>NC_141693.1:1899678840-1904478840 GCF_964263255.1 Lissotriton vulgaris
CGCTGGAGCCACATTCGAGCCACACAGGCTCTAAAATCAGTGGTGTCCCCCCAAGAGCCTCACCGGGCTCTAATCATCATGGGGCAGGGAGCCTCGGGCTCTACACAAAGAAATGCCCCCTCTGAGCCTCCGTGGCTCTAAACACACTAATGGCCCTCTGAACCACACAGGCTCTCTCCACAATTCTGCCCCCACGTTGGAGCCTCTCAGGGCTCTAGATTGCACGTGCCGGCAGGAGGGGGGGGGGCACCGACCATGTGCCCCGATGCCCCATCCAAAGGCTGCCCTCGTTGGAGTCCCCCTCGGGATGCCAAACATGCCCGCAAGAGCCTCTCTGGGCTCTGAGTTTGCACATGCCCACGGAGCCTCGAAACAGAATGCGGGGCAAGGTGGGAGCGGCCCACTGCCAGACGGGGTCGCTCCAGACGAGAACAGAGCACGGTGCCTCGAGGCACCCATCAAGAAGCCCCCACACTCACCGGACCTCGGGCGGCACTTCTGGCGAGCAGTGCAGAGAGGCAGGCACCGGCATTGTGCCTCCCACCCCCTCGGCCAGACACAGGCTGCAAGGCTTCTCCCGCTTCACCCGGGCCCCCTCCTGGGACCCGGGGCTCTCAGCCACAACTCCGTTCCTCCGGGGCGCCCATAGCACAGAGGAGTCGCACGACTGGCCGCCATCATTCTTCCTCCTTCCCCCACCCGGCGCAGTAGTTCCACACGTCCCGGGCGGGGGCAGGACTTCCGGCCGGCCGCGCTGGGATTGGCCGGCCGGCCAACTACTTCCAGGTCGCTGCGGGCAGCGCAGCGGCCCTTCTCCTTAGGCAGGCAGGCGGGGGATCACGATCCGAGGGGTGGCACCCTCGATAAAAATAATAAAAAGCGAATACGCGGTGTGGGCAGCCGCCGAAGGCCCTAACAGCGCTACCAGGCACTTTAAAGAGGAAATGAAGTGCTCCCAGCGCTTAGCAGCGAACGTAAAGCGCTCCCAGCGCTAAAAGTGAAATTAAAGCGCTCCCAGCGCTAAAGGCACACCAAGTCCAGCCAAAAGTCTTTCAGGGGATACAGCAAAGTCCCTCCAGGGTAAAGCAAAGTCCCCCATCCTTCCAGGACAGGCAGAGGGGTCCCCCAGAAGTCCTCCAGGCATCCAGGGGCTGGGCAGCGCCCGCCCCTGGTAGATTCAAGTCAGAAACAAGAACATTTTGGAAGGGGACACAGCCCCTTCTTATACACAGAAAAGTCTTTGAAGTCCTTTGAAGTCTTTGTGCAAGGGGGCACTGAGCCCGGTCTAAACCAGTTCTGGGGGTTGCTGGAGCACTGGGGTGTTTCCGGTTTCCTTCTGCCTGTCAGTATCAGGGTCTGAGGTGACATTTGGCCAGCAGGAGAAGGAGCCAGCAGGGTGGTCAGGCAGGCACAGCCCTGCACTATCAGATGCGATCTCCTCCCACTTCCATGGCAGCAGATGCTGCCTTTCATCCACGGGCTGACTCAGACAACCTTCGGGGCTCTGCAGCCCCCGTCACCCTCAAACCAGACAGTTAATCCACAGCAGGCCCAGGCACTCTGGGCCAGGCTCACCAGCCAATCACACGCCAGAACCAACTTACACAAATATGCCAACTTCTAAAATTGGCGCTTCTAGACTAGACACAATCATGCCGCATATACCATTACGCAGCATTCAATCTCACGAGTTCGTACATATCAAACTCGACCCTGCACTCCCCACACATCAGGAACTACCATGGGCATACATATTCCCCATTCATTCCTATGGGAGGGCAGGTCACTCATCACACATACACAGAGAGCTCAAGCACTGTACACTGTACCATAGTGAAAAAGTGCGCAGAGGCCTAAAATCACCAACACCAGGTTCCATAAACAGGCTAGGAAAAAGCAAAAAGTCTAGGGGTGAACCTGCCTAAAGGGCCGGGTCCAACAGATATGATTCCAACGTGTTTGATACCAAACAAAACAGGGCTCATTACAGCCAGTTAAGCGATGGCCATTGCGTACGCATGGCCACTCAATGTATCGTAATGGCTAATGCACTCACAACCCAGGAAAATGGACTTCGAAGGTTGTAGGGGTGCCCTGCTCATGCAGGGGCACCCTCACACTTAGAACCAAGCACCCTGCCTTACAGGATAGAAAGGCCTGCCTTAGGGGTGATTTATAGATTTTAAGTGTAGTGACCTCAGATATAGGTAAATCTATATCTGTCGTAAGTGGTGCTTGCGCCAGCTTACACAGGCTGCAATGGCAGGTCTGTAGTCACAATTTGAGTGGTCCCTCATGGGTGGCATAATCCACGCTTCTGTCCATGGGGGACCCCTGGTGTATCTATGGACTGGGTACCTTAGTATCATATACTAGGGACTTATAAGGGTACATTAGTAGCCAATACGGGGGGTACCAACGTACTCACCATGTCCAATTTAGGGAGGAAGCACAGAGACCGATTTCTGATTAGCAGGATCCCAGTCAGACTAGTCAGAAAAACATAAAGACACCAGCAAAAAGTCGGGGTGACCATGAAAGCAGATCCTACTTTCCTACAGTGCTATAAAGAGACGAGATGCACTGTTGGTGAGTGGTAGTGAGGGAATTCATCGAGAAGGAGATTCAATTGCTAGGGAGCGTATCTATCCATCTCCTGACCAACAGTACCAATTTTACAAATATGCAGGAAATTCCACTCCTGGTCTCTCCCACAAACCCCGGGCATATAAGGAAGTTGCCTAGGGTCCAGGTCTCTCTTCAGCCACGGTCATCACAGCAGGGTCTATTGCAGTCCTCCCTAAGCTGGTCAGCTGGATCTCTCACACAGGACTGAGCTCTTCCTCAGTCTTTTGTGTCCCTGAAACAACATAGAGGCAACCAATTGACCCTTGGAAAAGACTTCCAATCTCTAAGTACAATTGGACTGCAGGTCGCACCTAGTCTTATTCACAGACATACAGCAAACAAACTTCTTTTATTTTGGTCTCTTCAAAGTTCCAATGATCTGGTTGCAACGTTCCATATTTATCCCGTGCATTAGTTAATTTGTTCTTTTGTTCAATAAATTATTCAATCACAGTTTATATAGTGCGACTTCTCATCTGTGAGGGTCTCAAGGCACTAGGGTGGTGGGGGGTAGGTGATCCATCTTGGCACTAGGGTTTAGTCGAAGAGCCAGGTCCTGGGATACTTTGTTGGCACCTTCCCCACATCTTGAATCAGTAGTCTGAGCTGTCTGTCTGTAAGTAATAACTGGGGCAAGTGATTGGTGATAATTCCTGAGGCTGTATTTGTAGAACCCCCCACAGTGAACTATTCCCCTTTTACAGCATTTCCTGTCTTGCCTGACTGCAACCTATTTCAGGAACCTGTGCACAAAATGGCAGAAGGCAGGCTCCCTTTCCAGAGCCCTTAGTGTCCTCCTGGGTCCAGCCCACTGGAAATGAGGAACTACCAATCCCTTCCTGATCTCAGAACAGGTTTCTCTCCTGAGCACAGAGACAAATGCCTGAGAGTCCTGCCTGCATAGAGGCTTCTGTTATCTAAGCTGTCTTTTGGCATCGTCCAGTCAAAAGCCAAACCTCAGCCTGGGTCATCTGTGTTGCCAACTGCTTCTGTCCTCTAAAAGTAGCCTATCCCCAGGTAAGTAATTAGAAATTACCTTCTTCCAGACTTCCTGCCTGCAGCTGCTGTTCCATTGTTCTAGCAGGAGGGCGGCCTTGCAGAACAGAATTAATTGCTACAGGTGGTATGATTCTGAAAATGTACCACTTTTGTGTAGTAATAAAAAAATCTACCTTCGCCATTAAACATAATCGTAGGAGTCCTACCCAGTACCCCAGGCAAACGACGCAGAATGAGGGCTGTATTACGATTGGGCATAAAGCCCAATTGATCCGGGTGGATCAGGGTGGTGACTTTTGCCAAACGTGTCGCCAGCAATTTTGCAAGGAATTAACCGGGAACTTTGTGTCAAGTTTTTAACATTTGGCAGGCTACAATTGCAAACATGGACTGTTATGCACACCCACATCTCTTCATAGAAAAATGCTACTTTATTTTTTTATATTTCTTTTTATTAAACAGTTTGACCAAAGCACATCAAGTGGTTGCAAGCAGGTGTCTCCATCATTCCTCAATGACATATTACACATTTCAAAATGATACACAGTTATTGTATTAGGTGGATAAGGGGGACTCAAGCGCTTCAGCATCTCCCAGATGGTCTGGTGGGGTACAGATATCCCCCCTGTAACGGTTCGAAGCTTCCCACACCCTATTCCATTTCCCCGGGCATCCCCTGGCAATGTAGACTGACTTCTCCCTGAACATGCACCAGTCCAGATCTTCCATCCACCTCTCAATCCGAGGCAATTGGCTAGCCCCCCACAGTTGAGCAATGTTACGCTTCACTACCATGAATGCTAATGCTGCCCATTGCGTTGAGTAAGTGTTCAGGTCTGTTGGTTCCCAGACTTTTAAAATGCATCTACGAGCCTCTGGCTGCAAGTCAATCCCTAGGACCGCCCGCAGCGTGTGATGAACCGCTCTCCAATATGATTGTATGTGCTGACAGTGCCACAATATTTGAATAAATGTCCCCAGTTCCCCACAGCCCCTTTTGCACTCTCCACTTTCTGAATGACCCATTTGAACTAGACGGGACCTGTAACATATGTCCTATTTAATATTTTAAGCTGCACTAGCCTCAGCCTTGTCTGGATTGCCACCACACGCGGGGAAGAAACCGCCTTTTGACAGTCTTCGTCATCTAGTTCTAGGCCGTCTTCATTCCAGTTTATTTTGATATTAAGCAATGGATCTTCCATGTTATTTGTTAGTTTCTTATAGATCAGGGAGATGGTCTTCTCCGGAAGGTGTCCGTCCAGCACCCTGTCTTCTAGGGGAGAGGGGTCTGGAAGTTTCGTTTCACTAGGGATTTGGGAAAGCAGCGCATGTCGAACTTGGAGGTAACAGAAGTACTCACTATCATTCAAACTGTACCCAGCTTGAGTGAATCGAATGTGTGGATAGTTCCCTTCCCCCAGATGTCTTTTACTCATGAGATCCCGATGAGGTCCCACTTGTCAAACCCTTTGGATTTCCAGAGGCTCCTTAGTTTCTCCGAGTTCCACAGTGAGGTGGGTAGTGTAAATTTGCCTTCCTACTTCAGGTGCCTATTGGCTGCATGCCATACCTGCACGGCATGTGCCGTAGGTCCAGTAAGCGGGAATCTGCAAGGTCCGGCATATAACGCTCTGGTGTACTCTCCCCATGGAAGCTGCCACCTATCCATGGCAAATTCAGGATTGTTTGGTTGCCCATAAATCCCGTGATTGATAGCCGCCAGTTGGGACGCCCAGTAATATTTCCTTAGGTCGGGCAACCCTAATCCTCCGTCATACCAATTGAGAGTTAGCTTTGAGAACGCTATACGGGGTTTACCATCCCAAAGAAGCTGTCTCTGTAGACTCTCGATTTCCCTGAAATAGGACGCTGGGACCAGATCCATTGTGTTTTGGAGTATGTACAAGAACCGAAGTAGCGCCATCATTTTAAAAAGCACCACTCTACCCAGCATGGAGAGCGGATGGGCTTTCCAGTGAGCAACGTCGTTATTAAGCCTCAATAAGGGAGGGTTCAGATTGCTAGTGTAACGGAGTTTCGAATCTAATGTTATGTAGATGCCGAGGTATCTAAAACCTTCAAGAGCAATTTGGATCGGGCAAGTGCTTGGAATGGCCGGCGGGTGGTCCCAAAGGACATATAGCACCGATTTGGACCAGTTTATAGCAAAGCCAGAGTATCTGCTGAAAATTGCCAACACGTCTAAAAGGCAGCTCAATGACCCTCTCGGATTGGTGTGATAGAGCAGAATATCATCTGCGTACAGGGAGAATTAATCTTCCCACTCCAATGACCACCGCATTCCACGTATAGACCGGTCCTGTCTGACCCATGCTGCCAGTGGCTCCAGAGCCAGTGCAAAAAGAAGCGGGGACAGGGGACAACCCTGTCGGGTGCCCCTACTCAGACCGATTCGGGGGACTTGCGATTGTTCACCACCCCTCGGACCATCAGGTCAGAGTATAGGAGGCGTATCGAGCCCGTGAATTCCGGACTGAAACCCAATTTGTCCAATACTGCAAACAGATAGGGCCACTCGAGCATGTCAAACACCATGGTGGCATCTAACGATGCTAGGGCTGCCAGCTCCATAATCGTAGGAGTCCTACCCAGTACCCCAGGCAAACGACGCAGATTGAGGGCTGTATTACGATGGGGCATAAAGCCCGATTGATCCGGGTGGATCAGGGTGATGACTTTTGCCAAACGTGTCGCCAGCAATTTTGCAAGGACTTTGGGCTCCACATTCAGCCACAATATGGGCCTATAGGACTCGCAGCTAGTCCTGGGTATGCCTTCTTTATATATGACCATTATGTTGGCCACTCATTGGTCATATGGGAGCTGCCCCTTCTGCTTGCTTTCTCGAACATGAAACGGATGTATGGGGCAAGCCTATTGGACCTCAATTTATAGAGTTCGATAGGAATGCCGTTGGGCCCTGAAACTTTCCCCGAATGTACGCCTCTGATGGCCTGTGCCACTTCATCGTCTGTCAGCGGGGATTCCATATAATCTCTGTTTTCGCCTGATAATGTGGATAACTTAATATCTCTAATCACCTCCCTGTTTTCTGCTTCGGTGAATCTACCCACCGTACTATACACCACACGATAGTGATATGCAAACGCATCTGCAATGGCCTGCGGGTCCGTAATGGCACTGGAGTCTTCCCCCTATATCTCGGGCACCAGCCTTGACGCCCATTCCCTCCTATCCAGCCAAGCAATCAGCTTTCCTGCTTCATCTCTGTGCTCATAGATTCTACTCTGAACCTCTCTGCTCTGCGCCTTGGCTCTACCCCTGGCAATACTACTAAACTCGTCTTGCCGTAACGTCAAAAGGTGAAGGCCTTCAGGTATTACCATTTGAGCCACCTCCTCTTCCGATTTTAACACGTCCTCTTCTGCTCTTTCCAGTTCGGCCTGTCATTCCCTCTTTTTCCCTGCAATCAAGGAGAGGGTCTCTCCCCGAATGAAGTTTTGTATGCCTCCCACAGAATCTGTGCTGAATCAACTGTGCCCTGATTCTCAGGGAAGTATCTGTCAGTGGCTGTGGCAATGTTTTTCTTTGTAGTGGGGTCTTTCAAGTACCATGGGTTGATGGGGGCTACCCTACCAGCATTTACCTGGTCAAATTCCATTTTGAGCCCCACAGGGGAATGATCTGAGATGCCTGGACCCAGGTGACGTACCTCCCGGAGGGCATGGGCCTGCGCGGCCGGGACAAGTACATTGTCTATTCTAGACAAGCTTTGGTGCGTGTATGACATGTGTGTACTGTGTTCTGCCTCGGTTGTGTGCCTGCCAGCTATCTACCAGCCCCATTGTGTCCATATAGTAGGGAAGCCACCTTTGAGCGGGCCTAAGTGTACGAGCCGGATATCGGTCTATTTCCCCGTCCATTATCACGTTGAAGTCTCCATCCAGCACCAAGAGGCCCAGTGGTAGTGTCAAGAAGATCAAACTCAGGTCTTTAAATGTGTCTGACTGTAGGCCAGGTGGGACATATATTGAAACAAACATGGCTGTTTTCCCTTCCCATTGGCCCGATATCCCAACATATCTACCCCGCTTGTCTGACCATGTGGCCTGTATAGC
Source organism: Lissotriton vulgaris (assembly GCF_964263255.1). Classification (NCBI taxonomy): domain Eukaryota; kingdom Metazoa; phylum Chordata; class Amphibia; order Caudata; family Salamandridae; genus Lissotriton; species Lissotriton vulgaris. The sequence goes on from NC_141693.1 coordinate 1,899,686,571, forward strand.
AAGGAAAATTGAGGTTTTAATCAGTATGCCAACCCCCCTCGACCCTGAGGTGAAACTCATGAGTGCCACAAGCTTATACCCTCCTCTATGTAAGGCCATGCACTTGTTCCCAATTAAGTGTGTTTCCTGCAAAAGGATCACGTCCGGGGTGTGCCTTCTGATAAATGGATTTACCATCCCCTTCTTTATTTTGTCTCCCATTCCGTTTACATTCCAACTCAGTACGCTAATCCCCGGTGCGGAAGTGTCATCTGCTCTGCATTGTCGTTTGATGATGCTGAAACAATTAAAACTGTAAACAATTCAAAGTCGAAATTGAAAAACATTCTTACAAACAATGCGATCTCAAAAACGAAAATCACAGCCAACCCTCCCCCCCCAACCCCCAGTCTGAAGCCACCTCTGGATTATCAAAGAACCAACCTCTTCCCTCAATCTCCACCCTCACACGCGCCGGGAAAATCATCTCATATTTAATCCCTTTGTCCCTAAGTTTTTTCTTGACCGCGAGAAAGGTCCGGCGTTGTTTCTGCACCATTTGTGTGAAATCAGGGAAGAATGAGAGGGTGGCATTCTCATAACGCAGAGGGGGTCCCAATCGGGCAGCCTGCAGGCTAAAGTCTCTGTCCCTAAAATTCAATACCCTGGCAATCATCGGATGCGGGGAGTGCCAGGCTTAGTTCACCCTCCCGGGACCGGTGCACAGTCAAAATATCGATTCCTTAATATCGACCTACAATAATATCGAGTTGTAAATATCGAAGGTGGAGAATATCGAGGACAAGAATATCGTTGGACAGAATATCGACCCTAAGGTAAGTAATATTGAATTTTTTTATATCGATGTAAGTAATATCGAAGTTGGTAATATCGATATCAATTATATCGATGTCACTAATTTCGATGTTACTAATATCGATATTTGTTAGTTGTTATGTATTTTATAATGTATTTTATATGTATGTGTTATATGTTTTTGTTTAGTTTATTTGTTTAAAATTATATGCGTACTATTTATTATGTATAAAAAATGTTATTTTTAATTTAATTTAATTTTTTTGTTCTGGAGCGGGTTGTGGGTTTATAGGGGAATAGGGTGGTAAGTTATTTAATTATATTAAATTAATTATATATTTTTAGTAATTGTAAATTAATTTTTATTAATTTTTGCGTTTAAGTTCTTTAGCGGGTTGTGGGTTTATAGGGGAATAGGGTGGGAAGTAATTTAATTGTAATTAAGTAAATAATTTTTTGGATTGGTAATGATAAATATTTTATTTCTAATTAATTATTAATTGGTAATTAATTATTTTAATTGGTAATTAATTTTATTAATTGGTAATTTAGGTTTGTGATTTGTAAATACAGTTTTTTAATTGGTAATTAATTTTATTAATTGGTAATTTAGGTTTGTAATTGGTAAATACATATTTTAATTGGCAATTATTTTTTTTAATTGGTAATTAAGGTTTGTAATTGGTAATGACATATTTTAATTGGCAATTATTTTTTTCAATTGGTAACTAAGGTTTGTAATTGGTAATTACATTTTTTAATTGACAATTATTTTCTTAATTGGTAATTAAGGTTTGTTATTTGTAATTACAATTTTTAATTTGTAAATAATTTTTTTAATTGGTAAATAATTTTTTTAATTGGTAAATAATACTGTTTATTGTTATTTAATTGTTATTAATTGGAAATTTATTTTATTAATTGGAAAATAATTTTTATTAACAAATATTTTTTATTCAAAAATAAATGTAGTTTACCATTTTTTAATTGTTAATCAATTTGTCATAATTAATATGTTTTTTGTTTAGAAATATATTTTAGAGTTCAATATTATTTGGTTATTTATATTTATTAATTAATATTTATTTGTATTTATTGTTCATTTAATGTTTAATAATTATTTAATTGTAAGTATGTATTTAGTAATTATCACTGGGGATTAGCAAATGATGTAGTTATTTAAAAATAAATATTTTAATTATTTTATTTACAACAATTATTTATAAGTTTGTAATATTTAATTTCTACACTATCCAATGCTTTCCCTACTGTTGCACTCTCTGGAGTGGTAATAGTCATTTTTACCGCTACGCTATCCAACGCTTTCCCTACTGTTGCACTCTCTGGAGTGGGAATAGTAATTTTTACTCCTACGCTATCCAAAGCTTTCCCTACTGTTGCAGTATCTGGAGTGGGAATAGTAATTTTTACTCCTACGCTATCCAATGTTTTCCCTACTGTTGCACTCTCTGGAGTGGGAATAGTAATTTTTACCCCTCGCTATCCAACGCTTTCCCTACTGTTGCACTCTCTGGAGTGGGAATAGTAATTTTTACTCCTACGCTATCTAACTCTTTCCCTACTGTTGCACTCTCTGGAGTGGGAATAGTAATTTGTTCCCCATTGCCCTATTCAACGCTTTCCCTACTGTTGCACTCTCTGGAGTGGGAATAGTAATTTTTACTCCTACGCTATTCAACGCTTTCCCTACTGTTGTACTATCTGGAGTGGGAATAGTAATTTTTACTCGTACGCTATCCAATGTTTTCCCTACTGTTGCATTCTCGGGAGTGGGAATAGTAATTTTTATCCCTACGCTATCCAACGCTTTCCCTACTGTTGCACTCTCTGGAGTGGGAATAGTAATTTTTACCCCTACGCTATCCAACACTTTCCCTACTGTTGCACTCTCTGGAGTGGGAATCGTAATTTGTATCCCTACGCTATCCAACGCTTTCCTTACTGTTGCACTCTCTGGAGTGGGAATAGTAATTTTTATTCCTACGCTATTCAACACTTTCCCTACTGTTGCACTCTCTGGAGTGGGGATAGTAATTTTTACTCCTACGCCATCCAATGTTTTCCCTACTGTTGCACTCTCTGGAGTGGGAATAGTAATTTTTACCCCTACGCTATCCAATGCTTTCCCTACTGTTGGACTCTCTGGAGTGGCAATAGTAATTTTTACTCCTACGCTATCCAACGCTTTTCCTACTGTTGCACTATCTGGAGTGGAAATAGTAATTTTTACTCCTACGCTATCCATTGTTTTCCCTACTGTTGCACTCTCTGGAGTGGGAATAGTAATTTTTACCCCTACGCTATCCAACGCTTTCCCTACTGTTGCACTTTCTGGAGTGGGAATAGTAATTTTTACCCCTACCCTATCCAACGCTTTCTGTACTGTTGCATTCTCTGGAGTGGGAATAGTAATTTATGCCCCTATGCTATCCAAAGCTTTCCATACTGTTGCACTCGCTGGAGTGGGAATAGTATTTTGTACCCCTACGCTATCCAACATTTTCCCTACTGTTGCACTCTCTGGAGTGGGAATAGTAATCTTTACCCCTACGCTATCCAACGCTTTCCCTACTGTTGCACTCTCTGGAGTGGGAATAGTAATTTTTACCCTTACGCTATCCAACGTTTTTAATAATTAATTTTAAAAATATTAAAAGTATATTTAATTTTTTTATTTTTTTACTTTTTATTTATGTTTTTGTTTTATGTTTGTAAATGTATTTGTAATTTATAATATTTTTTATTAATTTATAAATTAGTAAAATAATTATTACAACTTATTGTTAAGTACATATATATTATATATTTACTGTATATATTTAATTAATGTGTATTATTTATTAATTTTAAACATTATTAGATAATTTTAACTATGTTGATTTTATTTATTGGTGTTATGTACTTTATTTTACATTTATATTTTAAAAGAAAAAAAACGATATTTTTAACATCGATATATTTAACATCTATATTATATTTTCGATATTTTTGTACTTACCATGTTGTAGATAGGATGTCGATATTCTTGCCTTCGATATTTTTGACTCGATATTCCTGTAGGTCGATATTTTGTAGGTCGATATTTTGTCAGTGATCCCCCGGGACCCTGTGTGCATGCTCGATGGTAAAGAAGTTACCCAGTCCCTTGGGCTTGAGATGCGTTAGGATAAGATCTTCAATAAACAGGTCTGGGGCCGGGCCTTCAGACTTTTCGGGCACCCCCAGGATATGGATATTATTACGCCGGGCTCTCCCTTCATAATCATCCTGTTTACGCTCGGCCAGTTCATGGGAAGATTTAAGTTCACGCACTTCCTGCTGGAGAAACGCCAAATTATCTGTCAGACTGGCTGTCTTTATGTCGAGCGATTTGACCTTTTCCTTAACTTTAGTGAGATCTGCGCGGAAAATAATTACTTCTATGGAGACTGTGTCCAACTTATTGTCCAGCAACTCCATTTTCTGCCCCATGGACTATTTAACCCCATCTATTGCTGCCATTACATCGAGCAGTATCAGTTCAGATGCTGGGCCCGAGGAATCTCCTCCTGCCAACGTAGTGTGCCTTGAATCTGTAGGGGAACCTTTGGGCATCGTATACTGGTCTAGTTTATTGGTCTGGACTTGCCTCATTCCCTTAGATGTCCTGGGTTGGTGCCTGTCGAAGTCTGGTTTCGTCGCCATCGGGAGATCGGTTCTCGGGGCACGTCAGCGTTATTTCCCCCTTCGAATGTGCTACACAGGACCCCAGTCAGCTCTTTCGTAGCTAGCAGGCTATCCGTTCCCCCACTCCTCTGCCAGGGTCAGTCCAGGCGATGCTCGCCGAGGGGCACACAGAGCTCCTCTGTGTTTATGCTGGTCCGCAGCTGTCACAGTCCACGAGTCTGTCTGATGCGTAACGGAGTTGGTGTCTCCTGTGATCCAAATCCAGCACCTCTCACACTGACCCTGCTTTCTAGTGAAGGTTCACACCAGGGTTGGGGCCCGCTCCTCTCGGACCCCTCCAACAGAAAGCACCCGGGCCGGGTCTCCAATCCCTGTCACAGGGCCACCCCCTCACGGCATACCGATCGACACTGCGGTCTTCCCGAGTCAAAGAGCAGCCTCCGGGGTGGTCATCATCAGCCATCAACACCCTCAGGACTCCACACTCCACCACGGGCCAAGTTCAGCATCCGCGGGGCAATCTATCTGGCCGCTCAGGAATCGGAGCCCTTCCTCCCAGGGCGTTTGGTATGCCTCCCTCTTGATATTGTGAAGGAGGGGGAAGGGGGGGACACAAACAGCGGCCTCTCACTCACCCCCAATCCCCCTCAAGAGTGCCTCGCTCTGACTCCCGCAGATGCCCTGCAGCCTGTATCAACGCTGCAGCATCTCAGTTTCTCCGGCACTCTTCCTGCCACTCCAGGGACCAAACGCGAAGGGGGGGAGCTCTCCCTAAGGCGCCACCACTCGTCCTCTCCACTGTTTATGTGCCGCCGCAACTGCGTCCGATGTGATTTTGGGAGACTGGGCTGTGACCAGGGCCGGACTGGCCGTTGCGGGCACTGGGCAATCCCCTGGTGCGCCGCACGGGTGTGGGGGCCGGTTTTGGCCACTGGGGGCGCTTTTGTTACAGGCCCTGACAAACAGCTCAGCAGTATCCCCAACCCCCCGGAGCGGGTAGGAGGGGCCGGCTGGGCACTTTGCCAGGGCCGGTTTTGGTTTCCAGTCCGGCCCCGGGTGTGACCTGTGATTTCTGGTCCGTGATCCCGATGTTATTGCACTCCGCTCCGGCCACAGTTCTATCTCAGTCTCCAGGTCCGGGCTCAATGCAGGTTGCGATGTCCGACTCTCATATCTCCGGCCCCCGATGTCGCAGGAGGGCCGGAGTTGCCGCCGGGAGTGCCACTTTTGCGCCGCAATCGAGCACTAGGCTCCAAGGTCTGGATGATTAACAGCAACTCGTAGCTGGAGGATGGGTACGGCGGAGCCAAATTCTTACGCGGTGATCTTGGACTGACGCGTAGCTCCTCCCGAAAATTGCTACTTTAAAAAATACATTTCAAGAAGCACTGTAGCTGTTCATCTTAGGGTTTTTTTTTTCTTAATATTAAGCACGTCGTCTTTTATACTTTAATCACCACACTCCACGGCTCTAGTGCCAGTTAGAGGTGACTTATCTAATGTGTAAAAGTAGTTCTTTCTCCATGCAAGTACCTTTCTCTGACATGTTACTTCAGTGTTTAACCTGCAGCCAACAAGCCTACAGTGGTGCACCCGGACTGTGTAATACATGTAGGTGTACACTGTAGCTCATGTGATGTTTAACTTCCTCGTTTAACTCTTTCCTTCAACCATCAGGCCACCAAGCTCGCTGCTACTTGTTTTGGACTGATGAGACTGCTTCGAAAAATCCTCCCTCTCCTCCCACCCCACTCGAGACGAATTATGGTTCAAGGATTGATCCTCTCCCGCCTCGACTGTGGAAATGCCCTATATCTTGGGGCACCTCAATCCACACTCAACAAACTCCAGGTTATCCAAAACTGTGCGGCAAGAATTTGCTTGGATATTCCTCGCCGTACCTCAGTAAGAGCTAGACTGAAAGATCTTCACTGGCTCCCGGTGAGATCCAGAATCGAATTTAAGAGCATGTGCATTGCACATCGCTCTTTCTGGGGAACAGGCCCCTCCATCAATTTCCCCCTTGTGAAAGCCTACCAGCCCACCCGTTCCCTCAGATCCGCGACCTCCCACCTCGCCTCAGTACCACGCATTAGGAAGGCCAGATGTGGAGGCTGCTCGCTCTCCTACAACTTAGCCAGGATCTGGAACTCCCTCCCTCTCCATATTAGATCTGAACCCAACCTCCTCACCTTCCGGAAGACTCTTAAAACCTGGCTATTCAGCAAAACTTCGGCTTAAAACTTCACCCAACCTCTCCTATTCCAGCCTCTCCGACTCAGCTCAAGCTCCTAACAGCGCTGGGACGCCCCTGGGTAGCCAACGCGCTTTACAAATCCTCATTCCATTCCATTCCATTCCACCACTGGTGCACTTCCTGCACCAACTTACTATAGACTTTGTGAAAAGTTAAATAAGCCATTGGGTGTAGCCAGTGATACCTCATGTTATAGGGTTAGAGCGCATATGCTGTTAAACTAGGTATCAGTGTAACAGTGCATAGAGTGAAACTGCCAGCGAAAAACAGTCATTAAAAAGGCTAAAAATTGGACCAACTAGAATATGGTTATCAGATTGTTCAGTCCAAAAACTGGGACATTTCCCAAAAATAGAAGTAGACTACAATTTCACATCGTTCAAGAGGGGCAGAATGATTTAGAAGACAGGGCTCACCAAAACAGGGACACCGAGGCACTAGGGGGGAATAAATTAAATACAACTTGTAAACAGGTTATCATAAGGGCCATTTAATTTGATTTCTGGGAAGGCTGGTACTTAATCTTGTATAGGAACACATAAAAGCTGGTTGAGACAGTCCTTCTGGCCTACGAGAGGCACCCACCAGGGATGCTTCCTATCCCCTTTTACATTCGCTCTTATGATGAAACCGTTTGTAGCTAGAGTTCAAGCTGACACCTGCATCACTGGCATGGTTGTCGATGATGTAAAACATTTGCCGACAACATTCTTTAGTGCCAGACTCCTTAATCAACTTCGACAAGTCTCGGGGCATAGGGGTTGCTGATACTCAAAACCTCCTAGGGGGGAGGGGTTGGCTTCCAATGGGAAATTAAGGCAATTACATACTTGGGGATCCAATTGTCTCTTAAGTCGAAAGATATTTACTCCTGTTACATACCCCCACTTCTTACAGCCCCCTTAACGGATTTATATTGGTGGGGGAAACTAAAGATTTCATGGTTGGGCAGCCTTAATAGTTTTTATTTGTACAGGTTCTTAGCCAGACGTGTTTCGTCGCCAAGGGAATATAAACCCCTGACTTTTTCAAGGCTCCAATGTACTTGTTATAATCTGTTTCAAACATGGCGAGTACGAGGAACCGGAACAAGAACGTACTTGGGAACTTTGTAACAGCACACATGACGACAGACTGAGATTTCGGTTGTCAGTGGATGAATAATTGGAAGCCAATAACTTAAAGTATGAATATCTTCGTCCAATTATCCTGTGGGTTTGAATTGTCACCACATTTGAAATAGGTTAGAACAAGTACAATGGAGCCTTGAAAAAGTTGTGGGTTTATATTCCCACTGTGGCCGCGAAACACGTATCGGTTGGCTACGAACCTGTATAAATAAAAAAGAAATCGAGGAAAATAATAAAAGAATAAAAGAAACAAAGAACCTCATTACTATGTTTATTTTGTGATTAAGTGGATTTACTTATGCTACTGCTGTCATTTTACTGAATAAAAGAAACGTGTGCTGGGGATTGCAATTTCGTATAGTTGTAGTTTAGGCCACAAGTTTTACAAGTTTTGGGGAGGCCGGTGGATCTCTCCACCCTTCAGCACTGTTGAAGTGATACAGTTATCTAGATATTCTGTGAATTCACCCATGTAGCGCCAGTATCCCTAAAATTGTTGAAAGGGATTTTGACACTCCCAGCATCTTCCTCCTTGGTTTTGTCTGTAATTGGGACTAGGAACTGTAGAACTCAGTGTTTCAGCTCAGGCTCTTCTGCGACATTAGTCGTGTCTGTGTTGCTTTCTGTAGCGTGACGTCTATCAGGCATGCGTTTGAAGCTTTTGTGCATTTACATCCTTCTCGCTGCCAAATGGCTCAACCCCCCGCCACCCCCCCACCCCATTTGACTTTATTTTATTTATTTATTTATAACGTTTTATATGGCGCTAACTTGATCCCGAAGGATATCAGAGCACTTTACAATTTGAGACAAAGGTAACAAATCAGAATATTGGGAGGCCTGCACAAATAACATGACACATTTGTCCTTCACTGGGAACCAAACACCCTAGGGCAGCACCTGACTCTCAGAGTGTACCGTTGCAGAGCAGTCTGAGGCTTACTCAAGGAAGGTGGTGGGGGCTAGTAATCGCCAGTTGCAGGTGCGCAAGAACACTCAATAATTGATTGTCCAGTCTGTACTTTGCTTTATGAAAGTAAGAGTACATTTATTAAACACACACACCGCTCTATACTATACACCAATTTACAAATATATATAAGCTGATGGAATTACTTTGTGACAGTGCATAACATCTCCACCCCTCCCGCAGGGGTGAGGGGTCTAGTACCACCACTCCCATGTATGCACATCATCTTGCCCCCAATGCTGTGAATTGGTCTTAACCTGGAGACAGGGCCCTGCACACTGGTACCAGTGGCGACTCCCCTTCCCCCCCCATTACCTCAACAAGCATTAAACAGGCTACCCCTGCCTTGGTGACACATGACCGCTCCATTATGGACTCTTTTGCATTTCAGCTGGAAGAAGATACAAACAATTCCCAACATACCGTGAGTATAAATGGTAAAATAACGAGGAGATGCTGTCACAAACTATGCTGTACAGCGCCGCATAATTTGCCTTGTCGTGTGGCTAAAATAGTCCCGGTGAGAAAACACTGCCATTTTACATACACACGTTGTCTTATTTGCCTTATCCTTCAAACAATGACTTGTGACACTGCTCATAAGTAAGGTCTGGGAGAAGAAAGACGGTAATACAACTAGCACTTTCTGATAACCTCAATTACCTTCCTCCTCCACCTTTCTCATCACAGTCCTGACCTTGGAGGCTCTGTGCTCGAGGCTCCAAGGTCAGGACTGAGGCGAGGAAGACTGACTCCGAGTAATGTCTTTAACTTGACTGGCAAAAACAGAGATCAGTTTCACAGCAGACAAAATTTAATCCATGTGAGGTATTTCCGTTTTATGTTTTACCTCATCTAAGTTTCCTCAAGAGTATTTGATTTGCATTTTCCCCCAGATATTTTCTTCTGTAGTTTTTTTTCCAAGTCGAACAGGGCTGGTTGAAAGCTTCTACGCGTATGCATATTGTATATGCGATGTGATTAAAATGTAAAGGTCCTTGGCTTCGCCAAACCTAACTAATATTAATGTGCTCTATCCCGCGAGGGTGTAACTGCGCCACAGGCCGGGCGAGGGTGACAGCAGAACCACCTGCTGACCCTGTCGTGTGGGTACCACTTCACCCAGTCCCAGCTTTTAGACTTACTGCAGGTGCATTCTGGGGCTTGTATTTTCTCTCTTAACATTGCGACTTTAAGGTACAGTCCAGGACAGTAACACAGATTTTTTAAGCGCCCTGGCTGAAATCCGGACTGGCTGACGACGCCCCACGTCACGCTCTGTAAACACCACGACAGACCTGCAGTAGTTTGACACAGTCGTCAGGACAACAGAAGCGCACATCTAAGCTCCGTGAGGCGCGGCACTTCCGGACGAGGCGCTAACAATGGGAGAAGCAGGTGGGAGGGCCAGCAAGGCCAGGAGCAGACTACAAATACGGCGGGGAGGCACTTCCGGGGGTGGGGTAGGAGGCGCCTGGAGGAGGGCCACTGCGGGCGACACTACCTGGGTTAGAGGTGGGGCTCTCGTCCCGGAGGAGGGGCACCTCCCTGGTGCTGCCTGCTGCTCTAGCCGAGCGTCCGATGCTGGGAGGAGCAGCCTGGCTCCGGGGAGGAGCCGCCCGCGAGCCCGGGAGGGGATGCCGAGGCCAGGCACCTGCAGGACAGGTTCAGAGCTCTGCAGGGGAGGACGGGGAGCATCCGCTGGAGTGACAGGTGAGTCCTCTTTTCATACAGACAACATTTTGGAAGAGGAAAGTGGGAAATTGAAAAAAAAAAAAATAAGAATCGGGAGAATGTATTTCTTTTATTGTTGAAGTTGAAGCAAATTCCAGCGTGAAAATTCCTAAAAAGCCCATTTTGGCGTGGGAAACCAGCAGAGTCCCGCCTGAACCGGGTCAATGGAATGCGTGTGTTTACATCTTCAGAGGTGCGCACGTAAGCTGTAGGGATACTTATAGACCGACATGCCTATGTAACTACTAACATGAAGCCCTCTCACTCTATCTATCCTGCCTGTTTTCACCCCACACTTCCTCCGAAGGTTGCTTTCATTTTTAATAATAAAAAAATATTCTTATCATTTAATGTTCAATGCAGGGCAAACCACATACTACTTTATTACTCGGAGTTTTAAGCTGTAGGTGGTATTTTTACCAAATGTATCATTATGCATTTTATCGATTTATTTATTTATGCGTTTTTATATAGCGCAGACTTTACCCGAAGGCGTCAGAGCGCTTCACAATAGGAACAGAAAATTACAAGTGAACAAATTACAAAAGCTGACGATAAGTTACATGAGGTAAAAGTGACAATTGTGAGCAAACAAAATACATGAGGTAGCAAACAGTGCATTACAGGAGGAAGAATGAAAGACATATAGACGCGCACAATTAAACCTGACATTGGACACACTGGTTTTTCCAGCAGACTCATTAACTCTGTGCTATTGGGAGACCAGGCATGCGTTGTATACACATTTAATTCTCATACAGTGAATGAAGCGGGCGGGATCGGCAGGGTATGGCGTGCTCCTACTTTTTAAATTTAATTGAATCCATTCACTTACTTTTTTATTTAAAAAATGCGTCCCAGGATGGCAGAAATAGCCAAGGCCAATGGATAAGGCTCAGCCGTGTTTGGCCATTCTGGGACGGGCGGGTTGGGGCGGGCAGAGAAGGAAAAGGACTGTGTGGCTTTTCCTTCTTGCCCAGAGAAGACCAGGACACACACATCTGCTCTGGTGCTGGCAGCTGCCCTCCCTTTTCTCTCTCTTCCTCTTATTCCTTCACTTTCGGTCCATGTCTTGCTCCTCACTTGCTGAAAACCGTGGTTTCAAGAAACCGCTCTTACCCCCCCCCCCCGCTCTTACCCATCCTTTTCCACTGGAAATGTCGTCTTTTCCTGATATTTTCTATTTCAAAGTTCAGCCTCGGGACGGAGAGAAAAAAACTTTTAAAATCCCCAAAAAAGCAAGACTGAGTGGTCGCAAATTGGCCAGATAGGATTTATTCACACCCAAACACAGCACCACTTTACAGAGTTTGCCAGTGAAGCGCTACTTTAATTTTCTCATCCTTCTTTGAACATCATTGTTTTCTCTGGGTGGGGAAGTGCACCATTCCTAGAGGTACTGCAATACCTGATTGATGATTGGAGTGGAAAACGTTTAATGTGATCCTTATCAGCTATTTTCCTTATTTTAGTTTATAAAATGTGTACAACAGCTCTGTGTTCACGGATGTGGTCTTTTTTAAACCATACTTTTAATGTTTTGTAAAGATCTAATTAATGGGCATTGAAACGGGTCCCTTCTGGGCCCTCTAGTCATGTCCTTAACTCTTCAGGCAAAACACTCATTGATTTCTGAATAATGAGTGTAAAAGCGTTAAGATAACCATGCTGTTCGTACATTTCGCTGCTTTCCGTAATCTTGCATTCCCTACGAGTGCTGCTTTTTCCAGGAAGTTACTACCTTTTTACCTTTTTTTTTAATCAGGCAGGATATTACTCTTGTCCAGTGTTTTCTTTGAATTGAGTCGCGTCCAGGTGTTTATAGCATGGCACAATTGGGTTGTAGCTGAAGGCAGTCTCCTAATGTACTAGGGTATTTCTTAGCATAACTGTTGGTGCATTTTAGCTACAGGGAGTGGAAACATGTTGGAAGTATGGTGTTCAGTGGGTGAGAGGATGTGGCACTTTGGCCAGAGCTGCTGAAAATAAATGGAACTTGGTAAACCAGTTTCAGCCTTAATGACCAGTCCCTCATTCCACTCTCCTGAGGGAGCACATTCCCATGCTAGACCTTAGAAGCCTCGGCTAGACCATAGAAGCCCCGGCTAGACCACAGAAGCCCTGGTGTCTTAGCACCAGCAGGTGGACCCTAGCAGCGGCAAGTGTGGGTTAACCTTGAAGGCCTGTCCACCACAATCCACACAAAAGTACACTTCCAATCTTGCGGGCAGGCCTACGAAGCAGCACACCCTAATGCAGGGTTCTTCAAACTGTGGGGCGCGCCCCCCTGGGGGTGCGCTCCACTCCGATCTTCCCTTTGTGCCCCTTCCTTTGTCTGTGTGATTCTCCCAGGAGGGGGCCAATTCAAGGAGTTGACAGCTTCGGCTGCAGTGCAGGCAAGGAGTGTCCTCTGCTAAAAACGAAGCAAACAAACAGACACGCTTTCAGCTTTAGCAGAGGAGACCCCTTGCCTCCCACTGCAGCTGAAGCTGTCGACTCCGTGAATTGGCCCCCTCCTGGGAGAGTTAGCTCTTCCCAAAAGGGAGAGAAGGTTTCCGGAGAGGGTTTGAGGCACGGGCGGGGTGGGCTCTGGCCTATCAGGTCTATCTTCAACAATAGCAAATACATGAATATCTGTGCCCAACAGCGCTTGACCCAGCTGATAAGTAACATTTTGTTTATTAGGTCACACTTATGTTTTGCTGCTATAAAACAAGAACATCATTGGGTAGTTAACTTGAAAAAAGTTATTTCCCGAAATGCGACTAACAGTGAGCACAGATTGGATTTAGAAAGTTTGGTTTTCTTTACCATTCATGAATTAATTTTTGATAAGGCAATGAACACTGGCGGGGACAAGGAATATATGCATGTCTTTAGCTGCAGCATTTATCTGCTTTAAGGATTTACAGCATTTGTCATGTAATTGGTCACATAATTTCCAAATTTCACAAAAATATTTGTGTGCCAATGGATGACCCCATATTGCCAGAGAGTAAGATGCATATTTTGCTGGATAAATTATATACGGTTGCAGCATAATTTAGTCTATACATAGGGATGTTTTTCAGTCATTTAAAGGAAAACCTCGCGCTCCCAGGATAAAGGGAGTATTATTTAATAAATACAAAAAGGAGTCTGTACAAGTGCCCTCCATTCTTTTCGGATTAAGTGAAATTGACCGAATCATTATACATTGCATCAATTACAGCAAATAATAACACTCATAAACAGTAAAATAAAAACTGAAACATTTCCCAACTCCCCTCTCCCCTCCTAGCTGCTATGTGGAAAAGGGTCTAGGATTCCCATTATTCCTTTCCTCTACATCCTTTGTCCTCTGTGCTTTATTTTATTTGCCTGGTTTGTGTCATACCTGGGTGAACAGTGGCCCTAGCTATGGGTTGTTTTACCATCCCATCTACTGGACTGAAGCGTTTCTAGTCTCACTCTCACTACCTTGCAGCCTTTCTCGCCTGAGTCTTCTAATCATCCGGACGCGTGACCCTGGGATCCAACCTGTTCCAACAAATCTCTCATCATTGTCCCCATGCAAGCAGCACTTCAGGCAATTTGTTGTCACGTCTTGTCTTACGTATATGTTCCTCCTTTGCTTCGGCTCCCTCCCGCAGGTCCTTCTCCCACTTTTCCCTAGTCAGGGGCCGATCGCTCATCCAATGGATCGCTATGCGGCGTTTTGCCAGTGTAAGTCAGAGCACTGCGAAGCATCTGCTTGGTTTGCGCTTCGGGTCATCTGGCAGTATGCCTAGCAGGCACTGATTAAACATCATTGGTACGTTCCAACCCATTGCCTGCTTGAGCTGTGTTAGTATTTCTCCTCAAAAGGTAGCTACTGGCGGGCAGTGCCAGAGCATGTGCTAGAAATCAGCCTCAGTAACCTTTCATCTCGGGCATCAGGACTCTCATTGGATAGGTAGCATACAGGCGCTTGGGGTACAGGTTGGCCATATGAATTATTTTAAATTGAATTTGCTTAAACCTTTTGCTCACTGATACTCTTCAGACCCCTGCATGCATCTTAGACCAATCCCTGGGCAGTATGGGTTAATCGCTAAGAGATTGCCATCTCTCTTCCACTTGCAGTGGCTTAAGCCACTTATCCTTACGCAGTGCTCGGTATAGATGTGTGACCAGCCAGAAGCCTCCAGTCATGGACAGCATAGTCACCATTGTGTGGGTGGGCTCTGGGCCCTCCGGGAAGGTTGACCACAGATGGCGTGCGACCACTGCTAATTTTGCGTATTGTAGAAATTGTCCCAGGGCCCCAGCCTTTCAAGGGGGGTGGGAGTGAGGGGGAGGGGGCGGGAGTCCTTCAGTTATTTTGGGAAGGGAGGGAGAGGTTGCAATTCGGGTTTGGGCCATGAATCGGGACGGTGGGCTCTAGTCTGCGGTCATCAACTCATGAAGATCTTTGTGTGGGGCACCGAAGTGTCTGTGCTCAGGGATGTTGGTCTGCAGATTCGAATTTGAATCATCAAATGTGTGAGGGATGTCGGGTGGAGCCGGCCACCAGACGTCCGTTATGTTGCCATGTGGGTGAATAGATGTATGGGTGGAGTGGTGGATGTATGGGTGGAGTGAAGGGTGGAATGGTGGATGTGTGGGTGACATGGTGGATGTATGGGTGGGGGGGTGGATGGATGAGTGAGGGAATGAATGGATGGGTGAAGGGGTGGATGGATGGTGGGAGAGAGGATGGATGCATGAGTGGAGGGATGGATGGGAGTGGATGGATGTGTGTATCGTTGGAAGGGTAGATGGATGGGTGGAGGGATGGATGGATCAGTGAAATGGTGGATGGATCAATGGGGGGGTGGATGGTGGACGAGTCGGTGGGTGGATGGATGAGAGAGGTGATGGATGTATTGATGTATTGATGGGTGAAGGGGTGAATGAATGGATGGATGGATGGATGGATGAGTGAATGGGTGGATGTGGGGATGGATGGGTGATTGAGGAGGGTGGATGGACGGGGGCTGGATGGAGGAGTGAAGGGGTGGGTGAGAGGTCAAAGGATGGATTCATGAGTGGATGAGTGGATGGATGAGTGGGTAGATGGGTGAAGGGTGGATGGAGGGATGGGTGGCTGGGTGAGGGGGGAATGGAGAGAGAGGGGGAGGATGGATGGATGGATGGATGGATGAGTGAGAACATGGATGAATGATTGGCAGAGTGGATGGGCAGGTGTGTGCATGGATGGGTGAGGAGAGGAGCATGGAGATGGATGGGTCAGAGAGTGCATGCATGAGTGGGCGGAGGGTGGAGAGCGGTAGGGATGGATGGATGGGTGGGTGGATGGATGAGTGGGGGGTTGAGTGGGTGGATGGATGAGTGACTGAGTGGGTGGGGGATGGCTGGATGGGTGAGAGGGTGGGTGGTTGGATGGATGAGTGAGTGGATGGATGGGTGGAGGAGTGGATGGATGGGTGGAAGAGTGGAGGGGTGAATGGAGGAGTGGATGGATGGATGAGTGAGAGGATAACTTGGGTGAAGGGGTGAGTGGTTGGATGGATGAGTGGGTGGATGGATGGGTGGAAGAGTGGATGGATTGGTGAGGGGATGGATTGGGTGAAGGGATGGATGGATGATGGATGGATGGGTGAGGGGTGGATGGAGGGATGGATGGGTGAGATGATGGATGGATGGTGGATGGGTTTGCAAGTGGTTGAAGGGGTTTGGATGTGGATGGGGCACAGATGGAGGGATGGAATGAATGGTGGGGGAGTTGGTGGATGACAAGGTGTACATGATGGATGGGGAGGGTTGTGATGACTTCCTTTGCCTTGGAGGATTGTGTTTTCAGCTGTGTGGTACGCCTCTGTCATTTCGCCACACCCACTCACAGGCCTGCAGTTTGCTAGGCACTCTTGTTGTGTTGAGCATTGTTTGCCGGATATGGCCCGTGGTGTGCGCGTTGCAGTCGATCATGTGGTGTGCCGGATTCCCGAGGTTTCGGTCGGGTGGTGGCGGGGCCCAACATCTGGGGGAATTCAGCTGGGGGGGGCTCAACCTGGAAAAGTTTGAATACCTCTGCCCTAATGCGACAGTGACTGTCCCTGAGGTCACAGGGCCCTTGAGACCAGTCAGCATCACCCATTGGTACCTCAATTGGCCTTGTTTCAGCAGTAGTAGTGCAACACACCGGGGATCGACAATGCAGAATTTAAATGCTTCATGCATATGCTCTTCTAACATGAGCTGCCTGCTTCGGGGGCACTGGAATTATACAGCAATGGAGGTAAAAATTATGTTGCATTGTCAAGTAAGTTATGCATTAAAAAATGCTGTAGCGTAATGCGGTACATTTTCTGATATTTTATTATTTTGACATTTTTACACGTAACGGTCTCTACAAAGATTTTGCCTCCTTAAAACAATTTGTAACATACAAATGCCGCAGTGAGAAAGGTGACAGGTCAACCTTTGCAAAGGGCCCTCTACTTCGCAGCAACACTAGTCACATTTTTTAGTAACTTTTGATCCGTTTGAGCTACAAACAATTTTTAGTTAAAAATCGTCAGATTATGCAGCAGTTTATGTATTATGTGCAAATATGGCGAGCCATAATTATGTGGAAAACATTTTCAAACTAAGATATTTTGCCATTCATGTTTGAACTGCTCTTGTGGAAAAAGGGAGGAGAAATGCTGATGCGATAAACTGCATGGCTCGGCAACAAACGGCTTGCAATTCCATTTTTACTCGTATTTGGGACATTCTGTGATTGGAAACATCCCACTTTGTGAATGTATTTTAATGTCAATAACGCATATTTAACTTTAAGTAAACATGTGTATCAATTGGTTGAATTAAGTAATGCAATAAGCTACGGCTGGTCAGGGAAGTGCCAAGCAAATACTAAAAAATTGGATATTTTGCTCTTTTCAGCCACACCTCTGACTCCACCCACTGACCCAAGCCTCAAGTTATTCCCGCCTTCTGATTCTCCCCCCACAGGTCTCCTACTTTTGTCCCCCCACTTTGACCACTGTTCTCATGTTTTCATTTTTATATACCCCAACAAGCATTATCAAAGCCAATAGGGCTGGCTTGCCTTTGAAACCTGTTGGCTTTATCAATGGTTTATTGCCACGCTGTACAGCATTCTCAATGCGGTGCAGCATGGCTAAATAAGAAATAAATGGATTTGACCTGGACAACTCTATCGTTTTGTAGGAAGATGCACGCGCCTACAAAATGAGGTGGTCACTTTTTTAAGTAAAATGAAGATAAAGATGCACAAAAGTGTTTGTTTGAAGTGCAGATGGGAAGGACAACATGGAGAGCACTGGTAGGGCAATGTGGAGGGCGTGGGTGGTATGAAGGAGATCAGGCGGAGGAGAAGTGACTCAGAAGGAGGGTGCAGTTGGGTGAAGCAACTCTGAGGATGATGGGGCAGAAGCAATACAGTCATCGTCAGGGTGGGAAGGAGAGGCAACAGGCAAGGAACGAGGGGGCATAGGTAAGAGGGAAGCACACAGGGGAGAAAACAAAGGGGTGCACACAGCACCACCTTGGGTTGGGGTGGCAGAAGCACACAGGCAGCAGTGAGCAACACGGAGTGCAAGGGCAAAGAAGTACACAAGGGAGACAGCTGGAAAACACATTCGCTCTCGTGGAGTGCTTATCTGAAAAGAACAAGTAGTGTTTGAAAATCAAGCAACAGACGCATATAAGCCAGCCAATCAAGAGATGATAAAGAGGCTAAGCTTCATGGGAAGGGCACACACATGTGTGAGAAGCTGGGACATAAATAAGTAGCAGGTAATGTGAGTGACAGGAAAGCAAACCAATGGTAAGCAGTGGGCGGGCTACAAGCCCCTGTATGTTTTTAAAAGCTCACAATATATCTTTTGCAACCAGAGAGCTGCACTATTTATTGGCTCGACCTAAAAATCAGGGGCTCTCTTTTTTTAATTTTATTTTACCTTAGAGGGATAATGGGTTGAGTCACCGTATTCTGCAGCAGGCGCATTAACTGACTGATTTATTGTCGGTCTGAGCTAATTATCCAGTTCTAAACACACAGTTATATTATGCTGTGATAACTTGAAAAGTTTCCAGGGAAATAAACATTGATTTAAAAGGGAATCCAAAACATAAAGTGCGTAAAAGCAATCTTAGTTTGAGACAGTAAAAAATGACCGACAAATTGTTGGTGATACCTGCAGGTAACACTTTTGGCTACAATTGGTTAAGCAAGCCGTGGACACAGACGTGCTTCAGACAGGACTGAAATGAGATAGAGTTCAGTAAGTTATGTGCATGGTACCTATTGTAACATAAAGACGCGTGCTGAACAAATAGCGCCTTGTGAACTTGGCGCGCTTTGGACGCATGCTGAACGAATAGCACCTTTTGAACTTGGAGCGCTTTAAGTCGCAATGCAGTTTGAATCCACATTTGCAACAGGTGTTTGTCAATTACAAGAGAGCAAACAAATTGCGGGTTAAGAAGCACTGTTCGCTGCGAAGGGACATGCCTTTCTTTAGGAAGCATTTTAACCACAGTTCTCAGAACTTTTACGAAACACCCTCACTGGATGATGTCATCAGTGATGTATGTAATATGTGATGTCATAAGCGGTGCTTTACGGGGGCGTAAATTATAGTTGGCTTAGGTAACTATAGCCCCTGAATTTCTATTGTTTTGTATAAATGAAGTCTGAGGCTAGCTATAACGTCCGTGTTTCTTTTTTTTTTCCAGTGGAAAACAAAATATATATATACATATATTTGTGTGTGTGCTTGTGTACACTCGCACTTAGTAGGTCATGCACAAACCGGGACGGCCATACATAGAATTAAGAACTGAAGGCTCTAGTCCTTCTTTTATGTCTTGCCTGGCCCGGTTTTCACTTCTCAAATTCAGGTCACCTTTCTCGACTTTGGATGGGAGTTCTGTGATCCGGCTGCGGGGCGTGAGTTTGAAGGTATTTTGGTGGGAGTTCTGAGTGGTGGTGTGGTATGTTTCGGGTAGGGGGGGGGGGGGGTGGGGGGGGGGGGTGGACTTCACGGTGCCCAGAGGGGTGGTGAGCTCTCTTGTATCTTGCCATCTCTGGTGCATTCTGCTTCTATATACAAGTATTGTCGATATGTAATCTTTCATAGAGTTATATGTGTGAGCTATCATTCCTATATTATCCAGAAATGAGCGATGGTTCTTCGTTGTGTTGTCTATATATTTTGTGAAGGTTTTGCAATCCGCCGGTATCAGCCCTTCCGGCACGTCCCTGGAGTTTTTAAGTGTTTTGAAGTACACCCGCTTCTAGGCACTGGGCAGCTTTGCCTGCTCTCAGTGTTAATTAAGCCTGGGGACGGTTTTTGGTTTCCTAATCGCACACTCTGCCGCAGTATTCCCCTCCTTACATCTTATTTGATGAGGTGGATAAGAGCGCGTGTGTCTTTGTCCCAGGGCCTCGGCTCGCAGCCTCGCGCCTAGTTTTACAAATGAACAGGTATTTCTGGATGGGTGGCAGTCTGACATTAGTGGGTCTGACATTAGTGGGTGTGGCTCCCCTTGAGTGTCTGTGAGCACCATGCAGACACTATTGTAGTAGGGTCGGGAGATTAGATGCCAGAGGCCGAGAGGTTGCAGTTGCAGGCCTTGACAAAGGCGTAGGAGTTATTAACATTTTTCGTTGGGTGGCATAGGGCGGAATCGGGGGCACAGCCTCGGAGAAAGCCGAAACACGAGGCGTATCATCACAATATGTAAATGAAGCAACAGGTCATGTAAAAATATAATTACGTCTTTGAAATTACGTCTTTTAAATGAAGAAAAATATATTTTTCAACATTTCTCAGTATCTGAATGAAGTACATACTTTTGAAATCACTGATATGAATGCTCCCATGCCCGCACAATGTTGGCACAAGTTACACAAAATGTGTCAGAAAACGATATATAATCTTGTAAAGTGATGGGCCGTGGATCACTCCGTTTGGTCTAGTAGGGAAGCCAGGACTGACTTTCTCAAGTCGGCAGAGCCAACAGTAACATTAACATAGAATAGCTTCTCCTTTCTTTCTTCCCTACTTTGCTCACCGTCTCGTTTGGACAAACAGAAGAATTTTAAGAGACGCTCAACACCTAAATAATTGTAATTAAATAATGAACACAGCAAGAGTTTGCTCCTCAGTTTCAGTAAGACATGTTCTGCCTGACCGTGTTTAATCTTCAGTTCCAACTTCAAAATCTTAAGGGGGAGAGGGAGATAGCATCTCCCCACCACTCCAGGCTGTGGTGGTAGGGTAGATAAATCTGCCCTTTCCCCCACAAAGTTGCTACACTCATGGATCTTGAGCACTGGTTGCAAAGCTCTCATTTACAGCAGCAGAACGTTGGCCAAGCGCTTTGAGCTCAGCCTCAAAGCTCTCAGCGTTTCAAAGCAGCTAGCGTGGTCCAGTTGCGCTCCACAAAAATGGCAATTGAGAGTATGTTAAAGTCTTTTTGAAATAACTGGCTGTTAGGAGTGGCTAGCTGCTGAAAGCTCAAGCCAGATGTCTTGATCTGGCTCCGCTCGTGGTCTTCTTGGGCCTTCAAGCCCTAACAGAGCAGAACCTCGTGCACCAAGAATTGAAGATTAAGCATTAATATTTAATATAAAACAGGAGAGAAATAAATACCCATCTAGTGGCTGTACTGAACAATTTGAAACTAGAAAACATGTCACCAATCCCAGCTGCCCTGCTAGCAAATTGTGTGATCCAAGGCAAATATGCTTTTTTACCGAGCCTCCCTTTTCTTCTATATCATATATGAGAGGATCTCCAAATAAATAATTTCAGGATGTGTGCTGTACAGAAACCTCTTGAGTTCAATTTAATAGATTATAATGTTGCTCCATCTTTAGTAAGAATCTAAACCTCATTTTATGTGCCAACTAGCCTACTTTTTAGCTCACTAATAGCATTGCCATCAGGCTTGTGGAGCGTCAGGGGCAGTAACATTTCTAAATTCAGGTTTAAAAACTATCACTTTAAATGACTACCTCTCAATGTTGTGAGAAAGTCTGATGTCAAAGGTGAAAAGCTTTTAATGTTGTTTATTGCATGATTTATATACTAAATATTGTCAAGGCTCAGCTCTTGCACGGGTTTATTAACTGATTTGCCCAGAATCACAGGATGTTGAGCCTTCGTTGGGATTCAAACCTGGT
The DNA here is from genome assembly GCF_964263255.1 of Lissotriton vulgaris. Classification (NCBI taxonomy): domain Eukaryota; kingdom Metazoa; phylum Chordata; class Amphibia; order Caudata; family Salamandridae; genus Lissotriton; species Lissotriton vulgaris. The sequence continues at coordinate 1,899,708,326 of NC_141693.1, forward strand.
TTCCCGGTTCCAGAGTCGGTAGACTCATCCAGGGCTTAATTTGAGCCGGTAATTGCAGGTGGGACCACCAGCACTCATATTTGGGTACCAAGGCTTATTTTTCATCAGACTTTCACCCAGAACAAGAGAATGAAAGGCAGGAAAAAGCGGAAGGAGGAGGGAGAGAAAGATGGAAAAAACAGTGACTTAAGGGAGCCAAGAACTTGCCAGAGTGAGGTAAAGAATCAGGAATGACTGTTGAGTGAAGGAAGGAAAGACATGAAGTGAAATCAGGACTTGGCAGCCTTTCCATCCGTCACTCCCTTCATCTGGTAGCGCCAAACCAGGCTTCTGAGCAAGACAATGGGCCCAAACACTTATTCTTTTACTAATTAAGCACTGGATTCATCCCAGTCAAACATGTGACCAGATGCTAACCACATCATCGCAGTAGTATGCATGAATGCAGCACTTACATTTAAGGCTAGGTGACCAAGCGCTAGACCTTCCATGTTTTTGAGACTTAACTTTTCCATTTATGGATTTTAATGCAACACAGTAGTGCACTCTGGGAGTTGTAGGCTTGACAGTTGAACTACTTGTTCCAACGCACCTGAAGGCAATAAAGTTTTAAAGGAAAGGCTAGGATTGGAAAGGTTCTATTCCAGTGAAATGGGACAATCTTGTCATCCTGTTTGTTCAAGGCATGTGTGCATCCTGCCGTTGCAGGGCAGAGCCTCCCTTTCATCCTGTTGAGGTGGATGTAGTGAGTGCCGCTGAGCTGGGCAATAGAGGCTCTTGTTATTTGCAGCACAACAAAGTGTTAAACTACTCGCCAAATAACTATGTTTGTTTAAAATGTTAATCTACGTTAGGAAATATTTGTATCACTGATTTATGAAGGTCGGTATTGTAGTGAGGCAGGTGCCCTTGAACTTTGAGCAACTTTTTCCTCCTTTCCACTGTATATTGCCGTGGTGGCTTGTTCGTCCATCCTGTTTACACGTGGACAAAATGGCGGAAGTGATGAGCTTGTAGACTGGGCTATCCAAGCAACGAGGAGTCTTTGAGAGATAGTGTAGGTGACAGTCAGTCAGATGGATTAATCAGTAAAGCGATCGCTGCTGTCATCTGATGTGAGCTGCGGAGCCCAAACTCCCCTTTCGACAGCGCCAACTCGGGTTGATAAATAGAAGTGTGAACACCACCAAACTCCACCAGGGAAAGTATCCCTCAGCAGCAGTCCTGCAAAGTATCACACATCAGGTGTTAGACTAACGCATTTCAGTGTGGTACTCCGCACTAAAATGCAATGTCACGCATAATGCATAGTGTCTCACAGCTGCCACTGAAGTGCTGTCTGGCTGTTAAAACTGTTATGTATGGCAGCGCGCCATGCCCCTGCGGCTCTCACAGGCTTGCAGTTGAGCTATTAATTAAGGCTCCTGGCAGGGTGAAGGTTCACACTGCTACAATGTATCACCTTGAACACCCGCAGAGCAGCCGACCAATCAGGTTGTGTGCTTCAGGCCAGGCCGCGGGGGACGTCACATCCTGCTGCGAGAGCGGGTCCGGGAAGATTGTGAAGAAAAGCAGAGGCCGGTTAGTGTTATGTGCGGCTCTGCAAATGTATTCAAATATGGCGCTAGCAGCGTCACGTTGCCTGCTGTACCCAGATCGCCCCGGCCCGTTGCCTGTCGGGCGCTTTCAGCCATTTTGCTATGGCCCCCCTCCCACAATTCAATAATGGAGCCGAGGATGTCTGAGAAGAGTGAGTGACCCGGGTTGCTGCGGCCGCCAGGACAGAGAGTCTGCGTGTTACTAGACGGCCCTGCCCAGGACTCACAGGCCTGGAGGGTGACTATTAACTGAGGCGGCCCGGGCTGGCAAACCCAAATTACTGCTGCGCGTGGCCTAAATGAGCCTGCAGCCACTGCCTTGCAGAACGATGGTGTGTCGAGCAATTCTTGAAGCGGAGCGTCACTGCCACGCTCCTCTGGACTCTGCAGTCACTGTCCAAATAAGTACCACCAGCCTCTGTGTGAGTTACACAATGAATAGCAGCGCACGGTTAGGCAGCTGCAGCCTGCAGTCAGTGCCTGCCTATGTTAGTACTCAGGTGAGTCACTCTGCGATATATTTTCAGTCTTGCTGGCCCGGACCCCCAATTGCTAACTTCATATTTGTGTCCGATATCTTGCAGCACACCAGGCAGAATGCTTGTGAACACTGCAACGCACTTTAGTTTCATCCCAGACCATTGCTGGAAGGATGAACTACTCATGAAAACACTTCAGCTGTAGTAAGGGGATATGTGCTAGGAATAACATTTGATAGACTGGAGTACCCACAAAATTGTCATTGTGCTGGTATAATGTTTGTCTGATGTAAAGTGATCTGACAACCTGCTCTGGTATGAGCAGCACTATAGAACAAATGAACTGTTTGGGAGAGAGGGACCACAAGATGTTAGAGTGCTTTACAAATGAAATAGATGATATAAGGCATATAAATGATACTACACAATGGTGTTGGGCCATATATGATAGACAAAGAGCATTACAGTAGAAATTACGGCAGTCACAAATATTGAGTAAAAGCAAAGTCATAGTTCAATTGCAGCAGTTTTAAATCTTCTTAGTTTCATGTGGTTCATAAAAGGAAGCCACACCCTCTCAAACCTGCACTCCCCGTCTTGTATATTGGATGACAACTTCCAAACCTTGGCAATGACAGCTGCAATCTCGATCTCCCTGCATTTTTGGTCCAAGGATAAATATTGCATTCACCTGACTCTTCCAGTAGCAACGTCCATGGCTGATGTAGCTGAGAAATTCCCAACATGGACCTGACGTGTGATAGTATCTCTTTGTATACTAATACAAGACCACCATGAATAGAGTAGTGTACTCTTTCTCTACAAACCTCCTAACATGTATTGGGCCCCACCAAATTTTGCTTTTGATATTGTGGTAAATGGTACCTCCTTGTCATAAGTTTATATGCATTTTTTCTATGCTGCATACATTTCTTGGCTGCTTTTTCCCAAAGTTCTTAGGTATATATCGCTTTAACCAGTTGAAGCCCTTTCACCTTCACCTTCATCTATTTGCAAACGGGGAGCTTGATCTATAGTCGGGGCCTGGATGTTCTGGCCCATTCATCATATATGACCGTATAGACCCGCCTCCCAATCTGGTGTCTGATGCCAGATTGGGAGGTGGGTATGAAGGTGCCTCTCTGCCATACACTCAGGAATTTTGATGGGATTTGCTCACCCCTAAACATATGGGGATCCAATGAAGAGCAGGTCAGTATCCATACGAGGAATCTATACGGTCATATATGATTACATTTCGGCACGCCTCGGGCTTTAATGCTTTAAAAGACAATTATGCCCTGATGAAGTCCGCATGTAGTTGCCTGTTCTGTGTCATTCCATTGTATGTGGTTTCCCTCTCTTGCTTTGACAACTGTCTAAAGCAGGAAAATAAGTGCCAGCCCCCAAAAATCAGTGCCACAACGAGCAAATAAATCAAGCACTGCTTGTATTCATTTGTGTCTCGGCGAGATCTGTGGGAATTGAATTTATTTTGTCCCCCGAGACGTACCCTAGTTATTCTGCAGTTTAATTTTATGGCATTGTGCTTATATTTTATATGTCGCTCTAATGCCTTGCGCTTTAGGTATCCAAGAGCTTGTAGTGTGTGGTGTCAGTTCTTTTGTGACACATTACGTAGTCATTAAGATATTTCTTTTGGGACAGTGCCCGTTGGGCAGGGTCAGGCTTTCTTTATGAAGACCTCATGAAGGCTTTTATTTGAGTTAATAAGAAGAGACTGGTGCCTGCCCTGTGTTGGAATGTCCCTGCATTCTCAGAGCTGCCCTCTGAGCGGACTGCCAGCACCATGACGTAAGCAAGGCGAGGCGGAGTGTCTTCCACTGGTGAGGATGGCTTTAGGAGGACAGTGACCCGTTGTTGCGCAATGAAGACTCCAACAAGGGTGAAGGCACCTCAAGATTTACCACGGCTTTTCATGACCAGGCCCTTCACAGACTTTTCACTCTGGAACCCTGGGTAGAAAATATTCCGCAGCTACAGGGAGGGCTGGGCTGGTCTGTGGGTCACTTTAGTAGTGCCTGAAGGGCTTGTCTGTCAGCTCCTTGTGGGGGCCGTTTTTGGGCAGTTTGTCCGTCTGTTTTACGGTCTGGAGTTGTTTTCACTGCTGCTGCTGATTTCCCTTGTATTTCCACATACATTACCAGTAGCAAGCACAAATGCATGTAGTCTCCCATACCTTGTAAAACCGCTATACAGCATGTCTTTAAAAGTTCAGTTCTGCCCCTATTTGCAAATGTGGGCCAGTTCTTTTTAAGCCTATCTAATTCGCTCGTGGGGACTGCTTATATTTTGGTGCCCAGACCTATTTCCTGCCAAAGCTACCCTGGCTACAGGTACTGATAATGACAACGAACACACCTTCATTTGGTATTATGCATGCCGATTAAAAAAGCAAAACAAAAAAAACTACACATTTGTCCCTTGGTGAGGTCCCACTACGTAGATTGAGAAAGCTTAAGACGAATTTTAAAATTCCATTGCGTTCAACCAACTGGTATTGAATGATTACAATATTGTTTGGAATTTCAAAATGCCAAGCTTTTGCATGACTGAATTACTGCGTAGTTGGACTGCGCCAATGGTTTCGTGAATACAACTCGCGAGTCAAACCAAACAAGTAGGGTTCAATTAAATGAAGGGAAAGCGAGATCATGCACCCACTTTCAGCCTGGTGACATCACTGGGCAGACCTTCTGTCGCACCCTCACTGGTCTGTGTGCTGCTGAGGAGGTGTGGAACATAAAAAGAATGTGGACTTCAGGAAGTAGACACTGCTCTTAGACCTAGGTTCGCTTCTGAGACCACGGATGGCAACGGCGGGCAGGGGTACCAAAGGGAATGCAAAGTGTAGAGGATGCCAGCCCTAGCTACTGAGGTGCCGCACCCCAGCCTGCACTAGCCCACTTTTCTGTTTTGCTCCGTCTTCCGTTGTAAGAAGGTTCCCAGTCTTACAATCTTAGGCTCTCTTGGGTCCTTTCCTTGCTTCCTTCTCTAACGGGGAATCGTTTATTATTCATTTGCCAAGAGACAAGCTCTGCTGTGTCTATCTGTTCCCTTTATAGTTCAAAACCTGCGTATTATATTTAATAGTTCATTCATTTCCTTATCTGTCCAAATCTTCCTCCTTGCTTTTTACCAGTAAGTTTTAGTTTGTCATACCGGTCGCCCTCCCTGCCTGCGTGGAGTGCGAGACCAGCACAGGAGCGGAAATCCTGCCCAACCAGAGCTTTGAGACCATGCATTAAGACTAACCTTTAAAATTCACTCCTTCTTAATTTATCCCAGAAACCAACAGCTGCTATGCCTAGTGTCCACTCCTGATCTATCCTGTCCTTCCTCGTAATTGTTGTGGTGAAATGTCTGTTGGCATGGGATGGGGAGGGGGAATTCATGTAGGCTGCTCCAACATCAAAAAGGGCCTTTGTATATCTCAAATCCAAGGGTGAGTAGGGCTACTCTTCAACAAAGCTGGTGAGAGGAACCTACATGAAGTGGCACATCTGGTAAACAAAAAATACTTTTCAGTGTGTTCCAAGAGGAATCTGTGTGTGCAGGTCCGCAGAGCTGAGGCGAGTCACGAGGCAAAGATGAAGGCCATTATGCACACATATTATGTAATAACAACACTTTATCCTCACCCTGACATGCAAGTGAGGCGGAGTCTGAGAAAAGATTAGCTATACCTTATTGGAAAGAGCTGAGGAGTAACCAATCTTAAGTGCAAAATAAGTATTCCAGCGTTCAAGGGCACTCCTAGAGATTGGACTTTGCGTCAATGATATGTACATGGTGTGCAAGTTGAAAACGTGTTGGACGGACCCACGTGATCACAAGGCTGATCTATGCTTAGGGAAGCTATCATCAAGACATATTTCTAACACTGGGGGGCGGGGAGGCACAGAGAGAAGATGGAAGTGGCCACCAAATGTTTGCAGGAGAATCACTTCAGTTAATCTGCTTAGCACCAGGTGTGCATACGTGTGAACTCGAGGATGGTGTAGAAAACCACATTATTATCTTCAAAGGCACTGGCTTTCTGTGAATAAGTAAGTAAAACTAGACCTCAACAAACCGGTGCAGCCAGTGGTTCTGCTCCACCAACTGACTCGATTTCACCTACTCTCCTAAATAGAGAAATAACTAACAGCACTGAAAGGGGCAAACATTAAGAATATCAAGCCTCGCCCCTTCCCCCCCCCCCTAACAACCCCCATGGTTACCGCCAATAATGGTTATGAGGAAACAAAAAAAACCTTAAGTGAACTAAGAATATTTGTGACATCAAAGCAAAAAAAAGATGGTATTCATCCAAATAATCGTCACAAATATCAACTGAATGTATTTGTTTGACCTGGTGTACCAAGCACATGTAATTTAGATTAAATGTATTAGATCAGAGTAACTTTTTGTAGAAAGTTGTTCCGTTCAGTGTTCTTAACTGAAGTCTCCATATGTTTATTTTTGGCTACATTCAGAGACCTTCTCACATGCCCCTGATTGCCATAGAGCCCATGCTGCCACTCAACCTCTGCCTCTGCATTGCCTGTCTACACCTGCATTCGTTCATCTTCAGCCAAAAATGTCCAAGATTGCCAAGGAGGTTATTTTTGTGCCTTTGGGCTTTTCTCTCGTTACTGGAACCCCGAAAAAGACACTTGATGCTTTTCACATTTACAGTGTAGCCTGATACTCCTTTTTTTTTTTTTTACTGGAGGAGTCTCCTTTTCCTAGGAGAGTCAAGAAGGAAACAATAGACCTTCAGTGTCCTTCCACAACCGGATTACAACAATTCACTCTAACAGAGTCTCCCCAAATATTTGTTGGCCAGCAGTGTGTGAGAAGAATGGCGCCATAGGTCATGCATTGAGAGCTGATAAACTGACTGAAGGGGGCTACACCCTGTCTTACCTCTGCACTGGTTACTGCCTGAACGCGTCTGCAGGTCCTCTGCACCAATTATTGTGTCTGACGTGCGCTGCAGCTGGTAGAGTGCCAAAGAGCCCGTGGCTTTGAAACTCTGTACCTGCTTATTGTCTGCCACCAGGCGACACACATTTCAATCCAAAATTTCGTTCATTGTGGAAAAGAATTGAAAAAGCGGCTATAAAAAAAGAACTTGCCACCTACCTGAATAACTTTGGGCTCTTATGTGAAGACCCTGCCCTCCTGCTACAACATTTTAGCGTTGTTGTTGAAAGACCTATGCAGAGATGCAGCAGGACTCTGGCTGCAGTTGGAAGTCAATTCTGTCAGAGGAGGAGCCCTGTGTAGCGATGTAAATGGTCGCTGTGACTAACGAGGAGTACTCTGGGGCCGTCCACCCTCCAGCCCATCATACAGGGTCAGCAATGGCTGCTGGGTGAGAGGATCCCAGTGGGGAAGGTGGTCAAGAAGTTGGCTGAACAGAGCAAAGCATCAAGAATATAAGGCAATTGACAGAGCTTTGGAGAGAGAAAGGGTGAAAAGAAATCTACCAAATGGTTGGCAGCAAGCATGTGAGAAGCACCAGGAGCTAAGAAGTGCTGCCACATGCTGGGCAGCGCCATAGAAAGGAAGTCTGGGGACTAGACTTGAGGGGAGACAGGACTTGTGTGAGTCTCTGCTTTATTAACGTTTTGGATGTCAGGCAAGTTTCAGCTTGATTTCTACCAACATGCCTTAAGATGTACTAACACTGGGGTGGTCAGCGTGTCTTGGTGGGGTAGTTTGGTTTTGGAAAAGTGAGTGCAAGCAATGGCGCTCACGAGTGTAGGTAGGTACAAAAGGAGGTGGTGATGGACGGAGCATCTGAACCAATCAAACACTCACACCCAGTCAACAGATCTGGGTTTAATCCATCACCGTTCTTTAGCCCACTCTGCCACCCCAGTTCAGACATGGCCATATGCAAATCAGTCTGACCCTGTGCCTCATGGGAACAGTCCAGCCCGAACTGCCAAGCCATGCCTTCCCTGGACCCAGGGGCGTAGCTAGAGCTTGTGGCGCCCGGGGCTATCCCTCAGATTGCCGCCCCAACTGGGGGTGGGGGGATCTTATTGGTGCTGGGGAAAAAGGACGGTGAGCACTTGAAAAATGCCTGAGAGACACGTAGTATTGCTGCTAATAGTAACCTCGGTCATGCAAGTTACATGCACCTTTATGTATGGCAAACATAGCGAACGAAGTTGGATTTACAAGCATTTCATGAATTATCTGGTCTCTCATCAGCAGGCTCTGTTTTTGAGTTTGAGAGTCTCTTCCTATCGTCAAAGTTGGAAACAGTGACTTATCACAAATGTGAACAGAAGCAAGTGTTGCATGTGTAGGTCAGCCTTAAGTTTCTATGATGTGCACAAAGCATGCATATATTTAAGACCCTAAACTTTGAATTAAATTAGAACAGCCCGCTTACCCAGGGGCGTCTAGTGTTAGACCTCTTACTACACTTACCAGAGACCCATATTTACAACCAAATTATTCTTGCATGAGTGATGTAGGAAGAGCTCTACAATTTTCACTTTGGGGCCAGACTCACCTCTTCAATTAATTAGTCCAGGCTGAGTCTGAAAGCTGCCTCTGCCTGCAGTGACTGTGCCTGCAAGTGTAAAGCACTCCCCTGCATCCCTCTACCTACGCCGATGCCTGGACTGGATTCAAGCTTCCTAGGACCGGTTTCTGGCATTAGTCGTCTTCAGCCAGGCTTGCTTGAATCCAGTGGCGAAGTGAGCAAGGGACTCACGTCTGAGCATACCCTGCCAACTTATGGCAAACAAAGCGGTACAAAAGAGGGTGGTGATGGACGGAGCATCTGAACCATCTGAACCAATCAAACACTCACACCCAGTCAACAGATCTGGGTTTAATCCATCACCGTCCTTTAGCCCACTCTGCCACCCCAGTTCAGACATGGCCATATGCAAATCAGTCTGACCCTGTGCCTCATGGGAACGAGTGTAGGTATGCATGACATGGACCCATGGCATCAATTAGTGGTAGACACAATATCACCAGGTAAGCCAGAACCTGGGGGCGATGACGTGAAGGCAGTCGTGGGGGGGTCACCAATGAAGCCAGTGTTTGGCTCCTTTGATCAGTGATTTGAAAGCGCCCAGTGCAGGTCCTCAGAAATTTTAACTAATGTTAAAGGCACCCAGCATTGGCCACCAGTGTCTGTGCACTGCTCCTGTGAGCGCCGAGGCTATGTTGTCCATCACAGGTCAAGAGAAGACAGAACATGCACTGTCTTGAAGGTGCTCAATGCCTCACACCTGATTGTGCACACAGGAGAGCAGAGCACCTTTGACCCCACAGAACCGGCACTGAGGAAGAACTTCCATCAAGGAAATTGACAGGGAAGATAGACTAAGGAGCAGTGTCCTTTTTTTTCTTCTTGTGGTGGGAAAGACAAGAGGATTACAGGGATTTCCCAAGCTCTGCCATGGCTGTTGTGTTTCAATGAACAGGCGAGCTTTTAAAGAGAGGAGTGAGCACCAGAGCTTCATGAGGTTCTTATGAATGATGGAAACATTTATTTTCCAGACTTTTTCGCACTTGCATGTAGTGTGGGAAGACTGAAATGTATTGCTGTGTATCAGTTTGTGTTTATGGAGATCCATACACCTAATTTGAGTGGGAATATGTTTTGGATTTTTGTAAACAATGCGAGTGGTTGCCACTTTTGCAAGACCTACCAATGCTGTCATTTTGGGACCTTTTCTCTCTTCTAGAGTTTGGGAGGAGTATTACTGTGGCAGGTTGGGGAAGAAAGGGCAGTGTTTTTCTGCCGGTTGATGTGCAGACATACACATTGTGCATGTACAGTGACTGTACGTGTGATACACAAGAGTGGAGTTTGAACAAATGTACACATTTGTGTGTCATTTTGGAATTGCATACTAATTGTGCATATGTTTCAGACCATGCTCTTTCAGACCATCTTGGTAGGCTTAACATTCTTGACCCTACTCAGAACGGGTTCCGTGCGGGTCACAGCACGGAGACGGCCCTTCTCTCGATGGTCGAGCATTTGCGTTCCGTGCTGGATTCCGGTCGGACGGCGGCACTATTGTTATTAGATCTCAGTGCCGCCTTCGACGATTCGACGGGATTCTGCTTCGGCGTCTTGAGGAGGTGGGCGTCTCTGGCTCCGCCTTGTGCTGGTTTCGATCTTTCCTTACGAATAGGTCATTCCAGGTGGCGATCCCGCCCGGTAAGTCGTCATCCTACCCGTTAGACCAGGGAGTCCCACAGGGGTCATCACTGAGTCCCACCCTTTTTAATCTGTATGTGAGACCGGAGGCTGCGGTCGTCAAGCGGTGGGGCCTGACTATGGTCTCTTACGCAGATGACACGCAGCTGGCGGTCACACTGAGTGGGGACTCAGATCTGGAAGCTCCCAGGTTCTGTGAGGGTCTGCGGGAAGTGGCTAACTGGATGAATTCCAACTGTCTCCAGTTAAACACCAAGAAGACGGAGATTATGGTGGTTGGTAAACAGGTGGCTTTGTGGGGCGACAAATGGTGGCCTTCGGATTTGGGTGTGACTCCCCTCCCAGCGGCAGAGATAAAAAACCTGGGGGTGTGGCTTGATCCTTCTCTGAGTTTCATCTGTCATACCAAGAAGGTGGCGGCTTCTTGCTATGGCATCATCAGAGGACTTCGACCCATTCTCAAATTCTTTGATGCCCCCACAAGACAACTGGTGGTCCAAGCATCAGTGCTGTCCAGGCTGGACTATGCCAGCTCCCTACTGGCGGGGGTTAACCAGTCAGAACTTTCACGGCTCCAGCGGGTTCAAAACGCTGCGGCCCGACTGGTGACAGGTCTGCCTAGGCGGTGCTCGGTGTCCAATACCCTGCGCTCTCTCCACTGGCTCCCTGTGCAGCAGAGGGTTAGATTCAAGGTTCTTTGCCTTGCATTTAAAATTCTTAAGGGTACATCCCCACAAATCTTGGAGAAATTGTTGATCCCCTATGTCCCCTCCCGCACTCTTAGATCCTTAGGCCAGAACTTAGCAGTGGTCCCGCGTTTTAAGCTGAGCAGAGTTGGTGGCCGCTCTTTTCGAGTCTTGGCGGCGAGCTGGTGGAATTCTCTTCCTCCACAAATCCGGGCCATCGATGAGCTCCTTCAGTTTAGACGGGCTATCAAGACCTTTTTATTTGTTTAGCTCATCTAATGTGTCCCCTCTCTTTGCTGCCTGTTTTTAATGCTGTGTTGTGTTTACCTTCTCAAAGCGCCAGGACGCCCCTTTGCTGGGGCAGCTGTGCGTGGTACAAATAAAAATAACATAACATAACATAACATGTTATTGTGGGCAAGAGGACCACCATGTCACGTTGTGATCTTGGTGTTGCCAAGGTGGTCAGATGGTGTCCTTGGTGTTTGGTGTGCAATGATGTTGAAGTGCAGCTCTACCCTAGCCTTTGGTTTGGGGATTGAGGCGTCCCCTGCCACAAGAGAAGAAACTTTGAGTATTTGGTAAAGTTTAATAAATTTGTGTATGGCAATGTAAATATGGGGAAGAGAAGTAGCTGTTGTGAGGTTTGCATAATGTATTGCAAAGTTGGAGAAGGAGTTCCCTTTTGCGAGAAAGTATTGTTGTGGCTGGTAGGCACAAATTTCACCTAAGTGTGCTCTGGGACCAGTCGTCAGTGGATTACTTAAGATTGAGGAGTGTTGTGTGTTTTTTGTTTCACCTGTATGTGCTCTGGGACCAGTCTGCATTACTGTAGGCAGAGTACTTTGGTGATTGCCTTTGTTGGTGCATGTGATTCAGCTTTCATGTACTGGTTTCAGTCATCATTGTGTATGGATGGAAGGATCTGACTTGACTTCAGCTGTCCCAAGTGTAGGGTGTAGTATGTAGGTTCTTGCCTGTCCTGGCATTTTATGCCTTTGTTGCAGTGCACTGATGTGGACTGGTGTTGGGGTGGTAGGACTGTACTGCACTGGTGTTATTGGGTTTTCAGAAGTTTCAGTCTGCACCTACTGGAGACTGTTGTGTGTGAGGGGCTTTCCATCTGATTGTGCAGCTTCCATAGTTTATGGTGCCCTGGTAGAGTTAAGTTCTGCCTCCCATCTGGCTCTTTGTATTGTTTCTTTGGATAGTTTGTGTGACTGGGTGTTGGGTGTGGGGGAATTCTGGGTTTCCCTTCTGTTTGTGCGAGGGAGGAGACTGGAGCCCTATCAGGACCTTCCATGTTAGGCTATGGGTCTAACATGAAATGAAGAACTCCCCTCCTACCTGAATGGCTCCAAACCCGTGTATGAAAACCCTGCCCTCCAACTACCACATCAACCATGCAGTCTCCTACCGTTAGCATCAATAAATAGTTTGTTGTTCAAGTACTGTAGATACCACAAATACAGTGAACACTGCTTTTTGTAGTCTTCACATAGTATAGTGACTGACTTCCCGGCAAGTTGCAGGATCAGTGCTTCCGCTACCAGGGCGCCAGTCACTTCAGCACCGGGTGGAGAAGGGGGCCCAAGGAGGGACGCTTAATTTTATGGCGAATTGTTGGGGTAACTTGGGTGAGGATAAATGTATTATAAAATGAGGCTTCCTCAGAGCTGTACTAGGTTGCAGCCGCCATCTTGGATGACAAGCCACTCTACCCCGTATTTTGTCTGTTTTAGGAAGAAATGTCGACTTATACAATCATCTCTCATGCTGTAGACGTCGCCCCAAAAAGAGCTGCTGGGTGGTTACTCTCCAAACCTCAGTACAAGGGGTTAAATTGTTGCCCTGAGACAAAAACACAGTGCACAAACACTCCTTTATGTAAATTACACTGTGCACCACCCTACTTTCTGTTTCAGGGCTTTTTTTGTAGTGGCATGAGAAGAAATGGGGGGTCACAAGTGGGCAACAAACCCCATAAAGCTCACTTCACCCTCCAGTTCATGCTACCTTGTTCTAGTTGCGTCCTTGGCTGTGTGGGCTGTTCACCTACGAGATCCTAGGGGTCCAGCTTCGAAGTGAGCCAAACCTGTGCACCCCTTTTGCAGACCACCTCCACCACGTTATAACCGATTGTTTGTGAATGATCAGGACATGGCAACCCCACCCCCCAAAATTCAGCACTTGTTAACATTATTCTTATCTTCATTGTTGTATTCCTGGCTCGTGCTGTGGTGTGTGCACTCATACTACTGGTAGTAGTGAGCGTCACTGAATTCAAGTGCCACTTCTGAGCCAGAAGTGTGAGTGTGCATCACTGCTCGGCGGGCACTAGACCAGAGGGCGGTATTTACACCCTGGTACTAATAAGAGTCTCTTGTGTTCGCTGTCCACTTGTCTCGTAGATGAACTGTTTTATTTGCTATGTTCATTTACATTATTGGTTTTTGGTAATGTATTAGAGTTTCCCTAGAAAATATCCTGTTGGTCTTTAGTCAAGGGGGCTCGATGTGTGAATGGAATGTCTGTTTTTATAATGTGGCTGTATGCATTTCATCCCATTTCAAAATGTTTCACTTTTTAGCAGATAATAAATCAGAAACGTAGGGCGATAAGATTATTTCCTTAGAATTACTATATATATAGTAGTCTGGTTATGAAGCCGAAGTTAGTATCTACTGGTGGAAACGTAACCACTGGATAATTTCTCTTGACTCTATGCCACATAAAAAAGGACATTTATGTGTCGGAAAAGCTTCAGAAATGGGTCTCCATTTTGACTTATGGTTTCGCCTCTAGTCCTGAGGTCTTCAGCTAGATACGGCACTCTTTTATCCAGGCGGGAGGGTACATCAAGTAATTCCACAAGTCCAATCTATGTGAAATTGGCCTCTTTAATGAAACAGGTGCATAATTCAGGTAAACATTGCATTGGCACTTGCCATACATACTAGAAAAAAAACGCTGGAATGATTCAAAAACCTGTTCATCCCCCTCCCCTAAACAATCCATAAACATTCCCTTGTACAAAAACAAACTCCCCTCACTCAAATGCAACCATCAATATCATCACAGTGTATAGTCCTGCATTGGTATCTTACTCTTCAATTTGAGTCCCCCCAACCCACTCATTGTGTTGCCCAGTATTATCAGAACTCTATTCAACTCCTGCAAATTCCTCTCTGAAATCTCGACCAGAAAAATTCGACCGCCGAGTATTTCTGTTTCCCTCTCCCCCTAAAAAAGTAGAAAAAAGCACATCTACCATCTCTCCTCCAATAAATCCTTAGCTGCACAACGCAAATGCAGTTCCATGAAAGCTGCCGAAAGATAAACCCCTTCATCACAAAAAATGGTGACACCATGAAATGAATGTCCGTAAGCTCTACCAAAAACACACCCGCGCAGCAGAACCTACATATCTCCCTATTCATCTTGCAACGCGCTTCATCAGTAGCTCCTAGTTTCTTAGTTCCTCGACATTACCTTCCCACAGCAGCTCATTCCTCCTCATGGAAGTGACTGACCATTCCTGTTTCAGCTCCGGCAGATCCTTCTTCACCGATTTTACCAAGGCAAAACTTTTCATTAAGTAACCAGATCAATTTTCCCTAGATGGATCAACAACATATGGTGGAAAAACACACTAAGAGTCAAAATGTCCATTCCTGGCAACAATTCAAGCCAGTGCATGCACCTTTTCAAAACTATTCACTTCAGGTCATATTTCGGGTAATCGAGGCCCAATTGAGTCCTGTATCTTCTTGTCACGGAATGGCTGTACATCTAAATCTCAGTGTTCTGGTCCAGCCCTGCCACAAAACCATTAAAAAAGGGGTATTTGCAACAGTGGCCTTACACCTCCTCAATCTCATAATTTCCTCCCGTGAACATCCCCTACACTCCGCCTCTGTAGCCACACAAATGCGAAAAGAGTGTGTCCTGTACTCTGCTACCGCCAACTGCAAATGTCCCAATGCCTTGCTCAAAACCCCCAACAGTTATGCTGCTGTCACGCCTGTCACTGCCATTCTCATGCTGAAAAGTCCCCGCTGCAGTCCCCAAACCCTCTTCTTCATATCTAGATCCCGAAACTTTAGGGTACACCCTCTCATCTGGGTATACTGCCCATGGCATAGATCTCCCCTATCCCATCTGATCCGTCTTTGACCTCATTAATTTTATTCATAGCACATTACCCGTTCAACCACGCTCTCTCTCCTCAACCCTTCATATAACCTCCCACCAAGAAACTCCGCCACCTAAAATGCCAAAAAAACAATAAAATCTCGCAGACTTCTCTCCCATGGCTAGCTCTACCATATCCTCCTATCCATCTCCACCGCTGACTGCTCATAACAGCAATCCCACAGAATTTCAATAGAATGCCAATCCTACCAATTTACCTTCAGTTGTTACTGGAGACGTACCTTTCTCATTCATGAACATTATAAAATGTACAACATTCTCCCGACGCTGCTCTAGACCATCCTCCACAGACCTCCTCCTAACCCCCAACACTAAGAATTCCACTGTACGCTTTTCTGGTAAATTCAGATTATGAGCGCTTGATCAGCTCTATCATGAGCACCATGCTATGTCCTACAATTCCTGGGATATCTCAGTCTTCAGTAGGTCGGCCCTGGGGCTAGCCCATGGAATCTCCTCCACTGAGAACGAGGTGAAGCATCTGCAATAACATTGTCAATTCCTGAAATATGTCTCGTCATGAACACAATGTTGTATTTTAAGCACTGCAAAACAAAAACTCTCAACAACTGCAATACCATTGCATCCCTTAGGACTGCTTTTTAACCACATTTAGCACTGCCATGTTGTCCCCATTGAACAAAACCTTCCGGTTAGTGCTTATACCAAGAAATCACTGCGGTCACCAAGGTTAAAAAAAGTTCAAGAAATGTGATGCTGCAATAGTCACCTTTCCACTCCTCCAGTCAACCTTCTGCTCACCATTTCCCTTGCCAGTAAATACTAAATTCCGCCTCTCCTGAAGCTTCTGTGAAAACTTATATGGACTGTCCCACCTCAAGTCCCCAACCTCTTCATCAAGGGTTCTACTTAATTGAGCCCTTCGGGAAAAGAGCGACGCACATACAGATCTGCCATAACTCCCACTGCCTGCCACACCCTGTGATTCAACACTCTGGAGCCAGAAATTACCAACCTAAAACATCTGCAAAAAAAGCATGTCAACCCCTCACAGCCCGACATTCAATGTTTAACTGCCCCAGTAACACCTGAATCTCTTGCATTTGAGCCTTCCTTCTGGTCGACATCCCCTCTAGTAAAACCAGCAGCCTCATGTTTTTTATCCTCTGGCAATCACACTGCAGAATCACCGTACCAAATTCCACTCCCAGAATAGTCAAACATATACTGGGCCCAGCTGTCATCTTCAGGGTCAATGGGGCACCCAAATCTATCTTCAACCATGCAAAACTGTGCAATAAATCCATGCATATGCCTGATGCTGTCTAGCCATCACATACAAAAAAATAATCCTAGTAGGGAGTCATGTAAACAAGAGATGGAACAACCCTTGAGCAAAGCCTTGTCACTATAGATTTGACCACCAAATTGTATGAACAGCAACTCAGTCATCCAAGTGCATAGGCAGAAGGCGGAAAGCTGACTTCACATCACACTTTGCCGTTGGCGCACCCAGCTCCAACTTGTTCACCAAAGCAATTGCATCATCAACAGTGACATATTTCACTATGCTCAAGGATTCCGATATGAAATCAATTATTTATTTATTTTATTTAAAGTTTTATATAGCGCGAACAAGATCTTTGCAGATATCAGAGCGCTTTACAGAAACAGGAGGTAGGATAAACAAGACTCCTAAATCAATATGAGATTCCGTAGACCGTGAGTTGCAAAAAGTAGGGTATCTATCATACACGAGTATACAGAGTAATAACAATCAAGAAACAATAATATGGAAACAGTACAATGTCTAAACGGATAAGATTATAGCACCCCAGAGGGTGAATAAACACAATGTTGAAGGCAGAGCAGTAGTCAGTAGTGGGTGCATTGCAGGTTATTGAGGCACTCAAGTCCTAGTGTACAAAGGTAAGTATTCAGACAGCCGATAATGAGGGAGCCAAATTCTGTCATTGATCCAGTATCAATAGTGTTCAGGTGTATTTAGCCATAAGGATGGCCTTCACCTCTTTCTTGAAGAGTATGGTGGACGGGATAAGCCTGGTTTCTGGCGGGAGTGCATTCCAGATCCTAGGTGCCATTCCAGAGAAGGAGCGTTTGTATGTTTTTTCCTTCCGGAATCTCCGTGGTTTCAGGAGGAGAGTGTTTGTGCTTCTGTTGGATCTTGAGCCTCCTGATATGGTCAGCTTATGAGAGAGGTAGTTGGGTGCCTTGTGATGTACGGCAGAGTGTGTCATACAGGCAATTTTCAACTGAATTCTGGCTTCAATAGGCAGCCAGTTCAGGGCTTTTAAGTCAGGGGATATATGCGAGTGTTTTCTTGAGCCGGTGATGAGTCTCGCGGCCGCGTTCAGGGAGGCTCTTAGGGGAGCCGTTGTTGTCAGGGGGAGCCCGCTGAGAGCCACAATTCCGTAGTCTATGCGAGGAATGACTAAGGCTTGTACCACAGTTTGGAAGTCCTTGGGTGGAAGGAAGGGTTTGAGTTTTCTCAGCGTGTTGATTTGGAAGTTGGCTCCTTTAGTTGCTATGCTAATATGCTGCTGCATGTCGATATTGCAGTCCAGTGTGATGCCAAGGGATTTCGCTGAGTCCACGATGGTAGGTTGGACATTGAGTGCGGTTAAATGATTGAGCCAGGTTTGGGTGATGGCCTTTTTCGCAGGAGGAGAGATCAGAAGGAACTCAGTTTTCAGAGCATTTAGTTTGAGGTGATTGTCGGCCAACCAAGCTTGGGTGTTTCTTAGTGTGGCATTCAACAGTTTGATGTCTTCAGGGGATTGAAGCTTGAGGTAGAGCTGAGTGTCATCGGCGTACATATGGAACTGTACCTTAGAGGATTGAAGCAATGTGGTCAGTGGTTCCATGATGAGGTTGAACAATGTGGGGGATAGGGAGGAACCTTGCGGAACGCCCAGTGTTACTGGCACAGGCGAGGACAGTGCGTTGTTGATCTTGAACCTCTGAGAACGGTTGTGCAGAAAGGACGTGAACCATTTGAGAACCGTCCCGGATATGCCCATTCTGGTATTTAGGAGCTCCAGTAGATTCTCGTGTTTGACCGTATCAAATGCTGAAGAGAGGTCAAGAAGGATGAGGAGGCAAGACTCATTGTGATCAAGGATTTGGAGGGCATCATCTATTATGTGTGTCATGGCCGTTTCCGTGCTATGCTTTGCTCTGAATCCGGATTGGTGAGAGTTGAGGAGGTCAAACTGCTCAATGTGTTTTGTCAGTTGGAGTTGTACGCATTTTTCTAACAGTTTTGCTAGAGTGGTGATATTGGTGATAGGACGATAGTTGTTTAGGTCGGCCGGGTCAGCTGTGGGTTTCTTGAGTATAGGCGTGACTTGCCCAATCTTGAGGGAATCTGGGATGAGCCCTTGTTGCAGGGAACAGTTGATGATTTTAGTCCAGAGTGGGAGGAACAGGGGGGTGAGGACTTTAACAGCATTGGCAGGTAGGGAATCTGAGTGATGATTGGCGGGTTTCAAGGTGACCAGCAGCTTGTGGATTGATTCTTCGGAATAGGTGTCGAAGGACGTCCATGAAGCGTTGTTTTTAGCATGAGTGTTAGTTATGCATAAGGAGCCGGCGAATCGACTTACATCCTTGGTGAGATCGCTTCTTATAGTGTCGTTCTTTTGCTTGAAGAAAGCAGAGAAGTCTTCGCAACTTGGGATAGCCTTTGTTAAGTTGTTGGGTTGTGGAGGTTGCGTTTTGGTTTGGGTTTTGACTAACTCGAACAGTTTTTTTGGTCGGTTTTTAGCTTGATCCAGCTGTTGGCTAAAGAATATTGATTTTGAGCGTTTGATTTTTCTGAAGTAAGCGTTTCTCTTACTCTTAAGCGTTCTAAGGTTCAGTGCTGAGGGGTCCGATCTCCACGCGCGCTCAGCTAAGCGCATCACACGTCTGTCTTCATTGAGTCTGCCATCGTACCATGGGTTCGAGTTCTTGGTGGAGACTCTCTTCAATTGCAAGGGTGCGGCTTCATTGATTATTGTAGACATGGAGTCTAGGTAGAGGTTGGTCAATGAATGCACATCAGAGACGTCCGTCGGGGGAAGAAGGAGACTGCCTGTGTGGGCAGGCAAGGTCTTTGGGTTAAGGTTCTTCAGGTCCCTCTTCCAAATCTTGGTTTTGGCAGGTTGCGCCGGGTTAAGTTTGACTTTTTCGTTGATGAAGAAGGTGATGATGTGGTGGTCTGACCAGTCACATGGTTCGATTGCGACTAGTTGGGTAGAGTCTTCTTTGGCGATGATAAGGTCTATGATAGAGCCTTTTTCATGTGTCGGACCGTTGCATATTTGGGTGAGGTCAAGCGCGTCGAGGAAAGTCTTAAGGCTCTTCACCACAGTGTCTTTCTGGTCATTCCAGTGGAGGTTGAAGTCTCCCAGGTAAATTTGATTGAGCTGTCGACCGGCGTTGGTGGATATCGTGTCCATTAGTTGTTGGGAGAAGATGAAGTTGTCACCGGGTGGGTGGTAAATAACATGAAGGGAGCACACAGGTTTGCCCTCACTAGTAATCTCAAGGCAGATGAGTTCGCAGGCGGAGAGGGAGGGGGAGGGGCCTTCAGTGACAGCTAGGTTGCTCCTGAAGATGCATGCGATTCCCCCGCCCGTCTTGCCATTCCTGTCGAGTCTAATAATGCGATAGTTGGGGGGAATAATGCGATAGTTGGGGGGGAATAATGCGATAGTTGGGGATTGCCCCTCAGGACACAACAGATGTTGGATGAGCCTAAATTCACATGGCTCCTCTTTTGGCACCAGTCAGAAATCAATAACATGTCCATCGATCACCAAACAAATGGCTCCTTCGTGAGACCTTCCTTCACTTCCTACAACAATTTAGCCTGGACCATCTCCTAATGTCCCCGCACTGATCTTAAATGCTCCACCCATCTTCTCAACCTGAGGACCTCCTAACTGACACAAAAACAAATTTAAAACTTCATAACAATAACATGGTGTCCTCCGTCTCACCGAATGCTTCAAAGCCCTTGAAAAATGTGCCCTGCTCCAACTAGATAATCACATCAACACTTTTTACCTCTTTGACTCACTACAATCTGGCTTCAGAATAGGATGCAGCACAGAATCTGCCATGCTGAATATATTGGCCGACTTACATCGTTCACTCGTCAGTGGTGAATCATCCCTTCTCATTCTCCTTGACCTATCTGCTGCCTTTGATACTGTTAACCACACTGCCGTACTAAACTCTCAAAGTCCGCTTTGGCCTCAATGGACTTGTCCTCAACTGGTTCACCTCCGTTCTCCAACACAGAACCCAACAAGTAAAAATTGAGAACTGCCTCTCCATCCCCACTCCAATCTCACTTGGTGTCCCACAGGGATCCATTCTCTCTCCTGCTCTCTTCAACCTCTTCATGGAACCACTCGCCCTCATCCTCAAACAAGCCGGAATCAATTATCATCTTTATGCCGACGACACACAACTTTACTATAAGAATAAATCCCACTCCGATATCCTTTACCTAAATGACACCCTGGCCAGGATCCAATCAAGGTTCCACCATAATCATCTCAAACGCAACCCTAAAAAAAATGAAATCAGTCTCTTTGTGCCTAAATACAACCCACTCCCCATACAAGACTCGATCTCTGACCTTAATGCTCTCAACTGCTTTCTCACCAATTCTAATTCAGTTAAGTCTCTAGGCATCACCATTGATAATAGCCTTGCCCTCACTTCCCACATAAAAACTTCAGCCAAAGGAGCACTCTTCACTCTCTGTCATCTCGAGAAAATTAACCCCTTCATCCCGGCTTATGACTTTAAAACTGTTGTCCATCCGCTGGTCCTGTCGAGAATCGACTACGGCAATGCTATCCTTGCTGGAACATCTAAAGTCCACCTTGCTCCATTCAAAGTTTAGCAATATGAGGCTATTATAATGCTCCCAGAGTGCTCTCTGATTGGATGCAAATATTTGCAGAAGCTTGAAAGCAAGATTGATGATTCTTTGCTTTCAAAATAAAATGTTCATAAAAAAATGAAAGCAGAAAAAAACATTTCTCTAAACCACTGTAAAATTTTAGGTACAAATTCTTTGCAGCATAATTTAGTAAGGTGTTGATGCATGCTTGTTTTTCCCAAAAATATTCATAATGGAAAATAAGTGTAACCAGTTTCAATAAGATTATGGGAAACACAAATAAACAAGCATTGGCAAAGCCTGTAGGTCTGAAATTGGTGGTCAGCTTTTTAGTTTTGTCAATGTGTGACTTGTGTTGGCATGGTTTTTGTAAAACCTCACTGGTGTAAGAGCTGTCCGGCCCTCACCATTATAACAAGCATTGGCAAAAGCAAAGGTTGTTTTTGGTCTCAAAAAGCACACAGCCACAGTAGTTACTGGCACTGAACAAAACCACTTTGTGTGCCGATATGCTCCTTGTTAAAGAGAAGAATGCTGTCACTCACAGTGAAGCCAGACGATACAGTGAGAGAGACAGTATTTTAATAAACTCAAAAAGTCACGGTCAATGCCAGACCAAATTAGGGGCCCAATTATTGAAGAAAGTCTCCAAAGTGCACCCCTGGTATATGTCCTTGAATTAAGTGCAGCTATACGGCTTTTGTGAATCCCCAAGAATTTACAGAAGTAGGACAAGAAATAGTACTCCTAAAAAATATTTGTGAACTGCATATGTAGATTTGATCATGCGAAAATCTGAGTGTTTGCATGTTCACTTTCCCTCCAACCACTTTTTTTCCCCAAATCTAGAAGAAGGTTTAAGTCTGCCGTTTTCAAGAGTAAACTGCCAACATTTCTCAGTATGAGAACAGGTTAGAAAAGAGTTGTTGAAAACCCTTGAAACATCTAAGTTAGTAGGTTTGGACAGGCTCAAAAGGGCATTCTAACCCTGGAACTATTGCTTACCACTTCATTTCAGCCCTAGTATGTAGATCTGCGGAAAGGTGGCAACATAAGGGGATTGCAAGTATTCAAACACTACTATGGTATGACCCCTGACATAATCAGAGTTCTTATATAATGAGATTACTGCCATGATTTATCGCCGCAGTACATGGCACCAAAGGGACAAGTGGATTTTGTTAGAGGACAAGTAGATTTATGAAGTAATCTGCCCCATGGACAAGTAGATGTTTTATTAAATTTCACACCCCTGCTTTCTCAACCTAAAAAATGAACTCATATTGTTCCTCCTCAACAAATACTGGGGTCCTTAATACCTAAATCTGACACTGTTCTCTCTCTCTGCGACCCCGTCAGGCCCCCCTCTATTGCCCTCCAATTCTTTCCCCGCACTGTCTCCCACTAAACACCCCTCCCTCACGCTACTCTTATCCCCTAATCCTCCCTCCCTGCTCTCTATATCTACATTTGACATCTAACCCTATGCACGGCCTCCCACTGATTTACTACTCCCCTAATCTTTCACCCTCACCCACCCACCATAGCCTAAGTTCTCACTACCCACGTTTGCTTACTATAGTTGTTTTGTAAATAGCTTTCGCATTCATCTGCTTTCTTTGTTATATTGGCTCTTGTTTTGATGAAATGTTGTTGAATACTGTATCTCCTCACATTCCTGTAAAGCGCTCTGATGCCCCTGGGTCTAGCCAATGCTATAAAAAAACCTTGAAAATAAATAAATAAATAAACCCAGTATCTCAGTCGCTCAATTTTAACCGGTGCATGAGCGCATGTTCTGGTTCCCTCTTCCCCTACTTCTGTCATTCTTATTGTGCTAAGCCCCACATTGACTATCCTACCCATCCCTGGCTCGGGGTCTCACTCAACAATGAGTGTTTCTCTTTGAGCATTCATGCCTAAACTGCAATACTCCTGGTTACATATCCCTTTGTTCAAAGCCCATCGTGCCTATGTCTGCCCTTCCTGTCCTCTTCCATAACATTCCACCACTCCTTGTGAAGGAGGGCCTGGAAACGGTTTGTACACCAAAGGCCACCCACTGTCCAAGTACATTGTAGGACCTGGCTTCTCTGGCACCATTGTTTGCAAAAACAGTTCCTTATCCAATTGCCCCCGAATCCCATCCGTATCTTTGGCCAAACAGGCCCTGGCCACCTTGTCATATCACACTGACACCCACCTGCAAACTTTAGCTAGGCCTTTTGCACAAAATCAGTATATTTGAAAAATCTAACACAACGCTCAGGGGATTTTTCACAATAGACACTAGAGTAAATTAAAAACACTGTTGTACAATTTTCTATAGTAAAAAAGTCTAGGCCTCCAAGCTAACTCAAACTCCTTTTCCTTAGCCCCTTCCATTGCTCACACCTCTGTGCAGAAGCATGAACATTTTAATATATTCCTCCTTCCAAATACTCTCTTTAGTGGATGCATATTAAACTTTGCAACCTTGGTGTGGTTTCCCATGACCTTTTGCCTTTACCTCCTGCATTTGTGACTGTGTACTGGATCTCGCTTTTACTGGCTTTGATGCTTTGGGCAATTTGCCACTGCTGATCAGGGTCAAAATGCAAATGCTCCCTGTGTAAATTGTGATTATGATTGGTTATCCATGATTGGAATTTTTGATTTACTAGTAAGTTCCTAGTAAAGTGCATGGGTGTGCCCAGGGTCTGTAAATCAAATACAACTACTGGACTTACAGCACTGGTAGCGCCACCCTCATTAGTTACCCTGTAAATGTGTCTCAGACCTGCCACTGCAGTGTCTGTACACGCAGTCTTAGACTGGCATGTCAACCTGGCAGGTGCACCCACTTGCCAGGCCCTAACCTTCCCTTTTCTTACATGTAAGGCACCCCTAAGGTAGGCCTAAAGTACCCCCAAGTGCAGGGTGCAGTGTATGTGAAATGTAGGACATGTACTGGTGTGTTTTACGTGTCCTGATAGTGAAATACTGTGTATTTCGTTTTTCACTGTTGAAAGGCTGCCTCTACCATAGGCTATCATTGGATCTGCACTGTAACATTTTTCATATTTAACTTTCATTTGGGAACAGCTAGGGATTTGGGGCCAAATGTAAGACCATTCCATTTTGCAAGTCGCAAATTGCGACGTTTTTAGACTGGCAATTTGTGACTCGCAAAATGGAAGGTACAACAGTGTCTCGGACACTGTTTGCGATTCCTAATGGGGAGCATATTACCTGCCTCATCAATATTCATGAGACCGGTCGCAATTTGAAACCCTTTGGGAATGGCCAGCACTTGCACGAATGGTGGCCTGCTGGGGTCTGCAGACCATCACGTCTGTGACTGCTTTTTCAATAATGTTTGTTATATACAAGGGAACCCCATACAGTTGAACCTGGGGTAGAAAGATAATTTTGTAGAACAATGGTTCGGAGTAGGCCTTATGTGGTCCTTAAAGGGTATTAGCGAGTATTTAATAATTCGCTAGGGAGCATTGGTAGTAGGAAAAAATGGAGTTTTTTATTTTTACTCTTTTCTTATATCAAGACACAAAATATTAAAAATATATATATACACTGTATTCCAGGTGCTCAGGTGAATAGTACGGTGCAGGACGTGACATAGGTGATCAAAGTGAACGAACTGTCACACACAACAAGGATAAACACACTCAACAATTATATACAATGGTACACGTGAAATTCCTTGGGTAGGTCGACGGCGTTTCGATCTATATTATTTTAGATCTTCATCAGGACAGTTGAGCCTCCTGAAACTTGCCAGTGGAGAGGGCAAGGATGGTCATTCGTGCAGTACAGCTGGGCGCATGTCGCAGCTTTTCAAGGAATATTAAATTAAGTTAGATTCCAAGCTCTAATTGGGGATTCTGGTGGTGGCTGTTTTCTCCAGTGCGTGGGAAATACTTGAGTTAATTTTTCCAGGACGGTGCGGCAGGCTGGGGGTCCGAGTACCTCTTCCTAGCAGCTCACAACCTTTTTTTCAATAAAGCAGTTTTTTTTCAATGCAGCCTGTTTCCCTAAAAACAGGCTGCATTTATAAAAGAAAGATTAAACTTTTGTTTACTTTTTTAAGAGTAAGTAGTGGTCCGCGGGAACACTGCCTTCACGTAAAAAATATGTTTGCATCCTTTCACAAAGGGTAAAGGGTCCCCTGGGCACCCCTTCCCGCTTGCGAGTTGCTTACCACCTACTTGAATTAGATGGTAAACTGCTGGAGTTTTGCGATGGCAAATGTGGTTGAAAAACAATGGTACATACCATTCTGACTCGATATTAGGAAGGGATGCCCTTTCCACGCCCCTTCCTAGTAGCGCCTCACAAATGCTATTTTGTGACCGACTTGCAAAATAGAATTAGTACATACCGACACCCTTTTTGCAGTCGCAAACTGACAGAGTTCCCATTTGCGACTGCAAAAAAGGTCATACATCTGGCCCTTGGAGTTTAGGCTCTTTGAACTCAGAATTTAACAACACATCTTTTAGTAAAGGTGGTTTGTAAATGCTGTGTTCGAAAATGCCACTTTTAAAAAGTGGGCATTTTCTTCTTTAACTATCCTGTGTGTCTCTGCTTGTTTGCGTATTCACCGTTTAAATTTGGAGTGACAGGAGCAGAGGACCGTCACAAGTGGGGATTGAGGTGTGTTTTTCCTTTCCTGTGTGACTCGTAGCCAGGCTAAATAGACTTCTCTACATTTAGAGTGGTGGGAGGAGTTTTCACAAGCACCTGAATAGGTTAGGTCTGCTCTGCACAATGCTGTCTCCACCTCCTGTAGTGGAGCTGGACCAGGGAGGACAGAACTGGTTCTTACTGAGCTCAGAGACTCTTGCAACTAAGACTTAAAAAAAAAATGGGGTATACATATTAGACCTAAAACCCCAGAAAATTAGATTACTTCTGGAATCAAGAGGAACGTCTGCCAAGGAAGAGCTGTGAGGAGAAGACTGCCCCTTTGCTGTGTTGCTTTGAGGAGTTGGCCTTCAGTTGCTGCTTCTGACAAGGAGAGGACAAAGACTGGAACTTTGCTGCAAATCTGCTTGTGAAGAATCTCCAAGGGCTGGTGTGTGCTTGCCTCCTGTTCTGAAGTCTAAAGGACACAAAGACTTCACCACCAGCTTCCTTGAACATTACTGTTGTGAGCCCTGCCCTGCCAGGAATGTGCCTGTTCCATGTCTGGGACTCAGGAGATGGCTCTGTTACAGGGAGCTTAAAAAGCTTGAAGAAACCAATAACATCAATGCATCATCCTTCCAGTGCCTATTTTTCTGAGACAGCACTGCCGTGCAGGAAGAATTTCCACGCACCGCCGCTGTGCGGCCAAAGAATTGACGCATTACCTGTCAGCAGCTGAAAAATCTGCCTCACGCTGAGTGCAGTGCACTGACCTCTGGAGTTCAAGATCACCGATCCCTGCAGCCCCTGGTTGTTCGTCTCCAGAAGACAGGTTCGTTGTAGGCAATTTGGAGTTGCTCTTGCAAAACCAAAAACACTTTGGGTTAAAGACTTCTTGTTCATGACAGTGTGAAAGATCAAGCTCCGGCACTCGCCTACAGGTTACTGTGACCTGGATATTGGTTACTTGGCTGATATGGTGAGGCCATCCCCGCTTGGCTGAGCGAGGGCTTGCGCTTACATTATGTTGCCTGGAGGATGCATGTCTGTTTCACAATAGGATTTCAGGAGCTTGTTTGTTTAGGAGCTCAAGTTCTGTGGGATGTGCGATAGCCAGTAAGGTGCACAATGGCTGCTTTCATGGACACCGGGTCCCTCAAGCTGTGAAAAGTTGTAAGAGTACTGATTCATTGGCAAGCTGTAGGCCCACAGGGATTCTTGGCATACGTCATCACTCTTCAAGGTTTCTGCAAAGTGCTGCACTCGCTGTCATAAACTAAGAGCAACACAGAAGCGTAGGACCCAGCAGGGCCTTTAATGTTAACTAAGGGCTGATTCTTCGTTCTGGTTCCAAGCTTGGGCTGCTGCACTGCTTGAAATGGAACCTGCTTGTTTCTGAGAAGTGCCAGTACTCTCCGTCCTTACCTTAGAAAGGTCAGTAATACAATTCCTCTACCTCGCATACTACCTAAACACGTCACTAACCCTAGACCGGAATGCATCACTTCCAAAGGAAAAGGAGAAGTCAATCACCACTGGCTGGTCCTTTGAAGCCCTGAAACACACCTATTCCTGTCTTCTGTTCAACAGTTGTCCTCCTCCACACCAATGGACTCATCCCGCGTGGACTCATCCAGCATGGACTCAGCAGCCCCCAAACCTGCATGGCAAATCTGGATTCGTTGAGCTCTAAAAAGGGCTGGCCTCGGTAGCTAGGTACTCTATAAAGCGAAGGGTAGAGTGCACTGGACATGTTTGGAAACTGAAAGTAATTTCTGCACTTTTTAGGTTGAGTCTGGGCAGCAGCAAATGCGCTGCTCTGTAAGGCATGCTGTGTTCGGTAGATGGGCTCTCGGGGACTTTGGACACACCCACCACTTTTGGTTGGTTAGTGGGCCTGATTTTTAAAATTATTTTTCTCTGGTTGGTTAATATTGTGCATCTGTCCCATCTTTCGGTGGTTGGTTGCCTCCAAGCGGTCATGACAAATTGATTATTTTGGTTGGCCAGCTCTGGCCATCTCTTGACTGCTTGCCTGCACAACTTCCTAACCCCCCCCACCAGTCACGCAAATGCAGCGTCCATCCATGTGGTTATCTGGAGAGGGAACATTAAGGCCCTTTTCTACAGGCCACCCAAATACTGTTAAAAAACGTCATGGGATCGTGGAGGTAAGATCAACTTCAAACAAGTATTTGCAATGCAATTCTCGTTATCCATCATGTATTTTCTATTCCGTTTTGCATATCTCATACTGCTTGTGTTCCAGGGTCCTTGCACTGAATTTAGGAGTTGTCATGTGAATGTACTGTAAATGGCTCGGCCACGTGATCATCCCAAGTAGATTCTGATGATTGCACTAGGTGCCTGATCATGGTTGTCATCGATGCTGGCTTGTGCACCCTTTGCCACCTGGACAATTGTAACTCTTCTCTCAGACCAAGTCATTTTATTTCGTTTAAGTGAAGGGTTTTCTCACCTCACATTGCTTCTGGAACATGGTTTATTGTTAGTTTACATTTACATTTACTGCTGGTTCCAGTCTTATTTGGGAACAGTTGTTGTTTGCAGTAGCGGCTGGCAGGGAACAGGGGGTGGGTGAGGGAGGATGGGCTGGAATAAAATATGAAAAAAAAGAAAACACTTACCTTTGTCTTCACAGTCGCCAGCCACTGTCCCTCCTCCATTGCTTCGACCCAGAAGTAGAAGGAAGCTACCCTAACGCCATGGTTCAGCGCTCAGACGGGGGCAGGGAACCTATGCTTGTTCCTCGTCAGGCTGTGAATTACAGCCTCGTGGGGAACATGCTAACTGGGCATGACTGTTTGACCGGCCGCAGACGGCCTGCCAAGCAGTAATGTGTACTTAGTGTGCACAAACCACTCCTCCCCCTGTGCCACCAGCCTGCCCTCCCTAACCCAGCCTCTAACCCACAGCTTTCCAAACTTTTCATGTTGGTGACACGCCATTCTGGAAAATAAAATTTCGGGACACGGTAACGCGAGCGAGCGAAGCGAGCGTGCCCAAACCATCCAAGGCCCTTGCTAATGCCGAGCCTACTGAGTTTGCCAATGCTTGTTTCAATGGCATTCAATCAAGATAGTGTATTTACAAATCCGAAACCTGTTTAAGAAGCAATTAATCTACAAAATGTACTTCAGTTCATCTATCTGTAGTAAACATGATCGTGTTTCAGTTGATTTCATTATAGATTATGCTCACCAAATCCTAGATTTTAATCACATGACTAGTTTGGGCACCCAGTCGGTATCTGCTGTGCCCAGAGCACACAATTAACGCCAACTAGCAGCAGTCTGTGCAGACAATTAACGTACGGTAGATGCAGCCTGTGCACACAATTAACTTTAGCTAGCTGTAGTCTGTGTATAAAATTAACTTCAGCCAGCTACAATCTGTGCACACAATTAAAGTCAGCTAGCTACTGCCTGTGCACTTACTTACCTTCAGCTAGCTGCAGTATGTGCAATCAATTAACTTCAGCTAGCTGCTATCTGTGCACAGAATTAACTTAATCTAGAACCAGGCTATGCATATAATTACCTTCAGCTAGAACTTGTCTGTGCTCTTAGGTACTCTTAGGTAATAGTGCTGGCCACACACCAGACCCTGGCCAAGGCGGTCCAACGTTCAGGTTTAGGATTATTACTGCTCCGTGTCTCAAAGTGTCTTTTTCAAATAATACAGCATAGATATCTAGGCTATGTGTACCTCAGTCAGTCTCTTCTCCTGAACCTTGCCCCCATCATGCCTCATTGTATTGTAATGATAATTGCATAGACTAGCCATGCAAATTACTTTCAGCCTCAGGTTAATAATAGCTGGTGGCGCTGTGCGCAATTCTGTAATTAACGAATTCATTTTTATTAAACTGCTCAATGTCTTTTTGAAATAAGTAACAGACTGCAGCTGGTTTGTGACCCCTATCTATGTGTGTACCCATCCATTTCTGGTGCTTTCTAGCCGTTTTAAGATCTTTTTTTTAATAGTTTTTCATTGCTCAAATGGGTGTCATTTATAATATTGGTATGTTTCCCTCATCTTTATAAGTTGATTTTGCGTGCAAGAAAGTGTCACTCATAGTTGTTGAAAAGTCACTCATAATTACATTGAAATTCTAAAAATGTCACACTTGGCAATCTGAAACCTTGGCACCTCTTCCCCCCACACCGGTGCCGAAGATGGCCCGCAATCCCCCGCCGTCTCTGTATCCCGGGCAGCTCACCTCCAAATCTTCACTGGGTCCCAGGCTCCCCTCCCCCTGACCCCCCCCCCCCTCCTAGGATCGATCTGACTCCGCTTGGCCACCTTCGTGCAGCTGGGCTGCTTCTTGTACCAGCTGCGGGGTGTGCTCATACGTTCAGGATGCTCCAATTCACGTTTCGGTTTTAGCTCTGCAATCCTTGTGGGCCCCTGGTGCAAAGCGGGAAGGTGCAGGCAAAGGGAAACCAGGGGCCGATCAGGCTTATTGCTGTGCCACTAGAATGCTGGTGTGCTTTTCACTTAACTATCTGGCTGAAGACCTCTAGTAGAAAGGATCCCAAGGCAGAAAGGCCCCAGAGGTCACCCCGGGAGGACCAGCCGCACACGTAGCCAGCACGCCCCAGCAAGGAGTCGGATCTCAGCCTGTGGGCTCACCCATCCCAGCCGCCGGCCCCAGCTACCGCTACTGTGCACTTCTTACACGGGACTCGGAGGGTACCGGTCATTCCACTGCTGCTGCTGAGAACGATCGCAGATCAGGAGGGGGTGGGAAGTTATCGCAGGAGCAGCTCACTCACACCAAGGAAGCGCCATCCGGGACCGCCAGGGATCGGTGCCTCTAATGCAGTAGCCTCAGGCCGGGGGTTAGCAGCCCGCCCTCCTCTTTGCCCCCGTTAGCAGCCCGCCCTCCTCATTGCCCCTGGGAATGCTCAGGAGCGTAACCTGCAGTGCGATGCTAGTCTCGGGCCCCGGTGGTCATCTCCAAATTCAGTGTCCTACAGGGAGCCGCTGATAGATTGGTGCAGGATACTGTGGCCCGTTCAGAGCCCACGCTATAGGCTGCGGCTCCCTCCACGTCCGGACCCGATTTAGGGTGAAATGGCGCCACTCGCTCCACCAGCCGCCGCCGTTTTCCTCCCGCTCATTCTCCCCATAAATCTGCCCTCATAATTCTGATCGCGCGACACACCTACGCATGGGGCGCGACACAGTAACGTGTCGCACCACACACTTTGGAAAGCCGTGCTCTATCCTATAAAAATTAAATGATAATTGTTGTGAGGTTAATTCACGCTCTTGGTGCGTGCGCTTTCTCACGTTGTATTATTGTTGCATTTGGTGTTATTTCACACCTCTCTTTAATGCTATTGCTATTTATATGCTTCTCATTTTTCTTCTCTACGCCACTGTTTATTTGGCGCTTTGGTTCTGTTCTTTATTCATTTTATTCATTCTTTAGGTGTAAAGGGAGAGGTTATGTTGTGAAGTTAATTCACGCTCTTCTTCTTCCTTTGCTCTTTCCTCCTGTTCAGCCTAGTTGCCTATAGAATGTGATGACTGCATAGAATGTTGGGTGCAGGGGTTTAGGCAGTTGGTGTCAGCAGGCTGAGCAGTAAGGATATACTGCTCCTGGTGGGGCCTACTTTATAGCCTATTTACCATCTTGGCTCACCTTAAGCTTCCTGTAACTTCCTACAAATAAAGTTACTACTTGGAATCAACTACCTGACTTCCTGAAGATTCTTACTTTGTAACAATAATACCTACATTATTATCATTTTATTTTTCCCTTTTCCTGCTCTGAGAGCAGTGGGGCGACGGCCCCGCTGTAGCAGAGGAGCGGCCCCTGGTTGTTCGTCTCCAGAAGAGAGGTTCATTGGTAGGCTATGTGGAGTTGCTCTTGCTTTTTTAAAAGCCAAAAGCGCTCTGGTTTGAAGGCTTGTTGTTCACGACAGTGTGAAGGATCAAGCTCCGGCACTCGCCTACAGGTTAACATGACCTGGGTTTTCAGCACCTTCTGCAATTTGCTTAATTGACTGATCTGGTGAGGCCATCCTGCTTGGCTGAGCGAGGGCTTGCGCTTACATTATGTTGCCTGGAGGACTCGTGTCCGTTTCACAATAGGATTTCAGGAGCTGGTTTGTTTAGGAGCTCAAGTTCTGTGGGATGTGCGATAGCCAGTAAGGTGCACAATGGCTGCTTTCATGGACACCGGGTCCCTCAAGCTGTGAAAAGTTGTAAGAGTACTGATTCATTGGCAAGCTGTAGGCCCACAGGGATTCTTGGCATACGTCATCACTCTTCAAGGTTTCTGCAAAG
The DNA here is from genome assembly GCF_964263255.1 of Lissotriton vulgaris. Taxonomy (NCBI): domain Eukaryota; kingdom Metazoa; phylum Chordata; class Amphibia; order Caudata; family Salamandridae; genus Lissotriton; species Lissotriton vulgaris. The sequence continues at coordinate 1,899,740,350 of NC_141693.1, forward strand.
TGCTGCACTCGCTGTCATAAACTAAGAGCAACACAGAAGCGTAGGACCCAGCAGGGCCTTTAATGTTAACTAAGGGCTGATTCTTAGTTCTGGTTCTAAGCTTGGGCTGCCGCACTGCTTGAAATGGAACCTGCTTGTTTCTGAGAAGTGCCAGTACTCTCCAAATAAAAGTATTACATTTCTCTTGAGAAGTGCAGGTACTCTCCCTTTTAAAGTAAAAAAAAAAGTGCTGGTACTCAGTACTGGACAGTACCAGCCCATTTAAAGCTCTGGGCTGCTGCATATTTAAGAAACCTTGTCATTTGCAACGCCAATGACTCTAACTTTCACTAATGCGAGACCGGTTGCACTGTAAATGCTAGCTACTTAAGCAGAGAGTTTCAGCCTCTAGTTAAGCTGCAGCTGGTCCTTTGTGACGCAGCAGGGTTCGTGCTTCAGTCGCTCTTTCTACCATATTACCACAATCTTTATTGACTACGGCGATATCAAGTGATATGGTCCAGGCGCACCCATCTGTGCATGTCCTCCCCGCCCTTGACATGCAAATTTCCGCACGGTCTGTAGATTTAACCTGCTTCAATGCTATTGGTTCCCGTTACATGTGCTGATGCAAGGACACAGGAGACCCTAACCTTCTGGGAGGGACACGGTCAGCTTTTGGGGGGGCGAGCCGAGCGGAGAGTTTGGTTCTAACTAGACCTGGGCGGTAAATTCCACTCCACTCGCTGAATTTGTGGAATTTTGGCAATTCCGCGTTCGCGGAGAACGTGGAATTGCTGAAAGTTCCACAATCTGCGACGTAGCGGAATTTTTTCCTTGTTCGCGCTTTCAAAATGCGTGTTTTTTCATGCGCTGTAGTGGCTTACCGGGATCCCTGCATTCACCAACGAGTTTTCCTATCTGTTCGCATGCGCCATGATACTTAGCTGACCGCGCGAGCCCGTGAGAGTGTGCCATCGCAAACATGTCATTCGGACGCGCCATCGGACATCCGCAGTCGCAAACAGGAAATACGCCTCGCAGGTAGGCGGGACAAGTGAAACAAGATGGCCGTTCCAATTGGGTACCGGATGGGCAAGTTCGCGAGATATTTCTCCCTGTGCACGCAAACAGCGTCCCCGAACAGGAAAAACGCGTTGAGAACGGGCGGAACAAGCAATTCTGTACGATCGCAGAATTCTGCGTAGCTCGTGGAGATTTTTTACCGTTTCGCAGAACTTTGCGTAACGCGACTACGCAAATTCCGCCCGACCCTAATTCTAACAGCCCCAGCACGAGCTGAGCCATCAAAAAATGTAAATCCAACAGCAAATGTTGTGGAAAAAATAAAATGAAATAACATTTTTTTTTCAACATTTCTCAGTGCTCACAATTAACTACATTCTATTAGATCAAAGAGCCAGATGACATTTATTGAAAGTAATAGTCTTTTATCAACCTGAAACTTTCAAGAATCCACTAGTGCCCTGACGTCATTGCCACGAGTTACCCAAAATGTGCCAGCTTGTCATGTTCTTTATTTTATAACCCTTATTTGTTTTTGAATGGGCAGACAGATTATTTTATATTAACCATATAGAAGTAAGTTTTTATGTATTGTGGAGTTCCATCACTGAATTACTGCAACATGCTCTCAAAGTGGATGGTTACGGAAAGTGATGCATAGTGAAGACGTAAATGATGGGCCGTGGATCACACATTGTATTTAAGCGGGGAAGCCGGGTTTTGAGCTCTGGTATCTTCAATGTATATTACGCAGTTAAGAAATTCTAGGGTTATATTTCTTCTCTTCATTCAATGATTTGTTTTGGTACACTTATTACACCTTAAATCAACCTGACAGTATAAACACACGTTTTAAAGGTATGCTTTTCTGTTTGTTTGGTTGTCAATGTCTGTGGAAACATGACATAGTGACAGAACATGCCCTGCTGCACTTCTTCAATTATTTTTGTGCGTTGATGCGCTTTACAGGAGCGCCAGATTACATTACATGGAGCCAAAAAAGTTTTTTTTGTTTGTTTACTTTTGGTTTTTTTAGGCACAGGGTCAATTGGGTTGTCCAGAATCCCAATTCCTGTCTATGAGGAGCTGAGCCTTAACTAAAGTTGAGCCAGCAGTAACATTAACTAGCATCCCCAGCAGTTCCATTACTCTTCTGGCCGAATGTATGACGTTACAGCGCATTTACAACGCATGCCTTTACAACACAGTTTTTACATCGCAACATCCTTTACAACGCATTCCATTACATCGCATTATACCTTTACAACGCAGACCATTACACTGCATACCATTACATCGCATTTAAGGTAAGTGTTGGATAGTATAGGGGTAATAATTACTATTCTAACTCTAATGGGTGCAACAGTAGGGTAAGTATTGGATAGTGTAGGGGTAAAAAATATTATTCTAACTCCAGTGAGTGCAACAGTAGGGTAAGTGTTGGATAGTGTAGGGGTAAAATGTACTATTCTAACTCCAATGAGTGCAACAGTAGGGCAAGTGTCAGATATTCTAAAGGTACTATGTGTTGTAATGACTTGTGATGTAATGCCTCCGTTGTAATGACATGTTTTGTTGTGACATGCGATGTAATGGCTGCGCTGTATTGACATGCTATGTAAAGGATGTTGCGATGTAATGACTGCGTTGTAAAGGTTGTTTCTCCTTCTGGTCCACTGGCTTCACAAATACAACAAGACTCAGCACCTCAATGACTACAATTAAATAATAAAACAAGGAGGTCATAGACCATTATTGGTTTGCTCTTCCGGCCTTCTGGGAGATTTAGGGATTGATTTAAATCCTGCTGGAGGGGAATACTCTGTCACTAACGTGACGGATATCCTGTCCACTGCATTACGATCCCATTATATCCTATAGAGATTGTAATATGGCGGACGGGATATCTGTTACGTTTGTGACATAGTATTCCATTCACCGAGATATAAATCGGGCTCTTCATCTGAGTCATGTTCTGTCTGCCATTTTTTAATCCTTGGTTTCAACTTCAAAACCCTTGGGGGTGGTGGGATTAATTCCTCTGAGTCACCCCCCACCCCAGAATCACTCCCAACCTCCCCCAGGGTTTCTATGTCCATGGCCCCACCACCTGCTGGTGCCTAGTTATCTTCTGCAGGGCTTAGGTCTCGTGCATTCTGTAATCTGCTATAGATATTTTATAACGTTCCCGGCAGTCTGCCGGTAAGCCAAGCCCTGGAAGGTACGGCGACCAAAGTCCATGCAATCAACCAGTCTCGCCCATAATATAACCAACAAAAAAATGAAATTTACATGGGGCAGCTATCAGTGAGTCAGATCTTGTTGGTAAAGGTATATGGGTTCCCGGGGGGGGGGGCGGGGGCACTCCTCTGTTTAGGGAAATCAGTTGGGCAATTAATTTAATTTAAAAAAAGAAAAAAAAAGGAATGGGCCGATTTCCATGACCGTGGAAGCTTTGCCCTTTTCCAAACAGTTCTAGATAATAAACCCACTGTGGGAGAGCTGTGCTTTAAAAAAAAAACATACATTTTTAAAAGTTAAGTTTCAAATATACATCTGATTATTTTAATAAATGTCATTCGGATAACTGCTTAAATACACCATGAAAAATATCAGTAAGTTACAGTGACCCCATATAATATCATATCTCTTCCTCTACGCATTAGAAAAAGTTCTAATGCATGCATTACGTTTCTGAACACATTTGTATTTTGCCTGCATAGATGAACGAAATAAATTCCCCTCTGTTAAAAAAATTCCTACATTTCCACAAAAGGATCAAATAATAAATCCTCTAAAATGGAAAATGAAAAGACCAGTGCCAGAGAACAGTGTGTGCTGCATCGATTCTACTTCAAACCAGTAAAACTGGTAGATTAGGTAGCGGAATAGAATCTCGGTTGCCCTGTCGCGGTCACACACAAATATAATTTTTGCCCTAAATTGGAAATCCTTGAATCTTTCAGAGGGGTGACTCAGTCTTCTTAGATAACTTAGTTCAGCTCGAACAGTAAGGTAAAGAAGTCATTCCATAGCCTGTAGAAAGCCAGAACGGCCAGCTCAGTAGATTATCCTCAAATTCAAGAATATCTTGATAGGACCCTCAGCTCAACCCAGATAAAACCTCCTATGTGGACCCATCCCACCTGCACAAAGAGATACCAGCCTAAGATGGAGAACTCCGGTTTAATGTTACCTTACCTAGGCTTCCCTCTCACAGAACTATGAAAATGCGCTATACGTAGGAGCCCAGAGATTTCTCCTACATTAATAACATTGGGTGTACAGTTCAGTGGCCAGACTACCCCTACACTTAAAACCATAGGACCACATCACGCTTGTCCTTTAACCTTTCATCGGGCTCCCAGTGTTTCGCCAGATTCGTCTTAAGCATTGTGTAGTATTGTGTACAACACACCATCTCGTGCCCTAAAGCAACTATAACTCGCTCCCCCGCCATGCACAGTGTTGACATCAGTAATGTCATTTCAGATGTTGCAGTGACATTATCAGTATTGTCATAGAACCTGTCATGAGTGATGCAATCTGGGAGGCAATGCAACAGTGCATGGCGAGGGCGCGAGTTAGACTTACTTGAGAACTTTAGCTGGTGAATTTCAGCGTTTTTTTTTGTTTAAGACGGTTTGTTTTAACTGACATGTTCACTTAATTATAACATACCTTTAACCTTTGTGGGTTTTTCAGTACATTTTTTATTTTTTTTATTTTTTAATGTCCAGTACAAAGTTAAAGTTTCTAACTATAACGTCACTTTTTTTAAAACATTTTATTTATTACACAGCTAATATACATCTCCAGCCAGTTCAGGTTCTCTACATTGCATGCTTAGTTTTTCACAGTGCAATATACTAGTCAAGCCAGAAATTTGATTGCAACTTTTTCATACCACACAGATCATCTGAGGTGCATACCTGTGCGCAGTGTCATGCCGCAGTGCTGCACCCCTGTTGCAGCAAAGGTATGAGTTCTCCGTGGCTTAGTATATCGTCCTCTTCGTCTGCTCCAGCCCTCGCCAGGTGTGTTCTCAGGGAGCTTCAAATGTCCTGTGGTGGAGATATCCTGGGTAATAGTTTGCTGTACGTTTCGGCATGTGTGCATCATGTGACCAGGTCCGTGATCCAGTCAGCCGTTGTAGGGTTCTTACCTCTGCTCCAGTGTGTGGCCACCCTGCGTTTTCCCATCAATACTGCCAGTACAACAAATTTGCTATTTCTTCTGGAGACCCTTTCAACATAGCCCAGCAGTCTTGATATGCCATTAAGTGTATGAAAGAGCCTTTGTCAGTAGTCCCTAATCAGTGTGCAGCCCCAAAGTGTAGAAAGTCTGCATCAGGGGCATGGCACCGTCGCTGCTAGCAGTGAATTTCACCTAAGAGAAGCGCGTATAATGCATACAGTGTAGAAATGTATAGCATATCAGTTTTTTATTATACTGTGTCTCCGGTTCATAGATGCGTCCTTCGTTTTGCAGTTAGCAGTATATGCACTGTTTGTTTATATCAGTCTCTAGCTCATGGACCCACTGCGCTCTCGACCTGTTCTTCGCAAATGGTATGTCTCCCATGGCTGGATTGTACATTAGATTAATCAACTTTTTATTATACAGGCCCCAAAGTTACCAATGAAAGCAGTCGCCATGTTTCTTGCTCTCTAAGGTTCCCCAGGCATATTTGCCATACTGTCTTTCTTAGTCGGTGGTAACTATAACGTCACTTAAACCTTTGTGTTTTCTTTCAGTGAATTTCTAGGTTTAAAATAAAATAAAAAAATCTAAAGTACTAGTTCATCACCAGATGTAAACCCAGCCCCATGCCACATGGGTTGGCTACAGGCCTGGGTGTGTGTGTGCGTGCACCTCCCCTTCTCAAGCCTATACAGACCCCTGGGACCCTATACCCCAGGGCTGCATTCTATTTTTAAGGGGAGGGGCTTGCGTGGCGCACCTTCCCAATCCCCCAGCGTGAGATACTTTTTTTGTATGGGGAGGGAGGTGTGCAGCATATTGTACTGTGGTTTTGTTGCATCATAATTTCATGCGTTCCCACTTTACTTTACTACCGCATAATTTCTTCTATTTCCTGTGTTAAAATAATTTTAGGTCTGGACTAGACACCGCTCTAGCTGTTTATCCAGCTACCTGTATTCAAAACAAATGTATAAGTATAAAAATATATACAGAAAGGGGCTTTGAGTCGGCCCTCTTCACAAATTGGTTATTTTGGGTTCTAGTCTTAATCCTTCCTAATTTTTTGTTATCAATCCTTGTGTGTTTAAACTGTGTCTTCAGGTTACAATAATTCCAGGCCAGAAGTGCCTTTTCTTTTGCAACAATCAGAACCACATTTTCGTATGATGTGCATCAAAATTAAAGAGTTGTCTATGCCTGTTTTAAGCACTCTTGCCTTCTAGGATAGGCAGCAGTTTTTACTTTATATTTTTGTAGCATAGGCTTCCAGAAAAAAAAAAAACATTGTACTAGTTTACGAAGGCCAGTCCTAATGGCTTTCCCAATGCTTTCTTACACTTTCTTTCTCTTCTACGTTAAACAACATTGTAGTTATAGTAGTTCTTTGTTTTAATTCAATGGTTATGGCTAAAGCCCATATCACAAAATACCACTTTAGTGCGTTCCGTCAATACTTCTGGGAGGTGCTGTTACCCCATAACCAGACGTTGAAGCAACAAAGTTCATGAATCCAGCCAAACTGAGCCCTAGTTTGTTCACTGGATCATGGATAACGAGAAATTCTCCCTTGTGGTGGCACTGGGGGTGTTTCGGTATTCGAATGAACCTTGTCAGGCAACCATGAAAAACTCTGCTGAACCTCCCAAACTGTATTTAATGCAGGAGACAACATTCCTATGTGGTAGTAGTCTAGCCCAAACCTAGGTAGAGGGCAGCAGAGCTCTCTACAGTATCAAGGGCAAAGATAGTCAACAAGTGATTGGAGGGGTAGCGGGGTTCTGGGAGTGGAAGTGGTGTAGTGCTATTTTGTAGTGTCCTTTAACGGGGTGTGCCTTCAACTCTTTTCTAAATTGGAGCAGGGTTGGGGCGGTCTTGATGGATTCGAGAATATTGTTCCAGACCCTCGATGCTTGATGTAGTCCCCTCTTGCCTTGTTTCTTTTTTACTCTTCATCTCCAGGCCGATGGTGTCTTGGCTGCTAGCTTGCCGAGAGCTGCCGGACATTGTGAGCTTGTCTGCAAGATAAGCAGGGGTGCTCGTTGTGATGGCTTTGTAAATGATGCCCCTGTTTTTGAAAATGGTGCAGACCGGCAAGGGGAACCAGCTGATTTCCCCCATGGTAGGAGTCATTTGGTCCTATCTCTTCTAGCCTGTTATGATCCATCCTGCAGCATGGTGGGTATCCTTAAGAGGGGCCGGGTGGAGTCTGGAAGGCAGGGGAGCGGGTATTGCCTCAACCCATATGTGAGAGAACATGGACTTGAATGGCAATGTTGGCTCCTCAGAGGGCCAAAGTGGAGAGGACTTGAGTCAGGAAACTAATACGAGAGGAAGGGCAGTAGAACTACAGATGTTCAACCCGGAAGTAATGGTGGGAGAAAGGCTGGACCTCAGTTCTGCTGTGGCAGTGTAGTTTGTGTCCCTGGCAGGACACCATCCTTAGCCCCTCCCCTGCTGGTGATGGAACCACTCTGTCAACAGCCGCGGTCGCGCTGTGCTGATGACGGAGCGGTTCCGTCACGGCCCGCTCGGCACGCCTGCGCGGCGTGGATTTCGCGCCTGCGCTGAGCGTTCCATTGAGCGGGCGGGGCCGTGACGGAACTGCTATGTCATGAGCACAGCGCAACCGTGGCTGGTGACGGAGCGGTTCCGTCACCAGCATGGACCCGCCGTGCGGCCGCCCCTCCCCCTTAGCACTGCGGCGGAATAGCCGCCGCAGTGAAGGGGTTAAACAATGCTGCTGTTGTCAAAAAATCTACCTGTACCTGTGTCACTTAAAAGGCTGCACTATTTTTTTTTCGGTACACTTTGTGACTGTATCTGGGTTCACTCCACACATCTTGGACAGAAGCCAAGCAAAAGGTCGTATGAAGGAACAGAGATAAAATGTGTTCCTGTTCAGGCGGTTCCCCAGATATCGCTTACAATTATACATTTTATCTTTCTATTCGTTCTGCTTCGTGGGGTTAATATTTGCTCCAGCCCCACAATGTGTTTCGCTTTCACATAGAAAACTAGATGTTTCAGATATGGGCACAATAGGCTGTTTGTTTGAGTACAGAGGTATTTGCTCGGGTCGGAATTTTGAGCCGTTCCTGTATGTCTGAGATCGGCCTCCGTAGCCAGAACTTATAGTCAAGAAGGCTGAATTAGGAAAATCCATAGTCGGACAATGTGGAGATTTCTCTGGCAAGCCAATCCCATCTTTTATCTGCCACATAAACACGCTTGATTTTGGAAGGTATGTTCTCTATGGAGCTGGAGGAAATGGGTCATAGAATTCCATTGAAGGACCTGTGTTTCTGCTACTGCTATCTTGGAAATGTTAACCCCTTCGCTGCAGGGGATATTCCCCCGCTGTGCAAGGGGGAAAGGGGAAGCGCACAGCGCTCACATGCTCATGACGAGCTCAGCTCGTCGAGGCCACACCCGTTCCCGTGGAAGGCTCAGCACAGCAGGGGAATTATCCCCGCATGCGAGCGTTCCTCGTCATGAGCACCGGAGCGCCGTGGCTCATGACGAGATAATATTTTTATAGTAAATCAATAGGATTTTTTAAGGTGAGGAAGTGTAAAATATTGTTGGACATCAATAACATATAACCAGACAAAGGCTTGGCAAGTATCCATCCAATCAGCCAGTCAAAATAAAAAAATGTCGGCTAAACTAGTCATAAAAGTATATAAAAACAATACGCACATTTATAACTTCACTTAAAGTTTAGCACACATACCTATGTTGACATTTGAGGTCGGTAATATACTTAAAGAAAATATTAAGGCAATATGTTTTGTTGTCACCTTCCTGGTACTAATACACCAGGACTCTGCCACTGGGCGGTTCGCACTGGCCACAACAAGAAAAAACCTTATATGAGAAAATTCTATATTTATTTAGCAAGTTGGGATATCCTGCCAAGATTCAGATGTATTTTGCAGGTCGCTTTAAGGACATTAATATATCTGTAGCGGGAAAGTAGCAAAATGGTATATTCTGAATCTTATCTGGTTGTGCAGATATTGATACGGTGGTTTTGGAACCTGTACTGTCACTGAGGGATTACATATGTACTAAACTCGGTTATGAATGTTTCTCTGTAGATTGTTCTCAGAATATAAACTCAATAAAAATGTAAAAAATAAATACAGTATGGCCTGGCTTCCTTTGTGCACGAAGTTACGATTTAGAAAAAAAAATAAGCACGTCTCTGACATTCTTGGAAAAAACTTTTAACACAAGTAACTCTTCCCTGAAAGTAGGCCGCAGGGCGTGTTGTACAGGTTCAACCACATACCTTGCAGCGTTGGCTAAGCATTCTTACTATAAATAGCCTATTATCTGAGTGTCAGGATGGGAGTGGTGGGGAACACCTCTCTGAGGATCACCTCTCAGGGGTTAGTCAAGAGTATCATGGGCGCCTGTGTTCTGCTTCTGAGTAATAATGTCGTCACTCGGAGGATGACAAACTAGAAAAAGTTTCACATAACAGTTTTTTATTGTATTTGTACTGGTGCAAACGGAATGTGATTTTGATCTTTGTTGGACAGGTTTGTTCTCCTCTAGGTGTAAAAATGCCACAAGAATTATATGGTACAAAAATCTAATTCACAATGTTTCAGCCTCAGATATCGGGACTGATGTAGTTCGAGTCTGTGCACAATGTGTGACCACTCGTGAAATTATTTTTTGCGATTGGGCTCTGATTTTGCAACTTGACTGTACTAGTATGTCACAAAATCACCATTTGCAGGGGGGTCGAAGAGCGACCTGCCTAATAATTAATATTATTTAGGAAGGCACCCAACTTGCACACCCTGCCATTCGCTAGAAGCAGAGATGGTGGCCTACAAGGGACAGCTGATCAGCAGACTACCACCCTTCTGTTTGCTTTCCAAAATAAGGATTTTTAAAATAGATTTTTTTTAAGGAACCTATGTTCCTTTAAAAAAAAACAGGCTCTGCTTTAAAAAAAACACATAAGCTTCCCATTTGGAAAAGCATCGGAAGGAGCTGAGAATTGTGAGTTTTACTATTTGGCAAGGGTTTTTAAGATCATTTTTATTGGTTTAGATGCGTCCGTCACGTTTTCGAAAGGTAAGGCTTCTCTGCCCCTCTACTGAACAATCCCTGATCTGTCGGCCATTAGTGCTGCTTCACACACCAGCAGAGTGGGCTCCATCTTCTGCATAAAGCTGTAGGACATTTCCGGCACCACCCCCTCCCCCTTCCTTCTGCGTTCCCCTGGGAAGACAGGTACAGTCCCATTCCTACATGATGGTTGTTTGGCTCCCATTCTCATATAGTAACTAAAAGAACATTCCATCTATTTTCAGTTGAGGCCTGTTTTGTTTTCACCCTAAACCGGCCCTCTGTGTATCGAATTATGTGTAGGTTTATGATTCGAAAACCTTCACTTTCTTTAAATAGGCATAGATGGCGGACTAATGATATAATTCCAATCGGTTAATGTGCTGCCTTTGTGCACATGTAAATATTATTATATATGTATACATTTGTGGAAATGTAAGAGTAAGTTTCTAATATGATTTCTTCTTTTTGTTTTCCGTGAAGCACTGTCTTGTGCAATCTTGTGAAAAGGAATGGCGTGGTTGCAGGCCTGTCTCAGAAACCTGCATGACGGGTTGGTTGTGAAGCGTCAGTGCACACCCTTGTGTTGGAGTTTAAAGGTCTTCGAGGAAATATCTGTGCGTCATTTCTACAGTAGCGACGTAGTGACACTATCAGCTTAAAATGGACAGACCCACGTAATCCTCTTTCGTCTTCAAACAGCGGATCGATATTATTTACATACCCTGTTTGGTGCACTTGTTGTAACACGTTCGCACAGATCGATTTGCTCAAACACCTTCAGTGCCTGTCATACATGTGTTCTTTACAGCACGACTGCTCCAGGTTGTTCATGCTACACTATTTGGGCATTTGTTGCAGCAAGATGCATTTACTGCTTGCACGTTGCTGGTCCGCTTTCCACGCCTGTGGTTTCTTTCGAGGGTGCCCCGTGTGAGCTGTGCCCCATCATCTTCTTGGTGAGGCTGCTTTTACAGGATCGAACATAAACTGTGGCCCTGGCCAACTTTTGATCTGCTCCGAAGCCTATTCTGACCGGGGTTGGCAGGGATCGGTTTTGAGTGGTGTTCAGTGGATCAAATAATAACGATTAAGGAAGATGTTCCACCAATAGCATTACAAATATAACGAGCATGATTGTCAAGTCAAGTCAAGTCATAAAATTTGTATAGCGCACTACATACCCAGAGGGTTTCAAGGCGCTTAGGAAGGGGAGGAGGATTATTTGTCAAATATCCACGTTTTAAGCTGCTTTCTGAACGCTAGGTGATTCTGGGTGAGGCGAAGGTGAGCGGGGAGTGAGTTCCATGTTTTGGCAGCCAGGTATGAAAAGGATCTGCCTCCCATGGTGGTCTTGTTGATGCGAGGTACAGTGGCGAAGGCTTGGCTGGAAGAGCGAAGTTGGCGGGAGGGGGTGTAGAAGGACAGTCGAGAGTTGAGGCAATCTGGTCCGATGTTGTAGAGTGATTTGTGTGCGTGGGTAAGCAGTCGGAAAGTGATCCTCTTATTGACGGGTAGCCAGTGGAGGTCTTTAAGGTGGCCAGAGATGTGTTCGTTGCGTGGGATGTCTAATATGAGCCTGGCTGAGGCGTTTTGGATTCGTTGTAGTTTCTTCTGGAGTTTAGCGGTGGTACCTGCGTAGAGGGTGTTTCCGTAGTCCAGTCGGCTCGTGACTAGAGCGTGGGTGACTGTTTTCCTTGTTTCGGAGGGGATCCAGCGAAATGTTTTTCTGAGCATGCGAAGGATGTTAAAGCAGGAAGAGGATACGGCGCTGACTTGTCTGTTCATTGAGAGTGAGGAATCCAGGATGACGCCAAGGTTTCGTGCATGGTCCGTCGGGATGGGTGCTTTTCCGAGGGCTTCCGGCCACCAGGAGTCGTCCCATGCCGAGGGGGAAGTACCTAGGATGAGGACTTCTGTTTTGTCTGAGTTCAGTTTCAGACGGCTTTGTTTCATCCATTCGGCGACTTCTTTCATTCCTTCGTGTAGGTTAGTTTTGGCGGTGCTGGGGTCCTTGGTGAGAGAAAGGATCAGTTGAGTGTCATCCGCGTAGGAGATGATGTTGAGGTTGTGTTGGCGGGCGATGGCCGCGAGGGGGCTCATGTATACGTTGAAGAGGGTGGGACTGAGTGAGGATCCTTGAGGTACTCCGCAGATGATTTCAGAGGCCTCGGACTTGAATGGTGGGAGGCGGACTCTCTGGGTTCTTCCGGTGAGGAACGAGGTGATCCATTCCAGTGCTTTTCCTTGGATTCCGATGTTTCTGAGGCGTTGTAGAAGGGTGCTGTGGCAGACTGTGTCGAAGGCTGCAGAGAGGTCGAGGAGGATGAGGGCGACTGTGTCTCCATTGTCCAGTAGAGTTCGAATGTCGTCTGTAGCTGCGATGAGGGCGGTCTCAGTGCTGTGTTTGGCACGGAAGCCAGATTGTGAGGGGTCGAGTGATTTGTTGGCTTCGAGGAAGGCGGCGAGCTGGTTGTTGACAGCTTTCTCGATGACTTTGGCCGGGAATGGAAGAAGCGAGATGGGGCGGTAGTTTTTGGTAGTTTTTGGTAGTTTTCAACGAATCACAAGTTCAGACGACCAGTGGTACAAAAATAACACTTTAAATAAGTACTTCTGAATGCAGCGCTATAATGTGCCTGTTAGAGTCAAAGCTTCAGCGTTAAAGAACAGTTGATGTTGTAGCACGAAGGAGAATGCGCTTCCAGGCTGAGAAGTTATAAGGTTCCATAGGCGAGACCTATTGGCTATGCCAATGCTTCTTCTGTACTGTGGTAATAGACTTTACTTGACCTTTCTACTCATAGTCCCTCTCCATGACCAGGCAAGTCAACGCCGTCTCCTCGTCGTGCTTCAACATCCTGCGCATGCTTCGGAAGATCTTCTGGTGGATCCCCACAGAGACCAGGAAGACCGTCACCCAGGCCCTCGTCACCAGCCGACTGGACTACGGCAACGCACTCTACGCCGGAACCACCGCCAAGATCCAGAAGAGACTCCAGCGCATCCAGAACGCCTCAGCCAGACTCATCCTCGACATCCCACGACACAGCCACATCTCCGGACACCTAAGAGACCTGCACTGGCTCCCGGTCAACAAAAGAATCCCCTTCCGCCTCCTTACCCACGCACACAAAGCTCTCCACGACCAAGGCCCGAGCTACCTCAACAACCGAATCAACTTCTACGCCCCCAAACGCCACCTCCGATCCGCCAGCCACGCCCTCGCCGCCGTCCCACGCATCCGCAGAGCCACTACAGGAGGAAGGTCCTTCTCCTACCTGGCCGCCAAGACCTGGAACTCCCTCCCGGCCGACCTGCGCCTGACCCAAGACCACCTCTCCTTCAGGAAGAAGCTCAAGACCTGGCTGTTCGAGCAGTAGCGGCACCCCCCCCCCCCCCCCCCCCCCCAAGCGCCTCGAGACCCTACGGGTAGGTAGTGCGCTCTATAAATGTCTTTGATTGATTGATAGTAATACATGTTTGTTTATTAGGCCAGCTGCTCTAAAAATGTGTTATTGGACCATATTTATTTTCACTGCCATGGAATGAATATAAATAATATATAGTCTTTGATCTTAGCCACATACTACTGTTAAGCCCCTTAAATAATCTGCGATCAATAATTGTACAATTCAACAAAGGGGGAGGGGGTGTGGTGTTCCCCATTCATGTGAGGAAAGTCAAGGCTAAGGTAATGTGTCCCTTTGACAGCACTAAGAGAGAAGCTCACTCATTTGGATGAATTGGTGTGATCGCCAGGAGGCTGATATCAAACGGCATCAGAGGATCTTTTACTTGCAGGCTACATTTGTCTCAAAATGCAATGTATGATGTGAAGTCAGGCTAATATCTATGCAAACCAAGCGAAAATATTCTTCCATCCGGTGAGTACAGAGTGGTACTAACTGAGACCACAGGCAAACGCTGGCTATCGGAAATGCTATCTGCCTGCGTGAGCATTCTAGAATTAGACCTTACTAGCGGCATGGTACACGTGCACTATGGGAAGAGTGAAGGATAACGTCCAGGTTGTGGTAAGAAGTTACAATAATGACAAGCAAGTAGTATTCTAGAGAGCACCTGCAGCACCCAATAGCTTTTAATTAAACTTCCATAAAGTTATAGGTAGAACCATAACCTATAAACCCGTCGATTACAGGAAATAATGACGAAGAGGGGTAAGTGACATTAACTTACCCGATGTGTCAAAGCGATCTATCACGTTATCGCTATGACTAAGGTCCTGATGAAAGTCCACCGATCTTTAGAGACACCCATGGACTGAAACATGTCGACTATTAAATTAATCATTATGTAGGTCAATCACACATCCACCAGAGCACCACATACTGTTTTTAATCTTACCCAAACCTGACGAAAAGGACAAGAGTACAGGACAGGAGGCATTTTTAACGTGTCACTTTTTTCTGCTAACACTATCGAAATCACAACCGTCAAAGAACCAGATGTTCTTCCTCCAAGTGGAGGTAGGTTGGCTGCCTGGAGAATGGGAAACTGAGGCGGAAAAGAACCCAGTGATAAAACCAATCACCTAACTTTCTCAAGTGGAGAACAAAGATATACCGCTGCCCACGGGATAGAGCGTATTAGGGCCTCTGTACAACACTTAACAACACTTATAGATCCTGGCTTTTTCAAGGTACCTGGTTCATTCTCTTTTGATTATAAAATATTAAGCATGAATCACTGCTTCTTCCTCCCTTCTCTTGATTTTTTGGGAGGAATGAAACCGCCAAAGAATTTGAATAACAATTAAAGAGGTACAGCAATAGACTGCCAAGAGGCCAAAAAGAAAGTGGTAAGAATTTGAGAAATTAAGGTGATTTGCAAAAATAAATCATGGTTAATGTTATTTTGAAGAGAGCTACAATAGAAATAGAAAACTCTTGCCACGTTGTTGTGATGGATGGCATGTACATATAATAAAAAATGTGTGTGTGGAACTGATAATTGGCAAGCGTTATTAAACAGGGCATCATAGTCTGTACATGTGTTTAAAGTTGTCAATGTGAAACAAATGATAAATCACTGGTGTGCTTTACTGAATACTCATAAAAGCAGTGAAGCTGATCTCCAATCTTCACTTGTATTGCGTTCATGTATAATTGAGCCCAGTTCCTCAATCCATTGTAATTCCTTGCATGATAACAGAATCAGTTTATTTTTATTATCCCCTAGTATTGTATATATGCTTGTATATGCAATGTGTTTATAATAACCAGATTGTACAGTAAATGTAAATACCTGTATGCTCCCAAATAATTTGCTATCCTTATATGTTTAGCCAAAGAAGTGTAGGCTTATATTTCTCTCTGAGGGGAACTTGTTATTACGGGCTTGCACACGTTCCCAGGAATATAGGGCGGGCACATAACATTTTGCACAGATACGCAAAGTTCCATCTAAAATCTGTAGTACAGACAACCCTGTTACAGTCTCACCTAAAGTAACTGAAGACCAAGCAGGGCACCGTTAGATTGCCAAATTCTGCTGACTCTGCATAATTGGCCACCTTGCACCAAAGCAGTTCACCATACTTTGCTCTAGCAGATAGTGCTTTCCGTTCCAATCTATTACTTTCCGTGCCAATCAACCCAGTGCATGAAGTGGGCTGACCCATCTTCTTATGCTTTATGCGGTCAAGGATGCAGAGTGTGAGTGACACCCAAACAGATCAATAACAAAAGAAGGCTATCCCAGAGCCCTATTATAGGTGTATTTATGAGAATGTGTGCATTTAAAAAAAAAAAACATTTTAATTATAAGAGCCCGGCAGACAAACTTGTCAGGTCCTCCTTGGGTGACCTATCAGTGATTATCGCATTCCAATTCCCCTGCCTCTGGATTTGTCAGATGGGTAAACAACACAACACAGTTTGCTCCTATATTAATCTGTGAACACCATTTAGCAAAATAGCTGTCTACGGGCTTTAGCAAAGCGCAGTAACCATCCAGCCTTAAAGAACTGTTGCAAAAACCACAGTTGATGGACAGAATGCAGAACAATGTCATACATTCACCCCAGTACAGAGATCTGGGCCTAAATCCCTCGTTTTTTGCACTCCACACCACCCCAGTTCAGACATGGCCATATGCAAATCAGTCTGACCCTGTGCCTCATGGGAACAGTCCAGCCCGAACTGCCAAGCCATGTCTTCCCTGGACCGGAAACAAGCTTCCAAGGACCGGTTTCTGGCATTCCAGCCGCCTTCAGTCCGGCTTGCTTGAATCCAGTGGTGTGGAGAGCATGGGACTCACGTCTGAGCATACCCATCCCACTCTGGGTTAAAGAACTGTTGCCCTTGAGGTCAGTTGTTTGTTACTTTTTATAATTGGTAGAGCAGACCTTTGGCATTGCACATGACCTTTCCCAATTAACCAGTCAGACCAATAGCTTTGGTTTGTCGCTGTAACCAGCTCAGACTTGTACTGTATTCATAGAGGTTTTCCCGCAAGGCAGCCATAATCTATGCCGTGTTAAAAATATATACAAAATTACAGTTGTCAAAACAATATACAGCTCCTACACATAGGGTCTAACAAGGTCTGTCTTCTACGCCTTGATTAGTTGTAGGGGAACGAAATACCAGACCTCTTACTTACACAAAAGTAATCCATGACAATCCAGGCAAAAAAAATAACAGGCTACGGAGAGGCTACAAAGGATTACCACAGTCTAAATATTCTACCACCAAGGTTTTAGCAGTGTGAGCAAAACCAAACCAAACCAAACCTTGGGTCTGCCATGGCAACCATTGAGGTACCATGGAACAAAATACTGCTCTGATCCCAATAATGCATTACACTAACAATCAAACCTCAAAGGCCTATTGGCTTTAACAACTGATTTTCACAGTAAATAAGACAGACATACTTACTTGTCATTGGTTATTCGAATAAGCAGGCTATGCCATCAGGCATTACAATTCACAGCGATCAGAAGGCTAATAACTATAAGCCACTTAGGCTTACTGTTAAGAGAATAAGCTTTCCCACAAGGTAACTAACTATCTGGCATAAACTTACAAAATGTATAGAATATTGTGGATGCAAGATGTCTGGCATTAGAATTTCGAGGATGGATACTCAAAGAGTAATAGCAGTAAGAGGATTCGGCATCCTCTTTTGCTTTTTTGGAAAGATCTACTTGGACTGATTTCACACCTTAATGGTGATTGCAATTACTGCTGTAGACCTGCATACACGCTGGTTAGTTCTAAACAGGTAAAACAAAACACTAGGAATAGGTAGGTGATTGACCCACTCAATTGAACTCCTTGGAATTTCCTATACCAGTGACATGTAGAATCGAAATTAACCAATTACTGACGTTTTGGCTTTTAATTGTCTAATATTGTTGGGACTACATTCACAATAACTATAGTAACCCAGAATTCTGCAGAGGTGATCTAACAAACTATTAGCTCTTCAGCACCAGCAGAAAAGTCCATGTTTGCCATGGCCCGTCAAGGTTTTATGCGGAATACATTTAAGGCGGTGTGCCCCTAATGCTGCTTATGTGATGTCCTGCATCATTGCAGGTACACTGCATGGGATGATATTGAAATACCTTTGGGTGATTCACTCCTACAAGTAGAAACTGTGTTAAAATCACTTACTTACTAAATACCTTTGTATCCTGAACTTTTTGTACTTTGTTCCTCACAGGTGTTGGGAAGAGATGATTGGACGATGCTTCGTGTGCAAACTCTACATACTGGTTCTGGCTATAGTTCTTCTCTTCAGCCTGTATTCGAGCTGGCAGTTACACCAGATCCCGATGCCCGTCCTCCAGGACACACCGACTGCGCCAGCAAGGACACACCTCCTCATCATCTCCACCTGGAGGTCGGGTTCCTCCTTTCTTGGACAGCTCTTCAACCATAACCCTGATGTCTTCTACATGCTCGAGCCCACTCGAGCCGTGTGGTTTAGCATGGCTGACCGGAGCCCATATGACCTTCACACCCCTATCCGAGAGCTAATCAGGTCAATCTTTCGGTGTGACATGGGGGCTTTCCTGCCATATATGCCAAAGGGACAGTTTTTCTCCGAGATCTTCGGCTGGCATGAGAGCCGAGCCCTCTGCTCCCACTCCACCTGCAGCAGTATGCCACCTTCCAATGTTATCGATCGGCCAGAGTGCAACCGCACCTGCCGCCAGGTCCCTTTTGAGAAGATGGAGAAGGCCTGCAAAGCCCACAGCCACGTGGTGGTGAAAGAAGTACGCTTCTTTGATCTTGAGGTGTTGTATCCACTTTTAACAGACCCCCATCTAAACCTGAAGATCATCCACTTGGTGCGTGATCCGAGGGCCATCGTCTCATCACGAGAAAGCTTCCTTCAGTTGGAGGTGGACGATGCTATCATTAGCAACGCGCAGAACGTCACTGCCGACATTAGTGTGGTGATGCAGGAAATATGTGGGGCTCAAATGCGAATGTACCAGACTGCACTACGAGATCCACCTCCTTTCCTGAAGGACCGCTATATCGTAATACGCTATGAGGACATGGTAAAAGACCCATTGGGTTATCTGAAGACCTGGTATGATTACATAGGGCTCAGCCTTTCTCCTACTATGGAATCCTGGATCTACAACATCACACATGGGTCTGGCCCCAAGGACAAGGGCTTCATGCCCTTCACAGGGGACTCGCTGAAGATTGCCCAGCACTGGAGGGACAGACTCTCTTTCGAGAAGGTGCAGCTGATCCAAGATGTCTGCAAGAAAGAGATGGCTATGTTTGGGTATCGCCCGGTGAAATCCAAAGCTGAGCAAAAGGACCTGTCATTGGACCTTGTCTTATCTTTTAAGACTAATGCACTTTGATACCTTAAATCTGTAGCAGACACTTTATTTGCTTCTCAGGTGCTTTATTGTGTAATGTGGTTCTCTAAACGAGGCTGGGATTTTGCAGGAGCCACTGTCCCAGAGCTCACAGCCATGTTGACCTCTTTGCATTTCTTGGGCAAAGGCACCTTCGAAGAGATGTGTCACGGAGTGTATTGCCATTTTGTGAGGTACTTTGTAGGTTATCACTGAAGCAACAAAGTGGTTTTAGACTGACCGATTTCTTTACCGAGGAGTGTAGGAACAGTGATGTAAACCAGGTACACTACGAAGAATGCACATCCTCCACCAACTCTGTGCATACTGCTATTTAGATGCGGGAAATGATGTGCCCTTTTTTAATTCAGTCTGTTTTGTAGATTATGGCAGCCAAAGGTCCCAGACGGCTCAGTATTATCCCAAAGGGTCCATCTACTTTGCTAAAGAGTTTGTGGGGACTGTGCGTCTTTCTTCAAGATATTCCAGACTGGCTTCCGGACCCCCGTAAAGTATTGAAATCAAGTTTGATAAAAGATGAAGGTGCCACTGATCAGCTGCAACCTGTTAAAGGAAACAGCAAAACAAAACCACTCTAGACCGCAGCAAAGGAAAGAGCGGAGAAAGTAGTACATTATACACACACCACCTAGTCTTGGACACACTAAATACATCCTCTTTCACCCTCTCTTTTTTATTTACCCTTTGCTTCATCTTTCTTTCTTAGTATTTTTCTTTCATTTTTTCATTTTTTTTCTTTCATCCATTGTCTTTGTTTTCTTCACTTTCTGTGCCTCATTTCATGTTCTGTTTGTTTTGTTATGCCTTTTTCAACCTTAAACCATTTATTTGTGTAAAGAAGTTCCAGGGCTGAAAGATGTGGCACCTGGTGAAATGGAGGTTCTGGTAAACGTCTCTTACCGTTTTACCATGTTTCCCTCTTTCCTTTTCTGATTTCCTTCTCTCTTTCCCTGTCAGGCTCGTTCATTTGGATTCCTATGTGTCTCTAAGCTCTCATCTCTAGCACAGCCTATCTCTATCATCCAATCTTGATTATTGTTCCTGAATTCCCACCTGAAATCTATGTGCATTCCTTCATCTCGCCTTCTCCCCATTCATGCCTTGTTGGTCCCTTTCTCAATCAATTCTTTCCACTCCATTCTTACTTGTAATGTTTTGTACACGCGCCCCCCCTCTCTTCAGTTCTGCAGGGTAGGAGGATTTCTCATACTGCAAAGTGACTTTCAGGGATTTTCAAAGAAAATGTCCGCACCTACAAACTGGACCCAATCAAAACCATGTTGTAGAAAGTATTGTGAATTCTTTATCTAAAGATATGGGAGTGAACAGAGGGGGGGCTAACCTGGAGGCAAATCATGCAATGTAACTACGGGTCTGTGGATCCCACTGACACTGCCTTACTTTCATAGGCCCCGGCCTCGGGTTCCCTTTTAGGGACACCGTATTTACCAAGAATATTTGGGGGTGTGTGCAAGCAGGATAACCCTTCGCTGTAGCCCACCTAGAGATATGTGCTCCGCAATATGGCCAGAAGTCATGGGAAATTGATCTACTTTTATTTATTGTCACAATATTTATTTGTAAGTTATTTTTCCGTAGAGTTTGCGTGTTTTCAGAAAAATCCACTTGGGCTTGCAGCAAGGGATTCCCACATCGATCTCAATTTTTTTACATGGATGCTTACTATTAAAGTGTGTCATTTTATTAGTACTGAAACCAATTCGAAGTTTATTATAACAATTCAGGAAGTTGCACCCATGTCCTTTCACCGTGTTGGGAAGATAATGTTGCAATCTCTCTTTTGTTTCAGTTTAAGTTAAACACAAAAAATGCAAACAAGGATACTGAGAACATTGCAGTAAAAATTAAACTCTTGTATGGGAATTGAGTACAAGTGCATTGATTGTTCTGAACAATAATATAAAGAGGGGTGAGAAAGGGTGCAAACAGGAGGGTAACATTTGTAAATATGTAAACAAATCTTTACAACAATTCACTAAAATAGCGGGGAGGAACTGGGAGAGAGTCTGGGTAGAACTGTAGCAAAGTAGTAGTCTTCGATCTCCATTGCACCAGTCTTTCAGGAATCTATCAAGGAAGCGCTATGGGGATGAGTACAGTCTACTATTGGGAGTAAAGTTATGAGGGTTTCAGTACCTGGGTTTATTTCACTGATTCAGAGGCTGATCAAGCTCATTTGTTGACATTTACTGGCAAAGGGACTGTAGCACTGTGCAGCTGAAGTTTCGCTCGACCAGTCAATTTATAAGGTAAGTTACACCGTTGTTTGAACCTACGCGGACTGGTGTTCTTCCAAGTGGAGGTTATTTGCTGCAGTGCACAGGCTATCATCGAGTCAAGAATTTTAGTCTGCTCCTGTGTTAAAGGCTTGTTGGATTACTATCCATCATTGCAATAGGTGACTGAGGAGACTCTGGCTATTTATTAATCGGCTCTTTAGTTTCTGCAAGTAGCTTTTAACATGCTGGTGATAGATGATATGATATTGAGGAAACCTATTTTACATATTTCTTGGGGAAAGGATTACACTGACATTGCTTTCTAGATATAGATCACATGTAACCAGAGGAGAATACTGGCTTCTATTTGAGGGTACTATTTCCTGTTCCCTATATACAGGCATTAGCGAGAGATGACCTGTACCCATTTTTTTGTCTCCACAGTACCTGTTCGGCAAGAGACGCTTAATTATAAGTCGTGTATGTCCAGCATCCTGAAAAACCCATTCAGCGCTGTATGGATGAATGGCCAACTGCAGTCTTAGGCCTGTCTACTCTGCTCCTATAAACTAATTCCTTGTTGTTATAAAAAGGTAGAACTACTTTGTATGCTCACTTTTTTAAACATCCACCACACATCTGTAACCAGCAAGTTATGCCACATAATCCTGTGTTCTTTGCATATTGATCCTGTGTTCCAGGCCCTAACAATGCAATATAAATGTCAAAGGACCATAATGATGCCAGTCGACATCTAAAAGGTTCACAGTGCATTTAAAGATTTGGTAAATTCATCTTTTTAGGATTCTTCGCCTCAATCCATATTATTTAGCAAGCTTTTTGAGTTCTGTTTAAGGTTCTATTTATCCCTTTGGAGAAGAAAGGGAGTTAAAGCATTGCTGTCCTGATAGAACGATGGGCTTGTGATAGCATTTTCCATCTCACTCTATCCGACTGCTTAGTCTTTATGGCTCTCCCCATCTACTATATTGCAGACTCATGAATGTATTCTGCTTACCCAAAAAGCTGGTCCATTAACACTTGATGTTACCAGGGTTACCTGCAAGAAGTACTCGGAGCACCACCAATTGTGACAAATCACCTAGTGTGGGAATCCAGTCTTGGATTTCTCTTACCCCTTTTCTCTGCTTTCCCCTGCTTCCACCAACAAGCAAATGAGCAAATACTCCAGGCAAGGATTTAGGAACATCATGGGTTCTCAAGGGTTCTGACTTCCTATCATCTGCTTACAATCAAGGGTTGTTTTTTTATGTATATGTCCTTCTTATCATAGGGTGGGAATTCAGGGCTCTGCTCACTGGCACAAGTATTGTGCCATCTTAAAAGAACCCCATAGTAGGGCTTTGCATGATTATTTGCAGACAGCAACTATTCCAAATGAGGGCTGACTGAACTGTTGCAATTTTCTCACTATTGGGTTGGAGCATATGACCAATCACTTACAAGGGACACTGTAAAAGGCTACCTGCCCCCAGATCACCAGTGAACCTATTGGAGAAAAGAAGGGAAGGTTCTTGCTGTCTGTCTGAGGTGAAGACTATTATTTTTGCCTACTACCAACTTGTATCCAAGGACTAGAAGGTCCCCTAGGGTGGAGTAATTGGCCCATTTAGACAGAGTATATAAAGGATAAAGAAGGATACCTCTGTTGAAGAACTAGGTGGCTAGTTGAGAATGGACTAGAGTGGATGAGCATGGAACCTTTGCTGGAGTCAGCGGTTGCATCCAAATCCGTTAAGTGAGGGCCAAGAAAATGTTCTGTGAGGACCAAATGTGACCTCTCCGATTTTTAATTCCAATTGGACTCTTTGCTCTTCAAATTAGAAAAATGGCTGAACAGAAGTACACCAAATTTGGCACAAAGGTAGAACTTTACTCAATAAATCAATACAACTTTATTCAGTTTCCTTAAATAAAAAACATAAATGTAAACGGCCATAAAAAACAAGATTTCAATACAATTCTTTAGACTCATTTAAATATAAAAGTGCCGATGCTCATAAAAATCATACTAAGTCCCTGAACAGGTTATGATGTATGCACCCAGCAAAACAAACTTTTATTATGTACACATTAGGAACTTCTAATAAAGGTTTATTATCATGACTAATACATCATACTTAAAAACCAGTTACAATTGAAGAAGATCCGCCTTACACTTGTTTATATGTACATATACATATATATATATATATATATATATATATACACACATACATAATAAATGCTTAAACTTCGGCTCAAGTTTTGGGGTCATGTAGAAGACTAAAACTGGATTACAAAGCCTAAAATGATCCTTTAATAACAAAGGCTTGATGAACCACCTCCTAAGAACTACAGAATACCTACAGAGAGAAAAAAGTGCCATGTTGGTTGTGATGAGGAGCCTTCACATGGACAAAGTGCTACTGCTGTTGACCTATCATTTTGGGAAGGCAGCATTGTGATAGATCATGTTAAGTGTAAAACATGCAAACAACAACTTTTGCTGGGTATTTATGACCAGCACCAAGTAGGGCTGTATTCGCTAATTCAAAACTAAAGCATTTTGATATTACACTCTGCTTGTGACACTCTTTGTTATATCTGTCTTCTTTTAAGCTATGTAAACATAGGGATTTCAAGTACCCTTTGCTTACTGCATTCAGTATCACCGGATTTTTATAGAATTCAGGTCTACCCAACCTATCACAATAGATGCAGCACAGCGATGGAATATCCCAGTCCATGTATAAAGCTAGGCAGTCTCTGATCATTTATCCACTGACAAATATTTCTCCTGCGTCCATGTCCTGTGCCACAAATGGAGGGAAGCATCTGAATGAGATCGTCCAGGAAACGAATCCCCAGCTCCTGATGACAAACCTAGGTCAAGCGAGCCATAGAAACAACCAGCAATATATGAAGACACTGATTTTCAGAAACCAGTAAATAATTTGCATTGACTTGGCGCATACTCCCACTCAATATGTGATAATTGCAAAATATTTAGCCTTATATATTTTTATCATTTCTCTAAGCGACTTCATTCCTAGTTTGGTGGAGAATCTGAAAATGGCAGGTATGGCTTTGTGCAACTGGCATCTCCTAGCAGTTATCAGATGGTTCCACGAGTCCCAAGATTCAAATAGAACCCCTAACTAAGAAAAGGTGTCATATGGTTCATAGTTTCTCAGTACAACTGTGCGTTTATTGGACAACATAAAAGTCAAAACTGTGCAAGACTGATTCCCTGCACACCACCAAGATATGTTGGCCTTAGTCCTGCTAGCTCACAGTGCACCATTGGTTCACCTAACCTGGCAAGGTAACAGATGGAATGTGCAACCTCAGAACATGACAACCTGACTCACCAAGGAAATCGTGGAAATAGATCTAGAACCCTTTCGTATGGTAACACACGCATACCCAAAGAGAGACACAAAATACACAACATGACGTTTCAATATCTATTGTAGCATTATAATTCTTGTGTAAAATATGTGCGTTTTAACTTTTTTATTTTTATAACTCTTTTGATTGAGAAATCGGCATGTAAACAATTAAAGCACAGCATTGTTCAGATATTCCGTACAGACATTGCGATAAGACATCAAAAGCTCATTGTCACAGTAGAATATGAATGTCATCGGGAGTCCCATACTATCAAACTTCAGCAGCATTATCGTCTCGGGTGCGCTGAAATTATCAATAGAAGGAAACAGAACAGTGTAATCAGCATTATGAGAATGGTAAAGAAAATAAACAATTTAACCATTGTGCTGTTACATAGGATATATGCTAGCTGTGTCTAGTGTGGGTGAACCTGCCGGAATCCCTTTAGGGTGATCTAACTCCCCTGTTACCTGTGAGTAAGTGCCATCAGGGCAGGGGCGTAACAAACGCCCCCGCAGCCCCCGCAGTGCGGGGGGGCCTCACTCCCCTCATTAAATAAAGGGGGCCCGAGCCCCCCATCAGCTCTTCTGAGGGCTGTGAGAGAGGCTTGCGCTGAAGCAAGCCTCTCTCCGTTGTCTGAAGCAGGTGCAGCCTGCTCGGATCCCCTCGCCCCCTCCCTCTGACTGAAGAGAAACAAAGTATCAACATACATTGTTTCTCTTCAGTCAGAGCTGCGAGGCCCAAAGAGGATGGGGTGGGGGCCCCAGAGAGCAGGAGGCAGCACCAGCATTGCTCAGGGCCCTGACCAGGGTGGGAGTGGGGGCCCAGAGAGGGCATTCCCCACAGATCAAGATTTCAGGGACACTGAGCGACTGTGAATGGAAACTATTTTCCACTTTATACTTTGTGTCACACAGTGCCTTAAATGAAGTCTCTTGTGTTCAGGCTTGGCCATAG
Source organism: Lissotriton vulgaris (assembly GCF_964263255.1). Lineage (NCBI taxonomy): Eukaryota > Metazoa > Chordata > Amphibia > Caudata > Salamandridae > Lissotriton > Lissotriton vulgaris. Next base: position 1,899,766,117 of record NC_141693.1, read on the forward strand.
CTTACTATTTCTCCATTAATATGTTTTTCAAAAACAAATTCAACTCTGAAAATGTTTATAGCCACAACCTTTCTAATGATTAAACAATTCCTCCATAATTACAAAAATTCTGAACTTCTCTACCCTTTCAAACAGTAAGAGCTTTCAAACTCTTCCTTCTTGAAAAATAAGTCTGGTCATTAACGAGCCACAGACAGGGGCGTAACAAACGCGGTGGGGGGTGAGGGGGGCCCACTCTCTTTGGTAAATGAAGGGTGCAAGGCAGAGGGGAGAAGGGTGCAAGGCAGAGCGGAGAAGGGTGCAAGACAGAGGGGAGAAGGGTGCAAGGCAGAGGGGAGAAGGGTGCAAGGCGGAGAGGAGGAGAGGAGAAGGGTGCAAGGCGGAGAGGAGAAGGGTGCAAGACAGAGGGGAGAAGGGTGCAAGGCAGAGGGGAGAAGGGTGAAAGGCAGAGGGGAGAAGGGTGAAAGGCAGAGGGGAGAAGGGTGAAAGGCAGAGGGGAGAAGGGTGCAAGGCAGAGGGGAGAAGGGTGCAAGGCGGAGAGGATAAAATGGGGCAAGGCAGCGGGGAAAATGGTGAAAGGTAGAAAAGGGTGCAAGGCCGAGGTGGAGTAGGGTAGAAGGCAGAGGGGAGAAGGGTGCAAGGCAGAGGGGAGAAGGGTGCAAGGCAGAGGGGAGAAGAGTGCAAGGCAGAGGGTAGAAGGGTGCAAGGTAGAGAAGGGTGCAAGGCAGAGGAGGAGAAGGGTGCAAGGCGGAGGGGGAGAAGGGTGCAAGGCGGAGGGGGAGAAGGGTGCAAGGCGGAGGGGGAGAAGGGTTCAAGGCAGAGGGGAGAAGGGGGCAAGGCAGAGTGGAGAAGGGTGCAAGGCAGAGTGGAGAAGGGTGCAAGGCAGAGGGGAGAATGGTGCAAGGTAGAAAAGGGTGCAAGGGGGAGAAGGGTGCAAGGGGGAGGGAGAGAAGGGTGCAAGGGGGAGGGCGAGAAGGGTGCAAGGCAGAGGGGAGAAGAGTGCAAGGGGGATGGTGATGAAGTTAAGAATGTGCCCATCTCCCCCCCCAAAACATTTCTGTGGACCCCATGGCAACGCACACTACTTTGTGAGAGAGTGGAGTGAGAGAGATAGTGAAGTGAGAGAGAGAGGAGTTAGAGAGAATGGAGAGAGAGAGAGTAGAGATACAGTGGAGGGAGAGAGAGAAAGAGAGAGAGTAGAGAGAGAGTAGAGCGAGAGAGAGTAGAGAGAGTAGAGAGAGAGAGTAGAGAGAGAGAGTAGAGAGAGACAGTGGAGAGAGAGAGTGGAGAGAGAGAGTGGAGAGCGAGAGTGGAGAGCGAGAGTGGAGAGAGAGAGAGAAAGAGAGTGGAGTGAGAGAGAGTGGAGAGAGAGTGGAGAGAGAGTGGAGGGAGAGTGGAGGGAGAGAGGAGAGAGAGAGAGAGAGAGAGATAGAGAGGAGCTAGATAGAGAGAGAGAGTGGAGAGAGAGTGGAGAGAGAGTAGAGAGAGAGAGAGGAGAGAGAGTGGAGAGAGAATGTAGAGAGAGGGCGTGGAGAGAGTAGATAGAGTGAGAGACAGTGGAGAGACAGTGGAGAGAGAGACAGTGGAGAGAGAGAGAGACAGTGGAGAGAGGGAGTGGAGAGAGAGGGAGTGGAGAGAGAGGGAGTGGAGAGAGAGGGAGTGGAGAAAGAGAGTGGAGAGAGAGAGAGTGGAGAGAGAGAGTGGAGAGAGAGAGTGGAGAGAGAGAGTGGAGAGAGAGAGTGGAGAGAGAGAGTGGAGAGAGAGCGTGGAGAGAGAGTGAGAGTGAAGAGAGTGAGAGAGTAGAGAGAGAAAGCGGAGAGAGAGAGAGCGGAGAGAGAGAGAGCGGAGAGAGAGAGAGCGGAGAGATTGAGAGCGGAGGGAGAGAGAGAGAGTGGAGGGAGAGAGTGGAGGGAGAGAGGAGAGAGAGAGAGAGAGAAAGTAGAGAGAGAGAGTGTGTGTAGAGAGAGTGAGAGGCAGTGGAGAGAGAGAGACAGTGGAGAGAGAGAGACAGTGGAGAGAGAGAGTGGAGAGAGAGAGTGGAGAGAGAGAGTGGAGAGAGAGAGTGGAGAGAGAGAGTGGAGAGAGAGCGTGGAGAGAGAGTGAGAGTGGAGAGACAGTGAGTGTGGAGAGAGAGTGAGAGTGGAGAGAGAGAGAGAGAGTGAAGAGAGAGAGCGGAGAGAGAGAGTGGAGAGAGAGAGTGGAGGGAGAGAGTGGAGGGAGAGAGGAGAGAGAGAGAGAGTGGAGAGAGAGTGAGTGGAGAGAAAGATAGAGTAGAGAGAGAGAGAGAGTAGAGAGAGTGGCGAGAGAGTAGAGAGAGAGAAAAGGGAGAGAGAGTGGATAGGGAGTGGAGGGAGACAGTGGAGAGAGTAGAGAGAGTAGAGAGAGGGAGAGAGAGTGGAGAGAGAGAGTGGAGAGAGAGAGTGGAGAGAGAGAGTGGAGAGAGTGGAGAGAGTAGAGAGAGTGGAGAGAGTAGAGAGAGTGGAGAGAGTGGAGAGAGTGGAGAGAGTAGAGAGAGTGGAGACAGCGGAGAGAGAGACAGTGGAGAGAGAGTGGAGAGAGAGAGAGTGTAGAGGGGAGAAGAGTGCAAGGGGGATGGTGATGAAGTTAAGAATGGGCCCCTCCTCCCCCCCGAAACATTTCTGAGGACCCCATGGCAACGCACACTACTTTGTGAGAGAGAGTGGAGTGAGAGAGATAGTGGAGAGAGAGAGAGAGTAGAGGGAGAGAGTAGAGAGAGAGAGTAGAGAGAGAGTAGAGAGAGAGAGTAGAGAGAGGGAGTGGAGAGAGGGAGTGGAGAGAGAGACAGTGGAGAGAGACAGTGGAGAGCGAGAGTGGAGAGCAAGAGTGGAGAGAGAGAGAGAGTGGAGAAAGAGAGGGTAGAGAGAGAGTGGAGAGAGAGAGCGAGAGAGAGAGTGGAGAGCGAGAGAGAGAGTGGAGAGAGAGCGGAGAGAGAGTGGAGAGAGAGCGGAGAGAGAGAGAGTGGAGAGAGAGTGAAGAGAGAGTGAAGAGAGAGTGGAGAGAGAGAGAGTGGAGAGAGAGAGAGTGGAGAGAGAGAGTGGAGAGAGAGAGAAAGAGTAGAGAGAGTGGAGAGAGAGTAGAGAGAGAGAGAAGGGAGAGAGAGTGGGGAGAGAGTGGAGGGAGATAGTGAAGAGAGTAGAGAGAGGGAGAGACAGTGGAGAGAGAGACAGTGGAGAGAGAGTGGAGAGAGAGAGTGGAGAGAGAGAGTTGAGAGAGAGAGAGTGGAGAGAGTAGAGAGAGTGGAGACAGTGGAGAGAGTGGAGACAGTGGAGAGAGAGAGAGAGTGGAGAGAGAGAATGTGGAGAGAGTGGGGAGAGAGAGAGTAGAGAGAGAGTGTGTGTAGAGAGAGTGAGAGGCAGTGGAGAGAGAGAGACAGTGGAGAGAGAGACAGTGGAGAGACAGTGGAGAGAGAAAGAGGGTAGAGAGAGTGGAGAGAGTAGAGAGAGTGGAGACAGTACAGAGAGTGGAGACAGTGGAGAGAGAGACAGTGGAGAGAGAGTGGACAGAGAGACAGTGGAGATAGAGTGGACAGAGTTGAGAGAGAGAGATAGAGTGGAGAGAGAGTAGAGACTGATTGACTCAGAGACTGAATACTGACTGACGGAGAGACTGACTGGCTGAGAAACTGACAGAGAGAGAGAAAGAGACTGACTGACTGACTGACTGACAGACTGAGAGAGATAGAACGACTGACAGAGAGAGAGAGTCCGACTGATTGACTGACAGACTGACAGACAGAGAGAGAGAGAGACTGACAGACTGACTGAGAGAGACTGAATGACAGAGAGAGAGAGACTGACTGACTGAGAGAGAGACTGACAGGCTGAGAGAGAGAGAGAGAGAGAGAGAGAGAGAGAAACTGTGATGGAATTAGGGTCAAAGTGTGTATGAAGCTATGCAATGCCTCTTAAGATTGCCATTGTCTACTAATAAAAATGTATTATCAAAATGTGCTCTTTGTAGTTACATCTGCTTTTGCAATACTGCATTGTCGCGTTGTCTAATGTTTTAAAACGGAAAGGATAAGGAGCAGTGGATGCGCTTTTGTCAAAACTGAACGATGAGTGGGCCCGATGTTGTATATCATGACAGGAGTCTGCATCAGGAAACCCACCTAAAATTGGGCAAACTTCCCCTGCGTACTGATGGCAGGGACCCTGTAATGAATGGACCACCACCTATGATAGCCTGCTGGCAGACTACGCCCAACCTTTAACTCCACCATCCAGTGTTACTTATAAGAGCTGTATTGGTGACAGTGGCGTAACAATAGCCCGCATCCCCTGCCGTCTGGCGGGTCGCTGGCCTGAGTGCTCCAGACTGGCACGGAGGATGGGAGGGGGGCCCCCTCCATGTAGTTTGCAGGGGGGCCCCCTCAAGTTTCGTTACGCCACTGCATCAGGGAGCCTGTCTTGGTGTGGAGCAGGGCATCATCGCTCATGAAAGATAAACATGAATCATCTGGGCTGTCATTACAGCATGGGGTGATATCAGCGGTGTCCGGGAAATGCTCCTTTGTCTTAACAAAGACGTGATGTTGTTTATATAATAACTTCAGTCCTGTAATCGTACCGAAGCCCCAGTCAGGCTGCTATTGTTGATTCTTTTGTGATAGAGCTATCATTGAGCGGACAATAATGAACCACAGCATTTTGTGTAAAGAGCTTAGCCTTTGTACAGAATGTTCAAGGCACTCAATAATATGCCTATGAAGACGTGTAAATGTAAGCAAAGCCATTTCAGAGACTGTTATCCTGCACAGTCACACAAGCAAGTGTGTGTCAAATGTCAGCTTACAAACCAAGATGGCAACTTTAAAACGTGAGCATGTAAAATGGTGCTGTACCTACTCGGCCTAAATGTGACCACATAAGAACTGAGCCTATCAAGGATAAGAGAACATCACTAAGCGTGAATGTACTTTTACTCTGGAAATAGCCACAATTCATGATAAATGATTTAATGAGATAAATTATTTCATGAAATTGACTTTGCGGTCTAAGTCTGACATAAAACCCACAAAACAATTAAACAGTGCTTGTTAAGCGTTGGGTGTATGTGCCATTAGGACAAGTTTGTAGTTGTATTTTAGCGCTGGGACAAATTTTTTAATGTAAATAAGAAGCATGCAAGGATACAGACCAGCCTCAGTGCCCCTCATTCACGCTAAAAGCCTCTGAGCACTCCACGATCTCTGGTGCCTAACCTTTCTTGTGGTACCTGTATAGATCTCTCTTAGTAAGTTTCAAATTGCATGCTTCACACCTACCCTTGCCAAAAGAGTTCAACAGGCATCCAGTCCGGGCCAGACACTTTGTTTAGTGTGAAAACTAATGGCATGGAGTTATTTACCATCTCCACAGGAGTAGGAATATATGGTTGTGTAATGTCACTCTGTTTTTCCCTATTTGGAGTCTCATATATACTGCTGAAAGGTGCACAGACAAAATATCAACTCCAAAATATCGACTGGACATAATATCGACTTTTAAATATAGACTGGACAAAATATCGACTGGAAAGAATATCGACTACAAAAATATCGTTTTTAAGGTAAGTGAAGTAATATCGACTGTGTAAAATATAGATAGCAAAAATATCGAATTTTTAATAATATATAATATTTTATAGTGTATTTTTATGTAATAGTATGTGTGAAAAGTGTGTATTAATGTTATAAATAATTTTATTAAAAGAATTTTGTTTTAATAATAATTGCGTAATGTAATTCTGTAGCGGGTTGTGGGTTTATAGGGGAATAGGGTGGGAAGTAATTTAATTATAATTAAATATGTAAATTAATTAATTGATATTAATGTAAAATTAATTGTAAATTAATTTATATGTGTTAATTAATTTAATAGTAATTGCAAATTAATTAATAATAATTGATTCATTGGTAAATATGTAAAATTTACAAATTTAATACAGTAGCGGGTTGTGGGATTATAGGGGAATACGGTGGGAAGTAATTTAATTAATAATAATTAAATATGTTAATATATTTATTGATAGTAATTAGTAAATAATTGATAATAAATTTATATGTGTTAATTATATAAATAGTAATTGTTAATAATTTTATGTTAATTGATTAATTTGTTAATATGTGATTTTTACACATTTAATTATTACAACTACGCTTTCCAACGCTTTCCCTACTGTTGCACCCACTGGAGTGGGAATAGTAATTTTAACCCCTACGCTATCCAACACTTTCCCTACTGTTGCACCCACTGGAGTGGGAATAGTAATTTTAACCCCTACGCTATCCAACGCTTTCCCTACTGTTGCACCCACTGGAGTTGGAATAGTAATTTTAACCCCTACGCTATCCAACGCTTTCCCTACTGTTGCACCCACTGGAGTGGGAATAGTAATTTTAACCCCTACGCTATCCAACACTTTCCCTACTGTTGCACCCACTGGAGTGGGAATAGTAATTTTAACCCCTACGCTATCCAACGCTTTCCCTACTGTTGCACCCACTGGAGTTGGAATAGTAATTTTAACCCCTACGCTATCCAACGCTTTCCCTACTGTTGCACCCACTGGAGTGGGAATAGTAATTTTAACCCCTACGCTATCCAACACTTTCCCTACTGTTGCACCCACTGGAGTGGGAATAGTAATTTTAACCCCTACGCTATCCAACGCTTTCCCTACTGTTGCACCCACTGGAGTTGGAATAGTAATTTTAACCCCTATGCTATCCAACACTTCCCCTACTGTTGCACCCACTGGAGTGGGAATAGTAATTTTAACCCCTACGCTATCCAACACTTTCCCTACTGTTGCACCCACTGGAGTGGGAATAGTAATTTTAACCCCTACGCTATCCAACGCTTTCCCTACTGTTGCACCCACTGGAGTTGGAATAGTAATTTTAACCCCTACGCTATCCAATGCTTTCCCTACGCTTGCACTCTTTGGAGTGGGAATAGTATTTTTTACACTTCTGGTATCGTACGGTAATATAATAGTATCTTATTTAATTATAGTATTTTACTATATATATATGTTTTAACAAATAAGATTGTAAAAATTTTTTTTTATTAATTTCATTTATTATTTAATTATTATAAATTAATCTAAGTATTTTTAAGTATATTTTAGTAATTAAATTTGAATATTAATTTAACACTGTTTTTAATAAAGTCGATATTTTTTACAACTATATTATTGTAAACGATATTTTGTACTCGATATTTTTGTACTTACCTGTTTGTAGATACAAACTCGATATTTTGACTGTCGATATTTTGTCCACGATATTTTTGCAAGTCGATATTTTGTCCCTCGATATTATTTCAGTGATCCCTGCTGAAATGCTCATCTTATTATTACAGTGGTACCATGACCTCTATCGTTGATGCCCCCTTTTCCCACAATAGTGTTGGTTGATCACCAGCCAGAAAGCCGCATTGCCCTTTATCTCACTTGCCTCAACGAGTCTAGTCCAGGACCTTCCCTTAATAACTTTCTTCCTCTGCTTAAAGTGTGGCTTCAGGGCCCAATCCAAAACGTTGGAGGGATCAGAAAGCCAATAGTCTACTCAGAGACATTCTGCGCTTTATATTTTCCAGAGTTCCAAAAGTCCCTGAAGACCTGACTAATAAACTGGATCCTTCCACCGCCTGGATAGCCTCACGGGTGATGAGTAGTGCTCTACAGATCTACTGATTGATTCTTTTTTATCCCTAGTATTAGCCTCCTGGATCTCCCTAGAGTGTGCCCCCTCCTTATTTGGAGGCAAGTGTGCAAACAATGCCCACTCTCAATTGACTTTATCATCCGCTAGATTTCCCCCTTTTTGTGGTCCTTAAGAGCTGCTTTAAACACCCTTCTACATTATTTAACCACTGCATATGTTACTAAGGCTCGGCTCCAAATTTCTGCATGCCGTAGTACACTTGTTATCAAACCAAACGTTTTGTTTAGTTTGTCTACCCCAGGTCGTTCATGTTAAACCCTTCTTTATACCTTTTGTTATCATCACAAGGGCCTCCTTAATTTTCGAGTCATCCGCTGTATCATCTAAACGGATTTCAAAACACTTAATTGACTAGATTAAAAAGAAACCCATCAGGTTTCAACCTATTCCACCCCAATGTGGCGCAATTAATCCTAGTCTCTTCGGTGTTGTCAGCTCGGACTGTTCTATGAATATTTGCCTTGATATTTCTAATTTGGATTGGGAGACTATGTGGATTATTGTCACTCATGTAGTTGGCCTACAACAGGTTCTGAATCTAGTTATTTATAGACTCAGATTATCAGTGATCAGAATATAAACTATTGCACTCCCATCCCCTCTATCTGTGAAAGTTAAATTTAGAAGGAGCGGGGGATAACAAGCCTTAATGGCAAAGACCTATTCATTGCCTGATAAAAATGGGGTTGACCCTTCTCCGCTGAATGAAGATGTCCACAGATCTCTTTAGATGGCAAACCACAGAGGTGGCCATTAAAATGGACCCTCCCCGTGAGATGTATACCTCTTATTCTTGTGACAAAAGCGGTCTAAATCACGCTCATCACACATATTCTCTCTCAATTGAGTAAGTTGTTATTAAAGTTTACAATGACAACCAGAAAGCTGTAGGCAAGCGAGATTCCAATTATCTGATATTTGGGGCAGTTAAAATGTTTAAAGATCACTTTGCCCGGAACTAGGGTGAGAATTAAAGTATCGAGGCCCCATTTTGCTCGCCCTGCTCTAGAACCCACTGCAGGGGTGTGGTAGCCAACATACCCATTCAGATGTACAGTCTTTATTGTCCATGTCTCGTACAAAGAAAGATAGAAAACCTCTCTAAGATTTAACCAGTCCTGTTTATTCAGCTTACCCACAATGCCGGCCATATTCCATGAGAGAATATTTATCAGATTTTAAAAAGGGACTCTTTTTGAGTTGTATGCCTGAACCCTAAGCTTCTCAACAGTGTGTCCACTCCCACTGGACCACGTACAAAGTCCCTATAATGAAAGCACCCAGTATTTTCAGCTGACACTTCTAGCCTCTAACAGAGCTCACTGAATAATCTTTGGCTGGCCTGTAGATTGGAACCATTCATTCAACATTAGCACAGTCATTTAGAGGTTAGAAGCCATTTCTGGTGTATACGTTATACATATCTTGAACAGAATCATGTAAAGGGACATTACATTCAACAGCCTTCCTTCTGACAAAATCCTGCGTCTTGTAGGAGAAGTCTAGAGGAACTGCTCCTACCTGATAATTGGAGCGTGTACTATAATTTAATCTAGATAGTAGAGTTTCCCCTAATCTGAAGACCTGAAATTTCTAACTATACAATCCCCTCTCGATGTTTGTCTCCCCTTCGGTACCCAGGATATTCTGTGAATATTAACATGGTATGTAGGTCATTAATGTAGCCTACCCTGTTCCCTATCCAGTGCACCAATTTAAGTGTTAGCCAATTTTCTTATTGTCAGGGTGGGATAGTGGGCATGTTCACCAACATCACTGCATAAAGTGTGGCTTTAGGGCCCAAATACAAGACGCTGGAGGGGCCAAAAGGCTGATACCGCTACTCTGGCATCATGAGTTGTATCTATAGTAGTTGTAGTAGCAGCAGCCACTTGGATCTCCCTAGAGGGTGCCCCTCTTTATTTTGCCGAATAGTCTGCCAACAATGCCTATCCACGACAGAACCCTTTGTCGGCTGGTTAGTCCCCACCCCCCTTATTTTGTGATTTAGCATTTACCCATACGTCGCCCATGTGTGAGGCCACTTGACTGATGGCTACTTTAATGTCCTCCAATGCCTCACAACGTTTAGAGATGGTAGTTTTCAGTGATTTTAGTCATAATGTCCATACTATTAAACACCTTCTCCTTCAACGTAGTCACACAAAGAAAACAGTCTGTCAACAATGGCATTTTGGAGTTTCAAAACATCCTCTTTCACACTTCATTCCACACCTCTAGAATACCCTGACAATATTATTGTTCTTGTGTGACAGTCTACTACCCCCACATGGCAGAGTCAGACCCTCTTTCTTTTTTTTTTGCGGGTGGTGGGTTGTCTACCAATGGGCGGTGAAACAGTGTTAATTGTTGAGGTTTCGCTTGAGACACAAGAGAGAACCCGAATCTCCAGCAGCTACTAAGATCCGTGAAGTGAGTAACCCGGTGTTTCCCTTTGTAACTCCCTGAGCCTCTTAAACTGACCACAGGGTGACCTCAAGTCACTCTTTTGCATTTGTAATTTCCTTACTAATCACACCCAAGGTACTCAATAGGAAATGTATTATTGAATTGACTTGTGCATAGACTCCACCCTTCACATAGGGTGGTATTTTCATTTTACCCATAATACAGTCCCCAACCAGTCAATTTCAATACTTTAATGCTCAGGTGCCATTACCAAGAGGGGTGGCCTGGTTCTGACGGGCGCAAACAGGTCAGCCTCTCGCTTGGTCTTTGCTTGGGCCATGACCATTCGAGTCCCATGTAGCAGGAGAGCTTCAAGTGCTTTATCGCTCCTACACAGCACCTGGTCCTGCGTCTACTTGCACCACTAGCAGGCGTGCAATCTGGGATTTGTAGTGTAGGGAGCACTTTTGAGTAAAGTTGAACTTTACTCAAGGAAGTGCCTTTTTTGATTTGGTATTAATTTGTTCAGTAGTTTTCTAGAAATGTACTTTTAAAATGGTGCTTGGGTAAGACATGGAGAGGTTACATTTTAAAGATATCTAGATCGTTAATTCGCAGCAGGCCTGAGGTACTGGTTATGGACCATCACTGTATGAAGATAAAAAATATATATGATGCTGATATCTGATTGGTCAAAGAAGTTATTTCTCCCATCGGCAATTTCGCCATCACCGACCCGAAGAACGGATCCTATTGGCTAACCGCAGCATTGGGGAAAAAAGCTGTTGCTGCCATTACAGGACAAGAGGACTCTGTCCCTGTGTACTGAAAGTTTAAACGCAGGGGCACATGTGTTATCCTCCAAGTCCTCGGAATCAGCGGGATGATGAAAATAAAGGCCACCTCCTGATCTAACCGAACCCAGAAAGCTGTAACAGCCTGGGTCGAGGAAGGATCAAGTGAGGGCAGAAGGGAAGGAAGAAGGAGGGGAAGGAAGGGGACAGCAGGGAGGGAGATCTGAAACGACAAAAGAACAATAATGATTGTACCTCTCTTTAAAGTAAATGATGGACACAAGCAAATACTCGAAACAACTATACCCTATACCTTTAACGTAAATAAGAGTAGGCCCTGAAGATACTTCTCTTCCCCTACTATCTGGTCCTGGATATTTGTATGAAGCGTGTATGATCTCCACCTGAAATACACAATCAGCCGTGACCTTAGCGAGGATAGACCACTTTCCTGTCACTAATGTATTACTATTCAATAGTACATACCATAAGGAATCTGATGGATAGCTGAGAACACGTTTCACCATACCATATCAAGGACCAAGTTATAAATAAGTGAACCAACCAATAAAGTAAAGATTTGGGTTACGTCACCCCTTATAAGTGTAAGTACAGTACCTGGTCGAAGAACCAACAGGTCTGGAAAAGGCAGGAAGGTCTGCCCACAAGGTGTAGGAATAAACAGCAGAGCTCCTCGGCACGAGCCGGAGAAAGAAGGCTCAGACAACAGAGAGCACTGGGATCTGACGAACAAGCAACGCTTGTTACTGGTAAGGAATTCTTAGCGTCCACCGCACGAGCCGGTGAAAGAAGGCTCAGCCAACGGGGACGCTATATAACGAAACAAACAAAATAACTCAGGGCGTTCTCCGCACGAGCCGGAGAAAGAAGGCTCAGCCAACGGAAAACACCTTTAACCAGAAACACGCCGTACCTTGGCGTGAAGCAAAACGGAAAGCTTGGAACAAGGAAAACAAATGCTTTCCCCGCACGAGCCGATGCAAAAAGGCTCAGCCAACGGGGAAACAATCGAAAACGAAGGATGGATAGCAAGGAGAGGCTCAAGGCAACGAGACGATCAGGAACTCCGATGACGATCCAACACCGGGTCAGGTACAAGAATATCCTTGGTTTTCCATAGCAGATTCCACCTTTTATACTCCTCCCATAACACCAAGGATTCTGGGACATGTAGTCTTGATAGCATGAAATGTAAATGGAGGCGCTTTCCGACTCCTGACAACATGAGAGGGCAGTGTGAGGATACTCTGACTTCCCAGGCTTATGTAAGTAGTCAAATTGAAATATATTTATTAACATTATTTTTTTTTCTTTCTTTGGGTTCGGAATGGAGGGTTGATCAAGCCTCCCATACCTGGTTCCGTGAACCATGGGCAAGCTTCATGGACCCATTTCAGCCTATTGTAGGGTCCACGACTCCGGTTCCGCAGATGCTGCATAGGTCCTGATTCTTGGCAAAGCCTGGATCCTCTTGTGCCTGTGGCCCCGCCCCGCTGCACATGGCCAAATACTGTGTGCAGGTCGGTTTGATGCCAGCGGAGCATTGGGCATAGGGCCCCGCCAAAGGACAGGTGCAGCGGCAATCCTATGCCCATGGAAGGTAAACACAGATCCAGGCTTCTGGCCAGATGTGCATCCCACAGCCGGTGTCTGAAGTCCACAAGCTGGGGGAGTTAGATGCCAGCCGATTGTAGGGTGTAGGGCCTGGCTGGGGGACCTCTCAGATGACAATACTTTGGCCTTTTCACCTTAACACAAATAAATTAAAGAACATTTTTTACTACGTCCATCACCTAATGTGATTGTAATTATAGAAAAATTACAGATCTATTGCTACGTAAAAAAAAAAAAAAATGGTGTCTTGTAAAGCGCACTGCTACCCGCACTGCAGGCCTCGTAGCGCTATAGACCGCTGGGGAACCCGTCCTGGCTTTCCCTGTGAGATAGTCCCTCCTGGGGGTCTCCAAGGTGAAACCAGGCATCCCCGACGTTTGTGTGGGGCCGTTGTGGAGATGAGGCAAGCTAATGCCCAGAGTTGCCGAGTGTGATCTCTGGTCGGAGTAGGCACCGATGCGAGAATTATCAGTCCGCTGATCCTGGTCCAAGACCCTGCCGCGTCGGGAATCGAACCCTGGTCCCGGGCCGTTCTCTGCTCTCGGGTCTGCCGCCTCTAACCAGTGAGCCACACCTCTCCACTCCTCTCCTCTCATACGTCTTTAGATTATTATTGATTTGGGTTCAGCCTCCCATCATACGCTGACGATACTCAGATTGTAGTAACAGCACACAAAAATGAGGCCCCCCCACCCTACAATTTCAAAATTGTATGCGTACTATCAATCAATGAATGAATACGCACTGCCTCAAACTAAACTCTGATAAAACAGAGATTCTGATCTTTGGCAATTTACTACCGAGTTGGGGCAATCTATGGTGGCCAGCAGAGATGAGCTAGCACCCAATCCCGGTGGTAAAAGCTAAGAGTCTGGGGGTGTGGTTAGATCACAAACTTTCCCTTATCCAACACACGAATGCAACGGTTTCAGCCAGTCACTTTTCAATTTTAAAAAAGTAAGGAAGATCCTCCCTTACCTTCCGGTAGATTAAAAAAAAAATGGTAGTGACATCCTTAATCGAGTCAAAACTTGACTACTGTAACGGACTACTGGGAAATGTACAGAAACAATAATTGAAAAGTGTACAGAATTCAGCAGCACGGCTACTATCCAACATCCCTAGGAACAACTCAATCACTGCTGAAATTTGTAAACTGCTTTGGCTCCCGGTGGAGCACCGGATTAAATACAAGGCTCTCTCTCTAGCCTACAAAGCCTTGAGCCAAAAAGGCACAGTCTTTTTGCAGAATCTGATCACCTGGTACGAACTTACCAGGCATCTTCGTCCCTCCGGCACTAAACTTCTGTGGGTGCCAGAAATCCGCACCTTACAATGGGGCAGCCGCAGCTTCCACTTCTACACCACCAAGCTCTGGAACTCTCTCCCATTTGAGCTTAGAAGTGGCCCCACCCTTCACCTCCTTTAGGAAAGGCCTGAAAACCTGGCTGTTTCAGAACTAGATGTAAGTGCAGACCCCCGCTGTCCATAGCGCCAACACACCTCTGGGTATACGTGCGCTTTATAAATCAATATAACATAACATAACATTAATACACTATGCAATAATAGTGTATGTACAATAATGTTCGCACTACTACTAAGTCTTGTTTACCTATTAATCCACTACAACCTCATCAAAAATGTGTTTAGTTTTAATAGACTTGCAATATTCCTACCTCAGTGGCACACATTCACCAACACAACAAAGTAATTCCCACAAAGAACCACATAAATATGTTAAAGAAACAGCCGATACTATAGCCCACAATCCCTGATGATTTAGAAACGCATATAATATAATCATTAACTAATATCATACAAGCAGTCATTGACTACTGAACACAGAGACGAGTGAGTGAGAGTACTGCAAGCATCACATGCCCCAAGTATTGCGTTATATACACTATTGCCATGTAACATATGTTAAGATAATCATATACAAAGAGAACGGTTTCCTACCTTGGAAAATAATCACAGAAAGTTCAACATACACCTATATTACCATTATATAAACATGCTAAGGTGGAAATGTAATGCACCCTTCCACCCAAACAACAGTGAAATCCATCATACAATAGCTCATGGATGGTGTTGTTCAAAGGTGAAGTTCGTTTGTCTTAGAGACTGCGGGTGGTTTCTGTCTCTGGGAGGTCATCCCTGTAGTTCAGTTTTCCTGTTTGACATTCCTATCCTACTCTGCCAAGGGTACATGGCCGGGCACTTGAGGGACCTTCGGTCACAGGAGCAAGTACAAAGGTTGCAGGAGTGGAAGAGCACCATCGGCAATTTGCAATACAAGAAGTGGTTCAACTCGGAGGCCTTGAGCTCTTTAATCGGCCATCTTGTCCTCAGTGGTGGTGAAATGCGCAGGATGGGCTCTCCACGGGGAACGTGGAGGTACAGAGCCACAATCTTCAGGACTATCCAGTGCATCTTGCTTAGCCTGAGCAGAGGCAGCAGCTCTTCAATCTTAGCCCAGCCTCATCTCAGAGAGGCAGCTTGGTCAACGAAGCCAGATCCTGTGGTTCCTGATGGATTTGGACACATTCTCTTCACTCCTGGCAGTCTTATTCCTAAAGCTGTCTTAGATGGCAGCAGTGTGATGTCCTGCATATGATCCATTCCTTTTTTTGTGCTGTTCAATTCTCTGTGATCAGTAGATCATCTCACCTTTACTTCAACAAAGTCCAGTTTACATCTAATCTAGAGGCTGTGGTATTTGTTTCCATTTTGTGAGCACCATTAATATTTGTGGATGGAACCAACCAAATGGTGATACATCTCGTGTGATGTTTAGTCCCATGGTGATGAGGCGTCCAATGATGGGCAGTGTCTCAAAATACCTGGTACTGGACATCATCCTGTTGACACTATCTTATCAGAAAATCCAAAATAAAGCATTTACGCAGGACTGGGGACGGTGTTGTTCTTAAGAACATATGAGACAATAAATACATGAAATAAAACAGCATAATCAATTAAATAGGCATTTGTGAGACTCGTAAAAGTTAGAACACACAAAGGTTTATTAAATAATTAAAGTGCACCACAGAATTTAAAAAAATAGTCACAATCATGGTAAATCAATGTTGGGAATTAGCATAAGGCTTAATCAAATGCAGCAAAGAACCTGACAGGACGCAAAGTACTAAGCATGAGTCAGACTGATAGGAGTCTGCTCTCAAAAATGAGTTGGTGCAAACCAGACTGGCTCACCTCCAATTTTGGTGTTTTTAACAGCAAAATTCACAAAAAGGTCACATTGTCTACATAAAATAGCTAAATGTTGTATGGATCAACCAATCACAATACAGCAATCAATGTGCAAGAATATCGAACTAATAAAATCCTAATGAATCCGTATTTGACATAATGTCAAAAAAGGTGACAGTACAAATCTAGTTCCACACAAAACAATAACTAGCTTATAAATAAATGGCCATACAGGCTACGGATGGGAACAGTCACAAAAGGAAACTTTCTCCAGAGTTCTTTGAGAACAGAAGAAATGATAACACACACATCATGGTTGCGTTAAAATTCAATATGGAGTTGGGGATGGTTTTGGCCTAGTTTATTCTAAGAACAGAAAAATATGGTTTTTGTAAAGGGCCGTGTCTTTGTTCTGTATGCAAAATGTTCATGATGTTAAGCGCACATTATTTAATAATCGGAAGTACCTTCTTTAATACTGTGGGGTTAAAAGACCTGTCAAATTAATGTATACTACACACATTCTGCCTTTGATAGATGATTTGTATAGAGATTTATTAGGAAAGGGCAGGCTTGATGTTACATGGGGTTTTGGGATAGCACATTCTGTGAAGATATACCCTAGTGGCCCAGTTGTGACCTGCATTAGAGTTGTCCATCACACTGTGTATTATGCCCTGGGCTAAGGTTTGGAAAAGAATGCTCTCACATCATTTTTTTTGTGTGAAATATATCTTTTATTTAATTCACAGGAGGAAAGAAAACATTGTTTGTACATCATACATTTACACACCTCTCAAGAGTGTGCACAAATATCACGGGGCGGATCACATAATACAGTGTTACATCACAGTTTGCATTATTACAGGATCATATCACATGTAGTCCAGCTGTAATGGCGTTGTGAAGGGGATAGGGTAATGAACTTGAAGGCGTGAAGTGTGTGTCGTGGTGGAAGCGTGTCGAATGCTCTCACATCATCTAAAACAATTGTTACGGGTTTAAAACACTAGGAATCTACTCCATCAAGGCTGTCGTCATTAAGGATTGGTCAGGTCTGATCCCTCTTGACTCTTGCCTATATTTTTCAACCAAGCATTCCCTCCTGAGCTACTGGATAGTGAGTTTGGTGCCCCATCAGTTAGGTGAGCTGTTTGAAAGTAGACAGGTGATAAATGAAAATAGCTGCACATATAGAGTTGAGCTGACTCCATGAGATAGTTTTAAACTGATGCAGCTATTGAATATGGTGGGCAAAGGAGCCAGGAAGTCGTCTGAGAGGAAACAGAAGTGTATCATTTGTTCTCTCAAAATGAGACCGTTGGACTTGTCCCTCTCTGCAGGGTCACCCCCAAACTTTCTGAATTCAACCTCCTGTTTTCTGAACACGTCTTTGTTGACCTTTAGGTCTCTGTGCTCTTTACCACTGCTAACCATTGCTAAAGTGCTGGTGCTCTCCTTTAAACATGATTAAACTGGACTGGCTTAACCCCAATTGGCACATTTAATGTACTTGTAGGTTCCTAGTAAAGTGGTATTACATGCACCCAGGGCCTGTAAATTAAATGCTCTTAGCGGGACCCCAGCACTTATTGTGCCACCCACGTAAGTATCCCTTTAAACATGTCTTAAGCCTGCCATTGCAGCTTTTGTGCGCAGTTTAAACTGCCAATTCTACCTGTCAAAATTAACCCATTGCCAGGCCTAAACCTTCCTTTTAAATACACATAAGTAAGTCACCCCGAGGGTAAGCCCTAAACAGCCTAGAGGGCAGTGTGCAGTGTAAAAAAGTTTTATATGTAATCTTAAATTTTCAAAACCTAGTAGTGAAAAACTCATAAATTTGTTTTTTATTATTGCAAGGCCTTCCTCTCCTATAGGATAACTTTAGGTTACCTTATTGCATTTAAGAAGTGATACTTTTTAGTTGGGAGCAAGCAGGAATGTTGAGTTTGCTGTCTAGAGAATTTCAATTTAAAACTCTCTTTAATGTTAAAAGCGATTTTGTTAGGTCTGAAAATACCACATTTAGAAGGTTGGCATTTTCTTGTCCCAACCATTTGGTGCCTTCAGCCTGTAAATGTAAATGTAAATGTACAGGTATTTATATAGCGCAAACCACCCACATCGCAGGCATCTAAGCGCTTGCTTAGGGAACCCATCCTGGTATTCCCCTGTGAGATAACCCCGGCAGGGTATCCACAAGGTGAAAGCCAGGCATCCCGCCGCGAGGGGCCGTTGTGGAGATTAAGCAAGCTATTGCCCAGAGTCGCAGAGTGTGAACCCGTGAGTCGAGTAGGCACCAGAGCGAGAATTATCGAGTCCGTGGAATTATTGAGCCCAAGCCCCGTCGAGGCGGGGAATTGAACCCTGGTCCAGGGCCGATCTCAGCTTCCGGGTCTGCCGCCTCTAACCCCTGAGCCACACTTCTCCACTTCTGCCACATGACTAGATGTAGCGGGCAGTTGGTATCTGTATATTGCTCCCAGACAGTGAAAGAAAGGTGGACTATGTGTTGGCAGGTTGGGCCACCTCTGACTTGAAAGGGGGTGTGGAGTTGTCACCTACCACACTTGCACATCACAAAAACTCTGCTTCAGCATACTCACAAAGGATTTGCCACTAATCTTTTGTCCACCAGACAAGCTGGGGCCAGGGCAGAGAGGCAGCAAACTTCAAGAACCTCTGGGGGTGAAAACGTCCAGAACCATCTCCTACTTAAAAGCTGGCACTAGGTATAAATATTGGACATGCAGCCCCAGCTCTTCCGTACACCTCTAGACGTGGAAGATACAGAAGAATTGCTATGCTGCTCTTCAAGAATACTGATACTCTGTTGCCCTGTTGCTGTGCTACCAGAGTGAAAAGGACTGGATTTGCATCTTGAGCCAAGGACCACCAGAGTGAGTCCATGGGCTAGTCAGCTGGCCTCCTGATCTGAGCCTCAGGGAGAAAAAAGGCTCCAACCACCTTGAACCAAGCACCTAGACTTTCTCTGCTATGAGCTCCCAGTTCAGGACCCTTGAAAATGGGCACAAAGTGTTCTGCCAGCCTAGTGTTGGTCCTGTGAGCAGAACAGAGGCAGCACGTTGCATCTCTTCTTGGGAACTGCCACTTGACACATTCCCGTTGCAGGACCTCACATCACAGCTTCCTCAGAACAGCCTCTGTGCTGCACATCACAAGCCGCTTTCGTCCGCATCCTCAACAACGACGCAGGATTCCACATCGCTGCTTCCTTGGAACCGCTGTAGGATCTTGCAACATTTTGCTGACGAGAATTTAAGCTAGTTTGTTCAGCAGGCCGAACGCTGTTGGCCTAAACTTGTAACTGTCCCAGTACGGTGCGACCAGATAACCACAGCTGGCACTTTGTACTTCTACTCACTATTTTCACTTAAATCTTTAAAATTGCATATCTCTGGTTCCAGTGATAGATTTTCTGTTTTGTTCTGAAATAATTGATTAACTTTTTTACTCTGTTCTAAACTGGTGTCGGATTTTTCTTGTGGTGTATTTTCACTTTCATACTGTTTGATGTGCTGCATAAATACTTTGCACATTGCCTGAAAGTTAAAGCCAATTGGTTTGTGCCAAGATACCACAGGGTTAAGCATAGGTTAATTTGGGTTTTGCTTGTGACTTCATCCTTACCGGAAGTGTGGCTTCTGTGTGAGTCGTCTTTCACCCCCTCAACCAGTAACCCAATTTCCTAAACAGACAAATAAAGGTGTATCAAAATTGTGTATTTTATTGGGAGGGCTTCCAACACTGAGAAAATGGTTACTTACAGGTTGGTATTAAACCCCTGTTAGGTTGAAAGCTATGAATGGCCATCCTGACATTTTTTGGATGTATTGTAACATGTCTGGCATGGTGTTGCATATGTGGCAATCCTGCTCAAGATGTCACATTAGGAAGAAATTCTACCACATTTTAAGAGAATCATTCACACTGAATTAGAATTGGACCCCATGGCGCTTCTTTTGTACAACACAGGTGAGGGAGAGTATGTGTCATCTTACGTGGGTGTGGACAATATTATCATACGTACGTTTGGCAGCCAGACTTGTTCTAGCCATAGGTAGGTCAGTGAGGTTTCAAGTAGGGGTGGGTGATAAATTCTGCTCTGCTGGCCGAGTTCAAATAGTGTTGCCCATGCCACGTTCCACTTGGAGAGCAGAGTTCTGGCAAAACTCCGCCAACATCAAGTGGTGGAGTTTTTTCTCAGGCGATGCTTGCCAGCGTTATGTTGGCGAGCGAGAATTTGCATCCCCTAGCTTGATGTTTGGGCACTAGAATGCCTTCCGGCGAGACCATTCATGTTGAGAAAGCTGACGCTTGAATACAAGATTTACTCAAGCCGCGGAAAGAAGCAGCGCCCTCTGGTGCACCGCGTGGTGCTGTTCCCACTAATTTAACTGCCTTGAGCAAGCTCCCAGGTTTAAAAATTCCCTGCAAGGAAATCACCAAACGTGTACGCGTTGCCATTTAAAGCAATGTAACGCGTGCACGTTTTTGCACGAAAAAGCGGATCAATTCCAAGAGGTCTCTTCCCTATGCAGCGCATGCGCACTGTATAGGCGAGACCTAAAAAGGATTTCTGCTGCTGTTTAATCCTAATGTCAAATTCCAAGTGCATCGCATTTCAAGTCCTCACACATCATTGTTTTATGAGTTGGCTACTAATCTCACGCTCCAGAGTCGCGTGTAGAAGCCTATTATTCAGGCCGAGGGTTGGGTCATGCACTCAACTGTAGCGCTCTCACTACCAGTTTCACACAGTCGGTTCCCCTTTGAGAAGCCGCCAAGACAAACTCGCAGGAGCGTGAAGGCTCCTATTCGTGCCAAACAGCCTTTCAACAACTCACCTCCGGTGCCAGCAGACCGTCATAGGAACCATCAAGCCGGCACCGGGTAGGCGAGTCAGATTTAAACGCCATTACTGTAGGTCATGTAATTGCATCCGTCCCCTAGACTGCAAACTGAGAGAATGGGGAAAATAGACACCATATTAAGTGAGGACCTCCGTTCTCACACAGTCGCTTTATTCGAATCGGAAATGTAAGAAATGCCAATTCAATTGGACCCCAAGGGATATATAAAAGAAAATATGAGAAACTATATAGGAAAAAAGGGGTCTAACGCCACAAAGTTGATTAATACCAATGCTCCCCATTTTCTTAACATAGAACCATTCTGTTATGGTCCACCATCTTGGAAAATGTGTAAACCAAACCCTGACACAGTATTATTGCGGTTGGTGTGGGTGCCCCCAAATTTGTGCGGGATTAATATAGTTCTCTCAGATGGCCACACATGCGGTCCAAAATGAGAAAACAATACAGAAGGACCGCTTTGATGGATGGGGCCGGTGGAGAAGGGGGGTTGTTGTGGGGAGGGGAAAGAAGCAATAAAAAGAGGGGGCTATAAAATTCACTACTTATCTTTATTTCAGCCCCCTCAATAGTTTGCACACCAGTTTTGCACACACCTCCATTGTATATCGCCAAACCAACAGAAATGTTCACAGTGGGGCAACCAAAGCATGACATGGGGACCTTTTGCTCATAGAAATGGTTTAAGGCCCACAACACACCATCCAACCAATCTACCCTCACATGAGTGTTAGCCCCGTAATTTGAGCCATTCGGCAAGTTCATTGAAGCCCACTTTATCCGTCTGTTCAATAACAATCCAGCGTGCCACCTTTCCGTATAGTATACACCTACTTGAAACGGGTTGACTTGGAAATGTGGCAGACTCAAATAGAAATGCCCTTCAGATTCTTTGAGTGTTGGGTAATCTGGGTTGGTTTTGAAAAACGGACCCAAGACTCGGTTCAAGGTGATCGCCGCAGCATTTCCATTGTTCTGTTTTTCACCCCATTGGAGAGAAAGGTAACTACCAAATCCAGGAACCGTGGCTGTCTTGCTTCTAGCGTTAAGAGCTAGACCCCTCGGATTGAGGAAAAAACGCTGCTGGAGTCCCGAGGATGATGATGGGATGAATAACAACCCCCAATTGACTGCACCCCAGCTGCTTGCAATGAACAGTAATGACGAATTTTGTAAATTACCTCATATTGTTATAATGTTGAGGGGTTCTCTTTGAACACTGATTATTTTGACATCTACAATCTCAAATCCTTTGCTTGAACAGCCGTAGTAAAGCTGCATCTTCTGAATGACAAAGCACTATTGAGGACTCTATGGAATATCGTTCAGCGACTCTGCTGTGTATGTGTGTTTTTTTCTGTATGACCAATATCATACGTGGAAATACTATTGGAAACGTGGTTAATAAATACATTTATAATGTTCATTTCGGGGACACTGCACACTCTAAGAAATAGATATAGTAGGTGAAGGGATATGGATTTCCTATATTGGGTAACACATTCAGTTTTCCAATTTTTATTTCTATTTTTTTAATTAGAGAGCACCCAAATAACCTATTTAATGTTTAAAAAAAAACGTACAACTTTTATGTCTCCAGAACCCTCTGGTGGATTTTACTCATCGTGGAATAAAAAAAAAAATCATTAAAGTGTAATCTATTGTTATAAAATGGTGTTCGATTTCTTTCGTCTTGTGTAACTTTCTTACAGCTACTCAGAATTGAGATAAAGGTACAGCATATCATATAATACACCCAAATCCTCACACCAGTGGACAACCAAACTAACTGCCAAGTGTAATGGCCATACCCTGCCAAGGTCCTCATCTCTCCATGCCATGCAAACATTTCCCCAAATCTCTCTAAATTGACATCTGTTTCCAGCAGACCCAATAAGAGCGTGTGTACAATTAACATATGCGGGCACTGCCTGGTGGTGCTGCCCTATGCAGAACCTGTCCCTCGCATCAGATGGCATAACATTTTGTGATGTGATAGTTCAGTCACTTGCTTCATAAATATACAGGAGAAGTGCATTTTGGATGTTTATTCATATCCCACAATGCCCTGAAAGTTGTAACCAATAAGTATCGCTGAAGATGACAGGAGTAAGCAGAAACTGGGAATGTCCCCATGTTAGCATCATCATAAGCAAAGACTCAGTGTAATGACATAATCCATATGTAGTGTCATTTTAAACTCTGGCACCCAAAGACCGACATCTCCCAAAGACGTTCTACAATCACAGATCAGTTTTGCGCCTCTTTGTTGTTATGCTATGTGATGCTATGTCAATTATCGTAGGTGCTCAGGGTGGAGATACAGGTCTCATGTGTGGTGCTCTGTGCTAGAACCCTGGAAAAGTTATGTGGGTGGGACAATAAAAAACATGTAAAGCTGCTTTCTACAAGTGTTGATTTTATCTTACAGAAGTACTGGAAACACGTGATTTAACAAACGTCTCAACCTGTGAGTGTATTTAGAGCATATTCTTTTATGTATACCTATCTGTTTGTAACAACATTGGTGAATTTGTTAATTTATCTGATTAAAGCTACCTACTGCATTATTGCACGTTAACACTGCCATTTTCTTAACCCATGTTGTAGAATGACTAGTCAAGTAATTGTAATCTCATTCTGAAGTTGGCATAGCCAAGCGAGAACTTTAGATTTAGAGAAGTCAGCTTTTCAGGTCTCGCCTGCATGAGCATGTTCTAGAGTATGCGCTCTCGTTTGACATAGATATTATGTTGAATAAGGGTCTTGGAGCCCGCCCAATCCATACCATTTGTTGGCATCATTGTCATGGGCAACACGTGCCAAGCATCACTTTCTTTTCTTATTGTGGAGCATAGACCAAGCACAGATTGAGTCATCCTAATTAGAGTCCATCTGCTGCTTGCAATATGATTCAGATAGTATTTCTTTCACTACCACCACATTACTCCTACTCCTTCATTCAATATATGATTGCTATCAGGCAATTCAGTGGCAACTCAGGCCATACCTCACAATGCCATTCTAGTACATACCACACCACACAATGCCACTCCACTTCACCCTACTCCACACAATGCTACTGCACTCCCTCTCTTCCACTCCCTGTCACACAAATGCATGCCATTTAATTTCACACTGCACAATTCCACTCTCAGCTACACAACTCCACAGCACACAATTCCACTCAACTCCGCATAGTTCCACTTCACTCTACACAATTCCAATCCATGCTTCACATTTCTACACCACACAATTCCACTCAACTCTACACAAATAAATTCCACTCCACACCATACAGTTCCACTCCATTCCATGCCAAATAATTCCACTCCACACAATTCCACAGCACACAGTAACATGCCACACATTTACACTCCATGCCACACAATCCGATATTTCATTGCCACAGAATTACACTGCATGCCACACAATTCTACTCTTTCCATGCCACAGAATTTAACTCCACTCCATTTCATGCCATAAAAATTCCCCTAAATTCCACTCCACACAATTCCATTTAAATCCACACCACACAATCCTACTCAATGTCACACAATTTCACTCCACACCACACAATTCCATGCCACACCACACAATCCCATGCCAGACAAGTCAACTCCACTCCACACAATTCCACTGCAATCCACTTCATGCCACACAGTTCTACTCCATAACACAACATTCTACTTAATTCCATTCCACACAGTTCCACTCAACGCTACACAATTCCATGCCACTCCACCCAATTCCATGCCACACAATTCCACTCCACTCGATGCTACATAATTCCACTTCGCACAGTTTAACTCAATTCCACACAGTTCCGCACCACACAATTCCCTGTCACACAAATCCATGCCACTGGATTCAAGCTATCCTCGTTGATGAGGGATGAGACCCTGAAACCGGTCCTTGGATGCTTGTTTCCAGTCCAGGGAGGACCTGGCTTGTCAGTTCGGGCTGGAGTGTTTACATGGGGGGCAGGGTCAAAGCTGATTTGCATATGGCTGGGTCCAAACTGGAATGGGGTGGTGAGCAAAAAAACGATGGATATAGGCCCAGAACGCTGGGGGGAGTGTTTGACATTGTTCAGCATTATGCCACACAATTCCATTCCACTCCACACCACTCCACGCAATTCCACTCCAAACCACACAATTCCATGGCATTCTGCACCACACAATTCGACTCTACTTGAATCCCTGGGATTTAGTAAAAGCAAATGCAAAGCCCTAGAAAGAAAGTGGTGCAACAAGATTGCTACTACTAATAACAAGGGCAAGAAGATCTTCAAAATTGTAACGTCCTTCACTGCACCTAAGGCAGCCAGTAAGGAAGGGCCCCCCTTGGCAGAATAGACCACCCAGGTGGCCTGGTCCTTCTATAATAAAATGATGGCGATCCATCAGTCTTTACTTGGGGAGATAGAGGGGGACATGCTCTCACCGCACATTCCTGATGGAATAACCAAGTCTCCCCAGGCACTTTCACAATTACTGTCACTGTTACATTTCCCGGTCGTAGAATTGGACGAATCACTTGCATTTCTTAAGTGCTTTAAGTTGGGCTCACTGGCAGACACATGCCCAGCTAAATTACTACCTGCCCTAGCCTCTACTATAAACCACTCAGGTGCTTAACTCTTCTCTTTCCACAGGGATCATGCCATCCCTCTGGAAGAAGACAAAAATCCTGCCACTCCTTAAAAAACCTAACGCAGACCCGAATGTTCCCACGAATTATAGGCCAATCTCCCTCCTTCGGGCCTTCTCCAAGGTGCTTGAGAAACATGTCAACAGAGCGATCTCGGATTATGCTGAAAGTCACAATCTTTTGCATCCCACTCAATCTGGCTTCACAGCTAATTACAGCACTGAAACAGCTCTGTTGGGGGTGACAGAGCACCTTAAGGAAAAGCTGGATCAGGGGGGCATAGCGATTCTTATACTACTTGACCTGTCGGCGGCGTTCAACACGGTGCCACACAAGATGCTCCTTGATAGACTGAGGAACATTGGCATCGGCGGTCTGACACTAGCCTGGATAACATCCTTTCTGAAGGATAAAAATCAGGAAATATGGACCCCCCCTTTTGCAGCCCCCATGCCCAACATGAAGGTAGGAGTCCCTCTGGGCTCTATCCTGAGCCCGACTCTTTTTAATCTATATATGTCTCCTCTGGCGCCTCTGACAGAGGCAAACGGTGCCAGATAATCTCACATTATGCTGACGATACTCAGCTGATCTTTTCTTGCGACAAAGGTGCTGACTTTAACGGGGATGCAAATAGATCTTGTCTCATGAAGGTTTTTAAGTGGTTGAAGGTAAACCAGCTTACATGCAACACTGACAAATCTGAGATTGTTTTGTTTGCCCTGCCTTCTGTGGGAGATTGGAGTCTATGGTGTCCGGAGTAATTGCCCCATCTCCCCAAAGGCGCTGCCCAAACCACGGTGAAAAACCTGGGGATCTACGTTGATAACTCCCTCTCTATGAGATCCCAAGTTCAGGCCCTCGTTGGAACTTCTTTTGACATACTCCGCATGCTTAAATAATTCCTCACGCTCCTTCCATCGAACTCCCGAAAGATCGTGGTTCAGGCTTTCGTAACGTCTAGATTAGACTATGACAATGTCCTTTACTTAGGCCTGCCGGGTTACCCCCTCCAACACCCCCAGGTGGTGCAAAACTCTGCAGCCAGGGCGATTTGTAGGCTGAAACCCAGGTCTCATATAGCCCCTGATCTCAAGGCCCTACACTGGCTTCCAGTGAAGGATCAGATAAAATTCAAGGCCATGGTAATATTTTTCAAAGTCTTCCAAGGCAAGGGCGCAGGATATATCAGAAAGCGTGTTTGTCGCTATTCACCCATCAGACCGCTAAGATCATCATCCTCTGACTTTGCCTGCACCCCCAAGATATGCCTGGCGTGCAGGGATGGCAAATATTTTGGCTACCAGGGTGCTCAAGCATGGAACCAACTACCGGCAGCACTGAGAGCTACTATCTGACATCCTTTAAGAAGCAGCTGAAAACCAATCTTCAAGAGCTAAGTCGGCCTTCTGTGCAGTCATGCGTGAACCTCTAGCGCTGGGACACTCCTGATTGGAGTATCTGTGCGCTTTACAAGCCCTGTTCATTCATTCATTTATTTATTCATTTATTCATACTTCAAAAAATTCTACTGCATGCCACACAGTTCCATTCCACTCTATGCCACACTGTTCTACTCCACATAATTATTCTCCACTCCAGGCTACACAATTTCATGCCATATGATTCCACACCACTCCACTCCATACCACACAATTCCACTTCAAGCCACATAATTGACCTTAACTCTACACAATTCTACTCCCTACCATTGAATTTCACTCCACACCACATAATTCCACCACACACACTTCCACTCCAAACAATGTCACTCCATACCACACTATTCCACTCCGCACAATTCCATGTCATGCCACACTATTGTACACCACACAATTCCATTCCACAACACACGCTACACAATTCCACTTCCTGCTACACAATTCCACTTAATACCACACAATTCCACACTACTTCAAAGAATGCCACTCCACTTCATGCCGCACATTTCAAAGCCATGCCAAACAATTCAACACCACACATTTCCACTCCACTCCTTACAGTTCTACTTCAAGTCAAACAATTCCACTCTATGCCACACACTTCTTTCCATGCTACACAATCCCATGCCACTCTGCACCACACAATTGCACTCCACACCACACAATTCTCCTGTGCTCCACACAATTACGCTGTATGCCACAGTTCAATTCCACTCTACACCACACAATTGCACTCCATGCCACACAATCCCACTATACACCACACAATTCAGCTCCACTTCAGTCAATACTCCTGAACCCTCACAATTCCTGGCCACAAAATTCCACCCCACCCCACTCCACATAATGTCTCTCCATGCCACTTAATGCCACTCCAAACCAAACAATTCCACTCCACTCAATTCCACTGCACGTCACACAATTTAACTTCTACATCACACAATGCCACTCCACTCCACACAATGCCACTCCACTTAGGGCCACTCTACTCCACACAATGCCACTTCCCACCACACAATGCCACTCATAGTCACACAATACCACATCACTTAGCGCCATCAGCTGCCACTCCACGTGACAAAGTTCCACTTTAGGTGACACAGTGCCATTCAGGAGACACAGTACCACTTCACATGACACAATGCAACTCCACACAATTCTACTCCACTCCGCACAATTCCACTCCATGCTGCACTATCCCACCCCATGCTATGCAATTCCACTCCACACAATTCCACTCCATGCCCTACAATTCAGCTCCACTCCAGTTAATTCTCCTGAACCCCTTGCAATTCCTGGCCACAAAATTCCACCCCACGCCACTCCACGCCACTCCACATAATGTCTCTCTATGCCACACAATGCCACTCCAAACCAAACAATTCCACTCCACTCAGGTTTTAGAGTCTTTATTTCGATTAAAATAATCATAAAAGACAGATAATAACAAACATTAATTGACGATAAATATATATTCCTTGACCATAAAATGAACATTAAACAGTTTAAAGACAATCCTAAAACAAGTTCTCCTTATAGGGAGAAGGGTTTACAAATAAATATCAAGCAATAATTTGTAAGAAAAAGAAAAAAAAAAGGGACAATATAGATAGATCACAATAGGAAGAAATCATTAACAGGAGCAGATAGGCAAACTTTACGAAAATAATGCTCTGACCATCAATGCATTAATAACAATCCAAGGTTGATCTATTGTTTTGCCCTGAGTATCCAGGCCCAGCCCAGGTATTCCACTCCACTCAATTCCACTGCACGCCACACAATTTAACTTCCACATCACACAATGCCACTCCACTCCACACAATGCTACTCCACTTAGTGCCAATCTACTCCACAAAATGCCACTCTTAGTCACACAATACCACATCACTTAGCACCATCAAGTGCCACTCCACGTGACAAAGTTCCACTTTAGGTGACACAGTGCCACTTCAGGAGACACAGTACCACGTCACATAAGACAATGCAACTCCACACAATTCTACTCCACTCCGCACACTTCCACTCCATGCTGCACTATCCCACTCCATGCTATGCAATTCCACTCCACACAATTCTACTCTATGCCCTACAATTCCACTCCATGTCACGCAATTCCATTCCACCCCACACAATTCCACTAGACTCAATTCCACTCCACACAATTCAACTCCACACCACACAATTCCACACCACACAGCTGGATTCAATGCCACAGAATTCTATGCCACACATTGCCACACCACATCACACAGTTGCACTCCATGCAACACAATTCCCCTCCACTCAATTCCACTTGAGGCCACTCCACTCAATTCCACTCTCCTCCACGTAATTCCACTCAATCAATTTCACACAGTTACACTCCACACAATTCAACTCCACTCCCCACAATTCTGCAACACACAATTCCACAGCACTTAATACCACACAATACAATCCACACAATTCCACTCTGCACAGTTCCATTTCACTCCACACAGTTCCACTCAACACAGTTCCACTGCATGCCACACAATTCAACTCAACTCCATATAATTCCAGTACACATGCCTCCACTCTACACAATTCCACTCCATGCCACACAATTTCACTCCATTCCACACAATTTCACTCCATTCCACTCTACACATTGCCACTTCACTCTACGCATTGCCACTCCACTCCACGCATTGCCACTCCACTCCACATAATCCCACTCCACTGCACACAATGCCACTCCATTTGACTTAATACAACTCCACTCAACTCAATGCTAATCCACTCGACTCCACACAATGCCTACCACTAAAGTCAATGCTACTTCAATCCACTCAATGCCACTCCACTCCACCCAATGCCACTCCACTCAATGCCACTCCACTTCATGCAATGCAACTCAACTGAATGCCACTCCACTCCACACAGTGCCACTCTGCACACTGCCAATATATTTCACACATTTCACTCCACTCCACACCATTCCACTCCATGCCAACGAATTCCACAGCACAAAATTCCACTCCACGCTATTCCACATGCTTCAGCTCCACTCAAAACAATTCTGCACTAAACAATTCCATGCAACTCCAAGCCACACAATTCCACTCCACTCTTTGCCACAAAATTACACTCAATGCCACACAATTCCACTCCAAACCACACAATTCCAGTCCACACACTTTCAATCCAATAAATTCCACTGCACATAATTCCATTCCACATGAGTCCACTCTACACAATTCCACTCTATGCCATACAATACCACTCCATTCTACTCCACACACTGCACTCCACACCGCAGAATGTCACTCCACTCCACTCAATGTCCCCCTCTTAAGGTCACTCAACTGAATGCCAAAGAAAGCCACTCCACATTGCCATTCAACTCCACACATTTTCAATCTATTCCATGCCATGCAATTCCACTCATCGCCACACTGTTCCTCTCTATGTCAACCAATTCCATGTCACACAATTCCATTCCTCACAATTCTACTCCATGCCACACAAATACACTTTGCACCATACAATTCCACCACACAAAGTTTCACACCACACAATTCCACTCCATACAATATTGCTCCACTCCACACAATTTAATGCATGCAATTCTGTGCCACAGACTTCCACTCCACACCACACAATTCCACTCTACACAGCACAATTCTAAGCCACACAATTCCACTCCATGGCACTCAATATCACTCAACTCCACTCCACACAATTCCACTCTACACAATTTCACTGCGCACCACACAATTTTGCTCCATGCCACGCAATTCCACGCCACGCCACACAATTCCATGCCACGCCACACAATTCCACTCCACATAACTCAACACCACAATCCCACTACACACCACACAATTCCTAATCACTCCACAAAATCCCACTCTAAGCCACACAATTCCAATCCACGCTGCATAATTTCAGTCTATTCTACTCCACACAATATCACTCCATACCACTTCACGCTACAAAATGCCACTCCATACATTTCCACTGTACCCCTGGACCCTCTTCCCCAGGACATGGGACGGAGACCGCCCTGCTTACTGTGTTGGACGATCTTCGTTTGCGTGCAGACAGGGGTCATTCTGCCATACTGATCCTGTTAGACCTGTCTGCCGCATTCGACACAGTCGATCATAAGGTCCTCCTGAAACAGTTTGAAGGAGAGGGGGTTGTGGGTCTGGCACAGAAGTGGCTTCATTCCTATCTGTCTGACAGATGTCAGGCAGTGGCCCTTCCCCCCTTCGGTTCAAAGTTCACCAAGATACGCTATGGGGTTCCACAGGGATCTGCGATTAGCCATATATTATTTAATGCCTATATGTGTCCCCTGGTGGATGTCATTAAGTCCCACAATATAGGCTTGGTGAACTATGCTGATGACACCCAGCTTATCCTTTCCCTGGAAGGAGATTAGTCAACCACTCTATATAATTTCGATGCCTGTATGCTGGACGTGGTACACTGGCCGAGAAACAATTCTCTGCAATTTAACGCAGATAAAACAGAGATTTTATGTATTGTGGGTGGGAAAGTGCCATACTCTCTCTCAATGGACTTCTGGCCCATTCCTGTTGATCCTCCTTTGGCACCATCTAAGACGGTTCGCAATTTGGGAATCGGTTTTAATGAGAAGTTGACCTTGGAAACACAAGTCAACAAGGCCGTTGGGAGTTGTTTCTCCCTTATCAGGGCCCTTAGGAAAATTCCCGCCATGCTTCCTACACAGACGTGCATTGGTGGTAAGGAGTGTCATTATGAGCAGACTGGATTACTACAATGCGTTGCTGCTGGAGTCCCCAAAGTATCTAATTGGGAGACTACAGAGAATCCAGAAGGCAGCGGCAAAGCTGGCCTTGATGAGACCCTACCAGTCCTCTGCTTCCCAGGCCCTTGCGGAGCTTCATTGGCTCCCAATCTTGCAGAGGATTCACTTTAAATCCCTTTGAGTTGTGTTTAAGGCACTGCATGGTCTAGGGCCCCTACCGCTGCAGAATAAATTCAGCTGGTATGCTCCCACTCTCTGTCTTACTGGGTGAAGGTACCCTTGGTCAGAAGAGCTAGACTGAGGGGGCAAGCCTTCAGTGTCACGGCAGCAAGGCTTTGGAACAGCTTACCCACGGAGCTGTGACAGATGAAAGATCTACTGCCGATTAGAAGGAAAATTAAGACCTGGCTCTACCCTAGAGCGTAACGCTGATTTCTCCCTTGTCACAGGCCCTTCGTCTCACAGCGACAGTATACCCTTTGGGTCACAGTGTGCTTTATAAGCATTGGTTACATTACATTCCACATAATCCCATGACACACAATTCCACTCCACAGACTGCAACTCCACTCCACAGACTGCAACTCCATGCCACAGAATGCAACTCCACACCACACAATTCCATTATACTCCATACAATTCCACTCCATGCCATACAATTCTACTCTATGCTGCATAACCCAATCTATTTCACTTCACACCACAAAATGGCATTCCGAGCCAAACAATTTCACTCTATGACACACTATGCCACTCCACACATTTCCAGTCCACTCACTTCCACTCCATGCCAACCAGTTTCATTCCACACAATTACACTCCGCTCAAGTCCACTTCATGCCACATTTATCCGCTCTGCACTGCACAATTCCACGCCACACAATTCCACGCCATACAATTCCACGCAACTCTACACAATTATACTCCACTCGGTTCCACACAAGTCCACTTCATGCCACATTGATCCGCTCTGCACTGCACAATTCCACGCCACACAATTCCACGCAATACAATTCCACATGACTCTACACAATTATACTCCACTCGGCTCCACATAATTACACTCCATGCCACAAAAATCCAGTCTGCACCACACAATTACATTCAACACAATTCAACACTACAACACAATTCCACTCCTTGGGCCCGATTCACAAAACTAACTTAAGACAAAAATCCTAAACATATTACCATTTTGGTATTCACAGAAGGCACTTACTAATTTTGGCATTCACCGAAGGCACTTAGGGCCATATGCATCAAGCAAATTAGCGAATTTCGGCCTTTGTGCATACTTATTTGCTAAATAGAATGTATGAAACATTTTCGCAGGAAAATAAGGAATCGCAAAATTTGCCATTCCTTATTTTGCAATTGCACTTAAGGAATCGCAAATTTAGCGATTCCTTAAATGCAATTTATCAAATAAAAATGTATGCAAAAATGCCCATAAGGAATCATAAATTACCACCAACTTCTAGTTGGTGGTAAGTTGCGAATTCTTTTGAAAAAGCAATTTATTTTAAATCCAAAGGTGGCATATGACGCTCATACATGCCCTTAGGGCATGTATGTGCGCCATATGCCCACACATGTCATTTTCAGGGGTGCAGCAGGGTGTTCTTGTGAAACCCCTGCACCCTTGAAAATATTCCTAAATTGCGATTAGCAAATTGCTAATCACAAATTTCCCCTTCATTCCTACGGGCCTCCTGGCCCATAGAAATGAATGGGAAATTTGCGATTAGCAATTTGCTAATCGCAATTTAGGAATGTTAAGAAATCGCTAAAAAGAAGCGATTTCCTACATACATACCATTTTGCGATTTCTAAATAGCGATTCCTTAAAAATCGCTATTTAGGAATCGCAAATTGGCATGATGATACATATGGCCCCTACTCATTTTGGTATTCACAGAAAGCACTTACTGATGAGTAAGTGCATTCTGTGAATACCAAAATGAGTAAGTTACTCAAAATGAGTAAGTTACTCATTTTGGTATTCACAGTGCCTTCTGTGAATACCAAAATGAGTAAGTGAAGGAGATGGAAAGAATCTGAGGAAAGGGGACAACTGGGATAAAAAGAAAATATAGAGAGAATGGAAAGAGCACAATAAAGATAGACTGATCAAAAAGAAACATAGGCCCACATGCATCAAGCACTTTTTCATTCGCAAACGGTGCGATTCCTTAAAATCGGCCGTTTGCGAATGCAAAAGTGCTTTTTGGGATGCATGAAGCAATTTTAGAATTCGCAACATTGTTGCGAGTTCTAAAATTGCGGGTGCTTTTAAGAAGTAGCAGATGTGCGACTTCTTAAAAGCAATGCATCATTACTTTGACAAGTGGAAATTCGCAATTAGGGTTCCAAATTTACCGAGTGGTTGAACCACTCGGTAAATTTGGAAAAAGTGTTTAAAATGCTTTGAATGTTTTTTTTTCAACATTCATGTTTCACACACACATGTCCTTAGGACATGTGTGTGTGAAACATGATGCGAAAAATACATTTCAGGGGTGCATGGGGGGGTCCTTTGGACCCCCCCCCCTGCACCCATGAAATTTTCTAAGTGCCACTAGCAATTTGCATTGACTCCTATGGGCCTTTTGGCCCATAGGAATCAATGGGAATTGCGAAAATTAACTTAAGAATTCGGTATTTCTTTGGGATTCGGTAAAAATTGCGATTTTTACCGAATCACAAAGAAATACCGAAAAAAATGATGCATAGCATTTTGCACTTCTTAATTTGCGATTCCTTATTTTTCGCAAATTAAGAAATGCAAAATGACACAATGATGCATGTGGGCCATAAAGAGCCAGCTCTCTGTAAGTGACTGTTGTACTGAAATAAAAGAAGACATTTTTTAAATGAGTTATGAGATGACATCAAAGTTGGATAGATGCAATCACAAGACAACTGTGGTAAGACATGGTAAGACATGACAGCCTCCATCTTCTTTGTTTAAGTGCTACTGAATAGTAACTAGAGGTGGCACATTAGGACCAATTCCCATCTTGACACTTCAGTTCTCTATTGAGTAGCACTAGAAGTTTAAAGGAACATTCATGGTAATTTGGCTGGTGGCCACTAAACAGTGGTTGGGCGTGATAAAGAAATACTTTAGAATATTTAAGTAAATGCTGCACCTACTACATAAGGATGATATCCAAATACAATATAATATTAACCAAGCATGCATTGACCACAGCGTCAGAAGAAATCAGGCGCTCTGTAGATAAGGGAGGCTTTGCGGCACTGATCCTACTGGATCTTTTGGCAGCGTTTGATACGGTGGATCATAGCCTCCTAATACACCGCCTCCAAGAAATAGGCATAGTTGGTGCCGCCCTATCGCTGGTCAAATCCTTCCTTTCGGACCGGGAACAATTTGTGGAAATGGACAGTTTTAGTTCCCAGAGTTTCAAACTTCCATGTGGGATTCCACAAGGCTCGTCCCTGAGCCCGACCCTTTTTAATCGATATGTGGTCCCCCTGGCTAGGCATATTAAAGTCGATGGATTTGCCATGGTGTAATATTCAGATGACACCCAGATTATAGTTTCTATTTCAAGGGAAGCACCGCTTACAGCGGATATATCGCATCGCGCTGACAGTGCATCGTTGCTGTTACATCGTGCACGACATCGCATGTAATCAGGACGCATGCAAGTACATCGCATTTCCTTGTACATCGTTAACCATTACATCGGAATCGCTTATTGAAACACTAACAGATACGAACACAATAGAGCACAATACGAGCAGAATCGCATTTTCTTTAAGGTACGAGCAGAATAGATACCGGCATACTTAATGTTTATTTAAGAAGAGACTTTGGTGCTCTTCTTAAATAAAGCGGTTTGTTTATTTAAGAAGACACATTTATTTACCGGGCATATTTCTTTGTTTAAGAGACTTTTGCGAGCAGAATCGCATTTTCTTTATTGAAACATTAACAGATATGAAAATGCATATGCGAGCGGAATTGTGCGTGTCTTTATTAAAGTAAATTGATTTGGAAAACAAAGAAATGCAACGCAATTGAGGTCATTTCTTTCACGATACTAACATCTGATTCAAGCCAGGACGTACAATACGTCAATAAATAAAAAAAGATATGTGGTCTGACGGATAGGTTGCCAGACTTTGGTGCTGGCAGACAAGGTTCGAGCCTCCATTCATACCAAAATGATATACGACCAGAATTGTGTTCCTAAAATGATATACAACCAGAATTGTGTTCCTAAAATGATATATGACCCAAATTGTGTTCCTAAAATGATATACGACCAGAATTGTGTTCCTAAAATGATATACGACCCGAATTGTGTTCAGAAAATGGCAATTAAGTTTTTTCAGTACATTGAACATACATTGCATTATTACAGCAGCGCATATGCGAGCGGAATTGTGCGCATATGCGGAATTGTGTTCATCAAATGGAAATTATCTTTATTAAAGTAAATTGATTTGGAAAACAAAGAAATGCAACACAATTTCATGCATCATATTTATTCATGCATCATATTTGATAAACATCTGAATCAAGCATCATATTTAATAAACATCTGATTCAGGCATCATATTTAATAAACATCTGATGAGTGGATGCATCATATTTAATAAACATCTGATGAGTGGATGCATCATCTATACTACTATTATAAAGAGAGAACTGTGTCCTTTGAGCCAGGTAAACTCGAAAAGTACACCACCAATCCAAACACCCAATGCATGTTTGAAAACATCAGGGCAAGCAGAAGGACATAGGCTATATAAATTTAAAAAATATACATTATTTACAAAATTTATATTTAAAAAAAAGTAGTCCCTCCAAAGTAGCGCAGGCCGTGACGTGCGTGCTCACGTCAGGAGCACTGGGAGGAGTGGCGTCCGAGGAGCGGCGGACATGGCGTGGGGGAGGAGCGATGACCTGAGAAGCAGTGGACAGGCCAGCGGCGGTGCGATCAGCGGAGAGGCGGACATGGCGCGGGGGAGGAGCCGCGGCGGACAGGCGGTGAGGAGCAGAGCGGCGAGGAGCGGTGAACTGAGGAGCGGCAGTTGAGGTAAGGCTCCGGGGACAAAGTCGGGGCAGGCGGGTGTCGGGCCAGGCGGGGGACGGGGAGTTACAACAACACAGGCGGTGAGGAGCAGAGCGGCAAGGAGTGGTGAACTAAGGAGCGGCGGCTGAGGTAAGGCTCTGGGGACAATGTCGGGGTAGGCGGGTGTCGGGCCAGGCAGGGGACGGGGAGTTACAACAACACAGATCAGCTGAGGAAAGGCAATGTCGGGGCAGGCAGGGGTCAGGGCAGGCGGGGGACAGGGACTAACAAGGTGATGGGTGGAACATTTTGCAGGTAGTACTGTCCGACCTCCATTGACTCAGGCCAGGCAGGGGTCGGGCTAGGTGGGAAAACAGATCGGCTGAGGAAAGGCAATGTCGGGGCAGGCTGGGGTCAGGGTAGGCGGGGGACGGGGCAGGCGGGGGCACGGGCTGCTTGCCAATGTCGGGGCAGGCGGGGGTAGGGGAAGCCTGAATGCTCCCGGACAAGGTCGGGACGGGCTGCTAGTATTTAATAAACATCTGATGGGTGGATGGATGGGTGCGGGTGGATTAATAGATGGATGGGTGGGTGCTGGGGGATGGATGGGCGGGTGGGTTGGATGGGTCCTGGTGGATTGATGTGCATGGGTGGGATGGGTGGATGGATGTGGGTGGGTGGGATGGGTGGATGGGTGATGGTGGATTGATGGATGGATGGGTGGGTGGGTGGGATGGGTGGATGGATGTTGGCTGTATGGGTGATGGTGGATTAATGGATGAATGGGTGGGTGGGAGGGATGGGTGGATGGATGTGGGTGGGTGGGATGGGTGTATGGGTAATGGTGGATTAATGGATGGGTGGGTGGGTGGATGTGGGTGGGTGGGATGGGTGGATGGATGTGGGTAGGTGGGATGGCTGTATGGGTGATGGTGGATTAATGGATGGATGGGTGGGTGGGTGATGGTGGATTAATGGGTGGGTGGGTGGGTGGATGTGGGTGGGTGGGATGGGTGGATGGATGTGGGTGGGTGGGATGGATGTGGGTGGGTGGGATGGGTGTATGGGTGATGGTGGATTAATGGATGAGTGGGTGGGATGGGTGGATGGATGTGGGTGGGTGGGATGGGTGGATGGATGTGGATGGGTGTTTGGGTGATGGTGGATTAATGGAGGTGATCTGTAATGTCACATACAAAAATAGACAAGAATCAAGTTTGTACATTTTTATTTGTCAAATACAAAATCAACGTTTGTACATAGTTAATAGTCAAACACAATAACACAGTAGCCCATGAAGGTATTAAAAGCTACGAAAGGCTAAATTTCTTTTAAGCCTCCTTACCCGCTCGCAGCCTGATTTTATGTGACTTGGAATCCAATTTTTGACACAGTCTTCAAGACACGCTGAGGGCCTGAGGCTTTCACAGCCTCATTTGAGATCCAGACAACAGATCAATATGGGTAAACACAACAGACAAAATAAAAGCGTGGTTAGTTTGGAAAAGGGGTTATCATGTTCTTAAATTCTCTTTTGATTTTCATGTTTATAAACTTGACAAGCTGATTAGCTGCCCTGCAGAAAATATCTAGGGTGAAAAGCAGAATCACCTGGCAGTCTGCTGCACTGGGGCACAGAAAATGAAAAGTGCGCTTAGATGAGCCGACCACGGTCCGCGTCATTTGGAAGATTATTAAGAATCCAAGTGTCAAAGCAGACAATCAGAAATTCCGTTCCAATGGACACCCTGCCAAATTTCCTGATGGGCTGCGGAAAGGCCCCTGTTACGCGCGACATGAATGTAGCCCGTGAAAATGATAGGGCAGTCTTGAAAGTTTATTCGAGCCATCGTTTGTCATCGCACCCGCAGGTGTGACCCAGTTCCTAAAGTATAACGCACGATGAAAGTAAGTGGCTGGCTCGCGCGCCTGCTGCCAGACGTAATGCGCATTCTGCCGGTGTCACTCGAGAGGCGCGCCATAAATTTTGCTAAAGGTGTGAAGTCTTGAAATGTACGTCTGTCCATGCTGAGGTCAAGTGAAACTGCTTCACAGCTTAATTTTAGCTCTGTTGCCAGCCCTTCAGTCAATCTCGCAAGTGTAAGAGGCATTTATTTCTCAGTGTCCTTTTTAGAGGGCTCAGCCTCAAAGCCCATCAAATGGAAACACATTTTCTTTCAGTAAATTGTTCTATAGAGTACCCCATACAAATGACCATTTAGGGTGCACACTCCGCAAACACAATTGGGACTTAAATAATACATAGGTGTTATTACTCAAACACGGGAACTCTGTGAAACATCGCGTTGTCATGTTGCGCGATGTAATGTCGCCGATGTGATACGCGATCCTAGGCCACGGCCGCATTTGCGTCGCAACGACGTGCGATGATAAAATCGGCGATGTAAGTGGCATTGCGATGTATTGGCCGCGATGCGAACGGCCGCGAGGAGTTTGTTTACGATGGATCGTCATACAACCCTATTTCAAATGATACCCGCAACACAGCACATAACTTTCACGCCTGTATGCAGCAGGTGAGCAGATGGATGTCAGAAAACTGTCTCAAGATGAACTCTAATAAGACCGAGGTTCTTCTTTTTGGCAGAGATTTATCTCTCCGGTCCTCGGACTGGTGCCCCAAGGAATTAGTCCCCCCCCATTCCAGCTACCAAGGCAAAATATCTGGGAGTCATCTTTGCCCACCCTGTCCTTCTCCCATCATGTGAAAGCGATCACTTTACCTACCTGTTACACATTGAGGATTTTGAGGAAAATATCCCCTTTCATACCACTGGACCTGCGGAAAACAGTGGTTTCTGCACTAGTCCTGTCAAGGCTGGACTACTGCAATGGCCTTCTGATTGGAATAAACAAAGCTCTCCTTGTTAAACTGCAGTTATACAGAACTCTGCCTCCCGATTGCTCTTTGGAATGCCAACATATTCTTCCGCCAAGCTGGCCCTCAATTCTCTACACTGGCTTCCAGTGGAAAAACGGATTCATTTCAGTCACTTTGCATTGCCTTTAAGGCACTGCATAATCAGGGCCCGGCATATCTGATGGATCGTTTTCACTGGTATACACTGACCAGAATGCTGCGGTCCTCTTCACACATGTTGGTGGAGGTCTCCAAATTACGACTTTCAAACTGGGGTGGCAAAGGTTTTTTAAATACCACAGCCAGATTGTGGAATCATCTGCCATACAAACTCCAAAATTCGCCTGACCTGATTTCTTTCAGGAAAGGTTTGAAGACTTGTCTTTTTACTGCATAAATTCAGCTATACTTTAGACTTTGCACTACTCTGTCTCTCCGCTGGCAGGATGTTGGATGGCAATTGCCTGGATGCCTTAGGGTAGTAGCTGTGCTATACAAATAATTAAACAAATAAAGCAGGAAAAGCATTCAGTACTTAACCATAGGAATATGATACGTTCAAAGTACAAAATCACAAACATTTAGGACACAGGACCTGAAATTAATTTGAAGGGATCAGGGCTCCATTAGTCTTCATTTTGAAACATTATCAGCACAGCATTGTGCCTTTCACTTGCAGTTGAAAGTTCAAGAAAACCACCTCCTGTGCATTGCCTGGCAGCAGCAGGCGCAGTACTTCATCAGAGCAGGCAGCTCCCTCTGATTGAGTCTTTTGTTAACCCCTGCCCCTTCCCTGTTCCTGGGAGGCTCTCTGAATAACCTCAACACTTGTGGCAAGGACCCATATGAACATTCAGCAGTGGGGAAGGGGCGCATTTTTCTCTACGTAAAATATTACGGAAATTGCTTGATCTCAGACAGTGGCATATATCAACATTTGACAAAGTTTCAGTCTCGTTGCTAAATCCATTGAAGGAAAACTGAAAAGTTGCTGAATGCAAATAGAAGCGCTCTGAAGCAAACCGCGCCGTACACCTGAACAGAGCTATAGGATTTGGCAACATTCGGTTCCAACATGGATGTTTCAGCTTCCGTTTATGTTTCAGAGCTGACAGAGGTAATAAAGTCTCAATGGTCATGTGTAACAGCACAGACATTCACTGCCTGAATGCAAAGCTCGAATTTTCACGGAAGCTAATAAACTACAACATAAACGTAGTTTTAGAGACAGGATTTTTATAGCCATTTTTACAAAACATGGGAGCAGTGAATCCTGCTCTATTATGAGGGTGCGTTCTCAGACTGTCTCATATCGGAAAATGCCCTTGTGCAAATAGTGGAACTAGTGGTGCTGCCTTTTGTAAAGATGGCACTTTCTTCACTACCAGAACTGTTCACAGTCATTTGCTGGGAGATGCTCTGGTAGGGGCTGCAGACAGGCACCTGTGAGTGGATTTAGGCCAGTGTTGTATCAGTGCGGGCTACCCATTTTTAAAAAAAAAAAATTATTTAAGAAGTTTTCTATAGCGCTGTCAAGACCCAAAGGTATCAGAGCGCTTTACAGTAGGAGAATAGCATATAATCAGCAGAAACATGACATATGAGCGGTATTACAATCAACGAGTGACAGAGTAAGAGCTGCGTAATTGTAATGCAGAACTTCTTTGGCTTCAAGATTCTTTGGGGTCGCATAGCTCTGTGGTTGCTGTCTGTTCCGTGTTATCCACAACCAAGGGAACGGTTGAGGAACAGGGATTGGAGTTGACTTTTGAATTCCACAAAGGACGGTATGTTCTGATGTACGGGGGGATTGAGTTCCAAATTTTAAGGGCGTTTCCTGTGAAAGAGCAATCCGCTGTTCTTTTCTTTCTAGTTTTAGGTGGGATGAGTAGGATGGAGTTAGAGCTTCTCAGATTCCTGGCTTGGCCTGCTTTTTTGAGTTTTTTTGCCAGGTATTCGGGTTTGCCTGTATGGAGGGCTTTGTGGGTTAGGCAGGCCGTTCTGAAGTTACTTCGCATTTCTACTGGGAGCCATTTGAGTTCTTTGAGTGCGGGGGAGATATGATCAGATTTTTTGATGCCGGTGATCATTCTGGCTGCCGCATGTAATGTTGTTTTGATCGGTGCCAGGTGCGATTTAGGAATTCCTGTTAGGACTGCGTTCCCATAGTCCAGTCTTGACAGTACCAGAGATTGTGTGGCCAGTTTGAGATCCTTGGTTGGAATGTAGGGTTTGGTTTTGTTCAGAAGTCTAAGGTTAAGGAATGCACTTTTGGCTGAGTTCTTAATGTGTTTCATCATGTTTAGTTTTGGGTCTAAGGTGATGCCTAGAGATTTAACAGAGTCTGCTAGAGTAAGATTCCCTTTGAGCGCATCAATAGCCCTTAGCCATTCAGTGATTTGTGGGTTATCCTCCTTGTTCGAGATGAGGAGTGTCTCGGTCTTGTCTGGATTTAGTTTCAGGTGGTTGTTTGTCAGCCATTCTTGAACATCTTTCAGGACAACATTTAGTCTATGGATCAGTGGCGGCTGGTGACATTTGAAAGTGGTGAGCGTAAAATGATTGGTGTAGCACACCGCGCGAGGGAGCCCAGCGAGCGAGCGAGCCCGAACCACCTAAGGAGGGTTCGGGGGGAAAAATTAGTAGGCAAATGGCGGATTTTCAAGACTTTTGGAAGCCACTGTGCTTAACATAAACAGGCCACTGCCTCCCCTCAAAACTATCATCAGTTCCAAGGCCTCACGAATAAACTATTCTAAATTGCAATAAACCACAATAAACCACAATTAATTTGACCCCTTCCGTGTCTTGGGGGAAATGGGTCGATTGGCTGCCTGCAGTGGTCTGCCTACTCCCTACTTGTCCATCTATCCAATTTGGAGTGGTGATTAATTTAATCTTGTGTTGTGACTTAAACCACGTTTGATAACGGACTACATTTCAGTATTTTCAAGCCAGAGAACGAGAGGTTACTGTGTGGGGAGGAGCTAAAGTGATCACCACTCCTGGTGTCAGATTTAAACTAAGTGTCAGAAGCAGTACCTGAATTATCTTGATTCCGTGGGAGCGAATGACCAAGGCTTCAATGCTGAATATTTCCAAATTCCCAAACACCCCTGCACCCGGATTTCTCCAAGCCCAGGAATGGAAGGGAAAGGGGAAGTGGATAACAAACAACAAAGAGAGACTTCCACACTGGTGCCTTCTTCACAACCTCTTGAATTAGAGAAGCTGGCGAACACCTAAAACAATTAACAAATCATTACTACAGTGCAGACAACTTTTGGAAATTCTACTCTCTCTCCGCTCCACCTCTCTATACCTGATACAATGTGGATTTTGCCTCTCTTGTGGAGCACACTACCAATTAGTCTTTACTTGTTGAATAGTAGGACTCTAGTTATTTGTTAATGTCTATTTTGATAGTTGCGTCTAGTAGAGGTGGTAAATAACAGTATAACCACATGCATATAATTTATACTCCCATTTACTTGTAGAAATTCGTAGAGTTTATGCCATTGTAGAATTACAGAAGGATATCCAAAGCTCACTGTACTCAAGGATTGGCAGTATAACTGGAGAGTCTGTTGACTGACTTACAATTGAAAACTGCCTTTCAATAACAGCTCAAAGATTAGGCATTGCTGACAAAGTCAATTAGAACTGCGCAGACTCTCCCTGTCAATGAAGTCTCTGCCACTCAGAAGGTATAGTTCAAGATTTGCACTGGACTGCACAAGCGCTGCAATGAAGTCTTTTATGAAGAAATGAATATTCCTACCGCTCAAGTTCAGGATAGAAGTGGAAGAATTACTTGCCAACTGGGAATAATCAGCTGAAGAAAGCTGCCTCAGGAATTCCTAACGACTCCACTGGAAACTCGAAGAGCGGAGCTGCGGCAGGAAACGAAGTGGAGAAAAGAATTGGACCAGAGAATTCTCCTTCTCCCCTTAGCCCACTAAAAATGATTCAGAGAGTTTTCTGACTGGAAACGGGCTGAAACTAGGCTAAACTAAGTGATTATGACAGGGGCCAAACGCGAGACGTCGAACTGCCGAAAAAGGACAGTTGAAGTGCGCCACTTAGAACGTGCAGGAAAAGGAAATGGCGGACCGAACAAGGAAGACTAGAACTCTAACCCAATACTCTAGCGGAGCAATCAGGAAGCGTAAACCAACCTTCCCTCAGACTGCGGGCATGAACCTGTTTCTAGATGGAACTCCAGATTGGAAACTGCTGCAAAGCGTTTACTTTACCCTTGAAAATAGGAACTGAGGGGGGCCTACTGATGGAACCTGGCATGGACCTGACACTGAGTCCCTGGACACCAGCAGTGCGCTCTCTGCCACTTCACTTTTGTATGCCCTACTTAACTTCATGTGCATATGGGAGTGTTTGACTGGATCGTGTGTAGTGAACTGAAATTATTTTGCAGCACGAACTGAACAGTATAAGCTGAAAAAGAGGTCTAGTGTGCAACCTGTAGAGGGAGTAGATAGCTAAGTGTTCACTTACTTGACTTTAGATTCAAACTGGGTTGCTGCTGCTTGAATCATGTG
The DNA here is from genome assembly GCF_964263255.1 of Lissotriton vulgaris. Lineage (NCBI taxonomy): Eukaryota > Metazoa > Chordata > Amphibia > Caudata > Salamandridae > Lissotriton > Lissotriton vulgaris. The sequence goes on from NC_141693.1 coordinate 1,899,810,149, forward strand.
CAAAGTGCGTGCCCGCCGGGCCAAAATGAAGGCCAGACAACTGCTAACCATACATGTTCAAAAGTTAGACCTATACTTTATTTAATTAATAAGGAATCTCGACTTAAATGCCTATCGAAAATACCTCATATGTCAGTTATTCTCTTGATGAAATAAACTGAAGGGGGCTCAGACTCATAGACTTTCCAATGTGGCTGTGTTTGTGATTACCACATTATGAGGGGCAGACGGAATAACAGACTGCGCCAGTGTCAGTGGCCAATCACAAAATGAGAACCCACCACAGGCCCCGCACAAGGCAAACGCTGCACAGCACTTCATGAGAGCTAAAGTTCAATACCATTGAAATGACTCTACATAACATTTCATAGCAGTTAATCAGACTTCCAGTTAAGTATTTATAATTGTAATTGCATTTATATAGCGCTTACTACCCCTTAATGTCTCACAGGAAGAATGACTTAGATTGCTTTCAAGTACATAAAGACACTAATGAAAACCCTTTCTTATGCAGAAGATGCCTCTTTAACTCTGGATCAATATCTGCTCACTACCTCATTGCTAATTTTTAAAATAAACAACTTCAAGAGAAGCCAAGAAAAATACTAGGTACTGTGAATTCCATTTCATAGATGGGGGCAGTGAAATTGCTTTTAAAAATAGGTAGATTCATTTGTAATTGTCTCCGCATATAATGTGACGGTTTTGGTTTTTCCCAAGTTTCTGACAAATAAATTCAAAAACCTATACCTATACCAAACGGTTGATGGAACAGCCAAAACAAATGTGCTCTGAGTGAAAAGTAGACAGCATGCGTAGGACATCCGATAAATATTTATTAAAATACTCCTAATAGAAGAATCTGATGTTATCCCATGTTGAATTCAGAAAATCGTACTGCTGTTTTTTGTAATCGAGTATGCCATGATATGATTTCACAAGCTATAATCTCAAAGCAGAGTTAAAACCATGTGCGAGTGTGTGAGCCATCATCACCAACTCCATTGCATGAAATAAAAAATGGTTTGGTTTTATAGTGCCAAATAAATAAAACCATGTCATTATAATTGTGCTTTAGTGTTACACGCCCCTAAATAATAGGTTAGAGTTGCTTGTGCATTTGTGTTGATTTGGTTACATTAGGTTTTAAGTAACTCATCCCATACACTAGATAGCTCAAGATATGGCTGATTGATTGCTTTGTAAATAAAAATGTTTATTTCCATTATTTAAAGTTGAGTTTTATATTTGGTGACGGGTACTTTGTTAAGTGCTATGAGCTTTACTACTACACTTCTAAAGGAAAGGGCTGTGCCAGAATGTACATCCTACCTAATTACATTTTTGCATGCATGACTGGGTAGTAAAAATATAATAATTAGGCCAACAGGTCCGATGTGTAAAGAGGCAAACTTTCCACCATACAAGATAACTTCCAAAGCTGAAGGAAAGTGATCATTGCCCCACTCCTTGTTGTCCATTTAGCTGCTCCAAAGTGTGAAGTACACTTGAAGTAAGCACTGGATGGAGGAGGTACGCCACTGACAAGTGGAGGTATTGGAGGAGTTTTTGCAGGCAAAGGGAAGGGTGTGCCTGAAATAAAACTTCACTCAGAGAATGGGGTAACTATTAACCCTCCTCTTGTATCGCACGGCCAAATCAAATTCCTTTTCTCTATTCCCTTATTCTTGTTTGCAGATCAAATGTGAGCACTTCTATATTTATGATTGACGTGTCGCTCACAGCGTGCGCAGGAGGATAAAAGAATATTTTTTCCGCCAGGCATTTAGCAGAGGAGCCAACCACCCCACGCTGGAGTGCAACATGCGTAGGAGGGAACATCACTTAATTTCAAAAGACAGTCTATTTTTTTTTTTTTTTTAATAAGTTTTTTATTTGCATCAAAGGATCACATAGGCAATAAACATTTCATTTTTTCCAAAAGAGAAACAGAAATATAACAGTATTCCATGGTTGCATTTAGATACATATATAACACTACTTAAACAGTGCCAAACATAAAGTTAAGAACCGATAGACATAAATTTTAAGAAAGATTACTAAGACATAAATAAACCCCATATTCTGTCAATTTTTCGTCTGGCCTGCAATCCCCTTGAATCTGCAATAGCGGCTTCCATACTATAAATCTCCTTAACTAAACTCCACCATTCTAAAACTATTGGTGGGTTCTTTTGGATCCATGCTCTGGCAATAATTAACCTTGCACAAGTGATTAGGATATTCAACAGATCTCTAAACCTTTCACCCCCATTGACGCCAACACAAACATCAATATTTGAAATTAAGAAGGGTTGCTCCAGCCTCTCAGAGATAACCTTAGTTATTCCTTCCCAGTATTCTTTAAGGTGAGGGCAAGAGAAAAACATGTGGACAATATCCGCGCCACTCATATCACATTTAGGGCACTTCGTTCTATCAGAATAATTATTGTTCGTTGCCCATTTAAGTATCCTTTCAGGCGTGTAATATAATTGACAAGCTGTTTTAAACATCTGCAATTTTAGGCAGGAAGATTGAACTGATGCATTTAGGCTTTTAAGAGATGTGACAATTAGATCTGTTGGGACACTCATTGCCAGTTTCCTATTCCATTTCTCAGTTAAAATAGTAGCATCACCGGTCCTGAGATCAGAAAAGAGCTTATAACCCAAGCTTATGATAGATTTATCAACATCTCTATAGATACAGTCCCATATCTCAGATTCTGAGACTGCAATGAGTTCTAATTTTTTCACTAAGTAATCTCTAATCTGATAGTATTTAAACCTAGCCATTTCAGGTAGATTATAGCAGAGTTTCATTTTATCAAATGCCATAAAGCCATGATGCTCATATAAATCCCCCAGAAATCTAATACCGGAGTTTAAAAACATTTGACAGGCTGGGTCATGAAAAATAGTAGGGAAGCCGGGATTGCCCCATAAAGGTGTTTTACTGTGAAAAAGAGATGTATTGCATTTAGCCATAATAGATCGCCAGACACTCACAGTGTCCCTTATGGTCTTAAATTTAACCCTTTTAAAATAGTTGGGGTCATTTATCCTATACAGAAACATATTGACATCTAATCCTAATAGGAACTTGTGAAAGTATAAACATTTATCCAGAACTGTCAAACTGCAGATCCGAGTCATAAATGCTGACCAGTAGTAAAATTTAAAGTCCGGAAAAAGCAGTCCTCCTTGACTAAAGGGGAGTTTAAGCAGTGATACAGCACGCCGGGATTTTTTATATCCCCATACAAAACTGCCAATGATACCTTCTAGTCTGATGAAGAAGGAATTGTTGACCCGCAGAGGGATTGTTCGAAACAAATACAAGAATTTAGGCAAAATTTTCATTTTTATTAAATTTATTCGACCAATCATACTGATTGGAAGTTTATGCCATTTCTTAAGTTGCATGGCAGTTTCTTTTAATAAAGGTTCGTAGTTTAATCCTATGATGGAATCAATATCCGAGCAAATTTTAACACTTAAATAGGTGGCTACATTACTTATTCCAGAAACAGGAGTGGTTGGTTGGTAATTCATGACGACTTGAGTTTTGGTGGTATTAAGTCTGTAACCAGAGACTGAGCCATAAATGCCAGCTTCTATTAAAATACCTTTCATAGTTTTAACAACATCTGGCGAGAAAACTGCAATATCGTCAGCATATACAGTTATATCTAATTTATCTAATCCATTAAAAAAAGGGCAGATTAGCGTTTGGCGTTGTAGGGCAATTAAAAAAGGTTCTATTGCAAGAGCAAAAAGTAGTGGTGATAAAGGGCACCCCTGCCTTGTCCCTCTTTTAATGGAAAACAGAGAAGAACATTTCCCCATATATGAGATCTTACCCATAGGATTATCATATAGAGATTGGATCCATCGTAGATGTTGTCCTTTAATACCAAATGCCTGTAGAGCTGCCCACAGAAAACCCCACCCCACCCGGTCAAATGCTTTTTCAGCGTCTAATAAAATCATACCGAGTGGGGTGTGTTTAATCCGTGCTGCATCAAAGGCTGATATAGCCATGTTAATATGTGCTGTGGTGTCACGCTTAGGGATGAATCCATGTTGTTGGGGAGAGACAAGTTGGGACATGTACGGAGCTAGTCTAGTAGCCAGTATTTTGGTAAAGATTTTTGCATCGCTATTAATAAGTGAAATAGGCCTGTAGGATCCCCTCTCTTGTGGTGCTTTACCTTTTTTTAAAAAGAAAATAATTTGGGTTAAATTCCACGATCTGGGTGCTTGTTGCCCTTTACCAATAGCACTAATCACATCAACAAATAGTGGTATGAATTCTTCAATGCAATATTTATACAGTTCCAAAGGAATAAGATCTTCCCCTACAGCTTTACCCATTGCAAGAGATTTAATTGCGCCCCTAATTTCTAAAGGCGTGATATCGGCCTCTAATGGAGCCGATTGTTCTGGCTCTAAGTTATTGACTTTGTTAACATTAATATAGTTATTAATACAATCATCTGAGATAACAGCTTCCGGTGTATAAAGGGTTTGATAGAAGGAAGCAAACTGTTGTAGAATCGATTTTGGATCGCAAAATAATTGATTATTGTCCCCTTTAATTTCTTTAACCATGTTAATGGAACGATCTTCCGCAACTTTGTAAGCCAAAAGTTTCCCACTTTTATCTCCATTTTCATACTGTTCTAGATGATATTTTTTAAGTTTATTAATACTTTTGTCCCTCATAAGGTTTTTTATTGCAGCTTTAAGCTCAATTAATTTGAAGTTTAATTCTTCTAGGTTTGAAGCACTATTACAGATAGCATCAGATATCTGGAGTTCAATATCTCTGATTTCGTTTAGCCTTTGCTGATTTATGGTTCGGAGTTCTTTGTTTTGTCGCCAAATGTATTGCTGAGTAAATCCACGTACGCTAGCCTTACACGAATCCCAAACTATCCATGGTAAACTGGATTGTCTGTTAATATCAATGAATTCTTTTATATGCTCTTTAAGCTGGTTTATAAACATCGTATCAGAAAATAAGTAACGATGAAAAGAGAAGGAGCGAATAGTATTTTCCTCAGTTGTAAGTGTAAATGTTATAGAGATCGGGTTATGATCAGACGTCACCCTTGGATGTATATCCATTAAGCATTTGTCAAGAATCAGGTCTGAGGCCCATATCATGTCAATCCACAACCAAGGGAACGGTTGAGAAACAGGGATTGGAGTTGACTTTTGAATTTCACAAAGGACGGTATGTTCTGATGTACGGGGGGATTGAGTTCCAAATTTTAAGGGCGTTTCCTGTGAAAGAGCAATCCGCTGTTCTTTTCTTTCTAGTTTTAGGTGGGATGAGTAGGAGGGAGTTAGAGCTTCTCAGATTCCTGGCTTGGCCTGCTTTTTTGAGTTTTTTTGCCAGGTATTCGGGTTTGCCTGTATGGAGGGCTTTGTGGGTTAGGCAGGCCGTTCTGAAGTTACTTTGCATTTCTACTGGGAGCCATTTGAGTTCTTTGAGTGCGGGGGAGATATGATCAGATTTTTTGATGCCGGTGATCATTCTGGCTGCCGCATGTAATGTTGTTTTGATCGGTGCCAGGTGCGATTTAGGAATTCCTGTTAGGACTGCTGAGGAAATATAAATTTTTATGGTCAGAAATGTTCCCTAACGTGTACCCCACCGTCTCCATGTACGAGCTTAAAGTGCATGTAACTTCCCTTCTGTGCCAGCTATGAAGACGCAAATACATTTGCGTCCAACGTTAACATGTCCTTTCTCAGATCCACCATGAATGGGTCGGATATTCCGTTCCTAAGTGTGCCTTGCCAACGTCTTTACATGGTGCACTTTTCACGTTTTCCGTGGCTCAGGCGAGTTAGGCCCTGATTTCTGTCATCGAGTCTTTGCCTGCCTTCTGTCTTTGGATACTGCAGCCTGGACCTGCATCTGTATCCCTGACCTTTGTCTTACTCCCTACGCGGCTAACGGTGCCAGGCTCAGCCTGTTTGCCTGCCAAGACTGTATTTTGCCTTCAAGTTGTCTGCTCCGCTCCTCGAAAATACATTCCTGTCTAGTAGTTTAGGAAAACATCCTTCCAGCTGCAGAGCAAAGGGCCCGGCCTCACTGTCTCCATTCAAGTAATTCATAGCTCCTGTTACCATGGTAAACCCATGCCCCCCTTGCTTTACACGTAGACACGTAGACGCATATGCACGCACTAGCAGTCAGTATAGAATAGCCTCTGCCCGAGAGACCTTTCCTTCCAGATAATACAGTTCCTTAAACACAAGATATTAGATACGATTTGGGATTAGGTTGTTCTGACATCCCAGACTTCTGTCTCCTCATGTAGGGCTAAATGTCAAGTCCCCTTCACCCTCCAGTTACACGTCAATTACACGTCATGCTGCTGCGCGCGCATCTCTGCCATGTATTTCTGCTGACACTGCAGGATTCTCTTGTGGATCCACCCACCTGTGACATCTCATAATGACGTTTCTAGTACATGCCCTCATGCACGCCTATTGTAACGCCTTTTTCATTACGTATGTGTATTCTTATCTCTCCTCTCAGCTGTTACGCCTTCTGCATCTGCCTTTACTGTAATGCATTGACTATATATATGATAACCTGTCAATAAAGTATTGTCTGTCCCTTCCTGAACCTTTGTGGTGATGGAATGCGATTTGCCTGGTTCGAACCATATAATCAATTCCTTTTTAAGGAATAAAACCCCTTTTAAAACCTCAAATACCACGGATTCTGCCTCTTATTTTTGACTGAGTTATTCTTATTGAACTTTACCGCATAAATTAAGTATAGGTAATTTATATTTACCACATAATTGGCGCCCGAATAGGGACCCCTCCCCCACCTTACGCGCCGGAGGTGCGTTGCAGGCCCGGTCCCCTGCCACAGCCGGATGGACAACTACGCGTACCCGCAGGATTTCCTGTACCTCCCTCAGGCCAACGGAGGTGACTGAGGCTGCGATCAACACCCAGACGAGGCGGTGAGGAGTGCGGAGGATCCCGACCAGAGCCTAGCTGAGAGAGCAAGATCCGAGGTATACGGAGGCCCACCAGGTTCCGAAGTTCCGAAGTACCTACGTCACGAGTTGAGTCGAGTCCAGTCCAGTCCAGTGTCGAGTTTCCGAGGCCTTCTGTTCCGTGCTTCCCGGTGAGTACCGTTGCTGGGGACGCATCTAGACGAGCGCATTAATTTGTGCCGGTCAAGACGGGGTGGGTACACAGACCCGGTCTGCACTGTTTTAGCGGTGTATCTGTACTGTTTAGCAGTATATCCGGTCTGCACTGTTTTAGCGGTGTATCTGTACTGTTTAGCAGTACATCCAGTATCATGCAGTTAGCTAGTTTTATTCTAATTATTGTGGTTCGTTTTAAAAATGTTTTAATGTGGTTTTAAATGTCGTGGTATGAGTGATTGTTCGATTGTTATTACTGTGTTTATTGTATTAATTGTGGTCAAGTCCGAGTAAGTATCAAGTATCAAGCAGCACGGCTGAAACATGCCACTGTTCTCCAAATTAAGACAGATAAAAACTAGAAAAGGGATACTCGAGGAAGCTGTTCCTATTCCACCTAGGGACACTCCAGGGTACTTTATGTACCATAAACATGGCCTAGATGCAGTATTATATCTCGATTTGTGGGTGGATTACACCAAAGATTTAACAGAGAATCAGAGATGGCCCGCTGCTGGGACATGGGATGCCGATTGCATCATGAGAGTAGAAGAAACATTATGGAAAAAGAAAGCCAGACAGTCACAGAAAGATGCCATTGAATTATGGCGTAAGGAATCGCATAGACGCACAGAGAAAGCGCTCAGAAAAGAAGAGAAAAGTAGGGAGGTTTCTGACAAAGCCCGAGAAAACGTATTAGTTGAGGAAGGTATACGAGTAAAAGCAGAACAAGTAGACAGACAACGAAACACTCTTATGAATGGTATGTATCCTCTTATGGCCGAGGGTTTACCTAAGGCCACCCCGGAAGTACCAAAAGACCTGCCACCTCCATTACTCCCGACTAAATTACATCACAAGACAGCAAAGGATATATTCCTTTCTTCCTATTTAGACGATGTAGCCCCCGAATATGTTAATATTCCGCCGCCACACACACCACCTGCTGACGGCACCCCACCCCGAGATAATCTGCACCCACTTCCACAACAACGAACTCCTCCGCCCGGTCTACATCCTGCGCCCGTTCCTCCAGCCCCCGTCCTTCCTGCACCTATTCTCCCTGGCATGAATCCACTAAATCCCTTTTTACCTGGCACCTCAGGAGGTGCCGTGATAGGGTCCGTCCAGCACTCTTATTTTCACTTGCTTTCTTTGTAATTTAATCTCTTTCGTTGTTGTGCACAGTTACCTTAGTGTTTTAGTCTGGAAACACTTCTTAGATATATTGCGAAAAGTGAGACACCGGGAGATCCCAATGTCTATGGTAACACTCAGCACACTTTCACATGAACCACTCGGTTCTCCTCAGGTATATCTGTATGCCAGAATAATGATAATCCATACTGTTTTCTTTGTTTCAATAATCTCTGTTTATTACTTCTTTATCATTCATTTAAATTCTTTCGTTTTTCGGACAATCTTAGTTATCATCTCCCATTTACCCAATGCATTTCGGGTCTATGGTGACCCTTCTTCGGGGGTCTAAGCACCATCCATGAATTCAGCTTTAAGTATGTTGTCCCGCGCTCATCTTCAGGAGGTGCGGCAGGAGGTTTCCAGACACCGCCACCAACACATCGAACGACTTATATGGATTTAGCACAACAACGTACACCGCAAACAGCGAGTTACGACATGTTTAAAGAACCTCTTCCAGACTGTAGATATGATCCAGTACCCGGTAAAGACGACAGAATGATGCTATCATCACTACGTCTACGACGAGTTGCAAACTATTTAATGTTACTACCAGGAATGATTGATCATCTAGACCGAATATATCTCTTTGTCCAAATGGGGCAAGGCCCGGAAAGTATTGGCGAAGCTATGGCACACCAGAAAGTTGACACTCAAAAAATGATATTACGTTTCTTCATAAACTGCTTGATAAGAGATCGAGATAGGCCTGGTGTAGACCCGGAAGAAATGAAAGCGCTTAACAAATGGGGCCAGAATATAGCAGATGGAAAGCATGATAAACAAAGTTGTATAGAAAATATGTATCGACGGATCCGAAAAACAGTAGAGCAAATACACGAAAGAAGACAGCCGGAAAGGGAAATAGATACAGACAAGAATGATTCCTCGGAGGAGGAACAACCAGAAACAGCAACAGGAACAGTGCAGTTACCAGCTAGAGAAATAATAGCATATGTAGGTAAGGGAAGATACTTTAATAATAGTATGCGTCCAGTACGTCCAGAAAGTAAGAGAGTTTTTCAAGCAGCCATGTCAAATCCAAAAACACCTGAATACCTATTTCAGGCTACCGATAAAATACTTCAAGAACGAATGGGGTACCATGTACTCGATTCCATGGATGAACAAGAATTAGCCAGGTCAGCAGTACAATGGGCTGACAGTCCTGATAAATATAGTGATGACACGTTAGCACAAACGTTTTTGAATCTTTCCCCAGGTGAACAGCGTCTAGCTGGTATGTACATGATACAACACCTCCTTATATTGTATAAAAGCCAACACTCTGATCCTGGTCCCCTACCTGACATATTAATAGAACTACTCATGAATAAATGGAGAGGCCTAGGTACCGATTTAATTAAAGTAATTCTAGAACATCGACACAGATATAGCGCCTTCCTGTGTCCACAGTTTGATCCAGCTACACCCATAGAAAGGAAAGCGTATTACATAGACAGACAGAATCCCTTACGAGAAGTGCACCCAGTCAGGAATGATGATAATACTTTTAGACGCATGTTTGTATACACGCCCATAACTAAAATAGAACTATTGGAAATGAAAAAATTAGTGCCCAGCCATGACAAAGATCCGGCAGGTTTCCACCGTGAAATAAAAGACATGTTACTCATGGGTGATTATACCTATCCCGATATCATGAAAATATTGAAAGTATTATTGCCTGCCGGTATTTACGAGAAACTCAAAGAAAAAGAATGGGAGGTGGGAGAGCAAAAGATTGAGTGGGCTGCATTAGAAAACGAAGAAAACACTCGAACTCCAGGCCTAGGGCTTGGGGACAAAACTAAAGCATTACCAGGATTGTTAGTACAAGTATTACCACGTTTATTGGCAACGAAAAAGGAAGACTGGGATGCAATCTCAGCCTGCAAACAGAAACCCGATGAAGACACTAGTGATTTTTATTCCCGATTTGAGAAATGTTTTGGTATTAATAGTGGCCTGAAAGCAAGTAGCGAGTCATATCCACATCTTTTTGTATCCAAATTAGTCGAGAATTCCCTGCCCCAGGTTAAGAACCGAGTATTGAAAGTCGAAAGTACCTGGCAAGCTAATACCCCTTCACAAATGTTACAAATGTTACAGTACCACCAGAATAGAATTAGAGAAGAACATGAACACGAACAAAGACGTATGAAAGACACGAAAATGAAGATGCTAGTGGCTCAGTCAGTTCCAGCTGACGGTCAGAAAAAGGGTACGACACAGTCCGCAGGTCCTGTTAAAGGGACATGTAACTACTGTAAGCAGCCAGGTCACTATATAAATGATTGTGCAGTTTTGAAACATAATATCTCTACGGGTAAAACCAAAGAGAGACCACGTCCACCTAGACAAGATCAGGTCCAACAACAAGTACCCCAGAATATCCAGCCTATGCAAGCCTCACAACAGACAGTACAGACCGTAGCAGTGCCACAGTCACAGCCCATCACCGCAACACAAAACACGACACAACAGATGTACCAGTATGCGCAAAATGATTATCCTGACTATCAGCGATACACATGAAACAGCCTAGAGAGGGAGGTTGGTTTGCCTCTTATTGAGGTTCCTGTAGATCAAGAGGGTCCTTATGTACATAGTCAAGTATTAGGGAAAGACAGAAAGTTTTTAATTGATACAGGGGCAAGCAGGACACCTATCAGTCACGACGAGGTTCCAGGGGCACCCCTCTCAGGCTCACAGAATGTTTCCCTTGGATTTTCAGGAAAACCTATAATTAACGAAGTATCACAACCCCTTCCTCTTGCAGTTGGTCCATTGACACGTACTACAGATTTATTGCTAACAAAATCATGCCCAGAAAACTTGCTAGGTATAAAGACACTGAAAGCTCTAGGAGCTGTGATTTGCTGTTCTCCGGAAGGAGTGAGATTGTTCCTACGTGACTTTAAGGGTCACTATGTGTTGAGAGATATTGATCCCAGATTACAGAACGTCCCTGCACATTTATGGGCGCAAGGCCCCACTGATGTAGGTTGTATGCACATCACACCATATCGAGTTACACTCAAGACAGGAGTGGTATTACCACGAATGCGACAATACAAGTTACCCCCAGATGCTGTAGTGGCTTTACTGCAAATCATTGACGAGCTCATTGCACAAGGAGTGGTGGTGGAAACCGACTCCAATGTATGTAATTCCCCTATCATTCCAATTCTTAAACGTACCGATCCCAATGCACCTCCAGTTTATCGATTAGTTATTGATTTGCGCGAATTAAATAAATGCATTGTACCACAGTATCCGGTGGTTCCAGATATCTCATCTCTATTGACAGCCATTGATTCCGAAGCAGCGTTCTTTACTGTAATTGATCTGAAGAACGCTTTCTTTAGTGTTCCAATTGATCCGGAAAGCCAATACTTGTTCGGATTCTGTTTAAATGGACGAAGCTTCAAATTTGCACGCGCACCTCAAGGATTTACAGAAAGCCCCAGCATCTATAGCCAAGCACTGAAAAGACAACTTGACAGTATTCACATGCCTGATAACACTGCTCTGCTTCAGTATGTCGATGATCTGCTGATCACCGCCCGAAGCGAACCTGAATGTGAACGAGCATCACTGACGGTTTTACATTTTCTGGCCGACAAGGGGCACAAGGTGTCCCCTTCGAAGCTTCAATTCTGTGTTCAGCAAGTTGTTTACCTTGGGCACTTGCTGTCCAAAGGGGGGAGACAGCTCACACCTGATCGCATCCAGTTAATTGTAAATATGTCACGACCCAAGACACAAAAGGAGGTACGGGCCTTCATAGGCCTCACTTCTTACTGCAGACAATGGATTCCCCAATACGCATTTCTAGCAAAGCCACTCATTCAGTTGACAACCCAGGAGGCAGCATCTTCGACTGTCCTTCCTTGGACTCAGGAACATACACAAGCTTTTGAAGACTTAAAGAAAGCCTTATGTCAAGCACCTGTTTTAGCAACACCATGTTACAGTAAGCCTTTTACACTTTTTGTCACAGAACGCGATGGTACTGCCTTGTCAGTACTCACCCAGGAACAAGCAGGTTCACACAAACCGTGTGCTTACTTTTCTAGCACATTAGATCCAGTAGCCCAGGCTCTGCCTGCGTGCTTGAAATCAGTTGCAGCAACAGCTCTAGCAATCAGACAAAGTGATTCCATAGTGTTAGGACATCAGTTGACAGTACAAGTTCCACACTCCGTGGAAGTTCTTTTAAACCGAACACAGACCCAGCACTTGACTATAGCACGACTGACAGGTTATGAATTGACATTGTTTCAGCCACACATAGAGATCAGACGCTGTAGTACATTGAATCCCGCCACACTTTTGCCGTTAAGTGGAACAGACCCATTGGCACATGATTGTATTGAAGTCATTACTATTACGACGAAACCTAGACAAGACTTGACAGACACTCCATTACCAGATCCAGACCTGACACTTTATGTGGATGGTTCATGTATGAGAACAAGTACAGGAGAGTTAGTGGCCGCCTACGCAGTCACGACAGACACTGAAGTCATAGAAACAAATTGTATTGACACTCTGTCAGCTCAAGCAGCAGAGCTCATCGCTCTGACACAAGCCTGTATTCAAGCCAAGAACAAGAGAGTTAACATATACACAGATTACCGTTATGCATTCGGAGTTGTGCACGACTTCGGTGTATTATGGAGAGAGAGAGGTTACTTGACTTCTCACGGTGCCAACATTCAACACGGTCCCCTCATTCAAGCTCTGTTAGATGCAATACATCTGCCTACTGCTATATCCATCATGAAGTGCAAGGCACATACAAAAGTCACCGATATCGTTTCCCAGGGTAACGACCTGGCAGATCGAACAGCCAAGCATACAGCTCAGAATCGGACTCACGCAACTGACTTGACAAAGACAATAGTTCCGACACCGACACACTGCATGACTGTTAGGGATCCCGCCCATGATGTAATTGACATACAGACACATGCTACACCAGATGAAATCAAGAAATGGACTGAACTAGGAGGGATCCAAACAGATCAGGGATGGATGACGAAGGGAAAATCTACATGGTTTCTCCCCGACTCTATGGTTCAAGTTATCATTAACACAGTACACAGTCCTGCACATTTAGGAGAAAAAGCTATGCTAGACAGTATTCAAAACATCTGGTTCAATAAACACTTACGAGCAGCAGCCAAACAGAAAGTGCGTACTTGCATGATTTGTTGTCAGTTCAACCCAGGTAAAAGCATTCCTGTAGAGCAAGGTGGATTTCATCCTCCCGATCACCCTTTTGAAGTCCTCCAGATGGATTATATCCAGATGGAACGTTGTCGAGGATTCAAATATGTCCTCGTAGTTGTATGTGCACTCTCCCGATGGACAGAAGCATATCCAGTCCCAGATTACACTGCTCCGACCACTGCCAAGCAGCTGGTTCGTGAATTTTTCCCCAGGTATGGTTTGCCCCGTATCGTATACTCAGATAACGGTCAGCCATTCTCATCCGAGCTTGTAAAACAAGTTACACTCCTGTTAGGCTATCAGTGGAAATTCCACTGTGTCCGACATCCCGAGGCAGCAGGTCTCGTGGAGCGTCATAATCAGACTTTGAAAATTCGACTTGCCAAAATCTGTAGAGAGAAAGGAGTTGATTGGATAGTAGCTTTGCCAGTCGCACTCTTTTACCTAAGAATGGTCCCACACTCCAGAACAGGGCTATCCCCGTATGAGGTAGTCTTTGGTAGGCCACCGAATATGTGGGGGACGCCTTTGCCTCGAAAAATTACCGATGTTGATTGTATTATGCTGACCGATTACCTTGCCTCCTTGATGTCTGCACTACAATCTTGTCGTTCACAGGTAGCTGCAGCCTTTCCCGACAACAACGAGGTGAAGCCCCATGAAGTTGTTCCTGGCGACTTTGTCTTCATAAGAAATTTCGACCGACGGAGTCCGCTGGAGCCCCGCTGGCAGACGCCGAAATTAGTACTTTTGACGACGAGGACAGCAGTGAAAGTCGAGGGCCGTAAGGGCTGGCTTCACTCGAGTCACATAAAAAAATATCATGGACTGCCTTCTGATTTGAATTCTCAGCCCTGCCCTCCTCCACAGACTGACTCAAAACTCCCCCTGGTTGAGAAAACCGCTTCCCAGGAATATAAGCTGAAACTAAGGTCTAGCAAGTCAGACAGTTTAATTGTTTAAGTCCTCCCCTAGGTGAATCAGTTAAATTAGTCTCTGACATGTACCCCCTAGACCGAAATAGAGAGAGAGATAGACAGAAACAGCTCAAGAAACGTGCATATTGTAAATCACTTCGTAGTCACTGTATAGTGACATTATTGATTATGTTTTTTTTAAGTCTTCTGATTATTGCTGCAAGTATACTGTTACACATATACTACCCTATTTTCAAGCGTGCACATTCTGCTTTCAATGCTACTGCTGAACATTCTTTTAGTGAATTACCCCCGCATGAATTGTCTTACCGATTTGCGCTGCGCAACAACACCTTCATTAGTATGTTACATCACTCTCATCAGACCAGCAACGCTACAAATTGTTGGATATGTGGCCGACTCCCTCCCTACCAGAAATACAAGGGAGTTCTGCCCCTCTTTCCGTACCCGTTCACACATAATGGTTCCTGTGGCGCATGGTTTAGTTTGATTAATTCTTTAGATTCAAATACCGTAGTTTACCAGGGCAACTGGGTATGGGGAAACCTGAACACAGTTCTGCATAAAGTATGTTACCCTGACAAGGACGGTCTACCAAAAAGGACAGGGACTGATCTAGAAAATGAAGTATATGGATTAGGTAACTTTACACTTAATCTCATGATTCTGAATGTTGAATCCGAATCCGAGCCAGTCTTGCCCGCTATGTCAGTATTACCAGTCAAAGGTGATTTATGTGTTAGGAAGAATGGTTCAGTACACCTGGGTCATAGTAAATGTACTACTGTGATCGAATTCAGTGATAAGGGCAAGTCTGCGTTTAAAGCTTCACCACATTCCTACTTCATTTGTGGTCATACCGCATATATACGCTTACCTCTAGATTGGGATGGCACCTGTTACATTGCATTCCTTCTGCCACCTGTTTTCCTAGCCCCTCCTGATTATCATAGGAATACCCATCTAGTACACCATAGACCCCAGAGAGATCTCCCGATTGTCGACTATACTGAAACGGCATGGGAGCAATACACAGATTTCAATAAAGGTTTCTTTCCCTATTTAGGTGCTGTCTTTAATAGTAAACTGATACGCAAGTTAACCAGAACCCTCGAAGCAGTAGTGAATGAGACTACTTCTGCCCTAGGCAACTTAACAGAGGAGCAGTC
Source organism: Lissotriton vulgaris (assembly GCF_964263255.1). NCBI lineage: Eukaryota > Metazoa > Chordata > Amphibia > Caudata > Salamandridae > Lissotriton > Lissotriton vulgaris. Next base: position 1,899,825,889 of record NC_141693.1, read on the forward strand.
TGCGATGCGGATTGTTGTTCTTCAAAATCATCTCGTCCTTGACGTCATCCTGGCCGATAGGGGCGGAGCTTGTAGAGTCATCGGATCGAGCTGCTGTGTTTTCAGTCCAGAAAATGCGCCATCAGTATATAGAGCCATAGAGTTTGATACACCAGAATCCAGGCACCTGGACGTGGTCCGGTTGGTTCTGGACCACGTTGTCAGCCTGGGGATGGAAGGTCCTATCCTTCCTAGGTATTGCCCTTCTCATAGTATTCAGTTGCTGCCTATGTCTGCAATGTGGGCCAGCGATTTGCGGCTTGTGCGCCACATCATGTATTCCTCATTCAAGTTCTCATTCAAAACGACATAAGAAGAAAGAAGAGCAAATGATACTACGTGAACAGATTGATAGATTTATGAGTATCGATATATCATGAAGGGTCCGTAGGGAACAAGGAGGGAATGAGGAAATATAAATTTTTATGGTCAGAAATGTTCCCTAACGTGTACCCCACCGTCTCCATGTACGAGCTTAAAGTGCATGTAACTTCCCTTCTGTGCCAGCTATGAAGACGCAAATACATTTGCGTCCAACGTTGACATGTCCTCTCTCAGATCCACCATGAATGGGTCGGATATTCCGTTCCTAAGTGTGCCTTGCCAACGTCTTTCCATGGTGCACTTTTCACGTTTTCCGTGGCTCAGGCGAGTTAGGCCCTGATTTCTGTCATCGAGTCTTTGCCTGCCTTCTGTCTTTGGATACTGCAGCCTGGACCTGCATCTGTATCCCTGACCTTTGTCTTACTCCCTACGCGGCTAACGGTGCCAGGCTCAGCCTGTTTGCCTGCCAAGACTGTATTTTGCCTTCAAGTTATCTGCTCCGCTCCTCGAAAATACATTCCTGTCTAGTAGTTTAGGAAAACATCCTTCCAGCTGCAGAGCAAAGGGCCCGGCCTCACTGTCTCCATTCAAGTAATTCATAGCTCCTGTTACCATGGTAGGCCCATGCCCTCTTGCTTTACACGTAGACACGTAGACGCATATGCACGCACTAGCAGTCAGTATAGAATAGCCTCTGCCCGAGAGACCTTTCCTTCCAGATAATACAGTTCCTTAAACACAAGGTATTAGATACGATTTGGGATTAGGTTGTTCTGACATCCCAGACTTCTGTCTCCTCATGTAGGGCTAAATGTCAAGTCCCCTTCACCCTCCAGTAACACGTCAATTACACGTCATGCTGCTGCACGCGCATCTCTGCCATGTATTTCTGCTGACACTGCAGGATTCTCTTGTGGATCCACCCACCTGTGACATATCATAATGACGTTTCTAGTACATGCCCTCATGCACGCCTATTGTAACGCCTTTTTCATTACGTATGTGTATTCTTATCTCTCCTCTCAGCTGTTACGCCTTCTGCATCTGCCTTTACTGTAATGCATTGACTATATATATGATAACCTGTCAATAAAGTATTGTCTGTCCCTTCCTGAACCTTCGTGGTGATGGAATGCGATTTGCCTGGTTCGAACCATATAATCAATTCCTTTTTAAGGAATAAAACCCCTTTTAAAACCTCAAATACCACGGATTCTGCCTCTTATTTTTGACTGAGTTATTCTTATTGAACTTTACTGCATAAATTAAGTATAGGTAATTTATATTTACCACACTGCGTTCCCATAGTCCAGTCTTGACAGTACCAGAGATTGTGTGGCCAGTTTGAGATCCTTGGTTGGAATGTAGGGTTTGGTTTTGTTCAGAAGTCTAAGGTTAAGGAATGCACTTTTGGCTGAGTTCTTAAAGTGTTTCATCATGTTTAGTTTTGGGTCTAAGGTGATGCCTAGAGATTTAACAGAGTCTGCTATAGTAAGATTCCCTTTGAGCGCATCAATAGCCCTTAGCCATTCGGTGATTTGTGGGTTATCCTCCTTGTTCGAGATGAGGAGTGTTTCGGTCTTGTCTGGATTTAGTTTCAGGTGGTTGTTTGTCAGCCATTCTTGAACATCTTTCAGGACAACATTTAGTCTATGGATCAGTGGCGGCTGGTGACATTTGAAAGTGGTGGGCGTAAAATGATTGGTGTAGCACACAGCGCGAGCGAGCGCAGCGAGCGAGCCCGAACCACCTAAGGAGGGTTCGGGGGGAAAAATTAGTAGGCAAATGGCGGATTTTCAAGACTTTTGGAAGCCACTGTGCTTAACAGAAACAGGCCACTGCCTCCCCTCAAAACTATCATCAGTTACAAGGCCTCATGAATAAACCATTCTAAATTGCAATAAACCACAATAAACCACAATTAATTTGACCCCTTCCGTGTCTTGGGGGAAATGGGTCGATTGGCTGCCTGCAGTGGTCTGCCTACTCCCTACTTGTCCATCTATCCAATTTGGAGTGGTGATTAATTTAATCTTGTGTTGTGACTTGAACCACGCTTGATAACGGACTACATTTCAGTATTTTCAAGCCAGAGAACGAGAGGTTACTGTGTGGGGAGGAGCTAAAGTGATCACCACTCCTGGTGTCAGATTTAAACTAAGTGTCAGAAGCAGTACCTGAATTATCTTGATTCCGTGGGAGCGAATGACCAAGCCTTCAATGCTGAATATTTCCAAATTACCAAACACCCCTGCACCCGGATTTCTCCAAGCCCAGGAATGGAAGGGAAAGGGGAAGTGGATAACAAACAACAAAGAGAGACTTCCACACTGGTGCCTTCTTCACAACCTCTTGAATTAGAGAAGCTGGCGAACACCTGAAACAATTAACAAATCATTACTACAGTGCAGACAACTTTTGGAAATTCTACTCTCTCTCCGCTCCACCTCTCTATACCTGATACAATGTGGATTTTGCCTCTCTCTTGGAGCACACTACCAATTAGTCTTTACTTGTTGAATAGTAGGACTCTAGTTGTTTGTTAATGTCTATTTTGATAGTTGCGTCTAGTAGAGGTGGTAAATAACAGTATAACCACATGCATATAATTTATACTCCCATTTACTTGTAGAAATTCGTAGAGTTTATGCCATCGTAGAATTACAGAAGGATATCCAAAGCTCACTGTACTCAAGGATTTGCAGTATAACTGGAGAGTCTGTTGACTGACTTACAATTGAAAACTGCCTTTCAATAACAGCTCAAAGATTAGGCATTGCTGACAAAGTCAATTAGAACTGCGCAGACTCTCCCTGTCAATGAAGTCTCTGCCACTCAGAAGGTATAGTTCAAGATTTGCACTGGACTGCACAAGCGCTGCAATGAAGTCTTTTATGAAGAAATGAATATTCCTACCGCTCAAGTTCAGGATAGAAGTGGAAGAATTACTTGCCAACTGGGAATAATCAGCTGAAGAAAGCTGCCTCAGGAATTCCTACCGACTCCACTGGAAACTCGAAGAGCGGAGCTGCGGCAGGAAACGAAGTGGAGAAAAGAATTGGACCAGAGAATTCTCTTTCTCCCCTTAGCCCACTAAAAATGATTCAGAGAGTTTTCTGACTGGAAACGGGCTGAAACTAGGCTAAACTAAGTGATTATGACAGGGGCCAAAAGCGGGACGTCGAACTGCCGAAAAAGGACAGTTGAAGTGCGCCACTTAGAACGTGCAGGAAAAGGAAATGGCGGACCGAACAAGGAAGACTAGAACGCTAACCCAATACTCTAGCGGAGCAATCAGGAAGCGTAAACCAACTTTCCCTCAGACTGCGGGCATGAACCTGTTTCTGGATGGAACTCCAGATTGGAAACTGCTGCAAAGCGTTTACTTTACCCTTGAAAATAGGAACTGAGGGGGGCCTACTGATGGAACCTGGAATGGACCTGACACTGAGTCCCTGGACACCAGCAGTGCGCTCTCTGCCACTTCACTTTTGTATGCCCTACTTAACTTCATGTGCATATGAGAGTGTTTGACTGGATCGTGTGTAGTGAACTGAAATTATTTTGCAGCACGAACTGAACAGTATAAGCTGAAAAAGAGGTCTAGTGTGCAACCTGTGGAGGGAGTAGATAGCTAAGTGTTCACTTACTTGACTTTAGATTCAAACTGGGTTGCTGCTGCTTGAATCATGTGCAAAGTGCGTGCCCGCCGGGCCAAAATGAAGGCCAGACAACTGCTAACCATACATGTTCAAAAGTTAGACCTATACTTTATTTAATTAATAAGGAATCTCGACTTAAATGCCTATCGAAAATACCTCATATGTCAGTTATTCTCTTGATGAAATAAACTGAAGGGGGCTCAGACTCATAGACTTTCCAATGTGGCTGTGTTTGTGATTACCACATTATGAGGGGCAGACGGAATAACAGACTGCGCCAGTGTCAGTGGCCAATCACAAAATGAGAACCCACCACAGGCCCCGCACAAGGCAAACGCTGCACAGCACTTCATGAGAGCTACAGTTCAATACCATTGAAATGAATCTACATAACATTTCATAGCAGTTAATCTGACTTCCAGTTAAGTATTTATAATTGTAATTGCATTTATATAGCGCTTACTACCCCTTAATGTCTCACAGGAAGAATGACTTAGATTGCTTTCAAGTACATAAAGACACTAATGAAAACCCTTTCTTATGCAGAAGATGCCTCTTTAACTCTGGATCAATATCTGCTCACTACCTCATTGCTAAATTTTAAAATAAACAACTTCAAGAGAAGCCAAGAAAAATACTAGGTACTGTGAATTCCATTTCATAGATGGGGGCAGTGAAATTGCTTTTAAAAATAGGTCGATTCATTTGTAATTGTCTCAGCATATAATGTGACGGTTTTGGTTTTTCCCAAGTTTCTGACAAATAAATTCAAAAACCTATACCTATACCAAATGGTTGATGGAACAGCCAAAACAAATGTGCTCTGAGTGAGAAGTAGACAGTATGCTTAGGACATCCGATAAATATTTATTAAAATACTCCTAATAGAATAATCAGATGTTATCCCATGTTGAATTCAGAAAATCGTACTGCTGTTTTTTGTAATCGAGTATGCCATGATATGATTTCACAAGCTATAATCTCAAAGCAGAGTTAAAACCATGTGCGAGTGTGTGAGCCATCGTCACCAACTCCATTGCATGAAATAAAAAATGGTTTGGTTTTATAGTGCCAAATAAATAAAACCATGTCATTATAATTGTGCTTTAGTGTTACACGCCCCTAAAGAATAGGTTAGAGTTGCTTGTGCATCTGTGTTGATTTGGTTACATTAGGTTTTAAGTAACTCATCCCATAGACTAGATAGCTCAAGATATGGCTGATTGATTGCTTTGTAAATAAAAATGTTTATTTCCATTATTTAAAGTTGAGTTTTATATTTGGTGACGGGTACTTTGTTAAGTGCTATGAGCTTTACTACTACACTTCTAAAGGAAAGGGCTGGGCCAGAATGTACATCCTACCTAATTACATTTTTGCATGCATGACTGGGTAGTAAAAATATAATAATTAGGCCAACAGGTCCGATGTGTAAAGAGGCAAACTTTCCACCATACAAGATAACTTCCAAAGCTGAAGGAAAGTGATCATTGCCCCACTCCTTGTTGTCCATTTAGCTGCTCCAAAGTGTGAAGTACACTTGAAGTAAGCACTGGATGGAGGAGGTACGCCACTGACAAGTGGAGGTATTAGAGGAGTTTTGCAGACAAAGGGAAGGGTGTGCCTGAAATAAAACTTCACTCAGAGAATGGGGTAACTATTAACCCTCCTCTTGTATCGCACGGCCAAATCAAATTCCTTTTCTCTATTCCCTTATTCTTGTTTGCAGATCAAATGTGAGCACTTCTATATTTATGATTGACGTGTCGCTCACAGTGTGCGCAGGAGGATAAAAGAATATTTTTTCCGCCAGGCATTTAGCAGAGGAGCCAACCACCCCACGCTGGAGTGCAACATGCGTAGGAGGGAACATCACTTAATTTCAAAAGACAGCCTATTTTAAAACACATTTCTATGTTAAACATTACATGCCAACGTCTCTGCATCTTTAATGTGGACTGGTTTGTCGAGTTCTTCATGATTTTGATTTGAAAATAAACTTTTAAATGCAACTCAGCTCCCAAGTATTCATAAGGCAACGTGTAGCACTCTACAAAAGATACGAGTAGATAAATAAATAATTAAAGGTACACATGTTCTACAGGGGCCTTCCCTCTCCCGTAGTTCACAGTGCCAGTATTGTGATGGCAACATCCTAGTACTTCACTATGATGGCATGCTCATTTTGGTACAGTAGTCTGGTGGAATGTTTACTTTGACACCACATCTTTAATGTAGATCTAATATGCACTGTGGTATACAATTCCAAATAGCATAATTCCCACGCTATCCAATTCTAATTTCTTATGTTATACCTACTGGTTCAAGCTTGCGATTGACGTTATCTTTGTTGTGTATAACATGTCTTCTCAGCAGGAATTGTTAGGTATTCCAGTTTTTCGGATCATTGCTTATTAAAAAGCATATTTTTCATTTAGCCACTACTCTGCATGGAAGCAAAATTGTACCTTCTTTTGACTTGATTGCTCTAGCAAACTTTTTAGTTTTTTTAATGCCACAAAACTAAACTATTAGAATGGTATTTCAAGAATGCTGGGGCAAGGAGCACTGGATCCGTAATATAGTTTTATAATTAACAGGGAAGTAAAATGAATGGTCCAGGAGGTATGATTCATAATGAAAATAGCTACTTTAATGGAAGGAACTGTCCCATAATTATGTCAGCAAAGGGCCAGAGTTTGTGACAGACGTGCTCACAATCAAGCAGGTATGTTGGAACATATTCTGTTTTCCGGTGAGGAAGTGTGCTGATCATGGATGGACTGTGAACTCTTGTCAAGGATTGACTGTGGAAACTCTTGCCAGTTGTTCATTGCCTGTGTGGCACTATACCGGTACTGCAGCATGTTCTGCCTTCTGTCAGCATGGGGGATGAAATGAAATTAGGACAGGCGATATTCTTGCCTCTGCTTGTCTCAATGGTCATGTGTAACAGCACAGACATTCACTGCCTGAATGCAAAGCTCGAATTTTCACGGAAGCTAATAAACTACAACATAAACGTAGTTTGAGAGACAGGATTTTTATAACCATTTTTACAAAACATGGGAGCGGTGAATCCTGCTCTATTATGAGGGTGCGTTCTCAGACTGTCTCATATCGGAAAATGCCCTTGTGCAAATAGTGGAACTAGTGGTGCTGCCTTTTGTAAAGATGGCACTTTCTTCACTACCAGAACTGTTCACAGTCATTTGCTGGGAGATGCTCTGGTAGGGGCTGCAGACAGGCACCTGTGAGTGGATTTAGGCCAGTGTTGTATCAGTGCGGGCTACCCATTTTAAAAAAAAAAAAATATTTAAGAAGTTTTCTATAGCGCTGTCAAGACCCAAAGGTATCAGAGCGCTTTACAGTAGGAGAATAGCATATAATCAGCAGAAACATGACATATGAGCGGTATTACAATCAACGAGTGACAGAGTAAGAGCTGCGTAATTGTAATGCAGAACTTCTTTGGCTTCATGATTCTTTGGGGTCGCATAGCTCTGTGGTTGCTGTCTGTTCCGTGTTATCCACAACCAAGGGAACGGTTGAGAAACAGGGATTGGAGTTGACTTTTGAATTCCACAAAGGACGGTATGGTTCTGATGTGCGGGGGGATCGAGTTCCAAATTTTAAGGGCGTTTCCTGTGAAAGAGCAATCCGCTGTTCTTTTCTTTCTAGTTTTAGGTGGGATGAGTAGGAGGGAGTTAGAGCTTCTCAGATTCCTGGCTTGGCCTGCTTTTTTGAGTTTTTTTTTGGCAGGTATTCGGGTTTGCCTGTATGGAGGGCTTTGTGGGTTAGGCAGGCCGTTCTGAAGTTACTTTGCATTTCTACAGGAAGCCATTTGAGTTCTTTGAGTGCGGGGGAGATATGATCAGATTTTTTGATGCCGGTGATCATTCTGGTTGCCGCATGTAATGTTGTTTTGATCGGTGCCAGGTGCGATTTAGGAATTCCTGTTAGGACTGCGTTCCCATAGTCCAGTCTTGACAGTACCAGAGATTGTGTGGCCAGTTTGAGATCCTTGGTTGGAATGTAGGGTTTGGTTTTGTTCAGAAGTCTAAGGTTAAGGAATGCACTTTTGGCTGAGTTCTTAATGTGTTTCATCATGTTTAGTTTTGGGTCTAAGGTGATGCCTAGAGATTTAACAGAGTCTGCTATAGTAAGATTCCCTTTGAGCGCATCAATAGCCCTTAGCCATTCGGTGATTTGTGGGTTATCCTCCTTGTTCGAGATGAGGAGTGTCTCGGTCTTGTCTGGATTTAGTTTCAGGTGGTTGTTTGTCAGCCATTCTTGAACATCTTTCAGGACAACATTTAGTCTATGGATCAGTGGCGGCTGGTGACATTTGAAAGTGGTGGGCGTAAAATGATTGGTGTAGCACACCGCGCGAGCGAGCGCAGCGAGCGAGCCTGAACCACCTAAGGAGAGTTCGGGGGGAAAAATTAGTAGGCAAATGGCGGATTTTCAAGACTTTTGGAAGCCACTGTGCTTAACAGAAACAGGCCACTGCCTCCCCTCAAAACTATCATCAGTTCCAAGGCCTCACGAATAAACCATTCTAAATTGCAATAAACCACAATTAATTTGACCCCTTCCGTGTCTTGGGGGAAATGGGTCGATTGGCTGCCTGCAGTGGTCTGCCTACTCCCTACTTGTCCATCTATCCAATTTGGAGTGGTGATTAATTTAATCTTGTGTTGTGACTTGAACCACGCTTGATAACGGACTACATTTCAGTATTTTCAAGCCAGAGAACGAGAGGTTACTGTGTGGGGAGGAGCTAAAGTGATCACCACTCCTGGTGTCAGATTTAAACTAAGTGTCACAAGCAGTACCTGAATTATCTTGATTCCGTGGGAGCAAATGACCAAGGCTTCAATGCTGAATATTTCCAAATTCCCAAACACCCCTGCACCCGGATTTCTCCAAGCCCAGGAATGGAAGGGAAAGGGGAAGTGGATAACAAACAACAAAGAGAGACTTCCACACTGGTGCCTTCTTCACAACCTCTTGAATTAGAGAAGCTGGCGAACACCTGAAACAATTAACAAATCATTACTACAGTGCAGACAACTTTTGGAAATTCTACTCTCTCTCCGCTCCACCTCTCTATACCTGATACAATGTGGATTTTGCCTCTCTCTTGGAGCACACTACCAATTAGTCTTTACTTGTTGAATAGTAGGACTCTAGTTGTTTGTTAATGTCTATTTTGATAGTTGCGTCTAGTAGAGGTGGTAAATAACAGTATAACCACATGCATATAATTTATACTCCCATTTACTTGTAGAAATTCGTAGAGTTTATGCCATCGTAGAATTACAGAAGGATATCCAAAGCTCACTGTACTCAAGGATTGGCAGTATAACTGGAGAGTCTGTTGACTGACTTACAATTGAAAACTGCCTTTCAATAACAGCTCAAAGATTAGGCATTGCTGACAAAGTCAATTAGAACTGCGCAGACTCTCCCTGTCAATGAAGTCTCTGCCACTCAGAAGGTATAGTTCAAGATTTGCACTGGACTGCACAAGCGCTGCAATGAAGTCTTTTATGAAGAAATGAATATTCCTACCGCTCAAGTTCAGGATAGAAGTGGAAGAATTACTTGCCAACTAGGAATAATCAGCTGAAGAAAGCTGCCTCAGGAATTCCTACCGACTCCACTGGAAACTCGAAGAGCGGAGCTGCGGCAGGAAACGAAGTGGAGAAAAGAATTGGACCAGAGAATTCTCTTTCTCCCCTTAGCCCACTAAAAATGATTCAGAGAGTTTTCTGACTGGAAACGGGCTGAAACTAGGCTAAACTAAGTGATTATGACAGGGGCCAAAAGCGGGACGTCGAACTGCCGAAAAAGGACAGTTGAAGTGCGCCACTTAGAACGTGCAGGAAAAGGAAATGGCGGACCGAACAAGGAAGACTAGAACGCTAACCCAATACTCTAGCGGAGCAATCAGGAAGCGTAAACCAACCTTCCCTCAGACTGCGGGCATGAACCTGTTTCTGGATGGAACTCCAGATTGGAAACTGCTGCAAAGCGTTTACTTTACCCTTGCAAATAGGAACTGAGGGGGGCCTACTGATGGAACCTGGCATGGACCTGACACTGAGTCCCTGGACACCAGCAGTGCGCTCTCTGCCACTTCACTTTTGTATGCCCTACTTAACTTCATGTGCATATGAGAGTGTTTGACTGGATCGTGTGTAGTGAACTGAAATTATTTTGCAGCACGAACTGAACAGTATAAGCTGAAAAAGAGGTCTAGTGTGCAACCTGTGGAGGGAGTAGATAGCTAAGTGTTCACTTACTTGACTTTAGATTCAAACTGGGTTGCTGCTGCTTGAATCATGTGCAAAGTGCGTGCCCGCCGGGCCAAAATGAAGGCCAGACAACTGCTAACCATACATGTTCAAAAGTTAGACCTATACTTTATTTAATTATTAAGGAATCTCGACTTAAATGCCTATCGAAAATACCTCATATGTCAGTTATTCTCTTGATGAAATAAACTGAAGGGGGCTCAGACTCATAGACTTTCCAATGTGGCTGTGTTTGTGATTACCACATTATGAGGGGCAGACGGAATAACAGACTGCGCCAGTGTCAGTGGCCAATCACAAAATGAGAACCCACCACAGGCCCCGCACAAGGCAAACGCTGCACAGCACTTCATGAGAGCTAAAGTTCAATACCATTGAAATGACTCTACATAACATTTCATAGCAGTTAATCTGACTTCCAGTTAAGTATTTATAATTGTAATTGCATTTATATAGCGCTTACTACCCCTTAATGTCTCACAGGAAGAATGACTTAGATTGCTTTCAAGTACATAAAGACACTAATGAAAACCCTTTCTTATGCAGAAGATGCCTCTTTAACTCTGGATCAATATCTGCTCACTACCTCATTGCTAATTTTTAAAATAAACAACTTCAAAAGAAGCCAAGAAAAATACTAGGTACTGTGAATTCCATTTCATAGATGGGGGGCAGTGAAATTGCTTTTAAAAATAGGTAGATTCATTTGTAATTGTCTCAGCATATAATGTGACGGTTTTTGTTTTTCCCAAGTTTCTGACAAATAAATTCAAAAACCTATACCTATACCAAACGGTTGATGGAACAGCCAAAACAAATGTGCTCTGAGTGAGAAGTAGACAGCATGCGTAGGACATCCGATAAATATTTATTAAAATACTCCTAATAGAAGAATCGGATGTTATCCCATGTTGAATTCAGAAAATCGTACTGCTGTTTTTTGTAATCGAGTATGCCATGATATGATTTCACAAGCTATAATCTCAAAGCAGAGTTAAAACCATGTGCAAGTGTGTGAGCCATCGTCACCAACTCCATTGCATGAAATAAAAAATGGTTTGGTTTTATAGTGCCAAATAAATAAAACCATGTCATTATAATTGTGCTTTAGTGTTACACGCCCCTAAAGAATAGGTTAGAGTTGCTTGTGCATTTGTGTTGATTTGGTTACATTAGGTTTTAAGTAACTCATCCCATAGACTAGATAGCTCAAGATATGGCTGATTGATTGCTTTGTAAATAAAAATGTTTATTTCCATTATTTAAAGTTGAGTTTTATATTTGGTGACGGGTACTTTGTTATGTGCTATGAGCTTTACTACTACACTTCTAAAGGAAAGGGCTGGGCCAGAATGTACATCCTACCTAATTACATTTTTGCATGCATGACTGGGTAGTAAAAATATAATAATTAGGCCAACAGGTCCGATGTGTAAAGAGGCAAACTTTCCACCATACAAGATAACTTCCAAAGCTGAAGGAAAGTGATCATTGCCCCACTCCTTGTTGTCCATTTAGCTGCTCCAAAGTGTGAAGTACACTTGAAGTAAGCACTGGATGGAGGAGGTACGCCACTGACAAGTGGAGGTATTGGAGGAGTTTTTGCAGACAAAGGGAAGGGTGTGCCTGAAATAAAACTTCACTCAGAGAATGGGGTAACTATTAACCCTCCTCTTGTATCGCACGGCCAAATCAAATTCCTTTTCTCTATTCCCTTATTCTTGTTTGCAGATCAAATGTGAGCACTTCTATATTTATGATTGACGTGTCGCTCACAGTGTGCGCAGGAGGATAAAAGAATATTTTTTCCGCCAGGCATTTAGCAGAGGAGCCAACCACCCCACGCTGGAGTGCAACATGCGTAGGAGGGAACATCACTTAATTTCATAAGACAGTCTATTTTAAAACACATTTCTATGTTAAACATTACATGCCAACGTCTCTGCATCTTTAACGTGGACTGGTTTGTCGAGTTCTTCATGATTTTGATTTGAAAATAAACTTTTAAATGCAACTCAGCTCCCAAGTATTCATAAGGCAACGTGTAGCACTCTACAAAAGATACGAGTAGATAAATAAATAATTAAAGGTACACATGTTCTACAGGGGCCTTCCCTCTCCCGTAGTTCACAGTGCCAGTATTGTGATGGCAACATCCTAGTACCTCACTATGATGGCATGCTCATTTTGGTACAGTAGTCTGGTGGAATGTTTACTTTGACACCACATCTTTAATGTAGATCTAATATGCACTGTGGTATACAATTCCAAATAGCATAATTCCCACGCTATCCAATTCTAATTTCTCATGTTATACCTACTGGTTCAAGCTTGCGATTGACGTTATCTTTGTTGTGTATAACATGTCTTCTCAGCAGGAATTGTTAGGTATTCCAGTTTTTCGGATCATTGCTTATTAAAAAGCATATTTTTCATTTAGCCACTACTCTGCATGGAAGCAAAATTGTACCTTCTTTTGACTTGATTGCTCTAGCAAACTTTTTAGTTTTTTTAATGCCACAAAACTAAACTATTAGAATGGTATTTCAAGAATGCTGGGGCAAGGAGCACTGGATCCGTAATATAGTTTTATAATTAACAGGGAAGTAAAATGAATGGTCCAGGAGGTATGATTCATAATGAAAATAGCTACTTAATGGAAGGAACTGTCCCATAATTATGTCAGCAAAGGGCCAGAGTTTGTGACAGACGTGCTCACAATCAAGCAGGTATGTTGAAACATATTCTGTTTTCCGGTGAGGAAGTGTGCTGACCATGGATGGACTGTGAACTCTTGTCAAGGATTGACTGTGGAAACTCTTGCCAGTTGTTCATTGCCTGTGTGGCACTGTACCGGTACTGCAGCATGTTCTGCCTTCTGTCAGCATGGGGGATGAAATGAAATTAGGACAGGCGATATTCTTGCCTCTGCTTGTCCATCATCATGAGCTGCCACTCAGGCCTCATGAATTCAGATGATACCAATACACCTCACGACTCTGGCTTACAAGAGCTTGTGTAGTGTGGTTCGAAATGGAGAAACATGCACCCACAAATGCATCATATCATGTGCACCCATTCTTCTCTCCTGCTGCTTTTAAGGACTGCAGGTTTCCATTCGAGACTAGGTGCCACCGGTCACTACCTGTGCAGAGTACCTTTTCGAGAGCAGGTCCCAAGTTGATACTCATGACTCCCACCTGGCTGGTCCCTCTACTGCTCCTTTAAATTACAGTGCATCCAAAGAAGTTATACATAACACAATCTACGTACCTCCTGAACCAGGAGAGGCTCCTCTAGGTGTGCATCAAAGAAACGATAGCGAGCTTGAATGCTGGAACCAATATACATCACAGCAAAATAGCAAAACAGAGTACTGGAACCATTTCACAACCCCCGAACACAAAGGGAGTTGGCAGAACACATTGTTGTGAGTATAGTAGATGTATGGAACCGGACATGTGAACCCATTTATTTCAAACTTTAGACAACACATCGAAGGCAATTGAATATCAATCAAATAAATTCGATATACAAATAACATTATTAGAATCACTAGCAAAGTTTACTGCAGCTATTGACTCTCGCTTTGAGAACATGCACACCAAAATAAATGACCAATTGAGGGAGGCTACGGAAATTCCAACAGTAAACAAAAGTCATAACAAACTCAACCAGTGTCATACTTCCAGTTTTATTAGTGACAAAGTGCAAGAATTTCCAGCAATCGTATCCACACTAGTTGAAGAAATAAAAAGCATGAAGTAGTCTCAACTTCTGTCAATAAATGTCAATAACCTCCCATGTGTACACCCCCATTGCAACTAAGAATTCAATACCAATAGCTGCCCCATGCCCAAACTCCACAATGTTACAGCAACAACACACGTATACTATAATAGCAGATGTACACAGACCAGACGCCACGACTACAGAGATAAAAATGGATTTAAAAGCGCAAAACCGATGGCCCAGACAATAGGCATAAATACTCCTCAAAGACTGATCGGGCCTATAAACGAAGTTACTGTAATACTGTTAATGTTAAAGTGCCCGCCTGGGCCTTACCTGGTTAACTGACCGAGTTCACACTTCACAATGAGTCCAGTCCTTCTTCCTTCTCTACTCGAGCCAGAAACGACATAGACTACCTGGCACTGCTGGTAATGGCATCACGCACGAGTCCCATGACGATGCTTCTTCGGGACACTCAGTCACCTGCCTTCTCGGCTCACCGATGCAGTCTGCCTGGACACTGCCTTGAGTGCAAAATGGCTGCCAGTGCCACTCCAAAACACTGACACACGCACGCGGGAAGTAGTAAGATCAAGCCTGCGCAGCCGCAGATAGTCACGACTCGACTGCCCTTGGCTGACACACCCTTTCCCCCTCGTCACAGGGTGGGTCCCTCCCACCACGCCCTGTGAAGAGTGGGAAAGGGGTGGTGACACTGTGACGTACTCTCCTCCACTCTCTGATGGACGTGGAGAGTTAGCGATCCCGGGCTTGCATCTAAAACGCCCGGGGCTAACTTAACCTCCACGCCATCAGGGGGTGGAGACTGGGCCTTCCAGCAATGTTTTTGACGAGCCGATGACGTCACAACCTTCAGGGCTGTGATGTTGTCGGCCCGGCAAACACATAGCATGCTTTTTTGGGACCCGGCCGCCAGGGAGCAAAGGAGCAATTAGTCACATGACGTGACAGCGCACAGCAGACCTGCGGCGGTAATGGTGAGTGCGGTAGATTGATTGCTGCTGACTCAGGCTGTGCCCCGTGTTCTTTTCACATGCTTATTTAATAAACTTAATGTTTATCTTAATCCCTTGCAGAATGTAAAAAATACCTGGGGCGGAGCCCCGATGCCCTAATAAAGAAACCGCCACTGCTATGGATGTCCTTGAGAGAGGATGTTTCCAGATAGACCTGTGTATCATCCGCGTAGAGGTGGAAGCGGATGTTGGCTTTTCTGAGTAGTTTGGAGAGCGGTTCCATAGATGTTAAAGAGTTGTGGACAGAGCACCGATCCTTGGGGGACACCCTTGTTGACTTGCTGGGTTTCGGAGGTGAAGTTCTTGATTTTAATTTTTTGTGTGCGATTGTATATAAAGGAGGGAAACCACTTGAGAACTACCTCACCGAGACCAGCTCCTTCTTGAAGAGCCCTGATGAGGAGTTTGTGGTCCACCGTATCAAATGCTGCCGAGAGGTCAAGGAGAACGAGGAGGCAGCATTTGTCAGAGTCTAGTGATCCATAGATATCATCTATGATGTTCAGAATCGCGGTTTCTGTGCTGCAGCCTTTTCTGAAGCCAGACTGGTGGGGGTCTAATAGGTTAATGTTGTCCAGATGCTGTGTTAGTTGATAAAGTACGCATCGTTTAAGTGTTTTAGAGAGCAAGGGGCGGTTTGATATGGGTCTGAAATTGTTCAGATCTGTCGAATCTAGACTGGGTTTTATCAGCAGGGGGGGTGACTTGCCCCATTTTAAGGCAATCAGGAACCACTCCATTTTTTAAGGAGCTATTTATGATTTTGCCCCATAGCGATGCAAAAGCGTGTTTCATTTTCTTGATTAGTAGGGAAGGAATGGGGTCTGAGATATGTGCTGATGGTTTGGAGGTGGAGATCAACGAGATTATCTCTGTTTCTTGAACGGGGCAAAAGCTAAGCAAGGGAGTGAGAGAAGAGCCAGGAGAGAGAGCATGAGGTACAGCCGTGATGCTCTCCTTGGTGTGTGATTTGTTGATGTCTAATGATAGTTCGATTCTTGCGATCTTGTCGATGAAGAAGTGGGCAAAGTTGTCACATAATTCTTTGGACGCCTGTACAGATGAGGACACTGGCTTAGAGGTTTGTTGTCTAATGATGCTATAGAGCTCCTTCGGTCTGTTTTTGGCACTGTCCAGTGCCTCACGGAAGAAGGTGGATTTCTTGTTTTTGATGTGGTTGTTGTACTTCCTACAGGCTGATTTCAATTGATCGCTAAGGATGGCGGTCGAGTTATTTTTCCACTTTCTTTCTTTGGCTCTTATATTTCTCCTTTCTGAGTTGAGGTCAGAGTTGAACCATGTTCTGGATGGAATGGCTCTGCTCCTTTTGAGCTTTAGTGGAGTTAGTTTATCGAGTAAGGACACTAGCTCGGAATTGTACCGGTCAGTGAGGTCATTGGTGGAGAGGTGAGCTTTGTTGTCCGGGAGAAGTGAGCTTATCTGATCTTCCAGGATATCCAGGGGTACTTGGGAGAGGTTTCTCATCCATTTGGGGGGGTCTTGTGGAGGTTGATGGGAGATAGTGGGGTGATTGATATGAAATAGGATCATGTGGTGATCTGACCAGTCGACGGAAAGTATGTGGTTGACCGTGATTGAGTTCTTTTGCGCAATGATGGCATCCAATGTGGCTCCTTTGTAATGTGTCTCCTCTGTACAGTATTGTATAAGGTTGTTATCGCAGAGGAGACTGGATAACGATTGGATTAGAGGATAGTTTGTCTCGTTCCATCGTAGATTCAGATCACCAAGAATTACATTATTGGTATCACTGAGCGCACCTTGCGCTATCAGGTCAGATAGTTGTTCTCCAAATGCGGCGTTTCTACCTGGGGGATGATAGAGCAGGTGACTCAGTAAAGAACTGCTATCTTTGATCTTAATGATGGAGGATAGACATTCAAATGAGTCGTAGTCGAAAGAGATGGTTTCCGAGATGACCAAACTATCCTTGTGGATGATAGCAACCCCTCCTCCTCGCTGATCTATCCTGTCTTTGGTGATAAGGGAGAAACTAGGTGGTACCAGCATGTCTAGGCAAGGAGGAGATATCTTATTCAGCCAGGTCTCCGTGAGGAAAGCAATGTCAATCTCATGTGTAAGAATAGCCTCAGCTAGTTCCGTTGCGTGAAGTGAGGCTGATCTGCAGTTGATTAGTAAGCAGTTGGTGAAAGGCTTCTGATTGCTGGCAGTTCTTTCTTTGGTCGCCCTAGGTATGAGGGTTAGGACAGGGCGTCTTAGGGGTTTAGTGCAGTGAAGGTCTTTCCGGTGGCCTGTGATCACTTGGATTTTGGATTTAGGAGCGTCTGAGGAGGGAGTGTTGTATGCGGAGGCCAGCAAGGTTGCTTCGTTGTCTGACATAGGTGCTTCTGTTCTGATGGGCCTTGAGTTCAGGTGATTTGTATCAGATAATGTAGGAATCTTGGTCCTAGGGGAGGGGACTCCGGTTTTTGAGGCTTTTTGTGAGCATGATCCCAAGACCCTGGAGGGGGGACCTTGATGCTGGGTACCAAGGGTTTCTGTGGTCCTAGGAGGGCTGTTTGCATTGACGGTGTGGGGAGTCCAGGGATGGGATTTCAGGGGTCTGCGGGCTTTACCGAGATTAGAGAGGATTTCGGTCAAGCCCTGGGAGATTACGTCAATCTGGCTTGCAAGAGCTGCGAGACGCTGCGACACGGAATCAAGGGAGGAATTGGGGGCATCTAGGGTAACGTCTTGCGTGTTGTGGATCAGGTTGAGGGATTGAGGTCTCTTGTTGGTGGAGCAAGTCGGGTTGTCCTTTTTCGAGATCGAGGGAGAGGTCAGAGGAAGAGGAAGGGTAGGGTCAGGGGAAGGCTTTGAGTGCCTGAGAGCTGGAATGAAGCTAGTGGGGAAAGGGGTCCCTATCGGCATGTCGCATCTGCGAGTTTGCTGAGGAGGGATCCAGTAAGGGGGCGAGGTAGTGCTTTCCGTAAGGAGCTGTGGGATAAGGATGGTAGGGGAAGTGTGATGGTTGGAAGGGGGAAGTGAAGGTGTGGTTAGAGTTTCCTGTTGTGGCTGGTTGGCTGTAAGCATGAGTTGGGATGCGGTGGGGCCAAGCGTGAGAAGGGGAGCGTAGTAGGCCGGAGCAGTATCGCGTGGGTGAAAGAGAGAATCATAGGCTTCGCTGTTAGCTGTGAATGTGGGCGGGATTAGGATTGAGGCGAGGTGCGGTAGGGTTGGGAGGGCTGGTCTTAATGCGGGAAATAGGGAGTCGAAAGCTTCAAGGTTCTCATTGTTTGCCTGAATGAGGACCGTGCCATTCGTATAGATGATCACGGATGTGGACCATCTTCTGGCCAAGCCGTTAGGGAGTATGGAAGTTAGTTTGCAACTGTGGGAAGTGGATGTGGTTTTGGCGATATACAGTTGCGTTCTGATCATGGAGATCCAGTCTCCCGGTCTCTCAGTGTGGAATATAAGGTCCATCTTAGTCGGACCTTTGGAGGCAGAGTGGTAGATGTCTGTGAATAGGGTTTCTTTGTGTTGGCGGATAAGTTTCTGTTTAAAAATGTGTCTCATTTTTGTAGAGAGGAGGAGGGGGGAAGATGATGGTGAATGAGTTCCGGCTGTGGGGTTTCAGGTGGGCAGGTAGGACTTGTGTGGGAGGGGATGGCGAGTCACGAGCCATCGTGAGGTAATGTGAACGGAAGGGTGCTGTGGGGGTGGGTGACGGGGTGAGTCGAACGAGATGGATGAGGGGAGGGTGAGTGTGTTAAAATTGCCCGTAGGGGGCTGATCGGGCGTGTAGCTAGGGTCGCCGGGCTTGCTTACGAGGTGCTAACAAAAGCCGCTCATTTTATACACAGATCCCCTTTGAGCTCCCGGGGGTGTCTGTGTTCCGCTATTCAAATTGGGGGTGTTAGAAATCGACATGATTCATTAGGTGGGGGGGAGGTCGAGGGTGGCGGGAGGTGGGGGCACGATTCAGTCGGGCCTGGACTCCAGAGAGTGTGTGGCCAGACACTACCGGGCAAGTTGTCTTCGGAGGGCCGCTATTTTAGAGTCAGGTGGGGATTCAGTGTCTGGGCGAGGGAGGCTCGGGGCGAGTGCCAAGGAATGAGCAGTAACCCGGGCTCAGAGAGATGGGCGTCTCACCTTCGCTGTTTCAAGATGCCCACTGTGGAGAGATGAAGCCCGGGAATTTCTTTGTTCGGGCCGACCCTGCTCGGCCGCCATTTGTAGGTCAGGCAGGGGATTTGAGGTTTTGCTTCAGTCTAGGGGCTGCTTGGTGGCAAGAGAGGGCAGGAGTCAGGTTGCCTGGGCTAAACGCCGGCGTGACTCACCTGAACCTGTGCCACGGAGTCCTCTGGATCATTGCAGCTGTTGTCCTCGGGCCAGAGAGTCCTCGCGGTCTGCCATTTTTGGGACAGGCGCGGAGGTGGTGAACTGCGAGACTCGAACAGTTCAGTTTTTGGCAGGAATCTGTGCGGTGGTCGATTTCCTCCGCAGGCGGTGTGTGGTGGACGTCTCACGGCAGCTGGGGTCGAGGAGAGGCACTGTCGCTCCAAAACAGCCGACCCCGTTCGGGCCGACCCTGCTCGGCCAACATTTGTAGGTCAGGCAGGAGGGTTTGAGGCTTTACTTCAATGAAGGGGCTGCTTGGTGGCAAGAGAAGAAAGCGGTACAAAAGGGGGTGGTGATGGACGAAGCATCTGAACCAATCAAACACTCACACCCAGTCAAAAGATCTGGGTTTAATCCATCACCGTTCTTTAGCCCACTCTGCTACCCCAGTTCAGACATGGCCATATGAAAATCAGTCTGACCCTGTGCCTCATGGGAACAGTCCAGCCCGAACTGCCAAGCCATGCCTTCCCTTGACCAGAAACAAGCTTCCTAGGACCGATTTCTGGCATTTCAGCCATCTTCAGCCAGGCTTGCTTGAATCCAGTGGCAAAGTGAGCAAGGGACTCACGTCTGAGCATACCCTTCCAACTTATGGGGAACAAAGTGGTACAAAAGGGGATGGTGATGGACGAAGCATCTGAACCAATCAAACACTCACACCCAGTCAAAAGATCTGGGTTTAATCCATCACCGTTCTTTAGCCCACTCTGCCACCCCAGTTCAGATATGGCCATATGAAAATCAGTCTGACCCTGTGCCTCATGGGAACAGTCCAGCCCGAACTGCCAAGCCATGCCTTCCCTTAACCGGAAACAAGCTTCCAAGGACCGGTTTCTGGCATTTCAGCCGTCTCCAGCCAGGCTTGCTTGAATCCAGTGGCAAACGGAGTAAGGGACTCACGTCTCAGCATACCCTGCCAACTTATGGCAAACAAAGCGGTACAAAAGGGGGTGGTGATGGACGGAGCATCTGAACCAATGAAACACTCACACCCACTCAAAAGATCTGGGTTTAATCCATCACCGTTCTTTAGCCCACTCTGCCACCCCAGTTCAGACATGACCATATGCAAATCAGTCTGACCCTGTGCCTCATGGGAACAGTCCAGCCCCAACAGGCCAGAGAGTACTCGCGGTCCGCCATTTTAAGGACAGGCGTGGAGGTAGTGAACTGCGAGACTCGTGCAGTTCCGTTTTCGGCTTTCAATCTGTGCGGTGGCCGGTTTCCTCCGCAGGCGGTGTGTGGCGGACATCTTCACGGCAGCTGAGGTCGAAGAGAGGTCGCTCCAAAGCGGCTCCGGTAAGGAGGTGTCCTGGGGTTGCGAGAGGGCAGGGGAGCGCCGATCACCTGTGGGTGTGATCCGGCGGGTAATCCTTGTCTTCCGTACTGCACCCCCAGGTTCGGCGATTCGGTGAGGGGCCAGGGGCTGGGAGGGTGGCATCGAGGGGGGGGGCACTGCTAGGATATTTATCGTCCGTGCCAGGAGCTCGATTTCCCCCTAGACCGTTTTCCCGACAGAGAGTTGCCAATTTAGATGCTTTGGGTACTTTGCCACTGCTGATCAGTGTCAAAGTACAAGTGTTCCCTATGTAAAGTGTAATGGTAATTGGTTGGCCATGATTGATATGTTTGCCTTACTAGTTAAGTCCCGAGTGATGTACACTATGTGTGCCAGGGCTAGTAATGCAAAGGCAGGCGTAGAAGGGAATTCAGGCCTGCATTGTAGAGCCTGCGCGCAGTTTGCTAAGTTAGCATGTTGTCCTGACAAGTGCAACCACTTGTCAGGCCTAACTTTCCCTTTTGCCTACACCGTGGGCACCCCTGTGGTAGGTTCCTGGTAACCCCTGGGCAGGGTGCAGTGTAAGTAAAAGGCAGGACAAATACTATGGTGTATGTTATGTCCTGACAGTGAAAAACACACCATTTCGTTTCTCACTGCTGAAAGGTGATCCTGCCCATAAGACAGAATGGGGGAGGCTGGGTGTTGTGTTTGTTAGCCTAGTTTCTTATACGTTTAAAATGGAGAGGTGAAGTTTGGTATCTATGAACTCACAGTGTTATAACACATCTTTCTATGAAAGTGGTTTTGTGTGTGCCAGGGATAGTAATTCAAAGGCGCGTGGAGAAGGGAACTCAGGCCTGCAGTGTAAGGATTGCGCACAGTTTGCTAAGTTAGCATGTTGTCCTGACAAATGCAATCACTTGTCAGGCCTTACTTTGCCTTTTGCATACACAGTGGGCACCCCTGTGGTAAGTCCTGGGTAACCCTTGGGCAGGGCGCAGTGTAAGTAAAAGCAGGACATATACTAAGGTGTATGTTATGTCCTGACAGTGAAAAACACTCCATTTAGTTTTTCACTCCTGAAAGGCCATCCTGCCCATAGGGCAGAATGGGGGATGCTGGGTGTTGTGTTTGTTAGCCTAGTTTCCTATAAGTTTAAAATGGAGAGGTGAAGTTTGGTATGTATGAACTCACAGTGTCATAACACATCCTTCTATGAAAGTGGTTTTGGCACTGTGTGTTCAGAAACCACTCTTTTAAACAATGGCTGAGTTTTGTGCCTTAAGCATTTCTGTGTGTCTCTGCTGAATGTGGATTGACTGTCTGGATCTGAGAGGTGAGAGGAGTTGGAAGAGGTCTTGACCCAGGGAGCGGTTTAGATGGCACCAGGCTGCCCTGCATCTGGAGAGTAGGGGGAGGAGAAGCCCGGGAGGTGAAGAGGCCTGGGTTGCTGCTATAAAACAATTGACCCATCTCCTGCTGAGTGATTAAGGATCCAGACCCCCAGTATCAAAGGGAGAGGTGACACTGGGAGGGAGACACCCAGAACTGATTTAGGGAGGGGTCAGAGACCCCTGAGCACAACGATCTTCAAAGACATTAAGGGGTATAACTATGAGAGCTGAAACCCCTGAACATGGGAATGAAACAGAAATGGATTGAGACTGAAAATGCTTGGACCCATTTTGCGGTCAAGAGGAACCTCTGCGATGGAAGGAACAACTGAAGAGGCTGCTGGGGAAGGACTAATCCTTGCTTCATGATCTGTGGCTGGTCTGCAGTTTGCTGTTCTAACCAAAGAAAGAGGCTGTTGGGACTGTGCTTGACGCGCAGGGTCCCCCTGCTAGACGAATACTGTGCTTTGTGCTGTGTCTTGTAACCCCAAGGGCCCGGGGTTGAGCTGGCTCTATGTTTGGAAACACAGGAACATAAATGTTTCCGGAGAAGTTTCAAGCGACGCGGTGAGCGCATGTTGTGGCAGCTTGAGACCCTCGGAAGGTGTGCCCTGTGATATTGGACACACGGAGGAGAAGTGAGACTCAGACGCGCTGGGTGTGTGTCGCGGTGCACAGGCGGCATTAGTGAAGAGCACCTGGTCAACGTGTGCACCGAAGCTGAAATGAGTCTTGGACGCACTGGGTGCGTGCCGTGGTGCACTGCAGGCATTAGTGGAGAGCGCCTGGCTGGCTTGTGCACCAAAGCTGAAGTGAGACTCGGACGCGCAGGGTGCGTGTCGTGATGCACCGCAGGTGCTGCTGAAGAGCGCCTGGTCAGCGTGTGTATCGGAAGTGGAGTGAGTCTCAGATGCGCAGAGTGCATGTCGTGGTGCACAGGAAGCATTGGTGAGGAGCACTAAATCAACATGTGCATCGGAAGTGGAGTGAGTCTCGGACGCACAGGATGCGTGTCGTGGTGCACCAGTAGGCGTTGGTGAGGAGCGCCTGATCAACATGTGCATCAGAAGTGGAGTGAGTCTCGGACGCACAGGGTGCGTGTCGTGGTGCACCAGTGGCGTTGGTGAAGAGCACCTGGGCATCGAGTGCACTGGAGAAGAAGTGAGGCTCGGACACCCTGAGCGTGTCGAGGTACGGCCGAAGGAGTTGATGAAGAATGCCTAGATATCGGGGCACCTGAGTTGGAGTAAGTCTCAGTAAAGCAGTGTGCGTGCTTTGGTGCAACCTGGGACTGTGGAGGTGATCGGCTGATCATCGTTTGCACTGGAAGAAAGTGAGTCTCTGCAACGTGGTGTGCATGTATTGGTACCAACTGAGACCGCAGGAAGGAGTGCCTGGTGAGCGTGCACTCGGAGTCGACGTGGAGTCCCATCAGCGTTGTGTGTGTGGCTTTGTGTCAGAGGAGACCTGGAGGGTGCGGTGGTGAACAACACCCGGAGTAGAGTAATCTCAGGGGTGTGTGACACGTGTGACCTGCAGCCGCCTGCGACCTTCCTAACAATTGCGGCCCGGACTGGCAGCAATGGAGCAGCTGAGCTGCCAGGCCGAGCCGCTGAGGCCCATTTAGAAAGTTCTGCAAGAAAGGCCCAGTTCGCGGAAGGCGAAGAGGCGAGTGGGGTCGCGCCCCTAGGTAACGTGGATCACTACCTGGGCGGGATGCAGGCTAGGAGGGACACTCTCTCGACCTCTCAGTCCTCCTGAAAACGTGAGCCTGTGCTTTGGCTCAGAGTGAGGGCCCGTACTGACGAAAGGAGAGGCTGTACTGGAGCCAGAGTAAGAAGTTGTACTTTAAGTCATTGTTGAACGGTGTGAGGGGCAACTGTTATCAAAGAGGCTGATTGCGGTAATACACATTGCCAATATTGCTGCTAGTGAACTGCCAGACTGTCTTATGATGCCTGACATTGTTACTGCATAACGAAGTACACAATTATAGCGCTACGCATTGCATTATTTGTCCCTTGCAAAGTATAGGATTGTATCGGCCCACAGTGCATTATTTCGTCATTGCAAAGTACATGATTATAGAGGCTCCCATTGTATTATCTCTTCATTGCAAAGTACGTGATTAGGGTGTGACGCATTGCATTATTCCTTCATTGCGCAGTACAGGATTGTAGCGGTACGCATTGCATTAGTTCTCCCATTGCCAGGTACTGGGGTGTATTGTTACGCATTGTATTATTTATCCTTTGCCCAGCACAGGATTGTATCGTTATGCAGTGCATTATTGTTTGTCCATTGCAACGTATGTGATTTTAGCATTGCAACCAGCATAGCATTTCGAAAGCGGTGGTTGGGATTTGAACCTACCAGCGGCCCGAACGAATATTACCATTTATTATATGTTGGCTTTTGTATTATGTGGTCTGATCGTATATCTTTTTATACAAAGTTTATACTCGTTTTTATCAAACTCATGTGGAGTCCATTTGTGGTGTCACCAGGGGGTTACTGAGTGCGTGGTTGCACAGACTGTACACTCGTGCCTCGGAGATAGGCCTGGCTGCTCCGCCAACATACTAAGGGGGTGAGCAGAGCTATCTGAAGCGGTGTCCTTACTTGGCCTAATGTTGAGTGAGGAGTCCCGGGTCTCGCCTTTAGTGGCAGTGGTGCCGGACGGGGACTCCCGCTTCCAACACTCACCACTTGCCCACTGTGAGACCTGCCCACGTGGCTCGCCTTGTCGTCCTTCCCCAGCTGGTATCCACACTGAGGAAAGGTTGTAACTGCCTTCACAGACTCCAAGTGTGTCTTGGAATCAGGCAGGAATGGCTCCTCTGGATGCAGAGGGGTTCATACCTTCTGCTGGTAGCCAGATTAAAAGCGTCTTCTCCATGCACAACCTGTCGAAGACTTTCCTTTTATGCCAACGAGTTACAGTTGTGAAATGTTCGACTCAATAGAATTCCCATGATGACGTTTGCCCAGGAGATACCCTCACTGGCACCGCGGCTGACAAGGCTGCTCCATCTCAAACCAATGAAACTGCTGTATATGTCCCAAAAGAGACCTATTCCCTGATCGTTTGATAAAAGAACAATTCTGTGAAACTGAAAAGCAACACTGGACCAAACAAAAGTGTACAAGGGACCCAAAGGGGGTGTGGAGACACACCCCCTTAATGGCGTGTGGCTGCACCAACAGTTCTAATCAGTGATCTCTCGTGGTTACACCATGGAGCACCCCATGTCCTTATGCGGCAGCATCCCCATCCTGCCTTGGCTACACTGCTTCAACCACCTTTGACAGTTCTGCCTAGGCAGGAGGGCAATGCATCTCTGCACCTTGGTACCCAGACCCTCAGCTGTGGCACAGAGAAATCTGTGCCACAGGACTGCTCGGAACACAGAATGCAGTGGAACAGCGATCGGCATCCATTGTCATGAAGACACATCCCATCTAATCTCAACATGCAAAACACTGCAGCCCTGCCTATAGTTACAAACGAGTATAACCAGGGCCATTGGAATCCTGCAGCAGGAGACGGCCACATTAAACAGGCAGAAAATTATGTGACAAGAAAAGGCAAATTATGCAGTATTATGCGGCAATTGGAATAACATCACTTCGTTATTTTTACATTGTAAAACTTGGTAACACTGTCTGGCATTACTTGCACCTTATTAGTACCAGTTTAATACCTAAAATACAGCAATAAGCAACAAAAATGTGACGGGTCCAGTTCTGTAAAGGGCCTTTCACAACACAGCAACACATGTTGCTGCATCTTTAGAAACTTTTTGCACCTTTTGAGCTAGAAGCCTCACTTTTATTGTAAAAAATCTGCAGATTATGCAGCAGATGATAGATTATGTGGCAAATGCGGCTAATCTATAACCATGTGAAAATCGCAGTGTCTGCACATTTTAGATACTGCTCACCGTTCAGCAAGATTGTATCATGGGTATTGCATGTATGTACAGGAGTCAGATTTTTTTTTCTGAAATCTAGCATATATTCGTTGGGAATTAATATCACAGAACCCATTAAGTCTATCTGTTTACATGTTGAAAATGTTTTTATTAGCAAGCCCACGTCACTCGTGACGCCTGAGTTGGATGGGTGTGGGGTGGGTGTACGGTGGGTGTACAGGCCAACCCTCAAGGAGCGGCTGGTAAACTGGTGCCTGCTGAAACACTAGACCGTGTCCAACAGGACAGTACACTCGTTCTCCCGGGTATACTGGCGCGGGATAATGTTCACCTTCTTAACCTCTTCCATGCTGGTGACGAACCCCAGCCGCCACGCTCTGCGGCGTTCGTGTGCTGATGACGGCGGGGGTTCGTCACGGCCCCGCCCTGTTCTTTTGTTTACCGCACAGCGGCGGAAACGGCCCAGCATGGAAGGGGTTAAAGCACTGCTGATCTCCATCATGTAAGAGAACTTCACAAAAACATGGAGTTTTCAAACTTAGGACAGAAATAAATATGCGGTCAGCAATATCAGTGGTTTAAAACAGAACTCAAAAAAGTAATCATGAAACAGGATAGAGTAACTACTCCTGACACTGGGCGCTTGGCTGGGAGCAGGTCTGGGGTGCAGGGCACATCTTATCGTCGCTCTCTGGCTAAGAAGGCTAAAGTCGCGCTCTGACCGTTTCCAAACGCAGGGATGCGCCATATTCACAAGAATACGGTGCATCCCTTTATTTCCCTTAGTACTGGCGCTAAATGTAGTAGCCTAGTGCCAACGCAGGCACTCTTGCACCACTGGAAAGATTGTTTGCGTGCAGGAAAGTGTCTCGTCCTGCACATAAACATTCAGTAATGGTGTTTTGTAACTTCTGTGAGTGCACACATATAAGTTTGAAATCGTAATTTTTTTTAATGCTTGTTTATGTGTAGGAAGGGACACCTTCCTGCACATAAACAATCGTTCATGGCATTTTGCTGTTTCTATGTGCGCTGCACAATGCAACACACATAGAAACAGCAACAATAGGAAGAAATAAAGCATTTCTCCTCGTTTTGCCCTGTTAAGACCAGGTTTCCCTGGTCTTAATTTTGGCGCTGCCTCCTATTTACGCCACGCTTGTAAATAGGGTGCAGCATCAAAATCAATGGGTGTTGCTCACCGCAACCCCCACTGCCCACCACTTTCACGCTAAATATAGAGTGAAAGGGTTGGTGCCTTTTTCACAAGGCAGCGTTAAGCCACGTTAAGTGGCTTAACTCTGCCTTGTGAATAAGGCAAAACTCCTATCGCCAAAGGAACGTCGGAAAAATGTACGTTCTTGTGGTGATAGGTGCTTGTAAATATGCCCCACAGTATGCACTATAATGGAGTCACATGTTGCTTGGAATAAAAAACACAGAAAGCAAAAGCAAGGGAATGCAAGATGAAGTAAAATGTGAGACTTGCTGACATGGATCACCCAACGGGCTGAACTGGTCCACAGTCCTTGCTGCAGTGGGGTGAGACTGCTCTCAGCCAAAGCAATCTTCCGACCTGTAAAGACGACTGAACACCTCGAAGGTCTGTGACCTGGTTCCACCGGGTTCCTGGCTGCACTCCGACTGGTCCCGGTTGCTACAGAGCGCACCTCCCAAGCTGTTTCTCCGAGTGATGCTGCATGCTGCTCTGAGGGCCACTCCTGAGCCACAGGGCAGGAAAGAGTCCAATGGCCAAGACAACTGTGTGCCCTGTGCGACCCATGCACAGCGAGGAACCAGAGTACAATTGTGCAAACTGTAACAAGCCGGGCCCGGTGGCAATTTCCATGACCACCAAAGTCACCTCTTCTGTGGGCCCAGCCTAAAATGCCCAGAATGTGCAAATATTTAAAAGGCTGTCGGAAAGGGACTTTGGGGGCCCCCAGCAGCCCCCTGTGAGCCACTAAGTAGCCAGGGGGCGCATGTGGTGCCACCCCAGATATCCATGCACTGTGTGCCTGGCACTACCTGGTGCCCAGCACACGTGCATGGTTATTTAATAAATACCTCTTTCTCCCGCGTATTGTGCTGCAGCCCTTTTCCGGTCTGCAGCATCAGCCGCTGTCGAAAAAGGCATTTTACGGCCGTCTCCCCAGCGGGCGGATCGAAATACGGCAGGTGGGACCGCCGACTCCCTGTCACCTGGTTTCAATCCCGCTTTAATGGCGGTCGGACACTCGGCCGACCATCAAGGTAAAGAGCATGTTAGTGTTCAGAAAGAGTGAATATTTTGTATTGGTCAAAGCAACTCTTATTGATGATTGACTGGGGACGCTTCTCTTCCAGTTGTTCTGTGCTTGCTTTCCCTCTTTTTCCCCATACTCTTCCTTTCTTGCCTACTTTTTCACTCTTTAACTTTCCTTCTTTGTCTGTCTCTCCTCTCCTTTCATTTCATCACATATATTGTTCCTCTTTCACCATTCTGAGTAGCCAGGAGCCTCCAGGCCCCGAATTACTTGGCCCACAAATGCCGGGGAACGATCATTTCTGGCCTGGATATACCACACCCTTGTCTGGACGCGGAGCTGCTGGGGCGGCGGAGCCAGACCGCCATTCTCCTGCAGCATGGGAAGATCTGCTGCCCCTTTCACCCCCCTTACCCTGGCGGCCTCTGGGGACCTCGGACAGCTCCTCACTCACCGCCCCGTTCCGCCAAGGAGGTGGTGAATTTGCAGCATAATGGGGCCGGAATCACGAGCATAAATCTGTGACAAACACCTGGTAAGACCTGTTGTGCCTGTTATTCCACATTCCGTCCTCATCCTCAATCGCACGATTTTGTAGCAGAGATTGGATGTCACCGAAGTCTAGGCTCTTTTATATTCCCACCCTATAAAAAAAATCTGCCATATTCATAATGAGGGCCTTAAAGGTGAAGTTCCGCCCAAAATTTTTCAAACTTCGAATGGCTCACAATCCACAATTCCTGCATCACCTCAACTCTCTCTTAAAGGCTTAAAATGTATTTCCGGTGCGAATTCCATCACCTTTTCATAGCAGGTGGAAACGAACACCTGACAGCGACAGCACCCTCTTTCTCCCTCCTTGGAATTCAAACACATTGAGTGGCGGAGAGCCAGAGGCTGCCTTGGTGTTCGGTGTGTGCACATTTGTGCTTCTCTAGCATGCTGCTCTGCACAAAGTCACAAAGTAGCACGCGCCACCGTTGAAATACGTCAGGGGATAGCGTAGGGAAGATGAAGAAATATATTGCTTCTAAACATTACATTTTAGTTTTTAAAGTTGGAAAAAAATGACCCAAGTTATAAACGACGGATGATTGTCGGGCATAGTGATGTGCAGGCTGGCAGCTGGTGTTTACTTGGTGACATTCTTGATGTTTCATTGCATCCATTCTTCAACGGCAAAAGCACTAAAGCACAGTGATGCAATAGGATACTTTAAACTGACCAGCCCTTGAGAAATCTTCTACCATGACAAATGCTGTGTAGGTCACAAGAAGGTGTGCTGATAATTTGCCTTGTGTTACATTTTAATGACACCTTATTACCAAATTCCATTGTTCTCGTTAATCTGCAGGAACTACGCCCAAGGTTCGGTACCAGATGCACAACTTTTTTTTTTAATATACATATTTTTTTATTTTATTTTCGAAACCACCACTAATGAGAGCGCTGTACATAGAATCTGGCCTCCCACCCTACAGACTGCAGAGTAAGAACAACAACCAAGAACAGCCACCGTTGCACCCACCCCCACCCACTCTCCAGACACCAGTCGACATTTACAGATTCAAAGGTAGAAGCAAGCACCAAGTAGTAAACACGAGTACAGGCACCAGATGCATTACTGACCTGGATAACCACATTCCATACTAACTTGGTGTTGGGTTTCTGGCTGGCAGAGGTATGCACCCTGTCCAAGCAGGAACCACAATCCTAGTCAGGGTAAGTCACAACACACCCTAAATTAATCCGTGGTCACCCTCTGGTAGCTTGGCACAGAGCAGTCAGGCTTAACTAAAGAGACAATGTGTTAAGTATGTGTGCAACACTTCAAACAGATAAACAGTGTAAACACGACCCAAAAAATATCCACGCCATTATAGACAAATAGAACCCAATCTAATGAATAAAACAAGACCAAAATGAAAAAAAATGCAATGAGTAGAAATCAAGATATGAATTTTTAAAGAATAATTGCAAAAATAGCGCTTGGAAGCAGTAAACGCTTAATTGGTTAATTTCTCGCTCTTGGAACAAACTCAAGCATTTAGACCAAACAAGATGGAGTGTGGCTTAGATACAGGGACCCACGTAGGTCCGCTGAACAAAAGTACCTTGATCATTGGTATGCATTGACGAAGATGCAGGGGGCAGCCGAGCAATGCGCTGGTGATCGCAACGCAGTTGGAGTGATGCTTCGTATTTCTCCACGCAAAGGTGTGTGATGGTTTCGAGAGCAATGCACCCATTCCAAGATATGGTGGTTTAGAAAGCGATGCACCAGGATTCTCCACGCTCTAGAAAAGATGCATTGATCTTCTCCAAGCAGTGGCTGCGATGCGTTGGTTACGAAGCAGTGGTTCCGGAGGAGATGTGCTAAATCCGAGTGGGATGCGCCAATCCTGTTTCTGCAACAGCAGCTCTCGCAGCAGAGAATGCATCGGATCCGCTGTAGCAAACACATAGGCTACATCCATGGGTCTAGAACTGGGGCGGCACCCCTTGGCAGGACAGACTCACAAGCAGTAATGTCCAAGTGTTGAATCATCAGGTGGGTTTTAAAGTCTTTTGACTTAAATCAGGAAGCAAACCAGCAAGCACTTGAAGTCACTCTGAGTTCAAGTGATGCAGGTCCAGTCCTTTCACCGAGGCAGAGAGAGCAGCAGGTGGCAGGGAGCACAGCAATGCAGGAGTACAGGAAACAGCAGTCCAGTAGAGTGGCAGTCCTTTAGCAGCACAGCAGGTCTTCTTCTTGGAGAGTGGTCACAGGTCCTGAAGTGTACTTAAGTCATGGTATCAGCAGTCTAGTACTTATGCCTAGTTTATTTATTTATTTATTTATTTTGAACGTTTTATATAGCGCGAACAAGATCTTTGCAGATATCAGAGCGCTTTACATAGGAGGGGGGAACATGAGGGAGCATAGACAAACGGTGCTTTTGAAATGGGGGATACATCAAAGAAGAGTCTTTGAAGTGCACAGAGGTCCACCCTTCCTACCCTGGCTCCAGACTCACTACCGGGAGGTATGCAGCCCTTTGTGTGTGGAAAGGACACAGCCTATTCAGGTGTGAGGGTGAGGCTGTGCCCAGCTCCTTCCTCTTATTCTTGCAGTAAGATCCATCAGACACACCTAAACTCCCTTTGTGTGTGGCTGTCTAGAGGGAATACAAAAAGCCCAGATGTGACCCCACCCAGACTGAATAGAGGCAAGGAGTAGGCACTATGTGGCTAAAGTAAGGAAATGCCAACTTTCTATAAGCAGCATTTGCAGAATTGAAATTTCATTCAGACTTCACCATTAGTTGTGATTTTAAAGTGTGTATTTCAGAGGCGCCAGTCTTGGGCGACTTATCTCTCCCAATTGGAAATGTTATCCAATGGGAGAGATAGGCCTTTCAAGAGTGAAAAACTATTTTGGGAGTTTTTCACAATCCACACATGTAAAACTTAAAAGTACATGCCCTGCCTTTTAAATACATTGCAACATTCCCTGAGGATTATACAGGGCCTACCTTAAGGGGTGTCTTATTTGTAAGAATCCCACAACCCTCCTGAGGCACAGCCGGGAGCGAGTTTTAGCGATCTTTGTAGAAAATACTTTTTAAATATTGTGATAAATTGTGATTTTAAGACAATAGCACTTTACCTGCTCAGACCCGCTAGAAGCCTCCCCAACAGCGATTCCTGCGCTGGGAAGGAGAGCACATAGGAGGTTTGTCAGGCGCCATCGGCCACGCCGAGTAGAGGGACACGCCCCCCTCGAGGCCACGCCCCCTCTCGCCCTACAATAATGTGTATGAACAGGAAGCGCAGCGGACGAGCACAGCGGGCGCGACGAATGCGCGCCGAAGGCGCGCATAAGGCAAGCTTGTCTGCGCTCGTCCGCGCCGAGTATGGGCCCAGGGCCATATCCCCTGGACAAACTAACCTCGACAAAGGGCCTCGGAAATACTCAAGCGAGGAACTAAAACGTTGGAGACCTACCATCTCATGCTCCAAGATAGAACCACATAAAGAGGGTAAGGTAAGAAATGTCCGTCATGTCCACTCACATTCGACTTTCTTCCCGCCAAAAATATGGATAATACCGGGATACCAAAACATAGAAACTATAATTTGAAAATCGGTCTGATCAACACAAGATCGTTGGTCAAACATAATATACAAACGTCCAAATTAATAGACGGACAGAAAATCGATATATTATTCGTCACCGATACATGGGCAGACGAGGCATCAGATGCCGACCTAGCCTTAGCTATTCCGGACGGATACTCTCTTTCTAGAGTTGACAGAAAAATAAAACGAGGAGGAGGTTTAGCGATTATAGCAAAGGATGATTTTAAGATTAAAACCTCAGATAAGGGTAACACCTCAGACTGCGAAATATTGACATTCCAAATAAAGATCACAAATAACTACACTTTTAATGGAATACTAATATACAGACCACCTAGTGCAAAAACCCCCCTAATCGACCTGCTAAGCCGTTTTCTTGAATCTAGTGTGACATGTCCCGATTACACTATCCTAGGTGATTTTAATCTACACCTAGAGAAAAAATCAGACCCCAAGATAGTAAGCATGGGCGAATTTTGCAAATCTCGCATTCGCGAATTTTGCGGATTTGCGAACTCGCAATCCGCAAAATCCGCGAATTCTCGCGAATTTGCGGGGTTTTTTTTGTGTTCGCGCGGGTTTCTGCCAGTTCGCGAGGGTTTTGTACAATTTCGCAAACGCGAACTTACCTGTCGGGTCGCAAGTTTTGCGAACTTGTTGTTTCTACGTGTCCAGCCTGTTTGGGACACTCTTCTTCATCACTGCCACTCTCTGTCACCACTGCCACTCTCTGACTACTCATGCCACCCTCTGGCCCACCCATGCCACCCTCTGTTTCATCACAGCACCCTCTGGTTGTCCAGTGTACATTATTGTGGCAAAGCAAAGCACACCTTCCCTGCCTCAAGTGACCTGAATTAATTTGGGGCTGATTAATGTGTCACAGAATATTTTTTTAGCTGGCACCTGCTTCCTTAGTGCTTCCTGATTAGTGATCTTTTGCACTTGCTAAGTGCTTTCATTGTTGCAAAATTAGTTACAACACCTGCCCTGCCCCAACTGACAATAATAAATTAGGGGCTGATTAATGTGTCACTGGATTTGAACTTCCAGCCTGGCTCCTGCTTGTCTCCCTTAGCTGTAATTCAGGACCTTTGTGGCATATGTGTAACTATTCTGAGGGTCAGAGCAGGGTCACATAATAGTTGCAAGTAGGCAACTGAACTCTGGAGGGGCCCCTCAGGAAGCACTACAGGAAATGGCTACTAATGTTGAGCTTGAACTTTTGAACCTGGTAAGTAGTTTCAGTTGTGCTAAGATCGTATTTCTGCAATTTAGCGCTTATTCGTGGGGCGCGAAGTTGAACTGGGAAGCCGCGAACTCACGCGAAATGTAAATGTATTTGAGCTTATATATACAGTGCGAGCAAGCCATAAAATCCGCTGCTCGCGGATTTGCGGATTTTGCGGGAAATTCGCGAATCTCGTGGATTGCGAATTTACCGAAAATCCGCAAAATCCGCGAGCGGAACGGATTTTCCGCCCATACTTACAAGATAGCAGCATTTATTGATGCATTGGCAAATTTTGACCTGGAACAAAAAGTCAATTCTGAAACTCATAATGCTGGACATACACTAGACCGTATTTTTTCGTCTTGCCAGAATCTAAATAAAGTAGATACCCTCCCTATTCCATGGACAGATCATAAACTAGTAACATTTATGTTGGAAGTTAAAAAGGAGACTGGAAGACCAGTGGAAATCATTAAGCAAGTAACATATCAGGACTGGTCTAAAATTGACAACCAGGCGTTCAAAGAAAAACTCCAAATATCCTATCCCACGTTTGACGATAATAGTAACATAGCCTGTAATCAATTTAACGAGTGGATAGACAAGGCAGTCAATTCGACTGTCCCTCAAAAAAAGGTAACCTTGAAAAGAAAAACCCCATCACAACCTTGGTTCTCAGACGCGCTAAAAACACAAAAACAAACGTGTAGAAGAGCAGAGAAAAAATGGAGAACCAACTACGACGCCCACCTCAGACAAGAATATAAAGTCACCTTAACAATTATAAAAAACTAATAATAGAAGAAAAAAGTAGATACTTCACCAATAAGATTAATGAGTCAAAAAACTCCAGCAAAACTCTTTTTGACACTGTCAAAAAACTTTCAAAGTGCGAAAACAATAACCAGGAAGCACTGTCATCAAAATTTTGCAATATACTAGGTGACCTCTTTGTTAATAAAGTCTCATCAGTATATAACTCCTTCAAAAATCAGAACAACAAAACCATGGAAGAGGACATATCACACTCAATAAATTCAGAAACCCAACAAGACCAAACATCAGCTTTTAGATTTATACACCCTACAGCCGAGCAGATCCAGAAAGAAATCCTCACTACCAACTCAGGTAGCCCAACGGACCCCTGTCCACCCCGAATTATGCAGGTCTGCTCCATTGAACTAAGCCTGGTCTTGGAAAAATTATTTTCCAAAATTATCAACACCAACATCTTCCCAGATGACTGGAAAATGATATCCATTAGGCCACTGTTAAAGAAACCCAATCTGGACTGTGAAAATCCCAACAACTATAGACCCATAGCCAGGATCCCTTTTGCTGCTAAAATTCTGGAGAAGCTGCTAAATAAACAACTATCTCAACATCTGATGGACGGAGACTGGCTGGACCATTCTCAATTTGGTTTCCGGGCAGAACACGGGACAGAGACAGCCTTGATCACAGCAGTGGAGGAACTCAGGACAATAATGGATAATGGATCGAAGGCCGCACTGATATTACTTGACTTATCAGCGGCCTTCGATACGGTCAGCCACAAAATTCTCATAACACGGCTAAAAACAGCAAACATACATGAGTCAACCTGCGCTCTTATAGCCTCTTACCTAGAGAACAGAACCTTCTCAGTTGAATCAGGAGAAGCGAAATCTAATCTGTTCAGCCTACCATGTGGAGTCCCGCAGGGATCATGAATGAGCCCCACTCTTTTTAATTTATATGTAGCTCCACTGGCGCAAATAATAAGGAACGACGGCTTCACCCCTTTATCCTACGCCGACGACACCCAAATTGTGGTGTCAATAAGCAAGGAGGTACAAGACACAGCAGAAAAATTCCAACACTGTATGACAAAAATCAGCCAATGGATGAAAACGAATTGCTTGAAATTAAACGGCGATAAGAGTGAAGTCTTGATACTAGGAGGAGACACAAACATATGGTCACCTCTATGGTGGCCTGAAGATATGGGAAGATGCCCAGAGTCGTCGGAAAAGGTGAAAAACCTAGGAATAATGTTAGATACTAACCTTTCATTTGATGCTCAAGCAAGCAAACTAGCTTCATCACTTTGGTACATCTTGAAAATGATTAAAAAGATTTTACCTTACATACCGCATGACTCACGCAAAACAGTGGTGACGGCATTGGCCTTGTCCAGACTGGACTACGGAAATGGCCTATATGTCTGAGCAAGGAAGAAAATTCTTCTTAAGTTGCAACGCCTTCAGAACGCAGCAGCGAGGCTGATACTGGAAATACCAAAGTTTGAAAAAGTAAGCCATAAACTAAAAAGTTTGCACTGGCTTCCAATTGCAAGCAGGATAAAATTTAAGTCACTATGCTTGGCATACAAAGCAATAAATGGAACTGGATCAAAATTTCTAAAAACACACCTGCAACTATATGAGCCAAATAGACTTCTGAGATCCGGCCAAATGAAACTCATAAAGGTACCCAGATTCAGAAGAACAAAATGGGGAGGTAGAAGCTTCCTGGTACAGACGGCAAAAACATGGAACCAACTACCGCTAGACTTAAAACCCAGTCCATCCCTGAAATCCTTCAGAAAGGGAGTCAAAACATGGCTCTTCGCTAAACAGCTCTAATTATACATCTTTAATGAGTCAGTGGGAATCTCAGCGCCAAGACGCCTTCGGGCATTTGCGCGCTATATAAATTGAAAAATCAAATCAAATCAAAATCAAGGCTTCCCGTATTCCATTTTTACTGATAACTATAGAAAGAAAGCTATCTATTTGTAAATGTGGATAAAAACTGAAAATAACTTTTCTTTTGGACGATACTCACTATTATCAATGATGAGTGCTAGGTCAATAGCTGTGAAGGTTGATAGGTAAAAAATGTTACCATCCTGAAAAAGCTTAAATAACTTCAGTAGTGTAGTACAGCTGTTTAGGCTGATCTATGATGCAGCTGGTTTCAAATTACTGTAGTGTTCTGTAAATGGTTAAACTCCATTGGACATTCAAACATAAGTAAACATTTTTCAGTTAAATAAATGTGGAAATATACCCATTGGAGCTACATTCTGTACACTAAGAACAAAATAAATATGGATAAACACAGATAAAATGACCAACAAATAAATATGGATAAATACAGATGGAAATGTCAAAAAAATAAATACCATAAAACAGGGAGCGCTACTTACATGTACAAAAAGAAAAGGCTAGGGCCCGGCAAGAGGGTTATTCTGGCAGTGTAAACTGCATACACAGGATCTGCAGTTGCAGGCCCGGGACATGGTAAAAGGGCTACTTAAGTGGGTGGCACAATCAGTGCTGCAGGCCCACTAGTGACATTTAATTTAAAGGACCTGGGCACAGGGGGTACCCTTTACTAGGGACTTATAAGTAAATTAAATATGTCAATTGGGATGAACCAATATTATGGTGTTTAGGGGAGAGAGCACAAGCACTTTAGCACTGGTTAGCAGTGGTAAAGTGCACAGAGTCATAATACCAGCAATAATGAGATAAAAAAAGAGGGAGATAGGTAAACAACTGGGGGAAATACCACCCTAAGCCTGTCAGATACATTACTAACCTGGATGGCCAGATGCAGTACTAACCTGGATCACCACATGTATTACTAACCTGCATCAACACATGCAGTACTAACCTGGATCACCACATGAAGTACTAACCTGGATCACCACATGCAGTACTAACCTTGGTAACTAGATGCATTACTAACCTGGATAATTACATGCAGTACCAACCTGGATAACCAAATGCCTCACTAATATGGATAACCAGATACAGTACAAACCTGGATAACCAGATGTATTACTAACCTGGATAAACAGATACATTAGTAACCTGGATAATCACATGCATTAGTAACCTGGATAATCACATGCAGTACCAACCTGAATAACCAAATGCCTAACTAATCTGGATAACCACATGCAGTACTAACCTGGATAACTAGATGCAGTACAGACCTTGATAACCAGATGTATTACTAACCTGTATCAACAGATGCATTTCTAACCTGGATTACCAGATGCACTACTAACCTGGATAACCAGATACAGTACTAACCTGGATCACCACATGTATTACTAACCTGGATCACCACATGCAGAACTAACCTGAATCACCACATGCAGTACTAACCTTGGTAACTAGATGCATTACTAACCTGGATAACCACATGCAGTACCAACCTGGATAACCAAATGCCTCACTATCTGGATAACCAGATGCAGTACAAACCTGGATAACCAGATGTATTACTAACCTGGATAAACAGATGCATTACTAACCTGGATAACCACATACAGTACCAACCTGGATAACTAAATGCCTAACTAATCTGGATAACCAGATGCAGTACTAACCTGAAGAACTAGATGCAGTACGAACCCGGATAACCAGATGCACTACTAACCTGGATAACCAGATGCAGTACTAACCTGGATCACCACATGCAGTACTAACCTTGGTAACTAGATGCATTACTAACCTGGATAATTACATGCAGTACCAACCTGGATAACCAAATGCCTCACTAATCTGGATAACCAGATGCAGTACTAACCTGGAGAACTAGATGCAGTGTAAACCTGGATAAACAGATGCAGTACAAACCTGGATAACCAGATATATTACTGACCTGGATAAACAGATTCATTACCAACCACACATTTTCTAATTGAGAAGACCTTGCCATTACTAAACATCCTAAAGTATGTTAGTAGGTTTAACACTTGAAAGTATTTATGTGGTGTTTGTATAGTGAGAACCTATCCAAAAGGCGTAGGAGTGGTGTGCGGGGTCAAAGACTAGCACACAGTCAACGAGCGATAGGAGAGGTAGGTGGGCTCTGGAAGCAGAAGTGTACTCTTAGTGCATTATGATGTAGTGTTCTTTAGAGAGTTAAGTCTTCAATCCTTTCCTTTTTTTCGAGCAGAGTTGTGGCGGTCCTGATGGATACGCCAATGTTCTTCCAAATCCTGGGTGCACAGATGGAATAGGCCTGCCGCCTTGCTTTTTCCTTCTTACATTTCTTAGTTGACACGCCGCTGGTGGTGTCATGGCTGCGGTTGTGCCGAGAGCCACTAGAGATGGCGGGCTTGTCTGCAAGATAAGTGGTGCTGCTGATGACTTCATAAATGTTGCAGCTAATTTTGAAGATGGTGTGGGCTGGTAAGGCAGTGATGGGATCCCATTGGTGCATGACTCTGACTCACACATTAGAGTTTCATTCATAATATATAAAGAGGCCTTCTACACAATAGTCTTGATTCATGCACATCATATCTCGCCAGTCCTAAACTAGCATTTCATGCTTCTTTTTTATATAAAATAATTTGTTGTAATTAATCACAGCCAGCTAGAGTTCTTAAAATCTGGACTATTCCAGCTGTAATGACTTATTTTAATATGCTTTCTAAATGGCTGCCTAAGTGATCTAATAACTTTACAATGAGCATAAATAATGATAAATATATACATGTTAAAGGCACAAAACATACTTAATGCTGAACACTGAATTAAAATTATTATAGCCACATGATGAAACAAACTTTGGAAAATCCAATAGGACTGGCCTTGGCCAAATAGGTGGATGGTTGGTTTGTGTTTTTTATTGGAAATATCTGCACCAAAAGAAGAAAAAAAAGAAAACATACTGCTGCTTAAATGCAGCGGTCAGAAGCTATCATTTAATATTTTAAATCTAAAAAAGGTTCATCATCACGCATCCTTTTAATAGCATTTTAATAGAATAGCATTGGGTGCTTTCTACCAGGAAGATCTAGCTGAAACAGGGGTAGAGCGGTTTTTAATTATCATGCATATGTTAGGAAACTGTGATATTTACTGGTGTAAAGAAAGGTGCTTTCAGTTACTGTAAGCAGAAGACCTGCACAATGATGACTGAAAAGTAGTACAAAGGATGGAAAGAGAACGTATTTGCAAAGTATTGGCTGGCCAGCCCTGGGACCGAGTTGCACATTATTTTTAGGGGGATGTTGACACCTGGTCAGGCACATTGCAAGACCGCCAGTGGATGAAGTAGTCCAGCCCCTTGCACGCTGTGGTGGCTGCAGGACAGGAAAATATGAATGGCAGTTGAACAGAACAATGGATGAAAAGGGCTGACCCAAACTGTACATATGTATGCATTTTTTTATTTATGAATGACACTCTCTCCCTGCTGGAAGTTATGTCAGCCTGTGGACTCACCCAATTGGTGAAAGGATCCACCCACCGAGCGGGGCACACGCTTGATGGGATTTTTTCTAATGATCAGAGGCTGACAGTAACTGATCCCTTCCATCTGTCATGGTCGGATCATTTGGCCGTTCCCTTTAATCTGACCTATCCGATCCAGGACACCATTAGAAGGGTTCCGAGTACAATGGAAGTACGTAGGAATTTTAAAAACATCAGGGAAAACTCTTTCTATCCGTGGACGTCTAGTTTGTCCACTACTCTGGAGATGGATGTTCCTTCGGCGGTTTCACAATATGAAAAGACCATCACGGAGGCCCTGGATGAACTGGCTCCTGCTAGGTCCTGTTATTCAGCCAGGAAAAGACCCTCAGCTCCCTGGTTCTCAGAACAACTAAGGCTCCTTAGACAAGAAGTAAGGAGACAGGAGCGCCTATGGCATTCTAGCTGGGACCAAAAGGATAGGGAAGCCCACAAGATTCTGTTAAAAAGATACAAGTTGGAAGTGATTAGGACCAAACAAGAATACTTTATGGCCCTCACAGCCTCACTTTCATCTCCTAAAGAGCTCTTCAGGATTGTCGATTCTCTTACTTCTCTCCAGATCCCTGACCCTGTTGTTGCATCTCAGGAGCTCTGCAATAGGATAGCCTCCTTCTTTCAGTCCAAAATATCGGACATTTACATTGCCTTGGAGTCGCAAAGATCCTCTACCGCTGAGCCTCCGGTGCCCACTGTTTCGGACTCTGCCTCTGCAGAATTACCTCGGCTCGGGTGTCTGGAATCCTTTCCTCCTCTCTCTTGCCAGGACCTAGAGATCCTTCTTAACAAAACTAAATCTGGTTCTCCGCTAGATGTCTGCCCTCTAAAGATCCTCAAGCTGTGTAGAGAATCCCTCCTTCCCCCTTTGGTTGACATCATGAATAGGGCGATGAAGGAGGGCATTTTTCCCCAGCAGTGGAAAAATGCTGTGGTAAAACCACTGCTCAAGAAACCCTCTCTTGACCCTGGGGTATTAAAAAACATTCGCCCCATCTCACTGCTCCCGGCTCCCGCGAAGATGTTAGAAGCCCATTTAAATAAACATCTTGCTGCCTTCGTGGAGAGTTCGGGTTGTTTGGATCTATCCCAGCATGGATTCAAGAGGGAACATAGCACTGAGTCTGCCCTTACCATAGTGCTTGATAACATCCGCACACGTGTAGATGGGGGACAGACCTCCCTCCTGATCCTTTT
Organism: Lissotriton vulgaris; assembly: GCF_964263255.1. NCBI lineage: Eukaryota > Metazoa > Chordata > Amphibia > Caudata > Salamandridae > Lissotriton > Lissotriton vulgaris. The sequence continues at coordinate 1,899,867,050 of NC_141693.1, forward strand.
AGACCTCACGGCTGCCTTCGATACCCTTTCTCCCTCGGTATTAACATCTCGACTGAGGGAGATTGGGGTTCGGGGGGCGGCCCTGGGGCTCCTTTCCTCTTTTCTTGATCATAGAGAGCAAAGGGTGATGCTGGGTCAGTTTCTATCTCCATCCCTGTCTGTGCAATGTGGGGTCCCTCAAGGGTCGGCGCTTAGTCCCACCCTTTTTAACATTTATGTGACCCCCCTTGCCAGACTTATTAGATCTTTTGGGATGACACCCAGATCCTCGTCTCTCTCTCCCAGTCAGTTACGTCGACTGCCGCCAACTTTAGATCTTGTATGGAGGCAGTCGGCCAATGGATGATTCACAATTCATTGAAACTGAATGGGGAGAAGACTGAGGTGATGGTGTTTGGAGGAAAGGAAGAGATCTGATCAGCTGAGTGGTGGCCGGATTCACTGGGTGCCTGTCCTGATCCTACTTCCTCAGCCAAAAACCTTGGGGTTACGATCGATCCTATCCTTAGTATGTGCCAACAGGTCAACAGGACTGTATCGACCTGTTGGGGTATCATCCATATACTAAGCAAAATCAGGCACTATCTCTCTTTGCAGGCAAGAAAGCAACTTGCCGTTGCCCTCTTGGGCTCTCGTCTGGACTATTGCAATGCGCTGTATGCTGGACTGAATAAAAGTCAGCTACAGCGCTTGCAGGTGGTCCAGAACGCAGCAGCCAGATTTGTTCTGGATCTACCCCGACGTGCCTCTGCCACCTCTGCCCGGAAGCAGCTTCATTGGCTTCCTGTTGTGGACCGTATCCTTTTTAAGACCATGTGTATGGTCTACAAGGCTTTTGCTAAAAATAGCCCTACTGGCATTGGATCTATTTTGTCCCATTACAATCCTGGCAGGAACCTTCGCTCCTCAAACAGACTTCTTCTCTCTGTTCCGCGTATCCGGAAAACCAGATGGGTGGGTAAAGCTTTTTCCAATCTGGCCCCAAAGTGGTGGAATGCTCTCCCTCTTGAACTAAGGTCTCTCCCCACTTTACAATCTTTTAGATCTGCCCTGAAGACCCATCTCTTTGTACGCGCGTACCTGTAGTGGTGCTTTGCATTTTTGATCTTTTTTGATAGGCGCCTTGACACCTTCGGGTTTAGTTTGCGCGATACAAATTGCATAATAAATAAATAATTTGATCACATAAGGCTGGCAAGACAACAAAAGCTGCCTCCAGGCCAGACCTAAAATCGCATAGAAGATATAAGTAAAAATAAAGTCATAAACAAAAATGTGCTACCTGTGTCAATTGATCATAAAGGTCATTACCAACACCAAACAATTGTGTACTTTTTAACATGTCGACTCATTTCTCATATATGAATCCCTCTGAGAGCTCGTACAGGCCAGATGTGGCAGCAATCACTACATTAAAGGAGGTTACAATGTACAGCAAACCACAGGCACCTGTTGTAAATACCTCAAAGTAGTCTTGATTTGTTGTTCTACTTACTGCTCCCAGTGATGTATTGTCTGCAGTGTGAATCATCTGCCCTTTGGACACCCCATGAAGCAGTCCCTGGAGCACTTTCCATACTAATGCAGATGCCCGGCGCAGTCTGACATCAGAGGAAAGGCGCCTCTTAGAAGTGAACTATAATATTTATATAGCGCTTCGCACCCCACACAAGGCGGCAGAATGCTCAGTTTCAAATCTGCTTCTAGGTGCCCTTTTCGGACTGTGAAGCTAATGGTGCTTTGGTTGTAGTTTGGCCTACAAGGGAGGTGTTAGGATGAGGTGAGCGAGGTCTAGCGACCACAGCTGACCATGGAGGGATGAACTGGTACCTGAGCATCAACATCAAGTGTTTCTTGACGAGAGGAGCTTGCATAGATACCTACCCTTTTTATTGTTAGGAGTGATCTGTGTATAAAATCATGTGAACGGGAAGAGCCAAGGCTTTATCACTCTCTGTAACTGTCAATTACTCTTATTCTAGCAGGAATAAAGTTCCATATGTTACTGTCTGAAGTTAGAAAGAGCTGGCGGCGGTGTGATACTTTTTGAGGGAGGAATGGTCAACAGCAGGGCCAAACTAATCATAGCTTGATGCTATGTATGGAATTTATGCTGTAAGAAGAGTGGTCCAGTGCCATGTATAGCTTGACATGCGATGCGCATTGCATTAAAGGTAATTCACCTAGCCAGAGGCAGCGAATGTCCCACAGGCAGCGAGTGTCCACAGGCAGCAAGTGTCCACAGGTATTGAGTATCCACAGGTATCGAGTGTCCACAGGTATCGAGTGTCCACAGGCAGCAAGTATCCACAGGTAGCGAGTGTACACAGGCAGCAAGTTTCCACAGGAAGTGAGAGTACAGACGTAGTGAGTGTGCACAGGTATAGAGTGTCCACAGGCAGCAAGTTTCCACAGGTAGCGAGTGTACACAGGCAGTGAGTGTACACAGGCAGCGAGTGTACACAGGAAGCAAGTGTCCCACAGGCAGCGAGTAACCACAGGCAGCGAGTGTCCACAGACATCGAGTGTGCACAGGTAGCAAGGGCCCGATTCACAGAACTAACTTAAGACAAAATCCTAACCTTACTACTTTTGGTATTCACAGAAGGCATTTAGTAGTAGTAAAGTTAGGATTTTGTCTTAAGTTTGAATTAGGACAAACTTAAGACAAATTAAAGATACACTTAAGACAAACTTACGACAGACTTAAGACAGACTTAAGTTAGGATTTTGTCTTAAGTTTGTCTTAAGTCAGTCTTAAGTCAGTCTTAAGTCAGTCTTAAGTCTGTCTTAAGTTTGTCTTAAGTCTGTCTTAAGTATGTCTTAAGTCTGTCTTAAGTCTGTCTTAAGCTTGTCTTAAGTCAAACTTAAGACAACATTCTAACTTTACTACTACTAAATGCCTTCTGTGAATACCAAAAGTAGTAAGTTTAAGATTTTGTCTTAAGTTAGTTCTGTGAATCGCCCCCAGTGTCAACAGGTAGCGAGTGCACACAGGCAGCAAGTGTCCACAGGTAGCGAGTGTACACAGGCAAGAAGTTTCCACAGGAAGCGAGTGTACACACTTAGCATGTGTACACATGTATTGAGTGTCCACAAGCAGCGAGTGTCCAGAGGTAGGGAGCGTCCACAGGTGGCAAGTGTCCACAGGTAACGAGGGTACACAGGCAGCAAGTGTCCACATGTAGCGAGTTTCCACAGGTAACGAGTGTACACAGGCAGCAAGTGTCCACATGTAGCAAGTGTCCACAGGTAGCAAGTGTCCACAGGCAGCAAGTGTCCACAGGTTTCAAGTATTCACAGGTAGCGAGTGTACGCAGGCAGCAAGTTTCCACAGGAAGCGAGTGTACACACGTAGTGAGTGTGCACAAGTATAGAGTGTCCACAGGCAGCAAGTGTTCACAGGTAGCGAGTGTACACAGACGGCGAGTGTACACAGGCAGCGAGTGTCCACAGGCAAGTAGCAAGTGTCCACAGTCATAAAGTATCCACAGGTAGCAAGTGTCTCCACAGGTAGCGAGTGTACACAGGCAGCAAGTGTCCACAGGTATCAAGTATATAAGGGTATCGAGTGTCCACAGGTATCGAGTGTCTACAGACAGCAAGTGTCCACAGGTAGCGAGTTTACACAGGCAGCAAGTTTCCACAGGAAGCGAGTGTACATATGTAGGGAGTGTGCACAGGTACCGAGTGTACACAGGCAGCAAGTGTACACAGGTATCGTCTCCACAGGCAGGTAGCAAGTGTCCTTAGTCAGCAAGTATCCACAGGTAGCAAGTGTCCATAGGTAGCAAGTGTACACAGGCAGCGAGTGTACACAGGAAGCAAGTGTCCCACAGGCAGCGAGTGTCCACGGGCAGCAAGTGTCCACAGGTATCGAGTGTCCACAGGCAGCAAGTGTCCACAGGTAGCGAGTACACACAGGCAGCAAGTGTCCACAGGTACCGAGGGTACACATGCAGCAAGTTTCCACAGGAAGCGAGTGTACACAATTAGCGTGTGTACACATGTCTTAAGTCTGTCTTAAGCTTGTCTTAAGTCAAACTTAAGACAACATTCTAACTTTACTACTACTGAATGCCTTCTGTGAATACCAAAAGTAGTAAGTTTAAGATTTTGTCTTAAGTTAGTTCTGTGAATCGCCCCCAGTGTCAACAGGTAGCGAGTGCACACCGGCAGCAAGTGTCCACAGGTAGCGAGTGTACACAGGCAGTAAGTTTCCACAGGAAGCGAGTGTACACACTTAGCGTGTGTACACATGTATTAAGTGTCCACAGGCATTGAGTGGCGGAGAACCAGAGGCTGCCTTGGTGTTCGGTGTGTGCACATTTGTGCTTCTCTAGCATGCTGCTCTGCACAAAGTTACAAAGTAGCACGCGCCACCGTTGAAATACGTCAGGGGGTAGCATAGGAAAGATGAAGAAATATATTGCTTCTAAACATTAAATGTTAGTTTTTAAAGTTGGAAAAAAATGACCCAAGTTATAAACGACTGATGATTGTCGGGCATAGTGATGTGCAGGCTGGCAGCTGGTGTTTACTTGGTGACATTCTTGATGTTTCATTGCATCCATTTTTCAACGGCAAAAGCACTAAAGCACAGTGATGCAATAGGATACTTTAAACTGACCAGCCCTTGAGAAATCTTCTACCATGACAAATGCTGTGTAGGTCACAAGAAGGTGTGCTGATAATTTGCCTTGTGTTACATTTTAATGACACCTTATTACCAAGTTCCATTGTTCTCGTTAATCTGCAGGAACTACGCCCAAGGTTCGGTGCCAGATGAACAACTTTTTTTTTAATATACATATTTTTTATTTTATTTTCGAAACAGTGCAGCCACCACTAATGAGAGCGCTGTACATAGAATCTGGCCTCTCACCCTACCGACTGCAGAGTAAGAACAACAACCATGAACAGCCACCGTTGCACCCACCCCCACCCACTCTCCAGACACCAGTCGACCTTTACAGATTCAAAGGTAGAAGCAAGCACCAAGTAGTAAACACCAGTACAGGCACCAGATGCATTACTGACCTGGAAAACCACATTCTATACTAACTTGCTGTTGGGTTTCTGGCTGGCAGAGGTATGCACCCTGTCCAAGCAGGAACCACAATCCTAGTCAGGGTAAGTCACAACACACCCTAAATTAATCTGTGGTCACCCTCTGGTAGATTGGCACAGAGTAGTCAGGCTTAACTAAAGAGACAATGTGTTAAGTATGTGTGCAACACTTTAAACAGTGAAAACACAACCCAAAAAATATCCACGACATTATAGACAAATAGAACCTAATCTAATGAATAAAACAAGACCAAAATGAAAAAAATCCAATGAGTAGCAATCAAGATATGAATTTTTAAAGAATAATTGCAAAAATAGCGCTTGGAAGCAGTAAGCGCTTAATTGGTTAATTTCTCACTCTTTGAACAAACTCCAGCATTTAGACCAAACATGATGGAGTGTGGCTCAGATACAGGGACCCACGTAGGTCCGCTGAACAAAAGTACCTTGATCATTGGTATGCATTGACGAAGATGCAGGGGGCAGCCGAGCAATGCGCTGGAGATCGCAACGCAGTTGGAGTGATGCTTCGTATTTCTCCACGCAAAGGTGTGTGATGGTTTCGAGAGCAATGCACCCATTCCAAGATATGGTGGTTTAGAAAGCGATGCACCAGGATTCTCCACGCTCTAGAAAAGATGCATTGATCTTCTCCAAGCAGTGGCTGCGATGCGTTGGTTACGAAGCAGTGGTTCCGGAGGAGATGTGCTAGTTCCGAGTGGGATGCGCCAATCCTGTTTCTGCAACAGCAGCTCTCGCAGCAGAGAATGCATCGGTTCCGCTGTAGCAAACACATAGGCTAACTCCATGGGTCTAGAACTGGGGCGGCACCCCTTGGCAGGACAGACTCACAAGCAGTAGAGTCCAAGTGTTGAATGATCAGGTGGGTTTGAAAGTCTTTTGACTTAAATCAGGAAGCAAACCAGCAAGCACTTGAAGTCACTCTGAGTTTAAGTGATGCAGGTCCAGTCCTTTCACCCAGGCAGAGAGAGCAGCAGGTTGCAGGGAGCACAGCAATGCAGGAGTTCAGGAAACAGCAGTCCAGTAGAGTGGCAGTCCTTTAGCAGCACAGCAGCTCTTCTTCTTGGAGAGTGGTCACAGGTCCGGAAGTGTACTGAAGTCATGGTATCAGCAGTCTAGTACTTATGCCTAGTTGTGCTTTTGAAATGGGAGATACATCAAAGAAGGGTCTTTGAAGTGCACAGAGGTCCACCCTTCCTACCCTGGCTTCAGACTCACTACCGGGAGGTATGCAGCCCTTTGTGTGTGGAAAGGACACAGCCTATTCAGGTGTAAGAGCGAGGCTGTGCCCAGCTTCTTCCTCTAATTCTTCCAGTAAGATCCATCAGACACACCTAAACTCCCTTTGTGTGTGGCTGTCTAGAGGGAATACAAAAAGCCCAGATGTGACCCCAGCCAGACTGAATAGAGACAAGGAGTAGGCACTATGTGGCTAAAGTAAGGAAATGCAAACTTTCTATAAGCAGCATTTGCAGAATTGAAATATAATTCAGACTTCACCATTAGTTGTGATTTTAAAGTGTTTATTTCAGAGGCACCAGACTTGGACGTCTTTCTCTCCCAATTGGAAATGTTATCCAATGGGAGAGATAGGCCTTTCAATAGTGAAAAACTTTTTTGGGAGTTTTTCACAATCCACACATGTAAAACTTAAAAGTACATGCCCTGCCTTTTAAATACATTGCAACATTCCCTGAGGATTATACAGGGCCTACCTTAGGGGTGTCTTATATGTAAGGCTTCCCGTATTCCATTTTTACTGATTTTTACTGATAACTACAGAAAGAAAGCTATCTATTTGTAAATGTGGATAAAAACAGAAAATAATTTTTCTTTTGGACGATACTCACTGTTATCAATGATGAGTGCTAGGTCAATAGCTGTGGAGGTTGATAGGTAGACATTTTTACCATCCTGAAAAAGCTTAAATAACTTCAGTAGTGTAGTACAGCTGTTTAGGCTGATCTATGATGCAGCTGGTTTCAAATTACTGTAGTGTTCTGTAAATGGTTAAACTCCATTGGACATTCAAACATAAGCAAACATTTTTCAGTTAACCCCTTCGCTGCGGCGGCTATTCCGCCGCAGCGCTAAGGGGGTTGGGCGGCCACGCGGCGGTTCCGTGCTTGTGATCGAACCGCTCCGTCACGGCTCGCGGGTGAGCTGTGCTTGTGACGGAACGGTTCCGTCACAAATCCGCCCGCCCATTAAAACCTCAGCGCAGGCGCGGAATTCGCGCCTCGCAGGCGCGGCGATCGGGCCGTGACGGAACCGTTCCGTCACAAGCACAGCTCACCCGAGGCTTGTGACGGAACGGTTCCGTCACAAGCATGCAAGGGGTTAAATGCATGTGGAAATGTACCCATTGGAGCTACATACACTAAGAACAAAATAAATATGGATAAACACAGATAAAATGACCAACAAATAAATATGGATAAATACAGATGGAAATGTCAAAAAAATAAATACCATAAAACAGGGAGCGCTACTTAAATGTACAAAAAGAAAAGGTTAGGGCCTGGAAAGAGGGTTATTCTGGCAGTGTAAACTGCATACACAGGATCTGCAGTTGCAGGCCTGGGACATGGTAAAAGGGCTACTTAAATGGGTGGCACAATCAGTGCTGCAGACCCACTAGTGGCATTTAATTTAAAGGACCTGGGCACAGGGTGTACCCTTTACTAGGGCCTTATACATAAATTAAATATGTCAATTGGGATGAACCAATATTATGGTGTTTAGGGGAGAAAGCACAAGCACTTTAGCACTGGTTAGCAGTGGTAAAGTGCACAGAGTCATAATACCAGAAATAATGAGATAAAAAAAGAGGGAGATAGGTAAACAACTGAGGGAAATACCACCCTAAGCCTGTCAGATACATTACTAAGCTGGATGGCCAGATGCAGTACTAACCTGGATCACCACATGTATTACTAACCTGGATCACCACATGCAGTATTAACCTTGGTAACTAGATGCATTACTAACCTGGATAACCACATGCAGTACCAACCTGGATAACCAAATGCCTCACTAATATGGAAAACCAGATACAGTACAAACCTGGATAACCAGTTGTATTACTAACCTGGATAAACGGATGCATTAGTAACCTGGATAATCACATGCAGTACCAACCTGAATAACCAAATGCCTAACTAATCTGGATAACCACATGCAGTACCAACCTGGATAACTAGATGCAGTACAAACCTTGATAACCAGATGTATTACTAACCTGTATCAACAGATGCATTTCTAACCTTGATAACCAGATGCACTACTAACCTGGATAACCAGATACAGTACTAACCTGGATCACCACATGTATTACTAACCTGGATCACCACATGCAGAACTAACCTTGGTAACTAGATGCATTACTAACCTGGATAACCACATGCAGTACCAACCTGGATAACCAAATGCCTCACTATCTGGATAACCAGATGCAGTACTAACCTCGATAACTAGAAGCAGTACAAACCTGGATAACCAGATGTATTACTAACCTGGATAAACAGATGCATTACGAACCTGGATAACCACATGCAGTACCAACCTGGATAACCAAATGCCTCACTAATCTGGATAACCAGATGCAGTACTAACCTGGAGAACTAGATGCAGTACAAACCCGGATAACCAGATGCACTACTAACCTGGAAAACCAGATGCAGTACTAACCTGGATCACCACATGCAGTACTAACCTGGATCACCACATGCAGTACTAACCTTGGTAACTAGATGCATTACTAACCTGGATAATTACATGCTGTACCAACCTGGATAACCAAATGCCTCACTAATCTGGATAACCTGATGCAGTACTAACCTGGATAACTAGATGCAGTACAAACCTGGATAACCAGATATATTACTGACCTGGATAAACAGATTCATTACTAACCACACATTTTCTAATTGAGAAGACCTTGCCATTCCTAAACATCCTAAAGTATGTTAGTCGGTTTAACACTTGAAAGTATTTATGTGGTGTTTGTATAGTGAGAACCTATCCAAAAGGCGTAGGAGTGGTGTGCGGGGTCAAAGACTAGTACACAGTCAACGAGCGATAGGAGAGGTAGGTGGGTTCTGGAAGCAGAAGTGTACTCTTAGTGCATTGTGATGTAGTGTTCTTTAGAGAGTTAAGTCTTCAATCCTTTCCTTTTTTCGAGCAGAGTTGTGGCGGTCCTGATGGATACCCCAATGTTCTTCCAAATCCTGGGTGCACAGATGGAAGAGGCCTGCCGCCTTGCTTTTTCCTTTTTACACTTCTTAGTTGCCACGCTGGTGATGTCATGGCTGCGGGTGTGCCGAGAGCCACCAGAGATGGCGGGCTTGTCTGCAAGATAAGTGGTGATGCTGATGACTTCATAAATGATGCAGCTAATTTTGAAGATGGTGTGGGCTGGTAAGGCAGTGATGGGATCCCATTTGTGCATGACTCTGACTCACACATTAGAGTTTCATTCCTAATATATAAAGAGGCCTTCTACACAATAGTCTTGATTCATGCACATCATATCTCGCCAGTCCTAAACTAGCATTTCATGCTTCTTTTTTACATAAAACTAGCAGCCCGCCCCAGCGTTGCCGGGGGCAGAAGGGGGGGTGTAGGCAGCATTTCAGGCTTGCGTGCACTCCCGCCCCGGCCCCCGCCCGCCACGACATTTCCACTCCTCCCCGCGCTTCACTCAGCCGCACACGTTCCGCCTTGCGTGCACTCCCGCCCCGGCCCCCGCCCGCCACGACATTTCCACTCCTCCCCGCGCTTCACTCAGCCGCACACGTTCCGCCTCCTCCCAGCGCTCCTGCTCTTCACCTACCTCAGCCCGACTTCACCGCTCCTCGTTCCGCCTCCTCCCATCAGCCCGACTTCACCGCTCCTCGTTCCGCCTTCTCCCATCGCTTCTATGAGCCGCACACTTCCGCTCCTCCCTGCGCTTCATGTATCTCAGCCCGACTTCACCGCTGCTGTCCACCGCTCCTCCTCGTGCTAGATGATGTCAGCACACACGTCCACAATTTTAGCGCACACGGCCAGCGCTACTTCTTAGGGACTTCTTTTTTTTTATTGTTTATTTTTTAAATAACGTTTATTTTTATGTCCATCTATAGGATCCCCCCTTTCCAACGCTGTATTGGGTGTTGCGATTGGTGGTGAACTTTTCGAGTTTACCAGGCTCAAAGGACACAGTTCTCTATTTATAATAGTAGTATAGATAATTTGTTGTAATTAATCACAACCAGCTAGAGTTCTTAAAATCTGGACTATTCCAACTGTAATTACTTATTTTAATATGCTTTCTAAATGGCTGCCTAAATGATCTAATAACTTTACAATGAGCATAAATAATGATAAATATATACATGTTAGAGGCACAAAACATACTTAATGCTGAACACTGAATAAAAATTATTATAGCCATATGATGAAACAAACTTTGGCAAATCCAATAGGTCTGGCCTTGGCAAAATAGGTGGATGGTTGATTTGTGTTTTTTATTGGAAATATCTGCACCAAAAGAAGAAAAAAAAGAAAACATACTGCTGCTTAAATGCAGCGGTCAGAAGCTATCATTTAATATTTTAAATCTAAAAAAGGTTCATCATCACGCATCCTTTTAATAGAATAGCATTGGGTGCTTTCTACCAGGAAGATATAGCTGAAACAGGGGTAGAGCGGTTTTTAATTATCATGCATATGTTAAATGTAAATGTAGCCGTATTTGTAAAGCGCACTGTTACCCCAGAAACCCAGTGTGTCCTGGCGCTGTACTCATACCGCTATGGAACCCATCCTGGCTTTTCCCCGTGAAATGTCCACTCCTGGGCATCCCCGGGGTGCATCCAGGCATCCCCAGCGCTGTTGGGGGTCGTTGTGGAGACTAAGCAAGCTATTACCCAGAGTCGCAGCGTGTGACTCATGTTCAGAGTAGGCACCAAGGCGAGAAATCAGGTCCGAGGAATTATGAGCTCAAGAACCGCCGAGACCAGCCGAGGTGGGAATTGAACCCTGGTCCCGGGCCAGACCTCTGCACCAGGGACTGCCGCTCTAACCAGTGAGCCACTCCATATGTTAGGAAACTGTGATATTTACTGGTGTAAAGAAAGGTGCTTTCAGTTACTGTAAGCAGAAGACCTGCACAAGGGTGACTGAAAAGTAGTACAAAGGAAGGAAAGAGAACGTATTTGCAAAGTATTGGCTGGCCAGCCCTGGGACCGAGTTGCACATTATTTTTAGGAGGATGTTGACACCTGGTCAGGCACAATGCTGTTACTCACATTGCAAGACCGCCAGTGGCTGAAGTATTCCAGCCCCTTGCACGCTGTGGTGGCTGCAGGAGAGAAAAATATGAATGGCAGTTGAACAGAGCAATGGATGAAAAGGGCTGACCCAAACTAAACATATGTATGCATTTTTTTATTTATGAATGATTTTGATCACATAAGGCTGGCAAGACAACAAAAGCTGTCTCCAGGCCAGACCTAAAATCGCATAGAAGATATAAGTAAAAATAAAATCATAAACAAAAATGTGCTACCTATGTCAATTGATCATAAAGGTCATTACCAACACCAAACAATTGTGTACTTTTTAACATGTCGACTCATTTCTCGTATATGAATCCCTCTGAGAGCTCGTACATGCCAGATGTGGCAGCAATCACTACATTAAAGGAGGTTACTATGTTTGGCCTACAAGGGAGGTGTTAGGATGAGGTGTGCGAGGTCTAGGGACGACACCTGACCATGGAGGGATGAACTGGTACCTGAGCATCAACATCAAGTGTTTCTTGAAGAGAGGAGCTTGCATAGATACCTACCCTTTCTATTGTTAGGAGTGATCTGTGTATAAAATCATGTGAAAGGGAAGAGCCAAGGCTTTATCACTCTCTGTAACTGTCAATTACTCTTATTCTAGCAGGACTAAAGTTCCATATGTTACTGTCTGAAGTTAGAAAGAGCTGGCGGCGGTGTGATAATTTTTGAGGGAGGGGTGGTCAACAGCAGGGCCAATCTAATCATAGCTTGATGCTATGTATGGAAGTTATGCTGTAAGAAGAGTGGTCCAGTGCTGATGTGTTTTATCTAGGAACCCGATCAATATTGTGACCTTATGCCCCTATACGGCTATAATCAATAAATACCCCTATACTGGCATAATAAATCAGAGCCATATTTCAGTAACTCGCCTCTGCAGTTCATGACACAGCAGAAGCTACTTCCTTAGATTCCTAGAGAGCACACCGAGTTCTTTCGACATACCAAACCCCCAGCAACCTGGGAAAGCCCCGCTTGCTTTGTTTTGATTAGTAATAGAACTCCTGCGAGCACTGTAAGAACGACCAGTTCTTAGTGACATCTTTATTGACGTCTTATGTCCAAACCTTACATCAAACTCGGCACCTTTCAGGTATAAATATACCATTGTTGCCTTAAGCAAACACACGGTGGTGGTGAATACTGGAGCAGAACAGCTGTCCCCTTGCAGAGAGCTCAGCAGATGCGAGAAGCCCACGGACGCTGCCCCTCCTCTTTTGACGCGCTGAGAAAGACGCTGTCTTTTCTCCTGCCGAGAAAATCCAGCTCCGGCGTTTCCAGCCTACCCTTGCGGCTGACTGGGATATCGAGTCCTGAGAGGGAGATACCAGACCTCCTACATTCTATTCCCAAGGTACGGTGCTGACTAAACCCTTAGAGAGAATTCTTGTAAAGATCCTTGGCAACAAATCAACTTAACTTAAACTGCTACTTACTTACTCCCTCCCATGTATTGGGCTTAGGTCAGGTACACCGGGGTAGGCGTAGTTAGAAGCACCAGTTGAGCACGCTAGCCTATGTATATATGTATATATATATATATATTTTATCCATTTTAAAGTATCTTATGGCTAAGAAACCATATCAATGCTTTTATAGTATTATTTCATAATACTCCTTTTACTGTACGTTCTTTACTTTATATTAAGTATTGCAATTGTGGCAATCCATTTCTCTTGCATGAGAAGGAAGACTGTTCAATAAATAATACCTTTTATTGAAAACGCCCGTCTCTCTATTCTCTGCACCCTGGTGAAACTAAGAACGCAAGTCTGACTGAGTAAAATGACTGCCTATTGTTTCACCCGACTCTAGAGATTGACTCTTATTCAAAGTTGTCATGTTTATGCGGTTGTCGGAAGCTGAATCCCTTCTTGTCTGAGCCAGGGAAGCTGATCACTTCCTATTCAGTCAAGAAGGTTTCCAGTGACCTCTGAGCTAGCTGGCGCAAACCTAAATTAAGTCTAACATAGTCAGTAGAGACCTAGAAGACCTCAGTCCTACGTCTACACTGCTGTTTATGTTATTCCAATGCGCAGAGCCTATAGGGAAAATAGGAACTACACTACATGGCGCCCAACGTTTGGTAAGGCGATAAAACTAACGCAAGACGTTAGAGTAACTCAGTCGTGCTTTTTCACACAGACCCTTTCTCCCGTAAATACTCCAATAGACGTCTGGAGTGGGTGAAAGGTTAAAATCCGCCGGAACTTAGTAGGAAGTGATTCCTATGTAGAGTTTCTGGTTTAGTCAACGTTGAAGGATACAGTGTTCCAAAATATTGTGCACCTAATCTTTTGTTTTCTTGAAATCTGATCTGCAACAAAAACCTTTCTGACAGTAAAATGCCAGACAGTGATGATGAAAGGGATGCTGCTAGATTAGCAAATCAACTTCTAGAGGATGACAGAAGTATCCTACAGAATGACCGGGATGCTATCCTCATTCCGGTCAACATAAGAAAAACTATACCTTTAAAACTTATAGAAAACGGACTGACAGCACAAGGCGGTACAGTCATTTTCGTGATAGAGGCACACGAATATCGGCAGACAGAGGTATTCTATTCATGGATAAACTTTCTAGTGGCAAACGCTACAACACATGACTTCCACTATTACAAGGTAGAGGAACCCCCGGGAGAATATACTCTTTTCGAGGAGATTGAAATCCCATTAAAATACCAAGAGCACCTGCTCTGGTTTAAAGGCGCCCTAAAACATAATGATCACATTACCAGGCTCGGTCCACTAGGTAGACCAGGAGCAACGTGGCCGGTTCTAGCCAGCTACACACCACATCCTGACATCGAAAAAATGTCAGACAAGGAACTTTTAGCACAGCTAAAATTACTAATAAAAATTCACAGACAGTTAGTCCAATATGTAATGCGGACTGCAACAGTCCAAACAGCTGTTAATATTCCACAGCTAACCCCTCATCAGGTGAACACAAATAAAATCACACCACAAAACATACAATCATGTCTTGGAAAAACACCAGCAAAACAGGAACAAATTCCTTTCTGGTTAGCACCGAAAATAACTCAAATAGAGGCAGTATTCCCGAATACTACCCCTATTGAGAAACACAGAATTCTGACTATCTGCCTTCCAATGGGGGTCACACCACATGTGGAGGACTGTGACACTTGGGGTACAGTCTTTGCTTCCATTTACACAAAAACACAAGGTGTTCCGTCTATGGCGGTATTACCAGATGTGCTAAAACAAATTCAAAATTAATACGGTCCAGAACCTGCTTTAACTCTTGGTATGAAATTACTGAAAGACTTCAAGCAGGTCTCGGCTATATTATTAGCCAACATAAAAGGAGAAGCAGCATCTGTGGTGATCCGCCAGAAATTGAAAGAAACAGATATAACAGATCAACCAATTGAACTTGCCAGAATCATTGAAAAATGCTATGAAGAATTAGGTAGAGATAGTTTGGGTGGGAAACCAGTAAAACCCCAACTACTTGAAAATCCTGAAAAATTATTTATTAAAAATAATATAAACACTCCTAAAAAGAGCTGGGATGGAAATAAACAATCCACTCCCAAAGAATTTTTTTTCCAGTCCAGAGAAAGGTCTCCTCGGCGGAGGGAAAGGGGTCCGAATCGAGAACGCCAGTCTCCCCAGAGGGAGCCCTCTGAGAAAAGATATAACCTTAGAAATAGGGATAACTTGAAAAAACCTGATAGATATCAAAGTGTTGATACACGTCCCTCTCGATCTTTTTCACAGAAATCGGAAAGAAGAGGACGGTCAGAACCAAGGGAAGAGCACGCCAAGTCCAAAGACAAGGAACCTGCTCAAAGTAAAAAATTACAATTTCCAAGAAAGAAGGTAGCCAGTATTAGAGTAATCGAACATGCCGAGAATACTGAGGACACAACTGAAAAACGGAGAGTGGGCACAGACAATGCTAGACAGCGCAGCGGAAATCAGCATCGCTCGGAAGATACTGATGAGTCATCTGGAGACAGTGGACACGAATGAATACATTCAAGTGGAAACTGCAGATACCAGAGTTAGCGAACCTCATAAGATGTACGAAAAAGCACTGCGTATAGAGGGAGATAAGACTAGGAAAATAAGGGGTCTGTTTTGGGATAACCTCTCAAAAGGCTATGACATCCTGTTAGCTGAGAAAGATTGGCCCCCAGAGTTTGTCAGGGAGTGCCCTCATGGCGAAGAAATGATTATGCCTGCCTTCTCTAATCATATTCCAATTCATACTAAATACATATATGCAAGGAAATGGGCAGTAGCTCAAGCACCTGCACTATATAAAACTCATGTAGGGTGGGATGAGGACTCTCCTCCTCACAAAATCCAGTTAAAATGTCAACCTACTGCACAATAGCAGTACCCGATTAAGCAAGAAGCTAAAAAATAGGTCAGGGAGATTTTAGATCAACTTGAATACCAGGGGGTGATTGAAACATGCACCTCTCAAATGAACAATCCTTTGTTTCCTGTCTCCAAACCAGACAATTCATATCGTCAAGTCTTGGACTACAGACATCTTAACTCATGTTGCAAAACATTTGCGGTACAAAATTCACACAGTGCGGCACTAATGAATAACATAGTTCGCAAAAAATACAAAACAACATTAGACATATCTAATGAGTTCTTTTGTCAAAACATTACACCAGAAAGCAGGTACTTGACTGCTTTCTCAATAATGGGGTCACAGAAAATTTTTGTAGGCTCCCACAGGGATTCAAGAACAGTCCAGGATTATTCTCAGCCAGAGTAACAGAGTTACTACAAATGTATGATGATGAGGCATTATCCTATGTCAATGACATCTATCTCACAGACGATGACTTGGATACTCACTTGAAAAGAGTGAACACCATAATACTTGGGTTCGCAGCAGAGGGTTACAAATTCAACTTTAAAAAGTCACGAATTGCCCATCTAACTGTCTTATTTGTAGGATACGAATTATCAAGTGAAGGAAAAAGCCTAGCGGACAACTTTTTAGAGAAGTGCGCTGTACTCCAAGCACCAAAAACGCTGAAGAACTTACAATCGATACTAGGCTTCCTGAATTTCGGAAGAACTTACATTCTGAACTATGCAGAGAGGATTAAACCTCTCTACGAATTAATAAAACCTGATTTTAAACCAATCAACTGGACTCAAAAACACACAGAAATTTTGAGATCATTGCAAGCAGACATGTTAGCTAAAACAAAATTAGATACTCGTGACAATACACGCAACATTGTAATCCGGGTCATTCCAGGAAGATGCGGATTCACGTACCTAACCTCTAATGAGGGAGAAACGGTACCAATAGCTTACAAATCACATTTGTACACACAAGCAGAAAAAACATTCAGTCTTACAGAAAATACTGTAAAGGCAGTTCAGACGGCTGTAGCAAGAGAAAGATCACAAGCACAAGGCAAAGGAATAACTGTTTTCACAGCAGAATCAGCCTTTGAGGCAATATTCAGCCCAGTTAATCTAAAAACAGTGGCACTGGATCCAAAATGGATACAGTGGGAAAATTCTCTTGATACAGAAAAAGTGAAATACTATTATGTCCCGAACATGAAAAAACTGAATGAATTAAAATATGAAAAAGAATGTCCTCTGCCAATCGAAATTCTGCCTCTCCAACAGTACTCTTGTATAATCTATACTGACAGATTTGCACAACACTACGATGTGGATAAAAAATCCTATAATGCAGCCTGCGCGATTGTTAAAGGTCGCTGGCTGTGCGGTAAATTCAGACCGAAAATAACAAAAACTGAATCATTGAGAAAATGTTCGGCTCAGCGAGCTGAAGTAAGATCTTTAAAGATGGCGCTTGAAAATGCCGATCGTGAATTCCCGACACTAATAGTGTGCGATTCGCGTTTCTGCATGAAATCTTACAATAATGACTTGCAGAGCTGGGTTCAAAACGATTACAAAGATGACACAGGTGCCACAATCAAGCATAAAGTGCTTTGGAAACAAGTAGTTCTTTTACAGAAGGAACTGCAAAAGACTCACGTGATACACACTCTGAGTCATCAACGTGATGGCGTTCACGTTGCAGGGAATTCATAGGCTAATACAGCCACAGCGGAAGCAACTAGACCGGCTTCCGTAGCCACAAAAAAGCATTCAGAAAAATACATAGACGGGGAAACCATGCTGGCGGTAAAAACGTCTTCAAAAGGCAACTGTGCAGCACTACCCGTGAACTATCCACTCAATTATACATACATAATTGACGCAAACTCCGTTCCTTTTGCTCGAATCCCTAGAGTGGGGGATAGGGTGATTCCAAACACGAACAAGAGATTTTTATTAATAGTAGACGCACACATTGGTGAGGGTGCAAGGCACAACCAGATGAAAAATTCTCTGAAAGAATTGCAATCAGAGTACTGGTGGCCGGGAATGAGCATACAACATTACAAATTTGTAAAGAACTGTAAAGACTGCAGCAGAGATCGCAGCAGTGAATCTTCCGGAGTAATGCCATGGCCAAACTTATAGTTAGTACCTATAAGTAAAATCCAGCGTCCTATTAAAAACATTTAAGACTAGAAACACTATAAATGCAGAACGCCAGCGCTCGGCTGACGCCAGAACTGTTATAAAAGATTTGCGAGTCTTTATCGGCACATACGCAATAGCCATGCTTCATTCTGACCAGGGTCCTGCTTTTAGCTCTCGAGCTTATAAGGAGACCATGACCCGCATGGGCATTGGGTTGCGGTTCTCTTGTCCCTTCCATCCTGAGGGAAACAGGGTAGTGGAAAGAAAAAACCGAGACATAAAGCAATCTATAACGGCAAAGGTATTAGGTTCGGGTGATGGGTGGGTCCAGCATTTAACAAGTGTCCAACGTAGTCTTAATAACTTGCCAAGAAATTCTCTAAAAGGTTTCAGCCCGTACGAACTATTGTTCGGAACTAGAATGTATGTTCAGGACTTAGATAGTCAGGCTTTGACATCAAAGATCGTTTGGCTGTTTAACAGGACTTAAATGAAACAAGAAAAGCCCTGAGCAACATAAAGTTAAAACAACAGCCAACAACCACTGAAGACACACCACCTGTCCCAGCAAGACCTGTCTGGATTCCAAAGATTGGGGATCTGGTCAGAGAGAAAATAGCGGTGAAGAAGGAATTTGGGCCTTCCTACAGAAAAGCAGTACCTGTCTTAGCAATCAACGGAACAAGATCAGTTGTACTACCGCCCCTTGCTGGTAAAAAGGAGAACCGAGTTGTATCAATCGACCTGGTAAAACGGCAATCATGTTGCCAATCATAAGTAGTATCATTGAAAACAATGGGGTAGACCCAAGAAATCAATAGGACCTGGGTAACTGTATATGTATAAAGAAAGTGGTCCTAGATACAAATTTTAAACACAATTAATGATGTGAATATTATTTCTTCACAGTCAACACAAAGTCAGACTAAATCTGAACATACAAACACATGGAGATGTATTGTTAGCTTAATTCAGCTCAAGAATACAGGAGACCCAACACAACAGTGTATACAACAATTTCTACTGCAGTTTATTTACAAATGCATAAAATTTCAACAAAAAAAGGGAAAAGAAAGGAAAAGAAAGTGGTGCTCAAGTGAAGGAAGGTGTAAGTATAGATTTGGAAGTAATTTAGTGCAACAAAGAGATTATTTGTACATTGCACATGTAAAGCCTACCCATTCACAATCTATATACAATATTATACAAGGGGACAGGAGGGGGCAGGTGTAGGCTTTAAGGGAGTAACGGGGGGATCGTCGACGTTTCGACCCTGGCGCAATAAGGGAAAGTCACGACCTCTGCTGCGGGTCTTCTTCAGGACGGTTGTAGGGACAGGGGGCGGGGAAGCACCTGTAATGGTAAGTATAAATATTTTAACAATTTTTAAACTGGGGTTCCAATCTGAAGGAAGTTAAAAGGAAGTGTTGGGTACATTACCAAATAAAAGTGGAAAGGTGTCGCAATTCCAGATCAGTTGGGCGATGCACCTATCGGAGGTAAAGACAGACCGGAAAACTGTTAGCCCATCTCCAAAGGCACAGTCTTCCCAAGTTTGTCAAGGAAGAAGTTTTCAGCAAAAATAAGACTCACCTCGAGATGAGAATTTCTGCTCAGAGTAGGGAATCAATCCAAAACTAGTAGGTACACAACGGGCAGTCGTAATCAATCGTGCTGCATAAGGGAAAGAGGAACCAATCAGTCCCTTGATGTAGTTTAACGCCCAGCAAAATAAGTCCCATACATGAGAAAACACTCACCCTAGTCCAGTAACACGATGGACATGGTACCAATGGTCAAGGGCGAGAGTGGAACTGATTTAAGTTCAAGTGAATCTGTTCAGAAAAAACAGGGTATGAAGCCCATGTTGTAAATCCCTACCAATACACAGGCAAAATGCTGAGCAATCATGTATGGGACTTATTTTGCTGGGCGTTAACGATTGATTGACTGTGCCTTTGGAGATGGGCTAACAGTTTTCCGGTCTGTCTTTACCTCCGATAGGTGCATCGCCCAACTGATCTGGAATTGCGACACCTTTCTAATTTTATTTGGTAATGTACCCAACACTTCCTTTTAACTTCCTTCAGATTGGAACCCCAGTTTAAAAATTGTTAAAATATTTATACTTACCATTACAGGTGCTTCCCCGCCCCCTGTCCCTACAACCGTCCTGAAGAAGACCCGCAGCAGAGGTCGTGACTTTCCCTTATTGCGCCAGGGTCGAAACGTCGACGATCCCCCCCGTTACTCCCTTAAAGCCTACACCTGCCCCCTCCTGTCCCCTTGTATAATATTGTATATAGATTGTGAATGGGTAGGCTTTACATGTGCAATGTACAAATAATCTCTTTGTTGCACTAAATTACTTCCAAATCTATACTTACACCTTCCTTCACTTGAGCACCACTTTCTTTTCCTTTCTTTTCCCTTTTTTTGTTGAAATTTTATGCATTTGTAAATAAACTGCAGTAGAAATTGTTGTATACACTGTTGTGTTGGGTCTCCTGTATTCTTGAGCTGAATTAAGCTAGCAATACATCTCCATGTGTTTGTATGTTCAGATTTAGTCTGACTTTGTGTTGACTGTGAAGAAATAATATTCACATCATTAATTGTGTTTAAAATTTGTATCTAGGACCACTTTCTTTATACATAATCATAAGTAGTAGGCCCAGTGGACTCCCAAGAAATAGCAGAATACCCAAATTTGCTAGTATCCAAGAGGTTCAAACTGAAAGACTAATCACATTTGATAAACCTGCAGTGAATAAAAAAGGACTATGCAACAATGCCATGGAACTTGTGCCTCTTGAAACACAAATTGAAACAGTTCGTCAAGAAACACCAGTCTACAATGACGTAGCCTCAGAATGTCCTGATGAAAGACAAATGGGAAAAACAATCCCAACAATTGACAGAACTGCATCTGGCTACTTCATCAATTTCGATAACTTCTCTGAAGATCAGAGCGACCCTGAAGAAACGCCAGCAACAAAGACTTTTAAAGAAAAAGCAACAAAACTCTTTCATCAACTCAAAGAAACCTATCTTATCTCTCCATGGTTAGAATTTTGGATTGTGCTAGGTGTATTTTTTCTCCTGCTTTGGCTCATCATGGTACTTTGTTTGGGAAAATTCATTGAGGGAAAATACAGTACAGTGGACACAGCAAGTCAGAACATCAACTTTGTTCTGAAGCCACACAAATCATCTCACATCAAGAAAAGAGAACTATCATCAGTGAATGTCACAGCCATTCCAATACCCGGCGGGGTAGTTTGGGACAAAACAGATTACGAAATCTATGGCCCGGTGGAAATCCTGAAGTATCCTCACCAATTTAAGGTTTCATTAAGTGACTTTGTAAAACCAAGTACATTCTCTGATGATTGGGACTTTGAAAGTATAAATAACATGATGTCGGATTTAGTTTTGTCAGCAAAATTTACAGAACATGATTATTTGCAAGGTTCATCGAATTATGAACAAATGTACTGTTTCACGCATTATGCAGACCACTATTTACATAAATCTGCTCAACCTAGAAATGTTTTTAAATATAACCAATGGGAACATTGTGCTACTCCACCTAAAAGCAGTTCAAAAACATTCTATGAGAAATTCCAATACTTCTCAGGTTTTAACACAAGTGATGCAGAAACATTTTATTATAAATTGTTAGATAAAACAGGGACCAAAACAATGCTGACAAATACTAAATTGATATATTCAGAAGCATTTTATGAAAAAATGATTACATTTGGTTTTGATTTCTGGAAGAACAACATTGAAACAAAAACCATCTGGGGTACAAAAGATTGGCAGGTACAAGGCCTAGAAGCATTATTTCGAGCCTGTATGATCCCAGAACAAATAATGTTCTTGAATGACACAATTCAACAGACCACTTGTCTTGGCCTCGCTAAGATAAAAGAACTGAACAAACCGTCTATTCCAAAACCAATACCTGATAGTAACAACACTGTAGATGTGGAAATAGACGTATCTCACATTTTAAATGAAAACAGAACACATCCTGATTGGAAAAAGTGGTTAATCTGGTCAGCAGACACGAATAACTGTCAAGACAGATTCCTGAACAAAATGCAGGGGTTAAAAATGACCAGACCAGACCCTAGATACTCCCATAGACAACATCCAGGGATAGTAACAACATACAGTGTAGGGAAACTATGCCTTGAATGGCTGCAAACATTCACACTGGCACAAATTAAGCAACACTTGTCTTTACTTAAAGATGGTGCTGACTTGCGCGATTTCATAATGGGACCTCGCAAGCAGCGTCAAAAACGTTTCATAGCGTCCAGTATATATGCGGCATACAACGAGGCATGGTAAGTGACTCAAATTGAGACAGCGGAGAAAATTCGAGAAATTGATCGTATTAATTTGGAAAAATCACTTTCTGTTGTGGACAATGGGTTAATGACTCTGTCCTCCAGAATATATTCACTGGACAGTATTGTATCATCTGCTATTGACATATTAGACCAGGACTTGCTAATGTTACAACATGGCCAGTCCCAATTGCGTTCTATTGTACAGCTAGGCTGGACGTTGCAAAACCTGCGTTCAGGCTATGTGCCATGGCGTTTAATCAACACAACGTCATTGTTTCTATCTTTAACCTTACTGATAAACAAATCAGTTTGGCACAGAAAGGAGCAGACTATACAATCCTGAGCATTGAAAAACTTGAGAGATTACCATTGACAATGTCAGAAAGACCTGTCATTGAATGGATAATACACGGAATAATCACAATTCCGATAACAACTTTCCGATTTAAAAATTGCCTAAAGTATATACAGCAGGTCAGTATGAAAAGTTGGGTAAAGGATACATTAAGTCATCATGGAAATTACCTTATACACACACATGTTATAGTGACAACAACAAAAATGTATTTCTTAGTGGTAATGAGTGTAAACAATCACTAAGCGGTATACTTTTGTGCCAAGGTATTAACTTGCATGGGGCCTGTGAGGGGACTTCAAATAACCTTTCATGCCACCAGCATGGTACACCTGCAACACAGATAGAGCCATTCTTTAGACAACTTTCTAACGGGAGTTACGTTCTAATAACGGATCACAGCTGTTGTGGCTTGGTGCCAGGGAAAGCATATCTCTTAAGCGTCAGCTCCATGGTCACTTGCTGTATGCAAGCATTGTATCCAAACGGCCCTGGAGACTCAGTGGCTCCGATTTGGCCTCCTTTGAATATCTCTTCTATACGAATTGATACTTTAAGCAGAATGAAGTCTGTGCTTTTACAGACAACAGTGCCCATCACGTCATCAAAAGAGACGTATGATCTCCAAGTTGCAAGGACAACGGCAGAGATACATACACTCTTATCAACAAATTGCCCCGTACATTTCGTAGAAATGTTAAGCCAAATCCTAAATATGTTGAATGCCAGTGGTATCTCGAATGTATTTAAGACAATTTTTTCAGGACTGTTAACACCCTTCGAAGCAGTCCTGGGCATCTTTCCCAATTTTGTCCATTCGGTCTTTGGCGACCTACCACTACTTTTGGGATTCGTAGCGGGTATATTATTTTTGACCCTCCTGCTCCGATATGGCAAGCCAAAACACAGACATGGCTCCAGCTACAATGGAAGAAACGATCCTAGCAATACGCTACCGGGACCGCATAACTAAAGTCCTTGGACTAGCCCGGCTAAGAGATCTGAATATGACCTGGTTTCTTTCATTCAGACCTATATGGCAGAACTGCATCTTGCCTGTGCTTCGATGTTTGCTATGCGGAGAAGAATGCGTGTTAGACACCTGTCTTGCACTACAATCAGCAGTACCAATGAATATCGATACTTTGCTAAGTCCAGTGACGGCTCATGCATCGTGTTGTCCCCAGCGGTTACCAATCCTGATGACGGCATTCGTTGAGACTCCTGCGCTACGATTAGGTGGTGGCAGTGAAGCAAGAAATGAAAGCAACATCACCCAGGTACGACCTTCTGTGAGGATTTCTGATCCAGAAATCGATGATGGCAATCATTCTCATAACTGCCAAATTACAGCGTTATCGAACTTGGTCGAACTGTCACCTGAATATGTAGACCAATTTTTTGCGAGTCTGTCTGAAATGATGTTCTCCCCTGAACAGAAACAATAACTTTTTGGAAAACAATCCAGCACACAGCGTTCCCATGAACTCTGAATTCGGCCTTCGGCTTTGATAAACAAAAGCTGCTAAAAACATTTGGAACTATTTTTTCCCCTGAAGATGAAAAAAGATTTTTCCCAAAATTCCAAAATATTTACCTTTTTTCTGGCACTTGTACTTTGCTTAAAGTAGAACTATTCATAAAGAACAGAGCTTCTATTTTTAGCAGATCTAGAGACAAAATATTACCACAGCCTCTAGCACATTTTACAGCAACTGTATTTATATGTGATGAAATAGTCTTGCCCTTCTTTTCTGTATTAAGAGACATTTCATGTGTAATTTTTCGCAAATCGTTCAACTGAATATATATGCAAATTTTTTTTGAATGATTATTCTGCTTAAAACGTACAGTACCTATTATCATTTTTCATGTATTTCGTATACACCATTTCAATTGCAAAATGTATTTTGGGGTGGGTAGGAATACACGTGCATCTTTATTGCTTAAGTTTTTAGTAATTGATGGACATAAATTCGTGGAGTGGGTGATGTGTTTTATCTAGGAACCCGATCAATATTGTGACCTTATGCCCCTATACGGCTATAATCAATAAATACCCCTATAATGGCATAATAAATCAGAGCCATATTTCAGTAACTCGCCTCTGCAGTTCATGACACAGCAGAAGCTACTTCCTTAGATTCCTAGAGAGCACACCAAGTTCTTTCGACATACCAAACCCCCAGCAACCTGGAAAATCCCCGCTTGCTTTGTTTTGATTAGTAATAGAATTCCTGCGAGCACTGTAAGAACGACCAGTTCTTAGTGACATCTTGATTGACGTCTTATGTTCAAACCTTACGTCAAACTCGGCACCTTTCAGGTATAAATATACCAACGTTGCCTTAAGCAAACACACGGTGGTGGTGAATACTGGAGCAGAACAGCTGTCCCCTTGCAGAGAGCCCAGCAGATGCGAGAAGCCCATGGACGCTGCCCCTCCTCTTTTGACGCGCTGAGAAAGACACTGTCTTTTCTCCTGCCGAGAAAATCCAGCTCCGGCGTTTCCAGCCTACCCTTGCGGGTGACTGGGATATCGAGTCCTGAGATAGAGATACCAGACCTCCTACATTCTATTCCCAAGATACGGTGCTGACTAAACCCTTAGAGAGAATTCTTGTAAAGATCCTTGTCAACAAATCAACTTAACTTAAACTGCTACTTACTTAATCCCTCCCATGTATTAGGCTTAGATCAGGTACACCGGGGTAGGCGTAGTTAGAAGCACCAGTTGAGCACGTTAGCCTATGTATATTTGTATATATATATATTTTATCCATTTTAAAGTATCTTATGGCTAAGAAACCATATCAATGCTTTTACAGTATTATTTCATAATACTCCTTTTACTGTACGTTCTTTACTTTATATTAAGTATTGCAATTGTGGCAATCCATTTCTCTTGCATGATAAGGAAGACTGTTCAATAAATAATACCTTTTATTGAAAACGCCCGTCTCCCTATTCTCTGCACCCTGGTGAAACTAAAGAACGCACGTATGACTGAGTGAAATGACTGTCTATTGTTTCACACGACTCTAGAGATTGACTCTTATTCTGAGGAGCAAAGTTGTCATGTTTATGTGGTTGTCGGAAGCTGAATCCCTTCTTGTCTGAGCCAGGGAAGCTAATCATTTCCTATTCAGTCAAGAAAGTTTCCAGTGACCTCTGAGCTAGCTGGCGCAAACCTAAATTAAGTCTAACATAGTCAGTAGAGACCTAGAAGACCTCAGTCCTACATCTACACTGCTGTTTATGTTATTCCAATGCGCAGAGCCTATAGGGAAAATAGGAACTACACTACAGTGCCATGTATGGCTTGACATGCGATGCGCATTGCTTTAAAGTTAATCCACCTAGCCAGAGGCAGCGAATGTCCCACAGGCAGCGAGTGTCCACAGGCAGCAAGTGTCCACAGGCAGCAAGTGTCCACAGGTACCGAGTGTACACAGGCAGCAAGTTTCCACAGGAAGTGAGTGTACAGACGTAGTAAGTGTGCACAGGTATCGAGTGTCCACAGGCAGCAAGTGTCCACAGGTAGGGAGTGTTCACAGGTAGCGAGTGTACACAGTATCAAGTGTCCATAGGCAGTTAGCAAGTGTCCACAGTCAGCAAGTATCCACAGGTAGCGAGTGTACACAGGCAGCAAGTGTACACAGGAAGCAAGTGTCCCACAGGCAGCGAGTGACCACAGGCAGCGAGTGTCCACAGGCATCGAGTGTCCACAGGCAGCAAGGGCCTGATTCACAGAACTAACTTAAGACAAATTCCTAACATTACTACTTTTGGTATTCACAGAAGGCATTTAGTAGTAGTAAAGTTAGGATTTTGTCTTAAGTTTGACTTAAGACAAACTTAAGACAGACTTAAGATACACTTAAGACAAACTTACGACAGACTTAAGACAGACTTAAGTTAGGATTTTGTCTTAAGTTTGTCTTAAGTCTGTCTTAAGGCAGTCTTAAGTCTGTCTTAAGTTTGTCTTAAGTCTGTCTTAAGTCTGTCTTAAGTTTGTCTTAAGTCTGTCTTAAGTCTGTCTTAAGTCAGTCTTAAGTCTGTCTTAAGTTTGTCTTAAGTCTGTCTTAAGTATGTCTTAAGTCTGTCTTAAGTCTGTCTTAAGCTTGTCTTAAGTCAAACTTAAGACAACATTCTAACTTTACTACTACGAAATGCCTTCTGTGAATACCAAAAGTAGTAAGTTTAGGATTTTGTCTTAAGTTAGTTCTGTGAATCGCCCCCAGTGTCAACAGGTAGCGAGTGCACACAGGCAGCAAGTGTCCACAGGTAGCGAGTGTACACAGGCAAGAAGTTTCCACAGGAAGCGAGTGTACACACTTAGCGTGTGTACACATGTATTGAGTGTCCACAGGCAGCAAGTGTCCACAGGTAACAAGTGTACACAGGCAGCAAGTGTCCACATGTAGCGAGTGTCCACAGGTAATGAGTTTACACAAGCAAGTGTCCACAAGTAGCGAGTGTCCACAGGCCGCGCATGTCTACAGGTAGCAAGTGTCCATAGGTAGCAAGTGTCCACAGGCAGCAAGTGTCCACAGGTTTCAAGTATCCACAGGTATCAAGTGGCCACAGGTATCGAGTGTCCACAGGTAGCGAGTGTACGCAGGCAGCAAGTTTCCACAGGAAGCGAGTGTACACACGTAGTGAGTGTGCACAGGTATCGAGTGTCCACAGGCAGCAAGTGTTCACAGGTAGCGAGTGTACACAGACAGTGAGTGTACACAGGCAGCGAGTGTCCACAGGCAGGTAGCAAGTGTTCACAGTCAGAAAGTATCCTCAGGTAGCAAGTGTTTCCACAGGTAGCGAGTGAACACACGCAGCAAGTGTCCACAGGTATCGAGTATCCACGCGTATCGAGTGTCCACAGGTATCGAGTGTCCACAGACAGCAAGTGTCCACAGGTAGCGAGTTTACACAGGCAGCAAGTTTACACAGGAAGCGAGTGTACACATGTAGGGAGTGTGCACAGGTATCGAATGTCCACAAGCAGCAAGTGTCCACAGGCAGCGAGTGTACACAGGCAGGTAGCAAGTGTACACAGGCAGCAAGTGTACACAGGTATCGAGTGTCCACAGGCAGGTAGCAAGTGTCCTTAGTCAGCAAGTATCCACAGGTAGCGAGTGTCCACAGGTAGCGAGTGTACACAGGCAGCGAGTGTACACAGGAAGCAAGTGTCCCACAGGCAGTGAGTGTCCACATCAGCAAGTGTCCACAGGTATCGAGTACACACAGGCAGCAAGTGTCAACAGGTACCTAGGGCACACATGCAGCAAGTTTCCACAGGAAGCGAGTGTACACACTTAGCGTGTGTACACATGTCTTAAGTCTGTCTTAAGTCTGTCTTAAGCTTGTCTTGAGTCAAACTTAAGACAACATTCTAACTTTACTACTACTAAAGGCCTTCTGTGAATACCAAAAGTAGTAAGTTTAGGATTTTGTCTTAAGTTAGTTCTGTAAATCGCCCCCAGTGTCAACAGGTAGCGAGTGCACACAGGCAGCAAGTGTCCACAGGTAGCGAGTGTACACAGGCAGGAAGTTTCCACAGGAAGCGAGTGTACACACTTAGCGTGTGTGCACATGTATTGAGTGTCCACAGGCAGCGAGTGTCCACAGGTAGGGAGTGTCCACAGGCAGCAAGTATCCACAGGTAACGAGTGTACACAGAAAGCAAGTGTCCACATGTAGCGAGCGTCCACAGGTAGCGAGTGTACACACGCGAGTGTCCACAAGTAGCGAGTGTCCACAGGCAGCGCATGTCTACAGTTAGCAAGTGTCCACAGTTAGCAAGTGTCCACAGGCAGCAAGTGTCCACAGGTTTCAAGTATCCACAGGTATCGAGTGTCCACAGGTAGCGAGTGTACGCAGGCAGCAAGTTTCCACAGGAAGCGAGTGTACACACATAGTGAGTGTGCACAGGTATCGAGTGTCCACAGGCAGCAAGTGTTCACAGGTAGCGAGTGTACAAAGACAGCGAATGTACACAGGCAGCGAGTGTCCACAGGCAGGTAGCAAGTGTCCACAGTCAGAAAGTATCCACAGGCAGCAAGTGTCCACAGGTATCGAGTATCCACGGGTATCGAGTGTCCACAGGTATCGAGTGTCCACAGACAGCAAGTGTCCACAGGTAGCGAGTTTACAAATGCAGCAAGTTTCCACAGGAAGCGAGTGTACACAGGCAGGTAGCAAGTGTACACAGGCATCAAGTGCATACACGCAGCAAGTGTACACAGGTATCGGGTGTCCACAGGCAGGTAGCAAGTGTCCTTAGTCAGCAAGTATCCACAGGTAGCGAGTGTCCACAGGTAGCGAGTGTACACAGGCAGCGAGTGTACACAGGAAGCAAGTGTCCCACAGGCAGCGAGTGTCCACGGGCAGCAAGTGCCCACAGGTATCGAGTGTCCACAGGCAGCAAGTGTCCACAGGTAGCGAGTGCACACAGGCAGCAAGTGTCGACAGGTACAGAGGGTACACATGCAGCAAGTTTCCACAGGAAGCGAGTGTACACACGTAGCGTGTGTACACATGTCTTAAGTCTGTCTTAAGCTTGTCTTAAGTCAAACTTAAGACAACATTCTAACTTTACTACTACTAAATGCCTTCAGTGAATACCAAAAGTAGTAAGTTTAGGATTTTTGTCTTGAGTTAGTACTGTGAATCGCCCCCAGTGTCAACAGGTAGCGAGTGCACACAGGCAGCAAGTGTCCACAGGTAGCGAGTGTACACAGGCAGGAAGTCTCCACAGGTAGCGAGTGTACACACTTAGCGTGTGTACACATGTATTGAGTGTCCACAGGCAGTGAGTGTCCACAGGTAGGGAGTGTCCACAGGCAGCAAGTGTCCACAGGTAACGAGTGTACACAGGCAGCAAGTGTCCACACGTAGCGAGTGTCCACAGGTAGAGAGTGTACACACGCGAGTGTCCACAGGTAGCGAGTGTCCACAGGCAGCGCATGTCTACAGGTATCAAGTGTCTACAGGTATCAAGTGTCCACATGTAGCAAGTGTCCACAGGCAGCAAGTGTCCACAGGCAGCAAGTATCCACAGGTTTCAAGTATCCACAGGTATCGAGTGTCCACAGGTAGCGAGTGTACGCAGGCAGCAAGTGTTCACAGGTAACGAGTGTACACAGACAGCGAGTGCACACAGACAGCGAGTGTCCACAGGCAGCGAGTGTCCACAGGCAGGTAGCAAGTGTCCACAGTCAGAAAGTATCCACAGGTAGCAAATGTCTGCACAGGTAGTGAGTGTACACAGGCAGCAAGTGTCCACAGGTATCGAGTGCCCACAGGTATCGAGTGTCCACAGACAGCAAGTGTCCACAGGTAGCGAGTTTACACAGGAAGCAAGTTTCCACAGGAAGTGAGTGTACACATGTTGGGAGTGTACACATGTAGGGAGTGTGCACAGGTATCGAGTGTCCACAAGCAGCAAGTGTCCACAGGCAGCGAGTGTACACAGGTAGCAAGTGTACACAGGCATCAAGTGTACACAGGCAGCAAGTGTACACAGGCAGCAAGTGTACACAGGTATCGAGTGTCCACAGGCAGGTAGGAAGTGTCCTTAGTCAGCAAGTATCCACAGGTAGCGAGTGTCCACAGGTAGCGAGTGTACACAGGCAGCGAGTGTACACAGGAAGCAAGTGTCCCACAGGCAGCGAGTGTCAACGGGCAGCAAGTGTCCACGGGTATCGAGTGTCCACAGGCAGCAAGTGTCCACAGGTAGACAGTGCACACAGGCAGCAAGTGTCCACAGGTACCGAGGGTACACATGCAGCAAGTTTCCACAGGAAGCAAGTGTACACACGTAGCGTGTGTACACATGTCTTAAGTCTGTCTTAAGCTTGTCTTAAGTCAAACTTAAGACAACATTCTAACTTTACTACTACTAAATGCCTTCTGTGAATACCAAAAGTAGTAAGTTTAGGATTTTGTCTTAAGTTAGTACTGTGAATCGCCCCCAGTGTCAACAGGTAGCGAGTGCACACAGGCAGCAAGTGTCCACAGGTAGCGAGTGTACACAGGCAGGAAGTTTCCACAGGAAGCGAGTGTACACACTTAGCGTGTGTACACATGTATTGAGTGTCCACAGGCAGTGAGTGTCCACAGGTAGGGAGTGTCCACAGACAGCAAGTGTCCACAGGTAACGAGTGTACATAGGCAGCAAGTGTCCACATGTAGCGAGTGTCCACAGGTAGAGAGTGTACACACGTGAGTGTCCACAGGTAGCGAGTGTCCACAGGCAGCGCATGTCTACAGGTATCAAGTGTCCACATGTAGCAAGTGTCCACAGGCAGCAAGTGTCCACAGGCAGCAAGTATCCACAGGTTTCAAGTATCCACAGGTATCGAGTGTACGCAGGTAGCGAGTGTACGCAGGCAGCAAGTGTTCACAGGTAACGAGTGTACACAGACAGCGAGTGTACACAGGCAGCAAGTGTACACAGACAGCGAGTGTCCACAGGCAGCGAGTGTCCACAGGCAGGTAGCAAGTGTCCACAGTCAGAAAGTATCCACAGGTAGCAAGTGTCTGCACAGGTAGCGAGTGTACACAGGCAGCAAGTGTCCACAGGTATCGAGTGCCCACAGGTATCGAGTGTCCACAGACAGCAAGTGTCCACAGGTAGCGAGTTTACACAGGTAGCAAGTTTCCACAGGAAGTGAGTGTACACATGTAGGGAGTGTGTACAGGTATTGAGTGTCCACAAGCAGCAAGTGTCCACAGGCAGCGAGTGTACACAGGTAGCAAGTGTACACAGGCATCAAGTGTACACAGGCAGCAAGTGTACACAGGTATCGAGTGTCCACAGGCAGGTAGCAAGTGTCCTTAGTCAGCAAGTATCCACAGGTAGCGAGTGTCCACAGGTAGCGAGTGTACACAGGCAGCGAGTGTACACAGGAAGCAAGTGTCCCACAGGCAGCGAGTGTCAACGGGCAGCAAGTGTCCACAGGTATCGAGTGTCCACAGGCAGCAAGTGTCAACAGGTAGTCAGTGCACACAGGCAGCAAGTGTCCACAGGTACCGAGGGTACACATGCAGCAAGTTTCCACAGGAAGCGAGTGTACACACTTAGCGTGTGGACACATGTTTTGAGTGTCCAAAGGCAACGAGTATCCACAGGTAGCGAGTGTCCAAAGGCAGCTAGTGTCCACAGGTAGCAGGTGTACACAAGCAGCAAGTGTCCATATGTAGCGAGTGTTCACAGCTAGCGAGTGTACACAGGCAGCGAGTGTACACAGGCAGTGAGTGTACACACGCAAGTATCCACAGGCAGCGAGTGTCCACAATTAGCGAGTGTCCACAGGTAGTGAGTCTCCACAGGCAGCGAGTGTCTACAGGCAGCGAGTGTCCACAGGCAGCGCGTGTCCACAGGTAGCAAGTGTCCACCGGTGGCAAATGTCCACAGGTAGAGAGTGTCCACAGGTAGCAAGTGTCCACAGGTAGCAAAAGTCCACTGGCAGCCGAGTGTCCACAGGTAGCGAGTGTCCACAGGCAGTGAGTGTCCACAGGTAGAGAGTGTCCACAGGCAGCGAGTGTCCACAAGTATTACGTGTCCACAAGTATCGAATGTCCACAGGCAGCGAGTGTCCACAGGCCGTGAGTGTCCACAGGAAGCGAGTGTCCACAGGTATTGAGTGTCCGCAGCTATCGAATGTCCAAAGGCAGCAAGTGTCCACAGGCAGTGAGTGTCCACAGGCATTGAGTGTCCACAGGTAGCGAGTGTCCACAGGTATCGAATGTCCACAGGCAGCAAGTGTCCACAGGCAGTGAGAGTCCACAGGCAGTGAGTGTCCACAGGCATTGAGTGTCCACAGGTAGCAAGTGTCCACAGGTAGCAAATGTCCACTGGCAGCGAGTGTCCACAGGTAGCGAGTGTCCACAGGCAGCGAGTGTCCACAGGCAGCGAGTGTCCACTGGCAGCGAGTGTCCACAGGTAGCGAGTGTCCACTGGCAGCGAGTGTCCACAGGTAGCGAGTGTCCACAGGCAGTGAGTGTCCACAGACATTGAGTGTCCACAGGTAGCAAGTGTCCACAGGTAGTAAATGTCCACTGGCAGCGAGTGTCCACAGGTAGCGAGTGTCCACAGGCAGCGAGTGTCCACAGGTAGCGAGTGTCCACAAGTGTTGAGTGTCCACAGGTATTGAATGTCCACAGGCAGCGAGTGTCCACAGGCAGTGAGTGTCCACAGGCAGCGAGTGTCCACAGGTATTGAGTGTCCGCAGGTATCGAATGTCCACAGGCAGCAAGTGTCCACAGGCAGTGAGTGTCCACAGACATCGAGTGTCCACAGGTAAAGAGTGTCCACAGGCATCAAGTGTACACAGGCAGCGAGTGTTTACAGGTAGCGATTGTCCACGTGTAGCGAGTGTCCACCAGTAGCGACTTTAATGAATGAAGGCCTGGTGAAATGTAATGCCAGTCATGAATTTTAAAGAAGGCAGATTATTGTTTCCAGCTAATTGCATTTGATGAGATTGGCTCATTATGGAGGGTTGATATTTTGCATATATAGAACTAGTCTGTTGTTGATTAGAACTTTGTCTGGCTCCTTATAAAGCATACCATGCCCACCATGGGTGGAGTGAGATGCTGTTTGAGCTTTTCCATTCACATAGGATTGTCTCGAGCCCTATCGTTAATAATAGATCAATAAGTGATAGTTGATTATCAGGTAGTATGCATGGTAGATTATGGTGCTTGGGCCTATGATAATAATGCAAGGATCCAGACTGATATTTGTTTGAAGTATATTATTAATTATTGGTTCTGTCGCGGATCATAATTTCCTTACATGAGGTCTCCACATCTCCTTGTGTATGAACACAGCTCCAACATGACAGGGAGTCGAGTAGTGTTGTTTATACATGTCACGAATGTGAAATATTAATATTTGTGAAACGAATTTTGAATTTATGATCAATAGAAATAAAAGAACAGATTTATTGTTATAACTGTATTTATCGCCTTTATTTTGCGAGATTATGACGTTTGAATCATTGTATTTCACTCTGAAGACGCCGCAGCCTTAGGGCACAGTAGGGCCCATAGTGTCCAGGACTTCAGTTCTAGTTTCTTTTCAACTATGAACACAGCTCTAGGCCTTGTTTACGCAGTTTTGGCACTGCCCAGTAACCTTTATGGATAGCCCAATATTTCCATTGGAACAGCAATGGTGATATCTTGTGTTTCAACCATTTCGCCCATTTGGAGCTGCCTGTCGGTTCTGAGAGAGGATTAACGTTTATCACTAAGAGAGAATTATTCCATTTCATGTTAAGGTCTGTGGTTATTTTGTTATTTGCTTTCCCTAGTAATTTGTATATAGTTTAGCCAAGTGGCTTTTTTTAGAAATATTGTTCAAATGTGTAATACAGTTCGAATTGTGTGAGATACTAATTTTCCTTAGGGCATATTTTAGTCAAAAGTAGTTATAGAAATCAATATTATGCAATGTTACAATCCATGTATGACTTGCCTAGGACACTGGAGTGTTATCATCTTAGTATAGGTCATTAATTGTTTAAGTTCAAGTTCAAGTTCAAAAAGCTTTATTCGAAATGTAAAAACAATTCATAAAAGCATACAGTACAATCACAGTCATTAAAATTCATTATGGTTACATTTATAGATAAAATACAAAAAAACAATTTTAAAATCCATATTCACAATATTTTAAAACAAATAACCATGAGCATTCAATAGGGGCAGGTAGATTAAACGTGACAAGTGCTCGGATTAATTCATCAAGGGTGCAAAAATTATTCAGATATAATGGTCCGTCTTAATCTCATTATTGCTCTTAAAGACATCGTTACGGTATTAATCGTATAGTGATCTTCCAGAGTCCGTAGTTTGTTGTAAGCCTCTCTCGACTTTCTTAATCCCCATGCTAACAGAAGAGGTCTTAATATTTGACGCCTTGGGTACGCATATAAAGTGCAATATAGAGTACAATGAATATTGGATTGAATTGATGTCTCATCACAGGTATTAATTGTTCTTATGCCTTTATTTGTCCAGTGCTTTCAAAAACATATTTCCCATGTAATTGGATTCTCTTACTTAGCCAAGGCGAAGTTGTGGTTGAGCTGTAGAATTTATTTTTAAATTTATGGTCCTAGATCTTGCTCACCTGAATTGTGCCAGATAGGATACTTAGCGAGAAAGGAACAGTCACATTAGCTACAGTGAGTAAACTGAGAAAAGATAGCATTTTAATTATGCCTATTTCAACTTCTATCCATTGCGAGGACGGAGATGGATGTGGAGAGAACCCCCAGCTAGCCTGTCTCAGTAGAGAGGCCGTTTGGTAATTATAGAAATTAGATAGATTTTGGCCTCCATTGGTTTTATTGAATGTCAGCCGTTTGAGTGCAATTCTAGCTGTCTTATCTTTCCAGAGGTAGTCTGAGATGTATTTGTCAATTCCTTCAGAGACATTTGTGAAGAGGAAAAGGAGAAACATGCTTGTAATAAGTTAATTTGAGGGAAATTATCATTTTTATCCATTTCATTCTGACCCACCATCTAATGAATTTAGGAGACCATGGGGCTTATTTACAAAGCCCCTCGCGCCACCAGTGCGTCACTTTGAAAATGGGAAAAAGGGACCGATCGGCGGCGCAAGGGGTTGTGAATAAGCCCCCATGTTTCCAAGAGATTTCTGATTTTGACTATTAGAGTACTTTCTATATGGAGTCTGGTATCCACAAGGTTACACTTAAAATTCTATACCTAAATATGTCAGATGTTTAGATTATTTATAATTTAAGTCCAGTTGAACCTATAATTCTTGGATGACAAATTTTATTTAGTAGGAAGATTTCCGTTTTGTCGCAGCCATAGAGTGGCCTGAAACAGTAGCATATTTGTTAGTAGTCTCTAGCTGGGTCTGGTGGCTCAGTGGACTAATGCATCCACTACAGGGGCCTGTGTTGGACCTCATGGTCACAGGTTTGAATCCCGGGGAGGCCACTCAGCCTTTCATCCATCTGAGGTCGATAAAATGAGTACCATTGAGTTACGTAACAATAAACATCTGGGGCCTTATTTATGAAGGCCTTGCGCCGCTGGTGCGTCACTTTTAACATGGGAAAAAGTGACGCATCGGCGGCGCAAGTCCTTCATAAATAAGGCCCCTGTTATTTAGCGCCAAGATGCCCCGTCAGGGGTGAACGTGTGCTTTACAAATACACATGTTATGTTATTACTGATCAGTTTCTTCTGTGAATATTAGAACTTCATCAACGTATGCAGCCCTTTTGTGGGAGCCTGAATTGAATGGTATGTATTTTATTTAACTTGTGGATTGTATGTGATCCAGTAAGGGTGCAACAGCAAGTAGAAAAAGTAGTGGAGACAGGGAACAGCCTTGCCTTGTGACAGTTTGAAGTTGTACGTAATAGCCCCCTTAACTATAGTGTGCGCAGATAGGTGATAATATAAGGCCATTAATATACGCTCGTAAATTGGGCCAAGTGCAAATTTTCCTATTACCACATGCAGAAAGGTCAGAGAACATTTATCAAAGGCTTTTTCTGTATCTAGGACCATGGCCTTAGTTGGGGTGGGAAGTCATCTATCCTTCTGTAGGACATGGGCGAAGAGTCTTCCATTACCTGACGCACTGCCACTGTTAAGAAAACCCATTTGGGTGTTGTGGATAAGTTTAGGAGGAATTTTTTTCGAGGCACATCTCTTGAATGTTGGCATTTATTTTACAATCCATATTTAGCAACGATACTGCTCTATCATTTTTGGTTTCTAGTGGGTCTTTACCTTCTTTATGTGTAGCCGCTTTCGAAGCTGTCCCCTTCATGTCTCCAGTCTTCAGAAATGGGTAAATATAGCGCCTCCAGATGTGGGAGAAGTGAGTCTTTGCAGCTTTTATTAAGGAAAGCGGGGAAGCTAACATGGCTTTGAGCTATTCCATTCTTGAAAGACTGAATGGCTTTAGTAATTTCCGTTTGTGAAAGTCAATAATTTCTCCCTCATTCAGTGTGGGTAGATTCATATTAGCAAGAGAGCATCTGCATAATCTTAAACTATTTTCTCTATCACGATGGGTTTTACCCTATTAGAAGCACAGTTAGTTTGTTAGTTAAAGATAATCTATCCTTGACATAAGATTATGATTGTGAGAATAGAAAGTGAATTCACTACCCTTCGCCTTGTGTAGTCTCAGGTATCACTAAGGTCATGTGTTTTAACTAGGTGTGTCATCAGTCCGTGAGATTTGCTTGGGGTGATGAAAAATAGAGAGACTATCAGTAAATATATCAGTAGGGAGATTGAAAGGCAGTGAGTGTTGTATTGCCAAGTTCGGGTCATCCCCTGTTGGAGCATATGTTAGCAATATAAAAGTAAATTCCATTTATACTTCTTTTACCCTAAAACTATTTGTGCCCCTCATCACCCCTAAAATCCACCCATTCCTAAACCATAAATATTTTCACCACTCCTAAACTCTATCCATCAATGAACCTTAACCTCATGCGTGCTCATGCTCGTCATGAGGCACGGTTGCGCTGTGCTCATGACGAGCTGAGCTCGTCATAACAGCCGCGGCGCTCACACGCGGGGATAATTCCCCCGCTGTGCTGAACGTTCTGAGGAAACGGGTATGGCCGTGACGAGCTGAGCTCGTCATGAGCACAGCGCCACCTTGCTGCATGACGAGCTGATCTCGTCACGAGCACCAGGGCGCTGGGCGCGACCCCCTCTCCCCCCAGCACAGCAGGGGAATTACCCCCACGGCGAAGGGGATAAAACCCCTCACCAGCCCAGTCTCCGCCCATCATGAACCCTGAAAACTCCTCAACATTCCAACATTAAACCCATTCCTGAATCCTAAAAATCCCTCACCACCCCAAACTCCACCCATTCTTGATCCCTGAAAACCCTTACCACCCCCAAACTACACCCATCCCGAACTCTAAAAACCCCTTAAAACACCTGAACTCCACTCATGCTTGACCCATACACACCCCTCATCACCTCTAAACATCACCCATGCCTGAATGCAAAACTCCCTCACTGCCCCTACAACGCCACCCAGGTTAAATGTAATTTTGGAATTTTACTTATAATTATCTGTTCTCTGAAATATTTCCTTAGATTTTCAGTTTATCTGTATTTCCTTACAATTGCATTTCCTTAAAATTGGTTTTACATGATTGGGTTTCCACCAATGTGGTTTCTCAGTTTTCTTTTTTCCAAATAAATCAGAAACCAATACATGGAAGAATCACATATGATACATGTGGCGACCTAAACTGACTCTCAATAATAGTTTTTATTGTTGTCATTGTAATGCTTTTATTCTTCAACATCTGAGGGATGAAAGGTGTGTCGAATCAGATAAATACCCAAAGCAGTTATTTGCGATCTAGAGATCACGATGTTCTAACTTAGTGAGTAAATGTATATGTTCTTCAAGTAAAGAAAGTAGCAGTGGGTCAATGCGCCTGCTGCAGAGTTCTGTGAGCTGTTCCAGGGTGGACTGACCCAGCTTTTGTGCAATCTGCCCCAAAAAAAGCAGAATATTAAATATTTTATTCAGTAAAATCTTACATGTACTGTATAGGTTTTTAATGTAATCAAACATACTGTGATGGGTGATGTAAATGAAACAAGGAAACGCACTATAATAACCTGGAAGCACGTTAAGGCTGCAGCAGAGGGAGGGGCCCCTGCAATGCTGCTGAACATGCTGCACCTGTTCTGTGTGTTTGAGGAAATATGATCGGTTGCTGCTTGTGCTGCAGCTGCTCTGGGTAAATGAGGAAAGGCTTCGGTGAAACCACAAATGCTATTCCTGAAGAGTGTGTTCGTGTGTGGGGGAGGGGCAGGATGCGTGCTTGCGCGTGTTTACGTGCACACATGCCTAGTTGCCCCAGGTGCCAACCCTGTTCTATTTATGGAATGCCTATATTGCTGCTGCAAATGCTGCACCTGTTTTGTGTGTTCCATAGTGAACCGTGCACTGCTGCTACCTTCATGTTATATGCAAGTGTTCACTGATGTACACATCTGCTGATGAAGTTTGGTGAAAGCTTATGCATAATTATTTTAAAAAAAATAATAGAACATACCAATTTACAAGTAACGAAAGAGCTAATTCCACAGCCACAGAAAACCAATTGCCCACTTGCAAATCCATCATTTTTTTCACAGACAGTGGAACTTGATAGGGCAGGGTATTTCCCCTGGCATGTGGCTTGCTGTGGATCCAACCACAGCAGTGGGAAGAGGTGACTGGACATTTGCACAATAGAGAAGGAATGTTACTGACAGCTCACAACTCCAGACATTTCTACTCGCTCCTCCTTTCAGTGCACGTTCAAAGAGCACCAGCAAAGCCAATAGGTCTGCCAGTCTTTTGGTAATTTTTGTTTTGTTTTGTCATGGTTTTTGCAAAACATTTTTGTTTAGGAAGCTTCTGGGATTTGTCAATTTAAAAAAAAACATTGACTAAAGGTAAAAATGTTTTTTTGTCTCAACGAGCTTGGAGATGCGAAAAATCTTGGTTTTTCTAACCCAATACCTCGTTCTCAGAAGCCCTAATTTATAGGCCTTCAGGGCCAGCTCCTTTGTTGATTAGTTCCCTCTGGGGCACTCTTGCTACTCACTGCACTCGCTATTCCAGGTTCATGAGCTTTGGCGACTTCAACCTGCATGTTGACATGGTGCTTGAGTATCAAGCGCAAGCTCTCTTAGACGCTTTTTCAGTGTTTAACTTACGCAGTTAATTCATCAGGGTACACATGATGCTTGTCATACACGACTTAGCTGCATCAAATAATTGTGTGTTCCACAACCAATTCCTCTGGTATGGACCAACCATTCCTCTATATATTTTGTTGGGTGGATTCGAAGTTCTGCAAACATCCTTCCCCTCCTATCCCCCACACCATTCCGCAAATGGGGTCAGAGCTAGATTCCACTCTGTCTAACTAGATTCCTGTACTAACAGGTGGATTCGAGGATGAAGTAGACTTCTTGAATCAGTGGGTTCAGAAGGCTATGGATAAATTAGCAATGGAATCCCTCCAAGTTCCAGAAAGTTAAGGAATATTGCCTCTTGATTCTCATCCCTTCTAGCTGAGCAAAAACAGAAAGTGTAAAAACCTTGAACGCAAGTAGCACACAAATTACCTGCTGGCTACAAATAGACTCAGCTGGCAAAAAGCCATCTGAGATTTTCAAAATACCTAAACTTTTTGTGCAGCCCAAAGCCTGTAGTTCAGCTATTTTTCCCTCGGTCGAACTATGCAACGATCTCTCAGATTTCTTTTACAATAAATTAAGAAAAATACACACACAATTTAACCCTATCACTCATGATACTTTTTCTGAAGCTCTCCCTTTTTTCTTCTTCATCCTGCCGTCCTTGATATCCTCATCAAACTCCTCATGTTATGTTATGTTATGTAAATTTATTTTTCTAATCCGCACAGCTACCCAACAATGGTTTCTCAGCACAGGCCCTGAAGAGACTCTGAAAACCTAAATTAGAATTGTTGATTAAAAAGCCAAGTTTTTAATTGCTTGCGAAAGTTGGGATACAAATTCTCTTTCCGCATCACATCAGGTAGAGAGTTCCACAGGGTTGGTCCAAGAAAAGAGAAGAAGCAGCCTCCCATTCTCATCAATTTAATCCTGGGAATTTCACATTTCTCTTCCGTGGATGAACGACGCAGGCGCGGAGGGATGATAAGGGCGTACCAGATCTTGTAAGTATTTGGGAGCCGAGCCATTCTTGATTCCTTAAATATAGCACAGGGCTTTAAATTTTGTGCGAAGTTCCACCCTGATCAGTGTTTTTCTCTCAGGGCATTAGCCGTGCTAGACATTCTAGGAAGTCTATACAGCAATCTGGCTGCAGAATTCTGCACCACCTGAAACTTATGCAACATATTCCTGTTTGCACCCAAATAAAGGACGTTTCCATAGTCCAGGCGAAATGTTACAAGTGCCTGGATTACTGTCCTTTGGGTACCAGCAGGGAGCATCCAAATGATTTTCTTTAACCATTTGAGGATGGTAAAACAGGTGGCAGCAGTATGTACTGCCTGTTGTTTCATTGACAATTTATTGTCGATAATAAAGCCTAGAATGCGGACCTGAGAGGAAGGTATAGGTAAAGGCCCCATTTCAACTGGCCAATGTTGAGGGCGCCAATGTTCTGTATTTTTACGAAAAATGAGAACTTCCATCTTTTCCCCATTGAGCTTGAGCAGGTTAGATTGCATC
This sequence comes from Lissotriton vulgaris, assembly GCF_964263255.1. Taxonomy (NCBI): domain Eukaryota; kingdom Metazoa; phylum Chordata; class Amphibia; order Caudata; family Salamandridae; genus Lissotriton; species Lissotriton vulgaris. The sequence continues at coordinate 1,899,907,983 of NC_141693.1, forward strand.
CACGATGCAATATTGCGCAAGCTCATGTCATAATTTTGAACCCATCACTCTTCAGCAATCTAAACTTGCTATAATTAGTTGCAAATCAGGTTCCCCATTACATTTATGTCCTTCGGGTCTGTTGGCTAAATTGATCAATGACAATAACCCTGTTATAAATATATTATTAACCTCATCAGAATTAGTCTTTAGTCCAGCTATTTGGAAACAAGCAAAAGTAATAATCCTCTAGAAAAAACCTTCTTCCATTCCAGAACATCCATCAAATAATTATCCCATTTCTACCTGGAGTACATGCCTTAATTGAACCCAGACTTGATTATGCCTATAGCCTGCATTGAGGTCTCCCTAAAGTTCTGTTAAATCAATTTACATGTAACTCAAAATGCAGCACAGCGTCTGGTTTTTGAACTACCTGGCACTGCCTCACATTGCATCACCTCAGACAGCTGCACTGGTTGCCAATAGGAAAACACCTTCAGTTTAAGGATCTGGTGTTGGCTCAAAGAACCTTCTTTGCTATTGGTCAACTTACTTCCAGGATAGGTTCTCTCCTTATTCTCCTAGAAGTCTTTTGAGGTCAAGTAAAGCCGTATTATTTAAAATTCCAAGGTTTAAATGGCAAAGAAAGGGAGAAGGGGTTTCTCCTTCCTAGCGGCTAAAGCTTGGAATGAACTCCCTCTTGCCATTCATTGCTTTAAGTCAGAAAATCATTTTATGAAGCTCCTGAAGACCTGGTCGTTCACTGCAGTGCAATTGTGTGCTATTAACGTTCTGTGGGTTATCTGGCTAGTACCGGTGGCAGTGTATGCGCTTGAAAAATCATCGGATAATTCATTCATTAGTTAAAAAAAGCACACAATACCATAGGACTCCCTTGCACTAAAGGGAATTACTTTATGTGTGCATGTACCCCTTGTGAAAGGGCAGCATGCTGTAACTCATAGTGAAGTCAGCAATGGCTGAAGTGGGGGAGACTCATTGCACCTTGGTGCAGGCTTGAGTGGGTTGGAGAAAAATGTGGAAGACACAACCACAGGCAAATGGATGAAATGTGCCACTGAAAACCCCTATAAGTAACCGTGAAATACGCATAATTGTATCAAAAGCAAAAGGTCTAGGCTAACACAGAGTTAAAAGAAAAACAATTGTTCCACCATTGGCTGCCAGCCTCTTGCCTTTGAGAAAGAAAGAAAGAAACGGGAGGGAGGGCGGCAGGTAGGGAGGAAGGAAGGAAGGAAGGATGGAAGGACACCAAGAATAAAAGAAAGAAGGATAGAAGGGAAGGAAGAAAGAAAAAAGGACGACAAGAAAGAAGTAACGAACAGGTGAGAAAAGAAGATGGAAAGAAGAAAGAGGCAGGGAGGAAAGAAAGAAATCAGAGAAAGAAAGACAGACAAAAGAAAGGAAAGAAAGCATGAAAGGGAACAAAAGCAGGAAACAATGAATTAACGCAGGCAAGAAGGAAAGAAATAAAGAAGGAAAGGAAAAAACAGAAAGGAAAGAAGGAAAGGAAGAAAACAGAATGGAAAGAAAAAGAAAACAGAAAGGAAATAAAAGACAGAAAGAAGGACAGGAAGAAAAAAGGAAACAGACGTCAAGAAGGAAAGAAGTTAAAAAAAATGGAAAGAAAGAAGGAAGAAAACGAAAGAAAACAAGAAAGAAAGAAAAGGAAAGAAGGAAAAATGAAAGAAAGAAGTACACAATAAAGGAAAAAGGCAGTAAAAAAGGAATGCCGAAAAAAAATATAAGAGAAGTGTAGGAGAGTAGGGTCTGCAATCCTATGATCACCCAGATTTTTTGCTTTTGTTTCACTGGTTTACGACTTTCTCTGGCTGTGGGCCTGCTAATCAGACCCACAGCCTGGCTGTTCTCTTTCTAAATTACGATATGTACCCTAGGTGCATTTACCAATTGGTACTGGGCCGCCTTATCAGACCCTGTAACTCAGGGCATAGGTGTACCCAGGGCCGCCAGGGGCTGCAGCATGTATTATGCCACCCCTGGCTGGCCTCCTAAATTTGACACAACTGGCTGCATGACAGCTGGGGCAAAGTCGTGTAATCACCCTTTGCTTTAGGTATAGTAGCTCTATATCTAACCATACAATGGACACCCGAGTTCCTATCAGTCACTCCTATGGCAGGCCTTGACAATCCTGAAGGCAGAGTGCGTGGGCTCGTGTGAACTAGGTTCTGGCCCGAGCCGAGCCCGGTTGCAGCTTGCGGAATCAAGACCCAATGGCTGTTCCATGATAACGCGTACCACATCGGTAACTTCGGTGTCGCGTTATCAAGGCATGTCGAGTAAGGTGTCATACGAATCGGGATGCTGCCCTCTCACCAATACTGGCGACGAGGTTAACATTCCGCCCTTCTAGAGGGACATGACATGTACGTAACTGTGAACCCCGGTTAAAGTTAACTGAAGCCTCAGCTCCACAAAATGGATGCTGCCACCGCAGACACGACCTCCTGCTGCTGGGAGTCCTTCCAGCGAGGAGCGCTTGGACAAAGGGTTTCCTGTCAAGGGCGGTGTTCGCACCGTCCCAGACAGGGTTTGTGTATTCTGGGTAGGTAGGGCTTTTGCGAGAAGGTGACTGCGGAGTGGCACCCCGGTGCTCACTACGCATCCGCCGGTCAGAACCAGTTCCAGGGGCGCCAGCCCTGGCCTGGGGAAAGTCCGGCAGGGGAGAGGGGTGTAACTACCCCCCTTCCTGGTCCCACCCTTAGGGCAGGACCTAGTCATGTACCCACCCCTTTCTTTAGGATAAAGGCCGGAGCGGGGACCCTTCCAAATTAGATCATCTTTGAATCAAGAACTACTTTCCATGAAAGGACCTTCAAGACTCTTCTCAAGATTTCTCCCTTGTGACTAAGGAGTAGTCACCCTGTATCAGCGGGCACCATCTAAGAACTCTGCGGTTTGCTGCAAGTCCTTCCTCAAGGATCCGACGGCCCAGCTCGACGAGAACCGGCTTCCCTGGCACCTCTGACCTCTACCCACGTCATCAGCTCAGCTGTGATCTGTGGGTGCGACGAGACCTCGAGGGACCGGCCATCATCAAAACCTGCACGCTTTCTTAAACCAGCACGACCATCGAAGCAATTCTCTGGTGAGTGCTCTGGGGTCCGAGAAGCCCCGACCCTGAGCCGCTCCAGCACCGAAGTGCAGTCTCCCAGCATCTCCACGATCTGCGTAGGGCCCTTCTGCTCGCTGCTCAGCACGTTGTCTGGTCACTAGCCGCTGGCTTGTGCCCTTCTTTGACGACATCCGACAACCAACACTGCTGGTCTGGTTGCTCCAGACCGGCCCTTGCTCCCTTTTCCGAGAGAAGCACCCCGGACCCTCCTGGTCCACTCAAGACGCCATTTTAGGCCCACCCCGTGGCCCTGAAATCTGCCAAGGCTTGTTGCCCCAATCCTGGGCCCAGCGACGCCGATAGCATCATCCTTCGTGGGACAGCTCGCACCTCCATCCTGGTCGCCGACAACGCCTCCTGGTCCGTGAGACTGCAGAGCCTAGCGTCGCCCACTCACCTGGTCGAGGTGACGGCCAACCGGTGCCTTCCTGGTACCCTCTGACTACTGGCTAGTAGTACGAACTTGGTCCCCTCTGCTTTCAGGTATCATCGATCTCTGATCCAGGCTTGGATCTCTACGAACTAATCATCACTGGTCGCCGGCCAGCAACTCCTTTTCCTTCCGGCTCCTGGCTCGTCAGCGAAGACCCCGACGCCTGTAAGACTTGTGCAGCCGCAGCCCTCGTGGCTAGGTAACTTCGGCATTTCGGTGCCTGCATAGCCTCCTTACTCCAGGGTCCCGAGTCCCTCGCTTCCGACTTGCCTTATCGGGTCCGCCCGAGACCACTAAACTTTCCGTGTCCTCGGACACTTGTTTAATTGTGCACTTGAAGTATTTTCCTAAGAGATTTGGTTTGTGCTTAGTACCCTGACCTCATAAAGAGTACAGGGCTGTTGTGAATCTTAATAAATATCCTGTTTATTTTCATAACACTTGTGTGGTGTCCTTTCACTGGGTGTTCAAGGGGTACATGTGTGGTAAACAGCTGGCTTAACACGCCCTCTCGAGTCTTTAGCCTTAGACTGCTCGTATCCACGCTACTAGGATAGCTGGTCTATAGGTTGACTTACAACCAATCATCATAAGGGTCGTTTGGAACGATACATAGCGGTCGCTAGAATAGCGAACGCTGCATATCGGGCCAACTTCTCACATTGGTGAGCAGCGGTTGGGATTTGAGCTTGCTGTTGTTTTACCACACGTATCCTAAGAATATCTTGTTGAAAGATCACATAAGTACTGTTAGTACATATAACTAAAGCTTAGAATACTCTGAGTTCTACTGAACCAGCTGTTGCAGCTCCTCAAGGCTTAGCACACCTTGGCTGCAACTCTTAGCAAGGGATCAGTAGGTAAACACATAGTGTAGGTAGGTGCATCACTTACACCACACTAGAAACAGTATGTCGGACAAAGGAGGAAACTCTGAGTCTCCCCTTGTGTCAGTTGACCCTCCACAGGTCATCCCTTCAAGATATACTGTGCTTAGCTTCCGCGAGTTGCGACAAGTATGTAACTCTAGGAAGATTAAGCAAGGGGCTAACCCCACTACCTCCTTTCTGATTGGTCTCCTAGAGACTTATGATGCCAGAAAGGCTGAGAAGCTTCTTAGCCATTCTAATCCAGAGGGAGACATGCCTCCCCTCGAGGGAACCAGAGACGATCCTGACCTCATCCACCTCTCAGCTGAGACTGAAGATGTAGAGGATGATGAGAATGAGGATCCCTCTGGGGATGAGGCAGATAAGGGACAGGTAGAAGTCGTTAGACTAAGCAGGTCCAACTTAAGCAAACATGACAGTGGTACTGGGGGACCCCTGGGGCCACTATCAGGTCAGCTTAACATTGGGAATGGACGAGCCAGATCTCTGACAAGAGACTCTGGCAGATCCCTTCAAACCAATGGCTCTCACAACTCTTCTCAGAGAGGGATGACGTCCCCTCAGCGGAGAGTGTACAAAGCTAAGGAAAGGGCAGCTAATCTGAGGATCGAAAGGGAAGAACTTGCCCTGGCCAAAGAAAGGCTTGCCTTTGCTCGAGAGCAACAATTGAGTGGGGCAGTCCCCACTGGTGGCAGCATTGTACCTAGCAATAGGGAAAAGGGTTTTGATACAAAACACCTTGGTAAGATAGTGCCCCCCTTTAAACAAGGGGACGACATCCACAAATGGATTACTGCTTTGGAGAGGGCCTGCACTGTGCAAGGTGTTCCCCCGAGTCAGTGGGCAGCTATCTTGTGGCTCTCCTTTGAAGGTAAAGGAAGAGACAAGCTCCTCACCACAAGGGTCGAGGATGCTAATAATTACCACGTCTTGAAGAATACACTGGTTGAAGGGTTTGGCCTAACCACTGAGCAGTACAGGGTGCTGTTCAGGGATACCCAGAAAACACAGTCTCAAGATTGGTCTGACTTTGTCGATTGTGCCACTAAGGCTTTTGAGGGCTGGTTGCTGGGCAGTAAGGTTACTGATTACCAAGGATTGTATAATTTGATGATGAGAGAACAAATTTTAAACAATTGTCAGAACCAGTTGTTGCATCAGCACCTTCTCGACTCGGAGCTGACCTCTCCCCAAGAATTGGGAAAGAAGGCAGACAGATGGGTTCGTACAAGAGTTAAACAGAACCAGGGCCAGAATCAAGGTGGTCAGAAGAAAGCAGACCAGAAGGGTAAAGATTCTAAGGGGGAACAAAATGACCAGAAGTCTTCGACAGGTCCCCAACAACCCAAAGAGGGTGGGGGTCAGGCTCCCCAAAAGAAGAAAGAAGGCCAATCCAAAAGATGGTGCCAGTACTGTAAAAGTAAATCTCACTGGTTTAGTGAGTGCACCAAGAAAGGAGGAGGGCAGACTCCTGCCACTGCAGCCCCTAAGGCACCTGTGCCCCCTAGTACAGCCAGCAGTGGTAGTGCACCTCCCAAGGGTTTAGTAGGGTTAACCCTGGGTTCTGAGGGGCGTGACAACTTAGTTGGTACACTCACTCAGGCTGTCCTTGTCAGTACAGGGGATGTGGATATGTCCCCTGACGTAAGTCCCAATACTTTGGGCAAATACAGACAGACACCTTTCATAAATGGAAAAATGGCTCAGGCCTATAGGGACACTTGTGCCAGTGTCACCATGGTGACACCTAACTTTGTGGACCCTGGACAGATCATGCCAGGTACAGAATTCCTGGTGACCAATGCAAGCAATGTCACTACCAATCACCGTATGGCAATTGTAGCTTTCTCCTGGGGAGGGGTAACTGGCCAAAAGAAGGTTGTAGTTAGTTCAGACCTCCCAGTGGATTGTTTGTTGGGCAATGATTTGGAGTCATCACAATGGTCAGAAGTGGAGCACCGGACTCACATGGAAATGTTAGGCTTGCCAGCACATGTGTTCGCTGTGACCAGGTCACAGGTCAGGAAATGCCCCACTGAACAGGTGCTGGATCCTGGAACAACGGACCAGACACCTCCCAAGAAAAAGAGCGGTAGGGTTAAGGCTGCGCCTTCCCCCTTGCCCCAGGTCGTGGATCAAGTCTCAGAGGAGGCTGACCTACAGGAATTGAGGGAAACTGAGCCTAGAGAGTTCGAACTTGATCAAGTTGAATTCTTGGGTTCAGGGGGACCCTCAAGGGAAGACCTGGGGAAGGACCAATTAGACTGCCCTTCTCTTGAACCCCTCAGACAGCAGGCTGCTGCTGAGGCTGCTGGGAACGCCACAGGTACCCACAAGGTATACTGGGAAGATGGACTCCTGTACACTGAGTCAAGAGACCCCAAGCCTGGCATGACCAGGAGGCTGGTTGTACCCTTGTCTCAGCGAGGTTTCCTACTTACCTTGGCCCACGAGATTCCCTTAGCAGGTCACTTAGGCCAGACGAAGACGTGGGACAGGCTCGTCTCACACTTTCACTGGCCTCATATGAATGAAGATACGAAGGAGTTTTGCCGCTCCTGTGTCACTTGCCAAGCCAGTGGTAAGTCAGGTGGCACGACAAAGGCCCCCCTTATACCAATGCCTGTGGTGGGGGTGCCCTTTGAACGGGTGGGGATTGACATCGTCGGTCCCATGGAACCACCAACAGCATCAGGGCACAAGTTTATACTGGTGGTAGTGGATCATGCCACCAGGTATCCTGAAGCTATTCCCCTTAGGACCACTACAGCACCTGTTGTGGCAAGAGCCCTAGTTGGAGTATTCTCCAGAGTGGGCTTTCCTAAGGAGGTCGTCTCCGACAGAGGTGCAAACTTTATGTCGAGCTACTTAACTGCTATGTGGAAGGAATGTGGTGTCAACTACAAGTTCACTACCCCCTATCATCCACAATGCAATGGGCTTGTTGAGAGATTCAACAGGACCCTGAAAGGGATGATTCATGGACTACCTGAAAAGCTTCGGCGTAGATGGGACGTCCTGATTCCCTGCCTTTTGTTCGCCTACAGAGAAGTCCCACAGAAGGGGGTTGGCTACAGCCCTTTTGAACTTTTGTACGGGCATCCTGTAAGGGGACCCCTGTGTTTGGTGAAGGAAGGATGGGAGAGACCTCTCAAAAAGCCTGCAGCCAACATAGTGGACTATGTGCTTGGCCTCCGCTCGCGGATGGCTGAATACATGGAGAAGGCATCTGAAAACCTTAAGGCCAGCCAAGAACTCCAGAAAGCTTGGCATGACCAAAAGGCTGTCTTGACTGTTTACCAGCCCGGACAGAAGGTGTGGGTGTTGGAGCCAGTGGCCCCAGCAGCACTCAAGGACAAATGGTCCGGGCCCTACACTATCCTGGAGAAAAAGGGAGAGGTCACCTACCTGGTCGACCTGGGAACTCCCCGGAGACCCCACAGGGTGCTTCATGTCAACAGGCTCAAGGCATATGTCGACAGGAAGGACATGAGTTTGCTCATGGCCCTAGATGAGGGACAGGAGGAGGAGAGTGACCCTCTCCCCGACCTGCTCACTCAGAATCCTGACGATGGATCGGTAGATGGTGTTGTCTTTTGTGGCAGCCTCTCCGAACATCAACAGAAAGACTGTAAACAGGTTCTTCAGTCTTTCAGACATATGTTCTCTCTAACACCCAGTCAGACCGATTGGTGCACCCATGAGGTTGACACTGGTGACAGCTTGCCAGTTAAGAGTAAAATCTACCGGCAGCCTGATCACGTTAGAGACTGCATCAAGAGTGAAGTGCAGAAAATGTTGGAGCTGGGAGTCATTGAACCCTTGGATAGCCCTTGGGCTAGTCCCGTAGTTCTAGTGCCGAAACCTCACACCCCGGGCGGTAAGAAAGAGATGAGGTTCTGCGTAGACTACAGGGGTCTCAATGCAGTCACTAAGACTGACGCCCACCCAATACCAAGGGCAGACGAGCTTATCGATAGATTGGCTTCGGCCAACTACTTAAGTACGTTTGACCTGACAGCTGGGTATTGGCAAATCAGGTTAGCTGAGGACGCCAAGCCTAAGACCGCATTTTCTACCCCTGGTGGGCATTATCAGTTCGTGGTGATGCCCTTTGGTCTGAAAAATGCACCTGCCACCTTCCAAAGGTTGGTGAATCAAGTCCTTACTGGGCTGGATGACTTCTGTGCGGCATATCTAGACGATATTGCTGTCTTTAACTCCACCTGGGAGGATCACCTGGTCCACCTGCGGAAAGTGTTAGAGGCTCTGCAAGCAGCAGGCCTCACTATCAAGGCCACCAAGTGCCAGATAGGGCAGACACAGGTTGTATACCTGGGCCACCTTGTAGGTGGAGGCCAGGTTCAGCCACTGGAGAGCAAAATACAGTCAATCAGGGACTGGGCTCCTCCAACCACCCAGACTCAGGTTCGAGCTTTCTTGGGCCTGACTGGATACTACCGAAAGTTTGTCAGGAATTATGGTTCCATCGTGACACCATTAAATGAACTGACAAGTAAGAAAATGCCAAAAAAGGTTCAGTGGACAGCGAGCTGTCAAAAAGCATTCGATGACCTAAAGCAGGCCATGTGCACGGCGCCTATCCTTAAGAGTCCAGACTACTCCAAACCATTCATTGTCCAAACAGACGCTTCTGAGTTGGGTGTGGGAGCTGTTCTTTCTCAACTGAATTTTGATGGTCAAGACCAGCCCATTGCTTTTATAAGCAGAAGGCTGACCCCTAGAGAGAAGAATTGGTCAGCTATTGAGAGGGAGGCCTTTGCTGTGGTTTGGGCCCTGAAGAAGCTGAGGCCATACTTGTTTGGCACTCACTTCAAGATTCAGACCGACCATAAGCCCCTCTTGTGGCTAAATCAGATGAAGGGTGAAAACCCCAAACTGCTTAGGTGGTCCATTTCCCTACAGGGGATGGACTTCACAGTGGAACATAGACCTGGTACTGATCATGGCAATGCCGATGGGCTCTCCAGATATTTCCACTTAGAACAAGAAGACTCACCTGGTCAAGGTTAGCTTATTGTTCCGACGTTTGGGGGGGGGGGTCATGTAGGAGAGTAGGGTCTGCAATCCTATGATCACCCAGATTTTTTGCTTTTGTTTCACTGGTTTACGACTTTCTCTGGCTGTGGGCCTGCTAATCAGACCCACAGCCTGGCTGTTCTCTTTCTAAATTACGATATGTACCCTAGGTGCATTTACCAATTGGTACTGGGCCACCTTATCAGACCCTGTAACTCAGGGCATAGGTGTACCCAGGGCCGCCAGGGGCTGCAGCATGTATTATGCCACCCCTGGCTGGCCTCCTAAATTTGACACAACTGGCTGCATGACAGCTGGGGCAAAGTCGTGTAATCACCCTTTGCTTTAGGTATAGTAGCTCTATATCTAACCATACAATGGACACCCGAGTTCCTATCAGTCACTCCTATGGCAGGCCTTGACAATCCTGAAGGCAGAGTGCGTGGGCTCGTGTGAACTAGGTTCTGGCCCGAGCCGAGCCCGGTTGCAGCTTGCGGAATCAAGACCCAATGGCTGTTCCATGATAACGCGTACCACATCGGTAACTTCGGTGTCGCGTTATCAAGGCATGTCGAGTAAGGTGTCATACGAATCGGGATGCTGCCCTCTCACCAATACTGGCGACGAGGTTAACATTCCGCCCTTCTAGAGGGACACGACATGTACGTAACTGTGAACCCCGGTTAAAGTTAACTGAAGCCTCAGCTCCACAAAATGGATGCTGCCACCGCAGACACGAGTCTGACCTCCTGCTGCTGGGAGTCCTTCCAGCGAGGAGCGCGTGGACAAAGGGTTTTCCTGTCAAGGGCGGTGTTCGCACCGTCCCAGACAGGGTTTGTGTATTCTGGGTAGGTAGGGCTTTTGCGAGAAGGTGACTGCGGAGTGGCACCCCGGTGCTCACTACGCATCCGCCGGTCAGAACCAGTTCCAGGGGCGCCAGCCCTGGCCTGGGGAAAGTCCGGCAGGGGAGAGGGGTGTAACTACCCCCCTTCCTGGTCCCACCCTTAGGGCAGGACCTAGTCATGTACCCACCCCTTTCTTTAGGATAAAGGCCGGAGCGGGGACCCTTCCAAATTAGATCATCTTTGAATCAAGAACTACTTTCCATGAAAGGACCTTCAAGACTCTTCTCAAGATTTCTCCCTTGTGACTAAGGAGTAGTCACCCTGCATCAGCGGGCACCATCTAAGAACTCTGCGGTTTGCTGCAAGTCCTTCCTCAAGGATCCGACGGCCCAGCTCGACGAGAACCGGCTTCCCTGGCACCTCTGACCTCTACCCACGTCATCAGCTCAGCTGTGATCTGTGGGTGCGACGAGACCTCGAGGGACCGGCCATCATCAAAACCTGCACGCTTTCTTAAACCAGCACGACCATCGAAGCAATTCTCTGGTGAGTGCTCTGGGGTCCGAGAAGCCCCGACCCTGAGCCGCTCCAGCACCGAAGTGCAGTCTCCCAGCATCTCCACGATCTGCGTGGGGCCCTTCTGCTCGCTGCTCAGCACGTTGTCTGGTCACTAGCCGCTGGCTTGTGCCCTTCTTTGACGACATCCGACAACCAACACTGCTGGTCTGGTTGCTCCAGACCGGCCCTTGCTCCCTTTTCCGAGAGAAGCACCCCGGACCCTCCTGGTCCACTCAAGACGCCATTTTAGGCCCACCCCGTGGCCCTGAAATCTGCCAAGGCTTGTTGCCCCAATCCTGGGCCCAGCGACGCCGATAGCATCATCCTTCGTGGGACAGCTCGCACCTCCATCCTGGTCGCCGACAACGCCTCCTGGTCCGTGAGACTGCAGAGCCTAGCGTCGCCCACTCACCTGGTCGAGGTGACGGCCAACCGGTGCCTTCCTGGTACCCTCTGACTACTGGCTAGTAGTACGAACTTGGTCCCCTCTGCTTTCAGGTATCATCGATCTCTGATCCAGGCTTGGATCTCTACGAACTAATCATCACTGGTCGCCGGCCAGCAACTCCTTTTCCTTCCGGCTCCTGGCTCGTCAGCGAAGACCCCGACGCCTGTAAGACTTGTGCAGCCGCAGCCCTCGTGGCTAGGTAACTTCGGCATTTCGGTGCCTGCATAGCCTCCTTACTCCAGGGTCCCGAGTCCCTCGCTTCCGACTTGCCTTATCGGGTCCGCCCGAGACCACTAAACTTTCCGTGTCCTCGGACACTTGTTTAATTGTGCACTTGAAGTATTTTCCTAAGAGATTTGGTTTGTGCTTAGTACCCTGACCTCATAAAGAGTACAGGGCTGTTGTGAATCTTAATAAATATCCTGTTTATTTTCATAACACTTGTGTGGTGTCCTTTCACTGGGTGTTCAAGGGGTACATGTGTGGTAAACAGCTGGCTTAACACGCCCTCTCGAGTCTTTAGCCTTAGACTGCTCGTATCCACGCTACTAGGATAGCTGGTCTATAGGTTGACTTACAACCAATCATCATAAGGGTCGTTTGGAACGATACATAGCGGTCGCTAGAATAGCGAACGCTGCATATCGGGCCAACTTCTCACAAGAAGGATATAAAAACAAAAGTGAAAGACAGAAAGACAGAGAGAAAGGCAGAAAGAAGGAAGCAAATATGGAAAGAAAGAAGGAAAGTAAGAAAGAAAGAAAGCAAGTAAGAAGGAAAGGAACAAATGAAGGTAATAGAGAAAGAAACAAACAAACACAAAAGGAAATAAAAGTGTTACAAGACTGCAAATTAAACACAAAAATGGCCGGTTTTCTTCCTGGGCAAAGTTTAACGAAGAACCACTGGTGAAATTGAGTCCAGATTAAACAGGTTCTGAAGAATCGTCTGCTAATGAATTCACATGAATAATATTGAAGCCTTAGGTTTGTGTACCCAGTAAAAAGGGATAACTTACTATAGAACAGTATGAAATGGATGCAATCTATTATGCTACTAAATACCAGCAAACATAAAAGGAAATGACACTGTAAAAGGATCTTACAACAGACACGAACTGATTAAACAAGCAATTGGTAATGCATCGGTTCCACCTATGTAATGAATAAAGAGCTGTTTTCATCAATCACCGTCAGGAAGAAGGAAAGAGCTCCATGACATATAACACAGGAGTGGAGAGGATGTGGCACAGGGGCTAGAGCTGATGACTCGAGAGCTGGGGATCCCGGTTTGAGTCTCGGTGGTGTCAGCAACATCCTGTGATTCTAGGGTGATAAATTGTTATATAAATATGCCGCAAAACTTTATGAAAATATCGTTCAAACAAAGTGGATGTTAACAGTATTTCGGTGCCGGGAAACTGATAAGAGAAGCAGATGAGGAACAGGCATTGGTAAATGCAGGAAAATATGCTGCAGGCAATAGAAATGGAGGAAAGGTAAGTGGCATGCACAGGAACCAATGAGAAGCCAAGAGAGGAGGCGAGATGTAAGCCCCTTTTAAGTTTATATTAAAACAATAGATTTCTCAAGCACAGCGCATGCGCTGTGCAGGTGAAACCTAAAAAGGCGGAATGTAGCCTGTTCTCACATCTGGTAAAAAGCATCCTGCTATCACCTCAGGCTCTAAACACAAAGGCAACACTAAAGTAAAAACAAAAACTCTAGCACATGAGGGAAATACCTTGTGCACGCACATGCTGATTGTGTAGACAACAAAATGCAGTCACTCTAAGTGAAATTAATCAATGGCTGAAGTAGGATCACCCATTGCTCCATGGTGTATTATGTAGAGGATAGAAGCAAAATGTGAATGACGCAACAGACCAAAGGATGAAGAGGGGTGGTTAAAAACCCCTTTAAGTAAGTATATAATACATTTAAAGTTAGTAAAATGTAAAGGTCATGGCTAACACCAGACCTAAAAATGCACTAACTACATTTCATATGAACTGCAGTTCGCTATCCGATAGTGGAACTATGTTGTCTGCAAATAAAGTTACTGGTGGTACTGCAGTGCCATCTGGTGGCAGAAATGTGCACCTTATAACTGGATGTGATGGTTATACAGGAGATGGCCGGTGATTAAAAGAATGGACTTGCACTTGCTGCAGTGACAGAGCGAAGCATAGAATAGTAGTGACATCTTCATAGCCTGCAAATGGGGGGACCTGGATAGTTCCTACCTGGTCATGGCGTACTATAACCTCTGCAATGAATATTTACAGTGGAGTGGGAGGAGTGTCCAGCAGGGGGAACAGAGCTTCATTCAGCGAACGAAAAACTCGAATTCATACAAACTTTAGAGACCTGACTAGTTGGGCTGCCACAGTTGCAGGCATTCATTATAATGTTCCATTTGTGTTGTCACACACGGGTACACACATAAATATAGTGGTTGCTTCGTTTTATTACAATTCGTGCCTGATCTGAGGATATTTTTTAAGGTTCCACAATATCAGATTACTTGTTTTAAAGGCCCAGGGATTAAGTGACTGACGCCGGGACTCGAACCTGGTTTCACGGTATCAGAGTCATCAGCTCTGGCCATTAGGCAAATCTCGTGCCGATATAACATTTTCGGACGTTTTTCTGTGGTCGCTCCTTTTTCTCTTAAACATGCACATTTCTTTGTGACACTTTTCATTATGACGTAATTCTGCTTGCCGCCAAGGTCAGGCAGGACTTCTGATATATGTACAAGGTTTGTAGACTTCTAGTTCAGTGCTGACACACGAAAGGCGAAGCCTGGCCTCTCTAGGTTTCCAATTCTGTCTGGTGACATCATCCTTAGATTTGATAACATAATTTTTAGCGGTAACCATGGGCAGAAATTAGGAATAGGATGCGGAGTCTCAATTTACAAATAGGATCATTCTACAAATGTACTGTGAGCCCACTAAAACTCCTGAATAACACCCTGCCATTATTAACAGCAAAATATCACCCTGTGGCAGCAGGGCCTCCAGTCACCACCCAGACGTATGTTGACAGTGACCTGGACATTAGTTTGTCCATATACCAAATAGAAAAAACTACTTCAAAAACCCAAACACAGGTGCGCACCTGATTGTCGGCCTGATGTCTGTGATGAGGTGTCCTCCCTGGCACAGTAGCACGCCACACACGGATCTCTGTAGAGCACGCCTTTATTCTTCAGGGTGCAACCGTTAACTAAGTGTTCGCATTGCGTCATGAACTTCATTAACCACACCCAGACACACCCAAATGATTAGCTCACTCTTCTACGGAGTCCATCAGGGACCAGAAGAGCTCGCTATTCGTATTTACAAGACACTAGATGGGACTCCCCCTTCTGTAAGATATTCCTGCTGCCCATAAAGGCTTGAATAACTTTCAAGTACTTCCCTACTTAAGGGCTTGGTACCTGCCCACCTGAAGGGACCAAACTAACAACAAACCAGCACATGCGCACCCACTCTGAACCTCTCAACCCATCACCCAGCTGGGTGCTTGAGAAAGTGCATCCCACAACAAAAAAGCAAATTAAGAGGATGCAGACCCTTACCTATGAAACAATCGCCCCAAAGTGTCAGCGTCTGCCCAAGCAATGAACCTGAGGAAAACCGAACAGCTCAGCCCACCCCTACATACTCACAATTCACCCCGGTTCAATACATTTACAAAGGCTACCAATGGCAGGCAGGTATGCAAAACAGAAGACTCTCAACCAGGTGGGAAGCCCCCCTCCCACCAAAGATAACTGAGACACACATCCAAGTCACAAGTTTTTGCAACCAATTGTATCTCCTGTAGGATGACGTGCAATGGGCGTGGAACACAGCACGCATGCGCCGTAACGCTGACAATAACATACCAGTATGATATTAAGGATTCAGTGATCTTAACTGGGCAATGCTGCCTAGTTTTTTTATTATTCTGGATCTGTTAAGGCTGGTTGCCTCATCCAAAAAGAGGTCAACAAAATCAATTAAGGAAAAGAAAAGTCAGGTGCCCATGTAATTAATTATCCTCTGGTTGGGAAGTCTGCTGTGTTGGTCATGGAGTGAACAGTGTCTTATCGGCAGGCAGAGAGGAAGATCTAACACACTCTCTTTATCCTTCACTGTATGAGGGACTTGGTCATTACCAGCAGGGCCGGTCCTAGAACTTCTGGGGCCCCAGGCAAAAGGGAAGATGTGAGGCCCCTTTACTTTCACGGGTGGCAGTCTCGTGGGGGTTCACGCGCAGGGGGGGTTTAATTTAAACATAAAATAAACTTACCTTACCGGGTCTCGCGTCATCTCTGCTCCTGACCTGTTCACCTGCTTTCCTGCCTCTGGCAGGAACAGGAAGCAGACAGCCTCCCTCCCCTAAGCCAATCACAACGCTGCAATGGCAGCTTTGTGATTGGTCGAGGCGCCGACCAGCCAGGTGCCTAGGGGGAGGCCCTTTTCTCCATTAGGCTGCATTGCAGCCTACATGGAGAAAGGCCAGAGTGTGCATGACTGATTTGGTCCAAACAGTCAGCGCCCTTAGCAGTGGGCAAGGCATATCTACCCTGCCCTAAAGCAGACTGTTGTAACTTGTGTTTCCCTGCTGCTCAGCTTGTATGTATGATGTGTGGAATGTTAGATGATTGGAATGTTGGTGTGCTGTGAATGTCAATTGAGTGAGGGCTGAGCAGCAGGACAGCTGCTCCTGATGGGGTTAACATTATAACTTAACATCTTAATAAAGTAACTTAAGAACCTACAGTTCCAGCTACCTTTGATTACTTCATTTGGCGACATTTGGTGATCAATCTGAAGAAGAATCTACGCGTGCAAATTTAAAAAGGAACCAAAAGAAAAAGGAGTATTGGACTGGAACTAAGAAAAGAAGGAAAAGTAAAAATTCAAGGAATATTAAGGACACTACAGGAAAAGAATCCTGAAAAGGTAGCGTAAAATGGAAAACAACTCGAGGTAAATGACTTTCTATTTTAAGTGTGTCTGGAGTGTTGTCTGGCAATTAACCCCATCAGTGACCCAGTCATCGGTCGCCCTGGAGCCCAAGTTTTCCAGACTCATGACAAAAAAAATAAATAAAAAAAAAATAAGCCTCGAGGAAATGTTTATGCTGACTTTGCGTGATTTTACAGTATAAATCAAAGTATTTGATGCCAGCGGAACTGTTTAGGAGCCAGCTGAGAGTAATTCTAGAGATCAAATTCTGCTGAGGTCTTTAGTCGTTTGTGAAGTTGGCTGTAGGGTGACCAACCGTCCGTAAATTTCACGGACAGTCCGTAATTTCGGCCGTCTGTCCGTTGTCCGTGAAGGTTTCTTTAACGGACGCCATTTGTCCGTAATTTTAACAGCTGTTGGGTGACAGCCAATGATGTGCCTTTAACGTTTGCTGTGGAGACCAAACAAAGCGATATAGGATTGGCTTTAAAGCCATCAGCCAATCCTAGAGCTCGCTGGTACCCTGCAGGAGTGCTGTTCTCATTGGCCCTGATTCAAGGCCAATGAGAACAGCTTTTGGGTACCCAGCCACAGCACTTCTGGACATGCAGGGCACGTTTTCAGCCTTTTCCCTTTTACATTTTCCGAGACCCTCATTCGACCCCTGACCTGTAGACTCAGTAAAACGCATTCTAAACGGACCAGGCCTCAATGTGCCATTGGCTGGATTGGAGGCTGAGGAACTATTAATGTTAGAATCCGAGCCTATTGCATTTTTGGAGGTTTTCTGGGGTTCTGGCTTTTCTTCAGGAGATCCTTATCGCAGGACACATTAAGCAGATTAAATGACAGACAAAATATGGTCTCTGTGCGGTGGTGTAACACGAGAGCACTGGGCCGCAGTGCAAGCAATAATAATGTTACACCGCTGTCTCTTTGCTCAGTAAAAGGCAACAGTAATTGGTGTGCAATGGACCCTGTATATTGTCATCTTAATGACTGACGGGGCCCTGTGCAGGACATGTTTAGGCGCCTCCTGTTCGGAACATTTGTGAATTTTACTAACCATTTTCTGAAAACTGAAGCTTACATAACGCACACAAATATTAAACTATGTTAACGTTATCGAAACTGAATCATGCAGAAACAGCTGATATGTCTTCCTTTGTGGCCCAACAATCCTTAAAACTACATAGGAGAGGGGGGTACGTTTAAATGAATAGACATACACAATATAGAAATAGATCATCTTCCTAGGGGAGGGAGGGGGCCTTATAGCTTGGGGTCTTTGGAAGTTGCACATTTAGCCCTTGCATTAAAACGTCTCTGCTCTGTTTATGTTTGCAAATGGCAAACCTATTTTAAACAATGAGGCGTAGCTTTCGTGTAACTGTGTACCACTAAAACAGGACAAACACGTTATAGGTGGTTGCTGCAAAGCCTCTGGAAGAACTGGCAAACTCTAAACTATGAGCATTAGTGATGCCCAGGGCGACAATCTTTGTTGGTGCCCCTTCCATGACCATCTTTATGTATTCCCTGACTACCACCCGCCATGGTGCCCCTCATCTCTCCTTAGCCACTCTCTTACATGTTTTTAATTTATATCTCATATAGCTAGTCATGTATATACACTGTACAAGGAATGGCCAACAGAAGGTCGAGCCTTGGGATCACTTTTAGTATATTTCCCTGCTTTGGCAGGTCTTCGGAAGCACTGCTATGGCGGTTGCGTTGCTACTACCCCACCGCATACATAGAGAAGTCTGCTGTGCAACTGGCACCCTCGTCTTTCACCGGTCAAGAATGAGGTAAGCCTCTGAGGTGGACCTCGGCGTGTACTGAAGGCGGCCAGCAGCCTGAGCCTGGTTGCAACTTTAGGAGTCCCTCAGTCCATTGTGACCCATTAAGGGGTCGTGTTTTTTTCCCGCAAGTTACTGAACTCAACCTCCCTGCTCAATTTCTGCATTAGTCGACATCCGGAGAAGAAGCTCGCTATTTTAGATTGAGGGTGAAGGGTGTGTCCGTCCCATGGCCTATCCTAGAACTTAAATTAGGAACTATAACAAGGGTGAAATTCTTGATGGGCCTCTTCTGTATGCAACTCTGCAGTTAAAGACTCAGCTCATAATTAATATGAAAAGGTGGGTGAGTGAGTGAAAGGACGGGTGGACGGCTGGATGAAATAGTGAAAGGGTGAATGGATGAATGAAAGGGTGGATGATGGGCGAGTGAATGGGTGGATAGATGAGTGAAAGGATGGATGAGTGATAGGGTCAATGGATGGATTCATGAGTGGATGAGTAGAAGAATGGGTGGATGGATGGAAGGAAGGATGGCTAAGTGAAAGGGTCAATGGAGAGAAAAAGGAAGGATGGATGGATGACTGAAAAGGTTAATGGGTGGAAAGATGAATAAGTGAAAGGATGGCTGGATGGGTGAAAGGGTAAATGTCTGAATGGATGAGTGGATGGATGGGTGGAAGACTGGATGGATGAGTGTACGGATGGATAGGGTGAAAGGGTGGATGGATGAATGAGTGAAAGTGTGGATGGAGGGATGTATGGAAGGAAGGATACATGATAAATATGTTTTCAAATGGATGAATATGTTTGGATATAGATGGGATTACTTATATACTATAGTGCGACCTCCTCTGCTGTGTCTGTAAAACGTACCTTTTGTCCCAAAGTTTTGTCCTGAATTTGACCTCCTGTCCTGAATTTTTGTCCTGAATTTTGACCCTTTGTCCTGAATTTTTGTCCTGAATTTTTGTCCTGAATTTTGACCCTTTGTCCTGAATTTTTACACTCACTGTCCTGAATTTGCACCCATGCCAGTTGGTCACCCTAGTTGGCTGGTATTTCGGGGGCATTTAATCGAGCCTCGGAGAGGAAGTGAAAGGCATTTGTCAACAGTTTGACATAAAATCGAGCCTCTGTGAAGAGGGAAGGGCTGGTAGTGTTAAACCCGGGGGCAGGGAATCGAGCCTCGGTGTTTTGCTGCATTTGAACATTTTTTGACAGAGCATGGAAAAGGCAGGGAAGAGCATTTAAACCCTATGTGAACACACTGTGTCTTGTGAAGCGTGTAGGCGAGTAGCAGGGAATAACTGTGTGAATTTTGGCCAGAGCGAGAGAAGTCAAGTTGTGAGCAATGGAGCGCATAGGCAGGGAAGAGCATTCATCAAGGAAAAACTGTGTGAATTATGTAAGTGCAACATACAGTTGGTTTAGGTGCGTCATTTGAAACTAAGCTATAACGCTCACCACGAGACTCTGTCCGTCATCATCCTTCGTGGACTCTTGGTGACTCTTGGTGACTCATTCAGTTGCGTCATGACGTCTTCACGTCTCTTTTATTAAAGTGATAGCAGCAAATCGTTTTTTTTGCCTAGTAACAGAGAGCATAGAGAAGAGAGGCGTGAACTGTTTACTCTTCGCGTGTAAACACCAGAGCTGTTGTTGGTTTTGTGCATCTACGGCTGATTTTATGGTAACATTTGCCTTTAACCCTCAGTCTTCAATGTACATTCGAATGTTGAGAGGGAAAGCAACAGCGCAACAGTACTACAGTGCTCACTATAACAATGTTTAAAAGATCTGCCTCACAGAGGGAATTCGTTTTGAAGAATAAAATGGGCTCATATTTACAAGAACTGCGCAATAAAATGGGCTCAAATTTACAAGAACTGCACATGGGTTTAAGAGACTGCAGCGAGTTTGTCGATTTAGAGGAAAATGTAAAGTAACCGGACTGCGAGCCCAGAAGTGACTAGGAAAGAAAAAGTGTCCCAGAACTGGAAATGCAACTGGAAAACATGAATGTCGTCAGATGTTTTTTTATTTGCGTTTAAGGTCTAAGGTTCATGTGTTTGTGTTGTGTATAGATTGCTATATAGTCTTATTTATGAGTTTGGTGGGTTTGGGCGTAGTTTTTTGATTTACCAAGAGCTGTTCCACACTTGTGGTGTGTGTGTGAGTTGGCGTCAGGGTTGTTAGGCCACTCATCATGTTTGTGGGGGCTATGTAGTATATGGTCACCCCTTGGTTGTGTAGTTTGGGTGTTGGTACTAACGTAACAAGAGTTGTTCCACAACTAGTGTTGTGTGTGGGTGCGTCTAGATGTTAGGCGACTCATTAGCTCATGTTCGTGGGGGCTATGCGGTATATGGCCACCCCTTGGTTGTGTGGCTATGTGGTCACTTGGTTATTTGGGGGCTATGCTGTATATAGTCACCCATTGGTTATTTTGTTTTGGTGTGGGGGCTATGCGGTATATAGCCACCCCTTGGTTGTGTGGCTATGTGGTATGTGGTCACTTGGTTATTTGAGGGCTATGCTGTATATAGTCACTCATTGGTTATTTTGGTTTTGGTGTCGGTGGTTGTTTCACCAAAGAGTTGTTACACAACTGGTGTTGTGTGTGAGTGTCTCTAGATGTTAGGCGACTCATTACTCATGTTTGTGGGGGCTATGTGGTATGTGGTCACCCCTTGGTTGTGTTGTTTGGGTGTTGATGTTAATTTAGCAAGAGTTGTTACACAACTTACGTTGTGTGTGAGTGTGTCTGGATGTTTGGCGACTCATTACTCATGTTTGTGGGGGCTATGTGGTATATGGTCACCCTTTGGTTGTGTTTGTTCCCAATGGTTCTTGCGTGTGAGTTGGCGTCAGGTTGTTGAGCCACTCATTAGCACATGTTGTTCGCCACAAATGTCCAGTTTGGGTTTGTTGGGTGCACGTGGTTTTCTGGCTACGTTGTACTTGTTGTGTGCATGCTGAGGTATGCTTGGGTGTGTGTGTGGTTTCCCGTAGTATGGATGAGTTGTTGTGTTAAGTTTGTTCCTTTGTGTCTTGCTTGTTATACTGGTCTGGCCAACTTGTATAATTAGTGGCATAAGGATGTAGGATGAAGATAGTTGTTCATTTCAGGAAGGAATGCGGATTGTGTTTAATTAATTTTGTTTGTGTTGTCCATTTGTACTTTGGTACATTCTTTTAATATCTTTGACTATGTGTACTAGAGTGCATCTTATTGACAACCATTTTATTGCTTTATGCAATTGTACCCATAACGAAGGGAGATATGTTGTAACTTGTGTTTCCCTGCTGCTCAGCTTGTATGTATGATGTGTGGAATGTTAGATGATTGGAATGTTGGTGTGCTGTGAATGTCAGTTGAGTGAGGGCTGAGCAGCAGGACAGCTGCTCCTGATGGGGTTAACATTATAACTTAACATCTTAATAAAGTAACTTAAGAACCTACAGTTCCAGCTACCTTTGATTGCTTCACAGACCCACCTGCCCCCAAACAAACACTTCAGCTTGCTCGCAATGCGGCAACACTCCTCCGCGCTAGTGGAGGAGCCGCCCTTGGTAACATCACAAGAAGTGACATCACAGAAAGTGACATCACAGGACTATTGATCTTATTTGGCATCACTGAAGAGACCTAACATGGCTATCAGTAACATGGACAAAAAGATAAATATACAAATAAAATAAGTCCATATATTTTAAAACTGCATTAAATGGATTTGTCACATTGGCTGGAAAAGCTAGGTCCAGGTCTCACAAAGATGTATATTATTTAGTCCTCGTTAGCTGATTGTTTCCAGATGAGTGCAGGATACAATTTCCAGTTCTGCCTCATAAAGGGGGGAGATCCTGTTGAGTTAATGAGGAGCGGGATCATTCAAAATATAAAATGACAGAAGAGAAAACCTCTCACACCATGAATATAATTGCACATTTCAAGGGGTTTCCAAATCAACATTTTTGAATTGGTGTTAGAACTGCAGGAAGTAGAAGTGGCCGCCTTTAGCGCTGGTGGAGCCCTGTGTGACAATGTTGGTGCCCCCCAACTGGCTCTGCCACGGATTCCCTCACCACCACCCTTTAACAGTACCCCTCAAGTCTCCATAACCATATTCTCGCAGTGTAGGGTGTCAGAGAACTTTATATCACACATTACACAGAGACAATGAATCATATGTGTGTAAATCACAATAGGTAATGTTACATAAGACAAAGGACTAGGAGTCACACGACAATCATACTTGTACGCAGTATAGTTAATAGTGATTGGTCTGGCGAAACACAACCTCTGAATTTAGAACGCAATTCCATGGGTGGGGGTTCTCTTTAATAACCAGAATTATTTTCTGTCCAAATAAACCCTTTTTGCAACATTAGGATAATCAAAGGCTTGGGGGAAACCATAACGCTGTAATTTATACCTTGCAGTTTGCAGGCAGCTCTTAGATGACAGTTAATAGCTTATTGTTCTATGTTAGGATTTTGACTTATAAACTGCAAGTAACAATAGGATCTCTCTGACAAAAGCAGTAACCCACTGGCCTAGTTACATCATGTGGGTGAACTTAGTGATCTGCATGGTACATGTTCTTTGCAGCAGGCACATTAACCCTGTGCGCTACCTTTCCACAAGTCAAAACATCCACTTGACAAAAATCCATCTCTCTCTAAGAGGAACATTAATCACCGGAGTTACCATGACATTTTTATTGTTGCAGAAAATTGCCAGAGGCCAGGAAGAAGGCAGCAAGTTCTTTTAGAAACATAATATACTGACAAACATGACGCCCCCACCCAAAGTCAGCGCTCAGGGCAATCTCATCGGGTCACACCACCCTAGAGCCTTACTGCTCAAGGGTCCTGTGACCTCAGTGACAGAGTAACTGTTGCTCTAGGGTGTGCTGCTTCATAGGCCTGCCCAAAAGACTTGAGATGAGCTACAATAGGTTTTGTAGTGGACAGGCCTTCAAGGTTAACCCGCACTTGCCACCACTATGGTCCACCTGCTGGTGCAAAGACACCATTCTTTCAAGGTCTTTCGGGCCTTCTAAGGTCTAGCATGGAAATGTGCTCTCTCAGGAGAGTGGTCTGGTAGACAGGTCATGAAGGCTGAACCTGGTTCCCCAGTTGCAAATTCGGCAGCTCTGACCATTGTGCCACATCCTCTCCCCCACTGTGCACTATACTGCCCCACTGAGAGAAACTCGCACTGCCTTCAACTACAACCCAATTGCACCCCGCTAAACACCTGAAAGGGACTCAATTCAAATTAGGCACAAGACAAGAGCAATTTGCTGCCTAAAAAAAAGTGACAACATCCTGGAAAAAGCCAACACTCATAAGGAATGTAATGAGAGCTTTTGCATGAAAATGTAAGGCCAAGACTACAGGGCCGGAAGCGACCAGTTTCAATGTCCATTGCTTATAGCCTTACAAAATGTAAGCAATATGGTTTAACAAGACTACATTCATAAATACAGAGCTGCGGTATGCATTTTGTAATTGAATCGACCCATCAAGCAAGGATTGCCGTACATCCAGGAATGGTGCACTTCCCCACCGGGGGAAAACAATGCTGTTCAGAGAAAGACAAGAAAACAAAAGTAGCACTTCACTGCCAAACTCTGTAAAGTGGCACTAATGTGTTTTGGGTGTGAATAAAATCAACCTGGCCCCTTTTCGACCCACTCTGTCTTTCTTTAGTTATTTGTTAAATTTTGAACATTTCATTACTCTCCATCCCAAGGATGCACTTTGAAAGTGAAAAATGTCAGAAAAAAAACATTTCCAGCAAAAGCTTTTTTATATTTTGGATTAATTTCACTGGGGAAAAATTAAAGGAAACGAAAGAGGGAGTACTGGCTACAAGGCCATGAAGGGGGCCCCAACACCTGGACCTTGCAGCTTGCTCTAGTGCTTAGAGGCCAGGGAAGGAGGGCCCCTTCCCTGGGCCTTCCAAGCAGTAACGAGGTATTTCGTAAAACACTGCCCCAGCACTGATGCAAAAGTTAACAAAAGCCAGTTTCTCTGGCTGCTCCCTTCTCCCCTCACCCACCTCTCCTTACCTGTGTCTGGCTGGTCCTGGAAACAAAGGGGTCTTCTGTCACCTAGCAACAAAATGTAGAAAGGGAATGGCCGGTGCTTAAGAGAGGTGCTGTCCCGCCCCTGACACTCTGAGCCATACTTGCTGGCCTGGCTGCTGTGCCTTCCCCACTCTGTTTGTACGTTCCCGCCACCCCTGCGCCCCAAGGAATGCCACGACGACGCCCTGACCAGCAAGGTCGACTCGAGACATCTCGCATGTGTATTGTGATAGTGTGGGGCAGGGGGCCTCAGAGGAGCAACTGGGCTAACTGTGAAAGTGTGGCCTTTCACACAGAAGCGGGCTCCCCTGTCTTTCAGCTGAGCACGAGGCCCTGGGCAGCTGCCCATGCCTAGCGCCAGCCCTGATTACCAGGACAGGTATTTTCTTCCGCTGTGGTTGCTGGTGGCATGTCAACATTAGTACTGGCTGACGGGGGGCGTGGCTGAGCACGCAATGGCAGCGGACGTGCCCGGGTAGAGCTCCGTGCTAAGCTCCCCGACCGCAGGCCGTTTCTCCGTGCCACTTATCCGCTTCTGGCCCAAACTTCCAGCGACGTTGCCTGCAACGGTCCTCGACCCCCGTGTCAAAATTGGGGCTGATCGGAGATCTCTACATGATCCGGAGGCGACGGTAAATGGGCGCCCTTCCAGCAGGCTCCCCCGGCCGGCGTGTGTGTTCACGCAAGACCGGGGTTGAGCCCCTCCCATAGGGCCCGACTGCTGTGAGCCACGAGATGAGGACTCCGGGCCTCGGGCGTGGTGATATCGCCCTGACTACAGCCGTGGCTGCACCGGAGTGACTGCTGAACTCCTGTTGTTGATTTACAAAAGGGGGTGGTGATGAACAGAGTGTCTGAATTGAGCAGACCACTCTTACCCAGTCCAAAGATCAGGGCTTGATCCATCACCGTTATTTATCTCACTGCCCCATCCCAGCTCAGAACCTGGCTATATGCAAATCAGTCTGTCCCTGGCCCAGTGCATCATGGGAACAGGGCAGACTAAACTACCAAGCCAATTCTTTACCAGAAAGGAGACAAGCTACCGGGGACCGGTTTCTGGCATTTCAGCCGTCTTCGGCCCGGCTTGCTTGAATCCTGATGGAGCAGTGAGAAAGGGACTCATGTCTGAGTATACCCTGCCACACCTATAGTGGCCAAAATCGATTTACAAAAGGGGGTGGTGATGAACAGAGTGTCTGAATTGAGCAGACCACTCTTACCCAGTCCAAAGATCAGGGCTTGATCCATCACCGTTATTTATCTCACTGCCCCATCCCAGCTCAGAACCTGGCTATATGCAAATCAGTCTGTCCCTGGCCCAGTGCATCATGGGAACAGGGCAGACTAAACTACCAAGCCAATTCTTTACCAGAAAGGAGACAAGCTACCAGGGACCGGTTTCTGGCATTTCAGCCGTCTTCGGCCCGGCTTGCTTGAATCCTGATGGAGCAGTGAGAAAGGGACTCATGTCTGAGTATACCCTGCCACACCTATAGTGGCCAAAATCGATTTACAAAAGGGGGTGGTGATGAACAGAGTGTCTGAATTGAGCAGACCACTCTTACCCAGTCCAAAGATCAGGGCTTGATCCATCACCGTTATTTATCTCACTGCCCCATCCCAGCTCAGAACCTGGCTATATGCAAATCAGTCTGTCCCTGGCCCAGTGCATCATGGGAACAGGGCAGACTAAACTACCAAGCCAATTCTTTACCAGAAAGGAGACAAGCTACCGGGGACCGGTTTCTGGCATTTCAGCCGTCTTCGGCCCGGCTTGCTTGAATCCTGATGGAGCAGTGAGAAAGGGACTCATGTCTGAGTATACCCTGCCACACCTATAGTGGCCAAAATCGATTTACAAAAGGGGGTGGTGATGAACAGAGTGTCTGAATTGAGCAGACCACTCTTACCCAGTCCAAAGATCAGGACTTGATCCATCACCGTTATTTATCTCACTGCCCCATCCCAGCTCAGAACCTGGCTATATGCAAATCAGTCTGTCCCTGGCCCAGTGCATCATGGGAACAGGGCAGACTAAACTACCAAGCCAATTCTTTACCAGAAAGGAGACAAGCTACCGGGGACCGGTTTCTGGCATTTCAGCCGTCTTCGGCCCGGCTTGCTTGAATCCTGATGGAGCAGTGAGAAAGGGACTCATGTCTGAGTATACCCTGCCACACCTATAGTGGCCAAAATCGATTTACAAAAGGGGGTGGTGATGAACAGAGTGTCTGAATTGAGCAGACCACTCTTACCCAGTCCAAAGATCAGGGCTTGATCCATCACCGTTATTTATCTCACTGCCCCATCCCAGCTCAGAACCTGGCTATATGCAAATCAGTCTGTCCCTGGCCCAGTGCATCATGGGAACAGGGCAGACTAAACTACCAAGCCAATTCTTTACCAGAAAGGAGACAAGCTACCGGGGACCGGTTTCTGGCATTTCAGCCGTCTTCGGCCCGGCTTGCTTGAATCCTGATGGAGCAGTGAGAAAGGGACTCATGTCTGAGTATACCCTGCCACACCTATAGTGGCCAAAATCGATTTACAAAAGGGGGTGGTGATGAACAGAGTGTCTGAATTGAGCAGACCACTCTTACCCAGTCCAAAGATCAGGGCTCGATCCATCACCGTTATTTATCTCACTGCCCCATCCCAGCTCAGAACCTGGCTATATGCAAATCAGTCTGTCCCTGGCCCAGTGCATCATGGGAACAGGGCAGACTAAACTACCAAGCCAATTCTTTACCAGAAAGGAGACAAGCTACCGGGGACCGGTTTCTGGCATTTCAGCCGTCTTCGGCCCGGCTTGCTTGAATCCTGATGGAGCAGTGAGAAAGGGACTCATGTCTGAGTATACCCTGCCACACCTATAGTGGCCAAAATCGATTTACAAAAGGGGGTTCTCAGATGTGAGACCCTTGCTCATTGCACCATCAGGATTCAAGCAAACCGGGCCGAAGACGGCTGTAATGCCAGAAACCGGTCCCCGGGAGCTTGTTTCCTTCCCAGTGTAAGAATTGGCTTGTGTAGTTTGGTTTGCCCTGTTCCCATCATGCACTGGGACAGGAACAGACTAATTTGCATACAGCCAGGTTCTGAAACTGGGATGGTGCAGTGAGCTAAAAAACGGTGTTGGATCTAGCCCTGATCTCTTGACTGGGTGAGAGCTTTCTGCTTAATTCAGAGACTCTGTCCCTCACCACCCCTTGTTGTAAATATTTTTGTCCACCCTAAGCGTGGAAGGGTATTCTCAGATGTGAGACCCTTGCTCATTGCACCATCAGGATTCAAGCAAACCGGGCCGAAGACGGCTGTAATGCCAGAAACCGGTCCCCGGGAGCTTGTTTCCTTCCCAGTGTAAGAATTGGCTTGTGTAGTTTGGTTTGCCCTGTTCCCATCATGCACTGGGACAGGAACAGACTAATTTGCATACAGCCAGGTTCTGAAACTGGGATGGTGCAGTGAGCTAAAAAACGGTGTTGGATGTAGCCCTGATCTCTTGACTGGGTGAGAGCTTTCTGCTTAATTCAGAGACTCTGTCCCTCACCACCCCTTGTTGTAAATATTTTTGTCCACCCTAAGCGTGGAAGGGTATTCTCAGATGTGAGACCCTTGCTCATTGCACCATCAGGATTCAAGCAAACCGGGCCGAAGACGGCTGTAATGCCAGAAACCGGTCCCCGGGAGCTTGTTTCCTTCCCAGTGTAAGAATTGGCTTGTGTAGTTTGGTTTGCCCTGTTCCCATCATGCACTGGGACAGGAACAGACTAATTTGCATACAGCCAGGTTCTGAAACTGGGATGGTGCAGTGAGCTAAAAAACGGTGTTGGATCTAGCCCTGATCTCTTGACTGGGTGAGAGCTTTCTGCTTAATTCAGAGACTCTGTCCCTCACCACCCCTTGTTGTAAATATTTTTGTCCACCCTAAGCGTGGAAGGGTATTCTCAGATGTGAGACCCTTGCTCATTGCACCATCAGGATTCAAGCAAACCGGGACGAAGACGGCTGTAATGCCAGAAACCGGTCCCCGGGAGCTTGTTTCCTTCCCAGTGTAAGAATTGGCTTGTGTAGTTTGGTTTGCCCTGTTCCCATCATGCACTGGGACAGGAACAGACTAATTTGCATACAGCCAGGTTCTGAAACTGGGATGGTGCAGTGAGCTAAAAAACGGTGTTGGATCTAGCCCTGATCTCTTGACTGGGTGAGAGCTTTCTGCTTAATTCAGAGACTCTGTCCCTCACCACCCCTTGTTGTAAATATTTTTGCCCACCCTAAGCGTGGAAGGGTATTCTCAGATGTGAGACCCTTGCTCATTGCACCATCAGGATTCAAGCAAACCGGGCCGAAGACGGCTGTAATGCCAGAAACCGGTCCCCGGGAGCTTGTTTCCTTCCCAGTGTAAGAATTGGCTTGTGTAGTTTGGTTTGCCCTGTTCCCATCATGCACTGGGACAGGAACAGACTAATTTGCATACAGCCAGGTTCTGAAACTGGGATGGTGCAGTGAGCTAAAAAACGGTGTTGGATCTAGCCCTGATCTCTTGACTGGGTGAGAGCTTTCTGCTTAATTCAGAGACTCTGTCCCTCACCACCCCTTGTTGTAAATATTTTTGTCCACCCTAAGCGTGGAAGGGTATTCTCAGATGTGAGACCCTTGCTCATTGCACCATCAGGATTCAAGCAAACCAGGCCGAAGACGGCTGTAATGCCAGAAACCGGTCCCCGGGAGCTTGTTTCCTTCCCAGTGTAAGAATTGGCTTGTGTAGTTTGGTTTGCCCTGTTCCCATCATGCACTGGGACAGGAACAGACTAATTTGCATACAGCCAGGTTCTGAAACTGGGATGGTGCAGTGAGCTAAAAAACGGTGTTGGATCTAGCCCTGATCTCTTGACTGGGTGAGAGCTTTCTGCTTAATTCAGAGACTCTGTCCCTCACCACCCCTTGTTGTAAATATTTTTGTCCACCCTAAGCGTGGAAGGGTATTCTCAGATGTGAGACCCTTGCTCATTGCACCATCAGGATTCAAGCAAACCGGGCCGAAGACGGCTGTAATGCCAGAAACCGGTCCCCGGGAGCTTGTTTCCTTCCCAGTGTAAGAATTGGCTTGTGTAGTTTGGTTTGCCCTGTTCCCATCATGCACTGGGACAGGAACAGACTAATTTGCATACAGCCAGGTTCTGAAACTGGGATGGTGCAGTGAGCTAAAAAACGGTGTTGGATCTAGCCCTGATCTCTTGACTGGGTGAGAGCTTTCTGCTTAATTCAGAGACTCTGTCCCTCACCACCCCTTGTTGTAAATATGAACTCCTGTTGTTGGGCGTGACGGAGACTGCTGGTTGTCTCGGCAGCGGCGGCGCTTCACAAATTTACCGCTGGATCCACCTCCCCGGCCAGCGCGAGAGCTGGTGCGCGGCCGGGTTAGAGCCACGACCGTGAGGCCTGCGGAGCGCTGCTCACGGTGTACGGTACGGTGATTTTGGCGCGGGATATGGACCTGGCCGACTGCCTGGGCTACGGCACGGTAGGCCGCACTTCTGCTTGCCTCCATTGAAGGATAGGCGCATCACCACGGAGTTGGAACTGTGTGGCCCCGGGAGGACCCCCTACTGCCGATCCCACCCGTGAATCCTTAGCTTGGGCGCTGCGACGGGACACTGTGAGGCGCTTTCAAGGCGGCTGACCCCCCCCTGACGTAGGGTGGATCTAGCCCAAATTACGGGCAGGAAATACCTCTTGTTACGGTAGAGACGCGCCCCCGCGCAACCCCCGTTCATCCCACTCATAGTGTGGTGCCTGGGGTACGTGAGATAACGCCAATGTTTGTCCCCCTGGAACTCTGGTTTTGGCTGCCCAGCTGCTAAGTGAGCCGCTCCTCCTTGGAGAGACCGGTGGAGCTGGCGTGTAGTGAGGTGACGGCTCGCAGCGGTCGCCAGCCATATTGTCATACGCACCGAGGCGGCCCATACCAGCCTCATGCACAACTGATTCGGGGAGGCGGCTGTAACGGACTGCGGCTCCCCCCCTGGATCCCCTCAGTGGAGAGCCACTTGTCACCTGAGCACACTGACGACCGTGGTCCACGGGTGGAGTGGATGCGTCTCACCCCTTGCAGTATCTCCCCGAGTGCGACCAGTTGCCCTGGTATATAACAGGAGCGCCAACGCGCATCTGTGGACAGATCGTCCTGCGTCCCCTTGTGGTTGGACTCTCTCTTTTGTCTTCGTGAAGAGCTGTACCCTCTTTGGGGCCTTGGGGGCACTTCCCGGGTGAGCTGGCACTCGAACTACACTGTGCCGCTCATGTCTGGGGGATCCAGGACGAGGGCTGGTGCTGGCGGCGCACAGGTGAAGGGAAAGATAGCGAAGGCGGCTGAACTGGACCAGACTGCCTCTAAATTGGATACGATGCTGGCGGCAATGGAACGGCTGGAGGAATTGATGCAATTGACCTGCACTTCTCTGGAAACGAAAATTGATAGCGTTGCCATAGATCTGACGCATCTCCGGGCTGATCATAAAAAATTATAGGACGCACGACCACCCTTGAGGCCACCATGACCGATGTCACGCCCAAGATTGCACAATTTGATAGACATGTCCAGGACCTCCTCAACAGAGTGGAATTTCTAGAGGATCGTGCGGAGGATGCGGAAGGAAGGGCGAGGAGGAACAACGTCCGCATCATAGGTCTGCTGGAACGCTGGGAGGGAAGAGAGCCGGCGGAACACATGGAGCGATAGCTTATGGACTTACTGCCAGAAGGTACCCTCTCTCAACATTTTGTGGTGGAACGGGCCCACCGCGGACGCAGCCGGAGGAGACCTTCGCTGATGAAACTGACACGCACAGAGACGGAGGTGGGTCCTACACCGAACTCGTACACAGCGAGCAACAAGAAGCCCTCCGGATGGTGGCGGAAATCAGCGGCTCGCTGGAAGCAGACCCCGATCTGGAGGCCAGCATCCGCGCCATCGCAAGCAACGACGAACACATCTATGGAATCCCAGACTCACATAACACAGGAGTGAAGAGGACGTGGCGCAAGGGCTAGAGCTGATGCCTCGAGAGCTGGGGATCCCGGTTCTAGTCTCGGTGGTGCCAGCAACATCCTGTGATTCTAGGGTGATGAATTGTTATATAAATATGCCACGAAACTGATAAGAGAAGCAGATGAGGAACAGACATTGGTAAATGCAGGAAAATATGCTACAGGCAATAGAAATGGAGGAAAGGTAAGTGGCATGCACAGGAACCAATGAGAATCCAAGAGAGGAGGCGAGATGTCCCTTTTAAGTTTATATTAAAAACAACAGATTTCTCAAGCACAGCACATGCGCTGTGCAGGCGAAACCTAAAAAGGCGGAATGTAGCCTGTGCTCACATCTGGTAACAAGCATTTACAATGCAACGGTTTCGCCTTTGCAAAAGTTAGAGCTATTGGCATTGTAAATGACAAAATTGTCATTTATGTGTTGTTTTTGAAAACAAATAAATAAATGGCATTGTCATTTACAATGCCAATAGCTTAATCTCTCGCAAATGCCACACACAAACACACAGACCCACACCTACACGCACATAGAGCCCCCCCACACACAGAGCCCCCTTCACACACAGAGCCCCACCCCACACACAGAGCCCCCACACACAGAGCCACACACACCCAGCCACACACACACACACACACATTCAGGGGAAGGACAAACACAGAAGAAGAAGGCAAGCCCAGACAAGCTAACGAATTAGAAGCAAGCAAATGGGTGACAATAAAGCCATCCAGTGGTAACTGATGGGCAGGTTATAAGCCCACTATAAGCACACACTGTGCCTCGTAGCTGTTAACAGTTGGTCCTTAGTAGCTTGGTCTGTCTTGTAGGCTAGACCTAAAAATAGGTGGGATCTCCTTGGGAAGCAGCGTGAGTGTGAGCAGAACTCGCTTAGGACTAGTTACCATTCGTCCCCATTTAGATTTGACTATTTATAGGTATCTTGCAGGACAAATACGACAGAGCCACCACGATTCTCTTTTCACTGCAGGTTACCCATTTGTACAGAAAGGAAGTATTTTCTTTATTCGTGTGAGTGGATTTGGGGGCAGCCTTCCCCCCCCCAGCCACCAAGTAAGTATTACAGCGTTTGGCAATCGGCAAAGCTTTACGTCTTCTGGAACACCGATTTCATACAGAGGTCTCCTCCCGGGGAATTTGTGTTTACCTGTATCAGAAAAGCGATACTTCATAGGCTGGGTTAAGAGAGATCCTTTAGAGCTTGGTGCTGGTTCTCCGGTTTCCTTGCTCCTCTTCCCCCCTCCTCCCTGTTTGACAATCAGACTTTTTTCCCGAAGCTACAGAAATAAAGTACACACTGTACTGTAGCAGCAGCAGTTAGGTAAACATGCCATTAGAACAGGATACAGAATTGACTACGAAGCTGGCACACTTTTGTAGTAGGGAGGTAACAGGTTTTGGAGCAACACAGTGGATGCGTATGCCTACTTCCAGATTAAATGTACAAATTGATTTCAAGTCACGCCAAGTACAGTGAAAATTAATTTGCCCGTCTTTAATTTTCGCGAGGCCAGGCAAGTGGTGCCTGTTGACCGTCCGCACTAGACTTCACGCTTACGCACAAAATAATGCAGCAAACTGGACGGGCGAAGAACCCTTCCCTTCCCCAACCACCTCCAAGGGACGCTGGCATGCCGGGACAAATGATAGCACGAAGTAGTTCGACCTACTTCAAAGCAGGCACCCTGGCGAGCCACTGCCTCCGCCGGAAGGACCCGTATTGTAATGAGCCTAAGACAAAACGCCATCTCACCAGCTTACCTACACCCGAGCGGGCACAAGCTCTGAAAGCCTCGTAGTAGTGAATTTGGCAAGGCACGACCGACAGACAGTCCCGTCACAATTTACAATAAAGACTTGCGTCTCACAGTTTATTTATTTGTTATCCATTATGCACAGCAATTACTTATTTATAATCCAAACCCCCCTCCCCACACACACGCGCCCCCAAGGAACTGTCCTTCGAACTTGTGCCATCTCACCAGCTTATCTATGCCCGAGCAGGCACAAGCTCTGAAAGCCTCGTAGTAGTGTATTTGGCAAGGCACGACCGACAGACAGTCCCATCACACTTTACAATAAAGACTTGCGTCACACAAAATAATGCAGAAAACGGGACGGGCGAAGAACCCTTCCCTTCCCCAACCACCTCCCAGGGACGCTGGCATGCCGGGACGAATGATAGAACGAAGTAGTTCGACCTACTTCAAAGCAGGCACCCTGGTGAGCCGCTGCCGCTGCCGGAATGCCCCGTATTGTAATGAGCCTAAGACAAAACGCCATCTCACCAGCTTATCAACGCCCGCTCTGAAAGCCTCGTAGTAGTGAATTTGGCAAGGCACGACCGACAGACAGTCCCGTCAGACTTTACAATAAAGACTCTGCAGCACCCAGGCGTCGCTCTCGGCCGAGCTCTGCTTGTCGGTCAGCGAGCAGCACTCCTTGGAGACACGGTGGAAATGACCAAAACATGCCGAGAAAAAAAAAAAAACATCCGCCCACCGCCGCATGACGTTCAAAAAGGGGCAGGATGAGAAAAATCTACGGAACTCCCACGAATCTGCTCCAAGAATTACGGACAGATCTCTCTTCCAATGGCTAGCCTCCATTTATGGAGCTAGCCAATGGAAGAGAGAGGCGGGAGCAAGGCCCTTACTGAAAATCAAAAGATTTCGCCTGCGGGAACACTGCTGCGCAGTGGACGCCAGGCGAAACCTAAAAAGCATCCTGCTTGCACCTCAGGCTCTAAACACAAAGGCAACACCAAAGTAAAAACAAATTCTCTAGCATATGAGGGAAATACCTTGTGCACGCACATACTGATTGTGTAGACAGCAAAATGCAGTCACTCTAAGTGAAATTAATCAATGGCTGTAGTAGGATCACCCATTGCTCCATGGTGTAGTATGTAGAGGATAGAAGAAAAACGTGACTGGCACAACAGACAAAGGATGAAGAGAGGTGGTTAAAAGCCCCTTTAAGTATGTATATAATACATTTAATGTCGGTAAAATGTAAAGGTCTTGGCTAACACCAGACCTAAAAATGCACATACTACATTTCATATGAACTGCAGTTCGCGATCTGATAATCAATCAATCGATCAAAGCATTTATATAGCGCACTACTCACCCGGAGGGTCTCAAGGCGCTAGGGGAGGGGGGGTCCGCTACTGCTCGAACAGCCAGGTCTTGAGCTGCTTCCTGAAGGCAAGGTGGTCCTGGGTCAGGCGGAGGTGGGTCGGGAGGGAGTTCCAAGTCTTGGCGGCCAGGTAGGAGAAGGACCTCCCTCCTGTGGTGGCTCTTCGGATGCGGGGGACGGCGGCGAGGGCGTGGCCGGTCGATCAAAGTTGGCGTGTGGGAGCGTAGAAGTTGAGGCGGCTGTTGAGGTATCCTGGGCCTTGGTTGTGTAGGGCTTTGTGTGCGTGGGTGAGGAGACGGAAGGTGATTCTCTTGTTGACCGGGAGCCAGTGCAGATCTCTCAGGTGTCCGGAGATGTGGCTGCGACTGGGGATGTCCAGGATGAGTCGTGCTGAGGCGTTCTGAATCCGCTGGAGTCTCTTCTGGAGTTTGGCGGTGGTTCCGGCATAGAGGGAGTTGCCGTAGTCCAAACGGCTGGTGACGAGGGCCTGGGTGACCGTCTTCCTGGTCTCGGTGGGGATCCACCGGAAGATCTTACGTAGCATGCGCAGGATGTTGAAGCACGACGAGGAGAGGCGTTGACTTGTCTGGACATGGAGAGGGAGGAGTCCAGGATGAAGCCCAGGTTGCGTGCGTGGTCTGTTGGTTTGGGTGCGCTGCCCAGGGCGGGGGGCCACCAGGAGTCATACCAGGCGGAGGGTGAAGATCCCAGGATGAGGACTTCCGTCTTGTCTGAGTTCAGTTTCAGGCGGCTGTTCATCATCCACTTGGCTACGTCTGTCATCCCTTCGTATAGGTTGGCTCTGGCGGTGGCAGGGTCGTTGGTGAGGGAGAGGATCAGCTGGGTGTCGTCGGCGTAGGAGATGATGTTGAGGTTGTGTTGGCGTGCGATGGCTGCGAGGGGGCTCATGTAGACGTTGAAGAGGGTTGGGCTGAGCGAGGAGCCTTGAGGAACGCCGCAGATGACTTCGGTGGCTTCTAATCTGAACGGGGGGAGGCGGACTCTCTGTGTCCTTCCGGCGAGGAACGAGGTGATCCATTCCAGTGCCTTCTCCTGGATTCCGACGTTGCTGAGGCGCTGCTCTAGGGTGCGGTGGCAGACAGTGTCGAAGGCCGCGGAGAGGTCTAGGAGGATGAGGGCCGCTGTTTCTCCGTTGTCGAGCAGGGCTCGGATGTCATCGGTGGCTGCGATCAGGGCGGTCTCGGTGCTGTGGTTGGCCCGGAAGCCAGACTGCGAGAGGTCGAGGGATCCGTTCGTCTCGAGGAAGGCGGCCAGCTGCTTGTTGACGGTCTTCTCGATGACTTTTGCAGGAAACGGGAGCAGCGAGATGGGGCGGTAGTTCTTGAGGTCGGTGGGGTCGGCTGATGGCTTCTTTAGTAGAGCGCTGAGTTCGGCGTGCTTCCAGCTCTCCGGGAAGGTAGCGGTGTCGAAGGAGGTGTTGATGATGTCCCGCAGGTGGGGTGCGATGACAGCATCGGCCTTGTTGAAGACGTGGTGAGGGCAGGGGTCGGTCGGAGATCCGGAGTGGATGGAGTTCATCGTGCGGATGGTGTCTTCGGTGCTGATCGGGGTCCAGGCGCGGAGGGTGGTGGTGGGGGGCGGTGGTTCAGTCGTAGCGTGCGTCGGTTGAGTGCTGAAGCTGTGTTGTCTGCAAATAAAGTTACTGGTGGTACCGCAGTGTCATCTGGTGGCAGAAATGTGTAGCTTATAACTGGATGTGATGGTTATACAGGAGATGGCCGGTGATTAAAAGAATGGACTTGCACTTGCTGCAGTGACAGAGCGAAGCATAGAATAGTAGTGACATCTTCATAGCCTGCAAATGGGGGGACCTGGATAGTTCCTACCTGGTCATGGCGTACTATAACCTCTGCAATGAATATTTACAGTGGAGTGGGCGGAGTGTCCAGCAGGGGGAACAGAGCTTCATTCAGCGAACGAAAAACTCGAATTCATACAAACTTTAGAGACCTGACTAGTTGGGCTGCCACAGTTGCAGGCATTCATTATAATGTTCCATTTGTGTTGTCACACACGGGTACACACATAAATATAGTGGTTGCTTCGTTTTATTACAATTCGTGCCTGATCTGAGGATATTTTTTAACGTTCCACAATATCAGATTACTTGTTTTAAAGGCCCAGGGATTAAGTGACTGACGCCGGGACTCGAACCTGGTTTCCCGGTATCAGAGTCATCAGCTCTGGCCATTAGGCAAATCTCGTGCCGATATAACATTTTCGGACGTTTTTCTGTGGTCGCTCCTTTTTCTCTTAAACATGCACATTTCTTTGTGACACTTTTCATTATGACGTAATTCTGCTTCCCGCCAAGGTCAGGCAGGACTTCTGATATATGTACAAGGTTTGTAGACTTCTAGTTCAGTGCTGACACACGAAAGGCGAAGCCTGGCCTCTCTAGGTTTCCAATTCTGTCTGGTGACATCATCCTTAGATTTGATAACATAATTTTTAGCGGTAACCATGGGCAGAAATTAGGAATAGGATGCGGAGTCTCAATTTACAAATAGGAGCATTCTACAAATGTACTGTGCGCCCACTAAAACTCCTGAATAACACCCTGCCATTATTAACAGCAAAATATCACCCTGTGGCAGCAGGGCCTCCAGTCACCACCCAGACGTATGTTGACAGTGACCTGGACATTAGTTTGTCCATATACCAAATAGAAAAAACTACTTCAAAAACCCAAACACAGGTGCGCACCTGATTGTCGGCCTGATGTCTGTGATGAGGTGTCCTCCCTGGCACAGTAGCACGCCACACACGGATCTCTGTAGAGCACGCCTTTATTCTTCAGGGTGCAACCGTTAACTAAGTGTTCGCATTGCGTCATGAACTTCATTAACCACACCCAGACACACCCAAATGATTAGCTCACTCTTCTACGGAGTCCATCAGGGACCAGAAGAGCTCGCTATTCGTATTTACAAGACACTAGATGGGACTCCCCCTTCTGTAAGATATTCCTGCTGCCCATAAAGGCTTGAATAACTTTCAAGTACTTCCCTACTTAAGGGCTTGGTACCTGCCCACCTGAAGGGACCAAACTAACAACAAACCAGCACATGCGCACCCACTCTGAACCTCTCAACCCATCACCCAGCTGGGTGCTTGAGAAAGTGCATCCCACAACAAAAAAGCAAATTAAGAGGATGCAGACCCTTACCTATGAAACAATCGCCCCAAAGTGTCAGCGTCTGCCCAAGCAATGAACCTGAGGAAAACCGAACAGCTCAGCCCACCCCTACATACTCACAATTCACCCCGGTTCAATACATTTACAAAGGCTACCAATGGCAGGCAGGTATGCAAAACAGAAGACTCTCAACCAGGTGGGAAGCCCCCCTCCCACCAAAGATAACTGAGACACACATCCAAGTCACAAGTTTTTGCAACCAATTGTATCTCCTGTAGGATGACGTGCAATGGGCGTGGAACACAGCACGCATGCGCCGTAACGCTGACAATAACATACCAGTATGATATTAAGGATTCAGTGATCTTAACTGGGCAATGCTGCCTAGTTTTTTTATGATTCTGGATCTGTTAAGGCTGGTTGCCTCATCCAAAAAGAGGTCAACAAAATCAATTAAGGAAAAGAAAAGTCAGGTGCCCATGTAATTAATTATCCTCTGGTTGGGAAGTCTGCTGTGTTGGTCATGGAGTGAACAGTGTCTTATCGGCAGGCAGAGAGGAAGATCTAACACACTCTCTTTATCCTTCACTGTATGAGGGATTTGGTCATTACCAGCAGGGCCGGTCCTAGAACTTCTGGGGCCCCGGGCAAAAGGGAAGATGTGAGGCCCCTTTAGTTTGCATGAAACATCCAGTCGCGGCCGGCATGACTTGCGGGTGGGGGGGTCTCACGGGTGGCGGTCTCGTGGGGGTTCACGCGCAGGCGGGGTTTAATTTAAACATAAAATAAACGGTAACTGGGCATAATATCGACCACAAAATATCGAATGGGCATAATATTGAGTCAAAAATATCGATTGTAGTGAATCCGCGAATGTAATTATATTGATGACAAAAATATCGTTTTAGTTTTACTTAAATAAATATCGAAGTGGCCTGTTCTCAGGACACCCCCGCGCCGCACGGCCCCCCAGCTGTGTGTGTGCCCCCTCGCTGCTGCTCACTCTGACGATCTGCCGTTTTTTTGCCTGTTTTCTGACTTGCTCGTTTTTCCTGGTATTTGCCTCATAGTCTCCCCTGCTGTCTCATTTGTGATATTTGTATTTGTACCCTGCACTGCCTCCCCTGGTGATAGCCCCGCTCCCCGATTTCCGCCGCCGTGATCTCGCGGCCCCGCCCCCTTTTCTTCCATGTCCTCCCCGCTCCCACCTCCCAGCTGCTCCTCCCTCCCCACTTGGCCTTAAACGGAGACTGCGCGGCGCAGGTGAGTGTGACCTGTTCTCAGGACACCCCTGCGCCGCACGGCCCCCCAGCTGTGTGTGTGCCCCCTTGCTGCTGCTCACTCTGACGATCTGCCGTTTTTTTGCCTGTTTTCTGACTTACTCGTTTTTCCTGGTATTTGCCTCATTGTCTCCCCTGCTGTCTCATTTGTGATATTTGTATTTGTACCCTGCACTGCCTCCCCTGGTGATAGCCCCGCTCCCCGCTTCCCGCCGCCGTGATCTCGCGGCCCCGCCCCCTTTTCTTCCGTGTCCTCCCCGCTCCCATCTCCCAGCTGCTCCTCCCTCCCCACTTCACCTTAAATGGAGACCGCGCGGACGCGCAGCGGGCGCGCTGATTGTGCGCCGATGGCGCGCCAAAGGCAATCCCATCTGCGCCCGTCCGCACCTGGACCGCGCCCAGCGCCACGACCCCTGGCCCCCGCGACGCCGGAACACACGACGGACCTACGACGCCGCCACCCTCAATGCACTCAACGCCGGCCGGAACCCCGCCTGCTACCGAGCCACCCCGAGACGCACCCACGGACCCTTCACCTGCCAAGCCTGCAAGTTCTCCTGCCCCCGGACCTGCACCGCTCCCGCCAAACCGAGCTCCAGCAACAACCACCTCAAGTGCATCCTGCTCAAAACCCGCTCCGTCCACAGACAAGCCGTCGAACTCTGGAACCTGCTCGACACAACAACACCAGACGCCGCCTTCCTCACGGAAACCTGGATGAACGCCTCCTCAGCGCCCGACATCGCCATCGCCATCCCGGACGGATACAAGATCACCCGGAAGGACCGCGTCAACCAGACGGGAGGAGGCATCGCCATCGTACACAAGAACACCATCCGCATCTCAACCAACTCAGACAACACCTTTACCGCCGCCGAACACCTCCACTTCCAGATACACACCGACCCCAAGACGACCCTCAGAGGCACCCTCATCTACAGACCCCCAGGACCTCGCACACATTTCAGCAAAGACATCGCAGACTTCATCAGCCCGCACGCCCTCCCCTCCGCTGACTACATCCTCCTAGGGGACCTCAACTTCCACCTGGAGAACAAAAATGACTACAACACCACCACCCTGCTGGACAACCTCGCCAACCTCGGACTCAAGCAACTGGTGAACACCCCGACCCACTATGCCGGCCACATGCTTGACCCCGTCTTCTCATCCAGCAAGCACATCTCCTTCAGCCACTCCACCGGACTTCATTGGACTGACCACAGCTGCGTCCACTTCAGCTTCAGAAGAACCACGACCCACCACCACCCACAACAGGTTTCTCGCTGGAGCTGGAGCAAGATCACCGCCGAGCAGCTCACCCCCTCCCTCAACCAGAACCCTCCCACCAGCACAACGGACCCCAACAAAGCAGCCAGCAACCTCACACAGTGGCTGACCGCCTGCGCCGATGACCTCCCACCACTAGAGAACCCTCCCAACAGACCCGGCAGCAAGAAAACCCCCTGGTTCAGCGACGAACTCAAGGACTCCAAGAAATACTGCTGCACCCTCGAGAAAGCCTGGCGCCACGACCAGACCACAGCCAACAGGACCGCCCTCAAGCACGCCACCCGCAAGCACCACCAGCTGATCTGCGCCACAAAGAAGACAGCACTCAAAAAACGACTGGACAACAACGCCCACAACAGCAAGGAACTCTTCAGCATCGTCAAAGAGTTCTCCAACCCTAGCGCCGGAAACAATGACAGCACCCCCTCACAAGACCTCTGTGACTCACTCGCCGCCTCCTTCCACCGCAAGATCGCCGACATACACAACAGCTTCGGCGCACAGACCACGCACCCAACCACCCAACCACCGAACCAACGCCCGCCACCACCACCCTCTGCAACTGGACCCCGGTCAGCATCGAAGACACCACCCGCACGATGAACACCATCCACTCCGGATCCCCTACCGACCCCTGCCCCCACCACGTCTTCAACAAGGCCGACGCCATCATCGCACCCCATCTCCGGGACATCCTCAACTCCTCCTTCCACACCGCCACCCTCCCGGAGAGCTGGAAGCACACTGAGCGCAGCACCCTCCTGAAGAAACCAACAGCGGACCCCACCGACCTCAAGAACTTCCGCCCCATCTCACTCCTCCCTTTTCCTGCCAAAGTCATCGAGAAGACCGTCAACAGACAGCTCGCAGCCTTCCTCGAGACAAACGGATCCCTCGACCCCTCACAGTCCGGTTTCCGAGCCAACCACAGCACCGAGACCGCCCTGATCGCAGCCACCGATGATATCAGATCCCTGCTCGACAACGGGGAAACAGCGGCCCTCATCCTCCTGGACCTCTCCGCAGCGTTCGACACTGTCTGCCACCGCACCCTAGTGCAGCGCCTCAGCAACATCGGAATCCAAGAGAAGGCACTGGAATGGATCATCTCATTCCTCGCTGGAAGAACCTAGAGAGTCCGCCTCCCCCTGTTCAGATCCGAAGCCACCGAAGTCATCTGCGGCGTACCACAAGGATCATCACTCAGCCCTACCCTCTTCAACGTCTACATGAGCCCCCTCGCAGTCATTGCACGCCAACACAGCCTCAATATCATCTCCTACGCCGACGATACCCAGCTGATCCTCTCCCTCACCAACGACCCCGCCACCGCCAGAGCTAGTCTACACGAGGGGATGAAAGACGTCGCCGAGTGGATGAAGAACAGTCGCCTGAAACTGAACTCAGACAAGACGGAAGTCTTCATCCTGGGATCATCGCCCTCCGCCTGGGATGATTCCTGGTGGCCCCCACCACTCCCAAACTAATGGACCACGCACGCAACCTCGGCTTCATCCTGGACTCCTCCCTCTCGATGACCAGACAAGTCAACGCCTTCGCCTCATCATGCTTCAACACCCTGCGCAAGATCTTCCGATGGATCCCCACCGAAACCAGGAAGAGCGTCACCCAGGCACTCGTCACCAGCCGACTGGACTACGGGAGCACCCTCTACGCCGGAACCACAGCCTAACTTCAAAAAAGACTCCAACGCATCCAGAACGCCTCTGCACGACTCATCCTGGACATCCCACGACACAACCACATCTCCGGCCACCTGAGAGACATGCACTGGCTCCCCATCAGCAAGAGAATCACGTTCAGGCTTCTCACCCACGCACAAAAGGCTCTCCACGACCTGGGCCCAAAGTACCTCAACGACCGCCTGACCTTCTACATGCTCACCCGCCAGCTACGATCGACCAGCCACGCCCTCGCCTCTGTACCACACATCCGCCGAGCCACCGCCGGAGGAAGATCCTTCTCCTACCTGACAGCCAAGACCTGCAACTCCCTCCCCATCCACCTTCGGCTGACCCAGGACCACCTCTCCTTCTCCCCTCTCCCCCAGCGCCTTGAGACCCTCCCGGGGGAGTAGCGCGCTATACAAATGCACTGATTGATTGATTGATTGATTGAAGTAAATAATATCGAATCAAAAATATCGATTTTTTAGTGTTGTTAAAAATATAGTTTTAACATATATAGAATGTAAAAAATATCGAAAATAAAATATAGATAGTATAAAATATCGAAACAATTTATATAATGTTAATAATATAAATATAAAAAATGTGTTACTAATGTTGATTTTTTTCTGATTTTGAAATATTAGAAATGTAATTAATGTTTAAATTGTGTATTTTATGTTAATTTTTTAGGGACGGGATGTATGGTTATTAGGGGATAAGGGTGAGGAGTGTTTTAAAATATTTGTTATACATTTTATAGTATTTAAAAATAAAATTAAAATTTAAATAATATTTTTAAAAAATGTAGTAAATTTTAAATATATTTTAGAAATTTTAGGAGCTGGATGTTGGGTTATTAGGGGATAAGGGTGGGGAGTGTTTTAAAATATTTATTTCTAAATTTTAAAATTATTAAAATTAAAATTAAAATTTAAATACTATTTTAAAAAGATTTATTAAATTTTAAATATATT
This sequence comes from Lissotriton vulgaris, assembly GCF_964263255.1. Classification (NCBI taxonomy): domain Eukaryota; kingdom Metazoa; phylum Chordata; class Amphibia; order Caudata; family Salamandridae; genus Lissotriton; species Lissotriton vulgaris. The sequence goes on from NC_141693.1 coordinate 1,899,950,819, forward strand.
TTAGAAATTTTAGGAGCGGGATGTTGGGTTATTAGGGGATAAGGGTGGGGAGTGTTTTAAAAAATGTTTTTTTTAATTTGATAATTTTTAAAATTAAAATTGAAATTTTAATATTCTTTTTTAAAAATTTAGTAAATTTTAAATATATTTTATAAATTTTAGGAGCGGGATGTTGGGTTATTAGGGTATAAGTGTGGGGAGTGTTTTAAAATATTTTTTTATACATTTTAAAATTATTAAAATTAAAAATAAAATGTAAATAATATTTTACAAATATGTATTACATTTTAAATATATTTTAGAAATTTTAGGAGCGGGATGTTGGGTTATTAAGGGATAAGGGTGCGGAGTGTTTAAAAAAAAAATATATATATTTTATGCAAATTAAAATAAATATTTGAAATTATTTATAATTTTTTTAATCAAAATTACAGATTTTTTAATGTAATCTTAGGAGTGGGATGTTGCGTTATTAGGGGATAAGGGTGGGGAGTGTTTGAAAGTATGATAAAAACGAAATCTATTATGCAAAAAGTTTGTTTGCAAATTTTATGCAAATTGAAAAAATAATTTTAAAATTTTGAAATAATTGACAAAATTAATATTATTAACCAAAATTTGTGTAAATAGTGTTTAATGGTGGGTATTGATATTGTTTTAAAAAATTAAATGTAATTTTTTTTTCCGTATAATTTGATTTTTTTTTTTGATTATTTGTTTAATTTAAATATATTATTAATAAAACAAATTAAATAGGTAACATATAAAAATATATAAATTAATAATGGGAGGTTTATTTGATAGGAGATATGGGATATATTGTTTAAAATCCATGAATTGGTTTAAATTTTATATTTTTTGAAGTAGGAATAGTAAATTTGATATGATTATTATCCAGTAACTTGCTGGACTTTTATGTCAAAGGAGTGGTAATATTGATTTTTTTTCTGTTAGTGTCCAGCACCTTCCCTGAGTTTTATCTGACTGGAGTGTGAATAGTAATTTATAATGGGTCAGTGTCCAGCACCTTCCCTGATTTTCACCTCATTGGAGTGGGAATAGTAATAAAAATGGGTTACTGTCCAGCATCTTCCTTGACTTTTATCTGACTGGAGTGGGAATAGTAAATTAAATTGGGTTACTGTCCAGCACCTTCCCTGAGTTTTATCTGACTGGAGTGGGAATAGTAATTTATAATGGGTCTGTGTCCAGCACCTTCCCTGATTTTCACCTCATTGGAGTGGGAATAGTCAATAAAATTGGGTTACTGTCCAGCACCTTCTCTGACTTTTATCTGACTGGAGTGGGAATAGTAAATACAATTGGGTTACTGTCCAGCACCTTCTAAGACTTTTATGTGACTGGAGTGGAATAGTAAGTTAAATTGGGTTAGTGTCCAGCACCTTCCCTGAGTTTTATCTGACTGGAGTGGGAATAGTAAATTAAATTGGTTTAGTGTCCAGCACCTTCCCTGAGTTTTTTCTTACTAGAGTGGGAATAGTAATTTATAATGGGTATGTGTCCAGCACATTCACAGATTGTCACCTCTTTGGAGTGGGGATATTTAAGAAAATTGGGTTAGTGTCCAGCACCTTCCCTGACTTTTATCTGACTGGAGTGGGAATAGTAATTTATAATGGGTCTGTGTCCAGCACCTTCCCTGATTTTCACCTCATTGGAGTGGGAATATTCAATAAAATTGGGTTAGTGTCCAGCACCTTTCCTGACTTTTATCTGACTGGAGTGGGAATAGTAAATTAAATTGGGTTAGTGTCCACCACCTTCCCTGACTTTTATCTGACTGGAGTGGGAATAGTAAATTAAATTGGGTTAGTGTCCAGCACCTTCCCTGACTTTTATTTGACTGGAGTGGGAATAGTAAATTAAATTGGGTTAGTGTCCAGCACCTTCCCTGAGTTTTATCTTACTGGAGTGGGAATGGTAATTTAGAATGGGTATGTGTCCAGCACATTCACAATTTTTCACCTCATTGGAGTGGGAACAGTAAATAAAATTGGGTTAGTGTCCAGCACCTTTCCTGACTTTTATTTGACTGGAGTGGGAATAGTAAATTAAATTGGGTTAGTGTCCAGCACCTTCCCTGAGTTTGATCTGACTGGAGTGGGAATAGTAATTTATAATGGGTCTGTGTCCAACACCTTCTCTGATTTTCTTCTTTTAGGAGTGGGAATACTAAATTAAATGGGGTTAGTGTCCAGCACATTCTTTAACTGTTATTTGAATGGAGTGGGAATAGTAAGTTATATATGTTTTATTATTTAATTATAAAAGTAATGTAACAAAATATATGATTTTATATTATATTTACAGATTTAATAATTTTAATGGAAAAAGATAGATGTAAATATATAAATATTATTATAATAATCACACTTTAAAAATAACATTTTATTATTAGCAGCAAAATAAGTAGAGATGTAGTGTTTGAAAGTTTTTATTAACAGATTGTATTTATATTATGTACAGTACAGAATTAAAAAAAATATTCTTTTTGTTACATTGTAGGTAATAAAATGTATTACATTACATTTATTTATATTCATAAATGTTTTACATTTCAAGATATATATTTTTTAACAGTATTTCAAAAAATAATATATACAGTTTTGTTTCGGGATTTTTATAAACATTGTAAACAAATTTTAACATTGATAAAGATTTTTGCAAAGTGTTTGTTTTTTAGTAATTTAAATATTTAATTAATAATGTTAATATATAATATATTAATTTTATTAATTAAATATTTAGCATTTTTACATGAACAAAAATTAATAAAAAGGTAAGTACATATTTGCTACTTTGACATGCAAAATATATTTTTAATAACATTTATACATATAAAATACAATGTTCTTAATAACAATTAATATTTGTAATTAATTATTGTAAAGTATATACTAAGGTTATTCAATTAAAAAGTAATTTTTAATACAATAGAAAAAAGAAAATATTTTGTACAGTGAGGTACAGTGTTTGATTTGTATTTTTAAATTATTTACACACATAGATACACTTATTAATAATAATAAATATATAATATTATTAATTATTATTAATTTACATAGGTTATTTAATTATTACATATTTTAACACATAGCATAAACATTTTTGAACAATATTGAATCAAGTGTAAATTAGGTTCTGTATTTATTTACAATTTATATACATTAATATGATTAATAATAATACAAAATAATAGTTCTTATTTATTATTATTATTAATTTACAAATGTTACATAATTATATAGTAACTTGATAAATACATACATGTCAATTATATATAAACTCTAGTTGTATTTGTTCTAGGTATTTATTACACTGTTTATATATTAAATGAAGTATTAATAATAATTAGTAATACATTTGTATTAATTATCATTAATTTCCTAAGGATAATTTATCTACAATTATTTTTATAAGTGATAGAAATAAATAAATGTATAATATTTTAAGTTTAGTAGTATATTTTATTTTTACTTAGAACATTGTATTTAATATGTTTAAGTTTCTAATATTGTGTAAATGGGACAATTGTTTTACCGCGTAAGGTTATTTAGCTTCATTCCGGACTGGAGAAGCTCGCGGTTGGATGCTGCGTCGCGTTGGGAAAGGTAAGGTTATTTTTAACTACTATATGTGAGAAAGAAAAGTAGTAGTGTTTGAGTGTATTTTCGAGGTGTGTAGTATTACTCTAGGTTTTTTTGTCACGGTTTTGGTATGTTTTAGGTGTTAGTTGTTTTTTACGAAGGTGTCGTGAGTGTTTGAGGCCTAGTGTATTTTCTGTGTTTGATATAAACATATGTTGATTGAAATGTTTTATAATAATGTTTATGTGTATTTTGTAATATTTGGGGGCTTTGTGTGGGTGGTTTTGTGTACCATATTTTTTACAGGTAACGGGATTCTGCTGTTTCGTTTCTGAGAAGGAGGCATTTTTTGGGGGGGAAAGAAGAGTGCATTCGTTTCTTAAATTAATGTTTTTATACTCTCTTTCCTTTTCTCGTGGTTTCATGGAGCGATTTTTACACTTTTTAACTATTTTTCAGGTTTTTTAGGGAATCGATTTGGATTACGAGAATATCATGCGTTTATTTAAAAACAAAAGTGTGTGTATGTTCCTTTTTTTTAAAAAGTTTCCACACTTTGTTTTGTCGGGCTTTCCTGGAGCGATTCTTCAATTTTAAAACTACTTTTCGGGTTTTTAAGGGTATCCATTTGGATTTGGAGAAGATCAAGCGTTTTTTTTTTAACTAAAAGGGGTCGATTCCGATTCGTGAAAAACCGCTCCGAATAGCTGTTCGGAGCATTTTTCCCGTACGAATCGTACCCTGCAACGTCCCCCGTACGTACGGCGAAGTACGATTCGTACCAGGAGCCGTACTCCGTACGAGTCGTACAAGACACCGTACGACTCTAACCTCCTTACGATTCTCAGTCGGAACCCGCTGTACGCAACATCTGTACGGTTCGCGGCTGGTTTTTACGACCCAGCAAGTATGATACGTGTCGGGTTCGCACCGTACGACCCTTTTTCTACGGGAGCTGAAAACAGCCGTAAAAGCAGAGTTAGTGCGGAAACAGGTACGGAACGGCTCCCCTGGTACGGTGCGTACCCCCCATGATCGTAGGGGTACGCACCGTACCCCTGCGATTATGGGGTGTACGAGCCATACCCCCATTGTATGATCGGTGTGCGAGCCGTACCCCCATTGTACGATTGGTGTACGATCGGTGTACGAGCCGTACCCCATGTACGATCGGTGTACGAGCCGTACCCCCATTGTATGATCGGTGTACGAGCCGGACCCCATGTACGATGGGTGTACGGCTCGTACACCCCATGATCGCAGGGGTACGGTGCGTACCCCTGCGATCATGGGGTGTACGGACCGTACGGTGTGTATGTGTTTGTGTGCTTTTCTGTACGACTCGCCCTTACCTGACGTGGACCGTACGAATTGCGTCCTCATACCCCGGTCCGGATCGTACTCGTCGGGTCGTACGGCATGTGTACGAGTCGTACGGTATGTGTACGAGTCGTACGGTTCACGGTTTCAGCCTTGCAATACGTACGGATCGCGACGATTCGGACGGATTCACGGAATACGGATCGTACTTCGCGACTCGGACGGACGGGTACGATTCGTACGGAGAGGGCTCCGGATACAAATCGTACAGACGTTTTTTTTCCCGAATCGGAATCGACCCCAAAGTGTGTGTATGTCACTTTAAATAATAAAGTTACCTCACTTTTTTTTCGGGATTTCCTGGAGCGTTTTTTTCCTATTTTACTTGTTTTCGGGTTTTTGAGGGTTTCCACAAATTGGAATTGGAATGGATTACCAGTGGATAACATGGATTACAAGTGGTTGGATTACGTCTTTTTCAGCAACATGAATTGTAAGTTTATTAATTTTATTTTATTTGGGTGGGAAATGCTATTGTTATTATTATTGTTAATTTTTATATTATAAGAAATATTGTTCAATTGTCTACATACTGTTTTTAAAAAATACACATAAATATGTATGACAATTATAGAATATTTGTTATAATATAATATTTTTATGCTACTTATCAGATTTGGTATAAATAAAATAGAGTACTGTTATTTGTGTGTACATAATTCAGAGTAATAATAATCATCCACATTTGTAAAGCTCACAATCACCTGTGAGGGTCTCTAGGCGCTGGGGGCCGTCGGGAAGATTAAGCAAGCTATTGCCCAGAGTCACATGGTGCTGGGCTAACCTGCCGCCAGAGCTGGGGATCGAACCCCAGGATCGAACCTCCAACTTCCAGCGTCAGTCGCCCTGGCCGAGGGATAGGTATTCTAGGCCTCGTGTAGAAGGATATAAGGTGACTTGGCTTTGGCGTAGTCTAAACATTTGTTTAGTCTGTTTAGTTAGTTTAAGTCCTATTTGGGTTACTGATTGTTGTATGCGTAGCTCTTGGTAGCTTTGTTCTTTTTGTAAAGCTTCGATTAGTTTTTTGACAGTAGGTTTCCCTCTGCTAGTGGTAGCTTGAAATGCATTGTGCCATCCTTCAACACTGTTGTTAGTTTTAGCTTCTTGATTGAGTGTACTTAAATATACATTCCACCAAGCTATGTAAAATTTAGGTTGGCGTCTATGGCTAGATAGATGTAGCCTTCCCACCCATGTGTCCTCAAAGTAGTCGAGGAGTGGTGCTAGTGTATCTTCATATTTTTTTTTAAATATGGGCTATCGATTAGTATGTTATAATTTTCTGCTACGTCTGTAACAGGGAAATAGGATAGGGCATTTAATTTTTTTATTTGGTATGCAAAACTGCTGTCTGTAGCATACTGTATGCTTAATGTCGATTTTTGTAGGTGTCTCCAAATGCTTTCATTAAAATGGTAGTAACACCCTTGTATTGCTGTGTGTGGAAAAGTTTTTAATATAATCTTGATCATTGCTAGTTCGTAATCAATAATTATTTTCTGTGGAAAATAATTATTTGTCTCATGTTTTATTGTATTTAGGACTTCTGTGTATGTATTTTGTTGTTTGTTGGGCAATAAACAGTAAATTAATGGGATGTTAGAATGGTGATACAGTCGATATTTTTGTACTTTCTTAATTAAGTATTGGATGTCGATATAATTGCAGTAGATATTTAATCGCCGATATTTTTGTAACTCGATATTATGATCGACAATATTATGTCAGTGATCCAAAATAAACTTACCTTACCGGGTCTCGCGTCATCTCTGCTCCTGACCTGCTCTCCTGCTTTCCTGCCTCTGGCAGGAACAGGTAGCAGACAGCTTCCCTCCCCTAAGCCAATCACAACGCTGCAATGGCAGCTTTGTGATTGGTCGGGGCGCCGACCAGTCAGGCGCCTAGGGGGAGGCCCTTTTCTCCATTAGGCTGCATTGCAGCCTACATGGAGAAAGGCCAGAGTGTGCATGACTGGTTTGGTCCAAACAGTCAGCGTCCTTAGCAGTGGGCAAGGCATATCTACCCTGCCCTAAAGCAGACCCACCTGCCCCCAAACAAACACTTCAGCTTGCTCGCAGTGCGGCAACACTCCTCCGCGCTAGTGGAGGAGCCGCCCTTGGTAACATCACAAGAAGTGACATCACAGGACAATTGATCTTATTTGGCATCACTGAAGAGACCTAACATGGCTATCAGTAACATGGACAAAAAGATAAATATACAAATAAAATAAGTCCATATATTTTAAAACTGCATTAAATGGATTACATTTGTCACATTGGAATGAAAAAGCTAGGTGCAGGTCTCACAAAGATGTATATTATTTACTCCTCCAGATGAGTGCATGATACAATTTCCAGTTCTGCCTCATAAAGGGGGGAGATCCTGTTGAGGTAATGAGGAGCGGGATCATTCAAAATATAAAATGACAGAAGAGGAAACCTCTCACACCATGGATATAATTGCACATTTCAAGGAGTTTCCAAATCAACGTTTTTGAATTGGTGTTAGAACTGCAGGAAGTAGAAGTGGCCGCCTTTAGCGCTGGTGGAGCCCTGTGTGACAATGTTGGTGCCCCCCAACTTGCTCTGCCACGGATTCCCTTACTACCACCCTTTAACAGTACCCCTCAAGTCTCCATAACCATATTCTCGCAGTGTAGGGTGTCAGAGAACTTTATATCACACATTACACAGAGACAATGAATCATATGTGTGTAAATCACAATAGGTAATGTTACATAAGACAAAGGACTAGGAGTCACACGACAATCATACTTGTACGCAGTATAGTTAATAGTGATTGGTCTGGCGAAACACAACCTCTGAATTTAGAACGCAATTCCATGGGTGGGGGTTCTCTTTAATAACCAGAATTATTTTCTGTCCAAATAAACCCTTTTTGCAACATTAGGATAATCAAAGGCTGGGGGAAACCATAACGCTGTAATATATACCTTGCAGTTTGCAGGCAGCTCTTAGGTGACAGTTAATAGCTTATTGTTCTATGTTAGGATTTTGACTTATAAACTGCAAGTAACAATAGGATCTCTCTGACAAAAGCAGTAACCCACTGGCCTAGTTACATCATGTGGGTGAACTTAGTCAAAACATCCACTTGACAAAACTCCATCTCTCTCTAAGAGGAACATTAATCACCAGAGTTATCATGACATTTTTATTGTTGCTGAAAATTGCTGGAGGCCAGGAAGGAGGCAGCAAGTTCTTTTAGAAACATAATATACTCACAAACATGACGCCCCCATCCAAAGTCAGCGCTCAGGGCGATCTCATCGGTCACACCACCCTAGAGCCTTACTGCTCAAGGGTCCTGTGACCTCAGTGACAGAGTAACTGTTGCTCTAGGGTGTGCTGCTTCATAGGCCTGCCCAAAAGACTTGAGGTGAGCTACAATAGGTTTTGTAGTGGACAGGCCTTCAAGGTTAACCCACACTTGCCACCACCATGTTCCACGTGCTGGTGCTCAGACACCATTCTTCTAAGGTCTTTCGGGCCTTCTAAGGTCTAGCATGGAAATGTGCTCTCTCAGGAGAGTGGTCTGGTGGACTGGTCATGAAGGCTGAACCTGGTTCCCCAGTTGCAAATTCGGCAGCTCTGACCATTGTGCCACATCCTCTCCCCACTGAACACTATACTGCCCCACTGAGAGAAATTCGCACTGCCTTCAACTACAACCCAATTGCACCCCGCTAAACACCTGGAGGGGAGTCAATTCAAATTAGGCACAAGACAAGAGCAATATGCTGCCTAAAAAAAAGTGACAACATCCATAAAAAAGCCAACACTCATAGGGAATGTAAGATTAAATAAAAGCATGTAAAATGTAAGCAGGAACAACATGGTTACCTTAACACTTTTGCACTTATTATTCGGAAATCAAGGAGTGCTTTTGCATACAAAGTCTACAGGGCCGGAAGCGACCAGTTTCAATGTCCATTGCTTATAGCCTTACAAAACGTAAGCAATATGGTTTAACAAGACTACATTCATAAATACAGAGCTGCGGTATGCATTTTGGTTTTGAATCCACCCATCAAGCAGGTATTGCCGTACATCCAGGAATGGTGCACTTCCCCACCCCGGGAAAACAATGCTGTTCAGAGAAAGACAAGAAAACAAAAGTAGCACTTCACTGGCAAACTCTGTAAAGTGGCACTAATGTGTTTTGGGTGTGAATAAAATCAACCTGGCCCCTTTTCGACCCACTCTGTCTTGCTTTAGTTATCTGTTAAATTTTGAACATTTCATTACTCTCCATCCCAAGGCTGCACTTTGAAAGTGAAAAATGTCAGAAAAAAACCATTTTCAGCAAAACCTTTTTTATATTTGGGATTAATTTCACTGGTGAACAAATAAAGGAAAGGAAAGAGGGAGTACTGGCTACAAGGCCATGAAGGGGGCCCCGACACCTGGACCTTGCAGCTTGCTCTAGTGCTTAGAGGCCAGGGAAGGAGGGCCCCTTCCCTGGGCCTTCGAAGCAGTAACGAGGAATTTCGTAAAACACTGCCCCAGCACTGATGCAAAAGTTAACAAAAGCCAGTTGATCTGGCTGCTCCCTCCTCCCCTCACCCACCTCTCCTTACCTGTGTCTGGCTGGTCCTGGAAACAAAGGGGCCTTCTGTCACCTAGCAACAAAATGTAGAAAGGGAATGGCCGGTACTTGAGAGAGGTGCTGCCCCGCCCCTGACACTCTGAGCCATAATTGCTGGCCTGGCTGCTGTGCCTACCCCACACTGTTTGTATGTTCCCCCCACCACTGCACCCCAAGGAATGCCACGACGACGCCCTGACCAGCAAGGTCGACTCGAGACATCTCGCATGTGTATTGTGATAGTGTGGGGCAGGGGGCCTCAGAGGAACAGGTGCGCTAACAGTGAAAGTGTGGCCTTTCACACAGAAGCGGGCTCCCCTGTCTTTCAGCTGAGCACGAGGCCTTGTGCAGCTGCCCATGCCTAGCGCCGGCCCTGAATACCATTACAGGTATTTACTTCAGCTGTGGTTGGTGGTGGCATGTCAACATTAGAACTAGCTGACGGGGGCGTGGCTGAGCACGCAATGGCAGCGGACGTGCCCGGGTAGAGCTCCGTGCTAAGCTCCCCGACCGCAGGCCGTTTCTCCGTGCCACTTATCCGCTTCTAGCCCAAACTTCCAGCGACGTTGCCTGCAACGGTCCTCGACCCCCCTGTCAAAATTGGGGCTGATCGGAGATCTCTACATGATCCGGATGCGACGGTGAACGGGCGCCCCTCCAGCAGGCTCCCCCGGCCGGCGTGTGTGTTCACGCAAGACTGGGGTTGAGCCCCTCCCACAGGGCCCAACGGCTGTGAGCCACGAGATGAGGACTCCGGGCCTCGGGCGTGGTGATATCGCTCTGACTACAGCTGCGGCCGCACCGGAGTGACTGCTGAACTCCTGTTGTTGTTTACAAACAAATGGTTCTGTTGGGTAGCGATAATAATTCCTTTAGGGGGGGCTGAAAACAGCTCCGTGACATACAAGCAACACACTCTCTGATAAGTAAAGTTTTTATATGTATTTAAAAAACAAGGAAAAATAACAATATATTGGAATTACTTCATTCCACTACATTACTTCGTGAATAGTGACAGTGGTGAGAAAAGTGACCAGTGCAATGCATATAGTGACACTTATATACAACACAATTATTTACAAATAAAACCACAAAAGGGAAAGGACCGGGGGAAGGAAAAACGAAGTCTTTTCTGTCGTTATGGGGCCAGTATTACACAGGTAAAAGTTCCAAGGAGAACAAATGGTTAATGTCCAAGTTCCTGGAGGTTTAGCTTGGCCAGAGTTAGAGCGTCGACGTTTCGACCCTGGTTGCGCCCCAGTTGGTGGTCGCGGCGGGTCTTTATCAAGACAGGGGGGCTGGAAGGAAAGGAATAGGTATCAGAGAGGTGCTTGTAAATTCCGTCAAAAAATTGACGAGAGTAGCTCATGGTTACTTACAGGGGGGTCGGTCAAATGAGGAATTGTTCCAGAAGGTAGCCCGTTGTTCAACCTAAATGAAAAGAGAGCTATTTAACCCGACTTCATGGACACGTGCTCACTAAATATCTGGCATCTAACATAATTCCAAAAGGGTTGCAAGTAAGAAACGAGCCCGGAATCTTTATTATCGTACCAAAATTTAGAGAAGGCTTCAGCTTTGTGGCCAATAACTGCTCCAGGCACTGGATGGTGCTGGGGGTGGAAACGGCCACTCAATATGTCAAGAAATTAACACAGGAAATCGCTGACATAAAAAAAGAAATCTTAGAAGACGGTGCGCTTACAAACGCCAAAGAGGCATTGGAAAGAGCGGAAAAGACATTGGCAGAGTTTAATACAGTGACATTGAACAGAAAATTGAATAAACTCAGCAAAGACATCCGCACATACGATAAAAAAGTCACCTATCCATATTTGGCAGACGAATACTATCAACAGGACGACCAAGGCTTCTATACCAACAGAGGTAGACAAGGCCCCAGAAGATTTGCAACATTCTCGGATTCGTCTGCAGGCAGTGGATCTGAGTCTGAGCAAGAAGGAGCATCAACCAGCAGGCAATCATCGGATGCCCCGCATCAACAACATTTTTTAGAGCAAGGCTACCGTCCATCCAACCGAGGCGGCACTGCCCAGCGAGGTTGGACACCCAGAAGAACATGGAGCAACTCGAGAGGAGCCCCGAGAGGGAACACGAGAGTGAGATTCTACCAGCCAGAAGCACATGGGGAGATCTCAACCCGCAAACAAACATACAGATGGTAATCCCACATGAAGAAGGAGGTTCGGAAATGCCTGAGGCAGACACAACACTAACCACGCCTACGGCCGACGCAGGAGAAATCATACAGAATAACTCTGTAATACAGGCGAATTCCCGACCACCTGAGGACTCCATCATAAATCTCTCCAATCATCAGATGTTTCCTGCAGAAAGAAGTATTCTGAATAAAGGTCTCTCTTTTGTGCCGAGTAATCGACCGGATGCCTTCACTACAAAACTAGAACTACAAAAATTCTTCCGTAAAGTGAGGTTACAATACTATTTTGGAAGAAATGAATACACCCCTAAAATGGCTGCTACACCGTTCAAACTGCCATCTACTTTTACCCCTGCCTCTTACTGCATGAGCCAGCGGATACTGGCATTTGAACAAATCGTAATGCAGGAGGTAATGATGAGCATAGAGGAGAGGCATTACATAAGATACAACATCACCAAGGAGTAGTCCCTTGCACTCAAGGATCTCAGCGAGAACACCTCAATCATTGTCAAAGCAGCAGATAAGGGTGGAGCGGTGGTGGTACAAAATACGGAGGACTATATAGCTGAAATTAAACGTCAACTTGCTGTCAAAGAAAGCTACCAGCCGATACCCAGGGACCCTACTGCTAACATAAAAACATTGATTGAGACCTTGGCAGAGGATGGGGTGAATCAAGGCTTCCTAAGCCCGGCTGAAAGAGACTTCTTGATCAAAAAGGAGCCCCGGATCCCGACCATCTACACCTTGCCCAAAGTGCACAAGGGGTTGAACAACCCGCCTGGAAGACCAATAATATCTGGCTGTGGATCTGTTCTAGAACCGGTAAATCAGTTTATTGATCATTTTCTACAACCACTGGTACCAGAAACGAAATCGTATGTGCGGGATTCAATGCACATTATTCAACTTCTAGAAGGTCAACCTTATGACGAAGCTACACAATTCATGGTGACACTAGATGTTGCATCATTGTATACATCGATACCCCAAGACAATGCAATCAAGGGTATTCAAGACATATTGGAGAAACGGCCTGCACCCCAGTGGATCCCCACCGCTTTTCTGATTGGCCTTCTGGAGATCGCCATGAAGCGAAACTATTTTGTGTTCCAGCAACAATTCTATCTACAATGTAAAGGAGTAGCAATGGGAGCGACCTATGCTCCGAGCCTGGCCAATATATATATGGATCAATACGAGGAACGTTATTTATACACAGAAGACAATCCGTTCATTAATTCTATATCAATATGGAAACGTTACATCGATGATGTGATTATGATTTGGACTGGTTCTGAAACGGATTTAAAAGATTTCTCTCTCTGGTTGAATGCAAGGTGTAAGGACATCCAATTCACCATGAATTATGATAGAAGGAACATTGCTTTCTTGGATCTTTCCTTCAAAACAGAAGAGGGTGTAATAATCTGTGATCTATATAGAAAACCCATGGAGAAAAACACCCTATTGAAATACAATTCCCATCACCCGCGCAATCTACGAGACAATCTACCGTTTGGCCAGTATTTGAGGATCAGACGCAATTGCACCAAGAAAACAGATTTTTTCAATGAATGCGAGACTCTCACTAAACGCCTACGTGAACGTGGCTATCCATTAGGACTCCTGAAACGAGCTAAAAAAAGAGCTTGGTATTGTCCGAGAGAAGAGCTTCTGACCCCAAAAGAGAAGCATCCCGACACTGTCGGCCTGGTCTGCGTCACCACCTTCCATGCAAAGAGCAATGTGGTAAAAAAAACAATAAAGAAATACTGGAACCTAGTGGCATCTGAATTAAACACCGTGGCAACGCCACTCTTTGCATTCAAGAGAGGCAGGAATATAAAGGACAATGTGGTCAAAGCTTTCTTGGAACCACCAAAACCAATAACCCTCAGAGACCACTTAGGTCTACCACCCATAAAAGGACATGTCAGATGTGGAACTTGTAAAGCATGCCCCATGTGCATAGATGGACCGTCTTTTGCTTACAACAAGACATATAATCTGCCTATTCTGACTAACTGCAACACTGCCAATGTCGTATACATCATCTTATGTCCATGCAACAAACCCTATGTAGGACAAATGACACAAAAAGTAAAATCCTGCATATTACAACACATGAGCAGGATTCGTTGTAAGGTACAGGGCGCACCCATGGTAGACCATTTTCTCACTCAAAATCATGATCCTGGAAGTCTGCGCTGGCGCATCCTAGAAAAAATCAATGTGAACCCAAGAGGTGGTTCTTTGTCTGCTACACTCAGCAGAAAAGAGTGTAAATGGATCCACATTTTGAACTCCGTGAGTCAGGGACTGAATGAGCACGAGGAAATCGCAAAACAGATGGCCTTACTTTAACCAGGGTTTCTTAAATAGCCAATTGTCTCTCAACCACTGTTTTTTCCCATATGACAACATATAAGTGTCGCTGTTTGTTATCATCTTCACAGAACACGCAATTTGTACATATTGATGTGCGTTATGTTTTTTGAAAAATGGCTTCACGTTATGCTTTGAAAAATGACTTCACGTTCTGTTTAAAAAACTATGCTATTTCCATTTAATAGAATGGCAACCACGTATTTTAGAGTATGTACTTTTTCTGTGTGTTATGTTTTTGAAAAATGGCTTCACGTTATGTTTTGGAAAATGGCTTCATGTTCTTCTATTTCCATTCGATAGAATGGCAACCACGTATTTTAGAGTATGTTACTTAATCTGTTTCAAAACCTGTGTTATTGCCATCTGAAATATTGGCAACTACGTACCTAGGAGTATAATTTGTGTGTTTTGACATATGGCTTCGCGTTCTATCTTTGACAAACTGTGATATTGCCACGTTAACCACCTACGAGAAAGACAACGCCCCCTCCATGATCGGGTTTCCCGGCCCGTCATCTTTCCTTACAAGTTGCTAAGTAACCGACGCACGGTGCGTCCTCGAGGAGACAGGCTTCACGCCGTCCTGAGCTATGCCTCCACTCTGATTGGCCCAGGAGACAGGCAACACGCCGTCACAAGTTACACCCCCATTCTGATTGGCCCAGCAGGCACCAGCCTCATTCCCGGCTGGGGTTGCCTGGTTACGAATATACCTAACGTCATAGCGTGAACCCATTAGACCGAGCTACTCCTACGGACAGCTTGTTTGGCGTTCATACCCAGGTCGCTGATCCATGCCGCTGAGTCGTACCGCGGATGTTACTACTTTCGAAGGTAAGCCAGTCCACTGACTGACTTGAATGGCGTGGCATGGATGTTCCTCCTCCTGTCAGGATGTTGCATTTCCGCGTTCGGACCTGCACCATGATTCCAGAATCACTCAGGCACTCCCGCTGCCTGGACCAGACCACTTAGGCACTTAATTTTACCCACTCAATTAACTTGTATCCTAGGCTCCGACCTAGACACTGCAATTAGAGAGATGTGAATGTGTTTATTTCATAACACATGGGTGATACAAGCCTTTTTTCATCTAGGCTGACCAACGGGCCACCTTCTGGAACTACATCCATATTCCCGCCCGGACCTGCACCATGTTTTTAGAATCACTCAGGCACCCCCTTTTTGCCAGGACCAACTCACTTAGGCACTTTTAAAAAACCCGTTACCCACTTAATTAACTTTTATTCTAGGCAATGACCTAGACACTGCAATGAGAGATATGATTGTGGTTGCAATACTGTCATACCACACGGGTTAAATAGCTCTCTTTTCATTTAGGTTGACCAACGGGCTACCTTCTGGAACAATTCCTCATTTGACCGACCCCTCTGTAAGTAACCATGAGCTACTCTCGTCAATTTTTTGACGGAATTTACAAGCACCTCTCTGATGCCTATTCCTTTCCTTCCAGCCCCCCTGTCTTGATAAAGACCCGCCGCGACCACCAACTGGAGCGCAACCAGGGTCGAAACTTCGACGCTCTAACTCTGGCCAAGCTAAAACTCCAGGAACTTGGACATTAACCATTTGTTCTCCTTGGAACTTTTACCTGTGTAATACTGGCCCCATAACGACAGAAAATACTTTGTTTTCCATCCCCCGGTCCTTTCCCTTTTGTGGTTTTATTTGTAAATAATTGTGTTGTATATAAGTGTCACTATATGCATTGCACTGGTCACTTTTCTCACCACTGTCACTATTCACGAAGTAATGTAGTGGAATGAAGTAATTCCAATATATTGTTCTTTTTCCTTGTTTTTTAAATACATATAAAAACTTTACTTATCAGAGAGTGTGTTGCTTGTATGTCACGGAGCTGTTTTCAGCCCCCCCTAAAGGAATTATTATCGCTACCCAACAGAACCATTTGTTTGTAAACCACATATACCCAGGTTCTGAGGGACACAGGGTTACCCCTTTTTGTTAAATCAGAACTCCTGTTGTTGGGCGTGACGGAGACTGCTGGTTGTCTCGGCGGCGGCGGCGCTTCACAAATTTACTGCTGGATCCTCCTCCCCGGCCGGCGCGAGAGCTGACGGAGCGCTGCTCACGGTGTAAGGTACGGTGATTTTGGTGCGGGAATATGGACCTGGCCGACTGCCTGGCCTACGGCACGGTAGGCCGCACTTCTGCTTGCCTCCATTGAAGGATAAGCGCATCACCACGGAGTTGGAACTGTGTGGCCCCGGGAGGACCCCTACTGCCGATCCCACCCATGAATCCTTAGCAGGGCGCTGCGACGGAACACTGTGAGGTGCTTTCAAGGCGGCTGACCCCCTCCTGACCTAGGGTGGATCTAGCCCTAATTACGGGCAGGAAATACCTCTTGTTACGGTGGAGACGGGCCCGCCGCACAACCCCCGGTCACCCCCCCCATAGTGTGGCGCCTGGGGTACGTGAGATAATGCCGATGTTTGCCTCCCTGGAACTCTGGTTTTGGCTGCCTCGCTACTAAGTGAGCCTCTCCTCCTTGGAGAGACCAGTGGAGCTGGCGTGTAGTGAGGTGACGGCTCGCAGCGGTCGCCAGCCATATTGTCATAGGCACCGAGGCGGCCCATACCAGCCTCATGGACAACTGATTCAGGGAGGCGGCTGTAACGGACTGCGGCTCCCCCCCCTGTATCCCCTCAGTGGAGAACCACTTGTCACCTGATCACACTGACGACCGTGGTCCACGGGTGGAGTGGATGCGTCTCACCCCTTGCAGTATCTCCCCGAGTGCGACCAGTTGCCCTGGTATGTAACAGGAGCGCCCACGCGCATCTGTGGACAGATCGTCCTGCGTCCCCTTGTGGTTGGACTCTCTCTTTTGTCTTCGTGAAGAGCTGTGCCTTGGGGGCACTTCCCAGGCGAGCTGGCACTCGAACTACACTGTGCCGCTCATGTCTGGGGGATCCAGGACGAGGGCTGGTGCTGGCGGCGCACAGGTGAAGGGAAAGATGGCGAAGGCGGCTGAACTGGACCAGACTGCCTCTAAATTGGATACGATGCTAGGGGCAATGGAACGGCTGTAGGAATCGATGCAATTGACCCGCACTTCTCTGGAAACGAAAATTGATAGCGTCGCCATATATCTGATGCATCTCTGGGCTGATCATAAAAAATTATCGGACCGCCCGACCGCCCTTGAAGCCACCATGACCGATGTCACACCCAAGATCGCACAAATGGATAGACATGTCCAGGACCTCCTCAACAGAGTGGAATTCCTAGAGGATCATGTGGGGGTTGCGGAAGGAAGGGCGAGGAGGAACAACGTCCGCATCATAGGTCTGCCGGAACGCTGGGAGGGAAGAGAGCCGGCGGAACACATGGAGCGATGGCTTATGGACTTACTGCCAGAAGGTGCCCTCTCTCAACATTTTGTGATGGAACGGGCCCACCGCGTACCAGCAAGACCTCCTCCTGCGGGATCTAACCCACGACCCATGCTTATCCATGTTTTGAACTACCGGGACCGCGATGCCATACTGCGAGAAACCAGGAAATTGCCGAACATCAGGGTTGATAATACTAAGATCATGTTATTCCCTGATTACACCATACAAGTCCAACGCCAGCGACACTCTTTCCTAGCGGTGAAACAGCGGCTCCGCCGCCTAGCATTGCTTTCTGTTGCTGAGATCGTATT
Organism: Lissotriton vulgaris; assembly: GCF_964263255.1. Taxonomy (NCBI): domain Eukaryota; kingdom Metazoa; phylum Chordata; class Amphibia; order Caudata; family Salamandridae; genus Lissotriton; species Lissotriton vulgaris. Next base: position 1,899,968,688 of record NC_141693.1, read on the forward strand.
TGCTGCCTTTATTGAGTATCTGTGCCAGCCTGTGCCCCGATCTAGCTCTGCATTGCTATCTGTTGCTGAGATCGTATTTGCTGCCTTTATTGAGTATCTGTGCCAGCCTGTGCCCCGATCTCGCCCTGCATTGCCTTTTGTTTTTGTTCGTTGCCATTTGGTGTCCCAGCCCATCTCTCCTCCCCGCCGCTGCTCCCACGCGGCCCCATCCCCCGCTCCCTACAACATCTACAAGCGATCCCTTCCCCACGCGCCACCACGCTCCCGCCACCCAGCTGCTCCTCACTCGCTCCGCCCCCTCCACTCTCCACTTATGACAGAGCCGCAAACATGCAGCGTTCACGCGCAGTGGGCGCGCCCCATGCGCGCCAAAGGTAAGCCCGTCTACGCCCGTCCGCGCCTGGACCGCGCCCAGCGCCAAACCCCCTGGACCACGCAAAACCCACTCCACCCGCCTAACGTACAACACCGCAACCCTCTCTGCACTCAACACTGGCCGTCTCCCCGACTGCCACCAAGCCGCCCCAGGACGCACCCATGGACCCTTCACCTGCCAATCCTGCAAGTTCGGCTGCATCAAAACCCACACTACATCCACAAACGCCAAACAGAGCTGCGGCAACAACCACCTGAAGTGCATCCTGCTCAACACCCGTTCGGTCCACAGACACGCCATTGAACTATGGAACCTAATAGACAACACTACGCCGGACGTCGCCTTTCTTACGGAAACCTGGATGAACGCCTCATCAGCGCCCGACATCGCCATAGCCATCCCAGACGGCTACAAGATCATCCGAAAGGACCGCATCAACCAGACAGGAGGAGGGATCGCCATCGTCCACAAAAACACCATCTGCACCACGACCAGCTCCGACGACGCCCTCACTACCACCGAACACCTCCACTTCCAGATACACACCGACCCCAAGACCACACTTAGAGGCACCCTCATCTACAGACCCCCAGGACCCCGCACACAATTCAGCGAAGACATCACTGACTTCATCAGCCCACACGCCCTCCCCTCCGAGGACTACATTCTGTTAGGGGACCTCAACTTCCACCTAGATAAGAACAACGACAGCAACACCACCACCCTTCTGGACAACCTCGCCAATCTCGGACTCAAACAACTGGTAAACACCCCCACCCACTATGCCGGACACACACTCGACCCAATCTTCTCCTCCAGCAAGCACGTCTCCTTCAATCACGTCACAGGACTCCACTGGACGGACCACAGCTGCGTCCACTTCAACTTCGGAAAGACCACGAACCACCACCACCCACAACAAGTCCCCCACAGAAACTGGAACAAACTTACCGCCGACCAGATCACCACATCGTTAAACCAAAACCCTCTCGCCAAACCCTCGGACCCAAATCAAGCAGCCATCAATCTCGCACAATGGATCACCCACTGCGCTGACGAATTAGCACCCTTGAAAAAGCAACACAACAAGCCAGATAACAAAAAAGCCTCCTGGTTCAATGACGACCTCAAGAACTCCAAAAAGAACTGCCGCACCCTCGAGAAAGCCTGGCGAAGACACCCAACGACAGACAACATGACCGCCCTCAAGGACGCCACCCGCAAACACCATCAGCTGATCCGATTCACCAAGAAATCAGCATTCAAGGATTGACTCGACAACAACGCCCACAACAGCAAGGAACTCTTCAGCATCGTCAAAGAGCTCACCAATCCCAGCGCCGGCACCAACGACAACACTCCCTCTCAAGACCTCTGCGACTCTCTTGCCTCGTTCTTCCACAGAAAAGTCGCTGACATACATAACAGCTTCGGCGACCAGTCCACCCCCCTTAACACCGAACTGAAGCACCCCACCACCACCCTTTGCGCCTGGAACCCGATCAGCACCGAAGACACCATCCGCTTGATGAACTCCATTCATTCCGGATCACCAACTGACCCATGCCCCCACCACATCTTCAACAAGGCCGACTCCATCATCGCACCCCATCTCCGAGATATCATCAACTGCTCCCTCAACACCGCTACCTTCCCGGAAAGCTGGAAACATGCCGAACTCAGTGCCCTCCTGAAGAAACCTACAGCAGACCCCACTGAACTTAAGAACTACCGCCCCATCTTGCTCCTCCCTTTCCCTGCCAAAGTCATAGAGAAGGCCGTCAACAGTCAGCTCGCCGCCTTCCTCGAATCTAACGGCTCCCTCAACCCCTCACAGTCCGGATTCCGAGCCAAACACAGCACCGAGACCGCCCTCATCGCAGCCACAGACGACATCCGAACACTACTCGACAACAGGGAAACAGCCGCCCTCATCCTCCTGGACCTCTCCGCAGCGTTTGACACGGTCTGCCATAGCACCCTTTTACAACGCCTCAGCAACGTCGGGATACAAGGGAAAGCATTGGATTGGATCATATCGTTCCTCGCCGGAAGAACACAGAGAGTCCGCCTCCCCCCTTTCAGATCAGAGGCCACCAAAGTCATCTGCGGCGTACCACAAGGATCATCGCTCAGCCCCACCCTCTTCAACGTCTACATGAGCCCCCTTGCATCCATCGCACGCCAACACAACCTCAACATCATCTCCTACGCTGACGACACACAGCTGATCCTCTCCCTCACCAAAGACCCAAACACCGCCAAAACCAACCTACACGAAGGGATGAAAGACGTAGCCGAGTGGATGAAGAACAGCCGCTTAAAACTGAATTCAGACAAGACGGAAGTCCTCATCCTTGGGTCATCCCCCTCCGCATGGGACAACTCATGGTGGCCACCGGCCCTAGGCAGCGCGCCCAAACCAACGGACCATGCTCGCAACCTCGGATTCATTCTAGATTCCTCTCTCTCGATGACCAGACAAGTCAACGCCATCTCATCATCATGCTTTAACATCTTACGTATGCTCAAAAAGATCTTCCGATGGATCCCCACCGAAACAAGAAAGACGGTCACCCAAGCACTTGTCACAAGCCGTCTGGACTACGGAAACACCCTCTACGCCGGAACCACAGCCAAATTGCAGAAAAAACTCCAACGCATTCAGAACGCCTCCGCCAGACTCATCCTAGACATACCCCGCCACAATCACATATCCGGTCACCTGAGAGACCTTCATTGGCTCCCCGTCAACAAGAGAATAACATTCCGCCTCCTCACCCACGCACACAAAGCCCTCTACGACCTAGGACCCAAATACCTCAACACGCGCCTGACCTTCAACACCCCCACCCGCCAACTACGATCGTCCAATCAAGCCCTCGCCTCGATTCCACGCAATTGAAGAACCACCATGGGAGGAAGATCTTTCTCCTACTTAGCGGCCAAAACCTGGAACTCCCTCCCCACCCCCGCCTTACACAGAACCACCTCTCCTTCAGAAAACAACTCAAAACTTGGCTATTTGATAAGTAACGAACCCCCCCCTCAAGCGCCTTGAGACCCTCCGGGTGAGTAGTGCGCTATACAAATTTTTGACTTGACTTGACTTGGATGTGACCCCGCAAACTTCTGACTTTGTCCAGTTAAAACGTCCTAGGCCAACTGGCCCCTCCTGTTTGGCCCTGGGAACTCTTGTTGCCACCTACATTCTGATTCTTTGGATCATTGCTGGGCCACTGACGAGCCCGCCCCTCCTGCGGGTTGGCGCCCGGGCTTGGGTCATGAGCCATTGTGTTATTGGCCCTATCGATCCAGGACTGGCAAGGACATCAGCACCGCCTGTGAGTCGTGAGGCGACATTGTAGGGGTGGACGGACCCCTGAAGGTGAGTGGCATGATAGGGCCCCTCTTGGGACATTGTCGAGAGACTGGGCCCTGGGCCCAAGAGACTTAGCGCCCTGCACAACAGGCATTCCTGTTGGAGCTGGGCCGAATGACAGAGACTACCTGTGGAGGGGAAGCACCCTCAAACTGATTGCATGATGCTCCTGTAAGCGCTCAGTGACCCCCCCTTGAACTCACGGATTCATTAGCTCACTAGAGTGTTTGGACGACGACATGTTCTGCTGTTGACCTTTTGCCATTTTGTTTGTTTTTGTTCCCTATGTTCACAGGGTTGATTGCCTCTTTTTTGCTCCCCTCCTCTTTTATTCGGGAAACACGGGTATATGCAAAGATATCTAGATGCTGTAAGTGGGTATTTGTCCTGTTATACAGTCGTACTGGTTGGTGGTGGTGGATGGTTGGGGGGTGTGACGAGTGGACGGATGTGAAATGACCTTGATTAAATTTTGCACCTGGAATGTGCGTGGTATACATACACCTTCACGCCGTTACCAGATCTATTCGTATCTCAAACGACACCATGTACACGTGGCGCTATTGCAAGAGACCCATTTCACCGGCCCAGAGACGCTCACACTACACCGCAGGTGGAGAGGACAACTGTACGCTACTGGGTTTTCGGCATATGCCCGAGGAACGCTAATTTGGATACACCCTGGGGACCCCTTTGCACTCACCCACAGCAGAGTAGACGCAGAGGGCAGATTTGTAGTGCTTCATGGTAAATTAGATGGGCAGCCTATTGTCCTCGCTTCCATCTATGCACCTAACACTGAACAGGGCCGCTTCCTCACACAGCTATCAACAGTACTGGCATTGTGGCATGGCGTTCCATTTTTGCTCGGGGGCGACTTCAACTATGTCTTGGATATCACCTTGGACCGGTTGTTTCCCCCCTTGGCCAGTGCACCGGTGCATGGGGCAATGAGGGCGCTTGTAGACTGGGCGATTCAGTGGGACTTGCATGATGCCTGGGGCAATAGCAACCCCCACGCACGGGTGTATTCGTATTATTCAGGAGCACACACGCTACATGTTCGACTGGAAAGATACATGCTGACGAGCGACCTACTCCCTCATGTCACAGACAACTGTTACCTGGGTCGTACTCACTCTGACCACAATCCTCATATCCTAGACTTTACCTGGGAGCGCCCCCACTCACCGGTGCCCACTTGGAGACTCCAGTCAGACGTATTACTAGACTCCCCATATAGGGAAGCGCTTTCGATCCGTCTCTTACAGTACTTTGATGAAAATAACGACACTGCTTCCGCCCCACAATTGGAATGGGATGCATTTAAGGTCGTCACGAGGGGCCACTGTCTGGGTATGCAGGCGGGAATGCGAAAACAGATAGAGGAGGAGCTGACACGGACTGAATCTGACCTGCTGGGAACAGGAGGCGGCAGAGGGAGATGATAGGGCCCTGCTAGCAGCCAGGGAACAACACACACAACGTCTGGACAGGCTGAAAAACTTAAACTACGCTGCACATTCGGCACGCACGCATCATCTTGGGGATAAGCCGGGCAAATTACTAATGTGGTTGATCTGGCGCGACACTCAGACCACGCCGGTAATGTCTATCCGTAATGCTCAAGACAACACTGTGTACACGCAGAAGAGTATCCATGAGGCCTTCACGGCGCATTATGAGAGCCATTATCATTCTCTTTTCTGCAGATCCCCATTGCTGACATCTCAACATATTTATCGGCCTTGCCCCTACCAGCGATTAATAATGCGCAGCGCGGAGAACTAGGAGCGCCGTTCACGTCGGAGGAGCTCCAAACCATCATATTCTCGCTCTCCAACGGCAAGACCCTGGGGCCCAACGGACTGCCTGCGGAGTTTTATAAGGCCTATTCTGTCATCCTAAATCCCGAACTACTGCGTATGTTTAGGGCGGCAATCACAGACTCTGCTCTCCCACCTACGCTGAACGAGGCAAACTTAATATCTCTCCTGAAACCGGGGAGAGACGAGCTCAGTATGGGCTCGTACAGACCACTGGCCCTCCTCAAAAACGATTATAAGATCCTGGCAGCCACGCTGGCCCAAAGACTAGCACCGCTGGTGCCTGCTTTGGTGCACGCTGACCAAAACGGTTTTGTTCCAACTCGTAGTACGTCCTATAACATCCAGCGCCTTTTTAGGGTACAGAGTCTGGCTACCCCCCGATGGCCCCATTCGGGGTGTCTGATACTGGATCTTGAAAAGGCGCTCGACTCCGTGGAGTGGCCCTACCTGATGTTAGTGTTGGAGAAATTTGACTTGGGGGATGCCTTTCTCCAGATGGTGGAGCTCCTGTATCAGGAGCCTGTAGTGCGTGTTCGCACGGGTAGGCTCTTTTCAGACCCGATACGGGAATGCAGAGGTACTAGACAGGGGTGCCCCCTCTCCCCCCTAATCTTCGCTCTCATGATGGAGCCCTTGGCAGCACAGCTCGGAGCCTCTGGCGCGGACTGGGGCATTCCTTTAGCCGACGGGATCCACGTGGTATCCCTGTACGCGGACGACCCACTGCTTTACATCAGAGATTTGACCTGCTTTCCGCGGGTGATCACTGACATATTCCGTACATTCAGGGAAATGACGGGACTCAAAGCTAATTGGGCGAAGACGGGAGTACACTCTTTTGATGCCGACACGGGCGAACGACTTGTTTGGTACCCGACTACTTTCTGCTATTTGGGCATATATATATATATATCGAGACCCCACTGACTTGTTGGAAGGCAATCTAATAAGGGCAATCTCGCCCCTCACGGCTCAGGTAACCTTCAGGAACTCTCTCCCACTCAATGTCCCAAGCAGAATAACGTTGACGAAAATGATAGTGTTGCCTAAATTGCTATACTTCTATGCCAACCTTCCAATATATGTCCTGACCCGAATATTTCGAGAGTTGGAAACCTTGACCAGATGGCTTATATGGAACGCGGGGCGACCCAGGGTGGCGCTGAAGACGCTATATGCTTCGGCGGAAAATGGAGGACTAGCTGCTCCTAATCAGGAGCTCTATTACATAGCTGCACAGCTGCAGTGGGTAACTTACTGGCTATGACAACTGCGCAAATCCATGCACTGTTTCATCCTTTAGCCAAGACTTGCTGCCCCGAACAGCTGCACCTTGCGGTGGCGCGGAAGTGCTACGTGAGGAGCCTGAAGCTCACGAGTTCCACCAATCCGTATGCTCCGAATTTACCATTGCTAGGGACGCCCTGGGATGGTGGCGCGCTCACGGAGGTGACATTAAACAGTTGGACACAGGCTGAATTAGAGGGCCTGGGAGACCTATTTGCAGAGGGTACCTTATTACCATTTGAGACTCTAGCGGAAAACACGGGACTGCCTGTCGGTCAATTCCTAACACACGCAACAATCATACACTTACTAACACAGGCCTGGGGGGACCTTGCGGAAGAGCTACCGACCCATCTGTTGATACAATACCTACATGTGATGGGGAATGGTTCCCACATAGTACACTGGCTTGCGCAGGCCCTGCACAATTTTCCTCACAGCGCTTGCGAGACAAATGGGGCGGAGACAGGGAACGGGACTGGACCGATAAAGAATAGGCGATGGTACTGGCTGGAGCGCTCAATGTCCCACGCAAGTCCCGCTTTACGGTTATCCAATACTATATTATACATCGCGCGTATCTATCCCCCGATAAGATAAACCGCTATTTCGACCTTGATACAACAGCATGCCCCAGGTGCAACCTAGTAGATGCGGACTTTCTGCATATGCTCTGGTCGTGCCCCCTTCTCCACGACTACTGGAGGACAGTGTCGAACTCTCTAGCGACGGGAACGAGGAGCAGCTTACCGCACACGTGGGAGGCTTGTTTATTGGACCTATACAAGCGCACGAAGCAAACGAAAGTCCCAGCTAGGTTTTGGGACTGTGGTCTCATAACAGCGAAAAGGCTCATCACCAAGCGTTGGAAGAATAGCGAACCTCCCCAGGCAATACACTGGCGTACTTCTTTTGACAATTGGGCACAGGCGGAAAGTGTAGCCCTACACAGGGAAGAAACAGCGGGGCTCCGCATGTATCCCATTGCTCAAGCATGGGATGACACCTTGGCTGCTTTTCACCGAGTGTGTCTGCAGGGAGGTATTGTCTAGACACTCCCCCATTTGAGCGAGACTCCGACTCCCCCCCTCACCCTCCACTTCCACGCTTCCTCTCCTCTGCCTCTTCTGGGCCGGTGCCTCTGCCGCACTTCCCCCCCTCTATAACCGTTACGCGCCACACCAGATGACTACCATTGCTGACAAAGCACCACACATGCCCGCTCTTGCCTGTACTCCATTCCATTTGTTTTGATCCCCTTTATTCTTTTTTCAATCCTTAGTTTATCAAGTTTTTATTCAACGTTCATTGTTATGTGAATAAGGTATTGAATATTGATTACTCTGCAGATTTCTTTGAGCTTCACTCGGTAATTACATAGGAGACCCTGAGTACACAGTTATGGCTCTCCCCAGGGATTAGTACCTTTTTAGGTCTCGTAGCGAAAACAGCGCGTAAGCGCTGTGTCTCGCCAGAGATCTTTTGTCACTGACTGTGCTTCCCAGGAGATAGTACTGGCCGCGCGCATTTCCTGTTGAAGGAGGCGATTTCCGTGGGCCGCTCAGCTGCTGTCTCCTGAGAAGCTTCAAACACGCATGCGCATACACGCATACACACACACATCCACCTTTTGTCTCCACCCGAGTCCTTCCTCCGAAAACAGAGCCCCACCAATACGAGAGCCGTCCGCCCGCCCCCCCCCCCAACAGATGCGCACCTCTAAAAACTCTCCAGCAAACGGGCCCCTTATGCCGTTGCTACTCCACTAATCTTGTTGGAAATGCTCTTCACCTCGCTGATCTTCAATTGCCCACTATCCTGGCACCTTTCGCCCCCCTTCGCATGCGGCCCAGTGCCTCGCCCGCTCTCTCCTTTGCCCACTATACTGCACCCACCCCTCCCCCACCTCACCTCACACTCTGTCTACGCCGCACCTCTTCTCCTGACAATTCCCCCAAGCGCCCATGCACGCACGCACATACATACACAAACGCACATACGCGCGCACACACACACGTGCACCAAGGCCCCCCCCATCGCACACATGCATAAACACACACGAGCGCACCCCCCCCCTGCCGCCCCCCTACAAGTAAGGGCACTTACTGCCACTCCGGAGATCTGCAGCCCCGCGTCACCGCTGCTCCTCGGGCAAGGCATTTGTGGGTGCGGGCTTCGCGCACAAAGCGGAAGTCCCGCCCCCACCATAGCTTTCGTTTTCAGGACTGGCGCGCGCCGTAGCGTCCTCCTCCGTGTCAGCAACTCGTGGCCCCTCTGAGCTTGGTGCCTTGCTGTGACACAACGGCGCTCATTGCCGGCGTCCACAGACACCTCCTGCTCCACTCGCAGACAAAAAACGTAATCGGGCGAAAATGACCATGGCCGGCTCGATTCCTCACAGCAAAAACTCCGTGACCGCAGTAAGAGCTCAGGATTTCAAGCTCTTCTTCTAGTTCCCTTTGTCCCCTGTTTCCCCTCCCTTTGCTCTATTCTCTATGCAGCAGACTATTGAGGACAGTATCTCTCTCTCTATATATTTTAGTCTGTGTATCTTTGTCATCATTGAGCTCCATGTTTGTTGGATGTTGTATACATATGCACTGTTTGAAACTTATACAGAATTAACAACAAAAAAAAGATGTGACATTGTTGAACAATTTTTAAGTTGTACAGATAAGTTATAGCGCGACTGCAAACATCCACAGAACCGATATTTTTCAGGCTGTGAAAACCAGCCAGAGTTCTGAATGAGAATTAAAAGGGTGCCTTTCGCCTTTGTCAACAGTTTGAAGCTGCCACAACATTTATTCTCACAGGACTTTAACATCTGCACGTGAACTGCTGGATTCCGTGAGTTTTGCCATCGACTCTAGAAATATTCTCTTGCCCCAAAGTTGATTTGTATCATTATTAGTCAAAGATCTCCAACCCTTTTGTTTAAAAAAAAATACAAAATTGATATAGTAAGGTCTACTTATGTTCAATGAAAATCATCCCAAGCTACTCACACAAATTATAAGCATTACAACAGTGATCGCTTAAGACAAGATTCCATAGGGGCCTTTGCATGCATGATTACCTTAGTGACGCCCTTAGTGAATCAGACCAGGTCAACCAGCGCAAATGTTGAAAAAAAGCTTCATCCGTTTTAATTTTGAATGCCTCTATGTGCCCTACCAGCCAAATATACAGTGCTGCCTGACACCTAGGATTAGTAATAGGACTTCCCAATGCAGCAAGAATGAACATTTAACGATTGGATTTAAATATGTTTTTTATCTCCAAACATAAGCTTATCAGTTCCAAAAACACACATTTTACTTTTTAAATATGTGGTTTAAAATGTTTGAAACCGGGGAGGAGCCAAGATGGCGGCCGGGACGGACGTTTGAGCTCCCGGCTCCGTGGACCGTCCGGCTTCCTTCGATAATCCTGATCAATCCTCCTGTCCAGCGCCGTTCTACCGCAGCGGATTTCCGGCACTGAAGCGACCGGCGTTCTCCTGACACCTTTGTCGGCTGGTTTGGCAGCAGACTCGGTGTTTGCCTCGTCCTCCGACGCTTCCCCTGGTCCCTGCGTAGATGGCCGCCACCGGATGCTGAGGGATGTGGACGGCGAGCTGGGCTGAAATAATGTGGGTGATCGCGGGGGTGAAAACGCTGGCTGTGCGACTGGTATCGGACCCTTCCATCCGGGTCGGACTCCCCCTCGCGCTGACGGTGGCATAGACGACGCTGGAGCCCTCTAACAATAGCTCTCCTCCGCCACCCTGACGAGAAGCGAGCGGACTCCATTTTGAGGTGTCTTCCCGCGGTGGGCTGCTGGCTTTCATGTAACCGTGGGGCGCTCTCGCCCTGTGCAGTTCCCGAGTGGTGCACGGAGCTTTTCTGGGGACCGCATTCTAGTATCCCTGGTATACATGGTTTCTTGACTCGCCATTAAATGCCCGCATTGGAGATGACAATGGCGCCTGCTCATCGTGCAGAGACGTGGACTGTCCCTGGACTCGCAGTGCCTGCGCGCCCTTGTGCCCCGGAGCTGATTGCCGCATCGAAGGAGCAGAGGGAACGTGCGGATCGTTGCTTGGCACTGAGAGACCCGACCTGTGGGGATGTATTGGCCGCCCTCGTGGCGTTAAAAGTGGAGATGCAGAGTACTGGCCGGGCGCTGACCCGGAGACTCGATGAGACACTGTCTGCAACAGGACATTCCCGGCTGGAGGATCCCCCGCCGCCCATGTATTCTTCTGGAGGTGAAACATTGTTGCAGAGCGGAGGGACGGTGGTGCGGAGTCCTCTTGGCTACATTGTATCGCGTCAACCCATCGACACGGATACAGTTGCGGAGACACCCTTCGTCTTGAACGCTGTGACTTTGCCTCTGAGCTACCTGTCGGGACCTGACTTTACACTTCACTTGCCTGATGTTACCCTGGCTGCACCTATTGTTGGAACTTCTGTGGCATGTTACTGCTGTGTTTGGGACCCCGCGGTGCGAAACGTCTTCATTGTCCCCTTTCCTCGGAAGCGGCCATCTTGCCTCTTTGTCCTGGCTGAAGGTGACTCGCGGCAATGGACGGGCCTGGCCCACATCTGCCGGTCCGGACAGGGGTGATGGCATGCTCGTTGTCGCTTTGATTGGACTGGCTGGCGGGGACTTGGACTGACACACGTTTTGCAATATTGGCTGAGTAGTTTTTTGATATCCTGTGTTTTTGCTACATGTCGCTGTGATTTCTCCTCCTGTTTCCTTTTTTTGCTGGGTCGAGGACTTGTGAGGTGCTGAGGTGCTGGGTGGTGTTGATTCTGGACCACCGGGTTTACGGGGTCCTTTGATACTGTATTGTACTTGGCGCAGGATATATGGGCGGCGTGGGAGTCCGGGAGTTCAATTGTTGGGTGGGCTCCTCCCCGCTTTTCTTTTTCCTGGGAGTAGTAGGGTAGTGCACTCTTCCTTTCTCCCTGGGTTCAATCGTGATCTTATGGTCCTTTTTCCTTTCTCTTCTCTTACTTCTACATTTCGGGTTCTTCTGGGGCGACAGACACGTAGCTAGGGGGGGGAGTAGGCCATAGCCTCGGCATGCGTGTAGGGTGGGGGGTCTTCTTCGGTAAGTTTTTATTTCTATGGGCCTTCTTTTTCTTTCTTCGTCCCTTTTCTTATGTCTTTTCTAGGGTCAGTGGTGGGGACTGGTGTTAGGAGGGTAGTGGTTGGGAGGCACATTTCGCTGCGTATCTATATCCTGATGTTACAGTATCGTGCCGCCATTTTAGATGTGTTTACTGTTAGTGGACTCTCCTGTTGGCTGTTACCCATTTATTATATGATCGTCTGTACTGTACACTGATCCGTACTTGCTTCTGTATCTCCTTACATACAAAATTATTTTAAAATTTCCCTATTGCTTTCTCTCCTTCTTCTCTTCTTTTCTCTTCACTCGCTATATTTCGGGTTTATGGGGCGACAGACACTCTGCTAGGGGGGGGGGCAGGCCATAGCCTCTGCATGTGTGTAGGGTGGGGGGTTATTTTAGTTTGAGCTTTTATTTCTATGGTGCCTTTTTTTTTGTTCTTTTATGATTTTTCTCTTCCTTTTAGGCCCGTGCTAGGTGTACTGGGGGATGGGTGGTGGTGTATATGCAGATGGGTTGTTTAGGCAGCCTTCTGGTGATTGTCTATTTTGTGGCCATCCTCTGGTCGGGACTTACATGTTGTGAAGCGCTTCGCCAGGCACTGATGTTTCTTGTCAAGTCCCACCTACATGGTCCTTTCTTCTTTCTTTTCGTAGTCACTGTACGGAACACTTTGACCTGTTCTTACTATTTGCGCAAAAAAAAAATCTTAAATTTAACCTACATTGCTCCTGTGCCTGGGAAGTATGGCGCCTTACATATTGTCATTTCATCGTAACTGTTGCTATGCCGCATTTCCCTGGCGCCGTATTGCGTGCACTAGTGCTACATGATGTGTCGTGGCCGGCCGGATGGTTGTAGGCCCGTATGTGTACTGTTTATTGAGCACAATAAAGGTTTTCAAAAATTTAAAAAAATAAAATAAAATGTTTGAAACCTACCTAATTCAACCGAACAAAAGCCTTTTATTCTTTAGGTTGGGCTGCACTTAGGGTAGCTACTCCCAGGTAGGCGGAGACAGACCCTGTTATAAGGTCACTATACCAACGAATAACAGGTAATATATACTCTTTGACGTGTTAGTTTCCATAGGATTACATATGTGCTGATCCAAACACTAGGCCATGGCTGCAAGTGTTTGTAGAACTCTTGCAGTGATGCTTTTGGAAAGTTTTGCATGTATGAATTACACTATACTGCTGGTTAAATTACTTAAATCCGGCTCACTGAGCGCTTGGTGCACCAGTGAATGCAAAATGAGCTAAGCACAGCAGCAGGGATTATTGGAAACTGGGCTGCATCTGAACAGGTGGTGTCTTCTGTTTTCACGAAATAATGCTCCATTTGTTACATGCATGCTGAGGCTGACTTGTTTTTGAAAATATTATCACGGAGTTTAACTTTACAAAGCAATTTTTTGTTGATAATGAGTCATGAGGTTACCAGTAACTTTATAGAAATGTTATTCACGGACAGGGTGTGGTTGGATGAAACTGGGCAGTGTTGGAGGAATGTAAATGGATTATCATTTTTCAAAGTCCATTTTGAAGCATTTGCGAAGTAGTAGAAGGCGTTGCAAGGAATATGTAAAGTTGAAGGACAGTAAAGATTTGTGGGGTTCCGAATGTCCCAGTAGGCCTGAAAGTATTTAGACAGTTTTAATTGACTATGGGTGACTTTAAGACAACAAGCATTTGCAATGCAATAGGTCTCGCATTTACGCGAGTTTAAGCTACTGGCATTGTGAATAACAATGCCTTTTATTTATGTTTTGAAAACGAAAACATAAATAAAAGGCATTGCCATTTACAGTGCCAGTAGCTCAAACTCGAATAAATACGAGACCTATTGCATTGCAAATGCTTGTTTCTTTTGGGGAAAGACTGAGAGACACACCCAAGAATTACAGAACACTGCTGATTGATACATATAACCTCGCACCCAGAAGCACTCAGGCGGTACTGTCCTTCCTTTTCATGCCGAGCATCTAGACTAAGATGTCACCTATTGCCCGAGTGACACCTGACCTGCCATGCTGGACGTACTCTTATCAGTCTCCCGGCGTGTCCCATTCCTCTTGCATTCTCAGCTCATTTTCATAGATGCCCCGATTCTGACGTTTGTTTTTGCAGACCATGAATGGAAGGACCCACTATCCTAGCGAACTGTTGCTGTTAAAGTGTACCTCTGTACAGCTATGTTCCCTATTATTGTAATGTCATGCATTTTCTTCTGTTTTTCTTTTTTTTCCTTTTCTTTATTATTGCGTATGGAAAGCAGATATGGTATGACACGTTTCTCCTGTAATACGGCTATGTTAACGTATTCATATGTAATCTCATAAAGGAAATGCAAAAAAAGATTTTCAAACAAAAAAAAAAAAAATTAGAACTGGCTGACTCGAAAGGCATGCTTCCAGGCCCTTAATGGGAAGTCCTTCTACGCTTTCTTCCGTTCCTCTTCCACGTCCTATTCTTGATCCTTTACCCTATTCCTTCATTTCCCTTTAAGGCATACACCTCAATGAATTCTGAAGCGCCAGACACTACTATAGTGAGTTAACTAAGCGGAAGATAAATAGGGTCCCCTTCACTACATAATAGCTTTATTGAAGTTATAGCTTAAATGCTTTTATTAAGAAGACTGTTTTAGGGCCATATTGAGGTGTACCAGGCCGCACAACTCCATCAGGCCGTTCAACATTAGTTTGCTCTGCAGATTCATATGTTAGCCAGCAAGCCTTTCAAAGTGCCGGGTAGTATGAATGATGTGTGATCTCGTGCGCCCACCTGCTTTTCTAAAACAGAGAAGAGTATGTGTAGATTCAATTCACATTAAAAGACTTGGAGTGGTGCCAAGGTGGTCTTGGCTGAAGCCTAGCACCCAGCGGTCTCTTTCACACATGGGTGAGGGGAGGGGTTAAAGCGTCCTCAGGGATTTTAAGCCGAGGCTCTTGTGATGTAGGGTGACCAACTGGTATGGGTGGAAATTCAGGACGGTGAGTGTAAAAATTCAGGACAAAGGGTCAAAATTCAGGAATTTTATTTGGGACATAACACACGTTTCACAGACATATCAGAGGAGGTCGCACAATCGTATATAAGTAAGTAAATAGACAACGAAAATAAGTACAAGTCAAAATACATTTATATTAGGTTGAGACAATCGTGCCCTTTATTGTTTTTCAGTATGCGCAGAGGTTGGCAAAGAGACATCAGGCCCTTTCTGCAGTCAAAATTTGTGCTAATGTTACAATCAATATTGAATAGTATTTTTTTATTCGGATGTTTAAATCTTACTTTTAAATGTACAGTGAAAACGCTGTTCCAGTCAATCAATCAATCAATCACGGCATTTGTATAGCGCACTACTCATCCGGGAGGGTCTCAAGGCGCTGGGGGAGGGGAAAGTTACTGCTCGAACAGCCAGGTCTTGAGCTGCTTCCTGAAGGAGAGATGGACTTGGGTTCGCCGAAGGTGGGTGGGGAGGGAGTTCCACGTCTTGGCTGCCAGGTAGGAGAAGGATCTTCCTCCGGCGGTGGCTCTGCGGATGCGTGGTACGGTGGCGAGTGCGTGGCTGGTCGACCGTAGCTGGCGGGTGGGCGTGTAGAAGGTCATGCGGTCGTTGAGGTACTTGGGGCCCAGGTCGTGGAGAGCCTTGTGTGTGTGGGTGAGGAGTCTGAACGTGATTCTCTTGCTGACGGGGAGCCAGTGCAGGTCTCTCAGGTGTCCGGTGATGTGGCTGTGTCGGGGGATGTCGAGGATGAGTCGTGCAGAGGCGTTCTGGATGCGTTGGAGTCTTTTTTGAAGTTTCGCTGTGGTTCCGGCGTAGAGGGTGTTCCCGTAGTCCAGTCGGCTGGTGACGAGTGCCTGGGTGACGGTCTTCCTGGTTTCCGTGGGGATCCATCTGAAGATCTTGCGGAGCATGCGCAGGGTGTTGAAGCACGAGGATGAGACGGTGTTGACTTGTCTGGTCATTGACAGGGAGGAGTCCAGGATGAAGCCCAGGTTGCTTGCGTGGTCCGTTGGTTTGGCAGCCGTGCCCAGGGCCGGGGGCCACCAGGAGTCGTCCCAGGCGGAGGGTGATGATCCCAGGATGAGGACTTCCATCTTGTCTGAGTTCAGTTTAAGGCAGCTGTTCCTCATCCAATCGGCGACGTCTTTCATCCCTTTGTGTAGGTTGGCTCTGGCGGTGGCGGGGTCGCTGGTGAGGGAGAGGATGAGCTGGGTGTCGTCGGCGTAGGAGATGATGTTGAGGTTGTGCTGGCGTGCGATGGCTGCGAGGGGGCTCATGTAGACGTTGAAGAGGGTTGGGCTGAGTGAAGATCTTTGTGGTACGCCGCAGATGACTTCGGTGGCCTCGGATCTGAACGGGGGGAGCCGGACTCTCTGGGTTCTTCCGGTGAGGAACGAGATGATCCACTCCAGCGCTTTCTCTCGGATTCCGATGTTGCTGAGGTGCTTCACTAGGGTGCAGTGGCAGACGGTGTTGAATGCCGCAGAGAGGTCCAGGAGGATGAGGGCCGCTGTTTCCCCGTTGTCGATCAGGGTTCTGATGTAGTCGGTGGCTGCGATCAGGGCGGTCTCAGTGCTGTGGTTGGCCTGAAACCCGGGCTGCGAGGGGTCGAGGGATCCGGTTGTCTCGAGGAAGGCGGCAAGCTGTTTGTTGACGGTCTTCTCGATGACTTTGGCCGGAAAAGGAAGGAGCGAGATGGGACGGTAGTTCTTGAGGTCGGTGGGGTCCGCCGTTGGTTTCTTCAGGAGGGCGGTCAGCTCGGCGTGCTTCCAGCTCTCCAGGAAGATGGCGGTGTGGAAGGAGGAGTTGATGGTGTCTCGGAGATGGGGTGCGATGGTCGCATCGGCTTTGTTGAAGACGTGGTGTGGGCACGGGTCGGTTGGTGATCCGGAGTGGATGGAGTTCATCGTGCGGGTGGTGTCTTCGGTGCTGATCGGGGTCCAGTTGCAGAGGGTGGTGGTGGCGGGCGTTGGGTCGATGGTAGGGTGCGTGGTCTGTGCGTCGAAGCTTTTGTGTATGTCGGCGATCTTGCGGTGGAAGAACGAGGCGAGTGAGTTGCAGAGATCTTGCGAGGGAGTGATGTCGTTGTTTCCGGCGCTGGGGTTGGAGAACTCTTTGACGATGCTGAAGAGTTCCTTGCTGTCGTGGGTGTTGTTGTCCAGTCGCTCTTTGAGTGCCGTCTTCTTGGTGGCGCGGATCAGCTGATGGTGTTTGCGGATGGCATGCTTGAGGGCGGTCCTGTTGTCTGTGGTGTGGTCGAGCCACCAGGCTTTCTTGAGGGTGCAGCAGTTCTTCTTGGATTCCTTGAGTTCGTCGGTGAACCAGGGGGTTTTCTAGCTCCCGTGTCTGCTGGGAGGGTTCTTTAGTGGTGCGAGGTCATCGGCCCAGGCGGTCAGCCACTTGGTGGCTTCGTTGGGGTCCGTTGTGCTGGTGGGAGTGTTCTGGCTGAGGGAGGCGGTGAGCTGCTCGGCGGTGATCTTGCTCCAGCTTCGGCGGGGGACCTGTTGCGGGTGGTGGTGGGTCGTAGTTTTTTTGAAGCTGAAGTGGACGCAGCTGTGGTCGGTCCAGTGGAGTCCGGTGGCGTGGCTGAAGGAGATGTGCTTGCTGGATGAGAAGACGGGGTCAAGCGTGTGGCCGGCGTAGTGGGTGGGGGTGTTCACCAGTTGCTTGAGTCCAAGGTTGGCGAGGTTGTCCAGCAGGGCGGTGGTGTTTCTGTCATTGTTGTTCTCCAGGTGAAAGTTGAGGTCTCCTAGGAGGATGTAGTCGGCGGAGGGAAGGGCGTGCGGGCTGATGACGTCTGCGATGTCTTCGCTGAATTGTGTGCGTGGTCCCGGTGGTCTGTAGATGAGGGTGCCGCGGAGGGTGGTCTTGGGGTCAGTGTATATCTGGAAGTGCAGGTGTTCGGCGGCGGTGAAGGATGCGTCGGAGTTAGTTGAGATGCGGATGGTGTTCTTGTGTACGATGGCGATGCCTCCTCACGTCTGGTTGACGCGGTCCTTCCGGGTGATCTTGTATCCGTCCGGGATGGCTATGGCGATGTCGGGCGCCGAGGAGACGTTCATCCAGGTTTCGGTGAGGAAGGCGACATCCGGTGCTGTCGAGTCGAGCAGGTCCCAGAGTTCCACGGCGTGCCTGTGGATAGAGCGGGTGTAGAGCAGGATGCACTTCAGGTGGTTACTGCTGGTGCTGGGCTTGGCGGGGGCCGTGCAGGTCCGATAGCAGGTGAATCGGCAGGCTTGGCAGGCGAAGGGTCCGTGGGTGCGCCTCGGGGTGGCTCGTGGCGGCGTCGTAGATCCGTCGTGTGGTCTTGCATCGGCGGTTGGGACCAGGGGTCCTGGCGCTGGGCGCGGTCCAGGCGTGGACGGGCGCAGACGGGCTTGCCTTTGGCGCACAATCGGCGCGCCCGCTGCGCGTGGGAGTGGGTGTCATAAGAAGGGAGCCGGGTGGGAGGGTCCGCTGGGTGGCGGGAGCGGGGGTCCAATCGGCTGGCGGGGGGCGGGGCCGCAGGGAGGCAGCGGCGGGAAAGTCGGGTCAAATAGGGCGGGCGGCGAGGCGAGGAATCAGCGAGGTAGCAGCGGCAGGCACAGTACGCAGGAGGAGCGTGGGGGAGACCAGGCCTCAGCAAGGCTCAGTGGTTGCAAATTAAGACATTAAGAAGCACTTCGCTGAATAACCCATTGTATTCATGTTTACTCAAAATTCTTTTACCTTGAACCTTATATTTATTAAGGGATAATATTTTCAGGGACATCAGAAACTGAACTGAATATTATTTTTAAAGTGGTTATTACTTCTACCTTTCACAAATATCCACCTTGATAATGTTGTAAACGACCTATAGATGGAGGCCTTGCACAAATAATTGCTGTGCCTCTGACAGTTATTTTATTTTTATTTTCTCTAGCATGGCTCCAAGACAAAAGCAGAATGGCATGCCCTAGTCTGATGCAGAAGAAGGAGCACCACATGCTGTCACCACAATAGGGCCCATTTCATTCTAAATGTGATAATCAGCTGCATCTCAGAATGACAATGGGCCAGTCCACAGTCTTTGCAGGATCCGGGAGGAGCTGCTGCAGGGGAACAGCATGCCTTCCTGAAATTCCTTAAATTATGGACGCCTTACGGACATCATACTAAAATAATGGATGGTCCGTGAAATCTACGGACGGTTGGTCACCCTACTGTGATGAAGGATGTTGGGTACTGTGAATCTACTCAGATCAGCTGAGGCGTGAGGCTAGGGGTATGATACCGTTTCATCTCGGGTCTACGGGTACCGAGAAAAGATACCTCTTCCACTGTTGAAACCCTGATCCTTGTGAACTGCGGCTCAATTAAATCTTAGCTATCTGCATTCTTAATAATGGCTCCTCAACGCCTTTCTCCAAGCGCACCAATCAACTTGCATGGTAGGGGTGTACATCAGCTTTCTCTAGCTGCACGAACGGCCATGTCGGTGCATGCACTGAGGAGCCAATGAGTCCACAGCACTGTTGTAACATAGGCTCCCGCGAGAGGGGATGGGCAGGGGGACTCCCAAGCTCCAGTGGTCCCCTCAGCACAGTACCCTGGCCGGAGAGCTCCTGATTGAGTCCGAAGGGGGACCCTCCACGTACCTTGCAGGAGGGGTCCTGTCAAGTTTCGTTACACCACTGGTCCACAGCTTTTTACTCTAGCTCAGGGAAACCGAATAGAACTGCTGTGAGAGAAACAGCGCATACACCTCTCATTCCAATAATAAGCACAGAAGGTACAAAGGGCCACAGAGACAAAGAATGGGCAGCGTGGCATTGGTAATATATAGTACAACGCGGATCCGGGGCCGCGCAGCACCCTCTAATAGGGGAGTGTAAGCATTGGCCATTTGACTCTCAACTGCTTCCCCAATCATTCATTTGTGTAAGGTAGGGTGTGGAAAAATGATTTGAGTAGGACAATAGGCATGTTCTTGAACATGTAGGAAAGCATTGGCGGCCCCACCATCTTCATTATGGCCATTCTACTGGTCAGTGAGAGCAGCACCCTAATCCATTCAACTATATTTTCTGAGAGCTTCGGCACAGTGACACCTTCACTGAGAATGATAACGTTTGAAGGATCTGGTGTTCTTTAATGCCCAGCTAGCTCTGTGGTTCTTCTTTTCATTTCCAGGAAAACTCCTCTGCATGTTGTTGCATCATTTGCAGTGAGGGGGGACATTAGAGACTTTTTTGCAGGCCAGAGTGTCTACCGTATGTCACCACTTCATTCAATATGGGGATAAATTGGTGTGGGGTTTATTTAATATTCAAGCAAATCCACTGTGTTTGCCAACAATAAGGGGTTGTAACACAGGAACCTCACGCAAATGTGTGCATTTAAATGCAGTGTTCCATTTATTTTCAAACAAATCTTTGGAGTAGCAAAGATCACTCATTTTGATAGTCCCACTTGTATGATTGTTGATGTCTTCAGTGCATAGAGTAAATATGAATAAATAAAACAAGAACAAAGCGAAAAAAATCCAATCCGTAGATCTGGAGTATTGCACTTTTAAAGTTATCAGTAAATATAGTGCCAAAAAGCACAAAGCGTCAACTATAGTTATCTGGTCGCGCCAGGCAGGGACAAAGTCACAAGATTAGAACGACAATGATAAAGCGCGGGCTAGCTACAAGGACCGAGTTAGGCACACTGAACAAGAGCACCTTAAATCCTGGTTGCAGAAGGTTTCAAGGTCCTTCGTCAAGGATGCCGTCAAAAAGGGGCTGGCGATGCATGGGCTTGCATCGAGGTTGCATCGCGCAGCAGTGATTCCAATGGGGCTGCGAGCTGAGAGGGCACTGCAAAGACCTTGCGCTGGGAGAGCCGTCAAAGGAGAGGGGATATATTGGTTTTACTCGGGGTTGCACTGCGCAGTAGAGCAGATGCATTGGTTCTGCTTGATCCACAGAGGGGCCAGCATCTAAGATACATCACACAGCGGTGGTTCCGACGGGGCTGCGATTCTATATCCTTGTGCTGGGAGAGTCCTCACAGCAGAAGTGATGTGTCGGTTCTGCTTGGGACTGCGCCATGCAGTAGAGCAGCAGAGTTGGTTCTGCTAGATCCATACATGGGCTAGCAGAGCACCTTCAGGCCCACTTCCAGAGGTCCAGGTCAGGGTAGGATTCACAGTTGCAAAGTTCAGGTGCTAGTTAGAAGAGACTAACCCTTAGATTCACTCTGGTGGTCCTGGGTACAGGTTCAGCCTTGCTCACCCAGGCAAGAGGGCAGCACAGCAGGGCAGCAGTCCTTCCGGGCAGCAGTCCAATAAGTGGCAGTTCTTTCAGCAGCACAGCAGTCCTTCTTCCTGTCAGAGTCTTTCACAGGTTCAGAAGTGTATTGACAAGTTGCTGTCTGAGGTCCAATATGTATATGTGGTGCCTTCAATTAAGTGGGAAAAGTTTCTAGAGGACTCACTTTGAAGTGCTCATGTTTCCTGCCTCCCCAGCACTGGCTCCATACTAACTGTAGAAGGTATGCAATCCTTTGTACGGATTATTCATGTGTAAGAGGTCCCGAGCCCAGCTTTGCCCTCCCATCCTGCCAGTGATGGCCCATTCAGACACATCTAAGCTCTCTATTGTGGTCGTCTGGGAGAAATACACAAAGACCAACTTGCAACTACACCTAGTTATGTGACCCAGAGACAGGCTGCAAAAACAAAATGGCTAAGGCAGATAAATGGCAACTTCCTAAAAGTGGCATTTTCGAATTGTAATTCAGAATCTGACTTTACAATGAAAGAGGATTTTTCATTACAATTCCAAAGACACCAAACATGATCCATTTACTTGTTCTCATTTGAACGTTATCCTTATTAAATTTATTTAATAATATTTGATATGTAATAAGGTATCCCCAATGTTATCCAATGGGAGAGGTAGGCCCAATGTTATCCTACTGAAAAGGTAGACCTTGGAATAGTGACAAACAAATATAAGACTTTTTCACTATCAAGACATGTAAAACTTAAAAGTATGTCTTACCTTTTAAATACATTGCACCCTTCCCTATGGACTCTTTAGGGCCTCTCCTGGGGGTGATTTATATGTATCAAAAAGGAAGGTTTAAGCTTCCGAAAAGGTTGATGTTGCAAGGTTGAAATTCCGATTTGAAACTTCTCATACTTGCTGCAATGGCAGGCCTGAGACAGGTATGCAAGGCTACTTAGTGGGTGGCACAACACGTGCGTATTTAATTTACAGGCTTTGGGTAAATGCAGTACCACTGTACTAAGGGGTTTATAAGTAACCTAAATAAGCCAATGTTACCATGTTTTAAGGAGTGAGCACACACATTTTAGCAGTGGTAAAGTGCACAGAGTTCTAAGGCCAGCAACAACGAGATCAACAAATAGGGAGGAGTTTGGCAAAAGGTTTATGGGAAGCCCACACTAAGGCTGACAGGTCTAAAGAGCACGATGTAAATAAATAGAAGCATTAGATAACACCCCTCTACATGCATACTGACAGCACAAGCACATGAGTACAAAAATAACAAATTCCAGGGATGAATTTAACAAACCAGATCACACCACACACATGTTCACCCCTTCAGTGTGACAAAAGGAGAAGCCATTTTACTTTGGCAAGACAGTTTCTGGTGGATAATCTATTTAACACTTGATTCCTCACCTTTAGAATATCCATAGGCGCCAGACTAGATCCAGAGATTTTTCTTATCAGTGATCCCACTCATGAGCATGTGTTGTTTGCAGCTCCATGGTGAGTTCGTTCTGCTTCGAAAGTTACGCAGGGGAACCACATATAAGCCCTATCCCTGAGCACTGACATGAATTTCATTCATATAAATCAGGGGTACTCATAGTACGGCCCGCGGGCCGCCAGCGGCCCCCCAAGCCTTCCTGGGTGGCCCGCAGATCTTGCAGACACTTGTGTTTAAAAATAAATACATTAAATAGTGTTCGCAAATATAGCCGCAGCAGCGCAGACTCTGCTCTGTGGGGGCCGGGGTATTCCAGGGATTGTCAGAGGGGAGCTGCAAGGGCCTAAGAGGTGAAATTCAACAAAGCCTCATTAACATGTAAATGGTCTTTTAACGACCCATGAAGTACTTGGTGGGGCTGTGTGTGCGCGAGCTGAGGCACCTGTCGCTGCCAGGCTGAGGGCTGACACACACACACAGGTGAGAGGACAGAGAGGGAGGGAGGAAAACAGAGAGTGGGAGACAGGGACGGAGACACAGGGAGGGAGGTAGACACAGAGGGAGGGAGGGAAACAGATAGTGGGAGACAGGGAGGGAGACACAGAGGGAGAGTGGGAGACTTGGAAGGAGACACAGAGGGAGAGTGGGAGACATGGAGGGAACACAGAGGGAGAGTGGGAGACAGGGAGGGAAGGAGACACAGAGGGAGAGAGGGAGACACAGAAGGAGGGAGGGAGGCACAGAGGGAGGGAGGCAGGGAAACAGAGTGGGAGACAGGGAGGGAGACAGGGAGGGAGACACAGAGGGAGAGTGGGAGACTTGGAAGGAGACACAGAGGGAGAGTGGGAGACATGGAGGGAACACAGAGGGAGAGTGGGAGACAGGGAGGGAAGGAGACACAGAGGGAGAGTGGGAGACATGGAGGAAGACAGGGAGGGAGACACAGAGGGAGGGAGGGAGGGAGCCACGGAGGGAGACACAGAGGAAGGGAGGGAGTCAGAGAGTGGGAGACAGGGAGGGAGACACAGAGGGAGGGAGGGAAACAGAGGGAGGGAGGGAGGGAGACACAGAGGGGGACAGGGAGGGAGACATTGAGGGAGGGAGGAAACAAAGTGGAAAACAGGGAGGGAGACAGAGCGAGGGAGGTAGACACAGAGGGAGGGAGGGAAACAGAGAGTGGGAGACAGGGAGGGAGACACGGAGGGAGGGAGACACAGAGGAAGGGAGGGAAATAGAGAGTGGGAGACACAGAGGGAGGGAGGGAGAGACAGAGGTAGGAAGGCAGGGAAACAGAGTGGGAGACAGGGAGGGAGACACAGAGGGAGAGTGGGAGACATGGAGGGAGACAGAGAGGGAAAGTGGGAGACAGGGAGGGAGAGTGGGAGACAGGAGGGAGAGTGGGAGATAGGGAGGGAGACAATGAGAGAGTGGGAGACAGAGAGGGAGGGAGACACAGAGGGAGAGTGGGAGACAGGGAGGAAGACAGGGAGGGAGACACAGGGAGAGTGGGAGACAGGGAGGGAGACACAGAGGGAGAGTGGGAGACAGGGAGGGAGACACAGAGGGAGGGAGGGAGACATGGAGGGAGGGAGGGAGACACGGAGGAAGACACAGAGGAAGGGAGGGAGACAGAGAATGGGAGACAGGGAGGGAGACACAGAGGGAGGGAGGGAAACAGAGGGAGGGAGGGAAACAGAGAGGGAGGGGGGGAGACACAGAGGGAGACAGTGAGGGAGACATTGAGGGAGGGAGGGAAACAGAGAGTGGGAAACAGGGAGGGAGAGAGATACAGAGGGAGGGAGACACAGAGGAAGGGAGGGAAACAGAGAGTGGGAGACACAGAGGGAGGGAGACACAGAGGTAGGGATGGAAACGGAGAGTGGGAGACAGGGAGGGAGACACAGAGGGAGAGTGGGAGACAGGGAGTGAGACAGGGAGTGAGACAGGGAGGGAGACACAGAGGGAGAGTGGGAGACAGGGAGGGAGACACAGAGGGAGAGTGGGAGACAGGGAGGGAGACACAGAGGGAGATTAGGAGACAGAGAGGGAGACGAGGAGGGAGACAGGTAGAGAGTGGGAGACAGGGAGGGAGGGAGACACAGAGGGAGAGTGGGAGACAGGGAGGGAGACACAGAGGGAGAGTGGGAGATAGGGAGGGAGACACAGAGGGAGAGTGGGAGACAGGGAGTGAGACAGGGTGGGAGACACAGAGGGAGAGTGGGAGATAGGGAGGGAGACACAGAGGGAGAGTGGGAGACAGGGAGTGAGACAGGGAGGGAGACAAAGAGGTAGAGTGGGAGATAGGGAGGGAGACAAGGAGGGAGACAGGGAGAGAGTGGGAGACAGGGAGGGAGGGAGACAGAGGGAGAGTGGTAGACAGGGAGGGAGACAGGGAGGGAGACACAGAGGGAGAGTGGGAGACAGAGGGAGGCGGGAGACACAGGGAGGGAGAGAGAGGGAAGGAGGGAGAGAGAGAAAGATGTGTGTATGCTGGGTCTGGTGGCTCAGTGGATGAAGGCGTCTGCTGCAGGGACCTGTGTTTAACCTCATGGTCGCAATTATTTTTTGCTTTAGCCCTGCCCCCTACCCCACTGACCCCGCCCCAACCGGTGCGGCCTTCGGACACAAATCACACTGTAAATTTGTCCCCCGAGAGAAAGTTTGTGAGTACCCATGATATAAATCATCAAAAGTTAAGTTTGTCATTGACCCCTTCCAACGTGGAGCATTGAACAAATTGTTGCGAGTCTTGTGCTGATTTGTATCCTTTTTAGATGTAAAAGGCTCCCCTCCACAGAAAGGAGAGGTGGGAAGGCAGTAAAGAATCTGCGGTTAGAGTTTCCACCAGAAAGAGCGTTACTGAAGGTAAGTAAACTGCTCTTCTGCTGGATACTCCTAAGCACAGATTCCTCAACACAGATCCCATAGCAGTAGCAGTAGCTTAGCTGGAGGGCCATGGGAGTCAACTAAGACCAAAATCTGTTGCAGAAATGAGCAGTTTAAGTGACCTTCCTGACGGAGCTGGCTGTCAATTGTATCGTGAAGTACGTCCATGTAGCAGCCTGGAAGATGTCCAGAATAGGCACCCTTTATGCCAATGCTTTTGCAGAGTCTTGGACATGGTGAAATGGGCTCTCAGAACTTTAGGTGGCTGTTTCTTAGATATTTGTGTCATAGCAGAGCCTGATGGAGAGGACCATTCACCAGGACATGGTCTTCTTTTGTGCCACCTTTCCTTTCTTCGTACCTGAAAACCAGACGAAGAGCTGATCATCCACTCGAAGGACTTTCATGTAGTCGATTTAAAAACTTAACACTTTCAGATCAAGGCATTGGAGTCTGTCCTCCTCCTCTGAGGGATAAAAAGGAGCAAAGAATACTGGCAGAGTGATCAATTGCCCAATGTTAAGGGTATCATAACTTTGTTGAGGAGAGTCTTGAAGAGTCAAGGACAGGTTTAGATCCCACTGGGGCATCACACACAGTTTTGGAGGAAATATTTGAATGAAACCCTTAATAAGTGGCATAACAACCGGGGGCTTAAACAGGATAACCTTCTATGGTACCTAATGATTAACCTTTCAGGGCTAACAAAAGACTAAACTAAAGATCATAACAAAATTTGGCCAGTAATGGGTCAGCATTTCGGGCACCACACTAGGCATCACGTTTCCAGCATAACCCCTCTTAGATGAACTTTGTGGAACATTGTCGGACCAGAAGGATGACATCAACAAAGGATGAATCGGTTTGCAAATCAGAAACATTTAACTGCAGCAGTTCAATCTCCATGCAAGGGGGTGTAGTTTGTGCAGACTCGAATGCAGCCCATTGCCCTGTTGCTCAGACAGAAGGTCATCACAAAGTGTTAACCTGATTGGAGTGCAAATGTTGAGACTCAGGTACTCAAACTCTCCTGGCTCAGTCGAAGTAGATTACACAAATTTGGCCCTGGACTGTCTTGATCTTCTGAAGAACTCGAGAGGGAGCTGTTGGAATGCATATAGGAGCTTCTAGTTCTATTCTGCCAGAATGCGTCTTTTAACAAATGTTTTAGAGTCGGGTCTGGTGGCTTAGTGGACTAAAGCACCCATTGTTGGGGCCTGTGTTCGACCTCATGGTCACAGGTTCAAATCCCAGTGGGTTCATTCAGTATTTCATCCTTCTGAGGTCAATACAATGAGTGCCACTCTAGTTAGGTAAAAATAAATATCTGTTATTCAGTGACAAGATACCCTTGGGTGAATGTGCGCTTTAAAACATATCTGTTATGTTGGAGGAAATCCCAGCGTGCAAAGTTGCTCATACTTCTCGTTCTCAATGGTGGTGACCAGATTTAGACTGAGTGTTTCCCACTGATAAAATATACCTGCATCACATTGGGTTGTAAACCCCAGTCATGATCTACACGATAACGCCTGCTTAGTTTTTCAGCTCCGGCATTATTGGACCCCGCCAGGTGGGTGGCGACCAGGAAGATTTTCTGTCGGTACAGCCACATCCAGAGGCATAAAATCTCGGACACAGGATCCAGGAACACACATCGCCCTGCTTGTTGCAGCAGCATATGGTGTTTTCTGTGAGGACATGCACAAGTCTCCATTGATGGATGGCAGAAAAGCTCTGAAGGACAGGTGGATCATTCGTAGCTCCAGCAGGTTTTGTGAACACTTGAGGGATCGAGGTGAGGCCAAAAGGGAATTCTGTAAACTGTAAATAGTTTTGACCCACCTTGAAGTACAGGTAATGCCCATGGGACTGCAGGACAGTACATGGAAATACATGTCCTGCAATTCCAAGGATACCATTTAGTAGTCTGGGTCCAGAGCAGACAAGATCTGGGTAAGGAAATAGCAGGAGTAACAACCCTCTCTATAGCACAGTTGCTATAGAGACCACTCCCTCACCGGTCCTGAGGAAAGCCACATGACCCGTATGAGCCTAACCTGGCTGAAACAAGTCGACCCTTCATTAAGTGCAATGGACCAATAAACCATCAATACAGGCACATCCCCTTTCAGGTTTTAACCTTATCCCTCTCCTGAATAATAAAGGCACAACATGCAGTAGACTAAACAACTGTTGCGAGCCAGACAGTCTCCCTCCTGGTGGAGGACAGTAGAGCATCTTGAGAACTGGACACTCAGGTGTTAAGACCTGATGATAATGCTATCCACCTAGTCACACAAGCGGAGAATCAATATATATAGCGCAATGTGTTAGGGTGGTTGAGGGTCTTCATTACAATTCTTTGAGACTCTGGAAACAACATGTGATTCATTTCCTTTCCATACAGAAACACACCACAACTTTTTAAACAACCAGGTTTTGAGAGTCTTTCTAAATACAAGGAAGTCTGTAATCAATCGCAACTTTAAGGGCAAAGAATTCCAAAATTTGGCTGCGTGGAGGAAAAAGAGCACCCACACTTGCAGCAGCATCTGTATTTTAGAAATGTTAAAAGTCTGGCCCTAGCAGAGGGAAGACTGCCTGGCGGAGAACTCCCACAAAACAATCAATAAAGTTGGGTTAAGCCGTAGGTCGTGTGATATTAAAATCCCGATGACTGCGCTTATATGCGTCAATGACTGTAACACAGGCGCAGGCTTCTCTTAAAGACGGGCGACGGGACGCTGCTGCCAAACAGAAAGTGTGAGGTAAATGGGCTTTGCTAGACGCAATGGGAGGTGGCCGATGATGTTTCAATTAAGTCGTGATTGTCAGTGGGGTCACAAAGCTGGGTGCGGGGGGTGCGGACCGCACCGGGTGACACTATCACATGGGGTGACACCATGATACCAAAATACTAAATATTACTGTCTGTCTATTATTCTATGTCACTCTATGAAATTATTCTTATGCATTGTTTCAGCTCAGCGACAGAAATTTATTATTGAAATATAAAACTATCTCTGTTCTGTTAGTTACAAACACAAAAACGTGTTATAGTTTTGTTTTGCGTCAACCCTAGTGACGCCGCTGCTGAGCCTCTGCTTTAAATCGCTACATAAATCAGGAGGAACGTGTTACCAGGCCGCCGGCCAAGATTATTGTCCAATTATCTATACAATGTCGGCATCCAGATGTCAACGACGTTCGAAATGTCACTCACGCAAGGAACGCTTTTGCGTGAAGCACCGACGGAGAAATAACATTTTAAAAGCAGAAAATCCACAGTACAGGTGATGGGCAGGTAAGGAAAAAAGTTGTGCATCGCAGTGGGGTGGGTGATTACAAAAATGCCACATACACCACCAACCAGGCTGTATATCGCAGCTGACCTCTTACAAGTGGGTTCTACTAGGTACAAATCAGAGCTTGCAGGGGACTGACCGCTCGCCTACTTTTCCCACACCATTCTGATTATATTTCATCCAACTCAGATATTTCTCTCTTTGTATTCTGGTACTTGTAGACCTGGTATTTTTGTAGGCTAAAGTGGATTACATGTAACAGAATACAAAGAAAATCTCAAATGATGAAGTACTCTGGAACTGGGACACGTGATGGTTCTAGTCTGAGCCCATATTAGCACGGCAGGAAGTCCAACGTCTAAAAATGATCATTCAGCAACTGAATTGAAGCGAGTTATACTTTAGATGGAAGCTAGCTAAAAATGCACATTGCTAGCCAATCAGTGTCATCTGTAATTTATGAAGCATTTAGTTATGTCTAGCTTTTAGCCAATGCACTTTGCATGCTAGGAATTTTCAAGGCTTTTTCTAGAGCAGGGACTATAAGTCCCAGAATGCAATGTGTCATTTTTAGCTAAAAAGCTGTGGTTTGGGAAAGAAAAAGCACAGGGCATGGGATGGTGGGAGAAAGTTCGGAAATTGCATAGATTTAGGCACAAAATAAAGAGCCTTGCATTAGTGTGCCACTCTGTACCATTGGCGACATGGTGTTCAAGTCCTGGGATTTTGATTAATCAATCTAGTGCATTCTAGGAGTTGTAGTTCCGAGTCATGTCAGTTGGTGAAAACAATTGTATTTCCACAATTGTCTCATTTTACACACATGTCAATCTCAGCATCCTGCCCACAGCGCACTGTCATTGTGGTGTCTTCCGCAGACAATGCTTTGGGGTTGAATGCCGACCCTAAGATTCAAGTGTTCATCTTGTTGCAAGCAGTGTTGTTTAGGGCCAGAAGCCAAAAACAACTTTTTATGGCCATAATAACCTATATACAGCTCTGTAGTAAACCCTTCCAAGTAGATATGTGGAACTTTCTTGAAGAGGAGTTCAGAGGTGTTGCAGGAAAACAGTGCTATTTTTTATTTAATGCTTTATGTTGTCATTATTTTCAGAAGTGTGCTAAGTTTTTATTATGTGAATGAAGTCTTATGCAGAACCCTTTCATTGCCTTGTCTGTAGCTCACGGCGCTTCCCGCTTTTCGGCCCTGATGCAGTGTTAATTTGTAGATGCGCAATATTTCACTATGACTGGTAATTGTGTTGAAAATAGATGCACCACTTGACTCTGGAATTGGAGGAATGTTGTTTTTTTTGTTGTTGTTCGTTTCATTTCAACAACCTGAAAGGGGTGTAAAACTCCTTATTTTAAAATACCCCGTGCATAAAGCTGTCAGGGCCAAGTAAAGGAATTGTAGTATTCTGTGAAATTACCAGAAGTTTGCACAAGACAAACCCACATTTGTACACCTCATTTTTCTTAGCGTAGTAAATAGCAGGGCTTGCTTAATTTTACCCAAATACCCCTCTTAGGAGAATGATCACTGAGCTGTTTCTGATTGGGGTGGGGAGGGCTATGGACTAAAAAGATATTTAGCACCCTCCCTGTAGTCTTCCTTCACAAAGATGTCTACCTAAAACCTATTCTGAATGGTTCCTGCAATCACTCCTCCACATCAGAAAGGGTTCAGAGGGGGTGACACCATGAGTTACCACACTGGGTGACACCAACTGTAGTGTAGTTCCTATATTCCCAATAGGCTCTGCGCATTGGAATAGTATATCCAATAGATTAGACGTAGGACTGAAGTCGACTAGGTCTCTATCGAATATACTAGACTTAATTGTGTGTGCCAGCTAGCTCAGAGGTCACTAGAAAGTTTCTCGAATTCACAAGAAGGGATTAGTCTCTGAAAACCGCATAAACATGACAACTTTGCTTCCCCAAGATAAAACGTATCTTCAGAGTCGTGGAAACAATAGATAGATATTTCACTCAGTCAATCGTGCATGCTTCGTTTCACTAGAGGTGCAGAGAAAGTAGAAAGACGGGCATTTTCAATAAAAGGTTTTATTGAACAGTCTTCTTTCTCAAGCATAAGAAATGAACTGCTACAATCGTAACACAGTTTATAAAACATAATGCGTACAGTATAAATAGTAGAATAAAATAATACTGTAAGAGCATTGTATGGTTCCTAAACCATATATAAATACATACATAAATAACAGAGGCTAAAAAGTACTCAACTGGTGCTTCTAAAATACGCCTACCCCGGTGTACCTAACCTAAGCTTAGTACAAGGGAAGAAGTAAGTGAGGTGTAGCATAAATGTAGTATTCTTTGCCAAGAATCTGCTCAAGATTTCTCTAAGAGTCTAATCAGCTCCGTACCTTAGTTTAGAATGGAGAAGGCTGGTCTCGGAACTCGATTTCCCAACAACCCGCAAGGGTAGCTTGGAAAGACTGGAGCTGGATTTCTCTGCAAGAGAAAAGACAGCATCTATCTCAGTGCATCTAATGGAGGGTCAGCTTCCTTTGGCACTTGCTGTAGCAGGGCGCGTCGGGCAAGTAGATAGTCGAACTGCTCCAAACCACCGTGTGTTTGCTTGGGAGAGTGTGGGCATATTTATACCTTGAAGGTGCCGACTTGGACGTACAGTTGAACATAATAACGTCATCAAAGAGTCTCGGTTCTTTGAAAACTCCATGAGTTCTTGAATAAATCAATATTGAAGCAAGGGGAAGTCCCCGGCTGCTGAAGCTGAGTTTTCCAAAAAATCGTTGTGGATTTTAGGAACTAGTGGAAGTAGCCCTGCTGTATTTGGACTGCATGAGCTATGTCTAAATATGGTTCTGATGTCTATGACTATATAAGGATATAGTGATTTATACCTATAAAAGGGCATTAATCGGGAAACTTACAATTGGGTCCAAAAATGATACATAACACCCACTCCACGCTATTATGTTCATCTAAGTTCAAGCACTAACACATATAATCTAGAGCATGTGTTTCCAACCCCCAAAAAATCATATAAAATTAATTTGAAATGGGTGTACACGAAAATTTGAGCATTTTGTACGGTAAAACATTTAAGGGAAATGACTTCATTGTAAGCATATGAAATTGTATTGTATTGTATTGTAATTGCATTTATATAGCACTTACTACCCCTGACGAGGCGTCAAAGCGCTTTTTCGGCGGGTAGCACGGTACTCCGGGACCCATAGAGGATTAGTGTTGAGTTAGTATAGTGAAACATGCAGGTACATTTTATGTGGTGACAGGTTAGTCAGTTATTTGGATTTGGAATGATAGCAGAAGGATAGAGGAGGACAAAGGTTTGTATTTATTTATCCCTTGTTGACGCATTCCGTCAGCGTCAGCCGCATTAGCAATGTTCATATCAGATGGTGCCTGTGTGCCTGTTGATCCGCGTATCTCACCTCCAGTTGGATTTGCTGTTGAGATCTCAATGAATGCCGTCATCAGGATTGGGAGCCGCTGGGGGCAACATAACACATGAGCCATTAACGGACCCAGTAAAGCATCAGCATCCGTTGGCATAACCGACGGTAGTGTTAGACAGACATCTAACACGCATTCCTCTCCACAAAGCAGGCATCGTAGAACAGGTAAGATGCAATCTTGCCAGATTGGTCTGAATGCCAGGAACCATGTGGTATTTAGATCTCTCAAATGAGCCAAGCCAAGGATCTGTGTTATTCTCTCACGATACCTCATGGCCTGGAGCGCATTTTCCATGCTGTCCTGGGTATCACTGGTGGCCGGATTTGCCATAACGGAGCAGGAGGAATAAAAATAAGTCCCTGCTACGAGTCCCAAAATGAGAGGCAGTCCGCCGAACACAGAGTGCACGAAGTTAGGAAAAATACCCAGAACTGCTTCGAAGGGTGCTAACAGTCCGAAAAAAATTGTCATACATACATGTGCAATACCGCTGGTATCAGACATGTTAAAGATACGACCTAGCATTCCTGCAAAATGTACTGGGCAGTTTGTTGATAATAATGCATGTATCTCTGCAGAAGCCCTTGCAACTTGCAGATCATACGTCTCTCTGGACGAGGTCAGTGGCACAGTTTTTTGCAAAAGAATGGCTTTCATTCTGCTTAAAGTATCAATTCATATAGAAGAGATGTTCAGTGAAGGCCATAGTGGCGACTCCCCGTTTGTCTTGGTTTTAGGAAACAATACTTGCATACAGCAAGTACACCCTGGCTGAAACAGTAACGAGATAGCTTATTCCTTGCATCATTCCACAACAACTGTGATCATTTAACATAACATAGCTACCATTGGAAAGATGCCTGAAAATTTGATCTATCACTGCTGTGGGTGAACCCTGCAGGTGGCAAGAAAGGTTATTGGAAGAACCTTTGCAGGCTCCGTGTAAATTAATACCTTGACACAATAGTGTACCGCTTAGTGTGTTTTCACAATTTTTACCACTAAGAAATACTTCCTTTCCCCCACTCCAACATTTGTGTGTGTATGGTAAACCCCAGGTCGACTTAATGTATTCTTTACCCAACCTTTCATACAGGCCTGCTGGTATGTGCTTTAAGCAATACTGAAACTGAAAAGTCGTCATTGGTATCGTGATGGTGCCATGTATTATCCATTCAACTGATGGTTTCTCAGAAAAGGTCAATGGTAATCTCTCCAGTTTTTCAATGCTCAGCACCGTATAGTCTGCTCCCCTCTGTGCCAACGAGATTTGTTTATCTGTAAGGTTAAATATAGTAAACAATGACATAGTGTTGAATAAACGCCAAGGCACATAGCCAGAACAAAGGTTTTGCAACGCCCAGCCTAATAGCATTATAGAACGTAATTGAGACTGGCCATGTTGTAGCATTAGCAAGTCCTGTTCCATTATGTCTATGGCAGATGATACAATGCTGTCCAAAGAGTATATTCTGGACGGCAGAGTTAGTAATCCATTATCAACTACAGAGAGTGATTTCTCTAAATGAACACAATCAATTTCTCGTACTCTTTCAGCTCTTTCCATTTGCGTGACTTTCCAAGCTTCATTGTAAGCAGCGTATATACCGGCTAATTTGAAACGTTTATGACGTGGATTACGAGGTCCAAGTAAGAATTCTTGTAAATAAATGCCATCTTTAAGCAAAGATAAGTGTTGTTTTATGTCTGGAAGTGTGGATCTCTGTAGCTACTCAAGGCATAGTTTTCCTACACTATAAGTTATTATCACTGGATGTTGTCT
This sequence comes from Lissotriton vulgaris, assembly GCF_964263255.1. Taxonomy (NCBI): domain Eukaryota; kingdom Metazoa; phylum Chordata; class Amphibia; order Caudata; family Salamandridae; genus Lissotriton; species Lissotriton vulgaris. The sequence continues at coordinate 1,900,002,848 of NC_141693.1, forward strand.
TTGGATATATCTTGGATCTGGCCGAGTTACTGTGAACCCTTGTGTCTTGCTCAGGAATCTATCTTGACAGGTATTCGTGTCTGTGGGCCAGATTAATAATTTTTTTCCATTTAGAATTTGTACCTCCTCATCTGAAGTTACATTACTATCAGGTGTGCGCTTAGGTATGGACGGTTTGTTTAAATCGTTTATCTTAGCAATGCCAAGACAAGATGTCTGTTGAACAGTGTCATTTAGGAACATCATTTGTTCTTGGATGATGCAGGCTCTGAACAATGCTTCTAAACCTTGTACCTGCCAGTCTTTAGTGCCCCAAACACTTTTTGTCTCAATGTTGTCTTTCCAAAAGTCAAAGCCTAAGGTGGACAATTGAGCATAAAAGGCAGCAGAATAAATTTGTTTAGTATTTGTCAACATACATTTCATGCCTGTCTTATTCACATTTTCAAGTAAAAACTTTCTGGGTTTGTGACATTAAAACCTTTGAAATATGGAAATTTTCTAAGAAACATTTTAGAACTACCTTTTGTAGGTGTTGGACAATGTTCCCATTGATTATAAGTTAAAACATTTCTAGGGTTTGCAGATTTATGCAAGTAATGATGGCCAAAATGATTAAAACAATACATTTCTGCATAATTTGATGAACCGTCTAAGTATTCATGTTTTGTAAATTTTGCTGACATTTGTAAGTCTGCCATCATGTTATTAACAGTCTCAAAGTTCCAATCGCCAGAAAATGTGCCAAGTGAGAAGAAATCACTCATGGAAACCTTAAATTGATGAGGAATCTTTAGTAGCTCAACAGGGACATAAATGTCGTAATCAGTTGTATCCCATGCTTTTCCACCAGGTAGTGGGACCGCGGTGATGTTCACTGATGACAGGTCTCATTGTTCATGATAAGATGATTTGTGTGGCTTCAGGAGCAAGTTGATGTTCTTACTTGCTGTGTCCATGTTAATGTGCTTTCCATCTATCAGCTTTCCTGGACTTAAAACAAGAATGAGCCATAGCAGGAGATAAAGTACACCTAACACAATCCAAAGTTCAACCCATGGTGAAACCAGATTTGTATTTGTAAGCTCTTGACCAAGTTCCTTTACTTTTTCCTTGAAAGATTTGTTTGCTGGCATAGTTTCAGGTTCACTGGGATCCCCAGAAAAGTTATCGAAGTTGATAAAATAGCCAGAGGCAGTTCTGTCACTAGTTGGTATTGCATACATATTCTGTGAAATCGCTGGAGTTGATTGTTCCCTTGACATGTTTGTATAGTCAGAAGCTACATCATTATAGATGGCATTTTCTTGACAAACTGTTATTTGGGTTTCAAGAGGCACAAGTTCCATGGCTTTATTGCATAGTCCTTCTTTTCTCACTGCAGGTTTATCAAAGGTGATAAGTCTTTCAGATTGAACATCTTGGATAGTAGTAAGATTTGGTTGTCTGCTCCATGTTGGGAGTCCACTGGGCCTACTACTTATTATCGGCCACATTGTGTGGTTTGACCCGGTCGATGGACACGACGCGGTTCTCCTTGTTGTAAATGTAAATGTATAGGCATTTATGTAGCGCACTACTTACCCGGAGGGTCCCAAGGCGCTTCGACCGCTGCGAAACCCTTCCTGGCTTCCCCGAGAGATGGTCCCTTACGGGTATCTCCAGGGTGAGACCAGGCATCCCCGGCGGTCTGGTGGGGCCGTTAGTGAAGATGAGGCAAGCTAATGCCCAGAGTTGCCGAGTGTGATCGCTGATCAGAGTGGGCACCGAGGCGAGAGAATTATCGAGTCCGCTGACCCTGGTCCAGAAACCTGCCGCGCCGGGAATCGAACCCTGGTCCCGGGCCGTCCTCTGCTCTCGGGTCTGCCGCCTCTAACCAGTGAGCCACACTACTTCACTTGCAAAGGGGCGGCAGTAGTACTGTTCTTGATCCGTGGATTGCTAGTACAGGTACTGGTTTTCTGTAAGAAGATCCCAAATTCCTTCTTGTCCGCTATTTTCTCCCTGACCAGATCCCCAATCTTTGCAATCCAGACAGGTCTTGCTGGGACAGGTGGTTTTTCTACAGTGGTCATTTGTTTTTTGCTGGTATTGCTTAGACTTCTTCTTGTTTCATTTAAGTCCTGTAAAAGAGCCAAACGATCTTTGATATCAAAGGGTTTTTGTTCCACCACTGAAGTGTGACGATCGAGATCTTCAACCAACGTTCTAGTACCAAAAAGAATTTCATATGGAGTGATTCCACCCAGGGAATTTCTTGGCAGGTTATTAAGACTGCGTTGGACATTTATTAGATGTTTGACCCACCCTTCATCCGAACCTAATACCCTAGCTGTTATAGATTGCTTTATGTCACGGTTTTTTCTCTCCACAACCAAATTACCCTCAGGATGGAATGGACTCGAAAATCGCAATGCAACGCCCAAGCTGGCCATGGCCTCCTTGTAAGCCCTAGAGCTAAACGCAGGACCCAGGTCAGAATGTAGGGTGCCGATTGCGTATGTGCCGATTAAGATTTGCAAATCTTTTATAACAGTTCGGGCGTCAGCTGAGCGCTGAGGCCACATCAAAAATGAATCTGTCTTAATATTTGTGGGACTGCATCAGTCCATTCGGACGTCCGCATGTAGATAGCCTTATGCTGTCTAACAGTGGTGTCTGTACTGGGCTGGCTACGATGTAGTCAGGAATATGGTGGCCTTCAAAGCTGTGGTATTTACAACAGTCATTGCAATTAGTTCCGAATTCGTATGTGAGCTTTCATCCCTGGCCACCAGTACATCTCTTCTAATTCTAGTAGAGATTTAGAGATCCCTTGATGTATCAGACCCTCTCCCATATGTGCTTCAAAAATGAGAGCACCTCTCCTGTTCCTGTTTGGGATTACCCTATCCCCCACTCCAATATTGGTGCAACACGCAGCTGCTAGAATGGTGCTGAGATGGCATAGGGGGACATCAGCCACAGCGGCAATGGACGCCCTCCACTGGTTGCCAATACACAAGAGGGTGCTTTTCAAAATCCTCTTAATTACTTTCAGGGCATATCATGGAAGAGGACCCAGTTACATCCAGAGCTTGTTTAAACAGTAAAATCCCTCACGAAACCTGAGATCTTCAAATGCTAACTTCAATACCGTCCCCAACTTTAGATTAAAAACTAGGGGAGAAAAGGCACTAGCGGTTCTGGGCTCAAAGGCCTGGAATAGACTACCTTCGCCCCTTTGCCAAATCACATCTGAAGCAGCTTTCAGGAAGACCCTTAAAACATGGATATACAGTCTACCTGACGTCTTCTGCAAAAGCCTAGTCTGAATTAATACACTGGATCTGGCCGTCAGTTGACTCAGTGCCTCATTCCATCCCTGCCTAGTCTCTCTCGTAGCGCCAAGATGCTCCCTGGAGTGAATGCCGTGCTTTATAAAAACCCTATTACATCACATTACATAAGATTCAAGCGAAAGGAACAGAGTTTGCATCAATTATGTATTTGTATTTGAGTGGATAATTTAGAGGTAACGCGGCTCCGCTGCCTTTGCTCATGGCATTGTGTAACAACCTGGCTTTCCCAGGATCGGGGACAGACACCCACAGAACACACAACAACCAGTTATATGGAGGGTATTTAATGGTGAGAATAAGTGATACAAAGAGAGTAACTCAAATAACGTAGCTGGAACCTCCAGTCCAAATACGATACCCAATCACAGCACCGGAGGCTCTCACCGTCATCCGCATGTACACCGGACCCGATGTACTCCAACGGAGGGCACTGTGCTAAACAACGGCCGACAATGCCGCTCGACAGCTGTGATGGGCTGTCCAGTCTTGGTGGCAGATTAGGGGTCTTGAGGGACGTGGGAGTCACCCAGCCGGGCTCTCAACCACTGGTTCTAACGTGACGACAGGGAGCAGCCGCTCTACCTGTTCCTCTAGAAGCTGGCCCCTCTGTAGGCCCAAATGCACGGAGACGCTGCAAACACCTCCTTGGTGTGCGTCTTCCGTGCCCTGACACCGAATAACAAAACAATAATGCCGCAGAGTGGGGCCGAGAGCAGCCGCTCAATCGCACCTCCTACCTCTACTGGACTCTTCGCTGAGACGTGGCAAACACCTCCCGGTGTGCGTCTCATCGTACAACAAGTACTAGCAAAGTAAGGGGGCCTGGGAGCATCCGCTCCCATCAGTCTCCGTCTGGACCCTTCTCAACGTTGCGCTGACTCGTCCGAGTCGGAAGCGTAACCCAGCTGAGTTTCCGGCTATTAGGATGAGTTTGAAGACACGGGGCAGAGAGCGGGTGCTCCAATCTTACCTCTGTACTCCAGTGATACCTCAATATCTGCAAGGTTCCCGAATGAGAAGGACCCGCTGTAGTTACCTCGGTGTAGACTCTGAATATCCGATGCAGCGTCCTTCCCGTCTCCTCCTTAAATAGGCGGTCCTACAGCGTTAGGTAAGCATGACATTCTGTATTACCTAACCGTGTTTCTCGCTAAGCCTTATGGGATCTGTAGTCCGCGCCGCATGCGGCGCGCTGGATACTGCGGTTATCCCTAGGGTGAGGGAATTCTTGACACATTGACAGCGAGCATGGTTTCACCGTCTATCATTGTTTTCGAACAATTGATTGTAGCTACGGAAGCCGTTTTCACAGCTGCCTTTGCAGCTTCATCAGCCAAAGAATTCCCTGCAACGTGAACGCCATCACGCTGAAGACTCAGTGTATGGATCACGTGAGCCTTTTGTAGTTCCTTCTGCAAAAGAACTTGTTCCCAAAGCTTTTTATGCTTGATTGTGCCACCTTTTGTGTTCTTAAAACCATTTTGAACCCAGGTCTGCAGATATTCATTGTACTTCCTGACGCAGTTATACGAATCGCACACTATGAGTGTGGGGAATTCGCGATCGGTATTTTCCAGCGCCATCTTGAATGCCTGTAATTCAGCTCGCTGAGCTGTACAGTACCCGAGAGATTGAGTTTTTGTGACCATAGGTCTGAATTCACTATTGTGCCAGCGACCTTTGACAATCGCGCACGCAGCACTGTAAGCTTGTTTACTACCAATTTCGGGCTGTGCTGATCCGTCCGTATATAATATACAGCCGTAATGTTCTAGAGGTAGAATTTCAGTAGACAGAGGACATTCTTGTTCGTATTGGAGAAATTCTTGTGTCTTCAAGTAAGGGTCAAAAACGTATTCAACGTCTGTTGCAGAAAGAATTAACCCATTGTATCCATCTTGGATGTAGAGCTTTTGCATTTGGAATGCTTGCCTTCGTCACTGCCTCTAAGGCAGGTACAGGTGTAATGACTTTAATGCGTTTACCCTGAGCGAGGGCTCTCTCTTTTGCTACAGCAGTCCAAACCGCTGTCAAATTTTTTTCTGTTGAAGTGAATTTCATTTCAGCTTGTGTGTACAAGTGTGATTTGTAAGCTATTGGTACCTTTTCACCTCCATTAAAGGTTAGGTATGTGAATCCGCATCTCCCTGGGATGATTTGGATTACAAGGTTGAGCACATTGTCGCATGTTTGTAAGTGTGTTGTTGCCAACATGTCTGTTTGTACTGAACGCAAAATTTCTGTGTGTTTTTGAGTCCAATTAGATTGCTTGAAATCAGGTTTTATTAGTTCGTAGAGAGGGTTAACCCTTTCTGCGTAATTCAGAATGTAAGTTCTTCAGAAGTTTAGGAATCCTAGAATTGACTGTAAGTTTTCCAGCGTTTTTGGAGTTTGGAGCTGCGCACATTTTTCTAAAAAGTTTGCTGCCAGGCTTTTGCCTTCACTCGAAAGTTCGTATCCCAAGAATAGGACGTTGAGGTGGGCAACTCTGGACTTTTTAAAGTTGAATTTATACCCTTCTGAGGCGAACCCAAGTATTATGGTGTTCACCCTGTTTAAGTGCCTGCCCAAATCATAATCTGTAAGATAGATTTTATCGACATAAGATAATGCCTCATCATCCAACATTTGTTGTAACTCTGTTACTCTGTCTGAAAATAATCCTGGACTATTCTTGAATCACTGGGGGAGACGGCAAAATTGTCGCTGTGACCCCATGATTGAGAAAGCGGTCAAGTACCTGCTTTCTGGTGCAATGTTTGGACAGAAGAAACCGTTTGAAATGTCTAATGTCGTTTTGTATTTTATGCGCACAATGTTATTCATCAGTGCTGTACTGTGTGCATTTTGTACTGCAAAAGTTTTGCTACAAGAGTTTAAATGTCTGTACTCCAAAACTTGACGATATATATTGTCTGGTATCCAAGTTGATCTAAGATTTCCCTGACTTGTTTTTTAGCTTCCTGCTTTACTGGATACTGCCTCTGAGCAGTAGGTTGATTTTTTTAACTGGATTTTATGATGAGGAGAATCATTATCCCATCCCACATGATTTTTGTATTATGCTGGAGCCGGGCCAAAGCCCATTTTCTGGCATAGGTGTATTTTTTATGAATAGGAATATGATTAGAGAAGGCTGGCATAATGATCTCTTCGCCATGTGGGCACTCCCTGACAAATTCAGGTGGCCAGTCTTTTTCAGCTAGAAGGATGTCATAACCCTTAGATAATTTTTCCCAAAATAGTGCTTTTATTTTTCTAGTTATATCCCCATCTATTCTGAATGTTACTTCATATATCTTTTGTGGTACAATAACCCTAGTGTCGGCAGTTTCAACCTGAATGTATTCATTCAGATCCACTGTCTCCAGATGATCTTTCAGGATCCTGTGAGCTATGGTGACCTTTGCTGCGCTGTACAACATTGTCTGGGTCCACTCCCCGTTCTTGAGTTGTGTCCTCAAGATCCTCGGCATGTCTGATTTTAATACTTGCTACCTTCTTTTTGGAGAATTGAGTTTTCTTATTTTATGGAACGTGTTGGTCGTCTTTGGACTTCACACGTTCTTCTTTTTGTTCTGATCGTCCTCTTCTTTAGAATTTCTGTGAGGAAGTCTGAAAGGTACAAGAGCATCCTGTATCAGAATCTTGATATTTATCAGGTTTTCTTATATTATCTTTATTTCTAAGGTTATATCTCTTTTCAGAGTGCTCCTTTTGAGGAGATCTACTTATGGACTGAGAACGCTTTTCTTTAGGAAGTGATTGTCTACTATTTTCCCATTTCTTTTTAGGAGTAGTTAGATTGTTTTTGATTAAAAAAAAAATCAGGATTTTCTGTTAGTTCAGGCTTTACAGATTTCCTTCCCAAACTTCCTAGTTCTTCATAGGATTTTTTAATAATTCTGGCAAGTTCATACGGTTGCTCACTAATATCAAGTTCTTTTAATTTTTGGTGGATTGCCACTGATGCTGCTTCACCTTTAATGTTAGCTAATAAGATAGCTGAGACCTGTTTGAACTCTTTCAGTAATTTCATACCAAGATTCAATGCTGGTTCCGGACCGTATTCATTTTGAATTTGTCTCAGACGGTTTAGTATTACCACCATAGACGGGACACCAAGGGCCTGGTTCCGATCCTGGATTTTTTTTCCCATACAAATAGGATTTGTAGTTTTTTTCCATACAAATTGTACAAGTCCCTTCCAAACCGTGTAGTACGATTCGTACGGGAAAAATACATACAGATCGGCCCAATCCTTACTAATCGGATCGGGAAAAGCTGTACGACATGGACTTGTAAAAAAGACCATACAAATTGTAAAAAGGCTGTCCAACCCGTCAAGTACGATTCGTACCAGTTTGTCAGCATACCATTTGTATGGAAAATGGCCTATACACGGGGAATGACTCGTACCGGGCAACGAAGCGAACCCCTATACGCCTCATACCCTGGTATGACTCGTTCTGGGGGTACGACTCATACCGGGGTATGGGTCGTATAGAGGTATGAGGCGTACAGGGGTCCCCCCACATGCGAGGCATGTGTATGGTGCGTACACCAAAATCGCACCGTACCCCAAAATCGGCCGTGTACGAACCGTACCCCAAAATCACGTATGTACGAACCGTACCCCAAAATCGCGTATGTACACACCGTACCCAAAAATCGCCTGTGTACGCACTGTACCCCAACATCGCGCATTTACACACCATACATACGCGATTTTGGGGTACGGTGCGTACATACGTGATTTTGGGGTACGGTTCGTACACGGCCGATTTTGGGGTACGGTGCGTACATACGCGATTTTGGGGTACGGTTCGTACATGGCCGATTTTGGGGTACGGTGTGTACATACGCGATTTTGGGGTACGGTTCGTACACAGGTGATTTTGGGGTACGGTGCGCACATACGCGATTTTGGGGTACGGTTCGTACACGGCTGATTTTGGAGTACGGTGTGTACATACGCGATTTTGGGGTACGGTTCGTACACAGGTGATTTTGGGGTACGGTGCGTACATACGCGATTTTGGGGTACGGTTCGTACACAGCCGATTTTGGGGTACGGTGCGTACATACGCGATTTTGGGGTACGGTTCGTACACAGGTGATTTTGGGGTACGGTGCTTGTACGGTGCGTACACGACCAGTACCCCTTCATCGCGTATGTACGCACCGTACCCCACTTTCCGTGTCATCCGTACGCACTGTGCATACGCACCGTACCCCTGTATTCATGGGGTGTACGATGCGTACATGGGGGGGTCTGTCTCGTACTGTTTTACGGGCGTACAAGGCTTTTCCCGCACTTTTTGGCTCTCGTAAAAAAAGAGCGGTACCGCATGCCGTTTGTACGAATCGTACTTGCCGGGTTGTAAACTGCTGCCGGGAATACATGGGAACATCGCGTACAGAGCAATCCGAATCGGAATCGCTTGTATATACAAGTTGTATGGTCTTTTTTACAATTTGTATGGAGTGCGTCTATTTGTACGGATCGTACTTCCTAGGTTGTAGGGGCCCCCTTACAAGTACGAGTTGTATGGAGAAACCGCTCCATACCACGGTTTGTACAGTGTTTTTCCAGGATCGGAATCAGCCCCCATGTGTTTTTGTGTAGATTGAAGCAAAGACTGTAACCCAAGTGTCACAGACCTCTACGTGTGGTACAATCCCCATTGGTAAACAGATTGTTAGAATCCTGTGATTCTCATGAGGTGTACTATCGAGAAATACTGACTCTATTTATGTAATTATCTGGGCTAACCTGAATGGAATTTGTTCCCTTTTTACAGGCAACTTACCGATTACTGATCGTATAGTCTGTGGTGTGATTTTGTTTGTGTTCCCATGATGAGGGGTGTGCTGTCGAATTCTAATAGCAGGTTGGACTGTTAAAGTCCGCATGACATATTGTACCAATTGTCTATGTATTTTAATTAATTGTTTTAGCTGAGCTAACAGTTCTACATCTGACATTCTTTCAATGTTAGGATGTGGTGTATAGCTGGCTAGTACCGGCCATGTAGCTCCTGGTCTACTTAGTGGACCGAGTCTGATAATGTGATTTTGATGTTGTAGGGCGCCTTTAAACTAGAGCTGATGCTCTTGGTAAGTTAGTGGAATTTCAACGTCCTCGAAAGGAACGTATTCCGCTGGACGTTCCTCCATCTTGTAGAAGTGGAACACATATGTTGTTGGATTTGCCTGTGGAAAGACAATCAATGAATAGAATACCTCTGTCTGCCGATATTCATGTGCCTCTATGACAAATATAACCGTACCACCTCTTGGTGATAGGCCATTTTCTATAAGCTTTATAGCTATGGCTTTTCTCACGTTTTCCAGGATGATTATAGCATCCGGGTCATTTTGTTGGAGACCTGTAACGCCTAAAACCAGTTGGGCTGCGGTTCCTGCAGGTCCACCGCTCTCTTCGTCGCTATCTTGCATTTGCATTTGTTGCAAGTTATGCACAGAAGGTTTCAAGGAAATAAAGATAAGGTGCACAATATTTTGGAACACTGTATCCTTCAACGTTGAACAAAACCAAAAACTAATACATAGGATTTTTCGTCCTACTTAGTTTAAGGCGGATATTTTATCCTTAAAGCCACTCCAGATGTCTATTGGAGGTTTTACGGGATAAAGGGGTCTCTTTGAAAAACACGACTAAGTTATTCTAGTATCTAGCGTTAAATTAGTGCCTTACCAAAGGTTGGGTGCCATGTAGTGTAGTTCCTATATTCACAATAGGCTCTGCGCATTGGAATAGTATATCCTATAGATCAGACGTAGGACTGAAGTCGACTAGGTCTCTATCGAATATACTAGACTTAATTGTGTGTGCCAGCTAGCTCAGAGGTCACTAGACACTTTCTCGAATTCACAAGAAGGGATTAGTCTCTGACAACCGCATAAACATGACAACTTTGTTTCCCCAAGATAAAACGTATCTTTAGAGTCGTGGAAACAATAGATAGATATTTCACTCAGTCAATCGTGCATGCCTCGTTTCACTAGAGGTGCAAAGAAAGTAGAAAGACGGGCGGTTTCAATAAAAGGTTTTATTGAACAGTCTTCTTTCTCAAGCATAAGAAATGAACTGCAACAATCGTAACATAGTTTATAAAATATAATGCGTACAGTATAAATAGTAGAATAAAATAATACTGTAAGAGCATTGTATGGTTCCTAAACCATATATAAATACATACATAAATAACAGAGGCTACAAAGTACTCAACTGGTGCTTCTAAAATACGCCTACCCCGGTGTACCTACCCTAAGCTTAGTACAAGGGAAGAAGTAAGTGAAGTGTAGCATAAATGTAGTATTCTTTGCCAAGAATCTGCTCAAGATTTCTCTAAGGGTCTAATCAGCTCCGTACTTTAGTTTAGAATGGAGAAGGCTGGTCTCGGGACTCGATTTCCCAACAACCCGCAAGGGTAGCTTGGAAACACTGGAGCTGGATTTCTTGGCAGGAGAAAAGACAGCGTCTCTCTCAGTGCATCTGCTGAAGGGTCGGCTTCCTTGGGCACTTGCTGTAGCAGGGCGCGTCGGGCCAGTAGATAGTCGAACTGCTCCAAATCACTGTGCGTTTGCTTGGGCGAGTGTTGGCATATTTATACCTTGAAGGTGCCGAGTTTGACGTACAGTTGGACATAATAACGTCATCAAAGAGTCTCAGTTCTTTAAAAACTCCATGAGTTCTGGGACAAATCAATATACAAGCAAGGGGAAGTTCCCGGCTGCTGAAGCTGAGTTTTCCAAGAAATCGTTGTGGATTTTCGGAACTAGTGAAAGTAGCCCTGCCGTATTTGGACTGCATGAGCTATGTCTAAATATGGTTCTGCTTTCTATGCCTATATAAGGATATGGTGATTTATACCTATATAAGGGCATGAATCGTGAAACTTACAATAGGGTCCTAAAATGATACATAACACAACCCTAGTGATGCCACTGGCGATTGTCCTTAAGACTTGCGTTTGACAGACACCTGAGCAGCGAATTCCTCTAAGACTCGCGTATTGAATTGTTTTACAGACTGAGCATTGCACATGGCAGTCTAATGAAAAGTGGAGTCCGGACACTGCAAGTCCCTACGGCAACATCATGAGGTATGTCGTATGGATTTTGATTTAAACAGAATTTAATTGTATAAAGAGATTATCGATGTATGTTTCAAGCGCCAATTCGATTCTTTTTGTTTTGCATTCCATAAGGTCGGCTGCTAGAGCCAGTTCCATCGTTTTACCGCATTGTTGAAGATGTTGTTAGATGCCCAAAACCATTTTAAGGTAAAAAGGGGTTGATTTGTCCTTTTTTGTGTGTATCATGCGGAGATGAAGGCACATTAATTAAAAGTCTGATTTTTGTTTTCTTCTTTTTTTCTTTGTTGTTGAATTTCCTTTGGACAATCTCGTAACATTTGTATTGATGCCTGGAGTGGTGAAAGTGGCAAGTGGCACAGTGGGTGCCAGGATAAAGAGCATAAGGTACATTAGTGTTATTTAGAACATTGAAGAGAGTGGGAGTGATACAATTTAATGGTAACACACGCAGCTTTTCTTTTTTTGTTTGTAGCTTATTTTCCAGGTCCTGCGGATAACCCAAAACATTAGTGGGTTTGAAACGCGTAGACCGTTTATTACATCCAAACAAGTATTGTTTTATGAATTTGTAGAATCAGGTCCTGAATATAGTGTGTCAACTAATGAATTTCAGTTTCTTATGACCTGAATACATAACTGATTGGTCTAATTTCTCCCTGGGTTTATGTTGTTCTTATTTACTGTGTTGTATTTCTAAAACCTTTCCCTTGGGTTTCGCCACTTTTCTTTCTTCCTTTCTTCAATGTTTCATGGAATTTGAGCGTGCTCATATTGTGTAAATCATTTTGATTTTAAAATGTGATGTGGTTTATTTGTTATTGCCAAATTTGGTGTTATATGGTTGTAATGTTTTTGAGGTCTTAAAAATGTTCGCAATATTTATGAAAATAATAACATGAATGAATTGGTTTTTCAAAAAAATCTAAAAAACTTATATGAGAAAATAACAATAAACATATTTATTCATTTTACAATCACTACGAGTATCACGTATGATTGGTATGAGTAAAGTGGCAAATAGAATTATCAGTGCCATAAAGAGAATTTTTGTCTTTTCCGCATTTAAAAAAACCTGAAGTTCATTCATTTCCATATGTCCAACATGCAGGTGGAAAGCCAATTAAGCGTTTCCTCCAGGTTTTTAGTGATGGAGACTAATATCTGAATATCATCAGCATACATCATGCATGAGAAACCGTGTAATCTAATCAGATCACCCAAGGGGGCCATATATGTTGAATAGCAAAGGAAATTCTTATGAATATAAGGTGGAAGACAGACACAATTAGTTCTATCAGTCAAGAAAGACTAGATCCATTCCAGCTCTTTGCCCAATACTTATAACAACTCTGTAGAAGTATGAGTTGAGTGACCGAATCCAATCAAAATCAGGTTTGCCGGGAGATCTGTGTCCCCCAAAAACCATGGCCCTTATTTCCTCCAGCTGCACCCCAGAAATTCTTAAATTTTTTAACAGATCCATTATTATGTTTCTTATATAGCGCCTGAATTGACCCCCGAAGGGGTATCTCCGCGCTTGCCTTGGGAACCCGTCCTGGCTTTTCCCTGTGAGATAGCCCCTACAGGGCATCCCCAAGGTGAAAGCCAGGCATCCCGCCGCGGGGGGCCGTTGTGGAGATTAAGAAAGCTTAATGCCCAGAGTTGCAGAGTGTGAACCCATGATTAGGTCAGGCACCGAAGCGAGAATTATCGAGTCCATGGACATTTGAGCTCAAGACCCTGCCGCGTCAGGAATTGAACCCTGGTCCCGGGTCTGATCTCTGCTTCAGGGTCTGCCTGCTCTAACCAGTGAGCCACACTGGTTAGAGCAGGTCCATCCAATCTGGCATCATCCCCACTGACTGGAAAGAGGCTTATGTCAGGCCAATACTGAAAAAACCTACAGCTGACCCCCAAACGCTCAGTAATTATCGACCTATATCCCTTTTGCCTCTGTTGGCCAGACAATTAGAAACCATCATGAACAGGCAATTAAGCGCATTTTTTTAATCAACCAAAATTCTGGATCCATCTCAGTCGGGATTCCGTCCAGGCTTCAGCACTAAGACTGCCATTCTTGCAGTAACTGACTCACTGAGGTAGGTGCTAGATGCTGGGGGATCCACAGTTTTGATTTTGTTAGATCTCTCCGAAGCATTTGATACCATCTCTCATTCTATGCTTGCGGAGAGACTACACTCATATGGTATTTGAGGCTCAGCCTTGACATGGCTCAATGATTTTCTGTCCGACAGATGACAAAGGATTATGTAGGGTCCGTATCTTTCACAGAAAACCTGTTTGGACAAGGGCGTCCCCCAGGGCTCTTGCCTGAGTCCGACATTATTTAATGTCTATATGGCACCTTTAGCAAAAATCATCGAACCATTCGGATTCGAGATAATTTCTTACGCTGATGATATCCAGTTGATGTTTTCACTGGGTATCGATATGGAGGAGGAGAAATCCCGTTTTGCAGCAGGCATGCTTGCAGTATCAAATTGGATGACAGCGAACTGCCTCCAATTAAATCCTAGTAAGATTAAATTATGCTCATGGGAAAAGCCTTGACAATCTGGACACCTGATTGGAGGCCAGATAAGTTGGGTACGGCCCCCACCCCAACCCAAGCAGTAAAAAATCTTGGAATAAAACTGGATCCAACGTTATCTATGAAGGACCATGTGGCAGCAACGTCTAGCTCCTGCTACTCCAGTTTACGCCTACTACGCAGGATACTTCCCTATCTGTCGACCAACCACTGGAGAACCTTGGTTCAAGCCATGGTGATGAGTTGACTTGATTATGGAAACTCACTATTGGCAGAAATAGGAGAGTTATTGCTTGCTAAATTGCAGGCAATCCAAAATACAGCAGCCAGGATGATTTTAAATCGACCCCCAGGCTCCCCCTCCGCTCCTCTGCTGAGACAGCTACATTGGCTTCCTATTAATAAGCGATCCTTTTTCAAGACCTGCTGTCTTACCTTCAATGCTGTGAATGGTAGAGGCCCTCTGTACCTTCAGAAGAAATGCTTGAAGCAAGCCTCACGTTGTAACTTAAGGTCCAATTCTCGGGCCCTCCTAAAAATCGCTTGAATCTGTCTGAGCCACACTGGTGGGAGATCCTTCTCGCACCTTTCTCCGCGGTACTGGAATCAGCTCCCTGTTGCTCTACGGAAATGTGCTACGTATGCCGCTTTTAGAAAACAATTGAAAACTTTCCTGCTCTAACTTACCTTCAACGTGACCGGCTATTCTGTCTCAATTCGCTAGGGTAGCGCTGAGATGCCTCCTTGTGAGTCGCGCGCTTTAGAAACTTATCTAGCATAACATAACAAGGCCACTTATAAGGCCAATAGGATCAAGACAGTAGAACCACCTTGGTCCAATTGCCTCTTATGTCCTAAATCACAGCCCAAAGGGCTGTCTAAGTACTATGAAATGGATGAAATCCCGACTGAACCTCAACTAATAGCTTATTTAACTCTAAGTATGAGGTAATGTGATGATTATTGTGGCTCTTCAGCAAGAAGCAGAGATCCGCCGCCAGTTTTTTAGTGCAATGTATTATAATGTGTGTTTTAGTAAGGAGGGGATACATGTGGTGCCTAAAGGTTTGTTGCATAGGTCCATTATCGGAGGCACCACTAGCTCCTTGGCGATAATACAAGGAGGACAATGATCAGATGATGAGCCTGACTTTATTGTTATCAGATCATTTAGCCTATTTAGTTGCACTAGTAAACACTCTGTCAAGCTGGCTGTGCTATCGGCTATGGGTGCTGCAGATTCCATAATATGCCTACAAGCAATTAAGGTCAAAAGAGGACCAGGTTGTCACATAGCTGTTGGTTGTGACAAATAGTATTAGAACGAAAGGTCGTTGGCGTGGCTTGCGTGCCGGAGATAGAGGACGTCTCTCCCGTGAGCTCCGTCTCGGACATCCCGCGGATGCCGTGAGAAGTCATCTTCCCGTCTTTCGGACTGTTTTTTTTTTGCCGAATTGAGCTGTCGGAAGGTGGGAGCTCTGAAATGAAGCGTTTTTCTTGCTGAAACGAGCGCAGTTTCGAGGACAATCTCTGTTGGTAAATATCTCCTCACTTGAAAGCACGAACGGCCGCCATTTTGTGTGCTGCCGGTTTGAATGTTTATTTGCGCTATTTCTGCACTCTCCCTTTCGTTTTGGCAACAGCGTGGCTCAAATACCAACTTATGATGCTGCACCATTTCTAAAGTGATGAGGACTCTTTTCCAGTTTTTGCACTGTTTCTGCTTTCAATTTAAATGCGCAGCTTTCTCCCTGGGATGACACGACCGCCATTTTGCGTTTCTGGATGCCTTGCTTCCTAATGATGCTACACACAGGCAATGTGCTGACTGCCTCAACACCATTTCTTGACTTCCAGTGACCATCAGTCTCCTCTATTTTCTCAATGTAATATGTATACCAACCTTATAGTGTTTTGGCATTTTTTCTAACTTTATATTAACGCAATGATCTACCACAATATCCATATCCTGACCTGTTGGATGCCTCTTTTATGATAATGTGTGGCTGTTACTGAATCTTCGCACTGATACACTAGTGAGTCATTGGCATCCATACTCTGTTCCGGATTATACAACATTATTGGACATATCTCCCTTTTGTCATCCTGCATCATGGCGAATGTCTCTACTTCGCCGAAGTTATCGCAAACTGGAACCAAACCTAAAAGACAAAAAAACGACCCACCCTCCCACATTAACTCTTCGACTAATCCTGTTCTGGATTCCATCCTTGAGGAGGTGCGTGGTCTCCAACCTTTTATGTCTGCTACCAATGCTAAACTCCAGCAGATTGAGGAGCGCTGGGTGGTTATGGAAAATAAGGTGTTGAACTTAGAACAACGTGTAAGTGATGTCCAGGACCTCTCAACTCGAATTCCACTATTGGAACAAGAAATCCACAAACTCAAACTACATACAGAGGATTTGGAAAATCGCAATAGACGCAACAACCTACGCGTTTATGGTGTTCCGGAAAATTTGGAGGGGTCTGACATGGTCTCTTTTATTCGAAAATTCCTTCAGGAGCTCCTGGAACTCTCACCATCGACTCACCCTCTCAACATCCAACGAGCACATCGTATTGGCCGCCTCAATTCCAATGCCACCAAACCACGTGGAATCATCATGTTATTCTTGGAGTTCACAGAGTTAATGGCTGTATTGAAGTCCGCCAGGGCCAAACGTCGCCTCCAGTGGTCTGGTCACATCTTCATTTCCCAAGACCTCTCTTCTGCTACAAATGCTCGACGTAAGGAATTCCTGAACCTTCGACCCACGATGAGACAACTCAACATTCAGTATGGAATTCTCCATCCCTGCTTCTGCAAGATCACACACAATGGCCGTACCAGGTCCTATGATGATCCCCAGAAACTTCGCGAATATCTGCTAAGTGTCACACCTTCCACCATGGACACTGCTAGCTAATGCCTTTTTGTTTTTCCTTGTTTTTCTCTTTCTACAATCAATACTCTAACCTATCTAATGTTTCTTAACTTGTCTTCCTTTTCTATCTCGTTTTAATATTTTCCTCACATCCTTGTGTTTATCCTTTTTCATAATGTCCGTATCCGGTGTGCTCGTGGGACATGTCCTCTCTCAGGTGTACCCGCGTCTCACATGTTTTGGTTACTGTCTTCTCCACAGGTCAAGCCTTTGTGCCTTGACCTGTTTTCTTATTCTCTTTTTCTTTTTATGTATCTTTCCTCTCTCTCTCTTTTCTCTCTCTTTCCTTGCTTCCTTCTTCTCAAGTGGCCTCTACTGTTTTCTCTACTTCTCCGATTATTCTATCCTCATTTCTTGATTCTTCTTTCCTTTCTTGAAATGAGCGTTCTAAAATTTCACAGTTTAACTGTTATTTTTTGTCTTCCCCTCTGTAGTGATCTCCTCGCCCTGTGTCGCTTCCATTTGTCGCCCATCCTTCCCTCCTCCCAACATGTGTAATTTTGTCTCTTGGAATGTTCGAGGTCTTGGTCACCCTGTCAAGCGTCAGAAGGTATTGTCTCACTTAACCAAATTTCATTCACAGGTTGTTTTTCTTCAGGAAACGCATTGCTCTGACATTGAATCCCTTAAGCTAAAGAGACATTGGGTGGGTCAGGTTGTGTTTTCTCCTGCGGTTAACAAAAAAGGAGGGGTTGCTATATTGTTTCACAAGGCTTTAAATGCACAAATTATTTCCTCTCAGAATGATGATGAAGGTCGTTGGGCAATGGCAAAGGTTGTTATTCACAATAAGACGATGGTTTTATTAAATATATATGGCCCTGCTCGTCCAGGACCCAAATTTTGGAAAGACATTAAATTACTCATTGCATCTATAGATTGTCCTGATTTCATAGTAGCTGGTGATTTTAACCAGTGGTTAGACCCTTTTTCAGATCGGTTATCTTCGAGTAAATTTCAACCTGACAAAACCCATAAGAGTTTTCAATCTGCCATTGCCTCGCGGCCTATATATGATTCGTGGAAAGTGTGTAATCCTGATTTATTGGAATATACTTTTTTTTCTAATGTTCACCATACACGTTCAAGAATTGATTATATTATGATTAGTAAGTCTCTCCTTCCCTCCATTCAAAAATCTGTTATTGGTTCTATTTTTATCTCTGACCATGCTCCTGTTTATACTACCCTTGACCTTTCCCTTAGCTCATCTAAATTTAATCGTTGGAAATTCAATTCTTTCCTTTTATCTGATGCCACTTTTATGAAAAAATGTACTGCGTTTTTTAATGAATACTTTTCCTTAAATGACCCTGCTGATACCTCCATTCCTAACACTTGGGATGCTTTTAAAGCTTCTTTTCGAGCTTTTACGATTTCCTATGTTTCTGCTAAAAAGAAGCTTAATAAGCAAAAATATGAAGATCAACTTAAACAGATTAAAACCCTTGAACACACGTATTTCTCTTCCAAATCCCCATCTGCCCTTCAGGATTTGATTCTTGCCAAAACGACACTTAATAAAATTATCACTAATGAAGCCTGTCACACCCTCCTTAAAATAAAATCTAAATTTCATGGTGGTCAGAACAAAGCAGGGAAAATGTTGGCCAATTATTTGAAAATCAAGTCTGAACGCAAAGCTGTCGGCCCAATTTTTAATGACTCACTTAACAAACTTGTTACCTCTGATGAAGACATTGCTGAAGTCTTTCACAACTACTACCAAGCCCTATACACAGATGACACTCACCCTTCTGATGCAAACTTAACAACATTTTTTGAAGGCCTTCCCTCCACCCCAGCCCTCCCTATTGACTTTTCACATCTAGAACGTGAAATTACCCTCCAGGAAATCACCACGGCCATTCATTCCCTCAAGAAATCAAAAGCCCCTGGCCCTGATGGTCTGCCAGTTGAGTTTTATTCCTCCTTCCATTCCTTTTTTGCCCCTAAACTCCTTCAGTTATTTAACTCTTTTATTTTGGAAGCTAAAGCCTCCGGCTCCTTTTTGGATGCCCTCATTGTAATTATTCCTAAACCTGATAAGGATCACTCCCAATGTAAAAATTATCGCCCCATATCCTTAATTAATTATGACTGTAAAATTTTTGCTAAAATCCTTGCCTCTCGCCTTGATTCCATTATCCCTCGTTTAATCAACACTGACCAGGTGGGTTTTGTTAAGGGCAGGCTCGCTGCTGATAATGCTCGTCTTTTTTCCAATGTCCTTGCCCACAGTAAAAATGTCAAAACCCCGTTAGAAGCCCTATCCCTAGATGCTGAAAAAGCTTTTGATCGTATTAATTGGCAATATATGTTCCGAACCCTTACTTGGTTTGGTTTTGGCCCAAATTTTATATCGTTAGTTAAACTCCTTTATTCATCCCCTCGTGCCAGCATTTTTGTTAACAACCAATTTTCCAGATTCTTTTCTTTAACCAGAGGCACAAGACAAGGTTGTCCCCTTTCCCCTTTACTATTTATTTTATGCCTTGAGCCCTTTCTCCAGCGCATTCGTTCCAACCCTCATATCACTGGTTTAAAATTTTCCTCTGTCGAAACTAAATTGTCAGCGTATGCTGATGATGTCCTCATCTACATGTCCAATCCCGAATCATCCCTCCCGCCCTTTTTAAATGAAGTTCAGTTGTATTCTTCAATATCAGGATATAAGCTCAATTTATCCAAAACGGAAGTGCTTCCCCTTAATTCATTGTGTTTTCAATACATGTTTAATAATTCTGATTTTGCATGGTGCCCATCTAAAATTAAGTACCTTGGTATATGGTTCTCCTCCTCTCTAAAAAATACCCTTAAATTAACCTTTGATTCGTTGACTAATAAAATTCAATCCCTTCTGCAAATTTGGTCCCCCTTATTTCTATCCTGGTGGGGCAGACTGGACACCATCAAAATGATGATTACCCCACATGTGTTGTATACTGTTTCTATGCTCCCTTTCAAAATCCCCAAATCCTATTTTTCTCATATTAATTCTATATGTACAAAATTCTTGTGGAATAATAAACATCCCCGCATTGGTTTACATAAGTTGATTCGACCTAAAAATGAAGGTGGTGTTCGTTTTCCTGATTTTGGCTCTTATCACTCTGCCTTTTTGATCAAACAATCCTTCTCCTTGGCTTATGACTTCCTTGATACTCCTGTCCCTAAGTGGGTTCTTCTGGAACGCTCTTTTTTAAAAGATTTCTCCTTTCAACATGTTCCTTTTATGTCAAATTGTACCTTTATATCCAAGTATCCCATTCTGAAGTATTCCCAATCTACATTGCAAAGTGTTTTCTCCTCTACTCTTTCCCCTCTAAAATGTTTTTTATCATCTGTAGTTTGGTATAACAAATTTCTTAGATATAAGGGTAAATCATTTTATTTTAAACACTGGAAAGAAAAGGATATAATGTTTGTACATCAGTTTTTCCTTGACTCCACTCTTCTTTCTTTTCCAGCTTTACAAAACATGTTTAATTTACCTCCCTCATTTCTTGCTGAATATTCTATTATAACATCTGCTATTCAATCTCACTTATCCTCTTTATCTTCCTCCCCCGACTCCTTTTCTTCTTTTACTCCTGTCACTCCACTTTATCCTCTCTTTTCTACTCAACAACCAAAAGCTGCTCTTATATATTCACTTTTAATGTCTCATTCTTCTGTTCGCTCTAAATCTAAAGTAGAGACTGCTTGGGAAACTGATCTTGATGTCTCTTTTGACATTGCATTATGGGATCGTTTATGGTCTAGACTCTTTAAAGTCTCTGTTGCTGCACGCATTACTCAATCCTTATTTTTTATTTACCATAGAGTTGTTATTACCCCGGTTACTATTCATAAATTTTCTCCAACCTCTTCTCCTTTATGTTGGTCTTGTTCTAAAGATACAGGTACTCTACAACACCAACTGTACCATTGTTCCCCAGTTTTATCTTTTTGGAATGATGTTTGGAATATATGTATGAAAATGTTATCTCTTTCTTCACAATTATCTTTTTTACGCATATTTTTAGGTTCTTTATCTGATGATATTGATATTATTACACCCTCTTCTGCTAAGTTGTTAGACCTATTTATTGCACTTGCATTTAAAGTTATTTTATCGTGTTGGAAAGATAATTCAAAACTCTCGGTCCACACATGGTGGAATTATATTTGTGATGAACACAGAATTTCTATAGCCTCTTCTACCTCTGTTCCTCTGAAAATCAAATCTGATTTATTATGGCTTCCCTTTACTTCTTATCTTTCATCTAACCCCTCTCCCTTACCGCGTGCTCCTTGTCCCCTGTGATCCCTTTGTTTTACTTCCCTCTCCTCCTCTTTCTCCCCTCTTCTCTTTCCTTTCCTTCTGCTTTCTTCTTTTTCTTTCTTTTTCCGTCTTTCTTCTATCTCTTTCTTCCTACCCTTCTTTTCTATATATAAATTCCTATAGATTGATGTCTTTTTATTATTATACTCATATGTACTTTTTTCTAATTCTTCATGACATGCTTCTTGTATCACTTTTCAATGCTTAATAAAAATTTCTTAAACAAAAAAAAAAGAACGAAAGGTCGTTTTTAAGAATGGAAAAGATTTCTGTGGATGGATTTTTATCTTCTTCAATCTTCTGAGCATAGTACTTAGGGAGGGAGTTGAGCAAACAGGTTGTGTATTTCTTGATAGCTTTATAATTAACTTCCTTTGCTTCTCTGTTGAACTCCTTTCTTCCTAGACCCGAAAAGCATTTAGGTAGAAGATCTTAATGCAGACGACTATCCACCTCAACAGACCCTTGCTGCAAAGCCTTATCTTTCTTAGCCCCGGAGAACCCAACAAAAAAAATGATCATCCACTGATCCTCTTTGGTGAGCATAATCAAATAGCTTATGTAATTAAGTGTTGAAAGCCACAACTTCGCGAACTATACAAAGCATGTCCGTTTGCAAAATTAAATGTGTTTTTTGGCAATGTGTGAGCTTTGCATGGGATTCTGGATGAGTAACCCCACCCTGGACTCCTTCGGCTGTCTAGATTTTAAAAATATGCTTGTTTGGTAGGTTTCGTTAGGTGCCGGCTGAGCTGGGGCACAAAATCAACAGCTACCCACATTGCAAAAAATACATCATTTTTCAGTGGAAAATGTGATGCTGGTGCCCTTTGTCCTTTTGTTCCACGACCATTTGTCCTACCGACACAAGTGCAGCACCTTTTACTTGGGAGACTTGAGGGAACAATAGGGTGGTAGGAAATGTGCAGCTGCCTGCAGATTCCAGGACTTTGAGTTGGGGTCCAAAATCTGTGCAGTTACCCACATTGCAAAAACACATTGTGTTTCGGTGGAAAAATGTGTGTCTTGCGTTTGGTGCCCTTTCGTTTTGCGGTCACTTGGTCTACCCACAAAAGTGAGGACCTGTCTTTCTTGGGAGAATTGGGACATTCCGAGATATTTTCTCACAGAAATTCAGCAAAATGTGTTTGTTTACGTAAAATGTAGGCTTTTCACAGGATTCTGTGGAAAAAACCTGGTGTGCGCCACGCAAGTCACCCTGCACAGGACACCCTTGGGTGTCTGCTTTTTAAAGATGTGTTGGTTTGTTAAGTTTCCCTAAGTGCCGAATCAGCTAGGGCTTAAAATCCACAGCTAGCCACATTGTAGTCTGCTGGGTGAAGTATGATGTCTTCTAGGTCACGTTTTGGGGTGTTTTGTGTCACAGACGCAAGGCCCAGACACACAAGTGGGGTACCATTTTTATTGGTAGACATGTGGGAATACAGAATAGTAGAACATGTTTTACCAATTACATATCTTCACGTTTGTGCCTTTGAAATGTAAGCAAGTGTGTAGCATAGAAGACATTTTACAAAATGCCCTCTGAAACACATGCTAGTATGGGTACTCATAAATTCAGCGATGTACACACAACCACTACTATGTTATGTTATTTTTATTTGTACAGCGCACAGCTGCCCCAGCTAAGGTGCGTCCTGGCGCTATGAGAAGGTAAACACAACACAACACCGATAAAAAGAGGGGAGAGGAAATAGCCTAAAATTAACCAAACAAGAAAGTTTTGATGGCACGCCTAAACTGAAGAAGGTCATCAATTGCCCGAATCTCAGAAGGAAGGAGGTTCCACCACTTCGTGGCTAACACTCAAAAGGAGCGGCCGCCAGTTCTACTCAACCTGAAGCGCGGAACCACCGCCAGGTTCTGACCCAAAGATCTCAAGGATCGCAGAGGAGCATAAGGTGTTAAAAGATTCGCCAGTATTTGAGGGGACGTACCCTTGAGGATTTTAAATGCAAGGCAGAGGACCTTGAATTTAATCCTCTGATTTACAGGAAGCCAATGAAGCGAATGCAACGTTTTTGAAACCGAGCACCGCCTGGGCAGACCTACCACTACTCTGGCTGCAGCATTTTGCACTCGCTGCAACCGGGTGAGTTCAGCCTGGTTTATCCCCGCCAAGAGCGAGCTGGCATAGTCCAGCCGGGACAACACGGATGCCTGAACCACCAGCTGTCTGGTGGGGGCATCAAAGAATTTAAGTATAGGCCTAAGACCTCTAGTAGTGTCATAGCAGGAGGCCACCCTCTTGGTGTGGCAAGTAAAACTGAGTGTTGGATCAAGCCAGACCCCAAGAATTTTTATCTCCGATACTGGAGAACGGGTCATACCCAGTTCAGAAGGCCACCAGTTGTCACTCCACAGCCCCACTTGCTTGCCGACCACCATGACCTCTGTCTTCTTAGTATTCAACTGGAGACAGTTAGAGTTCATCCAATTGGCCACTGCCCGTACACCGTCACGGAACCTGAGAGCCTCCACATCAGAGTCCCCATTCAACGTGACAGCCAGCTGCGTGTCATCGGCATATGAGACCATCGTCAAGCCCCATTGCTTGACGACCGCAGCCAGCGGTCTAAAGTAAAGATTAAATAGAGTGGGACCCAACGATGATCCCTGTGGGACATACCAAGGCTAACGGGTAAGATTTGGATTTGACGGGTGGAATCGCCACCTGGAACGACCTATCCGTAAGAAAAGACCGAAACCAGCATAGGGCAGAGCCCTTAACTCCTACTTCCTCGAGTCGCTGAAGTTAAATCCTGTGCGAGACCGTGTCGAACGCGGCACTCAGATCTAATAGCAAAAGTGCTGCAGTCCGACCCGCATCAAGCACAGAACGCAGGTGTTCGACCATAGAAAGTAGGGCCGTCTCCGTGCTGTGGCCCGCGCGGAACCCATTTTGAGTGGGGTCAAGAATGTTGGCTCTGGTAAGATGGTCTGCCAGGATGCTGTTCACATGGGCCTCAGCAACGTTTGTGGCCTAGGGAAGCAAGGAGATAGGGCGGTAGTTCTCAGGTTTGAGAGGATCCAGGGTAGCCTTCTTCAAGATAGGTGTAACTACGGCCTGCTTCCACCTCATAGGCACTATACCTGAGGATAGTGACAGGTTAATTAGAGACAACACCGGAGTACGGGATAGCGGCAGCATATTCCTAAGCTGAACCGGTTTAAGCGGATCCGCAGGAGAACCCGACTTAATTTTTAGGCTCAAGGAATCAAAGGCCTCCATTGTCAAGGAAGGCAGAGTGTCAAGACACTCGCTATCTCCCATGATACAACTGGCTCGCTCTGGATTCAACGAGCCAGTCGGGAAGGTGCGATAGATCGCATGCACCTTCTCGAGGAAAAAAGAGGCCAGACTCTCAAAGTGGGAGTCCGAGCATATTTCTGCTGCCGTTGTCCTCTTAGCCATGAGGTCTTTTAATACCTTGAATATCAGTTTAGAGGGGTTGGGGCTATTCAGAAACTCTTGAGCATAATAGGCTGCGCGAGTTCTGCATACCGCTCTATGATAGATCTTCGTTTTAGCAGAATAACAAGCCTTGAGCACAGGATCAAACAATTTTCTTCATAGCCTTTCAGCCTGCCTACAGGCTCTCTTAAGGGACGCTAAGGTGCTGTCGTACCAAGGACTATGCTCTTTTGAGCGCTGTTTAGACCAAACCAAGGGGATCAAGGAATCAAGGGCGCGGGAGATCCACTCACAGAAGGAGTCATATCCGCAATCAACATTGGTGATAGGGCCCAGGGGTGCTTTTTCCAACTAATAGTAAAAATCCTCCAATTTTAATTTGTTCCAATGTCGTTTAAGAATAGTTTTATCCTGAGATATAAAAAGAGGTTCAGACATGGGAAAAATCATTTTCACCAGCATATGGTCAGTCCAAATCACCTGGATAGGACAGAGTGCTCTAATTCCCTCTAAGTTTGTAAAAAACGTGTCAAGTATGTGCCCATCTCGATGAGTGGGGGAGGTCACCAGCTGGGAGAACTGCAAGGCTTCTAAATCAGCCAAGAAGCTCCGG
Source organism: Lissotriton vulgaris (assembly GCF_964263255.1). Lineage (NCBI taxonomy): Eukaryota > Metazoa > Chordata > Amphibia > Caudata > Salamandridae > Lissotriton > Lissotriton vulgaris. The sequence goes on from NC_141693.1 coordinate 1,900,028,189, forward strand.
ATAGAGGGCAGGGACAGACAGTCAAGATGGAGGTTGAGGTCACCGAGGACATTACAATTCGCACATCCTAGTGCCTCTGTACTGATGAAGTCCGGGAGAGTAGTCCTGAAGGCAGCATCGTAGCCCGGAGGGCGGTATATTAAAAGGCCAGAGAAGGCGAAGTAATGGTTCAACGAAATTTTAAAATGGGCACATTCACACCCTGGGAGTTTTAGGGCCTTCCATTCACATGGAAAGCACAACTTAACGGCCAAAACCTTAACTACTAAACTCAGTATCTGGTGTACATTTCAGAAATACAGAGTTTTCCTTCATACCCTTTTTCCATTCTTTGTGATTTACGACATGACCTGCTGTACTGTCGGTACACAACGAAGAACCATAGTAAGGTGCAGCTCGGTTGGTGACTCTGTGAACCTAGGATTCTTGGAAAACCTACAAGACCTATAATGAATGAATGAATGGATGAATGAATATTTATTGTTGGCTACTAAAAACCATTACATAAAACCAGCAATACAAACAGGCAAAAGCCTTCCACTCTTCGTCTGCTTTATCGACTACTCGGCGGCATTTGATGGGATCGACCGCGCAATTCTGTGGCATAAGCTGGTCCAATGGAACATCAATCCGGGACTGCTAAGAGCGATACAGTCCCTGTATCAAAAAACTTAGGTGCGTATCAAACTCTCAAGGGACCATGCTTCTGCTAAGATCTACACTGACAGAGGCCTAAAGCAAGGGTGCCGTCAACGCCTTTAGCAGCCCCATTCTCGTATGATCCAAAAGGACCAGGTCATCAGCATATTGCATGAAGTATATTTTGTGTCTGCCGATCTTTGGAGTGGCCAGGGCTGCACCAGTCAAGGCCCTCTCCATGTCTGCCGTGTATAAGTTGAATAGTAATGGGGCTAGCACGCACCCTTGCTTTAGGCCTCTGTCAGTGTAGATCTTAGCAGAAGCATGGTCCCTTGAGAGTTTGATACGCACCTAAGTTTTTTGATACAGGGACTGTATCGCTCTTAGCAGTCCCGGATTGATGTTCCATTGGACCAGCTTATGCCACAGAATTGCGCGGTCGATCCCATCAAATGCCGCAGAGTAGTCGATAAAGCAGGCGAAGAGTGGAAGGCTTTTGCCTGTTTGTATTGCTGGTTTTATGTAATGGTTTTTAGTAGCCAACAATAAATATTCATTCATTCATTCATTCATTCAAGCTCTGCAAAGGATGGGATTTTTCATCTTTACACCCTGTCCAGAGTAATGCATATGGCTGCCTTTGGGAAGTTTATCTACAAGACCGATACATTCCAGCAACCAGAAGGGTCCAGTGGACTATCAGTATATTGCTTTCGAAAATATGCCATAGTAAGAAGTTACAGATAAAAACATGGACACAAATGGCTGTTTTTTCAACTGAATTTCAATATTGTTTTATGTCAACTGTCACTTTTTATAGGAAAGCTTTGAAGGATCTACACACATGACCCCTTGCTGAATTCAGAACTTTATCTAGTTTTCCAAAATTCATGACTTTCTGGGATCCACCATAGGTTTCCTACTCGTTCCCACCACTAACTGGAAGGAGGTTGAAAGCTCAAAAGATAGGAAAAATTTGCTATTTCTCAGTAAAATGCCCAAACCTTTTCTTGATGCCATTTCCAAGAAAAATACAGACACTTATTTCTGCAGCACTTTTCCCCATTTTTCCAAAAAGAACCACATTTTTTGCCATATTTTGGCTAATTTCTCAGTCCCCTCCAGGGGAATCCGCCAACCCTGGGTATCTTTAGACTCCATTTATGTGGAAAAAAGTTATGGAGACCTACACGCAAACTACCCCAAATAGCAAAAAAGGATTCAGTACTGGGGAAAAGAGGCCCAGACGCTAAAGGGTTAATGGTGCCCACTACAAGACCTTGCAGGGCCAAAGATAAAACAAAAAATCTAACAGTTTGGCTTGTAAGGGGTCGGTGTGGCAGACTCCACACCAGGTCACAAATTGGTCACAGTGCACAGCATAAACAGACTTTGTAGAGGGAGGCCTGGCCGCGAGGATGACATCCACATCCTCAGGCGGTTGATCAAACGCAGTGAACTGTCCCCGCTCAATCTCCATGCATAGGTGTAAAATGCACATGTTTGGGTGAAGAACCTTGCCCTCCTGCTGTGATAAAAGACCTTCCTGAAGCAGTGGCATGATCGGGGGACAGATGCACATGCCCAGAAGTTCCAGATACTATACTCTTCTGGCCCAATCCGAAACCACTTGGATAACTTAGATCCAGTAGTTCCTGGTATTCCTCACAACTTGAAGCAGAAGTGGTAGAGGCAGAAAGGTGTTCAGGAGTTCTGTGCTCCTCTCTAGCCTAAATGTATCTCCTAGAAGGAGCATTCTTGGGAACTCTAACATACAGAAATGTTGATACAGCATGTTCTCGGCAGTGTCAAAAAGATTCATCCGGGGCTCTCCCTACTGTTGGAAGAGGTCCTGCGCCACTTCTGTATGGAACTGCCATTCGTGATCCACTAGGGGTCACCAACTGATCTTATCCACTGTGACATTTAAAGATCCTGAAAGGTGGTTCACGATTAGGGAGATGCCCTGCTGCTCCAGTCAACTCCACTGCTCGAGTCTCTTGGCACAGGATCCCACTCCATCCTGCTTGTTGCATACCACATGGCAGTTGTGTTGTCCATGAGAACATGCACCAGCCTTCCTTTGATGCAAAGCAAGAAGGCCTTGAACACCAGGAGGCCCACAGCTTCAACAGACATTTGGGGAGCAGGGGTTCAACCTGTAGCCTGAGTCCTCTGATCTCCAGCTCTCCCAGAAGACCTCTCAAGCCAAGTAGGGACGCAACTCTGGGTAGAGAAGGGAGAGGGGCCCACCACTGGTCAGGCTGTAGCCGAGCAGCCCCTACTGCACATCTTGTTCAGTTTTCTCTGAAACCTGGATAAAATCTGAGAGGTTTCTTCAGTGTTGGTCCCACTGAGACTTCAGATTCCACTGCAGAGACGCATATGCCACCTAGCAAAGTGGACAAACAAATGTATGAGACCAGTAGGCCAAGAAGCCTCAGAGATACTAAGATCTAGGACTGAGGCTGAAACATCAGTATCATAGAATCATCTGGAGGTGGTCTACGACTAACTGTGGTGAGCCTGCTTTCAACAACCAGTTCTTGCTGTTCGGAAAAACTGGTATTGCCAACCTCTGAGGATAGATGGCAACTGTTAACACCAAAGAGGCACTGGTAAGGCTGAAAGAGAGTATGGCAAAATGACAATGTTCCAGGCCAACCTTGAGCCACAGGTAACATCTTTAAGTGAAAGTGTGCATTCTGCAGGTCCATGGCAATCATCTAGTCACCCGGATCCAGAGCAGACAGAACTTGGGCCAGTGTGAGCATTCTGAATGCTTCCTGTAGTCTTTCGTTTAACAGGCATAACAACCCTTCCCCATTTCTAAGACCTGCATCCTCATGATAGCCCTTGTGATGACCCTTTGTCCATTAAGGGCTGCACATCTTGTTGCAAAATAGAGATATGCACCTCTGAAAGTCGCTGTGATGTGTCAGAGAGAAATGGGAGGGCATAACCCTACTGGACTATCAGGAGCACGCATTTGTCAGATGCAATGGACAGCCATTCTGGGAGAAAATGTCTGATTCTGCCTCCAGATGCTGGTTGTCTGCTGCTTAAAGCAAACTAAAGCATGGCACTGAGTAGAGCGTTGTTCCCGATGACCTGAGCAACGTCTGCTTGGTTGCCATCCTTGACCCGAAAGAACTGGAGTGGAAGGGCTTGGCATTGTCAATATGTCAGCCCTGTGGAGTAATCTTGGAAGGAGCAAGACTGATGGGACTACTGATGAGCACGGATGGAAAGGCCCAAGGAATGTGCTGTGGCCCATCGAATAAGCACATTCATACTCACATATCTAGACAAGCCAGTGGATCGCTCCACAAATATTGGAGGAGCACCACACTAGCGAGCGCGTCCAAAGAGAGCAGTATTGGCTCTAACTGGCCACACAGGCGTTCATAATGAAAGTATATCTGTAATAGCACTCCACCGTCCAATAGTCCTACTGCTCAGAAACCATAAATCAAAATACGAAAACTAGTGAGAGGTCTGGCAAGTTTTTACTCAAGTTTCATAAACTACAAAATCTGTCCAGTTTATTTATTTATTTATACCATTTGTAGAGCGCGCTAATACCAACCGGTGTCCTGGCACTTAAGTGGTACCTCCCTGAGTTTCCAGCCTCTGATCTAGGACGAAAATAGCCAGGTTTTCAATTTTTTCCGGAATGTCAAAAGATTGGCACTTTGCTTTAGGGCCAGAGGAAGGGCATTCCAGGAGATAGGAAGTGTTCTTATGGATCCAATATAATGTGGGAGCCTTGAAATGATTTTTCCAAATAAGATTTTCGTTATTCTTTATAACATCCAACAGCAGCCCAACCTAGGTGTTTCGCCCCAACATGGGACTTCATCAGGGATTTGAATGTTTCCTATTAGTTCTTCCTGGAAAAAAGGGACGCTGTAAATCTGCATCAAGAGAGGGATCTGCCAAATTAAGTAGAAGGGCGCGACATCCCATACATGCGAGGCCTTCTCGTAAACTACACTAGTGCCCACCACTTGTCCCAAACAACCAGTAATATCAAGACTGCATTCTTGCCGTCCTGAATGGTTTAAGCCAAAGAGGCCCAAAGCTTCTCCGAGACCGCCAGCAAGATCTCGCTGGCTATGTTCCTGAAGGCATGCATGGACGGCCTAACAGGCACACCGCATTGACTATCTGAATGAAAAGCTGGCCGAAGAGAACATTCACTTCCCAAATGCTTCAATCCTATCTGTAGGAGTTGTGGAGAACCAATTTGGATTTACTTTGGTGGAGGAAGCCAGGACCACCAAACTAGGATGGCCTGTAAGCAAATCCAGATCATCAGGCACCAGCCTTTGAAGTTTGGCCACTTCCCTGATCAATGCCTAAGTGCTCATAAGGGTATCAGTCAGGGCTTCATTAAAAGCTCAGATGAGACTGCCCAGGGTGCAAACCCTTGGTAAGAGCATTTATTTTGACTTCAACAGAACGCAGTTGTAGGACAAAAATCTCAGGTGTGCATTTAATCATTATGGTAAATGAAGCACTTTCCTCCATTGGAGATTCAAGGAGTGAGGTCAACTGTGTATCAAGGGATGTATCAAGCCCACTGGCCTTCTGCACGTTCACAGATACACTGTTGTCCTCATAATGTGGAGGTAAATCATCCCCATCATAATTATCGGTGGAGACAAACTTTGGTCAAAATCCAAGTAAAAAAATGATGGAGCCTATGATAAAGGCTCCTTGGTAGAGGAAGCACTTAAGTCAGAACATAAGGAACCAGGTGCACTGGAGTGGAATCATTGTACAACCTTGGACGGGGTTGAAACTGATTTGGTTCGGGTTAGACACCGGAGCCAGCAGGTGCACGCGGCCTAATCAGCAGAGTCAATGAAGAAGGAAATGGTCCAGGGTCTTGGAGCCACAGTGGAAGTTGGCACCAGAGTCGGAGCAAACCCAAGGCAGGTTTGAGAGGCACATAAGACAGCAAGGGTGGATCCGCCAGCAGACATACCTGGGGAAGCCGGAGGAGTTAAAAATATGCAGCATGGCCTCCTTAAAGATTTCGATCTGCTGCAGTATCGGAAATCTGGGTGCAGTGGGACAGTCCTGGAATTGACTCCTCAATTGAGGTTCGGGAGCAAGATATATTGGCACCTTGACACTCTTCTGACTTATCTTTGTGCAGAGAGTGGTTGGATGAGGAACAGTCCCACTTTGATTTCTTATGCTTCTTCTTCAACTTGGACTTACCAGATAACTTCGACTGTTCAGAAGACCTGTTGTTGGAATAGCCTCGAACGCAGGAATGGGTCAGTATCTTCGACTTGGAGTGGGAGTGAGACTTGTGTGAGGCCTGTGGCATTTTTCAGTGTTCTGTGACATACAGCTTTACTTCCCGGTCCCGGATTGCCTTGGGGTGCATAAAGGCACATTCTTCGCACGTCTTGGGAGTCGTTCTCCAAGTCCAACACCAGAGATCGACCGTTATGTGGGTCTGTTACTGACATCTGTTGAATTCTATATTCTTCGGTGGAGGACATCGTTCTCTTGCACACTGGAAAAAGAATTTGAAGGAATTTGCAAACCAACCAAAAAGGGAGCAGAGGTACTGAATAGTTTTGGAGGCACAGAAATAAAGGAACTGATGGTGCACAGGGGTGGCTCCAATATGCGGCTCAGTCGCTTCACTTTTGGGCGGAACAAGGGCAATGCAGATTTGCATGAAGCCACCTAGCAGTGCACAGGAGCAGGAGCACTGCTGTGAACATTTCTGGCTCCAGTCTGGCACATGAGGAAGATTCTAAAAGTAAGGAATTTGCAGATGGAAGTATCAAACAGAAAACGTCTTACATAGACTACTCCTAAAAAAGGATAAACCTCGACTCATCTGACCCAGCCATCTACAGATGTCTCTGAAATGACCCATTCCTAGGAAAAATATAAACTTTCAAAATTTACGGAAGAAGATGACAATGTCAGACCTACAATCTGGCTTTAGACCAGGCAGAGGCACAGAGTCAGACACCAAATCCATTTGGGATCCCTCGGGGGTCCTTCATATTGCCTATTCAACATCTACCTAATCCTCCTTCCCAAACCTGATGTAAGCGTTCTAACTCACCTTTCAAGGTGCAGGAATACATGTACTCCCAACCTTCCAAGATAGGCTGCGACCACCATTATCACTTTCATCAACACCCAAGTAGGCCAAATTTAGGCCAATGGGGATCAAGGTAAACTCAAAGTAATCCAGGCCCACTGGATTAGTCCCACAGCAGGACAGGTATACAGAAAATATACGTCTGACACGACAAGTACAGCGTCCTGGATATAGGGAGGATAGGATATGAGCCAATGTGGGCATTCTGAAATTTTTCCTTCCGCAATAAGGAATTCAAAGGGCATATGTTCAGAATAAGCGAGAGGGACACGTCCTTTTGTGAGACGAGGAAGTAGCATGAATAACACCCTGTGCCTTTCTCAGAGTCTGGTACCTTGGGAAGTAAAATAGTTACCGTCTGCATCAGGATTGTCAGGTAGTCCTACGAATTTCATTCCGCCATGGGAGGAAGAGGGGAGCAGGGAGGAAATAAAGAGCATGACGCAGCACTTTTAACCCCTTCGAGGCTGATGACGAGCTGGGCTCGTCATGGTGTAGCCTCCTCAAACACTGATGACGAGCCCAGCTCGTCATGAACAATGGGTTTTTTAAAAAGTCAGCATAGAAGGAAAATCAAAGCAGCGCGCATGTGGTTAAAATATCTATAACATCCATTTTTTCACAGACCTTTAGCAAGGGATGAAATGTTGGATAGTGCCTCTCACCAGCGAGTCATGAGCCAAATAAGACTTAGAAAGACTGTTGACCTTGCTGCTTTGTACAGTCTCTGTAGGTGCCACATCTGTGGCCCTGAAAGGAATTGGACGGTCTGCTCTACTGCTGGTTGGGGAAGCTGACGTTACCTACAGGCTTGCCACTTGGAATAGCCCTGAATTTCCGAAATCATGAGGAAATTGGCTAACAATCCGAGAGACAGCCTGCTGCCGGCAATGTGCAGAGGAGAATGCTGACTTCATGCATTTGGCATGGAAGTGCGCTAATATTAGCAAATATTGGGAGTAAATAACGGACACACTGAGCCACGTGTTGGAAACCAAAATAGAATGCTCGGTTTGTCTTCTGGGCATAGTAAAACAGGTACGCTCTAGTAAACGCAAACTGTGTGTCATAGCACTATTACTGGCGAAGAGACGAATCTCTCTCCACTGGGACAGTAAGCACTACTGTAGCAGAAAACAATGGCTAATAGACGTGTCATACTAAAGATTCACTTTGCAAACATATGAAGAAGATCTCCCAATAATGTCCAGGCCTAAAGAATACTGGACACCCCTAACAAATTACTTAAGATGGAATCCAGAGTTGTTCACCAATTCCACGATATAAATAAATCTGCTCCAAATGTATAACAAAGAGAAATATATTATATTGTACTCTGTATAACAAGCATGTATGTTAAATGCACCGCCATGTAGTGTACTACATTCACCAGAGCTATTGGTGTAACGTATTGTTTGTTTTTTGAAGATGATAATAAAAACGCAATAAAAAAATAATTTAAAAAAAAGAATGTGTACATCGCGAGGAAATCCAGGTGACCTCATCCATTGGTGCCATCGAAGTACAATCTAGTACCAATAACCCTGCCAGAATGTACTTGAAATGGAATTGCAGAAGTGCAGGTACGCACTACCCCAGAGTTCCTGTTTACTAGTTTACTACTGAAAAGCCCAAGTACTCTCCCATTAAATGTATTCTATAAGTGATGAAAAATGCATGTTTTCCCTTTCAAATTAAACAGTGCAGATACTCAGCACCTGAAAGTACCTCCCCATTTAAAGCACTGCGGCAAATACAATCTGTAGTATCCTGGATTGCATACTTATTTGCTTCCTGCACATCATGTGCCGTTTGAGCCAGAGAAGCTCTGTGGTTCTCTGGGACCTGGGGAAAAACCTGGCTGACCACGTTCTAAAGAGCTTGTGTGCACCTAGTTAATAAGCAACAGCATTTATGGACCAATGGGCCAAGTTCACAGAAGAAACATTCTTTTAACAAATGCGTCAATCATTTTAGATCCCCTCTCATAAAGATTGTCTGTGAAGCTTGCAGAAGAAGGCTCTCAGATGCAGAGTGTTTGGTTATGCTCTCAATTGTGGGGAACAGCATATCTAGCACTTCCACTACCCTCCATACTGCCACTACAAACTAGGCACTTTCCTGCATTGGTTACCCATGTGGCAAGTCAATCTCTATGTCTGACCGAATGGCAGTTTGTAAGTCGAAGTAAAGTGGTGGAAAACCCTGATTAGCACTGGGAAACCCTATTTTGGTAGCCATGTGCGCTACCAATCAATTCAAGTATAGTGCATCATCTATGCAGTGAGGCAGAGTAGTCTATTTCATCTACAGACCCTCAAGACCTGCAGTCTCATTTGCAGACCATGAGACAGCACACTACTTCAATTATACCATCACAGACTTTGTTGCACTACTCACACTCAATGCAAGCAATTATATCCTCTTGGAGACCTGAACTTCCACCTGGAAGACCAATCCGAGCCCAACTAAAGAACACTCATTGAAGACTTTGGAAGCCTGAGCCTCACCCAATTGCTAAAGGGACCTACCCTCGCTCCTGGACACCTCCTGAACCCTATTTTCACCAACTTGAGAAGGCCACACCAGATTCCTGGACAGACCATGCCCGTGTCAAGTTCAGCATCCCTGTCCCAGTCAAATGCACACACACCATCGCCAGATCAGCCTGCCTGCCGAAACTGGAACAGCAACACCGCTCTTAACACCCATTGACCTGAACACAGCAACAGCCTCCTCAAAGTCATCAAGAATTTCAACATTTGGATCACCTCCTGTGCTTAGTGCCTGGCGCCCCTCAATCCCAAAAATACAACAAGATCCAGACCACATATCTGTTGGCACACAATAGAACTCAGACTGATGAAACACAACTGCAAACAACTGGGGCGCAATTGGAGAATGAGCCAGGACAATACACACAAGAACACATACAAATACGCCCTGAGACGCAACCATCAAATGTGATGATCTGGTGGACCACATCAATCCCAGCACCAACAGAAGCAAAGAAATCTTTGATATTGTGAAAGATTTCACCTCACCATCGACGGCCTCCAACTGGATCACTCCCTCAGAGGACCTCTGCAAAAATCTCTCTCAATTCTTCAGAAGTAACATCACCCCCATTTACAGCACTTTAGCTTGCAACCGGGCCTGATAGATTCACCAAATCCCTCCTGATCTCACCCAAAGAACCAATGCTAACCACATGGCTTGTCAGTACCCTAGAAAAAACCACTGCCACCATGAAACCCATCCACCCAAGGACCCAAGCAGACCCCTGCTCCCACCAGGCCTACTTCAGAGGACTGCAACCCATTAGCACCATCCTCACACCTGCTCTGAATGCCTCAACCGCTTCTGTGACCTTCCCAGCTACTTGGAAACAACAAACTGTCCTCTCATTGCTGAAGAAACCCTCTGCGGACCTTTCAACTCTCGCAAACTACGAACCAATTTCCCTGCTACCATTCACAACCAAGGTCTTAGACAAAATCCTCAACAGACACCTCAATGAACACCTCAACAACCACCAACTCATCGACACCCCATAGTCTAGTTTCAGACCCAACCATTGCATGGACACTGCCATCATTGTTGTCACGGATGACATCTGCATGACTCCGGACAGAGGAGACTCAGAGGTCGTCATCCTCCTGGAACTCTCCATAGCATTTGACACTGTCTCCCACCCCGTCTTTATTTGACATCCATACACGCCATCGGAATCCAAGGACATGCACTGCCATGGATCTGCTGCTTCCTGACCCAGTCAGTTAATGTGGCATTGTACACCTCATCTGCAGAGTTTTGCAAGGATCCTCCTTGAGTCAGACCCTCTTCAATGTATACATGATCCACCTATCCAGTATCATCTGCTCTCACAATATCAATGTCCTTTCCCACGCCGACGACACACAACCTATTCTTTCACTCGCAGACCAGACGCCCAGTAACCAGATCAAGTTCAATGTCCCATGACTGAAATTGCCCTCAGGGGGTAGACCAATTGCCGAAAGCTGAACACCTACAAGACCAAAATTGTGATCTTTGGTAACAGCACATCACTGTGGGACTCCACCTGGTGGCCAAAAGAGCTAGGAGCTACACCTGCCTCCACCACCCACACCAAAAACCTGGGGATCATCATCAACAGCAACCTCTACAAGACAACCCAAGTCACTGCCATCCACACTTCCAAAAAGGATGAGCATAATTCAAACTCCTCACTCACACTTTCAAGGCATGACATAACACAACACTGGCCAAGCATACCACAACAATTGCATCTGCTCTCACAAACCTTCCTTAAACCTCCACTCATCCGGACTCCTACTAGCACAAATCCCATGCATACAGAACACCAGGGGCCCGATGTAGGTAAATCTACATTTACCACTTCATAAATACCGAATCATACCGAATCGGTATTTATGAAGTGGTAAATTAGAGGGGGGGAGATGTAGGTATTTCAGATTCGGTAAATACCGAATCTGTAAGATTCGGTATTTACCGATTCTGTAAATACCGATTCGGTATCCCCCATTGCATCCTATGGGCCTTGAAGCCCATAGGAATCAATGGACATTACCGAATCGGTAATTACCGATTCGCCAATTCGGTAATTACCGATTTGTGCAAGGGTGCAGGGGGTGTCACTTTGACACCCTCCAGCACCCCAAAAAAAGGCATGTGAGCCATGTGGCACACAAACATGCCCTAAGGGCATGTCTGTCTGTCACATGGCATAGGTGTGCATGGGCATGCACACCTGGATTCGGTATTTTAACACCCAATTGGATTGGGTGTTAAAATACAGAATCTGAAGGGCCTATGGGACTGAAAGTAGTCCCACCTACATCCCAAATTAAAAAAATCGGTAAAATTACAGATTCGGTATTTTTGCGATTCGGTAATTTTACCGAATCGGTAAAATACCGAATCGGACAAAAAAAGGTCCCCTACATCTCAGTAGGCCAAATACCGGTCGGAAACGGCCGAAATCGGCCGTTTCCGACCGGTATTTGGTACCTACATCGGGCCCCAGATCTGCTAATTGAGCATTCTCCTACATCTCTCCTAAAGCATGGAATGACATGCCCCTACACATAAAAGCCTCCTCCTCATCTTCTTGAATTCCACAAATTAGCTGAATACCTTTTTCTTTTTTAGTATTCCCACTATCCCCTAGGTTTGCCCAAACTCACACCTGCTCAGCACCAAGATACCCTCTTGGCTGATAGTGCGCTCTACAAATCTGCATAACATTACAGACAAGCATTCCCTTCCTCCTCATCATCAGTTTCTTGAGGGAACCTAATTGTATCTTTTATAGGGTCAGATCAGAGCCAAAAAGACAGTAAAGCCTCTGCTCATTCTTGTGGCCGATGCACTCTGTTTGAGTCAAGCGATAAAAGCAGTGGTTGCGTTTGGTCAAACTTCGGCCAATGTTGGTGATGGGTCAAACATGATCAGCACCGGGTTTCACATCAGGGCCAGTGCAGTCCGTATAAGAGTCGGTGTGATAGGAACCAGTGTAGGTCTTACAGGTGGTGTGAAAAACTGTACCAGAGTTAGTAAGTACCCAGTAATAGGTGCCAGTGGAACAGATATTGTAAGAGGAGGGCCCGCTGGCAGTTATCCGACTGGAGGCCCCTACGGTTCCATGTGGCCCGAAGGTACCAGAGGAAACTGTAAGCACACCACAAATTTGTAGCATGGCCTTCTTGAAAGCCACCATCTGCTACAGGGCGATGAGGCTCTGGAAAACGTATGGTATTTTGGACCACCTGGGGAATCAATTTTGCAAATGGGGACTTTGAAGAAGTGTGATGTTCATCTTGACACCCTCGCAACTTCTCTTTCAAGCTCAACTGGTGGAATGTAGTAGAGTGCTGCTTTCTCTTTCTGTTTGTGCTTGGACTTCGACTCACCCTAAGACTACCCGATAGTTTTGAAAATTGACAAAAGTTGCAAGTGGGACAGCGGTTCCACACCACAAGGTGTGGTAAGAAAGGACCTGATGTCAGCTTGTAGAGGTTCCACATCACAAGGTGTGGAAAGAAAGGACCTGATGTCAGCTTGTAGAGGTTCCACATCACAAGGTGTGGAAAGAAAGGACCTGGTGTCAGCATGTAGAGGTGGAGTTTATGTGCAGCTCTGCCACTTCTGGAACTGAACTGGAGCACTGCTGCTTACGTTCTTTGGATCCAGTCTGATACCTTGGGATACTGTAAAGGTGAGGAATGAGCAGTTAGAAGTATCCATCAGAAACTGCTATGCATGTATGGCTATGCTGTTGTGACTCACACTGCTTTGCTCTTTCTGAGTAAGCAGTGCTCTCTTTCTTATTGTGCATCAGCACTGCAGTTCCGAAGGGATTGTGTATGTAGGCCTTGCTAGGCAGTAGTGGAGGGATGCAACTCATCCAATGAGATAGAATCCTATCCTCTGGATGTTTTCTAGTCACTTTCATTCCAATGAAATTCTACTTTTTATGAATTCAGGGAGAATCCCAAGGTAAAAAATGATTTATAATAAATGTATAGGACAACAAGAGGAACAGATGTAAAAAGGCTAAACCTACCCAAACACCCATGCATTCTATTGCATCATGGGGGAATATGACTGGCAGATCGTCAATGACTTCTCTCCCTGGCAAAGGCAGCTTACAATTATAGAAAACAACCAGATCGGTGTAAATTAAAAAAATATTTGAAGTGTGGAGAGGTGGAAGACACTGCCACTCACGATGACGGGATGGGCTGCAATGTTTAAAATGATCCCACTGCCTCAGTTCCACTACGCCCTACAGAACTCCTATCACCCCCTCCCATTGGCAATATTTCGAGAAATTAAGGCCAAGATGCGCTTGTTGCTGTGGCTGGGGAAACTCCATGGATAGCGGTACACAGACTGCAATGGAACCGGTACAATGGGAGCCTAGCAGTACCCAACATTGAAGCTTAATAATGGGCAGAACACTTAACACCAATCAACGACTGGATACATGTAGCGTGAGATCACCGCACATACAGGCTAGAAAGGGAAACACTGCTACCATGCACATTTGCCCACTACCCATATGGGGGCCAGGGAAGTACAGCCTCCTCCCGGCCAAAAACACCCTTGAAAGCGTGGGAAAGGGGTTCAAAAACACTAGGATGGACCATAAGATAACCAAAGCATCGCTGCTTTGGAAGGGGAACTGGCTGAGGGAAATAGGGAAATTGAAAGGTTTAGGCCACTGGGACACTGTGGGGATCTCGACGTTGGGAGACAACACAGACAAAGGTTCCCTAAACACCTTCACTGTTCTATGCACTGAATACCAACTCCATAACACCCAATTCTTTAAGTATGCACAAATAAGACATGTATGGGCAGCAGAAGCCCTGACTACAGAGGGCTTTCCGGCATATGCGCCATTAGAAGGTTGATTGCTGTACGAGTCTCTCACGCACAAAGCAGTAGCCCTCACATACCAAACGTTGAATAACAACATGCCGTACGTAGAACCTAGGAAACCTTTGAGATAAATGGGAGGCTGACATGGGTGAAATGGAAGACATTGACTGGGAGGCTGCTCTCATGCACCCCAGAGAGGTGGCGATTAGTGCATGACTACGCCTTGGATCTATTAAGATAGGGCCAAGTTCCACAGAATAGGATGGGTTGGAAATCCAAATTGCCTGAGATGCCAGTGTGAGAAAGTGGATTTCTACCACACGGTATAGGGCTGCTCCTAGATACAGATCTACTGGGAAAAAGATCATATGAGAACTTAGTGAGGTGATACAGGTCTCCTTCCCTGTAGATCCAAAATTTCTCCTATTAGGAATAAATAGCGAGGTAGATGTACCAAGACCTCAACGACTGTTAAGTGCCTTGGGAATAGTGGTTGCGGAAAAAGATATAGCACAACACTGGGTGCGTAGGCCACACCAACATTACAGGAATGGATCAATGCATGGCAGCAGAGAGGGTAACATATAAGAGTAGAGGATGCCCATGCAAGTTCGGAAAGGTATGGGGAAACCGATGGGATACTACAGACGGAACTTACTAGACAAGCTAACGCAAGCCATGGATGGATTATAGACACAATGGATGAAACGAAAAGGGGAAAGGGGACTAACATAACATGTCAATGGAAAAAGGAGCAAATGTTTCCAGTGATAGCTGAAGAGTGTACATGTGCAGGGAATGAATGGAGGGTTTTACTAGATGGATGTCCAAGATCTTTTTTTAATTAAAAAAATATATTTTTAAAATTAAAAAAAATGAAAACAATTTTTGAAGTGTTAAGCTCTTAACATCTCTTTCAAGAGGGTTTTGGTGTTCCAACACTAGGCACCAGAAAAGGGAACTCCAGTTATGTGCTTTGTGTTGTCACCACTGTTGCATTGAGGAAATTCTGTGAAATAACTGAAGCGACTGGGTGCCTCACCAGCTTGTTAAAATGTTCTCGGGCTCCTGTCTGCTGCTGGGATGTTTTAAAGATAAAGCATTTGCAGAGGGTATACAAATGTAAGCACATTCTCACTAGTCTGACATTTGCCCTCCTTATAATAACAGTCAGACCTCAGATTATGTTCCAACTGGAAAAGACTAACTCAATCTCTGCTGTTAAGCAGTGCTTACAACCAAAATGATGCTTCCAGGCTGACATTATAACTCAATAACTTCTATTATACACAGCCCCTGACCTTCACCTTGAATGATGTATTGGCTGATTGGGCCCTACTCCAACATCAATAAAGGCTTGAGAGGCACATACTGAACAAACTTCATCCTGGTCAAGGTCATGGAGTATAACACATCATTCAATCCAAACAAAAGGCCTACCTTTACACTCACAGTAAACACAGACACATTTGCTAGCACAGATGCAATTTTTTCATGGAGAAACTTTAACATGTACACCATCATTACTTAGGCAGAAGAAGGGGAAGACTGTTTCCTTGAAGAAGGGAGTGCTGAAGGTGTGGATATGCTTCTCTGTATCAGAGTTGCTGAAAACAACTTTTCCTTCCTCACAGTTGAGGCAGACAGTGATCTGGGTCAAGCCGCTGTGGTTGGGCAGGTAAGATTCAGGCATGGTGTTGGCTTGCAAGTAGCCTTGCTCCATCTGAAGCACCCACACCCCCTCGCTGGGATATAGACCAAAAGACTCTTTCCTTTTCACAGATTCCAAGGCTACTCCTATGGCCCAGCTGCTCAAGGGGGCATTCACCTCCACATTCCAGCAGTGTATACCCTGAGTAAAGCCCCTGCTGCCGAGCACACAGGCAGAAGTGTCAAAGTGCCACCAATCTGGATATATATGCTTTTCTGTAGACAGCCTTGAAGCACTTCTTAGGTCCTCTGACAGGGTGATGGACGGGTGAGCTGTGTTTGGGTCCATAGTGATGCACTCTGTGACAGGTGGCAAAGAGAAATGAGAAGACAGAGGTTACTAAAAACAACTTGTGATGGGGTTTCTGAAACACAATAATCCTGAAAATATAGCATGTATCCAGCTCTCCTTGAACTATGCTAGGCATGCATGATTTAGATACATAACTGTTGCTTAAGTTCCATACCATAGCCAACTTCATCCTAAGCAGCACTCTCATCTACAGACCACTGGGAACACCCACTTTCACCAGCACCATCATAGACTTTGCTGCATTACTCACCCTCGATGCAAGCAATTACCTCCGAGCTTCCACCTGGAATACCACTCTGACTCCAACTCAAGAGCACTCATTAAAGACCTTGGAATCCTGGGCCTCACCCAACGCATTAAAGGAACCTACCCACATTGCTGTTTACCTCCTGGACCATATTTCCATCAACTCTGGAAACATCCAAGTCGAAGAGCCCACACCAGTCCTCTGGACAAACCATGTCCTTGTCAAATTGAGGATACTCATTCTTGTCCTACGCACAAGCACCAACGCCAGACCAGCCACTGAACACCATCACTAACAAAAACTGGAACAGAGACTGGAACAGAGGTTCCAACACCCACTGACCCGAACACAGCAACAGCCTCCCCAAAGTCATCAAGAATTTCAATAATTGGATCGCCTCCTGTGACAATTCCTGGCCCTCTTCAAACAAAGAAAACAAAAAGATCAAGACCCCAGGCCAGTTGGCACACAGAGGAACTCAGACGGATGAAATGCCACAGCAAACAACTGGAGCACAAATGTTAAATGACGCAGGAAAATGCAGACAAAGGCATGTTTAAATCCGCCCTAAGATGCTACCTCCAAATTATATGGAACACCAAACGCGCTCCTCACGAACCACATTGATGCCAGCACACACAGAAACAAAGAAATCTTTCTTCGCTATTGTGAAAGATTTCACCTCACCATCGACCTCCTCCAACTCAATCACCCCTCATAGGACCGCTTCAACAATGTCTCTCAATTCTTCAGCAACTAAGTACTGCCATTTATAGCAACTTCAGCCTGCAACTGAACCCAAAAGACCTCGCCAAACACCTTCTGCTCTTACCCAAAGAACCAATGTAACCACAGGGCTAATCATCACCCCAGAAATAACTGCCACCACGATGAATTCCTTCCACTTAGCGGCCCCACCATGCCTACTTCTAAGGACTGCAACCTATCGGCGCCATGCTCACACCATTCTAAATGCCTCTGTCTCTTCTGTGACTTTCTCAGATGCTTGGAAACAGGCAACTGTACTCCTATTGCTGAAGAGACCGTTCAACGCAAGCCAACTACAGACCGATCTAACTGCTACCATTCCCGGCCAGGGTCTTGGAGAAAATCATCAAAAGCAAACACAACAAATTACTCAACGACCACCAACTCCTCCACATCATTTAATCTGGTTTCAGACCCAACCACAGGACAAAACTGCCCTCGTCTTGCCACCACGGATGACATCTGCATTACTCTGTACTTAGAAGACACAACGACCCTCATGCTCCCAGACCTCAATGCAGAATTTGACACAGTCTTCCACCCAACTCTCATCCAACACCTACACGACATTGGATTCCAAGGCCACGTACTCCGATGGATCTGCGCCTTACTGATCAGAAGGACCCAGTCAGTCAGCCTGGCACAGAACAACACGGATGCCTGTGACCTCATCTGCGGAGTTACATTGGATCCTACCTGAGCCACACTCTCTTCAACATATACATGATCCCTCTAGCCAGCATCATCTACTCTCTTGATCTCAACACCCACGCTTAAGCCAATAACACACAACTCAATCTCTCACTCACAGCCAAGACACCCAGTACCTGGATCAAATTCAATGCCTGAGTGACTGACATTGGCAATGAATGAAGACCAAATGTCTAAAGCTGAACACCAACAAGACTGAAATCGTGATCTTCGGGAAGAGCACATCACCTTGGGACTCCACATGTTGGTCCATAGAGCTAGGACCGCAGCCACCCACATGACCCATTCCAAGGACCTTGGTATTAACAGCAAACTCAACATGAGCACCCAAGTCAATGCCTTCACTGCCTCATACTTCCATACCCTGAAGATGCTTTGGAAGAGTTTTAAATGGTTTCCAATCAGCACCCAGCAAACTGTTACACATGTACTGGTAACAAGTAAGTTGGACTATGGGAACTCCCTCAATGATGGGATCAACAAAAAACACACCAGAAGACTGCAGACCATTCAGAACTCGGTGGCCAGAATCACTCTAAACCTCCAATGTCGCACTCATATCACTCCACACCACACCTAGAGGAGCTCCACTGACACCCCATTCACAAACAAGCACAATTCAAACTCCTCACCCACACTTTCAAGGCACAACATAACACTGACAATCGGAGCTGCTTTCACAAATCTTCCAGAAACCTCCGCTTGTCTGGACTCCCTACTTGCATAAATCTTACGCACACTGAAAACCAGAACCGGCTGTGGAGCATTCTCCTACAGCACTCCTAAAGAATGGAATGACCTGCTGCTACACATAAGAGCCTACCCCTTCTCACTTTTTTAAATTCACCATGCAGCTGAAAACCTGGCTTTTTGAATAGTCCCACTAGGCACTGGGTGTGTCTAAACTCACAACTGCTCAGGATATCCTCTTGGGTGATAGTGCGATCTGTAACATAGCATTGCATCACATTACATAACATCTTTATGGTGACGTGTACCTAAGTCTTTAGGTGGATATGGTGCAGAGGACTGTAGCCAATATTAATGCAGCAGGCTTAGTTGCCCATTGAACTCTAATTAGGGCAGAGGAGCTTAATATATTAGGTTAGCGAAGGTGTCACCTGACTTAATGTTGTCAACAGAAAGAGAGAGAGAGGGTCTTTAGTACCACCCACATGTTGATTCCCTTGAGTACAGTGTTTGACTATGTAGGAGTTGTGTGATTCCACTAAAAAGAGTGCTTGTATAGTAGTTTTTTTTCTTGGGCAAAGCTTATGCTCAGTACAATAAGACTGGGTTTGTTATTGTGACAAAAAATGATCAAGGCAATAGCCCTGACCTCTATATTATGAAATATATGACAAATAAAGATGTCCTGATGAACAAGCAGGCCTGATGAACAAGTTATCTAGAATTGTTAGCACTGTTTCTGGTGGATACTCCATACAACTGCAGATTTCTAACCTTAGATATCCCCTCAGCCACCAGTCTTGAGGCAGGTAATTTTGTAGTAGCGGCCCCAGGTGCTGACAGGTGGTGCAGTGTGGCTCCACGCAAATCCATACTGCACCCAGGTGACTGAGTGGAGGGGCATATAAGCACTACATCTGTGCACTGATGTCGTTTCTTGTTTTTTCTGTATCCGCACCCTCTGGCACAGAGCATGAACAATTGGTGGCTATAGTTTAGGACATTTTTAAATGTTAAAAAGAGATCGTGGGGGGGTAAGCAATACACAGTTAGATAGAGTAGCCACCAAAAAGAGAATTACCAAAGTTAAGTAACTTTTTATTGTGATGGATACTTCTAACCGCAGTGTTCTTCCCACCGACCTGGATGTTAAGGTAGTAGTGCTTTGTGAAAGTATGAACCGACACCCACATCGCAGCCTGGCAGATAAAGGACAGGTACATCTTGCACCAAGGTAGTGGTAGCACCCTTGGGTCTTGGGGAATGGGCTCTCAAACTTTCTGAGTGCTGCTTTTTGGCCAGTGTGTAGCAGATCATAATGCAGAGGACTAGACATCTCAACAGGGTCCTCTTCTGCACAGCCTTACTTTCCTTTGCGCCTTAGAACGCCACACACTGCAGATATCTGACTCAATGTTCCTAAGTACGATCGATCTATAAACCTCGATCCCTTATGAATCCAACTGATGGATCCTTTACGCTACCTTCAAAGAGTGAGAGGGAGGGGTTAAAAACGGAAGTAGACTACACGTCCTAGAAAGGAGCCAGACTTTCGGTAAGAAGGCCACTTGAGTCCACAGCACCAAAAGGCAGAAAAAGGATGGTGTAGGGCAGTTACACTTAAAGGACCTGCAGTTCACGTTCTTAAGGAGGTATTATAAACAAAATGAGGAAGACAATTTTTAAGGTCAAGAGGTGCAGCAAGCAGCTATGTATGGACTCGAAAGGCATACATTTGAGGAATGTCAAGAACTAGTGATGGTCCCACTGTTTCATGAAAACAGTTTGGGAGGAAATATGTGTGTCAAACCTTTAATAAACCTCATCACGTTATATAAACAAGGACAGTAAGTCTGGCAAATGTAAACAGGTTGAAAGAGCAGACAAACAATTAGCATGTGCACTGCAAATCATTTCCGGGCTAGAGATAAAACAAACAAAAAAGCCTCAATATCCTCTTGCCTCTTGCCCAGTAACATTATACATAACCTGCTATTAACCCTGATACTTTAAGCCTACTATTAGTTTGTGTTACTCAATATTATAAGTCTCTTCTCACCATTTTTCCTTTCCTCTTTTTTAATCAGTAGAGAATAAACGCTACTTCAACTTTCACACACAGACATTTCCTTGTCCCTCCGAGTGTTTCCAAACAACATGCATCCTTGCTCATAATCAGTGTAAATCGAGGATCCATGTAACACAGTAATTCCAAACCTTTTGACCCACTGAATCACTACTGGAAGCCAGGGACCCCCAAGCAATTTGTATAATTTAAATTTCTTTTTAAAAACGCCTTTTGAAGCAATGGCAATTTCAAGAGTGAGACAGCTTGAATTGGGTCTATTGGCATGGACATGTATGTATACAGCAGTGTATTATTTAGTGGTACCCAAGGGCTTGTGGAAAGTGAGCAATCAGACAGCAGCACGAAAATCCTACTGCTGATCCTGGCTGCATCTATTTTTACCTGCCTGCCAAGAAACGGTAACCTATACACATGTGCCTTTCAACGTTTTATTGCTTTTATTGTATTGCCTGTATTTTCATTGTGTCTGTGACTGCTGTTGTCTATCTTCCCCCGCTGCCTGTACGTGGTCTGTGCCCCTTTTTCTTCCCTCTGTTCCCCTCGCTGTCCCAGTGCTCTCTCTGCCCAGTCTTTCCTTCTGTAATCGCTGCCCCGTGTCTCTGCCCGGTTTTCCCTTCTGTTCCCCTCGCTGCCCCCGTGCCTCTCTGCCCGTTCTGCCTTCTATTCTTAGCTGCCCAATATTTCTGTATTTTGCCTCTGTGCCATTCGTTTTTTGTGCCCGTCTGCCCTCTGTGCCACTCATTTTTCCCTCGTTTCTGTGCCCGTTTTACCTTCTGTTCCACTCATTTTTTTGTGCCTTTCTGCCCTCTGTTTCACTCATTTTTTGTAGATTTGTAAAAAACAAGGACCCCCCGAGTAGTAGCATAAAACAACTCCTAGGACAGGGAAAAACAATGTGTGAAATAAAAATTCCTAGGCATTCATACACTGGAAAAACAAGTGGCAAATAATGACAGTAAGGAAGGACCCAAAGAAAGTTAAAATAAAAAGGACCGAATTTTAATAAACATGTTTAAAAATCATATAATAAAACAGAAAGTAAATATTATATGATAACATACAAACACATAATTTCATAACAAATTCATACATTTAATATAAAGACACTAATCATAAAATCATGGACAACCAAACAAAATACATAAACGCTGTCCAAGAAAAAGAGTGGCAATTAAATTTTATTGAAGTAAAAGTTGGACATTCAATATGGCCCTTTCTCATAGAACAGTCTAATAAATCAAGGTCGAACTTTGCCATTATCGTATTTAGGGTCATACCATATCTACAATGGGGAAAATGTAACAGATCATCATTATTCCCAACAGTAGTATTGTGGGCCCTCATAAACCCACATGAATTGGTGTGTATTGCGGGGCAGACTCGGATATTAAAATCACCAGCCCACAAAATGATGGCAAGTTTACTAGAGAGTGTCAGTGCCCTGTCGATCTCCTTTTTCAGTGCATCTTATAGTACTCCCCTATCATTAATGAAAATATTATTGTAATGATTAAAACCAGGTCCTCGCACTTTGGGAGCTAAAGTCTCAGCACTTGGCTATGATTACCACTGGATGAGTAACTGATAATTTTACACCCAATTAATTTATTTGATATGAGCAGCAGCAGTCCACCCTTTGCTCTTCCTGCTGGGGAGGGTATAGCATTTAGACAATGGGATGTATAACCTTCCACTACAACCTGGTCTGTACTCCAAGTTTCCTGTATACAAATAAAGTTGTTACCACAAGTGATACAATCCTGCCAAAAGGGAGTATCTACTTTTCTGCCAAGGCCTGCAAAATTCCATGTTGTAAGTGTATAACCCTCCTGTATTACTGTTTGTATTCCTTGGCTAGCAGTTGGATTTATGGTCATGGCCACATTCTCTGGAAACTCGTCACCCTGTTGCCTAGTCTTGGGTTTTTTAACAGAATTTATGATAGTATGATCACCACTCCCACTGTTGTCAGAACATAAACACACCTTATTGGGGTCTGAATATGGGGGTTGTATATCACTTATTTCATTTCCCCCTTTAGTTGGTCTATGAACTACCCTCCTACCTAGATCATCCTTTGGGGGTATCCCCTCAAGACTTATATGTCAAACATTATCCTCCATCGAGCTCAAGGACTGGAATCTATTATACAATGGAATGGAGAAATGTGTGGGGCGGGCTATTGATGGGGGCAATAGGTTAATATTAGAGTGATAAGCCATATGGTTGGTAGCCAAATCTCTTGCCAACAAGTGTCTATAAAAATAGCCCAATGGCAATAGTGTTATATTAAAATCCCAACATGAGGGAGGGGGAGCATTAAGTAAGGTTTTGTGTGCCCAACCTGGCGACCTAAAATTAATTATTACACAGTCGCCATCAAATATTTTTGGTAAGGGGCCTATCCACCCCACTCTTTGTGTAAGTATTATCTGTTCTGCCCCTATTGGTGGGAAGCCACAGTTTTTTGATAGCCAATAAAGAGTTTTATTTTTGAGGGTTTGATATGTTTCTAGTTGACCTTCCCGCAGTTTAGGTACATTAGAAAGGACTGCGACATATGCTCCACATTCTGGCGGTAAATTTATAACTGCTGGTGTGTCAGTAACTTTAGGGTTGACTGGATTACGTGGTCCTTTTGTCTGCTCCGTTGAGTTCTCCCTTGGTTTCCCATTGCCTATCGGTGGAATTACACTATTCTCCTGTTGTGGTTTATTTCGTATTTCTAAACTTTCACCATCATCTGGTTTTCTGGCTACAGTCATGTCTGTACTAGGCCCAGCCATCGCTAGAATTGGCTGGGTAGTTTTTGCCAGATTAGCAATAACATTATTTGTGGTCACACTAGCCTGGTCCTTGGGGTTGGCTATTTGATCTCTCAATCTAAGTTTGTCCACATGCCCGCTAAGCTTATGTAACTCTCTTGGCAAATTATCGATTTTATCATGTAGCAGCAAAATTAGTTCGTTTATCTTTTCCATAAAAACATCCATACTGAATGTACGATTGGGTTGTTCATTACCGGAAGCAGCTCTCTGTTTCGCCAAGGTCCCTCTTGTGTTAATTTTCTTTTTCTTAGCTGGCTTTCTGTGTCCCTGGCCTGGATTTTTCTTTTTACACCCAATTTTTAAAATTTGCAGGCGAAGGGGACAGGTTAGATAAATTCGGTGTAACTGAGATAAGTGAGAGGCAAGAATTCTCAGCTCCAACTGTGACTGTATCAGGTATCACCTCTATTGTATCGGTGGCCCAGTCTGCAGAGATCAGTCCTTCCTCTCTATTTGTATGGATCTCTGCAATCAAACTAATTTGTTCCCCTCCCCTTGAGCCAGTACACATTGATATACGTCTTTCTGTGCGGTCTATTTCTTCTGCCAAGGCGCTAACTGCTTTGGTCAAATAAGTATCCATCGAATTATGTGTTTTATCTATTAGGGGTTTTACGCGACCTCTAGTCATGTTTAAATAGCAATGTATACTATAAGTCAAAAATCAAAATCAAAAGCAGCAATCTATATGGGGCAATAGATTTAAGATGGTACTAGCCAAAACCTCCTACTGCGTCGTATGACTCATAGACCCATATGAAAAACAGGATACAACCCCACAATCTTACTTGATTAGCAAATGTAAATAAGGTGGCCCAGCCTCAACCGGCCCGCTCTTTGCCCGGGCTTAGCATGGCTTGCCCGCGCGCGTCCTGCGACGCGGGGCTGACCTTCATTTTGAGCGCCTCGGGGCGTGGAATAGGCGGGTGCGGCTTCCTGCCGCAAGTGTCCCTTGGAATTGGAGTCCCCCCTCTCTGCGGCCGCGCCGGGATGGCAAGAGGCTGCGGCAGCAGGGGGAGACAAACGCCAGGAGCAGGGAGCCAAAACCAGCAGTAAGTGGCTGAAGTAGGGAAAAAGCTGCAGGCAAAGTCTATCCCAGTGCGTGAAATGAAGAAACCCGATCCCCCGGGGCTGACCTTGATTTTAAGCGCCTCCGGGCGCGGAATAGGCGGGTGTGGCTTCCTGCCGCAAGTGTCCCTGGGAATTGGAGTCCCCCCTCTCTGTGGCCGCGCCGGGATGGCAAGAGGCTGCGGCGGCGGGGGGAGACAAACGCCAGGAGCAGGGAGCCAAAACCAGTGGTAAGTGGCTGAAGGAGGGAAAAAGCTGCAGGCAAAATCTATCCCGGTGCGTGAAATGAAGAAACCCGCTCCCCTGGGGCTGACCTTGATATTAAGTGCCTCCGGGCGCGCAATAGGCAGGTGCGGCTTCCTGCCGCAAGTGTCCCTGGGAATTGGAGTCCCCCCTCTCTGCGGCCGCGCCGGGATGGCAAGAGGCTGCGGCGGCGGGGGGAGACAAACCCAGGAGCAGGGAGCCAAAACCAGCGGTAAGTGGCTGAAGCAGGGAAAAAGCTGCAGGCAAAGCCTATCCCGGTGCATGAAATGAAGAAACCCGCTTCCCCGGGGCTGACCTTGATTTTAAGCGCCTCCGGGCGCAGAATAGGCGGGTGCGGCTTTCTGCCGCAAGTGTCCCTGGGAATTGGAGTCCCCCCCACTCTGGGGCCGTGCCGGGATGGGAAGAGGCTGCGGCGGCGAGGGGAGACAAACGCCAGGAGCAGGGAGCCAAAACCAGCGGTAAGTGGCTGAAGCAGGGAAAAAGCTGCAGGCAAAGTCTATCCAGTGCGTGAAATGAAGAAACCCCTCGTTTTTTGTGCCCTGTTTCACTCGTTTTCCCCTCATTTTTTGTGCCCTTCTGCCCTCTGTTTCACTCGTTTTTTTGTGCCCTTCTGCCTTCTGTGTCACAGCTCTTGTGTGCTGTGAGCATGCATGGGCTTTTAATTTTTCACTACGACAGGCACTCAAGTCCTGGGGACCCCCTGGGAATGTCTCACGGACCCCTGGGGTTCCGCGGACCACAGTTTGGGAAACGCTGATGTAACACATCAATAAGGCTTTCGGAGTAATAAGGGAATTTAACATGTATAAGGGTGTATAATCACAAAAGCTTTTTGAGAGTCTGGTGCATATTTTTATTTACATTTTGATTTATGATGAGGTTTTTCTTTTTTATAACTGATGTTATTTCCCCTGTATATTCCATTTCTGTTTGCATATAAAAGAAATAAGTAATTATTTGAACTTACAAAAACGATCAAAAGTGCATCTGGCAGATTTGCCTCCAAGGGGTCAGTGTACTAGGTACCACACCAGTTTGCAAACTGGTCCCAGCCCAGAGCATAAACAGATTTCGAGGAAGTGCGTCTGGCAGGGAGGATGACATTGATAACATAGGTAGCCCATCAATGGCTGTAAAATGCTTTAGTTCAATCTCCCCTCGTGGAGGTTTAAGTTAACTTGCATACATCTGCTGAGAAAACAGGTCCTACTGACGTGGTAGACTGATCAGAGAGAAGATGCTTATACTCAAGCTTTGCAGGTGCCACACTCTCCTGGCCCATTCAGAGGCCACTGGGCTGACTTAAGCCTGATCAGTATCAATCTTCTTCAGAACTCAGGGCAGGAGCGGTAGTAGCGAGAAGGCAAATAGGAGTCCCTTGTTCTATTCTGGTGTTCTCATAGAAACTACAAGGTGCAAAATGTTTGACACTGCATGTTTTCAACTGTGGCAAAAAGGCTCCCATTGCTCTGGTGCAAGACACCGGGCACCACCTTGGGATGTAGACTCGTAATCTGCTAAATGATATTTGTCAAGGCTTTCAGGGTTCCGGGCAGGTGGTTGGCAAAAAAAAAGATGTCCTAGCACTGTAGGTACCTCCAAAGATGCAAAGCCTCTTTGGCACAGGACCCAGGATTGAACTCTGCGCCTCCTGCTTGTTGCAGCACCAAATTGCATTTGTGTGGTCTGTGAGAACCGACACCAGCCTCTCCCTGATGATTCACAATGAAAGCACTTCAGGTCCAGATGAAGGACAAGTAGCTCCAAAAGGCTGATGTGGAGTCGGCCCTCCACTCAAGACCAGAAGTCGCTGAATGGCAACTTCCCTGAAAGAACCCCCCACCCCAGCAGAATTGTGTCCATCACTGTTGTCAGCTCTGGGTAGGGAAGAGAGAGTTGCCTACTGCAGGGCAGATTGTGACTAATCAGGAACCAATGTAACGGCTAGAGTGTTGTGAGAAGATTCACTGCAAAGAAATCAAAATAAATAATAAGAAGAGAAGACATATATGACTTGTCAATTGCTTATTTATATCCATTTATTGGTGTTAGTTCAGGATATACATTTTGTCAATGTAAATTGTGGGCCATCTCCTCTAAGACCTGAATAATGTCGGAAAGAAAGCCTTGATGATGGGCCTACTGGGGTTTCCACCAAGTATAGTAGACACAGAGGATGCATAAGGCAAAGAGGCCAAGAAGCATCAGAGCCATCCACACCTGGATCCATTCGGTCTCAGAAATTTGAGCGCTATTGGCGTTGTCAATGTCAATGTCTTTTAGCCATGTGTTATGGAGAGGAGTGGATGTATGGGGTGTGGAGTGGAATTAGGTGGGTATGCGATGTCTAACCGAGACCTAAAAAGGAGTCTACTTCTGCACCCTTCTTCTATTTGTGAGCACTGGTGTTCTCCTGCTCTGTACCTTGGTGAATACACTAGGCACAGTTGTTTCATGCTTACTAGGCAAAATGTTACTTCTTATTACCTTTTATGCTGGGCTCAAGGGCTCACAAAGTGTTTGCTCCTGTCACTCGCCGTCAATCCACAGGCACCTCCTGCCCTCCAGTCTTTGGTGTATATCCTACAATTGGCATCCCGTTGTCTCACTCCTTCCACACCATCATGGCTATCTTCCTCTGTGGGTCCGAGGTCTTCTTTAGAGTACCAGCACACCATGAGCCCTCTCATGCATGCCGCCACCTTCCCCAACTCCCACCTCATGCAGTTCTCTTCCAGGCCACCATCTAGACTGCATTGGGCAGGTGAGGATAACAGTCAGTGCTGATACCATAGGTCTAATCTGTATATTTTGAAAAGTTATGAAAAAGCAATAGGCTTTACTTATTTACAATGAAAAACATATTTTAAAGCCAAAAGACCCTCCTAACATCTAGTGGGTGAAGAATCCTCGCAGCTGGTGATGACAAATTTGGAAAGAAGTTAGAAAGAGCAATAGTCTGAAGTGTAAATCAGAAACCACTTTAGGTAACAAAGAAGGGTGAGTCCCCAAGACTGCTCTATTCCCATATTGGGTTCAATTCCCGACGCAGCAGGGTCTTGAGCCCAAAAAACGTCTACGGACTCGATAATTCTCGCTTCGGTGCCTGCTCGAATCACGGGTTCACACTCTGCAACTCCGGGCAATAACTTGCTTAATCTCCACTATGGCCCCCGCGGCGGGATGCCTGGCTTTCACCTTGGGGGTGCCCAGTACGGGTTATCTCACAGGGAAAAACCAGGATGGGTTCCCAAAGCAAGCGCTTAGAGACCGTTGGTGATAATGGGCTATATAAATATAAATTACATTTACATTTACATATGCCTGTGGACCATGACAGCCCTTCTCGGCAAGATGCTGGTAGACCTTGACCTAAGCCAAACATCCTCTTTACGCCACCCCCTCTTCTCTACCCCACGCATCCACACTTCCCCTACCCTCGCTCCCTTCCAGCAGTTCCCCCTGCCCCGCCCTCTTTTTCCTCGCTTTCTAGCCCCACCATCATCTCTGTCTCGTGTCACTCATCTATCCCTCCACACCTACGACATCCTCCTTTCTGCTCCTTCATCTTCCATCTTTCCCGCTCCCTCTCGCTCTCACACCAACACCCGCCCCCTCGGACACGTACACGCATCAACCCCTCTGTGCACCTTGGGGTTCTGCCACTTTTCCCGCCCTCTCTACGTGCAATGACAGGGACTACACCCCCCTCCAGCACTGTATGGAACACAATACATACTCACTGTGATGAGTATTCTGTTCCAAAATGTGCATATGTAACATGGTTTTGTTCCCAATAAAGAATTATAACACTAAGACTGCTCTATTAACATGAAAAATGGTAAAACAATTCTACTACTGAAAGAGCTTGTAATTCACTGACCCTTCCTGCTGATGATAGTATGATAAAAAACTGTTTTCCATGACAGATGCTGCAAGGTAGGTTTGTGTGTAGACTCATTGGGTTGGCTCATTAGTTTTCACAGAACCTAGATAAGCTATCATGGAGGAGATGGACTTTTCACAGGTAGACAAACCTTGAGACATCTAAAAAAAGTCTTTAACTACTTTCATCTTAAAAAAGGACAACTCATCTGGAGATATTCTTTAAGCAGTCCCCGCCAGCTGCGGCCCGTGCAGGTAACAGCCGTGGGTGTGGGGGGATTTTGAGGGAAAATTAAATAAATAATGATTTTTTTCCCTCGACATCGCCCCCCTCGCTGCCCCACCTCTGTTAGCTGCGCGGACCGCGGCTGGTCATGGCTGCTAGATGTACTCCTATGGAAGAAATATGCAACCCTGATTTGGCTAGGAGTAGAATTACATCTTTCTGCAATGACAAATGATGCAGAATGGTTTCCATTTCAATACTAAACAGAATCTTGAGGATAGATGTTGTGACCCTTTTGGTATCTCCACGCATTACGGAAGCAGATTTGAATGGCTCTACTGGTAACCTCTGAAGCCACACAGACAAATTCAAAGACTGAAGGCTCGGATGCTGGTCTTGGCCTCAAGTCTGGTCAACATTTCTGGCAAGGCAATCATCTGGAGTGTAATAAAGACAGTTGAAGAAAGTTTAGGCACTGCCTCAGCTAATCTGATATTTTTAAGATCATCTTTGTCTTTGACTTTCACATCTTTACTATCACCCCTGATAAGTGGGATCAGCAGAAAGGCATGAACAAATGGCGTCGACAAATTGGTCAACGGGGCATTGCCCACAGAGTTCCGCTCTGGTGCCCTGGACACAGAGTCTTGCCATTTTTCTTTTTTTGCAATGGCAAATAGGTCGAAAGATGGAGTGTTCCCATTCTACGAATCCCCATGCACTAGGAACTGTATTATTGTCTCCGAGGAACTTTAGGTCAAAAGTACACTCTTCATTTTATTGCAGACTGACTTTTCAACTAATTAATTGATTGAAACAATTGAAATTGGGACGGTACGCCTGTAACCGCAGTGGATCATGTATTTTAATACTATTGCTTTGTTAGCTCTGGCATCGTTTTCACATATCTGACAAATGTTATGTTATGTTATGTTATATTAATTTATTATGCGCACAGATACTCCAGCCAAGGAGCGTCCCGGCGCAGAGACAAGGTAGAACATAACACAACAGGAAAAATGGAAAAACATAAAAGCAGCTAAAACAGGAATGTTTTTATAGCCCTCCGGAAAGTCAAGAGGTCCTCCAGCAGGCGAATTTCAACAGGAAGGGAGTTCCATGCTGACGCGGCTTTTACACTAAACGAGCGGCCTCCCATGCGACTGAGCCTGAATCTGGGGACTACAGCAAGGGCCAAGCCCTGGGAACGGAGGGTACGGGTGGGAACGTAAAAGGAGAGACAGCTAGATAAGATTTCCGGGCCTATACCTCTCAGAATCTTAAAGGCAAGACACAGAACCTTAAAGAGGATGCGCTTCCTTACAGGGAGCCAGTGTAGGGAACGAAGGACATTTGCCACTGAGCTGAATCTGGGCAGGCCAAAAATCGCCCTAGCGGCAGCATTCTGAACCCGCTGCAAACGGGTTAACTCGGCCTGGTTGGCCCCAGCCAGAAGAGAGCTAGCATAATCCAGGCGAGAGATGATAGTTGCTTGGATCACTAGCTGCCTGGTCGGGGCGTCAAAGAACTTGAGAACAGGTCTCAAGCCCCTTAGCAGTCCAAAACAACAGGCCGCAGTTTTTTTAGTGTGCCCTACAAAGGAAAGGCCCGCATCCAGCCAAACCCCCAGGTTTTTCACCTCCGGTACCGGGGTCGGAGTGGGTCCCAGCTCTGAAGGCCACCATTGGTCACCCCACATCTCCACTCCCTTACCGACAACCATCACCTCCGTTTTTGTGGCATTTAGCTGGAGACAGTTGCCTGTCAACCAGCTAGCCACCGCCTTCAGTCCAGACTGAAACCTAGGGGCCTCAATCTCCGCGTCCCCGCTGAGAGTAACCGCCAGCTGTGTGTCGTCGGCATATGAGACCAAAGTTAGGCTCCACTGCCTAGCGACATCAGCCAGCGGTCTCACGTAAAGATTGAACAACGTGGGACTCAGCGAGGACCCTTGCGGAACCCCCATGGCCAGCGGTTGGAAATTGGACTTGAAGGGAGGGATGGCAACACAGAAGGAGCGGTCATCTAGGAAGGAGCGGAACCATTGCAACACCTGACCGCCAATGCCAGTCTCCTCAAGCCGATGCAGGAGGATGCTGTGGTCTACCGTGTCAAAGGCGGCGCTAAGATCTAACAATATAAGCGCCGCCGTTTGACCAGCATCCAACCTTGCACGGAGATGTTCCACCATCACAAGTAACGCGGTCTCCGTGCTGTGACCGGCACGGAAGCCGTTTTGTGTGGGGTCGAGGGCATTGGTCCGTACAAGATGTTCAGACAGGGCCAGATTGACATGGGCCTCTGTGATCTTGGCTGGCCAGGGTAGCAACGAAATGGGGCGATAACTTTCAGGCTTGGACGGGTCCAGGGAGGGCTTTTTGATAATTGGGGACACCACAGCTTGCTTCCACTTAGCTGGAACTACTCCCGTTTCCAAGGAAAGGTTAACAAGGGAACATACAACTGAACGTCCCATAAAAGCCTGATCTCGAAAGAGAGCAGGCCTTACTGGATCAGATGGAGATCCAGATTTGACTTGCAACGCAAGTTTATCAAACCCGTCCAAGGTGAGGGGGGGAAGACAAGCAGAGTAGTCTGATGGGGAGTCCCACTGGTGCTTTCCCGACCGGACCCTATGCTAGGGAATGTCCGATAAATAGCTTGGACTTTCCCCAGGAAATAAGAAGCAAGGGATTCACAGTGGGAAAGGGAACTTACGGTCGTAGAGGTAGTCGGCTTTGCCATGAGATCTTTTACGGCCTTAAAAATGGCTTTTGACGGATTAGTACTGTTCCGGAATTCTGCGGCATAAAAAGCCGCTCGAGCTCGACAGATAGCCCGATGGTAGAGCTTAACGGACCTGGCATATTCAGCTTTTAAATCAACCCCATAGGTCTTCCTCCAGGCCCTCTCAGCCCGTCTACAGGCACCCTTCAGGGCACGAAGGGCGCCATCGTACCAGGGACTCGACTCTCTAGAGTTGATTTTAGTCGATACAATGGGTATCAGAGAGTCCAAGGCCCTAGTGATCCAGGAACAAAAGAGGTCATACCCCTTTTCTACATCCGTCAAAGGACCCAGCGGCTCCTCTAGTAGAAGAAGATGAAAATCTTCTAACCTAAGTTTCTTCCAGGCCCTCTTCTGTACCCGTCTAGCCGAGGAGATGGAGGGGGTGGCTGAGACAGGGCAAAGAATGGACACCAAGTGGTCTGTCCATTCCACTGGTAAGATAGAGGTGATTTTAGTCCCCGGCAGATTGGTAAACAAGGGATCTAAAATATGCCCCCCCGAATGGGTAGGCTGGGAGACCATCTGGGGAAGTTGAAAGGCCTCTAGGTCAGAGGAGATGGAACGCACTGTCAGGCCTGAGAGGGTGTCGAAATGCAGATTCAAATCACCCATGATGGAGAAGTTGGCACAGTCTGCGACCAAAGGGCCAACAATGTCGGGGAAAGCATTTCTAAACACTACATCGCTGCCGGGCGGACGATAGACGACCATCCCGGAAAGCGTAAAACAAGGCACTTTCACACCCAGGGATATTTAGGGCACTCCAGACACAGGAATAGGTGGACCTTACTACTAAAGCTATACCCCCACCTCTGGACAATCTATTCAAGGTGTACATAGAATAGCCGGGTGGGCAGGCTAGATTTGAAATAGCAGTATCCGCATCCTGAAGCCAGGTTTCAGTCATGGCAAATATGTCCGGAGCTTCCTCCTCAATAAGGTCAAAGATGTTCTGATAATGTTTCAGCGCTGACCTGACATTCAGGTTCAGGATCCGCAAGGAGGAAGGAAAATCTGTAATGCGGCGGGTCGCCGGGGAGTTAATCCTAGGGAGAGGGCTCGGAGAGTCAAGAGCCCACCCATTACAAGGGCAATGGTACGGGCCTCGCAATGGATGTACCGGTGGAAGGGTACAACTACGACTTACCTGATCGATAGCAAACAGGCACTCCCGCGAATATGTCAGCATGGCGGCACTAAGATGGAATACTAGTCGTTAACCAGAATCCCGCGACGTCCAGCGCGTCCCTAGCGCGGACGGGCGCAGACGGGCAGGACTCTGGCACGACTCCGGCCACGCGAGGACACGCCCGCTGCGCGATCCCGCTGCGCTAGGGGAGGAGCTTTAAATAGGTGTTCCCAGGCGGCTCATGCGCACTAAAGCGCTGGTAGGTAGAGACGCCTCAATCCACTCACCCCACTCCAAGATGGCGGCCAAAATCGAACAGGGCACCCACCCCAGAACCAGACCCGCCCAAACGGCGGTGCGGGGGCCGATTATGGTGCAAGTAAGGGGCGATTAAAACCAGGGTCAAATAACCAAGTAAAACGGAAATAAAAGTTTAAAATAGCAAATTTCAATAATGCGCGCAAAGCGCTCACGCAGCTTACAGCTACCTTGTCTGCCTGTTTATTTTATTCTGTTAATTATCTGAAATAATTGAAATTATTCAAATTATTATGGTTTTAATCTATTTTTATTTTGCATGCATGGTTTTAATTAACTAAAACGTGTAATAAATAAACTAAAACTAAACTGCCTAAGGATGGAGTGTGCCCATGCTGCAAAAATGTCTTCCCTGGCCCATTTGTGATGTTCCTCATGATGTTGACTGAGGAATCCTGCCTCCTGACTCTACCCCTGGGATCTTTATATCAATCAGCAACAGATGTCTGGCCAAAGCCCAGTGTCACATTGTTTGTGGTTGAAAAGATAACTGTTTCTTGTTCCTCCTTTTTTGTTGGTATGATGCAGTAGTGGAATTGTCTGATTGAATGATGTCTTTTGATGACAGAGAGGAAGACAAGTTTTTTCTGTCCATAGTCCTTGTTAGATGTTCCATTTGAGCTCCCCACACTGATAGGGAGGCATTGGTGATTGTGTTAGGGACTTTTGTTTGGGAATCCACAGTGAGCGGTGTTGAGGAGGTGGTTGTCAGTAATGAGATCCTCGAGGTCCCATAGGTGGTAGCCGAGGCCGCCAAGGAGGGTAAAGGCGCTGAAATAGACTATGGGGGGGTGACAAAGTCTGCGATGGTGCTGCCAAAGTTGACGTTGGACTGGGAGGACAGTAGACGAGACTGCCACTCATGGTGTAGTTGGCTGTGATGAGGAGCTTGAAGGTCAAGTGTTGCATGTAGAAGATTTCGGAGGTGGTGGATCTCTGGATGGATTCTTTGAAGATGATAGTGATTGGATATCTTTGTATGCTTGTTCTGTCTTGTGATCTTGTATGTAGGGAGATGGTGACAATGAGGGAGTCAATGAAGTATCGGTGAGTGGTCATGTAGCAGATTCCAAATTACAGTGGCACGTTTAGTGAGGGAGAGAGTACTGAGGAGTGAAGAGTGAAGAAGACAAGGAAAGTTGGAATAGTTTGGAGTCGGGTGTGTGGTCATGTGTGTTGGGTGTGTGAGGTGCATGGGGGAAGTAAGTTGGGTACAGATGAGTGGATGTGAAATAGCAGGTGGCGTAGGAGAGCACACCTTCACTGTTGGGTGGGGAGGAATGGCAGCAGTGTAGGGAGATGTGACTGGCGTTCAAGGTGTTGAGGGTCGTGTTAGAGAGGTGACGGGGGAAAGTGGGTGGCAGGAGGAGCAGGAATCATGGTGCTGAGCACAAGCAGGGCGCGATAGGGGAGTAGATGGACCTGTATCCACGCTGCAGTCTCCATTAAGTGAAGACAATTTTATTCAGTGATGTCACTTCCTGTGCAAATGAATGATGGGGAATCCAGTGATCTCACTTCCTATGCAGATGGATAATAGGAAATTCAATGATGTCACTTTCTGTAAAGTTGGATGAGCATACCTAACCTATGAGTCCTCATGCTTGTCTTCTTATAAGACAATTTTAGCTGGAAACTAGTGATGTCACTTCCGATGCTGATGAATGACAGAAAATCCAATGATGTCACTTCCTGCACAGTTGGATGGTGGGAAATGGTATCGTTTCTTACCTTTAATTCTGGTTCTCTCATAGGGGTATTTCCATGATACTGAAAAGAAGAAGAGTAAAATGGAGGTCTAAGGGGATTAATTTACCGACCCTGACATCTCGATACCCCTACTCAATGATAGCAACAAAAGAAGAGGAGATGTCCGGTCCAGAGAGAAAATCTGTGTGTGCTGTACTGGATACTAGAGAAAATTAGGAACCATACAGCAACCAGGAGAGGTAACACCTGGCTGAGAAACTCCAATCAGCCCACCCTTCTGGCAGAGCATCATCATGTGGGATTTAGATAGTGGATCCAAACCTCACCCAATCCATCAGTTGATGGTGCGGGGATGGATATCTAAGGTAAGCTCTAGCCAAGGTGTTTTTCAAATGATGCTGATGAGGTGCAGTGCTGTGAGAAATGTGAGTGAAAATCTAAAAATGGCTACTAGGACAAAAAATAAAGTTTAATCAGGATTGTCCTAGTGTCAAGAATAAAATAACGCCTAATAGTCTGAAATTATAACTACACAATGGCGCTGTGCAGGAAAGTCAACATGTTTCAGCGCTAAAGTCGGACATAATAACGTCACCAAAGAACCCCAAGCGAAGGGTAGTTCTTTGAAAACGCCATTATTTGTAGGACACATCAATATTCAAGTAAGGGGATGTCCCTGACTGCTGAAGCCAAGTTTTCCAAGAAATCATTGTGGCTTTTTGGAACTAGTGGAAGTAGCCATGCCTGTATTTGGACTGGATGGGTTATGTCTAAATATGGGCAGGATTTCTATGCATATATAAGGGCAATGTGAATTGTGCCTATATAAGGGCATGAATCGGTAAATTACGCTTGGATCCTAAAAAGCTCCACAACAAGATTGTTCTAGTACTACTGCTTTTAAGGTATCCATCTCTGTTTTCAATCTTGCCATTTAATCGTCTGCATGTGAGCCAAAGATGTTTGGAGCCAGAAAAGGGTACATTTTGCAGCCATAACTGGGCGTCGAGCTTCAGAGATGTTAAACGCTGCCATGGGTGCCGACGTAGAGAGATTCCATGTTAGCAGCTGTGAGCAGCTAGAAGCGAGGTTCAAGACTGTAGCCCCCTCCTGAACGATTTCTAAAAAGTCTTGCCTATAGGTGGTCCGCAAAGTGAAGGATTGAATCCCACAAGGCACGGTCATATCGGCCTAAGAGGGCAGTGGCACTGGCCGCTTTCATTGACGAAGCAGCCGTGCTGCAGATCTTGCGTCCTGATGAATCCACCTTTTTGCTTTCCTTATTGGGGAGAAGAAGACGATGGAAAGGTGGCATGAGACTTTTGTGCTGCTAAAATCACCACTGAATCAGGAGGCGATCAGCATGTAAGAACAACGGGTCTTGCTCCGGTGATTGGTATTTCTTTAGGAGCCGTGATGGTGCTGATTTTGATGGCTAGTTTCAGCAGGCCTGGCACCAGCTGGAGTACTGGTCTAGAGGCTGTGTGGTGATGGAGCATCTCAAAGATGACAGACATTGATGGAGTAGGTGTCTCCATAGGTATGTTCAGTTTGGTTGTGGCGAAAACCAGGACCTCTTGCAAAGTATTGATGTCATCAATCAGGGAGGACCAAGGTTACAGTGAATCCAAAAATGTATTTTGTATTTCTATTTAGTGTTTGTAAGGTGCACTCTGACCAAAATGGTATCCTGGTGCTAACTAGACCACTATGTGAGGGAGTCGGCTGAGGGGAATCTGAGGGGCTGAGCCTGACTGTTAGTGAGGAAAGAACCAGGTTTTCAAAGACTTTCTGAAGTTCAGCAGGTCAGTTTGAGATCTTAGTGGGGCTTGCGTTTTATTCCATATCTGAACCGCTTTTGCGGTAAAGGCACTTTTAATCTATATTTTAATCTATATTCTTGGACATAGTTACATGTGCCTGATCAGAGGGGTCATTTTCTTAGCCTGGCTTGGAAAGGTTTTGGTCATTTATTGTGTAGTGCCTTGTGCACAATACAGAGTGATTTGAACGTAATCCTCTGTTTAATAAGCAGCCAGTGAAGCTCTCTCAGGGCATTTGTAGCAGGGGAGTGTTTTACTTCTGTTTATCATAACTGAGTTTGCGTTTATCCAATGAAATATATCCAGGATACAAGCCTGAAAGTTGCAATGAGTGTCAGCCTGATCTTTGTTTAATGATAAAATCAACTGGGTGTCATCCGCATAATTAATCAGCTTCATCTTATGGGACTTAATTAAGGAGATTAAAGGTTTGACATAAATGTTGAATAAAATTAGGCTAAGAGAAGAGCCCTGGGGGACACCACTTGAAGTCGTTCTGAATTTAGAAAGAACAGGGGGCACAGATAGAGCCTGACAGCAGCCAGTCAGATAGGATTTTAGCCAGTTTAACTTCGGACCACCAATGTTGTAGGAGAATAGCCTCTGGTAGATGAAGACGTATCTCTATGGTGCTGACAGCATGAACGTGATCTGGACCTTCGGTAAGAGTGGCGCTGTGAATGGCGTGATCTCGTGGAGGGGTGTGAGCATCCATGTTATCGACAGCACTATCTTGAATGTGATCTCCAAGTAGACGGTGTATGAGGCACCCCAGGAGCATGTAGAACAGGTGCTGTTACTATTGGAAGTTACTGAAGTTGAAGTAGTGGAAGAGGAAGCGGAGCTGGTAATGGCAGAAGAAGTGGCACTGTGGAAGCAGCTGTGTCGGGTGCAGGAGAAACCGAGGTGGGAGGCGCAGGTATCTTCACCAATGACGGAGATCTTGATTTAGAGTCAGATGAGGAGTAGATTTGGAGGATTTTCCCCTCCTATACGTCGATGATTTCAATGTCGATCTCCTTCGTCGACTGGCTATGCCTTTGACGACGACCTGCTCCTCGACGTAGAACCCTGTCGGCGTCGCCCACTTAACGGCGAGTGGCTTCTCAAAATCGACCAAACACGTTGTCGATGTTTCGCTGTTAATGCCGATCTTCTACCTCTTGGCAATGATGAGTCTGTATCCCTCGACGTCAACACCTGTCTCGGCGTCGGTTGCCGGTGCGAAGTGGTCCTCTATGTCCCCTGAGTGGTACTAGACATCGAGCGTCGATGTTCCCGCGACATCGAGCCAGTCAATGACTTTGAGCATGTCGGCGCTACCTCCTCTTGACGTTGACCGGGACCAAAAGCGTTTTCTGGGTGAAGAACGACTCTCAGACCTCCCACATCCACTGGAGGTTGAGGGAAGAGTTCTGGTGGCAGGTTTTCCTCCCTTCGCTCAGAGGTCCCACTAGCTACTTGCTATTCTCTCCTCTCTTTCCTGCAGGCGAATCGTCTCCCTGTCACGCAGGGTACGTCTGGAGAAGGTTTCTGAGGTGTCACAGAAGGCAGGAAGATGACAGGAAGGTAAACAAAGAATGCAGACCTCGTTTGGGTCTGTTTTAGCTTTTTTCTGCCACACCTGGGACATATGTCGAAAAGAGTTGGCATTTTAAATAAGAAAAAAGCCTCTTTCGTATGAGAAAAATGCTTTGCTCCACAGAGGAGGACAAAAGACATTGAGTGAGGCGAAAAACAGTGAAGTATGAAGGTTTAAATTGAAGAAAAAACCTAAAAAGGTCGAGATCAATGCTCTAAGGGTCTTCTCAGAAGGAGCCGGAAAAAAGAACTGACGTAGCTTCCTCTAGCTGAGCATAATGGTATATTGGGGGGGGGTCTCTCTGCTCTTAAGGGCATAGCTTTCTTTTTCTACACTAATAATGGTAGCCTATGGGCTACAGGGCCAGGCACTTCATATCTGTCTGTTCGTAGCAAAAGGGCTTGTGAAAGTTCTTTTTCTGTGCCATTACACCCTTAGGCTGCATTATGACTTTCTTAAGTGACTTTTCAAGGCCTTCCCGAAGAAAGGAGAACTTTATCACTTAAGAACATATTTTGGATAAAGTGCTCCGGGATCCCCGCACATGGGCAGGACTATTCATCACTTATGACTATACATGGAATTCCCCTATGAAAGAACCAATTATGTCACTTACTGTGCAGATGGATGATCAGAAACGAGTCCTCTAGCTTGGCTTTTTCTTTTAAAGACAGTTTTGGAGGGAAACCAGTGATGTCTCTTCTTGTTTCAATGGATATTGAGAAATCCAGCGATATCATTGCCTGTGCAAATGGATGATGGGAAATCCAGTGGTGTCCCTTCCTATGCAGATGGAGGATGGGAAATATAACCATGTAACCTGCTGTGCAGATAAAGAATAAGATATGAGTCTTCTTGGGGGCATGGCCAGCAAGATTGTTCGTAATCCTGACTGAATTCTGTCCTCTGCCTGCCATCTGACCTCCAGAACAGTGTCTGCAGCAACAAGGAGACACAGGGCAGGTGTACAAAGTTAAAAACCAGCTCTCCAGAGGTACAAACAGCCTAAAGGAAGACAGCTGCCATGACACTGAACGAACCCCAGGATGGCAGCAATGGGGAGCCTTTGCCTGTCGCCAGCTGCGCCGGGGATGGAATAAGGTGGCCGCGGCTGCCAGGGCTGGTTGCAACTCAGACTGCTGCGGGAGGTGCATGAGTCTGGTACTACCTTAAAACCACACAGCTTTTTTGTTCTAATCATCTCTTCTTCAGTGTGTTGTTCAAGAGTGCTAACCTCGAAAAGGGAAATTAGAAATGTTCAGTTTGTCTTCAGTTTTAGAATGACAGGCGTAGCCATGAGGATCTCCTCATAGAGATTCTGTGGTGGTAGCTAGTTTGGAATGTTCAGAGTAGTCTACCATTGTGTTTACTACCTGGTTTGTAACTAGAGAGCCCTCCTGAAGCATTTCCATTAAGTCTTGTTCCAAATATTTTGACATATCTGAAGCAAAGGATTTCATGCCATCCCATATTTCCCTAAGGTATCTACTGTCTCACAGACATTTTTCAAATGAGTGACAGCTGTATCACATATTTTTCATTGTGTCGCATTCATCCTTTTGCTCTCTCTCTCTCCCTCTCTCTCTCCCTCTCTCTCTCTCAGGCGGAGCAGCAGATTCTGGCACTGATGTATGTTTTTATCTAACTACAGTGACTATAAATGAATCCTATTTAGGATCAGTCTTGAGGAATTGCAGGTCTTTATGAGGAGGCTTATATGTCTTTATAGGGCAAGTTGTTACAACCTTGACATCTGTTCGAGTCATGAATGTTTCATCAGCAGTGTCCAGTAGACCCGGGACAAGAGGCAAAAAAGGTTTAGGTGCTGCCCTTTGGAGTGTGTCTCCAGTATGACTGACACTGCTGCTTGAGGTCTCTCTAAAGGAATGTTTGCTTTTGCTGCTCCTCTGGAAACAAAAACCTGGAATACCAGAAAATCATCTGCTGGACAGATTATAAATGCAGAATGAGCCAGTAAGGCCGAAGTGTAGGAAGAGTGTGCAAGTCAGAATCAGGAGATGGTGATTGTGAATGAGATCTTAGTCATCTGAAGACAGATGTGCTTAGAGGAGATGGGGTAGGAGAAGAGGGCTTCCACTTTCTCAATGGAAATATGGAGGCTCCTTGAGAGGTCCTCTTTAGTGAGGAGACATGCAAAGATGTTCGAGGTTTCTGGACCGAATCTTGGCAGAAAAGCTGGGTCTAGAGCAGCAACCTTTATTTGATGCCCCAATGGAGTAACAGTGGTTTCTTATCTTAATCTTTTAAAGGGAGAGGATACTGCAGGAGAAAACTGCCCTGACTGGATAGCTGGAGACAGAGGCCATGCTGTAGAAGGTGATAAAGAAATTTGTTACCTCTCTGGTGTTGTCGTCCAACATCAATTTAGGTCTCTTTGACTCCAACTGTGTCGACATAGATTTTAGTTCTCTGCTGGGTGGCTGAAGTCAATCTGCTATAGTGTGCTGCCATCAACGGTGAAGGCGATCTCCTCATCATCCATACTGAGTTATTCAATATAGATGATTTGGAGTGCCATCTATGTCGAGGGGAAGTTGGCATTGAGCCATCCTTTGACAATGGCATTGTAGGTTTCGGAAATCAGTGTTCTATGACATCGAGAATGGTGTTGATGTTTATCTCCGTCATTAGACCTCTTTTTTCTAGATCTTACTCTGTGGTAGTCTTTTTCAGCTGGTGGCACACTCAAAGAGGATGGTTTCTAGCCTCCTCTTATTTTTACTCCCTTCTTCAGCTATCATGTCCTGCATCATGCCCTAAGGCTTATGCCTTTCCTGTCTTTGAGAGTTCTTATAAACATTTTATTTTACAAATGTCACACTCGTTCACTAGGTGAGATAAAGGGAGGCACACCATTTTTACTCCCTTCTTCAGCTATCATGTCCTGCATCATGCCCTAAGGCTTATGCCTTTTCTGTCTTTGAGAGTTCTTATAAACATTTTATTTTACAAATGTCACACTCATTCACTAGGTGAGATAAAGGGAGGCACACCACACAGACCTTATAAGCAACTGTAACTGCCCTCTTCCTTCCAGATGAAGGACATTTGGAGAAAAGAGCTGTTCAGAAATGTTAGTCAGGTAACAATCACAGCAGATTATTTAAGATTACAAGAAAAAATATTAATATCTTCAGAGGTGTGACCCCAGAGGTGTTCAGAGATCCTGCGCTAACAAGCAGGAAAAAAGAACCGGTTCTAGAAGGCAACTATCAGTGCAGAGAACTGTTGAAAGGGAAGCCTCCCAGGTCCTTACATTTTAATGTAAGGCTATCCAGCTGCATTTTTATACTTATGTACACAATGTTTGAAGGGGATTTTATATAACAGACTATGCAATTCAGCTTCATATAGATATTATAAGGCAACATTATGGGCAATCAGGTGAAAAATAACATCTCAAGTCAAGTCAAGTCAATAAATTTATATAGCGCGCTACACACCCAGA
Organism: Lissotriton vulgaris; assembly: GCF_964263255.1. Lineage (NCBI taxonomy): Eukaryota > Metazoa > Chordata > Amphibia > Caudata > Salamandridae > Lissotriton > Lissotriton vulgaris. The sequence continues at coordinate 1,900,070,000 of NC_141693.1, forward strand.
GGGTCTCAAGGCGCTTGAAGAGATGTGGGGAATTACTTCTCGAATATCCAGGTTTTAAGTTGCTTTCTGAATGCTAGGTGGTTTTGAGTGAGGCGAAGGTGCATGGGAAGTGAGTTCCAGGTTTTGGCCGCAAGGTAGGAGAATGATCTTCCTCCCATTGTGGTTTTGCAGCGAGGGCTTGTTTGGAGGAGCGCGAACATGGCGCCCAGCATGTGAGAATGTGCCAATAAGGTATGATTGTGGCACTCACCTTGTGTTCCTGGGGCCGCAGTCAGCGCCAGCCAGTCGCAGAAGGGGGAAAAGGCAATCAGCAGCCCAGATGGCCTTGGGAGCAGCTCAATTATCATGTTTGCTCTGGCTGTCTTAGGGGCCACATGCCAAGATGGTAGTAGGACAATACCAGAGGTTCTGGAAGGAAGCGGGGGTACTAGCAGGCAACAGGGGAGCCTCCACGAGCGGCGGCATCCTGGCACAAGCTGTTTCTCTCTACTCAACAGCTGGCAAGACCACCTCAGGGTTTCTAGGGAATGCAAAAGGTGCTGAGAAAGCCCATGAAAGTATTGCGAGATGCTGAGTTGTGAGCCAAGACAGCCAGTCACAGGGCACCTGGGGGCGTGTGATGAAGAGGTGCAGACTGTTGCTGTTTGGCGACTGTGAAGACTCCCTCTTCACTTGCACCACAGAGATTGAAGTGCTTGTATGAACAGTGTGGGCTGCCTGAGAACTTAAGACCCAGTTTGCGGTGGCCCACAAAGAGACCAAAGAAATGGGCATATTTTCGTTCAAGATGCGACCATAGTTCGTGATAAGGTCACAAAATGGTGCGCACAAACCGCCTGGACAAATACGCCTTCAGGAACGTTGCAGAGGCTAGCTGCAGGGATCTTCCACCAGAGGTGGAAGTAGCAAGCGTACATGACCAGAGGACAATACTCAAAGAATTGCTTCAGGCTATTAAAGAATTCAGTGCAGCCCTTGAAACCAAAATAGACATGGTGGTGGTGGATGTCACCCTGATCCAGGCCAATGTGGGAAAGATCTCGGAGCAGGTAATTACTGCTGAAGCATCCCTGTGAGACTAGGCCACCTCCATCAAGGCTCTCAGTGCAGAAGTTCGACAGCTTACAGAAGATACCCGGCAGCTTCACGTTAGGGCGGAGGGCAGATCCCTCTGGAATAATGTGAAATTTGTAGGGATACCTGGGAAAGCAGAAGGAATGAGCATGGAAACATGTATTCAGGACTCTGAGACCAATACGGTGAATACCAGTGAATGGAGACTCACACTTTGCAGTACAAAGAGCTCACCAGGTGCACAAGAACGATAACAGCCAGATTCCTGAACTTCAAGAAAAGTGATTCAGTTCTCCCAAATGATCATGTGTTTCCACACTTCACACAACATGTCCAGGCTAAAAGGCAATCATTTTATAAGGTCAAACAATAACTCAGGAAACACTGCCTGCAATACTCAATTCAAAACTACAAATCCTAGTTGATGGGAAATCCTGGTTATATTTTTCCCCTGAGGAGTCCTGGGACTGGCTGGAGGGGCTGGTGTTCTGCAAGGAAACAGCGACAGGAGAGCCCTTGGAAATCCCTGACTGAAGGGGATCAATGCAAAGCTTCACAGTGAGATGAGACAAGACTCAAAAAGAAGGCACAGTTGATGGTGACTGGCAGAGGGATCAAGGACCACAGCGACCAGAGGTGAGAAATGTTCTGGGGCTGTATGTCACTTTCAGGATTTAGAGAAGTCAGCATGACTCCTAAAGTACCTACGCATTGACCTTAATGGATATGGGGATGGAACCTGACACCTGGCTGCAAGTACTCGCACCTCTTTCCTGGAACATGAATGGATTCGGAGGAAACTGTTTAGACACAGTCAGACATAATACTGTTACAAGAAACCCATTTAGTGGGAAATAATTGTGCCTTCCTGGGACAAGGTTGATATACTGCACTGGTGCACTGAGGGATCTCCACGAGACCAAGGGGAGTAGGCATACCAGTCAAGAGATCGCTCATGCTCTCTTGGACTTTGATCAACTAAGGAGGGTGTTATGCAGCACTTCCGGGAGAGTGGAAAAGGAAACAAACGGTAATTGCCTCATGGTCTATCCAACCCGGGCTTCAATCCCAAATGCTCCTTCGGTAACGCTTTTTCTGGTGGATACAGTATCTCCCTGTGGATTCCTCACCCTGTGAATTTCCCCTTGCGTCAGCAACATTCGGAAATTCTTTTTGTAGCATTGCGCCGACGTGGACGACGACACAGAGGCACGGCATCGCGCGCGACTCCGCTGACGTCACCGACTCGATAATAGGCCCACGCTGGCGTGATGACATCAGTTCCGCCCTTTTTTTAGTGCCTTCGAGGCACACGGACGGACCGACAACAGTAGATATATACACAGTATACACAGTACACAAATGTCAAGATAACACACATAGTGTGAAACCAATGCAGGAAAGCAATTGAAATAAGGCATTTCCTTTGACAATAAAAATATTAACATTACAGTAACTCAGGTATAGAAGAGTGGACAACGGGGAGGCGGGTAGGTCAGTGAGGAATCCACAGGCAGATACTGTATCCACCAGAAAAAGCGTTACTGAAGGTAAGTAACTTGTTCTTCTGATGGATACATCTGCCAGTGGATTCCTCACCTTGTGAATAGAGTCCCATAGCAGTCCCCACTCCCGGAGGAGGGTGTCCACTCTCCTATACCAGAAAATCTTGGAGGACAGAGCGCGCAAAGTAGCCGTCCCTCCTCACCTCGGAATCCAAGCAGTAATGCTTCACGAAAGTGTGGAGGGAGGTCCAAGTCCCCACTCTACAAATGTCCTCTACAGGTACACCCCTGGACAAAGCAGATGTAGAAGACTTTGCCCTAGTAGAGTGAGCTCTTATACCCTCTGGAGGTTCCTTACCAGCCAGGGCGTAGCAGATCTTAATGCACAGAATAATCCATCTCGATCGTGTGCGCTTGTGCACCGCCTTTCGCTTCTTGCAGCCAGCAAATCCAACAAAGAGCTGGTCATCCACACGATAGTCTCTAGTCCTATCGCGGTAGAAGCTCACCGCCCTTTTAGGGTCCAAGCGGTGAAGTCTCTCCTCCTCCTTGGAAGGGTGAGGGGGAGGATAGAAGGTAGGGAGGGTAATGGACTGCCCTAGATGGAAGGGAGTTACCACCTTCGGCAGAAAAGCAGCCCTGGTCCTAAGTACCATTCGTTCAGCATGAATGGACAAGAATGGGGGCTGAGAACTAAGAACTTGAAGCTCACTTACCCTCCTTGCCGAGGTAATTGCGACAAGAAAGACCGTTTTAAAAGACAACAGCCTCAAGGTACACTTGTGCAATGGTTCAAAAGGCGAACCCATTAAAAAAGTGCGTACAAGATTCAAGTCCCATTGAGGTACAATAAAGGGAGTAGGAGGGAATGTATTCGAAAGGCCTTTTAGAAACCTCAAAACAATAGGGGCTAGATTTAGGTAATTGAAATTTACCGATTCTAAAATACCGAATTTTACCGATTCGGTATTTTAGAATCGGTAAATGCTATGTAGCTAAAAAATCTGTAAAAATTACCGAATCAGTATGATTCGGTAATTACCGAATTGGTTTTTACCCATTCGGTAATTCCCATTCATTCCTATGGGCCTGGAGGCCCATAGGAATGAATGTGAATTACTGAATCGGTAAATACTGATTCGGTAAAATAGGGAAAGAGTCAAGGGTGGCAGGGTGTCACATTGACACCCTGTTGCACCCCTGAATAGTGCTTGTGTGCACATGTGGCACACATACATGCCCTAAGGGCATGTATGTCTGCCACATGGCACTGGTGTAAATGCACAGATTTGCATTTACAGAGGTATTCGTTATTTACCACCAACTAATAGTTGGTGGTAAATAACGAATCCTTCAAGCACAGAAGCACTCTTCAAAGTGCTTCCTACATGTCATTTACCGATTCGGTAAATACCGAATCGGTAAATGATGATTTGGTAAATACCGAATCTGTAAATTGGCCACCTACATCACAAAAGCCTAATTCCGGTTGGTAACGGCCGAAATTCGGTAATTTCGGCTATTACCGACCGGAATTAGGCTTCCTACATTTGGCCCTAGGTGATTTAAACAAAGACGGCTGATCCGGCAAACAGAGAAATGCCGATAATGCCGATAAATAACCCTTGATAGTAGCAACCACAAACCCTTGCTAAGCCAAGGAAAGCGCAAACTGAAGTATATCAGATAAACGAGCCCTCAAAGGATCGATGGACTTCTCCCCACACCAAGCAACAAATTTAGACCATCTATAAGAGTAGATGGACTTGGTGGAGTCACGCCTGGCCGATAAAATGACATCCACCACATCGTGCGGGAGAGAAAATGAATTCAGGTTTGACGGACTTCTCCTCACACCAAGCAACAAATTTTGACCATCTATAAGAGTAAATGGACTTGGTGGAGTCACGCCTAGCCGATAAAATGACATCCACCACATCGTGCGGGAGAGAAAATGAATTCAGGTTTCCCCGTTCAATCTCCAGGCATGAAGGTGTAAGGTCTGGAGGTGGGGGTGTAGAACCTGCCCCTCCATCTGAGAGAGGAGATCTGCCCTGAGAGGGAGATTGAGCGGAGGGCACGAGGAGAGGTGGAGAAGATCTGTGTACCACACCCTTTTTGGCCAATCCGGGGCGATCAATATGACTTGTGCCCGGTCTTGGCGAATCTTCCTCAGAACCCGAGGAATCAAGCGTATGGGAGGAAACGCGTAAAGGAGTTGTGAGTCCCAACTCAACTGAAATGCATCTCCCAGTGCTCCCTGCATCGGAAACTGGAGACTGCAGAATGACGGGCAGTGCGCGCTCTCGTGAGTGGCAAACAGGTCCACCTGAGGAGTCCCCCACGTCCGAAAGACGCGACGAACCACCTCCGGATGGAGCCTCCACTAGTGATCGGCTGAAAATTGCCGACTGAGACTGTCCGCACGCACGTTCAGAACTCCAGCCCTGCGACCCTACTCCTCCCTGCTTGTTGACATACCACATCGCGGCGGTGTTGTCCGTCAGGACCTGAACCGACCGACCGCGAAGGGAAGGGAGAAAGGCCTTGAGCGCTAGACGAATCGCCCGCAATTCCAGAAGGTTGATAAGAAGCAACCTTTCCTCTGGAGACCAATGACCCTTGATCTCCAGATCCCCCAGATGAGCACCACACCCTAGAGTGGATGCATCCGTTATTACCATGGCCACCGAGGCAGTTGGAAAGGCTTTCCTTGAGACAGATTGCCCTCCACGCTCCACCAAGACAGATCCGCCGCAGTTTCTCTGGAGATCCTGATAGACTCCCTGAGATCTCCGTTGTGTTGAAACCACTGCCTGCGGAGGCACCACTGGAGTGCCCTCATGTGCCAGCATGCATGGTTGACCAGCAGAATGCAGGAAGCCATCAGACCGAGCAGACGGAGGACCTTGAGGACTGGAACGACCACTCCATTGTGAAATAAAGGAATCATTTCCTGTATGTTGCGAATCCGCTGTGGAGGAGGGAATGCCCGACATACAGTTGTGTCCAGTACCGCACCAATGAACAGGTTGCGCTGTGAGGGCACCAGGTGAGATTTGGATACATTTATCGAAAAACCCAACCTGTACAACAACTGAGTTGTGACTTGCAAATGATGGAGCACTTTCTCTGGAGATTCCACCTTGATTAGCCAATCGTCCAGATAAGGGAATACTTGCATCCCTGACCTTCTGAGATGTGCAGCCACCACAGCCATCACCTTGGTGAAGACTCGAGGCGCAGTAGTAAGACCAAACGGAAGGACCGCAAACTGGTAGTGTTGCGACCCCACCGTAAAACGGAGATACTTCCTGTGCAACTTCAAGATCGAGATATGAAAATAAGTATCCTGCAAGTCGATCGACACCATCCAGTCTCCTTCCAGCAGCGCTTGAAGAACCTGTGCAAGGGTGAGCATCTTGAACTTTTCCTGCTTCAGGTAAAGGTTCAAGATCCTAAGATCCAGAATTGGACGAAGTCTGCCATCCTTCTTGGGAATCAGGAAATACCGGGAGTAGCATCCCTGAGCCCTTTCCTGCTCTGGAACCACCTCTATTGCGCCTTTTCTTAGCAACGCCAGGACTTCCTCCTGCAGGAGCAGCAGATGGTCCTCCAAGCATAAGCCTTGGCAAGGAGGGTAGTTGGGAGGGAACTCCCGAAAGGGAAGTGCATACCCATTCTCCACGAGATTGAGAACCCATAGGTCTGAAGTGACTGATTCCCAATCCCGTAGAAAATAGGTAAGCCGGCCCCCCACCGGACCCGCATGATCCGGAATGGCAGATCTAGGGCTGCTTTGCTGTGTTGGGAGGGGGGTGGGTAGAGGGAGAGGAAGAGGAGGAGGAAGCTTGACGACCTCTAGGACGTGCTCTTTGCCTGCCCCTGTATGACTTGTACAGCGTATTTTGCTGCTGCTGCGGCTGCTGTTGCGACTGTTTGTAGGTCTGAAAGGAAGACCTGTCAAATCCTCTGAATCTTTTTCCCACAATACCCCTGGACTGTAGGCCCAAAGATCTTGCTGTCGCTCAGCTGTCCTTGAACCTTTCCAACGCAGCATCAGCCTTTTTCCCAAATAAACCTGACCCATCAAAGGGCAAATCCATCAAGGCAGCCTAGACATCCTCAGAAAATTCGGGGGACTTCAGCCATGCTGCTCTTCTGGTGGCCACTGAAGATCCCATCAATCTTGCCACCAAGTCAGCAGTGTCCAGCCCACTCTTAATGATCTGCCTAGCAGAAGCCTGAGTGTCAGCAATCACCTCTTGAAAGTCCATCCTATCCTCCTCAGGAAGCTTTGGAACCAGCTGTTTGATGGAATCCATCAATGCATGGATATAGCGTCCCATAAGACAAGTAGCATTTGTTGATTTGAGCGCCATACTTGCCGGGGAAAATACTTTTTTCGCAGCCTGGTCCTGCTTCTTCGATTCCTTATCCCCAGGAACCTGAGGAAAAGCGCCCGCAGATTTTTTCGAGCAGGCAGCCTGCACAACCAAGCTCTCTGGTAAGGGGTGCGTGGATAAAAAGTCCGGGTCACCAGGCGCCACCCTGTACCTTCTCGCAACAGCCCTCGAAATAGCAGGGGCTGTAAGCAGTCTTTTCCACACCTCTGATATAGGCTACGCCAAAGCATCATTGAAAGGGAGCATAGGCTCGACAAAAGAGGAAAGTGAATGAAGGACCTCTGTTAGAATATTGGACTTATACTCTGCAGTAGGTAGTGTTATATTCAACAAATCTGCAGCCTTCCTTATAACTACGTGATAAGGTGTCACATCCTTAGAAGGGGCGTCAGAAACAGAGGCTAATTCCCAATCAGGAGACACTAGCCTCTCTTAGATCGTCAAAAAGATCCTCCGAATCCTGCAGCTCACCTTCTTCTATATCTGCATCACAGTACCTCTGCTCTTCCAGAAGCCTCTGGGCCTCACGCCTCGACCTCTCCTTCAGGAATGACGTTGACGGATCCGGAACCGACTCCGCCGAACTCGAAGCCGGAGTGCCAGACTGCTGAACACGAGGTCGGACTGGATTCGGCATCGGCGTCGAGGGTATCGGCGTCGAAGGTCTTGGCGTCGAAGGCTTCGGCGGTGCCGAGAAATGCCAAGGCGGTGGCAGAGCCGGCATGAATGGCATGAAAGGCGAAGGAGCGTATGCCTGGGGATTGTATGCCAATGGACCCGTGGGACCAACCGGTGCACCAGAGGGGTACATAGCTCTGGAATACACTCCATACATAGCATTCAGGAACTGAGCAGGGTCCTGACCTGGAACCGGAAAAGCTGGATAAGAGCCCACAGGTTGCTCTCGAGGTAGCAGAGTCTTCTCAACTTCGACCTCTACCTCAGGCTGGTGCACCGGGGTCGACGAACCCGCAGGCAACGGAGCCTCCTCTTCTCCTTCTTCTTCTTCTTCTCCCTCATCCTCCTGGACAGGTGAATGAGATGGAGCCGGAGAAGGATTCAATACCGGCTTCGGTGAATGAACCGGCGAATCCGCAGGCGAAGCCTCAACCTCAGAGTCTTGAACTTCCGGAGTCGGAGTCACCTCATTCTTGCGAAGCAACTTCACCTGCGACTTCGGTCTCGAGCCCGAGTCCTCCCCAGAGTGATGACGAGACTCATGACTTCTCTTCTTGTGCTTCTTTTTTGATGACCTTGAAGCATGCGTCGAAGACGACCTCGAGTGCGACTTCGAACGATACCTCGACCTCGATCGTCGAGTCCGTGACCTCAATCTCTTCTTGTCCTTCTTGTTCATCAACTTGGCAACAAGGAACTTTGCCTCCCTCTCACGAAGTTCCTTGGGATTCATCTTCCTACAAGAAGAACATTCTTCGACGTCATGTTCCGAACTCAAACACCAAACGCAGCACTCGTGCGGATCCGTAATCGACATCATCTTGCCGCATTCTCTGCACGGCTTGAATCCGGTCTTCTTCGTGGACATCTCGACAGGAGACAAAGAAGCAAGAAGACACCGAAAAGAACAAACAGTAACAAAGTTACTAAACAGCTACAGAGGATCCCTCGAAAACCGTTAGCGTTGACGACGCGGAAAAAAGGGAACTGATGTCATCACGCCGGCGTGGGCCTATTATGGAGTCGGTGACGTCAGCTGAGTCGCGCGTTATGCCGTGCCTCTGTGACGTCGTCCACGTCGGCGCGAAGCTACAAAAAGAATTTCCGAATGTTGCTGATGCAAGGGGATATTCACAAGGTGAGGAATTCACTGGCAGATGTATCCATCAGAAGATGGGGGCATGGATTATTAAGGTGCAGCGCCACCACAATCATAGGAGGCAATCCTAATGTCACCATGAAAGAGAAGCTAGACAGGCTTATACTGGGTGAGCAGGAACCCGGAGGAGACACAGGCTTGTACACATTTGCAGAGGCCATGTGGTTAATCAATATTTGGAGGGTCACACATCCAAAGGAGCAACAGTATTCATACACCACAGGGTTGGCTGGTTCTATGACCAGACTGAACTACCTTCTAGTTCCTCAAACACAAGGAGTAGGGTACCAAGATATAAACTACTTGCCGAGACAAATTTCAGACCACTCCCTGATCCATACATTCCTGGAGCGGCAGACTCGAACAGGGTGGGTAGAATGGAGACTGGACCCATGAGGGCAGCACGACTAGAATACTAAAAGGTTACGAACAACCAGTACAGGGTCATATTACAAGAAGCATGTGGGGTCAGTGTCTTCTGAGGTGGTGACAGTTCAGACAGATAGATAGATCAGAATTTGGCCACAGAGAGGGCATAGAGAATCAAACTTTGTATAAATACACATTTTTTGTTGTTTTTGCAATGTGGCTCTTATAGTGGCCAGGAGACATATAGCCCAGTTGTGGGGATGTGGGGAATCTCCATCCATGTCGCAGTTGTGGATGCATATAGATTGGTGTATCCAGGCTGAACGAATGGTGTAGAGGGTCAGAGCCTGTCCTCTGAAATTCAAAAAAGAATGCGGTCAATTAAAGGAATTCAGAGACTTGAAGTGAATCTTGGGGCTGTCATGATGTCTGCTCAATGTGAACACTCTGAGTTTATTGATTCAAAACGGGTGTGTTATTCCAGTGCCACAAAGCGTTTCTGTTTTCATGTTCAGTGTATAAAACACAATACAAAGACTTAAAAAAATAATATCTCTGATAAACTTCCAATGTCTATGGTTTAACATCAACTCATAGATAAATACATTCTACAATGTAATTCAATGAAAGAATGACTATGTAGGAAGCAGATACAGCAACAGGATATCTCTGTGAGGTCGTTGCTGCACTATATCATAGAAGGGCTAGGTTTTGCCATTGGTTACTCCATAACACAAACCCTAGGCATACAGGATTTGCACTTACCTAAGCTCACCAGTCACTGGGGAGGCAGTTCCCATTATATGCCAGACCTAATGGCATTGCCAATGCTTGTCTCGTGCATTAAGGTCCATGAAAACTTCTGTATGCCTAGTGCCCCCTAGTGGTTGGGCAGGAGACTGCTCCTATAAAGGTTTGATAAAAGTATGCATGTCCAATATTATGTCCCATGCAGTGATGCTAGCATCATCGTATCTGGTGGGCTCACTGGCCAATCACTGTACTTTTTTGTCATTAATTGCAGGGACTGACTATATTGGAAGAAATTGAACTAGGAATAATAGAATACTTGTGCTTCCTAGCTCTGCCCCTTTCTTAACCTGTAGATAGTTTACACAGCATAGAGTACCAAAAGCAATAAAGAAGTGGCAGCACAGAGCTGAAAAAACAGGTTTTGCTGAAACGTCATCGGCTTGCATTTAAATCAAGCACAGCAGGATGAAACATAAGATACTGTTATGTCTGGGGTCACCGTGGATTACACCATCCAAGTGAAGGAGGGAGCCTGAGTGAAGCTCTAAGTAGGTGAATTCATTCCAAAAGGAGCCACAGCAGCCAGAAGTGACAAGGAACAGCCAAAGCAAGTTCGAGCATGGAGACTGATGTCTTGTACTTCTGGGTATGGTGCCTCTAAAAGCCCATGGTTCTATTTGTTAATAGAAGCTCCGCCACCTCTGGCTGTTTTGCAACCCTTCCATCGATGTTGTATCTATATCCAGCCAGAAGAGGCTGTTCAACATCTTCGACAACATAAGCATCTCCTACAGCGCTTCGTGGCTTTTGGACTCTTTACTCATATCCGGTGGCAGATGTTCAAACACAGGTTCATGACTGCATTGGAACCAACCTAGCAGGTATCACCAGCTTTTGAGTAGGAAGTGGACCATGGTCTCCAAATAACCTTTTACAACCTCACCTCCTTCTTCACCGCTCATAGCCAAACTACAACTTCACCTCAAGTCTTGTGCTCTATCCATCCATCATCAGAGACATGAGAACCCTTCAAAGTCTCATAGACTTGGACACTGAGCTGTTGGACTAGCAGGTGTGGGGAGAGACAACAGACTGAAGCAATAACTTACCAAACACAGATGGGGATTTACAACTATGTCGCAAACGTCTACCCACAGGAGCAGAGGTTTCGAAGGCTACAGGTATATTCTCCAAATATACCGCACTCTCGTTTCCCCACATGTCCCCATGTGACCAGCTTGGTGACTCCGGCAGGCCCTCGTCGTCAGACGGATGTTCTCCATGAGTGGCATCTGAAAAATTAGACACAAAACAAACTCAACCCATCACCATATGCCACAAACACCACAACTCTGAAGATCCCGAAGACATGCAAGACAGCGACATGTGCTAATCTGGCACATAACATGTGCAAGCAGACCTGTTAGTGATAAAGTGATCTTGGTACAGGTGTGTGGCAGAGTGGTAAAGAAGTCAACAATGTACAACATAGTGCCCTACCATATTTTGACCAAGCCATGTAATACTAACATATCTTATGCCAAATGACCCAACTACTTGACCCAAGTACAGGAAACATGGCATTGCCAACATACTGGACAGCAAAGTGCGTACTGACACAAACTAATATCACTTACTGTCTGTCTCCTCTGGCATTGAAAGATCTGGGACCACACTTCCCACGCTACTGGCACTGGATGTAGCCCCTGCAGAAATGTCAACGAGCAGTGACATGCATGCACATACATGACTTATAAAATAACGTAACAATTCTGTGAAATTAGTACATTAAAACGCAGCATGCAATAGAATCACAGGTTAAATTCTATTCACCATGGAACATATATATTAAAGGGGTCATTCACATCTTGGTTGTCAGACGACCAGGGAAGATTAATTATTTATTTAACTTTCCTGCATATCATTATGTGCTAGCCTAGTTATTTACTATGCACCTGCACTGGGCGTACCAACACGCATTATACAAGTATGAGACCCATTGGCTATGATAAGGCTCTTTTACATGCAGGTGTCAGGGGTTTGGTTTTATGAATTACAATATTTAACACTTATATTATCTCAGTAACTGAGCGGTGGAAAAAGTCCCACAAAACGACATCCCGCAGCAGTCAGTGAGAGGGGCTGACAAGAACTGATGCTGCACGTTAGGGACAGGCCTTGGAAATCTGCACAGAATTCGGAATGCACCCATCAATGACAGACATGAATAGAGGTCCATGGAGTTTATAAGTGAACGCCCCACTGACAACCCTTAGAAGATACCACGCCTCGCATCAGAGACAGGCCTTAGGAAAATACTAAAGTACCATGACGACGCCATTCATCGACTAGCCTTCATGTATGCATCTATATTTATTTGATATTTCTATTGCATGAACCTAGCAAAAGGCAGTGGAGTGCACAGTCAAAGATGAGCATAAAGTCAACGAGCTGATTTGTGGATTGTTACTGCATTGTGATGCAGAGTCTTCAACGCTTTCCTAAATGAGAGCAGAGTTGGGGCAGTCCTGATGGGTGCGGGATGCTGTTCATACCTGGGTGCAGGGATTTCTTCTTTTTTTCACGTCTTAGTTTGCAGCGTCTTGGTGTCCTGGCTGTGGCTGTGCTGAGAACACCCATGATGATGAGCATGACTGCAAGACAAGCTGGAGTGCTGGTCATAAGGGCTTTTTAAATGATGTAGCTGGTTTTTAAGATGGTGCAAGCCGGCGAGGGCTGACAGCTGAATCCCTTATAATGAGTCCTTCAAGACTACTATTGCAACTGAGACTGACAATCCATGGGAGAAGGCACAATGGAACATTTACTGCAAGGCCATGGGAGAAGGCACTGCAGAATACCTACTGAAACTAACAGCAATAGGGCATAGGACAAGGCCCTAAAAAGGCATTTACTGCAATATACTGCGACACGCCATAGGAAAAGGCCCTGCAGGACACTGTAACTGACAGCGATAGGCCATTGGGGAAGACCCTAAGGCACATTAACTGCAACAAAGATAGGCCAAAGGGGAAAGGCCTATGGGGCATATACTTCAAACGTCACAGGCCACTGGGGGAGTACATACATGCCTACAGGGTTATTACTTTGGTGGATGGTGCCATGCCGCAGGAGATGGTGCTAGAGGATTAATACTACAAACATCAGTGACAGCCCACAGCAGGAAGACTTTCAGTAAAAGTATTGCCACATGCTATGCCATAGCCATACAAGAAGGCCCTGTGAAATTATGAATTCATTCGTCAGTGGAGGGACACATGTTCTTGCACCATGTGAACAGTGGTGCCAGCCTACCTCCTGCTTAACCCTGTGTTTTTCGCTCCTGGACTTGATGCATGGAAGCAGCTTCCTCTGGAGCTGGGGACTGTGAGCGACATAGCAATGTTCAAGGAGAAAATTAAAAACTAGCTTTTTGTGCAGGCTTAAGCCTGTTTTCATTGTCCAACCTTGTTGCTTCACGCCAGGATACTCCTTGGAGTAGCTGGGCGTGGTATGAACTGCTATCATCATCATGTCTCATTCACTCTGGAGATGCTCCTCTTGCACCAGCGTCTGAGCTTCAAGATGCTGTTACTTCCAGGGCTAGCAAGTAGGCAGATCGAAAAGGTAAGGTCCTGTGTTGGGCCCCGCTTGGAAGAAGCTGAGACATACTACCTGGAGTGGAGTGGATCAGAGCAGTTCACGATTTATAGAAACCCAAAGCACAAGGAGCCTGGCCTGGGGGCTTACTCTTGCACCATGCATTTTAAGAATGTTACTGCGCCCAACAGTAGCTGGCCTTTGGAGTTTCTTGTTTTTCCCCGCCTATCCCCTTCATAGCCTCATCTTTTGCTTGACTCCCACTTAGGGGGTCCACACCCCAATTGTTTTATTATTCACCGAATGCCTCGTGTTCCTCTCTCCTTGCCTACCCAACCCTTCATAGCATTGCTTTCTCATAAGTACATACTTTACCTTAACTGTTCAATCCTTTGTTTGTTTTTGAACATTTCAAGTCTTCAGGTGATTAAATGTAAATGTATTGGCATTTATATAGCGCACTACTTACCCGTAGGGTCCCAAGGCGCTTCGACCGCTGTGAAACCCTTCCTGGCTTCCCTGAGAGATGGTCCCTTAATGGGTATCTCCAGGGTGAGACCAGGCATCCCCGGCGGTCTGGTGGGGCCGTTAGTGAAGATGAGGCAAGCTAATGCCCAGAGTTGCCGAGTGTGATCGCTGATCAGAGTGGGCACCGAGGCGAGAGAATTATCGAGTCCGCTGACCCTGGTCCAGAAACCTGCCGCGCCGGGAATCGAACCCTGGTCCCGGGCCGTCCTCTGCTCTTGGGTCTGCCGCCTCTAACCAGTGAGCCACACTACTTCACTATAGGAGTGCACTATAGGTTTTACATTCTAGCCAAACTTCACCTTGTTTTATGTATGGTGCACTGGCACCTTCAAGTTGAGTGCACTTATTAAGAACACTAAAATAAACAAATAAATCAAATAAACTCTAGCACTATTACTTAACATATGAGTTAAAAATCATACTAGAAGTTCCTGTTGGGTTTAATACTTTTATTGGGCCTACTAACAACACAGAGGGAAAGACTTACTTATTGGTACATACCTATGCTGGGCGAGTCATCCAACAACTCCTGAACTACTGGAGCATGAGTGGGGAAGTGAGAGATATACTTCTTGATATCAGGGGAAATCATCTCTGGCTTCTCATATTTGAAGTTTTCGCACCTAGAAAAGAAAGCAAAGCAGCATCTGAATAACAAAACCCCCTAAAGAGAGAAAAAAGATCACATGCAATTCTTGTCTCCAAGACCAGAACCTTTCATGCCCCCTCCCCCCCCGCCCCCCCTTCTAAAACCCTTGGAGACACAGTGTTGCCTGCATGTTCTCTTTAGTTTCAGGATTCTTCCTTTGGCCGTCAGACAGCTTGGAAGCCTCAATATGATCAGTTATGTTTATGGTTGATTTCATTCATGGAGGACTTGTGAAGGAGCCTATGTTGGGTTCTCTTTGAGGTTTGCTCCTGCACTTCTCCAGCCACATGTCAGTATTTTCTCTCAACCTAATGGAGACTCCTGCGCACAACCACGTCAGTCAGGCTGAAGGACTGGGCTATTCTAAGGCCCAGCGGTGCCAGGGAACAACACCTGAAACCTTCGTGGGTTTACCTGTTCCGGCGTACAAATTACAGAGACACGGGACACTTCCTTCGGCGTCAAAGATTGAGATTTATTTACTGCAGGGAACACAGAAGTCACAAGAAGTACAACGTGTGTAGGTTCTAGGAGACTGCTTCAAATTGCAACAGTGGATCGCTCCTTTTATACAGATTTCAGTCATAGCGCAACATGGCGAACAAAAGGTTACAACTCAGTTCCCACAGTAAACTTCAAAAGGGTCGCTGTCATGTATTCAGGGTCCCGGAACATAATTACAGTAGCATCGCCGGTTCCCAACTGTAAAAGTATGTTATCCCACCATTAAGTACATTCCATTCAGGCTGTAAACGAGTTTAAGGAAGAGATAGAAACAGGTGCAAGGAAGACAGAAACAGCTAGCAAAAGAGTGCAGGGGGCAATATCGGAAACACGATTGCAGGATCAAAGGATTCGTGCCTTATGCATGCACGGCTGAAACAATAGAACGGCACGGCAAGATGAGCCTCGAGCGGGGCCATCTGCCTTTGCAGTGTCATCCCCCTCGTCATAAAGACACCCTCAAAGGAACACGTGTCTTCCGCAAGAGCTTGGGAATCCCAGGGTCGCGAAGCGGACAATGTCCATTCGCTGGCTACTTGAGGGCAAGAAACAAAATGGATGCTGTATCTAAAATGGAACCCGTGGGTTCAGATGAAGAAACCCACGAATAAGACGAACGGTTCAGGTCAGTGTAGCGAAAACGCGTACACCCACTAAACTCGTCATTTGCGGTTCATAGATACCAAACTCGTCCATATTCGAACGAGTCGAAAACATCGCTAGAATTGTCACGGAACCTCAGACGCTCCTTTTGCCCTGATGTAGGCAAGCACTAGTCGGTATAAGAGTCGATCTCGATATTCATCAGATCATTCAGATGTTGCTGCAACATCATTCTGTCCAGCAATGCTTCCTTGGTAACAGATGGCCGTCTTATACACGTCGTAGCACAAAGGCCACATAAGGCAGGACCACACTGTACACAAAGACAACACGTGAACAGAAATGCCACAACAACCCCAATGATCATGAGAATCTTCCAACCCCACGTCAACATCAGGCCCCAAAACCATCCTAGTAGCGTCCAATCACCTAGGTCCACGTGTATGGACTCGGAGATCTTATGCAACTTTGAAATGGCTTGATAGACAGTTGGGGCGTTATCAGGGATGAAAATGCAGCAACTCGAATGGATCACCTTACATACACCACCTCTATCTGCAAGAACAACGTCTAAAACCATACGGTTTTGCAACGTCATAAGCCTATCCGCCTGAAGCTCTGCTGTCAGATTACCAAGAGCGCTTGCAGTTATATTAGCAGTCGATTCCACCACTCGAGTCAACTGTCTCAGGTTCCTACTATTGATCATAGGTCCCCAAAACGGCAGGAAACCCTTGAAGAAGTCTCCTGCTTCTTGACCGGCAGTGTCCTCTTCGCTAATAACACCTCTCACAACTCTAGTCTTGTGATAGTCCGAGGCAACTGTAAAAGTCGGTGGCAACAGATTCGCAATATAACAGGTGCCCGAGAAGTCACGAGGCAACCATGTATATGCGCGGTCGTAACATACAAAGTATGTACCCTTGGCAGTCAACAGAACAGGGGAAGAGAGTGCTGGTAACACGTACGTTTCAGTACAGGCACTCCTCCCAAGTTGAGCTCGCGGGCATCGGCCAAGACCTTTCAAGCAGAAATTACCGAGATGGGGTACGATCCAGATCGGAGGCGAGCTTTTAAGCTGTCTATCACCCACTGACATGCTATACTCAGCCTCACTCAGATCCTTGTATGCTCGCACCTCTTCCTCTGGGATAAGCGATGTGTCAAAAATATCTCTATCTAAATCAGCAATCGCTCTTCCCAAAGGCTTGTGGTACGGGCCGGGACCATGATCTGCAGTGCGTGGCTCTTGATGGGTGTAGGAATCTAGTGCGCTACGAAACATAGTTTGAAATGCTCGAGCTGACCCCTGGGAACTATAAGGAAGAACCAAATACGGAATTCCCCTATCCATGGTATGTGGCATTATCCCACACACCCAACAATTAGTAGTATTCATCACCAACTGATGTTGATGAAGAAGCTGGACAAAGGAGTTATTCATGAATTCCGCACGTCTAACCTGTTCGTGTTGGGGCAGATGGGTGAAAGGAATGTGGAGAAACAGTGGGAATAGATTTCGGTTCAGAAGAAGGAGTGGGTAAAGCAGAAGGCAATAACAACTGTATTCCAAGGTACACTCCACCCACTAATAACATGGAAACAGTCAGAAACAGCAGGAATACCTGAAACATATAGCATTTCGTTCGTACAACCCTATGCAGTTTAGATCTTTGAGCTAAAGTCTTCTCCACTTCCGACAACTTTGAGAATTCCATCCTCTAAAAACCGTCCGCAACGTTCTTGACGCACTTCGTTCTGAGTAGCGATTATCAATTCCCAGGAGTTCCCAGGAATCGACAAAAGTACCGACCTAGTGTCAGGAACCTGCTAAACAGAAGGAAGTACCCGCACGGCCCTACGGTCAACCCGGATGAAAGGTTTTCCTTAATCAAACATTCAATTTTAATGTAAATCCCCTAGCTGTGGAAAAACATACGTGGAAAACTCAAGAATTAATAGAGGATGCAACTGTTCATAATGTTCGTGGCAATAGTAAGGGGATATTGTGAGTTCAAAAGGAAAAACAAAAAGATTTTATTAGTCTTTGTTATGAGAACGAAGAAAATATCTGCTTCTTCCAGGACGAGTCTGCTCTTCGAACAATTGTTCGGATTGTGGGACAGAATCCTGTCGATCAGATGACAGTTCAAGTCTCGAGTTCTCCAATGATGAAGGTTCAACAAATGTATCTGACTGCAATGAAGTGTCTCCTACAAGTTGAGCATCACTGAACGGCACAAATTTTATTGGGGTCTCGGTCTCCGTTGCGGCGATTCCTGTCCTCACCCAAGAATCTGCTGGTAAAGGAATAGGCACCTTTTTGGTGTGGGTGGCATGCACCCAATTTTTCCGGCCTTCCAAACGAACTGCAGTTCTTGTGGCAAGGAGGACTTGGAACGGGCCCACGAATCTCGGCTCCAAATTGCGCTTCCTGCCGAAGTTGCGGGTGACTACCCAGTCACCCGGTTGGAGCCGATGTCCAGGACCCTCAGTCTGTGCCGGCAGTGCTTCAAAGACCTGTTGATGAATTAACCTCAGTTTAGCAGTCAGATCATGGAGATAATCAATTAACATTGGGTATTCAAGACTATCAAAAACCCTAGGCCTTGGGACTCCCCAAATGTTCGCAGGACGGCCGAACACAATCTCATATGGGCTAAGCCCTACTCGAGAGTGTACAGTCGCCCTGGTCGACAAGAGAGCCAGAGGCAAGGCATCAGGCCATGACAGACCAGTCGTAGCTTGAATCTTAGCAAGTTTCAATTTCAGAGTACCATTGTACCCTTCAACTAAACCCGCTGACTGAGGATGATTGGCACTATGGAATTTTTGTCGAATTCCAAGGCCCTTACACACACTCTGCATTACACTCCCCACAAACTCACTTCCGTTATCTGACCATACAATCCGTGGCATTCCATACCGAGGAAAGTATTCCTTCAGTAGGACTTTCGCTGTGGACAGGGCAGTATTATCTTTAAGAGGATAGGCCTCGATCCATCTGGAGAACGCGCAAACCACAACTAAAACGTACTTCAGGTTATTACATCTCTCCATATGGATGAAATCCAGTTGGATAACCTCAAAGGGACATGTAGGAGGAGCAAAATGGCCAGGTGGAGTGGGGGTGCCCTTACCGGGATTGTACATCATACATACCATACAATTTTTAACCACTCTCTCAGCACACTTAGCGATACCATCATTCTTCCATACAGGGGACAGCAACTTGGATATACCTTTCGCGCTAATATGTGACAAGCCGTGTGCCATAGTCACAACGGCTAGCACATATGCATCCGGCAACATCCACTTCTGACTTTCCGACAAATCAATCCAACATCCGTGCGCATCTAATTTTCCTGTGCTCTCTTTCCACTTAGTCTTTTCAGTTTCGGTGGCCTCATTCTGAATCGCTTTCACACTCTCAACAGTGTCCTCACACATACCAGTCTCCGCAGGCCACCTTACTGAACTCGTAACATACATTTGGGTTGCAAGATTTTTAGCTGTCTCTTTAGCAATCTCATCCGCAAACGCGTTACCACGACCAACATCATCCGTAACTTTTCGGTGCGCGCTGCATTTAATAATTGCCACCTGCTTAGGCAATGTAAGTGCGTCCAAAAGATCGTTCACGAGCTGTCCGTGTTGGATCTTCGTATCAAGCGATGTCATAAATCCTCTTTCTCTCCACAAACGACCAAAGCTATGTGCAACGCCAAATGCATACTGGCTATCTGTAAACACATTCACTCGCTTTCCCTTAGACAAAACGCACGCTCTCGTCAACGCAATCAACTCTGCCGCTTGCGCAGAATTCTGACTCAATCTTGCAGTTTCCACAACCGTACTCAACGTCACTACAGCATACGCAGTCGTCACATCACCGTTCGGCAACTTGAAACACGAACCATCAACATACAAGGTACCATCGGGATCTGCCAATGGAGTGTTTTTTAGGTCAACACGACCCTTCGTTTCTTCCTCAGTTCGCAAATAGCAATCATGTGGTGGTACATCATCTGATTCCATATGAGTTGGCAACAACGTCGCAGGGTTTAGTACATTACAGCGCTTTATTTGTATATGACTTGCCAAAAGCGTCAACTCATAACCGGACAACCTTGCGCTCGTCAAGTGTGCGTTTTTGTACGATTCAAGAGAGTGTCAACTGCATGCGGAACCATTACCGTAAGCATATTATCCATGACCAGTCCTGCAGATTGCCGGATGGACACCGCAGCTGCCGCTGTCGCTCTTAGACAACTCGCAATGCTCTAGCTACTGGGTCCAAGGTCGAGGAAAAATATGCACATGGACGCTGCTTACCACCAAATTGTTACGTCAAGACACTCAACGCACAACCCTCTCTCTCGTGAACGTATAGTGTAAACGGCTTACTGTAGTCAGGAGTACCTAACACAGGAGCCGAACACAACGCATCACGCAGTTCAGAAAAACTTTTCTGACACTCTTCAGTCCATGGCAAAGGAGTCGGAACATCCTTGCATGTGAGGGCTACCAATGGCTTTGCTAGCAATGAAAAATTTGGAATCCATTGCCTGCAGTATGACGTGATACCTAGAAAGGCACGCACATCTCTCTGAGTTGTTGGCACAGTCATTCGAGCGATCGCTGCAATTCGTTCTGGGGTCAACCTTCTTCCCTCCTTTGACAATAAGTGACCTAGATAGGTGACTTCTTGACAACAATATTGCAGTTTAGAAGGTGACACCTTGTGGTGTAAGTCACAAAGATGCTGTAACAGCGATACTGTAGCAGTTTTGCAAATCTCTTTAGTGTCAGCAGCCACTAACAAGTCATCAACGTACTGGATCAAAGCCGCTCCAGCCGGTAACACAAACGCATCAAGTTAACTCTTCAGGGCTTGGCTGTATATCGATGGACTCTCACAGTAGCCCTGAGGAGCGCGTTTAAATCTAAAGCTGCGACCTCCTAATGAGAAACCGAAGAGATCTCTGCTTTCCTCAGCAATCGGAATGCTAAAGAAAGCATTCTTCAGATCGATCACTGAGAACCAAGAAGCAGATGCTGGAATCAGAGTCAGTAAGGCCGTAATGTCAGGCACCACAGGAAATTGTGGAATCACAATTTTGTTTACCTCCCGTAAATCAATAACAAAACGATATACAGGAGGCTTGGATGGATCAGTCCGTTTCAAAATAGGTAACACAGGACTATTACACACGTTTCCCCGAGTTTCCTCGATAACGTCTTTCTTGATCAAGTCATAGATGATCGCTAACAGTGCTCGTTCACCATCGAGAGAGATACGATACTGGGGAATACGTGGTAATCGCACATTCGATTTCAATTGGACAACATAGGGTGAAATATCCAACAGGCCCACATCATTGGGACCTGTTGCCCACAAAGATTTAGGAAGAGAACTCAATTCCGGTGGGAGCTTATCAGTTGACAAGTACATAGGAGAGATCACTCTCTGACCCAAAGTAAGCTCCACTCCCGCAGGAGAACAGTACAGGGTCGCATATAACCGTTACAGCAAATCCAGGCCCAAAAGATTCTCACCACAACCAGTAGTCAAAATCAAAGGAGCTTCCAGCTCACGAGGCCCAATTGTGAGGGGCAAAGGGCTAGAAACCGGATTGCTAACGGGGGCGCCAGAGAATCCAACGGAAACATTCGTTAAGCCAGACAAAGGTGCGCCAGGGAGTTTCGAATGCATCATGGAACTTTTCGCTGCACCAGTGTCCAACAGAAAAGGCTCAACTACGCCCGATGTAGCAACTGCGACGTAAGGCCCTCTCTGATCAACCGGAACTGATACTACTCCCTCTCTTTGCCTGTGGCTGTCCTAGTAATTACCGTCATCAAGATCATGTTCGACATAACAGTCATCCACATGATACTGTGCAGATCTACCTGACGATGAACCACGCTGATCAAAGCAATTGTTAGAATCAGATGAATTATTAGAACGCTCATTCTGATTTAGAGTAACACCACGACCTCTACCACGTGAAGCCTGTTGAGGACCACTACGACCTCCTCAAGCCGAACCACCATTATTTCGGTCGCGCAAAGCCGGACAATTAAACTTCAAATGGCCCTCCTCTCTACAGTATGCGCATTGGTTATAACCAAGCATAGATCTCGGTGCGGAAGAGGCATTACGCGACTGCGACCTAGAAAACTGTGATTGCGATCTATTTTGCTGCTGAGAGTCATTTTGATTCGAGCGCAGAGGATACGCTTGCTGTAACAGAAATTTTGTTTTAAGATCCTTAGTTTTCTTATCCGCACGATCACTTTCCTCCTTCTCCCTATTTTCGTAATATTGAGCCGTGGCTAATATCTGAGCAGAAGTAGAAACAGCCCATGAACTTTCGGAATTTTTCAATTTGTTGCTAAGCTCAGGCAACAAATTCGATACAAATTTATCTACGAACAATCGCTGACCTCCCTCAGTGCTCATATCCCGACCACTGTGATCGATGAATGCCTCCTCAAATCTCGTAAAGAAATCGGAGACACTCTCGTCTTTCTTTTGCTTACACGCAGACAGTTTATCCCAATTAACTCTCATTGCTGGCATAAGTGTCTTCATTAGTGTAATAATCCTCTGGGGCAGATTCTCAATAAGCTGTTCAGGCTTAGCCCCACCAACTTGTCGACCGTCGGCTGCCGCAAGAGCAGCCCAATCACCGCCTAACTCGGCTACGTGATTCTCTTGACGGATTTTCGCCCAAATTGGTTGAGGTACTACGTTACCGAACAACATGTCAATATCGGCAAGATTCATAATAGTAGCATCCACTAATTGGGATAACTCTTTATAATAACCAGCAGGATTTTTACGGGGGTCTGGCAAAGTTTGTTTCACCTGCAAAACTTCCGATCGCTTCCATGGGAGGTGTATCCAAACTCTCTGGAAGTGTGGCAAAATAGCAGGATTGACAGTCGCATCACCTGGCATCCACACTGGGGGAACTTCTCGCATGGGATACTGACCAGGTGTTGCCATCCACTCCTCAGTTTCGTCCTTAAACAATGCTCGAGGTAGTACAGTAGATCGAAAAGATAGGAGACGCTCTACAGCACGTCGAACATTGCTACCCACAATCATACCGCTCGAAAACTGATTCTGAAGTTCAGTCATTTCAGACGGTACATTGTCTACCTCATCATTATCCCATACCTCTTTTAGGTATTTACACATTTCCTCAAACACGAATCTCTGAGTGGGCTCATTGAATTGAGAGAACGTCTCAAAAACCATGCGCGGGGTGTGTTTAACGGGATACCTAATCCAATTACGCGCCATTTTTATTAACGTATCACTTTCCCTACCCCCAGGAATTTGGCTTCGTCGTTGAGGGACATCAGAAACATCGGACCCAAGGACCGGTCCAAATGGAGAGTAAAGATTAGCAACAGCATTAGGTATACGACTACGGACAGAAGGAGAAGAGGAGAGCAGTACAGGGGCAACAACATGAGGACTAAACACAGGAGCAGTAGGAGCAGTAGGAGCAGTAGTAATGGGAACAGCAGACTGAGAAGGTATAGGCAGTGGAGCAGTAGGAAGAGGGGCAGGTAAGGGAATAGGGACGACTTGAGGAACAAGAGGATTCGGAAGAACAGGACCAGCGACAGGCTGACCAGCAGCTGCCGGAACGATAGGTTGAGGAACAGGAGGAACCACAGGAGCTGTAGTATCCTGTGCGTATGGAGGTGGTGATTTCAGTAGATAGGACAACAAAGGGTCCTCTACCGCTTCCTCTCCCTTCTTATCAGTACTCGACGGTAAAACGGGATAACACTTATCCACCGCCATATGTTGCAGTCTAGCAAAAACTTCCTTTTCCTTCTCTTCTTTATCTCGCTGAAACTGCTCTGCATTTCTCATCACCGTAACAATACCTTCCCTCTTATTTTCCTTAAACTGTTTAATTTCTTTCTGCCTGGACTCTTTTCGCCATAGCCGAAAGGAATCAAACATGGCCGGCCTAGATTTCCTTTTAAACAATTTGGCTTCGAGATTATCCAAAATTGCAGTTTCAAAACTACCATGAGGTGGCCAACTAAGGACACTATCATCTTTAGTGTAGCGGATCCAATAATCGTTATACATGATAGGACCCACTCCGTGGCGACTATAGAGCTCATAAATCGGAGTTCCAACTGGAGGTATCGGACATGAGTCCTCCAATCGGGAATCCGCACCGCAACACTTAAAGCAACTAAACAAAGTACTACGGCCAGGCATCGTGCACACTAACCGAGTTTCACAAACTTCAAGGGTTATCAATTTACAATATCGTCACAAACATGCAAAACCCTCGGTTTTTGGCAATTGCAATTGTCAAATAAAACCCAACAACTAAGAACCAACAACTAAGAACCACAAATGCAATGGAACCATGCAAACAACCAAGTTTCAACAACAACCAAGGACTCTGGGAGCGACTCACAAATACTTAACTGAAAGAGCAATGGCGTCACCAGGAAGGCCCGTCAATCGTCTCGCAGTGTACAAAGGACTACGCCAGGCGCCAAAACAGGTCGACAGTCAGGGCATCAGTCCGTCGCAGCCGTTAGGAGGCGGGGATCTTCGCGGGAAAAGTCTTCGGGACACTTATTTCGACAACAGGATCGATGAAGCGGGGTGCACCTTCCCTCAGAGATTTCACACGAAGTTCCTCACAATCGTCGGGCTTTGGACCGGTACCGCTGATGTCGCTCCACGTTGGGCGCCAACTGAAGGACTGGGCTATTCTAAGGCCCAGCGGTGCCAGGGAACAACACCTGACACCTTTGTGGGTTTACCTGTTCCAGCGTACAAATTACAGAGACACGGGACACTTCCTTCGGCGTCAAAGATCGAGGTTTATTTACTGCAGGGAACACAGAAGTCACAAGAAGTACAACGTGTGTAGGTTCTAGGAGACTGCTTCAAATTGCAACAGTGGATCGCTCCTTTTATACAGATTTCAGTCATAGCGCAACATGGCGAACAAAAGGTTACAACTCAGTTCCCACAGTAAACTTCAAAAGGGTCGCTTTCATGTATTCAGGGTCCCGGAACATAATTACAGTAGCATCGCCGGTTCCCAACTGTAAAAGTATGTTATCCCACCATTAAGTACATTCCATTCAGGCTGTAAACGAGTTTAAGGAAGAGATAGAAACAGGTGCAAGGAAGACAGAAACAGCTAGCAAAAGAGTGTAGGGGGCAATATCGGAAACACGATTGCAGGATCAAAGGATTCGTGCCTTATGCATGCACGGCTGAAACAATAGACCGGCACGGCAAGATGAGCCTCGAGCGGGGCCATCTGCCTTTACAGTGTCATCCCCTTGTCATAAAGACACCCTCAAAGGAACACGTGTCTTCCGCAAGAGCTTGGGAATCCCAGGGTCGCGAAGCGGACAATGTCCGTTCGCTGGCTACTTCAGGGCAAGAAACAAAATGGATGCTGTATCTAAAATGGAACCCGTGGGTTCAGATGAAGAAACCCACGAATAAGACGAACGGTTCAGGTCAGTGTAGCGAAAACGCGTACACCCACTAAACTCGTCATTTGCGGTTCATAGATACCAAACTGTCCATATTCGAACGAGTCGAAAACATCGCTAGAATTGTCACTGAACCTCAAGGCCCGCAGTACCGTATCTAGCAGACAAAAGGTTTATCGCTCCCTGGCACAGCTCTATTTACATGATTCTCACATTCAACGGAATCGCAGCAATCCCCTCAGGTTTGCGCCCTGTGATGACCTCTGCAGATCTCTCAACTCCCTCTGCAACAGGACAGGCCCTTAATATGTTGAATCAGCATCTGAAGACAGCACCAATCCAACTGTGGGTGAGAAAGGCTACAGTGCCAGCGCAAAGGATTGTTCCTCTCTGCCTCATTCTATGGACTTCGCGTTCACCTCCAGAAACACAGGCAAAGACAGAGAAAAGCAGGATTCTCAAGAGGATACGGTAGAAGTGCTTCACTACCACAGAGGCTGTTGAGTAGTTCATATTCTTTAGATAACTTCTGCTCAATTCAAGGATCTGTTTTGGGGTCAGATTCTGGTGTGGGCTGTCGACCTCCTTTTGAGGTTCTTTATGAAACTTGACTTTTGTTCTCCTCCGCAGCCATCAAAAGTTGAGCCTACATTTATTACAAACCACTTAATAATTGACTTAAAAGAAGGCTAGGATGCCTAATTTGATGAGAAGCTAATCACTGGGCTGAACCGGCATCCTGGGCTTCCAAAGTTAAATCTGTTTTAATTTAGTGTAAAGATGTTCAGGACCTTTCTCCATTGCAACGCGAATGATCCCTCAGTATGGAAGTATGGGCGGGTTAGAAGGGGGTTGAAGCACAATGTTGAATGTTGGCAGAGTGGACTGGCATGTACCATGATTGCAAATAATTGTTAGGTCAGCTCTCCTTCACCTAGGGACTAGGAGGCAACTAAACACATCTTGCAAGTCGTATTCAATTGTCATGTGAATATTAGGAACCAGAAATGACTGAAAAGCTGCTGAGGCAGTACTCTCATGCAGAAGTCCATTCTAAAAGCCATTGCTTGCTTTTGGAAAGTAAAAAACTCAGATACGAATGACATATACATGCTGTGCAATAATTACAATGTCCAAGAAGTGTTATGTTAGATACAAAATACAAGTATTATTTCAAGGTTCAACAGCGCAGTAAAATGAATGTATATAGCTTTGTATTATGTTACATTTCTGCTCAAATATTATCTGGGACTTTCACTTAGTAGTTAAATAGCCTTTAAGTTTAAAAAACACCTCAGTTTCAAAATTCTTTTAATCAATGTATTATTTTCAAAATTCCTTTATGTATTCACAATTATTTATTATTATGTTATGTTATGTTATGTTAACAACAACTTCTAAAGCGCATGGGCACCCAAGGGTTTCATGGCGCTATTGGTGAGGAAAATTGCCGACAGATAACCTATGCAGATGCTTGCTTAAAAAGCCAGGTATTTAAAGCTTTCCTGAATACCAAAATATTATCACAGCTTCTGATTGTCAGAGGAAGGGCATCCCAGACTTTAGGGGCAAGATGGGCGAAGCGACAGCCACCTTGTCGCTGCCGTTTAAAAGAGGGAATGGTGAGTAAATAAAGATAGGCTGAACGGAGATTTCGAGTAGGCTCATACTTCACAATCATACTGTTAATAAACCTGGGGCTTTTCCCATGGAGGGCTTTGAAGGCCAGGCAGCCGGCCTTAAATGCAACCCGTTGGGCAATAGGTAGCCAGTGGAGATCAACCAGCAGTGGTCTTGCCAAGCGCCATTTGGGCTGCTTATGAATAAGTCTGGCCGCTTGTTTCTGAATGATTTGTAAGCGCCTTGTTAAGAATGCAGGTAAGCCCAGGTAGATGGAGTTCGAAAGGTACAGCCGAGAGAGGACCAATGCGAGCACCACCTGTATGAGAGCCGAATGGGTCAGCAGTTGGGCGATTTTTTAAATTTTGCGCAATTGATGGAAGCTAGAGGAGATCACAGCTCCCACCTGTCCTCTGAGTGAGAGATCTGCGTTAATGATAATCCCCAGACTTTTCACCGAGGAAGAGGGCGAAGGAGGTGGCCCTAGTTCTATCGGCCAGAAGTGCAGGCCCCAGCTAACCTCGCTTTTCCCCGGGAGCACCAACTCTGACTTGCCTGGGTTAAGTTTCAGGTGGTTCTGATCCATCCACCGCTGGATATGCAGCAAGGTGGCCTGAAATTCACAAAGTCCGGAGAGTCCAAAGGGAATATTAATTGCAGATCGTCAGCATAATTAAAGATTACGACCTTTCTGTTTTTTTAAAGAGTATAATAGGCTTAAGATATAAATTAAACAGGAGCGGGAACAGGGAGGAGCCTTGAGGGACCCCACAAGTAGGGACCCGCTTGGGGGGAGGGAAGTTCCCAAGCCTAACAGCCTGGGTACGGTCAGTCAGGAAAGATTTGACCCAGCTGAGTGCAGAGCCACGCAGGCCGGGCTGTGCGACACAGTGCAATAAGATGGTATGGTCAACCATGTCGAACGCTGCCGACAAGTTCAGGAGCACTAGGGCTTGATGTATACCCCTGTCAGCGTTGGATCTAATGGTGTCCAGGACTGCTAGGATCCCAGTCTCTGTTTAATGCGCCGGACGAAAACCAGCTTGGTTGGGTTCCAGATAATCTGTTGATTCTGTGAAGTTGGAAAGGCACCTAGCCACATGTGCTTCCAAGATTTTAGCTCCAAACGGGAGGAGAGATATAGGATGGTAATTGGAAAGATTGGAAGGATCAGCCCCGGATTTTTTGATAAGGGGAACCACCATTGCATTTTTAAAGGCGCCAGGGACCTTACCCTGCTCAAGTGACTCGTTAAGAAGGGGGAGTACACTTTGAGGTAGAGCTGAAAAAATGTCTTTTAAGACATGAGGGGGGCAACAGTCATTGGGTGAGCCCGATTTGACCAGGGTCATAAGTTCAGCTGATATAGAGGGGTCGATGGAAGGGATAGAATCTAATGTGAAGAGATTGCTAGGCATGTCTTCCAGGGAATCCAGGTTAGTGCATTTATGTATACTCTCTTTGATAGTGGCTAAATTATCCAAAAAGAAGTCTTTTAAGGAGTTACAGAGCTCTTGAGTGGATACTTCAGCTGAAGCTGTTCTGTCGTCATTGCATAAGTCATCCACAACCTTAAAGATTTCCTTAGATTTATTTTGAGCTTTTAAGTAAGCCGCTTTGGTATTCAATATGGCTATTTTATATTCTCTGCGAGCAATCGTATATTGCTCCCTGCCTTCAACGGAGTAGCTATGTCTCCCTTTCCTCTCGTATTGACGCAGTTCCAGTTTTTGTTTTTTAAGGTCGAGAGAAAACCATCCAAGAACTTGACAAGTGACACATGTTCATCACGTGCTGCCAGAAGCCATTCCGACAGTTTCTCTTCCATCGAATTTACATTATGGCAAGGGATGGGTACTGATTTGGCCAAGGTGCTAATAAAGTCCTGGTTGTTTAATAATCTCCACTTCCCGGTCAATCCTCCGCTGGGATGGAGGTCTTTGACTGGCCCTGCATAGTGAGCGAGAACTGTATTAAATGATGATCTGACCAAATACACGGAGATGTCAAAGGTGTAGAAGAGGATACATTTAAAGTTATTTATTCAATTTTATGCGCATGTTCCCATAACTTTCTCCTAGAGTTTCGTATAACTAAGGTATTACTAAATAAAGTGTTTAAACTTAAAAATAATATCTGAGACAATTTAACATAGCTATCGTTATAATTAGTGACAGTAGTAGCACGAGATGCAGAAGGGTGCACAGGGGACCAGAGCACCGTGTCTGTTTAAAGAGTGCAAGTCACACAGCACATTACAACTCTTGAGAGAGAGATATTTACACGGGAAAAGTTACATACTGAACCCTGGCCACAGGTCACATGAAGTAACCAAACATTTTCTCGTGACACAATGTAACCTGTATGAGGTTAGGGATAAGGCATGACGCCTCCTGGCCTGTTGAGTAAGAGAGAAGAAGCAGGCAGATGGGTGGGGGAACTCATTCGGGAGAATGGAACACCAGTGAACAACAACCAAACCATAGCACACACGTTTGCACAATGCCACAGTTCACTATATGGCTTTAGGATATCTAGCAGCAAAGAGGATATTAGGGCCTCACTGTTGGAGCTGAGAATACCCAGCCTTGATGCGGACAGCAGAGAGTTTCCCAAGCAGGCGATTGCAGTAATGGAGATTTCGGAAACAATATGGTTAATGAAAAGCGGTAAGACCCATGGGTCCAACAGGCTGGCACGGCACAAATCAGGAAAATAGAAACAAAGACACTAGTAACAGACAAAATAAGAATAATCAGAAACCATATCGAGCTCTGTGTAAATAACCATGTTTTGAGATTTTTTAAAGAATTTAGAACAATCAGATGTTGCATGGAGTTCCCGCAGAAGTTTATTCCCTAGCTAGGCTCCGGCAACTACAGTGGAGTTTCTACCTCTCCTGAATCGGAGAAATTTGGGAGGAAATATGTAGAAGGAGTTAGATGCTCTGAGATATCTGGAAGGAGAGTAAAAAGAAAACAGATTCTGTAAACTGTGAAGGACAGAGTTGTGGGCAGCTCTACAAATATGCATCAGGGTGGATCTCGTGAAACAGGTCAGGGAATTCAATCTGTGGCTACTACAGGAGAGCACCAAAGAGGGAAGGTTGACCAGGAAGTTTTTACAAGTAAAGGAGATGTACATAAAGGAATCCTTCCTGGACGCAATCCAGCCACTGATGGCGAGAAAATTGTATGCGCAATTTAGATGGGGGAACCTACCTCTGGCAGAGTACACTAGTTCATGGGCTCCGGAGAATTCGAGTATGTGCCCTAGTTGTGAATCAATGGTTGAAACTAAGTTGCATGTCCTATTTTTCTGCCCGGCATACGTGCTACCCCGCAAACGCTGGGCCAACCCAATTATGTAAAAATTTAGGGTTTACCCGCTGTGCTGAGGCCTTTAGAGTTCTAAAATATGATACAGAACCCCCAATTGTATTCGCAGTATCACGGTTTTGAAATGCCATGTGGCACATTAGGAGAAGTCTTTTAAAATTTGAGTAGGGCAGGATTAACTTGAGATACCCCGTTTTCTGTTTTTATTTTTTATTATGTCATAGTGTATTTTAATGATTGTCCGGGTCATTTCTTCCTTTTTAGAAAATTGTATTGCGTAGCAAGTGCTTTTAAACCATGTATATATTATGAAAATGTATTTATTGCATAATTTGTGTACATATGCGGTAACCGTTTATATTGCAATTTTATGGTGTAATTGGCAGAAATAAAGTTTTTTTTACAACAACAGCATCAGGGTTTTCAATTTGATCCTGTTTCTTAAAGAAAGACAATGGAAGTTCCGTAAATTGGAAGATATTGAACAATATCTTGGAAGATTATGGACCAAGTGAAGTTTCCTAACTAACTTATCTGTCAAGTCTAGATTGACTGAGTTCGAGTAATCCAGTCTGGTAGGCAAGAAGAAGATTTTGCATAGAATTTTCAGAGGCTGAAACCAGTGGTGGATACTGCTCAACTTTGGGGTTGAAATGAGAGTTGTGGATCAAATTTTCAACCAAGATTTCTGACCACTTCTACTGGGGAAGAGGGTAGTCCCAGTTAAGTCATCCACCAATGATTAGTCTAGTACTGGTGGTTATTTGCTTTTGCTTGAATGAATGAATGAATGAAAATATTTGTAAAGCGCACTGCTGCCGAGGCGTCCTGGCGCTAGGGAAAAACTGAACAGAACACAGCGCAATCATAGGTTATTATTGAGTAAAAAGCCAAGTTTTAATTTCCCTGCGGAACGTCCTTCTGTTCAATTCCTTTCTCAGAAGGATAGGAGTTGAATTCCATAATTTAGAGGCAAGAAAGGAGAAGCGTTTTCCTCCCCATCTTACTTTCTTTATCTTGGGAAGTTTGACCAACCCAAGCGTGGCTGATCTTAACTCACGTGCAGGTGTGTAACGGGGAAACAAGGACTGCACATCCTCTGCCACACCACCAAATAGAGCTTTGTGAACCAGACAGAGTGACTTAAACTCAATGCGCCTTCGTACCGAAAGCCAGTGAAGTTGCTTCAAGGCAGATGAAGTGGGGTGGTATTTCGGTAAGTTAAGTAAGACTCTGGCCGCCGCATTTTGGTCAGTTGTCTTACCCTGGCTCCTAGGTACTAAGCATTGCCATAGTCAATTCTCGACAGTATTGAGGCAATTATCACCGTTTTCCTCAGAATATGAGGAATAAAAGGAAGGATCTTTTTCAGCTGTCTGAGCATAAAAAAACAAGCTGATGACAGCTGATTGATCTGTGCATCCCAATTCAGCTCATTATCAAACATAAAGCCAAGATTTCTGACTTTAGTTACTGGCACTGGACAGGCCCCTGCTGAGGATGGCCACCAATGCTGGCCCCAAATAGCAGACTTTTGTCCGAACTCTACAACTTCCGTTTTTTCTGTATTTAATTTCAAAAAGTTGTCACTCATCCAATTCATCAGGGCCGAAATACAATTGGAGAATTTGACTGTCATTCCATCCTCTGCCTGGGTTACTGACACTATCATCTGAGTGTCATCAGCATATGACACCAGCGAAAACCCAAAACTCTTTATTAGTTTTGCCAATGGGGCAACATAAATATTAAAAAGAGTAGGGGATAGTGCCGATCCCTGAGGGACACCTCCCGGCAATACGAATTCCTCTGACTGAAGTCTGTCCCAGTGGATGATTTGTTTTCGAGATGCCAGAAATGAGGACAATAAGGCTAGAGCTGAATTCGAAATACCAATGTCCTGAAACCTTTGAATTAACACCAGGTGATTCACAGTATAAATGGCTGCAGTCAAATCCAGCAGAACCAGAATAGCCCTACCTCCCGAGTCCATGACCTTACGTATATCCTCAGCTGCCATAAGCAAGGCGGTTTCTGTAGAGTGATTCGAGCGGAAACCATGCTGGGTATTATCCAGAATCTTACGAGATTCTAGGAAGGATGTTATCTCCATATTCATGGCCTTCTCTAATACCTTGGCAGGAAATGGTAAACAGGAAATGGGACAATTGTTTTTTTCGTCCAATGGGTCAAGCTTGGGCTTCTTTAGGAGGGGACGGATACAGGCTTTTTTTCACTGTGAAGGATATACTCCAGATGAGAGAATGGTATTTAACACAGGGGTCCGAACAAAATGAAGAGAAGAGTCGTGGTCCAGGAGCAGGTATAAGGTGAGTTTATTCAGGAAGCACAGCAGTACAAGTATCAACCATCCTGCCTCAGCAACCGCCAGGATCAGAATGCAGAACATGGAACCATAGAGGTAAGAGAATACAGAATACATGCTGGCATAACACTCTAAGCTTAGAAAACTGTGATAACATTAAGATGAGAGGCACAACATATCTCCTCCCCTTAAAGAGAAAAAAAAAACACTAAAAAAAAACAAGAAAGAAAGAACAACAAAAGAAGAGAAGGAAGAGAAGAGAGAAGAAGAACAGAGAATAAAAAAAAAAAATCAATATCTGACAAATTCATCAAATTTCTTAGGAACACGAAGAGTTCTTCCATAAGAAGTGCGACCCAAACTAGAGGGCACTCCTTGTGAAGACCCAGGAACAGAAGGAAACTTCTTAGAACAAGTGGGTGTAACAGGGAAAGAGTCTGGCAACTGAAAGGTGCCCTGAGAAGGACCTGAAGTAACTTGGGAACCCCCGAGAAGAGAGTCACCCCTCAAGGACACATCTCTGGATGATTGCTCAACCACTTCCCCATCAGAAACCTCCTTCTTGGCGTACAAGGCAATCCTGCGGAAATTCCAATTTTGTCCGTTCTCTAGCACAACATGCCATTTATGTACTTCCTTAACCCTCATGGGATCGGAAAACTTATTCATGCCAAACTCCCTACGTCCCAACTTGATTTTGACCAAGTCGCCCACTTCAACTCTACCCACCTCTCCAGGAACTACCTTAGAAGCAACATTTCCTTCCCACAGCCACTGCGGGAGTAGCTTAGTTCTGGGAGTTCTCCCACGCATGCATTCAAACGGGACCAAATCAGTCACTCCATGGGCTGTGATATTGTAAGACCACACCATATCTTCCACCGCCCTGCGCACATCTTTTTGTCCTTGCACCGACAACTGTATAGTACCCTTAATCAAACGATTCATCCGTTCCACCAAACCATTACCCTGGGGGTTGTAAAGGGAAGTGCAAATGTGTTGAATTCCATGATTGGCTAAGAAAGAATGCATAGAGGACGATGTGAGTTGGGTGCCATTATCTGTAACAAGGATTTTCGGAAAACTTTCCTTAAGAAATAAAGACCTTAACTGCCTTATAACAGCATCAGTGGTGATATTCCTCATAAACTCTACACACAACCACCTAGAGGATACATCAACGAGAACTAAAGCAAACCTACAATCAGCAGGTAAGGAATCCATGGGACCAATGAAATCTAAACATAACTTATCCCAAGGCATGACGCAAGAGCTGACAATGGAGCCCTGTGGAGGAGAGGAGATCTTCAACCTCTTTTCACTCTCTTTGCACAGAAGACAAGACTCAACCCACCTGCGCACATCATCGTCAACTCCAGGCCACCAAAAAAATTTTTTTATCCTCTTAAGAGTCATGTTTTGCCCGAGATGTCCCTCATGAGCTAAACAAAAAACTTTCCTCCTAAGAGAGGATGGTGGAACAAACCTCTCACCACGTAACACCAAATCATCGGAAACACCCAAACTCAACTCTTCTTGTAATTTGACAAAGGGACGCAGAGAAGATTTAACATTCCCTTCCCTTCTCCATCCCAAACGGATAGCATCAACCAACTCACCAAAATCAGCATCCTCCAAGACGGCTTGATGCCATTCTTCTCTAGTGATAGAGTGAAACTCAGAAGAACAAACATCCTCAAAGGCAGCAATTAAACAGACACTCTCATCCTCCAAATCCTCACCAACATACTCCGAAAAAACAGGAAGACGTGATAAGCAGTCCGCTTGTGTGTTCCTCCAACCAGAAATGTGCTCTAATTTATAAGTATAGTCCTGTAACTTGGAAGCAAACTTCATCAGGCGGGGGGAACCATTATTAGCCCCACCCGGTGACAGAATTTTGAGAAGGGGCTTATGGTCAGTTCTTAGACAAAACACCATACCCCACAGATAGGTACGAAAGTGCGAAATGCCCCATACAGCGGCTAGAGCCTCTCGCTCGATGACAGCGTAGTTACGCTCAGAGGAATTGAGGCAGCGAGAAGCAAACGCCACGGTTTTCTCACTTCCTCCACACCTCTGAGACAACACAGCACCAATACCATATGCACTTGCATCAACTGTAACATAAGTATCCCTACCAGGTTCAAAAGTTGTCAAAATGCCTGCATTGATAATATCACTTTTAACCAGTTCAAAAGCTTGAGACTGTTGAGTTCCCCACTCGAAATGCACACCTTTCCTAAGTAATGTTCGTAAAGGTTCAGTTTTATGTGAGAAATTAGGAACAAATTTGGAGTAGTACTCCACTAAACCAAGAAACGACTTGAGTTGGTCTTTGTCAGTAGGAATAGGGGCACACTTGATTGCTTTTAGAAGATCTTCCTTTGGCTTAACACCATTCTGAGAAATAGTGTACCCCAAATAGTCAATTTCGGTTAACAAGAACTGACATTTGTCTTTTCTCAAAGTAAGACCAGCAGTTGATAAAATTTGTAAAACTTTTGACAAATTAGAATTGTGTTCAAGCTCATCTATGCCTGTAATCAAGATGTCACCTTGGAAGAAGTGGACATGCTTTAAGTCTTTGAAAAGGGAATGCATCATGCGTTGAAAAACGCTTGCCGCAGAGGCAAGGCCAAAAGGCAACCTTTTAAATTGAAATACCCCTTCAGTGGTAACAAAAGCAGTAAACTTTTTGGAGTCAGGGTGTAACACAACTTGATGATAGGCGGACCTTAGGTCTAATTTACTAAAGAATTTAACCTTGTCCATTAACAGAACCATTTCTGAAATGTTGGGCAAAGGAAATTTGTCAACTATAATGTTCTGGTTAAGAGAACGAAGGTCAACACAAAAACGGAGCTTACCGTCCTTTTTCTGTGTGACTACAACTGGCGAAAGCCACTCAGAAGCTTCCACCGGTTCAATTATGTCTTGCTTTTGCATGTCATCAAGCATTTCCTTTACCTCCTTCCTAACAGCAATGGGGATTCTTCTTAAAGCATGTCTAACTGGGGAAGCATTTTCCTTAACCTTAATTTCATGTAAGTAACCTTTCAATTTACCCAAAGTAGGACGGAAAACGTCAGTGAATTTAGAAAGGACATTTTCAACATTGTAGAAATCATCGACTGCAAGTACCACATCATCAGATCTTGGGTCAAGAATAATATGTAAATCATACTGTTGTAACCACCCAAGAATTGCTGGACCTTCTTCAGAATGAAAACCTTGCCCAAAGCAGATCTCCCTTTAAATTGAAAAGAAGTATCCATGACTCCCTTCAATTTAATTACTTTTCCTGTATAACCTTTCGGCATAAAATCACTGTGTAAAAGTGGTACAGATGGCCAATGCTCCTTATACATACTGTAAGGTATAATGGAAAACATTGAGCCTGGATCAACCATGAGAGTAACAGGAACATCGTTGAGGATAAAAGAAGCTCTTGGCTTCTGTAAGACAAAATGAGTATTGTCATCATCAGCATCACCGCTTGGACTATTTATTTACAACATTTTGGCGACGTTTGGACTCTTGAACCTACAAACTTGGAATTTTCTTCTACAAGGAACATTGAAACTGCAACTAAAGAATAGAAACATTCAAACTGAAGAAGTACAACTTATGAATTACAAGCTTCAAGCAATCTACTTAGAGAAACTGGCCCAGCCCCACCAGTGACCTTGATACCGGTCAGCCTCCAACTTGGGCGTGCCAGATTCTTCTTTTCTGACCTGTGACCAGATGTGACACAGAAACCTGCATCTTTCATGTGAGTCATGCTTTTATCTATGACAACTATTTTGAGCAGCAGCGTTTATTTTGATTGGACTGGCACTATTCATTAATTTATTACTCTACCAAATTTTTGTTTTCTTCTGATAAACGACATTTAATTTACAAGCTGCATGTCAAACAAAAAAAAAAAAAGATTTTTCTATTTTCAAACAAGGCCTAGTTAAAAAACAAAAAAAACGAGTACTTTCTATTTTAAAAGAAAAGCATGAAATTCGTTTTGACTATGTGCAGTAAATCATCTCTCTAGCTGCCCAAGCTATGCTGTGGAATTTTACAGAAGGACGCTTTTAAACGTCGAGTAATGTAATCTACCTGCTTAAGTCTTGGTCTAACTGCCTTTTGGAGCCCGTTTTCCGTTGGTGAGGAGCTCTTTGCGTTTCACCTGTCTGTGTATTGTGGTGACGCATTAGAACCTTGCAAGAGGGTTCAGTGAACACAATGCGTCATGTTTCCTCAAACGTCAGCACGGCTGAAGCTACGTTCTGAACGCGCCGTCATCTTCGCCATGCCAACGTGTCTGTTCCTAGAACCACAGTGCTTCGTCATTTTAAGGAAGTGGAGTAGTATCACCGACAGTGCCGTCGAGTTTAATTCCTTCCTTTCTGCCCTTGCTGTGAATGAATTGAAGGTGCTGTGCAATCACATTGCTCCGTTTCGTGTTTGTGTGCAGCGTTGCTAAGGTGATAGATGTGGGAATCTAGTCCTTGTGAGGTTTGACAGCAGCGAAGAGCGGACCTACAGCAGCGAGGAACGGACAGTTTTCTTTTGTTGTTGTGGTAGCAACTGCGCCAAACGAAGGTAAAGTCATCATTTGTCATTTTCTTTAACTCTTTCTGCAATGTGACATCCAGATCAGTCCCACTTGCTGCAAGTTCCCCTTTTATCAATCGGAACTTCTTCTCATCCTGCAAAGTACCATTTTGGGAATGATTATTTTTCAGCATACTGTCCTTGCGCATATATGTTTTACCCCGGTGACAGGCACACCTTTGACCTTGATGGAATGGCGCTTTATTTCAACGAAACTTGCCTGTCACTCTCCGTGGATATGTGTGAAAATGCTTTTTAAAATACAAGGAGTTACTTCTTCGTTTTGTCTGCCGGTTATTTGAACACGGCCTTTATTCTTTATAATATACACGGTGCGCCATCTTCTGGCATGTTTTGGAATCGCTCATGCCTTGATTTTCAACAAGCTCAGTACCGATTCTTGTTCTATTTAAATTGTTATTTCATTGTAATGATTTATCAATATTTTTGCTTATGTGCTGATTTATCAATATTTTGCTTATGTGCTGAGTATTATCAAATGTCTACATTTACGTGACTAAGTTAAAATTGCAGTTTGGGTGAGCGTTTCTCATTTCTTGTATGTTTGGGTGAGTGTATCTCATTGCTTGATGCATTAATTTTACTTAGGTTAGTGTATCCCGGTATTTTGATTACGGGTGAGTGTATCCCGGTATTTTGATTACGGGTGAGTGTATCCCAGTATTTTGATTACGTGTGTGTGTATTTCTTTACTTGTTATTTATGTGAGGTGTATCCTTTCATAGTTGTCACGCATGCATTCTTATACATTCTGGTTATGGTCCAGTCCAGTTTCAGCGCTGGTTCGCTGTTTACTCTACGGCTCTCGTTTTTCCATCTTTCTTTTGTTGTCGTTGATTGGATCTTTGATGCATAGGCGAGCCTGAGACGTCAGGTTCACTTATCGCCACCCTCGTCGCCAAAATGAAGAGAAGAGTCGTGGTCCAGGAGCAGGTATAAGGTGAGTTTATTCAGGAAGCACAGCAGTACAAGTATCAACCATCCTGCCTCAGCAACTGCCAGGATCAGAATGCAGAACATGGAACCATAGAGGTAAGAGAATACAGAATACATGCTAGCATAACACTCTAAGCTTAGAAAACTGTGATAACATTAAGATGAGAGGCATAACACAAAACTAATTTCCTCTGGGGCCAGATGTATTATGGACGATGGACACGGATCCAAAGGGGAGCCAGATTTAATTTGGGACAACATACAAGCTACATTTTCTTCTGTCAAAACAGAGAAGTAAGATAGACTATGTCCTCCAACCTTAAGTGTAGATTGCAGTGAGTCCTTTCCCTTGGAGTTTTCAGCCTCACTGGAAAATTCATTATATACCTTTTGAACCTTATTCTGAAAGAAAAAGGCCAATTTATTTACAAAATCTTGGTCAGGTGTAAAAGTTACATCACAAGGACATTTCAGTAGAGAAGTAACCGTTTGAAATAGCTCCTTAGGGACATTTGCCGCCTCTTGGATTTTGAGAGTGAAAAAAGTGGTTTTGGCCAGAATAATAGCTGTCTTATATTCCTCAAGTGCAGCACAATAGACCTGCTTCAGAGCTACTTCATAGTTTATTCTCCAAGCACGCTCTTTTTGCCGACATTAGATTTTTAGTGCTTTAAGATCCGCGGAATACCAAGGGGACGAGAGTTTCTTTGATTGTGATTTTTGAATTTTTTCAGGAGCTATCTTCTTGGGTGCCTTATTAAGCCAACTATAGAATTCTGAGGCAGCATGATTTGAATCAGACAGGACCAAAGGCTGCGAGTCAAGTGCAGACAGTAAATCAGATTTACTCACTGTTTTCCAATCTCTATATTTAGTCATTAATGGTCTGACTCTCCGCTGGCTAATCCCTATTTTAAGCTTTACAGTAAAATGGATCGCAGCATGGTCGGGCCCAAGGGAGGAAAGCGACCCCATTCACTTGCATCCAGATGATGCTAGTACAGATTCCGTCCAGCGTGTGCCCCGCTGTATACGTAGGATCCCAAACAATTTGTTTTAATTCAAAACTGGTAAGAATATCTAAAATGTGAATAGTATCTGAATTATTGTTATCCTCCAAGTGGAGATTAAAATCTCAGAGGATAGTAAAACTGTCTTTGTCCATGCAGGATTCTAAGTAGGTTTGGGGGGAGAGGAGAAACTGGTATCTGGGGCCAGGCAGTCTATAGACCAAGAGACCAGCAA
The DNA here is from genome assembly GCF_964263255.1 of Lissotriton vulgaris. Lineage (NCBI taxonomy): Eukaryota > Metazoa > Chordata > Amphibia > Caudata > Salamandridae > Lissotriton > Lissotriton vulgaris. The sequence goes on from NC_141693.1 coordinate 1,900,109,438, forward strand.
ATGTTTCCAAGTTGTTAGATTTTAATAAGAATGACATTGCTTCTGCGCCCACTAATGATTCTTCTGTAGTCATAACAGTATAACGGGCGCGATAGATAATCGCTATTCCTCCCCCTTTCCCATCCACATTGGCGATAACATAGCCGATAGGTACCGTGCCTTGCCAGTCAGGATCATTGCTTTCGTTGGCCCAAGTTTCAGTAAGAAAGACTATATCAGGGTCCTCCACTTGGAGAAGACATTCTAGATAATGTTTGTGTTTTACCATAGATCTTGGAATGAGTAAAATACTCTTAATGGCCTTCCTATTTGAAGTAAGGGGCACTCTTTCTACGTGCTCTGTTAGGTTACCTCTCCTATCAAAAATGTCGCTGTTGTTGTTACTTGTGATGGTCATTTGGACCTCTTGCCTATTAAAGGTCAGCTCCTCAGCCCTCCAACCACATCGATTACAGCAAAGAGACAATGGGGGGCTGGAGTTAGGCAAGACCTCATGGAGAGAGCACGTACCACGATTAAGCTTCAATAGTTGTTCCCTTGTAAAACGGGCAGGGGTCCTGGTGTCGGGCGCAATCTGGGCGCTGACGGGCACAGGCGAGCTTGCCTTCGGCGCACCCGCTGCGCAGGCACTGCATCCGGGGATTTATGCTGGGGGGGGGGGCTTTCACAACGAGGCACCTCATCAGCTCCTGAAGTGTTAACAGGTATTCCCGCGACTGTCCCAGTGCTTTCCAAGCTCTGACAATTTTGACTGAAATGTAAAAAAAAAAAAAACAAGCATGGGGGAGCAGTCAATCCCTGCTATGGTTGACATTTGTAACACAAACGTGTTGATTTTTTAAATTTTTTTTACACCATTTGGTGCACAACTTTTCTGTATTATGTTCTGAGCAGTATGTTTTACTGTTTAATTTAAAAAATTAGAAAAAACACCAAAAAACAAACAAAATTGTTTTAAAATACAGAAAAAATGTTTTTTCAAAACGGTACTTGTAAGAACCACATATTCTGGTTTGAGAAAGAAAAATTGTATGTTTGTAACAGTGTGAATAAGTCTTGTTATGTCTGTTAGTGTATAGATGGCTGAGTGGGTGTTTGAGTGTCTGTAAGGGTGAGTGAGCGGGTGTGTCTGTATGGGTGAGTGGGTGTTTGAGTGTCTGTAAGGGTGAGTGAGCGGGTGTGTCTGTATGGGTGAGTGAGTGTGTGTGCGAGTGCCTGAATTGGTGAGTGAGTGCCTGAAGGTCTGAGTGGGTGCATGAGTGTCCCACTACGTGCATGAGTGTCTGAGTGGGTCTGTCAGTGGGTGCGTGAGAGTCTCAGTAGGTCTGTGAGTAGGTGCGTCAGTTTCTGAATAGCTCTGTAAATGGGTGCATAAGTTTCTGTGTGGTGTATGAGTGGGTGCAGGATTGTTTCAATGTATCTCTCACTGGGTGCATCAGTATCTGATTAGGTCTGTGAGTGCATAAGTATGTGAGTGGGTGCGTGAATATTTCAGTGGGTCCGTCAGTGGGTGCATGAGTGTCCGAGTGGGTCTCTCAGTGGGTGTACTAGTGTGGATAGGTCTATGAGTGGGTGTGTTAGTGCCTGACTGGGTGTGTGAGTGGGTACGAGAACGTCTGAGTGTATGAGTAAGGGTGTGAGTGGGTGCCTGAGTCTCTGAGTGGGCCTGTGAGTGGGCGAGTGAGTCTCTGAGTGGGTGTGTGAGTGGTTGCTAGGGTGATGTGTGTGCGTAAGTATCTGAGTGAGTGTCTGAGTGTTTTTAAAAAACATTTCAGCAGAATTCACTGATCCATTGCGAAGTTACACAAGGGCTGTACTGAGAATAGCGACGGATTTGCGAATATTCGCACATTTAAAAAAACTATTTCTGGGCATGTTCTTCCCACCAAGTGTCCCTTAGAGACCCTTGTATTGTTCGCCCTTCCGCTACATTTAATGTTTTTTATTTATTTCTGGGAACTGTTACCCAGTGTGCAAAATGGCGGCTGTAACCTTCTACTTAGGTCGGGCCAGCCAATGACAGCTGTGTTGTTGGCGCATTGGATTCACAAAGCGCTGCAAAGTAATCACAAAGGGTCTGCTCTGCGGCTCTAGATATAATTTTTTTTTTTTAAAGTCTTGATAAATACTGAATGGATAAACACCAAATCACATAAAGGGCTTTTTCTGGACCAAGAGCTAGCTTTCTGCCATATTTGGTGTAATTCCATTTAGCAGGTCGAGCTGAAGTTGTATCTAAAATCTCTATAGGAATTAACATGTGAAACACACATCTCCTGCCCGTGCTAGACTGATACCCTGAACATTTCCATGCACAATAAGACACATCAGAACACCTTTTTTTTGGAAAATTCATCAAACGGAACCAAAGATATAGGAAAGTCAAAAAATGCTTTTTCTATGGAAACTAGGTCCTAACTATAACTACCTACAGGTGACTGCCAGGAGGTGATTGTAAATACACATATATATTCACACAAAAAAAAACTAAGGTTACAGGGACGTTCTAGTTAGGTTCAGGTCCTGGAGAGAAGATGAAGCATGTACAGGTGTGGGTAGGATGCCTAAAGCCAGTCCCAAGGGGTAAATTATAAAGGAGGACAGATCTGCTGGAGGTGGCCCTTATTGGAGGGCCCTGCGGTTTCTTCAGACCCGAAGTCATACCAAGAAAACCCGGAAGTACACAAAAAATCTGTAGCATGGCCTCTTTGAAGGCTTCAATCTGCAGGGGCGTAACCGATGGCTCTGGAAACTTGTGCGCAATGGGATCATTTGAGCAAACTGGCTCCACGACCAGAGACCTGAAGGTGAACAACTCAAGTCATGATGCCCTCGCACCTTTTCTTTGGATTGAGTGGCAATGGGGTCCAGTCCCACTTCCCTTACACCTGGACTTACATTTTGACTTACTGGAGGACTTGGAGTGTGACGCTGTATTGGAGCGGGCCTTATACGAAGACAACACCTTCTTTTTGTGTTTGGTTGCATACAGTTTCGTGTCCCGGATCAACTGCGGGTACATGAAGGCGCATTTGTCAAACAACTTTGAGTTGTAGCCCAAGTCCAAATTCAGAGACACACCTTGTGCGGGTTTGTGAATGAACCTGTAGATTTGAAATGGAACATCATTCCCTAGCACACTAGAACCATTTCTGATATCTATGGGTGACCAAACCTTTTCAACTGTGAAGTAGTGTGGCTCACTGGTTAGAGGCGGCAGACCCGAAAGCAGAGGACGGCCCGGGACCAGGGTTCGATTCCCAACGCGGCAGGTTTCTGGACCAGGGTCAGCGGACTCGATAATTCTCTCGCCTCGGTGCCCACTCTGATCAGCGATCACACTCGGCAACTCTGGGCATTAGCTTGCCTCATCTTCACTAACGGCCCCACCAGACCGCCGGGGATGCCTGGTCTCACCCTGGAGATACCCACTAAGGGACCATCTCTCAGGGAAGCCAGGAAGGGTTTCGCAGCGGTCGAAGCGCGGAGATACTCCTCCGGGAGTCGATCCTAGCGCTATATAAACCTGCAATCAATTAATTAATTAATTAATTAATTAACTGTGGCTGCAGCCAGACACCCAATTAAGGATGATAGTGTCCACTGTTTTATTACCACCTTATTCATGAAAGGTAAAGGATATTAAAACATATTAACTCCAATAAGTACATATTTAAGCTGCACTTGTCCGTAGCATTGTGTTATTTTTTGCAATGTTTTGTGCTTTTAGAATTTTGTTATTCGTGTTGTGTATATTATTCTAAATGTGTTGTTCTGCTTGGTCATGATACGTTTCAAAAAATCGAATGCTTACGTTTAAATTTGATTAAATCATGAAAGTGTAATAAATACACGAAGCGACTTTAGCAGCCCAGGTGGTTTTTTTGCATTAATCTCCGTTATTTAAAGAACAAGCACCCCAACATCTTGTTGTTTACAATTATTGAAGAGGCCTAGTCCGGGTGTAGTTTAGGGCCAAACCCCTTCTTGTTTAAAATAGTCTTCCTTCTCAAGGCACATGGGGTGCTTACTCTGTTTTCCTGTGAAATCATTTGAGTGACTGATCTTTATTACACGTACTTCTCGTGCTTACACTTACTTCTCTCCACATACCGGTAGGGGCATGGAACTGGTTACTGGGGCCCTTTGGTATGTTCTGAGTGTTTGTACCCTGTGTTATTTTTTACAAAATACTATATTGAGTGTCTTTGGTTGTGCTCATCATACCAAGAGTGAGGTGTTTCTATTGGAAATGTGTATGATTGCTCCTTTGGTGATGGTATAAGTTAATTACCTTGGAAACAGTTAAACTTAAAACCATAGATGTTGAGAAGGCCTGGCCTATTTAGATTTCCTCCTAGTCCTTGCAGCTCTTGCAACTGTATTTTGATTGTCCTACAACAGTTTACAGTAAAGAAGAACCTGCTTAATTTCACCTGTGCATCATATAAAGTGTAACCTCACATTGCATTAATAGGTATTCAAAAAATATACTGTGTTACATCTCAGATTCAATGCATACACTTTGCAGATGTGACACATCATATTTATATTATGCATAGTAAGCTATTCAAACCTTTAAATTTCAAGTGCTTAAGAGCTTTGGGTCAGACTAGTCCAGTCATCATTAGAAGTGCCACAATCAACTCAGGCAGGATTAAAATGATTGTACTTCTTTGCCCCTCGCCTTGAACCCTACTACTAAAGCAGAATCCTATGTACATTATGTCATTCAACGTCACCCCATTTTCATCTTTTAACAGTCTCAAAGTAAAAGGTAAGCCTTACCTGTGCAGGATAGCATCAATACCCTAAGAAAGAAGAATGAGAAGAAAGTAAGCAAACAATCTGTCAATGGCATCCTAAAATGTTGCAACTGAATCTACCCTTCACTGCAGTGGCAATGTGATGGAAAGAGGCAACATGCTGCACCAGAGTATTATGAAACAACAACTAGATAACGTGGGAGCCTAACACAGACGCTATGGTCTTTTAAATTGCTTTCTAATTAGCACCTAAATATTGTTTTGTTTTGCTACTATACCAACGAGGACTCAAAGAATAGACTGAGGTAATTTGGTAAAGAATGCTCATTGTGTATAGGTAATGGAGAGATCTAGCAATTGTAGTGCCTTATTGTATAGATGTTCGCCTATAAGGTTATTCTGCTGAAATGTGAAGAGGACTGTTACATTGCAGTATCACTGGTTGTTCTCCAGCTTCAAGCAAAAAAGAAAAGATACTCACCTATTTTAAATCAATGCACTTATGCTCCCACCATTAGCAGATTCTGGATCAGTGCCATCACATGGGCAGGACTGGAATTGAACTTAGCAAATTCTGGAGTTATGGAAGTGCATGATCCACCCTTGTCCATGTCCTAGCCCCACTCCTTGGGGCCGATTCCGATTTGGGGAAAACCACTCCAAATAGCCGTAAGGAGCGTTTTTCCTGTACGAATCGTACAAAGACCGTACGACTCTAAACTCCTCACGATTCTCCCTCGGAACCCACATCCGTATGGTTCGAAGCAGGTTTTCCCGACCCAGCAAGTCTGATTCGTGTCAGGTACGCACTGTACAACGCTTTTTTTTTACAAGAGCCCAAAACACCCGCAGAAGCAGAGTTTGCCTCGAAACAGGTACGCCCCCGGGTACGGTGCGTACACCCCATGTCTGCAGGGTTACGGTGCGTACCCCTGCGATCATGGGGTGTTGGCACCGTAACCCATGATCGCAGGGTGTATGGTGCGTATACCCTGCGATCATGGGGTACGGTGCGTACACCCCATGATCGCAGACATGGGGTGTACGCTCAGTACGGTGTGTATGTGATTGTGTGGTTGTCCGTACGAATCGCCCTTACCTCACGTGGACCGTACGAATTGCGTCCTCATTGCCCAGTCCGGACCGTACTGGTCGGGTCGTACAGCATGTTTACGAATCGTACGGTGCACTGTGAGGGTGCGTGTTGTATGGTTTCACCCTTGCAATTCGTACGGTTTGCGACGATTCGGACGGATTGAGGAGATACGGACCGTACTACGCGATTCGGACGGACGTGTACGATTGGTACGGAGAGGGCTCCGGATACGATACGGATGCTTTTTTTCCCGAATCGGAATCAGCCCCCTTGTGTGTAGGTTGTACCTCTGCTATAACAGACTGGAGCAAGTAGGAAGGTTTGCATTATGAGGATTGAAAATGGGTATTTAGTAATGAAGGGTCTGCTGGACTAAGAATACAGGTGAGTGATTTTTCAGCAAAAGAAGAAAAAAAGGTCACCAAGAATTAGTTTTGAATGTTATATCAAGTGTGGTCTTCACACGTTTGCATCGTATTATGGTTGTTGCAATCTCGGCTGAATATTTAACAAGATATATGAGAAACAATTCAAATAAACACATTATACCGTGATAATCTGTTTAGGTCAGTTTTCTTATGCATTACTACATCAATAGCCAATGCCATAGAATGCTTGCATCAATCAGTCAATAGTGAAAGTTATGGTTTGCAGCAATGAAAGAGAGCCTAGAGGCAGCATACCCCAGAAGTCTTCATCTCAAGCAGTGAAAGGACATGTAATCATCTCACCTGAGATACACTGCGGCAATATTAAGGGCATTAAGTTGAATTTTTGAATGACTGCTTTATTTCTCTTCATGCTAGGATAGTGTCTGCCCTACCGCCCTCCTCTTACACATCTCTGAGCACAGGACCTCTGAAGCTACGAGTCACTTTTGGCTAGAAGAAAGAGGTTTCATTGTGATACCGGTCGACAATGGAGGAATGAGATGAAGACTTTATGCAGCCTTGGGAGCACTGGAGGAAAGACTTGCCATCGTAGGAGCCAGTGAATAAGTGGCAAGTACCTGTGCACATTTTGTACAAAACGGTAGATCTGCTCCCCTAAGGAAAAATCATCTGTTTATATAGAACAGAGCATACTGGACTAAGTAAAGGCTGTCTACACTGAGGAATTGTGTTGTGTAGAAGTGCTACAAATGCGGAATCGAGAAAACAGATAATGTTCACGTTTCCAGTGTCCCAAAATGCAGTTTTTTGGCTAAATACGGGTAAAGCTCAATCCTACAAAATGTGCAGAGAAATTAAGATAAGCTTATCGTTGGTGGTGGAAAGTTTTAAAGCAACAGCCCTCTCTACTTGGCGTTCCTTGCCAGAAGGGAAATATGGAAAAAGTGGGTTTCCCTGGTCTCCCCAAGTTATACAAAGTGGACACAGTCCGTGTTGTATGTATAGATTGGATCGATGATGCCTGTCAGCTAGGGAAATGGAAATGTGGCTGTGGGTGGATAAATGTTGGAAAAGGGAAAATATTGCCAGGTGAGAAATGGAGGGTGAGACAGTCCGATTATTACATTTGCATGCCCACATACTCGGACAACTTGGTTCAAGGTGGACGTGTTGAAGAGGGTCTTAACTCAAGATAAAATCCCAGGACGTATTGGGACGATCAGGTATAAAACAAACTCACATAAAATGGTAGCACACTACCTGAGGTGATATGACAAAAAGAAACAAGCATTGGCAAAGCCAATGGCTACGCCAAAAGGTCTTGCCTATGTGAGATTTGTTCGCTTTGCTAATGATTTTTAGCTATGTTGCAAATGACTGAAAGTAATTTAAAAAAGCTGCATGGCACAGCCAGCATTGTCCACGTTCTAGCATTTATTTCAGTTAAGCTGCACTCAAGCTAGCGCTGCTGTATACTATCAATCAATCAAACATTTATAGAGCACGGCAACTCACCCGTTAGGGTCTTGAGTGGTTTGTGCTACTGCATGGTCGTATCTCAGTCAAACATGCAGGTATTGCGTTCTCTCTTGAATTGCTGGAGTGATGGGGCTGTCCTTAGGTGCAGGGGAAGGGTGTTCCATGTCTTGGCTGGCAGGTGCGAGGAGAAACGTCCTTTGCTGCTGGTTCAGCGTATCCAGGGGGTGTCTGTAAGGAAGCAGGAGGCAGACCGAAGGTGTCCAGTTGGTTGGTGGAAGATCAGTTGTTGTTGAGATATGCTGGCCTTTTTTTGTGTAAGGTTTTGTAGGTATGGGTCAGCATCTTGAACTGGTATCTCATATGTATAGGGAGTCAGTGTAGTTTCCTGAAATGAGGTGTGATGTGGGTCATTCTGGGCAGGTCGAGGTTGAGTTTTGATGCTGCATTTTGTATTGTCTGCAGTCTCTTCAGGAGTCCTGCTGTCATTCCTACGTAAAGTGAGTTTCCGTAGTCCAGCTTTCCAGTGACGAAGGCCAGTGTGAAGGACCTTCTGGTGTTGACAGGGAACAACCTGAAGATCGTGCGTAGTATGCAGAGGGTGTGAAAGCAGGCCGATTAAACTGAGTTGACTTGTTTTTCCATCAAGAGCTAGCTGTCCAGGATGATGCCGAGGCTGCGGGCATGGTCTTTTGGGGCCGGTGGTTGGCCAAGACTTGCTGGTCACCATGCATGGTTCCAGATTGAGGGGTTGTTCTCAAAGATGAGCACTCTCGTCTTGTGTGGGTTTAGTTTCAGACAGTTGTCACTCATCCATTTGGTGACATACATCATGCAGGTGCAAAAGTTAGCTCTGGCAATGGAGGGGGATTCTGTCAGCGAGCTGATGAGCTGAGTGTCATCGGGGTATGAGATGATTTTGAGTCTGTTTGATCTAACGGTGTGTGCCAGGGGAGTCATGTGGGTGTTAACACCATCGCTGCTAGTGATATTTTGCTCCTGTGCTGGAATTTTCAAAAGTCCATTGTGTATGACGAGCTGGGCTCGTCATCAGCTTGGTAGGAGGCTACTTCATGACGAGCCCAGCTCGTCATGAGCCTGGAAGGGGTTAAAGAGGGTGGGGCTGAGTGATCAATCTTCGGGAACTCCACAGATGATCTTCATGAGCTCTGATGTGAGTGGTGGGAGACAGATTATATGGGTCCCTCCTGAAGAAGAATGATGGTACGCATTTGAGGGTGTGTCCCTGGATCCCGATGTGGTGGAGTTTGTTGATCAGTGTGAGATGAGAGATGGTGTTGAAAGCAGCTCACAGGTTCAGGAAGATGAAGGCTGCCATTTTGCCGCAGTTCAGAAAGGCCCTGTTGTAGTCTGTGGCTGCTATCAGGGCTTTCTCAGTGCTGTGGCTGGTACGTAATCCAATTTGGGAGGGGTCCAGGAGGTCGAGGTGCTCCAGGTGGTGGGCGAGTTGTTCGCAGATCGCTTTCACGAAAATCTTAGCTGGAAATGGGAGCAGGGAGATGGGCCGATGGTTCTTAGGCTCAGTAAGTTTGGCTAAGGGTTTTTTCAGGAGGAGTCTCACTTCCACGTGTTTCCAAAATTCGGGGTAGGAGGCCGATCTGATGGAGGTGGTGAACTGGTCTAGAACAATTAACACAAGATGAGTCTATGTTAGGCTTAACTCTTTGTCCTTTTATTTGTGCAATCACCAAAGAAATCAAGAAACAGAAGTTCACTTTTAATAAAACGTCTTCTTTTTTTCTTCAGCGCCTTTGGAACTCTTGTCTACCGGTACCCTCGACAAAAAGAATAAATCAGGTAAGTTACTGATTATTACTTTTAAATGAGTTAAAGTAGTGCTCTCACTATCTCTTTGTTTTCTCTTTCCTTGTTTTAGTGAAGTTAATGGGGGATAATGGTAAAGTAAAGGTCGGTGACTTCGGCAAAGTAAAGAAGTAAAGAAGGAGAAAAGAAAAAAAACGATCTCTGGAGTTAATTTAGAAATCCTGGCTATATTCTCATTATAGCTACTGTGGCGTGCACCATGCTTCCACTTCTCTCCCTCCCCTTTCCTATTCAAGACAGGTTCCCTTCACTTCTTTCCCTCTACCCCGTATTCTTTTCAACTGTGTTCTCTCCAACCCACCTAGAGACTCTGCTCATGAGCCTCGCACGCACCTGGTTAAGTAACGTCCCCCTGGGGATGATGTAACTGTCTGTCCAGTTGAGTTGTGTGGCGTGGCTGTATTTGACTCTGTCGCTGGAAGTGAAAATGGGGTCGAGATTGTGTCCTGCAAGTTGGTGGGGTTGATGACCTGCTGCTTGAGGAGGATTTTGATCATGCTCTGCAGAAGGTCGGTTGTGTTGAGGTCATTAAGGTGGATAACTTAGGGGAATGTGGTGCTCTAAGTCGGTGGTCGGGGTGGGGTTTCAGAAGCTAGGGCATGGTTCGGGTGGAAAGAGGTTTATAGATGAGGGTGTCTCAGATAGTGCTCTTTCATCTGTGTGCAAGTGAAAGTTGAGATGTTGCATATTCAGGGTTGGGAAATCAGGGGAGTTCGTGCATCTGATGATGTCCTTGTAAATAATGGCGATTCCACCTCTGTGTTTGTTGGTCCTGTCTTGGTGTGTTATTTTGTATCCTTCGGGGGTGGCAGCGGCAATGTCTGGTGCCAAATGTCCATGAAGAAGATGATGTCTGGGGTGAGCGATGAGATTGTGTGCCAAATCTCTGTGTCTTCCTAGAGACTGAGCATTGAGGAGGATGCACTGGAGGTTGTCTGTAGTGGTTTCGGTCAACTTAGTTGGTGTGGTCATGTTTGCAGTTTCTCTGGTGTTGCCAACTGCTTTGGTGCGGCTGGTGTAGCTACAGTGTCGGCTGCAGAATGGTTCTTTGGTGGTGCGTGGGGAATGAGCGGCAGCAGTGGTTGTTGAGGTGTTCAGGGCTCGGAGGTCAGGGGAGGTGTAGCTGCGCGGGGAGGAAAAGCCAGGGTTACTAGAGGTAGGTGCGGTCCAGGTGACAGATGGGCTTGCCTTTGGCGCCGCTTCACAGAGGCGTCCCTAAATAGTCCAGAGAGGTGGGAGGGGCTGGCCGGGAGGCGAGGGGTGACAGAAGTTGAACAGGAAAAAACAGGGAAGAAAACAGGCACAAATGAAAGTGGGGGAGCTGCTATCTGGACCTCAAAGAAGATTGAGGGCTGATCACTGGAGCCGGTCAACTACATCCATAAATAGTTATGGGAGGGGCTGGCAAGGAGATGGGAGGGGCTGGCAAGGAGGTGGGAGGGCAGGGGATAGGGAAGCGGAGCAGTAAAAAACTCCAAAGAAAACAGGCACAATAAAAAGTGGGGAGAAGAATTGAAAAGTGTAATAAATGAGGGCACAGGAACGGCAGTTACAATGCAGAAAAACTATACCCAACAAATGCGGGCACAAAAAATGAAAGAGACTCACAATACGGCCACACAGACTAAGTAATGGGGGCAAATTATGAGGTTTCATCAACAAAACAACTCAGAGATGCGGGCACAACAATTCAAAGAAAGGAGGGACCTGTGGCCGAACCGTGGCCCGCGGTGAGCTTGAGGCTGTGGTAGTGTCTCTGAGCTATGAGTAGCAGTGGGGGAGTGGCAATCTGGCCCTCAGAGAATGTGTAGGGTTGCAATATGCTAAACAAACATTGAAAAAGTCAACCGATCTTTTTTTATTTTTTTTATTGGATACATTATGCAAGATACATAGGAAATATAGGCGCATTATAAATAGCTGATGAATCAGTGAGTGTAACACAATCATCGCTCATCAAGTATAGCTGACATAGTTCCTGTTAGACTAACATATAGGCAAGAGAAAGGCTATAGCAAAACAAATAGCATCAATCTAATGACACAATACACCCGCATATATAAACCAGGGGCAAATTACTTATTTGCTTCTGCCATCACTCCATCCAACGCAGCGTCAGTTGTTTGTTGTAGCCAATTTGCAAGGGGCCCCAAATGTCTTTTGGCCTAGAGGCAACAGGCATTAACTCCCAGAAAGCTGCAAGCTGCTCCTGCCAATAGATCTTTCATAGGCGACACCTATTGGCTTTGTCAATGCTTGGTATGTAATGCCATATGGTAGGTTATAAGTATTTATATAGTGTTTACAACAGCTGAAGTGCCAATGTTATAGAATGGAGCCCTTGCCAAGGTGTGCCCTGATTGAGAAGCTTATAAAAATATACCATATAAATGAGCTGAATGTAACATAAGTTGTAGGTAGACGGAAAAGTTCAATAGGAGACACCTTTATTACAGTGATACTTTAGACTATGTGTTACTTAGGGTGCAACGGTTACAAAAGAACAAAAAATAAAGCACTCCTGACTAATTAGTAGTAACATATAGCAATAATCAGTATTCAGTGGGTTTCCTAGACCTTTTGGTCCCTACGCCACTGCACCTGCTGCACCATTCAAATCATGGCCCTAGTGCGTACATTGCAATTGCACTTGTGACTGCTTGTTTAGCAGTAAAATATAGCAACAATCGGTGTTCAGTGGTTTTCCTAGAGCTTTTGGCCCTTATACCACTGCACTTGCTACACCATTCAAATCAGGACCCTAGCGCTTGAAAGGTAATTGCACTTGACTGCTGCTATTTTAGTAGTCAAATATAGCAATAATCAGTTTCAGTGGGTTTCCTAGAGCTGTTGGCCCCTGTGCCACTGCACCTGCTGTACCATTCAAAGCACGACCCTAGTGCCTGCAAGGTAACTGCACTTGAGACTTCTTGTTTAGTAGTAAAATATCGCACTAATCAGTGATTCAAACATTGTATCCATCACCTTGTTTTGATGCCCTAAAAAATATACATTTTTGTTGGACTTGGCCCTTCTGGCAGGTTCACCCCTAAACTTTTTGCTTTTAGTGGTGACTTAGTGTTAGTTAATTTTGGCTTATGCGCACTTTAACACTGTGTCCCAGTGTAAAGTGCACGCGTGTAGTTAGGTTGGCCTGCCCTCCCATAGGAATGCATGGGGAATGTATGTGTCCATGTTAGTTCCTGCAGGTGCGAGTTTGGTATGTGCAGACTCGTGTGATTAAATGCTGCGCGATGATGCGTGCGGCGTTATTGTGTCTAGTGTGGAAGTGCCACTTCTAGAAGTTGACATGTCTGTGTAATTTCGGTGAAATGACTGTCTGGCTTGTGACTGGCTGGAGCTGGCTGGAGAGCCTGGCTCCATGAGTCATGATGGGTCTGCCCCGGGGTGAGGGGAGAGATCTGCATGAGTGATGTGAGGGAGGAGTGCACCTGGGACCTGAATAGGGCTGGACTTTCCCCACACAATGCTGGCTCCGCCCACTGTGGTGCATCTAATGACCCTAGCTTGAAGAGTGGCTGAGCACAACAGAGTACTCCAGAACCAGCTGCGACTGGTTTTTCCCTTCACCCTGAAGCCTAGACAAAGGATTTAGGTGTATGAAAAGAGGCTGTGACCTCTTGAAAAATGTTCTCTGTTCCTGATTCTGAACTGAGGGGGGCCTGCTGCTGCTGGGCGCCAGGAGGACCGCCACTGGGACTGCCTTCCTGCCTGGAGGGCCCTGTGAGCTGGCCCCTGGGCCCAGCCTTTGCCCCCCCTGGTACAATATAGCACAAGGTCCTCCTAAGGACCTTGTGGCTGAGCTCTGACCTAAAGCGTCTGGGGAGCGCTGGGGCTTGAGTGCTTGGGAGCGCTTCTGTTTTTGCCTGCAGCCCGGAGCTGCGCTCGCCGTGCAGAGGAAGTCCCTGGCGTGGGGATCCCCCTGCCCTTGTGCCCGGATTGAGCAGGTGCCTACCCCACAATTGTGTGCCTTTGACAGGGTGCCTACCCGGTGTTTTGCCCCTTTGTTTTTCACCCCTGACGGGTGCTCACCCCGCCAGGGATTTCGCGCTGAACCGGGAGCCCACCCCGGATTGTGAGGAGATCACCACCGGGCCGGCCCGGGTATCCCGGAAGTCAGGTAATCTGCCTGGGACAACATGGGCGGGGCCTGTGGAGAGACAGGAAGTCCCGCGCACGCCCCGGCAGCCAAGAGAGGACCAGTCCAGCAGCGGGGCTCCCGTGGTGTGGAGAGCCCCGCAGCCCCCGGCGAAGAGGACAGCGACCGCCAGAAGGAGTCCCCGCCTGCAGAAGTGCCGGTAAGTGAAACCGGCTGGGCGGGAGCTCCGAGTCTGAGGGCAGCAGCATTGTTTTACTGAGTTCTCCGAGCGGGACTCCAACGTTGGGGGCCACATTTGAGAAGAGCCCACGAGGGCTCCGGGGGCATTATTATTTCAAGCCTGATAGGCTTCACCGCTGTTTGGCCCCGCAATTGTTTTAGAGCCAGAGAGGCTCCCAGGGGCATTTCCATTCTAAAGCCCACGAGCCTCCACCGGGCATTTTGTTTCTCGAGCCCAGGAGGCTCCAATGACCCCTGGGGCATTTCTGGAGGTGAGCGGCCCCGGCTGACAGCGGGCGGCTCCCCCAGTGGTGGCATATTTGTTCAGAGCCACGAGGCTCCAAGAGGGGCATTGTTTTCCCGAGTCCCCAGTACGGGACTCCCATGTAATTGGGGGCATTCTATTGCTGAGAGCCCACGAGGCTCCCACGTTGGTTTTGGGCCCCATTGTTCCTTTAGAGCCCAGAGGAGGTCTCCAGATGCCCAGCACTTAGTGGGCAGCTGCTTCGTTCAGGCTCCCCAGGAACCCTTGCGCAATCTACTTTGGCTGCCTGCGCAGCCTTCCCTGACATTCTGGACAAAGGACGTTTCAGCCCCTAAGTGGCCAGTTGGCCTGGGGGACAGTTCTACATGTTTTTATGCCCTATGTGATTTTGCGCAAATGTGATACCTGCCTTATGTGTAATGTATTTGTGCCTATACCTCTGAATGTATTGTGATGCTTAGGAGGTTGTTCTGCCTAGTATAGTGATGCTTGTGAGTTCATGATTCCCTGCGTGATATTTTCCTAAGGTGGTTAGGATTGCGTAGGTGGTACTTGCCTCTTACCAGTGGTTACTGGTTGTGTGCTACATTTTCTATTTGGTGTTACAATTATGATATGTTCTATGTTCTAAGTGTTATTCCTACAAAGTGCTAATTCTACCAAGAGCTAGTTCTAAAAGTGCCTATTCCTGACAGTGGTCCATGTGGCCCTGTCCCATGTACATAATCCCCTGTAAATTCTGCCCGTGCCTGTTGGCACATTGTAAAGTGTGTGTTTATTATCTAATGTGTTTTGGTATAATACAAAGGCTATTTTTATATATAACCTTGTGTGGAGTTTCCTTTGTGGTGGGCCTTGGGTGTTGTTGCTGGGTGCGCGCGCAAACACTTAACCCACATTGCCTCCGGGATTAGCCTTGCTGCTCGCGTCACGTTACCTAGTGGGTGAGCAGGGGTTATCTTTGACATCTAACTCCCTTGCCCTGACTAGAGTGGTGGTTTCTGCCTGGCTTTGGCGCAAGCCTTAGCCAACCGGAAATCGCCATTTCTAACAATTTTCAAAACCAATAAGCCGCACTTTTTTGTTTAAAAAAGCGTTACCAAAGCAAATCGGTCTGGCTGATAAATCAAAAGGCATATCACATCTTTCAGCTTTGCTGATGCTTGCTACTAGAGAATACTACAATCAGACCTAAGTCTTGTTTTCTGAAAGATATGTTTTTGGAAGAAGGCTGCAGTAGCTTAGGCCGTTACTAGACAGTCTTGGCGTACTTGTCCTCGCGGTAATCAGGCTGCATTACTAAGGTCCTCTGGAGTCAGACACAAATGTATTCTGAAGAAAGCTCACAGACATCAGGCACAAATCCTGAAGGGTGCAGTACTTTAAGTCAGAGGTTTCTAACCTAGAGTCCTTGAACCCATGTGTGTCTGCAATGCCTGATCAAGGGGTCTGTACCCATTTGCAAAATGAAACCACAGTAGCAGATTAATAAAACAGAGATACATAAAAAAGATCATTTTAAAATTGAAGATTTGAATATGTTCCATAAAGGTGTAGAAATGTGAAATTAGAGGATTAAAAGAAGTTGGTATCCTTAGTTTGCTTTATGGGTGCAGTACACGTACTTGTAACAAACATTAGTGTGGAGGATAGGTAGTAATTAAAGTACTGGTATGCACTGACAAAAAGAGAGCATGAGTTAGACTCAAAAAAGACAATGTGATATGCTAATCAAGGATATTGCTTCATCGTTTAGAAATAAAAACTCATTTTTGAAAAGCTCCACACTGTTAAATTTTAGTTTGTAAAAATGCCATACATTATATTTGGTTTGAGAATTAAATAGAAAGTTTCATGATTTGGGTATTCACTTGATGCATACTTGTTTCTGTATTTTTGTGCGTTGTTTTCAAATCAAATCAAAGAAATTGCTTAGGCTGGAGACTCTGGCTTCTGATAGTGATTTATTAGGGTACCACAGAAGTCAAATAGTAGGGTACCAGAGAAGTCAAATGTTTAAGGCAACTCACCTCCAATCCACAAACAGCACCAAAGAACTATTCAAAATCATCTGAGAATTCTCCTTGCCATATGCCATCGGAAACACCATCCAGCCCTCCCAGTCCCTCTGCGACTCTCTCGCTGACTTCTCACACACAAAGATTGCCAACATCTACAAAAACTTTGAGCTCCAACCACTGCAACCGGACCTCCCAGCTCTTTCCACAACCCTCCCACCCCCACCCCTGACCAAATGGACCCCCTCAACACCCAAACCATAATGTCCATCATATCCTCCATCCATTCTGGAAGCCCGACGGACCCCTGCCCTCACCACAACCTCAACCTTGGACACAAAGAAATCAAACGTCTGCTCACCAGCATCATCGACTCAGCGCTCAGATCCGTCATCTTCTCGGAATCACTGAAACGCGCCCAAGTACTGGAGAAAGCTATCAACCATCAAGGCCCAGCTTCATGCAAATAAGTCTTGACCCTGTGCCTCATGGGAACAGTCCAGCCCGAACTGCGAAGCCAGGTCTGTCCTGAACGGGAAATAAGCATCCTGGGACCGGTTTCGGGGTAGCCGCCCTCTTCAGCCAAGCTAGCATGAATTCAGTGGCAAAGTGGGCAAGGGACCCACGTCTGGGCATACCCTGCCAACTTGGGGTGAACAAAGCAAACACAAGGAGATGATGGACGGAGCACTGAAACCTTTCAGACACTCACCCGCAGTCACAGATCTGGGAAGTTGGCAGGGTATGCCTAGACGTGGGTCCCTTGCTCACTTTGCCACTGGATTCATGCTAGCCTGCCTGAAGTGGGCTGTTAGTCCGAAACTGGTCCCAGAATGCTTGTTTCTGGTCCAGGGAAGACATGGCTCGGCAGTTCAGGCTGGACTGTTCCCATGAGGCACAGGGTCAAGACTGATTAGCATATAGCTGTGTCTGAACTGGGGTGGCGCTATGATGGATTCAACCCAGATCTGTGACTGGGGGTGAGTGTCTGAAAAGTTTCAGCGCTCCGTCCATCATCTCCTTGTGTTTCCTCCTGTAATTAGGATGCAGTATCTTAAGAAATTACTCTAAGTGCCATAGGCGCCCACCGCTACCCATTCAATATCAGGAAAGCAAAGCATTATGAACTGAGCGGATGCCCTTGAATTATTTTGGATGATAATGGCCAAAAGTCGACTGGGCTTTTGATTTCAGCAGGCCACGCCTCCGAGACGATCTCAAAATATATATGTGGAGGCGCAGACAGCACCAACATATGCAGAATGGTTCAATGACATGGACTGGGCAATGATGGCTGAAATTTAGAGGAAATATCTGTACGCCGACACTGGGAGATCTTTTATCAGATGATAGCTGAAAAAACATGGTACCAAATGTCTGTGTAATTGTCGACGGCAAATACGAGGAAGTTGGGCATGCATGCAATAGAACTCAGTCATGGTGTAAAACTGGAACCTTTTGTATATATGTAACTCACTGTTTTTGAGATGATATCACCAGTCGTACATTTCATAAAAAAGAATTAAAAAAACATATATGTGTATTCACTTTCAAAAGTCTATCGATTTTTCTTTTCCTATATTGAATAAGCCTACTCATCTAAATGCACATGTTTTTGAAGACGTCATCCTAAAATTCTTAGCTAATACCAGGCACTTGTATGTAGAAACAAACAAGCGGAGAAATGGAGGGAAAGTGCGAGAGCAGAACATAGAAACTGAGGAAGTGAAGAGCAGCATCTACATGTATTGCTATTTGATCAAAGTAAAATGATTCACCAATGTGCAGAAAGAAAAATAATGAACTGGTGTCAGCAACAAGTCATTCAAATTAATCACTGCCCCTGGAGATAAACGCTAATTCTTTTCAGACTAGGCTTCAGTTCCTTATGTTGTTACCAAGTTCTCTGAAAAGATTCCTTTAGAATCCAGAGACTCTTGTAACAGCCTAAGGTGGTGCATACTGACTTGAATAATATGTTTCTGATTCCAATTAGGATGCAGTACATCAGATCATCACTAGAGGTCCCTAGAGTCGTATTATATGTGTTTCCTGGAATCAGGCTGCAGTCCTCAAGGTTCTAAAGAACCTAACACTGCCCCTTCAAAACTAGGATATCAGAGAATAATGAATGGAGCTGCTTCTATAGGATATCTGGTTGAAAGTGGAAAGAAACACTGGTGACATTTATTGTGCTTTCGTTTTCAGAGGAACACATCAGAGGTGTAGCTTCAACATACATTTACATATTCACTTTTGCATGTCTGTCATTTCTATGCCCTGAACACATGTTCTAGTGTGAGTTTGTGATGCTATTAACCATTAGCATGGCTGTAAATGCATTTCTGTACGTTCTGCAAGAAGTCACCCTAGCATCCTGAGCTAATTCTTTAGCATTCAAGCAACTTTTTTTCTCTACAACAACATGATTTTCTTTCTGTGTTATGAAAGAAGGATTGATGGAAGCCTGGCACCTTTGTTTCTGGCGAGGGGAGGCAGGAACCTACAACCAATAGCAAAGCCTGCGCAGGACTGTGTCATTCTGTGCCCTTTTTAAACAGCGCGGGTCTCCCACAGTAAGGTGCAGCCTGGCACCTTTGTTTCTGGTGAGGGGAGGCAAGAGCATCCAACCCCTGCAACGCCCGAGCATGACCACGTTATTCCACGCCCTGAGGCTCTTTTTAAACAGTGTGGGTCTCCCACAGTGCGGGCGTGCCTGGGCAAAGCCTGGGCCAAGGGCGGGCCTGTCCCCACCCTGCGGAGCCCGAAGGGCAGCCCCCTCTAATGTTTGCGATTCCAGCTGGCCAGGTGCCCGGTCTGCAGATGGAGAAACGAAAGTCTATCACAACCACGCTTGGAGGGGAGCCCACCAACACTCTAGACTCCTTTTTAGGTCTCGGCAAGCGTTGTAGCGCGCATGCACTACTCGCTCTACAAGGCCTATAGTAATCAATAAGATTTCAGAAGTGGAGTTAAAGCCCCGCCCATGATTTTCATTGGCTGGCGTCATCATTCATGCTAAATGCTGGCTCTCGATTGTAAATGAGGCTTCTTTGTTACTGCCCTGTGTCCTTCTGCGACGGCTCATCTGGACTCGATCATTTACTTGCGGCGTTACACGGTCTCCTTTATTAGCTAGTAGGCACTATGTTTTTCCATTCTGCTTTGGCAATGGTGACAGCTTGTTTTATGAAGCTCATACGCCAGCTGCGCAACTTTATTATCGCGCGCCGCCAAAATGCAGCGCTTTATATAAGCATTAGTTCTCTAGTTATACAGTGGCCTCTTTTAGTTCATTGTGGGCTCGCCCCAACACAGCATTAAAAAAAAAAAAAATCAAGCTTTATCTCTATTAATGGTGGCCGCGTGTCTTTTCTTTTGTAGCGCGCGGCCGCCTAACTCCACGCTTGTGACTGTATAGCATCCACTGTGAGCTCCGAACTGAGCCACAGCACAAAACAATAAAAAACTACGGCACAGCGAGGACACCAGCGTCACAGGCAGGAAGCTTGCACCACCCCATGGGCAGGGACAGATAGCGCACGGCCGCCTAACTCAATGCTTGTGACTGTACGGCATCCGTTGTGAGCTCCGCACTGAGCCACGCATGTTTAATGTATTTATTTAGTTATATAAATTATTTATTTTTTGTCTTCACCACAGCTTTCTTTCAAGTCCTGTAATTACGCGCATAGCGTTGATGCACACATCAATGGATGCGTTGCTGGCAAGTCATTACTCTAATGGAAACTGTGCATAGCATGTTTGTAGTGCTAGGCCCTAACCCCGATGGACATTGTAAACAACCTACCACGGGTGAGAGTGCAGCTAGGGACCTCCTCCCAGATGTTTTGAGGTAAGGAGAAAAAAAGCTGGCAGAAGAAAGAATGGTGCGGGCCCTGTACTTTGGTACTCCTTCCGTCTCTTGCTCTCTCACCCTTACTCAGTTTCATCTCGCTGCCCCACCACTTTAATGTTTTTTTTTTTTTAAGGGGGACCGGTCCAGACACACATTAGGAGTGCTAATAGGAGTGCTATTGTTTAATTAGTGGCGAGTCGAGAGTTTATAATTTTTTTCGTTTATTGCGTGCCGCCTGGCTCCTGTTTGCCACGTTCATTGGTAATGCCTAAACACCTCTTGCTGCTTATGTTTTTGGGGCAGTTTTGTATATTGTCCCCTCAACCCTCCCTCCCATTTTTGCTTTCACATACAACCACCCTTCTTTCCTCATCGTCGTCCCCCTTCCCCATTGGTTCGTGTGCCAGCAGCATGCCTTCAGGACAAGAGACGCAGCAGATCTTGGATTTTGGCAGCACATTAATCATGTGCATCAGATCGCTTAGTGAGATAAGCTTAGAAAACAGGTACTTGTGTGCTTGTGTAGGGTCTGGACTTTTCATTTCCGATAGGGAAGGTTGTTGACAACGTTATTGGTGTTGGGAATTGTTACTAGCCACATTATGAGTTTTCCTCAGCATCTGTCATCTAGAAATTGTTATTTCAAATGTGACTTAATCCAGCACTGCTTTTGAAGTGCTACTGATGTCCCGTTTAAAGCATAATAACTGTGCTAAAAAGTGCCAGCCATTACATTAAAAGTAAAGTATCACCCCCTACAGGACTTGTGCCATGGAAATGTACAGAGAGAGTTTTGAACTGCTGCATTGTCAAATTAAAGGTACCAAGCTCCAGCCTCTCCCCCAGGACTGGTTATAGGGGGGTGCGTGTACTGATTTTGGTGTGGGCGCTGCCTTTAACAAGCATTTACAATGCAATAGGTCTCGCATTTACCAGAGTTTAAGCTATTGGCATTGTAAATAACAATACCTTTAATTTATGTTATAAAAACGGAAACAAAAATAAAAGGCATCGTCATTTGCAATGTCAACAGCTCAAACTAACGTAAATGTGAGACCTATTGCATTGCAAATGCTTGTTACTAAGAGCTATTGATGCACTGAACAAGGAGATTCAATAAGTCGAGCTCAGTCTCTCCATGGGGGACTTGGGGATACCGGGCCAACTATGCGAGGCTTATATAGTGAGCCTTTAGCAGTGACCATAGCTGACACCTCACACTCAATGCCAAAGCCAGCCACTACTCGCTCAAAACACCTGGTTCCCCGCACAAAAAGTATCATACTTTCACCCCCGGCACCTTTAGAACCACCCACAAAGAATAACAAGCATTGGCATAGCCAATAGGTCTCGCCTTTGGGACCATGTAAGTAAAAAAAAAAACTGAAGTGTAAGACTTCACGTTTACATTTACTGCATCCTAAATACAAAGTTAATGTAAACGTGAAGTCTTATACTTCATTTTTTACTCACAAGGTCCCAAAGGCGAGACCTATTAGCTATGCCAAGAGTCCGAAAATGCAGTGTCACAATTTCCTCTAATGTTACTTCCTGTGCTACATATGCTAATTAGAACAGCACTTCTATTACGACTTGTGCAAAAAACACCCCCCTGCAGTATGTTATATAGTTTCACACAACATTACCCTGTGCCATAAGATCCCACACACCTCCTTATGATGCAACCACGCATCAAACTAAACCAAAACAGACCCTATAATGGCACACATCAAATTCCATCGACGTTCACAGCTTTACACTAAACCACTTCAAAGCATCTATCACCACTCCAAACTTCATCACACTGTACCACACCACTCATCGAGCAACTTCTTGATTGGTGATGCTTCTTTCAACATTATACTGTAATTTAGAATAACAAATCACATTCTCAACACAACTTGCAACACTACACTACACTACACCACACCACATCATATCCACATACATATCCACATACACACAACATACTAAACCTCATAATACCACGTACCACAGCACCAGATCAATTAACAGCACAACACAGTACACCATCCAAGACCAGGTCTTTCCACCACAATAAAAAAAATCCGCTTTTCTGTTCCCAAATGTTGATATGTATGTGTGTTTCTTCCTCTGTTTATGTAATTGCGTATGGGCGGCCGCTGCTGCGGTGACGGCTTTTGACCAGGGGGTGCACTATTTTTATTTATTTTATTTATTTATAAAGTTTTATATAGCGCAAACTTGATCCCGAAGGATATCAGAGCGCTTTACAATTTGAGGCAAAGATAACAAATCAGAACATTAGTCTAACATGGGGAATCTAATGGGCATTGAATCAACTAGTACAAACATAAAAGCTCAAAATAACCTCAGTGCACCAGTAGGAATGGGCTATGTGATGGAGCATAGAGCGATAAGGGGAGTACATACAATAATCATATACAGGAACCCAAAACAATTATCGAAACAAGAGTCAAATGGGGAGTCCAAATGACATTGAATCAAATGTGTCTCCACATGCCCTTATTGTCGATTAAAATACCTAAGTAAGGGTATGTAATAGTGGATTCTAACTTTACTTGTTCAATAAAAATGTCTTTGTTTCTTTCTCCCTGCCCCACAGCTCAAAACAAAGGTCTTTTTTGACGGTTATTTTTAAGTCTAAATTTGCAATAAAAAAGTGGTACCTATTAAGGGCATGTTGTAATTCTAGAGAAGTTCGGGCTAAGATTACGGCATCGTCCGCATAGAGTAGGGCGGGTATTGGACGCTTCTGTAGCAGAGGTAGATCCTGGCACCCCCTCCAGCATGGCCTGAGTGTAAAAAGGAAGGGTGTCAGGACACAACCCCGTTTAACCCCCCCTCTTCACTTTGAGCGATACCATTAGCTCCCCGCATGTGCCAATCCTCACCTTAGCCGTGGCATTCGCGTACAGTTCTCTTAAAAAATGTGCTATTGGAATCTCCACACGCATCGTTTCTAGAGTTCTCCAAAGTTTAGCATGATTTACACAATCGAATGCAGTGGTCAGGTCTACATAGGCCATATATACCTACACTCCTTTTGCATTCATTTATTTTCCCATTGGGAGAGTCAGGTTAAGGCCTTGCTCCTTAGTACCCAGACCTTGCCTGAACCCGAAATGGAGGTCGGACAGTACCTTGTTATCGTCCACCCATTGCTGTAAGCGATTAAGGACGATAAGACCTGCCACTTTGCCCAAAGAATCTAATTGGGATATAGGGTGGTAGCAGGCCAGATTCTGTTGATCTCCTTTCTTAAATATCATGACCAGGATTGATTATGACCATGAGTCAATGAGCCCGACTGTACACGTGGCTTCTAACACTCTTGTCAGTATTGGTGTCCATAGGTCCATGTTGTACTTAAAGAGATCGACTGGAAAACCCACCGGGGCCTGGGTCTGGGGCCTTTCCCCCTTTAATGACCTTTAAGGCCCGCTCAACATCCATTGGGGTTTTTAGTTATTTTTTATTTATTTATAAAGTTTTCTACAGCGCGAACTCGATCCCGAAGGACATCAGAGGGCTCCACAATTTGAGGCAAAGGCAGCAAATTAGAACACCAGTCCAACATGGGGAATCCAATGGGCATTGAATCAACCAGCACAAACACAGCAGCTCAATACAACCTCAGTGCACGAGTAGGAACGGGCCACTCGATGGAGCATAGAGAGACAAGGGGAGTACACACAACAATCATATATAGGAACAACAACCAGTACCCAAAACAACAATCGAAACAAGAGTCAAATGGGGAGTCCAAAAGACATTGAATCAAATGCCTAACATCCAACAGACGATCCATACACCTGGGCGAACGAAGAACGTGCCAGACGATGGAGCACAACGACCCAAGGGGGCAAAACTCAACAACTACGTCGCTCATATTTTACTTTATTTTTGTATTTACTGACCCTTTATTTAAGTTATATTACTTACTGAGCATTGAAAGTACATCTGGGACACTCATGTTATTGATTTGCGGACGATTTTACAAGTTAGGTGGTCTGACAAAATAATGACATTACACAAGCCCAGTCTCAAATAAATAAAAATGCTTGTTTGTTGTAGTAGTTTTAATAGCGTGAATCGGACCCGAAGGTCACCAGTTACATTGCACAAGGACACATTCTTTATTTAGTAGGCACCAGGAGATTAAGTGATTTTTGCAGGTGCCGCATGTCTACGGTTTTTATTATTTTGCATTATTGTACTGTTTGGTTTTAAAAGGTTATATTGTCCTGGTAGCATTTCCTTTTTCTTTTCAATGAAGTGGCCGGCTGTGCCCCCACCTCTGAAGTTCAAGCTGACTAGCTGACTTGTTCTCTCTCAACTGTTTTTCCAGTCAGCCTCTGCACCCGGGAAACGGAGAAGCTCATACCTTAAGCAAGTCTACTTAAAGCGTCTGTATTTATGATTAGGCAATCACACACCATTGTGAACTTTATCATTTTCAAAGTCTTCAGAAGGGAACAATCTTTCTGTTACTTTGAAGGAGAATCTTTCTGCTGAGAGTGAGACTGCAATAAACAACCAGTGATGAACGGATGCTTGAATTAATCTCTGACACTGATGCTCAGTCGCAGCCTCATCCCAGTGTATCATTTTTTTAACCACCATGCCACTATATACAGATTCCTGTCAACAGACTCAGAAATACACCAAAACAAGGTATTTGTGTTCTCCATCAAGGATGGAAAGCAGGGGGGCTAATTCTTCGAGCAATAGCAGAGTGGAAATGAAGGGGCGCTAAAAAGGAGTGGAAAAACAACAAAGCCTCGTTAACACGTAAATAGTCTTTTACAGACCTGTGGAGTACTTGGGTGCGGCTGCAATAAGGTAACTGATGCTCATGTAGAGCACTCCAATTCCTTCGAGTCACGTTTGCGCTAATCCATACAAAAGCTGTAGTGGTTTGACATGCACCAGGGAATTGATTCTCGAAGCTATTTGTGTACACAGATATGAATTTCACCTTAAAATATGATGTACAGGTCCTGTGATTTACTGCGCTCTATACTACCCTTTGAATATGTAAAGCGCTCTGATACCCTCACGGGTCATGTTCGCGCTCTATAAAACCTTAAATAAATAAAATAAATAAATAAATAAATAACTAAAATCGCAACAAAAAAAAAACTAAAAAATGTTGTGCTTGTTTTCTCAGCCTCAGAAGCATGTAAGGCTGCGTAGACGGACAAAGGTTGTGAGTTGCGACATTCAGTTTAAAGGTAGATTTTGCTGAGCGAGCCTGCTCACACCTTTTCTCTACGCAAAAAGTCTGCCTCTCTCTCTAGTCAACAATTAAGTACATTTTGGAATGAGTGTCTAAGAATTGCCAGTCGAAATCTGAATGCATTCATTCAGTTAACCCCGACAAAACAGACTTAATCCCCAATGAAACAAGCATTGGCCGCGTGGCAGTAAATCCGCGCGGCAGTGAAAGTGGCAGCAGGGGGTGAGGCGATATTATTTCGGGAGCGTGCGACCATATGGCGCGCGCGCTCCTGATAGGAAATTGCCAAACTGTGCATTCATTGCATTGCAAGCAATGCAACGCGTGCACTTCTTTGCTGAAAAAGCTCTGCCGATGGAATTAGGTCTCCTCCTATGCAGCGCGCTGCGTAGGACGAGACCTAAAAAAAGGGGGAGGTAGAATAACTAAGCCAACTTCAGTTGCTCTCCATGATACAATTGTGACAACTCCGCCTATCTTGGATATTTTGATTTTAAAAATTGAACAGTCAATCACAATCTTACTCCAACCGCTTATAGACAGAATAACCAGAATTCAAGCTAACATAGCGGCTCTCTGTTTAGCAGGGGAAGGCCCAACTTCCAATTCGTCGGCTCAAGTAGTAGAGGCAATTATCCCTAATGATCCAACCTCTGCATCCTAGTGCCCCCTCACAAATCATACAGATTGCCTGGGCTTTACTAGAGTGGAATCTAGTGAAATGCTTACATTTTCTCACCCAGAAGGTGCGATTGAACGCTGCTGGAAGGTACCGGAGGCTGTGTTGCGGCTTTTCACTATCGATAACCAAGGGACAAAGGACCTCTTGCGGCAATTTTTAAGAACAAGATGACTAACACGCACTAATTAAGCTGTACATCTTCAAGCAGCTTCAGCATTGTTTAACACCAGCATCGAACAGAAATAAGTGATTGTATGAAATATATTCCCTTATCAAAATTGAGGAATAGAAATTGATAGCTGGTGACAATATTCATTTTTTAAAGAGGATTCCATTATCTTCGCGACACGTAATATTGTGAGGGCTGTGGTTAGATGTTGAGCCTCCACTTTCACGTACATTATAGGACTGTTTACAGCTAAAATCGTTCCACTGTCCTAAAACTCTTCAAATTTTCCGATAGTGCTTAGTAATCTGATCGAGGCTCTACACACAGAATTATATGGCAATAGACAGTCCCCTGATGAAGGAAATTTTACCGAAACGGGCGTAGCTTCCATCTACCGCTTTGTTCTCATCAATTCTATATCGACCGTACTTTCAACACATTTTTGATCAAAACTATTGGATTGCTGCATGAATTAGATAATACTTTCTCTCCTTGTCATGAGTGTTTTGGATATATTTGGTTTATTACTTTTTTTCTGCTAATATTTACTGATATTATACTGTTTTCAATCTTAGTAAAAATGAATTAAATGAATGAATTATATATATTAAAAAAAGATACACACAAATATTATAATAAATGAGTATTGAATATCAATAAAATCATAAATATTTTTTTCTTAACTATTTTTGCAGTCTTGATCTATGTGTATAGCATAGCTAGTGGTTACTTCTTTTCTATTTATATACCTAGAATAATTCAGCATATTTAATTGATTCTTGCTATAATTTTCTTACCCACTCACCCAGGAAGTATGACAGCAGGGGCCCACATAACCCCGGTTCAACTTCCAATGCAGCAACTCAATCACCTTTGTTAAGCATAATGCCTCACAGGGGATATCCAAGGGACTGTCATTGCCACGAACAACACCTGACGGTGTGAATGCATCAAAAAGAGGGGGGGGGGGGACTGCCATACAGGACTGGCCATCACTCCTTGCATTGTAATTCTGGCAAATGTCCCGAAATTACATAGTAACCAAAAGAAAACCACAGACCAATTGATGACCAAAGCATGCTATTGGATTACCAAACATATGGGGGTGCGGGGGAGATACTGTCCCGAATTCGAATGGCAAGAAGGGTGGGCTGGTTGGGGTATTCAAAGAAATCTATCGAGAGGGATTGTGTGGTGGTTAATTTCAACTTGCAATAGATGGTTCATCAATTGCTTCATTGGCTTCTGAGAGGGCCATCATCACTCACCCAAATATTTGCACTACTGCTGGGCTTTGTTTATAAACCAGTCAGGACCATCGGTTTCCCCACCCACAATCAATTTATTGTACTAACAGATTTGGAGGTTTGTGACTGACAGAGGACTAACAGGAGGAATCCCACTCCTGTTCAGAGCCACATTACATCAGGATCAGAAAGCACCAAGTCATCTCTTGCATTATGTGATCACATAGATAACACCAAATTAATTACTTGGAATATTGCCGGTCTGAGTTCCAAACTATCTGACCCTGATTAGTTAAAAATAGTCACCTCCTATGACTTGATCTGTCTCCAAGAAACATTGGAAACTGGGACAATTAATTTAGATGGTTACCATTCTTTTTACACCACCGTCCTTCCGTATAAATCAGGCAGTGCCAGGGGAGGGATCTTGACTCTGTTGAAAAATACCCCAAGTCTGGTAGTCCTGCCATATCATAATGTTTCCCCTTATTATCATCTACTTCGTCTAAAAGGCCCAGGTGGTAACACTGTCCTTATAATCAATTTTTATAACAACAACTTTACCAGTCACATGAGGAAGGTTGTTGACCAGTTGGAAGGGGAAATTAATGAACTTTTTAATACTCATTGCGCATTGTTGTCATCTCTCAAACTCAACAGAGTGTGGCTTAATTGATGAGGGAGGTGAGCCTTCATTTCATTCCACACATAACCACTATGGAGACGCTTTGAATAGATTCCTTGTGATTAATAATCTAGAGATGCTGAATCCAGTAGATTTAAGCTCAGATATTTTACAAAATACATTTGGCACATCAACCCAGGGTTCAACTATTGTTTATCAATTTTGGACCTCTTAAAAAAAATTCATCCGCAATGTAGAAATGAAGTATTTTAATTTTAGTGATCATGCTGCCATCACTGGCGAGTTGGAATGGGTAAGAATCCATCCAGAGCACCGTAGACATGTCAAACCCACGATATCAAGAAATAATGGGATTCTCCTCAAATGGGCCAAAAAAGATAAAGCATACCTTGTTCCTGCCGTGGTTACATGCCCTGCCTAGAAGCGGAATATGATCCTACCCAGGTATCCATGGCCTTTGAATTGATACTATCTGAGATTAAAAACCTACTGCCAAAAATTCAGGCCCTAGATGGTTTGACCAAGCTAGTACCAACTCCATATGAGTCTTACATCAGGCTCTTAGAGCTACGCCTAGAGAAGTGGAATTTGTCAAACGTCTCCACGTTCGGTATAATGAAGAAGATCAGAATTAACACTTTAAAGGAAGAAGCATGGGAAAAATTGCACCTAGCCACCATTTCTAATAATGCCAGGGACTTCTGGAGAGTTATCAATGCTTCCTTTCTTAAACCATCTACAGTCCCGAGTCTGGATTGTCATGTGGATGAGGAATCTTAGGTTGTATACCTTTCCTCAATATTTGACCCTGCAGCTGAGGGAGCGATTACCCAGCGGGCAGCCATTTACCTCTCTACTAACCCTTTTGTCACTTTTAACCATCATGAGATCTTAGAGGCCCATATGCAATGCTCCAGTATTAGAGCCCCCAACCCTGATAGTACTCTGATAGATTTTGTTACTGAACAGCCGGACATATGGGTATGGTGTGGACAAACGTTTTTAACGCAATCGCCAGAGTGGGACCACAAGATTCTGGGATGAAATCTGTTTTAATCCCCATCCACAAGAAAGGAGATAAATCAGAGCCTTAAAATTATAGACCAATTTCTCTCCTGGAGAGTTCTACCAAGCTTTTGGGCCGGGTTTTATTGAACAGACTTGAGGAATGGGCCATCAGAAATAATGTTTTGATCCCGGTCCAATACGGTTTTAAACAGGGGATGGGCACTTAGGATCAGTGCCTCAATTTAAATCTGTTAATTGCCAAGTATACCCAAGCCAAGCAGCACAAGTTATACTTGGCTTTTATTGACTTATCTGCAGTATTTGACTGCATGACACATCACCATCTATGGAGGATAATGAAGGAAATGGGTATCGATGAGTCAATTCTTCTCTTTATAAGGCAGCTTTATTCTTCGGGCTCGGCCTGTATCCGACACGGAGGCAGGGAGAGTGAATCAAGAGCGTTCCCAATCACATGGCTCTCCAACAGGGTTGCGTACTTGTCCCATTTCTTTTTTCCATTCTATACGAAAGGGGTAAAAGCTCCCCTATTGGACTCAACACCAGATGTCCCCAAAAGCTCCCCAATCCTCCTCTACGCAGATGATGTGGTGTTAATTGCCCGCACGGGCCTAGCCCTACATAGGTTATTAGAGGTTTATGTGAAATGTATGCATAATTTGGATTTAAAAACCAACGAGTCTAGGTCCTTCATATTAATTATCGGATGAAAGGACAGGAAGGCTCCAAGTTTTTATACAGATAGTCAGCAGGTAGCCCAAATTGATGCCTTTTCTTATCTAGGAGTGACCTTTGCTAGAACACTAACTTGGTCAAACATGATTACTATAAGGGGTTTATTTCTAGAAAAAAGTTTAATCGCCCTATACTCTTTTATTTAAAAAAACTAGGAGCGAAACCTATTGTATGGTGAAAAAAGTCTATATCGTCAAATCTGTTACGGTAGCAACTTATGGGGTAGGCATCTAGAGTTATTCTAACTCCTCAGCTCTCCAGATATGAAGGATACCTACTGGAAAAACTAGTAGGCTTCCCCGTAAGCTGCTCAAATGTTAAATGTCACGCAGAAATCAATGCTATATATATTGACAATATAATTAGCCTGGCGCCAATCATTTTATGGCATTCCATCTGGAGAAGAAAATCTGTTCCCATCACTCAGAAGTTAATAGAAGACTGTCTCTCTCTCTGGAACATGTCCACAGGATTCCATGGACAAAATATATCAAAAATAGTCTCTCCTCCCTTGGTTTAGAGCACCTATTTGTTTTGCCAAGGTATTGCTCTAAAATTTCAAAACTGGAGATTAAAACTCGTTTTCTCACACATAGGTCAAACGAAAGATTCAAAACTGTCTAAAAGTAACAGTAAATTTTTACTTAGAGGGACCGATTGTCCAGGAGGATAATCCTCATCTTTATTTACCGTGACAAATTTACATCACAGATTTCTCTTAGGTTTCGACTAAATCTCATTCCTTGTATGTTGGCCCATCCATAGGGAACTTTTTGTATCCATGATCTTTTGTTCTGTCCCTGTGATGGTGTCTCGGCACAATCAAACGTGCACGTTTTTCTTTTGTAAATTTTATGTGGTACACCGCAAAAAAATGTATATTGCCCCTCATGCTCAAAAAGAACTTCACACAATGCCGTATAGAAATTAATTTTTTACAATCATTGCCTGATCCCCCATCTTTATTACACTGTGGCGCCTTCTCTATCCTTATCATGGACGACTAGGCGAATGTATAATACTCAAGAATGAATTACATGCTATGTTTCTAGCAATTGCTCTCAACTGATTGTTTAGTTGTCATGAACGTTCTGTATGTTTTTAATGACTTTTTAAATTTTGTACTTAGACGAATGCTTTTATTTTTGCAAATGTGTACTTTTATGATCTTACAACATAAGTATCAAATAAAGTGACTTGACTGATTGAATTGCTGATTGCCAAGCAAAATGCATAACAAAAGCACATTGCTAACCGCCAGGACGTAATGCCTTAATATCAGCAGTGGAAAGATACAATTTATGTAATCTGAGCACTGTGAGACATAAATGCTTCTGAAATGGGAAACACAGGAATAGAGCAGAAAGTAATTAACTCAAGAGCAAAATGATAGACAGCAAAGTCATCCAATGATGAGCATAGGGCTAATCAATACCACTGTAAGTACATTAAAGTTTTGGAAGAAATAGGTATGCACTGTCTGTAGTAAGATCTAAAGAAGGTTGGTAGTAGTTTTGAGCACTATGGAAATGTTTTCATGTTCAGCTATCCAATCAAGAGATTTGTGCAAAGGTATATCTTGCAAACTACAGCTATTGATCCTTGTTAAGAAAGCGGACTGCCAAGGAGCACCATCAACCTATTAGACCAACTACCAGACGTGCAGCCTATGCTATATGCTACAGCACTAATAGGACTGGGATGTCTGCTGTATTAGAGGTTGGGAGGCTGTCACTGCTTATAGTCCAGCTCCCTGGAAAAGACCGTACAATTGAGGAATTGGTGGCAAAATTGCTTAGCAGGGAACAACAGCCCCAAGGAAGGCACTGTATCTCTACTATCTTTAAAGCATTCCAGGGTGGAGTCTGCCCAGGCTGAGAAGGCTGTCATTGCCTATTTGACAACCCTTTGGTAAAAACCCTAAATGAAAGGAACTGATATCAAAAAGCTGTGAAGGAGTCAAATGCCCCAAGGAATGCACTATAGCTCTACTATCCTTCAACCATTCCACAGTGAAGTATAGCTTCTCTCCGAAAAGTCAAGACCCCTAAACGGCCATGTCCATTAGCGACGCCTGTACAAATTTGGTATCCAAATCTGCACCAATGACGTACATTAATACATCCTGCCCATCATGGATCATCTCAGCCAAAGAGATCCTAAGGTCCTGGAGATCTCGCTAGCCGTATTCTAAAAGGCATGTGTCAACTGATACAGCATTTTTGGCTGGCAGAAGAAAAGATTTACTTGCCAAAGGCATCGATCCTTTTGGCTAATCTATCCAGGGGACTGATCACAAATGAATAGAATGACCATACTGATCTAAGTGTGAACAATGAGACTTTCCAAAGTAAGGTACCTGATAAAAAAGTCAGAGTCACCAAGCACCATGTTCTGGCACAGGATCAGAGTCGAAACCAAAAGCAAATGGAGTTTCTGCTGGTAGTTGTGATCTGGTAGGAACTGGGTTGGAGTCAGGCTGTATCATAGCTGGTTGAGCTTATAATTTCGAACATGACATCAGTCATTGTCATTCGCACCAGGCCATCAACCGGCACCAGTGGAGATGGTATCATGGTCGGGGCGACAGGGACCGGTGGCTATATCACAGCCGGAGGGGAGGACTGTACTAGGGTTGGTACAGGCCCTGTAACTGGTCCCATGAAGACAGGTGGCGCCACGGAAGGACCCTCAATTAGTAACCCACTTGTAGGCCCCTGAGGTTCTGTGAGGCCCGAAAGAGTGTCAGAGGGAGCCAGTAGCGCGCTAGGGATTTGCAGCATGCCCTCTTTGAAGGGTCGACGCTGGGATAGGGAAATAGGAGTACATTAGTACCAACAAAGGTATCAGTCCTTTGGCCGGTGACCTTGACGGAGTGTGACTTAAACCTTGCCGCCTTGCACCTTGTTAAGGAGTCAGAAGTCCAGTCCTGCGTTGCTTTCTGCTTAGACTTACCTGAAAATTTAAAGCAGGTAACAGCCATGTGACTGGATCCAGAAATTGGAGCGGGAGCGAGACCTGCATGAAGACTGCAACTGCAGGTGTTCAGCGACATACAACATTGCATTCCAATCTTGAATTCCATTTGGGTGCCTCAGTGCGCATTCATCACACAACTCTGAGTCATGTCAAGAGCCCAAGCACCAAAGGCCACCTTTGGTGGGTCCACAGCCAACATCTACATTCTGCAGTCACCCCTCGGTGTGAATACTGTTATTTTTAGTTTCAACATTATTCTCTGCAAAAAAAATTGAGTCGTTCGGGAGTAGTGGGAAGATAGAAAAGCTGGGATTCGAGATCCAATCTGTGTAAGAAGGACCAAAAAGAAGGGAACTGATGTCAACGCGCAAGGGTGGCATTTATATGCAGCTCTGTTCAGTTACTTTCAGGATCGTATGTAGTCAGCGCAGAGACCCATAATGCCACCTGTTGGCGCACAGAAGCATTGCTACAACATTCTCCAGATCCTACATCATCTGTTTTTCTAATTATCTGATCGAATCCTTCATGATTTCCAGTAGGCCTTTTTCTTTTCTCTGGTTATGTATTCTGCTCTACAGACTCCCTACTTATGGATTATTTCTGAAGAAGAAAGAGCCTTATTCTCAATACGAAATGTTGTCACCTGTCTCAGTTTGTATGACCATACTACGCTTGGATCAAAAACTTCTCCAACAAATCTGGAGCCCAAAAGATTAGCAATCATAATGCAGCTCGAGATTGAAGTATTTGAAAGATCTCTGGTGTTTGAACCCAAGGCACAATAACTTAAATGAAGAATCTTGCTGCTTGGTTTCAGAGCAAGTGGTCTGTAAACACCACTGGAAGACATAACAATAACACCCTTCATCTCCTACCATCAAACTTCCTGAATGGCCTGTGAAAAAAGTAATTTTGACAGACCTTCATGAAAAAAGCTGGGGGGAAAATAAATGTATATATAATCCCACTGCCCAACCTTCAGACATCTTAATAGAATTGGATTGAAAAATGAATTCCCTAACGATTGCCAAGGCAGTGACCTCTTGGACTGAAAAGACAGACTGGATCACTGAAACGCGGTGTAGGGGTTTCTATTTAAAGTTATGATACTTACTTGCCTATTTCATTTTATTTTGAAATTTCAAAATTGGAGCATTAAAAAAGTAAGTAATGGCTGTTACTGCAACATCATTTTAAGAGTTTAACTGACTTCATTTTACTATAACCTAAATTTGTCTTCAAACGGCAGATGCTAAAACAGGTTCCCTCGTAAAGTGTTCTGGGATTCTATTCTTAGGCAGAGCTAGTCACTATTCATAAATATGTCCATGTGCCTATAATAAACCAGCCAATCTCACTCTGCTCATATACACCATTTTAGCATGTACATACTCCTGCCCTGGAGCTGCCCAGTCCAGAGGATCAGAATACCGACACTCATATCAGAGACTCACCAAAAGCAGCTGTGCTCCTTTCTCCTCATTCTTCTCATCAATCTCGGCCATCAGCATTTCCAGGCCATGCGCCTGAGAAGACACCTTGCAGATTTTGGTTTCCAACTTTCGCTTCCAGTCATTCTCCTCTTTTGCAATTTGGAACAGGATAATCTTCTTCTCATCCTCCAAAAGGATCTGCTGCCTCCCAAACTCTGTGTCCACCTTGTGTTGCTCGTCAGCTGCTTTCTTCTGGAAGATTGAGGGTGGAGTATTCAGTTAAACATCAAGTCAGAATAAACAGAACAGGGGATCCACAGAATGATTGCTGGAGTGTGGGAGCCAATGCAGCAGGCTTGGCTTATCCTGTAGTAATAGTGCTTAGGCAGCTAGTAAACACATACTAATGTAGTATTGTGTGAGACAGTGAATCACGGTTAGGATTTTTATTTCCAGTTAAAACCAAATATAACCAATTTTGGTGTCCTCCTCTAACACAGTTGTGCTAGTGCTCTTAGTTTTACACTGTTATCATTTGAATAGTATACCTATAGAAGACATCTCCACTCCACTCTTACAGAATGATCAGTGACTATATCATGAACATTAAGTCCCATGCAAAGCTTTCAAGTGGTCCATGCATCAGTTTTGCTAAAACAGACCTGCCTACACTACAATACATTAACTCAGAGAATCTATGAGTTAGCGCCTGAGTTGCACATAATATAGTCCAGAATCATGACGAAACAAAGAAACCACCATTGCATGATGAAACAAAGAAACAGCATGGGAGTGTCGGGCGCGGCTCTGACATGGCTCACCTCCTTCCTGGACGAGCGCTTCTTTCAGGTCTTTGAAGGAGAGGCTGTATCCACCAAGAAGCCACTCAGTTGTGGAGTCCCCCAGGGCTCTGCCCTGAGCCCCACACTTTTTAATGTTTACATGAGGCCCCTGGCAGAGATAGTCCATCCATTTGGTGTTCGAATTGACACCTATGCAGACGACACCCAGCTTGTGGTTTCATTGAACCACGCTGAGGGGTCGTCTAGCACTCTGAGCCCTTGTTTAGAGGCAGTAGCCAGATGGATGGAACTCTCCTACCTCAGATTAAATGGGGAAAAAACGGAAATCATGTTATTGGGCAATCCTTCACATACCATCCTGGCCCCCATTTGGCCTATGTGCCTAGGACCCCCCCCCCCCTCCTCCCAAACCACAGATAAAAAGCTTGGGAGTTTGGCTGGATAGTTCACTTGATTTCACATTCCAGGCCACCAAAACCTCATCCACCTGCTATGGTCTGATGAGAGTGCTCCGGAAGGTTCTCCCTTTGCTTCCGTTCCAGGCGAGAAGAATCATGGTTCAGGCTCTGATACTTTCCCGCCTGGATTACGGTAATGCTCTTTACCTGGGAGCTCCGGTGGCTGCGATCAACAAACTCCTGGTCACCCAAAACTGTGCGGCCCGACTGATTTTCCAAATTCCACGCTGGCAGTCGGCCAAACCTGCTTTGAGGAAGCTGCATTGGCTTCCCGTGGCAGCTAGGGTACAGTTTAAAGCCATGTGTCTGTTCCAGAAAGCTATACGGAGAACAGGTCCAGCCATAATGCACCCTTTAGTCACCCCCTACCACCCCCATAGAGCTCTTTGCTCCAGCTCATTACACCTGGCCACCACTACTAAGATAAACAAGGCCCGCTGGGGTGGCCGCTCATTCTCACACAATGCTGCGAGAATATGGAACTCCCTTCCTCTTACCCTCAGAGAGAACAACAATCTGCTTGCCTTTAGAAAGCTTTTAAAAACTCATTTGTTCGGAATAACCTGTTAGCGCCCTGTCCTGTTGCCTTTCTGATTCTAGCCAAAGCGCTGCGAGGCCTCAGGGTAGATTATGCGATATATAAATATAATTTTCATTTCATTTCCATTGGTGTTATCGAGTATGTGCATCAGGTAGCGTCATTTAAGTAAACATAGGTGCATGGACCAGTGTAGAACATGTACAATGCAGCCTCAGAAAACCAAGTTCAACATTTGTTCCTACTGCCTCCATGTCAAAGCTTGGAATGTAGGCTTGACAGGTAGCAATATCACCCGTACAAACCACTGCGCATCCGAAAAACAGCCACTGGTGGGAAGTTCTTCTCCCACCTCCACGCCAAGACATGGAACACCCTCCCACTGAGCCTACAACAGACCCAAGACCTGCTGACCTTCAGGAGGACACTCAAGACCTGGCTGTTCGATCAGTAGCCCCCCCCAGCGCCTTGAGACCCTCGCACGTATGTAGTGTGATTTACAAATAATTGATTGATTGATTTAAGGTAAACATATTGAGCTGTGCTTGATAATTACCCCATATGGAAAAGGCACAAGAACAGTGTGACTATGAAAGTGTCTCACAGTGAAAAGGTAACTCTCACACTTGCTGGCAGGAGCGAAGTCAATGCAATGCATTACAATAAACAATTACCATAAACACGGTAAACACCAGTGCTTTGAGGGTTGCTTGTGGCTGTTAAATAAAAACAGATTACCATAGGCACAGCCCAACAATGTAGTATAACTTGGTGCAGAGACAGAATATCGAGTACAAAATATCGAGTTGCCCAAATATCGAGTCATTGATATCGTGGGTCAGAAATATCGACAGCAAGAATATTGTGGTCAAGAATATCGACATAAGGTAATTAATATCATTAGCAAAAATATAGTTGGTAAAAATATCGGGGCCTTTCAGGATAGAGTGCGGACCCTAGCGGTGCTGGGGGCCAGTGGTGCGGAGTTCCCGCACTGGCAATTAGGATGCCACCGCCACCATAGCGGTGGCATCCTCTATTCCCAGCATTGTGGTGGGCGGTGCTCACAGTACGGCACGCCACAATTCTGGGAATGCACGTCGTGCATCGGCATGCACAAGGTGACAGGCACCAGGCGGTGCCTGCTACTTTGTCCGTGCCAATGCAGGGGGGTACCATAGGTCCCCCCCTCCATTTCCCCCCCACGTCACCCCCAACATCCTGGGGGCCATCAACAGGCTCCCATTTGCGAAATCTACATGCCTTTCTGTAAAGGCTGTACCATTGCAATATGGATGGTGGTATCTTACAGACACCGCCACCATATTCAAACCGTTTCCGCCGGGTCGATGAGTCAGGTTTATAGGGGAATAGGGTGGGAAGTAATTTAATCATATTACATTTATTGATTACCTTGTAATTATTATTTGCTTAATTGAGATGTTATAGTGGTAATTGGTTGTTAATTAATTTCAGTTAATAAATAGGTTATTAATATTGGCAATTGTGTAAGTAATTTTAGGTGTGTTTTGTGGTGTTTATAGTTATAAAGGGTAGGAAGCAATCTATTTTTAATTTATGAATGAATAATTGGTTGTTAATTAACTTTAATTAATCAATTTGTAATTAATTGTGGTCATTGTGTAATTAATTCTAAGTGTGTGTTGTGGTTTTTATAGATGTAAAGGGTGGGAAGGGTGAAAAGTATTTTTTTTAATTGACTGATAATTGTTTGTTAATTAATTTTAATTGATGAATTGGTAATTAACGATGGTGATTGTGTTATTAATTTTAGGTGTGTGCTGGGGTGTAGGAGTAAAAGGTGGGAAGTAATTTGTGTTTAAATAATTAATATATAGTTGTTAATAATCTTAATTATTAGATATTTATTTTTGGTAATTGTTAATTTTTTTGAGTGTTGTTACTTTTAAAGGGGTAAAGGATGGATAGTAAATACATTTTAATTATTTAATTATTATTTGCTAATAATAATAGTTTTTGTGATGTGGATATTATAATGTTTTAGTGTGTGTAGTCAATTGGTGTTTATTCGTTTTTTAAATTATTAATATTTTTTAATTGATTATTAATTATGGTAATTATGTAAATACATGTGATTAGAAATTTTGAAGTGTTTCTTTATTGGTGTAGTGTCATAGGGTAGTCAATAAAATAAATACATTCATGTTTTATTACATTTGTTTGTAAATATATTCTAGTTTACAACAATTATTTTATTGTAAATGTATTTATTATTTAATTTTATATATTTGTAGGTGTTTGTTATGTGTAATTAATATTATAATATGTGTTCTCTTTATATGTTTAATATTTTTTTAAATATTGTTTATTATTATTATTATTATTATTATTTTTATTTTATTTTAAGTGTGTGAGTGTGAATGGTAATTTTTACCCCTCCACTATGCAGCACTACTGTTGCACTCACCGGAGTAGGAATAGTATCCTGCACTTTCCCTACTGTTGCACTCACTAGAGTTGGAATAGTAATTTTTACCTCTCCCCTATTCTACACTTTCCCTACTGTTGCACTCAGTGGAGTGAGAATAGTAATGTTTGCCCCTCTATCCAACACTTTCCCTACTGTTGCTCTTACTGGAATTCGAATAGTAAATGTTACCCCTTCACTATCCAATACTTTCCCTACTGTTGCACTCACTGGAGTTAGAATAGTAATTTTTACCTCTCCACTATCCAGCACTTTCCCTACTGTTGCACTCACTAGAGTGGGAATAGTAATGTTTACCTCTCCCCTATTCTACACTTTCCCTACTGTTGCACTCAGTGGAGTGGGAATAGTAAATGTAATTACTTTGCTATCAATACTTTTCCTACTGTTATTCTGATTATATTGGGCAGTTTAATTTGAAATATTTTTTCATTGATGAATGTTTTAATTTATTCTAGAATTTTTTTATATTTTAAATATTTACATATAATATTTTTATATAATTTTAAAGTTTTAAAATACATTAAAGATAATAGTTTATTAATTATTTTAAAGCAAATATATATATGTATACATTATTATGTTTGTGTGTTTATTTTTTTAATCACGTTTATTTGTAAAGTCTCATAAACATGTATATTACATGTAATTCATTTTGTGGAAATAATATTAATGTTTAATATATTTAATATATATTATTTTATTTTACATATATACTTAAATCAATATTTTTTTATTTGATTTGTGTAGGATAGGGAGTCAATATTTTTGAAGCCTATATTTTTTATTCAATATTTTGAACATCAATATTTTTAGCATTGATATTCTATGAGTGAGCCGTATAACTTTATTCATGGTGTAAACTACACAGGCACACGATCCAAGGCATTATGAAAGTATCTTTATTATTATTATTTCTTTATTATCTCATATACTTTTTTATACAGAAAACTGTTTTCTGTCCCCAAAGTACTTTGAGGATTCCTTTGTCGATTTCTCCTCTGTGACAGGTAGAGTAAGCATTGGCCCAAATTAGATAGCAATGATACATTTATTAGCCCAGTGCCTTCTTGGTATCTCTGGACAAAGAACAGGGCAGTGTAACACAGGCTGACAATAACAGAGCACACAACAAACTATAACGCATATCGTATGTAGGACACCTTCATTCAACCAATCTTTGCCATTTATTCGAAGAACACAGTAGTGCTAACTACCCACAATTGACATTTTATCTGCTGCAAACACATCTTAATCCATGCACATTCTTTACATGGGGTAGGACTGGACTGATGGGAAGAGGACTGTGGATGCTGGCGAGTGAGACATGGAGGTGAGAGAAATAAGGAAATGTTATTTGAAAGAGCAAATCAAGGAAACTGTACAAAAGAGGGTGATAGGAGCAGTAATAAAGAAATGCAGAATTGATAACAGAAATGAAAGATGGAAAGATGAGAATAGAAGCAAACTATCTTGATAAGGACTGGAAATACACCAGCCCAGTGATTTTTACAGCCCAAAAAGACTAAATACTGGTAGTTAATGATGTTTACAGTAACAAATAGAAATTGGAAACAGTAAAGCCTACCTGAAGAGAATGAAAAAGTTAAGGTGTGGGGCACTAAAATGCCTCCTTTTCCAAAAGGCATGGCTCATCCAAAGTAAGTTAAATGGTCATCAAACCCTCTTTGCCTCTGACACCGCATTACTTCCAGGCAAGGCCCTCACAAAAAATGTCTTGGTTTTGTTTGCGCAATCTTGAGTCTCAAAAATGTTTAACTTTTCAGTGACCAAGGAAAAGTTACTAACCTGTAATCCTAATACTTCATAATGCGTTTTCTCCTGGGGTTTATAAATGATATAAAACCTTTGTACATGTGCAAGAAACCAAAACATGTCTGCACATGTGCAAGATCCCGGAACGTATTTCTTTTTTTCAGACAAATATTTAAGTTTCAATTAAACTCCTTCCGTGCTAGTGACGGAACCACTCCGTCACGAGCCACGGGCGCGCTGTGCTCATCACGGAGTGGTTCCGTCACGCCGCGGCTGCTCCACCCACGCGGCACTGATTCCCCGCCTGTGCGGGCGAATTAGTGAGTGGGCGTAGCCATGACAGAATCACTCCGACATAAGCACAGCGTGCCTGTGGCTCGTGACGGAGTGGTTCTGTGACAAGCAAAAACAACAAAGACAAATTAATTAATTATAATGTTTGACTGAATATCCATTGCTTCATACTACTTCTAAATAAAAAACAACAATGTGAGAATCAGTGAAAGCGGGGGGCGTGGCCAAGCAGGCGACCAAGATGGCCGCTCGGATCTGAAGCTCCGTCCGGCCAGCCAGCAGAATGGCGTGTTCCGGCGCTTAACAACGACAACGCGATCTAAACGTAATGCCATGGATGCCTGAACAAGTTCTACATCCCCCGATGCCGCAACGAGATCGCTGGGTGCCATGGAACGCCATAAAAGGTGGACTGTTGGCCTGCGGCGCGGGCCAGTCTCCTCTGAACGAGCGGCCCTTGTGCAGAGCAGTCTCCGCCTGGAGTTAGGACAGGGGCTGATCCCGGTTAGAATCACCGCGGCATCCCCCCTACATTGTGCGCCCTCGGCCCCAGCACGTTACTGCTGACTGCGGTGTTGGCTGTCGGCCCGTGGGTAGAATACGCAGCAAATTTTTAAACGAAGCCTGCGGTGGGAGGGGCGCGCACCATGCCGACTTTGATGTCTTCCCGGCCTGCACGCGATCGCTAGGAGATGCGCTGATTCCTCCCAAGATGACATCGTGGATTCATTCACCCTGACCCCACGCCTGGTCCTTTACCAATAAGTACACATCCTGGGACAGTGCTGAACTCTCCGGCACAGGGGTATCTTCATCTGGTGACGTCAGTTCTTGTACATAGCTTTCCGTGCCAGGAACGCAGAGCCATGCCAGAGACCGACACTGGTGCAATGAAACTAGGGCCCTGAAAGAGATGACCTTAACCCTAGATATCGGGTCGCAGAACCGGGAGGATGGGTGGGGCGGTAAGGAATCTAACACTAACTACTGTTTCTTACAGATATATCTTTACCAAAGGTAAGTAACTAGTGCATCTGAAAGAAACAGTTTAGTGTTAGATTCCTTACCTTAGAAAAGATACCCTAGCAATACCAACCCCGGTGGTGGGTCTGCGAACCAAGATCACACCAAAACGTCCTGGAGAACGGAACGGCCGAAAAAGCCATTTCCCCAGACCTGGCTGTCCAGGCAGTAGTGTCTAGCAAACATGTGCAGCGAGGCCCATGTAGCTGCCTGACAGATGTCCTGCAAGGGGATTCCCCGACCCAGGGCAGTAGTACCCGCTGTGGCCCGAGTGAAATGGGCCCTCCGCCCAACAGGGAGCTCCTTTCTAGCCAAGGAGTAACAGACCTTGATGCACAACACGACCCACTGAGAGATGGTCCGCCCGTCCCTTTTTCGCACCCACGTAACCAACAAAGAGCTGGTCGTCCACCCGGAACTGGCGTGTGCGATCAAGGTAGAAGGAGAGCGATCGGTTTGGGTCCAGACGGTGAAGCCTCTCTTCCTCTTTTTAAAGGATGCGGCTGCGGAAAGAAGGTGGGCAAGGTGATGGACTGCCCGATGTGAAAGGCCGTTACCACCTTGGGCAGGAAAGAAGGACGCGTTCTTAAAACAACTTTGTCCGGATGGACAGATAGGAAAGGAGGCTTAGAAGATAGAGCCTGGAGCTCACTCACTCTCCTGGCAGAGGTGATGGCAACAAGGAATGCAGTCTTAAGAGTGAAAAGACGAAGAGGACAAATGTGAAGTGGCTCGAAGGGAGCGCACATCAGATAGGTTAGAACAAGGTTCAAGTCCCACTGAGACATCACGAAAGGAACAGGAGGAAACATGTGCGTGATGCCCTTCAAGAATCTATTTACAACAGGGGACTTGAAAAGAGAAGGCTGATCAGGAAGCCTCAAGAAGGCAGAAATGGCAGAGAGGTAGCCCTTAAGAGTGCCCAGAGAAGATCCCTGCTGGGCAAGAGAGAGAAGGTAGAGGAGAACCTCTGAAAGGGGGGCAGAAAGCAGATCCACAGCCTTTGCTATGCACCGTGCCACAAATTTGTTTCACCTGCAGGTGTATAACGATTTTGTGGAGGGACGCCTGGCTGCCAGAATCACATTACAGACTTCAGGAGGCAAGTCAAATGGCCTCAACTGCCTCCGCTCAATCTCCACGCATGGAGGTGGAGGCTGGACAGGTTCGGGTGGAGGAACGTCCCCTGCTGCTGTGACAGAAGGTCCTCCTGAAGAGGCAGACGAATCGGGGGATCGACTGACATGCTGAGTAGCTCGGGATACCAGAATCTTCGTGCCCAGTCCGGAGCCACAAGGATGACTTGGGCCCGGTTGCGCCTGATCTTCTTCAGTACTCTGGGCAGAAGTGGTATAGGTGGAAAGGCGTACAATAGACCGCAGCTCCACTCCCAAAGAAAAGCGTCTCCTAGCGAGTGCCGCCTTGGAAATTCCAACGCGTAGAACTGATGACATTGCGCGTCCTTTTCAGTGGCGAATAGATCTAACCAAGGCTCTCCCCACTGCTGAAAGAGGTCTTGCGCCACATCTGAGTTGAGACGCCATTCATGATCCATCATGCACCGGTGGCTGAGTTCGACCGCTCTAGCGTTCAGGGAACCTGCCAGGTGTTGAACCACCATGGTGACGCCCTGGTGTTACAACCATGTCCAGAGGCGCAGAGCCTCCTGACAAAGGGTCCACGACCCAACCCCGCCTTGTTTGTTGCTGTACCACATGGCGGTGGTGTTGTCTGTGAACACCTGCACTACACTTACCCGAACAGAGGGAAGGAATGCCTTCAGTGCAAGCCGGATCGCCCGCAGCTCCAGAAGGTTGATGTGGAGCCGGAACACCGCCGGAGACCAGAGGCCTCTGATCTCCCTCTCTCCCATGTGGCCCCCCCATCCCAGGAGGGACGCATCCATCACCGCTACGTGCTCTGGTTGGGGTAGGGAGAGAGATCTGCCGCTGACCCAATCTCGGTTCGTGAGCCACCACTGCCCTCCAAGATCCGGACGTGGTCGGACAGATTGCCCTGATGCTGTGCCCACTGAAACTTCAGGTCCCACTGCAGAGCCCGCATCCGCCACCTGGCGTGATGCATCAGAAGGATGCAGGAGGCCATCAGCTCCAGGAGCCGAAGCGTCAATCTGGCCGAGACTCGGGATAAAGGCTGAAAGATCGGAATCAGAGCCTGAATATCCCGAACCCGCTGTTCGGAGGGATAAACCCAAAACTGCGCTGAGTCCAGAACCGCTCCGATGAAAAGGGGGAGAACCCCAGCGAGTGCAGGAGATCGGCCGTAGTCTGGAGGTGGGAGACGACTGTCTGGGGCGAGCCCGCCTTCAACAACCAATCATCGAGATAGGGAAAGACTGAAACCCTTAATCTGCGCAGATAAGCTGCGACCATCGCCATCACTTTCGTGAACACCCGTGGGGCGCTGGTAAGGCCGAAGGGGAGTGCGGTAAACTGAAAGTGCTCGTGGCCTACCGTGAACCGCGGATAACGCTGGTGGGCCGGCAGGACGGGGATGTGGAAATATGCGTCCTGAAAGTCCACCACTACCATCCAGTCTTCTGGGTCCAGGGCAGCTAGAACCTGAGCCAAAATCAGCATCTTGAACTTC
Source organism: Lissotriton vulgaris (assembly GCF_964263255.1). Lineage (NCBI taxonomy): Eukaryota > Metazoa > Chordata > Amphibia > Caudata > Salamandridae > Lissotriton > Lissotriton vulgaris. The sequence goes on from NC_141693.1 coordinate 1,900,153,634, forward strand.
TCCTTCCGGAGGAAGCCGTTGACGCTCCATAGGTCCAAGATAGGGCGTAGGCCTCCTTTGCCCTTCTTGGGTACCAGAAAGTAATGGGAATAGCATCCACGTCCTACTTCTGGCCCAGGAACGCGCTCGACGGTCCCCTTGCCGTAACTTCCTCCAGGAGAAGTCGCAAATGATCCCCTAACATGCGGTGGTACTGCGGTGGCATGGCTGGAGGGGTCGCTTCGATGGGGAGGGTAGCCCCTTCGAACAATTTGCAGCACCCACCTATCCAATGTGATGGAGCGCCAGTGAAGGAGGTGATGGCGAACACTGCCCCTCAGTGGCGTCGAATGGGCCTGAAAATTCAGACTAGGAGGATTTTGAGGCAGATGCTGCGGGAGCGGGTGTGGACTGACCTTGCAGGTGTCCCCTTGCACCGTCACGGTGGTTATCACGTCATTGACCGCGCTGAGGTGGGTTCCGCGGCCTGTGGCTAACTGGACGTGGGGGGGCGCCCCTTCCTTGGCCACGAAAGAGATGAAAGGCGGAAGTTTGCTGGCATTGGCCGAGGCCCAAGGATTTGGTCGTAGCCCTATAGTCCTTGAAACGCTCCAGCGCACTGTCCGCCTTGTCGCCAAAGAGGCAACTGCCATCAAAGGGCATGTCCATAACACTGCAGATGATCTTATTGGATGTTATGGACCCTTGCTCTTCACTTTGATTCCTGAGTCTTACGATTATCGTCATATGCATATGACAAGAGGTTATATGCGCCGGGGTATTCCGTTTCTATAGCCTTGAAAAAGTCTGAGTACTTATTGATAGTACTGACGAAACACGTGTCGGCTGTTTTTTATCAACTTCAAATGTTATGGATCTTCAAATAAAGAAAATGATAATATGAACATGAACTTTATCTGCTCCTCTGTTCTGTCCTAAAATTGCAAATTACAGATTATATACAGTTTAAATACTGTTGTTACTATATGACCCACTAGTCTTATATGTACATGCGTTTCAGGATTGTGCTCTCTTTGACCTCCTCTTTTTGGTAAAACACAACTTGTTCAAAGACCTACCCAAGACTCAATATCAGACCTTTACTATTGTGCACAAAAAGCTAGATAAAACATGGACCTCGTCTTTTATAGGCGTCGGCCCGCAAACTATAAAAGAACTACTTTCAAACAAACTACATGTATCCAACTAAGTGAGAATTCCAAATTGCCATGAACTTAAAAAGCAAACTCTTCATATTGATCAACAAACATGTTAAGATCCTGATACAAGCAGCTGAACACAACCTCCAAACCTTTGATCTTCTCTTTCACACTAAAAATCTGCGCCCCACTGAGCCTAGCAGAAGCTCACAACCTTAATACCTGAGTCAAAAAACTGCCACACCCTGCCTCTTTCAACTCAACATCTACCCATCATCAACCTCCAATAACAGCACACAACTCCTGTCTGACTCCAACACAATCCTCTCTGTGTAGCTGTGTAGTCAATATGATAGACCATCACACCAACCGATCACTAATAACAAGTAACAACTCTCTCCCTCTTGTACGCCATGTCCTTCTGCCCACCAGAGATGTTGTCCTACCCTCATGCAAGGAATCCATGGGAGTGAACACAACCCAATGCTATGACAACCGTTTTTCCATCAATTCACCCATAATCACCAACCTAACCCACGCTGTCTCATGACATTCCTTCCTACTTATGAACGACCAAACTTCTTCCAACAGCAGAAACAAGACTAATCACTAATCACTACTCTCCTCATATCCACATGTCTTCCCGAAGAGACTCAACAGAACTGAACTGACCAGAACTCCTCATGGTACATCTCCCCCCTCATCAACTTACAACACTCCTAAACTATCTGAAAAAAATCTCTTTTACACAAAGTCAAGAGCCCTCCATGGTACCATACAACTCAACACACTCCCAACAATCACGAAGACAAGATAAAGTACACAGTTTACCAAAGCCCTGTGTGGTACCCTTGCCCCATACAACACACTCACTTCTCTTCACATGAACAAAATCCAGACCAATGGCAACAACACATGCCTCACCCGGGCCGGGGAAGCCTCTCACACTCTAACACATGAGGCTCATCACATGCCCATTCCCACTTATCTCACCCCAAGACCAACTCCCACTGTTTACCCTGACCACCACTACAAGCTAATAAGCTAGAATACAAGGACACATCCTCACCCATGACCCCTAGTTCAATCACTGATCTCATCCCAAGAAAAACATCCCCCAAATACCGCAGCCAAGGCTAACATCCTCTTCCTAACTCATCCAGCCCCTGTCTATACCCTGCCCCTCCTTCTGTACTGCTTAATCCTTCATAAAATAGACAGGTTCTCACAGGAAATGGATGTCCTTTGTGCATCCTACAATTCATCCACTGTGAATGCTTCACCCCAAAGTATATATAAGATACTGGTAACCATGGGTCCTAACAGGCTTAGACGGCCAACTGGAAAGACAGCCAAAACATATTATCAATGTACAGTACTCCCCAACTGAGTAAACAAGATCACTAAATCAAGCCTTAAATGCATGCTTGCCAATTGCAGATCTGCAGTCAAACACAACACAGAAATAAAAAAAAGGTGCACCACAAAAAGTATTAAAAGAAAATAAATACATTTTCAAAAACAATTAAAATATATGAAATTCTTCTTTTTCATTCATTTTTTGGTGCTTTTTTTGGGATTCTTGCAATCTTTTATAAAAATATGTCATCCGTATTTACAACTGAAACAACTCGTTTTGTTCATAACAATGGACTTCTTCAGGGCAAAATAGTCATCAAAGTTCATATCCTCTGATGAATTTCATAAGCACGACAACGGTCAAGTAAATCAATGCAGATCACAAAAAATAGTCGTCTTTTTGTCATATCGGGATACGAAGACACCACGGATTCTGGTGCCACAGTGGGGTGGATGGACCCCCTGTTGTTCGTCTTTTTAGGATCCAACTAAACAATTTAGAGGTGGATATTTTGAAAATATATTTTGCTGAATTTATCCATGCTTGAGGACACTGTCGCTTGCACCATTTCCCTCCCCCCCCCCCCACCACCCCCCATTTATCGGGGCACGAGGATATTTTGATCTTTTGATATTTGATATTTGATATTTTGAGGAGATGAGCTTTGATGACTACTTTGCCCTGAATAAGTCCACTGCTAAGGACAAAGCATTGGCTGTTTCTGTTGTAAATACTGTCGACATATATATTTTAAGAAGATTGCAAGAATCCAAAAAATAGTACAAAAAAAGAATAAAATGAATTATTTCACATATTGCATTGTACTTATAAATTCATTTACATTGTCATTTTTGTGGTGCACCTTTATTGTGTTGTTTCGTTTGACAATGTCCTTTTTGTAGGGCCGCACCTTGGCAGCAGGTGCTGATTCTGTGTGCACACAACAAAAAACAATTTTACCGTCAGGCGTGTTTAGGGACACGGGGTAGATGCAGTGAGCGGGGGCCCACTGTAAATTCAGGATTTTAGACAACACATAAGTAGCTGAAGAGACCATTTCACACGTAATTGAAAAAACATTCCACCAGAAACCTGGCTAAAAGACTTTGCTGCACCTCTTACGTGGCCTTTGCCATGAAGGGCCTCGGCCAGGGGGACCGAAACAAATGGGGAGTAGCGGTAATCCATAGGAACACCCTATGTACCCTGTAAGCTATCGGAGGACAACTTGTGTGTACTGTGCAGCACTCTTGACACCTTCAGTCATGTGCACGCTCTATAAAATTCTCAACATAAACAAACAAATACAAATGACTTATATTGTTACTACAAACTGTTATTACCCTGTATATGTATTCTGTATTGTGACCATCAAAACCTAGCATTTACTCCATCGCATTTTAAAGGAGACTGTGTTCTTTAACGGCCGCCACAATATACTGTCCATGTCATGACCAGCCAAATGGGAGGGGGTGGGGGGACGGGAGGGGGAGAGCCTCATATTCCCCTGGGAGCAAGTGAAGTTTTCCATGCTTTCCATGAAGGAGCCAAGGTGTGTGACCTTTTTTTGGGAATGCTTTGGGTAAGATTTGTCAAAGGCCACCAAAGGTTTTAGCAAAACTAAAAAGCTCTTCCTATGGAAACTCTGACCTAACTATAACAGTGGTGACAGCCACTGTTTAATAGAATTTGTGCACGTGTGTGTGTGCATGTATTGAGTCTGCGCCTTTTGTTCATTCTGTACAACATCATCAAAAATGGCAATGCTCTATAGCATAAAGAAAAGAAGAAACAAGCATTTGCAATGCAATAGGTCTCGTATTCGGAAGGTTTGAGCTATTCGTCTTGTAAATGACAATTTTTTTATTTATGTGTTGGTTTTGAAAATAGCTAAATTAATAGCTTTGTCATTTACAATGCCAATAGTTATAACTTTCGCAAATGTGACACCTATAGCATTTGTAATGCAACATGTGTTCTATTTACGTGACTTAGATGTATTGATATTACAAATAACAATGGCTTTTAATTTTTTTAAATAATCAATACTTAAATAAAATTGATTGTAATTTATAATGGTAATAGCTTAAACTTTTGTAAATAACTTTTGTAAAGATTATGTTCAGTGTATTTTATTGTGACGAAAATGCAAGAACAGAAGTGAAATATTAACATATTTTTGTGACATTTGTAATAAAGCTTGAAACATTAAGAGAACATATTTGAACCAGTTGTTGTTGAATGGTTGCACAGATTGATGCTGTGATGGCGTGGAGTGATGTTGTGGTTGCGACGAGTGATGCTGTGGCCTTCAGTGATGCTGTGACAGCTCGTAGTGATGTTGTGGTGCCCTTGAGTGATGCTGTGGTGGCCCTGAGTGATGCTGTGGAGGCCCTGAGTGATGCTGTGGAGGCCCTGAGTGATGCTGTGGAGGTCCTGAGTGATGCTGTGAAGGCCCTGAGTGATGCTGTGGAGGCCCTGAGTGATGCTGTGGTAGCGCATAGTGATGCTGTGGTGTTCCAGTGATGCTGTAGTGTTCCAGAGTGATGCTGTGGTGGTGCTGAGTGATGCTGTGGTGGTACTGAGTGATGCTGTGGTGGTGCTGAGTGATGCAGTGGTGGTGCTGAGTGATGCTGTGGTGGTGCTGAGGTGGTGCTGCTGAGTGATGCTGTGGTGGTGCTGAGGGATGCTGAGGTGGTGCTGAGTGGTGCTGAGTGATGCTGTGGTGGTGCTGAGTGGTGCTGTGGTGGTGCTGAGTGATGCTGTAATGGTGCTGAGTGATGCTGTTGTGGTGCTGTGGTGGTGCTGAGTGGTGGTGCTGTGTGGTGCTGAGTGATAATGTGGTGGTGCTGAGTGATAATGTGGTGGTGCTGAGTGATGCTGGGGTAGCGCTGAGTGATGATGCTGAGTGGTGCTGTGGTGGTGCTGAGTGATGCTGGGGTGGCGCTGAGTGATGCTGTGGTGGTGCTGAGTGGTGCTGTGGTGGTGCTGTGGAGGAGCTGAGTGATGCTGTGGTGGTGCTGAGTGATGCTGTGGTGGTGATGAGAGATGCTAGGATGGCACTGAGTGATGCTGTGGTGGTGCTGAGTGGTGCTGTGGTGGTGCTGAGTGATGCTGGGGTGGCGCTGAGTGATGCTGTGGTGGTGCTGAGTGGTGCTGTGGTGTTGCTGAGTGATAATGTGGTGGTGCTGAGTGATGCTGGGGTAGTGCTGAGTGATGCTGAGAGTGGTGCTGTGGTGCTGGTGAGTGATGCTGGGGTGGCGCTGAGTGGTGCTGTGGTGGTGCTGAGTGGTGCTGTGGTGGTGCTGAATGATGCTGGGGTGGCGCTGAGTGATGCTGGGGTGGCGCTGAGTGATGCTGGGGTGGCGCTGAGTGATGCTGTGGTGGTGCTGAGTATGCTGTGGTGGTGCTGAGTGATGCTGGGGTAGCGCTGAGTGATGATGTGGTGGTGCTGAGTGATGCTGGGGTGGAGCTGAGTGATGCTGGGGTGGCGCTGAGTGATGCTGGGTGGCGCTGAGTGATGCTGGGGTGGCGCTGAGTAATGCTGGGGTGGCGCTGAGTGATGCTGGGGTGGCGCTGAGTGATGCTCAGGTGGCGCTGAGTGATGCTCGGGTAGCGCTGAGTGATGTTCGGGGGCGGTGAGTGATGCTGTGGTGGTGCTGAGTGGAGCTGAGTGATGCTGTGGTGGCGCTGAGTGATGCTGTGGTGGTGCTGAGTGGTGCTGAGTGATGCTGTGGTGGTGCTGAGTGGTGCTGTGGTGGTGCTGAGTGGTCTGTGGTGGTGCTGAGTGATAATGTGATGGTGCTGAGTCATGCTGTGGTGGTGCTGAGTGATGCTGTGGTGGCGCTGAGTGATGCTGTGGTGGCGCTGAGTGATGCTTGGGTGGCGCTGAGTGATGCTTGGGTGGCGCTGAGTGATGCTGGGGTGGCGCTGAGTGATGCTGGGGTGGCGCTGAGTGATGCTGGGGTGGCGCTGAGTGATGTTGGGGTGGTGCTGAGTGGTGCTGCTTAGTGTTGCTGTGGTGGTGCTGAGTGGTGCTGTGGTGGTGCTGAGTGATGCTGTGGTGATGCTGAGTGATGCTGTGGTGGTGCTGAGTGATAATGTGGTGGTGCTGAGTGATAATGTGGTGGTGCTGAGTGATGCTGGGGTGGCGCTGAGTGATGCTGAGGTGGCGCTGAGTGATGCTGGGGTGGCGCTGAGTGATGCTGTGGTAGTCACATCATGTTCACATTTAGAAAAGTGTTTCAGAGGGTTGAAGTAAGATGAGCAACCTGCCAGAAACAAATGGGGAAGAAAGGAACTGACGGGGAAAAAGCTGTGGCAGCAATTTAGGGCATTAGATCAAGAGTGAAAAAAGGATATCGTGCAACACTAAAATGACACCGATATTAGGAACTGTTCTAGAAATCCTGTGGTGAAGATGAATGCTGCAGAGAATGAAACCCCAAACCAGACTAGAACAAAGAATGATATCATTGCAAACAATATCATTTCATGTTACGGAAAGCTGTGGAAATGTTGGTCCCTACATAATTGATGATGTCAGCACAAAGTGTGAGTGGATCTTCTAAACTGTCAAAAAGTAACTTAATCTTCTAATTCTGTATGAGTATTTGTTAGATTCCGAGACAAAGAGGGGCTGTGAAGTACCGAGAGGCGACAGGCAGAGGCCACGTGCGGCGGACATCAAAGGAAGGGTGGGAGGGGGAAAAAAACTGATTAGCGAGCGAGAAAAGCCAGAAACGCCAAGGGGCGGGGAAGCAGATTGCCTTCAAGCTTTAAGCAAGCCCCTTTTACAAAAGCTCTCGACGTGGCCAGCGAGTGGGAGGGAGGAAAGGGAGTGAGGGGGAGCAGAAGCCTTTGATAGTGGTGTGCGAGGCCAAGCACGCCTGGAGAAACTTCATGCATGAGTGAACAACATGCATTTAACGAAATCCGCTTGGTTCAAGAGACTGTGGTTCAGAAGTAATAGGTCTTTGAGTTATAAATAACTCGACCTAAAAAGGCACTATCCAGTCAAACTCTTTACTCAGGATCTAGTGGGAAAGAGAGCTAATTGGGAAAAAAACACTTCATGTAAAACATAAAATGACACACGAACAATAAAAAGCTGAATTATTTCTATAGCAATGCATTTGTGTGTAAAATAACTACTATGCAGATACTTCTAATGCGTACAGACTGCCTTCTAAAGGTTTGCCCCCAGAGGTAGCTAGAATGTGAAGCACAAACTCCATGGCAATAATGGAATGTCTCACATTTGACACACTTTGCCGAAACTTTAGAATTTGACTGAGACAGGCCCCTATGACCTCGTGCCGCCTTAAGGTGAGACAATATCCTGAGCATTTGCTAGGTACGTGTGAAGCTTAAAAGAGGTACACTCCGCTGAGATTGTGCAGACCCACGCTTATTTTGTGTGCCTCAATTGTGTGGTGAAAATGCCTCAGTAAATGAGCAACGTGACGAGATGGACTCTTGTCACCGAACAAGAGACAGTCGTTAAACATCCTACTTGTGTTTCCATTAAGCCTGACCAAATTGACCTGTTAGTGAGTACTATCAATAATAAATTCAAAATGGTTGTAGAGCCCTTGCTAGCTAAAATTGATGATCTGTGGGCAGAAGTATTAAGACTAAGGGCTGTGGTGGATCAGCATGCAGACAACTTGGATAAATCCATATCAAATATCAAAAATACAGCGTGTCCAACCACAGTCCCTACAAAGGATAGGGTACAACCACGCCTCACAAATAGTGCCCCTTCTGCTAATACTAGGAAACAACTACCCAAAGAGTTACCTGTATCAGCACATACAATAGCTCAGGAGGCGGGCTGACCTTTACAGACACTGGCAGCTGGGTCAACAAGCGTAGTGCCGGGTAGTTCACATAATGATGTTAGACCAATATTAGCCCCAAACAGTGTTAAGACAGTTTCGATGCCAGCTGTTTCAGCTACGCCTGCTGCCACAGGGGGGACTAATGGGGTACCTGTAAGGATATGTAGACGCCCAGTAGATCTTCCCCCTGAATGTGTACCCTACGTCGTGGTCTTAACTAATGTCCCGACTTTAACTCAGGCCCCTAATACCCAGGTGTCAGCATAATTCTCTAAAAAATAAAACAATTTCATGGTTAAACCGCCACTGTGGTTATCCAGTTGGCTACTCTGATCAAATTATCTCTATCAGAAGAGTCAATTGGATTGGTAATACTACAAAGACCTATGGGGGCGACTGCGTGATTATTAATTTTAAACATCCGCAACATGTTGCGACTGTCCTGCTTAGAGCAGCCTCACTCACGCAGTCGGAGACAGATGTAGTTGCTAGACCATTGGGCTATTTCTAAAACCATCTTAATAGGTTGCCTTCTGTTAATTACAGGGAGGGGGTAATAAACAATTTTACCTATCCATCCTTTGTAAATAGACCTGTGTTGTCTAACCTCTGTTCTGGTTTTCAGGATGGTACACCTATCCCGCCGATGCATATGGTGAATTCTGCCCCAGGCGGGAATACATTTATAACATATACTCCCAACCCATTTTCAACCTATGATAGCACTCCCTTGCCTGGTAATGGGATGGTCTATCAAGTCCCAATTCAGAATAGGTACCAGTCGTTGAGCTTTCTGGATCAAAATGATTGACATGAGATTGACCTTTTTCGGGGTGATGTAAACAGTAATAATATTGGAGAAGTAACTATGTCCGTAAATGAACTGGTCAATAATGTGATTGTAGATTGTATGCCGGTTGGGGGAGAAGTTGGGAATTCAATGTATAACATAGAGCTTTTTAACCCAGATGATAACATGTCCGTATTTAGTGATGGACCGCTTATTGTCAGCCGTGAGAGGGAAAGGGTAACTTGTTACATTGCCAGCTGGAATATTGCAGGCTTAGTGGCCAAGGAGGACATGCTAGGATGGAAAGATTTTGTGCACTTATTTGACATCATTTGCCTTCAGGAAACCTGTGTAAAAACTTTAAGGGCATTGATGGCTTTGTATCCTATGAAGTTCCTGCCTTGGCCTCAACCCATGGTAGAGCTAAAGGAGGGTTGTTGGTGTTGATTTCAGTCAAGTTACCTATCTCGGTGAAAAAGCATGTAATAGTGGGGGCTCATTCACAAATGTTATGGCTAGCACAAGAAGCGGGTAGAAATATACTTCTGATTAATTTCTACAATAATATATTTGATGGCACCAGACATGTTGTGATTAATGAATTAGATAGTACATTGACTAATTTTGTGAAAATTTTTTAATGGCGTTTTTGAATTTATTTTTGTGGGGGATTTTAATGTTTCAGTCTGCCCCTTATCATCTCAGAAGTTATGCGGTGTGTATAATCGCTCAGGGGATGCTGATGCCCATTTTCCCCATCATCTTTATGGAGAAACCCTGAATAACTTTCTGATAGATTATGATATGGAAATTATGGAAAATGCCAAGAACGATCAGGGTGAAAATATACTGACTTTTAAAGGAAGGGGGCCAATACAATCATTGATTTATTGTGCATGTCTTCTACCCTAATTCCCCTATGCTCAGAGCCCAAGGTAGTTGATGTTATGTTAAGTGATCATAACTGTTTAACTACTGAAGCCATGATTTGGAATCATGTCTCCATACGTGAACAGGGTAGTATTGTTAATATCGAACCCCACAGACCAAATGGTTATAGGTTGAGGTGGAAAGGAGAACAAGCCGATATAACATCTGATTCCATCATCACTAGTTGTTTGATGGAAATCACGGCAATCCTAGAACAGGATGAAACCTTGGCTGTCAGTATTGACCACTTTGATAGAATTAATTCAACAATCAATAAGAAGTTTACCAAAGTGGTAGGGCACAAGAGTAGATATAAAAGGGGGTGGTTTGACCATGCTTGTTCTACTGCCCGGAGTGATCTTAAAGAGGCTTTAGCAGTTAAACCAAGAGATAAGAGTCTGGTGATTCAACTTAGGCAGGATTATAATTTGATCCTTAAACGTAGAAAGGCTGAATTACAGCAGGAAGCGTGGGACAACCCTAGCCAAGCAGCAGAACTGAAGAATTGTACTCTGTTTTGGACCACGGTGAACAGCCCATTCCTAAAGGACGAAAAGGTACCAGAACTCACATCAAATGTGAGTATGGAATCATGGATCCAACATTTTTCCATTATTTTTGACTCAGGTAATAGACCGGCCTCCTATGGAGAAGGCTGGCCCATCATAGCCTTAAATATCACCATAGATGAGATATGGTTAGTATAAGAGCCAGTAAGGGAGAGAAGGCCCAGGGACCTGATGGTGTACCCATAGATGTGTATAAGACCGCACTGGAGATTTGGGGCCCATTGCTGGTCAAGATCTTTAATGCAGCTGTTTGCTGCAAAATACCGTCTACTTGGGCGGAATCAATAATCGTCCCTATCTATAAGAAAGGTGACCGGGGCGACGCCAAAAATTATCGGCCAATATCCTTACTGGACTCATCTGTCAAAATTATGAGTCGGGTCCTTTTAGTCAGACTAGAGGAATGGGCAGAGACTAATGAGATTTTAACTAACTGTCAGTTTGGGTTCAGAAAAGGACGTGGCACCATTGAGCAGTGCTTGAATTTAGAACTTCTGGTAGGGAAATATACCCAGGCCAAAAAAGGGTCACTTTATTTATGTTTTGCTGACCTAAGCAGCGCTTTCGATATGGTAGACCACACTATATTATGGGCCAAACTGATTGAAATGGGAGCTCCTGAAGGTATAGTCTACTTTCTAGCCCGCCTGTACGAAAAACTTAGCACCAGTGTTCGATACGGACCTAATGGGGAGTGTACGACCAAGTTCAGGATCGGGAGGGGAATTAGGCAGGGGTGTGTTTTAGCACCCCTGCTTTTTACCCTCTTCATAAATTAGGTGGATTCTGTCCTGCAGACAGTTACGGCGGACGTCCCTAGAGTTAACAACCTTAACATCCCTGTGTTACTTTATGCGGATGACGCCGTGCTGTTGTCCAGGACTCCATTGGGTCTCCAACGTTTGATGGACAGCTTTGTGCAGTTCATCAAAAACAGGAAACTGGTGATCAATAAATCGAAAACATATGTGATGGAGTGTGGGCCTGGACGAACTAAAATGAAAGGTAAATCCCATTATTTTATAGATGGCGAACCGGTCCAAAAAGTTGACAATTTCTGCTACTTGGGGATCACTTTTTCAAAAAATGGTAGCTGGGATATTGAACATAAAGCTGTTAAAACTAAGATGACCAGGAGTGCTAATGGGGTCTTTGTATTCGCCAAGAAGACATGTTAAACATTTATCAATCTAGATGTCTTTCTGCAGCCCTTTATGGGGCTGGTGTATGGGGTGTGTCACCAGCCGGGAGCCTTCAGGTGGAGGAGAATAATTTCCTGAAAAGGCTCCTGTGTCTACCCAAATCTACCTCCAACTCCTTGGTTCATAAGGAAACAGGGAGTCAACCCCTGAACGATATGATTATGTTAAGACCCTTATTACTGTGGCGCTCTGTTTGGCTGAGTGATGGCACCTCATTGAATAGAGCCATTATCGAGGATTGCCTCTCTTTGGACCAACATTTAAAGATCCCTTGGATTAAATATATTATTGAATGTTTCCAAAAGGTTTTTGGGTTTAATGTGATCAATGACCAATATTGTGCCTCTGATATCTCTAAATCAAATCTGAAAATTACCTTTTTGAATTATTGTAACGAGAGGCATTCTTTGGAGGATTCTAAATTATCCACATGTAAACTGTACAATAGCATGAATGATTTTATTGGATTTCATCCATACTTGACACAGGTAACCAGAGTTTCGCACCAGTTTGTACTAACCAGAATGAGGATGGGAATAGTACATTATCTTGTTGTGTGTCCTAATGTACAAATGCGCCCTAATGGACCCTGTGCATGTGATAATAATACGGAACAGAGCACTACGCACTTTCTTTTATCATGCCAATTGTATAATGAACTACGGAAAATCTTCCTAAAGCCTATGTTGAAAAGATTTGGAGTGAAAACTATTACAGACTCTATGAAACTGCTTTTTAATCTGCACCATCCGGACATTTGCCTTTTTACTGCTACATTCCTGCTTAAAGCAATTAGCGCCAGGAAAAGTATGTGTTTTTAATCATTTTAAATATTTATTCCATCCCCCTCTGGATGATATTTGTATTATGTGTTTCCTTTTTAATGAAATGTTTGTATTTGTAACTGTATGTGCTTTTATGGACATGTTTTTTATGTTCTGAATAAAGCTTTATGACATGACTTGACTTGACATTCTACTCATACGTGCAGTTTTACCGCGTTCCATATATGTAATAATGCACTCTCCCGTTGTGCTCGGTGCTGCAACGTAACGCCTTTATTATCGCGGCGATAAGGTCACTTTGTGAACTCAGTGCTCACTAATGCGGTGGGGTGGTGGTGAAGCGCTGGAAATGAAACGCCAAAGTGCTCAGCGCCGTGCAGTGAGCCCCACTGTGACTGTATGCTGAACATAAACGTAACATTCAGAAAGCAGCGCGTTCTTGTGTTAAGAGTAGTGTGTGTTTTTAAAATGTGGTGCACATGGAGCACTTGTTTCTAACACAATCCACACTATTAAGGTTCGACAAGTAATACTGTTATTGTATAGATTTCCTGCTTTGATGAACAAAAAACACATATACGCAAAGTGTGCCTTGAAGTTATAGTGCTCAGTTGTAAGCTGCACTGCGAGCCATGAGAAAGTCGGTGCCCCTCTACACATTGTAAGGACGACGGGCACTTCATTTTCAGTTACACCACATTTAGTAACAACAGCACGGAGTCGCAGTGAAGCGCTATAAACACAGGGCGCCTCGCCATGGAAACGATGCACACCTGCCTAAATAAACCCTGCTCTGTGCCTGCTTAGGACAGGGCAACACACAGAAGTAATTTGTCCACTTGTAATTTTTTGTTCCTATTGTGAAGCGCTCTGACGCCTTCGGGTAAAGTCCGCGCTATATAAAAACGCATAAATAAAATAAAATAAAATAAATAAGGAAAATGTGACCTTCAAGAGTGCGCTTGAGAACTCGTCACCGATGTTTGTAAACACAACGCTCAAATGACACGTGGAAACAATTGTCCACTAACAGAATAGTCTGACGTCATCGAGATTCTAGGCATGAACAACAATGAGGCAAGGCTCAGGAAACCGCGGACTTCAAGACCCTTTCCTGCAAAGCAGACTAACCATTGCAAAAGACGGCCTAATGCACAATCTTGTCCTGAAGAAAAAAAGCCCAGAGAAGGGGCCAAGTACAGCGCACCTTCATTCCTTTGATGCAGGCGCTGTATATACCTCAAATCAGTGCAAATTTCACACACAGAAGAGAAATGGCAGAGGCAGGTGTAATGAAACCTTCTGCCAAACCGAGAACATTGTACATTACAGACAGAATTGGGACACCACACGCAGCAACAATGCAACACTGCAGCGCGCACACAATAGTTGCACCATAAGCAGCAACAGAGCAGCATCCCTCACAGATCGAGTAGGCAATATATGAATTCCGGGTACACTGAGTATCTACATTCTAGACCATCTCCTATGCACACTCAGCTAATCTTAAACTTCAACCACAGCGGATCAGCGAAATGTCATAAAAAGCTGCACCGAGGTCAGATCTAAAGGCTGTGGACACAGGATAAGGTTGAAAGCAGAGATCAAAGTACAGCTGTGGTCAGATCCTGGAAAAAGTATACGAGACAGGCGTTGAAGTGAAAGGAAACTGCAAGATATGTAGGTGAATGCTTTGGTTCAAGAAACGTGACGAGATGGACTCTTATCACCGAACAAGAGACAGTCGTTTGACATCCTACTCATACGTGCAGTTTTACCGCGTTCCATATATGTAATAATGCACTCTCCAGCTGTGCTCGGTGCTGCAACGTAACGCCATTATTATTGCGGCGATAAGGTCACTTTGTGAACTCAGTGCTCACTAATGCGGCGGGGTGGTGGTGAAGCGCTGGAAATGAAACGCCAAAGTGCTCAGCGCCGTGCAGTGAGCCCCACCTACTGTGACTGTCTGCTGAACATAAACGTAACATTCAGAAAGCAGCGCGTTCTGGTGTTAAGAGTAGAGTGTGTTTGAGGAACAGAAAACACACATACGCGAAGTTCGCCTTGAAGTTATAGTGCTCAGTTGTAAGCTGCACTGCGAGCCATGAGAAAGTCGGTGCCCCTCTACACATTGTAAGGACGACGGGCACTTCATTTTCAGTTATGCCACATTTAGTAACAACGCAAACACAACAGGTGATGGACCGAATGTGGATCAATGTCACACACTCACCCCAGTACAAAGATCTGGGCCCAAATCCATCGTTTTTTTGCACTCCACACCACCCCGGGTTAGACAATGGCGATATGCAAATCAGCTCTGACCCTGTGCCCCATGGGAACAGTCCAGTCCGAACTACAAAAGCCATGTCCTTCCTAGAACGGAATCAAGCATCCGAGGACCGGACCGGTTTCGAGGTAACACCTCTCATCAGCCCGGCTAGCTTGACTCTAGTGGTGTGGAGTGCCTGGGACCTACGCCTGGGCATCCCCAGCGCACTTAGGGCGGAATATGCAAACACAACAGGTGATGGACCGAATGTGGATCAATGTCACACACTCACCCCAGTCCAAAGATCTGGGCCCAAATCCATCGTTTTTTTGCACTCCACACCACCCCGGGTTAGACAATGGCGATATGCAAATCAGCTCTGACCCTGTGCCCCATGGGAACAGTCCAGTCCGAACTACAAAAGCCATGTCCTTCCCAGAACGGAATCAAGCATCCGAGGACCGGACCGGTTTCGAGGTAACACCTCTCATCAGCCCGGCTAGCTTGACTCCAGTGGTGTGGAGTGCCTGGGACCCACGTCTGGGCATCCCCAGCGCACTTAGGGCGGAATATGCAAACACAACAGGTGATGGACCAAATGTGGATCAATGTCACACACTCACCCCAGTCCAAAGACTGGGTCCGGTTCCGAGGAACTCTGAAGGTTCAGAGCGGGCTGTGAGCGCTGAGGGCGATGTGCCAGATGCGCTCCAACCCTCCTCCCGAGACCCATGGTGCAAGTAGCGCCCTGTTTTAAAGTGCTGAGATACTCCTGACTTTGGGGTCTTTTTTCTTTAGAATGAGCTTCCCGCTGAAGAATGCCTTGGTAAATTTATACCACTAGTATGGCAGAAACATGTTGACTGACTGATTAATTTTGTGGTATTGAGCTGAATTTAACCAAACCCTAAAAACCTTGGCATGTAAATTCAGACACATATATACCACTTACCTGTGTCTTAGGGATCCCTCATTAAAAACTTTTTTGATACCCTCTTAGGCACTTTTAACTATATATTATTTCACTCACATCACGCCCTCCTCACACAACCAGCTCCGCAGTCTTTCTGGCATCGCAGCACACCAAAGAGGCACTCGGCCTCTTTGGTGGGGCCCGATGATGAAGCATGACACTGACTAGGTCGGTGTGTGAGGGCCTTCCTACTCAAATTGAGTGAGTGTGTTACTCTTCCAAAATTTGCTCCAATTTTGTGGCAGTCCTAAGACTGACCAGACCTCTCTTTTTTTGTTGAAGTACATTTAACCGGGGACTGAGAGAGTGTCCTTGATTCTCCCTACCTCTCCCTTTGTTGGAATATCCCTCTGGATCCTTCAGCACTGAGAGAAGCTCACACTGCTGTGGTCCTAAAGAGCACTGCCTGATCCCTTCTGCAAGAGGCTCTCACTGCTAGAGCCTTCACAGCTTGGGGCGTATGGCACTACCTGGACTCTATGCCTGAATGACATCAGCTAAAGAGGAGTAAAAGAACCATGGTCCCTTGTAGCCTTGTAGATTTACCTTAATTCATACAAAATCAATATGCGACAATATCCACCCAGAACATCAAACTAAGTATACATCATTTATTTTGTCATAGCTGTGCTCAGTGCTTAAGTATTGACACAGTGTGGGGGGATTTAAAGGACCATAAAAGTGTGTAAAATAAAAAACACTGGTACAGGACAATGAGATAAACAGTTGTTGTTTGAACAGATCATCGGTACCACAACATTTCTAAGTTTAATTCAGAGTTTCCAATAGCCCTCAGCGTCGACGGCAGAAATTGACTCAAGAGTTTTAATTTTAAACGCCAAGTGAGGAGAAGGTAGGAGCACTGCAGTTCCGGAGCTGTTACCTTACAAGAAGATTTGCCTCCGCCTATTATTTCCATAGAGCGTATCCACCAACGCTGGTAGAACACCTATGGAAAAGTATCACTCTAAAGAGTAAGGACCAGAACTATATATGGATAATTATTAACACCTTGGCTGCTAAGGCAATTTCCATCTTGTGCTGGAAATTGCTATTCTTCTTTATTCATGACGAGCTCAGCTCGTCATAAGCACAGCTCCAGTGTGCCTCATGACGAGCTGAGCTCGTCATGAGCAGGGAAGGGGTTAAGGTACAGGAACGTCTGAAGTGTGGTTCCTTACCGTGTTCGTGAATGTAATCACAATTAGGAAGATGAACACCAACATAGAAATCACTTGGCTGTTTAGGGACTGGATAAAAGAAGCGCTCAAGGATGAGGTGCATATTTATCAAGATGGCTGCCGCTTTGTGAGGTGCAAAGGTGACAATGGGAATAGAAACAGCCTTTAAGAGACTATGCCCCCCAAAGAGAGTCAAAACAGTTAAGACATATAAGGAGTTGAATCAAAAATTAAAAACTTAAAATGATGAATACTGAAGAAGAATTTAAAAAGAAAAATTTTTAAAAAGTGTTTTCAATGAAATAGAAAGAAGACTATTGTGATACAAGATCAAGTGCAACATGGTGCCGCATACGTAACACAAGACAGAAGTAGTGATCTTCTGCAAGAACACCTCACCATGGACCTCCAAATGGTGGCGGGGCAAATTCAGACCAACTCCCACACCCAGAATCCACGCCAGGAACCTTGGAACAATCATCAACACCCAACTGGACATGACTGCAAGGGTCAATGCTGTCACTGCATTCTGCTTTCACATTCTAAAGATGATGAAAAAAATCTTCAGGTGACACCCCAGCAACAGAAGAAAAAATGTCACTGGCGCCCTAGTCACATCACCCAGCAACTCACTAGAAGACTACAGACCATCCAGAACTCAGCAGCCAGACTCATCTTCAACCTCCCACATAGAACTTGCATTACACCCAGAGCCACTGGAATTAAGCAGCAGGTAAGGGACAGATTGTGTGCCAGCATTGTATAAATTATGCAGCAAGAAAAGGCAAATTATGCAGCATTATGCTGAACATTTTGTGATAGTATTATTTTGTCATTTTTAAACTTGTTAACACTGACTAGGCATTAGTTGCGCCTCATTAGTACCGGTTAAATATCCAAATATAGCAATAACCTACATGAAGGCAAAAAGACAACCTTTGCAAAGGGCCTTCCACTGCACAGCAACATATGTCGCTGCGTTTTTAGTAACTATTAAACAGTTTGAGCTAGAAAATTTTTTTGGGTAAAATCTGCAGATTATGCTGTAGAGATGATGGATTATGTTTTGTTTGTAGCAAATCTATAACTATGCAAAAATCGCTGCGGATGCACAATTGTATAATTCCAGTGGCCCGACTACACCACACCTCAGGGAACTACATTGGCTTCCAACACCCAAACGTGCTCTATTCAAACCCTTCACACACATTAAAAGCACTTCTCAACTCAGGCCACTTCTACCTAAAACAGTAGCATCTCCTTCCACCAACCATCCAGACACATCTGCTCCATAGGACTCCTACTTGCAATCACTCCACGCATACACTGACCAAACAGGAGGGCGAGCATTCTCTTACATCGCTCCTAAACCGTGGATTGGCCTCCCTCTCCACATCAGAGCCTCCTGCTATCTTCTTGAATTTCGCAAGAATGCTGAAGACCTGGCTCCTCAATTAACCGAGCTACCATAGGTAAGGCAAGGCACACGCTCAGCACTAGAAAACGCTTGAGGGTGATAGTGTGCTTTACAAAAACACATATTATAAAAAATATGTTAACCAGCATGTGATGAAAAGAATACAAGAAAAATGACAGGAAGTGTACAATACATAATCAATACTTGAAAGGAACCTATAACAGATCAACAGTAAGTATATAAATCAAAAGAAAATTGCGTACACATTTTTCATTATTTCATCAAAGGTAGAGATAACAATATATTAACATCATTCACATGCCATGTAAAGGTTATACAAATTTATAATATTAACTACAATAGTGTTACCTAAATCACATATATGGAATAGGAGGGTTTTTTTGTGTAGCATCTGCATTATGACAAGACAATGGTGTTAGAGTCTTCTACTGTTTTTAGTCCTTTCTTAATATTATCACATTTAAGAATCCAGTGGTATTCAGCTTTATTAAGTGTTAATCGAAAATTATTGCCACCCGTGGGTTGGACTACAAGTTGAGCGACTTGCCAACGGATGTCATGTTCCGAATGGTTTAGCTCCATAAAATGGGAGACGAAGGGGGCAGATATAATTTTACATATCATTCTGTGATGTTGGAGGGCCTGAGCTAGATATTTGGTCTTGCATGCCCTATGTTCATCAAATTGCATAGGCACCAGGTTGCACAGATCAGATTAGTTGAACTGGGTTTGTCACTGAATTGCTATTCAGTGAATTTACATATTAAAAACACCTGCCACATCAACAATGACCCATCTCAGTTATACCTGATAAGCCATATCGCTGACTGACAAGAACACGCATTGAGTGTTTCTATTTTAAGTTTGTTGATTGTGTAACTTAATCACTTTGCTAGGAACCATTGTTCTTTTTTACTCTTGATCAATCCTAGTCGCAGATGGTAAAATATGCAGCCTATGTTTCTTATTAACTAGCTTGAAAAGATCACATTTTGGGATCCCTCTAGTGTTGAAATGGCATTCATGTAGGAAGTGGACCCTACTGTAGAGGCTAAAGCACTGTCAAGGACTAGTTGAGGTCACTCGCATGACACCTCTGGAAGAAGCCCACATACAAAACACCTTTACCATACAAACTGTCCAAAATAGACACTGTTAATGTACCATCAGATTTTGTGCTCACAGGGAAAGAAAAAACTTGCCTCCAGCTCCTTCAATTTCTTGTCAAAGGCTGCCTTCAGGTGTAGCATTTCATCTTTCTTCTGCTTCAGTTTGTCCATCTGAACTCGAAACCTTGCCTAAAGAGACAGAAATATAGCAGTCCTAGTATTTGAAAGAATGTTGAATTTGTGTTAAATCAAGGATTGCAACTGAGGTATTTGACTAGAAAGGAGAGGAGAATGCATAGTAGTTATGCCAGAAGTTTTATCAGAGACCGTGGCTACTAACAAAGGAGGAAGAAAGCCATAAAAGCATCTCACGTCGTTTGTCTTCAACATTCTGGAGTTGATGTTTCAGCTGTCACCTACACCCAGAGATTAGGGCTAAAATGTCTATCTTCGACGTCTCACACCACCTTTCAATGTCAGAATACAGAGATCTGCTTCTCATGATTCACCCCCCCCCCCCCCATTCTACAGTAGTCAACAGTCTATATCTTATTTCTGTTGTCTTGTTTCCACTGCCAGCATTCAGGAATCACTCCCTGATAGCTGATAGTCTAGAGTCGACATCTAATCTGTACATCCAGGACTAGTGTTCACGAATTCTGGTCAAGATGTAAATGTTTCCTTCCATCAGAAAAATATATAATACTCTTTAATGGCAGAAAGGTCCATTCCTGCCTCACAACTTATAAATAACTTATTACCTATGAAAAGCACCCTTATAAAAGCAATCAGCTCTATGCAAGAAAACATTGACTCACCTCACAACCATGGCACACACCTTTGGACAACTCACCTTATAGTCCATGACAGCCTCTTCGATGGTGGCACATGAATGCATACTGTGGTCTTTGGACACCCGGCACACTGGGCAGATGGGCATATGGTCATTCTTGCAGAAGAACTTGAACTCCTCCATGTGCAGCTGGCACATACGTCCGTGGTCTGCATGCTCTGGCTTGAACTGGCGGGCAAGGTCAGCTAACTCCCCAACAACAGCATTAGGCCAAATGTCCAATGCGCCTTTGTAGCGTTTGCCACACTTCGGACAGGTGTACTGTGTCCGGCTGCCCCTCCACTCCTGAGTGATACAGTCTTTACAGAAGATGTGCCCGCACATGATGGACACAGGGTTTCTGAAAAATCGATTGCACAAGATGCATGTGGCCTCCTGCTGGAACTTGCGCACACTGTCATGAGACGCCATGGCATTCGCAGTGTCCAAGTGAAACAAATTGCAGATGCTGACGGTCTTGTAATGCAACATATGCTCATCACAGACCTGGAAGACACAACAGTACATAAAAGGCCATTAATCGACTCAAGAGGCTGATGCAAGTTTGCCAGATGCTTCCCATAAACCAAGACCAGATGAAACTATACTAAAACCAGGAGCAACAAATGAACAGAGTGCTGAATAATGAAGGTGGAATACATATGTGGTAGGAGGGGTATCGGTAGGAGTAGTGAAAGGGAACAAGGGCAGAGGAGAGGTTGCTGCTTGCGGTCAACAGGGCTGAAATAGGGGTGTAAATTTCCGACGTGCAAAGTAAAGCACTGCTTTTCCAGACACTTTACTCAAATGTTGACGTATGTTTTAAAACTGCAGTGTACACACATGGTGATGATACTACCCTCTCACAAATTCACAGATGTATATAGCTTGCAGTCTTGACCCCCCCCGCCCCCACCTCCAGTGCTTCATAGCTCACTTCTGCTGTTTCTAAGCACTGTAAATAACGGGTGTTACTGTTGCCCATGTTAATGAAGCACACTTTATCTATCTACCTGGAAAATGGAAGGCTGAATTGAACTTCCAGCAGTTTGAACTTGTGACCAGCAGATCACTACATATTTCAGTGGCGAACATTAACTTGCTGCCCCAGTCTGTCAGCATTAACGTGTAGCTTATAGGCATGGCATTTCAATTATACGGCAAGAGTGGGCCAAATTATGTGGTGGGGTTTACTAAATTATGCTGCAATTAAATCAACATTATGCTGCATAATTGTGATCGAATCGGTTCGATACGTTGTAATTTTTAGGTCTAGCCTAGCGGTGCAGCGCATGCGCTGCTCGCTTTGCAAGGCATGCAGTATACAGTATAGTGGGGAAAGCTCCGCCCACTTTCCCTGCATCTTTTTTATTGGCTTAAATTGTAAATGATGCATTCTCATTAGTTGAAGCTTGTTTTTCTCCTTCTATGGCTATCGCCCCCTTTACTTTAAAAACGGTTTTGTTTCCCTGCCTCCCCCTGTTCCTTCCCGCAGTCCGTGACTTCTCTGCCCACCCCCCACTCCTGTTCGTATGTTCTTGGACGCCCACACTTTGGTTTACAATGCAATAGGTCTCGTCAAGCTGCTAGTGTAAGAGGAAAGAGTGGTGTGTTCTGCTGGGGGGGAGGAGGGAGCGTGGCGTGGGGATATGTCTGCTAGAGAAGTTCTGGTGGTTTTTTGCAGGACGTTCTTCCTTGCTGCGTGGAGGAAAGTGGTCCCTTTTTGCTGCTTTTAGTCAGGGTTCTATGGATCCCTAAGGACTCTGGGGCCTGGTGCCACTGCACCTGGGGCACCAATGGTAGCTACGCACTTGGAAGGGGGTGAACATGTTGGTAGGGGAGGGTGCTGCTCTGTACATTTACAAGGAGGGTGCATATTACTGAGGAAAATGACAGTTCTGTAGAAAAGAGGCGTTAGCCTATCTCTGCCAGACTATAGATAGGAGATGCCCGCTACAAAGGTGCTCTCTGTGGGACATACTCACTCCCAAAAGAGGGGACTCTCGAGAAAACCTGGCGCGGTGAACGGACGACAGAAAACATGACAGCCCTCAAGAACGCCACCCGCAAACACCACCAGCTGATCCGCACCACCAAAAAGACATTGTTCAAAGAACCGCTGGACAACAACACACACAACAGCAAGGAACTCTTCAACATCGTAAGAGCTCTCTAATCCCAGGGCCAACAGCAACGACATCACACCATCGCAAGACCTCTGCAACTCCCTTGCCACGTTCTTTCACTGCAAGATCGCCAATATCCACGACAGCTTCGGCACCCAGACTCCGCCCCCAGCCACCGAACCAACGCCCCCGACAACCACCCTCAGACAGCTACAAACTCCTGAGGCGGAAGCCGGGAGCGACAATTGTTTTTAAAAATTTTATTTCTATTGTGCTTTTATCATTTACCTGTGCTCCCTGCACCTGGACACCTTCACTTTTAGCACTTCACCCCGTGCAACCGATTTTGAGGCTGCTGCGGGTCGCAGAAAGGATTGCCGCCATTCTGGGGAAGCCCTCAGCCCAGGCCACGCCCACTTACACCAGGACACGCCCATCGCCTCTATTTAAAGCGCACCCTTCACAACGCGCGGCTTAGACAGCTATGAACTCCTGAGGCGGACGCCAGTAGCGACGATTGTTTTTAAAAATTGTATTTCTATTGTGCTTTTATCATTTACCTTTGCTCCCTGCACCTGGACACCTTTACTTTCAGCACTTCTCCCCGCGCAGCTGATTTTGACGCTGCCGCGGGTCGCAGAAAGGATTGCCGCCATTCTGGGTAAGCCCTGGCCACGCCCACTTACGCCAGGATACGCCCCTCGCCTCTATTTAAAGAGCGCCCTTCACAACGCGCGGCTTAGGCAGCTACGAACTCCTGAGACGGAAGCCAAGAGCGACGATTGTTTTTAAAAATTGTATTTCTATTGTGCTTTTATCATTTACCTTTGCTCCCTGCACCTGGACACCTTCACTTTCAGCACTTCTCCCCGCGCAGTCGATTTTGACGCTGCCGCGGGTCGCAGAAAGGATTGAGGCCATTCTGGGGAAGCCCTCAGCCCAGGCCACGCCCACTTATGCCAGGACACACCCCTCTTGTTCCTTATTTCACAATGTGCCTTTCCCGGCCACGCAGCGGGCGCACCGAAGGCACGCCAAAGGCAAGCCCGTCTGCGCCCGTCCGGGCCCCGGGGCCCCCCACCCTGTCTGTTCCGTCTCCTATCTACCTAACCAACTCCTGGCATACCATGACGATTGGCCCATTAGCCCCTCAACAATGACCTGGATTACTTCTCTTGAAATCGCCCGTTATGACTACTCTAATCCTGCATGCGATGATTCCAGCCTCCATAAGGAGCTGCCACGCTCGGCGTCTCCTCCTTCTTGCTCCAAACTCACGGCTAACCTTCCACCCACGACCTCAGTCTCCTTTCTCAATACCCGGTCTGCGGTCAAGCATCAATTGGAACTCTTTGACCTTCTTGACACCCTCAAACCTGAGATTCTGTGTCTCACTGAAACTTGGTACACGGCCGCTTCTCTGCCCGATATCCTCACTTTCCTTCCTGACGCGTACTACATCCTTCGCGCCGATCGCCCTGAGGGGAAGACCAGCGGCGGAGTAGCAATGATGATACGTTCGAACCTTCAATTTCAAACTCTCACTCATCATCCTATTATTTCAACTGATCTTTTAGTGGTGCGCTCCACGAATCTTGCTTCCCCCCTCACTATTGTGCTCTTCTATCGTCCCCCTCAAACCATGCCCCACTTCATTCCAGCTATACAGGACTTACTAGCCACACTGGTAGTTAACAATTCCGCCGTCCTCCTGTTGGGTGACTTTAATTTTTGGCCAGGTGATCCTCATGAGAACACCCTGACCAAGGATTTTTCCGAAACCCTTCATTGTCTTAACTTCATGCCACATATCACTGACCCCACCCATATTCACGGGCACACTCTTGACCAGGTTTGGTCTGCCAATCTGTCAATTTCCACACCTACCATAGCCCCCTGTGCCTGGTCTGATCATTCTTTGATCACATTCTCTGTCCCTTTGAGGGAGACCAACACCCTTCCTCTTCCTAAAAATATATACGCCCGCAACTGTAATAGGGTTGACCTGGATGGTCTAGGCCATTCCTTAGCCTCCTCCGCCCCTACCCTGACTGACCTGCCCCCTAATAGGCAGGTAGAAATCCTTGATAACTGGCTCTCAGAGGCCTGTGACCCAGTTGCTCCACGCAGATTAATTAGAACGCGCCGCCTACACGACGCCAACAGGTGGTTTACCAAAGCCCTGAAAAATCAGAAGTTGGCACTTCGACAGGCTGAGTGCCACTGGCGTCGCAGTTACTGCCCAGACCTCAAGACATCCTATCTGATCCTCCTTCGGGCCTACAAAAAAGCGATACTCACCGCCAAGCTAGAGTATTTCTCTCAGAAAATCAATCAGTGTGCAAACAAAAACGAACCCAAAGAGATCTTCTCGATCGTGCACGAGCTTGCTGCCTCTAATAGAGTGGTGCCCAGTCCCATCCCTTCCCAATCCCTCTGCAATAATCTCAATGACTACTTCATTGAGAAAATCACTAACATAAAACAGAATATTCCTTCAGCACCCTCTCTGTTCGTTTGCCCTCCACTTCCTCCGCCCCCCTCCTTCTTTGACCAATTTCCGCTGATTTCAGAAGAAGATTTTCACACCCTCTTAGGCAAAGTTAAGACGGGTTCTCCCGCTGACATTTGCCCGGCACATGTCCTGAGGGAGATCTTCTCTCGCTGTCCAGCCCCCCCCTATTACCTTGCTCAACACCTCTATCATTTCAGGAATTGTACCAGATGCTTTTAAATCTGCCATGGTAATCCCCATTATGAAGAAACCTGGTGCCGATCCTGTTTCCTCCAACTTTCGACCTATTTCGCTCCTTCCACTCTTGAGCAAGATCCTAGAGAGCCATATCACCTCTTCGCTCTCTACCTACGTTGAAGCTCATCACCTCCTGGCTGACCATCAGGCCGGCTTTCGTCCGGTAGACTCTACGGAAACTGTGGTCCTCTCAGTGGTTGATGAGCTTAGACGTAGTGCAGACACCAGTTCCCCCCAGGCCTTAATTCTACTCGATCTATCTGCGGTTTTTGACACGGTCGATCATTCCATCTTACTCGACCGTGTCAGAGGTGCTGGCCTACGGGGGCCAGCCCTGTCCTGGCTCACCTCCTTTTTAACAGGCCGTACTCAGGCTGTCCGACTGGAGGGCTTTCTTGCACCCACCCGCCCTGGCTCCTGTGGGGTACCCCAAGGCTCCTCTCTTTCTCCTCTTTTGTTTAACCTCTACATACACCCCCTCATTGTTGCTTTACAGGACATGGAGGTCACAGCTTTCAATTATGCCGATGACCTCCAGCTTATTTTCAAACTCTCCTCTTCCCCCGACTCAGTATCCAGGGTTGATTCCACTCTTACTTTCATCTATAATTGGATGAACCTCAATCATCTTAAATTGAACCCCGATAAGACGGAGCTGGTTCTTATCGGTGGCCCCTCTAACCCTTGGTCCCCTGTCTTTTGGCCCCCTATCCTCGGTTCCCCCCGTCCCCCTCTGCCTCTGTGAGAACCCTTGGCATCAAGGTCAGCCAGGACCTTTCTCTACGCCCCCAGATAAGCGCAGTAGTCTCCTCTTGTTTCCTCTCCCTTAGAATCATCCGGAAAGTCTCACATTAATTCTCGGTTGAGGCTCTCAAACTCATTATTTCGGCAATGATCCTCTCCCGACTAGATTATGGTAATGCCCTATATGTGGGCATTCCAGCCTATGAATGCCGTCATCTGCAGCTTATCCAAAACCAAGCAGCGCGCCTCATTTTTAGGCTCCCCAAATCTAGTCACATCACCCCTCTGCTCAAAACCCTTCTTTGGCTCCCTATAAAGGAGCGCTCACTCTTTAAGCTGGGCTGTTTGACCTATATCTCGTTAGCTGGTACCGCCCCTGCCTTCATCAGATCCAAGATCACTGCATATGTTCCTACTAGGCATCTGCGGTCCTCCACCCAGTTCCTTCTTCTAGTCCCCCGATTCCGTAAGAAGAAGTCGGGTGGGTCTAGATTTTCAATACTTGCCCCCCTCTTCTGGAACTCACTCCCTCTGACAATTTGATCTATCCCTTCCTATCCGGACTTTCAGGCTGCTCTGAAAACTTACCTTTTCTCTTCTGCTTATATTCTTTAAACCTCCCCCTTTTTCCTCCCTCAGTCTTCGTTTCTGCCTACAGCGCCAATAAACCGCTTGGTAGTAAAGCGCTAAACAAAACCTTTCCAACAACTTTCCAACTCCCATCAGCACCGAACACACCGCCCTCGCTATGAACACCATCCACTCCGGCTCTCCTTCGGACCCATGCCCTGACCACATCTTCAACAAAGCCGACACCATCATCGCTCCCCACCTACAGAACGTCATAAACAACTCCCTCGCGCCCGCCACATTTCCAGAGAGCTGGAAGCACGCAGAGATCAACCCCCTACTGAAGAAACCCACAGCAGACCCTAAAGACCTCAAAAACTTCCACTCCATCTCTCTTCTTCCCTTCCCTGCAAAAATTGAGAAGATCGTCAATAAACAGCTGACCGCATTCCTCGAGGCCAATGGATCCCTCGACCCATCCCAGTCCGGATTTCGAGCAAACGACAGCACCGAGACCTCCCTCATCGCAGCCACCGACGACATCAGGACCCTACTTGACAACAGGGAAACAACCGCCTTCATCCTCCTAGACCTCTCAGCCGCCTTTGATACAGTCTGCCATTGTTCCCTAATAACCCGCCTCCACAACGCCGGGATCCAAGGTAAAGCCCTGGACTGGATCACCTCGTTCCTCTCCGACAGAACCCAGAGAGTCCACCTCCCTCCCTTCCGCTACGCGGCAACCGAGACCATCTGCGGCGTATCCCAAGGCTCATCGCTAAGCCCAACCCTCTTCAATATCTACATGAGCCCCCTTGCCACCATCGCACGCAAACACAACCTCAACATCATCTCATATGCTGACGACACCCAGCTAATACTCTCCCTCACCAAAGACCCAGCCACCGCCAAACTCAACCTCCAGGAAGGAATGAAAAACGTTGCTGAATGGATGAACCTCAGCCGTCTGAAACTGAACTCAGACAAGACGGAGGTCCTCATCCTCGGACTATCCCCATCCGCTTGGGACGACTCCTGGTGGCCAGGGAACTGGGCACCACACTGACACCCACTGACCACGCACGCAAACTGGGATTCATCCTGGACTCTTCTCTCACGATGACCAAGCAAGTCAATGCCATCTCATCATCATGCTTCAAGACCCTGCGCATGCTCCGTAAGATCTTCCGGTGGATCCCTACCGGAAATAGAAAGACGGTCACCCAGGCCCTCGTCACCAGCCGACTAGACTACAGGAACGCCCTATACGCAGGAACCACAATCAAACTTCAGAAATGACTCCAACGCATACAGAACGCATCCGCATGACTCATCCTTGAATTTGGACAGGCCTCGTGGAAGGCCCGCTCCCTCCCCGCATGACGGGGCCCGGACCCCTGCTCTCCCTGTATCCAAGACAAGAACCATCCCGGCAACCCACCGGGGCAACCCACGGCCCGTCCACAACGGAACTCCAGCTCCTGAACACCCCAGTATCGGCTGGCCCGGGCCCCCGTCAGTACCACTGCCACGGCCCAGCCGCCATTTTTGGACACTACACGACAAGGCCGCGTGGCCTCGGCTCGACCCCAACCCTGGGCCTGGCCAGGCCCCGACATCGAGGCACCACCATCCACCCAGGAGGTGAAGAGACCACTTGGCAGGTCAATGGGAGAAGGAGTGTCAATGGCTCCCCTCCGCCAGGTGTCGATCGCCCCCGGCCTCCCCGGGCGCTGGCTCCACCCCCCTGCTGGGTGTCTGGACTCCCTCATCCCGGACCTCCCGACCTCCAAGTGCGAGGGTCCGGACATCAAAGGAGGCCAGACCTATAACTGGGGCAGCTCCAGAGCAGGAAGTCAGTTGTATCCTGGAGTCGAGAGACACCGAGACGAACTCATCCTTGGAGGCCTGCTGGCGCTGCCGCGGCCCTTTCTTGTGAACCATCTGCGAAGCCTGCTGGTGCTGCCGCGGCCCTCTTCATCGTGAACCATCGTCCAGGCCTGCTGGCGCTGCCGCGGCCCTCTTCATCGTGAACCATCGTCCAGGCCTGCTGGCGCTGCCGCGGCCCTCTTCATCGTGAACCATCGTCCAGGCCTGCTGGCGCTGCCACGGCCCTCCTCGTCGGGAACCATCTTCCTAGCCTGCTGGCGCTGCCGCGGCCCTCATCACCTTAACCATCTTCGTAGCCTGCTGGCGCTGCCGCGGCCCATCTTTGCGAACCCTCAAGCTCGAGGATTGTGAGCTCCATCTCTTGCTGTGCCCGTACCAGCCCGGTACTAAGACTGTCCCGCTACCCTTTTCCTTACAGAGATTAGAATTGGCAGGATCCTCGTATCCTGGTCCCGCTGTATCGTTTATCACCTTGCCTCAGGATTCTTATATAAAGTGTGCAGAACTCATCTTTGTGTGGTGTCCATCTGTGGGGGGGAAGTTACTTGTCTGTACGATCACCGGAGACGGCCCTCACCGGAGGCCTCTCCCCCTGTACTCGGCCGACCCTCCGGGTCTCCGTCTAACACTTGACATCCCCCGCCACTGCCACATATCAGCCCACCTGAGAGCCCTGCACTGGCTCTCTGTCAACAAAAGGTTCACGTTCAGGCTCCTCACCCACGCACACAAAGCGCTCCACGACATAGGTCCTGAATACCTCAACAACCGCTTGATGTTCTACACTCCAACACGCGAACTCCGTTCCGCCAGCCTCGCCCTCGCCACCGTCCCACGGATCCGCAGAACCACCGCCGGAGGAAGATCATTCTCCTACCTGGCGGCCAAGAGGTGGAACTCCCTCCCCACCCACCTACGACTGACCCAGGACCACCTCACATTCAGGAAACACCTCAAGACCTGGCTCTTCGAGCAGTAGCGGCACTCCCCCCTTCCCCAGCGCCTTGAGACCCCTACAGGTGAGTAGCGCGATCTACAAATATATTGATTCATTGATTGACTCTCTATGGGGCGAGAACTGTGTATTTTTGTGGCGCGTCGGGTAGGAGGCACAGGATCTCTCCCGAGTCCCCGTGAAGGAACCTCCTTGCACAAGGGTACGTGGAATGGCTGTTGCACAACCAAAAGGAGACACACATGGGTGATCACCCTACTATTCACACTAATACAAGCAGCAGGCAAGGCGTAAGTAAGATAGTGCATCCTACTGTATGAGTAGTGTAAGGGATGTAACTACTTTAACAAACAGATAAGATGTGCACACTACAATAATGGAGTGTATTCCACCAGAAGAAGCAGGAAACGTGTTTTGAGGCACAGGGAGATTAGCTGATTTGCCTAGAGGCAGACTCAAACTTGGTACCCAGCTTCAAAATCGGCCGCTATAGCTGTAATCGGAACAAGCAGTGCGCCATTGGCTACAATGTAAGTAATTGTGAATGGTATGCTTGCGTTCGGGGGGGGGCTGTTAACAGCTGTGACGTAAGGGTTAAGGTTCGCTGAATCTTGCACCTTTCTTTTTGGTCAGTGCTTCTCCTTCCCACCCATCCATCTACTGGGACTATTCCCTGGTAAGTGCGATGCAGTCATAAGAATGTCAGCCATACGGCCATTTATAGGATCAGGCCACCCTGGCAAGCTGGTATGCTAAAACAAGAATTTGTAATGCAATAGGTCTCACATTTTTGCGAGTTTGAGCTATTGACATTGCAAATAACAATTCCTTTTATTTTTGTTTTCGTTTTTAAAACATAAATAAAAGACATTGTCATTTACAATGCCAATAGCTTAAACTCACGTAGATGCGAGACCTATTTGCATTGCAAATGCTTGTTGCACATGGTAACACTGTCTGGACAAAGGTTTTTCTTTACAAGCACTAGTTAAACACCCAAAAAACAACAATATTGTGGTATATGTCTTCTATTTCTATTGTAGTTTTCTCTTTCATTTAGTCTTGTAGTTCTGTTATCTCCTTTAGATTCATAGCTATGTAATTCAGAATCCTTTTGTTGTAACCTAGAGATCTAGATTCTACTTCAGTGAAGCGGTTGGAGCTGAACTGGAGAGATGCCTGGACTCTAGCACCAGTGGGTTAATTACTACTAAAAGAATAAATTATTCTAACCTAATTACTGCCTCCTCCCGCTCTTTACAATGGCGACGAGGTTTATTTAATTATTTAATAACCCACTGTGTAGCTATTTTCATTTAAAGAAGAAAGGAAATTTCGTCTTTCAAGCATTCATTGATACGAATCCTCTGCGTGGTTGTGCCGGCTACCACTTTCCTTCCTTTCAACACTTTGGCACCTTTCCTTTTAATGATGTTGCTCTTTCTAATGACAATGACAATGCTTTTTCTGTTTCCGAATCTGCTCATTCCTATGACAATGCTGAGAAATGTCTTGATCCTGTTCCTGACAGTGCCTGGTTGCCTTCTTCTGATCTTGCGGACACTGATCTTGGGAATGATACTCCCTTGAATTCCTCTGTTCAGGATGTTCCTATTTCATCTAAAAGAAATGTGAAATTGCCTAAGAAATTTTGTGATTATGTTTTAGATTAATTTTGTTTTTTATTTTGTTTTGTTTTATTTTGTTAAGAAAAGAACATGTGGTATATGTCTTCTATTTCTATTGTAGTTTTCTCTTTCATTTAGTCTTGTAGTTCTGTTATCTCCTTTAGATTCATAGCTATGTAATTCAGAATCCTTTTGTTGTAACCTAGAGATCTAGATTCTACTTCAGTGAAGCGGTTGGAGCTGAACTGGAGAGATGCCTGGACTCTAGCACCAGTGGGTTAATTACTACTAAAAGAATAAATTATTCTAACCTAATTACTGCCTCCTCCCGCTCTTTACAAATATGCAACCTAAAGCTGAACAGTTTATATTTTACTCCTATTTAGTTTGTCAATCGTTCTTTACAGGAGCAGCCACCAGACACACTGCAAGGTGTTTTTAAGTATTGGCTACTACTAGACCTTGGCTAAAAGATATTAACAAACCAATAAGTCCATAAGAGGACACCTATTCCCAATGCTTGTTTTAATTGTTGTAATTGTACCATTTTGAACTTGAAAATGCAGGAATGACGGTCTGCTCGGCCTCACAGGCTTCGAACCCTGCATTTTGAAAATGCAATCCTAGCTAACTACAACAGATGTGGAAAAAACCTTATCAATATGAGCACATTTCATTACAGGGCAAAAACGCAAGAAACCTACAACCCCAATCTATATATAACTTCCAACCATTTAAATCTCCAAGGAGGGTGAACTCAGTAGTTTCTGGAGAGCATTCAAACTCTTACACCACACGACCAAGATTCGAGGAGCGTTTCAATCTAACAATAAGTCTCATGCTCATATTTTGAGATTCTGGAATACCCTGATCTTGTACTTCAAAAAGACTTGATATAACACATCTCATGACAATTTAGGCAAATCCATGACCTTGACTCACTCCCAGACCTCGAGCGCATCAGAATAACACTTTACCTTATATGTCGTCCCTCTTAACCGGTTGTTAAACACCCCCCCACCCCCAGGCCCGACGTAGTACTGTGCTGTCCATGGATTCGCTACTATCCTTCAGTTCGGGGACTCTGTGACGTCATATACCACGTTTGTTCGCGAGCTTACAGCGGAGCGCCAATAGCGAATAGGTTACGTAAAGTGATAGTGTAACGTCACATGGAACGTAGCTGCCGTCTCAATGTGGGCACATGATGCAAACAAAAATGGCCGCTGCTTTGAGGGACTTCCACCGAGCACTGTCAAACCAAAACCCCCTCCTGTGTTTTGGCAATGAGTTCTTCGTTACTTGAACGCCGTTGCGCAACCGATTTCTCCGTCCCTTGTTCATGTCTAAGTACCCGGTTTCTCTTTTCTTTTGAAAGAAGTGACTATGGAACGGCCGGAAAGACGTCAGGAGAGGCGTCACAATGTATGAGTAGGCAGTCTAGGACCGTACTCTGTGTCCAGCTGGAGTAGGGGAAGGAGGGAATGGGGATAAGTGAACTAGTCACTAACTAACGCTGTCTACCATCGTCAACTTACAGTGTGCGGGGTGAGGAGTTTCCACCTGAGGATGGGACAGGCAGGTACTTCCCTACTCCTGAGTGTTGGCCGTTTAGGAATGATCCAATATGATATTCATTGAGGAGTTCTTGGGTAGCCCCTTGCAATGCATAAACAAGCATTAACAAATGCAATATGTCTCGCTCCAATAATGTGAGTGCCGAGCAGTTGGCGTTGGTAATGTTTAGTTGTAAAGTATTGTTGAAAAGAAGGGGGAAAAAGACATCCAAATGTATTTTATCGTATTTGAAAGCTGTATGCTAAGAATAATGTTTAGAAATGTTTTAAAATTGTATAGTTTATAGTGTAGATACTGTGTATGAAGGAAATTATAAATAATAAAAGGAGGAAGGAAACAAGGAATTGTGAGAATGTAAAGGGAAGTGTTTGCCAGAAGGATTCCTTCCATTACAAAACCTGTGCTATACTCACACAGACAATATGGTGGACGTGTCACGCTAGACAGCATGATTTTGCGCCAGTGCTAGATAGAGAGTAGGAAAGTGACATATTTGCAGATATGGTGCTTTCCTATTCTCTCCCTCTCATACAACACAGCGCTTGGGTGCTGCGTTGTGTTGTGAGGCAGGTTTGTAAATCTGGGTCCAAGGTGTGTTGGGGCAGGTAGGGCATACATGCAGTAGTGTGATGTTGGCTGAAAATTTGGGATTGAAAATAAATCAGCACCGTTTGATTGTATTCATTTACCCACGTTTGTGTAGTGTTACATAAAATGCAATAAAAAGTAAACTATATACTAGGTAAAACGGTGTTGAAAATGTGATGTAGGAGTGGGATAGTGCTGAGAAGCTGCAGTTCTCATTCCTCTCCATCCATGATTCCACATGGGAGTGCCATTCCAGAAAACAAGTGAATTAAACAAGATTGTTAGTGCCAGTGCAGTTAGACTAAACCGTTACCGCCAAGGAATCCCTGGACTTTAATGGGTTTCCAGTGGAACGCAATGTTCTGCTGACCACCAATCACACTTTCTAGGCTGCCCTAAAAATTGTGGTATGACAAAGTGAATGGTTTTTATGTGTCGCTTGAGAAAACAGGACCCTGAGCACTGCCAGCCGAGGCCGAACAGGTGTTCACTAGAGACGCCAGTCATCTGCAGGAAACTGTTTGAAGATTCTCGAGGGATTATAAACAGCATTCTTCCTTTTATTGTTTACCTTCGTTCTGCAATTCTAACTAAACAGTCAAATGAACAAAGCAGTGATTGAATACTCCGAGAAGCAAGCTCTATGCAAGTACCCTGCCATTAAAAACATATGGAGGGACACATACAATGTATTTCCTCACACAACACTGCCCTCTTTAAACATTTAAATGAAAAAATAATAAATTGCTTTTTATTATCTATATATCCTGATTTTAATGATAACAGATTTGGATAAGATGGAAAACAATCTTTAATTATTCTAATAATAAGGCTCTTCCTCAAATAAACACATCGCCTCTGCTGATTAACCCTGTGTCAATCCTACCAGCTTAATACGAGATCAGACGCAAGCAGGACGACAACACAAACCAACAAATGGTTATCTCTTCGTAAATCACCCCAGTCAGCAGCACATTTCATAGATTCCTAATGCTTGGTCATGGTGGGGGAAGGGATACTGCCTTTCTGTCTTCCGGTGGTTTTAGAAAGAAAGCAGGACTGCTTGCAGGTCAGAAGGGCGGGGATATCGGGCATGTTTATGGACTTGATAAGTGTCACAGCACGTCTAGATTTAGCAGAAGACAGGACTGGCATAATTAGTGACTGCAGCGCTACCTGGCACGAACAGCATGTTACAGTCACGCCATCTCATGGCCCAGGATGACCAAAAGCACATGGAGGATGTGCAGCGTCTGTTCAGCTGGGGAGAGGGAGGTCAGGGGTGT
Organism: Lissotriton vulgaris; assembly: GCF_964263255.1. NCBI lineage: Eukaryota > Metazoa > Chordata > Amphibia > Caudata > Salamandridae > Lissotriton > Lissotriton vulgaris. The sequence goes on from NC_141693.1 coordinate 1,900,188,177, forward strand.
GGAGCATATTTAAAAGTAACCGCGGGACATCCATAAAATGGCCGCCATGTTCAGTTAGTAAAAAGTGTTGCGGGAGAGCATGAGGCAAGACAAACCGGTTTAAGAAAATAGTGCTTTCAGGTTGTAATTAAAACCTATCGAGCAGCAACACATGTAACAGAGCCAGTCCTCGTTGGGGGTTACAAAAGGAGCAAAGGCTGTACTGAGGCGGGACTACTAAGCCTAATCACTAATCAAAAGCAATAATTTAGAAATGACAGTAACAGGAGCCAACTGAAAAGATTGGTGGAAAATGGGAGGAGCTTCAAGTCCATACCTAAATACAGTATGTCTCGAAGAGACAGCGCAAGCGCTGCCTAAGCGAGTCCTAAAACTAAACATAATACACGCACCTACCGGGACCTTTGGTGAGAGAGCTCCTTCCATTGGCTTGTAAAATTGTCCTTCACATTTTGCTTCCAACCACCACAGCATAGAGCAGGGGGCAGTGAGTCAACTGCACCGGTGAGTCGACTCCCCTGCTAGCCATGGTCTACCTTCACTTTGACTGCACGATACCCACATTTGCCTAAAAATAGTTATTTTCTCTTCAGTGACAGATATGGTTTAAAGCAGGGATCTCCAACCTTTTCTGTAGTAAGAGCTACTTCTGTTCAATGAAAATCATCCCCAGCTACTAATATTATTAACTTTTAATAGTGACCATGTAAGATTCAATTACATTAGTAGCCACTACATGCATGGTTGTCAGCAGTGATCACCTTAATGCATCATGCATGGTTTTTAACAGTAATGTAATAAGACTTTCTCAATTTGGAATGCCTCTCCATGAGTAATACAAAAGAGCTTTAGTTGTAAAACCCAAAGCATCAAGGTAATAATATGAGTAGTAAGTCTCCCTGACCTCACATGCTTTATCACTCATATAAGCTTTAAATATAGTTAGAAAAATCGAACATTTTTCTCCGAACATCAGCTTCTGAACAAAGTTCTAAAAATACACAGTCTTTCATCTCCAATAAACGCGTTTCAATTTTGGTATACATGTATAAATTAAATCAAGCAAAACCTTCCAATTTAAAATGGTGACCTGCACAGAGAAGAGCTACTTATAGGTATCTGGTGACCTACCAGGTGCTCATAAGCTACTCGTTGGGGAAGCCTGGTTTACAATGTACTTCTTTGATTATGTATTATATTAGCTTTAAATAATAGCTATTTATTTTATCTGCAAATAGGATTCCGGGTTATATGATGTTTTCTCTTCCCTTCCCTTTTCAAAGTTTTTAAGTGTAGCTGCCCTAGATTTTAGTGCATTGGTATGTGGTGATTCATTCTTGTCTCATTTACAAATAGTATTAAAATGCATGGCACTGTTGAAAGGTTTGTTAGTAAAAAACATCACTAATTAAATGGCCACATGAGTGAATGTTTTTTAGATGTTAGATTTTTAGTGTATACATGTGACAATCAACTTAAGATTTTATTTTCATTTTGTGATACATGTTTTCATTAAAAAAGTAAAGAAAAAATACAATTGAACAACTTGCAAAAGTCAGACCTATTTGTTTTACCAATACTTTGTTTGTACATCATGTTACTCGAAGTTCTGTAGTTATATCATTACATTCATATCTGTCAATTCAACCTCACTTGCTGGCTGTCCCCACTGCCCCCCATTTCTCACTCATATTCAACCTCCAGAGAAAGATAAGGCTCTGTAGATCTCCCCAGAGACCTGCCAAGGACCAGTTAGTATTTGAACCATAGTGGAAGGGAAGGGGATGTGAAACAAGATAATGACATGCAGAATTTGTGGACTGGCTTCAACGAGAATTGGACACTCAATGAGGATGAGGTATTTTCGCCAGCAACTTGCATATCTTGAGGGAGTAAGCAGATCCTGTTGTGGAGACCATGTCAGACATGCCATGATAACCAGGAGACCATATACTAGAGTTATTATTATTATTATTATTATTATTAATGAGTTTTATATCGCGCCTGGTTACCCTTGGGCATCCCAGCGCTCATCCAGAAAGATACGCCAAAGCAAGAGACACAGGAATTAGGCAGGGAACAAATGAGTTTTTAAAAGTTTGCGAAACCGTAAGGTGCTCGTTTCCGAGCGCAGGTGCAACGGAAGGGAATTCCACAATGTTGCCACATTTATGGAAAATCTTCTGCCACCGGTTCTTGCCTTCCTGACCCTCGCAACTTGCAACAGATGTTAATGATCTGAACGAAGGGCACGGGAGGCCTTGTAAGATTGAACCATATCCCGTAGGATAGGTGGGCCTTTCCCCTGCAAAATTTTGTTGGCCATACAGAGTGCTTTGAATTTCACCCTCTCTCTGACAGGGAGCCAGTGTAGCGCCTTCAGCGCAGGGCGAGCTGACTGATGCCTGGGAAGATCCGTCATGAGCCTGGCGGCCGCATTTTGCACTTGCTGCAGTTTGTTTAAGGTAGATTCTGGGGCCCCCAGAAACAACGCATTGCTGAAATCCAGCCGTGAGATGATGAGCCCCTGTATAAGTAACCTCCTAGAGGCGACTGGGAGGAGAGGTAAGATCTTCCGGGCTGACCGGAGCAGACCGAAACACACGCCTGTGGTCTTTTTAGCGTGTGTCTTAAAAGAAAGGTCCTGCTCCAGCCACACCCCCAAGCTCTTGATCTCCTGTTTGGGGGTGGGTGCCGCTCCCAGGCAGCTAGGCCAGCTACTAGGTGACAAGGAGGGAGGGGAGTTCCCCAACATCATCAGTTCCGGTTTTGAGCCGTTAAGTTTGAGTGCTGAGCTGCACATCCAAGTAAAGATCTTAGCCAAACACGTGTGCAGCTGGTCGGGTTGGTTTGCCGACTGGGGGAGCCCTACCACCACCTGAGTATCATCAGCATAGCTGATGATCTTGATACCCAGTGGTATTACCACACTCTCCAGTGGGGCCATATAAATGTTAAATAATGTAGGGCTCAACGATGAGCCCTGTGGCACACCACACTGGAGAGGGACCGATGATGACTTTTCGTGGTCGATAGTGATTGAATTTACTCTGTGTTGTATGGTAGACATGCCCCTCGATATAGGTGGCTGGGCTGTACTCGGTGTTGCGAATAGCCAAAGTGTGGGCCTAAAGGCACTGCAGAGCTTTTATAGATGAGCATTATTAAAAGCAGAAGTTTTCCTTCAAATATATTTACCAGTGTAGCAGGGCTAGCATGCGCATTGAGGTGGATTACATAGTAACTTATATTCTAGATGCTTTAATGGTCAAATCTTTCTCCTGGCTTGAAATGTCAAGATCTTTTGGCTGCATAATTTTTACATCCTTGTTTTGGGAACTCACTGCAAAGTAATACATTCATTGATACTGTGCTTACAAGACATAGTCTGCTTTTATGGCTGTTACTGGATCCTACAGTTCAAGCTTTTACCACAACTTGACGAGAAGGACAATAATGCAATCTTGTCTTGGTGCATTTGCTCTGAAAGTGTATTAGGCATATAAAGATTATGGCTAGTCAGATCTGTGTCATTTAATCCTGAACAAAATAGGTGTAAACCAATGAAGTATAAGATAAAGTCCTGCTTTGGTCATTCAATAGAATACCTTTGCCAGGGACCATATTGCGATGCTTGTAGGAATTTTAGTGATGACTCTTGAATTTTCCCTCTCATCTTTCAATCGAGGTCCGATATATAATTTTTTTTCTTTGCCCGGAGAAGGTACAGGTAAGAATTTGTCTTGGTCTCTAGGACACTCAACCTACTTTTTGCTACTCCAGGGATTATATAGAGAAAGGAAAAGTACTTTTGTCTAAACTCCACCCTCTTTATGTAATTCGTTTCATGAGAGCTTCATACCCTATTACTGGGTACATTCTTCCTTGTGGGGAGAGACTGTTGCTCTAGTTTCATACTAGCTCTACTTTCTTGAAAATTGTACTTGTCCCTTGTTACGGCCATTACTCTGCAGTCTGGGCCATGTATGAGGTAAGTGAGAGATTTTCTTGTTCTCCTGGGCACAGGCTGGATGTATTGACACAGTTGAAGTAGTACTTCTTTATGGATATCCTAGGATTGAAACAGGTCATATGAAAGTACGGGTCAGATCTTCTTGCTATCTTTGCGGGCTGTTGTCAAATTTCAGTGTTTCTCAATCCTTTGAGAGGGAGCCTTCCAGTGGCAAGGATTCAATGGCTGTCGTCCCTGTAAACCATTCTAAGCTATGCAAGGTTTGCCGCGTTGCTCCCCGACCTGCTGGAGTCAGTTGCCGGCCCATTCTGTCCACCAGAATCAACAAGTACTGTGGCTTCTTCTGCCCTTTTTGGGTAGGGCCTGCCTGTTGCTGTGACCCATTGGGTTTTAAGTCTATGAGCGGCATTGTGGCTGTGACTCAAAGTAATCAAGGGCAATCTTTAATTTCTATAATTTGTGAAAATTATGTTAATTAATATATCCCTTACATGTATCTGCTAACTTAATGTCTTAATTACTAAAGATACAAATAACTTTTTATGGTTGATTAGTTCTCCATGAGACCCTAAGGTAACTGTAGGTAATGTGTCTCAAATCTACTTGGCCAAATTTGCTGAACAAATGCTAGTAGTAGCTCCTCTTAAAGATTTTCAAAGTAAAGTATAGAACCGAAACAGCTCTGCTGGACTTCTGGGATGACACCTTTAAAATGACTGATCAAGGAGGCTGTCCACGGTGACAAATTCAATCTTACTTCCCGGAACTGGTTGATTTTTCCTGGCCAACAGATGACAGTGAGTCTAATTAGGCAAATGGCCTTCTTGGAAGCTGCATATCCCTTGTGTTGTCCCCAAAGTGTCCCTTCTATTGCCACTTTAACATTTATTTGGCATCACATTTTCTTTTTTCTTGGGGCTTGAGATTAAAAATCATTTGTAAGATAATGATACATATGTATATATAATATTGTCTCTCCAGGCATGCCTAGTGGCTTTTGAAAAGTCAGTTCAGGGCTGGTGTCTTTAGCTGAAAGGAAATCATTGTCTTTGGCCAGAAATGTCTGACTGGTTGAGAATCATGTGCTGCTGACCTTCTCTTAGGATTTGAGTTTGTGATTGATAAATGAAATGCTTGACTGTAATCTTGGACATTAGGACAACGTTACAAGATCTGTTATGCAATGCTGTCAAAGAATGACGTTTTAGGTACACTCGTTGAAAAATATCCTGTCTCATCATTTGGCCTTGGTAGTGGGAGCAGCAGAAGAAAATGCCTCGATGGACAGCAGTGATGATCTTTAAGTAGTCCTCACAAAATCATCTGCATCGATTCCAGTTAGCACACAGCGATGCAGTCAAAACAGTATTTGGGCTCAATGCAACAGAACGTTGTTCAGAGAAGAGAACATCTCTACACTTGCTTCATGTAGAAGTCAGAATTAGTTTAAGAAACCATGTTTGTTTTTAAGTACCTTCACAGCCTTGATTCTCATTATTTGATACCAAGAGTTTGATGGTATACCCCAATTAGGCCCATAGGCAACGCAGTCTAGCACTTTCTTTGCACAGACTTTCAAACTCGCCTCCAAGAGCAAGTGGCAAATACTAGTCCAGGCTGGCTTACCCTTGAATAGTTTACCTCTGCCTGTCCACACATATATCTTTACAGCTGCAGATGACTCCTCAAGGTACCAAGGTAATACGCTTTATATTGAGGAACTGTTTAAAATACTGGAAAAGCTTGATATGGTTACATATTGCCAACGAAATTTTTCTGCAGTTGGGTAATTGATCAGCGTTTACAAGAGAGTGCATGGTTTTCTGTGACTGAAAATAGGATTTACTTGATTGACTTTAAAAGATATTAGTTATATGTAGGACACCCGGTTTTATGGGCTTTAACATTCCCATCTTCATTTATCCATATTTATATTTTGACCATCTTATTGATAATTATCCATATTTATTTTGTGTTATAAGAATGAATGGGGTCGTAAAATTGTATATTTCCACATTTCATTAATTCCTAAATGTGCACTTGTCGTGTTTTAGCAAACTAAGCAGCCACATTAAAAAAATACTACACCCACAGGTGCAAATTAGCATTATACTACAAACCATATGCCTGTATTTAAGGTAATCTCATCCTATTTTTTAACTCCCCATGTTGTCTATCTGCTCAGCTTTTGCATGGAATACATGAAAGGCAGCATGGATAATTTTCAGTATTTTCCTGCCTTAAAAAATAAATATAGTCAGGAAACACACTGTTTTTCTGTCCGTGTTTATAGTAAAAATCAGTAAAAACTAAAAACTAGCAGCCTTAATTATATGTAACTTTTATTGAAATAAGTCTTTATGACCGTCATCGACAAAAATAAGAAACAGGGAAGTCCGTTCTAAACATAAAAAAATAGACTTTTGGGCTTCCCTGAAAATACCAAAGTGACCACTATGATTGAATTTAAATATTTTCCCACATATGTTTCATTGTGGTTAACAACAACAACAAAAACATTAAAGACACAATCTGTTGCAATATTACCATAAAAATTAACAAAAGTAACACTACATAACATTGAGCAGCAACGGAAAGTTGATTACCATCGAATAGTGCACAAATAAGTACTGTAGTTTGTCAGTATTTTCCTGAATAATATTCAGTGACTCTTACTAGGGAAAGTGCTCAAGTTATTTCCTCCCGTTTGAAAGAATTCAGTTTGAATCCACCAGACAATGTCAGTAAAAGTAGGCATTGCCATTACTACTGTGTCACTAGTTTTCATTTGTATAATTGACCATGCAATACCCTCTCATTTAATACAAAAATCAACATATCCCCTCCCACCATTAAACCTCCCCTCAAATTGCACAAACCCCCTACAAAACGTCCAACCATAAAGCACCATCCCCATTTAATTTCATTCACCAACCTTTCACACCAGACCCAAACGTCACTTTCCTGCACTCTGCTTCCCAGCGCCCCTCTGTCAAGTCCCCAACCTTTCTGGCCTAGTATGTGACCCCATACACCACTCAGGAAAATTCTTCAATGTCTATTTCATTGCCCCATCACCATGGTGTCATTGTAGTGCTGCTGAGAAGACTGTCGCTCAAACAGTCGTGTCCTTACCGTTTCACCCTTTTTAGGTCGAGCCTGGGCAGCGCTTACGCTGTTGATTAGTGAACTGTGGTAATTGCTTTGTGGCGTTCCAACTCCACCCATTGCTTGCTTTTGTTTTTCATTTGTCTATGTCAGTGTCCTTCAAAAATCCTTGCTTGCTAGTGGTCAGTCCTGCCTATTTGTCCCTGCTTTTTCTCTTCTGTTCCTCCCATGCAGCAGGGACTAAGTACTGTCTCATCACACTACAGTTCTACGTCTGTTCTTTAGGGGACTCATTTTTTATTGGTTTCTTCCTCTGTTTCTATTTGCCTGTGTGTAGTTTTGGCACCATAGCTGATTACATTTAAATACAGTTTTCCTCCCTCTCACCTCCTCTTAATTCCATAGTTGTATTGGGGATACGTCTTGCGCCATGCATCCCTCTTTGTTTATATTATTTAGGCTTTTAGGAATTTTCGATGTTGATCGTCATTTGGGCTATTTTCAGTAGGATGTTAGTTTGGTTTTGGGCTTTGTTCTAAGGAGGATTGGGCTTGTTATTACCTGTTGCTGTCAGCAACGCACAGGAGCAATAATCCTGTTACCTGCATGCACTATGGCTCCCAGCGTCATACAAGCTCAGATTTATTTCTTTTTTTGCAACTGGTATGTGCGTTTTGACAAGCTTCGCCACACAAGGGACGACGTGAGATGAGTGCAGTGCACTGCGCAGTAGCTGGGACGCCGGAAGAGTTTGGCCTGTGTAGCATTGAACTTCTGTAGTAGTCCAGGTTAGAGGTTCTGTTTGTAAATTGCTAATTATAAGCAGAGCGCAGTACACAAGCGGGAGTGTGGGGCAAAAAACGGTATGAAGAAAAGAGGTGTGTGGCGTGCGCATGCGTAATAAATATTAGTATGCCCCTCTTTAACCCCTTCGCTGCTGATGACGAGCTCAGCTCGTCATCAGCCACGGTGGTCGTGTGCGGATGACGAGCTGAGCTCGTCATGTAACGCGGCTTTTGGAAAAAAGCAGCACAGCAGAACAATTACCGCCGCAGCAATGTGGTTAAAAGTGACTCGTTAGTAACTGCAGTTTTCGCTGCGAGGTTAACCTCCTCCAGGATGAAGTGTTTTCCTACGACCAACGTTGAGAAGTATTTATATCGTAGGATAAGTGCTTTCTAACTGCTTTTAAGCAGGGGTGCTCCAATATGGCCGACATGGTCATATTGTATAGCAGGCCTCTAGCAGAGAAAAGGAAGGAGGAGTCCGTGGTTCTAGCCTCACTTGAATACACTCCTTTCCTTTTCAGCTGTTCACGGGAGGTTTGTGTTTTTTGTTTGTTAATAATTAAGATTTGTCGCTTTGTTTCTGTGCTTCATTTATTTGGATGTGGTTTATAATTTATATGTGTTGCCATAGGTAAAGTGCCTCGTTGCACCTGCCTTGCACACACTGTGAGGTCCGGGTGACAAAGGGTGTCTGCTGCCACTGGCCAGGGAGGTGTGTACCCCAGTATAGACACTCAGCAGCACATGAAGTGTCTGCATTCATGGTATGATGTCTTCAATCCATGCGTGCTTACCACAGGCAACGCCTCATTTCACCCTCCCCTCTGTCTCGTTTTGAGCTGGCTCCATCATATGTACATTTTATGCGTTTTCAACATTGAGCAGCAGGAGAAGTGTGGCTCAATGGTTAGAGCTGCAGACCCTGATGCAGAGGTCTGGCCCGGGACAAGGGTTCAATTCCTGCCTCGGCGGCTCTTGGACTCAATCTCCCCAGACCTGATAATTCTCGCCTCGGTGCCTAGTCTAATCATGTGTGTGACTCTGGGCAATAGCTTGCTTAATCTCCACAACGGCCCCAGCAGCGCTTGTATGCCTGGCTTCACCTTGGGGGTGCCCAGGAGTGGACATTTCACAGGGAAAAGCCAGGAAGGGTTCCACAGCGGTATGAGTGCAGCGCCGGGACGCCCCGTCGCTGGGTCAGCCGTGCGCTTTAGAAGTACAACACATTTACAGGTGTCCGAGGCCACGTTGTCTCCTTCACATCACACGTGTGATTTTGTCTCTCTAGGGCGTTTCTTAAAATTGTTCCGTCACATGCAGCTTCTAAATAGTGTCCCTTTTGCGTTTTATTTTAGAACTATGGCTGCAGATTTTTATTTTATTTTATACTGTAAAGCAACTTGACCAAAGCGCCACCCCTGAGCAACGCAGTTTAAAATACATAAGCGGTTGCTCATTATCCTGCTAGCTCTATTCATAGCATGGCACTGGAAGTAAACCGAACACTAACCACAGCCTATGGGGTAGAGACAGGCGGATAAGGGGGTGTGCCACTAAGCGGTATTAATAGCAGGAGTTTTCTTTACCAAATTTAGTGATACATTGAGGGCTTCAGCATTCTTTAGACTGAGGAACATGTGACAGTAAATTGACTCCATATGATGAGGTAACTCAGTTTAACCCTGAAATGATACAGACAGACGAGAAGCAAGTGTGCATGTGCAGCATCTTTATTTTTGAGTCTGACAAAAAATGAAGTTTGTAATCAGCCATCTTCCAATGACGATTTCGTAGTCTCTTCTGATTTTATCACTTTTGGAAATGTAATCTGTATCACTAGGGGCACGACGTCTTTTGTGTTTGTTCCTTTTTTAGGTCCTGCCTGAGACAGTGCATGGCTTGTAAGACATTTTATCAGCTTAAAGGGGGCTTAGATCTCCACCCATTACCTACCGCTGGGTGGCTTCATCCTTACTCAGAAGAGTTTGAGCAATTGGCATTGTAAATGACAATGCCTTTTATTTATGTGTTAATTAGCAAAACAGATAAATAAAGGCATTGTAACTTGCACTACCAATAGCTTAAACTCTCGCAAATGCAAGACCTATTGCATTGCAAATGCTTGTTTAAGCTGTTGCCCAACAGCCCACGCTCACCTTACCACCATGTACGCACCCCCAGCTTCTCTGCTAACGGTACTCTCATCTTCAACAGCTAAAACGCATTGCCTAAATATGACAAGTGAACTCCATCTTCTTTACAAAATAAAGTTTTGCATTATTTCATGTCATGTATGTCCGATCACACCAATGCCCCTGTGCGGGCAGAAGCCCTACATTTCCCTGTGAACTTTGCGCCTAGCTTATTCCGTCGCGTCATACTTAACTTGCCCCATGCTAAATTCTCCTTGCCACAAGTGCTGTCCAAAATAAGTATGTCCCCGACCATGATCGTCCACTCATTCTGATTCTTGTTTCATCACTTTTTTCAATCCCAAACCCGATAGGTGCACAAGGCCGTTTTCTCCCAAGTGAACAATCAACACATCCAGACAATATCTCACACTCATCAGGTTAGAAAGCAACGGTAACAGTTGTCTCCAGGTCATCCTCCCTTTGCCCCACCAGTCAATTTTAAACTCTGTGGTCCGGAAACACAATTCTTTTCAAAAGGGCCATTTCTTTCCCCCTGCTTGTGTGCTGCCCATTTAATGAGCAGGTGTTCAATAACCCATGTAGAAAACAATGCCACACTCGGTCCTGCTATGCAAACTGGAAAAAGAAAAAAGCATATTAGCCATCTGAAACCAGTAAATCCTTAATTCGTTTAATATAACGTAAGCAACCTCCTTAAGACTACAGTCCCATATGCATAGTATCATTCAAGAAAAGGCTTTTTATGCAGCTCCTATTCTAAAAGTAGGTTTACCTGAATTAGAGGCCTTCCCTGTATTTGTCAACATTTTTATCAATACAACTAATACTTGAGATGCCACTAGAACGTTACCACCTTGATGAGATAAAACCCAATCAAACTTTGACCTGCCATCCCTTTTAAAATGAAACCAAGCCACCACTGGGCAGATGAGCCCCCCAATGCAGTTCAGCACTATTACTGCCCCTTTGCTCTGTTGATGTGTTTTTAACTTTCATACTGTTACCTGCAACCTACTCAATTTCAGTTCACCCTCTTCCACCTTAATGCCACAATCCTTGTCCCCTCCCAACAACTCTAAAACCCGAAAAGCCCCAACCAACAATCATATCATGCACAATTTGAACAAAATCAAAATTCAAACTCAGGTAAACAAACTAACCTTGCATCAGGGCAACCAGTATATGTATATTACTTTGCTTACTTTAGGTTGTCCAACCTTGAAATAGGTTCTTGCTTATTTCTCCTGCTGTGGGATCATAACCTCAAAATAATTTGCTGTAGAAATTAATCTCTGACAATTTACCTGCATTTGTAGTAGCTGATACCCATTTTTCAATGTTGTGCATTTACAAGCGCAATACGTCCTCCCTTCTCTCTTGCGCACTTTCCTAATCATGACCTCTTTTAACGGCACCTGTGGTTAAAAACTCTACCCATGACTGTTGATAAGCCGACCTGAAAGACATTGCTAGTGAATTCTCAGGAAAACGCAGTATCCTCAGTCTCCCAGCTTCCAAATGTCTTGAGCTACCTGTGTCTTCTGCATGTCAGCTCCAGGTGACAACCCATGTCATCTCTGCCACTGTGAACAAGAGAATGTCCTCGCGGTGTTATTGCTCTCTAGTGACACATTCTTTGTCCAAAAAACAATAGTGTACATAAAACAACCAAGCATGAAAGGCTGTAGCAACTTCAACAACGTCTTATCTTTCATGTTCTGTCTAGTCACTAGTGCCACCACTATCTGACTGTCCAAATTAAAAGTCACTGTTCTGTTAGATAGTTGCTGACCCCACCATGAAATTGGCACCCAAAGTGGAAAACATTCCAAAAAACAGTGCTCCTCCCTTCTTGTATCCATTTGTTTGCCACCTCTCCGATCACCACTTCCCTTCCAAAAAAAAGTCCAAATCCATTTGCAATTGAACATATCTGAAGCGTTGATGCAAAATCTATATCATGACAACTTGCTCACTTCACTGAAATGCCTCTGCAGCTGATATTCGTACCCTATGGTGTGGCATTGTTGCTCCTGATAATGGCAAAACCCAGCCCTCCATAAAATGCTCTTCCTGCACTCAGTACTCTGCACGCAAATTAAGTTCACAAGCAGACGTTGAACCTGACGCAGTTGTAATTTCGGAGATGCTATAGCTTCCAACACTACTAGTAAGTTTCTTTTTTGCCTGCAAAGGTGAACGGGGGATTTTCATGGCTGCCACCCTACCAGCTGCCTCCCCTTGGGCCTAGTAATGCCCACCGTACTCTGTTGTGTTGCTTGATTACCAGCAATGCTTGGTATAAGCATTCCTGGAATGTTTGTGTTTAACCTGGCGTTTGCTTCTCGGGGCAGTTAGAAGTTGGACACTGGAAAGCTGTATAGCTGAGATACCCGCCACCCCCTCTCAACACAATCCCCAAGGATGGGAAACCGGAAACGGTTCTGAACTTTTGGAAGACGGGAGGGAGTGACCCTCCCAGCCGTATTTATTAAAATATGAAACAAAATAAAACATTAAAATAACAGTTTCATATTATGTACAATTTCATTTCCACATTGCGATGTTTGGCTAACCTTAACATATTCTCTAATACAAAGGTTCTCCTAGCCGAACTAACATCCTACAAAACATTTAACTTGAAATTGTACATCCTAACGTTTAAGGGCCAACGGCAAGGTCGTAACCGGTGTCAAGATCCCTAAACCAGAAATATCCCCCTCACTTGTGAGGGGCGACCGCACAGAGGTGTACCTCAAGTGCATCTACCAATTTCCCTTGACTTGACGGGGGCCCCAATAAACTCGACGCCATTTAAAGGTCGTCCGAGGACTCGTGTGAGGTATCTAGAAGGTAGCGTAGACCCCCTCCCAAACCCCACACAACTTACCACATCTGCCGTCGCAGATGTCTTGGCCCCGGGAAATTCCCCAGGAGGGGGCTGTAGCCCCTCCTACCCAGGAAGGGGCCTTGACCGCCTTTCCTTTCCTTTCGGCGGCCCATCCTTAGAAGGGACCGCCTCCCCGTTGAGGGGCCAATGGCCACCTCCCCCGAGCGCTCCCATCCGTAATGGGTGACGCCCACCCATAGGGATCTTCCAATTACTGCTCACCGATCATGACCTTACCGCCCGACCAAAATAAATACGACAATTCTAACTAAATTACTAAATGACTAAATTACTAAAAGACAGTAACAATTATAATTTATTAAAAAAGGCATGATTAGTGATCAACACTAGTGCAGAATTACTTTATTTGTAAAAACCTAATACCAATTGACCATTCTTTATTGCATATTCACAGTTATCACGATAATCATCACACCCTGCAAAAATTAGCGTTACCACATCAAACTTACATAATACCAATTGACCATTCTTTATTGCATATTCAAAGTTATCACGATAATCAACTTTATTCAAAACCACTTGCTGTCCTCAGGGGCTGGTGGGTGGGTCAAAATTGGCTCTTCGTTCCGTCTCGAGCTCACGTGCAGCGAGGAGGTGCAGCTTCAGAGCACAGGAACAAGAGGATGCTTTCTTGGCTTGTTGCTCCTTTTATCCGTCTTCAGGGCGGGCGTAAACCCGCCCCTGCCTGCCCCAAGGGCGTGGCCGGCCGCGTCAGTGTCTAGGCCAGCCCCCTCCAGGGCGGGAAAAAGCGCGCCCCGGCTACGCCGCTTCGGGCATACCAGCCGAGACTCGCCTCCCGCCCAAGATGGCTTCCCGGGGGGATCGTGGTACTCCGCCATACGTTTGGGGGGACCGAATGGTCGCCCTTTTCCATATAGCTGAGATACCCGCCACCCCCTCTCAACACAATCCCCAAGGATGGGAAACCGGAAACGGTTCTGAACTTTTGGAAGACGGGAGGGAGTGACCCTCCCGGCCGTATTTATTAAAATATGAAACAAAATAAAACATTAAAATAACAGTTTCATATTATGTACAATTTCATTTCCACATTGCGATGTTTGGCTAACCTTAACATATTCTCTAATACAAAGGTTCTCCTAGCCGAACTAACATCCTACAAAACATTTAACTTGAAATTGTACATCATAACGTTTAAGGGCCAACGGCAAGGTCGTAACCGGTGTCAAGATCCCTAAACCAGAAATATCCCCCTCACTTGTGAGGGGCGACCGCACAGAGGTGTACCTCAAGTGCATCTACCAATTTCCCTTGACTTGACTGGGGCCCCAATAAACTCGACGCCATTTAAAGGTCGTCCGAGGTCTCGTGTGAGGTATCTAGAAGGTAGCGTAGACCCCCTCCCAAACCCCACACAACTTACCACATCTGCCGTCGCAGATGTCTTGGCCCCGGGAAATTCCCCAGGAGGGGGCTGTAGCCCCTCCTACCCAGGAAGGGGCCTTGACCGCCTTTCCTTTCCTTTCGGCGGCCCATCCTTAGAAGGGACCGCCTCCCCGTTGAGGGGCCAATGGCCACCTCCCCCGAGCGCTCCCATCCGTAATGGGTGACACCCACCCATAGGGATCTTCCAATTACTGCTCACCGATCATGACCTTACCGCCACAGGCCGGATAGTTGACCGGCTATCCGGACCCCCCACAACTCCTGCCTAAAGGTCATGTCATAACGTCTTTAGCCAAGCTATCAGGTCTCCTATGAGTAACTCGTTCCCCACCCGGGACAAATGAACACCATCCCCCAAATACATACTGTCCCCTTTAATACAACCATGCGGAATAGAATGCAGTGTATTTGAACGGAACAATCTACTCACTTTATTATTAATTTTCCTTACTGAATGATTTAGAGCAGAAACCGAAAGAGCCCCCCGCCACACTTTCCGTGGGATCATATGGGACCATGCAATTGTGCACCCTGGAACTCTTCTCGCTAACCAACTTACCGTGGAAAGCATCGCCTCAAGAAGAAGTCGTCTACCAGTGGACACCAAATCATTGCCCCCAAGATGAACTATGACTACAGACGGCGGTGACCTCGTCCGCCCTAACAAACCCTCAAAAAATGATCGAAACTGGTCAATACAGAGCCCGCCCTTTCCGTAGAAGGACACACTGTACCCGTATTCCCCAGCCACGTGAATCATGTCACCTGCTTTGAATACGTCCGCGGCACGCCTCACGTATGAGTGGCCCACGACCCACACCTCCTTTTTCACAGCCGGTGATGTCTGACCGCTGGCCCCCCGGTGTCGGGTCGACTGCCCAGTCCGCCCCGCCTCGTAGGCTTGCGTAACTGAAAACCAAAGAAAACAAGAAGCGTGAGTACATCATTACAGCTTCACAACATGTGCAACCGCACATACCTCTTATAACAGTTCGAGGACCAACGCCCCACACGTTTTACTTGTTCAACGTTCAGACCCCTGGCTGTAGCCTCTGTAGCAGCCCCTATCCGAAAGGAATGGGTCCCAAATTCGCCGGGGTTCAAGCCCGCGGCCGAAATCGACATCGTAAGCACCCGCCGAAACTGAAACCTCGTCAGTGGGGTGGCGTCAGCGTGTCTCAACAAGGCCCCCCCCCATGATGCCACCCTTTGCGCTAAATATTCCTCTACGCATCCCACAGGGCACATGGGAGACCCGGGAATCCTTTGTATGATTATGCAGTCCCCAATCGCACCCTGATCGGTCTTGGACCTGACAAACGAGACAGTCATTGTCTCCCCCCTGACCTGAACGTGCTCTCGGCACAGTCCCCCCATGGTATCCTGCTTGTTCTTTGCCACTAGTTCGCTCACCCGCATAGCCCCATGGAATGCTAGCACAAAAGCGGCTCGGAATAACCTTGTTTCATACTGGGATGAACACGTTGCAGGAAGTACAGATAACAACAGAGCCAACCTATCCAGACCTATCGGGCGCCTTTCATCTACTCTGCGACCCTCAAGGCGTTGCCACCCACGTAGCGCTTTTTGCACAACGAAAGACGCAGTCGGGTCCTGGATCCCATGAGCCCTTGCCATAAAGGAAATGGCGGCCCGATGCCTCTGGGCCGTAGCCACTGATTTGCCTGCCTGATGTAAAGACAGCAGGAATTTAACTACTAGCTCTTCCTGGCCCCAAAGCTCTCCCCTAGCAGCCCCCAAAAAGGCCCAATAGGATCGGAACGCCCCTTCATATGCCTTCCTCGTCCTGGGTGCTAAACTCTCTCCCACGAGGTTCTGTAGTTCGGGGCACCGAGAGACCAGAGAGCTTCGGGAAAGGGTGCCGCCACCGGGTCCGCTGTGGGCAGAAAACCCCAGAAGGCCTGCATACGAAAACGAGAAAGCGCATCAGCCGCTTGATTCATTACCCCCGGCACATGTCTTGCCCTAAATAGCACGTTCAATTGCATACACAATAACACAATTTCTTTGAGCAATCTCAGAATCCATTTGCATCGTGCTGCCTGGCTATTGATACACTCAACAACGGTCATGTTATCAGACCAAAACACCACAGAGTGATCTCTGAACCCCTCAGGCCAGGTTTTCAGGGCCACCAGAATGGGAAAAAGTTCAAGAAAGGCAATGTTACTTGTCAGCCCACACTCATGCCACCATAACGGCCATTTTTGAGCCGACCATTGTGTGCCGAATATGGCACCAAAACCAATGCTCCCAGCCGAATCTGTCCACAGCCCCAGCTCCTCGGAGGACACGGCCGGTTTATTCCAGACAATTCGACCATTGAACTCCGCCAGAAATGCCAACCAAATGCGCATGTCCTGGCGAACCTCTGCCGATAGCCTCGTGCGATGATGACCCTCCTTCAGGCCGACCATGGCCTGAGCGATCGAGCGGGAAAAGGGGCGGGCCATCGGCATTACTCTCAGGGCAAAATTCAGCTGGCCCACCAATTGTTGTAATTGATGCAGCTTGACCTTAGACTTATTGATACAGGTTTCCAGGGATGCCCTGAATCTTAACACCTTTTCTCTTGGTAATCGAAAACAACCTTCCTCTGAGTCAAGCTCGATCCCCAGGAACTCGAGGCAAGTCGAGGGACCCACAGTCTTACCTGGTGCCAATGGCACACCAAAATGCTTCATTAAGACACAAAATTCATTCAAAGCCTGTCCACATTCTGGATCCCCGGCCGCCCCCAGAAACAAAAAGTCATCGAGATAATGCATAACATGTTGAAAACCCGTCCTCTTTGTGAAGACCCATTGCAGAAAACAACTGAACTTTTCAAAGTAGGCACAAGATATAGAGCATCCCATTGGCATACATCTATCCATGTAATAGTGACCCTGAAACATGAAACCAAGGAGACGCTGATCGTCTGGGTGTACCGGGAGCAACCGGAACGCTGACTCAATATCTGATTTTGCCATCAGCGCACCGGGCCCTAGGCGATTCAACATGGCAACGGCCTCATCGAAAGATGCGTACCGTACCGAACACACTTCCGGGTCTATCGCATCATTCACGGAAAGACCACGTGGGGCTGATAAATTATGTATCAGTCGAAACTCACCCGGGTCCTTCTTAGGGACCACCCCCAAAGGGGAACAAACAAAGTTAGCACACGGTGGCTCATCAAATGGGCCGGCGACTCGACCTCGAGTAACCTCCTTCCCAATCTTTTCCTGTACCACGGTCGTATGTTGCAAGACCGACAGTTGGTTCTTACATTTTGCTACACCCTGAAAATTCCCCACTGGGATGCGGAAACCATATGAAAACCCGTTCCGCAACACCCCAGCGGAAGCATGATCCGGGTATTCGCTGAGCCAAGGAATCATTGCCATGGTATCAATCGGAGTAGGTAAAGGCGCCCCTCGGACTATTTCAGACCTGTTTGGCGCCTCCCCTACCACCGTTATCACCCGTTTTGGCTCTGCACATGGACTCAGGATGGGATGGCTGCCCACACCCTCCACATTCGTGTCTAAACTTGCATGACCCCTGGGGCCTCGTACATTTACCCCTGTTAAAATTCCAACAAATCCCCCTTTTACCTGCGTTGCCGTTCGGCTTCGAGTGGTAGTCGTTACCTGTACCTGATCGAAAGGGTGTCCCGGCGTATTGGCGGGAGGATTCACCCCCGCTACTCCCTACCAATGGTAACTTCAACATACCTGTACTCTCCATTTTTGACCATGAAACAGAGTCGTAACAATCCCAAGTCAAGTTTTTGTCGTGTTCTTTCGCTTTTCTAAAAATATTATCGTAACAGAACCACTGATTTCCCCGATATGATCCATAATATTCCATGATCCGTGATTGATAAATAGGCAATTCGGTCAGCAACTCGGGCCTACGTTCGCCCATGATGGAGGTAAAGATTCCCCATGCCCTGCCCCAAGTGCCAATGTTTTCGTCAACCTTGAAGGCGGCCATTTTTGCGCGCCAAACACTCGGATGCATGAGCTCCTTTTGGCTCTTAACATGCTCCATCTCATAATGGTCGGTAAGCAACGAAAAATTGTTTACATACTCATCCGCCCACATCTTTTCCTTAATTGCCAGAGGAACATGCTGACCCACCTTTTCCCTTCGTGAAGGTGCAGACCCCTCCCTCGCAATCGGCAATGGCCGCTTACCTGAACCAGAAGCTGCATCTGCCACTGGACCTGCTCCTGTTGCTTTTTCCACCGCCGGAGACAGCGGGGTAACTGGCGATGGTGCCTTCCCCGCCTCCCTAGTTTCACGCAGTTGTTTCATTAACACCCGCGCGTCGTCAGCCGTGGCGCCCTCGCTATCTTTCCCCAACCACGCTGCCAATTGTGCTGCTAACTCAGGCGGCATATCCTCCCCGGACACAGGAGTGACCACCACGGGAATCGGATTCCCCTCCCTCGGCACCGGAGTTGGCTCTTCAAGTGGGGTATCGGGAACCGGGATGTCCCCCCCAGATGCCCCCCTTCTGGGCCTCTTGCCTTTCCCTCCGGGAGCTGCTCCCGACAAAGGTCGTTTCGGTCCCCCTTCCCCGTCTTTAGCCGCCATCTGCTTCTTCAGATCGGTTACTTCTTTCATGAGCATACGGAGCATCTGATCGGTAGTAACTCGCTTCCCGACTTTCTTAGGCATTCTCAGACAGAGTATCTGTAAGACAAAAAAGAAAGATTACCACGCTCAAAATTGGCTCTTCGTTCCGTCTCGAGCTCACGTGCAGCGAGGAGGTGCAGCTTCAGAGCACAGGAACAAGAGGATGCTTTCTTGGCTTGTTGCTCCTTTTATCCGTCTTCAGGGCGGGTGTAAACCCGCCCCTGCCTGCCCCAAGGGCGTGGCCGGCCGCGTCAGTGTCTAGGCCAGCCCCCTCCAGGGCGGGAAAAAGCGCGCCCCGGCTACGCCGCTTCGGGCATACCAGCCGAGACTCGCCTCCCGCCCAAGATGGCTTCCCGGGGGGATCGTGGTACTCCGCCATACGTTCGGGGGGACCGAATGGTCGCCCCTTTCCAGTCGTGTCCTTCTGCGCTCCTTTGATCAATAAATAATTTACTTGAAATTGGATCCAGTGTACATCCTTTTTAGGTCGAAGCCTGCATTGCAGAGCCTTGCCCTGCTGCAGGCAAAGAGATATTGTGAGCAGGGGATTTCAGTATGGCGTGAAGCCACGGCCCTTTTTTCCATTGGCAGGCCTCTGGAAACGGAGGCCTGCCATTGGAAAAAGCTCCTGTTTAGCAGATTTGTCTGCTCTGGATCCCCCTCTCGAGGACTCCATGACCTGCCTAACGGTAGCACGACAATATTTTTAGAAATATTGCCTTGGCAACCATGAGGCAGGTCAGGGAGTCCCGGAGGGGCGGGATTCAATATCCTGTTCCCGCCCCTTTTTTTATTTTGTGTGCGTGCATTGCCTCATTCTCCTTGCTGGAAGGTCAGGAAGGAGGCATTGCAGTGGATGGACCCTCCTTGTTCTAAAAAAGCTTCGGAGCATTTAGCTGTACATAGAAATTATCAACAAATTCTTGTGGGTTCTTTCTTTAAAAAATGCCTGAAGCATTCAGCTGAATATCGAAATTAGCTCTTCACTCCTACGAGATAGTATTGAAGGTAGCACACTGAGATCATAATATATGTAAGATACAATACTGGGATGCAGGAGTATGGTTCCCGTATGTTTTGTCTTATATATATAAAAAACAGGCGCTTTATTCCCAATGCCTGTTTGTAAGTAAAATACTAAAATTTGGGTTTGGATCGGCAGCTATGAATAGAATTAGAGATGCATGCATTAGGAGTGTTTTATTATGAAAGTTTCCCCATTCCAATATTGCACCCATAGAAGAGTGCTGATCTTGTGACACGGAAACTAGTGGGTTTCCGGTATGCGAACCGCGAACCACCCGCGACTTACACGGGAACAAGAAAATGCTCGTCCGGCGGTAAACGCAGTAAGTACTTTTGGCAACAGGCAGTGGGTGTAAGGTTAAGCGTTTGAATCGGAGTGTGAAAAGGGAGCAGATGATCGGCAAGAAACCATCCACACTTGTAAATATCTAACGCGAGAGCAGTAATCAAGAGAGGGACTAAGTCGGGCTATTTGAGGGTGATTCAGTCCGAGATTGGCATCCCTGAGCGGCAAAGCAAAGTAGTGATTGGGGCTACATTGAAGATAATAGATAGTTGCACCCGAGTATTATGCTAATAAAAGGACCATTCCAGGAGCAGGTCACAGTGATGCAAGAGCCATAATTACAAACAATGCGTAATTGGGGCCGCACTCGCAGTATTGACACAGTTGTGCAGTATTTGAGCACATGCAGTCATTAATGTCTGTTGGGACAACACAAGTGTCTTTCTAATGAGACAGGGCTCACAATGGAATTGAGTTCCTGTGTGACGAGGTGGATAGCTGGCACGAGGGGCCGTGGCTACTACCTGATAAATATGAACTAATAGTGCAAACGCACTAGATGTGTGTGGTTGAAGAGGTGAGATGGATATTTGACTGGTCGGACGTCCTTTTAATGAACCTTCTTTTTGCTTAACAGTCACTGTGTATACAAAACAAGGGTTCAGAAAGGTGGATCAAGACCTCATGCCCTGAAGAAATTGCCACTACGTTATACAGGCAATGAAACATGTCGGCCCATCATTAAATGGTCTGCAAGCATGCAGTTTGTTTTTATTTTGAATAGGCACACGAGTTGAGAATAAAGTGGTTATTTGGTGACTGTGTGGCCTATCTCAATTTTAACTTCACGGGGGTCTATTTTCGTTGTTAGTGGACACACATTTATTTTTCACTGGTTTTTGGACACCAATGTTCATATACTTTTTTCAAGCGAGATAGCGACCGATGATGAAAAACGTGGGCCGAACTAGTGATAATTAACCAGTAAGCTCCTGTGGTGTTGCGCACGTGAGGTGCTAGCACGTTTTTTCACACATTTTCTGTACAAATTTTGTTCACAAGTTTGTATTTTATATATACCTGTTGAAGTAGAGGGTATTTGTGTATAACACAGTGACTGTTAATTCGAAGGTCGGTTTCTGTAATAAATGAAAAGAGAGGGCCAGTATGAGTAGGGACAATACCTAAGAAATATGAAGGGTTGTTGTTGGGGTATAACATGAATTCCCACTCCCACTCAGGAGGTTGAAAGAATTTAGTGCCCTTGTTAATCAGGTTTGATTGTTATTGTTGATTGCTTTGAGTGGAGGGCGACCTGATCATTTTCCCTCTATAGCTCCCTTTGTGAGAATTGTGGAAAACAGGGTACCCCACCGCTCATGCCGACAGGAACCTCGGATCCCTATGACCATCTTGCTGCTTGGCCAGTTCCATTCCACGTCCTCCCTCCCCAAACTAAAAGGTTTAAGCACGTTTTCTATTTTTTTTCTTATAAAATGAGGTTACACGAAGTGCCAAGGCATACCGGTTCAGGCTTCAGCGCTGTGCGGAGGGAGAGCTTTCAAACCACATTATATAACCACTGTCCTCGCGCTCAGGTGCCCCTTCTCTCTGCTTTCTTACTCTGTTTGCGAACTATGCTACTGACAGACGACTTCCTCTCTCCCCTCCCGTTCCTTTCCAGCTCCGAGAATAAATCAATGTGCTTTCCATTTCTGGGAGGAATGTTTCCTTTTTCCGGCATCTGCTCAAAATATATGTACTATTTGGAATCCGGCTGTAGGACACCACAGGTCAGCCGCTGGACTCCACTGGGGAAAAACAAAAATGTGCCTTTCTTTGGTAGACTGTTTTTTTTCTCCTTCAGTGTAGGGTTCATGTCGAACAATTTCCTTCCAAGCGAGTGACCGCAAGGAAGCCTCGGGATATTTACCTCAAACTTTTTAATGTTTTTTTTTTCTCACAGGCAGTACATCTCACACTCGTGTTTAGACTGCAACAAAAAAAAACACAATCAATTTTCGTCATTTATTTCTCTTCACAATAAACGGGAAGACCTGTGCTTTGTTCTCTTAGTCCGGTCCTTTATATTTATTTGCTTTTTTAAATATTGTCAGATTGATGGGAAAACAATTCTAGTAGAGCACAAAAAGCATGGAGCTCGGGCCTCACAATTTTCATTTACACTAATAAATAATTTCGCATCTTTTGGAGAGGATTATGAAGCTGAAAGGTAGAGCAGATGCATCGATTAATCGCTATAAAAATAAAAATAGTATAAAATACCACCTTAATTCATAAAAAAGAAATCAAGAAAACTTTAAATTGTAAATAAGTCACCCCTAAAATCAAATCGGCATTGTATATCGTACCTGCTGCTCCCTTTAACCCTCTTCGGTTATGCACATTTACTCTATAAAAGTCCCCCTCGAACAAACACATTTGAAAATGCTCAGATTTATGTTAGGGGGCATAGTACATAAGCAAAATCACCCACACTACTCTGTTACACCTCTGCCACACACAGCTGTGTTCATGTCTTTATACATTTGGAAAGGACTTAAACTCTGTCATACTCGAGTGCTAGACTAGATGGGTAGAATGAGGCGAGGAAACCGTGAAATTAGTAACTAGGAGATTGCAAAAGATGAGTTCCATTTCTTGGTGCCTGGCAGTTTTGCCAGGTGTCTTTATGTGGATGCTAGGCCCTATAAGGAAGTCCTTTTTAGGTCAAAGCCTACCAGACAGCAAATCTGTCTGGTTGCGAAAGACTTCTTGCGGACATTCTGAAAGGTTCCCTGGAAATGCATTCCGCTCGTTGTTTACCATTGTCTTTGTGTTTTGTAACTCACAGTTGCTTGCTTTCTATTTGGTGGCTTTAGCTTTATTTGTGGAGCATAGCCGGTTTACCTGACTCCTAGTATTCTTCCACAAATTAACGCATTCTGTGAACAGGATTATACATTTTGTTCTTACCTTGTCACATTTGCTGTGCATCTAAAGACAGAGGTCAAATGTCAGACTCTGTCTTCCTCAAGAGCTTGGTCTTAACTTTGCTTTTCCTGACTTCAAAGTGAGAGGATTTATATGACAATCTTTTTTATTTTTATTTAAAAAAAAAATATCTTTATTGTATTTTTTTAATTTTGCAGACATACAAATAAAAGGAGCATTATGTTGGTGTATTGTATCATACATAAACAGTGCTCCCGCAAAGTATGACATTCTAGCGATATTCACATTACAGTCACAGTAGCAAATTTTGCAACAACATGATGGAAGGTGTTGTCCATATCTGTCTTACTATATTTTACCTCTATACACCACAGTTGGTATCCCTTTATTAGGTTTCGCCTGGCGTAGCACTGCGCAGCAGTGTTCGCGCAGGCGAAATCTTATGTTTACCAGTACGGGGCTTTGTCCCGTCTCTCTCTTCCATTGGCTAGCTCCATAAATGGAGGCTAGCCATTGGAAGAGAGATGTGTCAATCTTTGCGGGAGCAGATTCGTGGGCGTTCCGCTGTTTTTTTTGCTCTCCGCCCCTTTGCGATCGTCATTGTGGCGGTGGGCAGTGGTTTATTTTTATTTTTTTAAAGGTTTGTTTTGGCCATTTTGAAAGTGTCGTTTGCAGGGGTGGGTTGCGCGATTTCAGTTTCCTGGCTTTGCTAGCAGGTAAGCGGCATGTCTATCCCCCCCCCTCCCGCTGTCTAGTGTTTTTGCAGACTTATTTCTGCCACCGAGCACAAAACACTGCTCTAAGCTCGAACGAGTTAATCTTGAGCTCATTACATTTTCGAGGGAAAGCTTTTTATTTAACTGCACAAACCGTGTGCCGCCACCTCCAACAGAATGCGCGAGCCCTGTGAGCACAGCTAGTGGCGAGGGTTAAAGCTTTCTGTGTCCTCAATCACCCTCGGATTCCAGTCAGACTTACTACGGCGTCTCACAGAGGCACGCATTCCACATGTAGCGCCACTCCCAGTTATGGACAATGAATTCCTAACTACCAGTCCGCCCCATCTCGCACAGCACACTGCCATTCCCGACGCAGGAAACAGACACTCACTAGATAACGTTGTACCACAGATTGCAGAATGTGAAATATGAACATCTTGCTCACGACGCAACTGCATTTCTGATTCTCCATGCCTGGTGCGTTTGTCACGACCCTTCAAGTTAAATATTACCTCAGTCACCGTGCGCGTTTTACACCGACCTAGTTTGACTATCCGCCCATAATCCTGTTTACAGCGGTCCATCCGCAGCCGTGGGCAGCTGAATCGGAATGGGAATAATGTTCTGACCATTTTGAGCCCTGGAGCGGAGGGCAAGCGACCCTACTAAACTTGAAGCCGGAGGCGTATTGCGACAGCAAGATGGCGGCTGCCGTACTTGTGCTGTTTGGCCAGAGCTGCTAGGAACCTCTGTTGCAAGTGCGGGCTGGGAACCCCCCCCCCCCCCCCATCCTGTGCCGGGTGTGATTGATGCTGAAGGCAAGAGGGAGTTGCGGTCGAGTTGTAGCTGCCAGGCCTGGATTGGGGGTACGAGATTGCATGAAGATATAAGCTGAGGTGAGCAGTGACTTTGAGGGGTGAGATAGCGTAGGAGCTGATATGTGGGCGTGGAGAGCCCTGATTGTGTTTGCTGTCCGCCTGGCGTGCCGGCGAGGAACAACTGTATGCACCATCCCTAGGGGTGAGTGATCCGACAGCTAAAAGGGCCTGTGAGCTCTGAAAATACTTGTGGTGACTTATCTCCCCCGGCGGTCATAGCTGGGCGTGCGGTCTAAGTGTGGAGTGGGCTAAGGAACTGCTTCTGGAGGCCACACGAGCGCCTCGTTGACTGCAGTGAATAAATAGCATATAAAAAGCCCGGACCTACGTGAGGTGCACCTGCCAGCAGGGGGAGTGTGGAGCTGGTGACTGCGGCGGCTGCAGTGAAGGCGGGCCCCTGTGTACCCAGCGCCGGAGGTGGTGAGTGCGGCGCGTCCTAGCACAGGTTAATGGTGGCAGAGGCGGATGCAGGCCAGGTGCGGGCGGTGTCCCGTGAGCTGCAGAAAGGTGCTGGGGGGCATGGGTGGAATCCACTGCGTGCGGCAGCACCTATATACGCATTGAAAACAGACACGCTTTGCGCCCTTAGTTTTAACTCCTTACTCCCTCCACACACTCACCTTTGTTGGCTCTTGGAATTATGCTCTGGGGCTCTGTGTGTGTGGCTCTGTGTGTGTGTGTGTGTGGCTCTGTGTGTGTGTGTGGCTCTCTGGGTGTGTGTCTGGCTGTGTGTGTGTGTGTCTGGCTCTGTGTGTGTGTCTGGCTCTGTGTGTGTGTCTGGCTCTGTGTGGGTGTCTGGCTCTGTGTGGGTGTCTGGCTCTGTGTGGGTGTCTGGCTCTTTCTGGCTCTGTGTGTGTGTCTGGCTCTGTGTGGGTGTCTGGCTCTGTGTGGGTGTCTGGCTCTGTGTGGGTGTCTGGCTCTGTCTGGCTCTGTGTGTGTGTCTGGCTCTGTGTGGGTGGGTGTCTGGCTCTGTGTGGGTGTCTGGCTCTGTGTGGGTGTCTGGCTCTGTGTGGGTATATGGCTCTGTGTGTGTGTCTGGCTCTTTGTGTGTGTCTTGCTCTGTGTGTGTGTGTGTGTGTGTGGCTCTGAAGTTCAATTGGAAAGTATAGGTAATTTTTGCCATTATATTTTATCTACTCATTCACTTTTGCTTCATTTTATCTTCGTATTGGCAACTTCAAGAGACTTTACCGCGCATGAGGGAGCTGTCATGTACTCATCTTACTCTGTGGTGAAGATCTAACTTTGAATGGAATTTCTTGTAGTACTACCTTTTCATTCATCATGAGCATTCAGATCACAAGTCCAGTCATCATGAGTACACAGAGCTTTAACATTTCTGCTCCTCAAGCATTTTGGGCCACTGGATCTGGACCTTCTCTTAAATGGTTAGCCTATTATACCAACTACATTGAGGCAGTGTATGAATCCAAGAAGATGTCTGTGGATCAGAAGAAAAGACTACTTTTACTCTCCTAGGGACCAGTTGGGTTAAAAGTGTTTAACCAAATGACAAAAGTTGCAATTGCAGGGGATTTTAATGTATGTGAGATAGAATTATTACAGCTTGATATTTATTTTGCACCCAAAGTATGTTTAGGTGTTACTAGATTCAAATTGTTTCAGAGGAAACAAGCTGAATCTGAATCAATTGATAACTATGTTTCTGAGTTGAAAAGGTTAGCCTTAGATTGTAAATTTGGTATATTGCATAATGATTTCATTAGGGACCAAGTGGTCATGCACACTTGCAATCCTGTCATTCAAGAGAGACTATGGGTCAATGGTGACGCGCGCTTGTAGGAAATTCTTGCAATTGTACGGAAGGCATAAATTTCAAGTAGGTGTGTTGTTGTTTTAAAGAACGATGTACAAGATTCATTATTGGTTAGTAAGATAATTATTAGTGCGGAAAAACAAGGAACCTCTAGATTTAGTAGAGAGAAGTCTAATAACAGTGAACAGGCAAAATGTTACATATGCGGCAGTCATGATCATTTACCTTACAGCAGAAGTTGTCCTGCTGCAAGACAGAAGTACAGTAATTGTGGAATTGTAGGCCATTTTGCAAAAGTATGCAGTATGACCTTTCATCAGCTTTTTACCAGATCAAGCTATCTCCTGAGTCTAAAAAACGTACATCTTTTATTACACCTTTTGGTTGTTATCAATTTTCTTGCATGCTTTTTGGCCTTGCATCTGCTGAAGCTGTCCTGCTGCAAGACAGAAGTACAGTAATTGCGAAATTTTAGGTCTTTTTGCAAAAGTATGCAGTATGACCTTTCATCAGCTTATCACCAGATCAAGCTATCTCCTGAGTCTAAAAAACTTACATCTTTTATTACACCCTTTGGTTGTTATCAATTTTCTCGCATGCCTTTGGCCTTGCATCTGCTGAAGCTGTTTTTCAGCATCTCATGTTTCAATTATTCAATAAGGAAGAAGGTGTAACATTTCTTCAGGACGATATTTTGATTTTTGGCAAAAGTAAATCTGAACATGAATCTAGGCTTCTCAAAGTATTAAGGATCTTGGAAAAAAGGGTCTTATCATTGAATACTCAAAGTGCAAATTTGTGAGTAAAAGTGTTACGTTTTTAGGACATACTATTGAAGAGAATGGGGTTAGACCTAAACCTTCTCTTGTTTCAGCAATTGAGAATGCATTTACACTTACCTAAGGATGACATTAGATCCATTTTGGGTATGGCTGAATTTTGCGCAATATATATTCCACATTTTGTGGATGAATGTTAAAATATCCATCAATTACTTAAGAAGAATATTAATTTTGAAGGGTCTTCAGAATGTGAAAAGGACTTTAATACTATAAAAACTGCCATTACAAAGACAACAAGCTTAAGTAGTTTTGACCCTGCTGCTGATAGCATTATCACTACGGATGCAAGCAACAAGGGTTTGTGGGCTGTGTTGTCCCAAGTGGAAGAAAAGGCTAAGGAGCATATTATTGCTTATGCATCCAGGTCTTTGTCTCCTCGTGAAGAGAAATATCCTAGCATAGAAAAGGAGGCGTTAGCATGTGCTTGGGGTTTGGACAATTTTAAGTCTTTTATATGGGGTAAAGTTTGTACCTTGAGATGCGACCACAAACCGTTGGTCCAAATATTTACTGCGGAAAGAACTACCAATGTTTCCTCTAGACTTTCCTGAATTTCTATGCATATGCAAAATTTTACCTACAAGATAGTGTATACCCCTGGAAAGGATAATGTGGTGGCTGGCTTTCTTTCAAGAATGCCTGCAATGTTTGAAGAATGTGAGGATGATCAGTGGAACAGATTTCAGGTGACATTAATCCATGATAATGGTCATTCTGCTATTAATAAGACAGAGTGGGATTTGGAATTCCAAAAAGATAAAATTCTGGAATTGGTAGTTCCTTATGTAATGAATGGTTGGCCTCGCAAATATACCCTGATTGATGCTGTTAGATCTTTTTGGGAGGTTAGATCGGATCTCACTTTTAGTGCTGTTTTTTTAAACTTTATGCTAAAATTATAGTGATGGTTTTTTGTTAAGGGAAGAGAAAATCATTCCCCCGCAAAGTACGTTCTACTATTGTGGAATTATGCCACGGGCGGCATTCTGGTATCACCAGAACTAAATCTGTTATTAAAAGTTTATTCTGGTGGCCTGGTCTGGACTTAAAGTCTGAGAGAAACGTGAGGGAGTGCAGTGCATCATGTGTGACAGTATTATGTCTAAGGAACCTTGGGATACTGTGGTTATTGATATCATTGGACCAGTGCGAGTTCAGTGTGATGATGCGCAAAAAATACATAATTGTACTTATGGATTTGTTTTCACACTGGCCTGTTGTTAAAATAGTGGACAACGGGGGAGGAGCCAAGATGGCCGCGGGGACAGACGTGTGATCTCCCGGCTCCTCGAGCCTTTGTTTCCCGCACAATAATCCTGCTTATTATCCTGCTCCTGTGTACCGGCGGGGTGATTGGGGAAGTTTCCTGATTCCGTTGGTGTCCCTCCGGTGTTCCTACCTGCCCGGCAACCTGAGAAACGTCGAGACACACGCAGGGGACGACCCTAGCCCTGGACCCGGGACCTGCGATACACGGAGCCGCCTGTGACTGCCGGGGCTGCAGGGGCCGATTTCCTCGGAGCGGCGCCGTCATCCTGGGCTGGCCGAATGGATATCTGGCCTTTACGTTGGGCGCTCGGGTGACTGTGACGGCTGGCCGATTTAGATGCCTGAATTGCTCCTTCCCACAGTGAACCGCTGCAGTATAACCGCTCATGGCTTCTCTTGTGTCAGGGGCGCCTCGACAGCCGTGACTCCCTCACTGCCTCGCCTCTCCTGTGCCGATCGGAGAAGAGCCCCCTCACTGTATGCAGCCTGCGACTGCGGACCTGTCCTGTCCCAAAGGAGCTGCCCGTTTCCTCCTGACGCCGGCTATGCCTGATTTCACTGTTTGCCCCGACGGTGGGACCATGACGGCTGGCTTATCTGTGGCAATGGCGGATGGCGCCCTGGCTCCTGCTCGAAATAACCGGCTTGCACCTAGTTGGGGAGCTGACTTGACTGAAGCGTCTCGTACCACGGAGGTAATGGAGGAGCAATCTCCAGTTACCCTCGCCTCTGTTTTCCTGGCTCTTACTCGACTGCGGGGTGAGTGGCGTACGAGCTTGCGACTGCTGGAGGAGAAGCTTGATGGCTGTCTGTCTGGTTCGGACTATACTCTGCCCGTCCTCTCTCCCTGCTCTGCTAAACAGCCTCCGCTGAGCCCGGTCTGTGCAACATTGTTCCCGGTGACGTGTGGAATTGATCAGCAGCTTCGCGATGCCATGGAGAGCGAGCTACATTATGCCCGCCTGTGCACTGCTACAATGTCTCTCTCCCCAGCACGGAGCGCAACCTCGCCCACGGAGTTCCAGGGGCCGCTGCTGCAATATTTGCCTATCCTGTCTGACTGTGCTTACTTCTTGGGGACATCGTTATCTCCCGCACTGTGTGGTGCTATGGCTTTCGTCATGCTGCTTCACTTATGTGTTGACTCTGTTTGGGACTGGCGACTTTTATTCAGTCCACTGACTTTTCTCTATTGCCGAGTGTGGCCATTTTGTTTCTTTGTTCTTGTGGGGGCGGGCTCTCCCTTTCTCCTCGCAGTTGCTGGCTTCTCAGGAGGGGCGGGTGCAGGGGGGCGTCCCAGATCGGGCCAGGGCTAGGTCTTATTTAGTGTCATGGACGCATGGACGGGCGGGGACTAGGCTGGGACTGTTCATGGCTTGCTTTGCTTGTTCAATTAGAATTGTTCCTCCCCTTCCGCAAGGCGCTGACCATTTGCTTTACACGGCGTAGGGGTTGCAAATGGCTGGGAGTCCGGGAGAGCTGCTATTGTGTGGGCTCCTCCCCGCCTCCTTCTTTTTGGGAGTGGTAGATCAGCTTGTCCTTTTCTCCCTCCCTATATTCAAGTGTTATGATTCTCATTTCTCGCTATCTTCTTTTCCCTTCTTTCTACATTTCTCTTGCTTTCTCTTCCCTTTTTCTCTCTTCTTCTCTTCTCTTGCTGTATTTCGGGTTTATGGGGCGACAGACACTCTGCTAGGGGGGGGGTAGGCCATAGCCTCTGCATGTGTGTAGGGTGGGGGGTTATATTTCATTTTTTGTTAATTTCTATGGGACCTATTTTTGCTTCTTTTATAATTTTTCCTTTCTCTTGGCCCGTGTTCAGGCATACTGGGGGATGGGTGGTGGCGGAGATACGAATGAGATGTTGAGATTGCTACCCTGTAGCGTGGATATTGTGTGGCCATCCTGCCTGGTCGGGACTTGCTTGTCGAGATGTGGATTGGTCGGAAATTGTAGCTAATGTCATGTCCCACCTGCACGGACCTTGCTTTTACTTTATTATTTTATGAGTACGGAACAACACGACCTGAACTCAATAGTTGCACAAAAAACTTAAAAATGTAACCTTCATTACTTCTGTGTCATGGTATTGCGGCGCCCTCCAGTTTGATTTCTGCTTAATAACCGATGTCCTGCTGCATTACTATGTCGCCATATTGCATGCACTAGTGCTATATGAGAGTTCGTGGCCGGCCGGATGGTTGTGGGCCCGTATTTGTTCCTTATTTCATGCACAATAAAGGTTTTCAAAAAATTTAAAAAAAAATAAAAAAATAGTGGACAACGGTGATACTGCTGCTGTTTTAGAATTTTTGGATGAGGTATTCACGTCCGAGGGTATTCCTGCATCCTTGATAAGTGATAATGGTGTTCAGTTTTTGTCTAATAAAGCTAGAACTTATTTTGGGAGGTTGGGCATTAAACATAGAACCACGTCCTTGTACAATCCTAGTGGAAATGGAATGGTGGAAAGGTTTAATCGTGTTTTGAAGGGTATATGTCATTTGGCTATGAGTGGTTCTGAGGATTGTGTTACATAAGTTGGCAAAAGGATTTGGGCGTATCGTGTAACTTGTACTGAGGCTACTGGGTTACCTACTTTTGTGATAATGCCTGGTCATAAACCTAGATCTAAATTTAATCCTGGTTGGATGTGTTTGTCTGGTGTGGAACATTGGTCAAAGAAAGACGTATGGAACAGAAGGGAACGCATACGTAACAACAGAAGCTAGGAATATTTAGATTCCAAATATGGTACTTAACCCACTCCTATTGAAGTAGGGGATTGGGTTCGTGTTAAGAAACCTGGATTTGTTAGTAAGGGTGAGATTGTTTTTTGCAAAATGCTGTCAGACTTAGGAATGGTAAAGTGTGGAATCTTAAAAAAGTGGCCAAGGGAAGACCTGGTGGTGTGAAAGAAACCAACAATTTCAAGGGTAATTCTGATTGGATGGAGGATGATTTTGTTTTTGAATCAAGTTGCACCCCTGGTGTTCGTTCTTCAACTCCTCTTGGTGAATCAGCTCCCAGTGCCAACGTTGAACCATCTGTTCTTGAGGGGGAGGAAAGGGTGGTTCATCCTCCTATGTCTTCTATGGAGGATGATTCAGGATCTCATCTTTGTGATTCCATGAGCCTAAAACAAAGGGTATCTTGGGGAAAGGAAAGCTCCTGTATGGTAAAAGGATTATGTTGTGAAGAATCTGTAAAGTTTATAACTTCTTATTATTACTGTTGCCTTGTTTTTTCCGTTACAGTACATTTATGTTTATCATTTTATTTATTTCCTATTTCATTCCACTTGTTTTTTTGTGTTTAATAATGAGGGGGAAGTGTTGTGTTGCTTAGTTACCAGGAATGCTTTGTGTTGGCATTTGTGGAATATTTGTGTTTAACTTGGCGTTTACTTCTGGGGGAAGTTAGAAGTTGGACACTGGAGTGCTGGTCATGTCCTTTTGTGCTCCTCAGCTCAATAAAGAACTTACATGAAATTGGACCCAGTGTACATCCTTTTAACACACTTGAGATAAAACCCCCGGCCTGAGCAAGTCTTCTCTCTTAGCAGCATTGGAGGACTCATAAGGCTTCCCCAACTACCTCACTTTTACCCTCCCTTTTACCCGCTTATTGCTAAACGGAAAAAAACTCCTTTACAAAAAACAACCTGAGCGAATTCCCTACTCTAACCACTGAACCACAGCACTGTTTCATATGTGCTCGGACTGGCTAATGAATGCCTTTCACGACTAGCCCCCACCCATGACAGGACCGTGTACACAGCCCCTGGGCTTGGACAGAACCACTTCCCCTAAGCTTTCTGCTGGTGGACACTCAAAGGAGAACTACCCCAGGTAGCCCAAATGGAGGCTGTGAGTTCCACCACGGTTCTTGGGGAAAAAACAGGGGTAATTGCAGGTTCTGGACACAAGAAGGAAAACTTAGAGAGAACATTTAATTGTCAATTTGGTCTGTGGAGTTTTTTTCTGTCACTTTCCTTTGTTAGTTTTAAATGTATTCCTTTACTCTTCTACTACTAGGAAGGTTTTTTTGTGGCAGAGTTTAAAGTCTGTCAACCTGTCAAGTTGACTTCCCTTAAAGAGGGCAGAAAGTTGGGGAGAAAGAAGAAGTTTAAGTGTCTATACTCTTCTTAACCAAAACAGCACATACCAGAGACCACACGATCGCAGTGGGCAGAGTAAAAAGCCTATGCAAAGAACCAAAAACAGGCTGAACAGGTGAAAACTGAAAGACAGACCGAAAATTCTAAAGAAAGAGAGAAAAAAGTCAGAAAGCTAGATTTTAGATGGGGTTGTATTATTTTATGCAGAGACTTAGGCACCCACTGAAGAGAGGGATTACCCGAAGGAAGAGTTGTCCAAAAGAACTAACAAGAAAACCCATATCCTGGATTGCTATCATGGGCACTTTGGTTGTGGTTTTATATTTACCTTCTTTTGTGTTCGGAAGGCATTTCTGGTGGAGTGGCTCAAAGGGAGACAAAGGTACTTCATAAAAGTCCTGGTCCTTATTTCTCATCCTAAGAAAAGAAGACATAGGCAAAAGACAAGTGACGCTGTTTGTGCACATATTGGTTTATTTTTAGCTCCAATAAAATGTAACTATATTTATTTCAATTGGCTAGCATCCTTCTATCTGTATTGTACCAGTTCAACCCATGTTAATATCATCTTATAAATGTGTAATTAACAGCACATAATGGCTGTAAAAAGATAGATGGGCAGCTGAAGGCTCCTAAGATCTAGCCATAGAATTTGTCTGTTTATCCTGACAAATGCTAATAAAATCATGTTTCTTTTCATATTTGCCTGTAGCTACTGGTACTACTGGTATTACAACTGAGCCTTTCTTTTTACTCAGTTTTTGCACCCTAACTAAGCAATGCAAATGTAAATGTAAATGTAAATGTAAAATGCCACTCACCTGCATCGGAACCAAACACTCATAAGTATTTTAGTCTCACTAGTTTTCGGTTGGTTGTTTGGGTGTGACCTTCCACGTTCATCCGACTGCATGCAGGACTATTTTAC
Organism: Lissotriton vulgaris; assembly: GCF_964263255.1. NCBI lineage: Eukaryota > Metazoa > Chordata > Amphibia > Caudata > Salamandridae > Lissotriton > Lissotriton vulgaris. The sequence goes on from NC_141693.1 coordinate 1,900,221,970, forward strand.
ATCTGGAATCAGTTGGCGAGTGGCCTGATAGGGCAAAGGAGCGAGCACCGACAAAAGCATTTGGAAAATGGATGCACAGAAAAAGGGGTTGCTTTGTTTTCTGCAACATCCATTTTTCGGATACTTTTGTCTGCACTCGCTCCCCAGCAACTGATAATGGAAATGTCAGCCATCTTGCAATAGAATTCTACATACTCTAATTACTTTAGGTCTCGCCTGCGATTACAGCGCGAAAAGCGCTGTCTCGCTGCTAGACCTATAGTCACCGGCTCAGCTTCCCAGGAGACAAGAGATGGCCACGCGTATCTTCAAGAATCGGATCAGAGCTGGCCGCGCACGTGTGAACACGCGCTCCATTGAGCAGGCCGGAATTAGCTTACAATGCGCGCTTGACAGGGGATGTGCACTCACAAGCCCTCGGCGATTTCACCTCGTGGGCGCGCACGCCCAGCCCGGCGCCGTGCACAACTCCTGTCTCACATGCTGCTGGGCGGTCGCGCAGAGCCGTTTCCGATTTCACCGTGTGTGCGCGATTTTGGTTTACAGTACGACAGATTCAACTTTTGCTTCTCATATAATTTAAAATGCCTTTATGTGTGTTGATACTTCGCATGCATAGTCCCGGATGCAACTCGCAGGCGCACACACGCAGGCACACACACGCGGAGGGAGACACATGCGGAAGGAGGGTGGAGTCTGCGTCTATGAAACTGGGAAGCGCTGCAGGGAAAGAGCTGCACCTGATAAGATCACCGCTACTGGCCCGAGGTTCTTACAGTGTGTGAACTTGCCCCCAACTTCACCGCCGTGTGAGAGTGCATCAAGATTGCCGTTAGAAGCACCGCTAGCGGCCCGGGAACCTCGGGAGGCTGTTGCCAGCTCCACCTACGTCACCTCCGTGCCGCGTTGTGGTTGGCTCAAAGTTTCAGCTATTCCCGCCGCGTCATCGGAGGGCTGCGCCGGGATTGGCTGCAGCTCTCCAGGACTTCAGTGACATCACCTGTGTGCCGCGCTCCCATTGGCTTTACCCCGACAGCTTCCCCGGCTTTGGCCGGGACAGGGAGAGTTGCACCGAAGGCCGGAGCGTGACCGGAGGGGAAGGAGCCTCGGCCAGCACCGCCGCTGCTTCCCAGGTAACACTTCCTGATTGTGCACTCTGGGAGGCTGTGGTGGAAGTAGTTTGAGACTGCCTCAATTACTCGCGGGCTGCGTGCCGGGGATTGCACAAACTCACCTACCTTGACCAAGAACAAGCCAGTGGCCGGTTTGGAAATATTCCAGTTTCCCCATAAGAAAGGCTGCATCTGCATCCCTCAGTAGACGGTGAAGCTATGCGGAGGTGCACAGCACCAGCATTAGTGGCATAAAGTGTTTTCTTCTATTTTTTACAGCAGCCGATCAGAGTCGAATGAGGCAATTAGTCATAAAGTTAATGCAGCCTCACCCTCACAACCCCACACCCTCACCCTCACACACCCCCTCACCCTCACACCCCCTCACCCTCACACCCCCACACTCCCACCCTCACACACCCTCACCCTCACATACCCCCTCACACACCCCCTCACCCTCACACACACTCACCCTCACACACGCTCACCCTCACACACCCTTACACCCCCTCACCCTCACACCCCTCACCATCACACCCCCACACCCGACACTCCCACACCCCCTCACCCTCACACCCCCTCACCCTCACACCTCCTCACACCCCCTCACCCTCACACACCCTCACAGACCCTCACACACCCTCACACACCCTCACTCACCATCACACCCTCGCCCTCACACACCCTCACTCTCACAACCCTCTCACCCTCACTCACCCTCACACCCCCTCACCCTCACACACCCTCACCCCCTTCCCCCTCACACCCCCTCACCCTCACTCACCCTCACACACCGTTACCCCCTCACACACCCTGACCCTCACACCCTCCCCCTCACACTCCCTCCCCCTCACACCCTCACCTCACACCCCCTCACCCCCTCACTAACCCTCACACCCCATCACCCTCACAACCCTCTCACTCACCCTCACACACCCTAACCAGCATAGCATAACAAAACATAGCATTGCATAAAAAAACACAGCTTAGCATAGCGTAACAAAAAAGCATAGGATAGCAACACATAGCATAGCATAACAAAACAAAGCATAGGATAGCAAAACAAAACATAGCATAGCATAACAAAACATAGCATAGCAAAACACAACAAAGCATAGCATAACAAAACATAGCATAACAAAACAGCATAACAAAACAAAGCATAGCAAAACATAACAAAGCATAGCAAAACAAAACATAGCATAGTATAACAAAACATAGCATAGCATAACAAAACACAACAAAACATAGCATGACATTACAAAACATAGCATAATATAAGAAAACAAAGGATAGCATAACAAAACAAAACATAGCAAAACACAACAAAACAGCAGAGCATAAAAAACACAACAAAACATAGCATACATAACAAAACATAGCATAGCAAAGCATAGCATAGCACAACAAAACACAGCAAAACATAGCATAGCATAACAAAGCACAACATAGCAAAGCATAACAAAGCTTAGCATAGCATAACAAACATATAATAACAAAGCATAGCATAGCATAACAAAACATAGCATAACAAAACATAGCATAGTAAAACAAAGCGTAGCATAATAAAACACAACACAACAAAGCATAGCATAACAAAACATAGCATAGCATAATAAAGCATAGCATAGCAAAACACAACAAAACAGCATAGCATAACAAAACACAGCATAGCATAACAAAGCAAAGCATAGGATAGCATAACAAAACAAAGCATAGGATAGCAAAACAAAACAGCGTAGCATAACAAAACAGCATAACATAACAAAACATAGCATAACATAACAAAACATAGCATAACAAAACACAACAACACATGGCATAAAAAACAGCAAAACACAATAAAACATAGCATAGCAAAACAAAACATAGCATAGCAAAACATAGCATAGCATACGAAACACTACAAAACATAGCATAGCATAACAAAACATAGCATAGCAAAACAAAGCATAGCATAATAAAACACAACAAAACATACCATAGCATAACAAAACATAGCATAGCATAACAAAGCATAGCATAGCAAAACATAGCATAGCATAACAAAACATAGCATAGCGTAACAAAACACAACATAGCATAGCATAACAAATCAAAGCATAGGATAGCAAAACATAGCATAGCATAACAAAACAAAACATAGGATAGGATAGCAAAATAAAACATAGCATAGCATATAGCATCACTCAGCACCACCACAGCATCACTCAGGGGCACCACAACATTACTATGCGTTACCACAGCATCACTGAACGCCAAAGCATCACTCGTTCGCCACCACAACATCACTCCGCGCCCCCACAGCATCAATCTGTTCAACCATTCAACAAAACTGGTTCAAATATGTTCTCTCAATGTTTCAAGCTTTATTACAAATGTAACAAAAAGATGTTAATATTTCACTTCTGTTCTTGGATTTTCGTCACAATAAAATACACTGAACAAAATCTTCACAAAAGTTTTTTACAAAAGTGTAAGCTATTGCCATTATAAATTACAATAACTTTTATTTAAGTATTAATTATTTAAAAAAATTAAAAGCCATTATTTGTAATATCAATACATGTAAGTCACGTAAATACAACACATATTGTATTACAAATACTATAGGTGTCACATTTGCGAAAGTTATACCTATTGGCATTGTAAATGACAAAGCTATTAATTTCGCTATTTTCAAAAACAAAACATAAATAAAAAATGTGTCATTTACAATACCAGTAGCTCAAACTTCCTAATGCAAGACCTATTGCATTGCAAATGCTTGTTTTACTGTTTCAATTGTCCGCAACTGGTTCAAATATGTGCTCTCAATGTTTCAAGCTTTATTACAAATGTAACAAAAAGATGTTAATATTTCACTTCTGTTCTTGGATTTTCGTCACTATAAAATACACTGAACAAAATCTTCACAAAAGTTATTTACAAAAGTGTAAGCTATTGCCATTATAAATTACAATAACTTTTATTTAAGTATTAATTATTTTAAAAAGTTAAAAGCCATTGTTATTTGTAATGTCAATACATGTAAGTCACGTAAATACACACATATTGTATTACAAATACTATAGGTGTCACATTTGCGAAAGTTATACCTATTGGCATTGTAAATGACAAAGCTATTAATTTCGCTATTTTCAAAAACAAAACATAAATTAAAAAATTGTCATTTACAATACCAATAGCTCAAACTTTCCTACTGCGAGACCTTATTGCATTGCAAATGCTTGTTTTACTGTTTCAATTGGCCGCAGTGTTTATGATGAGTCAGGGTGCAGCCCAGCAGAACTGTGAAATGAGCACTGACAAAAACATCTGAAAAATTGATGATATAGACACTAAAGCAATGCTTTTTGTCTGTAGCATCCATTTTTTAGATACTTTGGTATAATATATTTGACATTTGTAAGCATGCACAAGTCAAATCTGCATGTCGTACAGACAACAAGCCTGTTGCCTTTATAAATACTTGTTGTTTATTGGTACAGTCTCTGCTTCTCTCTGTGACCCTGGAGGTATTTTCAAAAGTAAAATGTGCATATACTATCTGAAGGCTATAGGAAGTCCTACTCATTAGTTCATCAAAAAAAAAATATTTAGCCAGTACATTCCCTCCATCTATCATGCCTTATTGTTACTTTGGGCATCTAGTGCTACACATACTTCATATATAGAAAACAGATTGTGCCTAATTTCTCACCCTTCATCGGACCTCCAGCCTTCCCCTTCCAGTTATCCCGGACAGAAGGGATTTGAAAAGTAATCAAACCATTGGGTTCCATCAAGGTTGGTAATTAAGTTGTCTGCCTGCTTCAGCAGGACCTTTACCATTATTTCCCTGAATTGCTTTCTTGTCCTGATTTAGAGTTGCCTACATTAGTAGGTCCCAGTTTGTTTTCACTGTTTAATCTTCCTTTTTGCCACCAACCTTCTATGATGTTGCGTCCTTGGAGCTACCCTAGTCTGAACATTTGTATACTATCCAATTGCCCTCCGTATTATCACAAATTCTCTCCAGCATTCTTTGAATGAATTAATAATTGTTGAGATTTCTAAAGCGTGCGGCTACTCCGAGGAGTGTCCCTGCGCTACATAGAAAGTAAGAGTCCAAGATTAGTAAAAAATAAATCATTAAAGAGTGAAGAGCCAAAGTCTTAAGTTGCTTTCTAAACAATTGTTCATTATTGATTTGGCATAGTTCAGCAGGCAATTTGTTCCAAGCTTAAGGGCCTAAAAGAGAAAAGGATCTGCCTCCAGATCTGGCTCGCTTTACCTTCTGACTTTTGGCCAAGTGAAGAGCGCAAAGATCTGGAGGGAGAGTAGAATTGGATTCCAGAGGACAGATAATCTGGGCCTGATAAGTGCAGAGCCTTGTGTATCAGGGTCAAGGTCTTACAAGGTCCTATTTCTGACAGGAAGCCAATGCAGATTTTTCAGTTGAGAAGTCATAGAGGCTCGCTTGGTTAATAGTAAAGCCAATCAAGCTGCTGCATTCTGAACAGTTTGTAATTTCTGCAGCAGATATTGTGAGAGTCCTATATAAAAGGCATTGGCATTGTCCAGTCGGGACACCATCAGAGTCAAAAGAACAGATCCTAACAGACGAGGAGAGGATTCTCGCAGACATTTTTTGGTCGTGAGCAACAGTCCAAAACATGTGCTGACTACCAAGTTTATTTGGGTTTGTAAAGTTAGTAGTTTATCAATCTTGACACCCAGGTTTTTCACTACTTCAGTTTGGGTGTTAGAAGAAGGAGCCTAGTTTCGCCAGTGAGTTTGTTGGTAAAATCCTGTCCGAAGCTGAGAATCTTAGTCTTCTCATTGTTGCACTTGAGTTGATTAAAACCCATCAATTCAAAGACCGCAGAAAAACAGGTTTTGATGGTGTCTTGATTGATTGGCCCATCTTTCTTAAAGGCAAAGAGTAACTTGGTGTCATTGGCGTAATATTCTATTTTGGCCCTAAAGGACTCGGCCAGTGTAGCCAGAGGTGTCAGTTAGATGTTAAACATGGTTGAGCTGAGAATTGAGCCCTGGGCCACTCCCAATGAGACTTTACTCTTCCTAGATGAAAAAGGTGACAACCAAACCTCTTGGTGTCTATTCTCAAGAAAGGAAGCCAGCAATCTTAATGCCTTACCCCTAATGCTAATTTCAAAGAGCCGGGCAAGTAGCTTGGAGTGCAGCACCGTATTGAAAGCGGCTGAGAGGTCTAGTAAGACCAGGACTGCTTTGCCACCAGCATTTAAGGTGAATTTAATCTCTTCCAACACTTCCAGCAGCGCAGTCTGGTGTGGAGAAGCCTAATTTTTTGCCATACCATTGGTTTTTGCTTTGACTAATCTTCTATATCCTTTCTCGAATTCTGAGTTTTAATCTTTTCCATATTATGATAATGCACTTTTTGGATTTCACGAGCTCATTCTAAAACCAGTTAAAGTGCACCAACTACTCTCCTATTATGCCAGGTAACAATGTGTCCCTATTTTATTGCTCTGTAATTGTTGTAGACCGCTAGACTCACCATAGCTTTTCTAATCCCAATGAACTCAAAGATAACGGACAAGAGCATCATGATCATTTTATAATATTGTCTAAGTTCAAAAATCATCAGTCAAAGTTCAGCTGTCAATGCTAATGTAGATGTAAACCAGCATGACATCATAGTAATAATAATAGAGATTTTAAAGCGCCTGGTTATACTAGCTAGTATGTCCCCGCGCTGCAGCTAGCCTCCCATTATGTTTTGGTAACCTGAGACACTCCTACAGATTCATCGATCTATATGTGGAAGAGCCAGGTTTTTAGTTTTTTTCGGAAGGACCTTTCCAATGGTTCTGACCTAAGTGACTGCGGAAAGCCGTTCCAGTGTTTCGCGGCAATCCAGCGGAAAGATCTACATCCCATTCTTGCTCTTTTGATTACTGGTAATTTCACCAGTCCTGTCCCGAAGGATCTCAAAGCCCGGATACAGATGTAAGGGTCCAGTAGTCTATGTAGGTAGCTAGGTCCCCTTCCCTGCAGGATGCAGTGGCTGATACATAGCATTTTAAAAAGAATTCTTTCCCTCAGCGGGAGTCAGTGTAGAGCTGCAAGGGCTTTCCTGGACGGAGCTCTCCTGGGCAGCAACAAAACAAGGTGAGCCGCTGCATTTTGAATGCATTGCAGTCTTTGAATATACATTTCCCACTTGCTCCCAGATATAGAGCGTTCCCATAGTCCAGGCGAGATGATACCATTGCATGGACCAGGGTTTTTCTGGCGGATACGGGGAGCACATCTAGTGTCTTCTGAAGGCCCTTCATTATTTCCCGGCAACAATCCTGGTGTGGTGGTAAAAGGAAAGCTACGAGTCCAGCCTCATCCCCAAGTTCTTAACCTGTTCATTGGGGGAACTGTGGCCACCATGCCGAGGACCATATGGAGGGAGCCTTGTTTACTATTAGAACCTTCGTCTTGCTGCTGTTCAGTTTGAGGCAATTGCTAGCCATTCATACAGCTAGTTCCTGTAAGCAGGTGGAAAAGTTGATGGCTGCCTTCTCCTGGGATTGAGATAATGACACCATTAGTTGTGTGTCATCCGCATATGATACCACAGTAATATCGTATTTTGCAATCAGGTCTGCTAGAAGGGCCATATACAGATTAAAAAGAGTGGGACTGAGAGTAGAACCCTGGGGAACCCCTTGCGCCAGCCTGATGCTTTTAGAGTAGTACTGACTCTGAGACGCTTGAAAGCTTCGATCCTGTAAGAAGGATCTCATCCATTCCAAGGCCAGTTCGTCCAGCCCTCCTCTTTTGAGGTGCTGTAGGAGCAGTGGGTGGGCAACGGTGTCGAAGGAGGCGCTTAGGTCCAGCAGTTCCAACGCCACCATCTGACTGTTGTCTACGTGTCTGCGGATTGTTTCGGTTGATAGGAGTAGTGCTGACTCCGTAGAATAAGTTGCCTGATAACCCGATTGTGTGGGGTATAATCGGTTGTGCTTGTTAATGTGTGTGGTTAGCTGAGTTTTGACCACCTTTTCTGCAATTTTAGCGAATTATGGCAGGAGCGAGACTGGTCGTAGTTATCCAACAGCACAACTCTCATATGTAACAATTGGTCTTGCTGGATTATAAATTATCTGATTTTGTGCGTTCATTAGATGCCCTTTGTTGGATGAGGTGACTAACTCAATGTTTTGTTTCACCACAGAATTTCTATTATGGGCTACTTCTTGGTAAGGAAGAATATTACTCACTAAGTCATCAGGCCATATTCCTCCAGAGGCCAAGGTAGAGATTCCAGATGGGCATTAAAGTCAACTGCAATAAAAACGCAGCCAACTTGTTTTGGGCCATCTGATTCATGATTAAAAATCAGCACATTTTCTCATGTTTTAATAGTGGGAGCTTCCTTATTTGCCCACGGCTGGATGTGCTTATATGTTATACAGGCCAAACCTTAACCCTGCTTTGGCCAGAAATTCTATATTTTGCATGTGTACGCTCACAAATCAACAAAGAGGGACTGGGGACAATAAAGGTCCAGCACATGGGCCCCAAAGTAAATATTCTGAACACAAAAAAGGACGTGCTATTCCTGACTGGGGGAGGAGGAGGAAAAAGAGGGTGTGAGTGTGTGTGTGTGTTTGTGTCTGTGTTTAGTGTGAGGGAAGGAATCAGCACAAGACGATCCTCTGGGTAGGGGCCAGTGCCAGGCAACGACCGTGAAGTCAATCATTCCGACAGTCCGGTACGCTAAGTAGCGTTACACATGACCAAAATGTCAGTAACACAGTTGGCGACCGACTTACCATCCTTTCACTCCGGAGTGGAGCGCTGATTCCTTCCCTGAGGAATCCAGCGACAGTTGGTGTTTTTTGGTGAGGGTACGTTATCAATCTTTAGATACCTATATATATACTGCCCCTCAGTGATTAGCCAGTCTGTTTTTTTTTAGGTCCTGATGAAATGCCAAGTTCCTAGAGACACTAAAGGGCATGAAACGTTGACCGACATCTTACTTAAATGGTTTAAGAAGATTAATAGATTCTCCTTATGAAAGCTGTGCACTTTTTTTTACCATAACATGGAATTCGCTAATTAAAGTTGGTTCAGCTGGTTCTCACATCCTACTCACCCTTATATATACACCTCAAATGAGACCTGCCTCCTTCATGTACAGCTAAAGCCGCAGGTAAAAGAACTACAGCAGAGAGTCCTCCTGTGGGCCCCATTGGGCATTGCAGTGCCGGCCCAACAAGGAGCTGCCCTATGATGAAGCATGACATCCCCTGGGGTGTGTGAGGGCCCTTGCTCCGTATAGGAGCACTTCCCACATAAAGGACCTTGACACCCACTCCCTTTCCTCCTCCTTCCCCAGTCAGGAATAGCACGTCCTTTTTTGTGTTCAGCATATGTAAGCCCTGCGTCGGCAATCCTTAATTCTATTGCAGGTGTCCAGAAGACAACAGATTTAATACTTTAGAATAAAAGTTAAACAATTCTGAGCTCTTAACATATCCGCAATGCCAGCAACATTCCAATATAACATTTTAATCAAATTTAGGCTTTTTTGTGAGTATTACGCCACAGGGTGTTATGGTATTGTAGATGGAGCTTCCAGTTAGGCATCTAATTCAAAATTGTAAGCTTGTTAAGTAATAGTTGCTGTAGTTACTAAACTTTGTAATATTTTGCCTAGAGGGCGCGCCGCTGGCGAGCCTAAGGCAAACCCGTCTGTGCCCATCCGCGCCAGGACCGCGCCCAGCACCAGAACCCCTGGCCCCCGCAAACGCCATGAGGTCAGACTCCGATACGACGCAAGCACCCTTCACGCACTCAAGCCGGCCGAGACCACAGCTGCTTCCAGGCCGCCCGAAACGCACTCACAGACTTTTCTCCTGCCGCACCGGCAGCTTCACCTGCGACAGAGCCACCAAACCACCAAGGACCGGACCCAACCACCTCTGCTGCATACTCCTGAACACACGCTCTGCACGCAAACACGCCGTCGAGCTTTGGTACCTGCTCGACACCTCCACCCCAGACGTTGCCTTCCTGACGAGACCTGGTGGAACGACTCCTCGGCTCCCGATATCGCCATAGACCGCACCAACGGAATTGGAGGAGGAATAGCCATCGTCCACAAGTCTACCCTAAAGATCTCCACCCACTCAGACACTCAGCACTGCCGAACACCTGCATTTCCGGATCCACACTGACTCCAACACCACCCTCAGAGGAACCCTTATCTACAGACCCCCCGGACCCTGGCCACAGTTCAGCGACTCCATCGCCGACCTTGTCAGCACCCACGCACTCTCCTCCACGGACTACATCCTCCTCGGGGACCTGAACTTCCACCTCGAGAACAACAACAAAGCCAACTCCGCCACCCTGATCGACAACCTCGCCAACCTCGGCCTCAGACAACTCGTCACCGCTCCCACCCACGCCGCCGGCCACCCGCTTGAGCCCATCTTCTCCACAAGCACCCACGTTTCCTTCGACCACACCACCGAACTTCACTGGACGGATCACCACTGCATATTTTACCTACAAAAAGCGCTCCACCGCACCTAACAGCTGTAGCAAAATCACTGAAGAACAGCTGGCGACCACCCTCGCCCAGAACCCTCCCACCGACCCCACCAACCCAGCCGCCGCCGCCCGTAACCTCAGACAGTTGATCAACGACTGCGCCAACACCCTCGCCCGCTCAAGAAACCCTCCAACAGCCGCACCTGCAAGAAAGCCACCTGGTTCACCGAAGAGCCCCATACCTCCAAACGAGCATGTCGGAAATTGGAGACAAAATGGCTCCACGAACGAACACCGAACAGCCACGCAGCCCACTAGGACCCAACCCGCAGACATCACCATCTCATCAGATAAGCCAAGAGATCGTCCTTCAAAGCCCGCCTGGACAACAACGCACACAACAGCAAAGAGCTCTTCAGCATCATGAAGGAACTCTCCAACCCTAGCGCCAACGCCAACGACAACCCGCCCTCACAAGAACTGTGCGACTCGCTGGCCACCTTCTTCCACTGCAAGATCGCTGACATCCACGACAGCTTCATCACCACCACGACCACCCCGACAACGTCGGACTCCACCCCCCTACGAACACCACCCGCACCAACTGCCTGACCTCCTAGACCTACGTCAACGACGAAACACGCAAGATCATGAACTCCATCCACTCTGAATCACCGTCAGACCCCTGCCCACACCACATATTCAACAAAGCAGACGCACCCATCTCACCCCAACTACGGAAAGTAGTCAACATCTCCTTCGAGAACGCTACATTCCCCGAAAGCTGGAAGCACGCCAAAATCAACGCCCTTCTCAAGAAGCCCAAGGCAGACCCCAAGGACCTCATGAATTTCCGGCCCATCTCCCTGCTCCCCTTCCCGGTGAAGGTTATCGAGAAAATCGTCAACACGCAACTGACTCGAGGACATCAGGATCCAACTAGACAACGGCGAAACATCAGCCCTCATCCTCCTGGACCTGTTAGCCGCCTTCGACACGGTCTGCCACCGCACACTAAAGGCACGCCTCCAGGAAGTCGGAATCCAAGAGAAAGCCCGGGACTGGACCACATCCTTCCTCTTCAGCAGAATCCAGAGCGTCCGCCTCCCCCCCTTCCGCTCCGAAACCACCAACATCATCTGCGGCGTACCCCAGGGATCATCCCTCAGCCCTATGCTGTTCAACGTCTACATGGCCCCCCTCGCTCACGTCGCTCACCAGCACAACCTCAACATCATCTTCTATGGCGACAACACCCAGCTCATCCTCTCCCTCACCAAGAACCCGCACACAGCCAAAACCAACCTCCACAAGGGAATGAAGGCCGTCACCAAATGGATGAGAGACAGCTGACTGAAGCTGAACTCGGACAAGACGGAGGTCCTCACACTCGGATCCACCCCCTCTACCTGAGACGACTCATGGTGGCCGACCATGCTGGGTACAGCACCGACACCCACCGACCAAGCACGCACCCTAGGAATCATCCTCGACTCCTCCCTCTCCATGTCGAAGCAGATCAACGCCGTCTCCTCCTGCTACAACACCCTCCGCATGCTCCGCAGGATCTACAACAGTGGCACAGTGGCACAGGCCCTCATCAGCAGCAGGTTGGACTACGGCAACGCACTCTACGCAGGAATCCTGGCCAAACACCTGCGATGACTGCAACGCATCCAAAACGCCTCTGCCCGACTGATCCTCAACGTCCCTTGCGGCAGCCACATCACCCCCACCTGAGAGACCTACATTGGCTCCCCGTCAACAAGAGGATAACCTTCAAGCTACTCACCCACGCACACAAATCACTCCTCAACACCGGACCAGCCTACCTCAACAGCAGACTCAGCATCTACACCCCAATCCCGCCAGCTCTGCGCCGCCACCCTCGCCCTAGCCGCTGTCCCCCGCATCCAACGAACGACCTACGGCGGCAGATCCTTCTCCTTCCTCACCGCCAAAACCTGGAACACCCTCCCTACCCACCTACGGCAGACCCAAGACCTGCTCACCTTCAGAAGACTCCTCAAGACCTGGTTCTTCGAGCAGTAGCGGCACCCCCTCTCAGCGCCTTGAGACCCTCACGGGTAATAGTTTGCTCTATAAGTACAATGATTGATTGATTGATAGCCACCATCAGCCTTGGTAATTCAATGTTAGACACCTGCTTCTAATACTGACCCCTTCTTCATTGAAACGATTGACTTTGTATCCAGGTGTGGGGTAACCTGGATTGTTTTTTTAGTCTTACTTCATGGAACACTCCTGCATTCGTATTGCATGGAATGTACCTCTGGCTATGAACTGTGGTGAAAGCTTTACACTGTTATTATTGCTGTCATCTTTGGGATGATGGCTGGAGTTTGTATGTCAGAACACAGAACAGTTGCTGCCGGCATGCCTCGCGAGTGGGGAGTGAGCATGGGTGGAGAGTGGTCACGGGGTCGTCATAATAAAAGAAGAAAAACAAACGTATCTGTAGGCCTGGTCCCACGCCTTCTCTGCTCCTGCTCTGCTGCGTCTGACAGGAACAGGAAGCAGGCAGCTAGGCTTGCTCCCCTAAGCCAATCACAACACTGCTGTGCAGCGTTGTGATTGGTCTGTGCGCCGTGACCTGGCGCTCAGCCAAGGGCTGGAGGGGTAGGCATGTTCTCGGAATTTCCGACGCGGTAAATGGATTAAAGCTCATGTTGATTTTCTTAACCCTTTAACACGTTTATCATCCCTCTCAATAATGATGCAGTTCCTTTTTGTTGACTTTACATAACTTCATACACCCACTTGTTCTCTTGGTTATTTTCCGAGCAGGATACATTCAGAGGGCTTGCCTCCATTTGAGCTAGGGTTTGGAATATACTTGAGCAGTGAATAGGATAATGCATCCTGTGCACATTACAGTCTAGATTACCCACCCTTGGTAGAGGCAATGTCTTATGTATGACTCGCTCTTCACCCAGGGATCCCTAGAGACCTTTTCATATCTTCAAAATGCAAGTTTGCTTGAATCAAGGTTTTATTCGGCGAGTTCCTTATTGATATTACTTCTGCATTCTCTGCTCCTTTAGCAAGAGAAATCAGACAGTTTGTTGTAAGTGGTTTCACTAGAGATTTCTGGAGGGGGAATTTAGGGCTAGATGTAGGTAAATCATTTTTACCGATTCTAAAATACCGAATGTTACCGATTCGATATTTTAGAATCGGTAAATCTGATGTAGGTAAATATTCAGTATTTTTTACCGAATCGTTAAGATTCGGTAATTACCGAATCGGTATTTACCGATTCGGTAATTGCCATTCATTTCTATGGGCCCGGAAGCCCATAGGAAGGAATGTAAATTACCGAATCAGTAATTACCGAATCGGTAATTACCGAATAATTCAAGGGTGGCAGGGTGTCACTTTGACAACCTGCTGCACCCCTGATTAGGGCTTGTGTGCCATGTGGCACACAAACATGCCCCTAGGGCATGCACGGATTTGTATATACACAGGTATTCGTTATTTACCACCAACTAAATAACGAATCCTTAAAGCCCTGTGGCACTGTTTACATCTCAAGATACAGATTCGGTAAATTTACCGAATCGGTAAATGTACAGATTCGGTAAAATTACCGATTCTGTATTTTAAGATGCCCTACATCTCAGTATCCAAATACCGGTCGGTAACGGCCGAAAATCGGTATTACCTTAATCTTGAGGGATGTTCAACCCTATCCAGTAGCTTTTTTCTATGCAGCATGATTGAATTAGATGTCGCCCCCTAAGTCGCCCTCTATGCTTTTCCATTCCCTTTTCGTGGCAGTTATGGTTGGGGATACATTTCAATCCTCTTTCCTCTTGCCCATATTTAATGCAAGTCTTTCAGAATTAAACATATGAACATGGTAACGACAAAAATTACGGAAACCTGCTGCTCAATATAGAAGAGCCAAAATCAGTGGTAAAAGCACAAACCTAAAATAAATAAATTGCCTTTAGATACGGGAAACATTTTGAGCTGCCCAAGGGCACACACAGTACACAACCAATGATCCCTTTCCCCCACCGGCTAAACGCAATGACAGACCACAAACGTTGCTCCTTGGTTCATAGACACAACTTGGGAATATTCAAAGGGATGCTGCCTTAAAGTGTTATGTGCAAGTTGAAATACCTGTCATGTGAAATGTTCCAGAGCCGCAGTGAAATACAGTGCTAAAATCCAGACGATAATTCAACTGCTCCAATTAAAAACAGCTTATTTCATCTTTTAGGAGATGAGTTTCGTACACCAGCTAGGCAGCATGCCTCGCCTCGCCTCTTCACCCTCATACCAGACAAGCCCACCCTTGGCGTGGGCTTCGCTGGGCAGTGACCGGATGCGGTGGAAACCCCTGGCAGCTATTGTCCCTGTTGTGGTAGCTGGGGAAATAATGGCTATGGGGACTCAGGTTATAGGAGTCTTCCCATGTTTTAAAGTTCTCTCAGTGTCGCCCTGCCTGCTCTCTTTGAGTCCTGTACTGCAGGAATACAGGTGGCTCTTGCCCCTGCCTTTGTTGTGGTCGGAAGAATAGCAGCAGCACTGGGACTGTGGTCATTGAAGTCCTCCCAAGTTCCACACTTCTCTGAGTCTCCGCCGTTGCTCTTTTCTTGGGCCATAGTAGAGTTTTTTAATAAGCAACCAAAATAGAGGTTCTTACATATCTGCCTTTTAATCCGTTGTTTATAGCAGACTACAGCTGGTGCACCTTGTGATTCCTAAGACCCACCATTGCCAGTTTCTTCAGTTGTGTGGACACATACCTGATCTCGAGTATTTGTCCTTAAATGCACTATAGAATAGAACAGAGCCAGGCGTTACTTTCACTCCTATTTCACCACCTTAGTGTAGAGTGCAAAACACACATTCATCCAGTTTGCCAAAAGAAGCCTCAAAAACGTAAGTGCTTTGTACTGTGGAAAAGGCACTTTCTTTACTGATTTGCAGGAGGTGCAAACTGTCTTAAATTGAATGCAAATGAACTTCCCCCTGCCGCTGTCCATGTTTAGTTTGTGATCCAAATCGAGACTCATAAACCATGGTACATTTGCGTCAAGGCCTTCTTGTATTATTCTTCTTTCCATAAGCTTTATACATTTGGCGGGCAGCCGTCATGACAGGCTACTAATATTCTCAGTATTTCAAATTCACTGCCTATTTTATTGGGCAATTCCTGTCTCTGTAAATCGATTTTTCAATAGATATGCATCAATCCACTCATTCTCTAGGTTTGTAGATTGGGGTCAGCATTGCTGTCCAAGGGCCAGATGTAGGCAGTGGTCGAAGTGGGGAAAAAAAAGTAGGGGAACTGTGGGTGGAGAATCAGGGGGTGGGAATAACCGAAGATTGAATCAGTGGGCGGAGTCAGGGGCGTGGCTAGAAATAGCAAAACATACCAATTTTTAGTACGTTTAGCATTTCACTGACCAGTTACAGCTTATAACGTTATTTAATTAAAACAATGGATAAACAAGTTTGAGGTTTAATTCAGGAAAAAGCAAACACTCATAGGAAATACAGGTTTATGTAAAGCGTGTGAAATATAAGCAGGAACACCATGTTACCTTAATGCTTTTACTCAATGTTCAGAAATCCATGATTATTTTTTGTCTCAAACATTGAGGTCATGAATACAGGGCTTGTGTTAAGCAGGGCTCAGAAGAGAAAGGGACTCTTCGGGAAAATCTAGACTCACCGAAACCCACAAAGGCTCCTTCATATTCATGTCACCAGCTAGCTGCTAGCTGAACAACTGAATGCAGAACAATATCATACATTCACCCCAGTACAGAGATCTGGGCCTAAATCCATTGTTTCTTTGCTCACCATGCCATTCCAGTTTGGACCCAAGCCATATGCAAATCAGTCTAGATTCTGCACCCAATGGGAACAGTCCTGCCCCCTCCCTTCTCCTGCCCCCGTCACCGCTCCTGCCCCGTCACCGCTCCTGCCCCGTCACTTCTCCTGCCCCCGTCACTTCTCCTGCCCCCGTCACTTCTCCTGCCCCATCACTTCTCCCTCTCCTGTCCCTTCACTTCTCCTGTCCCTTCACTTCTCCTGTCCCATCACTTCTCCTGTCCCATCACTTCTCCTGTCCCATCACTTCTCCTTCTCCTGTCCCGTCACTTCTTCTGTCCCGTCACTTCTCCTGTCCCGTCACTTCTCCTTCACCTGGTCCCTTCACTTCTCCTTCTCCTGTCCCGTCACTTCTCCTTCTCCTGTCCCGTCACTTCTCGTTCTCCTGTCCCGTCACTTCTCGTTCTCCTGTCCCGTCACTTCTCGTTCTCCTGTCCCGTCACTTCTCCTTCTCCTGTCCCTTCACTTCTCCTGTCCTGTCCCTTCACTTCTCCTGTCCCTTCACTTCTCCTGTCCCATGTTATGTTATGTTGTGTTATTGTTTTTTATTGTGCGCACAGCTACTCCAGCCAAGGAGCGTCCTGGCGCATAGACAAGGAGAAACATAACACAACAGGGAAAAAGAAGACTAAAAGGGACAGCTAAAACAGAAAAGTTTTTATTGCTTTCCGGAAGGACGTGAGGTCCTCCAGCAAACGGATGTCAACCGGAAGAGAATTCCAGGTTAGTGCAGCTTTTACGCTGAAGGAGCGTCCTCCCATACGGCTGAGCCTAAATCTAGGGACTACAGCAAAGGCCTGTCCTTGAGAACGGAGGGCGCGTGCGGGGACATAGAAGGAGAGACAGCTGGACAAAATTTCGGGGCCTATACCTCTCAAGATCTTAAAGGTCAGACAAAGGACCTTAAAAAGAATGCGCTTCCTCACTGGAAGCCAGTGTAGGGAACGAAGAACACTCGTCACCGGGCAAAATCTGGGCAGGCCAACAATCGCTCTGGCCGCCGCATTTTGAACCCGTTGCAGGCGAGTTAGCTCAGCCTGGTTAGCACCGACCAGAAGAGAGCTTGCGTAATCCAGGCGAGAGATGATAGTAGCCTGGATTACCAGCTGTCTGGTTGGGGCATCGAAAAATTTGAGCACTGGTCTTAAGCCTCTCAATAGGCCAAAGCAACAGGCTGCTGTTCTTTTGGTATGTCCCACAAAGGAAAAGCCAGCGTCCAGCCAGACCCCCAGATTTTTCAACTCTGACACCGGGATCGGAGTAGGTCCCAGCTCTGGTGGCCACCATTGGTCACCCCACAACTCCACTCCCCTTCCGACAATCATTACCTCCGTTTTAGTGGCATTGAGCTGGAGACAGTTTCCCGTCAACCAGCTAGCCACCGCCTTCAGTCCATCTTGGAACCTGGGGGCATCATGTTCCGCGTCCCCGCTGAGAGTAACCGCCAGCTGTGTGTCGTTGGCATATGAGACCAGAGTTAGGCCCCACTGCCTAGCGACATCAGCCAGCGGTCTCACGTAAAGATTAAACAACGTTGGGCTCAGCGAGGACCCCTGCGGAACCCCCATGGCCAGAGGCTGGAAGTTGGACTTGAAGGGAGGGATGGCAACACAGAAGGAGCGATTGCCGAGGAAGGAGCGGAACCATTGCAGCGCCTGACCACCGACGCCAATCTCCTCGAGCCGATGCAGGAGGATGCTGTGAGATACCGTGTCGAAGGCGGCGCTGAGATCTAATAATATCAGCACCGCCGTTTGACCAGCATCCAACCTCGCTCGGAGATGTTCCACCATCACAAGAAGAGTGGTCTCCGTGCTGTGCCCAGCACGGAAGCCATTTTGTGTGGGGTCGAGGGCGTTGGTCCGGGCTAGATGTTCTGACAGGGCCAGATTGACATGAGCCTCTGTTATCTTTGCCGGCCAGGGTAGCAGCGAGATGGGACGGTAGCTTTCAGGCTTAGACGGGTCCAGGGAGGGTTTTTTGATGATCGGGGATACCACCGCCTGCTTCCACTTAGTTGGAACTACACCCGACTCCAGGGAGAGGTTGACAAGGGAACACACAACAGGGCGTCCCATAAATGCCTGATCTCTAAAGAGAGCAGGTCTTACTGGATCAGATGGAGAGCCAGATTTAACTTGCAACGCAAGCTTGTCAAATCACTTATGTGGAGAAGTGTGGCTCAGAGGTTACAGGCGGCAGACCCGGAAGCTGAGATCGGTCCTGGACCAGGGTTCAATTCCCCGCCTCGGCGGGTCTTGGGCTAAAAATTCCACGGACTCGATAATTCTCGCTCCGGTGCCTTCTCGACTCACGGGTTCACACTCTGCGACTCTGGGCAATAGCTTGCTTAATCTCCACAGCGGCCCCTCGCGGCGGGATGCCTGACTTTCACCTTGTGGATACCCGCTGGGGCTATCACACAGGGGAATATCAGGACGGGTTCCCTAAGCAAGCGCCGGGACACCCACTGCGGGTAGCTGTGCGCTATATAAGCTCAACTACAACAACTACAACCCATCAGAGTTGAGAGGGGGAAAAGAGAGCAGGGTAAACTGGTGGGGTGTCCCATTGGAACTTCCCAGGTCGATCCCTATGCTAGGGAATGTCCGATAGATGGCTTGGACTTTTCCGAAAAAAAGAGGGAAGCAAGAGATTCGCAATGGGAGATGGAGCTCACGGCCACAGTGGTCGTCCGCTTCGCCATGAGATCTTTCACGGCCTTGAAGATGGCCTTCGACGGGTTAGTGCTGTTTCGAAAATCTGTGGCATAAAATGCCGCTCGAGCTCGACAGATGGCTCAATGGTAGAGCTTGACGGACGCGGCGTATGCAGCTTTTAAATCAGCCCCGTACGTCTTCCGCCATGCCCTCTCCGCCCGTCTACAGGCTCCCTTCAGGGCACGTAAGGCGCCATCATACCAGGGACTCGACTCTCTGGTATTGATTTTACTCGATACGATGGGTATCAGAGTGTCCAGAGCCCTGGTAAGCCAAGAGCAGAGGAGGTCATACCCCTCTTCTACGATATTCAATGGACTCAGCGGCTCCTCTACCAGAAGACCATGGAAGTCTTCTAGCCTGAGTTTGTTCCAAAACCTCCTGGGAACCCGTCTAGCTGAAGGGGTAGGGGGAGTGACCGATATAGGACAAAGAATGGACACCAGGGAGTGGTCAGTCCACTCTAGCGGAGAAATAGATGTAATTTTAGTCTCCGGCAGATTGGTAAAAAAGGGGTCAAGGATATGTCCCCCAATGTGAGTAGACTGGGAAACCAGCTGGGATAGTTGAAAGGCTTCTAAGTCTGAGGAAATGCTGTGTACCGTCAGATTGGAAGGGGTGTCAAAATGTAGGTTCAGATCACCCATGATGGAATAGTTGGCGCAATCAGTGACCAAAGTGCCAACCACGTCGGGGAAAGAGTTTCTGAACACCACATCGCTACCCGGCGGGCGATACACAACCATCCCAGAGAGCGTAAACTCAGGGCTAACAGAGATCTTAAAGGAAGCACTTTCGCACCCGGCGATGTTAAGGCCACTCCACACACAGGAGAAACTAGACCTGACTATAAGAGCTATACCCCCACCTCTAGAAGATCTATTCAAGGTGAACATAGAGTAGCCAGGGGGGCATGCTAGGTTGAAAATAGCAGCGTCCGCGTCCTGGAGCCAGGTTTCAGTGATGGCAAAAATGTCAGGGGCTTCATCCTCAATTAGATCGTAGATGTTTTGATGGTGTTTCAAAGCCGATCTAACATTCAGATTTAAAATCCGCAAGAAGGAGGGAGAGTTCCTGATGCGGTGAGTGTCTGAGGTGTTTTTCTGGAGGATGGACCCCGGAGGTTCAAGCACCCAACCGTTGCTAGAGCAACGGTACGGACCGCAGAGCGGATGGACAGGCGGAAGATTACACCTATGGCTCGCCTGATCGATGGAGTACAGACTCTCTCTAGAGTATGTCAGCATTACGACACGGAGTGATGAAACAACTGCCAGAGCCCAACAGCCCGCAGCGTCCCGCACGTCCTTAGCGCGGACGGGCGCAGACGGGCAAGACTCTGGCCCGACTCCGGCTAAGCGTAGGCGCTCCCGCTGCGCGTTACCGCTGCACTAGGCAGGGAGCTTTAAATAGGCGTCCCACCTATGCTACAGCGCACTTGAGCGATCGCTAAAAGATGGCGCCCAAACTCCTACCCCACTCCAAGATGTCTGCCACAGATTGAACCCACCCTGAGACCCGGACCTGCTCGAGCAGCGGTGGAAACCGATTAGAGTGCAAGGTAAGGGGCAATTTTAAAAACCCAATGCAGTCAGCATCCAACAAATAACAAAAACGGAAAATAAGATTTTAAAAAGCTATTCAGCGAGAAAAGCGCGAAGCGCTAAGAGCAGTGATGTTGCTTGTCCTTGTCAGGCAGAACCCTGAAGCAGCTCGCCTTAAATAGGCGTCCCACCTATGCTACAGCGCACTTGAGCGATCGCTAAAAGATGGCGCCCAAACTCCTACCCCACTCCAAGATGTCTGCCACAGATTGAACCCACCCTGAGACCCGGACCCGCTCGAGCAGCGGAGGAAACCGATTAGAGTGCAAGGTAAGGGGCAATTTTAAAAACCCAATGCAGTCAGCATCCAACAAATAACAAAAATGGAAAATAAGATTTTAAAAAGCTATTCAGCGAGAAAAGCACGAAGCGCTAAGAGCAGTGATGTTGCTTGTCCTTGTCATCACTTCTCCTGTCCCATCACTTCTCCTTCTCCTGTCCCGTCACTTCTCCTGTCCCGTCACTTCTCCTTCTCCTGGTCCCTTCACTTCTCCTTCTCCTGTCCCGTCACTTCTCCTTCTCCTGTCCCGTCACTTCTTCTTCTCCTGTCCCGTCACTTCTCCTTCTCCTGTCCCGTCACTTCTCCTTCTCCTGTCCCGTCACTTCTCCTTCTCCTGTCCGTCACTTCTCCTTCTCCTGTCCCTTCACTTCTCCTGTCCTGTCCCTTCACTTCTCCTGTCCCTTCACTTCTGCCCCGTCCCTTCTCCTGCCCCATCACTTCTACTTCTCCTGTCCCTTCACTTCTCCTGTCCCTTCACTTCTCATGTCCCATCACTTCTCCTTTCCCATCACTTGTCCTTCTCCTGCCCCGTCACTTCTCGTTCTCCTGTCCCGTCACTTCTCCTTCTCCTGTCCCTTCACTTCTCCTCTCTTGTCCTGTCCCTTCACTTCTCCTGTCCCATCACTTCTCCTGTCCCATCACTTCTCCTGTCCCATCACTTCTCCTTCTCCTGTCCCGTCACTTCTCCTGTCCCGTCACTTCTCCTGTCCCGTCACTTCTCCTGTCCCGTCACTTCTCCTTCTCCTGGTCCCTTCACTTCTCCTTCTCCTGTCCCGTCACTTCTTCTTCTCCTGTCCCGTCACTTCTTCTTCTCCTGTCCCGTCACTTCTTCTTCTCCTGTCCCGTCACTTCTCCTTCTCCTGTCTCGTCACTTCTCCTTCTCCTGTCCCGTCACTTCTCGTTCTCCTGTCCTGTCACTTCTCCTTCTCCTGTCCCTTCACTTCTCCTGTCCTGTCCCTTCACTTCTCCTGTCCCTTCACTGCTCCTGCCCCGTCACTTCTCCTGCCCCGTCACTTCTCCTGCCCCGTCACTTCTCCTTCTCCTGTCCCTTCACTTCTCCTGTCCCATCACTTCTCCTGTCCCATCACTTCTCCTGTCCCGTCACTTGTCCTTCTCCTGTCCCGTCACTTCTCCTGGTCCCGTCACTTCTCCTTCTCCTGGTCCCGTCACTTCTCCTTCTCCTGTCCCGTCACTTCTCCTTCTCCTGTCCCGTCACTTCTCCTTCTCCTGTCCCTTCACTTCACTTCTCCTTCTCCTGTCCCGTCACTTCTCCTGTCCCCGTCACTTCTTCGAGTGGAGGATGGGCACATTTACTTATTTTGCTTGGTGGGCATCATAGGTTTACTGCAAAATGGGGGGCATTCTAATTTTCTGACTACTCCCTTGGTTGGATGGAGCAGTGAAGGCCGCTCTTTTAGGGAGTGCAAAGGGCACTCTCATCACATGCTGCTTGCCATTATAAGTGTAGTTCAAAGTTCGGGTCATTTTGATTTTCTGGCTTTTCCCCTGAGCAGAGCCTCACACCTTAAAGGCCACAGGATCGCAGAGGAGGGCTTAAGATCACGCTGTCCTCCAGTTAAAGGGGTCTGGCAGTTTAAAGGAAACCCCCGTTCTCTTTATCAAGACCTGTATTTCGAACAATCCCCAACAATAGGCATCCCACGATGTTCCCTTGTTCAATTACGTCTGCTGGGTGTTGAGACTAATGTAATATTCGTCGGATTTCCCCTTTAATACATCACGTACCGAGCAGCAAAACACACTTATAAAAACACAGCTTAGAGCACTCAGCAAAATATATATTCCATAAAACGCATTAGAAGAAGCAAGCACCCTCAGTCACGCCTTTGACAGCCACAAGTGTTTTTACAAGTATACCGTCTATAAAAATAGCTTGATCTAATGTAATGCTTTTCCTCGCCTCCTCCCCGTCGTCGACGTCAGGGTTGTGTTTTCCAAACAGCAGATTACACTGCCCACAGCGCACCTCTCACGCCCCAGCGGGATTGTTTTAAAGTTTTGATAACACATTTGCGGACCCATCTCGTATATTTGTTGAACAACGAGCCATGGCCTGCACCTAGATATCAGAGACACCTCATGCAGATCTCACTGGCCGATGCTAAAGGCAGGCTGCAGGCGGGCGCATTGTCATTCCAAAGATGATAATCAGCCTCAATCGGAATGACAATGGGCCTGCCCGCAGTCTGTGCGAGCTCAGGGAGGGGCTGCTGCAGCCTCTGGAGTTCAACAGAGAAGTGCAACAGCCCCTGGAAGCTGAAAAAAAAGTTATCGTTTTTAGTAGGACTATTCTCTCCGTCCCGGGATGCTTTTTTCAAAGAAAGAAGTAGGGGAACGGGCTGAGAATATTTTTAGAAGTAGGGGCACGCCGTGCCCTTCCGTCCCCGCCCACTTCTACCGCTGGATGTAGGAGCCGAAATACCGGTCGGTAATGGCCGATTTCGGCCGTTACCGACCGGTGTTTAGTAATTGGCATGTAGGGGCCATATTTTACCGATTCGGTAAATACCGATTCTTGCAGAATCGGTAATTCAATTACCGATTCTTCCTACATCTCCCCCTTCTATTTTACCGATTCATAAATACCGAATTGGTAAAATTCGGTATTTATGAATCAGTAAAATATACTTACCTACATCTGGCCCCTAGTGCCTAGCACTGTCCCTAAGCAATAATGTTACTTCCCTGTTTTACAGTGTCCCCTAATAACACTTTTACTTTATCCCCGTTTTTATGTATCACAACATCATTTAAGGACTCCGTTCAGATGGTTCCGCCCAAAACTCCCTGTAGCTGTGCATGTACATTTGACCCCAAGCTTGACCACTGAGCATCCTCTTATTGTGTGGAAGAACGTCCCATGTTCAACAAGGCATTGCATACATGTGAGTTTGGTCAGTAAACCCCTTCAATTAGTCATTCTCTGAAGCAGTAAACCCTGTGCGGGATTTTGAGTTGAATTAGTCAAAGAGACGAATTGCACATAGTAACCTACTTTGGATATTTCAGGGCCTTATCCCTTTCCTCATTGTTGAGCTCACCTAGGCACTCCTTATTTTCCTCTAAGGATCCGAAGAACTTCTTCCAGTTCATTTATGATTGTTTTATATCGGTACGCACATCACCGGTATCCAAATTATCCATCAACACTCTTGCCTCTATGGGGGAATTGCCCGGTAATACCTCTGAATCCTTTGTCCTGTCTCATGAGGGCGTGTCTCATTTGAAGGGGTCTATAGTATTCTTTTGGGCCAGGTCAAATTCCTTCACGGCCACAACGAGTTTCTATCCCTGTAGTAATACATCTGCTTTAAATCTCCCGGTTCAGAAATTCCTTTCAGGTCCCATCTGCTGAAGTGTTTCAGTTCCTTCAACCCTCAATGCCTTCCCACACCACATTGGCATATCTCTGATTATTCTCCCAGTCCATCCTATATCTCTTAACGGTTCACAACAAGTTCTAATACCAATGGCCCTTGCACTCAGATGAATGATGCCACTTTGTATACAAACTAAATCTGAGAGAAGCAAGTTATTTGATTCAGTTACTGGCAGTAAGTAATCGTTTAAAATTCAGTTAGTCGTTTTGCATGTTTGATCAACACTGAAATGTCAAATCCATATTCTGACAGTATGAGGCTGCAAGAGGAGAAGGGGAAGAATACAGCATCCTACACTTACACACACTAGGTGTGGAAAGTGTGCATGTATGCTTGATTTTTAGAAGCAAGACTGCATAATTCCTAGATACACAGGAATTATCAGGGCTGAATGGGAAGTCGATTAGGAGAGCACACCATCAAGAACTGAAATAGGATTCTTGACACATTCTTTGGTAGTCTGGTACAGGTCTATCTCTGGTAATTAATGGAATTGACGCTGAATGATGGCCTAAAGTCATTGTGCAGAGATGACATTTTTGGGCAGTGTGCCTCTGTAAACCGTAACTGATGCTTTCTTCTTGATTTTGTTTGCCCCAGGTGTGAAGAAATTTGGCGTGACCGGTCTTTGATACCCAAATTCTGAATCTGCTTTTAATTGCGGCCAGCTGAGCCAAAGGGCCAGCTGTGACATGGCCGCCAACAATTTCTCACATACAGTGCGTTCCCTGAAGGAGAAGGCCACATGCCCCTTGTGCTCAAGATTTTACACTGATCCAGTGACAGCCAAGTGTGGGCACTGCTACTGCAAAGCCTGCATTGACTCAGAATGGACGAGGAACAGGTCAGTCGTCCAGTGCCCTATCTGTGACAAACGCTTCACCAAGAAGTATAGTACTAGGCCCAACCCAGAACTTGCTAACTTGGCTGCAGTTGCCACACAATTTTCATCTGAGAATCCGGACGTTAGTCGCATCTGTGAGGAGCACAAGGGAATCATGAAGCTCTTTTGCCAAACAGAACGAATGCCCATTTGTGTCTCGTGCAAGGAATCCAGTGAACACCAGGATCACCCCACAGTCCCCATTGATGAAGCAGTCCAGGAGTACAAGGTGAGCTAAGGTGGGTCTGAGTCAAAAACTTCTGTGAGGGTGGGCTCAAAACAGACATCTGCAACTTGCTGTTTTTGGTGGAATCAGATATCCAGAACATACTCATGTCTACAAGATCCATTGATTTTCAAACTCTAAGATGTTCGGCGGTGCAGACCGCATGAGACAAAGTAATCCGGAATTACAGTGTCTGTTGTGAAAGGGTGTGAAGAATGAAGAGAGGGGAAAGGAAATATCTGTTTTTTAATTAGGTTATTGCTCTTCTACTATGCCCTCATTTATTTTCCTTCAGCTTGCTAACTCTTGTACCCAATTTTCAGTTCACTTTACTCAAGTCCCCAAAATAATCTTTTCTCCCCCCCCCCCCCCCCCCCCCCCCCAACCTAGAGGAGAAATTCTCTTTTGCTTTCTACTGGGCTTTTCCATGTTTTCCATGTGTACTTTCCTTTTGCTTCTTTCCCCATTATCTAATTATCACTTTCTCCTCACAGTGATGACACCTTCAACCTATACCTCACTTCCTACTTATGTTGCTGTACTTGTCAGTTTCCATTGACATATCGCCACCATGCTTTTACCGGCATTGTCACTGCTCGCAATGGTTATGTTTCACTTCACTCTCTTCGGACTGAGTTTTTCACTGTTTGTCCACTTATTACGTAGGTCTTCTTAACCTATTCTGCCTGGCAGTACTGCCCATCATCTGGTCGTTTTTATGTACATACATTTACTTGGTTCCCTATTTGCCACACAATATACCTCCTTGCATTTTCAGTAGAAGGCTGAGCATCACCTCCTCAAGGAGTTTTTTATGGGTTCTACCAATCACATCTGTTCCTCAATTTTCTTCCCTCTTTTCCTTTTTCATCAAGCACAGTTTTAAAACTTCTCAGGATGTCCTACTCTGCATGGTCTATTTTTCATTGTGATACAACGATGCTGGATGTTTCCTCCTTCTAAAGTCATCCTTGCCTTTTCTCCCCTAATTTCTCCACAGGCTTGCTAAAAATAATCAGGCATGTGATACATGCAGTCCTGATGATGATCCCAATATCCGTTTTTAGGGATCGAAACGCCGTCGACCACTTATATAGTTACACACATTTTACCATTGTGTTCTATTCATGTGTCAACTATTTTGGATAACTCAATTATGTATTACCATTGACCTAAAGCATCGTAGCTTGGGGAGTTTGGTCTCAGGGCCATAGTTAATTGAGTTTCCCAGGGGCACCTTGAGGATTCTTTATCTGAGCAGTGATCAGCCCAGTTTTTAAAGAGTTCAGGAGTTCAGAAGATGCTTCCACTTAGTTATGAGTTGATTAGTCATCCCTACAAGCCGGAGAATGAAATTCTCTTTGATGATTACTAAAGGTATACGATCTCCTACCCCATAACATAATGTTGTACATATTAGCGTTGTCCTAAATCCATTGGCATATCTGTACAAAGATGATGTAAAGGTTCACTTAACATCACCCTATTTTCTAGGGCTGTAAGTGAAGCGACCCTTGAGGAAAATGTTTCTTGTGGAGAAAACATTGGTGTAGCTGTTTCATGTGCACATACATAGAAGATTTCCATAAAAGTCTTCAACCAATGGCCAGTTTGCTCGTTTATCTTGGATTTTATATCGGTTGGAAAATTCTTGCTCAGTTGCTTGAACAGTTGCTTGAACAGTTGCTTGAACTTAAGACCTTTTTTATTCTGCACACACCTCATGTTTCCATATTGAAAGACTGGTTTTAAGCGGTGAAAAGGGAAGACACGGATTGCTTAAAACTATCTGGGCCAGTGGTTCTTAACTTGGGGTCCGGGGCCCCTGGGTTTCGTAATAACGTGTATATGAAT
Source organism: Lissotriton vulgaris (assembly GCF_964263255.1). Taxonomy (NCBI): domain Eukaryota; kingdom Metazoa; phylum Chordata; class Amphibia; order Caudata; family Salamandridae; genus Lissotriton; species Lissotriton vulgaris. The sequence goes on from NC_141693.1 coordinate 1,900,249,455, forward strand.
AAGGAAGCAAAATATACAATTTTACATTTTAAAACTTTCTGATTAATTTTTAGGTCTCGGCCTATTCCATTCCGCATGAATGAATAGGACGAGTCTATAGCAGTGAAACTAAGAGTTAAACTAAGCTCTCCCAAAGCAGATTTCAAAGCGGATGTCCACGAGTGCATGTGCTCTCGTGCACAAGCTTTTGTCCGAGCCGCCTGCCTGCCTCCTGCCTTTGAGCCATTGGTTCCTTGTTCACACTTCAGCCGCCCTCCCATATGCACCCCCCAGCGTGAGCTCGGCCTCAGGCTGTTTCACTTTCACGGCCACGAGGCCGTGCTTCAGAGGGATCCGCTCCCCGCCCCTGCTCCATACAATTCACCAAGTGCCCCCTCCCCGCAGCAATGCCAAGAGCCGATGATTAAATTTCACGTGTCTGGTGCTTTCCACAGTCTAATCGGGGGCTGTATTAATGATAGAAATGCGTGGCAGCCCTATTACCTCACATTTCATTAGTTACTGGACGAATCTAACTGACCGTGAAAGTGTAGAACCCAAGTGGGTTTTGATAAGGGTCTTCAGTTAATGTGACATCAAGAAATGCCCACAGCTGACGATGATGAAAAGCATATCTGTTTTGGTTGGAGTTTCTGTACCGGTTCAATTGTTTTTTTTTTCAGAACAAGCTTTATTGTCATATCAGGAAATATTGCATAAACATTCCACGGTACTCCGAACCCCGGAGGAGCCATGAGCAGAAAATCTAGGTACAGAGATTAGTAATCAATGCAGAATACAACGGAAATCAGTTTTGCCGAAGAACCCCCCAATCCCACCCCCCCACAGAAACTACCCTCCACCCGGGTCCCCCCCTAACCCCAAACACGATGTCGGTCCATATTCGACAATACAGTCTATATACATTTGGCAGTACCCTCCTACCCTCGCCCAGGTCCATCCAACAGCTGCTCACTGACAGCATCCTGTTGAGCCGCCCACCTCTTCCAGATTTTGAAATGTTTCTTAGGGCAGCCTCGTGCTACGAACACCGGGCGTTCCAAACTCATATAGTAGTCCAATCCCTGTTTCCAGGCCTCTATCGGGGGAGCTCGAGTATTTTTCCAGGCACGGGCCACATCCCTTTTGGCCACCACCAGGCCTAGGAGTAACAAGTGTCTTTTATAGATGTTGCCTCCCACCTGCTCCAGAACATGTAAGAGACCTAGCTGTGACGTACGGGGGAGTGTCCAACCCAGCACCTCATCCAGACAATCCCAGACCCTCCTCCAGTACCCCTCCAATGCCCCGCAAGACCACACCGTATGCACAAACGTGCCCACCTCTCAGCCACACCTCAAACAGTCAGGGGAAGCAATTAGACCAGCCCTATGCAATCGCTCTCTTGTATAGTAGGCCCTATGCAGGTATTTAAACTGAATGAAGCGTAATCGCACTGCAATAGCCGTCTCCCTTGGGGCTGCCAGGGCCACTCTCCAGCTCTCCTCATCTAATTCCCTACATCTCTTTCCCATATAGATCTCAGTCTGTCCAGGGAGGAGGAGCAGTGGGTAACGAGGGATTGATAGATACAGGATATTTTTTTATCTTCCAGTTCCCCCATGAACAACTTGGCTTCCAAGGGGCTGAATTCCGGCAATGATTCCAGTACCTCCAGGGCAGGGGAGGTCTAAACTGTAGGTATTGAAAGAATTGGGAATGTGGCATATCATATTCATCCCTCAGAGCCTGGAACGACTTAAGAGTCAACCCCCTCATAACATGTCCCAGCGTCGAGATCCCTATAGCGTCCCAGCCTCTGAATCCCCGCAACGCCGCCAGAGCCGGCAAACGGCCATTGTGCCACAGAGGAGTCTCCTACGTCAGTGTATTCCACCACCCCATACTGCCCAGCGCCCTCCGCCACACCTGAAACACCACCTGTGTAACCATCGGAAGGTTCTTTCTTTTGGCCACCGAGTAGATAAGCTCATGCAGGGTATCAGGATCCATCAGGTACCGCTCCAGGGCATACGCCGGGTAGCTGCCGTCGCCATACCACCATTCGTTTAACACCAACAGGTGGGACGCTTGGTAGTAAGACAAAATATCTGACAATGCCAGGCCGCCACAATATGTGGACAAGAAGCAGGTGCGAAGTGCCACCCTGACCGCGCCCCCAGCCCAGAAAAAGCGACCTAGCGCCGAGTTGACCTGACAGAACCATTGCGGCGAAACAGGGTATGGATCATTCTGTAGTTGATATAGTAGACGCGGGAGGGCTACCATCTTAAATATGGCGGAGCGGCCATAGATATTGAGGGGCATGCGGGACCACGTCTTCATATCAGAATGAACTTTGTCCCACACCGGAACGATATTGCGCTCCCACGAGACTCCCGGTATATCCGACAGGAATACCCTGAGATATTTGATGCCCCCGGCTGCCACCCGGAGGGCCGACGCCCAGGGCCGGCGCCGCACCATCGCCTAGGGTCTATAGTATAGATTTCTGTATATTAAGATAGAGCCCCGAAACTTCACCAAATATCCTCATAATTTCAAGGACTCTCGGGCCCGACCTATTAAGGTCAGTGAGAAAGAATAGCACATCGTCCGCATAAAGAGCAATCCTATCCGATGGCCCAGAGTCCCACTTGAACCCCCTCATCTGCGCATCCATGCGGACCCACGCCGCTAGGGGCTCCATGGCGAGAGCAAATAAATATGGCGAGAGAGGGCAGCCCTGGCGGGTACCCCGTCCTATAGGGAAGGCCTCCGAGATAGCTCCCGCCACCCGAACCGACGCCGTCAAATCAGTATGTAGTATCCGAACGTAGGAAAGAAAGTGCGGCCCAAGATTCAGCCGCGACAGGAGTGCCTGCAGGTAGACCCAGCTCAAGGAATCGAATGACCGATCTATATCCGCTAGCAGCAACGCTGCATGGGCTCCGGTAGCTTTCATCATTTCGAGAGCCACTTGGGCTCGTCTGATATTGTGCCTAGTAGCCCTGTGGGGCATAAACCCAGCCTGGTCTGGGTAGACCGGTTCAATTGTTTTGCTGGCTTGTTTTCATGCTCTCCGCACATCACAAAACTACCTCAGTGTTTCTGCAATCTTGCTTCCTTGATTGCAGAAGTCCCAAAAGTGTTTATTCGGTGTCACCTTGACTCGCCATGACAGGAGCACTCAGGACAGGCAGGCAGCATCAACTCCAGAGCATTAGTGACAGGCCGGGTCACGGTGTCTGCTTACCGGTTTCCCATCAATAAGTATCCGCTGCCCCCACCAGAGAGCGGGTCGTGTTCCTCTAGTTTGCTTATTTTTTTCCACTAGACACCCATCCCCCACAAACAAGCCCTGTCTTGATCGCGGGTTCACTTCCGCTGAGGGCTGCTGGAAACAGGAGCTGATCGGTGCTCCATCTTACAAAGCAGGGCTGCCTTCGGGGGTCAGAGATCAGAAACAAAGACAGCTCCGCGCACAGGCTGCTCTTGGCCTCATCTGCCAGCATTAGGGTAAAGGGTGTGGCTTAACGGGCAGAGCTGCCAACTTTCGAACTAGGGAGCCGGGTTTGAGTTTCCGCGTCGGCTCAACATTCTGTGTGTTGGGGCAAATCACTTAATCTCCCTGTGCCTACAAAAAAAAACTAATATTGATAATAAAAAAGTGATTGTGTCGTTGTGTAATGCACGTAAAACGTTCCAACTCCTTCGGGTCGAGTTCAACCTATATAATACTGTAAAAAATAGAAATCAGTGCACTCCTCTGTTTTCACACTTTGTGCTAAGTCCAGCTCTTTGAATTTGGTTGCAGGAAATTCGAAATGCACATTGTCGGAGTTGGACCCTCGCATTTATTAGAGATTTAAATCACTTTATTTTATACACTTCTCATGAGATGGGAATTAGACGTTCATTGGACAGACAGTCCTAAAGGAACAGTTTTACAGACGCCCAGCTCTGCCCATATGTGGAAGGAGTTTTGTGGCTAAATTCCTAAAGTTCACCTTCATCGGCCGTGCTATGCTCGCAGCCTTAACATTTGGCCAAGGCTTAGACCAGGCTGAGCCAGACACAATGGTAGCGTCCAAACGTGCAATCCGCTGCTGTCCATGCGCCATCAACATAAGGGGTTTGTTTGAGCTCAGCTTCCACAGTTCACGATCATTCAAAATCCTGTGCAGGTAAGTATCAGGTAAATTTTTATGATCACTCAGAATCCCCTGAAGGTAGGCATCAGTTACAGTTTCACGATCACTCTGAATCCCCTGAAGGTAGGCATCAGTTACAGCTTCACGATCACTCTGAATCCCCTGAATGTAGGCATCAGTTACAGCTTCACGATCACTCTGAATCCCCTGCAGGCAGAGCAGCAGCTACATCTTCATATTGACCCTGAATCCCCTGCAGATATGCAGCAGTCCCTTCATTGTCACTCTGAATGCCCTGCAGGTAGGGCACCAGTTAGCTTCAGATCACTCTGAATGCCCTGCTGGTAGGGCAGCAGTTACATCGGACCGGAGGACTGGATTGGGTGCTTTACGTGGGCCGTATAACTCATTGTGGAACCTGTCTCTAGTCATCCCCAATGTTTCAAATTTCGCCATAGTATCGTTTTCATGAAACGTCTGTTGAAAGTAATATGATGTGAGGTTTTGTAGAACACTTTTCTGGTATAAGAACTGAAGATATAAAGCAAGAGTGCTGGCACGCTAAAGCAAGAGTCACAAACGTGTGAGATAGTCAAAGTCAAAGTCAAAGTCAAAGTCAAAGGATTTATATAGCGCACTACATACCCAGAGGGTCTCAAGGCGCTTGAGAAGGGGTGGGGAGTTACTTGTCAAATATCCACGTTTTGAGTTGCTTTCTGAATGCTAGGTGGTTCTGGGTAAGGCGAAGGTGAGTGGGAAGAGAGTTCCAGGTTTTAGCAATCGGCCAATAATTACATTTCACGTGTCTGGTGCTTTCCCCAGACTTTGCCCCAATATATTTGATCTCTTCTCCCACCAGATGTATGTACTAAGATGAAACACTTTCCACACGTTGAACACACACATTTTTATTTTGAAGAAACTTTTTCATATTTGAACATGATGGTTGTATTATTTACATAAACTAACAAAAGAGAGAGCAAGGGATCTTGTTCACACTGAGTGAACGGAGAGTACTCCTGTTCCCCTGGGTATCAATTAATTAAACAAATGGAGGAGTACCACCATAGAGAATCAGAAAAATTCCAAATGGGGTGTGTAGAAGACAAAAGGAAGGGATTTTTGGGCCAAAAGCCAAAAGACTGTGTAAAAAATCTAGGTGTCTGGATCGACTCGGCTCTAAAATACACCATCCACACCAAGAAAGTGGCCGCCACGTGCTTCGGCATTTTACGCAACATCAGGCCCATCCTGAAGTTCTTTGACTGCCGCACCCGCCAGCTCATCGTCCAGGCGACGATCCTTTCAAGACTGGACTATGCCAGCTCTCTCCTTTTGGGAGCGAACCTGGCCGAAACCACCAGACTGCAGAGAGTCCAGAATGCGGCTGCCAGGGCTCTGGTCGGCCTACCTCGCCACTCTTCTGTCTCAGGAACTTTAAGGAAACTGCATTGGCTCCCGGTGGGAAGAAGGATCCAGTTTAAGGCCCTATGTCTAGCCTTCAAGATCCTTAAAACCGCCTCTCCCCCACTGCTGAGTCCCCTCCTGTCTGAGTATACACCCAGTAGATCTCCCGGCTCAGAGGGACAACATCTAGTGACCATCCCACGCACTAGACTCGCTAGAGTTGGGGGACGCTCTTTCAGCCTCCTTGCTGCCAAGCTATGGAACAGCCTGCCTGTAACCATACGGGGGATGCATGATCTTTTAGCCTTTAGGAAAGCCATCAAAACCCATCTTTTCCAATAATCCGTTTTCTTTGTGCACCTTCATTCTGCACTCTGGTCAGCTCGCAGCGCCGGGACGCCCCTTGGCTGGGGCAGCCGCGCGCTATACAAATTATCATAACATAACATAACATAACATTTATCCTTTTGTAAAAAAAAACCCTCACTCACCAACCTAGTGGTGCAATGCTTCATCATCGGGGTCCACCCTGATGACCTAACGCCACGCTACAACACCTGAATTACAGTGGAGCAGGTTGTGGGTGTAAAGTGCAAAAAAAGGTGTTAAAAATTGTCCTGGTTTAACTTGGTGGGAAGATAAATTTTATTTACAAGCAACTGGACAATGTTAAAAAAAAGTGATGAGATACTGTAAGGGTAGTTATGACCCAAAGTATCTATGTATGTGATCTGGTCTACATGTTTCAACCTTAAAGGAATGTGCCAGGTTTTCACCAGGACCAAGAACAAGGAAGGTGGATGGTCTGCGCCCCCTATAAGGCGCACCCAATCCTATCTCCTTGTGATCATGTAAGCAAGCCGGGTTAACACTACATCCTAATGGGAGTGGCATGAAGCATGCTGACATGGAGATACGACATTGCACAACGTTACAGGCATGTAATAATGTTCACCTTTGACGGATGTCTGTTCTCTTTTCCCTACAGGTCTTTTTTCTTTTACTTACCACGCTCACCCAGTGTGGGTAGAGCTTTCACCATTAGCGAATTTTTGCTTACATGGTCACAAGGAGATCGGATTGGGTGCGCCTTATAGGGGGCGCAGACCGTCCACCTTCCTTGTTCTTGGTCCTGACGAAAACCTGGCGCATTACTTTAAGGTTTGAAACATGTAGACCAGATCACATACATAGATACTTTGGGTCATAACTACCCTTACAGTATCTCATCACTTTTTTTTAACTTTGTCCAGTTGCTTGTAAATAAAATGTATCTTCCCACCAAGTTAAACCAGGATAATTTTTAACACCTATTTTTGCACTTTACACCCACAACCTGCTCCACTGTAATTCAGGTGTTGTAGCATACCCTGGGGGCGTTAGGTCATCAGGGTAGACTCCGAAGAGGAAGCATGTCACCACTAGGTTGGTGAGTGAGGGTTTTTTTTACAAAAGGATAAATCCCTTCCTTTTGTCTTCTACACACCCCATTAGGATTTTTTCTGATTCTCTATGGTGGTACTCCTCCATGTATTATTTACATGGCAACAATTTTTCGGGGCTCGCTCGTTTCATGCCTGGGTTCATAGAGCCGTGTGGCTCTACCTGTTTGTTGACTCGCCCACATCCACCACGTACGTTTGAGTGTTTGTTGTTTTCAGTAAGGGTTATTTTTTAAAAATATTACATGCACTTCCTGATTGCAGAAAAACCTAAATGGTATTATCATCAAATGTTATGCTGTGTAGTCATTACATGTGTTTTGTTGTTGTTTTTGCCCCATTGTCCTTGGAGGTTGGGCTCACAGCAGAACTGAAGTGTCACTGCCTGTCCTACGGCCAAGTTAGGTGCGGAAGACTGAATGGCCATTTTCAGACCTCGAACCGTGTTATGGCTTTGAATAAATCGGGTATTTTTCCCGCAGGTGTAAATCTGTAATCGTTCACGGGACTATTTTTCAGCTACAGGAATTGCTGGCTGCCTTTTCATCTCGAATTGAAAATTGTATTGATGCCGTTTACAATAAGACCTAATTAAAGATGTGTTTTTGAATGTGCAGTTAGAGTCTACCTTTACAAAAAATAGACTACACCTTTCGTTTTATAAGGCATTTGAGTTTGTCAGACTTTACTAAAACTCCAGTGGGTTATGCCTTCATTCGGCAGTTTAAAGGCACCACATGACTTCAGGAGGTGAAGGTGCCTGGGCTTACATTTCGTTTTAGAAAAAAATGAAAAAACCCAAAACAAACAAACCATTTGTAGCCACCAACTGCAATAAGCACATCTACAAACAGTTGTACATGGCAGGCAGGCAAAATCAGTATGTCCTTGAGGTCAGGGCTTCTCAGGTGATTTTCAGCCTGTTCTTAACTGTGTTTCTGATTTGACAGCCCTTTTGTTTGGAGATTATTTTCCACCTAGGTTGGGTTTTCTTTGCATGGTTTTTCTTTTTTCGTTTTTTTGTTCTTCCCTCAGTCTCTCGGGCGCCCAGGTCACCCACAACAGAACCGACCCCAGGTTTGCTCCTATCTTTTTTCCATTCCAATATGATGGCGATGTATGTTGTGTCTCTTGTCTGTCATTGGAGTGCAATGGTGTTATGTTAAAAGTCTATAAAGCACCACGTTTATGCCTCCTGCATGCTGTTTTTAGGTCTCGACCACCACCACAGCACCACTCAGCGCCACCACAGCATCACTCAGCACCACCACAGCACCACTCAGCACCACCACAGCACCACTCAGCAACACCACAGCACCACTCAGAACCACCAAAACATCAGTCAGCACCACCAAAGCAAATACACAGCACCACTCAGCACCACAAAAACAAAACTATGCACCAACACAGCAAGATTCAACAAAACCACTACATTACTCAGCACCAGCCCATCATAAGTCAACACAACAACAGCACCACTCAGCAACACCACAACACCACTCATCACTACCACAGCACCACTCAGCACCACCACAGCACCACCACAGCACCACTCAGCACCACACCAGCATCAATAAGAGACACACCAGCATCACTGTACACCACCACAGCACCACTTAGAAACAGCACAGCAGCAATCAGCCCAACACCAGCATCACTCAGCGCAACACCAAAATAAATAAATAACACCCAAACATCACTCGTCGCCACGCCAGCACCACTCAGCGCCACCACATCATCACTCAGCACCACTGCAGCATCACTCGGCACCACCACAGCAACACTCAGCACCACCCCAGCATCACTCAGCACCATCCCAGTATCACTCAGCACCACCACAGCACTACTCAGCATCACCACAGCACCACTCAGCAGCACCACTCAGCACCACCCCAGCATCAATCTGCGCAACCATTCAACAACAACTGGTTCAAATATGTTCTCTCAATGTTTCAAACTTTATTACAAATGTCACAAAAAGATGTTAATATTTCACTTCTGTTCTTAGATTTTCGTCACAATAAAATACACTGAACATAATCTTCAACAAAAGTTGTTTACAAAAGTTTAAGCTATTGCCATTATAAATTAAAAGCAGTTTTATTTAAGTATTAATTATTTTAAAAAATGTAAAGCCATTGTAATTTGTAACATCAATACAGCTAAGTCACGTAAATACAAAACATGTTGCATTACAAATGCTATAGGTGTCACATTTGCGAAAGTTATAACTATTGGCATTGTAAATGTCAAAGCTATTAATTTAACTATTTTCAAAACCAACACATAAATAAAAAAAAATGTCATTTACAAGACCAATAGCTCAAACTTTCCTAATGCGAGAGCTATTGCATTGCAAATGCTTGTTTAAATATTTGTGAATGGAATAAAATGTTTCATCATTCACGTATTTGTTTGATTCATAATTGTTTCTTTTATTCTTGTGTATTGTTTTGTGGTTTAAATCATAGAAAATACTTAGGCCAGGGTCCCATGCTTCCAGTTATGACCCAGTGGAGGGTCCGAGTATTTCAATAAAGATTCAGTGGGTGATCCCAGGTTCCAGTAATGATCAAATTTTGGGTCCCTGAGGTCAGGGCTTCTCAGGTGATTTTCAGCCTGCTCTTAACTGTGTTTCTGATTTGACAGCCCTTTTGTTTGGAGATTATTTTCCACCTAGGTTGGGTTTTCTTTGCATGGTTTTTCTTTTTTTCGTTTTTTTTGTTCTTCCCTCAGTCTCTCAGGCGCCCCGGTCACCACCACAGAACCGACCCCAGGTTTGCTCCTATCTTTTTTCCAGTTCAACATGATGGCAATGTATGTTGTGTCTCTTGTCTGTCAGTGGAGTGCAATGGTGTTATGTTAAGAGTCTATAAAGCACCACGTATATGCCTCCCGCATGCTGTTTTTAGGTCTCGACCACCACCACAGCACCACTCAGCACCACCACAACACCACTAAGCAACACCACAGCACCACTCAGCACCACCAAAACATCGGTCAGCACCACCAAAGCAAATACATAGCACCACTCAGCACCACAAAAACAAAACTATGCACCAACACAGCAACACTCAACAAAACCACTACATTACTCATTACCAGCCCAGCATAAGTCAACACAACAACAGCACCACTCAGCAACACCACAACACCACTCAGCACCACCACAGCACCACTCAGCACCACACCAGCATCAATAAGAGACACACCAGCATCACTGTACACCAACACAGCACCACTCAGAAACAGCACAGCAGCAATCAGCCCAACACCAGAAAAACTCAGTGCAACACCAAAATAAATAAATAACACCCAAACATCACTCATCGCCACACCAGCACCACTCAGCACCACCACAGCATCACTCAGCACCACCACAGCAACACTCAGCACCACTCCAGCATCACTCAGCACCATCCCAGTATCACTCAGCACCACCACAGCACCACTCAGCATCACCACAGCACCACCACAGCACCACCGCAGCATCAATCTGCGCAACCATTCAACAACAACTGGTTCAAATATATTCTCTCAATGTTTCAAACTTTATTACAAATGTCACAAAAAGATGTTAATATTTCACTTCTGTTCTTGGATTTTCGTCACAATAACATACACTGAACATAATCTTCACAAAAGTTATTTACAAAAGTTTAAGCTATTGCCATTATAAATTAAAATAACTTTTATTTAAGTATTAATTATTTAAAAAAATTAAAAGCCATTGTAATTTGTAACATCAATACAGCTAAGTCACGTAAATACAAAACATGTTGCATTACAAATGCTATAGGTGTCACATTTGCGAAAGTTATAACTATTGGCATTGTAAATGACAAAGCTATTAATTTAACTATTTTCAAAACCAACACATAAATAAAAAAAAATGTCATTTACAAGAGCAATAGCTCAAACTTTCCTAATGCGAGACCTATTGCATTGCAAATGCTTGTTTAAATATTTGTGAATGGAATAAAATGTTTCATCATTCATGTATTTGTTTGATTAATAATTGTTTCTTTTATTTTTGTGTATTGTTTTGTGGTTTAAATCATAGAAAATACTTAGGCCAGGGTCCCATGCTTCCAGTTATGACCCAGTGGAGTGGAGGGTCCCAGTATTTCAATAAAGATTCAGTGGGTGATCCCAGGTTCCAGTAATGATCAAATTTGGGGTCCACTGACCTAGGCAGTTACATTGCTTACTGCATGCTTTAAGTCCCTGTTGACTTTCGGTATGTGTGTCACTCTTGGAGATTATTACGGTCCTAGGGGCAGATGTATCATCCGTTTTTTTTGTCGCAAACGCTGCGATTCGGAAAATAGCAGCGTTTGCGACAAAAAAAAAACGGGATTTGGAATGTATCATTCAAAAAGCCTCGCAATATTAAGGAATCACTAATTTAGCGATTCCTTAACATTGCGAGGCTTTTAAGAAATGGCAAATTGCGATTTAATATTTGAAATGTATCAAGCATTTCAGTGTTGCGATTTTTGACTAAGAATTAGCAAATTACCATCAACTTGTAGTTGGTGGTAACTTGCGAATTCTTTTCAAAAAGCACTTTTTTTAAATTCTAAAGGTGCCATATGGCGCTCATACATGCCCTTAGGGCATGTATGTGCGCCATATGCGTACACATATCAAATTCAGGGGTGCAGCAGGGTGTCCTTAAGACACCCTTGCACCCTTGAAATTATTCTCAATTTGCGATTAGCTAATTGCTAATCGCAAATTGAGTATAATTTTACATTCATTCCTATGGGCCTCCTGGCCCATAGAAATGAATGGGAAATTATTCCTTAATTGCGATTAGCAATTTGCTAATCGCAATTAAGGAATTCTAAGGAATCGCTAATAAATAGCGAAATTCTACATACATACCATTTTGCACTTCTCAAATAGCGATTCCTTAACAATCGCTATTTGAGAAGTGCAAAATGGTATCTTGATACATCTGCCCCCTAGTCTCCAGAGGTGGGAATACTTGGAGCCAGTTTTCCAAATTTGACCCCCTACTAACTCTTCATCTTACAATACGGATAATTCTATTCTAACAAGATCTTAAATCTTCTGTACTCCTAATCTGCCATTTTTGGATCTCTGGGCATTAACATCTGAAATGTTAAAATGCAAATTGATTTTTTGCCCCAAGGAAGACTCCTGCAGAAAGCTTCTCTGAGGGGTTTGGAGGGGTTCCTGTTACATCAGATATGTGGATTGTCCTTAAAACATTTTTGGAAAAAATGTATTGTTACAACACTTAAAATATACATTGGCTTTTTTGACTCGAAATGTTGACATCAATGTTTATGCTAATATTGAGCTTACATTTGCAAACATGTACTGTGCTGGACTAGAATTGTGAATACATATGCTACTACTGGAATTGTGTGTTGGGGTTCATTTGTTAATGATACAACTCTTTATAAGTATGATTATCATAACAGCTTGCTTCTCATGGCTATCTAGTTGCCCCTTGGGGACACCAACTCTAGTTTTGCCCAAAGCGTTGGTGTCTAGATATAGGCAGACATAAAGCATACAGATTTGAAACACTTTATATTAGAAGGTTCCCAATTCTAAACACTTGTTCTTTGCAAAGTGGCATGTCTGACAAGGGACACGGGCTTTTCAAAGTCTTATTACAAAGCTACCACTGCTGTCGTATCTAGTGCTTTCTGGAAAGTGGGGTGCATGTGGATAACTGAAGTTTTGTGCATGACTCTGCCAAAGATTTGGGAAATCAACATGGCCTTATTTTTCTGTTGGTGGGGAAGCAGTAGGTTCTAGTTATCTCAACACAGCATGAATTTTACAAGTGAACTGACACTCAAGTCTCATGTCTGGGTCAAAGGCCTCCCTATAGGCAGTGAAAATACTAAGCTTGTGGCTCTGTAAAGAAAAACCTTGGCAGAAAGCTACTATTACAGATAGGCAGCTTTTGCAAATTACACACTGTCTGGCCAATTGGTTGGTAGGCCACGCCTGAAATATCATTTTTTTCATGTGCGTCTATCCCTGTGAATATAATTTGCTTTCTTTTGTTTGCCCACAGAGCAAATGTGAGGTTCATCTGGACCGGCTGAAAAGGAAGCGTGAGAGAATAGTGCATCTAACAGCAATCACCGAGCACCGGGCCCATGAGATGGAGGCAAGTCTCATTTCCTTTCCTTCTGCAGGACTGTAATTGAGTAACTCCTGTGATAGTCAGAGATTCTCTTCAAAGGAGGCTCAGTGATCTCTAACCCAGCATTGCAAAGGGGCAGCTTATGATGTTCTGGCTTGATAGCTCAATACATAATTCCCATGTTAGAAGAGACTAGAAATAGCCTTATAACATTCTAAGATATTAAAGTAGTGGTTCCCAAACTGGTGGATTCCGAGCCAATTTTTGGTGAGTCGCCAAAGTCCTGGTCTAAATGTACGTACAACAGGCATCATGCCTTTCATTCCTTGTTCTTGTGATGATTAGGCTGGAGAAGGGCATATTGATTCAGGGTCAGGGAGTCTGAGGTACCAGAGGCAGTGGTCTCTTCTCTGTATGTTTAGAAGCACATTTCTGAAGAGCATGGACTGCTTTTTCTTCTACTTGCCCAATGTATAGACAGTAAGGGAAGTTAATGGTTTGTCTACGGAATTGATTTGGGGACCCCAAGGACCAGATGGGTTGCAGGACTTGAATGGAAAGACGTGGCTAATTTAGCGGCAATAAAAATTTAAATATCATTTGAGAGTGTTGGTACGTAAGCACCGGAATCATGATTCTCTATTCAGTTAGACCAGCAGATATAAACTGAAGCTGGAGGTCCCATCGGATTATCAATGCATTTCAAGTAGCGGTTGGCCAGTAATGGATGCAACCATTTAGGAATGAAGAAAGTGCCACTGGTCAGAGGTAGGTTCGTAAGAAGCTGGAGGCAATAGTTGAGTTGTGGTCCTAAATCTATGAGCAAGTACCTCCACTGAGGCCGCCAACACTCACTAGCTACCTCATTTGTTGAATATTGAAATACATTTTTATGTCAAGGTTCTGAGACCTGTAGGTTTGCAAGAATAACAAGGTTTCTATGTGAGTTTGGTGTCTGATCAAGTTGTTGGACGGTACACTCTTTCAGAAGCACCTTAATATATGCAGTTGTGGCACTACCACCACAGAGCAAGGGTTTCGTGGTGTATGCTGCAGATGTTCTGGATAGTGACAGGACAGCAGAGTATCACTAGGTAGACCCCTATTCTAATAAAGCAGTCTCTTGCGGATTATAACATCATCTGGAATTACAAGTCCGGCCCTCTCAAGACTGAACAAGGTGGAGGAAGGGCCAGTCCCCCATCCCCAGCAGCATATCACAGTATGGAAAGGCAGCAAAATTGCCAAGATTAGAGGAGAGGAGGGCTGCAGATTGTTCCAATTGAAGTAGCCCATTGAGCTAAAATCAATGGTCTCCAGCAGATCCTATGAGGACATGAAGGGGCTGCAGAGATGATCTCAGTCACTGCCTACTACTCATCCCCAGCCAGATGAAGCTTTAAGTTTTTTTTTTTTACAGCTCTAACAAGAGTACAAAGTTTGGAGCAGATGCACGTAGGATAACCCACATACCAAAATTCAAACCGTGGAATTGCAATTTCTAGTGAAGAACTACGGGGCAGAAGTACATTGCTTTTTTTAGGCCGTTAACAGCCCGAATATCAGAATAGGGCCGTTTGCGACCGCAAAACAAAGAATTTTGTTCAAAGCCCTATTTTGCGAGTCAGTATTTTATTACCGAATCACAAAATAGCATCCCTTCCTAATAGCGACTCACAGTGGTATGTATTGACTTGAAGTAGGTGGTAACCCATTCGCAAACGGGTAAGGGTACCTAAGGGACCCCATCCTCTTTGTGAATGTTTGTATAAACGTTTTTTAAGAGCATACAATGGTCCCACGGACCACTACCTACTCTTGAAAAATGAAATCTTTGCATTTTTCTTTTTGAAATACATCCCATTTTCTATTAAGGAAAATGGGCTGCATTTAAAAAAGTTAAAAACATTGCATAATTTAAAAGCAATCACAGACATGGTGGTCTGCAGATCCCAGTAGGCCACAATCCCTGTGCTGTAAGTGATTCCCAATGGGTCGCAAACAGAGACATACCTCATGAATATTAATGAGGTAGGTCTATTTACGGTGCACAGGGAATTGCTAAATGTGTGAAACACACATTTGTGTCCCTAAGTGACCCCTTCCCCTTTGTCAATGTTTTTAAAAACGATTTTAAGAGCATGGACTAATATATACTCCTAGAAAATGCAAGAAAACTTTTTAAAATGTTCTTTTTGAAATGCATCAGGTTTCCCTTCAAGCAAAATGGGCTGCATTTGAAAAAAAGTAAAAACAATGCATCATTTAAAAGTAATCACATAGTGGTCTGCATACCCCAGCAGTTCATAACCCTGTGATTATAGAGATTCCCACCCAGTGGGTCGCAAACCGAGACCTACATCATGAGTATTAATGAGGTGGGTCTATTTGTGACGCACTAGGAATCAGTAAATGTGCCCATGTGTGTGCGCAACATATGTGCACAAATCAATTTCAGGGGTGCAACAGGGTGTCCTTTGGACACCACTGCACCCTTGAAATCACAATCGCTAATTGCGATTCGCAAATTGAGATTGTCTTTCCATTCATTCCTATGGGCCTCTAGGCCCATAGGAATGAATCGGAAGGTATTCCTTAATTGCGAGTCGCAATTTGCGAGTCGCAATTAAGGAATCGCAATTTTTTTAGTGATTTCTTGATGCATTCCACTTTGCAATTCCTTAATAGCGAATCGGTATTTTTCGCTATTAAAGAATCGCAAAATGTGTTCTTGATGAATCTGGGGGATAGTCTATTATGAAAAGTCTCTCTATTACCAAATATAATTAGAAGTTGTTTTCTTTCTTTGCCCTCTTAGCCCTGATGTGTCGTTTTTTACACGGTGCTCCCTGTAGGCATAAAGTCTCATTCACACCATTCCCTTCCACGTTTTCGCTCCTAGAGGAGCTTGGTCTGAAATTACTCCTGATGAACTCTTTTCAAATGCAGTTCAAGCCCTTCCAGTTCTTCCTAGCAGTGATATTCTTTAGGATTATGATTTGTGGCTTTCTTAGCCTTTGATTCTGTAGCATCCTGAAATTGGGGTAATGCAAACCGTTCTGTGCCTACTGCCCTGTGGTACTCTCAGTCTTGGTATTTACTAATGCAAAGACATTTAGAGGGGCATGGAACTCCGCTGTTGCGGCATGGGACCTGCTCCAACTCGCAGTACATGCAATTCAATTACTATTTTGTTTTTCACAACACCTTATATTGTAAAACTTCCTGCAACCTTCACAATGCTTCTTTTGTGAACCCCACTCTCTGGACGAGAGAGGTCAACCACATCCCTAACTGGCTTCAATTTATTGTATTCAGAATTAATAAAGTTGTTCAAATCGGGTTCTCTTTTAGATGGATGTTCAGCCTCTGTGCTTCAACAGGTGATTGGATTTTCATAAGCCCCACCTTTATATCGTTATGTAATAATCCTCTTGCTTCCTCAGTTTTCCTTCATGTTGTAAACAGGCATTTGTGATACCATTATTAAAGAGAAAAAAAGCCTATGGCAGGTCTTAACTTACCATCCTATTCACAGTTGCCTGTTCCTATTAAAGTATTTGAACAACATATTAACAGAAGCCTGACTGCTTGGTTGAGCAATTGATTGCCCAGCTATGTACTCAAGATCTTTTCACTTCCTCCTTTGGCCTATCGGAACACCAATATCACAAAAATTCATACTTTCATAGCTCGGGAAAGATACACAGATTTTGATGGCTTGTCAGGGTGAAATATAGAGTGGCAGAATATGCATACAATATACTTCTTTACCTGCAGTACCCACAGGACACACTGCCACACCTATCGCGTACTTCAGGTATAAGGGGAAGCCTCCAGACTGTCTGTGAATTGGGGAAAGTCTACCCACATACACTTAACTGGCAAACCACTCCAGCACCCGCCGGATGAACAATACAAAAGGAAAGAGGATACTTTTTAATACTAAGGTATACATGTCGCCTGCCACGTGACTATAACTCCTATTAAGCGGCACACCCAAAGGGATTTGAAGTCATTGGTCTCACTAATACTAATCTTGATGGGGAGGGTGGCATTATATAAGATGGTAGCTCTTCCCCAATTCTTATATGTTTTCCAAAATTACCCATTCATTATACCTCCCAGTTTCTTCCAAAACCTCTCGGCTTTGGTGTCCCGATTTATCCAGACGGGCAGTAAGTGTATACTGCCAGCGCTCATGGAGGGCCTGGGGTTCCCGGTACTCTGGCTAATTTACTGGGTGACACATATGGTGCAGATATGAGATTGGCTGTGTGGAGGTCGACAGGACTCATGGCATCAGGAATAAGCTACTTTTGAGAAACTAGGTCTAATATATGGCCCTCCCCCACTCACTCCCTCAGGTCACTAGACTCTCTTTTCTTTGGCGGCAAGCAGCCCTTACTTCACATCAAATGGCTAGGCAAACTCACCGCACAAATGCCTCTTTGAGCCAGAAGCTGGCTACAGCAGGTTGCTCCACTGGTGGGCTTCTGGCTGTGGCACCCTATTGCATCTCCCATCTGTGTGATAATATTCTTACTTTTGAACAATTATCAAAGAGTTTCAACACCATGAATCTCAGTTTTTTTAGGCGTCTTGTCTTAGATAAATAGCATGATCTGAGGGATGTGCCAGATTAGAATCCTCTCAAACCCAAATTAACCATGGAGTTTTTGTGCAAGAAAAGTATATGAGATTGTACGGATCCCTCCTGCTTAATGGATCTGACCCACTTGAGGGCTATAAGGAGCCTGGGAATGAGACATTGGGGAGCTGGAGAAGAACAAATGGTAGGAGGCCAAGTAGCAGCCTAGTTACTACCCCGGAACTTAGGACTCACCCAATTTAGTTATTTTCACACAGTTTATTATAGTCCCAATAAGCTGTGGAAAATGGAGAGTTTCTGCAACCCAGAGTGTTCAAGGTGCTATGCCAAAGAAGGGCATCTCTATCATATGACTTGTTCTTTCCCTGTCTTAGAGTACTAATGGTGGGTGCTTTATGAAGTACAAGAAATCTTGTACTTTCCTTCATCTTAGACCACAGGATAGCCCTACTGGGAACAATGGAGGGTTGGCTGGAGTCTCATGCACTGCGAACTTTGGCCGGCCTTGGATAAAAGGGACACTCCCAAACACAAGCTGCAGGCAGAACTTCCATCCAGGCAGGAATAGTCGATAGGCATTGATTACTGTACAAGGGCGGAAATCTAGTATATAGATTGGGGGCTGCAAACCTAAACACAGTAACTGTTTGGGCCGTTGGACCTCTAGACTGTAGGATAATGGCTAGAGATTCTGACCACATTTCTTAATGTATGTTCAACTATACATGTCCTGTGTACTACAGACTCTATATGTACTGTTATTTGCATTGGTCCAGTGACTTAATATCGAGGGACATAATATAGAATGCCCAAAATATCGACTCCAAAATATCGAAGGACAAAATATAGAATCCCTATCTACAAACTGGTAAGTACTAAAATATCAAATCCAAAATATAGATTGTTAGAAATATAGTTAACTAAAATATCGAATTTTTTAAATATATTAAAAATAATATAAAATTAATTAAATATTAAAAACAATTAAAAAAACATACTTAAAATAATGTAAAAAATCTTGAAATATAAAAATAATAAATGTAATGTAAAAAAAAGTAGAGAATTTGTTGGATAGCGAGAGGGTAAAAATTACTATTCCCACTCCAGTGAGTGCAATAGTAGGGAAAGCGTTGGATAGCATAGGGGTAAAAATGACTATTCCCACTCCAAAGAGTGCAACAGTAGGGAAAGCGTTGGATAGCGGAGGGGTAAAAATTACTATTCCCACTCCAGAGAGTGCAACAGTAGGGAAAGCGTTGGATAGCATAGGGGTAAAAAATACTATTCCCACTCCAGTGAGTGCAACAGTAGGGAAAGCGTTGGATAGCGTAGGGGTAAACATTACTATTCCCACTCCAAAGAGTGCAACAGTAGGGAACGCATGGGATACTGGGAGGGTAAAAATGACTATTCCCACTCCAGAGAGTGTAACAGTAGGGAAAGCGTTGGATAGCAAGAGGGTAAAAATAACTATTCCCACTCCAAAGAGTGCAACAGTAGGGAAAGTGTAGGATAGCGGGGGATGGGGGCAAAAATTACTATTCCCACTTCAGTGAGTGCAACAGTAGGGAAAGCGTTGGGATAGCATAGGGGTAAAAATTACTATTCCCCTTCCAGAGAGTGCAACAGTAGGGAAAGCGTTGGATAGCGGAGGGTAAAAATTACTATTCCCACTCCAGTGTGTGCAACAGTAGGGAAAGAGTTGGATAGTGTAGGGGTAAAAAGGACTATTCCCACTCCAGTGAGTGCAACAGTAGGGAAAGCATTGGATAGCGTAGGGGTAAAAATTACTATTCCGGCTCCAGAGAGTGCAACAGTATGGAAAATAATGATTTAATATTATTAAAATTAAATTATCAATACCAATAAAAAAATTAATTAAAAATAAATACCAATTAATGAAAATTAATTACCAATTAAAAGAATTAATTACTAATTAATAAAAATTGATTACCAATTAATAATTATCAATTAATTATCAATAAGTCTAAATAAAAATATTTTATAAACTTTATTACAATTAAATCACTTCCCACTGTATTCCCCTATGAACCCACAACCCGCTTCAAATAAATACAATTAACATAATTATCAATTAATCAATTAATACAAATTATTTATCAATTAATACAAATTAATTGCCAATTAATACAAATTAATTACCAATTGAAAATTAATTATCAATCAATCAATTATCAATACATATAAATAAAAAATAATATTTATTTACTATAATTAAATTACTTCTCATCCTATTCCCCTATAAACCCACAACCCGCTACGGAATTAAATTACGCAGAAATTAATTGCATAACATTCAATACTTCAAAAAATTAAACATACATTACAAAATTAATAAATAATTTAATACATATACTACCATACATAACACAAAAAATCGATATTATGGAAAAAGATATTTTAAATTCGATATGATGGAATTCAATATTTCATACCCTAAATTCGATATTCTGGGCTGTCTACATTTTAGTAACTCAATATTGTGGGCTGTCTATATTTTTGATTTGATATTTTGGGCAGTCTATATTTCGAAATCGATATTTAGGGTGTTCACCATTTGCATTGTCTTCTATGTTTGGTGCTACAGCTTATGTTATTTTATATTGTGATTATTACACAAAATAAAAAAATATTAAGGGACATACAAAAATTAATTTCCTTTCAACCAGATTCGTAATCTGGTAATGTTAAAAAGACATTGTTTAAAACAAATCTTAATTTTCTCCCCAAAAAGAATCACCCCTTTTGATCCTCCTATTTTCCTTCAATGTGGTCAGAGAATTCTTGCTCAACAAAAGCTTTCCATGCCTTTGTACGGGTTGTAGGTCCACCATGTCGAATTCTTTTCCCATTGTTCTTTTGCGTTTCAGAAAGCACTTCAAAACCTGTCTCCTTGATGCTGGCTGGTTGCTTATAATTTCACTATCAATCAAGGAATTTAAAGCATGCTACTCAGCCGTGAGGGTCTCAAGGTGCTGGTGGGGCGGTGGGGTGCAGCTCAGGGTCAGCTGAAAAGCCACGTCTTGAGACTCTTCCTGAAGTAAGTAGGGGAGGGTCTGATGTTAACCGGGAGCTCGTTCCAGGCCTTGGCTGTGATGTAGGAGAAGGCTCTTCCACCTGCTCTGGTTCTGCGGATGCGCGGGGTGTCTGCTAGGCCGAGGTCGGCAGAGTGGAGGTTTCTTTTGGGTATGTGGAAGGTGACACTTTCGTTGAGGTATTTGGGTCCGGTGTTGTGGTGGGATTTGTAGACGTGGGTGAGTTGCTTGAAGGTTACTCTTTTCTCAACGGAGAACCAGTGGTGGTCTCGCAGGTGCTGGGTGATGTGCTCATGTCGTGGGATACCGAGGACGAGTTTGGCCGTGGTGTTCTGGATGGTCTGGAGTTTGTGTAGTAGGTAGAGGGCATTTCCGTAGTGCAGTCTGCTTGTTATGAGTGTGTGGGTGACAATCTTTCTGACTTCAGGGGGATCACCAGGTGTTGTCCCAAGCCGAGGGGGTGGGTCCAAGGATGAGGACTTCAGTCTTCTTCGAGTTGAGTTTCAGACAGCTGCTGCTCATCCAAGCTGCGACATCTTTTAGTCCTTCCTGAATTCTGAGTCTGGTGGTTTTGGGGTCCTTTGTGAGGGAGAGGATGAGCTGGGTGTCGTCTGCGTAGGATACTATGCTGAGTCCATGCTGTCTGACGATGGCAGCGAGTGGGGTCATGTAGATGTTGAAGAGTGTAGGACTAAGTGATGATTCTTGGGGTTCTCTGCAGTTGATCTCTGTGGCTTCGGAGAGGAAAGGTGGGAGTCTGATCCTTTGGGTTCTGCCGGTGGGGAAGGAGCGGAGCCAGTCTAGGGTGGTTCCCTGTATGCCGGCATTGTGGAGTCTAGTTGCGAGAGTGCGGTGGGAGACGGTGTCAAAGCTGCGAAGAAGTCCAGCAGGATGAGGGATGCGGTATGGCCTTGGATGAGGAGCATGCAGATGTCGTCTGTGGTGGTGAAGACGGCGTTCTCGGTGCTGTGGTTACAGTGGAATCCGGATTGGGACGAGTCGATGATGGCGTTCTCTTCAATGCACTTTGTCAGCTGGGCGTTGACGATCTTTTCAGTGACTTTTTCTGCGAGGGGAAGGAGAGAGATTGGTCAGTAGTTCTTCAGGTCAGTCGGGTCTGCAGAGGGTTTCTTGAGGGAAGGCTAGACTTCTGCACGTTTCTAGTCGTCGGGAAAAGTGCTGAATTTGAAGGTGCCATTGATGGTGCATCGTGGCTCTGGTGCAATGGCGGCGGCGGTTCTGTGGAAGATGTGCGGCGGGCAGTGGTCCGTGGGGGCTCCTAAGTAAGTGCTCTTCATGGTCGTAGTGGTATCTTCGTTGGTGACCGGGGTGATAGTGAGCTAGATGTTGTCACTGGAGGGAAGGGTGGTTTCTGGAGTCTGTTCGCTGAAGTTGTTGTAGAGGGCCTTGATTTTCAGGTGTAAGTAGGAGCCGAGCTTGTTGCAGAGGTCCTGGGATGGTTCGACGTTTGTAGCTTCGCCGGGGAGTTTGGTGAATTGCTGGATGATGCTGAAGAGTTCCTTGGAGTTACTGAAGTTGGTGAGGATTTTGTTCCGGATGAACGTCCTTTTGGTGGATCTTATGAGTTGGTGGTATTCTGATATGGCGTTCTTGATGGTGGTCTGGTCTTCAGTGTTTTTGCTGTTTCTCCGTCGTTTTTCGATCCTCTGGTGGTGAATGAGTCATCCACTGATGAGAGGAGCCAGATACTTGTATTTCAGGGCACTTTTGTAGCAGGTGTCACTGCACCACTGACTGGAGTGCTTTTGGGATGACTGTACTGCAAAAGTACTCTATAAAAAATAAAATGAAATAAAAGTACGTGCTGAAGTCAGGGTACTTTGCTTCTTATGTGTCTGAAGAAAGAGTTGAAACGGGGTAAATGGTTGTTTGTTTCTCAAGGCTTATGTTAATATGGCTGAACAGTAGTGGCCAGTAAGCATAATTAGAACTGACATGGTTGTGATATCTACTTGGTAAGAGAAGGCTTGGAATGATCAAATTGGAGGGACCAGACTGTCCCCATGTATGTGCCTTCTGATTATATATTTGTATAGAATATCCTTACTCCATAGTGCAATTGTTCCCTTCTATCCTAGCTTGTGGCACTCCTACACATCCTCATTAACTCTTCCTTTGATTTCCCTGCAGAAGAAGATCAAGCTGGAGCGCCACAGGGTGGAGGCAGACTTTGCCCAGAAGCAGGAATATTTGGACATTGACCGCCAGACCTTTCTGTCACGGTTAGAGCGGGAGGAGAAGGTGGTCATGCAGAAAATGGCAGAGAACCTGAATTTGCTAAACGAGCAGACCAGCGCGATGGACCAGCTCCTGTCTGAGATGGAAAGGAAGAGCACACAAAAGGGGGCGCACATGCTGGTGGTGAGTGCCAAGTGATGAGCATCATTCCATCACAGACACCAAACATCTGTTCCCAAATGATTGTGCCTAATTTCCAACCTAGTCCTCTCTCCACAAGATATGATTACATGTGTGAGAACAGGTAGCAGTGAAGAATGGAGCATTGGCATAATGGCGCTCATGCCAATGCTCCATTCTTCACTGAACATGCTCACAGTTAAGGGGCACACATCAGTGAATGAAGCTCCTTTCACTTCTTCTCTGCTCACTTAATATTCAGTAAAGTAATCACTAGTGTGAACTGCACTCAACCCTTCCTCCTTCCCTGCTTCTCTGCCCTCAGTTAGGCTGATAGTGTGTAGTGTAGTTCCTATATTCCCAATAGGCTCTGCGCATTGGAATAATATATTCAGCAGTGTAGTCGTAGGACTGAGGTCGACTAGGTCTCTACTGACTATATTAGACTTAAGGTTTGCCAGCTAGCTCAGAGGTCACTAGAAACTTTCTCGAATAAACGAGGAGGAGTTTAACCTCCCTGGATAGACAAGAAGGGATAAGCTTCCGACAACCATATAACATGACAACTTTGCTCCCTCAGGATAAGAGTGTATCTCTAGAGTCGTGTGAAAACAATAGACAGCTATTTCACTCAGTCAATTGTGCGTACTTAGTTTCACGAGAGTGCAGAGAAAAGAGAGACGGGCGTTTTCAATAAAAGGTGTAATTTATTGAGCAGCCTTCTTTCTCATGCAAGAGAAATGAATTGCCATAATTGCAATACTTAATATAAAGTAAATTGCGTACAGTAAAAAGAGTATTATGAAATAATACTGTAAAAGCATTGATATGGTTTCTTAGCCATAAGATACTTTAAAATATATACATACATATATACATTGACTACGTACTCAACTGGTGTTTCTAAAATACGCCTACCCCGGTGTACCTGACCTAAGCCTAATACGTGGGAAGGAGTAAGGAAGTAGCAGTTTAAGTTAAGTTGGTTTTGCCAAGAATCTGACTCAAGAATTCTCTTTAAGGATTTAGTCAGCCACGTACCTGGGTAATAGAAGGCAGGAGGTCTGGTATCTCTCTTTCAGGACTCGGTATCCCAGCAGCACGCGAAGGCGGCTGAGAACACCGGAGCTGGATTTCTCGGCAGGAGAAAAGACAGCGTCTCTCTCAGTGCGTCAAAGAGGAGGGGTAGCGTCCGTGGGCTCTCGCATCAGCCGGGCTCTCGGGCAAGTAGATAGCTGCTCGGCTCCAAAACCACCACTGTGTGTTTGCTTAAGGCAACATTGGTATATTTATACCTGAAAGGCGCCGAGTTTGACGTAAGGTTTGGACATAAGACGTCAATAAAGATGTCACTAAGAACTGACTGTTCCTTTAGTGTTCGCGGGAGTTTAATGACAAATCAAAACAAAAGCAAATGGGGATTTCCCAGGTTGCTGGAGGTTTGGTGTGTCGAAGGAACTCGTTGTGCTTTCTAGGAATCCAAGGAAGTAGCTTCTGCCGTGCTTTGGACTGCAAGGGCTATTTACTTAAATATGGATCTGATTCTTATGCCATTATAGGAATATTATTGATTATAGCCGTACAAGGGCATAAAATAGCAATATTGATTCAGGTTCCTAGATAAAACACAATACCCACTCCACGATCTAATGTCCATCATTACTAAAACTAAGCAATAGTAAACATTTAAAGGTGCATGTGTATTCCAACCCACCCCAAAATACATTTTATGCATTCAAAATGGTGTATGCGAAATACACGAAAATGATTATTGGTACTGTACGCTTTTCAAGCAGTGTAATCATTCAGTTAAACATGCTTAGCTGAACGATTTGCAAAATTACACATGAAATGGCTCTTAATACAGAAAAGAAGGTCGAGACCATTCCATCACATATAAATACAGTTGCTGTAAATGTGCTAGAGGCTGAGGTAATATATTGTCTCTAAAGTTTCCTAAAAATAGAAGCTCTGTTCTTTAAGAATAGTTCTACTTTAAGCAGAGTACATGTGCCAGAAAAAAGGTAAATATTTTGGAAGTTTGAAAAAATAATTTCGCTTTCAGGGGAAAAAATAGTTCCAAATGTTTTCAGTAGCTTTTGTTTATCAAAGCTGAAGGCCAAATTCAGAGTTCAGGGGAACGCTGTGTGCTCGTTTCTTAAAAGTTATTCTTTCTGTTCAGGGGAGAACATCATTTCAGACAGACTTGCAAAAAATTGGTCTACGACATCAGGTGAAAGTTCGATCAAGTCTGAAAGTGCCGCAACAGTGCAGTCGTGAGAATGATTGCTATCATCGATGTTAGGATCAGCAATGCTCACAGAAGGTTGTACCTGGGTGATGCTGCTCTCATCTCGTACTTCACTGCCACCTAATCGTAGTGGTGAAGTCTCAACGAATGCCGTCATCAGAATGGGTAGCCGCTGGGGACAACACGATGCATGAGCCGTTACAGGACTTAGCAAAGTATCTGTATCCAATGGTACTGCTGATGGTAGTGTAAGACAGACGTCCAACACGCAATCTTCTCCCCATAGCATACATCGAAGCACAGGTAGGATGCAATTTTGCCAGATTGGTCTGAATGAAAGAAACCAGGTCATATTCAGATCTCTTAGCCGGGCTAATCCAAGGACTTTAGTTATGCGGTCCCGATAGCGTATAGCTAGGATCGTTTCTTCCATCGTTGCTGGAGTTTTGTCTGCGACTTGGCTTGCCATATCAGAGCAGAAGGGTCAAAAATAAAATTCCTGCTACGAGTCCAAAAAGTAGTGGTATGCCGCCAAAGACAGAATGGACAAAATTGGGAAAAATGTCCAGAACTGCTTCGAAGGGTGTTAACAGTCCCGAAAAAATTGTCTTAAATATATGTGGGATACCACTGGCATCAGACATATTTAGGATTTGGCTTAGCATTTCTACGAAAGCCACGGGGCAATTTGTTGATAAAAGGGTATGTATCTCTGCTGTTGTCCTTGCAACTAGAAGATCATACCTTTCTTTTGATGACGTTAAAGGCACGGTTGTCTGTAAATGAACAGACTTCATTCTGTTTAAAGTATCAATTCGTATTGAAGCGATATTCAAAGAATGCCAAATCGTCGCCTCCGTGTCTGGAGAGCTGTTTGGATACAATACTTGCATACAGCAAGTGACCATGGAACTAACGCTTACGAGATAGGCTTTCCCTGGCACCATGCCACAACAGCTGTGGTCCATTATTAGAATATAGCTCCCGTTAGAAAGCCGTCTAAAGAATGGCTCTATCTGTGTTGTATTTGTGTTGCTGGTGACATGAAAGGTTATTTGAAGTCCCCTCAAAGGCCCCATGCAAATTAATACCTTGGCTCAGAAGTATACCGCTTAGTGATTGTTTACAATTGTTACCACTAAGAAATACATTCTTTTTCTTTTCACTATAACATGTGTGTGTGTAAGGCAATTTCCATGATGACTTATTGTACCCTTTGCCCAACCTTTCATACTGGCCCGCTGGTATATACTCTTGGCAGTATTTAAAATGGAAAGTTGTTATCGGAATTGTAATTATTCCGTGTATTATCCATTCAATGACAGGTCTTTCTGACATTGTCAATGGTAATCTCTCAAGTTTTTCAATGCTCAGAATCGTATAGTCTGCTCCTTTTTGTGCCAAACTGATTTGTTTATCAGTAAGGTTAAAGATAGAGAATAATTACGTTGTGTTTATCAAACGCCATGGCACGTAGCCTGAACGCAGATTTTGCAATGTCCAGCCTAGCTGTACAATAGAACGTAATTGGGACTGACCGTGTTGTAACATTAGTAAGTCCTGATCTATTATATCGATAGCAGATGATACAATACTGTCCAGTGAATATATTCTGGAGGACAGAGTCATTAACCCATTGTCCACAACAGAAAGTGATTTTTCTAAATTAATACTATCAATTTCTCGTATTTGTTCTGCTGTCTCAATTTGAGTTACTTTCCAAGCTTCGTTGTACGCAGCGTATATTTCGGACGCTATGAAACTTTTTTGACGCTGTTTGCGTGGTTCCATTATGAAATCACGCAAGTCAGCACTGTCTTTAAGTAAAGTCAAGTGTTGCTTAATTTCAGCCAGTGTGGATGTCTGTAGCCATTCAAGGCATAGTTTCCCTACACTGCATGTTGTTACTATCCCTGGATGTTGTCTCTGGGAGTATCTAGGGTCTGGTCATTTTGAACCCCTGTTTTTTGTTCAGGAATCTATCTTGACAGTTATTTGTGTCTGTTGGCTAGATCAACCACTTTTTCCAATCGGGATGTGTTCTATTTTGGTGTAAAATATTGGATACGTCTATCTCCACATCTGTAGTGCTATTACTATCAGGTATTGGCTTTGGAATAGACGGTTTGTTTAAGTCTTTCAATCTTAGCTAGGCCAAGACAAGTAGTCTGTTGAATGGTGTCATTCAGAAATATTATTTGTTCGGGGATCATGCAGGCTCTAAATAATGCTTCTAAACCTTGGACCTGCCAATTTTTTCTACCCCAGATGGTTTTCGTTTCAATGTTGTCTTTCCAGAAATCAAAACCAAATGTAATCATTTTTTTATAAAATGTTTCAGAATAAATCAATTTAGTATTTGTCAACATTGTTTTTATCCCTGTCTTATTTAACAGTTTAAAATAAAACGTTTCTGCATCACTTGTGTTAAACCTTGAGAAGTATGGGAATTTCTCATAAAATGTTTTCGAACTGACTTTTGGTGGAGTTGCACAATGTTCCCATTGATTATACTTAAAAACATTTCTAGGTTGAGCAGATTTATTTAAATAGTGATGTGCAAAGTGGTTATAGCAGTACATTTGTTCATAATTCGACGAACCCTGTAAGTAATCATGTTCTGTAAATTTTGCTGACATTACTAAATCTGACATCATATTATTTATGCTTTCAAAGTCCCAATCATCAGAGAATGTACTTGGTTTTACAAAGTCACTTAATGAAACCTTTAACTGATGTGGATATTTCAAGAGTTTAACCGGGCCATAGATTTCGTAATCCGTTTTGTCCCAAGCTACCCCACCGGGTATTGGAATGGCTGTGACATTCACTGATGATAGTTCTATTTTCTCGATGTGAGATGACTTGTGTGGCTTTAGGACCAAGTTGATGTTCTGACTTGCTGTGTCAATTGTACTGTATTTTCCCTCAATGAATTTTCCCAAACAAAGTACCATAATGAGCCACAGCAGGATGAACAGTACACCTAACACAATCCAAAATTCAATCCATGGAGAAATCAGATAGGTTTTTTGAGTTGATGAAAGAGTTCAGTTAATTTGTCTTTGAAGGTTTTTGTTGTTGGCGTTTCTTCAGGTTCGCTTGGATCTTCGAAATTGATGAAGAACCATATGCAGTTCTGTCAATTGTTGGAATTCCTTCAGAATTTTCCTTTAGGCTTTTTCATTTTTTCTTTCATTAGCATAGTCTGAGGCTACATCGTTGTGGACAGGTGTTTCTTGACGAACTGTTGCAATTTGGGTTTCAAGAGGCACAAGTTCCATGGCATTGTTGCATAGTCCTTTTTTATTCACTGCAGGTTTATCAAATGTGATTAGTCTCTCAGTTTGAACCTCTTGGATTGTAGCAAATTTTGGTATTCTGCTATTTCTTGGGAGTCCACTTGGCCTACTACTTATTATTGGCCACATGATTGTGGTTTTACCAGGTCGATGGATACAACTCGGTTCTCCTTTTTACCAGCAAGGGGCGGTAGTACAACTGATCTTGTTCCGCTGACAGCTAAGACAGGTACTGCTTTTCTGTAAGAAGGCCCAAATTCCTTCTTCACCGCGATCTTCTCTCTGACCAGATCCCCAATCTTTGGAATCCAGACAGGCCTTGCTGGGACAGGTGGTTTATCTTCAGTGGCTGTTGGCTGCTGTTTTAACTTTATGTTGCTCAGGGCGTTTCTTGTTTCATTTAAGTCCTGTAAAACAGCCAAACGATCTTTGATATCAAAGCATTTTCTTTCTACCACTGAAGTCTGACTATCTAAGTCCTGAATATGCATTCTAGTTCCGAACAATAGTTCGTACGGACTGAAACCTTTTAGAGAATTTCTTGGCAGATTGTTAAGACTACGTTGGACACTTGTTAAATGTTGGACCCACCCATCACCCGAACCTAATACTCTCGCCGTTATAGATTGCTTTATGTCCCGGTTTTTTCTTTCCACAATCTCATTTCTCTCAGGATGGAAGGGACAAGAGTACCGCAATGCAATGCCCATGCTGGTCATGGCCTCCTTATAAGCTCGAGAGCTAAAAGCAGGACCCTGGTCAGAATGTAGCATGCCAATTGAGTATGTGCCGATAAAGACTCGCAAATCTTTTATAACAGTTCTGGCGTCAGCCGAGCGCTGGTGTCTGTATTTTTAAGTGAATCTAGTCTTAAAAGGAAATTAATGGGACGCTGGATTTTACGTATAGATAGCTTTATGCTAACTGCAAGAATGGCCATGGCAATACTCCGGTCGGTTCACTACTGCGATCTCTGCTGCAGTTTGGACAGCTCTTTGCAAATTTGTAATGTTATAGGCTCATCCCCGGCCGCCAGTATTCTGATTGTAATTCTTTCAGAGATTCCTTGATCTGTTTGTGCCTCGGACCTTCACCCATGTGTGCGTCTGCTATTAATAAGACTCTCCTGTTCGTGTTTGGAATTACTCTATCCCCCACTCCAGGGATTCGAGCAAAAGGAACGGAGTTTGCATCAATTATGTATGTATAATTGAGTGGATAGTTCACGGGTAGTGCTGCACAGTCGCCTTTTGAAGACGTTTTTACTGCCAGCATGGTTTTCCCGTCTATGTATTTTTCTGACAGCTTTTTTGTGGCTACGGAAGCCGGTTTAGTTGCTTCCGCTGTGGCTGTATTAGCCAATGAATTCCCTGCAACTTGAACGCCATCACGTTGATGACTCAGTGTATGTATCACGTGAGTCTTTCGTAGTTCTTTCTGCAAAAGAACTACCTGTTCCCAAAGCTTCTTATGCTTTATTGTGGCAACTGTGTCCTCTTTGTAATCGTTTTGAACCCAGTTCTGCAAGTCATTATTGTAAGATTTGACGCAGAAATGTGAATCGCACACTATTAGTGTCTGGAATTCACGATCAGCATTTTCAAGCGCCATCTTTAAAGATCTGATTTCAGCTCGCTGAGCCGAACAGTTTCTCAGTGATTCAGTTTTTGTTATTTTTGGTCTGAATTTACCACAGCGCCAGCGACCTTTAACAATCGCGCATGCTGCATTGTAGGATTTATTATCCACATCGTAATGTTGTGCAAATCTGTCCATATAGATTACACAAGAGTACTGTTGGAGAGGCAGAATTTTGATTGGCAGAGGATATTCTTCTTCATATTTTAGATCTTTCAGTTTTTTCATGTTCGGGTCAAAAAAGTATTTCACGTCTTCTGCTGCAAGAGAATTTTCCCACTGTATCCATTTTGGATCTAATGCCACCGTTTTTAGATTAACTGGGCTTAATAACGCCTCAAGGGCTGATTCTGCTGTAAAAACAGTTATTCTTTTGCCTTGGGCTATTTATTTTGCTACAATAGTTTGAACCATATTTACAATATTCTCTGTAAGACCGAATGTTTTTTCAGCTTCTGTGTACAAATGTGATTTGTAAGCTATTGGTACCGTTTCTCCCTCATTAGAGGTCAGGTACGTGAATCCGCATCTTCCTGGGATGATTCTGATTACAAGGTTGCGTGTGTTGTCGCGAGTTTGTAATTTTGTTTTAGCTAACATGTCTGTTTGCAATGATCTCAAAATTTCTGTGTGTTTCTGAGTCCAATTGGTTTAAAATCAGGTTTTATTAATTCATAGAGAGGTTTAACCCTCTCTGCATAATTTAGAATGTAAGTTCTTCCGAAATTCAGGAAACCTAGTATTGATTGTAAGTTCTTCAGCGTTTTTGGTGCTTGGAGTACAGCGCACTTCTCTAAGAAGTTGTCTGCTAGGCTTTTGCCTTCACTTGATATTTCATATCCTAAAAACAGGACAGTTAGATGGGCAATTCGTGACTTTTTAAAGTTGAATTTGTAACCCTCTGCTGCGAACCCAATTATTATGGTGTTCACTCTTTTCAAGGTGACCCCATTATTGAGAAAGCGGTTAAATACCTGCTTTCAGGTGCAATGTTTTGATTAAAGAATCCATTAGAGATGTCTAATGTTGTTTTGTATTTTTTGCGAACGATGTTATTCATTAGTGCTGCACTGTGTGAGTTTTGTCTTGCAACATGAGTTAAGATGTCTGTAGTCCAAGACTAGACTATATGAATTGTCTGGTTTGGAGAAAGGAAACAAAGGATTGTTCATTTGAGAGGTGCATGTTTCGATCACCCCTTGGTATTCAAGTTGATCTAAGATCTCTCTGACTTGTTTTTTAGCTTCTTGCTTAATTGGGTACTGCCTTTGTGCAGTTGGTTGACATTTTAACTGGATTTTGTGAGGAGGAGAGTCCTCATCCCATCCTACATGATTTTTTTATATAATGCAGGAGCTTGAGCTACTGCCCATTTTTCTTGCATATATGTATTTTCTATGAATTGGAATATGATTTGAGAAAGCAGGCATAATCATTTCTTCGCCTTGAGGGCACTCCCTGACAAACTCTGGTGGCCAGTCTTTCTCAGCTAATAGGATGTCATAGCCTTTTGAAAGGTTATCCCAAAACAGACCCCTTACTTTCCTAGTCTTATCTCCCTCTATACGCAATGTTATTTCGTATATTTTATGAGGTTTGCTAACTCTGGTATCTGCAGTTTCCACCTGAATGTATTCATTCGTGCCCACTGTCTCCAGATGATTCATCAAGATCTTGCGATCTATTGTCACTTCTGCTGCGCTGTCTAGCATTGTCTGGGCCCACTCTCCGTTTTTCAGCTGTGTCCTCAGTATCCTCTGCATTTTTGATTATTTTAATACTGGCTACCTTCTTTCTTAGAAATTGTAATTTTTTACTTTGGGCAAGTTCCTTGTCTTTGGACTTGACGTGCTCTTCCCTGTGTTCTGACCGTCCTCTTCTTTCCGATTTCTGCGAGGAAGTCTGAAAATATTGAGAGGTACGTGTATCAATATCTTGATATCTATCAGTCTTTTTCAAATTATCCCTATTTCTAAGGTTGCATCTTTTCTCAGAGGGCTCCCTCTGGGGAGACTTGTGTCCTTGATCCGGAGATCTTTCTCTCCGCCGAGGAGACCTTCCTCTGGACTGGAATCTTTTTTCTTTGGGAGTGGATTGTTTATTTCCATCCCAGCTCTTCTTTGGAGTGTTTAGATTATTTTTTTAAAATATCTTTTCAGGATTTTCAGTTAGTTGAGGTTTTACCGGTTTCCCACCCAAACTATCTCTACCTAGTTCTTCATAGGATTTTTCTATGATTCTGGCAAGTTCAATTGGTTGGTCTGCTATATCTGTTTCTTTCAATTTCTGGAGGTAAGTTATATCCTCCATTGCCAATTGAACTAACTCTCTTATATGCCTTTGTTAATTCTTTAATTTTAACTAAGAGTTCTTCGCTTGACATTTTATCAATGTCTGGATGTGGTGTGTAACTGGCTAGAACCGGCCACGTTGCTCCTGGTCTACCTAGTGGACCGAGCCTGGTTATGTGATTATTATGTTTTAGGGCGCCTTTAAACCAGAGCAGGTGCTCTTGGTAATTTAGTGGGATTTCAACGTCCTCGAAAGGAGTGTATTCATCCGGAGGTTCCTCTATTTTGTAATAGTGGAATTCGTGTGTTGCAGCTTTTGCTGCTGGAAAGTTTATCCATGAATAGAATACCTCTGTCTGCCGATATTCAAGGGCCTCTACCACGAATATGACTGTACCACCTCGTGGTGTCAGTCCGTTTTCTATAAGTTTAAGAGTTATAGTTCTTCTATTTGCCGGGATGATGATTGCACCCGGTTCATTTTCATTCAACCCTGTAACATCGAAACCCCGTTGATTCGCATCTACTGCAGCCTCACCGGTTTCGTTGTTGTCGCCGTTAATTGACATTGTTTTAATGAAAGTTTGTAGAGCAGGTTTCCAAGGAAACAAAGATTAGGTGCACAATATTTTGGAACACTGTATCCTTCAACGTTGACTAAACCAAAAACTATACATAGGAATCTCTTCCTACTAAGTTCTGGCGGCTTTTAACCTTTTACCCACTCCAGACGTCTTTTGGAGTATTTACGCGAAAACGGGTCTGTGTGAAAAAGCACGACTGAGTTACTCTAACGTCTTGCGTTAGTTTTATCGCCTTACCAAACGTTGGGCGCCATGTAGTGTAGTTCCTATATTCCCAATAGGCTCTGCGCATTGGAATAATATATTCAGCAGTGTAGACGTAGGACTGAGGTCGACTAGGTCTCTACTGACTATATTAGACTTAAGGTTTGCCAGCTAGCTCAGACGTCACTAGAAACTTTCTCGAATAAACAAGGAGGAGTTTAACCTCCCTGGATAGACAAGAAGGGATTAGCTTCCGACAACCATATAACATGACAACTTTGCTCCCTCAGAATAAGAGGGTATCTCTAGAGTCGTGTGAAAACAATAGACAGCTATTTCACTCAGTCAATTGTGCGTACTTAGTTTCACCAGAGTGCAGAGAAAAGAGAGACAGGCGTTTTCAATAAAAGGTGTAATTTATTGAGCAGTGTTTTTTCTCATGCAAGAGAAATGAATTGCCATAATTGCAATACTTAATATAAAGTAAAGTGTGTACAGTAAAAAGAGTATTATGAAATAATACTGTAAAAGCATTGATATGGTTTCTTAGCCATAAGATACTTTAAAATAGATAAAATATATACATACATATATACATACATATATACATTGACTAACGTACTCAACTGGTGCTTCTAAAATGCGCCTACCCCGGTGTACCTGACCTAAGCCTAATATGTGGGAAGGTGTAAGGAAGTAGCAGTTTAAGTTAAGTTGGTTTTGCCAAGAATCTGACTCAAGAATTCTCTTTAAGGATTTAGTCAGCCACGTACCTGGGTAATAGAATGCAGGAGGTCTGGTATCTCTCTTTCAGGACTCGATATCCCAGCAGCCTGCGAAGGTGGCTGAGAACACCGGAGCTGGATTTCTCAGCAGGAGAAAAGACAGCGTCCCTCTCAGTGCGTCAAAGAGGAGGGGCAGCGTCCGTGGGCTCTCGCATCAGCTGGGCTCTCGCGCAAGTAGATAGCTGCTCGGCTCCAAAACCACCACCTTGTGTTTGCTTAAGGCAACGTTGGTATATTTATACCTGAAAGGTGCCGAGTTTGACGTAAGGTTTGGACATAAGACGTCAATAAAGATGTCACTAAGAACTGACTGTTCCTTTAGTGTTCGCAGGAGTTTAATGACAAATCAAAACAAAAGCAAATGGGGATTTCCCAGGCTGCTGGAGGTTTGGTGTGTCGAAAGAACTCGTTTTGCTTTCTAGGAATCCAAGGAAGTAGCTTCTGCCGTGCTTTGGACTGCAAGGGCTATTTACTTAAATATGGATCTGATTCTTATGCCATTATATTGATTATAGCCGTACAAGGGCATAAAAATAGCAATATTGATTCAGGTTCCTAGATAGAACACAATAGTGAAGGGGTCAAGAGGTTCTCTCATTCTCCAGTCCCCTCTGAACTTCTGATAGTAGATGGAATCAAACAGCACTTAACCTTTCCATCTTTCCCTTGATGTATTCATACAAGTATACTGTCAGCGTTTGGGAGCAGTTCCCAAGTCCCCACCCCACACAGTATATGCTGCCAGTGAAGACAAGAGAGAACAGTGGGCATATTTATTTCTTCTGAAGGCAAATAAGCTGTTCTGGATATTTTCCAGGACATTGGGTAATCTCCTGTTATATAAGAAGTTGACTTCGGAGCTCCCTTGGTCCTTCTGCTAACCCATCACAGGTCGAGGCCTATCCGCAAGCAATGCTAGATCTTTTCAGGACCATCCCAAAACTGTCTGGGCCATTCCCAAGGAAGGACGGAAATCTATTCCTGCAGGTTAGACGATGAAGGCAATTCACTTTAAATACTTAAAGGGAAAAATCCTTGACCATTGTTGAGTAAAACCTCTCAAGCATTGAATTTCTATTATAGTCACATATTTAATTTGTTCCCCTTCATGAAGATAGAAATCTCAGGTGCAATGTAATATATAGCAGTATTATAACACATCTATTGACCCCAACAGTTACTTTGACTATCCACTTCATTGTCTGCGTCTGTCAGGTTGCCAGTTTATAAAGAGGCTTAGAACGCCTCTCCGCTGGGAGCCATTTTTCAGATTTCCTGATTCATGTCTTTTATCCGTGTCTAGAGATTTCTCGAAATGATTTTTGCTCTTTTCAAGAATTTACATTTACCAACAACATTTGGACAAAATAACTTGCTCTAGCATGTTGTTACCAGCGTGTGTGCAGATCATCATTTTTCCTGGTGTTGTTCCACTTTTTTTGCAACCCTAAAGGTCCCCCACCTATCAAGTTTTTCATGGTGGCTGGGCCAGTGATGGAAACGAAGATCGCCTGTAAATCCATCCAAACTCAAAGTTTCTCCACTCTTTGTATAGTCGGGGGCTGAGTCTCTGATGGTGGAACCTTCAGCAGTTTGGCCATTGAAAGCTTCTGATCTGAGACCTCGACTCCTACAAAGCTGTCAGGACATAGTGACATTCATTGCACCCTTTTTTAGGGGAGGGTGCAGATGTCAATTGATTTCACTGCTGGCGGTCGCCATTCAAGGGCAGGGAATCTGTGATCCGAATGCGCAGTGAGAAAGCTCCCTTTGCATCAGGGACAATGTTTTCAAGTGTTTCAAGAGTAGGCTCTTGCTCGCTATTGAATTGCTGGGGCAGTGGCTCCACTGAAGACTGGAAAATCCCTGTTCGCCTTGCTGCTGTGCTTCTCAATGTATTGTGGGCAATCTTCTGTTGGGAGGTTGGAGATGGTAGCAGCCAATGTCCTGGTACCACCTGATCCAGCGGGCTACCAACCTGTGAAAAACTATCACCATACATTCATCTGGGCCCATATACACATTCACCCATATACGCCAGTTAACACCGATCAATGTTTATAAATTCTTTAATTTGTATCAGTCAACCATCATTTCTCTAATCTTTCACTGATCATAAAGCCTTTCTGACATAGGTTCATTTACCTCCTATGTAATAAATAACCACAGACTATGGAAAGTTAAAATGTTTTATTTAATTATATCATATGAGCAAACAAATTGCTGTGTTAACTCCATCATTCTGAGGAAGTAAGATCTCTATACCAAAATTTAGTATTCTATTTCAAAGGGATTATCGCAACAACAGTACCTCAGAAAAAAAAAGATTGGGTGAGAGAAGTACATTGACACAATACACAGAGATATATGTGTATTGTGTATATAGGATGGTGTGAAAAGCAGACCCCTCTGGCAAAGAGTTTAATGGAATATCTTGGAAAGGACAGGTGACAGGGACTTCAGGACAGGATAGATGACCTCTTCTGGATTTGACTTCTGCATCTAACCCCTCTCTGACACTAACTTCCTCCTCGATTCTTCCGCGATCTTATTTTAAATAATTTACCTCCTCAATTCTTCTGCGATCTTCTTCTGCAAATAATTTTGGCTTTCGACTTCTAAGTCTGCTTCTTCAAATATTCGATCAGCATTCGGACAGCATCCCGGTCTCTCAGCTTTTCTTGATGCGACTGCCAACTGTGCTAACTAACTACCTCAATTATACTTTCCTAATGGCATGTACCACCCCTAAATGTTTCACCTTTATGAAACTTCTATTTCTGATTGGACAGGCTGAGGGGATGGTCATCACACCATGCAAAGTTTTAATCATTTTCTTTAGTTCATTGTTTTAAGTTCCCGCCCATTAATTTGTTCTCCCAAGCTTTATTTCCCACCCATATTTCCTATTTTAGCGACAACAATGTATACAATTTACAGTTGTCCATTGATTCTTCAGGATGTTCAGCAGGTTCCCAGGATATGTACCGAGAACGTCCTTGGACGAGTTTCAACATTTGAAATCACTGTATCTGGTTTGCCATCTTTGTGCATGCATGAGGAACCATGTTGGGTGCAGGCTTTAGCATCATTCAGAGGATCTAATACAAACTAATAAAGAGGTCAAAAGAAAAAGTATTAATTTTAAAATAAAATGATTTCACTGTATACCACCTATCGCAACTCTAATCCCATTTACTTATAAGGACTCTCCATGCATTAGCATGTAGTATATAACTCATTTTAGTTTTAGCAAAGCGGCCATTTTAGATGCATTTGCGCAGAATCAGAAATTTCCCTCCAAGCGTAAAGACGTCATTCTGCGTAGATGCAGCCGACGCATGCTCAATACAGTTTCCCGCGTTAGCAGCCATTTTAAGTCACACTCAGGTTACTCGTTAGTAAAACACATAGGCAAGCTTTCTCTATCTATAAAATATGCAAAATGTGGTGCATATTAATATCACAATACATTATTAATACTTCGTTATGGGTTTATATGAGAGGATTGCGTCCAAGCAAGTCTCTTTTTTATGAGTCCTTGCTCCATCAATCCCCTCTTTGATGACATTCATGCTATTATAAACTACTTATACCCAACCAAATGCCAACCTTAGCACCTCTCAATTCCCTTACCTGTCTTTTCAATGTCTACTTCATCTTTATCTTTCATGTTTTTCATCTTCTTGTACAATTATCCATTCATTTCTTCAAGTAGGATTTCTTCATATTTCCTTTCCTTTCTCTGTTTATTTACTTCATACTTTCTTCTCCTTCTACAACATTTACACCATATTATTATTACTAGAGCTATTATTGTTATTCCAAGTATAGGTAGTATTATTTGAACTACAACTCCTTTACCTAGGTTAGCAAACCAAGACCCTATTGATGTTAGGTTATTTGTTAATTTCTTCCTTACATTATCAACTTCCAATGGTTTCAAATCTTCTTCAAATCTTGTAATATTTTTAATGTACCCTCCAATTACTACACTTTTATCCGGAATATAAGTGCAACAATGTTGTGCGTTCACCATTTTACTGACTCCTCCCTCCTTTGCCAATAATATATCAAGGGCAAGTCAATTTTCTAAAACCATTGATCTGATCACAACCATTTCACAACCTGCAGTGTCATCCAAAAAGTGATCAACTACTGTTGATAACTGACAAATTGTTCTTGAATTCAGAATTACTCCCACTTAAGGTATCAATGCACCAAATATGTCACCTACTATTTCAGAAAAACTGGCTCTTTTATTACGGATTAGTTCATTATTGTTTTCATTGCTTCCAGTGATTCTTTTCACATGATAAACTTTAGGAAATACTATTCCAAAATAGCAACTCCCATACCATCTTGCAGGTAGCTTGAAATAAGCTTTATCCCTACATACATAATAAATTCCAGGAAATACTGGATCAGTTCCCCATTTTAGTCCCCAACCTCCAAGAATCAGGAAGTTATGTTCATATTCACTAGAACCAATAAATACAGTATTATTATAAGTTTTTAATCTGTGGAGACAGATTTTTCCTTTCTTTTCGAAATCTAGATACATCGCAGCATGAGTCTTGCCAGGTGTATAAATCCCTTCTTTCTGAGCCCATGGTGGAATATGACTTTTCTGTTCAATGGCTTTCTTCTGAAAATCCTGTCTCCTTTCTTCTACTAAATTCAAAAATATTTTAT
The DNA here is from genome assembly GCF_964263255.1 of Lissotriton vulgaris. Taxonomy (NCBI): domain Eukaryota; kingdom Metazoa; phylum Chordata; class Amphibia; order Caudata; family Salamandridae; genus Lissotriton; species Lissotriton vulgaris. The sequence goes on from NC_141693.1 coordinate 1,900,288,370, forward strand.
CTTCTTCTCTTAATGAGCAAGTTACATTATTCTTATGAGCTTCTGCTATATCTATTGTCTTTTGTGTTAGGAAAAATTGACCCATAAACTGTGCAGCTTAATTACTAAGTACTGGATTCATATTCTTTTGAATAGGAACTTCTGGAAATATCACATCTAAATTTAAATAATAATATTGTATCTTTCCTGTTCTATAAAACAGACTTGTTAATACACTACATGATATGCCATATGTTAGCGGTACATGGTGATATGTAACACCTTCTACTACTGAACCTGGTAAATTCATATATACATAACAATTACTAATTTCCATAGTTTCTACATACTGGAACAATCACTTGGTGAATACATTTAAAGCAGTGTTATAATCTGTTACAGTGTGATGTATTTCTAACTCATCTGATGCTTCTAAATCTACTCTATCTCCTTTCATGTTAGCTAACTTTCCATTGGTGTTAGTGTTATTTTTCTCTTCTATTTTCATCAAATACGGTACTGCTACTGTTAAAAATAACCAAACTATGATCACTAATAAAATGCTACATATGCATAATCTACAACATTTCTTTAAGCAATTTCATTTCGGTCTTTCAGCACTCTATCTCTAGCAATTTTAAGAAGATTTCTCTTCTTTCTTTCACTTTATTTTCATAATTTTTTTAACACTTTCTTTTATTAGTTCAAGGGGGTCTCACTTCAACTTTGTCAATCTGTTCTACATTCAGTTCTTCGTCACTCTCTTCTTTTAAATTTCTCTCTTTCAAGTTATTCAAGAATCACATAGGTCCATTCAGGGCCAATGAATTTATTATTCCGTATTTGTAATCTTTGACATCTTCGCCGGTGTTTCTCAATTGATTGTTCTGACTGACTATTAACTTCATTCATTTGTTCAGGTTCTTCATCTATTGTCTTTAGGTGATATTTTAATCTTTTGACATAACCCGGACAGTTATCACCTTTTCCAACCCTTTTACCTTGTACTGTACTTTCACTGTCCTCGTCTCTCTCAGGAGTCCTTTTATTTTTGTAAAGTTGTTGCACAATTTGGTTTTCTTCATCTTCTGAGCCCCTCTCTATCTGTCCTGGTTCCGGGCTTATTTCTGTGGCACCATTTGCCTGAACATCTTCTTCTTCTTCTTCTAATATCTGATCCTTTTCAGGTCCTGCTTCAACCTTTTCTTCTTCTTCCTGAACTTGTTTTTCTTTTCCTAACTGGTCCTGCTCAGGTCTTACTGCACTTTGCCTGTTTGCCGCCTGTACGTGTTCTTCTAAGCCTATCTGTCCCTGCTCAAATTTGTGAATATTTTGGTTCACCTCTGTCTGAGTATAATTTTCTTTCCTTATCTGTTCCGGCTCAGGGTCTCCAACAATCTCAAATTCAATTTCCTGAGCTTGTTCTTCTATACCTGTCTAGTACTCTCTAGGTTCTTGCTTTTCTAATGTTGTTTTGATATTCAAATCAGGTACCCCAACAACTGGTATCCAATCCTACTGACTTGTGCTTGGTTGGTCTTGATCAGCTACTTCAGAGTCTGTTATTCTAGACTCTTCAGCTGCACAACCTTCAGCACCTTCAACTGCTGGTATCAGCTGTGGATTTTCTTCCTCGGGAGCTGGTACTCTCTTGGTAGGACTGGCCTGTATCCAGTTAGACAAACCTGCAAATTTCACTGCTGTTGTTGTAATCAGTATGACCTGTTTTGGTGTATCCCACCTGGGTGCTAGGTACGTCTCTCGGGTGTGATTCTTCACCACCACCCAGTCTCCAGGATTGAGATCATGTGCTTGATCCGGCAGCCCGGCAACTGCGTCTTCTCCAACCTGATGAGAGACAGAACGCTCGAGGTCAGCCAATCTTTTACAATAGTCTAATACCAGATCATCAGTTATACTTAACAGTTTATGTCCTGGTATAAAGGCTAATCTCATTGTTCTTCCCATAAGTATTTCATGGGGACTCAATCCTGTGATTCTGTCAGGATTTTTTCTGAGTCCCATCAGAACAAGAGGTAGTGCATCCGGCCAACACAGTGATGTAGATGCGCACACCTTTACCAACCTTGATTTTATAGTGATATGATGTTATTGTGCTATTCATTTGCTCTACTACCCCAGAAGCCTCTGGATGGTAAGCACAGTGTAATTGAGTGAGCTCCTCTATCTGATTCCACAGTTATTGGAAAACCAAAATGTGGAATCAGTTCTCTCAACAATAATTTGGCAACTGTTATGCTATCATTTCTTCTAGTAGGATATGCCTCCACCCATTGTGAGAACAAACATACTATGACAAGAATGTACTTCAGTCCTCTACATGGTGATAACTGAATAAAAGCAATCTGCAACCTTACAAATGGTCCTTCTGCCTTTCGAATTTTTCCCCAACTGACCAATGATTTCCAGCCTGGGTTATTCTGTTGACAAATTAACTCTCTCTGGCAAAGACGCTCTGTGACAGTCCTAAACTTCGGATTGTACCAATTTTGTCTAAAGAGTCTGAATATGGCACCTCTCTCTATATGTGTATATCCGTGGTACATCCTGGCCATTTGGGAGAGCAAGCAGTCAGGCATAACCGGTCTACCATCAGGATAAATCCAGACATTATCTTCTGCTCTCCTTTGACATCCCGTTTTTATCCAACCTTCTTTTTCACTCACTTCCACCTCATCCTGTAAATGTCTTACTTCATCCCATGTTTCAAATCAGACCCCCAGGATATTGCGGCATAGATTTGCAAATTTAGCGGCACAAAAATTGAAATTTAGCTGTACAAAAATGGAAATTTAGCGGCACAAAAACAGAAATTTAGCGGCATTATTGCGCCACTTTATTGTCCTAATAATCATTCCTTTTCAGCCTTAAATCAATGTAAACTGATTTAGCAGGGTATTCCTCTGTGAAATAAGCATGTTAAAAGTTCTGCAAAATGAGACTGACCCTATTTGTGCTGTTCCTGATGCAGCAAAACACCCGGGGTGCTGCTAAAGCTAAAAGGGAAATACTAGTGCTTCTTAGTGCATCATATGAACACGGTATAGTTAAGGTGCAACCCCGCGACTAACTGGCGATGCAGGACATGCCCTGTTTACCCGAGTCCAGGCACCATTACACCCCCCTTAAGACCCAGTTATACGCCTTTGTGTTGAGTATATCTGCGGTATGTGGTGCCCGGTATTCGGGCAGTGGGATTGGGCGGCTGCGCTGTCTTGTTTGGCTGACAACATTAAGCACTACAAGTACCAGAATGCTTTGGGAGGCTTGCTGCTGTGCCAAATAAAGTACCAATGTGCCTTGAAAAAAGCTGCCTGATTCTGAGACACTAATATGAGCTATTGTCTACGTCATGGCTCTGATTAGGAGTCAGGGACGGTGGTATCCCCGGATGGGATACCGCTCTGCCTGATCATGACTGTATTTTCTCCCTTACAACAGCCCGCATTGTTATGTCAGCTTTGCAACATTGAGTTGTATGACTAGGAGTCTATGAGAAGGAGCTGCTTTGACTCATGTGGGAAGTGTTTGTGCTTTTTAAGACGCCAAATGAAAGTTTTTCTGGTGTGTAATGCTTGCGGCATTGCTCAGACTGTAGTACATTCTGTTGTAATATCCATGAAAGTCAGAGACTGGTGATACTAATGGTAACTCGAATACCATAAACCGTGATACATCAGTGGATACGAAGTACTGCACTCCCTTATGCATATGCAAATCTGTATTGTCCCTGGAAGTCTTGGAGAAGTGCTCGAACTGACTACTGTGCACTTATCTGAAGTATCCAGGAACATGGATGATGGATAATATTTCTGGAGCAGGATCCGTAGGTGGAAGGGGGAAGAGAACACTTCCGTCCTAACTTGAGGCAAAGCGAGCATGGGCAAACACGTGACTCCTGAATGTTGATCTGTGAGAAAGCGAGTAGAGAGGAAATAAAAAATGCACCACGTTTGCAGTGTGTCGTGATACTTGAATGGACGTCTGAATATCAGTTAGAGACTGTAGCAGGGAGAGACTTGTATCCTGCACACAATGTCTCTAAAGCTGCAAATGGCCTAGCCGTGGCTGAAGGAGCTCGATTTAAGGGGTGGGACGGATGAAGGATGAGTAGTCTGGCAAACGGGCGGACACTAATAATGATGGAAATACGCAAAATACATGCGAGTGGTGGAGTGAAAGGGGTCTATAGAGAGGGAAAGGGGCCGGGTGGATGGAGGGCAGTGCTCTAACTGCACGGAAGTGCAAAAATTCTGCCATGTTGGGCTGAATTGTAATAATCACGAGGACAAGAAGCAAATTTTGCAGGCAGTTTTGTAAAAATCTCGGCATTTTTACAAAACTGCTGATTTCGCGATTGTTTTGCAAATCGTGAAATTCTGGAGGGTCTGTCCAATGCTGGGATTAGCATAAGTTGGCATCTGAATTCACTCATTTCAATTTTCTTGTTTACTGCCATTTTGGTTTTGGCACAGTACTGGGCAACTTGGTCAGCGTATCGATTACCAGCAGTCAAATAGTCATCTCCAGACTGATGTGCAGCACACTTGACCACAGCCACTTCTTTTGGCAATTGTAATGCTTCTAAAAGCTCTTTCACAAAATCTCAATTTTTTAATAGGGGTTCCTGAAGAAGTCTCTGCATCCAAAGTTGGCCAAAGTCATGCACAACTCAGTAACCATACTGACTATCAGTGTAAATGGTTACTCTCCAATTTTTCCCAATTTTACATTCCTTAATCAAGGCTATTAATTAGGCTACTTGTGCAAACTTGACTCCTGGTAAATAGGATGCTTCGACTATTCCAGCCAATGTACAGACAGCATAAGCAGCACTTAATCCTCCTTCCTCATGACTCATGCAGGAGCATCTACAAACAGCTCGTTTTCACATTCCTTCAGGGGCTCTTCCTGTATGTCTCGGCAAGGTTTGGTACATTTTTCAGTAACATCTAGACAATCATGCTCAACCTCATCTCTCACTTCTTCCCCATGTACATCAGGCAATAGAGTAGGTTTAGGATAGTACACCTGATCACTGTCACATTTTCTGCTCCCAAAATGATTCTTTCGTACTAAGTCATTTGACTTGAAGTTAGGTACTGAGTTTGTGTTCTAGTTAAAAATATTTCCACTGAAGGTGGGACATAAACCTTTACGGACTGTCCCATCACAATGGACTCACTTTGTTCAAGACTCATACACGCAGCAGCTACTGCTTTTAAGCAGCCAGGTAATGCTGACTCCACAGGGTTCAAAGTAGCAGAGAAATATGCTACTGGATGTCGCATCAAACCATGTCGCTGAGTTAATACTGATAAACCACAATTTTCTCTTTCACAACAAAATAATGTGAATTATTTTGTACAGTCTGGCATACCTAGGCCAGGAGCTTCGCATAAACAGTTTCGTAATTTCATGAAAGCCTCCATGTTTTCAATCATCCCATACTATTGGGTCCTTTGCTCGCTTTCTTGTCATTTGTGTTAGTGGTTTATCCGGTAAAGAGAAACCTACAATCCATTGTCTACAATATGCTACCACACCAAGAAACATTCTGATTTCTCTCTGGGTTTGTGGGAACTGACTTTGTTTTATTATTTTTATTCTTTCAGGTATCACTCTTCTCACTCCTCTTTCTAATTGATGTCCCAAACATTTAACTTTAGTCTGACAACATTTAAATTTTCTGGTGACACCGTGTGTCCTCCATCAGCTAGATTATTTAATAAAGCAATGGAGTCAATGACACAATCATCTTGTGACTTTGACGCAACAAGCAAATCGTTAATATAGTGCACCAAAAATAAATTCCTGGGCATTACTAGTGTTTCTAAACACTTTTTCAAAATCTGATTAAATATTGAAGGGCTTTCTGTGTACCCTTGAGGAACTCGATTCCACACAAAAATAAGATTTTCAAATTTAAATGAAAAAAGATACTGGCTGTCTGGGTGTAATGGGATGGAGAGAAATGCATGACATAAATCAATTACTGTAAACCTTTCTGCGTTCCATGGTATTTGATACAGGATCACTGCTGGGTTCGGCACTATAGAACAACAAGGCACCACAATTTTATTAATTTTTCCTAAATCTTGCACTATCCGATATTTCCCGTTAGGTTTCTTTTTTGATAATCAACTTTATTTGGAATTTGAAACAATAGACAAAGTTCATTGGGTGTAGCTCAAGCGAATCACACAACAGAATATTAGATGGGAATCGTGGGAGGCGGGTCTTGACATGCCGGTCCATATTTAGGGTTACAGGGTTAAGACAAGGGTTAAGAACAGACAACAGAGCTTTAATCATGGTGGTAATAAATTAAACCTTTTCAACCAGATCCTGTGAAACAGGTCCAAAGCCCCTTTAGCTTCAAACAGGGCCTCCTCCTGGGTGACGCACCAGTCGACCCCTCTCCTCCATTTCCCCACAGTGGGCGGATCAGGCCGCGACCAGTGGCTTGCTATGTCTCTTTTGGCCACCGCCAGTGCCGCCCCAAGGAGGCGCTTGTCCGCCCCGGAGCCATCTAGGCCGTCGAAGACCCCCAGTAGGAGTCGAGTCGACTCGTGGGGAACCTCCCATCCCAGGGCACGCGTTAGCTCCCATTCCACCCCCCTCTAGAATTGTGCCAGCCTAGGGCAGAGCCATACCACATGATAGAAGTCTGCTGGTGCAAAACCACATCTCGCGCAGTCCGGGGTAGGACGCAAGCGGGCCCGGCAGAGGCGGTCAGGGGAGAGGTAAGCCGTGTGAAGATAGTAGGTCTGGACCAACCGGAGTTTTGCGTAGGTAGTCAGGGTTCTGGGCGCCATAAGGGCATAGCTCCAGTCCACCTCCTGCAGGGGTCCCACCCATCCCTCCCAGCGAGCGCGCAGCGCATCTAGGGATGCAGGGCCATTATTAAGTAAGGAGCGTTAGATACGGGAGATCCCCCCCCTCCCCAGGTCCCCCATCATCACCTGGGCCTCCAGCGGAATGAATTCCGGAAGGGAGATTGGGGAAGGGAGATGGGTTTGGAGAGCGTGGCGCAACTGGAGGTACTGAAAGTGCTGGGTGTGGGAAAGGACATGATTCCACTGTAGGTCTGCGAAGGCCCTAATGTGATCCCCCACCCAAACATCCCCCAGCACCGATACGCCCACCAAGTCCCACCGGCGGAAGCCAGTCAGCGTCGCCACCTCCCGGAGCCAGGTTCCATGCCACAGGGGCGTTTGCCTGGTGAGTTTCTGGTCCCAGTCCGTGTAGCGCAGAGCGGCGCGCCACGCCATAAAGACCGACCTTGTGATGGGCGCCATGGAATGTGGCACAGGACTGCCATAGAGGAGGGCCTGGATCTGCAGGAAGTCCATCTTCTCGAGCTCCACCCGGTAAGCTGAGTCGGACCAGCCGCCCGCGTACCAGTCATGGATGACAAGGAGTCTAGAGGCAATGTATTAGAGAAAGAGATGAGTCACCCCATATCCTCCGTCGTATGGGGGACACGGGCGTGTGTCAGAGAGATGCGCGATCGACCGCTTCCCCACAGAAAGCGGGTCAGATACCCATACAGTTCACGGAACCAGGTGCGGGGATGTGGACGGAAGCAATCTGCAGGACGTAGAGAAGGCGCGGTAGGACCATCATTTTAAACAATGCGCTTCTTCCTAGGGGGTTAAGTGGGAGCGTCTGCCATCGCTTGAGGACGGCCTTCATTCGGAGAACCAGGGGGGCGACGTTCAGCCCCCACTCAAGCTCTGGCAACAAGGTTACCCATAGCCCCAGATATTTGACTGAGTGGTGCCGTAGGGGAATGTCAGACTGCCAGTCAAAGCAGTCCCTGGATGGGTGGGGCAGGACCAGTGTAGACTTGGCGGCCTTAAGTCGGAGGCCCGAGGCTCAGTGGAAGGCCGCCAGGGACAGCAGGCTCTGGGGACCCGAGGTCGCTGGGTCAGCCAGGTAGAGAACCACATCGTCAGTGTAGAGGACAATTTTATCGACGTGGCTCTCATTCCATGCCCACCCACGGATGAGGGGGTCATGACGGATGACGACAGCCAGGGGCTCCATCGCAAGTGCGAATAAAAGAGGCGAAAGGGGACACCCCTGGCGTGTGCTTCTACGAATCGGGAAGGTCTACGAGAGCACCCCATTCACTAACGCGCGGGGGGCAGCATAAAGAACTCCGACAAACCGGCGAAAAACTGGGCCGAAGCCCATCTCTGCCAAAACCTCCTGGAGGTAGTCCCAGCCCACCGTGTCGAAGGCCTTTTCAAAATCCAAGAAGAGGAGGGCTAGATAGGGGGAGAGTCGAGCACGGTGAGCCAGGGCCAAGTGGAGGCGCCTGATACAGTGACGGGTGCCTCTGGCTAGCATGAAGCCACACTGGTCAGGATGGACCAGATCCGACAGAGAGGTTTGAGTCTTCGGACCAAGATGATGGCATACAACTTGATTTCAGAGTTGATAAGGGAGATCGGGCGGTAGTCTGCACAAGCCACCGAGGGCGGGTGGGATTTGGTGATGACCACAATCGTGGCCAGGTCGGATTCGGAGGGGAAGAAGCCAGTATCCGTCACATGACGGAAAAGGGACAAGAGATGAGGGGCAAGGGTGTGCCGAAACGCGGCATAGTATTCCTGTAGGAAGCCGTCAGGGCCAGGTGTCTTGCCGGAATGCAGAAGGGGAATAGCATCGAGCACCTCCTCCAGGGTGAAAGGCCGATCCAGGGAGTCCCTGGACTCCTGCGTCAGAGAGGGTAGCCGGGCACCTGTCTCCTCCAGCAGGGAGGCCAGGGAGGCCCCGGCCAGCTGCCTCGCATAGAGGGTCGTGAAGAATTGGGGCAAGACGCCTGCGATGGCCCCGACTAAGGGCCTCATTATGATGGAGGATTTTCCGCCTCCTCCGGGCCGGGGGAAGCCACCTCCGGCCCGGAGGAGGCGGAAAATCCTCTGCGGACTCACCAAAGACCCACCGCCGCATTACGATGGCTGGTGGGTCTTGGTTACTGTCCGCTGCTTTTCCGCCGCGGTCAGATTACAACCGCGGCGGAAAAGCTCTCATTTGGCTGGCAGTGTTTATCAGACACCGCCAGCCAAATTAGGAAGCATTTGTAAACATGCTTTTCCGCGGCGGTTTTTCCGCCGTGGAAAAGCATGTGTACTTTTGATTTTGGGGGCCCGTTGCGGGCCCCCAGGTTGTTGGCGAGTGGGGGGTGCACATGGGGGGTACCTATGGTACCCCCCAGCATTTTCTTGCACAAAGTGGCAGGCACTATGCGGTGCCTGCCGCTTTGTGCATGTAAATGTTAAACATGCACTTTTAACATTGCGGCGGGTTCTGCTTGAAGCAGCACCCGCCGCAATGTTAAATATCCAGGATGTGACCACCAGGGTGGCGGTCACATCCTAATCGCACATGAGGGAACGCCGCAGTCCATGCGGACGTTCCCTCATCCTCTGGGGCCGCGGGCGGACGCAAGTCCGTCCGCGATCCTAATGAGGCCCTTAGTGTGCAGGGAACCATCCGCCGCACGGATCTCCGGAATGACCCGATGGACCTTGGTGTAGGAGACGAGATTGTGGAGGAGCTTGCCATTTTTATCCCACCCGTAAACCCTCGCCACCGGGGAGCGTCCCGTTAGGTTTCTTAATGCCAATTATGGGTGAATTACAAGGACTGCTCATTATTTCTTTTAAAATGGCCTGTTCAATTATTTGTTCTATTTCTGCCATGACACCTGCTTTTATTTCAATGCTATATTTTGCATTGTCTCGTGTTTGGATAGACAGCACCTTCCTTTACAGTCACTTTCACTGGATCTACATCTGCAATTAACCCTACTTCTTTTCCAGTGAAGTCCAACACTTCCAGGTTTACTGTTAATTTCAATTATTTAGGTAAGTCATCTTTTGTCATCATTGAATACATCTCAACTACTTCTGTACATTGTTTTGCTAGCATTATTTTGTAAATACCATCTTCATCAGGGGTCTGAATCGCAACACCATCCGGTGTGCAAAAAAATTTACAATTCATCTTGCACAATAAGTCTCTTCCTAGCAAATTTACTGTACTAGAATTGCACACTATAAATTTGTGCATTTCTCTAAAATTACAAATGCGTACGAATTCCCTCTCTAGTTTTAATGGGTTTCTCTTTCTTGAAGTAATTTTTGATTTTCTGCATAAGGGACATTTTCCTTTTCTCTCCATACATTTTAGGACAAGATCTTTTTATATATTCTTCTCTTACAAAACCTAAATATCTCCTATCTGGGCGAATCTCTATTAATGTTGGGTCGTGTTTCCACATACAAGTTCCACTGTCTATTATTTTTACAGCTTCTATTTTATTAACCAATTAGTCCTTTTGTTTATACTCCGGTTTCTCCAATCCTGTTGCAGCTTTTATTCTTTTATCCAATCAAGCTAAAATTTACAAAATGTACTCAGCCAATACTAGCGCGACTCTATTGTGATGTCAGTATCACAATAGATCAATAAATCGCACACCCGCTGTTTCAACCAATCCCAGCACTGCACTCTGTGACTTCATCGTAACTCCAGCAGCTGACCCGCCCTTCACAAGGTAATTACGAAAACGGATTTTCCTTTAACCTTTCATCAAAATTTTCATTAATAACAACATAAAAACATTCGCTACTCTGTCTGTTTCATTAAACTAAATAATAGTTGATTTCTACGAGTAAAACCTTCCACTTACTCTTCATACACTGAGAGTAAAACCTTTCCGCTTACTCTTCACCGAAGCTCAGAAGAACCTGCTACTTCTCTAGTGTTACCCTTTCTAGGAGAAATGACCCAGCAAACTCTTTGTTAACAATCACTCTCACTTATTCACAAAACTATTTTAAAAAACAGACGAGTAACCTCACTGCAGTTGGCTTCCATTTACCACCCGCTATACACTACTCTGGAATTTCCAAACAACATAAAACAATATACAAACGGGTTTGTTAAAACATAAATCGATAACCAATAATCACCAAACTAATCAATAAAAACCATACCTCGGCTACCAGCAAACTGATCCAGCGAGCTACAACCTGCGAAAATCTATCACCATACATTCACCTGGGTCCATATACACATTCACTCATATAGGCTGGTTAACACCGCTGGGGGTCAATGTTTATAGATGCTTTAATTTGGGTAATTTACCGATCATTTCTCTAATCTTTCACTGATCATAAATCCTTTCTTTAGTCAATGGACCTATTTAGTTGGTAATATGACATAGGTTCATTTACCTCCTATTTATTAAATAACCACAAACTCAGGAAAGTTTAAATATTTTATCTTATTATTTCATATGAGCAAACAAATTACAGTGTTAACTCTATCTTTCCGCGGAAGTAAGATCTCTTTACCAAAATGTAGTATTCTATTTCAATGAGATTATCACGACAACAGTACCTCAGGAAAAAGAGAATAGAGAGAGAGAAGTACATTGACACAATACACAGAGATATATTTACCTAGGATGGTGTGAAAATCAGACCCCTCTGGCAAAAAAGTTAATGGGTCCTCTGGGAAAGACCAGGTGACAGGGACTTCAGGACATGATAGATGACCTCGTCCGGATTCGACGCCTGCGTTTCACCCCTCTCTGACACTAACTTCCTCCGCAATCTTCTTCTAATAATTTACCTCCTCGATTCTTCCGCGATCATCTTCTAATAATTTTGACTTTAGAATTCTAAGTCTGTTTCTTCAAATATTCGATCAGCATTCGGACAGCATCCCGGTCTCTCAGCATTTCTTGATGCGACTGCCAACTGTGCTAACTAACTACCTCAATTATACTTTCCTAATGGGATATACCATACTGAAGGGATGATCATCAACCATGCTAATATGTAATAATTTGCTTTAGTTTATTGTTTTAAGTTCCCACCCATTAATTTGTTCTCCCAAGCTTTATTTCCCACTCATATTTTCTTTTTTTTTTTTTTTAACATATTTTATTGCATGAAAAACATCACAATACAGAAGCAGACTATGCATCGCCCCCATGCAGAATTATGACAAGTTTGATAGCAGCTCCATGAGGAGACCTAGGTACAAATAACATCATAAAACCATGAATTAGAGGGCAGCACAGCATGCATAAATCAGACAAATCGTCTAGTTGTATTATGACCAAATATCAGTGCTCCATGAACGTATAAGGAACCTAAAAAGGAAACAACACCCCCCCCCCTTGGCTCAGCCTGCTTATAAATGGACAATGAAACATGTATCCGTGTCAGTCTTATATCTCTGTGTGTATCAGCAGTAGGCACCAAAATAAAGGAAGTACATTCTCATCCACCAAATAACCCGTCCAAAGCGCCCATCTAACGGTGCAGGGCTGTGCACACCAGAGGCCACTGCCACAGCAACATATGAAGTTCAAGTGGGCCTTGGGCTTAACAGAGAAACAGATTCCTCCACTATAGAGCTGAGTCCGGCAAGCCAGTTAACCTACCCACCCTCCCCACCAACCCACCCCAGATTGCGCTTATGAGCACCTAGCCCTATGCAGGAGATATCAAGGAATCGTACACAACAAGCCACCTCCTCACAGAGGAGCACCCAGAGCAAAGGTCCCCCCCCCTGGTGCCGCGCCTCTGGGGAGCACCCCCGCCAAGCAGGACCCAATCCCACAGACAGCCCCTCACACATCAATCACCAGGGGGATCGTTCAACTCATTCGGGGGATCCAGCCACAAGTCTGCCCACCTCTTCCATATTTTATAGTGCTTCCGTGGGCAGCCACGGGAGACGAAGATGGGTTGTTCTAGCCCCATGTTAAAGTCTAGACCATTCCTCCATGCAGAGAGCGGGGGTCCCCAATCACTTTTCCAGTTCCTGGCGATGTCCCGTTTCGCCAGGGTAAGGCCCAGAAGCAGCAGATGCCGTTTATAGAGATTGCCGACTATCCCGTCCATCACATGGAGAAGGGCCAACTGCGGGGTGCGCGGGAGCATCCACCCCAACACTTCCGACATGCAAGCAAACACCCCTCGCCAAAAGCGGTTCAGGGCAGTGCATGACCACACTGTATGGAAAAAAGTGCCCTCATCCTGACCACATCGGAGACACCGCAGGGAGGCGATCAGACCCGCCCGCGACAACCGGGCCCGAGTAAAATAGACACGATGCAGAAATTTGAATTGAAAAAGCCGTAGAGGCATGGCAATCGAGGCCCCCTGTGGGGCCGCGAGGGCCTCCCTCCGGTCTTCTTCCTCAAGGGCGCCAACGTCTTCCTCCCACACTCCCCGCAACCTGTCTGTTGACTGAGCACTATGAGTGACCAGAGTCTGGTATATCCTTGAAATCTTTTTAGTCTCCAAGTCTCCCATAAAGACTTTGGCCTCCAAGGGACTAAATCATATTTTCTTTTTTGTCGACAACAATGTATACAATTTACAGTTGTCCATTGATTCTTCAGGATGTTCAGCGGGTTCCCAGGACATGTACTGAGAACGTCCTTGACGAGTTTCAAGATTTGACATCACTGTTTCTGGTTTGCCATCTTGGCGCACACGTGGGGTGCAGGCTTTAGTATCATTCAGAGGCCCAAATACGAACTAATAGAGAGGTCAAAAGAAAAAGTATTAATTTCAAAATAAAATGATTTCACAGTATACCACCTATCTCTACACTAATACCATTTATTTATAAAGACTCTCCAAGCAGTAGCATTTAGTATATAACTCATTTTAGTTTCAGCAAAGCAGATGCTTAGCATGTGAGTTTCCAAGCGGCCATTTTAGATGCATTTGCGCAGAAGCAGAAATTTCCCTCCAAGCGTAAAGACGTCATTCTGCGTAGATGCAGCCGACTCATGCGCAATACAGTTTCCCGGGTTAGCAGCCATTTTAAGTCACACTCAGGTTACTCGTTAGTAAAAAAAACATAGGCAAGCTTCCTCTACCAATAAAATATGCAAAATGTGGTGCATGTTAGTATTGCAATACATTATTAATACTTTACGGGTTTATATGAGAGGATTGCGTCCAAGCAAGTCTCTTTTATACGAGTCCTTGCTCCATCACACCCACCATACAGTCACTGAGCCCTTGGATTTCATTGTGTTTGTTTCTGCCTACTTCTCACTATTGCACTCTAGTCCTGGCCACAGCTGTAAATTGCATATAGGGTAAGCAAGAAGTGTTATAATAAAAGATCTTTTCTGCCTGTGTAAAGATGCTGCTTGTGTCTACATACAAATCATCATCTGTATGGCTACATTTTCCTTTTACAGAAGGAGAATCCCTCTCTTCTGGAGAAACAGCCTTAAGAGGTGACCTTACAGCTTTTCTTTCAGCACAGAAAGCCTTTGGAGGTTCTGATACCAAGAGAACAAAATAAGAAGTGTAGATTATTTCCCACTATGTTGCAGCATTAATTACACTTTGCGGCATAGAGTCTGTATAATTGAAGATGGTAAAATAGACATGGTTTGCATCCTCCCTCATCTCCTTTGCATTAGCTGCTGTCGTGTTTTCTACACTTGGAAGGATGAGTGATTAAAATATTCTGTTATCTGAGTCCATGCTGCTTACATTTTGGCGTAAATAAAAGGACTAGGGCCAGCTGCAGAAGCTTTCCACCAGTAAATTCGCTCCTAGGGCTTAATAGTATTCTGTAAATGAGAAGCTTATGCAATTGAGCGAATTGTAAATCGAAAAGGGAATGTCTACTGCCCTCTATGTCTAATACATAACATAAGGGAAATGTAAGTATTTTCATGCACCTAATTTCTCAAAGACAGGATAGTCATATGATTCTGTTGAATACATCTACCTACAGATTCCTCATCTTATGAATACTGTTTTGAGGCTTCGGACTAGTCTGGAAAATCTTTTTCACAGAAATGACTCGAGCAGTGCCAAGTCGTCTCAGGTGGCACCAGCCATGACTCCACTTCTGGATACAGGGTTAATGGAGTATTATAAGCACCTACTATATTGCTGTTGTCCGTTCCTGTTTTTCTGTACCTCATAGATACGGCCAGGAGCTCTTTCTCTCTCTGTCTCACCAACCCCTCTGTGAACTTCTGCTCCCAAAGAACAGTCTTCTTCAAGGAAACATTCTCCTGAGAGATCTTCCATCAAAAAAACACAAAAGCACCATAGATGTAGGAAGTTCTCTTTTTCATTGAGAAATAAGTTTGTAGTGTGCTGCATGTCCCCATTCCCTGAGCTACCATCTGGAATGCCGAGAGTAACATCATGATGATGTATGGTGTGGAGTGGAAACCAGGATATAGGGAGGATGGAACCTTGGCAGGACCTGCCTGCTGGTGCTGTAACTTAAGGGCCTAAAATGAATAAAGAGCTTACCTCCAACCTGAGTGGCCCAGATCCTTATATGAAGACCTTGCCCTCTAACTAGAACATTTTGGCAACAAGATTTAATTTTTTTAAAAGAACCTCCGTGTGGATGCATCAGGACTCTGGCAGGAGTAGCAAGCTGGTCTTGACAGAGGAGGAGACCCCTCCAGAGTTGGAGAGAGGCCCTGTGACCAAGAAGAGATAATCTGGGGCTGCTGCCCCTCAAATCTACAGGCTAGTGGTGTGCGCATGGCTGCTGGGTAGAAAGAGCCCTGTGAGAAGGCCTGGCAAGGTCCAGGAGGAAGGGAAATGAAGCCAGTGGACTATTCCTGTAATATGAGACCGTATGAAGAAGCAGGAACTGTGTGACATAATGTAGCATTTTGTAGGTGGCTTTTTAAAATGTGTTTATTGCTTTTTGTAACAAAACAAAACATTCAACAGTACACTTACTCAAAAGACATTTCAATATATCACCAGTTGTGGGATGTAGGAGTTTGCAATTAAATGTTTGGTCCTGGGGTAGTATCCTACACAAAAGTGAAGGGGTGAGGGGTTAAGACCCCTCTACTCCAGCCCCCCTAGCCACAATTTAAACACACCAAAAGGAGTAGAGAGTGATAAAATATATGCCTCTGTGGGGGCACGTGCTCTATGTGGAAAAACTACCCTCACTCACACAGTTGTGTGATATGCTTTATTTTAGGGCTGCTTCAGTACACCCCCGCGCAGACCAACGCCTGGGGTGGAGCAATAGAGTAGGGTAAGACAAGACACAACATATAAAAATATATATAAACAGTTAGACTGGGATCACCGAAAGAGGAAGTGCAGTGTGAATTAAAACTAGCTCGGACGTGTCGCTATTTGTACATTTTTAAGAAAACCTGGCAGTGACCAGTGTGGTTAAAATGTCAATAGTGCCAGTTGGTAGGTAAAGGGCTGACTGATTTGCAGTGCTTATAAAAAAGAAAAGTGAGTGATAGTGAAAATAAAATTGGGTGAGGGAGCAAGAATGAAAGTTTATTCTGTCTTTTGCTCGCTCCACCAATATTAAAAGAGCAGCAAAGGTAGACTTAACAAATATCTACCTAGATGTAGAAAATGGTCACTCACTTTTCTTTTTTATAAGCACTGCAAATCAGTCACCCCTTTACCTACCAACTGGCACTATTGACATTTTAACCACACTGGTCACTGCCAGGTTTTTAGGAGGTTATGAGATCTGACCTTGATGGTTTACAGGAATCCCAAATGATGAAGGGCGGTTCCGAGTGGTGACTGATGGGTATCCTGATAGGTCTTATAGGGATCACAGGACACTTTTCTATGTCTTTTCTTGTAAGTGGGTTGTTGCAGACAGTACCAGTTTAATGTGTCACACATAGATTTCTAATTTAGACCCTTTGACACTTTTGTGTTTCACAATGTTGGGGGCCCCGCAGGCTTTTGTTTTTGCCTAATATAATAACTTCTGTTTTTTCCCCGTTCAATTGGAGAAAGTTGTCCTGCATACAACCTGCTATTTTAATTAAACCTAGTTTGAGTGTGGAGGGGGCATCCATGTTCTCAGATGTAAGGGAGAAAATCAACTGCGAGTCATCCGCGTATGAATACATTGATAGACCAGCTTCTTCCACCACCTTAGCCAAAGGGCTCATATACAAATTAAACAGTAGAGGACTCAGTATAGAACCCTGTGGTACACCATGTTCAAAGAGCATGCTGTATGAGAAAAGACCTATAAACCCACCGAAACGCGTGTAGAACTGGCGTGGAATCCCACATTTCATTCTGTGGTTATTACTCAGTCAGAGTTTTTCTCTGTTAAACCTTACATACAGAAAGAGTGTTTGGGTGACAAATGAATTTTATGTGAGTGTATGTATGAACTGTTGGTGTGTGTGATTTAAGTGGTGTTGTCAGGGTGTTTTTTTATAATTCTTGTGTGTAAAAATGTATATAAAAAAGTGCTCAGATGATGAATTATGTTTTTATATGTGTCAAAATTGTTTAAGAAAAGTATAATGAATTTGTAAGAAAGAAATGTTATAAAAAAGCACTTTAAAATTATTTTTTATATATATACATATCTAAAGTTTCTGCTACGATAAGCAAAACACGCTCTCAGAAAGGTACAGCTAGTGGAAGTTTATTCACAAGGTAACGCGTTACCTTGTGAATAAACTTCCACTAGCTGTACCTTTCTGGGAGCGTGTTTTGCTTATCGTAGCAGAAACTTTGGATATTGACAAAACTCGGCGGTGGGATTGGCCGAGTGCAACACGCCACCTGACAATGGGATATGGATCCCGGAAACTAATCCTCTCGCAAAGTGATTGAATATATATATATATATATATATATATTTAAGAAAAAGAAATAAAATTTGGTAAATATAAATCCAAACAAAACGTGTTATTGGCATATCTTGAAGGACATGTAATATTGATGTGAACCAGGTCATATTGTACAAGATATGTGAGCCACAAGGGAAATCTCTTCTTTGATGTGTTTATATTTTCCCCTCTTTTCCCTGGCTCTAAGTAAATCTAGAGGGGGTCCCCATCTTCATGCTATTGAGAAAAGACCTGAAACGTCCTTCTAGTCAAAAAGGAGACAAACCACTCTAATGCTGAACCACAAATGCCTAGAGAGCAAAGCGTATTGATTAAAACAGTATGTGATACAGAATCAAAGGCAGCACTTAAATCCAAAAATATAAGGGCCACAGTCTCTCCCTTGTCCAAAAGGCAACTAATGTTTTCCGTGACTCCTAATAGAGTGGTTTCCGTCGAGAAGCCAACTCCGAAGTAGTGGCGCAAGTTAGATTTTCTAAATGTATATTAAAATCTCCAATAAGAGAAAAATTGGCAGCTGTCATCGCTAAGGGACTTATGATTTCCGGTAAAGCAGTTGTCCATGCTGTGGCAGAACCGGGTAGACGGTAGACCAGCAAGCCAGAGAACGTGAAGTTAGGGGTGAGGGCAAGCTTGAAAACTGCTGCTTCGCCGTTGGCATTGGGAAGTAGCGCGTGAAGTCACAGTTGTACTCTTTTTTAAAGAGAACAGCTATGCCGCCTCCTGTTTTATTGAGGCGGTCACATCTCTCTATTGAATAATTGTCAGGCACAGCCACCGCAATGTCAGGTCCTGAGCTCTCGTGGAGCTATGTTTCAGTTCAGAAGAGGGCGTCAGGCTTTTCATCTACTAACAGGTCAAAAATTTCAAACTTATGTTTGGGTAGTGCCCTGCAGTTTAGGCTAAGAAAGGAGAATGTTTTACATCTGGATTTCCAGTGATCGTTTTTTGGACTTTTCCTGTCCTTGATTAGTTTACGCTTAATTATAATTGATACGCCGCAGTTCGTACAAGTAGAAGTTTCGCCCCTCAAATGTAAATTAGAGCAGTTCGGTTCTATTAGGGTCCTTAGGGCCATGAGCTGTTTAGAACTATATCTAAGATGGGGAGAGTCGCTCTTGTTGGAGATGTTTGCGGCTTGGGTCTAAGCCTGTGGCGGGTTGTTAATAATATCCATATATATAGGAGTATAGCCATCGGCGCACCGGCTGCGCGCGTCCCCTGCGCCTCCGTGTAGATGGTACCATTTTATGCTTGCGAGGGCGGGAGGGCAGGGCAGCTAGACCGCTAACCCCGAACCTCTACCAAGATGGCTGCCAAAGAGGAGCTTGTCCGTTCCACACCCCCATACAGCACCTACTCGGCTGTAAGTGGGGGGAACGCGCTTGTGCAGTGCAAATGAGCAAAGAATTTGGCAAAGTAAAATTAAAATAATAAAAACATGCAGCTCGACTCTTCCCGGCTTCCGCCTCAGGAAGAAGCGTTTTTACAAATCCTGTTGGAAATGAAACAGAAATGGATTGAGACTGAAAAGGCTTGGAACCATTCTGGGGTCAAGAGGAACCTCTGCTAAAGAAGGAGCAATTGAAGAGACTACTGTGGAAAGACCAATCCTTGCTTCCTGATCTGGGGCTGGTCTGCAGTTTGCTGTTCTAACTGAGGGAGAGGCTGTTGGGACTGTGCTTGGAGTCGCTGGGTCCCCCTGCTTGTAGAAGACTGTGCTTTGTGCTGTGTCTTGTAACCCCAAGGGCCCGAAGTGAGCTGGCTCCCTGTTTGAAAATACAGGATCATAAAAGTTTCTGGAGAAGTCCCAAGTAATGCAGTATGCGAATGCTTTTGCAGATTGAGACCCTCAGAAGTTGTGCCTTGTGATCGTGGGTACGCAGGATTAAGCTGAGTCTTAGACGCGTTGGGTGCATGTTGTGGTGCAGGCCAAGGCGTTGGTGAGGAGCGCCTGGTCGTGTGCACCAAAAGAAGAAGTGAATGTCAGACATGCAGCGTGTGTGTCGTGGTGCAGCCAGGGCGTTGGTGAGGAGCGCCTGGACATCCTGTGCACCGGGAGAAGAGGAGAGATTCGGACGCGCAGGGTGCGTGTCAAGCTGCAAGCAGAGGTGCTGGTGAAGAGCGCTGGGTCATCCTTAGCACCAGAGAAGAAGCAAGTCTCGGACGCGCAATGTGCGTGCCGAGGTGCAACCCGAGGCGCTGGCGAGGAGTTCCCGGGTCAGATGTGCACCGCATTTGAAGTAAAGTCTCCACAGTGCTGAGGGGAGGTCTCAGTGTTTACTGAGACCGCCGGAAGGAGGCCAAGTCATTGGGCCTGCTGGGGGAAAACAACAGCAGCCCGGACCGGTAGCCCCGGAGGAGCTGAGCGGCCGTCCCGAGCTCGCCGTACCACGTGACCGAGCTCTGGATCAAGGCACAAGTCGCTGACGTCGGAGAGGAGAGTGGGGTCGCGCCCCTCCAGGTAACGTGAATCACCATCTGGGGTGGGGTGCAGGCCCGGATGGAAACTCTCTCGGCCTCTTGCTTCTGTCAGCTGCGCGAGCCTGTTGCTTCGGCTCGGGTCTCGGCCCATGCTGACCCAAGGAGGGCCAGTACTGGGGCCGAAGTGGGAAGCAGTACTTTTGTGTCATCATTGATCCATAATGGGGGCATTGTAACGGAGAACCTAAACTGTCGTATTACACTTTGCATTATTGCTGCTAACAAACTATGAAACTGTCGTATGACGCCTGACCTCATTTGTGCCTGACGAACTACATGCTTGGGGGGGTATCTCCGCACAGCGAACAGGCAATGCTAGGGCTACAAGCACTGCCTCAAAGAGTACAGTTTTCAGGAGTTTCCTGAAGCGCAGGTAGTCCTCGCAGCTGCGCAGCCAACGGGGTAGGGAGTTCCACAGCCAAGGAGTCCTATAGGAGAAGGCTTTGCCACCAAAACGCGATTCTTCACACGGAGAATAGTGAGTAGATTTTTCATACCCAGCGTAATGCTCAGCTGGGATTGTAAGGGATAGGTTTCCCAGCTACGTAGCTTGGTCCATTGCCATTTAAGGCTTTGTGGACCGTACAACATACTTTGAATATTATTCTCTGGCGGATGGGCAGCCAGTTCAGTCACTGTAGGAGGGGAAGAAAGGCCGTTGTAGGCGGCATATTCGTAACCAAACGCACTGCTTATTTTGTATGACCTGTAATCTATTTAGCAAAGATTTGTTGGCAGCATCCAAAAGTGCATTGCAATAGTCCAGGCTACTAATAACCAGACTAAGGTTTTGCGCACCACCAGGGGAAGGAGGAAAAAGAAACAAGTCCCGAAGGTCGCCCCCACTTGGTCTTGCATAGACAATGTCTGATCTCAGTAACAACCAAGCTTTTTACCACCGTTTTAGGGATGGGGGCTGTCCCCAAGTCCGCTGGCCACCAATCCATGGACCAAAATCCCTTGGCATTACCGAACAACGTGATCTCTGTCTTATCAGCATTTAGCTGGAGGTAGTTGTCTGTCATCCACGTGGAAATCGCTTTCATGCCCTCTGAGAAACGGGCTATTGTGGTTGGAGAATTATTATTGAAGGATAGTAGCAGTTGGGTATCATCGGCATAGGAAATGGGGATAAAACCAAAATCCCTAACGATCTTAGCAAGTGGATCCACAAATATATTAAACAACGTGGGACTTAAGCAATTGCCTTGGGATAGTCCCTTAGAAATGTCCATCACACGAAACAAGAAGGAGCCTACATTGACAGCTTGCATGCGGTCTGTCAAAAAGCCTGTAAACCATGGGAGAGCAGCGTCACAAATTCCAATCTCTTCCAGTGTTCGCAACTAGATGTAGTGAGATAGTGTCAAAAGCTGAGGAAAAATCCAACAGCACTAATGACAGCTTGATTGTTGCAGTGGTGGCCGCTCCATTAGGGCGCGGAGAGCCACCCCATTGCTTTCTCGCAGTGCGAGAAGCAGAATATAAAAGGGTATTTTAAATACCATTTTAAATGTTTTGCTTCTAGCGCTGTGAGAAAGCATACGTCAAAGGTATGCCTGGTTGGGGGCGGGTGGGAGGGATTGCCTGGTTGAGGGTGGTCGTGTGGGCGGGTCAAGGAGGAGTGGCTTGCACCACTCTGAGGGCCCAGACTGCTTGGTCGGCCCTGGGGCCGACCAAAGCAGACATACGTACGCTACATTTTCTCTAGGTAGGCTGCAGCCTACATAGAGAAAATGGCATCCCTACTGGTGCCCGGCAGGGCGCTGCCCGGGACTCAGCGCCAATTACAGCGCTGCCTGTCCTGGCTTGCAGGACAGGCAGGAGCAGAGGTGGCGCGGCCGGGACCCTGTCAGGTAAGGTTCATTTATTTTTTGTCCCCTCCAGTAAAGCCGACCTGCCCGTTCTGCGTCCGAGCCGAGGCGCTCCTGAAAAAATACAAGTTCAAGCCGGGCTATCTACAGATTATTGATATTAGCCACCACAAGCTGATGAGCAAAATCCAGGACTACCTGCAGCAGCTCAAGGCGAGCGGACGGTGGGTGGCGGCTTCTTTAGTAATAGTCATACGAGGCGGGTTAGCAGAAACCTCGCTCCTGTATTCACCGTTTACTTCTCACTCATTTTTTGCGAATGTTTGTGTCATTCTGTCTGAGGCAGACATTCCTCCTGGAAGGGGAGGTGAAAGCGCCGAATGATTATTTTCAGTTTCTCTTTGCGCTTTATGCTCTTTCTTCTGTCACAATGAAATAGTAGACTGTGGAGTTCCCACAGTCAAGGGAGTGCACAGCTGTTGGACAAACGATAGTTTTTGCACTTTCTTCTTTCACGCCACTGTATCTGAGTGGGGTGGGGGGGCCAAACTTTATTGTAAAGAGTGAATTGTTGAAGAAGATGTACACTGAGTGAAGGGGAAAATAGCGCTTATGTAAGTTCTCCATTTGCTTCTTGTATATGGGAAGGTTGCGTAAGGACGCCGCATGCAATTCTTTATGCCACTATTTTGGGGCCTTCATTCTGCACTTAACTTGTGAGATTGCTCCGTAGGGACTGATTTACGTAAGCAGGTTTGGAGAACTTAGGCCAAGGTGAGGTGAGGTCTTGGCTCCTCGTCAAAAGGTTCCTCCCAGATTAATGAAACAACAAGCGATCGATTTGCAGCTGCGCCACCTGCGGTTGCAAATATCCATTGTCACCAGAACTAGCTATTGCTTTTGGAGAAACAAAAGTAAAGTGTATGTTTTCTATTTGCTGCTGCTTCTGGTGTTTAAAAAAATGGTGTGAAAGCACTGAGATTAGTCTTGTTAGTTCATGATGGGTATTTTCCCCAGTAATAGAAAGTGATGCTTCACTGTCACTGCTCCTCTGCACACTGCATGCAGATTGGGCATCATTATAGGAATTCACTGATCTTCTCAGCCGCATTTATTTGTATTGCTAACAAGTTGCCTATGCCCTTTGGGATCACGCTGCAGTTGAGGGCCAAATTAAGCATAATGATGAGAAGGCGGTCTTGGAATCTAGTGTGTGTTTGGGGGCGGGTTGCACCGTGCCTACCGGCGAAATTATACAGCCGTTTCACGCCATTAAGACCGCTGTTTAAGTTTAGACAGGACAGGACGCATACATAATACCCGTCCATTAATTAATAACTGCAGAATTTCTATTTTACGCATGTAGGCGAATAGGGTTGAAAATGCAGAGCACAACCAGTTGTTCTCCCCTTGCCCAGCCTGCCTTCCCTGGTGACTCATGCCGGTTTAGTGGGGAAGCTTGTTAAAAACCGTGGGATGCATTAGGCAGAAAAAATATTGTAGAGTTACAATCTTTTACCCTTTTTGACAAACTAGATTTTTTAGAGATTGGAGGTTAGTGGGTTTTTGGTGCCTTCCGTGAAACAGCTCGAGATTTATTTAACATCTTGTCACAGTAGTGCAGTGCAGAGCACAGGTTTCTGATGATTAGAAACGTAGCTTCCCTCTGCAGAGACCCACATATAATTTATGATGTTGGAGTAAATTACATGTGCTATTTACACATTTGGAAAAAATCCCCTCATTTCCTGCTGCCATTGCAACAATAAACGCCCTTCTCCCACCCGTTGTTGCATATTGATTTGCAGCTGGCCTTGCTGTTGTTTCTCAACACCAGAACAGTTTAGCGGCAAAGCAATTCCTGCAGTGTTTGTGTATTGTTTTTTCTGTCTCTCTCTGCCCTCTTGGCCCATTTTATTTTCCGGAATGCCCTCTGCATGTAGTGACCTTTGATCTCAGTCGGTGTTGAGTCAAACAACATTCTTGTCTAGGGGGGGGCCTTCAATCTGAGGCCTTACAAGAGGTTTACAAGTGATGTCTCTCCCCCTTAAGCAGCCTCCATTAAAGCTGTATTTTGTTTGCCTGTTTGGCCAGGAGAGTTCTCCAGAAGGTGTGTCTGCAGTGTTATGAATTACCCGCTGTGCACCTTTGTACTTGTGGGTTGGACATACTGTGCTTTTGTAAGTACCAGTACTCATATTAGTCTTCATTCATTGCTATGGTTGGCTCTCCATTACCAGCGCTCAGCTCAGAGACGCCATAGTTCAAGCTAAAATGGATGGGCATGCCTGGGCGATAAACATGCATGTTGTCAGCTAGTCTTTTAGGCAAAAACACTATTGCTAACTGTCCAAATTGATAACTATTACAGAAAAGAATTGTATGTCTTTTCATTCTATGCAGCCTTCTGTGCTCTCGACTTGTCTTGCACATCTCATGTGCTGTTTTTCTTATCGGGCTCGTTCACCGCCATGCAGCATGCCAATCATTTTACGCCCTACCAATTTCAAATGTCACCAGCCACCACTGGATTGTTGTCCATAGAGCATCTAATGTAATCTGATACTGCAATCAGGGCTGTCTCTGTTCTTTGCATAGGTCTAAACCCTAATTGCGAAGGGTTAAGCAACCAATGCACTTAATACATTTCACCCTATGCCCCCAGTTATGTTCTTCAGTGTATGGCACATCACCAGATTTATTTATTTATAGAAATAGAAAGAAGAACAGAAGGTAGTAGCGAAATGCTACCACAAGAATTAAGGCAGTTATGAAGGAATAGTGAGATTTCCCTTTTGGCGAATGTAAAGATTGGTTTGTGTTACGCGTGACACACATGTTCCTCCCTTCAACTTTTAGAAATTCCAGCTTTAGCTTATAATAGTAGAGAGGAAGATATTAATATAGAAAAAATGCTGCCAATGAGGGAAATACATCCTTTACCCCCTCCGGTAGGACAAATGAACCCTGTCCCACAATGTGTTCATACCACATGGACAAAGACAGAATTAATGGCAATAAAAAAGGAACTCCCTGATCCTAGGAAAGACCCAAAAGGATTCTCTGACTTTTGTAACAAGCCACTAATATTGCCACCATAACTCCTAAAGATATTGATATATTATTTGGCTATGTTGGGGCTCAGGAAATTTGGGATGAGGTGAGACATAATGACCACACACAATTGAACATAGTTCAAGCTAACTTGGAACAAGACAATAGAAATAGGCATGCAGGAGATTTGCCCCTGCAAAGTATTTTTCAGTTGTCTCAAGTATTGATTAGGAGATTGCAATTGATTTTGCCTCGAGAAATGATTGAAATAAACTGACAGCATGTAAGCAAAAGGAAAGCAAGGAAGTAACTCATTTCTTTAGTAGACTTGAAGAAACGTTCAAGGCTCACAGTGGGCAGGATCTTGCAACATGGCAGCCTTCAGTTCGTTATCAATGTATTCTCTGATTTAGGAGACAGTATAAAGACATGAGAGCATGTGGACAGCAAAGAGTCCAGCAGAATTGTTAACAATGGCTTGTTATTATGAGAATAAAAAATGGGAAACCAGATAAGAAAATTAATGAGGTAGATTGCAGGTATATGGAAGTAAGATGAGGGAGGGCAAGAGGAAGCACTAGAGGGAGGGACTGAGCACAATCAGCTCCACTGCCGCAGAGAACTGGGATAGGCCATAATATTGTCTTCAAGAAGGGCACTTGAAGAGTGAATGTTCTTCTTTTGAAGGAAAAGGATAAGGACTGCAAAAGGAATTAATGAGAGGCAGAGGCAGAGATAGAGGTCGAGGACAGACAAAGACAGAAAATGTAGGGCACAGTACAAGTGCTAAATATTTTGATAGATGTATGTGGCGGGGTAATAAACGTTTTCATGCACAGGATTATTGGGATAATGAGCATTGTTCTGAGTACGCTGAAAATGGAGGAACCAGAGAGAGAGAGGAGCGAGTACCATTGCATGTAGACCAGTCTGGTCCATATGTCAAAATTACAGTTGATGGTGAAGAGCATTCGTTTTTAATAGATACAGACACTAAAAATACCTCTATTTCCCACCATTCGCTCCCTTATGCATCTCTCCCAGGAAAAATAGATAAGTCAGTGAGATTCTCTAATATTGTTGTGACAAGCTCCATATCAAAAGCACTTGATTTTACTATTGGTCCTTTGACAGGCCAAATGCCATTCATATTAACTGACAAATGCTCCCTAAATTTGCTGGGATTGAAAGTGTTGAAAATGATGTATGCCACCATGTACTGTTTACCAGATGGCGTATACCTAACATGTAAATAAGATGCACTCACTCTATGGTGACAGAAACAAATTATTCGCCCCAAAAATGATTGTTTATCGATCCAAAATTATGGGCCCAAGGGCCAAATGACACTGTTTAACTGCAAATAGACCCAGTTTATATAACAGTGCACAATAATGCTGTGCCGCCTTGCATCTCTCAATAAAAGATATCAAAGGAAGTTGAAGGAGTAAAAGAGGTTATACTGGATTCATTGGATAAGGGAATAATACGAGGTGTGTCTAGAAATGTAGGTGACATCCGTATTTTACCAGGCCGGCCAATGTCCATAAGTTCGCATCTCCATCAAGACTGTGCGATATGCCACATCCTGTATTGCTGGATTATTGTAAATAATTAATAAACAGTCTATCTAAAACTAGCTAACAGGTCAGAGACACCTTGTCTCTACCCTTGGAAGGATACGCACATGGCATCAAGCCTGGGGAATGGGTGCTGACTAGGC
This sequence comes from Lissotriton vulgaris, assembly GCF_964263255.1. Lineage (NCBI taxonomy): Eukaryota > Metazoa > Chordata > Amphibia > Caudata > Salamandridae > Lissotriton > Lissotriton vulgaris. Next base: position 1,900,315,134 of record NC_141693.1, read on the forward strand.
GCTTCTTGAGAAAGAACAGTTTGCAACCACATTGGGAAGGCTCTGGCCACCCTCGGAGTAGAACACAAATTGCTAGCACTAGAGGAATTTAGCACATGATCAATGGTAGATGTGACATTCCTTTCTATAAAGGTTGGTATCTATTGCCATTAATATCACACACACTGTAACAGTTTTAGGTCATCGTTAGCAATCATTAAAATCAGGTCTTCACCATAGTCCTTGTGTTGGAAATGTATGTAATCATCCTCCTCTTCCTTGTTTACCCCGCATACATGGGTAAAAGACAATGTTAAAATCCCCAACCCAAATGAGTGCCATCTTTTTATTAATGGAACTTAATAGGGTATCTAGCCCTTATCCAGCTCTAGAACAATTCTACCACGAGTTGAATCAAACACATTATTGTAATAATTGACCACAACCATATCCCTTCCTCCTTTAAAAGTCAACCACATTATTTGCGTATGCACTCCAATTGTGACAACTCTCTTTACATTAACTGGTAGCTTATTTGAAACAAGAATCAGAAGCCCCTCATTCGCCCTTCCAGCAGAAGATGGTACTGCCTGTAACTAATGTGAAGAGAATCCTTCAAAACAGATGGGGTCGGGACATAAGGTTTCTTGTAAACAAATAACATCAAATTCATTGATACAATCGAACCATCCTAGGGAGTCTTGTTTACTTATTAAACCAGCAATATTCCAAGTTGCAATTTTATAGCCATTGTTCCTTTCAAGCCCTAGGTTACCAGTAGAAAACTCAATAGCCCCGTTTTCCAGCCGCTGCCTCCCGTGCGGCCCGCCCCCCCCATACCCATTGGTTTCTTCCCTCCCACCTCCCAGCTGACCCCTTCTACCCTCTTCCCCTCTTAAGGTGTCCCACCGCGCCAGAGACAGTGACCCTAACCCTCGGGTAGGTCACTTCCCCACTGCTGCTGCTCCGCCTGCCAGTCTTCTGCCTCCTGCTCCCCCCTCCAGATCGGCGCTCTCCTACCCTGTTCGAGCGCCGCCTGGACTGCCTGCGCCTGGACTGAGTGCCCCCGTGTGCCTGCCTGCCCCATTCTCTTTTTCTGTACCCCTGCCTGAGTGCCCGTGTGCCTGCCTGCCCCATTCTCTTTTCTGTACCCCTACCTGAGTGCCCGTGTGCCTGCCTGCCCCATTCTCTATTTTGCACCCCCATGTGAGTTGCTTCGCCCGCGGGGCTCCTCAGCCCCGTTTTCCCGCCGCTGCCTCCCGTGCGGCCCCGCCCCCCCACACCCATTGGTTTCTTCCCTCCCGCCTCCCAGCTGACCCCTCCTCCCCTCTTATGACGCCCCCGGAGCGGACGCGCGCAGCGGACGCGCCGATTGTGCGGTGAAGGCGCGCCAAAGGCAAGCCCGTCTGCGCCTGGACCGCGCCCAGCGCCAGCACCCCTGGCTCACGAGAACGCCAGCCCACACGTCGGACTTACAACCCCACCACCCTCAACGCACTCAACGCTGGCCGGAACCCGCCTGCTACCGAGCGACCCCGAAACGCACCCACGGACCCTTCACCTGCCAAGCCTGCCGATTCTCCTGCCTCCACACCTGCACCGCCCCAGCCAAGCCAGACACCAGCAACAACCACCTCAAGTGCATCCTGCTCAACACCCGCTCCGTCCACAGGCACGCCGTGGAACTCTGGAACCTGCTCGACGTGACAGCACCAGACGTTGCCTTCCTCACTGAAACCTGGATGAACGCCTCCTCAGCACCCAACATCGCCATAGCCATCCTGGACGGATACAAGATCACCCGGAGGGACCGCGTCAACCAGACCGGAGGAGGCATCACCATCGTACCCAAGAACACCATCCGCATCTCGACCAACTCCGACGAAACCTTCACCGCCGCCGAACACCTCTACTTCCAGATACACACCGACCCCAAGACCACCCTCCGAGGCACCCTCATCTGCAGACCCCCGGGACCACGCACACAATTCAGCGAAGACATCGCAGACTTCATCAGCCCGCACGCCCTTCCCTCCGTCGACTACATCCTCCTAGGGGACCTCAACTTCCACCTGGAGAACAACAATGACAGAAACACCACCGCCCTGCTGGACAACCTCGCCAACCTCGGACTCAAGAAATTGGTGAACACCCCCACCCACTACGCCGGCCACACGCTTGACCCCGTCTTCTCATCCAGCAAGCACATCTCCTTCAGCCACTCCACCGGACTCCACTGGACCGACCACAGCTGCGTCCACTTCAGCTTCAGAAGAACTACGACCCATCCCCACCCGCAACAGGTTCCCCGCCGGAGCTGGAGCAAGATCACCGCCGAGCAGCTCACCGCCTCCCTCAGCCAGAACACTCCCACCAGCACCACGGATTCCAACGAAGCAGCCAGCAACCTCACCAAGTGCTGACCGCCTGCGCCGATGACCTCGCACCACTAAAGAACCCTCCCAGCAAACCCGGCAGCAAGAAAACCCCCAGGTTCACCGACGAACTCAAGGACTCCAAGAAGAACTGCTGCACCCTCAAGAAAGCCTGGCGGCTCAACCAGACCACAGACAACAGGACCGCCCTCAATCGCGCCACCCGCAAACACCATCAGCTGATCCGCGCCACCAAGAAGACGGCACTCAAAGAACAACTGGACAACAACGCCCATGACAGCAAGGAACTCTTCAGCATCGTCAAAGAGTTCTCCAACCCCAGCGCCGGAAACAACGACATCACTCCCTCGCAAGACCTCTGCAACTCACTCGCCTCGTTCTTCCACCGCAAGATCACTGACATACACAACAGCTTCGACGCACAGACCACGCACCCTACCACCGAACCAACGCCCGCCACCACCACCCTCTGCAACTGGACCCCGATCAGCACCGAAGACACCACCCGCACGATGAACTCCACCCGCACGATGAACTCTGACATTCTGGGCTCACCCCCCAAGCCAAAAGACTGTGTAAAAAATCTAGGTGTCTGGATCGACTCGGCTCTAAAATACACCATCCACACCAAGAAAGTGGCCGCCACGTGCTTCGGCATTTTACGCAACATCAGGCCCATCCTGAAGTTCTTTGACTGCCGCACCCGCCAGCTCATCGTCCAGGCGACGATCCTTTCAAGACTGGACTATGCCAGCTCTCTCCTTTTGGGAGCGAACCTGGCCGAAACCACCAGACTGCAGAGAGTCCAGAATGCGGCTGCCAGGGCTCTGGTCGGCCTACCTCGCCACTCTTCTGTCTCAGGAACTTTAAGGAAACTGCATTGGCTCCCGGTGGGAAGAAGGATCCAGTTTAAGGCTCTATGTCTAGCCTTCAAGATCCTTAAAACCGCCTCTCCCCCACTGCGGAGTCCCCTCCTGTCTGAGTATACACCCAGCAGATCTCTCCGCTCAGAGGGACAACATCTAGTGACCATCCCATGCACTAGACTCGCTAGAGTTGGGGGACGTTCTTTCAGCCTCCTTGCTGCCAAGCTATGGAACAGCCTGCCTGTAACCATACGGGGGATGCATGATCTTTTAGCCTTTAGGAAAGCCATCAAAACCCATCTTTTCCAATAATCCGTTTTCTTTGTGCACCTTCATTCCGCACTCTGGTCAGCTCGCAGCGCCGGGACGCCCCTTGGCTGGGGCAGCCGCGCGCTATACAAATTCTCATAACATAACATAACATAACATCCACTCCGGATCACCAACCGACCCCTGCCCACACCACGTCTTCAACAAAGCAGACGCCATCATCGCACCCCATCTCCGGGACATCATCAACACCTCCATCCACACGGCCACCTTCCCGGAGAGCTGGAAGCACGCCGAGCTCACCGCCCTCCTGAAGAAACCAACGGCGGACCCCACCGACCTCAAGAACTACAGCCCCATCTCGCTCCTTCCTTTTCCTGCCAAAGTCATCGAGAAGACCGTCAACAGACAGCTCGCCGCCTTCCTCGAGACGAACGGCTCCCTCGACCCCTTGCAGTCCGAGTTTCGGGCCAACCACAGCACAGAGACAGCCCTGATCGCAGCCACCGACGACATCAGAGCCCTGATTGACAACGGGGAAACAGCGGCCCTCATCCTCCTGGACCTCTCTGCGGCGTTCGACACTGTCTGCCACCGCACCCTAGTGCAGCGCCTCAGCAACATCGAAATCCAAGAGAAAGCACTGGAGTGGATCATCTCGTTCCTCGCCGGAAGAACCCAGAGAGTCCGCCTACCCCCGTTCAGATCCGAGGCCACCGAAGTCATCTGCGGCGTACCACAGGGATCCTCACTCAGCCCAACCCTCTTCAACGTCTACATGAGCCCCCTCGCAGCCATCGCACGCCAACACAACCTCATCTCCTACGCCGACGACACCCAACTGATCCTCTCCCTCACCAACGACCCCGCCACCGCCAGAACCAGCCTACACGAAGGGATGATAGACGTCGCCAACTGGATGAAGAACAGCCGCCTGAAACTGAACTCAGACAAGACGGAAGTCCTCATCCTGGGATCATCACCCTCCGCCAGGGACGACTCCTGGTGGCCCCTTGCCCTGGGCACAGCTCCCAAGCCAACGGACCACGCACGCAACCTGGGTTTCATCCTGGACTCCTCCCTCTCGATGACTAGACAAGTCAACGCCGTTTCCTCATCATGCTTCAACACCCTGCGCATGCTCCGCAAGATCTTCAGATGGATCCCCACAGAAACCAGGAAGACCGTGACCCAGGCACTCGTCACCAGCCGACTGGACTACGGAAACACCCTCTACGCCGGAACCACAGCCAAACTTCAAAAAAGACTCCAACGCATCCAGAACGCCTCCGCACGACTCATCCTGGACATCCCCCGACAAAGCCACATCACCGGACACCTGAGAGACCTGCACTGGCTCACCGTCAGCAAGAGAATCATGTTCAGACTCCTCACCCACGCACACAAGGCTCTCCACGACCTGGGCCCCAAGAACCTCAACGACCGCATGACCTTCTACACACCCACCCGCCAGCTACGATCGACCAGCCACGCCCTCGCCACCGTACCACGCATCCGCAGAGCCACCACCGGAGGAAGATCCTTCTCCTACCTGGCAGCCAAGACTTGGAACTCCCCACCCACCTGCGGCGAGCCCAAGACCATCTCACCTTCAGGAAGCAGCTCAAGACATGGCTGTTCGAGCAGTAACACACCCCTCTCCCCCAGCTCCTTGAGACCCTCCCGGGTGAGTAGCGCACTTTACAAATGCCGTGATTGATTGAGTGATTGAATCTCACGATCCTCGGGTTGACTAATAGAAGCCAAGATGGTACTCTCAACATGTGGTGGATCAACACCCAGAGCTTTATAGGGTAATGCAGTAACATTGCTGTTCACCTCAACATAATAACCCTTCCGATCCTTAAGGGTTAGGATCTTAGGGCCAGATGGATCAACATTGTATTTTGCTAGTCCTTAATAGCGAATTTTACTGATTCGCTATTATGGACTCGCAAAATGCAATGTATGTAGGTTTCACAAATAAAATTGCGATTCCTACGCATTCCTTAATTGCTACTCGCGACTCGCAAATTGCTATTCATTCCTATGGTTCTAGAGGCCCATAGGAATGAATGGGAATTGCATGCACAATTTGCGAGTACCCAATAGATAGTTGCAAATTGCGCATGCAATTTCAAGGATGCAAGGGTGCCAAATAGACACCCTGTTTCACCCCTGAAATATGCATGTGTGCACATGTGGCACACATACATGCCCTAAGGGTATGTATTTATGCCACATGGCACCTAGAAAAATGCAGGCTGTAATTTGTTTTGCTACCTGATTTGCATTTAAGGAATCGCAAAGTGCGATTCCTTAAATGAATTTGCAAAAAAGATAATCGCAAAAATTGCAATTCCCTTTTGGCGAATGCCTTTCGAGATGATACATCTCAAAAGGCTTTTTACCATTCACGAATTGGCCAATTCTTCTAATTGGCCCGTTCACGAATGGTAAAACGCTTGATACATTTGGCCCTTAGCCCTAGAGGAGTGGTCAAGTTCATATCAATCATTTTCCTGCAAGGTGCTCAGGGCTTGATACCTATTTGCAGTGGACAATGCATGGCAGGGTTGAGTTTCTATGTCTGAGATCATGCGTAGCCTTCCAGTCCCGCCCTCAGTATATTGAGTTGGCCTTAGATGCCTAGAAAAGAAGCCAAGGGTCTGTAATGACACATTCTGTCCCATCTGAATCGGTAGAGTTGCCCTAACAAGGGTATTTCTTGCCCAGCTAAGATCTCTGAAATTAATAATTATACAATCTCCTTTGAAGTTCTTCCGAAGGGGGCCGATCCAGCTCACTCTCTGTGTCAATATTATCTGGTCAGCTTCTGCCACTGGGTAGCGACAGTTCGTATGAAGCCAATGTACCACTCTGTTGTTTAGGGTGTCATGGGTTTCCTTTTGACCCGGTCGCAAGGGGAGGGGGGGACATTGACTCAAGCTGCCACATAAGGGCAGCATTCCGCTGGCAGATTTATTGAACCACCAGTTCCCCCCCCTTGAGCAACATTATCTCTCATTAAGGTATGCTTTAGGAGATATTGCTCCAAGCCACTCCTATCCCTTTATTAGGTCTCGGCTAGCCGCGCGGAAGCGCGTCTCCGCCGAGATCTTTTGTCAGCGAGTGTGCTTCCCAGGAGACACTCCTGGCCGTGCGCAGACGCTTCCTAACTGGCACGCGCATAAGTACGAGCGCTGCGCGAGGCTCCCACACAACACATGCATGCGCATACATAGAAACACACACAGAAGCGCTCACGCACGCACATACATACAGAACCCCCCCCACTCATACACACACGCGCGCACACACACACACACACACACACACACAAGTGCACCTCCCCCCCCCCCTCTCCTTCCTCCCCCCTCCCCCTTTAACTTACTGTGGCAATCTGGGGGACTCCGCTCTCCGCACCGGCAGGGACAGTTGACGCTGCGGCTCTTGGTAGCTCCTTTCCCGGGACTCCCTCTTGGTCAAGGGAGCCCCGCAACACGTGTGCAACGTCCTGTTGTCGGCCCCGGGGCTCTCCACGCTCGCAGGAGCCCCGGGCCGCTCCACGCATTTCCTCCGCCTGCCTCCTCTTCCGGTCCGGACGCGGCTCCGTCCCCGTCACAGGCGACCTTGCCTGACTTCCGGTGCGGCCGCAGCGGAATTCCGGGGGCAGTAAGAGTTATTTTATATTTCGCTGCTAAATGAAACTATGGCCTGCCTGTTTTGTTACCTATGTTGTTTACTCTGTTAAGATAGAAGAGCAGTTATAAATGATGTCCTTTTCGAGGCACATTTGTCTAGTTATTCACATTAGTGGGCTCCATGCCTCTTTCAATATGTACCATTAACGCTAGTGCAGGATACACTTTTGCACTGCCGTCCCAGTCACTGACAGCAGATCCAGGGCTGACAATTCCCGAAAGAGACACTCTTAATTATTGTAAGTGGTGTTTTCTGTGCCTTTGTGTTTGTCTCTGTAGATCATTGCAAATCTGATCGATTTTAACGATATTGTCCTGGAAATCTGTGTCAGATGTCAGTACCCCAGCCCAGAATTCCCAATATTGTACTGTAATACGTTGCATTACAGCATAATGCAACATATACACTACTGTAAAAAAAAGCCCTGAAGTCTATCACCAGTGAACTATGCTTGAGTCCACAAAAAGACGCACTGTGATGTAACATGCTCACTTGTGCATGCAAAGAAAAACCTCTTTCAGTGTTCCGTATGCTGTAGTATATTGTGTTTTGTTGCTAAAGAAACCCAAGCTCACACCCAATGTTTACAATTCCAAAACAAGATCACAAGAACAGTTATGGTATTGATTGGCGAACTCCGTATGTTTTCCTACTAAAGGTGCTTCACTCCCAGGGCTCCCTGTTCACGAGAATGCCGTAAAAATGTTTAAAAAAACTAAAATAAAAGGGAAGCCCTCTTGGCGGTAGTAAAAAAAACAGTATAAACAAGAATAGAGTGTTAATATATCTCAATAAGTGCCAATACAGAGTTATACATAATCTCTTTGAGTTTCATATAGATGTTGAGAAACAGGAATGGTTGAAACGTTCATTATTTATTTCTTGCTTGAAAATAACAGGGATATGGACACAGCCAACATGTTTCGGCAGAGTGAGTGTGCAGAATGCAGAATAGTGAGTGCAGAGTAGTGAGTGCAGAGTAGTGAGTGCAGAGTGCAGAGTAGTGAGTGCAGAGTAGTGAGTGCAGAGTAGTGAGTGCAGAGTAGTGAGTGCAGAGTAGTGAGTAGTGAGTACAGAGTAGTGAGTGCAGAGTAGTGAGTAGTGAGTGCAGAGTAGTGAGTGCAGAGTAGTGAGTAGTGAGTACAGAGTAGTGAGTGCAGAGTAGTGAGTGCAGAGTAGTGAGTAGTGAGTGCAGAGTAGTGAGTGCAGAGTAGTGAGTACTGAGTGCAGAGTAGTGAGTAGTGAGTGCAGAGTAGTGAGTAGTGAGTGCAGAGTAGTGAGTGCAGAGTGCAGAGTAGTGAGTGCAGAGTAGTGAGTGCAGAGTAGTGAGTGCAGAGTAGTGAGTGTGAGTAGTGAGTGCAGAGTAGTGAGTGCAGAGTGCAGAGTAGTGAGTGCAGAGTAGTGAGTGCAGAGTAGTGAGTGCAGAGTAGTGAGTGCAGAGTAGTGAGTAGTGAGTACAGAGTAGTGAGTGCAGAGTAGTGAGTAGTGAGTGCAGAGTAGTGAGTGCAGAGTAGTGAGTGCAGAGTGCAGAGTAGTGAGTGCAGAGTAGTGAGTGCAGAGTAGTGAGTGCAGAGTAGTGAGTGCAGAGTAGTGAGTAGTGAGTAGTGAGTGCAGAGTAGTGAGTGCAGAGTAGTGAGTGCAGAGTAGTGAGTGCAGAGTAGTGAGTGCAGAGTAGTGAGTAGTGAGTACAGAGTAGTGAGTGCAGAGTAGTGAGTAGTGAGTGCAGAGTAGTGAGTGCAGAGTAGTGAGTGCAGAGTAGTGAGTGCAGAGTAGTGAGTGCAGAGTAGTGAGTAGTGAGTACAGAGTAGTGAGTGCAGAGTAGTGAGTGCAGAGTATGAGTAGTGAGTGCAGAGTAGTGAGTGCAGAGTAGTGAGTACTGAGTGCAGAATAGTGAGTAGTGAGTGCAGAGTAGTGAGTAGTGAGTGCAGAGTAGTGAGTGCAGAGTGCAGAGTAGTGAGTGCAGAGTGCAGAGTAGTGAGTGCAGAGTAGTGAGTGCAGAGTAGTGAGTGCAGAGTAGTGAGTGCAGAGTGCAGAGTAGTGAGTGCAGAGTAGTGAGTGCAGAGTAGTGAGTAGTGAGTACAGAGTAGTGAGTGCAGAGTAGTGAGTAGTGAGTGCAGAGTAGTGAGTGCAGAGTAGTGAGTGCAGAGTAGTGAGTGCAGAGTAGTGAGTGTAGAGTGCAGAGTAGTGAGTGCAGAGTAGTGAGTGCAGAGTAGTGAGTGCAGAGTAGTGAGTAGTGAGTGCAGAGTAGTGAGTAGTGAGTACAGAGTAGTGAGTGCAGAGTGGTGAGTGGTGAGTAGTGAGTGCAGAGTGAGTGTGCAGAATGCACAATAGTGAGTGCAGAGTAGTGAATGCAGAGTAGTGAGTGCAGAGTAGTGAGTGCAGAGTAGTGAGTGCAGAGTGAGTGTGCAGAGCAGTGAGTGCAGGTGCAGAGTGGTGTGTGCTGTTGAGTGCAGAGTGCTGTGTATTGGCAATGTAAATGACAATGCCATTTATTTATGATTTAAAGAAAAAAAATGTCATGAGCAATGCCAATAGCTCTACCTTTAATGATGCCGAGACCATTGCATTGCAAATGCTTGTTCTGAGTGGTCTTGGTTTCTCAGGGTCTGCAGTGTAAATGTACCAGTTGTATCCAAGGTGGTATACATAGTCATTAGTACCCCTGCACTGTTCTCTACTTGTCCCATTATTTATTGACTCATCTGGGAGTACTATTACCTGTGGGCATACCTTGAGTGCCCCCCCTGCCCCCCCATTTTCTCCCCCTTCCCGTTACCGCTACTGGTGTTCCTATAAAAACTGCTAACCATATCCATTTCACAAGTCAGATTGTCAAGTTTTTCGCGGATCGGGTTTAGCAAGTCATCTATTTTAGATACTATAGAGGCTACTATTTGGGCCAATTGCGTGTGTGTTCAGAGGGGATGTCTGAATTGGTTGTAATCTTACTAGCTATTTCTATGGGCCTCTGGTTCGATCTTTTATGGCCTTTTGAGCCTCCATTACTTGGGTCTTTTTACACCCTCTCTTCCTCTTAGGTGTGGGGGGGTCCATCAGGTGTAGATGTAGGTGGAAGTTCAGATCGTATATTGGGTTCCAATTCTGGTGTATTTTGAGGGACCCCAGAGTAATTTATCCCCTCCAATTGCACATTTCCTAATGTTACTCACCCATTATCGCTAGCTGGCCCTACCACCACAACACCTAACCTTAGTGAAAGGCGACATTCTGTCCTATCTATTTCTTCAGTGATGACACTAACTTTCGTACTAAATACGAGTCAATAGTTGTGCATGGGATATCGACTGCTAGAGGCGGGGCTGTCGCCTTACACTTAACCATTTTAACCTCTCAGGCGCGCTATAGCCACGAAAAAACAAAGGAAATATCGGATGAAATATGAAATAATATAATCATTGATACTTCACATACACAATTTACTGAAATCCAGATGAGCTGAATCCAACTCTGCAGTCTAAAAACAGTAAAAAAACAGTATGCAAGATTCTTGGGGCAGTAAATATGGAGTCAGTTAAAAATTGAAACAAATGTCCCCTGGGTGTTATACCCAGTAAAAATCTGTATTTGTAAAGCGCAAACTACTCACTCTTACGGGTACCAAGGCTCTGGGGGCCGTCGTAGAAATTAAGTGAGCTATTGTCTAGAGTCACATGGTGCTGAGCTGAGCTGCCGCCAAAGCCGGGAATCGAACCGTGAACCCTGTGCTCCAAAGTCAGCTGTCCTGGCCGCTGCACCACAGCTCTCCACTCCAGTACCTTTCAAGTGTCTCTTCCTGGGATGAAAATACAGGAAATTACCTAACACAACGGGGTGGCCCAGCCCAGCCTCTTCCGGGCTATGACGGGCCTTTCTTGGCCAGGGAGCATGACCCACGCGTGGACCACGTAGCAGTGGCCCTAAGCGGCTGATTTACATGCCTCCAGGTGCTGGCAAGGCGTGGTGCTGAGCAAGTAGCCCTGGGGATTGTGGTTCTGCCCCTCTCCTCTGTGACGGGCTCCCACGAGGCGGGTTGCCCGAAGTGGCTGAAGTATGCGCCTCCGGGCGCTCAACTGATGGTGTGGCTTGGTGCTGCGCAAGAAGTGTTGGGGCTTGTGGTTCTGCCCCTCGCCTCTGTGACAGGCTTTGGCGCAGGAAGGCGACTGAAGTGGCTGGCGCGGCAAGGTGCTGCGCAAGTAGCGCTGGGGCTTGTGGTTCTGCCCCTCTCCTCTCCTCTGTGATGGGCTCCACTTCCATAGTCAAAACAACTGACCACAAGAACCTGAGTGATAGGGGTAGTCAGTGGAAAGATTTTCTGAGCATGCATATTAATTCAAAACAGGTGACACAAATGGAACCTACAAGCTCTCTCATTTTAAGGTTATCATCGATTAAAATACCAAGATTCTTTGCTGCCTTTGTAGGATGTTAGCTAGTGTTAAAATCTGACCACCATCAGTCGTCCGACTAGTATGTGTGGACCTTGCTGAACTACAGAATCCCAGTTCTGTCACTGTTCAAGATGCAGCTTTCTTCATGCTGTCACTAAATTTGACTTTTGTGGATTTAAGGATTAAAACTGATAGAGATGATCAATTGCAGTTTGTGTGCATACGAGATGACTTCTAAACCACAGGATCTTCCTACCTGAGCTAGTGGGGCAGGGGAACATCACTTACAACGCATTTTTTACAACGCACTACCATTACATCGCAACCATTACAACGCATACCATTACAACGCATTGCGCTGGAGGGCGCTCTAGGATAGGGAATATATTTAATTTACTATCCAACACCTTCCCTGCTATCCACGGGGACTGGAGTTGGAATAGTAAATTAAATAATTCACTATCCAGCGCCTAAAAGCATTATGCGTTGTAATGGACTGCGTGGTAAAAACCGCGTTGTAAAGGCATGCGATGTAAAAGCATGCGTTGTAGTGACACCAATCCAGTGGGGCAACATACATATTAAAGAGCGCAGGGCTCAGTGAATAGCCCTGCGGTATTCCTTTGTCTAATGGCATATGGCATAACTAGAGATATAAATGGTCCTAAGTTTCTAGTCTGAGTATGATTACAGAGAAATTCTGAAGCCATCCTAGAGCTTTACCGCAGATATCAATCTCAGAAAGCCTCAGAATCATATTGAAGTGTGAGATGGTGTCAAAGGCTGCTGGCAGGTCGAGCAGCACTAGCATTGCTGGGTAACCATCATCAAGGGAGATTCTGATAGTGTCTAGTAATACCATCAAAGCAGTTTCTGTACTGTGTGAGGCTCTGATACCTGGTTAAGAAGGGTCCAGAATGGCATTTGTTTCCAAGTAGTGAGAGAGTTGTTGATGAACTAGGCTCTCTATATTTCTGCTGAAATAATGGAAACGCAATATAGACCTATAGTTTGAAGTTAGCACGGCCTTTTTTTTTAAGAATGGACATAACTTTTGCAGGTTTCCAATCTAAAGGTAAGGTTGCAGTGTTTAAAGAAAGGTTGAACAATTCAGTGGTGATTGGAAGTAGCATGGTGGCTAGTGTTACCATAACACAAGGAGGGTAAAGATCGGAGGGGGAACCTGATATGGTTTTCTCCATTGTTCCCAGTGCTCGCTCCAAAGTTGTGGGTTTGAAGTGCTCCAGGGTGATGGAAGAATTGGTGAATAATGGGGTGGTGGATTTGGTTTTAGTTAGTGGGGGCTTTCGGAAAGGTTCTTACAGATGTTAGCAAATTTCTCTTTAAAGTGGTCTGCCAGATCATCGCATAGTCTCTGGGGGGGCCAGGATGATAGATGCATAGGTCGTGAAATTATTGAGAACGTTGAATAGTTTTTTTGTCAAATTCCCTGCACTAGTAATTCGGCTTATAATGTGGGACTTTCAAGTATTTGTTTTATCTTTTTATGATTGCCTTTTAGTGCTGATTGATAGGTGGTTTTATCAGAGGGTGATTTGGAAGTGGAACACATTTTCTCCAATTTCCTGCAGGCTGCTTTCTCCTGCTTTAGTTCTTCACAGAACCAAGGGAATGAGGCTTTGTAGTATTGGAGCAATTTGTCTTGAGACCGGTGACTTTGTCTAAGGTCTGGGAGAGTGACTCTTGGAAGTTAGGTAAAGCACTAATTATGTCCGTGAACGTAGTGGCATCTGGGCAGGAAAGATGGTTGTAGTCGCCCAGAGTCTCTGCACATCACCGTAGTCGTGCTGCCTGCAGTGCTGTCCAACAGTCCCAAAGTAGGGGAGCTGCTCATGGTTTTTGCTGTAAAGTGCCCTATCTGAGACGGGCTGCGTGTGCCGTAACAGCCTTGTTGCAGGCACTGGAGTGCCCTCTACCCACAACAAAATTGGAGGCTGATGCTCTCATCTCTGTTTGGTCAAGCCTGGTGGTAGGAAACCTTGTGGAGGAGATGGAAGAATTGGTGAACAATGAGGTGGTGGATTTGGTTTCACTTATTGGGGGGCATTCGGAAAGGACCCTGACTGATCAGACCCCAGTTTTCTTGGAGCTCGCTCTCCTGGCCAACATTCAGATGGAGGTTCAGTGTTTAGTGTGGACACTCTATGGAAGGCATTGAAACTGTATATTAGAGGAGTGTGTATTTCCAAGCACGCACGGTTCCTAAGTCACTCTGAAACAGTCTTAACAAATGTGAAACAGCAATTGGTAATCTAGAGTGAATGTTAACTCAGCAGGGCACACAAGAGACACTAAAATAAATTTACTCTAAACTTCAGAAGTGCAGGGATACTGCAGAGTGTGAGTTGAAGTTTCAGGATAAATGGATAGGATGAATACCCTCATAGAACACTAGCCAGATCATACATGTGACAACCGCAGATAAGCTTACACTTTATGATACCCCAAGTATACTAAACCAATTTGGAGACTATTACCAGCAACTAATCACCTCCCAGTTCCCATACTCGGTACCAGACATAGGTTTATCTTGATAGGCTTAAAGTGGATTTGATGGATGGATCAGACTTGGATGGAGTAAGAGATTACGAAGATAGTAAGATCCATTCCCAGTGGCAGTGCACCGGGCTTGGATGGGCTGATGGTTGATTTTTACAGACTCCTCACGTCTTATCTATGTGTCAGTGGCCGTCGTTTGGGGGACCAATCCCCACCCCTTTTGGAGGCCACAATTGTTTCTATCATCAAGCTTGGGAAGCAAGAGGGGTATGGTTCCGCCAATATCCTCAACACCTATCTTTGCCAACAGGTTATTACCATTTCTGATTTGTTGGATTCTTTGTGATCAGGCTGGGTTTACCCAGAAGCGCTCTACAATTTACAACCTAAGAACCTTTTTTGCATCCATGGACCACCTGAACCCTTGATTACGAGGCAGGCTATTTTGTGGCTTTGTTGATTTCCGGGCCACTTTTGATTTAGTGGATCGGAAATAACTTTGGGTTATGTTAGAGCGGCTAGGTGTCAACAAGGCGTTGCTCTCGCTTATTCAAGAATTGCAGAGGCAGAACTGGGCAGTTTGATCTTAGTTGTCCGCTGGACTTTATCAAAGAGAATTCAGATAAGGAATGGCCTACGGCAGGGCTGTGTCCTGGCCCCTCTATTGTTTTCCCTTTTCTTGTTGGACCTACCAAACTCATAAAGCTGGTGGTCTATGCCTAAAGATGGATGGAACCCACACATCTTGCTTATTATATGCAGACGATCTGGTGATTGTGGATATAACAGAGTTGTGGCTCCAAAGGAAATTGGATATTTTCCATGATTATTACTTACAGAAAAAATATATGTTTAATTTGGAGAAAACTATAATAATGGGGTTGGGGGAAAGGGGGTCTTTAATCGGCACCTGGGGGGGGACAAAGTTGACGTGGTCGATAATATAAATATCTGGACATGTGGTTTGGTACCAAGTGAAACTGGAAAGCAAACATAGGAGCATCACAATCAACTTCATAATTCTCAGTGTGAGGCATAAAACAGTTTAGCTGGAAATATGGAAATATGGAGGGCCATCTCTACGCCCCATACTTTGGGCCTTCAATGCAATGGTACGCCCACAAATTCAGTATGGGGTGGAAGTGCTAACCCTAGGTGGCAAATTGGATTGGAATCCTGAGTAGAGCAAATGTACGAAACTTCCCCTTGCTCTCCCACCGTCAACCATGATACAACCCATAAGAGTAGAATGCCAGCTTACAGTCTGAAGCTACCTGTCTGCAAGCTACGTTAAACTTTTGGCAGAGATTTAATGGGGAAGGTCGTTTTAAAATGTCATACCTCTGTAAAGAAGAGATAGAAAAAAAAGAGCTGAACTGGGCCCTTCAAGTTAAAGTTCTATTAGGAAAGCTCTGCACTAAATTGTTACTGCCGCCAGATTGGTGAAAGGAATCGATCCCCAGCAAAATGCAAGAGATTAGGCGGTGGTATTAGCTTTTATCTATTGATCTGGGGAAAATAGCATGTATAATGATGGGGTGTTTTTAATTATTTTTATGGTGGATGATAAAGGAAGTAGTTATGTATAAAACTATGTTGACTGTTTATAGACCTAGGTCTAAATAAACAAAAATGTTAAATCTGAATCTGCGACTCACATCTGTATTTTATGAATAGGCATTTGACTCCCTTGAATGGAGATTTATGATGGAGGCACTGAAGAGGCTCGGCATTAACCCCAGATTCCTCTCCTGAGTATCTCCTCTTTACTCTGCTCCAACCGCCTGAATTAGTCTGAACCATGCTATTTCGGATGCCATGAATATAAAACGTATCCTAGGAATGAGGAGGAATACCTGATCGACAAGCCAAAGTGTGCAGTGTCTTACTACACTCAACGGGGAGAGTAGATGATCAGCTCTTTATAAGCTTTGCTGGATTTAAGGAGGGCAAGGCGGGGACCAAATAACAATTTTGCATTTGGTACTGCTCTGTATCGGAATGGCTATGAAAGATTCTCCGGTGGGGTAATTTGTGCTCATTCTAACTGTGCCATATCTGCTTCCACACCTCTTTCCAGAGCCATCCCCATTGCTGCCATCTGCCATGCAGCCACATGGTTATCTGTACTTACTTTTACAACACCCCCTTTTTTTGTCAATCTTTTCATTCTATTTTAGAAAACAAGAAAAAATGTTCCTTACCTGAGTTACTGAGATCGTTACCAATTATTCTCATCACACCTAATCCATCCCCCTCCCCATTCACAAATCTCATTCAACAATTTAGTTCACAACAGATATCCCATATTTGATGATACTTGCATACTCTACTATGACCTTTGTAAAGAGTTTTTTCAGCTGCCTCACAGAAGTCCATTTCATGGGTCCATTCCTCCACAGTGGGAGGGGCAGCAACTATTGAATGTTCAGGACCATCAGGCCAATAGCTATTAGCCTACGGGTCCCAATAGAGTCCACACCCTCCCTCCCAGTGCCAAAGATAGCATGATTGGGGCAAGGGTTCGTAGTATATCCCATGACTACACTCAGTTTCTATATACTGTAGACCAGTAATGTTGCAACACACTATTGCCTCATGTTTCATTGGTTAACCAGCACTAACAAGTCCCATCTCTCAAGGTGGTTCTGCTTTGGGAATCATCTATACAGTGAGAAATCTGTGAGAAAACATATTCATCACAATGTGTTTGTTGTGTGTGTGATTGTAGATACTCATACTCTGCATACACCTGCCATCTAGTGTGGGGCTCAGATATTTACAAGTAGATTTTCTTCAAAGAAGTCTTTCAAGACATGAGATGTGCTGTGACTCTACCCTTAGTAGATGATGTGCCTAGGCTTTAACGCCATCTGAGATTGTTTATTGTGGCTGTGGACGTACACCAAGATGGCTCTGAGTTTGTTGTGTTACCTGCATGTTTTTGGGTCCATACAGTTGAATTTTCTGCACTGATGCATCAGAACACAGTCTGTGCTATGTCAACTCTCTGACTCAAAGAAGATCCTAAAGTCATTAGATGGCTGCATCCACTCCAGGCATCTGTATTTAATCCTGCGGTTACAGGTTGCATCTTGTGGGTTTACTCAGCCTTTTATCATTTAAGGATGAGACAATGAGTACCATTGAGCTTATTAACAATAAACATCCATTATCATAACAACAAGAGACCCCCACCCCCACCTAGAGTGAGTACATGTTCTAGAAATACAGCTATGAAAGTTTTTTGGTCTGAGGTTTGACAGAATTAAAAGTCTTGATCCTGATGCTGTCAGCTGGCCTGTTGGGTGTAGATCCATTTAGTTGAATATTTGATACCTTGGCATTAACATTGTTGGATGACAGCATTGTGTATTGTGGTAATCTAGCATACATCCGCCGCGGTCCGTGCAGGTAACAGCGGCGGGGCGGTGGGACAGGGTAAGGCAGATTTCGAGGGACAATGCTCAGGGAAAATTAATGATTTATTTCATTTTCCCTCGAAATCCCCCTTCCCCGGCACCAACGCCCCACCGCTGTTGCCTGCACAGACCACAGCTGTCATACATGCTCTCATACAGTAGGGTTAGTTCTAGAACTTGGAGGAGATCTGGAAAAGTTAGTGAAGAGAGATCTGTTGGATAAACAACATGTCATGAAGAGGAGCTCCTGTAAGGAAAGAAGTTTCCACTATAGAATTACCTGTGTGCCTGATGTTTCATAATGAATGCAACACTGGCGACGAGCAAGAGAAAATCAGTAGCTCCTTTGCTGAGTGTTCCAGTGGGCACGGGGGCAGACGGCAAGTGACTTTCCAGATAGTGAATCCATGGAATGATTATCAGAGGCAAACTCAATTAAGAAGTAGCATTGAGGGGTTGGATGCATTATGACACGCAGTGAATGTCAGCGTTTGTGCATGCACGTGACTTCCAATTTCAATGGATTCAGCTGCCATTTTTTTAAATTGGCTTCTCATTAGCCACGCGTTCACGTTATAGCAGAGATTGTGAAGGGGCTATTTTTGATTGGTCTTAACTTGACCATGAAGCTGCCTTTGTGGATTGATCTTAACCAGACCCTGAAGCTGCCTTTTTGATTTGGATATCGATTTGAATTTCGGCAGCCATCTTAATTTGGGCTCTTTTCTTCGGCTGTGAATTGAGGAAGAATTCACTGAGTTTCAATAGAATATTATATTCAGAGTTTCAATAGTATTTACCTCTAGAAAATGGAATATTCAGCTTCCTAATTCTAAGCTACAGTAACTACGTTTTTATATTAATTTAACTTTTTTATTATTTGGAAAAGTTTAAAACATGTATAGTTGATTTTTTGACTCTTTTATTGTTTTACCATTTCCAGACAACAGTGACTACATTCTTTATATTAGTTTATTTATTTTTTTGGAAAAGAAACAATGTCAAGTATAGCTCTACAACCAGTATTTGTACTGTCTCCTGGGGAACCACCAGTGGATTCTGAAACATGGAAAAGTGTCATTTTGGCTTATGTGAAATGGGATTCATGTGAACCTGAAAGGAAGTTAGCTTTATTAAAACATTTTCTTGGTGGGTAAGTGTAAATACATTTAGGAATGTACCCCGCTTTAGAAAGACCAGGTGATATTGATTTATATTGGTAAGCATCCAAACAAATGAATATACGTTATGGAAGAAAAAGCAATATGGTCATGGAGAGGTACGTATTTTATTCTAGGAATCAATGATAATGTGAGTCCTTTGAAGAGTATGTTTCTGAACTGAGAGCCTTAGAATCTACATTTGATTTTGAGCATATTATTATGAGCAAGTATTACGTAACCACATTTTAATGAAGACTAATAAAAAACAAATACTAGAAAGATCATGGATCAGTGCAGATATATCACTTAATGCAGTAATATAGATGCCAAGGGGGTTGAATATTCTGAGATGTTTGTTTAAGGAATAAGCAAGTTTAAGCCACGCATGCGTGTCATTAGTAAGAAATATAGCGAAGATAGGGTTAGAAGGAACACTTAAGGAATGAAGAAGAGTACTTCTCTGGCATGTTAAAGATGTGGATGTTAATTACATCTGGGCAACTCTAGAAATCGTCCTGCATTTTGATACCGTGTGTCAGGAGTAAAGAAAATAAAAAATACATTTTGGGAAGGTATGTAAGAGTTCTAATTACAGGAACGTTAATCTAGTAGCTGGTGATGTTAATGAGTTTACATCTGAGTTTAAACATGTTAATCCAAATGTAATTGTAAATGTGGATGATAATCAAATGTGTCCCGAAAATAGAAATATTATCTCATATACAGTATATATTGATGGGTAAGCCTGTTGTACATCTGGATTCTTGTGCATTGTGTACTATATTAAGTAAAGATATAGTGAGTAAAATGTGAAGAGACAAGACATTACTCGACATGAAACAAAATTGCCAGGTAACTTTTGGGCTGACGTGAAATCTTCGGGTACACTAACCCACGGGAAAATGTATGTGGCAGAACATGGGCAATCTTTGTTGGGGTGGCCACACCAAGAAGAAATGGGTATCAATTTAGACCCGAGGGCAAATCTTGCTGTCTACGTGGCTAATTCTAGTGAAGCATTGACAGTAGATACTGAGGGTGTTAATTTTATGTATGAGTTTGTGAAGCGATTGAAGACACTTTTAATTTGGTGTTCAGTAATGTGTGCAAGGAGAATATAAACAAAAAAATTGAATTTCTCCTTGGGTGTCACCAGTGGTCCTTTCTGGGAAAATATCAGGGGACGTGAGATTGTGTGCTGATCTTCGCAAACTAAATAATGATATTGGGATAGATTCACATCCATAAGCTAAATCACATTTATTTGTAGCTCTTGTTTTAACTAGTGAGTATCACCAGGTAGTATTGGATGATTGTTCCATATACCACACAACATGTGTTACTCTGGAAGGCATGGTTTGCTACTGTAGATTGCCTTTTGGTTTGGCTTGTGCGGTTTCAGTCTTCCAAAGGTTAATAAAAGAAACTTTAGAGAATGTCTCAGGGACGAGTGCATTCCAAGTCAATATATTAGTCTTTTAGAAAAAATATGCTGGATGATGGCAATCTAAAGGTGTTGCATGCTCTTAAAAATAAAATTGTCTAAGTGTAAGTTTTGCAAGCAAGAAGTTGAATATCTTGGACATACCATTTTAGAGATGGGAATAAAGCCTAAGCATTGCTACGTCTCGTCCATTATGAATGCTCCCAAACAGACATCTGAAGAACAACTGGCAGCTTCTTTAGGTATAACTGAGTTTTAGTAAAAAATTATGCTACCAAGCATAGCATCTCTCAGATTGATTCTTAAGAAAAATGTAAAGTTTGTTTTGAAATCTTCGCAGAACAAGGCTTTTGAATCTTTGAAAAAAGAAATTGTGAATGTTCCTTCTTGAAGGGTGACCTGCGGCGCAAATATGTATTGGGTAAACTTTAAAGTTTCTATAATATTTGTGAATAAATAGACAATGAAAATGGATTACTTCTTAGAGGAGATACAATTGTACATCCCTTTAATGTAAAACCATCTTGGCATAGCAAGCACGAAGAGATGTATATGTGAACATAATTGGTGGCCTGGCATTGATCTAATGGTAGATACATATGTGATATATTGTGATTTGTGTACCAGTAGTGACAAATCGGCTAAAGCAATTGTGACGGAATCCATACCTGTGAGATCGCCTGAAGGGCCATGGCAGAAACTAGGAATTTATATCATTAGTCCATTTTCTGTGGTGTCCATACAGGAGTGTTTTGGAATTGTTGTAGTTGATTAAGTGGCCAGAAATCCAAATGGTTAGTAAGGTTACTTCTGTGGGTATTGTAGAATTTTTCGATGAACTTTTTGTAGGGGGCACATTCCTAAAGTCATAATGATGGATAATGATTCCCAATTTGTAAGTAAGTGTACAGAACAATTTTTCTCCAAATGTGGCATACTTTATAAGTGAATATTATAAAGGTTGTTTCAACCTGAAACATATAGACAGGTAGAACTATTCAACAGGGTAATCAATGAGTACATCCAATTAGCGAATAAAGGTGGACTCAATTGGAGAAAAGCCTTACAGGCAAAATTATTCACATATTACACCCAGTTCTGTGACATTAGTGTCACTGTTTGAATTGTTGGGAGGACGCAAACTTAGTACCATGGTGGTTGGGGAATAAACATGGTGTTGATATAAACATTGATTATATCAAAATCAAGAGAACTGTAGAGGAGAGGGACATGTAGTAGACGTTCTTTTAATGTAAGCGATTGGGTAAGGTTGAGACGAAGCACTGATTCTCTCAGAGAAATATCAAAGCGCTCAGATCCTGCAAGGGTTGTTGAATGTCTGAGTAATGCGGTGAGAGTACTAGTTGGAACTTTGTGGAAACTAAATAGAGTATCATTGTGCAATAACTATCAACAGCATTGATATGCTTTTTGGTGGAATTGCTGGACAACAAACGGTAGAAAATGATAGCAATTTATTTTGGGATATTTCACTAAAACGGGGAACCCAGAGAAGAAAACAGGGCAGAAGCTGTTTCCACTGATGGGTTTGATCACAATCCTGGCAACAACAAAGTGTTAAGATATGCACCTAAAGAAAGTTGCAGGGATTTAAAATGAAGTTGTGACAAGATTCCTACAAAATGTAAGCATTTTATGGTTTAAGAATTTGTTGTTTTACACATTTTGTTGGCAGATATAGTTGATTATTTGTAATTGGTTATATTTTTTTGTGTCATACATTGTGTTCTTTTTGTTAAAAAAATAAACGAGAAAGGGTGGTATTCAATGTTTATAAAAGAAAAAGAAGGTATTTGGTATTTTAGAATACATGCTCTCATATAGTAGGGTTAGCTCTAGAACTTGGGGTAGATCTGGAAAAGTCAGTGGAGAGAGAGCGGTTGTATAACATGTACTGAAGAGGAACTACTGTATTAATCTTTACTTGTACTTGTGTTTTTTTAAACGGAAGAAGTCTCCACAAGAGACTTACCTGTGTGCCTCAGTCTTTCATGGCACATTTAACATGTGCAAATTTAACAAGTATCCATTGTTTATCCTGGCTGAGGCAGAAAACAAATAAAACTGCAACAATGGTACATGGCTGATGAGGGTAGCTGCACTTATGGTGGTACCATTTTGTCTATTGACTCTTATTAATCTGTGCCAAAGCCTGCAACCTGGTAACAGGACATGTAACTGTGCTAATAGTTGTTAATTCAGAGTTTTTTACTCTCCATTGACAGGTTCCTTCTTTAATAAAGAGAGTAGTCTGTGTGTTTTTGATCGAGCGGTCAGAGGGAGGGGGTTGATGATGGGAATAAGCATGCAGTCTTTATTCTACTCTCATTCTAGGTTTGTGTGTAGATTTGCTAAAAGCGTGCAGCACTGCTTTATGTATTTGGTCCATTTGTTTTGACTTTACATCACATGCATGTCTTTCAGCTGCATCCAATAGGAACTGGGAAGGCATTTTTTCCCCTCTTGAAGTAAGAAACTGTGGGCCCGATTGAAGACGTTCCCTACGTGTAGTAAAGTAACAAGTGTGGAGACTCTGCTCTCGTAACTTTACTATATGTAAGTACCCCCATGATTTGGGCCCTCAGTCTCAATCTTATTGTTTGAGGTAAAGGTCCAAGTTTCTTAAACTCCTCTGCCTTCCTGTTTACTTTTTTCCCAGTCACTAAAACATAGAGGTGAATAAATAACACATTGAAGCGATAAATCAGTGGCGGCACGCATAGGCAGTGTTCGGGGCGGTGGGGTGGGGGAGGGGCAGGGCAGGAGTAGAGGAGTCGGGTTGGTGATGCAGCGAGCACAAGGTAAAGAGTTGTATTTATTTATTTACTTATCTTACTCCTGTCCGTCGTATGTCCGACTCCACTAAGCCCCACCCTGTCCCTCCCCCGCCTCACCCCCCCACAGCACTCCCTCTGTGAGCCGCCACTAAGCAATATGCATCCTAATTTATGGATTTCAGTGCCTTCATTGATATTTTTTTTAGAGTAGTTTTAATAGAAATTGTAATACGAATGTGTATTGAGAAGTGCAAGTGATTTTTTTCACCGGTCGTTAATGTTCTACCCTCTTTCCTTTTTAGGGCCTGGATAGAATACTGGACAGGTTGGTTTTCCTTTTTTTCACTTGAATGTTTGAGTGTAGATACTGGTGGAATACTTGGAAATACGGAGAGAGTCTTAAATATTTCCAAATTACAGTAGAAAGCTCATATGTCCTTTTCAAAGTCAGCAACGTGTGGTCACATGCTTATCCTCCACCAGATAGATAATGCTAACCATAGGGAAAAATCCTGCATGACCCAGACACGCCAAGCGCTCATCCTGCATTAGACAATAGGATATTGCGCACATTGTATAGATAATTACTCAAAAGTCTGTAGTTATTTCAGACCAATGTTGTTTAGTGATCCTTGAATGTTTTAGTATATGCATGGATGTATGAACAGTTGTCTGCATGTATGTGGTATGTTTGTTTTGTGTATTAAATGACTTGTTTTTGAGTGAAATCATTTTGTTTCTTATACTGACCTGTACTGGGGATTCCCAGGACATATGCCTTTGTTGAAGAAAATAAGATATGTATACTGTGAGAAATGTACTAATTTACAGAATTGTTACTGAATATGATAATAAAATGAGAGATATTTAAATACTTAACCCTTTGGGACGTACTTTGATGTGTGGATGTAAGACTTAAGAGCTTAGTTAAAAAAATAGGGTTGCTGGGAAAGTTTGTTTCTTATGATAGTTTTGCCCTGCTCTAGACACCTTTAAGTGAAGCTGGGGCCTCTGTTCTTAATATTCACACATGGACACTGCACATAATAAAGGCCTTCCAATGGTGCCATAGTTGGCAGTGGTTTTAGCATGCAGGAGACCTGTCAGACACCATTCCAGTGTACTGCGATGCTGCTGCGAGTCTGGTCTGGTGTTCGGTAAGGGAGGACTTGTGTCAAGCGATGTCCTTTTGCCCACTGTCTGCAGTTACTAAGGAGGTAATGGATGACTCCACCCTAGAGTTGGGGTTTAACTGGAGTGACAAAGATCAGAGGACTTTGGACTTCAGAGGAGCAGGTGTTTCACATTAAATTGCCTGTGATTTGCCTTGCCCTGAAGGCATTCTTCCCTTCACTTTGCAGTCAGTCCATCAAGAGCTTAACGGACAGCATGACAATGATGTGCTGCATTCTGCTTTCAGTTAGTAAGAGATGAGTAAGAACTCTGACCCTGGTCGAAGGCATATTCTCTCCCCAGCAGCT
Source organism: Lissotriton vulgaris (assembly GCF_964263255.1). NCBI lineage: Eukaryota > Metazoa > Chordata > Amphibia > Caudata > Salamandridae > Lissotriton > Lissotriton vulgaris. Next base: position 1,900,339,566 of record NC_141693.1, read on the forward strand.
CCGCTCCTATCTTACCGCCGTGGAGCCCCCACTCCTCCCCTGGGAGGTGTTCAAGACTCCAGCCTGCTTGTTTTCCGTGTGCTTCTGCCTAACTCTGCCCCCTAGTGCTGTAACTCCGGTATCATCATCTGTTAATTCCTGCTTATCTGTCTTGTTTTTTTTAACTCCTTGTATTGCATTATGTGTTTTGTACATCTTTTATTTCCCTACAACTTAGTGGCTGCTGTGCCCTTTGCGCCATTTTTCCCGCTGCTGCTCCCCCTGCGGGCCTGTCCCCCCCCCGTCCACTCCGATCTCGCCTCGTAGCTGCTCGTTCCCTCCCCCCTTCCCTACTAATGGCAGCTGCTGCCAGGGTCGCGCTTCTGGCGTGCCTAAAGCAAGCCTGTCTGCGACCCGACCGCAACCGCAACCAGCGCCTGGACTCCTGTATCTACAACCTCCCACCTCTACGAGTCTGCCGCCCTCCTCGCACTCAACACCGGAAGACCCAGAGATTGTCAACAGGCCTCACCAAACACGTCCCACGGACAGTTCTCCTGCCTCCACTGCCGCCGAACCTTTACCACCAACCCTACCCTCAACACCACCAAAAACAGCACCCACGACACCCTCAGCTGCATCCCACTCAACCTGCAATCCGTACACAAACACGCCATGGAAATCTGGAACCTACTCGACTTCCTCTCGCCCGACATTGCCTTCTTCACGGAGACCTGGATCAACGGCGCCTCCGCCCCGACCTCAACACCGCCATCCAAGATCCAGAGGAAGGACAGCCCCACCCACCCAGGTGGCGGCCTTGCCACAGTCCACAAAAGTACCCTCTGCCTTGTCACCTCCAGTGAAACCCTCCCTTCCGCCGAGCACCTGCATTTCCAGATCAAAACCAGCCCAAAGACCACACTCCGCTGGACATTCATCTACAGATGACCCGGCCCCCGAACACCCTTCGCCACCGCCAATACTGACTTTATCACACCCTACGCCATTGCATCAACTAACTACATACTCATTGGAGATCTCAACTTCGACCTCAACAACACCAGCGACCCCAACTCAATCATCCTGCGTGACAACCTCGACAACATCGGACTCAACCAACTCGTCAACACACGGACACACAGGGCAGGGCACATCCTCGACCTCTGCAGGAAACAGCATCCACTTCAGCCACACAACGACCTTGGACCGACCACCACTGCGTCCACTTCACCGTCGATAAACCTAAAGCACCCAAACCAGCCCCACGTCCTCCTCAAAGGAACTGGAGCAAGGTCACCGACGAGCAACTGAACTCCACCCTTTCCCGAGACAACCACACCTGGGCATCCGACGCAAACACCGCAGCCAGAGAACTCCACATGTGGATCTCCAACTGCGCAGATGAGCTCGCCTCGCTACGCAACCCTGGCAAACAACGCCCCAGAAAAGCCGCTTGGTTCACTACGGATGTCCAAGAAGTCAGGCACATATGCAGAGGCCTGTAAAAGAACTGGAGGAATATCAAGACAACCGACAGCCACTCCACCTACAAGGATGCCATGACAGACTACCACAACCAAATCAGAATAACCAAAAGGACCTTCATCCACAACAAAATCCTCACCAACTCCAAGGAACTCTTCAACATCATCCAGGAATTCACCAACCCACCCAGCAAAGCCGCTGACATCACTCCGTCCCAAGACCTCTGTGACAGGCTAGGAACCTACTTCCACCTCAAGATCAGAACACTCTGCGACAACTTCACCGACCACCCACAAAACACCTCAGCCAGCCCCCCACCTCCCCAAGACACCAGCCAGCCCACCATCTCCAACTGGACACCAATCACGACCATGGACACCACCACGGCCATCATGAAAGGCATCCATTTGGGGGCCCCCACCGCCTCCTACCCCTCCCGCACATCTACCACAGAGCCACAGACACCATTGCGCCCCAACTGCAACACACCATCAACACCACTTTTAAAACAGGCACCTTCCCAGACCACTGGAAGCGCCCCAAAGTCTGGTCCCTGCTCAAGAAGCCCACGGCCGACCCCTCCGGAGCCAAAGTGGCAGAGAAAACAGTCAACAGGGAACTGACAAGATTCATCGAAGAACACGCCGTCCTCGACCCGTCCCAATCTGGATTCCGAGCCAACCACAGCACCAAGACCGCTCTACTTGCCGCCACAGACGACATCCGCACCCTCCTGGACTAAGGCCACTCCTTGGCCCTCATCGTCCTCGACCTATCTGCTGCCTTCGACACCGTCTCTCACCGCACACTAATCACCAGACTACACAATGCCAGCATACAAGGTGCTGCCCTAGAATGGATCCACTCGTTCCTCACCGGAAGAAGCCAAAGGATCAGACTACCACCTTTCCTCTCTGCCCCCACGGACATCACATGTGGAGTCCGACAGGGGTCATCTCTGAGCCCAACCCTCTTCAACATCTACATGGCCGCCCTTGCAGACTTGGTACAACAACACGGCCTCAACATCGTATCCTATGCCGACAACACCCAGCTCATCGTCTCCCTCAAGAAAGACAAGACCACCACAAAACTCAACTTCCAGAGAGGAATGCAAGAGGTGGCAGTCAGGATGACTAACAGCTGCCTTAAACTGAACGCCGAGAAGACAGAAGTCCTCATCCTTGGGACCACCCCTTCAGCATGGGACAACACCTGGTGGCCAACCGCCCTCGGAAGCCCACCTACCCCCTCAGACCACGTCAAGAACCTAGGCATCGTATACTCCCTGAACCGACAGGTCAACGCCATCACCTCCAGCTGTTTCTACAGCCTCCTCCTCCTCCGAAAGATCTTCAAATGGATCACCCCTGAATCCAAGAAAACAGTCACTCACGCACTCATCACCAGCAAACTCGACCATGGCAACGCAGTCTACGCCGGCATCAACAAGTCCCTACTCCGCAAACTGCAAACAATACAGAACACCGCGGCCAGACTCGTCTTCGGTGTCCCCCAGGAAGAACACATCAGCCAACACCTGCTGCGACTCCACTGGCTCCCCGTGGAGAACGGTCACCTTCAAAATCCTCACTCACGCCTACAAATGCCTGAACAACAACGGACCCAAATACCTCAACGACAGAATAAACTTCCACGTACCCAAAAGAAACCTGCAATCATCCAACCTCGCACTGGCCAAAACCTGCGCATCCACAGAGCCAGATATCCAGTCGCGATGCGATAAGTGCTACCACCACTTGTTTCCGCGCCTGAAGGGACAGATAGTGTTTTATTTTGCGGAGAATTTTAGTAATGCCCCAGCAGGTGGCGACAGTTCTGTTAACCTGCAGAGTCATGGAGAGGGCAGGCTCGATCAACACCCCCAGGTTCCGCGCTGATCCCGCAGGAGTGGGACATGGTCCCAACAAGGGCGGCCACCATTCAGGAGACCAGATGTTGTTGTTGGAGCCAACATCCTTGTCCTGGATACGATTTGGTCAACTACATCATAACCAATAGAACCACTCCATCTAGGTTCCTATACGTACCCTCTTAAGTACACCTTAGAGCTATCACTTGTGTCAGTCATTGTCTTGTACAATTTTGCTTAGTTGTTTATGTTGTTAGGTATGTCCTTTATTCTTTATTGATACTGTGTGACGAATGTGTGATTCTGTGTTCCTGATCAATAGGATCAATTGCTACTAGAGGGCATTTTGAATGATAGGATTATCACCAAATGCATGTAAAAATGTTGATTTGCACAGTGATAATGAAATGTATTTATATATGAGAGTCTCTAAAACTTTTTTAAAAAATGACAAAATAGTCTAATAAATTTTTTTTTTTCATGTTTGAATAATATTTCAAGGATCTCTCTTTGGCATCTTTTTTACTAACCATTTGGATATATTCAATGTTGAAAGAAATATAGGCCCCTTTAGAGGTTCTGTCTTTTTGTTTGGTTGGAGCCAAACACCAAGATCTCAGTCTTTTCCCCGTTCAACTTTAGAGAATTGTAGATCATCCACTGGGACACTGCATGCATGCAGTTCCTAAAGTTGAGCGGGGACGGGTCACCAGAGTGGGAGAGGGACACCAAGATCTGTGTGTCATCAGCATAGGAGACTACCTCCATCCCGAACGATCTAATTAACCTGGCAAGTGGGGTCACGTAGATGTTGAAAAGGGTCGGACTTAATGCCGACCCCTGTGGGTAGGGATGGAGATAGAAACTCTCCCAGCTTGACCCTCTGTGCCCTCTGGTCTAGGAAGGAGGCCAGCAAATTCAAAGCCGCCCCTTCCAACCCTATCTCCCTCAGGCGAGATGTTAAAACTGAGGGAGAAAGGGTATGGAAGGCGGCTGCGAGGTCCAAAAGGACCAGAACGGTGGAATGTGCCTGGTCTACCTCCATACGGATGTTATTCAGTACGACCGTGAGGGCTGACTCGGTGCTATGGTGTCTCCTGAAGCCATGTTGGGATTGGTCTAAGAGACCCGAGGAGCCAAGAAAAGCCGCCAGATGATGATTCAGATGCGATTCCAGCATCTTTGCTGGTGCAGGAAGCAAAGAGATAGGGCGGTAATTCTTAAACACCTCAGGATCTAGAGTAGGCTTCTTTAGAAGTGGCTTAACCACCGCGCTCTTCCATTGGGATGGAAAAGTGCCCTCTCTCATGGCCCTGTTCATGATATCAAGCAGGGGGGGAAGAAGGGGGTCTCTGCACTCCTTCAGGACTTTCAAGGGACAGGGATCTAGTGGAGATCCCGACTTCGTCTTATTTAAGAGCAGGTCAAGCTCCTGAAGGGACAGCGATGGAAACTCTGACAGATATTTAAGAGATTTGGGAGAAGTCTCATCTATAACAGGAGACATGGGAACGGGTGGAGGCGGGGTAGCGGATCTTTGTAATTCAAGATCCCTATATATATCCGCGATCTTAGCATGAAAGAATCCTGTGATATCATTGCAGAATTCCTGAGAACTTACTACAGGATCCTGCGTCTTTAACGTACAAAGCGAATCCACTATTTTAAAAAGATCCCTGGGAGAGAAGAGAGCAGTTGTCAGATTAGCAAAGTAGTCTTGCTTAACTCTGATAATCTCAAGTTTATACTCCTTGAGGAGTCTTTTATGATTTTCTCTCTCCTCAGGGCTCCAACTCGTCCGCCAAAGCCTTTCTTGCTTCCTACAGCCTTGTCTCATGAGCCTAAGAGACTCCGAGAACCAAGGTGAGGAAGGTTTCTTTCTTGCAGAATAGCACGAGGAGAGAGGGGCTAGCACGTCTACTGCAGTACTAATTGCCTTAGAGAATTCTGAGGCAGCTAAATTGATATCCTCGAAGAGGGCAATATTAAAAATTTTCATCAGAGGGCCCAACGAGGAACTCGTAATATTCTTCAGATTCCTCTTAAGAATAATTTGGGTGGGTATGTCCCTCTTTATGGGAGTAAGAGTAAATGAAAGTTCCAAGGGGACAGCAAAGTGGTCTGACCAAGACAGAGGGATGGGAACATCAGTTTTGAGCCTCTCATCATTGGAGAAGACCACATCCAATATGTGACCCGCCTGATGGGTAGGGTGTTTAACCAGTTGTACGAGGTCACAGGCTGATAGTGCATCCACAAGGTCTACGGAGGCCTTAGCATCAAGATTATCTAGGTGAAAATTTAAATCACCAAGAACTGTAAGATTAGAAGCACCAAAATACGGTTCCAACAAACTAAGTAAAGACTGACTAAAATCTGTCCTAGAGCCGGGGGGGTCTATAAACCAAAATACCCACAAAAGGCGCAGCCTCGGGGGATTTTATAAGAAAGTGCAGGGCTTGAAAATGGTCGGAAGGCCTGGAAAGCTGAGTAATATGACAGGTGTGCGAGGTTTTATAGAGAATTCCAAGACCACCTCCTCTACGCCCCACTCTGTCCAATCTCGATAGAGAGTACCCATCTGGCACAGCCTCAACCAGGTCAGGTTCCGAAGACTCAGTAGCCCAAGTTTCAGTAAGAAACACCCATGTGGGCTTTTGTGCTGTCACAAAGTCGCAGAAAGCGATATTATTTTTCACTAGAGATCTAGTGTTGATTAGAAAGCCCGATTCCTTCAAGATAGGTGACCTGGGGACAATGGCGGATACGAAGCGGGGCCTATGAGAACACACTGCTGGAGGCTTACCGCAAGTGCTGAAACAAGTACAGTAAAAAGCCTCTTGTAGAGTATCCGGTGCACAGATAAAATGGCATGGGAGCCACGCTGGTCTCAGCCGAACAAGATCCTGAAAAGAGTATAAAGGCAATGTCCGAGGAGACATACCTCTTACACTCCGGGGCCAGAGTCTCCAGCCCTTTAGCCCGGCCTTAGCGCGGACGGGCGCAGACGGGCTGGACTCTGGCGTGACTCCGGCGTTACTACGGCGCTGACACTGCGCGGAAACGCTGCGCGTAAAATGGCTGCTTTAAATGCAGGTCAGCGTGTCCTTGTGACAGCTGGTCTGCTAACCCCGAATGGCAGGCATCTAAATCTCCCCCCAAGATGTCGGCCAAAATGAGAGGTGAGTCAGGGACCCGCAAAGCGCGGTGCTTTGACGATTATAGTGCAGGTGAGGGTGACTATCTTTGCCCTGTGACGCACTCAGGTGGATCTTTCAGCTTCTTGAGAGAGCACTCTTTTCCCACACATCTGTGCCAGAACCTGTTGCAGGGAGCCATGGAGATGCCTTTTCTCCTTTACCCTTGATTCTTCAAGTCCTAAGGCACATTCACCAAGGCCTAGCCACAAGCCATTCTTATTGGATTTGGATGAGAAAGCAGTGATACACAGACTTCCCTAAGTACTCCGCTCTGTTTTCTTTTGAGCCTGGACTTCCTCTAACAGTCAGAGGAGAATTTTATTTTGTGGCCATTACTTCAGCAATGTGTGTCATGAGTTGCAAGCTCTAAGTATCAGTCCACCCTACAAATAGAGTATCAACCAGAAAGATTATAAAAGAAGGTCCGAAAGTTTTTCTTTATTGCAGCAAAGCCTGCAACTGAACGCTGTTAATGGAGAACTGGACTTTGGAATTCTGGCAGGCTACAGAAAGCATTAGGGATTATGAAGCCGTCTTCTGTATTGCATGCTGTAAGGAGCTCTTGATGGCTCTGCATATCCTCCTGAACTGGAATATTTTCCACTGATTGAACTCTGAAATAAAGTAAACAAACCTCTATTATTTTGTATGTTTAGTGTTCTATTATGCACCAATTTGCAGCACCTTCTTTCCTCCAAATGTACATCTTTCCAGCTTGCACACTCCTTCTTCTTTCAATATACACCCATTGTGCTAAGTACTCCACCATGTGCTAAGGTGTGCCACTTTTCTATACCATACTTTGCATGCTTCATGAGTTCACTACAAGCGTGGTCCACATTTAGAGCAACGCAAGGCCAAGATCAATCTCCAGGTATTCTCTATTGTTCTTTAGATCTTTATGTATGTTCTGTTGTACTTTAGTCTTTAGGTATTTTCTACTGTTATTTCTAGCCACAAACATCACCCACGTCTTGCTCATAACCTCCAACAATAGGCTGACTACTGTCAGATTTTATGTAAATTGTAGTTGGGTGGTAACCCTACAGGCTTAATAAGACCACTCTGGTTTACACAAAACACAGTTCTGAGAGAATCTCTGCTCAACCCCTGATAGGTGTGGCACAAACAACAAGCAAACCAGAGAAGTGGATTAGTTCAAAGATCGCCAACAATTTTAACCCCTTGCATGCTGCCCCGATTCTGCGCCTGTGTGGCAAAATCGCGAGTGGGCGGGTTTATGACGGCCCCCAGCCGTCATCAGCACACGAGCGCCGTAGTGCATGACGATTGGGGGCCGTCATCAGCATGCAAGGGGTTAAAGTAAAGAATACAACACAAAAAAATTCCCAAACCAATTTAGAAACTTAGAAAAAAATGTAATGAGCAACATCACACCAAAATCATCAAAATAGGCAAGGAGGAACCAGAGATATGAATTGTTAAAGCTTTGCTGCAAACAAATGTCATGAAAAATTAAAGCACTAATCGCTGTTCATGGTTGGCATGATTTCATGCTGACTGTGATAGAATAAGGGTTTGATATACCACACGGGTAATCCGGTGAAGGATTTCTCCTTCTGATTTAATCATTTTTACAAAAATTGAAGCATACAAGCGGGGCAAGTCCAAAGACTGTGGCCGTGAGGGCCATAGTCTGATACATTGTTTTTGGGTTTCCTCTGAAGTCACTAGTTTTCGCACCCAAAGCTATAAACTGGACAAACCCAGATTGCATAACCGTTGAGTGCTTAGTTGGTTGGATAAATGTGCCATCTCACCCCATTACAAAGTTTTACCTTTCACTTTTGTGGAAGTCTAAATCCTCCAGAGGAGCAAAGCTGGAAGCTCCATGAAGCCGAAAACAATTTTGGTGGGTCCTGCTGACCTAGTTTTCAGGATGGCATAAAGCTCTAAGTGAGACAAACCAAGATGTATTGCTCCTTGTGGGTGCATCCTCCCTGGGTGCAATTCAATGCTGTGTCCTGGACTTTTAGAAGTTAAAAAAATTACAAAGGGACTGACATGGAGTTTGGTTAATGGATTACTCTGCCACAAACATAACAGATGTCCCTATTCTTTTTATTATAAGTACATTATATACACTAGCTATCGCGTTTGTAACAAGGTAATCCTCTGTGAAACTCTAAATCAAGCCTTTAGTCCTAACCTTTTCAGAGTGCTGGGAAAGTTCCTCCTGGTGAATTCTGCAGCTCCCAGCTCCTCAGGGTAAGCTTCTACACAAGGTAAGGAATCTCTCTCCAGCCGTGTATTCTGCAGTGACCGGTCCTCAATGGTCAGCCTTCTAAGGAGTTTCAGTGCCTTAGGGTCAGCAACAGCTAGGAGTCCCTGAATCCAGGTGTGAGTTGTCTTCTTCCAGTAGGAGTCAAGTGTCTTCAGCAGATTTGTCTCGCCATGTGAAATCTTCCCTGGTCCAGGAATGTTCTAAGGTGGTGATGGATGGTGCTTGAGCCACTGGTCGGAGAAATTCTATCACCAAGTCGTAACTATTTTCTCGCAGTTCCTCCCACCCAGTTTCTCATTTTTGGGCACTTTCTGTTTGCCTTACTGTACAATTTTCCAGGCGTCCCTGTTTAAAGGTAAGGGAAACCCTGCTATGATCTTGCAGCCCTGTCTTCATCTCCTAAACCACTCCCTTATTTAGAAGTGTTCTCATCCCATCTGACAGGACCGATACAGGTTTTTCTTCTAATGTGAGTGGAGCCTGACTGTCTGGGATGGTGAATGAATAGGAGAAGACCTCCTTGGCATCTCCAAGTCAAAAGTGATAATGCTGAAGCTGCACTTGTTGTAGTAATTGTTCCTGTGCACTCTCACATTGTGAGTCCCTGCTAAGTGGACAGCATTTCAAACCCATTGGTCCTTCCTGGGTTTAAAGGCAGACCCCTGTCCTCTGCATCAGGGTCATTAACTCTTAAAGCCAAGAAGTGTTACTGTTCTGGCTTTGGAGGTGTGAAGAGTGGTAGAACAGTTTTTTAGTCTGTTCTGGTTCAGGCAGCCTAAAGTAAATTTTTCTAAAGTCACTTTACTTCTTAAGATATACAAATCAATTTTCACCTTTAAACCAAATTTTAAAATCGAAGCTTGAAATAACTTGAAGCATTTTCGAAGCCTTTTCCTAAGTAGAGATACAGAATTAAAATTGAAATTCCATCTGAATTTACTTAGGTAAAAATCTAGCGAAGTGTTTTGCTAGTATTTCACTGTGAGGGCATACGAACACCAATACTTAGTGTACCTTTTTTGTATATATTGGCATGCTGCTCTGTGATCTTTCAAGGCACACATTAGGGGTGACTTATTAATATAAAAATAGACTTTTACAATATTGAAAAAGTGGTAGAAGTGGTGGGAAAACATAGAGCGACAAAATCATTTGTCCAGATATAGATTTAGGTTAATGGAGACGTAGTGGATAAAGAACATGATAACATTTGGGTTTATTCTTGTAGGTCCTGAATAATGGTGCAGTCTTTGATCAATGGGAAGATTGTTGTACAGGATAGCAGAATAAAATAGGAAGTGCAGTACCAATGATTGTGTGCTGTATGTGATGCATACAAGAGCATTGGAGAATTTTTCAGCAAATTAGTCTAGATTGGATGGACTCCTAGATTATGTAAAGTGATTTCACACCTGTAAGGGAAGAAATAATCTTTGGTCCTTCATAGGAGGCTGGTATGTTATCAGGAGGGTGGATGCTGCTTTTAGCATGCATTTGTTTTTCCCATAGTTGACTTTTTAAATGACAATGCTCACGTTCATCTTCAGATTAAATTATTGCAGCTTCTATGTCTCTTCAGTCTTTGTACAGTATGAATTGTTCCTTTGGAGCTATTGAGTCCCACAGTGCTTCTGTTTTGTCTTCTAGGTGTGAGTCTATAAAGACAGATGTTCCAGAGCTGATTCACGTTGAGGTTAGGAGCAACATCTGCAACTTGCCACGGCAGTACCTAATTCTGCGTGAGCTGGCAAAGACCAAAGTAAATTTGGGTATGAAATTATCCATCAAGGGATCCTGTCCCAGGTCAAGTCACTCTGACTTAGTGAGTCGGCATGATAGTGCCTCTTCCGAGGTACTGTCATGGTGACTGTCAATCACGTGAATGTATCCTTTTACACAAATCGTTTAGTAAACCAGCCGATCCTTCTGATAGGACATATTACCATGACAGAATGAATCAACTTAACACATTTAAAGTTTGCTCTTATGCGGTATACAGCAAATTAAGTTTATTAGCCATAATATCTACTGACACCTCTTCCGTGGCAAGACCTATGATAACTTCCATTTTCAAGCATAAATTGTCCAATAAAAAATATTCCCTTTTAAAAAACAATAAATATATTCCTAGGGATTCTCACCGTTACGGAGCGAATCACTTTTTCTCCAGACTTGTATCTTTAATCTGTCGGAGATCACAAGATAGATTTTTTTTCTGGGAACCCAGGTATAAATAACAAAAGTGTCTAACATAATATGCAGACAAAAACATTGCATACTGCATAGGTGAAAATTCTCAATCCAACTCATGATTGAAGGTTGCCATTGATTTATTATGATAGGTTTGGACAAGTTGTCTCTTTACATACACTCTTCCTCAATGGTAAAATGGTCTTTGGCCTCTACTTCATTGTCAAAGTGTATAGTTACCCTTCTTTAGTTATGATTTACACTGGATAAGACGTCTATCCTTTTTGGTCACCAAAATCCTCTTTTATGCTGATTAATTCCTTTAGGGGATCGACTCAAGTCCTGGAGAGAGATGAAGGGGGTGTACTGATCTCAAGTGCAACTCTGTCCTTTTCCGTGCTCTGTAGACAATCCCTTTCTTTATGAAGTATCAGTACTCTATCCTCCACCCAGAATATGACTCCCGACATTGACCCTGTATGTCTGTTCATAAAGGCTTGACCTGAGGTTAAGGCCTGCCTATTCTTCCATCTGCTTTTTCCCAGTCGGTATAGTGACATGCACTGGGGCCCTTTCCTTAACATGATGTCCATGATATGACTATACTGGGACCGCGAGGTGTGTGCCATTTCCTTGGTGTGTGCCGATTCCCTTCTATACCTTTCTGCACCACCGCCCTGCTGCAGAAACTGGCACAAAATAGAAGTATGATCAGCATCCTCGAAATGCATCCCTTGGTGGTGTGAGTTACCCTTTTCGTCTGAAGACACCCTGTGATCTATGTGTCTCTAAATAACACATTTAGCAGATTACGTAGGTCAGAACTTTAGCCAATGAGACAAGAACTCTACTCTCCCGATTGGTGGTTAGGGCTAGGTTTTCAACTGGTTAACATTTTTATCACTGTTACACTTCAGATTGGGGTTCTCTCATCTTCCTTACAAGATTCCAACTTGTCGCTATTGCTCTTTAAATTATATTTGGAGCCAATAGTGACCCACTGCACTCATTAGAAATGTGCTCCATTAAGTACACATATGGTACCCAAATAATGTTCAGTCTGACCAGAGAGGCAGGTACACCAAACGGGATCGTTGGTAAGTTAGTGTTTTATCATTTACAGGAACTGCCCAGAATCCTCCCTTTTATCAGCTCCCATTTAAAACAAGAATTTGCAATGCAATAGGTCTCGCATTAGGAAAGTTTGAGCTATTGGTATTATAAATGACACATTTTTTATTTATGTGTTGGTTTTGAAAATAGCGAACTTAATAGCTTTGTCATTTACAATGCCAATAGTTTTAACTTTCGCAAATGTGACACCTATAGCATTTATAATGCAATATGTGTTGTATTTAGATGTATTGATATTACAAATAACAATGGCTTTTAAATTTTTTAATATTTAATACTTCAATAAAAGTTATTGTAATTTATAATGGCAATAGCTTAAACTTTTGCAAATAATTTGTGTGAAGATTATGTTCATTGTATTTTATTGTGACGAAAATCCAAGAACAGAAGGGAAATATTAACATCTTTTTGTGACATTTGTAATAAAGCTTGAAACATTGAGAGAACATATTTGAACCAGTTGTTGAATGGTTGCACAGATTGATTGTGTGGAGGCGCTGAGTGATGTTGTGGTGGCGACGAGAGATGCTGTGGCGTTCAGTGATTCTGTGGTAGCGCCTAGTGATGTTGTATTTCCCATGAGTGATGCTGTGGTGGTGCTGAGTGATGCTGTGGTGAATCAATATATAGATAGAGTTAGATAGATAGATAGATAGATAGATAGATAGATAGATAGATAGATAGATAGATAGATAGATAGATAGATAGATAGATAGATAGATAGATAGATAGATGGATGGATAGAGGGAGGGCGATAGATAGATAGAGGGAGGGCAAAAGATAGATGGACAGATAGAGTGATCGCGATAAATAGAGTGAGTGCGATAGATAAAGTGTATTTATGTTGCATTGAGTAGTGGTATGAGGTGTGTAATTATATGGCACTGAGTGGTAATATGGGGAGTGTATATTGTATTCAGTAGAGTAATTTTGTGGCACTGAGTGGTATTTGGAGTGTATGTTGCATTGAGTGCAGTGTAATTACGTAGCATATAATTATATGGCACTGAGTGGTATTGTTTGGAGTGTATGTTGCATTGAGTGCAGTGTAATTATGTAGCATATCATAATGTGGAACTGAGTGGTATTGTGTGGAGTGTGTGTTACATTCATTAGAGTAATTATATGGTGTGTAATTATGTGGCACTGAGTGGGATTTGGAGTGAATGTTACATTGAGTGCAGTGTAATTATGTGGCATGTAATTGTGTGGCACTCAGTGGTATTTGGAGTGTATGTTGCATGGAGTGCAGTGTAAATATGTGGTGTGTAATTATGTGGCACTGAGTGGTATTTGGAGTGTATGTTGCATTTAGTGCAGTGTAATTATGCGGCGTGTAAATATGTGGCACTGAGTGGTATCTGGAGTGTATGTTGCATTGAGTGCAGTGTAATTATGTAGCATGTAATTATGTGGCACTGAGTGGTATTGTTTGGAGTGTATGTTGCATTGAGTGCAGTGCGATTATGTAGCATATTATAATGTGGAACTGAGTGGCATTGTGTGGAGTGGGTGTTGCATTCATTAGAGTAATTATGTGGTGTGTAATTATGTGGTACTGAGTGGGATTTGGAGTGAATGTTGCATTGAGTGCAGTGTAATTATGTGGTGTGTAATTGTGTGGCACTCAGTGGTATTTGGAGTGTATGTTGCATGGAGTACAGTGTAAATATGTGGTTTTGTAATTATGTGGCACTGAGTAGTATTTGGAGTGTATGTTGCATTGAGTGCAGTGTAATTATGTGGCGTGTAATTATGTGGCACTGAGTGGTATTTGGAGTGTATGTTGCATTGAGCGCAGTGTAATTATTTAGCATGTAATTATGTGGCACTGAGTGGTATTGTGTGGAGTGTATGTTGTATTCAGTAGAGTGTAATTGTGTGGCGTGTAATTTTGTGGCACTGAGTGGTATTGTTTGGAGTGTATGTTGCATTGATTGCAGTGTAATTATGTAGCATATAATTATGTGGCACTGAGTGGTATTGGGTGGAGTGTGTGTTGCATTCAGTGCAGTGTAATTATGTTGCATATAACTATGTGGCACTGAGTGGTATTTGGAGTGTATGTTGCATTGATAGCTGTGTAATTATGTGGCAGTGCAGTGTGTGTGAGGCAGCGCAGTGTGTGTGTGTGTGTGAGGCAGCGCAGTGTGGGTGTGTGTGAGGCAGCGCAATGTGTGTGTGGCAGCGCAGTGTGTGTGTGATGCAGTGTGTGTGTGTTAGGCAGCACTGTGTGTGTGTGTGTGAGGCAGTGTGTGTGTGTGTGTGTGTGTGGGTGTGTGTGTGTGTGTGTGAGGCACCGTAGTGTGTGTGTGTGTGAGGCAGCGCAGTGTGTGCGTGTGTGAGGCAGCGCAGTGTGTGTGTGTGAGGCAGCGCAGTGTGTGTGTGAGGCAGTGTGGGTGGGAGGCAGCACAGTGGGTGTGAGGCAGCACAGTGTGTGTGTGATGCAGCGCAGTGTGTGTGTGATGCAGCGCAGTGTGTTTGTGATGCAGCGCAGTGTGTGTGAAGCAGCGCAGTGTGTGTGTGTGTTGAGGCAGCGCAGTGTGTGTGTGAGGCAGCGCAGTGTGTGTGAGGCAGCGCAGTGTGTGTGTGGCAGCGCAGTGTGTGTGTGGCAGCGCATTGTGTGTGTGGCAGCGCATTGTGTGTGTGAGGCAGGGCAGTGTGTGTGTGAGGCAAGGCAGTGTGTGTGTGAGGCAAGGCAGTGTGTGAGGCAGCACAGTGTGTATCATGGCAGTGTGTGTGTGATGCAGTGCAGTGTGTGTGTGAGGCAGTGCAGTGTGTGTCTCATAGTGCAGTTTGTGTGTAACAGTGCAGTGTGTGTGATAGGACAGTGTGAGTGACACACAGCAGTGTGACTACATACTGTGTGACAGCGCAGTGTGTATGTGTGAGGCAGCGCAGTGTGTGTGTGAGGCAGCGCAGTGTCTGTGTGTGTGAGGCAGCGTAGTGTGTGTGTGTGAGGCAGCACAGTGTGTGTGTGAGGCAGCGCAGTGTGTGTGTGAGGCAGCGCAGTGTGTGTGTGAGGCAGCGCAGTGTGTGTGTGTGAGGCAGCGCAGTGTGTGAGGCAGGGCAGTGTGTGTTTGTGAGGCAGCGCAGTGTGTGTGTGTGAGACAGCGCAGTGTGTGTGAGTCAGCACAGTGTGTGTGTGTGTGAGAGGCAGCGATGTGTGTGTGTGTGTGAGGCAGCGCAGTGTGTGTGTGTGAGGCAACACAGTGTGTGTGTGTGTGAGGCAGCGCTGTGTGTGTGTGAGGCAGCGCAGTGTGTGTGTGAGGCAGCGCAGTGTGTGTGAGGCAGCGCAGTGTGTGTGTGGCAGTGCAGTGTGTGTGTGGCAGTGCAGTGCAGTGTGTGTTTGTGAAGCAGCGCAGTGTGTGTGTGTGTGAGGCAGTGCAGTGTGTGTGTGTGAGGCAGCGCAGTGTGTGTGTGTGTGTGTGAGGCAGCGCAGTGTTTGTGTGTGAGGCAGCGCAGTGTGTGTGTGAGGCAGCGCAGTGTGTGTGTGTGAGGCAGCGCAGTGTGTGTGTGAGGCAGGGCAGTGTGTGTGTGTGAGGCAGGGCAGTGTGTGTGTGAGGCAGCGCAGTGTGTGAGGCAGCACAGTGTGTGTGAGGCAGCGCAGTGTGTGTGAGGCAGCTCAGTGTGTAGCAGGGCAGTGTGTGTGTGATGCAGCGCAGTGTGTGTGTGTGTGTGTGTGTGTGTGTGAAGCAGTGCAGTGTGTGTCTCACAGTGCAGTTTGTGTGTAACAGCGCAGTGTGTGTGATAGGGCAGTGTGAGTGACACAGCAGTGTGTGACTACGTAGTGTGTGTGTGAGGCAGCGCAGTGTGTGTGTGTGAGGCAGCGTAGTGTGTGTGTGAGGCAAATGCAAAAGTGTGTTATAAACCTCGAATTGCCTCGGAATCAATTCCACTGGCCCCGCCCAATGTTTACACAGTATTTATGAAAGGTATTAGAAAGAAATCAAAATTTCACGCAACGCTGGCCTCTGAATATTTCAAAATTCCATTTTTAAGAGCATGTCACTTTGGAAATGTTCTTCCCAGGAGGTAACGGTAGCAGTCCCAAAATAAACAAAAACACAGAGCGGGAACATGCTGCAATCGCCTGTCAGCGAGCCGGGAGGGGGCACATTCGCTGCAGAAATAGCATTCATCTGGCGGGAGGCGCTGTGCAGGGAGGGCCTGGCGGGTCAGGGGTGGGGTGATCAAGCTTTATTAGGGTGCCCCAGGGGAGTTCTAGACACTGCTGTCCCAATCCTTGCTTTCTCGCAGCGCCTCAGGCAGACAAAGGAATCCGCCGTAGATCGCACGAGGCGCTCTTCTTGACCTCAACCTATGACGCGAGGCGCAGCAGCAAGCCTCCTCTACCCCAAGATCCTACCTATACCAATAACATTGATTGCTCAAGTGCCTAACTATGGGTCACAATGAAGCGCTATATCAATGGCTTTATAAAACCAGGGGCAGAGTGTTTTAACAGTTACGGGTGAGGGAAAGGACATAACCGAAAGCGAAAGCGCTCGCACACATTCACAGCAAACAGCCAGCAGCAAAAGCGCGCTCACAAGGACAAATCTGACACTGAAAAAGCGCGCGTCCGACTCGTGTCCACATTCAAGTAAGTATATACTAAAGTATATACAAGAGGTCTTGTGCTCGACCTAAAAAACAGTAGTCAACGTCATTGTTCTGTATAAGCTGCCCACATTTAAATGCATTTACCTTCTCATCTCTGAGGCTGCCTGTTTTGTCTACAGAGAGTTGATAAAGCTGCAGCTTGGCTATGTATTGGAATAAGTGGGATCATATCTCTTGCAGAGGCGCCCAGTGTGAATAAGGGTTAACTTTAATGCACACTCTATAGATTGGCTCTACAGAATGTACCAACAACTACTGCGTTCTTAGCTAAGTTCAGGGCAGAAACGTAGACGAGCAATTTTGGCTCAGATGGTAACAGAGTGTTTTATTTTGCAGAAACAAAACTTGAACATTTTACTAACTTTTTTAGGGTGAAGAACGTACATTTCTGATGTTATACTTCCCATCGACTTTGTCAAAGCTGGGAAATTGTAGTGTTCTGTTGTTTATTCATCTGTCAGTGCCATAAATCTACAATGCACTCTATAAATAAGGCATAATCCAACATAAAGAACAGGGGGCCGTATCATAATAATGTTTTCTGTACTGTTCCAGCGCAGAAGTGGTCTGTGCGCTTACATTTGAGGTCTTCAACACATACATTAACTTTTACGTAATCCTGAGCTAATGCATGTTTTGTTGACAGTAGAGTTCAGAAACTCAAAGAGGCAATTAGAGTGCGAACGGCATCATGGTATGACCCCTGTAGTTTTGCTCTAGAAACACCCATCCTTTCATGCTTCTTTTTTGACCGGCATAGCACTACAGTGAATGCTTTGGGCCAGGGAAACCTAGATGTGTGTATTTTTATATAATTATTTTGGAACTGAAGCTTTTGTGGACTGACAAACTTTATTTCAGTGATCCATCTCCGTGAGGTTTCTCACAAGCCTAAAACTGCCAGGCATCTTCAGCTAAGACTTTGAGGGATTGAGAAATATATTTGTTTTTCGGTTCAGAAAGAAGAATTCCTAAGGGTTCTGTGAAGAGGGCGCATCCAACTTTAAAACGTACTTACACAAATATGCTCTGGTAACTCAGAATAAAAGGGTGAAAGTGGTACCACTGACCAGCACTTCCTCATTTGAAAATTTGCCTTTCTCTGAAAAAAAGAGATAGTAGTTGTAGCCTACAAGCTATCTTTACCCAAAAAAGGTCAGTCATCCTCTAGTGATTTTTCGACTATTGATTGGAGCCTTCACTTAATTTATGGGGTTGCCCACCAAGATCACACACGCAGCTTTTCAGGACGAAACAAGGAGACCACAATTGGGAGTTACAAGATAAAGCTATAATTTCTGCATCTGAAACTAGGTCTCCTAATAGTATATTTTTGTGCCACTTAAGAGAATTCAAAATGGCAATGTGTAAAGAGCAGTGTGCAGCACTCTTAATATCCCCAACTAGGGGAAAATTATGGTATGCAGTCCAATTCAGTTTTGAATAGCTATGTTAGCTACCAGCTAGGCAGATAACCAATGTGGTCACCAGAGACCGAAATAAATTATGCTATCCCGACCCGTCCTTTTCACCTGATTGTCTCGTGGCCTGCTTGAGTATAGTTAGGGAGAAATTCCAGGGGAATGCAGATGTGTATTCACAGCAGCGGATCACCATCCTCCATTAAGACTTAAAGCCTAAAGTTGAGACGTTTTGTATGTTGCAAGCAAACTCCGATTTGCAACTGCAACAAGCTCCACCTTATTGAATCACATCTTACTTGTTCCATCTAGCATAATCAGGATTAAGGTGTTCTTCTATATAGTGCACGTATCGGTTATTTCAACATATGAAATGTATCCTCAGCACACGGGTATGTTTTCCACTGGTTTCATAAATATTCTTCACTTCTGTAACCAGGTTCATTCCAGCTTTCAAACTGAACACTTTCCTTGCACAACTGATGAAGTATTAGTTTGACCCCAACAATAAAGTGTAACTAAAGTATTTCACCTAGAAGACAATTTTCTTGGTCAACATCACTTTTGCCAGATGCGTTGGGTAAATAGAAGCATTTTCAATCAAATGTCAAATCTATCATTTTTCAGAGAGTGCCTGGTCCTTCAAACACACCAACTTCCATTCGAGACGTTGCCTCGCTCTTCACCTCAGCGAACCAGTTGCCCTAGAGCCGACTCTTCTGGCCAAGAGAGCCTTTCACTCTCTGGATAGTAAGAGATGCTTAAAGGTTTGTGTTATTGAAACAAACTCTTTTAGCACCAGTGACCCGCTATTTGGGACTTAAGAAGAATTTAACAAAACTAAATCTATATCAAAACACTGTATGACTGGGTGGGTGGGATTTTAGTGACCTTTGTCACTCTTAATTAGGCAAACAACTTCCTCATCTCCAAATGTACATTTAGCTAGAGGAGTTGCAAATAATGTGTCTATATTTGCAAGAGTATCTCTTGCCAGTCTCTGCTAAGCGCAGCGTGGTCTGTAACACATACATTCACAAAGCATTACTGCCTTGACATGGAAAGAAGGAAGTATGCCACTTTCGGAAGAGACATACCCCATCTGTTTCAATAAAGGAGAGCCTCTTCCCTCCTTTTTATGTTTTATTACTGTTTTGCAATCTAATTCAATGATGGCAATATCTGAAAGATCTGGGGGCATATGTATGAAAATCCCCGTTTACTATTCTCAAATAGTGATTTTTTGAGAATCGCTATTTGAGAATTGCAAAAAGGGATGTATGTAGAAAATCACAATTCTTTAGCGATTTCTTAGTCTTCCTTAATTGCAATTCGCAAATTGCAAAATCGCCATTAAGGAATACTTTCCCTTTCATTTCTATGGGCCAGGAGGCCCATAGGAATGATTGTGAAGTAATTCTCAATTTGCGATTCGCAATTTGAGAATCGCAAATTGAGAATAATTTCAAGGGTGTCATAAGGACACCCTGATAAACCCCTTAAATGAACATGTTTGCGCATATGGTGCACATAAATGCCCTAAGGGCATGTATGTGCACCACATGACACCTTTACAAATGCAAAAAAGTGCATTTGTGAAAGAAATCGCAAATTACCACCAACTTGAAGTTGGTGGTAATTTGCGATTTCTTAATGAGAAATCGCACAACTTGGATGCTTCATACATAGCATTTAAGGAATCGGAATTTGTGATTTTTAGTCACTTATCCTGCTTTTTTGCGAATCGCAGCGTTTGCGACTAAAAAAACGGATGATACATATGCCCCCTGGTGCTGTAGAAAAAAGTTGCTCAACTGTAACTTCATTTCGGGGGGCGTGGCTTAGCAAGCCACGATGGCGGCTGTGTCCTGCTGAGGCTCCGCGAT
The DNA here is from genome assembly GCF_964263255.1 of Lissotriton vulgaris. Taxonomy (NCBI): domain Eukaryota; kingdom Metazoa; phylum Chordata; class Amphibia; order Caudata; family Salamandridae; genus Lissotriton; species Lissotriton vulgaris. Next base: position 1,900,359,608 of record NC_141693.1, read on the forward strand.
CGGGCTAGCATCCAGCCCAGTTCCCGAGATCGCCGGGAGCCTCAGCCCACTGAAAAAGCACCTGCGACTCCCCCCGTGCACTGGGGTGCCGCTCCAACGACCTCTGACAGCGGCGGACAAGCAACACGGACCGACTCTCCAAAACCGGAGCCGGGCGCCTCAATTCCAGATGGCGGGCGCGGCTCCGTCCGGCGGGCGCATACGCCGCCGGGAGCCGACCCAGTGACCGAAGACCCCAGGAGGCGGAACCGGCGAACACCTGCGAGGGATCCCGGAGCAACAGCGAGACCGACCCCCCCGGAGTGTGCACCGGATGGCACCTTCTCTTGATCCACCACCCGGCGCGCAAGATGGCGGCCGCCGCACCAGGGCTCCGCCACACTGACGCTGCGACCTCACCGGGAGCCTGAACATTCTCCGGCATCAACCGATCCGCCGCCGCGAGGCGCGGAGGACCGGCGGACGTGCTGCCGGCGTGGTGGTGTGCCATTCAAGGGCCGGCAACGTACCAGCGAGGGCGGTGAGTGCCCCCTCCCCCGAGACACTTGGTGCCTGTGGCCCCCCCTGCAACCTCTGGGGCTCAGCAAGACAATAAGGCTCACGCCGCTGGCTAACTCTGGGACCCAGGGCGCCCCCACGGCCCGCACCGACCATCGGACCCAAGCGCCTGACCCTAAGATGGCGCCCACAGAGGCCTGAACACCGCAAGCAGCGCGAGCCTCACCACTGGAACCCCCTCGAACTCCCACCATCTGCCCGCTGGCCCTCCCGGCCGATATTGACGCTGTGCCACACGCCGGGGGAGGCCCGCATGCCCCTTTTGACACCGGAACTGTCGGCCCCGGCCGCCTTTGCCGCCCTGAACTAGTACACGTCCCCTGAGACGAGGGGAGGCCGCCCCAGAGCCTGGGGGGACAGGAGAGACCGGCTGACGTTAAACTGCCCCCTGACCAAGCCACGTCGACCTGCTGTACCCGAAGCACACGACCCCACCCCACGGAGCAGAGAGGATCCCCACGTGGTCGGAGCCGCCGGCCCCTGGCAACCGCAAACCTCCCCTGACGCCCCTGGTGGGGGCTCCCCGAGGTGGAACAGGCCTCGCCTTGGGCCCGGAGAGGACCGAGGGAACTGACCAGCACCCAACTGCCGCCCACCCGGTAACACTGCGTGGCGACGACCTACCGCCCTCGAGACACACGACGACCAGGGGGAACCCCCCCTCTCCCTCCTAGCAGCACCCATGGGGAAGCCGAGAGCCACCAGACGACGGCGGTCCCGGAAACAGCCGTCGAGAAGATGCCACAGACGAGGGCATGGACGCAAACCAATACGTCGCAAGCCGACCCTACGCTATCAGCGAAGCTGGACCAGGTGTTGGCAGAAATAGAAATGTCTCGCCTCTTGATGGTGGAAAGATTGGGCACCCTGACGACAGACATTAGCCTAATTCGGGATGAACACCGTAAACTGGCAGACAGGGTGAAGGAGGGTGAGCGGATCGTGACTGAATTACAACCCGCGGTGAAATCGCAGGAAGCAGACATGCAGGAGATTCTGCGCCGCGTGACGACCCTGGAGGAACGCACAGTGGATTTAGAGGGGCGCTCGAGACGCTGTAACATTCGCGTCCTGGGCCTGCCGGAGGGGATCGAAAACTCGGACCCTCTGACCTACATGGAATCCTGGACTAAATCGTTCACCCTTAGACTGCGACCGATCGCCGTACTTCTCCATCGAAAGGGCCCACAGGGTCCCAGCCCGGGCGCCCAAACCTGGTCTTCCCCCACGACCCATGCTGGCCAAGTTCCTACACTTCCGAGACCGAGATGCAGTGCTTCGCGCGGCCCGGACGGCGGGTGGAAGACCAACACGTTATGGTGTTCCCGGACTATGCCCGAGAGGTCCAACAGCGACGATCCATGTTTCTGGAAGTCAAGAGGCGCCTCCGCGCAAACGATCTTCAATATTCCCTGCTGTTCCCTGCCCGCCTCAAGGTAATCCACAAAGGGAAAGCCCTCTTCTTCGATACGGCGGCGGACGCGCAGGATTGGACTGAATTTCATTGCCCACTGATCCCTAAACCCGGACCCCAGAAGACACGCAACAATGACTCCAGACGATCCAGGAGACGGGGCGCAAGCCACGGGCGATCTGGACACCCCAAGAGCCAGGCGTCCTCCCATGCGGGCTCACCCGACCTCGCACAAATCATACAGGAGCGGCGAGACGCCCTACGGGCGGCGACCGGACTGCACTAGTCGCCCCCAGCTTCGGACCTGGAAGGTCAGCCACACCTGTTCACCCCTGAGAAAGACCGAGACAGTGATGGAACTATGTCGGGATTTGGCCCAATCTCTTCCCCCCTCGTTGTGGCACTCACATTGGACGCTGCCCTGGCCAGCCAGCCTGCCACCTCCTCGTCAAGAAGCTGAACTATCTGATATATCCTTCTCATGGTTGCCTGTTGTATTGCGCGACGTCTAGAAGCCTAGACTAATCTGCCAGATAGCTGTAAGCGCCAGCGAGCGATAGACACTTCTCCTACTAGAGCCCGACCCGCGCACAGGCCCAGCAGCGACACATGCTGCCACCCCCGCAAATTTCTGTTGAATTTCTCCCCTAGTGGGACACTAGTTTGGATATGCCACCCCCAGTGACGTATCCCCAGTATTGGGACAGTTACCCACCCGAAGTTCTAGTTGTTGTTAACCCCCCCAGTCCCCCCCCCCACGCTTCAGGAAGCTTGGCGCGCAGGAACACATACGACACACACACACAGGCGACCCACGGGAACTGTTGAGGGGCCCCTTCCCCAACCACATCACCCTAGGAATGGCTGTCCCCCACTCAGACATTAATATCCTTACACTAAACGTACGGGGCCTACACACACCCAGCAAGCGCTACTCTGTGTACTCCTACATTCGGCGCATGTCAGCCGGTATAGAGTTTCTACAAGAGACACACATTAACGCCACTGAACTCAATCGCCTACAAGTCAAATGGCGAGGGACCCTCTGTGCCACACAATATTCAGCGTTCGCACGCGGCGCATTGATCTGGGTGAGGCCAGGTACTCCCTTCCGGGCGCTCCGGCGCGTAGTGGACAGAGAAGGCAGGTACGCGCTGCTGGAGGGAATTCTTGATGGGCAAGGGGTACTCCTTGGCAGCATTTACGCCCCTAATACGGATCAGGACCAGTTCTGGGATCACCTTACGGGCGTTTTAGCCCAGTTCACCACAGTCCCGTGGGTGCTAGGAGGCGACTTTAACTGCACACTAGACCCCTTGCTGGACCGCTCACACCCTACCCCCACACACTCCCCAGCCCCCCGACAGGCAGCCCTCTTCAACACATGGGCCACACACTGGGCGCTCACTGACGCATGGCGCCACCTACACCCACTGGCTCGCATTTACTCCTTCCACTCGATTCCACACAACCTTCGAGTCCGCCTAGACCGTTTCCTCTGCTCTGCTCCAATCCTCCCTAAGATAACATCTACAGATTATCTAGGACGGATCCTCTCAGATCACGACGCCCACATTATACGCCTTACCTGGCGCCCCCCACACCCACCGGTCCCCACCTGGCGCCTCCCCAGAGACTGTTTAACGGACCCAGTTTTCAGTGACGCGCACAAAACCAGCATACACGATTACTTTACACACAACGAGAACACAGCGTCGTCGGTACTAGTGGAGTGGGACGCGTATAAAGTGGTAGCGAGGGGAGAATGCATCAAGCAGATAGTGGGGGTCCGCCGCACCTTAGAGCGGACGCTCGTAACTACAGAGCAAGCTTTAGCTGCTCTCACTAAGCGACCGGACGACTCGGAGGAACACGCCGTGCTTACGGCAGAGGCTAAAACGGAGTATCAGACTGCCTGCGCTGACCTCCGAAAGTACAATTTCAGAGCATACGCCTCTAGGGTGCACAAGGACAGAGACAAAACCGGGGCGCTGCTGGCCTGGATGGCGAAGCAAGACGCCGAAATCAAGCCGATCACAGACATTATCAACCCGGAGGGTGTATTAGTCCAGTCACAAGCCGAGATTCTCCTGGCATTCCAACGCCATTATGCGCAAGTATACGAAGCCCCGGCCCACTACTCCCCGTTTCCCGTGGATCATTTTTTAGACCCTCTGACATTGCCCACGATATCGGATGACGACAAGCGCACACTGGACGCCAGGATAATTCCCTCTGACATCACCCAGGCGATACGCGTCATGTCCCGGAATAAAGCACCGGGACTGGACGGCTTCCCACTAGAATACTACTCAACATTCTCTCCCCTGCTGGTCCCCCGTCTGTCACGGATGTTCGGGGCGTCACTCCATTTAGGGAGGTTACCCCAGTCGCTACGGGAATCCGTGCTTGTCACCTTTCTCAAGCCTCACAGAGATCCGCTCCACATGGGATCATACCGACCCATCACACTCCTGTCGGCTGACTGTAAGATTCTAGGGAAGATCCTGGCTGATCGATACGCGCAGATCATACGCCCTCTGGTCCACCCCGACCAATGCGGCTTCGTTCCAGGGAGAAACACCTCCCAGAACCTCCGCCGAGTCTTCCATATCCAAGATCAAGTGCGCGACAGATTTCCCCGCGCCGCCTGCCTCATTATGGACCTAGAGAAGGCGTTTGACACCCTCACCTGGCCCTATCTGTTCTCGGTCCTGCGGCGCCTCAATATCGGCCCGACGCTCATGGCATATACACGCCTCCTATACACCGATCTCACCACTCGAGTTCGTATCGGGAGACGTATCTCACCGGCGTTTGAGGTTCGACGAGGCACAAGACAAGGGTGCCCCTTGTCGCCCCTCTTATTCGCACTGGCGGTCGAGCCGCTGGCGGTTCGACTGCGACAGGAAGGTGTAGACTGGGGCGTACCGCTTGCAGACGGCACCCATTGTGTGTCCATGTACGCGGACGATCTTCTCATATATGTCCGAGACATTGAAACGGACCTAACCCCCATAGGGGCAACACTGGCGGAATTTGCGGCTGCCTCGGGACTACAAGTAAACTGGGACAAGTCCACAGTCTACCCTCTACACCCGGACCTACCCCCCCGAGAAATCGAGCTCGGACCACATAAACTCTTATGGTCCGCGGAAGCTCCCCGGTACCTCGGCTTCCGCTTGTACCATTCTCCGGCAGACATTTTTGAAGGCAATCACCGCAAGGTACTAGCTAGTCTGCGCCCGACAGTCGCCTTCTGGAATAAACTACCGCTAGCCCCGATAGGGCGGATAGCTCTTGCTAAAATGGTAATGCTGCCCCGGCTCCTTTACCATTTCACAAACCTGCCGGTGATACCCCCCAGATCCTTCTTTCGCGACGTTGATTCCCTCTTAGGGACCCTTATCTGGGGCGCAGGCCGACATAGGGTCGCCTTGAAAACTCTTCAACTCCCCACAACGCAGGGGGGACTCGGAGCACCGTCCTTCGAGGCATATTTCCTCGCGGCACAGCTCCAATGGCTGTCCTACTGGACGGCGGACCGATACCCTCAGGAGACGGTTACCCCTACCGGCAGAATCGCGACTCCGGAGCTCACCCGTCTACTCCTCCCGGGCACCAAGCCACGGCGCACATACCCCCTCCATGTGGCGATAGCGCGCCGATGCATGATGTGGGTCCACCGGTTATCCCCCGATAAGCCCCCGTACTCCCCACTGCTACCTTTGATAGGCAGCCCCAGGCAAGACTCCTACTTCACGGCTCCACTGTTCGCCGAATGGTCCCACTGTGGCATCACAGACCTGGAGTCGCTCTTCGAGGAGGGTCAGTTGAAGCCACTTGACCGCTTGATCGCAGAATACGGGCTCCCCCCGGGCCAATTCCTTAGATATAGGCAACTGCTCGATGGATACCGGCCCCACTTCAATCTCCAAACTGGCGAGCCAGACACGCATCCAGTAATACACACTATCCTACATATGGGGGTGGGTCGCCACCTGGTCACATGGCTATATAAATCCATCCGGGAACTCATACACGCTCCCCTGACGACCCTACGAGCTACATGGGAAGAGGACATAGGCCGCGCTCTGCACGACTCGGAATGGACTAAAGCGCTCGAGGCTCCAAAACGCGTCTCTAGGAACGCCCGCTTCAAAAACATTCAATACTATATACTACACAGGGCATATCTCACCCCAGCGCGATTACAGAAGTTCTACCCCTCTACACCATTCCTATGCCCCAGATGCTGTTCCCCTGCCGCAAATTTCCGTCATATGTTTTGGGACTGTCCCAACCTTCAACCCTTTTGGCGGGCGGTACACAACACACTATTGGAACTTACGGGTCTCACTACACTAGCCACCTGGGAGTCCAGCGCACTGGGCATCCTCCACGTCTCTAAGCAAGAACCGGTGCATAGACGCTTCGTGTCCTTAGCGCTTGAACGGACTCCGCAGGCACACGCCGGGAGCTTTTAGAGCCGATTTTTTAAAATTTGTTGCTTTCTGTGTACTCTTCTTCTAACAAAAGCCTACCTAAGCCCACCTTAAAACAGCCGAGAAACGCTCCTTAGCGCCGGCTGCAACGACCACACAGACGCCATTCAGGCGAGACCTTGGGCCACGCCCACACTGCAGGCCACGCCCCCTCTGCCTCGGAAACAGATAAAAAGCGCCAAACAGAGCGCCGCCACAGAATTGAACGGACTCCGCAGGCACACGCCGGGAGCTTTTAGAGACGATTTTTTAAAATTTGTTGATTTCTGTGTACTCTTCTTCTAACAAAAGCCTACCTAAGCCCACCTTAAAACAGCCGAGAAACGCTCCTTAGCGCCGGCTGCAACGACCACACAGACGCCATTCAGGCGAGACCTTGGGCCACGCCCACACTGCAGGCCACGCCCCCTCTGCCTAGGAAACAGATAAAAAGCGCCAAACAGAGCGCCGCCACAGAATTGAACGGACTCCGCAGGCACAAGCCGGGAGCTTTTAGAGCCGATTTTTTAAAATTTGTTGATTTCTGTGTACTCTTCTTCTAACAAAAGCCTACCTAAGCCCACCTTAAAACAGCCGAGAAACGCTCCTTAGCGCCGGCTGCAACGACCACACAGACGCCATTCAGGCGAGACCTTGGGCCACGCCCACACTGCAGGCCACGCCCCCTCTGCCTAGGAAACAGATAAAAAGCGCCAAACAGAGCGCCGCCACAGAATTGAACGGACTCCGCAGGCACACGCCGGGAGCTTTTAGAGCCGATTTTTTTAAATTTGTTGATTTCTGTGTACTCTTCTTCTAACAAAAGCCTACCTAAGCCCACCTTAAAACAGCCGAGAAACGCTCCTTAGCGCCGGCTGCAACGACCACACAGACGCCATTCAGGCGAGACCTTGGGCCACGCCCACACTGCAGGCCACGCCCCCTCTGCCTAGGAAACAGATAAAAAGCGCCAAACAGAGCGCCGCCAAAGAATTGAACGGACTCCGCAGGCACACGCCGGGAGCTTTTAGAGCCGATTTTTTAAAATTTGTTGATTTCTGTGTACTCTTCTTCTAACAAAAGCCTACCTAAGCCCAACTTAAAACAGCCGAGAAACGCTCCTTAGCGCCGGCTGCAACGACCACACTGACGCCATTCAGGCGAGACCTTGGGCCACGCCCACACTGCAGGCCACGCCCCCTCTGCCTAGGAAACAGATAAAAAGCGCCAAACAGAGCGCCGCCACAGAATTGAACGGACTCCGCAGGCACACGCCGGGAGCTTTTAGAGCCGATTTTTTAAAATTTGTTGATTTCTGTGTACTCTTCTTCTAACAAAAGCCTACCTAAGCCCACCTTAAAACAGCCGAGAAACGCTCCTTAGCGCCGGCAGCAACGACCACACAGATGCCATTCAGGCGAGACCTTGGGCCACGCCCACACTGCAGGCCACGCCCCCTCTGCCTAGGAAACAGATAAAAAGCGCCTAACAGAGCGCCGCCACAGAATTGAACGGACTCCGCAGGCACACGCCGGGAGCTTTTAGAGCCGATTTTTTAAAATTTGTTGATTTCTGTGTACTCTTCTTCTAACAAAAGCCTACCTAAGCCCACCTTAAAACAGCCGAGAAACGCTCCTTAGCACCGGCTGCAACGACCACACAGACGCCATTCAGGCGAGACCTTGGGCCACGCCCACACTGCAGGCCACGCCCCCTCTGCCTAGGAAACAGATAAAAAGCGCCAAACAGAGCGCCGCCACAGAATTGAACGGACTCCGCAGGCACACGCCGGGAGCTTTTAGAGCCGATTTTTTAAAATTTGTTGATTTCTGTGTACTCTTCTTCTAACAAAAGCCTACCTAAGCCCACCTTAAAACAGCCGAGAAACGCTCCTTAGCGCCGGCTGCAACGACCACACAGACGCCATTCAGGCGAGACCTTGGGCCACGCCCACACTGCAGGCCACGCCCCCTCTGCCTAGGAAACAGATAAAAAGCGCCAAACAGAGCGCCGCCACAGAATTGAACGGACTCCGCAGGCACACGCCGGGAGCTTTTAGAGCCTATTTTTTTAAATTTGTTGATTTCTGTGTACTCTTCTTCCAACAAAAGCCTACCTAAGCCCACCTTAAAACAGCCGAGAAACGCTCCTTAGCGCCGGCTGCAACGACCACACAGACGCCATTCAGGCGAGACCTTGGGCCACGCCCACACTGCAGGCCACGCCCCCTCTGCCTAGGAAACAGATAAAAAGCGCCTAACAGAGCGCCGCCACAGAATTGAACGGACTCCGCAGGCACACGCCGGGAGCTTTTAGAGCCTATTTTTTAAAATTTGTTGATTTCTGTGTACTCTTCTTCTAACAAAAGCCTACCTAAGCCCACCTTAAAACAGCCGAGAAACGCTCCTTAGCGCCGGCTGCAACGACCACACAGACGCCATTCAGGCGAGACCTTGGGCCACGCCCACACTGCAGGCCACGCCCCCTCTGCCTAGGAAACAGATAAAAAGCGCCAAACAGAGCGCCGCCACAGAATTGAACGGACTCCGCAGGCACACGCCGGGAGCTTTTAGAGCCTATTTTTTTAAATTTGTTGATTTCTGTGTACTCTTCTTCCAACAAAAGCCTACCTAAGCCCACCTTAAAACAGCCGAGAAACGCTCCTTAGCGCCGGCTGCAACGACCACACAGACGCCATTCAGGCGAGACCTTGGGCCACGCCCACACTGCAGGCCACACCCCCTTCTTCAGCTACATCATGTGTTGCCACCGGAGGCGCAGCGGACGAGCGCAGCGGGAGCGCCGTTTGCGCGCCAAAGGCGCGCCTAAGGCAAGCCCGTCTGCGCCCGTCCGCGACCAGACGGGACCAGGGGCCACCCCCCCTGCCTCTCCCGCTCCTCCGGTCAGGACCTACAGCCCCACTGCCCTACGGTCCATAGGAAGCAGAGCTACAGCCTCATGTACCCGTACTTTTGCAGCCATATCCCTTCCTCCCTGCTGCCCTGAATGCAAACACTCCTTCCGAAATGCCTTAGCAGGCCCCTCGACACTGAAATATTGCATGCTGGCATTAAACTGTCGATCATTACCTAAGCATAGCACCCACATGTCCATACTGCTAGAGGAGCGCAAGCCAGATGTTATCTTTTTAACAGAGACCTGGCTCTCCACCCAATCTGACCCAGACATAGTCGCAGCTCTACCAAGTGGATACCACATCGTTAGATCGGACAGACCAGTAGGGAGAGGCGGCGGTCTGGCTATTATTCTCAAAAACCAGTACCGTTGCCGCACCACGACAGAAAGTATTCCCGAATGCGAAAGCATAGAATTCTGCATAGAGTTCAACGCCAACACTTCCTTCTCGGGCACCTTGATCTACCGTCCTCCTGACCCAACAAAACTGTTTCATAGGTCGCTCCCGGAGATCATTGCTAAAAGAACTCTATCCGTGGCTAACTACACAGTCTTAGGAGATTTGAATCTCCATTTCAACTCCCCCTCAGATAATATTGCCAAAGAGCTAATAGATGACCTAGGAGCTCTGCAGCTGTCCCAGCTGGTCACAGCTCCAACTCATGAGAAGGGCAATCTGCTTGATCCAATTTTCAGCAGCTGCAGCGAGCTGACTGTCGACCTTCCTATCCCCCTCCCATGGTCGGATCATTTTCTGATACCGTTTTCCTGGGCAACCCACAAGGTCCCTCAGTTACCCCCCCCCGGACAACACTCAGGAGAAACTGGTCAAAACTCCATGTGGAATCCTGGCTGCATAGCCTGGACGCTACCCATCCGCCTCCCTGCTCAGACCCCAGTGCAGCAAACGAAAACTATGTTAGCTGGATCACTAACTCACTAGACACGATCCTCCCTCTCCAGAGATCCTCATCTAAAAGAATGCAGAGATCAGCGCCCTGGTTTTCTGACCTTTTAAGAGAACTAAAACGTCGTTGCAGGCAACGAGAGAGAGCCTGGCGTATGGATTTTCTCCCGGAAAAAAAGGTCGCCTATAAAGAGGCGATAAAAACTTACAGAGATGGGATCAGGACGGCGAAAGCAACATTCTACTCTGATAAAATCCTAGAGGCCAAATCAAAGCCCAGGGAAATTTTCCAGATAATAAAACACTGCTCAAATGTCACCACCGCCCCCCCTCCGAATAAAACCCAAGATCAATGCAACGAGCTTGCGGACTTTTTTCACAATAAAGTCCTGAAAATATACTCCACCTTTCAAACAGGAGCCACAGTCCCAGAGATAGCTGACCCACCCTCTCCTAGAATACTCCCTCCCCTTGTCCAGTCAACCCTCGAGCACTTCCCTCCCAAGGACCTCGACGCCCTCGGTAAAATGGCACGGCAAGTCAAATCGGGTTCCCCATGCGACCCAGCCCCACCAGAAGTTTTGATGCAAGCACACGAAGCTACCCTGCCTGTTATCTTGGAACTCCTTAACACATCTATAGCCTCATGTGTTGTTCCTACAGCATGGAAACAAGCCATGGTGCGGGCGCTGCTAAAAAAAACGAACTTGAACCCCGACGATCATTCCAACTATCGTCCCATCTCTCTTCTCCCTTGGGCTGGCAAGGTGTTGGAAAAATATATAAACGTCCAACTGGTCCAGTTTATTGAAAAGCACTCCCTACTGGATACATCCCAGACAGGTTTCAGGCAGAAACATGGCACCGAAACTGCCTTATTAGCGGTCGCCGAGGAATCTCGAAGGGTTCTGGATCAGGGAGGATCAGTGGCAGTGATCCTCCTTGATCTAAGCGCCGCCTTCGATACGGTCAGCTATGCCACCCTGCTGAACCGTCTCCGGGACATCGGAGTCTCTGGCGACGCTCTAAGGTGGTTTGGCTCCTTCCTGTCCGACAGATCTTTTCAGATCTTCGATGGCGACACAATATCAACCAGATTGATTGATTGATTGATAAAAATTTATAATGCGCAAAACAATGACCCGAAGGTATCAAGGCGCCTAACAATAACATCAAAAGTCTGAATCAATCATCATTACACATAGGCCTGTAAGAAGAGGCGGGTTTTTAAAGCACCGCGAAAAGTCTGCAGGGAGGGTAGGGACCTGAGATCCAAAGGAAGATCATTCCACCATTTGGGAGCTAAAGTGGAGAAAGCCCTGCCACCCCATTTGGCTTTTCGCACACGAGGGGCTGACAGAAGCAATTTCCCGGAGGAACGCAAATTCCTTCCAGGGATGTAGTGGGAGATGATAGAACCCACTCCAGAGTCACTTTTCCTTGCAATGGCTCTGTATGTCATGCACAGGACCTTAAACCGCACTCGGTACTCTACAGGAAGCCAGTGCAACGTTTTTCTGGCCAAGGTGGCCGAAGAGCGTCTAGGAACATCCAGAACAAATCTGGCCGCGGCATTCTGGACAACCTGCAAGCGCTGCAGGAGGGTCTTGTTTAGCCCCGCATACAGCGCATTGCAGTAGTCTAGGCGTGAGCCAATGAGCGCGACCGCTATTTGCTTTCTGGACTGCACATAAAGATATTTCCTGATCCTTCGCAGGGTGTGGATAAGGCCCCAACAGGTGGAGATGGTCCTACTCACCTGTCTGCCCATATCCAGGGCAGGATCTATCATCACCCCAAGATTTTTTGCAGATGTAGTGGGGGAGGGACACACACCTAGCGAGTCAGGCCACCAACTAGAAGACCAGATGTTTTCGTTCCCACCAAACACCATCACCTCAGTCTTCTCCCCATTCAGTTTGAGGGAGTTCTGAATCATCCAGTGACCAACCGCCTCCATACAAGATCTAAATTTGGAGACGGTCTGCACATCTGAATGGGAGAGAGAGACGAGTATTTGGGTGTCGTCAGCATAGGATACTACCTCCATCCCGAAAGTTCTTATTAGTCTGGCCAGTGGGGTCACATAGATGTTAAATAGGGTCGGGCTAAGAGCCGACCCCTGTGGGACCCCACATAGCACAGGCCAGGATGGAGATAGAAACTCACCCATATTGACTCTTTGTTCTCTTCCAGTCAGGAAGGAGGTCAGGAGATCTAGAGCTGCGCCCTTCACCCCCACATCCCTCAGACGAGATGAAAGAACTGAGGGAGAGAGGGTATCAAAGGCCGCAGTTAGGTCTAACAGGACCAGGAGGGTAGTCTGGCCTCTATCCACTGTCGTGCGGATGTTATCAAGCACGACAGTGAGGGCCGACTCGGTGCTATGTTCCCTCCTGAATCCATGCTGAGAAGAGTCAAGACAACCCGAGCTTTCTACAAAAGCGGCGAGATGCTTATTCAGATGTGCCTCAAGCATCTTCGCAGGGGCGGGAAGCAGCGAGATTGGACGGAAGTTTTTCAGGACTTCCGGATCAAGGGAGGCCTTCTTTAGCAGGGGTTTTACTACTGCTTTCTTCCATTCCAGGGGGAAGACACCATCCCTTATTGCTAGATTCATAATTTCTAGCAGTGGTGGTAGGAAGGACTCCCTGCACTGCTTGATGATTTTCAGAGGGCAAGTATCCAAAGGGGAACCGGATTTGATCTTATTAAGCAGGACTTCAAGATCCTGCGGTTCTAGTGGTGGAAAGGAATCCAGGGTGCTTAGTGGAGAAGCATCGAAGGTAGACAGGTTCGACTGAGCCAGGGCATTAGAGACACTGATGCTAGCTCTTTGTTTCTCAAGAGCTAGGTGGATATCCAATATTTTAGTATGGAAGAATAGGGCAATCCTGTCACATAAGTCCTGCGAAGGAATAACAGGGTCAGGAGTTTGTAAGTCGACTAACGCGTCGACAATTTCAAAGAGCTCCTTCGGGGAGGAGAGCGAGGTTGTCAGGGTTACAAAGTAATCTTGTTTAGCCTGCACAATCTCAGCCTTATATTTCCTGACAAGGAGTTTGTGGGCTTCTTTATTCTTAAAGTCCCAGCTAGAATGCCAGAGCCTCTCCTTCCTCCTCACTTCTTGCCTGAGGAGCCTAAGGGAGTCGGAGAACCACCAACCAGCAAGCCTCTCAGCTGTGGAGTACCACAGGGCTCCTCTTTGAGCCCTGTGTTATTCAATGTCTACATGAAACCACTGGCTGGAATCGTCGAACCGTACGGCATCAAAATTGTGTCGTACGCCGACGACACTCAGTTAGTGGTATCATTGGCTCAAGAGAACATCAGTCACCCCCAAGGAGGCCTGCTGAGCTGCCTAGAGGACATCAAGGAGTGGATGACCAGCTCCTCCCTCAAATTAAATGGAGATAAAACAGAGCTCATGCTTCTAGGCCCAGCCTCGCCAACACCTTTTATCTCCTTGTGGCCCCAAGCTCTGGGCACTCCTCCCACCCCCAAGGAAAGTGTCAAGAGCCTAGGAGTGTGGCTGGACAGTAAGCTGTCCTTTTCCACCCAGGCTACCAAGCTGTCCGCCACCTGCTTTGGTATCCTCAAAACTCTAAGGAAGGTCCTTCCACTTCTGCCTCTAGAAGCCAAGAAAGTGGCAGTCCAAGGCCTCATCCAGTCCCGCCTTGACTCAAACAATGCTCTATATGTGGGGGCTCCCGAGATGACTCTCCGGAAACTCCAGGTAGTGCAAAACTGTGCAGCACGCACCCTGTTACAGATTCCACGAGCCCAGTCAGCCAGACCTGCACTGAAAAGTCTTCACTGGCTGCCAGTAAAACACAGAGTGTCATTCAAGGCGTTGTGCATCGCACACCGGGCATTTTGGAAAACAGGACCCGCTATTAACAGCAAGCTTGTCACTCCCTACTACCCAAACAGGAATCTCCGCTCCTCTGAGGCCTTCCTGGCAGTGGTTCCGAGAGTGAAGAGAGCCAGATCCGGGGGTAGGCTGTTCTCATTGAATACCGCTAAACTTTGGAACACCCTCCCCCTCTCACTCCGTTCCAACCCAGACCTGCTGTCATTCCGTAAAAAGCTGAAGACCTTACTATTCACCCAAGCCTCCGAGCTCTAATGTGTCACGTCGCTTGTCCCTCCGATTCTTACCCCAGCGCTTGGACGCCCCTGGGCAGCAATCGCGCTCAATAAATCTATTTCCATTCCATTCCATTCCTGCTGGCCAATAGATGCATAACCATGCGCTGGCGATCCCCGGAGGGCCCCCCCATAGCACAATGGAAGGGGGCGGTTAGTAAATGGGCGGCAGCGGAGGAAGACGCCCTGAGGGAAGAAGAAGCCAAGGGCGCGCGTAAATTCCCCATCTCCATGGAATGGGCCATGCTCCTTCACCGCTTCCGGGAATCCACACTGGCAGGAGACACACCCGACCCTTCCCCTCCCCCCACCCGAGCAGACCGGTAGCCTTTATCTGATGTAAGCCGCCCCAGGGTCGAGTCCCGGATAACCCCCTACATCTTAAGCGACCTCTCGTGTGTCCGGCCACCCGACCAACGCCTCGTTGACCCGAGAAATATCAAACCCCCCTTACCAATCCCCCCCCCCCCTCGACACCCGCCGCCAACATCTCCCTGCTTGGACCCTGCTAGCGCCTACAAGCTTCCCTCCCACAGTTCCGTTCCCCCTCAGTTCACTGGTAACACCGTTATATGCACAATACAGACCCAGATCCTGCGCGGTTATGGCAGGAATGTGCCCGCCTGTTCCTATCCATCGCCTCTATGGCGATACCGTTCCACCGGTTCCCAGCCTACAGGCGCCTTTACGCGATCATAATGCATTGATTAACCGAAGTCATGTATATGTGTACCAGTCCTATAAAATGAGAAAACGTTGCACACAAAGCTGCTCGTGGCTGAATGTTGAAGCCACGACGGCGGATTATTTACTCTGTACTGATATACTTTACTGCAACAATAAAAACAAATTTAAATTAAAAAAAAAAACTGTAACTTCATTTCTCCAATACATTCTTGAATTAGTCCCCGTCGTCAGATTTGTTACACCTGGTAACAATGTTAATACAGCAGTGTACATTTACACTCAATAACCTTGACTTTAAAACTAAACACTTCCATCTAATCCACATCATTGTAAATGACCCAAACTCCAGGCAATCAGAGGCCAGCACCCTCAGTCATTCCACTGGCAGAGGTTTTCAATTTTAAACGTTCACTGTGAAGAAATATCTAGAAAGTTCTTTCAAGGAGAAGAGTTTCTTAATTTTTCTCCATTTTTTTCTCTCAGAACATCTTGCTTTCAGCATGGAATAATGTCACAATGGAAAGCACTGTTTAAGGCATGCAAGATGTGTGGGGAAAAATAATATTTATGTGGATGCCACACATTCAGAATGCTTGCATTGTTTGCATCCCAATCACAAACCTAAGGATTGTTATATTTGCGAGACTTTTTCAACGGAAACTTTAAAAGACTATTGACTATTTTAGAAGAGAAGATAGAGGCTACCTCTGCCAAACACCAAGGTAAGCCAACCATATCATCATCATCAGAAAAGTCTGTACAAAAGATTTCCAAGGAGGCGCTGGAACCCTCATCCTGCCACTAAGTGTCAAACATTTGGTCAGCCACAGTCCACTGCTTCTAAGCAGAAAAAAGATGAGGAGCCTTAGAAACACTCACAAAAGATAAAAAGTGTAGTCCTATTGAGGACCAAGTGCCTATGAAAAGGCCTAAGATTTCCTCAGAAGCAGGCTTACATTCATCAACGAGGCAGTCAGCGACAAGAAAACCATCTGGAAAACAGGCAAGTCTGCCATGTAGTCTGCCAATGGAGCATTCGCTGACAAAGGTATCATCGATGATACAGTCAGTTCCATCGACAAGCAACATTTCTAATGTCAAGAAATGAGGCTACAGTAACAGTAATCTCGGCAATGCTAGGTACAATGTAATCATGCATTTAGCTAATACCTGATTATCACCTCAGAATGAGAAAAAAACATAAGCAACAAAGCAAGCAGTGGCAAAACATTTGTGGACACTAGGATGACTTAAGGCAACTCCACAAATAAAGAAAAAATTTCACTAGTGGGTCAAGAAAGAACATTTTTTTAGGGCAGCCACTGGAACAAGAAAACGTCTTCTCTTCATGACTCCATATGCATCCCTGGGATGAGGAGCTCATTTGAAAATATGCGGGTCAATGGGTTATGGTCCACAAAGGAATCTCAGTTGCACATGATCTACTGAAGCTGAGACTGGTCTGGTTAGAGCTCAAAGCGTTCCTCCCTAAGGTACAGAACATGAATGCTATGGTGCGGACTGACAACACTACCACCTTGTCCGATGTTCTGAAGTAAGGAGGAATAAGATTGCTACTTCTATCACAAAATGTGGATCTTTCTACAGAGCATGTCCCAGAGATCCATAACAATATAGCAGGCTGCCTACGGAGAGAGTACTTGAGCACACATAGGTACAGACAGAAGACAACACAAATTGGTATTTTAAAGATGGGACTACCTCCAGTGAAACATGTTTGCACAAATCAGAATTGTAAATGCCCCAGAAATGAAAGCAGATGTTTTTTTCCAGACTTGCAGGGAGATACCTTTTTGATAGATTGAATAGGGTGATTTATATATGCATTTCTTCCAGTACAGCTAATTACCAGAGTGTTCTGCAACATAAAAAGGGAAAACTGCAAACTAATCCTGACAGCCTAACAGCGTTGTGGGCAATGGCCATGGAGAAGACAATCCAATTGTTGCCAGATGAGCGACTGCTTTCAAGGAATAGATCATAAATACTTCACAACGATCCTCAGTCTTTTTGTATAACAGACTGGCTCTTAAGACTTAGAATTTGGCCTTCTCACAATTTGTTTAGGCCAGAGCTCCTGCAACTGTAAAAACATATAATTTGAAGTTAGAACGTTTTGTGAACTGGGCAAAGAAAGAAAAATTATATCCACTATTATATCCACTGGAGATGTCACCATATCAGTTTTAACCTTCTCTCTTACACTCGGTTAATTCTGGATTTTCGAACACATGAATTTAGATTCTATGTCAGGACCGGAGGCTTCAGATTATGCTATATCTTCCTTCGCTTTATTAACATAAAGAACCCACAGCAGCTTAGGAAAAGATATAATAAGAACAAAAAATGCTTTAAACATAAAGCATTGACGTAATGCTCAACACAAAATCAACAACAACTCCCAAGAGTCTCTTTGTTATAATCATAGTCCACAGTCCTTTGTCTCTGTCCATCATCCCTATATAACCGGACTTCCCATCATCTTCCTCTTTCTTCGCTGCTCCCGCAGCCAGATAAGTGTTTTCTATTTTGTCTTCTTTTATTGTGATTGATTGTCTTGCGGTCTTTGGGGACTCCTTGCATGGTTTATTCCCTTTCAGAGTCCCCTGGTTGCGGGAACGTTCCATCGTTCCTACGCGACTTTATTCCCACTCGTGTGCGGTGCGTACATAGACCGCAAGGGGGCGCCTCGCCGACCCTCCGGCGCGTCTCCGCAGTACGAGGAGCCGCGCCGTGGGGTCTGCTTGCGCAGGGGCCGACCCTCGCGTACCCCTCTGACACCTGGTGATCCGGGTCTGTACTTTCACAATTTTGACGCCCTCTGGGGTCTGTATAGCGGTTTTGACCGCGTGAATCGCCTCCGGGCGAGATCTGTGCACCTCTTGACCGTGTGTGGCCTAGCGCGCTTGAGGGGTACGTAGACCCGGTCCCGGCGAGGAGGGTCTGCGCGCTTGGGGGTTGGTGCAGCCCACCTGCCACGTCAGCTGGCCCAAAACGTGATCGCAGCCGCTGGGCCTGCCCACATTCGAGAACTATTTCGGTTGCCGCCCTCTGGGGTGCCCCGCATTTGCCCTTGGTTCCGAGATGGAAGGGGAGTACGATGAGGAGGCCTGCCCCTATCTGCAGGATGATGAGTTTTACCAAGCGGTGGACAACTCCATCTATCGTTGTGTGACGGAGGTGGTAGGGCCCATGGAGGACCGCCTCTCGGCCCGCATCGTGGAGGAGTGTGCCAAGCTGGCAGCGGCGCAGGTGCCGCCGTCCCCCGAGCTCCCGGGGACGTCCGGCGGGTTGCCGCCCGCGCCGAAGAGACCCCGGGGTGAGGGGCCTTCATCGGAGGCCCAAGGCGTGGATAAGGGCGCTTTCGAGCGCCTTCGTGACGCCTTCCTGGCCAAGGCGACGGCGGTGCCTCCGACGCCCTTGGTGGACCCTGGCACTTCGGGCGGCCTGTCGACGGCGCCCGCCTCCCCGATCTACGACTCTCCGGACACGGATGACGACGGGGAGTCGACCCGGTCTTGGCTCCCGGCGCCTTCGGGAAAGGAGATGCCCCAAGATGAGTCGGGCATGCTGGACCCGGACGAGATCGTCCACCCCCGATCCGCGGCCTGGGCCCCGGGGGAGACGGTGGCGAAGTTTGTCGCGGGCAGGCTGCGCAAGCCCCTGGAGAAGGAGGCGAGGGGTTGCCTGCGCGGGGAATGCCCTCGGCCTACTTTGGAAGGGAAAGTGGCCATGACACCAGAATTGGACCCCAAGATGGCCACCTTCCTGGCGAAATTCATGAAGGACCCCAGGAAGGGGATCGATCGGTCCTGGCGGGCCTGCCAGGACAAGCTGTTGGATGCGGTCGGGCCCGCCACGAAGATCCTCGATATGGCGGAGGAGGCTCGAGCGAATGGCACCGCCATTTCACCGGAGGTGCTCTCCAACTGGGCCCAGAGGGTGATCGTATTCTTGGGCAACGCCAACTGTGCCCTGTCCACAGAGCGGCGGCGGTCGCTCCTTATCAAGCTGGACCCGAAGCTGGGGGACCTGGCCTCGTCGGAGGCAGGTGCCGTGGCCCAGGGTGGCCTCTTCGGTGAGCCTTTCATCCGCGAGCTTGGAAAGTTCGTGAACACGTTCACGTCGCTGGACAAGGCCCAGTCCAGCATCAAGAGGGTGTTCCACCAGCGTTTTTCTGGAGGGGCCGGTCGCGGCAGGGGCCGCGCGATCGGCCGTGGTCAGCAGACCAACAACCGTGGACAAGGCTCCGGAAGAGGTCAGTACCAGACCTCGGCCAACTACACCAATTTCTACCCCACGAGGGGACAGCGCTATGGTGGCAGAGGATTCCAAAAGAAGTCCGGACAGGGAAATGCCCCCGGTAAGTGTACTTTGCTTGGATCAAGTTCCGATTGGGGGGCGGCTGGCAAGCTTTTACGGGGAGTGGGAATTGCTCACTGCCGATGCTTGGGTTTTGCAAACTGTGAGAGGTTTCCATATAGAGTTTCACGACCAGCCAACTCAGGTGAGGCCCCCGCGCCCGATGGTTTTCTCAGAATCCGACGCGCGATTGATAGACGGGGAGGTCTCAGACTTGCTGCGCAAGGGAGCCATCCGCCTATCAAGGCGCCACCCACATGGGTTCCTCAGCAACGTCTTCTTGGTAGACAAGACGGATGGGGGCAAGAGGCCTGTGATCAATCTCAAGGAATTCAATGGGTGGTTGGTCTACCGTCACTTCAAGATGGAGGGGATCCACCTCCTTCGAGACGTGCTCCTCCCTCGGGATTGGATGGTGCGACTGGATCTCAAGGATGCCTACTTGGTCGTCCCCATCCACCCCCCTCATCGTCGTTTCCTACAATTCCTGTGGGACGGCAAGGTGTTCGAATTCACCGCCCTGCCGTTCGGCCTTTCTTCGGCCCCGTGGTGCTTCACGAAGGTCCTTCACCCGGTAGTGGAATTTCTCAGAAGCCAAGGGGTCCGTATGATAGTATACTTAGACGACATCCTCCTCATGGGGCAGTGCCCAGAGGTACTGACTGGAACACTGCGTCAAGCTGTCGGCCTGCTTCAGCGACTGGGGTTCGTCGTCAACGGCTCCAAGTCGGTCTTGGTTCCCACTCAGCAGATCACCTTTTTAGGTTTCGTGGTGGACTCGGTACAGGCGGTCTTGAGCCTACCGGGTCGGAAGGTTGCAAAGATACGACACCTGCTTCGACAGACGATCGCGAGAGATCGTACGTCACTGCGCCATGTCGCCAAGGTGGTGGGTCTTCTATCGTCCTCCATCCAGGCGATTTTCCCAGGCCCGCTGCACTACAGAGCTCTTCAGCGCCTGAAAGCGCAGCATTTGCGCCGTGGGATGTGTTACGATCAGTGGGTTCCCCTCACGGACGAAGTGAAGGAGGAGATGTCATGGTGGCTGTCTCACATGGAGGCATGGAATGGGCGAGCGATCTTCGGGTCGGCTCCGGACTTGATCATAGAGTCCGACGCCAGCAGGTCGGGCTGGGGCGCCCGGTGCGGGGATTTTTCCACCGGCGGCGCCTGGTCGTCAGAAGAACAACAATTGCATATCAATTGTTTGGAGCTCCTGGCGGGCTCCTTCGCGGTTCGCTGTTGGACCAAAGATTCGGTCAAGGCTTGTGTCCTGCTACGGATGGACAATATTTCGGCGGTCCAATATGTGAACCACCTGGGAGGTCCTCGGTCCCGCGCCTTGGCGGATTTGGCG
This sequence comes from Lissotriton vulgaris, assembly GCF_964263255.1. Lineage (NCBI taxonomy): Eukaryota > Metazoa > Chordata > Amphibia > Caudata > Salamandridae > Lissotriton > Lissotriton vulgaris. The sequence goes on from NC_141693.1 coordinate 1,900,380,463, forward strand.
AAGGACTTCTGGGATTATTGCCTGTCTCGTCACATTGCGGTGACGGCAGAGTATCTGCCAGGCCAGTCCAATCAAGTAGCGGATTGGCACTCTCGACATCTCAGGGATGCCAGCCAGTGGAAACTGGATCCGGGTGTCTTCCGGTGGCTACGCTCCCTTTGGGGCCCCTTCTCGGTGGACCTCTTCGCGTCCCGTCTCGACCACCAGCTGCCGAGGTTTTACAGCTGGAGGCCGGACCCTCTGGCGGAGGCCACGGACGCGTTCTTACAGGATTGGAGTCGGGAACAGCCGTTTGCGTTTCCCCCGTTCTCCATGATCATGCGTACGGCGGCTCAAATACGCCGCCAGGGTGCGGACCTGGTGTTGGTTACACCGCTGTGGAGGTCTCAAGTTTGGTTTCCGGTTCTTCTGGAACTTTCCTGGGATTTTCCAATCCTACTCCCCCTGTTTCCTCTGCTCCTGACGAGCCCGGATCAGGAACCTCACCCTCTCGTCATGCAGAACACTCTCCGCCTCGTGGCGTGGAGGCTCTCAGGAGACGCTGGACGCTCCCGGGCCTTTCGGGGTCAGCTGAGCACTTGCTCTCCAAAGCATGGGCCGATAGTACGACGAAGCGTTACAGATCCGCTTGGCTTAAGTGGATGCGTTGGTGTTTACGAAGGGATTTGGATCCCATGGTCGCCGGCCTTGTTCCCGTGCTGAATTTCCGGGCTCATTTGGCCGACAAGGGTTTAGCGTATAGAACGATCAATGCTATCCGTTCGGCGATTTCTGCGGGCCATGATAACATCGATGGCCATCCGGTAGGGGAACACCCTTTTGTATGCCGGCTTCTGCGTGCGGTTCGCCTCGCTCTGCCGCCGGAACCCAGGTACTCCGTCCTTTGGGACGTCAATTTGGTTCTGAACCTGTTCCTATCGTGGCCAGCGAATTCTTATCTGTCTCTGAAGGAGCTTTCGGCGAAATTAGCCATGTTGTTATGTCTGGTCTCTTGTAGGCGCGTCTCGGACGTGCGCGCGCTGGATGTTTCTGCACGCATTTTTTCCCCGGATGGGGTTACTTTTACGGTGGGCCGACGCACTAAGACGTCGTCGCGTTCCATTTCTTATCCAGCCTTTACTGACACTCCTAAGTTGTGTGTCGTGCAATGCCTCAAAGCATATGAGGACCTGACCTTGGATCTGCGCCCTCCGGGCGAGCGTCAGTTGTTGATTGCCCTGCGAAAGCCACACAAAGCTGTCTCCTCCCCCACTATTGCTCGTGGGTGCGTTGGGTCATGCAGGAAGCGGGCATCAATACTTCTCTCTTTGGAGCACACTCCGCCAGGGGGGCCATGGCCTCTAAGGCATTCTCGGTGGGTGCTCGTCTGGAGGACCTTATGCGAGCGGCGGACTGGTCCTCGGATTCCACCTTCAAGAGGTTTTATTTTAAGCCGGTGGTGGATTTAGCTCAGTTGGTGGTAAGTAAGCTTTAAACTAGCATAATCTGAAGCCTCCGGTCCTGACATAGAATCGAAATTTGCCTAGCTTACGTAACGGTAAGTTTCAATTCTATTAAGGACACGGAGGCGAGGATTATCCCACCCGGACTACAGTGGTGTCTCTACCCGCCCGTATGGCAGTAAGTAAAGCGTTTTCCTTTACGTTGTCAGTACTGTGTTGTTCACTAAATGCCCCTCGCCTTGTTGTCGCATTTTCCTGGGCCACCTCGCTGATGCTGTTCCTTTTTTGACAGGCAACGACGGTGCTAAACAGGACCAATGAGGCTTAAGCGTGATCTACGCGAAGAAAGAGGAGGAAGATGATGGGAAGTCCGGTTATATAGGGATGATGGACAGAGACAAAGGACTGTGGACTATGATTATAACAAAGAGACTCTTGGGAGTTGTTGTTGATTTTGTGTTGAGCATTACGTCAATGCTTTATGTTTAAAGCATTTTTTGTTCTTATTATATCTTTTCCTAAGCTGCTGTGGGTTCTTTATGTTAATAAAGCGAAGGAAGATATAGCATAATCCTCGCCTCCGTGTCCTTAATAGAATTGAAACTTACCGTTACGTAAGCTAGGCAAATTTCGATTCACCCAGCACTAATAGCTAGATTTTGTACAACTAACAGGGCTTTAAGTTGGTGGGGGGCTGAGCCCCCCCAGTTTTTTTGGAGGCCCTCAAAAGGGGGCTCTAGGGGGTTCTATTTTCGGGCCTCAAAGGTCAAAGTTAGGGTGAGCAGACGTTCCGGTTTTTGTTTGGTGTTACTAGTGTTGGTAACATGTCATTATAGTGAAATACTGCCAATTTCGTTTTTCACTATTGAAAGGCTATCTTGCCCATAGGATAACATCGAGAATACTGTGTAACATGTTTACCTGCATATATTCCCATAACAGCAAGATAGACATATGGAATCTGGTATCCCTGAACGCAGGCGTGCAACCCCATTGGACTCCATGGGCTTCAGCTCCCCCTCATCATGTGTGGCAGCCCGGGATGAGACGCTTCTCGGGCACACACACAGCGGCACGCGAGCACTTCACAGGTCTTTAAAAGACCATTTGCATATTAATGAAGAATTGTTGTTGTCTCACCCCTGCTAAGAGCCCCTGCAGCTCCACTCTGACTATTGCTTAAAGATTCAACCCCCCACCCCAACATTTTTTCTTAGCCCCCCCCTGAAATTTGGCTCTAGTTGCGCCTCTGCCTGAACTCAGAATTTAATAGCACATCCTTTAGTGAAATAGCAAATGGTTTTTTTCAGTGTTTGGTATTTTATGGCTTATACTTAATAAATATACTTTTTTGCCTATTTTATTATCCTTTGCTGGATGCGACTTCATGATTTTCTTATGCACACAATGCTAGTTATTTTGATTTAGACCACACCCCTACTCGGATAGGCCACACCCCTTTAAGACATTTGCCACTCCCCTTTTAGAGCACCCCCAGTTTTCTTTCCCACTTAAAGCCCTGACAAGTAATAATCAGCTGACATTGTACACCCAAAGAGTCATAACATAATTCATGAAAGGACTGTTCAGACTATTTCCACCCGTTTCCAAACTGGTTCTGTAATGGGAGCTGAAATGTTTGTTATTTGAACCTATTCATGCAGCATCAATTCAGCATTTGTCTTGAAAGACAGCATTTCTTCTAGCCATTACTTCGGGAAGAAGAGTAAGCGAGCTCCGTGCCTTGTCAAGTAAATACCTGTTTTTATGTTTTTCAAAGGATAAAATTACTCTTCCAACCAACCCGAAATTCCTAAAGTTTCTTCCTCTTTTCAGATAAAACAACTACTTTTAATACCAGCATTCTTTTTAGACGCAAGCACAACTATATTCAGTGAGTATAAAAATATATCTTCAATCTTACGTGCATGAAACAAAAGAGTTCCATAGAGCAGATGGGTTTTTAGTCCAGTATTTAAAGGCAAAGCATTAAGGAAACAAGCATTAGCAAGACGGATTGCTGCCAGGGGCGGTGGGTGACATTTGAAAGTGGTGAGGCGCAAAGTGATTTGCATACAGCACCGTAGAGAGCGAGCGTGCCCGAACCCCAAAAGGGGGTTTTGGGGGGGTTACCCCCCCCCAAGAAAATTTTGAAAAAAAAGAAGAAAAATCGTGCATTTTCAAGCAAATTTGAGAAAGCAGGAAGGTTAATAAAGCAATTCTGAAAGTGCAGTTATTACATTAATAGATGGCATAACATAGGTAGCTGCTTATTCAGTATAACCACAGAGCTTCATACATTCCGTCCTATTACGCTCAGTTGCTGAATTCAGACTATAAGACTTTCATGAAAATCTCAGCTCTAAGAGTAGAAGAAGTTGCACAGCAGTTGGGAAACAGCCTTCAAAAAGCATTGGCAACCACGCCTTACTTTTACCACGTTTACAGTAAATAATGGAAATAATAAAGTATTAACATATTTGTGTTTGTTAGTGACATGAAATAAGAAATGTTGCCCTGTCCAATGTATCAATACCAAAAACATGCACTTACCGCTACCATCATTTTCAGGCTACCAGACCTCTGTGTGATTTTGATAGCATTTAGAAGCTTAGCCTGGGGTCTTAAATCTGGAAAAATATCCACTTTCTGCCAGTACTTTTGCCCAAGCCCAAGGTAGCCCTCTGTATTTGTCTACACCTTCTAAAATCAAATGCAAGGAGAATGTTCCTGTTTTTGTGCTCCTAACTGTTCTCAAAGTGGAACAGGTGATCTGAAATGCAAAATTTAGTGAGAACCCTAGTTGACAAATTACCAAAAGGTATGTAGTGCTTCTGTTACGGCATTGGAGACCTTGAACATCTATTTATAAACTGGGCCTAGGTGGATGGCAGGGAAAAACACAGAAAATGCTAACAGGTAAAGAAAAATACTAGCCAAAACTAAAACACACACAAACATCACTTAGAAACCGTCTCACTTTACTGCAAAATCCACCCCAGACCTTATCCCTCACTTAGACCCATTGTGACTGTTAGGCAATCCTTGATACCCCCATGGTATCCCTGGGCCTTTTGAGGTGCATCCAGAATCCCAAGACATTTCTCCAGATATCCACACAAGATTAATTACAACACCGACCATTGACAGTACATTTTAACACCACAGCATATTTACTGAACGGAAATAATATTTTTTTGTGCAAGAATCATAATTTTTTTTAAGTCAATTATCAGCCTTTTGCCCTGCCGTGGTACTTAAGGTGGTACTTTTTCGGAGAAAGGTGTCTGTTAAGAGCTAGCCTCCATTGTCTGTCTGCTTGCCCCAGCCCCTCCTGCACATCCTCCATTTTCCATGTGCTCCGCTACCCACGTCCATGCGCCATGCCTCTACCTCCCACCATGTTGCAATAACAAAAGGTCTATGACACAGCCAACGCTGCCAACGTCATTGAACTTTTTTCCATTCCTCCCCACCTGCATCCTTTTCTTCCATGTTGCCTCCTGCCCTCCATCCATCTGTTGCCTCCGACTCACTCCCCCGTGTTGCATCTGGGGAGCAATAAATAAAGAGCCCTATTATGCGGCTAGCACGTGCCACATCATAGCACTTTTACTATGAATTACTTTTTGCCATGCTGCACAACAGACGCCCTGCTGTACAACATGGCTACTAAACTGTGACAAAGCCTGTTAGAGTCTGCATCTGCAGACAGTAAAATGACTGACTAATAGTGTGGAGCTGACAGGAAGAGGTGGAGAACTGCAGCATTACAGTGCCGTGGCAAGGCAACCTGCACCTCCCTTGAACATACACAGAATGGCCGAAGCAACGGGGCATTTGAGCCAGAGTTTCAAGTCCGCATTCAACCAATCATAATTGGTACTTGTTTTTACACTATTACATTCCAATCAGGGAGCCATACAAGACATTAGGGCTGCTCTGCATTTCGGGTCAGCCATTACTCCTACAACAAGTAATATACCGCAATCCTGCTTGGGCTGTCCAGATGGATCATTTACATTCTCAGTGCCAAACTCTATGCAAATTGGTACAAATTTATTGCAGGAGTGTTTTTCAAATTCGGTGACTTTATTAGAGGATATCATTTTATGAAGAGTATTCCTGGAGAGGAATCACTTATGCGGGAGATAATATTATCAGGAAATCACGAAATTAGTCGCCTTTTTTATTTAGCTTTCTTTATCTCATACGAAATTGGTAGAATCTCCAAAAGCGGGGTTGACAGTCATTATAAAGATTTATATACGGCTTCTATTAGTCTTATTCAAATTCTTATTAGCCTCATAGATGCTAGTAAACATCCCTCCCCAGTGCTGCGCTGTCCATTGGAACCAGTGCTGAAAGGACGTCCAATGGTCGTGCGCAGCACTGGGGAGGTAGTGCTGCCGTCGGCCAACGCACCGACGCAGCACTTAAGGGGTTATTTGTATTATTATTATTGTCGTAATAATTATTATCCTTATTAATTTAATAAATTCACAGAAATAATTCATATAATCTTGTGACTCGTGTGAATACCCTTCTTTAAATCAAAAGTATTTGAGAAGAACTATGATCAATCAGTATATTACAAAGTATGGGCCATATACTTGTTTTCATTAAAATACTGTGCCATGTTCTCAGGTGCCCTGGCCTCTTTTCCGTATACATTGACCCCTTCGCTGCGGAGGTTATTTTCCCGCTGTGCTGGGAGGGGGGGGGAGGCGGGCACGGCGCCCGCATGCTCATGACGAGCTCAGCTCGTCATGAGGCACGGCGCCTGCATGCTCATGACGAGCTCAGCTCGTCATGACCACACCCATTCCCGTAGAACGCTCAGCACAGCAGGGGAATTATCCCCGCATGCGAGCGTTCCACAGCTCATGACGAGCTGAGCTCGTCATGAGCACCGGAGCGCCGTGGCTCATGACAAGTTCAGCTCATCATGAGCATGGAAAGAGTTAAGTGGCAATATCTTATTGTTGATTTTGCTTACAAGAAATCTTGGAAATGCAAGGTAGTGTTTGCTTTTTGTTGTTAGCAAAACATTCACTTACTCTGAGATTTTTTGAGTAAATATATGCGCTCAAAATGAGTCACTGATCCTTATGGCCCACAAACAACCTGTTTTCAAGCTGTGACATCTACAAATCATGTGGTAAGTCAGATAAATATTGGGTTACGTAAACGCACCGTGTACAGTAATGTGGCCCTATTAGGATCTTCTTCGGTTTGGTGGGATTTCCGGGTGCTTTCTCTTTATTAAATAGTTCATTTCTGTCGACAATAAATCCAGTTATTAAGTATAATAGGGACAGCGCAGGTACTCTATATTGCCTTGCTAGTGGTAGCCCAGACTATTCCGTAATACTAAAACGTACCCCTTGGAAGGTAGGTGAAAAATGTTTGCACTGTTTTTAATAAGGCTTTCGCCTTACCGAAGTGCGAATTTGAATGTAATGAGTGTCTGTCTGCCTTAAGTAGCACAAGGAAAGAAGAACGCAGTAGATATAGAAATAAAATATATATAATCTAGCTACAAGTAGTGAGTCACAGTCACTGACTAATTCAGCTAGGCTCCTCAAACAGCCTAGGCCTGAGAGGCCTTAGGCCTCTCTGGCTGCACAAGGCCCAGCGTCGTCATTCTAAATAAATCGAGATTAGATAGAACTATAAATTACTTATAAAAAACTCTAATATCAATACTCACTGATGACGACGGGTTGACTCGAGAGAGCGAAACCAGGGCACAGCACACTCACAGGCTGGCTGATGCGCACACACCGTCCACGAGGCGAGACTTGAGATCCACCAGAGAGAGAGTATAGAGAACAGCCGCGAAATGGCCAATCACTGCATGACTCAATGAAGTCAGATTGGCCATTATGCAGTGCGGCTGAGCCACCCACGCGCGGCATCCAATAATGGATTGCCCTGCCAGGATTGGCTAGGGGGGCACACTGAGTGCTCGCCCTTTCTATCGCCTGGTTAAACCCAGCACCCCCCTGGCCACTCGCTATCAGGGGAACTCCAATGCGCATGCTTGGGCTAGTTTCAGCCCCAAGCTTCACTTGCGCGCTAGAGCCTGGTACACCACTGCTGCTGCAGCTGAGTGACATGGACTGTCACTGAACTCAAGCTGCACAGCAGTCTAGCCCCCCTGCGCGCAGAGCACTCCCCGATTCCCGGATACCATGGGTGCTGCCCGGATTCCCGACGGCGTTCAGATCATGAGGATTATATTTAAGTACAGTGTGTGAATGAAATCAAATAAATCAATGACAAATTAATTTCCTTGCAGCCGCGGGTCCATGGGCTAGTGGGGCTACGCCCCTACGCCCCAATGGACGCACCACGGCTGATTGCTGCTAACATCATGACAGCTCATGTATCATTGAGAAGGACAGTCAGAGCACATTTCACAAAGGCTATGGAGGCGACGACAGCGCTGTCCACAGGAATTCCTCTGAGACATTTGTAAAGTGGCAACTTGAGAGAGCAACGCAGGGTTTTGCTAAGCATTACTGCACTGGTTTACAAACCAGCAAAGAAACTGTAGTAGGACAAGCTGTGCTTGGAAACTTATTTTCTTAAGGTTAGCCTCATCCCCACCTTTCTCTGTTGTGTATTGTGCTGCTTTGTTAACACGAATTCAAGCAAATGAAGCTATGAAGTTCTAATGCTAGAGAAGGGAAAAAGTGACTTACCTGTAACTGATTCTTTGGGATCAGCATCTTTTCTAGATTCACATGGAGCCCACCTGCCTCCACTTGTAATAAGGCTTTCTTTTTATAATATCATCACTTAATGGGCTAGAAAATGTGTTAGTTGGAAGCCTCTAGCAGGGGAACAGATGAGGGCGCTAGCCTCTAATTGGTTGGAGTTTTCAATGATGTGGATAGGATGGAAATGCTCAATGAAATGTGACTAACATTGTTACTGGGAGTTCCAAGTCTGACAACGGGAAATCATTCTAGCGTGTGAACCTATGCAACAGGGCAGTGCTGGAAAACCAGAATTATAGGTAAGTCATTTTTTTCCATCTCTAGGTAAGTCATTTGTTTCCTTCTCTGGGCTTGGTATCTTTCATATATTAACGTTAGAGTCACCATCTACCCTTTCATGAGGCTACAGCTTTGTCAACACTTTACAAACTTAGAAAATCTGATCTATGTAGCCCTTGAGGGCGATTGAGCTTTGTCTCTGCAACTCATTTGCTAGAGTTTGGCTCATATAATGAGGTGAATATATTACGTACACCATATTGACTGCTAAGAATTCTAAGCCTGTTAAGGGATAAAATAAGGACTGTGAATTTACGTAGCAGTAGCTGCCCGTGCAGGTAGGAGCAGTGGGGTTGTGGGGACGGATTGGGGGGATTCAACAGATGACCAAGAGGGAAAAATAAATAAATAAATAATTTTACCTCGTCATCTGCCGAAATCCCTGGCCCCACCAGGATACCAACATTGCAGAACTGTAGTGAAAGTTAAGTAAATTCACAATGACAGACAAAAAGCACTGCCAATACAAATGCTTACCTCTGCACATACCCAACTTTTTAATATTTTGTGATCTTCAAGATAATGACTGCTTCTTTGTAAGGAGTCTTTGGTTAGGAGTTGTTCGCACTTTTAGGCCTCTAATGTGGATATTGCTAGTTGGACAGTGGAGCCAAGGGCATTAATCCTGATCTCAAACCAATGCAAATACTGCAATGAAATATGACACTGTTCCACAGTGTAGCAATTAAAGAAGGGACTGGAGCACAGTGCAGCAGTGATGCTATACGGACACAAGTAAACTGCACAGGTCCTCTGGTGCGCTCCACTGTGACCCACCTGCAATATTGAAGTGCCGTGTGTTTTCACATTTTAGGCTGCAGTACTTGCCACTTAATTGCAGACAATTAAATTTAAGATCTAACAATCATCTATGAAAGCTTGGTAAAAAATGATTGCACTGTATATAAGCTCTAGATAGATGTGTGTTGCTGTATTGATGCTGAAGGCTTACTCCTACACAACTGTTAATAAGATATTGGATTTGGTTTTAGTTAAATTGTAATTTGAATTTGCCCAAAAGTGTCGCAACATTGAAACCATCATCGGACTCCAAGCCTAGATTACAGAAAGGCTAACTAGACACCAGTGCTTTTCTGAAAGGTGAAGACTTTTTTGATTCCTCTAAAATGGTGGGTGTGGACGTTCTCATACGATAAAGCTCAAAGCATGAAGGTCGGGTCTTCCTACAATGAGCATCTGGGACGCAGAATGAAAATTAATTTCTGTGTTGATCATTTCAGAGCTGTTTTTAAATTAAAGGAGCAAACTGTGGTGATTAGATTATACAAGCCATTTTAAGGGTTCCAGGTTTTATTTCTGGGGTCATTTTTAGGTCTAGTGTTAGCCAATGCTTGTCTGTTTTGTTTACATTAATTTTTCATTCTTTTTTTCATTACGATTTTTTATGGCACCTAAAAATTAAGTATTTCCAGCACATTAGCTTTGAAATACCCAAAATAACTTATTTACCATGCCAGTATAGAACTTTGGGAATAGATTTTACTTTGAAATGGTGGCTTTATTGAGCTTCTGACTCCAAAGATTACTCTGTTCCTGGTGGAGACAACAGGGAATAATTTCTCCCAATCTTCCAGCTCTTCACTTGATACCAGCAGCCACAAAATACGTCACTCAGTTCACAGGTCCTCCCCTTCTCATTGATTTGTTTTGTTGTTAAATTCCATCACAGCACTTAAGATCCTCTGAAAATATACTTCTCGTTGTTTCCCAGTTTTTTGAAAACTAGGACCTATGTCATATGTGAATATTTCAGGCAGGTCGCTGAGGCCTGAATCTCTGGTCTTCGGGGACGGCTCGTGCGATCTCCTTTATGGGCAGTAATAGTGATCATGCTCATGCTGTAAGCAGGCTTTCTGTGGCCTTTTGTGAGTGAGAGCAGCGTCAGGAAGAGGTGGAAATTATATTGTTTCTTTTGAGCCTCGCAGTATTACCCTATTGCCTCTTTGTCCCCCCTCCTTGTTCTTCTCATGACGTATGAGGCGTTTATACCTCCCTCAGACAGGTCACAGGCTTCAGTTTCTTTCAACATGTTCTGAACTCATACTCCACCCCAGTCATGCGAATATAAACAACATCTATACCTAAGCACTTCTTGTTTCGTTTTGTCTTTTCCTTCAGGCTGCAGTAGTTGTTTGTAAGTCAGAAGCTTATAAAGTGAGTAAATGCCTGTCGGAATCTTGACACTAGCTTCCTAAAAAGAAGCCAATAAAGTAGAATCCTATTTGGAGAGGGGTGGGAAAAGTCAGCTTTTTAACATTTTCCTGAATTGAGTCAAGTTAGGTTGGGATCTCAGGTGGAGTAGGACAAACTCCTACCTCCCCATCTCGATTTATTGATTCTAGGGAGGGCTACCAGTTTAGCTGAGCTGGACCGAAGATCACAACTGGACCATGCCAACAGAAGATGTTTGAGAAGCACTGAGGGCCAGTCTTGTGAAGTGCATTCTGGACTAGGCAGAGGGACTTAAATTAGATCCTCTTGCAAACTGGCAGCCAGTGAAGGCTAAAGATGCTTTTGAGAGACAGGGCTGAATTTGGGGATTTGCAAAAGCAGCCGCACTGCTGCATTTTGAAGGGATTGCTGCTTATTCAGCAAGCACTGCTGTAGGCCCATGTACAGTTCATTACAATAGCCTATCCTTGACATGACAAGAACCTTGATAACCATTTTCAGCAATTCTGGGGGAATGTAGAGAAAAACCTTTTTCTGAATCCTGAGCTGGTAGAAGCAAGAGGATGTAACTTGATTAATTTGATTGGAAAAGCAAAGCTTTCCGTCAAACAAAACCCTTAAGTTCCTAGCTTTCTGCACTGGTGTGGGATGTGGGCCAAGATTGTAAGGCCACAATGAGATGTTCCAGGAGCTGGTATTATTTTGAGAAAGGAGCACCTCCATTTTCTCAGAGTTCAATTTGAGACAGTTATCCTCCTTCCATGTCACAATTTCCACCAGGTAGTTAAACTTTTGGCTACCTCCTCGACTTTAGATGAAACTGACACTACTTTTGGAGTGCCGTCTGTGTTTGGCCATTGGGTAACAAAGCATAGGGCTTAACGATGAGCCCTCTGGCACTCCACACGGGAAAGAGAAAATTGTGATGAGGTGAAATCTCCAAAAGGAACCACTTGCTCAGATAGGAAGGGACTGATGATGGTAAGAGCTGCGCCTCTAATGTAAATTTTATCCAGCCGGATGATAGGCAAAAAAATGGGAACCGTATCAAATGCGGCCTAGAGATGGTGAAGAATCAGTGCGCCCTCCCTCCCCTATCGACTATCATTCTAATCTCTTTGGTGGCAGCAACGAAGGCTGACTCCGTACAGTGATGTGGTCTGAAGTCATATTGTGATGAGTGGAGTAGTAAGCACCCCCTCCTACCTGCGGTCGTTGCGAGGGATCACCAGCATCCCGTCCCCTCACTCTTACTTATGGCCGTCGCAGGGTGGCAAAGGACGGGACTAGCTACGCCACTGATTCTGAAGGATCCAGAGGTGGTTGTCATCAAAAAAGGACATAATGTCCTCATTCATAGCCTTTTCTCATTTTCCAGTATCTTGGCAAGCAGTGGAAGGCTGGAAATGGGCCAATAATTCTACATATCACGGAGTCAAAAGAAGGTTTCTTTAAGAGAGGAAGCACCGAGGCCTTTTTCAAGACTGTCGTAAAGTGATCTGAAGCCAATATCTTATTCAGCAGCTCAGTCATATGGTCTGACACTGTGAGAGAAACCTTGTATAAAACACGAGGGTGACAAGGGTCAGATGGAGAGCCTGACTTGATCGTTTCGATAAATGTCACTACCTTTTCTTCCCATAGGGAGGTAAAATTCATGAAAACATTAGGAGCCAAATTTATATTACTTATCCAGGCTTCTGATACTATAGGAGCAGAAATGTGAACTTTCATGAGAGTAATCACTTGATTGGAGGTAAATTTGTTAAAGATAGTAACCATTTACTGAAAGAAATCTGCAAGCTTGTTGCAAAAAGATTGTTCATTAGTAAAGACTTTACTATTATTAGAGTCAGGCAGAGTGGTAACTGTCTTAAATAGTTCCTTAGTGGAGTCTTCAGCAGTGTTAATTCTTTAAGTGAAATATCTTGTTTTCTAGGAGATAATTAAAGCTTTATGGTCGTTGATGAGAGATGTATACTTGTTTTTTTCTTCAAGGTAATAGTCTTTCCTCCTCCTATGTTCTTGAGCCCTACATTTGTATTTGTGGTGTTTTAAATCAGATGAATACCAGGGAGCAGACGGTTTCCTTCTGTAGTTTGTCATTACGTTTTTCAGGGGGCAATAGTGTGACTGCAGAGTCGATCAAATTAGTAAAAGTAGTGGTTGCAGAGTCTATATTGCTACCTAATACAGGAATGGAGCTTATAAAGATTTTGTTAAGCTCCCTTTATCAATTTTCTGCCACATACAAAACTTAAATGTGGTGGAAAGGTTAGACTTAAAGGAATTATTAATGGGAACTGTGAGGTTAAGAAAAACAGCTTTATGGTCTGACCATGGTAATGGCAAAACTTTGTCAAAGCTTAGATCATAGTTGTTGGTAAATACCCCATCCAGAGTATGGTTGACCCGATGAGTAGGTAGATTACTATCTGTGTAAGGTCAAAACTGCAAAGGCAATCGACTAAATGATCTGTATCTTTGTTTCCAGTTAGCTCTTAATGAAAATGTATGTTGTCTTAAGGTGATTGCGATAAATAATCACAATCCAACCACCATGTTTAGCTTGTTTATCTACTCTGAAAATATCATAGCCATCAGCAATGGCGGCTCTTAGATCTGGGCCTGTTGTAGCGTCAGCCGATGTTTCTGTGCGGTTTGGAGAAATCCTACAACCGCTACAGGGCTAGGGTCATGGGTGATGAAAAATCGGAAGCGGTGAGGCTGTAGAGGTGCTATCAGACTTCTCTTGTTACAGTGAGCCATCTTTTGTTGAGAGCGTGGTTCTCATTGGGCTACCTATTGTGTCTGAACATAACTGAACTTGCGTGCCTGCTCATGCGTGTGACCTTTCTGCTTCAGAGGTCATCTTCCATGTGACACAACTGTAAAGAAACACGTCCATTTCAAGGCAGCACTATATGGAAAGGAAGTACTGTTTTCTGGGCATGTAAAGGAAAGATAGGAGGAAAAAAACAATGTGGCCCCTTTTTTATAGGGTAAGCTTTAGTATTGTGATTGGTAATTTTCCCATTGTGTCTTGATATTGCCCAATGACAAGTCTAGCAGAGCCCTTTTATTGCTGCGTTTTCACATCTGAAGTAATTTGTACTTCACAATTGAAGGGAAAAGGTCATACAAGAAGAGGCACTTGTATCCAGAAGCTTTTCTAAGCACTGGGGTGTTACCTTCTACGGAGGGACAAACCTTAATTCAAGAAGTAGTTTCCAATGCTTTGACAGAGGAGAAAAAATAGAATAAAAGTGCATGCAAAAATCCTTACAGGCATGACATTTCATCATTATCATCGTCTTCAAAATAGGACCCAGTTCTGTTGTATTCAAATATATTAACATTAACAGGGAAGAAGTCTTTCAGGTTCATGAACATATCAGAATTAATTTGGAGTGTCATATCCAAAGGCTGCTTCCTTGGAAGGTGCAAAGGGTGTATTTCCCCAATGTGATAGACCATCAAATTTATCTACGCTCCTCATGCTTAACTTTATATCCCATTTTATCAAAGTCATCAAAAACATTTGAGATGTACTGCTCAAAATTTGCATTATCAGTTTGCAGTACTTCCATTCGCAATAAAATCAGCAACAAGAGTATTTACAAAGCTGTTGGCACCTTTAGTTGTCATCGTTCACAAAGAAGGGATGATTTTGCATTCCTATTTAGATGATTGGCTAGTGCATGCAAAGTCAGAAAAATAAGTCAACGAGGAAAAGAAGATGTTGAGAATTTGTCAAGATAAGGATCTTTAATATAGTGGGAATATTACAGTTGAATCTTTTTCAAAGTGTAGAATTAAGAAGGACAAAATACCAAACAGACAACTAATTTCTTCCTCTCCAAAAGAGGAGATGGCAGATAATGAAGACACACATGAAAGACTTCCTGAGGACAAAAGTAGCAGTAGTGGGGTAGTGATCAAAAATTCAAAGTGATCTGGCTGCGTCCATTTTATGGGCTCCAGCAGCAAGATTCAATTTGAACATTTTTGTCAATCACTTTCTGGAATGTTGGTCTCCTGGACAGAAGACTATAATCACGTAGGAGCTTCACTGGTAATTGCACTGTTCACATATGTAACAATGTGTTAATATAAAGCATCCAAAATGGACTCTGATAACAATGCCAACAGGACTATTATGGATATTTAATGAAGTGGGAAAATTACAGTTGAATCTTTCTCAAAATGTAGATTTAAGAAGGACAAGATACCAAACAGACAACTAATTTCTTCCTCTCCAAATGCACAAAATCTGCATTAACAGTTTCAGTACTTCCATTCGCACTAAAATCAGCAACAAGAGTATTTACAAAGATGTAAGCACCTTTAGTAGTCATCGTTCACAAAGAAGGCATGATTTTGCATTCCTATTTAGATGATTGGCTAGTGCATGCAAAGTTGGAAAAATAAGTCAACAAGGAAAAGAAGATGTTAAGAATGTGTCAAGATAAGGATCTTTAATATAGTGGGAATATTACAGTTGAATCTTTTTCAAAGTGTAGAATTAAGAAGGACAAAATACCAAACAGACAACTAATTTCTTCCTCTCCAAAAGAGGAGATGGCAGATAATGAAGACACACATGAAAGACTTCCTGAGGACAAAAGTAGCAGTAGTGGGGTAGTGATCAAAAATTCAAAGTGATCTGGCTGCGTCCATTTTATGGGCTCCAGCAGCAAGATTCAATTTGAACATTTTTGTCAATCACTTTCTGGAATGTTGGTCTCCTGGACAGAAGACTATAATCACGTAGGAGCTTCACTGGTAATTGCACTGTTCACATATGTAACAATGTGTTAATATAAAGCATCCAAAATGGACTCTGATAACAATGCCAACAGGACTAGATGAGGATCATGCATGGAAGCAAGATACTACAATCAAAGTGGTCTTCACAAGACAGCAAGATATCCTTCAAATGGAGGCAATTGCAGGAGCTATGTCTAGTTCTTCTGTGGCTTGCTCCTTCTATAGTGGGCAAAGCTGTATTAGTGAGAACAGACAAAATAAATGTAAAAGAATGTGTGAACAAACAGGGAAGGAAAACTTGAACATATCGGTTTCAGTGTGCCGTAGCGATTGTTTTTAATGGGCAGAAGTCTATCTAAATATGTTAACCACAGTTCATATTCAGTTTCCTAAATCAGAAGGACCATCATCTCAGCAGAGTTTTCCCTTTGTCCCAATATTTCCAGCTGAATCCTCTGTTTGCAGAGATGGGGGAATCCAGTGATTAACGTATTTGCGGACCAGGGAACATGGAACACAGATGCTTTGTCATTTCCTTGGCCACTAGGCATTCTTTATTCATTTCTGCCTGTTTACGATGATTCTGAAATTTCCTATCAGGGCCAAAGTGGAGAACGCTATAGTGATACTGGTGGTGCAGCATGGGCCTGCTCCTCCTAGTTTCCTCTGATAGTACAGATGAGAGAGGATGACGAGTGAACTCTTCCAGTGGTTCCTTCTCCTCTTTTACCCTGTGTTAACTCTGGATGCTCTTTGACTCGTTGACGGTTTGGAAGTTGAGCAGATAGGTATACAAAGATTATGACTTCCTGGTGATTAGTCATCATTTATCCTGGTCTCTAGGAGGTAAGCCACCGTACAATCTTATTCTCGCCACTGGTGTTCATTTAGGAAATGGTGTGAAGAAGATGGGTTGGATCCATTATTCTGTGGGAACGTTAATGTTTAGAATTTCTTTTCACGCAGAATGTTTCTTTAGGCCTTGAAGTAGCTACATTGAAACTGCAGTGGGCAGAAGCTTGCGGTTTCAAAGACTGCCAGACGATATGAAAGAATGTGAATCTTTTGCTTTATTTATGTTTAAAAGTGTCTAATATGCATCTGGAGATTCAACTTCCTCTGTCTAGCTGGGATTTGATTTTGGTTCCAGAGTCTTCTAAATCTTTTCCGTGTGAACCTGTAGAATCTGGTGTTTTATAGTTTTCGACTATGAAGAGTTTTTTCTGGTAGCCATTACTACTACTATAAAGATAAGAGAGTTAGGGTTGCTGTGTTGTAAGCTTCTCTATTTAAGAATTGTTTCAGACAGTATAGTTTTGAGATTTCAGCCTTTTTTACTTCCAAAAGTATCTTCTAATTGGAACTGGAAGTGATTTTGCCTAAGATTTATCCCACCCCTCTTGTCAACAGGAAGTAGAGTTGCATAAGCTGGATGTAAAAAGAGAGTCTCAATTTACTTGCATAGAGTTGCATCTTATCATTGGTCCAGCAAATAAAGGAGGTAAACCATCTGTTCAACATCTGAGCTGGTGGAGGTAAACCTTGATTGTACAGGCTTACCAGTGGAAGGAAGTTGAGTGTCCCTTGGGTATTCAGGGCATGTCGACTAGAAGCATGTTAACTTCCTGAGCGGAATGTCAAGGTGCCTTCTTACAGGAGATATGTGGCTGCAGAAACTTGGTCAAGTCTGTCGACTTTTGTAGAACTGGTAATAATGGCTAGTATGAGGAAATGTTTGAAGTTAAAATGTCATTATGCTCTTACCCACGGTACTCTGCATTCTTCCCTTCTCCCAGGACCTGCTTAATAGCAGCTGCGGCACTGACGTGCAGAGGGCACGCTACTCACTGACTAAAAGCAAGCCAGCCTGCACTCAGCCACGCTTGGACTGAGCCCAGCGCCGGAAACCCAGGTCCTCACTGTACTCACTGATACCCTGCTGTAGTCCTTCATGCTCTTAACCAAGGCTGCTGCTCGTTGCACTGCTGCCACACCACACAACACAGAAGGAGCATTCATATATGCCTTGTACCAAGTTCTCATGAACTCTCCTACACCCACCACTCCTGCACCAACAGCACCCCACTTGCTTACACTCACAGAAACTACCTACCTGTTCATGCTCACAGAGACCAAACACCACCCGCAAGCTTCTCAGCACCTGCTCGCTCAGTAAACCCACCATAGAGATATGGGACCATGCTCTGGACCTGATCTTTTTCACGGAAACATGTCTAAACCCATCCTCAGCACTGGACATCAATACAGCTGACTCTGCCAGCTACAAGATTGTTAGGCAAGACCATCAGCAAAAGCCTGGAGGTGGAGTTACCATCATATTCAAAGATACCGTCAGCTGCATCACCTGCAGAGAGACCGCCATCAGCTTCATGGAACACCTCCCCTCATATTCTGCAACATCACCTTCATCCTCCTCGGACATCTTACTTTTCACCTAGAAAACTGAACTGACCCAGACTCTACAGCCCTTCTAGAAAACCTCACAAATCTTGGTCTCACCCAGCATGTTTCCAAACCAGCCCACATCGCTGGACACCTATTGCATCCAATTGCTCCTCAATCAGCAACAACACAGTTGACAATCCAGTAACTATGACCTGGACAGACCACACCCTCACTGCAGCAACTGACACTGTCTCACACCCCATCCTCAAAAGGCGCCTGCATGAGATTGGTATTCTAGGACCTGCTCTCCGCTGGATCTGCTCTGCCTTAACGGAAAGAAAACAATCTGTCTAGAAAAACTGTCACTAATGCCCTAGTCACCAGCAAGTTGGGCTATGGGAACACCATCTACGCCGAGATCACCAGGCAACTCGCTAGAGGACTACACACCCTCCAGAACTCAGCAACCACACTCCTCCTCGACCTCCCACACAGAACTCACATCACACCACAACTCAGGCATCTCCACTGGCTCCCAATACACAAACGTGCTCAATTCAGATTCCCCACCCGCACATTCAAGGCCTCACAGTAGCATCTCATTCCACCAACCACCCAGACACCTTCGATTAAAAGGACTTCTACTCTCACACAACCAAAGAATACACCGAACCAGATCATGAGGACGGGCATTCTCTTACATCTCTCCTAAAGCACATACCGACCACCCCCTCTAAATCAGTCTCTTCCCCTTTTCTTGAATTCTGCTAGAAGCTGACGACCTGGCTCTTCAATTAAACAACCTATCATAGGCAGGTCTAAGCATACCCACCTATTTGGTGCCAGGATTCCCTTGCAAGTGATAGTGTGTTTTACAAATACACATACCATAACAAGTATTCGCAATATGTAATTAATATCTTATGGCCGAACAAGTTTAGGCTAATGTCTTGAATTCCTTAGTTTCCATTTCATTCATACGGTTTATACCTTTGTTATAACTCACATGGAATAAGGAGAACAGCACGAAGGTTTAATGTTAAAATTATTTAACAGTTTCCTGCGTTTATATTTCTTTGTTCTGGCCAATCCATCCTGCCCACCCACATTTTGTGATGTAATTTATAATTGTAGTGTAAGGTGGGATAGAGGAACCTGTGCTCAATAGCTTAGTACTTACAGTAAATGTATATCCACCTGACTGGTGATGGAGTTATAGCTAAGAAATGTTATTGTTTCGCCCCAGCTAATGTTTCTTAGAGATTCCGTCTAACAGGGAACTATCTTTCTGATGGCTGCCTGGCAATTCCAACTCTTTTACAGATTCCCTTTGACTCGACTTTTTCCTTTGGTGAGGAGGATGCAGTACTCTGAATTACTGATGTGCAGCCTTTACTCCCTGATCCAGCTTCCAGGGATGCTGTATCTTTAGGTAGGGAGAGTATTTCATCCCTGTGTGAGCTGCCTAGTACTTATTTGTAAATAAATAAGTGTCATTGCCCACAGTCTTGCTCATAAGCTTGTGGCTGGCTTTATCAAAGGTTGAAGAGTCGAAATACCGAGGTTGCATAGTCTTAATTCCATTTAATGCCTCTTTAATCCTCCACCAGGCACATCCTCCCACTTTATCTCACTCTTGCATGCTCTTTTCATATATGCTTTATTCCTTGGTAGCTCTTTTTCTGCTTTTCTCTTACTCCTTCTTTTCAACTTTTGTGTCTTTCTTTCTCTAGGTCAAATGTTTGTTGAGGAAAAATGAGTGCCGGTCCCCAAAAAATGAGTGCCTGTGGACCCCACCCTGCAACCACTGGCTGAAATTAAGCATTAGATATATGCCTTTCTGTGCATGTATGGAGGCTGAAAGGTGCTCCCTGAGTGGGCTGGCCTTTCATTAATTCAGTAATATGAAATGTTGTTGTCACCAGCACTAGTGGAGAAGTGTGGCTCACTGGTTAGAGCAGGCAGACCCTGAAGCAGAGGTCAGACCCGGGACCTGGGTTCAATTCCCGACGCGGCAGGGTCTTGAGCTCAAATGTCCACGGACTCGATAATTCTCTCTTCGGTGCCTGACCTAATCATGGGTTCACACTCTGCAACTCTGGGCATTAAGCTTGCTTAATCTCCACAACGGCCCCCCGCGGCGGGATGCCTGGCTTTCACCTTGGGGATGCCTGTTAGGGGCTATCTCACAGGGAAAAGCCAGGACGGGTTCCCAAGGCAAGCGCCGAGATGCCTCCGGGTAGTCAAGCGCTATATAAGAACATACAAAAAAAAAAAAAAGCACTGTTCCACCAAGAGTGCTCTTTGTATTGCTGGTAGAGATTTTGTTTATCGTGTTGAAACCAATTTGTAACATAGGACAGTGGAATTCAACATGCATTGGAATTACCATCTTTCTTGTCAGGGTGGTCTATGTGTACAGCTGCAGTTTCAGTCTTTGGGTGGTCACTAAAGAAGTGATCTAAAGAAGAGATCGGTATTAAGCAAGTATTTGTGTACTTGCTGAAATGTCTATGAAAGTTTCTCTCCTCATCCATCCAGGCAAGTGGAGAATCTGCGCTACTATGTTCTTGAGCCGGCTTTAATTTTTTTGGGGATATATTAAAGGAATATCATATCTTTGATCACCTTTTCTTTGGATATATGCACTAAAAATAGAAAAGTGATTTCTTGACAGATAAATTCCATGTATATTGTCCTCTGTAGGGGGCGCTAGAGGGCGGGCTAACAAGATGGCTGCACTGTAGTGAGGCTCTGTTCGCCCTGGAAACAACATCCATCATGATCCTATGTCTAAATGAGGTGATCTCACTGAAAAGAAGAAGACGCGACAGCAGAAGGTCAGAAGCAACAGCGCAGCCCACAATTATCGAGCTAGAGGCAGCGGTGATTCTGCTATGCACCGAGATGTACTGCAGCCTGTGAAGCGAAGCGCGAATGGCCGGGCTGAGCGAGGCCCAGAAATGGGGGCCTTCGGTTGCGTGATCTGCGGCTGAGTATGAGCGGATACAGAGGCGCCCTGCAGTGGAAGAAGACTTGAGCCACATAGTAAGCAGCAAGTAAGCTGCAAACCCAGCAGTGTCACAAGGGCAGAGGCGCTCCCGCTCCCGTAGCCCTTGCTGAGCACCCAGGTGACCTTGGCGCAAGACACGCACGGCAGGACCAGGGAAGACCCGGGGATTGAGGCCTGCTGATCTCCATGTTGAGGCACAGCGAAAGCAGTCACAGCCGTGGCGATATCCAGCAGCGAGAGAGGCCAGGTGACATAAGGTGAGCAGTGGGTAAGCTGCAGGCCCCACATCGCAATAGAGTCGGAGGGACACCCCCGCTGAGAGCCGCGCACCTTCCCAGGGCTGGCGCAGCAGTCTCGCAGACACTTTGCAGCGGCCGCCGGGCAGACAAAGGGGAGAGTGCCACGCATCGCTAATATTGCTGAGTCCCCCATCCACCTGTGTGCCTCAGACCCGTTAGCTGCACCACAACAAAATTAATGGCTGAGGCGGGAGGGCACAGCACATACTCAGCCCCGGTCCCCACGCAGCTCCTGACTCTTTGGAGCAATAAATAAACTCATGTCTCGCCCTACAAGTTGTGAATAGAGGCGGCCAGGGAATCGGGCCTAACAGGTGTAGTGGGGCCAGCCACCCCAGTGCAAGGCGGCGATTACACAAAATGAAGCGCCCTAAATAAAAAATTTATCATCAGCACCTTCCCAGCCATCTTAGAAAGGCCTTAAGCACGAACAGCAACAACCGCAGCCTAAACACACCCAACCCACTGAAGGCAGAGAACCACAGCGGGGAAAGCACGGACGTAGCCCGCGAGACAGAGCATACGTTGTGCCCCGCTGCAGAGAGAACATAATCACCAAAGCCCCTCGCAGGAGCTGTGAAGATAAGGCATAGCATACTGTTTGATGTGGCGCGAGAGTGTGGGGGTGCTCCTGAGACGCATTAAATAATATCTAGATGAACTGGCCCGAGGTGTGGACACTGATAGGACGCGGGAAGCTGAGAATACACTGCATAGTGCAGCCACTGCAGGGGGTGTACGGTAAAGGGAGGATCGCGTGCTGGAATACAAATAAACAAGTAGCATAAATTACCCGCAGACCTGAAGCTACTCGCATTAGGAGCAAAATAAATGCTTCGGCAGCTAGACGGACCTGATGGCTTTGAAAGCACGCATCCACTGAGTGCAACAGGCGATCTCCACGTGCGGGGCAGGCAATAAAAAAAGGGCACAACCCGTGGGGCCTGAGGAGACAACTTGAGTCAAGACACGAGACGATAACAGAGAGGAAGGGTGATAACCAGCCCCCCATAAGCAACTGCACTGGCGATACAGAGACAGGAAGAACCGCTGTACAGGAGCAAGCTGCACGGCACTCAGCATTGCTAGGCCAATCATACTTGGCAAGTGTACCTGGCAAGGGAAACTACGCAATGGGGAAGATGGATGGTAAACAATTCAAATTGCGTTTGAAGCTCGTAGAACACCCAGAGGGCAGCCGCAAGACACGGAACAAGATGGGGCAGACGCGACAGCACATAGCCTCGATGAAGTAGATATGAAACAGTCTATCATCCATTGAGGAAAAAATGGATACAATGTGCGCCAGAATGGATCAAATCACAAAGAAACTAGAGAAACAAGACTGAAGAATAAGCGAAGCAGAAACAAGAATATCGACTCTGGAAGACGATCAAGCGCAATCAACAGGACACATCAGAGAAATGGAGAAATTGCCTAAGGTGATAGCGGCAAAAAAGGAAGACCTGGAAGCCATATCAAGGGGCAATAACATCGGAATCCTCTGTATTCCAGAGACCACCAACACAGGGAGGCTGGAGGAATATGTGGAGAAACTGCTAGCCACCTGTTTTGGCTCAGAGACCTTCTCAAAACTGTTGATTGTGGAAAGGGCACACAGAACTCTGGCGCCAAACCGCCACCCCCGCAGCTGCGCCACCCAGGCCCATATTCGCGAGACTGCTAAATTATAGGGACTGCGATGCAGCTCTCCGCAAGGCAAGGGCAACAAGAGGGAGTGGAATATGCCATGCTATACCCTGCAAGATTAAGACTCACCTACAACGGCAAGCATCATATCTGCAGCGCTCCACAACAGGCAGCGGACTTTCTCAAGAAAACTGTGAAATCATCCAAGAGAGCAGAGTACCTCCCCCCTCGGGGAGCAGAGAAGATGTGTCGCAACATGAAGATGAGCAATGACAGCATACAGAGACAGCCGGGGTAACGGTAATGGGTCAGATTATAAATTTTTCATGCAACTGATCCTTGCTTTATGTTCATTTAACAGTTATTAGCACATGTATGGCTCTAGGCCGTAGGAGGTACCAAACAAAAACAGCGTGAAACCTTCGGACATCGAACTACTGATCCAGCGCACCCTCCTGTACTGCGCAGATGTGCAGGAGGCGCTGCCACGCCCCCTAGAGAACACACCCCTAAGGGAGATCCACTTTCCCCCACTTATGGGGAGTATATTCATGGTTCATACTGTTCACTTTCAATATGTGAGACTGTTGATTCTGTTGCCAAACCACTGCTCAAGCATATCTGGACCTTAACAATCTTAATGAAGCTGTGACTGGAAGTCATTACGAACGCATGACTTTAACACAGTACTGGCTTGTAACATTGAGCATGCAGCAGAGGCACGGAACAGCTGTAATGATGGCTAAATTGGCTTGCATATCTGTATTGGGTTGGTTAAGGGGGGAGGGGTTAATACACAGCAAGTTGGGGACGCCGTTGTGTGTGGTACATCGGGGTTATGCTATAGGCATTAATAGGTACGCAATGAGCGTGAGCAGCTCACAAAATGACGTCATATGGGCGCAGTCACACATGAAAGGCATATGCATTTCTCACTTTTAGGTAATGGCTAACAGTAAGGGTCCAGAGCAGCAGGCTGCAAAAGTGTGCTTACTGACTTGGAATATTAGAGGCTTGGGAGACCCTAGAAAGAAGAGACACATATTGGCCTACTTAGACAGACATCATGTGAGTATAGCTATGTTACAGGAGACGCACACTGTACCCTTTAAGCGGACCCAATTCGCAGCACGGTGGCTCCCATAGATGCTTCTCCTCGTACGCAGCCTACTCGAGAGGTACGGCAATACTCGTCTAAAAAACTGTTCCATATGTGGAGGAAGGCTCCTTAACTGACCCACAAGGGGGATATTGTTTGACTTGGGGTAGACTGGCGGAAGACTCCATAACCTTAGTGAGTAGTAATGGACCCAATGTCGACGATGAAGAGTTCTTCATTAAATTATGGACACCGATAGCGAGCATTGGCTCGACCCATCTAATATGGGGACGAGACTTTAACGTAACATCCAACCCACCCAGAGACCGCTCGAATCCACTACCACATCACTACACCAAAGCACAGCGTCATTTGTAGCAGATCATAACAGAAAATCTGCTAGTCGACGAATGGCGGCATCATCACCCTAAACAAATGGAAGGCACATTCTACTGCAGTGCATAATATTTGGTCCAGATTGGACATGTGCTTACTTCTAAAGATATAGTGGTGCATAGCCTTTCCACATGTCACTTAGCACGCACTTACTCTAATCATTCCCCGGTCTTCATGCAGCTGAACCCACCGGGTATGCTGGACCAACCCAAGATTTGGAGATTGCAAGCTACAGCATTATTGGATACGGCTGTGGAAAAAGGTAGGGCTGATGGCCTTTTTCAAAGTTGCCCGGCGCTAACCGCCTCTATACCATTCTAGTTACCAAACAAAGAGGCAGGCGCTGGAGACTGGAAGGCAGGAAACAGAAGTTTTATTCCGACGGAGCAGAACACATCAGATCAGACAACAGGGTATCGTTTCGAGGTGCTCTAACAAGTTCTCTGAGACTGCGTCTTTTATACATAAGTTGATGATGCATAAACATTCCTTATTACAATAAAGACATTGTGAAGCAAGGAAAAGACATCCCCAGTACCCCCCCCCCGTTCCGGTTTATTCCAACACGTGGCTACAGCATGAGGTCCTCACCCCCCCCCCATACAATAGGAGGGGACTACAATGCAGCAGAGTGTTCCGCTGATTCCTTTGGAATGTGTGCGCCTGATCGGATCTCAGGAGGTGGGGAGGTCATGCTCAATAGTAGCTCCTTTGAAGAGGGGCGAGTGCATACAGTAGCGGGCAATAAACTGTATCCTCAGGCTAAGGGATGACCAGCGGTCCGTGCAGACAGTCGGGCTCAGTGGAAGGGGTCATCAAAGGAGGGGTATTCAAGAAAGGAAGGGAGGTGTTGGTCAGGCGCGGGCTGTGATTCCCAGGGGCAGAGTCGCACAGAAGGAGATGTCTTATGACCCGTGCAGGAGAGAGCGGGGGGGGCAGCCAGAGTGCGCGGAGGAGGGGTGCCGGGAGTTTAACAAATGGGCAGAGAGGCCATGGTGTCTAAAATGGTTATTTGTGTGTGTGCGTGCATGGGTCTATGCTAGCGAGATGATGCGGTCAACGCTTCACGGTATTCATTCTGCTTACAGTGAGGGTATGATGGAAGCAAATGAACGCCGCTTATGTGCATTAACATTGTCATTTTCCACAGTCGCCGCTTTTTAACATAAGTTAGTTCATTTTCCTGTTCTTCCCAATTGATGGGCGTACATATAGTCGCGTGTGGTCAATGAGATAGCGTTTGTCAATACTAGCAGATTGTGTATAACCATGATCAGTCGATACGGGTGGCAGAATACAGTACATATGAATTTACATTTGGTGGGTTATTCATCTAGGGATCAGCATACTACATACTACAGACGTTCTGACTTTCTCTTCGGCGGTATCAATGTACAGTAAAAGTGACCGATAAACATTTTGAAAACAATACAAAGTGGTTGAGGGAGGAATTCAGTTCAGTACAAGCAATTAGTCAAGGGAAAGGGGAATGATATCTTCGTCACAGTGTCTTTTAGCAGCGAGCCATCACTGGTAGGCTCTAGTCCGTCTTCTTTCGTTGGCGCTGTTGAGCACCGGCGGTGGAGCTATGAGTCCAGCTCGGATCCGACTTTACACGTTGCAGGGTGCGATCTGTCCTCTGCTGTTAGATCACAGTCCTGTTCTCTGACTAATCTTTTTAGGGGTGCCTCACGCTCGGCACCTGCATTTCCTTTTCCTTCCGTGGCAAAACCCTATTCTTCCTAAATGTCGTTCCTTTTTCTGAGTCAAAATCCAGGGGTTAGAATGGGGGTGTCGTTGGGTAATCGAGGGAAGAGAGGGTGGAGTGGAGTCAGATTCTCTGAAGCAGACCCAGGGAGCAAATGATAACAAGCAGGCAGGCCCATTGATCGGACTCAGAGGGGCGGGGGACTTCTGGCACAGGTTGGTCAGCAAACAGGGGCTTCAGGGCAGCCCTTCATTCTTTCATTTTCCGTGTTTGAAAGTGGTGCCTCGTCCCGCGTCTCGTTGCTCTGCGGCTCCACCTTTGATCCAGGTCATACGTGCTTCATGATCTGTGGCCAGGCTGTGCGTCACGTCCGGCCCCTCTCCTCCGGTGATTGTGTATCCTTGAATGGGTACAAAACAAGTTTTAGAGAACTGGCAGGAGAAGACATTTATACATTTCAATTCCGCCTTCAATCCTACGCAGTTTGGGGTACGTTCATCGGTCACAGTCAGAAGTTATTACCATGGAGTATGTATGCAGGCATTTCTACTGAGTTTGTACTAAGTCTATTTGGCGTTCATTCATGACATATATGGAGAGAAGCCAGGCTCCTGTTAACTGCGTATTTCATCAAACTCGAAATTGGAACCCGAGTCCTAACAATCTTACATTTTTCCTCCAGAATCGGCTAATTCTTGCGAACGGGGGTCGTTACTAACATTTAGCATCATGAGAGAGGGACAGAGGCTAAACATTCTTTTCCCGGAGAGCAACGGTTAATCAGGGTCATCAGTTATAATTCGGGGGCAACAGTTATGGAGCTGGGGTCAATCGGGAGAGGCGAGGACGCTTTGGACATCCGCACTTGGGCGCAGAGGGGTGGGACAATCTGGGCATTGGGGGTTGTTTTTCTAAGGACTGAGAATAGAAGGCCATTGACGTATAGTCCCCCTATATAAGGCCAGATTAGGGGACATCAGTCGTCTCACCTGTCCTTTCCTTTTTAGCCAATTCAAGTTCCTTCATTTTGCAGAAAGGAGAGGTAGTAACATGGCGAGTCACAATCGTTTGAGTTCCTGTCAATTTTGCCGAACACCTTTGTGTTAAAAAAAAACCAATTAGGCTCGTGCCGGCGGGGCACAACGTTACCACGTAAAGGAAGAGGGAGTAGGGGGACTCTCATAGAGAGTGAGAGTCGTCCGCATTCTAAATGAACCATTTGGTACACGCACGACAGAGAGAGAGAGAGAGAGAGAGGGAGAGAGAGAGAGAAAGAGAGAGAGAGAGAGAGACGTGTACAATAATAGGCCATTTAGTGCGCACACAACACAGAACAGCAGGGGTCAAGCAATATAGAAACACAAGCAGAAGGGCGACATAGATCCATACATCACGTGCACACGAATTCAGGTGGAGGGGACAATACATGCATTTACACACAAATGATCCAAGACAGAACATAGAACAGTTTTCTGGCCAAAAATATTTTTTCCTGCATGCTGCGCATTCTTAGTATCCTACTTAATTCACCTGGGCGTTGAGCTTTTTACCTTTTTCCTTCTCTACACCTCTGCCAATTGGTCGGGAATTAACCTGGTCGGGCTAATACTCACAGTGGGGCCTTTGAATCATTTCTCTTTTTCTTTTCTAACGAATGATTTTCCAGGCTGAAGCGACAGGGGGGCATCAACCGGGAGGACAACGGGGCAGAGTTTACTCATTGGTGCGCGTCCTTGCTTGGTTGTATTATTTGGGGTATCAGGCGAAGTCATATTTTGCCATACTGTAATACCCCGTCAAGTTTCTACTTCGGACCACTCCTCCAGTTGCTGGGTTCAGAGAGAGTCACTTGTAAGTAAGGGAATGCTATATCTTTGTTTGTCCGTCGTGTATAGGTACCATGTCCAGTTCCCTTTTTCCCCCCTCCATCGGTCGTTCGGCCATTACTTAAGTCACGCACAAAATAATTCTCCCATCCATCCAAATGGGTGCAACGTATATTTAGTCGAGCTATACACATCAGGGCATGCACACGTGTGTTCATATCACACAAAAATCGTCACACTCTCAGGGGCTGTCCCCTCAGACAATCACGATTCTTCACAGTGCTAGCCTGACTTTCGCGCGGGACCATGGCGTGTTGCTTAGCTCTTCTCCATACTTTAGTCGACGTCCCGACATGACCTGCAGAAAGAAGGGAAAAAGAAAGGGGTGGGGGCAGCGTTTTAAAACACATCAGCGCGCATAAACCCGAAAATGTTTTTACCTACCACATACTCGGCCTATCTCCACAGGATTCGGTCTCTACCATCTCGGCATTTAAGCCCAGAGGGACCAGTTGCGTGGGAGAGATAATTATTGATGGACTGAGGAAAAGGGATGGTCTACAGTGGTCTAAGGTCATTTTTGTCTGTCAGGCACGGAAACTAAAGGGGCTAGGTGGCATTTCCTTCGGGGTGGTTTAGGACATTTTAAAACAACTTCCTTGATACATGCGGCACTTAAAGTAGGAGCTAAGTACCAGGGCCTTTATTGATCGCTTTATGCTGCACGAAGAAGAAAAAAATAAATATATCAAAACCTGGAACATTCATCTTCGCTGCTTCTGCGCACTACGCCTTTAACCTTCAACCTTAATCGAGCTGCTTTCATCCACCTATATTTCACTTATATCGGGGACAGTAGCCATACATTCGAAGCTTATCAATGCAAACACTACAGTTATACTTGCTCCTTTAAAAATCTTTAATTAAAATTGTTGGTGCACAAATACGGGCCTACAACCCCGTGGGTCGGCCACGGAGCAGACCGGAACTATGCATGAGGGGAACGGAGTCAGCGGTCATTGATTTCATAATGGAAAGTGCGACAAGTGCAATAAAATCATATCGAAACTTCATTTGTGAGCAAATATCATAAGTGTTGAAATTCAAACTTTCAGTAACCATGGTGCATCAAAACTTAACATCAATTCATTGTCATAATACATAATCAGTACCCATCTTATATCAATTCATTATCCGACTACATAATCAGTACCCATCTTATATCCATTCATTGTCCAACTACATAATCAGTACCCATCTTATATCCATTCATTGTCCAAAAACTACATTCATATCTCATAACATCAAGGCTGAGCAATCGGGGTACAACAAGGAGCTGAAAGTTTCAGTTGTACCGGCGCCATTTTGGGTGAGGTCAGGCATATCCGAGTATGGTCAAGATGTCTCCCTCAACTCGTGGTCGGACCAGAACCTCTTTCGGAAGTCCAAACAGTTTCGTGAAAGGGGTAACAGAAGGGGCTGGCGATATGAACCATTAGTCAAAGTGGGGGGGAGGCAACAATCTTTCCTACCGGGTCATACTGGTGTCCCACCGGAACTGATCACGTTGGCAGTCTTGCAGGATTTTGGGCATTTCAAGACTGAGGCTGGTGCCGGCATGAGTGCGCCGACGTCTCGTGGTTCCCATCGGGGGACGGGGGCGCCCGCGTGGAGGGGTCGGGGCCCCCCGGCTCTTATAGAATCTTCAAGGTCGAGGAGAAGAGCACAGGACGTGCGCCGGTCCTGGGTAAAAAGCGCCGCTTTTCGATAGGGACCCTTCAAATGGAGCGTTGGGGTGTCGCTGGAAGCCTCCACCTGGGGAGGTGGGGAGGCTCGTTCGCGCCGCCTCCTCCTCCCAGCGACCCCACGCCGTTTCTCGGCTCCAGCATTTCAGGATGGCCGTACCAGGCAAGGAAGAGGGGGGGGGGTCGGTGGCATATGCAAGACATCCCCCCCCCCTCCATTGTCGCAGTCATCATTGGAAGTGCTGTCGCAGGCAACAATCCGGTGTTGTCGAAGCCATTATACGAAAGTGCCGTTGTAGCCATAATTAAACAAAAGGAGTGTTGTGGCAGCAATGATTGAAGAAAAGGTGCTGTCGGCCAGGGGACCCTGTTGGCCTCGGTCCCAGTTTTTCATGGCCAGAGCAGGCGATAAAGAGGGGGCGGGGGGGTCGGAGGCAGAAGCAAGACATCCCCCCCCCCCGTGGCCTGCAGGGCGGCAGAAGAAGGGAATGGGGAGAACAGCACATTTTCGGGCCTTCCACCCCACGGCCTCTCCTTCCGATGGCGGCCAGCCGGGCCCTGCTCTGCACGCGTCGAGGCCTCGCCTTCCGGATGGGCGTGACCGTGGACCTGTTGCACTTCGGGAGCTTCCGGAATGGGGGTAGGTGTCTGCTGATTTGTATCTATTTCAGTTTACCGTTATTGGGCGTGGCGGGCGGTGGGACAGACATGTTTGGAGCAGTGAGGGGCGGTGAAGCCTAACTACCTCGTGTCTGCCTTGGTGTCAAGCTTGGCTTCCCCCGCCATTTTTATGTTTCTTATTGCGGGTTATTTCTAACGTTTCTTATTTTTAGCGAAGTCGAAAGCTCATCAGTGGCCTACTGATTTCGCTCGACTCCTTTTTTTGTATATTTATGCCATAACTTATTATAAGCTATAGCGACTAGTCCATGCTTAATGAACATGTCCTTATTAGGGGTGCCCACCAGTGGAGCTGGATGGTTCATCTCTAATAAGCGGTCCGGGCTAAACAGGCTACCAATCAGTGGGGAGAAGATAGGCATGACGGATTACAACGGGGACAAAAGTCTGCACTACCTATCTTATCACTGCGTGCAAAGACTAGACAGAATATTTCTATTCTTCGTTGTTTGCAGGCGGTGAATACCTCAAAAGAACCAATATCGAACAATCAATGTTCGGTCAATCAAACAATCAATGGGGAGAATAAGTAGGCACGACGGGTTACAACGGGGACAAAAGTCTGCGTTACCTACCCTTTCACTACCTGCAAAGAGAGAACCTGTTCTTCCCTGTTTGCAGACAGAGAATCTCCAGAAAACAATCCACGAACAATAGTTCGGGCCAAACAATCAATCAGTGGGGGAGGAAGATAGGCACGACGGATTACAACGGGGACAAAAGTCTGCGTTACCTATCCTTCGCTACCTGCAAAGAGAGAGCCTGTTATTTCTTGTTTGCAGACAGCGAATCTCCAAACAAATCAACAAAAGAGTAATACTAGTATTATCCAAATCAAACAATCATTTCACAATTTGTCGCATTTACACGACCTTACCCGGACCGCATGGACAGTTTCCTGTCTTCCGAATCCAGCGCCCGATCGTCCTCTATTCTTCGTGATCTTCGCGGCACTCCTGATGGTTCCCAGTCAGGACCGTAGATCACTCGAGAGAGGTCTGTTCGGAATCAGTGAAGTTCGGATGATCGGCTGTCAGACGAGGGTCTATCGGACAGGAGCTCTCCCGATCGTTGCAGTCGTTCACTCTATCTTCAGGACCTCTCCCACTGGATCCACGAGTCACTGATGGGCCCCACGTTTGGGACGCCAATTGTGGAAAAAGGTAGGGCTGATGGCCTTTTTCAAAGTTGCCCGGCGCTAACTGCCTCTATACCATTCTAGTTACCAAACAAAGAGGCAGGCGCTGGAGACTGGAAGGCAGGAAACAGAAGTTTTATTCCGACGGAGCAGAACACATCAGATCAGACAACAGGGTATCGTTTCGAGGTGCTCTAACAAGTTCTCTGAGACTGCGTCTTTTATACATAAGTTGATGATGCATAAACATTCCTTATTACAATAAAGACATTGTGAAGCAAGGAAAAGACATCCCCAGTACCCCCCCCGTTCCGGTTTATTCCAACACGTGGCTACAGCATGAGGTCCTCACCCCCCCATACAATAGGAGGGGACTACAATGCAGCAGAGTGTTCCGCTGATTCCTTTGGAATGTGTGCGCCTGATCGGATCTCAGGGGGTGGGGAGGTCATGATCAATAGTAGCTCCTTTGAAGAGGGGCGAGTGCATACAGTAGCGGGCAATAAACTGTATCCTCAGGCTAAGGGATGACCAGCGGTCCGTGCAGACAGTCGGGCTCAGTGGAAGGGGTCATCAAAGGAGGGGTATTCAAGAAAGGAAGGGAGGTGTTGGTCAGGCGCGAGGTGTGATTCCCAGGGGCAGAGTCACACAGAAGGAGATGTCTTATGACCCGTGCAGGAGAGAGCGGGGGGGGCAGCCAGAGTGCGCGGAGGAGGGGTGCCGGGAGTTTAACAAATGGGCAGAGAGGCCATGGTGTCTAAAATGGTTGTTTGTGTGTGTGCGTGCATGGGTCTATGCTGGCGAGATGATGCGGTCAACGCTTCACGGTATTCATTCTGCTTACAGTGAGGGTATGATGGAAGCAAATGAACGCCGCTTATGTGCATTAACATTGTCATTTTCCACACGGCGTTCAGGGCAGAATTAGAGGAAGCACTAGAAGAATTCCTGAGAATTAATATAGACTCCATACCATCATTTGCCACTGTTTGGGAAACATTGATGTTTACCATACAGGGGTTATGTATTGCCAAAGTGGGAGGCATCCTTAGAGTCATTAGAACGACTCTTAACCGCTTAGAACTTAAGCTTAAACAGGAAGCGATAGCACGAACGGCGCGCGGAGGCTCCGCACTGGCAAGCATACGTGCGCTGCTGACGGAATATCAAGCCAAGGCAGAGCGGGAGTGCCTATTTTGAGGTAAATACCACACTGCAAGGAGGTATGGGGAGGGGGAACGCCCTGGCAAGGTACTAGCTGAGACCATAAGACCCCCTAAAGCTGCGAACTACGTGCTGACCGTCCGAGATGAAGACGGCGAGACGCACTGGGACACCTCAGCTATAGTAGATGTTTTCACCATGCACTATAAAACGTATTCAACGCGCAAGGCAAGCTGAAACGGGGCTATACCTGGAGCAAATGGAGCTTGCATGGATGAGCAAAGGGCAGCGGTAATTCCTTGCTGCAGACATTGCTGTGGAGGAAATAAGAGTTGCAATAATGCAAATAGGGATTGGAAAAGCTCCGGGGACGGATGGCCTCACGATTGAGTTCTACAAGGCCTACGTAGACATACTTGCATCATTTTTTAAACAAATGTACGAGCAAGCGGGCAGACGGATATACAACCACCAACCAGGAGAGAGGCCATGATAGTCTCGCTTTTAAAGCCTGGTGAACCTCCAGACTGCACAGACTCATATAGGCCATTGTCCCTAATCAATTGTGACGTAAAAATCTTAGCCAAAGTTTTGGCCAATAGACTCAGCCTCTTGATGGGAAACTTATTTCATCCAGATCAAGCGGGCTTTAGACCCAGAAGGTCCACCACCCATAATTTGCGCACATTATTCTCCCATCATACATGACATAGACCAAGATGAAAGAGCAGTAGCGGTCTTCCTAGATGCTACCAAAGCGTTTGACTCTCTAGAATGGGGTTAACGCCAGGATTTCTAATATGGAATAAATTGCTATATCATAAACCCTGCGCCACATTGCTTTTAAACTGAGAGCGCACTCCGGCGTTTAGCATATCTAGAGGTGCAAGGCAGTGGTTTCCCCTATCACCCTTGCTGATGCAATAGCAATGGAGCCGCTGGCGGCCCTGCTTCGGCAACATCACAAGAGATACCCAACGAGGCCTGTATTGATTTCACTCTATGTGGATAATATAACGCTTTATGTGAGGGACCCTGAATCTGGGCTGAATTAAATAAAAAGCGAAATAGTAAAGTTTGGGGCATACTCGGGGATCACCGTAAACTGGGGGAAATCACAGATTATGCTGCTCACTCGAAACACTGCACCTTTTCCGATGGAATACTCATTACAGTGGCGCGAGGCAGAGGTCTGGTATTTAGGAATAAACATTGTCAAAAATAAGGAGGAACTAATGAGGGCAAACTATGGTAAGATCCTGAACACAGTGGAGGAATTGGTAACTATATAGATTGCCCTGACCATTTCGCTAGCTGGCCGAGTTGCATTAATGAAAATGGTCATCATGCCCAAATTCTTACATTTATTCATAAATCTCCCCTACGCACCAGGCCGTCCTTTTTTTATAAGGCTTAAGAGTCAACTGATAAGATTAGCGTGGGGTGGGAAGCAGCCTCGGATTAAGTGGAGTACTCTCACGCTGGCGTTCACGCAGGGAGGATTTGAAGCGCTGGATCCCGAACTCTATTACCTGGTTCATCTCTAGATCATTGAGACAGTATCCATGTCCCCATGAAGGACTGGGTTTCGACCCGCAATTACTTGTAGACCATGTGTATGACCATTAAATGTGAACAAGTGCAGTGCACTTAAGGGCCCTTATGCAGCTATTTGGTAAAACTGTTTTTTTGCGCTGTTCTTGGTTTTAATCAGAAAGAGACCAATAGCTATTAAAGTTTTCTCGCTATTTGTCCTCTGTTCTATTTTTAATCTCACACTCACGTATTTCTTTTTGCACTGCACTTGTTCCCATTTAATGGTCCTACCCATTTAACCAGTCCTACCTTTGGATGACCATATGATAATATTGATCATTTACAAGACTTTGATGGGAATCCATCTCTGGACATTGGTTCTCACCTACTGTTGCTGGTGGTTATGTGTGTTGGGTTACGAGCACTTCTCTTAAGACTGAAAGTAATCTACCTTGCACCATATACTTGGGCATAAGTCTTAATGTTTCTGAGTATACATTTCACTCAATTGTAGACCCCTAGGTTCA
The DNA here is from genome assembly GCF_964263255.1 of Lissotriton vulgaris. Classification (NCBI taxonomy): domain Eukaryota; kingdom Metazoa; phylum Chordata; class Amphibia; order Caudata; family Salamandridae; genus Lissotriton; species Lissotriton vulgaris. The sequence goes on from NC_141693.1 coordinate 1,900,415,123, forward strand.
TCTTGGTTTTTCATGTTCGATATTAGGGGATTGGAACCTGGGCAGGTCTTTAAACATTTCCCTGAGACACTCCTAACCTCGTTGTGTTGTATTCTGTATCTAGGGACATTATTAGATGAGATGGTGACAGCATTATGGCTCATTCTGCCTGAGCAAAAACAGCAACCTGGCTTCTTTTAAGAGGTGCATCTGTGGCTTACTCCTGCCACTTTGCTTATAATTTTTTTTCCATGTTTTTTTTCTCTTTTTAATTTTTATTATAAATTGCCCCCTGTCGTCATGTGACAAAGTTAACGTAAGGACTGAATCTGCTCTATATAACTACTGCAAACCTGCCACAATGAGTATATGTAACGTAGAGCTGGTAAGTAAAAAAACAACCAAACAAACCCACACCCTCCCTCCACTCATCCCCACGCCAAACCCTGGGGGGAAGATCCCATCCCATACATCAAAGAGTAAGGCTATATGTAAACAAAACCAAAAACTTCCATGAACTTGTGCAAGCGGTAACATGTGCAATTGCACTAGGGAGGTGGCAACACCCCGTCACCACTCCCAAAAATGGCACAAAGTGCCTGCATATTAGTATATTCATGCATCCATGACAGTTTACTAGTATAACGTTGGCAGAAATAAACAGCGATATGATTCAAAGGAAACTGAGGTAGACCCGCAGTGCGGAGTAAATTCAATGGGGTTCATGCAATTATGAGGCGGAAAAAAGGTCTGCACTTGCACCGGAGCTCGGAACCTCTTGCATATGCTGCGGGGAAGCAGTTCCTGTCTTTTTCACAAAGGTGGCATATTTTTTACAGAACTCTTGAGCATCATGGGGGGATTCACACGAGACGGACCATCTACGTCTACTTTCAGCCGTGCTGAATACAACATACCTTAACGGAGCCCCATTTTCCTTAGTGCTGCTTTCACACCCGCAAATTTCCGATGTGCTTCCTGGACCTTGGTGGTGAAGTCCGGATAGAAGGAGATGGTAGAGTCCTGCCACTGAAGTTGGCCTTTCTCACGTGCAAGGCAGTATCCCTGTCTCGGAAGTTCAAGAGACGCGCTATGATCGGTCTCGGAGGCATCCTGGACTAGGTCTGGGCCCCAAAATACGATGTGCGCACTCTACAACAAAAGTGGAGGAAAATGGCTCGCTACCAAACACGTCTGTCAAGAGTGACTCCACTAAGTGATCTAGGCGCCCGGTATTGTGGACTCCGGTACTCCCATAATGTGTACGTTATTTCTTCGGCTCTGAGCTTTTAAATCTTCATTCTTGATGGCCACAGATTTTAGAATTTTCTCCAGTCATTCGTACTTCTTTGCCGTCTGAGCTGTGCCATCCTTGAAGTCCGATATTCTGCCCACTGCTACTGTGATGCGCCCTTCGTGTGAATCAATCCAGGCTCCCATGGAGTCCAGTCTCCTATCTAGGGAATCAAATCGGGTATCTATGGCTTGAAGCCAGCCCTGAGCTCATACAGTAAATTATAGGGACCAGCCGCTTCTGGGGCCCATGCGTCGCCACCCTCCGCCATATTGGACTGCTATGCTGTAGAGGTAGAGCCTGCCGATTTAAAAGGCAATGTGCTTTGCCGATGGTCTTTTCGCCCCATTCCTCGCCCAGGCGCTCTGGTGTAGCCCCAAGTATTCATCGGGCTCCTATGATGGGGGATGCAAAACACAGCTGTGTGGAGTAGAATGGGGCTAGGGTGCTGCCTTTGTGATTAAGGCAGAGGCAGGACACACCACCACCCTGTCCGTGGGGTTGGGGGGGGGGGCGATTTCTTCTACATAAGGGGTCAAGATGCCTCAACCAAATGATTCTCCCGCCATTGCGCAGGTGCCCAAGGCTTCTCCCATCCAGCTGTTAGCAGGAATCGGGTGCCCCCGCAAGATAGCAGCACCCACTAACAGATGCAGCACTCAGAAAGAAAGAAAGAATATGGGCATTGCACTTGGTAATCACCAATGGTAGCCCCAGGCAGTGTGCCTTCAATCTGTGTGCCCCATTAATCTGTGCAGTCACCACACGGTACTTTCAGCCTTTGTATTGGCACTGGCACTCTCCACACAGTCCCATCAGGTCCGCCAGTCATTCCTCAGGATGCGGGGGATAGGGGCCCTCGCGGGACATTTTAGCATAAGGGTGAGACAGCGGTAGGAGAATTATAGCCACGGGGGGAGGACATACATGGGCAGCACACAGCGCAGCCAGATCCCAAGCCCGCCCGCGGCCCCTGTCGCCGCAGGGCTTCCGGGGAGAGCCTGTGCCCCGCGGACCAGCCAATCAAGTCCACAACCTCCGCCACGATCACTCACCTCCAGCTAGATCGCTGCCGCCCCACTCACCTCAAATCCACACCACCGGTATTAAATTTAGGCCGGCTTTGGTCATGGCTGCAGGCTCCACCTACTCAGTTTTATAGACTTGCGATGCAGCTCTGCTCCATGGGGCACCGTCAAAGCCGTTCTGCCATCTCTCCCTGCTCCTGTAATTCCTACACTTCAGGCAGCGTCTGGAATTTTCTGATCTCTCTTGCAGCCGCCATGTCGCAATCGGAAGAGGGAGCCTGCGACGGAGCTCCAAGCTTAAGCAGCCATTGCGGTCGGCAGCTTGGCCATGCACCGGTGGCTTTGCTTACTTCAAGTGATGTTGTTTTTCTGCCGCACAACGTGTGGCACCCAAGATTCATTCTCAAAGTAAGTAAATCCTCAGGAAGAAGTATTCATGCTCAGCTTCAGTAACCATATTCCTGGTATATTTTTCTCTTCCCCTACAGTAGTGGCTACACGCATTGCGAAGTGATGGGGTGGGGGGACTACAAACAAATAAAATCGCATTACACATATTTAAAAATATATCAAACTGTACTTACCTCCTGCTTCAGCAGCTGCCACCTTGCACCTCTCTCCCAGTGCTCGACTGCAGCAGTCCAGGGCTGGTGCACACTGCACAGGCTCCCAGATGCCAAACCCTGCATTTTTCTCATACTGGAAACACTATTCTCAGCTTGAGCGAAGCGCTAGGATTGGTCTAAGTGGCCTGGTTTGCCACTCAGCCGGTGCCTGGGACTGTTCTCCATCTGGCTGTGCCACACAGCTTGGGTTGTCTGGTAGAATCCTCCGAGAGAAAAAAATCCAGCCAAGGAAGGCGGAACTGGAGGACAATCAGATCGAACAGATCCGGGGACAGACACTTTGTCACCGAGGAGGGGAACACCCTGCTCACACCCTGCTCAAAGAGTCCGCAGGCCCATTCTCCTTCCCCGAAAGATAGACCACCATCAGAGACAAGAGATTCTTCTCAGCCCAAAGCCCGATCATCCTGGAGCGGTGAAACAGAGACCGACACTTGCCCCCTTGACGATTGACATAAGCCCGAACAACCTGGTTGTCGGTCTACACCGAGACAGCACGGCCCAGAAGGAGAGGAGCAAACCACAGAAAAGCCAACCAAACCGCCCTCAACTCCTTCCAGTTCGAGGTCTGGAGAGACTCGAAATGGGACCACCGACCCTGAGCCTTGGAGGTACCCATCACAGCACCCCAATCCATGGCACTGGCATCCGTAGATAACACAACCACATTATGAGGAGGAAGAAGATCGAACCCCTGGGAAAGAGAATGAGGGGACAACCACCATTGGAGTTCCACCCGAATCCCTGGAATCAGGGCCTCGTAGTCCAGAAGGCAGGATCCCAGTGCGATGGGACATGATGCAAGAGAGGATACAAATGCAGCCTGGCCCAAGGAAGGAGATGCAAAGTGGACACCATCTCCCCATGACTTCTGAACCAGAGACGGGCGGTCACCTGGGACTGGGAAAGAACCCAAGAAAGGTGACGAAACAAAGTCAACTGGCGCTCATGGGAGAGGAACACCATCCGGAGATCCATGCGGAAGAGAGCCCCCAGGAACTTCAGGTACTGGGAGGGCATCAGGGAAGACTTCCGGTGATTGACGAGGAACCCACAGGACCCCAGCAGATGACACACCTGGTCCACATCCGACAGAGCCTGATAAAAAGAAGGAGAAATAATCAAGCAATCATCGAGATAGGGAAAAACTTGCAGCCCTCTGGAATGAAGAATACCCACCAGAGGGGCCAAGAGCTTCGTGAAAACTCTTGGTGCCGATGAAAGCCCGAAGGGATGCACCCGGAATTGGAAGTGCCGGGAACCCACAGCAAACCGGAGAAACTTCTGATCCGCCGGATGGATCGGGATGAGCGGATAAGCATCCATCAGATCCAGGGATCTCCCAGGAAGCACCAGATGCAGGATGGACAACAAACTCACCATCTTGAACGTACGACGGGGGATGAAGCGATTGACCTGTTTCAGATCCAAAACAGGATGCAGCTCCGATGTATCCCTCTTGGAGACCAGAAAGAGGATAGAATAACAACCCTCGCCCCTTTCCAGAGGAGGAACCTCCACGATAGCCGCCTTCTCCAACAGAAGGCGCACACCGTCCAGTAAGGCCTCCCGTTGCAGAGGAAGACGGGGCAGGGGAGTCACAAGGAAGCCCGGAGGGGGAGGAGAGGAGAATTTGATCCGACAACATTTCGACACGGTCTGAACTTCCCAGGCATCCGGAACTGACAACCACTGGTGCGGGAAAGATTGAAGGCGACCCCCAACGGCAAAGGCAGACAGTCATTGTGAAGAGGAAGAAGCGGTGGCTGCAACACTGGCAGGGGCCCGGTGCTTGGCACCTCCAGGGTCCCCCCTGCCACGAAAGGGCTGCAAAGTACCTCGAACAGAAGGCCCAAAGGCATGACTGTAACCAAAAACACGCCCCCGAGAAGGAGGGCGGACCGGAGCCACAAGCTTGCGGTTCTCTGACGACTGTTTGACCATCTCTTCAAGTTGAGGCCCGAACACTTTGGAACCCACGAAGGGCAACTTAAGCAGGACCGACTTCTGAGAAGACTCAGCTTTCCAGGAACGCATCCAGATATGACGCCTCACAGCTATCGAATCACCAGAAGCAGCTGCAGCGGCACTCAAATTGTCAAAGGAAAAATCCGACAAGTATCGCATCTGCAACTCCATGAGGGCCAAGAGAGAGGAGGCATCCTCTCCATCCTGCACAAGAAGAGACAGGGCCTGAAAGTCCTTGAGGAGAGACTGGACCATGTAATTAGAATAGGCAGTCGCCCTGACAGAAAAATTGGAAGCAGCATAGGAACGCTTCTCCACCCCTTCAAAAGGCCTTTCTACAGCGTCCGCAGGAAGGGCGTCATCCGACAGGACCAAACCTTGAGAGGAAAGACCAGCCATTGAATTGTGAACCTTGACGGCCTCTGGAAATTCAGCAGCAAAACCCTCCAAAGGATAACGCTTAGACAAGAAGCGAGGGGAGGCGGATTTATCGACCTCCTTCCACTCATGATCCAGCACCTTGCGCACAGCACCATGCAAGAGGAAGGACTCAAGAGTCGGCTGGTGATTTTGCGCAAAGAAGTCATCCTCCAGGACATCCGATACCTGAGGAGTGAATCCCAAATGATCCCGTACATGGGCGAACAAGTCAGAGAGATCCGCACCCTGAACAAAGCGCCCCTGGACACATTCCTCCTCATCAGGACCCATCTCATCATCAGGAGCGACCTGCGGATCTACAGACCCACAAGGCACCTTGGCAGGGGGTCCAGCAGCCTCCCGAGCCTGGAAAGCAGCAGCCACCCGAGCCTGGAAGGCAGCATTGATCAACAGGCGCAGGACATCTAAAGGAGGAGTGGACGAAGAGGCACCGAGTCCATGACAGCCACAGGAAACACTCAGGAATCAGACACCACAACCAGAACAGGCACTCACAGAGGATGGGTGCACGATGAAAAGGACCCCAATTTTTCCCCAGAGAAATCGGGAACAACGTGGACCACATGCGCAGCAGCAAATTACCGCTGCAACCCCCGCCCGCTAAAGCAGGGCGCAGCGGGATCGACAAGTAGGAGAATGGCCGCTAAGGCAGTGCGGGCAGACAACCACCATCAGGTGAGCGCACCCGTCAGAAGCGGCCGCTAGAGCGGACCGCGAACCACACAGGCACAGCAGGCAGCATAAGCGGAGGGTCCAGGGCAATTACAGCAACAACCAAGGTGGCCGCTAAAGCAGGCCGACCAAAATATAAAAATAAATAAAGGAACATTTACCCACAGCTCAGCCAGGCACGTAGAAAACGGCAAAATGCAGAAAAAGAACAGGATGTTTCTAAGACGCACTTCCCCCTTTATTGTCACCTGATGGTGGCGCCATGTTGGGGGAAGTGCGAAAAGCTCGGCTAGGTAATAGGTTTCTGTGGAGCAGACTAGCTGCTCACTGTTAAGGAATGGGACGGGAAGACAGAACGAGGAGGTAATCTTACTTTTCTTGAACGTTTGCAAATCAATTTACTTCATCATCACTAATGTCTGTGTGCCCAGTTCTGCACAAATGTTATAGTGATCTCTCGCATCCTTGTTACTGCATATCTGTTAAGCTTTTTATTTTACCTTGTGCTTTAAAATTGTCAATAGTGTAGACCGCTTTACGATGCGTGACCTGCCACTCTCCTTGTTCCGCAAAGGTTGAGGAGACAACAATATGGCGAGCCTGGCTCATGCCAAATATCCGGGCCTTCCTTGTTCGGTGCTTGCCCCGTGGTGATTGGCGAGCCGAAAAAGAGCCGACTAAAGAAGTTCAGGCACGTGCCCTCTCGTTCTCTGATGCTGTTTGCATAAAACAAAAAAATTGCCAACTTGTGGCTAATTGTTCAGGGCACAGCGGTATTCTTAAATGTTTCTTGTTAAAAAATACTCTCGATAAATGTCACTGCTGTGATATAATGGTAAGTACTTAACTGAGAAAAATATATGTTATAAATTTAAAGTATTTATTCTATTTTTTACTTAAATGGGTTGCCTGGTGTACACTCTGCGCCATGGTTTGGCTCGCTCCTTGTCCTTTCAGGCTTGTCTATCCTCACCGCCTCTTTCTCCCTCATAGTTGTGCTGAGTTTCACGTGTCCTGTTTTTCAGCGCTTACATTTCTATGCGCTATGTACACCAGGCGGAACTGAGTACACTGATGTACGTACCAAATTACTACCAAAGAAAGTCAGCATTTTGTTATCAACAGACAAGAATAAGATTCAATGACAGTTTAATAGTTAATCCAGGTCTCTGTGATAGTAAAAGTCTCGCCCGCGGCTAGCAGGATGCCACAGAACCCAATGCTATCCAAACCATGAACAGACACCTCAGCAGAATGGAACAATGGTCATGGGATTGTGTTTGTGTTCTTTGAACGTGTAAAAGCCGTCAAAGGTCACTGTGGGGTTACGCAAACAGTGCGCTGTTGGTTGTAGAGACCCCATCTTGAATGAACTGGTTGTTAAAGAATAGAATATGTTAAAAAATTAATGGCACACGCTCTTAACAGGCCATTACACAATTGATACGCTTAACCAGTTGCAGCAGTGTCAATATTTGATCATATGGTCACGAGCCCTAATAAACGTCTCGAATACTTCCGGGTCGCTAAGGACACCCCTTGGCAATTGCACCAAACTTACAGAAATCTGCGTTAATAATCTTTTATCTTACCTTGTGAGAACCCGGGCTGTCCTTAGCGTTACAACTGGCGCACGGTGCGGCGCTCTTTGCTTCCGCCCACCCTCTACACCTTCTGCTTCTTCATGTATTTCCTCACAGTCACCCTCCACCTGCGCACCTCATCTCTGTATAGCCCCATGTCAGATTTTTTTTTTCATGTCACTGCACAATCATCCCAGTGTAGGGTTCAGAGCGCTTTCAATCACATACAGATATTGTACGGAGACAATAAATCGGATGAGGGTGTAAAGAAATGTATAGGAAATGTTACAGAAGACAGTAAGGGTTACTAGGTGTAGGAGTCACATATGTCCATACAGGTAGGCATTGAACTTTAAGGCTGCTTGGTCTGGAGAAACACAAAGTCACGATTTAAAATGTAACGCAGTAGTTGGGGTTGTGTGCGCAAATAAGAACTGATTACTATCCAGGGAAACCCTTTTTGCAACCTTAGAATAACAAAAGATCAAAGAGTAAAATAAAGTTCTAATGATTCCCTGTAGTTTGCTTGCAGCTCCATGATGCCAGGTACATAGCGCACTGTGCCTTATTAGAGGGATTGTAATTCTTGAACTGCAAGTGACAAAAGCAATAACTCGCCAAGCTATCTGCATAAAATACAAATCTGTGATCTGCGGGATACCTTTTCAGCCGTGACATTAGCCCTCTGTGCTACTTCATAATGTGTCAGAACTGTAACCAGCAAAACCCAGCTCTCTCTATCAAGCACATTAATCACCAATGGCTCAGCAAGCCATAATGATACCATAAACACAACAGATTGTGTCATTGTAAAGTAACAATATGTTCAGGTTTAGTGTACAGTTATTTTCAGAACTTGGCAATGTGAGTCCTGTGTCTAGTGAGTTTTTTTGAGGGGGAGATCTGAAAGAAACAGGTTAGTGTTAGATTCCTTACCTTAGAACAGTCGTTCCCAAACTTTTGACTCTTGAAGAACCCCATTGAGTTACTACTGGAGGATTTAAATTTCAGACATTAAAACAGAAATTCGAAAAAAATTAACACACGTGTGCACACAAAACAAGTACTCGAATTACTAAGGATTTTAGGGGCATTTTTACAAGCCTATCACCATGGGAACGTTACTTTTTGCGACGTTCCCGTGGTGATAGGGGCTTTGCCTTATTTACAAGGCATCAATAAGCCACTTAACGTGGCTTAACAGTGCCTTGTAAATAAGACCCCCTTTCACCCAATGCTTAGCGTGAAAGGGATGGGCAGTGGGTGTTGCAGTGCGCGTTTTCTCTGCACCATCCATTGATTTTGACGCTGCCCCTATTTGCAAGGGCACCGTAAATGGAAGGCAGCATAAAATGAAGACCAGGGAAAACCTGGTCTTAACTTGGTGAAACAAGGAGAAATGCTTTATTTCTCCTCTTTTTTGCAAAATGCTTTGGATTGCTTATGTTCAGGAAGGTGACCCTTCCTGCACATCAACAATCTTTTGAAAAAAAAGACCATCTGTAACTTCCATGTGTGCTGCATTAAGCAGCACACATAGAAGTGGCAAAATGACATTTCAAGATTGTTTATGTGCAGGAAGGGGGACCTTCCTGTGTAGATAAACAATTTTCCCCTGTTAAGTGTAGCGCCAGCGCAGGGGAAACGCAGGGCTGCACCCTATTCTTGTAAATAGGGTGCAGCGCTGCGTTTCTGAAGTGGCGGAGTGTGTTGTTAAGCCAAGGAGACTAACGACACTCTCCGCCGCTTTTGTTGTATTTTATATTGAAAGAATTTGCAAGAAAATGAAAAAAGTTCATGGGAAGGTTGGTGCTGCATCTCCGTGACTAACTTTTCAATGTTTGGTTTTATTTCGCAGTACAAGGCTCCTACTCCTGCCAGAGCCAGACTGGAAATCCAAAGCAGCCCTGGCAAATAATTTCAGACCAGTCCCCAGAAGGTGCACCCCAAGTGCAGTGAGTGAGCCTGACCACTGCAAAGGGGACATTGGGAGGCTCTCCCCCCAAAAAATTTAGCAAACAATGGTGCAGTGTGCAACACATTTATCATTATATATTGAATTGTATTAGCTTTTAAAGAATAGTATATGAAGACCTGACTATGCACCAGAATACAACAATATTTCTGGGGGTTCTTCAATGATTCCCCCAGTATCACTCTCCAACAGTGCTTCTCATCTCTCCATTGCCCCTCTGTCACGTGTGTTTCATTTTTATAGCATCTCTCATACCATTGTAGGATGTCAGAACACTTTACATCACACACATATAGAGACAGTGAATCATACCTGTAAATCAGTGTATGGAAAATGTTACATTAGGCAAAGGGGACTACAAGGTGTAGAATTCACATGTCATTCATACTTGTAGGCATTTTTAAAGAGTGCTTGGTCTGGAAAAGCACAAACTCAAGATTCAGAACATAACACAGTGGTTAGCATTGACTTTAACAATAAAAATGTATTTCAGCCAAATAAACCTTTTTAGCAGCATCAGGATATTGAACAACTGGGAAAAAACATAAGTTACTAACTTGTACCTTGCAAGTAGCTGTTTATTGACGGTTTATAGGGTACTGTGCATGATTACATTTGTCACTTATGAACTGCACAGTAACAAACGAATCTTTGTGGCAAAAGCAGTAACGCACTGATCTATGAATATAAAATATTGTTTTTAAAATGCATGGTACACGTTCTCCGCAATGGGCATATTAACCCTCTGTGCTACATTAGATAAGTCAAAGCTGCCACTGGACAAAACTCTCATCTCTCTCCAGCAGGGACATTAATCACTGGTGTCATCTTGACACTTTTATTGCTCTTTGAAAACTGCTAATTATACAAGATACTATGCAGAGCTTTTAAAACTGCTGCCTGCGGACCCCCTGGGAATGTGTCAGGGACCCCTGGGGGTCCGCGAACCACAGTTTGGGAAACACTGCCTTAGAATATCCCCAGGCGTCAGACTGGATCAGGAAAGTTTTGCATAGCAGTACCCCTGTGCGTCGGTAGGCGTTGTCTGCGGGACCGCGTCCGTCGTCATAATCGCCAGGATGACGTTGTCATAGTACTTAGTCGCCGCCCTCGCGCGTTGACGTCAGTTCTTCTTTTTTCCGCGCCAGCAAGAGCAGATCCGGGAAGAGCAGTACCCCTAGTCAATTTTTGACTAACTTTTTGATCTCTTTTGGATCACTTCTCGAGTCGATACCTCGACTCGCGGTGCCTGTAGGGATGCCCGGGTTCAAACCCTGCGACGATTGTCACCGCTTGATGTCGGTGACCGACCCCCACCGTCGGTGCCTTTACTGTCTCGGGGCCGACCACAATGACAAGTCGTGCCACGACTGCTGGGCCTTGACCTCGAACGTTAGGCAGGAGCGGTCCCGTAAGTGTCTCGTGCTTCGGCAGTCGGCCTGCGCCGCTCAAGGTCCCAGTCCAGGAGGAGGTCGAGGGACCGGTCGCTGGGCCGCATTCATCGCCGCTCGACGAGTCAACACCACTCGTCGGGCTCCAAGTCCTCAGGTAAGTCGAGGCACTCTAAAAAGAAGTCGAAGCAGCGACATCGCTCTTCAGACTCCCCACGACGCGGCCAGGGATTCGGGCGACACTGCCCATGCGGCTCCGCTGGAGCCGCAAGCGCCGCGTCCAGCTTCATACCCGCCGGTCCCTGGGCTGCATGCGACGCTGGAGGAGATTAGTGCTTTCCTCACGGCTATGAGGTCGCGCTTCCCTCCGTTGGAACCCGCCGAGGCACCTTCGGGCCCCGCGGGTCCATCTGGGAGCCCGAGCGGGCCGTGAGCTCCGGCCCCGGCACCATCGACGACTCCGGCCCCGGTCCGGATCCGGCGTCGGACCGGCGCAGCGCGGCGTCGTCTTCGACGCCGATCAGTGCGCCCTTCACCGACGACCCGGCTCCATCATTTATTCATGACTATCAGGAGATGGATGACGAGGGGGACTGGGGGGGGTCTGAGGACCCTCTGGCACTACAGTGCCAGTTGAGCCAAGACTGGGCAGACAAGCTGGGGGAGACCAGTGGTCTGGACACTTCGCCCGGCACTGGATTTGTCTCCCCTCCTACCGTGGCTACGGAGGAGGAGCTGCTTACAGCGTGGTGTTGACTAGGGCAGCCAAGGCCTTGGCTCTTGAGCTCGCTGTCGCTGCTGCGAGGACTAACCTCCTCGCTGAGGTGCTCAAACCGCAGGTAAGCTCCTTGGAGCCTCTCCTGCCGTATAACGAAGCCCTCACTGACCTTCTGTGGGCACCTGGTCCAAGCCCTCTACGGGCCTTCCCATAAATCGGAACATGGCCCGACGCCACCGCACGGCTCCGGGCGACCCGAGCTTCCTGTCCGTTCACCCCACCCCGAGATCCTGGTGATTCAGGCCTCTACCTCCTAGACCGCATTTCCGGAACGGGAATCCAAAAGGTACGATCAGTTTCGGAAGAAACTGTTCTCACTGAGTTTGGGGTTGCGGTCTGTCAACACCGCCTGTTTTTTGGGCCGTTACACCCACTCTCTGTGGGATACGGTTGCGGAAGTGCTGCCACAGTGCCCGGTGGAGGTCCAGGCAAAGCTTGCCCAAGCCCTAGCGGAGGGACGGAATGCAGCACACTATTCAATACAGTGTGGACTGGATACCATGTACTCGCTGGGTAGGGCGATTGCAATGACGCACGCCTGGCTGAGGTCCGCCATCTTTTCGGGGGTTGTCCAAGCCACCCTATGGACATGCCTTTGGATGGCCGTCGCCTCTTTGCCGACAAGGCGGACAGTTTGCTGGAGCATTTCAAGGACTCCAGAGGCCTTCGGCCTCGGCCAACACCTGCAAACCTCCGCCGTTCGCCCCTTTCGTGGCCAAGGAAGGGGCCCCCCCAAACGTCCAGCTAGCCACAGGCCGCAGAACCAACCTCAACGCGGTCGCAGACGTAACCGCCGTGGCGCTGCCGGGGGACAACGGCAAGATCAGTCCCCATCCGCCCCTGCAGCATCTGCCTCTAAATCGTTCTAGTCCGAGCTTTCAGGCCCATTCGACGCCAGTGGGGGGCAGGGTCCGCCATCACCTCCTCCACTGGCATTCCATCACATCGGACAGGCGGTGCTATAAATCGTCCAAAGGGGCTACTCCCTCCCCTTCGAGGCGACCCCTCCAGCCATGCCACCGCTGTACCACCGCATGCCGGGGGATCACTTGCAACTTCTGCAGGGGGAAGTTACAGCCCTCTTGGCCAAGGGGGCCATCAAGCGCGTTCCTGGGCCAGAAGTAGGACGTGGTTGCTACTCCGACTACTTTCTGGTACCCAAGAAGGGCAAAGGAGGCCTACGCCCTATCTTTGACCTACGGAGCGTCAACGGCTTCCTCCGGAAGGAGAAGTTCAAGATGATGACTTTGGCTCAGGTCTTAGCTGCCCTGGACCCAGAAGACTTGATGGTAGCGTTGGACTTGCAGGACACGTATTTCCACATCTCCGTCCTGCCGGCCCATTGGCGTTACCTGCGGTTCACGGTAGGCCACGAGCACTTTCAGTTTACCGTGCTCCCCTTCAGCCTCACCAGCGCCCCACGGGTGTTCACGAAAGTGATGACGGTGGTCGCAGCTCATCTGCGCAGATTAGGGGTTTCAGTCTTCCCCTATCTCGACGATTGGTTGTTGAAGGCAGGCTCGCCCCAGACAGTCTTCTCCCACCTCCAGACTACGGCCGACCTCCTGCACTCGCTGGGGTTCTCCATCAACGTGCCAAAGTCACACCTGTGCCCCTCTCAGAAGCTCCTTTTCATCGGAGTGGTTCTGGACTCAGCGCAGTTTTGGGTTTATCCCCCCGAACAGCGGGTTCGGGATATTCAGACTCTGATTCGATCTTTCAGCCTTTATCCCGAGTCTCGGTCAGGTTGACGCTGCGGCTCCTGGGACTGATGGCCTCCTGCATCCTTCTGCTGCATCACGCCCGGTGGCGGATGCGGGCTCTGCAGTGGGACCTGAAGTTTCAGTGGGCACAGCATCAGGCAACCTGTCCGACCATGTCCTGATCTCGGAGGGCACTGCGAGACAGTTGCAGTGGTGGCTCACGGACCGCGATTGGGTCAGCGGCAGATCTCTCTCCCTTCCCTAACCGGAGCACGTAGTGGTGACGGATGCGTCCCTCCTGGGATAGGGAGGCCACATAAGAAAGAGAGGGAGACCAGAGGCCAGCGGAGTTCCGGCTCCACATCAACCTTCTGGAGCTGCGGGCGATCCGGCTTGCACTGAAAGCATTCCTCCCCTCTGTCCGGGGAAGTGTAGTGCAGGTGTTCACGGACAACACCACCGCCATGTGGTACTGCAACAGTTCAGGGTACGCCTGAAATCCCCGGGATTCACCTGCCTTGTCAGAAACAGAGACACAGACTCTTCGTCTGGCGTAGAAGATTGTATTTATTAGCTGCAGCTAGTACAGTGGTCTTAGAAGTCGTTGGTAAAACGAGGTTCAAAAGAGACTGCCACTTAACTCCATGGCGCACAGGTTTATATACGGTACAATACAATGCAAAATGCAATCACACAAGAGCATGAGACATAGGCAAATGTTATAGACAATGCTTTAAGTCCAAAGCAACTCAAGTTCCCGGTTATGTTTATCACTCAACCCCTTAAGCAACTTACAAACGAATCCACACAATTCGATTTACAAGTAGAGAAAACACAGCTGTAGGTTTTAGAAGGACAGTCGTGAAACAGGAGAATGCATGAGACGTGTAGCGAAGGACAGCAGATAAGATAACTTTAAAGGAAAGAATGGTGCGAACCAACAAATGGTCCGGACGGGGATTAACCAGCTCAGACAGGAATTAGTGTACTCGGCCAGACCCTGACACTCGTTAGTAAACATAGGCAAAGAAGCCACCTGACACGTAAATGCAGAAACGACAAAAACATCACGTTCGCCGCGCTGCCTGAGTGAGGGCAACACAAGATGGAGGCAACTACAAAATGGAGGCTGAGCCCGAACAAATTCGTAATTTACAGAACCTCAGTTGGGGTCGTGGACCCATTGTCAGGAGGCTCTGAACCTCTGGCAATGGCTGGAACACCGGGCGTCACCCTGGTGGTTCAACACCTGGCAGGTTCCCTGAACGCCAGGGCGGACAAACTCAGCCGCCATCGCATGATGGATCACGAATGGTGTCTGAACTAGGATGTGGCGCAAGGCCTCTTTCAGCAGTGGGGGGAGCCTTGGTTAGATCTATTCGCCACCAAAGAGAACGCGCAATTTCATCAGTTCTGCGCGTTGGAGTTTCCAAGGCAGCACTCGCTCGGAGACGCTTTTCGTCGCGAGTGGAGCTGCGGTCTGTTGTACGCCTTTCCGCCTATACCACTTCTGCCCAGAGTGCTGAAGAAGATCCGGCGCGACCGGGCCCAAGTCATCCTTGTGGCTCCGGACTGGGCACGAAGATACTGGTATCCCGAGCTACTCAGCATGTCAGTCGATCCCCGATTCGTCTGCCTCTTCAGGAGGACCTTCTGTCGCAGCAGCAGGGGGCGGTCCTCGACCCAAACCTGTCCAGTCTCCACCTACATGCGTGGAGATTGAGCAGCGACAGTTGAGGCCATTTGACTTGCCTCCTGAAGTCTGTGATGTGATTCTGGCAGCCAGGCGTCCCTCCACAAAATCGGTATACGCCTGCAGGTGGAACAAATTTGTGGCATGGTGCACAGCAAAGGCTGTGGATCCTCTCTCTGCCCCTCTTTCGGAGGTTCTCCTTTTTCTTCTTTCTCTGGCCCAGCAGGGCCCTGCTCTGGGCACTGTCAAATGCTACCTCTCTGCCATTTCAGCCTTCTTAAGGCTTCCTGATCAGACCTCTCTTTTCAATTCCCCGGTTGTAAATAGATTTCTTAAAGGCATCACGCATGTGTTTCCTCCTGTTCCTTTCGTGATGCCTCACTAGGACTTGAACCTTGTTCTGACCTATTTGATGTGCGCTCCTTTCGAGCCATTTCACAATTGCCCTCTTCGTCTTCTGACTCTTAAGACTGCATTCCTGGTTGCCATTACCTCTGCCAGGAAAGTGAGTGAGCTCCAGGCTCTATCTTCTAAGCCTCCTATCCTTTCTGTCCATCCGGACAAAGTTGTCTTGAGGACTCGGCCTTTCTTTCCTGCCCAAGGTGGTTACGGCCTTTCACATCGGGCAGTCCATCACCTTGCCCACCTTCTTTCTGCCTCCGCATCCTTCCAAGGAGGAAGAGAGGCTCCACCGTCTGGACCCAAAACGTGCGCTCTCATTCAACTTAGACCGCACATGCCGGTTTTGGGTGGACGACCAGCTCTTTGTTGGTTACGTGGGTGCTAAGAAGGGGCGGGCGGTGCACAAACGGACCATCTCTCGGTGGGTCGTGTTGTGCATCAAGGTTTGTTATTCCTTGGCGAAAAAGGAGCCTCCTGTTGGGCCTGCGTGCCCATTCCACTCGGGCCACGGCGGCTACTACTGCCCGGGTCGGGAAGTCCCCTTGCAGGACATCTGTCAGGCAGCTACGTGGGCCTCGATGCACACGTTGGAAAAGCCAAGTCCGGAGAGATGGCTTTTTCGGTCGTTCCGTTCTCCAGGACTTTCTGGTGTGATCTTGGTTCGCAGACCCACCACCGGGGTTGGTATTGCTGGGGTATCTATTCTAAGTTAAGGAATCTAACACTAACCTGTTTCTTTCAGATGCACAATTGACTTACCTTCGGTAATGATATATCTGTAAGAAACAGTAGTTAGTGTTAGATTCCTTACCGTCCCATCCATCCTGCCCGTTCTGCGGACCGATATCTAGGGTTAAGGACATCCCTTTCAGGGCCCTAGTTTCATGGCCCAGTGTCGGTCTCTGGCATGGCTATGCATTCCTGGCACGGAAAGCTATGTACAAGAACTGACGTCAGCGCGCAAGGACGGCGTCTAAGTACTCCGACGACGTCATCCTGCCGATCACGACGACGGACGCGGAGCCACAGACGATGCCTACCGACCCGCAGGGGTACTGCTACGCAAAACTTTCCGGATCCAGTCTGACTCCTGGGGATATTCTGAGGTAAGGAATCTAACACTAACTACTGTTTCTTACAGATATATTGTTACCGAAGGTAAGTAACTTGTGCATACTGATGTTTTCCACTTTAACTTTTGGATTAATTTGCTGAAATCCAAAGAAGGCAGCCAATCATATACCACTTTCTGTCCCCTTTCTGATGCAGACTTTGCTGTGCAGTCCAATCTGGCTTGAATTAAAACTGCAGAACGAGTATTTCCTGGTTTAATCTGTAGCTGGATTTGGAATAATAGCCTGCTTCCTATCAGACTATTATGCTTTGCTATGTAGTTTATGTAGCGTTTATGGAGGAGAAAGCTTTGACTGGAGACCGAGAAGATTGGTTTACTGGCATTGCCTGTATCAATCTGTAGCTCTCCTTATAATAATTGGGGCGATATTTAAAAGCCTTAAATAGCAGCATCAAATTATATTTAGTGCTGCATTTCAAAAAGTTGTTCTCTCGATCGCTGTTTTGTTTCTCTACCTTTTCCAGGTTGGTATTTTGAGTGTGGTGGGTGGCGCAAGTTATGGTTTGTCATATGGTGTGTGTATTGCTAAGCATAAGGGCCAAGTTTCTGTTGTGTGGCGAGTTTGAGCCAAAACTCAGTTATGATTTACTTGATTTTCATCCTCCAGACCCTACTCCAGACCCTCCGTGGCCACCCAACCATGATGCGCATAGCTTTTGACTGTGCAGTACAAGATTTGGCTGCAGAGGCCCTGTGGCTACTCAGCCCCCCGCCCCTGCATGTCCTGCCAAGTACCCATTATGCACTGTGTGCAGCCTTTGGTCAAGCACTGTGCCCAACCACATTTGGCTGTGTAGCAGAGGTTCATTGCAGGGCTTGCCTTGCACCAGGCCGAATTTGCCAGCTGCCAGATTTCATGCAGATTATTTGAACAGCGGGAAATTTGTTACTGACTAGACTCTAATTGCCCTCCCATTAATCTTCGCCCCTTGCCTCCGATGGATCTGCTCAAAATTTGGCATGACTAACATGAACTAAGCCCACTAAACCTTTGCCAAATTTGTGTAGGGATTCATCAAAACTACCAAATTTACTCGGTGAATATTTCTTTCATCTTTCCCCTCCCCTTCCAACTCCCTATGATGGGCCTGCATGAAATTGACAAAATCACAAATAGGCTTAACATGCTAAGGGCCATATGTATCAAAATAGAATTTTGCGATTCTCAAATTGTGATTTTCAGCGAATCGTAATTTGAGAATCGCAAAATGCAATGTATGTGGGATTTGCTAATAATTTTGAGAATCCCACATATTCCTTATTTGCGAAACGCAAATTGAGATTTGTAAATAAGGAATACCTTTGCATTCATTCCTACGGTCTAGAGGCCCATAGGAATGAATGGGAAGGCTTTTTCAATTTGCGATTACCAATTAGAGAATCCAAAATTGAGAATGCGATTTCAAGGGTGACAGGGTGTCAAAAGGACACTCTGTGGCCCCCCTGAAATGTGCATGTGTGCCACATGGCACTTTAAAAAATGCAAAATAGTGTATTTTTAAGTGACATCAAAATTTACCACCAAGTTAAAGTTTGTGGTAATTTGCGATTCCTTAAGGCCAAATTGCACTTTCTTTTGTGCTTCTTACATTGCATTTAAGGAATCACAATTTGCGACTCCTTAAATGCAATCGCAAAATAGGGAATCACAAAATTTGTGATTCCTTTTTTTGCGAGGGGGTTTTTGTGTGATACATTGCACACAGATCCAGAGGATGATGTAAAAATTATCAGTAAATCAAAAGTGTTTTGACACCTTCTTTAACTGCATCCCACCCCGCCCCCTCCCATTGGACTGCCACAAAACCTGAAATACCTCCACTGGGTTTAACTTGATAAATACCTGCCACATTTGGTGTAGGTTTTTCAACATTTTCAAGTTAGCAACTGTAGATTGTATTGCCCCTCTCCCTTTTAACATTTGCCCCCTTTATAGATTGGCACAAAACGTAGTTTACCAATCAAAACCAAACCTTCTGACAAATGTTGTGGACATTCATCACAAAAGGCCAATGTTATTAGCAATTGAACACTTTTTTGCCCCTCCTTTTAAAACTGCCCCTCTTTTCTTTACAAGTTCAAAAATACCCATAGTAATACGAATGCACTAAGAGTCTGCTAAATTTCAGGCATTTTAGTCAAATAATACCTAAGTTATAAACAACTTCACGAATAGATTTACAGCTGAAAAGATAAAGAACATTTTTAACCCTTTTAATCCCAGCTGTCCCCTTTTATAAAGGAGTATCTAACAAAAATGGAGCAAGTTTACACCAAATCAAAAGAAGCACGCTTTCTGAGTTCAGTTCTGCTTTCATGCTTAGCTTGGCGTAAACTCGTTCAGCGTTAATTTCCTAAAGGAGCTACAATGGTTAGTGATGCTCTTTTGAACCGCCTTAATTTTTTACCTGGAGACGGATGTTCACAAATGTGGTATGCCAAAAATTAGCTTACAGAGTTAGTATATTGGCAAACTTGATGCAAATCCACCTATGGGGTCAAAATGTTTAACCAAATCCAAAAATCCTTTTTCAGTGGAAAATGCACCTGAACTATATCTGCACACATAACTAAACACAATCACACATACATATATCACTCAAAACTTCTTCTAAGATGTTGTGGTGACACTGGCTAACAGTAGATGCTCCCATTCTGTTTCAGAGGAGAAACTGAGCATGGTTTGGTTTTCAGATGCATTTGCAGTATGTTTGTCATACTGCTGCTCAGCAATGGGACTCTGTCTGTCTGCTCCCTCTCTTTGCTGCCTGTTAGTATTGATGCCCGGTCTTTCTTGAAAGCATTTATTCTCTGTTTGATTTTGCCAACATTGTATATCTTCATGTCTCTCTCTTGTAGTCATGTGTGCTCTCTTTTTCCAGCAATATGTTTTGGACTCTTTGTCTCTCAGCATTACGTGCCTGGCTGTCGGCTGTCTGCCAGCATTAGATCTGTAGCTCTCTGTTGTTTGTTGGCTTTAGGAGTCTTACTCTGTCTTGCTGTTTGCTATATGGCCTTTCTCATTGCTGCCTGTTAAGCATTGGGTGTTTGACTGTCTGTCATCAGGAAGTATCTGGATCTACCATCTCTCAGCATTAGATAACTTTCCTCCTGCATGCATTACGTGTCAAGCTTTGTGTTGAATATCTTCATAGCCTGTCTACACTACTCTTGCAGCAAGCATCGGCAGAGCCAATAGGTTTTGCCTATGCAAGATCGATTGTCAGTGTTTGATTTTTACATGTAGCTGAGCAGCGCGAACTGCTGTGCAACATGGCTTAAAGTAAACAAAAACAAGCATTTACAATGCAATAGGTTTCGCATTGACGTGAGTTTGAGCTATTGACATTGCAAATAACAATGCCTTTTAAAAAAAAATTTTTTTTAAACATAAATAAGTCATTGTTATTTACAATGTTAATAGCTCAGACTTGTGTCAATGCGAGACCTATTGCATTGCAAATGCTTGTTTTCATTGGAGTCTAAATGAGCATCTTAATCTGTAGTTGCACAATTATTCTGACCTAATTAGCTTGAGTGGGGGTGGGAATATCATGCCGTCGTTGAGCCCCTCACGCCCTCGCTTTTTGTCAACTGGTGCGCCTCGATGGCCCCTCTCTCGTTCCGTGCGTTCAATGAGCTCTTTCATCGCTGCTCTGCGCTGTTCACTTCCTCAGATGAGCAATATCCCTCATTCACAGTCCTGTCCCGCCTGTCTCCTACACTAGTCCACCACACACTTGCTGTCCTTTGCATTGCCCCCTCTGCTCATACACAGCTGTCTCCTGTACAATAACTCAACCTCGTGCCCCTCACCTGGTGAAGACGAAGTACATGAGGCTGATTGTGGTGCATGTCAGCAGGGTGATAGTGAGAGGCTTGTAGTTAAAGTCTATGGTGATGTCCTCCACCTGCTGTTCGTTGATCATCCTGAAGTGCAGCTTGTAGTTGGCATTGCCTTTACTCAGCGTCCGGGCTCTCATGCAGGACGCCATCTCCACCCGCTCCCGGCCTGCCCCTGGCACGGAGGGGAGTAGGGGGTGGAGGCAGAACAAACCACTAGTGTAACGCAAGGGGTGTACGGGTACCTCACACTATCCGCACGGTGACTGGCGGCTGGCAGAGACTAGCTCGGAGAGAGCGAGAAGAGCAAATGTCAGTGGAGTGGTGTGGCTCACTGGTTAGAGGCGGCAGACCCGGAAGCAGAGGACGGCCCGGGACCAGGGTTCAATCCCCGACGTGGCAGGGTCATGAACCAGGGTCAGCGGACTCGATAATTCTCGCCTCGGTGCCTACTCTAACCAGGGATCATGCTCGGCAACTCTGGGCATTAGCTTGCCTCATCTCCAAAACGGCCCCCCACAAACGCCGGGGATGCCTGGTTTCACCTTGGAGATACCCAGGAGGGAACATCTCACAGGGAAAGCCAGGACGAGTTCCCCAGCGGTCTATAGCGCCAGGACGCCTCCGGGTAGCAGTGCGCTTTACAAGACACACACATTTACATTTACATTTACATTCAGTCAATAAGGTGACTGCGTTCTGGGGTGGTCGCTAAGAGGCTGCTAGAATTGGACAAAGCAACGACTTTGTCGTTATCCCCTGCAGTACAATATGGCTTCTCCCAAAGAAGGTGATTCCCTGTTACTGTGGTATTCAACTTACTGTACAGCACAATCAATGAGTACTGTGAAATAAACAAGGTTAGGGCGCGAAACCGAAACCACGGTTGTAGCGCAGGAGACGCCGTTGCCGTGCGTGTGCACGTTGGCTGTCCCTGCGCAAGCTGTGATGAGAAGACACGCCGAGCCGAGGTAGGGGATTTGTGTGTGTAAGCGCCGGGGGGTTCTGTATGTATGTGTGTGTACATGTGTGTGTGTATGCGCGGCTGCGGTTGGGGGGGTTCTCTCTGTGTGTGTGTGTGTGTGTGTGTGTGTGTGTGTGAGTGTGTGTATGCGCGGCGGTGGGGGGGGGTCTGTCTGTATGTGTGTGTGCGTGCGTGTGAGTCTGCTTCCAAGGAGCCATGGGAGACAGGAAGCGCGCGTGACCTGATCCGTTTACGCGCGCGTGCACATCACTTGTCTCCTGTCTCCCTTGACTCCTTGAAAGCAGAAACGATCACAATAGAGTTTCGCAGCGACGATCGGTTCGCGATCGGTTCGCAGTGCGAAACCTAAAAAAGCTCTCTGACGCGGCCAGTATTGACCGTGTCACAGCACATTTTTTCCTTTAAGCCAAGTGGCACAGCAACCTGCACTGCTGTGCAAGATGGGGAAAACTGCACTTAGACTCAGGGGGCCAGCAACATGAGGGAAGAGGGAAGCGGGAGGAGGGCTGGTGGAAAACACACAACAGAGGAGGGCGAAGGTGGTAAGAAACAGATAACGGACATTGAGAGGAGGATAGGGGTGGTGTGAAACAGACAAAATGAGGGGTTGGGAACAAACAATAAAGAGCAGAAGGGTGAGTGGGTTTCAGAAGTAGTGCAGAAACTGTTTTTGAAATGTGTAATTGGACTGAGGTGATGGAAGATTATGTTCCCTGACGCTGCTGATGTGTATCTGTCCAACAGCCAGCACTGGACACTAACTTAGGCCTCTGCATTCACAAGGCACCTCCCACAAACACACTGCACCTCTTCTGTTTGAGCCACTTTTCGTGAGTGTGTGGGCCTGTGGGGCGTGTTACACTGTGTGTAAAGCAAGGTATGAGTTTTCGGTTTCCCCACTTGTGACATATGAAATCTATGAGGGAAGAGGTGAATGTTATATATATGTCTTACTACAAAGCACACCGTCTTTGAGGCTCTGCCATGTCGCAAATTTTAAAATGCAAGTTTCAAAACTGGAGTTTCCCCCAAAATACAGCACATAATTTGCGTGAGCGTTTCATGTGGAATTGCAAATCTTTTTCATTGTATGATCCATTGTTGGCAAAAACAAAGGTCTTTACTGTGCCAGTTAACCAGCATCACTTGATTTCCACTGCGCAGATAAACCCAACCCCTTTCTCCTCTGTCTTGTATCCCAAAGATCCAAACGTGTTGCTGATCTTTGCACGGGTAGTTGTGAAAACAACTTGCCTTCAAAAGTCAGCCTTTCTCTGAGTTGGGAGCAGTTTTTGGAGGCACGTGGTACGTGGAGAGGTGCCAGGTTCCCACTAAGGCTGGGAGCAGCAGTTGGCTGCACCAATGCACCTTGGGTTTGGCTGGTAGGGTGGGAGCCAGAGGAGGGGGCTGATAGAGTAAGTTCATAATACCCAGGGCCACTGGAATTATGCGATTGTGCGGCTGTGGTGATTTTCAAATAACTATAGATTTGCTGCATTTGCCACATAATCTGCAGATTTTAACAAAAATGTTTTTTGTTTCTAGCTCAGATGAATCAAAAGTTACTAAAAAATACTGCAACCCGTGTTGGCACGCAGTGAACGGTCCTTTACAAAGCTGTGCTGATCACCTTTCTGTTGCGTATTGCTATATTTGGATGTTAAACTGGTTCTAATGAGGCGCAACCAATGCCCAGACAGTGTTACCAAGTTTAAAAATGATGAATTAACGAAGTAAAACTATAACATAAATGTGCTGCATTATGCCACATAATTTGCCTTTTCTTGCCGCATACTTTACTCCACCCTGCCACATAATTTGACCCTCTCCTGCCGCATAATACCAGTGGCTCTGATAATACCTTCTCTTTTTTTTATTTCAAAGTATTTTATTGAGGGTTATATATATATGTATAGTACAGTAGGATCCGCATTTAATGGCCCATTATCTTCATCTCTTACTGAGACAGAGCATTCTCCAATGTAGTTCACCACACCTTTGGTATGTGGAGCTGCCGTACTTAGGAGATGTTCCTGGTGCAACCTCACACTCAACCACAACACCGCTTTGGAAGGCAGCTGAAGCTCTGGACTTGCAATTGCCCACTATTGAGACGGAGACAAATGTATTGACTGATATTCTTCAACTGAGGCTGGCTTCTGTGTTTTTTTACCGGTTGTCTTTCGATGAAGGCCTTACTGATGCCCTTGTGGTAACTTGATCCAAGCCCTACTCATGCCCTTTGGTTAGCCAACACAAATAGGCCCTTTAGTTTTCAGGGTGTTGTTACCAAACATCCTACACCAGAAAGCATTATTGCTCAAGCAACAACAGGTAAGATTAATCCAAATTTCTTTCCAACCAATCCTCCGGCCACAGAATAAAAAAACTTGATACTTTCAGAAAGCAATGTTTTTTTGTTTCTAGTTTAGCCCTCATATTTATTAATGCAGTTTGCCTTCTGGGAAGTACACCCATGAGATCTTGCCAACTGTCCCTAGGACCTTGGGGTTATTTTGGCCCAAACAATGTATGATGGCTACGATGGTGCGAAGTATGTGTTCCAAGCCTGACACTATTGATAGCATACCTATAGCTATGAGCCCCAGTGTTGTGTTCATGTGGCACAACTGGATGAGATAAACTGGGTTTTCAGAGGATGTTCAAACATTCTTAATGCACATG
Organism: Lissotriton vulgaris; assembly: GCF_964263255.1. Lineage (NCBI taxonomy): Eukaryota > Metazoa > Chordata > Amphibia > Caudata > Salamandridae > Lissotriton > Lissotriton vulgaris. The sequence goes on from NC_141693.1 coordinate 1,900,439,304, forward strand.
TCTTTTGATGGTTCCAGGGTGTTCGGCAACAAGGCTGAATTTGCACTGAACACTTTAAAGAAAGCCGCACCATAGCTAGGCATTTGGGGCTGTTATCCCCTACGCAGTTTCCACATCAATACAGGAAGTGCAGGGGTCACTCCAGAGTGCTAGCATACCGACTGTGCTATCCTTCCAGGCCTTTCGAGTAAGACGCATGACAACAGCTCAAACCAATCACAACACAGACTCGGAGAGGAGGGAAGGGTGCATTTGCAATATTTCTTCATTCCTAAGAAAAACCGAGGTCTCATACCCATCTGGGATGAACACCTGTTGAATGTCATTTTCAGAAAAAACAAGTTGAAAATGCTCACCTTGGCTTAGCTCCTTTCAGATCTGGGACCATGATACGGTATGGTGCCCCTGGACATATTCGCATACACGTGTCCTGCTGTCCCAACTAGATGGTCAGTGTTCATGGTGGGTACTTTAAATTTACCCTGCTCACTTCAGCCTTACCTCTGCTCCTCTGGTGTACATGAAAGTGATAGCAGTAGTCTCGGCCCTTCCTTTCTCTGTGATACATGTGCTTCTGTACCTCATTGACTGGCTACTCATGGTGGGCAACTTTCAGATGACAGACAAACTACCAATATCCCTGGGGTTTCCCATCAACGACCCGAAGTCCCACCTGTGCCCCATCCAGAGGTTTCCCACTATTAAGGCTTTTTAACACAGGGTACTGTTCAAGGACTTTCCACCACCATAGCAAGTCCAAGACAATTGGGATATGAACCGGTTGGTTCGACCTCAATCGTGGGTCTCTATGACGAAGGACAGCACTGAGGCTTCTTTGACTGTTAGCTTTGTGCATCCGCCTTATTCTCGACGCCAGATGGCATCCGTGGGCACTGCAGTGGAACCTCAGGTTTCAACAGGTCCTGCTTTAGTGCAGCCTTTCCGACTCTATCCATATCTTGCAGGAGATGGCAGAGGACCTTCTGTGTGGTAGACAAGCACCAACTTGACCTGCAGCAGGATACCATTTCTGGAGGACCTCCTGTCTCAGCTACAGGTTAGGGGCTGCATCCAAATCTCCACAAGCTATGCCTGAAAGTGTCGAGATTAAGCATGGACGATTGAATGCTTTTCACTTTCCATCCAAGGTGGTTGATGCCATCCTTGCGGCCAGACACCCTTTCACTCAGTCTATTTATGCTGAGCGCTTGGACACATGTGTTGCCTGGTTCAGGGCTTAAAACACTACCACCTTACAAGCCTGGCTTTCAGATGTTCTTTTGCTTGTTCTTTCATTGCCCTAGAAAGGTCTTGTGGTGAACACGTTTAAAGGCTATTGTTTGTCCATTTTTGCCTTTCTGTGTTTACCTGATGAACCATTCTTGTTTAAGTCTCTTGTTGTCATGCGCTTTATAAAAGTTTTGACTTCCTTTATTCCCCCTAAGCCATTTGTTATGCCAGCATCAGACCTGAACTTGGTCTTAACGTTCCCCATATGCACACCTTTCAATCTTATGTACAGTTTTTTTTCACGTCATCCTGACCCGTCAAATCTTCCTCATTGTGATTACGTTAGCATGTCAAGTAAATGAACTGTAGGAGCTTTCGCACCTTTCTATCAGAGATTGTGACTCTCTTCCATGATGGTTATCTATCACTGTGCCAGCATTTGTTGCTCCACCTCACCCCCTGAAAGTAAGAGCGGCTCCATTGACTTGACCCCAAGAGGACTCTGACCTTTACGTTGACCGCATTAGACCATTACATCGACGATCAGTTTCTTATTGGTTTCTCTCGGGCAAATAAAGAGAAGGCATTACAAAAGAGGACACTGTCAACGTGAATAGTCCTCTTTATCAAATTCTGCTATGCTCTTTTAACACCCAAAGCAGATTGTCTCTATCTAGTCAGCCATCCCAAGGAATAGTGATTAAGTGCCCCCTGATAGCCTGATTGGCCCAGTTACTGTTGTGACAAATACTGCACCTAGCCCTTGTTCTGCTCTCACTTTACATGGTGGTCTGAACCCTACTGCATCTCTATTTACTACATTTATTTCATACAGCATAAAGAAGCATCACATTCCTGCCCAAAAGAAGAAGACACTTATACTCCATTTTGAATTTATAGGCCTGTTCACTGATGACAATGTTGCCCCTTCAATAGGTCATACCTACTCACTATTTTCCATGTCATTCCACCTTTAAGATTGATCACCACTGCTGACAATGTGCAGGTCAACTCGCTTAGAAACCCTTGGGACTAGAAGACCTGTGTTATAGCAAGCACATTTAGATAATCATAAAAAATGTGGACCAGTTTCGTAAAATGGGCATTGATGTTATCCCTTTGACCTATCCAACTAGATTAGTCTGCTTTAGATAAGTGTGGTCAACATGTTGTACAAAGCAAGAATAGGCTATGCCTTACAAATGCACTTAACCTTAACATCCCTGAGTCCATTTTTGTAGATCAGAAAACAGTAGAGAACTGGAGTATGCAGCAAACGTAGCTGCTGAGAAGGTTTATTTTTCATTGTTGTGCTGGAGAATTTCAGGCCTTATTTCAAGATGGCTGGCCATAAGTGGCACAGGTTTGTTATACAGTATGACACCTAATGCTTCCACGAAAACGTTGCTGAGCAAAGCACTACTGCAACATTGTTTTAGTATGTTTCAAATACCAGCATTCAGTGGAAATCAGGAACGCCCAGTTGTGGTCTGCGAATATGAATCTATATAAATGTAAATGTTTGTTTGTTCAAAATCTTAAATCTCCGAAAGTCCTTCACCGATTGCTTTGAAATGTTGACACAACATTGGATTCAAATACGCGCGTTTTCATATACACAACGTTGGATTTTATTCGAAAGCCCGAACAGACAAATAAAAATGTAAATGTTCATTTGTTCAAAATCTCAAATCTCCGAAAGTTCTTCACCGATTGCTTTGAAATGACACAACGTTGGATTCGATTACGCGCGTGTTTTTTTATATACAGAACGTTGGATTCAAAAACGCTCGTGTTGAATACGCGGTTGTTTTTAATCGAAAGCCCGAACAGACCCTATCGATTTGGTTGCTGCGCAACAACTACAAGGGGCGCATAGAGACAATAGTCTAAATATAGTAGGATAGACAGTTGGTGTCAGGATGGCGAACCAAGAAGAGGGAGGGGGGAGGAGTTGGTTCAGTTTGCACCATAATTTGAAAGAACACGATGCAACCACGACATGCAGTTCTATTACATGTTATATATTAAGGAGGCGTCCAATATCTACCATCTGTACTGATTGTTTTTGTTATATCAACTGATGTGATGTGATTAAATATGTATCAAATTAACATCTGGAAAAACTGGATAACAAGCAGCAAAAACAAAAATACCTTCAGTACTTGCTATGATACATCTACTACTAACTGTGGTTTTCAATTTTGTTATAAAAAAAAAAAACAAAGCTCAGGGACAATCTTTAGAATTGTGCAGTTTAGATTTACACACGGATTGCTTCTCACATAGACAATTATATGTTGCGTGTTCTAGAGTCGGCAATCCAGACAATCTCTATATCTGCACAGACAATAGAACAACAAAAACATATTGTATACCCACAAGCATTGTGAAATTAAACATATTAAAACGTGCGCTTACTCTTTTCTTTCTTTTCCAGTTAACCAGACTGAGCCACAGCAACGCCTAGGCGGGTACAGCTAGTTTGTAATAAAAATGTAATTGACATCACAACCGTGAGCGCAGCCTACAACATGTGAAGTTGAATTCTTTGGTTATTAAGTCAGAAGTAACCCCTATGTAATTAATTATTTTGAATATTTATGTCCCCCCAGCAACTAAACTAAGGAAATATTGATAATTAATGTCCGGAATAAAAAGAAACCTGTATTAGACATCAGAGGCTCTACCAGTTCATCAATGAAACAAATGTGCCACTTAACCAAAGGAACTCTTTGGTAATCTAATCAGAGATGAGGATGGGGCCTGGGGCATACCTTAGCATATATTGACATGAGGCAGGCGCTCAAAAGAAGGGAAATACTATGGATTGTTCATTTTGAACGTGGTTTGCAAATTCTTAATTGCTAAACTGTTTCAGACATTCCAGCCGCAATGGCATTGAGTTCTGGGAATAGGATGGGCATCATAGCCTATATATTGGGTAATATGGAGGGCTAACATTTCGTAGAGCACATGGAGGTATATAAAGGAATAGAGACCATGATCCATTAACTGCCATTTAAGAGAGAGCTTTTCTATCCATATCTATCCAAGACCTCACAGATCGCAATTATGTTTCGAATTTGGTTTTTACATGGAACACGCAAGCTGTTAAATTTGAGCTTAACGCGGAGCAGTTAATGTCAGATTTGTCTGAAGATGTAAATAGTATTTACATGCAAAAAAAGGTGAGTAGTGAGAAACTGATGCCCCATTCAGAGTGAATGATGGGGAAAGCAGCTGAATAGGAAACACATCGGGTAAACGGAAAAAATAAGAATGGCTCAACAGGGAATATTGACAGATAAAACGATATTTTGTGCTTCCTGGCGACATCCCATTGTTGCCCTACCAGTGAAGTAATATTGAAGAAAACAAAGAAACAGGAAGCACAGCAAACAGCATGGAAAGAAAGCAGCAAGTAATATAAACTCCCAAAAACATTTGGGACCTGGTATTCTATTAATAACTGGACAAAAGTCACAATATAGAGTGCCATATCTTTTCTTGTGATAAAACTCTACCGGTCGCAATGTTACCTTTTTTGTTACAGATAGGAGTTTGAGGAACTGGGTCTCTGGGGGTTCCATCTTGTCCCCTTTTTTGTTTAGTCTACATATGAAAACTCTACAAAATATTTTGCCCTTTTGAGGCCCCCTGTAGTGAAGAGATATCATCTCTTTATCTAATCGGGAAAAGAGAAGAAGCAAAGGTAGTCTATTGAACACAGAGTGTCCTCCTATTCAGTCTATTTTATGAGGAAAACATTATTAATGACCTTGCCACAACCTCCTTCAGAGGGCATTGGGGCAAGCAGGAGTTACTGGGCCCAAGCCTTTTACTCATGATGTGTTGGGGCTCGACCTGCTATGGATCTTGAGCAACTGGGCCTTATACCTCTTCAGCACTTGAGTCTCAGTGGTAGCGCGGGTCGAGCAGTCCAAGGCTTCTCAGTAAGGAGGTTAGAAACTGGAGGGCGAACACAGGTAACAATTCAAAATAAATGCACCAACAGGAATAAATGATTACCTGATCTAGACTTCTAGCTGCAGATTCCTTAACTTAGAATAATCCCCAGGCGTCAAACTGGATCTGGAAAGTTTCGAGCAGTGCCCCTACAGCGTCATTCGACTCCACCTCTGCATCGTCTGCATCATCTAGTTAAAGGTCAGGCCAGTCCACCTCTTCCTCGGACACCGCAGGCTCCAAACCCCTTTTGTCTGTCCTCATACCACCATGGGCTTCGAGTTGGGGGCAGGATATGCCATCACCTGCACCACTGGCAGTCGATCACGTACGACAAGTGGATTTTACAGATAGTCCAAAGGGGCTACTACATACCGGTTCTGGACACCCCTCCAGCCACTTATGATCGGCTGACAGAGGACCATCTCTCCTTGACCTGTCAGGAATTGTTGACTCTCTTGGCCAGCGAGAGGGTGCCAGCATCATAAGTAGGTTGTGGATACTATTCCGGCTACTTTCTGGTGACGAAGAATGACTGAGGCCTTCATCATATCCTAGACCTTTGCGTTCCCAACTTCTTTTTGAAAAAGGAGAAGTGCACACATCAGCTCAGGTCATATCTGCCCTGGACCCTGGTGACTGGATGGTAGCGTTGGACTTTCAAGACGCTTATGTCCACATCCTCGACCCGCCTGCCGACATAGATCTCCTGCCGTTCATGATGGGCCAAGAACTCTTTCAGTTTGAAGTGCTTCCCTTTGACCGTACCAGTGTCCCTCGGTGTTAAGCAAGGGGATGGCGGTGGTTGCTGCACATTCTCAGAGGTCAGGTGTTTCAGTCTGGCTGTTAAAGACCAGCTCCCCCCAAGCAGCCATCTCCCGCCTCCAGATTATGGCAGACAATCTGCACTCGCTGGGGTTTACTATCAACGTGCTTGACTCCTTAGATGCTCCCTTTCATCTGAGCTGTTCTTGATACATTGCAGTTGCAAGCCTATCCTCCCGAGCGGCGAGTCCAGGATATTCAAGCTATCTTACCATGTTTCAACCTCTATCTTGCATTTTGGTGAGAATGGTTGTTGGGCATCATGGTCTACTGCATCCTGCATGCATGGTGCATGCCCATTGGCATATGCAAACTCCAGTGGGCTCAGCATAAGGGGAATCTAACCAACATGGTCCAGAACTTGTAGGGAACTGTAAAAGATCTGAAGTGGTGGCTGACAAACCACGGTTAGGCCAGTGACAGACATCTCTCCCTTCCCCACCCAGAGTCAACTGTAGTGATAGGTGTGTCACGCCTGGGTTCAGACGTCCTTTTTTAGAGAAGTGGAGATTAGAGGAATCTGGTGTCCGGCGGAGTCTGATCTTCTTATCAACCTGCTGAGATCCAGTTCTCATTGAAAGCCTTTTTTCTTTCCATAAGGGGAAGGCTGGTGTTGGTGTTGCAGTACCACACTGCCATGTGGTACTGCAACAAACAGGCCGGGTAGGGTCGTAAGCGTCAAGAGGCCCTGCATCTCTGGACAAGGCTGGAATGTTGGGGGCATTTCCCTGGGGATTCAACACCTGGCAGACTCTCTGAAAGCCAGAGCGGACAAACTCAGCCGTCGAGACCTAGCAGATCACAAATGGCGTCCCCATCCAAAGGTGGTGCAAGGTCTCTTTTAAGAGTGGGGAGAGCGTTGGTTAGATCTGTTCACAACCTCCGAGAACAAGCAAAGTCAGCAGTTTCCAAGGCGGCTCTCGCTCGGAGATGCTTTTCACCTCAAGTGGAGCTCTGGCCTCCTGTATAGCTTTCCCCAAATGCCTCTCCTGCCCAGAGTTCTGAAGAAGATCAGGAATGATTCGACCCAAGTCATTCTTGTGGCTCTGGATTGGTGACGGAGAGTGTGGTATCCTGAGCTATTGAGCATAAGCATCGGTCCTCCGGTCAGGCTACCTCTTCAGGAGGATCTTCTATCACTGCAACAAGGGAGGATCCTGCACCCGAACCTGCCCTCCTCCCACCTTCTCGTGTGAAGACTGAGCGCCCACAGTTGACAGCTTCTTGCCTTCCTTACAAAGTCTGTGATGTTATTCTGGCAGCCAGGCATCCCTCTAACAAGATGATATGTGCCTACAATTGGGACATATTTGTGGCATGGTATGCATTCAAGAACATCGACCCTCTCTCTGCACCCCTTTCTCAGGTTTTACTATTTGTTCTGTCTTTGGCCCAGCAGGTCTCTGATCTGGCCACAGTTAAGGTCTAGTTATCAGCCATTTCAGCATTTTTGCAACCTTCTTTGTTTGTTACCTGTTGTGACTAGGTTCCTCATAGGTCTTCAATATATGTTTACTGGCAGACCATTTATCATGCCCTAGTGGGGCTTAAATCTGATCCTGACTTTTCTGATATGTGCGTCTTTCAAGCCGCGCAACAACTGTCCACTCCGTTTGTTAACCATCAAGACAGCTTTCTTAGTAGTCATAACATCGGCTAGGAAGATCAGTGACATACACGCGCTCTCTGTGCAATCTCCTTATACCACCTTTTACCCACACAAGCTGGTTCTGAGAAGTGGTGCCTCCTTTCGTCCGAAGGTTGTGACACCCTTTCATGTAGGCCTGACATCCCTTTGCCTACCTACTTTGCTCTGCCTCAGAGAGACTCCACCGCCTGGACCCAAAAAGAGTTTTGGTCTAAATTGAATGAACAAGAGAGTTCCAGGTGAACGATCAAATCTTTATAGGTTATGTTAAAAGCTCCCAGTTTTTCGTTTTTACTGACTTTTACAGATAACTATAGTCAGAAAACAGTGTGTTTCCGGTCTGTATTTTATTTTTATTTTTAAACAAAAAGACACTGAAAATTATGTTTCTTGTGAGTGACTCCCCATGCTGTTTTTCGTGAATTCCTGGCCAACTGCTCAGCAGAAGGGCATCATGGGGAGTTAAAAAAAAGGAAGAGATTTCTGTACATACAAGTATATGTTGACGTATGTATGAAGGCTAATGGTAATATTTACAAGCGAGTCTAATGTTTTGTTATATTTGGCTGCTTCATTTGCTAAAACGCGACAGGCTTCAAAGTATAACTGCATGTTCATCAGTAAAGTAATTGTGGAAATGTCCAATTTTACAACTCTGTTTATTCTCAAACTAAATATGGTTAAATACCATTAAGATGCCCCAAAAATAAATAGGGCTAAATACAGATGGAAATGTTAAATATCATAAAAGTGGGTGCCCTGGTTATGTTAGAGCTAAGAAAGGGAAGGCAGTGCAGATAGAGACCATCTCACGATGGTTCATGGGCTACATAAATATCTGCTACGTATTGGTAAAAAAACTACTCCCTTTGCATGCTCAGACCATGGGAGCAGAGGCTGCAACCACTGCGTTAGCTTGCGGAGTCCTTGTCCAGTTCTTGTAATGGACATCTGTCAGGAAGCTACCTGGGCGACCTTGCACAGGTTTACTAAGCACTACAGCCTTGATGGTCTAATCTGTTGTGACAGGCATTTTGCCCATTTCGTCCTGCAGGACATTTTCGGTCCAAAATCTGCTTTGCAGACCCAACTCTGGGTAGGTAATACTTGGATCTCTATTCTAAGGTAAGGACTCTGCGGCTAGAAGTCTTTATTAGATGAAGAAGTTACCTACCTCTGGTAGAGACTCTATCTAGCCACATATTCCTTGCCAATCCTCCCCGCGCTGCAAACTGATTTCAGTGTTAGAGTCGCCCTTCTAAGGCATGCATACCAGTTTGTAAGTGTTCTTAATGGCACCAAGCTTCTGGCGTGGAAAGTCGCGAAAAGAAACGGGCGTGAGCGTGCTGGGGTGGTGCCTATATAGGTACTGCGCATGTCACTTCAGACGCAGACTCCGCTGATGCAGAGCTGAATAATGCCACCTACCGGCACACAGGTGTTACTGCTCTAAAAGTTCTAGATTCAGTCTGGTGCCTGAGCATTATTCTAAGCTAAAGCATCTGTGGCTAAATAATTTATACCAGATAAAGTGTTACCGAAGTAAGTAACTTGTTTATGCAGTCAAATACTTGCTTTTGTGAAAAAGGAGTATTTATATACAACCAAATAGTATTCAAACCATACACACAGTCCCCTGAGGTCAAGGGCTCTAGTTTTTCAGAGGTGGGTTGCTTGTTCCCACTCCCCTTAAGCTAGTGGTTATTCCCCATTCACTGTAAGCGACATTCAAGTTAAGCCCCACTTTTAGTCCAAGTCGCAGGAGTCCTACTTTAACTCTCTATTAAAGTCAAAATTGTTCCAGCGCCGAAGCTCTCTCTGGCAAGCAAGTTCCCCTGGGGTCGTCAGGCTCAAAAAATCAGTCTTACATGCACCAGCAGAATCGGAGTGACCAAAGTATCTGAGCGTGTCCCCTTTGCGGGCGCTGAAGCTGCGGTGGCTGTCTCTGGCAACTCTTGCAGTGCTACTCCTTCTCGCACAGCCTGACAACTTGCCAGTTGACAATTTTTGGGGGTCTCCAGCGCCCCGTCTTACAGTCAATTTCCAGACACCAAATGTGATTTAGAGTCTTAGTCTTTAAAGTTTATGTTGGGGCTCTGCTTCCTTTTAAAGTGCTCTTCTCTGCTCTCTCTTTCTCCTCAAAGCAGTCGGTCACAGCAGGAGCGACTTCAAATCTGATAGCCCCATAACACAGGCTATGGAAGTGACAGAATGTTCAAACCTGGATGTCAGGCATGGTGATAAATGCAGAACTTGATGTGTCAGTGTCAGTGACTTGCACATTATGTGTTGCTGGACCGGCACCAATGCATTCTCTCCCGGAATAGAGATACTGATGTGCTCTTGGGCCTTTTATAAAGTAGGTAGACTGGCATGTTCGGAATTACTTGTAGACACTCGACTAGATATTCACAAGACTCAAGTACAGAACATTGGCATAGTCCAGCCTAGAGAGTATCAATGCCCTGACCACAGTGACTCGTGCATCATGCAGAAGAAAGTTAAAAAAACGTCCTCAGCGTAGGATCATTTTGCAGATGTTTATATTAAATTTACCGGGGAAGTGATTGCGCCTAGTCGAACGTATTATAATATATGTTTTGCATAAGGTAAAGGTAAATAAACTATGTCACATAGATGTGACCTATGGACCAAAACCACTCTCCATGGGCCAGATGCAAAACTTTAGAATAAGGAGAATAATTTGTCCCCAAAAACAGCTCACAAATAATGAACACAGTCCGATCTAGTTCACTGTTATGAGTCCATTTAGCACCTAACGAATACTGGGGGGTGAGATTTATTGAGGTTAAATTTACCAGGAGTCACAAAGCAGGATCTAGCTTAAGTTTCGATTTGGTACTCTACCAACCAATCAGTATAGAATAAATGGGATTAGTCCTTACATAGTAATGCTCTGCGCTAGTATTATTTTGGGGGAAGTGGTACAAGCACACACTTTTTGATGCTTTACACTAAAGTTGTGAAAGCTCACAAAGGTTTGATAGTTTTGAAATCTAGATGCTATCAGATTACAAAAATGAGTGATCAGTTGCTCTATGCAGAGGTCGACCTACCTTTGTATTTGTAATGCGGTAGCTCCATATCTGGATGGCATTGCGCACAAAGAGAAAGGCAATATACATATTATTGGAGTAGATTACCCCTTGCAAGTTGCCAGACTGAATGCAAGAAAAGTGAGACTTTAAAAAAATAGACTGCTGTGTATTATTTTGAATTAAGATTTTAATGCAATCTTTGGCAGATAAAGGGAAACGGTGATCTTTCCGTCTTCATTTTAAATCTTATTACTATATTTATATTCTGGGGACATTTTTGCAATGAATAATTGTAAGGCTTATAAATTATTTAAGTTGTTATGGCACAAGCTGAAACAAGAAAGCTTGATTTGATTTTGATAAAATGTGCATGGTAACTCCTTGTTCTTATTTCCGTAACACCCTGGCTGTGGCGCAAATTCCGCTGCGGTGCTGCACATTCCATGCTTGGGCGTGGTTCAAACTGCCCCCGGCCGTCATGCGCACACACCACCGTGACTCATGACGGCCTGGGTCGTCATGAGCACCGAACGGGTTAAACTGCAAACTAGTATTGCTTTTAATATGATGGGGCAGGTGTGAAACCTTGATTGAAAGATCAGCACATTTTTATATTTAAATTCTTATTCACTGCTGCACGATCCAGATGTAGACAATGTTTGATAGCCTTCAAAAGTACATAACCTGCAGAGGGAATAGTTTCTATTATACTTACCTTCAGTTACACTGTACAGAATCTTTACTGATACTGTACCTCCACTTATAGTTACTTTGAAAACATGTTACTGCCTGGGTTGGAAAATTAAAATTCAAGGGGCCCCGCCTGAGCAAGGTTATTTTTTGTGCTGGGTGTTATTGCTGCTAGCTGCTACTAGGTGGCACTGGTGCAGCTCCCTGTAACATGTGTGATAACATGACATGAATAACGTTTTGTAGTCCTAATCGCATATTTCAAAGATATGTATTCTAAAAGGTGAACAGATAATCCATCATAACCAATAATACCTGAGGGAATGCAAATGTTTCCTCTCTGTTCTCACATCACAGAACTGTCTCTCTCACTCATTTCCCTCCCTCCTGTGATTTACTCCTCTGTCTTTACCACTCTCACTATTTCTTTCTTTTCCTCATTCATTGTTGACTTCTTGGTTTTCTGTCCTCCTCTAAATATCACTGTTATCTCCCAGCATCCCTCTTGCTTCCCCTCATAACTTCCTCTTTCTCTCTTCCTTGCTAGTGGACCTGATGTTGGATCCAGAAACTGCTCATCCATCTATCATTGTATCAGAGGATCTAAAGAATGCAACATGTATGTCAGAGAACGAGGATTTACCCAACACCCCAAAGCGCTTTGACACCTCGCCATGTGTCCTGGGCACCGAGGGCTTCACTGTAGATATCCATTTTTGGCATGTTGAGGTGGATTTTTCATCGAGCATCTGGGCTCTAGGAGTGGCCACGAAATCTGTGAGGAGGAAAGGGCCACTATACCTAACGCCAGAGGAAGGAGTGTGGGCACTGGAATTTGATCAAGACCACTTCCAAATCCACACCTCTCCCGAATCTTGGGACCAACTACCCCACCATGGAAATGTGAGCTGCATCGGTGTCTTTCTGGACTGTGACTGTGGGCAGGTCTCGTTCTATAGTGCTGACACCATGTCTCTAATCCATACGTTTAGCCACACTATGAATGAAGAAGTCTTCCCCTTCTTCTATCTGGGCTCCGAGGGTGTGCACTTCACAATGTGTCCTCCTTAAAAACCTATTTCAAAATAAAATAAATTCTGAGTCTTGGTTGAGGCTGATACAGTGAGAGAGCAAGAGTGTATGAAATGGCTCTTAAGACTTGTGTCATTGTATTGTAACCTCATTATGACCTTAGCAGATCTAGAAAACAGCTAAGCTATGGCTCACTAAAATTAAAAAAAAAATGTTTTCTCTATGTAGAACGATCAAGAAATTCCGGAATTTGGACTTGGATAAGGAAAGTTATGCACTTCATAGAAAATTTTGAATGTTATATATTTGTGAAATTTCTCACTGCAACTAAATACAAGCCTTGGCAAGGCCAGTACCACTTGGCATTTCCAATGCTTTGGGTTAGATAGCTGATGCAAATGTGTGTGCATCTATAGAGGGCGTCTTGGTGCAGGTTTCAAAGTATTACCCATGCATTCAAATATGGCAGATATGTGGGCATCCACAGGGGCCATCTTTGAATACATTTGTAATGTTTTAATAAATGCTGCTCAAAAAGGGTCACCATGAATGCGCATACATCTCAGGCATCCATATTTGAATGCATTTTGGTTTATTTGAACAAATACCATTTGAAGATAGCTGCTGTGTGTATGTGTGCATCTGTGATAGCCATCTTTGAATGAGATCTGTTAAAATAAAACAAACCCATTCATAAGTGCCAACACTTATGCTCAGTTGGTTCAGCCATCTTGAAGTGGTTTCAGGATGGCTATCCACTGATACAGTTGTGGCAGCAAAAAGTTAAAAAAAAAAAATACAAAAATGGAGGGTATGGGAGGCGAGAGTATTTTGGGTGAGGGGGAAAAGAGAACGAAGAGCTGTGAGACAGAGAGAGAGAAACAATTATTTTGCAGCCACTTCAAAGCCGCTCTGACATCAATAGTAGGAGGATACGTCAATCTGAGTACTCTGAGAACTAAACGTTAATGGGCTGGACAAACACAAATAGAGAGGAAAACTATGAAATAAGGAGTAGGGAAGTGAGATGGACCACCGAGCCGTCCAGCCATAAGTAAGGAGCTGAATCAAAGTGCATTCTAAGTATATTTAATGTAAGGGAAATAATCGGTCCTGCCAACATGTCTGTACCCAGTACCTAAAACCAGCCACTTTGGTACAAGTGTACTTTATTTTGGGTGTTCAATACTTAATTCTAACAGTCACAACATGATCTCGTGTCTGCAATAGGCACCCAATACATCCCGCCCCTGACATGTCACAGTGACTTGAAGGAGGAGCACTATGCCTGAGGCAGATTTCTGGCTCATTCCTATGAATCAACAGCCTTTGAAATCACTGTACCAGCTGCAGTGCTGCTTACTAGTGGGCAAGGTGCAATGCCACGTGCCATCTGGCCAAAGGACAAGATGGTTGCAGCAGACTGTGCTGCTGTTGTATTGAAGTATTAGTTTATATTTGCAATCTGTTACTTGTTGGCCCAGTAGTAGAGATTGCTGATAAATATGTGCCATGACAGACAAGAAGAAAGGCACTAACCGAAGGTCGGCCAAATAGAGCCAAAGAGAGCACAGGTCATTTTTTCAAGCATCTTCCCCAGAAAGAAGTGGAAGGTGAACTCTGAAACATGTTGACGACATAATCCACTTATTTGGCAACAATGAAGATACTTATTACTACGTAATACTACCTAATACTACTTGAGCTGTCATCGATCTTTGACAGCCAACCGTGAAATTCTCTTCAATGGGTTTGGAAGGAAATCTTGAATGGTTTGTGTATTCCCTCTTCTACTAAATTGTGAAGTCCCCTGAGGTTCTCTGCTGGCCCCACTGTTGGTGAATGTCTTGTTAAGTCTTTACATGAACTCATGAAAGAATTCGTTGATGACAGAACTCTAAGGGCTAGATGTAGGTAAATAGAATTTACCGATTCTAAAATACCGAATTTTACCAATTCGGTATTTTAGAATCGGTAAATCCTATGTAGCTAATAATTCGGTAAAAATTACCGAATCGTTAAGATTCGGTATTTACCGAATCGGTATTTACCGATTCGGTAATTGCCGTTCATTCCTATGGGCCTGAGGCCCATAGGAATGAATGTCAATTACCGAATCGGTAATTACCGATTCGGTAAAATAGGGAAAGAGTCAAAGGTGGCAGGGTGTCACTTTCACACCCTGTTGCACCCCTGAATAGTGCTTGTGTGCACATGTGGCACACATATATCACATGGCACAGGTGTAAATGCACAGATTCGCATTTACAGAGGTATTCGTTATTTACCACCAACTAATAGTTAATGGTAAATAACGAATCCTTAAAGCACAGAAGCACTCTTTAAAGTGCTTCCTACAGGTTATTTACCTATTCGGTAAATACCGAATCGGTAAATACCGAATCGGTATTTACCGAATCTGTAAATTGACCCCCTACATAACAAAAGCCTATTACCGGTCGGTAACGGCCGAAATTCGTTATTTCAGCCGTTACCGACCAGTAATAGCCGTCCTACATCTGGCCCTAAATCACAATCTTTCCAGGCGCAAACGTGGACGGCAAATGGAATTCCTCTTCTCACCAAGCAAGCAATGCTATCTCAATGACAGCTTTGCTTAAACCTTTAACACTAACAGCTCGGGTCAAGTCCTTAGGCTTCATACTTGACAACATTCTCAACCAGGAGCTTCATGTCAGTAGCAGGTAACTTCTACTACTTGCTGCCTAAGGATTTATGGGACACTAATAATAAGGCACTCAGGCACTGTAGTATGGTTTTAATTTCCAAGATACCCTTAAAACGGAAGTCTGTTCGCATATCTGTTCTAGAAATGGACTCCTATATAACCTTCCCTAAAAATTTACAACCTTCCTACAAGAAGTTCTACATGCTGCAGCATATGCTGTCACTAACAATTTGACCACATCACGCCTCTGCACTAGGCGCAAAGATGCACTATTAAAACTGCATGCTTTACATTGAGAGTCATCTACTCTAACTTTCCTTCATATGTCATCATGAAACTGAAAACGTAAGGCAGCTAGTGATACTTAAGAGCAAAGGAAACCTCAGGCTAACATTTGCTTATCCAACAAAAAATACACCAGTACCTGCTCAGGTAATGATGCTAAAATATTGAATGGCTTATTGACCCTTATAAGGCAGCATCATCATTGTCCCTTTTGAATTGCCTGCTAAAAGACCATCTCCTAAATAAACACCATAGTATGACAACGCTATGAATCCCCTTGTAATGGCCTCTGTATCATGAATACTTGTTGAAAGCATTAGGTTTCTTTTTTCTTTGTACCAAATATTCTTTTCTTTTTTCACAACAAATTTTATTGGTTTTAAGCACAGATTCAGGGTGGTTTCGGCCTACAAACATATACAGGTGATTGCAATAACAATCCCCATGAACAGCGACAACAAATAAACTTGCACAGTCGATCCAAACTATCCCACCCAAGTTCCACATGACACTAGGAATAGCCTTGACTGCCTTAAGAATTAAACATGTACATCAGTCCACTGCTCCCCGGCTCCATAGCTCTGGTTTACTAATCTAGAAGGGAGTCAGTAGAGGGAACAGGTGCCAGGACAATATCCCTATAGTCAGCCCACCTCTGCCAAATTTTGGGGTGTTTTGGGGGCATCCTATTACCTGATCCACTGCCACCTCAAGACCCACACAATAGTCCATCCACTTTTTCCACATCCTGAGGGATGGAGGTGTGTCCGCTTCTACACCCTGGCTATACATCTTTTCGCAAAGGTGAACCCCAGGAACAACAGCAATTGTTTATATCTGTTCCCCCCTATATCCTCTGTACTATGAAGAAGAATCAACTTTGGGTCTAACGGAATAACCCAGGAGGACCTTCCCTAGGCAAGACATCACCTGAGCTAATGCCATGCAGCTCCACACTATGCGGAGGAAGGTACCATCATTCGCCCTGCAGCAGAGGCATACTGGGGAGTCAATCGCTCCCATGCACCATAGGTGATGTCTCTTGTAGTAAGCTCTGTGAAGACATTTTAATTGAGATCACTGCCGCTCTGGGAGCCCACTAAACACTCTGTCCAATCATCATCATCTAGTGTGTCAATGTCTGCTTCCCACGCCGCTCTAAGTGCAGGTAATGTCTTTGAGCTATTTGTGACCAGTGATTAGTATATCTTTGTTATTTTGTGTAAGCCCAGGTCTCCCAGGAGGACAGCTTAGCCTCTAATGAACTAAACTCTGGAAGTCCTGTGAGGTCTTTAAGATACGGAGAACGAGAGTGGCAGAGTTGTAAGTATTGGTAGAATTGGCTGCATTGTAATTGATACTCAATTTGCCTTTCCTAAAATGATTGCAACACTGTGCCTCACATTACATCTCAAAGGGTGGAGATTCCAATGTTGTCCCACTTCTGGAAGTCTTCCAGCTGGACTACCTGTTCCAGTACACTGACCTGCCACAATGGCGTCCAATCTGTCAATTTCTCTCACCACCCCATCTGCCGGAGGGAGCATCAACACACATCAATGACTACATGTGTTGCCGCTGGAAGGAACCCTAGCCTCCGGCTATAAAGATAATCCAGCAGTGAGGAGGCACTGATCGCCCATTTCTCATCCGCATACCTTGGACCTCCTTGAGGGGCAGAACCATTAATCATTTATAATCAAGAGATGAGAGGCGGAGTAGAAGGAGTATATATCAGCAGTGGCAATACTGCCACAATACGTGGACTGGAAGTATGTCTGAAGGGCAATACGTGCAGCAACTCCCACCCCACATAAGAACCTACAGACGACGTAGTGGTCCTGTCGAAACCATGACTAGGGGGATAGCATAAGGGTAGTTATGAAGCTGATACAGCAATTGAGGCAGGGAGACCATTTTGAAGATTGCCAATCTACCCAACAAGGTACCAAAAGCTGCCCGAGCGCGCCTAGTCTCGAAAAACTGAAACTGACATTGTTTTACTCGCCCTGCCGCTATTGTGTGTGAAATACTGTGTGCTTGTCATTTTTTAAATTTATTTTGCTGCTATCGCGTGTGAATTACGGGGTGCTTGCTATTTTTTAAGATGTATACAGAAAATCTATTTTAGGCTCCTTTTATTGTGGGGGAATCGCAGCAATTGATTTTAATTACTCGTAACTCATTGCGGTTGGGGACACCGGATCGCTATTGCTTTTCCCACTTGTCCGAGTCCGCCATCTTTACTTCCAGCGCGGTCTAGTCATCAAGACTTGGCACCTACAAAACAAGACGCTGCGCGAACGCGCGCCTAAGGCAAGCCCGTCTGCACCCGTCAGCATCCCGGAGGAGTCCGGAGCCGGAAATGCTGCTGGTTACCCACCTCTACCGGGGAATTCTGTCTTTTACAGCAAATCAACGCTCCTTGATATTGGGGATCAGGCACAAATCTGCTGTTATAAAGGTATTAATAGTATGACTGAGACCCCACTGATATGCCATGTGTGCAGCTGGGTAGCGGACCCTCTCGGCAGCAAACGGAGGGCTGGAAGCGCTATCAAGGCGAGCAAGGGTTCAGTTCTTGACCAGGGCTTATGGGATAATAACCCACTGAAATTTCTCCTCCTGAACACCCGCTCTATAAAAAAAACAAGAAGTCCAATTGCACAACTTATTATCTGAGTCCGACGCTGATGTTATGTTTGTAACTGAAACCTGGCTGAATGACGACTCGAACCCTACGATAGCAGGGGCTATCCCACCGGGCTACCAGATCTTTTTTTTTTTTCTTTTTTTTTTCGCAAAGTAGTTCAATGTCCATATATCAATCACTTTGACAAATCTTAGTATTTGATACCAAGGGCATGGTGCTACAACAATTTAATATGATGAACATAAGTCTTGCATTGCCAACATAGAGGTTACAAGCAGTCTCATTTTTACGTATACATTAGGAACAGCCGTATACTTCAACATCCCCCCTCCCCAACAACCCAGGTATCTAACCAGGTCAGCATTCATTAGAGCATAAAATTAGAAGACATTCAAGATGTAAGGGACATTGAGTTCGTCACATTATTGGTTGAGGCAATGGTCAGGTCGTGCTCACTCACAGAAGGCTTATTAAACGAAAGAAAGCGTACCACAGACAAATGGAGGCGAGGTCAAGTGTCCCTAGATGCCAATGCTATAATGGTTATTCACATGATGAGGCGAGGAGCATCAATACCATAGTAACAACATGGCAGTGGACATCCGCCCATTCAGCAATAACCGGGAAGTTCCCGTCAGGCCCTGCACCTACGCGCTGTATCGTACATCAATCAGCATCAAGCTTAGACAGCATATACGCAGTGGAAGGGCCCCAAATATCCTGTGGGCGCGAGGTAGCAGAGAGTTCTTCATAATAACAAGTCAGCTGATCACGACAATATGCCATGTCTTGCAACCATATTTTGACATCGGGCGCTCGTCTCCCACCCCAGCAAGTGGCCACTCTGCGCTTAGCAATCTGCAGTGCCAACACTACCAATCGTCTCATTCCGGCCGGCACTCCAGAGGCCATGCCCAGCAAACATAAGCGCGGGTCATTAGCAATTTCAATTGACGTCATTTCAGATAACGTCGCAGTCACAGCCGCCCAGAACGCATATACACGTGCGCACCCCCAGGCCAAGTGGATAAAGTCGGCGCCATCCATTCCACAACGCACACAAACAGATGATTCACGGAGACCATACTTGACCAGTTGTGCAGGAGTATAATACCATTGTTGCAAGAATTTATAGTGAATGAGTCGAAAATTTCCATTAGCTGCAAATTTACCAGTCATAGAACAGCACTCAGACCATTCATCATCAGTCAATGGTACAGGCAAACATGCGTCCCATCTTGCCTTTGCAGTCACACCACCTCCTCCCTCATCCTCCTGTGATGCACGGTACAATCGCGAGATCAATTTCACCCGATTGGTCGTCGTATATAGTAACTGTAATGCGCCTAACACAAGTGATTCCGCCGGGAAAGACGGATATAAAGATCGTATTGCAGCTCGTAGCCTGACATAAACGAAAGTGGCCATGGTTCTATTAGTCACCTGTTCCAATAAGTTCTGCAACGGAAGAAACTGAGCGGACGGAAAAATGTCCCCCATAGTGTGTACCCCGGCGCCCTGCAGTGTCAGTAAAGCTCCCACTTCACTCGAAACCGAGATATCTGCATGATATAGCAACGGCATTCCCGGCGCGTATAGCGGCAGTCTGTTCGAGCGTTTGCCCAGTTCCCCCCTGGCTTTAGAAGTACACTGTACCGTGTCTACTTCACCCTTCTCATATACCGAGTGTGGATTAACTATCATCGCCTTTAGGGGAAGTGGAAATACTGCGCATGCCTCAAGTGCCACATGCGGCGTATATGGTGGTGCCGAAATCCAGTAAGTAGCAAAATGAGCCTGAGCGCACAGATAATACAGTCTCATATCCATCACGGCAAATCCGCCCAACTCAACTTTGTTAACGTATCCCACTGCTCACGTGGTTTCTTCCCTCCCCAGGCTAATGTGAGTAACAATGACTGAAGCTGTACAAAAAAGATGTCAGGGCAATTGGTATATTAACAAAATAATACAGAAACTTAGGCAGGACCACCATTTTTATCAGAGAAACCCGATCAGCAAACGAAAGTGGTAGTCTAATCCAGCGTGTCACCTGATCTTCCAATTTCAAAATAGCCACTCCATAGTTAGCTCGTATTATCTCTTGGGAGTCTCTGTGCACCCAGATCCCCAGGTACCGAACAGGTTCCGTTGCCCATGCCAATTCCAATGGAAACAGCTGCGTGATGTCTGTTAGAGGCAACAATATGGATTTATCCCAATTAATGGATAGGCCAGAAAAGCATTCGAACCGAATGAACTCCCGAAGTACTTGTAAGATTCAGGTTTTAGAGAAAGATAAGGCTGACTCAGCATCAAAGTTGTAAAGAAGCTCAGGTTTATTCCAGGAAAGAGAGACACATCCAGATCCCATCCAAGTGCAGGGCAGTAACAGTCTGTGCTTCAAAACATACATTCTAGTAACTGTGGTTACAACATAGATTCTATGACATCACACTGTGCACTCAACAGCTAAGCCTGAGAGTGAAGGATGCTACACATCTTCCCCCCATAATAAAAAAACAAGAGAAACAGAGAAAAGAAAAAAAAACATCTTACCCCAGACTATTCATAAACATATACAGAAAGTAACCATCATGTAAATCAAGACACATAGTCCTTCAAATGAGAATGTTTCCTGACAATTCTGGATGAGCGTTGAAATACCCTTGGACTTTCATTGTTTGTGTCATACTCAAAATCACCAACTTTCGAGTCAAATTCAGAATCACAAAGTTGATGATTGCCTGAGAAAACACAAACTCTATTCAAGTTCCAGATTCTATGATCCAAAGTTCTCACAGCATTTTTAAATACTTTTATCACTTTTATTGGTTCAGAAAATTTAACTTTTTTACCTGGAAGCTTAATCACAACCAAATCACCAACCTTTACAGATGTAACTTTTGCAGCATGTTTAGAATCAAAATAAAGTTTCCTGTTGGAAGAATTCAGCATCTCTTTCTCACGCCAGTCTAAATCATCACTTACATTGCAATCCCTAGAGCAATTAGTAATTTCTTCTCCAAGATCTCTCACCCAGGTTGGTTCTAACAAGGTACAAGGTGATCTTCCTTTAAAGAGAACGAAAGGTGATTTACCAGTGGAGGTGTGAGGAGTGAGTCTATAGCTCTCTACCTTTTTAAGAACTTGTTCTTTCCAATTAAGGCCTGCCCATTTAGCCCAAGAGATGGTTTCCTTAAGTACCTTATTAAATCTTTCCACCATTCCATTGGTTTCAGGGTGATAAAGGGCACATTTCTTATGCCTTATACTACACTTATGTAGGAAAGACTCCATTTCTTTCGAAACCAATTGGACCCCGTTATCAGTGAGGATGGATTGTGGAAAACCTTCTCTTGCAAATAGGACCTCTAAAAATTTTACAACACTGCTAGTCTCAATGCTCGATGTGAAGTGTATCTCAGGCCATCTGGAAAATAAATCCATTAACACAAAAATGAAAACCTGTGGGCCATCAGTATAAATGTGACCCAGAATATCAAACGAGATCTCTTTCCAAGGACCACTTGGGAGGTCCCTGATGACCATAGGTTGCACTCTCACAACTTTAGACTTATCACTCAAATTACAAATCACACAATCCCTTATGACCCGCTCAATGTGCAAATCCATATTGTTGTGACCTAATTTTATTCATTTAGTATTTCACACTATTCTAACTGCTTGCTGGTTTTAAAGGAGACTCAAGGTTTTGGTAATTCTTTATTTAATTGTAATTATGCAGAATGTAACTGCAGCTCCATTTTTTCTGTCATCCCCGGGTGATCCTCCTATTAAATGGCAAAAGTGGAAAAAGGTTTTCGAGTGTTACGCTAAGGTCTGTGGAGTCAGCTTAAGTGCTGAACACAAAACCTCCCTTTTACTTCATTGCCTTGGCTCAGAGGGTCAGGATGTTTTTGACCATTTGGCGGAACTTAGTTCTGAAGAAGAGAGAAGTCTTAATGAATTTGAAATTTGCATGAAAAAATTGGACAATCATTATTTGCCCAAGGTCAGTACCATATTAGAAAGGTACCAATTTGCAAAAAGATTACAAAATGAGGGAGAAACTGTTGAGGGGTATGTCACTCAGTTAAGAAAATTAGCATCTTCTTGTAAATTTGATAGTTCCATTGAAGAACGAATCAGAGATCAATTCATGGTTGGATGTAACATCGAAAAGGTTCGCGATGAATTATGGTTAAAAGATGAACCATCGTTAGATGAAGTTCTGCAACTAGCTACGACGGTGGAACATTCATTAAAATGTGTTGATACCTTGAATAAAGACAAACTACCCTCTGTTCAAGTTGTTAAAAGTGATGTGAGTGACTCACAGAAAGGCTCAAATTCTGGTACTCTTGTTAAGACTAAAAAGAAATCTTTTGTACCTAAATGTTTCAGATGTGACAAGGTTGGCCATTATGCTAATGATACAAACTGTCCTGCCTTTAATGCTATATGTTCAAAATGCAAGAAGAAGGGTCACTATTCTAATCTGTGTCAAAGTAAAATTCCTTCTGCTTCTGTAAAAGTTGTTGATAATGAGTCCTTGGAGGAGGATTTTGTTTGTGGACAGGTTGTAGTCCAAGTCACTTCTACAGCTGATCTTAGAAACTGTCCGGTTGACAAAATTCTCATTGAGGGTGAGTCAACTGATGTCCTTTTTGATTCTGGGGCCAAAATAACAATTATATCTAGAAATTTCTATTTGGGAAAACTAACCAACAAAGTTCAGTTGTCAAGAGCTGACATTCGTCCTTTAGCATATGGAGGTAAACTCATACCTTCATTGGGATGTTTTACAGGACGCATAGAATATAAGGATCGTTATACTGTAGGGAAGATCTATGTTTCTCAAAAAGGGGACAGTATCATCAGTTGGTTCCATCAGGGTGATCTAAATATAATGCTTGATCCTAGTTCTCCTAATCCTATTATACTCAAGGATCTGGTTAGTTCTGTTCAAACGGATTCTAATGTCGCATTAGAATACAATTTCCTAAAGTATTTAGGGATGAACTTGGATGTCTCAAAGATTTCAAACTGGAGATTCCCATAAGAGCTGATTCTCAACCTTATTCTTGCAAGCCTAGACCTGTTCCCATAGCTTTAAGAGATGAAATGATAAGTGAGTTGGAAAAATTGAAGTTAGGAGGGATTATTGAAGAGGTCACTGGAACTGATTGGATTACACCCGTGGTGGCTGCTCGCCAACGGGTCATTGCGTTTATGCATTGATTTGAGGCAGCTTAACAAGTGTGTCATTAGTGACAAATATCCCCTGCCTAACATCTCAGATCTTTTAACTAAAGTGGGTGGTGCCAAAATGTTTAGTACATTAGATTTGGCTTCTGCCTATCACCAGATCGAGCTAGAAGAATCTTCAAGAAACCTTACGTCTTTTACTACGCCTTTTGGGACGTATAGGTTCATCAGAATGCCATTTGGGCTTGTCTCAGCGGCTTCTGTTTTTCAGCGCATCATGGAGAGGGTACTTAAAGGTTGCAAAGGAGTGTGTGTGTACCAAGACGACATTTTAGTTTTTGGAAAGAATGATGAGGAGCATGAGTGTATTCTGTTTGATGTGCTGAGTAGAATTGAAAGGGCCAATCTCACGATCAAGATTGATAAGAGTCATTTTGGAGTCTCCTCAATCTATTATTTGGGTCACACCATTTCTACAGATGGAATTGCACCAAAGGCAAACTTGGTGGATACTATAACTAGGATGGCTCCTCCCTCTTCTAGAGAGGAACTCATGAAATTCTTTGGAATGATTGAGTACTACAATAAATTTGTAAAAGGTTTTGCTGAACAGTGTGTTGGTTTAAGAAGTCTACTGAAAAAGGGGTCTGAGTTTATTTGGAATGCTGATTGTGAGTCAGAATTAAATCTCTAAAAAAAAAGGCTTGAGAAAGCTCCTAATCTTAGAAGCTTTGATCCTCAAAAGGTTTCTATTCTCACCACTGATGCCAGTCTCAAGGGACTTGGTGCAGTTCTTCAACAGGAGAATGTTGGTGTTGCTATTATGTTTGCCTCACGTGGTCTCAAAGACCCTGAAACCCGCTATTCTGTTATTGAAAGGGAAGCGCTTGCTGTGTTTTGGTCTGTCAAAAAATTCTTGTGGGGAAGCAGGTTTATAATTAAAACTGATCACAAACCATTGTGTGAAATCTTCTCTAAGAAGGGTATTGATTTAGTGTCCAGCAGAATAACCAGATGGGTCATTGCGTTGCAAGAATATGATTTTACTATAAAGTACATTCCTGGTGTTGATAATTGTGTGGCTGACACCCTGTCAAGGTTGGTTGATGTTTCTCATGATGAGCCTTTGGAATGTGACAGTGATGGAGATAGGTATCAAGTTTGCCCAGTGTCTGTGGAAGTTATTGATGAGGCTGAGTGGCGCTCGAAATTGTTTTCTGATCCAATTCTCTCATGTTTAATGTCTCATTTGCAGAAGGGTTGGCATTCTAAGAAACAGGCCTCTATTGAGTGTGCTAAGTTCTGGGGGGTCAAAGATGAGTTGGCAGTGTGCAATGATCTTTTGGTTCGTGGGACTAGATTAGTTCCTCCTTCTGAACTGCGTAAGAACATTATTGAGTTGGCTCATGAATCACACTCTGGAATGACCAAAACAAAAGAAAGAGTATCAGCCGCTGGTGTAATCATAAACACAGAAAGAAGGTGAAAACAGTACCTTGAAAATTGTTGAGATTGTTGAGCCTCTCTTTTCCTCAGCTGCCGACTACGCCAATGTAAGATTCAGGTTTTAGAGAAAGATAAGGCTGACTCAGCATCAAAGTTGTAAAGAAGCTCAGGTTTATTCCAGGAAAGAGAGACACATCCAGATCCCATCCAAGTGCAGGGCAGTAACAGTCTGTGCTTCAAAACATACATTCTAGTAACTGTGGTTACAACATAGATTCTATGACATCACACTGTGCACTCCACAGCTAAGCCTGAGAGTGAAGGATGCTACAGTACTCCTTCCAGATTTTTGGCAGGCTCCCTTACATACAGAACCATATCGTCGGCGAACATGGATACCACCAGGGACCTGAAAGGAAAACGTAACGCTGCGTCCGCATATCTCTGTCGTAGTATACATGCTAGGGGTTCCAAAATGATGGCAAATAGTAAGGGTGAAAGTGGGCCACCCTGCCTAGTCCCTCTCTGCACAGAGAATGGTGCTGACACATGATCAATAACCCGCACCCGTGCAATAGGGTTTGTATAAAGCAGAGTGATCAAGGACGTAAAGAAAAAAGGCACTCCCATGCGGTGCAGCACTGTTATCATATATCGCCAAGCAACGGAGTCGAACGCTTTCGCAGCGTCTAATAGCACCGCCACCGCAGCAAGATCCGGTTTAAGGAGATGTAGAACCGCAAACAAGGCCCTCAAATTATGTGTCGTGGAGCGAAGGGGGACGAAACCGGACTGGTCCGGTAGCACTATAACAGGCAAGATCAGGCGCAGTCGCGTTGCCAGTACCTTGGCAATGATCTTTACATCCGTATTCATCAGGGACAGAGGCCGATAGGACTCGCATTGATTTCGTGGCTTGCCCGGTTTCGGTAGAGCCACCAGTAAGGCTTCCTCATCATTGCTGGTAACTGTCCCTGCTCTAAGGCCTCTTCCAGGACCATCGCCAAATGAGGCAGAAGTAAATCTACATACTCCTTATAAAATTCAGATGGTAATCCGTCAGTTCCGGCAGCTTTACCGTTTGGCAGAGCCGCAATCGCATCTCGGAACTCCCCCTCTGTAATGTGATGCATTAAAAAGTCTTGTTGACCCTTCGACAGCCAGACCAACGCAATGTCTTCCAGATATTGCGCTATCTCATCCTCCCCAGCCGTCTCCCTATGCCCATACATTTGCTCATAATATTGTACAAAACAATCCAATACACCAGCCGCACTCGTCACATTGGTATCCCCATCCATGATTTCTTGTACTCCACAGTGGCTGGCCCATGGTACCTTAATTCTATCAGCCAGCCCTCGTCCCGGGCGCCCTCCCTCACCGTGCCCTAGTACGTTTGGACAAAAATGTAACCTCCTGCTCTGCTAAGCCATTATACTCAGAGACCTTTAGCCGTATGTCAGCTAGCTGAGATTCCGCTGGCTGCAGCTCATTTTGTCGCTCTAGGCATAACAGTTCACGTTCCAGCTTGTCCATGGAATCCCTCAGAGATTTGAGCACACCAGACTGCATTCCAATACACGCCCCTCTTACCATCACCTTAAAGGCCTCCCATACAGTTCCCATGTCATTAACAGAGCCAACATTCCTGACGAAAAAGTCTTCAATGACTGCCCTCAGCTCCTCACGTAGCACCAGGTCCGATAAAGTACCAGGTGGCAGACGCCACGAGAAAGTTGCAGGTGTATGTGATGGAAGCCACACCTCCATAAGCACAGGGGCATGATCCGATAGTGCTCGAGGCAAATGGCACACTTTCATCACCCAACCGCTAACATCCCTTGTCACCAACCAATAGTCCAAACGCGACCAGGTGTCATGCGCCGATGTGTAACAAGTACCTTCTCTCACTCCCGGATGCCCCTGTCGCCACACATCCACCAAGCCAAGTCCACTCATACCATCTCGCACTGCTTCAGCCGCCTTCTAAGCTGTGTAGGGTCGGTCATCCTTCCTATCCAGCGCACTGTCTAATGTCACATTCAAATCCCCACCACATACAATTGCTGAGGGCGGCAGAGCATATACTTTGTTCCACAAGGTGACATAAAACTCAGGGTCATCAATATTTGGACCATATACATTGACCATTGTGACTAGTGTACCACACAATTTAATTTTCCATGCAAAATAATATATCGACCTTCTTTGTCAACATCCTTGTGTAGTGACACAAATGGTACGTTTTTCTTAATCAATATCATGACCCGTCGAGCATATGAAGAGTAATTTGATGCTAGCCTAGTACCCGCCCACTGTCTGGCCACTGTCTCTGCTGCCCTTCCCCTAAGGTGTGTCTCCTGAAGGAAGACCACTTGCACTCCATGCCTGTTCAAAAATACCTGCCTCGTCTTTTGTGGTCGGTTCAGTCCCCGCACATTCCATGTGACCCAATTAATCCTGCCTCCCTTATCCATAGGACCTTCCAGTTGTTAGATCTTTATGCATAGCTAACAAGCTCACCTCCCAGTACCAGTTACTAAGCACAGAATAACAAACCAAGCAAGTATCTGCAGGCATCTTTTTAGAATCTAAGCAGTATTCCAGCCAACAGGCCCCATTCCCACCTTCCATCCCTCCCGATCTCCTACCTATTTCAGTTGTAGAACCGAACCAGACCTGGAATCCCTGAAATTCCCCTATCCACCCCCCACCCACTTCAGCTCCCCCAACCTTCCAAAGCCATCTCCAACCCCCCAAACTCCCAACCCAGCTCCAAACATATTGTGGGGTTCTCCCATATGTGGGGGCATAGAGGCGTTCAACTCCCGTTAATGGAAAAATAACGGGAGGAGACCAAGCCATTTGTATGAACAGCCCACCTCTACCACATTAGTTCCATGTCCCTACGCTGTAGCAGTTCTTTGCCTCACAGAATGAGGGACTATACACCATACAGATACCCATACAGCGCCACGGTGCCTCCATTAAAACATAACAGCACATTGACAAGCATTGGTTCCTATCAGGTATCTAACCAACAGTGGATTTCTCTTCTACACCCTCATCCCTTTGTGTAAGGGTAATATCTTAGTTCCAGCTATGTGCCCCAGAAATTATTAACTCAAATCAGTACATAAGTTCTGCAATATCATTCAAAGTGCTCGTAACCACCATTTAAAACTTTGGAGTCTCACAAACCCACCTCCCAACATTACATAAGTCATGTAATGTTTAAATTCTAGTGAGGTGAGTGGCATAGTGATTAGCAGCAGCTCCCCTGTTAAGATGATCGAGAGATCCTGAGATGCTTGAGAAGTTCAAAGGTTCAGGCAGCTTCGTCGCGCAGCTCTTCATCCCCTTCCTGCGCCATAGTGGAGTTTCACTTTCGTTTCTTCTGTTTTTTAGCATAATTCATGGCCGCTTTCGAGGACGTGAAGATTTTATTATCCGATGGCGCACCGATCCACAGTCGAGTTGGGTACAACATGGCATACGGTATGTCTTCCGCTCGGAGAAGCTGCTTCACCCCATTGAACTCCTTCCCCTTTGCACTTCCATCGTGAAATCAGGGAAAAACTCCAATTTACTGCCTTGATACTCTATGATGCTCTTCTCTCGTGCCAAGCGTAGAAGCACATCTCTGTCTTTATAATTGAGTATGCGTGCAATGACGGGGCGGGGTGGCGCACCAGGCACTGGTCGTTTCGCTAAGGAGCGATGTGCACGTTCAACTATGAATACTCGAGACAGTTGCTCAGTCCCAAATAATTCAACAAATAATCGTTCCATAAAGTCTTCCATTTTGCCAACATTCGTGGATTCCGGCAGCCCCGTGACGCGGATGTTGTTGCGTCGGGACCGTCCTTCCAACTCCTCATTTTTAGCCTGAATAACCGCCGATACCCGCTCCATATTGAAGACTTTATTAGTTACTGTGGTGAGACCATCCTCCGTGGCTGAAACCCTCTGCTCCACTTCTCCCATCCTCTCATTCTGCCTGTCGAATTGCGTGGCCATGTGATCAAGTCTGTGGTTAACTGCCTCCATGGTTCCCTCTATGGATTGCAATGTTTTCTGCATAGCTATGAGCGTGGCCTCTAAATTCGGCGTCCCCCCTGATGCCCCCGCCGACTCGGCGTCCGAAGGAGCCTGTGAAGAGGACATTGCAGTCTTTCTCGTTTCAAAGTTTATTTTGGGTTGATTCGTCTCAGGCCTGCCCATGCTGCCACCAATCTAGTATAGCTAATGCAACTGCGTTTGGGCCCCTGCAGTGGCGGCCGATCTGAAAGTGGAATGGCAATGCCAAACAGCAAACACTGATCGCCACGTGCAGAAACTTATTATATTATCAGGAACCAAAGGGTGCAGCCAAATCCAGTACCCTATAACAGCAAATCTTCAGGCACCACACGGACACTGCCACCGGCAAAGCAAGAGCAAGCAAGGCTAGGTTCCAGGCCAATCGCCTCCTCAAGCCACCTGACTCCCCTCCTCAGGCAATGGGCAGATATTGAGCACCACAACTGCTCCGTTATTCAATGAACCTCAAGTGCCCCAGGCACCATGGGGGCCACCGCTTCCCCGCTGCCTCCCGTCGGTCTCCTCGGCCCGCATCCTGCCCCCGCCGGCCGCAGATCGCGCGGAGCAGCCCAGTCCAGCCCAGCGCCGCCTCCGCAGCCCCGGCCTCCCCTAGGCCGATACCCCACTCACCGCTACCAGCACAGGCGGGTGCCGGTCCTGGTCACAACCAGCCAATGCAGCCACGGAGCGCAGAGCCGCCGCACGCCTCCAGGATCTCCTCCGGCTCCGGTCCAGCACGATCTGCTGTGCTCCCACGTCACTCGGCAACAACTCCTCTCGCCGTCAGGTCGCCTCTCACCCGCCAGGCCCAGTCGGAGTCAGCAGCTGCAGGTCGGCCCCGGGCGCCACGAGGCAGAGACCCCGGCAGGGAATCCACGCTCCAGAATTTGCCTCAAAAGGGGGTCCGGTGACAAGAAACAGCCCCAATCAGTGCCGCATGTTATTAGGCACACGCAGCCATCAAATCGGTAGGTGGCAAAGGCAGGATGTGTCGGATATTAAAAGGATTTTTGCTCGGTCTGGCAGAGCCTCACATGAGTGCGGCCATCTTGCCGTGCACCCTCTTGCGCGCCCGGGCTACCAGATCTTAAGGAAGGATCGGCCTGTAGGAAGAGGGGGTGGAGTTGGCATTATTTTTAAATCCTCACTGTCCTGCTCTATTCTCCCTGCTCAGGATATTGTCGAGGCAGAAAGCCTCAGTTTTGTGATCACTATCTCATCTCAGATCAATCTATTGTGGGTATTTTGGATTACAGGCCACCAGGTCAGGGTGTCAAGTTTATTGAGTCACTCACTCAAGCCATTTCCCCCATTTCAGTTAAATACAGGCACTGTCTTTTGTTAGATTTTAATATCCATATGGATGATCTCCCTGACCCTGAGGCGATTCGGCTGTTGGAATCTTTAGCGATCTTTGGATTGTCCCCTTATATTCATCTACCCCCTCCCCATGAAAAGGGCCAGCCGTTAGACCAATTATTTTCCAGCGTCAGTATAGAAACTGATACTCCTCAACCACTGGTATGGTCGGATCACTTTCTCTTGAGTTTTAAAATCCCTAGGTCCTTATCCCAAGCTCAACCCAGGGATAAGCTCTGTTCTGTTACCTTCAGACCCTTTAATCAGGTAACATCTGATAGCCTGGAGAGATCTCTGGGTAAGCACCTGATTCCCTTCTGCGGAAACCCAGGAATTGATTCCCCTGGTCTAGAGCAATGGCTTGAAGAACAGGTCGTGGTGCTGGCGCCCTCCTCAACGCGTAAAGCCACAATTGACCGTTCCTCTGCACCGTGGTTTACAGAGACTCTCAGGAAAAGCAGGAGTGCCTGTAAATGCTTAGAGAGTCTGGCGAACAAAGTTCGACTCTAAGGATAAAGCCATATTTAAGCAAGCTCTGAAAGCGTATTTTAATGATGTGCGGGCTGAAAAGAAAAATGTCTACCCTAAAAATAAAAGGGGCCGCTAATAAAAGCAAAGAAATATTTAAAATTGTTAAAGATTTCTCATCCCCAGTGCTGTAAGCAAGGCTTTCACTCCCACCTCCAGTTGGGTTTATCAGATGGCCGGTTTCATCCACGACAAAATCCATCTGATTCAATAGTCATTTGCCCTTACGGGCACAACCGAAACTGAAAGTCCCTGTCCTTGGGGGCTGGTTGCACAATTTCCCCCTATTTCCCTTTAAAAATGTTTGGATATGGTAACTCTGAAGTCGGGCTCCCCTTCTGACCCCTGCCCAGCAAGTATCCTGAAAAAGATTGCGGAACCTTTAAACTCTGCAGTCAATTCAGTTCTTAACTTGTGTCTTGGATATGGAACAGTACCTAGCTGCTGGAAAAGTGCAAAAATCATCCCCCTTCTGAAAAAACCTACAGCGTATGCATCCAACTATAGACCTATCTCCCTGCTACCATTCTTTTCTAAGGTCCTGGAGAAGTACTTTAACTCCGTGTTAACAGACTACATAGAAGGAAACCATGTGCTTCATGGTAGCCAGTCGGGCTTTAGAACTACTCTGAGCACAGAAACAGCCCCATTGGAGGTCTTAGAAACCATTAAAGCTCAGATGGACAAAGGGGGCAGTGCTGTCTTAATACTGCTGCATCTATCCGCAGCCTTTGACACCGGGCCCCATGACCGGCTGTTACGCAGGTTAGTGTGGTGTAGGGGGCACGGTGTACAATTGGTTTGCTTCCTTCCTAACGGAGCGGCAGTAGGAATTTTGGTATCCGCCATTTACAGCTGCCATTCCTCCAATGCAAGTGGGGGTCCCGCAGGGCTCTATTTTGAGCCCCACTCTTTTTTTAATAATTATATGGCTCCTCTTGCTCGTCTGGCAGAACTGCATGGAGCAAAGATGATTTCCTACTCACTCAACTCAGTTCACGTGTGACAAAGGTGCGAGTTTTCGTGGAAGGGAGATAAATAAATGTTTACAGAGGTTTTTGCTTGCATGCGACTTAACCAGCTTAAGTGTAATCCGGAAAAATCAAAAATCTTTTTTTTGGGCTGCACCCCTTGTGCGGATTGGAATTCATGGTGGCCTGGTGACATGTCCCCTCCTTCAGTCCCAGTCAGCACGGTTAAAAACTTGGGAGTCAAGTTAGACTCGAGTCTAGCGATGAAGGCCCAAATTCAAGCAGTCGCTGGTACTTGCTTCGTCTTGATAAGATTGGTAAAAAACTTTCTTCCCCTCTTACCAGTGGAATCCCGTTAAATCGTAGTGCAAGCCTTCATTACATCTAGGTTGGATTATGTAAACATCTTGTATCTGAGGCTGACAGAGTATTTGCTCAACCGGCTGCAGGTTGTACAGAATGCTGGAGCCAGAGCTATCTTTATGGTAAACCCCAGAACACGCATGTCACCTCACCTGAAGGCGCTGCACTGGCTCTCGGTGAGAAGGAGAGTCCAGTTTAAGACCCTAGTGCATGCATAGGGTGCCTTCCATGATATGGGTGCGGTTTACCTGAGAACTAGGATCCAAGGTTACCAGCCTCAACGGGTCCTAAGATTCTCTAAACAATCCCTCATGGTGATTTCCAAAATCACTTGATCTCGGATAGGAGGAAGGTCATTTCAGGTACAAGCTGCTCGTCTATGGAATGAATTACTCCCATATCTCAGATTGGCTCAGGACCTGTAGTCTTTTAGGAAACAACTGAAAACGTGGCTGTTCCAACAAGAACACCTGGTTTTGGGGAGGGCTTTTTTCTGCTTCTTGTTTTTGAGATTAGCGCCGGGACACACTCTGTGAGTATCCGTTCGCTTTATAAATACCCAATTTCATTTCATGTTCATCTCTTCTTTGACACTGAATAACAGATGCTAGGTAAATGGTCTAGGAAAGAGCCACATCCGGAGAGATGTATACCCCCTACTATTTAAACCCTCCTTGACTAGCGTAAGCCCTGACGCAAACTCAATGGCGCCTGCACAGCCACCAACAGGTAACACTGAATTTCGTAGTGTTCATGTACAGCCTGGAGGTTTCGCCAAAGATTTGGTTGACTCGATTTGGTTTCCTGAAGTTTCTGGTTCGGTGAGGAAGAATAGAACATTGTTCACATAGAGGGCGATCCTGTCGGACAGCCCCGCAGTCCACTCGAAGCCCCTCACTTGGGCATCAATCCTGATCCACACAGCTCCATGGACAGTGCAAATTACAGTGGGGAGAGCGGACACCCCTGCTTCATACCTCTGCAGATCGAGAATGGATCAGAAACAGCATCTGTAATTCTAACCGTCACAGACATGTATGTATTTATCTATGTCTGCTAAAAGCACCGTCACTGGCCTCCACAATTGATCCGCCAGAGCCAAGGTATTATAGACTCGTCTGATATTGTGGCACTTAGCCTGGTTGGGCAGGAAACCCACCTGGTCCAAGTGAACGAGGTCTGGCATGGGTTTCATCACCCAATTAGCCAATGTTTTGCCAAGGAGTTTCACATCTATATTTAGTAGGAAGATTGAGCGATACAAAGAGTGCTCCTTTGATGGGCGGCCCGGCTTAAGGAGAACTACAATTTCAATATGTCACCTGTCCGGCGGGAATGATGTTCCCTCAAGTAAAGTGGATCACCCCCAAGGGGTGTTTCCCCAATTGAGGCATAAATGCTTTAAAGAATTCACCAGAGAATCTGTTTGGGCCAGAGCTTTCCCTTTCTGCAGCTCAGCTAGAGCTGAGGAGAGCTTCTCCGTAATCACCTCCTCCAATTGGGCCCAGGTGGTGTCTGCTAGGAACAGAAGAGGCAGAACTTCGACAAACTGAATAATTTGATCCACAGGTCATGTCTCCCTATGGGCACACACCTCCCTGAAATGGGCAGCCAAACTCTGGGTCGCCTCCCGGGAGCCCGACAACAGTCATTCATGCGCTTCTTGGATTACCGCTATAGAAGCAGTATAGCGAGTGGGTTGGCACAGCCGATGTAGCATCCAACTCGATTTGTCCCCCCCAATTGGTAGATGAGGCTCTTTGCTGCCTGTCATGCCTGTTTGGTATCCCCCAGTATTCATTTTTGGTACTTTTGAGGAGCCAGGCTCAGCTGGTCCGCACACCACCACCATCTGCCTGGCAACCAGGCTCTTCTAGAACCTGAGCCTTAAGGTCTACAAGGTCATGAGCTCCACATCTACGCTTACCCGTACAAGATCTAATGTCTTTGCCTCAGAGTGTTCGCTTAAGAGCATACCATAATACTGTCAAAGAGGCCGCTGTGTCCGTATTGAGGGTAAAATATTCTTCAATTGAGCCAGTAAGAAGTGCTTTGTATGTAGAATTCGGCAGATGCCACAGCGAGAAGCACCTGCAAAAGGCAGATTTCCTGGGGCCCACGTGAAGTCTGAGGACCACTTGGAGTGCTCAGATAACCCCTGGGAAAAATACCAATATCGAACACCCTATTGATGAAGATACTGGGTTCAGGAAGTAATCTAGCCTAGATAGCGAGTGGTCAGATAACCCCCTGCGTAAAATACCAATATCGGACACCCTATGGATGAAGATACTGAGGACCAGAAAGTAATCTAGCCTAGATAGTTAATATGTGTGTCTAGTGCCAGTTGAATGATATATCCTCCAAGCAGCCTCTAAACAGAACGCGGATATGAGGGAACTGTGCCACCTATCTACCTGATGATTCATCACATCATTCCAGTCCACTCCAATCACCAAGAGGCCACCAGGCAGCTCCCACCACAAGCGTATCACCAGGTTGACAAATGTCTATCCCAGCAGAGGGGGGCTTACACACAGCCAAGTATGAGACGGTCCCCATATAAGGTGCCTGTTACCATTGTGTACCTACTTTCATCGTTTATCCAAGTTTTGGTTGGCTGAAAGGGAACACTATGCTGGATCAAACTACATGTATGTTATGTTAAATGTTATGTTAAAGATACTTCTACAGCACACATATACCATACGGTTTCATGGCGCTGGAGTCCAGGGGACACTACTGCTAAGTGATGCATTCATACGCGTGCCTGAATAGCAAAGTCTTTAGAAGTTTCCTGAGTTGGGAATATGAGGTCATCGATCTGATGTCCAGAGGAAGAGAGTTCCAAAATTGAGGGGCCAAGAACGTGAATCTTAGTCCCCCCAGTTTCTTGCGTTTAAAAGATGGAGTAGGTCGGAAATTAAGATGGGAAGACCTAAGATCCTGAGTAGGGGGTATCGCTGTACCCGAGAAGATACAAACACATGGCAATTGCCATGAAGTGCTTTCAAAATTATGCATCCTAGCTTGAATGTGCTATGTTAGACTACCAAAAGCCAGTGTAATCTTTGCATGAGCAGGGTGACATGGTGACATTTAGGCCGTTGGTAGATTAACCTGGCAGCCTAATTTTGCACAAGTTGTAGTCTTTTTGATGGATGTGCTGGTAAACCAAGGTCGAGTGAATTGGCAAAGTCAATATGAGAGATGCCTATAGCGAATACTACTCGGATCAGGACTTCAGTGGTAAGGAATCTGCTGATTTTCCGAAGCTGAAAGAAACAGGAAGAAACAACTGTCCCAATCTAGGATTCCATAGACAGGTCACTGTCAATTGTGATGCTCATCCTTTTGGTTGATCTGGAAGGAATGGGGGGCATTCTTTTGCTCACCATGCCACCCCAGTTTAGACCTGGCCATATGCAATTTAACCTTGACCCTGTACCTCATGGGATCAGTCCAGCCCGAACTGCCAAGCCAGGTCCACCCTGGACCAGAAACAAGCATAATAGGACCAGTTTCGGGGTTTCACCCCTCTTCAGCCAGGCTAGCTTGAATCCAGTGGCACAGTGAGCCCGGGACCCACTTCTGGGCATATCCTGCGCACTTAGGATGAGAAAGCAAAAGACACACAATTGTTATTTTTGCATTTGTCACTCAGAGTGGGACGGGTATGCCCAGACATGGGTTCCGTGCTCTTCATGCCACTGGAGTCAAGCTATCCTGGCTGATGAGGGGTGAAATCCCGAAACCGGTCCTAGGAGGCTTGTTTCTAGTCCAGGGAGAGCCTGGCAATTCAGGCTGGGCTGTTTCCATTAGGCGCAGGGTCAAGACTGATTTGCATTTGGCTGGTTTCAAACTGGAATGGCATGGGGAGCACTAAAACGATGGATTTAGGCCCAGATCTCTGTGCTGGGGTGAATGTTCTGCAATCTAACCATCAAGTTGTTTTTGCATTTGTCACCCCGAAACCGGTCCTAGGATGCTCGTTTCCAGTCCAGGGAGAACCTGGCCTGGCAGTTCAGGCTGGACTGTTCCCATTGCGCGCAGGGTCAGGACTGATTTGCATATGGCTGGGCTAAAACTGGAATGGCATGGGGAGCAGAAACATGATGGATTTAGGCCCAGATGTCTGCACTGGGGTGAATGTATGAAATTGTTCTGTATTCTATCCATCAATTGTTGTTTTTGCATTTGTTTATAAGATGGCATTTGTATACTGTGTAAGATGGGTTAGATAAAGATCTTTTTTGTCTGAAGAGTAATTTCATCTCCAGTCATGTTCGGCTTGGCGGAGGGCAAGCTTTTAAAGTTATAGATCTTCAGAGAACCAATGTTGGGCAACGTGGTGTCTGACTGTTTAGACTTTTCTGATGGGTGCGAAGCTATCACTGGCGGACACTAGCCACGATTTGATGCTTTCTTCTTGTCTATTAATCAAAAGCTGGCCAGGTGGGGCCATAGGGATTAGCAGGTTGCAGAAATCTCCGATACTGGAGCGTCTCCAATTGCATGCCATACGATTTGCCTTAGTGTGGGGCTTACTAAGTGCAGGATGGTGAGGAAGAATTTTATAAAATAAGGGTCTGACCAGGTGCAAAGGGAGATCCTCAAATTAGAAACCGTTAAGTTGGAAGTCCAGACTTGGTCAAGGGTGTGGCCTTTGACGTACACCTTGATCACCTTGTGAATCCAGAGTGAAATGTCAAAGCGTAGCCATATGTGGCTAGGCAAGATACCTTGGTGCCCACTCCTATAATGCGCACCCTACGTAATTTGCCTAAAATGTACCTGGCCTAGATATGTAGGTGTAGCATGTATATGTGTATAGCTTTATATATCAATTCAAACAGTTTTGCGAGTTCTCCTGCCTCAAATGGCGGCGGGCTCCTGTCGAGTATCTGGTAATATCTTGTTGATGTTTCATATTGAGTAAAATTGTCAACATTACATCTTTATTGTTGTAAATAATTCTAATATACAGAACATCAATTCATGCAGGCTCAAATAGTCTCAATATCATTAATTCAGCCAAAATAATATTATTCAGTTCATCTATTTCAGTTCCGCCCAAGTGGGCTAATAAATTATCAGCATTACATCATGTTCATGTCCAAAATCAATTCAATTCAATCAAATATATTACCAGAAACTTGAAAAGGTAAAATTACCCTTTCAAAATGGATGTCAATTTGCACTGTGATGTGGATAATACGGTAGTCCTACCTTTATGCTAGTTATTATGTGCACTATATGTGATGGTGGTATCAAACTTTGTTTGACCCGTGACCAAGGAGCGGCTGCTCCAAATCGGGACTGGCGTTTTTCGCTATATGACATAAATGTATCCACGCTTAAAGGAATTGGGTTCGGCATTGGTTTTTACAAAAAGAAACTAAGGAGTTGATATATATATTGACAAAGGCTCAAGCCGAAATGCATCTCTCCTGTTTTAACTTTGTGATTGAGGCTGATCTGATCCATTAAAACAGATGCCGTATCCTTACTACCCTGAGTCCGTGTCTCCTTCCATGGATCACTCTGTGGGAGTAGGTTGTGTGTTTGTATATATATATATATATATATATAGACCCCAAATCCTGTTCACATGAAATAGCTTCAGCATATGATTGCAGGAACAGACCTCCACACAGGGTAACCTTTTCTGATGTGCGTTTATTCTTCAAATCACAACATGGCGCGTTTTGACCGGGTCACCCCGGTCTTGATCACATGACATGCTCGACATCCTGCGTGGTTTAAATACTTTTTTTACAATGTTTTCCCTCCGTTTGTGAACAACATAGAGGTAAAAGACAGACTTTACATGGGGAGTTTGACTTATAAAAAGAGGTACCTATTTACAATATATCAATTGATACTGTCAGCGAATTTAAACAAAAAGTTGCCATAATTTGTGCACACTTTTGCTAATTTTAAAAACGCTTTAAGAGTAAATTTAGGTACTTGAATTTCTTAAAGACACGCAACTCTCAATTTTCTGCAATTTCTTTCAATGTGCAAAATTATGCAAAACTATATATATATATATATATTACCTACTAGCAGTCGCCAGTAGGTAGTTATAGTTAGGACCTATTTTCCATAGGAAATCTGCAACATTCTATTCCCAATAACTTTGGCGCCGATTGATGAATCTTTGCAAAATTTTCAAAACTTTTGGCCAGCTCTGGTCCGCTCCTATCCTGAAAGTTTCGGCGTTATTGGTCAAGTGGGGGCCGAGAAAAAAGGGGGAACCCAAAACATGTTTTACTCATGCAATTTCCCATAGGACCTTTAGCCACAGGTACAGTCCGAACTGCTGAACGGAATTACGCCAAATTTGGCAAAGAGGTAGTCCTCAGTTCCGACTTGTGCCTTTTGCTTATATGGTGTCAATCTGTTCAGTAGTTCCTGAGAAAATTACAGTTAAAGTCATTTATATATCTATGGGCGCAGTAGATCTGCGGAGGACGCGAGGATTGGCATCGTACCATAAGCGCACCGTTCCGATCACGCGCTGAATGCTTATTGGCTGTCAAGTGGTTGTAAACATTCGAAACCAGGAACTGCTGGCAGCCATTTTGTGCGTCGGTAGAAGCGAGGCTGAGGAAGTCAGTGGAATATGTGTGCCTAACGGAGAAAGGGGGCAGGGTAGAAATAATTTTACCCTCTAGGGGCTAAAAAGAAAAAAATGGTGGGGGGAGGGGTGGAAGGTCCTCAAAGCCGCGGGGACCTCACCCCTTGGGGCTTTATGTATTGTGGGAGGGTGACTACGTGGCTCCCTCCTGGAGCACTTGAGGGCCCATTACCACCTGGGGCTACATAAAAAATCATGGCTGTAAGGTCCCTAGAGCCCCGGGGACATCCACTCCCTGGGGTTTTATGAATTGTGGGAAAGCCGGCTTTTGCAGTGTCTCAGGGTGCCCATCCTGCCCTCCTATAGCAAGGAAATCTGTTCTCTCTTTCAAAATCTAAATCAGATTGCTTTTCCACATGGGGAGTTGCATGTTAGTAGCTCCTGATGTGGAAAAGTAATGCCGGCTCCCAAACGCGTAGAAGTTGTGCAGCAAAGGCACTGGAGTCGCTCAGCCTACAGATTATGAGTCGTGCATCCAGCGCATGCACACCAGGGGGCCGCACTGAGCGCTGCACTGGGTGTGCAACTTTTACTTTTTCCATTAAAAAATAGCCCCTATCAGTACTTTCTGATGTTCCCGGGGATCGTATCCCCCGGGACTTATAAAAAATTTTGGGGACCATGAGGGGAGCCACAATGCCCCAATGGTCCCGCCGGCTTCCCACGATCTTCGGGAGCCGGCATTGCTTTACCGCAAGGGGAGATGCTAACTTATATGTGGAAATGCAATCTGCTTTGGATTTTTAAAGTGAGAACAGATTTCACTGCTCTTTCTTTCAAAATGCAAACTAAGTTTGCTATGGGAGGGCGGAAGGCGCAAGTGTCTCGCCCTTTTATAGCAAACAGCAGTGTCCCGGGAGTAGGCACCCCGGGACACTGCAGAAGCCGGCCCTGGGACGTGGTGGTCCCCAGGGCCCTTGAGGGCACCTGGTGGAGTGCACGCAGCCTGCCTCCCACAGTACACTAATCCCCGGGGGGTGGTGGTTCTCGGGGCTTGAGGGGCGTCGTTGAGGCCCACACACGTCTAACTTTGTAGGGGGGACCTTGGACGCGAAAGTGGTGCAAGGGAGTTGTAAATCTGGTACACAGTGTTTTGTTTTACTTTGCTTTCCTTTCTGTCTTGGAGAGAATCCAGAGTAAATATAACGGTTTTTGTACAGCCAGTACCTTTCAACCCTACCCTCAAACAGCTTTCTGCCTGTTACCATAGTAACAGTTCATGGAACACTTACGTGAGCACAGAGGTTAGAGGTTCACCACACTATGTTGCTAATGGAAAAAGTTACTGTGCTGGAGTTTTAACCGTTAGTCGTAGCTATAGACTCTGGTAAAGATCTGGTAAAGAGTTAGCCTCAGAATTATACTTCAAATTATAAATATCATTTCTATTGGGGACCACTACCCCCCCCCCAAAAAAAAGACGTATATACTTTTTTAAAATTAACTTTTATTAAAACAATAAAAAACTGGAAACATAACGTAAAGATAACAATACAATAAATAACTAGAAACATAACTTTAACAAAAAAATATAATAAACAAAATGTGATATGGACTCCAATAGAAGTACGGTAGGTAATCTGCAAAACAAAAAAGAAAATTAGTGTTTAACATTAGATCAATGTGACTAAATGAGGTCAAACATTACAAGTCAAGGTAACACTTGATGATATTTCCTTATTTGTACATGTGCAGTGTGCCTGATAAATTTCACTCGTCTTATAGGCCGGCGTTCTAGCGGTGTCTGTACGGAAGTACCTACTGCGTCAGATTTACATTACAGATCAACAGATCTTTAAAATGATTCAGAGTTGAGACAGAATTAGGTGAGAGATCAAGTCGTTATGCAGGACAATATTCTTTAGGGCTTATTTACAAGACTGTTGCGCCACTTTTGTGTTACTTTTCTCATGTTGAAAGTGACGCAAAAGTGGGGCAAGGGGCTTGTAAATAAGGTCTTTTAATTCTAATGCATTTAATCGGAGGTATTGTATATCTAGACCGCTCTGCTTGCTTTGTGTAAACACTGTGACCAACAGAGTTCGCAACTTGAACTCAGCTTTGGTTCTACACGTCGGAGTGGACAGCAACGTCCATAACTTTAAAAGAGAAAGAGAAATGATGTGAGAGAAAGTGAGCGAGAGAAAGAGAGAAAAAACAACATTAAAAGTGTGAGAGAGAGAAAGTTATAGATGGAGCAGTTAATACTGGAGAAAATACTCGTAGCTCAGCTTTTGCCTCCATTGTGTGTCCAAGGACATGCTTAAAGATAGTATATAGAGTTAGTAATACCATAATACATACAAATGCACACGTATATTTTTGGTTTCTTTATTTGTACACTTAGGATACTATATTACAACAAGTTCCACTGTAAGGAGGTGTCTGTGCTCTGCTTTTTTCCAAAGTACTATATCCCATGCATTCCCACTGCATAGCGGTGAGTTCTCAATATTGGGTATCTAGGCTGTTGCACCCCATTGACTCACAGAGTCTGGAGGTGAGTGTTTTTCTTGGGAAGTCAGAGGCAGATTTAGAAGCTCCTTGCGCCACTTTTCCCATGTTAAAAGTGACACAAAAGTGGCGCAAGGGGCTCGTACATCTGCCCTTCAAACTGTTGTAACCTATCTATTCTCATTGGCCGGAGATGATTGTACATTCCTACGCAGTGAAGCTGCTGCACACTACCCACTTTCTCCTTTCACTGATGACTTGTTGTTGTTTCGGAAACAAGCTTCTTTGCTCACCTTGTGCCATTGGCCTGATTCAAATAGGGTGCACTACGTGTCGAAGCAGGCTTCTCAGACGTTGTTATGATGGCCACGCATCATCGCAGAATCCTCAAACGTTGAGTTTTAGAGGTGTTGGGGGGGACGCCAATTTGTGAAACATAACCTGTAATAAAAAGGAAGTTAACATTGTATGTAATTTTTTTATCAAAGGAGAGAGGAAGTGAGAGAGTGACTGCAAAGAATATTCGCAGCTCACCTTTCTGTCACCAGTGTGTTTTTCATCACGTGCCGGGACATAATGCACCCTGAAGCTCAACATCTTAAAGATAGGAAAAGAAAGATGTTATGATTGGTAATTGTTACTATCTTAATGTGGAGTTAAATACCATCGCCCTTTCACACACGTTCCCTCTCACATTTAAAGGAACTATTTGTATAGTTTATATTCCGGACGTTTGACCTATTATAAAAACTTTCCTGCTATTGGAAAAAATATATATACATGCAATTTGATACGCTATATAGGACTGCGTTCGTCTAAATCGATGCGTCCCTTTTTTGTATCCAGTCTGCTACAGCCCTTCGACTCCCTCAGATGCACAGTAAAGCCTCACTGCTCACCTTTTCGTGGACAGGACACCTTCTACATCATGTACTCCCGATCTGCCCTAAGAAGTCTAACATATGGTGCTGAGTCTAGATGTCTCTATGGCTAACGACGTACTCATGTTCCCATCATCATCATCGCAGTTTCTTCACCCGCTCAGTCCTTCCGGTACCATTAACTCAGTAACCAAAGAGGCTACGCACGTGGTGGTGTTATACTTATTTTGGTTTCCACTGAGTTAGTGGTACATAAAATAACACGGTTCTGTGGAGCCTACGATGATGTGTGGACTGGGCAAGTCGTGCAGATAGTAATGTTTTTTGTCTTGTGAATTCTGGCTTAGTAAGGGCAAGTGGCGATTTTGTGTAGGTTTGAAGGAAGTCACTTTATTTGGTACTGCACTTTATACATAATGAATGAAGAATCAGTTAAATTCTGCCTGAATTCCACCATGTGGTGATGAATTATCGGGAACTGAGTTAGTAGTACCTTTGGGACTGAGCATATACATAACCTGTGATGATGCGTGGTCCGGATAGGCCGCACTGGGGATAATTTATTTTTGACTACAGACTTTTGCCTTAATAAAGGCTTGTGGTGATTATTTATGGTGCACTGAGTTAATGGTATGTCTGGTGTTTAGCGTGTGCTCATCCTGTGATGATGCGTGGTCTGAAGAGCTGCACTCAAAGAATTGACTGTTGCATACTGGACTGTATGTACTTTGAGGGGTGAAAAAAAGTGCCATTGATGGTTATGAATTCTTCAGCAACAAAATTATCAGAATCAGATGATTCTTCCAGTGGTGTAGCCATTTTTGTCTCCAAAAAAGAACTTCAGGCTTCCAATGAAGAAAAAGTGAGGTTCAAATTGTGACCTATGCTATCCACAGTGTAGACTATCATTAAGTGTACCTTTGCACTTGCAGCGTGAAATGTATTATTCAAGAAAATCTATATGTGATATAAAAAAAGCTGTTATAGTAAGCATAATAAAGGGATATTGTATAGGTTTTGATAAATGTTATACTTAGTTTGGTATTTATTTATTTATAAAGTTGTAGTGTGCAAATAATAAATCAACAGTGTAATTAATTGTGAGCTCTGATAACCGCAGTGTAGGCAGGAGGCAGCGGTTAGCAAGAACCCACGACTACGTGACATTGATTAGAGCTGCACAGTATTGGTAATTTAGTGTG
Organism: Lissotriton vulgaris; assembly: GCF_964263255.1. NCBI lineage: Eukaryota > Metazoa > Chordata > Amphibia > Caudata > Salamandridae > Lissotriton > Lissotriton vulgaris. Next base: position 1,900,482,525 of record NC_141693.1, read on the forward strand.
TGTGCCGGCAGCAATGATAAGTGGTGCAAAGAGTTAGTGGCACCTGAAGCAACAAAGTTTTGTGGAGCCTGGGATGATGCATTTTCTGAGCAGGACGCACTTGTAGCAAAGTCTTTAAAATCAAGTTTTCTAATAAATATTGGTTGTCCATTCACAGAAGTAAGTTGAAGTATATCTCCAAAAACTATGATATATTTTCTTCTAAATAAGACATCTCACTCAATACGGTCATGTGGCGATGATTTCTGGTGCTGAGATTGTACATACCCTGCGATAATGAGTGGTAAAGGGGGGGCCGCATTCTGACCAATGTCTTTTCTCTCTAGCGAGCACTCGGGCAGTGTGTCATTTTACTGCTGAGACACCTACTCGAGGAGAATAGAATTGCCGATTTTTTATTGAAGCGAAAGTTTTTAAAATTGTTTGTGTAATTGAGTTGAACTAGCGCACTTTATTAAAAATACAAAATACTGTTATTTGCACACTTGCCTGCTACCTGCACTCACTGTAGCATTCACGCGCTCGATGCCTGCCGATTCAGGGCAAGGCACCGAGCTTCAGGGAATCTGTGGCGGCCATCTTGGGGCGGGACAGAGCAGCGAGAGCGCTCTAGTGTGAGGGATAAAAGGAGCCCTCAGTCAGAGTTTTTCGACCTAGCGAGCACTCGGGCAGTGTGTCATTTTACTGCTGAGACACCTACTCGAGGAGAATAGAATTGCCGATTTTTTATTGAAGCGAAAGTTTTTAAAATTGTTTGTGTAATTGAGTTGAACTAGCGCACTTTATTAAAAATACAAAATACTGTTATTTGCACACTTGCCTGCTACCTGCACTCACTGTAGCATTCACGCGCTCGATGCCTGCCGATTCAGGGCAAGGCACCGACCTTCAGGGAATCTGTGGCGGCCATCTTGGGGCGGGACAGAGCAGCGAGAGCGCTCTAGTGTGAGGTATAAAAGGAAACAGCCCTTCTCCGCGATAGTGGACGCGTTTTGAGCGGACGCGCCTCGTTTTCGCCGGAGTCCAGCCAGAGTCAGCCCGTCTGTGCCCGTCCGGGCCAGGCCGGGACATAGGGCACGACCCTCTGCCCACCTCATGGTAAAGATATGCTAACAGGTAACCAACTTAGGGCGTTACGCCCCTCTAGCCATGACACCTGTATAACTTTGAATCCTCTACTAGCTGGTGCACAAACATGCCCAGAGTGTACCCTTACCCTGAATAACTATCAGCCCTATCCTGATACCCCACAGGGGACTGTTTTCAAATCCTATCAACAGAAAGTCTGTTCAAAAGAATACTTATTCTTTCTGATAAACTGCCGTTCACTGCCCCAGCATAAATTAGATATTTTTCACCTATTGACTGACAGAAAGCCCATCGCTATATTTCTAACTGAGACGTGGCTCCATGATGGATCGGGCCCCGATGTTGCAACCGCCCTCCCCCCGAGCTATGCTATAGCTAGGAGAGATAGGGTAGGACAAATAGGAGGGGGTATTGCTATTATTTACAGCAGAGACTATGTGTGCACTTTTGAACCTGCAGCTATTCCTAACTGCGAGGCTGCTTCTTTCAAAATTTCCCTCAGTCCAAATTTCACCTTTTCCGGACTATTAATCTACCGACCACCAGTAAAAAATCCATCTTGGTCAGATGACTTGGCAAATTTTATCCTACCCCAATATCTAAAAGCCCAAAATTACACTGTACTGGGAGATTTAAATCTCCATCTAGATGACGCCCAAAGTAAGACCTGTAAAAATCTTATAGATGACCTCATGGTGTTGGACATGACACTACGAAATAGCGGTCCAACTCACAAAGCCGGACACTTGCTGGACCCAATAATATCAAACATGAAAGAACTTTCATGGCTTGACACCACGCCTGTTCTCTGGTCAGACCATTTTCTTCTAAGTTTTGCCATTCTGCTAGAGCCCAAAAAAGGTCCAATTTCGACTCCTACAGAATCTTTTAGAAGAAACTGGAAATTCCTAAATGTGGAGGACCTGAACAATGCTTTGAAGGAAAATCATCCAAATCTGGATGGAGATATGGATAGCATTGCAGAGCTAACACAAAAGTGGCTAACTGGCGCCGTTGATACTTGCCTGCCCCTAGCCCGTTGCAAAGGGAAAGTCCATCGCCCTCCTGCTCCCTGGTTCACAGAAGCCTTGAAGAAAGAAAAATCTAGCTGTAAAAACCTAGAGAGACAGTGGCGAAAAAATTACGACCTTTACCAAAAAGAAGTTTACCGAAAGGCCAGAAATTGTTACCATTCAGCTTGCATGAAAGCCAAAGCTTGCTATGTCACTGATACAATTAATATGGCCGTAAACAAATCCCAGACTCTCTTTAACACGGTAAAAGAGTTAGCTGGGGAGAACGCTAGAGCAGAACCTACCCCTCTCAACACCCAGCAATGCCAGGATTTGGCCTCTTTCTTTACGAATAAGATTGAGAACATCGTCTCTAATATAAAAAATGCTAACAAGTTAACAGACAAGCAAGGAAACACCACCCTAGTCCCTAGAGTAAACTGCCAACTTGAAGCCTGGCCTCCTATTAAATTAGATATACTGAAGGAACTACTAAAATCAATCAAATCGGGCTCCCCACGTGACCCTATTCTTGTCAGTATCGTAAACAAATTAGAGGATGCTGCCTTAACTCCCATAGCAGAAATACTGAACGTATCCATAGAGCAAGCCATAGTTCCTGCCCTATGGAAACATGCGATGGTCAGCCCCCTACTTAAAAAACCAGGCGCAGACCCGATGATATTGGCCAATTATCGCCCAATTTCATTGCTACCCGCCTTTTCCAAGATCCTAGAGAGGCATATCCACAAGGCACTCTCAACTTATGTAGAAAACAATAATCTCCTACACTCATCTCAATCGGGGTTTAGGAGTGGTTTTTCTACTGAGACGGCCCTGCTCGGGGTCACAGAAAGGATTAGGGAGCTTATGGACGACGGCCAAACAGTAGCACTGGTCTTGTTAGATCTCAGTGCGGCTTTCGACACCATCTCTCACTCCATACTGCTGGACAGGCTGGGGGAGTATGGTGTCGAAGGCAAAGCTCTGGAATGGATTAGATCCTACCTTTCCCTCCGTACTTTCCAGATCTCCTCTTCGGAAGCTTGCTCTGAGGTATTCCATTCTCCTCACGGAGTACCACAAGGATCTATTTTGAGCCCTCTGCTTTTTAATTTATACCTACGTCCACTGGCCAATCTTGTAGAAAATGTCGGCTTAAGTTTAATGACCTATGCAGATGATTCACAAGTCCTATTCTCACTCTCCAAATCTGACATGTCTTCTCCATCTGCATTAAAAGTAGGCCTCCAAGAAACTTTTTGCTGGATGTCAGACAACCAACTTAAACTTAATGGAGATAAAACAGAGGTACTCCTGTTAGGAAATAGCAAAGATCTTTGGAATGATTCCCATTGGCCACCATCATTGGGTAAACTTCCATCTCCAGCCTCGCAGGTTAGAAACCTTGGGGTCACCATTGATGACTGTTTATCCATGTCCCAGCAAGCAAACAAAGTGGCAGGTATATGTTTCACCATTATCAAATGGTTACGCAAAATCATCTGGATGCTGCCGCCTACTACCCAGAAGACCGTGGTCAATGCCTTAGTGACATCTCGGCTTGATTACGGTAACATCTTATACCTGGGCTCAAATAAGGCAGTGATAAAGCGTCTGCAACTAGTGCAGAACGCTGCGGCTAGACTGCTTTGTAAAATCCCCAGATCTGCTAGGATCACCCAACATCTCAAGGATCTGCATTGGCTTAAGGTTGAGAACCGTATTCGTTTCAAAGCCTTGAGCTACTTATTTAATATCAAAGCTGGCACTGCCCCCAAATATCTTCAGGCCCTTGCTAAGCCCTACCTTCCAAACCGTAACCTGCGTTCAGGTACAGCGGCAAACTTTGCAGTACCTAGGTTTAAAAGAGCCAGAATAGGCGGGAGATCTTTCTCCTACCTGGGGCCAACGCTGTGGAACACACTGCCCTTTTACATTCGCAAGGAGGAAAGCTATGTGAACTTTAGAAAGAACATAAAAACGTGGCTTTTTAATAAATAATTGCTTTGTCTGTTCTCTCCCCAGTGATTTCTGAGTGTTTTGCGTTTCTGGCGCCGGGAAACCCTTTGTGGGTAGCTGCACGCCTTATAAATGCTATAAAATAAATAAATAAATAAATATTGAATTCTGCTTGAATACGGCCACGTGACAATGAATTAGGGTGCAGTGAGTAACTGGTACCTTTGGCATTGAGCGTGTACGTTACCTGCGATGATGCGTAGTCCGGGCAGGCCGCACTGGGAGAAATTGCTTTTTGCCAAGTGAATTCTGCCTCAACAAGGTCACGTGGAGATGACTTGTGGTGCAGTGAGTTAGTGGTACCTAAAGAACTCAGCATGTGCTCATCCTGCGATGATTCGTGGTTCGGGCGGGTCGCACTGGTACAATGTCTCTTGGCTATTGGAATGTGTCATGTGCAATCGCCATTCCACCTGAATCGTGAGCCCTCATAATGTAGATCTAAGGCAATTGTCAGCACAGATATCGACGAATGATTTTTGTGACTTATGTAAAAACAATCTGAACACATACAGTAGAATTGTCTCTACATTACATAAATCAAGGCTGAATTCCCTACTGTTCGTAGTGTAGATGGAAAGTTGAATTCAAGTTGTGAACCCTGCTGTCGGCAGAGTACATTTTGTCAGTAGTCCACAGAAACATCGACAAATGCTTTTTTGTCACATACGTTAACAAATCTCACGACACAGTAGAATTGTCTCTGTCTTCAATAAATCAAGAATGAATTCAATGTTGATTGTAGTGCTTCAGCGCCTCTGGTATCAAGTGGTAAACTCTGTTGTTCGCAGTGTACACTTGAAGGTAGTACTTAGTACAGACATAAATGAACGTTTTTTGTGGCATCCATTAATAAAATTGACTCTGCCTTTCATAAATCAAGGCTAACTTGCATGCTGTCCGTAATTGTCTCTATATTAAATCAATGAAGGCTGAATTTCCTACTGTTCAAACTTTAACAAAATATGAGGACATAGTGCAATTGTCTCTGTTTTAAATAAATCAAGACTGAATTCAATTTTTTATGTAGTGCTGATGCGCAACTGGTATCAAGGTCTCAACTCTACTGACTGCAGAATAGATTGAAGGCAGTTCTCAGCACAGATACCGAAGACAAATTATAGATCCAAAGTTGAATTCAGGTTGTGAACCCTGCTGTCTGCAGTGTCGATGGAAACCACTAGTCGATACAGACATAAGTCTGCAGTGCTGTGGTGTTCGGAATGGGCCTGTACCGAGGAGGCATGCGGTCATGGCGGCAGCCACGTGGAAGGGTGCAGACCTTCACTGTGGCGCAGTCTCTTCTCTTCGCAGAAGTGAACCACGCCCAAGGCGTAGACTAATTATTTATAGTCTTACGTTGCCGTTGTACTAGCCCACTCCACTTCTGTTTCAAAGGAGGGGGATGAACACAGCTACATGACCGTAATATTCCCTAGTGTCTGAGATAATATGGTTGCGTGAACTATTCAGTACACTATACGTATCAATGGTATATGTACACACTGAAAAGTTTTTGATTTCTATAGTGAATTGTGTATAGTATTTCACCGGTAGTCTTAGCGTTGTGTACATTATTGTTGATGTTTGAGTTCTTTCCCTTATACATACTTAGTTGCCACATCTCTGTAGGTTAAGGTAGTGTACTGTTGAGGAGATTATATTATTTTGGAAAGGTCCTTTGTACTGTTTTGCACGGCCTCTGAGGTAGCAGGGGGGAGGGGTCTGTGAGGATGGTTGTGGTGATCGTGGCGCTGGATATTGTGATTTTGTTGGGTGTGGGAAGTGTATAATCAGAAACTCTATCATATATTGCTCTTTAAACATGGGTGTGAGTTGAATGTAATTAACGCAGTACATATTAGACGTTCTTACAGTACTTAAATGTTGATGTTAATTTGTTAGTGGTAAGTGGAACTATTGCCTGATTTTTTAGGTAGCATTGCATATTTGGTTACTAGTTGAAAATATGGGGAAGTGGTCAACATTATAAGTAGGAATTGTCATTTAAAAAACCTTTGAAATTCACTGAAAAACCATAGGTTTCAAGCAGGTTATAGTTAGGAATTATCCTTTAAAAAACATTGAAATTCACTGAAAAAACTATAGGTTTCAGGCAGGTTATAGTTAGAAATTAGCATTTAAAACACCTTAGAAATTCACAGAAAAAACCAAAGGTTTTAGGGGTGTTATAGTTAGCTGGACATTTCACTCATACAAAACCATTGAAATTCCTCCGTTCTAGTTAGTTGTCCTAACTGTAACTCTCGCGCCCGCAATCCACTGGTGATGATGTCACATATTACATCATTCATTACATGGTCAGTGACATCACTGATGACATCTCAAATGACATCACTGATGACATCATCCAGAGAATGTGGTTTGGTTTGTTATTTAAATATGTAGTATATATATATATATATACATACATATATAGCAATCGGCATTTAACAATTAGTGGATAGATACCTATCTTGATGGAAGATTTAGTAGCAGTGTGATTGACTGTTTATTTGACGAATTTATAGTGTCTCACTAAATATATTGGATAGTAACTAAACTGTGTGAATATCTGTATTACTTTGTCAGTTGTTGTGTAAACTGCTGCACCAGTTGGTTACTAGCTATGTGAAAGTCTATATTAGTTATTGATTAGTTAACTGATTATTTGCAATAGAGAGTGAATGTGTGTGTGCTTCAGTGGGGGATCTGTGAGTGCCCAAATATATCTGAATAGTTAATTCAGTACGTATATAAGGTTAACACTTCGTATTATAATACTTGTTTGGGTGAGTGAATATCCTTATGGGTGTGGTGATGAGCAAAAATATTTCTCAATGGTACATGTTCAACAAAGTAGAAAAAATAAAAGACAGTGTATGTGACAGTTGTTTTATATAAATAACTGTACATAAAACTAATTGATTGCATGAGTGACTATATAAATAATTGTATACTTGTAATAGTGATTTCATAACACGGTAAGTATGAGTTACTATGTTTATGAATAAATGAAGTGATATTTGTGTAAGTGTGTAGTTGAGTAAGAGTTAGTATGATCCATTGTTTGCATAAGTTAGTAGAATGACTGCATAAGTAAATAGGATGTGTGCTGGTATGTAATGTCAATATAGGTGTATAAGTATATTTGATAGTGTTCTATTGATCATTGACAGCATGTATGAGTGAATTTATAGGTAATTGATTAGATGTGTATGTAGATCTAGGAATCACTGAGTGGGTTTTTAGATACTTTTAATGGTGTGTCAATGGATTCAAATATGGTACTCTGTATTTTACAGTGAGTGGTGAAAGATTATAGTAGTGTATGATAAGGTGCATCTGATTGTCACGTGGATGATTTCATCAGTGATGTCATTTGAGATGTCATCAGTGATGTCATCAGAGATGTCACTGACCATGTCATGAATGATGTAATATGTGACATTATCACCAGTGGATTGCGGGCGCGAGAGTTACAGTTAGTACAATTAACTATACCGGAGGAATTGTATATCTCCAAGAATCCCCTAAGGAAGAACCAACCCCCTAACCTGATGGTAGAGAATGAAGGACCCCGTCTCTGCTCCGAGGAAGACACCCCGCTAGGGATGTCAGACCGCTGCGTGTTGAAGATTCAGCATGTTGAAACCTGTATCAGCGTGGGAGAAATTCTCTTCTAATTTACAGAGGGGAACAAGGGTCTTATATACTACAGTGGTCACTCCAGGGTTTCTTCAAGAACAGATATGTTTTGAAAACAATCAGAAATGTTTTTCTAAACAATGTGATCTTGCATAGCGGGACTGTTGGCCAAGAATAAAAAAAAAATAGGTGACCCAGTTACAGAATAATTATGCTGTGCCTGAGGACGTTTATGTACGTCAGGGTACAGGGATTATGATAAAATACTAAGAGCCTGGTGACAAAGAGACACCGCACATTCTACTGTGTAAAAGGTCACCTATTCAGAACCATTATTGTTGTGTGGTTGGGACAATGTATGTAAAATGGGGGTATACGTGACAGGACTAGCCTAAAGGACAAGACAGGGTCTGCCGCCGGTCCAATTATGGCTGTGCCACCACTACAGGCCTTTTACAGCTTCATACGAAACGTGCATGGAATCAGATTCCTCTGGTGTCGGGTCTACTGAGACTTCCGATTCTACAGTAGACACAGTAAATGCCACCTGGCATAATCCCTTTAATGTGCAGTAGAAGGGCTTTCAGCCAGCAACTCCAACAGGCTGAGGTGGAGCCAAATTTCCACTAGAGACCAGAGCCCTCTAATGTCCACCTCCCCCAGATGACCTCTCCATCCCTGCAACAACACTTATGTCACCACTTTCAGCTCTGGGTGGGGCAGGAAGAGGGGTCTGCCACGGGTCCGGTTTTAGTTGCAGTTTTTTGCAGCCTCCCCCAAAACTTGAATGGAAGCCAACATATTCCTGCAATGCTAGACTCACTAAGACTTCAGGTTCCACTGAAGCCCCTGCATATACCACCTGGCATAGTCGATGAGCTAGATGCAGGATGTTAAGAGCAGGGATATGGAATTCCTATTGCCCGACTCCCAAGACACATTGTTTGGGGTCAAGGGCAACAAGTTTGCATGTGTATTTTGTCTTTGGGAAAAGTAGACCTAACCCCCTGCAACACTAACCTTTGGCTGCCAGTTTGCAGTACCACATTATGGATCAGGGAAGGGCACTGTCTGCAGTTAAGGTAATATTTGTGTCCATACATTAATGCAGTTCAAACTTGTATTTATGGTTCATTAATTAAAAGCCTTTATTATTAGGGTGAGCGCTCTGACTGCACAACTGACACTGGTTCCAGTATAAAAATGTGTACACAAGGTTTCAAAGTTTAGCAATATGAGGCTATGTATAATGCTCCCAGAATGCTCTCTCATTTGATGCAAATATTTGCAGAAGCTTGAAAGCAAGATTGACGATTCTTTGCCTGCACAATAAAATGTTCATAAAAAATGAAAGCGGGAAAAAAACATTTAGCTAAACTAATGTAAAATTTTAGGTACCATTTCTTTGAAGCATCATTTAGTAACATGTGTTGATGTATGCTAGTATTTCACAAATATACTCATAATGGAAAATCAGTGTAACCAGTTTCAATAAGATTATGGGAAACACAAATAAACAAGCATTGGCAAAGCCAGTAGGTCTGAAATTGGTGGTCAGCTTTTCAGTTTTGTCAATGTGTGACTTGTTTTGGCATGGTTTTTGTAAAACCTTAGTGGTGTGGGAGCTGCCGGGCCCTCACCATTATAACAAACATTGGCAAAAGCTAAAATTGTTTTTGGTCTCAAAAAGCACACACTGACACAGTAGTTACTGGCACTGAACACAACTACTTTGTGTGCCGATATGTTCCTTGTGACAGTGCAGAATTCTGTCACTCACAGTGAAGCTAGCCGATACAAAGACAGAATTTTAATAAACGTCAGACTAAATTAGGGGCCAAATAATTAAAGAAAGTCTCAAAAGTGTACCCATGGTATATGTCCTTGCATTAAGTGCAGCTATACAGCTTTTGGGAATTCCCAAGAATGTACAGAAGTAGGACAAGAAATAGTACACCTAGAAAATATTTGTGAACTGCATTTTAGCATGAGCAAATATGCATGAGTAGATTTGCTCAGGCGAAAATCTGAGTGTTTGCAAGCTCACTTTCTTTCCAAACACTTTTTTACAAACTCTGGAAGAAGGTTTACGTCTGCCATTGTCAAGAGAAAATTTCCAACATTTCTCAATATGGGAAAAGATTAGAGAAAAGTTGTTGAAAACCCTTAAAACATGCAAGTTAGTAGGTTTGCACAGACTCAAAAGGGCATTCTAACCCTGGAACTATTGCTTACCCCTACCTTCAGCCCCAGTATGTAGATCTGCAGAAACGTGGCAACATATGGTGATTGCAAGTATTCAAACACTGCAAGTATTCAAACACTACTATGGTATGAGCCCTAGCATAATCAGAGAGGCTATATCAGAGATCCTATATAATGAGACTGCTGCCATAATTTGTTGCCGCACTACATGACACCAATGGGACAAGTGGATTGTGTTACAGGACAAGTAGGTTTATGACGCAACCTGCCCCATGGACAAATAGATATTTTATTTAATTCCACGCCCCTGTAAGAGGCCAAGAAACCTCAAAGCTATGCTCAATGAGATCCAGGACTGAGTCTGAAACATCAAGATCATAGCCTGAATGTCTAATGAACATTGTGTTTGAGGGAAGGCCTAAAACTACACCGTATGCAGGAAAGGGAGCCCCCGAAAAGAAATCATGTATTACTTTGGCATGTTGATAGTGAATCCCAATGATTTCTGGAAGTTCACTGTTGCCCGGAGGTGTTTTACGACTGGCTGTGACATGTCCCCCTTCTAAAGCCAGTCATCAAAGCAGGGGAACACTGAAATCCCCAACCTCTGAAAATGTGCTGTTACCCCTGCCATCACCGTCGTGAACATGCGTGGGGCACATGTGAAGCTGAAGGGACCCTCTGTTCCTTTGTCCCCACTTGAAGACGAGCAAATGAACCCATCCCCTCTCTAAAGGCCCTTCCTACGACAGGTCTTTCTTGCAGTCCAAGTCTTCCGTTAAGCCGAAGCGGAAGCATAAGGAGGACAAGCAGGATTCATCCTAATCCCAGCACTCTCAGCCTGAGGACTCAGAAGGACTTTCGGGTGAATAGCTGTTTCGCTCCCTGCCACGTCAAGAAGCTGATCATAAAAACGATCCTGATGCACACCAAGTTTTTGGGGCCATTGTCGACGTTGCAAAAGATTGAGGCCCTTAGAGAGGCCATGTTACAATTTTTTGGCACTCTTGATGTTCACTTTGGCGCCTTTTGGGCCCCTAGGATCCGCAGAGGCCTCCAATCCGGTTGCTACTGGACCATTTACCTTTATTTCCATTTAATGAAGTCTTGACTGACACTCTTACAGGAACCTGATCTAAGCCGTGTTCCTATCCACAATTGAAAAGTCAGATTACCAGATGCTACAGAAAGGCACCAGGCGACCCTGACTTCTTGACACATCACCCTACACCAGAAGGTTTGGTAGTTCAGGGTTTCACAAGTAAGGTGAACCACAATTCATTCGCCATGGCTATCCCAGACACAGAGTCAAAAGAATCAAAAAATGATAACGCAGATATTTTCCTCTGCCAGCCTAGCCCTCCGGTCAATCAATACCAGATGTTTGCTGAGGAGATATACCTATGCTTTATGGGACATGGGTGGTGAGATCTTGCTGGTAGTACTAGAGGAATTAGAGGCCAATCTGGCTCAAACTTGCCAGAATGGCCAAAATTCCACAAAATATAGTATCCATTTTGAACTGGGCACTACCAACGTTTTGGCAGGGCACTTGGCACTTGTCTTGTGCTTCTGGATGAGATCCCTGGGCTTCTCTGGGGATGTGCAGCCCTCTCTGATTTAGTGTTGGAAAGCTGGGCCACAGCATGTTCCCTAAGCTTTTCTACTCATGTGAAACAGTATCCTAAAACACTTTTGCAACTTTTGCGGCTACTCCAGTAGGTTGCTGGACCGTCATGGACAACTGCCCAAACAAAAGGCACCCCATGTCTTATGGGGTCAGGGACGGGGTTGTAGCAATGAAAGTTAACGTACTACCTGTTGCAAAGAGGAGCGGCACTGTGTGGCCAGAAATTATTGCACCATCCCCAAGTTTGAAAATCATCTGCATTAGCGAGCAGTCTAATCACACATGAAGAGCAGGGCTGAGGGGCCTTGTTGCCACAGGGAGATAGATTCTTAGCTCAGCCCTGCAGTTACCATGGCAACCAGCTCTACTCGACCCTGAAGGCAAAGCTTGGTGGCAGCAGCTAAAACTGTTGCTCCTCTGGAAATTGTTTTCACACAAAGGTGCATCAAAAGTGACTTCAAAGGAACTCTAAATTGCATGACGAGGTGGCTGTGCGAGAATGTACGGTACTGTGTCGCCTGACATGGGTGAGTGTGTCGCGGGTTGACGCTGGCACTGCGCATTTCAAGGTCTGTTTCAGTTTCTTAAGGAACTTGCCGTTCATCTTCTCCAAGCCAGTTTTCTTAATGTATTCATACTTTTATACAGCAGCAGTTAGGCCCAAGGAAAATAGGAGAGCTTTTCGATTAAAATACGGTACAAATAGAAAAGGCTGTTTTTACGCCAGATATCCGCGGAGAAAGGAGAGGAAGACAGTTAGGCAAGCGTGTGCGGGCGGCACATGCGCAGTCCGGTCCTCAGAGGCGCATCTGCTACCCGTTCCCTGCAGGAGTGTTAGCCCGGAGAAAAGGAGGAACAGCGAGGAGCACAATCCGGTGGCCGCCGAGCTCGGCTGTCTGTGTGAACCCCGTGGCACAGAGAAGCCCGGGCGCTACCGCCATAATGAGAATCAAGCCACCCCCGACTGGCCTGACTGACATGCTGCTCTGTAAACAAATGAAAAGTGAAGAAGGTGAAGGTAAACAGGGTTGGTAAAGGTAGAATTTATTTTTTATGCTTTTTATTTGTTTGTTTGAGCTTACTCTACGACTACGCTATTAACTGTACAAATTATAAGAGGCTCTTCATGGGCAGCGGCAACTCTGCAGCGTGCTTCCCTTGAAAAGCATGCATTTAACAACAGTTCGCACACAACGTCAGGCAACATTAGAACGTCAGAGATGCACGTCAGTAACTACAAATGTCTATTTTTGTCCTGTTGCCGGATGACGTCAGAGCCACAGGAACATGAGTCAGGAGGGAAGGAGGAAGTGGATCCACAAGTGAAAGGACATTCCCTCCCAATGAGGAACACGTTATTAGGGACCGAAACTACATCAACCTTGGTCAGCTTAACAACTTTGCCCAAAGAACCAAAACCTGCTTAGCTCCCCCAGAACAGCAAAGTAAATGCAGGAAGGGCATAAGGTACATTCAGGGCAGCAAATACACAGCATAAATATGAATAGCCCTTATGTCTTAGCTTTCAGAATTGCCAAAGTTTAAGCGCAGGTTGCTTGACATTAAAATGCTGGTTCACTTTTAATCGAAATGCTTTTGTCTCATATTTTTTGACAGTCACAACAAAATGCAAATTTTAATGCTAAGTTCAGGACAGGCTTGCGATACTACAAGTGGGGCAATTTGAAAGCTGAAAAATACAATCAGTTGGGAATTCTCTGACAGTGAGTTCTGAATGGGGTGGGGGCACCCTTTGAGTGCCGGTGGTGGGCAGCTGGGGATGTACAGTTCTAGCTACATACCTAGTTCTGTTCCCAGAGAGGAAGTCTCTATACATTTTGTTATTTACAATTTCTAATCTATGACATATGTATTTGTCATTAGCTCTTATATGCAATTAATTTAACCTCCGGTTTGCTAGTAAAACTGAATTATCGTGTCGCGAAATTATGCATGTCAAAAAATGCAGTTAATTTAACCATCTGATTGCTAGGAAAAAGGAATATCCATGTCTCGAAATGATGCATGTCTAAAAAGTGTGTCACCAACATGAAAAGTTTGGAAAGCAGTGCCTTAAGGCAATGTTCGCACTAAGTGGAGTAAAGTCTCCCGCCTACACCCGGAATGGTTGCACAAGTCTCGCGTAGCATGCCTAGCCCAGTGTGGTTTGGTCATCTGCAACCTGCACTGGGACACTTAACCCCCACCCTCCTCCAGCCCATTTTCCCTGTTACTGAAACGCACTGGAAGAGCTGAGCTCGGCGCCAGTGTCCTGTGGTCAGAGGAAGGTGATCTATGGCGATCGGTGACACGCGGAGTAGCGGACCACATGGGGACCGAGGCTGGAACCTATGGGTCCTTTAACGGCTGATGTGAGCAATCATTGCCCAGGTCGCCATATTGGTTAAGGTGGGCGAGATCCCACAGCCTCAGTACCAACCGCCATTTTATGCCTGTATAACTGGGCTCATCTCTCCAACCTTGTCGCTCAGCGCATGACCATCAGACCATCATGACCATCAGCAATAGCTGCAATCCACTGGGCTAGTGGCAGAGTAAAGCGTGTGGCTGCTTTGCGTAGTCTTTGGCTCAAGCAACCCTGTATAACTGGGTTCATCTCTCCAACCTTGTCGCACAGCGCGAACCATCAGGATGGCCGTGAAGGAAGCCGCATGACCATCAGGAGGATGCTGGTGCCTCTTCTTCAGCTGTGCAGCAAGTAGTGCCAGCTGCACCGTTTAGGCCTTTTACAACTGCGCAGCAATTAGTGCCAGTTGCACCGTTTAGGCCTTTTTCAGCTGCGCAGCAAGTAGTACCAGCTGCTCCGTTTAGGCCTTTTTACAGCTGCGCAGCAAGTAAGTGCCAGCTGCTCCACTTAAGCCTTTAACTGCTGTGCAGCAAGTAGTGCCAGCTGCTTCTCTTAAGACAATTTTATCAGTGTAGACAGTTTTGTTTGATTGCGTTAAGACTCACGCTGCGTTGCTAGCAGCCTGGACATTATGGACTATGCATTCAGGACATCTGTGCCCCCCTGCTGAGGTGGCCTGGGAGTCTCCGAGGCATTTAGGACGCCCGGCCATACTTTGATGAAGGGCCCAACAAATACCCACCCCACTTCCCGGATGACACATTAGTTCTGACTTCTTCACCCAGCATCTGGATTATGTGCCTCCTTCTTGCCCTCTTACCTATCATCTCCACAGCCTTCCTAGTATTACCTGTCTCATTTCCCCCCCACCCTCCTCCAGCCCATTTTCCCAACATGGCCACCACTCGAGTTAAGGCAGGAATTAACTGCTATAAACGCCTCTTCAGCTCCCGACATCGCCATCGCCATCCCAGAGGGCTACAAGATCGTCCGGAGGGACCGAAACGCCAACCAGATGGGAGGAGGCATCGCCATCATCCACAGGAGCACCATCCGTCTCACGACCAGCACCGACAACACCCTGACCAGCGCCGAACACCTGCATTTCCAGATCCACACCAACCCGAACACCACCCTCAGAGGCACCCTGATCTACCGACCCCCTGGACCACGCACGCAATTCAGCGAGGACATCGCCGACTTCGTCAGCCCGCATGCCCTCCCCTCCGCTGACTACATCCTCCTGGGAGACCTCAACTTCCATCTGGAGAACAACAACGACCGCAACACCAGCACCCTGCTCGACAACCTCGCCAACCTGGGACTCAAGCAACTGGTGTCCACCCCCACCCACCTCGCCGGACACACACTCGACGCAGTCTTCTCTTCCAGCACAGACATCGACTTCAGCCACGCCACAGAGCTTCAATGGACGGACCACAGCTGCGTCCACTTCACCTTCAAGAGAACGACGACCCACCAACACCAGCAACAGGCCGCCCGCAGAAGCTGGAACAAGATCACAGCAGACCAGCTCGCCACCTCCCTGAGCCAGCACTCTCCTGCCAGCTCAGCGAACCCCAGCCAGGCCGCCGACAACCTCACGAAGTGGATCAGCAACTGCGCGGACGAACTCGCCCCACTGAGGACCCCGCCTAGCAGACCCGGCAGCAAGAAGGCCCCATGGTTCACCGACGAACTCAAGAGCTCCAAGAAGAACTGCCGAGCCCTCGAGAAAGTCTGGAGAAGGGAACCGACACCGGACAACAGGACCTCCTTCAAACTTGCCACCCGGAAACACCACCAGCTGATCCGCGCCGCCAAGAAAACAGCATTCAAGGACCGGTTGGACAACAACGCACACAACTGCAAGGAACTCTTCAACATCGTGAAAGAGCTTTCCAACCCCAGCGCAGGAAACAACGACATCACCCCATCGCAAGACCTCTGCAACTCCCTCGCTTCATACTTCCACAACAAGATCGCGGACATACACAACAGCTTCAACGACCAACCAACGCACACCATGACCGAGCAACCACCCCCCACCACCACCCTCCACGCCTGGTCCCCGATCAGCACCGAAGACACCATCAGCACGATGAACTCCATCCACTCCGGATCACCGACCGACCCCTGCCCTCACCACGTCTTCAACAAGGCCGACGCTGTCATCGCACCCCACCTGCGAGACATCATCAACACATCCTTCGACACCACCATCTTCCCTGAGAGCTGGAAACACGCCGAACTCAGCGCTCTACTCAAGAAACCAACAGCGGACCCCACCGACCTCAAGAATTACCGCCCCATCTCGCTCCTCCCGTTTCCAGCCAAAGTCATCGAGAAGACCGTCAACAAGCAGATGGCCGCCTTCCTCGAGACGAACGGATCCCTCGACCCCTCACAGTCCGGCTTCCGAGCCAACCACAGCACCGAGACCGCCCTCATCGCCGCCACCAATGACATCCGAGCCCTGAGGGACAATGGAGAAACAGCGGCCCTCATCCTCCTAGACCTCTCCGCGGCATTCGACACGGTCTGCCACCGCACCCTAGTACGGCGCCTCAGCAACATCGGAATCCAGGACAAGGTGCTGGAATGGATCATCTCCTTCCTCGACGGAAGAACACAGAGAGTCCGCCTACCACCGTACAAGTCAGAGGCCTCCGAAGTCATCTGCGGCGTCCCCCAAGGATCATCTCTGAGCCCCACCCTCTTCAACGTCTACATGAGCCCCCTCGCGGCCATCGTACGCAAACACAACCTCAGCATAATCTCCTACGCCGACGACACCCAGCTGATCCTCTCCCTGACCAACGACCCCGCCGCCGCCAGAGCCAACCTGCACGAAGGGATGAAAGAGGTAGCCGAGTGGATGACGACCAGCCGCCTGAAACTGAACTCGGACAAGACGGAGGTCCTCATCCTGGGCTCCTCACCCTCCGCCTGGGACGAGTCCTGGTGGCCTCCCGCCCTGGGCACCGCACCCAAACCGACAGACCATGCACGCAACCTGGGCTTCATCCTGGACCCCTCCCTCTCCATGACCAGGCAAGTCAACAACGTCTCCTCGGCGTGCTTCAACATCCTACGCATGCTACGGAAGATCTTCTGGTGGATCCCCACCGAGACCAGGAAGACCGTCACCCAGGCCCTCGTCACCAGCCGACTGGACTACGGCAACGCCCTCTACGCCGGTACCACCGCCAAGCTCCAGAAGAGACTCCAGCGGATCCAGAACGCCTAAGCCAGACTCATCCTCGACATCCCACGAACCAGCCACATCTCCGGACATCTGAGAGACCTTCACTGGCTCCCCGTCAACAAAAGAATCACCTTCCGCCTCCTCACCCACGCACACAAAGCCCTACACGACCAAGGCCCGAGCTACCTGCTAACAGCCGAGTCAACTTCTACGCTCCCAAACGCCACCTCCGATCAGCCAACCACGCCCTCGCCGCCGTCCCCCGCATCCGAAGAGCGACTACAGGAGGAAGGTCCTTCTCCTACCTGGCCGCCAAGACCTGGAACTCCCTCCCGACCGACCTGCGCCTGACCCAAGACCACCTCTCCTTCAGGAAGAAGCTGAAGACCTGGCTGTTCGAGCAGTAGCCCCCCCCCCCCCCAGCGCCTTGAGACCCTACGGGTATGTAGCGCGCTTTATAAGTGTCACTGATTGATTGATTGATTGATAAAATCATTTATCCTCCCGGCCAGACTAAAGCCTCAGCAAAACGATTGAAACATAACACTATTGAACGTTTCCCTGATTCCCTTTTTGTTGATCAATTTTACAATGGTCATCTTGGGAGGCTCAATAACGACTTCATCTTCTTCACTCGCGACACCCCCTCTTGGTCCACAAGCTTTTATCATTCCCTTAACGTCACCTCCTCCTCCTCTATCCCGCATGGCAAACAACTAAAAATTTCCCCCTCTGCGCGTTTCGATGGCCACCTCACTATCTCACTCTATAACAACGGTACTGTCATGATAAAAGGCAAAGACTCCTGTCTCTCGCTCTTTGACCACCTCTTCCCCTCCCTTCTCCCCTCCTCTGTGACTGGGTTTTCCCCCAACTCCTCACCTAGCTACACCCACTACTCACTCTCTCCTCCCCTGACTCCCCTACACACCTTTAGGGTGCGCCCTCGAGAATCACAGGGAGGCCCTCTTCCCTCAACCCCCCCTCCTATTCCTCCCCCTTCACAGGTTGCCCCCTCATTCTTCTCTTCAGCCTTACCTTTAACTAATACGCTTCTCGCCCAAGCTACACCTTCACAATTCCCCAATCTCCTCACCTCACCCATATTCCTACCCGTCACCCGCCTTTTGAGTCCACCTCTTCTCCAACCCTCTACCCAGGCTAACCTTCCCTACGCTCAGCTTATTCCTCCATCCCCCCCCTCCTCTTCCCCCTCCTCCCCCCGGTTTTCGCCCCGATTTCCCCTCATACTCACTGCATCTCTCTCCTCCCACCCTCACCTCCAGCTATGCTGTGCTACCCCTTTTCCCCCTTTGGTCTCCCTCTCCTCTTCCCTCCCTCGGGCACAGCAGAACCACTCCCCTTCCTCAATTTCCCTTTCTCCCAACCCTCCTCTCTCGGCCAGATGCCCGTTTCCCTACAGCATCCTCCTATCAATGACAGGACCCCTTTGACCACCTCCCCTCTTTTCCTCCCTAACCTCCCACATTCCCATGACTCCACTCAATCCTCCCCTCTCCTTCTACCATACCGCCCGGATCCGTACCGATCTTCTCCTAAATTTGTCCTTAATTCCTTTCCTTCCTGCAACTCCAACAAACACAACTCCCCCTCCGCCTCTGACGCACCTACTCCTACTCTCAATCTCCACCTTTCCCCACTTTTGAACCCCACACCCCAACTCCCCTCCTCCACCGCAACCTCTCCCTGTCTTCCCCCTCCAATTCCACCACCTCCTGTCTCCCTACAACCACCCAACAACCCGTGCTTTACCCTACTCTCCCTGGAAAATAAGCTAGACTCCCTGATGACCTTGATTTCCCAGCTTGTAAGTGCCATCTCACTTTTAAACTCCAAGTTTCCCTCCTTTCCATACACCCCCATTCCTGTGGATAACCCTCACCACCCCACGAGATGCCCCTCGCCCCCTCACCCCACTATAACTAAGCCCAACCCCTCATCGGCAAACGTGGTTATCTCACACAAGCCTTCGAATGCCACCCTTCTTCAACCTGCACCTCCCGATTACCCTATTGTCTACTCTATTCCGACCATCTCCTCTGTCAGAACCAAGCATCCACCTAAACCCTCCCGAGCACCCCTGTATAAGTACAACATCCCAATCACCCTGCAGAGCCCAAGTACCCCCATCACCAAAACAGTCTTGACAGAGCTGTGCTGTCTGCTCCACAATTGCAGATCAGCAGTAAAACATAAACTTCAGAGGGGCGTGGCCAAGATGGCGGGCTGATCGGACGTGCTTGTCCTCGGCCCCCCGGCCCTAGGCCCTATTAGCCCTCTTCCCACAGCAGTGGCCCCGAAAATCAGCGCGTTTTGGCCCGAGAGTGGTGTCCAGACCTTACCGGCTTGGTGCAAGCCTGAAGACGAGCAGAGACGGGCAGATTCGGTGTGGCTGACGTGCGCCCGCCGAGCGCAGAGAGGCCTCGGATGAGGCGAACCCGAAGCGGGGAAACCAGAGGAGCCCCCACGGATCAGCCCACTGGTGGGGGAACACGCTGAGGCCGGCGCCCCCTCCCGCCGTCATCTGCGGGTCCCCGGGGCCGGCGCGGGTGCAACGCCCGCCCCTGAGGCGAGGAGAGAGGTGACGAGCCGGCGAGCGGCTGCGCAGCCACTAATCGAGGCCCCGGCTCGGGCCTACACGGACGCCACAGGCCCGCACACGCTGCAGCGGCGGGAGCCCGGGCCGGAGCTGAGAGCAAGCCAGAAGTCCCGCACAGGAGCCTTGGGCCCCACATCCGAGGAGGGGCAGTATCAGCGGCGGGGCCGATCTCCGCCCGGCGCCGCGGCGGCGTCCAGCCTGGGGCGCAGCCCCGGTGTCGGGCCTGGTAGAGGCCGCGAGGAAGAGCGGATTGGTGCGGCGGTGGCACAGCCCACGTGGTCGGCGGCTGCCTATTTCAGCGGCGGCACAGAACGGCAGGAGCCGTACCCGGGAGTGCCCCTGCCTCCCGCGACGCGGACAGGAGGCCCAGCCCGACGGAAGCAGTTACAGGTAGGCCCGCACGTCCCTGGGGCCCCGCAG
Source organism: Lissotriton vulgaris (assembly GCF_964263255.1). Lineage (NCBI taxonomy): Eukaryota > Metazoa > Chordata > Amphibia > Caudata > Salamandridae > Lissotriton > Lissotriton vulgaris. Next base: position 1,900,502,748 of record NC_141693.1, read on the forward strand.
CGACAGACTGAGGGCACTCGACAGGCAGCGGGGGAACCCGGGGGGTGTGGGTGGGCCTAGAGTGGGGCCTGGACAGCGGAGCATTGGGACCGCGGCCTAGAGGGTCAGACTGTCAGACTCCCTGATCGCGTGGCTGACCGGCCACGAACAGGAGGCGAGCTACGGCTGCGGTATAGGGGCCCGGCCCTGTGAGGCACCAACAGGGGGGGACTGGGACCCCGTGCACTGGTTTGGAGAGGCTGACCCCCGCGCCGGAGCATTGAAGGTGGGGGGGGGGGACCGGCAACGGCAGAAACCGGGTCCCCGAACGCGCGGCCGCGGGAGAAGCCCGGGGTGCTGGGACTTAACGCAGGCAAAGCGAGACAGATCGCGGCTCTCGGGGGGCGGAGTGGTCGGGCCCCCGGTGGAGACTACTGGAGGAGGCAGAAGCTCTGAAAGCAAGGGCTGGTGGGCCCTGTGGAGAGGAGTGGCCCCGAGGTACCGGTAGGAGAAAGCCGGAGGCCGCAGGGGCTCTGTCGGTGGTCTAGCGCCAGTCGAGCGAGGCGGGGACCGGGCCCCCGCCCAGAGCGGTCCGAGCCACGGACCTGAAGTGAGGGGAGGTATGGCCAACTCGAGCCGCAGAGCCAACCGTACCATCACGGACATGCTGGCGAAACCCACTAGCAAAGGCGGGAAGGCACAGACACCCCCCCCTACACATGCAGCTGCGGGTTCACAACAGCAGGAGGAAAGGGAGGCTCCCATCACGCGCACCTTCCTGGAGACGCTCTTTAACACTCTGAGAGATGACTTCCAGGCTCTCAAGCAGGACATTGCGGGGGAACAGAGGGAGCTACGCCGCGACCTGGATGGCTTGGGAGAGAGGGTAGCGGCGGTGGAGGAGTCCGGCCACGCTCGCAGTGACGAGCTCGCGCACTTGCAGCAGGAGGTCCTCCGGCTTCAGGAGCAGGAGGTAGGCCTCCAGGCACATGCGGAGGACCTGGAAAATCGCTCCCGAAGAAATAACATTAGGGTCCGGAATGTGCCTCAGAGCGCCGAGGGGAACAGTGTCACTGGCTACCTGCAAGCCCTCTTTCGTGCGGTGTTGGGGGAGGAGGAAGACTTTCCTGTCCGCATTGACCGCGCACACAGAGTGGGACCACCAAGACGCGCACCGGCCCCCCCGCCCGACATACTGGCCTATCTCCCGGACTTCCCGTTAAAGGAGCGGATCCTACAGGAGGCCAGGCGACAGCAGCCTTTGCAATTCCGGGGAGTGACTGTGGCGCTGTATCAAGACCTGTCTGCCATCACGCTGCAGAAGCGGCGCGAGTTCAAACCTGTGACCACCTTTTTGCGCGAGAAAGAAATACCTTACTCCTGGGGCCACCCGTTACGGATCATCTTTAACTGGCAGGGGAAGCTGCACCAACTTCGCTCCCTCAGGGACACCTGCTCTCTTTTGGGCATTGACTTGCCGGATCCCTTAGACTCGGACGATGACGCACACCATGGTTCTCAAGAGGGGTCAGAGCAGCGAAGTCAAGGCGGCTGGCGGAAAGTCAGACGGAGACGCAAACGGGGGGCTTGCTTGAAACCGGACCCTGAAACGATTGCCCAGGAACAGGCGGCAGCAGTACAGGAAGTGGAGCGAGATACCACTGTAGCTCCGTGAGCAGCATGAGAGGGCCACTGCTCACACCTCGCTTTGGAATGGGGGGGTCGGGGGCAGAGAAAGGGCCGCCACTGTCATGTTTCCCATTGACAATCTTCCACGGACCTGTGAGAAGGGACAGGACCGGGACTATGGTTCAATTCACCTGGTTCCAAGTTGGGGTTCCCCAAGGGGAAGATGACGGGGAGGGTTGGGGGGTGGGGGTAAGGGGTGGGCCCCCGGGATTGGTTGGTTCAGTTGGGGTTTGGGGGGATCGTTTGGGGTTGCTGGAGGGGGGCGGGGTGGGAGGGCGGGAACTCCTTGTCCGCATTCTTCTGCGCTATTCCGGGGACTGCCTGGACTACTGTGTATGCCTAGAGCGACAGCGCCGCAGAGGGCGGGTGCGGGCCCGAAGCCGCACATAGGGGATTAAGATGTCACACCACTTAACGATTCTCTCACTCAACGTGAGAGGGCTCAACAACCCCGTTAAACGCAGGGCGATCCTGTCTTTGCTAGAACAGTCGGGGGCGGACATCTGCCTCCTGCAGGAAACCCATCTGTTGCCCAAAGATCACCACAGGCTAAAATCCTGTGCCTTTCCCAGGCAACTTTTCTCCTCTGCTAACAAGAAAGTGGCGGGTGTGGCAATACTGGTAGCCAAGACATTTGGGGGGAAAGTCATGCAGAAAGAAGCGGAGATCAGAGGTAGTTGCTGGTGCATCGTTTTCAAGTGGCAGGGCAGACACTACTAGTGGGCTCCATCTACGCGCCCAATGAAGGCCAGGAGATGTTCCTACACACGGCACTAGAGACAGCCACGGCTAACACGCATCCACATCTACTGATTGGGGGTGACTTGAACCTGGTGTTCCACAACACATCGGACCGCTCCAGCCAACGGTCCGGCCAGGTGGGAGCACTCTCGGAGGCGGGGCACACACATCTTGCAGACCTAGAACTCGCTGATCTGTGGACACAGATGCACCCACGGTCGACGGCATACACCTACTATTCTGCGGCCCACAAAACATATGCACGCCTCGACCACTTTCTGTGCTCTTCCCAGCTAGCGCGTCAAACATGCGATGTAGAGATCCTTCCAGCCTCTTTGTCAGACCACTCTCCGGTGGTGGCATCCTTCCGGGTATCGGCGGCGCCTAGCCGGCAACGACACTGGCGGTTGCGCGATAGCCTCCTCCACCTGCCGACCACACAGGAACGCATAAAAACGGCGCTCGCCCAATTTCTCGCCCACAACGCCAACGGGGACACCTCTAAAGCGACGCAATGGGGGGCACTCAAGGCAGTCCTCCGCGGCGAATTCATCTCTTTGGCCGCGGCTAACAACAGGGAGCGTGCGCAGAAGCGGGCCGAGCTCACCCAGCGGGTGGCGGAGTTGGAGCAGATGCACCAACGCACCGGGGCTGCGAGGGCGTGGCGGCAACTCTGCACGGAACGAAAGATGCTGGCAGCCCTGGACCAGGACGTGGCGGAATACGCCGCCATGCGCCTCCGGCATGCGTATTATATCGGGGGAGACCGTTGCGGGAGATTTCTGGCGAGCAGGCTGCGGATGCAATGGCAGAGGCAGCAGGTCCGGACGCTCCAGCCTAGCACTGGCGACGCCATCACTGATGACACAGCCATCGCCGCAGCCTTTGGCGATTTTTACGCTGACTTATATGCAGCAGACGATCTCGAACTGCGGGACGGTCAGAGCTATCGGTGGGGTGCGACCCTCCCGTCGCTTAACGAGGCACAGGCGGCCTTCCTTGACCGCCCCATAGGCCTGGAGGAGGTCATCTCAGCAATCTCGCGTTTGACTCTTGGGAAGTCACCGGGCCCGGACGGGTATACGGCGGCCTTCTATAAGACTTTTTGCCCGCTGGTGGCCCCGCTACTGAAGGAGCTATTCAATACCTTCGACACGCCTGGCGCCATTCCATCAGACTTACTAGAGGCGGCCATCTCGGTAATTCCCAAAGACGGGAAGGACCCCACGCGGTGTGGCTCATACCGGCCGATCTCCCTGCTGAATATCGACCTGAAGCTCTATACAGGCATTCTGGCGAGTCGCCTTGCGCCCTATATGCAACAGCTGGTGGAGCCGGATCAAGCGGGCTTTATCCCCCAGCGGCAGACTAGCGACAACACCAAGCGGGTCCTCCACCTCATAGAGGCTGGCTCTCGGACGAGACGGGACTGCCTCCTCCTCACGATTGATGCGGAGAAGGCCTTCGATAGGGTGCACTGGCCCTATCTCGAGCTGGTTCTGCAGCGGTTCGGACTCGGGTAGACGCTCCGGAACCGTATATTCAATTGCTATCGCCATCCGAACGCTGCGGTTCGGGTCAATGGTCACACGTCACCGAGATTTGCGATTGGCAGAGGGACCAGGCAGGGGTGCCCTCTCTCCCCCCTTCTGTTCGCGCTCTATATGGAGCCGTTGGCATGCAGGGTGCGGAACCACAACCTCATCACTGGCATACCGTTCGGTGGGGACACGCATAAAATTAGTTTGTATGCTGATGACATCTTGCTCTCCCTGATGAATCCAATGCAGTCTCTCCGCGCACTTTTTATCGAGCTTCACGCCTTCGCGCAGGCCTCGGGTTTCAAAATCAATGTGGCAAAGTCCGAGGCCCTGAACCTGTCCCTGACACCGGAGGTGTTGGAAGAGGCCAAGGCTGAATTTGACCTGCAATGGTCGGAATCCACCGTCCCCTACCTGGGAGTTTTGCTGGCCCCAACGGTGCAGGCCTCCGCAGATGCGAATTATGCCAAGCTCAGCTCCCGACTCCGAGACACCCTCAGACGGTGGAAGCACTTGACTTTGTCCTGGTTAGGCCGGATCGCGGCCGTAAAGATGACCCTGCTGCCCCAAATTCTTTATATATTTCAGACCCTTCCCCTGCGACCTCCGGCGGGATGGCTTCAAAAAACCCAGGCAGATCTCACTAGCTTTATCTGGAATGGCCGCCGCCCACGGTTTAAGCACACGATAGCCTCGCTACCCCCCGATCATGGTGGCGTGGGTGTGCCTGACCTTACTCTTTATTTCCAGGCGACGCAGCTGCGCACTCTGGTGGAATGGCATCAGCTAGAATCTGCCAAACACTGGCTCTTCCAGGACCAAGCGGTCGCTGGTCGTACGCTTCAGGGTATCCCGTTTTTGCCACGCAGTCATAGGCCTCCCAATCTCTACGCTTCCCAGATCACCAGTACCGTTCTAGATGTGTGGGACAAGGTGGCTGTCCGGCGGGACCTTACCTCCTTTCCCTCCCCCATGACACCAATTTTTGATAACCCCGATTTCTCACCGGGTCTCGACCCTCGGGCCTATGTGAGGTGGCGGAAGACGCAATGTAGAGACGTGGGTCACATGTTCGACCTGAAGGGCATTCTCTCCTTCCAGAAAGTAAAAGACGATTATGGCATTCCCGAAACGGATCGTTTGCCCTATCTGCAGGTCCGCCACTGGGTTCTCCACCCGTCCATGCGGCCCGGCGCGCAGCGTCCCCTCAGCCCCTACGAGCGGTGGCTGTTGACTCGCACATCCGACAAAAAGTTAATATCAGACCTATACCAGCACTTACACCATACCAACATTTACACATACAATGCAGGGCAGGCCAGGTGGGAGAGAGATCTGGGGAGACAGCTCACACGCAAGGAATGGGAGGGGGTTTACTACAGGGCCCGCCACTCCGCTCACCACACGGGTCTCACTGAAACCCTGACCAAGGTCGCCACTTACTGGTACCACACACCTGAGCGGCTGCATCAGTGGGACCCCCGGGTGAGTGACCGATGCTGGAGGGGGTGTGGGGAAATGGGTACGCTGGAGCACCTGCTCTGGAGTTGTGATCGCCTGCAGCAGTACTGGACCTCAATACTGGACCTGGTGGATTCCCATCTAGACACCCAGCTGCCCAGACTTCCGGCATATGTCCTATTGGGCCTCCCTAACGCACTGATGTACCCTCTTAAATCCTGGAGAGGGAGGCTCATTGCGATTGCGCTAGGGGCGGCTGTGCAAAATGTTGTGGCGCACTGGAGGGATGTCCAGCCGCCACTACAGTTGGGTTGGCTACATAGGCTGTGGGCGATACTGGGGATGGAGAAGCTGTCACTGGCGGGGGCGGGGAGAGCGGAGGAGTTTGCAGCACTTTGGCGGCCGTTTCTGTCCCTACTCACGGGGGAGTTCCGGGAGCTGAGCTGTCCCCGCTATTTGCGGCTGTTGCGCCTGGCGGACACTCCGCTCCCTGAGCCCAAGACGCGGCTGCGCAAGCGCAAGGCGCCGGAGAGCCGCACAAACAATGGTATCCAATGAGGCGGTGTTCCCATATTTTAACAGTCTCTGCTAAGCGGACAAGGAGTGGGGTGGTTGTAGGCGGGGGGGGGGAGGTTGGGGTTTGTTTTTCCTTCGCTTTTCCCCTGTTATTCGTGTAGGCTTGTCCTCGATTGTCAGAATTGCTTACATGTGCATCTCAACTCTTCTAACGCAGCCGGCCCAGCTGGGTTGTAGGCGGCTTGCTGTGTTAATTGTTTAAGGTAGACACGGCTATTGGCCGTCCTCACGCTCTTGCACTGTGCATGGCCTCCGCGTACTCCGATAATTGAACTTAGGTTGCGAGATGCTGCGTGTCTTTTCTCAATGCTGCACAATAAAAAGATTTAATACTAAAACATAAACTTCAAATCTCCGATACCACCACCCTGCACAAGGTTGACATGCTCTTCCTAACAGAGACCTGGTTCAACGATACCTCACACTCTATCTCCTACTACCCACAGGCTATTCTATACTCAAGAAAGACAGAACCGACGGCGTTGGGGGCTGTGTTGCAGTCATCTTTAGAAACTCTCTTCAACTGAAGGCTCTTCCTTTCAGCTCTTTCCGTACTTTTGAAGGTCTTTCTCTTGAGCTCCAATTGCACCATCGCTCACCCCTCAGATTCCATGTCATTTACCGTCTACCGGGGAGCGACCCTTCGTTTTTGGAAGAACTCACTGACTTCATCAGCGACCAACACTCGGAAAGTGACAATCAGACCTTTGTGGGGGACTTCAATCTCCATTGGGGCTCCCCGCAAGACTCCTCTGCGAACTCGCTTGCCACCTTCCTCTCTGCAAACGATCTTATACAACACTGCACACAGTCAACACACTCTAAGGGCTCAATCCTGGACCTTGTTTTTTCCAAAGCAGACAGGCTTTCTATCACTACCCCTATTCATGTAGACTGGTCTGACCACCTCCTCATCCCACTCTCTCTTCACCTTTCACACTCTATAACTCTTGGCCAACCTAAGAGGGCTACCTCCTGGTTCCGTGATGTTAAAAATATTGACATTGGTTCCTTCTGCGAATCATCCTTGTTATCACTTCCAAAGCTAGACCCGAACCTAGATGTTGACGAACTCACCTCCCAATGCCTCACAGTCCTTGCAGTCGAAATCAATAAGGTCGCTCCTCTCCAAAGCAAAAAGGTTAGGCCCACTCCTTCAGCACCTTGGTACAACAAAACCCTCTATGAAGAAAGGAAGCAGCTAAGATACCTGGAGAAACAATGAAGGCAAGCGCCCTCCACCGATAACTTAGCCACGCTTCGTTCTGCAAGATCCAAATACCATAAGAACATCTTCCTTGGGAAAGCGTCGCACTTCAGAACCCTCCTTGACTCTGCCAAAAATAGACCCAAAAAACTATTCGATCCCATCAAGATTCCTAACCCCTCTCCCCCAACCTCCAAGCTGGAGGACTCTACAAAGAAAGCAACGGACTTTGCTCTATTCTTTGACAAAAAAGTTAAATCTCTTGTGGCTCAGGTCGCTCACCCTACCCCTCCTGAGGAGCGCAAATCCGTAGCCATTTGGCAGAACTTTGACCTCATCTCTGAAGATGCCCTCCTCAAATGCATCCTCGAAACAAAGCCCTCCAACCATTCTCTTGAACCCATCCCTAGTGCCATTGCTATCAACTTCTATTCCCATTCACTGTCCTATTGGACCACTCTGGTCAACCTCTCCCTCTGCCAAGGCTCCCTTCCTGTCTTCTTCAAAACAGGGCAGGTCACCCCTCTGCTTAAAAAACCCTTTGCTGATGCGAATGACCTCAACAACTACCGCCCCATCACTAACCTTCCCTTTCTTGCGAAGATCACAGAAAGATGTGTAGCGAAACAACTCTCTCGTTATATCAAGGACAATGATCTTCTTGACAAATGTCAGTCCGGCTTCATCCAAAACTGCAGCACTGAAACAGCCCTATTGCAAGTGATTGATGATGCGCTGAGGATACTCGACTCGGGGGGGTCCTGTCTTCTTATTCTCCTTGACCTCTCTGCAGCCTTTGACACTGTCAACCACGACACTCTCCTCAATACTCTGCAACAGAGAATGGGCATGGAGGGTAATGTGCTTAAATGGTTTCCTTCCTTCCTCTCAGATAGATCCCAAATGATCAAAATAGCGAACAGCCTTTCATCTCCTCTGGCGGTAGGTCAAGGTGTTCCTCAAGGCTCTATACTTGCACCTACTTTGTTCAACCTCTACCTAGAACCCCTGGGAAATCTCCTAAGTAAATCTGGGATCCACTATCATCTCTACGCAGGTGACACTCAAATCTACCTCAAGGTTGCCTCCACCCACGATCTCGCTATCCTTAGCTCAACTCTCGACTTCATTAAAAACTGGATGTCAACTCATTAACTGATTCTGAATCCCTCCGAAACTGAATTCCTCTTTCTCTCGTCCTAACTTTCTCCTCCCCCGGTTCAATCTTGGATGGATCGGACAAATCTACTTAACAATAAGCATATCATTGTTGAAAGCGCAAAATCCCTTGGTGTCTTACTCGACAACAATCTCAATCTAATCTCTCACATCAATTCCATGGCAAAGTCTGCACGATACCAATTGCGACTTCTTTTGGGAATCTGTCGCTTTTTCCCTGAGCATGACCTTAAAACACTGGTGCAATCGCTGGTCCTCTCCAGACTGGACTGCTGCAATTCTCTTCTTACTGGCCTCCCCAAATCCCACCTGTCCCCCCTGAACTTGGTCTTACACTCAGCAGCCCATTTCATCTATGGGGCTAAAAGAAGTGACCACATCACACCGCTGCTATCCTCCCTTCGTTGGCTTCCCATTGAGGCTAGAGCTATCTACAAGACTGCCTGTATCACCCACAAAGCCTTGCCCTCCTCCTCTCCTCGCTACCTGTCGAATAAACTGAAACTCTCTGGAGGCTCTAGACCATCTCGGAATGCGGAAAATCTTCTGCTTGAACCCCCCACTTTCAAGAAGGAAAGATCGATGGCCCAATCCTTTTCAGGCAACGTAGTGAGAATCTGGAACTCACTCCCGCCTCAGCTCCGGACCACCTCCTCCTCTCAGGCCTTCAAACGGGACCTTAAAGTTCTCCTCCTCCAAAGACACCTCCAAGTCTAACTCACACCCTTGCCTTCGTCTGAAGGAAGACCTCCCATTACTGGAAAGTCTATTGGCCAGGCTTTTGGTACTTCCTCCCCAGGGTGTTCTGGTAGTTTAAATGTTTAGTAATATCCCAATACCTGTGTATAGTACCCTTTTGGAACTTGCACACGTCACTTTTGTTTTGTAACACACTGTTTGCTACCTCGCACATTTTGTTTGTTTTAGATACTTGCACAAGTTCCACCATTGCCTACGTAACGTTTGTTATTGTGCTGGAGTGTCTGCCTTCTATTGCAGTACTATACCTCTACTTGTATTTTGTACGTTTTTGTAACCTGCACCCTTATCACTTTTTTCTCCTATAATGCACCGATTGCTACCTCATGTATTTTGGTTGCTCACTAGTGTCACTTTTGATCCATGTAACTTATTGTTTGCTTTTGTATTTTGTTCCTGTATATCATTATTGGTCCTTCTGTGAACGCTCTGACACCTTCGGGTAAAGTCCGCGCTATATAAAATTGCATAAATAAATAAATATATGCCAACATCTTGGAACAGGAACGTGAGTCATTTCGGTGATAAAAACGGTGGGATGTGTTCTTCCCGTTCATTTTTATATAAGCAGAGGCATTTTTACGTGGGAGACACCTAAAATAAGGTCATTCTTGCTATAAAAATGGGAATCTCCCGCCTGAATCTGGTCTATTGACAAGTATACTTAACCGAACCATGGCCTCGCTGCCCTCTCATTCCCCGGCACACTGGGCAGCGAATAACCATGTTTGGGGGTGATTGTACCAAGAAGGCAGGTCACTGGGGGTGGGGTCGAAGAAGGGGCTCTGCGTCATGGCTCGACGTAGCCATGACGTGCTCTCCATTTACGTTATGTTGCGCAGCTCTGATGCGCAAGCGTGGGAAGCGATGTACTGCGCATGTCTGCCTGTACGGGGCAAAGGATTGCGCGTGCGCGGCTTGTTTTGTTGCTGTGCGTGTGTATGTTCTTTCTGCTGTAGGCGTCAGCCTGGGGTGGCGCCGAGGGCTGCTGCACGACGCATGTGACTTCTCGCCATGGCCGAGTCCACTAGCAGCGCCGCTGCCTCCAGTACCGTCACTGAGACCACCTGCAGCAGCAGCGAACCGGTGAGTCGGCATGGATGGAATGAGGGTTGGAGAATGGCTGTCTTTCTGCGTCTACATTGGCCGTATGTGTTGCTGTGGGGCCAGGTAGCGCCCACTGGTGCCTGCCACATGCCCGGCATTGATGCCATCCCCGTGTATTGTCTGACGCCCCAATGACTGTGCAGCTCTGGTCAGGCGCAAGACGTATCCGTTCTTGGCTGATACTGAAGGTTACCAGGTGACATGTCAGCAGGGGCGACACTGTTCAGTCCTGGGCCGCCTGAAAATCAATGTTTAGTCTAGTAGGAGCCGCTCAACCGAACCCAAGCTTAGGTGTAAAACCCAGGAGTAGAAAATAGTGTCCCTGAGGACATGTTTACTTTACTGGGACCGCACCTTAGATACGACGGTTGCTTTATGTTCGACCCCGCAGGAGAGCTGGAAATAGCTCCTCTGATGCGACTCCCAGGTAAGACTTTCAGTCCAGTTTTTTCCGAATCATGGTAGTCCGGGCAGTGGTTCTTGAAGTCTTTCATTGACCCACCGTGGTTGTGGGTTCCCAGACTCACCACGCAACCACTCTCCCCACGCAACCACTCTCCCCTTTCTGTACGTCTGATTGTGTGAATACCCTTCTACAAAGGGTCCCGTCTCTGTGTAACCCGTTAGAAGGCAATTCATGTTACGTCCTTTCTAACTGTTAGATTGAGAGATTTCATGCGTGCATGGCACTTATAAAAATGAGCATGGGAAACATGAGAAGTCATAACCTCCTGCGGCTTTAAAATACCAACTTCTTTCCATAGGTTTCAGCTCTAAATTGATCCTGCCATAGTTGAAACCTTCCAATATAGGCAAACGGACTGGAGCCCACCTGAAATCACTGTTACAAAGCCACGCCCAGCCTGATCAGATATCTTTATACCTAAGAACTATACTTGTTTCTCCTGTGCACCATGTCAAATGATTCTGATTGGCACGCGAATCCTTCCTTACACAGTAGGTAGTCATTAGGAGACCGACCTGATCTATGTTGCCATGCTACCATAAGTCCTAATCTGCATTACAAACCACCTGATCTGTTCATAATACCACGTATTGAAAACGCAAATACGAGGTCCCTTTTCTTTTGCATTCTTATTCCACGACCATCCTTCTGTGGTAGGGGAACGTATCGATGTTTCTTTTAATTTGTTTATGTAGCTACCCAACCATGTCCTGCCATTTTGATTTGTATTGGCGTTTTCTCGGTATTGGGTAGTGTGTTGACGCGAAGGTTCTCATTCTCTAAAACACTTTTGGTTGTCTGAAAGGGAGTAGATTTATCCCTCCAAGGGACCATCTCGTGTCGTTATTTCGAGGCAAATGAATGTGGAGAATGCTGTTTTTGCTGTGGGTGGGTTGCCTGTTTTGGATTGACTCTTGAAAGTTCGTAGATGGAATCTGTGGTTGGTGGCAGAGCTTTCGCCCATTGCTGACACTAATAGCACCAGGCAATACCGAGCATTAGAAATACAATAGGTCTCGCTTTTTTTTTAGTTAGAGCTATTGGCGTAAATGGCAATGTCTTTTATCCTTGTGTGATCACTCCACTGCACACAAAAACACATAAGTAAACAAGCACTAGCCACCAATGTCCACTGAAACAAGAATGGGAACTGTGCTGACAGAAAAGCAAATGCTGGTGTCCTTTTACGCCGGCTGTTTTTTAACTGAGCACATTTATACTGAAATGGATGCCTGCTTGTGCCCCATGTGCAGTAGGGAGTGCACGCTTCGAAATCGGGTCGGTGTGAGGCAGACAAATCGCTCACCTCGCGCTACCTTCAGATTTCTCCTTCTTGAAGAGGGCGGAGAGGTTTTCCATATGGTGCATGCATCTGTCAAAGTGGGGAAGCACTCCACATGTTTGTGCCACAAGTGAAGCACCCAAAACACGCTGAACATGAAGGGACCCCAAGCGCAGGTCACGTGCTAGTTTCTTGCAAAATGTGGTGCAACCTGGAGATCTGCTGACAAATATAAATAAGCAATAACATAGGAAAGGGCACAATTAAACAAGTAATGTATTTCAGACTCCAAAACACTGTTACTCTAGCCTCGATGCTAATTTTCTTGTAAACGGATGCCAAATGAAAGTTTGCAGCCACCAATGTCGAAATAAAATTTAAAAAACACAAATGGAGGCAAAACTCTTCAGAGCCCTCAATGGGAGAACGAAAGGTGATAGGGAAGGTGCTTGTACCTTTGACAATGGTCTTAACCATAGTAGGATAGACTATGTCATTTGCAGCCTTAGTCTATGGCAGTGGGTATGGGATATGAAAGTTGAGGGCAGATTGGAAAGTGATCATAATCCCCTCTGTGTGACTCACAATTGGTGGTCAATCATGCCTGGTAGCCAGCAACTGAATGATGATCTAATGCCCATAATGACTAATGATATGTGTAGACTTAATTGGCCAAGTGTCTTGGCGAACGCGGATTCAATGGACTTTACAAGTTCCGAGTTGGATGCTGCAATCGCTGCAATGGAATCTGAAAATTCCGTTAACCCAGGGTCTAGGGAAATCACGGATATACACAACAAGCTCTTTACCCTCATAAGACCACACTTTATGAGAGCATGCAAGACTAACAGGAAATAACCACCTAAACCAGCTAGGTGGTTTAATCATCAGTGCAGGGAAGCCAGGTTAGCTTTGGGTAGCGCTATTAGGAAGAGGGATAGGGAAGCCATTAGCAAGGCTAGGAAGCATTACAAGGCTAGTTTACTACTAGCGAAAAAAACATGGGATGTAGAGTATTGGGCTGAGTTGAAGGAAGCGTCAGGGGTCAAGGACTCCAGGTTATTTTGGAAATTATTGAAGTGGGGTAGAGGTGGCAATCCTAATAAACCCGATAACAATGTTGCCGAGGGTGCCTGGGTGGAATACTTCAAACCCCAATATGAGGAATCTAAGGAGGTTGGGATTGTGAAAACTATGCCAATGGTATTTGCAACTGGGAATTTGTTCTCTTCTAAAGAATCAGAAGCTGCAATATGTGCTGCCCAAGGGGGAAGGGCCCCGGGTCTTGACGGGATACCCTCTGACGTCTTCAAAAATGACATGGGTCGGTGGGTTAGGTATGTTTCCCTCCTGGGAAATTCTATTGCCAAAGGAGCTGAAGTCCCAGAAGTATGGAAGGGGGTGATCATCATACCCATCTATAAAAACGGGGACGGGTCCCTCCCGGCTAACTATAGGCCGATAAGCTTGATTGCCACTATTCAAAAAGTGGTGGGGAGAATGGTGGTAAACAAGCTAATGGATTGGGTTGAAGAGAATAGCGCATTGTCCCCCTACCAGGCTGGTTTTAGGCGGGCACAAGTACGGTTGACCAGGTGTTTCGGTTTGCCTTACTTCAATGGGGCGGTGGTGCTTGGCGAGGGCAGCCTGTATGTCGCTTTTGTCGACTTGCGGGCTGCCTTCGACCTGGTCCCTAGGAGAAAGCTTTGGGCAGTCCTGAGTGAAATTGGCCTCCCAGCCGAGTTACTTACCCTAATTATGAGGCTGCACGAGGCTAATTTTGCCAGGGTCCAATGGGGCACGAATGGTGAATCTTCCGCCGACTTCCCCGTCGAACGTGGTGTTCGCCAGGGATGTGCAATGGCACCCTTGCTCTTCTCCTTATTTATTAACAGAATCGTGGCGCGGATGTTGGATGTCTGTGTCGATGCACCTTCGTTGGCGGGCATCAGGGTTCCTATCCTGATGTTCGCCGACGACACATTAATTCTGTCCAAAACACCGGGTGGCCTGCAGCGCGCCCTACATATCTTTGACCACTTTTGAGGGAACACGGCTTGGAAGTGAATGTGGGCAAGACCAAGCTGATGACTTTCTCGCCTAAGCGTAGAGCCCCCCCCAAAAGTATTTTTGAATAATAGCGAGTTAGAGGTGGTCAGTGTATTTACCTACCTCGGGGTCCAGATCACCATCAACTTAAAGTTGTCCTACCATATAGAAAAGGCGGTCCTGAAACACCAACAGATCGCGGGAGCACCAAGGGGTGAACACAAAAAATCAAAATCTAAACCTATCAAAGCAGCCCTGGCAGTTTATGATGCAAAGGCCCAACCGGACTCCCCCAGAGTACCCCATTAATCCCGCTTGGTCTCGATCTTGGGAGAAGATCAGTCAGCGACCGAGTAAGACTGCGCCCAATTCTTTATTGGCGATGCCTTTGGACTACTCCAGAGATTCGGCATTACGTCGATGGATTCCTTGCAATAATTAAAGCAGATGTTTTCCACAAAATAATATGGCTTAAACACCTCAGGGCTGCTCTAGGAGAACTCTGCCTCTCCAATCTCTGGAACAATCCATCTGGGGAAGTTTTTCCTAGTAAAAGCACCATCAAAAGTTTATATTGGGATAGGATTGATGGCAGATTATGGAGTGGAACGAGATCTGATTCAATGGGAGGGCGCTTTTTGGAAATAAAACAGTGTCCACTGTTAGAACCATACTGGGACAGTATTACTGTCCCAGGCGACAGGAAGCTAATGTTCCAGTTAAGATCTGGTTCTCTCCCCCTGAGATCTCTGACGGGCAGGTGGAGGAATACGACCAACTCGTGCTGCCCGGTGTGTGGTGTAACCAATGAAAGTATAGGCCACTTTTTATTTATTTGCAAGGCATACGCAACCCCTCGAAGAGTATGGCTAGTTCCCGTCTGTAAGAACCTAAGGATATCTAGTGGTGTTAAGGCACTAAGAATTATTTGTACCTCCACTGATTTGTCAATTGTTTTGGGAACAGCGAAATACCTGGGGTGGGCATGGTCCTTCAGACGGAGGGCTATCTCTTTTTAATGTATATGGACTCTTGAGTAAAATGTGTATTTAACTGTTTTTACCCCTTTCCTGTTAAAGCTTGCACAACAGTTTTTATTACTGAATGTATAAGAAGGTCAATTTTATGTCTTGTATTTATTTTTAAATGTATGTTGTGCTTTTATGAGTACATTGCTCGAATAAAGCTTTGAAAACCGAAACCGAAAAGAAGATGATCTTGACAGCCCTTAAGAGACCTCTACATGCCTTTCCTGGGGTCTCTTCCGAGTTTGAACAAAAACTTAATCCAGTCTGGGTCAAGGTTGGGATTTTGACAGACCTTATCTTGAATTGCAGGTCTAGAACACTCTGCCCTCAGGATACTACGAGTATCTCTCTCCAGAGCGTTTGTGACCCATCCTCTAATACATGGTACAGAGCACTGGCACTGCAAATATGTTCTTGCTAGTCCGGGAAGCAGTACTCTGATGGGCATCTGGCTCCTCTAAATAAAACAGAATAAATATGCAATATAAATATGAATGTTAAATGACTATTTGCAAAAGGAAGCACAGTGCAGACAAATTACGTATAATGCAGATAGACGAGTCATGTCTTCCTTCTCCTACATGCAGTGCTTTAAATGGGCCGGTACTGAGCACCGGCACTTCCTATTTTTACCAAGCAGAGTACCGGCACTTCTCCACTGCCAAGGAGAGTACCAGTACTCTGGGTCGAATTGACAATGTTGGCACTGGGCCGGTGCCCATGGCCAGCTGTGTTCCTGTTTTTTTAGCAGCATGTTTGCCGTTTTGCCGTTTGTCTGTGTCCTTCAGCTGGGGCATGAACGGCGGCCTGCTGCTGCGTCAAGTGGGCCTCTGCTCCCTTCCTCCCCACCCAGATAAAAGCTTCCATTGTCCTCAACAGCCCCCTGCCGAGCCTCCATGCTGGGACGTCTTGTAAGATAGTGTATGGGACATTTTCTACCTGGGGCACACTGATGTTTGCAGACTGAATGAGTTGGGGGCGGATGGGGGGAGCCTGCTCAGCAGTGGTCTCTTAAGAACACAGGTAATAAGAGTCATTTTCACCCCTTGGCCTCTCACTGGGGTCTGACTGTCTTTCCCCTGCCTCACTTGCCCCCTGCAAATCAACCCCAAACGACTGCCTGCTGTGACATTGAGTCTCCCTGATGGGCAGGGATGAGGTGGTGGGGGACTCCCTCGTGCCCAGGTGAGATGAGAGGCAGAATACTGACCTTCCCATCAGAGGCCAGTATTTTTCTCCTCTGACCTCTTCCCTGCTGGACATTGCACGTGTTCACGAGCCAGCAGTGCTCACTATCTGCCACTGAAAGCTTTCCGTCCGAGGGGCCTTCTGCAGAGGGGAGTGGACGGATAATGGGGGGGGGGGGGCGCTAAGGGACAGAGTTAGACGAAGCAGAGAAGAGTTTAAAGGGGGAAAAAATAGACAGAAGGGTAAGCGCAGATAGAGATGGGGAAGCGATTGAGACCGCTATGGGAAGAGTAAGAGAGGCACAGAGAAATAGAGGGAATGATGCTAGAGAATGATAGGATACAAATGGAGTAAAGAGAGTGGGACGGAGTTAGATATAAATAGGAGAGAAGTGAGGGGAGGGATCGAGAGGTTTGAGATGTGAAGATTGATAGAGAGTGTTTGTCTGCTTGTTTGTGTGAGAGAAATGAAATCAGAGCGGAAGAGAATCGGGAGACACAGAAGGTATTTTAAAAGAAATAAGTGGAATACTTGTTTTGTGTGTATGTGTGTGCACTCTTGAATATAAAAGGATTGCGCCAAATGCAAGTAAGTAGGAACAGTATGACAATAAGAAGCTGCAAATATTGTGAAACAAGGAAATATCAACATGTGGTGTGTCATTCATTTGTGTAACGAATTAGCCCATTTTGTTTATTTTCATACATTTGTTACATGCTTTGGTGTAAATGCCCTTCTCTGCACATATGAAAAGTTTGTGACAACTATCAAGTCCAAAATTAATACTGAACAAAACACTTTAGTATCATCATGCCTCACCCCGCCCACTGCCACTTATTTTTTTCCATTTAAAGCACTGCCTACATGTCATATGGTCCTCAAGAGCAGGTCGTGGTTGGAATTAGCAATTATTTATCGGGCAGGATTTGTTGCAAGCTGATCTTCAAATGTGAAAGCAGTTTGAGAAAACATGTGCTCTTAAAGGCAGCAGAAAAAACTACAGCACCTCAAAAATTCCAGTTTGTGGTAATGTGCTTCTGTTTGTTAATTCTGCCCTAGAGACAGCGGCTTTGTTTTGACATGGAAGAGTCTAGCAGTAGGGGTGGAGGACACGTAAAGCTCTGAAGCGAGAGGAGTTTGGGGGATGGACCAGGCGCCGCCCACATACGTGGAAAACATCTGGGGCTCGTGTGGAGTACAAGACCCTCCCGTCTTACTCCCTCCCATGTCCCAATCGCTACAAAATCCTACGACCTCTTGAATGCAGGGACATCACAAAGGAACACAGCAACAAATCAAATATAAACAATGCAATGCAACTCATGCATGCTCTGATGGAATTAACATGCTTTTAGGGAAATATCACAGGTTTCACTGCCAAAGCGAAACAAGGCCAATTCCCCCCCCCCCCCCCTTCCAAAAACAAACCACTATCCTACCCCTAAAAAACAAAACTGATGGCTGACCAAAAAAAACAAGCATTTACAATGCAATAGTTTCGCCTTTTGAAAAGTTTGAGCTATTGGCATTGTAAATGACAAAATTTGTATTTGTGTGTTGGTTTTGAAAACAAATAAATAAATGGCATTGTCATTTACAATGCTAATAGTTTAATCTCTGGCAAATGCCACACAGACCCACACACACACAGACCCACACACACACACAGACCCACACATACCAACAGAGCCTACACACACACACACACACACACACAGAGCCACACACACAGAGCCACACACACACAGAGCCACACACACACAGAGCCATACACACAGAGCCATACACACAGAGCCATACACACAGAGCCATACACACAGAGCCATACACACAGGCCCACACACACACAGGCCCACACACACACAGGCCCACACACACACAGGCCCACACACACACAGAACCACACCCACCCAGAGCCACACCCACCCAGAGCCACACCCACCCACCCAAAGCCACACACATCCACCCAAAGCCACACACATCCACCCAAAGCCACACACACACACTCAGGAGAGCAAGCACAGCGAGGGGGCAGGGAAGCAAGCACCGCGAGAAACGCCTCACGCTGCAGTCTCGTGGAAGGTACAGTAGCGGACCTAGCAGCTCACAAGTAATGGACCAAACCAAAGCATCCTTTCTTCAGGCCTCTTCCTAACGCCCCCCTGTCCACCCCCACACATTCTAGTTTCAGAAGCCCCGCTCGCTGTGCCTGAGGCTAAAGTGATCAGCAGCCGCAGCTCAGACAAGGTATTTTTGTTACCTTATATGGCCATCCTGTGAATGAAAGTGCATAAGCTCTAGTTAGCACAGACTAGAAACGTGGCGTGGTGAGACTGTGAAAGCACTATAAGGAGTCTCTTTGAAGTTACCTCAAAAGCAGTGAAGGGTCACACTGCTGCAGAGGTGAGATCTTTTTTTTCATCCAGATGACAAAAATGGAGAGACCAATAGAGTCCTGGTTCGGCACCTGCTTTATAGTACTGTCGGTGCTGAGCACCGGAAGGACCTGGCCCACTTAAAGCCCTGCCTAAAACATTGACAAAGCCAAAAGCTCTCGTCAGCGAGAAATAATGGCTTGCAATGCTTGTTCCTTAAAAGGCAATGGGGCTGTGTGTATGTGGTTACCTCCAGCCAGTTTGCCATTATATTGTGTGTTTTGCTCTGCAGCTGTTTAGCTTCTGACAGTGTGTGCCTGCCTGTTTCACTGTGCAGCAGACGAGTCTTCGCACTGTCCCTGGGTCCCTCCATAGTATCCCGCCCCACTGTGCCCTTGTATGTTTCCAGCCTGTGAGCTCTGCATAGAATGTGGCTTATGTCCCTTTAGTTGAAGAGGGCCTCCCTCTGCCTCCCTGAGGCTGCTGTTAAGGGCATGGAGAGGGCATCCGGACAGCTGTGGACAGATGCTGGCCCGGGTTCCTCTTCCGGGGTACTGGGAACACTAGGGGCGGGGAAAAACTAGCCCATGAAAATGTGGGACCATGGAAGTTCACTAAGAAATGACAAGTTACTGGGGTAATTGCAGGTCTGTGTATCCCAGTTATTCCTCATTTGTGACTCACACTGGAACTTTAGCCTGCATTTAGTAGCTGCAAACTCAGCATGAATGTTAAAATCTCACTACTCCGATGGGGTCGGAAACTACTGGCATCATCAGGATTAAGTGGCTACCAGGGCTTTAGAACAGACATTGTACGACTCTATTATGAAAGAAAGGGGGAGGATGTTAGACTGTCAAACAGTGAAAACAGGTTCTATTGAGCATGAAAACATAAAAATGGCTGGTATTTCGGCAGATTTGGAATATAGAACATGTGAGCATAGCTAAAGACTTAATATCAGGAATGGCAGCTCTGTAGAAATCCTATGTGAAGCATCGAAGGACGGGGACGGGCTCACGGACAGAGGGAGGGGGGACGGGCTCACGAGAACGTAATGTAGGGATGCTTTAGGCGGCAGACATAAGATAGGATTATAACGGACAGCGGGATGGGGCGGGCAGGCACACGGACAGCGGGAGGGGGCGGGCAGGCACACGGACAGCGGGAGGGGGGCGGGCAGGCACACGGACAGCGGGAGGGGGGAGGAAACGGCAAGAAAGGCGCTCACCTGGACTTGCGGCGGTCGGCCGCGGAATGACCAAATTAAACCTCGATAAGCGAAAAAATAAACCCCGCCCACCGCCGCACTGACGTAGGCAAAAGGGAAAAATTCTGCGGACCGCCCACGAGTCGCCTCGAAGAATGACGGACGCCTCTCTCTTCCAATGGCTAGCCTCCATTTATGGAGATAGCCAATGGAAGACAGAGGCGGGACTAAGCCAACATACTCTAAACAAAAGATTTCGCCTGCGCTGAAAAGCTGTGCGGCAGCTTTTGACGCGGCGAAACCTGAAGAGTAATGGATAGAGCGGCTGACTTTGAAGCTAGGAAACCACGTTTCAGCCTGCACAGCAATAGCAAACTCGCAAATGGAAGGGACAAATGCTGCATTAATATGCAAGCACAGGCACAAAGTAACAGCAGGAAACCAAGAAAAAAGATTGCCCTCCAAAGAGCAGGTCAACAACCACAGTGCAATGATACCGTAATTAGTCCATGCTGCCTCTGAAGTCTGGAAAAGAAAAAGGGACAAAAAGGCTGGACTGACCACCATCAAGCAAGGATTTTTAAAGGAGACTGAAACAAGAAAAATCAAAAGCAGGGAGTTGCTTTAAGCCCACGAGAAGTTACAACCGGTCTCGAATGCTTGACCTAAAAAACATGGTCAGTCCCTTGTATGCCACAGTCTTAACCTCGCATGGCTTTCAAGCTGCAACATAGGACATCGGCAAGGCGAGCAGATTATTTCCGTTAATGATGCCCATGTTATTAGCCCTGCTTTCTTTTGTGCATTACAGTTGTAGCGTTGTTTATTATGATCATAGCAGAGTCTTTTTTATTTTTCTTCAAGTCAAATTTACTTTATTCAGTATCCAACAACACCATAAAAGTACAAGATAGATATTTAAAACACAGGGAATAATGCATTCTACAAGTTACTTAAATAGTTGATCAGAGTATCTAACATATATGAATAGAAAACATCATTAAAATACTAGTAGAATGATCTGACAATTGTGGTAAGTAGTGCACCGTGGCGCTTTAAAAATCATGAGGGTAAGCTTCAAGAACAGGGGGGCTGTAGTGCCAACATAGCAAAGGGGATTTACCCCCAATCAAAACAGGAAAAATTACTCTAGTTTAAAAAGTCAGAATAAAACATCATGCAAGACGGCCCAGGGGGCGGGAGATAGATTTCATGACCTTAGTCAACATCTGGAGTCTATAGTTTTTCTTATTCTTGCGGCCATCCTTAAAATAGCAGAGTCAATGAGGCACAAAAGCTTTAAAAAATGCAGTTTTAGATCCCAGTATTTGGCTCCTGCAGTAGTGTGTACTCAGTTGCTGCAAGTATGTTTGCTGCAGCATGAGTTTCACTAGTACTTCAATTTGTTCCATCTGCAGTACAACATGGCAACACTCTAGTTCTTTATTGGAACTTCTTCTGTGTTTCCTTGTGGAGCTTTTATTTTCTTCTCTATAGGGATCAGACTGACATCACACAATTAAACATTCTGGTGGCAGAAAAAGCTACAGTGCTAAGAACTGATTTGTTTTAAATAAAGCCAACTGCCTTCATCATTTGAGTGTTTTAAATGGCCTCAGGGATCAGTATGTCTGAAAAGATACAGGTACTTGTAGATACTGCATGAAATGGAACCTGTACAAGTGGCTGTATTTTTTTTGCCCTTATGACATAAGGTATGATTAAGATAGATAGCAAACAGATAATATTTTGTACTGCTACTTTTTTGTAGACCGGGTTGAGAAGGTGCCTGCAATTTTAAGGGTTTCTGCATAGGCTACTTTGGCACCATGTTATGAGGGCTACATACCCATATAGACGTCGTGACAATGTATGAATGATGTGAAGAGAAAATACCCCCTCTGTTATGGATGGTATGCTGTTGAGCTAGAGCTGCAGTTGCAGGCAACGAGGGACACAGATGCTGTTAGTGGGAACTAGCCCAGCTAAAATAATGTTTGGCAATGGTAAATGGGGTATTTACATCCTTTTGTCCCTTCTCATGCACCAGCAAGTCCAACACCTGGTCAGAAGTAGGGGCGCATCGTAGGGATTGGCCACCCTTCCTCTGCTGCCTCATTACAGGAGCTGTCTTCTGAGAACTATGCTAGCAAAAAGAAGTAAAGTACTGGGAAGCATTATCCTGTATCCCGTGAAGAAGTCCCTTTTACTCCCAAACCCGTTCATGTTCAACATGGTGTGGCTTACATCGTATTGAGCTTGGCATTTCGTTTCCACTAAAATTGCTTTGCATGGTTGTGCCTGTATTCCGTGAGGCTTTGGGATACCACATTTAGGAGTGTTCAGCTCCTTCCCACATTTCCAACCTACAGAGATCTGCCTGCTTAACACCATTTGCGAGGGAACCCTGTATGAACTGTCTTGCGTAAATCCTTGGATCATGCATTCTTCATCGCACAGTAATCTCTGCCTGTGCTGTGAAATACATCTCTCCTCTCCCTCAAGGTCACTCACTGGGACCATCACTCACCATTTACCTGGTGCAGCCATCGCCTAGTTCCTGTTTCCTAAACGCCTACAAAGATTACCTAAAGCAGGTTAGTTGAAGCACCTCAGTTGCCATGCACGACAATGTGATCTCATTGATTATATTGGGCATCATTTCAACAGTAATCGGAGTTAAAGAACTAGTTCAAATAATTCCTAAGTATGTTAATATTAAATAACTGAATTAGTTCTGCAACAATGAATGTAAATAAGTATGAACAAGCAGCGTAATCCCTCTACTTTTCACAAAATGCATTGATCAAAGAATCTATATACGTATAAGGTGCTCAGTGCTTGTGGTAATGGTGCAAAAAACTGTAAAAAAAAAAAAGCAAATAATTAAGAGCTCAACATAGGCAATAAGAAATAATCAATTTGTTTTCCCTTATCTGTTTGCATCTAACAATTGATGCTCTAATTTCTCCAAAAGCATCCACTCATTGGGACTCTTATATTGAGACTTGTTAAGATTGTCGTATAGATCCGGACGGATGTTTAATTTCTTGTCTTCAATATACTTTATTTTCTTTACCGTATGTACGTATTGTTTTATATGTAACAATCCATGTTTGACTGCGGCATCTTTGTAATACGGTTGTAATTCTACTGATGCCTTCTTGCTGTTATCATTTTGTTATTGCTTAATAAAAATGATTTGAACTTAAAAAAAAAGATTGTCGTAAGCAACAGAAAGCTCAAGAAAAGTTAATGCAACTTCCAGGTGGAAGGTAGTTCCAAGTTCTTTAAGGGCTTTCTGAAAACCATTGAGATGTGATCTGTGTGCCTGTGTCAGAGGTATTTTACAACATTGCTGAGAAAATGACAAATGCACAAACCCCAAAGCTCCAGTGAATAATTTTGCCTATTGAGAAATGCAATTCCTATAGAAAGTTCTGCAGGAAGAACAAGCATGGTGGCCATGTTAGAATAGGAGTTCATTCTTTTGAATGAGCTCTACATTGGAAAAACTTTCAGGGGTGCATGCAAACCTATAAATTTTTGTAGATGTGGACTGCCACTGCTTTGACTAACTCCCCCCCCCCCCCCCCCCCCCCCCAACACAATATTTGCTGTACTAGAAGATGGCCATCCATAAATGCGCACAACAATCATTAGTCTCTGAAATTTGGATTTTTGTATTCAACACACACACTCTTTGTGCACTCACTGTCCGTGACACCTGAATAGGATGCTACCTGTCCGTTTTTTTTTGTTTAAATGTTTTTTTATTGACATTTTCTCATTTTAATCATACAACATGAACAATGCATAGATACCAAGTATAGTTTTTTTGGGTAAACTTTATTTTTCAGTTTACATGTTGCAAATACAAAAAAAACAAATTGGCATCAGAGCAGCCTATGTAGGCATATCGTCAACATTATCAGTGGCACATAGCACAGATGGCAGCATCAGGGAGGGAAAGGTACAATGGGGAAAGAAAGATCATTTGTAAGCATATCACAGTGAGGAAAGAACCAGGCATGGCACTGAGTTTCAAAGCAGACATTACAGGGGTCGGCCCTCTCGCTTCCCTCTGGGATTAGACCCACTGGCTATATCTAACTCCAGATCTTTCTGCTCAGCCCCCCTGGGGAGCAGAAAGACAGTGCCATTATCTATTTTTTTAACTGGTGGTGCACTTACCATGCTTAGAGGGACATTCCTTTGTCCACCAGTGTCAAGTGAGTGAAAGCATGTTGGGACTGGCAAGTCTACAACATGGTGATAGACATGTATCCCTGCCCTAGGAGCCCATGCTGCAATATCTGGATCCTTAATTCTGATTTTTTTGGCATGAGCACACATGCATCGTGTGTACACCATAACACAGGCTTAGGTCTTGTTAGACATGGAACAGGAGCCAAAAGAGCTTACCTCACAGTGGTACACATAGCTGCTGCTTTTATGAAGAGTGGAGTAGCATGTGAGTGGTAGTGGTGTCCTATCATGTTTTTGTAATCTGGATCAGTAGTGCAAACAGGACTTTTTACCTGCATCACTGGAGTGGGGCCTGGCCCAGTCCTGTACAGTTCCACTGGGTTGTGCTTAACGCACCCTTGACCTACATCATGTTAGCATGTAGTGCTGTGCAGCGCAAGTGTGTGTGCTGTGATGCATGTGTGCCTGTGATTGTTACAATACATGGAGGCCTGTGACTTCCATATTTGAACTCCAGGGCCTTGGTGAGGCATGTGGAGAAGACCTTCCAGACAGATTTGTAGACTGACACTTTCCTAAAAGCTGGGTGGGACAAAGATTGGAGGATTGGAGGAAGGGAGAGCTCAGCTCACCTGTGCACTTCAAAGGGGCTCTTTGATTCTGGAAACGTCCCTGGTCAGCGGGGCCTGGTCACATCTCATGGAGAGGATGGGGCAGAGAAGGACAACAGTGCAGAGGTAAGGACAACACTGAAGTGATAAGAAATCGTAAAGAGTGTGCTGGAGCCTTTGTGATGTTTTGTTAGCTATACATCACTGAGGCGGACATTCAGGTGTAATCCTCTAGGCACCCGCACAAAAAAAAGCCTGCGTTTTGGGGCTGTCAAGGTTGGATTTGTTCCCACTGTGATGGACTACTTCCTGGACAAAGGACCGGGCAGAGGAGGGATGGGGGACACTTCAAAGGAAGTAGCATCCACCACACAAATTTCAAAGAGAGAGACTAATTCACATCAGTGTCTGACAATGAATTATAAAATGGGGAGCTTGAGTGTCCCAAAATATCAACTGTCAAGCAGTCATCTGGGGCTGTACATTAACTTTGAGAAGCTCAGCAAGACTTCTGCCTGTTAGTCTCCAGTCCTAGGTCTGCAAGTCTCCTTGCTGGGTGAAAGACACCACCCAGGACAATCAAGATCACTTGTCTTTTAGCCAGTCAGCGACTCTGTATGGCAGAGGGGGCCGCCATGAAAAGCAAAATCCCTTGCCCTGGTGCACCGCTGCGAAGAGTGCGGGCTGTTGCCCAGGTGCAGCGTGCCACTGAAGTGCCGCAGGTTCTGTGCCGCACACTAGTGTGCCGACAAGGAGATTGGAGACAGTGTAGCTGCCCAAGACCTGTTGCTGGGATGAGAGGAACTTACTGCATCACCTGAGGAACGCCATTTTCAAGTGGACATTGATGCATGCAAGGCATGCTTGGTAAGAAAGCGTAGTGGGATCCATGCACAGCACATAACCATAGCCTCACCTGGGTATCAGGAATGTCTGGAGTTGAGTCTGCCTTTGGCGCGGGTGAACCCTGGTCCAATTACTATTAAATTGACTGAATTGGTGAATTTGAAAGGAATAATCAGGACAGCTTTTGTGGTTTTATGTGGCCTCTCCCGTCACAAGCAAGAGATGTACCAGAATTATAAAACGTGTAGGGCTATAGAATGGTAGAACATTTATTATTAAATTAATTCCTTAAACCATAAGAGTAAAACGGCCATAACTGTATATTACTTTTGTTAATCCCCAACCAGGGCAGAAAATTGCAATTAAAAACTCACCAATTGCTACTTTTTTCTTAATTATTATCATCTCAACAATTAGTTTGAGAAAACCATCAGTAATCTACGCAATTGACACCTAATTTATTTGTGAATTTTGCCTACTTTTCATAAATGCATTGCTTTCCAGAATCGTTGTGGGTTTGGCGCTGGTTTCGAACACAAACTGCGTGTTACTAAAAAAAGAAATAAAACGACTTTGAAAACTGCAAAAACAGCAGATCAGAAGTCCTCAGCACTTACGGCATGGGTACTCACAAACTTTCTCTCGGGGGCCAAATTTACAGTTTGGTTTGTGTCCGCGGGCCGCATCGGTGGGGGCGGGGTCAGTGGGGGAGGGGCGGGGCTAGAGCAACAACATAAAACTGACCATGAGGTTGATCACAGGTCCCTGCAGCGGACGCCTTCGTCCACTGAGCCGTCCCGGCATACACACATCTCTCTCTCTCTCTCTTTCTCTCTCGGTCTCCCTCCCTCTCTATAGCTCTCTCTCCATCTCTCTAGCTCTGTCTCACTCTGACTGTCTCACTCTGACTGTCTCACTCCCACTCTCTCACTCCCACTCTCTCACTCCCACTCTCTCCCTCCCTCTCTCTCCCTCCCTCTCCGTCTCCCTCCCTCTCACTCTCCGTCTCACTCCCTTTCCCTCCCTCTCCCTCCATTTCCCTTCCTTTCCCTCCCTCCCTGTCACTCCCTCTCCATCTCACTCCCTCTCCCTCCCTCTCCCTCCCTCTCCCTCTCCGTCTCCTCCCCTTCACTCCATCTTGTCTCCCTCCCTTTCCCTTCCTCTCACTCCCTCCCTCTCCCTCCCTTTCCCTCCATCTCACTCCCCATCAGTCTCCCTCCCTTTCCCCCCCATCTCACTCCCCATCAGTCTCCCTCCCGTTCCCTCCCTCTCCCGCTCTATCTCCACCTCACTCCCTCTCCCTCCCTGTCCGTCTTACTCCCTCTCCGTCTCTCTCACTCCCTCCCACTCCCTCCCTCTCACTCCCTCCCTCTCACTCCCTCCCTCTCTCTCCCTTCCTCCCTCCCTCTCACTTACTCCCTCTCACTCCCTCCCTCTCACTCACTCCCTCCCACCCACTCCCTCTACCTCACTCACTCCCACTCACTCACTCCCACTCACTCACTCCCACCCTCTCACTCCCACTCACTCCCTCCCTCTCACTCCCACTCACTCACTCACTCACACCCACTCCCTCACTCCCTCCCTCTCACTCCCTCCCTCTCACTCCCTCTACCTCACTCACTCCCACTCACTCCCACTCACTCACTCCCTCCCACCCACTCCCTCCCACCCACTCCCTCTACCTCACTCACTCCGACTCACTCACTCCGACTCACTCACTCCCACCCACTCCCTCCCACCCACTCCCTCCCTCCCTCTCACTCCCTCCCTCTCACTCCCTCCCTCCCTCTTACTCCCTCCCTCTCACTCCCTCCCTCCCACCCACTCACTCCCTCCCACCCACTCACTCCCTCCCTCTCACTCACGCACTCCTCCCTCTCTCTCACTCCCTCCCACTCACTCACTCCCTCTCACTCTCTCACTAGCTCTCACTCACTCACTCTCTCTCACTCACTCTCTCTCACACTCACTCCCTCGCACTCCCTCTCCGTCCCCCTCCCTCCTCCCTTTCCCTCCCACTCCCTCTGTCACCCTCCAGGGCCGGCTCTAGGCATGTGCAAGCTGTGCACCTGCACAGGGCCACCAAACCCCAGGGGCCACCACGCCAATATATATCCTTAATATATTAATCCTCTGAGGATGGATACATATTTGCGTGGTGGCCCCTGGCAGGGATTTGGCGGCCTCCGGCTCTGTTCCACTACTAAACACCCTGACCCCCTCCCCTCTTTACTGGCCTGCGCACTCCGCCCCGCCCGGACCACCTCTTCCGGGCCCCCTACCTACGCTCCTTGCCCAGGGCCACCATGAGCCTAGAGCCGGCCCTGCACCCTCTGTCATCTCACCCTGCCTGTGTGCAAGCCGGGGCGCGCGCACACTCACAGCCACACCCGAGCTCTTAACACGTCTTTAAAAGACCATTTGCATGTTAATGTGGCCTTTGTATTTCACCTCTTATTAGGCCCCTGCAGCTTTTCTATGGCCATTGCTAGGATCGCCCGGTCGTCAGCTCCCACAGAGCAGCAGTCTCTCGCGCTGCTGCAGACACTCAAAAAAAAAAAAACCGTAAAACACAGATATGATGTCTCGGGGGTCCGCGGGCCGCCAGGAAAGGCTTGCCGGGCCGCCACAGGCCCTCGGGCCGTACTATGAGTACCCCTGACTTACGGGGTTAAGCACCCTAAGAGGGCCAAAACAGGTGGTGGTGCAGCTGGACCGCTCCTTCGGAGTGGGTGTGCCCTAGGATAACCACAGTAACAGGCAATTTTGTACCAGTGCCAGGCCGTTTTTCACCACTGGTACTTGTATTAAATGACGGACAGAAAGGGCTTCGCACTGGTCTTTGGTTCATATGTCCAGCCCAAAACTGCTTTGGAACTAGTTAGACACCGTTGCAATGGAGGAGTTTTATCTAAAAGGGTAACAATGTAAAATATTATAATAAATTAGGCTGCTTTCCGACACAATAAAAGAAAGTGTTTTAACGTGCCAGTTAATTGTTTTAAAAACAATGCAACTCCTGGCGCCTTGATCAAACAACAAAAGTCTGTTTATCATAAGGTGCAGCTCGAAGAGAGCTACCGAGGGCTATTTGATTGGCTTTTGGTAAGAACTGCAGCTCTGTGGGAGGGACTGAGGGCGATAAATGAAGAATGGGAACGAAAGATGGTGGATCAAATGAAGGTGTGGCAGAGGGTGCGTCACGGAGAAAAGAGTTGCATTTTAGAGGCAACAAAGTGCCCTGCAGTTAAGCATATTTGCGCTTTAAGGTTAACTTTAGTAGTTTTCAAATTAGAAACCGTTGTGTGGCTTCAATACGCAGCAGAAACGTGTTTGTTTTGCCAACAACAAACTTTTCCACACATGGAAATAAACAGTTGAATGCCAGATGTTCCTTTACTCAGTACATTCGCCCTTTTTAAAAACCTGTATCCAGCAAGTTAAAACTTAAGTACTCCTAAGTAACCTCACGTTCCAAATCGAGAAAGTGCAACAGGTTAAGATGCAGATTTTTTCTTCTTAACCATACCATCAACAAGCAAGACGTGCGGCCGCGGAAGACAGGGAAGCGTCTCAGCCCGGGCTGCCACACAGCGAAAGTGAAAGTAATGGCCAGCGATGATGCGAAGGAAGAGATAAGACAGGCAGATGGCGGCTGGGTGCGTGCACGCGAGTGTGCATGCAAGCTTAAGGCCAGGGAAATAAGTAGCACTTTGAAAACCCCCTACTAAAAGTCGAGCAAGCAGTGCATGTGCTGCTCTAGGCTAGACCTAAAAATCCCACTTTCTTTGCGGCACATCTAGAGCATCTATCTCCCCTGTCACTAGAGATGTGTTTCAGGGATACAGGGGCTAGGTAGGTGCGGTGTAGGATGTTGAAGTGCGTCAACTTAAAACCTGGCGTTACAGGAAACTGTGTGTGTTAGGGAGCCTATGCGTGCCCATTGTTTCTCTTCCAGCTGGGTAGCGAGATCCTTCTCTCAGGCTGCCCGAGATGGCAGTACCGGGGTGGTGGAATCCTGTTTCATAGCTTTGTAGAGGAGAGAAATCAATTTGCGACCGGTACCGCATGAAAGTAGGATATCTAGGGTGTGCGTCGGTGGTGGAATGTCCGATACTGAGGCCAGGTGGCTTTCACCACATCCTGAATTTCCCGGAAGTGTAGGAATTGGCCCTGTCCAAGGCCAAAGTTCTCCTCCGCCTGTTCGTAAGTGATGAAGGTCTCATTGTGAAAAAGATCGGCAAGAACTTCACATCCAAGGTTGATAGGACATGTATTGCCCCATGAAGGGGGCCAGTATCCAGATCGGGAGCTCCCTGTTAAGGAGTGCCCTTCTTAAGGCCTTCTCAACAAACCGCTGCCATATACCGGCTGTGTGTCGTACGATATAGGGAAGAGATGTGTCAGACCCCCTGCCCTGCATCAGTGCTTCCTGCAGCGTCTGTGTCTACCCTGTCAGAGAGAAGACATTTCTCCCAATTGTCTGTGTTTGTGAGCCAACGTGGCGCATGTTGTAGATGGGCCGGGTAATAATATGGGTCGAAGCGTGGAGCTTCCAGACTGCCCTCTTCATAGCTGCAAATGATAGTGTTAAGAGCTACCCTACTGCGCCGGCCCACCCAAAGCAGAGACGTGAGTAACGTGTTGAGAGTTTTGAAAACTTGTGGCGGCAATGGACATAGTGAGTTTTGGAGTACATACAGTGTCCTAGGAAGCATCACCATCTTCTAGATGGCCAGCCTGCCCACCAAAGAAAGTGGAAGAGTGTTCCAAAATGACACCGACTGCTGTAGAGACGCAAGTATGCGGTCTACATTCCAGGTTAGCGCCTGTATGTCTGTCGGAGCCACCTGTACCCCAAGGTAACGGAACCCTGTCTGTTCCCATCGTAGCCCGAGGTCTGGTAGATCCCCCGCACCCCAGGGGCACCAAGGCCAGTCCGGCCAACGGAAAGATCAGGGACTCACCGTGGTTAAGTCTTAATCCAAAGACCTCTCCAAACCGGTCTAGCTGGTGGAACAATTCCGGCAGCCCGTCCCGGGGAAGAGGCCAAATAAAACAGGGCGTCGTTAGCATATAGAGAAATAACAAGACTCGTGTCACCCACTCTAATTCCCCAATGTTCAAGGTTAGTCCTGACCCGGTTCGCGAAGGGCTCTATGGCCAGGGCGAACAATAAAGGCGAAAGGGGGCACCCCTGGCGTGTACCCCTTCGCCAGTTGCCACTCTTCTGACCTCGCGCCCCCAAGTTTTAGCCTGGTTCTGGGAGCCGTATACAAAATGCGAATCCAGCGACAAAATTTGGGACCCAACCCCACAATACCATGTATAGTTACTTTCAAGTGCTGCGATATCCAATACAGTACTGTATAAACAAATTAGTTATTCGAAAGGATACTGAGAGAAGACTCGTGACCGTGTCTGTATAGAAGGCGTATCGATGCCAGAGAGTCTTGCCATTGAACAGTCTTTAGGCATTTCAGACATTGTATATCCTAGGCCAAACTGTGGACATAGGGTACAACAAAATGAATTTGAATTTATTTGAATTTAAAAACCTTTATATAGCGCACTTATACCATGCGGTTTCATGGCGCTTCAGATTGCGAGGGGATGGCAAACGAGGAGAAATTAGGCAGCAAAAGCACGAGAAAAAAGGAAGGTTTTGAGGTTTTTCCTAAATTCAGTGTAGGAGGGTGTTGTGCGGAGTGCCGCGGGCAGGGAGTTCCAAAACACAGGGCCAGAACAGAAAACTTGGTGCCGCCAGCCTTTTTCTTTTTGAATCGGGGGACAGTTAAGAGGGCCAGGTGAGAGGAGCGAAGCTCTCTCCCTGGGGTGTAAGGCTTGATAGCCGAGCAGATGAACTCTGGTGCAGTGCCCATTCTAGCCTGAAAGGTGAGGCACCCAAGCTTGAACAGGGCCCGCTCTTTCACCGGCAGCCAGTGCAGTGCCTGCAGTAAAGGGGTGGCCCGATGATATTTAGGCAGGCCATAGATAAGTCGGGCCGCCTGGTTCTGCACTAGTTGCAGCCGGTGAATGGCGTAGGCAGGCGCGCCATTGTAAATGATGTTGCCGTGGTCGAGGCGCGACAACACCATTGCCAGCACTATGATCTTTAGGGCGGGGAGTGAAAAGAACCGAGAGATCTTCCTGATGGTTCTGAGGGAGAAGAAACAAGAGGAGACAACAGAACTAACCTGTGAGTGAACAGAAAGTGAGGGATTAAGGAAGATACCAAGGGTTTTGACTTTGGGGACCGGGAGTGGGGGAGCACCGAGTGGGGAGGGCCAATGAGAAGGGGACCAAGGACTGCAACCACCTCCGGTCAAGACTAGTTCAGTCTTGTCCGGATTGAGTTTGAGGTGGTTGCAGTTCATCCAATCCTGAATGAACAACATGACAGATTGGACATTCTGGAAGGATGAAGGGGAATGAGAAAGGTTGAAAATAAGCTGGAGGTCGTCGGCGTAATTGTACACCGTGACCTCGAGCTGCTGTAACATAAAAATGAGGGGGAAAATGTATAAGTTAAACAAAAGGGGGGAGAGTGAGGAACCCTGGGGGACCCCACACGTCACCTTGTGGGAGGCCGCAGTGAAACCGGTAAGATGGACTGCCTGAGCTCTGCCGCTTAGAAAGGACTCAAGCCAAGCGAAGGCTAGACCCTCTATGCCCGCCGCCTTGACACTGGTAAGTAAGGTGGAATGGTCCACCGTGTCAAAAGCGGCGGACAGATCTAAAAGAATGAGGGCCTGAGGGAGATTGGTGTCGATGCCCTCGCGTCGGCTGTCCATAACTGAGACCACTACCTTTTCCGTGGAATGGAGGGGGCGAAAGCCCGCCTGCCGAGGGGAAAGGCAGTGGTTGATTTCCACGTGGGAGCTCAGAGTGGCGGTGACGTGGGTTTCTAGAACCTTTCCCAGGTAGGGAAGGAGGGAGATGGGACGATAGTTGGAAGGGGATGAAGGGTCCGCACCAGCCTTTTTTAGAATGGGAATAACGGCTGCAAATTTGTGGGGGGCGGGAACCACTCCATTACTGAGGGAATCATTTAGAAGTGTGAGGGGAGGGGATGGGCATGTTAGGAAGATTTCTCTCAAGATGTGGGCGGGGGCGAAATCTAGGGGGGAACCTGATTTCACCCTGTGAAGCAGGGGGAGAAGCGTGACTGTGGTCAAGGGGGGGATGGAGGTGAGTTTGGAGGAAGCGGGGGGGGGGGAAGGATTGGTGAAAGTAGGGGATGGGGGAGGGATATTGGCCTTAATCTTTATCACCTTGTCCACAAAGAAGTCGTTGAGCGAGTCACAGAGAGATTGAGAGGGTGGAAATGAGGACAACTTAATCAAAGGGTTATGGGAATCACTTAAGACCTGCTGCCAAATGTGGTATAATAGAGTGGACCGGACCTATCTGGGCTCAATGGACTAAGAGGAGGTTCTGCCAAGAAGAGCTAGATGCTGTAGGAGGGGAACTGCCACTCTGCTTGTTGCTTTTCTGGTCTGGCCTAATGCTTGCTGCATCTGGATTGGGCAATTAAATGACTGTACTTTGCTTTCTGTATCCAGCTACTAAGGTTCTCCACGAACATGTGTGTGCTTGCCACCTGTCGAAACTCGGGGCCATCAAGGATTTCATCTGTAGCCCCTGAATTCCTTTGCTGGGAGTTCAGACCTGCCAAGTGTTGCCAATTCCAGTTCTGGGCCCCTGGAGGGCGGCTTTTACTGTAAAGGATTGAGAAAATCCATGCATCGACCTTCGGTGCCAGTTATTCCTGGCACAACACCGGCAGAAAACTCAATCCAGAGCCTGCTATGCAGCTGAAAAGATCGCCACACCGGAGTCCTAAGCACTGTATCTTTGACGTCCGATGCACCCGCTCTTGACTCAGACGAGGCCTTGCTTTGCAGCTGAAGAAAGCTACGCGTCGCCTGCTTCACGGCTGCAAAATCGATGCATAGCCTGTTTCGTCGCTGCTACATCAACTCAGCGCATCTGGATTTTTGACGCATCGCAATTGTGCTTTAAGTGCTTCTCCGATGCAGCCCAGCGATAAGGAAACGAACCGCGGCAGTAAGGAATCAAATGCATCACCTCCCTTGGGAGTAAGGAATCAACAAATCACTTTGTTTGTTGGAATCACTTATTTATTATATTTTGAGTATTTTTTTTGTAGCTCTGGGTAGACCATGGGGTATCTGAGTGTTTTACAACAGTCGTGCAATATCAGTTAGTAGCAATACTTTACAACAGGGGGTCTCCAACCTTTTCTGTAATAAGTTACTTATGTTCAGTTAAACAAATTGAGAGCTACTAATATTATTAGTGTTGTAATACTGACTAAATCAGACAAAACTACATTAGTGGGCACCATATGCAAGATTACTACCAGCGATCAACTCGGTGCATCAGACAAAGCTGCAAACGGTATGTAATCTATAAAAAAAGGCTTTGTCTCTATATAATGCCTCTACATGGGTAGTACATAACCAAGCTGTGATCCCTCTGGCACCAAGGTAGTAATGTTTGGTAAAGGTCTTGGAAGTGCCACGTTATTTATCACTCATTTTGTCTCAACTACACGCTCTAAATTATGGTATAAGTATAATAATTCAACCAAGTAAAAGCTTCTAATTTAGTAGTTTGTGTTGCACATAGGATAGCCACTTAACAGGTACCTAAAGAACTACCGGTAGCTCACAAGCTACTCGTTGAAGAAGCCTGCTTTACAACCTTGTAAGAGGCATTGTCGGGCCATAGTGATACAGTATAATTCAAGTCTTGAGTCATTGTGAATCTTTGGGAGGTACCTGCCTGGGGTGAGGTAGCAATTCCAGTTAGATGTTGTATTGTGGTTGGTTGAGGTGTTGCTTGATGAGAATCTTTTTTTGATTCTCTTGAAACTCATGAAGGAGGAGTTTGTTCTGATATGCATTAGGAGAGAATTCCAGGTTTTGGGGGCATTGCTTGAGAAGGGAAACAAGAGAGCCTTTTATTTTTGTTTTATGGGGGAAGGGATGATAAGTGTTTTGGAGATTCTTAGGTTTCTCATTCGGCCTGCCTTTGAGTTTGGACACAGGGTAGGCTAGTTCACCAGTGTGTAGAACTTTGTGGGTGAGACAGACAGTTTTCAAGAAACAGCGTGCTTCAATTGGTAGCCAATTTGGACTTTTCAGTGAGGGAGAGATGTGTTCATATCTCTTTGCTCCGGTGACCACCCTTGCCGCTGTATTTATGGTGGCTCTAAGTGGGGCTGTGTAAGAATTCGGGGTGCATGTGAGGGTGGCTTTCCCATAGTTTGGTATGGCCTTAACCAAAGCTTGCATGCCTGTTTTTAGGTCTTTTGATTTATATATTGGTGTTAATACCTGTGTTACAAATTATGGTAAAACAAATTGAACCGTATAAAAGCAAATCATATATGTACATTTTTAATTTTTTTGCTTTCGTTGATGAGCTGTCTTTTTCGGATTTCGTATGGTTGTTTTCAATTATATATGTTACTAAAAAAAATGCAGCCTTTTTTGTTGGAAGTGGTTAAGCTTCAGTTGCAAAAGGATCAATGCAATCCATTCTAGTGAATATATGCTTCACTATCCTTTCAGTGCAGTGAAAGCAATCTTTAGGTAACTGGGTGTTTTCATTGGGCTGGTAATTTAAACGCTCCATACCTCAGGACTGGGGCTTGCAGAATGAAAACTAGCCTTTTGCATCTTATCTATTTGCAGTTAAAGCTCTCTAGCCGGGGTTTAAAGTGAAATACTTAGCTCCCAGCCACGTAGTATTGGTAGTTCCAGCCTTTTTGGAAAAAAGTTTGTTTGATCACACTATACTCAATCTAAGTTTCTACTTTAAAGCCTCAATATACAAATTATATACAAATGAGACTGACATTGTTAGAGTCCCCTCACTAGTGGCCTGTGAGATGCATGTTATTCATTAAAGATTTGCCTGTCAGCCTCTAAACGTCCTCCACAGCTTTTATTTGTGTTAAAAAGCATGGCTTGCACGGCCCAGATGGAGAGGGCTATGGTGCTGAAAGAACTGTACAAGTGCCTAAACTTTGACAGTACTCCATGGCCATGTTTATCGAAGTATAGCGCTATATGTATTTCTAAAACATGACATATCCTAAAATATGCTGCCTGTAATTTAATATTTGTATACTTATTTTCCTAACAATAGCACTCTAAAAGTGGAAAACCACAAAATAAAATTTGGTTAGCACACAACTACTGGACGAGAGTGAAAAGATAGTTAAGAGGCATGAAGGAGAGTTTTATGTCGTCTGCTAACCATGGCCCAAATTCTTCGATCGAACCCTTTTCTATGTTAAGTTAAAAGGAAGTCTGAATAGTCAATTTTCAAGACATGCCTGACCAACTGCTATTTTTTTATTGCCATTTCAAAAACAAAAAAAGTTGCAACATCTCAGTCAGAGAAGCAGTACAGTCGCACTCATACTGCTCAAATAAATAGCAGTTACAGATTAATGTGACACCCACACTATATATGCTGATGTACAAATTACGACCAGGGGGTGAAACTGGAACGACCCAACTCCAACCATGAAATAAATCAACCCAATATTGGTCGAGGGGAGACCCAAATAGCCCTCTCGCTATTTATATTCCATACATAGAAAATTCAATGACCACAGTGGAAACATTTACAGTCCAACATTAAACCCCAAGTCACGTATTGAGTCCGCAGTTACTGTTTGGTCCAGAGCCTCGTCACTAGAAGCTTGTAGTGAGCAAACCCAGTCGACAAACGGGGCCCAAATATCCTTCGGCCTGGATGCTATCTGTATCATTTCCCAGAAGGTCGACAGCTGAGTATGACTAAATGCAACATCTTGTATGCAGGTTTCAAGCTTAGGGACCCTCTTCCTTCCCCAGGATATGGATACCCTACGTTTAGGCAACAGCAATGCATGCAGCTTACGCGTAGCTGTCGCAGTATCTCGTACATAACCCAGTATGCCAGCAATGAGTGCTGGCTCTGGAGGGGTGCCTATTATTTTGTGTATTTTACCGAAAATACCTGACCAAATACCGCTAAGGAAGGGCCGCTCCAAGCCATGTGAATAGAGGTGGCCGGTGCGTAGCCGCAGCACCAGCATTTATCATCTCCCCTGAGACCCATGCAATGTAACTGAACTGGGGTTCTATAAAAGAAGTGAATATATTTAAAGTGGATTCGGCGTAGCTTATAGTTTGGGGACCTCACAGTGAGCTGACTGCAGCAGAATGCCCATTGATCCTCCGTGATCTGGGTAGTGAGCTCCTAGTTCCAGCTTTGTAGGGAATTTGGCTTTATCAGGGATGCAGTGTTTTGCATAGTATTATATAGACCGGTTATTAACCTTCGGGGTAGGGAGTCTGAAGGATGTTCTCAAGCGCTTGCAGCGTGAGCGGGTGTGCTGGGAAAGTAGTGTGTATTTGCTTGCAAGTAGCCCAGAGTTTGTAGTACAGGAGCAACTAAGAGAAATTCCTGACCCCTCCCTGCAAAGTCGTCGGCGGAGATCTAAATATCTCCTCTGGGTAGAGTTCCACAAATGTATGAAGCCCTAAAGACTTTGCTGCCAGCCGACTTGCCATAGCAGGGATCATAGGGTTATGTGCTAAGGGGACAGAAGGAGCATATAGTAGTGAAAGCTTTGCTCTGTTTCGCAGCCGGTCCAGCGCCCTGCGAAGGGTCTCGGCCGGATCGATCCTGTCACGTGGTCTCCTGTATGGCTGATAAAGTACTATTGTAAGAGGGACTGGTGCCACAACTTCATGATTGTCCGCCTTGTGAGATTGGAACGGGGTAGGGTGCACCCAGAGATGTAGAAATTGAGCCTTAGCGCAGTATGCAAATAATGGTATGTTTGGGGCGCCCTCCGTCAGTGGCAGTGTTTGAAGCTCCCATGATACCCGCACCGGTTTACCCGCCCATACCAGTGATATTAACACAGTTCATATGGTTTTAAGAAATGCCTGAGTGATGGGCACTGGGATATTTACAAAGAAATACAGAAATTTAGGTGAAAGCATCATCTTGGTAATGGCGATCCATCCAGCCAGGGAGATGTGGTAGCTGAGCCCAGATCTTCACCGTATCCTTCAGCCACGCAATAGCTCTCCCTAAGTTCATGTTCCAGATTTCCTGTTCGCCCCTGCTTAGCCAAATCCCTAAATAAGATGCCCAGGTTAGGGGTCAGCTACGGGGATTGGGGCTGTACTGTTTGTAAGTGGGAAGATGGTAGACTTAGACCAGTTAATAGATACGCCAGATAAACCCCCTCCCCCACCCCTCGGAATTTAATCAATTTCTTGAGAATAGGAGCAGTGTTAACAGCGGGTTTGAAATCTAAAGGGCAATGGCGTCCGCGTAAAGCGAGACCAACAGGCCCCTCGAGCGACCAACTGCTATTTGGATTCTCATCTCCAGTTTAGGCAGAAGGCATTCTAGATTGTAGGTCCATGTGATCCAATGATCTGACTCTGTGTGACAAAGCCACTTCGGCTTAAAGAAGGCAAGCTAAAGCAGGCAAGCAAGACTATTTGGTTCTGCAACCTGGTTTGGCACCTTAGAGTCTTGAGACCAGAGTAGAAAATGTTGCTGTAGTTGTATCAGAACAAGGTTTCTATTTGTGGCTGGTGTGGAGGTGTGTAAACGATTTTCTGCATTTGTAAGAGCTACATGTTTTCGCCCTTGGCCACAGTTCGTTCGGGGAGCAAAAGAAGTTGGCATTGTCACGAATCTGGAGGTTTCTAATATTAAAAGTAATAGAAAGAGGCGTTCCGAGGCCTGAGCGCCAATCGAGGGACAGGAGAGTGGGCCTATTGTCTCAGGTTACTAAGATATTGGTGTTGGCATCATTTATACATCGGAAGATCTCCATCACAGTGTACTTCTTAAAGAACTGAGCCAAGGAGTGCGCCGAAGTGTGAAAAAGAAACCAGAAGATATATGAAACTTACAGAATGCCACATGACACTGGGCATGTGGTTTATTTCAAATGATTCAATCTTCAGTTTTTGGCTGCAATTTGAAATATGTGATGGGGCATTTTTAGTAGCAACTCTGGATATGCCTATTTGCTGTCCCGCCTTTCTAGCTAGATTGTGTGGTTGACCGTGTTATATAGGCTGCGCAGAGGTCAGTCAGTTTAAGGACAATTTTCTTATCCCTATCTAAGGAAAATGAGCTCTTCCATATTGAATCGTTTTCTGGAACCCAGACAGATGATTCTGGTGGAGTTGATAAAGCTCCACTTAGTTCTGTAGTTTTCTCATCATTTTGCTAAATTAAGGGAGGTTCGAAATAGGTCAGTAGTTGTCCAGTAAATGTTTTTTTTTTCTCCAAAGGGGAAGGGACAATATATGTTTCAGATGGCCACGAACTATACCGGAGGGAAAAAGGTGTTGATAAATCTGCTGCTAGAGCAGGAAAGAATGGATTAAGGCAGATTAAAGATATGTAGACATTTGTGTTGGTCACGTTTAAAACCCCAGTAGTTTCCATTGATACGGAAGAGGTGAAGAAGGAAAGAATCTGAGGGGGTAGAAGTAGTGCAAGGGTTCACAACTTGTGTGTTCATTTTTGGTAGAGGGAATGAAGTATCCTGTTGAAGCATTAGTACAATCTAGTGCTTCTGGCACAACACATGTGTCAAAGCTATTTTAAACTAAGTTGTGGGCAATCTAATTTAGGTAACCACTCAAAGTTGCAATAGAAATTTCCTGATATAAGCTGGGTTCCCTTAGGCATTTACTAACGGACCTAGAGCCATACACAAGTGCTTTCTGTAGCAGCATGCAGTACACTAAGCCATTTCTGGAGCCGTCGAGGCATAACTTCTTCCCATTTCCGCAACAAAAAAAAACGCCACCTTAGGGCAGGTGCAAGATGCATGCGCTGCAGTTGGGTATGCTAGGGGTGGATAAGAGGAGTATGATATTTTGGGTAGGTCATGGTCTGGTGGGTTGGGAATAGCGTTCTTAATGAGAAGCACATACATGTACTGTGATTAACAAGGCACTTTTATTCCCTTAGATGAGTGTCTTAATATATTTGATGCTGTAACTGTAATTTGCAATATGAAGTGTAAAAAAAAAATAGCCCAGTAGAAGAAGCAAAATGAGGCTTTATTAATACAATTGTATGTAGGTGTTTTCCATGGTGATACAACAGTGTAGGCGTAGCAGTGATGATGGGAACGATCGTTATTTTTAGTTTAAAAAGGCTGAGTGAAGCTGCACCTGAAAGGAAGACTAACGAAATTGAGACAGAAAATGAAGCTGATGTTATAAGTGCTCAATTTGAAAGACATACACAGATACATGTTTCATAGTAGATGTTTTTTGGGACTCAGGACCTGGTTTTCTTCTTTAAGAAAGCAAATAATTTAAAAAGCTAAACATCAGACATGTAACTACAGTAAAGGAAAAACAAGCATTTACAATGCAATGGTTTCGCCTTTGGAAAAGTTTGAGCTATTGGCAAAATTTGTTTTGAAAACAGATAAATAAATGGCATTGTCATTTACATTGCCATTACCTTAATCTCTCCTTACAAGATGTATGTGCACTGTGGGGTTTCCAGGGCTGAGGCCCGCGAGCCCAGACACTCATTAAAACCCACAAGGCGTTTTCATGCAAATCAGGAGGCCTCGACCACAGAACAGAGCTATCGTTTCAGGGCCCGCTTTTAGGAGGCCGGCGTCACCCCACCCCGCTGACTATCTTAAGCTTGCAAAAAATAAAAGCGAAATCATAGATTTGAGACCCCCCTTCTGCTTCAGGAACAAAACCTTAGTCTTTTCCACTGAAAGGGGGAGGTTTTGTGTGTTGCAACCGTCAGAGCTGTGTGTCAAGTAGGGCCCTTCAAGGAGGCACAGGCCCGTGTGGCAGTAAGAGAGCGAGAAAGAGAGGAATAAAGTAGGAGGCAAAGAAAAGCACGAGAGGGGAGGCAGGAGGGAGAAGAGAACAGAATGACTGCAGGCAAACAGAGGGAAAAGAAGGAGTGGGAGAGAAAAAGGCAATAAAGAGAAGGCAAGGATGAAGTAAAATAACCAAAGAGGGTGAGAGAGGAAAAGCGGGCAGATTGCGGTTGTAGAGACAGAGGGCAGAGAAGTGCGAGTCTCTATCTTGCTGTCTGCTCTGGTCATCTACATATAATTGGTAATATTAGTCATACGTCCCAATAATCTCCCCAACATAAGGTAAGTTAAGGCAGCGTAATATGCTGTTACCGTGATTCTATGTAGTAGCGTCCTGAAAACACACCACCTCTGGTCCACGCAAGATCACCTCTGGATCTGTACCACTGCCAATGGGAAAGGATTCACCAAACGGGAGACAGCTCCGGTCCATGAATCAAGGAGGTAAAAACACCAGGCTGTGTCCAGCCGGACGACGACGGAACAAAGCCCGGCCGCTGGGCGGAGCACAAGGGCGGGGGAAGAGTGGCTGGCTGTGCCCGGCCAGACGGCGGAGCAAAACCCGGCCACTGGGCGGAGCACAAGGGCGGGGGAAGAGTACAGGAAAGGCTAATCACCTCGGAAACACAGATTCCGAAAAAAGAACGTAAATAAACGAACATAGACCTATGCTGTCCCTGAGATTCGTAGATTTTATTTCTATACAGAGACTGCTGAAGTGATTATTTTTGTACTTTCGTAAAGAAGGAACAACTGCTTCTACTAGTTGTTTTAAGGGAAGAGACTTTCTACCCAACAAGTGAAGCCATGCTGGAATTTGTTGGCAGCTTCCCGTTTGATGAAATTGATATCCGTTTCTAAATACCTGTTAATTTCTTTGTTGTCCATTATTGCTTGGGGTAAGGTCATTGTATTGTGACTATCTTAAATATTCTACATGGAGAACTGCACCAGCATAAGTTATTAACTAAACAAATATAAAATGCATGTATTTGGGACGTGGGGCCTCCAGTAAATGACCATTTGTCTAAAAGTAGGGTTCAACTATACCACTCGCAGTGTAAAGCGCAGCAGGGGTTTGGTTCATCAGCAGACGGGCTACCCATGCTGCACGGGTTCTTGTCATGGACTGAGACCCCCAGAGTGGCCACGACCCCCAGTATGGAGGCCACTACAGCAGAGACTCACAGGGATCTCTCAGGGTGCGCACGAAGAGGAATCTAACGACGAGGACCTCCGACTTTTAGTATGGGTGAAAACAGTAAGTGGGCAATTCACCTTTTCATAAAATATTAGGCACCAGCAAGGACTGAAGAACACTCGAGTGACTCTCCTGTATGCGATGGTCAAGGGGTGGTGGTCTGGATTTGACTGTCCTCATACTCCAGACCTTTGTGCTTCAGGCTGCACTCGAATGAACTGAATTACACGTTTGCCAGGCCAGTAATGTCTATGTTAATCTGCTAACTTCACAAAGCATTGCAGTTGTTCGCGTGGTAACTTCAAATATCTCTCCCAATATACGGAGCTTATCAGAGTGTTAATGTGTTATCCGAATACTTCAGTACCTGTGCTGCGAGGTGCTGTCTCCCCTGCAGGCTACCCGAAGCTGAGACTACAATCCGTGTGTGTTGTGACTGCACTTCAGAAAATAAGGTGGCCTTCTGTGCTGCACCAGGTAGCAGGCAGCATGGGAACAGTAGCAAAGCCCCGCAGCCGTCCTCTCTGCCAGACCCCGATGCCAGGCCCTGTAATCAGATTGTGGTAAGCGCCAGTCGTCAGTTCAGCTAAAACAAAAAACAAAACGAGTACTTCACCCCTTCAGTGCTGATGACAAGGTCAACTCGTCATGGGTTTTACCTGCCCTGTGCTTATGACGAGTTGACCTTGTCATGAACAATGGGGATCCATTAAACTCAGCACAGAACGGGAAAACCCCCTAGCAGCCAAGGTGTTAAAGGGAAACGTGTGGGAAGGGCAGGGCCGGGCTTCAGCGTGGGCAGCTCTGGAAACAAGCATTGGCGGCGAAATGAAATAAAAACAAGCACCTACGGGCACACGGACAGCGGGAGGGGGGACTGACAGCGGGAGGGGGGGCGGATACGGACAGCGGGAGGGGGGCCGACACGGACAGGGGGGGGGCGGGAACAGCGAGTACTTAAAGGGAAACGTGTGGGAAGGGCAGGACCGGGCTTCAGCGTGGGCAGCTCTGTAAACAAGCATTGGCGGTGCGAAATGAAATAAAAACAAGCACCTACGGGCACACGGACAGCGGGAGGGGGGACGGACCGCGGGAGGGGGGTGCGGGCATGGACGGGGGGGGCGGGAACACTAGCCCAATTTAACTACATACCGCCCACCAGATCATGCCCTCACCGTATCCCACTCAACCAGTACGTGACCATACGTATAACTATATCCGTTTGCGAGAGCGGAAGCGTGGGATTACGCAGAAGGTACTAGCCTCTAACCCCAGAGCCAACAGTCTAATCTGCTGTGAGGTATTGCAGATATATAGATATATAAGTGTGTGTGTGTGAAGTAATTGCCACTGAGCGGTAATCTTTTGCAATGGGGAGAGAGGAGGCGGCAAGTTGCTGCCTGACCATGGGATAGGACTGAGGTCGGAACGGGATTTCCTCACCTGAGTGCGCCATGGATGCACATTGATCACCGCCGAACACTAGGGACATCTCAGGATGTTTGGTATTCACATTACTTAATGGGATACCTCGATGAACTATGCTGACCATCATGCAGTTCACTCAGAGTTGGAAACAGTTAGCGCACACCTGCAGTTGAGGAGGAGCAGAGGGACGACTTCAAAGGGAGTGGCCTCCGCTTCATCCGGGAGATTTCCAGCAGCCTGTGAGACTGGCACTGAAGACGGCCAAACCGGCCAGAAACGCGTCTGCCCATCACTACAGCGTTTCATGGACTGCAAAAGACTGGGCTCTGTTTTGTTCCAATAAACCCTCTGCCTATCCCGGAGCATGTGTCCCGCTTACTTTTTACTGTGAAGGTGAGCATTGGAGGTGTGTGTGTGTGTGTGTGTGTGTGTGTGTGTGTGTGTGTGTGTGTGTGTGTGTGTATATATATATATATATATATATATATATATATATATATATATATATATATATATATGATCAAGGCTGCAGGGACGGCCGAAACGAGTCGTGACAAGCTGTTTATTTGGGAATAAATGAATGCTGCAACATAAGTTGGTCCATGCCTCGTATTTCTACCTAAGGGTTGGAGTGCTGCTGCTGCGAGGTATTGTAGATATATAGGTGTGTGTGTGTGTGTATATATATATATGTATGTATATATATATATATATATATATATATATATATATATATATATATATATATATATACTGTATAAACAAATTAGTTATTCGAAAGGATACTGAGAGCAGACTCGTGACCGTGTCTGTATAGAAGGCGTATCTATGCCAGAGAGTCTTGCCATTGAACAGTCTTTAGGCATTTCAGACATTGTATATCCTAGGCCAAACTGTGGACATAGGGTACAACAAAATGAGGACAACTTAA
Source organism: Lissotriton vulgaris (assembly GCF_964263255.1). Classification (NCBI taxonomy): domain Eukaryota; kingdom Metazoa; phylum Chordata; class Amphibia; order Caudata; family Salamandridae; genus Lissotriton; species Lissotriton vulgaris. The sequence goes on from NC_141693.1 coordinate 1,900,546,743, forward strand.
TCAAAGGGTTAAGGGAATCACTTAAGACCTGCTGCCAAATGTGGTATAATAGAGTGGACCAGACCTATCTGGGCTCAATGGACTAAGAGGAGGTTCTGCCAAGAAGAGCTAGATGCTGTAGGAGGGGAACTGCCACTCTGCTTGTTGCTTTTCTGGTCTGGCCTAATGCTTGCTGCATCTGGATTGGGCAATGAAATGACTGTACTTTGCTTTCTGTATCCAGCTACCAAGGTTCTCCACGAACATGTGTGTGCTTGCCACCTGTCGAAACTCAGGGCCATCAAGGATTTCATCTGTAGCCCCTGAATTCCTTTGCTGGGAGTTCAGACCTGCCAAGTGTTGCCAATTCCAGTGTGTGTGTATGTGTATATATATATATATATATATATATATATATATATATATATATATACACATACACTCACACACCCCTATATATCTGCAATACCTCGCAGCAGCAGCACTCCAACCCTTAGGTAGAAATACGAGGCATGGACCAACTTATCTTGCAGCATTCATTTATTCCCAAATAAACAGCTTGTCACGACTCGTTTCGGCCGTCCCTGCAGCCTTGATCATATATATACAACGACTTATTTGTTAGACATGTTATCAAATATTATCGTTATATTGATGATGTGTTCCTGATATGGCAGGGAACCCAAGAAGAGGCGTTATCATTCATTGCCACCATCAATAACAACAATATGAATTTAATTTTCACTTCTATGATCAGTTCAGTGCAGATTGATTTCCTTGATGTTAGGCTCCAAGTGAAAAATGGTATACTTAATACTACACTATTTCGGAAGCCCACAGCTGGGAACATTACATTACATGCTGCTAGTTCCCACCCTCAACATTTGATAGCCAGTATACCATATGGGGAGATCTTAAGATTAAAACGCATTTGCAGTGATCATGAAGATTTTTTAGCATGTCAAGACAATATGTGTGCCCGTCTTAAAAATCGCGGATACAGCAACAAAGTAATTGCCAATGCCATTAAAAAAGCTAGTGAACGTCCAAGGAATTCTTTGTTCCCTCAGCTTCAATGTGAGAAAGCACCAGCTAATCAGGTTTCTGATAACCCCAGATTTATTACCACCTTTTCTAGGCAAGAAAGGAAAATCAGAAGTATTATAACTAAACATTGGCCAATTGTTTTGACCGATGTTATACTACAAGAAAGATTGCCCAACACACCTTCTATTACCTTTAGGAAGGGTAAATCTATGGGTACTGAACTTGACATTAATTCTCCAGAAACTAAAAAACCAACATTGTGGCTACACACTAGCAATGGCTTCAGGCGGTGCACTTCCTGTCGTGCTTGCAAATTTGGTTGTAACAAAACTACCTATCAAATACCCTTTCAGACATCCCCAGTTCCAATAAAAGGCAGCTACAACTGTAAAACTGAATGTGCTGTCTATGTTTTGACGTGCACTTGCGGGCTTAACTACATTGGTAGTACCAAGCAGCCAGTGCACGTCAGAATATTGCAGCACATAAGGGCAATATTGCATAATGACCCTGCCTATCCTGTAGCCAGGCACTTTGCTCAATGTCATAATAAGGACATCAACTGTCTGTCATACTATGTTGTCAGCGCCGTTCCTAAATCTAAGAGGGGTGGCAATAGAGAGCGTCAATTGCGACAACTTGAAACAAAATTTATATTAGAGTTTGACAGCAAGTGGCCTCAGGGTTTGCATAACACAGAGGATATGCACACTTATCTTTAGGGTCATAATATCATTTATATTTGCCTGTCTCAAAGAATTTAAAACAGTTGTTCTACCATTTCAAACCAATTTAATGATATCCTTATTCAACAGCAGTGCTACTGAACAAGTCAGCAACTTTTTCTGCCTTATCTTGATTACTATTTTACAATGTGCTCGTTTTTAGCAATTAAGCTACTTTTGTATAATTTTATCGTTTTTAATGTTTTACCCGGACGGAGTATCTTATTATTGATGAATTGTTATACATGCTTGCTATGAATTCGTATATTGTATTTTATAATATTAATCAAGGTTTTATTATATTTATTGCACTGCACTTCTTTATGCTCATTTGCACATCACTGTCTTTTTTGCACTGTCTGATTAGTCCTTTCAATAGGAATTGTTTGCACTACGCACTTTAATCGAGTACTTGGTTGCTTGGATTTATCCGGATATTTTCACAATATACAAGATGGGCGCAAATTTATCATGTTACATTGTAACATTGATACAAACTTGGATTTATCCAGTTAGAAATGTTTAGTATTTAAATAACTTGACTTTGCAAAAGAACGCTATAATTTATAAGATTAATGTATGTGCAACACATGAACATGTATTAATATTTTATAAATTATTTTAATAGCGACTGAAGCATGTATTGATGTCAGGTATAGAAGAAGTACTAGGCAGTATATGAGAACACAGTCTTTTTTCAATGCCTTTTAATCTTGTGAATCTCACTGAAATGCAACTCAGGTGTGCACTTTCACTATTTGTTTATAAAGAAAAAAATGGCGCAGTTTAGCTGAATGTGATCAAGGGCTGCACAGCCCGAAACGCGTTGTCGTGAGAGGTGACAAATAAAATACTTCTTGCCTGAAACATTTGCTGTTGAGGCCTGAGTTTCCTTCTTCGCCTGGCGTTTGCTTGGAAGTGGTGGGAATCGTCTCGAATATATATATATATATATATATATATATATATATATATATATATATATATATATATATATATATACACACACTGGGAGTTGTAGTCTTCAACAATGCTACATCTCGGTGGACGATCACATGGTTGGGGGAGGCGTGTGCTTCTCACTCGACAGCTGTGCAGAACTATAAAAACTGGGCAATACTTACCTGCAGTTCGACAGCGGCATCCGAAGAAGGCGCACCAAGCCGAAATGCATCATGCCACTACTGCTAAATCAATAAAGAAACCTCATTCGAATTCCCTGCCTGTGACTCTTCCTTCTGCGTGCTGGAGGTTTTCTTGGATATATATATATATATATATATATATATATATATATATATATATATATATATATATATATATATATATATATATATATGCATTTATGGTTGAACAAAAAATGTCAGTGATCCTAAACTACATGTCCCAGAATGCCTGTACGAGATACAGGAAGTGATGTAACTGAGTTTTTTTTCTTTATTTAACTGTGAAAATAATGTCGACTCAGTTAACCTGTGAGCAAGGTCTCCGTAGAGACCGAAACGCGTAAGGTGTTGCTGGTTGCTGAATAAACAACTTACAATCGACTGAAACCCAGTGTGGTTTTGAACTTTATTTGTCACACGGGAGTGCACGAGGAACAAACTTCCCCGCAAGGAGAAAATCTGAATCTATGTAATCGCAGCGGGTCCTGCTGCGCCTCGCGTGCACCGCCCCAGAGCACCCGAGAGCCTCCGAACTGGGGCCAGATTGAATTCATATATATATATATATATATATATATCAAGGTTACTCATAGTGCAGGCCTCCAGCTGCCCGTCAAGCCTTCCGTGGCTGCCCGCGCCCCCCTGAGACATCGCACCTGTGTTTTTGTTTTACTTTTTTTTTTTTTAAGAGTGTCTGCAGCAGCGCAAGAGACTCTGCTGCTCTGTGGGGGCCGGGCGATCCTAGCGATGGCCAGAGTAAAGCTGCAGGGGCCTAAGAAGAGGTGAAATACATCAGAGCTTCATTAACATGCAAATGGCCTTTTTTTTTTTTTAAAGTTTGAAAGCTTTATTGAAAGAGAGGATATTTAACAACAATGTGACATCAGTAGAGAAGCAAAAATGCAGAGAAGAAACATATGTAAAAACCTGAGACTACCGATGACACTAGGAAACCAAGCATTTTCTAAATTTTTTAGGGGGGAGGGAGAAAAAGGAAATAGAGACCTGTTATGACAAATTATGCTTATATAAAGGTATTGGCAGATAAAACAATTGGACAATAAAAGGAAAAAGGTACACTATATCTAAAAATCTTATATTATAAATAAAACCGTGAACTGTAAGAAATAACACTTATAGGTGAGAGTAACCTTCAAGGAGGTTTAAAATGTTCAGAGGAGAAAGAAGTGTAAGTCTGTTTGGCAGATTGATCTAAGTATATGGTATGGGGTAACCAATAAAAATCAACATTGCGAAGGGGTTTACAGGAGGAGGCAAAAGCAACATCAAGTCAATGGAAATTGCATAGTAAATTCCACCAACAAAGTATGGAAACTTTGGTAAGGGACTTCCAATTAGAGGCAATATGTTGAAACGCAAGGGCCAGCATAAGGTCAAAAAGACCAAGTGAGTGTGACGGGAGATGTAAAGATTCCGTGAGACTCCCCAAAAACACAAGGGCATTGGAGTAAGGAACAGAGAGTGTAAAAATGTGTTAAATGTAAGACCAGACCTGCCTCCAGAATGCTGCTACAGAAGGACAGAAAAATAAAAGGTGAAGGAGATCAGCATCGGGTGCACTGAATGTCCAGCAATTAGAATCCGAGGAAGAAATAAAGCGAGAAAGAGAAAGGGGAGAAAGATAGTCTATTATAAAGGAAGAAAAGAGATTGAGTAAGGGAAGCAGAACGAGAGGTCTTCAGAGTTTTAGACCATAACTTATCCCAGAGAGGAACAGGCCATGAGCAACCAAAATCTGATTCCCAAGAGAGCTCTAGTTTACTTTTGGCACGTTCAGGATTGGGGGCAGAGAAGAAACGGTAAATAAGAGAAGCTTTAGGAAGAGTGGCAAGTATACCAGAAGAGGGGAAGGAGAGAGAGGTGAGTCGGAAGAAGGGAGAGAATAATTTCCATAACAATATAATATTTCTGGGAAAACAACTGAGGGCAACGATACCGTGTTCGAAATTGGGGGAAGGAGCAAGGCGAGGAACCGTCTAAGAGTTGATTAACCCAAATAATACCTTTTGATCTCCAAGAAGACCAAGCGATAGGTCTATTATTTAGCAGAATAAGTGAATTATTCCAGATGGGTGAGAGCAAGAAAGATTCACGAAATATATTGAATGGGGAAAGCAAAGGTTTCAAGAGAAGTATGTTAGAGGGGAAATAGTATAAGGGGATTTGGTAGTAAATCTAAGTACTTCTTGAAATGAAAAGGGCAGCAATAAAGAATGTTCAATATGGAGCCAGAGGGGGGGAAAAGGAGACAGCTCAGACGACAACCACCTAGAAGCCTGACGTAAAGAAAAGGATTTGTGATAAAGACGAAAATCAGGATAATTGACACCGCCATTTGATTTGACCTTGCGAAGAGTTGAGAGAGCTATCCTGGCTTTTTTTTGTTTCCAAAGAAATTTGGACAAAACGTAATCGATACGATGTGAACCGGAAGCATAGAGAACATATAAATAAGAATAGGAGCAATCATAATTTTAATAGAATCAAGACGGCCCCACCAAGAAAGAAATAAGGGATTCCAGGAAGAAAACAATTGTTCCATTCTTGAAATAACTGCAGACAATGCAAATGGTCTTTTAACACCTTGACTGCTAAGGGGAATTCCCCTCCTGTGCTGCATTTACTCAATCACCATTGTTCATAACAAGGTCAGCTTGTCATAAGCACAGCTCCAGTGTACTGTATGACGAGCTGACCTTGTCATGAGCATGGAAGTGGTTAAAGACCTGTGAAGTGCTCGTGTGTGTGTGTGTGTGTGTGTGTGTGTGTGTGTGTGTGTGTGTGTGTGTGTGTGTGTGTGTGTGTGTGTGTGTGTGTGTGTGTGTGTGTGTGTGTGTGTGTGTGTGTGTGTGTGTGTGTGTGTGTGTGTGTGTGTGTGTGCGCGCGCCCCCCCCAAGCTGGCGCAGGGTGAGGTGACAGAGGGAATGGGATTGAGAGAGAGGGAGGGAAAGAGGGGGACGGACAGGGATGGAGAGAGATGGACAAGGAGGGAGACGGAGGGTGAGGGAGCTGGAGAGGGTGGGAAAGGGAGTGTTGGACATGGCCCTTCTGGCAGGTTCACCCCTAAACTTTTTGCTTTTTGAATGTGAATTGGTGGTAGTGATTATTGGTTTCTGCACACTTTCACTGTGTCCAAGTGGAAAGTGCGTGCGTTGAGTAAGGTTGGCCTGCCCTCCCATAGGAATGCATGGGGAATGTCTGTGTCCCTGGTAGTTCCTGATGCGTGAGGTGTGCAGGCTAGAGTTTGGTATGTGCGGACTCATGTGATTGAATGCTGCGCAATGATGTGTGCAGCGTGAATGTGTCTAGTGTGGAAGTGCCACTTCTAGACATGGGTGTGAGTGTGCTGGCACGTGATTGGCTGGAGCTGGTTGGTGAGCCTGGCTCCAGGAGTCTGGATGGGTCTGCCCCGGTGGTGAATTGAGAGATTAGCATGCTGATGTGAGGGAGGGGTGCACCTGGGTCCTGAATAGGGCTGGGCTTTCCCCACACAATGCTGGCTCCGCCCTCTGTGGTGCGTCTAATGTCCCTAGCCCTGCCAGTGAATAGAGTGAGGGGCTGAGCACATCAAGAGTGCTCACAAACCAGCTGCGACTGGTTTTTCCCCTCACCCTGAAGCCAGACAAAGGATTTATCCGTATAAAAAGGGGATGTGTCCCCTTGCAGGTTGTTCTCTTCCAGGATCCTATCTGAGGGGGGCTGTTGCTGCTGCTGGGCGCCAGAAAGACCGCCACTTGGACTGCCTCCTTCCCTGGAGGCCCAGTGAGTGGCTCTGGGGAGCGCTTTGCTTTTACTCCTTTATCCCCACAGCGCCTGGAAGTGCGTGGTTTCCCTTTCCAGGAGCGCTGTGTGGCTGGCCCCTAGCTCGTTTTTGTGTGGGGGGGGAGAGCAGGTGCCTACCCTGCGCGTGGCCCCGCAAATTGCTGATTTACGGCGCGGGTGCCCACCCTGCTTGTTTGCTGTTTTTATGCCCCCCAAGTGAGTGCCCACCTCGCATTTGTGCCGCTCGTGGCGCTTCGCTCTGTATTATTGATTTCGAGGGAGCTTACCCCTCCTGTATCTCCCCGTATCACTGCCGCGGGCCCGGGCCACCAAGGAAACCCAACCCGGATGTAATTGGCCGGCCGGCCAATTGCAGCGCGGCCTGGCCGGAAGTCCCGCCCCCGCAGCGGGAGACAAGGAAGAGGTGGCCGAAGGTGCAGGGGGGGGCTCCGTTGTGGAAGAGGAGCCCCGCGCTGCACACAGAAGAAGCCTACCGAGGCTGTCTGGTCCCCCGCGAGGCTCTCGCAAGTGAGAGAGCCCCGCCCGCCACCTGTGAGAGGACCCGGACCCAGGAGCGGGACCGGGTGAGAAAGGAGACGGGGACCGAACGAGGAGTCCTGTAAGCCAGTGAGTGGGGCTCCGTTTGGCAGTGCTGGGGGCATTTGTTTGCAGTGGCTCCACCTAGGGGCATCTTCTCTCGGGCCCCAATTCCAGGAGAGGGGGCGTCTGGGCACAATGCCGGTGCCCGCCCACCTCCTCCAGCACCCTGGGGCATTGCTTTGTTTCAGAGCCCCGACAGGCTCCACCAGTTTTGGGGCATTTCGGGTGGTAGTGTGGCCCCGGCAGACAGCGGGCCGCTCCCCCCCACACTGGGTACGATTCTTGATGAGCCCCAGAGAGGCTCAAGGGGGCATATTTGTTTTACGAGCCCTGAGAGGCTCTGGAGTGCCGCAGTGTTTGTTTAGAGCCCACGAGGCTCTTGGGGCCATTTGTTGATTTCGAGTCCCCAGAGGGGGGACTCCAACGTCAGGGGGACATTCTATTTGTTTAGGGCCCGAGGCTCCAGCATTGGCCCAATTGTCTCCACAGCTGCCCAGCACTTAGTGGGCAGCTGCTCCGTTTAGGCCCTGACATTTGGGACAGTTCTAATGTTAATGCTAATGTGATTTCTGCGCAATTGTTCCTTGCTGCACCGCTGAAGGTATATCTCTGCCTCATGTGTTTTCCTTCCCTACATCTCTGAATGTTAGGATGCATCATGTGTAACGTTCTCATGCTTAGACCCCTAAATGTATAGTGATACTTAGGTGGTTGTTTTCTCCTAGTACAGGTGTTGCTAGTGAGGTCCTGGTTCACTGCGTAATAGTCTCCTAAGGTGGTTAGGGTTGCGTAGGTGGTACTTACCTGTTACCAGTGGTCACTGGTTGTGTGCTTTTATGTTCTATTTTGTGCTACATTTGCTATTTGATGCTACAAGTGTTCTATGTGCTAATTACTATTTCTACCAAGTACTATTTCTGAAAGTGCATATTCCTGACAGTGGTCCAGGTGGCCCTGTCTTGTACAAAACCCCTGTAAATTCTACCCGTGCCTGTTGGCACATTGTAAAGTGTGTGTTCTTATCTAATGTGTTTTGGTATAATACAAAGGCTATTTTTAGGTCTCGCCTGTCGATGCGCATGCGCATCGAGCTTGCGAGACTATGGGGGCTTAAACAGTCTTTAACCAACTTGCAAGGAATCGTGGCGATTTCTTGCAGTGCCCGTGAAATTCAAGCTCAATGCGCATGCGCATTGACATTAAAAGCGCGTGCACATGAAAGCGACAAGGCTCCCTCCCACGGCAATCCCCAACCCCATCCGCCAGCACCTCCCCTCTCTCTCCCCGCACACACAGACAGGGTCGCATTCCTCCACAGACAGGCTGCCATTTCTCATCCCCCTCCCCAGCCACCAGCTCCTCTGTCTCGTCTCCCTTAACCATGCACAACTCACACACTGAAACACACTATTTTTAAAACAAAATTCGCCAGCCTTCGACATCTGTTCCCCAGCCCCCAGACAAAATTCGCCAGCCTTCGACATCTGTTCCCCAGCCGCCAGAACCTCCCCTCTCTCTCCCCGGACACAACCAGGATCGCAATTCTCCTCCCCCTCCTCCTCTCTCTACCCGGACACAGCCAGGCTCGCAATTCTCCTCCCCCTCAAGGCTCCCTCCCACGGCAATCCCCAACCCCATCCGCCAGCACCTCCCCTCTCTCTCGCACCCACCCCCAGCCGCCAGCACCTCCCCTCTCTCTCTCCGCACACAGACAGGGTCGCATTCCTCCACAGACAGGCTGCCATTTCTCATCCCCCTCCCCAGCCACCAGCTCCTCTGTCTCGTCTCCCTTAACCATGCACAACTCACACACTGAAACACACTATTTTTAAAACAAAATTCGCCAGGCTTCGACATCTGTTCCCCAGCCGCCAGAACCTCCCCTCTCTCTCCCCGGACACAGCCAGGCTCGCAATTCTCCTCCCCCTCCCCCTCTCCGGACACAGCCACGCTCGCAATTCTCCTCCCCCTCACCAGACGCCAGCGAGACCTCCCCTCTCTCTCCCTGGACACAGCCAGCCTCGCATTTCTCCTCCCCCTCTCCCTGGACACAGCCAGCCTCGCATTTCTCCTCCCCCTCCCCATCCGCCAGCACCTCCCCTCTCTCTCCCTGCAGTATCACGAACGTGTCTTGTTTTAAACACGCATTTCACAGCTTCGAATTGAGGACTAAAACATGTACATGTGTGGGAGTGAACGGCAGCGTTCAAATGCTGGTTGCAAGTTGCAGCCCGTTCCTTTCTGCTGATACTTACTTTGTATCGAGTGCCGAGCCTTCATACTTAAAACCAGGGCTTCAAACTGAGCCAGCAAAGGGAAGCCGCATTGAAAGCCCCCTCAGCCACCCACCCCATCAACCCACACGAAACAGATAGAGGGCTGCCATTGTTTTTGATTTGGGTGGGCTCAACAGCATTTGAACGCTGGCTATTGGCATTGTAATTTATTGTTCATTATCAGACTCGCTAGAAATGGTGCTCGTTTAGCAACGGATCCTTTCGTACAACACACACTCCGTTCACACCACTTCGCCACACCACAACAAAATTTTCATACACACATACCCGGATCAAGGGGACTTTCACACACACCCTCTATTATGTCTCCTTGGGTTACATTTATACGCACACACAACACATACTACATTACACGCACAATTTATGGATTGCTAACACAGCTTATGCTTACTTAACACTACCAACCTGCTAGACAGTGGCCACAGCTTCTAATTACACTTGGGACACAAATCTGGCACACAATCTCTGATTCATATGCATAGTAACAGACATCCCTATATACCAGGCGTACCTCCTCACCCACTCTGCATCTATCACCCACTCTGCATCTATCACCCACTCTGCATCTATCACCTCTGCATCTATCACCTACTCTGCAGCTTGCACCCACTCTGCAGCTTGCACCCACTCTGCAGCTTGCACCCACTCTGCAGCTTGCACCCACTCTGCAGCTTGCAACCACTCTGCAGCTTGCAACCACTCTGAAGCTTGCACACATACACAAAGGAAAACACAACTCACAGACAATACTTTACTGCTGGTCAGTATACATCCAGACTCGCTACTAATGTTGCTCGTTTACCAACGGATCCTTTATTACAACACACACTCCGTTCAGACCACTTCGCCACACCACAAAGTTTTCATACACACATTCCCAAGTTCCAGCCCGTTCCTTTCTGCTGATACTTAGTTTGTATCGAGTGCCGAGCCTGCATACTTAAGACCAGGCCTTCAAACTGAGCCTGCAAAGGGAAGCCGCATTGAAAGCACCCTCAGCCACCCACCCCATCAAGCCACACGAAACACATAGAGGGCTGCCATTGTTTTTTTTTATTTGGGTGGGCTCACCAGCATTTGAACGCAGGCTATTGGCATTGTAATTTATTGTTCATTATCAGACTCGCTAGAAATGTTGCTTGTTTAGCAACGGATCCTTTCGTACAACACACACTCCGTTCAGACCACTTCGCCACACCACAAATAACTTTAAAAAAAACACTTTCACGGCAGCTTGCAACCACTCTGCAGCTTGCACACATACACACAGGAAAACACAACTCACAGACAATACTTTACTGATGATCAGTATACATCCAGACTCGCTAGAAATGTTGCTCCTTTAGTAACGGATCCTTTCTTACTACACACACTACGTTCAGACCACTTCGCCACACCACAACAAAATTTACATACACACATTCACGGATCAAGGGGACTTTCACACACACCCTCTATTACGTCTCCTTCAGTTGCATTTTTACGCACCCACAACTAACACATACTACATTACACGCAGAACTTATGGATTGCTAACACAGTTTAGGCTTACTTAACACTACCAACCTGCTAGACAGTGGCCACAGCTTCTAATTACACTTGGGACACAAATCGGGCACACAATCTCGGATTCATATGCATAGTAACAGACATCCCTATACACCAGGCGTACCTCCTCACCCACTAGGCATCTATCACCCACTCTGCATCTATCACCTCTGCAGCTATCACGCACTCTGAAGCTTGCACCCACTCTGAAGCTTGCACCCACTCTGCAGCTTGCACCCACTCTGCAGCTTGCACCCACTCTGCAGCTTGCACCCACTCTGCAGCTTGCACCCACTCTGCAGCTTGCAACCACTCTGCAGCTTGCAACCACTCTGCAGCTTGCAACCACTCTGCATCTTGCACACATACACACAGGAAAACACAACTCACAGGCAATACTTTACTGCTGATCAGTATACAACCAGACTCGCTACAAATGTTGCTCGTTTAACAACGGATCCTTTCTTACAACACACACTCCGTTCACACCACTTCGCCACACCACAACAAAGTTTTTCATACACACATTCACGGATCAAGGGGACTTTCACACACACACTCTATTACGTCTCCTTGGGTTGCATTTTGACGCACACACAACACATACTAAATTACATGCACACCCAAAAAAGAAAAATGACAGCAAGTTCGAGGCACAGGAGGGATGGCTAGCTTTACTTTCAAAAGACTTGTGTCAAAACGAAAAAAAAAAAACCCATTCAGCTGGCCTACTATTTCCCCACATCCCTCTACAGCGTGATACGATCACACTCCCACAACCTCCATCACGCACCATCACTCAGCAACACACCCTCACACACAACCTCAACAGCCTCACCCTCACACACACTCAATCACCCTCACCCACTCACCATCACACACCATCACTCAACACCCCCAAACCCTCCCACCCCCTCACACCCCCTCACCCTCACAAACACTCCCCCTCACCCACAGTCACACACTCAACCTTCAAACTCGCACACCCTCACTCACCTTGACACCCTCACAACACTCAGCCTCACTCACGCTCAAACTATCACCTTCACTCACCCACACCTATCATCACACACTATCACATCCCATTACCCTCACCTTCACACACCCTCACACCATCACCCTCACACCCACACTCATACTCACACCGTCACCCTCACTCACCCTCACACAACATCACACACCCCCTAAAAATCACATCCAATCACCCTCACACCGTCCAAGTCCACCCTCACAACCCTCAAACCCTCACTCATACTCACATCGTCATCCTCACTCACCCTCACACACCATCACACACACTCACACCCCCTGACCCTCACATCCACTCACCCTCACACTGTCAAAGACAACACTCCAACTACACCATAAAAGTACAATACCACACTACAACTCTACACTCCAACTACAACTCCACCCTCAAACTCCACACAAAAATAACGTTAGTCAACATTTACACTCACCCCCTCATCCTCACACACACACTCACAACACTCACACCCTCACTCATACTAAAACAGTGACCCTCAATCACTCTCTCACACCATCACGCACCCTCAAACACCCAAAGACTCACATCCACTCACCCTCACACTCACACAGTCCAAGTCCACCCTCCAACTACACCCTATACCTACAATACCACCCTACAACTCTACACTCCAACTACAACTCTACTCTCCAAATCCACACATAAATAACGTAAGGCAACATTTATTTTAATACGTAAAATTCGGATTACACACTTGTAGCTATTAAAACATTAAAACTTAATGCAACTCAAGGACAGTGCAGCAATTAATACACAAAAATAAAGAAAGGGATTGTAAAATAAAACAGTTCTTTAACAAAGATCATAAATGCACACAAAATAGACAAACATATGAATACACAGCAAAAAATACAACAATTTTTAAGTGGACAAAGTGAGCTAAAGGAAAAAAATTCACAACAGAAAGCACTTACTAAAGTAAGGGAAAATAAACAAGTAAACAATGCCAGAAATAATCAAAAACACAAACAAAATGCGTCATCACAAAAGCACAAGACTCTGGTGTTGCTCTGACTGATGCTGCTGTTGCACGAAGTGTTTTGGTGGTGCTAAGTGCACAACCACAGGAAAACCGTACACCAAAACAGCATCAAACAACATCAAAAGAGCACTACTCAACAACACAACAGCCAACGCCCCTTGCCCACGCAGCTGTTCACAAAAAATTAGGGAAGTACAGAAAATACAAAAACATCCTAAGACGTCTACCCTTATGCCCATAAATTAAAAGCAACACCCTTATTCTCACTGTTGCATACATCAAAGATAGTTCACATACACATTCTGATCTAACACATACTAAGCTACAAAACACAAAACACGTTTGGGGAAGAAAATAGACTGCATACAGTACTACAAATTTACACATACTGTGGCAAACTCCAAAAGGCTCACATGCACTCACACCGTCAAAGTCCAGCCTCCAACTACACCCTATAACTACAATACGACTCTCCAACTCTACACTCCAAATACAACTCCAGCCTCCAACTGTACACATAAATATCGTTAAGCAACTATTTGAATTATACGTAAAAGGAGGATTACACACTTGCAGCTAGTCCAAAATGCAAACTTAAAGCAACGCAAGGAGGGTGCAGCTATTAATACACAAATATGCAAACAGGGATTGGAAAATAAAACAATTCTTTCACAAAACGCATAAAATACACATATTACATCACTGTACATCCTCTTAATACATTGCTAGGGAAAATAAATTCAGCAAATACACAAAGTTTCCTTTAATACATCGAGTACCTCAATAACATATAATCCGGCTACTTCAGCATCACAGGAAAAAAACAATGCAAACACAACATACATAAATATATTATAAACTAAATAGCACTTCAAAGTTCAAATAACAGCTCTTGTACGGCAAATAACAAACACCAGCAAAAAATACATTACATTACAGTTTTAGAAAACCTATGCATTACATATCGACAATTGAAAACAAGACTTTAATTTACATTACATTACAAACATTTACAAATATTACGATCGAAAAAAAAAAAGTTATAGAAACACACTCCTATTCAGTCGTTAACTTAAAGATAGTATAGATACTACATTACATTACATAAAAAAACACTTTGGAATACATTCTTACATGTCAAACGACGCAGCAACAGCACAGGAACAAGAACACGCCTTCCGCGCACCAACATTCTCGATCTTCTGGGGAATTCCACCGTTAACGTAAGCAAATCGGAACGCAACGTCAAAAACGTCGCGCTCCGATTGGCTAGAAATAAACGTCAAGGAAACGTAAACACTCACAACACAAAAATAAACTAGAACGCTAACGTAGGGAATGTCAAGGTGACGCATTGCGTCAGCCATTTTTAAAATAATAAAATTAATACGGGACTCCACAGACACCTAAAACACACATAACACCACACAGTAATTAAAAAACATACACAGTTCTATTACATACAAAAATACACATAAGGCAGGACAATTACAAAGGGAACATCTATCACGTTTTTTTTACACGACACATAATAAATAATTAATATTAACATACACACACTCATAACATCACCCTCACACACCAAAACTCTCACACTCCTTCACACACCCTCAATCACCCTGACACAACATCACCCTCACACACCATCACACACCTTCAGCCTCACACCCACTCACACCCCCTCACACTCACACACACTCACGCACCCTCACTCCGCTCAAAAAATAACACCCCTCACAACAAGCTCACTCACTACACCCGACAGCCGCACCCACTCACACCCCTCACACTCTCTCACCATCAACACCCCTCAGCCTCACACAGCCTTACCCTCTCCCCTCACCCTCACACACCCTCAATCACCCTCACACCATCACCCTCACACACCCTAACTCTCACCCTCAACAACTCACACACACTCACACTCCTTCGCTCACCCTCACCCTCACACCCCATCACCCTCACACACCCTCACTCCCATCACAACATCACACCCCTCACAACACTCTCACACTCACTACACCTCACACACTCACCCTCAAAAACCCTCACACCCCCTCACACCCCCTCAAACCCCCTCAAACCCCCTCACTCACACTCACAATCACTCACACTCACAATCACTCACAATCACTCACACTCAGCCTCACACACCCTCACGCTCACACACCGTCACACACCCTCTGCCTAACAACACCTCTCACCCTCACTCACCCTCACACACACTCACACACCGTCACACACCCGAAACCTCACACCCCCTCACTCACCCTCACACTCACACACCCCCTCACCCTCAAACACCTTCCACTCACACACACACGCTCCCCTAAAACCCATCACAACACTCTCACACTCACTACACCTCACACACTCTCAGCCGCAAACAACCTCACTCATCCTCACCCTCACACACACTCACACCCCCTCACCCTCACACCCCATCACACACACACGCTCACTCCCCTCACCCTCACAACAACACCCTCACACCCCCTCACTCACACACACTCACACTGACTCACACTCACACACCCTCACACACCCTCTGCGTAACAACACCTCTCACACCCTCACTCACACTCACGCACCATCACACACCCAAAGCCTCACACCCCCTCACTCACCCCCTCACTCACCCTCACACACACACCCCCTCACACACACCCCCTCACCCTCAAACACATGACATTCACACACACACACCCTCCCCTGACACCCGTCACAACACTCTCACACTCACTACACCTCGCACACTCACCATCAAACACCCTCCCACACACTCACCCACGCTCAGCCTTGCAACTTGTCACAATAAACACGCCTCACACTCACACCCTTACCATCATCCCCTCAGCCTCATTCACATTCAATCAACATCACAACACCTAACTCTCAGACTCACCCACTCACACACAATCACACTCCCTAACTCACCCTCACACACCCTCAGCCTCACACCGTCACACACCCTCACTAAACATCAAACACCCTCACTCACCCTCACACACCCAGCCCAACACACAACGTCACATACACTCAGCCTCACAAACACTCACTCAACTTCACCATCACACACACTCACACCCCCTCACACTCACACTCCCTCACACTCACAACACTCATGCTCACACCCCTCACACTCACATTCCTCACTCTCACACCCCTCACCCTCACACCACTCAAGCCACAGATGGGTGTGCGATGGGAGGACGCTCAGCTTGCAGGGCTGTGCTTCTATCCCCTGCTGCACTCTCCTGCTCTCTAGAAATGTGGCATAACAACATAAGCTGCCATCAAAGTCACGTCAATACAAATCATGTGGCATTCCAAATGCTATAGGTGTCACATTCAAAAAAATTAAAACTATTGGCATTGTAAATGACTAATCTATCAATGTAGCTATTTGGAAAAACTACACACAAAAAAAAAAAAATTACAATACCAATAGCTCCCACGTTTCTAATGCGAGACCTATTGCATTTCCAATGCTTGTTATATATAACCTTGTGTGGAGTTTCCTTTGTGGTGGGCCTTGGGTGTTGTTGCTGGGTGCGTGTGCAAACACTTAACCTACATAGCCTCCAAGTTTAGCATTGCTGCTCGCGTCACGTTACCTAGAGGGTGAGCAGGGGTTATCTTGGCGTGTAACTTAGGAATGGTGGTCTCTGACTGACTTTGGCGCGAGCCCTGGCCAGCCGGGGATCCCTTTCTAACCGGGAGGCAGACGTAGAGGGTGGGAGGGATAAAGGGAGGGAAATTGAGGGAAAGGGAGTGAGAGGGAAGGAAAGGGAGGGAGGGGGCGGAGAGAGGGAGGGAGGGAGTGAGATGGAGAGGGAGTGAGATGGATAGGGAGTGAGATGGAGAGGGAGTGAGATGGAGAGGGAGTGAGAAGGGGAGGGAGTGAGAAGGGGAGGGAGTGAGAAGGGGAGGGAGTGAGAAGGGGGAGGGAGTGAGATGGGGGAGGGAGTGAGATGGGGGAGGGAGTGAGATGGGGGAGAGGGAGTGAGATGGGGGGGAGGGAGTGAGATGGGGGGGAGGGAGTGAGATGGGGGGGAGGGAGTGAGATGGGGGGGGGGGAGGGAGGGAGATGGGGGGGGGGGAGGGAGGGAGATGGGGGGGGGGGAGGGAGGGAGATGGGGGGGGAGGGAGGGAGATGGGGGGGGGAGGGAGGGAGATGGGGGGGGAGGGAGGGAGATTGGGGGGGGGAGGGAGGGAGATTGGGGGGGGAGGGAGGGAGATTGGGGGGGGGGAGGGAGGGAGATTGGGGGGGGGGAGGGAGGGAGATGGGGGGGGGAGATGGGGGGGGGGGGGAGGGAGGGAGATATGGGGGGGGGAGGGAGGGAGATATGGGGGGGGGGAGGGAGGGAGATGGAGGGAGATATGGAGAGGGAGTGAGATGGAGAGGGAGTGAGATGGAGAGGGAGTGAGATGGAGAGGGAGTGAGATGGAGAGGGAGTGAGATGGAGAGGGAGTGAGATGGAGAGGGAGAGATGGAGAGGGAGGGAGTGAGAGGGAGGGAGTGAGAGGGAGAGGGAGGGAGTGAGAGGGAGTGAGAGGAAAGGGATGGAGCTGGAGAGGGAGAGGGAGGGAGACTGAGAGGGAGAGGGAGGGAGACTGAGAGGGAGAGGGAGGGAGACTGAGTGAGAGGGAGCGAAAGGGAGGGAGACAGGGAGTCAAAGGGAGGGAGAGAGAGAGACAGAGGGAGAGAGGGAGGGAGTGAGAGAGAGTGAGACGGTCAGAGGGAGTGAGATAGAGGGAGACGGGAGAGTGGGAGGGAGAGAGGGAGAATGAGAGAGGGAGGGAGATGGAGAGGAAGGGAGTGAGATGGAGGGAGATGGAGAGGAAGGGAGTGAGATGGATGGATGGATGGAGGGAGGGAGTGAGAGGGAGGGAGAGATGGAGAGGGAGGGAGTGAGAGGGAGGGAGTGAGTGAGAGGGAGGGAGATGGAGAGGGAGGGAGTGAGAGGGAGGGAGATGGAGAGGGAGGGAGTGCGAGGGAGGGAGATGGAGAGGAGGGAGTAAGATGGAGGGAGATGGAGAGGGAGTGAGAGGGAGGGAGATGGAGAGATGGGGAGGGAGTGGGAGGGAGATGGAGATGGAGATGGAGATGGAGAGGGAGTGAGAGGAAAGGGATGGAGCTGGAGAGGGAGGGAGACTGAGAGGGATGGAGCGGGAGAGGGAGGGAGACAGAGGGAGAGAGGGCGGGAGAGGGAGAGGGAGGGAGACAGAGGGAGAGAGGGCGGGAGAGGGAGAGGGAGGGAGACAGAGGGAGAGAGGGCGGGAGAGAGAGAGGGCGGGAGACTGAGTGAGAGGGAGGGAAAGGGAGTGGGAGGGAAAGGGAGGGAGACAGGGAGTCGGAGGGAGAGAGAGAGACAGAGAGACAGAGGGAGAGAGGGAGTGAGAGAGAGTGAGACGGTCAGAGGGAGTGAGATAGAGGGAGACAGGAGAGTGGGAGGGAGAGAGGGAGAATGAGAGAGAGGGAGGGAGACCGAGAGAGAAATAGAGAGAGAGAGATGTTTGCGCCGGGTCTGGTGGCTCAGTGGACAAAGGCGTCCGCTGCAGGGACCTGTGATCAACCTCCTGGTCAGTTTTTTTTTTTTGTCGCTCTAGCTCCGCCCCCTCCCCCACTGACCCCGCCCCCACCAGTGCGGCCCTTGGACACAAACCAAACAGTAAATTAGGCCCCCGAGAGAGAGTTTGTGAGTACCCATGATATATATACATACATACACAACAGAAAACACTGACCGAGGATTCTTCTTCAATACCTGTTTGTTTATTTCAGGATCACATTGCAACAAACGAGTAGATGGCAGCCATCGTTTTTGAAAACTGGGCATTTTAAAAACACTATGATTTTTGGTCGTGATTCTAAAACAAACAAAAAAAGAATGGACTCCACGTGGCAGAAGGGAATTTGTGTTTGAGTACAGAAGCAGAGCGGTGGCCTATAGGGCATGGTTTAAAAAAGTTCAGTTTTTAAGATACTGTAAATCAGGCATATGGCTTTATTCACTTACAGCTAGCGAATATCCTATTTTTTAAAGTAGTAGCATTGTCTAAGCTTTCAAAGCTAGTAGCAATAGTTATGTACCTCAGTTCTCGTGCTTCAGATGTGCTCAAATCCTATAATTATGATTAATTTACTTTTAATAAAATTTAACATCTGCCAAATATGGGAGATTCATGTACTTAGATCACACTTCAAGGAAATATTCAGAATGTGTTGCTTTCAGCAAAGAAAGCCTTTGTTCCAAGATGGCTTCTATGTCCACCAATAGTCCCTGCCAACTACTGAAAGCAATGCTTGTCAGGCATTTAAGTGATAACACTTCCGAATGATCAGCATAACAGCCTATTGAATGAGGCAAATGTTTACTCACTTGAAGCCTCCTGCATGACTAAATACACTTTTACAATAGTAGTAACTGATAAACACTAAATACCAGCCAATCCATACCTAAAAAGGAACACAACTTGTTTCCTGTCCCTATCGGTGATGCAAAATAAACCGCAGATAATTTGCTAATGCTTGTTTTCAACCCTAGTATATTTTGAGCCAGCACCAGGAGGATGATCTTTGATTTCTGCAACAATAGTTCTGCTTATGGAAGTGTCTTATCTGCATGATATAACTACTATCATCTTATTCTTGTCTGGCAGGAGAACAGAAGCCTCACTATCAAACTGCGGAAACGCAAAACAGACAAGAAGGTGGAGTGGTCGAGTGACACCGTGGATAATGAGCACCTAGGCCGAAGGTCCTCCAAATGTGAGTTTTGTGTCCAGCTTCATGCCTGCTGAGAATATGCAACATACTGTAAAAGCAGTTGAGTCACTTGTTTTACATATTTGGGATTTGGCCACATGAGTACAAAGCACCCCATAGATAAACATGGTATACTTGCACTGTATGGTGTAAGGATCACAGGTGCACAACTTGTTTTCACTGTCAGGTGATCGCTACGTAGATGGGTCCAAACATAGCAAATAGAGGACTCGGCTATGATCCACCTCTGCAACTAACTTGGTGTGGAGGTATCAAAAGTAACATTATAGTGCTTTGACTCCTGTCATACCTCTCAATAATATAGCCATGTCCACAATGGTTAGTCTAGTTTGGATTTCAAAGATTTCCATTTAAATTGCCATACTTGTCTTTCACACCTGTTCATTGCCCAAAAGCTTCATATCGCACCAGTAGCTCAATTGTACCATTAACAACATTTCTTAATCCCCTTGAGGGAACATATCTGCTGTGTTCCATTAAGCCGGTGGGTGGGGTGGCATGTTAGGTATGCACGTGGGGCTGTAGGTGTCATCAGAGTTTAATCTGTATATTTTTTATAACAAAGAAAGTATGTTCCTGGGCCCAAGGTGTTTAACACTGGTCCACTGCAGCTGGCACAGCCCAAATGTCACTTTAAACATAAGGTTTGGAAAAATCTGAGTTTTTGTTGTTGATATATTGAAAATGTAATGCTCCCCTAATGAACTTTGCTTACAAATACAGCGCCGAAAAAGCACCGGAAAACACAGACCCAAATTAAGCACTAAATGTCAAGGGTGCATGGAAGAGTCACTTTAACTCCCAAGAACTTGCTGCATTTAGCTTTGTGACATTTTGGGTACTGCCCACAGACAGGTGGTGATCATGTTTATTGAAAATGGTGGTGATAATAGACGAGGAAATGGAGATGACTGATATTACTGTACGTTTTAGAACCATCCCGTATGGATACAAGGTATGCTTTGGCAATTGTGATTGGTGTAGATGCTGCCTACACTGACCATGTCTCATCCTCTTTAAGGAGCCCAGTCTTATCCTAGAGCTTGGTAGAGGAAATCAACATTTTACTGCTTGCTTGGAGCTGGGCTATGCCCTCCACCTCCTGCCTGTCCTACAAATTCCAGGGCAAAGAGCCACCTGCTGTTTTTCTAGCAGGCCGAGGAGGCATGATTTTATTCACTGCAGAGTGGGCGTGACTTGACGCCGATGTGAGGGAAAGCAGATCTCGGAGCTCCGTCTGTGGCTCCACCCTATCCCCACCCCACCCCCATCACCGATCCTGAAATACTGAAGTGGCCCCATGTCGCACAACTGGTTGCGGAAAGCCTGGTGACTATACCGGTTTGCTATGGGGTGCATTGGGGACACTACAAGGGTAAACACAGCAGTAAAACACCCTGGTCATGCTTTTGCCCCTGCGTTGCTAAGATGGCGGCTGTGCGCTGAGGCGGAGGTTTCCCTTGGCTGGGGCGGCGGGAGCTCTGCGATCTACTCCTGAGCGATTATATCGGGAATCCACACACAGCCCGTGGCGTTAAATTAGAAGCAACGATCCAGGAGGGGAGAGCTGGAAGGACGGGATCGTCTGCATATCTTAGAGCAGGGTTATGCTCTCAAGATGGTGACCCCGGTAAAGCTGGGCCACAGTGCTAAGGTCGCTGGGCACTACAGGGACTGCTGGCTGGTGAAACGTGTGCCTTGTGCCTGGATCGGCCATATTGCGAGGTGAGGTGACAACTGGACTGACCCCACAGGGTTCCAACAGGGGTATGGGAACGCTGCGGACGAAGGCCAGATAGAGGGTGGAAGATGAGAAACTGCTGATTTGCACGAAGTGTTAGCTGGGGAACCAATCAACGGTGTGGGACTGCTTTGTGCCTATCGGCGACTTAATTAAGGCCCACTGCGCACAAGCTATGTAACGCACGATAGTGCCTCTTCTCAATAACGGCCTGGCTCACACTGCACAGCAGAGTGGAAGAACTCAAGGCGGCTTTGCTGAGGTTGCTGTATTATCTTCTGATCGATGAAGGCGGACGCTGCGGAATAGGGAGACGACCGTTCCTACGCAGGGCTCCTGAACCTCCATAAGCCTTTCCGGGCGACCTACGAGGGCTACGGGCCACCATTGCGGAATTTAAGATTGGGAGAATATTCAAAAGAAAGGGCCTCGAGGCCCTGCGAGTGGAGGCAGCGGAGCAGCATACAGAGCAGCATACAGAGGATTAAGAGTATGCGCCAGGGAAACAGACAGAGTGCCTCTGGAGACCCTACCTTACCCGACATCATGCAGGCCATTACCTCATCAAGAGAAGTGCTGGAGACAAAAAGAGGATCAATAGGGACGGATCTCACCTTGCTCAAAAATGACCAACGTTAACTTAAAGTAAGAGTGACCTTCAATGAGAAAGCTATGAAGGAAGTCCCGGAGGCGGTTTCTACATTACAGCTCACTTTGAAAACTGTGGTAACCAGGGTCAGGGTGGTGGAACTGAGAGCAGAAGACAGCGCAGTGCGCTCACTTAGAATTAACCTGCGCAGAGTGGGGGTTCCAGAACGAAAAGAGGGGCTTGTTGCTTTCCAATTCTTGGAAACCTGGCTAAAGGCAGAGATGGCCCCGGAGGGTCGCTCCCCCTTCTATGCACTAGAACATGACCATAGTTCTCGCTTGGCCGCCCAAGCTTGGAGCCCCTCCCTGCCCGTTGGTAACGAGACTGCTTCACTATCGTGACCGAGACCATATTCTGCAACGCACATGGAAGAAACAGGACTTGCAGATTGGAAACAGTAAAGTGATGACTTTCCCGGATTTCACCAGGGCGATACAGGGACACAGCGCCTCCTTCCTGCCAGTCAAGCGGAAACTACGCCAGATGGGGGTCTTCTACGCTATGTTGTTCCCGGCACGCCTCCGGGTGATTTAACTCTGAGACTCATTTCTTTCTCACCCCACATGATGCATGGGAATGGCTAGAGATTAGACGGAATGCTGAAACTCGTACCTAATCACAGGGCTCATCCCAGCGAGAGCTGAACACTCCTCCGTCTCTTCCGAGGGCTCCTTCTCCGAAGGGGAGCCAGCTAGAGCGAGACAAAGCTGTGAATGCGGTGGCAGAGATTAGCCAGGGAGACACAAGCCTGAACGGAAATACTAGTAAACATGACATGGGCGGCTCCTGGAGGTCGGGTCGAGCAGCGTGCATGGGAGTCAGATAATGAACTTGCAGACATAATCTAAAGCCCGCACATCAGGTCTTATGAAAAGGGGTTACTTGTTATTGGGAAATTACCTTGAATAAGGCCTGCGCCTAATTGTGGCAACCTGGGGACACTGTCGGAGAAGATTGGGCCACCATCTGAACTAAGAGAGGGGGAGGGGGAGGGGGGAGATCTGGGTCCCACAGGGTCGGCTTGAGCCCTGCCACCTGTTATGAATAGCTGTTCATGCGCATTAGTTTGGATAGGACCTTGTTTGTTTATACCTGTCCTGGGTAGGGGGAGTTGGGGAGTTCCTATTGTTGAGGGAATGGGGGGTGGGTCCAGGCATCTCGTTAGGGGGAGGGCCATTCCAGGGTAGGACGCAGCTTACACAATGGGACCCGCCATAGGTATTAACTGTATCCCTTGGAACGTTAGGGGGATGCACACCATGAACCAGCAGCATAAAATACATGTATATTTGATTAGGAGAGGGGTACAGATTACGCTATTGCAGGAAACTCATTTATCGCAGAAAGACGGAGTAGCATTACAGTGACGATGAATGAGGGGGCAGGTGTTTTATACTACATACTCCGCCTTTGCCAGGAGACTCTGATCTGGGTACGGGCGAGTGTCCCATTCTGGTGTTTTTGCCAAATAATAGATCCAGAGGACAGATTTGTGGTCATTTCGGGGAGACTGAACGTAAGGAATATAGCAGTAGGGAGTACTAACATGGATCAGCCTGCATTTCTAGCACACCTCTCACAGACACTGGCATCGGAGTTAACTGGCTCCGTGCTAATGGGGCGAGATTTTAATAGCGCTACCGATGTCAGTTTAGACCGATCCCACCCGCTGCTTCCTGTCGCTCCCACACACAGAATTGCTGAGGCTCAACCGGAATGGCAGAACCACTGGGGACTGCCGGACACCTGGAGAGCTCAACAGCCGGGGGAGAGGGACTATACCTATTTTTCTGCCCTACACGATTTACACGTTCGCGTAGACTCGATCCTGTGCTCCCTGGATGTTCATGGAGGGGTCACCCTGAGTGAATACTTGACTAGGAAGATTTCTGATCATAACCCTTTGCTTCTGTCCTTAGACTGGGTACGAACTCTGCATACAGTGCCTAGCTGGAGGTCGAGGCCGGACGTGTTGGAGGACCAGGTGATTCGGGCCACGATACATACTGCTATTGAGGATTATTTCCTCGCAAATGCCAACACAGCGATCAGCCCACTTAGTGAATGGGATGCTTTTAAAACCATTATTAGGGGCTGTGGCATTGGTGAAGTGGTGGGGGTTCGGAAGGTCCTCCTGCGGATGTACAGAACGCAGAACAGCGGCTTAAGGAGGTAGAGAAGGAGAGACCGGAGAGGGTGGATAAACAAACTGATCTCCTAGTGGCCAGGGAAACCATGGTGAAGCAGATAGAAAAGTTGTTTTGATTAAAGGGCTTACATAGTTAGGGCTCATGCTGAAAGAGATACATTTGGAGCGTTGCTCGCTTGGCTGGCCAACCCAGCACGCAGAGGGGGCGACGATCCTGGAACTGCAGGGGCGGAATGACTAGGTTTATTATCAATCTGACCTGTACCAGAGTAAGCTCTACCCAATCGTACTAGAGGAGGCAGAATTCCTAGAGGACGTAGAACTTGCTCAGATTGATGGTGAAGCTACGGAGGTCCTAGGGAGGGAAGTCCACATCGGAGAGATACGGAGTGCCATCAAGTACATGGCCAGGAATAAGACACCAGGGACAGATGGGCTCCTCTTTGAGTTTTACTCAACGTATGCAGACATATTTGCCCCCCCCCCCCCACTTGATGGCCCTGTATAATAAAGCGAAACATGATGGCTACCTACCTGCTTCAATGAGAGAAGCGATAATCATTCCTCTTTGAAAACCTGCCAAACCAGCTTGGGACCGCACTGCATATAGGCCCCTTGCCATGCTTAAATGGACTATAAGCTTTTGAGTCGCACATTGGCGAGCGGACTGATGGGCCACATGTCCACGCTTGTACAGGAAGATCAGGCGGGCTTTATTCCATCCAGGAATACAGCGATAAATATACGCAGACTACTACGAATCTTGGATGCGACCACGTACAACAAAGATGAGGCATGCATTTTATCAATCGACATTAAAAAAGCCTTTGATAGCCTCGAGTGGCCATATTTTTTTAGAGTCCTGAGAGCTTACGGGCTGGGAGTAGGTTTCGTAGCTTGGACGGCAATTCTGAATGAAAATTCTACTGCTAGAGTTCGGACGGGAGGGCTGATTCGGATGCCTGTGAAGTGAGCAGGGGAACGAGACAAGGTTATCCGTTGTCTCCCCTCTTGTTGGCGTTGGCGGTGGAACCTTGGCCGTACATGCTAGATCAGGCCGCAAGCTATCCAGGATTAGAGGTGATGGGGCAGCTCCACTTTATAGCATTATATGCGGATGAGCTCCTGATTTTTCTGTCTAACTCGGGGAAGGCCTTACGAGGAGCCAAAAATCTGCTGAGTAAACTGGGAAGAGTTATGGGACTTAAGGTAAACTGGACTAAGACCAGCCTCTTCCCTGCACTCTCGAAGAGAGTTGGCCCACAAGAAACAGCAGGGTTGGTGTGCGAAAACAGACGTCTGACTTATCTGGGGGTTAAAATT
Organism: Lissotriton vulgaris; assembly: GCF_964263255.1. Taxonomy (NCBI): domain Eukaryota; kingdom Metazoa; phylum Chordata; class Amphibia; order Caudata; family Salamandridae; genus Lissotriton; species Lissotriton vulgaris. The sequence goes on from NC_141693.1 coordinate 1,900,572,573, forward strand.
TATCACATCCCTGCAGAAGGCAACTTAGGACGAGCGATATGAGGAACCAAAAGTGATTTTGAGTTCTGGGGGACCCTACAGCTGTCTGTGGCAGGTAGGGTGGCACTATTAAAGATGGTTACGCTGCCTAGATTGCTCTGTTATTTCGGCTTGCTGCCACTGTGGATACTGCACAGACTTTTTGCTCAACTCAACACTCTGATCACAGGGTTTTTGTGGGGCACCGGGAGTCAGAGTGGGGCTCGCCACCATCATGAGAACCAGGGCGGAAGGAGGCTTCACGGTGCCGGATTTCGAAGCCTATTACCATGCAGCGCAATTGCAGTGGTTTTACGAAGTGAATGGCCGGTCGACTCCGAACGCAGAGGGCCTTGGGGGCTCGTTCCAGATTTGAGGCTGCTATCTTGTGTGCTGCTACGCCTCCCTTTGAGAGATGGGGTGGTCCCATCGGATCTATGGGCAGTATACCGTTGTTGGAATCTGGCCTATGGACGGGCGTAGATAAGATCCTCTTACACACCAGAGATCCCGCTGTTGGTCTGCGAGGCGGGATCAGTCCCCACCTCATGGTGGGGACTGGCATAGGCTACGGACGTGGGAAGAGGCGGGTATCTCTACTATTGGAGATCTGTTTGGGGACAATACCTTGCTTCCTTTTAATGATCTGTTGGAACGATACGATCCCCCAAGAGGGACTGCCTTTTACATGCTGCCCTGACAGCCGCTATCCGTAAACAGTGGAGGGAGGGACTGGCAGAGCCTTCGACCTTCCTGGCTTGTCCGTATATAGGGATAACAGCTGGAACGATTAAGGTGGTCACGTGCCTATATCTGCGCTTCATGCAGGAAACACGACCACCCCTGACAGCCCTACGTCTTAAATGGGCAGAGGACTTAGGCGAGACTATCAATGAGAAACCATGGGGAGAATTGGTGGAAAGCGTGTTGAAAAGTTCCAGAAATGCACGCTTCCAGCTGATTGACTTTGTCCTTCACAGGGCATACCTGATCCCGCGAAAGATTAGTGAATACTTTGGGGCTCGGCCCGTCTCCCCGAGGTGTAACCTGGAAAATGCAGGGGTTTTACATAAGTTTTGGGACTGCCCACTTTAAGGAGAGTTCTGGAGAGGGGTGACAACTAGCTTAATGGACACGACAGAACGCGACATATCGCTGACACCAGGGTGCTGCCTTCTACATTGTTTCCCTCATACGGCCAGGAATAAGGTAACTAGCAAATTTTATAGACTTGGGGTTGGTGTTGGCCAAACAAGAACTTACTAGCCACTGGAAGGCGAAAAATGTCCCTAGCGTGCTGCGATGGACAAGGGAGTTTGTAAAGTGGGCAGACTGTGAAGGGATCTTAAGGCCCGAAGAACTGGGAAGCAGCAAGGGCGTGGGTGGCATTAGTGGAGATATTAAAACAGCCTCATGAAGATAACGATATAGCCCCTGACGGTGCAGACCCAGTTGTGGGAAAGTGAGCACTTGTTTCCTTGACAATCCGGACGGATGCCCGCCAGCTTGAGCTGCCTGATGGGGTTCCTGCTCTGCGTAGCCCCAGCGGGGAACAGAATCACCTGGAATAGCATGCCTGGTGTCCCATTGGACTGATTAGCGATACCGTGCAGGACGGCAGGTGAAAGCGGCATGACTGGGGGTGAGGTGGATAGATATTAGGGGTTACTTGAGTGGCAGAATGTTGAGTTGGTACACGTCTACTATGGGCGGCACTAAACCCGGCAGGTCCGAAGAATTTAGCCTGTACTAGAGGATTCACCATTGCCGTGCGCTAGAGAAGGACTAATGCCTCCTCATGGAGAGACAACCAGAGATTAGCATGTGTAAACAGGGCAGAATGTACGCTGGAACTGGACTGTAATTACAGTATTGTTTCTGAGATGTGATTGATTGCTTGATTACAAATTCATAAAAATCTTTTTATATATAAATAAAGAATCTCCAGTGCCGTGCAGAAAAGTCCACTTGGGCATTGAGTAGCATACACAACACCCCCTCCCCCCCTCCACCCCCCCCCATTATTTATCTTTCATGGGGCCATTGAAGTTGAAATGCTGTGCCCCTCCCCTAGAGTGCCATGCAAACCTCAGACTTGAACTAAAATTGGCTTTCAATCAGTCGGTTGACATACAATGAAAAGAAATATATTTTTTTAAGTATGAAGGAATCTTTTTTTTAAGCAATTATTTTAGTAGAAATGTAGTAATAGCACATTTCATTCATAAATACAATGTATGCAGATGGCCAGTTTGTCACCCACATAATTTGAAGTGAACTGAGGTAAAGTGTTGGGTTGCCACGTTTACTTCCATAATAGTCATTATAGCAAATGATACCATCTGAAGTTATGGTAGCTGAAATCTTACGGATGCATTTTTACATTACAAATAAAAATAAGATTGTATCTATATCTATCATCACTGTTCTGAATTAAAAAAGACTGAGCTGAAATCCTCTTCTACTGTAGTGCATTAAAACATGAGATGGATTGATCTATCTAATGTAATTGTCATGCAAAAAAGCTGCTGTTGAAAGCGGAAGAACAAAATATGGATATTATTTTAACTAATCACTTGAGTAGGACTAGTTTTAATGCACTAGATTAGAAGATGATTTCAGCTCTTCTCCTCAGTCCATCTGTCTTTTTAATTCCTAATGGCACCGTATGCCTACACCTACATTATCGTACCTAAAATAGGCAAGAATTAGAACAGTGATATTGTTAAACTAATACTTGTTTTTGGTACATTACACCACAGGGTTTCTTTTACCTTGGAATTGGGACACTTGACACTCTTATCTGTTTTTTAGGTCTCGCCTACGCAGCACGCGCTGCATAGGAAAAAGACCTTTGGAAACTGATTCAGTTTAGCAGTCAAACGCGTGCACGCATTTAATTGCTTTGAATGGCAGCGCGTGAATGTTTGGCGATTCCCTTGCGAGAGCGAGCTTTCAAACCATCTGTTTGTAATGAACAGATGGTTCCTGCTCGCTCCCGAAAGGGAAACGGGCACAGGCCCCCTGCTGCCTCTTGTCAAACTTGTTTTTTTTACTTTGAGCTTGAGGCGCGCGCGCTTGTTTTATGTAGTTTACATTTTTCTCTTACCAAAGCGCACAAGCAGTGAATACAGGGCTGTGGAGGGCAAAGCGTGGGGCAAGATGCCATCTGAAGCCAAGGGGGCAGGTGGAGGGGGGCGAAATGTTACTACTGCTGCCTCAATTTGGTTACTCTAGTAGTGTCACAGGCTCGTAATTTCATCTGAGCTGCGTTTACAAACATGCTGGTTTCACGTCTGGTTTCTGCAGACCATAATGACTAACACTCACTATTTACCCTGTAAGGCAGTCTATCTTTAATATAATAGCAAAGGACATGGAGGGTCAGTGAACAGGATGGATTCACACAACCGGGTTTTTCTTTCACATACTACTGGATATTAGGTACAACAACACTACGTTGCCCTCACAGCAAGTTAAGCCGCAATAGTAATAACAAGAGCTAAGGCACCTGAACTTTGTGTCTAGAAATCCCTTCCCAGCTAGATTGTTGTCTCTGATCGCAGAGACTGCCAATACAGTGGTTAATCTTGATTTCATTAAAGACTAACGGAGGCTAACATTATGCAAATACTTAGCCCGTAAAGAATGTTATTACATCACAATAAATAGAACATTAACAACATCATAAGAAGACAGTGCACACTCCCATCTTATTTTTAGGCTGCAATGAGACAGGCGTACAAAGTGGCATTCCAGTTGCTCCTAAACATTGTTATCTAAGGAGAAAATAAAAAACATTGTTTAGTGAAAAGGTATAGAGACGGATTATACTAAATAGATGATAATGCACAATACGTTAAGTGTAGAGAAATACAATATCAGCATAATCAAGATAAATAGTACCAGACCCAAACCTCTCAAGGAGAGGAAGGTGGGACAAAATCAGCCTCAGTTAGTCTTTAATGAAATCAAGATTCTCTCTGCATAATAATTGGAGAATCATCATTTCATTACAAGACCGGAGGCTATCATTATGCATTTTTAAAGCCATGTAGAGTTACACTGCTAACATGCTCTATTGGTCTCAAATAGAACTTTGAGCAGGTATCTGCATTTGACCAATCAGTGGCTATAAGTATTTTGGGCGGGGAACCCCCAGCCCAAAATACTTTTACTATCCATTGCTCCCCTAGCGGACTGAGCTCCAAATCTAGAGAGATGTATGCCAGATTCAAGCATAATCATGCAGACCCATCTGGCATAGTGTGGCTGAAGAAACCGGTCTAAAAGGACTAACATATGACGGGAAAGTTGATCAGTGCCAAAAGGTTCTAAATGTTGAAATTTAATTTTAATAATCACAATTTTTCACACTCCTGAAAAAAAGAATAGAAAATAGATTCTGACATTGTTTTACTTCTGTTCCAAAAATCGAAGTGAACACATTCGAATGAGTAGAACCTATTAGAAAGTTCCAAAGCTTTAATGTCTGAGACCCTTCTACAGGAAATCAGACAAGTCACTATTACAGCTGAGGGAGCGTCGTGTTATTCAAAATTATCGCAGGTTCTAAATTGTTGATTTCCAAAGTTTTTTTATTGAAGTCAAGTTCTTCAAATGTTGGCGACAGTTTTTCATCAAAATCAATGGTTCCAAATGAATCCAAAAGCATAAAGTGTACAGAACACAATACAGCCAACGCTTTTCATCTGGAAACGGACATCATCAGGGCTCCAAGAACAATAACTAAATGCAAGCAAAATCAATGCTGATCCGTATCTCTGTACCTTACAGCAGCAACCTCCGGCCTCCCAATAAAAGTGTGAAAATCTCAGAAAAGAAACACTTGACTTGGCAAAGAGGAGGCCATTTTTATGTTCAAAAAAGTCCCATAAATTCTATATTATAATAATGTGCACTGCAATCAGACCTGGATACAAGAATAAGTTCTATCTTTTCAAAGTAGAATATCTACTCAGATGCATGTAGAGAAACACCAGCTACCAGTTCAAATACAATAATCAACACAATTCCTCAAACAATCAAATATTCTTCTGTGCCTTATTAAACACGGGGATTCTCCCAAGCTTGATCCAGACCGGCGACACTGGGCATTCCCGAATCCACGACAAGAGTCATCCATTTCATGGAGATCCTTTTAAGGGAGAGTAAATAGTTAACAGGCCAGGAAAGAAAGAGATTGAAAACTAGGTTAACGTCCCTAAGGGATTTGTAACAAGCCTTAGGCGGTCTCCTTAATCTAATAACCTTCATAACCCTTTTGATTAAAGGGTTTCTACCAATCTCAAGATTATTAATCCAGGCATGGACTGACGAAATTGCTGATCTGTAGCAGTTGATAGTTCTATAGGAGAGACCTGACTCAAAGAGATGGGCAAGATAATTAGCTACCTGTTGTAGATAGCTCTGTGAGGGATCCAGATGCCTTTCCATGCATTAAACGGATGTACGTTGTTACAACGCATGCTTTTACCACGCATGCTGTAACAACGCAAGTTTTAAAACGCATTCCATTACAACGCATTACACTGGGGGGTGCTTATTTTAATTTACTATTCCAACACCAGTCCCCGTGGACACTAGGGAAGGTGTTGGATAGTAAATTAAAACTATTCCCTATCCTAGAGCGCCCCCCAGTGTAATGTGTTGTAATGGTTTTCGTTTTAAAGTCTGCGTTCTACTAGCACTGCGTGCTAAAAGTTGCGTTATAAAGGCTGTTCCCCGCATTAAACAGACCACTTTTTCCAAGCACCCTTGTATCTTTTCCTGGTGCCCATGAATCTTCCGAAAGGCTCTTAGCCTCTCCCGAAAGATAAGAATATCTGCCTGAACCCCTGAAATCCTCCAAGCAAGAAGGTTCATCCTCTCTTCTAGAACAAAAGGATGTTCTTCTCCGTCTGGACCCTAGAGTAGGTCTAAGGTTGATGGGATCAGCCGCTGGAATTCTACAGCTAACTCCAGTACTCCGGGAAACCAAATCTGAGATTTCCAAAAGGGTGTTGAGAGAATGATGGAGCATAACTCCAGTCTCACTTTTCACAACAGTCTCTGAGAAAGGGGTAAAGGCATTACCTTTGATCCCCTCTCAAGATGGGAGAAAGGCATCGACCCCTGACTTATTCAGGTCCGGTCGATAGCTGAAGTATCTCTGAACTTGCTGACTTGGTCTGCTGGCGAACAGGTCTATTTGAACGGGGCCCCATCTTTCCTGAATCAGGGAAAATGCTTTGGAATGAAATTCCCTAGCTAGCGTAATGGAAAGTTTCAATTCTATTAAGGACTCGGAAGCGAGGATTATGCCTTCTTTCTCCACTTTATTAACAGCCGCGAAGATATAAGAAGACTACATTTCCCATGCAACATGGGGAAAGGGTAGTCAAACAAAACTGATGGTAACAACCAATCACATAACATAATCATAATCGGTGTCCAATCAGTGCCCAGATAGGTCTCTATAGTCTCTCAACAGTGTCTTCTCTTCCTCTTTCGGAGCGCGTAGTCCGCTTCTCCTCGCTCTTCAGAAATCCTGTTTGTTGGAATCCGAGCCTGAGGACTAGGAAAACATATTACCACAGAGGCACTGAACAGTCATCACCTGCAAGAGAACAGTGCAAATCCAATCATGAAGATTTAACGAAAATCAAGATACGTAAGCAGATAAATTACTTACTGTCATACGGGAGGGACTTCCTCCAACAGAGAAGGGCGGGATAATCCTCGCCTCAGAGTCCTTAATAAAATTGAAACATTCCGTTACGCTAGCTAGGAAATTTTTCATTCTATGTCAGGACTGGAGGCGAGGATTATGCTTGTTCAAAGCTTGCCCACAAGCAACTGAGCCATGTTCAAGACTGGTTTGAAATAAAACCTCTTGAACGTGGAATCAGAGGACCAGTCCGCAGCATTGAGAATGTCCTTCAAACGGGCTCCTAGACTGAAAGCCTTCGAGGCCATGGCTCCTCTCGCGGAGTGAGCCCCAAACTGAGCAAGGCTAATGCCGGCCTCCTGCATCACCCACCGAACCCATCTGGCGATGGTGGGAGAGGAAACTACCTTAAAGGGCTTCCGAATGGAAATGAGAAGCTGCCTTTCCCCAGGCGGGCGAAGCTCCTCTGTCATCTCCTCGTAAGCCTTGAGGCAACGGACCACACAAAGTTTCGGGGAGTCCGGGAACTCAGGATATGAAATGGATCTGGTATGGCATTTAGTGCGCCTGAGCAACGTGAAAGTCACCCCTTCTGGAGTGAAAATTCTGCTAGTAACGTCTAATGCACGAACGTCTGACACTCTCCTGCAAGAAACGAGACATAGAAGCATGGCCAGTTTTGCCGTCAACTCCTTCCTGGAAAGGTACCTATTCTGTTGCCAAGACAGAAACAAGTTAAGAACCTGGTTAACATCACAGAGCGCGGAGTAGTGCGGCTCCGGAGGAAGGGAGAGGCGAATGCCGCGCAACTAGCGACAAACCAGGGGATGTTCTCCCACAGGAGTGCCATCCACCGGGACATGGCCAGAGGAGACAGCCGACCGGAAGGTATTAACCGATCGATACGCGGGGCCGTCGGAGGCCAACCGAGCTAAGAAATTCACAATGTGGGTAACTTCCGCGGCCACGGGATCAAGACCCCGTCGCATACACCAACGGGTCAATCTGTTCCATGCGGATCTGTACCTTTTAACCGTACTGTCCGCCCATGCCTTAGAGATGAAGGACTCGGACTCCCTGCGAAAGGCCCGAGGCTTCCCATCTACTCCTGAAATCCGCCACGCCATGAGTCTCAGAGTTGCTGGCCACCAGCGGATGAGGAATCCCTGTCTGACTCAACAGGAGAGTTGGAAAGTGGGGGAGTAGGATTGGAAAATCCCAGGAAAGTTCCAGAAGAACCGGAAACCACACTTGGGACCTCCAAAACGGGGTGATGACCACCAGATCTGCGGCTTGCCTGCGAACTTGCGCCGTCAGCCTCGTAATCGTCTCAAAGGGCGGGAATGCATATCCCTTCTCCACACTCCAGTCCTGGATGAAAGCGTCCGTGGCCGCGTCTAGTGGGTCCGGCCGCCAGCTGAAGAACCGCGGAATTTGATGATCCAGCCAGGACCATTGAAAACTGGCCCCAAAGGCCGCTCAGACTCAGAAAAACCGCCGGATACAGACGCCAAAGACTGGAATTCCGAAAATGCAGAGACTGAAAATCTGCTTCCAGATTGTCCTTGCCCGGAAGATACTCCGCTGTGACTGAGACCTGGTTCTCGAGGCAATATTGCCAGAAACTCTGCCAAGTGCGACAGAGCCTTCGATTTCGTGTCCCCCAGATGGTTGGCGTAGCGGACCGCCGAGATGTTGTCCATCTTCAGAAGCACGCACGACTGCACCGAGTCTTTCGTCCAATAACGCACCGCAAAGGAACCCGCCAACAGCTCCAAACAATTTGTGTAATCGTTCTTCGGGTGACCACAACCCTCCTGTAGAGAGGTCGCCGCATCTGGCTCCCCAACAGTCGGCTGGCATCCGACTCTATTATCATGTCCGGAGCGGAACCGAAGATTGCTCTTCCGTTCCACGCCTCCATGTGGTCCAACCACCACTGAATCTCTGACCTCGCTTCGATGGACAAAGACATTTTGTGAGAGATGGGGAACCCCTTGCGCAGGAAGAACCCTTTGAGCTGTGGTAGGGCCCTGTAATGGAGCGGGCCCAGAAAAATGGCTTGGATGGAAGAGGACAGAAGGCCCACCACTCGAGCCAGCTGTCGCAGGGAGAACTGCTGTCTGGTAAGGGTCTGACTAAGTTTGTGGCGAATCTTGGACACCTTTCTGGCCGGAAGACTGAGAGTGGAGACTGTAGAGTCTATGACGAATCCCAAGAATGTAATTTTCTGCACTGGTTGCAACAGGGATTTCTTTTTGTTGATTATAAACTCCAGATCCTGCAGGAGGGAAACGGCCATCTGCAGCTGCTGGGATAGGCGGTTGGGACAGGACGCCATCAAAAGAAGGTCGTCGAGATAGACTATCATCCGCACCCCCCTGGATAGGAGGAACTCTACCGTGGGTTTCAGGACCTTGGTGAAACACCAAGGGGCCGATGACCGGCCAAATGGGAGGGATGTAAACTCGTAAGTGTGCCATCCCCAGCGGAACTGAAGGAAACGCCGATGGGGCGGAAAAATGGGCACCACCAAGTACGCATCCTTGAGGTCCAACCTCACCATCCAATCTGAGGGCCGGAGGACATCCCGGAGGAGATGGATCCCCTCCATTTTGAAGTGGCGGTAAACCAGCCATTGATTGAAATCGCGCAGATTGATCACCGACCTCTTGCCACCATCCGTCTTGTCGACCAAAAACATATTGCTCAAAAAACCCCAGGGGTGACTGGAAGTGAGAATGATAGCGCCCTTCCGGAGCAGAGACAGGACTTCCCCGTCCACCAGACAAGCATCTTGCTCGGAAAAATGAATAGGGTGTGGGGGAAACGGTTGAACCGGGGACCCCTCTAACTCTAACTGAAAACCTCTTACAGTCTGTAGGACCCATGCATCTCGTGTGATGGACAACCAAGCCTGAAAATGTTGAGCCAAGCGCCCGCCCACGTCTTGAGGGGAAGAAGGGTGAATTCTCACCTGGGCTAGAGGCTGCAGCTCCTCCACGATATCCACGTCCTTTACCCCGCTTTCCTTTGGTGGGGTAGAAGTTGCCGAACCTTGACTGGTCCTGGTACTGTTGGGAGCCTCTTTCGTTGTTCTGGCACTGTTGACTGGTCGAGCAGCCCCTCCCTCGGCCGGCCCCGCGAAAAACACTGGGGAACACTTTTGATGGTGGACTGCGCCCGGTCTAGGGACGTGAAAGTGTTCACAAATTTACCGAGCTCCTTGACGAAGGGCTCTCCAAAGAGGCCTCCTTGGGCGACGGCACCCGCTTCCGAGTCAGCCACGTTCCCCCAACTTCGGGTCAATTTTGATGAGCAGGGACCGTCGGCGCTCTGTAGACGGAGCACAATTCGCATTTCCCAGAAAGATGACCACCCGTTGCGCCCAACCAGAAAGGGTTTTGGGGGAAATGATCGAGCCGGACTCCTTCGCTTCCTCTTCCATATCAAGAATTTTTGTATTGGGGCCCAAGGCGTCCAAGAGTTTATCCTGGCAGGCCCTCCAGGATCTATCTATCCCCTTCTTGGGTCCCTAATAAACTTTTGAAGGAAGGTGCTCATCCGTGGGTCAATATCAGGCGTTAGGGTCACCTTGCCCTCCAACGTGGGGCGGGGACATTCCGCTCGAAGGCAGTTACGCGCCTCTTTCTCCAAAGGGCACCGAATATGTGCCACCACATAAGCCGCCACTTTGTCTGCGGGGGTCCATTCTGAGGAACGCGGATGGACAATGTCATTAGGGTCTAACATGTCCGCAGTGAGTGGGGGTCCTCCGATGTTCCCGGAAGAGGCTGGGGAGGTGGGGCCGCAGGCACGGACGGGCCAGCATCAGGAGTAGGGGGAACCTTAGCCGGCAAAACAGGGCGACTAGCCATAAAGGCCTGTCTAAGGCGATCAAAAGCATCCCCATCCACACCCGCATCACGGGGCCTTTTAGGTGGTGGGGAGCTAAGGGGGTCCTGAGTAGAGGTAGAAGGTACCTGGGAACCCGGGGAAGCGATCTGCTGGGAAATCTTCGTGAAGGCCTGCTCAATCTGCCGCAACAGTCGATCTTCAAGAGGGGAGATTGCTTGGTCAATAGCCTTATAGATGGAGGTATCCTCTGCCTCCTCAAAAGCATCCCCCCAGGGCATATCCGCTAAGGGGTCCTCCTCCTCCTCCTGATAATCCTCCTCATAGTATTCCATGCTGACACCCAAAGGACAACGCCAACTAATGAGGAGAGCATTCTGGCCTGGTAAGGCGAAGTTAGAAAAGGCTGGGTGGCAGTCCCAAAATTTTACAATGCGCAGCAACGCAAAAGTTTGAAGGGTTCCTAGCCCAGGGACAGCGCTGGACCACAATCAGAAAAACCCCTTTGGACAGGGAAACTGGTCTGGGTAATGTCCCTGCAGTGCGCCAAGTAATACAAGACCTTAACAGGCATTATGGGAAAGCCGAATCCAGCTCTGCCTGAACGATTGTTCTGGGCAAGGCAAGAGCATGGGCACTGCTAAACGGCAGAGCAAAAATACCCCAAGCCGCTTGCAATACACGACACCGGCGTCACCCTCAGACCTTGAGCTGGAAACGTTGCTCGGCGACGTTTGAATGCTTTGCCAACGAGATCAAACTCTTGTCGCGCCGCACCGCCTCCCACTTCCTCTAGCGATGGGGATGCCCAGCACACACCAGCGCCAAGCCGCGTAGGGACGGGAGACCGTGCCCGCGGCCTAACCCTGACAACGTAGCCCACACGCTGACTGGGTTCCACACACTGATAGGAAAAAACCACGAAATAAACGCGCACAAAGGCGCTCACCCACACAACGGACGACAGCGCGGAGCTGCCGCGACCACCCAAGCACAAAGAATAATGCACAGTAATAGCGAATATGACTGGCAAAAAGCCCAGCAAGATAGCGCAAAGCTGCGCACAAGAAATAATTATCAGTCCACAACGTAGGTAAATAATTATGCACAAAACAGTTAAAAACACTGAAGAGTACTTAACTTGCTGCGTAGCAGCGAAAAAAGAGGGAGAGGACACTGTTGAGAGACTATAGAGCCCTGTCTGGGCTCTGATTGGACACTGATTATGTTCTGTGATTGGTTGTTACCATCAGTTTTGTTTGACTACCCTTTCCCCATTGTTGCATGGGAAATGTAGTCTTCTTATATCTTCGCTGCTGTTAATAAAGTGGAGAAAGAAGGCATAATCCTCGCCTCCAGTCCTGACATAGAATTCAATTTCCAATCGCTGGATTCGGGGAGAAAACGAGAATTCCAGTCTGCCCTCAGATTTTGATTTCCCGGAATGAATTCCACCCGGAGAGTAATCTTTTGATCCCAACAAAAATACCAGATCCGTTTTGCAATATCTGAGAGATTCTTGGATCTCGTGCCCCCCAGGCGATTTATATATGAGACAGCAGAAAAATTGTCCAGGCAGATTAAGGTACTGGAGTTCTTTAGAAATTCTTTGAAGCCCATAAGTGCATTCAAAGCTGCCAACATCTAAAGAGATTTTATGTGTAGGGATTGCTCCTCTAAGGACCACCTCCCCCCCCGGTCTCTAAATTGTTTAGGCGAGCACCCCAACCACGGTTGGGCGCATCCGATTCTAGAATAAAATCTGGAGCATTTCCGAAAATAGCTTTTCCGTTCCATGCTTGGCGGTTCTTCAACCACCAGTGAAGATCCTCTCGAGTGTCTTTCAGGAGAGGAACTGAGTCTTCGTACCACAGACTTTCCTCAAGCCTAGAGCTTTTAATCTTTGCATACCCCTGTAATGAAGAGGGCTGGGTGAAATAGCCTGGATAGAGGATGACAGGACCCTGACTTGGTCTTTCAGACGGATTAATTATTTCAATAAGGTAAGACACGTTTCTTTATCTTGGCATCCTTCTGGTGTGGTAGGATTAGGTTGGAGAGAACAGTATTTAACCTGGAAACCGAGGAATTCCAGCTCCTGTGTCAGGACCGTGATAGTTTTCTCTATATTTTTGATGTATCCCAGATTCTGAAGGTCTAAAGTCATTTGTAAGTGTTTGAGAATTCCCAGTTTGTCTTGAGACATAATGAGAATATTGCCTAGGTAAATAATTTGATGAACCCCATCTCCCTGAGATAACTGACCACTGGCCGTAGGACCGTGTTGAAACACCAAGGTGTCAATGGGGAGACACTGGAACTAATAGAGTTCCTTTCCAAGTAAAACAAAGGTATTTTCGACAGTCCTCGTCCATGGTGATCGTAAAATAGGCATCTTTTGAGATCCAATTTTACCAGCCAATCCTTGGTTTGCAAAACGTCCCTCAAAAGATGGATACCCCCCATCTTCAAATGTCTGTAGACTAGAAACTTGTTAAAATATTTTAGGTTTATGATGGGACGCCAACCCTTTTCTTTATTTAGTGCTTAAAATTGGGACCTGTAGGTGTTGCGGCTGACAGACTGTCCCCTCCTGTCAGCCCTTCCAAAAAGTGGGCGGCCCCCAAAAACTCTGTGCATGATTGACTGAGCCCTGCTGAACGCTCTAAAGGTTGATACATATTTGCCCAGAGATTTTACGAAATTGTCTCCAAATAGGAGTCCCTTGGTGTCACTCGTGTCCTCTTTAGCGTACAGGTTGGCGAGCTTTGGGTTCATTCTCGGCAGAACCGCTTTCTTGCGCTCAGTAAGGAAGTTGGCATTAGCGTTACCAACGAAGCAGATTGGTCGTTGTGACCAACCTCTTAGAAGGTAGATGTTGACCGGGGGTATCATTGGTCCTAGCCTCTTCTTTTATGTCAAGGATCTTTGACAAGGGTTCAAGTACATCAAGCATTTGCATTACTTCAGACATTTTTCGATTCCCTTTCTGGGGTCCCTCCCAGATTTAAAGAGGAAGGTGATCAGTTCGGGGTCCAGATTGGGGGTGTTGCAAACCTTGTCCTCCGGGGAGGGACAAGGGCACTCATTGCTCAGCAAGTTGCATGCTTCCTTATCCAGAGGCTTTTTCACCCACTGAGAAAGGTATTTTCTGATTTTTTTTCCATTGGCCACCATTCTAAACTGTGCGGTGCCGAATAACAGTAGGGTTAAACATCTCCCCACCAAGGGGGTCCTTGACGATAGAGGTTGAGGTGGAAGGCTGATGCAGGTCCTCATCGAGATCATCCAATGTTTCTTAAAGATTGAAAATTAACTCGTCCATTTCCGAATCCTCATAATCCAGTGATTTACGATGAGTATGTAATGAATCCTTAGAATCATTTGCACCGTAAAGGATACCTCGTTCTATCATGCCGCTACAGGCAACTCATGTCTCAATCCCAAGGTATTGGGATTTCTCTTATGCTACAATGAGCATCAACATCTATTGTAGCGCGAGGGCTACTAAAATCCATTGCATGGGGAAATGCTTCCTTCACAAGTTTTGTTTATTGGGAAACTTTTATCCCTGTTTTACGTCCAGAGGTAGATGGAGAATCTCCGTCCGAGAGAGAAAAGTAAATCTCCTCGACAGGACACCCTCTTCTTTTTAGTTAGGGCAGTGTCAACTGCTTCCTTGACGGAGGATTTGAGTCCCCCCCCCCCCCCCCATGAACCTCTTCAAGGTATCACCCAACAGCTTCTTATGGGGCAGCTGGGGGTTGTTGGAGTCCACATCCATCTCTTTAATCAAGTTGTCTTGAAATATAATATATAAAGGGCCCTTTAATAAGGCCTACTCAGTTTGTGAAGGTATCACACTGTGGATCAGCATGCACTCTTAAAGTGCCACATTCCTTACTTTGCTTTAAAATGGCTTAAAAGTAATTTGGAGTGTATTTAGATGGCCACTTGGTGGTGATTGCGCTATTTAAATCTTGAATTAGGCAAAGAGAGACTGAAAGAGGCTCCGACTCAACAAAGCACAGTTATGCTCCCTGTCTTGTTTCCCCCTCTATTAGGTCTTGCCTGTCAATGCGCATGCGCATTGAACTTGCGAGACTATAGGGGCTTAAACAGAGTTTAACTAGACTGGCGATTTGATGCAGTGCATGTGCGCTTTTAGCTCAATGCGCAAGCGCAATGAGTTAAAATGCGCGTGCACAGCATCAAATCGCCAGCCTTCTGTTGCCCAGCTTGGTGCCGCCAGCAGCTCTTCCCGATCCACCCCCTGCTGCATCAAAGGCTTTCACGGCCGGCCGGCCGGCCGTGCTTTCCGTTTCACGGCCTGGCGGCCGTGTCTCCTTTTCTTTTCTTCATTAATTGCCATTTTGTACAAGGAATATTTTAAGCATGACCATTGATGTATTAATATGCTTTATCCAACTACCATCTAAACCAAAGTACATTTTACCGGTGCTGCCATCCGTCAGTATGTCTTTACAATTTACTCAAATGTATTTATATCTACCTCAATCATTTGTTCACGGATACATTTTTGTACTGTATATAACAACCGCAATGCTTACTTCTTTAACTTAAGACTCAGTCCACTGTTACCGCGGTCATTCTGCCACGCAATTAAACAGTTTTTCTGGCCGTAAGATGCCCAGGAACGCCCGGACTTGCCACTCTGACCGGATTAGGTTACGTTTTGTTCATTTGACATATTTTTACGCACAATGAGCCTTATTAATTTGCTATTTGACATTTTGACCGTCTTGGCCTCTTGTTTTGACTTAAATCACAAGCCTGCTCTTTTAGTTCTCCCTTGACTCAAATCATTGTTTCATCAAACCAGATGCAGAATGGGTTTCCCTTTCCTTAACACCATCGAGTTTTTGTAGTTTGCACGTCTGTAGTAGTCTGTCCCTGTCTATACAGGCGGGATGACGCGATGCAGTTCGCATCCAGCGTCTGTTACCTACTACGTCACGGGAGGACTTGGGAGTTCGGGCGGCACTATTTAATAGTTTTTGTAATGCAGGCTTGTTTCCCATGCTCATGCATTAATCTTGAGTAATCAGCGAGTAGCGGTAAGTGTTTGTTTGCTCCCCTTCAGTTAGCAACCCACGGCAGTCATGCTCTTTTTATTACCCAGTACTGACGTAAGGCCTTTTGTTTTGTTCAGACAAAGCACCGCTTGGGTAGTAAGGCGTTTCCTTCACCGAAGACCGGTGAGTTTATCAGGATTCTGGATATTTCTACAGAGTAGTGTTGGGCGAAACTCGGCATTTGACAGTGCCAATTATTTTTCCGTTTCTTTCACAGATACGGTGCCACTGGCACTTTTGCCGTTTTCTGACACAGATCAGGTATTGACATTGTGGACCAGACCACCTCTTTGATTCTTGGTTGTGTTTATCATAATATAAAAATAAAGCTACAGAACTCTCTCTCCTACTACCTTTTTTTTTTACCAAGAACATTATTTCAGGCAGAACATCCTCACTAGCCATAGCTTTCTCCCACTACTCGATCATGACAGTACCACTGCTCCAAACCACCATATAATTCACACAAGCAATGGCTCCTTCTTTCTCTCTTCGGCTTTCACGGCCGGCCGTGCTTTCAGTTTCACGGCCGCCAGGCCGTGTCTCCTTTTCTGCTGCATCAAAGGCTTTCACGGACGGACGGCCGTGCTTTCAGTTTCACGGCCGCCAGGCCGTGTCTCCTTATCTTTTAACTTGTCTGTAATGTGCTATTTTATGTATTAATTAGTCTTTAATAAAAAGAACAATTAAAAAAAAAAATCGATGTGGCAAGGCAAGCGGCCTTTGTGGGACACACGTGGTCTTAAATGTATGCAGTATCTCATACTCATTTTGCCGAGGACATCTTGTGAGACTGTCAGTTACATTCACTGTTTAAAGCAGAACATTAAGATGAATCAAAACAAATATTTACTAGGCGTGTGTGTATATGTGACACAGAGCAATATTTCACAAACTACTAGACCAAATCATTATGCGTGTTACTCCTTAAAGTGGAGTAATGCGTCTGTGATTTTCTTTTTATTATGCATCAAGCTCCTAAATCAAACGTGCCTTCCTGGTATTTCATGGTGCTGGAGTCGATAACATGGTTCTCACTCTCTCCTCCTCTATCCCTCTCCCTGCTCTCCTCTCTCTCCCTCTCACTCCACTCCCTCTCCTCTCCCTCCTCTTCTCTCGTCCTCCCTCTCTCTCCCTCCCTCTCGTCCTCCCTCCCTCTCCCTCGTCCTACCTCTCTCACTCTCCCTCTCTCACTCTCCCTCTCTCCGTCTACCTCTCCCCTTCCCTCACTTTCCTCTCCTCTCTCCCTCTCTTTACCTTCCCCCTGCTCTCCTTTTTCTCCCCATCCCCATCTCCCCCTCTGCTTGCTCTCCTCTCTCCCTCCCCTCTCTCTCCCCTCCGTCCTTCGCTCTCGTCGTCCCCCTCTCTTCTTACCCTCCCTCTCTCCCTCTCTCCCTTTCCCTCTCTCCCTTTCCCTCACTTCCCTCTCCCTCTCTCCCTTTCCCTCTCTTCCCTCGCCTCTCTCCCAGTCTCTGCCTCTCTCCCAGTCTCCATCTCTCTCTCCCCCTCTCTCCCAGTCTCTCTCCTTTCTCCCTCTTTATCCTCTCTCCCTCTCCCTGCTCTCCTTTTTCTCCCTCTCCCCATCTCCCACTCAGCACCACCACAGCATCACTCAGCACCACCACAGCATCACTCAGCACCACCACAGCATCACTCAGCACCACCACAGCATCACTGGTTAAAATATGTTCTTTCAATGTTTCAAGCTGCTTTCAAGCTTTATTACGATGTTAATATTTCACTTCTGTTCTTGGATTTTCGTCACAATAAAAAACACTGAACATAATCTTCACAAGTTATTTACAAAAGTTTAAGCTATTGACATTACAAATTAAATAAATTATTTGTGTTAATTATTTAAAAAAATTAAAAGCGATTGTAATTTGTAATATCAATACATCTAAGTCACGTAAATACAAAACATGTTGCATTACAAATGCTATTGGTGTCACATTTGCGAAAGTTATAACTATTGGCATTGTAAATGACAAAGCTATTAACTTAGCTATTTTTAAAAACAACACATAAATAAAAAGTCATTTATAAGACCAATAGCTCAAACTTTCCTAATGCGAGACCTATTGCATTTCCAATGCTTGTTTTTATTTTTGTGTTTTTATTTAGTAGCGCTCAAAGCCCAATAAATGATCATGAAGACCACTAAGCGGGCTTAAGGCTCATCGGCCGGAGCAGCCTAACATGTTAAACAGAAGCCGCAGAGCGGCACAGTGGAAAATTGAAAGTACGCTTACCTACGTTTTCAAACAATGGCAAACAGATCTGAAGAATAAATGAAGTACAAGCCATTCCCGCCATAAATTGGACCGGGGAGGATGGCAAGCTGTAAAGGAAAGGTTAATTACAAGAAATTAACGAGGCACGGTAAGAGGAGTTTATTAGCTTAATTTAGTATTGGACCTAATCATCCTAACATAAATACGAGAACTAAATCAATAATCAAGATACAATTAAACCGTAATGCCACGAATGGAGAGGTGTACTTAGCTGTATCACGATCAGCGAACAAAAGAGGAAGATCGGAGTGTGCACTGTCTTCTTATGATGTTGTTAATGTTCTATATATTGTGATGTATTAACATTCTTTAAAGGGCTGCATGTTTTTGCATAATGGTAGCCTCCGGTCTTGTAATAAAATGTGGATTGACAAGAAGGTGAACTCCTCCACTCAGATCAACAAGCTCACTGGCCAATTATTTGACATTTTGAAATCCTTAAAGTTCCTTCCTCTTCTTCCTAGGTCAGCTAGGGAAACTTATCCGTGCACTGGTATCCTCGCGCCTGGATTATGCCAATGCCTTATATGTAGGTTTGCCTGGCTACCATCTGGACAAACTGCAGGTGATTCAGAATGGCACTGCCACAACTTTTCTTAATGTCCCTATAAAGAACAGTGTGAGACAACACTTGCAGGATCTCTAAGGGTTGTCCATACTGGAGAGGATTGTTTGAATCCCTGTTCCTGGCACATTCAACTCTCTATGTACGCCCCTGTACATAGACCTGCAAAAACGTTCAGGTTCTATATTCCTACCAGGCACCTGTGCTCTGCGACGCAGCTTCTCGCCCATGTCCCTAGATTTCGACTTAAGAGAATGGGTGGGAGCTCTCTTGCTTGTAGGGCATCTTCGTCTGGAACCTTCTCCCTCCGGATTTTCGAAGCATTCAGGATTCCAAGCTTTTCAGGAAAAGGCTCAAAACATTCCTATTAATCTAGCTGCCGCCTCTTTCCTACCTACAGGCTCGTGCCGGGACACTCTTTAAGTAGTGTGCGCGTTACAAATCACAAGTACCACACATGTACAAACAACGTTTAAGGCTGTAAACATGCTAAAGATTTTATACTTCACTCCTCCAATATTAGTCAGTTCACGTATTCCATATTGATACAGATCCGCCCCCCATAGGGCTTCTACTAAAAGCATATAATCCACATGGTACTTTTCCCCGCTACTTAGATGAAGAAACTGTTCTCTTTTCAATCCTAAAGTTTCTCAGGGATTTACTTGTATTTAATTCCTTCCAAGATTATTTCTGTTGAATGATTCCCTTTTTCGATGTGTTTCTGTTATGCCCATCACGAGAAAATTCATGTCCTTTAAAGAAATGAAATGTTTTTTGGCCATAAAGTAACCTAATCTCGTTTTTTCTTTTATTATTTAATCATTCCTGTTACAAAAACACACACTACGTTTTAAACAAGAAGGCACAACATTTTAACCAGTATATAAGATTATGGTGTTTATAGCCTAAACCAATGTTGTATAGGTCTCGCCCACAGCTATTTCCTGATTCAGGGCACAACTCATGGTCTGGTAGGCATCCATAGTAGTTCACCTTTTATGGGGTCCGATTTGCAGTTATTCCCATTCAGAGAGCTAAAAGTCCAACAGATGCCACGAAATCCTCTTTGAGAGGCAATCCCATAAATGTGCCATGTATTGCCTTCTCAAGAAGCGAGGTCATATTGGAACCCAAATATATTTTAAGGTGGGTGCAAGGTTACGTCTAAGAGCTGGGTTAAAGGAGGCTGTGCCGAAAAGGAGTACACACATAGCTTTTCAGCAGAACAGTGGTTATTCCCAAGGAATTCATTGTTGGGTGTTATGGGAGGAGCACTATCCCCCAAAGCAGAAATCCCTTCTGTTAAACTTCAGACAATATGTGGGGGTGTCCCTGTACAAGGCTCCCCTGTAAATCGCTCAATACCTCCCAACTGTCCCCAGTGTCCTTGTAGGTTGGGAGCAGTTCATTAACAACTCCCCATCAGACCTATCTTCCTTGACTCCGTTGTTTTCCACCTAACATAGTCTTTCCCTGTGCCAGAAACCTGTGTTCTTGAATACAAATATGCCTATCCTGTGCACACCCTAATAAACTGGCTTCAAAATATGCAGTGCTCAAAATAAATCTGCCTCGAATTTCCTAAACTATACCACTACATCTCTCAGATACTCTTGGCTTGAGAGTACTTCAATAATTTCCATAAAAGCCTTCCGATATATGCCGCCTTTCCCCTTTAATGTTATAAATATTGAAATATGCCTTCTCGCTTCATTGTGGATTTCCTGATCGGTAGACTCTTCCTCCTCATGCAGCAAAATCCAGTTTCAATTCCAGGCACAGTTTCAAGACCATTCATGACGTGTCCCCTCTTTAGTTAATAACATGTTTCCTACCATTCTCCCTCTTGAGCATTGCACTGTATGTTTGTGTGTGTCCTCACTATATCTATAGCGCGGACCAAGCTAAAAGACTAGGCTTCCCTTTTTAGCTGTTCCAAACCCTTGGTGTTTCCATTCAGTTTAATTTTGGCTGCTTTCACTTACTGTTACACTTTAATGAATGCCCTTCCTTTAGGACCATACTCTCTCTCACCGAGTTTAAAATGATTCTTAAGTACATATCCACCATGTTCTGAAGCAATCAGTGAAAACTCTGCGCAGTCACTGTAATCTTCTACTTGGCTTTCTAGTCACGCCTGATGTTTGTGATGAGCATTTATAGCTTCCTGCTATATTTTGTGTGTTTATTCTGTCTTCTGGCTCGTATGTTAATCGTACAGTCTCTTTATTATCCTATGTACCATGACCTGTTCTTGTATAAAGCGTGTTTTGTTCATGCAAGACTGAGTTAAGTAAACAAACCTTTTTTTAAAATACTTGGTAGTACCCAATTACCTTTTTCTTATGCTTGTTCTTCCTATTGCCACCTCTATCTTTTGCTTTAGTGCCCTTTCTTTCTTCTTTCCCTTTTTGCCATTCTTAGTCCTTTTATTTTGTTGACCCTCGCTGCCCACTTTAAAATCTACATTTCTCCTCCACATAATAATCATTTTCAATCTCTTTGGCACTTGTTCCATTCCTCCCCTTTCCTCTACTTTATTTGTTCTTTCCCTCTGCTCTCAATATTTCCATTATTAATTTTCAGTTAGCGTCTTTCACATTTGTATTTAGCTTTTTCAGGTTATCTCCCCAATTCTCCCTCCCACAGTTCACCCTGTTGAAAAGATTTGGCTTCTTCTTTCCTTTTTTCTCTCTCCCATTCTCTGCTTCCATCTGACACATTTCCTGTCTTCCCTTTCCTGCAGGTTGTTGCATCTATGAAAAGCCACGGGCGTTTGGTGAGAGCTCCACTGAAAGCGAGGACGAAGATGACGGTTGTGGGAATTCCCATTGCGTTCGTGGTCACAAGAAAGGGCCAGTGCAGAGTGAAGGTGGCGGCCCACAACAGGGGGATACTGGCCCCTGCCAGGGACCCATGCAGCACTGAAAGAGGGAGGAGGGACTTCAAATGTTTATAGCCCCAAGAGAGGGAGGAGTCTGAGACAAGGTCTTCCAGAGTCAAGCCTTCCGTCTGCTCCCTGAAGGGTCGAAGCCCTAGCCGCTGCAGATGGGCAAAGCTTGCTGATGTACTTCTCTCGTATATGATCATATCTGACTGATTAGCCCTTTACCCCCCGCACACACATTATCCCCTCTTTTTCACCTCTCCTATTTGCTTCATTCCCACTTGGAAACCTTCCTATCCTTCAGCCAATCCCTTTTGTACAGTCCTTTTCCTTCTTTCTCTTATCTCAGGTTTTCCTTTTCTCTTCCCTTTTGAAATCCCCTCTGAATCCTTAAGTGATTTCTTTTTATTATGGCGATCTCCCCCAGTGATTTTGGTGCGTGGGGGACTTAAATTTGTTTCTCTGTTTTTTGACATTATACTTTCCTGCCCCATTGGGCTGTTTATTACTAAGAGGCAGGTGTTTGCCTACTGGCATCGTACAGACCTCGTTTGTGGAATCACAAGTGCCTGTTCCTTAAGGCTGCCGCTAATGTTGATGCAAAGGAGCATCCCTATTGGTCCATGCTGCTGACTGCGGGAGGGGACGGTAGTGACTTATTGAGATGGGAGCATGCCAGTCTCCAAGGTGTGTTTTGTGTGGTCAGCAACGATGTGTTTCTGTAATACCAACGGCCAATATTTCATCTGCATGTTTTGTTACATCAAATGGCATGAAAAGCCTCTTCCCACTTGACTGTGCCAACCTAAGCGGTAATAATGCTAGAGGCAACTGGAATATCAGTTCTTTCTTTCATTGCAGATCTAGCCACAGAATGTTTCTTTTTCTGTTCCCCTGAAGTTCAGCGTTGTGTAGGAAGGAAGCCTTCACTGTGCATGAAAACTTCAATGGCATGTGAAAGTAAAATATGTGACTGCTCTAGGGAAATGTCTGTGAATCCAGAGGTTTTCTGATGCCTTATGCAACACACGATATTTTAAGAGCATGCTGGGTTTCCAAGGCTGGCAGAGACTTCCGAGACTAGAAGAAAAAAAAAACCATTCCAACGAGTAGACAAATTGGAGAGAGGACCTGGTAATGAAATCTCAAGACATCGGTCTCATCCAGGGGAAAGGTCTACTCTTGCTTGAGCCAGGAGTAGCTTTTTGAGACAGTGCACTTGCAACATATGATCACAGGACACACTGCTGTTTTCCTGAGTGGGAGGAGGTTTGGTAGCAGCTGATAGGCCAACCATGTATTTGTCAGACTCTGCAACAGTTTGTGAGATCATTATCGGCCATCC
The DNA here is from genome assembly GCF_964263255.1 of Lissotriton vulgaris. NCBI lineage: Eukaryota > Metazoa > Chordata > Amphibia > Caudata > Salamandridae > Lissotriton > Lissotriton vulgaris. Next base: position 1,900,595,306 of record NC_141693.1, read on the forward strand.
GACTGTGGCAGTTTTGAACCACTAAACTCGTGGTTTGTGTCCGGAAGTCGGTGAGCAGTATGCCGTGGGCCATCGTTTTAACTGATATTTATCTGCCATGTTAGCCAAGTAGAGTTTTTAACCATCACAGTTTCACAAAGCTATCTTTTATTAGCAGCCACACTTGCTTGGGTTTTTTATTTACCTGACTTTTTTCCCCAGCAGAAGGTATTGTGTATTGCTCTTACTTTCAGAGCACATCTATAATGAGATTAAATGGGACACAAACCAGTAATGGCTTGATGCATCCGATGGTTAATTCGTAACTCCTTTAAGTGCTCCACAAAAGGAAAGGTCCACATGGAAGTTCTTTCTGTGCCACTAGCATAGCAGAATGTGATGACAAATATAAAATTGTGCAGTGGAGGGGAAACTGTCTTCCAAGAACATCTTTCCAAAGGTTCGTAAAATATTCAGTGCTTTAAATATTTAGTTTGATAGGTGGTATCTGATTTTTCACAACAGGATGATTTTTTTAACTTGGTTGGAACAAATTTACCTGCAATTTATCTGCTCTGACTAGCAGTGTCGCCTCTAGAAATAAAATCTACTGATTGTACTTCTTTTGAAGTATAGAAGTCTTAAATAGTTCATGCCAGTGATTTAATTTTTAAGAAGTCACCCTCAGAATGGATGCCCCATTGATATCCAAGTTTTACCCTGGCTTGGATCTGTTTTGTATACACCCATGCTGGTGGACACTCCCGCAATGAATGTATTTGCTGAAGGCTTACTTGCCAGTGGCTGAGCTGCTTGGCTTGTCTGTGAAATATTAAATATTTGTTGATCCGATTTTGGCTGTCTTTGTTTTTTTATATTTTTGAGGGGCGAAGCTTCGACATATGACATTCTTGTACTGTATATGTGGGTCCAGCTGAAAGGTGGCACTTTAACTAGATGTCATGGTGTATACAGGGCTAGTAAATTTTTTGTTTGCTATAGTCCACATTTGACAAGATTAACATAAGTATGAAAATGTAGTAGTGCAGACTTGAATATAAATGGATAACCTATCATTTGCTCCACAAAGCCAAAGGGCCTACTCCACACAAAGCTTAATTGTGCACAGCCAAGTTTCTCTATTGCACTCGGAGGGTAGATTAAGGAAGGGGATTTTAGTTCCACAGTTTCATGATAGCTGCTGTAAAAAATTTAACTTGGGTCTCAGCGTGCCCCCAATACAAGAAAAATGTTATCTTGCAATGAATAACTCCTGTCAGAAGATGAAGATATTTTTGCTTCCTGTTGAATCTTGAGTTTCAAGGAAAGTTCAAATGATTGATAGGTCTTTGTGCTTTCACTTGGCCTACACAGTGTTCTGTGAAAAGCAGTTTAGTAAAGTGAGGCAGTGGCTATTGAAAGTCTTCAGAGACTTAGTATATGTCCTTCAGTGATTCTTTTGCCGTCTCCAAAGACCAAACAAGAATCACTGAAGGACCACAGAGAATACATACATCAAAAGGTTTATATCTTTTTGGTATAATCCGTATCCGACCCAAATGAACATTAGGATAATTCAGTTATTGTCATTGATTACAAAAGCTAATAGTCCACATTGAAATCCTATCCTGTTCACTACACGATTGGTTCAAGAAAACAATTCTTTAAAAGCCTTGAAAAAGCACCAAGCGCTTCAGCAGCAGGAGTAAAACGCGTGTTGGATGTACAGTGATAAACAACAAGTCTGTGTGTGTGTGTGTGTGTGTGTGTGTGTATATCATATATCTGTAATAACTGAACGCACAAGCAAGAATTTTGTAATTAACAATTTAGGAATACAACCGACCGACAAGCAAACCTTTCTGGTTCTTTTAAAATAACCACAATAAGGAAAATTGCACGTTGCCAGAATACAGAATATTTGTGTGTGTGTGTGTATATGTATATGTATACATATACATATATATATATATATATATATATATATATATATATATATATATATATATATGATAATCTCTCTTCACGCAGAAAAGACTTCACGCAGAAAAGAAGTTGGATCGCACCACAAAACTTCTTTAAGATGATTTACAGCATTTTATTGTCAAAGAAACTCCAAAGCACTCCAAACACCAACACGTTTCGTTCTCCCACTGAGATCTTGCTCACGGTGCCGCCCTTCTCTTTCCATTGGATTATAAAGGTCATGTTTTCATTAACAACCTACCCCCTTCCAGGCAAAGCATTCTGGTCAATGTGGTGCTATTTACAAAAACGGTGAATATTACAAAACAAGTATACCATACTTGAACCAAATTGATAAACAATATTCGTAACGCATATAGATAAAACAAAATAAAAATTAACAAGTTTATGCTCAAATGTTGAATTCACATTCATTAAACTAGTCCATGGCATACATTGATCATGTTTTCTAGCAAATTTTGAGCTCAAATTTATATTTCTAATTCAATTTCACTAACTCATTTTTAATTAATGCCTCCAGTGGCTAAAAAACCTATTCAGCATGTATTCAACAAAATGTTCATTTTAACTATAGCCATGCCCCCCAAAATCTTGCTACTACCAATCAATTGTGTGGTTTCATATGTGTTCCATCCCTTCTTTTCATCTCATTTCATAAACTTGTTGTGCACCAAAAATAATATTGACTACATTTATAAAAACATAAGCGATGATGCAAAGATCTAGACATGATTGAAAATATTCTGCCAGTTTTACATGAGTTCATTCCAGTTCCCAGAGTTTATTTACAAGTGTATGTACATTTCCTCACTCTGATTCAAACCATACGGAATCATGGTTCGTAAACGGAGGATGTATCTTGCTTCTTTTTTCCTCAACATCAGTTCTCGATTTCCTCCTCTGTGTTTTTTTTTGCTGTGTCAATACCATAAATTTTGAGATGTTTCCACTCACTGTTATGATGGGACTCCATGTGCTTGGCAACTGCATTGCTTCGGTCTTTGTGTATAGTTGCCCTTACGTGTTCCAAAATCCTCTTTTTTAGTTCATTCTTTGTGCTGCCCACATATTTTAGTTCTCACGGGCATTCAATTACATAAACAACATATGGTGTTGTACAATTAATGAGCTCATCGATTTTCCAAATTTTTCCATTTTCCAACGTAATTTGCTGGGTTGGTTTACATATTTGACAGATCTTACAGTTGAATCATTTTTTGAAACCTTTTCCTTTCAACCATGCTTTTTTCTCTTCTTTAAGGAAATGACTCTTGGTTAAGCGATCTTTGAGACTTGGTGCTCTGCGGAATGTCATTTGTGGTGTATCACCTACAATGGGGCCAATAGTAATATCCATTTTTTGAATTTTCCAATTTTTCTTTAGAATATTTCTGATTTGTTTGGACTCATTTGAGAAGGTTGTTATGAGTCTTATCACATCTTTTTCACTCTCTCCTTTTTGGATTGGTTGCAATAAGCTGTTTCTATCCTTTCGACTAGCTCTTTCCCAACCTTTCTTTGTGACTTTTCGAGTAGCCTCTTTTTTCGAATCTTTGACTCATGGATATACTTTGTTTGTCCAAAATCAAAAGAGACTAGCTAGGTTAATACAGATAAGACTCGAAGGAGTACGTATGTCAAGGAAAACCAGTAGGTTTTATTTGAAAGCCCTCACCCACCAACCTAGTTGGTGGCATGCTTCATCATCGGGCCCCACCGCAGTGGCACCTAACGTGCCCCGGGTGTGCTGCGACGCCAGGTTACTGCGGAGCTGGTATAATTGCTGAGTGTGCAATGTGGTGAGTATGAAGGTGAAGATTAAAAAGCCATACAGAAGTCCCAGCACCCGAGGGTAAAAACTATTTTAATGAAACTGGGTATGTGTTGGCACGTTAAAAAGGCAGACGGACACAATGGAGTATGGATTATGACCTCCAGTGTCCTGTGTGGTCTACATGTTTCAGCCTGGCCTTTCTTAATTTGAAACAGGCTTTCCTCAGGACCAAGTGAATATGTGTGGGGTTATAAAATTAATTTACAGTGAGTGTGTTTAGGATTCTATGTGTAGCACGCACTAAGGTGCTATATGGGTGAGAAGGGGGTTCCCTCTCGCTTTGCTACATATAACATAGAAGGGGAGACATACAGACGTACAGGGTAGAGTCATATTAGCATATTATTGCAAAAACAGTCGTCATTCCACCGTCTTGTAAGGTGAGTGAGCGAACTATACATGGCTAAAGTGTGGTCTTGTCAGTGGCAAGACTCATGTGATGGTTATCTAGAAGCCGGTTGTAGTGGTGATCTAGAAAACGAAAATGCCAATGTGAGGTTCAGGTAAGTGAAAGAAAATCAAATATTGTCCTCACACAGTGTTTGGCTGATCAAAGCCTCCTTGGGTCGCCTGGCAGAGAAAGAGACCCTAAAAGAAGGTGGTATTGGTTTTACATAATTATCCGACCTGTAAGGGAAAACCTCAACACCTTACCCCAACAGTAGCTGTAGTGCGCAGCCTCATTTACTCACGAAACTATCGATCTGGTTCCTCCTTGGACCTGTAATCCTTCTGCGGCGCCCGGATGTAAAAGAGGGCTGGCCGAGCATGTTTATTTAAAGGTTCGGTAATTGGCTGCACCTGGGTTAAGATAGAAACAGAGGGAGGGGTGCCGCGCTGAAAGCGCCATGTCATGCGCGCTCTGCGCATGCGTTAAGAGAGTAGCAGTCCCTATCCGGCGCGTGCGCCTGCAGGTAGTGACTATCTGCGCATGCGCCGGTAGTCAGAAGCTAAATGGGGCTACCGCGCATGCGTGGGAGTGGCCGCGCATGCGTGAAAGGGTGTATCAGCGCTCATGGTAGCGCTAGTATGTATTAAAAACCCTTTATAAAGAGCAAGGAGTGTCAAAAAGGATATGGACACTGGAAGGAAGCAAATAAATGTATGGGATATCAATGTGAGAAGGGTTGGACTATGCACAGAATGGAGGGGAAAAGGAAGACTCATTCATTAAGTGTTAAGCGAATTCCATGGTATGGAGTCGTTAAGTCCCTCAATATGAGTGGATAGGCGATAAATCCAACGTTGTTCTTTTTGGAAGAGAAAACTTTCATTGTTTTCAGTAATGGGGAATTGCTCAATCACAGTCCAAGCGAAATCATTAGGGGTGTGATTGTGGGACAAGAAGTGGTCAGTGAGTCTACTTATATTTTTGCCACATCGGATGGTACTGCGATGTTCAGTCATTCTTGTCCGTACCTTTCGGGTAGTCATACCCACGTACCGTAGGCCACATCTGCATGTCATGAGGTACACCAGGTTAGAGGAATTGCAGTTGGTAAACTGGCGTTGTGTCCATACCTTGCCTGGTTCTAGGTCCAGGGTTTTTGAGGGGGATGTAAGGTGGCACACGCTGCAATTATTGCACGGTTGGTGTCCCGTAAGTTTTGGTAATCCCCAAGCATTGAGGATGGTGTTGTCATTGGTGGCACAGTTCGGTCTGGGTCTGGTGTGTACTAGGGAGTCTTTTAGATTCTTCGCCCTTTTGTATGCGAATCTGGGTTTTTCCCAGTTTCGGTTGCCTGAGTTGATAATCTTCCAGTTCCTGGTGATTATGTTGGAGACCTGATTAGACACGGTATTGTAAGTAGTGACACATGTCAGAGTGGGTTCTTCAGGGGGCCTTGTTGTTGCCTCAAGCAAGGACTCTCTATTTTGGTTACGAGCCCTCTTGCAGGTGGTGTTCAGGATCCTGGTGGGGTATCCCCTGTCTTCCAATTTATGGATCAAACTGGCTGACTGTTGTTTGTAGTCCTGGATTCGGCTGCAGTTGCGTCTTAGTCGTAAAAACTGACCATAAGGGAGATTTTCCCGTAGAGGTCTAGGGTGGAAGCTGTCGAACCTCAAAAGTGAGTTCCTTGATGTGGGTTTGTGGTAAGTTGTAGTTGTCAAGCCGTCCACGCCTGCCTTGATGTTGAGGTCCAGGAAGGCCAATTCAGAAGCACTGCTAGTGCAGGTAAACCTCAGGTAGTTGTCACGGGTATTGAGCCACATGAGGAACTGATCCAGGGATTCCTGATTCCCTTCCCAGATTACCAGGATGTCGTCGATATATCGGCGCCACACACTGATGTTAGCTGTGTAGGGATTGTTCACAGATTGTATGTGTGTTTTTTCAAAATGGGCTACATAAAGACCAGCTATGCTGGGAGCGAAAACGCTCCCCATACTTGTGCCATTAGTCTGTAGGTACAGCTTGCCCTCATACTCAAAATAGTTGTCTTTTAATGCCAGAGTGGCACACTCCATTATGAAGCTGCGTGGAGTGTGATGGTTCCAAACAGTTCCCGTTAAGACTTCGTCCAGTACTTCCAGTGTGGCGTCCTGCGGTAAGCTAGTGTAGAGGCTCTCGATATCTAATCCGACGCCACACTGGAAGTACTGGACGAAGTCTTAACGGGAACTGTTTGGAACCATCACACTCCACGCAGCTTCATAATGGAGTGTGCCACTCTGGCATTAAAAGACAACTATTTTGAGTATGAGGGCAAGCTGTACCTACAGACTAATGGCACAAGTATGGGGAGCGTTTTCGCTCCCAGCATAGCTGGTCTTTATGTAGCCCATTTTGAAAAAACACACATACAATCTGTGAACAATCCCTACACAGCTAACATCAGTGTGTGGCGCCGATATATCGACGACATCCTGGTAATCTGGGAAGGGAATCAGGAATCCCTGGATCAGTTCCTCATGTGGCTCAATACCCGTGACAACTACCTGAGGTTTACCTGCACTAGCAGTGCTTCTGAATTGGCCTTCCTGGACCTCAACATCAAGGCAGGCGTGGACGGCTTGACAACTACAACTTACCACAAACCCACATCAAGGAACTCACTTTTGAGGTTCGACAGCTTCCACCCTAGACCTCTACGGGAAAATCTCCCTTATGGTCAGTTTTTACGACTAAGACGCAACTGCAGCCGAATCCAGGACTACAAACAACAGTCAGCCAGTTTGATCCATAAATTGGAAGACGGGGGATACCCCACCAGGATCCTGAACACCACCTGCAAGAGGGCTCGTAACCAAAATAGAGAGTCCTTGCTTGAGGCAACAACAAGGCCCCCTGAAGAACCCACTCTGACATGTGTCACTACTTACAATACCGTGTCTAATCAGGTCTCCAACATAATCACCAGGAACTGGAAGATTATCAACTCAGGCAACCGAAACTGGGAAAAACCCAGATTCGCATACAAAAGGGCGAAGAATCTAAAAGACTCCCTAGTACACACCAGACCCAGACCGAACTGTGCCACCAATGACAACACCATCCTCAATGCTTGGGGATTACCAAAACTTACGGGACACCAACCGTGCAATAATTGCAGCGTGTGCCACCTTACATCCCCCTCAAAAACCCTGGACCTAGAACCAGGCAAGGTATGGACACAACGCCAGTTTACCAACTGCAATTCCTCTAACCTGGTGTACCTCATGACATGCAGATGTGGCCTACGGTACGTGGGTATGACTACCCGAAAGGTACGGACAAGAATGACTGAACATCGCAGTACCATCCGATGTGGCAAAAATATAAGTAGACTCACTGACCACTTCTTGTCCCACAATCACACCCCTAATGATTTCGCTTGGACTGTGATTGAGCAATTCCCCATTACTGAAAACAATGAAAGTTTTCTCTTCCAAAAAGAACAACGTTGGATTTATCGCCTATCCACTCATATTGAGGGACTTAACGACTCCATACCATGGAATTCGCTTAACACTTAATGAATGAGTCTTCCTTTTCCCCTCCATTCTGTGCATAGTCCAACCCTTCTCACATTGATATCCCATACATTTATTTGCTTCCTTCCAGTGTCCATATCCTTTTTGACACTCCTTGCTCTTTATAAAGGGTTTTTAATACATACTAGCGCTACCATGAGCGCTGATACACCCTTTCACGCATGCGCGGCCACTCCCACGCATGCGCGGTAGCCCCATTTAGCTTCTGACTACCGGCGCATGCGCAGATAGTCACTACCTGCAGGCGCACGCGCCGGATAGGGACTGCTACTCTCTTAACGCATGCGCAGAGCGCGCATGACATGGCGCTTTCAGCGCGGCACCCCTCCCTCTGTTTCTATCTTAACCCAGGTGCAGCCAATTACCGAACCTTTAAATAAACATGCTCGGCCAGCCCTCTTTTACATCCGGGCGCCGCAGAAGGATTACAGGTCCAAGGAGGAACCAGATCGATAGTTTCGTGAGTAAATGAGGCTGCGCACTACAGCTACTGTTGGGGTAAGGTGTTGAGGTTTTCCCTTACAGGTCGTATAATTATGTAAAACCAATACCACCTTCTTTTAGGGTCTCTTTCTCTGCCAGGCGACCCAAGGAGGCTTTGATCAGCCAAACACTGTGTGAGGACAATATTTGATTTTCTTTCACTTACCTGAACCTCACATTGGCATTTTCGTTTTCTAGATCACCACTACAACCGGCTTCTAGATAACCATCACATGAGTCTTGCCACTGACAAGACCACACTTTAGCCATGTATAGTTCGCTCACTCACCTTACAAGACGGTGGAATGACGACTGTTTTTGCAATAATATGCTAATATGACTCTACCCTGTACGTCTGTATGTCTCCCCTTCTATGTTATATGTAGCAAAGCGAGAGGGAACCCCCTTCTCACCCATATAGCACCTTAGTGCGTGCTACACATAGAATCCTAAACACACTCACTGTAAATTAATTTTATAACCCCACACATATTCACTTGGTCCTGAGGAAAGCCTGTTTCAAATTAAGAAAGGCCAGGCTGAAACATGTAGACCACACAGGACACTGGAGGTCATAATCCATACTCCATTGTGTCCGTCTGCCTTTTTAACGTGCCAACAGATACCCAGTTTCATTAAAATAGTTTTTACCCTCGGGTGCTGGGACTTCTGTATGGCTTTTTAATCTTCACCTTCATACTCACCACATTGCACACTCAGCAATTATACCAGCTCCGCAGTAACCTGGCGTCGCAGCACACCCGGGGCACGTTAGGTGCCACTGCGGTGGGGCCCGATGATGAAGCATGCCACCAACTAGGTTGGTGGGTGAGGGCTTTCAAATAAAACCTACTGGTTTTCCTTGACATACGTACTCCTTCGAGTCTTATCTGTATTAACCTAGCTAGTCTCTTTTGATTTTGGATATATAAAAGCGGGGATTCAGACTAGCTTATCTAGTCCTCCCTCTCTCCTTTGATTTAGTGATATACTTTGTTTGTCCCATTCTGCTTCTTCCGAGCATATCCTCCTTAGTCTTAAGAATTCTCCGTAAGGAATATTCTCAAACAAACACTGCTGGTAAAAACTGCTGGCGTGCAGTGTCGCATTGGTTGCGGTTTTTTTCCTATGTAAGGTTGTGTGTACTTCATTATCTTTTATGTATATTTCAGTATCCAAGAAAATTATTTTGTTATCACTCAGTTCATAGGTGAATTTGAAATTAGCAGGTGATGAGTTGAGGACTCTAAAATAGTCTTTGAAGTCATTTTCTGAACCATCCCAAACAATTAGGATATCATCAATAAAGCGTACCCATAGTATCACTTTATTCAACATGATATCATTCTCAGCTTGCCATGCCCATTTCTGTCACCACCACCCCATGGTGAGACAAGCAAAGCTTGGGCTAAAAGAAAAACCCATAACAGTGCCTTTCGTTTGGGCATAAATTTCTTCTCCAAAATAAAAAATGTTTTGCTTCAGGCATAGTCTCTTCATTTCTTCCAGCATGGTATTGTGTTTTGAATAGTGTATATTTCTGTCCTGGAGGAAGAACCTACACGCTGCGATACCCACCCCATGATCTGGAGAAGTGTGGCTCACTGGTTAGAGCAGGCAGACCCTGAAGCAGAGGTCAGACCCGGGACCAGGGTTCAATTCCCGGCGCGGCAGGGTCTTGAGCTCAAATGTCCATGGACTCGATAATTCTCGCTTCGGTGCCTGACCTAATCATGGGTTCACTCTCTGCAACTCTGGGCATTAATCTTGCTTAATCTCCACAACGGCCCCCCCGCGGCGGGATGCCTGGCTTTCACCTTGGGGATGCCCTGTAGGGGCTATCTCAAAAGGAAATCCCAGGACGGGTTCCCAAGGCAAGCGCGGAGATACCCCTTCGGGGGTCGATTCAGGCGCTATATAAGAAACATAATAATAATAATAATAATATATTCGTATATAAGGATACGACATCCATTGATATTAATTTATACGAAGACTTCCATGGGATACCGTTCAGCTGTCTTAACATGTCCGTTGTGTCTTTTATGAAAGAATTTAACTCTGAAACATAAGGTAACAAGAAAAATTCCAAATAATTTACTATTGGTTCAAAAAGGGAACCCATGGCGGATACTATAGGTCTCCCCGGTGGTCTAGTTCGATTCTTATGTACCTTTGGCAAAAAGTACATTGTTGCAGTGACCGGGTCATCCACTGTAAGATATTTATGTTCATCAAAGTCAATCAGATTTGAGTCCAGCCATTCTTTTAATTTCTTGTCTAATGTGCCTTTCATTTGTTTTGTAGGATCACTTGTGAGTTTCATATAATACATTGTGTCCTCCAGTTGTTCATGGGCTACTTTTGCATATTCCAATTTGTCCCATGATGACATTCGCGCCTTTATCAGCCATTTTAATTTCAATAGTCTTGTCTTGACTCAATGTTGTTAATGCTTTACGTTCTTCACTTTTCAAGATATCCATATAACATTGTTTCTTAAGTTTGTAAATGTCCTGGATCACTGCTTCGTGAAAAATATCTACCTTATTACCCGGTGGGAATTGCGGATAAAAACGGGATTTCCGCTTTTTTTGAGATAAGCCAGCTCTGGATTGTGTACAAGTTTGTGTTAATGTCAATTCTTGTGATTCACTGACTGTGTTTAAATTCATCAGTGTCATATAACTTTCAGCGTCTTGATATATATGTATATGTGTATGTATATGTGTGTGTATATATGTGTGTGTGTATATATATATGTGTGTGTGTGTATATATATATATATATATCTCCTACTGACTATCGCCAGTAGGTAGTTATAGTTAGGACCTTGTTTCTATTCACAAAGCGTTTTTTTCTTTTGCCCATATCGTTGATGCCGTTTGACGAATCTTCGCAACATTTTTAGAACTAATTGCCCTCTCAGGTCGGCTCCTATCTTGAAAGTTTCGGGGTGATTCGTTAAGCGGGGCCAAGAAAAAAGGGGGTTCCAAACTAGTTTTATCCATGTCAATTTCCAAAGGAATCTTTAAACAAGGCTACAATCCGAACTGCTGAACAGAATTACACCAAATTTGGCAAAAAGTAAGGTCTTGGTTCAGAAAGGGACCTTTTTTTAAATTGTGTATATCCGTTCAGTAGTTTCTGAGAAATTGATATATAAAAAAATTTGTGTCTGGTGACTGCGATTGATTTGCGAACCCTCCCGATCACGAGCTGACTGATTCGATCCCAGATTCGGGTAAACTCCGGTCATGCCATTGCTACCTCTTCTGGCGCCAGACCCGAAGTCTGTGCCACCAGGGCCCACCGGCAGTGCATGCCCCATCCTTCTCCCTAATGACACGGAGTCAGAACAAAATCGATCAATGCAGATTGCAGTGCCAATTGAACCTAGGGGTTCTATGTTGTCGCCTGAACACTTTGAGGATGTGTTCAACTAGGAATGGGAGGAGTCTATGGACCCTTTGGAACACCAGGATGACTGCAGAGCAGTTGGACTGATATGGGGAACTTGGGGAAGACAGTTTACTGGACACTTATCCAGATACTGACCTGCTCTGTCTGCCACCTGTGGCAACAGAGGAAGGTGCATCTTATACCATGGTGGTTAAAAGGGCAGCTGAGGTCCTCGGACTAAATCTGCCGCCCGTGCGGGTCAGGACCAATCTCCTGACCAAAGTGCTTCAACCTGGAGCTTCCACCTCCCAACCACTTTTGCCCTTTAATGAAACACTAACTGATGTCCTTTTAGGCACGTGGCCCAAGCCTAGCACAGGGGCTCATGTGAATAGGACAATTGTATGCTGCGATTTCCCAGGTCCGGCCAATCCAAAGTTCCTCAGCCAACACCCCAGACCTGAAAGTTTGGTGGTGCAGGCCTCCACATCCCAGGGCGCATTCCTTCCGCCCTCCGGACAGGAAATCCAAGAGCCTTGATTCATTTGAAAATATGTTTTCTTACTCCATCCTGGCATTGTGGTCGGTGAATACTGCATGCTTATTGGGCCATTTCTCCAACTCCATTTTGGAGACTGTGCTGCCACAAGTCCCGGAGGAGGCCTGGGCTGTGCTCTCTCGGGCAGTTATGGACAGGAGAGATGCAGCAAAATTCACCATAAGGTGTGGCCTTGATATGACTGATTCGCTGGGCAGATAGATTTCCATGACAGTGGCCTTGAGGTCCTATGCCTGGCTATTCGGGCAATGTCAAGGCAAATTTGATGCACATGCCTTTTGATGTATCTCGTCTATTTGGGTAAAAGGCAGATTCAGTCCTAATGAGGTTTAAGGACGCTTGACCAACAGCCAGATCCTTGGGTCCCTCTTCTACTCCCCGTGGCCAGTCTAACTTTCACTCCTTTCGAGGCAATGGAATGAGTTCCAGCTGCGTCTGCCCTATTCCAGCCACTGTCCTACGCAGGCCTCCCAAGCCTTGCGGTGATGTGAATTCGGATAATTTTGACCTAGGAATGGAAGCAAGAAGTAGTTGGCCACCCTGCCCTCGGCAGCCGCTGCCTCCAAGCACTCCTAGTCTGACTGCAGGACCACACCACTCCCGTTGGTGGGAGAATCAATCATCCTCTCCACCACTGGAGGTCCATAACATCGGACAAGTGGGTCTTGCAGATCATTTAGGAGGGCCAGTCTCTGCCTTTCATTTCCTCCTCCTATTCTGCCAAATTAGGATCGGCTGGTGGAGGGTCTTTTGAAATTGCTCCAGGAGGAAGTTACTGCGGTCTTGGCCAAGGGAACTGTAGAGAGGGTTCCAGTTTCAGAAGTATTGTTTTATAAAAAATGTTATATAGCGCTTACTACCCCAGACAAAGCATCGAAGCTCTTTTTCGGCGAATAGCCCGCTATTCCGGAACCCAAAAAAGCTCGGCGGTGGATAAGTATAGTGGAAATTTAGTTAATTTGAGTGGTGGGTTTGTGAGTCTGTTAGTTTGATTGAAAAGGATAATGGGGGCTGGATAGAAGAGGGAAGAGTCTAGTAAGTGTTTATTGGAAGATCACAGTAGTAAGCGGAGGTTTGAGATGAGTATAAGAAGACGTGGAGGAGGGAAGAATCTCTAGAAGTGGATTAGGGAGATCATAGTAAAAAGTTTTTGGATGAGTCAAAGGAGGGCTAGGTGAGAGAAGCATTCAGAATGGTTGTTTAAGAGATCATAGTATTAAAGTTGTTGTAATCCCAGGAGGAAAGAGTCTAGAAAGGGTTATTTTGGAGATCATAGTAGTAGAATGAGGTTTGGGATGGGCCAGTGAGTTGAGGTAGAGGATATATTGAGAGAGGTATAGTGTGAAATATAGGGTAGTGCATGGGAGAGAGTCAACAGTTTTTAAGAGAAAAGTAATAAATATATGAATACACTAGCAGCCCGCCCCAGCGTTGCCTGGGGCAGAAAGGGGCTGGGGGCAGCATTTGAGGCTTGCATGCACTTCTGCCCCCGGCCCGTCCCGGCCCCCCTCCCGCCTGATCCTTACCTCAGCCGCCGGTCCCGCTCCAGGCGCCCCGCCCGCACAGGCCGCCACTCTCGAGGCGTCCCGCCCGCACAGGCCGCCACTCTCCAGGCGCCCCGCCCGCACAGGCCGCCACTTCCCCCAGCAGCAAGCAGGGCCGCGGCAGTCCTCCCAGCAGGTCGCGATCTTCGGCGCCATTTCTGGAAGTGTTGCCAGGGAGCGCAAACGCAAATGATGTCATCACGCAGACGTCGCGGCCGGCGCTACTTGCAAGGGACTACTTTATTTTTATTTCAAAATTTTTTAAACAACGTATATTTTTTATTTTTAATAGCCTATGTCCTTCTGCTTGCCCTGAGGTTTTCAAAGATGTCTTGGGTGTTTTGATTGGTGGTGTATTTTTCGAGTTTACCTGGCTCAAAGGTTTGTGTTCTCTCTTTATAATAGTAGTATAGATAAGTACATATTAATATACTTATTTATATAAAGAAAGACACCTATCTAGATAGATACATTTAATCAAACTAAAAGTTTCCAGGCAATTTTGTAGAATGCCACACTTCCACCTCAAGTACAAACTTTTCTACGCGTGATCGACTGTGTGGTGTAACAAAATGCACCTTTTTGCATGATCGCCCCAAACCTTTCGACGGATGCTGCTGGATTTTAGACTTTAAGTTACTGAGCCCTGCCATACAGGCCTCAGTGCCTTGACCCTTGTAAAGTGTATGCCTGATTGACTCAACATTGATTAGCATAAGTTAATCTAGATGTCCCTAGTATATGATACTAGGAGTACCCAGCAGGCCCTGTAAGTTAGTCCCTTGTGCACTGCAGCACGTATTGTGCCACAAGTGTGTCAAAAAAATCTCCCAGCCTGTCATAGCTGACTGGCAGAGCAGTTTTCAAATTCGTAACTCAACTTTGACACTTAAACTAATGACAAAGTTCAGACCTTCCTGTTAAATATAAATAATTCAGCCCTAAGACAGGCCTACTAATCCTTAAGGCAGGGTACTTTATGGTAGAAAGTTGGGCATGTGTTTTATACGTCTTACCAATAGAAATCCCAAATGGTTCTTTTTGCTGTAGAAAGGCTAGTAGCCCCTATAGCAAGTACAGATTTACATGCTAACAATCGAGCTGTGCTAAATTCTGAATGGGACTACTAAAGTTTGCACTTCAAGATATCAAAGGGATGGTTACATTACCCCGAAGTAATGCGCAAGTCCTATTTATTGTACATTTTAAGTAAATGGCAACTTTAGAAGTTTGACGCTTGGTTGATCGTGTATTTCACTGTCTGTTTACGGTTGCTGGCCATGAGACCGCCGAGCGGGTAACGGGAGGTTGGATGTGGTGCTGGTGAATGACTCCAAGGAAGAAACATAAAGGGACTATCATTTGGTGAGGCGTTATTGCTGCCTGGCAGGAAGGCCATTTGGGGTATGAGCCAAAAGTGCAAGCTTAAAAGGGAAGCTGCCTTTGAAAGGCAAATTAGTGGAGAAACACGAGAGAAGGGCTGGTCTTTAGTTCTGGTAGACAGATTGACATTGGGGACAAAGAGGGGGAAGCATTGGGCAAACAAAATTTCCAGTTTGTGTAAGCCTTTATGGTGGGTTACCGAGCTCCCCTCACCGGTAGGTGACATCCCCCACACCCATCCTGAAAGAGGACAGAATATTGTATTGTTGAACTGCTAGAGGCCATAATTGACAGGACGGTATCATCAGGTGGAAGGGCACCTGGTAGCCCACTGGTTAGTAGCCACCGCATCCTGTGAGGGCAAGTTCTTAGATTGAAACTGGCATCACTGGCGCCGTCTGTAGTGGAGAGGGGATTAAATAAGGACTGTCCTGCCGTTCCTTGGACCAGGCAAAAAGATGTTGCTTCAAAGTCTGGACTGCAACTGCTAATCCTTGACCTAACCAAGACATGCCTGTGGGGTGCCCTGCTAGAGGACCAGTCATTCCCGAAAAGAAGTGACTCCAAGAATCAGTTGGCTGACTTCATTGTTACAGTTACAGGGCCACAAAAGGTGAAGAATCCCGCCTTGGCAAGTTGGGAGCGACAATCGCTTGACTGCCAAAGCGCAGCCTAGGAGACCAAGTCTCAATGATCCACAATTGTACCAGAGTCTGCTAGACCCGGAAGAGTTGTCAGAGTGCAGTCTGGTTGCCCAAGATGGGCATTATACTCGGTTAAAGAGAACCACTGTTTTTGCTGTAACTGGAGACCAGTAGACCGGTGGCAACTGGAGTTTGGCTGGACTTCAACCGGACTACAAGGAACATCGCCCTTGTGGCCAAAGTCACCCCACCATGTTTGTGAAACGTGGGGTGGCCCCAGGACCCCCTTCCACTCACCGAATCAACATCCTCTGCATCCATTATCCCTTTCATCAGGACCACTCCATGGATGTCTATGATGGATCCAAATAGAGCCTATAACTCGACTGGAGACTGCTCTAACTGCAAGGTAACTGGACTGCTAAGCATCCTTGGTCCCTGTGACCTTCTCTCTGCCTGAGCTGGTTGCCAAAAGTGGGCCGGGGTAGTAAAACACAACGTTAAAAATGTTTTCCAAGTAACCACTAACTGCGGAAGTTTCAAACACTTGTCTGAAGTTTGAATGAAAAGCAGGGATTTATTTGCCCAATAATTAACTTCATAAAGATATATGAGCTATTTTTAAAAAATTGGTGTCAGGTTTTTTAGTGTTTTTGCTTCTTTATCGTTTAACTGTTTTGATACTTCTAAATGCTTTGCACTTGTTTATTCAACAAAGCCTTACTGCTCCAAGGCACAGCTACCCACTGTTTAACTAAGGTCTTGCAAACAAACCTGACTGGACCCAAGACAGGTTTGTGAGTTTGACAGTGAGGTCGCACAACAACTCCATATAATAATCAGCTGGCCTTATTTCTGCTTACAATTAAAAAGCTATCCTGCCCTAGAGAGATCTTCTTTTCCAAAAACCATCAAATGTTAATGAGAAATCATTTCAAAGGATTGCATCTAAGCCTCCACCCAAGTCCCAGGTGAATCAGAACACTTGGAGTGAGGGATTGTCAGCACTGACTCATGCCATTCTGTTCCAGTACTCTAACCAAGCCAATAGAGTTGACCATGCTGGACAACTGGTGCATTGAATGGCATGTCTCTCTCCACCTGATGGATTATCGGAAGACTGGAAGCATAAGCTTGTTTAAGATGGGCTGAAATGTGTGAATGGAATATTTTTTTAATTTCTGCCTCCCAGCTAGGGTTGCACTATTTAAGTGCCACTACATAGAAAAATATGGTATGTTAGCTGTGTGAGAAAATTGGGTGGAGGTCTGGTATGATTCCAATGTCGGGAGTGGGCGGGGGTTGGGGGTCCAAATTGTCAGACTAGTTGGGTGAGGTGACTCCCTGTGTGATGGTACTGGATGGAGATTAAAACCCACATGGGGTTTGGACACTAGGTTTTTCATTTTAGGGAAGATGTTGTCCAGGAGAATAAGATTGCGGTCTGTGGCTTGGATGAGGATAATACCGTTATTAAAAATGGTGATGGTTGCTGTCTCATGTAAGAGCTGGGAGGGTGAAATATATAAACTAATACCATGCGCTGTTTTCCTCGAAGAAGAGATCGAGAGTGAGGTGAGGAATGCTTTCCTCCATTGGGCTCTTCGCTTTGTATGGAAAATGACGTCAGTGGTTGTAATCCTGTTGTGTGTTGAGAAATAAGGATCGGCAAAGAGTGTTTCAGGGTGCCGTTTTATAAAATGATGTTTAAACCGTTTGGCTGATTTTTTTTGTGAGGTCGGAGGGGTAAATGATGTTGTATGAGTGTGCCTGTGGGTTCCATTATAAGGGTGGTACAGTAGGTGAGATGATATAAGGAGAGATGTGAAGAGAGTGTGAGCCTCGTGGGGGAGAGGGGTGTGAGGAGGAGGGTCGGTGCGGAAGAGTGTGGACCGTCACTAAGAAGGTGGTTGTGGGTAGGTAGTAGCGGGCTGGGTGGGAGGCGTGGGTAGAGTCTCAGGAGTCCTAGTTGTAGACCGAGCTGCAGGATGTAGAGCTAGTCACTGAGGAGGTGGTTGTAGGTAGGTAGTAGCGGGCTGGGTGGCATGGATAGAAAAGAACCTCAAGTGGGTACAGGATAGGTGAGGGGGCGTGCTGAAGGAGGATGCGGTGCGGAAGGAGGAGGACCGTCACTGATGAGGTGGTTGTGGGTAGGTAGTAGCGGGCTGGGTGGTAGGCGTGGGTAGAGTCTCAGGAGCCCTGGTTGTAGACCGAGCTGCAGGATGTAGAGACAGTCACTGAGGAGGTGGTTGTAGGCAGATAGTAGCAGGCTGGGTGGCGTGGGAGGCATGGGTAGAAAAGAACCTCAATCAAGTACAGGATAGGTGAGGGGGCGTGCTGAAGGAGGATGCAGTGCGGAAGGGGGAGGACCGTCACTGAGGAGGTGGTTGTGGGTATGTAGTAGCGGGATGGGTGGGTAGAGTCTCAGGAGTCCTGGTTGTAGACCGAGCTGCGGGATGTAGAGACAGTCACTGAGGAGGTGGTTGTAGGTAGGTAGTAGCAGGCTGGGTGGCATGGGAGGCATGGGTAGAAAAGAACCTCAAGCGGGTACAGGATAGGTGAGAAGGCGTGCTGAAGGAGGATGGGAATAGAATTTCTAATACATTTGGACCTTACTATTAGAATCTACTGTTGTTCAGTCAATTTTGTAGTAGGAGGGTGGCTAAAACAGGAATCTAGGCGCTAAATTGCTTCAGTGATTATTAAGAGGACTAGTTACAGTGTATACATAAACATATATGTAGGTGCTTGAAAAACATTGCCCCATTTAAGATGGCTGCCATGAAGCTCCAAACTGTGGAGTAGTCCTATACCTCTTTCGCTTTCCCATGCTTCTCTGTTGCGTAGTCCTCTGTCTTTCTATTCACAAATTGCGGAGAAGCCTTGAGTAGTAAATGATGAGGGAGTAGTCATATCTCTATTTTAATTGTTCAGCCATTTTGTGGGAAATACTACGGTTCACCTATTGACAATAACCAGAATATAATGTTCAAGTAATACACCACGTGGATCATTGCAAATTTGCATCTTTCAGTCTTGGTGGGAATTAGAGTTCACTTTCCTAAATGCAAATCTGGGTCCATAATGTGAAATATGAGGACCTAGTCTACTGCACTGTACCAATCCACAGGGGAAACATCCTTTACAACGCAACTCTTACCACGCAGTGCTTTTACATCGCAACTTTTACAACGCAAACCATTACAACGCATTGCGCTGAGGGCGCTCTAGGATAGGGAATAGATTTAATTTACTATCCAACACCTTCCCTACTATCCACGGGGACTGGAGTTGGAATAGTAAATTAAACTATTCACTATCCAGCACCCCTCAACACTATGCGTTGTAAAAGCAGCGATGTAAAAGCATGCGTTGTGATGTCATACATCCATCCACTTACAAAAGGGGGTGGTGATGAACAGAGTGTCTGAATTGAGCAGACCACTCTTACCCAGTCCAAAGATCAGGGCTTGATCCATCACCGTTATTTATCTCACTGCCCCATCCCAGCTCAGAACCTGGCTATATGCAAATCAGTCTGTCCCTGTCCCAGTGCATCATGGGAACAGGGCAGACTAAACTACAAAGCCAATTCTTTACCAGAAAGGAGACAAGCTACCGGGGACCGGTTTCTGGCATTTCAGCCGTCTTCGGCCCGGCTTGCTTGAATCCTGATGGGGCAGTGAGAAAGGGACTCATGTCTGAGTATACCCTGCCACACCTATAGTGGCCAAAATCGATTTACAAAAGGGGGTGGTGATGAACAGAGTGTCTGAATTGAGCAGACCACTCTTACCCAGTCCAAAGATCAGGGCTTGATCCATCACCGTTATTTATCTCACTGCCCCATCCCAGCTCAGAACCTGGCTATATGCAAATCAGTCTGTCCCTGGCCCAGTGCATCATGGGAACAGGGCAGACTAAACTACAAAGCCAATTCTTTACCAGAAAGGAGACAAGCTACCGGGGACCGGTTTCTGGCATTTCAGCCGTCTTCGGCCCGGCTTGCTTGAATCCTGATGGGGCAGTGAGAAAGGGACTCATGTCTGAGTATACCCTGCCACACCTATAGTGGCCAAAATCGATTTACAAAAGGGGGTGGTGATGAACAGAGTGTCTGAATTGAGCAGACCACTCTTACCCAGTCCAAAGATCAGGGCTTGATCCATCACCGTTATTTATCTCACTGCCCCATCCCAGCTCAGAACCTGGCTATATGCAAATCAGTCTGTCCCTGGCCCAGTGCATCATGGGAACAGGGCAGACTAAACTACAAAGCCAATTCTTTACCAGAAAGGAGACAAGCTACCGGGGACCGGTTTCTGGCATTTCAGCCGTCTTCGGCCCGGCTTGCTTGAATCCTGATGGGGCAGTGAGAAAGGGACTCATGTCTGAGTATACCCTGCCACACCTATAGTGGCCAAAATCGATTTACAAAAGGGGGTGGTGATGAACAGAGTGTCTGAATTGAGCAGACCACTCTTACCCAGTCCAAAGATCAGGGCTTGATCCATCACCGTTATTTATCTCACTGCCCCATCCCAGCTCAGAACCTGGCTATATGCAAATCAGTCTGTCCCTGGCCCAGTGCATCATGGGAACAGGGCAGACTAAACTACAAAGCCAATTCTTTACCAGAAAGGAGACAAGCTACCGGGGACCGGTTTCTGGCATTTCAGCCGTCTTCGGCCCGGCTTGCTTGAATCCTGATGGGGCAGTGAGAAAGGGACTCATGTCTGAGTATACCCTGCCACACCTATAGTGGCCAAAATCGATTTACAAAAGGAGGTGGTGATGAACAGAGTGTCTGAATTGAGCAGACCACTCTTACCCAGTCCAAAGATCAGGGCTTGATCCATCACCGTTATTTATCTCACTGCCCCATCCCAGCTCAGAACCTGGCTATATGCAAATCAGTCTGTCCCTGGCCCAGTGCATCATGGGAACAGGGCAGACTAAACTACAAAGCCAATTCTTTACCAGAAAGGAGACAAGCTACCGGGGACCGGTTTCTGGCATTTCAGCCGTCTTCGGCCCGGCTTGCTTGAATCCTGATGGGGCAGTGAGAAAGGGACTCATGTCTGAGTATACCCTGCCACACCTATAGTGGCCAAAATCGATTTGCAAAAGGGGGTGGTGATGAACAGAGTGTCTGAATTGAGCAGACCACTCTTACCCAGTCCAAAGATCAGGGCTTGATCCATCACCGTTATTTATCTCACTGCCCCATCCCAGCTCAGAACCTGGCTATATGCAAATCAGTCTGTCCCTGGCCCAGTGCATCATGGGAACAGGGCAGACTAAACTACAAAGCCAATTCTTTACCAGAAAGGAGACAAGCTACCGGGGACCGGTTTCTGGCATTTCAGCCGTCTTCGGCCCGGCTTGCTTGAATCCTGATGGGGCAGTGAGAAAGGGACTCATGTCTGAGTATACCCTGCCACACCTATAGTGGCCAAAATCGATTTACAAAAGGGGGTGGTGATGAACAGAGTGTCTGAATTGAGCAGACCACTCTTACCCAGTCCAAAGATCAGGGCTTGATCCATCACCGTTATTTATCTCACTGCCCCATCCCAGCTCAGAACCTGGCTATATGCAAAAACGGTGTTGGATCTAGCCCTGATCTCTTGACTGGGTGAGAGCTTTCTGCTTAATTCAGAGACTCTGTCCCTCACCACCCCTTGTTGTAAATATTTTTGTCCACCCTAAGCGTGGAAGGGTATTCTCAGATGTGAGACCCTTGCTCATTGCACCATCAGGATTCAAGCAAACCGGGCCGAAGACGGCTGTAATGCCAGAAACCGGTCCCCGGGAGCTTGTTTCCTTCCCAGTGTAAGAATTGGCTTTTGTAGTTTGGTTTGCCCTGTTCCCATTATGCACTGGGACAGGAACAGACTAATTTGCATACAGCCAGGTTCTGAAACTGGGATGGTGCAGTGAGCTAAAAAACGGTGTTGGATCTAGCCCTGATCTCTTGACTGGGTGAGAGCTTTCTGCTTAATTCAGAGACTCTGTCCCTCACCACCCCTTGTTGTAAATATTTTTGTTCACCCTAAGCGTGGAAGGGTATTCTCAGATGTGAGACCCTTGCTCATTGCACCATCAGGATTCAAGCAAACCGGGCCGAAGACGGCTGTAATGCCAGAAACCGGTCCCCGGGAGCTTGTTTCCTTCCCAGTGTAAGAATTGGCTTTTGTAGTTTGGTTTGCCCTGTTCCCATCATGCACTGGGACAGGAACAGACTAATTTGCATACAGCCAGGTTCTGAAACTGGGATGGTGCAGTGAGCTAAAAAACGGTGTTGGATCTAGCCCTGATCTCTTGACTGGGTGAGAGCTTTCTGCTTAATTCAGAGACTCTGTCCCTCACCACCCCTTGTTGTAAATACATCCATCCACAGCATGTCCGTAGTCACGAACCAGTTCCATAGGATTCATTTGAGCCCCTCGCAAAGCCATGTGGAAAAAGTCCCTCCGCCTCCTCTTGCGATACTTGAGTCCCGCCGTCCCGTGTTCAGAGCGGAGCCCGCCTCCATGTTTTCAGGGATCCGCCGAATCGGTCACAACAGAAGGGAAGCTCGGTATCCTGTCCCGAGGTCCAGATCAGCTGCTCAACGCCAGTGCAGGGAGGATCAAAGCCGGGTTTGAATGGTGCTGCTGCAGCGAAGACCCCTCGGCTGCGCCCAGCGGGCTGGTAGGTGCCGCTCAGTGGTGGATCGGAAGAGTTGGTCGGGAGAGCCGGGGGTCCGCAGGGAGAGCCCGCAACTCCTTCATCGGGGGTAATCTGTGTAAACTGCTCCCTCAGCTGCGGCCTCTGGGGGCCATACTGCCGCTTACGGAAGGGGGCCAGCGAGTCTCCAGCGACTGCTGCTAGCGCCTCAGACCAGCTGGCATTCTTTCCCAGTCACCGTCACCAGCATTCCAGGCGGGTGCTGTCCTGATCCACAGCAGACACGTGTCCCTGTCGGCGGGCCGAGGACACTTCCAGTCAACTCAGTTTTCTTCGATGGCTGGAACAGCTTCCGCGGTGATTGCAGGACTGTCTTCGAACTCCGGGGTCCGTGATCAGGTAAGAGGATGAGCAAGAACAAGAGTTTGTAAATAGTATGTAAATGTTGGTAAAGCTGTTCCAGTTACTTTCACGAAGTCGGTTTCTCAGGATGGCATACGCTTACCGGGAAATTTCCAAAAAGGGGATCCCAAGCGATCGGAGCTCCGACTATGAGCTCCTACCAGTCAGCCATGTTGGCTCTATTCCATATTAAAAAGATCTCCAATCTTTCAAGGATCTGATATCTAGCCAACCTTGGCATAATTTTTCCTCAAGAGCCTTTAACCCGAACTACCGATCACACCACATAACTCACACCCCTAAACTCATTCCACCCAATTGAAATTCAGTTCCCCTCCACAATACATGTTATCGCCTGAAGTGAAGCGTCAATCCGTTTTCTGAGAGCGATCTACTATCTCTTCTACAATCCTACGAACCCTCTCCCACTAATTGCATTACCGCTACTCAGTTGACCATACCTACTATCCTCCCCAATCCACTCAGAGTTGCCAGACATAACAATAGAGGGATCGTCTATAGCAACCTTAGAAGCGTCCCTCTCACCTAAGACCCCGCCTGCTCCCTCCATACTCCCCGTCTTAAATGCACACTCCTAAATTGTTGATCTGCTTCCAGTCATGCTGCAGATATAGCTGAGCTCATCATCTCACAGGAACTAGACCTACTACTGTTAACCAAAACCTGTCTGACTACCCCACTGATGGACATTCTAGTTCCCCTGAACTACGACATCATCAGATTAGACCGAATCGATAAGATAGGTGGAGGTATAGCCTGTATTCATCGTAGAGACATCACTGTAAATAGAATCGTATCCCTAGTCTTCCTGTCCTGCGAATACTTCTGCCTAGACCTTAGCAGCAACGGCAAACCAGCATGCTCACTGCACCTCATCTATCATCCGCCAGGTGACAATCTCATATGTTCGAGGCATGTGGGCTGCTGAATTCATATCTATGCATAGATCGCCGCCTAGTGTTGGGTCCGGATGATTGCACATTGTTGTCCTGGAAGAGTCTTCGAAGTATCACGAGATAGGTGGCTCCTCCCCCGGATTACAGTGCGCATGGGCATCCTCTCCATCCTCAGATTGTTTTTTTCCGCCATTGGGTTCGGATGTACTTTTTTTTACTCAAGTTCGGAAACTTTTCTAAAGGCCAAAAGGCCTTCGGGGGTCGTCGGTATTGTTTCGATCTGTGCCGAGATCTTGTTCCAGTTATTCTTGAGCAGGACGTCGAAAAGAGCAGCGTGGCCTTTTCGACACCGGAGACCGATCGTCGATGGAACTGAGCCCGTTCAAACTATGCCCCCTTTGTAACTCTAAGTACCCGCACATCGATGTACACCAGGTGTGCAACAAGTGCTTATCACCAGAGCACAATGAGGACAACTGTCTAGCTTGTGCTCGATTCAGGTCGAAGAAGACGCTTAGACTCAGACGTGCAGCGAGGCAAACTATGTTGAAGCCGGCGCCCGACCCGGTGAATATCTTCGACGAAGAGGACAATGAGGTCGTCGAGACTGAGGATCCAGAACAGCAGTCGGATCCCGGTTCGGAGCATTACTCCATCTATTAGGAAGACGACTAGGAGAACGTGGAGGATGAAAACGTCGTCGAGGTAAGGGACGATGTATCCCCCATCGGAGCCGTGGATGACGACTCAAGCGATGAACCAGGCCCAACAGTGAGTACGGGGCCCGAAACAGACATTCAAAGACTTCCAAGGGGTCAGGTCGAGGCATCGCCGGAAGGCCTTAGCCAAGATCATGAAGAACATTCTATAGCCCCGCGTCAAGGCCCGGCTAAGAATATATCACATGAGCCACCGGTCCAACTACTTAAAAGAAACCGAAAGCCATAGTCTAAAACTAAACCGAAACTGCTGAAATCAGTCTTCGGATCCAAGAGCTCGAACCCATCGGAGTCGACTAACAAAAAAGGTGTCGACGACCCTGCGGGGTCAAAGGTGAAAAGTGTTGAACCGAAGATCGGTGCGCTAAAGTCCACCATTAAAACCGACTAAGTCGACGTCGACAGCAACACAAACAAAGGACTCGAGTCTCAGAAGCTTCTCGATCCGAAGCATCAAGTCGACAGGCCCCAGCTCGTCAAAGGCCTCGAGTCGAAATCCTAAAGCGCCTCGAAGGACCACGTTGAGTCAAGACAGAAAAGCGCGCCTCCGACGCCACAAGCACCGAAGTCGACGCAAGGACATAAACTTATTGGCGAAAAGGCAAAATCGGTCGGGCCTCCATCGATGCCGGCCCCGAAGAAGGTCGGTCTGTCTAAAGACACTGTGCCGCCAATAAAATTCGGTCTGCCCCTGACAGCATGCCCTAAGGCGCTCGATCCGAAACCTGGGGTCGAAGCAACCAAGAAGGTGTCATTGGGATAGAGGACACATCCTCTAGATGTGGACGTTTTGTACCAAGAGCCCTCATGATGACCAGTCAAAGCTACATATCGACTCAGAATCTGGTAGACTTATTATTTATCAAAGGAAGATCAGGTCAGAAATTCCTCTGGAATCATACAAAATTCCACTCGAAAGAGAAAAGGGATTCTTCAACCTCTCCTGTCCTTTTTGAGACTGTGAGGTACCATGGCCAGGACACTTCTGCATACTCTCCCACACCCACTACTGAGGATATGGGGTATGACGATGATGAACAGTATCATTACCCTGCGGACACGGATCAGGATGACCAGACTCAAGCCTGGACGGACCCTGCTGACCAGGGGGAGTCGCAACCTATTCCGGATACTCCTTCTTATCCTGTTAAAACTTCACCAACGGAAGATACAGCTGCGTTCAACGCTTTGATTGAAAGGGCAGCACTAAATCATGATGTGGACATGCATGCTGACCCAGTTGAGGAGGACTTCCTGTTTGACACTTTCTCCACTTCAGAGAATTCTGTTAAAACTTTACCAATGCTAAAAGGTGTCCTTAAACACGCAGGGGACATTTTCAAAGAAACCACTAGAGCAAGGGTTATTAACCCCAAGATTAAAAGAAAATATAGACCGGCGCCTGTGGACCCTACATATATTAAGGGACAGTTGCCATTAGACTCTTTGGTGGTCTCAAATGCTCGTAAGCGAGCCAACTCACAAACTACGGGTGATGCTCCTCCTCCAGACAAGGAATCTAATGTATTAGAAGCTTCAGGGAAAAGGGTGGCTGCTCAAGCAGCTAATATCTGGAGAATTTCTAATACACAGGTCCTTTTAGCCAGATACGATAGGGCGCATTATGACACTTTAGAGAAACTGTCAGAGCAATAATACAAAAGGATAGAGAGGTGCACTCAATGGAGTCACTAGCACAAAAAAGTTCATTGAATGTGTAAGTCTTCTGTTCTTTTCTTTAATGTATTCTTTATTTTCTTTTTTAAAATACAACGGCACAGCCAACGCGTTTCATTCCCTTTAGTGCCTAGGGAATTTCGTCAGGGCATATAATAGATGATGTTTCAAATGCGATAGTCCTAGATGTGTTCGCACCCGAGAAGCTGATGTATTGTGCGCCAACTTTACTCAGGAATATTCTGGGGGTTTCTTGCGATCGTTCATCTACATCAGCTTCTCGGATGCGAACACATCTAGGACTATCGCATTTGAAACATCATCTATTATATGCCCTGACAAAATTCCCTAGGCACTAAAGGGAATGAAACGCGTTGGCTGTGCCGTTGTATTTTAAAAAAGAAAATAAAGAATACATTAAAGAAAAGAACAGAAGACTTACACATTCAATGAACTTTTTTGTGCTAGTGACTCCATTGAGTGCACCTCTCTATCCTTTTGTATTATTACTCTGACAGAGTGGATGCACCATCAACTACTTAGAAACAGACAAAGTGGATGTGCGAAACCTTGGTCAGCTGCTGTGTGCTTTGGTTTATCGCTTTAGAGAAACTGCTTCAACATTGCCTGAGGCCTACAAAGAGGGAGGGAGCTAATCAAGAAGGGGAAACTCATATCAAACGCATCCAATAAATGCGCGCTAGACGCAGCAGACACCGCAGCCAGGGCCATTAACACAAGTGTCATGCTCAGGAGACATGCTTGGTTGCGCATCTCTGGTTTCAAACTTGAAATTCCAACCACATTATTGAATCAGCCTGTAAACCCTGATTTTTTTTAAATTTGGTCCTGATGTGGACACAATCTTAGAAAAGATTAAAAAAGACACAGAAACAGCCAAGTCTATGGGTGCCTTGCAGTCCCAACGCTTCAGAGGAGGTTCCTTTCGTCGCTCCGGTAACAGAGGAGCTATACGAGGCCAGGCATCACAACAAATTCCATACAATAAAGGGAGCACGCAGACCACCTGTAATAAAAACAATAGAGGTGAATACCGTGGAAACCGCAGCAAAGGCAGAGGACGAGGGAACAAAAACAACAGATCCTCCGCCAATAATTTTATTTATTTATTTATTTAGCGATTTGTAAAGCGCCTGGTGACCCAAGGGCATCCCCGCGCTGTAAGGAGTTGTTATCCAGATGAGGGAGAGGAAAAGGGGAGAGACATTTATTTAGGGAATAGATGTGTCTTCAGTTTTTTACGAAAGACCAAGTAACTGGGTTCCAGTCTGAGAGTACGTGGGAGGGAGTTCCATCCAGTGGCTGCTTGAACAGAGAATCGACGTCCTCCTGTGCGTGTCCTTTTGAATTTGGGAACGTTGGCTAAGTGCTCATTCTCGGATCGTAGGGATCTGGGAGCTTTGTAGGGGGTGACCATGCTGCTGAGGATCGCAGGGCCGGATCCGTTGATCAGTTTGTGTGTCGTGCACATGGCTTTGAATTCCACCCTTTGGCGCACAGGGAGCCAGTGCAAGGCCTTGAGGGCAGGTTTGGCTGACACTCTGGGAGGGAGGTTCGTGAGCAGGCGTGCTGCAGCATTCTGTGTCCGTTGCAGTCTCGTCATGGTGGCCTCAGGGGCTCCCAGGTAGACCATGTTGCTATAATCCAGACGTGACAATACTAGTCCCTGTATAAGGAGTTTCCTGGAAGCGGGTGGTAGTAAGGGGAGAATCCTGCGGGTAGTGCGCATGAGCCCAAAACAGGTGCCCGCGGTTTTGGCTGCTTGCGTCTTCATGGAGAGCTCGGGTTCGAGCCACACTCCGAGGGTCTTGATTTCACGCTTCGGGGAGGGGATTTCCCCGAACACGTCAGGCCAGACTGCTGGGGGGATGGTGGCCCATTGTTTACCCATGAGCATCACTTCGGTCTTTGACCCGTTTAATTTTAATGATGAATCACTCATCCAGCTGTGGATTTTCGTGAGGCAGTTAGCCAGGTTGTCTGGGTGGTCGACTAGTTGGGATAAGGAAACGACCAGTTGAGTGTCATCAGCGTAGCTTACCATTTTTATGCCAAATGGTGTCCCCACCAATAATAAACAGTGACGCCTTGTCACTGCCCCCAGACCATGTAACACCGGGGGGCGATTACAACAGTTCCTGCCAGTCTGGGAGAGCATTACCACAGACAGGTGGGTGCGACAACTTATTCAGTACGGCTATTGTCTAGAGCTCACTTCCACTCCACCAAACATACCCCCAAGACACCGTCCTATGTCCGCACAGCACATAGACTTATTGCAGCAAGAAGTTATCAGCATGCTGCAAAAAGGGGCCATAGAACTCGTCCCCATACAGGAACAGGGCACAGGGGTATACTCGCTGTACTTCTTAATACCCAAAAAGGACGGGTCTCTCAGGCTAATACTGGATCTCACACCCCTAAACCAATACATCTTATCAGAACATTTTCACATGCTCACTTTACAACAGGTTCTGCCATTGCTCACTCAGGGAGACTTCCTGGCAACGCTAGACCTAAAGGACGCATACTTCCACATACCAATACATCCTGCACACAGGAAGTATCTCAGGTTTACCATACAAAATCAACATTACCAGTTCAAGGTACTACCTTTCGGGGTAACAGCCCCCAGGGTGTTTACCAAGTGCCTAGCGACGGTAGCAGCGCACATGAGGGGAAACCATGTCCACGTCTACCCCTATCTGGACGACTAGCTCATCCAAGCAAAGTCAGTCCAGCAATGTGCCAGCCACATGTCTTGCACTATTCACCTCCTCCACATGCTCGGATTCTCATTGAACTACGCAAAGTCTCATCTCCAACCCGCTCACGTACAACAGTACCTGGGAGCGACGATAGACACTCTTTTAGCAAAGGCACAGCCAAACTCTGCAAGAATCAACCGCATTCAATTACTGATTCAGAAATTCAGACCCCCACACTCGCTCCCAGCACGGGTGTTTATGCAGTTGATAGGCATGATGGCCTCCTGCATCGTCATAGTCCCTCACGCGAGACTACACATGCGTCCGCTTCAGGAGTGCTTAGCACGGCAGTGGAACCAGGCTGAAGGACAATTGAAAGACCTAGTGTCGGTGACCGGTCGCGCATACCACTCTTTGCATTGGTGGAACCTTCAAAACCTTTGCAGGGGACGACCGTTCCAAGAGCCTGTACCACAAATAGTGCTGACGATGGAAGCATCTCTCCTGGGCTGGGGAGAGCATGTCCTCCATTACACAGTACAGGGACTATGGACGACACAGCAAAAAAAGAAGATGCATATCAACCTATTGGAACTGATGGCAATCTTCATGGCAATGAAGGCGTTCAAGGTACATTTGTGCAACTAAGTCCTGTTGATCCGGACGGACAACATGACTGCCATGTACTACATACAGAAGGAGGAAGGGACACACTCTCCACAGTTGTCACACCTAGCGCAAAGCATGTGGAAGTGGGCCATTCAAAGGAACATATTCCTCATGGCGGAACACCTCCCAAGCAGGGAAAACCAGATGGTGGATCTGCTCAGCAGACACAGCCACCAGATGCATGAGTGGGAGATACATCCCTCAGTGCCACAACCGTACTTCCAAAAGTGGGGTCACCCAGAGATAGACCTGTTCGCCACAAGGGAAAACGCAAAATGCCAAAGCTTCGCCGCCAGGTTCCAACATCCGCAGTCTCAGGGCAATGGGATATGGATGAACTGGTCAGGCTGGTTTGCGTACGCTTTTCCCCCAGCTCCGCTCATACCACTAGTGGCACGCAAACTGCGACAACACTCATCCTAGTTGCTCCGATGTGGGCGGGGCAACCATGGTACACCACATTCCTTGAACTTTCTGTGGTGCCTCATCAAAGGCTGCGTTTAACACCCAGTCTTTTAACGCAGAACCATGGAGACATTCAGCACCCAGATCCGCAACAGTTGAACCTTGCGATCTGGCTCCTGAAGTCATAGAGTTTGGTTACCTGAACTTGCCTCCTGACTGTATGGATATTATCAAAGAGGCAAGAAGACCTACAGCTAGAGTGTGCTATGCGGCGAAGTGGAAACGATTTGTCATCTATTGTACCAATAATGACATAAATCCGCTAGATGCATCCACTCAAAACATCATATGTTACCCGTTGCATTTACATAGATGCAATCTAGCCTACAGTTCCATACGTATACATTTGGCTGCGGTGACAGCTTCTCTTCAGAACAGGCAACACCTTTCACTCTTCAGGGTACCTGCTATTAAAGCTTTTATGGAGGGACTCAAACGAGTGATTCCTCCAAGACACCCACCTTCACCTGTCTGGAACCTCAATGTGGTTCTAACCAGACTAATGGGCCCACCTTTTGAACCTCTACACTCGTGTGAGATTCAATTCCTAAAGTGGCTTTCTTAGTGGCGATTACATCACTTAGAGTTAGTGAGCTACAGGCCCTAACTATTCAGGAGCCATTCATACAAATTCATGCAAATAGGGTAGTGCTACGTACAAACCCTAAATTTATGCCAAAGGTGGTATCCCAGTTTCACATCAATCAGACTATTGAACTGCCAGTGTTCTTCCCAAATCCAGATTCAGTGGCAGAAAGAGCTCTACATACCCTGGATGTTAAAAGAGCTCTCCTGTACTATATAGACAGAACGAAACCTTTCAGGAAAACTAAGCAACTGTTTGTTGCCTTTTCACCACAGCACAAAGGCAACCCCATCTCAAAATCAGGTATAGCCAGATGGATTGTTAAGTGCATACAAGTTTATTATCAGAAAGCTAAACTCACATTAACAGTTCCCCCAAGGGCGCACTCCACACGCAAGTTAAGGGCATCCATGGCTTTCCTGGGAAACATTCCTCTAGAAGACCTATGTAGAGCAGCCACATGGAGTACCATACATACATTTACCAAACACTACTGCGTAGATGTACTCTCCAAACAGCAAGCAGCTGTAGGACAGGCTGTACTCAAGACTTTTTCAGGCCGCTGCAACTGGCACAGGCAACCACCGCTAAGAGGGAGACTGCTATACATTCTATGCACAGATATGAATTCAGCAGCCCACATGCCTCAAACGGAATATGCTACTTACCAGTATGCATCTGTTCTTGGCATGTAGGGCTGCTGACATTCATATCGCCCTCCCTCCTCCCCGGTGCCTGTCGCAGCTGTAGCACTCAGAATTATTCTATAGCATGGACATCACTTACTGTATCATACTCCATCACTGCCACAATGGCGAAAAACAATTTGAGGATGGAGAGGATGCCCATGCGCACTGTAGTCCGGGGGAGTAGCCACCTATCTCGTGATACTTCGAAGACTCTTCCAGGACAACAATTTGCAATCATCCGGACCCAGCACTAGGCGGCGATCTATGCACAGATATGAATGTCAGCAGCCCTACATGCCAAGAACAGATGCATACTGGTAAGTAGCATATTCCTTTCGGAACACCTCATGGATATTATTTCAATTAACAACGGTAGGCAAAATAACCAAATATTCCTTGGCGATTTCAATCTCCACTGGAATGACAACAACAACGCAATTGTCAACTGCCTCAGAAGCTTCCTGGATGATCTAGCCCTTACCCAAATCTGCAATGGCCCTACACATAAGAAAGGATCAACCCTGGGTCTAATAATCTCCAAAACGGACGTAGTTCAACTGGAATTGATGCAACCCTGCCCTGCGACTGGTCTGATCACCTTACCTTCTTTATCAAGGAAACCGTAAAATTTAACTCAGTCCAGGCCATGAAACCTAAGATCCGGAAAAGAGACTTGAAACAACTCAACACAAACACTACCTTTCTCAAGCTACAACCTTCTTTTGCCACCTGCTGGCACGCAGATGTGCATGATCTCTCCAACCACTACATCAACTCGATGACAGCAATAATCAATGAGGTAGCCCCTCTTCAACTAAAAAGTCTCCACTAAAGACTCAAAACTGTGGTACAATAGCCTACTCAGTGAAGACAGACGTCCCTTTCAAGCCCAGAAGTAAGTCAGGTAGGTTATTGATGAGTTTCTTATATGTAAGTGAGATCGCGTGTTCTGGTATGTGGCCGTTGTTAGACCTGTCAGCCCTTTGAGTGGTCCCTCCTATTTATTTATTTTTGTCCCCTTTTTGCCCCTCAATCTCTTTATTTTTGATGTCTACTGGACTTTTCAGGCGTTGACCTAGGGGTTAGGTGCTCTTTGCCCTCAGTCTCTTTCCTGAGGCCTAGGTGCCTTTCTGACTGGATTTACAAAACCTACAAAATGGTGGCCAGTAACTGCCATAACTGACACTTCAGGGGGAAGGGGCCCATAGGGTATCATAGTGGGACTCTAGAACCTTCCAGCTGGTTCTAGTGATCTAAGGCAAGCCTATATAAGGCCAGGGACAGGGTAGCAATTTTGTAATGACCAGAGAGCTTGAGGAGTGAGGCAGTGGCCTGGGGAGGTGAGGTGGGCGCGCTAGCAGTGGTTATTTCATATCTAAAGTCGCCAGCCTCTTCCTAAGGACGTCCCCCCCCTAGCCTTTGACCGAGCCCCGACGTTGGTTCATTGTCATTATTTGCCAAATCTCCTAAAGAGAGGCCCGAGGTCATCCTGATGATGGTGACTGATGGTGCAGAGGAAGCAGAAAGCGAGCCGCTCCCTGATTTTTTTTCGTCTCAGGAAAAGGATGGGTCGGTGGAGGGAGTGATTCCCCATCCCTAACTCCTGAGCAGCGAGAGGACTGCTGCCAGGTTTTGGAGCAGTACTCCTCGTTGTTCTCCCTTGTTCCGGGAAGGACCCACCTGTGTACCCATGATGTGGACAAAGGAGACAGCCCGCCAGTGAAGTCTAAGACCTACCGGCTGTCCGACAAGGTGAAGGCCAGCATCCACGGTGAGGTTACCAAGATGCTGGAGCTAGGAGTCATTGAACCTTCCAGTAGCCCCTGGTCCAGTTCGGTGTTTCTAGTACCAAAAGCTGCCCCACCGGGCACCACTCCAGAACTGAGGTTCTGTGTGGATTACCGGGGACTCAGTAACCAAGACTGATGCACATCCGATCCCTAGGGCGGATGACCTTATTGACCGTCTGGGAGCTGCCCAATATCTGAGTACCTTTGACCTTACCTCAGGGTACTGGCAGATCTCCCTTACAGATGGAGCAAAGGAAATGTCAGCCTTCTCCACACCTGAGGGCCACTACCAGTTCTGTGTGATGCCCTTTGGGCTCAAGAACGCCCCTGCCACTTTTTAGCGGCTGGTGAACCAGGTCCTCTCTGGAATGTAGGCTTTCTCCGCTGCTTATCTGGATGACATTTCCGTCTTCAGCAGCAGTTGGGAGGACCATTTGTGTCACTTGCAAGCTGTTCTCCAGGCCCTGAAACAGGCTGGCTTGGCAATCAAGGCCAGTAAATGTCAGATCGGGCAGGGGTCGGTTGTGTACCTAGGCCACTTGGTGGGTAGGGGAACAGTGCAGCCCCTCCAGGCAAAGATTGAGGCAATCATGGCCTGGGAGCCCCCCAAGACCCAAACTGAGGTCCGAGCTTTCCTGGGCTTCACAGGTTACTACCGTCGCTTTGTGAAGGGGTATGGCACTATTGTTGCGCCCCTCACTGAGCTCACCTCCAAGAAACAACCTCGACGGGTAGTCTGGACAGAGGCTTGTCAGCAAACCTTTGAGAAGCTGAAACAAGCAATGTGTGCAGCACCGGTCCTGAGGGCTCCGGACTTCTCCAAGGAGTTCATTGTCCAGACAGACGCATCAGAGCATGGCATTGGGGCAGTGTTATCGCAACTCAATGAAGAGGGTCTGGATCAGCCTGTCGTCTTCCTGTCCAGGAGACTGCTTCCCCGGGAACAGAAGTGGAGTGCAATTGAGCGAGAAGCCTTTGCGGTGGTATGGGCTCTGAAGAAGTTGCGGCCATACCTGTTTGGCTCGCACTTCCTGGTTCAGACCGACCACCGACCCCTTCGTTGGCTGATGCAAATGAAGGGGGAGAATCCCAAGCTGTTGAGATGGTCCATCTCCCTACAGGGAATGGACTTCAGGGTGGAACATCGGCCTGGATTGGACCACGCCAATGCAGACGGTCTTTCTAGGTATTTCCGCCTTAGTGATGAGGACTCCCAAGGGGTTGGGTAGCTCTCCCCACTTTCAGCTGGGGGGGAAGCGTGTTAGACCTGTTAGCCCTTTGAGTGGTCTCTCCTATTTATTTATTTATTTTTGTCCACTTTTCGCCCCTCAATCTCTTTATTTTTGATGTCTACTGGACTTTTCAGGTGTTGACCTAGGGGTTAGGTGCTCTTTGCCCTCATAGTCTCTTTCCTGAGGCGTAGGTGCCTTTCTGACTGGATTTACAAAACCTACAAAATGGTGGCCAATAACTGCCATAACTGACACTTCAGGGGAAGGGGCCCATAGGGTATCCTAGTGTGACTCGAGAACCTTCCAGCTGGTTCTAGTGATCTAAGGCAAGCCTATATAAGGCCAGGGACAGGGTAGCCATTTTGTAATGACCAGAGAGCTTGAGGAGTGAGGCAGTGGCCTGGGGAGGTGGGCGCGCTAGCAGTGGTTAGTTCATCTCTAAAGTCGACAGCCTCTTCCTGAGGACGTCCCCCCCCCCCCCCCTAGCCTTTGACCGAGCCCTGACGTAGGTTCATTGTCATTATTTGCCAAAGCTCCTAAAGTGATCCCTGAGGGAAGCGACCTTTAATTTCCTGCTTCCCCCCCCCCCCCTGCTTTCTAGGACACCGCCTGCTGTTTGTGACAGGCCCTCTACGATCACTCTTACCGGCACCTGGAAGCGCGGGTCTGGTGTGGGCGAAGTGTCCTACTCAGCCCGAAGAGACTCTGGTAGGGAGAAAAGCGTCTGCGGAGGTGCCGCGACACTGCGCAGGTCTGTTGTGGTGTTCCATCCTCCGCCCCCGCCCGGCTTCTCCGCCCCCTCCTTCTCCGCCCCCTCCAAAGGAGTGGGCGGAGAAGCGTCAACCAGTGCGCAGGCCCAAAGGTGAATTCCCGACTGCCTGAGGAAAGAAGGGGAGGCGGCGTCTAGCTGAGACACTGCTCTCCCGCACCTGCCCAGCGACGCGGTCGTCAGAGGGTCGGAGGAAATGACTCGAGGAGCCCGCAACGCCGCTAACCCAGGCAGGCCTCCCCTTGGTGCCGGTTTGGAGATCACTTGGCCCGGCCCACGAGGGAGGCGCTGCCGGTAGAGGAAGTCTGGTGGCGAGTGCCGGTTGGCTACCACTGCACAGTATTCTGCTGGCCTCAAGTAAGGTGGAAGCTGGGGGCTGTTGTGTGACTGAGAAATAATAAAACAAGGTCCCAGAAGGGAGATCTTTCTTCCCCCCATTTTGATAACCGGAAGCTCAGTTCTGGCAGGATTGGGGAGACAGACTAGGAAGTCGCCAGAATTAGGGATAAAAGGAACAAGTAAAGCGAAGGAGAGCGAATGAACAGAAGGAGTTAATTGAACCCTCTTAAGGTTGATAAAGATAGAGATTGTGGCTTAACCTTTTTCTTTCAGTGTTGGAAGGGGAAGAAAACTCTGGCCTTGCTTTTATCAATCATCTGAGTCAGACCTAATTAAGCTGATTGTAGTATTTAATCTTTCATCTGAAACCCTGTAGTTACTCATCTGTTCGTGGGAAAGTGTCACTCTCTGTGTACTAAGGTACCAAGCCAATTTATGATGCCGGGGTGTTCCCAGGGAGTTAAGCAATAGTGTACTGTGAATTATTTGTTGGAGAAATAATTAATGTACAACCGGAAATGCAGAAGTAACTTAGAACAAAAGGAGTAGGAAATTTTACTGAAACAAGAAACGTAAATGCACTGAATTCACTGTAAATGTGGTACTGATTAGCATCTGAGCACAAAACAAGAAACTAGCAACAAGAGAGAATATAAAGCTTTTCTATTTTTATAAAATCACGGTGTAGTGTCCTTTTTGAGTGGATGGATGCTGCGTTACTGTGAGGGTGTGACGCAAGCTTAACATTGTTTTGCCCTTGAGTTTGACCTTCCTACATTTGCCAAGCTACCCTATGTGACTTGGAAACCCCTGGTCGAACAGCCGTCTAGTAATCTGTCCCCCAGGGGGGAGGCCGGGAGGGGAGGGGGGCGGGGGGGTTGGGGGGCACTGTACCATGCAGAATGTTCTTTTGGAGCGAGTGTCGGACCTGCAGGTACCTAAAGTATTCCGTGGTAGCGAGCTCAAATGTGTTCTGTAGGTATTCAAAGGTTTTAACACCTTTGGCATCCCATAGATCCTTCACCTGAGAAATGCCAATAAGGTCCCATTTGTGGAACCTCTTGGTACGGCCCAGCCGGCCAAGACGCTCAGAGACCCAGAGAGGGGTGGACATGGTGAGGGTATTGTGCCAGCCCATGCTGCGTTGGACTGCATGCCATAGTTGTACCGAGTGAAGGGTCGGCCCTGTGAGCGATTGCCCGGCAGCGCTAGAATAGAGTGCCGCTTTGTAGTTCCCTCCCGGCAGGAGCCACCTGTCCATGCCGTAACCCGGATCGTTGCCGTCACAGTAGGTACCTTGATTTATGGCCGAGAGATGTGCAGCCCAGTAGTATCTGTGGATATCTGGTAGGGCTATCTCCCTCCCCTCCCCGCCCCCCCCCCGCCCCCCCCCCCCCCCCATCGTACCATCCCAGAGTCATTTTCTGCAATGCAATGCGGGGCGTACCGGACCAAAGAAGGTCCCTCTGTGCCGCCTC
Source organism: Lissotriton vulgaris (assembly GCF_964263255.1). NCBI lineage: Eukaryota > Metazoa > Chordata > Amphibia > Caudata > Salamandridae > Lissotriton > Lissotriton vulgaris. The sequence goes on from NC_141693.1 coordinate 1,900,632,228, forward strand.
AATAACCGCGAAGTAGGACGACTGCACCAGATCAGGGTAGATTTGTAATGCATAAAGGAACCGGGGTAGTGCCATCATTTTAACCACATGGCTGCTGGGCGTTTTCCCCCCCCCTGTGCTGGAAAATGCCATTTTAGTGGCACTATGACGAGCTGAGCTCGTCATCAGCACACGACACCCGTGGGTGATGACGAGCTCAGCTCGTCATCAGCATCGAAAGGGTTAAATAGAGCCGCCCGGCCCAGCAGGGATACCAGGAGCTTTTTCCAGGTGCCGGCGTCCCGCTTAAGTCGTTGTAGGGGCGGGGTCAGGTTTCTATCGTACATCAGTGTTTTATCTTTGGAGATAAAAAGGCCCAAATATGTGAAGCCTTCAGTGACCACCTAAATGGAACAACCGCGTGGAAGCACAGGGGGGCTACCATGCAGGACGTAGAGGAAGGACTTGCTCCAGTGGATGCTGTATCCGGAGTTCTTCCCAAAATTAGTAAAAATATCCAGTGCTCCAATGAGGGACCTCCGGGGCCAGGGGGGGATAAAGGAGAATATCGTCAGCATATAACAAAATCTTGTCCTCATAACCGTCCGCCCAGCGAAATCTTGCCTGATCCAGGCGGCAAGCGGCTCGAGAGCAAGAGCAAACCGGAGGGGCGAAAGAGGGCACCCCTGGCTTGTCCCCTCTCAAGAGGAAAGGCCTCTGAAACCTTGTTGTTCAATACTACTTGGGCGAGTGGGTCTGCATAGAGGAGCCGCACCCAAGAGATAAAACTGGGGCCAAAACCCAGTTTGTGAAGAACTGCCATCAAATATGGCCATTCAAGGGTGTCGAAGGCCATGGCTGCATCAAAAGAGAGAACCACCGCGTCCTCAGTCAACGTATGGATCCTCCCCACCACTCCGTTTAGGCGGCGGAGATTCAGAGCCGTGTTGCGGTGGGGCAAGAAGCCAGATTGGTCCGGGTGGACCAGTGTTTTGAGGACGGGTTTGAGTCTATTTGCCAGAATTTGAGTTAATCTCTTCGGTTCGGCATTCAGCAGGGAGATGGGTCTATATGACGCATACAGCTCTCAGGGCTTACCCTCTTTAGGAATAGCCACAATAGTAGCCAATCTTTGATCGCGAGGCAGTACCCCTACTGACATACTTTCCTCAAACATCCTTTTGAGATAGGTGCTAACACCGTCCTGTTTGAGCTTAAAGAGCTCAATCGGAAGGCCTTTAGGTCCAAGCGCTTTCCCGGGACTAAGATCTCCTATCACTTGTTTCACCTCTGTCGTGGTGAGCGGCGCTTCTAAATGGTCATGCTCCACGTCAGAGAGTGCCGGCATCCTGATGTCTGTCAAGAGTGCCACAGAGTCCTCCTCCGGGCGATTCGACCCTCTTTTGTATACTGTCTCATGGTGACGGGCAAATTCAGTGGCAATGTCATGGGGTTCTGTAAGCACAGTGCCATCTGACGTATGAATCTCGGCCACCACTTTACTAGCTTGTTGCTTCTTATCGAGCCAAGCCAGGAGTTTGCCCGCCTTATCTCCCTGGTCGTAGATTCTGCCCTCACGGGTGACAGCCAGCTTCTTTGCAGCATCTGTGACCAACGCCTGGTACTCATCAGTTTTAAGGGACAACCGATGGCGTGATCCTGGCGTGTCATCCCTTTGCACTATTCCCTCTAGAGAGACGAGGTCAGCCTCAAGCACAGCGAGCTGTGCCTCTTTCCTTACGACGGCCCGCAATCGCCGATAAGGCCTCTCCTCGCAGGACAGCCTTAAAGGCCTCCCACAATGTAATCGCAAAGGACACAGAACCGTCAATACTACTGAAGTAGTTCCCTATTGAGAGGGTGAGTGTCTTACGGAGGTCCTCACTACGAAGATGCCAAGCATTGATAGGCGCAACGCATCCCTCCCTTCTATTGCCGACAGTAAGGTGAGTCCTGACCGGCGAGTGGTCGGAAATACTTCTGGCCAGATGTGTTGCAGTCCTAATGGTTGTGTCACGGTGCAAGGGGGTGAGGATATAGTCCAGACGGGAGAAGGAGTGATGTGGTCCCGAGAAGAAAGTGTACTGTAAGTCTACGGGGTGTGCTAAGCTCCAAATGTCCTTGAGACCGAAGGTCTCAAGGAAGTCACCAAGCCAACTGAGACCTGGAGGCATATCCCTCGGGGGTGTCTGTCTAGTGTACCGGAGACTACTGCGTTAAAGTCGCCCCCTATAAATAGTTGCCCTTCAGGGAGAGAAAGGAGGAGCGAGCCAAGGTCCTTGTATTCATGTGTTTGTAAACCAGGTGCAATATATGTGGAGACCAGTGTAAGTCTATGCCCCTCCCACTTCCCCGAAACTGAGGCAAAGCGACCCTGTGGATCAGTAGCAGTGTGATCGGGCAGGAAGGGAAATCCACGGCGGAGAAGGATACCCACCCCCGGGACCTCGTGGTGAAGCCTGAGTGGACTGCCAGAAAATACCCGACTCTATTCAGGGCGTGACATGTGTTCCCCAACAGGTGAGTCTCCTGCAGCATGACAACATCAGGTGCGTGCCGTTTAATGAATTGGAGTACTATGGTGCGTTTGAGTTTGTCCCCAAGCCCGTTAACGTTTCATGCTCATTAGCCTGAGGCTTTTGTCACAGTTTTTAGCCATTATCAAATACCGTTTCCATTTTCGACCATGGGACCTCAGCACACCACACAAAATCACACTGTATTACAAGGCATGAGCAAAAGACCAACTCTTGTGTCTTCCCAACTCCCCATCCCTCCACCAACCCCTCCCTCCCCCGATCTCAAACAACCCCGCAACTCCCCCCCCTTCCCAACCCCATCAGACTCATACTCCCCCCCCCCCCCCTCCCTCCCATTTGGAACAGAACCCCCCCACCCTGCTCTGTAGGTTTCAAACTACCCACTACCCCAATTAGCAGAGCGCCTTTCGCCCCACCCCCGGAATGAGGAAACCTCCCCCCCCGAGTAAACTGTTAGGGAGAACGAGGGCCAGCTCCAACTCTAGCCACCGAACCTGCGGTGTCCCCTGGCTACAAGTCCCTGGGTGCCCTATCGCGCCCTAAGTTGCCACATAGTCTCTGAACCCCTGGATGGTCGGTCCCGCCACCCCTCACTGGCAGCGCAAAACTATAAACAACACACATGCATTATACGTTACAGTTTAGTAGGGCATGGTCCCAATTTCTAAGTCCTCATCGTGCAGCTGTGTCTTGGAGTGAGTCCCAGCGGGAACTATTCGATCTAGATCGCCATGAGCGCTGGCTCCGATCATCTCCCTCTGATTTCTCCGCAGCTGAGCCCGAGGAATGGGCCCAGGTCTCCCTCCACATGTCATGATCTTGCCCTGCCTGTGCCTCAGGTGCCGCCGTGTCAAGCCATTCCTGGACCGCCGCCGCCGAAGTGAAGAAGATGGACTTGCCTCCCACGATGATCTTTAGCTTCGCAGGGAAGAACATCATGTATCTGATGCCCCGGTCCCGGAGCGCCGCCTTTACCCCCAGGAAGGAACGCCATTCCTGCTGGACCTGCAGCGTGAAGTCAGGAAAGAATCGGATGGTGGCCTCCTCGTGTTGCAGGTCGCCCTGTTTCGCTGCTTGAAGGATGGCATCGCGATCCTTATAGTTCAATATTTTGGCAATGGTAGTTCTTGGCGGAGCCCCCGGCTTTGGTTTAGGGACCGGGGCCCGGTGTGCTTGCTCAATCGTAAAGATCTTGGAGAGTCGTTTTGGCTTAAGGTGGTGTAGGATTAGGTCCTCAAGGAACAGCTCCACACTTATTCCCTCCGGCACACCTACCACGCAGATGTTGCTCCTTCGGGCCCTCCCTTCCTGATCCTCGAGCCGCAGAGCCATTTGACGGTGTTGGTGGACGAGCTCGTTGATCCGACCTTCTAGCCGTTTTTCTGAGGTCTGTAAGGCTTTGATGTCCGTCTCGTTAGTTTTGGACCTCTCCATGGTTTTACCCAGGTCCGTGCGTAGTAGGTGAACCTCGATGGAGATCTTGTCCATTTTTGTCTCAAGGTTAGTGCCTAGCGTCTGAATCGCGGCCATTATGGACGTTAGGGACGGCTCGGCCTGGTCCGTCGCGTCCCCCGCCACTGCTCCCGGCTGTACCTGGCCCACCGGCACCGCATATTTATCAAGCTTGTTCGTCTGGGTGGATGTACCCCCTTTGGACCGCATGGCGAACAGCAGTGCTCCGGCCGTCCGATCTTCGGGTCTCCGGCACGCGAGAGGTAGGCTGTGGCTTTCTTCTCAGTGTGCACCCCCACTCCGGATAAGTGTGTTCGCTCCACGTGTCGAGGACCACTGACCACCGCACCTCTATGTGTGCGCCGCACCTCTGAGCCTTAGTTGGCCCGCTGCCGCAAGGGCGTCTCCACACCGTCACCGACTGGACCGGTGTGACGACGGCAGGAAGATCAGGGGCACCAGCCCACTCCGCAGTGCTCGGTTGGAAGGAGTGCCTTTACCACCTCCACGACCTCCTCTGGGTCCTGTGTCTCCAGTGGGGCCAAACTCTAGGGGCCCGGGGCCAACCACGTCAGACCCACTGTTCGGGGTCCCGCATCTCGGTGCACTCCAGCGGGGCCAGGGCCACAGTGTCCGGTGCGTCACTCCGGTCACTTCGCCATCTCCAATGGCCACACGGCCAGATCTTGCTCCCCGGGCCCCCCGCGTCGGGGATGTTTGTGTGGTCAAATGTTGCTGACCGCCGTCCTCACCCCTATGCCAGGAAGTCACCGGGTGCTGCTAAGGGGAGCCCACCGAAACTCAGGCAGCGCCCCCGGGGGCCCGCTTGCCCCCTCTGTAGGTCGGTCTGCGCAAGTCCACATGAGTGTCTGCAGCGGCGTGGTTGGGCGCCAGGCCGGTGTTCCGCTCTCCAGAGGGCCGGCTGCACTCCGGCCCGTCAGTCGATCACAGGCTGCAAGCCGGGTCTCCGTTTTGGCAGCTCCCGGCCTCAGGGCTCCAGGACGCACTCCCGGCCCGCCGCAGCACAAGAGTGCGCCGCGTTCAGCCCCCGCTGGGTGTTTCGACTCTGCTCCAAGCGCGGATCTGAAGCGCCACACCACAGGGAGCCGGGGTGCCGATAGGAGAGCGCTCCGGCCCGGATTTGTGGACGGATTTCAAGGGGACAGCAGCGGTCCTGACGGAGCTTGGGTCCTAGGCGGCCATCTTCGTTGGCGTCTGGCCACGCCCCGCGCGAATGAGGTCTTAAAGGACCAATTACTGTATTCTGTGCCACATTCACAAACCTCCCCGTCACCACCAACTACGACACTCCAAATCCCTTCAAAGTGTGTCCTTAAGAACAAAGCCGCCTGGTCGTCCTTTGACACCTATTCGGAAGAGGCTTTGGGTAAGATTCTAAATGCCTTGAAACCTTCCAACCACCTCATCGATCCGCTCCCCGCTAACGCTGTTAAACACCTAACGCCATGGCTGCTTCTGCTATGGACCAAAATCATCAACAGTTCACTCCAACAAGGTTGCATTCCGGACACCCTCAAAGTCGGGCAGGTCTCACCCATCCTAAAGAAACCAACAGCTGACCCCACGGACCTTAACAACTATCACCCTATATCCCTACCCTGGCCAAATTGCTTGAAAAATAACAAAACATATCGTTCTCTTTGACCTCCTTAACAACTACCAATCAGGCTTCAGAGCAGGGCACAGCACAGAATCAGCCATGACTCACATTATTGATGATGCGCTCCAAATCCTGGACCAGAATGGATCATGCTTACTCATCCTACTAGACCTATCTTCAGCTTTTGATACGGTCATACATGAGGCTGCTTGATCTGCTCAGACTTAGGATGGGTCTATCGGTATCAGTGCTAAACTGGTTTACCTCCTTTCTACATAACCGAACACAACAATTAAAGATCAACAACACTCTTTCCAACCCAGTACAAGTAAGGCTGGGCGTCCCGCAAGGATCCTCACTGTCCCCGACACTGTTTACCCTGTTCATGGAGCCGCTCACTGAAATTCTACAAGAGGCTAACCTGCAATATCATATGTACGCTGATGACACACAACTTTATCTAAAGATTAATACCTTAGAAGACATTGAACAGCTTAACCCCACACTCATGAACACCCAAACATGGTTGGCAGCAAATCATCTCAATCTGAACTCTCTAAAGACCAAATTCCTCCTTATAGCCCCCCCGCTAAAATCCTCTTGATGCAAAATTTAATCCAACATCTCACTGCACTCAACGTTCAACCAACTATTGTGGACTCAGCAAAATCCTTGGGAATCACTCTGAACAGAAATCTCACTATGCAGAAACATGTTAGCAACGCTACATAGGGAGCAAACTTCCAGATAAGCATTCTAAGGAAGTTGAAGCCATTCTTGCCAGTCAACGACTTCAAACAGGCTGTACAAGCGCTAGTTATCCCTTGTGTGGATTATGGTAGTATCTCTTTATGCGGCCTTCCAAAAGCGACTACAGCCCCACTTAGAGCCGCAATAAACTCTGCAGTAAGACTCATCACTGGCTCAAAAAGAAGTTACCACATCTCCCCTGACCTAAAATCCTTGAACTGGCTCCTGTCCAAAGCAAGAATTCATCTAAAAATAGCTTGCATGACGCATAAGGCCTTAAACCACAAGGCACCCATTTACCTCGCAAAGAAATTGACAATTTCTGGTGGCTCAAGGTCCTCTAGGTGTGCATATAACCTACTACTAAAACCTCAAATATTCAATAAAAAAAACCTATAAACGATCCTTCTCTGGGATGGCGCCTAGTATTTGGAACACTCTTCCCCCTGAAACCAGACTAAATTCTTCTACCGTATCTTTCAAAAAGGAAGTAAAAGCGATTCTCATGGCAAAATTTACTTGACCACTCTACCCTGCCCCGATCCTTTTTCAACCGAGAGGCGTCTGTTATGTTCTTTGACGACTTTTCTGTGTGTGTGTTTTTGTACTATGATCCCATGCTTCAGTACTTTATGACTTTTTCGTGTGTATTCCTATATTTATCCCATGCTTGTTCTTTCCCCATATTACGGCATGTATAATGTGTCATACTTTCCATTATGTTTAATCGGCTTTGATCATTGTAAAGCGCTCTGATATCCGCAAGGACCTTTTTCGCGCTCTATAAAACCCTCTAAATAAAATAAATAGGGGGCAGTGTGCGTGTTAAGTTTACTCTTGGTTACTCATTCCTCGCCTAGCCACACTTGCATTTCTGTGTCCAAGTTTGACTGTTGAATTTGAAAAGGAGTTCACTCTTTCTTCTTCGCAGTTTTAGCTCCTGGTCTCCTCGTTATGCCGGATGTACAACTTCATTGCCATAGAATGTGACATTTTCTTGTGAGAGTGAGCAGTGTGGAAGTGATCTGTAAGTGGGTGACCTGTATTGTATTTATGAATGTTTCTGAATCCGTATGCGTAGTGGTCGAATTGTACTTCAAATGTATTGTCTATTGCAGGGACAGAAGATCACATAGATGGTGAATTTGCTGTTGCAGTTAATCCATTCTTTGATTCTGAATTGTTTGTTAATGGCATGGGTAACAAATTGGCTTCTGTTGATACCCAGTTTGCGGATATTACAATTCTGCCATTTGTGGAAACCTTCTGGTCTGTCCAGAAATGTGGGTGTCTTTTTTTTCTTTTATCTTCAAATTCGGATCTACATAACATTATTTTGAGATTCAGTGCCCTTCTAAAACTTATTTCCGGGTAGTTTCTGAGATGATCCCGGAGTATGAGTCCCGGGGTATATTGGAGTAGATGCCAGTGGCGTTTAAGAATTTGTCTGATGTATGGTGTCCATTGTGATAATCCGTGATGAAACGTATCATGGTGTCACCTTCCTGTTTCATTGTAGGTCTTGGAATTATGGTACTTGTTCTCTCTTTCTTCAAGATATTCGCCAGGGTGTTTTGTAGAGAGCTTGGGTCATAGCCACGCTGCTCCAAGCGTGTTATTGCTTCTCTTCCCAGTGAAGTAGTGTGGCTCACTGGTTAGAGGCGGCAGACCCGAGAGCAGAGGACGGCCCGGGACCAGGGTTCGATTCCCGGCGCGGCAGGTTTCTGGACCAGGTTTAGCGGACTCGATAATTCTCCCGCCTCGGTGCCCACTCTGATCAGCGATCACACTCGGCAACTCTGGGCATTAGCTTGCCTCATCTTCACTAACGGCCCCACCAGACCGCCGAGGATGCCTGGTCTCACCCTGGAGATACCCATTAAGGGACCATCTCTCAGGGAAGCCAGGAAGGGTTTCGCAGCGGTCGAAGCGCCTTGGGACCCTCCGGGTAAGTAGTGCGCTATATAAATGCCTATACATTACATTACATTCCTTTCTCTTCGAACACCTGTTCTTCGCTGCAATTCCTTCGAATTTGAAGTAGTTCTCCTTTTGGAATGTTTTGATGTTTGGGATGGCACCTTTCTGCCCGTAGGATGGTCGCTGTATCTTTTCTGTATAGTTTGCTGTGGAGTAGATTGTCTTTAACATAGAATGTGAGGTCCAGGAAATTGATTTCATTTTTGGAAAAGTTAGATGTTGTTTTGATTCCCCACAGGTTATTGTCTAAGCTGTGTAGAAACCTTTCCAGCAGATGTTGGTCTCCCTGACAGATGCAAAAAATATAGTCTATATAGCGACCCACAGAACAATGAGGGGTGAATTCTGAGAACCTTGGGTCCTATAACCAGAATTTCTCAACATCGCTCATGAAGCTACAGGCATACAGTGGTGCAAATTAGACCCCATTGCAGTTCCGCATACTTGTCTGTAGATCTTTCTGTTAAAGCTGAAGATGTTATTGTGCAGACAGAAGTCTAACATTTCCAAGATCATTTTGTTAGTTTCCAAAAAGTTTGCGGGTTGTGCCCACTACATAGATCTTCATGTCTCCATAGGAACATGTAAAGGAAGCCTTTTCAGAGGTACATATTGATTAACCTGAATAAATGAAGAAAGACACTTTGAAATGTTAAGTCTATACCCACAGTTACATGCCAGGGACCCGAGCATGTATGAGAAAAAGCATGACGGAATACTGATAATTCTGTGAACGTAAAACTGTTCTCACTGAATAATCAAAATGTTTAGTTTTAATGCTGTTGAGCGTATAATCCAGCTTTTTCCCCCAGTTGTGAATTATGTATTTTGCACAGCTAGTTGTAATTTTAAATTTGTTATTTTTATCCATATTCTACAGTATTAATGAAATGGTTGTGCTACTGTACTCATCCAGTGAGGTCACAGTAGAACGTTGGTGTCTGATTTGTTTCTCTGGGGAAAAAGTCAGTTGGATACTTTAGGGGGAAGACGCTGTGTGCACAAGAGCTCGTTGGTAATGTGAGTGTTAAAGTGCTTCCCACCCTCCTAGGACTTCTCCATTGGTAAGCAGCGGCCATGACCCCATGCTCTTAGTATTTAGCCTGAACGAATAGAAGCGCTCCTTAAATTAGTGAATCCCTTTCTTGAGAAGTAAATCCTGCAATCTTAGAAGCTTAGGTGAACTACTGAGACCCATGTAAACACTAATGTCCTCATAGGAAAAAAATCTGTTCTTAGTAGGCAAACAAAGAGGCACAACAAAACCTCTTACTTTCTGTCTTTATTGAGAGGATAACCTGTTGTAGCACACACCCTGCTCTAAAGCAATGTCAGAGTACAGGCCGTTTCAAATGCAGACATTAAAAAAAGTAAAATTCTTAAAAGAATAGACATGATTTTACTGCTGAGATTCCCATCACGATAAAATAACAGTGCGCCTCATGAAGTACATGAAGAAAGGTGGAGGGGTATTGGACTGCACTGACCAAGTGGGAGACACTTGGGATACAAGTAGTGCGGGACTTATATGAAGATGATGCCCTATTACCCCATTTGGCTTTGCAGGGTAGGTATGACCTCCCTCAGGGGGATTTTTTTCTTCATTCAGCCCTAGTTTTGGCAATACAGCGACATTGGAGGGAGAGACTATCGGAACCGAGGACAGCTATGGCGTGTCAGTATGTAGTAATGACGGCAGGGACTTTCAAAGCAATTACATGCTTATACAGGCGCATGATAGGTGAGGGAATGGAAACGCTGAGGGACTTGCAACGAAAGTGGGAGGGGGATCTGGGAAAGTAGATTCCTGAGCAGACATGGGCTCAGTTAGTTAGAAGGGCATGGCAATGCAAAATTATGCCGGATTCCACCTGGTTCACTGCTTTATACTACACAGGGCGTACCTCACTCCTGCCAGGATTAAGAAGTATTTTAACATAGACACAGCAAAGTGCCCGCGCTGCAACCTAGAGGGGGCTAAGTTTAACCACATGATGTGGGATTGCCCACAATTAGGAACATACTGGGAAGAAGTGGTCAAGCTGCTCTGTGAGGTAAAAGAATGACAAATAGAACCTGACATGGGTACCTGTTTACTTCATTGTTTTCCCCACACAAACAAAACGAAGGTAACAAGCAAGTATTTGGATTTGGGATTGTTGTTGGCCAAATGTCAAGAGGTCGAAAGCTGAATTTACTAAATAGGCAACGAGTGAAAGCACGGTCTGGCTTCAAGCTACCGAGCCTCGCCCTCTCCGCTGTCCCCCGCATCCAATGAACAACCTCTGGTGGCAGATCCTTCTCCTACCTCACCGCCAAGACATGGAACACCCTCCCCACCCACCTACGGCAGACCCAAGACCTACTCGCCTTCAGAAGACTCCTCAAGTCCTGGCTCTTCGAGCAGTAGCGGCATCCCCTCCACTCAGCGCCTCGAGACCATCACAGGTAAGTAGCGCACTTTACAAGTACTCTGATTGATTGATTGACTAACAATGATAAGGCACATGAGACCGCAAGGGCCTGGGAGGCCCTAGTTGTATTGTTGCAAGCGCCTAAGGCAGGTTCAGATGTTAGCTCAATCTTGAATGCAGAAGCAGTGGCACTGTGAGCCTTCGGGACAATATGAGACTCACTGTAAATAATGCTAAATGATTACTGAAGCAGAACGATTCGGGGCTAGATTATATTGTTCTAACATTTTCCTTTCGAGCATTGTTGAGTAACTTGTTGCACTGGATCTAATAGAACAACCTATAGGTGGACACACTGGGGGACGTCGGTGGGTTAGGAGGGAGGTGGGGAATGGGATGGCTTATTTGTTTGTAATATTACTCAGCTTAAGGTCGTAGTCGCACCGTGGTTATTAGTCAATGATGAACCCTTACTGAACCGTAAGTCGCAATAACGGTATATGACTAGCGGGTATTACTCTAGTGAGTGTGTAAACAGGCTCAACCGGCTTATGATGCTGATGTATTGTAGAACCACAAACTAATAAGGGTTGTTGACAAGTCGCCTACTAAGCATGTTAGATGCTGTATTAACTGCTTGCTGTTGTGGTGAAATAAAAAAAAAAATTTAAATGAAGAAAGGTGAACACATTCACTGCTCTCTATAGCGAGATATGGATACTAAGAAAGAACATTACAAAAAATGCAAGTAAATGATGTTCATAGAAGCAGGCTTGTTAATAGTACAAATGCAGGCAAATGAAAAGATCAGTGAACAACCAATGCTAAGTCTGGACCTAAAACTGATTGATCGATAACTAGAATTTGTGGTGGAGACGTATCTGCCCCTTTCTCATCTGTGGCTGCTATTGTCTAGTCCAAAGAAGCAATGTTATTTAATAGTCTGCATTCAACAGAAAATAACATTCTTTTTACCTATTCTAAAATGAATTTTTCTGGCAAAGAAAGGGCCTAATTCACAAGAACCTTTAGGAGTATGAGAAGCAATACTACAGGAGCATTTTTTACATATTCTTACAAGCTTTTGTGAACATGCCGAATGCCCAACTCCCCATCAATAAAAGTGAAAAGAAGGCACAGTCCTTACTATTTGTATTGATTTAACCTGGATATTCCTGGATTATTACCATTTTACGTTTTGTGACCGATTCACAAAATGCACAAAAGAGATCTACATGAGTGCTGTTTGATCTCCTCCAGAATTCGTTTGTGAAGAAGGCCTCAGTGGTTTCATAGCTCCTACCTATCTCTTGTTAAATTTTGAATAATCTTACTCCCTTCTTGTACACCACCTCCTGCAAGAGCACAGGCACACTACCCTATCCACACTTTCAGCTCCTCTCAGCCTTGGCCTCCATCACAGCCATAATTTGTGCCCTCCATACTTATTTATTTGAAAGGTTTTTTGTGGCTCTTATTCCTGCTACATTGTGATTCTGAAGAACAAAGGGCTGTGGCCCATTTTAGATCTTAGGACTGTCAATCTCTTCCTCAAAAAGGAGAAGCTCAAGATGCTCACTCTAGCCCAGGTCTTGTGTGCCCTAAACCAAGAAGACTGGATGGTGGTGTTGGACCTGCTTTATGCGTATTTTCACATCTCCATCCCGGGCGTTACTTGCGGTTGAAGGTAGGTTGTAAGCTATTTCAGTTTACCGTGCTCACCTTTGGCCATACCAGTGCCCCTTGGGTGTTCACCAAGGTGACTGTGGTCGCAGCTCATCTGCACAGGCCACGGGTGTCAGTCTTCTACTTTCTCAATGACTTTCTGTTGAAGGCATCCTCGCCCCAGGCTGTTGTCTCCCACCTTCAGACTACGGCGGACTTCCTGCATTCACTGGGGTTCCCTATAAACATGCCAAAGTCACACCTGACTCCTCATGAGCTCCCTTTCATCGGACACAGTGCAGTTTTGGGCCTATCCTCCTGAGCAGCGAGTCCAGGATATTCAGGTTATGATTCCGATGTTTCAGACTCTATCCTGGATTTCGGTAAGACTGGCTCTGAGGCTCTTGGGCCTCATGGCATCCTATTGGTAAAACATGCCAGGTGGCTTATTTGGGCTCTGCAGTGGGACTTGAAGTTCCAGTGGGCACAGCATCAGGGAAATCCCCCCTACGTGTTCCAGATCTCAGAAGGAACTGTGAGAGATCTACAGTGGTGGTTGATAAACTGCGATGGGTCAACGGCACACCCCTCTCCCTTTCCTAACCGGATCTCACAGATGTGACAGATGCATCACTTCTGGAATGGGGCGGCCTTCTGGGAGAGGTGGAGATCAGGGGACACTGGTCTCCGGCGCAGTCGGGCTACACATACATTTGTTGGAGCTTCGAATGATTCAATTGGCATTGAAAGCATTAGTGCAGGTGTTCATGGACAACACTGCCATGTGGAACTGCAACAAGCAGGGCAGGGTGAGGTTGTGGACCCTTTCTCAAGAGTACCTGTGTCTCTCGACATGGCTAGAACAGCAGGGCATAAGCCTGGTGGTTCAACACCTGGCTGGTTCTCTGAGCGTCGATGCCTAGCAGATCCCAAATGGCGTCTCCAGTCTGATATTGCGCAAGGTCTCTTTCAACAATGGGGAGAACCTTGGTTAGATTTCATCGCCTCCGAAGAGAACAAGAAATGTCAGCAATACTGCTCGCTGGAGTTTACAAGGCGACTATAGATCAGTGCCGCCTTCCGGCACGAGTGGGGCTCAGACCTGCTGTACGCCTTTTTTGCCCATACCAGTCCTGCCCAGGGTTCTGAAGAAGATCAGGAATGACCAAGCCCAAGTCATTCTTGTCGCTCTGGTCTGGGCGAGGAGAGTCTGATATAAAGAGCTTCTGAAAATGAGCGTCGATCATCCATTCAGGTTACCCCTACGGGAGTATCTTCTGTCGCAGCAGCGTAGGAGGGTCTTCCACCCGAACTTGTCAACTCTGCGTCTCCATGCGTGGAGATTGTGTGGTGTCAGTTGATGGCTTTTGACCTTCCTCCTGAAGTGTGTAATGTTATTTTGGCAGCCAGACGGCCCTCCACTAAGACAATATATGCCTGCAGTTGGCAGAAATGTGTATTATGCTGTACAGAAAGGTCTAATGACCCCTTCTGCTTCTCTTTCTGCTGCTTTCTATTCATTCTAATCCTTGCCTGGCAGCACTCTGCGTTGGGAACTCCCAAGGGTTATCTTTCTGCTCTATCCGCTTTTTTGTGGCTGCCAGACCAACCCTCTCTCTTTAGGTCTCCAACTGTACATAGGTTTCTAAAAGGGTTAGCTCACATGTTTCTGCCCACGCCCTTTGTTATGCCACAGTGGGGCATTAATGTGGTCCTCACCTATCTTATGTGCGCTCCCTTTGTGCCTTTGCACAACTGTCCCCTCCGGCTGTTTACCATCAATTCAGCATTCTTAGTGGCGATTACACATGCCCAGGGGGTGAGTGAGTTATAGGCGCTGTCTTGCATGCCTCCCTTCATGATGTCTTTTTCAGGCAAAGTGGTGCTTTTCACCCAAGCTTCATTTTTGCCCAGTTGTGACCCTATTCCATCTGGGTCAATCCATCACGCTGCCCACCTTCTTTGCTCCCCCGCATCCCTCTCAGGAAAAGGAGCATCGTCACCGACTGGACCCAAAAAGAGTGTTGTTGTTCTAACTTGACCCCACAAAAGAGTTCCTGGTGGATGACCAACTCTTTGTGGGGTACGTGGGAGCTAAGAAGAGAAGGGCAATGTAGAAAAGGACTATCTCTCAGGTTGTTCTCTACATTAAGATCTGCTATAACCTGGCTAAGAAGCAGCCCCCTGAGGGATTAAGGGGTCATTCCACCAGGGGAAAGGCTGCGACTATGGCCTTGGCTCATGTTGTCTCCGTCCTAAACATCTGTCAGGCAGCAACGTGGGCATCTTTTCACACGTTTGCCAAGCACTACTGCCTAGACGGTCAGGTCTGCAGGGATGAGCATTTTGCCGGTTCGATCCTGCTGGACTTCCTAGTCTAAGGTATTTGTCTGCAACCCACCGCCAGGATGGTATGACTTGGGTATCTAATTCAAAGGTAAGTAATCTTCAGCTAGAACTGTCTATCAGATGAACAAGTTACTTACTTTCGGTAACTCATTAACCGATAGAGAGACTAGCTGCAGATTCCTTACAGCCCCACCCATGCCTCCCTGCTTGTGGGACTAATTTTTGTAGGGCTAGTGTACTCCCCTTTTCAGGGCCCTAGTTTTGCACATGACCATGTTAGTTACTTTGTATCGCTGTCACGTGGAGACAAATGGAGCCATCCGACGGCGCTCACAAGGTGTATTGCTCATTAAAAGGGTTCTGGATCAAGCCTGAAACCTGGGAAATTCAAAGGTAATGAATCTGCATCTAGATAGTCTCTACCAGATAATGTGTTACCGAATGTAACTAACTTGTTCATTTTGTCTTGGGGCATCATTAGTTGAACTTAAGACCTAACATAGCAGTTTCTTAAGGTGATTTAACTGCAAAGCCAGGACTCAAAATAATATGAACGGACATTGGCAACTTCTCTTCTTTTACTGATGGATGATGCAGCCATATAAAGTAATGCTGGCCCAAATAGTATTTGAATAGAATCTCTCCTCTCTATGAAAGTAAACAATGGCAAAGCCAAAGGGTCTAGCACATTAGGTAGATACCTGGAGGGAGCCAGTAGAGCAGACAGAAAGGGCTGTAGTTACTCATACAGTATAGGGCAAGCACCTGAGTGGAGATGGAAGGACACACCCAAACAATAGTGTAGGTGAGAGATGCATACTCCACTGGGCTTAAACAAGATGTAATTGACAAAGTCCCAAGCTAACCACTGGAAGAGGATGGTCACAGAAATAACCCATCACCTCTATATTGTTCAGTTATGAACAAAACCAGTATCAATAGACCAAAGCAGTGATGTTAAAAAAGAGTATCAATTCTGAATCATAATATTAATTGTTGGAATTGTTCTGTTTCTGTAGATCCTGCAACAAATAAACTGTCAAACTAAATAGTGAATAACCTGCATTTTTAAAATGCAGATATAATCCATGCTGGATACACAAGGCTACTTTGCTTATTTTTTAATATTTACTTTTCAGCAGCAATGCCAAATAAAAAAAAAATACTTCAATTCACATTGCAGCATGAACCTAACTTTGCTGCTTCTGAAAAAGGATAAAACATGTAGGATATGAAAATGAATTGAGTGAGATAGGTGGGTGTCCCAGAAAAATTGAAAACTGATGTTATTGTTTAACCTCATCGCTGTGAGGGTTTTGGACCTCCTGTGCGGGGGGAGGGCAGGGGGGCCGCTCGCAGCCCCCCCATGCTGGTGACGAGCTCAGCTGGCCATGGAGTACAGCGGAGCTGTCCTCATGACGAGCTGAGCTCGTCACGGCCACACCCGTTTTTGTAACGTTCTGCACAGCGGGGAAATTAGCCCCGCGTGCGAACGTTCCAACGGCCGTGACGAGCTCAGCTCGTCATGAGTGCAGCTCCACTATACTCCATGACGAGCTGAGCTCGTCAGCAGCATGGATGGAGTTAAGAGAAGACTATTCAACACCAAGGAAGCCCTCACTATCAAAGTTTATACCGACGAACAATCAATAACATATACTTAGGCATTCCTGTTTTCAGTTTCTATTTTTGGTAAATTCTGGTGGTATTTTTTCAGTGTTTTCCAGTGATTTTCATACCTTAAAAAACAGTGCTTTTCAGTGTTTACTCATTTTCGCGCCAAAAAAATCAACTGAAACAGTGTTTTACTGGTGTTTATTGAACGCTTCGCTTTTATTAATGCTTTTACCATTTTCTTCAGAAATTGTATACTGATCTACATTTCAGAAGTTAATACAGTCATGAAATACTTTCCATTGTCCTTTGATTCTGCAGCTCAGATTTAACAAGCATTTGCAATGTACTAGGTCTAGCTTTTATGCGAGTAAGCTATTTGCATTGTAAATGACAAGGCCTTTTATTTATGTTTTAAAAACGAAAACAAAAATAAAAGCCATTGTTATTTACAATGTCAACAGCTCAAACTCACATAAATGCGAGATGTATTGCATTGCAAATTCTTGTTTTAAATGAAAGCGTGAATTGGTCACTCCGCTTTTGTCAATAAATATAGAGAATTTTTTTAAATGCTATGATGAAATTGCAGTGCGGCCAAAGGGGCATATGCAAGTCAAAAAAATGGGGTTAAGAAAAATACTTCCTCTAGCAATAAAAAATAAGTATTTGGGGCTTTGATTTTTTTTTATCCGACAGGGATGGTAGCTTTTGCTCTTTTGACTGCTCTCCAACAGGATTGTGTAGCAAGTGCTGAAATGCAATAAGATACTGTTAGGTGCACCATGCCAATAGGTCTCACCTTTGGGACCTTATTAGTATTTAGTTATGCAGCACAATATCCTTTGTGCAACAACATTAACTGTTGCATGGCTAAACACTTATAAGGTCCCAAAGGCGAGACCTATTGGCTATGCCAATGCTGTTTTTTAAACCCATGTTCTTGTTGCTTGCCCAGTCGTTTTCTGGCTGCCGATATACGCTGAGTGTTATACATGGAGATGGTACCTTTGAGCCAAAGTCAAATGTGATGTAACACAACATACGTATAAAATCCTGCTGCCTACCTCATTTGCTCCCAACACTAATCTATCAATAACACATTTATTTGTGAATATCAGAAAGAAAAAACTAAATTTATAACTGCACAAATAAAACTACTTGAATGTTAACCCCTTCGCTGCTAGCCTTCCCCCCCCACACCCCCCCCGTGCTAAGCCTTTTTTTGGATATTTTGGGTAGTTCACGCTTAGGCCCCTGTAACTTTTTGACCACATAAGGTATCCACGCCAAATTTGCATCCTTTTCTTCCAACATCATGGGGATTCTAAAGGTACCCAGGGTATGTGGATTCCCCTAGAGGGGTCCCAGAAATTAGCCAAAATACAGCAAATTCGTTTTTTTTCTGGAAAAGTGGGAAGAATTGGCTGCAAATAAAAGCGTCTGAGTTTTTCCCTGCGAATGTTATCAAAAAAGGGTTTGTGGGGCTGAAATCACCATTTTCCCAGCTTTTAGGGAATGACAGACTTTTGTCAGAAAACCAACCTTTTTTACACAGTTTTGGCATTTATCTGGGACATAGCCTATTTTTGCTATTTTTTGTGCTTTCAACCTCCTTCCAGTTAATGGTAGAAATGGTTGTGAAAGCAATAATGGATCCTGGAAGGCTATAAGTTTTAGAAAAGTAGACAACATTCTAAATTTAGCAAGGAGTCATTTGTGTAGATCCATCAAGGTTTCTTTATGTAAACTAACAGTTAAATGTAGGAAAAATTGAAAATTAGTTTTCACCTGTAACTTCTTGTAGTTATGACAGCTCTTTGAAAGCCATATACCGTCACATCAGCTGGACCTTCCTGGTTGTGGGGATATATAGGACTTGTAAGTTCACCAAGAGCCCGACGTACCCAGAGTCAAAAACTGAGCAGCAATGACTTTTTATTATGTACTGGATATGTAACAATTATTGTGGGAAAATGTATACATGAAAAAATCAGTATGAAAGACACCTATGTATTTCTGAAATGGGAACAAATTATAGAGTTTAGAAACAGTACACATTTGCACATTTTCGAAATTTGGAATACTCATACTATCATGAGAATGATCAGTAATTTTTCAAAATGACTTCTTTTTTACACAATGTCTTTCATTTGGAAAGCAGAAAATGCATCAAAAATCAAAAGGTAATAACAGTTGCTTTACAAATCTATATTACCCTAAGTCTCCTGATAAAAATTGTACCTCACCTGTGTGGGTAGGCATAGTGCCCACAACAGGAAATGGCTCAAAACCCAACATGAACACACCACATTTTCACAATGAAAATGTACCCTTTTTTTGCGAAGTGTCTAGCTGTAGTTTTTTAACATTAGCTCCGCCGGCACCTAGGGAAACCTAGCAAACCTATACATTTTTGAAAACTAGACACCCAGGGGAAACCAGGATGGGGTGACTTGACTGCCTCCCACCAGGTTCTGTTACCCAGAATCCCTTGCAAACCTAAAATATTGCTAAAAAAACACATTTCTGATAGATACATCTGCCAGTGGATTCCTCACCTTGTGAATATCCCCTTGCGTCAGCAACATTCGGAAATTCTTTTGTAGCTTCGCGCCGACGTGGGCGACGTCATAGAGGCACGGCATCGCGCGCGACTCCGCTGATGTCACCGACACCATATTAGGCCCACGCCGGCGTAATGACATCAGTTCCCTTTTTTCCACGTCGTCGACGCTAACGGTTTTCTAGGGATTGTCCGTAGTTATTGCAGTAACCTTGTTACTTTGTTATAATTGTGCTTCATTGTCTTCTCTCTCGACATGTCTTCGAAGAAGACCGGGTTTAAAGCTTGTGGAGAATGTGGCAAAACCATGTCCATTACTGATCCACATGATTGCTGCGTATGGTGTCTAAGCTCCGACCATGACGTTGAAGACTGCCAGTCTTGTAAGAAGATGACACCTAAGGCCCTCCAGGAGAGAGAAACCAAGCTTCTCGTGGCGAAACTTAAAGGAAGAAAAGAGAAGAAAAGTTTGAGGTCGCGAACTCGGCGTTCGAGGTCAAGGTCTCGTTCGAGGTCGCGTTCGGACTCGTCCTCGGCCCATGCTTCGAGATCTTCAAAAAGGAAACATAAGAAGAGGACCCATGAATCCCGACATCACTCGAGGAAGGACTCGGGTTCAAAACCGAAGTCACAGGTGAAGCTGGTTGAGAAGGTAGTGGTGTCTTCGGCTTCGGAAGAGCAGGACACCGAGGATGAAGTGTGCATTTGCGAATTCGCCAGGTTCACAGAGGCAGATAACGAATCCATCTCCGGTTCCGTCCCATCCTTCACGTCGGGAGGATGAAGGTGAGGAGGAGGTGGTTGGTGAGGGAGAGGCTCTGTTGCCCGAGTGTCCGTCGACTCCGATACACCAGCCCGAAGAGGAGGTCAACGTCGTATCGACTCCACGCCCTCAAGAGCAGCCCGGGGGTTCGTACCCAGCCTTCCCGGCTCCAGGTCAGGATCCGACGCAGTTCCTGAATGCAATGTTCAGTATATACTCCAGGGTTATGTACCCCACTGGGGCTCCTGCTGGTCCCACGGGTCCGATGGCGTTTAGTCTGGGTGTTCCCCAGTCCTATGCTCCTGCGCCCTTTATGCCGACTCCAGCGCCGCATTGGCATTTTCCGGCGCCGGCGAGGCCTTCGACTCCGAAGCCATTAACGCCGAAGCAGTCAACGCCGATTCCATTGACGCCGAATCCATCAACTCCGATGCTGAACCCTGAACGACCTTGTGTGAAACTTCCTCGTCCGACGTCTGGATCGGCGCCGGCGCCGGCTCCGACGGAGTCGACAGTGGATCAGTCGGCTTCGTATGTGAAGCACAGGTCGAGGCGTGAGGCCCAGATGCTTATGAAGGAAGAGAGGTTTCGTGAGGAAAATTTCGAGGAGGGTGAGCTGCAGGAGTCTGAGGACCCATTTGATGACCTGACTGTGGCTAGTGGCCTTGAACTGTCCCCTGAGTGGGATTTAGCCTCAGTGTCGGATGCACCCTCTAAAGATGTGGCTCCTTACCATGTCGTGATAAGGAAGGCGGCAAACTTACTGAACATTACTCTGCCTACTGCTGAGTTTAAGTCAAATCTTCTCACAGAGATCCTTCACTCACCATCTTCAGTGATTGAACCAATACTGCCATTTAATGATGCCCTAGCAGAGCCAATTTTAGAAGTTTGGAAGAAACCTTTGTCAGCTCCTGCAGTATCTAGGGATGTTTCAAGGAGATATAGAGTTGCTCCTGATGACCCAGAATTTTTGGCCACTCACCCTCTGCCTGAGAGTTTGGTGGTGCAGGCGGCCTGTTCCAAGAGATCAACAGGAGCTTTTCCACAAGTTCCTGCAGAAAAGGAGTCGAGGAAACAGGATAAGGCTGCTAAAAAGTTCAAGTTCAAGTTCAAGAATTTGTATAGCGCACTACTCACCCAGAGGGAGGGTGGGTGCATTACTTTTCGAAAAGCCAGGTTTTTAGCTGTTTTCTGAAGGAGAGGTGGTTCTGTGTAAGGCGGAGATGAGTGGGGAGAGAGTTCCAGGTTTTGTCCGCTAAGTAGGAGAAGGATCTTCCTCCCATGGTGGATCTATGGATACGCGGAATTGCGGCGAGGGCTTGATTGGATGACCATAGTTGGCGGGTGGGTGTGTAGAAGGACAGTCGTGTGTTGAGGCATTCGGGTCCTAGGTCGTAGAGGGCCTTGTGTGCGTGGGTGAGGAGATGGAACATTATTCTCTTGTTGACGGGAAGCCAGTGGAGGTCTTTCAGGTGACCGGAAATATGAGCCTGACGGGAGATGTCCAGTATGAGTCTGGCTGAGGCGTTTTGGATGCGTTGAAGTTTTTTCTGTAGTTTGGCTGTGGTTCCTGCGTAAAGGGTATTTCCATAATCCAGTCGGCTATGGACCAGTGCGTGGGTGACTGTCTTTCTTGTTTCGGAGTGGATCCAACTGAAGATTTTTTTGAGCATGCGTAGGATGTTGAAGCATGAGGATGAGACGGCATTGACTTGTCGGGTCATCGAGAGGGAGGAGTCTAGGATGAAGCCCAGGTTACGTGCGTGATCTGTAGGTATGGGTGCTGTACCCAGGGCTGGAAGCCACCATGAGTTGTCCCAGGCAGAGGGGGATGATCCTAAGATGAGGACTTCTGTTTTGTCCGAGTTTAGTTTTAAGCGGCTGTTCTTCATCCATTCGGCTACTTCTTTCATTCCTTCGTGTAGATTGGTTTTGGCGGTGTTTGGGTCTTTGGTGAGGGAGAGGATCAGCTGGGTGTCGTCTGCGTAGGAGATGATGTTGAGGTTGTGTTGGCGCGCGATGGATGCGAGGGGACTCATGTAAACGTTGAAGAGGGTGGGACTGAGTGATGATCCTTGTGGTACGCCGCAGATGACTTCTGTGGCCTCTGATTTGAATGGGGGGAGGCGGACTCTCTGGGTTCTTCCGGCGAGGAACGAGATGATCCAGTCCAGAGCTTTTCCTTGTATTCCGACATTGCTGAGCGTTGTATGAGGGTGCTATGACAGACTGTGTCGAAGGCGGCGGAGAGGTCAAGTAGGATGAGGGCAGCTGTTTCTCCGTTGTCCAGTAGCGTTCGGATGTCGTATGTAGCAGCGATGAGGGCGGTTTCGGTGCTGTGTTTGGCGCGGAAGCCGGACTGTGAGCGGTCGAGGGAGTTGTTGGATTCAAGGAAGGGGGTGAGCTGACTATTGACGGCTTTCTCAATGACTTTGGCAGGGAATGGGAGGAGTGAGATGGGGCGGTAGTTCTTAAGTTCAAAGGGGTCTGCTGTGGGTTTCTTCAGAAGGGCGCTGAGTTCGGCATGTTTCCAGCTTTCCGGGAAGGTAGCGGAGTTGAAGGAACAGTTGATGACATCGCGGAGATGTAGTGCGATGATGTAGTCTGCTTTGTTGAAGATGTGGTGGGGACATGGGTCGGTTGGTGAGCCTGAGTGGATGGAGTTCATCAGGCGGATGGTGTCTTCAGTGGTGAGTGCTGTTTTGGTTCGGGGGTGGGTGCCGTGGTCTGTTCTTCGGACTGATTTTCAAAGCTGTTATGTATGTCGGCGATTTTTTTTGTGGAAGAAAGAGGATAAAGAGTCGCAGAAGTCTTGGGAGGGAGTGATGTCGTTGGTGCCGGCGGTGGGGTTGGTAAATTCTTTGACGATGTTGAATAGTTCCTTGCTGTTTTGGGCGTTGTTGTTGAGTCGGTCCTTGAATGCTGATTTCTTGGTGGATCGGATCAGTTGGTGGTGTTTGCGGGTGGCATCCTTGAAGGTGGTCAGGTTGTCCGTGGTTGGGTTTTTTCTCCAGGTTTTCTCGAGGGTACGACATAACTTCTTGGATTTCTTAAGGTCATCGTTGAACCAGGGGGCCTTTTTGCAACCTTGTTTTATCTGGTGGTTTTTCAAAGGTGCTAATTCGTCAGCGCTGTGGGTGACCCATTGTGTGAGTTTGGTGGCAGCTTGGTTTGGGTCCGATGATATGGCAGGAGGGTTTTGGTTGAGCGGTGTGAAGAGTTGGTCGGTGGTAATTTTGTTCCAGTTTCTTCGAGTAATAGGTTGTGGGGGGTTGTGGGTCGTGGTCTTTTTGTAGCTGAAGTGAACGCAGCTGTGGTCCGTCCAATGGAGAGCTGTGGTGTGATCGAAGGAGATGTGTTTGCTGGAGGTGAAGATGGGGTCGAGCGTGTGTCCGGCTAAGTGGGTGGGGGTGTCCACAAGTTGTTTGAGTCCGAGGTTGGCCAGGTTATCCAGAAGGGTGTTGGTGTTGTTGTCGTTTTTCTTTTCCAGGTGGAAGTTGAGGTCTCCCAGTAGAATGTAGTTCTCGGATGTGAGGGCATGTGGGCTGATGAAGTCAGTGATGTCTTCGTTGAATTGTGTGCGGGTTCCTGGTGGTCTGTAGATGAGGGTGCCTCTAAGTGTGGTTCTGGGGTCGGTGTGGATCTGGAAGTGAAGGTGTTCGGCGGTCGCGAGGTTGTCGTCGGAGCTGGTCGTGATTCGGATGGTGTTCTTATGGACGATGGCGATGCCTCCTCCTGTTTGGTTGATGTGGTCCTTTCGGATGATCTTGTAAGCGTCCGGGATGGCTATGGCGGGCGCTGATGGTGCGTTCATCCAGGTTTCTGTAAGTAAGGCGATGTCCGGCGATGAAGTGTCGAGTAAGTCCCAGAGTTCAGTGGCGTGTCTGTGGACCGAGCGGGTGTTCAGCAGGATGCACTTCAGGTGGTTAGAGTCGGAGCTGTGTTTGGAGGAAGTGGATTTGGTGTGGGTCCTGATGCTGGTGAACTTGCAGGAGTAGCAGGCGAATGGTACGTGGGTGTGTCCTGGGGTTGCTTCGCAGCATTGTGGAGAAGTGTGGCTCACTGGTTAGAGGAGGCAGTCCTGGAAGCAGAGGTCAGCCCGGGACCAGAGTTCAATTCCCGGCTTGGCGGGGTCTTGAGTCCTAAAATGTCCATGGACTCGACAATTCTCGCTCCGGTGCCTACTCGATTCATGGTTTCACACTCTGCGACTCTGGGCAATAGCTTGCTTAATCTCCACAACGGCCCCTCGCGGCGGGATGCCTGGCTTTCACCTTGCGGATACCCTGCCGGGGTTATCTCACAGGGGAATACCAGGATGGGTTCCCTAAGCAAGCGCTTAGAAACCGCTTGGTGATTTGCGCTATATAAATTCCTGTACATTTACATTTTACATTTACATTGTGGTGTGCGACCGGGGTTAAGGGCAAAGGGGGTAGCGGAATCATACGTTATGCGGGTGGAGTGGGGTTTGCGAGGACCAGGGGGTCTGGCGCTGGGCGCGGTCCAGGGGCGGACGGGCGTAGACGGGCTTACCTTTGGCGCACCTTCGGCGCGCAAGAGAAAAAGGTTTTCTCCTCCGCCAGCATGGCGTTGAAGTCCACAAACGCGACCTGCCTGATGGGGCGTTATATCCACGCCCTGATGGATACTGTAAAACAGTTGGTGCCAAAGATACCAGAGGATGATAGACAAGACTTCCAGGAGGTAATCTCGGACACTCAGGCTGCAGCAAGGCGGGTGATCCAGAGTGGTTTGGACACAGCAGATTCTGTGGCGAGAGTCATGGGCTCTTCGGTGGCTACGAGGAGAGCTGCATGGCTAAAATCGTCTGAGTTTTCAACAGATGTCCAGTCTGCATTAATGGATCTACCATTCGACGGGTCTGGTTTGTTTGGCAAAAAGGCAGACCCTGCTTTAGAACGTTTTAAAGACAGCAGGGCGATGGCTAAGTCGTTGGGCCTTCAGACCAGGGGCACCTTTGGGAAACGTTTTAGAGGGTTTGGCAGATCTTCTTTTCGTTCCTACAAGTCAACTCAGCAGCAGCCGCAGCAGCAGCAAAACACACTGTACAAGGCACCAGAAGATACCAAGTTACACAAGCACCCTCTCACAAGTCAAATATCAGGAACATTTCCGTAGAGCATTAATTCTTTCAAAAAGTTTTTTTTAAAACAATATCAAACATGAATTCATCTGGAATCGGGAAGTTTCAAAGTATGGATCCAAGACAGTTGTTATACTTCAAGATCTTTATTTTAGACACATTAAAAGTTTTCCAGCTTTGCACTGCCGACACGTGTTTCGCCCACTCAGGGGCTTTTTCAAGGCTGGAAGCAATAAAAGTTACAATAAATAAAACTGATAGATGTGAACTAAATATATACAGTTTCCCTAAGTATATACAATAGGACTAATTGCATGGTCTCATAGTTAGCAACATTTCTTTCACCAATCAACAGTTTGTCCTAAGAAAAACCACTAAAAACAAACATTTTGATGTAATTTCATTTTAGATACACTAACAATGACAAACAATCCGTGTGACAACATGTGTTAAGATAGCATAATCAAATTTGATGAGAATGTGTCCCATGGCTATTTACAAAAGGTTTCACCATTTTTAAAGTTTCAAAGCTCAAAATATACCACTATTTACAAACATGGGGATGGTGAAGTGATTTCCTTTTAGATACCCTAACAATGACAGACAATCCGTGTGACAACATGTGTTAAGATAGCATAATCAAATTTGATAAGAATGTGTCCCATGGCTATTTACAAAAGGTTGCACCATTTTTTAAGGTTTCAAAAACTCAAAATATACCACTATTTACAAACATGGGAATGGCGAAGTGATTCCAATGGTTATTAAAGCGTCATTACTTACACTACCATTCCACCATTTTAATTTACAACACTATGTAAGCATCAACCTACCAATCTTAGTCAGAATAGAGATGTCTGGTGGTCGGAAAGTTCTTATGGGTCAAAGGATGTAAGATGTGTCAGTACTAGGAATCCTAATGCAGTGAAGGAAGAAAAATGAATAAAAAAGGTGGGAGGTATTTAAGGAAGTGTGAAGTCACACAAGATAATAAGAAAAGTGTGTAAAACATATTACAATATCCCTACCTATTAATAATAATGATCCCGGCGAGCTGTTTGGGGTGTAGGTTCCACCTTGCTAGTTTCCAGATGTCGAGTCCCACACAGAATTGGGTAAGAAATATGAATAGTCAAGGAAGTATGTCCTGCAAGTCAAAGACACGTAGAAATGCTCGTCACAATCATACAACATAAAAGGCAATCGAATGAGTGAAGTTGGCGTATACGAAAAGGAGCTAATATCTAGAACACACTCCGGTGGGAAGACTAATGCCAAGGGTCCCCACTCGAGGAATCAATTCAAACATTGAGAAGGGTCACAATAAGGTGTGCATACCCAAGGAGAAAATAAAGGGCATGGGTCAGTTACTCACTTTATGTGGTAGCGCGAGTCACTGCATGGAGATAAGTCTTTATTTTATGTAGTCAAGACACCAGCGGACCTTGATAAGTCTGTAAAGTAATATAGATGGTAATGTTATGACCTGTGTTTCTTAAGACCATTGCACAGAAATTATATAGTGTGATATACACGGGAGTCAAGTCCAGAGGACCTTGGTAAGTCTGTCAGAGTGAAGGCAGTTCTGATATGCCCTGTACTTATTTAGACCACTTCACAATGTAGTGGACATATTATAGTTAATAGGAGCACTGGAGGTGACCTTACAAGAAGGGTACTTAATAAGTGGAATCCAAGAAGGAATAGGTCAAGGAACGTATTGTGCTAGTGCCCCCTGTACGCGAGAGCGAAAACTTAACACTTTTTGACAACATGTTTCAAGGGAAAATTTTAAACCACAGCTGCCCTTACGTTAGAGCCAATCTTCAAGCCATCGCTGTTAGTGAGAACACACACGGCGCAAATGTAACAAACACACAGTGTGTGGCGCAAGAAACGCTGAGTGAAAGTCACAATAATAGTTGTAAATGTTTAGAAATAAAGCGGTTCCCCAAACGGCAGTCCTATGAGCTGCTTGCAGATTCTACCAGGTCGGGATTCCCCTTCTTACCTTCCAGTCGTTTGCGCGGGCCAAATCTCCACTGCTGGGCGCTAGCAGTTTCAGATCCCCGTCTAGCGTTTTAAATATACGGGCGGTGGTGAGAAAACCGCGGGAAGAAATGTCAGAGAACGTGTCTCTATCCGAGACCGTAAGTAAGACGCCACTGTGGCGGCCATATTAAAGTGACAGAAAATGCATGCCCCGTATATGCCTTTATATTGAAATTAGAATAGAATTACATCATAGTTGAGAATAGAAACGAGTTGGTAATTAAAAATATGTATTCAACGCGCGTTTAACAGAGGAATTACATATTTAAAAATACGTGTTCGAGTAGACATAAGCTCGTTTTGGACGGAAGGGGAAACCCTGGTATTAACTAAAGCATATTTTTGGTGCTCCTAATCTGGGAACGTTTAGGCAGTGTTAGTAAGAATTATGGAAAATTAAGAGCCAGTGCAGTGTTGAAGTCGATGCTGCTAACCTCACATGATCTGGTATGCTGACGATTTACAGTGCATTGGAAGGATGTCTGAGCATGTTCGCCATCTTAGAGAGGGGTACTATTAGTAATTGTCACATACACTTGAAGATGAAATTGTCATGGACTACAGCCACTCAATATCCGGATATGTGAGGACGAAGAACGTACATAGTAATTACATAGGCGGGCATTATATCAAGTTTATACAGGTTGTCAACACTTGACATAGCAAACTAATCAGCATTGCATACTTAACAAACAGGAGTATAACTGTGTATTAGAAGGCCGCGAATCCACTGATTCACATGTGTCTTTAACAAGTGTCAAATGAAATATAGAAACATAGAATCATTATGGCAGAGTATCTTCACATTTCTCGAATGCTTTACCAGAATTAGATCTCATTCCTCCCAAGAACTCAGACTAATCTTTAAGGAAGACATGTAGTTCCCTGTCAACATTGAGACCTAAGTCAACTGCACGGAGTTTGATTAGCCATTGAGCTTCCAGTTTACGGAGGGCCAGAGTGTTGTTACCTCCTCTTGGATCCGGTTTAATCATATCAATGCCATGAAAGCGGATACCCAGTACCTCTAATTCCAAGTGTTCCTTGTTATAGTGGGCTCTAATGGATATCTAGCATCATTGTTTCGGATAGCTCTGATGTGTTCTTGTAGTCTTTCTTTTAAGGGACGGATGGTGCTCCCTACATAGATCAACCCACAATAACAAATAATACAGTACACTACCAACTTAGAATTACAGTTGATAAAATGTCTGATATGGTAAGTTTGTTTGGTGTTGTATGAGAAAGTCTTCTTTTTATCTAGAGCAAATTGACAGACATTGCACATGGTGCATTTGTAGAAACCACAGGGTTTGATGGGCATCCATTTGTTGGTGCTAGTCAACACATGATTATTGGTTACGGGGTTCCTGATAATCGAAGGGCTCAGCCAGTTTCTTAGTGTTTTGCCCTTCTTGTAGACAATACGGGGTTTCTTGCCTATATATTTCTCCAGGTCTTTGTCAAGTTGTAATAGAGGCCAATGTTTCCTGAACACAATAAAGATTTTAGAGCTGTTGGCATTGTATTGTGTTATTATTGCAAGCTTATTGGCAGTACTATGTTTGGGTCCTTTTGGTTTCCTTTTAAGAGTCGACTCTCTAGAGATTTTTTCTATCCTTTCATGTGCATTATTTAACAAGAGGCTATCATATCCTCTTATCAGAAACCTTCTCTTAAGGATCTCAATTTCTGCTGCAAATATGTCGTCTGTGCTGCAATTACGTCTCAGTCTAGTCATTTCGACATATGGGATGGCCTCAATTTGGGAGACAGGGTGGGCACTGCTAGCGTGCAGGACTGAGTTACATGAGGTACTTTTCCTATAAAGTTTAGATTCAATTCTGTTATTAGAGATGAACAGTGTGACATCTAGGAAAGAAATGCTGTTATTACTGGATTCATGAGGGAACTTGAGGTTATAATCATTATCATTTAGGTAATTCATGAATTCGTTTAGTAATTCGTCCCCTCCTCCCCATATCATAAACACATCGTCGATGAATCGACCCCAGTAAACAATATGTTCAGTAAGGGTCGAAGGGCCTTTTTTCCATAGATGGTGTTCCTCATAGAACCCCATGTAAATGTTTGCGAAGGAGGGTGAGAATTTGGCTCCCATAGCAACACCAGAGTGTTGTTGGTACCAGTCGTCCAGATGTTTAAAGAAATTATTGTTGAGAGCGAATCTCGTCAGGTCTATGATCATAGTAGTGTGCTCATAGAGCGTAGCGTCTCTTTTTGATAAAAAATATGTGAGTGCGGCCATACCCTTTTCTAATGGTATACTGGTATATAGCGCGCACACATCTAGTGTTACTAGTTTAAAGGCAGGTGTCCATTCCAGGTCTTCTAGTTTACATAGCAGATCCTTTGTATCTTCTAGAAATGAGGGAATGTTTCTTACGATCGGTTGTAGG
This sequence comes from Lissotriton vulgaris, assembly GCF_964263255.1. Classification (NCBI taxonomy): domain Eukaryota; kingdom Metazoa; phylum Chordata; class Amphibia; order Caudata; family Salamandridae; genus Lissotriton; species Lissotriton vulgaris. Next base: position 1,900,661,503 of record NC_141693.1, read on the forward strand.
GTGATGTCGATGTATTCAGAGATTTTTTCTATCGGTCCCCCAATGCCCGAGATGATGGGTTATATTAATGAGATCAATCGCCAACTGGAGGACACGAGTTCTTATATTAAATTAACAGCTAATCCTATGAACTGCACAACAACTAATCTTAACAAAATCTTGAAATACTGGCATAGTGCAGGTCTTTTATCAGATCTTGAACTCAAATACCTTACAGTTTCCGATCCCAAATCCGCTTACATATATGTATTACCTAAAATACACAAGAGCATTACCTCCCCCCCTGGAAGACCCATCATCTCGGGCATTGGGGGACCGATAGAAAAAATCTCTGAATACATCGACATCACCCTACAACCGATCGTAAGAAACATTCCCCCAACAACACTCTGGTGTTGCTATGGGAGCCAAATTCTCACCCTCCTTCGCAAACATTTACATGGGGTTCTATGAGGAACACCATCTATGGAAAAAAGGCCCTTCGACCCTTACTGAACATATTGTTTACTGGGGTCGATTCATCGACGATGTGTTTATGATATGGGGAGGAGGGGACGAATTACTAAACGAATTCATGAATTACCTAAATGATAATGATTATAACCTCAAGTTCACTCATGAATCCAGTAATAACAGCATTTCTTTCCTAGATGTCACACTGTTCATCTCTAATAACAAAATTGAATCTAAACTTTATAGGAAAAGTACCTCATGTAACTCAGTCCTGCACGCTAGCAGTGCCCACCCTGTCTCCCAAATTGAGGCCATCCCATATGGCGAAATGACTAGACTGAGACGTAATTGCAGCACAGACGACATATTTGCAGCAGAAATTGAGATCCTTAAGAGAAGGTTTCTGATAAGAGGATATGATAGCCTCTTGTTAAATAATGCACATGAAAGGATAGAAAAAATCTCTAGAGAGTCGACTCTTAAAAGGAAACCAAAAGGACCCAAACATAGTACTGCCAATAAGCTTGCAATAATAACACAATACAATGCCAACAGCTCTAAAATCTTTAATGTGTTCAGGAAACATTGGCCTCTATTACAACTTGACAAAGACCTGGAGAAATATATAGGCAAGAAACCCCGTATTGTCTACAAGAAGGGCAAAACACTAAGAAACTGGCTGAGCCCTTCGATTATCAGGAACCCCGTAACCAATAATCATGTGTTGACTAGCACCAACAAATGGATGCCCATCAAACCCTGTGGTTTCTACAAATGCACCATGTGCAATGTCTGTCAATTTGCTCTAGATAAAAAGAAGACTTTCTCATACAACACCAAACAAACTTACCATATCAGACATTTTATCAACTGTAATTCTAAGTTGGTAGTGTACTGTATTATTTGTTATTGTGGGTTGATCTATGTAGGGAGCACCATCCGTCCCTTAAAAGAAAGACTACAAGAACACATCAGAGCTATCCAAAACAATGATGCTAGATATCCATTAGCAGCCCACTATAACAAGGAACACTTGGAATTAGAGGTACTGGGTATCCGCTTTCATGGCATTGATATGATTAAACCGGATCCAAGAGGAGGTAACAACACTCTGGCCCTCCGTAAACTGGAAGCTCAATGGCTAATCAAACTCCGTGCAGTTGACTTAGGTCTCAATGTTGACAGGGAACTACATGTCTTCCTTAAAGATTAGTCTGAGTTCTTGGGAGGAATGAGATCTAATTCTGGTAAAGCATTCGAGAAATGTGAAGATACTCTGCCATAATGATTCTATGTTTCTATATTTCATTTGACACTTGTTAAAGACACATGTGAATCAGTGGATTCGCGGCCTTCTAATACACAGTTATACTCCTGTTTGTTAAGTATGCAATGCTGATTAGTTTGCTATGTCAAGTGTTGACAACCTGTATAAACTTGATATAATGCCCGCCTATGTAATTACTATGTACGTTCTTCGTCCTCACATATCTGGATATTGAGTGGCTGTAGTCCATGACAATTTCATCTTCAAGTGTATGTGACAATTACTAATAGTACCCCTCTCTAAGATGGCGAACATGCTCAGACATCCTTCCAATGCACTGTAAATCATCAGCATACCAGATCATGTGAGGTTAGCAGCATCGACTTCAACACTGCACTGGCTCTTAATTTTCCATAATTCTTACTAACACTGCCTAAACGTTCCCAGATTAGGAGCACCAAAAATATGTTTTAGTTAATACCAGGGTTTCCCCTTCTGTCCAAAACGAGCTTATGTCTACTCGAACACGTATTTTTAAATATGTAATTCCTCTGTTAAACTCGCGTTGAATACATATTTTTAATTACCAACTCGTTTCTATTCTCAACTATGATGTAATTCTATTCTAATTTCAATATAAAGGCATATACGGGGCATGCATTTTCTGTCACTTTAATATGGCCGCCACAGTGGCGTCTTACTTACGGTCTCGGATAGAGACACGTTCTCTGACATTTCTTCCCGCGGTTTTCTCACCACCGCCCGTATATTTAAAACGCTAGACGGGGATCTGAAACTGCTAGCGCCCAGCAGTGGAGATTTGGCCCGCGCAAACGACTGGAAGGTAAGAAGGGGAATCCCGACCTGGTAGAATCTGCAAGCAGCTCATAGGACTGCCGTTTGGGGAACCGCTTTATTTCTAAACATTTACAACTATTATTGTGACTTTCACTCAGCGTTTCTTGCGCCACACACTGTGTGTTTGTTACATTTGCGCCGTGTGTGTTCTCACTAACAGCGATGGCTTGAAGATTGGCTCTAACGTAAGGGCAGCTGTGGTTTAAAATTTTCCCTTGAAACATGTTGTCAAAAAGTGTTAAGTTTTCGCTCTCGCGTACAGGGGGCACTAGCACAATACGTTCCTTGACCTATTCCTTCTTGGATTCCACTTATTAAGTACCCTTTTTGTAAGGTCACCTCCAGTGCTCCTATTAACTATAATATGTCCACTACATTGTGAAGTGGTCTAAATAAGTACAGGGCATGTCGGAACTGCCTTCACTCTGACAGACTTACCAAGGTCCTCTGGACTTGACTCCCGTGTATATCACACTATATAATTTCTGTGCAATGGTTTTAAGAAACACAGGTTATAACATTACCATCTATATTACTTTACAGACTTATCAAGGTCCGCTGGTGTCTTGACTACATAAAATAAAGACTTATCTCCATGCAGTGACTCGCGCTACCACATAAAGTGAGTAACTGACCCATGCCCTTTATTTTTTCCTTGGGTATGCACACCTTATTGTGACCCTTCTCAATGTTTGAATTGATTCCTCGAGTGGGGACCCTTGGCATTAGTCTTCCCACCGGAGTGTGTTCTAGATATTAGCTCCTTTTCGTATACGCCAACTTCACTCATTCGATTGCCTTTTATGTTGTATGATTGTGACGAGCATTTCTACGTGTCTTTGACTTGCAGGACATACTTCCTTGACTATTCATATTTCTTACCCAATTCTGTGTGGGACTCGACATCTGGAAACTAGCAAGGTGGAACCTACACCCCAAACAGCTCGCCGGGATCATTATTATTAATAGGTAGGGATATTGTAATATGTTTTACACACTTTTCTTATTATCTTGTGTGACTTCACACTCCCTTAAATACCTCCCACCTTTTCATGGGCGTCCGCAGGTAGGGGCAAGGGGGGGCACTTGCCCCCCCCTGGATCATCCGGGCTGCAATGTTTGGTGCCGTGGTGGTGGTGAGTCAGTGTGCCATTTATTTTCCATTTTAATTTCAATGATTGTTAGAAATAATGGACAGATGATCGGAACTTCGGAAGTTTTAATTTTGTAAGCAGGTCTCTTCATTGTATCATTTTAGGCCAGCAGGCAGCAGCACCACATCCCTATGACATCATGACGTAGAGTGCTGCGCCTGGTGCGCCACCTATCCTACGCTGCAAAGTACCGCGCCGGGCGCGCCCGCTTAAGGTCACACACACAGCCCCCACCCACACAGTAGTGTTTCCAGGCCAGGGCCGTGACACCGTCAATATTAGGAGCAGGTCAGCCCGCCAAGCAGGATTTCGGGAAAACGGCTGCTGACTGTTCCGTGTAGCATTTTTCAACGAGCGAACATCTGCAAGTAAGACTCAGATAATTTCCTGGAAGTAAAGACTTTGTGACACAGTAAGTTTTTGATTCTGAGATTTATAGTACCACTAGAGACTTTGATTTGTTTGTGCAAGATATTTCGGGGTGGCGAGCAGCAGTGCTTCTGAATGCTTATAAAATCCCAGAGGTGCCAATTCGGAGAGGTTTGAACCGGGTAAGGTCGTCATTTGATTAAACTTTTTAGCACCGGATAAAAGGCGGGCTACAGAGGGAAACGCTGATCTGAGGGAGCCAGTCAAACATCAAGGGGGTTTATATAGTGAACATGTGAAATAAGAAGAAATTGGACAGATATTTTTTTTCTGGTTTGGGTATAAAAGATCGAATGTGTTTTTACTGTCTCAGCTGGTATGGTACACTTTTGGATAGATAGTTTATGCGTGAGTCTTGAACTAAAAATATACATTTTGATGAAGTAGAGCAGAACCTTTAACAGAATTCAGAAAAGGTCTGGGCTACCACACATGCGCAATCGGGCCTGAATACCTAAATGGTCTGTAGTGTTACACAAACGCATAATTTGCAGCTGTAGACTTACACTGTATGTAGTTTAGCATGTCCAGGTCCTTGCGGCCGCGGGCTATAAATAGCTGATTTTGCAGCGAGGTGAGGTGACGTTTGAACCCCTTGGACTGCTCCGTAATTACGTTAACGTTTTGCCCCCCCCTGGAAAAAATTCTGCGGACGCCCATGCACCTTTTTTATTCATTTTTCTTCCTTCACTGCATTAGGATTCCTAGTACTGACACATCTTACATCCTTTGACCCATAAGAACTTTCCGACCACCAGACATCTCTATTCTGACTAAGATTGGTAGGTTGATGCTTACATAGTGTTGTAAATTAAAATGGTGGAATGGTAGTGTAAGTAATGACGCTTTAATAACCATTGGAATCACTTCGCCATTCCCATGTTTGTAAATAGTGGTATATTTTGAGTTTTTGAAACCTTAAAAAATGGTGAAACCTTTTGTAAATAGCCATGGGACACATTCTTATCAAATTTGATTATGCTATCTTAACACATGTTGTCACACGGATTGTCTGTCATTGGTAGGGTATCTAAAAGGAAATCACTTCACCATCCCCATGTTTGTAAATAGTGGTATATTTTGAGCTTTGAAACTTTAAAAATGGTGAAACCTTTTGTAAATAGCCATGGGACACATTCTCATCAAATTTGATTATGCTATCTTAACACATGTTGTCACACGGATTGTCTGTCATTGGTAGGGTATCTAAAAGGAAATCACTTCACCATCCCCATGTTTGTAAATAGTGGTATATTTTGAGCTTTGAAACTTTAAAAATGGTGAAACCTTTTGTAAATAGCCATGGGACACATTCTCATCAAATTTGATTATGCTATCTTAACACATGTTGTCACACGGATTGTTTGTCATTGTTAGGGTATCTAAAATGAAATTACATGAAATGTTTGTTTTTAGTGGTTTTTCTTAGGACAAACTGTTGATTGGTGAAAGAAATGTTACTAACTATGAGACCATGCAATTAGTCCTATTGTATATACTTAGGGAAACTGTATATATTTAGTTCACATCTATCAGTTTTATTTATTGTAACTTTTATTGCTTCCAGCCTTGAAAAAGCCCCTGAGTGGGCGAAACACGTGTCGGCAGTGCAAAGCTGGAAAACTTTTAATGTGTCTAAAATAAAGATCTTGAAGTATAACAACTGTCTTGGATCCATACTTTGAAACTTCCCGATTCCAGATGAATTTATGTTTGATATTGTTTAAAAAAAAACTTTTTGAAAGAATTAATGCTCTACGGAAATGTTCCTGATATTTGACTTGTGAGAGGGTGCTTGTGTAACTTGGTATCTTCTGGTTTCTTGTTACTAGCATTAAGTTGCTTTGTTTCACACCCCTGGTGGTGGGTGTCTTCCCAGGTTCTCAGTGCACCTCTTTTTGGTATTACACGTAGACTGTGCCCATTGAAAATATTCATTAACAGAAGGTGCGGTCGTTTTCTCTTTTTGAGAAGCACTACCACCAGTATTACTGTGTAACACTGTACAAGGCGTACAGGGGCAGACAGCTCGTCCCAGAGGTCGTCAAGTCGCCTCCTCCTCCTCCTCCTCTTCCCCTTCCCCTTCCCAGCCCCCTGCCAACGCAGCAAATCAGCCCTAGATCCGCCATTCCGGATCATGTGGGCCCAGTGGGGGTTTGGCTTACCCATTTTCTACGAGATTGAGAATTGGTTACATCAGATCTTTGGGTTCTCAATCTCGTGGAGAATGGGTATGCTCTTCCCTTTCGGGAATTCCCCCCAAATTACCCTCCATGCCAGGGTTATTGTTCGGAGGACCACCTGCTTCTCCTGCAGGAAGAAGTCCTGGCGCTGTTCAGAAAAGGTGCGATAGAGGTGGTTCCGGAGCAGGAGAGGGGTCAAGGATGCTACTCCCGGTATTTTCTGATCCCCAAGAAGGATGGCAGGCATCGGCCAATCCTGGATCTCAGGATCTTGAACTTGTTTCTGAGGCAGGAGAAGTTCAAGATGCTCACACTTGCTCAGGTTCTTCAGGCGCTGCTGGAAGAAGAATGGATGGTGTTGATCGATTTGCAGGATGCGTATTTTCATATTCCCATCCTGAAGTCGGACAGAAAGTATCTCTGTTTCACGGTTGGGTCGCAACACTACCAGTTTGCAGTCCTTCCGTTTGGTCTTACTACTGCGCCTCGAGTCTTCACCATGGTGATGGCAGTGGTGGCAGCACATCTCAGGAGGTCGGGGATACCTGTATTCCCGTATCTGGACGACTGGCTGATCAAAGCAGAGTCGCCGGAGAAGGTGCTCCATCACCTGCAGCAAACAACTCAGTTGTTGCACAGGTTGGGTTTTTCGATAAATGTACCCAAATCTCACCTGGTGCCCTCCCAGCTCAACCTGTTCATAGGTGCGGTACTGGACACTACTGTATGCCGTGCATTCCCTCCTCCTCAAAGTATTCGCGACATACAGGAAATGATTCCTTTATTTTACAATGGAGCGGTTGTTCCAGTCCTGAAGGTCCTCCGTCTGCTCAGTCTGATGGCTTCTTGCATTCTGTTGGTCAACCATGCACGCTGGCCCATGAGGACACTCCAGTGGTGCCTCCGCAGGCAGTAGTGGTATCAGCACAACGGAGATCTAAGGGAGTCAGTCAGGATCTCCAGAGAAACTGCGGCAGATCTGTCTTGGTGGAGCGTGGAGGGCAATCTGTCTCAAGGAAAGCCCTTTCATCTGCCTCCATCAGTGGCCACAGTGATAACGGATGCATCCACTCTAGGGTGGGGTGCTCATCTGGGGGATCTGGAGATAAAAGGTCTTTGGTCTCCAGAGGAAAGGTTGCTTCACATCAACCTTCTAGAGTTGCGGGCGATACGTTTAGTGCTCAAGGCCTTCCTCTCTTCCCTTCGCGGTTGGTCAGTTCAAGTCCTGATGGACAACACGACCGTGATGTGGTATGTCAACAAGCAGGGAAGAGTGAGGTCGCAGTGTCTCTGCAGAGAGGCTCTGCATCTCTGGTCCTGGGTTCAGGACCATCAGATTTGTCTGATGGTAAATCATCTGGCCGGAGTTCTGAACATTCATGCAGACAGTCTCAGTCTGCAGTTCTCTGCCGACCACGAGTGGAGGCTCCATCCAGAGGTAGTTTGTCAGGTCTTTCGGACTTGGGGAACTCCTCTTGTGGATCTGTTCGCCACTCACGAGAATGCTCACTGCCCGTCATTCTGCAGCCTCCAGTTTCCGATGCAGGGAGCCTTGGGGGACGCGTTTCAGTTGAGTTGGGTCTCGCAACTCCTTTACGCATTTCCTCCCATACCCTTGATTCCTCGGGTTCTGAGGAAGGTTCGCCAAGACCGGGTCTAAGTTATATTGATCGCCCCGGATTGGTCAAGAAGGGTGTGGTGCACGGATCTTCTCCACCTCTCCTCGTGCTCGCCGCTCCATCTTCCTCACAGGGCAGATCTCCTCTCCCAGATGGGGGGGCAGGTTCTACACCCCCACCTCCAGACCTTGCACCTTCATGCCTGGAGATTGAACGGGGCAACCTGTGTTCCTTTTCTCTCCTACACGATGTGGTGGATGTCATCTTATCGGCCAGGCGTGACTCCACCAAGTCCATTTATTCTCATAGATGGTCTAAATTTGTTGCTTGGTGTGGGGAGAGGTCAGTTGACCCTTTAATGGCTCGTTTGTCCAATATACTTCAATTCGCACTTTCTTTGGCCCAGCAGGGTTTTGCGGTGGCAACTATCAAAGGTTATTTGTCGGCCTTGTCGGCTTTCCTTTGTTTACCGGACCAGCCCTCTTTGTTTAAGTCACCTATCGTTTTACGGTTCATCAAGGGCCTTACCAATAAATTTCCTCCTACTCCTTTTATTGTGCCTCAGTGGGACTTGAACCTTGTACTTACTTTCCTGATGGGTTCGCCGTTCGAGCCTTTACACAGGTGTTCCTTGAGGCTTTTGTCTTTCAAGACTGTTTTTCTGATAGCAATTACCTCGGCAAGGAGGGTAAGTGAGCATAAAGCTCTTAGTTCAAGGCCCCCGTTTTTATCTATTCATGCTGATCGAATGGTTCTCAGGACCAGGGCTGCTTTTCTGTCGAAGGTGGTAACTCCTTTCCACCTGGGGCAGTCCGTGACCCTCCCTACCGGTTATCCTCCCCCTCACCCTTCCAAGGAGGAGGAGAGACTTCACCGCCTGGACCCTAAGGGGGCAGTGAGCTTTTACCTGGACAGGACGAGGGAGTTCAGGTTGGATGACCAGCTGTTTGTTGGATTTGCTGGCTGCAGGAAGGGGAAGGCTGTGCACAAGCGCACGCTCTCAAGATGGATAATTTTATGCATCAAGATATGCTACTCCCTGGCGGGTAAGGAACCTCCAGAGGGTATAAGGGCTCATTCCACTTGAGCTAAGTCTGCAACATCTGCTGTGTTTTTAACATCCCTACCTGCACGCACTCCAGAGCTCCTCCTCGCTGATCGCTCCCCTCCTCTGCCGAGCCGGTTGCTGGAGCGGGGACGGGCGAGGTCTGGCCGCCATCTTTGGGTGCTCTGGGGTTGACGCTGCATTCTTTTGGCCACTCCCCCCCCTGCCACGCCCCCTCCCCACCCCTATACAATGACATTACTCTCCCGGCCGCGTAGCGGACGAGCGCAGCACCGAAGTTGCGCCTAAGTTAAGCCCGTCCGCGACCGGCCGGGACCAGGGGCCATGTACCCTGCTCCTGCTCCAGTCTATTCCTCAGCACAATTGATTTCTTTTTATGTTAATCAGCCCATTGCCCCTTCTTTGCTTCAGCGTATTGCTGCACTTGGCATTTCTGTCCCTTCCCCCCTTTCGTTTGTTCCTACTCTGCCATATGCTCCTCTCCCCTCTCCCGCCACTCTCCCTCTCTCTTTACCTACTACGGCCACTGCCTACCTTCTTAATACTCGGTCGGCAGGCAGGCACCAGCTGGAGCTCTTCAACCTACTGGATACCGATGCTCCTGTTTTTCTGTTTCTCACAGAGACTTGGTTCTCGGCCGATTCCCTGCCTGACGTACTGTCCACTCTCCCCGACTCTTATTACGCCCTTCGGGCAGACCGCCTTGATGGTAAAGTCGGTGGGGGTGTGGCTATGATTATTCGCTCCAACCTCCAGTTCCAGCTTCTTCCACACCCTCCCATACCTAGTGTTGATTTCCTAGTTGCCCGTTCAGGTAATCTTCTGGTCCCACTCACCATAGTTCTTATGCATCGTCCTCCCCAAAATATGCCCTCTTTTGTGTCCACTCTGCAGGAACTCCTGGCTACGCTCGTGGTCAATAACTCATCCCCGTTCTCCTTTTGGGAGACTTTAATTATTGGCCGGGCGACCCCAGGGAAGACCAGTCTTCTAAAGATTTTTCGGCCACTCTCCATTGTCTCAACTTCCTCCCTCACGTTCACGCCCCTACCCATGTCCATGGCCAAATCTTAGATCAAATATGGTCAGCCAGTCGCACTATTCTCTCTCCTAGTATTCTCCCATGCACCTGGTCCGATCACTCATTGATCTTCTTTTCCATCGACCTTGGTGCATCAGAGAAACCCCTTCTACCCAAGAATATTTCTGCTCGAAATTGGAATCGGGTCGATTTTAACTCTCTCTGTGCTTCCCTCACTTCTTCTCCTCCTGATCTTTCTGAGCTTCCCCTTGACCTCCAAGCAGACGCCGTGAATTCTTGGCTGTCTTCATCCTGTGAGCTGGTTGCCCCTCTCAGGAAAGTCAAGGTCTGCCGCCCTCATGATGCCCATAAGTGGTTCACTGGCGAGTTGAAAACCCTTAAATTGGACCTCAGGTGCTCTGAACGTCATTGGAGGCGCAATTATTGTCCCGTTCTGCGGGCCAAATACAAGTCTCTTTTAACTAACTATAAGAGAGCTGTCCTCTCAGCCAAAACCGCATACTTTTCAGAGAAAATCACATTATCAGCCAACAAGTCCAAAGAGATTTTCTCTATAGTTCGCAACTTAGTTGCTTCTGATAGGGTCAACCCCAATCTTGTCCCCTCCCAAGCTCTCTGTTCTTCCCTTAATGATTTTTTCATAGAGAAGATTGCGAAGATTAAATCTAATATTCCATCAGCATCTTCGCCACTCCTTTCCCCTGCTCTTTCTCTGCCCTCCTCTCTTCTTGACCACTTTCCTTCTATCTCTATGGACTCCTTTCTTGTTTTACTCCAGGAAGTGAAGTCAGGCTCCCCGGCTGATTGTGCTCTGGCTCGCATCCTGAGAGAGCTTTTCATCAATTGTCCTGACACCCCCCCTCTCCCTTCTTAATGCCTCTAGTTCTCAAGGTCTAGTTCCTATATCCTTTAAATCGGCCATAGTTCTTCCCATTTTAAAAAAGCCTGGTTTAGACCCTTCCCTTCCGTCTAATTTCAGACCCATTACCCTCCTTCCCTATCTAGGGAAGATCATGGAGAGTCACATTACCACCAGCCTCTCCACTTTTATTGAGGACAATCATCTTCTGGCCTCTCACCAAGCGGGGTTCCGCCCAGTCCACTCGACTGAGTCAGTGGTCCTGTCTGTCCTAGACGAGCTAAAGAGCAAGGCTGATTCCAACTTACCTCAAGCCTTGGTGCTCCTTGACTTGTCCGCTGCGTTTGACACGGTCGACCATTCCATCCTTCTCGGCCGTGTCAGCACAGCGGGCGTACGAGGCACTGCCCTCTCTTGGCTCGCCTCTTTTCTCAAAGGGCGGACTCAGGCCGTCCATCTCTCCGTTTTTTCTGCCGCTACCCGCCTGGTCCCTTGTGGGGTCCCCCACGGTTCTTCCCTGTCCCCCCTTCTTTTTAATCCACCCCCTTATTCTTTCCCTTCTAGACATGGGGGTCTCCGTGTATAATTATGCGGATGACCTCCAGCTTGTATTTGATCTTTCCTCTTCTTCTGATTCCTTGCCGAAATTTCATTCTACCCTTGTTTTTATTTCCGAGTGGATGAACCACAACCACCTTAAACTAAATCCGGACAAGACGGAGCTGGTCCTGACAGGCGCTACCACCACCTTTTGGCCTTCCATCTTCGGCCCCACCAAGTACCGGCGGCCTCAGTAAGGACCTTGGGCATTAAAGTCAGTCAGGACCTCTCCATGCATGCCCAGATTAGTTCAGTTGTCTCCTCCTGCTTCCTATCCCTCCGCATCATTCGGAAAGTTTCCAGTTTTTTTTCTCCTGACGCTCTTAAACTTATTATTTTGGCCATGATTCTTTCCCGTCTTGATTACGGGAATAGCCTCTACGTGGGCATCCCGGCCTACGAACTTCGCCGCCTACAGGCTATCCAGAATCAGGCCGCCCGCCTCATTCACCATCTTCCCAAGTTTCACCACATGACTCCTTTTTTGATATCCCTTCACTGGCTCCCCATTTGCCAGAGATCCCTTTTTAAGATGGGATGCCTGGTCTTCATGGCCTGTGCCGCACTGCCCCGGTTTTCATTAATTCCCTCATTAGCCCCTACACCCCCAGCCGTACCCTCCACTCCTCCAATCAGGTTCTTCTTAATGTCCCTCGTTTCCGCAGGACCAGAATTGGAGGCACTAGATTCTCTGTACTAGCTCCTCGCTTTTGGAACAGTCTCCCGCTGTCCATCAGATCCATTCCAGTTTATTTACAATTCCGCAAGGCGCTCAAGACTTTCCTGTTCTCCCAAGCGTACTCCTGCTGATCTTCATCTTGGCAGCCCTCTGTGCTTCTCAGTCAAAACTCTAGCGCCAGGAAGCTGCTTGGTCACAGTGCGCTCTATCAAGTACTTTTAACTTCAACTTCAACTTCATCTGCTCTTTCTAGAGGTGTGCCTGTAGAGGACATTTGCAGAGACGCGACTTGGGCCTCCCTCCACACTTTCGCGAAGCATTACTGCTTGGATTCGGAAGTGAGGAGGGACGGCCACTTTGAGTGCTCTGGCCTCCAAGATTTCTTAGTATAGCAGAGTGGACACCCTCCTCCGGGAGTGGGGACTGCTGTAGGAATCTATTCAGGTGAGGAATCCACTGGCAGATGTATCTATCAGAAGAACAAGTTACTTACCTTCGGTAACGCTTTTTCTGGTAGATACAGTATCTGCCTGTGGATTCCTCACTGACCCACCCGCCTCCCCGTTGTCCACTCTTCTATACCTGAGTAATTGTAATGTAATGTGTATATATATATATATATTCTCCTGCTCCAATTGTACCACAGATCCCGGGGCACTCGTGGGCGGGTGCTTCAACGCGCTGGTACCTCGCGTAATGTATCAAGCTCACACCTTTGTCCCCTCTCTCGAACAAAGTAGAAGCACTCCAAGGTAGGTAATCAAAACGCTTTAATCCGGCAGCAAAACAGGCGCGTTTCGGACGTCTAGTCCTTCGGCAGTGTTGAAGAGTAAGACACACAAAACCAGTCTTAGGTAGCATGTTGTACGGTTCAGAGAGGGCCAGACTTGGCAGTTCAGGCTGGACTTTTCATATTGGAGCAGGGTCAAGACCGATTTGCATATAGCTCGGTCTAGGAATGGTGGGCAAAATAGTGATGGGTTAGAATGCTACCCTGTGCGATTACCAGTGGTTTGCTGTGTTGCAACCATTCTCCCATCACCGTTTGTGTGTTTGATGTAATACCCTAAGAGGTCATGGGTATGTCCAGACATGGTCCCTTCCTCACTGTGCCACTGGAATCAAGCTACACCAGACTGAGGAGCACCATTCAGGAGAAACCAGTCTTGGGTTGCTTGTGTTCCCCTTCAGAGATGATGAAATGAAATGAAATAAAAAATTATATTTATATAGCGCGTACATACCCGAAGGCCTCGCAGCGCTTGAACTGAATAATGTGGTGAGCAGATAGCAGGAATTAGCACATTTTAGCGAACAGGTGAGTTTTTAATATTTTCCTAAAGACCATCCGGTCGCTGATCTCCCGCATATTCGGCAGGAGCGAGTTCCACATCTTTGCCGCCAAGTGTGAAAAAGCCCGGCCTCCCCAGCGAGCCTTATTGACTTTAGTTGTAGTGACGAGATGCAGAACGCTGGAACAAAGGGTTCTTGATGGAATGTAAGGTACAACCAAGGAGCGCAGGATAGCTGGGCCTGTTCGGTGAAATGCTTTGTGCACAATGCACATAGCTTTGAAGTGCATTCTGGCAGCTATTGGGAGCCAGTGGAGTTCTTTTATGGCCTTCCTCGCTGATTGCCAGCGAGGGATGCCAAACAAAAGTCGAGCAGCACAATTTTGTGTAACTTGGAGTCTGTTGATCACTGCTGCCGGGGCTCCCAGATATAGCGCATTTCCATAATCCAGGCGGGAGAGTATCAAGGCCTGGACCATGATTCTCCTCGCCTGGAAAGGAAGCAGTGGGAGGATCTTCCGGAGCATTCTCAACAGTCCAATACAGATGGAAGCAGTTTTGGTGGCCTGCACAGAAAAATCTAATGCTTTATCAAGCCAGACTTCAAGGCTCTTGATGTGGGGTTTCGGTGAGGGAGGAGCGCCAAGACAAGCGGGCCAGATGGAAACCAGAGTGGTCGGTGCGAGATTGCCCAGTAGCATAATCTCTATCTTCTCCCCGTTGAGTCTGAGACATGAGGAATGCATCCACTTGGCTACTGCCTCTAGACAGGGCCCCAAGGTGTTGGATGAACCCTCTGTGTGATCCAAAGAGACCACCAGTTGGGTATCATCCGCGTAGGTGATAATACGCACACCGAAGGGCTGCACTATCCCTGCCAGAGGACTCATGTAGACATTAAAGAGCGTGGGGCTCAGGGCCGAGCCCTGAGGAACCCCACAGCTCAGAGGGTGTTTCGAGGATACTACCTCGCCCTCAAACACCTGGAAGAAGCGCTCATCCAGGAAGGAGGTCAGCCATTCCAGGGCCGCGCCCGACACGCCCATGCCACTTAGACGATGTAATAATGTGGCATGGTTAACCGTGTCGAACGCGGCACTGAGATCTAATAGTATAATGGCTGCCTTCCCTCCCCGGTCCAGCACAGATCTTGTTTCTTCCGTTACCGCGAGTAAAGCGGTTTCGGTGCCATGTTGAGGGCGGAATCCCGTCTGGGAGGCACAAAGCTGATCATTGGACTCCAAATACTCTACCAAGATGTTATTGATGTGTCTCTCCAGCAACTTACTCATCCAAGGGAGAAGGGAGATAGGGCGGAAGTTGGCCAAGTTGTTCTGATCTAATGTAGGTTTTTTAAGAAGGGCCCTAACCAATGTTCCCTCTAATTTTTTTTCTCTGTGTGCGGCAGTGTAGGGTCTCTGTGCGCTGCAGCCATGGCTATGTGCGCCAGGAACCAGACTGTGCGTGTGTACAGCGCCAAATATCCCTCCAAACTTTTGCTTAAAAATCTGAAAAAATTGTGCATTTCCACACATACTGTGCCACGTTAAACTATACTATGTTGTGTGGTTAGGTTTGCCGTAATTTTTAGCTGACAAAATAGCAAATACAAGTTCAAAGCACTTAAAAAGTCCCGGCAGGCCTTCATCGGCGGCGCACGGACCTTGCCTTGTCGTTTCTAGGCAAAGTGGAGATGCATGGGCTCTAAGAAGGAGTGAAAAAAACAACACAGCCTCATTAACAAGTAAATGCAAGACCTGTGAAGTACTCAGGTGAGGCTGAGTGCGCGCCCGGGAAGCTGTCTCAGCCTGGGCTGCCACAAATGAATGGGTAAATGTGGGGGAGGCTGGGGCTTAAGCCCTTTGAGCCCAATGGGCGTTGCGCACCTGGATGTAAGCACATTCAGAATTTGGACAATTGCGCCTAGAGACAGAGACAGCTTGGGACAGATACAGGCAGATAGGGAAAGAGACAGAGCCAGAAAGGGGCAGAGACAGATAGGGACAGAGACAGAGAGGTAGAGAGAGAGAGGAAGGTAGAGGTAGGGAGGTAGAGGGAGGGAGGGAGGGTGGGAAGTGGAGGGAGGGAGAAGGGGGTAGAGGGTTGGAGAGGGAGGTAAGGGAGGTAGAGAGAGAGGGAGGGAGAGGGACAAGGGGTAGATGGAGAGAGAGGTAGAGGGAGGTAGAGAGAGGGAGAGGTAGAGGGAGGAAGAGGGTTGTAGAGAGGGAGGTTGAGGGACAGGGACGGAGAGGGAGAGAGAGAGGGAGAGGGAGGGACAGAGAGGTAGGGGGGGTAGAGGGAGAGAGGGACAGAGGTAGATGGAGAGGGAGGGACAGTGAGGGAGAGGGAGGGACGGACGGAGGAAGAGGGAGGTAATAGGAGATAGAGAGGGAGAGGGAGAGGGAGGGACAGAGAGGGAGAGGGAGGGAAAGGGAGGTGGAGGGAAAGGGAGGTATAGGGAGAGGGAGGTAGAGAGAGAGGGAGCTATAGAGAGAGGGAGCTGTAGAGAGAGGGAGCTATAGTGAGAGTGGGAGCTAGAGGAAGAGGGAGCTAGACGGAGGGACGGAGAGGGAGAGGTAGGGGAAGGTAGAAGGAGAGGGAGGTAGAGGAGGGAGAGGGAGGGACAGAGAGGTAGAGGGAGGGAGGGAGAGGGAGAGGGAGGGACAGAGAGGTAGAGGGAGGGAAAGAGAGAGGTAGGTAGAGAGAGAGGGAGGTAGAGGAAGAGTTAGGGAGAGGGAGGGAGGGACAGAGCGGGAGAGGTAGGTAGAGACCGGGAGGGAGGGAGAAGGAGGGAAAGGGATAGGGAGGGACAGAGTGGGAGAGGTAGGTATAGACAGAGGGAGGGAGAGAGAGCTAGAGGGAGAGGGAGGGACAGAGGTAGAAGGAGGGAAAGGGAGAGGGAGGTAGAGGGAGGGACAGAGAGGTAGAGGGAGGGAGGTAAAGGGAGAGGGAGGGACAGAGAGGTAGAGGGAGGGAAAGAGAGAGGTAGGTAGAGAGAGGTAGAGGGAGGGAAAGAGAGACTTAGGTAGAGAGAGAGGGAGGTAGAGGAAGAGGGAGGGAGAGGGAGGGGCAGAGCGGGAGAGGTAGGTAGAGACAGGGAGGGAGGGAGAAGGAGGAAAGGGAGAGGGAGGGACAGAGTGGGAGAGGTAGGTATAGACAGAGGGAGGGAGAGAGAGCTAGAGGGAGAGGGAGGGACAGAGGTAGAGGGAGGGAAAGGGAGAGGGAGGGACAGAGAGGTAGAGGAAGAGGGAGGGGAGAGTGAGGGATAGAGCAGGAGAGGTAGGTAGAGACAGAGAGGGAGGGAGAGGGAACGAAAGGGAGAGGGAGGGACAGAGTGGGAGAGGTAGGTAGAGACAGAGGGAGGGAGAGAGAGCTAGAGGGAGAGGGAGGGACAGAGGTAGAGGGAGGGAAAGGGAGAGGGAGGTAGAGGGAGGGACAGAGAGGTAGAGGAAGAGGGAGGGAGAGCGAGGGACAGAGCAGGAGAGGTAGGTAGAGACAGAGAGGGAGGGACAGAGCTGGAGAGGTAGGTAGAGACAGAGAGGGAGGTAGAGGGAGAGAGAGGGAAAGGGAGAGGGAGGGACAGAACTGGAGAGGTAGGTAGAGACAGAGAGGGAGGGAGAGGGAGGGAGGGACAGAGAGGTAGAGGGAGGGAAAGGGAGAGGGAGGTAGAGTGAGGGACAGAGAGGGAGAGGTAGGTAGAGACAGAGGATCTCGTTTTTTCCCATTAAACGTTCAATCAAAAAGTTTTGCTTTCAACTTAAGTTCAGTTCAAGATCTAAAGAAATCTGGCCTTGGTTTAAGTTTCATCTGCTTCCCAAGTCGAATTGAAAAGTGTCTCATCACTTCGGGGCAGATTTATGTTAACTGGCGCATCCCTAGGGATGCGCCAGTTAACATGCGCCACAGTGCGCCACAGCTCCGCCACCCATGGTGCGCCGCATTTATAATGCGATGCACCATGGTGCAAAAACGGCACAGATGAGTGACACATCTGTGCCGGAAATGTGGCGCATTGCTGGAGTTGCGTCGCAAGCGCGACGCAGCTCCAGCAAGGCTCGGGGGTTCCCCATTCTAGTAATGCTGCATCAAGGGTTTTGACGCAGCATTGCCCTGAAAGTGACTGAGTGAAATCTCATAGATTTCACTCGGCCACTTTCAGGAGGCGTTCCTGTGCAGGAACGCCCCCCCCTGCGCAGGAACGCCTCCTTATGGCGCAGTGCTTTACAACGTGACGCATCTCCTAGATGCGTCACGTTGTAAATAGGGCGCATTGTTTGCGCCGCAGTTGCGTCAAAAAAAGTGATGCAAGTGCAGCGCAAAGAGGCGCAACAGCGTCATAAATCTGCCCCTTCATCTTTGCAGTGTTTCATTGTCATCTTGTGTCAACAGAAGCAGTATTGGTCCAGACGATTTTGACTCCAACGTTTTTTTTCTGTTTTTGACATTGCCAGTTTATAGTTTTTCGAGAAAGTCAGAATTGCTTTTTGAGCAGATAGTAACTTATGGCTCCTCTTCCTAATTCTCATCAGAATGGGAGAATTGTTCCATTGCGTTAATTTGCTGCAATTGACGTGTAAACCTTTCTTGTCACTACTGAAACCCGAAATCTTTGGACTGTAGTCTTCATATTTTGTGCCACTATGAACTATCTGCACTACAGTTTGGTTTAAAAAGAGTGTAGTTGTAACAAATAATATTGTCGTGATCATGAGGGAGGCACTGATTGCTGGCATCATGCAAGCCTAACTTAGGTAACATCATTTATACAGTAGGCAGAGAGAAAATGAAACATCCTGAAAAGACGGACACTAAACATAACCCTGTTTTCTCGCAGCACGTTTGAAAAAATTTGTCTTCGTGTCAGTTTTCAGTGTTTTTTAGATCCTCTGCACTTTTTTGATTATGTCCTGTTTTCTTCTTTCAAGGGTTGCTCTAAACTCTTTCTGGGACTGATACTGGAAAATGATTTCTGTTCGTGATTTGGATAGTGCTTCAGAATAGTATGGTGGGAAATATAAACTGAAGCTAATGGGCACTCAGTAGAGAACCCTGGCCTTATGGGCAACCTTTTTATTAAACAGACTGCACCTATGGCCAATGCAAAATGATACTTTTTTTGCATGCTTTTTCCTCACCCACCCACCAGCTGGTGGAACGATGCATAGCATGTGAATCCTGAGTAGAATCACACTGCAAAATATTCACAGCCTCAGTCACAAAGCACCCTTTTTGTTAGTCCAAGAATCTTTCCATCAACAGCATAAAGTTAATGTCTAGCAATTTTGTTTTCCATGTCATGCTTCAGCGCATGCATCTTCATCACTCAATGTTGCTACTGTCCTGCTCTTCCCACCGACTAACCAGGCCCCCAAAATCCGTTTTGTTCATCTTTTTTTTTCCCTGTTCAGCAAATTACTCCAGCTTCTTACACTGTGTACTCGTTAATCATACTATTTTTTTTGTTACAGGCTTATATTTTCCTTCCCTCCCTAGTCTGACAGTTACTCTAGGCTTACCCTGATTCAGATTTGATCATTTTTTGACTTAAAGCCAATTGCCGTTGACTGACAGTTGCCCTTAAACTGAACAGGAACATGGTCATGATTAAAATATTAGTGCAGCAATATCTACTGGAGGGCGGGGGGGCATACTCAAACTGCTACTTCTGTGGACATTGTGGACAGTGTCTAAGTTATTGTTGCATGCTTGATAGACTGTGTCTCCAATATCTCCAATATCTTGCCACTTTCTTTTTTACATAAATGTCTAGCAGTGTTTTAAATACACGTTCTTCCAAAGCTATTGCAGCGTTTTTAAATAAAGTTGCGTGCACTTGCCTCTCCCCTTCTTTCTTTCCTCTATCTTCGTCGCTCCTTCATCTCTTTCTCCTTTCATTCCACTTGTTCACCCATCACAGACCTCATCTCGCTCCTCTCATACTTATTCTCCGTCACCTATTTCTGAATGAAGAGGTCAGAGCAGGGCAGAGGCCCGGCCGGGGCCGCTCGTGCACACTGCGCTATTTAAATATAATGAGAGAGAGGTTCGGGGCACAGGCGGGCACCACTTAATTTATTAAGATCCTTAATTCTCCTCGGTGAAGTGAGGGGGCCCCTGGAGCGTGTCCCCCGCTCCCCTCCCCCCCCCAACACGAGGGCTGCGAGGGTCTGTGTTAGGCCCCTGGTCCACTGTCTGTTTTGGGAGCAGAGAGCAGGGAATCCGTGTGTGTCAGGAAATGGCAGGCTGAATGTGATTGGTTCCGGATTTCGACTATGCAGATTTTTAAAGTAGTTAGTTACCCAGGATCTACTAAGAATGCTTTATTGGGAAGAATGCGTCTGCCTGTGCATCTTTAGATTGTTATTCTGTGGTGGTATAAAGCCATATGCTTTTGTTAGAGTTGGTGATTCCGATCCTTTTCTTGCTGTATGTAAGAAGGGTTTTATTATCAAACATCATTTTAGTAGTTCGCAAATGAGGTGATTAGTTTCAAAGGAGTCAGTCTTCGCACACGCGAGGAAGAGATGTAATGTGCCGCGTGTTAAACCCTCTGCATTATGTTCCTTACGGTGCGGTGCACAATTGAAGGTGTGCATTGTCACCAGCACAGATTGTTAGTACAAATCCCGCCACGAGGAAATGGTAGTTTCTCGCGCCGATCGCATTTTGAAAGCAGCAAGCGCGGGAGTGCGCGCTACATATTGCAGACTGCGCGCTCAGGTTTACCTCTGTGGGCGCGCGCTCACGCGCGCAGCTTATTGGGAACAGTGGCCCTAACCATCGCACATTTCCACTGGGCAGGGACCAAGCAGGAGACAATGGACGAATTTAAGACGTCTAAGATGACAGGACATATGGCCTCGCTGACTTTAAGGAGGGTCTGAGGAGGTGCAGGATCATTGGGAGATCCTGAGGTGACTTTAGAAAATATTTTCTTCAGTGCGATGGAGTCAAGAAGAGGGAACTCATCGAGCGAACTGTGAGCTGGGGCGTCCGCTTTAGGGTCGGCAGTGGTGTCCCGCTTCTCTGCATCAGTGGGGAAAGAGGAATAGATGGCCTGAATTTTCTTTTTTTTTTTTAAATATTTTTATTGTAAAACAAAGATTTTTCTGGCACACACATATCACAGAATACAAATAGAATTAGTACATATAGTAATACCTATAATACGTATAATAAACCAAAGTTACTATCAAGAAAAACAATGTAGTACTAAACATAACCTTCAACACAAAAGGAAGAAGAAAGAAGAAAGAAAAAACTATTAATAAATCATTGCAAATATATTAATACATCAGACTACACTTGCGTTTGAACTTTCCTTCCATCGATGTACCGGTTCCCAAATTTTCATTCCCAGCCTCTTTACCCTTTTACCTTTTCTCCCAAATATACCCTTTTCAAGATTGAACGTCCCCAATAATAAGGCAATCCACTGTTGTATTGCCGGGAACTCATCGAGGGAACTGTGAGCTGGGGCGTCCGCTTTAGGGTCGGCAGTGGTGTCCCGCTTCTCTGCATCAGTGGGGAAAGAGGAATAGATGGCCTGAATTTTCTGAGAGAAAAAGGTTGCCAAATTGTTGCATCGAGCGAGCGCACCATCAGAGGATACGCACTCAGGAGGGGGGGGAGATTAATGACTTTGCTATTTTGAATATTTCTTTGGGCGAATTAGCAGCTGACTTGATTTTAGAGTCATAAAATTGGATTTGTGCAGTTTTCAGTTCACTCTTATATGATTTAATCGCAGCTCTATACTCTGTTTTCTTGGATTGTGAATATTCTCGCCTCCAAGCTCTCTCCAGCTTACGACACGACTGTTTCATGGTTCTGAGGGTGGGGGAGTACCATGGGGCTACTTTGCATTGTTTTATGGAGTGTAGAGATTCTTTTGGAAGGACCTGGTCCAGAGTATCAGTAATCCAGTTATCATAGTTAGAAGTGGCTATACTGGGGTTCATTGATTTGGAAGGTACGTGCTCATCGAGAGCCAGTTTCCATTCAGACAGAGGCAGCAAAGCCCATTTCCTACCCCAGTGCTTGTTCTTATTTTGTGACATAGGGGGAATGTTAATAGGCCACGTAAAGGGTACAAGATAATGGTCAGTCCAAGGCAGAGGTACAGGAATTTCCACTGTTAGACTGTCAAGATTGCTAAAAACATGGTCCAGGAGGTGGCCTTTAATGTGCGTTGGATGAAAACCTTTTTGCAACAAATTAATGGCCTGAAGATTAAGTCGAAGACCAGTAACTGTTGCATCCTGGGAGTCATCCAAATGCAGATTCAGGTCGCCCCGCAGTGTAAAATTTGCTGCCAGGAGCATCTGATTAGCAGCCGCATCTGTCAACTCAGTGATAAAGTTATTCAACGGGCCCGGTGGTCGGTAAACTAAAATACCAGAAAAAGTGGATGTTGGGGAGAACTCCAGAGTAAAGTACAGACTTTCGCATGCTCGCATAGCCGGGATGGAGATGCGGCATCGGAAGATGTCTCTATATATGATGGCCAACCCTCCACCTCTATGTATCTTGCGATCTAGTCGTTTAAGGGTGTAACCATGGGGAATTGCCCATACTACAGTGGGATCCCTTTCCAGCTGGAGCCACGTCTCTGTTAAAAAAAGGGCATCAGGGTTGAGTTCCTCAATCAACATGGCTAATTCGGTACAGTGTCTAGGTAATGACCTGCAGTTAAGCAGAAATATTTTCCGATCATGTCTAGGAGGATGTGTTAGTGTACTCGAGGTGGATAGAACCCAGTTGCAGATTTTACAGTGGGCCTTCGGATTGGTCGGAAAGACCGAATGTAGACATAAAGGGTTAATGCTAGATCTTAAAGCCAGCAGAGAGGAGGCGCTATAAGTAATGCGAGGACCTACCATGATACTCGGTGGAAGCAGGGCGCCAGGCGCGTTTGGACGTGGACTGCGCGTCACAGCTGCGCGGCAGGATCGAAGTTTTGTAGATTAAGGGATGGTAGAAACTAGAGCGTCACCCTCCTAAAGATGGCCGCCCTGCGTGGAGTAATCAGGAAGTGAGGACGCTTTTCCTCCCTCCACAGCAAACAGCTTGAATTGCTACGGTGGACCGGGGAGTCAGCGTGTAGGTAAGGCAGAAAATCAGCAGTATTAAAATACAGTCATTAGTAACACAATTTAAAATTATCTGCTTGCAGCAATGCGAGTTTCCTGCCAAGCGCTAGCACAACGATGTTCTTAGTTCAACAATTTGTGATCTGGCTTGGCAGTTCACTCTGGACTGTTCTTATTGGAGCAGGGTCATGACTGATTTGCAGTTGACTGGGTCTAGTCTGAAGTGGTATGGTGGGCAAAAATAATGATGGGTTGGAATGCTGCCTGAGATGTTGCAGTGGTTAGACTTGTTGCAAGCTTTTTCCCATTGACTTTTGTGCTCTTGATGTATTTGTAGAGTGGTAGGCTGTTCAGGTGCACAGTAGAACTTAATAGTAGCACAGGATTAATCATGCTAATCTGGAAAATGAAGT
The DNA here is from genome assembly GCF_964263255.1 of Lissotriton vulgaris. Lineage (NCBI taxonomy): Eukaryota > Metazoa > Chordata > Amphibia > Caudata > Salamandridae > Lissotriton > Lissotriton vulgaris. The sequence goes on from NC_141693.1 coordinate 1,900,684,509, forward strand.
CATGTCTTATAGTAAGAGAAATCACATTCCATCACATATGCTGTGACATGAAATGTAATGGCTATCTAATATACTATGACAGAAAAGTCCATCAGAAATCATGTGTCAGGAAAAAACATCCATCAGTATTACCATGCCACAGAATAAGTTGATCTGAATTTTGTCGCACTTTAAAGTTATTGTGTCCCAAGAACAGTGCAGAGAACCAACAAGCTGTCAGCAGAGTTATGCGTAAATATCATATATATGAATACATATATATGATATTTATATAACAAGCTTATGAATATCTGAACTTAAGCTAAATATGCTGTTACCACATGATTCCAACTCTTCAGTTACTTCGCTACCAAGCAAGTCTCTGTGGGCAGCCATCTCCAGCATGTAAACTTAGCCTTAGCTGCATATGTGCCCAAGTTATTGCCACTGTTCAAAACTACAGATTCTGCTGTTTATATTGTTAAGACTAAGACCCATCTATGCGTTTACACTCTCTGATATGTTCTCTCTTTCGCTTACTCAAAAAATATTTCACTCATTCCAAATCTCTCTTGCTCTCTTTCTAACTTACAACAAACACTGTTTTATACTTGCTTTTGCTGTTTTACCAACTGGTTTACTCGTGCCCTCAATACAATTGGGCGTTAATTCTTTCTCAAGTTTAAAATTCCACTTGTATGGGAATTTGTATTATCATTCAAGAGGTTTTCCCTCTGGATTTCACTGGGTACATTCTAGCAGAATTCAGGGGGTAAATAGAGTACAATACCTATTTGTGCATCTTACACTGCATAAAAATGTGAACCGTGCATGTAATGTATGTATTCCTTATTTAGAGGGTTACACCTCAGAAGTGGGAGCAGATTATGCATCTGCTAATTCCCACACTCCAAATATTATTAGTGGTGTGCACTTTGCACCTCATTGTAATCAGGCCCTTGCTTTCCTCCACCTCCTATCTTGCTATTTCATTCCATTTTTAGCTTATATATAACTCTGTCATTCTTCCAACCAAAAACACTTGCCATGTCAGCCATCAGTCACACATATATTTGCTGAGTAATTAGTCTTCCTAACAACTAAAGAGATACATGAACATTTTGGTACAGCGCTGTAGTCTAGGTCACTACCCAAAGTTCAAAACATATTAAAAACGCACAGTCCCTTATCCGCATAATAACAAATAAAATTTCGGTGTGAGATGGAAACGTGGATAATCATCTCCTGGACAAAGAAAAGGTGCAGCATTGCAATGCTACTGGCAGATTGTGTGCTATAAGAGTGGTAGTTAACAATATCAAATAACTAGAACCCTCTTCTGCTCAAATACATAAGAAATAAACAGAAAAGTAGAGGGTGGAGCACTGTTAAAATATCTATACATTCTTTGTTGCAGAACTGAAAACGGTACCATTACTTTTAAACAAATCTTTCAAATTAGCTAAAAATAGTTTTCAGATAAAGAACTAACAAACTCTGGCAATGGTTTAGAAGCACATTAGGTTAAAAAATTAATGGTTTTATTTAATTTATTTTTGTAGGTTTATATACTGCGAGCAAGATCTAATGGCTATGAAAGATCTTTGCACAGATAAGAGAAATGTGACTCTGAACATATAATAAAGACAAGAATGCGAAAACACAAAAATGAACAGCAAAACTTAAAACAAAGTACACATGGAAAATCAACTTTCAAGAGAAAACGTGTATTCACCATTTTTTAAATAATTAGGCTAAATATTAAATTGTGGTGCATTCAATCAGGGTTTCTTCCCCCCAGAAAACAGTTGCAGTTATGCACACATTAATTAATAATACCAACCCCAGTCCTTCCATGTGTGACAGTAATCAGCTTCTCTCACTTGAAGCAAGAGCTTTCACTTAACTTTGCTTTTGTTTTCTTTTCACTTTTTCCTTTGCCATTTCCAGGGTACTTCGGCTGCTCATCAGAAGCTCCTTTGTAATGTACGCATGTGAAGGTCCCCTGTGCGGAGGTTAATGGCAGAATGTGCGGCCGCCCAGGCGCACACCTTACAGGGAACTGTGCCCACCAGTTCATGGGATCATACTTCCAACACTGGAATTGGTGTTAGGGTATGTTTCTAACATGTTTGATACCAACCATGACTGGGTTCAGTGCAACCACTATATAGTTAGACATCTCGGAATGACTGATGTCCACTATATGTATTAAAGTGGCTGACCGTACTTGCAAAGCCTGGAGAATCGAATCAGTGGTTTGTAGGGGTGTCCTGCTCATGCAGGGGCACCCTCACACTTATACTATGCACCCTGCCCTCAGGACGTATGTTTTGAGTGTAGTTAGTGACCGCAGATATAAGGAAACATATCAATCGTGGGAGGTGCAAGCACCATTTCACAGAGGTTGCAATGGCAGGCCTGTAGTCACAGTTTGAGTAGACTCCCATGGCTGGCACAATATATGCTGCAGCCCATGAGAGACCCCTGGTGTACCTTTGCCCTGGGGACCTTAATACCCTAAACTAGGGACTTACAAGGGTACACCAGTAGCCAATTGTTGATGTACCAAAGTACTTACCTTGGTCAATTTAAGGAGAAAGCACAGTGATTAGAGTCCTTATTAGCAGGATCCCAGTCAGACTAGGTAAAAAAACAGACTGAGATCAAGCAAAAGGTGGGGGTAACCATGAAAGCAGATCCTACTTTCCTGCCCCCCCCCCCAAATGAAAGTAGATGAGACTAACCTTGCCCAGTTGAGTCTTCATTTTCTAAGTAGAAATATCTGGAGCGTCCATCTGTGTTGTCATGGTTACTCCCAGGTCTATATTCCACAGAAAAGTCCATCCCCGGTAGGGAAAAGGATCACCTCAAGGATTTTCACCCTCTGGAATTTTGTGTACTTGATAGTGAGGCCTTCCTTTTGCAGGGCCTCCAGAACATTCTTGAGGTGGACCAGGTGATTCTCCCAGGTGAAGCTAAAGACAGCAATATCAAATAGATGTGCTTCACTATCGGCTTTCAGACCTGTTAGGATTTTGTTCACCAACCTCTGAAATGTGGCAGGTGCATTTTTCAAACCAAAAAAACATGAGGTTGAAATCCCTGTTTTGTGCTTGGCATCCTCAGAGAGTTTGATTTGCCAATAGCCAGCAGTCTGGTCAAATGTACTAAGATACTTGGTAGAGGTCAGAGTATCAATCAGCTCATCTGCCCTTGGAATTGGATGGGCATCGGTCCTAGTGACTGCACTGTCGCCTGTAATCCACAAAAATCCTAATCTTTCTCTTGCCATCTCGGGTGTGAGGTTTTGGCACAAGGACCTCAGGACTAGCCCAAGGCCTATCTGAAGGCTCATTGACCCTCAAATCCAGCATCTTCTGGACCTCAGTCCTGATGCAGTCTCTGAAATGGTCAGGCTGTCTGTAGAGTTTACTCTTCAAAGGCAGGCTGTCACCTGTGTCCACTACATGGGTACACCAGGTGGTTTGACTGGGTGTCCGAGAGAACAGTCCAGAAAACTGTTTGAGAACCTGTCTACAGTCAGCTTACTGTTGACCAGTGAGGCTGCCTGTCAAGACTACTCCTTCCACTAATCCATCAACAGGGGCCTGAGAGGGAAGATCTCTCTTCCTCCTGTCTCATCAGTGGCCATGAGCAAGCTCATGTCAGTCCTGTCAATAACCTGTTTCAGGCGATTCACATGAAGTACCCTGTGGGAACTTTTTGGCCTGCTGAGGTACACCAAGTAGCTGGCCTCCTCTTTTTTCTCAAGTATGGTGTGGGGAGCAACTCCACTTGTCTTGGCTAGCTACTGGGGCCACAGGCTCCAACACCCACACTTTCTCTTCTGGTTGGTAAAATGTCAGAACAGCCTTTTGGTCATGCCAAGCTTTCTGAATCTCCTGGCTGACCTCAAGGTTTTTGCTGATCTTCTTCATGTTCTCAGCCATATGTGAACGCTGGCCAAGGACATAGTCCACTATGTCCTGTTTAGGTGGTTTGAGAGGCTGCTCCCAGCCCTGCTTAATCAGACAGAGCTCTAACTGGATGTCTAAGCAGACGTTCAAATGGGCTGTAGCCCATCCTTTTCTGAGGAACCTTTCTGTAGGCAAAGAGAAGGCAGGGTAGTAGGACATCCCATCTTCACTTCAGCTTTTTCTGGGAGTCTCATGATCATACCCTTTAGGGCAGAGGTCTTCAAACTTATGTCACCTGAGCCCACCCCCCATCTAAACCTTTTTCCACATTGAGCCCACCACCCCCTGACAAAAAAGTTCTGGAAGCTGGTACTCTGCATCATTGATGGCCATTCCCTCCTGCAGAGCCCAGGTCGTATAGGGCAAATAATGTTAAATAAAGTAAGAGTGCTTAATAAACTGAAGTTTTTGTAGCGCTTGTGCTTATCATAAAGTTCAAATGAAAAGTCTCCAATAAAAATGAGCACAAAAATTACATTGGTGCTTTATTTTTCACATAGAACAAAAAATGTAGGATAGATTATTAAAAACACTCCCAAAACACAGGTGAGGGGTGTGCCTGTTTTTCTCCACATAGACAGTTAATGTGTGGATTGATTCTTGCTGCTGCTATCCTTAGGTTGTACTCCACTTCCAATCTTGAGCAGTGCCTTGAAACAGGAGTGCTCACAGCATTCTGTAATATATTTTTTGCAGTTTTATGTAGTGCGAACATAACCCAAAGGTATTGGAGCGCTTTACAGGAGCATCTTTTACATTACACAAGCACACATTAATATTTTGTAAGCACTGGGAGATTTAGTGATTTGCCCAGAATCACAGAATGTTGAGCAGGCACCAATAATTGAACCTGATTCCCGAGCTCCACAGTCATCCGCTCTGGCTGTTGCACCACATCCTTGCCCCAAGACAAGAAAAAGGGGTTCCACAAAACATGTTTTCTGACATAATTAAAAAATCTGTGAATATGTGGAGTATGGCCAGGTGTTGCCATGCCAGTAGGAGACCAGCCACAGTTTTCCAAGAAGGCCTAGGTGACATTTATATCATACATATGTGATATAAGTGATTCAAGAGGATATATACATCTTTATTCTCCAGCAACATCAAGAGTCAATATGTTAGCAAAGTTGGCTTATAAAGGAGATCACCTTCCAAAGCTTCAGAAATAGCTGCACAAGAAAGCATTTAAATTTGGTCAATGAAAGAAGGGAGGACAGATGGTAGGCATACTTTACAATATTTGTTATATTAGGCTTGTGGACTCAGCTCTAGGGATTGGAACATGTTAAACAAGCACCAGTGACTTTAATGAAGGTCAAATTCATTTTTCGTAAGTCACTGGTAAATGACGTGATTTTGCTCAGGATCTCATGAGGTTGAGCCGGTGCCAGGACTCAGATCCAGGGTCCCAGAACCAAAGTCAGCACCTATGGCATTTGATGCCATAGGTGCCAAATCTGCTCCTCCTTGAAACTTCCAATGTTCCCACTAGTAGTGGGATGAAGGGGAAAGGAGCGAGGCTTTAAAAAAAATAAAACAAAAAGCTCTTCACTCTTACCTGCTAGAGAATAGGATCTTCAGGAAGGACACAGTTGTAAATTCCTTGCAGTAAAATGCAGTAGCTGCAAGGGTGCAAACCAGGGTGACCTTGAGGGGGAAGCGTTCAAGAGTGAGGCGAACTGCAGCAAACTTCAGGGGGTCTAAGACTCCCGACCAGGGCTGGCCCTAACACTGGTCGCTCACGGTTCAAAAGTCTTTTTGTGCGCCCCCCTCTCCCATTTCCTCCTTCTCCATGAATTCCCTCACTACCACTTGCCAACAATGCACCTCATCTCTCTATTTATTTTATTTATTTATTTATTTATTTCGATTTATATAGCGCGTTATAACCCAGGGGTCTCTAAGCGCTTTATCAGGGTCCAAACATCGAGTACTGTGGAGGATAACTGTTCATAAAAAGGTTACAGCTTACCCCATGCTTGCTGGAAAAGCACTGTTTTTAGTTTCTTTCGGAAGGCCAACAAATTAGTCTCCTTCCGTAATTCAATTGGCAGCTTGTTCCAGGCTGTAGGGAGCAGATATGAAAAGGCACGTCCACCTACTGTGGCCAGTCTGCACCGTGGTTGAACAAGAAGAGAGGCGTCAGCAGAGCGAAGTGTCCGTGCTGGCCTATATGGGATGAGGCGAGATTTCATGTACATTGGAGCCTTTTCGTACAGGGCCTTGTGAACAATGCACAATCCTTTAAACATCACCCTTTGCTTAACCGGCAACCAGTGCAGTTCTTGCATAAGGGGAGATGCATGCGTATTCCTAGGTTTTTTAAAGATAAGCCTGGCAGCGTCGTTCATGACAACCTGCAGCTTACGCAAAAGTTTATGTGGCAGTCCTATATATAGCGAATTGCCATAGTCAAGCCTGGCCAAGATCGTGGCAGAGACCGCTCGCCTCAGAGTGGAAAAGGACAACAAAGGTGAAACTTTCCTCAGTTGTCGAAGGAGGCCGACGCAGGTCCCTACCACCGTCCTCACTTGTTTTTGCATAGACAGCCTGCCGTCCACCTGGATGCCCAAACTCTTGACCACAGTAGCTGGTTCTGGAGGTGACCCTAATTCTCTAGGCCAGAAATCCTCAATCCATGGGTTCCCTGCGAAGGTGATTGGCAGTACCTCGGTCTTATCCGGATTGATTTTTAATGAATTTCTGGACATCCAGTTGGCTGTGTGCTTCAGGATGTTCTGCAGTCTTACGAGGCCACCCGGACCCTGATCGAGTTGGATCACTAATTGGGTGTCATCTGCATAGTTGTATACATAGCAGTCCATCTGGTTAAGCAGTCTAATCAGGGGTTGTAAATAGATGTTGAAGAGTAGGGGCGACAGGGCAGACCCTTGTGGCACTCCGCAGGCGATCGATGTATTGGTGGAAAGGAGATCACCGAGCTGTACTCTCTGGAACCTCCCTTCAAGAAAGGAAGAGATCCATGCGTGTGCTGTGCCCTCGATGCCGAAATCCATCATCCGCGACAGTAGTTGTTTATGACAGACAGTATCAAATGCCGCGGAGAGGTCTAACAGCACCAGGGCGCTTGGAATTTTCTTATCTGCCCTGTCCCTCAAATCATCCAGAATAGACAGCATAACGAGTTCCGTGCTGTGATTCGCACGGAACCCAGCTTGATTTGGCTCAAATAAGTTGTTATTTTCCAGATGTTCTGACAGGATAGTGAGTACGTGTTGCTCTACCACCTTCGTCAGGAACGGTAGCTGAGATATGGGCCTGAAATTTTTTAGGCATTTCACATCCGCCCCAGCTTTTTTCAGCAGGGGAATCAGCCGGGCTTCCTTAAAAAAAGACGGGACTTGGCCTGTTTGTAGCGAAGTATTTAGTAAATTCAACATTTCGTCCTCTATACCTGGCAGTGCTAGTTTAAACACCTCTGGTGGACACGGGTCTGCCGAGGAGCCCGATTTAACCCGACTCAGAAGAGCTGGCAGCCTTTCCTTCGTAATCAAGGGAAAGGCTGTTAACAGACTAGTCACCGATGTCCTGTCAGGTATGTCCAGCAAGGGACAGTCAAACTCAGGGGTTGTGCCAATTTCAGCTACTAAGTCAGAGATTTTGTTGACAAAGAAATCTTGAAATTTTTGGCAGTCCTCTTGAATGAACTCCAAAGTTTGTTCTTTGTTTTTCCTGAGTTCTGTGAGGACTTTAAAGATTTCTTTCTGGGGGTTATTTGCAGTAGTTATTCTCTCCTCAAAGAACTCTGCTTTCCTGGCTATAATGGCCTGTTTATATTGAGCGAGTGCCTGTACATACTGGCTCCGTGAATTGGAATCATAATGCTTCCGCCAGGCTCTTTCTAATTTCCGAAGTCCTCGTTTCCTTTCCCTAAGGAGCTCGTTGTACCACGGAGCCCCATGTCCCCTACTCGTTATATTCAGTCTACGAATAGGTGCCACGTGGTCCATGGTCTTTCTATGTTTATCTAATAATTCATTACAGAGGACCTCAGGGTTTTCTGTCATGGTGTTGGGAGATGGATGAGTTTGTAGATGGTCTAATATTTTAACTTCATTAATATTTTTCCATTTCCTGACAGCCTTCCATCCTTCCCTAGGCTTCATTATTTGTTTGTCCAGCGGGAACTCACCTCTCACCAAGAAGTGATCAGACCAAATACATGGTTGGGCCACCACCGTATCCTGTGCAGGAAGTGTTGTCCATATCAGGTCCAGGGTATGACCCTTGACGTGAGTTGGACCCTGCACTAACTGGACAAATTGTAGAGATGTCAGTGCCTCATGAATCTGAAGAGCCTGCCCTTCCTTTGGTGCTTTCTCCCAATGATAGTTGAAATCACCCATGATGATCACCTTATCATATCTTGAGCGCATATCTTGAGCCAATCTCAAGAATAAGTCAGGAAAATCCGACGAGGCCCATGGAGGGCGATAAACTAAAAGAATGACTGTGCAGTCTGGCCCCACCTTGAGTCTAACACTCAGCACCTCTGCGCCACCTATATTTTCGGCTAAAAGCCTTTCACCCTGTAGGTGCGAACTATATAGAAGGGCCACCCCACCCCCTCTCCTGGTATCCGCTCTGTTTAGATAAAACGCCGAAAATTGCGGTGGCAGAGATGCTATAAGATCTGGCATAGAGGAGTCCTCTAACCACGTCTCTGTTACTCCCAGAACATCCAGTTCCCCATCTTCCAGTAGACTGAATACCTCCAAGTTGTGTTTCTGGAGGGAACGAGTGTTAAGGAGTCCATAATGCAGACCACGGGCCTTGTGCACATGTTGTTGGCTCAGCTCTGGCCTAGGTACTTTTAACAGTCCTAACTGATCAAGTGTGACAGCACACTCAAGCGTTATAGCGGTTTTACCAAGATTACATTCACATAGCTCACCTCTGCTGTAAATGAGTCGCGGGCCAGGGGTCATGGCCCCGGGTCCCGTATGGTCACTGATGGGCACAGATGGGCACAGATGGGCTCGACTCTGGCGTGACTCCGGCGTGCTCACGCTGCGCGCGGACGCTGCGCGCCTCCATGGCCGTCTTAAATAGCTGCCTCTGAGCAGCTAGTGCGCAAACAAAAATGGCGCCAACAAGCGTCCCGCTTTTCCCCCCAATGTGGCTGCCGCCGGTGCTAACAAATGAGTGAAAGTTAAGAGAAGCAGGGACCCGCTAAAGTGCGGTGTCTGAAACAGTTAATGTGCAGGTATGAGGTACAATTTTTAAACAAGAAACAATTCTATTTAGGCAAAGTCAAGTAACGCAAATAATTCTAAAAACAAGTGATTTTTAAAAACGAGGTTTCCCTCCAACAGTAAAATGCGTTCTGCAACGAGCGCTGCTCGCGTTTGGCATGTCACCTTAATCAAGATTGTTTTCGGTTTGCCCGCCCTAAATAGCTGCCTCTGAGCAGCTAGTGCGCAAACAAAAATGGCGCCAACAAGCGTCCCGCTTTTCCCCCCAATGTGGCTGCCGCCGGTGCTAACAAATGAGTGAAAGTTAAGAGAAGCAGGGACCCGCTAAAGTGCGGTGTCTGAAACAGTTAATGTGCAGGTATGAGGTACAATTTTTAAACAAGAAACAATTCTATTTAGGCAAAGTCTATAGCCCCTTTCTGACCAACATTTCACATTATTCGCCTACCCATAGTTTACTAACACTCATTTCTGTGACTGCATGGTGCACATTCTTTGTAGCAGGCACATTAGTCCTCTGTGTTGTGTGGGTGACAGGAGTGCCCATGTGAGTGCACGGTGAGCAATGCAACAGTGTGAGAGGAGCAAGATACTGCCAGAGACGACCCTGTCTGCCAGAGATGCTGCAGTATTGTGCTTTCTATTGGAAGCTGATACCAAGCCTAAGTCTGGGAGGAGCTGATGCTGATGTGATGCACATTTGCCTTTTGCAGGGGACACAGTGCATCCCTGACTCCTAATAATTATAGTGTTCTGTTATAATCAGGCATGCAGTGCGCTCATTCTCCCTAAGAAGATCTAGATGGAAGTTATTCTGCTCCCGGCTCTTCTAGTATAGTACATAGAAGTATGTTATAGGGTTTTAGGTTTTTAGATGACATTTTAACCAAGGTAGAAATGTTTATTTTATTTTCGTAGTCTGTGTGGTTATTTTAGATCTGCTGATCACCTGTTGTAATAAAAATGCTTTTTAGTTTGTGTCCTTTTCTTAGTAAAGTTTGTGTGTGTGGCATTGAAGAAAACGAAAAAGATTGGTTTCTATTACACCATGGTGCCCCTGGATCCCTGTTTAGAGACGGTTAGTAACCCAAATGCATTGAACCTACTTCAGCTATGTATAAGGTAGTGTTTTGCGGGGCTACAAAATCCTGTCTTTCACATTCACGTGTTGGTGCTAAGAACTAAGTTCACATGTATCACCCGTGGGAGTGAAAGCAAAGTTTGAACTACTGTTTACACAACATTGGCGCCAACGTGGGACCTGTATGTTTTGGGAACTGTTGAGCAGTTTCTTTTTTGATATCCTCACGTGTGAACTAATATTACATCATGGGTGGACTTTTAGGCTATCGATGTTGCCTCTAGGCAGTTTTAGGCTTAAAGGCAGTACAACTGGCTGCAAATTATAGTTCTCCCCAAGATTTGGAAATCCCTTTAACTTACCAGGAACACCAGAACTGGATGGCCGGACAGTTACAACACACTCACAGGAATGTCAGTCTGGGATTCCTGAGCAATGAAGAGGCTACATGGCCATGCATATTCCAAGTCCTGATGCATTAGCTCTTGCTTATGTTGTAGGGAGTTTAACTTGCACATTTGCATTATACAGGAGACTTGTGCAGTTTTTACTACATACCGTGAACTCTAAACCTACTTTTGCAGTGGGACAAGCAGCTCAGGTTTCAGTACAACCCATTAGTCCACAGACTATTAATGCTATCATGGGAAAAGCTTACAGAAAGCATTAAGGAAGTCCCTTCTTGATTGGTTGTCAGGCCAACCAGTTTGAAGTAGTTTATCTGTTCAAAACATGAACCTAGGGTACTGATTATATGTTTCTCTCTATAGAGAGGTGCAACCCAAAGAGGAATGTAACACCCTGGGAAAAAGAAATCTGTAACAGATGGCAGAAAGAAACAGAGTGGTAGAAAACAAAGACTGATTAGATTACTGGTATCTTGGAAATCTAGTAGTGCTATAGGGTGATTTGGAAACTTTAAAAAATAAAGAAAAGACAGACTCCTCTTTGGCAATGTAAAAGCATCTCTTTACTGTTGTGACAGAGAGATCAACTCTCCTCACATAGGCAGACAGCTTGCCTCAGTTTCCTGTTTCACAGACAGCTTCTTGTGTACAAAATTAGATAATGAGGTGTAACAAAAGGTCAGAAGTAAATCATTTCATCAGATATAGATCAATACATGGCGATCATAAGAAACATGAGGTCACCTGTGACCCTTGACTTTAGCCTAATTCACTACATATGCTTTATTGCAGTTTCTAATAATGCCTATTATTATTTGGAAACACAAAGTACGTGCCTGTGAACCTGTGTGCTAAAGCCATGAATACTTTCAAAATTGCTATTTATTTATAATGTTTTATATAGGGCTAACATGACCCATCCGGGTTTCAGAGTGCGTCACAGAAGATTGGGACAAAAAAAGAGAACAAGAAAGCAAGCAACAGCATAATTGTAAATTCACAAATTGAGACAGGTAATATCACTAGAATAAGTCAATTAGCTAATTGGCAATTTCCAAAAGTCTAGTTATAATCATAGGTGTAGACACGAGTCAAGTTGTTAAACCTTGGTCAGAAATGTGTTTGTATGTAGTAATTTAACTTCTTTTTTTGAAGGATGTCGTTGAGGGAATCATTCTGATTGTGGGTGGTTGCGAGTAATACCTGAGAAAGCTCTGTTGCAAGTTGTCTTTTTAAGCAATTTCTGTGGTTTCAGTATCAAAGTGCTGGTGCTCCTAGAGGATCTGTATCTACCACATAATTAAAGTTTTTGTGTCAAGTACCCAGGAGTGTTGTAATGAAGTGCTTGATGGGTCATGCAAGCACATTCTAACTGAATACTTGCTTCATAAAGGAGCCATGTTAGGGCTTTTAGATCAGGAGTGATGTTTGTTTCTTTTTGTTCCTGTGATGAGTCTAGCCGTCGCTTTGAGAGATGCTCTCAGAGGTGCCAGCTTGGCTCCCTGAAAGCCACAAAGGGTTGCACTTCCATAGCCCAACCTGGAGATGACTAGAGCTTGGACCATTGATTTAAACTCGTCCTGAGGGAGAAGGGTTTTAATTTCCTTAAAATGTTAATTTGGTAGTTTGCTCTTTTGGTCACAGTACTAATGTGCCTCTACATGTTCAGATTCTTGTGTTATTCTCAGAGATCTTGTAGAGTCAATAATGTGTGCTGACCAGTTAAGAGCAGTTAGATGCGGGCGATTGGGTGGGATAATTAGGAGGAATTCCGTTTTGATGGTATTACGTTTGAAGTGGTTGCATGTTAGCCAATTGTGGGTGTCTAGTAGAGTAGTATTTAGGCCCCTAATATCTTCTGGGAAAGAGATTGTCAAGTACAGTTGGGTGTCATCCGCATACATATGGTAATGAATGTTAAAGGAACTCAACACTTCAGCTAGAGGCTCCATGAAAAGGGTGAAGAGGATTGGTGAAAGAGAGGACCTTTGTGAGCCCCAAACGTGACTGGTGTGGCATAGGACAGGAACTGGTTAACCTTTATTCTTTGAGTTCTGTTATGGAGAAATGAGGTGAACCAGTTTAGTGCAGGCTCTGAGAGGCACATTCTCCGTTCAAGTAAGTCTAGGAGACTGGAATGTTTAACTGTATCGAAGGTGGATGATAAGCCTAGGAGGATTAGCAGGCAGGATTTGTTCAGATCCAACATTTATAGCAAGTCATCCACTATGTGCGTGAGAGCCGATGCAGTGCTGTGCCCTTGACAGAAGCCAGTTTGGAATTGGTCATGAAGTTGGAAATGTTCTGTAAGGTTTCAAAGTTGGACCTGAATGTATTTTTCAATGAGTTTGGCTAAAGTAGGAATGGTGGCAATGGGGCGGATCTGCAGTAAGCTTCTTCAGAATAGGAGTTATGAGTCCTACTTTAAGCAGTCAGGGATAGTGCCCTGCTGAACGGGGGTGTTTACAATCTTGGTCCAGAGTGGGAGTAAAGAGGATTTTATCTCCCTGTATATATACGATGTTAAAAGTTTGTTGAAGTGATTTCATGGTCTAAGCGATATATGTGTGTTTTGAATGTTGTTTTCGCTGATGGTTTTGAAGGTATTCCAGGAGGCATTGTTTTTAGGAGAGCGCTCCAAGAGACCAAGTGGTTCACCTATTTGTGAGGGAGGGAGACACGCTGGCGGTATATCCGGAAGGAGTTCCCTTACAGTCTGCAGGTCTTTTTCAATAGTTTACGTCCTTCCCAGGAAGGAGACAAATTCCTCACTGTTTGGTAGAAGATCAGACCCAATTATTGCTGGGCTAGGAAGATTATTTGATTGTTGTTTGACTAGTTCAAAGAGTTTTTAGAATGGTTTTTAGTTAGGTTTAACTGGGTTCTAAAATAATTCGATCTCAAACTTCTGATGCATTTATTGTAGGTGTTCCTCCCCGATCGTAGATGTTTTAGGTGTTCGACGGATTGTGAAAATCTCCATGCTCATTCAACTTGTTTTAGATTACATCTTTCTGTATTTAGGCTGCCATTGGATCATGGTTTCGACTCTGGTGGAAATACATTTTCTGTTGTAAGGGTGCAATCATATCTAGGATGTTCAGTATAGAAGTATTGTAGTGATCTGTAAGTACTTGGACATCTGTTGTTTCGACCTGGGGAAGCAGGATGTTGTTGCTGAGGGAAGTCAGATAATTTAGGTTTAGGTTTATAATCCGCCAGCTTCTTTTCCATTGTTTGGGCTTTATTGCTGAGTAACTTTTGTACTAATAGCATTTGTGATTAGGAAAGTGATAAAATTATGATCTGTACAGTCGCAAGGGAGGAGAGAGTCAAGTTGCTATTAACCTTCTTTGCAATAATAAGGAGTTGTTCCCTTGTGTGTAGGCCTTTCACAGAATTGGGTTAGGGTTAGGTCTGCAAGAAAGGTTTTAAGGATGTTTACTACATGCAGTTCATTCCAATGTAGGTTAAAGTCTCCTAGGTAGATCTGGGTAAGCTGATGACTGGCATGGGTTGTGATGGTTTCCATGATATATGCTCAATAAATGGAAGGTTGTCTCCTGGTGAGTGGTAGATCATGTGAAACTTACATACAAGTCTATTGTTACTTGCAATGTATATGCATAGGTATTTGCAAGAGCAGAGGTCTTCAAACCTTTTGATGCCGAGATCCCCTTGTCAAAGTTTTTTAGGCATAAGGACACCCTTCTGACAAAACAATCTAGAGCCTGGTACTCCTCATCATCGACAATTATCCGCAATCCTAAACATCCCCAATTACCACAGCAAATAATTTTTACTGTGGGAAAATAATATTAAACAGTGTTTAGCAAACCAAAGGTCAGTGAGCATGGGGATGTAGTCAAAGCTGTAGCTAAAAACAAAGGGCCTAATTTATGAGGAATTGGTGTAGGACAGTGCAGCATGTCTTTTTGCTGCGCTGTGCGATACCAATGTGAAAGGGCATGAATGCACCATATTTATGAAATACAGGGCAATCCCTTGCGTTGGTGCACAAATTGCTGCCTAGCACCAACAGGATTGTTTTTGTAAAGGAAGGGGCATCTTCCTTCTTAAAAACAACCCTGAGGGGCGTTTTCTTCTTTCTATGTGAGCTGTAGAATGCATTGTTGCGTTGACAGCGAGCCGCCTCCCTGGATGCACTACTCTTCTTCCCCGGAAGCCATGATTTCTCCCTACTACATGCTGCTGGCGGTGAGTGGAGATTGTGGCCTTGCATCAGGACGTGGTGTAAACTTTGTGTGGGGTGAGGCTCCGCTGCTCGGCGTATGCTGTGCACTGCTCCGGCTTGGTTGGTCTATCAGGAGCCCCTGGACTACTCTACCCCTGTGCAACCCCTGCCCACACTTACAAGACTTACTGGCTTCTGCCTGGCCTTATTTGGACTTACCCGGGTGCTGAGCTCTGGGATCTTGCAGTCAGTGTTGCTTTGGGGCTGCTACTCTTCCTGAGGGGGGCACCTCTCACAGCCCCCTGCTGGGACTGCTCACTGTTCTTGCTCTTGGTGTTCCCTCCCTCAGCCCTGGCTGAGTGATCCATCTGTACCTTACAGCCCACTTCTGTGATTGCTCGTCTGGGGCTGGACACTGCCCCCGTGCTTCTTGCAGCTGCCCTGCCATGATGGCGAAAGATAGAGCAGCCCGTACTGCAACAACGCAAACAAAAATGGACCAATTCACAACCAGATCATCTATTGGTGCCCCAGGAGCCCTGGATGGTGGTGGGTCGGGCTCCTCCGTCAACGAGCTCACAGTAATACTGAATGTATGACATTGTTCTGCATTCTGTCCATAAACTGTTGTTTTTGCATTTGTCACCCAGAGTGGGACGGGTATGCTCAGACGTGAGACCCGTGCTCTCCATGCCACTGGAATCAAGCTATCCTGGCTGATGAGAGCTGAAAGGCCGAAACCGATCCTAGGATGCTTGTTTCCAGTCCAGGGAGGACCTGGCTTGGCAGTTCGGGCTGGACTGTTCCAATGGGGCACAGGGTCAAGACTGATTTGCATATGGCTGGGTTCAAACTGGAATGGAATGGTGAGCAAAAAAACAATGGTTTTAGGCCCCGATCTCTGTACTGGGGTGAATGTATGACATTGTTCTGCATTCTGTCCATCAACTGTTGTTTTTGCACCCAGACCTCACAGGCAGCTGTGGAGACCAAGATCGGCGAAGTCAGAATGGATGTTGCGCTGCTGCCCCAGGATTTCTGCAACGCCACAGCTTAAATCACTGCGTTGGAGTTCCAGATTTCCTCTACAGAAGACCACATTTCAACCCACCTCCACTGTGCTCACTCGAATAGTAGAACTCCACAGGAATGCTGGAGGTGCGGAGAACTGCTCCCGGTGTAACAATGTCCACTTGATTGGAGTCCCAGAGGGAACGAAGGGGGCTGACCTGCAATGGATGGTGGACTATGTGGAACACTGGATTAGGTCCTGGATGCCAGCTGGCCGCCTCTCCTCCTGGCTCGCTGTTGAGAGAGCACATCATGCCCTGGCGCCCAAGCAACCGCCCAGGGTTTCACCCTGGCCTATCATAGCCTGCATTCTTAATTACCGGGACAGGGACAACATTCTCAGCAAGGCTTTACAATACCCTGACCTCCGGTACGGAGATGCCAATGTTCTTCTCTTAATAATAATAATACTGAGATTTATTAAGCGCGACAGCTACCCCCAACACAGGGGTGTCCCGGCGCTAGAAACATCAGGTGAGAATGCGTCAAAGGAGTAGTACGCTTATCGATCCTTCATTGCAGCTGCCCTGAAAAGCCACGTCTTCAGGGTTTTTTTAGTTTAAAAAAAAATATTTTTATTAACAAAACATGAAAAGGGCAATAATACATACAGATGAAATAATATGCATTGTATGGACCATGAGAGCAAAGCAAGTTACCTATACAGTATACATGAGTGGACACATCAGTAATAATAATCTCTACATGTCTGAACCGTATCAGTCTGTGGCACTATCATCGTCTGCAATGTTTGGACGCTCGCAGATATTACCACAAAACGTATTCCAAGCCCCCCAAATTTTCTCCCATTTCTTGGCGCTCCCCCGGTGCAAGAAAACCGACCTCTCCGCCGCCATCATTTCGTCCATGTCCTTGCACCCCTTATGGAGGTTAGGCAGTGCCTCTGAGCCCCACAGCAAGGCGATGTTACGCTTTGCCACCATCATGCCTAACATTACCGAATCCGGTGATTTAAGTCGTTCGGTTCCCACACATTCAGCAGGCAACGACGGGGCTCGGGCACAAGGGAAACATCCATGGTCTGGGAAATTGTACGCATGCCTGCCGTCCAATATGCTGCTATGTGTTTGCAGTCCCAAATGGTATGATAGAATGTCCCCTCATCCCCACAGTGTCGTAAGCAATATTTATTTGTGGTTCATCCTATCTTGAATAATAATAATGTTGTTCTAGTGTAGTATGTTCGATTAAATATTTTGAGTTGGACCAGTTGTAACCTCGAGGGTATGGCTGTTTCCCGGGGGGACGAGAGGGCCTCTTGCCACTCGGATTCATCACAGTCGCCCACGTCTCCGGTCCAATTCCGTCTCAGCGTGGACATCCTATCAGGAAGGTTATTTATCAATTTTTGGAAGGTCAAGGAAGTGGCTCTTTCTGGCATGTGTTCCGTCAGAAGCCTATCTTCCAGAGGGGAGGAGTCCTGTAACTCGGTATCAGCCGGTATGACTGACTGAAGTGCATGTCTGATTTGGAGGTATCTGAATCTCTTGTTCTGAGTCATTTCGTACTGTGTTTGAAGGTGGGAGATGTCTACCATCTTACCTCCCTTCCACAGGTCACCTACCACTGAAATGCCTATGTTATCCCAGTTGCGGAACCCGGCGCTGTTACGGAGGGAGCCCAACCTGCTGGAGTCCATAGCGGAGTCATCAGTGTGATCGTCCCAGAGCAGTTAAGACGTTTGTTCGCCTTATACCAGAGTTGTATCGAATGCCGTGTGGGCCCAAGCAGGTCCGGGGCATGCGGCGGCTATAGAGGTTACCCAACAGCCCTCTGGTCTCCAAGCACTCTCTATCGGCTCGGTATGGCGGCTCGGTCTGTGGGGCATGCAACCAATAATTTATCTGCTTAAGATGGGCCACCCAGTAATATAATTCCACATTGGGAAGTGCTATTCCCCCATCATACCAGCTCTTCGTTAATTTAGCTTGTGCAATACGTGGCGGCCTTCCATCCCCTAATAGGTTGGATACAATAGAGGCAATAGCCCTAAAATAAGAGTCAGGAAGTAGAAATGGTGTATTTTCGAGGTCATATAGAAAGCGCGGGAGCGCCATCATTTTATATAGCGCCGCCTTGCCCAGAAGTGTGAGAGGGAGAGTTCGCCATACCTTAACGTCATGCTTAAAATGATCCAACTGGGTACTAAGATTTAAACCCGAAAATTCGTTTGGGTCTGATGTAATGTCAAGTCAAGTCAGTCAAGTCAAAAAGATTTGTATAGCGCACTACATACCCAGAGGGTTTCAAGGCGCTTAGGAAGGGGAGGAGGATTATTTGTCAAATATCCACGTTTTAAGCTGCTTTCTGAACTCTAGGTGGTTCTGGGTGAGGCGAAGGTAAGCGGGGAGTGAGTTCCATGTTTTAGCAGCCAGGTATGAAAAGGATCTGCCTCCCATGGTGGTCTTGTTGATACGAGGTATAGTGGCGAGGGCTTGGCTGGAAGAACGTAGTTGGCGGGAGGGGGTGTAGAAGGACAGTCGAGAGTTGAGGCAATCTGGTCCGATGTCGTAGAGTGATTTGTGTGCGTGGGTGAGCAGTCGGAAAGTGATTCTTTTGTTGACGGGTAGCCAGTGGAGGTCTTTAAGGTGACCAGTGATGTGTTCGTTGCGTGGGATGTCTAATATGAGTCTGGCTGAGGCGTTTTGGATTCGTTGGAGTTTCTTCTGGAGTTTAGCGGTGGTACCTGCGTAGAGGGTGTTTCCGTAGTCCAGTCGGCTCGTGACCAGAGCATGGGTGACTGTTTTCCTTGTTTCGGAGGGGATCCAGCGAAATGTTTTTCTGAGCATGCGAAGAATGTTGAAGCAGGAAGAGGATACGGCGCTGGCTTGTCTGTTCATTGAGAGTGAAGAATCCAGGATGACACCTAGGTTCCGTGCGTGGTCTGTCGGGATGGGTGCTTTTCCGAGGGCTTCCGGCCACCAGGAGTCGTCCCAAGCAGAGGGGGATGTGCCTAAGATGAGGACTTCTGTTTTGTCTGAGTTCAGTTTCAGACGGCTTTGTTTCATCCATTCGGCGACTTCTTTCATTCCTTCGTGTAGGTTGGTTTTGGCGGTGCTGGGGTCATTGGTGAGAGAAAGGATCAATTGAGTGTCGTCCGCGTAAGAGATGATGTTGAGGTTGTGTTGGCGTGCGATGGCCGCGAGGGGGCTCATGTATACGTTGAAGAGGGTGGGACTGAGTGAGGATCCTTGAGGTACGCCGCAGATGACTTCAGAGGCTTCGGACTTGAATGGAGGAAGGCGGACTCTCTGGGTTCTTCCGGTGAGGAACGAGGTGATCCATTCAAGTGCTTTTCCTTGGATACCGATGTTATTGAGGCGTTGTAGAAGGGTGCTGTGGCAGACTGTGTCGAAGGCTGCGGAGAGGTCGAGGAGGATGAGGGCGACTGTGTCTCCATTGTCCAGTAGAGTTCGAATGTCGTCTGTTGCTGCGATGAGGGCGGTCTCAGTGCTGTGTTTTGCTCGGAAGCCAGATTGTGAGGGGTCGAGGGATTTGTTGGCTTCGAGGAAGGCGGCGAGCTGGTTGTTGACGGCTTTCTCGATGACTTTGGCCGGGAATGGAAGAAGCGAGATGGGGCGGTAATTTTTAAGTTCGGTGGGGTCCGCTGTTGGTTTCTTCAGAAGGGCGGTGAGTTCAGCGTGTTTCCAGTCTTCTGGGAAGGTAGCGGAGTTGAAGGAGCAGTTGATGACGTCTCGGAGGTGCGGTGCTATGACGGAGTCTGCTTTGTTGAAGATGTGGTGGGGGCATGGGTCTGTGGGGGATCCTGAGTGGATGGAATTCATCAGGCGGATGGTGTCCTCAGTGGAGATTGGGTTCCAGGCGTTAAGGGTGTTCACGGGGGGAAGATGGTCAGCAGATGGTGGGGTGGGTTGGTTTCCGGGTTGGTTGTCAAAGCTGTTGTGGATGTCTGCAATCTTGTTGTGGAAAAAAGAGGCTAGGGAGTCGCAGAGGGTTTGAGAGGGGGTGATGTCGTTGGAATTGGCCGAGGGATTGGAAAATTCCTTGACGATGTTGAACAGTTCCTTGCTGTTGTGGGCGTTGTTGTCAAGTCGATCCTTGAATGCTGTTTTCTTGGCTTTTCGGATCAGTTGGTGGTGAGTGCGGGTGGCGCTTTTGAAGGCGTCCTTAGTGCTGGTGGTTGGGTCTTTTTTCCAGGCCTTTTCAAGGGAACGGCAGAGTTTCTTGGACTTCTTGAGATCCTCGTTGAACCATGAGGCTTTCTTGCTGCCAGGTTTACTTTGACGTTTTTTCAGTGGAGCTAAGGTGTCGGCGGTGTTGGATAACCATAGGGTGAGGTTGGCGGCGGCTTCGTTAGCGTTAGAGGAGAGGGCTGGGGTGTTTTGAAGGAGCGATGCGGAGATTTGGTCCGTGGTGATTTTGTTCCAGTTTCTTTGCAGGGTAGGTTGGAGGTGGATGCTGGGTTTTGGTTTGTTGTAGGTGAAGTGAACGCAGCTGTGGTCAGTCCAGAGGAGCTCCGTAGTGTGGCTGAAGGAGACATGATTGCTGGAGGTGAAGATGGGGTCGAGAGTGTGACCTGCAATGTGGGTGGGGGAAGTGACTAGTTGTTTAAGTCCGAGGTTGGCGAGGTTGTCCAAGAGGGTGGTGGTGTTGCGGTCGTTGATCTTTTCAAGGTGAAAGTTGAGGTCTCCCAAAAGGATGTATTCTTTGGAGGGGAGCGCGTGTGGGGTGATGAAGTCTGTGATGTCTTCACTGAATTTTGCGCGGGGTCCTGGTGGTCTGTAGAGGAGGGTGCCTCTAAGTGTGGTCTTGGGGTCGATGTGGATCTGGAAGTGGAGGTGTTCGGAGTTGGCAAGGTTGGCGTCAGAGCTGGTAGAGATGCGGATTGATTTCTTATGGACGATCGCGATTCCTCCTCCTGTGTGGCTGGTACGGTCTTTGCGAGTGATCTTATAGTCTTCAGGGATGGCAATGGTGATGTCGGGTGCGGAGGAAGCATTCATCCATGTTTCTGTCAGGAAGGCGATGTCCGGGGAAATGGTGTCTAGTAGATTCCAAAGGTCAATGGCATGTCTGTGGACGGAGCGGGTGTTGAGAAGGATGCATTGAAGGTGATTGGGATCGGGGATCTGTGCTGTGGTCGTGGCGGAGATGTTGTCGGTGCCGCTGAATTTGCAGGAGTAGCAAGAGAAAGGTCCATGGGTGTGTCCAGGAGCGGCTTGGACGCAGTTGGGGGAACGGCCGGGGTTAAGGGCTAGGAGGGTGGAGGCATCGTAGGTAATGCGGGAGGGCTGGGCAGCGCGAGGGGCAGGGGGTCTGGCGCTGGGCGCGGTCCAGGCGCGGACGGTCGTAGACGGGCTTACCTTTGGCGCACCTTCGGCGCGGATTGGGCGTGAACGCTGCGCGTGGACGCTGCGCGCGGGAACTCCTGTCATATATGTATGGTGGGGGGGAGGGGCGAGGGCGTCTCAGCTGGGAGGCGGGGCGGGCTACAGAGGAGCACAACAACACACAAAATGGAGGCGGGGGGGTGAGCAGAGCGGAGCGCTAGGGGGAAAACGTGCAAACAGCCTGAAACTGACACAGGCTAATCCTAAGAGCATGTAAATAAAGCGTCAGCAAAGGCAAACAATATTCAAGCAAAACGAGGCACTTTTAAATGAAAGCAAAGCGCTGCAGAACGATACCGCTGGGGAGCGACCAGCCTGAAATTGACACAGGCAATTCCTAAGAGCATGTAAATAAAGCGTCAGCAAAGGCAAACAATATTCAAGCAAAACGAGGCACTTTTAAATGAAAGCAAAGCGCTGCAGAACGATACCGCTGGGGAGCGACCACTCAGCTCAAAAGCGAAGAGTGAATCACAGCGTTTCCACGGAGTGGAGCGCTGTTAGTAATCAGTGGGAGGGCGTCTCAGCTGGGAGGCGGGGCGGGCTACAGAGGAGCACAACAACACACAAAATGGAGGCGGGGGGTGAGCAGAGCGGAGCGCTAGGGGGAAAACGTGCAAACAGCCTGAAACTGACACAGGCTAATCCTAAGAGCATGTAAATAAAGCGTCAGCGAAGGCAAACAATATTCAAGCAAAACGAGGCACTTTTAAATGAAAGCAAAGCGCTGCAGAACGATACCGCTGGGGAGCGACCAGCCTGAAATTGACACAGGCAATTCCTAAGAGCATGTAAATAAAGCGTCAGCAAAGGCAAACAATATTCAAGCAAAACGAGGCACTTTTAAATGAAAGCAAAGCGCTGCAGAACGATACCGCTGGGGAGCGACCACTCAGCTCAAAAGCGAAGAGTGTAAGAATGTAGATACCCAGTTATTTAAATGCCGACGTGGTAGCGCGCAGGGGGCAACTTGTGGGTAGAGTGGGAGGAGGGCCGGTCAGGACATGTAGAACAGACTTAGACCAATTAATTCTGTAACCAGACACTCTCCCAAACTTTTCACACACGTTCAATAATTCTAGGATAGATTTCTTGGGGGAGGTGAGGTATAGCAAGATATCCGTATATAGGGATATATGGTCTTCCCACATGCTGGTCCAGGAAAGTCCCTTAATGGAGGGTTCCTATCTGATCCAAATTGCAAGTGGCTCCACAATCAGCGCGAAGGGCAGCGGGGACAACGGGCATCCCTGCCGAATACCCCTGCCAAGTGGGAAGTCACGGGAGACATGTCCATTGGCGGCAACATGCGCCAAGGGCTTATTGTAAAGGAGGCGAACCCAGGCACAGAATTTCGGACCGAAGCCCATGTGGCGGAGCACTGCAAACAAGTAAGGCTATTCCACGGTATCAAACGCCATAGTGGCGTCCAAAGAGAGAATGACCGCTGGTTCCCGAATATACGACTTACTTGGCAGGACCGCGTAGAGCCTGCGCAAATTAAGTGCCGTGCTTCGGTGCGGCATAAAGCCTGACTGGTCCGGGGGCACCAAGGAGGAGAGGTGAGGAGTCAACCGCAGTGACAGAAGTTTGGCCAGGATATTTGGGGTCTGCATATATCAGGGAGATGGGGCGGTAGGACGCACAGTCCATCTCTGGTCTGCCATTCAGGGTCTTTTTGAAGCAGGATTCTGACTTGGCATTTCGTAAGGAAACTTGTAGGGCATACCACAGAGCGGCCGTTCTGACCGTGAATGTACTCCCACCTAGCCGGAATTTCTCAAAACGTGGGGTCTGTAGCAAGTTGAGAAAGTTTGAGCACAACACCCGGTTTTGCTTGTAGGAGCATAGTCTTTCCTTCAGATAGCTCGGCCAGTTTCCGTTTAGAGCCCGATAGGCCATTGTCATAGCCTTAAATATGATTCTTTTCTCCACTGAAAGCCAGTGGAGTTTCTGTAAATGCGGAGAGACATGGTGTCGGAATGGTATACGGCAAACCAGTCTTGCAGCCGCTTTTTGGATCATCTGAAGGCGGTGGATTGTATATTTAGGGAGGCCAAGATACAGAGCATTGGCATAGTCTAGCCTAGATGTTACTATGGCATGTACTACTGTTTTGCGGCAATCTTCCGGTAGAAAATGCCAGACTTTCCGGAGGTATTTTTATTTGCTGAAACAGGTCACAGAGACCTGTTGTATTTGAGCTAAGAAAGCGAGATTTGCTTCCCGTTTTACTCTTAAGTTGCGAATAGAGGTGGCAGAGGATGGTGGAGCACCCATTTCTGATGGCCACCATAGTGCTGACTATGGCACAATTCTCTGCCCAAAAAACAGAACCTCTGTTTTTTCCGCATTTAGCTTTAATTGATTAGAATTCATCCAAATGGCTATGCCGCGTAGGCATTCCTTGAAATTCTTAAAACCGTCCACCATCTGTTCTTTGAAGGAGAAAACCAACTGGGTGTCGTCGGCGTAGGAGATTGCTTTCACTCCCCAGTTGGCAATCGGTTAAACAGAGGAGCTAGGTAGAGCTTAAAAAATAGAGGACTCAGAGCTGAGCCCTGGGGTACCCCACACCAAAGCTGTTTTGGTTGAGATTCATATGGCGTAAGGGCGACTCTCTAAGTACGTCCCCTCAGATAGGAGGTCAGTATGTGAGTACTTTACCCTCAAAGCCCACTTCTTTTAGGCGCTTGACCAAGATAGTGTGGTCAACAGTGTTGAATGCTGCAGAAAGATCCAGGAACACCAGCAGAGCTGGTGCTCCTGAATTCAAAGACCACCTTATCGACTCTTCCACCTCCAGGAGAGCGGTCTCCGTACTAAATCCTGCTCGAAAGCCAGATTGAGTATCATGAAGAGCCCCATTCTGCTCAATAAAGCTGGTCAATTGACGTTGAACCGCTTTTTTCCAACATTTTTCCTGGAGCGGGTAATAACGGGTAATAAAGAGATTGGTCGCCAATTTTTTAGATCTCCATTCTGGGGTTTTTTCAACGGGATAAATGCTTCCATTTATCTGGGAAGATGCCTGTTTCCAGAGAGAAGTTCCAAATGTGTAGTAACCCATCCACCAGTGAGGAGGATAACATCTTCCATAATTTGGGGGGGCATGGATCGTCTGGGGCTCCTGAATGGCATTTCTGAATTTCAATTAGGCATCCTGCAGCAGAATTGGTGTAAACTCGCTCAGTCTAGGTAACTCCCATACGAGCAAGGATTTATCCCCTTTCGCGGTGGCCTCTGTGGCCCGGAATGACTCATAGACCTTTAAGATTTTATTATCAAAATAGTTTGCGATCTTATCGCACAGGGCTGGGGATGAAGTTATTTTGGTCTCCAGTACCCTGGGCTTAAAAAAGATTCAACTACCTTAAAGACCTCGCTGCTGGCCTGATTAGCATTTCGAATACAAGACGCAATGTAGTTTCGTCTAGCTGTTTTTATCTCCTTATTAAACACTTTTAAGGCTTTTTAATAATTTGCATTCGTTCTTTCGCAGTAGCTCAACCTCCATTGTCGTTCCAGCTCTTTACACCTACTTTTGCTCTCCCTAAGGGCATTGGAGAACCATGGGGCAGTAGGGGATAATCTAGTCGATTTCACCACTCTACACGGGGCTACCGACTCCACCGCCGTAGCAATCCAATGGTGTATCG
Source organism: Lissotriton vulgaris (assembly GCF_964263255.1). Taxonomy (NCBI): domain Eukaryota; kingdom Metazoa; phylum Chordata; class Amphibia; order Caudata; family Salamandridae; genus Lissotriton; species Lissotriton vulgaris. The sequence continues at coordinate 1,900,709,472 of NC_141693.1, forward strand.
AGATTGCATCATCATCGGGATTAGCCGATAGACGGGGGGGATTGTCTTGCAAACTGGAACCTAGTGCTGTTTCGGTCAAATTATTCTAATTTCTTTTAAGCGTAAGACGCGTTCCTTTTACTTGCCCTAATTTAGGTAAAATAATAGGAAAAGGAACCAGATAGTGATCTGACCATGTCAGAGGAATGGAAGTCTCCATATCAATAGTGGTACAATTGGAGAAAACTAAGTCCAGGGTATGCCCCGCTACATGTGTGGGATGAGAGACCCATTGTTTGAGATTAGCCCCAGCTAATGATGTAATTAACTGCATTGCTTGCGTGCAGTTCAAGTCGTTTACATGCAGGTTAAAATCTCCCAAGGCCAGAAAATTTGTATACATTATTGATTTCTGAACAATTAAGTTACAGAGAGTATGAAGGGCAGGCACTACACAGTCAGTTGGTCTGTAAATCAGAATCCCCTGAAGAGCAGACGTGGGGGGTCGGTTGTAAACAAAAATTTAGGCCTTCAATACCCTGAGCAGAAAAACGAGCCGAGGACAAGAACTCCCATGTGTCTCTAAAAATAATAGCCCCTTTTTCCTCCTTCTCTATTAACATGGCACATTTTAAAGCCTGGTGGGATAGCTAATGTGATTGTTGTCACCGTATCCAAATTGAGCCAAGTTTCCGTAAGGAACATGACATCCAAGGTGTCCTCAATTAAGATTGACGAAACTACACTTTTGAAGTTAAACAACATAGGTGCTGCTACTTGGAGGTGAAACAAAAGATGCAGACAATGGGTCTCCAGTATAGTTTGTGTTCCTTGCATGCCTCTGCATTATCCAACTCAATAAGTCCAACTTCTTTGACACTCCGGACTCTGCCTGGCAGTGGCTTACGTAGGATTGTCCGATTCATGGACCTGTCTCCGCCCACATTCAGCGCCAATGAGCACCTGTCAACCTTTGGTATCAGGAAATGCCAAAGCCACACAGATGCTGCACCCGGTCAAACAGGGGACGTAGACTTAGCCAATCGCTCTCGCCCATGGAGTCCCCCTAAGGAGCGGTCGCAGTCACCTTCCAGACAGACCTGAAACCCTGCCTCTGAGGCGGAGGAGGGTGGGGGAGAGGCCAGTGGCCCCATCGCTCCACTTCCTGGTCCGGTCACCCTTCACCCGGACACTGATGTATCTCGCAGTCCCGCCATCTGATCGACGTCCCCATCCGTTGGCTGCGATTCCATCTCATGGCTCTGCCGCTGGTTCAGACTTACGGTAGCTGTCTGCATTGCTCCTGGTTTATGGTGTCTTATCTGTTGTTTTCCATACTGTGCCACTTACCTTATACTCTACCTTCTGGTCTTGCTTATGACTTGAGGGTCTCATACCAGCTTCCAGTGATGGCAAGTCATGTCAGGCCCTACTTTGATCCCATGATTTCTCCTGTACTGATGAGGTTGCACCCCTACCTTTTTTTTTTCAGAACAAAATTTTATTGTGTTGTTGAAAGATTGCACGAAAAGCACAGCACTCCGGGCACCGGAGAAGCTGTGAGCATTGGAGTAATAATCATTTATAGGCCATTCAAGCAACAGTTTGAAATATGGTAACATTCCTATGCCCCCCCTCTCATCTCCCTCCCACTCCCCCTACCCGGATCCCCCCCGCCCTCTGCACAGCTTCTAATTAGTCTACAAACAAAAAGCCTGTCAAGAAACATTCTGTGTGTACTCCTCATCACCCGGGATCAGTGTCCAAGTGTCCTGCTTCAGCTTCATCCTGTACTGGCGGTTCCAGCCACAGTCCTCTATAGTCTGCCCATCTCTTCCATATCTTGTAATGCTTCAGAGGGCAGCACCTGGCCTCAAAGATCGGGCGCTCCAGTCCCATATAAAAATCTAATCCCCTTTTCCACACTCCCACCAGGGGGGCCCTGGGGTCTTTCCAGGCTCGAGCTACATCCCTCTTGGACACTGTAAGGCCCAAAAGCAGCAAATGTCGTTTGTAGATGTTTCCCCCCACTTGTTCCAGGACATGGAGAAGACCCAACTGTGGCGAACGGGGGAGCTCCCAGCCCAACACCTCAGACAGGCAGTCCCACACTCCCGACCAAAACCTCCTCAGCCCATCACATGACCACACCGTATGTACAAAGGTACCCACCTCTCGACCACACCTCAAGCAATCCGGAGACGCAATCAAGCCCGCCTTCCACAGCCGTTCCCTAGTAAAGTAGGCTCTATGCAGATATTTGAACTGAATAAATCGCAGGCGTACCGCAATGGCCGCTCCTCTTGGAGCCTCAAGCGCTTCTCTCCAGTCTTCCTCCTCTAGTGCACCTACATCTCCCTCCCATTTAGTCCTCAGTTTGTCCAGGGAGGAGCAGCAATGTGTGACCAGCGTTTGGTAGATATTAGATATTTCTTTACTTTCCAATTCCCCCATAAACACCTTAGCTTCCAATGGGCTGAATTCGGGCAATGAATCCAGGCCGTTCAGGGTGGGTGTGATAGTGTGGCGGAACTGCAAGTACCTAAAGAACTGGGTTCGGGTCATGTCGTATTCCTCCCGTAACTCCTGGAACGATTTGAGGGTCGTGCCCTTCATAACATGGCCTAAGGCTGATATGCCAATTGCGTCCCAGCCGCGGAACCCCTGTAGGGACGCCAGCGCCGGCAGTTGCCCATTCTGCCACAATGGGGTTTCCCTCGTCAGTCTGTTCCACCACCCCATACGGTGTAGTGCCCTGCGCCATATGTGAAACACTACTTGAGTAACCACTGGGAGCCTCTTTCTCCTGGTCGCTGAGTAGAGTATATTATGTAGTGTGTCAGGGTCCATCAGGTATCTCTTCAGAGCATAGGCCGGGTCGCCCCGGTCCCCATACCACCATTCATTCAGTACCAATAGGTGAGAAGCTTGGTAATAGGATAGAATGTCTGACGTTGCCAGGCCACCACAATACGTGGAGAGGAAACATGTGCGGAGTGCTACTCTCACCGCCCCCCCAGCCCAGAGAAACTGGCTTAGCGCCGAATCTACCTGTTTGAACCACTGCGGTGGAATAGGATACGGGTGATTTTGCAGTTGGTATAATAGACGCGGGAGGGCCACCATCTTAAATATGGCTGAGCGGCCGTATACGTTCAGGGGCATGCGGGACCATGTTGTCATGTCCGATCGGACTCGATCCCATACCGGCACAACATTGCGCGTCCAGGAGACCCCACGCAGGTCTGTCAGGAACACCCCCAGGTATTTCAGGCCTCCAGTCGCTTCCTGCAACGCCGACGCCCAGGACCCCAGGCCTCCGCGCTCTCCCAGCACCCACAACACAGACTTTCGTAAGTTCAAATGAAGGCCCAACACCTCCCCGAATATTACCATGATGTCAAGGACCCGATCTATTCAGGTCTGTGAGGAAAAATAGGACGTCATGCACTCCTACCTTTTGTCTCTTGCCTTGTTCATGACGCTCATGGGGTCGTGTCTCCCAGGTTTTTTCCTTAGGGTTTTCATATAGGGTGACAGATGCTTCTACGGTAGGGAGGGTTGGAATTTGGGGGGTGAGGTTTTCTCGTTACAATGTTCATAAATATCTTTGTTAACATTTTTTTCCCTCTCAGGTCTAAACATGTACACTCGCTTTACTCTTGCACACGGTCTTGGGGTAGTGATCTCCTGTGGTTCACCGCTAACGCACTCCTCTTTTACCAGCTGGGCCCTGCAAGCCCTATTGGATGGCTCGTCGTTCGTCCTTCACACTAACGTCCAAACCCCACACACATGACCGTTTGGGTTTTGTCATGGAATCAAAAAGGTCAATTGGACCGAGTGAAGGGGGCGGCGACTTTCACCTTTGCTCAGCGATACCGTCCTGAAGTTCTGTTGCTGCAGGAGACTCGCCTACTTAGGAAACGCTGCCTCTTCCTAGAGCGTGAGGGTTACGACAGAATCTTTAATGCCAGGTATTCTCGGGGGCTAGAGGGGTTGCTATTCTGCTGTGCCGCTCCTTTCCCCGGTAGTCTCATGTGTGACCCGCACAGGTGTTTCATTGCTCTGGAGGGCACACTGGAGGGGCAGCTGGTCTCCCTAGTTTGCTTTTATGTACCTCAAGCTCTCTTGACCGCTAGTCTAAAGGACCTCTTGTGCCTCCTTTCTGGCCTCCAGCAAGGGCTCACAATAATAGGAGTTGATTTCAATGCAGTGCCTGTCCCTGAGTTGGATAGTACCAGGACTCACTCTGCGGCTAGACGGACCGGTGCCCGTCATCTCACCGACTGGACCAATGCCCTGGGTCTTAGTGACGTATGGAGGTCCTGGCACCCCCAACAATGATAATTCACACAAACTCATCAGCGGCTCACCACACGCACTCCCAGATAGACCACAGATTTCCAGTTACTGACTCACATTCAGATTCTGCCCTGCGGCATTCTGGATCATTCTCACCTGCTTATCCACTTAGAACACTCTCCTGGGGGTCAATGTCTCAAGTGGCGTTTGAATGCCTGGTTACTCCAGGACGAGAATTGTGTCCACTATCTCAGGTCCGAGCTTGGGGACTATTTCTAGAACAACAAGGGCTCTGTTACATGCACGGGGACCCTAATAGCCACAAGTAAGGTGATCCTACGGGGCTCTGCCAGGAGCTATGTCAAAGCCCAGGAGTGTGACCGCTTTGCCCTGGTCACTCGCCTGGAGGCGCAGGCACTTTGTTTCGAGCAACAGTTGAAGTCTGGCACACAGGCGGATGCTTCTCAACAATTAAGCCTCGTCCGTGAGGACATTCACCTGCATTCTATGGAGGCGGACAAACACCTCTGGCGGGCCACGACGGCTCGGATTTACAGCTGGGGAGGCAAAAATGGGATATTTGCTATGTTTGTTGGTCTCCTGCCAACAGGATTATTATCGAGATCATAGATGGCTCTGGTCTCTCCCAACGGATCCTTGTTGAGATAGCCCTAAAGCATTTGCCCATTATTATCACACACTAATCTCCCGGCCAGTGGACATGAACACAGCTGTGTCTGGCTTGTTCTTCAATTCAGTTCCCCTTCCTAGGATGTCCGCATCTGCTGCTCACCTACGTAATGTGCCCCTCATGACAGAGGAGGTTAGAGAAGCATTTTCCGGTATGGCACTGGGCAAAACCCCAGACCCAGACGGCTTTCCTATGGAGTATTATTCCATATTCCAGGAGACTCTTATCCCTCACCTCCTGTCGTTATACAAGGTGTGCCGCGCTGGGTATTTCCCGCTGGAGTTAGTCTCTGCCACAAGTCCTAATATCCAAAACTCAACCCCTGTCTAAGTCATGTGCATCCTATTGGCCGATATCGCTCCTCAACTGCGAGATTAAAATCTTTGCATCCATCTTAGCTAACAGGCTCAAGTGGGTCGTGCATTAGCTGGTGCAACTGGAGCAATGCGGCTTCATATAGTCCCGGAGCACGAGACACTGTATTGGTCGGCTTCACGTGGTCCAACTTATATGAATAGGTCCCCAGTATATGGGTTTGGCCTAGAGTGCAGCACACGAGGACCATATTGCGCTATACCCGGATGATGTACTGCTTTATCTTGTGCATCCAGCAGTGAGTAGGCCCAGATGCCTCCAGTTGCTGGAACGCTTCGAAAGAGCATCCGGCCTACCGATTAACCATTCTAAATCGTTACAGGTCCCTCTGGCGCCGTCCAGAGACGGCTTTGACTGGCAGACGACTATTCTGCTTCGTCGGCTTAGTTTTAAATACCTGGCGATGTGGGTCGCTCTACACCCAGAACTCTCCTAGGTTCTTCACCTCAAACCTTTGGCCCAAAAAATGAAGTTGGACCTTGTTAGGTGGCAGACCCTCCCCCTCAATGTCCTGGGGCAAATTGCCCTCTTCAAAATGTTGATCCTCCCACACTTTCTCTGTCTTTCACAGCCTACCGCTCCACCTATCTTGTATGTGGTTCTCTGCACTAGACGGTGCTATCAAGACATTCCTTTGGCAGGGCTCCCCGGCATCCATAGCCCTTGCGCACTGTCGGCGGAGGCTTTACGATGGCAGCCTGGGGATGACTAATCTCCACCTCTACTATCTGTCATCTCTGCTCCTCATCCTCCATGACTAGTTCAACGGGGGATGGTTCAACCCTGCATACCGCTTGGAGCTCTCATTACTGGGTTTCTCTGAATTACAGGGTAGGCTGTATGGGTCCATGGTCCCTCTTTCTCTACCCCGGTGAGCCGGGTGGTGTTTCCATGCGTAGTGTACCGAGTTTCAGCATGTACGATGGGAGGCCAGACTCACTCAACAAACACCACTCTGGCATGGCACCTGGTTGAAGGAAGTAGCCTTACCTCATGGCTTCCACTCCTGGGATCTTATTGATATTACACAGCTTGGGGATGTATGGTCCGGGACACACATGCATCCTTTCAAGCCCTTCGCAAGACCTTCCACCTTCCACAAAACCTGTTTTACAAATACCTCCAACTCAGGCATGCCCTCCAGACCCATTCCCTGCCTGCTGATACACTCTCAGAGTTTCGTCCGTTGGAGGCCAAATCACTCATGGAAAGCATTGGTCGCGACGGAATATCTCAGATCTATTGCACGCTTGCGATCAACTCCCCTGGGTCACCGTGATGGCCCCTCGAGAGCTCACTACCTCCTCCAGGTTACGGCTGGTTCAATCATATTTCCTGTACTTTACTTACCTCTCCCCAATTTGCATGTGTCGGGCGGGCCTGCATTCCTCCTCCGGATGCCCACTATCTGGACTTGACCCAGCAGACTTCTATCACATGGTGTGGTTGTGTGTGGTACTACCTCAGTACTGGATCAAGGTGACTCATGAACTGTCAGAGGTGCTGGGTTGGGAAGTTCTTCTCTCCCTTCGTTGATTCTTCTTGGAGTGTTTGAGGGATCTGTGAGTTTGTGGGCCAAATGGGTATTCCTTGGCAAAGCCTTCCTGGTAGTGAAACAAGACATTGCAGCGCAGTGGCTGTCCCCCAAGCCTCCTACCCTGTAAAAGTGTCGAAGGGGCCCTGACTGGTAAGCGCAGCAAGAACGTGAGGTTTTTGTAGTGTGCGCTGCCTCTGGAAACATGGGCTGGTGTGGGGAAAATGGTTGGGCCAGCTTCTTTAATTGCCTATGAATTTGTACATGTGGTCATTGATTCCAACCTGCGTGGCATATACACTAACTACACTCTGCTCTGTCAAGTCAAGTCAAGTCAAAAGATTTGTATAGCGCGCTACATACCTGGAGGGTCTCAAGGCGCTTGAAGAAGGGTGGGGAATTACTTGTCAAATATCCAAGTTTTAAGTTGCTTTCTGAATGCTAGGTGGTTCTGAGTGAGACGAAGGTGAGTGGGGAGTGAGTTCCAGGTTTTAGCTGCGAGGTAGGAGAAGGATCTACATCCCATGGTGGTTTTATTGATGCGAGGTACGGTAGCAAGGGCTTGGTTGGAAGATCGTAACTGGCGAGAGGGGGTGTAGAAGGAAAGTCGTGTGTTGAGGCATTCGGGTCCAAGTTCGTAAAGTGCTTTGTGTGCGTGGGTTAGGAGGCGGAAAGTAATCCTCTTATTGACGGGGAGCCAGTGGAGGTTTTTCAGGTGACTAGAGATGTGGTCTTTGCGCGGGATGTCTAGTATGAGTCTGGCTGATGCGTTCTGGATGCGTTGGAGTTTGTTCTGGAGTTTTGCGGTGATACCGGCGTATAGGGTGTTTCCGTAGTCCAGGCGGCTTGTAACCAGTGCATGGGTGACTGTTTTTCTGGTTTCGGTGGGGATCCAGCGAAATGTTTTTTTGAGCATGCGGAGAATGTTGAAGCATGATGATGAGACGGCGTTGACTTGTCTGTTCATGGAGAGTGAGGAGTCCAGGATGACGCCCAGGTTCCGTGCGTGGTCCGTTGGGATGGGTGCTTTTCCAAGGGCCTCTGGCCACCAAGAGTCATCCCAAGCGGAGGGGGAGGTACCTAAGATAAGGACTTCTGTTTTGTCTGAGTTCAGTTTCAGACGGCTGTGCTTCATCCACTCGGCTACTTCTTTCATTCCTTCATGTAGGTTGGTTTTGGCGGTGTTAGGGTCTTTGGTGAGTGATAGGATCAGTTGAGTGTCATCCGCGTAGGAGATGATGTTGAGGTTGTGTTGGCGTGCGATGGCCGCGAGGGGGCTCATGTATACGTTGAAGAGGGTGGGACTGAGTGAGGACCCTTGGGGTACGCCACAGATGACTTCAGTGGCCTCTGAGTTGAATGGTGGGAGGCGGACTCTCTGGGTTCTTCCGGTGAGGAACGAGGTGATCCATTCCAGTGCTTTTCCTTGGATTCCGATGTTTCTGAGGTGCTGTAGAAGGGTGCTATGGCAGACTGTGTCGAAGGCTGCGGAGAGGTCGAGGAGGATGAGGGCGACTGTGTCTCCATTGTCCAGTAGAGTTCGAATGTCGTCTGTTTCTGCGATGAGGGCGGTCTCCGTGCTGTGTTTGGCTCGGAAGCCGGACTGTGAGGAGTCGAGGGATTTGTTGCTTTCGAGGAAGGCGGCGAACTGGTTGTTGACGGCTTTCTCGATGACTTTGGCCGGGAATGGAAGGAGCGAGATGGGGCGGTAGTTTTTGAGTTCGGTGGTGTCCGCTGTGGGTTTTTCAGAAGGGCACTAAGTTCTGCGTGTTTCCAGCTTTCCGGGAAGGTGGCGGAGTTGAGGGAGCAGTTGATGACGTCTCGGAGGTGTGGTGCTATGATGGAGTCAGCTTTGTTGAAGATGTGGTGAGGGCAGGGGTCTGTGGGGGATCCTGAGTGGATGGAGTTCATCAGGTGGATGGTGCCCTCAGTGGAGATTGGGTTCCAGTCATTAAGGATGTTCAAGGGGGGTGAAGGTCCTGCAGAAGGTTGGGTGGGTTGGTCTCCGGGTCGGTTGTCGAAGCTGTTGTGGATGTCTGCGATTTTGTTGTGGAAGAACGAAGCTAGGGAGTCGCAGAGGGCTTGAGAGGGGTGATATCATTGGAGTTGGCTGAGGGGTTGGTAAATTCTTTGACGATGTTGAATAATTCCTTGCTGTTGTGGGCGTTGTTTTCTAGTCGGTCTTTGAATGCGGCTTTCTTGGCAGATCGGATTAGTTGGTGGTGTATGCGGGTGGCGTTTTTGAAGGCGTCCCTGGTGCTGGTGTTTGGGTCTTTTTTCCAGGCCTTCTCGAGGGAGCGACAGAGTTTCTTCGATTTCTTAAGATCATCGTTGAACCAGGAGGCGTTTTTGCTGCCTAGTTTGATTTGACGTTTTTTCAGCGGTGCTAGGATGTCGGCGCTGTTGGATAGCCATTGGGTGAGGTTAATGGCTGCTTGGTCGGGGTTTGAGGAGTGGGCAGGGGGGTTTTGAAGAAGCGATGAGGAGATCTGGTTGATGGTGATTTTGTTCCAGTTTCTTCGCAGAGTAGGTTGAGGATGGTTGTGAGTTGTGGTTTTATTGTAGATAAAGTGTACGCAGCTGTGGTCCGTCCAATGGAGAGTAGTGGTGTGACTGAAGGAGACATGTTTGCTGGAGGTGAAGTTAGGGTCGAGTGTGTGACCTGCGATGTGGGTGGGCATAGTGACAAGTTGTTTGAGTCCGAGGTTGGCGAGATTGTCCAGAAGGGAGGTGGCGTTGCTGTCATTGCTCTTTTCCAGGTGAAAGTTGAGGTCTCCCAGTAGAATGTATTCCTCGGAGGGGAGGGCGTGTGGGGTGATAAAGTCAGTGATAACGTCGCTGAATTGTGCACGGGGTCCTGGAGGTCGGTAGAGGAGTGTGCCTCTGATGGTGGTCTTGGGGTCGGTGTGGATCTGGAAGTGAAGGTGTTCGGCACTAGCAAGGTTGACGTCTGAGCTGGTTGAGATGCGGATGGAGTTCTTATGAACGATAGCGATGCCTCCTCCTGTTTGGTCGGTGCGGTCCTTACGGATGATCTTGTATCCTTCCGGGATGGCAATGGTGATGTCTGGGGCTGATGAGGCGTTCATCCATGTTTCTGTTAGGAAGGCGACGTCGGGAGAGATGGTGTCAAGTAGATTCCAGAGGTCGATGGCGTGTCTGAGCGGGTGTTGAGCAGGATGCATTTTAGGTGGTTGGAGTCAGATATCTGTTTTGTGTTCGTGGATGAGGAGTTGTTCTTGGTGCCGTCGAACTTGCAGGAGTTGCAGGAGAAGGGTCCATGGGTGTGTCCAGGAGCGGCTTGGGCGCAGTTGGGGAGTCGGCCGGGGTTAACGGCTAGGAGGGTGGTGGCATCGTAAGTAATGCGGGAGGGGTGGGAGGGACGGGGGCCAGGGGATCTGGCGCTGGGCGCGGTCCAGGCGCAGACGGGCGTAGACGGGCTTACCTTTGGCGCACCTTCGGCGCGGCCGTAGCGCGTGGACGCTGCACGTGTGGACATCTGACATAAATGGACAGTGGAGGGGGCGGAGCGTGGGAGGGGCAGCAGGGAGGCGGTAGTGTGGATGAGCGGTAGTGTGGATGAGGGGCGGGCCAGGGGATACCAACAACAAAATGGAGGGTCAAAGGGAAAGGCAGACAGGGGCAGCAAATACACAAATGCGTCGAGTGAGCAGTAGAATCAAACAAATGCACAAATACGTCGAGTGAGCAGTAGAATCAAACAAATGCACAGACACAAGAAAAATGATCCCAACAGCCTGAGCGAGGTCGCGCTAATTATGCCAAATAGAACAGCGGCGCTATGCGTGAAAAGCGCTACAATGCAATGGTAACAACAGTGCTGTAGAAAACACACAAGAAACGATACCAGGGAGCGTTTCAGCTGCTAATGAGGAGGAGCGTGGTGGAGCGACCGTTCTGAAGCAAGTCCAGGTGGTCACAGTTTGGCCGGGGGAGAGGAAGGCTCGGTAAACGTGGGAGGGGCAGCAGGGAGGCGGTAGTGTGGATGAGGGGCGGGCCAGGGGATACCAACAACAAAATGGAGGGTCAAAGGGAAAGGCAGACAGGGGCAGCAAATACACAAATGTGTCGAGTGAGCAGTAGAATCAAACAAATGCACAAATGCGTCGAGTGAGCAGTAGAACCAAACAAATGCACAGACACAAGAAAAATGATCCCAACAGCCTGAGCGAGGTCGCGCTAATTATGCCAAATAGAACAGCGGCGCTATGCGTGAAAAGCGCTACAATGCAATGGTAACAACAGTGCTGTAGAAAACACACAAGAAACGATACTAGGGAGCGTTTCAGCTGCTAATGAGGAGGAGCGTGGTGGAGCGACCGTTCTGAAGCAAGTCCAGGTGGTCACCAGGTGTCATGTGAATGCCATGTTTACACCTGTGCTCACCTAGGCCGGCTTTGCTGGCTGGAAATTCAATAAAGTTTGTTATTAAAAAAAAGAATGTATAAAACTTCCGCTAAAGAATCCTATTTTGTGGCGTTAACTAAATCGTGTGACCTTAACATGGGTCAATTGCATTTAGGCACGGACCAGGAGCCCCCGGGAACAGCACACCTGTGGGCGGGTTGACGGCCCCGCCTACCGACTCCAGCCTCCTCTTAGCTTCTCGCGGACCCCGCTTTGTCCCGCCTCCACCCTCTTTATAAATAGTTATAGTTGACGCGGGCGCCGGGCGAAGCCCGGGCAAAGGGCGGGCCGTCTGTGGCCGTCCGGGGCAGGACGAGGCAGGGCTGGGCCACCTCCATTTAACTCTACCAGCAAACCTCCATCATTGACCTGTAATTATATTGACTTGGTGTGCTATTGTGGATACAACTTATCCGCGTGTATTTTATTATTCGTTTATCAGTCAAAGTTTTTCCTATTCGCTTAGGCATAGCGAGTAGGGACGTTGTATGTTATTATCTTTTGCATTGACCTCTGCACCGTGAAGTTTAATTTGATATATTGTTGTATAGTGGGTATTCTCCCTCTACTTTTAACTTTATCATGAGCACCACAGGAAAAAACAATAAGCCTCTTACCTCACGCCCCATGACTCGGCAGTTAGCAGCCTCTACCCAACCTTTACCAAATCTTACAGCCATTGATAAAATGCTGCAAAAAACGATAGGAGTTGTTTCAACTGCCATTGTAAATACTGAGAGGCGTCTTTCCCTTACCCCAGTGATTACCCCCCCTCTGCCCACAGGGGATCCCGCTGAAACTACAATCAACCCCTCTGAATATACCTAATTTTTCACGTCATTCTCAGAGTTACCCTGCGCCCAGCGGGATCCAGAACCTATTGTCCCAGCAGCAGGCCCCCCATCACACTTGACACCAGTCGGCAGTAAAGCCATTCAACCGTGCACTAAACGTAGGAAGCGGAATCCTACACGCAAACAGGCAAAAAATGTGGCATCAATACCGGTCCCACCTCAGTTGGAGCCTGGACCCCATCCATCCCTTATTGGGCCTCCATTATGGGCTACTCACCTTTTAATTGACCTTCAGGCCCACATGGAGAAGCTCATCACCTCTCACTTCAAAACACTGTCCTCTAGGATGGACCAACTAGCGACACTTATCAATAACAAAGGTCTGGGGAGAGAACAGGTAATTAGTGTTCCGGGGAACTTGGATACAAGAACAGGCCCCGGCCTTGGCTCGGACATTGCCCTAGAGGCCAGGCAGGGTGACAGCATCACTCCTGCCTACCCTCCCCAACCCCTGCCACACGCAGTTGAGAAAAAACCCACTATAATACCAGTTAATAATGGACCCCCCAGGAGTACTAATGCGCCCCCTACTGTATCAGGTAGGCCGACATGTGGTCCTTGTCCCCCCAGCACATACCTTGGGTACCAGCATGCAACTGGGAGCACACATAACCCTTCCTTTCTCCCTAAACCTCAAGAAACTAGCCACCCAAAGCACTCTCCCTGCCCTCAGCTACTGCCAGAGCTGTGGTGGTGCTTACGGGTGTTCCACCACTTGCTAGCGCGCGTGGTGAAACTTATCCCGAGCTAAAGAACAAGATCATCTTTTGGCTAAATTGGCACAGACCCCTTATGGAACGTGGCCAGGGAGAGATCCTGTTTGCGCGCAGGGTCAATTGGCTGGGGACAAGACCCAAAGACATTGAGGGCGACTGCATAATCATTAATTTCAGGGATACTGTAGTCGTTAAGCAAATACTGGGGAGTGGTGGATAAGTCGTCTCAGGACCAATTAACACTAGCCATTTGGGGTATTTCTATTGTCCGTATTGGGCATCTGCCTCGCTGGAACACCCTTTTTCCCCCTATGCTAGTGGTGTTCCAGAGTATAATCTTCCAGTGGCCAATAGATTTAGGGCTTTGAGTAGTGTGGACTGACTACCACTATCCACGGGCGCTCCCACATTGGACCAAAACTTTGGCGCGAGACAAGAGGTGGGAGGTTCAAACAGGGTAGTAGGCCTCATGGCACAGATACCCAGTCTATCGGTGCATGGCCTATCCTTTCCATCTATTAACCCTGCACGCACAGTAGAAGGACAGGTGTAGGATTCCCGCCCCCGCTTAACACCTACCCCCCTGGGCAAGTGCATTCCATCGCAGCTCCCCTAGGGCTAGTGGTCCCTCGTCCTACATTGATTGGTTCTTGGAATGTGGCTGGACTGGGGCCAAAGTTACTAAATCCTGAATGGGGGGAGCTGATGGATGGCTATGATCTATGTCTTTTCCAAGAGACTTGGCTCATGTCTGCCCCTGTGAGGGTAGGATTTGTGTCATACCACAGAGCAGTAAATCAGGGACCGAGGGGAAGACCCGTGGGAGGGTTGTGCATTTGGGTGGCAGTGCACCTGGGGTGTGTAGTAAAGGTAGTTGACACTAACTGCCCAGATATCCTGTGTATTATACTCACACCCAGAGAGGGTTTGGCACTGGTAGGGATACATTTTTACCTACGCCGCCTCCCCATACAGAAAGGTCTATCTACTCTGGAGGTTCTGGAGGCGCTCCTATCCTCCTTTACCCCTTCTTATTACAAAATCATTGAGGCAGATTTAAATTGCCATTTCGAGCCACTCTTGGGTATTCCCCCAGTCACTCTAGAGGAGGACGAGACCTGGTCCATCCCGGAATGCTCCATGTATCCACTAAAGCGCAATGGCTCTTGCAATTAATACGTTGGTCGTAACATTTTCCCTAAGGGCCTGTAATGGCAGGTTCCCTCAAGATGTACCGGGCGCAAGCACCTACAATAGACCGGGGAAAAGTACGACAATTGATTATATTTTGGTCAATGTGGAACTATGGGCACGAGTAAAAGCGTTTGTTGAAATCCCAAGGGTCGATAGTGATCATAATTTGTTGTCACTCGAACTAGATAATCATCTGGGGAATCAAGCGTTTCAGGATAGAGTAGGGTCCCCAACCACTCCGAACCTACTGCAAGTTGCGGGAGGCAGGCGTGTCAGGTGGGAGAGGGTGGCCCAGGCACCAGTCACGCTAGCCGCGATTTATAACCAGGTAGCAGCGGCCTTAGTTGTAGTTAACGACCAGTGGAACCGCAAATGTGAGTCTTCATACTCTTCGGCCTTGCAGGCTACCCACAATATGTTATTCAACACATTGGCAGAATTCTTCGCAACCTCCAAGACTGGTAGGGTGAAGGCACATAAGCGAGACCACTGGTTCAATAAAAGATGCAGGGAGGCAAAATCTAACCTAATAAAGGAGGTGAAATAGGGTACTCAGCTGACCATCAGAACCGCGCAGCTATCCTACAAAAATCTGACTAAGGTGACCAAGTCAGAATGGGAGGCCGACAGATGGGAAAAAATTAGAGCAGCTCTTGATGCCCGAGAGTTCAGGTCTTTCTGGAACCTGGTGCGTGGAGGCTCGGCCACAGGGCCGTCAGCTATTATTCCCAAACTCAGTGAAGAGGTGTGGCTTGCCCATTTCAAGCCCCTCTATTCATTAGGTTGTGAGGCCGCCCCCGCAGACCCACAAGTACCTGTAACCCCCCCTCACCCAGCCCCTGTGATGGGCTGGGACCATGACAGTCATCCCTTTACGATTCTGGAAATTAAAGCGGCAATTAGGAGCCTGACTCCGGGGAAGGCCCCGGGTCTTGATAAGATCCTGGGGGACCTATATCGGACTGAGGAAAGGGTGTGGGCCTCTTATATTTGCATTTTTTTTTAATGCCATCATGCAGGGCCTGGATATCCCCTCGACTTGGCTGGGAGCCGAGATCATACCAATCCATAAAAAAAGCTTTTCCCTTGGACCCGGCCAACTGCCGGCCCATAAGCTTGATTGATGTCCTCCAGAAACTCTTTGCCAGAGTTCTCCTAACCAGGCTGCAGAGTTGGATGTATGAATGAATGAATGAATGAATGAATGAATGAAAAAATATTTGTAGAGCGCGCGATGGCCGAACGGCTTCCTGGCGCTGGGAGCTCTGAAGAACCGAACAGACAGGGCCAGGAGGTTTAGCAGGGGTAGGCCAGGGCAAACAGAAAAGTTTTCAGCGCTTTACGGAAATGAGAAAAAATAGGGATCGAACGCATAGAAAGAGGAAGAGAGTTCCAGAACCGGGGAGCAAGAACAGAAAAACGGGTTCCACCAGTGCGAGATTTATGAAAGCGGGGAACAGTGAGGAGGGCAGAAGATGATGAACGGAGAGTGCGGGCAGGGGTGTGACGGGAAATCAAAGAATTGATGAAAGCCGGTGCAGAGTGATCAAGGGCCCGATAAACAAGGCACCCTAGTTTAAACAAAGATCTCTGCAAAATGGGCAACCAGTGAAGGGATTTGAGGACGGGAGTGATGTGATGGGTTTTGGGCAAGTGAAAAATAAGACGGGCGGCCTGATTCTGGATAGCTTGTAAGCGGCGGGTTTCATAGGCAGGGATGCCAGCGAACAAGCTATTGCCATAATCAAGGCGGGAAGTGATAAGGGCGGAAATAATGATTTTAAGGGAGTCAAGAGAAAAGAAACGAGAAATTTTCCGAATCATTCGGAGGGAAAGAAAACAGGAGGACACCACGGCACTGACCTGGCCATGCATGGACAGGTCCTGTCTGACCTTGATGCCCAAAGTTTTAACAGAGGGAACGGGGGTGGGAGGGGGGCCAAGAATGGGAGGCCAGAAGGCAGGGGACCAGGGACTGGATGAGCCGCCAATCAGGACAAGCTCAGTCTTATCTGGGTTGAGCTTGAGGTGATTGGCGCTCATCCACCCAGAGATGAAGACCATAGTGGAGTGAAAAAAGGATAGAGAGTGAGAGGAAGAGGAAAGATCAAAGACGAGCTGGAGGTCGTCAGCGTAGTTATACACAGAGACCCCCAGCTCAAGAAGGGAAGAGATAAGAGGGTGAATATAGAGATTGAAAAGAAGGGGAGAGAGAGAGGAACCTTGGGGGACCCCACAGGGCACCGGGAGGGGAGAAGCAGAGAAGCCGGGAAGGTGAACAGCTTGAGAGCGCCCTGTCAGGAAGGAGGTGATCCAGGAGAAGGCAGAACCTCGTATGCCCGCTGCGCTGACACGGTCCAGAAGAATGTTATGGTCGACCGTGTCAAACACAGCAGACAAGTCGAGGAGGATCAAAGCTTGGGGGGAGTTGACGTCGGCCTTGGCCTTAAGCTCGTCGAGGACGGCTAACACCACGGTTTCGGTCGAATGACCCGAACGGAAACCAGCTTGGTGAGAAGCCAGAAGCTGGTTCCGTTCAACATAAACAGAGAGACAGGAAGTAACGTAAGATTCAAGAATTTTAGCAAGATAAGGGAGAAGAGAGATAGGTCTGAAGTTAGAGGGAAGAGAAGAGTCGAGACCAGGCTTTTTAAGAATGGGGGAGACAATAGCAGATTTGAATGAAGAAGGGACCAAACCGGTGGAAAGAGAGGCATTAAGAAAGGAAAGAGGGGTATCAGGACAGGAAGAAAAAAGGGTTTTAAGAATACGGGCAGGGGCACAGTCAGTGGGGGAACCAGACTTGATTTTGGTGAGCAGAGCTAGGAAGGAGTCCAAGGGGAGGGGGGGAAAAGAAGAGAAGAAGGATTTAGGCGCAGGGGGAACAGAGTGAGGAGGAGTAAAAGGAGTGACCAAGATGTTAGATTTGATTTTTACAATCTTCTCGATAAAGAAGTTGTTAAGAGAAGAGCAGAGGGCCTGGGAGGGAGTGAAGTGAGGGCAAGCACGATCAGAGGTGGCCAAGTTGTTTACCAAAGAGAAAATTTCTTTAGCTTTGTTGGCCGAGAGCGCCACTTGTTCAGAGAAGTACTTGGTCTTAGTGGCCAAAATGGCCTGCTTGTACTCCTTAAGAAGGGTTTTGTATTTGGCCTTATGGTCAGGACAGTAGCTACGGCGCCAAAGGCGCTCTGAGCGTCTAAGCTCCAGTTTAAGAGTCTTGAGCTCCGGGCTAAACCAACGGTGAGCCTCGTGAGGGCGGATGGATTTGACTAGCTTGAGGGGGGCTACTAAATCACATGCAGAAGAGAGCCAGTTACCAACTGCAGCGGCCTGTGAGTCAAGGGGAATACCAGTGAGGTCTGGGGAAGAAGAAGCAAGGGAGTGAGAGAGGGAAGCCAAGTCAACACGATTCCAGCTACGGGAGAAAACATTCTTGGGGCGAAGGGGCTTGTGAGGGGAGCCAGTAGTGATAGAGAAAGAGATGAGGGAATGGTCAGACCAGGTACATGGGAGGATACTGGGGGGGGAAACTATGTCCTGGGATGACCAGACTTGGTCCAGGATGTGTCCGAATTTGTGGGTGGGAACCAGGACGTGGGACTTAAGGTTGAGACAGAGGAGAGTGGCCGTGAAGTCCTTAGATGCTGAGTCCTCCCTGGGATCGCCAGGCCAGTAGTTAAAATCCCCAAGCAAAAGGACAGAGGAGTTATTAACCACCAGCGTGGCGAGAAGTTCCTGCAGGGAAGCCACGAACAGGGGCATGTTCAGGGGAGGGCGGTAGACAAGGACAACGGTGAGAGGTGCCGGCAGATTGGAAGAGCGTGCGACCAGGAAGTCCACTCCAGCGATGGGTGCTTGGGGGAGAAGCTGGAATTGAATAGTGGATCGGACAATCATGGCAACACCCCCCCCGACCTTGTCCGCGGGGCGGTCAGCCCGAAGGACATAGTAGGAATGGGGAAGGATGGCAAGAATGTCGGGGAGGGAAGCCTCCGAAAACCATGTTTCTGTTAGGAACAGAAAATCAGGGGAGTCTGTAGTGAGAAGATTAAACAGGTCAAGTTGGTGTTTGCCTGCCGAGCGAGTGTTGAGGAGATAAGCAGAAGCAGTGTGAGGGGGAGGTGAGGGTCCAATGGGGAGGGGATCGATGTCTGGCGTAGGGAGGGGAAGAATTGGGTGAGGAGACACAACACGGTCTGAGCGGGGAACATAGATGTCTAAAGCAACAAGATGCTGCATGAGGGTGTGGGGGAGAGGCACATCAATGGTGTAGGAGAGAAGCTGAGCAGGCGTGTATGACAACAAGGAAACAGGGGGTGTGGCCCCTGGTCCCGGCCCGTCGCGGACGGGCGCAGACGGGCTTAACTTAGGCGCAACTTCGGCGCGCCTTCGTCGCGCCCGCTGCGCTCGTCCGCTGCGCGGCCGGGATAATAGTGCCATAAGTAGGAGACCGGAAGTAGCGGGCGTGGCAGGGGGTGGAGGGACAGAGGAGCTGCCCCGCCAACCAGAGAGCAGCCCAAGATGTAGCACACGCCCGTCCCCGCCCTCGTGACCTGCCCGTCAGAGGGGGAGGGAACGCTCAGCGTGGGGCGCTCTGGAGGCGGCTAACAGGAAGTCCCAAGAAGATAGGGGGTGCGCGGTGTCCTCAGCGCAGCCCCTGAAGCAGAAGCAGGGTAAGTAAAGTGTCCAAGCACTAATTAAAAAGATCGTTGCGCCGCGCCACGGCAGCGTTGTTGCTCCCGGCGAAGCCTCGGGAGGTCTGGTGATTCAACAGAGCTAGGCGGGACTAGCCCGGCAGGAAGAAATTGCCAGGGGGGGAGGGACAGAGGAGCTGCCCCGCCAACCAGAGAGCAGCCCAAGATGTAGCACACGCCCGTCCCCGCCCTCGTGACCTGCCCGTCAGAGGGGGAGGGAACGCTCAGCGTGGGGCGCTCTGGAGGCGGCTAACAGGAAGTCCCAAGAAGATAGGGGGTGCGCGGTGTCCTCAGCGCAGCCCCTGAAGCAGAAGCAGGGTAAGTAAAAAGTGTCCAAGCACTAATTAAAAAGATCGTTGCGCCGCGCCACGGCAGCGTTGTTGCTCCCGGCGAAGCCTCGGGAGGTCTGGTGATTCAACAGAGCTAGGCGGGACTAGCCCGGCAGGAAGAAATTGCCAGGGGGGGAGGGACAGAGGAGCTGCCCCGCCAACCAGAGAGCAGCCCAAGATGTAGCACACGCCCGTCCCCGCCCTCGTGACCTGCCCGTCAGAGGGGGAGGGAACGCTCAGCGTGGGGCGCTCTGGAGGCGGCTAACAGGAAGTCCCAAGAAGATAGGGGGTGCGCGGTGTCCTCAGCGCAGCCCCTGAAGCAGAAGCAGGGTAAGTAAAGTGTCCAAGCACTAATTAAAAAGATCGTTGCGCCGCGCCACGGCAGCGTTGTTGCTCCCGGCGAAGCCTCGGGAGGTCTGGTGATTCAACACATCCTAACCTCTCTGCAGGCTGGTTTCCGGGCAGGGGTTTCCACGATCGACCAGCTGTTCAGATTACAGCTGGTATACTGGAGGATGGTCATCCTAGGGAAGGGTAGTTTGTATTTGATTTTTGTGGACCTTCAGACTGCATTCGACCTGGTCCAGAGGGACAAGCTTTGGGTAATTCTAAATGAGATGGGTGCCCCGGCCTATTTGTGTGAGATACTCAAGCGCATGCATCAAGGGACGTATGCTAGGGTGAGGTTTGGCAGGGGAGGGGCATTGTCATCCCCGTTCCCAGTGGAAAGGGGAGTGAGGCAAGGGTGCGTCCTAGCCCCCACGCTTTTCTCCCTATTTCTTAATGGTCTGATTATTTTCCGACTGGGAGCAAAAAACTTGGACTCCCCTACCTTAGCTGGACGGAAAATTCTGGCCCTAATGTTCGCATACGATACCCTCCTATTGTCAAAGTCATTGGGGGGTATTCAGCTCACACTAGAGGCTTTCTCCAGTTTTTGCAAATTAAGGAACTTGGAAATTAATTTTGCCAAAACCAAGTACATGGTGTTTAACATGAAACACCCGAATTGCCCCCATCCGCACCTGGACGGATTGGCTCTGGACCGGGTTTCCACATTTGAGTATTTGGGGGTCACCCTAAATGACAGAATGGACTGGGGCTCGCAGATAGTTAAAGCTAATCTGAAGCTTGCCCAATCCTCGGGTGGTATCCTAAAAGTTTTAAACAAATCTTCCCTTAAACTGATGGGACCACCCGTAGAGATATATAAAGCTCAGGCAAGAGGTGGTGCGCTATACGGGGCGGAATTATGGGGACATGTAAGTGCGGCGCCCCTCTCCCTCACTGAGAATAGTTTTATGAGGCGTCTCCTGAGACTCCTTCGGAGCACTCCCCTTACCCCACTAAGGCTGGACATGGGTCTGGTGCCCATCCAGGACGTCGTCTCGAATCGTCCATTACTATACTGGAGACGACTTTGGGCGACCCCGGAACTTGAGAGTTACAGGGAGGACCTGCAGGATCTGCTAGCAAGAAAGGGTGCGGGGAGGATCCCATGGATAAAGTATATCCAGCTCCTTTCTCAGTCTCTTGGTAGGGGGGGACCTGTGGTCTTCTAATAATAAAATAATAATAAAGACATTTATAGAGCGCCTGGAAAATAGTACGCCATCTCGGCGTGTCCCCGCGCTAAAAGAAGAGGCGAGAAACTCATAAGGGGGAGAAGACAGTATGAGGCAAGGGGCAATTAAATAGGCTATAAGGAGAACAGATGAGTTTTAAGTTGCCGTCGGAAAATGGTTTCTGAAGGCTCCAGGCGGAGATGGCTGGGAAGTTTATTCCATGCTATTGCAGCCGCCACTCTGAAAGACCGACCTCCCATTTTTTCTCTCCTATAGCGGTAGGTCATAAGCGTGCCCATACTGCTAGATCTGAGTGATCTGCGTGGTTCATACCTGGTAACCAGACCTGTCAGATAGCTGGGGGTTTTATTCCAGATGATCTGATGACATATTAGGAGTGCTTTGTACTGTATTCTTTTTTTCACTGGAAGCCAGTGGAGGGCATCCAGGGTGGTTTTAGAGTTGGCTCTTCGAGGGAATCTAAGCACTAGGCGGGCTGCAGCATTTTGCAATATCTGGAGTCTTCCAATGCTTTTACAAGAAGCTCCCAGGAAAAGAACATTTCCATAATCGAGGCGTGACGTTATCAGTACCTGGGTCATAGTGCGCCGGGCCTCCAAAGGAAGGAGATCGAGGGTTTTGTTGAGAGTCTTTAGGACTCCAAAGCACTTGCCTACTAGACGGTTGATGTGTGTCTCATAAGAGAGTGTGGGATCCATCCATATCCCTAAATTCTTTTGGCTTCAGTACATGGTGTAGGCATATCACCTAAACAGCTTGGCCACCAATCACATGTCCAAAGCCGTTGATCACCACCAACCACCAGGACTTCTGTCTTGGATCCGTTTAGTTTAAGGCAGTGCGAGTCCATCCAAGTGGCCAGTGCTTGCATACAGGCTCTGAAGTTATTAGCTTCAGCAGCCAGCGTTTGAGTGAAGGTGAGTAAGAGCTGTGAATCGTCGGTGTAGGATACAATCTCTACGCCGAACGATTGAACTAACTCAGCCAGGGGGGCCATATATAGGTTAGGTATAGGAGGCCTGCGCCCAGCTCTCAAGAAAAACCTTGACCTCGCAGTTGAGAGAGCATGGTATGGCCCTCTTATTATCAAATTCCTCCCTGGGTAGACTTACTGATGAGAGATTCCTCAACGACATCCAGCCCCCCCTGGCAAAGAAACTTTATATCCAGTTCAGGCACGGCTCACTCCCTTTCAGGGAGGCCACTGATAAGTGGTCAAATGCTTCACCTCCAGGGAGCATTTGCCCAGAGTGCGCAGGGAGACAGAACTGCACGTTCTGCTCTTTTGCCCCTCGTACTCTCGGGCAAGAGCAAAATGGATAATTATTTTCTGCAAGTCTAATGGGTATAAGGGATTACAGGGAGACCTCCGGAATCCCTAAAACTGACACCACCTTTCTGACAGTATATGCAACGGCAAAATTTCTTCTGTCTATGTGGTTCACTAGGTGTGCAATATTTAAAAAACTAATTAATTCATTAATTACTGCTTCTGGGGTGCTATAATGTTATAACAGCGGAGGGTTTTTTCCTAATAAAGAAATCAGGCAGTTCAGTAGGGAATCTTAGTTGCCCTCGTGAGATACTTATGTATGTATTTTCTTAATCTTTTTATTCTTTTAAGAACGTTGCCCACCGAGGTCTTTTGCATTTTTTTAAACTGTATTTATATTTAAATTGTATTGAAGTATGTGCACATCTGTAAATATGTCTTTTTATGGTTTTTTACCGATAATAAAAGCTTTATGACTGACTGATTTAGGCATTAATCCTACACAAACAAAGATGTAGTAAACATAAAGCTGTACTTGGGTGTACTTCTTTCTTTGAATGTAGCCTATCTGATCCTGTAGCATGAGGAATTAGGGCGCACACAAAACATGATTCGTTGGTCTTTTCTGAACCTATGTCTGACATATGTTGATACCACATATTATTTGACAGTCTGGTAAGAGCATTATGTTCTTTTCGTAGATGTAAACTGTTAGAACTAAAGGATACGTTTCTATAGAAGAGAAGAAAGGATAGTATAGTATCAAGAGTCAAAAAAAGAAACATAAAAACAAAAATACATATCTTTTGTGGTGTCTTTCCAAACAATTGTCCAAAAGTAGAGGTGGGGTTTTTTTCAATGACAATCTTCTCCACCCCCTCTTTTTCCATTTACTTTGGTTGATACTTGACAAGATGCTGGGTTCAAATGAACGTTGGTATGGTGGAACCAAAGCTTTCTGCCATCCACCGTGAGGGTAGAGGAAATTCCCATGGTCACCGCGTATGGTTCCTCTAACCATTTCTCCTTCCCTTTCCAGACACAGTTCAGTGTGTAAATCTGATCACCTACGCGCACAATTGGAAGAACGACCTCAGTGGTGGCGCACTTCTCCTTCCCTTTGGTTACCTGTTTTGAGATGAACTTTGCAGCTTTGATTAGTTCACAACAGTAAACGTGTATTTCATTGTTAAGAATTTCTGAGGTACTTTCTCCCTGTATTTTACTCCTACTGGCAGGGACTTATATTTTCATGGGTCTCCCTGTCACTATCTGATGGGGGTGTTGGGTGATGATCAGAACTATGTGTATTCTTAAGGGAAAAGAGTACTAATGGTAGGCAATACAACATAGCATATAGCTTATTGATCTTACTCTTCAAGAGGCTGTTCAGGTGCTTGACAATACCATTACTTTAGGGATGGTATACAGAGGATATTTTATGTTTTATCCCCAATTGTGTTGTAATATGTTTGAAAAGTGAATTCATGAAGTGTGTGCCATTGACGGATCTTGTGGAATTCCCCATCGTGGAATTACTTCACAAGTCAGAAATGAAGCTGCTGACTTAGCATCACAATGGATGCATGGTCCTGCTTCGATCTATCAAGAAAAAGGGCAAACCACAACTATGAGGTAACTGTAGTTGCTGAACCTATCTATCATATCCACAAAGTTCATATAAAGGGCTTTTAAAGGACCATGTGGTCGTGGATTGGTAGAAACTATCACTTTTAGTGTGGGATTAGGAGAAAATTGTTGATAAACAATACAGCTATGAAGATACTTGGTACGAATGTCATGCAATTTGGGAACAAACCAGTCTTGTATTTGCATAGATAAGTGATCTCTTGAAGTGTGAGCTGGTAAATGCAACTGATCAAGAGCTATTATAAGAAAAGGCCTGTGGCATTACTGGTTTACCTGTAAACAATTGTTCATATATTAGGTCATCCCCTGATTGGATGCATCCTCCCATAACTGTTTTTCATGTAAAGGAGCAGCTTCCTGAAGTTCTTGCAGATGTCTCAGCATAATGAGGTGTGTCATTGTCTGTGAAATTAGATTCAGGCCGTGAGGCAGTCTGAGCCACCAGAACAGGAACATATTGGGAACCTGATGGCACAGGCAGGGGTGTGCGCCTAGCTGCATCTTTAGCTTCCCAATCTGCAAGTGCATTACACCTAGACACAAAATCCTGTCCTTTTGTATGTTCTGCACATTTTACAACTGCCACTGCCTGTGGTAACACAAGTGCCTTAATTGGAGCCTCTGGGAGGTTTTTATGCATAATAGGACTTCCGTCTGACTTAAGGAAACCACTCCTGTTCCATCTCGTAATGCAGCAATATACAGTGGTTGTCACGTAGGTTGAATATGACAGCGTAATGACTTTCCTGCTCATTGCTAAAGAGCCGCTATTAATGCTATTAATTCTGCTGCTTGATATACTGTGAACATCTGCTTTGCTGGAACAATTTTTTCTTATAAAGTTTTGCCTTTCTGATTTTTTGTCTTGCAGCAGATTTATATAGTGCAATTTATCAGCTGGAGAGATTAAGGGCCTTATGTAGGTAGCTAAATACCGGTTGGTAACGGCAGAAATTCGGTAAAATTGCCGTTACCGACCGGTATTTAGGCATTTGAGATATAGGAGGCAAAAGTAAGGATTCGTTCAATATGAATCGGTAAATACCGATTCATCATTACCGAATTCTAAATTACCGAATCGGTATTTTCCGAATCCTTATTTTCCGAACCCACTCCTGGAGCAACCAACACCAAGGGCACACGCCATACCAACACATGTGCAGGTGCTCTGTAGCCTACACCTGCTTGCATCTGGCAGTTACCAGGGTGTGATAGCTGCGGTAGGTGGGGTGTCCCAGAGCTTCAGGAAGTTCCTGGACGCCATGATGCAGAGAATGCATCATTACATCAGCTTCTCTGACACACATGCAGAACTGCTGAAGACAAAGACTGACTTTTACCAAATGGCACAGTTCCCACATGTGAACGGCTGCATTGATGGCACACACATCCCACGACTCCTACATCTTCCAGAACAATGGGATCTACACACGCCTGACAGCGGGGGAATTCGGAGAAGGATACCTGCTAGGTAAAACACTGTGACACACCCTGATAGATACTGTAGATGTAGGTGTTGTTGTGCATGTGACTAATGGCTCTCTCCTTTCCACATAGGCGATAGTGCATATTCCGTTCGCTCGTTCATCTTGACACCTTACCTGAACCAAACAACCCAGAGTGAAATACGATACAACGTGGCACACAAATCTACTCGCAATGTCGTGGAGTGCACCTATGGGCTATTAAAAAGCAGATTCCGCTGCCTCCACAAAAGCGGAGGCGCACGTTAGTGCT
The DNA here is from genome assembly GCF_964263255.1 of Lissotriton vulgaris. Lineage (NCBI taxonomy): Eukaryota > Metazoa > Chordata > Amphibia > Caudata > Salamandridae > Lissotriton > Lissotriton vulgaris. The sequence goes on from NC_141693.1 coordinate 1,900,734,817, forward strand.
CACCCCTCATCTGCTGTAAAATAATCGCAACTTGTGCAATGCTGCACAACCTTGCCACTAGAAAGGAACAGCAGTAGAATTAACAGATATTGAGGACAATGATGAAGAAAATGCACAGCCTGAGCCCAACACAGCAGGAGTGGCGCCAGCAACAGATGGGAGACAGAGATGGGCAGAGATCACCTGCAACTATTTCTAAGTAAGTAAGGAGACACAGCCAGCAGTTGTATGTTCATGACGTAGTTTAATACCTTGCCACTATACAAAGAACAAATGGCACACCATGCCAATCCAAATGCAGACAACCTTAATAGGTAGTCATGGGCTACTTCACCCTAAATATGTACATAAAGGTGTGGGCAGCATTAACGTCTGCACCCACAATCAACAGTGCTGGATGCCTGCAGCTGCCCTTCCTCACTCTGCTGAGCCAGGGCCCGCAGCATGCCGCCTGCTGCTTCTCCGTGTGTCTGAGACAGGGGGGGTATTGCTGCTCCTGCTGGTGGTCTCGTCACTCTCCCCCACAACTAGTGCACCAGCGTTGGCTGCCTCGGTGGTCAGAAGCACTTCCAGTGTGGTTGTCACCTTCCCCATCCCACTGGTGACATCAGTGCAGCAGTGCACGAGCCCCTCCTTCAAGGCCACGGAGCGCCTGCAGAGCAGGGAAGTGGCAGTTGCCAGACAGTTCACTGCCTTGGTGTGCTGCTGCATGTACTGCCTCTGCCTGCGCATTCTTGCCCTGTCCTCATCCAGTTTGTCACAGAGTATCATCAAGGACTGGGACATGTCCCGCAATCCCCCTGCCATCTCCTTGATGCCCTCAGCCATGGAGCTGATGCCCCTGTCAATATTGCCCATGTTTTGGTTTAAGTGCTGCATTTGTCTTTGCACTGATTGTATGGCCTTCCCCTGCAGGCGCTGCACTTTAACCATACTGGCCTCGATCCCTCCGAAGACCCCTTCACCCTGCTGAGTTGTGCTGCGCTCCCGGACCCTGCGGTGTCTCGCACCTGTGTGCACACCCTCGGAGGTGGAATGCAGCCCAGCATTGGTTTCCTCCAGTGGAGCAGTTGGTGTATCACCCTCCCTTGTGTCCTTAGAGGATGACTCCATGACATGGAGAGTGGCTACAGCATGCCTCCTGGGCCTTACCACTACCAGTGATGTTGAAGCTGGAGAGGCTGACTGTTCTTGTGAGGCCTGCTGTGGAGGTGATTCAATCAGCAGTGTCGATGCTGGCTCTGCTGTTGTGGCTGGCTCTGGTGGTGCAGCTGCCTATGGTGTTGGTGCCAGTGGTGGTTGAGTGCTGTGACCTGCACTTGTGCTGGCATCCTCAGTCCTTCCCTTACGGGGTGCCCTTCCCTCCTTCTCCTGCGCTGTCCTGCGCGATGACTCTCCTATGGACAGATATGGACATTAGCTCAGTGGTCCTGCAACCCTGTATTTCACTATTAAATTACAATCCAGTCACACTATCTCAATGTCCTCTACTGCTTCTGACTGGTGTGTGTGTGGCATGCCATGTTGTTTGGTCTGATGACTGGTCATGATGGGTGTTTCACTGACTACATCTCCCATGATGCATTGGTGGTGTATACCAAAACCTGTGAATGTGAGTTACACAGCCACATTGGGGAAGGGAGATAGGGTAGGGGGGAGGATTGCTGTGCATACTTCTTACCTTGTTTTGTGGCAGCTCTGGCTGTGCTGTCTGCATCCCCGATCCCAGACACACTCTCGGGCTCCAGGGTCGACTCCACCAGCTGCTCCAGGTCAGTGAGGGCAGGTGCCCTGCTCCCTCCTCCCCTGTGACACTGGCCTCTTTCCTCTGTACAGCCAGTTTCTTCTTGGTAATGATCCGGAGATCATACCACCTTTTTTTGAGGTCATCAATCTCACGTGGGCTCAACCCAATGGCGTTCACCTTTGCCTGAATTGCCAGCCAGTTCCTCCTTTTCACAGCCTCTGCTACCTGCAGGGTCTGTTTTCCAAAAAGCTGGGTGTGGTGTCTCACCACCTCCTACACAAGCACCTGAAGCTCACTTGTACTGAACTTCATCTTCCCTTTTCTGTCTGCCCCTTCCCTCTCTGATTCTTGGGTTGCCATCCTGCAGTTCTGCTCAGCACAGTTCAGCCAGTGGCTCAGTTGCTCATAGCTCTCCAGAAGGTTCTAATTGTCTGCACCTGCATGGGTGTGGCCACTTCCTGGTTGTGGGGTGGGGTGGGGTGGATGCACATGATTGGTTGAATCCTCAATTGATTGTATTTTGAATCTCTGAATCAGTATTTACCGATTTGGTATTTACTGATTCGGAAGAAGTTTCCGAATTTTTTCCGAATCGGTAAATGTTACTGAATTTTTTCCTACATCTCATTTACCGATACCGGAATACCGAATCAGTAAAATTCGGTATTTAGGAGTCTGTAAAATATATTTACCTACATATGGCCCCAAGTGATTTGTCTAGAAATTAGAATCACAGGATGTTGCACCACGGAGTCTCAAACAGAGATCCCCAGCTCTCGAGTCAGCAACACTGACCACTGTACCACATGCTCTCCACTCCTGTGATACTTGTTTAAATAGTGGGAGGAATGTGGTGGGGAATGTGTTTGTTTTATTTTAGGGTTGCCTCCTTTCTAGTTGAAAATAGCGAGCATCTGGTTCTCTTTTCAGTTTCCGCTAAGGGCGAGTAGCTGTCTGGAGCCCAGAGAGGAGTGTGATGTTGCAGTCTTGGATGGTGTTCCTTCCTGTACTTCTACTAGTTTGTTCTTGCAATAAGGATAGTTTTAAAAGCGCTCACAAAAGACTCTAGTAGTAGTAGTAGTGCAATTCTGAGAATCCCTGCAGCTTGTTGACTTGTACCAGAGGGTTATCCGCTCAGAGGGAAGTCTCTTCTGTTATTTTCCTGTTCCATTTGACTGATGTGAGTGTTGTATACCATACCTCAATGATAGTAGGGCAGCTGGAGGTAGGCCACTTAATAGGTTACTCCTATGTAAGTAGTGTACTGGGGACTTGTCCTTCGTTGCCTAGAATTCAGTGCGATATACGCGGTTTGCCGCAGAGCTGCATATCCAATGACTGATGACGAGCAGGCGTGTCACCTTGTATTAGGAATGGGGTCCATCATGCCCAGTCGGCCGTCTTAAGGGAACTTGCAGCAATTGGTGTAATTTTGGGAAAAAGAGAGAGGGGCTCTTGATTACCCAAAGGGAAATAGAGCACCAGTATACTATCAAGTAAATAAAGAGTTTTTCCCTATGGGAGATACAGTGTTCTCAGATCCAGACAGGATTCAGAGTTTTATCATACTCAATCTACAACATTCACTCCACTTTCAGTCTGTTGGCTTGGGAGACACTTACCAAAACGAAAAAACAATGTGTAAGTAAAAAATATACAATTTATTACAATAAAAAACATATGAATACTTTTGCATTTGTAATTAAAAACATGTAGTACAACAAATTAAAACCACCTAATGTGGAAATGGAGAAAAGAGTGGGAAAAGACGCTAGTATCTGTCTTAATCTGGTCACTTCGGGCCTTAGTTTGACAACAATGGGAGGAGTGATTTTTCCTTTCAACCAAAAACAGTTTGTTGGCAACTCCGAATGTGACACTTTTTAAATGCGTCGACGCGTTTCGGGAACCTTAGTTGATAGTGGTCCCCTTCTTCAGGACAGTTTCTATTTGTTTTCTCCAATACACTGTGTATCACCTAATGCATAAATAGAACATAGCTTTAGTTTCTTGTGCATGCCTATTGACAATAACTCATCATTTACAAACACTACCATTACATTTCTGTGCCCTATATTACAATAAAACATAGTTTTTTACACACATATTGCAATGTCTACTACATTTCTAGAGACAATTGTACCTTTTCAATTTGTTGCCCCTTGTTATTCATGTAGTCTCTAATCAATGTTTACAATTACATCCCTACATATTGAAGCCCACTGTTTAGCTAGTGGCAACCCAGCCGATCAAACATTCTGCCGCAACTTTCATACCACATGTATATATATCACACATTTGGTTACTAACCGATGCAACAGCATCTTGGTAATTCCTGTGTATTCTTTGTTCTTGTTTCTGGGATCGTTTTCACTAATATGGATTCCCACGTTCCTATCTTTTATAAAGTAGAACGCTACGTTAATAAAATATATAGTTTTATGCTCGATAGATCCGACCTATATAACGGTACTAACATGGTTACCTCGGTTTAAAATGAAGAGGGCCGATTTTAATTTTCACTGATTTCTTTTCGGTTTGCTCTTCAGGTTTCTATTGTTATAAAGCAACCTGTCGGTATAATTTTTTTTTTCTTATTACCCTCTTATATCACGTTGACTCTATTGACTGACACTCGAGATAACTGGTATTTACCTCCGAGGTTCCTGTGTTCTGTGTACCACGTTCAGACGGATATACGTTCTGACGATGGTTCTATAAAATATACATATATAGTTTTAAAAATCTTATCCTTATTCAAAATACACAACTGATATTCTATGTTATTCCGGATGCTTACCTTTTTTACAATTTTCGGTCTCTTTTAACTGGTTTATTTGGCGCACCCGGGTAGTAAGAGCTCGTGGCTGTATAAAAAACATGAATTTGTTTTTGTAATTCTGGCGGGAGACTTTAAAAGCTTCATTATTGCTGCTCTTATCGCTTTGTTAAAACTAATTCTGACTCCGCTATGTTCCCCTTTTCTTAAAATTAACATATTAGGAGTTACTTTTGATCGCACATCTAGGTTCACGTCTTTTACGTTTAGCGGTGCAGGTTTCCGTCTTACCTATTTGTGTTCGCCGGTGCGTATTCCCGGGTTGCTGCTGCGGCGTCTGTGAGATCACCACTTAGTTCTCAGGAAAGGACTCGTGTAGCGCGTAACGTCGCTTTTTAAACACGTTATTCTGACACGTGGTCCCAGTAACCTTTGAGTGGTTAAATGGTCCACGTGTTACGTGTGCACGATTCCTAGTGCAAGTAAACCCTTTTTTTTAATTGTCAGAAGTTAGGGGATGGAAGTTTTTTTTTTGTTTTTTTATATTGTTGTTGTTCCTTGCTCAGGAATAACTTTATTGTTCGCTGCGCACTTTTTATTCTTACACCCTGATGTTTCAAGGTTCTAAAGGCACAAATGGGACTGCTACTATTTTATTTTATTATAGATGACAATTTTATCTTTTTCTATTTAAACTGAGAGGATGTTAATTCGCATGTGATGTTGTATATATAAAGGTGTTTAATCTCACATAAGTTAGATTTTTATAATCGTAGTCTTATAGATGATAACAATCTACAAATATCTCACTGGAAATTCATAATTTTTGTGTTTCAAAGCGAAACACCAGTTATAACGTTGTCCTCTATATTATACCAATCAGTTATAATAGTTATTCACCCTCCTATTTTTTACAGCTCTATGCTACGATTTTCATCCAATCTGCCTTAGTGTTCAAACCACGATTCACAGTGTCTAGGGTAGAAATGTACCATTGTTCTCTGTTCTTTCTCTTTTGTTCAACATTGCCTCCTCTTTTGGACATTTTAATTTTTTCTATTATTAACCACGAAAATTCGGTGTGTTTGTGTTTAAATTCAGCAAAGTGTTCAACCATAGGGGCATTTTCTTCACCTGTTTTTAGTGCAGATCTATGTTCTAGTAGGTGTAATCTGATTTCTCTTCCTGTCTCTCCTACATATGCTAATTTGCACGGGCACAGTATTATATACACTAAATTACAGCTTCTGCAATTATTTAAAGTTTTCGAAGTCAAAGTATAATCATTGTAGATTAATGATTTACTAACTATGCAGTTCTCACAAATAGAACAGTTGCTGCATCTATGGTTACCCACTGCTTTGGTACCATTCATTGTCAGTTGATTAGCCTGGTTTTCCTCTCTATATGTATGCACTAAATTCTGACGAATGTTTTCATTACGTCTGAATGCGAAGATTGGTTTAGGGATTTTTTCCTGTTTTCCATCATTTAAAATGTCCCAACTTGAATGGATGACATTTTTTAATTTGTTGCTGATGTTGGAAAATTGATTGGTGGAGAAGTGTGGCTCAGGGGTTAGAGGCGGCAGACCCGGAAGCTGAGATCGGCCCTGGACCAGGGTTCAATTCCCCGCCTCGGCGGATCTTGAGCTCAATAATTCCACTGACTCGATAATTCTCGCTCTGGTGCCTACTCGGCTCACGGGTTCACACTCTGCGACTCTGGGCAATAGCTTGCTTAATCTCCACAACGGCCCCTCGCGGCGGGATGCCTGGCTTTCACCTTGTGGATACCCTGCCGGGGTTATCTCACAAGGGAATACCAGGACGGGTTCCCTAAGCAAGCGCATAGATGCCTGCGATGTGGGCGATTTGCGCTATATAAATACATGTACATTTACATTTACATTTACTGACAAATACCAGTCTAGAGTCACTCCCCAATTGTTTCTTAGGATTCGGCTCAGAGTGTATCATGCTTTCCCGATTGTAAAATCGTGCTCTTTTGCATGAATTCTTTATAAGTTTTTTAGGATATCCTCTTTCTTTTAACTTCTCACTCAGTTTTTCTGCATGTCTCAGAAAGTCTTCCATATTAGAACAGTTCCTCCTAAGTCGGAGAAACTGTCCGAATGGTACATTGTCCCGTTGGGATCTGGGATGGTAACTGTTATAATGTAATAATGTGTTTTTGTCAGTGGGTTTTGTATACAACTCCACTTCTAGACTTCCTTCTCTGTTTTTTATGGTGATATCCAGAAAATTTACTGAGTTTCTATCATAGACAGCTGAAAACCTTAGATTCCTATCTCCCAGGTTTAACCATTCTAGGAAAATCCTCCCAGGGTATCTGTTTCTCCTTGCCAAATGAAAAAAATGTCGTCAATGAAGCGGCGCCACAATAAAATGTTCTCAAAAAAAGGGGCCGCTTCATTGAACACATGCTTCTCTTCAAATTTGGCCACATATAGACATGCCAGGCTCGGCGCACAGGTCGCGCCCATGCTGGTACCTTTACACTGCAGGAACAGCTCTTCCTTGAATAGGAACATATTGTTTTTAAGTACTAAAGTTATACACTGCATGATAAAATCCTTATTTGCACCTCTAAGGTCTGCATTTTTCAGGATCTCATCAACAACCACTATGGTGTTGTCTTGTGGTATATTGGTGTATAACGCCTCTATATCGAGGGTCACCATTATTTGATTGTTAGGATTGTATGTCAGTCCTTCTACCATTGAAATCATATGTGCTGAGTCCCGCACATATGATTTTTGTTTTAATACCAAGGGTTTTAGAAAGGTGTCAGCGTACTGGCTTAATGGTTCTAGGCGTGAACCTATGCAGCTAACGATAGGTCTCATGGGCGGATTTCTTGTATCTTTATGTATTTTAGGGAGACCATATATGGCTGGTATCCTAGCATCTTTATTGTATAAAAAATCATGTTCTGCTTTACAAATCCAACCTTTCTCTAATGCATTCTTTACTTTCTCCCTGACATCCTTGTCCAAGGTTTCTAATTTAGTGAAGGAAACTTTTTGATAGTGTTCTCTGACTTCTAGAAGGTCCAACATCTTCATGTTGTAGGCTTCCGTATTGAAAACTACCACTTCCCCGCCTTTATCAGCGGGTTTGATGGTGAGCTGTAAGTTATTTTTTAGTCCAATCATGGCCTTTCTCTGTTCTTTGGACATATTATTTGTATCAGGATAAGTGTGCTCCATGATTTTTCTAACTTTGGATTCGACTGTTTTTTCAAACGTCTCCACGTTTTTACCCACCTGGGAAATAGTTGGATTGAAGGTGGATTTTTGTTTGACCTGAAATATTTGTAGCTGGATTGTAATCTCTCTCTGCAAAAAACTCTTTTAACCTGATTTCTCGAAAAAATGCTTTTAGATCTTTTTCTAAATTAAACTTATTAACTATAGCTGTGGGGGCAAAAGTGAATCCTCTTTCCAGCACATCAAGTTCTATTTTGCTAAGGGAATGGCATGAGAGGTTAATTATGGGAAATTTTTGTGTTTCCTTGGGATCTAATGACGATATCGTTGGCTCCTCGTGTTGGGATAATCCTGAGGTGCCTGGTTGTGTTGATAATTCGTCCTGTTCCCTCCTCTTTGGGGCTGGTATGGTTTCCTTTGATACTGGCCTCTGTATTGATATGATTTGCCCTCCCTCCTTTGGCGGTTCTCTAAAAAATGGTTTCCACCATTTGGTTCACTATTATAGCCCCCATTGCCTGAGTTTGAACCTTCATCTTCACTACTTGATCCTGATGTTTCAGAAAAAGTGACACTTTTTTTAGGACCTCTGTTGTAAATTGGTCTATTGTCAGTATTTCTTTCCTCTCTTGGTTGTTGAAAATAGTCTTTGTTGGTGTATGGATAAACCATCTCTACACTGTATTTGTTAACATCCTTTTTTAATTTTATGGTCTTTTTATTTATCAAGTAGTCTCTGTAACCATCAATTTCCAAATTTAGCTCATCTAAACGTTTTTTGGCATCCTCGACTGCTGACATTTCTTGAAGTGCAAGTTCTAATTTCTCTATTTCCTTACGTTCTATAACTACCCTCTCTTGAGCAGTTTCAATAATCAAAAGGATTCAGTCCCTGCTGCATCTGTTAGCAATATGAGTCCAGGTTTCTAGAAACTTCTGATTATCGACAAATAACCCTGGCTCATTACGTACTTGGAGTCCCATGGGTATAACCCCTGATCTTGCATATTGTACTAAGAACTCCGCATGGAGTTCAGGCCTCACTGCTTTTTTCTTTATGTTTAACACGTTACTCCATTTATCGTTGTTGCCTGTAACAACTACAATCTTATTAGTATTGTTAGCTGTAGACCCAACTATTTTGTTGAATTGGTCTTCTGTGAATCCAAAGATTTTGAAGGGGTCCATGATGTATCAAAGACTCCAGTGGCCTGTCACTAAAAAGTGATCTTTTTGCCTATAAGCGGTTACTCTCCAGCCAAAGGGCTGTACTGAGCAGTTTTGGAAAAAGAGAGAGGGGCTCTTGATTACCCAAAGGGAAATAGAGCACCACTATACTATCAAGTAAATAAAGAGTTTTTCCCTATGGGAGATACAGTGTTCTCAGATCCAGACAGGATTCAGAGTTTTATCATACTCAATCTACAACATTCACTCCACTTTCAGTCTGTTGGCTTGGGAGACACTTACCAAAACGAAAAAACAATGTGTAAGTAAAAAATATACAATTTATTACAATAAAAAACATATGAATTCTTATGCATTTGTAATTAAAAACATGTAGTACAACAAATTAAAACCACCTAATGTGGAAATGGAGAAAAGAGTGGGAAAAGACGCTAGTATCTGTCTTAATCTGGTCACTTCGGGCCTTAGTTTGACAACAATGGGAGGAGTGATTTTTCCTTTCAACCAAAAACAGTTTGTTGGCAACTCCGAATGTGACACTTTTTAAATGCGTCGACGCGTTTCGGGAACCTTAGTTGATAGTGGTCCCCTTCTTCAGGACAGTTTCTATTTGTTTTCTCCAATACACTGTGTATCACCTAATGCATAAATAGAACATAGCTTTAGTTTCTTGTGTATGCCTATTGACAATAACTCATCATTTACAAACACTACCATTACATTTCTGTGCCCTATATTACAATAAAACATCGTTTTTTACACACATATTGCAATGTCTACTACATTTCTAGAGACAATTGTACCTTTTCAATTTGTTGCCCCTTGTTATTCATGTAGTCTCTAATCAATGTTTACAAATACATCCCTACATATTGAAGCCCACTGTTCAGCTAGTGGCAACCCAGCCGATCAAACATTCTGCCGCAACTTTCATACCACATGTATATATATTAAGCATGGGCGGAAAATCCGTTACGCTCGCGGATTTTGTGGATTTTCGGTAAATTCGCAATCCGCGAGATCCGCGAATTTCCCGCAAAATCCGCAAATTCGCACGCAGCAGATTCTTTGCTGCGTGCGGTGTAAGTTCGCACTTGCGAACTTACACAAAACCCTCGCGAACTGGCAGAAATCCTTGCAAACTGGCAGAAATCCTTGCGAACACAAAAAAAGCATTCAGCAGGTTCAAAAGTTCAAACTCATCATTAGTAATCATTCCCTGTAGTGCTTCCTGACAAGGGCCCCTCCAGAGTTCAGTTGCTAGTTGCAACAATTATATGACCCTGCTCTGACCCTCACAGCAGGCTCATAGAATAGCTACAAGTAGGCCACAAAGGTCCTGGAAAAAAAATTGCACTGCAACAGAAAGCAAATTACAGATAAGGAAGCAGGTGCCAGACTGGAATTTTAAAACAGTGACACATTACTAAATCAACCCCAAATTAATTCATGTCAGTTGAAGCAGTCAGGTGTGCTTGCTTCCCCCCCCCATAATCTACAGTAATGATGAACCAGAGGGTGGCATTGATGCACCAGAGGATGGCATGGGTAAAACAGAGGGTGGCAGGGGTGAAACAGAGGGTTCTGGGAACCTGTGATGATGAACCAGACGTAGAAACAACATAATCGTGACCGTTGCGAGACGACATGTAAGTTCGCAATTGCGAACTGGTACAAAACCCTCGCGAACTGGCAGAAATCCTTGCGAACTGGCAGAAATCCTTGCGAACACAAAAAAAGCATTCAGCAGGTTCAAAAGTTCAAACTCATCATTAGTAACCATTCCCTGCAGTGCTTCCTGACAAGGGCCCCTCCAGAGTTCAGTTGCTAGTTGCAACAATTATATGACCCTGCTCTGACCCTCTTAGCAGGCTCATAGAATAGCTACAAGTAGGCCAAAAAGGTCCTGGAAAAAAAAAATTGCACTGCAACAGAGAGCAAATTACAGATAAGGAAGCAGGTGCCAGACTGGAATTTTAAAACAGTGACACATTAATAAATCAACCCCAAATTAATTCATGTCAGTTGAAGCAGGCAGGTGTGCTTGCTTTTCCCCCCCATAATCTACAGTGATGATGAACCAGAGGGTGGCATTAATGCACCAGAGGATGGCATGGGTAAAACAGAGGGTGGCAGGGGTGAAACAGAGGGTTCTGGGAACCTGTGATGATGAACCAGACGTAGAAACAACATAATCGTCACCGTTGCGAGCCGACATGTAAGTTCGCAATTGCGAACTGGTACAAAACCCTCGCGAACTGGCAGAAATCCTTGCGAACTGGCAGAAATCCTTGCAAACACAAAAAAAATCCGCAAATTTGCGGGAATTCGCGGATTTTGCGGATTGCGAGTTCGCAAATTCGCAAAATTCGCGAACGCCAGATTCGCAAAATACGCCCATGCTTAATATATAGCACACATTTGGTTACTGACCGATGCAACAGCATCTTGGTAATTCCTCTGTATTCTTTGTTCTTGTTTCTGGGATCGTTTTCACTAATATGGATTCCCACGTTCCTATCTTTTATAAAGGAGAACGCTACGTTAATAAAATATATAGTTTTATGCTCGATAGATCCGACCTATATAACGGTACTAACATGGTTACCTCGGTTTAAAATGAAGAGGGCCGATTTTAATTTTCACTGATTTCTTTTCGGTTTGCTCTTCAGGTTTCTATTGTTATAAAGCAACCTGTCGGTATAAAAAAAAAATTCCTATTACCCTCTTATATCACGTTGACTCTATTGACTGACACTCGAGATAACTGGTATTTACCTACGAGGTTCCTGTGTTCTGTGTACCACGTTCAGACGGATATACGTTCTGACGATGGTTCTATAAAATATACATATATAGTTTTAGAAATCTTATCCTTATTCAAAATACACAACTGATATTCTATGTTATTCCGGATGCTTACCTTTTTAAAATTTTTCGGTCTCTTTTAACTGGTTTCTTTGGCGCACCCGGGTAGTAAGAGCTCGTGGCTGTATAAAAAACATGAATTCGTTTTTGTAATTCTGGCGGGAGACTTTAAAAGCTTCATTATTGCTGCTCTTATCGCTTTGTTAAAACTAATTCTGACTCCGCTACGTTCCCCTTTTCTTAAAATTAACATATTAGGAGTTACTTTTGATCGCACATCTAGGTTCACGTCTTTTACGTTTAGCGGTGCAGGTTTCCGTCTTACCTATTTGTGTTCGCCGGTGCGTATTCCCGGGTCAATAGAGTCAACGTGATATAAGAGGGTAATAAGAAAAAAAAATGTATACCGACAGGTTGCTTTATAACAATAGAAACCTGAAGAGAAAACCGAAAAGAAATCAGTGAAAATTAAAATCGGCCCTCTTCATTTTAAACCGAGGTAACCATGTTAGTACCGTTATATAGGTCGGATCTATCGTGCATAAAACAATATATTTTATTAATGTAGCGTTCTCCTTTATAAAAGATAGGAACGTGGGAATCCATATTAGTGAAAACGATCCCAGAAACAAGAACAAAGAATACACAGGAATTACCAAGATGCTGTTGCATCGGTCAGTAACCAAATGTGTGATATATATACATGTGGTATGAAAGTTGCGGCAGAATGTTTGATCGGCTGGGTTGCCACTAGCTGAACAGCGGGCTTCAATATGTAGGGATGTATTTGTAAACATTGATTAGAGACTACATGAATAACAAGGGGCAACAAATTGAAAAGGTACAATTGTCTCAAATGTAGTAGACATTGCAATATGTGTATAAAAAACTATGTTTTATTGTAATATAGGGCACAGAAATGTAATGGTAGTGTTTGTAAATGATGAGTTATTGTCAATAGGCATACACAAGAAACTAAAGCTATGTTCTATTTATGCATTAGGTGATACACAGTGTATTGGAGAAAACAAATAGAAACTGTCCTGAAGAAGGGGACCACTATCAACTAAGGTTCCCGAAACGCGTCGACGCATTTAAAAAGTGTCACATTCGGAGTTGCCAACAAACTGTTTTTGGTTGAAAGGAAAAATCACTCCTCCCATTGTTGTCAAACTAAGGCCCGAAGTGACCAGATTAAGACAGATACTAGCGTCTTTTCCCACTCTTTTCTCCATTTCCACATTAGGTGGTTTTAATTTGTTGTACTACATGTTTTTAATTACAAATGCATAAGAATTCATATGTTTTTTATTGTAATAAATTGTATATTTTTTACTTACATATTGTTTTTTCATTTTGGTAAGTATCTCCCAAGCCAACAGACTGAAAGTGGAGTGAATGTTGTAGATTGAGTATGATAAAACTCTGAATCCTGTCTGGATCTGAGAACACTGTATCTCCCATAGGGAAAAACTCTTTATTTACTTGATAGCAATTGGTGTAAGCCATCCTGTTATACTGCCCTGCCAGAGAAAAATCCTCAGAAGTTGGTTAAGGAGGTAATGATCTACGTTCTGAGCACTGACAGAAGCTTCATTGCATTAGAAGTCCCAAGCCATGATAACTTTATTTATTCTTCAAACGTGCACCAGAGAGCGTGCATAATGAATACAAGCGTCCTATTTATTTATTTATTCATAAAGTTTTATATAGCTGTATGTGCCCCTTGTGTTTTCTCCCTTAGGTCCTTATCATCTACATTTATATAGCTTATTGTCACCAAACCGCTAAAGTTTTGGCTCTTGCCACTTCTCTGGGGAGAGAGGTACCCTCTGGGTATCTCCCAGTGATCAATGTAGACTATACATATTTGTAGGTGAGAAATTTAGAATAAAAAAGGCCAGCCAGAGATCTTGCAGGGATGAGGAGCAGCTTAGCTTGTTCCTGGACTCTTCCCAAGTCAGTATGCACACAATAGATGATGCCCTACGCCGATGACACCCAATTGGTACTGGCTATCAAAGGCGACGGGGAGGAAGTGGCCAATCGATTCACGAGAGGAATGATGGCAATAGGTGACTGGATGGCCACGAATTGTCTGAAACTCAATTCAGAAAAAACTGAAGTGGTCATCTTCGGTCACCTCTCCCCGGGCTGGTCACCTGTCTGGTGGCCACCATCTTTCGGTCCCCCGCCGAGTCCAGCTAGCAAAGTGAGAAATCTAGGCGTCATCTTCGATGCTGGCCTCAATTTTATGGCACATGCGAATAAAACTGCGGCTTCAGCTCATATGAAATTGAGAATGATTAGGAAAATACTACCATTCCTACCGAACACGGCCGGGAAAACACTGGTCAGCTCACTAGTCCTGTCCTCCTTGGACTATTGTAACGCTCTATTCTTAAATGCCCAAGTCCGAGTGACAAATAAGATGCAGTCAATCCAAAATGCAGCCGCACGAATGCTGGCTGGGATCCCCAAGTTCGCACCAGTTACAAACATCATTAGGGATCTCCATTGGCTCCCGATACGCAGCCGTATCAAATTCAAATCGCTGTGTATTGTTTACAAGTCACTCAATAATCAAGGTCCCCACTTTCTCAAACAGAATCTTCTCCATCATGTCCCAACCCGATCTCTTCGTTCCTCTATTCAGAACTTCTTGGCTGTGCCTTGCACTAGAACAGTTACCTGGGGCGACAGGCGTTTCCTGATTGCCGCCCCCAGACTCTGGAACACCCTTCCTGCACATATCCGAGCAAGTCCCTCCCTGTTCACATTCCGCAAACAGCTAAAGACGTGGTTATTTGACCAATAGCCTTGTATATCTTCTTTACCCCAGTTGCTGATCCATCCCTTAACTAGCGCCGAGACGCCCACGGGTATTCGCCGCGCTCTACAAATGTCAATAAATAAATAAATAAATAAATTAAACCCTTACTTGTTTTAGAAAATATGAATAAGAGTTGTCATGATAATATCGATACCAGCAACAGCAAACAATGTTAGAGATAATAGAAAACCACCAAACATTATGGTTATGTGGAAATCCTAACACATTCATACTCAGATCTGCTGATCTGTTTCAAACTTCCCCCATACCTTAATCTAGCCCAGGTGACTGTGATGCCGGCTTGTTTACAGGAAAGCATCCTTGGACAAGCATGGATCACAGATGCACAGCACAGTCCTATTTATCGATTAGACGTGTAACCCGTTATTGGATTTGGTTGCTTGGGGACCTGTAGTTGATATAACAATATGAGCACAACAAACACTGTTAGGCCATTAATCCTGAAATAAACCTGAAAGATAGCAAGTGGGAACATGTTCCTTAAGGTACTCTATCGTACACTGTAGTTGATTATAAAAAGGGCCAATTGGGTTCTGTATTCTGCAGCTAACTAGTAAGAGAGGGATGTCACCCACAGAAAACCGATTTTGTAGAGTCTGCATTCAACTGCCCAAAAAGAGGGGTCAACCTGATTGGAAGCCAAGTGATAACCTTGATTTAATAAAAGGACTCGTCCCCGCACAATTGTGTGGCATGCTTCACCATCGTCTGGCATGCTAAGATGAACCCGGCAGGATCAACCCCACCCTTGTAGGGAGCTCTTGTGGGTAGGGAATGCTTTTTGGGGATCAGGAAAAATTAGAATTGACTTATCGTAACCGTGTGAAACTGTACTGTTGAGGTATCTCAGGGATTATTAAAAACCCAGCGAAGTTTAACCTGCTGAAACATGTTGACTTATGATTGTAGGAGTGGAGTCAGTCACTACTCCAGTCCCGATACATCCAGCTCTCTTTTTAGGTATGGGCTAGCATTGCAGTGCATGCGCTGTTCGCTTAGCGAGACATATAGTTAGAGAGAATATTTCAGAAGGGGCTTGAAGCCCGCCCCTCTTTTCAATTGACTGGCGTCACCGTTCATGCTAAAAGGTGGCCTGCCATTGGAAATTAGTTTTTTTTGTTGCCGCCCACTCCCCTTTTCGTCCTTCCCATCCGGACAGGATCGTCTGCTTCGCGGCTGTCGCAAAGAAAATTCTTATCTTTGTCGGGCCATCTGGTTATAATTAGCAGACTCAGGCTACTTGTCTTGTTTTTGTTTTGCGTCCGAGTCTGCGCGTGCAGGGTTGTAATGCTTGTTCTAGGGGTTCTGTGCTGCTTTCGCTTTTGTCCCCTATGCTGTGAGAGTGCAGCTGTGTGACTCACTCTCTGGCCCTGCGTACAGCTGCCAAGCAGCTTTTTGTAATCTCAGGCCTCGAAAGCCGGGCTGATTTATGGTGAGAGAGAATTAATTCACCAGCTGCGACCGCCTCAAAGGAAACGGGAAGGTATTAGCTCTTGTATAAGTAAATGAATCGTAGAGCCCCGGGGCACTCGGTCTGGGTTACTGATGGGGCCTACACGCCGAACAGAGCCGCCTGTAGCTACTTCCAGGTTCAAGCCGAAAGTTCAAAGTCTTCTGGACTCACACTGTAGCGCCCTACCTTACGTTAAAGCACTGTGCTGCTCATCTGCGATAGGCATATGCAATTACGATTAATACTAGTGTTCACCCGGATTATGGCATTTTATTCCTTATGGTAATAGGGCAGATTTTCAGGGAATCAGTTGAACTGCCCAAGATCACACAATTTTATATGAAATTGGGAAGTCAGAATTAGCAGGCTGCTGGTAGTAGGGGCAGTCAATATATCATTGAGAACACTTTCCTGCCTGCTTAATCTACGTGTTTATACAGAATAGGGGTTCTGTAATTAAGGAGAACAAGCATCATTTCCCTAGCAAATTGTATATTTCATGTGCCACACCTCATTTGATATTCTCTCAAATACTTTTTTATCCCGCTTAAGAGCCCCATTCCATTTAGAGTGCAGACTGTAATTGGTGCTTAATTCCCAGTTTTGCAGCCAGCACCACTGCATGGTGTGGAACTCTACAAGGCAGTAGGGGGCAGTTGTGCGCCCTCCTAATACTGGGACGTTCACACCAAACATTCTATTTCATCGATTGTGCGCGATGTGACCTGCTCGCCAGAAAACACAGATGCCGGCTCTTGGAGGGGGGTGTGGCAGGGACAATAAGGGCAAACGCAGCGCTTTAAGTGGGCCGGGTCCTGTTGGTGCTCTCCACCGGCAGTTCTCAAAAGCAGATGCTGAGACGGGTCCATATCGGGCTCTCTCCATTTTTGCCCTCACCCTCAGGGTGAAAAAAAAAACCTTACCTCTGCAGCAGTGCACCCTTTGCTGCCTTTGATGTAACTTCAAAGAGACTCCTTATACTTGCTTCAGAAGCATTTTCAATATTCGATACAACAAAACCAAAATTGTTGCTTATTTGCCTTATGCAACTAACTACCATTGACAAAGCTAAGAGTCCTGGCTGGTTATAAGTGTGATGTTACTTGTTGTATTACATATCTGGATGCACTGATAGAAGCATTAGAATACTAGTTGGGCGGCAAACTATCCTACGGATTTTTAGCTTACGTGTTTTAAGCCATGCCCTTAATTAGATTGGCCACGCCTCATTAAGAGCCATCCCCCTCCCCCCCAGTTTTTTCATCCCACTTAAAGCCCTGGGCAAATGTACACATATAGATGGCTACCAAGTGGTCCAATGTGATGGGTGATACATTTAGCCTCTTCTGTGTTCTTAACCGACCGCACTGCCCATGGAGATCATTCAGCCCGCAAGTTCGATGTTTTAACAAGACTACAAGCCCCAGAATGCAACTTCTAATTGGCCATTTACCAACTACACGTGTTATTCTATTCGGGCAGTAGTTGCTCAACGCAATGGGAGAACAGGAACTGCTTCATGGAGCGCTCCAATGCAGTTCTCGCTGAGCTGTTTAATCAGCACACATTAGACAGGCTGCGTATATAGGGCCAGGGACTGCTGGAGGAACCCCACCCTTCCGTTAACCAACACTATTAAACTGGACATGAGAGGGATTTATTTCTTTGGAAGTGGGGGGTCGTCAACCCCCCGGCCGTATTTATTAAAACATACAAATAAATCAAAAATGTTTAAATAAACAATAGTTACATAATTACGCAGAAAACATTCTATGACATTCTATTACAATTGATAAACAATATTAGCCAAGGAGAATCAAATATACAATATGAATTAAAAGCATAATTTTTCTGCTACTCATCAGATGTCGGAGTGTGCATTCGCAGAGGGCCCGTTTACCATGGGGGTACACCCCCTCCCTGGTTACCACCGTATGCCCTACCTATTAACCACACCCTTCCGTCAAAGTTCGCATGCGCAGAGGGCCCGCTTACCATGAGGGTACTTCCGCCCCCCGGTTACCCCCGTACGCTCTATCAACTCCATTAAAGGGGGCCCTTGCATCTCTGCGCTGTTTATTGGCGTCATAGTGCACGTGCGGGGTGGCCAACCAGCCTAGAGAAAGCGTGACTCTCCCCTCCCCCGCACCCATGTAGCCAACAGGCTGTAACTGCCCCTGGAGTTGTAGGAGAGACCACTTGTCCCTCCCTTTGGGCGACCCCATGCGAGAATGGCGGCGCCCCCTAAGGACCTTAAATTAACTGCTCACCAATCATGACCTTACCGCCACAGGCCAGCGTAGTTAACCGACTATCTGGCCCCCCTACCCTCCTACACTGAAAGGTCATGCCCTTTCTTTAAGAAATTCACGAAACTAGCCAACTAATTGCAGGTCATGCCTTAGCCCTAAATACCACTAACTAGGCAAGAAGATTCTTTGCGACGGTTCTATCCCCCCGGTGTGGACAAATGGACGCTGTCTTTTAAGAAGCACGACTACCCCCAGATGCACCCATGAGCTATAGTATGAAAATGTCAAGCCCTAGCTAGCCTCAGCATTTTGTTACTTAGTATTTGGCCTCACGCTGTGCCCGATAAGACACGTCACCCCAGCCACTGATAATCCTTGTCGGTGTAATTTGGCAGGTTACACAGGGAACCACTTGCCCCAGGATCCGCTATAAGCATATCACGGAGTCCGGGAACCACCTACACCTGCCCCCTATGTTCAGGGAAATGTTCTGCATATGCCTACCTTCTTACTACGGACTATCCTCTTGTGTCTGCTGCAATGGCACTCGCGAGCCCAGGCGCCATAGTGGCAGAATACTGAAGCACGTGAAGCAGCGTACTGCTATATTACTGTGGCTGTCACCACCAATGGTTAACACACCCATAAACAAACAATAAAGTGCAGGCACTTCTTGAGCCCTTGATTGATCGCCCATCACCTTCAAGCTGTCGCTTGCCACTCAAGTTCTGCATCTAACGGTCCCCTTTGTTGTCCGCTTCTTGCAATTGTTGCGGTGTGGAGCACTTCCCAGGTATCCGCCAT
Organism: Lissotriton vulgaris; assembly: GCF_964263255.1. Classification (NCBI taxonomy): domain Eukaryota; kingdom Metazoa; phylum Chordata; class Amphibia; order Caudata; family Salamandridae; genus Lissotriton; species Lissotriton vulgaris. The sequence goes on from NC_141693.1 coordinate 1,900,753,994, forward strand.
GGATCCAATCATACATATGGGAAAAAACAAACAAATGATTAGTGCCTGTTTGTCTGTAGATGACCAATCACAATTCGCCAGTCAGCGCTACTTCTGTGCCGGTACTGTATGATGCCACAAGGATGCCTCAATCCTGCGTGATACTGGACCCGAATCAGTCTGTTTGACAACATAGGCACCCAAAGTACACCAGCCCCAGGATGATTTGGCCCAATGCGACTTAGCCTTGAATATCCTGTCTAGTTGTAGAGGCCCAAGGATGTAACAAATTGCGTGAACAGACACGTATAGGTGTACAGGCGCCTGCGTACACAGATACAGCGTGACAAAACTTTTGGCAACTAATGCCCCATTATGCCTGTACATGGGTGCGATAGTACCTTGCGATGCCACACGGACATCCATGGTACAAGTGCACAAGCTCTCTCCATGATTGTGCTCATTCCCATGAATACCCTTGAGGGTGAAACAAGAAGGTCTGAGATGTACTGTGACCCCATAAGCATTGAGGGTATACGGAGAGAATCCTCACAGAGAATCGTGCCAAGTAAGCCTGACCTCCAAACCATGCAATAACTATCCTAACTCTCCCATTAAGTAATCTGGCCCCATATGAAATCCTGGAGCCTACCTTAGAGGTAACATATGTAAAGAAGAAGGTTTTGGCCAACCTGGCAATTCAGCAATATTGTGTGTAGACCCTGTAGGGTGGGTCTGCCATAATTACATGGTTCCCCCTGCGGGTGGAACAAACCGGTGGTGCAAGCCCACTAGCAGCCTTTAGCTTACCGGCCCTGACACACACCCGTGTAGTTCCAAGAGATTTATCAGTAAATCTGCTAGGTCAACCCTCAGACACCTGGCTCCCCAGCCATAATTTCCCCAGCAGGCATATGCATTGGTAAGTTCTTACCATAGCGCCAGTTACCCTATCGTGTGCCATTTAGTCCAGTAAGAACATTGTTGGGACGTTTTGTCCAGTAAGAACATTGTTGGGTGACTGCCTGGTGCTGATAATTAATTAGCAATCAACTGGTAAACTCATTTCCGCTATTTCTCTTCCCAAAATCGTCCCTGAGATTATAAATCAGAGAACCACCGTGAGGGATCTAATCCTATCACTGCGTCTGCAATTGCATGGAATACAGATAAGGGTTTGCCAGTGGTTAAACTAAAGGTAGGAAGTGTGACCCGCCGGCTAAATGTGGCTATTAGAACCAGGTGGCGTAGCCCTGTCCTCTGTTAGAAGCTGAATAACCTAGTGCCCCCCTTAATTATTGAATGGAACAATACAGTGGAATATAATATTGCATTCCTAGTTACTTTGGGAGGGCACCGGGTATAGAGTGGGGAGCAACAGCGCCCCCCCCTTCACTTATGGTATGTAAGGAATGCTGACGCCATGCTCTAAATGCACATTACCTTGCCAAACCGGTCTATTGGCATTTGTCAAATCCTGTGCATAATAAATGCATCTAAACCCACACGAAATTTCCTAAGTCTTCATCCTAATCAAGGCAAAAGTCAGACATGATGGGTTACCTTGTGCTTGCAACACATCGGGCCGATTGAAATCAGGCTTTCAATGTGAGCACCTAGTATAGTACGTGTTGCATTACCTTCAGACTACCCTCAGACTCTCAACTGAGAAAGCTTAGCATCGCACCAGTCTCATAACTCGCGAAACATTGACATTAGGCTTACAGTAAAGGTGCTTAGTAAAGCACCAGTCAGACTACATGGGGATCCCTCCATAAACCGCTGCAAGTCGTTAACTGACTTGCCCAACCTCACCTGAGTTATTGGTTATGGATATGACTTGTTCAATGAAACCATTGAAAGTGAAGTACCAGTGTCATCTCCCATCTTGGATCCGCCTGAGAAACTGTACACTAAGTGAAATGCCCATGGCTAGCCTTACTCTGTACCAATGAGATGTGGATGCTATCCACTATTCTGTCATAGAACGGGCTAATCTTTTCCCTGCATACCATGTCCCCGGCTCCCTTGCTGGTGTACACCAAATGTGCGCCCCCCCACTAATTAAAGAATGGACCTGGAGTGCCATGTTGAGCATAATAGCGCATTCCAGGTTACCTAAGGAAATGCTGATGCTACAACGTTTGGTCAAACTCAAAGCAGAATCTCAAAAGCATTTACCTGGAGCGCAGAGTTGAGCGTAATAGCACTTTACTAATGATGCCTCGTCCGGGGAGGCAAGCGCTGTATAATAATAATACATAAAGTGAAACGTTGGCAACTATTATATCGTGTGTATAGTTAAAAAAGCACACAGCCAATTCCACAACCAGCAAATATGAACACCTGACTCTCTTTCCTGCAGCTAGTTTTGCTGCACGCTTGGTAGTTCAATGCTCAATTTTTTCTGAATAATGCTATGGCACACAGGAAAATATCCCACTAAAGAATAATCTGTACAGGAACAATTCTAGTGCCGCGGTGCCTAGAAAATCTCCTCAACTTATTGAGAGCGCCTAGAGCTGATAAAAATTCGATATAGGTTTCCAACTTGGGAGAGATCAATCTTAAAGAACAATGTCTCACTGTGTGGAGAAACTTCCGTCAACCTGAAACACAATGCTTTGGTTGGGTGTAGGAAAAGAAAAGAGTGACTTGGGAAGCTTTGCACTCCCTGTGCAGCAAGGTAGGGTTGGCCCCTATTCCACCATGTCGGAACGCAGCGCTGCCTCCTTTCCCAGGAAAGCCCTTAATGTAACACTAGTTCCTTTTTAAACCAGAATCGGGTGAAAGAAAGTATAACACCCTACCCTCGCCTCCTCCCTTAAAGCTGTTTCCTCTGACTATTCGCTGTGCTCTGAGGAAGTTCTGCGTTAAAAAAACAGCGACACTCACCACAGACACCGCCTGCCGGTAATCATATCAATGGGGGCAACTCATTCAGCTTCGAAAATAAAGGCATGCCCCCAACACCAATTCCTTCATTCCTCTGTTAAATCCAACCTATCCACGGACAACAGCACGTGCACTCTAATTACTTCTTTTTAGGTCTCGCCTGTCGATGCGCATGCGCATCGAGCAAGCGAGACTATGGGGGCTTATCCACTCTTTATCCACTGCAAGGAATCGTGGCGATTCCTTGCAGTGCCCGTGACTTTTAAGCTCAATGCGCATGCGCATTGAGCTTAAAAGCGCGTGCACGTCCGTCTTGTTTTACCCGCTCCGCCCCCTCCCCTTCCAGCCGTGTCGCATTTCTCCTCCCCCCTCCCCTCTCTTCCCTCCCCCTCCCCTCTCTTCCCTCCCCTCTCTTCCATCCAGTATCCTCACACCGCCTACTGCAGCTCCCGAACAACATCCAGCACCACCCGCTCCGCCCCCTCCCCTTCCCGCCGTGTCGCATTTCTCCTCCCCCCTCCCCTCTCTTCCCTCCCCCCTCCCCTCTCTTCCCTCCCCTCTCTTCCATCCAGTATCCTCACACCGCCTACTGCAGCTCCCAAACAACATCCAGTACCACCCGATAAGACGGCTGGCCCCATAATACCAGCATTCAGCTTGTTTTGGGACCCGGGAGATCGTCCCGCGCTAACCCCAGGAAAGCTGATACACGGCATTGATTGTTGTGAATTATAAATAATTATGAGAATGTTTTACACAAATGTAACCGGCACATGAAATTGTATGTAGGGGCATGATACTGCCATAACTGCACATTTAAGGACTGTTTTCTAACAGAAGGATTATGTTATTTAAAGAGTAAGCATTGTGATGCAATGAAAAGTACCATGCTAAGATGGCCGCCATTATCGATGCATTGTGAGAGTGTTCCCTACCGTCATCGAGTTTGTTACTCGGGTGACGTCAATTAGTTTAAATAGCTTCCTCGCAGTGATCATAGTTGACACTAACGAAGGATTTTCCGAAACGCGTCTGTTTGGTGGAGTTGTTTGCTAAATAAAGATCCACTACGCTACCCCCTTGGAGTGCTTGACTCTTTTGCAAAAAACGAAGGAAGTCGTGGCAGTATATATATATATTTTACACACATCTAATTGGCACATGTACTCCTAATAGTCACATTTTCGCTTCCATCTCCAAAACAGCTGAAAAAGAATTAATTGCATCAAAAAGAGGCATTGGATGACGAAAAGACTCCCCTCCCCTTCCCGCCGTGTCGCATTTCTCCTCCCCCCTCCCCTCTCTTCCCTCCCCCCTCCCCTCTCTTCCCTCCCCTCTCTTCCATCCAGTATCCTCACACCGCCTACTGCAGCTCCCAAACAACATCCAGTACCACCCGATAAGACGGCTGGCCCCATAATACCAGCATTCAGCTTGTTTTGGGACCCGGGAGATCGTCCCGCGCTAACCCCAGGAAAGCTGATACACGGCATTGATTGTTGTGAATTATAAATAATTATGAGAATGTTTTACACAAATGTAACCGGCACATGAAATTGTATGTAGGGGCATGATACTGCCATAACTGCACATTTAAGGACTGTTTTCTAACAGAAGGATTATGTTATTTAAAGAGTAAGCATTGTGATGCAATGAAAAGTACCATGCTAAGATGGCCGCCATTATCGATGCATTGTGAGAGTGTTCCCTACCGTCATCGAGTTTGTTACTCGGGTGACGTCAATTAGTTTAAATAGCTTCCTCGCAGTGATCATAGTTGACACTGACGAAGGATTTTCCGAAACGCGTCTGTTTGGTGGAGTTGTTTGCTAAATAAAGATCCACTACGCTACCCCCTTGGAGTGCTTGACTCTTTTGCAAAAAACGAAGGAAGTCGTGGCAGTATATATATATATTTTACACACATCTAATTGGCACATGTACTCCTAATAGTCACATTTTCGCTTCCATCTCCAAAACAGCTGAAAAAGAATTAATTGCATCAAAAAGAGGCATTGGATGACGAAAAGACTGCTGTGCCATTAGAATTTGGCGTATTTCTGTTCAATGGTTTCAGGGATGAGTGCAGAGAATGTTTCCTTTGGGAAAACCAATGTCAGTTACAAATTTCACCCTCACTCACCCTCAACCCCTCACCCTCACTCACCCTCAACCCCTCACCCTCACCCTCACTCAACCTCAACCCCTCACCCTCACTCACACTCACTCACACTCACTCACCCTCACTCACCCTCACCCACCCTCAACACCTCATCCTCACTCACCCTCACTCACCCTCAACCCCTCACCCTCACTCACCCTCACTCACCCACCCTCAACCCCTCACCCTCAATCCCTCACTCACCCTCACCCTCACTCACCCTCAACCCCTCACCCTCACTCACCCTCAACCGCTCACCCACCCTCACCCTCACCCACCCTCACCCACCCTCACCCTCACTCACCCTCACTCACCCTCACTCACCCTCACTCACCCTCAACACCTCACTCACCCTCACTCACCCTCAACACCTCACTCACCCTCACTCACCCTCAACACCTCACTCACCCTCACCCTCACTCACCCTCAACACCTCACCCTCAACCTCAACCCCTCACCCTCACTCACCCTCACCCTCACACACCCTCACTCTCACTCACCCTCAACCCCTCACCCTCACTCACCCTCACTCACCCTCAACCCCTCACCCTCACCCACCCTCACCCTCACTCACCCTCAACCCTTCACCCTCACACAGTGCAATAGGTCTCAGACCATTTCAGTTAGAGCTTTAAGAAATGTTTATGGCTTTTTTTATTTGTAATTCTTTAGCATTGGCTACAGGAAACAAAAATGCTAAACATTTACAAAAAAAACCCATAAACAATTCTAAAAGCACTAACTCTAATGGTGCGAGACCTATTGCATTTCCAATGCTTGTTTATGTAGCAAGTGGCGCAGTGCAGACGGTACATGCATAGATGCTTTTCAGCCGGCCCGGTACCCTCTAGCGCAGTCCACAGTCTCGGCAGATTGGGTGCTTTTACTGTTTATAATGTGTCTTTTTTAAAGCGCACATTCACGCAAGGGCATCCTGGCACTGAATAACAGATGCTTATTGTTACCCAACTCATTGGTACTTCGGGTAATACTCTCTGCACATGTCTCTCAAGCATCCATACCAGTAAGTTTCTTTAAACTACACAATAGCACATGATTACTACCCAGTCATCGGTCATTTAACGGATGTCTCTCTAGCTGCAAGCTGCAGCACCTACTGCCAGTGCCAGTGCAACGCCACCCTATGCATAGCGGCAGACTTCCGCCGCCATTTTCCACAAGCTTAACATGCGGAGAGGATATCCACCCTCAAAAGTGCTGCCACACCCCAACTGACTGTTACAAAGAAACAAGGGAACACAAAAGGTATAGGTATAGTATAGGGACCTTGGGCAGTATCATATTCTAGAGAACAGTGGTCCCTATTTTTGAGCAGAAATCACAAACATACAATAATCATACTGTAAATAGCTAGTAAGTCTTTTGTCCAGCCGGACAAGAATTTATTTTCAGAATAAGGGTGAAAATAAGGAGGTATTTCAAACACTGACAGCGGTTACAGCCAGACAGGCCATTGTGCTCCTGCATCTAAAATCGTGCGATTCTGCACTTAATTGGACCCGAACATTTTCCACTTGAGCAGGATATCCAACCTCTAAGGTCCAAACAAGCTAACCTTATTTATTAAATACGAACAATCGCGCCCTCACTTGGTGCGCGCGCTCACACGAGCGGGCTGTAATACTATTACAGTAATGCGATAAAGGCAATGTGTAGTTGGTATTAATTAAGACAACAATGATTGATCTAAATGTCCTGAAGATGATGCCCAGTATCTAGTGCGGGCATCGAAACGTCATCGACATCCACACGCCATATGCAATATGACTAAACAATATTGTAATGTGCAATGGTGGAGATAGTAATGATTTAAGTCTGAAAAAATCTATGATTACAAGTGTACAGACAAATTTTACCTTGCCCTTTGGCCATTCTGTGTTCGTTGTTGTATCTTAATGTTCTGTGGGTCACGGCTGTGCCCACTTGTCATCTAGTGTTTGAAATACCTCCTTATTTTCACCCTTATTCTGAAAATAAATTCTTGTCCGGCTGGACAAAAGACATACTAGCTATTTACAGTATGATTATTGTATGTTTGTGATTTCTGCTAAAAAATAGGGACCACTGTTCTCTAGAACAACCCAACTGACGGCCATGCTGCCAATAATAGCAAACCAACCACGCGCGACATCGTTCATTGTTACCCTGTGTTGCCCCACTCAGCAGAATTAATTGAAAGCATAGCAGCGGGCTGCACCAATTTACCAAAATGTTCACAGAGTTATCGTATCGCATCTCTGCCTTAACACCTCAATTTTGTAATCTGAATAACCTGGTGGGCGGTTGGCCGAGGCAACAACAATCGCAGAAAGCACGCCGCCCATATGGGCTATTTACGTAGCGGTCCATCTACGTCCTGCCTGACCTCTGCGTGTCAGTGCTGGAATTAAACGTTGGAGGTCCCTGGGCGCCAATGTATTAAGAAGCGCCTCACAGAGCAGCTGGTGGTAGACACCAAGCCCGCGAGACAATGTAAGAGAGGAGAAGTCGAGCTAGCGAGGACACATTCCCGACGCGTGGCATCAGCTGCTGCGGCACTGGGGGCACGTCTGGGACCTGAACCCCGGTCCGAACACCAACCCCGAAAGGGAGGAGTACACAGACTGTATGCGCCCACGCTCACATATTAATTACCACCGATCATAAATGCAGTCCTTAAACCTACTGTTACCCAGCAGCGACTACAGTCAGAAGGCGTCCCGCTCTGGAAGTACATGTTGTTACAGGACACAGGCACAAGACTTGCAAACGTGCTGTTTTTTTTTTTTTAAAAGCATGGTCCCCTTACCCCGTTACCACAAACAAGCAACTGGCGAGTATACTTAGGCCACACTCCCCCCGTGCAATGCTGGCACTCCAGTCTCTCCGCCTTCTGCGACCTCCCGATGAGCAGGCGAAGTGCCTCAAACCCATGCGCTCTTCCGCCGCTCGCAGTCTGCCGATAATTGCTTCTAGATAGACGCTCCAGCTATCCCGTAGTCTTTCGTCGGTGATCTCCCTGTGAGCCAGCGAAATTCCTTACGCTTGTCCGCTCTTCAGCCACCCAACGCCACCGCAAGCTTGTAACCTGCAGGGAGAAACAAAGACAAACATTATTTACTCCGGGGCCGATGCCCTCTAACGATATACAAACCTGGATAGAAGGGAAAGACAAAGAGAAAAAGAGTTAAGGCCTCCTAGAGGCTTGAAGGGCAGGCCGTGGCGTGCAGGAGTCAAAGAGGCAGACTCTCGCGCTCCACGGCCTTTTAATCCCTCTTGGTGGAGAAGCGTGGCTCAGTGGTTAGAGGCGGCAGACCCGGAAGCTGAGATCGACCGTGGACCAGGGTTCGATTCCCCGCCTCGGCGGGTCTCGGGCTCAAAATTCCACAGACTCAACAATTCTCGCTCTGGTGCCTACTCAACTCATGGGGTCACACTCTGCGACTCTGGGCAATAGCTTGCTTAATCTCCACTACGGCCCCTCGCGGCGGGATGCCTGGCTTTCACCTTGTGGACACCCTGCCGTGGTTTCTCACAGGGGAATACCAGGACGGGTTCCCTAAGCAAGCGCCGGGACGCTTACGGGCAGCTGTGCGCTTTACAAGTCCAGCACATTTACATTTACATTTACATTCTGCCAGGCCGGATCTAACCGGCCAGGCCTTTGTTCCCTCGTGACCCGGAAAGTGACTCAAGAGCGGGTGGGGGCTGGTGCGCCCCGCCATAACTTCGGCGGGGCCAATGTCAGCCCCGCCTTTCCCGGAGTGCAACCGTGCCCCGCCCCTTCCTAACTTTCAAGGCGTGGACCTGTCGACAGACTGCGAGAAGTACAGCACGTCTGCGCCCGTCTGCGACCCGTCCGCAACCAGCACCAGGAACCCTGGACCTCCGCCCCGCCAACGCTACGACCCAGCAGCACTCCACGCACTCAACCCAGGCTGCAACAACAACTGCAAGCTAGCATCACCAGCCGACACCCATGGACCCTTCAGCTGTCACCGCTGCCGGCACACCTGCAGCACCGCCAAGAACACAGATCCAGCACAACCCGCCCACAAGAACACAACCGAACCGAAGACCCTGCAATGCATCCTCCTCAACGTCCGATCCCTCCACAAACACGCAACAGAAATCTGGGACCCCCTCGACAGCCCCACCCCAGACGTAGCATTCTTCACCGAAACCTGGACCAACACCACCTCGGGACCGGACATCGCCATCGCCATCCCCCAAGGATACAAGATCTCCAGGAAGGACCGCCCCATCCACCCAGGAGGAGGAATCGCCATCGTCCACAAATCCAGCCTCCGCCTGAGCACACTCCCCGACGAGTCCACAGAACTGATGGAACACCTTCACTTCAAGATACTGGCCAGCCCCACCGCCACCCTCCGAGGAACCCTCATCTACCGACCCCCTGGACCCCGCGGACCCTTCGCCAACTCCATCACGGACATTATCTCCCCGCAGGCCATCGCATCCACCAACTACACCCTGCTGGGAGACCTCAACTTCCACCTCGACAATCAACTGGACCCCAACACCACATCCCTCCTGGACAACCTCCACAACATTGGACTCCGCCAGATCATGACCGAGCCCACGCACTCAGCAGGACACACCCTCGACCCCCTCTTCACTACAGGAAACTCCATCACCTTCAGCCACACCACCAAACTCCCATGGACCGACCAGTGTTGCGTCCACTTCACCTTCAGAACACCCACCATCCACAGACACCAGCACCTGCTTCCACAAAGAAACTGGACCAAAATCACCGATGACCAGCTCACCTCCTCACTCAACAACTCCACCCCAACCATCGCGGAAAACGACGACCCCAACACCGCAGCCCGAACCCTGCATAGATGGATCTCGGACAGCACCAACACCATAGCCCCCCTCAAGAAAAACAATACCCGTGCCAAGAAAGTCAGATGGTTTACCACCGAACTTCGAGAGTCCAGGCGCACATGCCGCCGCCTTGAAAAGGCCTGGAGAAACATCAAATCCACAGAAGCCCACAACAACTTCAGAGCCGCCACCAACGCCCACCATCAACTCATCAGAGAAACGAGGAAAAAAGCGATTGAAGACAGAATCTCCACCCACGCACACAATAGCAAGGAACTCTTCAGCATCATCAAGGAGTTCGCCCAACCCACCAGCGAGTCTACCGACATCCCTCCCTCACAAGACCTCTGCGACAAACTCAGCATCTTTTTCCACCACAAAATCAAGAGCATCTATGACAACTTCGACGAAGACAACCAACACACTGAACAACAGCCCTCACCACCGAAGACACACTGAAGACAATGAAGTCAATCCACTCAGGGGCCCCCACGGACCCCTGCCCCCACCACATCTTCAACAGAGCCGCCAACACCATCGCACCCATGCTCCGCCAAACCATCAACCGCTTCCTGGCGACCGCCTCGTTCCCCGGCGACTGGAAACACGCCGAGGTCAACCCCCTCCTAAAGAAACCCTCAGCGGACCCCACCGACCTCAAAAACTACAGACCCATCTCCCTGCTCCCGTTCCCAGCGAAACTCATCGAGAAAGCCATCAACAGCCAACTTGCCACATCAATTGAAGAACACAACATCCTCGACTCCTCCCAATCCGGCTTCAGAAAAAACCACAGTACGGAAACCGCCCTCCTCGCTGCAACAGACGACATCCGCACCTTACTGGACAAAGGAGAAACAGTAGCCCTAATCCTCCTCGACACCGTCTCCCACCGCACCCTAATACGCAGACTCTACGATGCAGGAATCCAGGACAAGGCCCTCGACTGGATCTGCTCCTTCCTCTCCGGCAGGACGCAGCGGGTCAGACTCCCCCCTTTCCTCTCGGACCCCACACCGATCACCTGCGGAGTCCCCCAGGGCTCCTCCCTCAGCCCGACGCTCTTCAACGTCTACATGGCTCCACTTGCCCCCATCGTCAGAACCTACGGACTCAACATCGTGTTATATGCAGACGACACCCAGCTCATCCTCTCCCTATCCAACGAGCCCAACACCGCCAGACGCAACTTTCGAGAAGGCATGGAAGCCGTCGCCAAATGGATGAAAAACAGCTGCCTTCAACTAAACACCAACAAAACAGAAGTACTCATCATGGGCCCAAACCCCGAACGCCTGGAGCGACACCTAGTGGCCCACCGCCCTCGGAAACCCGCCAACCCCCACAGACCACGCACGCAACCTGGGAATCATCCTGGACTCCGAGCTCAAAATGGACCGCCAGATCAACTCTGTTGCATTTTCCTGCTTCCACACCCTCCGCCTCCTTCATAAGACCTTCGAATGGATACCCCTCGAACACCGAAAGACGGTCACTCACGCCCTGGTCACCAGCAGACTCGACTACGGCAACGCACTCTACGCCGGAATAAACAAAAACCTCATCCGCAAGCTACAGAACATCCAGAACGCCGCCGCAAGACTGGTCCTCAACCTGCCAAAACACTGCCACATCTCCCAGCACCTGCGCACACTCCACTGGCTCTCCGTCGAGGTGAGAATCACCTTTAAGATGCTCACCCACGCACACAAGGCCCTCCACGGCACCGGACCAGCATACCTGAACAGCCGACTCAAATTCCACGCACCCTTAAGGACCCTACGATCAGCCCAGCTTTCCTACGCCGTGGTCCCCCGCACCAGAAAGACCCGATCGGGAGGCCGCTCCTTCTCCTTCCTCGCGGCCAAAGCATGGAACGCCCTTCCGCTCCACCTCAGACAGACAACATCGCTCCCCATCTTCGCAAGAAACCTCAAAACCTGGCTCATCGACAGACCCCCTCCTTGATGGAATGGAACCTGCACCCCCCCACCCCCTCCCACCCCTAGCGCCTTGAGACCCTTACGGGTGAGTAGTCGCGCTTTAACAAACTCCTGATTGATCGATTAATTGACAGCAAACCTGTGCTTTGAAATCCAGCAGACGAGACCAGGAGCTACATTCTGCTCGCTGCAGTGCTGCTTTCGTCAGATTCAGCGTTAGCATTGGCCTCATTGCCGTGCTGTTGATGTCGTCCCAGCACCAGACTGGAGCTCTATGAAGTGCTAGCATGGATCCCGCTGCAGCACAGCACGGATGCCGATGCAGCGTCTCCACGGATGTCTATGCAGTGCAGACACAGATCTTGCTCCAACCCGGAAAGATGGCATTGCTCTGGTGACACGGAACTTGGTGCCTGGCTAGCACAAGTCTCATGTCAACGCTGGCACAAATGACACTGCAACGCTGGCACAAATGACACTGCAACGCTGCTACAGATTGTGCTGCAGTGTTTCCACTGACGTCATTGCTTGGATTGCATGTATCTGGCTGCATTGTTGTCATGAGTCTTCTAAATTTCATTGCGGTTCTGGCCACGGTGTTGTTGCAGTCTGGGCTGGCATGAACCCACTGCTGCATTTCCATGGATATTATTGATTTGCTGGAAGCTTCTGAAGTGCTGACAGTGATCTCACTGCAGTGTCGGCTGTAATCCCGCTGCAGTGCTGACACAGACGCCTCTGCAGTGTTTCCACGCATATCATTGGTTGGTTTGCTATGACTCTGGCGCTATGCTGGCATGCATCATTAAAGTGCTGGGACAGATTTCGCTCTAAGGTGGCCTGGCATCAGTGGTCAAAGTGGGGTAAAAAGAGTAGGGGGGCGGCTGTGGGCAGAGAATCAAAGGGCAGGAATAACCAGTGGATTGGGTCAGTGGGTGAAGTCAGAGGTGTGGCAGAAAGCCAGTACCATTTACAATGACAATAGCTCACACTAGTGTAAATAGAATGCAATAGGTTTCGCATTTAAACTATTTTTTTTAGCAATTGCCATAATATAATTTACAATGCATTTTATTCATGTTTTACAAAAGGAAAACAAAACAAAAAAACTGTCATTTACAATGTCATTCAATAGCTCAAAACAATGTCAGTGCGAGACCAATTGCATTGTAAATGATTGTTAATATTGCCCACATTAGTGCCGGCTATACTACTGAGGCTAATCCCATTGGCTTTGCTACTAATCTATAATTCTGAAAATAATTAAAAATAAACCTTTTGATATTGGGCTGAATTGATTTGGGTGCGTTTCGTGGACGGGACGGAGTACAGGCGTAGAAATCAGCACACGCTGGTGAAAGCCACTTGAGCAATAAAGAAAGTACGGTGGCGCCGCGGCGGTAGGCCGCAGCAGAGGAAGGGTTTAGCAGAGAGCAGGGCATGGAGTAGGCGGAGCTGCTGCTATGTGCACAGCCGGGGAGGGGCGTGACTTAGCCAGGCCGGACTGCTGCCGCCTACACCGGGGCAGTGGAGAGGCGGAGGCGAAAGAAGAGTGTGGGGGCGGGGTGAGGATGCCCTCCCACTGAACTCACGCACATTGCCCGGGCAGGGACGGGCGCAACCAGCAGCAGGGAGCTTGAATTGTGAGGAGAGCCGCTCGGTGCCTTTCCACCACTGTGCCCCCGCCATTCCGCACACGAGGTGACACAGAAGCGACCCCCCACCCGCGCCCAAACGCCTTCGTGCCCTAGGTGAGCGCCCTTAAGTAAGTGTCCGTTGTTCTGTCGCTCATCCAAGCGAGCCTCAGATTCTTGTGATAGTTACAGAGCAGGAGAGGTTGGGTCGCTTCACGCTACTGACTTCGTTCAGTGGGTCAAGGCGCCCGTTTCTGTCGCGTAGAAGGGTATTTTGTTCGCTGACATGGAACCTGGCAGAGAACGAAACCGAAAGCAGCATCCGGGAGGGAGGGAGGGAGGTGACGGTGTGGGTAGGATCTTGCAGTGGTCGTTGTTGTCCAGTGTTTTCATGCGTGTGGTTGGACGTTGTTTCGTTTACAGGTTCTCAACAAACACTTGCAAAGCCAATAAGTTTCTCCTTTGCGGGACTGTATCGGCGGTTTTATTTATTTATTTTATTTAAAACGATATTTTTATAGCGTGAACATTACCCGAAGGTGTCAGGGAGCTTTACAAAAGAACCAGTTGCGTTACATAAGGACTTTGGATTACATGAGTTACGTAAGAGATGTGAACAGAAAAAAAATAGCAAATGTACAAGTGGAGCGAACGGAGGAAACAATTGCCAATGTAGAAGTTGTAGAGTTAGTCAAGGAAGAGATACAAACAGATACACTCGAAAATCACATAGGAACAGTAGTAAGTACAAAGGTCTACTACATATGCTAGTGATTAAAGATAAATTGCCGTTGTAGGTTTTTTAGGTCTCGCCTGAGCCAGCGCATGCGTTGCTCTGGCGAGACATTTAGTGAGTGGGCTTTCAAAAGTTCGACCACATCCTTTGGGGTGGCATAGAGCGTGCGGATACGCGTACAATGACGAGCAGAGGAGTCATCTGGCTTTCCTCTCGTCATGGTACACGCACATCGCTCGAGATCGCTTTCACTCACAGGCTCACCTCCTGCTCCCCCTCTCAGTTAACAGCCCCTCCATGCCACAGAGTGCGTCTTGTTGATTTTTGGACTCCTATTTTCAACTGAGTGCTGGGCAAAGCACAAACTACGACAACCCTCTCACACCAAATTACTGTCCTTTGCGAGTATTGTGGACATGAGAATAAACATGCAACGGCTTCCTGTGACCTGCACACTCCAAGATTTCTCCCCATGTGTGCATGTAATATGAAATAGCAACAGAGTCAGCAGTTACTACCATAACGCCACATCCTCTGACAATGTTTAAATCAGATTTAGGCGCGTCCGCGTCACTTTTACGGCCGCGCGGCTATCGCCCAGAATCGAAACCGAGTGGGCTGTTACTACCAGAACGCCACATCCTCTCACAATGTTTAAATCTCACTTTGTATGTGCGTTCAAGAGTCAGATTTAAACACTTTAGGCAAACATGTAAACACAACAAACTCTTTACACATGAGCGCCACCAGTCTTATCCCATGGCTCGCTGCGGGACTCCACTAAAATTCACTTCAAGAGACGCCACTACAGTAACCCATCAGATAGTTCGCTGCATGGGGTAGCTACAGGATCCAACCACCGCTCATTTCAACACCTGCTCCAAGCTGCTATTGTAGACTCCGATCCGCTTTTTCCAGCCAGAACTACCGACAGCAGCAGTTACCATCGCCTAGACAGGACGCCACTGCTCGGTCTGGGATATACTAACTCATCTCACGCGAGAATGCTGCAAACTGGGAGACAACGCCCGATAGCCAGGAAACCTGCTCAGTTCAAGCGCACGTGCAACTTCATAGCCTGTCAGCCCTTCGGACTTGTGAGCTGTGCACTTGGGTTGGCTTAGGTGCTGTCAATACGCCAATCTTGGGTCACCTGACACGTTAGCAGCACTGCCGACTCCCAAAGGATTTTCTAGAATATGTTCACTTGTGGGATTAGTTGTATACGACCCAGAAGTGTTGTAATCGCAAAAAATGACATCCGTTAAAAGATCAACAATGGGACACAGAGCTTAGGCTGTATTAAAGGAGGATCAGTGTAAGTAGAAGACGTACGGTTACCTTAGATACAAAATAAATTTCATGTCCTCTAAACAGTGACCACACGCAGAAGACGCCGAATATTTCAGGCAAAAAAGCCTTCGGTCCATGCAAGTTTTTCAGAGCTCCACGTCATGTTCGGGCATGATAATATTCCCAGCAGAGAATCATAGCATACCATTAGCATTGTTGGTGAGATAACAGCGAACACCAGAATGCATCATGCAAGGGGTAATGCAAAATGATGCACATTCTGGCCAATCAAGTAAGCTGAGCAAAATTTCAATAATACACAAATAAAAAAAACACATATGGTGCTATCTGCTGCCTGCTTAAACTTGAGGGGCAGGGCACGGCGGGAGTAGCGTTTGTTTGTGAAGTTGGGTCGTGCACTCGTCTTGAGTTTCTTCTTTTCCTGCCCGTTCCCAACATCTCTCCCTTCATCTTATTCCCCCGCGCCATCCCATCTCTCTCCACCCGCTCTCGCACCGGTTTCTTCCCCCCCTCCCACCCCCATCTGCTCGTTTTTTTCTGTTTTTATTGCACACTTCTCCGTGGCAGAGGTGAAGGAGGGGTGAGGGGCTGCGCTGTAAATCCATGCTCGCTGCGAGTCACTGGGCCTTAGACATTAAAGGGTACTGTGGTCAGAGGCAGGAAATGGATATTAATGGGACTGAAGAGTTTGGAGTGACTTTCTAAAAATACAATTGCAGGCTGTGCAGTTCAGCAACCCATTGGCGAGAACAGCTCGTTGAGGTTGGTTCGTGAGAGATAATGGGCACAGCGCGGGGGTCCTTGATGGCCCGCTTTAACCTATTATTTTAAAGGGTGCTGACCACAGCAAGCAGCACTGCTGGGATGAAAGCGCAGTTTATCTTTGATCTGGAACTGGAGTTTATTATCGGTGCTGGTCACGATGCTGTGCACTGGGTCTAAAGTACCGGTATCCACATATTATCACACGGTTATGTGAGACACTTTTCAGATATTCTGCAGTTCGTTTGTTTATTTATGTCACATGCCCGAAGTGTGTTAACAAATACAAATATTACTTTGTTGCTACAGCTCAGTGCGTTTTCGTGCTCAAAGGCCTATAACAAACTTGTTTCTAAAGGCCAATAATACCCATCCATCATGTTCTGTAGGTCACCGGTAGGAGTAAAAATCACAGAGTGTGATTAAGAAAGAGGGAGAAGCGAAACTCACGACAACACACCTCGCGTAAACATGAGAGTTTTAACCCCCAAATGTGACCCGTGGAATGGGGCACGTGACACAAGCTCCGGGCCAGCATCATAGAAGCAATCATCTGCACGGAAACGTCCAACAAAGGTACACATCGTCACACACACAGGGGCTATATGTGCACTGTACTAGCCACTGAGAATGTCAGTTTGGTTTTTCAGTGCGGTTCTTTCCGTCTTGTTAGCTAATAACTGCACACTTGGAGCACAGTTCCTTTTTTTTATCAGTGCTGCTCACTGGCCTACAAACTATTATCAAAGACATCAGCTGCATGTAAAGGACATAGTATGACTGCAGTCGTCGTGACTGAGCTGGCCTGTACTGTGGTGATGCTCACTCTGTCACTCACACGTGCCAAAGCTAAACACTTATAAGGTCCCAAAGGCGAGACCTATTGGCTATGCCAATGCTTGTTTTTAAAGATGTTGCATTTGCCCATCAGCGCGGGCCGTTGTACAATATGGCTCAAAGTAATTAAAAACAAAGCGCCACACTCGTGTCATAGCACCTTTTTTTGTTTTCTTTGATTAGTGGTTGAAGTGCATTCAAAAACGCAACGGAATTGTGATGCTACCCGCAATGCGATCGGGGTGAATGAGCATGGAGCAATGTCAAAGGTGTGTTTAAAATCAATATTCTGAAACTTTTTTTCTGTCTTTCACCTTCAGGCAACTACATATGAAATAAGGAACAGCTTAAATGAAAAACTTAGGCAAGTAACCTCTATTATTGAATGCCCTGCTGTAACCAGAGAGTCACAGAATTGACCCTGGTTGGTTCAGGGAAGAAAAGTGTCATTTATACATTTAGTGCTATGAGGACCCTGTCTGTGACAGAAAGCACTGTGAATATGTAAGTCATTAGTTTAAACTTGCATTACACACAGTATAAGAGATCACAACAAAATGTGCAAAAATGTTTTAAGGTTAAAAAAAAGTGCTTCCAAAATGTAGGTTTTACTAATGCCCAAACTTTATGTGGTGCATTTTTTTTAAATGACTATTTTAAAAGCACGTACTTCACAGCTCGGCTGGTAACTCTTTTGCAAGGCCACTCTAAAAGAATATAAATCTGTGTCATAAGGAAGCCCCAACAATTAGAGCCAATACTGGCTTCCGAGTACTCTTCGCTTTTACGGATTAACCAGTTGTGCACATTTAAATTTCTTTCAGGCAAGCAGGCACCCTGCAAGAAGGCTTGTTTATCTTTTTGACCTTCCCACGATTTCACAGCACAGGAGACTACTATCTGTCGGAATTAACCGCCCTGGGACAGTTGTCTTTTCAGAAAAAGTAGGTCAACTTTTCAATTTAAAAAAAATTGGGCACCGTATGCCCCTCAGATCCTGCAGACTTCGGCCACTGACTGTAAGCCATGTTGCACAGCAGCCAGTGCAGCTGTGCAATATGCCATAACAGCACTGGAGGATGTTGGGGGTGGCAAGCAATCCTCTCCTCGATGTGGTGTAATGGTCACTGCTGCCGACTGGGGACCCAGGTTCAGGTCTCGGCATTGGCTCAACATCCTGTGATTCTGGGCAAATCACTTAATCACCCATTGCCTCAAAACCAGGTTAATGTGCTTGTGCCTACGTTGCTTACATTATTACTTTGCATGGACGTTTGCCAGTAGCTAAACCTATACACATACTAGCGCCAGCTCCCACTAAATGCTAAAGAGCAAATACTGTTTGCACCTTTTTCAACCCTACTGCCTGTGCCTGGAATCCATGGCAGCAGCAGTCATGTTTAACCTGTGCAGTGTCAGGTGAGTGGTATGTAGATAATTAAGGTGATATTTAAACCTTTAAAGTAAATAAATAAATATCGGAATAGAGAATTTCTGGACCCCTTGTGGGGTTATTGAAGGACTGTATTCCAGTCTTTCTCCAACTTGTATCTGCCAACTACTCCCTCCTATACAGTTCTCGCTCTAGTCACATTTTCCATTGCCGTGGAGTATATAGTGTTGCATAGTCTCAATATTAGTTTTCGCCCCCTCCTCCACATGTCAATAATGTTGGTAAGACATTGTGTTGGTGGCTCAGTAAAAGTGAGCCCAGCCGATGTTCCTGAACGGATATCCTAGGAGGTCAGATTAGCGTGGGATTGATGCAGAAGCCAACTTAAGTACTGGTTTGAGTAGTCTCTTTGCCTCCCTGTGTCACTGTTAAATCGCACCTCCTAAAGCGTGGAACGACCACTCTCTGCATCAGAGCCTCCTTCTCCTCGCTTCTTAATTTCCGCAAGAAGCTGAAGACCTGGCTCTTCAATTAAACAACCTACCATAGGCAGGGCTAGGCACACACACCTGCTCATCTCCAGGACTCCCATGTCCCCCTTCAACAGTAATACAACAAGATCTAGACCCCTGGGCAATTGGTACACAGAGGAAATCCGACTGATGAAAGACCTCTGCAGATAATTAGAGCACAGATGAAGAATGAGCCAGGACAATGCAGTTCGGAGCACTTTTAAATCCGCCCTGAGGTGCTACCACCAAATGATCCAAACCTCCAAATGTGTTCCTCTGGCGGAATGCATCAATACCAGAACCAGCAGAAGCACATGTTTACCATTGTGAAAGATCTAACCTCACAAGTGGCTGCTTTCAACTCAATTACGCCTTGCAGGACTGCTGCAATAGACACTCCCAATTTATTTGCAACTATACCCCCGCCATATTGTCATCTTCAAGCCACAAAGGGCCAGATAAACCTCGCCAAACGCTGGCCTATGTTATCCAAAGAACCAATGCTAACCACAAGGCTGTCATACCACCAGAAGAAACGGTTGCCACCATAAATTCCATCCAGTCAGAGGCCCCATTTGCCCCCCCTCCCCATGCCTACTTCAGAGGACAGAAACCATGCTCCCACCCATTCTGAATGTCTCTGTCTCTAATGTGACCTTCCCAAATCTCTAATGTGACCTTCCCACACAACTGTCTTCCCATTGCTGAAAAAACCCTCTGTGAACCCTTCAACGCTCACCAACTACAGGCCAATCGCTCTGCTACTATTCCTGGCCAAAGGTCTTGGGGAAGATCATCAACAGATGCCTCACTGAATATATCAACGACCGCTAACTCCCTGACACCGCTCAGTCTGGTTTCAGACTCAATCACAGTATGGAAATAGACCTTATCGCTGCAATGGATGTTATCTGCATGACTTTGGATGGAGGAGACATGGTGGCCCTCATCCTGCTGGTCTTCTCTGCAGCATTTGACATAGTCTCGTCTCATCCCATCCTCATTTAATGCGTACACTACATCGTAACCCAGGGACATATACTCCAATGGATCTGCTCTTCTGGACTGGAAGGACTCAGTCCATCAGCTTGGCACAGTGTACTTCGGACGCCCGCAACCTCCTCCTCGGATCTTCAAGGATCGTCTCTGAGCCTACACCTCTTCAGCACATACATCATTCATCTAGCCCGCATTACCCGCTCTCACAACATTCTCTCCTACGCGGTTGACACGCAACTCCTTCTCTCCCTCGTGGACAAGAAGCCTAGTACCTGGATCAAGTTTAGTGTCCGCATGACTGAAATCACTCACTGGATGAAGGCCAACTGTCTAAAGCTGAACACCGTCAAGACCAAAATTGTGACCTCCATAAAGAACACTTCACTGTGGAACTCCTCCTGTTAGCCAACAGTGCTAGGACTCCCACGCCATGATAGTTGGGATCATATTTGACTGCAAACTCAACAAGACCGCACAAGTCCCACTCCATCATTGTCTCTTGCTTCCATGCCATGAAGATGCTGAGTAAGATTTTCAAATAGCTCCCAATTAGCACGTGGAAAACTGTCACACATCATGCCCTGGTCCCATGTAAGGTGGACTAAGGAATCAACAAAAAACTCACCATAAGGCTGCAGACCATTCAGCACTTGGCCGTCAGAATCACTCTCACTCCTCCATGCCTCACAAATCAAACCAAACCTCCACTGGTTCCTCCTGGACAAATGAGCACAGCTCAAATATCTCACCCACACTTTCAAGGCACTACATAGCATTGTCCAAGCATACCTTAACGATCGCATCTCGTTTCACAAATCTTCTAGACATCTCTGGTGATCCAGACTCCTACTTTCATACATCCTATCTTTACGAAAAACCCAGATCCTGCACTCGAGTCTTCTACATCTCTCAAGCATGGATCGACCTGCTGCTACACTTAACAGCCTGCTCATCACTACTTGAATTCCGCAAGAAGCTAAAGACCTGGCTTTTCGAGTAGTCCTACTAGGCTCTAGGTTTGGCTAAATTAACTCTTGCTCAGTGCCAGGATACCCTTTCGGGTGATGGTGCACTATACAAATCTACTTAGCATAACATACTAGGTTAGGCTTTTGACCAGCAATAACCTAACGTTGGAACTAGTATGGTTTACTCTTGTGAACAGAATGAACCTTCACTATTCCTATCCAGATTTGCACATTCATAACTAGACTATTAAGGATCATTAAATCAATTATGATTAATCCTGGCACTTCAGCATTGTGCCTTTCACAGACACCTAATACTTGAGTCCTCTTATTTCCAAAATTGCCACATCAAGTACAAAGATGTCAAAACAAATGACTCACAATGACATTTTAACCCTCACCATCACTAGTAATAATTTCAACAACCCCTCACAAACACAACAGAGACTCAATCCTCAATAACACGTTTCGCAAAACACACCATGCAAGGCACTATTAATACTCACCTAACTAATTTTCTAAACTGCTCCACAAAAGAATCTCTATCAGGCTCCAACCGCACACCAACACTTCACCACGGGACACCATCTTGGTGCTTCCAAGATGGCCGACAGGTGGGAGCTCCAGCCGGTAGCTCCCGGCTAGGGATTGCCTTTTTGGCTTTAATCCCCGAAAATCTACCCCCCACCTCCCCCCCCCACGGACCCTTTTTACTTACCTGGGGTCATGTTGGTCTGCGGTCATTGCCTCGCTAATCTCCATGTGGTTCCGAGTCCTCCAGAGGAATCGTGACCGATGTTCTTCCTGCGGAGCTAGAGCAACATGGCTTATGCCCAGTGAAGCTGCTGCGACAGCTATAGAGGAGATGGGCTCCGGTTCGCCTCAGCCGTCACCTACCCAGCTGGACATCGGACATAGCTCTTCATGTCCCTCCTCTGGTTCTCCTTCCTTCGCCTCCTGGACTCTGAGGGTCTGCCAGTTGCTGATCCTCTACGGAGCTGACCATGCAAGACTCAGCTGGCCTGGTGGCCCCTTCGAATGACACCTACCTTTCCGGACCTTTTCTGTATTGCGGTTGCCTGACATCCTGTGCTGCCTCTCCGGGACTGTAGCGGCGACGTGATCGGTCGTGCCGCCCTGTCGGAATAACCTACAGAGTGATGGGACGCCGATGCCCTTTTTACCGAGCCTGCCCTTCACTTTCTGTGTTTTGGCGCCCTCCTCACCCTGACCCTGCCTTCTCTTCAGGGGCTACTGCCTGGGCTGACTTAAACCCGGACTATTGATGACCCATGAGGGATCGACGACATCCAGACCTTCTACCCTCCAGAGCTTGTGACTGCCCCCCCCCCCCCCCCATCTGCCCTGCTCTTGGATGTACGGAGAAGAATGAAGCGTGAATACAATGACGCTGCTGCCCTGTTCAACCAAGCTCATTTTCCTTCCTCTACATCTCTCTTTGTAAGCTCGTACTCCTGACCCCTCTGCCGCCCCCCACTCCCTGGGCTGCCACCTGGGCACCTGAGCGGACTTCTCCTACTATCGCAGCTTATTTAATAGTAATAATGTTTAACATGTTGCCCGATTGCTCACCAGTGATGAACTGAGCTTGACTGGCTTTGCCAGCCTTTCCCCCGCCTGTTTCTTGTGGTGACATGGGGTTGTTTCCCTTGGTGACTTCTCCGAACTGATGTTTGCCTATCTGCAACTCCGCCATTTTACTGTGATGTTCCTGGGTCATTAATCATATCCTACATCATGGCGGCCTCAAGGGTTTTTCTGGCTCCAATGGTTTTTCTGTTTGATGTGTGCCCCTTGACTGCGCTCTTGTGCCCCCCTTCGCCCCCCCAACTCGTTTTTGCCATGTACTAGAACATCTGGTGCAATCAGTGAACCTGACTCCGGATGTTCCGATTCACTGGTCCTCAGCCTGTTTTTGGATTCTCACTCTGAGTTTTTGGTTTAAGTTCTTTCACCCTTTCCCGTCCCCCGGATCACTACCAAATCCCATCACCTCCTTACCTTACTCCTCTTCCTCCCTTGCCCCATTCGTCCTGTGTTGTGTACCTATGTAACATTGTTGTTTTTTGTGTTTGTATTGCTATGCTCCAGCAACTGTTTGTAACCATATAACTTGCAAATCCTTACGTAAAACGCCTCCACCTCCAATGCAATAGGTATCGCATTTACATGACTTTAAGCTTTTGGCATTGTAAATGACAATGCCTTTTATTTATGTTTTTAAAACAAAAACATTAAAAAAAGGCATTGTCATTTAAATGCCAATAGCTCAAACTCGCGTAATTCGAGACCTATTGCATTGCAAGTGCTTGGTTCTCTTGTCACCAGTCTGAAACAAACAACAGCAGGCGGGGTTAAAGGGTGACTTCTTGTACTCCAGAGCAAAACTATCATAAGCAGCTGCTTCCCAGCTTCCCGCCAGAGTGATTTATGGTGACTATTGGAGGAAAGAACAGAAGCAGGTAATTGTTGGCAGGGGTGGGGAATTCCTATCTCCCGACGCCCGAGACATCAAGATTTCTTACAAGGCCAAGAGGTTTTCATTTCTATTTTGTCCAAAGGACAAGTAGACAGTCTTACAGTAATCTGATACACAGCTGTTTAACCCTGTTGGTCACAGCCAGTTAATAAGTAGCTCTGCAAAGTTTATTGTCAGTGAAAGGGTAAATGTAAAAGCTGGGGTCTGCATTTTAATTTCCCAATAGCAGAAGCACAACATGATGAAGCTCTGCTGAGCTCAAGGTTGCAGCTCCGTATAATACTTCCACAGCACTGGAATCTTTTTGCTTTCTCCCAGAGGCTCATTTGTGGCTTTCAGGCCCTCCCCTAGTCCTTTCATTTTCTTAGAGCACAAAACGAACACGGAGCTTCTGCAGCGCCAGAACACTCACATAACTGGAAGGTAATGTTATCGGCCTCTTGGCTCCTGCTCAGACTTGAACCTTGTGACCCGCTGCCTTTTATTCTGTGCTTCACCCGTGGGCCTCAATCTGAACCCAGGATCGCTCCTCACCCTCGCCTCCGTGGGCCTGCAGTAAAGCACATGCTTTTCCTTATCATCATGCTCTTGCACAACCCTCCTTTGCACTTTGCCTTTACTGTGCACCTTATGTTTCACCCAGTGCCTGAATTAGCTAATCCCACCCCCCTCTGTTACCCCCCTCTGACTCCCCTGACCCGCCCCATTGGCCTCTCA
Organism: Lissotriton vulgaris; assembly: GCF_964263255.1. Lineage (NCBI taxonomy): Eukaryota > Metazoa > Chordata > Amphibia > Caudata > Salamandridae > Lissotriton > Lissotriton vulgaris. The sequence continues at coordinate 1,900,778,198 of NC_141693.1, forward strand.
TATCCTGCATCATCCAGGGCTTACAATAACGCTCAATAGTTTCCCCATGGGGAATTCATGCAGTCTTCAGGCACACCCTCATGTCTGTCCTTGCACTGGGACTCTCGTCTCACTTCATGCGTGCACCAGGGGCATCTGAACACCCTACAGCAGCTGTAGGGTTCTTCATGGGCCTCTTCTTTCTGCAGGTCCAGACAAAGGTTCATAATTGACGTGAAAGGATATATACATGGATGAATGAGTTAAAGGATGGATGTAAGGATGGATGAGTAGATGGATGGATGGGTGCAAGGGTGAATGAATGGATGGGGTGAAAGTGGATGGATACGTGGACGGGTGAATGGTTAAATGAAAGCGTGGCTTGATGGATGAGAGAGTGGATAAATGGATGGTGGAGTGGGTGTATGGATGGCTGGGTGGAAGGATGGATAGATGGATGGATAGAAGGGTGGTGAATGTAGGGATGAATGAAAGGGTGGATGGATAGCAGGAAAAAAAGAGGATGGTTGGGGTGAAAGATGGAAGAGCAAAAGGACGGATGGAGGGATGAGTGAAAAGGTGAATGGATATGAGGGAAAAGAAGGATGGGGGGTGAAAGATGGAAGAGCAAAAGGATGGAGGGATAAGTGAAAGGGTGGATAGAGGGGGTGAAAGTGGATGGATGAGCTAAAGGATAGATGGATGGATGAGTGGAAGGAAGGAGGGATGAATGAATTTAAAATGATAGATCTAGAGCTGGAAGCATAGGTTTGGACCGGGGCATTGTGAACCCCTCTCTTTAGCAGCTACAGTGGGGGTTGAGCTTTTGATGGGCCTCATCTGTCTGCAGCTCAGCAGTCAAAGGCCCATAATTAATGTGTAACGGAGAGTGAGTGGATGAATGGATGGATGGATGAGTGACTAACTGGCTTACTAGATGGAGGAATGAGTGAAAGGATGGATGAGTGATGGGGATGGTGGATGGATGTGTTGATGAAGGAAAGGGTGAAAAGATAGATGGTTGCAGGGTGTATTGATGGATGAGTGAAAGCGTAAATTGATGGATGAGTGAAAGGATGGATGAGTGAAAGGGTACATTGATGAATGAACGGAAGGATGGGTCGATTGCTGAGATGGATGGATATGGTTGGGGATGGATGAGTAGGTTTGAATATGGATGGGCGGATGGATGGATGGACAAACAGAATGGGGAAAGTCTGATGAAAGAATGAATGTATACCAATGTAAAGGTGAAATGCTAGATATCAGTAGGTGAATGAAAAGATGAATGGGTAGATATAAAGAAATCACTAGTATTAGAAACCTTCTATAATCTGAGCCTGACATAACCAGAGAGGCTATTATCCGAGCTCTCTATAATGAGAATGCTGCCATTATTTGACGGTGCACTACATGGCACCAAAGGGACAAGTGGATTTAGTTACAGGACAAGTTGATTTTATAAAGCAACCTGTCCCATGGACAAGTAGATATTTTATTAAATTCCACACCCCTGTGTTGGAGTCCGAATACATTTTTACATACAGGTGCGTTCAATAAGGAATCACGTCGGGCTGACGGTACTTTGTGCGCATTAAAGTGCACAAACAATTCATTGCATGAATTTGCCTCGGAAAGCTGGATTGGAAACGATGTTTAAGAAAGAAATACCTGTGAATTTCTTTTAGGTGCGTCACTATTGTATTGCTATACATTTCACTTGCTTTACTTGTGTAATATTGAGTGCGCCTATATGTTTTATCATCCTTAGGACAGGCCAGAAGAGTCCTGCATATCCTTACTTGTATCAGGGTTATTTGGATTAGGCAGCAACAAAGAACAACATTTTACTGTAGATTTATCTAAATTATGTGTTAAGTAAAAGCAAATTATGCATCTCAGATTACACTGACATTCAAACTGGAGCCATGTTACTCCAGTACTTAACTAACTATATTGATTTAGCCTCTGCAATGATGGTTATAGTCAAAACCAAACCAGGAGCAAAGCAGTGGAAGGTCGTTTGCAAAGGTTGCCTGCTTACCTTTCTGTTACTTACAGATGAATTTAAGTGCCAAAGTGGTACAAATGAGGCGAAACATTTGCTCAGATACTGTTAACGCGCATACAAGTTAGAACAAAATAAGGTAATGTTATCAAAATGTGGTGTATTCTGCCACATAATTTGCCTATTTAAGCCACATAATTTAGACAGCATGGCCGTATAATTTAGTCCTTCTGCACCTTCTAATTTCAGCAGGCAGCCCTGATGCAGGGCGACACATTACCCGTGGCAAGCAAGACTCAAGCTGTTCTCCAAAGGCATAGCTGTGCTCCTGGTCATTTTCCTTCCAGGCTTTCAGCTGCCACGGCTCTGCTTTCCTGGAGATACTGTTTATCACATGAAAAGAGCAGAGATAAGGCCATGCTTTTGTTCTTGTGTACATGTATGTATGATTTGAGCGGAGATATGTTCATGAAAGCAGAAAGTAACAGTGCAGAGCTGAACCACCAGCGCATAGTACATTATTTATAGCAAATGGCTCTCTGTATGTTGGGGAATTGTACTTCGTAGTGTTGGAGGCTGGTGTTTCACTAAGGGCGTGCTAGCTACTGGCAGAGTAGGGAACAACAGTCCAGGAAGTAGATCAATGTGGTGCTGAGCATTTTCGGAATGGAAGGGTAGGCGCAATACGTACGTTGTTTATGCAAGGGCGCACTTCAATTTACCATGGCTGCTGCACGCTGTTGTTCCCTTCCCCATGGCGCACATGTGGCTCTGCATATGAACTGGAGGTTGGTCCAACCTGGTTTATTGCCCCTCCTGCATTTGCTCCACCGGACAAGAACAAGGACTCCAGTAGTTTCCTCTTTGCAACTTAAACAAGCATTAAAAAATGCAATAGGTCAGGCCTTTCAGAGATCTATCAAAGGACCATATTCTGGTGAGAGACTTAAGTCTCTGAACCTTTGCATAAAGATCTGTTTTCTTTACCGTCTTAAGAGGCGAGACATGTTTTGCTTTAACATGTGAGAATTACCTAGACCAACGAACTCTCTGTATGGCAGACCCACCTCTACCTGTGCACGGATCCGTCCACAAAATACATTCGCCTATACTATTTAAAGAGGAGGAAGGGGCGACAGATACATTTACCAGCCTTTTCTATGGTGCTGTAAATAGAAAAGTGTTGTCGAGAAACCATGAAACATGGAGAGTCGGGAATTACAGCATCATTAAAACTGGAAACCCTGCAAGAGGAAATAAATGAAATAAGAGGTTAAAACGAATGAAACTGCGCCCTGTTCACAGCAGACGATCAAAGGGACAAATCGATTTCTTTTAATGAGTAAGCACAGACGAGAGAGCGCGTTAAAGAATTAGAGAGAACGAGCAACAATACTCTTTCTTTGTCTGTGCATGAGAACAGAGAGCCTGGAGGCGCCGAGTGGGAACAGGCAGCGGGAAAGGTAAACAAACAAGTTTGAGAGGCAGCAGGGGGAGGGAAGAGAGGAGGGGGCCTGCGCCTGTTACCCTTGTGGGAGCGAGCAGGTTTGAAAGCTCGCTCCCACAAGGGAATTGTCCAAGGTGCATGCGTCGCCATTGAAGGCAATGCAACGCGTGCACGTTTTTGGGACAAAAACCGTAGCGATTGCTACAGGTCTTTTTCCTATGCAGCTCATGCGTGCTGCGTAGGCGAGACCTAAAAAGGCTTGATACGCTAATCTCATTTCTGTTCATTTATTCAAATAAGCAAATAATTATTTCTGAAAGCAAATTTATTAGTTAATCATCAAGTGAATTCGCATAATCCAATAGTAAAATCATAAACCAAAGTGTACCCTCGCCCTAAGTTTCAATCAGACTGATCTACTGTTGTCGTGATTCCCTCGGAGGCCTCTCGCGGGTTGGTTTGTTGCTCAAATGGGTCCACCTATTGACACCCTTAATACCGGTTTGCCATTATAGCACGGAAGCTTAAGGTGGTCAACCTGTGAAAACGAAAGACTTATTTAGAGCAACTGACTCCCAATACCACATCTAACAACAGAACAGAGTTTTTTATGAAAAACTTCTTTATATACCTGTAAAGGAAAATACTTTTAGGAAGGATGATTAGCTTTCGTCATAACCTTCCAAAAGTTGATAATTTTGTGTTTGTCTTTCTGAGCCGCAGAGGTATGGACTCAATCACTGTGCATATACTGTGAACAGAAACCAGGATTATAAGGCTTTTCCCCATAGGTATACACATAAACAAATAACGCCTTTATCGGTAATGTGAATCATACCCACCAATAGTGGTGTATGTTTAAGCTTCACAAGGGAGGAAGGATTATGCTTAGCTACCACCTCTCACTGTTTCCACCTGCTAGAAGACGAACAACAAAACACACCATATGTAACACATCAACATAAATGAATACAAGAATACTCTCGGTATCACTCCAATGGAATGCATGTTACATCACACATATATGAATACGTTTTTTTGCTGCATACACTTCATGGAAAGTAATTTATATAGTTCGCTATTTTGCAGCTGACTGTACCACCTGGTATTTTCGTAGTCTGCCGGATTGGCAGTATCCAAGAATGACAAAAATCTCCCTTAAGTTCCAGTGCCCTATTCCGAACTGAGATCAGGGCTCCTGTGGAAGTAAGGTAAAGAGAGTCTGTAGGCAAATCAAAGGTCGAGTGGTCTTTTCAAATAAAAGGCCTAGGCGTAATAGAATTAGAGGTGGTGTCAACGACACCCTTCCCGCACAGAAAGCAAGAGCGGATCCGACTCCGAAGTCCTGGAATCGCCAACCCGAATAGGATAATCTCCGGCGTCTTTCCTGACGCTGCAGGTTTTCATAGCCTTCTGGGTGATTTCTTTGATTACTTCCTGTGCGTGCGCGACGCAGCTCACAGGCTCTGGGAATTGTGGTTTCTTGCCCTGCGTGGCTAGAAGACAGCCAGGTTTTTTCATTGTTCCAGCTCGCCTGCAATACCTGATAGACTGTGAGGCATGCGTTCCAGTCCACCGCCCTCCCCTGTTGAAGACTGGGAGAGTGGTCAGCGGTCGTTAGCCAAAGGTATGTAGCAACAGTCAATCACATTCAAAGTCCAAAGCTAAGCTTTGCTGCATCCATTCTCCAACCCTCACTGTCTTGGGGCTAAAATTAAAATCTATAAAATGCAGGCTGTTTCCCATAATAACACATCTTTAGTAATGTTTTAGACCAGTGTTTTCCATACTTTTTAGATCCACGACCCACTTTTTAGAATGACGGTGCTGCGACTCACCTATCTAAAAAAATGAAAATGAGGCTGGTAATTTTTTTAATTTAATTTTTTTATGTAACTATAGCAGCGTGTGGCAGCATACTGTCATTTAGAGACCATACAGCACATTTCCATTGAAATGGCCACTAAATTTGCACAGACATGCAACTTTGCTGATAAAACTATAGTGCTCAGAAATTATATGTTGACATCGGGTTTCAGTGAATATTTATCATAGATACATCACCAGTAAAGTATCTTGGTTTGTTTTAATCCTATTTATAGATTTAATTCTCCACACATCATAATTACAATAAATGTGCTTCATTTTTACTTTCCTAACCCTGAAATATACAGTTCATTTACAGGTGTTTTTATTTTGTTGTGTGTTACAGAAAAGGACATCCTACAGCTTTTCCTTTCACACACTCTGTACCCCAGCAATATTGTCACTCACATAATTAATTCACAGTTCTTTCTCTGACTGCAAAGTTAGAGGACCTACTGTATAAACCTCCGTCTCCACAATAAAAAAAATTGCTGCAATTTGTCAGACATGTGTCGTGGGAGACACGCACCGTAATTTAAACTGGAAAATTTCAAACAGGTTCAAGGTTGTTGCGTGCAATCTAAGGTTTCGCTGTCTGGACAGCACAGCGTCGAAGTAAGTATCAAATGTAGCAATTCCCAATGGGAGTTGTCCCCCAGTGCACTGCTTTAAATGACCAAGAGGTATAAAGAAGTTCAAACAAACCAAAGTTTGTGTTTAGATGTGTTCAATGATTGTATTATTTCGGGCTTTTCAGTCTTCAAAATATCATCACATTTTAATAAGTCAGATGTGAATTTTCTTGTAGATCAGAAAGAAACATCCATAATCTTTGCATATAAATTCCAACCGTCCCAATGCATTTCGGGCTGGTATAGCCCTTCGTCAGGGGAATGGTCTGTAAATCAAGAGAATAAACGAACTCAATGGCGAGAAGACATCTCCACATATTCAAAGCATAACACTGTAAGGATGTACTGGTATCAATAAACAGCAAACGTATTAGCAGTACATCCATGATGACTATAAACAAAAGCAATGCGTTACCCCAAATTGTATCGTGGTACAGAAACGTGTGGCTTAACAGTGCAAGAAAAACCATGGAAAATCAGGTTTAAACCCACGTATACAGCGGTGTAAATAAGTAGGGGTGACTGTCTTGTGAAAATGATGTCGAGCCAAAAGTGAAGCGGAATCAAGAAAACGGGTGAAATAACGTAAGCGGAAGGTGAAATAGAGTGAGCAAAAAGTAAACAAACCGTGGCGTATAGAGGCAGAATACTAAGGGTGCTCGGAAATGGAGAGTAAACAACCAAGGTTCCACACGGCCGAAATCACGCGGTCCGTGATTCGGAAATCAGAAGATAAACATGCAACGGGCATATCAAGACTTAATAGTTAAATAATGCAGTCCGGGCGAAAAGTATCCGGATCCATCTGTGTTGCCGGTAAGCGTGCGCTGTGATTTAAAAGCGACGCTTCCGGGTACATAATAAACAGTGAAGACGGGCTAAGAAATGTCCGAGAATCAAAATAGGGGCCATATTGGAGTGGTGGAAAACCACCGAAAACACTAAGAAATGATAAGAACGGATAAAGAAAAGACAAATAGGAAGAAAAGTACATCAAAGACAACAGATAAATGTGAAGAAAGTTAAAGGGTGCTGTAAAACGTGATACCTAACGTAGGCACAGAAGATAAATCAATGGGGTATTCCAAAATCAGAAGGCGAAAGTAATTCATAGTTAACAGAAAAATGCAGTCTGTTCATGAGAAAATCAATATCAAATGTAAAGGGTCACAGATAACAGAAAAATTCCATGCGGTCATTCAGCCCCGTGGGCTTCATCGTGCTCCAGTATCGAATCCAAAAGTTCTCCCTCTGCAGTAGTTTGGTTTTGGGGTTCATGCCTTCCTTGTTCACAACATTTTCCAAAACCATGAACTGTAGCTGAGCTACATTATGTCTTCGATCAAGAAAATGTGAAGCAACAGACTATTTTGTGTTGGCTGTTCTTATGTTGCTTTTGTGTTCCAGAATTCTGGTCCTTATCTTCCTTTCCGTGTGGCCTACATAACATAAGCCACACGGGCATTTCAGTAAGTAAATCACATTAGACGTGTTGCATGTCGCATTCACTTTGAGTTTAATTTTATGGCCTTTCATCGGATGGTATAAGACATTACCTCTGATTACATTGTTACAATTGCTACAGCTGTAGCAAGGCTGTAATCCCTTGAATTTAGATGGTGAACATGCCGGTTTGGATGAGGTTAAGAGCTCCTTGATATTGGGTCCACGGGTGTGAGCAAATATGGGTTTTTCTTCAAAGAGTCCTCTGAAGTCCGGTTCCTTGCTGAGCAGGGACCAGTGTTTCATAATGATATTTCGGTATCTGTTACTCAAAATGGAATATTTCGAAACAACAGTCATGCATTTTTGGGGCGTTTTGTGTTTGGATATCAAAAGATCTTCTCTTTTCATTTGTTGACATTTGAGTTTGGCGTTGTTCACGATGGTATCAGGATATCTACGGTCAATGAACCTTTGGCACGTGACATCCATCTGTTGGTCTCCATCCATGTCGTTGGATACTATGCGTTTGATCCTCATTAGTTGAGACAGAGGAAGATTGTTCTTCAGATTTTGTCTGTGAAAACTATTGTAATGCAAAGTACTATTGCGGTCCTTGTCCTTCCTGTACACAGTGGTACGAAATTTGTTATTCTCAAATATTATTTGAACATCAAGGTAGTTCACTGTTCACTGTTCGTAGTTCCAAGTAAATTGTATCCGGTCATTCAGGGTGTTCAATTTCTCCAAGAAATGTAACAAATCAATTTCCGTTCCTGACCATAACAGAAAAATGTCATCAATGTAACGCATGTACTTTTTTACTGATTGTGTCCATTCTGGTAGGTTCAAGATGTTATTCTGTTCGAAGTGATGCATGAAAAGGTTTGCATAGACAGGGGCGGCACAATTGCCCATCGAAGTTCCATTGAGCTGAAGGTAGCATGTGTCTCCCCAAACAAAATAACTTTGATAAAGTGTGAAAACAAGTAGTTCCATAAGAAATGGTTGAAGTCCAGGATTGATATCTGAGTTTAAGATAGCGTTTTCAATCGCTTCAATTCCCAAGTTGTGCGGAATGGATGTATATAACGCTTTAACGTCAATCGTGCACAGCCAGTATTCTCCAGAGTCTGTAACTTGTATATTGGAAAGTTCATTGAGGAAGTGGTCTATTTCACCTTCCGCTTACGTTATTTCACCTGTTTTCTTGATTCCTCTTCACTTTTGGCTCGACATCATTTTCACAAGACAGTCACCCCTACTTATTTACACCGCTGTATACGTGGGTTTAAACCTGATTTTCCATGGTTTTTCTTGCACTGTTTAGCCACACGTTTCTGTACCACGATACAATTTGGGGTAACGCATTGCTTTTGTTTATAGTCATCATGGATGTACTGCTAATACGTTTGCTGTTTATTGATACCAGCACATCCTTACAGTGTTATGCTTTGAATATGTGGAGATGTCTTCTCGCTATTGAGTTTGTTTATTCTCTTGATTTACAGACCATTCCCCTGACGAAGGGCTATACCAGCCCGAAATGCATAGGGACGGTTGGAATTTATATGCAAAGATTATGGATGTATCTTTCTGGTCTACAAGAAAATTTACATCTGACTTATTAAAATGTGATGATATTTTGAAGACTGAAAAGCTTGAACTAATACAATTATTGAACACATCTAAACACAAACTTTGGCAATTTGCCAGACGACATAGCCTGACATTTGACCTCTGTCTTTGAAGCTCTGGCAAATGTAACAAGATAAATACAGAATGAAACACTGTTTTAGTCAAAGCACTCAATTTTCGTAGCACAATGTTATGTAAATGTGCAGCACTGAAATATTCCAAAGTACCAATCACGTCGTTGTGTAAAATAACACAATACGTACACTAACGGCACACATCATGTGTTATTAATGCAAAACACAAAAGAAACAGTAAGCTGTATTTACACATAACTTCGACATGTTATGTTACAGTATCAGAACATCCATTCTAGAGGAAGCTAGTGAAACATTATTTGTTACATGCAAGGAGAAACCATGGTTTTCTGTTGAATTAAATGATTTTGTGAAACTGAATGAACGTGCAGGGCTCCTGCACAGAAATAAACCCACCGTCTTAAAGGCCGCAGCCATATGCGACCTAATGATGTCGATTAAAGCAAACCTAAATTAGGCACCATTTTTAAAAAGGAAATTAGCTCCCACAGGGCAAAGTGGAGTGGTGTGGTCCCCTTTAGGAGATCTGTTGCATTGTAATATTACAGAGCAGTCCTGTACACTTGTCCTTTGATGTGCGGTTGAACTTTCAAGATTACAAGCTTACAAATCTTACTGAATATGCTTAAAGGGCTGCTAGTTTGCGTTTAATACCCCTGGAACCATTTTTAAGTCCTGGGATTCCGCATCCTTTGAGAGGTCTATTAGGCCCAGGTTGGGAAGTGGGGGTTGTTAGACATTCTACCAAGCTGAGGCTCACTTTTAGAAGATTTCAACGAGTGTTGAGTGTGAACTTATCAAGGTGTCAGGAGAAGATATGTTGCAGCTTTAAGTTATGCCTTAGCCTATCAAAGGAAAGGATTGGCTCCAATCTCCTTGGAAGAAGAGGGCATGAGGAGTGTTGATGTGGAGAAAATGTCTTCAAGAAGACCTTGCATTAAATGCATCCTTGTATGGACTGGCGAGTGGTCACTGGGTGATACGTGGGCTAGAATTTCATGCAGTTGGATACCACAGTTGTTAGGAAAGACCAGATCATCCTATCCAAGTATATAGTCGTCAGATATAGTCCAAGAGAAAAGTCCATTTTAAAAACCAGAGTAGGGTGGTGAGTATTAGCTGCACTTACAGGGAGCCCTCCATGGTTTTGTCTGTTGGCCTAACACGTGCACTCTTGAGTTTCTGCCCAAGCTCTCTTTCCTGCTAACACATTCCTTAATCTTCGCTATCTCATGCTGTGGTCTATCAGTCTTCAAACATGGTTGTTCTGTCATGTGCTATATCCACCAGTTTCCTACTACATATATTTATCCTAACCCCTCACCTTTCCATCCTGGCTGTCACATTCACTAGTGGTGACACTCAGTTGTTTCTATTATTGCTTTCGGCAGGTGCCATCAACTTCCAGGTGGGACGGTGGAGACTGGTTGGGTGTCCATAGCAAAGAAGTGTCATCGTTCCCGCACGGTTCTGCATCAGAAAGAAGAGTCTTACATCCACACATTCTATAGGCATAACCTTTCACCTGTAAGAAGTAAAACCAAAGCTGACCATGGCGGTGGCAGCAGCAGCAGCAGCTTCACCCAGCCTTGAAGAGGAAGTGACTTGTTCCATCTGTTTAGATTATTTCACTGACCCTATAACTATTGACTGTGGTCACACGTTCTGCCTCCACTGCATCACAGAGTACATAAAGAAGGAGGAGATGGAGAATAAGCTCGCCTTGTGCCCAGAATGCAGGCAGCTGTTCCGGAGCAGTGACCTTAAGCCCAATAAAAGAATGGCAAACATAGTGGAAATGATTCAACGGTCAAAGACGCTGCCTGTGCCAGTGAACCCATGTGCGGAGCATGGGGAGAGTTGCCTGTTCTTCTGCCGGACCGATGGAACCCCTATGTGTTTGGTCTGCCGGGACTCCCATCATCACAGAACGCACAGTGTGGCTCTCATACAGGACGCTGTCCAGGATCACAAGGTATGTGCTGTTTTAGGATTTGCAGCCAGCAGTTCATGCTGTCATCTACAGATAGGTTACTTCTTTTGATGGTTTATGTATGTGACTTAAATGGTTTTTTTCGCATCGCCTCCAACTTTTAGATTCTGAATTTTGTTGTCTAGCTGTCTTATGCAATGTACAACAATCTTTTCCCATCAGAAGATCAATGAATTACAGCAATTCTTGAGAAATCATGGTCCTATCTTAACTTCATATTTGAGTCTACGCTTATCTTGAATCATTGGTCAACGTTTTTAACCCTGTTTAAATTTGAGCTACATGTCTTATGATATCACGGCCACATGACTGTGTTAAGAATTTTACTTACAATTGTGTTTTATTTTGTGTTTTTAACCCTTCATCTGTATGATTGTGATAAAGCTTCATTAACGTTCATCTTTTTATGGCCATATGCCGAATAAAAGCATTTAACTGACTTACCAGAGTTGGGCATAATGCTAACGATTACATCTCCAAACCACAGTACTTACACTAACAGAATATGTTTCCATGCCACAGAGTGTGATCTAATGTAGACATTACCATGTAGTGGATATTGCATCTGGGTAATTTTAGCAAGTTTGAGTATTCTTGGAATTCATTAGGACTCCTTAGAAAGTCTGACATTTACTTGAAGTGCAAGTGTAACCCTTATTAAGCTGATTTCCAATTTTTGCATTACATACCCACCTTAGTGAAATGGGCATATTGTAGAAGGCATCTATTTTTACTATGATACATGCATATATTTAAAGCCAGCAAAAATAGAAGAGGAGCAGTACTGAGAAGGTAGCAGAGCTTAAGAGAGAAAGTAATTATCTTAAAAAACCGAGAATCTGTAATCCTAAATCCCTTGAGGTACAACCTCGAAAAAGGAAGAGTTAAAGAGCTGAATCTCTCAACAGTCTCCTTCAATTTCTATCTTTCTGTATAATTTCATGAGCAATACATACCTCTGACCAATTGCTGAGTATACACATACAACATTCCAAAAAAGTAACAAAAGAAAAATAGCAACAAAAAGAATACACTGTTCCCCAAAGGATGAAAGTAGCAAAACTAAGTAATCAAGCAAAAGTGGGCAGCGCAGAAGCGAAAAGGGGGAGGGGTGAGGGAGGGGGGGGGGGCGGGGGGGGGGAGGAATTTCCCTGTTCGGAACTGAAACCCTCACACACCCAGCAAGCTAGGTGTCATGCTTCATCATATGGGTTTTACTCCTCGTTAGACTGGCGCTGCAATGTCTATCGGGAACCCATAAAGGGGCTTTTTATCGGAGACCTTCTGTTCCTGCTAGTCGGTGCATGTGGGAATGAGGGCTTCAGGGGATGTGTAGAAGTGTGTGAATAATTGGTGAGAGTTAAAAAAGGTTGGTAAATCCACGGCAAGTTTTATTGGTGTGGTTCACCACCTTACTAAAAACAGTGAGGCGGAAAAACACTCTGGTGCAATGATCCAGCAGTGTTAGATCCACCTAAAGGTCAACATGTTTCATGCTGTAAAAGCAATTAGTCAGGACCAACAGTGAAAAAGTACTACACAGAGGGAAAGTGGCAAATACTACCTTCCACTAGAAGTAGGGATACAGGCCAAGAGGTCCTGCTCAATCTGGGTTGGACCCTACTACGACCCAGGAGGGCTTCACCGGTTTTCTTAAGTGTGCTGACACCAGGATGGTTGGTACCTGTCCGTTGGCCGGATCACGCCATAGACCTACCCGCACGTAAAGGTCAGGAAGAAGCCAGAGTTTCAGTTCCGAACAGGGAAATCCCTCCCCTCCCCCTTTTCGTTTGTGCGCTGCCCACTTTTGCTTGGTTACTTAGTTTTGCTACTTTCCTCCTTTGGGGAACAGTTTATTCTTTTTGTTGCTATAGTTCACTGGCGTATACACTGGACCCCGCTAAAAATTGCCCTGTTTAGTTTCCTCCATTTGTTTACACAGTAGAAAAATACCTTTATAAATAGCCTCTCTTATAAAACAAAATTATATTTTGTTTTCAGAAAAAATATATATTATTTTAATACGAAATAATTCATTAAGTGTACCCATCCAGCTTCCATGCAAATGTTCAGTGCTGGGGCAGAAATGCTCTGATCCACTTTATATTGAGGAAGATTGTTATTTTTTTTCTCTGCCTCCCACTGCCCGGTTTCGATTGCTGGCCACCACGTTATTCATTCTGGCTCCTTTTTAGTTCTGTACTAGACAGACCACTTCATGATTTTATAAGATAATACACAATATACCTAGAGTTGGACTTTGGTTCAGCTGCCTTCAGCTACTGCTTATTTGCAGTATTTGCAGTATCCGTAACATTTTGGAGCAGTCCCCATGCCAGCATACAAACAGATGACCACCGGGCCAGTCCTACAGCCATGTCTGTGCAGAAATTTTTGTTCAGTTTTCTGATCAGCCCACTGGATAGTTATCTGGTGATCGGCATGCCAGTCATCATGAGTGACAGCATGTTGCCTTTTTGTATGTGAATCTTCCAAGGAGAGGTGCAAGCACAGAGAGACAAAACTGTCTGTTTCTTATATATTTTTGTCAAGAGTAAACAATCAGAAACCACAGTGAAGCGTTACAAGTCTCAGACCTGTGACACACCAACCACACTTGGTCAACAACTACAAAACAGGCATTTTCAGTGCAAGCTTCTCTCATAAATATTAGGCACATCACAGAAACCTGCAGTGCAAAATTCCCTTAGATTGTATTCACAGGATGGAGCGCCCTTACACACAGAACAGGTACAGCACAGACATCCATAGTGCAAGCTTTCAACACTGATGCAACAGGAATAGCACACGCATCTTCTGTGCATGCTTCCCATGTAAAGGAAACATACCATCTCTTCTGCCACCACCGCTGCTGTTATAAAGTAGACAGAGGCATCTCTAACTGCACTTTTAGTGTTTCTATACACTTGCACAAAAGTACCTAAACACACTACTGCGACTGGCCCTCACAAAGATAGTGTTTATCAGGTTCTGACTAGGTTAACCCACACTGTGAGGACCGAGTCCAGACCCACACTGTGAGGACAGAGTCCAGGCCCCACTGCGTGGAGAGGGGCGGGGGGGGGGGGGGTGACGACGACGGGACACACACACACACACACACACACAAACACACACTTAAAAACACTTACACACACTTACTTTATTTGCATAGAACAATTGCAATACAGCCATCTCTGGTAAAAACAGGTACATTATAATTAACCACTGTGGTAGGCTTCCTTACTCACAGAGCAGGTCCAGTACAAACACCTACTGCATATGCACACTACACTGAGTAGATACAGTCTAGGTATCCACAATGTAAGCTCCCCTAACATACAGTAGTAAGCTTCTCACACACTCCCCACAGATACAGGACATGGTTGCTTGTCCTGAGGCCAGGCTTCAGCACCACAAACTATTCTCACTTAATGAACAGTGAAGCTTGCATTGTAAATCATTGTTTCTGTACCTGCTATGCTTATGTGAGCAGCTTTCACTACAGGCACCAGTACAACACACAGACTGAATGACAGCCACTTATGTATTGGTGGTTGTCAGTTATTCAGAAGACTGGTTTTAAAACGCAGGTGGAGTGTCATTTTCCCATCAAAACTGTCTGAACATGGAGTACACAGAATTATTCACCCATGATTTAGTATCAACAGGTTTCAGCATTCTAGGATCTGTTGACAATCTGATGCCTTCTTCTGGACAATTCTGTACGTTTTTGACAACTTAAATTCAGCATGTTGCTGTCCTATTCCGGCTTCTAAACTCTCCTGCTACTTGAAATGTACTCTCTTGCAAAAGTCTATTTATGTGAGACCTGGAAATGAACACCCACTTGGAGCAGTAGATTCAAGGTTTACATAAGTTCTGCCATAGCCTCATGGCATCGTGGAAGTGTTGCCAAGCTCTTTTTCTCCCAAAGAGGAAGCAGTTGCTTTGGGAGTACATGCCAGCTGCACTTCCATGCAACTAATAATTTGACTAGCATCCTTGCATAGATAATGGTGCCATAACATCACATATAATATAGGAAATGTCACATAATAAGATTACTCTCTTCATACCTTATCCATTGCTGCCTAAGCAACATTTTGCACCTTTTTCTCTCTTAGCCTGTATATTTCTAGTTTTTGACAGAAGGTCAAGTGGCCTGTTAACACTATGAGCTAGACTAATTTTAGATCACCAGAAGCATTGAAACCGTCTGAGCCTCTGGTACCTCGGGGCTCCAGAGCAAACAGCTTCTGACACCCTGGTTTTCTCCTCAGCCCCGTCTTCTGGGTAGTCTGGCATTACTGAAGAAGCAGCTGGAAAAGGTGCAGAGACTGATGATCGATGAAGATTCCAGACTTGCAGAGTGTCAGGTATTGGTGCATATCTTTGTTCCTTTAAGTGTATCACACTATTGTATCATATTATTGTTATGAACTTTTATCATCATTTATTTGTCTATTGCATTGTTGCTATTTGTTTATCTTTTGTTTCTCTAAAGCTTAACCTTGAGACTTGCCTCAGTTCTCTTAATGGAAGAGGATAACATTTACTTAAAAAAAAATAGCAATGGTGAGCCTTCTTTGAAGTCACACCCACTTCAAATAACATCTGGGTATAAGTACTGGGTCTCTGACCCCCCCCCCCCCCAATCGAATATTTCTGGACCTGTAACTGAACTCTTTCAGAAGAACTGCTCTGCTGCATCAAGGACTGACACCCTGCTGGACTGCTGATCTGGAAGGCCTGCTTTTCAGCTGTGCCTGCCCTGCTCTTGTCTGACCCTGCTGAGGAGAGCTGGACTCTGCTTTACAACCAAAGTGTTCGCCAAGAGCTTGCTGGGTTTGAAGTGCACAGAAGCCCTTTTTTCCTAGCCCTAGCTCTAGACTACCTGTAAGGGGTAATCAGCCCTTTGTATGGGGACAGGACCCTGCCCCTTCAGGTGTAAGTGTCATCTCTTTCTTCCATCCTGCCGAGGGTGTGCAATCAGAATGCAGATAGGCACTTAGACACATTCAACCTTTCTGTGTTTTGTGGCTGTCTAGAGGGAAGGCACAAAGTGAATCTGTCACACACCCCAGACCAATATTCGAGACAGGCTGCAGGCATACAGAGCTGTAAGAGCAGAGAAAAATGTCCAATTTCTAGAAGTGGCATTTATAAAATAGTAAAGTTAGATCCAACTTTACCAGTAAAGAGGATTTATCATTACCATTCCAATGATATAAACCATAACACTGCTACTCCTTTCTTTTATTAATTGCAGCTTAAAAGTATATTAAGGAATTCCCAATGATAAACGATGAGAGGAATTGGCTTTGCAGTAGTGAAAAACGAATGTAGTCATTTTTCACTACCTGGACATGCAAATTGTAAAAGTATGTCCTGTCTTTTACATACACAGCACCCTGCCCTACGGGCTATCAAGGGCCGAACTTAGGGGTGACGTGTAATAAAAGAGGAGTTTAAGGCTTGGCAAAGGGTTTTAAATGCCAAGTGGAAGTGGCAGTTAAACTGCACACACAGGCTCTGCAGTAGCAGGCCTGGAACATGTTGAAAGGACTACTTTTGTGGGTGGCACCATCCATGCTGAAGGCCCTCTAGTAGCATTTCATTTACAGACCCAGGGCACAGGTAGTGCACTCTACTAGGGACTTGCAGGTAAATTAAATTTGCGAAACCAGTGCAAACTAATGATACCATGTTTAGGGGATAAGCATGTGCACTTTTGCACTGGTCAGCAGTGGTTAAGTGCTTAGAGTCTCATGTCCTACATAAAGAAGGTCAGTACAAGAGGAGGAGGTAGGCAGAAACGTTTTCGGTGACCTTTCAGAGAAAGCCATTTTCTAACAGGCTGGACTTTATGCTGCTCCAATGGAAAACCACTGAGCCTGTGTATAGTAACACCTGACCTTTCTAAGCAATTACACACGCCTTCCTACGCTGCTCGTGTAATCATCAGTGTTTTGAGATCTAAATCGTGACTGCAGCCTGTCTTGTGATGCTTCCATCTTGAAAATAGGAGGCCAGGACACAGCCTGTGATGTATTCTCTTGTTGGGCTTTATTGCTGACCAGCATAGAGCTTAAACTTACATTTAGTCAGCAGTTGAAGTGAAATTAGAACAGTGGAATACATGGTGTGCCATTGAAGAGAATGAAGTGGTTCCGGGTTTATAATGTCTGGTGTAAGCTGTCTGCTTCTCAAACATTCCAATGATTGTCTTTCTGTTTCTCCCATTTTAATTTACAACACTCTACAATCAGTAGGTGGAATGTTCTAATAGCCTTATAACCCTTCTGCTTTAGGCTATACCGGTTGTTAAAGACCCTCTTCCTCATTATAGAATTCAGGGCCTTTAACAACGGGTATAGCCCTCGGTAGCAGGCTGTAAGGCTATGTGGAAGAGATCAGAGGTAATGGCTTCCTTTTTCCCAAAGCACCTTCAGTACAAGGAGACTGAAACCAGCATTCACACGTCGGTCCTTCCTTTACCATTACTCAGTATTACAAAATATGACCGGTATCGCTGGCACACATGCACTGAAATTGAGCACATTATTTTCCTGAAAGTGGTGATTTATAGACTTGAGCACTTACTAAACACAGTTTGATGTTTATAAGCTGTGGTTGAAAGCAGCATTCCAGGCAGCTAATATTTGGAGCCTTTGAGATTTGAAGGTTACAATATCTTCTTTGGCTCATTTTATTATACCTAACATGTTACCTTTTTACTGGCTAAGTTTTAAGGGAACAGCCCGGTGACAAATAGCATATTTCTGTGCATATAAACTGTTGGTGTTCAGTTCTTAACTGCAGCATTGACTCTGCCTCCAGAATTTACTTTTGAGGTACTTCATGTCTGTTTGCGTCTCTTGCAAACCCTACTCAGGGCTTCATTTAAAGTTACTGTTGGTACTTCTATGACTTAAGCGCAGCATGTCTGGTCTTCGGCAGTCAGTGGTTCTCCCGCATTGGATCTTAATAGATTCACTTGCTTTGAAGCGATCCCTCATTCTTAATGTGGCGCATGGCAGGATTTGACCCTCCTGCATCCTTAGTAATGTAGCAGGAGTGGTTCTCTTAGGTTAGCACGCGGGTAAGAGGGAATTCTGTCCAGTCACCAGGTGCTTGCCTCAGCAAGATGACTGGGCAACGGGTAGTGCGTGTGGCTTTTCATGCTCTCTCACTAATTCACAGATTCACCCTAGCGCAGTGCAAGGCAAAGCTCCCAGAGTGTTTTACTGTGTGCAGTGAGCACTGCCACTGTACATATTATAATTGGAGGTAATATGGAGAAAACTACATGATGTAATCACCCTTGCAGTTTTCTCCAAGTTTTTACTACCTGGTTTTTCTTATTTACTTTGTAAGTAGTGCTGGATTTTATTGTAATGATTATGTATTTTGGTCCAAGCGTCATTACACAGCGCAAGCTGTCTGGTTGCGGATACTGTAGGCTTACCAAGAACTCATAGTGGGTATACAGCCTGTCTGTGCATTGCTTAACATTGGTCGGCTTTATTGCCACTCTTAAATATTGGCTTTCCATGCCCATCGTGAGTTTGTCTGTTTGCTGGAGCATAGCCTCTCTACCATCCATTTGATTGCCTGACTTGTATTTGTTTGTGTTCACTTTTAAGGAGGTACTTGTTTTCTTTTTGGTTTAGTACTTTTAGAGATTACATGTGTTTTCCAGCTCTCTCCCTCAGCTTCTTCCTTCTCTCACCAAATACATGCCCCATGCACTATGTTCTGCTGTCCTCCTCATGTGCTGCTCGATCTTTCTCAAGTACTCCCCCCACCCCACCCCCCTGCTCTGTGTGGGTCTCTCCCTCCTGTTTCTTTTACCCCAATCTGGGTTTATTTTGTAACCCCTTCCTCTGTACTCTGTCGCCACCTACCCGTTCTTGCATACCTCCACTATCTTTAGCACCATGCGCGCTAGCAGAATTCCGCTCGCACGCTGGGTTTTGCGGAAACGCACTTTACGTGACGAGCTGGGCTCGTCATCAGCGTGCGAGGAGGCTACGCCATGACGAGCCCAGCTCGTCATCAGCGTCGAAGGGGTTAAAAAAATATGTAATTTAATGTATTAATTTCTTTAAACCTTTTTTTTGGGAGTCATGGCAGCAAATTACTGTTGGCCCTTCAGCCTTACTAAAAAAAGCACCTAAATGCTACCTTAATTTAATTGGTAATTTGTTTTTATTAATTGGTAATTCATTTTTATCAATTGGTAATTCGTTTTTATCAATTGATTATTAATTGTAGTAATTTATGTGGGTATACATTATTTAATTGTTAGCATTTGTTAATTGGTAATTATTTTTTATAATTGTTATTTTTCATATATTTAATTTTTAATTAGTATTTTTATTTATTGGTATTCGTTATTAATTTGTTAATTAATCCATTGGTAATTATGTTTTTAATTATTTTGTGGTATTTTTAAATAGTTTATAGTCATTTAATAATGAATTCAATAATATGTTTTAATATTTTAATTTTTTTTAAGTATGTTGTTTTTAACTTCTACACTATCCAACAGTTTCCCTACTGTTGCACTCACTGGAGTTGGAATAGTAATTTTTACCCCTACGCTATCCAACACTTTCCCCACTGTTGCACTCTCTGGAGTTGGAAAAGTAATTTTTACCCCTGCGTTATCCAACACTTTCCCTACTGTACACTCTCTGGAGTTGGAATAGTAATTTTTACCCCTGCGCTATCCAACATTCTCCTTACTTTTTTAAATTTGTTTTACATATTTATTCTAGTAACAAACTCCCCGGAGCCCACAGATGCCAGAAAATGGAAAAATTCCCAAGTACAGAAACGTTTGTGTTCCTTATCTGCCCATGGGTACGGAAAGAGTATTGAAGCCTCAGCCCTCTGCGTGGCTTCCACTTTGAGCTGGGACTTCCACTCAATTGTCTTGCAAGACTTTCTGCACCTGTTGCCCATTGCTCGGGCTAGGGCTACTGAGGAGGGCTAACAGAACCCACAATCCTTTGGACCTGTACCTTGCTTGTAGAACCTTGAAGTCTGTTTTCAGTCCTTTCTTTTAGGGAGGGGCAGGTGGCACCGCACAGACCATGTTTACTGGAGCCATTGTGAATTAATTACATGGGTAGCTTACTTGATTAATTTCTAGGGATCAGAGTAGTTAATATTTTACAAAGCCCTTACATTTGTAGATTTACTGCTGGGTGAATTGGTTGTTTTATACAAGACTTTGATCTAGACGTCACCGCTCAGTGTTTGTTGAGGCAGAGTGAGTTCATTCTTCGTGTAACTGATTTCTTCAAGATAACAGGAAATGTATCCATGTTCAGGTATTCGAATAATCGTCAGTGATAGACATTTATTTCAAAATATCAAGTTCTGACACCTTTTTGTGGTCTCTCTACGGAAAACTCTAGGCTTTTTGACTCCCTTTGTCATCTTTTTAGGTCTCGCCTGGCTTTGAAGTGCGCATGAGCTCCTCGACTGCGAGAGCTATAGTAATGAAGTCAGTTTCAAGAAGGGGACACGAATCCCCGCCCCTAATTTTCATTGGGTAGCGTCAGCGTTTGTTAAACACTGGCTTCCCATTGAAAAGGAGGGTTGTCGGTTGCCTCCCTTTAGCTTTTTGTTCCGGCCCACCTGGACTGGCTCGCCTGCATTACGGCTGTCGTTACGAAGTTTCTTATCAGAAGTTTCGTCATGCTGCCTTGCACGCGCCAGTCCAGCTCTTTAATTGTGCTGAACAAAAAAGGAGACATGGCACTGCATGTTTATTTTTGCATCTTGCTTTCACTTTAAAGTGAAAGCGCGATGCAAAAATAAATAGCTGATGCCTGGGGAGCGCTTGTTGTCTATGCCGGCGTGCAGCTTTTGGTGTCATTTCCTGCTTCCCTCACGCTCACCGTGCTTTCGAGCTCGTTTCTCTTCTGGTCTTAGTTCCAACAGCCGTAGTCATCAAAGTCAATGTCCTGCGCAAAAGATGTCAAATATATAATTTCAATAAAAAAGTGTCTATGCAAATACCAGTACTTCATCCCCTCGGAGCTTAGCCTCTGGTTTCACGTCGCCAGAGGGGCGTGCTGGAGATATGCTCGTGCCTCTGACATGGATAAGAATGACTTGCCTTCACAAAAGCTCTCATCTCCTTCTCTCATACAGCAGCACCCAACAAACCTAAAGTTTAAAAAACACACGCAACTTTCAGCCGAGAAGGAAGCCAATGCAGGTCAGGTCTTGTGGGGGGCGGGGGGGCTGCTTTGAGCAGAATTTATCTAAACAGCAGCTGCTGAGCCACGGGCCCGCACACTATTTTCAGAAGCGGGGGCCCTTTATTCTGGCTTGACACAGAGGAGGTTAGGTCAGCGTCCCGACCCCCAAATGAAGGACACTATCATTAAATCGAGGTCCTTAAATGTTGCTTGCGGCTTCCACGCCGGGAGAGCCTCAAAGTAATACAGAAGCCTCAGAAGCGCCTCCCTTTTCAGGACTGCCAGTTGTCTGGCCATTCGTCCAGCCACCAAGAGCAGCAGTGTCCCTCCGAACCCTACAGAGAACCGTATTGAGCGGATCGCTCTGACTAAATTTCCCTGTAACAATTTAGCTGAGCCATGGTAAATTTTGACTCCAAGATACGGCAGGCAGTCAGGGTCCCACAGTAAGTTCTTTAGCTCAGACGGCGGGGGTTATTAGCCCACGTAGGGTGAAGTCTTGATTTTTGCCAGTTACCCACTGAACTGGGCCAGCATGTCCCTTGCCCCTCTCAGCTCTGTGGTTGTGTTGCTGAGAAACAACAGGAGGTCGTCTGCGTACAAGGCTATACGGTGTTTCAGATCACCTGTCCGCAGGCCACCATAGTCACGCCCGATTCTCGCCGTGTATTCCAGGGGTTCAATGGCGGGGGTGAACAGTAGCGGGGACAGAAGGCATCCTTGCCTCATGCCCCTTTCCACCCTCTGCCTAGGCAAGATTGTTTTCCCCGTACGTACTCGGACTGTAGGGGTTGCATACAGTAGTTTAACCCATGCAAGAAAGCCTTCTCCCAGTCCCAGATCAGACAAGACCTTATAGAGGTAGGGCCATTCAATGGTATCAAATGCCTTCTTGATGTTCACTGCAAAAGCCGCCTACTACTTGTCATACTCGCTCGAGTCCTTAACAGTCAAGAGTCGACCTATGTTTATGGCCGTGTTCTGCCCCGGGATAAAGCCTACTTGGTCAGCATGGACCAGCGTCGTCATTGTGGGGCAGTAGGCGCATCGCTAAAATCTTGCTTAATATTTTATAATCCATGTTGAGCATGGATAATGGTCTGTAGGCTGTAAAGTTGTGAGCCTGCTTCCTGGGCTTCAGCACCAGGACGATCAGAGCCTCTCTAGTGTTCTCTGTAGTGTTCTGTTGTCGCGTGCCTCCTGATATAATGCAATTAATCTAGGTGCCAGCTCCTTCACATGCGCAGCGTAAAACTCGGCTGCAGTGCCCAGGGTCTTGTTACGCGGCATGCCCTTGACAGCAACCCTAACCTTGTGCTGTGTGTTATCTGCACCTAGACTGTTGGACTCCTCAGGGCCCCACCTCCTCATCTGTAATACTGCAAAACATTCCTGAACCTCCTCCCTATCACATTGTGCGGAGCTGTTGTACAATCTGGCATAGTATCGAGCAAGGATCTTGTTGATCTTTGCCTGCGTATAATGTCTGGCTCCTGCCTCATCCTCTATTTCCTACTCACCGGGTTCGCCAGCCATGCTAGGAGGGATCCTGACTTATCCCTTTCTAGGATGCACTCTAAGTATTTCTTGTAGTCGAAACATCTGAGTCTGTTTCGCCACCTCCTCTTTGACTTCTAGCACGGTTTGGTGGATCTCTGGATGTTCTGGCTGCCTGCGCTCCAGTACCCTGTGGATCGCCTCTGCCACCTTTCTCAGCAGGGTGCTCCTGACCCCTGTAGTGCGGGCTATACACTGGCCTCTCAAAACTACTTTAAATGCATCCCACTCCGTACTCCGTGATGAGGCCGTCCCTCAGTTATCCTCAAAATATTTTGTGATTTCTCCCCTGATCTCCTCCCGAAAGACCTGGTCCTCTAGGATGTCTGGATGAAGCCGCCAAGTGGGAATTGATGGCCCATCCCAACATCAAGACCATGGGGTTATGATCCGATATCGTGCACGCGAGATATTCTGTAGCAAGAACATGGCGCTGTATGTCTGTTGTGCATAAAAAAAGGCATCCAATCGCATGTGCACTTCATGGGCCGCAGAGAAGTTGGAGTAGTCTCTGTCTCAAGGGTGTATGATTCTCCAAGTGTCTGCGTGCCTCCAGCTCTGTTGCCATGTATTGAATGCATGCGAGGTGTGCACTGCCTGGAAGCCTCTCAGTGGGGGATGAGATCTGTCCATGTGTATGTCATCCACACTGTTAGTCTCCCCCCATTAAAGTAGCCCCAGTCAAATATGGGGTCAGGCAATGGCTCAGTCGGGCGAAGACGTCTGGCTGCTCTATATTGGGGGCATAAATACTCACTATGTTTAGTTCCCGGCCCTTCAGTCGCCACCGCACTGCACCATATCGTCCCTCCGGGTCAACACGCTGTCGTAATTGGCATGGCCGCGTTAGCGATTAGCTGAAACTACACGTTGTCCTCCTTAACTTGGCTATATATGAAAACGCCATTTTGAATGTTGCGGCAGCCATCTTAGACCATAAGCGGCCTCGTGGCCGGCGTGCCCTTTAGTCCGTTGTCCGTACCACTGACCACTTCAGTCTGCCCAGCAACAGGCTATTTTTAGTACTGGTCAATCGTGCACATGCGCAGTCCCAACTGACCAGTAAGCCTTTAGGAATGTGCGCCAAACTGACCAGCGGAGTTGTACCCCCTCCAATGAGCTGGCTGTATTCCAAAACATGACCATATATGTACCTAAATGTGTTCTAAACTTGTGCCGCCTATCTTTTATTGCCCTAAAACTGTATATAAATCGGGGTCACACCGGTGTTCGGTGTGATACCTCTTGCATTACCGAAGGGTGTTGTTTGAGTGTACCACCACCCCATGGGGTCTTAATAAACTTGTTCTTTGCCTTTTACAGTTTCCGTGCCAACAGTTCTTGAGTGTAAGTGGGTTATCTTCGGAGCATGTAGGCCTTGGGAACCCTGATTACTTCAAATTGGCGACCACGAAGGGACTCATCGGCGACTCGGATGCCCGAAGGAGAGGTCGTGACGAAGGCTTGGAAACTCGCCATGGACGCGCGCTGCCACTGAGTGACCCGAGTCTTGGCTCCCACGGTGTTTCTTCCTTTCCTTCCGATCTGACCTTCCAGGTGGCGCCGGTCTCCGACTGAGTTTTCGAGTGTCTGTGTTGCTGGGAAAGTGCCGTTTGGCTGATTCGATTACAAGACCTTGGCAGTTGGAATCTGGACATTTGAGAATTTGGGTAAGATTTGTGTTCGGTAAGGTAGTCTTCGGACGCTTACTGAAGTTCTATGATTTGTGATCGGTAAGGTAGTCCTCGGACGCTTGCCGAAGTCCTACGATCTACGTTTTGATTTGAGTTAGCTAACATTGTGACTTTGTGATCTTTGAACTTATATGTGTAGTGCACTTCACATAGGCAGGCATGTAGAGATGTTTCTCTAACTTTGTTTTTTTCTTCTGAGCGGCACATTTGTGTGAAGTACTGTAAGTGCCATTTTGTACGGTGTCACGCTTTTGTGATACTTTTTGAACATGCCTGTTTTCAGCACACTCCGAGGGATGTGCTGTCTTGGAAATGGTACCACAATTAGGTTAGCGGAAGCACAGCCGGCTCCCCCAGAAGGAACACCAAATCGCGAGATGTACATCAAATTCGGCCTTCCCCCTATTATGTACAGCAAATTATGGCATAAGTATACAAAGGCTGATCCTGAATTGCAATGGCCACTACATGGGTCGTTCGATTTACGAAAAGTACAGTTTGTGGAGCAATGTTTGTTTCAACGCAGGTCTAGACAAAACATGTTTGATTGTGTGCGAATGTGGGAGAAAGCGGTGCGTGAGCGTATGAAGCGTGAAGTTGCCTTGGCGGACAAAGAGCAGTGCAAGGCTGCTCGGAATAAGGCTTTACAGCTTGAGGAAAAGGAGGCTCAGGAGAAGAAAGAGAGGGAGGAACGGGAACGTAAATTGCAAACGACTGGTCAATTTCCTATTCGCCGACCGCTTTATCCTGTCCTTAATAATGAAATTGATGATTTTTCATTGCTAGATCGGTCACCGCCTCCGTACGTTTCGCCGACGGCACCAGCTGCAGATTCGGAGGATGATGGACAGGATAAGTCGGACCAGAAGGGTGTATCTGCTCTCAGGTTTACTGCGGAGAGGTCCGCACATTTACGCAGTTGGGCTCGTAAAGTGAATAAGAAATGTGTTTCTCAGGATGAGTTGCTTGCGGAGAAGAGGGCGTGGTCGGATCTTGAATTAATGTATTTTTTGTCTAGTTTGGCGGATGAAGTTGTTGCCGCGTATCGTGATTTCAGACAAGTTAGAACCTAAATTGTTGTCAGTGTATCGTGAGAATTTGGTTAAAGGTGTATTTGATCTTGCAGATGTTGACGACCTATTCAAGCAACTGATCCGGCTGCGAGACGAGACGACGAGATTGCGGGAGGAGCGGAAAAGGAGGCAAAAGGAGTCCGAATCGGAGAATAACGGGCAGATTAAGGAGTGTTCTCTCCGGGGTTCAGATAAGAGTTTTGCATTGCATGTTATGCCTATGCGTGAAGCCGCGCCCTTGTATGTTCCACCTAAAGGGGAAGGTACAGATGATGATAAATCGTCAAAGGATGCGAAAGGGTATTTTGTATATAACTGGGTATACACGCCTTGGAATAGAGCAGATGTTATGGCATTGAAAAATTCTCTACCTGATCTTCGGAAAAATCCGGCGGCATTTTATGAAGGGGTGGAAGGGGCTATTTCGTCTTGTGTGATGACTCTTGTTGATATAGATTTGTTCTTTGGGCTAATTCTACCACCTGATATGTGGAGACAAATTCGTAAAAATAATGATGAAACAATATTGGGGGGCACATGGAAAGAAATAAATGCTGCCGATTTAGATAGGGAACCGGCGTGTAAGCCTTGTCAGTTAATTCTAGATCTTCCGGCAGCTATCTTGATTAAATTAAAGACGCTTGTTCCCTCTAAAAAGATCGATTGGACTATGTTAACTTCGTGCAAACAGAAACCCGATGAAACGGTTTCAGATTTCTTTACACGCTTCGAGGAGGCATTCCATGATTACAGTGGTCAATCTTTAACAGACGATACGGGTCGGCATTTGTTTGTAGATAAGTATGTGGCTAATCTCCTACCGGAGATTGCAAAAAGATTGAAATCGAGTGAAAGTTCCTGGGCCACGGCGACCCCTGCGTCTTTGTTAACTATGGCTCAGTATTATGAGCGGCAGGAATTGGAGGCTAAAGAAAGTGTTGAGAAAAAGGCGAAGGAATTGAAAACGAAGGTGATTTTGGCGCAGGTTCGGGGAACACAGGGTAGAGGGAATGGTAGAGGTAGACGAGGTGGAGGGAATACGTCATATGGTCGTACGGATATAGCGGAGGATCAGTGTGCTTATTGTAAGGAGTTTGGGCATTGGGCTGATGATTGTCCGGTACTTCGTGAGCAGCGTAGTCAGCGTGGTCGAGGAGGTGGTAGGTCGAGAGGAGGTTATACGGGAGCGAGAGGTGGCGGAAGTGATCGTGGAAGAGTTGAGGAGAGGGGCCGTGGCCAGGATGAGCGAAACACGTTTGATAGACGAAATCAATATCAAATTTCGGAGGGTGAGAATGTGGAGCACCAGGATTATGTGCATGCATAGGACTGCGTAGGATGGGGTAAGGAATCAGTTGAAGTGCCGGTAGATCAGCAGGGTCCATATGTAACAGCGGGTATTCTGGGTTCTACTGATCAATTTCTAGTCGACACAGGAGCTACACGTAGCGCTTTGTCGAAAAACTTGGTTCCGAGGGCTCCCCTGTCTGGCGAAATGATTACATGCGTAGGGTTTGATGGCACACCCTCCCCTAGCCCATTGTCAAAGCCCCTTGCACTATGTCTTGACAAATATTTCAGTTTTGGTCAATTTTTGTTATCACCCCATACGCCAGATAATATCCTGGGTATTGATTTGCTTAAATATTTTCGAGCAACGATACGGTGCGCTCCTGAGGGAGTGCGGGTTATCCTGAATGACAATTATCCTGACCCCGACAGGTTTTATGCTATTTTAGATATTCCAGCTTTGGCCTCTCTACCGCATACGTTATGGGCGACCTCAGATACGGATGTGGGAGAGATGCGTATTCCACCAATACACATTACTGTTAAGGAGGGGGCCCCTCTACCACGAGTGCCACAGTATAAGATTTCTAGAGAAGGTGAAATTGCATTGACACATATTGTTCAGGATTTAATTTCTGCAGGGGTCGTGGAGGAGGTCCCTTACAATGTTTGCAACAGTCCTATTCTTCCGATCCTTAAGAGAGATACTGACGACAAAGTCTATCGCTTTATTATTGACTTGCGAGAGATCAACAAAATTGTCATTCCCCAATACCCGGTGGTGTCTGATATCACGACCTTGCTTACGTTGGTTCCACCAACGGCCACAACGTTTAGTGTAATAGATTTGAAAAATGCGTTCTTTTCCATCCCTGTCCATCCTGATAGCAGATATTTGTTTGGCTTCACGTTAAATAATAAATTGTATAGATTTTGTCGTGTTCCCCAAGGTTATACTGAAAGCCCTAGCATCTACAGCCAGGCTCTGAAAAGGCAGCTAGATTCTTTTAAATTGCAGTCTGGCGTTGCTCTCATCCAGTACGTGGATGACCTTCTGCTTGCTGCTGACTCTTATGCACAATGTGAAGAAAGTACACTTGCGTTGCTTTCCTTTTTGGCACAGAACAATCATAAGGTTTCGAAGAAAAAGCTTCAATACTGTAGATCTCAGGTGACCTATCTCGGTCATCTGTTGTCTAAGGAGGGGCGTGCATTAACATCTGACCGGATTCAGGCAATTCTCGACACACCTGTCCCTCGCACGCAGAGAGATGTACGTGCCTTCATAGGGTTGACATCCTTTTGTAGACAGTGGATCATGGGTTTTTCACATATCATAAAACCCTTGCTAGCGTTATTGTCCAAAGCTACACCAATGCCCTTAGAATGGACAGATGAATGTCAGAAGGCTTTTGAGCAGTTGAGGCAGGCCCTTTGTTCCGCACCCGTGTTAGGCACACCAGATTACACGAAACTTTTCACACTATACGTACACGAGAATGATGGGTGCGCGTTGTCAGTGTTAGTGCAACTACACGGGGATAAGCAGAGACCATGTGCATACTTCTCTGCCATTCTTGATCCTGTAGCACGAGGGTTGCCTGGGTGTTTTCGAGCGGTAGCAGCAACGGCAGTAGCCATACGACAGAGTGAGGGAATAGTGTTATCGCACAAACTGCTGGTGTTAGTTCCTCACGCAGTAGATGCTCTGCTAAACCAAACAAAGACCCAATACCTCACGAGTGCACGGCTAACAGGATATGAGCTGACACTTTTGGCGCCACATATTACACTGAAAAGATGCGCTACTTTGAACCCTGCCACTTTATTGCCCTATCCGGCCGAGGAGGGTCAGGAAGAAAAACATCACGATTGTGTTTTCGTGACCGAGGAACAGACAAAGGGTCGTGTCGACTTACAGGATGTGCCACTTCCAGATGTGGATGGGGAACTGTGGGTTGATGGATCGTGTTTAAGGCTGCCAGATGGTAAGACTTCCGCAGCCTATGCGATCACGACACTTAAGACAGTGGTAGAAACAGCTAGGATACCACAGAAATCGGCTCAGGCAGCAGAGCTGATAGCCTTAACAAGAGCCTGCGAGTTGAGTGTTGGCCTATGTGTGAACATATACACAGACAGCCGATACGCCTTCGGAGTAGCACATGACTTCGGGCTACTCTGGAGAGAGTGTGGGTTTTTGACATCTCACGGAGAACACATTATGCACGGAGAGCTAGTGCGTGATCTCCTAAACGCGTTGCTTGGCCCAAAGAAAGTAGCGATAGTAAAATGCAGTGCCCACAAAAAGATCACGGATAAAGTGGGTCAAGGAAATGCCTTTGCAGACAGCATAGCGAGACAAACGGCTATGTCCCGAACTAGCTCCCCCATGTATGTGATACCAATCGCAGGCTGAGCGATGGAGTGATGCTAGAGCAGAAATATTGGACATTCAAAAATCAGCTACTGAAACTGAATTTGCGGCATGGGCAGCAGATGGGGTACTAGATGACGAGGGTTGTTGGAGAAGCAAAGACATGGAGAAATGGAAATTGCCTGCGGCTTACTTGCAGGCAATGGTCCAGATGACGCATGGACTGGCACATGTCGGAGCTCTTGCAATCACTCGGCTGTTAACACGAGTTTGGGAACATCCTGAGATTGCTAATACTGCGAAGAGAGTAGTGCAGACCTGCCTGGTTTGTCTACAACACAATCCTGGAAAGGGGACCCATACTCCGAAAGGAGGGTTCGTTCCACCTTCTGCACCTTTTGAGGTACTCCAAATGGATTACATCCAACTCGAGCGCTGCAATAACCTGAAGTACGTCCTAGTGGTGGTATGTGCCTTTAGCAAATGGGTTGAGGCTTTCCCCACGAAAGACAATACGGCTTTGACAACAGCTAAGGTGTTGCTTAAGGAATTTTTTCCTCGCTTTGGAGTTTGTAAATTTCTGTGGAGTGATAATGGGCCTCATTTTGTTGGAAAGATTGTGGAGTATGTACTGAAGGGGTTAGGGATTCAGCAGAAGTTCCACGCTGTATTCCACCCTCAGTCGGCAGGTCTGGTTGAGCGGTACAATGCTACGTTGAAACTTAAGCTGGCCAAAATTGTGGCGTCTACATCGTTGAAGTGGCCAGACGCTTTGCCGCTAGCACTGCTCTCTCTTAGATCAGTACCCCATTCACGAACTGGCCTTACACCCTACGAGGTGGTGTTTGGGCGCCCCATGAATATCTGGGGGGTGCCTAAGCCGCGATTAATACATGATGTGCCTTGTGTTATGATGAACGACTATTTAGCACGATTAACAAATGATTTGCTTTCTATTCATCAACAGGTTCGAGAAGCGCTCCCTGACAACTCTACTGGAGAGGGCCATGATCTCCGCCCTGGTGACCACGTGATGATCCGGTCGTTTGAGAGAGCGAGCAGTCTGGAGCCCAGGTGGAAGGGCCCCGAACAGGTCCTCCTTGCAACCCGAACCGCTGTACGAGTGACCAACAGGTGGCGGTGGGTGCATTCGACACACTGCCGCCGTGTCTCTCCGGATTTAGTGACTCCTGCTGTGCTGACCGACTACAAGGAGATTTTGGAGAAAGAAAAGAGCCCAGCTGTGACGTCGGCCGAAGTTGAGGGAGCCTTCCCGGACCACGCTGTTGCCGGACGAGAGCACTACAACCTGCGTCCTCGATAAGAAGATTTTTGTTTTCCTATGTGACTGGTTGGTTACCGCTCCAGGTTTGTGAAACGGAAACCGGGAATTCCAAGGGGGGGGGGGGATCAGTTCTGCCAGTGTAGCGACACCCGTCTTGGCCCGGAGAAGAAAACAACGGCTACCTCTGAGTTCAGCACCGCATTTTTCTTTTTTTAGGTATACACGTACGTGTATCTGAGACTCTGTGAACAATTTGTATTATTTGAGACTTTGCACGAACATTCCTGAACTATGGCATCAACGGCAGCACGAGATAAACGAATATTAGGTGCCATTCTCTTTGTTTTGACTATTGTGGTGATAGCTGTAATAGCCTGGGTAGTTGAACTTGTGGTGCCTGTACGAGAACATTTGCTGCCGACTACCCCGGCTCCATCTGAACATTTTCACTTTAAATTGCCCTACCATGAAGAGCGACATCGGCAAACTTACCTGAATAACAGTTTTATTCAGATTCTTCATCACACACATAATATGACTAATACCTCGAATTGCTGGGTGTGTGGGATGTTGCCGGGGCACCAGAAGAGAGGGGGTACCCCACTCATTCCACTCCCGTTTTCGCATAATGGATCATGCAACGCCTGGTACACCCTCCTCTTTACTTTGAGATGGCCAACGAAAGGGGGGGTGCTTTTCCGTTTGAATAAAGTATGCTTCCATGACAAGGATGGGTTTCCACGGGCTGAGGGTACTCGATTTGAATGGGAAGAGTACAGGCCCGACAACGTGTCTGCCCCGCGTGTGTACAGCAATCAAAGAAATATTAATGTATCTAGCGCACATGTTATTAATGTCATTTCTACTAAAGCCGATTTGTGTATTAGGAATAAAGGTTCGATTGCAGTGGGGAAAAGTGAATGCAACACTACTCTCACTTTCGACAGTCCGAATGGCATCTCATTTGTAGCATCACGAAACACGTATTTTATTTGTGGCACGAAGGGTTACCATCCGCTTCCATTGGGATGGTTGGGCACATGCTACGTATCGTTTGTGCTACCTCCTGTATTCATTGCCCCACCAATGTATCACAATGATTATACCTTGTATCATGATTTTGTCCTGAATAGGGTTAAGCGGACTGTTGTTCTGGATGACATAGACCAGACC
The DNA here is from genome assembly GCF_964263255.1 of Lissotriton vulgaris. NCBI lineage: Eukaryota > Metazoa > Chordata > Amphibia > Caudata > Salamandridae > Lissotriton > Lissotriton vulgaris. The sequence goes on from NC_141693.1 coordinate 1,900,809,971, forward strand.
GACACTGCCTTGCAGCAGTATGTGGACTTTAATTTGGGACTATTCTCCTTCGTGGGGGCTGCATTGAACAGTCGGAAGATAAGACGACTGACACGTGTTGTCGAGGCTGTAGCGAATGACACTGCCATTGCCCTGGGAAACATCACTGAGGAACTACAGATTTCTAGAATTGTTACGCTCCAAAATAGGATGGTGCTGGATGTAGTTTTGGCTGACCGTGGGGGGGGCATGCAGAATTATCGGAAGCAGCTGTTGTGTATACGTACCGGACAATTCTCCATCTGTTTATGATGCCATATCCAAGCTCCACAAGATCGCAGCTGAGATACATCCGGACAATGGAACTTGGACACTTTCAGGATGGTTCTGGTCCATGCTTACTACCTGGGGCTGGAAACTGTTGACGATTCTATGTATAATCGTGGGAGCAATGTTTTTTATATGCCTATGTATTCAATGTGGCCCGGCCTTATGTTCTATGTGCCTATCAGCTTGCATACCATCAAGACGAGCTCTTGCTCATGACAAAATGATGCTTCATGAAGAAGTAACCCAAATAATGTTAATAGACATTGAGGACGAACATCCTGATTATGTTCACTATGAGGTAGATTCAGCTAAACGCTAAAAGGGTCGTCTGTCGTAATTGGCATGGCCGCGTTAGCGATTAGCTGAAACTACACGTTGTCCTCCTTAACTTGGCTATATATGAAAACGCCATTTTGAATGTTGCGGCAGCCATCTTAGACCATAAGCGGCCTCGTGGCCGGCGTGCCCTTTAGTCCGTTGTCCGTACCACTGACCACTTCAGTCTGCCCAGCAACAGGCTATTTTTAGTACTGGTCAAGCGTGCACATGCGCAGTCCCAACTGACCAGTAAGCCTTTAGGAATGTGCGCCAAACAGACCAGCGGAGTTGTACCCCCTCCAATGAGCTGGCTGTATTCCAAAACATGACCATATATGTACCTAAATGTGTTCTAAACTTGTGCCGCCTATCTTTTATTGCCCTAAAACTGTATATAAATCGGGGTCACACCGGTGTTCGGTGTGATACCTCTTGCATTACCGAAGGGTGTTGTTTGAGTGTACCACCACCCCATGGGGTCTTAATAAACTTGTTCTTTGCCTTTTACAGTTTCCGCGCCAACAGTTCTTGAGTGTAAGTGGGTTATCTTCGGAGCATGTAGGCCTTGGGAACCCTGATTACTTCAACGCGAGTCCCCTGCCTGAATCCAAATGAGCACTTCTCTTGCGTATGCTGAGTATGTAGTGTAATAGAGTTGGCCCGCCAGCATCACTGTAAAACGGCCACTTCTTTTTGTGTGAGGTGCGTCTCTTGTAGTAGAGCTATCTGGGCCCCACGCCTCCTAATGTAGGAGAGGATTTTATATCTTTTCGTCATTGTGTGCATGCTTCTGATTTTCCATGTCAAAGAAGTGGAAATTTTACAGCGCCTCAATGCCAATAAAACGGAACTCCTCGTGGTTGGAAAGGCTCCCTCCATTTGGTCCCCGGTGTGGTGGCCATCGGAATTGGGTCCCTCCCCGTGCCCCGCGGAGCAGGTGAAGAACCTAGGGGTTAGACTGGAAGCCAACCTCTTTCGAATGCCATACTAGAGAGGTAGCAGGCAAATGCTATGACATTTTAAAATGCCTACTACAAAACGCTGGATCTCCTTCCATCGACCAGCAGGAAAATTCTGATCCACACTCTGGTTACACCCCATCTTGACTATGGCAACTCATTATATGTGGGCCTGAGTCAAAAGGGGCTCCATCGCCTGCAATGTGTTCAAAATGCAGCGGCCAGATTGGCACTGAATCTTTCAAGAAAGTCATCCGGGAGCCGTGCTCTAGCTAAACTGCATTGGCTTCCGGTCCGTGAACCTATCGGGTTTAAAACTCTCTGTTTAGCCCACCGCACTGCACAGGGGAAGGGCCCTTTTTACCTACAAAACTTGCTATCCTTGTACCAGCCTAAACGTCCGCTAAGGTCTATTGGCTGTATGCTCTTCGAGGTGCCCCGAATCCATTGAGTAAGGATGGGAGGGCGCTCTTTTAGGTACTTGGCCAGTAAGTACTGGAATGAGCTGCCTCTGGAACTCCGTATGAGCCATCGGAGCCGAGATTTAGTCTGAAACTTAAAACGCTCCTTTCCCCTAAATATTAGGATTGCTCTGGTGCTGTATGCGGCTATTTCTACGCGCTAGATGTATGAACCGGTTCCTATGAGTCTACACAGCGCGGGGACACACTATCACTAGTGTAACCAGGCGCTTTACAAACTTGATTATTATTATTATTATGCACTTGTATTTCTGCAGGTCAGCCATATGGTAATTTCTGAAGTCTCAGCCCTATTCCACCCCAGGACCCCGCCCCCAGCATGCACTCCCCAACTACTGCATATTGAATCTCTACACTTTGCAACTGAAGGTGTCTTCCCCCCTGCCCCCTTACCAACAGCAAACCGTTTCCCTAACTCCCACTCCCCAGGACCAGTATGAAAACACCCCCATTCAAACTAAAACTGTGAGTCCACAAGAGATTGCTTGCAGTTCGATCAGTCAAGTACAAGGGAGGAGAAAGCCAATCCGTCGCTCTTCCGACCCCCGCTGCCGCCACCCAGTTCTGAGGTAACAGGGAATGGGTCAAGCATTTCAAATATCCCCCTGGTCTTGCTTGCAGCTAGTCCCTTCTCTTGCGGCCTAGCGATTTTGTCCCCTATCTGCGGTGTCACATCCGGGAGTATCACACTTTGCACTTCTTTCTCGATGGACCCCTGTTTCAGAGCCAGAGGCCGCTGCAACCTCACTGCCCTCTGGGGTCTCTCCCTTTCCCACTCATCAGCGCCACCACCTGCATTGCATTTTGGTGCACTAATTGCGTTTTTCTTGCATGGGGGCCAGGGTCTCCCTCACGGCTCGCCTATTCCGAGAGCGTTTCACCCTTCACCGCCGCTGTCCCGGCTCTTGCTGTGGTTCTATTCCTTCATGCCTCTCAAACCACTCCCACTCCTCTTTTGGGGTTCTGAAAAAGTCCAGTCCACCCTCTAAGGTCACTCGCAGCATGGCCGGATATTGCATTGCATACTTATTATTCAGTTGGCGTAGTTTTTGTTTCAAACCTTTAAACAACGTGGACGGCCCTGGTTATGAGGGAGAAGATAGGCCAACTATCCTGTAATCAGATATACAGAAGAGCCTGAAAACCATTAGGTTTTTTAAAAGACCCCTCACCCACCAAGCTATTTGGTCGCATTCTTCATCATTGGGGTCCTAACCAGGTTGCCGAATGCCACCCGGTTGTGCTACGATGCCTGATTACAGTGGAGCTGGTTCTTGTGCAATATGTGAGGGAAGTGGTGCAAGTTAAACTTACCTCTGGGAATCCTTGCCAAATGATAGTGGCCCAGGGTAACGTTAAAAACAAAAAGATAACGTTGGAGAAAAATGATCCTTGTTGTCACATTAGAAGATGTACATGTTTCAGCCCCTATACAAATGAAGATCTTTCTTCAGGACCGTGTGAAAGACGTGATGTGGCAAAATTACGCCACTTGTCAAGTGATATTTCAACACACTCGTTAAGGTGTGTTGTTATGTGGCTGGTGTCTGAATACTCAGTAAAACACAGGCTGCTTGTAGCTAGTAGCTTTTTTAGGACCTGGGAGGAGCGCCCATCTATTGTCACACTTTCATCAAGATTGGGCACCCTCTTGTTGCACCTGTTTCGGTCTCCGCAGTGATCGTCGGTCCAACACCGAGGACCACTGCGGGGACCAAAACAGGTGCAACAAGCGGGTGCTCGATCTTGATGAAAGTGTGACAATAGATGGGTGCTCCTCCTGGGTCCTAAGCAAGATACCAGCAACACATAGCCTGTGTTGTTACTAAGTGGTCCAATACAGAGGACCACTGCGGAGACCAAAACGGGTGCAACAAGTGGGTGCCCGATCTTGATGAAAGTGTGACAATAGATGGGCGCTCGTCCAGGGTCCTCATAAAGCTACCAGCAACAAGTAGTCTGTGTTTTTACTAAGTGGGTCAGTAAGTATACAGACACCAGCCACATGCTAGACTTCTTTCTGACTACTAGTAATTGCTTGGTTCTGCATTCCAATCCATTGTTTTTTTTTCACTGTGCAAGTATAGAACGTGTTCTCCTATATCTAAATCAGTATTGACCCACTATAGAAAAGGGACATTGAAGCCAAACTGCAACACCAGGTTGCCAATGAGCACACTGTTACCAGTCTTGATGTGGTACAGGAAGCCGCTGCAATTTGTAGGTCTCGGCTGTGACAGCGCAAACGCTGCATGTGCTCTTGCTTGCGATAAATATTGTAATCAACAAAGGGCTTTCAGCCCGCCTATTGCTTAACATTTGTTGTCTTCATTGTCACTCTTATGTGCTGCCTTCTTATTTGCCCACACTTGCTAGATTCACTCTTCTTTCAGCTGGAGTATGTACCAAGTACTGATTGCTTCAGCTTGATTGCCGTCCTTCCGCTGATTGCGCTGTGATTGACGGACTTTTTATTCTTCTTCTCTGTCGTCCTTGTTGAGCCTTTTGCCATTTGTAGCTGTGTTTTACTATGCCACATGCACATCAAATAAGCCCTTTTCTCTTTTGAAGTGTTTGTTTTTGGTGACATCAGATTATGTTTGCTTTTACTGTGACAACTGTATTTTCAGTGAGACATCGACTTGGGCGCAATTGCTTTGTTTATGTGATAGGATTTTTTACTAAATGTCATGTGTTTTTTCCTTTTTCACTCATGGGAAATTAACTTATTTGCTAGGAATCACAGGGGTGTTATGCAGGGACATAATAAACCTTAGCAAAGCCATTAGTTCTCGCATTTGAGACTATTCGTTCTGCTATTGCTTTTTGTGCATGTTGTACAGTATGGGCATTGCTGACTTTAGCAATGATTTGTAGCATTTTGTATAGCAGCGTGGCTGCTGTGCAGTATTGCAGAACATATTTTAAAAAGTAATAGTATACATCCAGCGTTAATGCATGTAAAAAAAAAATAATAAGCCCATGCTGTGTCACAGCCTTTTTTGAAATTACTTTTAGCCACACTGCAACGCATCTGCACTTTTCTAAAGCATGGCTACATAACATTGCCAAAGCCAATCGCTCTCACAGGTGAATCCTTTTGGCTGTGCAAATGCTTGCTATTTTTTGTGGTTGAAATATTAATTGGAGTCCCACTATAATGCATGTGAGGTTTTACAGCAGCCATATTGAGAAGGAAAGTGTGGATACAATGCCTTTCTTAGCGTATGATGGCAGTACATAGCTTGTTTTAACTTTGACAGCTACACTCATGCCATTCTTCAATATTAAATAACTCTGGCGCCGACACATGTTTCGTCTATCAAGACTTTCCAGTATGGCATTATTAATATCAATGCATTTTTTTTCCTTTCATTCAAAACAAAGGGACTGGTGTCAAGAGAGAGGCAGAAAATTGTGAGCGAATTTGAGGATCTGCAGAAGTTTTTGAAGGAACAGCAGGATCTTCTGCTCCACCAGCTGGAAGAAAGGGAGACACTTGTCTTGATGAGAATCAAGAAGAAAGTGACTGAAATGGAAACCCTGCAGTCCACACTCCAAGAACTGGTCAATGAGATTGAATGCAAGTGTCGGCAGCCAGATGTGGAGTTCCTGAAGGTGAGCAGATATGAGATCAGATTTGAAAGACATCAGAATTCCTGAATGAGGAATCTACTTTCAGGGATGGATTTATTTATTTATTTATTTTATTTTGAAAGTTTTATAGAGCGCGCACAAGATCCTTTCGGATATCAGAGCGCTTTACACATAGAATGGGATAAAAAGGCAAAGGAGTAATAATTAAACAAGTCATTTTGTGCAAAGATGAGCAAATAGTTACACAATAGAAAGAAGGTAAGTTCGCAACGGTGCATAGGTGATCAAATATACATTGAGATTGGAGGAAGAATAATGAGTTACGAGATTTCTTTAGTCTAAGTTCAGGTAAATTTAGCTAAGAGGAGAGATTTTACTTCTTTTTTGAAAGATGCCGTGGATGAGATAAGTCTGATATCTGGAGGGAGGGCATTCCAGATCCTGGGCGCCATCCCTGAGAAGGAGCGTTTATATGTTTTTTTTTCTTGTGCAATCTTTGAGGTTTCAAAAGAAGATTTTCTGCGCTTCTTGTTGCTCTTGAGCCACCAGAGATTGTCAGTTTCTGAGCGAGGTAGCTGGAGGAGTTGTGGTGTATAGCCTTGTGTGTCATGCAAGCGATTTTTCAGGTGTATTCTAGCTTCGTAAGGCAGACAGTTCAAGGTTTTTACATTGGGAGAGATATGTGAGCGTTTTTTTGAGCCCGTGATTAGTCTGGCTGCAGCATTAATAGAAGCTTTTAATGGTGCTGTTGTCGATATGGGGAGGCCACAGAGGGCAGCACTTCCATAATAACTCGAGGGATAACTAGGGCTTGGACTGCAGTTCTGAAGTCATTGGGAGGAAGGAAAGGTTTCAGCTTCGGCAATGTGTTGATTTGGAAATTGGCACCCTTTGTTGCATTGCTGATGTGATGATGCATATTGAGATTGCAATCGAGGGTTATGCCTAAAGATTTAGCTGAGTCCACAATAGTAGGTTGAACGTTGAGTGCAGTGAGATGATAAAGCCAGGCCTCAATGTTGGGGACTTTGGAGGGAGGCGCTATTAGGAGGAATTCCGTTTTAAGAGCGTTAAGTAGGAGGTGATTCTCTGCCAGCCAAGTCTGTGTGTTCATAAGAGTTGTGTTGAGTAGTTTTGATGTCATCAAGGGTGTGTATTTTAAGGTAGAGCTGGGTATCGTCTGCGTACATGGGAAATTGAACATTAGATGCTTGAAGTAGTGCGGTAATTGGTTCTATGACTAGATTGAACAGAGCAGGGGATAGGGATGATCCTTGTGGGACACCTAGTGTTACAGGAACTGGTGCGGACATAGTATTGTTAATCTTGAATTTCTGAGTCCGGTTATGCAGAAAGGAGGTGAACCACTTGAGTACTGTCCCTGAAATACCCATTCTGAGATTCAGCAAATCGAGTAAGTTCTCGTGTTTGACCGTATCAAAGGCTTATGAGAGATAGAGTAGGATGAGGAGGCAAGAACCTTTCTAATCAAGAATTTGAAGCGCTTCATCAATTATGTGTGTCATGGCTGATTCCATACTGTGGCCTGCTCGGAAGCCTGATTGGTGTGAGTTGAGGAGGTGAAAGTGCTCGATGTGTTTTGTCAGTTGGAGGTGTACACATTTTTCTAGTAGTTTGGCCAAGGTAGGGATATTGGTGATAGGGCGATAGTTGTTCGGCTCGGAGGGGTCCGCTGTGGGTTTCTTTAGTATGGGTGATATCTGTCCCACTTTGAGGGAGTCTGGGACGCATCCTTGTTGAAGTGAGTTATTAATGATTTTGGTCCAGAGCGGGAGAAGCAATGGGATAAAGTCCTTTACGGCATTTGCAGGTAGAGGATCAGTGAGGTGATTGGAAGGCTTCAGTGTACTTAGAATCTTGCCAATAGTTTCTTCCGAGTAAGTTTCGAAGGATGACCACGAAGCATTGTTTTTAGATCAAGGGGCGTTTTGCTGTGGGGGTTAGAGTAAAGACTTAGATCAGTGAGGAGATCTTTCCTGATAATGTCTGTCTTTAAATTAAAGAAAGTAGAGAATTCTACACAGAGCGTTAGTGTACTAGAGGTGTATAGAAGTCTTTGAGGTCCATCCCTGGATTGAGTTTGGATTAACTGGAACAGTTTTTTTTGGTCGGTTTCTTGCTTGGTCAAGCTGGTGGCTAAAGAATGCTGCTTTCGAACGTTTGATTTTTCTAAAGTATGCATTTCTTTTTTTCTTTAGTGTTTAGAGGTGCATAGCTGAAGGGACAGATCTCCAAATGCGTTCCGCCAGTCTCATCGCTCGTCTATCTTTATTAAGAAGCCTGTCGTACCATGGTTTAAAGATTTTAGAGGAAACTTTCTTTAACTGAAGGGGGGCAGCATCGTTGATAATTGAGGTCATCGAATTGAGGTAGTGGTCGGTAAGAACCTGTACGTCCGCAGCACCAGTAGGGGGTAGGAGAAGATTGTAGTTGGGGGAGGGTAGTGAGTTGGGATTGAGTTTCTTCAAGTCTCTCTTCCAGACCTTTGATCTGGTGGCTTGAACCAGGGTAGATTTCACTTTTTCATTGATGAAGACTGTGATAATGTAGTGGTCAGACCAGTCACAGGGTTGGATTGACTCGAGTTGGATGGAGTCTGCTTTGGAAATGATTAGATCCAAGATAGAACCTTTATCGTGGGTGGGGCTGTTGCAAATTTGGGTGAGGTTTAGGGCACTGAGGAAGTTTTTGAGACTATTGACCACAGGGTCGTTGTGATCATTCCAATGGAGGGTTGAAATCACCATGGAATATTTGTGTGTGTTGTCGTCCAGAGTTCGTTGTGACCAGGTCCATGAGGTGTTCAGTAAAGGTGAGGTTGTCTCCTGGTGGGTGGTAGATAATATGATGATGTGGTAATTAGGGGGAACTAGAATGTCGATGAGTGGCGAGGAAGATTCTGTTAACCAGGTTTCGGTGAGTATGGTCCGGGCTAGGTCATGTGCGATAATGAGGTCTGCAATGTCTGATGCATGTCTAGGGGCCGATCTACAGTTCAGAAGTGTGCATTTAAGCCGAGGAGTGATAAGGGAGGAAGAGGGGTCAGGAGTGAGTGTGACTTTTAAGATTATTGGAAACTATACCTCTATCATTCTGTTAGGAGACCTGTGGGGGTTGGGAAGGATAGTAGGGATGGGAAGGTGTGTGGGGGCTATGTGGGTCGAGGGTGCGAGATCATATGAGTGCAGGAGGGAGCGTATGTCGTACGCCGAAAGTGGGTTGAAGCTTCATAGAGGACGGTTGGCAGAATTACGGGAGAGAATGGAGGTCCAGTGAGGAGGATTCTGTTTGTATGAAAGTGGAGAGTGGGCTTGTTGGGTGAGGGGGTTCCTGGGGGGGTGGGGTGCCTGGGTTGTTTCGAGATCAACTCTTTGAAAGAATGAAGTTCATCTTTAATTTGAAGAAGAGTTGACATAATCTTGTCCATATGTTGTTTGGAACGGTAGTGGTGTTAGACCGAGGTATGAGTTGGGGAGGATTGGCTCAGTTAGGTGTGAAATCTGTTGAAGGTAAGGGAGGGGCAAGGGGGGGTGGGTGAGTAGAGTGTTGGGCACATCGTTGGCATGGATGTAAGGGAAGTGGGAATGGTTAGAAGTGCAGCAGCTCTCCAGAGCGTACTGTAGCCGCAGATGGAGGAGGAAGCAGATGCAGGGTGTGACACGACATGTAATTATATATCTATAGAACCATTAGAATCTAGATTTCAGCAATAGCCTGGTTGCCATTCACAGGATGCCGGGTAATTTATTGTGAGATAGGTTTATTAAGGCGGGCAGCATTCTTAGGTTTCAGCATTCTTAGATTTCTTTAGGCGGGCATCATTCTTAGGTTTATTTAGGCGGGCATCATTCTTAGGTTTATTTAGGCGGGCAGCATTCTAAGGTTTATTTAGGCGGGCGGCATTCTTAGGTTTATTTAGGCGGGCAGCATTCTTGGGTTTATTAAGGAGGGCAGCATTCTAAGGTTTATTTAGCCGGGCAGCATTCTTAGGTTTATTAGGGCCGGCAGCATGCTTGGGTTTGTTACGGTGGGCAGCATTCCCGGGTTTATGAAGGCGGGCAGCATTCTTGGGTTTGTGAAGGCGGGCAGCATTCTTGGGTTTGTGAAGGCGGGCAGCATTCTTGGGTTTATGAAGGCGGGCAGCATTCTTGGGTTTATGAAGGCGAGCAGCATTCTTGGGTTTATGAAGGCAGGCCGCATTCTTGGGTTTATGAAGGCGGGCCGCATTCTTGGGTTTATGAAGGCGGGCCGCATTCTTGGGTTTATGAAGGCGGGCCGCATTCTTGGGTTTATGAAGGCGGGCCGCATTCTTGGGTTTATGAAGGCGGGCCGCATTCTTGGGTTTATGAAGGCGGGCCGCATTCTTGGGTTTATGAAGGCAGGCAGCATTCTAGGGTTTATGAAGGCAGGTAGTATTCTTAGGTTTATTAAGGGCGGCATCGTTCTTGGGTTTATTAAGGATGGCAGCATTTTAAAAAAAATATTTTCATGAGCATTTTCTTAATTGCGATACGAAAACATTCTTCAGTAGCAAAACATATTGACATATTCAATTCGACATCTGTATCCTATTCAAAGAGCAGTGGTGGACATTCAAATTTATTTATTTATTTTATTTATTTTTAAAGTTTTATATAGCGCGAACAAGATCTTTGCAGATATCAGAGCGCTTTACAGAAACAGTAGGTAGGATAAACAAGACTCTTAAATCAATATGATATTCCGTAGACAGTGAGTTGCAAAAATAGGGTATCAATCATACAAGAGTATACAGAGTAATAACAATCAAGAAACAATAATATGGAAGCAGTACAATGTCTAAACGGATAAGATTATAGCACCCCAGAGGGTGAGTAAACACAATGTTGAAAGCAAAGCATTAGTCAGTAGTGGGTGCGTTGCAGGTTATTGAGGCCGATAATGTGTGAGCCAAATACTGTCATTGTTCCAGTATCAATAGTGTTTAGGTGTATTTAGCCATAAGGATGGCCTTCACCTCTTTCTTGAAGAGTATAGTGGACGGGATAAGCCTGGTTTCTGGCGGGAGTGCATTCCAGATCCTAGGTGCCATTCCAGAGAAGGAGCGTTTGTATGTTTTTTCCTTCCGGAATCTCCGTGGTTTCAGGAGGAGAGTGTTTGTGCTTCTGTTGGATCTTGAGCCTCCTGATATGGTCCGCTTATGAGAGAGGTAGTTGGGTGCCTTGTGGTGTACGGCCGAGTGTGTCATACAGGCAATTTTCAACTGAATTCTGGCTTCAATAGGCAGCCAGTTCAGAGCTTTTAAGTCAGGGGATATATGCGAGTGTTTTCTTGAGCCAGTGATGAGTCTCGCGGCCGCGTTCAGGGAGGCTCTTAGGGGAGCCGTTGTTGTCAGGGGGAGCCCGCTGAGAGCCACGATTCCGTAGTCTATGCGAGGAATGACTAAGGCTTGTACCACAGTTTGGAAGTCCTTGGGTGGTAGGAAGGGTTTGAGTTTTCTCAACGTGTTGATTTGGAAGTTGGCTCCTTTAGTTGCTATGCTAATATGCTGCTGCATGTCGAGATTGCAGTCCAGTGTGATGCCAAGGGATTTCGCTGAGTCCACGATGGTGGGTTGGACATTGAGTGCGGTTAGATGATTGAGCCAGGTTTGGGTGATGGCCTTTTTCGCAGGAGGAGAGATCAGAAGGAACTCAGTTTTCAGAGCATTTAGTTTGAGGTGATTGTCGGCCAGCCAAGCTTGGGTGTTTCTTAGTGTGGCATTCAACAGTTTGATGTCTTCAGGGGATTGAAGCTTGAGGTAGAGCTGAGTGTCATTGGCGTACATATGGAAATGTACCTTAGAAGATTGAAGCAAGGTGGTGAGTGGTTCCATGACGAGGTTGAACAATGTGGGGGATAGGGAGGAACCTTGCGGGACGCCCAGTGTTACTGGCACCGTCGAGGACAGTGCGTTGTTGATCTTGAACCTCTGAGAACGGTTGTGCAGAAAGGACATGAACCATTTGAGAACCGTCCCGGATATGCCCATTCTGGTATTTAGGAGCTCCAGTAGATTCTCGTGTTTGACCGTATCAAATGCTGAAGAAAGGTCAAGAAAGATGAGGAGGCAAGACTCATTGTGATCAAGGATTTGGAGGGCATCATCTATTATGTGTGTCATGGCCGTTTCCGTGCTATGCTTTGCTCCGAATCCGGATTGGTGAGAGTTGAGGAGGTCAAACTGCTCCGATGTGTTTTGTCAGTTGGAGTTGCACGCATTTTTCTAACAGTTTTACTAGAGGGGTGATATTGGTGATAGGACGATAGTTGTTTAGGTCGGCCGGGTCAGCTGTGGGTTTCTTGAGTATAGGCGTGACTTGCCCAATCTTGAGGGAGTCTGGGATGAGCCCTTGTTGCAGGGAACAGTTGATGATTTTAGTCCAGAGTGGGAGGAACAGGGGGGTGAGGACTTTAACAGCATTGGCAGGTAGGGGGTCTGTGTGATGATTGGCGGGTTTCAAGGTGACCAGCAGCTTGTGAATTGATTCTTCGGAATAGGTGTCGAAGGATGTCCATGAAGCGTTGTTTTTAGCATGAGTGTTAGTTATGCATATGGAGCCGGCGAATCGACGTGCATCCTTGATGAGATCGCTTCTTATAGTGTCGTTCTTTTGCTTGAAGAAAGCAGAGAAGTCTTCGCAACTTGGGATAGCCTTTGTTAAGTTGTTGGGTTGTGGAGGTTGCATTTTGGTTTGGGTTTTGACTAACTCGAACAGTTTTTTTGGTCGGTTTTTAGCTTGATCCAGCTGTTGGCTAAAGAATATTGATTTTGAGCGTTTGATTTTTCTGAAGTAAGCGTTTCTCTTACTCTTAAGCGTTCTAAGGTTCACTGCTGAGGGGTCCGATCTCCATGCGCGCTCAGCTAAGCGCATCACACGTCTGTCTTCATTGAGTCTGCCATCGTACCATGGGTTCGAGTTCTTGGTGGAGACTCTCTTCAATTGCAAGGGTGCGGCTTCATTGATTATTGTAGACATGGAGTCTAGGTAGAGGTTGGTCAATGAATGCACATCAGAGACGTCCGTCGGGGGAAGAAGGAGACTGCCTGTGTGGGCAGGCAAGGACTTTGGGTTAAGGTTCTTCAGGTCCCTCTTCCAAATCTTGGTTTTGGCAGGTTGCGCCGGGTTAAGTTTGACTTTTTCGTTGATGAAGAAGGTGATGATGTGGTGGTCTGACCAGTCACATGGTTCGATTGCGACTAGTTGGGTAGAGTCTTCTTTGGCGATGATAAGGTCAATGATAGAGCCTTTTTCATGTGTCGGACCGTTGCAGATTTGGGTGAGGTCAAGCGCGTCGAGGAACGTCTTAAGGCTCTTCACCACAGTGTCTTTCTGGTCATTCCAGTGGAGGTTGAAGTCTCCCAGGTAAATTTGATTGAGCTGTCGACCGGCGTTGGTGGATATTGTGTCCATTAGTCGTTGGGAGAAGATGAAGTTGTCACCGGGTGGGTGGTAAATAACATGAAGGGAGCACACAGGTTTGCCCTCACTAGTAATCTCAAGGCAGATGAGTTCGCAGGAGGAGAGGGAGGGGGAGGGGCCTTCAGTGACAGCTAGGTTGCTCCTGTAGATGCATGCGATTCCCCCGCCCGTCTTGCCATTCCTGTTGAGCCTAATAATGCGATAGTTGGGGGGGGACTAGTATGTCCATTATAGGTGTGGATGTTTCAGTTAACCACGTTTCAGTCAGAATGATTGCATTATACACCAGTACATCTCCGGGAGGCCCCTCCACTCCCTCCATCTGCTTACCGACCCTAGGAGATTATTGTGAATCAGAGCGAAAGTCCATAATGTTCCAGCTATGGTTTCCATATTTTCCAAAACTTTTTGGGACAGCCTGTGCTTTATAAGTAGTCTTTTCTTCCAACATATACATGTCCATACTCTTTTTTTCCATTCAACCAGGGATGGAATCGTCACTGCCCCCCATTCCTTAGCCAAGTCACGTTTCGCCACCACTAATCCCAATTTGAGTAAGATTAACCATGGCTTGGGGAGGTCAATTTTAGTGGATATTGCTAGCAGAACAAACTGGGGATTAAGCGGAACCGTCCCTCACAGAATATTTCATAGTTCCTCCAACAGATTAGCCCAGTACAGTTTAATCTTTGAACAGTCACATACTGTATGTAAGAATGTACCCTCTGACGCTCTACAGTGCAAACAATCAGGTGTCTCTGCCCTCCCTATACGATGCAGTCATGCTCTGTCATAGTATACTCTGTGCAGGTATTTTAATTGAATCAGTCTAAGCCGTGATTTAATGGCCACCTCTCGAGGAAGCATCCGCGCCATTTCCCAATCTAAGTCCTCCATCTCTCCCAATTCCGACTCCCATTAAGGAGGGCAGCATTCTTGGGTTTATTAAGGTGGGGAGCATTTTTTGGTTTATTAAGGATGGGAGCATTCTTTTTTTTTTTTATAAACTTTATTTTTGTAGGCGAGGAGAATAAAGCAGCACCAATTATACAATTTACAGGTCAGTTGACACGTACAAATCAGATAGGCCAGATCCAAAAATACAGAGAAATAAAAAAGGAGGTACCCAGCCAGAAGTGGCCCACATCCCGGAGGCAGGGCGGCATCTCGTTGAACCTGCAAGACTATGACAGGAATACGTTCTTGTGCTCCCAGAATCCCGTGAACAATCTCAATATCGTCGCCAATTTACTTTTTATGAAGCTGCCCCAACACAAACAACAGCATAACAATAAGAGACCCCCCCCCCCCCCCCCTCCCCCCATGAATGGCATTTGTGGCATTGGTGTAATCTCATAAGGAGATGTAGGCAAGGGCCCACTGCAAAGCGATCCTCGTAGTAGAATGTGGTCGATGGTAATCACAATGACAGATAAGTGTACACAACAAGGAATGTCGGCATGGCCCATGGAGCAGCTACACTACCTCATGACAGTCCACCCCGGACCCCTCCCCACCATCATCAGAGTCCGAGGAAGCGGGGGAAAACAGCTCCGCACTAGTTGCGTCAGAGTCATCCTCCTCCATCCCCTCGATACACATGGTCCTCCAAGCGAGTAAGTCATCCTGGAGTTTGCCATCCCTGCGTGTGCTCTGCATATGTGTCTCCTCCGCTAAGGCCCATTCCCTAGCGTCCCGCAACCAACTAGTGACTTCAGGTGCCCCCCGTCCCATCCAGGTAATGGCCACCCGTCTCCTCGCCAGAACCAATAGGAGTTGGAGCAATTTGTAGGACAGTCCCCTCTTCCTGGGCTTGGGTACCAGGGCAAGTAGACAGTGAAGCGGTTCCAGTGTGATGGTAAGGTGTGTAATCCGGGCAATATGTGCCACCACCGCCACCCAAAAGTCATGCACCAAGGGGCACTCCCAGGCTAGGTGAAGGAATCCCGCCCGTGCTGCACTACACCTCGGGCAATTATGGCTTCTATCCGAAGAGATGCGGTGGAGGGAGGCAGGTGTCACATATGTGCGATGGAGAAAATTAAAATGTATCAATTTGAACCGCGCATTGCAGGACACTTTACGAGTCAACAGCCCTATTCGCTTCCTCTGAGCCGGGTCTAATGTTATTCCCAGGTCCGCTTCCCAAGCCCTCCAAGCAGGCATCAATGGGGGAGTCGAGTCCCTGCGCATCGCTGAGTAAAGAAGGGAGATTAGTCTCCTGCCCCTACCACAGGACAAGATAACGTCTAGGGTGTTAGTGAGTTCGGGCGCCTCTGGGAATTGGGGCCATGTCGTCCTGGCCACATCCCGGAGACATCCATAATGCAGGTACTGGCCCTCACGCAGTCCAAAGGAGTCCGCTGCTCTCTCAAAGGACACAAACGAGTCGTCCGGGTAAAGATCCGCAAGAGTTTCGCAACCGCCCAGGCGCCACTCCCGGAAAGACATACTCGCCTCCATCGTAAGTAGTGGGGCCAGGATCCAAAGGGGGAGCTCCCTATGGAATGGCGCCCGCCGCAACACTCGCTCAACGAACTGCTGCCAGATATGAGCCGTATGCCTGACGACATAGGGCAGTGCTTCATTAGCGCCCCGGCCCTGCATCAGAGCCTCCTGTAGCACCCTTTCCGAGGCCACTCCCGCCAGTAATGCCAACTCCCAGTTCTCGGTGTCAGCAAACCATCTGGCCGCCGGGAGAAGTTGTGCAGCATAATAGTATAAATCAAACCTTGGGGCCTCAAGGCCTCCCGCATCCCAACACTGCGTCACCGTGCGCAACGCAACCCTGCTGCGACCACCCGCCCAGAGAAGAGACGTAAGGAGCGAATTCAGTGTACGGAACACCCGGGAGGGCAACGGGCATAGGGTATTCTGCAATACGTAGAGGACTCTAGGGAGCATCACCATCTTGGCAACAGCTAGACGGCCCATAAGGGAGAGAGGAAGCGTATTCCAGAATACTACGGACTTGCGGAGGGCAACAAGAATCTTGTCTATATTATGAGTTAAGAGAGCCTCATCAGAAGCGGCCACCTGAATACCCAGGTACCGGAACGCCAGAGATTCACACCGGAGGCCCGCACAGCAAGAATCCGCCGTCGGGGCGAGATCCTCAGGGGTCAATGGGAACACCAGGGATTTTTTAACATTCATGCGCAGGCCTGAGGCCGCACCAAAGCGGTCCAAGAGGCGCAACAGAGCGGGGAGGGCCTCCACCGGAGAGGTCAGGTAGAAAAGCGCATCGTCGGCGTAAAGGGAGATGACATTAGTGGTGTCCCCCACCACAATACCCCATTCATGCAACTCCTTGCGGGCGGAAATGGCCAGGGGCTCAATCGCAAGAGCAAATAAAAGGGGGGACAATGGGCAACCTTGTCGGGTGCCCCTCCCTAACGTCCACTCATCAGAGCGGGCTGAACCCAGTCGCACTCTGGCTCGAGGCGATCTATAAAGGACCCGTATCCATTCCCGAAAGTTGGGACCAAATCCCATCTTGACGAGTACATGCATCAGGTAACCCCAATGCACTGTATCAAAGGCTTTAGCCAGGTCAACAGAGACCAGCACATGGGGAGTGTCCCTCCCCCGGACCTCGTGCAAAATGTGGTTCAAGCGGCGCAGGTTCATCGCAGTATTACGACCAGGGACAAAGCCACATTGGTCCGGGTGGACGAGCTGGGCTACGTGTGGGGCAAGGCGATTGGCCAACAGCTTGGTCAAAATTTTCGCGTCCGAGTTAATCAAAGTGATAGGACGATACGAAGCCGGGTCCGTGCTGTCACCACCCGGTTTCAGGATCATACAGACTTCACCCTGATTCAAGGTGGGCGGGAGGTCACCCGTGCGTAAGGCTTCATTGTAAACCTGCAAAAGAAGGGGGGCCAGGGTGTGCCCGAATGTATGATAAAACTCTGCAGGGAATCCATCCCCGCCAGGGGTTTTGGCTCGTGGGAGGGCGGCTATCGCCGCAGAAATCTCACCTAACGCCAGTTTGACATCGAGGTCTTTCGCCGCCGCCTCAGGGAGGGTCGGCAAGTCGAGGTTTTCGAGGTATAGGTGGTAAGCCTCTTCAGATATAGCCCGATCAGCCTCATACACAGTCCGCAGGTGATCCCGTAGAACTGTGAGTACAGCAGCCCCCGAATGGACCATCTCGCCACCGGGCGCCCGCAGGGCCACTATACGCTCAGCTGTAAACTCCCGGCGAAGTATCCAGGCCAACAAACGGCCAGATTTATCCCCCTCTCGATGCAGTCTCTGTCTATATTGGCCCAGCGTAAACCTATCGAGCCGCGTGAGTATATCGTGGATCGACCCAAGGGCTAGGCCCTCCACGCGTTGATCCGATGAGTCCGGATCAGGGCGGGCCTGGACTCGCAGGAGCTCAGCCTCCGCAGTTTGCAAGTCTGAAAGTAGTTGTTTCCTGACCCCGTATGTCAGGCCCATGCACGCACCGCGGACAACCGCTTTCAATGCCTCCCATTTAGTGGAATAAGACAGGTCATTTCCCGCCCAGTTAAGGTCCAGATAATCGGACAGGGACGTTGCCACATGGTCCCGGGCTACCTGGTCTTGGAGCAGATCAGTCGGGAGTCTCCACGTGCGGGGACGTTCCCCCTGGTCAGGCCAATGCGCCACACACGTGACCGGAGCATGGTCCGATAGGTATCGGGCCTGGTGTGTGACCGTCAACGTGAGGGAGGAGGGGAGATTGGCCGCCAACACCCTATCTAGCCTACTGTGAGTGCCATGGGTCGGGGAATAGCAGGTGTAAAGCTTCTGTGTGGGGTGACACGCGCGCCAGACATCAATCGCCCCGATATTATGCATCACGTCTCGCAAACACGCCGTCATACGGGGCTTAGTTCCCGCCCGAGGTGGATTACGATCCAGTTCATGGTGTAGGACGCAGTTAAAGTCCCCGCACCAAAGGAGGGGCGCGTCGAGGCTAGGGGCTACTAGATCCTGCATCCGGGAGAAAAATGCCGGGTCATCTACGTTCGGTGCGTACGTATTAAAGACCAGGAGGACCTTATCGTCCAGTCTGAGTTTCGCCAATATGTACCTGCCTTCCACATCCGCATCAACATACTGGACAGTGCATGGGACCCCAGGGGCCACCCAAATTAGGACCCCTCTAGCGTATGTAGAGTAGGAGGAGTGAAAAAGCTGGCCTCTCCACTTCTTGGCCAGTCGCTGCGCACCATCATCATCCAAGTGGGTTTCCTGTAAACAAGCAACTGAAATCCCATGTCGTTTCAGGAAGGTGAGGATCCTGTGTCTCTTAGTGCACGTACCCAGGCCACGCACATTCCACGTCAAGAATTTAAAACCCATGACCACCATTCGTGCCCAGCCGGGCAGTAGCATACACACAGCCTAAGTCGCCGCCAGGAGACCCTTGCCACAGGGAACTTCAAAAATGCATCACCTAAAGCAGACGCCCCGGTAAGTAGGGGCAACATGCGCCAAACGCCAGTGCCATCAGTTTCACATCCAAAATCCCACCCCCCAACAATCCCAACATACGAAATTCTGACTGGAACCCCCTTAACCCCCCCACCCACGAGCAAAAGGATAGCAACAACCAAAAACGCCACCCCGCTCTTCCCCCGCCAGTGCCAGGACGTGCACAGCCACCCCATTCAACACTCTCCACTCACACTCACACACAACAGAACAACCCAACCCACCCTCCCTCCCAGCTCCCCAAAAGACCCAATGAATCCGATCAGTGGACCCGGACAGCTCTCCCCCCCCTAAGTCAGCAACGCGGGAGGAGCAGCCCATATACACAGCTGCCAGCATTCGGTGCACACCCAATCCAGAGTCCAAGTGCGTGGTATCGAGCAGTAAACAAGTACTCGCAACATTCATGCTGCGTGAGCAGAGGACTAAAGGGCTGGCGGACCACAGGGGCCCACCCAATAACAGCAACAGCACAGCAGCGTCAGTTTAGACAGGGCAAGGATCATTCCAAGTCTAGGGTCTGCAAGGCAGTCTCCGGGACCACTGGGGCCGCAGAGTCCACGTTCACCGGCGTCTCCTGCAATGTATCTGGCACCAAGATGTCACCAGGCGCAGTCTCACTGTGCAAACGTTCCTCAGACCCCCCAGGTGATTTTTCCATCATGATGGCTCCGTCCGGACCCACCGTAGGCCGAGTCTCAGGAGGACCACGGGATCCAGAGCGCCGATTCCTCCTGCCACGCCGTCGTCCCTGCGGCCTGGTCCCCCACATATCTCTCGATCCCCCTCTCTCACCCGGGGGTAGATCATCCCCTCGGATCTCAAGCCACTCCCATACCTCTGCTGGCGTCTCAAAGAAGTGTGCCCGGCCCTGGGAGAGCACCTTGAGCTTAGCTGGGTATAAAAGCATATACTGCAGCTGCATGTTGCGCAACTTCTGTTTGACCCCCAGGTAGGACTTCCTTTGCTCCTGCACCTGTTGGGTGTAGTCGGGGTAAATTGAGATTCGACTATTTTCAATCATGTGGGGCCCCAATTCTCTCGCCGCCTTGAGGATGCAGTCACGGTCTTTATAATTGAGGATTTTTGCAATGAGGGCTCTAGGGGCTTCTCCAGGGCGCGGAGGGGGCACCAGGGCCCTGTGGGCCCGCTCCACAATAAAGACATTGGACAATCCACTCGGACAGAGACTCTCACGTATCCAAGTCTCCAGGAATCGTTCAGGGTTTCCTGCCTCCAGCCGCTCCGGGACCCCCAGGACGCGTATGTTACTTCGGCGCGCCCTACCTTCTGCATCTTCGGCCCGTCTCTCCAATGCTCGGGTAGTAGAGGCAAGTTGAGAGAGTGACTTCTGTAGTGACGCTACCTCTCCCTGCAGTTGAGTGATGTTACCCTCTGCGTCCGAGACTTTATCCGCCACCTTGCGAAGGTCGGTTCTCAACAGGTTCACATCCACGGACACCGTCTCAATCTGGCGTTCCAGGGCAGTGTGTGAACCCTGGATAGCCTGAAGAAGTTCCGCTCTAGACGGCTCCGGCGGCTCCCCGTCCCCATCACCTGCGCCCGTTTGGCGCGTAATCCTCTGCGGCGGCAGACGAGGGGTAGTGTACTGCGTGATTGTGTTGGGTTGGGTAGCCTTAGGGCCACGGCCAGTCCGGCCCGTCATAGCCGCTGCGCCAAGGGTCGGTGCTCCCAATGGGGCCTCCACTGAAGCCACCCGAGCAGGGCGGAGTACGTGCTACCACAGCGCCGAAGGAACCGGGCAATCGGTATACGGGTCCACAGGATCAGAACCACAGTGGGCAGTGCAGGTCACAGACTGGGTGCCACCAGAGCGCAGTGGCACGGGCCCACTCCCTCCACAGAGCAGGGCAGAGCGGGGCACGAACGCACTTCTCTATCTGCTGCCACCGAGCCCCAGGGGGCCGTCCAAGACCAGCTCCAAAATGGCGGAGCGCCGGGGGAGGGCCGGTGTTCCTCCACGGACCCAGCAACACCCCTCCGTGAACTCCCCCGACGTCCCAGAGGTGGCGGATATTACAATCTGCTGCGAGGCACAGGATACTGCTCAGCGGGAGGGGGCACAGGAGTGGCAGAGGCACCGTAGGAAATCCCGGCAAACACAGAGCAGATCAGGGCCCCCACACGCACCCTCGCGCCACAAGGGGGGGGCCAGGGCAGATGGGATCCACAGCCCCCACTTCCAGACGGAGGCGCTCCGCCGACGGGTCGCGTGGCGCTATAGATCAGAGAGGGGGGGCGCCCTACACACTCCAGCCCAGCGAGGCCGTGCAAGATGGACGGCCCCTTCGTCCTTACCCCCTCCTCACCGCACCTCAGCAAAGCCTCAGTCCTCCGGCGCCGCAGTCTTCCGATCTCAGGACTGGGATCCCAAGCAGGGGGCCGGCGGGCATCCGATGGCGCACCGAGGCTGGGGTCACCACTTGCGTCCTCCGCCGCCCGGTCCGGTGAGTAGGCCAAAGCCGCGGCGCCGCGTGAGAGAGCACGCCGGCGCCGCCGTCAGGATCAGCTAGGCCACAGGTCTCGGCGGATTGCCGACCACGGGTCCGTTTCGCCAGGCACCGGAGCTCGGCGGGACTTCCACCGCCTCTCCGACACGCTTTCTCGGGGTCGAGAGGGTCCGGGCAGGATAATTGAAGGTATTACTGCGGTCTTCGGGACGGAGCTGGTGGAGCTCACGTCCTGTCGGCCATGCTGCTTGGCCACGCCCCCCGATGGGAGCATTCTTAGGTATATTAAGGCGGGCAGCATTCTTGGGTTTATTTCGGCGGGCTGCATTCTTGGGTTTATTAAGGTGGGCAGCATTCTTAGGTTTATTAAAGTGGGCATCATTCTTGGGTTTATTAATGCGGGCAGCATTCTTGAGTTTATTAAGGTGGGCAGCATTCTTGAGTTTATTAAAGTGGGCAGCATTCTTGGGTTTATTTAGGTGGGCAGCATTCTTGGGTTTATTTCGGCGGGCTGCATTCTTGGGTTTATTTCGGCGGGCTGCATTCTTGGGTTTATGATGACGGGCAGCATTCTTGGGTTTATTAAGGTGGGCAGCATTCTTAGGTTTATTAAAGTGGGCAGCATTCTTGGGTTTATTTCGGCGGGCTGCATTCTTGGGTTTATTAAGGTGGGCAGCATTCTTGGGTTTATTAAGGTGGGCAGCATTCTTAGGTTTATTAAAGTGGGCCGCATTCTTGGGTTTATTTCGGCGGGCAGCATTCTTGGGTTTATTTCGGCGGGCAGCATTCTTGGGTTTATTTCGGCGGGCTGCATTCTTGGGTTTATTATGACGGGCAGCATTCTTGGGTTTATATCGGCGGGCTGCATTCTTGGGTTTATTATGACGGGCAGCATTCTTGGGTTTATTAAGGTGGGCAGCATTCTTAGGTTTATTAAGGCAGGCAGCATTCTTAGGTTTATTAAGGCAGGAACCTTATCGCTTTGCAGAGAGTACCAACTGCACAACGTAGTGTGTTTGAAGTTGAGGCTGATGTTAACCTAGAAGAAGCCAACTGCAGGAGTTATTGAAGGTGACAAGAGAATACAATTTATAGCACCAGTGAGCATTCTTTCTGCAACAATCCTGGTTTTAGGAAGATTGGGGTGTCACATGACATGACTGAGCAACTCCTTGGAAGGGGCATGCTGGAAAAGTAAAACAATCTCAGGCAATGTAGTAGAGCTAGGCAGATTTAGAGGCTCATACAGCTGTCTGTCTGTCCTGTTTATGATACCTTTCAGTTTAGAATAGTTGACCGGTTACACTGATTTTACAGATTAGGGTTTCAGATGGTGCTATTGATTATCACTTAAATATCTGCTCTTAGTATAGATGTGGAAGGAGTGATTTTTGCCCCCAGACATTAGGTTGTAACTTTATGTAAACATGCACATTTTGCTATCCGATACATAATTTATATTTTAGGAAAGTAAATTCTCTCAAACAGAACGCTTATCATTTTCATTTTTACCATACACCGGCTTAGTATCCAACTAGGAATTAATTATGTTCATAAACTATTCATTTGCCCTACTGCCATGCATAGATGAATGATAATTTACAAGCCCCATTAATCCTGATCTTAATCCATGATGTTCACAATATACCTTGAGTTGCCAATATGTAAGCAATCTCAGACTACTGTATGGTAGTACAAAGACCGTGATGAACTAAAAAATAATGAAAACTTGGTAGATATCGCCATGACCTGAACACGTGCAATAGGCTGGGTATCACCACTTCTTCACACCAAAAAAGGTCTCCTGCATGGCTCTGGATAAGGTGAACTTCAAATTCTCATTGTACATTTCTACAGTTTTCTTTTTTCTTTTTAACCTCCGCACACATGACAAGCATACATGATTGCCGAGTGTTCCTTGTCTCAGAATGAGACCCAGAGCACAAAGTGATATTGCCTTTATTTATTGTTTGTTGAGTGTGTCTATTGTCACTTCGCTTTTCTGTAAAAGACTGACCGTGCTGGCACCAACCAGTTGCAGGACAAGCCTAACCCCTTCTCGTTCCAGGGAGAGACGCCTGCTGGCTTCTCTATTGTTTAAATTGCTTTGTTATTCCTCTGCAGTGGAGTCCTTTACCCCATCTTTGTGTATACATGTGTAGCAAACATGGACAGTCGAATGTGCTTGGAACAAAAATTCTGTACATGAATATGGCAACACAGGAATCCATTTTAATTTACTGAACCAAAGTGATACATTAAATGGAGGTTATAAAGAATAGAAGATGACAATGGAAACTTCCCAGCTCTTTGAAACAACTCCCTTTCTGTGGACCACACTTGAGGGTGTCGAGTAGGGGGAACGAGAAAGTCTCTTTGAAGTGCAGGCATTTCTCCTGTCCTGTACACCTAGAAGTGTTACTTCCAACAGATGAAGTGGGGGCCTGTGGCGGCCTCAGACTTTAATTTGCTGACCGGGAAGATTAGCTTTTTAAGTTGCAGTTACTTTATCCTTTGGAGTCGAACTTTAATCTCTGTTGCTGTCAGAACACCTAATTTGGATAAGGTGTGCGGGCATCTCCTTTGATTGATTGTTCTTTTCAGTTGACAATAATATAAGAATTTCACATCTGCTCTGACCTGTGCCTTCTGATTTTGGTTCTTTCTATGGGAACCAATGCAGAAGATATACATTCTTCTGATTGGATAATTTTAACATACAGTAGGATTCTCCCTCACAGCATTCCTAAAACATTTGCAGCATTTTGGGTTTTACAAGGCATCCATGATTGGTAATTAATTAAGGGCTTTATGGCGCCTTCGAGCATCTTATGTTTATGTCAAAGCCAAGACTACATCTGCAGACTTCCAGCAACATCTGCTACTGAATGTGATTTGTAAAACTTTGTGGACTTAAATACACACTTTCTACATAAATTCTGCATTAGGGACAGACTAGAGATACAACTGTCAGTTTCACTGCATCCTACTACAAAGACTTATTTATCGAGATTCATTGCTTGGCTTTTATGCTGCTTCTCCCCAAAGATCACAAGGGCTGTTGGCTGTATGTGTAAACCCAACCATTTAACCATAGTTCTGTATGCTGCTCAGCACTTCCTCTATCTTTCTTTGTGTGCCTCTGGTCTTTGGTATGGATGGAGAGTAGAGAAGCTGTGTAAGCCAGTGAGAATGTGGATAGATAAATGGGGCAGGACCAAGCTTGTGCAGTGACTTCAAACTTCTTAAAGAGTTTCACACCTCGTACACCGGGGGCACCACATGGCAGGCAGGCTACTGGACTTCCGCCATGGTGGTTGTGGTCATTTTCCACTTGGGTCGTAGGGTCCATCCTACAAAGGCTTTTGTAAAACTGGGCCAAGTACATTCTTTCCACACTTGACTCTGAGTAGCAAGAAGTGAAAGGTTTCTCTGGAAGGTAGTAGGTTATGGGGTAGGGGTGCAGTGACTCAGAACTTGGCAGGCAACCCACAATGTATAATCCAGCCCAGTACTTCTCTTTAGTTTTTATGGGCTTAAGGCCGGTGTAGAAAGGCACGCGTCTTCAGCATTTGTGACCCCAGGGCTAGTGCAGATGACCCTTCACAGGTGAACACCAAAGGCGGGAAGCTGCAACCTTAGTCCTTTATCCTGTGGCAAGGATACCTTACAGCACTATGATCTACCGATGGTTAGCTTCTTATTGCAGTTAACTTCAGAAGCTCCACATGGAAAACAAGAGCACTTCTGGATTGCAGTCAGCAATTTTTGGGTGTTCCACATACTGGGAATACGCTTTGCTTCTGTCTCTGTACATTCTCTCCTCACACTGGGTTAGGCAGTCATTTTCTCTCTCTGAGCAGGCAGGCGTTTGTGCTCTAGACAGACCCTTAGCTTCCCCTGCACGATACCCCCAACCTCTGGTAGACTGGCTGTCGTGCAGACACCAACCCTGGTCGCACCGCAGTACTTTGAATTCTTTGCAGAACACTCTTCCTTCGCTAAGAAGAACTTGGAACTAGATTAAAGTGGGGTGGTTTGCATCCCACGTTTATACTCCTTTTACATACAGGGGATGTGGATCCAATATGTAAGGTTCCTGAACCGGATTGGGGTGTTTCATTTTCAAATGTAATTTTCTGGTTGTTTTCAGACACCGCCTTTTGTGCTCGTGAATGGCTCTCGCAGCAGATAGAAGTGTTGCTGGCTCAAAGCAGTATTATCCAAAACAAGGGAGATGTGAATTGTGAAGTCTCTATGCTTTGACTGTCGTCAACCTTCCTGCGCAGTAATGGGGGGTAGACAAATGGGCAGGCCATGCCTACAAACATCTTCACTTTTAGTATCAAACTGCTGATTCAGCCTTCACTGGTACATCTCCCAAAAAGAACTATCCAGCAGTCCTCTGAAACCAACCACAAGACTGCAGATGAATGCATTTCTGAATCAAGAATAATTCTTCGCTGCAAAAGGTGTTGCCGGTAGGTTACTTTTTCCTTCACTTCTAGAGACCCAGAGATTGCCAAAGAAATCTAGCAGTTGACCTGCAAGTTTTAGTAAACACGTTCACTAAAGGATGTCTGCTCGGAGAACGGTAAGAGGTTTTATGCGAGCAGGCATGAGGCAAAGATCTCCTTTCTACCCCCAAAGTCTGTCCTTTTAGTGGTCCAAATAAAGATGATCACAGTGCAAAAACTTTCAACTTGACCTAAATAAATGAGCAAGGAAGACTGGTAACGTTACCGTTTTTTTCTTTCTGAAGAGAAAGGTGTGTACCTTGGTCTCCGCTGTCTGCTGGCAAGGGACGTCTGGTATCACACATGCATTAAGAAGACAGACTTGGCACACTCAGTCATGTGACGCCAATTAGAAGTATGATCCCATATTATTTCTTCAACCTTGGTCACCACCAGTTCTGGTATGTGTTCAACTTCTATCCAAAAACATGGGTAGTATGAATTGTGAAATCTCTGCACTTGGCTGTCACTCCCCTTCCTGAAGCTGTAATGAGGGACAGATAAATGGACAGGCCCTGCACAGGGACTTCCTCATGCACAGAAACTGCTGATCCAGCCCCATTTGTATTTGTATGTGTTATATTAATAGCATAAACCTAACCAAAAGGCAATGGAGCTGTGTACAGGGTCCACTTCCGCTGAAGTAGGAGCAACTTTATGGACTTTCCACAGATGTCATCTGCCTGCACCAGGAATACCTCTAGATGCTCCACTTCCGCCTATCTTTGTAAGCTGGAAGAGAATTTTTGCTTGTCAAACACTGAAATGTTTATGGTGACCAGCAAAGGCTGCAGCAGATTGAGATATAGAAGCTTGGATTATCTAACTGGACTCTTGAACCTAGTAAATATTCTATCCTTCTGCACTTAGCTCTGTTCTGTCCGCGATCGTGCGCCCTAATGGGACAGTGCGCATCTAGCAAGTGCTCTCTAGTTATTTCAAGTTATTTAACCATTTAAAGGAACTTTTCTTATTTTTTTTGCTCTGTGACAGAACTAAACTTTCACCTGTTTTGAATGTTATATTACTTCTTTGGTACATGTTCCATGTAAGCCAATAACTAGAAGTGTGACCAATGGGTCATTGGTTACATCCACCAAAAGGCACTCTGTGTTGGTTCCTCTTTGAATAAGGACTCCAATTCAGTTTCTTTGTC
This sequence comes from Lissotriton vulgaris, assembly GCF_964263255.1. NCBI lineage: Eukaryota > Metazoa > Chordata > Amphibia > Caudata > Salamandridae > Lissotriton > Lissotriton vulgaris. Next base: position 1,900,836,715 of record NC_141693.1, read on the forward strand.
AATGTTTTTATTACTTGAACTTTTTTGATTGGAGTCCTTATTCAAAGAGGAACCAACACAGAGTGCCTGTTGGGGATGTAACCAATGACCCATTGGTCACACTTCTAGCTATTGCATAAAGGACGCCAGGGACGGAGAGCGTCACCCGACAGCAGCACCTTAACTTCACGAATCTGAGTAAAAATTATAAAATTAAGGCTGTGCATTGATCCCATATTTTTGAAGTTATCCATGTAAGTCAGTAGCATGAAGTTCCTTAATCAGTGTCAGCTTTAAGTTTCTTAGTGTCAGCTTGCAAACCGAAGGAATTTTCTGTGTTGATCTTGCAATCCATTTTCCAGATTTTCATGATATCCGCAAAAGCAAACGTACCCTTAGTGAATCAAAATGCAAATATCTACATGGTCAGTAGGTAGCCTAATAATCTGACCATGATTTGGCTCTGAGCTTGTCCTCCAAACCATCCTAACCATCCTTCATTCCCAAAATGGTTTCTGATTACTGTAATATTTTGGCGCTGGCTCACCCAGACTTATTCCCATGTAACCTCCATGTCCGATCAAGGAAAGGCTGCCTCACTTGGATTTCAGACATGTCTATGGTTCTACAGTGATAGCATGTGGAGCATCATTGGTTATGAATAGTGTAAGATCTGTTTTTAGGCACACGTAAGAGTACTGCACTGAAACCGTAATACATGAAAATGTATCAAGAGGCAGTTTACAAAAACATGATATATGTTGCCATGACTATTGAATCTTACTGGGGGTATAGCTTTCCTTGCTAGTAAGTTAGTGTTTTCCACAAGTGTTTTTGACCATTCCCTTCACTGGTTACCACCTACCCAAGGCCACCGCTAGCCGCCTGACTATTTGCCACTGCTAATTATTTACAATCCAGGTCGAGGGCAGTGCCTGAAGTGACATTATTATTTTGCAGCCCTTAGAAAAAGACTGGGATTGGAAGCTGTGGCTGCTTGAATAGGGAAGGCAATATCTAAAGTGTGTCAAAAATGGCTCTTTAGTTTTGCTTACTGCACTGGAACTTAATATTTTAGATGAAAACATTTTTTATTGATAAAGGCAGCAGATGAAATACAGTGAACATCATACACAGAATGTAGAAATGACCCAGATTCGAATTTTTAATGTTAAATAAGATCTAAAATATCATGTCCCCCAGGAACAAAATAAAGAAACCAGCAGATGAGTGGGCATGTTATGTTACAATACTTGGCGTCACCACTATATTTCTTGGAAAATATTTTGAACTGATGAGGAAGCCTCACCTGCAACCTCTAACAAACGAGAACTCAGTATCTGATTGTATTCTAGACTACCCACATTTGAGCATATAAAGAAACCCCACTAAATAGCACCTCTGTGCCATCACTATGGCATTGAGGCACTCTAGCCTTGTGGCCATGGATTCCATCAATGCCAGAGAATCCCTACCATCAATTCAGTGACTAAACACCAGCACTGTACCATCCATCACTACACTCAGTCCCACTGGGTGCCAGAGCGATGCCTTCAAGCAAAGTGCAATCGGCTCCTTTTGTAGATCCTGTAAGTCGTGCCTCCCCTGAGTAGCATGTCACAAAGCGGGAAAAATGTGGATCCTCTTGTTCCCGGAGAGCAGCCCTTCACTTTTTGCAGCCACCTTGATGAATTCCTTTATCTACCAGACGGAGCCCATATGCGCGGCACTGGATACCCTCTCACGTGGAAAATATCTTAGCTCTAGTGTGGAATTTACTGTGGCAGTACAACAGTTCCTATTATTGAATCTCTGATTTTTGGGACTACAGCTGTTAGAATATCAAACACTGAAATATCACGTGTTCTAAATATCGTCTTTTTGGGTGGAGAGACGATATCTGGGCTGGGGAGAGGGGAGGCGCAATTTGCTCCCTCTATTTGTGGGAGCCCTTTCAAGACCTAATGAATTTATAAAGAAGGAATTACTCTTTGTCTTTGAAAGGTTTTGCTCTTTTCAGCATAGTGTAGCATTTCTGCATTCAATGATGTATGGTCACTTGAGTCATGCAGGGATCTACTATACAATCCAGGATATGCACTCAATGTTCACCAGCAAACTGGGGCAGAACCGTGGTCATCCTGCTGAATCTCCTCTGATGGCTGTCTCGCTTGTTGGCTCCAGCATGAGCCTCCTCTATATCACCCAAGCACGCTCCAGGTGACCACTGATGCTGAGACCTTCCTCTCCTAAAGGCTACATGGCCCTTCAGTAGGTAATTATGGAGATGGTGCCATCTTAAACTGGCCTCACTGTGATGTCTCATTTCAGACTCCTATCCCAACCGGGGTGGTTCAGGAAACCCCTAGGCATGAATCCGCCTCATACACAGTCCGCAGATCTGTGTGATCCCTGACACACTTTAGAACCCTTACCTGCAGTCCAAGAAGGGGGGCTTAGCCGAAGCTCCATGCACGAGTGGCCATCTCTGCTTAAATGTAATCTTTTCATCACATGGGCTGCCTGCACCTTGGTTGCACTGTTCCACTGGCGCTGTCCAATGACCTACTACCATTGGTGAGCAAGAAGCAGAATAATTAGTTGTTCTGTGCAGCACATTGCACTGACTGTACTGGTATAATAGATATGGATTTTCCATTGCTTGTTCATAACTGTTGTCATGTTTTTTCCAACCACCTTAAAGAGGAAATGTCAGTTATTATTTTTCTTTTCTTTTTATCTCCACAGGATAGTGGACGCCTGCTCACCAGGTAAGCATTTTTCCCATCTCGCATTGTGTGTAATGTGTGTGGGTGTGTAATGTGCTTAGGTGCTGATAATGCACAGACCTTGCCATGAACAACTGAGTGACGTAAGGCCAGTCTGCCAAGATCATGATCCAAGATCGATGACAGATGAGATGAGGGGAGGGGTCTAAATGAATCAGTAAAACCCGCTCTATGGTGTTGAGGTAGATCAGGATTTAAGACAGAAGAAGGAACTGTGCATCTTGTTTCTGGCACATTGAACTATGTTGTCCTTATTCAAAGAAGACATGATGCACTGAAGATGCCATGTTTTATATTACAATGTGACAACTTTGGAATCACCCCCTCCCTCCTTCGTACCTCCCCCTTCCTGTGTTGTTGAGAGGCCATTCGCCTCACTTTTATGTCATATAAGAATTGCCAATAAAAACACTTAAAAAAAAATTCAAATTAGATTATTCCCTCTCTCACCACTTGAAACTCGGTTAGAAGCCAAGCAGTCGGCACTTTAAGGACCTGATCCTGCCAGTGCTTTCAGACTGTGAACTCATTGGTAGGCGTGCACGAGTTCTTAGCACCGTTATCAACTTGTTAGCAGATCAGGATATTTGAGAAGGCCACCGTGCTGCAATTTTTTTTTTAAGAACATAATTTATTGGTTTTCCTCTAGGCAACATCATGTCCTTGTTGCAAATATTAAAGGTGATAGTTCTCTCTACGTCATCTTTGGACCACAAAGACTAGGCATTTCACTTTCGCCAGCAGGGCCTTCCCGGATGCCAACTAAATGTACTGGTCTAACCTCCCAACTTTTGCTGGAATTGTCCGATAGTTCCACTCTGACTGCTGGGGCCACAGTCACAGCAGCAGCGGTGCTGATGCTGACTCCAGCTGCGCCTGGGCCAAATCTATACTGAAGCTGATCTCTGATAGGAGCAGCGTCGGCCTGAAGTAAGTCCATGTCACACTACGAAATCACCAAGGCACAACCAAAAACCGTACAGTGGGATTCCCAGCCTATTCACAATGCCAGTACTATAAAATGACGGAGGCTTCGATTTGGATTCAGTTCAAGGGCCCCCAGAATATTCCTCAGGATGAAGGCAATGATGGAGGCAGACAGTGACTCTCTCCCCTTTTATTATACTGATGCTCGCCTGTACATAGAACTACAGGATACAGGGTGTTGGATACCTGTTCAGAAACTGAGCTGGAATAATTTCAGTGTCCACCCACTAAGGAGAGTGCCTCTCTCAGGGTAGTGGTACTCAGGGCAGCAAAAGTCCTTAAATTACAACTGCCGACTGTACCCACAAAGTCAAACCTTCTTACAAAGATTCTACAAGGAGGGCAAACCTCATCAAAACTCTAACTGCCATTCGCTGGGGCTCTTACAGACACTTGGACAGCCTTGTGGGCAAAGCCATGCTCGGCTCCCCTAGTGAGTTGACCTTTGGCCAGGCGACACTGGCCTACCCATTATGACCCGGCCTCCTTGACTCAACACCTTGACTCTTCTGGAGCAAGCATTTATAAGTAAAATAAACCAAATGCATTCTGTCCTGCTCTGTCAGATAGGGAATCTAAATGGATTGTTGCATTTGGTAGAAAGGTGATCTCATCTGTCAGTCTAGCCCAGGGGTCTCCAACCTTTTCTACACTGAGCTAATTATGTTCAATGAAATGCTTTGAGAGCTACTAATATTATTAGTGTTGTGTAATTTCAATTTTGGTAGATCTATATTAATTCAACCATGCAAAAGCTTTCTAATTTAATGAGCTGGGCTGCACACAAGTGTGCTACTCGGAGGTAGCTAAAGTAGCTTATGAGCTGCTCATTGGTGTCCCCTGTTCTAGCCCAATGCTCTTTGAATACAGGCTGACTTTTGGGCTGGTACATAATTTTTACACTTTGGAATCAACAGCCAGCTGACCAGAAGACTCCAGACCCTTCCAAACTCAGCAGCCAGTCTCACGTTCAGGCTTTCTCTCCACACTCATGTCACGCCTCACCACAAAGACCTCTACTGGCTCCCCATCTATAAATATGCAGTCTTCAAACTCCTTACACATATATGAAGAGCCATGTAAAATCTAGGGCCTGCCTCCCTCAAAAATTGTATTGATTTACACACACATACAAGACACCCCCACTCAGTTGGCCTCTCACTCAAACACAGCCCCCACATATTTAGAAGCAGATCATGAGGTTGTGCCTTATCTTGCCTTTTATTTTACTGGAGCCTGGAATGACCCGTCCCTTCACATCAGTTCTCGAGTTCATAAAAAAAACTGAAGCCCTGTGTTTCATGTAGACCCAACCTAAGCAGCACCTGCTTATCAGCACCTGGATACCATGAATTTGAATTTGAAATTAAAATATTTATAGAGCGCTGCGTTCACCGTGCTGTTTCTTGGCGCTATGGAGACAAAAATTAGCAGAGGGGAGTCAATGGGTACTGGTGCAATGAAGGGAGCAGTAACGACAATTTACAGAGGGAAAGCCTGATTGAATAAGAAGGTTTTGAGGTCTTTGCGTAAAAGAGTAGTGCTTGGCGAACCGTAAGTGGTCGGGGAGGGAGTTCCAAAAAGTGGGTGCCAGAGATGGGAAATTGGCCCCTCCCCACTTTTTGCGCTTGTAGCGGGGTACCTGCAGAAGTGATTGGGATGATGAGCGAAGCTCTCTGGCAGGGACATACTCCCTTATCAGAGAGGTAATGAAAACGGGAGCTGAGCCCTGGCGCGCCTGGAAGACCATGCAGCCAGTTTTGAAAAGGGATCGCTCCCTGATAGGTAGCCAGTGGAGCGCCTTCAATAAAGGAGTTGAGTGATGGGAACGGGAAAGGCCGTACACTAGTCGGGCCGCCTGGTTTTGGACCAGTTGGAGCTTCCGTAGGCTGTACGCCGGAATGCCGTTGTACAGGGCATTGGCGTAGTCCAGCCGGGAGATCACCAAGGCGGACATAATCAGTTTAAGTGCCAGGGGAGAAAAGAAGCGAGAAACAGTACGAATAGTGCGGAGAGTGAGAAAGCAAGAAGAGACAACAGAACTAATTTGTGAGTGTAAGGTGAGATGTTTATTCATTTTGATACCTGAGGTCTTAACTGTGGAAGAGGGAGTGGGAGGGGGACCAAAGGAAGGGGGCCAAAATAAAGAGTTCCAGGGACTGGAAGAACCACCCGTGAGAACCAACTCAGTTTTATCCGGGTTCAGCTTTAGATGGTTGTGGCTCATCCAGTCCCTGATAAAAATCATGGTAGTCTGAAAGTTAGAAATAGAATAGGAAGAAGAGGAGAGGTTGAAGATGAGCTGGAGGTCATCCGCATAGTTATGTACGGTGACCTCCAGCTGCTGGAGTGCAAAGATTAGGGGATAGATATAAAGATTGAACAAAAGAGGAGAAAGAGAAGAACCCTGGGGAACACCACAAGTGACCATCTGGGGTGAATGATGTGCTCTACAAATACACATAACATTAAGAAGTATGTTTCAACAATTTGCTCCTTGAGGAGTTTGCTGGTGCCAAGAACAAGCATTTGCAATGCGATAGCTCTCAATTTTGCGAGAGTTTAAGATATTGGCATTGTAAATGACAATACCTTTAATTTATCTGTTTTGATAATTAACACATAAAAAAGGCATTGTCATTTACAATGCCAATAGCTCAAACTCTTGTAAATGTGAAACCAATTTCATTTGAAAGAAGTGGCCGCCATTGCCCAGGGGTGCTTGGGAAGTGAAAGCGCACATGGATTGCTGAATGTTGCAGGAAAGCATGTCGTTCCCGCAGTAGGAGAAACTCATTAAAGAAAATAGTGCTTACCGACTAAATAAGACATACTGTGTAACAACCAAAGTAAAAGTGCCAGTCCTCTTGGGAGGTTACAAATGAAGACAAAGTGGTACTAAGGAGGAATTAGTGAGCCTATTAACGAATCAGAAGCCAGCATTTACAAAGGAAAATTACACAAGCCAATGAAAAATATGGGCAGAGAGTGGGCGGAGCTTCACGTCCTTATTCAAATACAGCATGCCTCGCAGAGCAGTGTATGCGCTGCACAGACTCGACCTAAAAAGGTGGTATAGAAAAGCACTCTTGTCAAGATAGATGATACTGTGCTCTGAGATAAGCTATTCTCTGGCCAAGAAGGATCCCTGTGATGGTCTGTATGCCCATTCCACCAGGGTTAAAGCGACTACAATAACATTAGTGAGGGATGTTTCTGTTTTGGATAATTGCCAGGCTTGAAAACGGATGTCTGCACACATTCACCAAGCACTACTGTCTCGACAGTGAGGTCTTCCGAGAGGGTCATTTTACCCGCTCATTTCTGTAGGACATTTTGGTATGAGCACGCTCTTTAGACCCTCCACATTTGGTTGGCGTTGCTTGGGTATCTGTTTTATGGTTTAAATCTTTTATTGCATTTTATGAACAGACAAAACCTTCCACAAAGTCAGGCTGAGACACAGCCCATCGAAGCTATACTGCATGCTTAATTAGCAGGCCCAGGCATGTGAGGAACAAAATTCACAACATATGTGTAACGCCTAGCCCCCTTCAATCCCTCCCCCCACCCCGTCCCTTGTCCGCCAAAGAAAGAAAAGTGTTCAGCATTAAGAACTCATTGTGTTACTCTAGTCTCGCCCCCGGTCTCACTGTGGTCGGATAATCTCAACAGGCGAAGATACCTTGTGCAAGTGACTTCCCTAAACTCGGAGGAGAGAAGGGATAAAAAGGGTCGCCACAGCTCTGCAAACGAGGAGCCCTTCCCAGCCATAGTCAGTGCTTGGTCGTTATTCTAAAAGTGACTAATCTATGATTAGATAAAGAATCCACCAGAAACCATATTAGCCTTAGCGCCTTGATGCCCATGGGCTTAGTTCGCGCTTTATAAATCCCTAATTCGTTCATTCATTCATTCAGGTAACTTGTTTATTAAATATAAATGTAAATTAACACAAACTTTTGTGTATGACAGTAGACCTAGAATATTTTAGTATTTATTACATTATTCAACAACGCATTAAAAACTATGATTGGAAGAGGCTTACTGACCTTGTGTTTTTTTCTTACAGTAATTGACCTGTCTAGAATGCATTTTCTCCTTCACTCCGACTTTTAGCACCACTCCAAGCAAAGCTGAGCTGTAGAAAAGCTACTTCTCTTCAGATTACTTTGTAATAGGGTTTTCTAGCAGCCTTAATTCAGTTATGGCGGTCGCCTTGTAAAGTGTGAAAAAGGTTGTTTATTGTGCCATAATCTGTTCATTGCAGATTTAACATGTTCCGCCTATTTGAGAAATGTGATATTGGTTTAGCTCCTACGCTGATAAATGCGGAAAACTTGTGGTTAATGATATGTAATAGTTCCCATTTATATACATAAATTGCTAAAACTGAGGTAATAATGCAACTGTAGCAACATGTTTACCTCGTTGGCGATATTACCATGAAATCATCAATCACGCATGTGTGTTCAGCAAGTAGTTAAGAGCAAATATTTGTGAGCAAAATGCATATTCATGACCTATATCAGGCTGTCCTTAATTTGTGCTGGTGTTTTCCAGTGCTAAGCACTGACACTTATTTTGTAACATGATCACATATATATAGGGCAGCCTACCACACGGTGCCGCTGTCAGTCTATTGTTTTTAAAACCACATGAGCAAGGTGTTTAACAATTAAGTATATGATCCCAAGTAATACCAGGGTCTCAGGCCTCTCTTACAGCTTTATGCCACTTAGTACGGTCCAAATTTTTATATTTGTAGGACTGTAATGGTAAGTAGGTATTATCGGTATTGGTGTTTGGCAGCACTGGCTGGGGCCTGATGTGACACAAGCAGCAGCGGCCTCCTGAGAAATATCCTGGGCCCTGGCCCTGGCATCTACTATTTTACAGATTGAGGACTGGTATCGGGTATTATGCAAGAAAACAACATTGAAATTAAGAGACCTGAAAACAACGTAGTCTCCCAGTCCTTATGCTTTTCTGATCGATTCCACCTCCTAGCCATGCGCACAAAAATGTAAAACCTGTCCCCTTAATTATGCATATTCCGTTCTCCTCTCCTCAACCCAGCAGTGCATCCATGCCTCCAAAGTGTGCTGTGTGCTCAAGATTTAGATAATGACATCTAAATGTTGCTCGTAGGTGTGAGGAGATGAAGGTACCAGAACCATCCGTGCCTTCTCCAGAAGAGGTTCCTCTCCAGAGCTTCCATCAGCAAAACGTCCACCTGAATAGAATGATAAGCGATTTTAAAGGTAAAAACATTAGCATGTTGTTGAATTATGGTACACTTATATTAAATGGCCTTTAAGACAAGTTAAAAGTGACAAAGGGGAAAGGAGCTAACAGAAAAGGGCGTTTTTCCCAGACTTCTTTAAGTTGAGATGATTGGTGATTTGTCGTACGTGACGGAAGAGAGCTTTCTAGTTTCTGTAGGCCAAGAATTGAGTGTCCGCAGTTGAAACATATTAATGAAGTCTGAAGTGACCCAGTAGAACAATAGGAACAGATTTGTCCTGGATGAAAGTAAGGCCATAACCATGATAGGATAGTCACTAGTGGAGAGATTCTTAAGGAGAATACACTTGCGACTGGGGTGGATTGTTTTGGATCTAGACATGCTATAATTCATTAGAGCATGACACTTTTTAGCCTAAGAGATGAATTGAGTGCTAGATGGTGGTTGTGGACCCATTGCTAGTAGCTAACAGATACTACTGAGCCCAACAACAGAGACATTAGAATGTTGAACCAGTACAGAGATCTGGGCCTAAATCCATCGTTTTTATGCTCCCCATGCCAGTACAGTTTGAACCCAGCCATATACAAATCAGTCTTGACCCTGCACCCAATGGTTGGGTGAGGGGTGTTAACCTGAAACTGGTCCCAAGAGGCTTGTTTCCGGTTCAGGGAATACCTGGCTTGGCAGTTCGGGCTGGACTGTTCCCATGAGGCACAGAGTCAATACTGATTTGCATTTAGCTTGATCTGAACTGAGGTGGCGAGGAGAGAGCTAAAGAACGATGATCGATTCAACCCAGATTTGTGGCTGGGGGTGAGTGACTGAAAATTTCAGTGCTCCATCTATCATCTCCTTGTGTTTGCTTTGTTTGCCCTAAGTTTGCAGGGTATGCTCAGACGTGGGTCCCTTGCTCACTTTTCCACTGGATTCATAGCCTGGCTGATGAGGGGTGTTACCCCGAAACTGGTCCCAGGATGCTTGTTTCCGGTTCGGGGAAGCCCTGGCTTGGCAGTTCAGGCGGACTGTTCCCATTGGGCACAGGATCAAGACTGATTCTCATATGGCTGGGTTCAAACAGGAATGACATGGGGAGCAAAAAATGATGGATTCAGGCCCAGATCTCTGTACTGGGGTGAATGTATGACATTGTTCTGCATGCTGTCCATCAATTGTTTTTGCATTTGTCACCCAGAGTGTGACGGGTAAGCCCAGACGTGGGTCCCGTGCTCTCCATGCCACTGGACTCCAGCTATCCTGGCTGAAGAGCGGTGAAATCCCGAAATCGGTCCTCGGATGCTTGTTTCCAGTCCAGGGACGACCTGGCCTGGCAGTTCGGACTGTTCCCATGGGGCACAGGGTCAAGACTGATTTGCATATGGCTGGGTCCAAACTGGGGTGGCGTAGTGGGCAAAAGAACGATGGATTTAAGCCAGATCTTTTGACTGAAGGAGAATGTTTGGATTATCAGCATTCCGTCTATCCTTTGTATGCTGTAACACTTGTCACCCAAAGTGGGATGGTTATGCCCAGATGTGTGTCCCTTGCTCACTGTGCCACTAGATTTAAGCTAGCCTGGCTGATGAAGTTTGACATACCCTGAAACCAGTCCCAGGATGCTTGTTTCCGGTCCAGGGAGGACCTGCCCTGACAGTTCTGTCTGGACTGTTCCCATAGGGCACAGGGTCAAGACTGTTTTGCATATGGCTGGGTCCAAACTGGGGTGGCGTAATGGGCAAAAGAACGATGGATTTAACCCAGATCATTTGCCTGGTTAAGAATGTTTTTATTATCCGCATTCCGTCCATCATTTGTTTGCTGTAACATCGTTAAATATTGAGACATAAAAATTTAAAGTTGAGAAAAACATTTAACTCAATGTTTCATAGCAATGTCTTTCTTCACTATAAATTTCGCCCATTTAAAACTATATTTGCCAGTTATAAATATGGCACAGTATCTACTGGCCACTGGGAACTAGAGGACTGCTGCTTGTAAATAGGACACTTTGAAGTGGGAAAAAACTAAAAATTAAGAGTTAGCTTAATCATTAAGGTAACTATTCATATGAATTTTCTCCCACTTAAAAGCATCTAGAAGCATCATTTTTGTTCTCACGTAATATTGAGTTGACAAGGACATTTATTATTTTAGACTTGAATACCTCAGTCCTTGAGTTCTTCACATCTGTGCCTTGGGTCATAAATCTTAATCCAGCACTGTTCATTATCAGGCCCTGCTCCCTGAAGATAATAATGTAAAAGAAACACATCCTTCCCATAACTTTAAAAGAAAAATTTGACCTTCTGCTTATTTATAATGAACTCAAGGCTGTGAGTTACTCTGAAGGTGTCTTTGAGCTCACAATCGAATGGTTGGAGACACCTGCATTAAAGTAATAAGGACAGGGGCACTAGACCTCTCCCTTCTTAACTTCTTCCTCCTCTACCCCTTCTTCCTCCTCCTCCTGCTTCTCCCTAACTCTCACTGTTCCCACCATCCGTGCCACCTCCTCTCGTTCGTTAGAAGAATCACTGCACTCTTCCTAAGGGCAGGGCATCCCCTTGTATACAGTGGAACCAAATACATCCCCTATGATCCTGAATCCACGGATGAGCTGTTGGACCACTGCGATGTCCATCCCTGGGTGATCAGAACCTGTTCTTTACCTGTCAAAATCTTCCCCACCCGATAACACTACCTCACACTACAAGGTTACACATATGGCAGCTACCTTTTATAAAGTAGATAGTGACTTCCTGGTTGAAACATTTTCAAAGACCCAACGCACACTCCAGTTCCTTTCAATGCTCAAAACAGCACCAAAGACCTTCAAAGGGCCAGTCGAGGCTTTGGTCCTCACACCCAGGGTCAACAAAAATACAAACACTCACCCAATGAGGGGTCTGTTTTTATCTGTTATGTTGATCAAACACTGCAAGTTGCCTGTGGAAAGCGCCGGGACACTCTTTCCGAGTAGCCGAGCGCTATAAAAATGCAATCTAACATAACATAACATAACAATGACCCGCCTTGTGGTCCATCCAGCGCAGAAACGTGTTAATTCCCAGGGTACAGGGGATACCCCACCACTTGACAAGAAGAGTAAAAATATTGTTGCAACGGGTTAGAGGGTAGCAACACAATCAGCCACACACTGGTAGATTGCTAACTCTGTTGACCTGCTCTCCCGATTAGACAATATATTCAAAACAAAACGGGTCTCATTGGTTTCATTAGTTATCCCAATAATAATTTAGTCAACCACAATGGCTGGGCACAATCAATGTTTATTTAAAGGAATGATAAAAGATCATTACTTCCAAATACAATATTAAAAAATACTTTATAGTTATAAAGTAAGTGCAGTGGACCTATAAACAGTAAATAAGTGCATAGTATCTCCGGTGAAAGTGAACCACCTAAAGCCAAAAGATCAACAACCAAGTACACATAGGGGGAAAAAAGTGTATTCTGTAGGCAACAAACAACCATAAATATAAGATTTCTTGGATCAAATAATCCAAACCTGTTCCTGAGTTAAGCTTATTAGGTTTTTTTGTATGCGTGGTGTCGACAACATTTTGACTCTATTAGATGTAGGGTCTTGTCAGGACAAATCTGTGGCTAACAATCTATTGATCTCCCCAGTGGGAAAAGAACCATGAGTGAGACAAAATGTCTTATAAAATAAATTAAGTACTTACGGAGGGAACCCCTAGTGCTTCTACAAAAGGGAACCAAAATTTGTGGCCTCAAGTGGGGTCTTGATTGCTGGTCAGGAAACTGCCTGTAAATAATCGGAATGAAGGCCCATATAGACGTATCTTTCAGATGGAAAGAGAGAAACCAATGCTGCCAATGATGGAGTATCCGCTAGCCAGAACAATGTCCAATGTTCTCCATCACAAAGTTTTCTATAAACTTAAACTCTCTGGGGCAGATTTACAATAAACTAACGCAGCGCTGTGCAGCAAGCCATTTTGCTGTGCCTCGCTGCGTTAGTTTTGATGCACAGGCATGCAACATATTTACAACAATGTGTCGCATCGCTGTGCTTCCCCCTGTGCTGGCACACAAACTGCTGCCATGTCCTGACACAGGCACCCTTGCACCATGGTGCTAGGATGCCTGCATCACGAGGATGATTGCTTATGTGCAGGAAGGGTTATCTTACAATCAGAAAGGGTGTTTTACAACTTCTAAGTGTGCAGCATTAGCACACATAGAACTTGCAAAACGTAATTGATTTAAATGATTGTTTATTTACAGGAAGGGGCACATCCCTGTACATAAACAATCAGTAGATGTGATTTCCTCTTTCAATGTGTGCTGCAGAATGCAGCACTCATGGAAGGAGGAAAAAACTAGGAGAAATGAATACATTTCTCCTTGTTGCCCCTCCCTACTCCTCCCCTCCCAACCCCCCCTTGGGAGGTGTGACATTCAGATGCATTTCCAGATTTACAATTTCTTGTACATCTGGAAATGTGTCTGGTTCCATGGGTGTTGCAACACCCATGGAAAACCCCTTTCACGAAAAGTGTAGCTTGTAAAGGGAACATATTTACAAGGTCAGGAAAAGCCACTTGGTGTGTCTTTTCCTATCCTGGTAAATATGGGGCAGAAAAATGTGCTGCCAGTGCGTCACAAAAAGTGATGCACTGGCAGCGCAAGGGGCTTGTAAATCTGCCCCTCTGTATTTAACTCTTTAGATGATCAGCCTAGTGTTCGAGGCATGTGGGCTGCTGAATTCATATCTTGTGCATAGATCGCTGCCTAGTGTTGGGTCCGGATGATTGCACTTGTTGTCTTGGAAGAGTCTTCGAAGTATCATGAGATAGGTGACTCCTCCCTTGGACTACAGTGCGCATGGGCATCCTCTCCATCCTCAGATTGTTTTTTTCCGCCATTGGGTTCGAATGCAAACTCCTATACTCCAACTTCAGAAGCGAAAACAAACACTTTCTAAAGGCCAAAAGGCCTTCGATTCGATGGAATTGTTCTCGATTGGTACCTCTCTACTCGATCCAGCCTTCCATCTCCAAGCGGTCGCCGACGCGGGCCGTTGGGCCTGTTCGACGTCACTTGAGCCGACCGTCGATGGAAAGAATCCCATTTAAAAGGTGCCCGCAATGCCATGCAAAGTTCCCACATACTGATAAGCACTCAGTATGCAACAAGTGCCTTTCCCCAAACCATAAAAAGGAAAGCTGTCCTGCCTGTGCACAGTTTCGATCCCAAAAAACTATTCGGAACATACGTGCAGCTAGGCAAGAAATGCAGCGACAGGCACCAGATCCGGACAACATCTTTGATGACTACCAAGAACTACAAGAGGCGCCGGACTCGGACCTAGAGATCGTCACCGTTGAGGACTACTCTGACTCCGATGACGAGATCCCACCAGGGCAAATCGTGAGTACCCTGCCCCCGACACCATCTACCCCAATAACAACGGCTCCGGTCAAGGTATCGCCAAAAGGCCTTAGCCGAGATCATAAAGTTTCGATTGCCCCGCCATCCGGCTCCGAAACTTTCAGAAACCACAGGGCCCAGTAACATCGTCCCGAAGAAGGTTCCAGAGCCAAAGAAGGTCGTCGACCCGAAGGGCGTAGATCCGAAAGCAGCCGTACAGCCAAAGAACGTTGAGCCGAAGGACTGTCGACCCCAAGAAGGCCGTACAGCCCAAAATTGTCGACCCAAAACACGTTGTCGACCCGAACAAGGACACACAACCCAAGGGCGCCGAACCAAAGAAGGTCGCCGACCCAAACAAGCCTTTGGCACCGAAAAACGTCGACCCGACAAAAGGCGCCGTGCCGAGACACGCGTCCAAGCCAGAACGTCCTCTCGGGCCGAAAACACCGGATCCGAAGACACCAGTCGATCTGAAAAAGCCAATCGACTCTGGAAAAGACGCTCAGCCGAAAAAACAAAAGACTCCAGTCGATACCAACAAAAACATCGACTCTGGAGACAACACTTCTCCGAAGAAGTCTACGGAGCAAAAGAAATGCGTCAACCCAAAAGTCATTCGACCCGAAAAAAGGCCCGAGCCGAAAAAGCCGGTTCCTAAACCTAAAGTTGTCTACAAACCAAAGCCTAAGACTCAATCCAGGAATGTTGAGGAAGAACTCTTCCACCCAGATCCCTCTGACGACCAGGCAAAATTTTTTATTGATAGTTACCATCCTGCATAGAAAAAAGAGGCCTTTGGACTTTGAACCTCAGTCCCCTATTCCACTAAAGAAAAAGGACTTTGGGACTTCTCCTTCTAGACCCTTCAGTCCTTTTCAACCTATCATGCCTACTACTCCTTTCAATCCTTATATTCCTTATTCTCCCTCATCACGGGGACAACGAGGGTGACACAGGAGATGAGCCACAGCCTCAATATGACTTCCCACAGGATCCTGAACCTCAGGAACCACGGGAAGAGCCAACTGACCCTTATAACACCCATCCCATCCCTGACATGTCCTCTTATCCTACTAAACCATCTCCTACTGACGACACAGTAGTTTTTATTCAGCTCATAGACAGGGCTGCACAGTTCCACAACGTGGATCTGCATGATGACCCCGTTGAAGAAGACTTCTTATTTGACACCTTTCCTACATCTGAAAAAAGTGTCAAAACACTTCCCATGTTAAAGGGAGTTCTGAAACATGCCCCTGACATATTTAAGGACACAGCCAGGGCACGGGTAATCAACCCCAGAATAGAGAAAAAGTATAGGGCAGCCCCTACAGACCCTACTTACATCAAAGGGCAGTTACCACTTGATTCACTGGTAGTGGCCAACGCACGTAAAAGGGCCAACTCCCAAACAACCGGGGTAGCACCTCCCCCCCCAGACAAAGAGTCAAAGATACTAGAGGCATCAGGAAAAAGAATAGCGGCACAAGCCTCCAACTCGTGGAGGATAGCTAATACACAAGCTCTACTGGCTCGGTACAACAAGGCGCATTACGACCAGCTAGAGACCCTAATGCAACACCTACCCGAGCCTTTAAAAGCACAAGCCCAAGATCTCATACAGGAGGAAAAATTCATAACAAACGCCTCCATCAAATGGGCGCTTGACGCAGCAGACACTGCAGCTAGGTCAATCAACACTAGCGTTCTACTCCGCAGACATGGATGGCTACGTATCTCTGGTTTTAAAAATGAGGTACAGTCCACTATCCTTAACCAGCCTGTTAACCAGGACTTTCTGTTTGGCCCTGCTGTCGACACCAATTTGGATAAAATGAAAAAGGACACAGAGACAGCAAAATCTGTTGGGGCATTGCAATTTCAGCAACAAAGGGGCTCCTCTTTCCGCTCCTCATACTAGGCAAACACACAAGGACATACCTCACAAACAACAGCCTCTTATAAAGGTAATGCATAAAGTTCCTTTGCTAAGAACACCACCAGAGGAGGCTACAGAGGTAACAATACCAAGGGAAGAGGACGTGGAGGCAATAACACCAGAGCCTCAACTGCCTTAAAACAGTGACTCTATCACACTACCTCCAGACCACATAACACTGGTCGGAGGCAGACTACAACAGTTCCTACCCGTCTGGAACACAATTACCACAGACAGGTGGGTGGGAGAAATTATCCAGTCTGGCTACTGTCTAGAACCACCAAACATACCACCAAGACATCGTCCATTGTCCAGAGAACACATCACCCTATTACAACAACAGGTGAACTGCATGCTAAAAAAGGGGGCCATAGAGCAAGTCCCTTTCCATCAACAAGGGAAGAGAGTGTTCTCCCTATATTTCCTTATTCCCAAGAAGGACGGCTCTCTCAGGCCAATATTGGACCTCACACCCCTAAATCAATACATACTGTTGGAGCTCTTTTATATGATCACATTACAACAAGTGCTCCCATTGCTACAACAGTGGGATTTCCTAGCAACACTGGACCTCAAAGATGCGTATTTCCACATACCCATCCATCCAGCCCACAGAAAATACCTCTGGTTCACAATAGAAGGGCAACACTACCAATTCACGGTTTTGCCCTTCGGGGTTACCACGGCTTCAAGAGTGTTCACAAAATGCTTAGCGACCGTGGCAGCACATCTCAGGAGGCAGCACGACCATGTGTACCCTTACCTGGACGGTTGGCTTATACAAGCAAAATCGTACCAACAATGCGCAGCACACACATCTCAAGCAATCCAGCTGCTACACAGCCTGGGATTCTCAATCAACTACACAAAATCGCATTTGCAACCGTCCCACATACAGCAGTACCTGGGAGCCACCATAAATACCTCGGTGGCAAAGGCGTATCCAAACTCAACAAGGATAGCCAGTATGCAGACCCTCATTCGCAAATTCCAACCACAACACTCTCTGCCTTTTCCCAAGTCTTTATGCAGCTCATAGGCATGATGGCCTCCTGCATATTCATTGTCCCCCATGCCAAACTACAAATGCGCCCATTACAGGAATGCCTATCACGGCAATGGAACCAGGCTCAAGGACAACTAAAAGACCTAGTGTTGGTCGACAGTCGCACTCCCAACTCTCTGCAGTGGTGGAACCCACAAAACCTTTCCACGGGGCGACTGTTCCGAGAGCCGGTCCCACAACTAGTACTAACAGCGGACGCATCACTGACAGGCTGGGGAGCCCATCTCCTTCAATACACAGTACAGGGGCTCTGGACAAACAAGCAGAAAAGGCTGCATATCAACCAACTAGAGTTGCTAGCAATATCCGGACGGACAACATGACTGCAATGTACTATATCCAGAAACGGGGAGGAACGCACTCTCCACAGCTGTCCCATCTGGCACAGATGATCTGGAGGTGGGCGATTCCCCCCCAAAAATTTCTCCTAGCAGAACACCTTCCAGGGAGGGACAACCAAGTTGCCGACCTGCTCAGCAGGCACAGCCAGCAATTACACGAATGGGAGATTCACCCCCAGGTCCTCCAACCATTCTTCCAGGAGTGGGGTCACCCGGAAATAGACCTGTTCGCCACAAACAAAAACTCAAAATGCCAATACTTTGCCGCCAGGTTCCCACATCCATTGTCACAGGGCAATGCGATATGGATGAACTGGTCAGGCAGATTTGCGTATGCTTTTCCCCCAGCACCACTGATCCCGCTGGTAGCACGCAAACTGCGGCAACACTCCCTCACACTAATCCTAGTTGCTCCCACATGGGCGAGACAACCTTGGTACACAACGTTCCTAGAACTCTCAGTAGTTCTCCATCAAAGACTGCACCTTGCACCTCCTCTTCTAACTCTGAACCATGGAGAAATCAGACACCCAGATCCCAACCAAATGAACCTAGCGATCTGGCTCCTGATGTCTTAGAGTTTGGATATCTGAACTTGCCCCCATATTGCATGAATATCATTAAGGAGGCAAGAAGACCAACCACACGTGCGTGCTATGCAGCTAAATGGAAAAGATTTGTTATTTACTGTTACAATAACCAAATCAATCCATTAGACGCATCAATACAGAACATTATATGTTACCTGCTGCACCTACAAAGATGTAACTTAACATACTCTTCAATACGGCTACACCTTGCTGCCATTGAAGCATACCTTCAAAACAGACAACACCTTTCACTGTTTTAAAAACCAGCAATCAAAGCTTTTCATGGAGGGTCTAAAAAGGGTGATTCCTCCTAGGCACCCCTTCCCCAGTCTGGAATCTCAATATAGTGCTTACCAGACTAATGGGCCCTCCTTTCGAACCTTTACATTCTTGCGAAATACAATTCCTAACGTGGAAAGTTGCCTTTCTAGTGGCCATCACCTCACTCAGAAGAGTGAGTGAAATACAAGCGCTTACAATTCAAGACCCTTTCATGCAGGTATACGAAAACAGGGTGGTTCTTAGAACAAACCCTAAATTTATGCCTAAGGTTGTATCCAATTTCCATATCAACCAATCAATAGAACTGCCAGTATTCTTTCAAAATCCACAGTCAGTAGCTGAAAGAGCCCTGCACACACTAGACGTCAAGAGAGCTCTACTTTATCATGTGGACAGAACTAAAGCCTTTAGGAAAACAAAACGACTATTTGTTGCTTTTGCACCACAACACAAAGGGAACCCTATTTCAAAAGCAGGAATAGCCAGATGGATAGTTAAATGCATTCAAATATGCTATCAAAATGCAAAACGCACTTTAACCGCCCCCCCAAGAGCACACTCCACAAGAAAAATGGGGGCATCCATGGCTTTTCCCCTTGAAGATATCTGTAAGGCAGCCACATGGTCCACCATACACACTTTCACAAAACACTACTGTGTAGATGTACAAACAAAACTGCAAGCTGCTGTAGGCCAGGCTGTCCTCAAAACTATTTTTCAAACTGCTGCAGCTGGCGCAGGTAGCCACCGCTAGAGGAGATACTGCTATACAGTTTATGCACAAGATATGAATTCAGCAGCCCACATGCCTCGAACGGAATAGGCTACTTTCCAGCAGTCCTACATGGCAAGAACAGATGCATACTGATAAGTAGCATATTCC
This sequence comes from Lissotriton vulgaris, assembly GCF_964263255.1. Classification (NCBI taxonomy): domain Eukaryota; kingdom Metazoa; phylum Chordata; class Amphibia; order Caudata; family Salamandridae; genus Lissotriton; species Lissotriton vulgaris. The sequence goes on from NC_141693.1 coordinate 1,900,856,240, forward strand.
TTCCTGTCTAATGCTCCATTTTTACGCTCATCGACTATGCGGTAAAATAACAATGGAATTGTGCCAGTGGGTTTTAGCAACTGAGGGAGTAGTTGCTATACTTCATGACTCGAAAGACTTCTTCGAAGAAAAAACAGTTGCAAATGTCAGTGCCCAACATTAGGTGGCATCAGTATGCAAAGCATGTGAATCTAGAGCACTCCATGCTTTGAGCAGATGCTTACAGGGTAAGTAACGTATTCCTTCTGGGCGCTGGATATTATGGGCTGATTTTAGTGATCCAGGGGCATATCCTGCGTTTGGTATTATTAACACTGATAGTTGCTAATTTTGTTTTGTTTTTAAACACAACAATGCTATCCAAGCTGGAGTTTATAGGCCCATATCAATATTGCCAAAAGTAAAATACAAAGTCAGAATCAGGATAACTTTATCCAGGTGCAGAAGCAAATCTAAAACGGCACAATGCCAGAATAAAAACATATGGTATATCAATATTTCAATATAAATTAAAACTGCACAGCAGCACATCTTGTTAAAAAATACAATACAATATGATAAGAATCTTGCATATTTCTACTTATTAGGATGAAGACGTGGTATATTAAGTTCATTGAGCTTCGTGACCACACAGCGCCTCTCCAAAAGGAGCTGACATCAAAACAAGGCTCATCAATCAGATGTTCTATGAAATCAAAATCTGGACTACTATGCCTGAAATTCCGAGACTTCATAAAAGGAATTATACATTGTTTGCCCAGATCTACCGTCACAGGGACCTGGGCTAGTTCAGGATTCATTTTGGAAACCCGGTGGAAAGCAAAGTAAATACTTTGTGTCCGCCCTGAAACAAAGTAATAAACATCCACTGCAACACAATTGTGCACTAAGCAAATAATTGGGTTGTGATCTATCGGGGTCAAGCACAAATAAGCCGCAACAATGCGCTTTAGCATTTCCATATTTAATCTGTGGGATCGGACTAGGTTGGATCATCCCCTTTGCACATGCTTTTCTTTTCAAGTTATGGCTTGAGGCAGGCTCAGAAAGCATGGGGTATCCCAATCTCCTGAAAGGTTTTCGTCACCTACGCTATCCATGGGATAGCAAGGCCTTTGTCTCATGCTGGGCAATCATTCATAATCTCTCTGGTAAGAGACGCCTCCTCAGTTCTCCAGATGGATAACCACTGGAGTGGGGGTGAGTTGGAATGCGATCCCCCATATAAATAAGTCCCATCTCCTCATGACAAAGTGGGAAGAGGACAAACGGGCAGAGAGGGCTTTTCTGCGGAAGCGAATTTCCTCCTCCTGAATAGCTTTGTAATTTGCGATACCCCAGACCTCAGTCCCATACAGTGCAGCGGAGACACACTGTGTCACATACATCTGTGGAAGTGGAAAAAGTGCCCTCCGCCCAGGTGGCTGAGGTAGACTGAAGAGAGTCTTCTGCCCTGGTAGCTTCAACCTACAGTGAGTAATATTAGGTACCCATGAGCCAACTGCAGCAAAACTAATCCTAGATAAGAGAAAGTGCTTGTGCTTTGTAAACATTTGGGAATGACAGCAAGTGTTGAAAGCTGGGTGCGTTCGGGCCACACGCCATGATATATGACTTTGAGAAGTTGGTTTGCAAATCAAGAGAAGCCATAAATAGAACAAATGAGTGCACCAGTAGACAGTGATTTTTGGGTGCGAACCCTCCGTACTGCATCGTCCACGTACAGCAATGTAGGAAGTAAGGTGCCATAAGTGGTGCAGGTGAAAAGCTCATTAATATACAATATACATAATAGGGGTGCCAACACGCAACTTGCAACGCACCTCAGCAGATCTTAATTTCATTAGAGACTTCACCGTTGGACCAAACCTTCTTCTGGCTTTCATATTTTCATGCAGGTATGCTAAAAAGTGCACGATTCCCTCCTCCATCCCCATTAGAAGTCCTAGTGTAAAGTGCCATTGGCTCAAACGCCAGGCTGGCTAGGTGGTCAGATGTCAGATGTGCATAAATGCACACAAACAGGCACACACGATTAACCACATCTCAAAGACACGCAACTCAATCTGCTAATAGCAACTAGTGCCTCTGCTGTTTGTGTTCTGTGTTGTTTTACATCATTTTCTAATATGTGCTGCTTCCTTCCTTTGTTTCAGAGTGGAGACGAGTCCGCTGTTTTGCAGGTAAATTTATCTGATCCTTATTGGTTGTAAAGGGATAATGGGAAATAGTTATTTTATCTTAATCCTACATTAAGCTTAGGTCAAAGTGGAATTCTGGTAGGAATACACAGAATTGTGTCCGGGTTTGCTGTCAGTGTAACAGGAAAATCTGATCTTGTGCTAGGTTGTGGTTCTGGAGGTGCCACTGTACTAGGGTAGCATGACTCCATGGATGACTGTGACGCACTCTGCTGAGGGGCGGGCCCGACACTGTGGATACTGATCTTGTGCATCGAAACCTTTTTTGTTGTTCTACAGGTCCCATTACTGTCCTCCTCTCTTCGGCTCCTGGATCACCAGTATTAACACTTTACTTGACGCAGGATCATTCTGTGTAGTCATGCTCTTAAGACAGCTTGAATGACTGTATGTAAGCCCATCTGTTATTCAGGATTCAGACTTCTACTAACATTTTAGGGCCCAGATGGATAATTGTGTCCAACCCCTAGTGTGGGTATGGCAGGTGCCGTTCATGTATCGGTGCTTAGGATCCTGATGGATCATTGTAGCCAACCAGCTGTTCTGGTTATGAGACATCACTTGCCATTCGCCCCTGAATTGCCCTATCCTGCGCCAGCTCTTAGGAATTACCTTTTATATCACATATCATTACATGATTTAAGTCTTGCTTGGCTCCACCTCCCATGAGGAAGGTAAGTCTGAAGTTAACGGCTTTGATTTTGTGAATATATCGAACCACAATCTATTTCTAGCTTTAAACCACAACCTTTTCTTTATTTAAATATACCATTTGCTTCTATATTAGCTCAGTGTTAAAAGGAGGGGTGGCTATCCAGGGCTGGAGTAGTACCTACTACCAGGATGCCTTCACGGGTGATACGCCGCGCTATATAAATCTACAAACCTTAACTTTAACTACCAGGATAGCACCATGAGATAAATATTTATATATTGAAGCTAAGTGGAATCATTAAGTAATTATTTTATAAATCACACGTCTGAGTCTCATACCCCATGTGTACTGGCGCTCTAATAACTGTCCTGAAGCTAACCCCATCTTTTTTTACCTGCAGTGGATGTCAGCCTGGACCCTGAAACAGCCCATCCTTATCTCATCCTCTCTGACAACCTGAAGAGTGTGAAGTTTGGGGTGACCAGCAATACTCTCCCCGAGAACCCAAAGCGATTCAGCAGCATCGCTCTAGTCCTTGGGAGCCAGGGCTTCAGCGCTGGGAGGCATTACTGGGAGGTGGAGGTGGGAGACAAGACGGACTGGGGCCTGGGCGTCTGCCGGAAGTCGGTGAAGCGGAAGGGGAAGACCACCCTGCTGCCAGAAGACGGGTACTGGGGAGTCTGGTTGGTGAATCGAGACTCCCTCTGGGCGCTCACCTCTACAGAGACGCGGCTGAACCCCAGAGTAAAACCCAACGCAGTAGGCGTGTTTCTAGACTATGAGGTAGGAAGGATTTCCTTTTACAACGTTGAAGATCGATCTCTGCTATTTACTTTCAAGGACACCTTCTCCGAGGACTTGTACCCATATCTGACGCCATGCCAGCCCGAGAATGGTGAAAATACAGGGGCCTTGACAATCCGGAATACGAAAATACGGAAATCGGAGCATCTGATAAACATGTTGTAACCATTTGTACGTCCGCTGTGTCTCTGGTGATCAGAGTGGTCAAAATGGTAGTGTAGGGAAGGGTCTCTACAGCCATCAGCAGACAAAGGGAATAGGAATTGTGGCAGCACTGTTTAACTTTAAAATGTTTGTATGAATTTTTTTATTTGCAAATTACTTTTAATATTTGATTACACACATACATTTATCTTAAACATTAAGAACTCATTTACAGTTATATTGAAAACCACATTAATTTAATGACAGTTTCACAGCTGCCCTGATCGAATCTCTCAGTGCCCTGTTCTTCGGCATGTCCAAAATGAAAACTGCGTTGGTCTAGCGAGTAGAGAATATGAGAAGCCGCTAATATTTGAGATATGAAAACCGCCATTTGATGCAGCCCAGTCAGTTATTGCAGTGATGCCCCCTCGAAGTGGGAATACGAGTTAAGATCTTGTGCATTATTGCCTTTGACCAAGTACAGTGTCCCCCTACCTCATGGCTAGGTTCACGTTGTGCAGACTCCACATACATACAAACAACTTATTTAAACATTTCTGTATATAAGTCTTGTTGCTGAGCTTCATTCAAGACGCTTTTGTTCTCCCAATCGCCAATGGATTTTAAGATATATATCCTCTTACTCAGTTGTCAGTCTATTATGTTAAATCTTTTGCATAATACAAGTTTACAGTATTTGTCGCTTTGAAGATACATATTTGCATATTGTATGTATTTATTGTAAGGCTTGTCTTGAAGAATCCACCCATTTCGTAAAAAATAACAATTGCATTTCAATTTTTTTCAAATTCAATTCCTTTCCTAAGTGTGATTTTCAAAAACGTACTTTTTTTAGGGCATAACAGTTCATCAAAAAAAATAAACTTGGCCTCTTTTCAGAGGAGATCCATGACTAATCTGCAAGCAGGTGTTGGTGTACATCTGTGGAAAGTTGCTTTTAGGACTTAACAGGCATTATTTCTCACTTGCCAGACAGTGTGTTGAAGATCCTTAACAAATGTTTGTATAGCCGATGCCGCGGGCTATACCTGTTGCTGAAGACCATAATGCAGGTGAGGGCCTTTAGCAACTAGCCATTTATTAGCACTGGGGCACTTCATTGTCTTCAACTTGGCTCCCAGCATCCCGATGTTCTCATTTTCCTTACATTTGTGTGTACCTGATGCGCTGGTCTTTATCCAGCAGTGCTTGTTTGAGTATGAGATGACCAGCTTCCCTGTCCCTCATACACATGAGCTATCATTGCCTTCTTCACTCCAGTTTCCCTTCCTCTCTTTTCCCCGATGCTTCCCTATCCCTCTGACATTTGATTGCATTGGGAATATAACAGTTTTTGTTCTAGACTACATCGTTATAATGCACAAATTACTTAAAGCATGTGGCCTTCTGTATTTATTTATCCTCTTGGAACACAATTGAAATGGGACACATTACATGGAATTTTGCAAAACGTTTTTCAAATGCGCAGTTCTTGGTAATAAAAATGATGAAACAAGTATGGATCTGTGTCCAAGAGCATTCATATTGTGGTCATGAACACTTGTCATGTGAATGAAATGGCAAGTTATCTACAGCTGGGAAATAACACACAATTACTGCTCCAGGCCTCTCAAAATCCTAAAAATGGTACTAGACCTCCAGGTCTAGTGACTTAAATAATCTACTGGGCCTAACTACATGTTCGAGGCATGTGGGCTGCTGAATTCATATCTGTGCATAGATCGCCGCCTAGTGTTGGGTCCGGATGATTGCACATTGTTGTCCTGGAAGAGTCTTCGAAGTATCACGAGATAGGTGGCTCCTCCCCTGGACTACAGTGCGCATGGGCATCGCCTCCATCCCCAGATTGTTTTTTTCCGCCATTGGGTTCGGATGTGTTTCGGTTCCCTCTGTCGGAATCGATAGTTGTTTAACTTTCCTAACTTGAGACCAAAAGGTCTTTAGGCTTGGCGTCGGTATAGTCTTCGTTCGGGTTTTGTCTATTTCTCAGCTCCGAACTCTTGCTACCTCTCCGCGTGCTGTCGGCGCGGACGGTCCTACACGACGCTCCAGACTACTTCAATGGAACAAACTCCGTTTAAGAGGTGTCTGGTGTGCACCTCCAAGTATTCACACTTCGACGTGCACCCAGTGTGCAACAAATGTTTGTCGCCGGACCATGATGAGGCCAGGTATATGGCCTGCTCAAAGTTCCGGTGTAAGAAGACTCTCAAGCTTCGTCGGGCCGCTAGACTCCAAGCCCAGTTATCGGCACCCCCGGCGCCCCCGCCGGACAACATCTTCGAAGAATTTGTTGGAGACGACGATGTATTTCAAGTTTCGGACTCTAGCCCTGCGTCGTAGGGGGATGACTATGACGCGGGAGACGAGGAGTTTGATGAAGTCGTCGACGAGGTAGGGGACGACGATGGGGCCATTGCCACCGTGGAGGATAGCTCGGAGGAAGAGCATCCTCAGACTGACTCAGGGGTCAACCCCCAACATACGGCCCAGGTCGAGGGATCGCCTTCGGGCCTTACCCAAGACCTCATTAATCGTCCCGCAGCCCCGCCTCCGGGCCCGGCCACGGACATTTCTGATGCGCCACTCCCGTTGAAGAAAACGAAAGTGAAGCCATCGGGGTCCACACCAACGGTATCGAAACCGAAAGTGAAAGTCGCACTGGTGGGACAGAAGGCTCCAGAGGCATCGATGTCTAAGAAATTCAAAATGGCCGACATCAAGTGCCACGCCAAGATGGCCGACCCGAAGACCTCGGGGTCGAAGCCGAGGGCGAAGTCGACCGACGCGGCCGCGTCGGCGCCGAAGATGGTCGAGGTCGATGACCCGAAGAGAGCTTCGAAGAAGCGTCAAGGCGATTCCAAAGCTCTGGCTGCGCCGGCTCCGGCCGTCGAGGCCAAGGATGGTGATGTGTCGGCTCCGAAGACCGTGCCTTTCGCCGACCCGACTCCGGACTCGGGGAAATCGCTCGAGCCGGTCCAGCCCTCCCCGGCCTTAGCAAAAAAGGTCGCGGAGTCCTTGCATCGGATTCGGAAGGACGCTGTGGCTCCCGAACCAGAGGATGTGGTGCCGAAGCCCACGCCGAAGCCGGCAAAGGCGCAGACGCCTATCCGCTTCACGCTACCGCCGAAGTCGACGCCGAAGGCTTTCGCTCCAAGGCAGGGGGCAGGCGTGCCCTTGAAGGTGGTGTCAACGCCCAAGGCGTCATTGGTGGTGTCGAAGCCTCGGTTCCAGCCACTTGCGGAGGAGGAGCGTCGAGAGGTCATCATCGACGCCAATACCGGGAAGCTGTCTCTCCTCAAAAGGAAAATCACCACGGAGCCGGTGTTGGAACATTTTCGTATTCCACTCAAAAACAAGAAGGACTCTGCGGGTACTTCAGCCCCTATAGAGCCAGCATCTCCCAAGAACTTAGAACTTTCACCGACGCATTCCAACGCTGGGGAAGGTGACGGAGATGAGGGGGACGAGTACAACTATCCGGCGGACTCGGATCCAGAGGAGGAACATGAACCTTGGTCTGCCGGAGGCGACCCAGAGGACCCTCAGTCGGGTCAGGAACCGCAGCTCTTTGCGGCGAAAACCTCACCAACGGAGGACTCTGCAGCCTTCAACGCTTTGATTGAGAGGGCTGCAGCAAATCATGATGTCGACCTACATTCGGATCCTGTGGATGTAGATTTTTTGTTTGACACTTTCTCAGTGGCTGAAAAGTCAGTCAAGACATTGCCGATGCTCAAGGGAGTGCTAAAGCACGCGCCGGAGGTCTTTAAAGAGCCCACTCGGGCGCGAGTCATCAATCCTCGCATTGATAAAAAATACAAGGCGGCGCCCTCAGATCCAACATACATCAAGGGACACTTGCCACTGGACTCTTTGGTTGTATCCAACGCACGCAAGAGGGCGAATTCGCAGACCACGGGTGACGCTCCTCCCCCAGACAAAGAGTCAAAAATATTGGAGGCCTCAGGGAAACGAATTGCTGCACAGGCAGCTAATATTTGGCGCATTTCAAACACGCAGGCCCTACTTGCACGCTACGATAGGGCACATTACGACACCCTAGAAACACTGCTGCAGCACTTACCTGATCAGTACAAGGAGGCAGGTGAAATGTTGATTCAGGAGGGGAAGCTGATCACCAACGCTTCCATCAAATGTGCGCTGGATGTGGCTGATACCGCCTCCAGGGCGATCAACACTAGCGTGTTGCTGAGGAGACATGCTTGGCTTAGAATATCAGGCTTCAAACCGGATATACAGACAACCATCCTGAACCAAACAGTTAATCCTGACCACCTGTTTGGCACCGAGGTGGATGCGACGCTTGAAAAAATGAAGAAAGACACGGACACTGCTAAGTCTATGGGGGCCCTCCAGTCTCAGCAGTTTCGGGGTGGTTCCTTTCGCCGCTCCAATAACAGAGGCACCTCAAGGGGTCAGGCATCGCAATCCACACAGTACTATAAGAGCAATACCCAAACCTCATACACCAACAAGGGTAGAGGTGGCTACAGAGGCAACAACGTCAAGGGCAGGGGACGTGGAAACAACAGCTCCAGGTCCTCCACCGCCAACAAACAGTGACGCCTTGTCACTGCCCCCCGACCACACAACACCGGTCGGGGGGAGACTCCAGCAGTTCCTGCCCGCGTGGAAATCCATCACCACGGACAGGTGGGTCAAATCTCTTATCCAGTACGGTTACTGTCTGGAACTTACTTCCACTCCACCAAACATACCTCCAAGAAACCGTCCTATGTCCGGCGAGCACTTGCACTTGTTGCAGCAGGAGGTTCAAGCCATGCTGCAAAAAGCGGCAATAGAGCTTGTTCCACTGCAAGAAAGGGGAACAGGAGTTTACTCTCTGTACTTTCTAATCCCCAAAAAGGACGGATCCCTCAGGCCCATCCTGGACCTCAGGCCCCTAAACTGGTACATTCTGTCGGAGCACTTCCATATGCTCACGTTGCAGCAGGTTCTCCCTCTGCTTCGGCAGGGGGACTTCCTGGCTACGCTGGATCTCAAGGATGCATACTTTCATATTCCCCTGCATCCTTCACACAGGAAGTACCTCAGATTCACGATCCAAGACCAGCACTACCAGTTCAGGGTCCTACCTTTCGGGGTCACCACAGCGCCAAGAGTTTTTACAAAGTGCCTGGCGACTGTGGCAGCGCATCTAAGGCGCCAGAACGTCCACGTCTATCCCTATCTGGACGACTGGCTCATTCAGGCAAAGACAGAACAGCAGTGCGCCGACCACGTGTCCCGCACCATTCATCTCCTGCACGATCTGGGATTCTCGCTGAATTACCCGAAGTCCCATCTCCAACCCGCCCATATACGGCAGTATCTGGGCGCGACAATAGACACTCTGGCAGCCACTGCGCAGTCAAATTCAGTGAGAATCGCCGGTATCCAGACGCTGATCCAACGATTCAGACCTCAGCACTCGCTTCCAGCGAGGGTGTTCATGCAGTTGATAGGCATGATGGCCTCCTGCATCTCCATCGTCCCGCACGCGAGACTACACATGCGTCCGCTTCAGGAGTGCCTAGCACGTCAGTGGACTCAGGCTCATGGGCAACTGACAGACCTAATGTTGGTGAGCGGTCGGGCATACAACTCTCTGCATTGGTGGAATCCACAAAACCTTTGCAAGGGCCGACCGTTCCAAGAGCCTGTGCCACAGATTATCCTGACGACGGACGCTTCTCTCCAGGGATGGGGAGCGCATGTACTCCACTACACGGTGCAGGGACTATGGACACTACAGCAAAGGAAGATGCACATCAATGTATTGGAACTGATGGCAATCTTCATGGCCTTGAAGGCATTCAAAGTACATCTGTGCAACAAGGTCGTGTTGATCCGGACGGACAACATGACAGCCATGTACTACATTCAGAAGCAGGGAGGCACACACTCTCCGCAGCTGTCTCATCTGGCTCAGAGCATGTGGAAGTGGGCCATTCAGAGGAACATCTTCCTCATGGCGGTGCATCTCCCAGGCAAGGACAATCAGATGGCGGACCTGCTCAGCAGGCACAGCCACCAAATGCACGAGTGGGAGATACATCCATCAGTACTCCAACCGTACTTCCAAAGGTGGGGTCATCCAGAGATAGACCTGTTCGCCACAAAGGAGAACGCAAAATGCCAAAGCTTCGCCGCCAGGTTCCCACACCCGCAATCACAGGGCAATGCGATGTGGATGAACTGGTCAGGCAGATTTGCGTACGCTTTTCCCCCAGCACCTCTGATACCGCTGGTGGCACGCAAGCTCAGGCAACACTCGATGACTCTCATCCTGGTTGCTCCAACGTGGGCTCGCCAACCATGGTACACCACGTTTCTGGAACTCTCCGTGGTACCGCATCAAAGCATTCACCTCACACCCAGCCTTCTGACGCAGAGCCATGGCGACATTCAGCACCCAGATCCGCAACAGCTCAACCTGGCGATCTGGCTCCTGAAGTCCTAGAGTTTGGCTACCTCAATCTTCCCCCCGATTGCATGAACATCATTCGGGAGGCCAGGAAGCCCACTACTAGAGCATGTTATGCGGCTAAATGGAAGCGGTTCGTCATTTACTGTGTAAACCACGATATTGACCCGCTGGATGCTTCCATTCAGAACATCATTTGTTACCTGTTCCACCTGTACCAATGCAATTTGGCCTATTCTTCCATCCGCATTCACTTGTCTGCAATGGCAGCATACCTCCAGAATAGGCAACACCTATCCCTTTGTAAGGTCCCTGCTATCAAAGCTTTTCTGGAAGGACTCAAAAGGGTCATTCCACCACGGACACCACCAGCTCCGGAATGGAACCTCAATGTGGTTCTTACAAGGCTGATGGGTCCTCCCTTTGAGCCACTGCACTCTTGTGAGCTTCAGTTTCTGACTTGGAAGGTTGCTTTCTTAGTAGCAATTACATCGCTACGGAGGGTTAGTGAGTTGCAGGCGCTCACCATCCAAGAACCTTTCTTCCAAGTACACGCTAACAGGGTGGTGCTCCGCACTAACCCTAAATTCTTACCCAAGGTTGTATCTCAATTCCACATGAACCAGACAATTGAGTTGCCAGTGTTTTTTCAAAACCCAGAGTCGCTGGCGGAGCGGATGCTCCACACCCTTGACGTTAAAAGAGCCTTAATGTACTACATTGACAGGACAAAAGATTTTCGTAAGACCAAGCAACTTTTCGTTGCATTTGCCTCACACCACAAGGGAAACGCTATCTCCAAAGCTGGGATCGCTAGGTGGATCGTAAAATGCATTCAGATCTGTTACGCTAAGGCTAAACGCACTCTCACAATTCCACCAAGAGCCCACTCAACCAGAAAGTTGGGGGCCTCTATGGCTTTCCTAGGTAACATCCCCTTAGAGGATATTTGTAGAGCAGCCACATGGTCTACCACGCATACTTTCACTAAACATTACTGTGTAGACGTGCACTCCAAACAGCAGGCAGCTGTTGGTCAGGCTGTTCTCAAAACACTTTTTCAGACTGCTGCAGCTGGCACGGGCGGCCGCCAATAATGGGAGGACTGCTATGTATTCTATGCACAGATATGAATTCAGCAGCCCACATGCCTCGAACTGCAAATGCTACTTACCAGTATGCATCTGTTCTTGGCATGTAGGGCTGCTGACATTCATATCGCCCACCCTCCTCCCCGGCGCCTGTAGCAGCTGCAGTATTCATATATATATATATGCTCATAGCATGGTCATCACTCACATACTTCACTCCATCTCTGCCAATGGCTAAAAACAATCTGGGGATGGAGGCGATGCCCATGCGCACTGTAGTCCTGGGGAGGAGCCACCTATCTCGTGATACTTCGAAGACTCTTCCAGGACAACAATGTGCAATCATCCGGACCCAACACTAGGCGGCGATCTATGCACAGATAGGAATGTCAGCAGCCCTACATGCCAAGAACAGATGCATACTGGTAAGTAGCATTTGCATTCTCTTGACCCATAAACTGGTTTCAGTCTGCTGTACAGAAAACTCTTTTGTTTGATTTAATAGACTAAACATTAGCTCCATGTATAATACAAATCTAGCCACATATAGGATACACATGACCACTGACTTGCCTCTTAGTTCACAAACCGCATTGTCATCAGGACCGGAGTGGAAATGTTCCTAAATATCATGTTTAAAAACGATCACTTTCATTTGTAATCAGCAGATTTTATATTGAAATGGCCACAGCATTTGTCACTGACATATTGTTTTAAAACTATATATATATTGTACAATGTTTGGAAATAAGGTTCCTGCAAATAGTTGTCACTTGCACATCACCAAGTAAAGTGTTCTGATTTGTTTTGCTCCTATTTAAATCATTGTTTGCATCACACTTCTGAATTACAAAAAAAAAAAAAATCATAATTTGCGGATATATTTTGAAATACTTGTTCTATTTATTTACATGCTGTTTAAATAATTTTGTAGAAAACAAACAGTAATTGTTAAACAAAAGGCTGTAAAATGTCAGTCAGATAGCTCACTTGACAAAAAGCCCTAACTAAACAAAGAAAGAAAAGTAAACCTAATTTTCCAGGAACAGATAAGCAACCATTAGTAAAAAGACAAACTGACATTTGACCTCTGTCCTTGAACAGAAGCCAAATGTGTCAAGATAAAAACAAGATACAAGATTTAAAGGCGTCTTAATTGCTCATTCACTTTCTGAATGAACAGACAAGCTGTTTCTTCCACCTTAAGTTCACTTGCTAAATTATATGAACAATGGTTCTGTCTGGTTCGGACAGATTGCTTCAAAGATTATGTAAACAATTTACTCTATGCTTCATTACTTATCAATTCAATCAATCAACACAGTGAACAAAATAGCATTACAAGTCCAAACCTTTTTTTTGGGTAAATCAAAATTATTGTATGAATTATTCATATTCATAGATACCCTGTTTTCATTTGAAAAACAAATTAGCTAGATAGCTGTACTGCAAACAACGGTACATCTATTTGTGACGAGTGAAGTTACAGTGCTTAGTGATGTATTGTGCAAATGTGAATTTGTGACTTTTATATACAGTGGGGGAAGGAGAAGGGATATTTGGCCAGCAGGACTTTGATAAAGGTGGTTCTGTGGGCCATGTCAGTTGGTTATGTCACAGATTGCTTGTAGCTGGTCCAAAGAAATTTTGAGTCGACTTTTCAACCCTAGGAATGTCCTATTTGTGGGTCACTGAGGGTCTTCATCAGGACTGGGGGGGTGGTGGGGGAGGGGAGGGGTGGAGTGGAGTGAGCAGCCTCTGGTTGCACACCTAGGGTACTCCCAGGCTAGCCAAAATGGCTAAATCCCTTGTCTTGCGGATAACTAGGACTCTTGTTCCAAGGATGAATGATTCTAGGCTGGCAAAAGTATTCTTGGGAGTCCCCAGGGATCTGGTTCCTATGCAGAGTAATTCTGCTGTAAATTATTGGTCAGCGGTCTACTTCAGTACTCGGGCTTGTCCATCTTATGGAGTTAATATGTTGTGATCTTCGATCCAATTGCTTATTCCAAATGGTAACAGACACGCCGTATTTCCCCCGCGCTGACTGTTCTCGCATGTAATCAGAGTATCTGTTTTTCAACCATTTATGTACTGTGAGGATGTCTGAAAGTGAAACCTTGTCTTACAGTGATGAATATATAGCTAAGCTTATTCAGGAACAAAGTGCCTCCAACTTTCTTCTAGGGACAGATAGATTGCCTGCTGAGGCAGGACTTAGTGAAAAACTAGCTAAGATTGAGAGATTAGAGAAAAAACTCATCAGACCGCGCCTTCATGGGCATGTTTTGACAAAATACTTCGTATCAAACATAATACCAAAGGGATTGCAGGTTCGCAACGAACCCGCGATTTTCATTGACGTCCTGAAATGTAGGTAATTTTGTAAGTTCACTTGCCAGCATGGAGGAGTAAGTGCTAAAAATAGCTTGAACCGATACAATCTGACTTGAAATTGCGAGTGGATTTTTCCAGGCCATCTATCTCTACCTTATCCTTACTTCTGAGCCTGGCCATTTAAAACTTTGGCGCTGTTTGTATTATAATACTGCCTATGGATCGCCTTTGTCCGAGTGCAAAATCTTCCTAGTACCGGAGGAAGCACGATGAGGTGATTTCGAGCGGTCGGGTGAGGTGTCTCTAGGGAGGCAGGTGAGACCTTTGACACTTCTTTGTTGAAGGATAGACCTCTTCACTTTCCATGCAGTTTTACGTGATAATTATTGTCAGCAAAATCGACTTGCACATGTATCAACTCAGTATTGACTGTCAACATATCATCAGGGAAGTATAGATGTACTATTCTGCTCTTTTTAACCATTTTTCTTTCTTTATTACTTTACAGATACTACACAGATACTGAAAGGAAAAGTGAGCAAGGAAAAACAACAAGCATTTACAATGCAACGGATCGCCTTTGCAAAGGTTTGAGCTATTGGCATCGTAAATGACAAACTTTTTATTTATGTGTTGGTTTTGAAAACAGATAAATAAATGGCACTGTCATTTACAATGGCAATAGCTTAATCTCTCGCAAATGCGAGACCTATTGCATTTTCAATGCAATAGGTCACGTATTTACGCAAGTTTCTGCTATTGACATTGCAAATAATTACCATTGCGCAGCACGCAGACCCGGTGTGTACCAAGGGTTTTATTTATATAGCGGATGGAAACAGGGGGAGGGGGGGGGGGCACGCCAACTATTAAACCCCCTCACACACATTACCAGTAACAACACTATGAATAGTTCTAGTTTAGTTGCTGTGTGAGAGAAGATGTCCTATCTTTACAGTGAAATGACAATCATACTCGGAAACACGGGATATGTACTTTTTCAGGGTTTTCTACCATAAATCAATTCTCCTAAGCAAAGCACTTTAAGAATAAAAAAATGTAGTGGAAGATTGTTGACTGTAAACCTCGAAGGTGGTTCAAAATGCAGCACCCCGTTGTAAAATTCAGGGAAAAAGTCACTAGCAACTCTAAAGTCAACAAAAACAGACCGTAGCAACGTATTTAATGAGCGCAATGAGTGAGGGAGGAAAACAATCAGCCGAATTACCAGAAGCTGTTAAATCATACTAAAGGAAAGTTGTAAAGAATGGCAAAAAAGACTTGCCTTTCTTGAGAAAAGCGCATACAGAATACATTAATTTAGAATTGTGTGGTATTAGCTACAGAAATTGTACTGTAAAATTGTTAATCCGTTCTCTAGCGGAAATAGGTCAATTAAAAGACCCAGCAATAAAGCACAGAATGCTTAATCTTCTGGTGCAAACTTCAGCAGATAGTGGCCAAGCACTCAAACAACTGATCGTAAATGAGGCGAACAAAACACTACTCTCTTAACAGTGACCCTCTACCACCTCAAAACTGGTATGCTTTCAGTAAAGGCTTCGTAACTCGTCTAGCAAAAAAATCAAAAGGGAAATTTGACAAGCATTTTCTAGTCGGCAGGCAACTACAAGTGACACTAAAGATACCATTTTCAGCAGAGGGAACCAACATAATCGTAATCATCCTATAAATGCTGTAATGCATTGTACTGCAAAATACATTGATGGTGGTAATACTTCAGTATCCAGTCTCTCTGCCATGGGTGTAATGGTTAAGAGTCATGTTATGGTTTGAGAAACACTTATAATAGTAGTCGGCTGTTAATGGTACATCAGTCCTCTGCTGAACAGACGTGATTGTAAAACGCCACTCTGCAATTTTGCCTCAATTTCTTTAAAAAGAAAAATGCCTTTTCAGCATTAAACTTGTCAGCTATCCATAAAGCAAGGATAAAAACCAGCCTACGACAAACATTCTAGAAAGAGAGGACAAGTTCATGACAAGCAGATTACAAACAAAAACACTGCAAATCACTTAGGACTGCAAGTCAAGCATCGTGTTTGCAGAAACACAAAACAAATATAGGTACTTACAAAACATTGCAAGAACACTGCAAAGTGAGAAAAAAAGTGGATATTTAAGAACGGCCCCACAACAAAATGTAAGTTGTGGGGAGGACCATGTAACAAGAATCAGCATTAGCGTAGAAGAATATTTCAGTCCATGTCTCTCACAACGAGCACATCAACACACAAAGTAGTTCTCATCAGTGCCAACGACTACTCAATGTTAGCGTTTTGACACTGAGAAATAATTTATGCTTTTGCCAATCTAAAGGCAAGTCCCAACATATTCACACCTTATAGTCAGCTGCCAAACTTTTGGCTTTGTCGGTGCTTTTATTCATAGGATTTGTTGTGAAACGATACTTTTGTTACCCAACAAAAAGTGTATTCAAAAACCATAACAAAACAAGCACTGACAAAGCCAAACAGGCGACAGCCAGTTGCAAGGTGTGAACATGTTAGGAATTGCCTCTACGCATTTTGACTGGAAAGAGATGAAAGAAAATGTGGTAAGTATGGGCACTACCATGTAATGGACACAAATTCAGAGACAATATGACTGGCGAAGTAAAGAGGGGAAAATTAATATTCTTGGCAAAAAATTAAGAGGTTAGGATAAGCGGAACATTAATACTGGGAACAGAATGTAATTATTACAGAGCGGAGGCCGCAAGTAGAGCATATAGGTCAATCAAAGAGAGACAAAAAATATGGGGTCAATTTTTAGATGCACAGACACCGAGCCCAGGGTCAATATGTAGGGCACATGAATCCAGAAGGAGGGTCATCTGGTTTACGGGCTATTGTGATTACAGGAATGCTGGGGCGACAGGAGCAACAAAAAAAAGGAGAAACGGCGAGGAGAGGGTCTGTGCTTCAAAGGGCAGGAGAGCTGGATGCGAGCTTGGGGCTCCAAAAAGGAAAGACGGCGGGAATGGGCCCAAGGACAGCGGGAGGGGGGCAGGAACGGGCACACGGACAGCGGGATGGGGGTAGACGGCCTTCAAAGGGTACGTCACCTCATGCCCAACAAACAAACAGAATTGAACTCCGTGTATCTTACCTGCGGTGGAGCAGAAATGCACTCAGAGCTTAGGTCGGGAACTTTCTGAGCCAGTGTGACTCTTCTGCACTTTGCAACAACGGAGCTGTCCGAGTGTCTTCTTGGTTACACCACCTGTATACGAAAGTGCGACTTTCACCTGCACAGCAAACAACCAGCCCCCTCTACCTATAGCAGCCAACAGCGTTTAATCCCGACCAAGCCACACACGTCCCTGCTGCTGGGAAGAGGGGCAAGACAAAGTCCAGGCTGCTGGTTGCTGGTTGCTGGTCTGTACAACTAACCTTAGAGGTCTCCTGACAAGAGTCCCTTTTGTTCCTAACCATGCACACTTCGCAATGCCGAAGTGGAAGCGATCACGCCTTTCCACGGAGATGTATTACACACACAGAACTAATCATTAAGCCTGTTCCTCCCGAAGCACAAGGCAACTGTAAAAGCAACAAAAAAAACGAGAAACGGCGAGGAGAGGGTCTGTGCTTCACGGGGCAGGAGAGCTGGATGCGAGCTTGGGGCTCCAAAAAGGGAAGACGGCGGGAACGGGCACACAGACAGCAGGAGGGGGGGGGGTGGGAACGGGCACACAAGACGTAAATCAAACAGGGAGACGACATGAGACGGGGTAGACGTACAAAGTGAAAAGAAAATTTTATCAAAATGCTGCTTACCTGATCGCATCCTGCCAACTTAAATCTCGCAGCCCACTCCTGCAAAAGCCACTATGAAATTAACAAAACATGGCGCCCCCTCCTCCCCCCCAAAAAAAACATCCGCCCCCCACCGCGTGACGTTTTAAAAGTGGCGGAGAGGGAAGAAATCGCCGGAACGCCCACAAATCTCCTCGGACAATGACGGACAGATCTCTCTTCTAATGGCTAGCCTCCATTTATGGAGCTAGCCAATGGAAGAGAGAGGCAGGAATAAGCCACATACTGTAAAAACATAAGATTTCGCCTGCGCGAACGCTGCTGCGCAGCGGACGCCAGGTGAAACCTAAAAAAACAGGGAGGACAAGGCAGTGTAGAAAGGGAAAAAAGCAAGAAGTTAGTACAAATGTTCCTAAATTTGGCTCACTTTTGAGCTCTTGCCTCTTGTATTTCAATCTATTAGTATGAAGGAAGAAATAGATTAAAATTTGTGTGACCATTACTCAAAATTAGGTTGAGTTTTTTTACGGTTTACAGCCTCTAACCTAGCAGAACCTGCCCTAATGGTTAAAATACATAACTAGAGAGCACACTTCCTAGTCATTTGATTGATACTTCCCCTCACAAAGAACTGACTGGATGAGCCTTTAAGCACCTGGCATATAGAATATCAATCTGGCCTAATTTACCTGCATAAGTAACAAGCATTTACAATGCAATGGTTTTGCCTTTGTTAAAGTTAGAGCTATTAGCATTGCTCTTGACATTATTTTTATTTATGTTTTTTTTAACATAAATTTACAATGCCACTAGCTTTATCTCTCCCAAATGACACACTCAAACACACACAGAGCCCCCACACACACACACCCACACAGAGCCCCCACACACACAGCCACACAGAGCCCCCCACACACAGAGCCCCCCACACACACAGCCACACAAAGCCCCCCACACACACAGCCACACAAAGCCCCCCACACACACAGCCACACAAAGCCCCCCACACACACCCACACAGCACAAGCAGGCAACAGGGGCACACGGAGGCACAAGCAGGCAACAGGGGCACACGGAGGCACAAGCAGGCAACAGGGGCACGAAAACGGAGGCACAAGCAGGCAACAGGGGCACACGGAGGCACAAGCAGGCAACAGGGGCACACGGAGGTACAAGCAGGCAACAGGGGCACACGGAGGTACAAGCAGGCAACAGGGGCACCCGGAGGCACAAGCAGGCAACAGGGGCACATGGAGGCACAAGCAGGCAACAGGGGCACACGGAGGTACAAGCAGGCAACAGGGGCACACGGAGGCACAAGCAGGCAACAGGGGCACGAAAACTGAGGCACAAGCAGGCAACAGGGGCACGAAAACTGAGGCACAAGCAGGCGACAGGGGCACGAAAACGGAGGCACAAGCAGGCAACAGGGGCACACGGAGGCACAAGCAGGCAACAGGGGCACACGGAGGTACAAGCAGGCAACAGGGGCACACGGAGGTACAAGCAGGCAACAGGGGCACACGGAGGCACAAGCAGGCAACAGGGGCACACGGAGGCACAAGCAGGCAACAGGGGCACACGGAGGTACAAGCAGGCAACAGGGGCACACGGAGGCACAAGCAGGCAACAGGGGCACGAAAACTGAGGCACAAGCAGGCAACAGGGGCACGAAAACTGAGGCACAAGCAGGCGACAGGGGCACGAAAACGGAGGCACAAGCAGGCAACAGGGGCACACGGAGGCACAAGCAGGCAACAGGGGCACACGGAGGCACAAGCAGGCAACAGGGGCACACGGAGGCACAGCACAAGCAGGCAACAGGGGCACGAAAACTGAGGCACAAGCAGGCAACAGGGGCACGAAAACTGAGGCACAAGCTGGCAACAGGGGCACGAAAACTGAGGCACAAGCAGGCAACAGGGGCACACGGAGGCACAAGCAGGCAACAGGGGCACACGGAGGCACAAGCAGGCAACAGGGGCACACGGAGGCACAAGCAGGCAACAGGGGCACACGGAGGCACAAGCAGGCAACAGGGGCACGAAAACTGAGGCACAAGCAGGCAACAGGGGCACGAAAACTGAGGCACAAGCAGGCGACAGGGGCACGAAAATGGAGGCACAAGCAGGCAACAGGGGCACACGGAGGCACAAGCAGGCAACAGGGGCACACGGAGGCACAAGCAGGCAAAAGGGTCACAAGCAGGAATTGTAATTTAGACGGGTCTGAAGTGGAGAACGGTCAGTAGGGAAGTAGTGCGGCTGGTGCAGTGGTACCAGGCCGAAAGGTGAGAGGGGCTGTCTGCACCCCAGTTTGGACAGTTTCCACTACCTAACAGGGATTGGTGGGAGGAGGGCGTACTTCTTGCTTGCTTTAGGGCTGTTACTTCGGGGACGCAGTGCACGCTCTTGCCTGCTGCCGCCGGGACACGACAACAGGCAGGGAGAGGACAGGCTGGGAGAGGGAAGGGAGGGGACAGGCTGGGAGGGGACAGGCTGGGAGAGGGCAGGCTGGGAGAGGGCAGGGAGTGGACAGGCTGGGAGAGGGCAGGCTGGAAGTGGACAAGCTGGGAGAGGACAGGCTGGGAAAGGTCATGGAGGGGACAGGCTGGGAGAGGGCAGGCTGGAAGAGGACAGGCTGGGAAAGGGCAGGGAGGGGACAGGCTGGGAGTGGGCAGGCCGGGAGAAGGCAGGCTGGGAGAGGACAGGCTGGGAGAGGGCAGGGAGGGGACATGCTGGGAGAGGGCAGGCTGGGAGTGGCAGGCTGGGAGTGGGCAGGCTGGGAGTGGGCAGGCTGGTAGAGGGCAGCCTGGGAGAGGGCAGCCTGGGAGAGGGCAGGCTGGGAGAGGGCAGGCTGGAAGAGGGCAGGCTGGGAGTGGGCAGGCTAGGAGAGGACAGGCTGGGAGAGGACAGGCTGGGAGAGGACAGGCTGGGAGAGGACAGGCTGGGAGAGGACAGGCTGGGAGAGGACAGGCTGCGAGAGGGCAGGCTGCGAGAGGGCAGGCTGCGATAGAGCAGGCTGGGAGAGGGCAGGCTGGGAAGCAGAGAGGGTCTTAACTGAGAAGTCTGCCAGCGCGGAGCTCTCTGGGGCGCAGAGCAGCAGCAGGGCCCAGCAGAGCAGGGCGGGGGCGGCAGGGGCTCGCAGAGGTGTCTCCTGGGGCAGCCGCCCAGGTCCACCATGGTGCGGCTCCGAGCCCCAAGCTCATGTGGTGCCAGCGCTGCCCGCTGCCGAGCAGCGCAGAGTCTACGGGGCGCAGAGTAGCAGCAGGGCCCAGCAGGGCGGGGGGCGGCAGGGGCTCGCAGAGGTGTCTCCTGGGGCAGCCGCCCAGGTCCACCATGATCTTATGTAGGCTGTGTGTGGTGAGCCTGCTATGTTCAATTCTAGGCGCACTGTTTGGCTGACTTAGAGCATCTTAAGACAAGCTGGTGAGAGGGTCTTGATAATCGAAAACAAAATAATAGTAATAAAAAATAGTAAATAGAAGTCACTCACTGCAAGATTAAGCTCTTAAGGTTTGAGGAGATAATGCTGACATGTTGGACTTACTTGCTAAGCACTGGTGTCATTGACCCATAGCCCCAGAAAGGTCATTGTAATGTAATTCTTTGTCACCATCTCAGCCTGAAATCGCATGATGTCCTTTTTCACTCTCTCCTGCCATTTCCCTGCAATTCCTCCATATTTACTGAGTGGCATGAGGTAGTCCATGCCGCAACTGAATACGCACAACTTGTCAGGTCCCAAAGCGTATCTTTACCCGTCAGGCAAAGACCCCAATGAGCAGAGAGGTGGTTCAACAGAAAGCAGACAACACAATGGAGAAGCAGCTGGTGAGTGTGCCACTATACATTATTATAAGGTGAGAAAGAATACCATAAATGCATTAAACTTATCTTCAATTGACAAACAATTGGCAACCGATAAGCTCTTTCGCACGACAAAAGCAGAAATAAAGGACCTTGAAAGTGGGCACTGCAAAGGGTGCTGCTGGTCAAGTGGAAAATTATTTTTTGGGGCCCGTAAAAGACAAAACATTCCCTACCCCTAATTTTGACCACTTAAAGACAGTTCCTGCTTGTAGTGCACTCGGGTACAAAGAGGGCTGAGGATTTGATTGACAATTCAAGCAACTTGCAGATGTGCTGGTAATGTTGGCCATGGCACTTTAACAGAGGAGAACTTTTAGCTTCACTTCATCATTTAGAACTAGAGCAAGCACCTTTATTGCCCATCTCTCCGGCTCTCCATATGAACATCATCATACCAGCATGACTACCCTTATTACCATACTGCGTACTGTCAAGACCCAAGCTGCATACCCACAAATCGCATTCACTTGATTGGCATTGACAGGGGTGTGTGATAGCAGGCGATGGCTGGAGTGTTATGGGTGAAAGTTAAAGGCAGAGAATACTAACAGAAGATAAGGGGTTAGTGTGACTAAACAGAAAGGGCAACGGGTAATTAACAGATTATGCTAGAAACACCCTCAAGAGAATCCTCCTGTACGTTTACGTGGCAATTCAGTCACAAAAGTAACTTTGAGCAGTGGACACAGCTGAGCAATCTCCAATGCAGACTGCATGGCGACTCTGCCTGGGCGGATTGTTCTGCTGACTCGAGAGGACGCAGCGCGCGACAGGCGGCGCCAATGCCAAAGGATAACGGGGGAACGTTGGAGGGACGCCCGTGCTATGAAGAGCGGGCGACTCCGAGTCACCACGTGCACAGATACCAACCCTGGGCGATTTCTTTTTTTTTAATCAAACCCTTTAGTTTGCAATACAATCCAAACTTCATGCACGCACGGAAATGAGACTACATTTAATGAGCTAATAAAACAAGGGCTCTGTGGTGGAGTTATTGGTGAGGAGATGTGGAGATTCGAGTCGGCTCAAACAATTCTAGGAAAATCACGTAATTTACTCCAAAAAAAAAAGAATGTGTTCTTATGTAAAGTAACTGGTACTCAGTTAATGCTCCCAATACCTTCGGGTCAAGTCCACGCTACCTAAAAACGGATGCCAAGAAACAGCCCTACAACCACCTGCCACGGACCAGCGTGCTCTGCGCATGCCCGGCCCTTTGTAGGAAGGGGGGCAATTAGACGAACAGCCTAGAGCAAAAGAATGACTAATCGGAAAGAGTACGGCGGACGTCAAGTAACCCGGCGCAAGCCCATCTGGGGGCTGCACTTCTCAAGGGAGACAGGCCCAGGTGAAAACGTGACAGCTGCATCTGTGTAGGTAGCGCCTGAAAGGGGAAGAGAGGCCATTAGAATGCGAAACGTGTTAGGGAAGACTAAGTAATCCAGAACATGCGAAGATCTAGCATCAGTAGTGGAACTATGCCTGACACATAGGAGCTACTGTGTTGCCTCGGGCGAGCAAGCAACTTACTGGATTGTGTTAATGCGTGGCGCGAGCAGCGGCCGTTCCGGCTCACACCGAGAGGTAAGTTGGCCTAGATACACATCGGCTGGGAGGGCAGAAGGCTCGTGCGTAGTGACGCGGATATAAACTGCACCTGTAGCCGCCCAAAACTTCCGGCAAGGGCGTGCAGCGCCTCAGCCGAGCGCATACAAACGTGGCACTGTCCCGGTAAGCAGCCTCGTGACAACGGAGCGCACCCGGGGCAGACACATCAATTAGTGCAGCACCATCTTTGCAGTAAGGGAAAGCAAGTACAAGGCTCTCCACTCCTCCTCCGGATGACGTGGCGGAGGCTCGGCCGGCTCGGCCTGGCTGGAGGCACACGGCTGCTTCCTTCGGGCCGGCTTCTCGCTGCGGGCAGCATCTCCGGTCTCCCTCACAACACGGGAGGCCGGCAAGGCAGGCAATGGCTTCCCCAAGGAAGGGGGAAGCAGAAACCACGTCCTCCCGGCCCCGCCCACAACCAGGCTGCGGGCCGGACATCTTCTTCCGGTGTTTCCAATGCCGGACCAGATTCGGGGGCGTTCCCGAGAACAGGTTTTCGGCTGACGTCGTCAAAAGCCAAAAATTCTCGGGAACGCCCCCGAATCTGGTCCTGCATTGACGGACAAACGTGTCTTCCAATGGCTAGCCTCCATTTATGGAGCTAGCCAATGGAAGACGGGGCGGATTCCAAGCCCCATATACTATACTCATTAGGTTTTTTCCTAGCACATGCGTACTTCGTACGCATTGGCTAGGCAAAACCTAAAAAGCATGGCTGAGACAGTCCTCCTCCTGTTGGCATTTAACTTAAATTTAGGTATATCTAGGTTTTTATTGAAATATTTTGCTGTGGAATCCATATCCATACTAATATAATAAAGAGAGAGCCCAAACCTTTAAGGCAGGTAATCTCAGGAACCACAGCACCAATCATAACACCCAATACAGCGTTGGAAAGGGCAGTTGCAGCAGAAGGACATAGGCTATGGAGACGCCCACCATATTCTTTTAAAAGGTATACGAACCGTGCCAGCAAAGTAGTCCCTTGTGGGCGTGTCTGCGTTGTGCTGTGGGCGTGTGCTGGGGGCGTGTGGTACGTTCCGCCCTTCATGCCATGTCTCATATCGTGTGCTAATCCCACCCTGCTCCCTTTAAATACCCCTGCACCCCATATTCATAACCCACCCTTACTCCTTAAAATACCCCAACACCCTTAAACACTAACCCATCTTAACCCTATAAATATACCCTGCACCCCAAACCTATCCCTAAACCCTAGAAATACCCCTGTACCCCAAAACACAAACCTAGCTCTGAACCCTATAAATACCCCTGTACCTCAAAACCCAAACCTACCCCTGAACCCTAAAAATACCCCTGTACCCCAAAACCCAAACCTAGCCCTGAACCTTAAAAATACCCCTGTAACCCAAACCTAGCCCTGAACCCTTAAAATACCCCTGTACCCCAAAACCCAAACCTACCCCATAACACTAAAAATACCTCAAAACCCAAACCTAGCCCTGAACCCTAAAAATACCCCTGTGCCCCAAACCCCATACCTATCTCTAAACCCCAAAACTACTCCTGTACCCCATAACCCAAAACAATATCTGAACCCTTAAAATACCCAAACACCCCAAAACATATACCCCTACTTACCTTATCCAAACATTGAAAAAAAACATGCTTTTACCATTCATGCATTTACAACGAATTTCGATGTAAATGTATGCGTGGTAAAAGCATATAAAATGTAATGCCATGTGTTATAATGGCATTGCGGAGTCATGGTACTTTCGTAATGAAAGTATGCAGAGTGATGGTATGCGGAAAGAAAGTTGCGGAATAATGGGTGTTTACCCTCCCCCGGTAAGTACATTGATGGCACGGCGGCCCACATCTCCGGCAACATACTCATATTCTTTCACAACCCATTTGAAAAATGCACAGGGCTCTCTCATTGATGGCCAGCACCGACATACACTTTTAGACACACCTCCCGCCACAAGTTCTAGAATTGCAAACTTTAGAGCTGGGGAGCTACGTTCGAATCTCGGCATCAGCTCAACATCCTGTGATTCCTGGCAAATCGCTTTGTCTCCCCGTGCCTACCACAAATGAATGTGTTCTTCTGTAATGTAAATTGTGCTCATGCCATGTCGAGTTCGCGCTATATAATATTGCAAGGAAAAATAAAGTAGGGAAACTCGAGTTCACACACTACTGAACGAGCACTCTTAAGTGCATCAGCAGTGCACTGTGAATCGGAGCGTTTCACAGGCCTGTCACAGATAAGAAATGCTATCAAAACGATATCCTACAAAACAATATACTGGCCGGCAGCAATTCATACCGGGACAATGTCAGGACGGGCTGCTAGTATCACAATAAAACAATATCTGAAAGCTATAATTTCAAGATGGGTTGCATTTCAAAATGTGACCTGCATTGCAAAGATGTTGTTAAATTGCTTGCAAAGTTTTGACAATATAGAAATACGACCCAAAATGTTTTTACAACATGTATACACTAGGTTTTGGAATACCTTTGAGAAATATGTTGAATGTTATCCAACGGGCTGGTGTTGGTACCTCTTGGCTATCTTCGGAAATCATCTTTTCTAGTCTAGAGTTTTGAAACATCCTCATCCTGTGGACCAGCGGTGGCAGGTGTAGGACTTCAGTGTAGCAGGTTTACCATCAACAATGGCTGGTGGATTTTAAAAGTGGTGGGACTAAAACTTGGATCTGTGTATGTGCGCGCCTGAACTGAAAGAGGTAGGTGTTTGGGTGTTGGTTGGGGAGGTTCTCCCTCCAAGAACGTTTTGAAGAATTCAAAGAGAGGATTTTAAGTACAATTACTACATGTAATGAATGTACTGTTGATGGCTCATATTGCTACCACATTCTAAATCAGTAGACAAGAAACCCATATTTTTAAGTTCATTAAACCAGGGGTTGGGTTTTGTGCTGTCGTGTACAAAAAATGATTTATGGTTAAGAAAGGAGAAGACCATTCTGCTGAATATATTAGCAAACATTTGTAGTGAATTTACTGCGGCCATCTGCGCCAAGAAGAAATTACCAAGTCCGAATCACCTCTGTAGCCTCTTCGGAGTTTGTTTCAAACTAATAAATCAATGCGGCATTGTTTAAAACGTGCCTTATACGGTCTGGAGTTAACGGGGAAAAGAGCAGCTGTACTCCCCCTTCAGCCTGCCCTATTCCTGACGAGCAAGTCATTGCCATCCACTGCTCCATTGCTTCTTGAAGGCCTGACCAGCCCCCGGCTATTTAAATTAATAAAGTTGAGTTAACTCCGCCCTGGGCCATTACAAGAACGCTCAAAATGCATATATATGGACAGAGTGAAAATGTAAAGCGCTCTCCACTATGACGTAACACATGTGGCTTGTGCCTTCAGGGCGAAGAAGATCTTGCCCAGCACATGCGCAGCCAGCCACCTTCAAACCCCGCTCAACACACAGGAAAATAAACCAAACCGATTTGGTCTAATTTAACATCGAGCAACAAGCAAACATTTCTTCCCAGCTGCTCGGTGTTATACCTCTTTTTCTTTCCTTCCCCCACGCAAGTAGGTTGACGCCCATTACTACCATTAATACCAGCCACTCCTGTTTTCTATGGTCTCAAATAACTGTAATGTGTATATATACATAAATATACATGTGACACATTGCAGTTTTTAATAGCCGACATAACCTTCTGTAAATGCACCTACATGTAAACCGAAGCAGCAATTTTGACATAGTCTGATATACACATGTATCTTGTGTTGTAAGATATAGTGTTCCCCAAATTGTACATGTTTCTGCTTTAAACAGGAGGCATGGTTCAAAGTACAGAGATGTATAACGACCGCTCAGTTCCATAATGTGAGAAGTATAGTTTGTCCTGAGAACTGTTGAGGTATATTCTTGAGATGTGAGCTTAGTTGTCATGTGGGAAAGAGCCAGCTCTTGACTAATCTTCTGAAGCGTAGATGGTTGTCCGTGGATCTTATGTTTGTGGGTAGGAAACTCCATAGCTTTGCTGCTTGAACAGAGAAAAATGTTTCACTCATGTTTTTTTCTTGTATGTAGGAATTATGAGGCGGGAATCCATTCTTGAGCGTAGGTTCCTTTGTTGAATGTATTTGTTGATTTTCTTTTTTTATTTCCTGATAAAAGAGTAATCCTTTGCCATATAATACTTTGTATGTGATACAAAGTAGCTTGAAGAATTATCTTCTGGGAACTGGTAACCAATGTAGTGCCCTTTAGGCAGGAGAGACTTGTGCTTTTGGCTTTACATGGAGGAGGAGTCCAGCGGCAGCATTCTGAATTCTTTGTTTTCTATTCATAGTTGACAAAGTTTAGCCGTGAGACAGACCATTTTTGATAGGACATATGAGATGATAGCTTGAACCTTGTGTGGGAATCCTGTGTGTGAAGATGTTGCACTGTTATTATTGTGAGAAAGCTTGATTTGGCCACCTTATCCATTTGTGGATTAATTGACAGTTTGGCATCCATTGTAAATCCAAGGTTTTTTTACTTAGATATTTTTGGCAGTGGTCCTAGATCGTCGGGCCAGGCACAGAGAGGATCGTACGTTTTACAGTCACCACAGGTGAGTATCTAAGTTTTGGAGGCATTCATTTTGAGGTGACTTCATGTCTTCCATTGGTCAATGGCCCAGAGGCAATCAAAGAGTGTTAATGTTTCAACATCCTTTGGGTTTTCCAATTTCAGAAGTATCTGCATGTCATATGCTTAGTTATTGCAGGTGAAGCCAAACCCAGTGATCAGATCTGGTAGTGATTTCATGTAGAAGCTGAAAAGCATGGGCGAGAGGATTGAGCCTTGAAGGATTCCTGCTTTAATATTGTATGGTCTGGAAGAAAATTGTGGGGGGGGGGGGGGGGGGGAAGGGGTTTATAATACTCCGGTTGAGTCGGTAGGATCTCATCCAAATGAAAGCTGTGCCCTTTATTCTGGCTTGAAGTCTTTGGATGAGTGCATAATGATCCACTGTGCCTCTTCCTGGACAAAAACCAGTTTGAGAACTGAGAGCGCTGAATTGTCTTCAGTGAATTGGAATATCTGGCGAAACCTGCTCTTGCAGCAAGTTTAACCAGGAATGGTCCATTTGTTATAGGTCTGTAGTTTGTTGGGGTCTTGAGTGTCCAGGTTAGGTTTTTACAAAAGGAGGTGTGTGTGTGCATTTTTCAGGTCTTTTGTGAAAACTCCTGTTAAGACATTGTTGACTGGTTTATTGGGATGACCTCTGAAGTTGGTAGGATTTTTTGGAAGATTTGAGGTGGACAAGGGTCAGAAGGGCAGCCAACTTGCTTGCCTGCTTGCTTTGACAAGGTCCAGGTAAGTCAATGATAGTCTACGAAGAAGCGTAGTTGGCCTTTGGCTTGAGCGTATTGACAAACTGGTTGGGACTGTTGTTTTTTTATTGTTCAAGTAGGTAT
The DNA here is from genome assembly GCF_964263255.1 of Lissotriton vulgaris. Lineage (NCBI taxonomy): Eukaryota > Metazoa > Chordata > Amphibia > Caudata > Salamandridae > Lissotriton > Lissotriton vulgaris. The sequence goes on from NC_141693.1 coordinate 1,900,884,630, forward strand.
CTAACATATTTGCTTTGATGGTTAACCAGTTTGCCACCAAAAGTTTGAGAAATTTGTTTGGTAGCCTCTGCATTTTGATTTATGGAATTCAGGGAGTATTTTATAGAATGCTTTATTGGCCCACTTTGTGTAGTGGATTCGGTTTGAATAGTAAAGATTTTATTTGCCTTTTTGATTGTTGACTTTTATATTCTGTTGTGTCTGTGAAGGGATATCTTGTCTTCAGGGTTGTTTATTTTGAGCCATTTGCATTGAAGCTTAGCATTTTCTTGTTTGATCAATTTTAATTCTATATTCATCCAAGGTGCATGTTTCCTTTTGTTATGCTTGATGTCTTCAGAGGAATTAGGAGATCAAAAGCGCTCTGGAGCCATCCATAGTGTCTGTACAAAATTAATCGGGACGAGATCTGTGTTGAACTTAAGCAGTTTTCTAGTTCTCCAATCGGTTCCATGATCTGAATGTGGTTGAAGGTAAGATGCATGTGGTGGGTTTTAGTGTCTTGTGTTGGAAGACGAGGGAACGATTTGACCACATGACAGGAGTCACTCTTGGAGTGTGATTAGGTATGCATAAATAACGTAGCTTAAACATGGTAGAACCAACATTAAATGAAAAGTTCAAAAAACTTTTTTTTTGAAGCAGAAGATTAATGTGCGCCATTTGACTGCAGACATGTTTCCTCCTTGGTACCTTGGCCTACCTGTGAAGGGCAGGTTGAGAAACTGAATGCCTCTCTTCACAATCAATTGTGAATGTGAATGCAATTTATAAAGCACAACTCGTGCCCGAGGGCATCTTGACACTATCGGAGGAGGGAAAAGGTGCCGAAGTAATTTGAGAGCATAGTTTCAATCAATCAATTATATCATTTGTAAAACGCCCTACTTACCCGTGAGGGTCTCAAGACGCTGGGGTGGGGAATGCTGCTACTGCTCGAAAAGCCAGGTCTTGAGGAATTTTCTGAAGGTCAGCAGGTCTTGGGTCTGCCGTAGGTGGATGGGGAGGGTGTTCCAGGTCTTGGCGGCGAGGTGAGAGAATGATCTGCCACCGGAGGTCGCTCTTCGGAAGCGGGGGACTGTGGCGAGGGCGAGGTCGGCGGAGCTGAGCTAGCGGGTGGGGGTGTAGAAGCGGAGTAGTCTGTTGAGCTTCGTGGGCCCGGTGTGTGGAGTGCCTTGTGTGCGTGGGTGACGAGCTTGAAGGTTATCCTCTTGTTGACCGGGAGCCAGTGCAGGTCTCTCAGGTGGGGTGTGATGTGGCTGTGGTGAGGAATGTCGAGGATTAGGCGTACAGAGGCGTTGGTGAAGTCTCAGGAGTTTGGCCGAGGCTCCTGCGTCGAGGGTGTTTCCGTAGTCCAACCTGCTGCTGACGAGGGTCTGGGTGACTGTTCTTCTCATTTCAGTGGTGATCCACTTGTAGATCCTGCGGAGCATGCAGAGGGTGTTGAAGCAGGTGGAGGAGACGGCATTTACCTGTTTAGTCATGGAGAGGGTGGAGTCGAGGATGACCCTAGGTTGTGTGCGTGGCGGTGGGTGTTGGGGCAGTTCCCAGTGCGGTCGGCCACCAGGAGTTGTCCCAGGCTGAAGAGGTGGATCCGAGGATGAGGACCTCCGTCTTGTCCGAGTTCAGCTTCAGTCGGCTGTTCCTCATCCATTTAGCGACGGCCTTCATTCCTTCGTGAAGGTTGGTTTTGGCGGTATGGGGGTCCTTGGTGAGGGAGAGGATCAACTGGGTGTCGGCGGTGTAGATGATGTTGAGGTTGTGCCGACGTGCGACGTGGGCGAGCGTTGCCATGTAGATGTTAAACAGAGTTGGACTGAGGGATGAGCCCTGGGGTATGCCGCAGATGATCTTGGTGGCTTCGGAGCGGAAGGGGGAAGGCGGACGCTCTGAGTTCTGCCAGAGAGGAAGGAGGTGGTCCAGTCCAGGGCCTTCTCTTGGATCCCGGCGTTGTGGAGGCGTGTTCGTAGTGTGTGGTGGCAGACCGTGTAGAAGGCGGCTGAAAGGTCCAGGAGGATGAGGGTCGCCGTTTCTCCGTTGCCCAGCATGGACTTGATGTCATCGGTGGCGGCGATGAGTGCAGTCTCGGTGCTGTGGTTGCTGTGGAACCCAGACTGGGAAGGGTCCAGGATGTTGTTCTCTTCGAGGTAGAGGGTCAGTTGTTCGTTGAAGGTCTTCTCGATGACCTTGGCCGGGAACGGGAGCAGGGAGATGGTCCGGAAGTTCGTTAGGTCCTTGGGGTCCGCCTTGGGTTTCTTGAGTAAGGCGTTGATCTCGGCGTGCTTCCAGCTCTCCGGGAAGTTGCTGTCTCAAAGGAGGTGTTGATGACTTCCCAGAGATGGGGTGCAATGGCTGTGCTGGCTTTGTTGAAGATGTGGTGTGGGCATGGGTCTGACAGAGATCCGGAGTGGATGGTGTTCATGATCTTGATGGTGACGTCGTCGTTGATGTTGGTCCAGGAGAGCAGGCGGTTTGTGCGGATGGTGGTCGTGGGGACGGAGGTCTCAGTGGTTGTCGGGGCGGTCGTGGCGTTAAAGCTGTCGTGGATGTCTGCGATCTTGCGGTGGAAGAAGGTGGCAAGCGAGTAGCACAGGTCTTGCGGGGGTGGATTGTCGTTGGTGTTGGAGCTGGGGTTGGAAAGTTCCTTCACGATGTTGAAGAGCTTTTTGCTGTTGTGCACGTTGTTGTCAAGGAGGGCTTTGAAGGAGGCCCTTTTGGCAGCTCTGATGAGGTGATGGTGTCTGCGGGTGGCCTTCTTGTGGTCTGCGTGGCTGTCCGGTGTTCGTTTACGGAGCCAGATCTTCTCCAGCTTTCGGCAGGTTTGCTTGGAGGCCCGGAGGTCTTCAGTGAACTAGCTGGCTTTCTTGTTGGTGTGACTGTTGGAGGGTTTCTTGATCGGGCGAGGTTGTTGGCGCAGTCGTTGATCCACTGTCTGGGGTTGCGGGCGGCGATGTCGGGGTCGGCGGGTGCGCTCTGGGCGGAAGGTGGTGTGTAGCTGGTCTTCGGTGACTTTGCTCCAGTAGCGGCGAGGCATCTGTTGGGTGCGGTGCTGCATGGTGGGTTTCTTGAAGGTGAAGTGGATGCAGTGATGGTCAGTCCAGTGGAGTTTGGTGGTGTGGTTGAAGGAAACGTGGGGCCTTGCGTAGAAGATGGGGTCAGGCGTGTGACCGGCAGAGTGGGTGGGTGTTGTGACGAGTTGTCTGAGCCCGAGGTTGGATAGGTTGTCAATCAGGGTGGTGGTGTTGGTGTCGTTGTTCTCGAGGTGGAAGTTCAGGTCCCTGAGGAGGATGTAGTCCATGGAGGCAAGGGCGTGTGTGCTGACTAAGTCGGCGATGAACTGTGGTCGAGGTCCGCGGGGTCTGTAGATGAGGGTTCCTCTGAGGGTGGTGTTTGGGTCGGCGTGGATCTGGAAGTGCAGGTGTTCTATGTTGGGTGCCGAGGCGTGGTTCAGCCAGGAAGGCGACGTCTGGGGAAGTTGAGTCGAGTAGGTCACAGAGTTCAACGGCGTGTTTGCAACTATCACTTAGTCGTGTGAGAAAAGCCAGGTCTTTAGAGGGCAGTTTTTAGTGTTCAGCTGGTCCAGACCCCAGCAGTAGCCCTAAAGAAGCTCCTTCCACCCCATGTGGACCTCTTATAACAAGGGACAAGTAGATTCTTGGCGGATCCTGAACGGCGAGCCCTTCCTGGGGTATACCATGCGAGCTTATCCTTGAAGCCTTCCAGTCCCGATCTATACAATGATTTGTAGGCCAGACTGAGGGCTTTAAACTTACACCGTTTTCTGACCGGAAGCCAGTGAAGTTTCCTGATGGCTTCCTTAGCCGATTCTTATTTTGAAAAGAAAGCGTGCAGCCGCATTTTGCAGCGTCTGGTGCCTTTTCATGGGACCTACTGCAAGATTAAGATATAGAGTGTTGAAGTAGTCAAACCTCGAGAGTACCAGAGAAATAATCACTGTTGTTAGTGATTGCAAAATGGCAGTCATCTTAGGAATTTGTTTTTTTTCTTTCAGAAGTGTCTTCATGCCCTTACCACCCATTTCCCAATCCACTGCGAACCCTGTAGCACATTAGCCAAACAAATCTTGGGATGTGAGGAGGCAAAACTACAAAGTTTGTTGTCTATTTTTCAAATATGTTCTTCAACTTCTGCATGCTGTCTAATCAATAGAAAGGACAATTATTTGGCACATGCAATTTTTACATACAAGCATAAGGCAGACAGAGTACTGTTGTACGTTTCTTCACTTATGGCAAAAAAGGCTTTCTCTTAGCATTTTAAAACAGGCAGTAAACCTTTTCTGCGCTTTTTTAGCACCACGTAGCACAGTTTTTAATCCTCTAATGGCACAACAATGTGTGTTCTATGTAATAAGAGGCAAAATATTGTCAAAAGCAGCTGCAACATTTCAAGTCACTCCTGAGGCATTGGCCCTTTCACAGAGGTCTGTATAGCACCACCTGAGCATAGGCGCTGGACGTAGCTGTGCTTCGCCACCCTCAAAATAATCATGGCACAGTTCAGAAGGTAAATGCTCAATAGAGATGCCTTTATGTTATGTTTTTATCTGGTAACGTTTGCTGTGCTTCAAAGACACAGATCAAATGTCAGGCAATTTCTTCTGGCAGATGGCTGTTCATTATTTTAACATGGAGATTGGTGTTTACTTTCTCGGACTGCTAAGTGAGTTGATTTTGTAAAGTGAGCTATGTGGCAATCTTGCAGGGTTACAGGGAGTGAGAACCCAAAAGCTGGAGGAAGAAACTTTTTTCTAACACACAAAATATAAATACTTTTAAATGAACTGTACAGATGTTTCAGAATATAGCAGCAGTTTGGGAAGCACATATGTACGGCAGTGGCCCATCCTTAAGGGCAGAGGGGCCAGGTGCCGCCACCTTTTTCCTGCCATAAAGAGTGTCTCAAAGACAGAGGAAAGGTCACCCTGACAGACACGTTATGTTCAGGTCAGGCAGCCAGGTGCTATACATGCACTACATGTGCAGGCGCCTAACTTGAACTTTGCTGGGTACCTGTGGTCGTGACCTCTTCAGCCTGGCAAAGCGATTGGAGGACCTCACCCTCATGACGATAGGGATTGTCACTGATTGCCTCAGACCTGGGTGCTTCAAATCCTTTCTTTTCTTCTCTCTATGGCTTATTTTCTCAGTCCTTTTCATCTTTTTTCTTCCCATCTATCTTATATTTTAGTGACGTTTGGTATTGGTACATGTTTCGAAAAAAGCATTTGTATCTTATTATGGTTTTATGCTGGAATTGCATGCCATTGCATTTACTGATATTTCTTTTTGGTACCTAAATGATGCCAATAAAAGAATTAATAAACACACAGTTTAAAGGCCAAAAGTGCCTAGGGCAGAGTGTCTATCACTGAGATCTCGTCACAGAGTGGGGTGCGGTCAGCAACTCTCACTGACTTAATCTCAGTCTGTGACAAGGTACGGACAGCCGCCTCCTCTCACTGACTAGAGGTCAGCCAGTGAGAGGAGGCAGCAGCCTCAGCCCTCAGGGAACCTCTGAGAATTACCTCCAAGGATGCTGCAGAAGGCAAGTGTTATGTTTTTAATTAATGTGTGGTGTGTGCATGCATGTATGTTTCACTGTATGTGTATATGGATACGTGATGTGAATGGGTACATGTGAATGCATGGGTGTGAGTATGTGTGTGTGTGACCCCCCGCCCTCCTATGCTCTAATTACTGGCAGCCACTGCATAGGAGCTTAATGTTTTTTGTCATTCTAATGTGTCAATTACATTTTTAAAAGAATCAAAACATATCAAGACATACTTATTTTCTGAAGCCCTATTTCCACACTGTTGCGTTTGTGTGCTTGTTATCAGTAAAACTGTATGTCTGAGCAAATTTAGTGGCCATTTTAACCCCATCGCTGCAGGGCTAATTGCCCCGTGGCGCGGGGGAAAGGGGACGCGTGCGGTGCTGATGACGAGCTCGGCTCGTCATGCAGCATGTTGGCGCTGTCCTGATGACGAGCTGAGCTTGTCATGGCCACGCCCACTCAATGGAACGCCCAGCATAGCGGGGGAATTATCCCCGCGTGTACGTTCCGCGGAGGTCATTATGAGCTCAGCTCGTCATCAACACAGCGCCACTGTGCTGCATGACAAGCTGAGCTCGTCATGGGCACCCAAGAGGTTCAAGGAAGTATTCTGTCTGTAAATGATACTGCAGTACCGTGGTATCATTTAGGATATATTTGCGACAGTGTGCTCCAAAATGCAGCACCAGCTACACACCACACCCTTACTACTCTACTGCTGAATGGGCGTGGCTCATTTGCAACAATTCTTCTTTCTTTGCCGTTTGGATTTTTAGAATCCCTATGAGTTCAGTGATGTAACATTGATGGTAGCACCACCCCACTCCCAAAGTTGTTCCAGCACCACTGCACATGAGGCGAGGAGCACCCTTACACAGGATTGTTCAACACCTTGTCAGGCAGAAGAGTTTCTATTCACAGCACCGCTGCACCACACAAGGCAGAAATGGCTTCCCAGTTCTTTAAAGACAGAGTATTTTCTTCTGGGTGCTCAGCGTCACCCCTCTGGAATGATCTAGTGTGTTGCGGCTGGACTGCAGTGGGAGCTCTGAACACTCTAGAGGAGTTCCCAGCCCTTCCTTGTGCTACAGAATGTATACAGCTCATTAGTGTGACCTCGCAGCGCTATCAGAATTCTGATATTTTCATTCATGGTTTTGAGGTATCAGTCAGACGGGAGTGCCTTTCCGATTGTTTTAGAATTCTTGGCTTTGTTCAGGGTGCGACTTAGTCGCTCCCCTTAGCCGTGTATCATCTAAACGCACCAACGACGCCAATTGCTGGTTCAACCAGGATCTCAAAGATCTAAAACTCCATGTCCGGCGGGCAGAACGCTCATGGAGGCACGGCTACTGTCCAACTTTAAGAAAACAGTATATCACACTTTTGGCCCAGTATAAAAAAATCCATTTTAGCAGCCAAGAATACATATTTTTCTTCCAAAATTTTAGCCGCTGAGAATCAGTCCAAAGAAATCTTCACCATTGTGCACGATCTCGCCTACTCCGACAGGGCCTCCCTGAAACCTTCTCCCTCCCAGCACCTTTGCGACTCCCTCAATACTTTTTTTCTCGATAAAATTTCTACCATCAAAGCTAATATTCCTCCGTCTTCCCCTTCCTTTGTAATTCCTCAGTGTCCCCCAAACCCAGCTCGTCTCGACTCATTTCTTCTCCTTACAGAAGAAGGCTTGCTTTCTTTTCTACCAATGATCAAGTCCGGTTCCCCTCTAGATCCTTGCCCTGCACCCATTCTGAAACAGATTTACTCTGCCTGCACCTTACCCCCTCTCACTCTCCGCAACAGCTCGCTATCTGAGGGCACTGTAATCCCTTCTCTCAAAACGGCCGTCATCTTACCCATTCTAAAAAAACCTGGAGCGGACCCCTCTATACTTGTCAACTATCGCCCCATCTCTCTCCTACCCTTTCTGGTGAAAGTCCTGGAGCGCCACGTAACTAGGACGCACAGCACTTTTGTAGAGGAGAATATGATATTAGCCCCTCGGCAGGCAGGGTTCCGCCCTTCACACTCAACTGAGTCCGTGGTTCTTTCGGTTCTTGACAACCTCAGAGAGGGTATGGACACATATCATCCCCAGGCCCTGGTTCTCCTCGATCTCTCCGCCGCCTTTGACACGGTTGATCACTCCATCTTACTGCCCCGTGTCAAGGCGGCGGGAATCGGAGGCGTTGCCCTGGTCTGGCTGTCCTCCTTTCTGAGTGGCCGCACCCAAGCTGTGCACTTGGGAGACTTTGCAGCGAACTTCCAGTCGGTCAAATGCGGGGTCCCCCAGGGCTCCTCCCTGTCCCCGCTATTATTCAACCTGTACATTGCTACCCTTATCTTTGCCCTCCAACAGCAGGAGGTCTCTGTCTATAATTATGCGGATGACCTCCAGCTTATTTTTTCCTTATCTTCTTCCCCTGAGTCCATTTCTAATTTCCAATCTATCATGACCTTTATCCGGGACTGGATGAATCGCAACCACCTGAAGCTCAACCCCGACAAAACGGAGCTGGTGCTGACAGGTGGTTCCTCCAGACCCTGGTCCCCTTCCTTTTGGCCCCCCTCATTGGGTTCTCCCCCAATCCCTTCTTCTTCTGTAAAAACCCTCGGTTTCAAACTGGATCACCAACTCTCACTTCACCCCCAAGTCAGCTCTGTGGTGTACTCATCCTTTCACTCCCTTCGTACCATCCGTAAAGTCTCTCGATTCTTCTCCTATCCGGCTCTTAAACTCATAGTTCTTGCAATGGTGATCTCTCGTCTGGACTACAGTAATGCCCTTTATTGTGGCATGCCCGCGACGCTTGCGACGCTTGCGACGCCTCCAATTAGTACAAAAATAAGTCTCACCATGTCACTCCCCTCCTCAAGACACTTCACTGGCTCCCCATCCGTGAACGAGCCCAGTTTAAACTAGGATGTATCATCTTCAACGCTCGTTCCGGCTCAGCCCCTGCCTTTATCACTTCTGAAATTCACCCCTATGCCCCCCCCCCCCCCCAGGGAGCTGCGTTCCTCCACCCAACAACTGCTCCTAGTTCCCCGTTTCAAACGCAAAAAGTGGGGCGGATCCAAATTTTCCACACTCGCCCCCACTTTTTGGAACTCCCTCCCGGCTCACCTGAGATCCTGTCCTCAGTACTCACTTTTTCGTAAGGCATTGAAGACTTTCCTTTTCACTCAGGCGTTTTCCTCCTAAACCCCCTCTTTCCATCCTCCCATCTTTGAAGCTTCAGGGGTTCCGTTCAATCAGCGCCATGAAACCGCTAGGTGTACGCGCGCTTAAGAAATATTTTAAACTCAAACTCATGGGAGGGTGTGGTTAATAGGTGGCTTTAGTGTACAAGCTCAGTTGTACGTATGTGGGGACTGACTTGTGTTCGTGTGTGTGAGCTGAGATTTTTTTGCAAATTCAGGTACGTGCCATCTGCAAAATAGTTTGGTGTATGGGCTGTGATGCACGTAGACTAAACCTCTTGTTCGCATCTAAGAAAGCAATGTCTTGGGAGAGGGAGGACTTTTAACTTCAAGCCGTGAAAATAGAGGGCATTTGATAAACCTACATAAGTTTAAGGTCACAGGTTCCTCCTCAGTGGAACAATATTAACATGGCTTACCTAGAAACAACAAGCTTTGGCAATGCCAATAGACCTGGCTTTAAAGGAATGTTGTATGGCAATGTATAGCATTTTTAGTAAAATGGCATGGAACTAAATATGTATTTGAGTCGAAGCAAAGAACTGTAGAATAATATGTATGTAGATTAAAAGGTCAGGTACCAGTTGCACTGACAAGCCAGTCTTAAAAATCTGGATAGGTTAAGGACTGACCTCCCCCTGTCTGTGCTGTTGCCAGAGGAAAACAACTTAAATTATCTAATTCTGTCAGACACTTTAAAGACAATCCATTGTCATCTGTGCCCCTGAGGATAAATAAAATGTTTACAGCTGTGGAGGGCAAGCAGGTTTTTATGGAAGCACACAACTTCTGCCCAATCAAAACATGTACTCCTGGCTCCGAAAATGTGAGTGGAGCCAAAGCCCCTCGTGATGGGCTGTAAACTCTGTTCCTACGACGTAGTTTTACCCACTCTGTGCTGCTCTTGAAGAGTGGAGTTATTTTTTTTTTTTTTTGTTTTTTTTTTGTTGTCCTCATATTTGCCACCAGAATATATTTGCTCTAGATGGGTCTCACCGATGCCTCTTATACTGTTATTTTTCGAGTCCGCCATGGAGACAGTATCATAGCATACAGGGAAGTCCCAGAGGTAGGCTGCTTTCCTTATCCTACTCCTCCAGGCCTATATTGGGCGCCCTAGGCCTGGTGGAGGACAGGACCGACTCAACCTCTGGCATAATCACAGGACCGTTCACCTATTTATCCAGACCACCAGTTTAGACCAAACGTTCTCAGTGTTCTCTTTTCGACCAGCCAAATCCATTTTACAGACTTCCATTATATACTTCAGGCATTCTGCAAAACAAGGAGGAGACACTGACTTCCACTCCATACAAATTTGTCTCCTAGCAATGATTATTATATAAAAAATAAACTGTGAGTCCAGACTATTGATATCATAATCTTTCGATAAACCGAAAAAAACAAGTCTACGGGAACAAATAATAGTCGTTAAGAGTACATCACACAAAAAATCCATTACCGCTTTCCAGAAGTCTTGAATGGCTGGACATTCTAAAAAGATATGAATATCGTCAGCTGCATTATGTTTACATCGGGGGCAATAGTAGTTCTTTCGTGTGATCTTGTGCAGTTTGGCCGGAGTCCAATATACTCTATAAGCCGTAAATAGATGGTTACGTCTTAAGTTTGCTGGCTTAATTAGCCTCGATGACAACAAAAAGGAATCTAACCATACTTTGTTAACTTCATCGGGAGTGTCAGGTATACAATGTCCCCATAAATTTATAACCTCTGAATTGGTTTTACTCTCTTCTTCTTTGATCAACAGTTTATACCAAAATGAGAGTTCTTTTACCCATTTCCCCCTCCTTCCTATAGAGTCAAGAATATCTGTGTCTTTCTCTTTTTGCATATTTTGACTGGACCACCAGGAAGATAGTTGATAGTATTTGAACCTAGTCAACTGCCCATCAGTAAGTTGTACTAAAGAATTCCAGTCCACCAGGCCCGAATCCCTCCTGAGATCACCCCATGTTTTTAACCCAGCATTTCTCAAAGGTTGTGACAGATGATCTTGGAGGCATAAAGGTGTACCAGGAGAGTCCCAAATTGGGGTATATGTATGGTAATATGGGATATCAAATATCTTCCTGATGAACCCCCAGTTTTTTAGTGTGGTCGATAGGATTTTAAGGCGAATTTTTAAAAAAAATTTCTGGTCTCCGAATTTAAACAAAAAATAATCATGGTCGTAGGGTAAGTCAATTAATAAGGCTTGAAACAAGCGGCCCTGTGATGATGCATCTAACTTATTTGCAAGAAGCCTAAAATTTCTGAAATGAAATGCATGACAATATGACAGAAGATCTGGGAGGGCTAGCCCTCCTATACTTAAACCCCTCCTCAGTTTCTTCCATGCGATTCTTGTAGACTTGCAGGCCCATATAAATGATCCAATTTTACCCTGTAAGGTATTAATATCTTTCAGTGAGAATGATAAGGGGATACAGTTGAATAGGAAAGTCAATTTTGGGAGAATAGTCATTTTAATGAGGTTGACTCGACCGTATATATTCAGGGGCAAGTTTCCCCATCTTATTAATGTTTTATTAATATCTTTAACCACCATATTCCAACTGAGTGATGTAATGTCTTTTAATGATTGGGTTAAGTAGATTCCCAGGTACCTCATTTTCTGATTAGCGCCTGATATAGGTGCGTTGTTATTCCATCCCATGATCTCAGTTTTCTCCTTATTTATCTGGTAACCTGACAGTTTCCCAAATTCTTCTGATAAATAAAATAACCTCGGTATTGCTACTAAATGGTCGGAAGTATATAAAAGAAGATCATCTGCGTACAACGCCACCTTCAAGGGCAGATTTCCGAGCAAAAAAGGTTGAATAATATTGTCCTCTCTAATCCCACAAACAAAAGGCTCCATATAGACATCGAACAAAAGAGGGGATAAGGGACAACCCTGTCTAGTACCTCGGGATATATCGAACCATTCAGATAGAATTCCATTAACTAAAACCTTAGCCTTTGGGTTGTAATATAAGGATCTAACCGCCTTTATGAAAATTTGAGGGAACCCGAATGCCGCCATAGAGGCCCAAAGATACTTCCAATTGACCTGATCAAAGGCCTTAGCTGCATCTATGGCGACCAGGGCCAATGGGAGATTTTTAACGTTAGCGTAGTCTATAGCTCCTATTGCTTGAAATGTTAGTTCGTTTAACTGTCTCCCTGGGATAAAGCCTCTCTGATCATGATGGATTATAGACTTAATAACCTTCGATAATCTAGTTGCTAAGATACCAGAGTAAATCTTCATGTCTGTGTTCAGCAAAGAAATGGGTCTATAAGACTCTATTCTTTTAACATCCTTATTGGACTTCAGAACCAACAATATCGGGACACGCCCACGAGGAACATGGCGGCGGGCTGAGTGCCGGTCGCGGTAGCACCGAGGTGGTTTTTCCGATGGCCGAGCAAAGACGCTGCATTTTTATCTGAAGGTGAGCATATGATGCGCAATTTCCCTTAACCATCCGAGCCGCAACTAAGCCGATCCCTCTGCTTCTCTTGCCGAGGTAAACGGCCGTCTCCGTGGACGCTGCAAGCTGCAGCGGACGGCGCTAGGACCTGCCCACCCCAGGATCGGGGGACGGAATGGACGGAATGGGTTTCCGAATCGCCTGAGGCAAGCGTGTAGAAAACACCTCTACTGGAGTTTGCTGCTAAAGTTCGTAAGCTGGATGCATTTTTTCACCTAACCCGACTTTAAACTCTGATTAAGAGATCGGCAGGCGGCAGATTTAAATATGCCTCGGATCAAGAGCAACACATCACGGTAAGGTGGAGAACAAGGGGGGAGCAGCGGTAATAGTCTCCCCTATCTCGTACATCTAAGCCAGCTGTGTCTCGCAATTCACTTGACTTTCCTTCCTTTGAGGTCGGGCAGGTTTATTCAAAGGCAAAAAAAAAAAAAAAAGAGTGCCCACAGATCTGTGCTCTCTATTTCCTATGTTGGAAGAACGCAGACGGTATTTTTGGAGCAGACTCCGCTCCGTACTACCTAGGCTCAAGCTAGGGAGTCTGGCAACTCATATACCCGAGCAACAGCCCCACAAAACGGAGGCTGAGAGAAAGAAGTTGTACTCCCTTGTAGTAAGGGGCGGGGAGAAGGGGTGTAATGTGGTAGAAACTCAAGTATCTAACACCGGGAGGTGGGGTTGTATGGATCCAACGCAGCCCGATCTTTCAGCATATGAGAACAGTAAAGCCCCAATACAAGAGTGGGTTGTATCAAAATGTTCGGAGTCTGAAGGGCAAAAGCTGAAGCAGAAGGAAAGTGTCACACTTGAAACTACTGGGTCGGCTAATGCTGTTCTAAGCTCAAATCCGGTAAAACAAGGAAATATCCCTTCTGCAAGGAGAAATAGGTACCAGTTGAGATCTAGGGTAGAATTAAAAGGGAAGGGCGCTTTAGAATTTGAGGAGAGGGAGCGGCCTATGCCACTAACCCCTTGTAAAAGTAAAAAGAAAAAGATTACCTTAATTAAAAAACTTAAGGGAGTATCGCACGAGAGTCAAGCTGTGAAAATTACCCCCTCCCTTAAATCTTTTTTTAAAGTCCTAGATCTGGCTAAACGCTCCCCAATTTTGTCGGAGGACAACATCGGCATCGTACCTTCAGAAAACCGTTACGGGGTTTTGGAGAATTTGGGAAATATGGAAAATGCAGAGGAGGGAACAGAAACGCCGAACATAGCAAGTTCAGAGCTGCACAAGGGTCAGCCAAATCTATCAGAGGTTGAAAGCACAAAGGTACTTCAAGGATCAAATGCTCAGGGCAACCTAAATAAAGCACCCCCTGTAGATAAAGCGCGAGGGAAGCAAGATACTAGACCCAAGAGTCAAGCTGTACATAGTAGCTTTAAGGAAGGTGAAGACGGGACAAGAAGAAAAGATGTAAGCAAAGACAATCCATCAGACTCTGTTCAAATGACTTTAGGTACAAGGAGAAGGTCTGAGGACTCAAGTGAGCAGGAGAGTGATCGGCTAGGGGATCTTTTTCGATCCTTAAGATGTGATATGATGTCGAAATTTGAAATATCGGATAATAACCAAAAAACAATCCAGGACAGATTTGACGTGTTAGAGTCAAAGTTAGAGGAAGTCACTTTGCGTACAGGGAACCTAGAAACAGAAGCAGCTGCTTTGAATAAAACGGTACACAGTAATCAAAAAGACATAGAACTTCTTAAAACCCAAAACAGATCACTGGTTATGGACATTGAGAGGCTGGAGACTCAAGCTAGGAGGAGTAACCTAAGGATCCTAAAGATTCCGGAAGGGGAAGAGTTGGAGGATTTAAAGGGATTTGTTTGTGGACTTTTGAGGGATGGTGTTTTAAAAGATCGCCCGGATATAAACCTGGAGGCAGAAATTCAAAGGGTACATCAGGGGTGGGGAATTCCTATCTCCCGACGCCCGAGACATCAAGATTTCTTACAAGGCCAAGAGGTTTTCATTTCTATTTTGTCCAAAGGACAAGTAGACAGTCTTACAGTAATCTGATACACAGCTGTTTAACCCTGTTGGTCACAGCCAGTTAATAAGTAGCTCTGCAAAGTTTATTGTCAGTGAAAGGGTAAATGTAAAAGCTGGGGTCTGCATTTTAATTTCCCAATAGCAGAAGCACAACATGATGAAGCTCTGCTGAGCTCAAGGTTGCAGCTCCGTATAATACTTCCACAGCACTGGAATCTTTTTGCTTTCTCCCAGAGGCTCATTTGTGGCTTTCAGGCCCTCCCCTAGTCCTTTCATTTTCTTAGAGCACAAAACGAACACGGAGCTTCTGCAGCGCCAGAACACTCACATAACTGGAAGGTAATGTTATCGGCCTCTTGGCTCCTGCTCAGACTTGAACCTTGTGACCCGCTGCCTTTTATTCTGTGCTTCACCCGTGGGCCTCAATCTGAACCCAGGATCGCTCCTCACCCTCGCCTCCGTGGGCCTGCAGTAAAGCACATGCTTTTCCTTATCATCATGCTCTTGCACAACCCTCCTTTGCACTTTGCCTTTACTGTGCACCTTATGTTTCACCCAGTGCCTGAATTAGCTAATCCCACCCCCCTCTGTTACCCCCCTCTGACTCCCCTGACCCGCCCCATTGGCCTCTCATATCCTGCATCATCCAGGGCTTACAATAACGCTCAATAGTTTCCCCATGGGGAATTCATGCAGTCTTCAGGCACACCCTCATGTCTGTCCTTGCACTGGGACTCTCGTCTCACTTCATGCGTGCACCAGGGGCATCTGAACACCCTACAGCAGCTGTAGGGTTCTTCATGGGCCTCTTCTTTCTGCAGGTCCAGACAAAGGTTCATAATTGACGTGAAAGGATATATACATGGATGAATGAGTTAAAGGATGGATGTAAGGATGGATGAGTAGATGGATGGATGGGTGCAAGGGTGAATGAATGGATGGGGTGAAAGTGGATGGATACGTGGACGGCTGAATGGTTAAATGAAAGTGTGGCTTGATGGATGAGAGAGTGGATAAATGGATGGTGGAGTGGGTGTATGGATGGCTGGGTGGAAGGATGGATAGATGGATGGATAGAAGGGTGGTGAATGTAGGGATGAATGAAAGGGTGGATGGATAGCAGGAAAAAAAGAGGATGGTTGGGGTGAAAGATGGAAGAGCAAAAGGACGGATGGAGGGATGAGTGAAAAGGTGAATGGATATGAGGGAAAAGAAGGATGGGGGGTGAAAGATGGAAGAGCAAAAGGATGGAGGGATAAGTGAAAGGGTGGATAGAGGGGGTGAAAGTGGATGGATGAGCTAAAGGATAGATGGATGGATGAGTGGAAGGAAGGAGGGATGAATGAATTTAAAATGATAGATCTAGAGCTGGAAGCATAGGTTTGGACCGGGGCATTGTGAACCCCTCTCTTTAGCAGCTACAGTGGGGGTTGAGCTTTTGATGGGCCTCATCTGTCTGCAGCTCAGCAGTCAAAGGCCCATAATTAATGTGTAACGGAGAGTGAGTGGATGAATGGATGGATGGATGAGTGACTAACTGGCTTACTAGATGGAGGAATGAGTGAAAGGATGGATGAGTGATGGGGATGGTGGATGGATGTGTTGATGAAGGAAAGGGTGAAAAGATAGATGGTTGCAGGGTGTATTGATGGATGAGTGAAAGCGTAAATTGATGGATGAGTGAAAGGATGGATGAGTGAAAGGGTACATTGATGAATGAACGGAAGGATGGGTCGATTGCTGAGATGGATGGATATGGTTGGGGATGGATGAGTAGGTTTGAATATGGATGGGCGGATGGATGGATGGACAAACAGAATGGGGAAAGTCTGATGAAAGAATGAATGTATACCAATGTAAAGGTGAAATGCTAGATATCAGTAGGTGAATGAAAAGATGAATGGGTAGATATAAAGAAATCACTAGTATTAGAAACCTTCTATAATCTGAGCCTGACATAACCAGAGAGGCTATTATCCGAGCTCTCTATAATGAGAATGCTGCCATTATTTGACGGTGCACTACATGGCACCAAAGGGACAAGTGGATTTAGTTACAGGACAAGTTGATTTTATAAAGCAACCTGTCCCATGGACAAGTAGATATTTTATTAAATTCCACACCCCTGGTACATAGAGACCCATACAAGAGACGCTCGGATAGGAAAACACCAAGGAAAATCCTAGTAAATTTTCAAACTGACAGCGTTAAGGAACTTATTCTAGGAAGATCCCTATCAAAGTCAGACTTACGTTATAAATCTAGTCCTTATATTATAAGGTCCGATATTGGTGCGAGAACCGCACAAAGACAATGGGAGCTGGGCACCAGAATGCCGGATTTAAGATTAGTGGGAGCGCATGTTCAGATGAGATTCCCGGCTATGCTCAGGATCATGTGGAAAAATAAGACCTACAGTTTCACACAACCAGAAGAGGTCGATAATTTTTTAGACCGAATAAAAAGCGAGCAGGAGGAATAGTAACAGATAGAACTGGCGATTACTTTAAAGGATGAATTTAATAAAAAACAAAACGAAAAAAAAAATAGGTAAATATAAATATAAATATAAATATGCTGTATGACAAAACTGAGGGACATGATGATTTATTTGTGATTTAATTTTGTCTCACCAAAATACAGTTAAAGGTCACGGGCACCAACCGGTTGCTCCGAAAGGCGAAGTCATCGCCAGGTACGCTGGGGGGGTTCCTCAGGGGAGAGAGGCTCAAGGGGTGGGGGTTGCAAGGGGGCAAATAAAAAACAAAAAAATCCTCATATATAAATAATTCTACACTGAACAAAGGCTTGGATGGGCATGAACCTATATTAGACCCATGATTAACCTATACAAACTTAAGGTCCTGTCATGGAATATTAACAATATAGGGGAAAAAGTAAAACAGAACAGAATTTGTGAATTCTTAAAAAACTCAGATGCTCAAATTATAATGCTACAGGAAACACACTTAGAGGCTGCACTATGCAATTCTCTCTTTAAGAAATCAAGGTGGGTTCAAGACATAATCAGCTCTAGGCAATCAGGTGTTACAAGGGGTGTTTCTATTATATTTCGAGCGAATAGCGGGATAAGCCTGAGAAAATTCTAGACAGATCAATCTGGAAGATGGTTAACTGCGGAAGTATTTATTCAAAATACCCCCTATACAATTGCAGTGTACTATGGTCCAAACGAGGACAATCCGGTTCCACTGTCTAAATTGGAATTAGCACTATTTACGACAACTGGTCCTTTAATTTTAGGTGGTGATTTCAACTTGGTCTTTGACCAAAAATTAGATAGAACTTCTAAGGTGAAATACCATGCTCCCTTAAAATCACTTGCCACCTTAGACGTCCTAATGAAAGATTTCACCCTAGTAGACGTTTGGAGAAAAAAATACAAAAATAAATTAGGCTTCACTTTTTACAGCAAAAAATACAAGAATTACTCTAGAATAGATCATCTTCTAGTAGATCAGCACTTCCTTAAGGATATTAATTACCTTTCCTTCACACCTACAGGCTTATCAGACCATGCTGTACTGGAAATGGTAATTGAATTGAACATAACTTCGTTAAAACCTAGGTGGACACTGGAGAGATCACTTCTATTAGATAATCAATTAAAAGAAGAAGTTAATGAAAAAACATCAGAGTTCTTCGCGATGAATTTAGGATCTTCCTCCCCCCCGGTTGTTTGGGAAACATATAAAGCCTATTTGAGGGGAGTTCTAAGTTCCCTAATGAGTTATAAGAGAAAGAGCATAAAAATAAAAAGAAGGGAAGATTTGGCAGTAATAACAAGAAAAGATCAAGAATTACAGAATGCAATTTTAGAGAACTCCAGCAGAGTACACTTGATAGAGAAGGAACTCATCGATTTACAGCTTCAATTAAAAGTATCGATGAGAGAATTCTTAAAGAAAAATGGGAGTCTAGCAGATTAAAAAATTTTGAGTACGGAGAAAAATGTGGAGCCCTTTTAGCTTGGAAAGCCAGAGAAGAGAGAACTAGAAATAACTTCAAAGCCCTATTACAAAGACAGACAGGAGAATTACTGGAAACAGACATAGAAATCAGAGAAGAAGCAAGATCTTTTATGAGAAGTCTCTATACTGAGGATAAAGATCCTAAGGGGGAAGAGTTAGAATCCTGGCTGATAACAAAACATCTGCCGCAAATACCTGAAACGGATAAGGTATACCTGGATAGTGAGATCACAGAAGGGGAAATCCTGGGTCAATTGAAGAAAATGAAAAGAGGGAAAGCGGCAGGCTCAGATGGGTTGCCCGTGGAGATCTACTTGGATAATAAAGACCAATTAATATCTCCATTAAAGGAACTTTTCAACCTTTTATTGATTCAGGGTTTCTCAACACCCCCCTCATGGGGAGAAGCCATTATAACGCTCATACGAAGAGTGGAGTTCTGGGAAACCCTGCCATCTGCTGCATGGTTTATGTTTGTCTCCTGCGCAGCCCGCCAGTGGTAAGTTGGGCAGCGAAAAAATCGATCACTGGACCGCCTCCCAGCGAGATTTCTCAACTCGGGCACTAGCTGCAGGGTACTGTTGCTCACATTGAGAAATCTTTTGCTCACAATGAGAAAGCTGACAGCCGACTAGAAAATCTACTCAAGCATCAGAAAGAAGCTGCGCCCTCTGGCATGCCGTGTGGTGCTCCTCGTGCTGATTTTACAGCACAGTAGAAGCTCCCCGGGCAAAAAATCAGCACAAGCAGCATGCACTAAACTCTGCCGCAAGTGGAACTCTGTGGAATCTCGCTGAGTTTTTAGGTAACTCCATGGAATTCCGCAGAGTGAAACTCCACAAGTTCCGCCCACCCTTAGTGATGATTACTTAATTGTCTGCTGACAGCTGTATTATCATGCCAGACCATAAAAGTGATGGCTAGTCCATTCCACTGAAAGAGATGTGAATGT
Source organism: Lissotriton vulgaris (assembly GCF_964263255.1). Classification (NCBI taxonomy): domain Eukaryota; kingdom Metazoa; phylum Chordata; class Amphibia; order Caudata; family Salamandridae; genus Lissotriton; species Lissotriton vulgaris. Next base: position 1,900,903,863 of record NC_141693.1, read on the forward strand.
GTAGCTGCTGTCTGTGGATTAAAGGCGATGGCGTTCGGGTTTCTGGCCTGCCCTTCAAGGGCAGGTATGAGCTTTATGATTGGTTATCAAGGCTATGCTGTGCAGGGTCCTATTGTACACAAGTCCTATATTGTGCAAATGAAAGCATTGCTCAAAGTGTTGTGGTTCTTTTGAAAAAGCACTTCACAGCCCAGTGAACAACACAAAAGCTATGCCAGGTCTTGTGCTTTAAAAATGCAGATGGAGGACGGCTTCACTCCAGCTTTTCTTTGCGTTTCGCAGGGGCAGTGCGGCCACCAACACACCCATTTCTCATAAAGTTTAAGGCAGCAGCAGAATTTGCTAAAGTGTAAAGAATCACACCTTTTTGCTGATGCAAACTAAAGTTGGAGACCTCTGTAGATCAAGGTTAGCCATGCTCAATTCTCGGTCTGAGGTACTTCCTTCAGATTGTGTGTGGTGGAGCCATACCACAGAGCAAAACTATGCATCAGGTTGAGGCTTAGTGACCGAAACTAATATAAACATTTTAATGAGCAAGTAGGTTTTCCAGCGATGAGAGCCAGGTGGTCTGGCCAATAATCAAGATTTTCTCCAGGGTCATTCTGGAGGCAGAAGCAAGTCACAAATGGGAAGCAAGAACCAAACTTGATGATTTTGAGGGATGCTGATTGGATGATAAACTACAAGGAGCATCAATTTGCTTGCCCCCCCCCCCCCAAAAAAAAACCTTTGTTGCTCATTTAAGCTGCAGTGGATGTACAGATGGATTTCCGAAGAAGGGAGCGATTATGGATTAGTATCCTACCAGGATGCGCCAGAGGGGGTATTCAGGCCATGTTATGTAGACAAAGGTCATCAGCACCAGCAGCCCATCTCCAGGCTGATGCCAACAGGTCCCTGGCGGCAGAGCTACCGCCTGCTTCCAGGCCACCCTGAAGCACATCCACCGACCATTCACCTGCCGAAACTGCAGCTTCACCAGCCAGCGTACAGCAGCACGACCTGCCCCTCCACCCCACTAAGGCAGGCAACAACCACCTCAGATGCATACTACTCAACACCCGCTCCGTCCACAGGCATGCCGTCGAATTCTAGGACCTGCTCGACTCATCCTCCCCGGACGTCGCCTTCCTGACGGAGACCTGGATGAACTCATCAGCCCCCGGCGTTGCCATAGCCATCCCAGATGGCTACAAGATCACCTGCAGGGATCACATCAACAGACCGGGAGGAGGAATCGCCATCGTCCACAGAAATACCCTCAGAATCTCGACCAATACGGAAGACACCCTCAGCACCTCCGAACACCTACACTTCCAGATCCACATCGATCCCAACACCACCCTAGAGGAACCCTTGTGTACTGACCCACCCGCACTGCCACCACAGTTCATCGACTCCATCACAGACGCCGTCAGCGCGCATGCGCTGGCCTCCACAGACTACATCCACCTCGGAGACCTCAACTTCCACCTCGAGAACATTAACAACAGCAACTCCACCACACTACTGGACAACCTCACCAACCTCAGCCTCAAACAACTCGTCACAACACCAACCCACTCTGCCAGACACACGCTCGACCCCATTTTCTCCACCAGCAGCCAGGTCGCCATCAGCCACATCACCGAACTCCATTGGACCGACTACCGCTGCATCCACTTCTCCTTCAAGAAAACCACCACACACAACCACCAGCAAAGAATCCCCACCGCAGCTGGTACAAGGTCACCGAAGACCAGTTAATCCCCACCCTCGCCCGAGACCCACCGGCCGACCACACCGACACAGCCGCCTGCAACCTAAAGCAATGAATCAACGACTGCGCCAACACTCTTGCCCCGATCACAAAACCCACAAACAGACACACCAACAGAAGAGCCATCTGGTTCACCGCCGACCTCCAGACATCTAAGCAGACCTGCCGGAGACTAGAGAAGGAAATGCGCCGCAAGCAAACAAACACCGGACAACCATGCAGTCCTCAAGTACGCCAGCCACAGACACCACCAACTCATACGAACGGCCAAAAGGACCTCCTTCAAGGAACGCATTGACAACAGCGCACACAATAGCAAAGAGCTCTTCAATATTGTGAAGGAACTTTCCTGCTCCAACGACATCCCCCCCGTCACAAGACCTCTGTGACATTCTAGCCGCCTCCTTTCACTGCAAGATCGCAGACATCCACGACCGCTTTAACACCCAGACCTCTCCATCAGCCGCTGACACCCCAGACTCACCGCCCCCCAGTCACACCGGCCACCTGAGCTCCTGGAACCACGTCAACAATGAAGATACTATCAAGACATAAACACCATCCACTCCGGCTCACCATCAGACCCTTTCCCCCACCACATCTTTAACAAAGCGAGCTCCGTCATTGCCCCCCAACTCTGTAAGATCTTCAACAGCTCATTCGAGACTGCCACCTTCCTGGAAAGCTGGAAACACGCAGAGATCAACGCCCTACTCAAGAAAACCCAAAGCAGGTCCAAAGGACCTCAAGAACTTCCGGCCCATCTCCCTGCTCTCGTTTCCCACGAAAGTAATTGAGAAGATCGTCAACAGACAACTGACCCAATTCCGCGAAGAGAACAAAACCCTGGACTCGACCCAATCTGGATTCTGCAGCAACCACAGCACAGAAACCACCCTCATCCCTGCCACCGACGACATCGGGGCCCTGCTGGAGAACAGCAAAACCTTAGCACTCCTCCTCCTGGACCTCTCGGCCACATTCGACACCATCTGCCACCACACCCTATGCACATGCCTCTACAACGCGGGGCTCCACGACAAAGCCCTGGACTGGATCACCTTCTTCCTCACCGGCAGAGCCCAGAGAGTCCGACTCCCTCCATTCCTATCCGAAGCCACTAAGATCACCTGTGGCATACCCCAGGGATCATCCCTCAGCCCGACCCTCTTCAACGTCTACATGACACCTCTCGCCAACATTGTCTGATCATACGACCTCAACATAGTCTCATACGCCGACAACACCCAGCTGATCCTCTCCCTCACCAAACACCCAGCCACCGCCAAAACCAATTTCCACGCAGGGATGAAGGTCGTCACCGAATGGATGAAGAGCAGTTGCCTGAAACTGAAGTCAGACAAGACGGAGGTCCTCATCCTCTGCTCCACCCCTTCCACCTGGGCCGACTCCTGGTGACCAGCCTCGCTGGGAACTGCGTCGACACCCACCGACCACACACGCAACCTGGGATTCATCCTGGACTCTTCCCTGTCAATGACCCAACAAGTCAACGCCGTCTCCTCCTCCTGCTTCAACACCCTCTGCATGCTCCGCAAGATCTACAGATGGATCCCCTCTAAAACAAGAAGGAACGGTCACCCAGGCTCTTGTTACCAGCAGGATGGACTACGGCAATGCCCTCTACTCAGGAACCATGCCCAAAATACAGAAGAAACTCCAACGCATGCAAAACACCTTCATACTCTTCCTCAACATCCTCCGCAACAGCCACATCACCCCCCACCAGAAGGACCTGCACTGGCTTCACGTCAACAAGAGGATCACCTTCAAGCTCCTTACCCATGCTCACAAAGCACTCCACAACGCCGGACCAGCATACATCAACAAGCAACTCACCTTCTACACCCCCAACCGCTAGCTCCACTGACCTTGCCCTCGCCACCATCCCATGCATCCACCAGACCACTACCAGCAGCAGATCCTTCTCCCACCTCGCTGCCAAGAAATGGAACACCCTCCCCATCCACCTTCGACAGACCCCGGACCTGTTGACCTTCAGGAGACACCTAAAGACCTGGCTGTTAGATCAGTAGCTGCTCCCCGCCCCCTCCCAGCGCCTTGAGACCTTCGCGGGTGAGTAGCGCGCTTTACAAATGTCTAATTGATTGGCAACAGGGGAAGACAGGAATCGGTCCCTTCATCCAAAAATGCCTTTCTGTAGGCCGATTCCAAGTCTTCCACCAGAAGAAAAAGACTGCCGCCACTAACACCCAATGTTTCTTCCATGCTAACAGGGTGGGAGGGAAAGAGATGGACAACGCTACGATGTGACTTCCTTTACGGCCTGGGTGAATGATGTAACCAGCAGCATAGTGAAGACTGCGTTGAGCACCCCGTCCTCCACACCAGAGGCCTGTGTTACGACTCAATTTAACTACTTCCATCAGAAATGCAAATGTTTTTTTAAATACCAGAAATGTTACACCCATCTCCGTGTACTTCACATCATTAAGCTGGAGCCTGTCCCAGTAGCAGTTCGTGACCAGTAAAAAATGGGGGTTACGTTATTTGCAGGCTTTTTTTTTTTTTTTTTACATAGCTCAAACTCTGTCCGACGGTATCGGAGCACTTTACATGAGCAACAGTTGCATTGCAGACAGACACATTCATTTGTCCGGAACGGAGAGATTCTTGCTTTATTGTAAAGCACTCTGACACTTCTGGGTAAAGTACGTGCTATATAAAAACGCATATATTCTAAATAAGTGATTTGCTCAGAATCACAGGATGCTTGAGCCTCCCGCCAAGACTTGAACCTGGTTCCTCAGCTTCAAGATCGGCCGATCTGGCTGTTGCATCACATGATCTCATCACATATCATCATAAACAGAATCCAAAAATATATACAATTAAAGAAACATTACAAAATGTAAAAATAAAAAAAAACTTACCTTAGCCTGTATCACGCACAGTCCCTGGTTCCCGACTCCGAGCGCAGGACCCACAGCTCCCTCAGATCCTTATCCAATTCAGATGCAGCTCTCGTGTAGCACGAGTGAAGCATCAGAAGTGGCTGGAGCAGGATGCCTCAGCACTCCGAAGAGCACTGAAGGCTGTGCCTGCAGACAGCCTGGTCATAGAGTTTGAATTGCGCATGTCGGTTTGGCTGTAGCAGAGTAGCCGGCCAAACCGGCAAGCTCATTTCATACTGCCAACCAGCTGCAATGACACACTGGACCCGCCCTGCCCTCTCCGCTTGACAGAAAGCTGTAAAAATAAAATGATAACATCCCTTTATTTTTACAGCTCTCTGCGCAGCGGGGGCGGGGGTTCCTCCTCCGTTCATATGGTGGAACCACCATTTTCTATATATGGACCCGTGTAACTTAATTCGTGGTTACACATACACTCCCTGCAACTCACTGGCGTGTGCGGTGAGGGGGGAAAGGGGGTATAGCAGGAAGTAGCAGCTGCTACCGGACAGAGGGCGAGGTGGAGAGAATGAAAAGGGGGGCTTGGGGGAGGGAGCCGACCGACGGGAGGTCTCCTCCCCCGGGCGGTTTGGGAGGGCTGCGAGGGGTTCTTTCCAGAAGTTGCCAGAATGTTCTAGTTTTTGGGCTGGTCTAGTAGGACCAGCCAGCCCAAGTATAAATTCCCCCTTTCCCGCTAACCGCCACCATTTTAGGTTTGGTGACCTGGTGGCTAGGTGCTTTAGCTTTTTGTGAGAGAGTGTCTTGTGTGTTTGTGAGATTCTTTCATTCTTTGCCGGTTGCGATTGTACTTAGAACTTAGTAATGGAAGACGCACGAGTCATTGAGGCGATGCGCCTGTTGGCGGATGCCGGTCGTTTGGATTTGCTCGCAGGAGGTGAGCAGGCTAGGCCTCAGTGCCAGGCCTCTGCCGGTGTGGTGGCTGCGGTGATGGCTTGTTCGTCGCCGAAGAAGAGACGTCCGAGTCAGGTAAGCGAGAGGGGCCGCTCCCGGTCTCGGAAGACGCCCCCACAAAGGATGGTTCGGGGGGAGCCCGGTACTTCGGAGGCTCCGGAGGCTCAAGGGGCTTTGAGTTTGGGGGGGGGTGGGTCTTCCCAAGCTCCGGCGCTTCAGTTGGGAGTTGTTGCTGGAGCAGGGGAGTTTCCGGTTATGGCAGGGCGGGGGCAGGTTTCGAAGAAAGGAGGCAGGAGTGGCCGGGGAAGAAGCAAGAAACGCTCTGCTTCGGACCCGCTGTGTGAGCGGCGGGGGCAGTCTTCTGACGGTGCCTCTGTGCGCGGGGGGCGTAGGGGTTCGGTTCAATTTGTGTTGCAGGACTCGGAACGGGAACAAGTTGAGCATGGTGCCCATGACGCCATGTTGGTCGTTAATGAAACTCAGTTTGTACCTGAGGCTGGTCAAAGGATGTTGTTATCCCCTTCAGGACGGATTCCTTACGATGGTCTAGTGGGGGAAGGGCGTGATGTGATTGCAGGTGGGCTTCGGGCTGGTTTGTCTTCTGGTCTGCAGGTCGTTGGGCAAGAGGCTGATGCGGGGGTGGGTGACTTTGGGGGTAATGTAGGGAGCCCGTTATTGTTTTCGACGCCGGGCTCGTCGGCTGGTGAAGTAGTATCTGTGGGTGGTGGCTCTAGAGGAGAGGGCGAATGGGCCCAAATGGGTGAAAGTGGTTCGTTTGGTGGTGCGAATATTGGTTTGGAGGATCCGCGTTCTGGGAGTGTCCTTGGGGGTGTTTCTCTGGGGCACGTGGAAGGTTCTCGGGCGGAAGGAGGGGGTGTTCCTTTTATGAGTGGTGGGTCTTTTCAATCGGGTTTACAGATCCGTCACCCAGTTCTTGGTTTTGGTTCTGCGGCATTTGGTGCTTCAGGAATGGGTCCGGGAAGGTTCCAGGCTCCCGGGGTCTTGAGTGCGGCGGGAGTAAACTTGCAGGGCACTTTGTTGGGCCCGGCTAGGGGTTTTGGCCAGGTGAGCGGCGGGCCTATACAGGGGCCCAAGAGTACAGCTCCTCACTTATCTGGGGCCTCTGGGGGTCCTTATTTTATGTGTGGTTCCCCTGGATGGGAACATTTTGGCGCAGCGGGGCTTGCGCAGCGCAGTCTCCAGAAGGAGTTAGCAGGCCAGGAGTCATTCTCGAGAGCCTATAGGCAATCTTCTGCTTCGGCATTGGCACCGGATAATTTGGATCACAGTGGAGACGAGGAGGTTGTAGGTGGATCTCCGGTGCGGGAGGTACTTTTGAGGTCTGATGCACGTGGTCGTTCTTTAGAGAGGGGTCGGAGAATGGCTGTTGATTCCAACTGGAGGGGGGATGTATCTGGTTGGTTTGTGGATGGTAGGAACCCTAGCACACCAGTCCAAACTTTTTCTTTGCAGGCAGAGGTTAGGCGCGGAGTTCCAGACTTGGCAGGGCGCGGTCCAGTCCCTTTTCGCCAAGGGGAAGTGAGGAGAGTGCCTAGCGCGGCCCTCTCTGTTCCACCGAGGGATCCCGCCGCGGCCAGCACACGAGGGTCTGGCGTGACCCCGCTGGCCCCAACAAGTAGCAGGTATAGGTGGCAGGCCTTGCCGGCGGCTATGGAGCAACAGAGTCAACGCGCAGGGAGGTACAGGCGCGTACAGTCTGCTCCCCCCTCTGGAGTTTTGAAATCTTTTAAATGTACAGTTGTTGATACCGGGTTAGGTAAGACCCGTGGTGACTTAATGCATACCAGTGTGGATTCAGTGGTATTGGACTACGATGAGGAGAGTCCTGAGGAAGGTGAATTGCGGGATCCTGAGGGGGGGGTGCCCTCTCATGCTTCTCATAGTATTTTACAGGCTCCAGTGGTCCAGAGGCAACTGCAAGGGAGAAGAGAGCACGGCCCATCGGGTAGGGCGCCTCGCAGACCGGATGCATTGTCCTCGGCGCCACGGGCGGAGCCATCGAGAGCTGTCTCTCTGTTGCCAGGTGAGCAAACGGCCCCACAGGCCAAACCTGTTATGGTGTCTGTGGGTACCGGTGGTGAAACTGATGTGGTCATTGGTGATGGCCGTCTGGTCAAAGGTCGTTATGTAAAAGACACTGCAGTGGGCACTGATGAAGTGATGGATGTAATGGATAAAGGGGAAAGTGGTGTTATGGCTGGTGCTTCCAGCAACGTTATGGCTGGTGCTTCCAGCAAAGTTACAGACAGAGTGGACAGTGGTGTTATGGCTGGTGCTTCCAGCAACGTTATGGCTGGTGCTTCCAGCAAAGTTACAGACAAAGTGGACAGTGGTGTTATGGCTGGTGCTTCCAGCAATGTTAAAGAGCCAGTGGCCAGTAAGGAGTTGAAAATCAAAAAATTACCATATATGGGGGTTACGAAACCTCTGGGTGCTCATCTAATGCTAAGTACCAAAGAACGTATTTGGAATGGTGAGTATGTGGAGCTCCTTAAGCTTCTACACCGGGAAGTCCGGTCTAAGGAAGGGTCCAAAGAGGAGGAATTTGAGCTGGCTAAACGCCCTAAAGTGCCTTTGAATATCGAGAACTGGACAGCTGCGTTCTTGATTTATGCTAGTGTGTATTGCGAAAAGTTCCCTGAGCGCAGCGTGTCCCTTTTTAAATACATGGACGTGATTCGTAAGGCTCAGATCACCGGGGGTGGTTTTGCCTGGTCTCAATATGACGAGGAATTTAGGGCCAGGATGGCTTGGGACCCCGAGGCGAAATGGGGTGAGCTCGATATGGATTTATGGCAACACACAATGGGGTCAGCAGCTGGGGGAAAGACCATTTTTACGGCCAGTGGTCTACCGTTAGTGTACCGGCCCTTTCAGGGGAAGCCCACCCGGGGAGGGGTGGGGGCCACTACAACCATGCCATCGGGATCTGGTTTCTGTTGGGAATTTAATGGGGGCTCCTGCACAAGAGAGTACTGTAAATTCAAACATGAATGCTCTGGTTGCGGAAGGAAACACCCGTTGTCCAAATGCTGGGACAATCAGCCATCAGGGAGCCAGCAGGGTAAGCAGTCGGGTTCAGGAAATTCCAATACGTCCTCACAGTTTTCAGGGGGTCGGGGATCCAGAGGTGCTAAGGGTGCTGGGTCCAAGGGCTCGTACACCAGTTAAATTGGACAGGCTGCGGATTGCCTTACAGGGTTACGATGATGAGTCTGCAAAACTTAAATTATTAGAAGGTTTTCAGTTTGGTTTCCGGCTAGGTTACCTAGGATCTCGGGAACGGAGGTGGTCTGCCAATCTAAAATCGGCTTCTGAACACGCCGCAGTTGTCCAAGACAAACTTACTAAAGAGGTACAGGAGGGAAGGATGGCTGGCCCGTTCCAAGATTGGCCGATCCTTAATTTGATTGTTTCACCGGTTGGCGTAGTTCCGAAGAAAGAGTCGGGGCAGTTTAGACTCATTCAACACTTATCGTGGCCTGAAGGGTCGTCTGTTAATGATTTTATTGACCCGGAGGCGGTGTCGGTCTCCTACTCTTCGGTTGAGGTGGCCATGTCACTTGTTGTGACCGCGGGCGCAGCCGCTGAGATGGCCAAATGTGATATCAAGTCTGCCTTCAGGCTGTTGCCTGTCCACCCGGACGACTGGTGCCTGCTGGGTATACAATTCGCAGGTAATTGGTACGTGGACAAGGCTCTACCGATGGGCTGTTCAATATCATGTGCTCTGTTCGAGTGTTTCAGCACTTTTCTGCAATGGTACTTTTCCCATCAGTCCGGTCATTCCCTGGTGACACATTACCTTGATGACTTTTTCTTTGTCGGATCCCCGGGCTCCGCGGAGTGCCAGAACGCTCTGGACACGTTCCATGGGCTCATGGAGGATCTGGGAGTTCCTCTAGCTCCTGAAAAGACAGTGGGCCCTACTACGGTCCTTTCCTTTTTGGGTATTGAAATTGATTCTGTACTTATGTCGGCTCGCCTGCCCGAAGACAAAAGGGTCAACATGGTGCAACTGCTGGAGTTAATGTTGTCAAAGAGGAAAGTGCTGGTGAAAGAGATTCAAGTGCTTTTGGGTCATCTGAATTTTGCTTGCAGAGTTGTGAGAACGGGCAGGACCTTTTGTAGAAGACTGGGCAGGGCTTTAGCAGGTCATCACTTGCCCCACCATCGTGTGCGTTTGTCTGCTGGTGTCAAAGAGGACTTGAGAATGTGGAAGTTTTTCCTGAATTCTTTCAATGGTGTTCCCTTGGTCAGAGACGTTGATTTTCAGTGGGACGTGCAAATGTTTTCAGATGCGGCTGGCAGTGATGGTTTTGGGCTCTTCTGGAATGGTAAATGGTGCGCGGAACGTTGGCCGGATGAATGGTTGAATGGTGGTCGCAGCATCACTTTCTTGGAATTGTTCCCTCATTTGGTTGCCTTGACCCTGTGGGGGGAGGAATTGGCGCACAAGAAGGTGCTGTTTCGTGTGGATAACATGGCTGTTGTAGAGATAGTGAACCGACAGTCTGCCAGAGACGAACAGGTGTTAAAACTTATGAGAGTTTTCGTTCTGGGTTGTTTGAAACACGACATTCATTTTCGTGCCTTACACATTCCTGGCGTGGACAATGACATTGCGGATGCTCTGTCTCGTTCACAGTGGGGGAGATTCCGTGGACTGGCGAGGGACGCAGACAGATCCCCGACTCTGATGCCGACTCATCTGTGGCGCGTAGGCGAGGTCGGGTCGTACAATTGGTGGTAGGTTCTTTGTCTGTGTCTACGGGTTCTGCTTATTCCTTGGCTTGGAGGGAATTCCTGGAATCTGGTGCTGTCAGAAGGGAAGATTTGCCTCGGCGGTCGGACGATGTGGTCAATTTTATACTGGACCTCATGGACAAGGGCCTAACCAAAGTAACTATCGCTGGGAAGCTAGCGGGTATTGCTTTTATGGGAAAGTTGTTGTGGGGTTACCCCCCGTCAGCGGGTGAGATAGGCAGGAGGATGCTTGAGGGCTGGGCCAGGGAGCAAGGGCATGTTGGTAGATCCAGGGCTCCCCTCTCTTGGCAAGTGCTTGCCAGATTAATTACAGTCCTGCCTTTGGTATGTTCGGATGATTTTGAGGCATGTGTCTTCTCAATGCTCATGATTTTTATGTTTTTTGGAGCTTTTAGGGTCTCGGAGTTGTTGGGGTCCAAACATAAGAGTGGTTTATATTGGAAGGACGTTTTTTGTTATGATGAGGGTGTTCATGTCTGGTTGTCCAGCTCTAAAACTGATCAGACGGGTAAGGGAAAAGGTGTGTGGTTACAGGCGCGTGATCCAAAGCTCACTTGCCCTTTACTGCTGGCGCGGCGCTGGCGTTCATTATGTGGGGGTGGTGATGAGGCTCTTGTTTTCCAACATATTAATGGCACCCCTGTCACAACTTATCAGTTAAGGATGGTTTTACGCAAAGCCCTACAACACATTGGTCTCGATAGCAATCTATATGGGACTCATTCTTTCCGAATAGGTGCAGCCACTGAGGCTTTTCACAGAGGTTGGACTGAGAGGGATATTATGCGGTTGGGGCGTTGGTCTTCTACTTGTTTCAAGCGCTATGTGAGGAGCTCGGCTGAGGAAGCGCAGGCGTCCTCCTCTTAGTCATGTTTTCTAATTGTCTTTTCTTTTTCAGGATCCGTTGCTGGACCTCGCTCCTCAGTGGTAACGGTCTGGATAGTGGGGCATTCCTTCGTAAAGTGGGCCAGAGTCCAGGCGGCACGAAGCTACTTTGGAGAACACCTTGGTTTTAATGATCGAATGTTTAACGTTGTATGGAAGGGTAAAGGTGGGTTGCTCTGGAGAGAGTTAATCCCTTGTTTGAACAATAACATGGTGGGCGGTTTATGCCCGGATATTTTGGTTATTCATTTGGGAGAAAATGATCTTTGTGCCACGAAAGGTGTTGTTTTACTGCGTGCTATGAAACGGGATTTAGGCCTCATCAAGGAGCTTTGGTCTGGGTGCCATGTTTTTTGGACGGAGTTGATACCGCGCAGGACATGGAGAGGGGCTGTGAACCCCAGGGCTGTCGATCGGGCCAGGAAGAAGGTAAATTCAGAGGTGTCTCGTTGCTGCAGGGGATTTGGTTTCAGCAGGATCTCGCACAGGGATATTAAATTTGAGACAGTTGAGTTTTTTCGGGATGATGGAGTCCATTTGTCACGGGTGGGCATGGATCTTTATCTATTGGAGCTTCGTGAGGTGTTAGCACGGGCATTGGCTATGCAGCGTTGATCCCCCTACCTTTTTCTTTTCGCTTCGCGTGTTGGGGGGCAGAAAGGGAGGCGTTGTGTGTCCCCTCACCACCCGCCTACCTTTCTGGGTGGCGGTGTTTTTGTGTATCAGTACGGTTTTAGGCAGATTGGTGGTTGAATTTTCGATAGAGTATTTCTTTGACTGGGGCCGGAGTATGTTGGTCATGGTTTGACCGTTCAGTTTGGTAAAGGGGGTATCTGCAGGAGTGCAGGGTCAGGCAGGGTCGATGATTACGGAGGGCATGACCAATGTTATTTCAGTTGTGGTTTGAAGAATAAAGTTTTTATGATGACGTATGTTTTATCTATGACGAAATGTTTATTGATGACGTAATGTTTTATTGATGACGTAATGTATAATGATGTTATAATGTTTATTGATGTATTGTGGGGAGGGCCCAATTATGTTAGGGGTGGGGGTTGGGGGCCTGTGTGGTTAGTTATTTATTTATTTAGCGAGGTTTAGTTTTGTAAGGCGTTGCCAAGGTTTGTATTGTAATGTGCACCTGTTTCCTAATAAAGCGGCCTTTTACACACACAAACAATTTTTGGTCTACTTTTCTCTCACCCCTCGCCCTCCCTCCCAAGGGGGGCTTGGGGGAGGGAGCCGACCGACGGGAGGTCTCCTCCCCCGGGCGGTTTGGGAGGGCTGCGAGGGGTTCTTTCCAGAAGTTGCCAGAATGTTCTAGGTTTTGGGCTGGTCTAGTAGGACCAGCCAGCCCAAGTATAAATTCCCCCTTTCCCGCTAACCGTAACCATTTTAGGTTTGGTGACCTGGTGGCTAGGTGCTTTAGCTTTTTGTCCCACCCTCCCTCCCTATTTTTCCTTAGTTTTTCTTCCCCTCGCTCCCTCGTTTTTGCTCCATTTTGGGGTCTCCTGTTCATTTTTCTTTTTCAAAAGGCTGTTTTTCTGGGTTACCGGTGTGCAGGGGTTTTGCTTGTACTTGTATTTGTCGCTAGGAGCAGGTGCTGTGCGGTGTTTTTGTGTATCAGTACGGTTTTAGGCAGATTGGTGGTTGAATTTTCGATAGAGTATTTCTTTGACTGGGGCCGGGGTATGTTGGTCATGGTTTGACCGTTCAGTTTGGTAAAGGGGGTATCTGCAGGAGTGCAGGGTCAGGCAGGGTCGATGATTACGGAGGGCATGACCAATGTTATTTCAGTTGTGGTTTGAAGAATAAAGTTTTTATGATGACGTATGTTTTATCTATGACGAAATGTTTATTGATGACGTAATGTTTTATTGATGACGTAATGTATAATGATGTTATAATGTTTATTGATGTATTGTGGGGAGGGCCCAATTATGTTAGGGGTGGGGGTTGGGGGCCTGTGTGGTTAGTTATTTATTTATTTAGCGAGGTTTAGTTTTGTAAGGCGTTGCCAAGGTTTGTATTGTAATGTGCACCTGTTTCCTAATAAAGCGGCCTTTTACACACACAAACAATTTTTGGTCTACTTTTCTCTCACCCCTCGCCCTCCCTCCCAAGAAATCATGAAAAAGATGTACCTGTAACAGCCGGCAGCCTCCTCTCCTCCGTCCCGTCCTCTTCGTGTCTCTAGTCCAGGCCGGCAGCAGGAAGCACCTGGGCACAAAGGCTCCCCTGAGCCAATCACAACGCTGCAATTCAATGTTGATTGGGCTGAGCGCCATGGTTCAGTGCCCTGGGAACAGGGAGCCTGTGCATGTTCCTCCCCAGGCTGTGTTATGCAGCCTGGTGGGGAACATGCAATGCGCACATGAACTGTTCGGTCATGCACACTCAGGCAGTGCACACCACTTCTCCCTCTGCTCTAGCCAGCCCAGCCATTGACTACAATGGGAAATATAAAATGATTATGACGTTACTTTTTTAGCATTTTTTTTCCGTTTGAGCAGTGAGGCGACGCTCCTGCGTCCTAGCCGAGGGGCCGTCACTGATGGCAGGCACGAGTCTCAGTTGAGAAGAACCATCTCCATTTCACAAAAGCAAATAAGCACAACATGTTACAGGAGAATGCTGCACGTCACAAGTTACTAATATAATCACTAGAAAATGACAATGGAGTTACAGGACCACCAGATGGCACTCTCACTCTGTGCATCTACAACGAGAACTTCCTAAAATATAGAAACCTACGCTGACCCGACGCCAGTGAACACGCCAGCATATATATACACACCGATATAGGGTCAAAGTTCATATATCGATACTGGAATAAACTACATTAAATCATCTACATTGAAAAGTTGTAAAAGGATGGGCAAAATACAAGCATTGGCAAAGCCAAAAATTCTGGGTTTAGTGCACATAGTATGCAGTGTTAGGACGTTAGCTTGAGACAGGTGGGAGGAAGCCTACAGAAGAGGACTGCGGGGGGTCCTCAGGCAGTCCAATCCAATGCAATGCAATGACTGGAGTGGGGGGTAAAGGGGTAATCAAAACCGGCCACGGGAGATGAATACTGCACTGGGCTGAGCAAAGACATGATTGACATAGTCTTAAACCAATCCCATGTGTGTGCTGGCAAAACAATGCAAGGACTGAAAAAGGCTGGTCGAAAAAAGTGAATGGCTGAACATTATGGAGTCAACGCCCACTCTAGGTGTACTAACAGCAAATCAGTGCGACTACTCTGCTGTCCAAAACCAAAGCTTAAAATCTCCATCAAAAGTAACAAGGTGAAGAAACAATAACAACTGAAAAAGGACTCACATAATCTGCAGTTTAAAGCAACACATTTTTAAAGCAAACACAAAACGTATGACATTTGAGCTTAAACGAAAACCAGGCACCCACCATGTGTTGCCAATATACACGTGGGATCAACTGAATAATGAACTCAAAAATGATATGAGACAGCACTGATCTCTACACACCAGCACATTCATCTCCAGTATTCAGGAATTAAAAGCCAACTTTCACACATCCAGGGGTTTACCACAGGCAGAGAAATGTTATGTTGTGTCATGTAGGGTATCCAGGCGCTGGAGCAGGGGTGCAGGCGTGGGGCTGAGGGTGGTGGGAGTCGGCCCAGTCGAAGAGCCAGATCTTCAGCTTCTTGCGGAGTTCAAGAAGTGAGGAGGGGGCCATGACGTGTTAGGAGCATGCTTAACCTCCTGTTCTGCTTTTGTGGCTGCAGGGGGTGTGCACGAGTGAAGTGGGGCCGAGCGCAGGTGTCTGGTGGGCTGATGGAAGTGAAGGTGGTCGTTAAGGTATGTTGGTCCGATGATGTGCAGTGCCCTGTATGCATGAAAGTAACCATAGTACAATGTAGAGGGAAAGAACTAGTATCTGAGCAGATCAAAGTGAATCACTCTGGTTTTTATTGTATATAGTGTATTGCAATGTATATTATTACATGGCTTGCGGTGTTGGATTGCTAGTAAGGTGCATTCAATGACATAATTTCGATTACCAAGCTATGTAGTGGGAAGCAAGTGGGGTACAGTTGCATCCTGTCAACAACTGAATACAAATAAGCAAAACTGACAAGCATTGTTCTTCGCTCATCATGTACATAATGTATTCTATATTTTTTTAATCAGTACCAAGCAAATTCAAATATAAAGTGATGCAAATGATGAACTGAATAGACATTCGAGATAAGACTGCCTTCCTTAGCTTGGTGCATAGAATTTGCAAAAATAAAAAGTGGCATTAAATGAAAATGGAATTAATTAAATGATAGCCCAAGAGAATCTATTCATTTTTGAAGGACTCGCAAGTCTGGAAGGGAATGTATGCCTTTCTGTTAGCAGACCCCAGTGTGTATTGGTTCCACGCAGCTTTTGGTTGTATTTTTGGCGAGGCTATAAGCAACTGGGAGGTTTAACATGAAGGGCACGTTGTAACCTTCTAATCTATTTTCACCTATGTGGGTGAGAGAATTTAAATTCATAGTTTGTGATTCTCTTTTTTAGGTCTCGCCTTCGCAACGCGTATGCGTTGCAAAGGAAAAATACCTTTTCCTAGCGCTTCAGCTTTTCAGCCAAGCATGTACACGCGTTCCATTGCCTTTAATGGCAACGCGTGCACGTCAGGAGATTCACTTGTGGGAGCGCGTGACCCATCTGGTCGCAATTATCGCTCAGGGAGAAAAGGCGAAGGAAGTACTGCAGTTTGTAAAGCCATAATGTAAAACTAAAAATATGGATGTGATGTAAACACCATACAAAATGACAATACTAGTTTTGTGAAAAATAACAAAGTAGTTTCACAGAGAACTTTAGATATTAAATATTAAAGCTTTTGAAACGTGCTACCTTGCTAAAGAAAATAAACATAAGAATTAGCATTTGTTTTATCATTATACTAATGAAACTAGGTTGTGAACTTAAGATGAAACATTGGCTAAATACAAATATTAAATAAATACTGTATATTCAAGCATATAATCAGAATATTATCTGAATAAAAAATAACCCAATGTTAATGAAGCTGTGCATATCAGCGTAAGAATGCACGGTGTCTAGAAGAAAATAAATCTTCTTGTAAAACAGAGTATAAAATACGAAAGTATATCTTCTTGTGGGGTATAGATACCGATGTATCACCAAGGTATAAATACCTATGTATCACCGAGTCGTAGCTGTCAAGTGTTCACCGAGTCGTAGCTGTCAGGTGTTTCCGAAGAAAATCCCTTTGTGAAGTAAAACAAAATGGATGCCACGTTGGACGTCAGAGCGTTCGTTGGGACGTAGACACGTAGAAACGTGAAGTGAACGAGATGATGGATGAAAGGAAGACCGTCTCAACTGCTGACGACGATGAACAAGATGAGAAAGAAAGTCACCTTGAATGTTCGTAGTGAATTCCTGAATGGAGCGGTGATGTCTGCTCAGAAGTAAGATGACGAAAAATGAAGACCACAGTGTTCTAAATCAGCCGGTAAATTTTTTTTTAAGATGCTAATGAGTTCACAAGTGTTCGAAGTTTGTAAATGAAAATATTTAATCAGAAATGTAGTCAAAATGATTTTAAATCAAAATAAACAAGCCAAAATAGTGCACAAAGAGTTTATCCTTCAAATGAGTGCCTCTACGAGTAATGTATGCAGCGAAGCTCCCAGTAGACAATACGTGAATTCATAACAATAAAGCTGATAACGAGGAAAGGTGGAAATAAAGCTCAAATTCGAGGTAGAGAATTCAAATGCTACGAGCCTGCATCGAAAATCAATAAAACGTCCAGTAGAGCTAGACTTTAAAGCGCGATTAGATATTTAAATGGCTTGTAAAAAATTTCAGAGTTAAGCTGGATGTAATTGAAAAGATAATAGGACACTTATCTCAATTAAGCAAGATAATCTTGTTAAAGTTGAGTAGATCTTCCATCAATTAATAAGAAGCACTGTAGATCTGATAGGATCTTCTTTTGGCCAAAAGCGATGGGTTCAGGAAGTGCTGACTTGACCACCTCGTCGCCAAATTTATGTTGATTCCAATGAAGAGATGAGAAGGTATTTATAAATAAGAATAAGGTTTAGTCTTATATAAGTGCAGCACTCAGATCCAAACAGAGTGTTGCTTCATCAGCTCCAGCTTATACTGGCTAGTACAAGCCCAACATTCTAAACTGCTAAGCACATCCAATTAAAAGATGCATTGACAACATAACTTAGTTAAAGGTACATAAATGAAATATAATAACAAAAAGATAAATTAACATAAATAATAAATGAACATAAGATATAACACCGCTGCTGCCATGCTCCAGTTTTCTTTAGTCACCCTATCACTCAAAATATGAACCCTCATAGAAATCCCAAAAAGAGAAAGGAAGCGTCCTACTAGCAGCCATGCCCCTTCCCGCCCCCCTTGTCAGCTCGACCTCTGGACAGGAGGAGTCCCGAAACAGGAAGCACACAACGGATAGACTGGTAGAAAACTCATCTGCTTCCTTCCCCCTCTTTAGAATGGAAACCTTCACAGCAGCAAGGTGAACAGCACGTGATTGGTGATGTCAAACATTGTCACCTCTGATGTCACAGCAAAGTGTGCATTGTCTTCAGGGTCATGTTGTACTGCGCCAGAATCATGTCTTTGTGGGATGTAAAATTACATTAAAATAGAGGCATTTAAACGGTGGCGTCCCTCGTTAGGAGGCCTTAATGGAACTGGGAGGGGAGTGGACATGACCTGGCCCAGAGGAGCATTTATTATGTCCCTAGGGAACAGAGAAAAACACCAGCTGAAAACACTACTGTGTGTTTAGTATAAGGGCGTAGAGTACAGTCAGCCACTCTTTCTGTACATGGCAATCAGTAGCATTGCTTGTCATGTCACTCAAGTCTAGGTTAGGGGTAGAAGTCAACGCAGGGGCGTAACAAACGCCCCCGCAGCCCCTGCAGTGCGGGGGGCCTCACTCTCTACAGTTAATGAAGGGGGCCCCCAGGGGACCCGGCCCCCTCAGCTCTTTGGAGGGCTGTGAGAGAGGCCTGCGCTGAAGCAAGCCTCTCTCCCTCTGCGTCTGAAGCAGGTGCAGCCTGCTCTGAGCCCCTCGCCCCCTCCCTCTGACTGAAGAGAAACAAAGTATCAATATACATTGTTTCACTTCAGTCAGAGCCAGAGGCAGTCCCGGAAAGAGGACTGGGGCCCCAGAGACAGCAGTCTCGCTCCTCTGAGGCAGCACAGAGCCCGGCCCCTACTCTCTCCTCTCAATAAGCAAAGCCCACCCCACAAGAGAAGAGACAGGGACACCGATGGGGTGGGGGCCCCACCCCACAAGAGAAGAGAAGAGACATGGACAAGGATTGGGTGGGGGCCCCACCCCACAAGAGAAGAGAAGAGACAGGGACAAGGATGGGGTGGGGGCCCCACCCCACAAGAGAAGAGAAGAGACAGGGACAAGGACAAGAAAAGAGAAGAGACAGGGACAAGGATGGGGTGGGGGCCCCACCCCACAAGAGAAGAGAAGAGACAGGGACAAGGATGGGGTGGGGGCCCCATCCCACAAGAGAAGAGACAGGGACAGGCCCCCACCCGAGAAGAGACAGGGACAAGGATGGGCTGGGGGCCCCATCCCACAAGAGAAGAGAAGAGAAGAGACAGGGACAAGGATGGGGTGGTGTGGGGGCCCCAGAGACAGCGCTCTCCACTGCTCCTCTGAGGCAGCTCAGAGCCCGGCCCCCACTCTCTCCTCTCCATAAGCAAAGCCCACCCCACAAGAGAAGAGAAGAGACAGGGTGGGACAAGGATGGGGTGGGGGCCTCAGAGAGCAAGAGCAGGAGACAGCACAGAGCAGTGCTCTGGACCCTGACAAGGGTGGGAGTGGGGGCCCCTAGAGAGAGCATTCTCCAGGGCAAAGCTCACATGAGAAGGGATGAAGCAGCAAAATGGTGCCCTCAGGTAAGCCCTCTTGTTAGAACACACCATGGGCATCCGCAGGAGGGAAGGAGGGGGGCCGAGAAGGGTGCAAGGCAGAGGGGAAAAGGGTGCAAGGCAGAGGGGGAGAAGGATGCAAGGTAGAGAAGGGTGCAAGGCGGAGGGGAGAAGGGTGTAAGGCAGAGGGGAGAAGGGTGCAAGGCAGAGGGGAGAAGGGTGCAAGGCAGAGGGGAGAAGGGTGCAAGGTGGAGGGGAGAAGGGTGCAAGGCAGAGAAGAGAAGGGTGCAAGGCAAAGAGGAGAAGGGTGCAAGGAAGAGAGGAGAAGGGTGCAAGGTAGAGAAGGGTGCAAGGCGGAGGGAGAGAAGGGTGCAGGGTAGAGGGGAGAAGGGTGCAAGGCAGAGAGGAGAAGGGTGCAAGACAGAGGGGAGAAGGGTGCAAGGCGGAGGGGAGAAGGGTGCAAGGCGGAGGGGAGAAGGGTGCAAGGCGGAGGGGAGAAGGGTGCAAGGCAGAGGGGAGAAGGGTGCAAGGAAGGGAGGATAAGGGTGCAAGGTAGAGAAGGGTGCGAGGGGGAGAAGGGTGCAAGGTGGAGGGGGAGAAGGGTGCAAGGCAGAGGGGAGAAGGGTGCAAGGCAGAGGGGAGAAGGGTGCAAGGAAGAGAGGAGAAGGGTGCAAGGTAGAGAAGGGTGCAAGGCGGAGGGGGAGAAGGGTGCAAGGCAGAGGGGAGAAGGGTGCAAGGCAGAGAGGAGATGGGTGCAAGGCAGAGAGGAGAAGGGTGAAAGGCAAAGGGGAGAAGGGTGAAAGGCAAAGGGGAGAAGGGTGCAAGGCAAAGGGGAGAAGGGTGCAAGGCAGAGGGGAGAAGGGTGGAAGGCAGAGGGGGAGAAGGGTGCAAGGCAGAGAGGAAAAGGATGCAAGGTAGAGAAGGGTGCAAGGCGGAGGGGGAGAAAGGTGCAAGGTGGAGGGGGAGAAGGGTGCAAGGCAGAGGGGAGAAGGGTGCAAGGCAGAGGGGAGAAGGGTGCAAGGCAGAGAGGAGAATGGTGGAAAGAAGAGAGGAGAAGGGTGCAAGGTAGAGAAGGGTGCAAGGCGGAGGGGGGAAGGGGTGCAAGGCAGAGAGGAGAAGGGTCAAAGGTAGAGAAGGGTGCAAGGCGGGGGTGGAATAGGGTGCAAGACAGAGAGGAGAAGGGTGCAAGGCAGAGGGGAGTAGGGTGCAAGGCAGAGGGGAGAAGGGTGCAAGGCAGAGGGGAGAAGGGTGCAAGGCAGAGGGGAGAAGGGTGCAAGGCAGAGGGGAGAAGGGTGCAAGGCAGAGGGAGAATGGTGCAAGGTAGAAAAGGGTGCAAGGTGGAGGTGGACTAGGGTACAAGGGGAGGAGGAGAAGGATGCAAGGGGGAGGGGGGGAAAGGTGCAAGAAGGAGGGCAAGAAGGGTGCAAGGCAGAGGAGAGAAGGGTGCAAGGGGGATGGTGATGAAGTTAAAAATGTGCCCCCCTGGAAACATTTCTGCAGACAACCATGGAACGCACACTACTTTGTAAGGGAGAGTGGGAGAGAGTGGAGAGAGAGAGAGTGGAGAGAAACAGTGGAGAGAGAGAGTAGCTAGAGAGAGAGAGTGGAGAGAGACAGTGGAGAGAGAGTAGACAGTGGAGAGAGAGTGGAGATAGACAGTGGAGAGAAAGAGAGTGGAGAGAGAGTGGAGAGAGCATGGAGAGACACTGGAGAGAGTGGAGAGAGAGAGTGGAGAGAGAGAGAGACAGTGAAGAGAGAGACAGTGAAGAGAGAGACAGTGTAGAGAGCGAGTGGAGAGAGCGAGTGGAGAGAGCGAGTGGAGAGAGCGAGTGGAGAGAGGGGAGAGAGAGAGGGGAGAGACCGAGTGGAGAGAGATAGAGTGGAGAGTGGAGAGAGAGAGAGAGTGGAGAGAGAGAGAGAGTGGAGAGAGAGAGAGTGTGGAGAGAGAGAGAGTGTGAAGAGAGAGAGAGAGAGAGAGAGAGAGAGTGGAGAGAGAGAGAGTGGAGAGAGAGAGAGAGTGGGTGGAGAGAGAGAGAGAGAGTCGAGAGAGAGAGAGAGAGAGAGAGAGAGTGGAGAGAGAGAGAGAGTGGAGAGAGAGTGGAGAGTGGAGAGAGAGTGGAGAGTGGAGAGTAGAGAGACAGTGGAGAGAGAGACAGTGGAGAGAGAGACAGTGGAGAGAGAGACAGTGGAGGGAGACAGCAGAGAGAGAGTGAGTGGGGAGAGAGTGAGTGGAGAGAGAGTGAGTGGAGAGAGAGTGAGTGGAGAGAGAGAGAGTGGAGAGAGAGAGAGTGGAGAGAGAGTGGAGAGAGAGAGAGTGGAGAGAGAGTGGAGAGAGAGAGAGTGGAGAGAGAGAGTGGAGAGAAAGTAGAGAGAGAAGGGGGAGAGGGTGGAGAGAGAGAGTGGAGGGAGACAGTGGAAGGAGACAGTGGAAGGAGACAGTGGAGGGAGACAGTGGAGGGAGACAGTGGAGGGAGAAAGTGGAGAGAGAGACAGCAGAGATAGAGTGGACAGAGTTGAGAGAGAGAATGGAGAGAGGGTAGAGACTGACTGACTCAGACTGAATACTGACTGACCAAGAGACTGACTGACTCAAAAACTGACTGAGAGAGAGAGTGACTGACTGACAGAGAGAGAGAGACTGGTTGAGAGTGAGACTGACTGACTGACAGAGACTGACTAAGGTAGAGAGAAACTGACTGAGAAAGAGAGACTGAGAGAGAGAGGCAGAGACTGACTGACAGAGAGATAGACTGATTGACTGTGAGAGAGACTGACTGACTGAGAGAGACTGACTGAGAGAGACTGACTGAGAGAGACTGACTGAGAGAGACTGACAGAGAGAGACTGACTTGGAGAGAGACTGACTTGGAGAGAGACTGACTGAGAGAGAGACTGACTGGGAGAGAGAGAGAGAGAGACTGACTGACTGGGGTAAAGAGAGAATGACTGACTGAGAGAGACTGACTGACTGACTGGGAGAGAGAGAGGCTGACTGGGAGAGAGAGACTGGCTGACAGAGAGAGATTGACTGACTGAGAGAGATAGACTGACTGACAAAGACTGACAGAGAGAGAAAGAGACTGAGAGACTGACAGAGAAAGAGAGACTGACTAACAGAGAGAGAGAGACTGACTGACAGAGACTGACTGAGAGAGAGAGACTCACAGAGAGAGACTGACTGACAGAGAGAGACTGACTGACTGACAGAGAGACTGACTGACAGAGAGAGAGACTGACTAAGAGAAAAACTGACAGACTGAGAGAGACTGATTGAGAGAGACTGACTGAGAGAGAGACTGACTGACAGAGAGAGAGACTGAGACTGACAGAGAGAGAGAGAGACTGACTGACAGAGAGAGAGACTGACTAAGAGAGACTGACTGAGAGAGACTGACTGAGAGAGACTGACAGAGAGAGACTGACTGACAGACAGAGAGAGAGCGAGAGACTGACTGACTGACTGAGAGAGACTGACTGAGAGAGACTGAATGACAGAGAGTAATAGACTGACTGACACAGAGAGAGACTGACTGACAGAGAGGGACTGACTGACAGAGAGAGACAGAGAGAGAGAGAGAGAGAGGGACTGACTGACTGAGAGTGACTGACTAAGAGAGACTGAATGACAGAGAGATAGACTGACTGACTGAAAGAGAGATACTGACTGACAGAGAGAGAGAGAGAGACTGTGATGGAATTGGGGTCAAAGTGTGTATGAACCTATGCAATGCCTCTCAAGATTGCTATTGTCTAATAAAAATAAAAATGTATTATCAAAATGTGCTCTTTGTAGTTACATCTGCTTTTGAAATACTGCATTGTCGCATTGTCTAATGTTTTTAAACGGAAACGAGAAGGAGCAGTGGATGCACTTTTGTCAAAACTGAACGATAAGTGGGCCCGGTGTTGTATATCATGACAGGAGTCTGCATCAGGAAACCCACCTAAAATTGGGCAAACTTCCCCGGCCTACTGATGGCAGGGGCCCTGTAAGGGATGGACCATCCCCTATGACAGCCTGCTGGCAGACTAAGCCCAACCTTTAACTCCACCATCCAGTGTTACTTATAACGGCTGCATTGGTGACAGTGGCGTAACAATCGCCCCGCTTCCGCTGCAGTATGGCGGGTCGCTAGCCTCAGAGCTCTAGACTGGCACGGAGGATGGGAGGGGGGCCCCCTCCATGTAGTTTGCAGGGGGGCCCCCTCATGTTTCGTTACGCCACTGAGTCAACGTTGGATTTAAAAAAACCTTCAAAAGTCCCTAACCCAACCCGCACACACCCACACTATTTCTGATAAAGGATCACATGAAAAAGTTTACACTTTTAGTGAGATCTGCCAACCAGTATCATTTTGGCAAACAAGTATTTGAGTGTATTTTTAAGAGGGATAACTGAAAACAACCGCAATATTCGTACATTCAAAGTTTACTGTTTTTAGAATATTTGTTAGAAAACAGGTTTGATATTGTGGGAGGAGACGGATTTCTTTTGTTTAAATAAGGGGGCGCAGCATAAAAAAGTTTAAAAACAAACGTATTAAATTAATAACGTCCCTTCAAATGTAGTTTAAAGTTTATAAATATGTATAACGGCACAAATACATGATAAGTGTTCGGTAACCTCAATGCCGCATGTTGTCATTACCTTAAGCCAGTGCTACCCTCAAGTTTAGTTCAGGGCATCGCAAGCAGCCGTCGACCCCTATCACTTTGCAGGTGAGAGCAGAACTCCAGCCTACTCAGCAGCCATGTTTGCAAAAGTAGCCATGTGGGTGGAAATAAACAACGCAGAATTTTCGGAGGTGTGCACGTGAGAAAAGGGGCGAAGTTGACAAAAGTGTCAGGTCCCTGTTTATGCACCCAAAGGAGACGTGCCCTTCCCCTTCGGTTACAGCCGTACAACAAGTGAGGAGTTACTGGTGGGGCAAGATGTCAGCTCTCAAAACTCCAAAAACAGACTTATTGGGCCTTTTATGGTTCGGATTACACAGGCCTGTCTGGCCAGCCCTGGGCCCAGTGAAGAACGTTCTACTCCTAACTGCGAGCAGTAGTTAATTCTGTATTTGCAACGGCCAACTGCCCCCAAACTAGTGTGCAATCCCCCTACTGCGTTAAAAATTTGCAATATTAACCCCTGCTCCAGCGCCTGGATACCCTACATATTTTACAGCCCCGGAAATTGCTACTCAACCAGCTGAGTAAGGCTAACCCTTCTGTGTAAGGCTGACCCTTCTGTGTAAGGCTGACCCTTCAGTGTAAGGCTGACCCTTCTGAGTAAGGCTGACCATTCAGTGTAAGGCTGACCCTTCTGTGTAAGGCTGACCCTTCAGTGTAAGGCTGACCCTTCTGTGTAAGGCTGACCCTTCAGTGTAAGGCTGACCCTTCTGTGTAAGGCTGACCCTTCTGTGTAAGGCTGACCCTTCAGTGTAAGGCTGACCCTTCTGAGTAAGGCTGACCCTTCAGTGTAAGGCTGACCCTTCTGAGTAAGGCTGACCCTTCTGTGTAAGGCTGACCCTTCTGTGTAAGGCTGACCCTTCAGTGTAAGGCTGACCCTTCAGTGTAAGGCTGACCCTTCTGAGTAAGGCTGACCCTTCAGTGTAAGGCTGACCCTTCTGAGTAAGGCTGACCCTTCAGTGTAAGGCTGACCCTTCAGTGTAAGGCTGACCCTTCTGTGTAAGGGTGACCCTTCGTGTAAGGCTGACCCTTCTGTGTAAGGCTGACCCTAAGGCTGACCCTTCAGTGTAAGGCTGACCCTTCAGTGTAAGGCTGACCCTTCTGTGTAAGGCTGACCCTTCTGTGTAAGGCTGACCCTTCAGTGTAAGGCTGACCCTTCTGTGTAAGGCTGACCCTTCAGTGTAAGGCTGACCCTTCTGTGTAAGGCTGACCCTTCTGTGTAAGGCTGACCCTTCTGTGTAAGGCTGACCCTTCTGTGTAAGGCTGACCCTTCAGTGTAAGGCTGACCCTTCTGTGTAAGGCTGACCCTTCTGTGTAAGGCTGACCCTAAGGCTGACCCTTCTGTTTATGGGATCACAAGCAGCAGTGTATGCATCCTAAAGGCTGTAGGTACAACCGCGTTCTGCCACACGCATATCCACCTGCGCTGAAAGAGCACCTGCCCCCAATGCCTCACACCCTGCCACTGATGCCCTGGCACTGCAAGAACAGCTGCTTGCTGGTGCCCCACCTCCAAGCCCACACGCCTCTGCACAGAGGCAGCACCAAAGACCAAATACAACTTCCCAAAGGGTCAAGGTGCAGAGCAGGCCTGGGTGCAGAGCAGGCCTGGGTGTAGAGCTGGACACAGACTGCAGCTTCCTCAATCCAACTTTGAGGCATAGCTAGGCCATTCTGTTTTAGGCTTAAACCTATAATAACTGATACAACCCCACCGAAAAGGAACCAACACTCACGGAAGTGTATTCGTGGTTTCCACGTTTTTTTGGGGGTGGGGTTCAGACTATATGCGTACTTAAATGTGTTAGGTGCATGTTTTTAATACCACAAACACATTTATTTTATGCATGATTTGCAGGGGATGATCGAGTTATTGATGGTTGGTGCATTCATTTTTAGAGTAGATTTTTTGGCCTCCAGAGCATGTAGAATATTTTATGAAGTGTTGTAATTCTTAAGATAGTTTTTTGGAGCATTTCAGGATGTATGGATATTTTATGTTTTTTAAAAGGTACCTTTTAGGGTGATTTTTTTAAGGATGGGTTGTGGCATATCTGGGAGTATATGTGGGAAGTGTATTAAGTTTTAGAACAGTTTGGGTTGTATAGTACATTGTATGTTTTAGGCGTATTTTTAAAGTTTTAGTCCTACATTTTTAAGGATGGGCTGCAGGGTTCATACAGGATATGGTTGAGTAGTGAAAAAATTATGTGAACAGTTTTATTGAGTGTTGGTGTGTATGGATCATTTTGTTGTGGGGTGCATTATTTTATGCTACAGTCAAATTTATATTAGGTATGGGTAGCAGGGAACATAGGGTTTACCAGTGAGTAGTGTATTCTTCTTTAGGACTGGGGGTTTCAGCCTGTATTGGGAGTTTTCATTTTAAAGCAGAGTGTTTTATTATTCATTTACATAGTAATTTGAAAATCTGTAGTAATATAATGTATTATTTTCTGTGGAGGTTATAATAGAAATATTTGCCCATAGCATTATTTAAATGTTAATGTGTATATACGTTTTTTAAAAACATTTCTTTTATTGATTTTAATGCCATTACTCCAAGGAAGAAAAATTCATGATACATCAATCCAAATTCACAAAGGGCTGATAATACCACAGCTATCACAAGAATAATTAACAAATTATGCTATCCTAAACTAATACGTGTCATAATAAAAGATTTTTACTTTCCCACCCAATCCCCTGAATAGGTACCAGCCCCACAGAATCTCAATATGTTCCTCTTTCTCTAGACGCTTATAATAATAGCAGTACTTCTAATAATTCCCTGTTTGTAATGAATTCTTTTATAAAAAGTGTCTGTACCCTTTTGTTCCAGCAAGAAAACGTTTCTCCTAAAATATTGCATACAAAATAAGAGAATTTCATATTAATCCCCAATTAATGCACATTTTAAAGTGAATGTGCCCCCTTAAAGTGCAATTATTCCTGGAAAATTCGATTCCTCTCAAAATGCCTCCAGCATGGTGAGACTATTTCATTTCAATCCCGGATTATTACATATCCGAAAGTGCTATTCATCAAAAGAAGTGCCAGTGCTTCCTTAAAGTGCCAATGTTATGAAAAGACAAAACCAAATATTTGTAACCTGTTTCTTTCAGGTTTTCCTGAGGAGGGGTCATATATTAGTTAAAATATATTTTTCAGGTCTCGAATACTTGGATTGTAAATCAGCTTAACTTTGATATTTCTTGGAATATCATGGAACGGAGGTAGTAGGTAAAAAATACTTCCTCTGGAAAAATGTAACTAAATACTCTATCCTACCATACTAGACTTTTAGTAATCTTTGTTAGGTATTTCTGTTTACTTTTGTAGAATGGGGTTGCATACCGTTTGGAATAAGCAAGCCAGCGAGGGGCATGTTAGTTATATATTAGTAGTGCAGAATGTCAGCCACCTTTTGTAGGTGGTCTACACATCCACATGTTCCAAATAATTGTACTTTTACAAGAAGTTGTGCTTTCATTTCTTTTATTTAATTGAAACTCCTGGTTGTAAATTATTGGTGAAAGATTGCGCTTCCCTAATTTCTTGGAAAAGTTGTTCAAAACTTTCAAGAAATTAAAGAATGTAGAGCAAGCGGTTGGTTGATGCGGTTGAACATAGTGCATTTCTTCAAAACCTTCCTCCTTCTTGGCCACCCCGCTGCTGCCGCCCTGCCCGTCCAAGCCGTGTTTCCACCTCTGCTGTTCTTGCTTCTGCTTCCTGGTTGGCCCAGCCCAGGTTGCTTGGACCTCCCACATCGTGGCATTCTGCAACATGGTCACGCAATGTTGTGACATTGCATAGTTTTGGTCAACCCAAGCTGGCAAGGACTTTTCGTATCTAGCTTGGTGGCGCTTCGAGTGCACTGGGATATACAGTATGAACGGGAAAATTTGGATTGGAGCAACAGGGAGTTTTGTCCCAGTTCAGCGCAGTCTGAGATATACGCAGAGTCAAACGTGTTTCCTGGTGGAGCCAGGCCAGGTGACTCGTGGGTCGGGCAGTTGTTGTTAGGCAGCCACCAGGCGCTCTTTTACCCACTGCATCCTATCCCCCCGTGGGTTTGGAGGTGCAGGGAGCGGGGTGGAGGTGGCTCCTAGGTTTTAGCCAGCCAGCCAGCCAGCCAGCTGTAGACCTACCATCCAGAGCCCGGGGAGGCTCACAGAGTCCAAGGTGCCCTGGGACCAGAGTTCGAATTCTTCCTCCAGACCCGGTTATCTTCTTCTTCAGTCCACATTCCTTTATTGTGGATGAAGACGACTACTCCTTCACCCCGTGAATAGTAAGGGGATCTAAAAGGTCTTTGAAGGAGCGCAAAGAGACTTTCAAGTAATTGGATGAGTTGGGGGCTTGTCCAAGAAGGAGGTAAGTTTAATCTCTGTTTTCCCTGATGATAATTTCATCAATTGTTTTTGTTGGTCCAGTAATGAATACCTCCTCTCGTACCTCACTTCTGGTGCTTCGCTGCAAAAGAGCTCTTCTCAGTACTCCAATAGGTAGTTCTCAGGGGAAGAGTTTGTAAAATGATGAAAACAAGAGGGAAGAAGATGACCATTGAATCTGTTCGAAGTGCTTTATCAAATGGGAAAGCACCACACTCACCTCTTGTTACTTCAATAAAGAACTTTGTTCTCAAACCTTTTAATAATGGAGCTCTTTCATCACAAGAGGAGGGGAACAAGATACCCCATGAGCCACCCAGAGAATCAGACTTAGCAACAGATGTACTGTGCTCAGCAATGGATGTAGTGCAAATAGCCAACCTCTTGGTGTCTTCCTCACAGACTACACGTTTGACCACAAGCAGGGGTCCAAGACTGTCTTCTTTACCCTGTTTAGATATCTCTTTATCATCCTCCTGTTCCTATGATCCTGAACACTCACTGCTGAATGGATGTAATGTTGCTTACGCAAACCACTTTGCATGGCATCTTGGAAGTGCTGGTGTTAGTAAGGTCAAATGTGGTGGACCAATCAACATTTTTGAAAGGCATTCGAAATGAGCTACAGCATTTTCAAAACAATGTAGACAAAACCATGCTCACCCAGCTGCAAACGGTCTCAGAGCCTCGGGCCATAGTGCCCTTTTAGGAAACAGTGAGAGTCAATTAAATTCGGTAGGCTCTGTTTATATTTCCCAAATGCCCTCTGCTTGTGAGGAAATAGCACCATCTTTTAAATCCTTCTAAATTTACCTCAAGGTTTTACTGTGCACACAGGGCAAGTAATCAGAATGTTTTTTGGAGGTTTCATGCCCCATGTGCAGGCTGAAAGAAAGCCTTGAGTATGAACGGAAAAGCCTGTAACGTGCCTCCCCCAAAGTCAATACTCGAGGCCCCCTGGTGATAGATTTGTAGACGTTTCCTCACACAACAAGCATTGGCAATGCAATAGGTCTCGCATTAGAAAAGTTGGAGCTATTGGTCTTGTAAATGACAAATATTTTATGTATTTGCTGGTTTTTAAAAAAGCTAAATTGATAGCTTTGTCATTTACAATGCCAATAGTTATAACTTTCGCGAATGTGACACCTATAGCATTTGGAATGCAACATGTTTCGTATTTACGTGACTTAGATGGCAGCTCTGGTCGTTAGGCCACATCTCTAGAGAGCAGGAGAGTGCAGCAATATAAAAATCTAACATTTTGTAATAAGGACTTGAGCCAGGAAGAAGAACGTGGAGGCAAAGGCGCGATCTTTATAGCAGCAGACACAATCTGACTCTGCAGAGTGGGAATTTATCAGGAGCAATAAATAGCACCCAATTAAAATGTTTCTCTGAAAATTGTAAATAACATGCAGCTTTTGGCCCTGCACTGACCACTCCAAAATCCGCATGCCCCGTATTTAAACGGACGTTTCACCGAAAATTATTGGCAGATTTGATCTGCCAAGATTTACCGGTGAGGCGCTTTTTCTTGTAATGTTCGCAATTAAGATATGAACGACAATCGGTGATTCTGCACACAACTTTCCACAGTGTGTTCCATAAATACGTGGCTGCTTTTCCACGCACACATTTTTTTCAGGATTTACCTAGTGAAAATGTCTTCTTGTGTTCCTGCAAAACGTGTAATCCGTTTTGACTGAAAACTGCCATTAACTAGTCCCTGTATTTTTAGTTAGCAGCTCCTTGAAAGATTGGCGTTTTCAGTGTTAAAATGTTTTTACTACACGTGCCAGAGTGCAGCCTTCTGTGGCCTAAAAAAACGAAAACTGTCTAAAGGTGACAAGAATGACAATATGATAATGCCACTTTGCTGCTATGAAACCGCTTCTAAATAAAATATACAGGAATACGAGAGCATTCTGTTTCAACCCCCTGCTTTTTTTCCTCTAAATTGCAGTCACAGTCACGATGAATGTAAATTACACCCGAAAGAGCTTTATTATTCCACATGTTGGTGACAATGTGGAATATCAGCCAATTCTGCAATTCCTAACGAGCTTAAGCATAAATGTCCCCTTTCTCAAGATCAAACAGTACTTGTATCATTTCCTCTCTCTTAACTTGCTTTACAAGCCTCTTAGGAGAGGTAAGATGAGCCCGGGCCTGGCTTTCTTATGGTAAAACAGCACCATTAACGTGTGAAGGATTCACCTCTGTTGTGAGCACGCAAGCAGTTGCCCTTGGACTGCTTGCTGTGTTGCCACCTTGGCTGTAGAGAGGGCGGGCAAAGTGTTCTTGCTGATTCTATTGTGATTGTAATTGCATCTATATAGCGCTTACTTCCCTCAGGTGAAGTTGAAGCGCCTCAGATTGCATCCAAATAGAACACAGGCATGCGAAACAGTAGTGAATGGGTCTGTGGGGTGCAAGAAAGGCACATAGCTGAGGTATACGAAGGAGCAAGGAAATGTGTGTGTTGTGTGCCTGGGCGTGTATAGAGAGAGTGTGTCTGCTTGTGTGTGCGCGGAGGGGAGAGGGGGTGGGGGAAGGGGGGGTGCCCGCAGTTTTGCTGTTCCCAAGAGCTGAAAATCGCACCTGTTACTTACCGATTAGTAGACCTCGGAAAGATGAGAGGCTGGGTCGGTCCTGTTAAGATTTAAAGTCGTGGCGCGCAAGTCATGCACAAATAAGAGCAGCAAACGCTCCTCTTACAAATCATCGATGTTAGAGCAAAAGGTCTGTAAAACAATATAATCAGTCAAATTAATATCAAATAATTTCATATATTCATCAGTTAAAGAGAATAAAAAGCAGATGGGATAGATCAACCGCGACTTCAGAGCGGGTCAGAATTTTTAATATCAATGTAAATGGGAGCAATTACGGCATTAATGCAGGACATTTGAGGACATTGCAGATCCACTTGATGCGGCTTGTGTAGGGAGTTGTTTTGCTTTACAGCTAGATTTACGCTACTTCACATGTGCTTTCATGTATGGGCATTGCTTCTAAGGTCTGTGTGCAACCTGCAAGACTCTGGCTCGAATCTTGGTGTCCCCCCGCAGCTTTTAATTATTGCTAAAATTCGTACCATTAAGGGCTCATTACAAAGTTTTTAACAGATCCCTTGAGACCGAGAGGGATGGACGAGCTGCTCTCCCTGCTGTTACGGCATTAATGCAGGACATTTGAGGACATTGCAGATCCACTTGATGCGGCTTGTGTAGGGAGTTGTTTTGCTTTACAGCTAGATTTACGCTACTTCACACGTGCTTTCATGTATGGGCATTGCTTCTAAGGTCTGTGTGCAACCTGCAAGACTGTGGCTCGAATCTTGGTGTCCCCCCGCAGCTTTTAATTATTGCTGAAATTCGTACCATTAAGGGCTCATTACAAAGTGACGAAGTCATACCCAAGTACAAATATCGATATAATTGAACTGTGGAGCATTGACAACTACTTTCCCCGTGTCCTGTAGGTGGCGCAATTGCGCCATTAGCTTGCAGGGTGTGCCTCATTTGTGCGTGTGATTGCATATCGTACTCCAAACAATTAAATGTGGGGGTAAAGGATTAAAGGCTGGAGAGTCAAATCGTGCACCAATTCTAGGAAAATTTTATTTAGGGAAAGGGTAGCATCTGCACCAGTGTTGATGCATAATCTGCATGGACAGCATCTCACGGTCATGCCGAAGACACTAACGGATTGTTCTGATGTTGTGTTAGTTCCGCTGCTCCGTGACAAAACTCGATACTAAAGGCTGCAAGAGGACACAGTTTGTTTGTGGCCGTCTGAACATGTGGCAACCAATCAAGCGGAAAACGAAAGCCATGGAAAACTAGATGTGCTGGCCGGCCAGCAGTGAATAATTAGAGAGAGGGGAGGTGCTGGGGAACAGATGGCCATGAAGCAGGGGGCGGGGCAGCGAAACCCTTTGAAGTCACGGCCTGTGGCCGTGAATAAGTGACGGCGGGGGAAGCCTTTGATGTGGCAAATGCTGCTGGCAGGGGGAAGCCTGTGGGGAAATGCAAGCTCGTGCACGAAGGAGCTTGTGGTCACGTGATTTCACATGAACTTTTGAAAATCCGCATTGTAAAAAGTCAGCTTTTGGATGGACAGCAAAAGGTTCGAGTAAACTCGACCTAAAAAACCAAAATCAAAAGTAAAATCGGGTATTAAAGATAGCCCTGATCCCATTCTTTCACCCTTAGATGTCTACCCCACTTCAAATAATAAAGGCCTAACATTAGCTCGTAGCAAGGTGTCTAAGCCTCAGATTCCCAATAAACCTCATAGAATCACCTTCTGCCTCCAAATTATTCCTCAGCTCTGAGTTGTTGTCCTCAGATCTATCGTTGTATATTACCCGCCAGGGGGGAAAAAAAGAAACTACGTCCTTTGAACCGCTCAAAAATCCTCTAGATATTTAATCACATTCCCTCCCTTGCAGGGATATCTTCATTGGACCTAACTTAAGTTGGGATTCAACATGGCGAACAAGGTAGAGAAATTTCTAGAGTCTTTTATTTCGCCCTGTATTGCGTATTTAGTGCTCAAGGCAGATGAGGACTTAGCTACGGTAGGACTACAAGCTCTCTGCCCTCTAAAAAAGATCCTCTCCCGCCAGTTCCTCACCCTTTGCTCTATTCCTCCTGCTGTCTTAAAATGCAAGGCAGATTATCTGCCACCCAATGGGAGCGATTTATACCCTATAAACTGCCCGTAAGGCCTGGATGTATACAGCAAAGTAGCCAACTGCCCAAAGTTTTAAAAGTGGTTATAGTAAATGATAGTCCCCTCATGCAGACTGAGCAATCGGTACGAACCAGGGTAATAGTTTTTTTCCCTTACAGCACCTTTAGAAGGATGGTGACTGAAATACCAGGCTTTGTTCCCCATAGAATGAGGGGTCCTCTCTAAACCTGAGAATCCGGAGTTGGAATATCCATGGGTTCGAACGCTTTAGAAACAGTGATGAACTGGAAGAAAGTTTGAAATCCTTTCATTTGTTATTCCTTCAGTAGTGCTGGCTGAGAGAGGACCAGACAGTAGAAGGCTTTATGGCACTGAATAGTAAAGGCCGGAGCCGGGGTAAGAGGAGAGCATCCGCAGGTTGCCTAACCCTAGTATCTACCAAGTTGATGAAGAGATCATTGGAGGTTATAAACATGTCAAGTAGCCTGCAGTTTTCTGTGGTTGAAATGGGCTTGATCAAAAACGTTTATAGATACTTCCTTCGTATAAATGTCCATCTTCATAAAGAAGACCATCAGCGAATAAAAGGCTGGCTGGAATAATTTGAGTTCTCTTTCCAGCATCTGGCAGCAAAATATCCGGAAGCAGTCATAATAATGGCTGGAGATGTAAATGCTTGTCTTCCCTGTACAATAAATTACAATAAAGAGAGGGTAGATCTGCCCCGTATTTGATCAAGTATAGGCTCAGTTGGAGTCCAGAATTTTCAAAAGTCACTCATTTTAGCACTCACCAATTACTCAAGACCATATACATTTTAAACAGAGGCACTTTTATAAAAAATATATCATTTTTATTCTTGATTGATTAATGTATTTTTATATATAGCACATTTATACAAACTCATTTTTTTGAAAAATTTCATGATTATACGGTAAAAACATATATGTATACACACAACCCATCAACCTTCCAGCATTCAAACTTCAGCAAATTCATACATCACAACCAGTCATACTCATACAAGGCTCATTCAGACATTCTACTCAGATGGAATTTGAGGTATATTGCTCTGAGGACATCCTGAATCTTCCTCTCAACCATAGGCCGGGGCAAGATCGTATAATGTTCAGGGTAGATGGTTTTCAACGCCGACGCGCGTTTCGGTGCCAGGCACCAAAATTAGGCCGCACCTTCGTCAGGGCAAGATGGGGGGAAGGAGTGGTTGTATTCAACAGTAAAATAAATACTTCTGATATCCAGGCACTCTTGGTTTCAGATACACCTCAACGTCAAGTCTGCAGTGGAGAAGTGGTAAACAATCTATTTCAATAGATAGCACGTTTTCGGCGCCTTTCCTGGGGTCCTAGATATATATTAGAGCGAGAAGCGGGGTATGGAGATAGGTAGTAGATCGATATTCGAATTCTGCCTTCTAGGTAGCGTTTAATAATTGAGGTGTTGCCGTAGCTCTTAATCCTCTATGAGACAATGTTCTCTGGCGATAGATAGCTCATACTCTGCATCCGCATATTTCTTAAAGGGACAGCCCAGGCGGCGATTTCACCAGGGGGTGCCGTGAAGATACGGGCAGTGTGGTAACGATTCCTCCTCGTTTCACATCCGGCAGCCGGTGGACGTCCGGTGAGCGCTAAAATGAGTGACTTTTGAAAATTCTGGACTCCAACTGAGCCTATACTTGATCAAATACGGGGCAGATCTACCCTCTCTTTATTGTAATTTATTGCTCTTTCCCCCGCTGATCTGCCTCACATCCTACCCTCGGGGGGGCCCCTCACTTTGTGATTTATTAGATGTCTTCCCTGTACAGTTTGAGCTACAGCTGGGGGAAGCCCTGGAATTTTATAACTTTCCTCCAGCGCAGTTTCCTCCTGATGTCATTAAAATAGAGGCTAAAGTGCTGAGTCAATGGCAGGCGAAATCATGGTTTGATTCATCTAAACAGACAATATAAAAATGATATGCCAGAAGCAGCAACTTTCAGGCAGGGCCGGTCTTCAGAGCCCATTGATTATTTATTCACGTCCCTTTGGCAGTTCAATCTCTTTATGAATTTTGAGGTTGCAAAACATGAGGGTAGTGATAACTGGGCAACTACAGCAGTCCTTGACCTGTGCGAGCCAGTGTCCCCTGAGCGGGTATTGCCTGTTGGAATGTCTTATCGGCAAATGCTTTCAACACACTTGGAGCCTATTCATCTCCAACATTTAGCCGCCACTTAAATAACAATATACATTTCTTGTGCAGACAAAAAAAAGCTGCCTTCTACTATAGTAAGTGGGATGAGGTGCAGGAAATTATCCTCTCCAAGGATCAGCAAGGTTTTGGGCAAATGTCATCGAGTCTGGTGCTCTAAATAGGAGTACTCCTGCCTGTATGATCCCAGAAGATCAGTGGGCTACTTATTTGACAGATCTATATAGGGGACCTTCTGTCCCAAATATACCCCAGAGATTTCTCAGACAAAACTCCCCCTTACTTTGTTTTCAATAAAGGAAGTAAGAGCAGTCATTGAGAGAGTAAAACTCTCCCAAGCCGCTGGCTCAATAACATTCCATCAGTAATAATCAAGTCGAATAGTGTTTGGTGGACCCCGAATTATTCAGCCATGGAAAGGGTCTATAGTAAAATCTATTTTTTTTAAAAAGGGAGTAGGCTTATTAGCTTTCTTGATATCTTACTAAAGATCTTTTCCAAGATTATTTTATCTAAACTTGAAGACTGGCTATTGAAACCAAGAGAATTCCAATAGAACAGGAAGGCTTCCGGGAGTGCCAGTCCCCCACATAGATCACTGTTTTGCGTTATGGGCCAATATTCGGAAGTCCCTGGAAGGAAATCAAGGGCTGTGCTGTTTTGTCGACGTCAGGACAGCCTTTGATTCTGTGGATAGGGACATCCTATACAGAAAACTTGTTGCCTGGGAGCTCCCATTAAACCTTGGTGTACTTTAATCTTTGCATTCTGGTAATTGGGCTCAGGTGGAGCTAGACAAGTCGGGTAAATTATCTCAAAGAATCGCCATCAAGAATGGCATTCAGCAGGGGTGTGTTTTAGCACCCCAGCCTTTTAGTCTGTTTTTAGCCGACCTCCCCACCTTTATTTTACAATGCAAGTCTTTCTCCCCTAAAATCTTGAGGTAGCATATTGATTGTCTGCTTTATGCAGAGGATCTGGTATTACTGGAATGTACCCCAATTGGTTTGCAGAGGAAACTAAATGCCCTAGCAATTTATAGTAAGCAGAATTAGCTTCACATTAACTTGGAAAAGACCAAGATTTGGGGTTTTGGGAAAAAAGTAAAGAAATTTAGCTGGTACTTAGACACACAGGAGGTGGAGCAAGCCGACCAATATAAATATTTGGGCTTGACTTTTAGGAGGAACCTGAACTGGGGCACATATTGGGATGTCATTAGGCAGAAGGCCCTATTGCAGGCCAGCTGTCTATCAAGATTTGATCGTAGATTTGGGGTGTTTTCCCATATTCCACTACTAAGGGCCTATGAAGGGAAGATACCTCTGTTGGGTTTGTATGGAGAAGAGGCCTTTTCCCTGGATCCTACTTATGAATGGGACCGATTAGAAGGGGCAGTTTTTAGAAGGCTTTTAACACTCCCCCAATGGCACCATGATTCAAGCCTTAAGGAGAGAGTTCAATCTGGTCTCTTGTAACCTGTTGGCCTTCACTCTGGCCATAAGATATTTTAATACACTCTCGGTAGGTGATGAGGTATCTAAAGTCTCCAAATTGTGTTGGGAAGAGATTTAAGGTTGTGAACGAAGGTGGACAAAGGAGGTAAGAACTAGATTAACTGTGTTTAAGAACCTCCATTCAGACAGTGGTAAAATTACATCCTGGTCCCACTTACCAGGCAAGTATGCATTGAAAGAGTCTGCAGTTTTGGTGTCTGACCCTAATGACCTATTCTACCTGAGCAAGAAACCATCTATTAGTTTCTCAATCACTACTCTAGGCTAGGACGCTGTTGTTTCCTACCTGTTACAGTTACCAGATCCAGGGCTGCGAAATGAAATATTAAGGGTCAGAGTGGGATGTAAACCAATCCACTCATCATTATTGTGCCAGGTTTCAGGATAACCGTGGCTTCTGCCCTTTGTGTTTTAAATATGAGACTGTCCATAGAAGGAAAACTGTGGAGCTATTATCAGAAATGCGTTATTTATTGTGGCAGTTGGCATTGCTCGGTTTACACTGTCTGTTAAACAGAGTTTTAATGACGAATTGTAGTGGGAATGGGGTGTTGGGTAGTCAAGACAGGGCTCATTTATTGATTTTAATTTCTAAATGTGTTTTTAGAATTTTTTATGGACAATTGTCTAAATAAACTTGTTTTTCTACCTACCTACCTACCGTACCAATTGAAAAAGAAAGAGTCTTAGCAGGTCATTCAGCAGTTCCACCAGTCAATGTTTATGCATAGAAGTTTCCTATGACCCGACCTGCTTAAATGGCCAATCCAGGTAACTTCAAACATTCAACAATGGTGCTAA
The DNA here is from genome assembly GCF_964263255.1 of Lissotriton vulgaris. Taxonomy (NCBI): domain Eukaryota; kingdom Metazoa; phylum Chordata; class Amphibia; order Caudata; family Salamandridae; genus Lissotriton; species Lissotriton vulgaris. The sequence continues at coordinate 1,900,941,393 of NC_141693.1, forward strand.
TTTCTTTTCATTACTACTAAAGTATTCACTCTGAGTAATGGTTGTAAAATGGTCAGCCACTAATTCAGGACGCACAGAGACTAAATCTGGAAGTGTTGTGATTGATTGTAGTTCACAGTCTTTCAAGTACTCTCCAGCTGGAGATAGTATTTGAATCTTTTGCCAGATTGCTCTGGAAAAGTGAAAAAAAATCCCTGACTCTGAAGGGTCCGGGTAGACTTGACAGTTATTGTTAATATGAAGTCATTTATACTTTTTCCAGTTTTTTTTGCTGTTGTTTTAATTCACTTGTCAACCAGTAGTGCATAAACTAACACTTTTGTAGTGTCATTTGAATGTGCATGACTAGTGTAAATGTGGGTGAATGGATAAGTAATATATTTAAATACGTCATCAATCATTTAAATTTCACTTCTCAAGCATTGTTGCAAATATTGTTTTTTACCAAGTGTCTTGGTTGTCATGCAGGAGGAAAGGGTCATTACTAAAGATTATTTTTAGTTGGTCAGGAATGTTCAGAGCATAGAGGCCCACATGCATCAAGCACTTTTTCATTCGCAAACGGTGCGATTCCTTAAAATCGGCCGTTTGCGAATGCAAAAGTGCTTTTTGGGATGCATGAAGCAATTTTAGAATTCGCAACATTGTTGCGAGTTCTAAAATTGCGGGTGCTTTTAAGAAGTCGCAGATGTGCGACTTCTTAAAAGCAATGCATCATTACTTTGACAAGTGGAAATTCGCAATTAGGGTTCCAAATTTACCGAGTGGTTGAACCACTCGGTAAATTTGGAAAAAGTGTTTAAAATGCTTTGAATGTTTTTTTTTCAACATTCATGTTTCACACACACATGTCCTTAGGACATGTGTGTGTGAAACATGATGCGAAAAATACATTTCAGGGGTGCATGGGGGGGTCCTTTGAACCCCCCCCTGCACCCATGAAATTTTCTAAGTGCCACTCGCAATTTGCATTGACTCCTATGGGCCTTTTGGCCCATAGGAATCAATGGGAATTGCGAAAATTAACTTAAGAATTCGGTATTTCTTTGGGATTCGGTAAAAATTGCGATTTTTACCGAATCACAAAGAAATACCGAAAAAAATGATGCATAGCATTTTGCACTTCTTAATTTGCGATTCCTTATTTTTCGCAAATTAAGAAATGCAAAATGACACAATGATGCATGTGGGCCAATATGTTTTAGGTTGTGTGGAAATGTCCTTATTTGCTTGTATTTCTCTGCTTATTATTCTTAAAGGTGGGATAGCAGGCATTTGTCCAGCAACATGCATGGGAATATTCCAGGTCTCCTCTCTATATTCCGAACCACCAGAGGGCTCACTAGAAGTGACTGTTAATAAAAAAAAAAATCAACTGTTATGCAGACTGCTATATCTGTCAGTGGTTATGCTCTGATGTTCTTTCTACAAAGTCTACTAGAGTAACCATTCTGAGCACTCAATAGACATAGAAATAGTTTACTTACAATAAATGTGAGGGTTGGTGTACCTTTCCATACAATAAATATACCACATGTGGCTTAGCAGTCTATTTCCCCTGTTGGACACTATAGGTTTTGCTGGTGCCATGTTTTCCATATCTCATTTGTACTTCTGTTCATACTGGAGGCAAATGCAAAGATAACATTCTCACTAAACAGTTTCATTTAGTTTACTTTGTATGTGTTTTATTACATTTAACCTGATTAGCTGCCCTTTGTTTTTGAAAATGTGTCTATCCCTTTTAAGGTAGAATTTCTTCTGGGAGTTGTGTGAGATTTGTTAGGACAAGGAATTGGGTTGGTAGGAAAGAGAAAAAGCATCAGTGTTTTATGTGTTATTTTAATGCCCATTGATTATGGGAACAAAGGGCCTGCTTACGACTTTGGTGGTCCTCCCACGCGCCACCATGCCAGAGTCTCGCAGGAGGACCGCCAAAGCCGTGCCCACACCGCCCACCGGATTGCTGTTGTAATCCTGTGCGGGTGTACGGTGTCACGATGGTGCCTTTCTACGGCTTGTAGGAGGACCTTAGACAGATATCACCGTGACATTGGTATACATTCCTGCACGGGAAGGAATGCACCATGTTGTGCATTCCTTCCTGTGAATGAATAATAATGTGAATAATGAATACTTTTTATTTGTGTGATTAATAAAAACCAATACAAAAGGAGAGCAATCAATATATAAAAGAGATATTTTAAAATAAAATAAAATAATATGTATATAGGGGATAGGTATAAAACCACCATTTGGTATTTTTTTTAAAATTTTTAAAAGTGCAGTCAATTTTGTTCCTTCGTCTACTCTGGTGGTGGTCAGATTACATGGGGCCTTCTTCCAGATAAATGGCATGTTGTACTGTAGTTGGCTTGTCTATTAGGGCTTGTTGAGCATGGTAGATGAATTTGGCGAAGTTGGCCATGTGCTTCACTGTATCCAACAAGTATAGCCGAAGGACTGCCTCCTTTGTCGTCCGCAATCCAAGTTGGAGTAGGATGGGTCTTAGATTAATTCTACGGACCGATAGCAGGGCGGGACAACATAATAAGATGTGTGTCAATGTTTCTCGCTTATAATGGCAGAGGCGACACTCCGTAATCGCTGGTCTTGTTTTGAGTGAAGGGTACAAGTGTTTTAAGGGAAGCACATGCAATCTAGCTGCAAGAATCCTTTATAGGGCTTGCCTACCCAACGGCTGTACAAGATGTGGTTTGTGGGCATGTGAGATGTAAGGAGAGCTTTGGGTCTCATGGAAGCCTCTGGCTGTCAAAGCTTTAATGTCCAGTTTAAGAGAACGAGATCTTACTTCCTTTTTTTATTGCAGTTTTAATAGTTCTTTATTTAATTATGTTGGGGTCCCAGTTCTCTGTGGCTAGACTCAAAAGGTCTTTGGCTAAAGCCAGGCCCGCTGACCACGGGTTACCTGGCTTTTTAAATATTTTATTTATAACAGACTTCATTGAGTTCTCTTCCTTCCTGTGCAGGAACTGGACTGCAAAAATAGCTCCCCGGAATGCACCCCCAGGCACAGAGGCAACAGGGGGCCTTTACAGGATCCTGAGTTGCCGCTCCGCCGCCCTTTCCATGGTGAGTTTACCGCCATCGAAAGGATGACAGGGAGGCAACTCGTAATATGCTGGGTGGTGCTGCAGCGGCACCACCAGTATATTACTGCCTCTGACCGCTGAGCCACCACCGCGAGATCAGAGATCCCTGGCAGTTGCAGCAGTCCTGTGGTGGTGGTCCGACCGCCACACTTTTAATGCTTTGCATGGTGCCACAGTGTGGCGGTGGACAGATCGCCACCACACCAACAGTCCCAAAATGTAAAACACAACCATATCTGATGGTTATGAGCTGCATGTACTGTGATGATTAAACTATTTTTCATTGCCGTGGTAAATACAATCACATTTTATTACAAAAAGCCTCTGATAAAAACTGATTCTCATTATTTTAATTTATTGTCAACATAGTAAAGAGATATACCTTTTTTAATTTCTTTAAAAGAGGTTGGTTGTTATTTCATTGTACCACCAGTAAATGTTAAGTTGTTGCTTATGCTTAACATTTGTTCTCTCATCTTTTGGGATTATAGTCTCATTTATATAGGTCGTTTTCTTGAAAATCAATGGAAATATTTAATCATGTTGAGAGTTCCTCCCTTTAAAAAAAACGTTTTCTTTCCTGATGGTATCGAAGTACATTATTCTCCTCCTAAAGATCATATATTTTACATTTGAAAAACGTTTTAACTTTTGGGGCAAACATCAATTAACGATGTAAATATTTTTTTAAAAAAGGAAATGATGATGATGTGCACTTACCGTTTTCAATATATAGAGGGCACTGTTGACAAAGTCTAACCCAGCTTGTGTGGTCAGTTAGATTCCGTAAAGTAGTGTCCTACCAAGTGAGAAGAGAGTGGTCGGCATCCATTCACAAATGGGATTAGATGTCACAGAAAAGATAAGGGCAATTGGTGCAAATTGTATTTTTAAAACGTAAGTGAACATTAGGTCTGACTGCAGTAATTTAAAAAAAGTTATTTGTAGCAAAAAGGTTAATTCGCTTGTGAGAGCCACTATATTAAAGGGATAGGACCACTCTGCTCTGGATGTCTAATATCTTTTTATAGAACTTACAAATGATGTGCGTGCATCTCTCGGACCTACCTGGAAAAAGTTCATGTTAGCCAAGTAACAAACTTTAAAATACAGAGCCGGCCAAGGCAGCCGCACCTGGCGCTGACCTTAGGAGGCGCTGTGATTTGATGTAACATGATTGAAGCACCGCTGCAAAGTACCTACAGCCTGATTCATCATACTCCCGTTTTGCGAGCCCCTAATAGCGATACATAGCGAATCGCTATTAAGGACTCGCAAAACGGGATTCATGTAGGAATATGCAAAAAAAATGCGATTCCTACTAATTCCTTATTTGCGATTAGCAAATTGCTAATCGCAAATAAGAAATAACTCCCCATTCATTCCTATGGGCCAAAAGGCCCATAGGAATGAATGGGGAGTATTCCTTATTTGCAATTAGCAATTAGCTAATCGCAAATAAGATAGCAATTGAAAGGGTGCCAGGGGTGTCCAAAGGACACCCTGTAGCACCCCTTAAATGCTAATATGAACAGGGGTTGCGCACACACATGTCCAAAGGACATGTGTGTGTGCAACATGCAACTCGGAAAAATGCTTTTAAAAGCATTTTTCTGAGTTATCGCTATTTACCACGAGGTTTGACCTCGCGGTAAATAGCGGCCCGAAATTGCGATTTCGCAATTTTTAAATGGATGATGAATTGCATTTAAGGAATCTCAAATAGAGATTCCTTAAATGTAATCCATCGCAAATTTGCGAAAACGTAATTACCGATTTTTGCATTTGGGATGATGAATCCCAAATGCAAAAATCTCACTCGCAAAGGGCCAGATTCTCAGAATCTGGCCCTTTGCGAGCCGAATTCAGCTTCATGAATTAGGCTGCTAGTGTTTCGGACAGTTTTCAGGCAACAATAGAAATGCCAGGATAACTGGTGATTAATGTTCCTGCTAGAGAGAGACTAAGTTTCGTCTTGTGGCAGTTCTTACCGAAAAGTATTGCACATAGGGTGAAATATGCCTGCTGCAAAGAACGTGCAGATTGCAGAACTGTATTTTATGGTGATAGCTCAGAAGGTTACTGCTTTTGTCGCAGAGATGCTTTTCTTACTTGCTGTTCGTAAGTTGCAGTGCTAATATAGAACAGTGAGCTGTGAGCTGACATCAAAGCGCTGCATGCAAACTGCAAGGAATGGGATTGGAACCTTGTTTTTCTCCAGTCTTTCATTATCCTAATGTTGCTAAAAGGTTAGTTTGAGTATTAATACATTCTTTTTTAGTAAAGCTAACCCCAACCAATGTGTTATGTTCTAAATCCAGAATTTAGGCGTCTCCAGACCAAACACTCTTAAAATATCCTGCCCACTAGTATCGATGATGTGATTCCAACACCTTCAATCAATCATAGAATTTGTAAAGCGCGCTGCTCACCCGTTAGGGTCTCAAGGCGCTGGGGGGGAGGGGGGGGAGGGTGGGGTCGCTACTGCTCAAACAGCCAGGTCTTGAGTTGCCTCCTGAAGGCGAGATGGTCCTGTGTCAGTCGGAGGTGGGTGGGGAGGGAGTTCCATGTCTTGGCTGCCAGGTAGGAGAAGGATCTTCCTCCGGCGTTGGCTTTGCGAATACGTGGGGCGGTGGCAAGGGCGAGGCTGGCAGAGCAGAGCTGGCGGGTTGGCGTGTAGAATGCGAGGCGGTTGTTGAGGTACATGGGGCCCGCGTCGTGGAGAGCCTTGTGTGCGTGGGTGAGGAGTCGGAATGTGATTCTCTTGCTGACAGGGAGCCAGTGCAGATTCTTCAGATGGGCAGAGATGTGGCTGTGGCGGGGGATGTTCAGGATGAGTCTTGCCGAGGCGTTCTGAATGCACTGTAGTTTTTTCTGGAGCTTGGCTGTGGTTCCGGCGTAGAGGGTGTTTCCGTAGTCTAGGCGGCTGGTGACGAGGGCCTGGGTGACCGTCTTCCTGGTTGCTGTGGGGATCCATCGGAAGATTTTTCGGAGCATGCGCAGGGTGTTGAAACAGCACAATGAGACGGCATTGACTTGCTTGGTCATCGTGAGGGAGGAGTCCAGGATGAAGCCCAGGTTGTGTGCGTGGTCCGTTGGCTTCGGTGCGGTGCCCAGGGCAGGGGGCCACCAGGAGTCGTCCCAGGCGGTGGGAGAAGGTCCGAGGATGAGGACTTCCGTCTTGTCTGAGTTCAGCTTCAGACGGTTGAACTTCTACCATTCCGCCACTTCCTTCATTCCTTCCTGGAGGCTGGCTCTGGCGGTGGCGGGGTCATTGGTGAGGGAGAGTATAAGCTGTGTGTCGTCGGCATAGGAGATGATGTTGAGGTTGTGTTTGCGTGCGATGGCTGCGAGGGGGCTCATGTAGACGTTGAAGAGGGTGGGGCTGAGCGAGGATCCTTGTGGGACACCGCAGATGACTTCGGTAGTTGCGGACCGGAACGGGATGAGGCGGACTCTCTGGGTTCTACCGGCGAGGAACAAGGTGATCCATTCTAAGGCCGCGCCTTGGATTCCGGTGTCGCTGAGGCGTTGTATCAGGGTGCTGTGGCATACCGTGTCGAAGGCTGCTGAGAGGTCCAGGAGGATGAGTGCGGTGGTTTCCCCGTTGTCAAGCATAGACCTGATGTCGTCGGTAGCTGCGATGAGGGCGGTCTCAGTGCTGTTGTTAGCTCGGAAACCGGACTGTGACTGGTCGAGGGATCCGTTCGTCTCGAGGAAGGCAGGCGGAGAGTTGACTGTTGACCGTCTTCTCGATGACTTTGGTAGGAAACGGGAGGAGAGAGATGGGTCGGAAGTTCTTGAGGTCCGTGGGGTCAGCAGTGGGTTCAGGAGGGCGCTGAGTTCAGCGTGCATCCAGCTCTCTGGGAGGGTGGCTGATGCGAAGGAGCTGTTGATGACGTTGCAGAGTTGGGGTGCGAAGATGGAGACAGCTTTGTTAAAGATGTGGTGTGGGCATGGGTCGGTGTGGGAGCCGGAGTGGATGGTGCTCATGGTGCGGGCGGTGTCTTCGGTGCTGACCGGGTTCCAGGTGCAGAGGATGGCGGTTGGGTGTGCTGGTTTGGTGGTTGGGTGGTTGATCTGTGTGCCGAAGCTGTCGTGTATGTCGGCGATCTTGCGGTGAAAGAATGAGGCGAGGGAGTCGCAGAGGTCTTGCGAGGGTGTGATGTCGTTGTTGCAGGTGCTGGGGTTGGAGAGCTCTTTAACGATGCTGAAGAGTTCCTTGCTGTTGTGGGTGTTGTCGTCCAGGCGCTGTTAGTAAGTGGTTCTCTTGGCGGTACGGATCAGTTGGTGGTGCTTGCGGGTGGCGTTCTTGAGGGCTGTCATGTTCTCTGTAGTCTGGTTCCGGCACCAGGTCTTCTCCAGGGAGCGGTACAAAAGGTAGTGGTGATGGACGGAGCATCTGAATCAATCAAACACTCACACCCAGTCAAAAGATCTGGGTTTAATCCATTACCGTTCTTTAGCCCACTCTGCCACCCCAGTTCAGACATGGCTATATGCAAACCAGTCTGACCCTGTGCCTCATGGGAACAGTCCAGCCCGAACTGCCAAGCCATGTCTTCCCTGGACCGGAAACAAGCTTCCGAGGACCGGTTTCTGGCATTCCAACTGCCTTCAGCCCGGCTTGCTTGAATCCAGTGGCAAAGTGAGCAAGGGACTCACGTCTGAGCATACCCTCCCACACTTATGGCGGCCAAAAGCGGTACAAAAGGGGGTGGTGATGGACGGAGCATCTGAATCAATCAAACACTCACACCCTGTCAAAAGATCTGGGTTTAATCCATCACCGTTCTTTAGTCCACTCTGCCACCCCAGTTCAGACATGGCTATATGCAAATCAGTCTGACCCTGTGCCTCATGGGAACAGTCCAGCCCGAACTGCCAAGCCATGTCTTCCCTGGACCGGAAACAAGCTTCCGAGGACCGGTTTCTGGCATTCCAGCCGTCTTCAGCCCGGCTTGCTTGAATCCAGTGGCAAAGTGAGCAAGGGACTCACGCCTGAGCATACCCTGCCATACTTATGGCGGCCAAAAGCAGTACAAAAGGGGGTGTTGATGGACAGAGCATCTGAATCCTATGAGGCATAGGGTCAGACTGATTTGCATATGGCCATGTCTGAACTGGGGTGGTGTGGAGTGCCAAATAAATGATGGATGTAGGCCCAGATCTCTGTACTGGGGTGAATGTATGACATTGTTCTGCATTCTGTCCATCAACTGTGGTTTTTGCATTCTCCAGGGAGCGGCAGGTTTTCCTGGAGTTTACGAGGTCGTCCGTGAACCACGAGGCGTTCTTGCTGTAGGGCCTGCTGGGTGGTTTCTTCAGTGGTGCGAGTTCGTTGACGCAGTCGGTGATCCATTGTGCGAGGTTGCGGGCTGCTTCGTTGGGTCCGTTGTGATGGTTGCAGGGTTCTGGCTGAGGGAGGTGGTGAGCTGGTCGGCGGGGATCTTGCTCCAGCTTCTGCGGGGGGCTTGCTTCGGGTGGTGGTGGGTTGTGGTTTTCTTGAAGGAGAAGTGGACGCAGTTGTGATCTGTCCAGTGGAGTCCGGTGGAGTGGCTGAAGGAGATGTGCTTGCTGGAGGAGGAGACGGGGTCGAGCGTGTGGCCGGCGTAATGGGTGGGGGTGTTCACTAGTTGCTTGAGTCCGAGGTTGGTGAGGTTGTCCAGCAGGGTGGTGGTGTTGCTGTCATTGTTGTTCTCCAGGTGGAAGTTGAGGTCTCCTAGGATTATGTAGTCTGGGGAGGCGAGGGCGTGCGGGCTTACGAAGTCTGCGATGGTTTCGCTGAATTGGGTGCGTGGTCCCAGGGGTCTGTAGATTAGGGTGCCTCTGAGGGTAGTCCTGGGGTCGGTGTGTATCTGGAAGTGCAGGTGTTCGGTGGCTGTGAGGGTGTCTTCCGAGCTGGTCGTGATGCGGATGGTGTTTCTGTGGACGATGGCGATGCCTCCTCCGGTTTGGTTGGTGCAGTCCTTACTGGTGATCGTGTAGCCGTCCGGGATGGCTATGGCGATGTCGGGAGCTGAAGAGGCGTTCATCCAGGTTTCCGTGAGGAAGGAGACGTCCGGTGCTGTTGTGTCTAAGAGGTTCCAGAGTTCAACTGCGTGCCTGTGGACGGAGCGGGTGTTGAGCAGGATACACTTGAGGTGATTCTTGCTGGTGGTAGGTTTGGCGGGTGCTGGTCCTGGGGGGATGCAGGTAAGTTTGCACTCCTGGCAGGTGAAGGGTCCGTGGGAGCGTTTCGGGGTGGCCAGGTAGCAGGCGGGGTTCCGGCCAGTGTTGAGTGCGCGGAGGGTGGTGGTGTGGTAGGTTCGTTGGGTGCGTTGGCATCGTCGAGGTCCAGGGTTCCTGGCGCTGGGCGCGGTCCAGGCGCAGACGGGCGCAGATGGGCTTGCCTTTGGCGCGCCTTCGGCGCAAAACCGGCATGCCCGGTGCGCGTATGCGCGTGCTCCATATGAGGTGAAGTGGGAGGGAGGAGCAGCTGGGAGGCGGGAGCGGGGCGGCCAATGGGGTTATAGTGGAGAAGGGGGCGGGGCCGCGAGGGAGCGGTGGGGCGGCGGGAAGCGGGAGGGGGGGCACACCGGAGTACAATGCGCCGGGCTCAAATCCGTGAAATTACAAAATGAGGGCTACAAGACAAGTGAGAGCAAGAGGGCACAAATCAGGAAATCTCAAATGCGGGCAACAAGACAAAGGAGAACAACAATGTGATGGGCTCAAATCCAGGAAATTCACAAAAGGGGCTACAAGACAAGAGAGAGCAAGAGGGCACAAATCAGGAATTCACAAATGCAGGCAACAAGACAAGGGAGAACAGCAGTAGTCACGAGGAGCAGCAGCGGGGAAACCCACGAGCAGCAGCGAGGGGCACCGATGCTAGGGGTGACGCACTACAGCTGACGAGCCGTGGAGCGTAGGGGGTGTCCTGAGGTCAGGTCACACTCATGGTCTTATGTAACAATTCCTATAGCGTGATTTACACACACACACATGATTCACTGTCTCTGTATAATGTGTGTGTGATATAAAGTGCTCTGAAACCCTACACTAGTATGAGCAGCGCTACAAGCAAATAAAACACGTGAGAGAGGGGTTATGGCAAGAAGAAGGGCACTGTTGGAGGATGGTAGTGAGGAAATCAATGGAGAAGGAGGTCATGGGGGGCAACAAAAAAGATTGCTGCATCGGGCGCTACCAGCCTGCCCAGTTAAAATACATGTAGCGTACCTGGTTATATAATATTGAGCATATTTGTATATAAAATATGCAGCACTTGCACTGGAGCCCTTGGGCCTTGATGAACAAATGTATAATATATGTGACACAAAACCATATGAAGCTAAACATAACAAACTTGAAGTAAAAGCTAAAAATTCACAAGCAGTCAGCATAATAATCAGGGTTTGTAAAGTGCACTACTCACCCGCTAGGGTCTCAAGGCTCGGGGGGGAGGAGGACTGTATGCAATAATACTAGTTGTATAATTATTAAAATCTGATTTTAATGAGTGATCTTTTAGGCTGTTGGAGTTATCTAACGAATGCATTACAACTTAATTGATGCTTCCTCTTGCTTTAGAAACTTGAAAAATCCAATTTTTACAAAATATTCTCAAACTAAGCCCTTCTTTTTTGGGCTAAAAACAATTGTAGATAACATATTGGTGGTGTTTGGCAAATTTCTGCTAACTTATTTAGCCCTACTGATTGGAAATATTCCTGATGTACAAATTAGTTTTACTTAGGGTGGTTTAGGTACCAGCTTGGGGTTAATTCCTAACCACAAAATAATGATATTTGTTGATTTATCTTCAGAATTCAATTGAGTTAGTATGTTAACCTCTCCGATGCGTCGGGCGACCGGGAGCTGTCCAAAGTGCGCATGCATCAAATTCCGCCGCACCGCGGAGGAATTTGCGCCGCGTCGAAGAGGTTAAAATGAGAGATTAAAAGTTGGACCCTAGCTTTCTGCATTTAGTTAGGGATTTGCACATTACAGCCTTAGAATCCGCCATAGCAGGCTCTACCGGTCAATAAAGGCCCTCTTTAACAAGGGAACTGGCATTTAATGGCTGGAAAAGCACGCTACGCCAGGCTCTAAGGTTAATGGAACATTCCACTCCTAGAGGGCAGAATGTTCTAATTTATAAAACAAAAACCTTGCAGAGCCCCACAGGACTGAAATCCCCATGGGCTCCGTGAGGCCTTTGTTCACAGCAAAAGCTGTGAACAAACCTTAGAAGGTTGATGCTCCAGGCTTCTACTGACCATTAAAAGCCCGGAGCACTCCATTGCCTTCAATGGATCGCTCAACATTCCAATGGTCTAATGATACATAGATTAATAATTGTAAGATCGAGGTAGGTAGACTAGGGTGTTGCCTAGTACCATTCCTTTTTAATATCTTTTTAAATATTTATTTTCCTGATCTTCTACAATTTTTAATAGAGAATCTTTGTCAATAAAACTGAATATCTATTTTTTTGTATGCAAAATATATAGTTCTGCGTTCACAAACCCCAAAGGGGCAGCGGTTGACCAGACAGAGTGATTTTCTCAAGAGTTTGGAGGGTGTGGGACATCTGCCAAAAACTGGTGAAGGTCTTGTCCAACCTATGTAGAGTGTACAGCCTCATATACTCTCTAAATGACTCCTGCCCGAGAAATATGCGGATATAAATGGGCATGCATATAAATGTGAAAAACTGTACTAATGCTTTTACGCCTAAGCTGTTACCGGCACCTGGAGGGAAAGAAGTCGACAGCCACTGATCCTAGTAGTAAACCATATTATTAAGTGGTTAATTCACATAACGATAATGCTGCAAAGGCTTTCAGAGCGTTTATTTTTATTGTACTTACAAATATATTTTTAGTAAAAATTGCTTCATTCGTGTTATATGGCTGTTAAGTTTGGGGTGGAGGCCTCTAATGCATCCTGAGAATGTGTCAGCAATCAAATAAGTCACGATTGCGTTTGGCTTAGCTCTCAGACAGTTACAGAGGTAGCTGAACACCTTAAGTCCAACATTTGGTAAGAGCAAAGGAGAGCCACAAATTAAAAATTTGAGATTCCAGTAAAAACATGTTAATTACACAAAGAGTCCTAGCTTTTTAAGACCCTTGTGAATGTCTTGTGAAATGAAAAAAGAAAGATCCGCTGCACTTTGAGGAGAAACTATCGAAAATGGAAAGTAAGAGGTCTAATGGCAACCTCACTAGTGAGTTGCGGTATTTAACGCATGATAGGGCACCTGAAGCTCAAGTCACACTCTGAGTAGCAAAGGTGTAATTTCTGTTTTTAATGTAGACAGAGCTCTAGTTTAGGTGGCACTAGACCCTTTCAGCTTACCATATATATCTTTTAGCTAACAGTGCTCCTAAAGAACTGCATTAGCAAATACCTAATTAAGGTATTCATTTACCCTTTCTGAAATCTTGTCTATGACATTTTAAATAGTAGGCATTGACCCGAAATTGAGGCGAAGCGTATTGTCGAATGGGGAAGTTGTGTATTTGTAAACATGGTGAAGTGCAAAAGTTATACTTGCTCTTGAATGTGCTCCGAGTGTCACCTTGATCATAAACATAAGTTAATTAAAAAAAGTGAATTGTCCAAAAGGAAGTGTTTTACATAGCTGCCACGGTTGGCTCAAGGATATAGCTAACAACATGATACTTTATTACCAGATTTGTATATTTCATATTGAAGAAGAGTAACAATTTTTGGGTGGATTGATTAATATATAATGTTGTAGTTTCTAGGGTGTATTGATCTATTGTCTGCACAATAGCTAGTTTAACACCATCGCTGCTTGAGACATTCATCTCCTGTGCTGGACCATAATGTTAATGGGTGTGGTCATGGCGAGCTCAGCTCGTCATGAGCACCGAAGGGGTTAAGCAAGCACTTGTAAACAAATAAATAAGATAAAATATCCACCACAAAAGGCATGTATGTATTGTTTAAAGTTGTAACGGACTCCAGGAGAACAACTTTGTCTACCCTCACTCGTCCAAAAAGAAGTCCAACCATGGATAGCTGTACATAGTAAGGCCTCAGCTGCTCCTGAGTTACCACTGTCTTGGCATGTTGGCCAGTTGTGGCATCACATGTGTGTGTGTGCCTGTCCAGTGCCACAGGGTATGGAGCCATTCCATTGCTTTCTTGATCTCTCAGTGCCCAAAGGGTGTCTCATCAACCAACTGTACCAGGTGGCACTACGTGTATCAGAAGACTCACTGTAGAGCAGCCCATCCTGTGAGCCTTCTTCAAGAACTTAGAAGTTTTACTTGTGGCCTTCAGCAAACCACCCTGCCCATGCCTAGCAGACTTGAATATTCTGCCTGGGACCCCAGGCAACCAACACATTCTGCAGGTCTAAGGCTCACCTGTGGCAACCCAGACTAGTCTTTTATAAAACTGCCCTTCGCAAGTCCTGCATCCTTGCACCTTCTAAGCTTGGTTGGGATTGGTCGTGGTCCTCTCTCTCTCTCTCTCTCTCTCTCTCTCTCTCTAAGTAGCATCTCTTCAGGTGACATTTTTACTGTTTTTTCCCCAATTGTACAGTTTCAGAACCTGGGCCCTGCAGGTACTCCTTTCAAGAAAATAATACCTGGACAGACTTTTTAGAATTGTTTCAGAAGCAGCAACTGCGGGTAAAGCACTAAATATTCTTGGCTATATTGTGATTGTTGCTATCTTGCAGTTGACAGGCAGCTGAGCCCTCCCCACCCAACCTTAAACACAAGGCTCCTCCTCAGCAGACCCTGGGTGGAACCTGCCGTTTAAAGATTAAGAATGAATAGCACTCCCCCATACATTTTTTTATCAGGGCGGAGGCCTGACAGTGAGCGATGGTCAGAAGATCTGACATGGATCCGTGAGAGCCAGAACTGAGAGGTTATGGGCACAGTATATAGTGGAGCACATAAAACAAACTTCATTCTGTTGTTTACCCACCAGAGATGAAGACTAGATGGGGAAGCACCGTGCCATTCCTTGGCTCGAGGACGAAGGATCTCTCTTTAAGAGTTATGAGAGCTTATTTGTACATTGTGATCTAGTCTTTAAGTCTGCAGAGAGATCATGGCCATCAAACGGCCTTGCACGCATGAAAGAATATCATAACTTTCTGTTAGGAGGAGATGGGACAAGGGCATAGCAAGAAGAGTCTATGGAATTTATTGAAATAAACTCTCGGGTTAACCCACCTAAACTGCACATTTTCTCAGAAAGTGTAAGTGAGTTTTCTCAAAGAAAGAAAAGTGCTTTCAGATTGAGATGTGTAAGTACATTGTAATGTCTTTTGGTTTTTCAAATGTCATGCAAATGTTATCTGCCTTCAGTACAAAACCCACAAAAAGATAACTGGTTAAATCTTGGACGCAGAGTTACCCAAATACTCCACAAGATTCCGCAAATTTCTGTGAGTGGCGTAGATGCGGCACATCGCAATGCTCTTGCTGTTTATTAGCGCTGGAAGCTTGTCCGTTGCTGTAAAATCAGCATGAACTGCACCACGTGGTGCACTAAAAGGCGCTGTTTCTTTCTGCCGCTTATGAAGATTTTCTAGTTTTTCTACTCGAGCGGCAACTTTCTCACTGTGAGTGGCAGCTTCCTCAACGTGAGCGACCTGCCGCGACTGCCCACATTGAGAATCTTGCAGGAAGGTGGTCTAGCACTTGATTTTCTCCCTACCCAACTTAGCATTAGCGAGCCGCACATGAGAAACAAATTCAACCATGTTGCGGTTGGTTGAGTTTTTCTAAAACTTGTCAAAATTCCACAAACTCCCCTGAAGGAGTGTAGTTTACCACCCCCCATAGTTAAATGCAGTTCAGGATACTGAAGTTAGGAATGGATTTGGCCAGTCAAGGCTTGTCTGTCACTTGTTCACTAAGACCCTCATCACGAGTAGGCCTGTAATTGGTGGAATTTTCTCTTACCTGATGAAATCTGATTCCACTCAATTAGGAGTTTTTTACCTGATAATTGGGACTAAAATACGACTTTCGGTGCTAACCACACAAAAGTCTGCATGTCCCCGTATTTACTGGGCATTTTATGCCCAATTGGCATTTTGGACCGGTGATTTGAATTTTGGTGCAATACTCTTAATTCCTTTTTGTGCAATAACAAGTTACCACACACACCAGAAATTAACTGCCAACACGTAATAAAGACTCATAGACCTTTTGCAAAGTTTCAAAGCTTTCCCAAACTAACTACTTTTTGATATTTTTCAGTGGTATTTCTTTCCTATCATGGCAAGAATGGGAGGATGGGAAAACACAAATAAAATATTGAATCACAGATAATACTAGAACGAAGGTGGCAACACATTTAATTTAACCGGTGTCAGAAATCTGATTTCCTTCAAAGAGATACCCATTCTCTGTTTTGTTCTGCAAAAGGTTAATGAGGAGAGGATGTGACCTAACAGCTACAGCAGTCGACCTCAAAGCTGGGGAACCGTGTTCGAGTCTCAGCAGGGACGCTCAAGAGCCTGTGATTCTCTGCAATTCACTTAGGGCAATATGTATCAAGCCATTTCGAGATCGCAAACGCTGCGCATCGCAAAAAACAGTGCTTGCGGTCGTAAAATAGCATGTCCCAATGTATGACAGTGTTCCCCATCACAAAATTGATATTCGCAATAGGAGCGATTACGAATTTTGCGAGGCAACAAATCTGCGAAAACCCTTGCGAATTAGCAATATCTGAGTCTCAAACTGCGAAATCTCAATATTGTATGTTGCAAATTGCGAATTCGCAATACTATGTATAAGAAATTCACAATTTGCGAATATGTAGAAATCGCAATTTTGCACCTTCAAATTACCACCAACTCAAGCCAGGTGGTAAACAGACCCAGAATGCCTCTGGGTCATTCACAATGGCAGCGCTGTATGTCATAGCGAGGAGGATGCGAATTCAAGCAGCAGCACAGAGAAGGAGGAAGAGACAGGAATGTGAGTGTGCATTACCCTATTCCAGCAGAAAAAGGAAGAAATACATGAGAAGTATAGGCTGGACTCCGCTACTATACTAGACTTGATAGCTGACCTAAAACCTATGCTTGAACACCCAACCTGCAGGACCCAAACCATTCCGACATGTGCAGGCCGTCTGTTCACCACACTTACTGGCATCAGGGAGCTTCCAGGAGGTGATAGCTACAGCAGGAGGGCTATCCCAGAGTTGCCTGTCAATCAGACCAATCTGGATTTCTACCAGATAGCCCAGTTTCCCTATGCAATTGGTTGCATCGATGGGACACATGTAGCCCTCTCTCCCCCTTCAGATAATGAGTACGTATTCAGGAACCAGAAATCATTCCATTCACTAAACATACAGGTCATATGTAACTGATATAGTGGCCAAATATCCTGGCAGTACACATGATTCCTTCATTTTTAGACACAGTGAAATATACACACGTCTCAGTGGGGATGAATTTGGCGAAGGATACCTGCTAGGTAAATGCATGCCATTCACTCTGATATACACTTTAGACCTGTAGAAATAGGACAGTGATTAACCTTATGTCTTTCAACCTATAGGTGACAGTGCATATGTTGTGCGCTCATTCATTCTCACACCATACCTCAATCCGGCTAATAAGAGTGAGAGAAGATACAATTGCGCACACAAGTCAATGTGCAGTGTCATCGAAGGGGACATTTGGAATGCTAAAGAGCCGGTTCAGCTGCCTGCGCAAAAGTGGAGGAGCACTGCAGTATGGGCCAGAGACCTGCTGCAAGATCGTGGCTACTTGTGCCATGCTGCACAACGTTGCGACAAAGGCATACCAGTGGAACTCACAGATACAGAATCCGATGAGGATGAGGTACCAGGTCCATGTCTCAGACCAGCAGGTGGGGTAGATGCAGCAGATAGCAGACAGAGACGTGATGAAATAACACACAACTTTTTCTAGGTGAGTAATGATGACACAAAGCAAATCATGACCGTAGAATAACTTTTAATGTACCCTAACGTCAGGTAAATTGCATTCACAAAACCTACAAATCACAAGTAATGTGTGACTCTTGCTGTTTCACATGTCATGTACACAGGACATGAGTAATGGAATGACAAATGTACGTATGCCATGGGTTACTTAACCCATTAGCATTCAACTGTGGCAACTCTGTCTATTTCTTCCGTCCACGGATTGCAGTTGCACGCTCAGTGTTCTGACTGGCTGCCCTCCCTTGATGAGGCATCTGATGCTGCTCCTTGCCTCACACTACGCCGTCTGCGTACTGTCATGGGCGGGGTAATGCTGCTGCAGCTGGAGACCTCCTCACTGTCCCCTGCCCCCAGAAGACCTGTGCCAGCTATGTTTGCTGTCTGCAGCTGGGCAACTGAATTGGTGACCTGCACCAAACCTTTGGCAACAGCCTGGCTGCAGTGTGCCATTTCAATCTGCATAGACACTGTGTGTCTTGATAGTACAGATGTGGCATTGCACAAACGGTTGACTGCCTTGCTGTAATGATCCAGACGCGTGAATAGATGTTGTTTTTCCCTGCATCTGGATGCATGGTCCCTCTGCATTGTGGCACAGAGCTCTTTGATGGCTCCAGTCCTTTCCTTAATGCTGTCTGTACATGCCTTACTGCCCTCTTCAACTGTGTGATTTAACTCTCTGATGCCCTCCTTCATGTCTGTTCAATTGTGATTGACAGACACCAGCTGCCTGTTCATTGACCGCATGCTTTTTGCTTGCAGACGCTGAACCTTGACCATTGTGCCCTCCAGGACAGAAAATACAGAAGAATCTTCTACTATGTCTATGGAGTTTTATGCCTTTGGCCTGCTTCTCCTGCAACTGCCGCCCCTATGGTGCATAGGTGGCTTCTCATGTTCCTGCCGTGCCTCCTCTTCTTGCTCTGGATGTGGCTATTCCTGTATGCCTTCCAGTTCTCCCTCCAACTCCGGGAGTGGAGGCACAGTGTAACGGCGTTGTTTTTGCGCAGGTGTTGCCTTGTTGACTGCTCGGTCTCCTCTCCCCTGCCTGGTCCTGGTCCTGTAGCTGTGGTGCCTCATCAGGTTCTGTGTCATCACCCTGTGTCGCAGGTTCACCTGTAAATACAAGAGCACTACTTATTGTGTGTCCTGCTTTCTATTGTTCACTAAATAAACTTGGATGCAGTTGGTTTACCTAACTGCTGTGTTTCATTTTGGTTTTACTGTTGTGTGTCAACTGCAGATATATTGCTGATTGTTTTATGTTTGTCTCCCATGATGCATTGCTGGGTGGGCAGGAAATTATGGAATGGGGTAGCATTGTTACTACGATATTGAGGTATTCCCGAGTGTGTTCTTTTGTGGGTGATCTGTCAGGGCTGATTTAGCATGCATCTTACCTTGGTGTTGGGCGTGGCTGAGCTGCCAATATCTGCAACCCAGCTGATGCTTTCTGGCTGGACTCCACCAAATCCAATAGGGGTGTGGATGCAGGCTTAGTAGATGGACCTCCACCAGTTTTCTTAGCCTCCGCAAGCCTGTTGGCAACCTTGTCCTTATCCCTTGAGCATGTCATACCAGTGCTTTCGTATGTCACCAATGGAGCGCTGTGTAACACCAATGGAGCGATGTGTAACACCAATGGTATTTACCTTAACCTGTATGTTCAGAAAGATTTTACGCTTCTCTGACTCTGGGATGTGAAGAGATTTCTTGCTAAAAAGCAGTTCATGTCTCTTCACCATCTCCTCAATGAGGACTTAAAGTTCTTTCTCACACATTTATTTTTTCCTTTTCCTTCCAGCAGCTCCCAGCCTCTGACAGCCTCAGGCAATCATAAACAGCATGGGCAATCACACTTCCTGGTTGTGATGTCATAAATCTGCTCCAGAATAGCAAATTTGTGATTTCTTAATAGCGATTTTGCTATTGAGAAATCGCTATTTCGGAAATCGGTAATTGCGATTATTACCGAATCGCTAAATATTTGCAAGTTTTTTATTACATCACGTTTTGCGATTCGCAAATAGCGATTCCCTAAAAATCGCTATTCGGGAATCGCAATCCTCTTTTTTGATACATATGGCCTTTAATCTCCCCGTTCCTAACAAAAAATTAATGTGTCCATCTGTAAAGCAACTGGTGTTCTTGTAAAGCGCTCTGATACCTTCGGGTCGAGTCTGCACTATATAAAACTCCCAAAAAAGAGAACGGGCAGGCAAATGTTCTTGCCAAGGCAATTGTTTGTACTTTGTATGAATGTCAGTGTGAAGGACCGGGTTTTAGAACCCAGCGGCGTCAGGGAAAACGCCTGATGCCTTCGAGTTCCCCTGCCTTGGCAAACAGAGACACGGGATACTTCTTGATGACGTCAAAGACTACAGTTTATTGTCTGCAACCAGGAACAGAGGTCTACGAAGCACACACGGGTGGTTCGCTAGAGACTGCACACTTTCAATGAGAGGAGCATGGTCTTTTATGCCAAAAATCAAGCCTCAGGCAACATTCAAAATTAGCATTGGGTTCATACAAACAGACCAATGGCAGCATGACATTTCAAAAGTAGCGTATGACGACAATCCCACTATCCGTTGTCCAGCCCACCAGAAATGACCAAGCAAATTCCATTTTCCTGTTCAGTCAGGCCGGACAAACCCATCATAAAACCCTCTACCCATATCAGTGATTATGTCATAAAGGAAGGAACAGAAACAGATTGGAAGCAGGATAGAAAGGTGGGTGCAGTGTACTATAAACTCGGGCACGTCCTACTCTTTGATCTTTATCTGACCAGCTGCTTAAAAAGGAACTGGCTCAACGAGGTCGGCCTCGGGCAAGGGAGTCAGTTCGGCCAGGTCATTCAAGAGTCAGCTAAGGCATACGTGTCTCAAGGACTCGTTCGGCCACAATCATTGACCTATGTGAGGGCAACCACACAAAATGGCTGCCACATACAAAATGGAACCCGAAGGGTTCAAACGAAATCCCCAAATACAGAGTGTTCTCATTGATCGATTCATGCCAAAACACTTGTACACGCTACACTCGTCATTTGCGGTCTGCTGACACCAAAATCGTCTATTTCCGACGACCTTTATTGAACGGGTTCGGAATCATCGAACCAGACCCACAAACTTACGGAACTACAGACCCTCCTTTTGCCCTTACATAGGCAACAGACCCAAACCCATGTCAATCTGAATCCGGATCTATATTCATCAGATCATCGTTGTGTTGCTGTAACATCATCCTATTACTTAGTACCTCTCTCTGGACAGTTCTCCTCGCACACGAAGTAGCACAGAGGCCACAAATAGCAGGAGCACACTGTGCACAGAGACAGAACAGGAAAAGGATAGCTAAGACAATCCCAATGACCATCAGAATCTTCCAACCCCAAGTGGATACCAATCCCCATAACCATCCCATCAACGACCAATCTCCTTTGTCCAAATGGACAGAATCGGAGATATTATGTAGCTTGGAAATGGCTTGGAAGACTGACGGAGCGTTGTCCTGAATGAAAACGCAGCAGCTCGATTGAATCAGTTTACCAACTCCACCTCGATCTGCTAGTATAACATCAAGGGCAACTCTATTTTGGAGTGTCATAAGTCTATCCGGAGCTCAGCAGTTAAGTTACTAAGGGCACTGGCAGTTTCGACTATGGTGGACTCAACCACTCTCGTCAACTGGCGAATATTCCTGCTATTTGCCATCGGTCCCCAGAACGGCAGAAAACCCTTAAAGAAATCTCCCAACTCTTACCCTGCAGTGTCTTCTTGACTAAAGACACCTCTAGCAACTCTCGTCTTATGGTAATCTGCCGCAGCTGTAAAAGTGGGAGGCAACAGGAAAGAAACAAAACATGTGCCCGAAAAATCAGGGGGCAACCATGTATACGCTTTGTCATAGCAAACAAAGTAGGTACCCTTAGCAGCTAAGAATGCTGGGGAAGACTGGGACGTAAATACATAGGTGTCAATACAAACGCTCTTCCCTATCTGAGCTCTCGGATTCTTGCCATTACCCTGCAGACAATAGCGACCCTGATGGGGCACTATCCAAATCGGTGGAGAACTTTTCGCTCGCTGGTTAACACTCAGACTAACTCCATATCCAGTAATATCCCAACCACTATATGGTTGGCTCTCATCCATCGGAATAGTTTCAATGGCATTAGTCCCTTTAATCATGTCGACTATGCCTCTAGCAACTGCACTATTCTTCGAATTGTCCTTCGGTGAACGTAAGGGATAAACACTATGGGCATAGATAAACATTGTTCTGTAAGCCCAAATCGAACCATTTAAGCTAAAAGGTAAAACTAAATACGGAATGCCCTTATCAGTTGTATGGGGCATTAGACCACAGATCCAACAGTTTGTCGTGTTCATCACTACTTGGTGTTGGTGCAGAAGTTGAATAAAGGAATTATTAGCGAATTCCAATCGTCTAACTACCTCATGTTCAGGCAGAGGATGAAAAGAATGAGAAGAAATAGTCGTTGGAGGTGTAGGTTGCACAGTGGGAACAAACGTTACTTTAAAAGAGAATGTCACATAACCAATTATGAATGTCATCAGGCTCAATAGCAAAAATAAACACAGTATTAAAAAATATTTCTTTGAGATCACTTTGCATATTTTCTTTCTAAAAATCATTGTCCGTGCAGGTCTTTCCAGCTCGAAGAAATCCATCCTAAACTAAATATGCTGCTCGCGATGGTAGGGTGTTCTATGCTAAGGAATGCCTCTGTCAACCCAGAGCAACTCCCTTAGGCCAACCAGAACCTTCGACCTAGTGTCTCAGGCTTGCACTCCAAAGACTTTCGGCAACCGCGACCCTACAGCTGAACCCGGATGGCGGTTCGAAAAACAAAAATGAGTAGATCCTCGGTGGAAAGTTAACCTGCAAACAGAAAAGTCATAAAAACTTTATTTGTGCTTTATTAGTCCATGACTCTCGGTCACAAATTATAGCGGCTTCTTCCAGGTAATTCTTGATCTTTAAACAATAAATCAGACTTGGTGGTGTTCAATCGATTCGAAGGGGGCACAGTTTCTTGTAAAAGATCGTCACTTTGTCTCTCAGAGTTCGTACCAACCAGACTAGCATCGCTAAATGGCAAAAATCGTGGAACAGTGTCTGTTTCAGAGTCTGGAAGTCCCTCCTGGACCCACTTATCGTACGGTAAGGGCAAAGGTGCTCGCTTGCAATGTACACCGTGGATCCAGGTTCGTTTGCCTTGTACTTGCACCGCAGAACGTGTAGACAGGAGCACTTGGAAGGGTCCCGTCCACCGGGGCTGATCGTTCTTGTTCCGCTGGAAATTTCTGACGAACACCCACGAACCAGGTTCAATAGCGTGGCCAGGATCTTCTGAAGCTTGTGGTACGCTCTCATGCACCTGTTGGTGTAAGACACTCAATTTAGTCGTCAGTTCACGCAACACAGGGTACTCGATCTCACTAAAACTAGTCGGCCTTGGCATGCCCCAAATATTAGCTGGGCGACCAAAGACAACTTCATAACGGCTCAGACCCATTCTCGAGTGCACAGTCATTCTTGTGGACAGGAGCGCTAAAGGCAAAGCATCTGGCCACTGTAGACCAGTGCTCGCTTGGATTTTGGCAAACTTTAGCTTCAAGGTGCCATTATAGCACTCAACTAGACCAGCTGATTGGGGGTGATTTGCAACGTGGAACTTCTGCCGAATACCTAGTCCCTCACACACTCTCTTCATGACATGACCCACAAATTCACTCCCATTGTCACTCCAGATAATTCTCGGCTTTCCGAACCATGGGAAAAATTCCTTTATCAGGACTTTCGCTGTAGACAAGGCAGTATTGTCCTTAAGGGGATTGTAGTGTAGTTCCTATTTTCCCAATAGGCCCTGCGCATTGGAATAACATAAACAGTAGTATCGACGTAGAAGTGCGGATCTTCCAGGCCTCTACTGACTATGCTAAACTTAATTGGGGTTGTTACCAACTAGCTCAGAGGTCACTGGAAACTTTCTTGACTGAATAGGAAGTGATCAGCTTCCCTGGCACAGCCAAGAAGGGATTCAGTTTTCCAACATGACAACTTTGCTCCTCAGATCAAGAGTCAATCTCTAGGGTCGTGTGAAACAATAGACAGTTATTTTACTCAGTCAGTGGTTGTGCAGTTTACTTTCACAATATGTAGAGAATAGAGAGACGGGCGTTTTCAATAAAGGGTAACATTTATTGAACAGTCTTTGTTCTCGTTCAAGAGAAATGAATTGCCACAATTGCAACACTTGTTATTATAAAAAGTACGTACAGTAAGATAAGTATTGCGAAATAATACTGTAAAAGCATTGATATGGTTTCTTAGCCATACAATGGTTTAAAATGAATAAAACATATATACATTCATATATACATTTGGCTAAAATACTCAACTGGTGCTTCTAACTACGCCTACCCCAGTGTACCTGACCTAAGCCTAATACTTGGGAGGGGAGTAAGTAAGTAGCTTTAAGTTAAGTTGGTTTTGCAAAGGTTTGCTTCAAGAATTCTCTCTAAGGGTTTAGTCAACACCATACCTCTGGAATAGAATGATGGAGGTCTGGTATCTCCTTCAGGGGGTCGATATCCCAGACACCCGCAAGGGTAGACTAGAAACGCCGGAGCTGGATTTCTCTGCAGGAGAAAGACAGCGTCTCTTCTCAGCGCGTCGAGGAGGAGGAGGAGGGGCAGCGTCCGCGGGCAGCTTGCATCTTATGGGCTCTTGCAGGGGGACGCCTGTTCAGCTCCTAAGTTCACCACACCATCGTTCGCTAGTTAGCAGCGATAGCAGTAGCGATAGCAGCTATGGTATCATCAGCATAACAGCAGCTTCTTCAGCAGCGATGGCATTAGCGTAAACAGCAGCAACATCAGCGTTTGCTTAAGGCAACGTTGGTAATATTTATACCTGAAAGGTGCCTTGTTTGACGTAAGTTTTTGGACATAAGACATCAATAAAGATGTCACTAGGAAGTGATCGTCTATCAGTGCTCATTAGAGTTCTATTACTAATCAAAACACAGCAAGCGGGGATTTCCAGGTCGCTGAGTTTTTATCTTGTTGAAGAACTCGGAGTGTTAATCTAGGAATCTTAGATAGTAACTTCTGCTATGTCATTGCACTAATTGGTTGCAAAGGAAGTGGCAGAGAAAGTGATTCTGAAATGTGGCTCTGTTCGTGTGAGGCCAGAGACGAGTTTCTGAATATTGCACTTGAACGGTTATGCCAATATAGGGAATAAATGGATTTATAGCCGAATAGGGGCGTAAGGTCACAGTATCGATCAGGGTCCTAGATTAGAACGCGACACCCACTCCACGAATTCATGTCCATCAAATTACTAAAACTAGAGCAATAAGATGCATGTGTAACATTTCCCACCCCAAAATACATATATGCATTTGAAACAGGCGTATTTGTAATACGTGAAAATTTAGGTACTGTGCGTTTTTGTAGCATAGAAATCATTCAAAAATTATAGCATATGAAATCAATGAACGATTATGCAAAAGTATTACACATGAAATATCTCTGAATACAGAAGAAGGGCGAGATAATTTCATCACACATAAATGCATTGCAGTAAAATGTGCTAGAGGCTGGTGTAAAGTTATTATGTCTCTAGATGTATTTTGAAATAGAAGTAGAAGCTTCTGTTCTCTATGAATAGTTTTACTTTAAGCAAAGAATTTTTCGTGCCAAAAAAAAGGTGAATATTAAAAGTGTTCAATTCAAAAGAATTCTTGCTTGAATGGGGAAATTAGAGTTCCAACGCTTTTAGCAGTTTTTGTTGTTCAAAACTGAAGGCCGAATTCAGAGTTCATGGGAACGCTGTGTGTCGGAATGCTTCTCTAAAGTTATTGTTTCTGTTCGGGTGAGAACATCATATCAGACAGGCTCTCAAAGAATTGGTCTACAAAATCAGGTGACAGTTCGACCAAATTCGATAGTGCTGTAACTTGGCAGGTGTGAGAATGATTGCTGTCATCAAAGTCGGGATCAGCAATGCTCACAGAAGGTCGTACCTGGGTGATGTTGCTTTTGTCACTCGCTCCACTGTTACCACCTAGTCGTAGCACAGGAGTCTCAACGAATGGCGTCATCCGGATTGGTAGCCGCTGGGGACAACACAATGCGTGAGCCGTTATCGGACCTAGCAAAGTATCGATATCCATTGGTACTGCTGATGGAAGTGAAAGACAGATGTCCAACACGCACTCATCTCCGCATAGCATACATCGTAATACAGGTAAGATGCAATTTTGCCATATCGGTCTGAATGAAAGGAACCAGGTCATGTTTAGATCTCTCAGCCTGGCCAATCCAAGGACTCTAGTTATTCTGTCCCGGTAGCGCACTGCTAGGATTGTTTCTTCCATTCCCATAGGAGTCATGTCTGAGCTGTGGCTTGCCATAACGAAGCAGGAGGGTCAAAAATAAAATCCCTGCTACAAGTCCCAAAAATAGGGGTATGCCGCCAAAAACAGAGTGGATAAAATTTGGAACGATTCCCAGAATTGCTTGAAATGGTGTAAGCAGTCCCGTAAAAATCGTCTTAAATATGCCTGGGATGCCTGTGGCACTAGACATGTTAAGAAGTTGGCTCAACATTTCTACGAAATGCACGGCGCAATTTGTTGATAAAAAGTCATGAACCTCCGTAGCTGTCCTTGCAACTAGGAGATCATACGTCTCTTTTGATGACGTTATGGGCACTGTTGTCTGCAAAAGCACAGACTTCATTTTGCTTAAAGTATCAATTCGTATAGAAGACAAATGCAGACGAGGCCAGATGGGAGTCTCTATGTCTCCAGGCCCGCTCGGGAACAATGCTTGCATACAGCATTTGACCATGGAAGTTACGCTTACGAGATAACTTTTCCCTGGCACAAGGCCACAACATCTGTGATCCGTTCTTAGAATGTAACTCCCATTCGCGAGTTGCATAAAGAAGGGCTCTATTTGCGTTGCAGGTGTGACAAGCTGGTGGTATGAAAGGTTGTTAGAATTACCATCACAGGCTCCGTGTAAATTAATACCCTGACACAAAAGTATACCGCTTAGTGAATGTTTACAGTTTTCCCCACTAAGAAATACATTTTTGTCGCTGTCACTATAGCATGAATGTGTGTATGGTAATTTCCATGCTGATTTAACATAACCTTTACCCAATCGTTCATACTGGCCAGTAGGTATGTATTCAAGGCATTTTTTAAATCGGAAAGTTGTTATCGGAATAGTGATAATTCCGTGTATTATCCATTCAATGACAGGACTTTCTGACATTGTCAATGGTAATCTCTCAAGTTTTTCGATGCTCAGGATTGTATAGTCTGCTCCTTTCTGTGCCAAGCTGATTTGTTTATCAGTAAGGTTAAAAATGGAAAACAATGACGTTGTGTTGATTAAACGCCAAGGCACATAGCCTGAACGAAGATTTTGCAGTGTCCAGCCTAATTGTACAACAGAACGTAATTGTGACTGGCCATGCTGTAACATTAGCAAGCCTCTGTCTATTATGTCAAAGGCAGAGGATACAATATTGTCCAACGAATATATTCTGGAGGACAGAGTCATTAACCCATTGTCCACTACAGAAAGTGATTTTTCCAAATTAATACGATCAATTTCTCGTATTTTTTCTGCTGTTTCAATTTGTGTGACTTTCCAAGCCTCGTTGTACGCAGCATAGATGCTGGCCGCTATGAAACGCTTTTGAAGCGGTTTGCGTGGTCCCATAATAAAATCGCGCAAATCAGCACCATCTTTAAGTAAAGATAAGTGTTGCTTAATTTCAGCCAGTGTGGATGATCCTAGCCATTCGAGGCAGAGTTTCCCTACACTGTATGTTGTTACTATCCCTGGATGTTGTCTCTGGGAGTATCTAGGGTCTTGTCTGGTCATTTTTAACCCCTGTGTTTTATTCAGGAATCCATCTTGACAGTTGTTTGTGTCTGTAGGCCAGATTAACCACTTTTTCCCATCAGGATGTGTTCTGTTAAAATGTAAAATTGTTGTTACGTCTATCTCAATATCTGTTGTTGCATTTTCAGGTATTGGTTTCGGAATAGACGGTTTGTTAAGGTCTTTAATCTTAGCTAGGCCAAGACAGGATGTTTGATGAATTGTGTCATTTAAAAACATCATTTGTTCTGGTATCATGCAGGTTCTGAATAGTGCTTCTAGACCTTGTACCTGCCAATCTTTCGTACCCCAAATGGTTTTTGTTTCAATGTTATTTTTCCAATAATCAAAACCAAATGTCATCATTTTTTCATAAAATGCTTCTGAATATATTAATTTAGTGTTTGTCAGCATTGTTTTCATTCCTGTTTTATCTAACAGTTTGTAATAAAACGTTTCTGCATCACTGGTGTTAAACCCTGAGAAGTACTTGAATTTCTCAAAGAATGTTTTAGAACTGCTTTTAGGTGGTGTAGCACAATGTTCCCATTGATTATACTTAAAAACATTTCTAGGCTGTGCAGTTTTATGCAAATAATGATCGCCATAATGTGTAAAACAGAACAACTGTTCATAACTAGATGAACCTTGTAAATAATCATGTTCTGTGAATCTAGCTGACATTACTAAATCAGACATCATGTAATTAATACTGTTAAAGTCCCAATCATCAGAGAATGTACTAGGTTTTACAAAGTCACTTAAGGAAACCTACAGTTGATGAGGATACTTCAGGATCTCGACCGGACCATAGATCTCATAGTCAGTTTTCTCCCATACTACCCCACCAGGTATTGGAATTGCTGTGACATTTACTGTTGACAGTTCTCTTTTCTTCACGTGGGATGATCTGTGTGGTTTGAGGACTAAGTTGATGTTCTGACTTGCTGTGTCCATTCAATTGTAATAAACGTTCCTAAAATTAAAACTAAAATTAGGCATAGTAGGAGTATGAGTACCCCTGAAATAATCCAATGCTCAATCAACGGTGTATCCAGATATAATTCTTTGATTAGTTGAAGGAGTTCTGTTGTATTTTCTTTAAAAGTCATTTTTGTTTCTGGCATCACTTCGGGGTTACTTTGATCCTCGGAAAAGTTGTTGAAGTCGATGAAATAACCAGAGGCAGTTCTGTCAATTGTTGGGATTGTTCTTTCAATCTGTCTTTCGGTAGCACTTTCTGATGCCACATTATTGTAGACTGGTGTTTCTTGACGAACTGTTTCAATCTGTGTCTCAAGAGGCACGAGTTCCATGGCATTATTGCATAGTCCTTCTCCGTGCACTGCAGGCTGATCGAATGTGATTAGTCTTTCAGTTTGAACCTCTTGGATTGTTGCAAGTTTGGGTATTCTGTTGTTTCTTGGGAGTCCACTGGGCCTACTGTTGATTATAGGCCACATGCTTGTGGTTTTACCAGGTCGATAGATACAACTCTGTTCTCCTTTTTACCAGCAAGGGGCGGTAGTACAACTGATCTTGTTCCGGTGACTGCCAAGACAGGTACTGCTTTTCTGTAAGAAGGCCCAAATTCCTTCTTCACCGCTATTTTTTCTCTGACTAGATCCCCAATCTTTGGAATCCAGACAGGCCTTGCTGGGGCTGTTGCTTGTGGTGCCTCGTCAGTGGTATCTGGCTGTTGCTTTAACTTTATGTTGCTTAAGGATTTTCTTGTTTCATTCAAGTCCTGTAAAACAGCCAAACGATCTTTGATGTCAAAGTCTGTTTTCTTATCTTGTACCACTGATACTTGACTATCTAAGTCCGGAATTCTCATTCTAATTCCGAACAATAGTTTGTATGGGCTGAAACCTTTTAGAGAATTTCTTGGCAAATTGTTAAGACTGGTCTGGACAGTTATTAGATGTTTGACCCACCCAGCGCCTGAACCTAATACCTTCGCTGTTATATATCGCTTTATGTCCCGGTTTTTTCTTTCTACCACACTATTCCTTTCGGGGTGTGACGGACAAGAATACCGCAACCCAATTCCCATGCTGGCCATGGCCTCCTTATAAGCTCGAGAGCTAAAAGCAGGACCCTGGTCAGAATGGAACGTGGCAATTGCGTATGTGCCGATAAAGACTCGCAGATCTTTTATAACCGTTCTGGCGTCAGCTGAGCGCTGGGGCCACATCCATATGAACCTCGTACAGGAATCCACTGCTACCATGATATATCTATAGTTGCCGTCCCTTTGTAAGGGACCACAGTGGTCCAGGTAAACACATGCAAATGGTTTATCCGAGATGAGAAGGGGTGTCTGCGCTGGTCGTTTTACTGTTGATACTTTTATCCTTTGGCATATTTCGCATTCTAATACATACTTTTTAGTTTGTATTCTCATGCGAGGCCACCAATATCTCTGTTTTAATAGTGATATTGTTGCGGAAACGCCAGCGTGTGCAGAGGCAAGCCCTTTGTGTGCCGCTTTGATTAGTCCTAACCTGTGTTCCATGTTTGGAATTACCCTATCCCCCACACCAGGGATTCGAGCAAAAGGAACATTATTCGTATCTGTTGAACATAAGTACTTTTCTGGAAAGCCTTTTGGGAGTGTTTTCTTATCATTCTTTACTGACGCACTGACAGCTTGTAGAATATCGCTGTCTATTTTTGTTTGTGACCGAGTTATCGCAGCTACGGAAGCCGTTTGCACGGCTGCCTTCGCGGCTTCATCAGCCAATGAATTCCCTGCAACGTGAACGTCATCACGTTGATGACTCAGAGTGTGTATCACGTGAGTCTTTTGTAGTTCTTTCTGTAAAAGAACTACCTGTTCCCAAAGCATTTTATGCTTTATTGTGCCACCTTTTGCATCTTTGAAACCATTTTCCACCCAATTCTGCAAGTATTCATTATAAGATTGTACGCAATAATAAGAATCGCACACTATTAGTGTGGGGAATTCGCGATCGGTATTTTCTAGCGCCATCTTAAATGCTACCAATTCAGCTCGTTGAGCTGAGCAATCTCCTAGAGATTGCGTTTTAGTGACCATAGGTCTAAATTTTCCTTCGTGCCAACGACCTTTAACAATCGCGCACGCAGCACTATAAGCTTGTTTGCCCCCAACTGCGGGTTGTGCTGATCCGTCAGTATATATAATACTTCCGTATTCTTCGAGAGGCAGGCTTTTTAATTGGCAGAGGACATTCATATTCATATTGTAAGAATTCTTGTGTCTTTAAATTAGGATCAAATTCGTAAACTACGTCTGTTGCAGCAAGATAATTAACCCACTGGATCCATCTTGGATGCAAAGCTTTAGCATTAGGAATGCTTGCCTTAGTTACCGCTTCTAAAGCTGGTATGGCTGTAACGATTATTATTCGTTTACCTTGTGCTAGGGGACTTTCTTTTGCTACAGCAGTCTGAACCGCAGTTAGAATTTTCTCCGTTGAACTGAATTTTATTTCAGCCTTTGTGTACAAATGTGATTTGTAAGCTATTGGTACCTTTTCTCCCTCATTAGAGGTTAGGTACGTGAATCCGCATCTTCCTGGGATGACTCGGATTACAAGATCGCGTGTGTTGTCACATGTATCTAATTTTGTTTTTGCTAACATGTCTGTTTGCAGTGATCTCAAAATTTCTGTGTGTTTTTGAGTCCAATTGATTTGTTTAAAATCAGGTTTTATTAGTTCGTAGAGAGGTTTAACCCTCTCTGCGTAATTTAGAATGTATGTTCTTCCGAAATTCAGAAAACCTAGTATGGATTGTAAATTCTTCAGCGTTTTTGGAGCTTGGAGTACAGCGCACTTCTCTAAGAAGTTGTCCGCTAGGCTTTTTCCTTCACTTGATAATTCGTATCCTAAGAATAATACTGTCAGATGGGCAATTCGAGACTTTTTAAAGTTGAATTTGTAACCCTCTGTTGCGAACCCAAGTATAATGGTGTTCACTCTTTTCAAGTGAGTATCCAAGTCGTCGTCTGTGAGATAGATATCATCTACGTAAGATAATGCCTCATCATCATATATTTGTAGTAACTCTGTAACTCTAGCTGAGAATAGTCCTGGGCTGTTCTTGAACCCCTATGGGAGTCAACAGAAATTTTTCTGAGACCCCATTACGGAGAAAGCGGTCAAATACCTGCTTTCTGGTGCAATGTTTTGACAAAAGAAACCATTAGATATGTCTAATGTCGTTTTGTATTTTTTCCTAACTATGTTATTCATTAGGGCTGCACTATGCGAGTTTTGTACTGCAAAAGTTTTGCAACATACATTAAGGTGTCAGTAATCCAAAACTAGACAATATGAATTGTCTGGCTTGGAGACAGGAAACAAAGGATTGTTCATTTGAGAGGTGCATGTTTCAATCACCCCCTGGTATTCAAGTTGATCTAAGATCTCCCTGACTTGTTTTTTAGCTTCTTGCTTAATGGGATACTGCCGTTGGGCAGTTGGTTCACTTTTTAATTGGATTTTGTGAGGAGGTGAGTCCTCATCCCATCCTACATGATTTTTATATAATGCCGGTGCCTGGGCTACTGCCCATTTCCTTGCATAAGTATATTTTTTGTGAATCGGAATGTGATTCGAGAAGGCAGGCATAATCATTTCTTCGCCATGAGGGCACTCCCTGACAAACTCTGGGGGCCAATCTTTTTCAGCTAACAGAATATCATAGCCTTTTGAGAGTTTATCCCAAAATAGACCCTTTAGTTTCCTAGTCTTATCACCCTCTATACGCAATGTTATTTCGTATATCTTATGGGGCTCGCTAAGTCTGGTGTCGGCAGTTTCAACCTGAATGTATTCATTCGTGTCCACTGTCTCCAGATGACTCATCAAGATCTTGCGGGCTATACTGATTTCTGCTGCACTGTCCAACATTGCCTGTGCCCACTCCCCGTTTTTCAACTGTGTCCTCAGTATTCTCGGCATGGTTGATTACTCTAATACTGGCTACCTTCTTTTTTGGAAATTGAGATTTTTTACTCTGAGCAGGTTCCTTGTCTTTGGACTTGGTGTGCTCTCCTGGGTCTGACCGTCCTCTTCTTTCCGATTTCTGCGAAAAAGATCGAGAGGGACGTGTATAAATACTTTGATATCTATCAGGTTTTTTCAAATTATCCCTATTTCTAAGGTTACATCTTTTCTCAGAGGGCTCCCTCTGGGGAAACTGGTGTTCTCGAGTCGGAGTTCTGTCCCTCCGTCGAGGAGACCTTCCTCTGGACTGGAAAACTTTTTCCTTGGGAGTGGATTGTTTATTTCCATCCCAGCTCTTTTTAGGAGTGTTTGAATTATTTTTAATAAATAATTTTTCAGGATTTTCGAGTAGTTGGGGCTTTACTGGTTTCCCACCCAAGCTGTCTCTACCTAATTCTTCATAGCATTTCTCTATGATTTTGGCAAGCTCAATTGGCTGATCTGTTATATCTGTTTCCTTCAACTTCTGGCGGATCGCCACAGATGCTGCTTCTCCCTTTATATTGGCTAATAATATAGCTGAGACCTGCTTGAAGTCTTTCAGTAATTTCATACCAAGAGTTAAAGCAGGTTCTGGACCGTATTCATTTTGAATCTGTCGTAGCACATCTGGTATTACCGCCATAGACGGAACACCATGTGTTTTTGTGTAAATGGAAGCAAAGACTGTACCCCAAGTGTCACAGTCCTCCACGTGTGGTGCGATTCCCATAGGAAGGCAGATTGTCAAGATTCTGTGTTTCTCGATAGGGGTAATATCCGGAAATACTGCCTCTATTTGAGTGATTTTCTGTGCTAACCAGAAAGGAATCTGTTCCCGTTTTATGGGTGTTTTACCAAGACATGATTGTATGTTCTGTGGTGTAATTTTATTAGTGTTCCCCTGATGAGGGGTCAGCTGTGGTACATTAACAGCTGGTTGGACTGTTGCAGTCCGCATTACATATTGGACTAATTGCCTATGTATTTTTATAAGTGTTTTTAGCTGTACTAACAGCTCTTCTTTTGACATTTTTGCAATGTCCGGGTGTGGTGTGTAGCTGGCTAGAACCGGCCACGTTGCTTCTGGTCTACCTAGTGGACCGAGCCTGGTAATATGATCATTATGTTTTAGGGCGCCATTAAACCAGAGCAGGTGCTCTTGGAATTTTAGTGGGATTTCAGTCTCCTCGAAAGGAGCGTACTCATCCGGAGGTTTCTCTATTTTGTAATAGTGAAACTCTTTTGTTCTAGCGTTTGCCGCTGGAAAGTTTATCCATGAATAGAATACCTCTGTCTGCTGATATTCTTGTGCCTCTATCACGAAAATTACTGTACCACCTTGTGTTGTCAGTCCGTTTTCTATAAGTTTTAAAGTTATAGATTTTCTTAAATGTACCGGGATGATTATTGCATCCGGGTCAGTAGTAGTGTCGGGACCCTGCTGAGTCGCATTTACTGCACCCCCAGTGGTTCCGTTTTCTAAGTCTGACATTTTATTTTCAGAAAAGTTTTTTTTTGCAGAGTAGGTCTCCAAGGAGACAAAGATTAGGTGCACAATATTTTGGAACACTGTATCCTTCAACGTTGAATAAACCAGAGCTTTACATAGGAATCTCTTCTTACTGAGTTCGGGCGGATTTTAACCTTTCACCCAATCCAGACGTCTATTGGAGTATTTACGGGAGAAAGGGGTCTGTGTGAAATATGCACGACTGAGTTACTCTAGCGTCTTGCGTTAGTTTATCGCCTTACCAAACGTTGGGCGCCATGTAGTGTAATTCCTATTTTCCCAATAGGCCCTGCGCATTGGAATAACATGAACAGTAGTATCGACGTAGAAGTGCGGATGTTCCAGGCCTCTACTGACTATGCTAAACTTAATTGGGGTTGTTACCAACTAGCTCAGAGGTCACTGGAAACTTTCTTGACTGAATAGGAAGTGATCAGCTTCCCTGGCACAGCCAAGAAGGGATTCAGTTTTCCAACAACCGTGCAACATGACAACTTTGCTCCTCAGATCAAGAGTCAATCTCTAGGGTCGTGTGAAACAATAGACAGTTATTTTACTCAGTCAGTGGTTGTGCAGTTTACTTTCACAATATGTAGAGAATAGAGAGACGGGCGTTTTCAATAAAGGGTAACATTTATTGAACAGTCTTTCTTCTCGTACAAGAGAAATGAATTGCCACAATTGCAAGACTTGTTATTATAAAAAGTACGTACAGTAAGATAAGTATTGCGAAATAATACTGTAAAAGCATTGATATGGTTTTTTAGCCATACAATGGTTTAAAATGAATAAAACATATATACATTCATAAATACATTCGGCTAAAATACTCAACTGGTGCTTCTAACTACGCCTACCCCAGTGTACCTGACCTAAGCCTAATACTTGGGAGGGGAGTAAGTAAGTAGCTTTAAGTTAAGTTGGTTTTGCCAAGGTTTGCTTCAAGAATTCTCTCTAAGGGTTTAGTCAACACCATACCTCTGGAATAGAATGATGGAGGTCTGGTATCTCCTTCAGGGGGTCGATATCCCAGTCACCCGCAAGGGTAGACTAGAAATGCCGGAGCTGGATTTCTCTGCAGGAGAAAGACAGCGTCTCTTCTCAGCGCGTCGAGGAGGAGGAGGAGGGGCAGCGTCTGCGGGCAGCTTGCATCTACTGGGCTCTTGCAGGGGGACGCCTGTTCAGCTCCTAAGTTCACCACACCATCGTTCGCTAGTTAGCAGCGATAGCAGTAGCGATAGCAGCTATGGTATCATCAGCATAACAGCAGCTTCTTCAGCAGCGATGGCATTAGTGTAAACAGCAGCAACATCAGCGTTTGCTTAAGGCAACGTTGGTAATATTTATACCTGAAAGGTGCCTAGTTTGACGTAAGTTTTTGGACATAAGACGTCAATAAAGATGTCACTAGGAAGTGATCGTCTATCAGTGCTCATTAGAGTTCTATTACTAATCAAAACACAGCAAGCGGGGATTTCCAGGTCGCTGAGTTTTTATCTTGTTGAAGAACTCGGAGTGTTAATCTAGGAATCTTAGATAGTAACTTCTGCTATGTCATTGCACTAATTGGTTGCAAAGGAAGTGGCAGAGAAAGTGATTCTGAAATGTGGCTCTGTTCGTGTGAGGCCAGAGACGAGTTTCTGAATATTGCACTTGAATGGTTATGCCAATATAGGGAATAAATGGATTTATAGCCGAATAGGGGCATAAGGTCACAGTATCGATCAGGGTCCTAGATTAGAACGCGACAGGATAAGCTTCTACCCATCTAGAAAAGGAGCAAACAACCACTAAAAAATATTTCAAGTTGTTGCATCTCTCCATATGGATGAAATCTAGCTGCAAAGCCTCGAACGGATACGTAGGAGGAGCAAAATGACCAGCTGGTGTTGGGGTTCCCTTACCAGGATTGTACATCAAACACACCATACAGTTCTTAACCAAGTTCTCTGCACATTTTAGAATTCCTGCATTCAGCCAAACCGGAGCCAACAACTTACAAATCCCTTTCACGCTGATATGTGCCAATCCATGAGCCATTGTAACAACCGGAAGCACATACGCGTTAGGCAACAACCATCTTTGATGCTCAGACAAATCAATCCAACAACCATTCAAATCCAATCTATCCTTACTTTCTCTCCATTCATTCAACTCTTTCTCTGTAGCTTCAGCTTGAATGGATTTCATACTCTCAATCATATCTTCACACATACTCTTCTCTGGAACCCATCTCGCCGAACCTGCAACATACATTCGACTCATCACATTTCTCGCAGTTTCTTTCGCAACTTCATCCGCAAACGCATTTCCGCGACCAACATCATCCGTGACTTTCTTATGGGCACTGCATTTCACGATCGCTACTTGTAATGGCAACGTAAGAGATTCAAGAAGTTCATTCACCAACTGTCCATGCTGGATCTCCGTTCCATGCAAAGTCAAAAACCCACATTCACGCCACAAACGTCCAAAGCTATGAGCCACGCCAAAGGCATATTGGCTATCAGTATACACATTCACTCGTTTTCCTTTCGCCAACACACATGCTCTCGTTAATGCAATCAACTCTGCTGCTTGTGCTGAATTATGTGGGATACGTGCAGCTTCAACAATCGTATGCAAAGTCGTAACAGCATATGCCGCAGTCGTATCACCATTCGGCAACTTAAAACACGAACCATCAACCCACAAAGTACCATCACATTCAGGAAGAGGAGTATCACGCAAATCTACTCTCTCTTTCGTTTCTTCTTCAGTTCTCAGAAAACAGTTGTGCTGTTCTTCACTATCTGTCTCAACTGTAATTGGCAACTGAGGTTCCGTGACGATTTGAACCCGTGTTTTCAACATTGTCGTAAACGCATAATTTTGGTATCAGTGAACCGCAAATGATCCATTTAGCATATCCTGGTGTTTTCGCTACGCTACGAGCAAGAGCATTCCTGTTATAAACACATTTCTGATTCACCCATGGCATCCATCTTAGAATATGGCAGCCATTTTGTATTCTTGCCCTCACATAGTCAATGGACACACAATGACCTCTAATCAACCCATTTCGTTTAAGGACACGTAAGCCTTAGCTGGCGATTCACCTTGCTAGTGGCACGTGCACCTTAGGACAGAAACGCTGTGGCCGCATGACTCGGTAAAAGCTGCCTCCCCAGCCCGAGGCCAGTCCTACTATACTGGTTCTCGTGTTCGTTGGCCTGATCATGATTAGGCGGCCGAAGCCGGTAGTCTTGCCCATTTACGACCCACAAACATCTCTTATCCTGCTTTTCTATCTTCTGCACCTGGCTCTGCTCCTTTCCTTCTGGGCCTTTATTAGGGGGAGGTAACGAAATTTACGATGAGGCGGTCCGGCTCTTGAATGAAAAGTTGACATGGGATTATGATGGAACAGTGGGAACCCCTCGTTCGTAATGTTTTGACATCAGATATTGTTGACGATTCTTGTGTAACACCAAATATTTATTGTTTAGGACATGAAGGTTTAGAAATGTACTAGCATGTGAAGAATGTTGCCCCAAGCTGAAAATTTAGTATTTAAGGAGCAACCCACTTTGTACAAATCGAACAGGCTCCTAGATTCTGCCCGTGTGTAGTTTCTGTGACTTCTGTGTCCCTGCAGTAATAAACCTTTGGTCTTTGACGCCACCATCGAGAAGCCCGTGTTTCTGTTTATTTGTGCACCGAGACAGGTAGAACTCAGGGGTCTTCGGGTGTTGTCCCTGACACCTCTGGACGGAACCAAAAAGTCCAGAACTCCAATTGGCGCCCACAGTGGGGCGACGTCATTCGGTACCGGTCCAAAAGCCTGAAGAGTTCGAGAAGCTTCGTGTGAAGATTCCAGAGGGAGGCGCCCCACTTCATCGATCCCGGCATATCGCAAAAGTGGCCCGACGTTCTCTTCCACGAGGGTTCCCGTTCGGACGGCTGCAGTGGTCCGCTGCCTTGACTGTCGCCCTGTCTTGGACCCGAGGTGCAGACCTTAGTACGGCGAGACAAGACGGGTTTCTCCTTGGTGACGTCTTCAGTGCCTCAGTTAAGTATTAAGTGGTTGCTAGTTGTTTGGTTACTTCGTAAGGGTTTGCTCCTTTTTGGATAATCCTTTTAGTCCTTGGTTTGGTTTGGTTTCGTAAGATTATCACTGGTTGTTCTGGTTACGATAATCATTTGGTTTAGTTTGGGTATCGATACATTTGTTCGCTTTGGTAGGCCTAAGTTCTTGGTTCGAGTGCGCACCTTTTGTTTGTGTCTGTTTGTGTTCCGGATTAAAAAATGGTAAGTCGGAAAAATTGTATGTTGTCTTGTTTTGGTTGCAACAGGGATTCCCGGTTGGAGGACTCATGTCTGGTTCCTCCGATTGGAACTCCTCTTTATGATCTCTATTGCAAGTTCGGTGTGGGCCCTATCTCTTATAACGAGGTATGGATCCGCTACACGGAAAAAGACGGTGTCCTTAGTTGGCCACTGCATGGTAGTTTTGATCCTGAAATTCTTGACAATTTAGAAATGAAATTGTTTAAGAAGAAAGCCCGGCCGGCAATGTTTGATTCTTTCCGTTATTGGCGAAAAGAATCGAAACAGAGAGAAACTAAAAAGCTGAAGAAAGAACAGAAAGAACAAGAGTTGACTTTAGAACAGTCTGCCAAGCAGCTGCAACTCATTGAATCTGAGAAAGCGATGGAGGTGGCCAATAGAGAGCGTAATCTAGCGATAGACAAGTGCTATCCTGCCTTGCCATCGAGTACAGCTAAGATAGTAGAGGACCCTGAAAAGGATCCCCTGTTGTCTTACTTGTTGAGGTCACCCCTACCATATGTACAGGGTGCTACAGCTCCACCTTTACCGGTTGCTGGACAGCCTGGTATTCCTGCTCCTGCTCCCCCGAATCAAGCTCCTGTACTTCCTGTGGTTAATCTTAATGTTCCTCCTCCGGCACCCCCTCTTCCAGGGTTGCCAGCTCCTCTGCCTATGCCTGTACCGCTGAATCCTGTTGTTTCACAAGCTACCTTGCCTGCTACCCCTACTGTTGTTGTTTCTTCTGTCCCGACTACTACTCTTCTTCAAACTTCTGCAAGCTATATGACTCCGCTTTCTGTTCGACGGAGAATCACTGATTCTGTCACTAATATCCTATCTCCCTTTTACAAAACTTTGATTAGGAGTCCTGTCTCTGATTCCGTTCAGAGACGTAGTCAGCTTCCTAGTAGTGAAGAACGTGGAATATTAGACTCCACTGCCCTTAGGTGGATTTCGAAGATGGGAAGATATAGTGTGCGAGATGTATTAGATACATTTATGCAATGGAAGGAACCGACACAGTGCTATGTGTTTGATGTCATGTGTTCCCTTTTACGTGAAGAATGGGAAGAGAGCGAATCTGAACAAGTACCGGATGAATTAATCCAAGTTCAACAAAAATTTGCTGCAGGCATGATAGTTGGTCAAGAGATAAAAGAAGCAATGGAATTAATTTTAGATTTTAGATTCGATCCTTCCCTTCGTTCACCAAGAGAATTAGAGAAACATAGTACGAAACAAGGTCGACAATATCCCATGAGAGAGGTTCCTCCAATATGGCGCGAAGCCGTTCCAGCTGATGCGAAACGTGGTATTGCAGCCGCTCCGGCGCAATTCCAGAGAGTGTGGATACACATTCCGTGGAAACGAGCTGAAGTGCTAGCAGTGAAACAGGCCTTGCCAGATCCGCGTAAAAATCCAGCCGGATACTACAAAGAGTTGGCACAAACAGTTGAAGCTTGTGTAATGAATTTAGCGGACATTGACATGTTATTTGGCAATGTAGTACCGCAACCAATTTGGGCTAAAATTCGTAAAGAAAATCATCCAGTTGCCCTAGGTGGTGATTGGGCAGCTATAATAGCGGCAGATGGTCAACAAATAGGTGGTTCTAAACCTGAACCTCTAATTGCTGATTTACCTGGTAGGATAATCGAATTAATGAAAACTTTGATGCCAGCATTGCGCGTTAACTGGGACAAGTTATCCGCATGCAGACAGAAAAAGGACGAAAGTGTCTCCGACTTTTTCACAAGGTTTGAAGAAACTTTCGTAGATCACAGTGGTCAGGATATGAGCACAGAAGGAGGTCAGAGATTATTTGTTGATAAATTTGTGCACAATCTGTTACCAGAGCTCAGTAATAAATTAAAAGATTCTGAAAGTGCGTGGGCTGTCTCTACGACTGCGCAAATACTTGCAACTGCTCAGTACTATGAAAATAGGGATAAGGAAGAAAAAGAAAAGTCAGATAAGAAGACAAAAGATTTAAAAACTAAAGTCCTTTTGCAGCAGGCATATCCGCCTCGCACGAATCAGACGAATCAGACTAACACACAGCAAGGGCCATATCAGAGGACAGATTATGGTTCTCAGAGACCACAATATCAATGGAATTAGTGTGCTTACTGCAAGAAGGAAGGTCATTATAAGAATGAGTGTCCAGTTTTAGCACAAAATAATGCTGCAGCAGCTCAGAGAGGTCGTGGTGGTTCTATGCAAAATTCTAGAGGTCGAGGACGAGGTGCTATGCCTCCACAAACGAATGATCGCCCTTCTAATTATTTTGATCAGCGAAATGGACAATCTACACAACCAAATAGATCTCAACAGTATCACGTTGAAGACTACTGTGAAGTTAGTGAGGAATTTCAGCAAAATGAGTACTAGGACAGCCATGGACAAAGAGAGGGAGTAGTATCAGTTCCAGTAGATCAGAGTGGGCCTTATGTCGCAGTAGCAACATCAGGTGTAGTCGAACCGTTTCTGTTGGATACTGGTGCAGCAAAAAGTTCTATCATACATGCGAAACTCCCTGGCGCACCTTTGTCTGGCTTAACAAATGTTTCAGTAGGTTTTTCAGGCGCCCCTGTTCACAACCCCGTATCTGGCCCTTTGTCTATTTCTGTTGGACCCCGTCAATTGAAAGCACCCCTGATTTTGACGACTGGTTGTAATGAAAATCTGCTTGGTTTAGACTTGTTAAAACGCCTATATGTGACTCTGTACTGTTCTCCGGCAGGAATACAGCTTACATTAGGTAAAAGAATAATCTCCCCGATGTACTTGCCAATGGATGCGCTCCCACCAGAGCTGCGTTCTCTCCCTAATACTCTTTGGGCGACTGGTCCTAACGATGTTGGTCTTTTAGAAATTCCACCATATGTAGTCACTTTGAAAGCAAACGTCAAATTTCCACGAATCCCTCAATACAAGATATCTAGTGAAGGTGAACGAGCGCTTTTATTGATCGTGCAAGATTTGATCAAAAAAGGCGTAGTAGAAGAAACTAGAGGAAATGTCTGCAACAGTCCTGTACTGCCAATTCTGAAACGCACTGATCCTTCTAAGCCTCCAATCTATAGGTTTGTAATCGATCTTAGAGAGGTTAACAAAATTGTGATTCCACAGTTTCCTGTGCTTCCAGACATTACTGCATTGTTAACGTTGATTCCTGCCACAGCCACATGGTTTTCAGTTATCGACTTGAAGAATGCCTTTTTCAGCATTCCGATAGCCGAAGAAAGCAGAGATATTTTCGGCTTCTCTCTAGGAGGCCGAAGCTTCAGGTTTAAACGTGCTCCACAAGGTTATTGTGAAAGCCCATCCATTTACAGTCAGGCATTAAAAAGTCAGTTAGATTCTTTTGTACTTCCTACTGGTTCTGCTTTAGTGCAATATGTTGATGATCTTCTAGTGGCTGCCGATGACAAGGAAACTTGCAAAGCAGCTACAATTTCCTTATTGCATCATTTGTCTGATTTAAATCACAAAGTATCACCTTCCAAAATGCAATACTGTTGCCAAGAAGTGACCTACATAGGTCATCTCTTGTCAAAGGAGGGAAGAAGGTTGACCCCAGAGAGAATAAAAGCAATTACGCAGATGAATGTTCCTAGTACACAGAAAAAAGTGCGTGCCTTTTTAGGTATTACTTCATACTGTAGGCAATGGATCCCAAATTTTTCTCTTTTGGCAAAACCATTGGTGGCCTTGACTGGGAAAGGTGTTCCGAGTCCGGTGCCATGGTCTGCTGAATGTCAGCAAAGTTTTTCTGAATTACGAAATGCATTGTGTTCAGCTCCTGTGTTGGGTACACCCGACTACAGTAAGCCATTTACACTCTATGTTCACGAGAGGGAAGGTTGCGCGTTGAGTGTTCTGACGCAACGATTTGGTGATAAACAACGCCCTTGTGCGTATTTCTCTTCAACATTAGATCCGGTAGCCAGAGCGTTGCCTAGTTGCTTGAGAGCTACAGCAGCAGCTGCAGCGTCCATTCGACAATCTGCTGGTTTGGTCATGAACAACATGCTAGTGGTCATGGTTCCTCATGCTGTGGACACACTCATGAACCGAACCAAGACACAACATCTTACCAGTGCTAGATTATCAGGCTATGAGCTGACACTGTTAGCGAGTCATATTCAGATTAAAAGATGCAATGTATTGAATCCAGCAACATTGTTGCCGACTAGTCAGGAGTCGAGTGATTCCGAACCACATGACTGTTGTTTCAGAACCGAGGAAGAGACAAAAGGACGGATTGATCTTAAGGATACTCCGTTACCAGATCCAGATGGCACGTTGTATGTTGACGGGTCTTGTTTTAAATTGGAGAATGGTGATGTGACAGCTGCCTACGCAGTAACGACTTTGAGTACGATTGTGGAGACTGCAAGAGTGAGTCAGAATTCTGCCCAAGCTGCAGAATTAATCGCGTTGACAAGAGCGTGTGTTTTAGCTAAGGGAAAGAGAGTGAATGTGTTCACAGATAGTCAGTACGCATTCGGCGTTGCCCATAGTTTTGGTCGTTTGTGGAAGGAAAGAGGTTTCATTACGTCCCATGGGACTAAGATCCAACATGGTCAGCTAGTCAATGACTTGTTGGAATCTCTAACCTTGCCGACTGAAGTTGCGATTGTGAAGTGCAGTGCTCATCGAGCAATCACGGATGATGTTGGTCGTGGAAATGCTTTTGCTGATGAGATAGCTAAACAGACAGCTAGGAATACGATCAGTGGGATGTATGTTGCAACGTCTGCAAGATGGATTACTGAATCAGGAATGTGTGAGGATACAGTGGAAAGTGTGAAAGCAATTCAGGAAGAAGCGACTGAAGAGGAAAAGCTTGCATGGAAAGAGAACTTGGGTAAGTTGGACTCGAATGGGTGTTGGATTGATTTGTCGAAACAGCAGCGTTGGATGTTACCTGATGCGTATGTGCTTGCGGTAGTAACGATGGCGCATGGAGCAGCGCACATCAGTTCTAAAGGGATTTGTAAGATGTTGGCTCCAGTCTGGAAGAATGATGGAATTAGTAAGTGTGCAGAAAGAGTGGTGAGAAACTGCATGATATGCCTGATGCATAATCCTGGCAAGGGAATCCCCACACCCGCTGGTCATTTCGCTCCTCCTTCCTGCCCCTTCGAAGTGATCAAGTTAGACTTTATTCACATGGATCGTTGCAACAACCTCAAGTACGTTCTAGTGGTAGTCTG
Source organism: Lissotriton vulgaris (assembly GCF_964263255.1). NCBI lineage: Eukaryota > Metazoa > Chordata > Amphibia > Caudata > Salamandridae > Lissotriton > Lissotriton vulgaris. Next base: position 1,900,984,446 of record NC_141693.1, read on the forward strand.
TGCTTTTTCAAGGTGGATCGAAGCATATCCACTAAAGGACAATACTGCTTTGTCCACTGCCAAAATCCTTCTCAAGGAATATTTCCCCAGGTACGGAATGCCACGGATTGTATGGTCAGATAATGGGAGTGAATTCGTAGGGAAAGTTATGCAGAGTGTGTGTGCAGGTTTAAACATAAAACAAAAATTTCACAGTGCGAATCACCCCCAGTCTGCTGGTCTAGTTGAGGGCTACAATGGCACCCTCAAACTGAAACTTGCCAAGATACAGGCCTCCACGGGCTTGTCCTGGCCGGACGCACTACCTTTGGCTCTGTTATCCACAAGAGCGACTGTACATTCTCGAGTAGGGCTTAGCCCTTACGAGATTGTGTTCGGTCGACCTGCGAATGTTTGGGGGGTACCTAGACCGAAAGAATTCAAGCAGCTGGAATATCCAATGCTAATTGATTACCTTTTTGACTTGACTGCTAAATTGAGTCTCATTCACCAACAGGTTTTCGATGCTTTGCCAAAGCCACCGAAGAGTCCAGGTCATCAGCTGAAGCCCGGTGATCAAGTCGTCATAAGGAACTTTGGACGGACCAGAAACCTCCAACCCAAATTCGTCGGACCATTCCAAGTCCTGTTGGCGACGAGGACTGCTATACGTGTGGCTGGCAGAAAGAATTGGATCCATGCGACGCACGCAAAGCATGTACCCCTTCCACTTCCTTACGATAACTGGGTGAAAAAAGGAATTGGTGCCTCTGAAACCCAACCAGTTCCTAGATACATTCCTTTCAGTGATGCAGAACTAATTACTGATCCACCGAACTCTGAATCCCCTTCTGAAACTGCTCCTTTGAACACTGAACATTTGTCCCCTGCATCAAACGAACACTTGTCATCTGCGGACTCGAACATTGTAATCCCTGCTGAAAACAGTCTGTTTCCGGACCAAACAACGCCAGGAAAACTGAGATACAACCTCCGTTCTCATTTTAAGGACAAATAAAGCAGGAAACTGCCTATTTTTTACATATTTGAATTTTGATATGTTGCCTTCAGCCAGGAAGTTTGCTAATACTTTATATATTGTTTTAATTACCTTGCCGTCTGGGTAGCCGTAGGGTCGTGGCTTTGTGCCTAGTTGAATCTGCGGGGGCCAGACACAAGGTCGGTCTTTCTGTTAGTTCTGGGAACTCCCAGGGCTGATAGAGGCATTTTCAACTACGTACATACCATCAGTGGTCGCGAGCGGTTGTAGAAGATGGAGCTTCCTGAGCTGCACCGAGAGAATGTAATTTTTGTCCGCAGAAATAGACTCTACAAGATTCTTCATAACAAATGTTTCCTGATGCAATGTGCAATTATGTTTTTGATTGTTTTAATAACGTTGGTGGGTGGAATCGTCTTTGGAGTACATCTAATTTTTGCACCAATAACAAGTACAGTGCCTCCCCTTTATCTTGTTTCTTCTACTGTTGCTTCTTACCATTCTTTTCACCCGTTCCCTGAACATGAGCAAGCTCGACGCTCAGAATTCATAAATAACACTTTTGTACAACTCTTGCATCAACACCAACTGGTAGTTAACACGACAGACTGCTGGGTATGTGGATTGATTACCACACACTATGGATAAAGGCATTCCCTATCTGGTCTTGCCTTTTAGCTATAATGGATCATTTCAGGCCTTCCAGACTATATTTGTCTATGCCCTTGAGACCTATCCTCCGCGTCCACCACGTTCCGCTAAATATAACTCCGCTAATAAAGCTTTAGTTAAGGGAATCATTGACATGATTAAAGACGTCAATAACACCCCATCTTATCCTAAGGATGAACTACGAGTATACCTGAGTTGGAATTCTACAGAGTATCGCATTAGTTTGGGTGAAAGCAAGCGTAAGAGCTCCACTCCAGTTTGGGTCGTGCCTCACCGAGGTCAAGTCTGTTTGCAAGGAAATGGGAGAAATCCAAGAGCTCGGCTAGGGAGGAGTGACTGTGTTGAGACTTATGTGTATCCGTCGAACTCCTCCCCTGCCTTTCTCACTGCTAAGGGTACCTACTTCATCTGTCAGGATAGGGCATATACATGGTTGCCTGCTGACTTTTCAGGTTCATGCTATATTGCTCGACTATTGCCTCCAACGTACACTGCTTCCCCAGATTATCACAAGACCAGAGTAGCAAGAGGTGTTTTCAGCAAAGAAGATACCGCTGGTCAGGAAGCCGGAGACTTCTTCAAAGGTTTCCTTCCGTTCTGGGGGCCTATGGCCAATAGTAGAAATCTACGTCAGCTAACACGGGTAGTTGAATCTACTATTACAGAAACTGCTGGTGCCCTTAGTAACTTAACAGCTGAGCTCCAGGCGGATCGTCTCATGACGTTGCAGAATCGTATGGTTCTTGACGTAATACTTGCAGATCGAGGTGGGGTATGCAGAATGATCCAATCGAGCTGCTGTGTTTTCATACCCAATAATGCTCCGACTGTATACGAAGCGATCTCTAAGCTACACAAGATTTCCGACTCTATTCACGTAGACAAGGGAAACTGGTCCTTAATGGAGTGGCTTTGGACTCTACTATCAGCGTGGGGATGGAAGGTTCTGATGGTCGTTGGTATTATCTTAGTATTCCTGTTCTCGTGCTGCCTTATTATCCAATGTGGTCCTGCTTTGTGTAGTTTCTGTGCTGCAACGTGTTTTAGAAAACCACCTGTGTTTGGAGACAAGGTACGAGAAAGGATGATGATGCAACAGCATATCACTGACCTAATGAACATCGAGATAGACTCTGATATAGACTGAGTAATTGCCTATGTAAGGGCAAAAGGAGGGTCTGAGGTTCCGTGACGATTTGAACCCGTGTTTTCAACATTGTTGTAAACGCATAATTTTGGTATCAGTGAACCGCAAATGATCCATTTAGCATATCCTGGTGTTTTCGCTACGCTACGAGCAAGAGCATTCCTGTTATAAACACATTTCTGATTCACCCATGGCATCCATCTTAGAATATGGCAGCCATTTTGTATTCTTGCCCTCACATAGTCAATGGACACACAATGACCTCTAATCAACCCATTTCGTTTAAGGACACGTAAGCCTTAGCTGGCGATTCACCTTGCTAGTGACACGTGCACCTTAGGACAGAAACGCTGTGGCCGCATGACTCGGCAAAAGCTGCCTCCCCAGCCCGAGGCCAGTCCTACTATACTGGTTCTCGTGTTCGTTGGCCTGATCATGATTAGGCGGCCGAAGCCGGTAGTCTTGCCCATTTACGACCCACAAACATCTCTTATCCTGCTTTTCTATCTTCTGCACCTGGCTCTGCTCCTTTCCTTCTGGGCCTTTATTAGGGGGAGGTAACGAAATTTACGATGACGCGGTCCGGCTCTTGAATGAAAAGTTGACATGGGATTATGATGGAACAGTGGGAACCCCTCGTTCGTAATGTTTTGACATCAGATATTGTTGACGATTCTTGTGTAACACCAAATATTTATTGTTTAGGACATGAAGGTTTAGAAATGTACTAGCATGTGAAGAATGTTGCCCCAAGCTGAAAATTTAGTATTTAAGGAGCAACCCACTTTGTACAAATCGAACAGGCTCCTAGATTCTGCCCGTGTGTAGTTTCTGTGACTTCTGTGTCCCTGCAGTAATAAACCTTTGGTCTTTGACGCCACCATCGAGAAGCCCGTGTTTCTGTTTATTTGTGCACCGAGACAGGTAGAACTCAGGGGTCTTCGGGTGTTGTCCCTGACACCTCTGGACGGAACCAAAAAGTCCAGAACTCCACATTTGGATTCAACGTGTTCCATCGTTTAATGTGCACATGACTCGCTAACAACGTCAACTCGTAACCCGACAACCGAGCACTAGTTAAATGCTGTGTCTTCGTACGGTTCAACAAGGTATCCACTGCATGTGGAACCATCACCACTAACGTGTTATCCATAACCAAACCAGCAGACTGTCGAATTGAAACAGCCGCTGCCGCCGTAGCTCTCAAGCAACTCGGCAACGCTCTAGCTACCGGATCCAAAGTCGATGAAAAATAAGCACATGGACGCTGCTTATCACCAAACTGCTGAGTCAAGACTGACAATGCACATCCCTCTCTCTCGTGAACATACAATGTGAAAGGCTTACTGTAGTTGGGAGTACCCAACACCGGAGCCGAACACAATGCATTTTAGTAATTCTGAAAAGCTCTTTTGACATTCGTCAGTCCAGGAATAGGATTTGGAGTATCCTTAACTGTAAGAGCTATCAAAGGCTTCGCTAACAAGGACAAATTAGGGATCCACTGTCCACAGTATGACGTAATACCCCAAAACGCACGCACTTCTCTCTGTGTCGTAGGTACACTCATTTTCGCAATAGCTTGAATTCTCTCTGGGGTCAATCTCCTTCCCTCCTTTGATAAGAGGTGACCTAAATAGGTTACTTCTTGTCGACAATATTGCAACTTGGAGAGAGAAACCTTGTGATGACAATCAGACAAGTGGCGTAACAATGACAAAGTGGATTCCTTACAAATCTCTTAAGTATCAGCGGCAACTAGCAAATCATCAACATACTGAATAAGGGCTGCACCATCTGGTAAAACCAACAGATCAAGTTGTGTTTTCAAAGCTTGACTATAGATCGGTGGACTCTCGCAATAGCCTTGAGGAGCGCGCTTAAAGCGGAAACTTCGTCCTCCTAAAGAGAATCCAAAGATGTCCCTACTCTCTATGGCAATCGGGATGCTGAAGAAAGCATTCTTCAAGTCGATCACCGAAAACCATGTGGCTGTAGCCGGAATCAAAGTCAACAAGGCAGTGATATCAGGCACAACGGGAAATTGTGGAACAACAATCTTGTTCACTTTGCGAAGATCGATGACAAACCTTTATACAGGAGGCTGTGAAGAATTAGTTCTCTTCAGAACAGGCAAAACGGGACTATTGCACACATTACCTCTCGTTTCCTCAATGACACCCTTGTCGATCAAATCATAAATGATCGCTAAAAGTGCACGCTCACCATCACTCGAGATACGATACTGTGGAATATGCGGTAACTTAGCATTCGCCTTCAGTGTCACAACATATGGGGGAATTTCCAGTAGGCCCACATCATTCGGACCAGTAGCCCACAATGAATCTGGTAAAGAAGACAATTCAGACGGAAGAATATCTTTCGACATGTACATCGGAGAGATCACTCTCTCACCCAAGGTAAGATGTACCCCTGATGGAGAACAATGCAGCGTCGCATACAATCTCTTCAACAAATCCAATCCCAATAGATTCTCATTACAACCTGTAGTCAAAAAGAGGGGTGCTTCAAACTTACGAGGACCAACAGAAAGAGACAATGGAGCAGAAATCGGATTTGTAACTGGGGCGCGAGAAAAACCTACATAAACATTCTCAAAGCCAGACAAAGGTGCGCCAGGGAGTTTAGAGTGCATAATAGAACTCTTTGTAGCACCAGTATCTAGCAGAAAAGCTTCTGACACACCTGATGCAATCACTTCAACATAGGGTCCACTCTGATCTACTGGAACTGAAACAACTCCCTCTCTTTGTCCATGGCTGTCCTATTAATCATTACCATTTGCTTCATCACCTTCAACATAGTAATCATCCATATAGTACTGTGCTGTCCTACCAGACAAACCTCGCTATTGATCAAAACTATTCATCGAGTTCTGTGGAGGCAAAGAAAGTACATTCTGTCCTCGAACCTCTACCTCTAGGCGCTTGTTGAGCACCTCTACTTCGTACACCAGAAGCACCATTCGTACGCTGTAACAAAACCGGACAACTATTCTTGTGATGACCCTCTTCTTTGCAATACGCACACTGATTAGGACCATACGGGAAACGCTGTTGAGAAAACTCGTTCCTTTGCGAGGTTCTCGAATATTGCTGAGGTTGCTGATAATCGCGCTGACTATTAGTACGGGGTGGATAAGCTTGCTGTAGAAGAACTTTAGTCTTCAATTCCTTTGTCTTCTTATCCGCTTTCTCTAACTCATCTTTGCGCCTATTTTCATAGTACTGAGCCGTAGCTAAAATCTGCGCTGACGTGGAAACGGCCCAAGCACTCTCGGAATCCTTCAGCTTAGTGCACAACTCAGGAAGCAAATTATGCACAAATTTGTCAACAAACAATCTCTGGCCATCCTCGGTAGCCATATCCTGACCACTATGATCTACAAAGGTCTCTTCAAACCGCGTGAAAAAGTCAGACACAGTCTCATCTTTCTTCTGCTTACATGCAGACAACTTGTCCCAATTAACACGCACTTCGGGCATCAAAGTCTTCATGAAAGTAATACTCCTACCAGGAAGTTGAGCAATTAGATCTTCAGGCTTAGCACCTCCAACTTGTCTATCGTTCGCAGCAACAATGTTAACCCAAGTATCACCCAATTCATTATCATGATCCGTATGTCGAATCACATTCCAGATAGGCTGTGGAACAACATTGCTAAACAACATGTCTATGTCTGCTAAATTCATAATGCACAAACCCACAGTTTGAGTGAGCTCTTTATAATATCCCGCTGGATTTTTGCGCGGATCAGGTAAAGTCTGCTTAATCGCTAAAACCTCAACACGCTTCCAAGGAACATGTACCCATACTCGCTGAAAATGCGCAGGCGCAGCTACAATCTTCTGCGCAGCATTAGCCTGAACTGCTTCCTTCCACACCGGAGGAACCTCACGCATCGGATATTGACGCGCTTTTCTCCTAACTGACGAATCAGGCTCAAACAATCGCTCAGAAGGAGCACTATTACGAAACGACAACAACGTCGATACCGCTCTCTCAATGTCGAGAAGACTCACAATCGTCCCTTTCTCAAACTTGAAACACACTCAATACAATTCTTCAGGAGCTTTACCCACTTCGTCCATCCATTGTTCATGGAGGAAAACACACATCATTTCAAAAACGTACCGTTGCTTCGGTGCTTTCCATTGCTGAAAAACATCCATAATACCCTCAAGATCATACTGGGAGGTATACGTAATCCATCTACGTGCCATGTGATCCAAAATTACACGCTCATCCGTGTCAAGCAATTGACTACGTGATTGTCTACGCTCACTAACTGGAGACATACCCAATTGTCCCAACAAAGGAGAAAGAAAACCAGAAAAAGCAGCAGTCATTCGCTGTAGAAGGAGAAGATGGAAGAATAAGGGAAGACGGAACAATAGCCGAAGAATCCAAAGTCGGAACAGAAGGAGTACCATAGACAGGCATAGGAGTAGCAGACAAAGGGGAAGGCAAAGTTGGCGGCCCCTGAGAAGGCTGCGCCAAAGGAACAGTAGCCAACGAAAGAGGAGCTGGCTGTGGAGGAATCGCAGGTGGCACAACAGCCGGAGCTTGCACAGCCACAACTGGTGGCGGTGGTGCCGCAGCACTCTGTGCATAAGGAGGTGGAGAACTCAATAAATGTGACATTAAAGGATCTTTCGCAAGTTCTTTCTTGTCTTCCTGCTCTTTAGGCGGCAAAACTGGGTAGCATCTATCTACCGCTAACTTCTTCACTCTTATCATCTGTTCACTCTCTTGGTCTTCCTCATTATCCCTATACGCAACAGCAGCTTGTACCATTGACATGCCTCGTTCTCGTTTATTCTTTTTCGCTAATTTAATTTCTTTCTGTTTGGCTTCTTTGCGCCATATGCGGAAAGAGTCAAACATTGCCGGCCGGGCTTTCTTCTTGAACAATTTCACTTCGAGATTGTCTAGAATCTCAGTTTCAAAACTACCGTATTGGGGCCACTGTAGGACACCGTCTTTCCTCGTATATTTTACCCAGATCTCATTATAGCTAATAGGGCCCACACCATGTTTCACGTACAATTCATATGTAGGAGTTCCAATTGGAGGAACCGGACACGAATCCTCTAACCGGGAATCCTTAGAACAACCACAACCAAATATCTTTCCAAGTCTGCTAAGACCAGGCATCTTGCCCACTAGTCTAGCTTCAAACAACAAGAGAAATCTCAAACGATAATCTCGCGAATACACGAGTCCCTTAGCTTTGGGGCCTGCAGGTACTAAATCAAAGCGATCCACTAAAGGGATACCAAAAACAAACTAAGGACTAGGAGACGCTCCACTCATACTTAACTGAAATGTCGATGGCGTCACCAGAAGACCCGTCAATCGTCTGGCTCTACAAACGTCTAAGGCTCCAAGACAGGGCGACAGTTAGGCAGCAGTCCTTCGTAGCCGTCGGAAAGCAGGAAACCTCGCAGCAAAGACTTTCGGACCACAGCGACATACAGGGGTCGATGAAGTGGCAGGCCTTCCTCCAGAATTTTCACAAGAAGCTCCTCACGATCTTCGGGCTTGGACCGGTACCGCTGAAGTCGCCCCACGTTGGGCGCCAACTGAAGGACCGGGTTTTAGAACCCAGCGTCGTCAGGGAAAACGCCCGATGCCTTTGAGTTCCCCTGCCTTGGCAAACAGAGACACGGGATACTTCTTGATGACGTCAAAGACCAAAGTTTATTGGCTGCAACCAGGAACAGAGGTCTACGAAGCACACACGGGTGGTTCGCTAGAGACTGCACACTTTCAATAAGCAGAGAATGGTCTTTTATGCCAAAAATCAAGCCTCAGGCAACATTCAAAATTAGCATTGGGTTCATACAAATAGACCAATGACATTTCAAAAGTAGCGTATGACGATAATCCCACTATCCGTTGTCCAGCCCACCAGAAATGACCAAGCAAATTGCATCTTCCTGTTCAGTCAGGCCGGACAAACCCATCATAAAACCCTCTACCCATATCAGTGATTATGTCGTAAAGGAAGGAACAGAAACAGATTGGAAGCAAGATAGAAAGGAGCGTGCAGTGAACTATAAACTCGGGCACGTCCTACTCTTTGATCTTTATGTGACCAGCTGCTTAACAAGGAACTGGCTCAACGAGGTCGGCCTCGGGCAAGGGAGTCAGTTCGGCCAGGTCATTCAAGAGTCAGCTAAAGCATAGGTGTCTCAAGGACTCGTTCGGCCACAATCATTGACCTATGTGAGGGCAACCACACAAAATGGCTGCCACATACAAAATGGAACCCGGAGGGTTTAAACGAAATCCCCAAATACAGAGTGTTCTCATTGATCGATTCATGCGAAAACACTTGTACACGCTACACTCGTCATTTGCAGTCTGCTGACACCAAAATCGTCTATTTCCGACGACCTTTATTGAACGGGTTCGGAATCATCGAACCAGACCCACAAACTTACGGAACTACAAGTGGTATTTGTTTAGAACACATATGGCTGAAAGGAAAGGGAGTGCTCTATAGAGTCGAAAGGTATAGATACTGTTCATATGTGATTGGAAGGTTACCGATGTTCTGAGAGCAGAAGTGGATTGTTAACTACTTCAACTTGGGAAACTCAATTCATATACCCAGGGGACAGATTGTTCACCTAAGGATGAGGTTACTTGTGACTCAGACATAGTTGGACATGTTGGTATACCCATTGTCCTACTTTGAACCTAGGGATAAGCTGCCCACACACAGAAGATCAACACAAATTGTTAAAACTCATTACATCTATATTGTAATTGTATGAAGTTGAAACAGTTCACTGGATTATCTAGGAATATGGCATATAGATTGAAAAAGATATAGAGGGTGGGTGGACCTGTTTGAAGCAATGACAGCACCTTCCCTTATAGTGAAATGAAAGCCAGTAGCATTGGAAGGCAGAAGAATTTAGAGAGCACAAGCAAGTGACAGCTTAGTTTGTTGGGTTTTTCTTCATTTAGTATGAGGGATGCTTCACAAGACGCTTACATTTTACGGCCTGGAAGGAGGGAGAACTGCCATGTGCCTTCCTACATCACCATGATGTAACCTTACCAGAATGCCTAATGACCTTACCAGGATGGCCAATGATGGAAGGTTATTCATGAACTAGTCATATGAAGTGCCACTTGTATAATGTCCAGGCCCAATTCTCTCCTTCTGTATATAGTGCAACTTCTCTGGCTACCTAGTGGGTTTCTGAAGGTCCCATTCAGCTTGGACAACCACCACCAGCCGGATGCGAAGAGGAGCCGGGCAAGAATCCTATCATCCTGGATCTCATGGACCAAAACAGAGGCCTCCATCCCCAGCCAATCCACATTTGTTCGGTAGTTCGAGGTAGAGGTAAGGTAGAATGCATCATGGCCTGAGCTCTGCTTGTATTTTTAATGCCAAATATCTCACACATCATTTACTAAACCGCGAAGCACTTGAGCTTTTTTGGGTCGACGTTTTTAAGATTACTAACTAAAATGTATTTGGATGTCACTAAATGTAGTTCATAAATAGAATGCAGATTTCAGAGGACTGTAAATTCAGTTCCTTGCCCAATATAGAAGAATGGGACCATTTGGGTTGCAAAATTGTGCTCGAAAGTGAAAACATGCTGCTTGTTGACAGCATTGAAAAATACTAGTTGCCCCCCCTCGAAGTCTAGAAACACCCCTATTCGCTGGAGTCTCCCTGTCAGGTGGATAGGGTCCGCATCGGTGGTAACTGGCAAGTATTCATCTTGGGTAGCACGAAGAACAAAGATGCCGATGTCTGGTGATTCACGGAAGCCACCCTTTCTCCTCACTGTCTCTTCAGCCGCCCCGGCAGACCAAAATCTGCCGCTCTCTTCTTGCACCTCAACCTCCCAGTAATGTTTCCCTTCTGTGAATCGTTGGAGTCCCAGGATGCATGGTTCTGTGTCAAACCGCTCCTCAGTATTAGGCACGTTGAGTGCCTGGTCGGTGGGTTGAACCTTCTTGGCGTCCTTGGAGAGAAGGAGCTTGTTGTAGGCGGTCCTTTCATCAAACGTGACACTCTCTGCAGGAGACAGGAAGAGGGAGAATGAGATGGCATAGAAAACGCAACAGATAGTAAAAATGATAAACAGGAAAGAATGTGCAAACTATTTTCCATCACCCGTAAGGGAGAGGTGTGGCGCCGCGGCCAGTGTGACTGACTCCGGAACCTGGGGATCACGGTTCGATCCCCAGGGCCGGTGGCAGATTAGCCCAGCACCATGCGACTCTGGGCAATAGCTTGCTTAATCTCCCCGACAGCCCCCAGCGCCTAGAGACCCTAACGGGTGATGGTTCGCGCTTTACAAATGTGGATTATTATTATTTCCCCAAAAAATTTCACTCTTTAGCTCTGAGTTTCAAGTGTCCTTGCTATTACCTCTGACATGTTTATGTCCCCTGAACCCAAGGAGAGCTTGTCAGGGTTGAAGATATCTCTGTACTTCAGTGCATGACCAGCCATCTATTCATGTAATGGTGAGCTCTGAACCTAGACGTTCTCTGGCTCTCAGGCCTGCCTTCCAAAATCTGCATGGCCAAGTCTGAACATCACTTCAGGAAAGATTTAAAAACCTGGCTTTTTGCTCAAAACTAGATTTGAGTGCCCAGTCATGTACTTAGTCTCTACTTTGGGCGCCAGGATGCTTCTTTGAAGCAGCTGAGTGCTTTGCCAAATCCCAGTGATTGATTGAAAGGTCTAACTGGAAAGCATATATTAATTTGTACATTCTTAATTCAGGAGTGATATTTAACAAATACTAACAGCGTACATCTTTAATTCCATGCTTTAATTTTTTCACTAGTCGACTACATATGAAAAGACTAAAGCAGTCTGCTCAATATCTTCAGTAAATTCTCTCTTTAGCGGCTGTTCTCTTACCCCTCCAGAAAGTAGGTCACAAAGAACATACTTGGTAACCATCATTTGCACTCAACAATAAGTTAAGTAAAGACATTTGTGTGATATTTGGGGGGGCCGCTTGCGTGCATGTCATTAGCATCGCGGCCGCATAAAATACATCAGGCAGCTTGTTCTGGTCTCCATGTGGTCCCGACTGCTTGCGCCGGCCCACGCCCCTTTATTTATAGCTGGCGCGTGACGACACGTGCCAGCTATAAATACACAGCCAGACTTCCAACCTTTATTAAACAACAAACAAAACATTGATCATGTAGATCTGTTACTAGTCACTAGAATTCCAGTCCCAGGTTCGTCTCACCATAAAGTCTGCCAGCCGGGATGATGGAGCCGGGTTTCTTCTCAGGCCATATCTGGAGTGTTCCCCCTGTGATGGTGGCAACGACGGGGTCATTTCCTGCGAGACTTCACTCTCAGGGGATCTCACAGGGGAACTTGCAGTATTCCCACTGGTTTTCCAAAGAGTGAAGGGGTGTTATGGTCGGATAGGCTCATATCTTAAGTGGGGGTCGCTACTGGGTCACTATCGGTTCCTTCCTCCACTGGCGGTTCACGTGGTCTGGCGTCCAGGTTGTCCGATGGCTGCTGGTCCGGAGTTCCGTCGTGTACCTTTTTGAAGAAAGAGATGTTGTGTGTGATTTCCTCGGTTCCTCTTCTGGCTGTTATCAAGGTGCCGGTTCGGCGGATAACTGTCCATGGCTGATGTTCAAACGGAAGCCTGAAATTGCTCCCAGGGTACCTGTCCTTGACATAGACTCTGTCCCTTACTTGAATGACCAACATCCGGCTCGTCGGTCGGCGCTGGCTTGGTCATTGAAGCTGGTCCTGTTGGCTAGGATTTTCCAGTGTCAATCTGAGATGGGGTCCAGCTTGGGTGAAGTGGGATGGTGTCTCGCACTATTCGGCCCATGCTTGCCGACCCCGGGGCTGCCTCGGTCGTGAGATGGGGTGTCAACCGTTACTCTCTCAGGAAGCTGTATATGGTCTTCTCGAGCGGTGATCCATCCGCATGCCCGATGCGTATTACTTTGTTGAGAGTGCGCATGAACCTCTCTACTTCACCATTTGCTTGGGGCCAGCGCGAGGTCACCTTCTTGTGTTAAATTCCCCAGCCCTTGAGATTGTCTGCAAACTCTTGTCCATTGAAGGGTGGACCGTTGTCTGTCTTCACCACTTCGAATATTCCATGGGTAGCAATGGTTTTCTCGAATTTTGTAACAACTTCCGTGGCTGTCTGACTTCCCACGATCTCGATTTCGGGGTACTTTGTGTAATCATCGAGGATCACCAGGGCATAGCGTCCATCTGGGTGGTGTCTAAAATCCACACTCACGCACTCCCATGGCTGTTGGATTTTTATTTCAGTGATGACGGGGTGAGGGCGATCCGGTTGACCCGATGCCTGGCACCATGAGCATGTTCTGACTGTTGGTTCAACCAGTGGGTCCATCCCTGGGAACCACATCTTGGCCCTCAGCCGGCTCTTTGTTTTCAGAATGCCTTGATGTCCCCGGTGTGCGAGGTCCCTAGCTTGTTGAGTCAGACTTGATGAGATCACCAGTCGCGGGCCTCGGAGCAGACAACAACTGCAGTCGACCGAAAGTTCATCCTTGACCCGTTTGATTCCAGGACGGTTTTTGCTTGCGGCGTCCGTTTGGTCATGGTGGCGCCAGTCATTCAATTAGACCGCCATTATGCCCAGTTGCAGGCATTCATCAATCCGGGTGGCTTCTACAATGGTCTCGAGACTCATGGGAAGTGGTCGGGACCTTCCCGCTTCGGCTCCTCTTCTTCCGCTTTGGTGGTGGCCCTGGGATGCCTTGAGAGGTAGTCTGCTGGATTGGATGAGCCTGGTTTGTATTCCACTCGTTAGTCATACCCCTGCAGCTGAAGGATCCATTTTTCAATCCTCAGGGTAGGTTTGTATGCTGACCCTTGAAACAGGGGGGTGAGGGGTTTGTGGTCTGTGGACACTGTGAATGGATGGCCGTACACGTAGACGTGGAAATGCGACAGACCCCGTGGATGGCGATCGCTTCTCGTTCTATCTGCTAGTATATATGTTCTGTGTCTGTTAGGGAGCAGCTCGCGTATGCTATCGGGCCCACTCCCCATTTCCTTGCAACTGTGTGAGCACGGCTCCAAACCCATATGGACTGGCGTCCACAGCGAGGTTGGTGGATCGGCCGGGTCAAAGTATGACAGTGTCGTGTCTTCCGACAGGGCTGCTTTGGTATCCTTGAAGGCTTGTTCCTGTTCAGGGCCCCACTACCATGTGGTGATGGATTTAGTCAGTTCCCTGAGGAGCTTTGTGAGGTTGGATAAATCCGGGACAAACCGCCCGCAAAAGTTCACCATTCCTAGGAAACTCCTTATTTCCGAGATGTTGGAGGGTGCGGGGGCTTCCTGCACGTCTCGGGCTTTGTCAGGGTCTGGGGCCTCTCCTTGGTCGGAGAACGTGTAGCCAAAAAAACTGATCTTGTTCCTTAAGAACAGGCACTTTTCTCTGTGTAGGGTCAGTCGGGATTCTTTGATCCTCTGGAGAACCCTGCGAAGTCTACGATGGTGATCTTCTATCGACAATGCGTATATGGTCGTCGCTTACGTTTAAGACCCCTGGTAGCCCGCTGAGGACTTCACCGATGATGTTTTGAAACACCTCTGCGGCACTTGAGATACTGAAATTGAAGCGTCGGTATCTTCTGAGGCCGACGTGCGTAGAGAAGGTGGTGATGTATCGAAAGACCGAAAGTCCATCTTCGAAAACCACGTTGCGCCGCTCAGTTCTCCCAATATGTCGTCGATGGTGGGGGCTAGGTGACGCTCTCTTTTCATCGCGGCGTATGGGAGGAGCATGGTAACGCAGATACCGACCTGCCCTGGCTGTTTTGGTTTCCGTGCCACTAAGATTGGGGACACCCACGGGGTGAGCCCACTGACCTTATCTATAATCCCTTGCTTCTCCAGTGCCTCTAGCTCTTCTTCAATCTTCTTTCACAGGTGGAACGCAATGCGCCTGTGCCTCAGCGCCACGGGTTGGACTGATGGGTCGATGTGGAGAGAGACTTCTTTCCCTTTCAGGCATCCAATGCCTTTGAAGATGTCTTCGAACTACTCCATGATGGCCTCCAGTTCCTCCTCTTGTACCGCCATGGCAAATGATATTAGCATCAGCTCTTCTGCTGATTGTCCGCTTATCAGCATACCGCTTCCTTCCTTGGTCACTTACACTGTGGTGGGGATTACGAGGTCCTGGTGTCTCAGCTCAGTCTTGAAGCACCTCAAGACCGAGATGAGTGTCTTCTGTCCGTATTCAAATACCCTGATTCTTGCTTCGCGTAGTGGCTGGCGCGGGCTTAGTTGATTATATTAATTGGCAGCCATTAGTTCGATCGAGGCCCCAGTGTCTATTGTGGCTCTCACATCCTGGTGGTTATCTTGATTCTGTACCGTGGAAGTCATCGTCTCTTCCGTCATGGCTGAACTACTGCAAATACATAGTGGACCGGGTAGTCTCCCGCATCATCATCTATGGCCTCACTGTCACGCTCTTCAGCCACTGCCTGTGCTGCTTCTTTCCGTGATTTTGCAGACCTGCATACCGCCGCAAAGTGATTCATCCACCCGCAAGCCGTGCACTTCTTCCCTCTCTCTGGGGAGTCTTGCATGCAAAGGGGTGTGCCTCCGCAGTAGCCGCATTCCCTTTTCTTATCTTGCTGTCTTCTCCCTGTGTTTTGGCGTGCTTTGGGCCTCACCAGGTTCGCCTTTTTCACCTTGTTGACTTGTTCCATCTTGATGGGTTGGTGGAGGGCCACCGCCATTTGGGATGCTCTGGCGTGCGACAATTCTTTTGACAGGCCCAGGGTGAGGATGTCCGCTAGAGACTTGCCGTCCCCCTGAAGAATGTTTACTCTGAGTTTGGACGAGCAGCACGCTTTTATTATCTGACCTCGGATTTGTTCCTGTTCATTACGAAATCCGCACGTGCTGGCCAGTTCTTTCAAACACCCGTGGAACGCTCAGCTGGTTGTGGCCTTGGAACAGCCAGTGGAGAGTGTAGCCAGCAATTTCACCTCCTGTTTACAAGACCTCGCGGTCTGGATGGCCAGCAACTGTCTCAAACAGTGATAAAACTGAGGTGTTGATTGTTGGAAAGGCTCCGTCAGTCTGGACTTCAGCATGGTGGCCTCAGATGCTTGGACCGCTTCCCACACCCAGTGAACAAGTTAGGAACCTGGGGATCTCACTTGAGTATCACACTAGACGTGTTGCGGGTACTTGCTTTCACATTCTTCGAGGTCTGAGAAAGACTCTGGACTTATTACCTATTACAGCTAGGAAATCCTTAGTCCATGCCTTGGTTACTTCAAGGCTGGACTATGGTAATGCCCTCTATTTGGGAGCAAATGTGAGGTGTCTCCAGAGGCTTCAGCGCATCCTGAATGCGGCAGCCCGGCTGATGTTGATGTTCCCCAAGACAGCTCCTTCTAAAAAAAGCGCTGGAGACGCTACACTGGCTACCAGTCAAGGAACGAGTGCAGTTTAAAGCCCTGTGTGTCAGTCATAAGATCACACAGGGTAAAGGACCTCAGTATATTCTCAATGTGCTAACCCCCACAACCCGACTCAGCAACTAAGATCTAGTGGGGCGGGCCTAGTGAAGGTTCCTAAAGTCAGAAGAGCAAGAATGGGAGGGCGGTCGTTCCGTTTTCTGGCAGCCCAACTGTGAAATAGATTACCCCTCAAGCTCCGTATGGAAACCTCAGAGTTGGTTTTTCGTAAAGAGCTGAAAACCCACTTTTTCTTTAGGGGATAGGTTTTAGAGGTTTGCTTGGAAATGGGTGACATGATGGCGGGGGGGAGGCTGTGGGGGGCTTATACTTTAGCACAGGGACACACTGGTTAGTGTAACCAGGCGCTTTACAAGTTCAGTTACATACATACAACGCATCTAACGATTCCTCTGCCTCTGTGCGAGTCAGGGCTCTAGGAGGACATATTGGGGGAATCAGGGTTGGCGCTCGAGTTGTTGGACGCCTCCCACCCGCCTCTCAACTGAATAAAGAGATGTTGTCATCTCGTCCGCGCAGCGGGCGGGCGCAGCGGGCGCTCCAAAGGCAAGCCCGTCTGCGCCCGTCCGCGACAGGACGGGGCCAGGGGCCACGACCCCTGCCCATTTCAATGGCCCTTTTAGAAGATATAATTTCAGTGAGCTGCTCGACCTGAGACCTCCGGTAAATGAAAAATTCTGTACGCCCCTTTGAATCTGCCCTCAAACTGTCAACATTGCCATTCCTATCCTAAGGGCACATCAAACACTGAACCCTGGCACTATTTTAGGATGTTTCTTGTAAATTGCAGGTCTTTACCCAAACATCAAACAGAAATATCCTTATTGCTTGATGAGCATAATCCGGACGCTGTTTTCTTTACTGAGACATGGTTAACGTCGTCGTCTCAGCCTGATCTCATTCAAGCATTGCCACAGGGCTATCAAATAGTCAGGGCAGATCGTATCTCTGGGAAAGGGGGCGGTTTAGCAATAGAGTTTAAAGATAGCTATACTTGCCGATGCGCCCCCACCCCAGTCCTGGACTGTGAAAGCATGTCGTTTAGACTGGAATTTTCACCAAATATTAACTTTTCCGGAGTACTGGTCTACCGCCCTCCTGGTTCGATCAGACAGTTTATAGACTCCGTGCCCTCAGTAGTTGCAGACTTAGCCGCCACCTCTGCTAATTTTACACTACTGGGCGATTCAAATATGCATTTTGAAGATACTGGTGACTATGCTGCCCAAGAACTAATTGCGGCTCTGTCCGCACTACAGCTAACTCAACTTGTCTTCTCACCTACACACGAGAAAGGGCACTTATTGGACCCTGTGTTTAGCAACTGCACGAACCTGGCGACAGTACCCTCCATTGTGCTCCCGTGGACTGACCATCGACTAGTCCCGTTAACCTGGCATATCCATAAACCTCCTGCCCTTATGACAGGATTACGGGAGGCAAGAAGGTGGTCTAAACTACCAACAGATAAGTGGGCCGATGAACTACAAGCTACAATACCTCCCCTTAGCACAGATCCCACGGTAGCCAATGACTCTTTTAACAACTGGATAACTCGCTCGTTGGACACTATTCTTCCAATGAAGACAACTCGGACCAAAAGGTCTAAGATCTCGGCCCCTTGGTACACTGATGAGCTCAAAGAAGTCAAACGCAAGTGCAAAAGGCTAGAGAGAAAATGGCGACTTGGCTACACCGATCTAGATAAAACCCTATATAGAAATTCCATCCGGGATTATAAACTAGAGATTAAGAAGGCTCAATCTAGATACTATACGCAAAAGATTACTGAAGCTAGATCAAATTCCAAGGAAATTTACCAGATCGTCGAAAGTTTCACTGTCCTCCCCCAGCCCCCTGTAAACTGTGATAATTTACAAACTCGTTGTAATGAGCTGGCGGATTTCTTTTATAATAAAGTTAATCTTATTTAATCTTATTTATTCTGCTTTTCCAACTACTCATTCAACTATCCCAGTCATCAATCCCGCGTTCTCCAAACACCACATGATTGACAGTGGGTCACCTGTGTTGGAGAACTTCCCTTTGTTGCACTTGGACTTATTAGCCACATTAATGGCCCAGGTCAAATCGGGCTCCCCTAGCGATCCCGCCCCTCCAAGCTTTTTAAAGACTGTCAGTCATACCATCTTGCCGGTCATACTGAAGGTACTTAATGCCTCAATTTCCACCAACATAGTTCCATCGGCGTGGAAAGAGGCTAGGGTAAGAGCTCTTGTTAAGAAGCCTAATATGGACATCATCAACTTCAGTAACTATCGTCCAATCTCCCTGCTTCCTTGGGCCAGCAAATTGCTGGAAAAATATATCAACAGCCTCCTGACCAACTTTTTAGAGAAGAACAGTCTGCTTGATCCCTCGCAAACCGGCTTCCGCCCCAAGCATGGGACGGAGTCCGCTCTACTGGCGGTCCTGGAGGAAACAAGAGGCATCTTGGATCGGCGGCCGTCATCCTCCTCGATCTAAGTGCCGCTTTTGACACTGTAAACCACAAAATCTTATTGCAGCGCCTCCAGGACATTGGGATTCAAGGAGGGGCGCTGGAGTGGATTGGTTCATTTTTAACCAATAGAAATTTTCAGGTCTTTGAGGGAACCACTATCTCTACCAGCAGACCCTTGAACTGTGGAGTTCCGCAGGGTTCTTCACTCAGCCCGACGCTGTTTAATATATACATGAGGCCGCTGGCTAGGATCGTCCGTCCATATGGTGTTAAGATCGTGACCTAGGCGGACGATACCCAGCTGGTGGTCTCTCTGACGCGGGCTGAAGACCCTGCGGGCACGATGGATCTGGTGGGCTGCCTGAACAAAGTCAACAGCTGGATGACCCTGTCTTGTCTCAAACTTAATGGGGACAAGACAGAGGTCATGCTGTTGGGTCGTTCTGCTCCATCTGCGGTCGACCAGTTCTGGCCAGCTTGTTTGGGTCCCCCTCCAGTCCCCAAGGATGCTATCAAGAGCTTGGGTGCCTGGTTGGACAAGTCCTTGACGTTTGACCATCAAGCTGTCGTGCTATCTGCCACTTGTTTTGGCCTCATTAGAATGTTGAGGAAGATTCTTCCCTTGCTACCATTTGAGGCCAAACAAATTGTTGTTCAAGGATTGATTCTCTCCAGATTAGACTTTGGAAATGCCCTCTATCTTGGAGCTCCAGACTCTACACTGAGGAAGCTACAGGTAATCCAAAACTGCACGGCTCGGACCCTGCTTCAAATCCCCCGTAGGACCTCTGTTAGACCTGGACTAAATAAATTGCACTGGCTCCCTGTAAGGGATAGGATTAGTTTTAAATCTCTCTGTGTTGCTCATCAGGCATTTTGGGAAACTGGTCCAGCAATTAGTCGTCCCTTAATCACCCCCTACCTCCCCAGCAGACAGCTACGGTCTACCAATGCCTTCTGTGCCGTGGTGCCAAAGGTTAAACGGTCCAGAGCAGGAGGTCGTTCCTTTTCCCTGAATGCGGCCAGGCTTTGGAACAGTTTACCCCTGTCTCTCAGGTCCAATTCAGATCTTACCTCTTTTAGGAAGCACCTAAAACTTACTTGTTTAATAAATAGTTTTGTTTTCTTTTGTTTCTGTCACTTGCCCAGTTGTCTAGACACTGTTAGCTTTAGCGCTTGGACGCCTCTGGGCAGCTAATTCGTGCTTTATAAAACACATTTTCATTTCATTTCATTTCATTTCATTTCTTGCTTGGCCTGGCGTAAGATGAATCTCTCGTAGTCCCTGTTCGCCACTGGCTCGAAGTGCGCATTTATGGTGTTGAGAAGCGTGACATACGTTTTGGGTGTGGCTTCCACCAGGGTTTTGTAAATGCGGTGGATGTCTTTGCCTCCGAGGTGGAGGAGTAGGGCTCTGCGCATGTCCCGGGCTATGGCCGCCCCTTCAAAGTAGATTTGGAGGCGATCAGTCCAGTCTCTCCATCGCGGGGCAAGGGATGAGGGTGCACCGTCCACCACAAAGGGCTCAATAGAAGGAATCAATGCCATCTTGGCACAGACGCAGTCACACCTCATGGCATGTGCACTGCTTACCTCCTGGCCGCGGTAGCAGCCGCCTGGCCGAGGGCGATGAACATGCTGTCAGGGTCCTCTCCAGTGGCTTGTATGTGCTAGGCCTCACCGTGGCTTCTTCTCCTTCCTGGATGCTGGGGCACACACATGCGTGGGCTCAACAGGGTGAGCAGAAGTGGCCTCCGTTGTCTTTCAGGCCCTCTCAGGGGTTGTAGGGCCTTCCCTGGATGCAGAAGACTTGCCTGGGGCACACAGCAGGCTAGCACAGGCCAGGCAGCACTTCATGGGATACTCAGCCTTGAACAAAGGCTCACAAATCTCCAGAGGTTAAGGCTCATTAACTACACTGCATGGGGTCGTTTCTGCCTCTTGTTGCCAGTGTGATATTTAGGGGGGCCGTGTGCGTGCATGTCATTAGCGCCACAGACGCATAAAATACATTAGGCAGCTTGTTCTGATCTCCGTGTGGTCCCAACTGCTTGCGCTGGGCCACGCACCCTTTTTTCATAGCTGGCGCCAGCGATAGCGTGAAGTCTCCGACGCGGGTAGACTGCACGGCTACCCCGCGTCGGAGAACACTACAATTTGTAAGGCACCGTAAAACTTGTTCTGTCCAGACACTTGCACAGTTTCTGAAAGCCCAATACAGGGTTAGACTGGTGACTTACAAAAAGAAAGGTTTTCAGGCCTTTTTCAACGCAATCAAGCAAGATGCTCTACGTAACTTAGGTGGAAGGTCGTTACTTTACTGCAGCGGCTTGCAGCAGTTTTCCAGCTAGTGTTTTGTTTTTATCACAAATACAACCCGTTCTTTGCTCTGCAATCTTAAAGAGTACATAGTGTTTCAGCCTGCAGGTGTATTTGCCCTCACTCAAACTAATGGATAGATTTATAAATCACGACCAGACCCTGATATCTCACACTGCTCGAATGCTGGGAGGTAGTGTAGTGTACGATGGTAAGACCAACTTAAGCACAATAGTTTTTATAAGCTGCACCAAGACCGTCTTAGGTGCAACAATAAAGACTGAACTTGCAGTCTTGACCCTGGTATTCACTTGTACTGTGATGGCTGATGTTTTGTCTGAATCCCATCCAACAGACACACAGGTGGAGTCAAAATCATCGTCAATCAATCGTGGGATTGTAATCAAGCTACGCACCCATGAGGGTCTCACGCCACATGTAAGGGGAGCATATGGTTGCATCTCACAAGTTTGTCACAACTGAGCCCTTGCAGACCCCACTAAGCAAAGGCATTTCTGAAAAGAGGATATTGCCTACGTCCGGTCTGGAGAGTATATCAGCCTCCGTGGCAGACGCACCACAACTAACCTAGAATACAACCCCTAAACTAGCTGCAGGCCACTGATTAAGGGAATGTGTGTATATATATATATATGTATATATATTCGATTGAACTCACTTCTACACCATGGCCAACCCAATAATATGTAGGATGCAAATGAGAGCTTACATCTTGTCCAAACTATTTAATACCCTAAGAAAACACTCCTCCCCACACTTCAACTAACCACACTGCCAGCTACTGATTTGCCTTTTACATTGCACGAATATTGCAGATCATTGCAAAGCTACTGTGAGTCTACCCTGGCTATGAGCTGCCTGGTACCTGCCCAATTCTTTTAATCAACTGTCTAGTGAGCACCCACTCTGCCTGGTCTTTAACTGCACCTGTGCATGAAGTCTACAGGTTATGGTAAGCATGTGTCCCAGTAGCTGTTATCATATTCTCCCCACCTCGTTACTTGTAGTGACGTCATCTGTGATATATTTCTTTCCATTCTCAGGATGTGCATTTTGGGGCTAGCTGAAGTCTCATTTAAACCACCAATACATGTGTGGGTGAGGCATCCATACATTTCGACAATTACCCGGATTCCCAGATATTCTAATGTAAATATGGGTGTGATTTGTATGCTATCCTCTGATCGCTGCTTATGATGATTTCAGTGGAAATCTTAGGAGTCAAAAAGGTCAGTACCTAATACAAACAAATGTGCTTGTTCTTGAAATGCTCAAGCCTGTCCTTCAAGGAATATGTAAAGAGGACCTCACAGACAGCCAGTTCCAGCTCAGCCTCTTGCTTGTAACCAAGCCTTCCTGCCTACAACAGCTGCTTTTCCACCGTCCAAGCTCCCATCCTGTCCCGCGGATAAGATACCAACTCCATTCTTACTACCCTACAAGAGACTGTCCTGGCCCACTGAAAACGGTCCTGCACGCCATTCCTGATCAGAAATGAAAGGAACTCTAAACACATCATCCCCATCTTAAAACTACACACTTTGCCAGACAGTTTGTTTCAGACTAACGGCCTGATTCATCAATCTCCCGTTTTGCGAGGCCCTAATAGCGAATTATAGCGAATCGCTATTAAGGACTCGCAAAACGGGATTCAAGTAGGATTAGCAAAATTTTTTGCGATTCCTACTGATTCCTTGTTTGCGATTAGCAAATTGCTAATCGCAAATAAGGAAAAACTCCCCATTCAATCCTATGGGCCAAAAGGCCCGTAGGAATGAATGGGGAGTATTCCTTATTTGCGATTAGCAATTTGCTAATCGCAAATAAGATTGCGATTTGAAGGGTGCCAGGGGTGTCCAAAGGACACCCTGTAGCACCCCTCAAATGACATTTGACACAGGTGTTGCACACACACATGTCCAAAGGACATGTGTGTGTAACATGCAACTCAGAAAAATGCATTTAAATGCATTTTTCTGAGTTTTCGCAATTTACAGCGAGGTTTGACCTCGCGGTAAATTGCGGCCAGAAATTGCGAATTCGCAAAAGAAATGTGGATGATGAATTGCATTTAAGGAATCTCAAATAGAGATTTCTTAAATGAAATTCCTCGCAAAATTGCGAGATCGTAATCAGCGATTTTTGCATTTGGGATGATGAATCCCAAATGCAAAAATCGCACTCGCAAAGGGCCAGATTCTCAGAATCTGGCCCTTTGCGAGCTGATTTGGCCTTGATGAATAAGGCTGTTAAATCCTTCAACATAATTTACGAGGCTGGGTTCTTAAAAAAAACTACAACGAGAACCCCACATCCTACACTGAGCTAGAAGTCCTGAAATAGAAAGAACCTAAATCTTGATTTCTCCACCTAAGACAATGGGATGAGCTTCACCTGAACTCTGATTTATCCTCCTATGTGAAATGCTTCAGGTACCATACGTCTTCTCCAAATCCCAGCCGCATTTGGATGATATGTCTCTGTATTCTCCTAACATGTCAGGCCGCAAGCTCTCTCATTTCCTATTGTGTTTCTTTCTTCCGCCAGACCCTTGTGAACTACTGAATCAATGGTTCTATGCAAATGTCCTCATAAAGTATTTGCATGGGATTCTGGGACAATCAGTGTTTAATGGGAACTATTCTAGTCCTAGTCCCAAGCCATCAATACTATTGTTGTCCATCTAAATAAACAAGTTAGTCCCTTCCAGGCACCTGACTCACGCTAGGTGGCAGGGACATGCGTAGCTCACTGTAGGAGTTGGGAGAAGTTAGAATCTCAGATACAGTGTGAACAGTAATTAATACTCAATAGCATCAATCTCCAGTAAGTCTTCTTTTAGAAGCAGAAATGCATTCACTAACAGGCAGGCAGAGAGCCGACTTACAATAAAAACAGAAAATCAGAAGGTGTTTGTATATTTGGATTCCAGATACAACCCTGAATGCTACTATCAGGCTATCCTGACAAGGGAATAATCCTTTACAACGCAACTTTTACCACGCAGTGCTTTTACATTGCAACTTTTACAACGCAAACCATTACAACGCATTGCGCTGGGGGGCGCTCTAGGATAGGGAATAGATTTAATTTACTATCCAACACCTTCCCTACTATCCACGGGGACTGGAGTTGGAAGAGTAAATTAACTATTCACTGTCCAGCACCCCTCAACACTATGCGTTGTAAAGGCATGCGTTGTAAAAGTTGCGATGTAAAAGCGTGCGCGGTAAAAGCATGCGTTGCAATGTCATACATCCCCTAACAATCCAGGGGTGAAGTTCAAGCTAGCTAGGGTACTGGTCATTAGCATCTGGTTAACAAAATGTGGACATTACGCCTATACAGCTGTGGCAGCCGGGAACCTTGCCCAGTGTTCTGGGCTGGAACCCCTCAGGGAGCTCCATGATTTTGTCAAGGTTGAATCGGGGCAGTTCCTTGTGACAGCGACTGGGTGTTGAATAAAGGAGCTGGAGACCCACCTTGCCTACTTGCATGAGCGTGTATCCTGTATTTTACAGTCGCAGCGAGGATAGGACCCAACCCAATGTGTGTAAAGCACGATAATAACTGCCCATAGCTGGTGGGGTTTTGAAGTTATCCTCAGCATTGAAGATCATAGAATTATTCGGGGGGAGGCAGTAAAGAGTGAGGATGGACTCATCTGGAACATGAACAGCGTATCGTGTTATTGTTAAATATTTTTGTGCTACCACTGTAATGTCTGTTAATGGCCATTAAGGTGGTGGTAGGAGGTGTGAGCCTATTGGCAGGGCACAAGTCGGGGGTTCATGAGGTGGAAGGGGTCCACCCACTATTTTCACAGGCTGGATGCCATCCACACTGCCAAGAAGTTGGGCCCCACTGAAAAATATGCTGAATGCGTCCCGGTGTCATTTGCAAACTCCAAGACCCGTTCAGCAGTGCCTACGTGTTGTTGTCTGCTTTCGATCCGCAACAACGTACAGGCAGGGAGGGAACTTTCTTAGTTAAGACTCCTGCTGGGCCCATAACAATGCGATACCAATGGGGATGATGGACGGAGCGTTTGAACAAATCAAACACTCACCCCCAGTCAACTGATCTGGGTTTAATCCATCATTGTTATTTAGCTCACTCCATCACCCCAGTTCAGATATGGCCATATGCAAATCAGTCTGACCCTGTGCCTCATGGGAACAGTCAAGCGCCTAACCGGCAAGCCATGCCTTCCCTGGACCGGAAACAAGCATTCTGGGACAGGTTTTGAGTTCATAACCCTCATCAGCCAGGCTATCTTGAATCCAGTGGCAAAGTGAGCAAGGGACCCAAGTCTGGGTATACCCTGCCAACCAACTTAGGGCGAACAAAGCGATACCAAAGAGGATGATGGACGGAGCGCTTGAGCAAATCAAACACTCACCCCCGGTCAACTGATCTGGGTTTAATCCATAATCATTCTTTAGCTCACTTCACCACCCCAGTTCAGACATGGCCATATGCAAATCAGTCTGACCCGGTGCCTCATGGGAATAGTCCAGTGCCGAGCTGCCAAGCCATGTCTTCTCTGGACCGGAAACAAGCATCCTGGGACCGGTTTCGGGTTCATAACTCATCAGCCAGGTTATCTTGAATCCAGTGGGTCCCTGCTCACTTTGCCACTGGATTCAAGAATGCAGCACATATGGAAAGAGGAAACAACAAGCAGTAATCAACCTATTCCTCCACTTTATGCCTTACCTGGGGAGGTGTAGGATTTTGACACATTCCCAGGTCTTCCACTAAAATAATACATGGGTGGATGCCTGGGAACACCCATGAAACACCCACCTGGGGCAGAGTAACACAAGGCAGCCTTTTGCACTATCTTGTTACTCCACATTTTACCAAGCCATGCAAGGCCAGATGAGGTGGCCTTGTGTGGTTTGGAAAATATCATTCACGGTTTGTATTGCCCTTGAGCCCATTTGCGTGGTGCAATGGCGAGGCAAAACCATGATAAATATGGGCCCTACTGTGCAAAAAGAAATGAACTGGGCTTCTGAAAATACAATGTGCATAGTTTCTTGTTCACTATACACTATACTTTAAAATCTGATCAAAACGTATGTCTGGTGTCAGTTCCACTATGCTAAAAACATTAGTGTGCATAGCTAGTTTCTTGCGACCACTGACTATTAACAGCATATACCTGGTTTCATGCTCTCTATGCTACCATAGGCCATTTGATGCACAAACCTAGTTTCTTGTGCACTGTGCTATCAGGGAATTTCAGCAACGTAGGCTTGGTTTCTTGATGACAAAGCTATCAAACGGCATAAGTGACATCTCTGTCCACTACGCTTTCAAGGGTCATCAGAGCCACATCCCGGGTTGCATGTTCTTATAAGACCTTAGCAGCTCAGACCTTGTTTCATTCCAACTATGCTAGTGTTAGACCTTAGTGGTGCTTACCTGGTTTCATATCTGTGGTTCTATTCAAGGACATAAGTGGCACAGTCCTGGTTTCATGCCCGCTATGCTAGCATAAGACCTTAGCAAATCATACCTAGTTTCATGTCCACGATTCTACTAATTACAAGATTGCAACACGCACTATTGCCGGGTGAGGTAGTTTAGTTTGGATTATTTATTTTGATGAAGGGGGTGAGGAGCACGAATGAGCATATGGGTTTCAAAGACAAAATGATGGGTTGGAGTTTTGTTAGCTGCTAATCATGTGGGACTGATGTATATATATTTTCTAATCATTGTAGATACACCTGAAGAAGGTTATTAGTATGGCCGAAATGCATTGGGTGAAGATTAAATGTGAAAAGGATTCAAGTTTGTTTACGTGCCTACGAATAGGCCCGGATGGGCAATTCTTGTGCAAGTTAAAATACGTGAAAACTTGAAAACTTTGTGTCCTTGACGTGACGGATTATGATGGATAAACTTTGAAATAAACAGGATGAATTGAAGAACAATTTTGATTATGTGGATAATTTGATCACAAACGTGCAGCCGGCTGTCCAACTCTTTCGTGACACAAAACTGCGTGTCACAATCTTGTAATCGTTTCGCATAGGTGCAATTGGAACAGATCGCCTCAAAAGTGTATGCACCCTGATCTGGAATAATATGGATAAAATCTACTTCTGGATTACAGAGGGTGTGCTTCAGGTTCATGCAAAAATTAACCAAGCACATTAGTAGCACAGACCTGGTTTCAAGTCCAATATGGCAGCATAAGAATTTAGCAATGTATATCCGGTTTATTGTCTACTTTGCTAGCAGAAGACCTTAGCGGTGCATACCTGGTTTCATGTCCAGTTCTATTCAAGGACATTAGTGGCACAGACCTGGTTTCCTGCCCACTTTGCTATTATAAACATTTTGTGTTGTATACCTGGTTTAATGTCTACTATGCTAGCATAAGACTTTGGTGGTGCATACCTGGTTTCATGTCCACGATTCTGTTAAAAAATATCATATGCTTAGTTACATACCAACTATGCTATCATAAACCATTAGCAGAATGTACCTGTTTTTTGCCTAATACATCAAAGGACATGAAGGCACATACTGGTTTCCAATCCACTAGGCTACCATAGAAAATTATCTGCACATACCTGGTTTCTTGTCCCCTGTGCGGAACATACATTGGCACTAGCTAATTTAAATACTTATTTCATCGACCCTTGAAGGTTAAAATGCTAAACTATTTTGTTGATTTCTTTCAGATTAATACAACTTCTCTTGGGGCTTAAGTAATAGGCCTTGACATTACCTATTTCAGTGCTACTTTCTTTTGCGAATTTCAGGTCAAATACATCTATACAGTAGGCAGGGAACTCACTGAGATATCTTACCTAAATGACCAAATGAGGCATGCATCTCACTTCTCAGCTGTTCCTAGAAAAATTCTCGCATGCCTATATTGCACACTTCTCTGTTCAAATATACTTTGTGGATGTTTTAAACATTGCAGTAGAGCTGCCCCTTACCTCTGTGCTCGTAGGCGTTCCTCCATTCTAAAAAAAAAAGAAACGATTAAGATTAAAGTGGAACTGTGCAGTTAAAATATGTTTAAAATGTATGTGGCATTAGAAAGAAAAACATTACTAACAGCAGAATGTCTTTGAGGCACATTCTCGCAGGGGGCACAACTCTGTAAATTAGGTTATGATATATTTCTGTGACCTTGTTTTTTCTGAAATGTTTGAAAATACGTGATTATTCCTAATCTGAAGCCATTCCGAATTTCTCAAACCACTACAACATTATAATAACAGTTTATTCAACGGTTTCAACCATGGTGAGCACACATAGCTACAGATGCATTGGCGTCTTTTTAAGAATTTTAATTGGCACATTTGAAATATTGTAACATTTGATATCAAATGCAAAATGAAAAAGTAAGAAAAAAGACAGAAAAAGACAGACATTTGAATAAAATTGGATTTTGTCCTAAATATTATCAGAGTAACACGTGTGCGTTTCCTAAACTGACAGAACAATATTGTGGCGGACTGCACAGTGAGTGCAACAGGTTTCACTGTGTAACACAAAACACAGCCAAATACAGGTTACCTGGCGCCAGGACAACTTACGTGTGCAACCACAACTATTGGAAATAAATGAAAGCATAAGCAGTGAGTGCTGAACTCAGGTGTGCTATCAGGTCCTCTTGTTATTCAGCTCTCACATGTTGTGCTATCTTGAATCTGTGGGAACCAATACCTAGAACCAACATGGATTGTGCAGAACCCCACAGAGAAGGAGACGGTTGCTATCAAGGCCTCCGCACAGAAACACGGTTGTAGGACAAAGGGCAAGCATTGGGTGCAAGGCGCATACGATGCTCAAATGATAAACATGGGCATTCTCTAGTTAACCAGGGTCTGAAGGAACCAAGAGGAGGACAAGGGGAAACAAAGCTGAGAGACAAGATCAGGTTTGATCCCTCCGACAGCGGGATTTGGACAGGAGTTTACTAACACATGAGAGGGAACGCTTGTGGCCACTTAGCACTCTGCTGTCGCAGTGGTATTGGTACAGTATGTGCTTGCTCTGATACTCACATTTAGTCCCAAATGATGCAATACATTCAGCTTTCTCCAGCTCCCAAAATGACACTACCCCCAGCAAGTCTATTTTCTCTACTCTAACCAGATATTTGATGTATCTAGCAAAACACAATGTGGTCGCTTTGGAGCTGGTCGCCCTTCTGTCCCAAATCGATCAGTCACACCTTAGCTGTTCAGCTCCAACCCTTTCACAGTATGTTCAATATACAGAATGGAGACCCACAGTCACATTTATGCCTCTGTGAATCCATTTTTGAAGCTAGACAGGGCTTTTCAGTGAATCCTCTACATCCGTTGGCCTACTGTAGTGTAACATGTTTCATTCACCCACCACGTGCAGCGTGGGAAAACGGGTCACCCCGCTTCAGCTGTTGGTGCCCTTCTGTATGCATGATGACAATCTGGTAAAGCACAATATTGTCACCTACAAGAAAACTAATCTCCTTAACATGTGGACAATGTGTCCTTTTTATAATTATATATATAAAATTGTTTTGTTTGACTTTGAGAGCGTCCAGCATCTCCCGGGGTACTGTGAGTGCGCCGTTGATGGCGCTTGCACTGCGCTGCCAACCTCATGAGCAGTGAAACAGACGGCCATCTTTGACTCGGATTTAAAACCATTCAAAGGTGACCATCAGTAACTGTTGAGAAATGTACACGTGCATGAGTTTGTTATGATAAATGGAACCTCACTCATGCACAGACCTGTACTATACAAAAAATTCACTCAGGGTGTTTTTAAGCATGCTACTCACCTGTGAGGGTCTCAAGGCGCTGGGAGGGGGGGAACAGCTCTAGTCAGTCGAAGAGCCAGGTCTTGAGGGTCTTCCTGAGAATGTGCAGGGTGGGGGCACGTCTGATGTTGATCGGCAAGACCAGGTCTTGGCAGCGATGTAGGAGAAGGTTCTTCCACCAGTTCTTGTTCTGGGGTTTGGCGAGTGCGAGGTCAGCGGATCGGAGGTTCCTCTTGGGTACGTGGAAGGAGATTTTGTCGTTGATGTATTGGGGTCCAGTGTTGTGAAGGCATTTGTAGACTTGGGCGAGTACCTTGAAAGTTACTCTTTTCTCAACGGGGAGCCAGTGGAGGTTATGCAGGTGCTGGGTGATGTGTTCATGTCGAGGGATGCCGAGGATGAGTCTGGCTGCGGTGTTCTGTATGGTCTGGAGTTTGCGGAGCAGAGACTTGTTGATCCCGGCATAGAGGGCGTTTCTGTAGTTCGATCTGCTGGTTATGAGTGCGTGAGTGACGGTCTTCCTTGATTCAGGGGGGATTCATTTGAAGGACTTTCAGAGGAGGCGGAGGCGATGAACTGTCAGGTCATGGAGAGTGAGGAGTTGAGTAAAATGCCAAAGTTTTGGCCGTGGTCCATGGGGGTGGGCGGGCTGCTGAGAGCAGTGGGCCACCAGGAATTGTCCCAAGCAGAGGGGGAGGGTCTGAGGACGAGGACCTCCGTCTTCTCTGAGTTGAGCTTCAGGAAGCTGCTGCTCATTAAGGATGCAACGTCTTTTATTCCTTCCTGGAAGTTGAATCTGGTAGTTATTGGGTGTTTGAGGGAGGGGATGAACTGGGTGTCGTCTTCGCGTAGGATACTGTGCGGAGTCTGTGCTGCAGCGAGGGAAACTACTTACAAAGAATAAAACTTCATATCATATTACCTGTATACTGTAACGTGAAAAACAAATGGCAGTAAAAGAAAGAAAAAAAATAAATAGGTGACCACCAGTGCTTGGGAATCCACGCTCCTAAATAAGCACGGAGAGCCATCTTGAATTTTCTGTTATACTTTAAAAAATATATTTTTTCGAAGATGACTATCTGTGTCCAAGTTTGTAGTTGCACAGGTTGTAATCTTTCAATGTTTTTGTAAAACGTTTTTGCAAAAACCATTCCAAGATGGCAGCACAAGTGTACACGCACAGGTAGCCATTTTTTAAGGATTTTTGTAATCAAGTTTTACATAAAATATTTACAAAGAAAGAAAAGCGAAAAGGCCAGCAACCAAGGTCCGACCTGTTGGCTCTGCCAATGCTTGTTTAAAAGCTACTAATAGGAAACCTGGCCGCGGCGTCTCATTGGGATGCATTGCCTTTACAGCCTCTAATATTTCATTTTTTGCGGATGAAGGATACCACTTCCGAGAGATGAGTCCAATCACACTAAGTACGCCTTTATTTCCTCTCCATGTTAGTTTGTTTTTAAGCTGAAGCTATCCACACAAGTGCACATTTCATTAATTGAAAAGGTGGAAAACATGGAAGGAGGAAGAAATGTCTGTTTTACATAAAAATACTCACTAATTTCAGCCTTGAGAAGTCCTAAAAACAAAAACAAACATAATTAGATGTTGGTGTATTCTAAGTAAGTATCAGACTACAAAAAAATAGATGCACACTTACACACATACCCACTCAATCCATAAACACAGACAAGCATAGATAAAAACACACATTTTTACACACGAGACACGCAGTGACAGACCTAAGCAAACACACACTGCACATACTAGATTCAAACATAGAGACAGACACATACGAGCACAGCGACCAGCAAAGACAATTATTTATTTACAAATTCGTAGCACACATTATCACGTCCAAACACACACACACACAGATGCAAAGAAAGACACACATGTACACGTTACGCTAGGCAAAGTAAGCAGTACAAGCAGAAGCAAAAACACACACGCCACATACAAGTGACACGTGTGTGCGCCTACATACATGCTAAGACAGGCACGCAGCACGTTTACACATACCATGCACAAACAGATTAACGCATTTATGCAGACATCCATTTTGCAGAAACCATACTGTTCAGACTCCCAATAGATACATCACTGAGGCATTCTTTCTTCAACACACAGCAAACAAATAGATTAAAGTGAAAAACACCCATATTTTACCAATAGTTTCTTCCTTGTTCTTCAGCTTAACCACTGTGGAAAGAAAATATATTTTAATGTTGGGGTTACATATATGTTTCTACTCTATCCGCCTCCCTGACTGCCTTTATGCTTGCGGCAGCAAAAGGAATTGCTTTCTTTTCTGATGGCGAGAAGTACACCATGTTTTCAAACTCACGTGATGCAGGTTTTGTAACCACAGCGGCCATTTTGGACAAAACACAATGAGGTATTTTATTGATGAATGACTTGGCGGCTAATTGATATGGTGTTTTGAGATTTCAGTGACAAGAAGGCTTAGCGCCTGATTTAGATCTCCGCGGATGGGTTACTCCGTCACAATGAGATATGATACATCTGCTGAAATATAAAACCCTTAGGATAAAGGTATTTATATTTTGGAGGGCAGGACATCCAGCACCATTGGGATGGAGCACCCGTTCGCCAAGATCCAAATCAGACCCGAAGTGTGCGGGGCCTCATTTATGAGAAATGACGCATCGCTGCATGAAAGCAGCGATGAGTCACTTCTCAGTGCGCACTCCTTGCGACATGATGGATGCGTCTTATTTATAATATGACGCATCATGTCGCAAGGAGTTACAGATACGTCATTATTTCTGACGTATCTGTAGGCGCAAAAGTGACGCATTGCTGGAGTGTGTCACAAAAGTGACGCAACTCCAGCAATGTGTACTTTCACATGGGCAAGTCCGATGTTGTTAGTGCCTGCGTCAGTCTTACGCCTGCCATGAAGCAGGCATAAGATTTTGACGCATTAGCGGCCAAAAAATGGCGCAGTGAAATCTTATAGATTTGACTGCGTCCCTTCCATGACCCTTTCTTGCGTCAAAACCCCCCCTTGCACATTATACCTGGCGCAGGTATAATGTGGCGCAGGGGTTTACAAAGTGACGCACCTACCTAGATGCGTCACTTTGTAAATATGGAGCAACAAGGCACATTTTTTACGCCACTGGTGCGTCACAAAAAGTGACGCACCGGCGACGTAAAAGTGACGCACAGCCTCATAAATGAGGCCCGTAGTCTTTAGATGGAAGTTAATGAAATAATTAGGATTGTCTGGTCTCAGGTAGCTGTGTTTTAGTCGGAGAGGAAGGCCGGTAGAGTTTACTAGCATTTGAGTAAGTGACCCAAGATGCTCATGGAAGTGATGTCATGACCTTTATCCCTCCCAAGAAGGGACACTCTGGGTTTCATACAACCTTTATTGACTTCTCTTCCTGTAGGGTACTGTTGACTACTGGTCTAGCTTTCTCTCATCTACCACCGGGACAAAATGTAATAAGACCTGACTGAGTTTTCCGCTTCTAATGGTGGACTTATAGAATGTATTCCCTTCAGCCAAACACAGTTGACATTTTAAGCCACTTTTAGGTAATCTCCTTTAAGAATCTCTTGGCTATTAAAGTATCCATTACTGGCGTTCTTTGGCTGGGTTAAGATTTCATTGTGTCTAATATTTCTGGCACTATGGCTGCGACGCCCGTGAGCTGTTTGAATGGGTATAATTCCCCATTGCTCGTTCACTGTTGTAATGTATTATTACAATGTCGGGAAGGAGAAGAACAGCAGGCAGTCTCATGAGGTAAGTGCACATTTATTTCAACAATTTCAGGTTTTACGGGCACCCGCCCAGTAGCTCATCAACAACTCCCTCAGCTCACATCACCAGCCGCCACACTCCCTCGAGCTTCCAAACCCCCCATGTGTGCCCGCAGGTGAGAGCACCACGAGCCGGCTGACCACGAGCCCCCAGCCCTCGCTGAAGATGACTCCAGACATAACATGCATGCTACATGTTTATTAATTAATTAAGTTGTTCTGTATTGGTTGGTTGTCGTGGGAGCAGTAGCATTTGATCTTGGTTAGTTATGAGGATCTGGCAAGGGGAGAAGCAACGCTTGATCTCTGTGCTTAATCAACCTCAACTTCATTATAATTGAGTGGTTTTGATGTTCATTACAATATACACCTAGGATGTTGTAGAATAAAATAACAAAATATTGTTTTTCCCCTTTCTTGAGGGATCTGTTGGCGCGTATAGAGGCTATACCTCGACATGGGGAAGCGCAAAGCTCCTGAAAAACTCCATGAATTAGGAAAAACCAAAAAGCAGCTGAGACACTCAGCAGATAATTTCACGCTTGACGAAATGGATGTACTAGCAGAAGAGGACTTTCTAGCTACGAAGGAAAAAGTGGGAAAGGGTGATAAGGCAAATATAACATCTTTTTTTTTAAAACCACCTACTTCTGTAAACTCAACGCACATGAGCGTGGTAGTTCATGCTGACCCTTTGCCTCCTACTGTAGTTAGCCAGTGTAGCTCTGGATCTGCACCAGAAACTAGCTAAGGTGCAACCACTTGTCATATTTTTGGGGTGGAATGTGAAAACAGATTTTAAGTTTTGGGAAGAACAGATGATGACAGACCTGCCCACAGCCTGATTTTTGACATATCCAACACTCTTATTTCCACGTTGCCCCTAGTGAGCGACTCGAACATCCAAATAAAATCAATAAAGGACGAGCTAATGGGTCTAACAGATTCTATAACTAGGCTTCCCAAAACCCTAAATGAGAAAATTGATAATTCGACCACCTTACTCTCAAACTTAAACCTTAATTTTCACCGTACTAGAGAGGTTGTCAAAATGTCAATCCCTCTTTTAATTAATAACACAAGAACAACTGTGCACAAATCTCTACCCTCCTGAACTGCCCTAGTGATCTATCTTTAGTGGACTGACTACCCCAAAATTCCATGGAGTTTGCATGACATAAACCTCCCCTTGAACACTGAGAGGTTAGTCACAAATATTAGAAGTAATGAACTTTCTTCCCCGTTGTCTTATCACCTATAGAGGGAAAGGTCACCAATGTTGGAGCTCCCACTAAATTTCTCACAAGGCCCAGTACATGTGTAAACGAGACCATCAGCCTATTGTCCTGCAATATAGCAGGGATAAGAGCGAGCTGAGTTTAACAATCCTAATTGGATTTCATTTGTTGATCCTCACCATTTCATCTTCTTGCAAGAGACCTGGGCAAGGGAACCGATCTTTAGAAAAGATTACCTATCTTTTCATCGAATGCTGTACCATCAAAGGCAAGTAGATCATCTGGTGATCTGCTAACGCTAACCTGGCTAAGAATGGATGTGTTTAATAGTGTTAAAATAATCCGAAATGGCTGTAAAGATATTCAGGGCATTGTAATCTCCTGTGGTAGCCCGTCTAAGTGTACCCATTATTAACGTTTACATTGGTTGTTCTCCGGCTAACTCCCATAGAGGCCTCATTGATAAGTCGAACATAATGCTTTACCAACTAAACCCTAACTGGCCCAAAATAGTTGCTGGCAGTTGTAATACTACAGTCATAACTGGAGAACCTTTGCCTACTTTAGTTAGCGAAGAGGACGAAGCATGTGGGGTGCCTCTCCTAACAGCTGAACATTGTCACATGCAAACAAGGGTTGCTGAGCAAATCCTAGACATCTTGGTAAGATACTTGTTTAGGGCATTAAACAGCCCCACAGTCTCTGACGCCTCCTCCAAACCCACCTTCAGAAGAGGCCTTTATTCTAGCAATATACATTATATATTTTTTTACATCTAGATCTGGTCCCATGTGGCTGACATGAAGGAGGTCTCAAGAATGGACAGCGACCATGAAGCTCTTTGTGTGCAGTTACAATATGATCTAAGCCAATGAAACAAAATATGCCATCAAATTCTATTACCCTTACTAGCAATCGCTGGAGTATAAAAATGGGCCATGATCTCAAATAATGATACAATCTTGAGCTCTATTTACCAGATCTTATTGGGCCCACATGAACTAACAGACAAAAATCTGATTAGCCTTGATAGTTTGCACTGTGAGCTATAGGTCGAATTTAAACAATATCTTACCAAAGAATGGCAGATAGGCCAACTCTCATGGTACGTACTCTAGCTGGTTTACTCCAGAATGCAGAGTAGCTAAAAAAAGCACTTCTTAGAGTCCTAAAGAGCAGAGTCCGCAGTGTGAGTATAGGAGCAAAAAAATCCTACAAGGAGATTCTATCGACTTTTAGAAAATCTTGGGAGGAAGCTCAGTGGGATGACCTTACTGAATCCCTTCACAATTATAATATGAAGGGGTTCTGGAAAACGATAGCTACCCTGAGTCGCTCCTTAGACATCCAACCTGAAGCCATTGCACAACTTGATTTGTGAGTGTCTCTTTTTTTACAAAGAGTGGGACACTGATGCAATGTCCCCCGATAACGAGATCAAAACCAATGAGACAGACCCCCCGATTGGCATAAACGAAAGAGAATCGTATGGTTTTTGGGTTGGCGGAAACCAAAAAGGCCTTACATCAAATGAAGAGGGAAAAAGAACCAGGGCCGGATGAGATCCCAGGGATCTTTATATGTCTGAACCAGCAGTTTGGGTTCCATAGATAAACATCCTTTGTAACGAGAGTCTGAGAGGCAAAGCTATTCCCCCATCCTGGCAGAGAGCAATCATAGTCCCTATTTTTAAGAAGGGAAGTTGCGATCTTCCAGCCAACTACAGATCCATCAGTTTGATCAATAATATTCAAAAAATCTTCAGTAGGCAAGTCACTGAAAGACTTTTGAATTGGATCTCAGATTATCACATCCTCTCTGATGCAGGGTCAGTACATTGGACCAGATGTTCCGCTTCAAGAAAATATGTAGGAAACATGTTGACTTGAAGAGGCACCATCTACATGTGGCCTTTATGGACAAGAGGGCCGCTTTCGACCTCGTCCCTAGGGAAAATCTCTGGAGGGTTTTAAATAACTATGGCATCCTGTGTGACCTACTAAGAATTGTAATCATTCTCCACTCATAAGCCTATGCAAAGGTAAGGTGGCATCTGGCACTCAGATCTTACCCCAAGAATTCCAATTAAGCCTGGCATGAGGCAGATGTGTATTTTATTCCCTACACTGTTTAGCCTGTACATCAAGGGTGTAGCTGAATGGCTTGTTAACTGTAATCATGATGCCTGAAAATCAGCAGGTATCAGCACCCCAGTACTCATGTTTGCAGACAGCATGACTCTACTCTCTAAAACACCTATGGAGTTGAAGGTTCGCGTGGATCGGTTTGCTTCCTTCAGTGACGCCAGAGGTTTTGAGATAAACACCTCTAAATCTAAATTTATGGTGATTAGGCCCCACCGCTCCTTTAGGGGCAAGTTAATAGTTTAAACTATTTGGGCGTCAGGCTGGCCGAGAACAGCTCTTGGGTGTTGCAGATAGCACAAAAAAGGTCCATATTGCAACACGGGGCAGCAGTGGCTCTAAAGAAGTTTAAGGCTACTTATAGTGGTTTAATCTCACCAGTACTAGACGTTTATAGGGCTACAGCCCTTGCCGGGGCAATCTATGGCGCAGAGCTATGAGACAATGCTAAGACCTCTCCTTTGGGGTTTGCAGAAAACAAATTAATTAGATCTATGCTCAAATTTCCCCTAAGAACTACCTTGGTAACCATCCACTGCGATCTAGCAGTAAATAAGGTTGACTCAGTAGTATCCTTAAAGATGCTGAAACACTGGATACGAATCCGGTCAACAGCTGAATGAGTCCCTTATCGTGACTCCCTAATCAAACTCATTAAGCTAGATAGAAGGGTTTGTACCCCAAGATTAAAGCAAGATTAACTCTTTGCACCTTCACTAAAATGGAGGACGTATGGCAGAATCCAATGGAAATGAGCAAAGATGCAGAAAGCAGAATGAAGAAAAGCTTTTAGGAGTGTATGTTATTTAAACTATGGAACGATCAAAAGGAGGGTCTTACTGCAAAATTTCTCCAGCATAAATGTACCCATAGCTTTGAGCCTTATTTAAATAGGTTTAGTCCCAGCTATGCCAAAAACCTGTACATTAGGTTCAGATCTGGCAATCTCCCTCTGAAAACATTTACAGCTAAATGGGTCAAGGACCTCTCTTCTTCTGTCTATTGTCCCATTTGCCCAATGACCATTGAGTAAGAGAAACATTTTCTATTCCTTTCCCCAGGATACCTGACTCCAAATAAGAGATGGATTGCCCCTATCTGGAGGCTCCTAGGCATTACTCACTAGTGCCTGCTAGCTCATGAGATGCAAGGCCACTGAACAACTTGTTTTTGCCACTTCCAGGTACCTACTCTAGGTATTGAGAATTAGATCAGGGAAACTTGATATAACCCTTGATAACTCCAACTAAAGAATTATGCCCTACTGTACCTTTTCCTTCCCTATGCCAACTATGCACCTTTTTATTCATAAACTTGAATGCACACTTTAGATAGGCTGTTAAAGTTGCCAATGACCTGTGTTATTTGTTTATTACGCTCTCTGACCCTTTCATTAGAACTAGAAGAATACCTATTTACATAGGCATTATGACAAGTGGCCAATTAATTACTGTGAGAAATCAGGGCCTGTTTTCAGTGGCCCACAGTTTATACCCCCATTTCGACTACTAGGTGCTGGTTTTCTGACTCTGATTGTGCCCTGGGCTCTGCTAACCAGACCAGGGCCTGTGCTCTTATTAAAAGTACATGGTAATTAGATATAATTACAGTTGTTACTGACACATTCTTAGTATATAGTAGGGCAGGTAAGTTTAGAGACCAAGCATATTTAATACACTTAAGTGTGCATTGCTATGTTGCCTGCTGTCGTTTTTAAAGTCAGCCTTGCTTTGCAAACTGCTTTTAAATTGAAATTATATGCACGTCCGACTTTGGATTTAAAGGTGCTTCCAAAG
The DNA here is from genome assembly GCF_964263255.1 of Lissotriton vulgaris. Classification (NCBI taxonomy): domain Eukaryota; kingdom Metazoa; phylum Chordata; class Amphibia; order Caudata; family Salamandridae; genus Lissotriton; species Lissotriton vulgaris. Next base: position 1,901,023,354 of record NC_141693.1, read on the forward strand.
CATTAAACTACCTCCCTTTTATTTTTTCATAAAAAGTCACCACCAAGGACTACCCTAGGTGTTCCTAGGGTAGGGTACCATCTAAAAATAAGCAGGGACATTTTAACTGAAGTTTTGTATGCCCTGGTGGGGGAAAAACTACCAATTTCGTTTTTCCCCATTGTAGCATTTTAGCTCCATAGGCTAACATGGGAATACTGTAATGAAGTGGAACTATTGACCGGACTGAGCTAAAAAAATATTTCAAGGACTTAAAAGATTAGTATTGATACATCTACAAACTTGAAGCTAGTGAATTTATCATAACTAATACAGAAAGGAAGTTATAAAACTTTCTTTTCTGTCAACCAAAATCCATCCTTCTAGCAGCCTCACTAACAGGCTTAGTGAAATTGCTCTGTTGAGGTGATAAGTGGCCTGTAGAGAGACATAGGGTATCTGGTGGGGAGAGAACTGCAGTAGGACAGTAAGGATGCAAGCCTGGCCTGCCCTCTACCTGTAACCCCTCCAGCTAGATGGGAGCCCCATCAATGGAATTTGCAGGAGGTCCGGAAGGGGAGTGTTAAGGGAAATGAGCCACACCAGCAGGTTGGCTTAACCAGATCTTGAATATTAAAGTACAGTGCTTTGTGGGGCAAGAATAGGCCACACTTTCAAGAAAGCTGTCATACTTGTCGGAGGCACCCTGTATCCCATTGCCAGGGGTGCCCCCGCTTGTCACCCCACCGGATAAAGATGGGAGAGCTGCACAGCAACTCGGATACCCTGACTGAAACGACAAGAAGGACTGCCCTACTGGAACCATGACCTGCACCAAGAGGAATTCACTTTGAACGACTGTACCTACTGCACACTGTCGGAACTATAATGATGTCGGAACTATAATGCTAAAGACTTTGGCTTGCTTCAAAAAGAGAAGTGGACTCTCTGAAAGCAACAGGTAAACAGAGTGCCACCTGCATCATCTATAGCAAGAAGAACCCAGCTGACCACCTTCAGCTGGACTTTGAAGGATTTGGCAAGGTGCAACTGTAGTCCCAACTTCCGGAGAGCAACTCGGAGACTCTAGACCTTTGGATTTTGTTTGTAGACACTGAGCCCCCCAAAAGGAACTTCAGGAAGCATCTCCTGAAGTTTGGAGAACTTTTGAGAGCTTTTTTGAAACAGCTACGTGGGTTAACCCACCTGACGTCGAGAGGCAAGCCGATTACGTTGCACCCCGACCCAGCCTGGATTTCAGATACATCCTGCTGAAAGCTCTGGAGCCCAAGACTTGCAGGAGTTGACCGGGGGCTCCTGCTGAACCAAGCCGATATGAATCCGGCCTGCTGGAAAGACCCGCTCGACATCAAGAGAAAATCCTCCAGAAAAGTTTCTAAGTGCGAAAGTAACATTTTGACTGAGCCTCCCGCTTAGTGTATACGACAAGGGCTTCATCGCAGTCTGCCTCAAAACTTTGACTTTGTCCCAGTAAGGCGTGTCCAGATGTCCCAATTTGGCGCTAATGGCTTTTAAGCACTAGAAAGTGTTTATTATTTAAAAATGTATATCTCTGGTTCCCTACATTGGATTTTGTAGAATTGATGTAATTTTAAAGATACAAATATTTCCTATTTTTATAAATTGGTTGTGATATTTTATTGTTTAATGTTTTGGTGTTTTTAAATGCTTTACCCACCTGCCTCATAAGTTAAGCCTGCCTGCTCATTGCCAGCTACCAAAGGTTGAGCAAGGGAATAATGTATTGAGACCATGTCTGGACCTTATATTGTGTTGGTGGCCTTATTGCTAGTGGTAGGTGCATACATACCCCTCCAAAATAACCCACCTTCCAACAATACACACTAGATCTAGATTCATTGTATATTATCTTCTTAACAGTGACATACATCATGAACTTTTATGAATGTTGCATGTACAGTTTAAGATTCAAGTTCAAGTTCAAAAATTTGTATAGCGCACAGGGTCTCAAGGCGCTTGGGTGAGCGGGGGGGGGGGTACTTTACTTATCGTAATTGTTCCTATAACTAACAAGGGTCTGCCAGATGTATTCAAATTGTAAATTTTTCTGTTAATGTATGTCTTACAACCAGAACAGAAACAGATGCCATACGTTTTTATGTGATCACACTGAATTGGCGGGAGAATTACATGAGATTACGTAGAATTACATGAGAAGACTAATTTGCATTTAGCTCTATTTCTTAGCGTCAAAATGCCAAATTGCATCCAAAATGGATGCAAGGATATATTCAGAGCCAAGAAGTAGCACTGAATGCAACAGAAGTAAATTGAGCATCTATGTCTGAATGGAATGGAACCTTGTCTGTGTATTTATTAAAGAAGAAGACAACACATGAAATCCGACTGGAGTTCTTTCTATTGTTTGGTTAGTGTTTCCTCATTGGGTGAATGTCTGGTGCATATTCGACATAACAGCTGCATGAAGGACAGCAAGGTAATGTCTGCAGTGACCTTCTGTACATGTCATTTTGGCAGTGCGTTTGGTCCTCAAGCGTCTTTATACGGGGATCTGTGACAACATTATTACCCTTATGAAGACGATGAGACAACAGAGCGTGGAATCTCCACCAAAGAAGGGTATTTCCTCTTAATTAAATGACATAAGTGCTTTTTTGTTTAGTGGAGATTCTTCTAGATCAAGAACACTCCATCAAAATTGCATGGAAATTGCTCTTAGGGGCCTTTGGTAAGTTGAGATGTCCATCAACCTAAAAAATGGTGGGAAAACAGTGGCATGCTACTAACATCAAAGTGTTGGGGCTTGTAGATTACTTAGCCCCTAGCATACTATGCAGCAGTTAAAAGGGAGAACCAGGAGCTCTACTCTCAGATCAGTAGAAGACAGTAAAGAATCCACGTGTCGGTGCCTTAGACAGCTCCTCCAGAAGAGATTGCGCTCCTATAAATCAACAAAGCGTTCACCTCAATCAAGGGTTTCAGATTGTTTTCCAACAAGGAATTGTAGGGAAAACACACTCAATTTTGCTGTGACCAAGCACAAGAATTTAGAATGGTTTTGACTTTTACAGAGGTGGAGCTTCCTATTTGTAAGTGCTTCCCGGTTTATTGGACGGACTATCTCAGGAGGAGGATGCAGTGTGGCTGGTACCTCCTTTGGTAGCCCCTCCCCCCAGAGCCTGGACACCTCTAGCTCTTCAAATCACTGCCCTAACTCTTAAGTGGGGCATGCGGGCTTGTAACGGACGTATAGGCTCAGACATCCCACCCAAATGCACATACCATAGAGAGGGCAGGAGTCCAGACTGGACTACATCTTGGTTCGACTCTACATGTGGTCGCATATTACTGACTTCCAGGTAATATTTAGGGAAGACAGCGACCACAACGCCCTAGAATTGGAATATGCGATTCCCGACTTAGAGGACAGAGGGGACGAGCTAGATGATGTTGCCCCAGGGCTGGCGTTGACAAACAACAGACGGCGAGTGAGGTGGGAAAAGCTAGCCTCCAACTCAGAGAAGGTTTGTGAACTTTACTCCCGGCTCATACCGACCCTTGAAAAGGTCTGCATGATAATGGAGCTCCCTACCCTTCAGGACATACACAAGGAGCTATGGAAGGCACACGAGAATCTTATTGAGTCCGTGGCTAAGGTCCTCTTCACCACAGGAAAGAGGCAGCATCACGACCGCCCCAGCTGGTATAATCAGGCTTGCCGGAAGGACAAATTGGATCTTCTGACATCAATTAAGGATGGTGCAGACAGGCCTGTTATCCAGGCAAGAAGAAGGGATTACAAGTGCCTGATTACCAATGCCAAAAGTGAATGGGAACACGAAAAATGGGAAAATCTTGCTATAACATTAGCCATCAGGGACTCCCGTAAATTTTGGTGTATTGTTAATACGGGGTCCGAGGAGTTAGCCTCAGCAATTGAACCCAACATTTCAGCTAAGACCTGGCAGGACCATTTCCAGTCCCTTTACAAGGTTCCCGATGATGCTATCAAACACACTCCTCCTAATATTAATGCAATAGTGGAGGGGGATCTCTTCCCAGAGACGGAAGTCCGAGCAGCCATCGCTGGGCTGGCAACAGGCAAAGCGCCCGGACTCGACGGCCTGCCGGGCGACCTATTCAAGCAGGAGCCTGACGTATGGGCTCCCTACTTGGTCCTGATATTCAATGCTGTTCTTAGGGGTATGGAGGTTCCCTGTACTTGGCTGGGCGCAGAGATTGTTCCCATATTCAAGAAGGGATCACCTCCTCTCCCAGCCAACTACAGGCCTATTAGCCTCATAGATGTAGCCCAGAAGCTATTTGACAGGCTGATTTTATATCGCCTCCAAAATTGGATAGAGGAATTCTCCATTCTTAGTCCCTATCAGGCAGGATTCAGAAGAGGGGTCTCCACCATGGACCAGATATTCCGCCTGAACCTCTTGTATTGGAAGACTGCGGAAATCGAGTGCGGCAGCTTGTACACGGTATTCGTGGACTTGCGAGCAGCCTTCGACTTAGTGCCCAGAGATAGACTTTGGACTGTACTGTTGGAGTTGGGCATCCCGGTTGATATCCTGACTATCTTGATAAGATTACACCAGGGAAACTTCGCACGCGTCAGGTGCGGAAGAAACGGGACACTCTCCGACAGGTTTTCCGTTGACAGGGGGGTGAGACAGGGTTGTGTGCTCGCACCGACCCTGTTCTGCCTCTTTGTCAACGGGGTAATTGACCACCTGACCAGGATCGATGACATTGATGCTCCCAAGTTGAACGGCAGCAGGGTGCCCGCTATCATGTTTGCGGACGACACCCTGCTGCTGTCCAAATCCCCAATGGGAATACAAAGAGTCCTGAATGGGTTTTCAGCGTTCTGTGTAGAGCGGAGGCTTGAGATCAATGCGTCCAAAACCAAATTTATGATTCTCAACCCCCCTCCCTCAACATGCCCCAACCCTACTATAGGTTCATCAAGACTAGAGAGGGTTTTTACCTTCGAATACCTGGGTGTAACCATTAATCAGGATATGACGTGGGACACGCACCGGACCAAGGCCAACATGAAATTGGTCCAATTAACGGGTGGTATTGCTAGGATGACAAGTAGGTCGACCTATAAACCTTTTAGCGCCGCCCTTGAATTTTATAAAATGCAGGATAGAGGGGCAGTTCTATATGGAGGGGAATTGTGGGGTCACATTCCCGCTCAAAACCTCCAGACCACTGAAAATAATTTTATCAGGCAGTTGGCGGCATTACCTGCAAGCACCCCGCTACTCCCGTTGAGACTTGACCTAGGTCTAAGACCTATTTCGGATGAACTGGGATTAAGACCAATTACCTTCTGGCGCCGTATCTGGAGCACGCCTGAACTCATGAACTACAGGAATGAGCTCCAAGAGATTCTCTGTCTACCCAAATCAAAACAAATCCCATGGTTAAGGTACATCAAACAAACATGTGAGAAATTAGGCAGACCAGAACTATGGCTAGATCCAGTTAATTCATGCATCAGGATCCCACGTAAACTCCTAGTGAGGGACCTTCACGAGCTGCAGCTAACAGTTACAATGGGGAATATACGGGAGGGGTCCCTGACAGAATCGTTCATTAAATCCAAAGACTCGTATCTACTCGAACGTGTGTTAAATGGCATTTCTCCCGTCCTTACAAGAAAATTCTTTATGCAATGGCGCTATGGCACACTTCCCATAAGGGCTTTTACCAAACATTGGGCCCAGTCTCCATCTAGAGAGCATTGCTCGTCATGCTCACACCATCTGGAAGATGAATTGCACATTACATTTTTCTGTAAGGCTTACCGAAGACCCAGGAAATACTAACTTGTCCCCCTTCTTAAAAATTTGGGCTTCACCCGATACCTCCCTGCTTACAGGATTCTAAAAACGGACCTTTCACCTCCCATTGTGTTTGCGGTAGCAACATTTTTAACTGCAATGTGGCACATCCGCACCCGTTTTATGAAACTTGAGCAAGATTTGGTATAAATGAAGTGTATAGATGATTTGCAACTGTAATATATAGCAAATGCTTTTAATATCATCTTTTTTAATATGTTTTTAATGATGTTAGGTGGATATCATCTGTATTTTAATTGAATATCTATTTGTATATCTTTCATGATCTAAAATTGATCGAAATAAAGATTGAAATGAAAAAAAAAATGCTTCCCGTTGAGGGTTAATTTCTGTGAATTGAGCATCTGTGCTAGAAAGGCATCTGGCCTGTGTATTGAAACAAGAAGAGTTCACAGTTTTGCATAAAATGTCTACCCAACTGGAGTACTTTCTATAGGTCGATTAGTTGGCTGAATGTCTAGGGCAGGGGGCATGCGCCCCCCCTCCCCAACTCTTTACAGCCTAGTGAACACCCTTCCTTGGGCCTTTTTTATTTTAAAGGAACGGAGCGCATGGGCCCCCTCCCCAAGTGCATAGTGGCCTGGGGACAACACCCCCGGATTCCTACATGGGTGCCCTGGTGACCCACCCAGGGCACCCACCAGACACTATGTTGAAGGCGGAGAAGGAGCACCCCGCCATCCTGGGTGCATCAGGAGCTGGCATTGTCACCGCCTGGTGTGAGGAGATATTTCTTACTGCTTGCACTAGGTGGGAGCAATCGGAGTTTCCCAGCCCGCAAGAGCATGGACAGGGAAACAAATGTCTGCTCCCACCCAGTGGGAACATTTTTAAAGCTCTTGCTGGGTGGGAACAAACAAGTTTCCCTGCCCGCACTCCTGATGGGCTTCCCGGGGCACCATAGTGTAGCTGGCCCTGGGATATTGGGTCCAGAGGGACGTGATTGGATTGGGGAAGGGGATCATGCACCCCTCATTTTTTTGCATTCATTTTTTTATTTAAATCATATAACATATCGTGCCTTAGCACTACAATGCACCGGATACAGTAAACTTTAAACATTCCCTCCATATAATGAAATTAGAGATAATAAAGGTTATAATACACTCTTCCAGCACCTACTTGTCTCCTCTGTGATCATCATCATAGATCAAGTTTAGACACATCTCCTACCCATCCTGTCTCCTCCTTAGAATATATATGTCGGGCTGCTGGGGATGGGATACCCATGGTCTTTACAAGCTTGGGGAGGGGTGTGGCACACTCCCCCCCTTCCCTTTACTTTTATGCTTTTTCCCATCCCCGGGCCTTTAAAGGCTCGAGGAGGGGGCGTCGTGCCCCCCTCCCATTTTATAAAAATTGTGGTCCCCGGGAAATGTAGTCCCTGAGGCCTAAATGGACTCAAGGAAGGGAGCTCCCATGCATGCCCTCCTCCCCATATATTTAGTTTAATGATGACCCTTGGGCCCCGGCTCACCTCAGGTGTCATTGTAATTTTAATTATCGTTTTAGTTTTAGAGTACTGCGGGATCGCAGGAATTTTTTTTTTTTTTAAATGTTCATCCCATGGTGGTCCTCTGGGACCTTTCCCACGAGGGGTAGGGTGTCCCTATCCTTCCCCCTTATATATGTTTTTAAAACCATTTTCAGGATGGTGGACTAAGTCTCGGAGTCCTGAATGGCTGGTGCAACATTTTATCATGTTGTGGTCAGCCAATCAGAGTGCTCGCTCTGAGAAAGCCCCCTCAGCCACTGAAATGGCTCGAATTTGTTAAATTTTGACCAACGGTCCAGATATACAAATATTTTTTAACCTTACATTTCTCAAAAACTACTCAACAAAGTCACACCAAATCGTATAAAAGGGCGCATTCTGGACCAAGCTATAGCTTCCTGCAAGTTTGGTATAATCCTATTCAGCCGATTTGACTGTAGTGCTGTTCAAAAACATCTATGGAAAATGCATAGAGATTTTAATTTCGAGATCCCCCTCTTTCTCAGCTCCCGCTTGACGGACCATGCACAAACGAGGCAAAAATAGCCTGGAACGTTTTATGAAGATCAATAAAATAGCGCTAAATGTATTAGCAAACAATAAAAGGCTTTGTCTATGGAATCGCAATAACTATACAGTAGCGACAGTATATACACTGGGTAGTTAGTATATAGTGTGTATAGATATATATATATATATTACCTACTGGCGGTCGCCAGTAGGTATATATAGTTAGGATTTTTTTCCTATGGGATTTCTGAAAATTCTATGCCTAATAACTTTGGCGTTTGTGGACGGAATTGGCTGAAATTTTCAGGAAAATGGCACATTTTGTTTCTGAGCAGCCCCTGAAAATTTGGGGGGGTTTTGTGGAGGGGGGGCCGAGAAAAAAGGGGGGTCCCAAAACACGTTTTTCCCATGTTAATTTCCATAGGGCGGTTGGACTCACTTTTAGCCCGAACGGCTGAATGGATTTTCACGAAACTTGGCAAAATTGTAGGGACTGTTAGCCCGATGTGCCTTTGCTAGGTCTCAATATATGTGCTTCAGTGGATTTTGAGAAATTAATGTTTAAATCAAGATATATATCTGTAACAGCGCTCCGGGCAGCTATCCGGTTAGCGAACCTTTCGCGTAACGGAACTTTGCGATGAGAAGCTGATTGGCCCTCCGGTGTCTGTCAACATTCTAAACAGTCCGGAGCGGCCGCCATCTTGTCTCTCGGTAGGATCGAGAGACAAGAGGAGGGCAAAACAAAGGGGGAAATTACCATAAGGGGGCATAGTAGATCCTCGTTGACCCCCTAGGTTTTATGTGGAGGTTTTAAAAGGGCCTAGGAGGGTCCAAAAAAAAAATAAAAAATTTTTTTTTGCGTGATAAGCGCCAAGTTCGCGAACCGGAAAGCGTTCTGGGCAGCGAACTTTATGGATAAAAGAATGAAAGACTTTTCTAATGCTGTATGTTAATTGTTTGTTGTTTTTCTTGTTTTTTTTTGTTTTCTTTTTTTTAAAGTGTTTTTTTTTTTATTTTGATTCTTTTTCATAATTTTTTTAACTTTCTAATATTTCAGTGTCTGAAATGTCATTATTTTCTTGATATATTGTTTGCAATCTGTGAGGTTGCAAAATGTCCTCATTTGCAAGGAGGACATCTACTGCTTGGACACATTGCAGCAGTTCATTATCCAAGCTTTCATCCATAAATTCCATGTCAATTTGTTCAATTAATTCCTGGCTGCTCTCTTGCAGGTCCATCTCAAAAGAAACTTGCTGCTCGCCTTCCATTTTGCCTGAAATTTGGATTAAAAAAATATATATTAGTAGAGATAGGGCACTGTTGGGATTAATTTTAGATAGGCAGTTTTTATCAGTGAATTTATCTTTTGGCAGTGTATAGTATGAGAGTGGAAATAGGACTATAATTTTGCCTGAAATTTGGATTAAAAAAATATATATTAGTAGAGATAGGGCACTGTTGGGATTAATTTTAGATAGGCAGTTTTTATCAGTGAATTTATCTTTTGACAGTGTATAGTATGAGAGTGGAAATAGGACTATAAAAAAGTGTATGTGATTTAACCAAGACAAGCCTTACTCCATTGATAACTATAACAGAGAAGTCTATCTAAATACATTACTACTACAGAGGGATAGTGTATATCTAGCAAAAAAAGTCTACTATATTAAGTCATAGTGCATAATATATTAAATTATAACTTACCTTCACAAAGAAGTTGAAGTTTTTTGAAGCTATTGAAATAGGAGGTACAACAAGAAGTAGTAGTCAAAATGGCTGTGTTTCCTTCTCCCCCTTTATATATATACAGGTATATAACCAATCAAATGTCAGGTAATAAAAGTAGAAAATGAAAGTAACATTTTCATTGGTTGTCAATGCCAACAATTCAGATGTGTTTTGTGAAGTAATTTACCTCACGGTACTTGGAGAGGTCTACAGGCTAAATGGCTAAATTGAATTTCAATGAAATTTGTGAGAATGGAAGGGATTGTTATGTAGTATGAGCTAATCTATATTTGGTGAGAGTGTCTCTAGTCGTTTTTCTGTAAATTACTTTCCCGCCTTTTTTTAGGACCGCTTTCCGGAAAGCGGCCCGGTTAGCGAACCTTAAGCGTCACGGGAGTCCACCATTTTGTGTTTCGGTCGCATTAAGATACAAGATGGAGGGCAAATAATGTTTAGAATGGGTAGAAGGGGTCATGGTAGACTTATCTTGACCCCCTAGGTTTTCTGAGCGTGGCTGAGGAGGCTTATATGTGCGGAAAAAAACCATTTTTTTAAATAATTCCGCGAGGTTAGCTTTTGGTTAGCGAACCGGGTAGCGCTCCGGGGAGCGAATTTTGTGGAAAATTAGTGAAAAAAGTTAGAGGAAAATAATAATTGTGAGTGATCAGATGTAGGGTAGCTCTGAGAAGAGCTTTTGGGTTTATGGTACATTTAGGTACTTATAAGTAGGTACCAATGCACAGTCTTAAATTCAGAATGAAAATTCTGTTGCCCTCATCTGAGAAGTGAACTCCATCTCCTCTGTAGATATCTTGCATGTAGTAACGCAAGTTATTGTTGTACAGAGAGCCCATTCCATGGTCTCTCATGTAAGCTGAAACAGATTTGTTTACATGCTTCCTCGCTTTCTCAATTTGTGGACAAAATTGGTTGGACCACCTCCATTTCTGTCTTTGGCATATATTGGAATATACCAAGGCAGTTTGAGGAAAAAGTGCCATTAATTGCTCAAAGGTGTCCTTTAAAAGCATTTCCAGACCTACCCCTGTCAAAGTGCCCAAATCATTACCTCCACAGTGCACTATTAACAGGTCAGGTTTTGGCAAATGCATAAAGGTTTTCACCAATGGTATCAATTGGTGACATTTTAATCCTCTTTGGCCCAACCACTTAATTTCCACATCTTGTAAATTGAGGTTAGGTAAATTTCTGCTCTCAGCATACCTTTGAGCCCAATGGATGTAACTATGTCCAACAATCCAGACCTTAAACATGGTGGGAGAAGGTTGTTCTGCAGTCAGATGAAGTGTGGTAATGAAAGGGCAGTTGAAACAGTAGGAGTTTCTAAAGAAAAAAAACTGTGGATTTACAATGCTAATGATTCATTAGCAGTGATTGGTGCATTTCCATTTCTGAAAACAGAAAGTTAGGGTGCATGGATGTGTTCTTTGAAAGATGTAATTTGAATGGTCAAGGAAGAAACATTTATTGAAAGATTGCTCTGGATACGCAGGTGCACTGAGAGTTCAGAGTTCAATTTAAACATTGTTGTGTGAATTTGTAAACATGAGAGGTCTTCCAGGAGGTGGTTGCTATGGAAACAAGGGAGAGAGGGCAGAGGGGGGAAGGGTTTTGATTTGAAAAAAGTGAGGGAAGAGGTATGATTGGCTAATATGAGAGATATGTGAAATGAATATCTGTATTTCTGTGCTTTCAATAGCTGCAGCCTTTGGAGTGCATCCTTTTTCTTCTGCTGAAGACAATTTGGTGTATTTCTGAGACTGTTTTCAAAACTCAAACAATATTTGCTAAGGTGAGAAAAGATTTATTTAATTTAGATAGAGAATAGTATGATTTAAGGAGAAAATGATGAAGAAAGCTGTGTTTTTAAAATGTGGTTTTGTCTCTAGTGATATACTAATAGAATTAGTTTCATAGAGAAATTGTAATTGCATATTTGGTGTAATAAACCATTTAATATGTATGTTCTTCTGTTTGTACTTATGATATACATTTAGAAATGTGAGGTAGATATGGAAAAACTGAGTCTTTTGTAAGTGTCAATTTTAATGCTTATAGTGCTGTATTTCCGGGTACTGTTTTTTTTAAAAGGAATAGGCCTCACCTCAAAGAAAGCTCTTCAAAGCAGACATCTTATTTGCATCCTGAAACTATCATTTAAAATATTAGAGACAATTTTATGATGGCTTTACATCTTCAACATCAAGATACAGTTTTTTGTAAAATATATATATTTAGGATTGTGTAGGGGACGTAGAGAAGCAGAGACTTCTGTAAATGTCAAAGTTGTTGAAAAACTGTTTGTTTTTGAACCTTTTCCCTTGTCTTTTCTAATTTTTAAATACATGTTTTAATATTTTTGGAAATGTTTGTTCTCTGTTTTACAGATTGAAAGTATGAAAAAATATTTTAAAAAGGTAACAAGAATTATAAGGTAAATGTTTTCTACTCTTTTTACCCGCAATGCACTGCTGATGATGTCACTGACACTATCTCTCATTTACTCTCTATAGCTGTCTTTCTTTTTACATTATTCTCTGTTTACTTCCCTTATACTAACTCTTCTTTTTTTTAAAAAAATATTTTTTTAGTTCGCTTAAAGTTCGCGAACCGGTCAGCGAACTTGAAGCGAACCAAAAGAAATAGAGCTTGCCAGAGTGATAAACATTCTAGCAATTTTATTTGAAAGGGGAGGTAGTTCTGAAAAGAACTTTTTTTTTTGTTTTTGTTGTTTTATATATATATTTTTTTTTTCTGAACATTTTTTGATTTTTTTGTATTTTTAGAACAGTTTTATGTTTTTTTTGTGTTTTTTATGGAGGGGAAACAACAAAAAAACAGGCATTGAAAACGGCTCAACAGGAGCAAAAAAAAAATTACTTCTTGGGTGCATTAGGGCACTTATGGTTTTCGAACACCATATTAATCAAATTGATGCTCATGTTCCCATACGACAACATTGCACCGCAATATATACAAGTAAACCTCATATGTTGGAAATTTGGTTGAATATTTGGCACAGTTTCCTGTGCCTCTCTTCCTGACAAAGACATTGATGAGGTAGATCTGGCCACAGGAGTTGTCGGGGGATTGTCTTGTAGGTCCCTTAACTCAGCCCGGCTGTAGTTCAAGGGATGCCACCTGGTCATATGTCGATGCATAGTATAGTTGCCCATACTATATTTCTTCTCTGTGCCTCTTGACAATCTGTAATCACAGATGAGGCAGGTGACATATTTCGCATTCACCTTCTTCTCCCCTGGAGGGATGGAAAAAAACTGCCAGATGAAACTAGTTTTTCTCTTTGAAACACGGGGCAACTCTGGGATAAATTGTTGTTGATGTGGATCCTCTTCTTCTTCTTCCTCCTCTTCCTGCTCTCTGTTGGAGGTAAATTGACTTGGTGGTCCTCTCTTCTTATGAGGAGGTGGAGGTGGTGGTGGGGGTCCACCAGCTGCAGCAAGTACAGAAGCCATTGCTCAATTGTAGGTAAATGGTCTTTCTCTCACCAAGATGAAAGTCAGAGTGAGGAAAGAAGGAGGAGTTTACATGATTTGGGAAAAGCAAAAGTTCTGAACCAATGAAAAGTGTTATTTTTAGGTCACATGACCTAGTATTACATCATTAGGAAACCAAAAGTGAAATGAACTAATGAAAAGTGTTATTATCGAGTCACATGACCTGCTGTCTTTACGTTTCGCGCTTTGCGCCACTATCCAATCCGCTTCCGGGTCCGCTAACTTGGCGCGTCGGATAACGTATTACGCGACAACGCAAAACGTCATGATAACGTAACAGTTACGCTTAAGGAACGATTACCGGCTCGCGCACCAAGTCGCGGCTTTGAATTCAGCTAACGGGAAGCTGACCAGTTCGCGGACTAGGAGCGGAACAAATTTTTTTTTTAAAAAAAATGTATAAAAAACATGTACAATATATTTTATGATTTAAAGAATAATACATTTTACAGATACAAATATTAGCTTTCAAAAAACCATTGAAATTCAATGAAAAAACCATAGGTTATAGACCATATATAGTTAGGAATTAGCATTTACAAAACCTTATTTTACTCGCACAAAACCATTGAAATTCCATATATAGTTAGATGCGCTAACTATATATCGCGCACCCGCAATCCACTGCTGATGATGTCACATATTACATCATTCATGACATGGTCAGTGACATCACTGATGACATCACTGATCACAACATCCAGTGACTGTATGTTTCTGTAAAGTTAAAATATGTCTTACATATTGAAGAATGAGTGGATGTATAAATGTCTGGATGAAGGATTTAGTAGGTGCATGACTGATTGTATGAGGGAGTGATTAAATGTGTCTCACTGAGTGCATGGGTTAGTGAATAAACTATATTAGTTTGTGCATCATTATATCTGTTGTTCTGTTAACTGCTGCATGTGTTGATCAGTAGCTATATGAATAACTATATGGGTTATTGATTGGTTGCTCAAGTATTTGTATGGGAGACTGAGTATATGTGTGAGTGGCTGGGAGGTGTGTGACTCTGTGCATAGATGTGTGAGCAGTTGATTCACTAGATGTATGGTTTCAAAAGTGCATGTGGAAACAGCTGTATGGGTGGTTGACTGTGTGCATGAGTGTATTGGTGAGTGAATGGATATCTCAGTGCTACATGTCAAAGTAAGTACATATGTAAAACACAGTACATGTGAGAGTTAACATATATAAATAACTGTGCATTAGAGCCAGTGAATGTGTGAATGGCTGTATGGATCATTGTGAACTTTTATTAGGGATTATATAAGAGAGTAAATATGTGTTAGAATATGCTTCAATAAGTAAGGTGTGTATAACTGTATAGTTGAGGAATTGGAGGTGTGATTGATTCTTTGTATGACTGTCTAGGTGTATGAGTAACTCCATGGATGAGTGACAATCTATGAGTGTCTGTTTTCACTGAGTGTATCTAAGGATATATCAGAGTCTGTAGAGGTTCATCGTATTAACACATGAGTGATGTGATCAGTGATGACAAATGAGATGTCATCAGTGATGTCATTTGAGTTGTCATCAGTGATGTCATCAGTGATGTCATTTGAGATGTCATCAGTGATGTCATTTGAGTTGTCATCAGTGATGTCATCAGTGATGTCATTTGAGATGTCATCAGTGATGTCATCAGTGATGTCACTGACCATGTCATGAATGATGTAATATGTGACATCATCAGCAGTGGATTGCGGGTGCGCGATATATAGTTAGCGCATCTAACTATATATGGAATTTCAATGATTTTGTGCGAGTAAAATAAGGTTTTGTAAATGCTAATTCCTAACTATATATGGTCTATAACCTATGGTTTTTTCATTGAATATATATATATATATATATATATATATATATATATATATATATATATATATATATATATATATATATATATATATTTATATATATATATATATATATATATATATATATATATATATATATATATATCTATCTATCCGCTCCAAAAACCACCAGCCAGTTGCACTCACGAGCAGGTGCTGTCAATGCAGGGGTGTACCCGCTACACAATGGATAAAGGCTAAGTGCCGAAACGCGTCTTGCTGCTGCCCGAAGGTTTCAATAAAATGCTGGAAACCTCCCCCTCGTGAGAGTGCTTTCTTCTTTCTTGGCGGATGTGCTTACCGCATTTCGAAAGGACTTTGGGAGCTTATATATATCTCCTTTGGGCGTTCTCCTCACAAACACCAGATCCAGCGGCACACGGTCCAAAGACTGCAACACTTCTCCCAGTCACTTTTCAATATTTATTTATTTAAGTATTTTGTTCTTATTCAAGGCATATTACACAGTCCTTATTCCATCTTTAAGAATGGACCGACGCATTTCGGCGGATTGCCTACTACTGGGTATGTATATATACACACACAGGCACTTTATAAAATGTGCCCTCAGCACATTCTTCATAACTATGTCCACAGCATATACTGTATTTCACTCGCTAACTCAGGTTCTATTTTGCGGAGTCTGCCCAGTACATCAGCAGGAGAAGTTTGGCTTACACAGGTCTCCGTCATAGATTCTGCGTCTCTATATCACACCGGGAGCAGATTTTCTAATATGTCATGCAGTGCAGCACAGCAACCAAAGTGCCTGTGGGGCATGAGTGGAAGAGAGAAGAGAGCACGGTTTCCATTAATATATGGGGCAACTGCTCTCTTCTGAAGTGGAAGTGCTGGCGCACATTTAGACTGTATAGCACCATGCACCCAGCTCTGCACCGCAGTGCACATCTGTGTCTGCTTGATGTCTAGTGTAAGATTTGTATTGGAATGGCGGTCCTCTCAGACATACTTTGAAACTGTCTCATGACCAGTGCAGCGCACATGCAAACTTTAAAACGTTTGAAGAAAAAATATTTTCTCCTATTTTTCGGCTGCCTCAAAAAGGTGTGTTTTTTTGGTGCAAAACCCGGTCAAGAAATGTTAACAAATAGGTCTTTGTGCCAAAAAACCATAGGTTGAAGCATAGACACGTACATGCTCCGCTCATGAAATGGCCCGCTTGATGCAAAATAACACAAGGTAGCATACAGCAATATTAATTCCAGTACTTTTATACAACTCTTCAGAGCAAATAATGTTTTTTGCTGGAAAGTACATAGTTTGGCAAGACTGTGCCACGTTCCATCCCTTTTTGTGACCTTGCACCAGAGTAACGACTTGATAAATCTGCTGCCAGGTGTAATAAACAATGTAACTTTTCTTTGCATGTGAAGTGAAGTGAAGTGAAGTGAAGGGGTTTTATAGAGCGCGACTGCTGCCCGAAGGCGTCCAAGCGCTAATAATAGAAAAGAAAAAGATTCTGAGGGTAGGAGGGAGCAGGGGGGATTAGTTTCTAAATAAGAGTGTTTTGAGTTCTTTGCGGAAGTGTAGAAGGGTAGGGATGGCTCTAAGTGGGAAGGGGAGCGAGTTCCAGAGTTTGGCAGCGTTCAGAGAAAAGGACCTGCCTCCTGCTCTAGCTATTTTGATTCTAGGGACTACGGCGAGAAGTGCATTCGTGGAGCGCAGGATTTTTCCAGGGCAGTAGGGGGAGAGAAGTGAATGTTTGATTTCCGGGCTTGCTCTGTAAAATGCTTGATGCGATATGCAGAGTGCCTTGAATTTTATTCTCTCTCTGACAGGAAGCCAGTGAAGAGCTCTGATCCCTGCCTTGACTGACTCTCTGCGAGGAATCTGTAAGAGAGTGCGGGCGGCACAATTCTGTGTTCTTTGCAGTTTTTCCAACACAACGCATGTATTTTTCCATTGCTCTAAGCGTTTATACAGTCTTTTTCAAAATCCAATTACCCATTTCCTCTTCTTCTGCCTTTTCACATGTAGTATATTGTGGATGGCAACTTTTAAATACTAAACAAGCACAAGATGGAATTACATTACACGGCCTATATGTTCAAGCCACCACATCACTTCCTCTACTGTTTCTTCTTTTACCACCACTATCACAAATGTACAATATCTACTTCTTGTCCTACAGCTTAAAATTGCCAACCCCAGCAGGTAAATCATTGCTCCACAGTCTGGTGACACCACAGTACACTGCCCTGTGTGCCATAGAAATCTTCGGGGGATATTTACAAGGAAGTGGCGGAGGGAGGCGTTAGCCTTCCTGGCTTAACGCCTCTCTCTGCCACTTCTGGAATGTAAGGCTGCACCATATGTACAAGAATGTGGTGCAGCCTCGCATTTCCCTCTGCGATGGCGCTAAGTTTAGCAACTTAGCACCAACGCAGGCACCCTTGCACCATAGTACAAGGATGTCTTCATGTAGGGGAGGATTGTTTATGTGTAGGAAGGTGTCCCATCCTTCACATAAACAATCCTAAAATGCCATTCTGTCACTTTCATGTGTGCTGCTTCATGTAGCACACATGAAAGTGACAAAATGGAATTTTTTTAAAGATTGTTTATGAAGGTATTCCTTCCTGTACATAAACAAACCATGGCAATTTCCGTTTTCAATGTGTGCTGCACATGGTAGCACACATGGAAAAAGCAACAAGCATTGGAAATGCAATAGGTCTCGCAGCATTAGAGTTAGTGCTTTTAGAATTGTTTATGGGTTTTTTTTGTAAATCTTTAGCATTTTTGTTTCCTGTAGCCAATGCTAAAGAATTACAAATAAAAAAAGCCATAAACAATTCTAAAAGCTCTAACTCAAATGCTCCGAGACCTATTGCACTGTGTGAGGGTGAGGGGTTGAGGGTGAGTGAGGGTGAGGGTGGGTGAGGGTGAGTGAGGGTGAGTGAGGGTGAGTGAGGGGTTGAGGGTGAGTGAGGGTGAGTGAGGGTGAGTGAGGGTGAGGGTGAGTGAGGGTGAGTGAGGGTGAGGGTGAGTGAGTGAGGGTGAGGGTGAGGGGTTGAGGGTGAGTGAGGATGAGTGAGGGTGAGTGAGGGGTTGAGGGTGAGTGAGGGTGAGTGAGGGTGAGTGAGGGTGAGTGAGGGTGAGTGAGGGTGAGTGAGGGTGAAGAGTGGTATACAATTACAATAGGGTGTGGCTACACCCAATGTTTAGCCCAGGTACCACCTTGCGGGCCTAGCAGCAGTGCGCATGGAGGACTGCATTGCCCCCAGCGCGATGGTTCATATGGCAGCAGGAGTGGAGCAATATGCGGAGGGTAGGTTAATGATGTGTGAGGATAGGAGGGTTGAAGTGTTTTGTCTGGGGCTGGCTCAATGGTTGTTAGAAAATTGCAATTCGTGAGTGGCAGGCTAAGCTCGGAGGGCGGACAGGATCACAGAAGACGCAAGTTAGTCAATGGGGCCCGCTAGGCAACCGTAGGCTATAGTGGGGACCATAGGGGAAGTGATGTGGCCTATGCACAGAGCTGCCGACTTGGGAGTGGCTCAACATCCTGTGATCCTGCGCAGATGATTTACTCTTCTCGGAGTAAAACAAACCAGGTATTTGGCATGGGGTGACGCACGGAGTATCAGGAAGAAGGTTTCAATGGGGAGTCGGGTTAAAGGGTAGACAAAGGCGCACGAGGGGCGAGCGCGAGTGGCGGTGGGCTGCTGCAGGAGCCTCAGCTTAGGAGTTGTCTCCCAGAGTACTGACGAAGAGGAATTTGGCCTGGAGAGACGCAACGGGGGGAGGGTGGGGGGCATAAAAACGCTTCAATTTCGGAGGCAGGTTAGAGGGAGACAAAGCACAGGAGTGGGAGCGACGAGAGTGGAGGGGTATGGGGGGCCTCGTTTTGGTGGCTTAAGGAAGGGCAGCAAAGCGTCTAATTACAAGGTTAAGGCGGGGAACAAGGCTGCGCACGAGGAGGCTCGTGCAGATAAGAATGGAGTGGGTCGGTCGGGTTACAGTACATTGGGTGTTCCCCCACATGGGGGGGTGGGGGGGCGTTGCGCCCCCACCCCCATGTCACATGACCGGGGTCTGCTGGAGCAGGTAGGAGCCCTTTAAACTCCAGCAGTTTCATTAGCTGGATGCCTGCTAGGTGAGTCACCGTTGAGGGGGCGGGCCCTTAAGGAGGATGAGATCTGGGGGGAGGGGAGAGAGATGTACGTGAGAGAGAGAGAAGGCACACGAGGCAGAGAGACACCAATCACACGCACTCGATGAATCCTGATGAGTGGTGCTAAGTTTCCAAGGCGTTTCTTGCGACAGAGCAGCTCTGCAGGGGCCCCTGGCAGGGGCTTTCCTGCCGCCTCGAGGCCCGGGACAGAGACTCACTCCCTCCAGCCCGCAGTGAATAACAAGCGTTGCAGTGAAAATAACGCGCTTATGTTATGCGCGCCTTGCTGTTCAGAAGTAAATAAGTTGTAAGTAAATGGGATGCACTGACCCCATTCTGCAATTTAAAATCCTGTAAGAGATGGTCTCACACTGCCGCTGAAAATGGACCCTAAAAAGGGACTAATGTCTTAAAGAAATGTCTTAAACTCTTTTAACCTAATAAATAATGGTTCCGCTGTCACCTCTGGTAGAAACCTCTGAGCTAAGAAATCACAAATGTTAAATGCAACTACGGTGATGTGCTGCGACTTAAGGAGGGGTAATTTTATGCGCTTACCTATTCGCAAACTAGTGGTTCTGCACTCGTGGCTGCTGGCCTGCGACTCCGTGTCTGCTGTTGGGAGTCGAATCAGCGTGTGATGCAAGGGGGCGTGTTTAGATCCAGAAATGGCGTTGCGCGAGTGCTGTGTATAATAAAGTTATGTGCGTAAGAGATAGTGTAAGCCACGATAAAAACAATAATGAATAAAAAAGAGAAGTGACATATGTTGTTAATCGGACGCTGTGTGCGCTGGGCAAAATAATAATAAAATAAAAACAAGACGGAGGGAAGAGAGGGGAGGGGGGAGGAGAAATGCGACACGGCGGGAAGGGGAGGGACAACCAAACAAGACGGAGGGAAGAGAGGGGAGGGGGGAGGAGAAATGCGACACGGCGGGAAGGGGAGGGGGTGGAGCGGGTAAACTAAGACGGACGTGCACGCGCTTTTAAGCTCAATGCGCATGCGCATTGAGCTTAAAAGTCACGGGCACTGCAAGGAATCGCCACGATTCCTTGCAGTGTGAATAAAGAGTGGATAAGTCCCAATACTCTCGCTTGCTCGATGCGCATGCGCATCGACAGGCGAGACCTAAAAACGAGGAGAAATGATGCATTTTTCCTATAGTATATGCCCAATAACTCTCAGAGTCAAAACATGTTGTCTAGGGCATAGCCTTTTATTTCACATCAAACCAGGTAATTCTTCACAGAACAGACCAATAGGAGAAACCATCCTTTTTGGATATATACAATTATTCTTAGCATCATGCTTTAGACGCATCAACCTGTCAAAGGCATTAAGTACATCATCAGGCACGACATTACTTGAACTTCAGTTTTGGCCGTACACTTAGCTGCAACAACATGTCAAAGGCAGTACGATAATTAGGCACAACATTACACCTGCACTTGAGCTTGGCCTTACAACGGAACTTGTCCGTCTCATCCCGCCAAGCTCCCCACTCAGCTGCGCACATTGTGCCGGCAGCCCCAAGACGCACAGCAAACAGTTGCATTGCTTGAAATCCAGGGCACCGCATAACGCACTGGACCACTGGGGTGCCTGAACACAGGCAGCCTCCCCAAGGTTCTACTCAGTCCATAAGTTGCCGGTTAGGGCAGTAGAGTCCAGGACCACCGGCAGGTCGGACCTCCCTAGTTGTACATCCCCCTTTGTTGTTAACTGTCAGTGTTCCGCCACAGGGTGAGAAGCTACCCGGCGCACTCGTTCTCCCGCCCCTGACGCTGACAGTGTTCCCTATTAGCCACCAATATAATGCTGGTGAACAGCTCATGTGCATTTCCTGAGAGATACACCCCAGTTCTGCGTAACTGGACCATTACACCTACTAGCGCTAATTGAGCCAACTTATACCTGTTGTGGCAGCTTTCAGAATTACTTCTGACCACAGGGTTGCCCGGCCTCATGCAACATAAGCCTTCCTAATGATGTTAGATCCTACCCACTAGCGTTAAAGACTAAAGGGAATAGACCAAATACAGACATTTGTATTCCATCCAAATGAATGGACTAGTTGCTTTGCTCTACCCCAAAAGAATGCCAAATTTAACCTAGGGGGACTGTCTGGGCTCTGATGCCCAGAAAGGAGAAAAATGCTACTATTTTTATAAGAAATATTATTTGTAGCATCAAGCTTAGCCGCATAAACCTTTTGAAGGCATGAAGTAAATTAAGCACGACATTACCCATGATTTTCAGCTCTGGTTGTACCATTTAGCGGCAACAGCATGGTAAAGGCAATAAGAAAATTAGGCACAACATTTCCCTGCCCTTGAGCCTAGCCATACCAGTGACCGACACATACTACCAGGCTTTTCACTCTGCTGTACGTATTGTTCCGGCAGGCCCCAACATGCTACAAACCGTTGCATTACTGACATCCAAGACTCTGCATACACAGGCAGCCTCCCCAAATCCTATTCAGTTGGTACGTTGCGTGTTTGGGCGGTAGAGCACCGGACCACCGGCTGTTTAGTCCTCCCTTTCTGCCCACCTTGGCCATAGAATAAAGTAGTTAAAATGTAAATGTATTCCTCGCAATCCCACTCACCTGTGGAGTGTGCCACCAATAATTTGTAACCCTTTGTAGTAATTTTATTTGAAAAAATAAAGAGACCTTGGCCGAAAATTGTTTACCAAAATACGGCCCTATAAACTTGCAAGAAATGCTTGGCCATTCAATAACGCCACCCGATTGTCGAAATATTAACTAGCAATCCCTATTGCCTATGGAGTATGCCTGAAATAGCCCACCACCTGTTACTGGTAGGCTGTTTTCTTACGCATTTGTTGCCTAGGGCCCGCAATACGCTGATAATGTAGCACCCCGCCTGTCTCCAGTGTGATTTTTCACCTCAAATCGGATAATTCACTATAAACCAGTACAAGAGTACAAGTATCCTACTTGGATATAAAAGTCATTATACATGGCTCTACACTATAGCGACATTCACATGTTAAAGGCACTAAGAAATGAAATCGTTATTACATTTTTGCATAGCATTAAGTTGACCATACTCTTGAACCCTGCTGCGCACTTTGTGCTGGCAGGCCACAATGCGCTGCACCAAACAGTTGCATTAACTAAAAACCAGGCCCCCGCATAACGCACCGGCCCTCCGAGGTACCTGAACCATGGCATAACCCTCTAGCAACATTCACCTGTTAAAGGCACTGTGAAAATTAACATTATCATTATCGTTGAGCATAGCATTAAATTGTCCTTAGTCTTGAACCCTCTGTTGCGCTCATTGTGCCGGCAGGCCACCAAGCGCTACAGCAAACAGTTGCCTTACTTGCAATCCAGGGCACCGCCCAGCCCAACGACCCTCCGAGGTACCCGAACCATAGCATAACCCTTTAGCAACATTCACATATCAAAAGGCACTATGAAAGTGAAATTGTCATTACATTTTCTGTCCAGGACTGTTGTTTCAGATAGTACCTATGGATGCAACAATAGCAAATCTGGTTGTAGAAGCTTTGCTGAGAAATATTATGCAAGTGTGTTTAAGCCCATAAAGCTGTACCTGTTACTGCGATGGGCTTGTACTATGAATGGTGTGGCACTCCACCCGCCCCCGCTATCATAATGTGTCTTTCCTGAAGGCCACTGCATGAGAGTTGCACCAAAGACTCCTCTGTAAGAACTACCGACCTTTAAAGAAAAAGCATATCTGCCCGTAATTACTTGGCTATTAAGCAGATTCTCAATTAAGCAAAGCCTAATTAATTTGCACCTATATTGCAAAAGGCATCCTATGGATCGCTACCAATGATTGCTGACAATTCCCTATATGACCTGTGGCTTATGGCCTCCGAAAACCCCAAAGTTCGAAACCTCTCAGTACGGATCCATAGATGGCAGAAAGCAAGACTGCCTTTTCACCCATCTGCCTTTTCAACCATTCCGTTCAGCCAGAGCACCGGCCACTGCAAAAGTTCCTCCTGGAGCTAATATGTTGTCCTTGAGTCCTACTCCCCCTGCGGACTCCTGCATGTCAGCCCCCAATACTGTTAAAAGATGTCACCCAGCTCTGGTGGTTCAAGTGCAAGCAAAACAAAACATAACATGTGTATTTGTAAAGCGGACGTTCACCACTACGGGTATCTTGGTGCTGAATGACAGATTTTTGGTGTTACCCAACTCAATGGTACTCATTTTATTGACCTCAGATGGATGAACGGCTGAGTGGATCCGCCGGGATTTGAACCCGTGACCATAAGGTTGAACACAGGTCCCTGCAGTAGACGCATTAGTCCACTGAGGCACCAGACCAGAAGCAGGTGTCCCTCAGCCCTTTAAGTCATTCAACATAATGTCTTCTGCAATCTCTTCTGGTGATTTTCAGGTTCCAGCAGCATTCTGATTACCAAATTGTGTGATCCCTGATGTATTAGGTCAACCACCGAATAACTGCAGTATTTGCAAACTGACCCCGCATATCACAAATCTTTAGAGTCCGCTACCCTCGGGGCCAACATTCCTAGCTTATTCAAAATGGTGGAAAAGCAGCTCAGGTTAGATGTTGTGTGTCGGCTCCCTAGGTCTGCGTATGGGTACACTAATTCTAATCAGACACATCACTGTCCCACTAAAGAGGCACTCTTCAACCTGGTCGCCCGTAGAGTGAGGTGCCAATATCTGTATGGGATAGCGGTCTTGAAAGATCCTGAGTGCCCATAACCGAGACCTTTAAGCAAACCGCCACTGTCTCCAGGCAAACTAATAACTATGCAAGTATTCCACACCTTTTCATAGGACTCTGGGATTTCCACTGATTTGTTAAAATGTTACATGAAAGAATACATGGTCCTTGCTCTATAGCTTCGAGCAAGCTGTTTAGATACAGATCATCGTTGCCAGGCAAATGCTCCTATGGTCTACATAATAACATCATTTTGGTGCCCCTTGTTATTACTGAAACAGGAAATTTAGGTTACTACTGAAATATAGCATTGGCATAAATTACATGCATCATCTCTGATGATTATGCAATTGAGCCTTTTGAGCTTCATGTTGCACTATAAAGTCGACCTATTAATTACGCATGCTGATCTTAACATGTTAAAATGGTTTAGTCTGACATGCTAACATGAAGGTCTATCTGCCACACAGCTCCTTATCAGTCCTGTTGCTTTTTTTTTTTTTTTAAACATTAGTGACAGAGTCACTCTGCACCCCACATGGAACATTTCACTTTCATGCAACTTGTACGATGTTTGTTTGCTTTAACATGGACCTACCTAAAAGCCAACCATGACCATTGGTACAAGCCAAGCAGTTGTCATGCTTTTGGAAGCAGGGCACATGTAGTGACAGGAGTCAAATGTAATGCAAGATATTCAGGACAGTCTTACTGACCCGAGGTCCATGAACGCGAAATATCTAGCCAAATAGATGGTGAGCCCTCCACAAAAGATGGATTTTCCTACTGATGGCGTCACGCCAGACTTGGGACTTCTATTTCTAAGGCGTCAACATTGCAAACTTTGAAAGCAGTGCTACAGATCACCTACCCGTTCTAGGATGAGATGCCTAGTTATCCATTTAGAACGCCTCAATATGAATGTTTGGCAAGGCAACATTAAATGCGAATAACTGTTAATACCCAGGTAATTTAAATCCTCAATAACTTCAATTGATCCCAAGGTCAGAGTGATACAGCTTTCATTTACAAGGACATTTATTTGACATGGCGTGAAGTACTAAAGTACCTTAATCACATCTAACCGGGCATGCATATAGCTACATATATTAATATATAAAATAAAAATCAGATACTCCTTTCTCAACTGGGCCTGCATATAGCTACATATATTAATATATAAAATAAAAATCATATACTCCTTTCTCAACTGGGCCTGCATATAGCTACATATATTAATATATAAAATAAAAATCAGATACTCCTTTCTCAACTGGGCCTGCATATAGCTACATTTATTAATATATAAAATAAAAATCAGATACTCCTTTCTCAACTGGGCCTGCATATAGCTACATATATTAATATATAAAATAAAAATCAGATACTCCTTTCTCAACTGGGCCTGCATATATCTACATATATTAATATATATAATAAAAATGAGATACTCCTTTCGCAATGAGGGAAAACTTAAGCCATGTGGGACCTATTGCACTGCAGTTATTGTATAATGACATTACACGAGGCAGCAGGGTACATGTTGTCCCTATGCTACACACTTAATATCTAGTCACTGTCTTAAATGCGGTTTTCAGTGTATTAAGACATGCTGTGCCTCAAACCATGCACGTTCGGAACATTTATGGCAGCTTAATTGAAAGAAGTAACCCCTTGTCGTACTTAAAATGTAAATAAGAAAAACATGAGTCATGAACTGCATAATCTGACCAACGACGCAGACTAGGGGCCAGATGTAAGTCACCAAATACCGGTCGGTAACGGCCGATTTCGGCCGTTACCGACCGGTATTTGGTGATTGAGATGTAGGGGGCCTAAATTTGACAGAATCGTTAAATTTACCGATTCTGTAAAATACCGATTTGGTAAATGTACCGAATCGGTAAATATATATGTAGGTGGCACTGCAAACAGTTCCACAGGCCCCTAAGAATTTGTTATTTACCATGTAATACTATTGCATGGTAAATAACGAATTCCTGTGTACATGCACATCTGTGCCATGTGGCACACAGACATGCCCTAAGGGCATGTATCTGTGTCACATGGCACACAAGCCTGAATCAGGGGTGCAACAGGGGTGCAACACCCTGTTGCACCCCTGATTCAGGCCTCAAGGCCCATAGGAATCAATGGCAATTACCGAATCGGTAAACACCGATTCGGTAATTACCGAATTCTACAGATTCTGTAAATTAATCGGTAAAAATACCTACATAGCATTTACCGATTTGTAAATACCGAATCGGTAAAATTCTGTATTTACGAATCGGTAAATGCCATTTACCTACATCTGGCCCCAAGTGTGTTTACCGAATGATGTGGACTGAGCGTGTATGAATGACCCGTGTTTTTACAACTGCCACAAATTAATTAACCGGTCCGCAAAAAGAGGATAAGGAGGCCGAGAATAACAGCACCAAGTAATTACAATGCTTTTCTGATGATTGACGATAGTTAGCTGAGCCCAGCCCTCATGTTACCATAATTCGCTGCTCGGACTACATAAACATGCGGAATCATTAGTAACGTTCCCATAAATCCACAGCTTAACCTGCAAGCATGCCTTTCATACCTCTATTTTAAACGCTGAACTTTCCAATCAACAAACAGCATAACATGCCTGCTTAGAGTATGACTGACATTACAGTTAGCTTGGCTGAGCAGCCCGCAAGTTACCATAATTCACCATATATATAATTCACCAGCGTTAAAGCAGACAGCATAATGCGCATCCCCACTTTGAGACATGGATACAACTACGGCTTTCGTATTGATTGTGCTCATCATTATGACAGAGGGAAGTTATTGTATTCAATCTCGGAGATAAAGGACGCGAGACAGACCCGACCGAAAGGTCAGAGAAAGACAGCCCAGCACACCGACTGGCCATACAAGTATGTCATTAATGCTAATTAGCCAGTTCCTGGAATTGAGTATACTACATTTTTCTAACAAGTGTCGATAGGACCCACTCTAATGAAGCACGATTTATATATCTAAGCTGGCTGCAGCGCAGGCCCGCCTAACTTTCTGCAACGTTAACACTGCGGACTATCGCTTCTCCTCGGAAACTGAGGGCGCGTTCCACTACTGCTGCGGACCAGTGCGGCAGCTGGTTTCAATAATCGAAGCGTTATCGCAGCGGGACTGCTTTTAACGCCTAGCAGTATAACTAAGTACGTAAACTAGACACCAACTATTCGAAACGCTACGCCTAGGCCCCCTCAAACCTCCTGTGCCACGCTGCACACCGCTGACCGGTCAAAGACATCCCGTCAACGACGTGCCCCTAATGCTTGCTGGAGGTCTGAGGGGACAAAGAGGCAGACTACTCCTAAGCCCGGCCTTAAACAGTCTCCACAACAATCCTGCACGCCCTGCTGACATCACGGTCCCTCCTTATATGATACACCCCCTTCTTAGCCACCCATAGGGGGCTCAGTCACGTGGCGCAACTAAGGGAGCCCCTAGGTGCGGGGGGCGCCTGTTCAGTTTCGCCAACTTAAGACCAGGATTTACCTGGTCTAAATGTTGGCGCTGCCTCGTATGTATACCACCCTTGTACATATGGGGCAGTGTCAAAATGAATGGGTGTTGCAGGGGAATGCCTACCGCAACACCCACTGCCCACCCCTTTCACGCTAACCATAGCGTGAAAGGGGGCCTTATTTACCAGGCAGCGTTAAGCCACGTTAAGTGGCTTAACGCTGCCTTGTAAATAAGATGCAGCCCCTATCGCCACCACAACGTCGGTAATAGTGACTTTGTGGTGGCCATAGGGGATTGTACATATGCCCTTTCTTGTCACCAAATTTAGTGGTAACACATTAGACAAGAATGTCATGGAAAGGAAGTGGGTTCATTTTGGCTAAAGTTGACTAAAATGCCCAATTACTTACCGGTAATCTTCATTACTCCTGGTCCCGTTGTCCTCATCCCATTCCTTAACAAAGTGGAGATGACTATCTCCACGACAGAAAAAAGAGCAGGAGGATGCTGGATACCTAAACCAACCCAGCATTCAGCCTGAAATTCCAAGCCATCAACCAGAAGGCCGGCCGTCCGGGAAGGAGGGGTGTAAGGAATGGGACGAGGACAACGGGACCAGGAGTAATGAAGATCACCGGTAAGTAATAGGGCATTACCTCCCGGTTTCTCCAGTCCAAAGTGGAGAATACCAAAGCAAACAACCCGGCCTTCCGAACTCCCACCAACACCAGGGACACCACACCGAAAGCGGCAACAAACAGAAGCAAAAGGGAGAACCACAAGAAAGAAACACAGGCAGGAGCACACAACCAGCAACGTCCCCAACCAAGCCAACAGAGCCAAAACCCTAAAACAAGCAGCGGATGACAGAAAAACGCAAAAACAAGGTGCCCAACCAACGAGCCGCCACCCAAAGGGCAGACAACCGACACCAGAGACCCACGAACCAGCCACAGAGAAGAAAGACCCAACAAGAAAGGACCAGGAACAGACCACAAGAACAGCGACGAGGCCACTACAGAAGACCCAGAGCAACCCGACTGAGCAAGGAGATAGGGCCACAATGAGAGGTACACATGACCCCCAGTCAAGGCCGGAAGGAGGCCCAGCACCCAGAGCCAAGGCCCCTTGGGAACCACCAGAGGGGCCGAAACAACCAGCCCCGCCCCTAGAACAACTAGCAGAAGGGGACCCAGAAGATGCGGAAGCAGCCACACAGCACAACAAAAGCCAGGAAGGTCAGCCGAGGACAGAAACACCACCCACCGACCTGAACACAGCAGGAGCAATGAGAGAGAGCGACACGCCTCAGACGAGGGAAGAAAGTGATCCATCGCCGAACGAACCCACAACAACATCACAAAAAAAGCTGAGTGGAAGGAAGTAGAGACCAAACAAGCCCAACCAAAAGCAGGAGACAAAGGAATGACACGACCAACCACAGGACCAACCCCAACACACATGGGGAAGCCCCCAGCAGAGCCACAGAGACCGAAGAGGACTTAGCCCAAAAGGAACTCTGGCATCGACCCAGAGGACCAACCAAGGACAGGCTCAAACCGAGCAAACCAGGAAGAGAGGGGGCAGTGACCACTAGCTAGCCCCCCCCCCCCACGCAACACCGACAGCACCGGAAACAGAGAGCACAGAGGCACAGTAACCCCAGAGGTGGCCCAGGCCACAAGGCAGGAAAGTCCAGCAGCCAACACCAGCTGAGACAACGGACAGCCGCAGAAAGCCGCCAAGCCCAGAGGAGAACCTGGGGCAAAGCGACAGGCCAACAGGCCAGGCCCGAGGCAACCACCCCGAAAGCAGGAGACACCGGGACACCAACCCAGCACCCTGCCAAAAGAAGGCAAGGGGGAGCCCAGAAGCTCAACCCCCCTACACCGAAAAATGAGGCCAACAACAGGACCCCGTCCAAGGAAAGCCAGGGACAGACCCCAGCAGACCCGGAATCAGACCAGGAACAAACAAGAGAAAGGGGAGAGGCAAAACCCCAAAGGCCTCCTAGACCAGGGGAACCCAAAGAACAAACAGAGACAACTGGGAGGAAGATGCCACAAACAACCTCCAGCAAGGGAGACACCCCCAACCAAAAAGCAGGGAGCCAACCACAGGGGGGAACACAGGACCGGGGAAGACGAAGCCACGGTGCACCGAACAAGAACCCGGAACAGGGAAGGGAAAAACCTCCGCCGAACCAGCAGCTGACTCAAGAGCAGCCGCAGATGGGCAAAACAGGAAAGAAAAACAGGGAGGCCCAATGCCCCACCCGGCAGACGCTCCCAGAAAAACTCAAGAAGCCAGCCGATTGAACAATAGACACGCCAGCAAAAAGGAGGCCACCAACACGGTGACCCCAAAGTCCCAGAAGGAGAGGCACAGAGACAACTGCCCCAATTCTGAAACCCCAAACCACCAGGGACATCAGGGAAAGACACATGACCCAGCCAAAGCCAGGCCAGCCAGGGCACCCAAAGTGACAGGAAGATAGGGAGGGAGCCAAGAAGCCCACACCAGCCAGCCAAAGCGAAGGCCCAGCCCTCACCAGGGAGGCACAAAGAAGAGCCCAGAAGAAAAGAACAGAAGGCCGGCCCGAGCCCCCTCAACACCAGGCACCGGACCATCGACCACCAAGGGGCCAAAGACCCACACCCAAACAAAGCGCTGCACCCACAGACAGGAAGGGCAAGGAGCCGGGCGCCCAACCATCGACCAACACCAGCGCAACCCCAGGGCAGAGTACACACAAGGGGGACAGGAGATGATGCACGGGCACCGGCGGGCCCAGCCGACAACCCATAGAGGAGAGGTAGGCCAAGGCCTAAGTGAGTAGAAGGCAGACACATAAATGCGAACCCCAAGGGACCAAGGCCCCCACCGCCAGAGCCGGACGCAACCCAGCAGGAAAGGCACTACCGGAGGCGCACCACCCACCGAAGGGGGAAGAACCGGAAGAGACCAAGGAAGAAACCAAACCCCAGCAGACCCTGCAACCACAGAGCCATCAAAAGCACAGGGACTTGAGATACCACAGGCCCAAAAGGAGCCCCTTCACCTGCACAGGGCCACCAAGCAGGAGCGTAAGGGAAAGCCGTAACCCGGCATACACCCCAGGGCAGGCACACACCAGACCTACCGGCCGCCCACCAACACCCCCAAAAGAGAGGCAGAACAACAGAGCCAAGAGGCCGAAGCGAAGGACAGCAAAGGAACCGGCAGCAGAGAGACAGAGGACCCCCAAAACGGCCCAAGCCTCCTGCAAAGGAACCCAATAGGGGAGAAGGAAACCACAACACGGCACCAAACCCCTATCAGCCATCCCAGGTGTGAACCACAACCCAGCACCAGGCAGAAGACAAATATCAAGAACAAGGCCCACCAGGGGCACCAGCAGCGCACTCCTGAAACCAACCAGCCAACGACAGACAGCTGCAGGAGACCAGAGAGAGGGAGCAGAAGCATAGCGCACCAGTCAACCCCAGCATCAAGGACCAAGTCAGGCCAGAGAGAGGGCACAACACCAACCCCCCTCCATCCGCCCCCAGGTGAGACCAAGGACCAGACACAGGAAACGACCAGGGAGGAACGCAGAACCGGGCAACCAGAAGAAAAAACACACCCCAGCACCCAGGAGTCCGGTGACCACAAAGGAAAGGCCAGAGAGCCAGACCGGGAGATAAACCACTTTGTGGCACCCAACTACGGGGCAAATAAATAAACACCAGTATTTGTAAAGCGCACAGTTACCTTCGAAGTGGTGTCCCGGCGCTGGGGGCTGTTGGGAAGAATAAGCGAGCTATTGCCCAGAGTCACATGGTGCTGGGCTAACCTGCCGCCAAACAAAGTTCCACGAAGCCCACAGCACCCGGAATACTCAGGCCGAACTCCAACCAGGAACCAAAAGAGGTTGACCGCACTGAACATCCGCACGTCACAAAAGCCCACAGGACCCGGCAGACGTACACCAACCAGGCACCAATCATGCCCGACCCCGCTCAACAGCAGAAGCAGACGAGAGCAGTTGCATCCAGGGAGGAAAGGCTCCTGAGACGAACACATAACC
The DNA here is from genome assembly GCF_964263255.1 of Lissotriton vulgaris. Taxonomy (NCBI): domain Eukaryota; kingdom Metazoa; phylum Chordata; class Amphibia; order Caudata; family Salamandridae; genus Lissotriton; species Lissotriton vulgaris. Next base: position 1,901,054,796 of record NC_141693.1, read on the forward strand.
TGTGGAGGAAGAGCCAGCAACCAGAACCATGAGGCCACAGAGATACATGGGAAAACAGGAGTGGCAAAGGAACCGCTACACGGTACTCACCACAGGGGCAGGGAGATAGCACCACTCACCCACTGCCCCAATCAGCAAGCCAAGGCACCCTCCAGCAAACCAGCGCCGGGCAGAAGTGAAAAGACTGCATCAACCGGCACTCTGAGGCCATAGCCAGGCCCGCCCCAGCTCCACAACAAACAGCAGCGGCACCAGGGAAGAACAGGACACCAGCAGGATCCCATCAGCCAGCCAGGAAGCCCAGGGGCACAAGGACTGGCACCGGGACACACCAAACAGCCACAGCAGCGCATCTTCCAGACCGGCCAAGCCACAGGAAGACGCGCCCAGGAACCCGTAAGAGACTGGGAGGAACAGCGCCTCAGCCACAAAGGGCTGGCCGTCAACCAAACCTGGCAGGCCAGGAGACAGCCAGAACGACGTAGAGGAAAGCCCAGCAGCCCGACGAGGACATCCAACGAAGACTGTAAACAGGTAAGAACCAGCACAACTCCAAGAACCATACTGTCAGAAGACAGAGAAAAAGAACAGGCTGAATCCTGGGATGGTACAGCTTATGTACTCCCAGTGTTAGGGGGTGGGTTTAGGTATCACAGCATTCTCCTGCTCTTTTTTTCTGTTGTGGAGATGCTCATCTCCACTTTGTTAAGGAATGGGACGAGGACTGGAGAGATTGGGAGGTAATAACTCTTTAAACTCTTACATTCTAAAACCTGACAGGAGAACATTAAGGGCTTGATGTAGGTAAACTACATTTACCGATTCTAAAATACCGAATTTTACCGATTCAGTATTTTAGAATTGGTAAATGATATTTAGGTAATTACTCAGTAAGGGCCCGATGTAGGTAATCTCGATTTACCTACTCTTAAATACCGAATCATACCGATTCGGTATTTAAGAGTAGGTAAATGGTATGTAGGTAATTTCTATTTTTGACTTACCTAATCGGTAAGGTTTGGTAATTACCGAATCAGTATTTACCGATTCGGTAATTGCCATTCATTCCTATAGGCCCATAGGAATGAATGTCAATTACCGAATCGGTATTTACCGATTCGGTAATTGGGGGAAACATTGAAGGGTAGCAGGGTGTCACTTTGACACCCTGTTGCACCCCTCAATTGTGTATGGGTGCACATGTTGCAGACATACATGCCCTAAGGGCATATATGTCTGCAACATTGCAGCGTTAGAAAAGCAAAAAAAATGCTTTTTCAAGGCTTTCCATTATTTACCACCAACTTCTAGTTGGTGGTAAATAACGAATTCTGAAAGCCCTGTAGCACGGATTACAGTGCTACCTGTTGGAATTCCCCCAACTCGACCCACACCACGGAAGCGAGGATGGCCCCAATCCTCTACCCCTATTCGGAACGCAACACGCCCTTTATGTCACAGCGTGGCCGCGGACCGAACAAAGGGAGAAGGTAGGAAAAAACAAAAAGAAAGAGAAACGCCAAGGCTCTTTCTATGTTACAGCTAGGCAGACCCCGTTCTTGCACATAGGGATAGGTCTTCTAACCTGCAGCAAAAGAATAGAAGAAACAAAGAAAAGAACAGAATATCAACTCCATTAAACAGTGTCCTCTCTCCTGTTGCCCCCTCTATACACCCTTATCACTGCCCAACACAACCCAATTCCCCTCCTTACTTGTGTCACATAGAAGAATCCTCCAATGGGAGACGTGTGGTGGGAAGTCCAAAAGGTCACAATGAACAAGCTCCCTGTTGCCCAGCGTTTGTTTATAGGGGGGAAAAAGTCATAAGTCTGACATAAAAAACCCCTTGATAAGTTATCAACAGCAAAAACCGCTGTAATAGCATAACGTTTTAACCTAATTGTGGCCACAAACTAAAGCGCGTTCCTAGATAAACGCCAGAAGCGGACTGCTTCGTGAAATAATCCAAACATTCACAAAACGATGTGAATCGGGTACACAACACCCGGAATTCGGCTCCGCCGTATATCTCACACTATTACGGAAGTACACAGTCCAAAAACAAAATAATTAAATGTCCCAATTCCTTCCAGTGCTCCTTCGAGCAGAAGCACAACGTACAACTCCGATGGAGAACAGCCAGCGGGGAAGGCGTCCGACGCGGGTCAGATCCAAGGAAGCAGAACGAAGCCTCGTTCTGCTCGGCACAGCTTCCAGCGTTTAAACTCCGAACGCGGAAGAACACACCAAACGGGAGAAGCGCTAACTCCCCCCCAACACGATCTGGTAAGTAGAAAAACCAACCAGGCAAGAAACCAAGCGCCGAGCACAGGCGCCGGCACCCTGATATGGAAAGGAGGAGAAAAGGGGCGGAGGCTACCCAAAAGGAGGAAACAGAAAGAGGACACCGGGGTTACCAGGCACAAGGAAGGAAAGAAAGGAGGAAATGCCGGCTAATCCCTAACACTACCTACATCGCAAAATACATATACGGTAATTTTACTGATTCTGTAATTTTACCGAATCGGTAAAATTACCGAATCTGTATTTTAGGTGGCCCTACATCTCATTTTCCAAATACCGGTCGGTAACGGCCGAAATTACTGAATTTCGGCTGTTACCGACCAGTATTTGCCTACCTACATCTGGCCCTTAGTATTACCGAATCGGTGCGATTCGGTATTTACCGAATCGGTAAATACCGATTCGGTAATTCCCATTCATTCCTATGGGCCTGTAGGCCCATAGGAATGAATGGGAATTACCGAATCGGTATTTACCGATTCGGTAAAAGGGGGTAAACATTCAAGGTTGGCAGGGTGTCACTTTCACACCCTGTTGCACCCCTGCATTGTGCATGGGTGCACATGTGGCAGACATACATGCCCTAGGGCATGTATGTCTGCCACATGGCACTGTTATTAAATGCAAAAAATTGCATTTTTTAGGGTTTTTGTAATTTACCACCAACTTGTAGTTGGTGGTAAATAACGAATCCTTACAGGTGAAAAGCACTCACTTGAGTGCTTCCTAAATTCAGATTCGGTAATTTACCGATTCGGTATTTAAGAATTCGGTAATTTACAGAATTCTTAAATACCGATTCGGTAAATTACCGAATCTGAAATGTAGCCACCTAGGGCCAGATGTAGGTGAAATAGATTTACTGATTTAAAATTACCGAATTTTACCGATTCGGTAATTAAAAATCGGTAAATCTATGGGGTGGACATGTAGGTATTCCAGATGTGCTGGAATACCGAATCGGATGATTTCGGTATTTACTGATTCGGTAAATACCGAATCGGTAATTCCCATTCATTCCTATGTGCTTTGAAGGGGGAGACTTACAAATTTGGAGGGGGGAGGCGAGGAGGCCCCCACTGCAGCCGCCACTGCTAGGAGTCAATCTTTGCTGCCCACAGCGCCGCCGCCCCGGGACTACATCTCCCGGCAGCCTCAGCGGCGGCGCTGCATTCTGACATCACGAGAGCGCCAGGAGGCGCCTTAAAGCAGCGCACTGCTCCGCTCCGCGGGACGCCGGGCGAAGCCTGGGCAAAGGGCGGGCCCTCTGTGGCCCTCAGAGGACCTGAGGAGGACGGGACGGGCCACCCCATTTGACTCTATCACAGGAGGAGGTATTGTGATGCTTCAATTTTATTGACTATTTTGGCGTTTCCATTACTTTCATAGACATTATGTCCATTTGGGAAGAGCTCAACGCCCTGTGTGCCACAAAGTACGTCCCTGATGCAATAACCTTTCCTACTGTGGGCACTAACTGTGTTATTTCTAATGGCTTCCAACGGGACCTAGCTTCTCCTGTAAATAAAGACCAAAATCAAGTAAACGCTTCGCCCCTGGATCTCAACATTAGAGGGAAGCACGACAGTGAAATTGACAATGGGAACTATGCAAGTACACAAAATCTGTGCACCAGCCCAATATCATCTCCCTCTAACCTAACAAAATCAATGGAGGACACAGCCGCGGACAAATTAGACGACCCTGTCTTGTCCCCCCAATTGACTTTATTGGCCCAAATTGAGCAACTGTTGTTAGCTGTCATCTCACCCTTGGTCATAAAAATCAACGACTTGGGGGACAGGCTAATTAGCATTGAGGAAGTAATCAAAAAGTATCCTCCTCCAACTAATATAATGGCTACATCCGTCAGCCCTAACCCTCCCATCGGCCCCGAAAAGCATAAGTCTGGTATTTGTAAGAACGGTGAAACTCAAATACAGCCTCCCTGTATACCTACCCCAACAGGCCCCAAAGTAATTCTAAAACCTGCGTTAAAAACTCACACAGTGGCTAGACCCGCTCCGGTAAGAATGCCACGTATCAACTTACCTCCTGAAGCCGCCCCATATATGTCTGTCCTCTCTGGGGTCCCTGCCCTCAGCCAGGGAATACACGAATCACAGCAGGACCTGCTAAATAGGGTCATTTTCTGGCTACAAAACAATAGACCTTTGCCACCTGAGCTAGATGGTGGTATCCTGAGTGTCAGGAGGGTGGGGTGGTTAGGCACGCTGCCCAAAGACATTGCTGGGGACCTGGTGCTAATTAAATTTAAAAACAGGACTATTGTCCCCTATTTACGATTTTGCCCCCCCAAAGAAAGACATGGCACTATTTGCATTTGGGATTTGCACGATTTTTACCCGAGCTCCCCACATATTCCGTTACATAGACCAATGGAAAAGAAATACTACTCCTGGGGAAGGGGACCCCGTCTCTATAGCGCAACTAACCTTTTAGCCTCCAACGGTTTTGAACTTTTGTCCAAAAATTGTATTTTTAAGACCCCACCACTAAGAGGCCACTCATAAGTTTGAGCTAAACTGACAGGGTAGGATGTAACTGATAAGTATATTACTGATAGAGGTTTGCTTAATGTTCTTCCCCGGCTCCACAGTATGTACGTATGACTTTTTGTTTTAGAGTTGTTTCACTGATAATGAAACCTTTGCATATTGATTAGCTGATTCGTTATACCTATTTAATCTTGTTTTATTAACTTTGTAATGAAATGTTACGGTGTTTATGAAATGTTACGGTGTTTATTTATGTATTGTTGATGCTTTTATGATTTTTAAACTAAAATCGAATAAAGCTTATCTGAATCTGAATCTGAATGGGCATTACCGATTCGGTATTTACCGAATCGGTAAATACCGATTTTTACAAGGGTGCAGGGGGTGTCACTTTGACACCCTCTCGCACCCCCAAAACAGGCTCGGGTGCCATGTGGCAGGTATAAATGCCCTAAGGGCAGGTCTGCCTGTCACATGGCATAGGTGTGCACGCACACATGTGCATGCACACCGGAATCGGTATTTTACCATCAATTTGGATTTGATGGTAAAATACCGATTCGGTAAGGCTCCTGGGACTCTGAAGAGTCCCACCTACATCTGGGTGGCTCAGATTCGTTAAATTTACCGATTTTTTATTTTACCGAATCAGTAAAATTACCGAATCGGTAATTTTACCGATTCGGTAAAATAATGCCCCCTACATACCTATCACCTATTTACCGATCGGTAACGGCTGAAAATACCAATTTTCGGCCGTTACCGACCGACCTACATCTGGCCCCTACATCCCAAATGCTTAATACCGGTCGGTAACGGCAGAAATTCGGTAATTTCGGCCATTACCGACCGGTATTAGGGTTCCTACATCTGGCCCTATGTGATGTAACATTCATGTTAACTAGACATTCTATTCTGCCTAAGGTCTTTACATAAATTGGATGACACAGATCGTAACAATTACTTAAATATGCTGTAAAGGACAAGTCTCTCCACAAGCCTCCCCCACAATACACAGGTCTTGTTTGATGACAATGGCCATGGTATAATTCTTCCCTACCAATAGGGCACATTTTCAGAATTTAGCTAGAGCTTCGAACATTAGAACCTAAGGTGGCATTCCTCCATCTCTAATGGATTGCTTATGTTTTTGTCTTTTATTGTCATTAATAAGTCATTGTCTTTATTTTGATTATTAAAAGTCAATCTGAATACAACACAATTCATTAGATCACCTTATCAGAAGTAGAGGCTAGCAGTGACATTCCTACATGTAGCAGCCAGGATTCACCTGAACATGTTACCACCCATTCCCCGAGCAAGTCTCTACTTAACAGACACACAAGACAATTCAGCAACAACCCATACATGCAAAAAATACTAACAGATCTATGTATAAAAAGTAAAACTTCCATGAATTGTCCCTCAAACTTCAGGATTGATCAAGGTCATTTCCATTAATGCTTACATTCAGTTCTGTCCCCACTATAGCTGTGACTCTTACCTCGGTTTCTGCTTCTTTTTCTTATGTACAAAATTGCCAGTAATACACAAATCGTGCTTCCAGCCAAATATACACAAAATAATATCATCCATGGTGAAACTCTTGGGAAGAACACTTCTGCAAAGTAACAGACAAAGATTAGAGAAAGATTGATAGAAAAATGGGAAGTGGTTTATAGGTACTGGGAAGGGGAAACGAATACAAGAATAATGAACAAGGAAAAGCAGAATCCACGCAAAATAGGCTCAAATTACAGATAAAATATTTATTTCGCCCATAAGTAAAACTCTGCATTGCAGTAAAATTATACAATTTGCTAAATTGAAGTTCTTTCTCAAGTTTTATTCCTTTGACACTGGTATTTTTTCAGCATCCATTCTACACTACAAATGTAATATTCAGGAAGATTTAAAATACGATGATAGTGCTTTCAACTAATAGGATGTTTTATTCAACTACTCCCACAGAAATCCTAAATTTTGATAATGGATCATTCAATGTTATAAATAATGTATACATTTAAATTCGTTGAGATTGTTTGGTAAATATATTTTTCAAACAAAATAACTTCATCCTACTTAAAAGCTTTTAATGATGTTTAGGATTGTCAAAGAAGTTGAATCTATTTGCAATATTTAAACGTACTTACATTTTGAAATATTTTGAATAGTATTTTCATTTTTAAACAAACAATCTCACTTTTTAAAAAATATAACACTTGTCCACATACTCTTCAACAAGTACATTTACATTTGTGCTACCTAAGCATGTGGGCATTTTAAAATTGTGTGGATTGTTTATTTAATACAGAATAAGGCATTCGCTTTTATAAAATGTTGTAATTAGTTAGTCATAAACCTTATTTACAACTTTACTAGATAAACCTATTATTTAATGAAACTCAGAAATTACTGTTATAACTTGTTATAACTAAGATGTCCATCATGTTTAAACAATATAATTTATTTTGGAGTAGGATTTGTTGCATTAAACGTATAGGGCCTCATTTATGAGCTTTTGCCGTAGGGTAGCGCCACAGGCCTTCCTCCTGCGCTGCTCTACGGCAAAAGAAAAGGGACAGGAATGCACCCTATCTAAAAGATGCGGCGCATTCCTGTCCTTTTTCACCTGTACTGGCGCACCAAGGGCTGCTGTGCCCAAACGCACGCACATTTGCACCATGGTACAAGGGTGTCTGCGTTACAGGGATAATTATTTTTGTGCAGGAAGGGAAACTTTCCTGCACAGAAACAATCACAAGAGGTTTTTTCCTCTTTCTATGTATGCTTGGCAATAGTGCCACTAGGGCCTCATATATTTTTATAATGTTGATTATTACAATTTAGAACGTCAACAGCAACACGTAATGTCCTAAATGCAGAAAGCCATTAAAACATTTTAATGGAGCATACCATATGGACAAAACTAAGAACAATAAGCAACTACACCGTTGAAGAAGAGAAGCAAAAATGAGTTATGGCATTCAAAAGGAGAATCAACAGCAGAGGCTATCCTAGATACACAATTGAGAGGCAATCAGATGAAAAGAGACAAACCACTAATAACTAAAAAACGAATATGGTCCAATAGAAAAGTAAGAAAGGATTACAACAATTATAACATAATAAGGAAGCCTCAAAACCAAGATGTGTTTTTCAAAAATATGTCACATAATCGAACATGCTCCATAAATACAACACCTATTATGGTATCTTCAAGCAATTAGTTATCAGAAGCCTCTCTCAATTGAAACAAAATCATAAACGCCATTTGACAGACAAAGCATCTTTCTGCCTTAGCAGACACCAGGCTGGGTTTTTGAAATGCCAAAAATGCAAAGCTTGTAAAGAAGCAAAGAACATGATAGAATATGAAATAAAAGGCAGGCAGTATCTCATAAGGAAAGCAAGGACATGTAAAAGCAAATTTAAAATCTATGTATGTTCAATTACGTGGAATGGACTATATCAGAAGAACAAACCTGCAAACGACAAAAATAATTTTAAAACACATATGACCCAAGTTAATAAAATGTATCAGATAGTATGACATAACCGAAAACAAAGCAACGTGGAGACACAAAATCATTGTAATACTATGGGATAGAGGCCATTAGGAAAGAAGAGATTGGGGTCAGACATTGAGGCAGACAGAGCCAAACTATGTCATGCCCATCTGAAAAAATATAAAAATATAAAAATAGAAGAGAGAAGCTCCAGAGAAAGAAAAATAAACACCACTGTACACAGCACAACTGAAACACCTCTACATAAATGGCAAACTGAAATGAAACTATGCCGACTAGAGGATTAAACATTAGATAGGAAATATACATATGTGGCAAAAATAAATACAAAATAGAGTAGAAATAGCGTCACAATAACTTCCATGTGCATTAGTGAAGGATACACCATTGGTAATAAGTACAAGATAATCATTGAACAATTGTACACACAAAAATACCCTCTGTAGGGTGAAATAATATTTTAAACAAAACAAATGGTGAAAAAACAGCAAATAATTTCATAAGGCTAGAAGAGAAAAAACACTTCACATGAAATATGTAGGCTTTCAAATCAGTGCAACTGTGCAGCTATGACCATGAAATGTGTTGATAAAAATACTAATCAATGCTGTAATCCCAAATATAAATCTAATTGAAAACTGTGACCAGTGCACTGCTTTTCTTCGTTAAGAAGAACTTGATTGTGTGATATGGATCAGGAATTGTCCCAAATGGGTGTAAACACATAGCATTCCGATTTCTTGTTGTGCAAGATAATTAGAAATGTATAAAACATAGACTGTCAATTATATACTACTGTAGAAGAAAGTACACTAAATGTTGTTTTCAACATGGGCGATAAGGTTTACGTGAATGGTTATCTTTCTAAATGTAACATCATATTTCACCCATAGATTTGCACATAACAATTTATTTATTTTAAAAATCTAAACTTTTGTTAGCAAATTGTCACTTTCTCAGAGCAGATATTTTGATAAACAGAGGATGATTTACACTATTATGCCAACTGAGTCATTAGACAAATTTCACCCTAAGGCTTTCAGATGAATCAAACTGTTGCGATGGAACGCTGTGGCAACACCCATTGCACACCCCTTTTGCGCATCAAACTGCATGAAAGGGTACCATATTTACAAAGCAGCATTAAGCCACGCAAAGTGGCTGAGCGCCACTTTGTAAATATGATGCAGGGCATTGGGTCCCAAACGACCTAAAAAGTGACGTTCCGGTGGCGCAATCCCATTGTAAATATGCCCCACGATTTAGAAGAACAGTTGATGAGTCTGTTAAACGCTCGACTTCCGAATGACGATGAGACGCTAACCACAGAGGCACTAGACACCGTTCTGGGCCTCGACTTCCTCTTCGACATCAACTTTTCCCTCCTTGACGTCGACCTCTTGGACGTCTATCTTCTCGACGTCGTTCTTCCTGACATCGACGAACTCCCCGACGTCGAGTGTCTTCGCCTTGAGGTTCCGTGACAATTGTAAGTGGTGCTTTCGACTCGCACGAATATAGTCGAGTCTGGTATCTATGAACCGCAAATGACGAGTTTAGTAAGTGTGCGCAGTTTCGCTGTGCTAGCTTAAACCGTTCATTTGTTATGTGGGTTTTTCATCTGTACCCACGGGTTCCATCTTAGATACGGCATCCATTTTGTCTCTTGCCCTCAAGTAGCCAGCGAACGGACGTTGTCCGCTTCGCGACCCTGGGACTCCCAAGATATTTGCGGAAGACACATGTTCTTTGTAAGTGTCTTTATGACGAGGGGGATGCTACTGTAAGGCAGATGACGCCGCATGAGGCTCATCTTGCCGCACGGGCTTATTGTCTCAGCCGTGCATCTCATTAGGCACGTCCCTTTGATGCCTGCATCTCGTGTTTCCCGTTACCTCCCCTTTTACACCCTTTCCGATCTCCCCACTGTCTCCGTCTTCCTCTACACCTGTCCTTGTCCCTATTTCGATTTGTTTTACTGCTGATTGGAATTTGCTAATAGTGGGAAGATGGGATTTTACAGTTGGGAACCGCCAAATGTTTCCGCACTTATGTTTTGGACCTCATGTGTTTCAAAGTGACCAAAGCGACCCCTCTGGGGGATAATTGTGAGAACCGGGTTGTAAACCTTTGTGTTCAATGTTATCCTATGGGTAAAAACTGTATAAAAGGAGCGATCCACAGAACCAATTTGAAGCAGTCTCCCCAAGTTGCACGCTGTGTACTTGTCGTGATCTCTGTGTTCCCTGCAGCAAATAAACCTTGAATCTTTGACGCCGAAGGAAGTGTCCCGTGTCTCTGTGACTTGTACGCCGGAGCAGGTTACCCACGAAGGTTTTAGGTGTTGTGCCCTGGCACCGCTGGGTCTTACAGAACCCAGTCCTTCAGTTGGCGCCCAACGTGGGGCTGCATCAGTGGTACCGGTCCAAGCCCGACGATCGTGAGGAACTTCGTGTGAAATCTCCGAGGGAAGGTGCACTCCGCTTCATCGATCCTGTTGTCGAAACAAGTGGCCCGAAGACTTTTCCCGCGAAGATTCCCGCCTCCGGACGGCTGCAACGGACTGCTGCCCTGACTGTAGACCTGTTTTGGCGCCTGGCGTAGACCTTGGTATAGCGAGACGATTGACGGGCCTTCCTGGTGACGCCATCGATTTTTGAGTTAAGTATTTGTGGGTCGCTCCCATAGCTCTTGGTTGTTGACACTTTAGCGAGTGTTTTTGTTGTACACGCTGTGTGAGTGTTTTTGTCGGTGACACTTTTGCTAGCGTACTTTGTTGTGTTGTTTGACGACTGCAGCCGCCAAAAACCGAGGGTTTTGTTCGTTGCTGGGACTTGGTAAATCCTGTAACCCTTGAAGTTTGTGAAACTCCGCTAGTGTGCAAGATGCCTGGTCGCAGTACTTTGTTTAGTTGTTTCAGACCTTGTGGTGCGGATTCCCGACTGGAGGACTCGTGTCCGATACCTCCGGTTGGAACTCCTACTTATGATCTATATAGCAAACATGGGCTAGGCCCAATTACCTTTAACGATTATTGGATTAAATATACAAAGAAGGACGGCGACCTTCGTTGGCCACCTCACGGTAGCTTCGAGGCGTCAATCTTAGATAATCTAGAAATGAAGTTGTTCGAACGAAAATCAAGGCCGGCCATGTTTGATGCCTTTCGGTTGTGGCGCAAAGAAGCCCGACAGAAAGAAATCAGACAGAATAAACGTAGTCAGCGAGATAATGTTGCTACCATAGTGAAGAAAGCTGAGCAGTTCCAGCGTGATAAGGAGGATAAGGATAAGGAAGTGTTTGAGAGACTACAGCGTATGACCATAGATAAATGCTATCCTGCTTTGCCTACGGAGTCGGACAAGAAGGAAGAGGTAGTTGAGGATCCTTTAATGTCCTATCTTATGAAGTCGCCACCTCCGTACGTACAGGGTACCGCAGCTCCTGTGGTCCCTGCCGTACCTGTTCTTCCACCTATTCCTCCTCCACCTGTTCCTCAACCTGCACCCGTTCTTCCGACTGTTCCTGCTCCTTTGCCTGCTTCTATCCCTACTGCTCCTCCGCTTCCACATACTCCTGCTCCCGCTACTGCTCCTGTTTTGTTAACCCCTGTCGCTGCTACTGTTTCTACTCCTTCTCTTGTTAGCCCTGTGTCTTATTCTTCTCCCTCTACCCGTAGCCGCAATTCTCCTCTTGCGGCTAGTTTCTTTCATTCGCTCGGACCTGTTCATGGGTCCGCTGGTTTCGATGGTCCTCAGAGACGAAGTCAGCTTCCTGGAAACAGGGAACGCGTTGCGCTATATAATATGGCGATGGGTTGGATGGTAAATCCGCTGAGAAATCCACCACGTGTTGTCCTCGAAACGTTTTGTCAATTCAATATACCAACCCAAAGATACGTGTTTGATGAAATGTGTAAGTTCCTTCATGATCAGATAGCGGCCGATGCGCCTGACGAGGTACTGACCGCCCTGTCTGAGCTTCAGCTCCAGTTTTCACATGGACTGATAGTAGATACTAATGTTCGACGTGCTATTGAGCGGTTGTTGTCTCTTCGCCCCGCTCCGATACCTCATGCATTGTTTGTTGAGGATATTGAGAAACAACCAGATGAATCTGGCCAATATCCTATGCGCGAAGTTCCGCCGGTTTGGGTACCAGCTGATCCTAATGCTCATCCTCCGACATTGGCGCATTTCCAGAGAATATGGATACATCTTCCATGGAAACGCTCGGAAGTGTTACAGGTGAAGCAATCTTTGCCTGACCCTCGCAAAAATCCTACAGGGTATTACAAAGAATTATCGCAGCTCGTAGATGCTACGATAATGAACCTTGCCGATATCGATATGTTGTTTGGCAATGTAGTACCGCAACCGGTATGGGCTAAGATTCGACATGAAAATCACCCGGCTGAATTAGGTGGTGCTTGGGCTGCCATTGTAGCGGCAGACGCCGGACAAGTAGCTGCTACTAAACCCGACCAGTTGATTCTTGACCTTCCCCAAAGGATTATTACGTTAATGAAAACTCTTATGCCAGCTATGAAGGTAAACTGGGACAAATTGTCAGCTTGTAAGCAAAAGAAAGATGAGAGTGTTTCCGACTTCTTTACGAGGTTTGAGGAAGCATTCATTGACCATAGTGGTCAGGATATGGGTACTGAGGGTGGTCAAAGGTTGTTTGTGGATAAATTTGTTTCAAATTTATTGCCCGACTTGAGCAATAAATTGAGAAATTCGGAGAGTGCATGGGCCGTTTCCACCTCAGCTCAGATATTGGCTACGGCACAATATTATGAGAATAGAGAGAAAGAAGAGAATGACCGTGCTGACAAAAAGACGAAAGAGCTGAAAACTAAAGTGTTGTTGCAACAAGCGTATCCTCCGCGGTCAAATCAGAACAATTCACAACAGAATCGATCGCAGTCGCAATCGAATCGGTCACAGCCGCGTAATGATTCCTCCTCCCAAAGATCATCGTTAGGGTACAATCAATGTGCTTATTGTAGACAGGAGGGACACATTAAATTTAACTGCCCTGTTTTGAATGAACGTAATAGCGGTAACTCATCTAAGGGAGGTCGTGGTGGTCCGCAACAGGCGCCACGTGGTAGAGGTCGTGGTGCTCAGAATGATCGCTCAGATAACTCATCTAATTCTAATAACTGTTTCGATCAACGTGGATCATCGCAAGGACGATCTGCGCAGTACAATGTAGACGATTATTACGTCGATCAGGGAACTGACGACAGTAATTACTAGGACAGCCAAAGACAAGGAGAGGGAGTGGTATCAGTTCCGGTTGATCAGAGAGGGCCTTACGTCGCAGTTGCTACATCGGGCGTCGTTGAGCCTTTTCTGTTGGACACTGGTGCAGCGAAAAGTTCTATCATGCATTCGAAACTCCCTGGCGCACCTTTGTCTGGCTTAACAAATGTTTCCGTTGGATTCTCTGGCGCCCCCGTTAGCAATCCAGTTTCACGCCCTTTGCCCCTTCAAATTGGGCCACGTGAGCTAGAAGCTCCGTTGATTTTAACCACGGGTTGTGGCGAGAATCTTTTGGGCCTGGATTTGCTTAAACGTTTGTATGCAACTTTGTATTGTTCTCCTGCGGGTGTAAAGCTTACGTTAGGAGAGAGGGTTGTCTCTCCTATGTACTTGTCTCTTGATAAGCTTCCACCGGAATTGAGTTCTCTTCCTGCGTCTTTGTGGGCGACGGGTCCAAATGACGTGGGCCTACTGGATATCTCTCCCTATGTTGTTCAGTTGAAGTCTAATGTGCGATTGCCACGTATTCCCCAGTATCGTATCTCCCTTGACGGTGAACGAGCGCTGTTGGCGATCATCTATGATTTGATCGAGAAAGATGTTATTGAAGAGACTCGGGGAAACGTGTGCAATAGCCCTGTACTGCCTATTCTTAAACGCACAGATCCTACAAAACCGCCTGTTTATCGTTTTGTTATCGATTTACGGGAGGTGAATAAAATTGTGGTTCCTCAATTCCCTGTTATGCCTGACATCACGGCACTCCTGACTCTGATTCCAGCTACTGCATCATGGTTTTCGGTGATTGATTTGAAAAATGCGTTTTTCAGCATCCCGATTGCCGAAGAGAGCAGGGACCTTTTCGGTTTCTCTCTCGGTGGACGAAGTTTCCGGTTCAAACGCGCTCCTCAGGGCTACTGTGAAAGTCCATCGATTTACAGTCAAGCCTTGAAGGGTCAACTGGATGCGTTTCGGTTGCCGGTTGGTGCGGCCTTGATCCAATACGTCGATGACTTATTGGTGGCTGCCGATACTCAGGACATTTGCAAACTTGCTACGGTGTCATTGCTGCAACATCTCTGTGAGCTAAATCATAAGGTGTCCCCTTCTAAACTCCAATATTGTTGTCAAGAAGTAACCTATCTAGGTCACTTATTGTCAAAGGAGGGAAGGAGATTGACCCCAGAGAGAATTGCAGCGATTGCGCGAATGGCTGTGCCAAAAACCCAAAGAGATGTGCGTGCCTTTCTAGGTATCACGTCGTACTGCAGGCAATGGATTCCTAATTTTTCATTGCTAGCGAAACCATTGGTGGCTCTTACGTGCAAGGATGTTTCGACTCCTTTACCATGGACGGAAGAATGTCAGAAAAGTTTTTCTGAATTACGTGATTCATTGTGTTCGGCTCCTGTGTTGGGTACCCCTGACTACAGCAAGCCGTTTACATTATATGTTCACGAGAGAGAAGGTTGTGCTTTGAGTGTCTTGACGCAACCTTTTGGTGGTAAGCAACGTCCATGTGCATATTTTTCCTCGACCTTGGACCCAGTAGCTAGAGCATTGCCGAGTTGTTTGAGAGCAACTGCGGCAGCTGCGGTCTCCATCCGACAATCAGCAGGATTGGTCATGGATAATATGCTTACGGTGATGGTTCCGCATGCAGTCGATACTCTTTTAAATCGTACGAAAACTCAGCACTTGACGAGTGCGAGGTTGTCTGGGTACGAGTTGACGTTATTGGCAAGCCATATTCAGATAAAACGTTGTAATGTCTTAAATCCGGCAACTTTGTTACCAATTAACACAGAGTCAGATGAAGTAGCAGAACATGACTGCTACTTGAGGACTGAAGAGGAAACAAAAGGTCGAGTGGACCTTAAAAACACCCCATTGGAAGATCCGGATGGCACTCTGTATGTGGATGGGTCATGTTTTAAGTTGTCGAATGGTGATGTGACTACTGCCTATGCAGTTGTAACATTGAATACTGTTGTTGAGACTGCAAGATTGAATCAGAATTCTGCCCAAGCTGCGGAGCTGATTGCTCTTACTAGAGCGTGTATGTTGGCGAAAGGAAAACGTGTGAATGTGTACACCGACAGCCAATACGCTTTTGGTGTAGCGCATAGTTTTGGACGATTGTGGCGAGAGAGAGGTTTCTTGACGTCGCACGGTACGAAGATTCAGCATGGCCAGCTTGTGAATGATCTTTTGGATGCATTGACGCTGCCTACGCAAGTTGCGATTGTTAAATGTAGTGCGCATCGTAAGGTGACGGATGATGTTGGTCGTGGTAACGCGTTTGCAGATGAGATTGCTAAGGAGACTGCCCGGAACCTTAGTACTCGAATGTATGTGACGAGTTCGGTTAGGTGGCCTACGGAATCGAGTATGTGTGAAGACACCATTGAAAGTGTGAAAGAAATTCAGAATGAGGCCACCGAGACTGAAAAGGCGAAGTGGAAAGAAAGTACGGGAAAGTTGGATGCGAGTGGTTGTTGGATTGACTTGTCGGATCAGAAAAGATGGTTGTTGCCTGATGCGTATGTACTGGCCGTTGTGACAATGGCACATGGGTTAGCACATATTAGCGTGAAAGGCATTTGTAAATTGTTGTCGCCTGTGTGGAAGAATGATGGAATTACGAAATGTGCTGAACGATTGGTGAAGAATTGTATGGTGTGTATGATGTACAATCCTGGCAAAGGAACCCCAACTCCTCCTGGCAGTTTTGCTCCCCCTTCGTATCCCTTTGAGGTGATTCAATTGGACTTCATCCATATGGAGCGATGCAATAACCTGAAATACGTTTTAGTTGTGGTTTGCGCATTCTCCCGATGGATTGAGGCCTATCCTCTCAAAGACAATACTGCTTTGTCTACTGCGAAAATCCTATTGAAGGAATATTTTCCTCGGTATGGAATGCCTAGAGTCGTGTGGTCAGATAACGGAAGTGAGTTTGTTGGAAGTGTGATGAAGAGTGTGTGTAAGGGCCTTGGAATAAATCAAAAATTCCACAGTGCCAATCATCCCCAGTCAGCTGGATTGGTTGAAGGGTACAACGGCACCCTTAAACTAAAGCTAGCGAAGATTCAGGCTACGACTGGTCTTTCGTGGCCTGACGCTTTGCCCTTAGCATTACTGTCAACTAGGGCGACTGTACACTCCCGAATAGGGCTTAGTCCCTACGAAATAGTGTTCGGCCGTCCTGCGAATGTGTGGGGGGTTCCTAGGCCAGGAATGTTTTCTGATCTTGAGTATCCAATGTTGATTGACTATTTACATGACTTGACTGCTAAACTAAGGTTAATTCACCAACAGGTTTACGACGCATTGCCGACGCAGACGGAGGGTCCAGGCCACCAGCTCCAGCCTGGAGACTGGGTGGTGACACGCAACTTTTCACGCAAGAATAATCTGGACCCGAGGTTCACCGGACCTTACCAGGTGCTCCTGGCCACGAGGACTGCCGTTCGTCTTGAGGGGCGTAAAAATTGGGTGCATGCCACCCATACGAAGCGAGTCCCTATCCCTTTACCGGCAGACCCGTGGGTAAGGAAAGGCATTGCGTCAACAGAAACAGAAACATTGCCGGCGTTTGTACCTTTCAGCGACGCGCAGCCTGTTGGAGAATCCTCAGCGCAGCAGAAAGACACTGTTGAACAATTGTCAGCAAAAGACTCAAGACCAGAACAATCGACTGATCAGCAGGACGCTGTCTCTTCAACGGATCCTTTGTTCGACGAGCAGACACGTCCCGGGAAACACCGATATTCTTTGCGATCTCGCACTAAGGACAAATAAAAATATTTAGTTTTGCTGAATTAACGACTGCATTATCCCTGTTTCCCGTGATCAGTTTTGAGCATACGTATCACTATAATTTTTGTATATATATATATATATATTGAGCTTCCTCCCTTGTATCTTTTTACTTCTACAGCCGAGAGACTTTGTGTTTGTATATACATATTGTGTATTGAAGGCCGTAGGGCCGCGCGCGTACTTCCTTCTGGATAGTAGGTCTTGACGCTAGGTTAAAGGCCGTCGGTCCCTGGGAACTCCTAGGGGTTGACTATTGCTACACAGAACGAAGTGCGTCAAGAAACGTTGCGGACGGTCGTAGGGAATGGCATTCTCGAAGTTGAATGATGTGGAGGGAGCTAAGGCGTACCGACTCAAGCTGCAGCAACTCAGTCGTACCAAATGTTTTATATTCCAACTGTTTGTGTTATTTTTGACTGCTTCTGCATTATTGGCGGGTGGGGTGTACTATACGATGTCTTACTTCTTACCTGCTACACCTACTCCTACTCCCTACCCTAATCTTACCTCTACTGCTTCTCCCCATTCCTTTCACATGTTACCAGAACACGAGCAGGCTAGACGTGTAGAATTTCGCAACAATTCCTTTATTCAGCTCCTCCATCAGCATCAGTTAGTGGTTAATACTACTAATTGTTGGGTGTGTGGGTTGATGCCACATACTACGGATAAGGGAATTCCATATCTGGTGTTACCGTATAGTTCCCAAGGGTCAGCTCGAGCATTCCAAACAATGTTTCGAAGCGCACTGGGTTTCCACCCCATTCGAGAACCACGCTCCCCCTACTCTGGTCCTACCTCGTATCAGAAGCCTTTGTCGATAGCCATAGAGGATTTAGATAGCGATATCTATGATCCCTCGCTTATTCCTGAAGAAGAGGTACAAGCCTATAGAGTCCTAAGTAGAGGCGAATATAGTGTGTTCATTAGCGAAAAGCAGCTTAAAAGCTCGCCTCCAATATGGGTCGTACCCCACACTGGTAATTTTTGTCTTATGGGTCGTGGTCGAAGGTCGCAAGCCCGACTTGGAGCAAGTGCTTGCACTGAAAATTACATTTTGCCGATGTCCTCGTCCCCTGTGTTTCTGGCTGCCAAGGGTACATACTTTATCTGTTATGATCGTGCATATGCATGGTTGCCCGCTGACTTCATGGGCTCATGCTTCATTGCAAATCTGTTGCCTCCGACGTTCACTGTAGATGCCGATTATCACAAGACTAGAGTTGTGCGAGGCGTAGTTAGCGAAGAGGATACTGCCGGTCAAGAGGCAGGAGACTTTTTCAAGGGTTTCCTCCCGTTTTGGGGACCTATGGTTAACAGTAGGAACCTGAGACAGTTGACTCGAGTGGTAGAATCAACAGCTAATATTACTGCCAGTGCCCTTGGTAATATCACCACAGAACTTCAGGCGGAGAGACTTATGACGTTACAAAACCGTATGGTTTTAGATGTCATCTTAGCAGACCGCGGTGGGGTATGTAAGGTGATCCATTCGAGCTGCTGCATTTTCATTCCAGATAATGCTCCAACTGTCTATCAAGCCATCTCGAGGTTGCATAAGATCTCCGAATCCATACACGTGGATGTAGGGGATTGGACGCTGCTAGGATGGTTTTGGGGCCTGATGTCGACTTGGGGTTGGAAAATTCTGATGATCATCGGAGTTGTGGTAGTGTTCCTGTTCACGTGTTGCCTTTGTGTGCAGTGTGGTCCTGCCTTATGTGGCCTTTGTGCTACAACGTGTATGAGACAACCATCTGTTACCAAGGGGACTCAGTTGGACAGAGCTATGCTACAGCAACATCTCGATGGTCTGATGAATATCGAATATGATTCCGACTAGTGCTTGCCTACATGAGGGCAAAAGGAGCGTCTGAGGTTCCGTGACAATTGTAAGTGGTGCTTTCGACTCGCACGAATATAGTCGAGTCTGGTATCTATGAACCGCAAATGACGAGTTTAGTAAGTGTGCGCAGTTTCGCTGTGCTAGCTTAAACCGTTCATTTGTTATGTGGGTTTTTCATCTGTACCCACGGGTTCCATCTTAGATACGGCATCCATTTTGTCTCTTGCCCTCAAGTAGCCAGCGAACGGACGTTGTCCGCTTCGCGACCCTGGGACTCCCAAGATATTTGCGGAAGACACATGTTCTTTGTAAGTGTCTTTATGACGAGGGGGATGCTACTGTAAGGCAGATGACGCCGCATGAGGCTCATCTTGCCGCACGGGCTTATTGTCTCAGCCGTGCATCTCATTAGGCACGTCCCTTTGATGCCTGCATCTCGTGTTTCCCGTTACCTCCCCTTTTACACCCTTTCCGATCTCCCCACTGTCTCCGTCTTCCTCTACACCTGTCCTTGTCCCTATTTCGATTTGTTTTACTGCTGATTGGAATTTGCTAATAGTGGGAAGATGGGATTTTACAGTTGGGAACCGCCAAATGTTTCCGCACTTATGTTTTGGACCTCATGTGTTTCAAAGTGACCAAAGCGACCCCTCTGGGGGATAATTGTGAGAACCGGGTTGTAAACTTTTGTGTTCAATGTTATCCTATGGGTAAAAACTGTATAAAAGGAGCGATCCACAGAACCAATTTGAAGCAGTCTCCCCAAGTTGCACGCTGTGTACTTGTCGTGATCTCTGTGTTCCCTGCAGCAAATAAACCTTGAATCTTTGACGCCGAAGGAAGTGTCCCGTGTCTCTGTGACTTGTACGCCGGAGCAGGTTACCCACGAAGGTTTTAGGTGTTGTGCCCTGGCACCGCTGGGTCTTACAGAACCCAGTCCTTCAGCCTCGACTTCGATCTTTCTCTCCTCGACGTCAATCTTTATGTCGACGTTGAAGGCGAACTGCGGTGTCGCCTCTTCGGGACTCATCACAACGTCGATGGTGTGTCGACGCCGGTGAAGTCCTCGACGTAGACCTCGTCCGAAGTCTCGACGTCCTGCCCCTCGACGCCCAACGTCAACGTTGCTTCGACCCAGAGCCCTGGGTCGACGGGGAGCAGATGGTAGTCATACCTCTCGACGCCGACGTCGAAGCCATCGACGTCGACCGGGACCAGTGCCTTTTCTGGGCCTTTTCTTGACTGGGGAGCCCCCTAGAGGCCGATGCACGGGCAGAGGATGATGACAGAGTCCCTCCATGCCCAGAAGTCCCACCTGGTTCTTGATGTCTCCTCTGCTCCAGGCCTTGGAGACAAATCTTCTCCCTGTCACGCAGGGTCCTCCTGGAGAAAGAGTGACCGATATCACAGGAGTCAGGGACATGGGTAGAAGGGAGACAGAGTATGCATACTCTGTGGGGGTCAGATTTTGCCTTCTTCCTACAACACTCAGGGCACTTGTCGAATAAAGCTGGCATTTGGACAAAAAATAGGTGGCAAAACTGGTCAAAAAGACAGCAACTGGCAGAGGAAGACCCCAGACATCGAGTGAAACACTCAAAACACTGGAAAAGCTCCAAAAATTGAGAATATACCCAAAAAGGTAGAGCTCAATGCTCCAGGGTCCTGCTAGCAGGAGCCGGAAAAAAGAACAGAAAGTAAAAGGCCTTTGGCTGTGTATCCTGGGATACCGAGGGTCTCAGAGAGTTCCTTAAAGGCACGGTATCCCTTTTCCAGACACATAATGGCAGCCTATGGGGCTTGTCTGTCCAACCCTTCCTCTCTATCATTACAAAGGATTTTTGTGAAGGGGAGTTTCTCTAGGTGTGAAACTTTACAAAGTGTGTAAAATGTAATATTATTTGGCTATCTTTTTCACTTCGAGGTGAAGTGCTGGCCAATGTAGCCTTGTAGTTTTAGGCTGCATTATTTGTCTTTGATTTTCTCTTAAGTGTCTATGCAGGACTGCAGAAGAAGACAACTTAAGAGACTATTTTGATTGCTCCGGGGTCCACGCACATGGGCGGGACTATTCACAAGATTATGACTATAACAGAGATACCCCTACTGCAGAACTGGGGTTACAGGTAAGAAACTACTCCTTCCCAATGTATTTCAGGCACACTCTATGGTCTTCTTCAGGTTGTAGCCAAAAACATGATGTCAATTTTATGAAGAAAACAAATGTACCAGAATTATCATCTGTTACTGTACAACAGAAATCTAATTCCTAAATCTGTATCACCTAATACACTTTATCTTAACAGAAGCAAGACGACTGCTATCATGGTCGTTGTTGTACAGCAGAATCATGATGTAAGAACGATTATATATTAATGGAGAATGAGGACTTACCTCTGATGTAAGAAACATGATCAAACCATAACAACCTGATCCTTTCCCCTCTATTCATCCCCAACCACTGCATCACAAAATGTCAATGTGTTTTATATAATGGGCCTGTCGAATATTAGTCCTTTCTATTTTTCTCGAGTAACTAAGATTAGGACATAAGGGGGCAGGATGGGCATATCCTGAACCCAAGGCCAGGTGGGAGGAGACCCAAAGAGATCTCTCAGCATTAAAATGCATTTAAAGAAAGTAACTTTTGCCTCAGGTATCACAGGAGTTAGAAGGCTTTTGTTATCTAGAAGATGGATTTAGTATATCATATAAAAAAACGAAAATAACTTAAAAAAAAGGCAGTTAAAGTGAAATTATGGCTATGCTTTTTTATAGCACATGAACTTGATCCGAAGGTATTGGTGCGCTTTACATGAGCACCAGTTACATTACACAAGGACACCTTTATGTTTTTGTGGTAGGCATAGGGAGATTAAGGGAGTTTCCCAGAATCACAGGATGTGGAACCGACGCCGAGACTCAAACCTGATTCCCCAGCTCCAAAGTCAGCAGCTCTGGCCTTTACACCACATTCTCTCCACCCTACAAAAAAAACACTTAAAGTGCAGTTAGGGTTACAAAATAAAACAAAACAATTCTGTAATTCCTCAGTTTGAGTTTGAGTTTAAAAATATTTCTAGAGCGCGCATACACCAGGCGGTTTCTTGGCGTAGGCTCTGCAAACCAAAGCTCGCACAGCTGCTAGACAAAATATAACTGAGACCCAAAATACAAGACTCATAACCTTGCATATTTATAATAATAAAATGACTGCACATCACATATTTAACGTAAACAGATATCGTACTGTATCCACAATTGTGTCATTCATAAAGTAATATATAATTAAGTAAAAATTGATAAAGGAACACTTTAACGTTGGAAGTGACTGACCGTCTATAGTGACTCCTACAGACTTCTCACATTTTCCAAGCTTGTTTCTTATACAGCATGAAAGTTTTCTGTTTGAAGGTTCATGGACGGTTAAGGAGTTTTCAATGTCGAATGAGCCATCTGCTCTAACTGTGATGTCCGAAGCCGAGGCCAATCTCGTGCCATCCTCCCATTTCCAGTCCATGTTGGGCTTTGGGTACCATTGGCTGGACCTGCACACCACCAGAATTCCTCCATCATGGTGCCCAACAATGTGGATGTGAAGTGGGGATCCAGTGACTATGGAAGAACAACAAAGAGCAGCCAGGTAAGAGTACAATTTATGGAATGTGCCCATGACCAAGACAACTCAATCAATCAATCAAAGATAGCTTTATTCGGTATTTTTTAAAAGACCATAAAAGCACATAAAAAGAATTTAAAAAACATTTCATCCACAAAATACAACAGTACAATTTAATACATTATTTTACATTAAAAAAGGAACATTAAACATTCGTTAAAAACACTGGGGGAATCCAGGATAATTAATATATGCTAGCAGACCCTCTCTGCTCGGCTAATTACAGGCCAATTTCGCTACTACCATTTGCGATTAAAGTCCTTGAAAGATGGGTCACAAGAGCCTTATCCAACTTCCTAGAAACAAATCTGTGTCTGGATGCTGCACAATTTGGCTTTAGGCCAGCGCACGGCACAGA
Organism: Lissotriton vulgaris; assembly: GCF_964263255.1. Taxonomy (NCBI): domain Eukaryota; kingdom Metazoa; phylum Chordata; class Amphibia; order Caudata; family Salamandridae; genus Lissotriton; species Lissotriton vulgaris. The sequence continues at coordinate 1,901,078,129 of NC_141693.1, forward strand.
GACGGCCTTGGTCACCGTGTTGGATGATCTGCGAGCGCGAGTCGACAAGGGCAAGTCTGCATTCTTGGTGCTACTTGACATGTCGGCCGCGTTCGACACGGTGGACCATGAAGTCCTACTTGGCCGTCTTCGGAGTGCGGGAGTGTGCGGCCTGGCCCTAGACTGGCTCACGTCCTATTTGGATAACCGACAACAAGCCGTGGCATTACCACCTTTTCGATCAGCCACTAGGCGGGTGAAACAGGGAGTCCCTCAAGGATCGGCAATTAGCCCGATCCTATTTAATATATATCTCCGTCCCTTGATAGCACTGATAAAGTCATTCGGCATATCTGTTGTCAACTATGCCGATGACACTCAGTTGATTTTTTCATTTGAGGGTTCATAGACTATTTCAAGGGATGTCTTTCACCGTTGTATGGCAGCCACAGCAGCATGGCTGCGAGCCAATGCGTTGCAATTCAACGGGTCAAAAACGGAGGTACTCCACTGCTCCTTGGACCGAACTCCCCATACACTACCTGCAGATTTCTGGCCAGTGTCCATCCCGGGATCGGTGGAGGCGGCAGAGTCAGCTCGCAACCTGGGAGTTCTATTCGAACCCAATTTACAGCTTGATGCCTCCGTAAACAAAACGGCAGCAACATGTATGGGTCTGCTCCGTGCTCTACGGAAAATCTTGCCACTTCTTCCACGGGGCTCCAGAGCTGAGGTAGTGCGTAGTTCCATTCTCAGTAGGATTGACTACTGCAACGCACTACTTCTGGGTGCCCCGAAGATTCTGGTCCTAAAGCTCCAAAGGATACAGAATATGGCCGCTAAACTGGCCTTGTCTCGACCACGGTCCGCCTCTTCATCGGCAGCTTTGGCCGATTTGCACTGGCTCCCAGTCCAGCAGAGAATTGCGTTTAAGGCTCTCTGCCTTGTTTTTAGGGCCCTGCATGGACTGGGACCAATACCTCTTCAGACTCTCTTCCTCTGGTATCAGGCAGCCAGACCTTTAAGATCATCTTCGGCGTTCTTGGCAAAAGTCCCTAAAATTAATAGAACGAGAATGGGTGGTCGTGCTTTTAGTTTTGCGGCTGCCACGCTGTGGAACACTCTCCCCCTGGCATTAAGGAGCTGCCCTGATCTGCTCACTTTTAAAAAGAGCCTTAAAACTTACCTGTTTCCCAGAGTAATGTAGCTGTTTTAATAGATGCACGGTTAGGTCTCAGCGCCAGGATACCCTTTGGGTGACAGATGCGCTCAATAAGCAATAAATACAATACAATACAATACAAGTATATTGATATACAGTACAATCATACGATCATTATGCCATTGAGCATCTACATCTTACTACATATTTCAGAAATTTAACAGCTGCGACCATAGTAAGTTCGTCTTGTAGCATATATAGTCTGATCAAAGCTGGTTTACATTGTCTCAATCCCCACATCTTTAGGAGGGGCAACAGATGCCTCTTTCTGCCCCAATGATAGTATTTGCAGAAAAAGATGCAGTGGATATTTGACTGAGTGGGTGAGTCATCACAAGGACAATTTATTAGCGTGGCCGACCAGCCATTTGGGGCGGGAAAGGATATCAGCCTGTAAAAACAGTCAGTCCTCATCCTTGTTAGTAGCATTCTAGGGTAACTGGGAAGTGCCGGGCCAGGTATGGGTGTAAACCTGGGCCGTGTAGAATGCGGCGATGATAGATGATCGTAGACTTATTTCCATCCAGATACCACCGCCTATCTTCTAACAGCTCAAGGCAGATTTCCTTTAAAACTTTTTTCGAGATTGATGCACATGAGCTGGGGGTTACATAAAGTTCTGGATGGCCAATAGAGTTCAAGAATTTTTTGACATAATGGAGCCAGGTAAACTTCCTAGCCGCTGATTGGTTCATACATTCTTGAATCACATCCCTGCTAAAAGCTGTGTCCTTAGAGGACCATATCTTATGCCACAACATGACTGGTCTTATCTTAATTAGGTCTGTAATATGTACCCAATCTAGTTCCTTATGACATATAGTTGTAGAGATTGATCTTGGGACAGCTAACAAGTACCTGAAAAAGGCGTTTTCCGCTAGTTGGATTTGTGTGCAGTCGGCAGTCCCCCAAATGCCAGCCCCATAGGTCGCAGTAGAGACACATTTAGCTGCGTAGATCCTGAGCAGAGTGTCTATGGGTTTTCCGCCCAGTCTCTTAGCAAATTGTTTTACTGCGCCAATGGTGCGGGAGAAAGCCAGATTGCGTGTAGCGATGGCTGTGGACCAAGTTCCTCTATTATTAAAAGTAATACCTAAATAAGAAAAAGTTTTGGTCAAGCCTATCTTTATCTGATTGACGAAAGTTTTGCAGTCTATTTTGGAATTATTTTTTGACGTGCAACACATGGTGAAGGTTTTTCCCACGTTTATCTTCAAACCTCTAGAGCCCATAAAAGTTGAAAAGCCAGTTAATGCCTTTTGGAGGCCCACCTGAGTTCGTGACATTATTACAGCGTCATCGGCATAAAGTAGTATTGGTAACGCCGTGCCGTTAATTTTGGGATAGTCTACTTCCAGATTAGTCAAAAAGTCTGCCACTACGTTAATATACAAATTAAAAAGGAAAGGTGCAAGGATGCAGCCCTGTCGAACGCCCTTTTCAATTGGAAACTTCTTGGTGCGTTCTCCATTTTTACCATAGCGGACCGTTGCCCCTGCACCTCTGTAAAGTTCCTTTATAAAATTCAACACAAATGGGTCTATCCCCATCTTGGTCAGGGTATTCCATAACACCTTGTGGCTCAAGCAGTCGAAAGCCGAGCTTAAGTCTACAAACGTCATGTATAGGTTCCCTTTTTTAACCAGCATATATTTACTAGTTATTAGTGCCAGATTGAGTCCCTGCTCAACTGTGCCCAGCCCACACTTGAACCCATATTGGAACTTAGAAAGAACCCCTTCCGCTTTGCCCCAGGATTGTAGTTTAGTGAGTAATACTCTTCCTGCTACTTTCATCAAGGAGTCGAGCAGGGAGATTGGCCTATAGCATTTGGGATCCTGTCTATCTCCTTTTTCAAAGATAGGAATTACAATGGCTTCCTGCCATGTTACTGGAAAGCCTGTTTGACTATAGGAGTTTAAAACATTTGTAAGGAGCGGGCCCATAGATCCATATTTTCTTTGAATAAATCAATAGGGATGCCATCTGGCCCTGGGGCTTTGGAGTAAGCGCTCTCTCGAATAGCCTGCTCAACCTCTAGTGGAGAAAAGACTATATTCAACGGAAAGGTATCTATGATGTAAGAGACTTCAGACTGCGGGGCGGTGGTGATGTGTGATAATGTCGCAGGGCAGTTTACCACAGATAATTCATCATTTTTATATAATGCTGTGAAGTAACTTACCCACACGTCCTCAGCTATAGCTACCTCCAAAGAATCAGTCTTTCTCTCTGCAAAGAACGGGGCGTTGACTTCTCTCCAAAAGGAGATATTGTCCCGAAGGGCGCTAGCCTTTATTAACGCCTCCCAGGCAAGATCTTTAAGTTCTTTTTTCCTATTTTGAAGTGCCAGTTTATAGTCCAACCTGGCTGCTCTGACTAACTCGATATCTTTTGGCAGGGCCTTTACTGCCTGTAAGAGGGCTTTATGGGCTCTAGTGCAGGCAGAATTGAACCAGCCATTCGGTCTAATCCTTTCACCATCTTTTCGTTTCCTGGTCAATTTATCATTAATAGTGGCTACTATCTTGTCATAAGCCACTCTGATCTTATGGGGGTTGGGATATTGTTCCAGACACGTCATGAAGTGCTCAAGGTCTTCAGTGATTACCTCCTTTAAAACATGTTTAGGGTCGACCTTGGCCCACTTGATGGCATACCCATTTCTTCTGATCAGGGAAATTGAATGACGATATAATGTTTCAGACAGTCTTGATGCATGGCTATCATGGGTGCCCGCATCAAGACTGATACTAATTGCAAAAGTGGTCACTCATTACTAGATCTTCTGTTTTAAAGCCCTGTACAGATCCCTGATTGCTGTTAGACTGCAACATAAAATCTATAATGGTACCTGACCCCCGACCATGGAAAGTTGGTTGGAAATCAACCATAGGCTCGCAAAGTTCATTAGCGTAGCCTAGGTCCCAGTCATGCAATAATTGGTTTAACATATTGCCAAAAATGGTGTGTTCGAAATGCATGCTAGGTTCCCCTTTTAGATTTGTTATGCCACAAATGTCTAAACCACTATAAGGGCATAAGTGGCAGTTAAAATCTCCCACTATAAGGATGCAACCTGCCTCTCCCGTACCTCTATTTAAGATATGGGTTAAATCGTCTATGAGCACTTTGGCTTCTTCTTTCATGGTGTTGTTATATAAATTGATCAGAAGAATGCTCAGCCCTTTCCCTTTGACAGAAAAACCTTGCAAGGAATTACACTTCCTATTATTGACCCCCTCATTTTCAAGTCTCTTCACTGTCAAATTTGCCAGATTAGAGACATACGTACAGAGGTCTCCAGATCCCCTGCCTCGGTTACCCTGAGTAGACGGGGTGAAGAGGGTTCTGAAACCCTCTATGTTATGTTATGTTATGTTATACCGGGTTTTTATATAGCGTACGGCTACTCGAAAGAGTGTCCCGACGCTTTGAATTGCACACTAAACTCATAACATAACAGGAAAAGCAAATAAAGAGGCGGAGAAAGGAAACCAGACAAGGCCAAAAAAACTAAGAAGTAACAAGCCAGGTTTTGAGCCCTTTCTTAAAAGCCAACAGGTTTGGAGTGCTGCGCAGAGCCACAGGCAGCTTATTCCACAACTGGGGCGCCAATAATTTAAAAGAGCGGCCTCCAATACGTGCTCTCTTCACACGAGGCACCGCAGCAAGAAACAAGGATTCTGACCTCAGCGACCTGGCTGGATGGTAGAAGGTCAGCCTTTTTTGGAGGTATTTCGCTCCGGAGGCGTGCAAGGCTTTGTGTGCCAGCGTAAGGGTCTTAAAAATTATCCGCTTTCGGACAGGAAGCCAGTGCAGTGCCTCCAGGAGGCCCGAGGCTCTGGCACGGCGAGATAGCCCAAAGATGGCCCGTGCTGCCGAATTCTGGACCACCTGTAACCGTTGAAGCAGGTATTCTGACAGGCCGAGATAAAGGATGTTAGAATAGTCAATTCTCGAGCCTATAATCGCCTGCACCGTGATCTTCCTGTGTTCCTCCGATAACAAGGGGAGAAACTTACGCAGTATCCGGAGCAAGCCAAAGCAGGTGCCAGTGAGACCGATTACCTGTGAGCGCAGTGTGAGGCCATTATCGATCTTAATCCCAAGGTTTTTTGCCATCTGGGACGAACTTGCTGGTGGAAACATGTTCTCCGGCCACCACACTTTCCAGTCCGGATCCGAACTACACCCGAAAAAGAGGACCTCGGATTTATCCGAGTTGCACTTGAGGCTGTTATGTTGGAACCACTGAAACACAGCCTCAAGGCAACCCTGGATCCTACCTCCATCGAAATCCGCACCCCTCTCACAGGTGAAGAGGAGCTGGGTGTCGTCGGCGTAGGAGTCTATGTGGGACTCCTCCTGATCCCAACACTCCTGAAGACATATAATGTCAAATTTATCGGCAAAGGATAGGAATGTTTGGTCCGTCGATTTCTTGGAGAGACCTGCAATGTTCCACGATGTTAAGGCCACACTGGCTCTCCTCACTGTTTGTGTTAGATCTTTTTCCTGTAGATGTGGGCTCACACTATTACCTACACTGTGCCCTATCGTATCTATAGTTCCTATATTTATTTCATCAGAGGAGGCTATGTTATATTCCTCATTGGAGTCTGTAACATCGGGCCCCACAGAAGTGGAGCCCATAGCTAATTGGTATGAAGAGGATGATGCTAGTGATGCTGGTGCCCGAGGAAGGACACAATTGGTACTTGACAGAGTTAAGCTAGTATGACAGGGAGAGTGTTTTTTGTTGCACAGGTTGGATGCTCTTCCTGAGGTTGGAGAAGCAGAAAAGATTCTATAATCCTGTTTTACCCCGATTGGATTCCCTAGTGGTCAGTCGACCATATCTAGGCAGTCGTATCTATTTCTTGTTGAGATGCCCCTCCAACCTTCCAAATTAAACTGTTCTCTTCTAGGAAACCAAGACCGAGCTTCCCAGTCTCTACTCCTATTCCTGTTCCAGCGACCCACTTGGTTCCAGGTCCAATCCGGACCTTCCTCACAGTTTGGGGTGTCTCCATATTCAAAGATGTTCGATGGTGGATAAAAAAAGGAGAGGCGGTGGGCATCAATTCCTCCCTTTTTTGCCAGAATGGGCCAGGAGCAGATATAATCAACCGTGGCGGGATCGTCACAGTTGATTATGACGCAGTCACCCTGTATGCTTTTTCTTAGTTCACCAATCCACGGTACTCTTCGTACCGAAGAAATTCTGCTGGAATTTGGTGGCTGAAGAGGTCTATTTAGGCTCAACCACTGCAGCACCTTATTTCGAAGGGACCAGGAAGGTTCGTCTGTGTTTTCAGGCAGCTCTGGAACCCCAGTAAGGATGACGGTGTATGGAGTCGCCTCAGGTGGTAAATGTATCGGACGCCTGAACCTCACTCCCTTCTTACCATCACCTGCAGGCTGCGGGGCCAACCCTTTAGGTGGTATGAGTGGTGTGGCTTTCAACTTGGCTGTCTGAGTTGGGCCTTTTAACGCACCAGGGGTAGCCTGGGAAATGTCTTATTTTATATTAGGCTTTGCCTGCCCGGCTCCAGAGGGAGCCTGGGTAGTATCTTGTGTTTTGTTCCGCTCTGGTTGCGCATTTGCAACTTTTACAGCTTGTGTCAGTTTTACGCGGGAGTCAGATTGAACTGATTGGGCTGATGTACTGATGACTTTGGGTTTCCCCTCCCCTACATTAGTTGGGCCTAATGTTTTCTGAGTGAAAGGTGGTATATTCAACTTCGCTAGTTGTTTTTCAATATTCATTAGGCTTCGTTCCACTGGATGTAGATGGCGTTTAAGAAGCTCCCCTACACTCTTTAATAATTGGGTGTTAGATACGCATACCTTGCATGTACCCCCCACCGCCCCCATGATGTTTAGGTTCTCGGGCATTTCTGAGAGATTAATTAGAGGGGTGTTGCTAACATTTAGGGGACACTGGGTGAGCTGGTTTAAACCCAGTGTGTGGATGTTTGGGGAAGATATAGATTTATTTGAGTTGGAATTAATCTTTTTTTTCTTCACCCGTTTTGATATGGCGCCCTCCCTCCTCCCCTTAGCATTTCTTTCCGCGGGTTCTACTTGAGTTTGGCACTGATGCAAATCAGGTGTTTTTTCTAAATCATCAGTTAGATGCGAATCAAGGGACAGCTGAGTGGCAGAGAGATCCACAGTGCTAGGGACAGTGTGGATCTCTGCTATAGTTTCAGATGGCAGCAACAGGGGGGGCGATCGGCCCTGGCTGAGTCGAGGTTAGGACAGAAGCAAGAGGACCCATAGAAGACCTTCTCGCTATTGCCAGCTCTTGGGATACCCTACGCTCCAACAAGATTATACTCTGATCTATCACCTCGTTTGTCCTAGTGATAAAATGATCTATCGGGCCTGTTATCTGTGCAGCGCTCAGCGCCGTTTTACTTCTGCTCCCTCTGGTCATGGCTACACACAGGTGATGACAAATAGAGCTATGCTGTCACAAAGTAACACGATAGATATACTAACGAACTTTCAGACAGCAGAAACGATCTGAGAAATAAAAATGCAAATGACGTGGCCCAGTCCAGTCTTACCAGTCTATTCGCCCGGCGTCCCGCTCGCGTCCCGCGAGACGGGGGTGATGCGGAATTTAAGCGCCTCCTGGCGCGCAAAGCTCACAGTATGTGCCGCTAGGGCTGCTGGGGCTTGTAGTCTATATGCCCCGCCCACGCTCCACTCGACGGCCCGACTCCGGGATGTCACAAGGAGTTAGGCAGTGGGAGGCGGGCAGGCAGGACCCCAGGCACTGTTGATCCTCGGGCTGGAGCGGACAGCAGCAGTCAGAACGCAAAAAGGCTCAATAGAAAGTGAGATTCCCCCACTTGACCGGGGTGATGCTGAATTTAAGCGCCTCCTGGCACGCAAAGCTCACAGTATGTGCCGCTAGGGCTGCTGGGGCTTGTAGTCTATATGCCCTGCCCACGCTCCACTCGGCGGCCCGACTCCGGGATGTCACAAGGAGTTAGGCGGCGGGAGGCTGGCAGGCAGGACCCCAGGCACTGTTGATCCTCGGGCTGGAGCGGACAGCAGCAGTCAGAACGCAAAAAGGCTCAATAGAAAGTGAGATTCCCCCACTCGACCGGGGTGATGCTGAATTTAAGCGCCTCCTGGCACGCAAAGCTCACAGTATGTGCCGCTAGGGCTGCTGGGGCTTGTAGTCTATATGCCCCGCCCACGCTCCACTCGGCGGCCCGACTCCGGGATGTCACAAGGAGTTAGGCGGCGGGAGGCTGGCAGGCAGGACCCCAGGCACTGTTGATCCTCAGGCTGGAGCGGACAGCAGCAGTCAGAACGCAAAAAGGCTCAATAAAAAGTGAGATTCCCCCACTCAACCGGGGTGATGCTGAATTTAAGCGCCTCCTGGCGCGCAAAGCTCACAGTATGTGCCACTAGGGCTGCTGGGGCTTGTAGTCTATATGCCCCGCCCACGCTCCACTCGGCGGCCCGACTCCGGGATGTCACAAGGAGTTAGGGGGCGGGCAGGCAGGACCCCAGGCACTGTTGATCCTCGGGGGGCTGGAGCGGACAGCAGCAGTCAGAACGCAAAAAGGCTCAATAGAAAGTGAGATTTGGGTACCATTGGCTGGACCTGCACACCACCAGAAATCCTCCATCATGGTGCCCAACAATGTGGATGTGAAGCGGGGATCCAGTAACTATGGAAGAACAACAAAGAGCAGCTCAAGGAGGCGCCCATGAACAGGCAATTGACTGGACCTGGGTGGCTTCGGCCTTGAGCAAAAAATGCTCCTAACACGACGAGTCACTTAGAAAAAGACACCACGTTAAACCAACGGATAATAGTTGATAATCAAGTGGAATCCATTACAGCGAAACCGCATACGATCAGCCTCTGTTCCTGGAACGTCCACGGTTTCAACAGCTTGTGTCACGACCACGAAACTGCAAACTTCTTGGATCAACATGACTTAATACTGCTACAAGAAACCTGGAACCTGCGCCAAATCTCCATCCCGGGATATATCGAATTTCACGTCCTCGCCGAAAAACCTTCTAACTTTGGTCACCCTAGAGGAGGCCTATCGACGTACATCGACGTACATCACCCAACAACACAGATGGCACACGGAAAAAGTAGACTCTATGGTAAATTGGATACAAGTAATAAAACTCACGGGAAAGTTGGTCACCGGTTCAGGTTCCTGTAATCTTCTATTGCTTAATGTTTATGTTCATCCGGAAAAGAAGGAGAAAAATGAAAAACTGATTACTTTACTAACTTTAATCAGGGCTTTGCAAATCACTCATGAGGCGTTCTCCATGATTATATCAGGTGACTTTAATAGCAATCTAACAAAAGAGGAGAAAACAATGCAAGCTCTTGAAGAACTGGGCCTTTTTATCCTAAATAAGAAAGTCAGTGGGGATCATGGTATACCTATAACCTTCTTAAGCGGTAACCGAAAGTCATCAATAGACTTCACAATACTGAGTAACAACTTGTTATCAACGGTGAGTGCATTTTCAGTGGAGCAACGTGTGGAAAGCGACCACTTCCCTCTAATTACCAAAATGTTAATAATGGTTACTAAGACGGAAAAACAAAACACCGTCATCCAGTATACTGAAAAATTCAACCTACGTAAACTAAAATGGAGAGGAAAGGATTTAAAACCAATAATGGATAAACTCAAAAACAAACTGCTTAGTTTAACACCGGAAGTAAAAGAAAACCTGGTAAAAACTTGGGAACATCTATGTGAAGCAGTAACAAGAAACCCACCACGAAAAGATCAAAATTCCATAAGATTTAAAACTGGCAAAAAGCCTTGGTACACAACTACCCTGAGGGAAGAAAAAAGAAAAATTGCACGAGAAGTCCGCAAGCAGGCACGATTGATAAAAAATGGTAAAAAAACAAACAAATCGGAATTGAAAGCTATGCGGAAGAAATATAAGATCATGCTGAGTAGCGCAAAAACACTGTACCAAGAGGAAATGTGGACTAACCTACTAATCGCTAGCAAACACAAAAATGCCAGATCATTTTGGGGTATTATCAACAAACTGACAAGGGGGAACACCCTAAAACAGGAGGCAGGTATCGGAGAAAGTATATGGACCCAGCATGTTGAAAAGATGTTCAGCGACAGGTCGGGAGGTAAGAAAAGATACTGTAAATTGGAGTGCAAAGTATGCATTAGAAACAGCGAACATGCAGGAAACTTGACAGGAAAACGAGATAATGCACTAGGAGACAAGCTAAAGCAATCGATGGGTAGTGGAAATGAGAACAATCCTGAACACTCACAGCTCAGCAAATCAGAAAATCTACCGAATGCTGTGACTGACACCCTAGTAACAACAGCCCAGCTCAAAGATAAGATAACTCGCCTGAAAAAAGAGGGTGCAGCGGGTCCAAACAGGCTTCCAAATGCTATCTTTAAATATTCACCTGAATTTTGGGCAGAATATTTAACTCCACTCTTTAATGCAATATACAATCAGAACAAACCACCAAGATCCTGGACCGGGAGCATAATTCACCCCATTTTTAAACAAGGTGACCACAACGAGCCAGGGAATTACAGGCTGATATCGCTAATGCATGTCGAGGCAAAACTATATGGATCATGCCTATTATCACTCCTCCAGGACTGGATGGAAGATACGAACATAATACCGATGTTCCAAACTGGTTTCCGGCCAAGAACGGGTACTCTGACAAACTTGACAACCCTGGCGCTCTTGAAAGAAAAAGCTGCAAAAAGGGGAACAAGACTGTATGCTTGCTTTATAGACCTGCGAGCAGCCTTTGATAAAGTGAACAGAGCCCGGCTATGGGAAAAATTAAGATCATGGGGTATCCCGAAGAAGTTATTGGAGGCTATTATAGTCCTGCACAGCAACACCTGGGCTCGAGTAAAACTGGGAGACGGTAGCAGCGTAACGGCCGAAATAAGAACTCAACAGGGCCTAAAACAAGGCTGCGTACTGGCCCCAAGTTTATTCAACCTGTACATGGCAGATATAGTCAACCACATGGAGATCGGGGAATGCCATCCACCCCACATGTCAAAAATCCCCATCCCCTTCCTGCAGTATGCAGATGATATTGTTGTTCTGAGCCAAACACCGATAGGGTTGCAAAGATCGATCAACAACTTGACAACTTATTTGGAGCACGAAAGCCTGGAACTGAATAAAGATAAAACTAAAGTTGTTCGCATTGTGGACCCAAAAAAGCAAATATTCAAATGGTATGCAAATAGTTCTCCAATAAAGGAGGAAACATCATACAAATACTTAGGGTTGAAACTGGGGCGAGGTCCGACGAACAAAGAACATAAAACCGAGCTAAAAGCAAAAACACAGTCTTTGATCTACGCATACCGGCAACTACAAAAGAAACTAAGTTGTCCAAATTATACACACCTGCTGAAAGTAATAAAAGCTCAAACCTTACCAACCTTGCCATACGCATTGGCCACCTGGTGTGGCAAAGAAGCAGGGCTGTTAAACAGCCTACAAACAAAGGTATACAAGGCAGTCCTAAACCTACCAAATTCGTCGGCTCCGGCACAGGTCCGTCTAGAATTTGGCCTTCTAAATCAGAAGTTTCGCAGTATGGGAACCTTTGTGAAACTCTGCCATAAAATACGTTTGTCGGAAGCCAACTCATTGGACAATCTGTGCTGGAAAGAAATCGAAACCCAGCAGAAACAGCAAGTTTCAAACAGTTGGGGAGGTTACCTGTCTCAATCCCTAAATTGCATAGGAATTGAAGAAACTTGGGACACGAAGCCAGATAGATCCACCTTTGACAAAATTGTAAACAATGCGGTAAAATGGGAATCCTACCTCGAAGACAAGATAAATATCGCAAAAAGACGACACGGGTGGACTGTGATTAATTCATATTCCTGGATAAAACCACAGACCTACTTAGAAAGTCACTTTAACAGTTTGTTAAAACAAAGATATATAAAACACCGACTAGGTCTACAGTTCTCAAAGGACTTGCTACCAGCCTGGAAAAATTGTCATACTGACCCCCATTGTCGTCTATGTGGATACCGAAATGAAACCCTAACGCACTTACTATGTGTGTGTCCGGCACTTAAGGACCTGAGGAGACGTCTTTTAAAGAACATTTTTAACAAATTGAACATTCGGACTTGCAGGCAAGCCGTAATTCGATGGCTAGATGGATCATGTCCTATGTTGGCCTGCAGGGGGGTCAAATTTATGATAAAAGCCGAATCTCTCTTACAGCAAGCTGACCATGGAACTATACCTCCAAACTGAAATATTGACACTTACTTTGCCACTTGACAAACCGTTTTAACTGCTAACAAAATTTTTTTTAAAGTGTTTTATTTCCTATGATGGTCAATATGCATTTTTGTAATGATTTTCAATAATTTTATACAATAAAATTGACTTTGACTTTGACTTTGAACAAAGAGCAGCCAGGTAAGAGTACAATTTATGGAATGTGCCCATGACCAAGACAACTCAATAATATCCTAAGACACTAGAGTACAATTCTTGGAAAAGAGCAAACCATCCTTTAAAAGCACCAAATTCTATGAATTAAGGTACAGATAGAATAGGATAGTGCCCTTTTTGAATGGTCACTCCCACACTTTTGCCCCAGAGTTACGACTTTGAAAATGCACTGGAGCTGCTAACCAGACCTGATTGCTCTCTCCCTAAGTTTGATGTGTGCAAATTTGTATCCCCAATTGGCAAGGGCATTTACCTCATTATAAGTCCCTAGTATATGGTACCTGTGGAACCCAGGGCATGGGTGTTAAAGGGGTCACAGTGCCTGGACATTGTTTGTGCCACCCTGACTGACCCAAGTAAACAGAGGACAGCAGTACTGCCATTGCAGACTGCAAGAGCAGTGTAACCTGCTTGAATTTGGCTTTGCCTACACCATGTGTAGCAAGGTCAAAGCACTATTGTTAATTATGCCAGTCACTCCTAAGGTAGGCCTCCCGAGTCCAGGAGGCAAGGTGCATTATATTAATAGTGTGGGAATATAAGTGAAAGCATATTTCTCCCTGTAATAGCATTTTTAAGATTACAAGTGTTCAGAAGACCATAGGCTAATATAGGCTGGCACCTCTGAGAATGCCAACTCCCCTAGAGTGGGCTACCTGGTCTGTGCAACCGAGGATGGGTTTTGCCATTTTGAAAAGTGGCAAAATAGAAGGTTTTTTTGAAGGAAATGTGAAACACTCCCCTGGATATGGTCGCCTCAGGGACGGATTCGCCGCTGGGACTTGTAGCTCATTGTCCACTTGTCGCCACACCCATAACACCCCTAAATCTAGGATTCAAGGGCTCCTCTGACATCTGAACCTCAGATCTGCTCTGAACTTTGACCAAGGGCAAAGAAGAGACCCATGTCTGCAAACTCAGGACTCTTTAAAGAAAAGGGCACAACTACCTGCATCACTTTAACTTTCAGTGGGCTCCCCTGAACTCACTTTTCAAGTGACCGAGTGTCACTAGTGATTTTCTCCGTTGACCGCAGTGGTAAAGTTTGACAGCATGTAAAGTGCTGATTTATTTTTCACTCTAAAATCCATAACTCCCTTTATATGTTTCTGATTGATATCATTTTGGTGTCTAAATGAATATAAAAATCTGCTCTATTTTTATAAATTGGTGTTGAACTTCTTTTGAGTTGTGTACTTTACTTAACATCCATGTTGTTACTCTGAAATGCTTAACACATGTTCCTCTTTCAAAGCCTGACTGCTCTTTTCCACAATACCAGGACTGAACTAAGGATTTATTAGTGTGAATCCAAAGGCTCCAGTTTGAAGTATTGTGAGAGTATTTATAGTACCCAACTGAGGTTCCGTGACAATTGTAAGTGGTGCTTTCGACTCGCACGAATATAGTCGAGTCTGGTATCTATGAACCGCAAATGACGAGTTTAGTAAGTGTGCGCAGTTTCGCTGTGCTAGCTTAAACCGTTCATTTGTTATGTGGGTTTTTCATCTGTACCCACGGGTTCCATCTTAGATACGGCATCCATTTTGTCTCTTGCCCTCAAGTAGCCAGCGAACGGACGTTGTCCGCTTCGCGACCCTGGGACTCCCAAGATATTTGCGGAAGACACATGTTCTTTGTAAGTGTCTTTATGACGAGGGGGATGCTACTGTAAGGCAGATAACGCCGCATGAGGCTCATCTTGCCGCACGGGCTTATTGTCTCAGCCGTGCATCTCATTAGGCACGTCCCTTTGATGCCTGCATCTCGTGTTTCCCGTTAGCTCCCCTTTTACACCCTTTCCGATCTCCCCACTGTCTCCGTCTTCCTCTACACCTGTCCTTGTTCCTATTTCGATCTGTTTTACTGCTGATTGGAATTTGCTAATGGTGGGAAGATGTTTTTTTTACAGTTGGGAACCGCCAAATGTTTCCGCACTTATGTTTCGGATCGTATGTGTTTCAAAGTGACCAAAGCGACCCCTCTGGGGGATAATTGTGAGAACCGGGTTGTAAACTTTTGTGTTCAATGTTATCCTATGGGTAAAAACTGTATAAAAGGAGCGATCCACAGAACCAATTTGAAGCAGTCTCCCCAAGTTGCACGCTGTGTACTTGTCGTGATCTCTGTGTTCCCTGCAGCAAATAAACCTTGAATCTTTGACGCCGAAGGAAGTGTCCCGTGTCTCTGTGACTTGTACGCCGGAGCAGGTTACCCACGAAGGTTTCAGGTGTTGTGCCCTGGCACCGCTGGGTCTTACAGAACCCAGTCCTTCAGTTGGCGCCCAACGTGGGGCTGCATCAGTGGTACCGGTCCAAGCCCGACGATCGTGAGGAACTTCGTGTGAAATCTCCGAGGGAAGGTGCACTCCGCTTCATCGATCCTGTTGTCGAAATAAGTGGCCCGAAGACTTTTCCCGCGAAGATTCCCGCCTCCGGACGGCTGCGACGGACTGCTGCCCTGACTGTAGACCTGTTTTGGCGCCTGGCGTAGACCTTGGTATAGCGAGACGATTGACGGGCCTTCCTGGTGACGCCATCGATTTTTGAGTTAAGTATTTGTGGGTCGCTCCCATAGCTCTTGGTTGTTGACACTTTAGCGAGTGTTTTTGTTGTACACGCTGTGTGAGTGTTTTTGTCGGTGACACTTTTGCTAGCGTACTTTGTTGTGTTGTTTGACGACTGCAGCCGCCAAAAACCGAGGGTTTTGTTCATTGCTGGGACTTGGTAAATCCCGTAACCCTTGAAGTTTGTGAAACTCGGCTAGTGTGCAAGATGCCTGGTCGCAGTACTTTGTTTAGTTGTTTCAGACCTTGTGGTGCGGATTCCCGACTGGAGGACTCGTGTCCGATACCTCCGGTTGGAACTCCTACTTATGATCTATATAGCAAACATGGGCTAGGCCCAATTACCTTTAACGATTATTGGATTAAATATACAAAGAAGGACGGCGACCTTCGTTGGCCACCTCACGGTAGCTTCGAGGCGTCAATCTTAGATAATCTAGAAATGAAGTTGTTCGAACGAAAATCAAGGCCGGCCATGTTTGATGCCTTTCGGTTGTGGCGCAAAGAAGCCCGACAGAAAGAAATCAGACAGAATAAACGTAGTCAGCGAGATAATGTTGCTACCATAGTGAAGAAAGCTGAGCAGTTCCAGCGTGATAAGGAGGATAAGGATAAGGAAGTGTTTGAGAGACTACAGCGTATGACCATAGATAAATGCTATCCTGCTTTGCCTACGGAGTCGGACAAGAAGGAAGAGGTAGTTGAGGATCCTTTAATGTCCTATCTTATGAAGTCGCCACCTCCGTACGTACAGGGTACCGCAGCTCCTGTGGTCCCTGCCGTACCTGTTCTTCCACCTATTCCTCCTCCACCTGTTCCTCAACCTGCACCCGTTCTTCCGACTGTTCCTGCTCCTTTGCCTGCTTCTATCCCTACTGCTCCTCCGCTTCCACATACTCCTGCTCCCGCTACTGCTCCTGTTTTGTTAACCCCTGTCGCTGCTACTGTTTCTACTCCTTCTCTTGTTAGCCCTGTGTCTTATTCTTCTCCCTCTACCCGTAGCCGCAATTCTCCTCTTGCGGCTAGTTTCTTTCATTCGCTCGGACCTGTTCATGGGTCCGCTGGTTTCGATGGTCCTCAGAGACGAAGTCAGCTTCCTGGAAACAGAGAACGCGTTGCGCTATATAATATGGCGATGGGTTGGATGGTAAATCCGCAGAGAAATCCACCACGTGTTGTCCTCGAAACGTTTTGTCAATTCAATATACCAACCCAAAGATACGTGTTTGATGAAATGTGTAAGTTCCTTCATGATCAGATAGCGGCCGATGCGCCTGACGAGGTACTGACCGCCCTGTCTGAGCTTCAGCTCCAGTTTTCACATGGACTGATAGTAGATACTAATGTTCGCCGTGCTATTGAGCGGTTGTTGTCTCTTCGCCCCGCTCCGATACCTCATGCATTGTTTGTTGAGGATATTGAGAAACAACCAGATGAATCTGGCCAATATCCTATGCGCGAAGTTCCGCCGGTTTGGGTACCAGCTGATCCTAATGCTCATCCTCCGACATTGGCGCATTTCCAGAGAATATGGATACATCTTCCATGGAAACGCTCGGAAGTGTTACAGGTGAAGCAATCTTTGCCTGACCCTCGCAAAAATCCTACAGGGTATTACAAAGAATTGTCGCAGCTCGTAGATGCTACGATAATGAACCTTGCCGATATCGATATGTTGTTTGGCAATGTAGTACCGCAACCGGTATGGGCTAAGATTCGACATGAAAATCACCCGGCTGAATTAGGTGGTGCTTGGGCTGCCATTGTAGCGGCAGATGCCGGACAAGTAGCTGCTACTAAACCCGACCAGTTGATTCTTGACCTTCCCCAAAAGATTATTACGTTAATGAAAACTCTTATGCCAGCTATGAAGGTAAATTGGGACAAATTGTCAGCTTGTAAGCAAAAGAAAGATGAGAGTGTTTCCGACTTCTTTACGAGGTTTGAGGAAGCATTCATCGACCATAGTGGTCAGGATATGGGTACTGAGGGTGGTCAAAGGTTGTTTGTGGATAAATTTGTTTCAAATTTATTGCCCGACTTGAGCAATAAATTGAGAAATTCGGAGAGTGCATGGGCCGTTTCCACCTCAGCTCAGATATTGGCTACGGCACAATATTATGAGAATAGAGAGAAAGAAGAGAATGACCGTGCTGACAAAAAGACGAAAGAGCTGAAAACTAAAGTGTTGTTGCAACAAGCGTATCCTCCGCGGTCAAATCAGAACAATTCACAACAGAATCGATCGCAGTCGCAATCGAATCGGTCACAGCCGCGTAATGATTCCTCCTCCCAAAGATCATCGTTAGGGTACAATCAATGTGCTTATTGTAGACAGGAGGGACACATTAAATTTAACTGCCCTGTTTTGAATGAACGTAATAGTGGTAACTCATCTAAAGGAGGTCGTGTTGGTTCGCAACAGGCGTCACGTGGTAGAGGTCGTGGTGCTCAGAATGATCGCTCAGATAACTCATCTAATTCTAATAACTGTTTCGATCAACGTGGATCATCGCAAGGACGATCTGCGCAGTACAATGTAGACGATTATTACGTCGATCAGGGAACTGACGACAGTAATTACTAGGACAGCCAAAGACAAGGAGAGGGAGTGGTATCAGTTCCGGTTGATCAGAGAGGGCCTTACGTCGCAGTTGCTACATCGGGCGTCGTTGAGCCTTTTCTGTTGGACACTGGTGCAGCGAAAAGTTCTATCATGCATTCGAAACTCCCTGGCGCACCTTTGTCTGGCTTAACAAATGTTTCCGTTGGATTCTCTGGCGCCCCCGTTAGCAATCCAGTTTCACGCCCTTTGCCCCTTCAAATTGGGCCACGTGAGCTAGAAGCTCCGTTGATTTTAACCACGGGTTGTGGCGAGAATCTTTTGGGCCTGGATTTGCTTAAACGTTTGTACGCAACTTTGTATTGTTCTCCTGCGGGTGTAAAGCTTACGTTAGGAGAGAGGGTTGTCTCTCCTATGTACTTGTCTCTTGATAAGCTTCCACCGGAATTGAGTTCTCTTCCTGCGTCTTTGTGGGCGACGGGTCCAAATGACGTGGGCCTACTGGATATCTCTCCCTATGTTGTTCAGTTGAAATCTAATGTGCGATTGCCACGTATTCCCCAGTATCGTATCTCCCTTGACGGTGAACGAGCGCTGTTGGCGATCATCTATGATTTGATCGAGAAAGATGTTATTGAAGAGACTCGGGGAAACGTGTGCAATAGCCCTGTACTGCCTATTCTTAAACGCACAGATCCTACAAAACCGCCTGTTTATCGTTTTGTTATCGATTTACGGGAGGTGAATAAAATTGTGGTTCCTCAATTCCCTGTTGTGCCGGACATCACGGCGCTCCTGACTCTGATTCCAGCTACTGCATCATGGTTTTCGTGATTGATTTGAAAAATGCGTTTTTCAGCATCCCGATTGCCGAAGAGAGCAGGGACCTTTTCGGTTTCTCTCTCGGTGGACGAAGCTTCCGGTTCCAACGCGCTCCTCAGGGCTACTGTGAAAGTCCATCGATTTACAGTCAAGCCTTGAAGGGTCAACTGGATGCGTTTCGGTTGCCGGTTGGTGCGGCTTTGATCCAATACGTCGATGACTTATTGGTGGCTGCCGATACTCAGGACATTTGCAAACTTGCTACGGTGTCATTGCTGCAACATCTCTGTGAGCTGAATCATAAGGTGTCCCCTTCTAAACTCCAATATTGTTGTCAAGAAGTAACCTATCTAGGTCACTTATTGTCAAAGGAGGGAAGGAGATTGACCCCAGAGAGAATTGCAGCGATTGCGCGAATGGCTGTGCCAAAAACCCAAAGAGATGTGCGTGCCTTTCTAGGTATCACGTCATACTGCAGGCAATGGATTCCTAATTTTTCATTGCTAGCGAAACCATTGGTGGCTCTTACGTGCAAGGATGTTTCGACTCCTTTACCATGGACGGAAGAATGTCAGAAAAGTTTTTCTGAATTACGTGATTCATTGTGTTCGGCTCCTGTGTTGGGTACCCCTGACTACAGCAAGCCGTTTACATTATATGTTCACGAGAGAGAAGGTTGTGCTTTGAGTGTCTTGACGCAACCTTTTGGTGGTAAGCAACGTCCATGTGCATATTTTTCCTCAACCTTGGACCCAGTAGCTAGAGCATTGCCGAGTTGTTTGAGAGCAACTGCGGCAGCTGCGGTCTCCATCCGACAATCAGCAGGATTGGTCATGGATAATATGCTTACGGTGATGGTTCCGCATGCAGTCGATACTCTTTTAAATCGTACGAAAACTCAGCACTTGACGAGTGCGAGGTTGTCTGGGTACGAGTTGACGTTATTGGCAAGCCATATTCAGATAAAACGTTGTAATGTCTTAAATCCGGCAACTTTGTTACCAATTAACACAGAGTCAGATGAAGTAGCAGAACATGACTGCTACTTGAGGACTAAAGAGGAAACAAAAGGTCGAGTGGACCTTAAAAACACCCCATTGGAAGATCCGGATGGCACTCTGTATGTGGATGGGTCGTGTTTTAAGTTGCCGAATGGTGATGTGACTACTGCTTATGCAGTTGTAACATTGAATACTGTTGTTGAGACTGCAAGATTGAATCAGAATTCTGCCCAAGCTGCGGAGCTGATTGCTCTTACTAGAGCGTGTATGTTGGCGAAAGGGAAACGTGTGAATGTGTACACCGACAGCCAATACGCTTTTGGTGTAGCGCATAGTTTTGGACGATTGTGGCGAGAGAGAGGTTTCTTGACGTCGCACGGTACGAAGATTCAGCATGGCCAGCTTGTGAATGATCTTTTGGATGCATTGACGCTGCCTACGCAAGTTGCGATTGTTAAATGTAGTGCGCATCGTAAGGTGACGGATGATGTTGGTCGTGGTAACGCGTTTGCAGATGAGATTGCTAAGGAGACTGCCCGGAACCTTAGTACTCGAATGTATGTGACGAGTTCGGTTAGGTGGCCTACGGAATCGAGTATGTGTGAAGACACCATTGAAAGTGTGAAAGAAATTCAGAATGAGGCCACCGAGACTGAAAAGGCGAAGTGGAAAGAAAGTACGGGAAAGTTGGATACGAGTGGTTGTTGGATTGACTTGTCGGATCAGAAAAGATGGTTGTTGCCTGACGCGTATGTACTGGCCGTTGTGACAATGGCACATGGGTTAGCACATATTAGCGTGAAAGGCATTTGTAAATTATTGTCGCCTGTGTGGAAGAATGATGGAATTACGAAATGTGCTGAACGATTGGTGAAGAATTGTATGGTGTGTATGATGTACAATCCTGGCAAAGGAACCCCAACTCCTCCTGGCAGTTTTGCTCCCCCTTCGTATCCCTTTGAGGTGATTCAATTGGACTTCATCCATATGGAGCGATGCAATAACCTGAAATACGTTTTAGTTGTGGTTTGCGCATTCTCCCGATGGATTGAGGCCTATCCTCTCAAAGACAATACTGCTTTGTCTACTGCGAAAATCCTATTGAAGGAATATTTTCCTCGGTATGGAATGCCTAGAGTCGTGTGGTCAGATAACGGAAGTGAGTTTGTTGGAAGTGTGATGAAGAGTGTGTGTAAGGGCCTTGGAATAAATCAAAAATTCCACAGTGCCAATCATCCCCAGTCAGCTGGATTGGTTGAAGGGTACAACGGCACCCTTAAACTAAAGCTAGCGAAGATTCAGGCTACGACTGGTCTTTCGTGGCCTGACGCTTTGCCCTTAGCATTACTGTCAACTAGGGCGACTGTACACTCCCGAATAGGGCTTAGTCCCTACGAAATAGTGTTCGGCCGTCCTGCGAATGTGTGGGGGGTTCCTAGGCCAGGAATGTTTTCTGATCTTGAGTATCCAATGTTGATTGACTATTTACATGACTTGACTGCTAAACTGAGGTTAATTCACCAACAGGTTTACGACGCATTGCCGACGCAGACGGAGGGTCCAGGCCACCAGCTCCAGCCTGGAGACTGGGTGGTGACACGCAACTTTTCACGCAAGAATAATCTGGACCCGAGGTTCACCGGACCTTACCAGGTGCTCCTGGCCACGAGGACTGCCGTTCGTCTTGAGGGGCGTAAAAATTGGGTGCATGCCACCCATACGAAGCGAGTCCCTATCCCTTTACCGGCAGACCCGTGGGTAAGGAAAGGCATTGCGTCAACAGAAACAGAAACATTGCCGGCGTTTGTACCTTTCAGCGACGCGCAGCCTGTTGGAGAATCCTCAGCGCAGCAGAAAGACACTGTTGAACAATTGTCAGCAAAAGACTCAAGACCAGAACAATCGACTGATCAGCAGGACGCTGTCTCTTCAACGGATCCTTTGTTCGACGAGCAGACACGTCCCGGGAAACACCGATATTCTTTGCGATCTCGCACTAAGGACAAATAAAAATATTTAGTTTTGCTGAATTAACGACTGCATTATCCCTGTTTCCCGTGATCAGTTTTGAGCATACGTATCACTATAATTTTTGTATATATATATATATATATTGAGCTTCCTCCCTTGTATCTTTTTACTTCTACAGCCGAGAGACTTTGTGTTTGTATATACATATTGTGTATTGAAGGCCGTAGGGCCGCGCGCGTACTTCCTTCTGGATAGTAGGTCTTGACGCTAGGTTAAAGGCCGTCGGTCCCTGGGAACTCCTAGGGGTTGACTATTGCTACACAGAACGAAGTGCGTCAAGAAACGTTGCGGACGGTCGTAGGGAATGGCATTCTCGAAGTTGAATGATTTGGAGGGAGCTAAGGCGCACCGACTCAAGCTGCAGCAACTCAGTCGTACCCAATGTTTTATATTCCAATTGTTTGTGTTATTTTTGACTGCTTCTGCATTATTGACGGGTGGGGTGTACTATACGATGTCTTACTTCTTACCTGCTACACCTACTCCTACTCCCTACCCTAATCTTACCTCTACTGCTTCTCCCCATTCCTTTCACATGTTACCGGAACACGAGCAGGCTAGACGTGTAGAATTTCGCAACAATTCCTTTATTCAGCTCCTCCATCAGCATCAGTTAGTGGTTAATACTACTAATTGTTGGGTGTGTGGGTTGATGCCACATACTACGGATAAGGGAATTCCATATCTGGTGTTACCGTATAGTTCCCAAGGGTCAGCTCGAGCATTCCAAACAATGTTTCGAAGCGCACTGGGTTTCCACCCCATTCGAGAACCACGTTCCCCCTACTCTGGTCCTACCTCGTATCAGAAGCCTTTGTCGATAGCCATAGAGGATTTAGATAGCGATATCTATGATCCCTCGCTTATTCCTGAAGAAGAGGTACAAGCCTATAGAGTCCTAAGTAGAGGCGAATATAGTGTGTTCACTAGCGAAAAGCAGCTTAAAAGCTCGCCTCCAATATGGGTCGTACCCCACACTGGTAATTTTTGTCTTATGGGTCGTGGTCGAAGATCGCAAGCCCGACTTGGAGCAAGTGCTTGCACTGAAAATTACATTTTGCCGATGTCCTCGTCCCCTGTGTTTCTGGCTGCCAAGGGTACATACTTTATCTGTTATGATCGTGCATATGCATGGTTGCCCGCTGACTTCATGGGCTCATGCTTCATTGCAAATCTGTTGCCTCCGACGTTCACTGTAGATGCCGATTATCACAAGACTAGAGTTGTGCGAGGCGTAGTTAGCGAAGAGGATACTGCCGGTCAAGAGGCAGGAGACTTTTTCAAGGGTTTCCTCCCGTTTTGGGGACCTATGGTTAACAGTAGGAACCTGAGACAGTTGACTCGAGTGGTAGAATCGACAGCTAATATTACTGCCAGTGCCCTTGGTAATATCACCACAGAACTTCAGGCGGAGAGACTTATGACGTTACAAAACCGTATGGTTTTAGATGTCATCTTAGCAGATCGCGGTGGGGTATGTAAGGTGATCCATTCGAGCTGCTGCATTTTCATTCCAGATAATGCTCCAACTGTCTATCAAGCCATCTCGAGGTTGCATAAGATCTCCGAATCCATACACGTGGATGTAGGGGATTGGACGCTGCTAGGATGGTTTTGGGGCCTGATGTCGACTTGGGGTTGGAAAATTCTGATGATCATCGGAGTTGTGGTAGTGTTCCTGTTCACGTGTTGCCTTTGTGTGCAGTGTGGTCCTGCCTTATGTGGCCTTTGTGCTACAACGTGTATGAGACAACCATCTGTTACCAAGGGGACTCAGTTGGACAGAGCTATGATACAGCAACATCTCGATGGTCTGATGAATATCGAATATGATTCCGACTAGTGCTTGCCTACATGAGGGCAAAAGGAGCGTCTGAGGTTCCGTGACAATTGTAAGTGGTGCTTTCGATTCGCACGAATATAGTCGAGTCTGGTATCTATGAACCGCAAATGACGAGTTTAGTAAGTGTGCGCAGTTTCGCTGTGCTAGCTTAAACCGTTCATTTGTTATGTGGGTTTTTCATCTGTACCCACGGGTTCCATCTTAGATACGGCATCCATTTTGTCTCTTGCCCTCAAGTAGCCAGCGAACGGACGTTGTCCGCTTCGCGACCCTGGGACTCCCAAGATATTTGCGGAAGACACATGTTCTTTGTAAGTGTCTTTATGACGAGGGGGATGCTACTGTAAGGCAGATAACGCCGCATGAGGCTCATCTTGCCGCACGGGCTTATTGTCTCAGCCGTGCATCTCATTAGGCACGTCCCTTTGATGCCTGCATCTCGTGTTTCCCGTTACCTCCCCTTTTACACCCTTTCCGATCTCCCCACTGTCTCCGTCTTCCTCTACACCTGTCCTTGTTCCTATTTCGATCTGTTTTACTGCTGATTGGAATTTGCTAATGGTGGGAAGATGTTTTTTTTACAGTTGGGAACCGCCAAATGTTTCCGCACTTATGTTTCGGATCGTATGTGTTTCAAAGTGACCAAAGCGACCCCTCTGGGGGATAATTGTGAGAACCGGGTTGTAAACTTTTGTGTTCAATGTTATCCTATGGGTAAAAACTGTATAAAAGGAGCGATCCACAGAACCAATTTGAAGCAGTCTCCCCAAGTTGCACGCTGTGTACTTGTCGTGATCTCTGTGTTCCCTGCAGCAAATAAACCTTGAATCTTTGACGCCGAAGGAAGTGTCCCGTGTCTCTGTGACTTGTACGCCGGAGCAGGTTACCCACGAAGGTTTCAGGTGTTGTGCCCTGGCACCGCTGGGTCTTACAGAACCCAGTCCTTCACAACCTCACTACATAATACTCCACTTTCCTAGAGGCAGAATTTGTGGTTGGTTGTGTTTGTTTGCAGATCCTTAGTCACAACGAATGAAAAGCTGCTAGTAGAGGATGACATGGCTGGATTAGGGGGAAAGGAGGCGTCCATCATGTGTGTTATGTTAAGTTAAAAGATTTGCAGAGCGTACTACCACTTCAAGGGTCTCTTAGAGGTAACGGGCAGGTTGAAAGCATAAAGAACAGAGAAAAGTGACCCTTCATAGGATTTATTAAAGTGATTGGGTGTGATGAAATAACTTTGTTTTGAGTTCGTTTTTGAAATGGGAGTGATTGACAAAAGCTCTTGTGGCCACAGGCAGAGCATTCCAGAAGGTATGAGTGAGGACAGAAAAAGAAGCAAAGAGCAGGAGATGCTCAACAGAAAGAGGAGGCCTTTTGGGATAGTATCTAGGCAGGAAAGAGGCGATGAAGCCAGGGGAGGAACCATAAGGGAACGGTAAACAAAGGATACAGTCTCGTAAGAGACCCTCACCTCATTCATTGATTGATTGCTTTTTAGGTCGAGGACCGAGAAGGCTGCGCTTCCGCAGTCTCCGGGAGGAGAATTAATGCTTCTTAGTAGGGCTGTAGAACCCGCCTCCCTGCCCAGTCTCTCCTCCATTGGCTGACTTCCTAAACGGAGGCCAGCCATTGGAGGAGAGAGCCGTCACTCCGATTTAGCCCCGTCTTTTTCGGATTTGGGGGCGTAAGTTTTGCTGTTCTTTAGACAGTGACGTTGTCTGTCACTGAGAACCTCAAAACCACGCCCCCATTCCGAAAAAGACGGAAGCTTGCGGCCGCCATTTTTTTTTTGTCCCGAAGACGAGCTGCAGGACTCCCTTCATCCTCGCCTGTGCTGCCGGGCTCTATTCCGCATTGTACCAATATCTTATTCACTGTCGGCGGGCGAGCGGGAAGCCAGCTAGGCAGGATCCCCTCAGGAGACAGCCCTAGCCCCCCCGCCACCCCTCGGCACCTTGCCTGCAGGGCCCCAGGATGTATCCAGAGTCCCCGTAGGATCAGGGCAGCGAGATCAGCGCAGCGGCGATGTTCGCCTCTCTGGGGTTGCTGCGGTCCGTTAAGAGAAAATGGCAGGCGCGCCCGCAAACGGCCAGGAGTCTCCCAGCGGCGCGTTACCCGTAAGCCTCCGACAGTTTGCTAAGCCGCCTCTCCTCTCAACACCGAAAAGGCCGTCGGCATCAGGTCTGCAGTGATGAAGCTCGGGGGCTCAGTCAGGCACCGTAGCTCTCGACCAGGCCGCAGTCCCTGCCTTCCCCGATCCGTGGTGGGGCCGCGTTGTGGAGGCCTCCGGTGGCAATCGGGCAGAGCGACAGCGTGCATGCAGCCCTCCGATGCCGTTCTTGAAGTCCCCAGTTCCTGTGCTGATCCAGCGTGGCCCTCAGTGAGCCACTACCCTCCTCCAGGGGGGCTCCGCAGGATACTGACACTGTCCACTCACACCAGGGCCCAGAAGGCCCCGATCTCCAAGATGGCGACCACGACCCGGCAGGGCAGCGCGCTCATCCGCTGGGTCCGATCTCGTCACCCCCCGCCGGTTCCGGGGGTCAGCATGGCTCAGCTCCGCCACCCAGGTACTTCCGCCATATGGGGAGCCGAGTCGTGGGCCCCCCGCTGCTATCGAGCTGCTTAAGATCGCTAAAGATGCTGGCGGCGGCCCAGGGCTCCCACGACGTGCGTCCTACTGCGTTGTCAGTCAGGCCACGCCTCAAAATACTTTTTAAGTGGGCCTATATATTGGTAGAACCGAGGAAACATTCAGATTGCTTTTCCCATCCTCCACACTCCATTCCTAATGTTAATGGCGCTTAAGGCATCCAGTTTTGAAATTGCTTTTAATCCTGTAATGCTCCTTAGCCAACAGGTGGTGAAGGATTCGAGATGGCATAATTCAACAGGAATATGGAGCTCACCTTGTACATCTAAATGAAAATTGCTATCTTTGTGCTTTCCTTCTACTTTTTATGTCAGTGGTTTTTAAATTGTGCCTAAGTGTATTATTCTCTTTAATTTTCTTCTGTTTTATAGGCTTTGAGCAAAGCCCTTTTGGCGCTTCGTGCAGAAATTACTGCTCACGCTGAACAACCTATTTCACTCTCTCACTTTCACTACCTCACTCTCTCTCCATCACTATCTACCTCACTCACTCTCTCTAACTAACTCACTCTATCACTCTCACTACCTCACTCTCTCAACATCACTACTCCACTAAATCTATCTCACTAACTCACAACTCACTCTATCAAAGCCTCAATACCTCACTCACTCACTACCTTAATTTCTATCTCACTACCTCACAACTTCACTCTCTCTCTCTAACTCAATACCTCACTCTCTCTATATCTCACTACCTCACACTCTCTTTCTATCTCACTAATTCACTTTCAATATCTCTTTCACTACCTCACTCTCTCTCCAGCTCACTACCTCACGACCTCACTCTCTATTTCTATTTCACTACCTCTAACAACACTATCCCTCACAAACTCACTCTTGGACTACCTCACTCTCTCTGTCTCTCACTACCTCACTCTCTATCTACCTCACTCTCTCTCTCACTACCTCACTCTCTCTACCTCACTACTCCACTCTATCAATCTCGCTACCTCACTATCTCACAACTTCTCTCTCTCAAAACGTAACTACCTCACTCTCTCACTACCCCACTCTATATCTCACTACCTCACAACTTCACTCTCTCTCTCTCTAACTCACTACCTCACTCACTCTCTCTCTATCTCACTACCTCACTCTCTCTATTTCTATCTCACTAACTCACTTTCACTCTCTCACTACCTAACAACATCACTCTCTGTTTCTATCCCACTACCTCAAAACATCCCTCTCCCTCACTAACTCACTCTTTCACTACCTCACTCTCTCTCACTACCTCACTCACTATCTACCTCACTCTCTCTCTCTCTCACTACCTCACTCTATCTCTATTTCACTACCTCACTCTCTCTCTCTATGTCACTACCTCACTCTATCTCTATCTCACTACCTCACTCGCTCTCTGCTAATGCAATAGGTCTCGCATATGCAAGCAAATAAGCTATTGCCAATACAAATGACAATGCCATTTATTTAGGGATACAGAAAAAAAAATAATGAGCAATGCCAATAGCTCTACCTATAATATTGCCGAGACCATTGCATTGTAAATGCTTGTTTAATATCGCATCCAAATCCACAAAAAAGAAGGTGTCTGAAACAGACTCTACAAGGAGAACAGTTTTGTTTTGAGCATTTTGCAAACTTTAAAAGAAGAGTTTTTCAGTTCAAATGGAGAGGATGCACATTCCAGGCCTGAGAGTTGATAACAGTAAAGTGTGGCATTATGGCTAAGTAAGCTTCATGTGCCTCAAAGTAAGTTTGGCACCGAAAAGGATGCTGAGATTTCGAGGTCTGAAAGGAGGTGTTGGAGGAGCTCAAGCTACCGATTAGAGGACCGGGTGGAGGGCTTCTCAAAGACAAAGAACTCTGTTATGTCAGGGTTGAGCCGAAAAGAGCTGGAATTCATCCAGCTGGCCACCGAGCACAGGTCTTCTTTACAATGGTTCTGAAGAAAATCTAAAGATCTGTCCAATGCAGAATGTTCTGGGTGCCCTTTCACAGAGAATCTAAGGTCATAAGATGTTTTTCACTTAGGAAGGGCTGCGGAGAGATCTAATGGGTAGTGGGGGAGTGTGGCTCAATGATTAGAGTGGCAGACCCTGATGCAGAGGTCTAGCCCGGGACCAGGGTTCAATTCCCCGCCTCGGCGGGTCTTGGGCTCAAAATTCCACGGACCTGATAATTCTCGCCTCGGTGCCTTTTCCAATCATGGAGTCCCACTCTGCAACTCTGGGCAATAGCTTGCTTAATCTCCACAACGGCCCCCACAACGCTAAGGATGCCTGGCCTCCACCCTGGGGGTGCCCAGGAGTGGACGCCTCACAGGGAAAGCCAGGATGGGTTCCACAGCGGTATTCGTACAAGCGCCTTGAGACCCTTGCGGGTGAGTAGTGCGCTATACAAGTATCAATTTACATTTTTACAATTTACATTTACAATTGGGTGAGGGCAGCCGAGCCTCCCACATCTGGAACGATGCTGAGGTCATTGGTAGCAGACACAGACACAGTCTAAGTGCCGGGGCTGGGGCGAAAGCCAGACGCATAGTGCTTGTAAAGAGTGTGCTTCGAAGTGTTCAGACAGGTGTTAGTTGATGCAGCTTTCCACAATCATAGCAGTCAGAGGCAGCAGTGAAATAGGGCAGTAGTCTGATAAAATGGATGCAATAGGTAGTCAGTGTAGGCATTACAACAAGGGGACGCAACTGAATAAAATAAGGAGCCTGAGTATCGGATGCTTGGGTGTGAATTGCCTGCAGAGGTTGTAGCAGGTAAGCACAAATACCTAAATAGGTGTCATTACAATAATATAATATGGATCATATTGATGCCATGATGATGGTGGGCTGATGGGCACCAAAAGGGTAGAAAGGGAGAAGTGGGCGTAACTTTTTCAAAACAAAGGTGCCCAAGGAAACAACTGAGGAGAGCCTGCATTGTATTTGAATGGAGCGCTCAGTCCTGTCAGCCAAGCTTCCCACAGATTGGGAGGGTGCACGGCAACTGCTGAGGTCAGTCGGCCAGAGAGGAGGCTGCCAAGGTTTGGACAGGCCGCCAGCGAGCACGATCTTGTTTTCTTTAGTTTTAACCAGTGGTGGCACATCCACAGGCGCACTGTGGCAAGACACTGCCGACTGGAAGAAGTATCAGTGGGACAACTCAGTCTGCACAGCATTTGACTGTTTGCACAGCAATAGAATTAATCAAAATAAAAAATGACGGTGCCACACGGCAGATCCCAAGGGGAAATACAAATCGTCAGGCCGGCAGGCTCCCTTGAGGAATCTTGAGATGATCAGGTTTGCAGGAAGCATGAGACAGAGCGAGTTGGCATAGCGAGGTGTAGTGCCAATGATGTGTGACTCAGCAAGGTGTTTGGTACTCATGTTGAGGTGTGGGCAGAGTACGAGGAGCACATGGACCATTAACACAGTGTGTGGTGACTGCAGGTGTGTGCAGAGTATGAGGAGCACTGGGACCATTAACACAGTGTGTGCTGACTGCAGGTGTGTGCAGAGTATGAGGAGCACTGGGACCATTAACACAGTGTGTGGTGACTGCAGGTGTGTGCAGAGTATGAGGAGCACTGGGACCATTAACACAGTGTGCGGTGGCTGGGGGTGTGTGCAGAGCATGAGGGGTACAGGGACCATTAACACAGTGTGCGGTGGCTGGGGGTGTGTGCAGAGCATGAGGGGTACAGGGACCATTAACACAGTGTGCGGTGGCTGGGGGTGTGTGCAGAGTATGAGGAGCACTGGGACCATTAACACAGTGTGCGGTGGCTGGGGGTGTGTGCAGAGCATGAGGGGTACAGGGACCATTAACACAGTGTGTGGTGACTGCAGGTGTGTGCAGAGTATGAGGAGCACTGGGACCATTAACACAGTGTGTGGTGACTGCAGGTGTGTGCAGAGTAGGAGGAGCACGGGGACCATTAACACAGTGTGTGGTGACTGCAGGTGTGTGCAGAGTATGAGGAGCACTGGGACCATTAACACAGTGTGCGGTGGCTGGGGGTGTGTGCAGAGTATGAGGAGCACTGGGACCATTAACACAGTGTGCGGTGGCTGGGGGTGTGTGCAGAGCATGAGGGGTACAGGGACCATTAACACAGTGTGCGGTGGCTGGGGGTGTGCGCAGAGTATGAGGAGCACTGGGACCATTAACACAGTGTGTGGTGACTGCAGGTGTGGGCAGAATATGAGGAGCACTGGGACCATTAACACAGTGTGTGGTGACTGCAGGTGTGTGCAGAGTATGAGGAGCACTGGGACCATTAACACAGTGTGTGGTGGCTGGAGGTGTGGGCAGAGTATGAGGAGCACAGGGAACATTAACACAGTGTGTGGTGACTGCAGGTGTGTGCAGAGTATAAGGAGCACAGGGACCATTAACACAGTGTGCGGTGGCTGGGTGTGTGTGCAGAGTATGAGGAGCACTGGGACCATTAACACAGTGTGTGGTGACTGCAGGTGTGTGCAGAGTATGAGGAGCACAGGGAACATTAACACAGTGTGTGGTGACTGCAGGTGTGTGCAGAGTATAAGGAGCACAGGGACCATTAACACAGTGTGCGGTGGCTGGGTGTGTGTGCAGAGTATGAGGAGCACTGGGACCATTAACACAGTGTGTGGTGACTGCAGGTGTGTGCAGAGTATGAGGAGCACTGGGACCATTAACAAAGTGTGCGGTGGCTGGGGGTGTGCGCAGAGTATGAGGAGCACTGGGACCATTAACACAGTGTGTGGTGACTGCAGGTGTGTGCAGAGTATGAGGAGCACTGGGACTATTAACACAGTGTGTGGTGACTGCAGGTGTGGGCAGAGTATGAGGAGCACTGTGACCATTAACACAGTGTGCGGTGGCTGGGGGTGTGTGCAGAGTATGAGGAGCACTGGGACCATTAACACAGTGTGCGGTGGCTGGGGGTGTGTGCAGAGTATGAGGAGCACTGGGACCATTAACACAGTGTGCGGTGGCTGGGGGTGTGGGCATCGCATGAGGAGCACTGGGACCATTAACACAGTGTGCGGTGGCTGGGGGTGTGCGCAGAGTATGAGGAGCACTGGGACCATTAACACAGTGTGTGGTGACTGCAGGTGTGTGTAGAGTATGAGGAGCACTGGGACCATTAACACAGTGTGTGGTGACTGCAGGTGTGGGCAGAGTATGAGGAGCACTGGGACCATTAACACAGTGTGCGGTGGCTGGGAGTGTGTGCAGAGTATGAGGAGCACTGGGACCATTAACACAGTGTGCGGTGGCTGGGGGTGTGTGCAGAGTATGAGGAGCACTGGGACCATTAACACAGTGTGCTGTGGCTGGGGGTGTGTGCAGAGTATGAGGAGCATTGGGACCATTAACACAGTGTGCGGTGGCTGGGGGTGTGTGCAGAGTATGAGGAGCACTGGGACCATTAACACTGTGGTGGCTGAGGGTGTGTGCAGAGTATGAGGAGCACTAGGACCATTAACACAGTGTGCGGTGGCTGGGGGGTGTGCAGAGTATGAGGAGCACTGTGACCATTAACACAGTGTGCGGTGGCTGGGGGTGTGTGCAGAGTATGAGGAGCACTGGGACCATTAACACAGTGTGCGGTGGCTGGGGGTGTGTGCAGAGTATGAGGAGCACTGGGACCATTAACACAGTGTGCGGTGGCAGGGGGTGTGGGCATCGCATGAGGAGCACTGGGACCATTAACACAGTGTGCGGTGGCTGGGGGTGTGCGCAGAGTATGAGGAGCACTGGGACCATTAACACAGTCTGTGGTGACTGCAGGTGTGTGCAGAGTATGAGGAGCACTGGGACCATTAACACAGTGTGTGGTGACTGCAGGTGTGGGCAGAGTATGAGGAGCACTGGGACCATTAACACAGTGTGCGGTGGCTGGGGGTGTGTGCAGAGTATGAGGAGCACTGGGACCATTAACACAGTGTGCGGTGGCTGGGGGTGTGTGCAGAGTATGAGGAGCACTGGGACCATTAACACTGTGGTGGCTGGGGGTGTGTGCAGAGTATGAGGAGCACTGGGACCATTAACACAGTGTGCGGTGGCTGGGGGTGTGGGCATCGCATGAGGAGCACCGGGACCATTAACACGGTGTGTGGTGGTTGGAGGTGTGGGCAGAGTATGAGGTGAACAGGGACCATTAACACAGTGTGAGGTGACTGCAGGTGTGTGCTGAGTATGAGGAGCACTGGGACCATTAACACAGTATGCGGTGGCTGGGGGTGTGTGCAGAGTATGAGGAGCACTGGGACCATTAACACAGTGTGCGGTGGCTGGGGGTGTGTGCAGAGTATGAGGAGTACTGGGACCATTAACACAGTGTGCGGTGGCTGGGGGTGTGTGCAGAGTATGAGGGGTACAGGGACCATTAACACAGTGTGCGGTGACTGCAGGTGTGTGCAGAGTATGAGGAGCACTGGGACCATTAACACAGTGTGCGGTGGCTGGGGGTGTGTGCAGAGTATGAGGAGCACTGGGACCATTAACACAGTGTGCGGTGGCTGGGGGTGTGTGCAGAGTATGAGGAGCACTGGGACCATTAACACAGTGTGCGGTGGCTGGGGGTGTGGGCATCGCATGAGGAGCACCAGGACCATTAACACAGTGTGTGGTGGCTGGAGGTGTGGGCAGAGTATGAGGACCACAGGGACCATTAACACAGTGTGTGGTGACTGCAGGTGTGTGCAGAGTATGAGGAGCACTGGGAACATTAACACAGTGTGCGGTGGCTGGGGGTGTGTGCAGAGTATGAGGAGCACTGGGACCATTAACACAGTGTGTGGTGGCTGGAGGTGTGGGCAGAGTATGAGGAGCAAAGGGACCATTAACACAGTGTGAGGTGACTGCAGATGTGTGCAGAGTATGAGGAGCACTGGGACCATTAACACAGTGTGTGGTGGTTGGGGGTGTGGGCAGAGTATGAGGGGTACAGGGACCATTAACACAGTGTGCGGTGGCTGGGGGTGTGTGCAGAGTATGAGGAGCAAAGGGGCCATTAACACTGTGGTGGCTGGAGGTGTGGGCAGAGGGAAACAACACTTACAACGCAACTTTACAACGCACTACCTTTACAACGAAACATTTACAATGCAACATCCATTACAACGCATGCCACTACAACGCAACCATTACAACGCATGTCACTACAACGCATACCACTACAACGCATGTCATTACAACGCAGTCATTACACCGCATACCATTACAACGCATACCTACACTATCCAACACTTACCCTACTGTTGCACCCCCTGGAGTTAGAATAGTAATTTTTACCCCTACACTATCCAATACTTACCCTACTGTTGCACCCCCTGGAGTTAGAATAGTAATTTTTACCCCTACACTATCCAATACTTACCCTACTGTTGCACCCCCCTGGAGTTAGAATAGTAATTTTTACCCCGACACTATCCAATACTTACCCTACTGTTGCACCCCCTGGAGTTAGAATATTAATTTTTACCCCTACACTATCCAATACTTACCCTACTGTTGCACCCCCCTGGAGTTAGAATAGTAATTTTTACCTCTACACTATTGAATACTTACCATACATGCAATGTAATGGTATGCGTTGTAATGGTATGCGTTGTAAATGTGGTACGCGTTGTAGTGGAATGCGTTGTAAAGGTAGTTTCAAAGAATTCGCTGTAATGGCATGCGTTGTAATGGAATGCGTTGTAATGGATGTTGCCATGTAAAAAATGCGTTGTAAAGGTATGCGTTGTAAAAGTATGCGTTGTAACAACATACATCCGTGGGCAGAGTATGAGGAGCACAGGGACCATTAACACAGTGTGTGGTGACTGGAGGTGTGGGCAGAGTATGAGGAGTACAGGGACCATTAACACAGTGTGGGGTGGCGGGGGTGTGGGCATCGCATGAGGAGCACAGGGACCATTAACACAGTGTGTGGTGACTGGAGGTGTGGGCAGAGTATGAGGAGTACAGGGACCATTAACACAGTGTGGGGTGGCTGGGGGTGTGGGCATCGCATGAGGAGCACAGGGATCATTAACACAGTGTGTGGTGGCTGGGGGTGTTTGGGCAGAGCATGAGGATCACAGGGACCATTAACACAGTGTGTGGTGGCTGGAGGTGTGGCAGAGTATGAGGAGCACATGGACCATTAACACAGTGTGTGGTGGCTGGGGGTGTACGGGCAGGGCACGAAGAGCACAGGGACCAATAACACAGTGTGTGGTGGCTGCAGGTGTGTGCAGAGTATGAGGAGAACAGGGATCATTAATACAGTGTGTGGTGGCTGGAGGTGTGGGCAGAGTATGAGGGGCACCTGGATCATTAACACAGTGTGCGGTGGATGGGGGTGTGGGCAGAGTATGATGAGCACAGGGATCTTTAACACAGTGTGTGGTGGCTGGGGGTGTGGGCAGAGTATGATGAGCACAGGGATCTTTAACACAGTGTGTGGTGGCTGGGGGTGTGGGCATCGCATGTGGAGCACAGGGATCATTAACACAGTGTGTGGGGGCTGCAGGTGTGGGCAGAGTATGAGGGGCACAGGGACCATTAACACAGTGTGTGGTGACTACAGGTGTGGGCAGAGTATGAGGAGCACAGGGATCATTAACACAGTGTGCGGTGGCTGGAGGTGTGGGCACAGTCTGAGGAGCACAGGGACCAATAACACAGTGTGTGGTGGCTGGGGGTGTGGGCAGAGTAGGAGGTGCACAGGGCCCTCTAACACAGTGTGTGGTGGTTGGGGGTGTGGGCATCGCATGAGGAGCACAGGGACCATTAACATAGTGTGTGGTGGCTGGGGGTGTACGGGCAGGGCACGAAGAGCACAGGGACCAATAACACAGTGTGCGGTGGCTGGAGGTGTGGGCAGAGTATGAGGAGCACAGGGATCATTAACAGTGTGTGGTGGCTGGGGGTGTGGGCAGGGCATGAGGAGCACTGGGACCATTAACACAGTGTGCGGTGGCTGGGGGTGTGTGCAGAGCATGAGGAGCACTGGGACCATTAACACAGTGTGCGGTGGCTGGGGGTGTGTGCAGAGTAAGAGGAGCACAAGGGCCATCAACACAGTGTGTGGTGTCTGGAGTTGATGGCAGAATATGAGGAGCACAGGGACCATTAACACAGTGTGCGGTGGCTGGGGGTGTGGGCACAGTCTGAGGAGCACAGGGACCAATAACACAGTGTGTGGTGACTGGGGGTGTGGGCAGAGTAGGAGGTGCACAGGGCCCTCTAACACAGTGTGTGGTGGTTGGGGGTGTGGGCAGAGTATGAGGAGCACAGGGCCCTCTAACACAGTGTGTGGTGGCTGGAGGTGTATGGGCAGAGTATGAGGAGCACAGGGATCATTAACAGTGTGTGGTGGCTGGAGGTGTGGGCAGAGTATCAGGATTACATGGACCATTCACTCAGTGGGTGGTGGCTGGAGGTGTGGGCAGAGCATGAGGGGCACAGGGACCGTTAACACAGTGTGTGGTGGCTGGGGGCGTATCGGCAGAGTATGAGGAGCAAAGGGACCATTAACACAGTGTGTGGTGGCTGGAGGTGTGGGCAGAGTATGAGGAGCAAAGGGATCATTAACACAGTGTGTGGTGGCTGGGGGCGTATCGGCAGAGTATGAGGAGCAAAGGGACCATTAACACAGTGTGTGGTGGCTGGAGGTGTGGGCAGAGTATGAAGAGCACAGGGACCAATAACACAGTGTGCGGTGGCTGGAGGTGTGGGCAGAGTATGAGGAGCACAGGGATCATTAACACAGTGTGTGGTGGCTGGAGGTGTGGGCAGAGTATGAAGAGCACAGGGACCAATAACACAGTGTGCGGTGGCTGGAGGTGTGGGCAGAGTATGAGGAGCACAGGGATCATTAACAGTGTGTGGTGGCTGGAGGTGTGGGCAGAGTATCAAGAGCACATGGACCATTCACACAGTGTGTGGTGGCTGGAGGTGTGGGCAGAGTATGAGGAGCAAAGGGATCATTAACACAGTGTGTGGTGGCTGGAGGTGTGGGCAGAGTATGAGGAGCAAAGGGATCATTAACACAGTGTGTGGTGGCTGGGGGTGTTTGGGCAGAGCATGAGGGGCACAGGGACCGTTAACACAGTGTGTGGTGGCTGGAGGTGTGTGCAGAGTATCAGGAGCACAGGGACCATTAACACAGTGTGTGCTGGCTAGAGATTGGGGCAGAGTATGAGGAGCATAGGGACCACATGGACACAGTGTGAGGTAGTATGAGGTGCATGAAGTGACAGTGTGAGGAGTCTTTAGGCTAGTGACACTGTGGGGAGAGCTTGAGGGGCGCATGGACAGAACATGAGGGGCTTAAGGCCCTTAGACACAGTGTCTAGTAGCTTGGAGCTCTTAGAGAAACTGAGGATTCTGAAGCACAAGGACATACTGTGAAGTACCTGGTGGCGCATGGCGAGAGTGTGAGCGGCTTCGTGCCCATGGACTCAGTATGGAGTAATGGGCAGAAACTGTGAAAGCTTGTACTAGTCTAGAGGAGGATTTTTTCAGTCTGTCACCCTCCTGGACGCCAAAGACGATGCGCGCCCATAGCATGCATTACATAGAAAATATATTATTCACTATAAGCTCGTTCAGGCTTCAGAATGCGAGGTCTCCATGGATGGCAGGACACTTCAGAGAAGAAAGCTACATAAAGTCCTGCACAAATCAAATGTAGGAAGTACTGAGCAACTTTAATACTTACTTTTATTTTGGCACCAGCCATTATGTAAAATAAAAACTTGGGATCACTTCTATTTTTAGGTGAACATTCTTACGCGTTTACTGACCCAGCAGACAGAGTGCACCATTATTTTGTGGTGTATTGTTGTGTTGTTTGACCCTCTTTGAAAGAGTGCACTGGGTACCATCCTTAGTTTTGTCAATGCACATAGGCACAAGCACATTCTGACTTTATTTCACAGCCTAAATCTCATGGATGTCTCACCTGTAACACTGAGCTCCAGAATGCCCTCCTCATAACCTTTTGAGACAGGATCCTCAAAGAAGCACCTGTACTGCCCTTCATCGGGGATGCTGATATTCCGGATCCTGAGGCCCACGCTTCCGGAGTGGATGTTGTCTGTGATGAGCTCTGTCCTGCCCTGGTACTCTGGAAGCTGCTGGTCATTCTCGTCTCTGCCCTTGCGGTAGAGGTGCACCGGGGAGTGGTACTGAGAGCGGAACCAGCGGATCTCCATGTCTGATGCATTGATGGGTGGAGAGAGGTGGCAGATGAACACCACCTCTGCTCCCACAGTGGCGTTGACGAGGTGCTCTGGGGTGAGAACCGAGAACTTCGCTGTGTAAAGACAGAAGGAAGCTCCAAACATGAATACATATTGTTGAAATCTCAAAAATCTAGAACAACATAGAAGTCTAAAGATAGGAGAAAACACCTGAGTTTGAAGCCACATTTCACTACTCAACAAAATTAGATCTATTAATTCTGGAAGTTTACAACAGTACTTTCAATCACATCATGCACATTTCAAGTCAGAGAACTCATGTTCGAAAAGATTTGTGTGTAGCTTCTATTGAATGGAGCACAATTCCCAGTGCTTACTTTAAGCCGATGGTTGCAGGTGGGGAATAGCACTTATTTTTCCTCAACAGACTCTGATATAGAACAATAGAGCAAAAAAAACAAAAGAGGGAAAGAAGAAGGAAGTGAAAGACGGCGAGCAGAGACAAAGGGAGGAAGCAGGGATGAAAAAGAACCTACAAGAGTGAAATAAAGAAGCAGGGACTGTCTCCTAGTGGATATGAGGGGGAATGAACATTAGGCAGCTTTGGTATTCAGCAACTCTGCCTTCAATCAACACCACGTTAGGCCCCAGTACTTAGGGGCATATTAGCAACGGCCAGCGATAATTATCACTGGCCGTGCTTAGCGATAATTAGATTATCGCAGGCTAGCTCTGCTTTTTATCGCCCTGGTAGCGCGTAATTAACAACGAGTTACTCCAGGGCGATAACAATTCCAGAAACAGCAGAGTTATCTCCCTTTTTGCAGGGAACATCGCTGGTTTTCCAGCGGTGTTCCCTGCAAAAGGGTGATAACCTTGCTGATACGACCCACAGGGTCGTATCAGCACAATCCACCCCCTATGTTAGGGGTGGCTAAGTCAAGAATTTAGCAGACGTTTTTCTCCAAAAACTAATGTCTGCTAAAATGCTAGGGCATCCTTGCTGATAGCGCGAAACCGCGCTATTGATGTCCTGACATGTAGTGTATGACAGGAACGTCCACTTTGCTTCTCATTAGAGATGCAAAGGTAGGCGTAGTGCAAAAGGGTGCTAAGATGCGACTATGCATGTTAGCACCCTCTTGTAAATAGGGCGATATTTTTATCTCCGCTTTTTGGTCTTTTTAAGCCAAAAAAGCAGAGATAAAGCCCTTGTAAATATGCCCCTTAACCTTTTACAAATGATTCACTTATTTTTCCAGTCAGAGAACTTGTGTTACAACACGTATTGGTTTAGCTTCTCTGCATTGGGGCACAATTTTAATCAGTGAAACCTACAGTGTATCTAGGATGTATTTGAAGAGTAATTACATATCTTCACAAGTACACAGGGGTAGGAATACCTACTCTGATATATCTAGGATTTCGACTGAACCTCCTGCCTCTCTAAATGTTGCCTCTATCCTCCTTTACAGTGTGACATGAGGGCCTGTGTGCCTGCATGCAGTACATGGGTGTTAGTGGCGCGGACTGGGGACCGGCAGCTTGTTGTTACTGGCAATTCTTGTTTTAGAAACTCCTTAGTAGTGAAATAGGCAGAGTTCTGTTCCCTCTATCAGCTATTGCTTCACAAACATGTTCCAATGGATCCGCAACCCTCGTCGGCCCAGCCGCCATCTCAGCTTCATAACTGC
The DNA here is from genome assembly GCF_964263255.1 of Lissotriton vulgaris. Classification (NCBI taxonomy): domain Eukaryota; kingdom Metazoa; phylum Chordata; class Amphibia; order Caudata; family Salamandridae; genus Lissotriton; species Lissotriton vulgaris. Next base: position 1,901,117,171 of record NC_141693.1, read on the forward strand.
TGACCCTACAGTGGGGGGGTGATACAAGCTTTAGGGCTAGAGCCCTATTAGCCTGGTCCATGCTGCCCTGGGAAAGTACTAGAGCAAGTCACTTAAACACCTCAGAAGGGTCTATCTGTCAAGCCCTGATCGCCCATCCCTTCTACAACTGTCCATCCCCCTAGATCTATCTCACTCTTTTCAACACTCTGGCTCAGCAGCTGTGGGTGTCAAGTAGTGAAAAGAAGCAGCAAGGCTTCCATTTCCTGCCAGGTAAATGTATCGATTAGCAAAAGAACACAGAAATGCCTGCCTGATCCTGTAGTCCTCCTGTGCAGGGAACACACTCGTATTGGTGCCGGAAACAGCTGGTCACCTGGCCAGAGTCAGAGACAGTAGAGGAAAATGAAGCTCGAATCCAGCCATGCTGTCGGTAAAAGGCCTTGGTAGAGATAGGCACAGGGAACAGAGTGAGTCTCAGACACAAGTATTTAAATCCACCAGAAAAAAATGATACAGAGGCAACAAACGAATCTGAGAGCCCAAGACATTGGGCACGAAGGAGACGGTTCTGTTTCAACAACAGGGAGAGTGGGAAACTACTAGCCATGGTAATTGGCTTCTATTATAAATTACAGCAGGAACCGCACACTATAGACAAGAAACAGACAAATGAAAACAAACACTGCTCTAAGAAGCAACCGCTAAAGTCTTTTCAAGAGACACAAGGCCAATCGCCCCTACAAAACGACATTAGGTCCTCCCGTCGCCAGTGAACTTGTTTTTTTTACTAGTGCAGGAGTTGGATAATGTCTCCCTCCAAGAGGCCTACACATAGCAGATCCTTGTGAGGGGCACTTTAATGAGTTTGGGGGATATACTTAGGTTGTTACCTAGTTATGCTCACTTCATTGTTCAAATTTTCTGACATCTCCCCCAACCACCTCTCCTCCCCCTCAGTCACCACCTCCTTCACCTATTGACCCTAACTGTGAACTCTCGTATGTCCCAATTACAGCAGACCCACGTATTTCTTCAAATTAGATTTATCGCACCCCACACACCACACCCCTCCTTCCTCCACCCAAGACAGTTCCCTAATACTGATCACTTCGCAAATACACTGTGATCCCCACACTTGTCCATTTCCCTCTATCACTTTACCCTCTGTTCTCTCCCATCTTTCTCATAGCTTACTCCATTCCATTCCCCTGAAAAACCTCTCATCTCCTACACATACTCCCACCAATGACCTCCCACCATCCAAACACACTTCAATCCCACCTACATTTGCACTAACTCCACCTTCTCATATCCACCTAGCAATTGCAACCAGAAACATACACAGACTCTCACACGACGTCCCCCCGGTGTCCACACACCCACCTAACCGTGTCAACCAACACATCCTGTTTCTACACATTCACCTAACTGCATCCTCTAACCTGTGTATGCAAATACCCTCAAACCAAACCCCAACATGACCAAACCAAAAAAGGCAAAAACAGATAACATTGCCTCAGATATCAGACTCTTAAACTGCATGCAACGAGGGATCTCTTCTAGAAACCTTCAAAACCAAAGAGCTGAGAAACAGTTCCATAGCAAATTGTTGTAGTAGAGTTTATGTACAGCGTATCTAAGTCTCTGTGTATAATTGAGCGTTGTTTTCTTTCTGTTTTCAAGGGGCTCTGGGCACTAATCACAGGTTTGTGGATCTGTTCACCGGCTCAGTGCGCACACCTACCTCGTACCTGACCATGGCTGGGGTGACACCCAAGGTCCCCGAGATAAGCTCGTCTTTGGCCGTATATTTACTACAACCCTTTGCTGGCCAGATTTCCTTCACTATTTAGGTATACTGGTGGACTTAAGAGAGCTATTGTGAACACAACCATATCTTTGCTGCAACTGATGCCACAGGCTTTGCTCTGTACATGTAGCTTGTACTTATATTTGCTGTTTTCTGCTTGTTTGTTTAGAATGGTGGCTTTGCCGGTCTTAGGATTTCTATTGTTGTTGTTTAGTTTGTAATGCACTTTGAGCCACAATGTATTTTTAAATTGAAATGACCTCTACAAATGCCAAATCAAGTTATATACATTTTTTTCAGATCAAGGGAATGACAACAAGGCCATATGCACACTGGGAGAAGGGGGTCACCTGGGGAGGATCCTGGAGCCCACACGATCACCAACAGGATGCTGTAGTGGCGTAGAAGACGACATAAGGACAGGATGTCGCTGTAGCTCGATGATGGACAGGATCTCACCATCGTCAACGTACAGGCGGGCTTTGACTCTTGCTTCCGGGTTTTAAGATTGTGGTCACCTTTGTGAAAGCGTCAACCTACGTGGAAACAGTTTATTTCATATAATTTCTTTCAGGTGGGCCATTTACAGGAAACTAACTATAATTTTTCAGCGTGATAAACTATTGTCAGCGGGCAATAAAAACATGTTCAATTACACATGGGGAGGTGAATGTATGATAGATGAGTGGCGGAGCTTGTAGGTGCTTATGGGAAAGAAATATGTATATACAGTTCGCATAAATAGAAAAGACTGTGTCTGTTGTGTATGTCTCGCCCAAATCACTTGCCCCAGCTTTCAGCTGCTAAGCAGAGGGGTGATGGGGATGCCATACATAACAAGGCATCTCCTCTCTGAAATGGCCCAGATATAAAAAAGCATTTGCAAAGCCAATAGGCCCGGCCTTTCACACAATTGCCTCAATTCATTACTCAAATCATGACGTAAGTCAGAAAAAACAGATTAAACCTTGAAGGGGTCTATTTATGTAAACGTCACGCAGTGGAGAGCAGAAAGTTACCCTGCTGCACTGCGTGGCAGAGAATGGGCAGGTATGTGCTGCATTTAAGGCAATACGGCGCTTTTCTGCCTTTTCTCCTGTACTGGGGCCCTTTTGGCAGCCTGGCACCAATGTAGGCACCCTTGCACCATGGTACAGCTATTTGCACAAAAGCCATCCAGAGAGGCATATTCCTCAATGTATGTCTGCTGCAGAAAGCAGTACACATAGAAAGAAGAAGTAACTAGGAAAAAGAGAGATATTTCTCCTTGTTACCTCTCCTGGGATGGCGCATCTTTTTGGTGCATTCCTAAGTCTACCAGTAATGGCAAATCTGGGAATGGGTCAAAAAACAGACGCGCGGAGTGGGAACACCCATGCAACGCCCATACAACGCCTTCCCAGGCCATTGTAAGGCAACGCAGGGATTTGCGCGGCGTTACCATACTCCAGATTTATGGGACCCCTTAGGGTCACACAAAGTGGCCTTGCATGGCTTCATGAATCGGAATAAAGGTTTGCGTTGCTCTTGCACCACGTTGCATGGTGCAAGAACAATGCACACCGGCTCCTAAACAGTACCCAAAGTCTTTAGCAAAGCTGCAGTCTTCCAAGACTTTACTATACTTTCCAAGATTCTCTTTTGAGTCAGATGCAGCTGCATGAAATTTGCTCAAAGTTGAGGGTGTGTGGCTTCAACGTAAATATTTACTTATACACTTTTAATACACTAATTAATTGTGCTTATTTTCTTTAGGAAAAATAATTATGCCAACGCAGTTTTACGATGGGGGGTCAATATTGCAAGTTTCAATAAAGGTCATGATTACTAAGGAAAACTTGTGATCACAAGGCTACTATACAAAGGTACCAAGTCACCGGTAAATTAAAGTGCCTTACACTTAAATTGTTTGTAGTTACTGGTAATAAATGTGGCCTATGACTGAATTGGTCTGATCTATTGCCCTATGATGTGTGCCATGATACGAAGAAGCAAAAATGTACTTGCCACCTGAAACATGACATTTTGGAAACTGCTCTTTGTGTACAATAGTGAGATACATTTTTAGATAGTGAAGGACACTTGCTTTTGGTGTCATTGTTTCTCATGTTCTTATTCAGATACCAGTCTGCCAGAGGACACAAATGATCATCTGACCCTATCATAGAACATTCTGATATGTGCAATAAGTGTGCGCCTTGCCCTGTCTCAGGGAGCTCCTCTCCTGGGCTCCTGCTGGGGAGACACCTTTACACATTCAACCCAATGTCAGAGTCCTGTTTTTCCGATGGGCAAAACATTATTTGAGGTTTGGCATCCCCTTTCTCCTAAGAACAAGGCCATTCTTTGGGCTATTAGAATCTTGGGCATTTGTGGTGTTGCCGCAAACAATTAATTTAGGTGCTTACTTCCACTCTGCAACTGTGACTGCTATATTACCCAGATCCCCAAGCCAGCCATCTTGATCTGGTTATGAACACACCTTAATAAAGACTGTGGCGGTCTTACAAATCCTGGATGCAGCCACATGAACATGGGCAGATGTATCCAGTGTCCTTGTCCATGAGGGTAAGAGCCAGGGCAGACATTCAGGATATCCATTTAAGATACATTTACATTGGATTAACCTAAATCGGAGTCATTAATGTAATCAGAAGTCATCTTGAAATATGTAGCATGATTGGGTAATTTAAAAATGTATAAAGCAATTGAATACCCAAGCAGGGTGTCATGGAGCTAGAGAAGCAAGGGGCATATTTACAAGCCCCTATCACCACAGGAGCGTCACTTTTTTCTACGTTTGTGGCAATCGGGGCTTCGCCTTATTTACAAGACAGTGTTAAGTCATGTTTGGCTTAACGCTGCCTTAGTATACTTAGCGTGAAAGGGACAGGCAATGGGTGTAGTTGTGGGCGTTCCACTGCAACACACATTGATTTTGACGGTGCCCCATATTTACACGGGTGGCGAAAATATGGGCCAGCAGAAAATTATGACAAAAAAAACCTGGTTTGAACATGGTGCAACGAGGAGAAATGCTTTATTTCTCCTCGTTTTTGATGTTTTTATGTCTACTGCATTGTACAGCACACATAAGAACAGCAAAACACCATTGATTGTTTGTGTGCAGGTAGGTGTTCCTTCCTGCACGTAAACAATCATTTTAAAAATGACGAGTTGCAATTTCTATGTGTACTGCACAAAGCAGCACACATAAAAGTTATAAATCACCATTTGTCTATGTGCGGAAGGGGACACCTTCCTGCACAGAAACAATCATTCCTACTGACTTTATAGCTGTGTGTTTTTCATGTTCACGAACATCCATTTAGGTTTCCTTTTTTAACTCTGCATCAGTTGTAATTTCTACAATAGAGATATATAGATTAGGTGTTACAGTTGTTTTTTCGCTGATATTCAAGATGTAAAAATGTCATCTTCTATGAAGCTAGATATCAACCTAACTACAGGTGTGTAAATGCGTCTATATTTATGTCTGGGTAAGACTGAGTGAATACACAAGATGGAGGACTTGATCATTTACATGGAATCTGTGGCTAACAAAGACTGGCATGCCCAAAGAGCATTGTGCCCACCCTATAAACAATTATCAGGGACATTCTTGGGTAGTGAGATAGATGAGAAGCGTTGCATCATGCCGTAGAGAGCTGTGTTTGTCATGCAGATCACAGGTTTTAGTTAAGGGTGGGAGAAATAGCATATTTTTCCCATTAAATTACCTGAAATGTTGGAAAATTACAAAAATGTATGCAAATCCACAATTTTAGTGACCAATGTGTTATTTTGCAGACCAACTTCTGTACTAATCAGTTGGTTCGCAAAAAAATATATGGTAGTGGGTCACAATTCGACCTAGCTTATCAATACTACTGAACCAGATCCCGAACTGTGACCCACTCCATTCGCTGCCTTCACAAGGATGATGGCCCTCTGGGGTTAGAAGACCAGCATGTCTGTGACTTCTTTTTTATAATAAAGCATTTTCTAAATGCTTATTTAAAGTTTATTTTCTTATTAAGTTTGTGTTTTTGTTTATTTAAGAGGAGGCTGTGGTCTTGTGGACCCCTGCCTCTTCTTAAACTTTTTTTTTTTACATTCTCCAAGGGAAGGGATCTAAAGGTTTTTCTCTTCCCTTTTGCACACTGGTTACCACCTACGTTGAGGTGTAGGTAAAGTATCAATGTATTGTGATCAGATTTCGGTCTCAAAACATTGATACATAGCACACTATTTTTGCATTTGGAATGGACGCCTAGAACACACTTCTTGGAGGCAGCGAATCGATATCCATTTCTAAACAAATTTATAGATTCATAAACACTGCATTTAATACATAGGAAAAATGGTTTTAGCATTCTCAGACTCTCTGGTTTTACAGATTCGGAGGGTTTATGAATGCTAAAACCTTTTGTACATCTGGCCCTTTGGTTCAAACCATCTCCTTGTAACCAAAAAAGTTTCTAAAATGTGATGCTTAGTGCAATTTCCAACATTTGGTATATGTTGATAACTATGAAAATTACACCAGTGTAAAAGAAAAGTGTATGGGCCTAGTCTAAATTATAGTAAGATAGCTCATTGGGCTAATATGCATGATGCAGAGTTCTCTGTTGCAGTCTTCAAAATCAACTTAGCATGATTAACAAAGGTAACTTACACTTTTGAGTAAGGTTAATACTTTTTAATATTCACAAACTGTACTTTTGAAGTATCATACACTTTTGTTGTATGTCCAGCACTACACATGGCCAACCACAAAAAGTGCTGGTACTCACTTATTAAATGTATTGCAACAATGCACAGAAGTGCAGGTACTCTCCCCTCAAATTAAAGAAGTGTGGGTATTCAGTACCGGACAGTCCCCTGCCCATTTAAAAGAACTTTCTCAAAGGTGTAAGTTACTACAAAGTGCAGTTTGTGAATCAGGTTCATTGTGTGCATTCTGTGGGTAAGCGTAGGGTTGCTTCCTGAGCAGTATTTTTCCGGAATTGCCAGTATTTATATAGTAACGCTAGTGAAAAAGCACGGGGAAAGCACTGCTAAACAAATCCAGTTTAAAAGAAAACGTAAAAAAAAAAAGACCAGACTGCCAAAATATCTAAGAAGTAGCTAAACTTTTCCAAAATTATCCTCACAGGAAACTGAGACAAACTTACAAGGGTAACAAGTATTTGCAATGCAATAGGGCCCACATTTACGCAAGTTTAAGCAATTGGCATTGTAAATGACAATGCCTTTTATTTATGTTTTAAAAAACAAAAATAATAGGCATTGTCATCAGGGTCGTATTGGGATCACAATTTGGCCCGGGCACTGATGAAAAAAGTGGCCCACGTTCAAGGGGCCTGGCATACATTTAAGGGGCGTGGCCTACAGTTAAGGGGCGTGGCCCACATTCAAGGGGCGTGCCCTTTCATGAAACACTATTTGGTTACTCTTTGAGGTTTAATTTGTACAGAAATATTTAGTAAATTAAGCCTTTTAAAGCTTACAGAGCAAGTAACATTGGTAAAGATTAGGAGCACTGCAGTTCTGATAACTGAATACTTACTTGCAGTCTTAACGCCCTGCACAATGTCGTAAGATACTCTTTCCCAACCAGCTATGTCCTAGACTCTAATCATCACATAAATCAGAAATCTAGTACAAAGTCAAGGAGAAAGGGTAAGACTGGAATCTCTGGGAACAGAACATGTAATAACAAAAGTAAGAATTCACAAATGAGGAAAAGGCAGTCTGGGGTGTAAAGAATGCTGAAAAAATGTATCTGTGCAATCTAGTCATAAATTTATTTCACAGCCAGCAGGTGATGTCTATATACAAAAATACAGTTTTATTCATATCTGTTGCTGCCTTCAAGTCTGGGCCATGAGGAGACTGAGGATTACTCAATTAACCATGAAAATGATAGAAAATCTACAAAAGGGAATTCTAACCTGACATGCTAGAAAAATGAATTCTTCAGCACAGAGAAAGAAGTGCCAAGTTTGCAAACTTTGCTTAGGCCTCGAACAAGGCTTAGCTTAGAATGAGGCTAAACAGCTCTCTTTTGAGAAAGCACATTACACAAAGTCTTAGACATGTCCTGAAATCAACACACAAACATGGCCTAGAACCTAAAATAGAGTGCAGTCAGACCTACACACTACAAACAAAAACTAACCAAAACTTACTAATTAATATTTTTGGCATATAGAGAAATATGCCCCTGTGCGCATTTTGGATGAGGCTTTTAAAATAAAGTTACATTGTTAACTGGCACACAAATGAATCAGAAATGGTAAACAAAATGGTTCCTACCTGTTCCTTCTTGATTCAGATGAAGGGATCGGCTAGCAACACATTGCATTTCTGGGTGCTGGATGTGGCAAGTCAAGTAAACCTTTGAGGAAGACCTACTGCACTGAGTCTAGTGCAGTATTTTCTGGATTCGGTGGGACGATGATTGAGGCACACTAGATGTAGCTTTGAGTACAGCTTTACTCAGCCTACTTTGGTCAGCCCTGTGGAGAGTGGGATGACAAGGGGATTAGATGGCCCCTCTTGAGTTAGAGCTTGGCAGTGTGGTGCATCTGGTTAGAAGAGTAACCAAATAGAAAAGGCAGGGTGAACACTCTGTAGTTCTGTACAGGAGGGTCAGGACTAGGGTGACCAACTGGCATGGGTGCAAATTCAGGATGGGGAGTGTAAAAATTCAGGACAAAGGGTCAAAATTCAGAACAAAACTTCTGGACAAAAGGTAAGTTTTACAGACCCATCAGAGGAGGTTGCGCATTATTATGTAAGAAAGTAAATAGATAACCATTTAAGCACTAGTCAAAATAGGTGTATATCAGGTTGAACCAATCGTGTGCTTCACGGTTTTTCAGTAATCACGCAGCTTTGATCAACTGTGCAGGTCTTTTTGTGATATTTCATATGATAATAATCTATATATATGGTTACAGCATTGGGTTGTCCAGTCTGATATTTTGTTTACAATTCATGGTTCTGAGCAGGCATGTTTGGTGAGAGAAATGGTCGGGAAGATCTGCTTGGATAGTCATTGTGAGATGTAAAGTGGCAAACATAAGATGCCCCTAATCCAGATCCAAACATATTCAACCATTTGCAAACCTATCCATCATGTATTCTTCCATCCATCATTTCACTCATCCATCCCACCATCCACCCTTTTACTCATCCATCCATTATCCACCCATTCATCCACTCTTCCACCCATCCATCCATTCACTCATCCATCCATTTACCCTTTCACCCATCCAGCCACCCTTTCACTTGCTCCTCCATCCACCCAGTCACTCATCCTTCCAAACATTCACCCTTTCAGTCATCCATACATCCATCCTCACTTTTTCTCTCCAGCCACCCTTTCACCCAATCCATCCCTTCACTCATCCATCTAGCCATTTGCCCTCTCACCCATCCAGCCATCCTTTCACTTTCTTATCCATCCACCCAGTCACTCATCCTTCCACCTATTCACCTTTTCAGTCATCCATCCTCCCTTTCTCTCTCCATCGACCCTTTCACTTAGCCATCCATCCTTCCTTCCATCCACCCAACTATCCATCTACTCATCCACTCATGCATCCATCCATTGACCCTATCACTCACCCATCCTTTCAATCATCCATCCATCCATCTTTTCTCTCATCCATCCTTTCACTCCTTCACTCATCTATCCAATCTTTTGCCCATGTACCCTCTCTTTCACTCACTCATCCATCCTTACGGCCACCCTTTCACACATCTGTTCATCCATTCACTCTTTCACTTACCAATTAATCAATCCATCCATCATTTCACTCATCCATCCACCCATTCTCTCTCATCATCCATCCATTCACTCTTTCATTCATCCATTCACCCTTTCACTGATATGGACATGTTTTTATAAAGTGTCCTCTTTAATTGTCATGGTCCCTTTGCAGAATCATAAAGCATGAACAAATGGTTATTTTTATAGTTGTTTTACCATTTGGCAGTTTTATATAGTGTAAATTCAGCCCAAGACAAAGGCTATTTGAGTTCTATTCATGAGTACCAATTACAGTACACATGATCTGATTTTTTATTTAAGGGCCTGGGTGAGGAAGTGATCTGCCCAGAATCACAGGTTGTTGAGCAGACGCTGGGACTCAAACTTGAATCCCCATCTCTGCAACTCTGGCGTTAGGCCACCTATGCCTATGCACAGACAAGGAATGAAAGTGGGAGGATACTGTTCTTGCGCAGGACACAAGGCCAAGGTGACAATGGCCTACATGCTGAGCAACTGAAAAACCTTCAAGGCCCTTTCCATCACAAAATTATTTGAGCCTTCCAGCACAGGAGCACCTGAAAAGCAGCGAAGCCCCTGCTATTACTAACATACTCAGCCCTCCTCAGACCTTCAGCTCACAAGCACATGAACAGCAGTAAGGCCCCTGCAATTTGTAAATTTATCATTACAAAACACAGCTGCTGGATCATCCACAGTAGCCAGAGGGGGGGCTAAGGTGAAGATTGTGCGCTTTCAAAACATCACCTGGTCCCCACAGCCAGACCCATTCTTCCCCGCCCACTGTGCCCTGAATGTGAGGGGCTGTGGACGAGGTGCTAAGACTAACACTGTTTCCCCGGCTGCGTGGGCCCCAGGGGGGCCAAGGTGAAAATGGCTCAAAGGGCCTGAGCAACACCTGGCCCCCAGGGAGGCCGATTCTTGTAAACAATCACCCCTCACCAGCCCAGCCTCAGTGTGATTGCTTTGCAGGGCAGGGGGTGCAGTAGAGGCTACAGCTGATAATCGCTGTATGGCCGCACAGTAAAGCGCTTTCATTTCTGTCTCTGTGCCCTCTGTGGGACGTTTTTTTCTCCCCTTTCCCAGTCGACAGAGAGCAGACAGCAGAGAGCACTCTCTGTGGACTGGGAAAGGGGAGAAAAAAAACGGCCCACAGAGGGCACTGAAACACCGGCCCTTCGGCCGATGCCCGAAAGCCCGCAGTGCCAATCGGCCCCTGATTGTCATTTACAATGCCAATAGCTTAAACTCGCGTAAATGCGAGACCTATTGCATTGCAAATGCTTGTTTTTACAGGAATTTTTCATTCTAATGGAAATCAAAACGTACCATGCAGTCTTACAAAAAACACAACTGATATGACAGCTGAATAACTGAAGACCGAAAGTCTTTCAATCAGCAGAAATTCCGAGAAAATAAATGCTGGGAAAATATTTTATCAGCGGTAACGTCAACACGAGTATTACAGACCTTCTCACTGTCGTTTTGATGAATGTCATGTTCAAGAGAACCATGTGCTAACACTACATTGTTTTTCTCATTGTTTCTTGTTGACTCACACATTTAATTTTAAGTACATGCAGAGTACATTTTAACGAATAAACAGAGTAAATTAATTACAGATTTTCTGTAAAACAATAATAATATAAAGACATAATGTAAATTGCTCACATGTAATGCTATGTCAGGTAACCTACGTATAGCACACAACTGTCATAAGAAGGTTGTATGGTACTATAGCATGGTTGAAATATCGCCCCGCAAATACATCTCAGCTACTACAATGGCTGCCACTACATCATCAGGTTAAGTATATATACACTTTTCCTAACTTCATATCATCCTGTGCGATCACCCTCATGCCAAACTCCACCTAGTAAACCCGATGCTCCACAGTCCACACAACACCCACCTCTCTCCCAACCAGTCATCCGGGCTTTCCATCTAACATGCCTCCAGTCTCACTCCTCCCTTTACTATCTCTCTCACACACTGATGTTTAAAGATCAACACACATGTTTAAACCTGATAGCGGCGCCGCTCGGTTTCTTTTTTTTTACTTTCACACTGAGCGTGGTGTCCTTAAAGTGGGCCCCGTTCTCAGTGTTAAAGTTAAGAAAATAAACAAAAAAAACGAGTCCCGTGTCCCTGACACGGCAACCGCACTCATTATGAAAGTTAAAAAGTACAAATAAACAGAGAGCGGTGTCTCAAAAGTGGAGGCAACCCTGCAGGTAGGTCACTCCCCCTCCGCACAGCACCGCCTGTGTCTCCCTGCCCCAGCTGCCGCTGCTGAGGAAGTTCGAGGCCCTCCTCCACCCGCAGGCTACCACCTGCGCCTCATCCCTGGTGGCCAGTGGTAGGCTGTAGGTTTGTTCATCTCTGCTTTTTCCGCAAGTTACGGTATTGAAGTGTATTATTTTCACTGTATTGCCGTTATTTTCGTTGTTGTGCCTGTGACTGCTGTTCTCTGTCTTTCCCCGCTGCCTGTACTGGATCTGCGCCGTTTTTTCCCCTCTGTTCCCCCGCTGTCCCGTTGTCTCTCTGACCGGTTTTTCTCTCAGTTCCCCTCGCTGTCACTGTGCCTCTCTGCCGGTTTTGCCTTCTGTCTCAAAGCTGCCCCTGTATTTCTGTGCCCTCTAGCCCCTTGTTCCACTCGTATCCCCCTCGTTTTTTTGTCCCTTTTTTGCCTTCTGTGCCACTCGTTCCCCCGTATTTCTGTGCCTTTCTGCCTTCTGTGCCACTCGTTCCCCCTGTGGTTCTGTGACCTTTTGCCTCCTGTGACACCCGTTTTTCCCCTCTATCTTTGTGCCCTTTGCCTTCTGTGACGCGCGTTTTCCCCTCGATCAAAGTGCCCTTTTGCTTTCTGTGACACCCGTTTTCACCTCGATCTTTGTGCCGTTTTGCCTTCTGTGACACCCGTTTCCCCTTGATCTTTGTGCCCTTTTGCCTTCTGTGCCACTCGTTTCCCCCCTGTTTTTTGTGCCTCTTTGCCTTCTGTGACACCTGTTTTCCTCTTGATCTTGTGCCCTTCCCTCTGTTCCCTTCGTCATCGCTCTCCTCCCCAGCCGGTGCGTCCCCTGCGGCCCGCCCCCCTGACTGCCCATTTACTGCCCCCGCCTCCCAGCTACTCCTCCCTCCCACCTCCCCATATATGCTGGCCGCTGCGCGGCCGCATGCAGCGGGTGCGCAATAAGGCAAGCCCTTAGGAGCCCGTCCGCGCCTGGACGACGCCCAGCGCCAGAACCCCTGGCCCCCACTCCCGCCACGACGACCGCCGCCGCTACGATGCCAGCACACTCCACCTCGCCACCCCGCACGAACCCACACCTGCTTCAAAGCCGCCCCTAAACGCGCACACGGTCCCTTCACCTGCCGGAACTGCAGCTACACCAGCCTCAGAACCGACGAACCAACCGCCAAGAAAGACCGCACTCACCTGCGATGCATACTACTGAATAACCGCTCCGCACGCAAACACACTGTGGAACTCTGGGACTTGCTCGACACAACATGCCCGGACGTCGCCTTCCTGACAGAGACCTGGTTAAACGACTCCTCCGCACCCGACATCGCCATAGCCATCCCAGACGGCTATAAGATCACCCGCAGAGACTGCACCAACGGAGTCGGAGGAGGAATCGCCATCGTCCACAAGAACAGCATCAGGGTTTCGACTAGCACCAACGAAGCGCTCAGCACCACCAAACACATGCACTTCCATATCCACACAGACCCCAACGCCACCTTCAGAGGCACCCTCGTCTACTGACCCCTCGGAACCCGCCCCCAGTTGAGCGACTCTATTGCCACCTTCTTCAGCCCGCTCGCCCTGACCTTGAGAACAACAACAACAGCAACTCCACAACCCTGATTGACAACCTCGCCAACCTCGGACTAAAGCAACTCGTCACAACGCCCGCCCACTCCGCCGGCCAAACGCTCGACCCTGTCTTCTCCTCAAGCCTGCACGTCTCCATAAGCCACACCACCGAACTCATCTGGACCGACCACCGCTGCATCCACTTCACCTTCCAGAAACCCACCACACACCACTTCACCCCACAGATCCCCCGCCGCTGCTGGAGCAAAATCACGAAGACCAACTCCATGCAAACCACGCTCTCAGCCCACCCACCGAACCCTCCAACACCGACGACGCTGCCCACAGCCTCAGATGCCGGATCGAGGACTGTGCCAACACCCTCCCCCCGCTGAAGAAACCCCCCCACAGAGACACCAGCAAGAGGGTCAGCTGGTTCACCCAGAACTCCTAGCCTCCAAGCAAGCCTGCCGGAAACTAGAGAAGAAATGGCACAGCGAACAAACTCTGGACAGCTGCGCAGCACACAAGGACGCCATCCGCAAACCACCTCCACCTCATCAGGACTGCCAAGAGAACCTCGTTGAAAGACCGCCTCGACAACACACACACAATAGCAAGGAGCTCTTCAGTTCTTCTAGTTGGCAGGGGTTCTCCTGCTGATTAATACCCAGATTCCTTTTTTAGATGTTGTGGATGTGTATGTAATGAGAGTATGAATGTGTCAGTTTGTTGTGATTGGTTGTGTGCTATCAGGGGCATATGTATTGGTATAAATTGTTTTTTTCACATATAGTTATTGTCACTTTATTTCCTTTTTTTGTATGAACCATGAAATCATTTCTTGAAATGTTTATATTGTGATTACATGTTTTTCATGAATTCTAATTCAAATGAACATACATAAACTTGAAAGCAACGCTAAAAACAAAAAAATTAAAAATGTTATATATTTTTTGAATAAAATAAAAAGTCTGTTGTGTATCTGTCACCTCCAACATAAATCATGTGATGCATACTTGTAATGTAAAATTGTGGACATTGAGGGAACTTCTTCTCCTGTTGGACCCCCTAGATAAAGCCAACCGTGTAATGAGCCAAGTAAATGGTCCAGTCGTCATGGGCGGTAACAAATGGAGACAAGGCGGTAACAAGGAGAGACTAATGAGCCTCATAATGAGGGTTCAATAGGTCGCACACCACTCCACCAACCAGCGGGTAACCCCAGGAGCATCACGGTAAATGCAGTTTCTTTAAGCGAGTGCGCTTTTCAAAAGTTCCGAAGTATAAATGCAAAGTTGCAGGCCAACTCTGGACACCGGTGTTTCAGGATTATTGTCCTTCATCAGCAGAGTGTAGGTAGATTTTCAGGGGTTTGCTGTGCAGGCTGCCAAAGTGTCATCAGGTTCAGTACCTCTCAGGGCCCGTGGGTGGGTAACCTGAGCTCATCAGCTCAAAGGCTCGAGGGAGCCATATTTAAGTAGGGTTCGATAGGTCGCACACCACTCCACCAACCAGCGGGTAACCCCAGGAGCATCACGGTAAATGCAGTTTCTTGTAAGCGAGTGCGCTTTTCAAAAGTTCTGAAGTATAAATGCAAAGTTGCAGGCCAACTCTGGACACCGGTGTTTCAGGATTATTGTCCTTCATCAGCAGAGTGTAGGTAGATTTTCAGGGGTTTGCTGTGCAGGTTGCCAAAGTGTCATCAGATTCGGTACCTCTCAGGGCGCGTGGGTGCGTAACCTGAGCTCGTCAGCTCAAAGGCTCGAGGGAGCCATATTTAAGTAGGGTTCAATAGGTCGCACACCACTCCACCAACCAGCGGGTAACCCCAGGAGCATCACGGTAAATGCAGTTTCTTTAAGCGAGTGCGCTTTTCAAAAGTTCCGAAGTATAAATGCAAAGTTGCAGGCCAACTCTGGACACCGGTGTTTCAGGATTATTGTCCTTCATCAGCAGAGTGTAGGTAGATTTTCAGGGGTTTGCTGTGCAGGTTGCCAAAGTGTCATCAGATTCGGTACCTCTCAGGGCGCGTGGGTGCGTAACCTGAGCTCGTCAGCTCAAAGGCTCGAGGGAGCCATATTTAAGTAGGGTTCAATAGGTCGCACACCACTCCACCAACCAGCGGGTAACCCCAGGAGCATCACGGTAAATGCAGTTTCTTGTAAGCGAGTGCGCTTTTCAAAAGTTCCGAAGTATAAATGCAAAGTTGCAGGCCAACTCTGGACACCAGTGTTTCAGGATTATTGTCCTTCATCAGCAGAGTGTAGGTAGATTTTCAGGGGTTTGCTGTGCAGGCTGCCAAAGTGTCATCAGGTTCAGTACCTCTCAGGGCGCGTTGGTGCGTAACCTGAGCTCGTCAGCTCAAAGGCTCGAGGGAGCCATATTTAAGTAGGGTCGATAGGTCGCACACCACTCCACCAACCAGCAGGTAACCCCAGGAGCATCACGGTAAATGCAGTTTCTTGTAAGCGAGTGCGCTTTTCAAAAGTTCCGAAGTATAAATGCAAAGTTGCAGGCCAACTCTGGACACCGGTGTTTCAGGATTATTGTCCTTCATCAGCAGAGTGTAGGTAGATTTTCAGGGGTTTGCTGTGCAGGTTGCCAAAGTGTCATCAGGTTCAGTACCTCTCAGGGCGCGTGGGTGCATAACCTGAGCTCGTCAGCTCAAAGGCTCGAGGGAGCCATATTTAAGTAGGGTTCAATAGGTCGCACACCACTCCACCAACCAGCGGGTAACCCCAGGAGCATCACGGTAAATGCAGTTTCTTTAAGCGAGTGCGCTTTTCAAAAGTTCCGAAGTATAAATGCAAAGTTGCAGGCCAACTTTGGACACCGGTGTTTCAGGATTATTGTCCTTCATCAGCAGAGTGTAGGTAGATTTTCAGGGGTTTGCTGTGCAGGTTGCCAAAGTGTCATCAGGTTCGGTACCTCTCAGGGCGCGTGGGTGCGTAACCTGAGCTCGTCAGCTCAAAGGCTCAAGGGAGCCATATTTAAGTAGGGTTCAATAGGTCGCACACCACTCCACCAACCAGCGGGTAACCCCAGGAGCATCACGGTAAATGCAGTTTCTTTAAGCGAGTGCGCTTTTCAAAAGTTCCGAAGTATAAATGCAAAGTTGCAGGCCAACTCTGGACACCGGTGTTTCAGGATTATTGTCCTTCATCAGCAGAGTGTAGGTAGATTTTCAGGGGTTTGCTGTGTAGGCTGCCAAAGTGTCATCAGGTTCGGTACCTCTCAGGGCGCGTGGGTGCGTAACCTGAGCTCGTCAGCTCAAAGGCTCGAGGGAGCCATATTTAAGTAGGGTTCAATAGGTCGCACACCACTCCACCAACCAGCGGGTAACCCCAGGAGCATCACGGTAAATGCAGTTTCTTTAAGCGAGTGCGCTTTTCAAAAGTTCTGAAGTATAAATGCAAAGTTGCAGGCCAACTCTGGACACCGGTGTTTCAGGATTATTGTCCTTCATCAGCAGAGTGTAAGTAGATTTTCAGGGGTTTGCTGTGCAGGTTGCCAAAGTGTCATCAGGTTCAGTACCTCTCAGGGCGCGTGGGTGCATAACCTGAGCTCGACAGCTCAAAGGCTCTACTACATGGACCTACATGGACCACAGTGCTTGGGGCAACACGCTGATAGGACAAGCAGTGTGCGACCAATTGGATTGTAACTTATATTCAAGCTCCTTGGAGCTGGTGGGGCTGACGAGCCGGGTTACGCACCTGCGTGCCACGAGTGGTACCGAACCTGAAGATATTTTTTGGCAGCCTATGCAGCACCCCTTCATACATTCCTACTCCCTGCTGACGAGAGGCAACAACCTCGAAACACGTGTCCAGAGATGGCCAACGCGACTTTGATTTTTTGCTCAAGACCCTGGCAGAGGCGTACCCGCTGATGCTGACTACATGGACCACAGTGCTTTGGGGCAACACGCTGATAGGACAAGCAGTGTGCGACCAATTGGATTGTAACTTATATTCAAGCTCCTTGGAGCTGGTGGGGCTGACGAGCTGGGTTACGCACCTGCGTGCCACGAGTGGTACCGAACCTGAAGATATTTTTTGGCAGCCTATGCAGCACCCCTTCATACATTTCTACTCCCTGCTGACGAGAGGCAACAACCTCGAAACACGTGTCCAGGGATGGCCAACGCGACTTTGATTTTTTGCTCAAGACCCTGGCAGAGGCGTACCCGCTGATGCTGACTACATGGACCACAGTGCTTTGGGGCAACACGCTGATAGGACAAGCAGTGTGCGACCAATTGGATTGAGCCTCATAATGAATAGCATTTACCTAGGACAATGACACCAGCCAATGAAAAGTATGGGCGGGGAGTGAGCGAGAATTATACAAATCAAATCAAATCAAATTGACTTTATTTCGGATATATTGCAATCCATAAAAGTACACAGCATTAAACAATTCATAGTAAAAACATTACAATAATTACAAAGTCAATCTAGATTACATACAACACATATGTTACTTAAAAGAGTGCATAGACAAAATCAGTACAAGAAAAAGTGCAAGTAGTGCCCACATACAAAAAAAGTGCATTAGTGCATTGGGCTGCAGATGATTCACAATTACTCATCTAAACATTTTCTTAGTCTCATAGAGAATTATACAGCATACTCGACTACTGCATGCCTCGCAGAGCGAGCAGCGCTAAGCTCGACCTAAAAATTAATAAACAAAGTCTACATGCACTCTTTTGAAGTACCAATTCAGCCTCGGATTAGCAAGCAGGGCCGGACTGGTGCTTTCGGGCACCGGGCAATCCCCCGGTCGGCTGGAGGGGGTGGGGGGCCGGTTTTGGATCAGGGGGGCCGGTTTTGTGAGTGGGGGCCGATTTTCGGTCCGACCCGACGGGTACAGCGTATCAGCGTCAGACAGTCTGACACGGACACTCTGTACCGGTCGGGTCGGACCGAAAATCGGCCCCCACTCACAAAACCGGCCCCCTGATCCAAAACCGGCCCCCCACCCAGACAGTACTCACTCAGTCTTATAGTGCCGCGCCGCCCATACACTGCAGCAGGCAGCAACAAGGCTGATTGTCGAATTTGTCGACCTTTGCACTGACGTGCGGTGCAACGTAAAAAAAAAAACCAAAGCGCAACGTTGGAGGAGGAGAGGGAGAGGTGCCTGACTGTGCGCAGCGCGCAGTTATGCCCTGCCTCCTCCAGCGCGTCTGCGCGCCGCCTAGGGTGCTGTCTTTCACGCATGTGCATTGAATGGGGGCAATTAAAACTGCGCAGTCAGTGTGCCCTACTACAGCAGTTTGCAGGCCCTGATCACGAGAGCCAGCCAGAGCCAGGAGAGGAGCGCCGAGCGGCCACCATCATTTAATTTATTGTACTGTGGTGGGGTGGCTAGGCTAGGTCCGGGGCCGCTGGCACCCTGCCCGCCCTCCTGTCCTGTGTCTGCCACCAACAGCACGGCCCGACCTGTGGTCCGTGACGGCGTGACCATGAGTGAGTAAGTGTATCTTGACTGTCTTTAATGCAAACACTGAAGTTGGCGCAATTTATCCAGAAGATTGCCAGGTCTTTGCGAGGCCTTATCTCTTTATCTCTCTCTCTTCTCTCTTGGCACTTTATCTCTCTCTTAGCTCTTTATCTCTCTATCTCTCCTCTCTCTTAGCTCTTTATCTCTCAATCTCTCTTAGCTCTTTATCTCTCTCTCTTCTCTCTTAGCTCTTTATCTCTCTATTTCTCCTCTCTCTTAGCTCTTTATCTCTCTATCTCTCTTAGCTCTTTATCTCTCTCTCTTCTCTCTTAGCTCTTTATCTCTCTCTCTCTCTCTCTCTCTCTCTTAGCTCTTTATCTCTCTCTCTCTCTTAGCTCTTTATCTCTCTCTTCTCTCTTAGCTCTTTATCTCTCTCTATTCTCTCTTAGCTCTTTATCTCTCTCTCTCTTAGCTCTTTATCTCTCTCTCTTCTCTCTTAGCTCTTTATCTCTCTCTTCTCTCTTAGCACTTTATCTCTCTCTCTTCTCTCTTAGCACTTTATCTCTCTCTTCTCTCTTAGCACTTTATCTCTCTATCTCTCTTCTCTCTTAGCTCTTTATCTCTCTATCTCTCTTAGCACTTTATCTCTCTATCTCTCTTCTCTTTTAGCTCTTTATCTCTCTTCTCTCTTCTCTCTTAGCTCTTTATCTCTCTATCTCTCCTCTCTCTTAGCTCTTTATCTCTCTATCTCTCCTCTCTCTTAGCTCTTTATCGCTCTATCTCTCTTAGCTCTTTATCTCTCTCTTCTCTCTTAGCTCTTTATCTCTCTCTCTCTCTCTCTTAGCTCTTTATCTCTCTCTCTCTCTCTTAGCTCTTTATCTCTCTCTCTTCTCTCTTAGCTCTTTATCTCTCTCTCTTCTCTCTTAGCTCTTTATCTCTCTCTCTCTTAGCTCATTATCTCTCTCTCTTCTCTCTTAGCTCTTTATCTCTCCCTTCTCTCTTAGCACTTTATCTCTCTCTCTTCTCTCTTAGCACTTTATCTCTCTATCTCTCTTCTCTTTTAGCTCTTTATTTCTCTTCTCTCTCTCTCTCTTAGCTCTTTATCTCTCTCTCTTCTCTCTTAGCATTTTATCTCTCTCTTAGCTGTTTATCTCTCTCTCTCTCTCTCACTCTTAGCTCTTTATCTCTCTCTCGCTCTCTCACTCTTAGCTCTTTATCTCTCTCTCTCTCTCTCACTCTTAGCTCTTTATCTCTCTCTCTCACTCTTAGCTCTTTATCTCTCTCTCTCTCTCTCTTAGCTCTTTTTCTCTCTCTCTCTCAGCTCTTTATCTCTCTATCTCTCTTAGCTCGTTATCTCTCTCTCTTCTCTCTTAGCTCTTTATCTCTCCCTCTCTCTCTCTTAGCTCTTTATCTCTCTCTCTCTTAGCTCTTTATCTCTCTCTCTTCTCTCTTAGCTCTTTATCTCTCTCTCTCTCTCTTAGCTCTTTCTCTCTCTCTCTCAGCTCTTTATCTCTCTATCTCTCTTAGCTCGTTATCTCTCTCTCTTCTCTCTTAGCACTTTATCTTTCTTCTCTCTTAGCTCTTTATCTCTCTATCTCTCTTCTCTCTTAGCTCTTTATCTCTCTTCTCTCTCTCTCTCTTAGCTCTTTATCTCTCTCTCTTTTCTCTTAGCACTTTATCTCTCTCTTCTCTCTTAGCACTTTATCTCTCTCTTCTCTCTTAGCACTTTATCTCTCTATCTCTCTTCTCTCTTATCTCTTTATCTCTCTATCTCTCTTCTCTTTTAGCTCTTTATCTCTCTCTCTTAGCACTTTATCTCTCTCTCTTTTCTCTTAGCACTTTATCTCTCTATTAGCTCTTTATCTCTCTATCTCTCTTCTCTCTCACTCTTAGCTCTTTATCTCTCTCTCTCTCACTCTTAGCTCTTTATCTCTCTCTCTCTCTCATTCTTAGCTCTTTATCTCTCTCTCTCACTCTTAGCTCTTTATCTCTCTCTCTCTCTCTTAGCTCTTTCTCTCTCTCTCTCTCTTAGCTCTTTATCTTTCTATCTCTCTTAGCTCTTTATCTCTCTCTCTTCCCTCTTAGCTCTTTATCTCTCTCTCTCTCTCTCTTAGCTCTTTATCTCTCTCTCTCTCTTAGCTCTTTATCTCTCTCTCTTCTCTCTTAGCTCTTTATCTCTCTTTCTTCTCTCTTAGCTCTTTATCTCTCTCTCTCTCTCTCTTAGCTCTTTATCTCTCTCTCCTCTCTTAGCTCTTTATCTCTCTATCTCTCTTCTCTCTCTCACTCTTAGCTCTTTATCTCTCTCTCTCTCTCTCTCTCACTCTTAGCTCTTTATCTCTCTCTCTCTCTCATTCTTAGCTCTTTATCTCTCTCTCTCACTCTTAGCTCTTTCTCTCTCTCTCTCTCTCTCTTAGCTCTTTATCTCTCTATCTCTCTTAGCTCTTTATCTCTCTCTCTTCCCTCTTAGCTCTTTATCTCTCTCTCTCTCTCTCTCTCTCTTAGCTCTTTATCTCTCTCTCTCTCTTAGCTCTTTATCTCTCTCTCTTCCCTCTTAGCTCTTTATCTCTCTCTCTCTCTCTTAGCTCTTTATCTCTCTCTCTTCTCTCTTAGCTCTTTATCTCTCTCTTCTCTCTTAGCACTTTATCTCTCTTAGCTCTTTATCTCTCTATCTCTCCTCTCTCTCTCACTCTTAGCTCTTTATCTCTCTCTCTCTCACTCTTAGCTCTTTATCTCTCTCTCTCTCTCACTCTTAGCTCTTTATCTCTCTCTCTCACTCTTAGCTCTTTATCTCTCTCTCTCTCTCTCTTAGCTCTTTCTCTCTCTCTCTCTCTTAGCTCTTTATCTCTCTCTCTCTCTCTTAGCTCTTTATCTCTCTCTCTTCTCTCTTAGCTCTTTATCTCTCTCTCTCTCTCTCTCTTAGCTCTTTATCTCTCTCTCTTCTCTCTTAGCTCTTTATCTCTCTCTCTCTCTCTTACCTCGTTATCTCTCTCTCTTCTCTCTTAGCTCTTTATCTCTCTCTCTCTCTTATCTCTTTATCTCTTTATCTCTCTCTCTCTCTCTCTCTCTCTCTCTCTCTCTCTCTTTGCTTTGGCTTTTCTGTCTCCCAATTTTTCTTGGGGGGTAGAAGTTCAACCCCCCCAAACTCACCCTAGTGGTTGCTCACGGCGCTTGCTCGCTACACACCATGTGGGGGTTGGTCTCACTTTTACTTTGTTCTCTCTGATTCACTACTTGTGTCTATTTTTGGTGCTCTCTGAAAGAATGCCTATGGATACATATGACTGGGTGGGTAACCTGATGTTCTTTAAGGTCATCATCTACTGTTTACTGTGCTTTGAAAGTTGATACAATTTGAATATGTAATGAAAAATGTGCTGTAAAATTCACCAATTTGGTCTGTAGCTTTTGAAAAATTTCTTGGGGGGAGAACCCCCCCAAACCCCACTTGTGGCCGTCGGGCTCGCTGCGCTCGCTCGCTACGCGCCGGACGGGGGCCGGCTTGCTACTCGCCGGACGGGGGCTGGTCTGGCAAAATTTGCCAGGGCTGCTTTCACTTCCCAGTCCGGCCCTGTTAGCAAGGCGGGCAATCGGGCATCCGCGGATGTGCCTCTGGCTGAGGCCAGTTGGTGAGCCGTTTTTTTGTTGTCTAAGCAGGGCTGCACCCATGGTGCACAGCGTGAAAGTCTGTTGTTACAGCCTTAACAAACATGACCCCATGCACATGAATTCATGCCAGCGGGCTGATGTCAGAGGAAGAATGACAATGGGCTGCTCTGGCTGTCTCAGTATGGGGTGTGACTGCCCCCGTCTCCCTCCAGGTATGACAGAGTCTGCAAGGAGTTGCTGAAGGGAAGCCAGTAGCACTTCCTTTTCAGGGGAGTGCAGCAGGAAGAGGACTGGAGCATCGGGTGGTGGGGGTTGCTGAGGGCTACGAGGGAGCATTTATGCAGTCATTAGCATTATTCCCTTTCTCTGAGCGTACGCGTGATGCTAGCTGCAAGTAAAACAAATAACACAGATGCATCTTTCACCAGTCTCTGAACAATGGAGGGCCTCTCTTAAGTACTGCCAAAAAAAAAATGTAATATCATAAAAAAGTGAGTGTAAAAGGCAGTTTAGGTCTGTGCCATATCACGTTTCCCAATGAACAGTAATCAAAACATCCGCGAATGAAAGGACGAAAAAAACACAGTTAAAAGTGAGTTCCTAGTATTTTTGCTAATTATTTGTTTCTAAAGTATCTTTTTTTAATTGAAATGTTAATTTCCAATTGAACTACTGGCCCTATAAGCTTTGCAATAATTTTATTACAGCAAATGTTTGCCATCATTTACCTCCATCATCCTAACTAAGCAGTGTATTACCAAGGTTGCAATGTGCCGCCGTGGGCCACTTTTTATTTGGTGGCCCGGGCCGAATTGTGGCCCCAATCCAACACTGCACCAGTTCCCTGCCTTTCCAGAATGTCAAATCATGGACAAATGGCCGGTATGTTTCTTTCTGAAAAATGTTGCTACCGCAGCAGCAGTTTTGGGACCCCGGAATCATTAGCTCAAGCTCCCGAGGTGCAAACCATCAGAAAAACCGGGCGGAAGGATTTTTAAAAAAAAACACCTTGGAAAGTCGACAATTTAGTTTAAAACTAGATCGGAGTAAAACACACTATAACATTATTTGCAACAGTCCTACCTTTAAAACAGTTGCCATACGCGCCCACTGTGGTTAATTCTTCTTTTTTAAGAGTACAGCAGACAGCAGACTGTAAATTGC
Organism: Lissotriton vulgaris; assembly: GCF_964263255.1. Lineage (NCBI taxonomy): Eukaryota > Metazoa > Chordata > Amphibia > Caudata > Salamandridae > Lissotriton > Lissotriton vulgaris. The sequence continues at coordinate 1,901,140,814 of NC_141693.1, forward strand.
TCAGTGGATTAGTGCATCTGCTGCGGAGATCCGTGCCTACCGCCTTGGACGCATTTTCGAATTCGGTTATAGCGTCTCAGACTCTAATCCTTCCGAAGTCGATAAAGCGAGCGGCGTGCCTCTTGGGCAACAGCAGTCCTCCTGCTACCGGCGTTGTAAAGCGCGTAGACTCTTCTCTGGACTGAAACTGTGCGCTACGCGAGAACATTCTCTACGTTAATCAAGCACGTGCTCGGTGTCCCCTTATTTAGACTTCTCCCCGAGAAGTGTGTGTCTTGTGTTGTCTCGGGGTGGATGTCGACCGGCCCCGGAAAGGTCAGAGCAAGCGTTGTGTAATACTGGGTATCCCCTTGGCACCGGTTCTCTGGTATCATTTCCCGGTGCCGCCTTGAAACACAGCAGCTTTCCTTCCACCGTGTGATCTGCGGGCCCGAGATGGCGGAGGAAGTCTCTGTGGTCTGCCTGCCACGCCTCTCATGAGCTTTCGGTTTACAGTACTTACTTCTCAGGGTGTCTTCGTTTCGACTGCTCCCGTTCCCTTGGCGCTGTCTGCCTCGAATGCTCCGCCTTTTAACCTTCCGAAGAGTGACTCAGAGTCTCATCTATCTGCCCGAGCCCCGCCACATCTCCCTCTCTATCCGCCCGAGCCCTGGCATCTCTCAGGTCAGTACACCTAACGTCTAGTTTATGATTGTTTCTGTGAGTGGTGGTCTGGGACACAGGTGAAACGCGGAGTCATTGTGCCCACAGTAAATTACCCTCTCCCGAAGCACAGGCGCTCTTCTCCAGCTGCACACTCCTGCTGCCACAAGCGCCCTGCACCAGTCGCCTCAGTCCCTTCCTTTTCTCTTCCCAGGATTGTTAGGTCCCTTACACCCTTCTACCACTCCTATTCTCCTCTTGGGATGGATGGCTTGGGACACAATGTAGTTATGGGCGCCCGAGCCCATAGGTGGCGCCATTGCACATCTTCATGAAATCGTTTGTTTGACATACATTTGACTTGTCAAGGAGGGGTTCAATGAAGAGGCTTATTCTGTGCTTGAGAGTGGGGCGTTCACAGCAGCCACCCCTCCCCCACCTACCTCCACACACACGGTTCATAGAAGCCGTGTGTGCATGCTTCAGTTCAGGCAGTAGAGTGCAATCCTAACCACCACCCACTGTTCAGGAAGAGAAGGTCTCAGTGGACGGAGGAGGGTAAAGAGGGCAGTGTGTGTGTGTGACTGAATGTGTGTCTGTGTTTATTGACAGACTCCGCCGGTGGGAATGTGGGAATGTTCACAGGTGGCCCGGTCAAAAGGTGATCTCTCTACCCTACACTCCAGCAGTCGCCCCCCTGGCATCATTGTGCCCTCCCCCTGATATATTATAGACAGACTTGGCATCCTTTTGGCTACTCCCAGAATGAAGGAACCACGGTCTAACCGTTCGCTATTTTGATATAGTTTACGTATTTTGGGCTAAAGGTGGATAATCCTGGCAGTCATGACGGTGGCCCTTGCATTACCTGTCCTGTCTACCCTAGCCGCTGTCCGCTGATGGTGAAAATGGGGAGAGGGGTCTTAACCAGGGCTTTAAGTGGGGGGGGGGACTAACCCCCCCCCCCAAGTTTTTTTGGGGAGGCCTCAAAAGGGGGCCCTATTTTTGTGTCTCAAAGGTCAAAGGTAGGGTGAGCAGACGTCCCGGTTTTTGTTTGGTGTTACTAGTGTGGGTAACATGTCTTGATAGTGAAATACTGCCAATTTCGTTTTTCACTATTGAAAGACTTTCTTGCCCATAGGATAACATGGGTAATGCTATGTGACATTTTTACCTGCATATCTTCCCATAACAGCAAGATAGACATATGGAATCTGGTATCCCTGAACTCAGAATTTAATAAAAAATCCTTTAGTGAAGATGGTTTTTACATTCTAAGTTTGGAAATAGCACTTTTAGAAAGTGGCTATTTTCCTGTTCAACCTTTCTGTGTGCCTCTGCCTGGTTGTGTGTTGACTGTCTGATTTGTGAGTGACAGGGGCTGGGGGCGGCTCCAGGAGGCTGGCTGAGTCAGCACAAGGCTGAATAGACCCATCTGCATCAGGGGCGGCTCTAGGCTCATGGCGGCCCTGGGCAGGGAGCGTAGGTAGGGGGCCCTGGAATAGTGGGTCCGGGCGGGGCGGAGCCCCCCCCACCCCCGGAGCTCAGGAAGGTGTTTGGAAGTGGAACCGAGCCAGAGGCCGCCAAATCCCTGCTAGGGACCACCACGCAAATATGTATCCATCCTCAGAGGATTATTATATTAAGGATATATATTGGCGTGGTGGCCCCTGGGGTTTGGTGGCCCTGTGCAGGTGCACAGCTTGCACATGCCTAAGGCCGCCCCTGTCTGCATGTAGAGTGGTGGGTGGAGTAGCACCTGGGTCTCAGTAGGACTGTGCCTTCCTGCCGGGGCAGAGTCAGCACAAGGCCGATGTGAAGTCACCACGCTGCTCTGCGCTTAAAATAAGCGGAACCCCGTTGGAAGTACCTAGCTCTCCATATAGAGATTTTGGAGAGTGGAATTCCCTTAGAAGTAAAACTTTGGAGAAATAATACCGCACAAGTTGTGTGAGTAACATTATATGTTTGTAAGTCCTGATGAAAGCTCCACAGACCCCTAGGGCCTAAGGAGCTGAAACATGTCGACAACCTTCTTTTTATTAATACTACAGGACCTGGTAACTCGGTCCATTTAGAGTATAAACCTCATTTTATACCAGTGGAAACTCACCCCCTAATAAAGTACCTGGGTGTCCTTTCCCCTTTTTTAAATGTACCTATGAGTGTTAATTGTCTATACTTTACTTGTGGGGAAAACCCTCTATCTCTGGACACTGCACTCGAGACCAGAGGTGCCTCTGGATGAGGCTGGCAGCCAACACATCTAGGAACACCCTATAATAACTGCCATAACTTCAATGTGGGGCGGAAGAAACATATATACAGCATTCCAAATAACATTGAGTTTTTTTAGGGTTTCCTAATCTCCCTGAACCAAAGGTTGAGAAGTGTTACAAGTGTCCATTTTCACTCTTGATTAAATGCAGCTCTTACCCCGGGGAAAGAAACAGACACATTTATTCCTCATCCCTCCCTGTTGATTAAATACAATGCTGGCACCACCTCCTGTGGTGCGTCTGATGGCCCTGGCCCACACTCACAAAGGAAGAAGAGGTGCACTGGCAGAGTGCACCGAGAACTGGTTTAGATTCGGCCCAGGACCCCTCACACAAGAAGCACAAGAAGAACAAAGACTTTTGGGGTATAAAAGTAGGACTGGAGCCCCAGTAAAAATAGATTAGGAAACTTTGTGATCAAGAAGGAATTCGTGCTGAGTGTCTGGGAGCTGACCTACAGTTGCTGTGATTGCTGAGGAAGGGACTGTCTGCTGTGTCCCCTTAACTTGAAGAGGAGGTGTGCTATATGCTTTGCCACTCTGAAGCCTGCCTGTCTCCAAAGGCCTAAGAAGAGCTGGAAACTCAGGGATACAAAAGTTCTCCAGCACCCACCCTTCCAGCTGCTGTGTGGGTCTCTGCACTGTGCCTTCGTGAAGCTGCCCCCCTATGAAATCTGTCTCGGTGTGCTCATCGGCACACAGCTCATGTAAGGTCATGAGGCCTGCTCTGCCTCAAACTTGATCTGCCCCAGGATCGAGTCCCTCCCGCTCTGTGTGTGCAGATTAACGCACCTCTGAGGAACTTTGGAGCGCCTGCTTTGCCCCCGAGCGCTGTGTGCGCAGTGACTCCAACGCCGCCCCTCGAGTTGTGTTGTGAGCCCGAGGCCGGGTTCCCGGTCTGAAAAGGAGCCTTGAAAACACCCTGCCAGTATTCACCACCACCGGCCCGGGATCGGCATTTCTGAGCCGTGCTCGGATTGGTCACAGCAACGAGGATTTCCCCCAGCAACGCCTACTTTGCCAGCGAGCTATGTGTGTAGCTTCAGAAGATAGGGAAAATGCTTGATACTAGACGGGTAGCATCCAGTTACAGATCTGTGAAAGCTGTTTGGAACTGCTTCCCTGCCTAGTGCAAACATTTTGACAATGCTTCTAAGGTCCAGCCAGACCCATAAGAGACCAGAGTAAGTATGAAGATCTCTTGAAGAAGTTTACATCCTATTCTTTTGTCAGAGATTTGGGGGTAATGTGTGATGCACTTCAATGTGAGAAGTAAGCCTGGCATATGATGTCCACTAGTTCTAGTGGGCACCTTGCACCAGTCTAATCGACCCTTATTGATTGTGGTTGTAAAGTCAATCTTATAGAAAGCTATCCTAGTGGTAGCATGGACAAGCAGTCACCAGGCTAAGACTTCAGAGAGTGCATTAAGCAAGTTGTTTTACCAAATATAATCCTTTGAGTACCAAATGAAAGGACATCACACAAGGTATATATCAAATTAATAAAATGCAATCTATCCAAGATAGCCTGGCTACATCAGTGGCACTGCAGAGTACCCCTCAGCGCCCCCTCTCTGTACTTCTTTCAATACTTTATTCATGCAGTTTGCCCTGGCTGAGAAGTCTGACATTCTTGCCATTCTCAAATCCCAGAGTCCTAGCGGGGTTGCAGATATTGTGTGCGCTGAAGCTACTGCCATTGTCAACTGGTCACTTCAGTCGGCGACTGTACCGGGACAATGAAAGCAAGCTAAGCTTCTCCCTCTTCTTAAGAAACCTACGGCGGACCCCTCTGTACCCGCTAACGATCGCCCAATCTCCTTACTGCCAACATTAGCCAAAGTTTGCGAAAAGGTGGCTTTTCGCCAACTGGAGACCTTTGTGGAAACATCTGGGGCTCTGCATCCTACCCAGTCAGGCTTTAGAACATCTTACAGCACAGAGACCGCGCTGGTGGTGATGACAGAGGCAATTTGGGAGTGCCTGGACGGGGGCGGCAGAGCGGCTCTGATTTTATTGGACCCCTCTGCCGCCTTTGATATGGTACCTCACCAGCTTCTTCTTGCCCGCCTCTCCTCCATTGGCATCTCTGGGGCAGTGTGGGCCTAGCTGGAATCTTTTTTGGATGCCTGTACTCAGTAGGTCTGGATGCCTCCTTTTTCATCCTCGGCCAGGGAGGTCTCGACTGGAGTCCCCCAGGGCTCGACGCTGAGTCCCTTGCTCTTTAATATCTATCTGACTCCATTGATCTCCCTGGCTGAAGAGCTGGGTGCCAAAATCATGCCTTATGCTGACGACACCCAGCTTCTATTCACTTGGAATGGCTCCGACCTGAGTACGGGGCCGCACAGAGCTGCCTTTCAGCCGTATTTACTTGGCTGGCATAGGCTAAACTCAAATGCAACAAGGGAAAATCAGAGATACTGCTGTACGGTCAATTACCCCCGCTTTTCACAGAAGCCCTGTGGCCCCTAGATTTCCCCCACCCACTTTCTGAGGGTGGTCCGGCTAAGAGCTTGGGAGTTTGGTTCGGGGAGGATCTCAGGTTCTCTGAACACATCAAGAGACTAACGGGTGTCCGTTTTGCTACACTCAAATCACTGAGTAGATTATTCCCTATGCTCCCTCAGCCGGCGAAGGAAATGGTGGCACGGGCACTCATCTTGTCCGGCTTGGATTACGCCAACGCGCTTTTTATTGGCATCCCGGGATACTTGGTGAACAAACTTCAACTGATCCAGAACGCGGTGGCCAGACTCTTATTTAACATCTCTAAGAGATCCAGCATTTGCGTGACCTTCACTGGCTGCCCGTGGCCCAGCGGGTGCAGTTCAAGGCCCTCACTTTAGCTCATAGAGCGCTGCATGACTCAGTACCCTCCTATATTAGGAAATGGGTGGCCTTTTACAAAGGCGAGCTCGTCTGCGCCCGTCCGCGACCGACAGGGACCAGGGGCCTTGGACCCTGGCCCAATCCTCACTTACACCCCAGCCCAGCTTCTTCCATTAAACACAGCACAGCCCATCACCCCGTCCTTGTCTATGCACGTTGCTGCCCTGGGCATCTCCGTTCCCTCTACTTCCTCACCCGAATCTGCACTGTTCTCTCCCCAATCACAGACTTGCCGTCCCCCCAATCCCCTCTCTTTCCCCACACCCACCATGGCCACTGCTTGCCTGTTAAACACCAGATCAGCAGGCAAGCACCAGTATGAGCTCTTTAACTTACTGGATACTGACACGCTGGACTTTTTGTTTCTTACTGAAACGTGGTTTTCTGCTGATTCCCTTCGTGATCTGTTGTCCGCCCTCCCCGACTCGTACTATGCTCTTAGGGCGGACCGTCCAGCTGGTAAGGTCGGCGGGGGTGTGGCGATGATCATTCGTTCCCATCTCCAGTTCCAGATTCTCCCCCAAATTCCTATACCTGATATGGATTTCTTGGTTGCTCGCTCACTCAACCTCTTAGCCCCCATCACAATAATATTAATGTATCGTCCCCCTCAGAATATGCCTACTTTTGTACCTGTCTTACAAGAATTACTGGCCACTCTTGTGGTCAACAACTCTTCACTACTCCTTCTTGGAGATTTTAATTACTGGCCAGGTGATCCTAGGGAGGACCTGTCCTCCAAAGATTTTTCAGCCACTCTCCAATGTCTTAATTTTCTTCCCCACCTTCATTCCCCTACCCATATCCACGGCCACACCTTAGATCAGATATGGTCAGCCAGCTGCACTATTACTCCCCCCACAATTGCTCCCTGTACCTGGTCCGACCAGTTTTTGATCTCATTTCTTATTGAGCTTGGAGCCCAAAAAAAACCCCCTCTGACTAAGAAAATCACAGCTCGCAACTGGAATCGGGTTGACCGTAACCTCCTTTGCTCCTCTCTTGCTGCTTCTTCTCCTGATCCAGATGCCCTCTCCATTGATCTTCAAGCAGATGCTGTGAATCAATGGCTGTCTTCCTCTTGTGATCGCGTTGCCCCTCTTAGAAAAGTCAAGACCTGTCGCCCCCATGACGCCCAAAAATGGTTCACAGACAAATTGAAAGCTCTCAAACTGGACCTTAGGCGTTCTGAACGCCATTGGAGACGCAACTACTGTCCTCTTCTGCGAGCTAAATATAAACTTCTTTTGAATAATTACAAGAAGGCTATTCTCTTAGCCAAAACTCTGTATTTTTCGGAAAAGATATCTCAATCAGCAAACAAACCGAAGGAAATCTTTTCCATAGTCCGCAACTTAGTCGCCCCGGACAGAGTTAACTCCAATCCTGTCCCCTCCCAAGAGCTTTGTTTGTCCCTCAATGACTTCTTTTTAGACAAAATCGCGAAGATCAAATCCAACATTCTCTCAACTAACTCACCCCTTGTTTCCTCTCCCTCCTTATCACTTCCCCCGCCCTTCTCGCTCCTTGACCAGTTTCCACCCATCACTTTAAGCCCTTTTCTGGCACTTCTTCAGAAAGTGAAGTCAGGTTCCCCAGCTGACTGTGCCCCTGCACACATCCTGAGAGAGCTCTTCACTCACTGTCCTGATCCCCCCTCTTTCGCTTCTTAACTCTTCTATTTCCTCAGGCCTAGTTCCCAAATTTTTCAAATCCGCAATAGTTCGCCCATCCTAAAAAAGCCGGGTGCAGACCCCTCCCTTCCCTCCAATTTTAGACCTATTTCCCTCCTTCCCTATCTTGGGAAGATATTGGAGAGCCACATCACCTCCTGTCTTTCCTCCTACATTGAGGATCACCATCTCTTGGCCTCCCACCAAGCGGGTTTTCGCCCAGCTCACTCTACTGAGTCAGTGGTCCTGTCCGTCCTAGACGAGCTCAAGAGCAAGGCGGATTCCAACTTGCCACAAGCTCTGGTGCTGCTTGATTTGTCCGCTGCGTTTGACACGGTCGACCACTCCATCCTTCTCGACCGGGTCAGCGCAGCGGGCGTTCAGGGTACCGCGCTCTCTTGGCTTGCCTCCTTTCTTAATGGACGGACTCAGGCAGTCCATCTGTCTGGCCACATTGCCCCTACCCGCTTGGTCCCCTGAGGGGTCCCCCAACGTTCCTCCCTGTCCCCCCTTCTTTTTAATCTTTACATTCGTCCCCTTATTCTTTCTCTCCTTGATATGGGGGTCTCCGTATATAACTATGTGGATGACCTCCAACTTGTTTTTGATCTTTCCTCTCCTTTGCACTCCCTACCTAAATTTCATTCCACTCTTGTCTTCATCTCGAAGTGGATGAATTGTAACCAACTTAAGCTCAATCTGGACAAGACGGAGTTAGTCCTGACTGGCCATTCCATCTCCCCTTGGTCGTCTGCTTTTTGGCCTCCTATCTTTGGCCCTCCGCCCATACCATCGGCCTCTGCAAAGACCCTGGGTATTAAAGTCAGTGGGGACCTCTCCATGCATGCCCAGATTAGCTACGTTGTTTCTTCTTGTTTTCTTTCTCTCCGTATTATTCGGAAAGTGTACCGCTTTTTCTCCTCCGATGCCCTCAAACTTATCATGCTAGCAATGATTCTTTCCCGTCTTGATTACGGGAATAGTCTCTACGCGGGCATCCCGGCTTACGAACTGCGCCGATTGCAGGCCATCCTGAACCAAGCTGCTCGAATCATTCATCGCCTGCCTAAATCTTCCCACATCACGCCTGTCCTGAAATCCCTTCACTGGCTTCCCATCTGTCAAAGATCCCTTTTTAAGATGGGCTGCCTGGCTTTCATGGCTCGCATTCGTATGACCCCAGCCTTCATCAATTCACTCATCATCCCTTACACTCCCACCCGTGCCCTCCGTTCTTCCAACCAATTCCTCCTCAATGTCCCGCGGTTTCGCAAATCTAAAATGGGAGGCACCAGATTCTCGGTACTGGCTCCCCGTTTCTGGAATAGCCTCCCTCTGTCAATTAGGTCTATCCCAACCTACCCCCAATTCCGTAAAGCCCTCAAGACACATCTGTTCTCCATAGCGTACTCCGGCTGAATCACATCTCTGCCCTAGCCTTCTACTCCAGCGCCAGGAAGCCGCTTGGTCGCAGTGCGCTCTATTAAGAACCTTCTTCATTTCATTTAATTTAATTTCATTTCATTTCACCCCTCACCGATCCCTACGATCCGCTTCCCACCGTTTGATGGCCATTCCCCATTTCTGCCATTCTAGGATGGGGGGTCAGTCACTTACGGTCAAGGTAGCCACTCTTTGGAACAGTCTTCCTGTTTTTCTGCGCCATACCCAGGACTTTCACCGATTTAAGAAACTTCTCAAAACTCATCTTTTTAATCAGGTTATTTAATTATTCTCCCCTCGTTATTCTGCAGTTCAAATCGCGAAGGACACTCATGAGTAATTGAGGGCGCTACAAGTCACTTATAACATAACATAACATAACATATATATGTATTTATTCTAAACACAACCCCTCTGCACTCTTTATGAGGTTAGAGGTAAAAGTACAATACAAGTTACTTCATTAGCATACGATAAATTGCTCAGTATACGTTTTGCCCTAGGGGCCTCACAAACCATATACTAAAATAGGGGTATAAGAACCACATCTGAGATAGAAAGCAGGCCTGAGGCCTGGGGAATCGCTGGGGCTACTCTTAACAACCAAATGTTAGGAAGTAGGAGCCCCACGGGAGACGCGTGCAGTGTCTAAACACAGCAGCAAGTTACCATTGACTTTCTATGGGAATTGAACAAGTTATAATTTTAAATATTAAGGACACTTCTAGGTTAACTACGATGAAACCCTTTTAGACTAGGACCCTTGGAGGACCAATCACCTCGACACTACCAGAGTATCAGTGTTAACTCACCCACGGAAGCCGGGTGCATCAGTGTCTTTTTGTGTCGGGTTTCGTCGTCGATTTCAATGGAGATCTGCAAAGAAGTGCTGCAGGCGACCAGAGGAAAGGTTTCCGGGTGGGTCCAAGGGTGGATCAAAGATCTGAAGAACCTGAAAGCAGAAGGGACAGAGTCTGGGTCACTTGCCAGTGACCAGGATGGAACCAGGAAGGAACAAGGCGATGTCGGGAAATTTCAGGTGAAAAGGTGAAGCTTGTCTCTTCAGCCATGTGGTCCAGGAGGTGTCGATGATGACCAGGAGCTGGATGCGAGCTGTCCCACGAAGGATGCAGTTGACTGCAGTGTCAGTATCTGGATTGGACCCAACAAGCCTAGGCACACGCAATCCACGCAGGATGTCGAGATTGGCTTCGTTGCACACCAGCAAAGTCTGTGCCGCTTCTACTTTGTAGGGAAGCTGGAGCAAGCCTGGAGCAACCAGGAAAGCAAGTTAGATTCAAAATTGAGTCTTCAGGGGCCTCACTAGCCAATGGACTAGGAACTGGGAAGATGTGTCGAGCTGAAATGCAAGAGCAGGCCCCACGGGTCACTCGTGGAGTGTGGGGGCCTGAGCTTCGGTGCAAATGGTGCTCGGGCTGGGGCTTCTCTGACCCCAATGCACAACTGTGAGAAACCTCGGGAGTCGATGCAGTTAGCAAAATGCAGGATATCCAGGAGTTCCGTTCCCACATCTCTCATGTCCGCCACGGGTCTCAGCTTTGCTGGGAACGTCGAACAGCGTGAGAGATGTCTGGAAGTCCATGTAATGTGTCGCAGAGTCTTCGAGTTCCGGCGGGAGCCTCACCCCTGCAGCCAGGCAAAGTTGTTGTTGGTGCCTGTTTGCACAGGGTGGTCACTACTTGACCACAAGGGAAATGTCTTCTGTCTTCCAGTCGAAATGGAATGTCAAAGGTCCAGGATTTATGTTTCAAAGTTTCGTCCAGAGTAATCTAAAGTCCTAGGGACACAGCTCCTATACTTATACTCAGTTTAGGGGTTGGAGTACCTGTAAGGTCCCTCCTATGGGTGGACCTGGGAAGGGGGTGGTTACACCCCTTTCTCTTTGTCCAGTTTCGTGCCAGAGCTGGGGCTGAGTGCCCCAGCAACCGGTTTGAACTGGAAAATGCATGGAGCACCTTGTGTGCCCCAGGCAGTGTCTGGAAAGCATTCACTGAATACAGCCCTCCCTTCCCCAATACACTAAAGCCTGTCTGGGTAGGTTTTAGCACCTCCCTGGGCAGGAAACCTATTGTCCAGGCTTCCCCTGCCGGAGTTTCGTCCAGCAGCAGAAGGCCAGACTCGTGTCTGTTGCAGCAGCATCCATTTTGTGATGATGAGGCTCTGTTTAATTTTAACCAGCTTCACCAGTAACTACATGTCTTCTCTCTCTAGAAGGGTGGAATGGTACCCCCACCACCAGGACTGGCGGGGGGGTGGGGGGGGGTAGTATTCCAAAGTGTTTGACACCTTACACGACATGTTTTGATAAAGCCAAACCAAAGTTAGCATTAACCGAGAGGATTATAATGCATTTAAGAGTATATGGTATGGCTATATCATAGAACAGCTATAAGAAGATGGTTCCAAAAGCTGCAGAGGGGCTCAGCTCATGCTAGGGCACCCTCTCACATAAAACCAAGCACTCTGCCTCCAGGATTGTTAAGGCCTGCCATAGGAGTGGCTTATAGGTTACTATGTGTCTATATATAAGATAGATATAGATATACTATATCTAAGTAAGAGGTGATTACACCACCTTAACCAGGTTGTGTGAAAAGACCAGTGGTGTCAGTTTGGAAGGCAAAGCAGGGGTGGCACAATACATGCTGCATCCCCTGGTAGGCCTAGGGTGCACCTATGCCCTGGGTAGCTAGGGTACACTATACGGGGTCTCACAAGGGTGACCCAGTAACCAATCTGGTATGTACCTAAAGTACATGGTATCAATTTAGAGAGAGAACAGCTAGGCTGTGGTCCTGATTAGCAGGGCCACAGCCAGACTAAAGTCGAAAAACCAGAGAATCACAGCAAAAAGTGGGGGTAACCATAGGAAGCAGACCCTACTCTCCTACACAACCCCCCCACCCCCCAAAATCCAAGGACATTAAACTAACCTTGACCAGTTGAGTCTTCATGTTCTAAGTGGAAATATCTGGAGAGTCCATCTGCATTGGCATGGTTACTCCCAGGTTTATGTTCCACTGTAAAGTCTATCCTCTGTCGGGAAAAGGACCACCTGAGTAGTTTGGGATTTTCACCCTTCATCTGTTTTAGCCACAAGAGGGGCTTATGGTCTGTCTGAACTTTGAAGTGAGTACCAAACAAGTATGGCCACAGCTTCTTCAGTGCCCAATCCACAGCAAAGGCCTCCCTCTCAATAGCTGACCAACGTTTCTCTCTAGGTGTCAGCCTTCTACTAATAAAAGCTACTGGCTGGTCTTGATCATCTTTATTCAATTGTGATGGCACAGCCCCCACTCCCAACTCAGAAGCATCTGTTTGAATAATGAATTATTTGGAGTAGTCTGGACTGTGCAGAATTGGTGCAGTACACATGGCCTGCTTCAGGTCATCAAATGCCTTTTGACAGCTGACTGTCCACTGAACTTTTTTTGGCATTTTCTTGGAAGTTAAGTCATTAAGGGATGTCACAATTGAACCATACCCCTTGACAAATTTTCTGTAGTACCCAGACAGGCCCAAGAAAGCTCTGACCTGAGTCTGGGTGGTTGGAGGAGTCCAGTCCATTATGGTCTGGCTTTCGCTCTGCAATGGTTGAACCTGGCCTCCACCTACAAGGATAGTTAGGCCTGCCTTTTGCAGGGCCTCCAAAGCATTTTTAAGGTGGATCAGGTGATCTTCCCAGGTGGAGCTAAAGACGGCAATATCATCAAGATAAGCTGCACATTAGTCATCCAGGCCTGAGAGGACTTGGTTCACCAACCTTTAAAATGTGGCAGGTGCTTTTTTCAGACCAAGGGGGGCATTACCACACACTGATAATGTCTACCAGGGGTTGAAAATGCTGTCTTTGGCTTTGCATCATCAGCTAGTCTGATCTGCCAGTAGCCAGCTGTCAGGTCAAATGTGCTCAAAAACTTGGCAGATGCCAATCTGTCCATGAGCTCATCTGCCCTGAGTATTGGATGGGCATCTGTCCTAGTGACAGCATTGAGACCTCTGTAATCCACGCAAAACCTCATCTATCTCTTACCATCTTGGGTGTGAGGTTTAGGCATAAGGACTACTCTACGGGCCCAAGGGCTTTCTGAGGGTTCAATGACTCCTAATTCCAACATCTTTTGGACCTCTGTCCTGATACAGTCCCTGACATGATCAGGTTGCCTGTAAATCTTACTTTTAACAGGTAGACTGTCCCCAGTGTCCACTTCATGAGTGCACCAGGTAGTCTGACTTGGAGTCAGTGAAAACATATGTCTGTATATCTGCAGAACCTGTCTACAGTCATTCTGCTGTTGGTCAGTGAGGTTGCATGCCAAGGCTACATCATCAACTGAACCATCATCAGGGTTCTGAGAGAGCAGGTGTGGGAGAGGGTCACTCTCTTCCTCCTGTCCTTCATCAGGAGCCATGAGCAAGCCCATGTCTGCCATGTCAACATACGGTTTCAGTCTGTTGACATGAAGCACCCTGTGGGGGCTCCTGGGAGTTCCAAGGTCAACCAGATAGGTGACTTTTCCCTTCTGTTCAACAATAGTGTGGTTTCCACTCCACTTGTCTTAGAGAGCTGCTGAGGCCACAGGCTCCAACACCCACACATTCTGTCCTGGCTGGTAAACAGTCAGCACGGCCGTTTGGTCATGCCAGGGCTTTTGTAATTCCTGACTGGCCTCAAAGTTTTTGGATGCCTTTTTCATGTACTCGGCCATCCTGGAGCGGAGACCAAGTACATAGTCCACAATGTCTTGTTTGGAAAGTTTGAGAGGTAACTCCCATCCTTCCTTCACCAGACAAAGGGGTCCTATTACAGGATGCCCAAACAAAAGTTCAAAAGGGCTGTAGCAAACCCCCTTTTGTGGGACCACTCTATAAGCAAACAAAAGTCCCATCTCCGCCTGAGCTTTTTAGGGAGACCCTTAATCATGCCCTTTAAGGTCTTGTTGAACCTTTCAACTAGACCATTGCATTGTGGGTGATAGGGTGTGGTGAACTTATAGTTCTCTAGTTCACTATTATGTGCCAGAATTGTGTTTTTTCTTCATGAGTTAAGCTAAACTGATTCCATCCAATTTCTAGCTGCTCACAATTTGAAAATTCCCTTAGAAACTCCCTTGTACATTGTATATTGTTTTTCTAGCCTTGTCGGATACAGGACTGTGTCCCACTGTATATATGTGTGTTTGATATAATTTCCATTACCTTATTGATTAAATTTGAGGTTCGGCTGAACTTCTTTTCTATTATAGCGCAGATTGTGGCCTATAATCATTTAGGGAGGGACAATTTTGTTCAGGTTTCTATGGTCATGAGACCTATCCGTACCACTAGGGATATTACTGCAACCAGTGGGCTCTAGCCCACACAATTTCTTCTCTCTTTCAAGAGCCAGGGTCTCTTTTGCAAGGGCAATTTTTTGCCTCTTGATCCTAAGCTTGACTTCTTTCATCCTAGCTTTGTGCTCTCTTCTCTGAGGGGACGTCATTCTCCTCAGAGCAGATGCACTGGACCCTACTGATGAGTCAGAATGTTCAGATCCACTGGAAAGGGACCTGGGTCTTCTGTTTCCACCATTAGGCCTACTAGGAGTTCTAGAGTGAGGCCTTCCTAGGCCATCTCCACCCCAGATAGTCCTGTGTTTCCCAGGTCAGGGTCATCAACCTCAACCTGGTCTACAAACTCCTCATCAGAGTCATCTCCCTGGTTGGGAATCTCACTAGGATCTTCTTCTGAAGAAGGCTGGCCCCCTCCCTGCTACCATGTGCCTCTGGGTCTGATGCTTTTTCTAAGGCATCTGCCACTAAAAGATTTACTAGGTGCTGGGTGGTTGGACTCTGTCCTTGTCTTAACTTTCTGACAACACATAAGCTTCTCAAATCTTGGAAACAAAAGGTGTCATACCTAGTTGTCTGCACATGGCTGACATCTGGCAGGGAGGTACTACCTCCTGCCCTCAAATGACTAGTGTGGTGTGGTGTGTGCACCTACCTGCACTATTTTATTTCCTACTAGAACCTCTCTAGAAGTTGTAGTGTGGGTGTGCTAAAACCTTACTGTTGGACCCGGCCCTTTTTGGCAGGTTCACCCCGAAACTTCTTGCTTTTGCCTAGCCTGTTTCTGTAAACTGGTGTTGGTGATTTTAGGTCTCTGCGTACTTTTTTCACTGTGGTCCAGTATAAAGTGTGTGCACTCTGTGTGTGTGTGGTGACAGTGACCTGCCCTCCCATAGGAATGCATGGGGAATATGTGTGACCATGGTAGTTCCTGATGTGTGGGGAGTACAGGGTCGAGTTTGGTATGTGCAAACTCGTGAGATTGAATGCTGCGCAATGATGTATGAGGCATGATTGTGTCTAGTGTGGAAGTGCCACTTCTTGAAGTTGGCATGTTTGTGTAATTTATGTCTGGCGTGTGATTAGCTGGAGCTGGCTGGTGAACCTGGCTCCAGGAGTCAGGATGGGTCTGCCCCGGTGGTGAATGGAGAGATTAGCATGCTGATGTGAGGGAGGGGTACACCTGGGACCTGAATAGGGCTGGGGTTTCCCTCCACAATTCTGGCTCCACCCCCTGTGGTGCGTCTGATGTCCCTAGCCTGCCCAGTGAAAGGGAGATCCCCATAACCAGTTTTAGCTGGTTCTCACATTGCCTACACCCTGCTAGACAAAGGGATTTTTGTGTATAAAAAGGGTGCTGTGACACTCTGAAAATGTTCTTGTTTCCAACTCGAATCTACCAGGGGCGTGCTGCTGCTGGAGCCCAGGGGAAGGCTTGCCTCCCTGGGCCCTGCTCAGCCCCTGGATATCCTGGATGCCTGGAAAGCTCTCTTCCTGTGGGGCCCTTCTGCCTTGCTTGGGGGGGACTGGAGGACTTTTTCTTTACTAGGAGCTGCCTGCTCCATTTCCCTGCCCCAGGACTCCTTGGACTCCCCAGCGCGTTGAGAGCGCTTTATTTGAATTTTGCAGCATGGAGCTGCTCTCTGACCTGCTCGTGATCCGAGCCTTGCAGGTGCCAGCCTGCCTTATGCCTGCAGGTATATGTTTTTATTTACGGGTGCCACCCCGTCTATCTGCCCCCTTAGCGAGTGCCCACCTCGCTTCTACGTTTATTGTATGCCTCGAGAGTGCCTACACCTCGTTATGCCCCTGGGAAAAATGCCGCCGCCGCTGTGGCGAAACAGGAAATCAGGTGGCCAGGCGCCTGGAGCGGGGCGGGACTTCTGCTTGCTCCAGGAAGCCCTGCCCGTCGCCGCACCACGATTGGCTGCCCGCAGCCGAGAGAAGATGAGGAGCAACCAAGATGGCATCACCGGGTCCAGCAGGACTCCCGTGTGCTGGGGAGAGCCCTGCCGGTGGACCGCAAAGCCCCTGGTCCCAGGAGGAGGCCCGAGTAAATTGAAGGTTGCGGCCGAGGCCGCCGACGGTAGTGCGGGACTCCCAGGGAACCCGGGAAGCCCCGCAGAGAAGTGCCGCTGTCCGGAGGAGCCCCCACCAGAGGAAGGAGCCCGGTGAGTGAGAACGGGCTGGGGGGGCTCCAGGCGGCTAAATAGTGGTGCTGCTACAGTTTGGGGGCATGTTGTGTCAGAGTCCCTGAGGCCCCAGCGTGACTTGGGGGCCTTTGTTTTCCGGGTCCCCTGAGGGGGGACTCCAACGATCCCGATTGGCCCCCACAGGTGCGGCATGTAGTTATAGAAGCCCCGTGTGGCTCTAACCTTTGATTTAAGTGGCTCCAACGTGTGGGGGCAAGTTCACTCCCTTCAGGGTGCCCAGTTGTCTAAAGCGCCAGCGCGCTTCACAGTATTTGGGGGCCAGCCTTTGCTCCCTACACTGGACATTATTGTATTGTAGGAGCCAGAGTGCTCCAAGGGGCCCAATTGTTTTAAGAGCCAGAGGGCTCCATTGCACCTGTTTATTCCCGAGCCTAGAGGGCTCCAGCAGTCTGCGCAGTCTTTTGTCCTGAGGGGCTAGTGAGAGCCCCAGTCGCAGTTTTGCTGATTTCCCAACTGCCCAGCAATTAGTGGGCAGCTGCACCGTTTAGGCGCAATTAGAGAGTCCCTGTGTGGGACGGAGATGGCACAGAGGTGCCAGGCCTTCTACAGCTGCGCAGCACTTAGTGCCAGCTGCAACGTTCAGGCCCTGTTACTGTTCCCAGCTGCCCAGCAATTAGTGGGCAGCTGCAACGTTTAGGTTTGCGCCGGTGGCGCACCCCTGACTGGCGCTGCATTGGCCGCGCGCCCTGACATTCTGGACACAGGGCATTTTGAGCCCCTTCTTGAGATGGCCAGTTGGCCAGGGGACTGGTATGTGGATAGGGCGCAAGGCCCTAAGGTGATTGTTGCGCAATGTGATTACCTGTTAGGTTTGTGATGATAATTGCCTGATATGATTTATGTGCTAGAGTGATGTGGTGCTAGGAAATGTAATGCATTTAGTATGTTTTACGCACCTTGTGTTTTATACCTCTAAACTTGGGTTTATGATTATGAGGTTATTTTACCTATGTAGGTTTATGCTAGTGAGATGTTTTCACTCTGTGAGTTACGCCCCTAAATGTGATTTATTCTTAGGAGGCAGAGTCTAATGTGTTTAGACTAGTGAGGAGATTGCCTACTGTATTTTTACTGGTTAGTAAGCATGGGCGAATTTTGCGAATCTCGCGTTCGCGAATTTTGCGGATTTGCGAACTCGCAATCCGCAAAATCCGCGAATTCTCGCGAATTTGCGGATTTTTTTTTTTGTGTTTGCGCGGGTTTCTGCCAGTTCGCGAGGGTTTTGTACAATGTCGCAAATTGCGAACTTACCTGTCGGGTCGCAAGTTTCGCGAACTTGTTGTTTCTACGTGTCCAGCCTGTTTGGGACACTCTTCTTCATCACTGCCACTCTCTGTCACCACTGCCACTCTCTGACTACTCATGCCACCCTCTGGCCCACCCATGCCATCCTCTGTTTCATCACAGCACCCTCTGGTTGTCCAGTCAGTGTACATTATTATGGCAACGCAAGCACACCTTCCCTGCCTCAAGTGACCTGAATTAATTTGGGGCTGATTAATGTGTCACAGAATATTTTTTTAGCTGGCACCTGCTTCCTTAGTGCTTCCTGATTAGTGATCTTTTGCACTTGCTAAGTGCTTTCATTGTTGCAAAATTAGTTACAACACCTGCCCTGCCCCAACTGACAATAATGAATTAGGGGCTGATTAATGGATTTGAACTTCCAGCCTGGCTCCTGCTTGTCTCCCTTAGCTGTAATTCAGGACCTTTGTGGCATATGTGTAACTATTCTGAGGTTCAGAGCAGGGTCACATAATAGTTGCAACTGGCAACTGAACTCTGGAGGGGCCCCTCAGGAAGCACTACAGGAAATGGCTACTAATGATGAGCCTGAACTTTTGAACCTGGTAAGTAGTTTCAGTTTTGCTAAGATCGTATTTCTGCAATTTTGCACTTATTCGCGGGGCGCGAACTCACGCGAACAGTGCGAACAGTGCGAGCAAAATCCGCTGCTCGCGGATTTGCGGATTTTGCGGGAGATTCGCAAATCTCGCGGATTGCGAATTTACCGAAAATCCGCAAAATCCGCGAGCGAAACGGATTTTCCGCCCATGCTTACTGGTTAGGCCTAAATGTGATACATGGGTAATGTGCAATGCCATTATGCCTGTGATACCTCTAACTGTGTTTTCATGTTTAGGAGGTTGTTTCGCCTAGTATAGTTTGTACTAGAGAGGTTATGTGCCCCTGCGTGATCTAGGCCTATGGTTATTAGTATTGCGTAGTGTGTACCTACCTGTTACCAGTGGTTACTGGTTGTGGTCTATAATTGGTATTTTTGTGTTACACTTATTCTATGTTCTAGAAGTGCTATTTCTGCTAAATGTTGATTCTGACAGTGGCCCCTGTGGCCCTGTCCTGGTATAAATAATCCCTTGTGAATATTGCCCGTGCCAGTTGGCACAATGTATATTGTGTGATTACTAAGCATGGGCGAATTTTGCGAATTCCAGATCCGCGAATTTGCAGATTTTTTATTTTTGCGTGTTCGCGGGGCACTTTGCGTGTTCGCGGGGCGCTTTGCGTGTTTGCTGTTTTTTTTTTGCCTGGTTAATCAGTGCCACCCTCTCGTTTCTGTGCCCTTCTGCCCTCTGCCCCACTCATTTTTTATCCCCTTCTGCCCTCTGTCCCACTTTTGTGCCCTTCTGCCCTCAGCCCCACTTAGAATGGCGCCGGCAAGCTGCCAGCGCCATTCTAAAATAGCTACAAAGAGCTTCAACAGGAAGCTCTAATAGATAAAGTAAAGCAGGTGCTCGAGTTGAAGGTCAAATTCAGTTATACAATCATTAATCACCCCAAGTTTGGGGTGATTAATGATTGTGTAACTGAATTTGACCTTCAACTCGAGCACCTGCTTTACTTTATCTATTAGAGCTTCCTGTTGAAGCTGACTTTTGTAACTATTTTAGAATGGCTCTAGCAGCTTGCCGGCGCCATTCTAAAAGAGTTACAAAAGTCAGCTTGAACTTTTGACCCAATCCGTTCCACTCGCGGATTTTGCGAGAAATTCGCGAATCTCGCGGATTGCGAATTTACCGAAAATCCGCAAAATCCGCGAGCGGAACGGATTTTCCGCCCATGCTTAGTGATTACTATCTGATGTGTTTTTGACAATACAAAAGTAATTTTTATATAACCTTGTGTTGAGTTCCTTTTGTGGTATGCCTAGGATGTTGTTGCTGTTGTGTGCATGCGCAAATGCTTTACACATTGCCTCCGGGATAAGCCTGTCTGATCGTGCCAAGCTACCAAGGGGGTGAGCAGGGGTTATCTTGGCGTGTGACTCCCTTGTCCTGACTAGAATGGTGGTTTCTGCCTGGCTGTGGCGTAAGCCTTAGCCAACCAGAAATCCCAGTTCTAACACTTACCACCTACAATTGCTAAGTTCAGTAGAACTTATGTATTATAAGACTTGATTCATATGTACCTACAGGTACCATGGTGTGATTTTTCAAATGATATTCTCAAGATTATTTGATAAAACAATGCAAGCTCTTTTCCCATCCACTGCACACCAATGCGAGAAGTTAGCCTGGCATATGATGTCTACTAGTTCTAGTGGGCACCTTGCACCAGTCTAATCGACCCTTATTGATGGTGGTTGTAAATTCAACCTTATAGAAAGCTATCCTAGTGGTAGCATGGACCGCCAGTCATCAGGCTAAGACTTCAGAGAGCGTATTAAGCAAGTTGTTTTACCAATTATAATCCCTTGAGTATCAAATGAACGGACACCACACAAGGTATATATCAAATATATATGTATTTATTCTAAACACAACCCCTCTGCACTCTTTATGAGGTCAGAGGTAAAAGTACAATACAAGTTACTTCATTAGCATACGATAAGTTGCACAGTATATGTTTTCCCTAGTGGCCTCACAAACCATATACTAAAATAGTGGTATAAGAACCACGTCTGAGATAGAAAGCAGGCATGAGGCCTGGAGAATCGCTGGGGCTACTCTTAACAACCAAAGGTTAGGAAGTAGGTGGCCCACGGGGACGCGTACAGTGTCTAAACACAGCCGCGAGTTACCATCAACTTTCTATGGGAAACAAACAAGTTACAATTTTAAAGATTAAGAACATTTCTAGGTTAACTACGATGAAACCCTTTTAGACTAGGACCCTTGGAGGGCCAATCACCTCGACACTACCAGAGTATCAGTGTTACCTCACCCACGGAAGCCGGGTGCATAGGTGTCTTTTGGTGTTGGGTTTCGTCATCGATTTCAATGGAGATCTGTAAAGAAGTGCTGCAGGCGACCAGAGGAAAAGTTTCCTGGTGGATCCAATGGCGGATCAAAGATCTGAAGAACCTGAAAACAGAAGGGATAGAGTCTGGGTCACTTGCCAGTGACCAGGATGGTACCAGGAAGGAACCAGGCGATGTCGGGTGATTTCAGGTGAAAAGGTGAACCTTGTCTCTTCAGCCACGTGGTCCAGGAGGTGTCGACGACAACCAGGAGCTGGATTCGAGCTGTCGCACGAAGGATATAGTTGACTGATGTGTCGGTATCCGGATTGAACCCAACACGCCTTGGCAAACGCAATCCACGCAGGATGTTGAGATTGGCTTTGTTGCAGACCAGCAAGGTCTGTGGCGCTTCTCCTTTGTAGGGAAGCTGGAGCAAGCCTGAATCAACCAGTAATTAAAATGGAGTCTTCAGGGTGCTCACTAGCCAACAGACTAGGAACCGGGAAGATGCATTTAGCTGAAATGCAAGAGCGGGCCCCACGGGTCACTCATGGAGTGTGAGGGCCTGAGCTTCGGTGTAAATGCTGCTGGGGGCTTGGGCTTCTCATACCCCAAATGCACAACTACGAGATACCTCGGTAGTCGATGCAGTTAGCAAAATGAAGGATGTCCAGGAGTTCCAGTCCCACATATCTCATGCCCGCCATGGGTCTCAGCTTTGCTGGGAATTTCGAGCAGCGTCAGAGGTGTCTGGAAGTCCTTGTCCTGTGTCGCAGAGTCTTCGATATCCGCCGGGAGCCTCGACCATGCAGGCCGGCAAAGTTGCTGTTGGTGCCTGTTTGCACAGGGTGGTCACTACTTGACCACAAGGGAGATGTCTTCCATCTTCCAGTCAAAATGGAATGTCGAAGGTCCAGGATTTATGTTTCAAAGTTTCGTCCAGGGTAATCTAAAGTCCTAGGGACAAAGCTCCTATACTTATACTCAGTTTAGGGGTTGGACTACCTGTAAGGTCCCTCCTATGGGTGGACCTGGGAAGGGGGTAGTTACACCCCTTTCCATTTGTCCAGTTTCGTGCCAGAGCTGGGGCTGAGTGCCCCAGCAACTGGTTTGAACTGGGAAATGCATGGAGCACCTTGTGTGCCCCAGGCAGTGTCTGGAAAGCATTCACTGAATGCAGCTCTCCCTGCCCCAATACACTAAAGCCTATCTGGGGAGGTGCTAGCACCTCCCTGGACAGGAAACCTATTGTCCAGGCTTCCTCTGCCGGAGTTTTGTCCAGCAGCAGGAGGCCAGACTGTGTCTGTGCCAGCAGCATCCATTTTGTGATGCTGAGGCTCTGTTTAACTTTAACCTGGTTTACCAGTAACTACATGTCTTCTTCTTCTTGAAGGGTGGAATGGTACCCCCACCACCAGGACTGGCGGGGGGGGCGGTAGTATTCCAAAGTGTTTGACACCTTACACGACATGTTTTGATAAAGCCAAACCAAAGTTAGCATTAACCGCGAGGATTATAATGCACTTAAGAGTATATGGTATGGCTATATCATAGAACAGCTATAAGGAGATGGTTCCGAAAGCTGCAGAGGGGCTCAGCTCATGCTAGGGCACCCTCTCACATAAAACCAAGCACTCTGCCTCCTGGATTGTTAAGGCCTGCCGTAGGAGTGGCTTATAGGTTACTATGCGTTTATATATAAGGTAGATATAGATATACTATATCTAAGTAAGGGGTGATTACACAACCTTACCCAGGCTGTGTGAGCAGACCTGTAGTGTTAGTTTGGAAGGCAAACCAGTGGTGGCACAATACATGCTGCAGCCCCTGGTAGGCCTAGGGTGCACCCATTCCCTGGGTACCTAGGGTACACTACACAGGGGCTCACAAGGGTGCCCCAGTAACCAATCTGGTATGTACCTAAAGTACATGGTATCAATTTAGAGATAGAACAGCTAGGCTGTGGTCCTGATTAACAGGGTCACAGCCAGACTAAAGTAAAAAAAACAGAGAATCACAGCAAAAAGTGGGGGTAACCATAGGGAGCAGACCCTACTCTCCTACATACTTCAAAGAGCTCAAAGACATATCACTCTCCTTACAGAGGAGGGACATTACAATTGTTAATGCCCACAGACTTTTGATTCACCAAGTACGTATATTTAGAGCAATGAAGGACTCACCAGGGGAGTTTGCTTCTGTGGCTCAGAGAGCAGTTGACGAGGGCAAATTCAAGAATGTTCCTCTTTTCCATGGTAGAAATAACTCTGTTGCCCTTAATCCAAATCAGTTTTACCAAAGTCAGTCTGTAAATATCAATAAACGATGTGCCCCATATTCTGAGAAAGAACTTATAGCCAGCTTCAGTGTGCTAGATGCAGGCAACTTGCCTTTTTGGTGATGAATGCATTCTTTATGGTGAAACAGAGATCCAGCAACTGTGTTCAGAGTTTCAGCTGCCAGCAAGAGATACTATCCAAGCTTTTAGACTTTTCAAAGATTTCGGTGGAAAGAAAATCCCATAAGTATTAAAAAAGTTAGTAGTTTGCATGGAAACCCTCCCAGCAAGTAATGCGGATGGCGAGAGAGGTTTCAGCGCAATGAACTTAATTGCTAGTCCAACAAGGGCCTCTGTTCTTGTAGAGACTATTTCTTCATGCTTATGGGTAAAACTTAATGGTCCTCCATTTGAAACATTTGACACAAAGCTGTAGGTAAAGAGTTGGCTGGTAAAAGGTAGAAGGTCTGCTGAAGAAAATTGTTGTGAGAAACCCCAGCAAAATAGACACAGTGAATATCTTCAAGGGTTTTGGGAAAACCTGCAATAGATTTCTAAGTACTGTAAATAATGTTTTTTTAAAGTGTTTGGTATTTTATGGCTTATACTTAATAAATATACTTTTTTGCCTATTTTATTATCCTTTGCTAGATGCAACTTCATGATTTTCTTAAGCACACAATGCTAGTTATCTTGATTTAGACCACGCCCCTACTCGGATAGGCCACACCCATTTAAGCAATTTGCCACGCCTAGTTTAGAGCACCCCCAGTTTTTTCCCCACTTAAAGCCCAGGTCTTAACCTGAGAAATGTCTGAACGGTAGAGGACAAACGGATGCTTTTCAGAGCAAGTGGTAAAACATGAAGCCTGGGGCACGGGCAATAGCTTCACCCCTTTTCTGCTCCCTCTTTAGAGTCGGTCAAGTCAGGCCTGGATTCAGGATTCATGAACCCCAGGTTAAACTATTGCTGGGTCCTGACACATTCGACCGGTAGAGGGCCCCCCGCATGGTTGTCGACTGGCTTATGTTCGAGTTGTGCTCACAGAGGATGCAGTGTATAGAAATACTGCACCTTTTATGTAACACAAGCCAGACTCTGTGTGCTCAAGTCATGGGATGAACAGTTTCAATATTGTAAAAGCGTTTTACGTCCACAGCTGGAAAGTTGAACCGCTGTTGGCAAAAGTATAATACACTGATAAAAGGTAATTTCTACAAGAGAGTGGTTTCAGGCCACATGTGCATTTGGGAATGGGTGTCAGCTACGGGGCACAAATAATGTCTTTGTTTAGCCTTTGTGATTAATGATTCACACACCCTGCCCAGGCAAATCTATCACCCCTCTATCTTCATGAAGGCTTGTCTCCTTTCCTGTCCCTAAACAGATGGAGGAGTGGAAGGAGCTCACTGTCAGACCCAGGAGGCACAAACTACCTCCGAGGTAGGGGCAAGAGCAGGTCAGGCAAGGAAATCACTTCTCAGAAGAGGAAAGCTTTACTATTTTTCATCTGACATGGCAAACAAGTGACCTTTCTCCACATGAACCTGATCTATTACTTTAAAGCCCCAAAACAGATCTTCGGTGCCTATTCCATGTCTGTAACTGAACAGTAAACAACAATCACCTTGAAAAACCTTATAACTCCAACTCAGAAGGGAATAGAGTTAGTGCATACTCTTAGGAGCAGGGTCCCATTACATGAGTCGGAAGAGTTGGGATTTGGTTAGCAGAAAAAAAAAAAACAAAAAAAAATCACCCTCACTTCCTGGCCAAATTCAGGACTGCAAAAAAAGGATGACTTTTTTCACAATTTACATGGCACACACCACTTGTACAACCTATGTTCAGAAATACTTGGAAGTTGGCGGAGAGGTGTCTGTAATCCTCCTGCCCCTGTGCTGCCAACCTTTCTCAATGTACATACTACTGTGGGTCTATGTACCACCCTTAGCAGCCAATCCAGTCACTGCTCCATGCTGTCTATAATAGTAAACAGCATGAAAGCAGCACCAGGATTGGCAGAAGCATGTGAACACAGCACTCCAGCATGGACCTGGGTGCTGCGTTTGTGCTTCTCTCGGCCCACCGACAGAGCGAATAAGGGAAAACAAAGCTTGCATGATGTCATCAGTGATGTCATTTGAGATGTCATCAGTGATGTTATAAATCATATCATAGAACATGTAATGAGTGATGTAATATGTGAGGTCATAAGCCGTGCATGGCGGGGCGCAAATTATAATTAGCTAGTTAACTATAACGGTGCATTTCTTGTTTTTTTTGGTTCAAAATGTTAATGTTTTCGCTGACCAACTCAGCCAAATATAACATTACTTTAACCTTTGTTTTTTTCAGTGAATTTCTAGAGTTTTTTAAACATAAAGTAATACTTAATTACCAAATAGAATTACAAACCCTGGCACGCATGGCCCTTGAACATGCGCGCCAGGGGGTTGGCTGCTTGGCCTGTAGCCAACAACCCCCTATACAACCAACCCTAAACTGCACATAGCCTTCTGCCACGAGCATTGGGGAGTTGGCCATAGAGCCTAGGTCTGGGGGCCCTAATCCCCAGGACCGTTTAAAAAAAATGAATGGGGAGAGAGGCCACATGGCATCCCTGCCCAAATGGTTATCGGTCCCAGGGATCCTATTGTGCAGTCCCACTCTTTTATCCCCATCCCCAGGGGCCCATCATGGTTTTTTGGGGGAGGGGAACACTCTGCACACTCCTGGACCAATTTCAGCCCCAGGGTCCTCCTCTCCGGAGCCAAGCATGCTTCTTTGGGGAGGGCCTGACACCTCCCTCCCCGGACTAATTTCGGCCCAGGGACCCCATCCCCTGGGGCCTGTACAATTTTTATAGTGGGTGGCACACACCCCCATTCCCCAGGTCAAATTCGACCCCGGGGACCCCATCCCTGGAGCACAGCACTGTTTTGAAGGGGGCATACAGCCTCCGCATGCAGCCTCTCTCCCTAGGCTGATTTCGAGCCCAGGCCCCATCCCTTGGGGCCAAGGACAAGAAAAGGTGGGTGCCCAGGTGCCCACCCAGGGCACTCACCACATTGTCAATGGGGCTGCAGCAGGAGCCCAAAGGGCCCTGTGCCCACAGCCGACTCCCTGCATCCAGCGGGAGTTGTCATTGCTCCAGCCCACAAGTAGCAGCTGATAATGCTGCTCCCTGCGGGCAGGACCAATATTTGGACCTGTTAGGAAGTAGGAGGCCCACGGGGACGCGTACAGTGTCTAAACACAGCCGCGAGTTACCATCAACTTTCTATGGGAAACAAACAAGTTACAATTTTAAAGATTAAGAACATTTCTAGGTTAACTACGATGAAACCCTTTTAGACTAGGACCCTTGGAGGGCCAATCACCTCGACACTACCAGAGTATCAGTGTTACCTCACCCACGGAAGCCGGGTGCATAGGTGTCTTTTGGTGTTGGGTTTCGTCATCGATTTCAATGGAGATCTGTAAAGAAGTGCTGCAGGCGACCAGAGGAAAAGTTTCCTGGTGGATCCAATGGCGGATCAAAGATCTGAAGAACCTGAAAACAGAAGGGATAGAGTCTGGGTCACTTGCCAGTGACCAGGATGGTACCAGGAAGGAACCAGGCGATGTCGGGTGATTTCAGGTGAAAAGGTGAACCTTGTCTCTTCAGCCACGTGGTCCAGGAGGTGTCGACGACAACCAGGAGCTGGATTCGAGCTGTCGCACGAAGGATATAGTTGACTGATGTGTCGGTATCCGGATTGAACCCAACACGCCTTGGCAAACGCAATCCACGCAGGATGTTGAGATTGGCTTTGTTGCAGACCAGCAAGGTCTGTGGCGCTTCTCCTTTGTAGGGAAGCTGGAGCAAGCCTGAATCAACCAGTAATTAAAATGGAGTCTTCAGGGTGCTCACTAGCCAACAGACTAGGAACCGGGAAGATGCATTTAGCTGAAATGCAAGAGCGGGCCCCACGGGTCACTCATGGAGTGTGAGGGCCTGAGCTTCGGTGTAAATGCTGCTGGGGGCTTGGGCTTCTCATACCCCAATGCACAACTATGAGATACCTCGGTAGTCGATGCAGTTAGCAAAATGAAGGATGTCCAGGAGTTCCAGTCCCACATATCTCATGCCCGCCATGGGTCTCAGCTTTGCTGGGAATTTCGAGCAGCGTCAGAGGTGTCTGGAAGTCCTTGTCCTGTGTCGCAAAGTCTTCGATATCCGCCGGGAGCCTCGACCATGCAGGCCGGCAAAGTTGCTGTTGGTGCCTGTTTGCACAGGGTGGTCACTACTTGACCACAAGGGAGATGTCTTCCATCTTCCAGTCAAAATGGAATGTCGAAGGTCCAGGATTTATGTTTCAAAGTTTCGTCCAGGGTAATCTAAAGTCCTAGGGACAAAGCTCCTATACTTATACTCAGTTTAGGGGTTGGACTACCTGTAAGGTTCCTCCTATGGGTGGACCTGGGAAGGGGGTAGTTACACCCCTTTCCATTTGTCCAGTTTCGTGCCAGAGCTGGGGCTGAGTGCCCCAGCAACTGGTTTGAACTGGGAAATGCATGGAGCACCTTGTGTGCCCCAGGCAGTGTCTGGAAAGCATTCACTGAATGCAGCTCTCCCTGCCCCAATACACTAAAGCCTATCTGGGGAGGTGCTAGCACCTCCCTGGACAGGAAACCTATTGTCCAGGCTTCCTCTGCCGGAGTTTTGTCCAGCAGCAGGAGGCCAGACTGTGTCTGTGCCAGCAGCATCCATTTTGTGATGCTGAGGCTCTGTTTAACTTTAACCTGGTTTACCAGTAACTACATGTCTTCTTCTTCTTGAAGGGTGGAATGGTACCCCCACCACCAGGACTGGCGGGGGGGGGGGGGGGGTAGTATTCCAAAGTGTTTGACACCTTACACGACATGTTTTGATAAAGCCAAACCAAAGTTAGCATTAACCGCGAGGATTATAATGCACTTAAGAGTATATGGTATGGCTATATCATAGAACAGCTATAAGGAGATGGTTCCGAAAGCTGCAGAGGGGCTCAGCTCATGCTAGGGCACCCTCTCACATAAAACCAAGCACTCTGCCTCCTGGATTGTTAAGGCCTGCCGTAGGAGTGGCTTATAGGTTACTATGCGTTTATATATAAGGTAGATATAGATATACTATATCTAAGGAAGGGGTGATTACACAACCTTACCCAGGCTGTGTGAGCAGACCTGTAGTGTTAGTTTGGAAGGCAAACCAGTGGTGGCACAATACATGCTGCAGCCCCTGGTAGGCCTAGGGTGCACCCATTCCCTGGGTACCTAGGGTACACTACACAGGGGCTCACAAGGGTGCCCCAGTAACCAATCTGGTATGTACCTAAAGTACATGGTATCAATTTAGAGATAGAACAGCTAGGCTGTGGTCCTGATTAACAGGGTCACAGCCAGACTAAAGTAAAAAAAACAGAGAATCACAGCAAAAAGTGGGGGTAACCATAGGGAGCAGACCCTACTCTCCTACATACTTCAAGAGCTCAAAGACATATCACTCTCCTTACAGAGGAGGGACATTACAATTGTTAATTCCCACAGACTTTTGATTCACCAAGTACGTATATTTAGAGCAATGAAGGACTCACCAGGGGAGTTTGCTTCTGTGGCTCAGAGAGCAGTTGACGAGGGCAAATTCAAGAATGTTCCTCTTTTCCATGGTAGAAATAACTCTGTTGCCCTTAATCCAAATCAGTTTTACCAAAGTCAGTCTGTAAATATCAATAAACGATGTGCCCCATATTCTGAGAAAGAACTTATAGCCAGCTTCAGTGTGCTAGATGCAGGCAACTTGCCTTTTTGGTGATGAATGCATTCTTTATGGTGAAACAGAGATCCAGCAACTGTGTTCAGAGTTTCAGCTGCCAGCAAGAGATACTATCCAAGCTTTTAGACTTTTCAAAGATTTCGGTGGAAAGAAAATCCCATAAGTATTAAAAAAGTTAGTAGTTTGCATGGAAACCCTCCCAGCAAGTAATGCGGATGGCGAGAGAGGTTTCAGCGCAATGAACTTAATTGCTAGTCCAACAAGGGCCTCTGTTCTTGTAGAGACTATTTCTTCATGCTTATGGGTAAAACTTAATGGTCCTCCATTTGAAACATTTGACACAAAGCTGTAGGTAAAGAGTTGGCTGGTAAAAGGTAGAAGGTCTGCTGAAGAAAATTGTTGTGAGAAACCCCAGCAAAATAGACACAGTGAATATCTTCAAGGGTTTTGGGAAAACCTGCAATAGATTTCTAAGTACTGTAAATAATGTTTTTTTAAAGTGTTTGGTATTTTATGGCTTATACTTAATAAATATACTTTTTTGCCTATTTTATTATCCTTTGCTAGATGCAACTTCATGATTTTCTTAAGCACACAATGCTAGTTATCTTGATTTAGACCACGCCCCTACTCGGATAGGCCACACCCATTTAAGCAATTTGCCACGCCTAGTTTAGAGCACCCCCAGTTTTTTCCCCACTTAAAGCCCAGGTCTTAACCTGAGAAATGTCTGAACGGTAGAGGACAAACGGATGCTTTTCAGAGCAAGTGGTAAAACATGAAGCCTGGGGCACGGGCAATAGCTTCACCCCTTTTCTGCTCCCTCTTTAGAGTCGGTCAAGTCAGGCCTGGATTCAGGATTCATGAACCCCAGGTTAAACTATTGCTGGGTCCTGACACATTCGACCGGTAGAGGGCCCCCCGCATGGTTGTCGACTGGCTTATGTTCGAGTTGTGCTCACAGAGGATGCAGTGTATAGAAATACTGCACCTTTTATGTAACACAAGCCAGACTCTGTGTGCTCAAGTCATGGGATGAACAGTTTCAATATTGTAAAAGCGTTTTACGTCCACAGCTGGAAAGTTGAACCGCTGTTGGCAAAAGTATAATACACTGATAAAAGGTAATTTCTACAAGAGAGTGGTTTCAGGCCACATGTGCATTTGGGAATGGGTGTCAGCTACGGGGCACAAATAATGTCTTTGTTTAGCCTTTGTGATTAATGATTCACACACCCTGCCCAGGCAAATCTATCACCCCTCTATCTTCATGAAGGCTTGTCTCCTTTCCTGTCCCTAAACAGATGGAGGAGTGGAAGGAGCTCACTGTCAGACCCAGGAGGCACAAACTACCTCCGAGGTAGGGGCAAGAGCAGGTCAGGCAAGGAAATCACTTCTCAGAAGAGGAAAGCTTTACTATTTTTCATCTGACATGGCAAACAAGTGACCTTTCTCCACATGAACCTGATCTATTACTTTAAAGCCCCAAAACAGATCTTCGGTGCCTATTCCATGTCTGTAACTGAACAGTAAACAACAATCACCTTGAAAAACCTTATAACTCCAACTCAGAAGGGAATAGAGTTAGTGCATACTCTTAGGAGCAGGGTCCCATTACATGAGTCGGAAGAGTTGGGATTTGGTTAGCAGAAAAAAACAAAACAAAAAAAAATCACCCTCACTTCCTGGCCAAATTCAGGACTGCAAAAAAAGGATGACTTTTTTCACAATTTACATGGCACACACCACTTGTACAACCTATGTTCAGAAATACTTGGAAGTTGGCGGAGAGGTGTCTGTAATCCTCCTGCCCCTGTGCTGCCAACCTTTCTCAATGTACATACTACTGTGGGTCTATGTACCACCCTTAGCAGCCAATCCAGTCACTGCTCCATGCTGTCTATAATAGTAAACAGCATGAAAGCAGCACCAGGATTGGCAGAAGCATGTGAACACAGCACTCCAGCATGGACCTGGGTGCTGCGTTTGTGCTTCTCTCGGCCCACCGACAGAGCGAATAAGGGAAAACAAAGCTTGCATGATGTCATCAGTGATGTCATTTGAGATGTCATCAGTGATGTTATAAATCATATCATAGAACATGTAATGAGTGATGTAATATGTGAGGTCATAAGCCGTGCATGGCGGGGCGCAAATTATAATTAGCTAGTTAACTATAACGGTGCATTTCTTGTTTTTTTTGGTTCAAAATGTTAATGTTTTCGCTGACCAACTCAGCCAAATATAACATTACTTTAACCTTTGTTTTTTTCAGTGAATTTCTAGAGTTTTTTAAACATAAAGTAATACTTAATTACCAAATAGAATTACAAACCCTGGCACGCATGGCCCTTGAACATGCGCGCCAGGGGGTTGGCTGCTTGGCCTGTAGCCAACAACCCCCTATACAACCAACCCTAAACTGCACATAGCCTTCTGCCACGAGCATTGGGGAGTTGGCCATAGAGCCTAGGTCTGGGGACCCTAATCCCCAGGACCGTTTAAAAAAAATGAATGGGGAGAGAGGCCACATGGCATCCCTGCCCAAATGGTTATCGGTCCCAGGGATCCTATTGTGCAGTCCCACTCTTTTATCCCCATCCCCAGGGGCCCATCATGGTTTTTTGGGGGAGGGGAACACTCTGCACACTCCTGGACCAATTTCAGCCCCAGGGTCCTCCTCTCCGGAGCCAAGCATGCTTCTTTGGGGAGGGCCTGACACCTCCCTCCCCGGACTAATTTCGGCCCAGGGACCCCATCCCCTGGGGCCTGTACAATTTTTATAGTGGGTGGCACACACCCACATTCCCCAGGTCAAATTCGACCCCGGGGACCCCATCCCTGGAGCACAGCACTGTTTTGAAGGGGGCATACAGCCTCCGCATGCAGCCTCTCTCCCTAGGCTGATTTCGAGCCCAGGCCCCATCCCTTGGGGCCAAGGACAAGAAAAGGTGGGTGCCCAGGTGCCCACCCAGGGCACTCACCACATTGTCAATGGGGCTGCAGCAGGAGCCCAAAGGGCCCTGCGCCCACAGCCGACTCCCTGCATCCAGCGGGAGTTGTCATTGCTCCAGCCCACAAGTAGCAGCTGATAATGCTGCTCCCTGCGGGCAGGACCAATATTTGGACCTGTTAGGAAGTAGGAGGCCCACGGGGACGCGTACAGTGTCTAAACACAGCCGCGAGTTACCATCAACTTTCTATGGGAAACAAACAAGTTACAATTTTAAAGATTAAGAACATTTCTAGGTTAACTACGATGAAACCCTTTTAGACTAGGACCCTTGGAGGGCCAATCACCTCGACACTACCAGAGTATCAGTGTTACCTCACCCACGGAAGCCGGGTGCATAGGTGTCTTTTGGTGTTGGGTTTCGTCATCGATTTCAATGGAGATCTGTAAAGAAGTGCTGCAGGCGACCAGAGGAAAAGTTTCCTGGTGGATCCAATGGCGGATCAAAGATCTGAAGAACCTGAAAACAGAAGGGATAGAGTCTGGGTCACTTGCCAGTGACCAGGATGGTACCAGGAAGGAACCAGGCGATGTCGGGTGATTTCAGGTGAAAAGGTGAACCTTGTCTCTTCAGCCAC
This sequence comes from Lissotriton vulgaris, assembly GCF_964263255.1. Taxonomy (NCBI): domain Eukaryota; kingdom Metazoa; phylum Chordata; class Amphibia; order Caudata; family Salamandridae; genus Lissotriton; species Lissotriton vulgaris. The sequence goes on from NC_141693.1 coordinate 1,901,173,182, forward strand.
GTGGTCCAGGAGGTGTCGACGACAACCAGGAGCTGGATTCGAGCTGTCGCACGAAGGATATAGTTGACTGATGTGTCGGTATCCGGATTGAACCCAACACGCCTTGGCAAACGCAATCCACGCAGGATGTTGAGATTGGCTTTGTTGCAGACCAGCAAGGTCTGTGGCGCTTCTCCTTTGTAGGGAAGCTGGAGCAAGCCTGAATCAACCAGTAATTAAAATGGAGTCTTCAGGGTGCTCACTAGCCAACAGACTAGGAACCGGGAAGATGCATTTAGCTGAAATGCAAGAGCGGGCCCCACGGGTCACTCATGGAGTGTGAGGGCCTGAGCTTCGGTGTAAATGCTGCTGGGGGCTTGGGCTTCTCATACCCCAATGCACAACTACGAGATACCTCGGTAGTCGATGCAGTTAGCAAAATGAAGGATGTCCAGGAGTTCCAGTCCCACATATCTCATGCCCGCCATGGGTCTCAGCTTTGCTAGGAATTTCGAGCAGCGTCAGAGGTGTCTGGAAGTCCTTGTCCTGTGTCGCAGAGTCTTCGATATCCGCCGGGAGCCTCGACCATGCAGGCCGGCAAAGTTGCTGTTGGTGCCTGTTTGCACAGGGTGGTCACTACTTGACCACAAGGGAGATGTCTTCCATCTTCCAGTCAAAATGGAATGTCGAAGGTCCAGGATTTATGTTTCAAAGTTTCGTCCAGGGTAATCTAAAGTCCTAGGGACAAAGCTCCTATACTTATACTCAGTTTAGGGGTTGGACTACCTGTAAGGTCCCTCCTATGGGTGGACCTGGGAAGGGGGTAGTTACACCCCTTTCCATTTGTCCAGTTTCATGCCAGAGCTGGGGCTGAGTGCCCCAGCAACTGGTTTGAACTGGGAAATGCATGGAGCACCTTGTGTGCCCCAGGCAGTGTCTGGAAAGCATTCACTGAATGCAGCTCTCCCTGCCCCAATACACTAAAGCCTATCTGGGGAGGTGCTAGCACCTCCCTGGACAGGAAACCTATTGTCCAGGCTTCCTCTGCCGGAGTTTTGTCCAGCAGCAGGAGGCCAGACTGTGTCTGTGCCAGCAGCATCCATTTTGTGATGCTGAGGCTCTGTTTAACTTTAACCTGGTTTACCAGTAACTACATGTCTTCTTCTTCTTGAAGGGTGGAATGGTACCCCCACCACCAGGACTGGCGGGGGGGGAGGGGTGGGGGGGGGTAGTATTCCAAAGTGTTTGACACCTTACACGACATGTTTTGATAAAGCCAAACCAAAGTTAGCATTAACCGCGAGGATTATAATGCACTTAAGAGTATATGGTATGGCTATATCATAGAACAGCTATAAGGAGATGGTTCCGAAAGCTGCAGAGGGGCTCAGCTCATGCTAGGGCACCCTCTCACATAAAACCAAGCACTCTGCCTCCTGGATTGTTAAGGCCTGCCGTAGGAGTGGCTTATAGGTTACTATGCGTTTATATATAAGGTAGATATAGATATACTATATCTAAGTAAGGGGTGATTACACAACCTTACCCAGGCTGTGTGAGCAGACCTGTAGTGTTAGTTTGGAAGGCAAACCAGTGGTGGCACAATACATGCTGCAGCCCCTGGTAGGCCTAGGGTGCACCCATTCCCTGGGTACCTAGGGTACACTACACAGGGGCTCACAAGGGTGCCCCAGTAACCAATCTGGTATGTACCTAAAGTACATGGTATCAATTTAGAGATAGAACAGCTAGGCTGTGGTCCTGATTAACAGGGTCACAGCCAGACTAAAGTAAAAAAAACAGAGAATCACAGCAAAAAGTGGGGGTAACCATAGGGAGCAGACCCTACTCTCCTACATACTTCAAGAGCTCAAAGACATATCACTCTCCTTACAGAGGAGGGACATTACAATTGTTAATGCCCACAGACTTTTGATTCACCAAGTACGTATATTTAGAGCAATGAAGGACTCACCAGGGGAGTTTGCTTCTGTGGCTCAGAGAGCAGTTGACGAGGGCAAATTCAAGAATGTTCCTCTTTTCCATGGTAGAAATAACTCTGTTGCCCTTAATCCAAATCAGTTTTACCAAAGTCAGTCTGTAAATATCAATAAACGATGTGCCCCATATTCTGAGAAAGAACTTATAGCCAGCTTCAGTGTGCTAGATGCAGGCAACTTGCCTTTTTGGTGATGAATGCATTCTTTATGGTGAAACAGAGATCCAGCAACTGTGTTCAGAGTTTCAGCTGCCAGCAAGAGATACTATCCAAGCTTTTAGACTTTTCAAAGATTTCGGTGGAAAGAAAATCCCATAAGTATTAAAAAAGTTAGTAGTTTGCATGGAAACCCTCCCAGCAAGTAATGCGGATGGCGAGAGAGGTTTCAGCGCAATGAACTTAATTGCTAGTCCAACAAGGGCCTCTGTTCTTGTAGAGACTATTTCTTCATGCTTATGGGTAAAACTTAATGGTCCTCCATTTGAAACATTTGACACAAAGCTGTAGGTAAAGAGTTGGCTGGTAAAAGGTAGAAGGTCTGCTGAAGAAAATTGTTGTGAGAAACCCCAGCAAAATAGACACAGTGAATATCTTCAAGGGTTTTGGGAAAACCTGCAATAGATTTCTAAGTACTGTAAATAATGTTTTTTTAAAGTGTTTGGTATTTTATGGCTTATACTTAATAAATATACTTTTTTGCCTATTTTATTATCCTTTGCTAGATGCAACTTCATGATTTTCTTAAGCACACAATGCTAGTTATCTTGATTTAGACCACGCCCCTACTCGGATAGGCCACACCCATTTAAGCAATTTGCCACGCCTAGTTTAGAGCACCCCCAGTTTTTTCCCCACTTAAAGCCCAGGTCTTAACCTGAGAAATGTCTGAACGGTAGAGGACAAACGGATGCTTTTCAGAGCAAGTGGTAAAACATGAAGCCTGGGGCACGGGCAATAGCTGCACCCCTTTTCTGCTCCCTCTTTAGAGTCGGTCAAGTCAGGCCTGGATTCAGGATTCATGAACCCCAGGTTAAACTATTGCTGGGTCCTGACACATTCGACCGGTAGAGGGCCCCCCGCATGGTTGTCGACTGGCTTATGTTCGAGTTGTGCTCACAGAGGATGCAGTGTATAGAAATACTGCACCTTTTATGTAACACAAGCCAGACTCTGTGTGCTCAAGTCATGGGATGAACAGTTTCAATATTGTAAAAGCGTTTTACGTCCACAGCTGGAAAGTTGAACCGCTGTTGGCAAAAGTATAATACACTGATAAAAGGTAATTTCTACAAGAGAGTGGTTTCAGGCCACATGTGCATTTGGGAATGGGTGCCAGCTATGGGGCACAAATAATGTCTTTGTTTAGCCTTTGTGATTAATGATTCACACACCCTGCCCAGGCAAATCTATCACCCCTCTATCTTCATGAAGGCTTGTCTCCTTTCCTGTCCCTAAACAGATGGAGGAGTGGAAGGAGCTCACTGTCAGACCCAGGAGGCACAAACTACCTCCGAGGGAGGGGCAAGAGCAGGTCAGGCAAGGAAATCACTTCTCAGAAGAGGAAAGCTTTACTATTTTTCATCTGACATGGCAAACAAGTGACCTTTCTCCACATGAACCTGATCTATTACTTTAAAGCCCCAAAACAGATCTTCGGTGCCTATTCCATGTCTGTAACTGAACAGTAAACAACAATCACCTTGAAAAACCTTATAACTCCAACTCAGAAGGGAATAGAGTTAGTGCATACTCTTAGGAGCAGGGTCCCATTACATGAGTCGGAAGAGTTGGGATTTGGTTAGCAGAAAAAAACAAAACAAAAAAAAATCACCCTCACTTCCTGGCCAAATTCAGGACTGCAAAAAAAGGATGACTTTTTTCACAATTTACATGGCACACACCACTTGTACAACCTATGTTCAGAAATACTTGGAAGTTGGCGGAGAGGTGTCTGTAATCCTCCTGCCCCTGTGCTGCCAACCTTTCTCAATGTACATACTACTGTGGGTCTATGTACCACCCTTAGCAGCCAATCCAGTCACTGCTCCATGCTGTCTATAATAGTAAACCGATTCAGAAAAGGGGGTGGTGATGAACAGAGTGTCTGAATTAAGCAGACCACTCTTACCCAGTCCAAAGATCAGGGCTTGATCCATCACCGTTATTTATCTCACTGCACCATCCCAGCTCAGAACCTGGCTATATGCAAATCAGTCTGTCCCTGGCCCAGTGCATCATGGGAACAGGGCAGACTAAACTACCAAGCCAATTCTTCACCAGAAAGGAGACAAGCTACCGGGGACCGGTTTCTGGCATTTCAGCTTTCTTCGGCCCGGCTTGCTTGAATCCTGATGGTGCAGTGAGAAAGGGACTCATGTCTGAGTATACCCTGCCACACCTATAGTGGCCAAAATCGATTCAGAAAAGGGGGAGGTGATGAACAGAGTGTCTGAATTAAGCAGACCACTCTTACCCAGTCCAAAGATCAGGGCTTGATCCATCACTGTTATTTATCTCACTGCACCATCCCAGCTCAGAACCTGGCTATATGCAAATCAGTCTGTCCCTGGCCCAGTGCATCATGGGAACAGGGCAGACTAAACTACCAAGCCAATTCTTCACCAGAAAGGAGACAAGCTACCGGGGACCGGTTTCTGGCATTTCAGCTTTCTTCGGCCCGGCTTGCTTGAATCCTGATGGTGCAGTGAGAAAGGGACTCATGTCTGAGTATACCCTGCCACACCTATAGTGGCCAAAATCGATTCAGAAAAGGGGGTGGTGATGAACAGAGTGTCTGAATTAAGCAGACCACTCTTACCCAGTCCAAAGATCAGGGCTTGATCCATCACCGTTATTTATCTCACTGCACCATCCCAGCTCAGAACCTGGCTATATGCAAATCAGTCTGTCCCTGGCCCAGTGCATCATGGGAACAGGGCAGACTAAACTACCAAGCCAATTCTTCACCAGAAAGGAGACAAGCTACCGGGGACCGGTTTCTGGCATTTCAGCTTTCTTCGGCCCGGCTTGCTTGAATCCTGATGGTGCAGTGAGAAAGGGACTCATGTCTGAGTATACCCTGCCACACCTATAGTGGCCAAAATCGATTCAGAAAAGGGGGTGGTGATGAACAGAGTGTCTGAATTAGGCAGACCACTCTTACCCAGTCCAAAGATCAGGGCTTGATCCATCACCGTTATTTATCTCACTGCACCATCCCAGCTCAGAACCTGGCTATATGCAAATCAGTCTGTCCCTGGCCCAGTGCATCATGGGAACAGGGCAGACTAAACTACCAAGCCAATTCTTCACCAGAAAGGAGACAAGCTACCGGGGACCGGTTTCTGGCATTTCAGCTTTCTTCGGCCCGGCTTGCTTGAATCCTGATGGTGCAGTGAGAAAGGGACTCATGTCTGAGTATACCCTGCCACACCTATAGTGGCCAAAATCGATTCAGAAAAGGGGGTGGTGATGAACAGAGTGTCTGAATTAAGCAGACCACTCTTACCCAGTCCAAAGATCAGGGCTTGATCCATCACCGTTATTTATCTCACTGCACCATCCCAGCTCAGAACCTGGCTATATGCAAATCAGTCTGTCCCTGGCCCAGTGCATCATGGGAACAGGGCAGACTAAACTACCAAGCCAATTCTTCACCAGAAAGGAGACAAGCTACCGGGGACCGGTTTCTGGCATTTCAGCTTTCTTCGGCCCGGCTTGCTTGAATCCTGATGGTGCAGTGAGAAAGGGACTCATGTCTGAGTATACCCTGCCACACCTATAGTGGCCAAAATCGATTCAGAAAAGGGGGTGGTGATGAACAGAGTGTCTGAATTAAGCAGACCACTCTTACCCAGTCCAAAGATCAGGGCTTGATCCATCACCGTTATTTATCTCACTGCACCATCCCAGCTCAGAACCTGGCTATATGCAAATCAGTCTGTCCCTGGCCCAGTGCATCATGGGAACAGGGCAGACTAAACTACCAAGCCAATTCTTCACCAGAAAGGAGACAAGCTACCGGGGACCGGTTTCTGGCATTTCAGCTTTCTTCGGCCCGGCTTGCTTGAATCCTGATGGTGCAGTGAGAAAGGGACTCATGTCTGAGTATACCCTGCCACACCTATAGTGGCCAAAATCGATTCAGAAAAGGGGGTGGTGATGAACAGAGTGTCTGAATTAAGCAGACCACTCTTACCCAGTCCAAAGATCAGGGCTTGATCCATCACCGTTATTTATCTCACTGCACCATCCCAGCTCAGAACCTGGCTATATGCAAATCAGTCTGTCCCTGGCCCAGTGCATCATGGGAACAGGGCAGACTAAACTACCAAGCCAATTCTTCACCAGAAAGGAGACAAGCTACCGGGGACCGGTTTCTGGCATTTCAGCTTTCTTCGGCCCGGCTTGCTTGAATCCTGATGGTGCAGTGAGAAAGGGACTCATGTCTGAGTATACCCTGCCACACCTATAGTGGCCAAAATCGATTCAGAAAAGGGGGTGGTGATGAACAGAGTGTCTGAATTAAGCAGACCACTCTTACCCAGTCCAAAGATCAGGGCTTGATCCATCACCGTTATTTATCTCACTGCACCATCCCAGCTCAGAACCTGGCTATATGCAAATCAGTCTGTCCCTGGCCCAGTGCATCATGGGAACAGGGCAGACTAAACTACCAAGCCAATTCTTCACCAGAAAGGAGACAAGCTACCGGGGACCGGTTTCTGGCATTTCAGCTTTCTTCGGCCCGGCTTGCTTGAATCCTGATGGTGCAGTGAGAAAGGGACTCATGTCTGAGTATACCCTGCCACACCTATAGTGGCCAAAATCGATTCAGAAAAGGGGGTGGTGATGAACAGAGTGTCTGAATTAAGCAGACCACTCTTACCCAGTCCAAAGATCAGGGCTTGATCCATCACCGTTATTTATCTCACTGCACCATCCCAGCTCAGAACCTGGCTATATGCAAATCAGTCTGTCCCTGGCCCAGTGCATCATGGGAACAGGGCAGACTAAACTACCAAGCCAATTCTTCACCAGAAAGGAGACAAGCTACCGGGGACCGGTTTCTGGCATTTCAGCTTTCTTCGGCCCGGCTTGCTTGAATCCTGATGGTGCAGTGAGAAAGGGACTCATGTCTGAGTATACCCTGCCACACCTATAGTGGCCAAAATCGATTCAGAAAAGGGGGTGGTGATGAACAGAGTGTCTGAATTAAGCAGACCACTCTTACCCAGTCCAAAGATCAGGGCTTGATCCATCACCGTTATTTATCTCACTGCACCATCCCAGCTCAGAACCTGGCTATATGCAAATCAGTCTGTCCCTGGCCCAGTGCATCATGGGAACAGGGCAGACTAAACTACCAAGCCAATTCTTCACCAGAAAGGAGACAAGCTACCGGGGACCGGTTTCTGGCATTTCAGCTTTCTTCGGCCCGGCTTGCTTGAATCCTGATGGTGCAGTGAGAAAGGGACTCATGTCTGAGTATACCCTGCCACACCTATAGTGGCTAAAATCGATTCAGAAAAGGGGGTGGTGATGAACAGAGTGTCTGAATTAAGCAGACCACTCTTACCCAGTCCAAAGATCAGGGCTTGATCCATCACCGTTATTTATCTCACTGCACCATCCCAGCTCAGAACCTGGCTATATGCAAATCAGTCTGTCCCTGGCCCAGTGCATCATGGGAACAGGGCAGACTAAACTACCAAGCCAATTCTTCACCAGAAAGGAGACAAGCTACCGGGGACCGGTTTCTGGCATTTCAGCTTTCTTCGGCCCGGCTTGCTTGAATCCTGATGGTGCAGTGAGAAAGGTTTGCCCTGTTCCCGTCATGCACTGGGACAGGAACAGACTAATTTGCATACAGCCAGGTTCTGAAACTGGGATGGTGCAGTGAGCTAAAAAACGGTGTTGGATCTAGCCCTGATCTCTTGACTGGGTGAGAGCTTTCTGCTTAATTCAGAGACTCTGTCCCTCACCACCCCTTGTTGTAAATATCTTTGTCCACCCTAAGCGTGGAAGGGTATTCTCAGATGTGAGACCCTTGCTCATTGCACCATCAGGATTCAAGCAAACCGGGCCGAAGACGGCTGTAATGCCAGAAACCGGTCCCCGGGAGCTTGTTTCCTTCCCAGTGTAAGAATTGGCTTTTGTAGTTTGGTTTGCCCTGTTCCCATCATGCACTGGGACAGGAACAGACTAATTTGCATACAGCCAGGTTCTGAAACTGGGATGGTGCAGTGAGCTAAAAAACGGTGTTGGATCTAGCCCTGATCTCTTGACTGGGTGAGAGCTTTCTGCTTAATTCAGAGACTCTGTCCCTCACCACCCCTTGTTGTAAATATTTTTGTCCACCCTAAGCGTGGAAGGGTATTCTCAGATGTGAGACCCTTGCTCATTGCACCATCAGGATTCAAGCAAACCGGGCCGAAGACGGCTGTAATGCCAGAAACCGGTCCCCGGGAGCTTGTTTCCTTCCCAGTGTAAGAATTGGCTTTTGTAGTTTGGTTTGCCCTGTTCCCATCATGCACTGGGACAGGAACAGACTAATTTGCATACAGCCAGGTTCTGAAACTGGGATGGTGCAGTGAGCTAAAAAACGGTGTTGGATCTAGCCCTGATCTCTTGACTGGGTGAGAGCTTTCTGCTTAATTCAGAGACTCTGTCCCTCACCACCCCTTGTTGTAAATATTTTTGTCCACCCTAAGCGTGGAAGGGTATTCTCAGATGTGAGACCCTTGCTCATTGCACCATCAGGATTCAAGCAAACCGGGCCGAAGACGGCTGTAATGCCAGAAACCGGTCCCCGGGAGCTTGTTTCCTTCCCAGTGTAAGAATTGGCTTTTGTAGTTTGGTTTGCCCTGTTCCCATCATGCACTGGGACAGGAACAGACTAATTTGCATACAGCCAGGTTCTGAAACTGGGATGGTGCAGTGAGCTAAAAAACGGTGTTGGATCTAGCCCTGATCTCTTGACTGGGTGAGAGCTTTCTGCTTAATTCAGAGACTCTGTCCCTCACCACCCCTTGTTGTAAATATTTTTGTCCACCCTAAGCGTGGAAGGGTATTCTCAGATGTGAGACCCTTGCTCATTGCACCATCAGGATTCAAGCAAACCGGGCCGAAGACGGCTGTAATGCCAGAAACCGGTCCCCGGGAGCTTGTTTCCTTCCCAGTGTAAGAATTGGCTTTTGTAGTTTGGTTTGCCCTGTTCCCATCATGCACTGGGACAGGAACAGACTAATTTGCATACAGCCAGGTTCTGAAACTGGGATGGTGCAGTGAGCTAAAAAACGGTGTTGGATCTAGCCCTGATCTCTTGACTGGGTGAGAGCTTTCTGCTTAATTCAGAGACTCTGTCCCTCACCACCCCTTGTTGTAAATATTTTTGTCCACCCTAAGCGTGGAAGGGTATTCTCAGATGTGAGACCCTTGCTCATTGCACCATCAGGATTCAAGCAAACCGGGCCGAAGACGGCTGTAATGCCAGAAACCGGTCCCCGGGAGCTTGTTTCCTTCCCAGTGTAAGAATTGGCTTTTGTAGTTTGGTTTGCCCTGTTCCCATCATGCACTGGGACAGGAACAGACTAATTTGCATACAGCCAGGTTCTGAAACTGGGATGGTGCAGTGAGCTAAAAAACGGTGTTGGATCTAGCCCTGATCTCTTGACTGGGTGAGAGCTTTCTGCTTAATTCAGAGACTCTGTCCCTCACCACCCCTTGTTGTAAATATTTTTGTCCACCCTAAGCGTGGAAGGGTATTCTCAGATGTGAGACCCTTGCTCATTGCACCATCAGGATTCAAGCAAACCGGGCCGAAGACGGCTGTAATGCCAGAAACCGGTCCCCGGGAGCTTGTTTCCTTCCCAGTGTAAGAATTGGCTTTTGTAGTTTGGTTTGCCCTGTTCCCATCATGCACTGGGACAGGAACAGACTAATTTGCATACAGCCAGGTTCTGAAACTGGGATGGTGCAGTGAGCTAAAAAACGGTCTTGGATCTAGCCCTGATCTCTTGACTGGGTGAGAGCTTTCTGCTTAATTCAGAGACTCTGTCCCTCACCACCCCTTGTTGTAAATATTTTTGTCCACCCTAAGCGTGGAAGGGTATTCTCAGATGTGAGACCCTTGCTCATTGCACCATCAGGATTCAAGCAAACCGGGCCGAAGACGGCTGTAATGCCAGAAACCGGTCCCCGGGAGCTTGTTTCCTTCCCAGTGTAAGAATTGGCTTTTGTAGTTTGGTTTGCCCTGTTCCCATCATGCACTGGGACAGGAACAGACTAATTTGCATACAGCCAGGTTCTGAAACTGGGATGGTGCAGTGAGCTAAAAAACGGTGTTGGATCTAGCCCTGATCTCTTGACTGGGTGAGAGCTTTCTGCTTAATTCAGAGACTCTGTCCCTCACCACCCCTTGTTGTAAATATTTTTGTCCACCCTAAGCGTGGAAGGGTATTCTCAGATGTGAGACCCTTGCTCATTGCACCATCAGGATTCAAGCAAACCGGGCCGAAGACGGCTGTAATGCCAGAAACCGGTCCCCGGGAGCTTGTTTCCTTCCCAGTGTAAGAATTGGCTTTTGTAGTTTGGTTTGCCCTGTTCCCATCATGCACTGGGACAGGAACAGACTAATTTGCATACAGCCAGGTTCTGAAACTGGGATGGTGCAGTGAGCTAAAAAACGGTGTTGGATCTAGCCCTGATCTCTTGACTGGGTGAGAGCTTTCTGCTTAATTCAGAGACTCTGTCCCTCACCACCCCTTGTTGTAAATATTTTTGTCCACCCTAAGCGTGGAAGGCTATTCTCAGATGTGAGACCCTTGCTCATTGCACCATCAGGATTCAAGCAAACCGGGCCGAAGACGGCTGTAATGCCAGAAACCGGTCCCCGGGAGCTTGTTTCCTTCCCAGTGTAAGAATTGGCTTTTGTAGTTTGGTTTGCCCTGTTCCCATCATGCACTGGGACAGGAACAGACTAATTTGCATACAGCCAGGTTCTGAAACTGGGATGGTGCAGTGAGCTAAAAAACGGTGTTGGATCTAGCCCTGATCTCTTGACTGGGTGAGAGTTTTCTGCTTAATTCAGAGACTCTGTCCCTCACCACCCCTTGTTGTAAATATTTTTGTCCACCCTAAGCGTGGAAGGGTATTCTCAGATGTGAGACCCTTGCTCATTGCACCATCAGGATTCAAGCAAACCGGGCCGAAGACGGCTGTAATGCCAGAAACCGGTCCCCGGGAGCTTGTTTCCTTCCCAGTGTAAGAATTGGCTTTTGTAGTTTGGTTTGCCCTGTTCCCATCATGCACTGGGACAGGAACAGACTAATTTGCATACAGCCAGGTTCTGAAACTGGGATGGTGCAGTGAGCTAAAAAACGGTGTTGGATCTAGCCCTGATCTCTTGACTGGGTGAGAGCTTTCTGCTTAATTCAGAGACTCTGTCCCTCACCACCCCTTGTTGTAAATATTTTTGTCCACCCTAAGCGTGGAAGGGTATTCTCAGATGTGAGACCCTTGCTCATTGCACCATCAGGATTCAAGCAAACCGGGCCGAAGACGGCTGTAATGCCAGAAACCGGTCCCAGGGAGCTTGTTTCCTTCCCAGTGTAAGAATTGGCTTTTGTAGTTTGGTTTGCCCTGTTCCCATCATGCACTGGGACAGGAACAGACTAATTTGCATACAGCCAGGTTCTGAAACTGGGATGGTGCAGTGAGCTAAAAAACGGTGTTGGATCTAGCCCTGATCTCTTGACTGGGTGAGAGCTTTCTGCTTAATTCAGAGACTCTGTCCCTCACCACCCCTTGTTGTAAATATTTTTGTCCACCCTAAGCGTGGAAGGGTATTCTCAGATGTGAGACCCTTGCTCATTGCACCATCAGGATTCAAGCAAACCGGGCCGAAGACGGCTGTAATGCCAGAAACCGGTCCCCGGGAGCTTGTTTCCTTCCCAGTGTAAGAATTGGCTTTTGTAGTTTGGTTTGCCCTGTTCCCATCATGCACTGGGACAGGAACAGACTAATTTGCATACAGCCAGGTTCTGAAACTGGGATGGTGCAGTGAGCTAAAAAACGGTGTTGGATCTAGCCCTGATCTCTTGACTGGGTGAGAGCTTTCTGCTTAATTCAGAGACTCTGTCCCTCACCACCCCTTGTTGTAAATATTTTTGTCCACCCTAAGCGTGGAAGGGTATTCTCAGATGTGAGACCCTTGCTCATTGCACCATCAGGATTCAAGCAAACCGGGCCGAAGACGGCTGTAATGCCAGAAACCGGTCCCCGGGAGCTTGTTTCCTTCCCAGTGTAAGAATTGGCTTTTGTAGTTTGGTTTGCCCTGTTCCCATCATGCACTGGGACAGGAACAGACTAATTTGCATACAGCCAGGTTCTGAAACTGGGATGGTGCAGTGAGCTAAAAAACGGTGTTGGATCTAGCCCTGATCTCTTGACTGGGTGAGAGCTTTCTGCTTAATTCAGAGACTCTGTCCCTCACCACCCCTTGTTGTAAATATAATAGTAAACAGCATGAAAGCAGCACCAGGATTGGCAGAAGCATGTGAACACAGCACTCCAGCATGGACCTGGGTGCTGCGTTTGTGCTTCTCTCGGCCCACCGACAGAGCGAATAAGGGAAAACAAAGCTTGCATGATGTCATCAGTGATGTCATTTGAGATGTCATCAGTGATGTTATAAATCATATCATAGAACATGTAATGAGTGATGTAATATGTGAGGTCATAAGCCGTGCATGGCGGGGCGCAAATTATAATTAGCTAGTTAACTATAACGGTGCATTTCTTGGTTTTTTTGGTTCAAAATGTTAATGTTTTCGCTGACCAACTCAGCCAAATATAACATTACTTTAACCTTTGTTTTTTTCAGTGAATTTCAAGAGTTTTTTAAACATAAAGTAATACTTAATTACCAAATAGAATTACAAACCCTGGCACGCATGGCCCTTGAACATGCGCGCCAGGGGGTTGGCTGCTTGGCCTGTAGCCAACAACCCCCTATACAACCAACCCTAAACTGCACATAGCCTTCTGCCACGAGCATTGGGGAGTTGGCCATAGAGCCTAGGTCTGGGGGCCCTAATCCCCAGGACCGTTTAAAAAAAATGAATGGGGAGAGAGGCCACATGGCATCCCTGCCCAAATGGTTATCGGTCCCAGGGATCCTATTGTGCAGTCCCACTCTTTTATCCCCATCCCCAGGGGCCCATCATGGTTTTTTGGGGGAGGGGAACACTCTGCACACTCCTGGACCAATTTCAGCCCCAGGGTCCTCCTCTCCGGAGCCAAGCATGCTTCTTTGGGGAGGGCCTGACACCTCCCTCCCCGGACTAATTTCGGCCCAGGGACCCCATCCCCTGGGGCCTGTACAATTTTTATAGTGGGTGGCACACACCCCCATTCCCCAGGTCAAATTCGACCCCGGGGACCCCATCCCTGGAGCACAGCACTGTTTTGAAGGGGGCATACAGCCTCCGCATGCAGCCTCTCTCCCTAGGCTGATTTCGAGCCCAGGCCCCATCCCTTGGGGCCAAGGACAAGAAAAGGTGGGTGCCCAGGTGCCCACCCAGGGCACTCACCACATTGTCAATGGGGCTGCAGCAGGAGCCCAAAGGGCCCTGCACCCACAGCCGACTCCCTGCATCCAGCGGGAGTTGTCATTGCTCCAGCCCACAAGTAGCAGCTGATAATGCTGCTCCCTGCGGGCAGGACCAATATTTGGACCTGTTTTCCTGCCCGTAGCATCACTGAGGGCAGGATAATAGATCTAAAATCCACTCCCAGTGGGTGGAATCATTTTTGAAGCTACCCCCAGTTGGGAAGGAACTTAGTGTTTGTTCCGGCTTGGCGGGGGATTTAAAAATGCTGCCGCCAAGCGAGTACACACGAGGTTTCCCTGCGTGTGCTGCTGTTGGCAGGGAAACTGCTATGTCCCGGGGGTGGCACTCATACTTGAATGTCTGCCAGGTTTCAGTGCTGTGAACACCTGCCAAAGATAAATTAGTGCATTTATATGAAAATATGCTAATTTTAGTATCAACCTTGTACACATCTACTGCTGTTAAAGCCTCTTAACTAAAATTGCTTTCTTTTTTAACCCCCTTCACCTATCAATCCATACATCTATCGGCCTGGCAGTCATGGCAGACAGTATTTAGAATTATTCAAAAAGCAACCCAATTTCCGTTTTTTATACACATTTAAAAATAAATACAGACAAGAAAATTAATGTTTTCTGTCTGTATTTATCTGTACAAATCCATAAAAATGGAAACCAGGGAGCCTTAACAATAATCTCCAAAAGAACTAAGGTAAGCAATATAGCCAAAATATAAGTTAAATCAGATCAGAGCCCAATCTACTCACCTTCCGAAAGCTTCTTAAAACCTGGCTTTTTAATAAAACAACTGTTTAATCTTTCTTCCAGAATCACTAAATCTAGCGTATCCTGCTTTCCTATATCCTCTGCAGTGCTGGGACGCCTCTGGGTAGCCATCGCACTCTATAAATTCTCTTTCCATTCCATTCCAATCCATTAAAATGTCAAAATAAAAACAACAATATGAATTACATTTAAAATAATGAATATATATTTTTTATATTTTAAAACCCTGAAATAAAATGTCAGAAACAGAATACATACATCAAATCCCCAAAAGGCAAACTCTTATTAAGGTATAAAGGATTTACTTGGTAGGGAGAGCAACACCAGAGGGTAACACACTAGAAATGTACCAAATATTATTCTAACACAAGCCATGGCAGGGCTATCACTAAAAGAACATTGTAGAAAATGTTAGGGAACATAATCTTCCCCCAAATATTACATAAGTAAAAGTGAGGATTGTCCTACCAGGCCTGAAAGACAGCAGTAAAAACTCACAAGAGCAGACAGGAACAATACTTAAAAATACAATTAAAATGTTCCAGAACAAGCAATAGGGCAACTCCCTGGCTTACCAAACCTGAAAAGATGAATTGCAAGGACACATAGAACATCAAGAGAAACTTCAACAGCACCTAAAGATATGAAGAAAAAGATATACCATAAACACTTATAAACCATTAAAAAAAGAGACACCTTTTTACTCTATTATAGCCACAATAACAATATAAAAATCCCAATGTATACTACTAGCAACAATTTACTAACGTTAACACAATGTAACACATTGATAATGGATGGTACGTTTAAGTCATGTCCTCAACCATCCAGTCAAATATGCACAATACATGGTCAATACCAAGATATAAACATCCCATTCATATAAAATACTAACACATATAAAACCAAGAATTAGAAATCTCAAAAAATCACCATAGCTTTTGAAGATGCAATGATTTCACTTAACTGAAAGCCTACACACACATTACAATTCGGAGGTGCGATTATCACTTTAACCAGACCATATGTAGTCACATACAAAAATTCACCATGAGTATAGATGATGCAACTAACCTAACATTTATAAATGAAATTTAAAAAAAACAGCTTTAACATACATCCCTGAACAATGCAGTAGAAGTGTGGTACAATTCCTTCCACAGCACACTTGCAAGAAACCACCCTATACTCTAACAACTTCTAGAAGTACTTTTTGAAATTAACAACACCACCAGGAGCTAAGAACAAAACAATCCCAATCCTAAATCAAACCAAAAACATCAAAACAAACTATAGAAATATATTTAATCTTTTTATTGGTTTAACAATGAAAGGAAGTGGTGGCACCACACGGGCGGCAGGGGTACAAGACCAACAATGTAAATAGCACAGCAACAGAACATCCATACACCAGTGTATGAAGAAAGGGCAAAATAACATTGAGCCATGCAACAAGGACCCAAGCTCCTCAATCTCTCTGTATCCCAAGTGTGTCAGGGCTATCAATGAGTGCACCTCAGGAAGTGGACCAAAGTCAATCCAAACATGGTTCCAGCTGTGTGTCCCATAGCCTGGCACACTCCTTACAGATTTTATAGTGTTTCTGGGGACATCCCTTCGCCAGATAGATTGGACACCCAAGCCTCATACAGTAATTCATACCCTTATCCCATGACGGGATGGAGGGGCCTTGGTTTCCTTCCAGGCCCTCGCAATATCTTATTTGGCAATGTTCAAGCCCAGCCAAAACAGCGTCCTTTGATATCTATTACCCCCCAGGTCAACAATAATATGTAAAAGCATCTGCTTAGAGACCCCAAGGTAAGGCCAGCCTACCACCCCTCCAACCATCCCAAAACCCCATTCCAGAAGTGAGAGTGTACGCGGCTATACCAGAAGGTATGATGGCGATCTCCCTGTGGAGCATCACACCTCAGGCAGCTCCCAGCAGTAATCAGACTCAGGAGCTCTTCTGAAATATACCAGATGAAACAGTTTCAACTGTATCAGTATAAATTGGGATGCTATCATCGGCTCCTGGGAGCCACAAATGCCTCCCCCTAATCCTCGTCACCCAAACGATCCAGATGCCCCTCCCACGCCCTTCTCACTGCCCCCATTGGATTAGCAAGTTTCGCAAAAACATTTTATAAATCTCTGACAGTTGGTGATCCTTTATGTCACTGAGGAGAATTTTCACTTCCGAATGGGAGAATTCATTGACAAAAGACTGTAGGAGTGGTGATAGTGCTTGGTGACACTGCAAATAATGAAAGAATGTGTTCGGCATAACTCACATTCTGACTGCAAGTTCTGGAAGGACTTCAATGTCCCTATGTGAAGCACATCTTCAAGTGTGGAGATGGTGTCTGAGGTGGAGAAGCCATGTAAAGCCGCAACCTGCGGGAGCAAAGTACCCGCCACGGTGGAGTCTCAAGCGTCAACCTACCAGCCCACCCGTGGATTTCATGTCCAATGTTCATACCCTAAACACCACTCTTGTAGTTGACGGGAGGGTTCTTGGCATGACTCCACCATAGGGCAGATGCAAGAGATCTAAATGACCCATTGCCCATCCCTCCACTGCATACGCTGGGTCAGTGAATCCCCGGAACCACCAATCAATCACTACAGCGGGTGCGTAGCCCAGAAATACAAAAGCAGATCCGGGGTGGCCACATCTGATGATTTTCCCCCTTCTGACTTGTGATGAGGTTGAAGCTCTATTACATACTGTCAGATCAGGTTCCCCCTTTATGTTGTACCGGTCAAAATATCGGCGAGCCTCTCAAAACAACTGTCTGCCCCTATTTGTTCCCTTTTGAATGCTTCACTAAAAGAAGGTCATTTACCTATAGAATGGAAGGCAGCACAGGTCATTCCACTACGCAAAAACACCAAGGCCTCCATGAAAGTTCTTCTTAACCTGTGACCTATATCTCTCCCCCCGCTCCTGAGCAAAATGCTGGAAAAACACATCAACATACATTTATTAGCCTATGTCGAAGCGTCAAATTGCCTGGATGTTTCTCAATCGGGTTTCAGGCCGAAAAATAGTACGGAGTCAGCCCTAGTGGCAGTCACGGACAATATTAGGATATCACTAGACAGAGGACAATCCACCTTATTGGTGCTTTTAGACCTCTCGGCGGCATTCGACACTATAAACCATCAAATTCTGCTCAGAAGATTAGAGAAGTCTGGGCTAAAAGATAAGGCACTCCAGTGGATGACCAGCTTCCTTTCCGACTGCTCCCAGACAGTCAGCTTCGGCCCGTATATGTCAAAGTCTAAGAAGTTGTCCAAGGGAGTACCACAGTGATCTTGTTTAAGCCCTACCTTATTCAACATCTACATTGTTCCCTTGGCCAACCTTATGAGGACATTTGGATTTGTTCCAATATCCTATGCGGATGACACCCAGCTCACCTTCTCCTTTGACAAACACTCTACCACAGCTTTAACCAACTTTTCTGCCGGCATGCAAGCAATATCTCAGTGGATGAGCACCAACTATCTCCAACTAAATGCCGGAAAAACAGAGATTATGTTTTTTGGAGAAGCCACCTTGTTATGGACACCAGAATGGTGGCCCAGGGAGCTCGGTGTCCCCCCACCTCGAAGTCATCAGTAAAGAATCTTGGGGTACGCATCGAACAGAGCCTAAATATGAAGGAGCAGGTGTCTCAACTGGTTAGCTCATGCTTCCATGTATTAGGCCTTTTTAGGTGTGTGTTTCCTTTTCTTCCTGATCACATATGGAAGACCCTTGTCCAGTCTCTTGTTATAAGTCGACTGGACTATTGCAATGCATTACTGATCTCAGCCAATGAAGCTGCTCTGGATCATTTGCAAGTAGTGCAGAACACAGCAGCGCGTCTGGTATTGGACGCCCCTTATAGATCTCCATCGAATTTGCTGCTGCAGAAATTGCACTAGCTCCCGGTGCGCAAGCGAATAATATTTAAGATCTGCTGCATTACCCATAAGGTAGAATATTGCAACGGGCCAACATACTTGATGGAGAAGCTGAGTCACTACACTCCCCTTAGAGACCTGCAATCCAGCGCAAAATCACTTCTTAAAGTCCCGCACATTTACAAAGCTAGGACCGGGTAGGAAGGCTTTCTCCTACCTTGCCCCTCGGAATTGGAACTCACTCCCGTTGGCATTTAGGCAGTGCACGGATTACCTTCACTTTAGAAGGTCCTTAAAAACATTTTTATTCTAGAGTTCTCCCTCAGCATCGATCATCGTCCACTACGTGCCTGCAAGCGCAGAGTTACCCCTTCGGGGGTGATTCAGGTGCTATATAAGCAAATAAATAAATAAATAAATTCCCCCTTTGTAGACCGATCAACAGCATTTACCCAGGGCTACATGAGGTGGACCACCCCCCACATAGCAATGTTCTGAGTTGCGCATTCACCTTAGTGAAGAAGGCCTTATCTAACAAGTAAGGATGGTTCTGTGGTTGGTAGAGAAGGTGCAGCAGCGAGACCATTTTAAAAATGGCTGAGTGCCCCAACAGGGACAGGGGGAGAGTGGACCACAACTTAACGACTCTCGCCAAACCATCCCGTTGTGGCCTCTGGTTCCTGTCAAAGGACCGCTTAGCATCATTCGTGATGTAGGCACCTAGATATTTAAACCCTAGGGGCATGATTGGAATCCCTAATGCCCATGACATATCCACAGGAAAGGGATCTAAGGGGTATATTGAAGACTTATTGACATTCATATGAAGCTCTGGGTCCCGAGACACTGGATCATCAAGGAACAGGAAGACGTCTTCCACGTAAAGTGAGATTCTGTCACTCAGCTCCGGAGTCCTTTGAAAACCCCGGATTTGTGCATCCACTCCCTCTCAGGTCGCCAGGGGCTCAATCACCTGAGCAAACAGCAAGGGTGCGAAAGAGCAACCCTGATGGGCGCCATGCACCACAGGGATCCACTCCCAGATTAGCGCCCCACGTGCACTCCAGCCATTAGGTTAGTATACAGAAGGCGCACATAGATAATGAATCGTGGTCCAAACCCAACACAAGGCAGGAGAGCAGATAAGTATTCCCAGTCCATGGTATCGAAAGCCTTCCGAAAGTCTATTGAAAGATGGAATCTATGGCAGGGGAAGAGTTTGCTTTTCTTGATCGCATTGTGCACTCACTGAAGGTGGTGCTGAGTGGCCCAATGGGGCATAAACCTGGACTGGTCCAGGTGGATCAACCGGGTGATAACCCCCACTAAACTGGTTGTCAGCCTCTTAGCCCAAATCTTTACCTCCAATTTCACCAGTGCAATCGGCCGAAAGTCTTTCCAGTGTGTGCCCTCCATACCAGGCTTCGGTATCAGGATGATTTCCGCTATTCTAAGCTTCATGGGCAGTTTCTTTCCCAGGGTTCTCCCCTTCCCAGGGTTCTCCACTTCCCAGTGCTTCCCGGAGCAGTGGACCTGTCTGGGGCCACACCAGGTGCCAGAACTCAGCCGGGAAACTATTTGGTCCCGGCGCCTTACCCGCCTGCAACTGAGCCAAAGCAGCACTTAACTTGTCACACATAACGTCCGGCTCCAACAAGTCGAGTTCGTCTGTGGTCAATCAATGCATCAGCAGATCAAGCACAAATACCAGCAAATCCACTCAAGGGCTTAGGGGGTCTGCACTATATAACTCTCGGGAGCCGGAGGCAAATGCCTGTGCAATAGGCCATCCTCTGCCTCTAAGTAGGCTACTGGGGCCCCTGGCTTTCTAGGGGCACACAACCAAGGGAGAGTCTTACTGGCCTTGTCACCCCATTGATAGATACTGCCGTGGGTGGCCAGTTATGCCTCCATTGCCTCATTTTTTTTGTTGTTGTTTTTTTTGAAGACCTTTATTGTTTAAAGGATAAGAAAATACAGTTGTACATGTCACATCGCCTGCAATCCGCAGGAATAGCAGTTGAAAAATAAAAATAAAGAATGTTCAAGAAAGCCATTGATTAGTGAACACAGCCTTTTTGCCGGCAACCCTGGCGACCGGGGGCGCAGTCCAAGAGAAGAATGAAAAGCATAGATGTAGCATTAAACATGCTGTATTATGGTTATCTGGCCTGTTTTTTTTGTGTGTTTATTTTGGTTCTCAGTTTAAACATATCATCGCATTGTTAGCATCTGTAGCACATGAGCCGCAAGTTGAGTCCACATTATAATACAATCAAAAGGTGGCAACAGCTCCCAGGTAGGGTGTGGGCTCTGAGTAGAGACCCAAAAGTTACTAAAAAGACGTACCTAATGCACACACTCAGTAAGATTAAAGACGTAGGTTAATGTATACAATCTTAAAAGTTACAAAAAATGCAGAGGAACAACAGTAGAGCATTTCGCTTTTAAGTCGCTTATTACCAACGAAATATTTGAACAAGTACTGGTCTTGGGCCCTTCCGGGACGGAATTATCACCGGAAGAGCGACCGATTGGCTTAAGTACAGCCACCTAGAGCCCTGAAGATTTGCGTGATGCGATGAAACACGTGTCGGCTGGTTGTTGTCAAGCTTTGTTAATTAAACAAGGACACCAAGATTTTCTCTTGTCGTCATATTGTACTTGTTATGTCCATCTAATATGTTTAAGTGCTAATTGATATCTTTGTGCTCTACTGTTGTTCCTCTGCATTTTTTGTAACTTTTAAGATTGTATACATTGACCTATGTCTTTAATCTTACTGAGTGTGTGCATTAGGTACGTCTTTTTAGTAGCTTAAGGACCTGTTCAGCTTGCTGACATCTCCATTGAGTGGTTACATGGTTTTCCACTTACCTAGTTGCACCACATATTACCTGTAACAGTGCTTCCATACTGGCAGTGCGCCCACTCAGATTGACATCTAAAAACCATTCTTACTGCTTATAGAGACCCCTAAAGTGTTTGTGTGTGCGATGCCATCTTGTCGTGGGCAGGTGTTCAATAGTATAGCTCACTAATACAAGGTAGTAGGCACTTGTGGTCGACGACAGCAGGTTGCGACCTTTGCAGCGGGGTCCAGGCGATTGTTGGCCCTGTGCGGGTTGAGCCCTTTAGTGTTCACTGTCCATATATAGATGCTAGAGGTGGGAGTGCGTATGAGTATGAAGCACTCGGCGCCGGACGGCAGTTTTTCCGAACATGGTCCGCATCCTACATGCGTGGTGTGCTGTGGTCTGCCGTGGCACCTAAGGTGCAATGTGTCTGCAGGTATCTAGCATTCTGCGATTTTTCTCAGCACGTAGGCCAGTTCTGTGATCAACAATATCGGACTTGGTCAGAAAACGTGACCGGTTAATAAACAATAACAAGTATCAACGCAATAATGAAGGAAGTAGGGAAGGGAGGGGAAAGAGTGTGTATGTCTAGTGGCATGGTAGGTAAGGGGGTGGTAGCAGATCCGGCGAAGGGTCATCGACCCTGGGGCGGGGCATGGCGGAGTAATTTCTGGAGCTCGTGGGAGGTCTGGGTGGAGGTGTATGTGTTAGATCCCTAGATTATAATTATCTGAGGGGTTTTTCACTAAGATAAATCATGGTTTAGAGCTGTCATGAGGGAGGTATAGTGTGGAACGTCAGGCATGTCAGTCTATCGACTGTAGTAGGCTTTGTACCGCGCACGGTTGGGGACGTATGCATAAAAGCAGTGTGTTATGTGGGGTTACTCAGGTTATTCCCTGCTCTTGACATGCTTTTGTAAAGCTTTATTCGAGATATATACTCATAAAAGCACAAACATACATTTAAAAATACGTATTAGTTAAAATCAGTATTTCATACATGTAAATACATTTAAAACAATTGTGCAAGTTATAACAATAAAAGGGTTGTTTAAACTGTAAAACAAATATCAAATTGTATTGACAGATATCGCCCTCCGCCTAATGGACCATGCCCACCCCTAATACTTTGCTATTCCCAGAACAATAGGCATGTCAGTGGAAGTACATATAATTCTTAGCCCCTCAACACCACTAGGTGCCCCAAGGTTTCGACAAACTGGGGCCAGCCATACTCTCCTCAGGATAGCATAGGCCTATCACAAGAATCGAAAAGTGGCCTATGCTTTCATTAGTTGCACCACACACCGGACAGCATGAGGTATTCGAGCTCCGCCATCTACCCGTCAAGGATCTCAGGGGAAGGGAACCAGACCTTAACTGGAAAAATAACTTCCTGTCCATTGGGACAGTGATACTGTCCCAATATTGTTCTAATACAGGTCTCATTTTAATTTCCAGAAATCTCCCCCCCATTGTATCAAATTTTGTACTTCTCCAGAGTCTTCCATCTATGTAGTCCCAATACAGGGTCTTAATGGTGTTTTTACTTGGAAATACTTCCCCAGATGGATTATCCCAGAGATTAGGGAGGCCAAGCTCACCCAAAACAACCCTGAGTTTCTTCAACCATGGTATTTTGTGAAAGGTGTCAGCTTTAATTAGGGCTAGAAACCCGTCGGCATAATGCCGAATCTCTGGGGTAGTCC
Organism: Lissotriton vulgaris; assembly: GCF_964263255.1. NCBI lineage: Eukaryota > Metazoa > Chordata > Amphibia > Caudata > Salamandridae > Lissotriton > Lissotriton vulgaris. The sequence goes on from NC_141693.1 coordinate 1,901,196,047, forward strand.
AGAGGCGTCTCCAATAGAGAATAGGCCGTAGTCGGGCTCGGTCGCTAACAGATCTTCTCCCTAGATCAAGACCGAGCGGGATTAGTGGCGCACTCTGGGGAAGCCCCGTAATTTCCCTTAGAAACCTATTCTCTGATGTTTGCAAGGGAAGAAGCCTCGTCAAAACCCCACACTTCTGCCCCATATAGGGCTGACCCTATAGCTTTGGCATCGTATACAAGAAGAACCGGTTTTATAGGCTTAGTTTTTGATTTTGTTTGCTCCACCCGAAGTGCTCCTGAGATCTGCTGATGCCTCAGGAATGCCTTTTCTATATGGTGAGACCAACCTGGCTTACTAGATATCTCAACCCCAAGATAGGTAAAAACACTAACTACCTCGAGCTCACTGTTGTTCAAAAATATTCTTGGTCGAGGTCTACGCCTTTGGGAAAAAGCCATCAGCTTGGTCTTGCAAACATTAACTTCAAGGTCATGCTCCCCACAGAAAACATCAAATATATTTAGAGCACGCTGCAGTCCAGCCGGAGTTTTGGACAAAACTAAAGTATCGTCAGCGAACATCAGGATCGGGACCCTGAGGCCCGCTAGCGAAGGTGCATCTATACTTGCATCCAGCATCCTACCCACAATTCCATTAATAAATAGGGAAAAAAACAAGGGTGCCATTGCACATCCCTGTCGTACCCCCCGTTCGACCGGGAAGTCGACCGAGGATTCCCCATTCAGCCCCCACTGGACTTTGGCAAAGTTGCACTCGTCTAACCTCCTGATCAAAGTGAGCAACTCGGGTGGGACCCCATTCTGTTCAAAACTGTCCAGAGCTTGCTCCTTGGGACCAGGTCGAAGGCAGCCCGCAAGTCGACAAAGGCGACATATAGGCTGCCCTCGCCAAGCAACACCGTCCCCCACCGCAACATGGTGAAACGGAATACTTGGTCTACCGTGCTGGTCGCCCGCCGGAAGCCTGCCTGGTAGGGGGACAGAGCATTGTTCTCCTCTACCCAGTCCATCAGTTTATTTACCACCATCTTCCCTACCAGTTTTTGGACAGTGGCAATCAAACTTATTGGCCTATAATTGGCCGGGAGTGACCGATCACCTTTCTTATAGATGGGTATAATTATTGCTCCCTTCCATGTTTCCGGGATTACAGCCCCCTTTGCAATGGCATTTCCCAGTAGGGTCACATACCTGGCCCACCGTTCTTTATCATTTTTGAACACGTCGGAAGGTATCCCATCTAAACCCGGTGCCCTGCCCCCTTGTAAGGAACAAATTACTAATTCTACTTCTTTAGGGAAAAACAAACTTTCAGTGCAAAATACAACTGGAATTGCTTCTGCAGCCACGACTTCCTTAATCTCTGCGTACTGGGGTTTAAAATACTCCACCCAGGCTGCCTCATCAACATTGTTATCTGGTTTATTTGGGGTGCCACCTCTACCCCACTTCACAATTTTCCAGAAGTGCCTGGAATCCTTAGCTCCTAAGGCCTCCAGTACTCTTCATCCCATTTTTTCTTAGCCAGGCGAACACTAACATTGTAGTGCTTCCTGGCTGCACCAATCACAACCCTATCCCTACTTCTAATTGCTCTACCCAAAGCCAATCTGGCTGCCCTACACTGCTTATTGAACCACCTAGCCGGTTTGGGTAGGACTTTCCTGTTTGCCTTAGAAGGTCTCATGAAATGTGGTTTTAAAAGGGAAAAAAGCTTGTCGTGTATGTCTGTGGTCCCACTGCAACCAGGAACTATGGTGCTTGCTGTCTCCATAGCGGCGATTGCAGTATCCACCTCGGAACTTATATAGTCCATAGATTCTGCATTCGCCAGCACACTTGGCCATTTAAGTCTACGCATATCATTAGCCATAACAGGTAATACTCCGTCACGAGGTTGCGGATTGCCTGACATGGGCGTCAACCAATTGTGGGTGACACAGAGGGGATTGTGGTCACTTTCCAATTTGCCCTCGATTTCCATATCGCATACCCCCTGCCATAAATTAAGGCTACAAATAACATAGTCTATTCTACTTTTGTTATGGCCATTGTCAAATGTGCAAACACCTTCCTGGTCACCCTTAGTCCTTCCATTTAGGGCCCTCAGCCCATATTCTAGGCACATTGCATTTAATAGCAATATATCCTTCGTCCACCGTTTGACCGGAACCAGGTTTAGAGTCGGAACACCCCATTGGGTGTCTTCCTCTTGCCCTAATGGATTTTCCGTGTTATCCAACGGTTCGAAGGTCCTATTGAGATCACCAGCCACTACCACTCTGTTTCCCAGGGACTGTGATTCGAGGAAAGTGGACAGGGCCTCTAGGGTGGGTGAGCTCCCAGTGTTGGTACCCCTAGCATAAATGTTATATATGTCTACCGCACCCCACTTATCCAATGCCATTCTTAGCAATTGGATATCCTTGCAACCCAGGTCCAACACTTTCACTTTAATTTGTAGACCTTGCTTTACCCAAACTGTTAAGCCTCCCATAGGTCGACCCCTGGCACCTCTGTTCGCTGGAATGGAAAAATTTAAGTAGCCTGGGAGAAAAATAGGATCGCAAGCACATGTCTCCTGGAATAGACACACTTCAAACCCATTGACAAAATTTATCCAGTTTTGGGACAATAGCCTACTACCTAGCCCCGCAATATTCCACGAGAAAAACTTCCCTGGGCTAGGGCCATCTCTGATTCTCACCTCAAAAGCTAACGTGGAGGAAAGATTAATTGGGCTCTCAGTATTCCCTTCCTGATCTATAGCATTGTCCACAAAATTAGCGTCAGTTACCTGGGTGTCAATAGTACATGTTATGAAGGATTCTTCACCCCCCAAACTTTGCAAACACGCCCCACAGTTTCCCCTCAAGTTCACAACCTTCCCACCAGTGATCACTTCTTTTGGGTTCACTGTTGTATCCGAGGTAGACACAATAGAGTTCCCACATAAGTCTCCTCTTGTCACACCTCCCCCGATATTCAGGGAATCACCCGACTTTCGTCAACAACCCCACCCCGAATTTTTCATCCCATCGTGGGAATTGTAGGTTTGACCATTGTAAAAGTTTGGTCGTAACAAAGGCACAGTGAAGGGGACGATCCCTGTCAGTGGTAGATAACTAGAACTGCCTAGATCACTATTTACACCAAATTGGGCACCAATTGGTCTTGGGTAGAAGAAGGTAAGATCCACAATACCAATCCCACCACTGCTAGTGCCCCAGCCCGGCCTCGTGATCCACCCTTGACATGCTTGCTGGAAGGATGCAAGGAGATCGCCCCAGAGTTGCGCAATGGGGAATTTTCGAAGTCCAGCTACTTCCTCCCAGAGGAGCACCGTGCCTTCCGCCCGCGCCCAATCAATGAAGGATGTCTGCCAATGTCGGGTGTGGGAGGGGGCGCTGGCCTTCCAATGTTTGGTGAGTAAGCGTTTAGCTGTGATGAGGCCCATCCATGTCCCAGAACCTTGTTTGTACTTTGTTGAGCTTTGTGCGCTTGTAAAGCCCCAATATACAGGCTTCCCATGTTTTGGGTATGTGCTCATCAGTGCACTGCGTGAGTAGTGTCGTGACTTCATCCCAGTATGTCTGTATGATAGGGCAGTGCCAAAGCATGTGCAAGAGATCCGCTCCTATCAAAGAACATCTTTGGCAGGCAGTGTCAGTGACTGAGAAGTATCTGTTTATTTTGTCAGGGGTGAGGTAGGCCCGGTGTAAGATGTAGAATTGGATTAGTTTGAATCGGGGGTTGCGTGGGACATTAATCGGTCCAACTAGTATCATCGGGGGTTGCGTGGGACATTAATGTGTCCAACTAGTATCATCGCCCACTCCTTGTCAGTCCAGCCCCTCCCTCTGTCGGTCGCCCATTTTTCTCTGAGTGGTTGCGTGGAGGGCTGCGTGTGTAATAGTAGGCCCTGCGCTAGCCAATGTATAATGTGCGAGCCATTGCCCATAACATGTAAGTACTGTACAAAATGATGCATCGGCAATTCCTCTGAATGCCTCCCTTGCCTCATGTGTGAGCTCCTGCTTAAGCAGCGTCTGTGTGTGCAACGAGTCACGTTGAAGGACCTCTTGCATAGAAGCAACATATCAGTCCTCCAGATCGAGTATGCATTCTTCAAGGTCCGAGCCTTCTGCTGTGCACGGGTCGCCTGGCCGTTGGAACATCTGATAATATCACTGCAGACAGTAGCGTTCCTGGCTTCTCATAGTGTACCCTGGGATTTAATTGACCCCATGTTTTCGGCAAGGAATCTTTGACACGCTTAATATCACATTTTTCCAATTTCTACATTTTGATGGTGCCACCGCTTCAGGCACCAACCCGCCGCCACCCTTCCCTGACCCTATGCCAAATCGATCATCACCAGTGAGAGATCGGAGAGGCTCTGAGCCAGCAGTCTTGCATACAGACCATGGTGACCCTCACATCGATGCATTAGAAAAAAAAGAATCTAGCCGAGAAAAAGAATGTGTATCCCCTTTCACCCGGGTGGTGTGCTCTCCACTCGTCAATCAAGTTTAACCCCTTGTGTGCTTGTCACGGAAACTTTCCATCACGAGCCTCGGGTGGGCTGTGCTGGTGACGGAACGGTTCCGTCACGGCCCGCTCGCCGCGCCTGCGCGGCAAAAATTCTACGCCTGCGCTGAGCATTCTATTGGGCGGGCGGGGCCGTGACGGAACCGTTCCGTCACAAGCACAGCCCACCCGAGGCTCGTGACAGAGCGGTTCCGTCACGAGCACGGGAGTGCCGTGCGACCCCTCCTGCCCCATAGCACTGCGGCGGAATAGCCGCCGCAGCTAAGGGGTTAAATTATGAAGAAAGGTGGAAAGTGGTGTAGAGCTACAACCCACAACAGCGTAGGTCAAGGACGGATCAAGACTCATTTCACACACTTGTATTCTTAGCACACAAAGTATTTGTGTTTTCTAACAAGGAACACTTGGTTTAGCCATCTTATACTCTTCAATTTTCTGGAAATTCTTTAAATAGAAAAAAACTACCAGAACCTAAGAAAGTAATAATCCCTAACCCAAATCAGGCCAAAAATATCTAAGGAAGTTGAAAAAGAAAAAAAAAGAATCTTAGAATGGAAAGTGCTATTGTTTTCTAATAACAGAGGCCTACTATATCTACATTCACTAGCAAGAACCCTACTTGAAAATCGTCACATTAAACAACAAAGAATTGAAAACTTCCAAAAAAACGGAAACACATGTTTTATTTATGTTATATCTAAATAATATTAAAATAACGTTTACATTTCAATCTGACAAATAAAATAAATATCCAATATATCATTGTTTAGATTAATAATTAAAAAGTGCAATAATATTTTAAAAGAAATATAAACAAAAAGAAACCAAACTGTAATTAATATAAAACACGAAACACTGCTCTATCACCTATGAACATACCTTAAAATAATAATAAAGCAGAATAATATGTAGTAAAATGACTTGCATTACAGCAACAAATTTGCATTGGCAACCCAATAATATAAGTATATCAAATAAATGAAACTTATGATTTTGTAGCTTAACACACTGCAACACAAACTGCGAATTGTACGCAGATCTACAACCGCCCACATCCCGTTTGTGCAATATATGGCAACCGCTGCACAACTATCTTTTTACGCTTGAGGACACTGTCACCTCGCAATATGAGTAACTGCGTACTGCCCAGACTCACGGGGTTGTCACTGGGAAACACTAGTTGCAGCCGAATGGACCGCGGAGGTACCCGCGCCGACTAGCTTTGATACCCAAGCTCTACAACTAGGGGCACAAATATTCCTGTCATTGATCATTGTATATCTTAATGTGAAACAACATGAAATATATTGCTTGTCATATATTTGTTGCTAACAAATGAAAAATATAGTTGGATTTTGTAGCTGAAGTCCTGATATTTGAAATCATTAGCAAATAAAAAGAATCCATAAAATAAATCCCCAAAAATGCAAACATAAACAGCACAAAAAGTGAAATGTTCAATACAATTTCAATGACCTTGGGAAACCATTCACAATCTGAAAATATATATAAAAAAATGAGTAAAGGCTACAGAAAAAAACAAAAAAATAGGAAACAAAATTCATTTTGGTAAAAAAATACCCAAATTTGTTTCCTTGAAAAATTTAACTCCTATTCCCAAAACAATTATGTAAAGCAAATGCATATGAACCCACTCAAACATTTACAACCCACTATAAAACAGAGCACAGGGGAAAAACATTTGATAAGGTCTTATGTTCATAATTAATTACATATCATGTAAAACTATTACAAATACAATAAGCGGTACCATACTAGCCTAAAATAGCTAATACATACTACAATGACAAGCAACATACTAAAAACACAATACCTAGCTAAAAATAAAATTTCTTGTACATATGTATAACTAAAGAATGTAAGGAATAATATTAAATAAAAATATACTTTGTAATAAAAACAACAAAAAATATGTAAACTACAAAATTAAAAATGTTAACAAATGGTAAATCAGAATTACTATTCCCACTCCAAAACTTACCCCATTTGGGAACATTTTGAACTTTAAAGGGGTGTCTGATTTGCTATTCCCACTTAAAACGTAACACACTGGGGATAGTGTTTGATTTTGGGGTGGTCAGATTTACTGTTCTCATTCCAAAATTAACTACATTGGGGAAAGTGTTAGGCTTGGGCGCGGCTGATCCATCAATGATCTTTTGGGTGGAATGTTGGCCAACGTTGTGGATTTGCTAAGAACTGTTCTTGTGTTACCTGATGGGGAGTTTGGCAGGACTGGATTCACTGCATCACATTGGGGAACTTGGAAGGGAATCAGGAAGTATCTGAAGAACTGAACTTAGATTGGGGTTTTATACACGTTGGTTTTGTTGGTGAAAACAAGTTATTGCTGGCACATGGTTTACAAAAGTTGTATTCATGTATTTGCTTGGTCAAGGCTTCTTCAATTAAAGGATAGGTTCAAGCTAAAACATTCACATTGATAACACCAAAAGTTACTTTTTTAACAGGCATGAGTATTAGGCTTCAATATTATTGGCTATCATTACAATAGGAAACAGACAGTCAGTTCCTTGAAGAAAGTATCATACTGGCACATTATTTAGAGTCATCGTACTAACAGATTTACAATTTGGGGAGTAAATAATTCCCATTACAAAAAAGAACTGGATATTTAGGGCAGCGCCAGTCTGAATTCATGTGACTTCTGTTTTTTGAAATCTCAGAACAAAACTGAAAGTCAATTTTTAGGACCTTGGCTTTGGAGACATTTCTATGGTGAAAACTGGTCATTGATTAGTATAGTCCTGAGGCTCATATTGGTGAAGACCCTGCTTCAGGCTTGGGGCATTGGGGTGTTTGGGCGGTGTTTGTGGGGGTGTTTGTGGAGGTGTTTGTGGAGGTTCTTGTGGCGGTGTTTGTGGAGGTGTTTCATGTTTTCTTGTCCTACAAACATCTAAACAGAAGCAGTGAATACAATCATTGTTTTTTCTCAATGATATCACGACAAGATCTGTCTGGGGCAGATCATAATGCCTTTAGTTGGGCACAACAGAATAAAAGAACAAATAAAAGACGGACAACTACTGAAAAAAGCTGTGTATTTTGCATCACATTCCAGCGCAAGATGTCACAAGCCCCGACCACTTGGGACCTTGTCTAAACGTACCATTGCACAGCATCCCACTGGTACCTTGGCTGTCATTCTTGAGGCGGCAAGCGTTTTAGTGATAAAAGGTGGGAAAGGGAGCAGTGACTGAGCTGATGACTCACCATAATAGCTGTTCACATAGTGCATGCATATTTACATTGAGACATGATTACTATAGAGCAAGACAATATTGCCAATCGCTGACTTCTGCACACTTTTCGGTACTACTTTTTGTGTACATGTTAAGAGGCTCTACAGTATTCTGTTTGCTGTACATTATTGACAGTGCACAACTGACACCCTTAGGACTGCCTAGGTTTCACCTTAGACAGCATTTCTCTGCTTCTTTGTGAAAGACCTCTTGTGGACTATGCCAAAAGCAGCTTACAATTGGTTTATCATTGGTTGGCTTTATTGTCACTCATTTGCTTGCTTCTTATTTGATGGCTTGCATTCCTTTTTTGTGTTTAGCCCTCCCATTGAGCATATCCTCTTTACCATCATTTTGCCTGAATTAATTTTACCCGCCCTCTGCTCACATTCAAGGAACAACTTTTTTCTTTTACCTCTAGCAATCCATGGGAGTTTTTTCTTCTTCTCTCCCTCGTGTGCTGCCCCTGCCCCAAAAATACCTTCCCACTCTAAGCGCTCCATGTTGCCCTCTTCCTCCCACCTTGTTCATTGCTTTCACCATCCTATCTTTTTATGCTTTTTAAAAAATATTTTATTTCCATGGGTTACTCAGTTGCTCTAGCTTCTCCACTGTTTTCCAAGCCATTTGCTGATGCTCCCCCATATTCACTTGTTCCTCACCTGGTCCAGCCCACCTGCTCTTCCTATGCTGACCACCTGTGGTTCTTACAAAAATATATATATATATTTTAAACGTACAATTTATGGAGGGCTCAGCAGCTGCCATTTGCTGCCGAGCCCTGCATTTCTGAAATGTGGTTTCGGACGCATTTAATTTCATTTTTTCATTTACCAATCAAGCGGTATCCACCAGCAGTGTTATATTGTAGGCGTGCACCTGCATGGTAATACCTGCATGCACATTCCTCATTATGCTAGGTCGTCATAGTGTCATGCTGCGTAACTGCATATGTGCATACATGTTATTTCGCTATTTTTTTTCTGGTATAGAGCATATGTGAAATGCATTGGCAAAGGCAGATCTATCTGTATTGCCAATGCTTGTTTTAATCTTCTCATCTGCAGTTCTTGGATAAAGTGTTTGCATTTATATATGAGACAGTGTAAGTAGTTACATATGGTCTCGCTGCCCCTTTATCGTCAGAAATACTCCAGGATAATATTTGTATACCTACTGGTAAAAGACCAGTGTCTAACACAGGAGGCATGATTCGACAGCCATATGGTACCCTGACCATCTTAGACCAGGGTATGCAAATGCCCAATGATGAAGCATGCCACCTTGGTGGGTGAGGATTCAGAATCCTTCTAAATAAGACACCTTGGCCACCATCTTCAGCTGGAGGCTGATCTGAGAGCATGTGATTCTGCCATCGGAGTACAGGAATCCAACAACCTTTACGACCTACCATAATTTTGTTTTATGTTGCAATAAAGATATGGCTTCTCACTGCCGCCTCTCTGCCCTAGTCCCAATTAATTCCAGGTTCAATGCAACCACCCTGGCCTTTCCAGCACCAGCCCTGTGTAGTGGTGCCAGACAGACCCTCATTTGAGCCCGTGGGGGCCTCAGGCACTCATGGAACTCATTTTTGTGTACCAGCACTTACTTTTCCTGATCTGCCATTTCCTCAGACTACGAGAGAGAAAAACTCACAAACTGTAAGAGAGAGAGAAAGCAAGAACCTGCAGGAGTGAAGGGCTGCAGGGTCTGGTAGTGGATTAAAGAGGCATGAGGTAGATTTAGCACTAAGCATCCTTTGGATTCGGCGCACCAACAATTTATAGCACCGCCCGTGGACCGTGTTTTTTACATATGGAGCTCTGGTGGCAGCTGATGTCATTGCTGACACATATGTACTAAAGCTGGTTCTTTGTGAATCACTTCCTGGTTTCAGCACAGTACAAGCCAGATGCAAAAAACATGCAAACAAACAGATGTAGAGGAACAGGAAATGTGGCTTCTGTGCCCTCAATAAACCAGAAAACTCTTTCTTACAACAGCCTGGGGAGGTGGCACCCATGCCAAGGTACAATGCCAGCAACTTAGCTTAAAAATGTTCTTTGCCAAAATACGATACATAATTTCATCTTTCGCTCTAAATTTTTCATTGTCATACTTGTGGTCCTGCTGCATTCTTTAAAGCCTTGCTACCTCGCCTGTGATAGGTTTGCAGATGCATGGGTGGTATGACAAATATGCAGAGGAAGTTGACCAGTAGCATCATGAAGAGTTGCCAATGTTTGATGATTACTATCACTAAGTTTGCTTTTCAGATCATTACCGAGGCAAAGGAGATTCCAAGATGGCAGTTCACATTGGCTGCCATCTTTGAATTTAGAGTACCGGGGTGTGAACCTTAATTGAGGCTGTGTGCATGCACCCCTCTCCTCTGAGGGCGGTGGGGGGGGAGGGTGGCATGGCTACCCCGCTCCAGTAAGCTAACATGATGTGCTTATGATGTGTATATATCTTAGACACGGGCAGTGTCTAATTTGTAAAAATATATAAGTGCCAGGGCACTTATCAGGGGCCCACTGCAGCTGCACCTGCCAGTGTTGCCAATAACACTATCAACACAATTGGCAACCATCACACTCTTACAAGTGTGACTGTTCAGACCATTCCAGGCCCTCAATGCTATAAGAATGGGTTGGGAAGCAGAAAGTAGGTATTTTTAATGTGAAGTGAATTATTCAACTATTGTTGTTGTGCTCATCTCTGATTTGGAGAAACAGCGCCACCATGTGGCGGACTGTCATAGGTGCCGGCGTTGACAAATGAGTGCCCTGCCGAGCACCGGATCCACCGGCTCAAATTCAGCACTTGACACAGGAGGATTGAAACATACGAGTCTGTGCAGTGACCTTTACATCCCTGTCTTTACTGAATCGTGTTTTCAGGGCATCAACTGTCTTTACACTGTCCACGTTATGACCTAGTGCAGCTGGTGTGTATCTAGATTGCAACAGAAAATACCAGAGGATGACCGCCTCACTCATCCCATCACAGACCGGGTTTAGAAGTCTTGCACTTGCCCCGCTCTCTTTGATGAACAAATTGACCCCATATACCAAAGAGAGAGTACTGAGGTCCGATAACCTCTGCCTGATGCGGATAGACACGCCGCAGTGGGAGCTCATTCACAGTTTTTGCAGCCAAGCTTTGGAACAGTTTGCCATCCAAACTGTGCACGTTTGAGTCGCTGGCCATCTATAAAAGAAAACTCAAAGCTTGGCTGTCTCATGCAGTCTAGCTTTTAGTGTATTATGGTAGGTTCTTTGTGTCTGCTCTGAGTACCGAAACGTGTCTGCTCGAAGCAGCTGAGCGCTTAACAAATGCTGATTGATTGATTGGTTGACTCAAAAATCTTTACGGTCAGGCGTGTTACTCCAAATCCTTCAGTGGAAGCAAACCAAGAGGACAGCACACAGAATGCATTAAGTTGTCAACTTCTAACTCAAAACTAGAACCAGAGAACTTGATGACCTGGAGTGAGGTGGCCACCCTATGCAAACACCTGCCAACTTTTTCATTATTCACCAAATTACGTAATGAACCCGACTGAGATCACCCCAAATGCCATGCACTGCCATTCTGTTTGAAACATCTATAGCTGGGTAGAAATAAAATAGTTTAAATCATTGGTGAAGAAAATACTCCGCTACCTTAATGTATTCCAACAAACAACTCGTTTTTACCCAAGCATCAGCTTGCATGAGAGTGAAAACGCACTCTTTTCGCCCTTAGAAAAAAAGCTTTTCATTTTGAGTGAATAAACTAATTTTAGCTCCAAATATTACTTTGTCATTTTCTGAAAATAGATTTATATTATCTTGAAATATCAGATTTTCATTGTTTGATAAATAACTGTTTATTCAAGTATCTTTTTGTTGTACACCAGTTATGCCCACCACATGCCAGAGAGAAGAGCATCTCTGGTTGGCATGTGACAGTTTTAATGAACACAATCTTTAATTTTTCCTTGCAATCTCCTACGCCTAAGCTATTCATCATTTCCTCTCTCACCCCGGGTTCACCTCAATATATAGCACATTTCCACCCTGCCCTCTGACTTCATCACTTTCCTTCCTCTTTCTGTTTCTCTTCTCTCACTCTCAATGGCTGACTGTGCTGTTTCTGCCTCCAGCCTCTTTCTCAGGCTGTTTCTCTTTAGAGTCCCTCATGCGTGGACACGTCACACGCTCGGTTACGTCCAGACGCAAAGAAGGTGCGAGCAGCAGCCTACAAGGACTCACTCGCAGGCATTCATTCATACATGTAAAGTGCAGGCAGCAGCAAATGAAGCTTCAGTCTCAACCATATGGTCCAGGCACAGGTTAGACAGGTGGGGGCTATGGCTTTCCTCAATGGTGTACGCTCCACACACAGTGCAGGCAGCAGCAGCCTAGGTAATACACACTCCAGCAAACACACAGGCAGCTTCACTGAAACGGTACCTCGCACAAAGAACCCGTATGTTACAGGCAGTGGAGCATTGCAAGCTTCTCTCACATATACAGCAGGTACTAGACATAGCTTGCGCCCCCTTCTGGTCTCTGTAAGTCTAATGAGGGCGTATGGAAGGGTGTACTGTCGCAGTGGTGTAGGACTCATAGTAGTGCTACCTATAGTGTTTGAATAGTGGTGGACTGCCAGCCAGGGACGTCTTAACAGTTTTGTAGGCCCCCGGGCAAAGCAGTGCACCGGGCCCAGCCTACACAACCACTCACAGGAATAAAAATGTTTAAAGAAAAATGTGCATTAAATTCTGGTCTGCATGGGGCTAATATATTCGTGGGGCTAGCGGGCAACTGCCCAGCATGACCATGGTTAAGACAGCACTGCTGCGAGTACAAGTATGGGATGTCCCCAGAACAGCGCCATATACTTAATAGCTTCTCACCTGGTCTTTCACCAATCCAGGGCCTGGACTGTAACATATCCTTCCCAATGCAACCGACAAACTATTTGCTGGGGGCCGACATGTGGTATATGACCTGAAGCCCCACAGCGGTGGTGGAGAATATCTTAAAGACTTTCTACTGGTTATGGCCATCCAGACCTTCTGAGGCAGGAGCTTTGGGCCCCTCACACTCCTGGGCCCCTGTGTCACTGCATCTGTCACACTGGTAGTTACACTATGCAGACAGAGTCATGCATAATTGTCGGTTTATGTATGACTCTGTTTATGTGGGGTGCTCAGTGCTCCATCGCCCCCCCAGCTAGGTACGCGCTATACAGGTACTACTACATAGATACACGTAGCCAGCCCTTTCCAGGGTGTGGGAACAAAGAAACACGCCCCTCAAAATCCCAGGAATGCCTTCAGCCTCCCACCAGGCCCAAATGTTACTCAGTTGAACTGGAAATGGATAAAAACTGGAGTCAATCACTTCCCATTGAAGAGTGAATCTGATTGGTCTGTTACTTTACAACCTCAGCTTAGCTGAAGATCATGTTAAAGACACGTTGGCGTGTGACGAGGGTGTATATATATATATATCTTGCTCATTCGTAATCGGGGCCAGTGTGGTGCTTCATCAAGTATCTGCTTACAGCAGCAAAGTGAAGCTATGTTTTACGGAGGCAGCCCATCCAGTAGTGTGGCGAGAATGCCATGTGCCCTGGTGCAAGCAAGGAAAATGGCCAATTTGACTACTGCCCGGGTAGTAAAATAATGCAATTATCAGGGTTCATTGGCCCCCAAAACTCTGGGCCCTTTGTCACTGCATCTGCTGCACCAATGGAACCCACAGACCTGTTCCTGTTATTATTATTATTATTATTATTATTTATTTTTGTAGAGCGCGTAGTCACCCTGAAGTATCCCAGCGCTAGGAACCCTATCTCTTCAGTTCAGCGGGCCGGGGGCAAAGCGAAAGGGTGGGGGAGCAGAAGATCAGTGTTATGGGTAAGCATGAATCATTGGGGAAAAAGATGAGTCTTGAGCCGCTTCCTGAAGCGGAGGTATTGTGGTTCGAGTCGCAGGTCGCGGGGGAGCGAGTTCCAGAGGCGTGCAGTTTGGACTGAGAAACGTCTTCCTCCTGAGCGGGCTTTCTTGAATCTGGGGGTGGTGATGAAATGTTCTGTGTCCGAACGGAGGGATCTTGTGGATTTATAGGGTATGATGAGTTTACTGAGAACAGGGGGGGCCTTGATTTTGTAGTAGTTTGTGGGCTAGGCACAAGGCCTTGAATGTTCCCTTCCAAGGTTGAAGCTACTACTGATCACAGTGACAGGCTCCTGGCAAGGGAGGTAGTGCCCAGGCTCAAAGGCCACCTCACCCAGCTCTTAAAGCAGCTCCTTTGCCTACAGTGAGCTGGAGGGTCAGTCCAGCCATGGTGGTGGTGGGATGTTTCCGAGTATTTCATTAAACCAGAAAATTGGAGGGAATCCTGCTGGATGTTGTGTGTTTGGTTTCCAGACAATGGTGGTACTTGTGCTCTTTTTAAATGCATCAGTAGGATTTGACACCATCGATCAATCAAGCTAATCTCCTCAACAGACTGTGAGAAATAGGTATGGTTGGCTAGCTCTTCAAATTCTGTGCTTCCTTTTAATCTAGTCGCATCTGAAGTGCCCTTTCAAATCTTCTCCATGGAAGATACTTTATGGTGCCCCTTGGGGTTTTCCACTGTCTCAATTTTAACTTAATATCTAGGTAGAGCCCCCCAGATTCATGCCTTTGTTTGGCCTGTCTTACTTCTCGCAGGCGGATGTACCCCAAAAGTCACTTTTAGAGCTACCGTCAATCTATTTTGCAATTGCTTCGAATCATGAGATCTCTGAATTTCTCAGCCTAATAAAAGGAGAACCAAAGAGGGTACGAAGATGTGATGGACTGAAATGAGAAGTGTAACTGATAAAAAAAATAGAGAAGTGAAGGGATGAGTGAATATGTGCACAAGACATGCCCTGTGCACTCACTGCCACTGGAACTGATGAGTCCTAATGAAGGCAAAATTGATCTTGGGTTGCAGTGCTCCGGTGCAGAAAGGGACCTGGCCTGGCAGTTTGGGCTGGACTGTACTCAGTGGAGCAGTGTCAAGGCTGATTTGCATATGACTAGGTCCAAACTAAGGTGTGAGATATTAATTCAAGCATTCCATACATCACTTTTTTGTGTGCTTAATGGTGACACCCTAAGCGGGATTGGTATGTCCAGATGTGAGTCCTGTGCAAACTGCTGTACTGGAACCACGCTATACCCAATTGATGAACCCTATTAAGCGCAGAACTGGTCTTTGGATGCTTATGTTCTGGTCCAGGGAGGACGTGGTCTGGCAGTTCGGGCTGAACTGTTTCCATTGGATCAGGTCAAGACTGATTTGCATATTGTTGTGTTCAAACTGAGGTGGCATGGTGTGCAAAATAACGATGGACTGGAATTGAGCCCGAGTAATTACCAGTGACTGTGATTAAAGAATTCCATCCATCACTTTTTGGTGTGATTCAGTGTAACATAGGTGAGTTGCATTATCTCAGAGGCTGATTATTATTCCAGTTGAAGCAGAATTGGTATTAACAGCAGTGGTGTTGTCTGTGTCACATCAAGTCACAGCAGTCACCGGACCACTTATGGACTGCTCTTAGTTGTGTGCCGTGCTTTTGACACAAGTGGCCAGGGAACAACACATGCCAGGAATATCTTTGTTAATATTGGTTACCTAATGTATTATTTAAAACTAAACTATTGACGTTGACCCATTGCACCATGTTGTGTGCTGCGGTGGTTAGAGGCAAAATGTGAATACTAGTAGAACAAACCAATGGATGAGAGGGCTGACCCAAATTACCGCTATTTATACATACATTTATGTATTTTATTATGACATTTTCAAACAACCTGTGGCTGGCAAAGCAGCTATAGGTGCCCCAACACCAAGCCTAAAAATGTATTGGAGACACCCCTACTGAAGTTGATTTATTTAAGGGATTTCGTATAGCACCAGTATTTTCAGTTCAAAAAAATAGTTTATTAATAATCATAAAAGATCACTTATACAAATGAACGAGATCAATCCAAAAAGAAAGTATACAACACAATAAATGGAGGAAACAATTTAAAGATGATAAACTGCATATAGAACCAGCTATGATGAAATATGCAACAATTGTTAATATATTAACGTACAAAAGGATGATAAGATATTTGCTCATGAAAAGGAGATAAAACAATGATGGGAACTCAGGGAGGTTTAGCGACTTCTTGTTGAAAAGAGCACCAGTATTTTAAGATCGTCAAATTGAGGCAAAGATGGTTTATGATCATTCAACCATTTCTGACAAGTCTCAGAAGACCCTCCCTCATGATGTAATGTGGGACCTGGTCTCGATTGCTGACGTCAGTAGTGGTCTTATTAGGGACTCTTGGCTTATTGGCGCTGTGGGCTTTAGGACGAAAGTGCTAAGAGCCCTGTGCCATACTTGCCTATAGACTCATCAGGCAGGATACGCCTGACTTTTTAAGCCAAAAATTGATTTTTGGCTGCCTCCACCTACATTGCCTCTGCTTCAATAGAAGTTAATGTTGAAATGTATGGTATGTATGTATATATATATAGATAGATAGATAGATAGATACACATACATACACACACACACACACACTTGCAGCATATATATATATATATATATATATATATATATATATATATATATATATATATATATATATATATATATATATTCACTGAAAAAACCATAGGTTAGAGACCATATATAGTTAGCTGGACATTTTATTGACATAAAACCATTGAAATTCGCATATATAGTTAGTTGCACTAACTATATATCGCACACCCACAATCCACTGCTGATCATGTCACATATTACATCATTCATGACATGGTCAGTGACATCACTGATGACATCACTGATGACATCTCAAATGACATCACTGATGACATCACTGATGACATCTCAAATGACATCACTGATGACATCATCTAGTGTCTGTGTGTTTTTGTAAAGTTTAAATATGTTTTACATATTGAAGAATGAGTGGATGTATGGAAGACTGAGTGTGTGTGTGGCTGGCTGGGAGGTGTGTGACTCTGTGCATATCAATGTGTACTTGTATCAGTGATTGTATAAGAGAGTAAGTATGTGTTAGTATATGTGTGAAAAGTATGGTGTTCTGTGTTTAACTGTATAGATGAGGAAATCGAAGTGTGATTGATTCTTCACAGGACTGACTAGGTGTATGAGTGCATATGATAGTGTTGTAATAATGAGTGACTGTATGTATGAGTGATTGTATGGGTGAATGAGTGAATGTGTGTGTAGATGTAGGAATCAGTGAGTGCGTATGTAGTAACTGGTATTGGTGTGTCATGATGTCATCACTGATGTCATTTGAGATGTCATCAGTGATGTCATCAGTGATGTCATTTGAGATGTCATCAGTGATGTCATCAGTGATGTCACTGACCATGTCATGAATGATGTAATATGTGACATCATCAGCAGTGGATTGCGGGTGCGCGATATATAGTTAGTGCAACTAACTATATATGGAATTTCATTGGTTTTATGTCAATAAAATGTCCAGCTAACTATATATGGTCTCTAACCTATGGTTTTTTCAGTGAATTTTCAAGGTTTTGTAAATGCAAATTCCTAACTATATATGGTCTATAACCTATGGTTTTTTCAGTGAATTTCATTGGTTTTTTAAAAGCTAATATCTATAGCTGTAAAATATATTCTTTATTACGTGACGTATCACGTAGCCACGTGAGACGCCTCATGACGCGTCGCATAACCGTGACGTATCGGTTCTGCAGCGCAAACAAAACCCGTAACGTAAGCGTGCCGGAGCACGCTTACAGATATATATATTTTTTTTAACCTTAATTAGACAAAATCCACACGTGCACATATCTTGAGGCCTTGCAAAGGCACATCAAACAAACAGTCCCTACAATTTTGCCAAGTTTGCTGGAAATCGATTCCCTTAATTTTTTTTTTACTGTTTCTCTTGGTTTTCCCCTTGTTACGCTTACCGGGACGCTACCCGGTACGCGAACCGGACGCTCCAAAAACACAAGATGGCGGACTCCCGTTACGCTGCCGGTTAGCTGCCCGGTTCGCGTACCGGGAAGCGCCTCTACCGCGAAAAATCGCGGGGGACTTTAATATCCCCCTCATCAATCCTAGGGGGTCAGGAGGGGTTTACCTTGCCCCCTTTCCTTCATTTCCCCCTTCTTTTTTCACCACATCTTGTCTCTCGAACCTACCGAGAGACAAGATGGCGGCCGCTCCAGACTCTTTACAATGTTGACAGCTACGCTGCCGGTTAGCTGCCCGGTTAGCTGCCCGGTTCGCGTACCGGGACGTCGGGAAAACCATATCTACAATTTTGCCAAGTTTCATGTAAATCTATTCAGCCGTTCGAGCTAAAAGTGAGTCCAACCGCCCTATGGAAAAATGAATGGGAAAAACGCGTTTTGGGACCCCCCTTTGTTCTCGGCCCCCCCTTGACGAAACCCCACCAAATTTTCAGGGGCTGCTCAGAAAACAAATGTGCCATTTTCCTGAAAATTTCAGCCAATTCCGTCCACAAACGCCAAAGTTACTAGACATAGAATTTTCAGAAATCCCATAGAGAAAAAATCCTAACTATATATACCCACTGGCTATCGCCAGTAGGTAATATACATATATAAACATATGTAATCTGCATATCTATATAAATATAAATGCATGCATACATATACATATATGCATACATATGCATGTTATTTACATGAAAGTTTTAAAAACACTAATAAAAGCAAAGCTAAAAAGCCACCTCATTACAAACAGAATGGCTTTAACTTAAACGAGGGCGAGATCTATTGCATTTTCAATGCTTGTTTACTTTGGTTCTATCAAGAAGGCATTCAGATGTGTCACACATTTGCCATAAATTCTGAATGTTAGCACTCTAGTTGCTCATTAGATCACTGTAGTAAAGCTAGTGCTCACCAGGGAAGTCTGCTGCTAATCATGGTTTGCAGCCATTTTCCCGCATTTTTTATCCCGCAGACTTTCAGTCCGCATACCATTATCCCGCAAGGTCATTGAGCTCGCATACCATTATCCCGCATTTTTTCAAAACGCATGTGCATTTATCGCGCATGCCTTTCCAAAGAATTACGTTTTAAAGGCATGCAGTGCCGGTCCTAGGCCTTCTGAGGCCCCGGGCGAAAGGGAAGATGTGAGGCCCCTCCAAGTGACATCACAGAAAGTGACTTCGCAGTAAAATTCATTAAGGGCAAAGGAAACACAAATAGCAAAAGTGCCAAATAAACACACATTGGAATGGAAGTGCACAAATCAAGTAGGGCAAGACCTACAAAATAGAGACACCTTCAGTGTAATAATAATTGCGCAATAGGTGATCGAATGGCATAAGCACCATAAAGTCACAGGATCATGATCAGATACCACCACCACCACCACACTTCAACTCATACTAATGCAGACAAAGTGAGAGAAGACCTCACTGGCGGAGAAGGTGAGCACACATGAAAAGGAGGTGAAGAAAAAAGTAACACTACAGGACGTATCTGACTAGGAACACGTCCCTTGGTGACTCATCTTGTTCATAATTAAGGCTTCCTGTTTTCCGTTTTTACTGATTTTGACAGATAAATACAGACAGAAAACATTTCTTTTCACCTTCCGTGGCTATTATGTCATCTTCCGACTATGATATATTCATATAATTAGGGTATTCATATAATTAGGGCTAAAAATATTGCTTCATGTCACCTTCCGTGGCTATATGCTATATTTCATGTAACATTCCCTGGCTATTATGGCACCTTCCGGCTATGCGATCTCTGTACTGGGGTAAATGTATGACATTGTTCTGCATTCTGTCCATCAATTGTTGTTTTTGTATAATGTAATTCGGCCATTAGGTTACTACTTTTGTCTGAGAGAACCTTTGTTACATGCAGTTTATTAGTTAAAATCATACCATAGAACAATGAACTATTAAACGATACTGCCGACTAGTATGGACATATGACTACTACACCTTGTAGTCCTCTTTCTTACATAACATTTCCTACACACTGATTTACACACCTATGATTGATTGTGTGTAGTGTGTGTGATGTAAATTGCTCTGACACCCTACATTGGTATGAGTGGCGCTATGAAGTTAATTCAATTCATCTGAGAGAGATTAGTTGCATTGTTGTCAGTTTGTGTAAATGAATGTTTCTGCTGGGACTTCTCTGCCTTAGCAGTACACCCCAGCATTGTGCCTTGGGGATTTCTTGAGTCAGTAAGCCCCAAAAGCCAGGCGAGACTTTAGCTGCAACACTCTGCCAAAAGTAAATAATTAAAACGTTATCTTGTGTATTACTTTTTATTTCTCTTCGTGAAGATACATAAAAAGCAGTTATAAGAATGAGGCTTCTAGTTTTTGATGTGGTCTTTCGCCGCATTGTTTGTGTTTGTTATGGAGGTCAGAAGGCTCCCTCCTGGACAATGGGCCTCTAACTCTTCAGACACGTGAAAAGCTGTAGTGGCAAGACTTTTATTAGAGTCCAACTAAACGCTTTCCTTGTCACAGCCAATGAGATTCATTCCATTTGGCTTTAGTGGTCTTCGATGAAAATTAAAACATCTTTAAAACGCTCCTTCCAAAGAAAACTTGTGTTTGATTCATGAACCGTTACTGACATGACCATTCTATTCCACTGTTAAATCGTCCTAGAGCTCTGACACACCCTTATTTTGGCAACGTGGCCCTGAGTAGTTTGTGTCACTCATTAATGTACAATTTCCGCAGTCACAAATTAGCCTCGTCCTTCCATCCAAACAGTAGTGTTGGACTGGAATGTTGCGCTCTTCGCTCCGAGTGCTTGAAATAGCAAACGGATGCTCCCCAAAGTGCTGCTAACCAGATCAGCTATCTGCTCCTTGCTTGCTACAGATACCGCTAACATTTTCCAAGAATTGCGAGGCCGTAATTACCGGGCCTACAAACTTGGAAATTGCTCGTATCTCTTATGTGATTGGTCTGTTATTCGCTCTTTAATTAGGTTCATGTTTATCCCTAGAGTACATCCTTTTGTTGCAAACTAGATCTATTAGTTGTGATTTTTTAATGTGAGGAAACGCAACGTCTGATGCATCACAAGAAATCTGTAAGAGTTGGTCTTACAGAAACTATTATTCACGGTTCATATCAAACACAACCAAGCTAGGTGGTGGGGGGTGCGTGAAGGCGTCAATTGCGCAGACACCACAGAAATGCTGATTGTACGACTACGGTACATGCAACACAACAACAGAGTGTGGAGAATGGAGGCCTGGCTGCTGGTATTGTTGTAACTCAGTTAACTTACTCACTGCAAATAAATAAACACACACATGACACACATGACTCGATATTATAATTTATTGGACGGAACTTGGAAGAATCAGTGACTGCACTGTGCTGCTGTGCTCTGCTCACTGCGCTTTTCCCCAGGCCATCATCATTTATTATTCCCGCAACTGCAGGGCCGGCGGGGGGGCCCCCTGAGCGCGAGTATTGGATAGAAGAATGCACTGTGCTGTGCTCACTGCCAGCATTTGTCCCCAGGGCCAGGCCATCATCATTTATTATTCCCGCAACTACGGGGCCAGCGGCGGGGCCCCCCTGAGCGCGAGGCCCTGGGCGGCTGCCCATACCGCCCATGGCTAGGACCGGCCCTGAAGGCATGTATGGTAAATGCATTTGCGTTGTGAAAACCACGATGACGAGAGAGGTAAGTGGGTTTGTGTTAATTTTTTCGTGGGTTAGTGATTGTGTAGTGTAGTGTAGTGTTGTGTAGTGTAGTGTTGTGTTAGTGTAGTGTAGAGTTGTGGTGGTTGTTTAGTGTAGGGTCATGCTGGGGGTAGTGTTTTAGGGTTTAGGGTTGTGTTGTAGTGTTTGCGTAGTGTAGGGTCATGCTGGGGGTAGTGTTTTAGGGTTCATGGTAGTGTTGTATTGTTTGCGTAGTGTAGGGTCATGCTGGGGGTAGTGTTTTAGGGTTTAGGGTTGTGTTGTAGTGTTTGCGTAGTGTAGGGTCATGCTGGGGCTAGTGTTTTAGGGTTCAGGGTAGTGTTCTAGTGTTTGCGTAGTGTAGGGTCATGCTGGGCGTAGTGTTTTAGGGTTTAGGATAGTGTTGTAGTGTTTGCGTAGTGTAGGGTCATGCTGGTGGTAGTGTTTTAGGGTTTTGGGTAGTGTTGTAGTGTTTGCGTAGTGTAGGGTCATGCTGGGGTGTAGTATTTTAGAGTTTAGGGTAGTGTTGTAGTGTTTGCGTAGTGTAGGGTCATGCTGGGGGTAGTGTTTTAGGGTTTTGGGTAGTGTTGTAGTGTTTGCGTAGTGTAGGGTCATGCTGGGGGTAGTGTTTTAGGGTTTTGGGTAGTGTTGTAGTGTTTGCGTAGTGTAGGGTCATGCTGGGGGGTAGTGTTTTAGGGTTTTGGGTAGTGTTGTAGTGTTTGCGTAGTGTAGGGTCATGCTGGGGGTAGTGTTTTAGGGTTTTGGGTAGTGTTGTAGTGTTTGCGTAGTGTAGGGTCATGCTGGGGGTAGTGTTTTAGGGTTTAGGGTAGTGTTGTAGTGTTTGCGTAGTGTAGGGTCATGCTGGGGGTAGTGTTTTAGGGTTTAGGGTAGTGTTGTAGTGCTTGCGTAGTGTAGGGTCATGCTGGGGGTAGTGTTTTAGGGTTTAGGGTAGTGTTGTAGTGTTTGCGTAGTGTAGGGTCATGCTGGGGTGTAGTGTTTTAGGGTATTGGGTAGTGTTGTAGTGTTTGCGTAGTGTAGGGTCATGCTGGGGGTAGTGTTTTAGGGTTTAGGGTAGTGTTGTAGTGTTTGCGTAGTGTAGGGTCATGCTGGGGGTAGTGTTTTAGGGTTTAGGGTAGTGTTGTAGTGTGTGCGTAGTGTAGGGTCATGCTGGGGGTAGTGTTTTAGGGTTTAGGGTAGTGTTGTAGTGTTTGCGTAGTGTAGGGTGTTTTAGGGTTTAGGGTAGTGTTGTAGTGTTTGCGTAGTGTAGGGTCATGCTGGGGGTAGTGTTTTAGGGTTTAGGGTAGTGTTGTAGTGTTTGCGTAGTGTAGGGTCATGCTGAGGGTAGTGTTTTAGGGTTTAGGGTAGTGTTGTAGTGTTTGCGTAGTGTAGGGTCATGCTGGGGGTAGTGTTTTAGGGTTTAGGGTAGTGTTGTAGTGTGTGCGTAGTGTAGGGTCATGCTGGGGTGTAGTGTTTTAGGGTTTAGGGTAGTGTTGTAGTGTTTGTGTAGTGTAGGGTCATGCTGGGGGTAGTGTTTTAGGGTTTAGGGTAGTGTTGTAGTGTTTGCGTAGTGTAGGGTCATGCTGGGGTGTAGTGTTTTAGGGGTTTGGGTAGTGTTGTAGTGTTTGCGTAGTGTAGGGTCATGCTGGGGGTAGTGTTTTAGGATTTAGGTTAGTGTTGTAGTGTTTGCGTAGTGTAGGGTCATGCTGGGGGTAGTGTTTTAGGGTTTAGGGTTGTGTTGTAGTGTTTGCGTAGTGTAGGGTCATGCTGGGGGTAGTGTTTTAGGGTTTAGGGTTGTGTTGTAGTGTTTGCGTAGTGTAGGGTCATGCTGGGGGTAGTGTTTTAGGGTTTTGGGTAGTGTTGTAGTGTTTGCGTAGTGTAGGGTCATGCTGGGGTGTAGTGTTTTAGGGTTTTGGGTAGTGTTGTAGTGTTTGCGTAGTGTAGGGTCATGCTGGGGGTAGTGTTTTAGGGTTTAGGGTAGTGTTGTAGTGTTTGCGTAGTGTAGGGTCATGCTGGGGGTAGTGTTTTAGGGTTTAGGGTAGTGTTGTAGTGTTTGTGTAGTGTAGGGTCATGCTGGGGGTAGTGTTTTAGGGTTTAGGGTAGTGTTGTAGTGTTTGTGTAGTGTAGGGTCATGCTGGGGGTAGTGTTTTAGGGTTTAGGGTAGTGTTGTACTGTTTGTGTAGTGTAGGGTCATGCTGGGGGTAGTGTTTTAGGGTTTGGAGAAGCGTGGCGAGGCTGTGGAGAAGCGTGGCTCAGTGGTTAGAGGCGGCAGACCCGGAAGCTGAGATCGGCCGTGGACCAGGGTTCGATTTCCCGCCTCGGCGGGTCTCGGGCTCAAAATTCCACGGAGTCGACAATTCTCGCTCCGGTGCCTACTCGACTCACGGGGTCACACTCTGCGACTCTGGGCAATAGCTCGCTTAATCTCCACTACGGCCCCTCGCGGCGGGATGCCTGGCTTTCACCTTGTGGATACCCGGCCGGGGTATCTCACAGGGGAATACCAGGACGGGTTCCCTAAGCAAGCGCCTTGAGACCCCTGGGTTAAAGTGTTGCGCTATATAAATCGAAACACATTTACATTTACATTTAGTTGTTTAGTGTATTCTAAAGGCATATTCGTTCTAAAAGTTTTCATTATTTTAATTTGCGGCCTAATAGTACATGCGGGATTTTTTTTGCGGACTGATGGTATGCGTGATTTCGTCATATATTCGCTAATCATACTTTCTATGGCAAAATGAACCCCCTCATTTTGTTCCTTTTTAAATTAAATGTTTTAAGAGTTACCACTGTATTCCAATCAAGATGGCTTCAGGTGTGCCCTACCTTTGAAATAAGTAGGACTGTTAGCACTCTAGTTGTTCTTTAGAACACTCTGGGACAATCTGTCATTGGGCTATAGTTGGGCTACATCTGGCTGATATTTGGGCTACATTTGTTTTTTTTTGTCTCTGGTGGCCATCTTTGGGCTACATTGGGCTACATTGGGCTACATTGGGCTACATTTGGGCTCCAACATATATATAGCCCAATGTAGCCCAATATATATTTTTCAAAGTTAATTTTCGTAAAAACCACTGGAGCCTATATCTTGAGACATAGCAAAGGCACATCGGGCTACCAGTCCCTACAATTTTGCCAAGTTTGGTGTAAATCCATTCAGCCGTTCAGGCTAAAAGTGAGGCCAACCGCCCTATGGAAAATTGCATGGGAAAAACACGTTTTGGGACCCCCCTTTTTTCTCGGCCCCCCCTTGACGAAACCCCCCCAAATTTTCAGGGGCTGCTCAAAAACAAAATGTTCCATTTTCCTGAAAATTTCAGCCAATTCTGTCCTCATAAGCAACAGTTATTCGACATAGAATTTTCAAAAATCCCATAGGAAAAAAATCCTAACTATATATACCTACTGGCTATCGCCAGTAGGTAATATATATATTACCTACTGGCTATCGCCAGTAGGTATATATAGTTAGAATTTTTTCTCTATGGGACTTTTGAAAATTCTATGTCTAATAACTTTGGCGTTTGTGGACGGAATCGGCTGAAATTTTCAGGAAAATGGCACATTTTGATTCTGAGCAGCCCCTGAAAATTTAGGGGGGTTTCGTCAAGGGGGGGCTGAGAAAAAAGGGGGGTCCCAAAACGCGTTTTTCCCATTCATTTTTCCATAGGGCGGTTGGACTCACTTTTAGCTCGAACGGCTGAATGGATTTGCACGAAACTTGGCAAAATTGTAGGGACTGTTAGCCCGATGTGCCTTTGCTAGGTCTCAATATATGTGCTCCAGTAGTTTTTGAGAAATTAACGTTCAAACCAAGATATATATCTGTAACAGCGCTCTGGGCAGCGATCCGGTCCGCTTACTTTTCGCTTATCGGAACTTTGCGCGCAGAAAGCTGATTGGCTCTCCGGTGTCTGTCAACATTCTAAACAGTCCGGAGCGGACGCCATCTTGTCTCTCGGTAGGATCGAGAGAGAAGAAGAGGTGGAAAACGAAAGGGGAATTTAATGAAAGGGGGCAAGGTATCCCCCTCTTGACCCCCTAGGAATGTTGTTGGGGTTATTAAAGGGTCCCGTGGGGAAAATAAAAAAAAAATGATTTTTCACGGTAGAAGCGCGGCCGCGAACTGGTAGCGAAACGGGAATTCGCCATTTTGTGCTTCGTTAATTAAATTACTAGTTATAAGTGGGTGCGGGAGACGTATCCTAATCCCCTATGTTTCCTGAGGGTGGCTGAGGAGGCTGATATATGTTGATACATCTCTTCCAGCGGCTGTGCGTGAGCTTTTTTTTTTTTTTGCTGCGTGACAGTCCGGAGCGGCCGCCATCTTGTCTCTCGGTAGGATCGAGAGAGAAGAAAAGGTGAAAAACTAAGGGGGAATTTAATGAAAGGGGGCAAGGTATCCCCCTCTTGACCCCCTAGGAATGTTGTTGGGGTTATTAAAGGGTCCCGTGGGGAAAATAAAAAAAAAATGATTTTTCACGGTAGAAGCGCTTCACGGGCCGCGAACTGGGTCGCAAACTGGTAGCGAAACGGGAATTCGCCATTTTGTGCTTCGTTAATTAAAGTACTAGGTATAAGGGGGTGCGGGAGACGTATCCTAATCCCCTATGTTTCCTGAGGGTGGCTGAGGAGGCTGATATATGTTGATACATCTCTTCCAGCGGCTGCGCCATCTTGCCTTTTTTCGAATGCCACAATTTTGTCGTGCACGGCAGCCATTTTAGATGCCAGGCTGGTCCCAGGCTATCACCTAACCCTGCGGATGTAGTTTATGGCCCCAGCTGTAGAGAATTCAGACATGCCAATCCTCCTGATTCAGGTGTGTGAGTACTGATTTCAGTGCTAGTCTCCCGCCTCCCGATTTCTGCAAGCAAAAACCCGGGGGCATATTACGAACAACTAGCGATAATTTTTGTCTCTAACTTGTTTAGAGACAAAAATTATCGCCGCACATCGGCGATTTTTATCGCAGATAAACCTTGCTATTATCGCAGAAAAGTCAGCGATATTCATGTATTATCGATCTAATGCTCTTAGCCATGTTATCCACCTCCCATTGGATAACATGGCTAAGAACTGCTCAGGGCAGGTGAAAAGTCAGCGATATTCATGTATTATCGATCTAATGCTCTTAGCCATGTTATCCACCTCCCATTGGATAACATGGCTAAGAACTGCTCAGGGCAGGTGTTAGATTTTGGAGATATTCGCGCTTAGCGCGAATATCTCCAAAAGTTGGTAATAGAAGGTAGCGATGTTAGGGACTGTTTCCAGTCGCTAACATCTTGGCACGCCACTTTGCATGTCATTAGTGATAAGTATCACTGACATGCAAAGCGGGGCCCAAGATGGTCGCTATCTCCTTTTAGTTGTCACTAACTGGTGTTAGCGACAGCTTGGTAATAGGGAAATAATTTTATCTCCGCTTTCATGGCTTTTAAAGCCAAAAAAGCGGAGATAAACCCCCTTGATAATATGCCCCACGATTCCTTGGGGGTTTCAGCTGACAGGGCTTGGTATTGTGTTACATGGTAATTATATTCATGTATTATCGATCTAATGCTCTTAGCCATGTTATCCACCTCCCATTGGATAACATGGCTAAGAACTGCTCAGGGCAGGTGTTAGATTTTGGAGATATTCGCGCTTAGCGCGAATATCTCCAAAAGTTGGTAATAGAAGGTAGCGATGTTAGGGACTGTTTCCAGTCGCTAACATCTTGGCACGCCACTTTGCATGTCATTAGTGATAAGTATCACTGACATGCAAAGCGGGGCCCAAGATGGTCGCTATCTCCTTTTAGCTGTCACTAACTGGTGTTAGCGACAGCTTGGTAATAGGGAAATAATTTTATCTCCGCTTTCATGGCTTTTAAAGCCAAAAAAGCGGAGATAAACCCCCTTGATAATATGCCCCACGATTCCTTGGGGGTTTCAGCTGACAGGGCTTGGTATTGTGTTACATGGTAATTTTTCCATGAAACGTCAGAGGGTCGATGCAGGGGTTCTAGAAGAGGTGATAAACCATTTAAGCCTCATGAACAAGCGCATGGTCTTTTAAAGATTTGTGAAGTACTCGGGGGGGCGGTGTGTGTGCCCTCTTTCAGGAGCGGGCGGGGGGGCACTGCCAGCAACTTGCCAGGTCAGGTAGTGTTCAACACGTGCATCACCCTTTCTCTGCCTGCTATTGCGCTCCATGCTTCGGAAAGGTAAGAAAAAGAACGTGCATTTGAGTTTGAAATGTCCGATCCTGCAGCAGCACACTTCCAAAGCCCACACATGACAATAACCCGATTCAAGGCCCCATTCACCCGTTTTTAAAAAAATAGATAACACTCCAACAAAGTAAGGTTATAAAACTTTATTAACTACTAACTTTAACGAACGGAACAAAAACTAAAAACATTTAAACATTTCTCAACACAAAAAGCAACAATGGTTAGAAGCTGTCTTTTGTGCGAATAGTCCCAAGGCAGCACAACGTGCAGAGTTCTGGACGGCACCCAGGTGATGTCGCCTGGGTGCCGCACTGGTTTAGGGATCCTACAATGCTGCTCCGAAAATTGGCGTGGGGCGTCCCGGGTGGGGCGGGGGGAGGCCTCGTCAGTAGCGGTCTGTTGTGCGAATAGTCCCAAGGCAGCACAACGTGCAGAGTTCTGGACGGCACCCAGGTGATGTCGCCTGGGTGCCGCACTGGTTTAGGGATCCTACAATGCAGCACAGAAAAACAGCGTGGGGCGTCCCGGGTGGTGCGGGGGGAGGCCTCGTCAGTAGCGGTCTGTGTCCAGTGTCACATGGCTGACACAACATGTACGACAGGCACCCAGGTGATGTCCAGTAAACTGCCGCACTGGTTTTGGTATCCTACAATGCTGCTCCGAAAATTGGCGTGCGGCGGCCCGGGGGGGCGGGGGGCGTGGGGGAGCCGGCGTGAACGGGCCTCCCCAGGTGGCGGCCATCTAGCTGAGTTGCGCTCGCTCTTGCGGCCACAGCGTCTCGCTCACCATGTTGTTGAGTTGCTCCCACTCTTGCAGTGCAGCGATAGGCGGCTGCCACATGGCTCTTAAAATGGCGGACAGCTCCTCGGTTTTAGGCCTGGTCCACTGAAATGGTCCTGGGACACTTTGGAACTCGGACGCTTGCCTGCTAGGGCTTGGGCTCCATTCTCGAAAAGCGTCCCCTCAGCCGTGAAGATTGTATAAAAGTCTTGGGGGCCCCCGACTCCCGCAGGCTTCCGGTGGGGAGCGGCTGCCATGATTGCTCGCGGAATGACCACGACGGAGCCACGAGATGGTGGTGCTCTCATGCTGACGCCAGCTTCAGTCTGAATGATCCAGAAACAAGGTGGGGCTTTCATCGTTTGGGAAAAAAAAATGTTCTAAACCAATGAAAAGTGTTATTTTTAGGTCATATGACCAAGCCTTCCATCTTTAGGAAACCAAAAGTAAAATGAACCAATGAAAAGTTTTATAAACAAGTCACATGACCTGTTATGCGGCATAGGGCTACAAAAAGCGTAGAAAATCCGTTGGCACGTGAGGCGGCGTCAGTAGCGGACCGATGTGCGAATAGGCCGAAGGCAGCACAACGGGCCGAGATCCGGATGGTACCGAGGTGGTGTCCAGCAAATTGCCGCACTGGTGTGGCCATCCTACAATGCTGCGCCGAAAGACGGCGTGTCCAGCTGAGTTGCGCTCACTGTTGCGGTACAGTGACTCGAACGCGCCGAGATCCGGATGGCACCGAGGTGGTGTCCAGCAAATTGCCGCACTGGTGTGGCCATCCTACAATGCTGCGCCGAAAGACGGCGTGTCCAGCTGAATTGCGGTCACTGTTGCGGTACAGTGACTCGAACGCGCCGAGATCCGGATGGCACCGAGGTGGTGTCCAGCAAATTGCCGCACTGGTGTGGCCATCCTACAATGCTGCGCCGAAAGACGGCGTGTCCAGCTGAGTTGCGGTCACTGTTGCGGTACAGTGACTCGAACGCGCCGAGATCCGGATGGCACCGAGGTGGTGTCCAGCAAATTGCCGCACTGGTGTGGCCATCCTACAATGCTGCGCCGAAAGACGGCGTGTCCAGCTGAGTTTCGGTCACTGTTGCGGTACAGTGAGTCGAACGCGCCGCGATCTGGATGGCCCAGATGTTGTGTCCAGCAAGTTGCCGCACTGGTGTGGCCATCCTACAATGCTGCGCCGAAAGTCGGCGTGGGGTGCCCCGTTGGCTTATGAGGTGATGTCAGTAGTGGACCGATGTGTGAATAGGTCGGAACCAGCACAAGGCGCCAAGATCCGAATGGCAAGTCCTGGATGTTGAGTGCCTCAGTTGAGAGTTCTGAGCAGTGCTTGTAAGACTGTCTGAAGCTTATTTGCACCTGCTGCAGCTTCACTAGGTCCGGCGGAACTTTTTGCCTTTTCCTTTCTGCTTCTTTTCCTACAATGCGTTTCATCTGAAGACACGACCAGGTCCCTGAATGTGTGCAGGGGGACGCTATTGATTGAATGAAAATGGCGGCTTGACACAAAGCTGACTCAAGCGTTACTGTTGGTGCTATACAGACAAAAATTGGTTTTCAGTTTGTACATTCTTCAGGTTTTTTTTTTCCATCCAAGTCTGATTGAGAGTTTGTAGAAAAATGGCTTCAGATTTTCCACATACTACTCTTCAACATTCTTCCTAAATGTAACAATGTGAAACTCACTAGGAGAACGGCTGTTTCTGTTTCCTTTCAAAATGCTGCCAACAATATTTTCTGAATGGAAGACACCATCTTGTAGCATAAAGGGCCGAAAGGGGTTCTGGTCTGGCCGATGGTTGGTGGAGACATTTTGACTATATCTTGGACCTGCCCGGCCTCGCCCAAAATGGCGCCGGTATAAATGGGACTCGTAACTCCTTGCCCGCAAATGTATATCTAGAAAATGTTATTGTAAGTGGCCCTGTCGTATTTTAATTACAAAATGTACGTCCACCGATTCCGCAACTGTTAGACACCTTTGTCACCTAATGGCCCGCTCGTTACGTTCTTCTACAATGTAAATGTCTCCTCATCATATACGATTTCAGTTTGCTCCGTGGCCGGCCCACGTGGTTATAGGCCCGTATTTGTATACTGACATTTTCACAATAAAGGTTTTTAAAACAAAACACGGTAGTAGTATTTACATTTGTAAAGTTTTTACTTTTAGTGACTGTTTTCGAATCAGTAAAAGGCAAGTGAAATAAAGCAGTCCAATTACACGACGGATAAAAGGTATAATATGTAGGAACGCAGTAAAGATAAATGGTCAAGGGCATTTGTTTTTTTCATGTCTGCAACATAAAGT
The DNA here is from genome assembly GCF_964263255.1 of Lissotriton vulgaris. Classification (NCBI taxonomy): domain Eukaryota; kingdom Metazoa; phylum Chordata; class Amphibia; order Caudata; family Salamandridae; genus Lissotriton; species Lissotriton vulgaris. The sequence continues at coordinate 1,901,226,975 of NC_141693.1, forward strand.
GATCGATAAGAATCTGATAATCAGGCGTATCGGCGACTAAGACAGCAGGCCGAATCTCTTTTACTCAACGGCTCCGTCATGGAAGGAAGAAACGCCCTTTTTCTCGAAAAAGGAATATATTTTACTTGCAAGACAGTTGTAAATTTTCCGGGAAAGTACATTAGCCTGGAATATTATAACATGTGTTTGAAAAAAAAATATTGTTCGAAAATAATAAAAAGCGTACTTTTTAGGTCATATGACCAAGCTTTTCATCATTAAATTAACAAAAGTAAAATGAACCAATGAAAAGTTTTATTAACAAGTCACATGACCTGTTATGCTTTCGTTACGCGCTGCGCGCCGCGCCTCGGATCACTTCCGGGTGCGCTAACGCGGCGTGTCATAAAACGCATTACGCGACAACGTAGGTCAACAATATAGTCTAAATGTCTCCACCAACCAGCGTTCAGAACACAACCCCTTTCAGCAGTCCAAAAAGTTCTGTTAAATGACAACAGAGGGGACAGGCAACAAGAACCATCAGTCAAAGAGGGGAGGGCAAGTTCTTCTCTTCCGGGTCATGTTGGGGCGCTACCGGAACTGATCGAATTGGTAGTCTATAGTGTTTCTGGATGTTTCAGACTAAAGCTGGCGTCAGCATGAGACCACTACCATCTCGTAGCTCCGTCGTGGCCATTCCACGAGCAATCATGGCAGCCGCTCCCCACCAGAAGCCTGCGGGAGTCGGAGGCCCCCAAGACTTTTGTAGAATCTTCACGGCTGAGGGGACGCTTTTCGAGAATGGGACCCAAGCCCTAGCAGACAAGCGTCCGAGTTCCAAGGTGTCCCAGGGCCATTTTAGTGGACCAGGCCCAAAACCGAAGAGCCGGCCGCCATTTTGAGAGTCCTGTGGCAGCCGCCTATCGCTGCAGCGCAAGAGCGGGCGCATCTCAACTACATGGTGAGCGAGACGCTGTAGTCGCAAGAGCGGGCGGTAAACAGCTGAATGGCGGAAGAGGCACAGTGTAGCAAAAGCGGGCGGAATGGCAACTAAAACGATAAAGGGGCGCCCCACTACAGCTTGTCTTCAGGTCAAACGGATTGTGGGACAAGGTCCAGAATTGAAGAGTCATCAAAAGGCAAAAAGTTCCGCCGGACCCCGGGAGCCGGCCGCCTATGTCGGGGGCGATCTCAGGCTACACCAGTGCTATAAGACTTGGGGAGGGTGTCGGAGCCAAGCGTCTTCTCCGAGTCCATGGCCATCACACCGCCCCTCAGGGGCCTCCGTCAAGCTGTTTAGGAAGGTAACATATCACATTGTTTTCTAATGCAGTCAGGTCCACAAACGACACTCACTTACTTTGAGAATAGTGAAGCTGCAGTAGGTGGAAATAAGCTTCAGACAGTGTTACAAGCACTGCTCAGAACTCTTAACTATGGCACCCAACATCCAGAACTTATGCTATTTGAGAATGGTAGTGACATCGAAGCATCTCAGGGACCAAAACCATTAACGTACTTTCACGTATGAAAATCTTACTTGGGGAGGGGGCAGGAGCGAAGCGCCCCCTCCCAGTCAGCGCCACCACACCGTATGTTGAAAATCTGAAGCCATCGTTCTACAAAGTCAACCAAACTTGGATTGAAAAATCTAGAAAAATGTACAAACTGAAAACCAGTTTTGGTCTGCATAGGATCAGTAGCAACGCTTGAGTCAGCTTTGTGTCAAGCCGCCATTTTGATTCAACAAAGCACAGGCATTGAAAAAGGCTGAAATTCAGAACTCTAAACTATGGCACCCAACATCCAGGAGCTTGCCATCCGGATCTTGGAGCCTTGTGCTGTTTTCGATCTATTCACACATCGGTCCACTACTGACATCATCTTATAAACCAACGTTATGTAAATAGTTTTTTAATAAAATGTTTTACCCTGTTTCTTTGCTGGTGTGTTGTCTATATTTTTAATATTTGCATAGGGTTTGTCGTTATTTTGTGCGGGATGGGTGATGGAGCCGAGCTGTCTTGCAGCCCTCATGGTGTGGAGCTCAGTTCATCTCACTATTTTCGTATTTCTCATGAAGGGTTGTTCCTAATATTTCTATTTTAGCGAGGTCAAAAAGAGATCCAATTAGTGGCCTACTGATTTTGCTCGATTACTTTTATTTTTTTACACGATTTTTCACTATCTGCAAAGACTAAACAGAGTATTGCGACTTTGTGCTTGTTTGTAAATAGAGAATGATCCAAAGAGAACCAATTCTAAAACAGTAAATGCTTGGACAACAATCAATCAAATGGAGAGACAAGCAGGCACGACGGATTACAACGGTGGTAAAGGCCTGCGTTAACTACCCTTCAGTATCTGCAAAGAGAGAGTACTACTAAGACAAAAGAGGGGAGGGGGGGGGGAGTGCAGCGTTCAAAGCACATCAGCGTGCATAAATACGAAAATGTTTTTATCTATCACGTACTTGACATTTTAAAGCTTTTCATATTTGCTATTAAAAAACCAATGAAATTCACAGAAAAAACCATAGGTTATAGTGGATATATAGTTAGGAATTTGCATTTAGAAAACCTTGAAAATTCAATGAAAAAACCATTGGTTTTAGGCCATATATAGTTAGGAATTAGCATTTACAAAACCTTATTTTACTCGCATAAAACCATTGAAATTCCATATATAGTTAGAAGCGCTAACTATATATCGCGCACCCGCAATCCACTGCTGATGATGTCACATATTACATCATTCATGACATGGTCAGTGACATCACTGATGACATCTCAAATGACATCACTGATGACAACTCAAATGACATCACTGATGACATCTCAAATGACATCACTGATGACATCACTGATGACAACTCAAATGACATCACTGATGACATCTCATTTGTCATCACTGATCACATCACTCATGTGATAATACAATGAAACTCTTCAGACTCTAATATAACCTTACATACACTCAGTATAAACAGACACTCACAGACTGTCACTCATCCATGGAGTTACTCACACACCTAGTCAGTCATGCAAAGAATCAATCACACCTCCATTTCCTCAACTATAAAGTTATACACATCTTACTTATTCAAACATATAATAACACATATTTATTCTCTTATATAATCCCTGATACAAGCTCACAGTGATCGATACAGCCACTCACACATTCACTGGCTCTTATGTTCAGTTATTTATATATCTCAACTCTCACATGTATTGTGTTTTACATACGTACTTACTTGCACATGTAGCAATGAGAAATCCATTCACTCACCAACACACCCATGCATAGTCAACCGCCCATATAGCTATTTCCACATGCACTCTTGAACTCATACTCCTAGTGAATCAACTGCTTACACATCTATGCACAGAGTCACGCACCTCCCAGCCACCCACACACACACTCAGCCTCCCATTCAAATACTTGGGCAACCAATCAATAACCCATATGGCCACTCTTATAGCTACTGATCAACACATGCAGCAGCTTACACAACAACAAACATACTGATGCACAAATTAAGACAGTTTAGTCACTAACCCATGCACTCAGTGAGACACATTTAATCACTCACTCATACAGTCAGTCATGCACCTACTAAATTCTTCATCCAGACACTTATACATCCACTCATTCTTCAATATGTGAAACATATTTAAACTTTACAGACACATACAATCACTGGATGTTGTGATCAGTGATGTCATCAGTGATGTCATTTGAGATGTCATCAGTGATGTCATCAGTGATGTCACTGACCATGTCATGAATGATGTAATATGTGACATCATCAGCAGTGGATTGCGGGTGCGCGATATATAGTTAGCGCTTCTAACTATATATGGAATTTCAATGGTTTTATGCGAGTAAAATAAGGTTTTGTAAATGCTAATTCCTAACTATATATGGCCTAAAACCAATGGTTTTTTCATTGAATTTTCAAGGTTTTCTAAATGCAAATTCCTAACTATATATCCACTATAACCTATGGTTTTTTCTGTGAATATATATATATATATACCATTCCACCTTGAAGCTGTTTCAAAACATTCAATTAGATGAGAGTATTTAATATCTCAGCAGTATACAGCTGACATTACCTGTTTTGTCAATAAAATAATAGTTGAGCCCATCAAGCAAAATCCCTGCCTAGTGCTACGCATCTCGTGTTAGACTAACGCATTACAGGTAATGGTACAGCATCCCCGCAAGACCCGCATCCTATCACACAAATGCATGGCACTTTGCAGGACTTCAGTCAACTGAGCAGATAAAAATGGCCCACAGGGTATAGGTGATGGGTGAGGATTATGGCATGATTACATTAGGGTTCCCTCTTCTAACTACTGATGTTGTGCTGATTTGACTAACGCCCCTGCTCGTCCTTGCACAGTAATGTGAATTGCGGAAACCGAAATTCACACTGATTGTCAGAGTAAAACTTCTCTGATGGGTGAGCGGAATTGTACCAGAGAAGCATGTAGCTCCTTACTTACACAGAAGGCTAGACTGTATGCTCTTGCTGGCAAAAACCATAGCTCCCGAGATCTCTGTGAGCGAGTAGCTGTATTTTACGATGACTCCGTCTGCAAAGCTCTATTCTATTTTTCCAAACAGTGTGCTTGATCAGCTGGTCCAAAAAAACTAAAGGTTATCATTTTGATGAAAAAAAGAAAAATATAAATTATCCTCCAATTACTTTGCCACATTTAGCAGTCTTTATGTGGTCTTCTTAGGTTGAAGTTTTGAAACTGGTGCACAACTCGTGTTAAGTGGGAAAGAATATAATCACAGTATAGCACATATGTTTGTTCTTGATAGGAATGCATAAAGAATAATGTATAATGTTTTCTTGTGGGATAGCTGTCCTGCTGCACCAGACAGTATTCTAACATGCGGAAGTTGTCCTATGCAAAAAAGAGGCATCACAACTTTTTCAAATATTGTGTATCAATACTGTTTTATTTCCTTTGTGAATAGGACACAATTTCCTTTTTTTTATTTAAAAAAAAAAATATTTTTATTAAACGTTTCCAAGATAATTTTTCCACATATTCCTGTATATGTTACAGCACATAACAGTTTTACAAGTGATTGCATACATTACAGCATTAATCTGATACATTGTGACGTAAAAGATTCACCAAACCTATATGTGATATATACTACCTATTCCAATTCAACAAAACAGAGATAAAACGTTTATAGAATAGAATATTATGGCAGCCTTCCATTCACTATCCTAGGTTTAAGCTGCTATTTTTCCACCTAGTGATAGGTTGCCATATTCTATTACCTAGTAACTTAGCTCTCCTACCTTTCCTCTCATAGATTGCTTTTTCCAGATTATACATAGAAAGAAGGCTTGCAATCCAAGCTTGAAATGAGGGGGGGGCCTTGTCCAACCAATTTCTTGCTATACATATACGATAAACTGCAAGTGAAACAAAAATAAACTCTACTGACATAGCATCTGGCATGTCCCCCACCCCCAGCATAATTAATTCATCTGTAAATTTAATCTTAATCCTAAGTGATTTATCAAAGAACTCTTCAATAGCCATTTTCAAGGTAAACAATTGAGGACACTGCGAGAACATATGCACAATATCTGCTTCAGTTGAATCGCATCGGGGGCATGTTATTCCAGTTGTGCCGCCCCACTGGGCGATTCTGGCCGGGGTGTGATATAGTGAGAATACTGTCTTAAAGTGTTGTGACTGAAGGGTAGCAGACCATAACACCGTTCTGCCCAGATCCAATGATAGCTGAAAGATTTCTAGCCCTGACCCCAATTTTTCTGACCATTTTTGTGCATATTTCGCCCTTTCATCAGTTTTACTGTCTTTCAGCTCCGCGTATAACTGTCTTATCGTACACTTATTAGCTGTTTCTATGTATTCCATGACTTTACATTGTCCCAGCCCTGCCAGACCGCCTTGTTTTTGCATTAAGAAACTTCTGGTTTGAAGATATTTGTAAAAATTATTATGTTCTATCCCGAATATTGTTTGTAACGCCCCAAACTGTAGAATATTTCCCTGGCTGTCAAGCAGATTCCCTATTTTCACTATGCCCTTGTTATACCAGTCCCTCATAGTAGTATCCCTGATAATGTCCCTTGGTAGTGAGCAATTTGTGTACAATCGCGTGTAATTATTGAACCTACCTAGTCCAAATTTTTTTGTCAATCCTTTCCAAACCCTATAGGCCGCCTTTAAAGTCTTAAACCGTGTGTGTTTAAAATAAGTGAAGTCGGTTGTGTTTAAAAACCCATTCTCTGCCCCTTCTCCCAGTAGTGTAGTATATACATTATTAAACCCTGTCCTGGTTTCCGTTGTGTGATCTGCACCTCCCCCACCTATTAACCCCTGGCAATACTGCAATACGGCAGCCCAATAATAGAGCCTAAAATCCGGTGCCCCCCAGCCACCTTTTTCTCTGGATACTGTTAGATGTCTATAGGCTCTCCTTGTCTTCCCTTTAACCCAGATAAATGTGTTCAGGATCGCTTCCAGCTTGTTAAACCACAAGTTGTCAAAAAATAATGGGATAGACCTAAACAAATACAGAACTTTTGGGAATGTTACCATTTTTATTACGTTGATTCGACCCATCAAGGTCAAATGTAAATTATTAATTCTTTCCGTATTTGCTTTTATTTTTGCCAACAGTGGACTCATATTAATTTCAACTAGTCTATCTAAGTCAGCTGTAATCTTAACACCTAAATACGTAACTTCGGGAGCTACCCTTATGTCCTGAAAGTTCACCCAGTTATTTTGTATAATTTGTGTTTTTCCTTTATTCAGTGAGTAGCCCGACACTGTCCCAAAAGCTACAGCCTCTTGTTCAATTTCTAAGATAGCCGACCCTGGTTCTGGGGTAACCACCGCCACATCATCTGCGTAAGCGTGCGTTTTATATTCATAGGAATGTAACTTTATCGGGAGAATGTTAGGGTTCCCTTCCAGTCTACGCAGAAGAGGGTCAAGGTATAAAGCAAATAACAGTGGCGAAGCCGGGCAGCCTTGTCGTGTACCGCATCTTATACGTATTCCCGCAGTATACCCTCTATTTATCCTTACCTTAGCCGTAGGTTCTAGATACAGTGCCTGTATAGCCTTTATATAGCCTGCTCCTATCCCAAACCACTCCAAGGTCTTCCACAGATACCCCCAGGAGACCCTGTCAAAGGCCTTCTCTGCATCCAAGAAGATGGCCGAGGCAGGGTCTCCTGTGGCACCTGCAGCATCCAGTATAGGAACCATCTGCCTTGTATGTTGTGTAGTCCCCTTGCCGGGTATGAATCCATGTTGTGTTGTGCATACCAAACCCTCAATTACCCTACTTAATCTTTGTGAGAGCGCCTTGGAATAGATTTTTGCATCGGCATTCATGAGTGTTATTGGCCTGTATGAACCGGGATCCGAATGTGGTTTTTTTTTTTTTCAAAATTACAATGATGTTTGCTCCGGCCCATGATTGTGGTACATTTTCCCCCCTCTGTGCTTGACTTAAAATTTCCAGCATATCAATCCCCAGGGTGTCCCAAAATTTTTTATAGAATTCCGCCGGAATTTGGTCGGGCCCGCTGCTTTTCCTGAGGGGAGTTTAGTTACTGCAATATGAACTTCTCCCAGTGACAATGGTAGCTCCAATGCCTCTTTATTCTCCTCACTCAGTTCCTCATGAGCAATTCCTGTTAAATATCCCTCTATCTCAGTTTCAACATTTCCCAGATCTTGGTCGTATAGATCAGAATAGAACTCCCTAAACACCTCCCTCACATCTTCTACCTTAGTCACCACCTTTCCCCCTTTATCCTTAATTTCTTTAATTTCTCCCGCTGCCAAATTTTGTCTGATACGGACTGCTAGCAAATGACCTACCCTCTCATTAAATTCATAGCATTTTTCCTTTTTCATTAAATAGTTACTTGCCGCTTTATTTGCCAGTTTTTCGCTGGCTTCTGCTCTTTTTAGTTCTATCTCTAATAAAATCTCCTCGATAGGTTCTTGATTAATTACCGCTTGAATAAGCTGTTGTTCTAGTTCCATTAAATCATGTAACCTATTAGTTAACTCGAGTTTTTCATTTTTGCTCCTGCGGAGGGTATAAGCCAGTGTTTCCCCTCTTATCCCTGCTTTAAAGGTATCCCAGACTACTCCCGCAGATGCTGTACCTCTATTTACTTCCCAAAATTGTCTAATCCATACCTTCATTCTATTTACATAATCTTCTTCCTTAAGTAACCCTCTTTCAAATGTCCAGTTGTATTCTTTAATGTTAGGACTGAGGTTCTGAGGGACAGTTAATATTAGAGGGTTATGGTCTGAGAAGACCCGAGGAAGCCTTTCTATTTTTACATCTGATGCTAAGGAGCTAGTAACTAAAACATAATCCAATGTAGCAATAACCTTGTGGGGAGCAGAATAAAAGGTGCTGCCTGTTCCAATGGGATTATATGCTTGCCAAACATCAACCAGTGCATTATTAGACATTAGATTAGCAATAGACCTTCGTGTTCTCTTTTTGCGGTCTCCCTGCATCCCCCCACCCAACAGACCCAACCCTGATAATCCATTAATGTTGAAGTCCCCACAAAAGATTATCGGTTCTGACCACAATGCTAACTCAACATCTAACAAGTCAAATAGTTCAGGTTCGTCTTCATTAGAACCGTATGCAGATACAATTGTATATCGACCCCCAGCAGTCTCCCCTTCTACCATAACCCATCTCCCTCCATCATCTTCCTTCTTTTTCTTTACCTGCATAATTCCTTTTTTTGCCAAAATAGCCACTCCTTTTGTTTTTGAATCTTGCTGTGTACATGCTAAGACTTCATAACCTAGCTGATCCATAAGATATTTATCCTTTCCCCTCACATGCGTCTCCTGAAGGCATATGACATCCAATTTCAATAATCTACACATAGCCGCGACTTTCTGTCTTTTCCCACCATCATTTAGACCGCAGATATTAATGGTAGCGAACCTTAACGCCATCTAATCTTTAAAGTTAAGCCATCAAAAGTCAACCTCTTAAAATTTACTGCCACTTGTTTACTCTTACACATCTGCTTACCTTGTGCTGTACATGACCTTAATTCTTCTCCACCCCCACCCCACCCCCCTCCCTCCCCCACCCCCAGTCAACCCCCCTCCCCTTACTTACCCCCCCCTGCTACAGGCAAATAGGTCAATCTTGACCTATGTGTGACTGCTCACTGCTGTAGTGTCGCCTCCTTCTCCCACCCAACCTACCAAGTATTACCACATTCAGTATTTCCTTGGTACTGTAATATGGATCTTATGCTGGTTCAGTGTCTCTACTCTTCTTACCCCTTTGATTCTCCGTAATTTCTGCAAGATACTCGCCTGCCTTTATTTCTGAGTAAAACATCCTGATACGGCCCCCTGTAATAACTTTCAACTTCGATGGGTACATCAGGTATGCTTCGGAGCCCTGGCGCTGAAATGGAGTAATTAGCTGCCTAAGTTTCCATCTCCTTTCTACGGTTGTATGGCAGAAATCTGGCCTAGCAAAGAATGTTACCCCTCCAAATGACTTCTTTTTATCTGGTCTGGCAGTCTCCATAACTTCCTGCCTGGCCAAAAAGTTACCAAAGAAAACTAGCATTGCCCTTGGTAACACATTTTGACTAGTGCCTCTTGTTTTCTTCTGCGTCAGTGGGAATCTGTGTGCTCTCTGAACTTCTAATTCCCATTGCCATTGAGCCTCTGGGTATGCACCTTTCAGTAATTTGATCACGAACCCCCTTGGGTCCTTCCCTTCCACTCCTTCCTCCAAACCCAAAAGTCTCAGGTTATTCCGCCGCTGGCGATTCTCGAAATCCTCCAGTTTCCACTGGAGGTCCTCGATCACCTTTCCTTGTTCCATTCTCGAAGCCTGCCAGTCTGTAACTTCATACTCCAGTCTGCCAGTTCTCTCTTCGACCTGCACCACTCTTTCTTCGACCTCTTCGTATTTTTTATTCATTTTCCTAATACTCGCTTGTATTTTTTTAGTGTCTTGTCTGGCTCTCCTGCTTTCTAATCTGGCCTCTATATGCATTTGCTTTAACATGGCAAACATTCCATCTAGAGTTGCTTGAGGTGGTGATTCGGCGGTATCTTGAGAGGCATTGTCTGGGTGGTTATCAAGTACTTCACCTAGGTCCTGTTCCTGATATATTTTAGAAGTGTTACCGTAGTCCCAAAGCAATTTCCTGTTCGTGCTTGATGCTGATCTATCTATGTCTCTATCTCGTCTTATCATGGCTCTCCTTTTCTTCCTCTGTGTTTCCTTGCTTCTGGGTTCACTAGAGTGAGACCCCTCTGATTCTGTCCCTGACGAGAGATCTGTAGTAGTGCCCTCCTCCTCTGAGCCCAGTAAGGAGGAATCAGACCCTTCCGTCACAGAGTAAAATGTTTCCCCCCCTTCAGGGGAGCATACTCTCCTTCCTTTGTCCCCTTTATGTCCCCTTGACTTGTGACTTTCAATACTTCTCATGCTCCCCCAGTTAGATTGGATTAAAGTGTTACTGTCCCCAGGGGTGGGAGCGAGATTTACCTGCATCAAAGCCTCCAGCATTTGAGCATTATTGAAGTTTACCGGGTCTTCTGCCCCCTCCAGCTGTCCGCTGTTCAATTTGCCGGTTCCGCTCTCTGTAGCTGTGGCTGCGTCTGTGTCTTTGTCTGCCTTCTCGGCATTCTCCCCTCTCAGCGCGGCTCCCGCATGAGGCGTGGATGATTGGAGCTCCTTCAAGCTTGCCACCCGGAAGCACCACCAGCTGATCCGCGCCGCCAAGAAAACAGCATTCAAGGAACCGTTGGACAACAACGCACACAACTGCAAGGAACTCTTCAACATCGTGAAAGAGCTTTCCAACCCCAGCGCAGGAAACAACGACATCACCCCATCGCAAGACCTCTGCAACTCCCTCGCTTCATACTTCCACAACAAGATCGCGGACATACACAACAGCTTCAACAACCAACCAACGCACACCATGACCGAACAATCACCCCCCACCACCACCCTCCACGCCTGGACCCCGATCAGCACCGAAGACACCATCCGCACGATGAACTCCATCCACTCAGGATCACCGACCGACCCCTGCCCTCACCACGTCTTCAACAAGGCCGACGCTGTCATCGCACCCCACCTGCGAGACATCATCAACACATCCTTCGACACCGCCACCTTCCCTGAGAGCTGGAAACACGCCGAACTCAGCGCTCTACTCAAGAAACCAACAGCGGACCCCACCGAACTCAAGAACTACCGCCCCATCTCGCTCCTCCCGTTTCCAGCCAAAGTCATCGAGAAGACCGTCAACAAGCAGATGGCCGCCTTCCTCGAGACGAACGGATCCCTCGACCCCTCACAGTCCGGCTTCCGAGCCAATCACAGCACCGAGACCGCCCTCATCGCCGCCACCGATGACATCCGAGCCCTGATGGACAATGGAGAAACAGCGGCCCTCATCCTCCTAGACCTCTCCGCGGCATTCGACACGGTCTGCCACCGCACCCTAGTACAGCGCCTCAGCAACATCGGAATCCAGGACAAGGCGCTGGAATGGATCATCTCCTTCCTTGACGGAAGAACACAGAGAGTCCGCCTACCACCGTACAAGTCAGAGGCCTCCGAAGTCATCTGCGGCGTCCCTCAAGGATCATCTCTGAGCCCCACCCTCTTCAACGTCTACATGAGCCCCCTCACGGCCATCGTACGCAAACACAACCTCAGCATAATCTCCTACGCCGACGACACCCAGCTGATCCTCTCCCTGACCAACGACCCCGCCTCCGCCAGAGCCAACCTGCACGAAGGGATGAAAGAGGTAGCCGAGTGGATGACGACCAGCCGCCTGAAACTGAACTCTGACAAGACGGAGGTCCTCATCCTGGGCTCTACCCCCTCCGCCTGGGACGACTCCTGGTGGCCTCCCGCCCTGGGCACCGCACCCAAACCGACAGACCATGCACGCAACCTGGGCTTCATCCTGGACTCCTCCCTCTCCATGACCAGGCAAGTCAACAGCGTCTCCTCGGCGTGCTTCAACATCCTACGCATGCTACGGAAGATCTTCCGGTGGATCCCCACCGAGACCAGGAAGACCGTCACCCAGGCCCTCGTCACCAGCCGACTGGACTACGGCAACGCCCTCTACGCCGGTACCACCGCCAAGCTCCAGAAGAGACTCCAGCGGGTCCAGAACGCCTCAGCCAGACTCATCCTCGACATCCCACGAACCAGCCACATCACCGGACATCTGAGAGACCTTCACTGGCTCCCCGTCAACAAAAGAATCACCTTCCGCCTCCTCACCCACGCACACAAAGCCCTACACGACCAAGGCCCGAGCTACCTCACCAGCCGGATCAACTTCTACGCTCCCAAACGCCACCTCCGATCAGCCAACCACGCCCTCGCCGCCGTCCCCCGCATCCGAAGAGCGACTACAGGAGGAAGGTCCTTCTCCTACCTGGCCGCCAAGACCTGGAACTCCCTCCCTCCCTCCCTGCGCCTGACCCAAGACCACCTCTCCTTCAGGAAGAAGCTGAAGACCTGGCTGTTCGAGCAGTAGCGGCACCATCCCCCCCCCCCCCCAGCGCCTTGAGACCCTATGGGTATGTAGCGCGCTCTATAAGTGTCATTGATTGATTGATTGATTGATTGGTTGCTTAGCGACCGCCGTGATTGCGTCCTCGCGGTCGGCGAAAGCAGTTTCCGCGTTTGCCTCCGTGTTTGTGACTGCAATGCTTTCGGACACCAAAATCACCGGCTGGATTTTGCCCGCAAAAGCCTCCGTGACGGTAGATTGCCTTAGATCTTTGCCAGGAGCAGGTATGGTGATCGCATGTTTCAGCGCTCCACTATCAGATTGAAGGCGCCTCTGTTGTTGCTGTCCTTTCGTTCCGGGGGTTCCCGCTTGTGCCATTACCTTGGGTTCCGCCTTTTCTTTTTCTTTAGTGACTTTGTCTGGCTTCTCTCCTTTCTTAGGCTGATTCTTTTGGGCAGCAGTATTCGCTGCGGTAGCTCGTTTGTTCATGGCTGTAATTTTCGGGATTGCTCCAGCGCGCTGTGACATCCCTATGATTGTAGCGACGCCTTGAATGAACGCTTTCCTAAAATGCTCTCCAAAGTAAAATCGTAAAGCTGTCAGCGCCTTCTGTAACACCCCAGCACTTCTTTCATTGCTGGTTGCTCTTTGGAAAATCAGCATAACTTGATCGTACTTCCAGCCTCATATTCCATGGGTCAGGAGAAGGAGTAGATGCGACTACTCTCTACAGTAGCATAGCGGCCATCTTGCCCCCGAATAGGACACAATTTCCATGTTTATCAATAGCGTTCAACTCGCTACACAGTTTGCACTGTTCCACATACATGTTAGTGGAAATATCTGCATTTTTTCAGACTAGGGAATGCATAGATCATCCATACTAAAGACACAATATGCTGGCACATGCATCAACATAGGCTTTTGCGATTCTTAAATAGCGATTTTTAAGGAATCGCTATTTAGGAATCGCAAAAGCCTATGCATGTAGGAATCGCTATTAAAACATCGATTCCTAAACATTCCTTAATTGCTACTCGCAAATTGCTAGTCGCAATGCTGTCCCATTCATTCCTTTGGGCCTACAGGCCCATAGGAATGAATGGGAGATTGCATGAGCAATTTGCGAGTACCAGTAGGTACTCGCAAATTGCTCATGACACCCTGTTGCACCCCTGAAATTGATCTCTGCACATATGTTGCACTCACACATGCCCTAAGGGCATGTGTGTGTGCAACATGAAACTTTGAAAAATGCACAAAAGTGCATTTTTAAAAGTTTTTGCAAATTACCATGAAGTTCAACTTCATGGTAATTTGCTACTCCTATTAGCGAAATCGTACATTTTTTAACTTTCATGCATTGCATTTAAGGAATCTCAATTTGCGATTCCCTTAAATGCAATCGCAATTTAAGGAATCGCAATTTATAAATTCCTCAAATTGCGATTTGTGCATTTGGGATGATGCATCCCAAATGCAAAAATACCGGTGGCAAAGGGACGGATTCTGAGAATCGGCCGTTTTCGACCGGTATTTGGTTTGATGCATGGGGCCAATGAATGTTAAATCATCAATCTATAAGCTCATATACATGCTCACTGGCAAATCTGCCCTATTTGCAACTATCACTTACATCCTAAGGCTGGGAAGCCCGTATTTAATGGGCAAACTAAACTACATGCCCCAGAATGCAGAGTGCTGTTGGTTTTTTCGTGTCACACACAGACAATAGGGTCAAGTGGCACCAGGCCAAAAAAAAAGTCAATTGATATATCACTACATAAAATATCACACACAAGCACAAAGAAAACATGGACAGGTCGCACGTAAGCAGGTATAAGAACAACACAAAAGCTGGTCGGAATCGTTTCCACTTAATGCCAGACTACTTTCATCTCACAGGTAATTCTGAAACACATTAACAGCACCCAGTGCTGGCCAGGCCTCAAAGCTATTGTGTGATTCTGTGGACAGAGACCAGGCGTTCTCTTGTCTCCTGAAACCTATATTTAGTTCATGAAAATGTTATCAGTTATCAGCTTTCAGTTTCTCTTTCTGCCGCGCATGCGCTCAGGGTATTTAGAAGAAATTACAAATGTTCTCCTAAACGGCTTCGAAGAATACCTTGTGGGAGGAGCATTAGTGCTAGAGTCGAAGAGATACTTGGAAAAACTCACTTCTGGTCCCCTGTATGTCTGTTAACGTTTTAGTTTATGTGTTATGTTAAAAATATTTTTATAGCGCACTTACACCGAACGGTTTCATGGCGCTGTGAGCACAGGGTGAACAAAACATTAAGACAGTGTAGTGGATTTAGGAAAGGTCAGAAAGGGAAATGTTTATGCATGAGCTTGACAGAACAGTAAAGTTTTCAGAAGGGATCTAAAATGGGGATAAGAAGAAGTGAGTCTCAGCTCCAGGGGCAGTGCATTCCACCGAGACGGGGCAAGAAATGAAAATCTGAGACCGCCGTGTTTTTTACGATTAAATGTGGGGGTGGTGAGAAGGGCCAAGTGAGAAGAGCGGAGATAGCGCAAAGGAGAGTAACGATGGAGAAGAGAGGATATCAAAACAGGACCGAGGCCGGCCAGGGTGTTAAAGATAATGCAGCCAAGTTTGAATTTGCTGCGTTGGGCCACTGGGAGACAGTGAAGGGATTTGAGTAAGGGAAGAACATGGCAGTGTCTGGGCTGATGGAAGACTAGTCTTGCGGCCTGATTTTGCACCAGCTGAAGGCGATTCAGCTGGTATTCCTGTATGCCAACATAGAGAGAGTTGGCATAATCAATCCTAGAGACTACCAGAGCCAGCAGGCCAGGGTCAGGGCCTCTGTAGTTAGAAATCGAGAGATCTTCCTGATTTTCCGAAGATGAAAATTGTGACATTTCCAGGCTTGTAATGAATGTTTTACTCTGGCTGCGCCCATGTCTTAAGGAAACTGCTTCCAAAATACAGTCACCCCAGGCTCCCTGAACATAGACCAATTGTCGCACTCAGCATCTCTTTGAAACACGGAACCTGTCAAACACAGCACGACCGGGAGGCTATATAAAATCCGGTTTTCCTCTTAAACTAAAATTACAACATGCAAATGAACGTCCTTTTTAAAACATTTTTTTAAATAGCCAGCTCTATTTAGCATGTTTCATCAAGAACTGTAACTGAAGAGCGGGCAGTGGAATCTAGTATATAAATAACACTGCATAAAAGTAAAAACTAAACCGATAAATAAAAGTAAATCACGCAGAGAAAGAATAAATTGCCATTTAAAATTAGAGATAAAAAGAATACAGAGGAGATCTGAACCATTAAGTGGACGGATAAGGGAGTTTTTCTATGCTCTGGGAGTCCTGTGATTTATTTGTTGTGTTGATTAAGGACATTTCTCCCTGATATACTCTTCTGTTTTGTAAGATTACTTGTAAGGGACTGAGAACCAGAATCCACCTGCACTTTGAGCATTATATACTTCAGATTTTTCCTCCTGAAGAAGCCATTTAAATTCCTTGGCTTGTCCATCAGTGATAGCATCTGAACCATTAGATACGTCTCAAAAGATCGGCATGGATGTTTCAAGACATTTTATCTTACCCTGTAGCTTTCAGATTACTTACTGATTTGGTTTTGATGCGTAGGTAGCAATGCTCTCTGTACAGGGTAGAGTATACACTTTAAATAGGGTCACAATAAAAATGAGGGACCCATAGTGCCCATAATTTTTAGTTGGTTTCTGAAATTTGAACAAAGTTTAGTCAAAACATCCAATCAAGTTATGTTGTTTAATGTTTATCAATTAAAGTTCTCCTTAAAATGAGTAACAAGTGATGTATACGTTGTTTCTTCTGTAATCAATATTCTGCTTTGTACAGTTTATAATAAGCAGTCCATACTTTGATAATATTAGAATGCCAGCTGACACATGTTTCTCCCCCTCTGCTGGTGAGTCTGGGGCTTTCTGAAGGCTGCACAGTATCCATAGTTTAATCAGCGGTTTGCCCAATGAAGCTATGTGCTACTTACGGACCGCAGGTCACTATTAGAAGATTAGAACCCGCCCCACTTAATTCCAACAGTTTTCTGCTTTTCATATTGGTAAATGTATGATTATGACATGGGTACTGTGAAACCATAAAAAGTGAAAGAGCTCTACTTGATTGGTTGCTTTGCAAGGGTGTCTACGGTCATGATGTGTAGAGGTGAGCGGAGTGGTGATTGGAGCTATGGAGGTTGTTCCATGTTTTACAAGAAATAGATTTCTTTGGAAGACTATGGGACAATGAGAGACGATGGTGGCCACAGTGGCCACCCGACCTATAGTCAGATCCTTTAAAAATGAAGCTCATTGGGGAGGAGCCAAGCTGGCGACCAAGATGGCCGCTTAGGCTCCCGGCTCTGCGGACCTTCTCATCCTGCTACAAGATCCTGCCAGTTATCCTGTGCCTATGCAACTCTCCCGGGTAGATGAAACGAAATAACACTACAACGAGTGACCCCTAAAGTTTCACCTGCTTCGAGAACGGAGAAACGTCGCCTTGAAGTTTGCAGCCTACATCAGCATTGAAGCCGGAGCCTCGAGTAAGAATGCAGCCGGCTTCTAGTTGAACAACATCGGCCATAAGAGTTCGGGAGGAGCCGGTCCACCGGAATGGAAGTACATTTTGTCCGATTTCAACATCAAATATCCGCATGGATTAGCGCCGAAGTGGGACACCTCAATGACACTGAAGAGGGCTCGCCTCGGGGGCCGCTCTTTCAGTCTGTTGGCCCCACAGATGTGGAATTCATTACCGCTCCCTTTGCGGGGGGCGACTACTCTCCTTGATTTTAGAAGAGGTCTCAAAACCTGGCTGTTTTCCCAATAGGTTTGCCAGTAGCTCCTCTTTTTGTTCTGTTTGCCTTTTAACCTGTGTTGTGTTATTCTGAAATCTGTTCTCCTTACCTAAAGCGCCGGGACACTCTTTTTGAGTAACCGTTGCGCTATATAAAAAAATAAATAACATAACATAACATAACATAACACTGAGGATGCCAGCTGAAAAATTGGTTGTCGGAGCCCGGAATATAAACGGCTTGGTACCGTCTAAACTGTGACCCGATGGTTTCGGACATATCCTGAAGACAGTTCCGCAATATCCTTGCATGTAGAGGGGTTTGAACGTGTGTCTTTGCTTCTGATTCTACTGGGTCTATCCCGAAGGGCCCAAGGATAGACCATGAACGAAACGCGCGAAATGGCGCTCAATATCGGCCTTCGTGTGAATCGGACCTGATCCTCCGAGAGGTCTGGGAAAAATCGAACGGATGAACTGGGACGACATATCCTATCTAAGGGATCACCGAGACCAGACCAGAATTTCCCTATTGAGGGGGACCAACTAGTGTTGACCAGGGTTGAACCTACGCTTGGGGATATAATGGCGGCGATCAAGGGTCTTCATCTCTCCCTGAATTGGAAAGCCCAAGCCTTGGAGCACAAATTGGACACCGTGGCTTTTGGACTGGGGAATAGTGACATAGCTTTTGTTCAATTCAAAGACACTGCGGAAGTAACAACATCCACACCACCCGGACTGATGGCGGCCAGCAACCCCATAAAACGAGTGATGGGAGAGACCCTGGATTGCAAATTAGCTAATGCCCGTGTATTGGAGGTCCCGGTCATGTCAGTGCTCACAATATTGTTATCGACTGAGGATAAATCGCACCAGGCAATGTATCTGATGACTCATGTGATGACTCAGGAGTGGCTCGACAGGGTGGCCCTTTCTCCCTTTCCGAACTCAGTGAACCTGGACTTTAAACAACATCCGTGGTTCTTATCAACACAGATGGTACCCAGTGACAATGAGACTGAGAAAGTACAGCTATTTCCGGCTCGCTACTGTTCTTTCGAATTTTTCAAGATGGCGGCTGTTCGGTTGAAGAACATTTGTGTACCTGATCGAGCGGGTCAAGGCTGAGAACGGCCTATCGTTTCAAGACTTTTATTCAAATGGTGGCAGTGTGGGATTCACTCTATGATGTTGGTACCGGGAGGCAGTGTAGGCGAGTAATGTATGAAATGAAATGAAATTGGATTTATAAAGCGCATGGCTGCCCGTAAGCGTCCCAGCGCTACCTGACAAATAATAAGAAGCTCTAAAGGGGGTAGGAGTTTTTAAGGGTCTTTGGGGAAGAGAAGAAATTTAAGAAGTTTACGAAATTTGGCAAGGGATGGTTCAGTGCGAATGTGTCTCGGGAGGGCGTTCCAGGTCTTTGCCGCATTTACAGAGAAGCGGCGGCCTCCCGAGCGGGCTTTTCTGACTCTGGGGACTTTGGCCAAATTTTCAAGATCTGATCGAAGGGCACGTGGAGGTCTGTACGGGCGAATCAGGCATCTTAGTGCCTGGGGTCCTTTGCCTTGGAGAGCTTTATGGACCATACATGATGATTTGAGAGATATGCGCTCACGAACTGGGTATCCCCCGATTTTCGCTTGATAGTGAAATGATAATATATCCGTAAAGCGGGAGGCTTAGAACTAGCGGGGGGGAGAGGCCGGGAGCCTGTACGAATGGCCCTCCTCCACTTACTTCTTTTAGTTTTTGTAGATTAGATGGGGCGACAGGCACACTGCTAGTTGGGGTCAGGCGTAAGCTACATGCAGGGGTGCAGGGTGGGGGGTGGGGTGTTGCGCGCATTGCGTTTTTGTTTTTTTCTTTTAATTTTATTTTCTTTCTTTACTTACTGGATATCCTGACTCTGTTTTCAGTATTAAGGTGCCAATGCGAGCTCTATTATTTTGATTTATCCATTTTTGCATACAAGTGTCTGTCCTTTATCCTGTTTACGATTTTAGTATCGAGGGGCGCAATGATCATTGATATCCTGATTTTGTGGGTGGAGGGGCCTGTGGGCAGCACGCATTGATATAGGCTAACTCAGCTAGTTTTATAATCCTGATTCGTCAATTGTGTGTTAGAGTCTCAGTGCCCTGCTTCAATGGCTGCCGATATTGCGACCTTTCAATTGTTTGATTCCTTGTATGTTTTGGACCGCATTGCACTTGATACGCTCTTATTGTTTTTCGTTTTTTTATAACAATAAAAAGATTTACAAAAAAAAAATGAAGCTCATTAGCCTTGCTCTCCTGTGTTAATGTGCAAGGGGCTTTGTTTAAAAAACATTGGAGAAGCCACTAGGCCTTGCATGACAGTATGCTGCAATGTCTATATGGTCTAGCTTGACAGAGTAGCTGTCACCAGATAATTATGTGAGCATCACTAGAGAGGGACTTTGATTCCGCTCACATTAGCCGAGAGTGCATGTTTTGATAGGACAGAAGCTGTGTACTTCCACAAAAAAAATGCTTTCCCTCCACACAGCTGTAATCATTTTGTTCATGTGTCCAGCTACCTGAGATTGGACTTTCAGAGGCATACTTATGACATAGCAATGCTATTAAAGTGCGTTAAAGAACTAGAAATGTATGGTAGTTTTCTCGGGCACCAGCACAGATGGGAGGAGGACAGTCATTTGCCTACATAGATGTTTAGGCCTGGCTTGACTGTGCAACTGTCACCTGACCTGTCCACCTACAACCTAGAACATCGTAGACTTACAGCCCAAAACGCTATTTGCTGCTCGCGCGATTCTGCTAAAAAGCATTCTTTTAAAACTATCATCACTTTGTAAGCTGCTGATGCATGAGGTTTGGAAATAGGGGGATTGTAAAGTTGTATTTAATTGCTGATAGTAGTTTTTTAATCTTTTTAAACAAACACCAATAAGACCACTTACCTGCACTTTAAAAAACAATCCTGCATCTCGCTGCTTAGCGAGAATTATCCGACACTCGCATCTCCCAATCAGCACCATTTTGGTCAGTGCGCTAGTGGTTGGTCGCTTAGCACACGCTTCCCTATTTAGGAAGGGTGATGCAAGCGTGCAGTGGGGGCGCCAGAGGCAACCCCGTCTGCGCCCGTCCACGCTGCGGTCGCGCTCAGCGCCAGCCATGCTGCCTGTTTCACTTAAGGACATAGCAGAATATGCTATCCCAGGGACCAACTCCTCTATATGGGTAAGAGGGATATTAGGGGGACACAAGTAGCTATGACCAATAACAATAATACTACTGTTGCTGACCAGACCAAAGATATACTAAAGTGTGGCCTGATTAACAGCAGGTCCTTGATGAAGCATTAGCAGGAGGTGTCAAATATGTTAGAGTGCCTGGAACTAGCTGCCTTATTCTTAACGGAAGCCTGGACTAGCACGACTCCTCTGTAGAGCTGGGCTTCGCATGTCCAGGAGGATACAACATTTTTACATAAACCAAGGTCTTCTGGGAGAGGAGGGGGGGGGGGGTTTAGGGTGATTTTTAAAGAAAAATTGGATTTTATTCCAGTACATGTCGATGATGTAAAGGGTATTGAATTACTAGGCTTCTCACTGCAAGAGGCAAGAGGAAGATTACTAACTGGAGTAGTTTGTTATAGACCCCCGGATCTAAATACCCAATATCAAGCCTTGTTCGATACCCTCGCCAACATGACCTTAGCACACTCAAGAATGGTTATATTAGGGGACTTCAATCTCTGGGATAACGGGAATTTAGAACCCCATCTGAGAGATCTGGGGCAAACCTGTGAAAGCCTTAGCCTACACCAACAGGTACATCAGCAAACCCACCAAGGAGGGCATGTCTTAGACCTCCTCTTTGCTAATCGGAATGAGACAGAGGTGATGATGTACTGCCCCAAAATTGGACTGACCATTTTCTAATCCACTTCAGGATAACACTGCCCAGATTAGTGAATAACGCAAATCAGTTGGTGACCTATCATAAGGGAAGAGAATAGGCTAAGCAAGTAAGAAATAGACTACGCCCGACATTCCCAGAACAGAATTTCTTTGCACCTAACGACTCAGCAGAAGAAAACTATCAAATCTACTGTAATTATATAAATGGTACCCTGGATCTGATTGTCCCGGTAAAAAGACTGAAGAATAGAAAGAAACCCTCAGCCCCTTTGTACAGTGAGGAGTTGAAATATATGCGGAAAAAATGCAAACAGGCCAAGAGGAAATGGAGAAGGTCATATATAGAGTCAGATAAAAAAAAGAGGTGAAACTATTGCAGGCTCTGTATAAGGTAACTCTTTCTAGGTCCAAAGCAGAATTTTATGCTAAATCCATCCTGCAAGCGCCCAATAGTACTAAAGCGCTTTTTAATATCATGAAGGACCTATCCCATCCAGTCTCTATGGGCAATAAAGTGGTTGCAACGCAAAAACTCTGTGATGACATTGCCACCCATTTTGATGAGAAGATCATCAAAATTGCTGGGGGTTTCAACCCCAGCAACAGCAGCTGTCAGGATGAATTACCTCAGACACCAGCCGAAGAGTCACAGATAGAAACATCTCATAGCCGTCAGTCGCCCACTTTAGAGTGTTTTGGACCTCTTACCGAGGATACATTTAATAGTCTTTCGCAATGTGTATCGTCAGGCTCCCCTCTGGACCCTCTTCCACATAGGATTTGGAAGGAATTTTGGCAAGAATTATTCCCCTGGCTGCGGCAGATCTGTTGCGAGTCACTGGAAGAAGGAATGGTTCCAGAAGTTTGTAAGCAGCCAGTGGTGACTCCGCTGCTCAAAAAACCGTCTCTCAACCCTACAAGTCCAATTAACTTTAGACCATACCCGGTTAAAATCCTGGAGAAGGCAGTTAGCAAATCTCTATCCCTATATCTAGAGGAAAATCATCTGCTAGACAAGGACCAGTTCGGGTTCCGACCAGGACACAGAGCTGAAACAGCCCTAGTGACCGTACTGGACAATCTAAGAATGCGAGCCTACAATGGTAATCAATCTGTACTAATGTTACTAGACATGTTGGCTACATTCGACATGGTGAACCATACTATACTGCTGAAAAGACTACAGAATATAGGTGTGAAAGAACGGGCACTGAAGTGGCTGCAATCTTATTTGACGGGTAGACAACAGGTTGTGACTATTACACCGTTCACATCCACTAAGACCCCGGTGCACCTTAAGGTGCCGCAGGGCTCCGCAATAAGCCCCATTCTATTTAACATATACTTGCGCCCTTTGATCCCTATTATCAAGTCTTTCGGAATTGACCTAGTTAACTATGCGGACGACACCCAATTGGTGTTTTCTCTGGAAGGGAATCAAGCAGTAACTATAGACACATTCCAGGAGTGTACGCAAGAGACCTCCAATTGGCTTAGGACAAATTCCCTACAATTTAATGGAGGAAAAACTGAGGTTGTGTACTGCTCCATGGCTAAAATGTCTTGGTAACTGTCCCTGGAGTTCAGACTCACCCCTAAGGACAAACCACTGGTTCCAGTTAAAACAATGTGTAACCTTGGGGTCTTAGTAGATGACAACCTCCAAATGGAGTCACCAGCTAATAAAACGGTTAGTATCTGCTTCTCCTTGCTAAGAGCACTTTGCCAGATTCTCTCACTTCTGCCTAGTGCCACTAGATCTCTCGTAGTGAAGAGTATAATTTTGAGCAGACTGGACTACTGCAATTCTCTGTACCTGGGAGCACCACAATCAGTATTGCAGAAATTGCAGAGAATCCAGTCTATAGCAGCAAAACTGGTGTTAAATAGGCAGCGCTGGCTCTAAAGGACGTCCATTGGCTACCCATTAAGGAGAGAATACAATTTAAGTCACTCTGCATTGTATTCAGAGCAGTACATGGTCTGGGCCCAGTACCTCTGCAGGAGAAACGTACCTGGTATAATCCTGGGAGAAACCTTCGTTCTTCCAGTGCAAATCTGGTAACTGCTACCAGATTCAATAAGACCAGGATGGGAGGCAGAGCATTTGGAGTAGCAGCTTCATGCCTCTGGAATGATCAGAGTATTAGACAATCTAATTCCCTATTTCTCTTCAGAAAAAGCTTAAAGACCTGGGTCTTCCCTAGGAATGAGTAAAACAAGCTCTTTACTTTGCAAATAGGATTTCTGTTTTGCTGGTGTCACCTGATAAGTCGAAGCGCCAGGATACCTGTAGGGTGACAGTCTGCGCTATACAAATCCATGATACAATACAATACAATACACCAATATTATTGTACAGTTCTTTGTTTCCACACAAAAACATATCCACTCCCATGCTATTTAGTTATAATGTTTCACGTGCCATACAACATTCTTTTAAAGCCAGACCTATTGACAATGCCAATGCTTGTTTTTTCCCCTTTGCTGTAGGCATTGAAGAAATGCTGCAGTTTAACTGTGGGGGCCATATGCTGTACTAAAATTTTACATTTTAAAAATGAAAATAATTTTCATATAAAACATCAGTGCTTTGTAGCAGGCAGGTTTACTTAGAAAAGATCAGAAACACTTTTTGGTTTCAAAGCAATCACAGGAAAATAGTATTCTTAATGGCTCAAAAAAAGTATGATTTGCTTTGAACTACTGCAACTTGAAGTCATACTTTAAACACAGAAGAATGATAAAAATACAGAATGGAAAGAAAAGAGCACAACATTTTGGACCGGCAGTCCCAACACTTAAGTGCATTTTTTGTGTATGTATTTAAAAAACATTTTTTTACTTGATGCTGGCAAAAAAGCTAAAGCAGCGTCTAGGCTAAACTTAAGTAGGGAAGCCTTTCAATTTCAAAACACGATTGTCATTTAACATTTATTTTAAAAATATTCGTATATTCAGAAATTGTAATTTTCAAATTATGTGTCTATATATTGTTTCTAGCTTTGTCATTTCCCAATACAAAATATGCATTTCAGAATAAATAATTGAAAAGTTTTGTTTTCCCTACTTTTGCATTCACACTTTTCATCCCCAAACAGGGATTCCAGATGGATACTGAAATTGCCTTAGCCCAATTCCATATGAATAAAAGGCAAGGGGGGAGGGGGGTTGGGGGGGGGGGGAGGGGAGATCTGGAGTTTAAGGGCAAGCTGTTAAGCACACATTGTCTCCAGTGAGAAGCCAATACCCGCCCTCAGATGGCACCTGATCCCCAGAACAAAAGTTCAGAAAGATGCAATGGCAAACTAGGTGCAGGGAGATACCCAAAATATAATTCATAAGTAAAACCTTTATAGTATCAAGGATACCCTTATTGACTGGTCCTCCATCAGTGAGTGCTAGGGGGTCGCTGATAGTAGATGGGTAAACAAGCTGGGTTCCTTTCGGAATCATAGTGCTGATGAGTGAAGGTAAGTTCTCACTATTTCATGCAACAGCTGCAGTGTGCAGGCAGCATGTACATGCGTCACACGATTGATGTAAAGGTAGAGGGTCTTTCCGCCACCAGGCAGATGACATCATGCGAGGGAGCATCTTGTACCTCCTCAGTCATGTTCATTCTCCCAGCTGCAGAGTGAGGGTAGTGACCAGAGGAGACAAATTTAGCAATAATCCCATAAATTTACAATGCTGCGGTCACCAGGCTCATTTATCCCCTGCTAGAAGGACTGTCAAAAGAGCTACTGATTGAAGAAAACCAGCGAGTACCAACAAGGATCTTCCACCTGTATGATGATGGTGTCAAAAAACCATCAAAAGAATCATCTGGCAAGGGCAACCAATGTGGGCCCATGTCTCTGTCAACCTTCCACTTGTCACATGTGATCTTGGTTGGAGGTCACCGAACAAGTCAGAGATTAGAGTATCCCCACCGCAGCCACATTCACCCCAGGAGGGTGACCAGAGCTACGACGTATTGTTGATGCAGCTTCTCCTGCATGGTTGATGCTAGAGTGCAGTGCCCTTGTGTGTGGCTGAACTCTGGACCTCCTTGAGATAGACAGGTAATGTTTTAATGCAAGTGGGGTTGATTCCCCAGATCTGCCAGTGGCATAACAAAAATCCCTGCAGCCCTCATGGTGTGGTGGAACCCCCAAGCTTCAGAGGCTCCCTCCAGCACTGGAAGGTCCCCGAGTGTGGGGGCCTCCCTGTCTGTACTTTGCAGGTGGACCCCCTCAACTTTTGTTACGCCACTGAGATCTGCAAGGGTTGAAGTATTGAAAGTTCTCTGTCCTTGAGAGCATCACTATCCATATGTCGGACCCCTCCCTCAACACAACTTACCTGTGCACTCGATGTTGAAGCCAAACAAACCAGGAGCACTTGCAGTGGCAGACCCAGTCATTTCAATCCTTCTGGCTTCACCCGTTCCACATGTCACACGTCCTAGACAGGGTATGCTGGCTGACAGCTTCAAAGCCAGGCAAAACTGGCTCCATGTCGCAGTAAGGCACCACCTGCTCCAGGCCCTCTGAGCTCTTTGTGGCCTTCCCTGTCATTCAAAGTGCTTCACTGGGTTTCAGTTCATCAACAGACCTAGTATTCCAAACCTGGCAATCACTGGAGCAGGAAAACATGGTGCAGGTTTGGTGCACAGGGCTTGGGATTCACATGGATAAAGGGAAATCTAATGCTTATGCATTATTTTTAGGAGAGACTGGATGTAAACATTAAACATAATTGGCAATAGAGAAGGGGGAGAATAGACAAAGCAATGACCCAGTTGTACTTTATGTTATTTATTAATGATAACTGATTTGCATTAATGTAAAGCATGTGTTAGAAATTGGGTTCCTGGTTGACTGGGGTACAAGCCTTGATCAAGCAGTAACCGCAATCTAAGTCTGTGTAAGTCACAAACATACCCTAAATAACCTGTGCTCACCCTCTGTTAGCG
The DNA here is from genome assembly GCF_964263255.1 of Lissotriton vulgaris. Taxonomy (NCBI): domain Eukaryota; kingdom Metazoa; phylum Chordata; class Amphibia; order Caudata; family Salamandridae; genus Lissotriton; species Lissotriton vulgaris. Next base: position 1,901,253,263 of record NC_141693.1, read on the forward strand.
TGTACGGGGCAGTTAGGCTTAACCTAAGAGGCATTGTGTAAAGTATTTGTGCAACACTTGAAACAGTAAGACAGTGAAAACACTGCATAAAAAGATTCCACACTAGGTTAGAGAAATAGCTCCTAATTTAATAAATAAAACAATACCAAAACAACAAAACTCCAATGAGCAGAACTTGAGATATGAATTTTTAAAAAATAAACTTTTAAATAGTGCTTAGAAGCAACAAACGCTTACTTGGGATACCTGGTTGCACTGGACCGGGACAAAGTCAAAAGTTCAGGCAGACTGCAATGGAGCACGGGCCAGCTACAGGGACCCAGTGAGCACTGCGGAATGAGAGTACCTTAATCCTAGTTGCGACAAGGAAGATGCAGCAGAAGAGATCCATTGGTGTTGATCCCACAGCAGAGGTGATGCATCGATTTTCTTCACGCAGCAGCGGCGATGCATCGATTGCGGAATGCAGCTGTTCCGAAGGCAATGCACCAGTTCTGTGCCCGCAACTGTAGCAACACATCGATTCTGCTCGTGCAGCAGAAGATACATCGATTCTGAAGGCGATGAGCATGTTCCGAAGGTGATGTGTCGTTTCCGAAAGTGATGCACTGGTTCTGTTCCTGCAACAGCAAATGCTGTGGTTCTGCTAGAGAAAACATCTTAAGCCCACTTTTAAGGGTCCAGGACTGGCACCACTTGGCAGGAAAGACCCACAGATTGTAGAGTCCAAGTGCAGAAGCAGGATGGTTGGAACTCTTTTATGTCGCTGAGACTTCAGATCCGGAGGCCAGCCAGCTAGCCCTAGGAGTCAATCTGGGTTCAAGTGATTCAGGTACAGTTCTTCTCACACAGGCAAGCAGAACAACACAGCATGTCAAGAGTCCAGCAAACAGCAGTCAGCAGAGTGGCAGTCTTTTCAGCAGAACAGCGGTTATTCTTCCTTGCAGAGTGGTCACAGGTCCAGATATGTACTGAAGTGGTGGTGTTAGAGGTCCCATTGTGTGAGGCTGTCTAGGAGGAATGCATAAAGCCCAACTGCCCCAGGCATGTGATCGGAGACAGGATGCAGGTACCAGAATCTGCCAACTTTCTAAATGTGGTCTTTTCAGAATTGCAATGTAAAATCCAACTTCACCATAAGTTGTGATTTGAAATTGTGACTCCAGAGACACCAAACCTGAAACAGTTATATCTTCACATTTGGAAATGAATCTTCTTAAGTGAACAAAGGTAATTCCAAAGTTACCCAATGGAGATGTAGGGCTTGCAGTAGTGAAAAACGAATTTAAGAGTTTTTCACTACCAGGACATGTAAAACCTAAAAGTGCACGTTCAACCTTTCAAATTCACTGCACCCTGCCATTGGGATGTCCAGTGCCTACCTTAGGGGTGACTTATATGTATTAAAAAGGAAGGTTTGGACCTGGCAAAAGGTTTAACTTGCCAGGTCGACATGGCAGTATAAACTGCACACACAGGCTAAGCAATGGCAGGCCTGAAACTTGTTTAAAGGGCTACTAAAGTGGGTGACACAACCAGTGCTGCAGGTCCACTAGTGGTACAAAGGGGGTCTTTTGACTGGGTGTGAGTGTTTGATTGATTCAGATGCTCCATCCATCACCAGCCCCTTTTGTACCGCAGGTTCACTAGTAGCATTACATTTTCAGGCCCCACAAGTTGGGATTTTTACTAGGGACTTACAAGAAAATTAAAAATGCCAATTTTGGATAAGCTAATGTTACCACGTTTTAGGGAAAGAGCACAAGTACTTCAGCTCTGGCTAGCAGTGGTAAAGTGTGCAGAATCCTAAGACCAGCAAAAACGAAGTCAGCAAAAACATGTGGTCTGAATGCAAAACGTCAGGGGAAACCATGTCAAGGATGCCAAGTCTACCAGCATGGTTAAATAGTAGCCTTACACCAGAGTGTAGTGTATCCCAGTGGTGTAGCAATAGGCCCAGGGCCCCAGTGCAAGAAAGGAAAATGCCCCCTACTCAGGGGTTGGTAGAAAAACAGTGGCACAAATTAGGTCTAGAAGGCCCCTTGTACTGTTAGACCTTGGAGCAACTTCACCTGCTGCTCCATTAATAGCTACACTACTAGGTGCCATTCACTTCCGGTGTACTGATGTGGTTCAATTTTGTTCTCAATTCCCTAGGCAAGCCTACACAGGTATGCACCTGGAGTGAAGCAGTAAACACCTGCATTCCAGCAGCCTGCCGGGGAATTCCCAAGCCATCCTCAACTTGCCAAACCAGTTTTTGTCTTTTTGAATGAATTTAATTCCCTGTAAATTCAAAGCTCCTGAAAATGCACACTGTGCCAGAGTTTATGCAAGCATCTGAAAACGTTCCCACAAACTTGGAAGGGTAAAGGTAAGCAAGTGGCATCTTTCCAGGGCTCAGGGGGATTTCTGAAAGTCCACAATAAAAATTGCAACTCGCTTGTGTAGCATTGATATTAAAAGGGAAAGTGATATTTGTGCGTGTCAGTTGTAGACTCAGTATAAAAAGTCTAAATGTGTGTGGCAAAAGGAAGCCTAACCTGTTTGTTAAAGATCACACTGTTAGCAATTGCACAGCAGCCAGGGTAATGTGGAGCTCGATGAAGTGTGGATGGATTGTCGAATAGGCACTTGCCAGATTTACAAACAACTACTTGGGCACCAGCTCTGTTGCTGGTGCTTTTGAGGTGGTTGCTGGCACTGTTGGTGGTGAGGCCATGTTTTGGCCATTTGTCTGACCCACAACTATCATCCTTTTCAGAGGAGCAGTAGCACCACTTTATGACTACCGGCAGAGGCCATCTTGGATTCGGGTCTTTTTAAGGCCTTCCGCCCATTAACCATCTCGCCCCAAAGTTGGTCTCCTTTGTTCTTTGCTCCTTCTTACACTCCCCAACTCTAGCCCCATTCAGCTAAACAGTTTGCCTTCCTCTGCTTTCCCTTCAGTGACACCAATACACAATAACACCACCACAGCAGAAGAACACCACTTCCAAAAATCCCAAAACATGTCCAAGGATGGGTGGTGGGCTTCAGCTCGGCAGTGGGCACAAAGGACATTGCTCTCACCATCGTACGCAATGACGCTACGTAAACGGATCTATAACCGCCACGTGTCCGTGACGTTTCCGTCTCTCCTCCCAACCTCCCTGAGCGCGTTGCGCTGCCCACGCTCCGGGCCTTGATTGAGGGGAAAGGATCACACCACTCCACTTGCTTTGAGTGCAAAAAGCTGCTTTATTTACAACTGTCGAACAGAGCACCTAGCAGCCCTTCCTCTGAGCCACAGAAGCTACCCCGTCAAATGGGATGACAAAAGGTTCTAAAGCAACACGCCTCCCCTTAGTTCATTGCCAATGCTTGGCTTTACACTTTACATTCAGGATTGCTGTATCCCTATACTAGGAAGATTTACAAAAAAATACACATATATTGACTATTTATATAGAACATTACCACATATTCAGTTCTCTTCGTTTTAGTGATCTCTGAAGGATGCCAGGATTCAGTCCAGTGGCTGACTGGAGACACATTCATCAACGAAGGGGCCATATTTGATGTTAAACCAATATAAAACTGAACAGGACGGCAGGTAAAGTGGAAACTTCGAAGCAAGGCTGCGGGAGAATACATGTGTGTGTTTGGGTAAATGCTTAATATTGATTAGAGTTATTATTTATTTAACAATAAGACTAGAAATAGTGTGGCTGGGGTGAGGATGCACCAGATGGAAACAATGCAAGATGACCATCAAAAACTGTAAATCTCTAGAAAATTAAACCACAGACTGTGCAAAACTGTCCTTGGGAGGTGATACTGTTGAATATGGTTGTCAAGAGGCTTGCACTACAAATAAACAGGAGGCTGTCAAAGCATTCCATGAATTAAGACTGGAGTGAGAGATTTTGAGACAAACACAAAAGGAGGAAAGTCAACAGTGCACCCTCTTCATAGAGGCAGTGGCAGCTGGTGTCTTTTAAAAAAGGTGGGGCAGAAAGTTTTGAGTTGAATATAAAGCGCGACTGAGCTCAATTTAAACACTCTCTTTGCACTTGCAGAGATACATCATTCTCCCTGCATTCACATAGGCACACTACTCACCCTGCACTCACAGACCCATTACTCACCCTTCCTCGAAACATCCCTAAGCCTGCATTCACCCATCCACATCACTCACCCTGGGCTCACACAGGCACACGGATCAACCTGCACTCACACAGACATCACTCACCCTTCGCTGCCCTGCGCTGAAAGATGCACACTGTTTTGCTCTCCCTACACCCACAAAAGTAGACTGTTCGCCCTGCACTCAGAAGGGCAGACCACTCATTCAGGGTATTCACACCACTCAACCCTCACTCAGGAAGGCATACAGCTCATGCAGTGTACTCATACAGCCACACAACTCACTCTGAGCTCACACAAACTCACCATTCACTGTTGGATGCGACCGATACACACCCAATAACAGAGACCTGTTCTCGTGGCAGTCTCTTAAATCAGGCAATCTGCCTAGCTGGTCCCCAAAAGCATGCTCGGTTTCCCCATTTCTGGGGCAGTCTGTGGTTACTGCCCTTTCACGATCTATAGCATACAGGCAGGTCTCACGGATCTCGGGACAGTATCCCAAAACAACCTGTCTGCTTACCTAGATCATGAGAAAGCCTAGAAAAACACACCTGATCTTCCTAACTTCAAAGTGGGTGCAGCCTCTGCACAACCCACAACACAACACTGGTCTCCTAGATCATAGGCTAGCCTCACAAACCTGCCTGACTCCCCAACCCAGCCCAAATTGAACCCACAGCATGCAGCCAGCAAGCTGTGGTGTGTGCACCCCCAGCAGAGGCCTCTGCCAAGACTGGCCTGGGACAAACTGGATCTCAACGTTAGCCGGGTCTGACCATAAATCAGCTGAGTGACTCGGAGCCTCCTACCTCCTCCCTTGACCCCTCATGACCTCTGCTATTCCGCCTGAGTCCTGAAGTCAGGATGAGAGAAAGGCGAGGGCTTCCCTTGAATGCTCCCTTGGTGGCAGACTTGAAAGAGGGCAATGGTGACAATTGCCTGTGCCCTGGTGTGGGGCTCTTTTTCTACCATAGGCTCCTATGGTAATGCATTAAAAAAGCATAAGCAGTTGTACAAGTGTGAGAGCAGACACAGTCGAGCAGGTAACTTTATGATACAAAACTTTTGGCTAGAATGCAGCTGGCTCGGAACATGAGTATAAGGCAAACAGCAGCAAAACTACGCGTGCAACGTACAGCAACTACCATGTTCCATACTGATCCAGGCTACCAGTAAAAAACAAAAACAGGAAAGCTAACGGTAGCATGTTCCAAAGACCTGGCATCATTAGAGAAACTACTGTGGCTCCCCTCTACTGGTCCAGGAGGAAAAAATCAACAGAAAATGTAAATTAGCTGCCTTCTGGTCCAGTGTAAACGGTGGTGTTTCCACTTCTCAACCTCCACGTTCAGACGCGGCTGGCATGACTCGTGGGTGGGAGGGATCACGCGGGATGGAAACTCATATATATATTTTTTAATTACCTAACCGGGCCACCGCGCCGCTTCCGCTCCTGGCCGGGTCCTGCGTTTACCTGCTGCCTTCCTGCTCTCCTGCCTCCGGAAGGAACAGGAAGCAGGCATCCTCCCTTCCCTCACCAAAGCCAATCACAACGCTGCAATGACGGCATTGTGATTGGGGCGGACTGTAGGGAGGCCATGCAGCCTACATAGAGAAAATGCAGATTGCGCATGACTGGTTGGGGAGACCAAACAGTCAGAGCCCACAACATTGGACAAGCCACTCCACCCTAACCCGCCCTCACGTCCCCATCCAGGCATACCGTTATGCTTTCTCGCAGCGCAAGAAGCAGAAACATAAAATGGTATTTAAAATACCACTTTATGTTTCTGCTTTTTGCGCTGTGAGAAAGCACTCTAGTGGAGGAGCCGCCCCTGCATAGAGGTACAATCAAAAGCAGCGGGCCAACGGTTGTGTTGCTCAAAACCTGGGAATTAAGACCCTGATTCTCAAAGGTAAGTTACCCTTGTGGGTAAGTTTACACTTTGTAGTAGGTTTAATACTTTGGGTATTCACAAACTCCGAGGGTAAACTTACTAAAAAGGTATAAATAGCATGACTCCATCCCCAGAGTAATGTAATTGTGAGATGTCCCTCCCACAAAATCCTCCATAGCCCCCCATGCCCCTCTTACTCCTCCCTATTCCCATCCTCTTTAGTAAGAAACAACCCTTTTTCCATTACTCTCCTGTGCCCCTCCGACATACTACTAATATCTACACTTAACATGTGCGCGGACTACGCAGTCGGGGCAGAGAACTCCACACATAAATATAGGGAAAACCTACATTTTGGAGTACATTTTGCATTATGTTTTGTCCTCCTACAAAATGTATTACAAATTGCAGCTTGAGAATCAGGCTCTATGTGTTTACAGAAGTAGTCCCATAGGGTTCCACACAAAAAACTACACACTCAAATCACATTGAGGAAAGCAAAGTTTTAGGGCTCTGCGTGTTGACCCTGTCTAAATAAACCTTCTCCCTACAAGTTCATCTACTCAGCTCAATGAGTCTGGCTGTTTGCCCCATGGTAGATCGATAAAGGAAGCCGTTGTTTTGCATTAATTATGGATAGATGTTGTTTGGACAAATGCACTTATGAGAAATATTAAATGCAGAACCAAAGTGTTAAATATAACAATACAATAACTCTGTAAAAGGTGTCACTGGGAGATGAAAGAAGTGCCTTTGTCAACAAGGGTACATCCCGCGTTACTCAACTGTGAACATGAATACCATGCAGCAGTGCATGTATGTACATGTAAGATCTGTATATAAAGGCGGGGTTGTACATTAAGTTTTGTGCAGGATAATTTAGATTGTTGGTATTGAATAGATACATTTCACCTGATACTCTCTGCCTACAATAGTATCTACATAGGCTTCTGCTCTTGATTCTGCAAAAACAAATGGTGTCTCTAATATTTTGAGAGCTTTCGTTTTTACTCTCATTGGGTGCCCAACTCATGTCTGGACAAAGGGCACACTTTTTATAAGTTCTAAAGGCAGTGAAACGCGCCAGGAGTTGCTTTTACTCTATATTTGATGGACCTGGAGAGTAATTTTATTTCAGCAAAAGCTGTAAAGTTATGAGATGATTTTTATTAGTACAGTAAGGTATTGCCTTTTACCTAACTAACCAGCGTGTAAGTGTAACTGAAATGTGGGGAATGCTGATTTCAAAAACATATTTCAATATCAGTGGGGGCTGGTAATTTTAGCAGAGAGAGGGGCAGGGGGCCCACACATGCACACTCACTCCCACCGATGCATTCACACTCACCTATTCACAACACTCACTCACATATACACATACATAGGTTCATACATACACGCACACAAACATCAAACATCAAAAAACATAAAACGTAGCTTCACTGCAGCTCTCCGAAGGGAAGCCTCGGAGGTCTCATGACCTTAGGTCAGCCAATGAGGGAAGGCAGCAGCTCCTCATTCGTCACAGAGTGGGATGGCATTAGTGAGACTGCTGACCCCACCCCACACTGTGACGAGGTGTCACTGATTGGCACTCTGCCCTGGGCACTTCAGGACTTAAAACTGATGCTTCCAAATCCAAGGTTAACAGTGCTGAGACGCTTCCTCTCATCATGAGGGGAAGGGCCTCGAGGCACTTTTTGCCAGACTGAGGAGGTCACACCCACAGGGCTGTGAAATACTCACCCTGGAAATGTTTAGCGCATGTCTCGCTACTGGCTGCCTAGCCTGAACAAGGAGTGTCTGTCAGACTGACCTTTGTGCAGCCTGTCGAGGAAAAAGGTGGGGTGCTGGCCCCCTCTGCGCATACGGATGGGCCGTGGCTGTTCAATATATGAAGTGCTTGACCAGTGTTAATCACACTTAATTTCTGCATGCACATGTTCTTCCAAATGTATTTATTTATTAGAAGTTGAATCTACATTGCGCTGTGTAGATGTTGCATTTCTTCAGAGCATAGGACGGGGATTCCACAGTTTAGAGCAGCTTCCTGAAACACGTGTTTAGCTTCGGATCTGAGTGAAGGGTGAAGGTCCTTCCTCAGTCTTGGACCTTGCACTCCCGAGAGTCCTTCCTTGGATGAGCATTGATGAATCAAGTTGGCGTCTGAGCTGCTATGAAGCTTGCAGCTACCGGACTTTTCTCATGAGGTTGCGTGTAAGGTAGAGAGAACCTTGCATTTGATCACGGCTCAGAGCTGTCGACTTGGTATCTGGGGATACAGGTTCAAATCTGGGCGTCGGTGCAACATCCTGTGATTCTGGGCAAATCAACTAATCTCCCCCTGCCCATGGACAGCGCCTGGATACCCTCATGGGTAATGAGCCGCGCTATATAAATCCACGAACTTAGCTTAACTAACTTCTACAGAAGGCCAGTGAAAAGCTTTCAAATCAGGCTTGATGTGGTCCTGTTTATGAATATTAATAAGATACATCCTGGCTGCCTCTTTAAATCATGCCTTATTTGTGAATAAGCGTTTTAGAGAGGCCATTGAAGATGATGATGATGCAGTAGCACATTGCTAGTTCAACCTAATTAATTGATAACTGTTTGGTGAGGTGGGAGGGTTATACAGAGAGTGGAGACCGAGGGATGAGTCCCTAGACCACTGCATTGACATGTCCTGAATCAAAGAGCATTGGGTTGTTGAAGGAGGGGCCCCACGACCAACTAGTCAGAGGGCAGCGAGGCAAGCTCCCACTGCACCCAGGAGCCCTCCCTCCTTCATCCAGGTGAGAATGTGGTGGACTTTGTTCACAAATTACACACATTATATGCTGGACATTCGTTATTGCATTCCCTATGGAATCTGCAACATGACCTTTGTGATGTGAGTGTTTTTTATTATTCTTTTTTATTGAGCAGAAATAGATACAAAATTATTTTAAATTAAGGAGGAAGCAGAGATTCATAACTAAAGTGCAACTATTACACGTCTACTCATTTAGGGTATCCAATCACTTTTCTCAATGAATTAGAGTGCATTCAACAAAAAGTGCATTTATGCATGCAAAGTCCAATTTGCAAAGTGCAACAGGGGAGGGCTCGAGATATCTTTACTTCAGTTCCTATAAAAATCCACTGGTAAAGTAAACAAGAAAACGGCCCTTCAGTTATGAGATTTAAAACTCTGGTTAACCTTGAATATGCTCCAGCTATTTGTGATGTGAGTGTTATTGTAGTTTTGTATATTTACTAAAGTCGAAACTAGCAGTCATAGATGTACTTAAGGTTTATTGTATATTGTAAGCACACTTATTGTCTGGCGGCATTTAATGAATGTACCTAGCACTTCTCAAAACGCTCAACCTGCGCCACCGATTTATCCTGGAAAGCTTCATGCAGCTCAGTCACAAAAGGTACAAGTTAGGGGGCTTCTCAAAGGTTGTATTTCCTATTCAAAGCCCGGTATAAATGTTTGAATGGTAAACTTACATTAAAATATAGGGTACTCTAATTCCAAAGGTTGCTTTGGTTTAAGTCGTTTCTGAGAAAATGAAAAAAGGAAAATTAACGTTTGCAGCGTAGTTTATTAACAGCAATTATGAATGAAAAATCAAATATGTTTGGCTGAGAAGGGTTTTCTCAAGTCAGACATGCCACTTTCTTAAATTGCCATAACTAGCTCGTATAAACGTTTATAACTTAACAATAACATCAATTAACATATGTATGTCTATATACATTCATATAAAAAAAATATATCCATCTTATATATGTCTTCACGGAAAAATACTTTGTTAAAGTAAAATGACGGTACAATAATGTGTTTTGTATTTTGAAAATGCAAATTCCCCTAAAAAAGCTTCGTTGAAAGAATGTTATTGTTACAATCTAAAACCTAAAACCAATTTAAATTCACTAGAGTTAGCTAGCTGTACAACCACAAACCCCAGCACTGCTCATAGATGACATTACAAACTACATAATCTAAGCTGCACTGGTGCCATTACATATCTGCTGGCATCGTCAATAAAGCTGATGAACAGACTTACACCCCAAAGCTCCACCTTATGCTGTGGCCTGCAACCATTGGGCTCAGGCTCTCAGCTCAGCCCAACTCTCACCCAAGGCTTCTAAACATGGCCTTCTCGCAGGTCGCACCATCAGCGTTCTATCCTAGGAGCAAGCGGTTCACAGACCTGACCCAGGGCAAATGCCTTCAGTTCCAGGGCCTGGTCACTGATCAGGTTCTGCACACATCATCCACGAAGGTCCTGTCTCCAGACGATACTGCAGATAATTGTGGATTTTGTTAATCAGCACCACCCCTCGTCACACGCATACATGCAAACACCGACACCCGCTTCTGCTCACGATGGACCTCCTGTCCAGATGTTCTGGTGTTTCTCTTCCTACCAAATCCTCTCTTCTAATTCTGGGTGAGCCCAGCCAGGGTCCACTAAGCCAAAGCATTTTGGAATTATTTAGCATTTGGTGTACAGATGTGGCAGAGTACCTTGTATCCTAAATGAACAGTGGGGGGCCCATTCTAGAGTAGGGGTAACCATCATTTCCCCCCAGCAGAGCCTCTGGTAGCGCTGCCGCAAAAACCTTAGACGAATGGCCCCATGGACATCCAGCAGTTGCTTTAGGTGACTGAGAGTGTCTGGCCAATTAGGGCTGACTTTCTGACATACTTTATTCCTGTATGGGACCTCCAAGAAAAGCCTGGCAGTCCAGAACAAAATATCAAATAACAAGCATTGGTAAATGCAGGAAAATATGCTACAGCCAATTGAAATGGAGGAAAAGTAAGTGGCAAGCACAGGAACCAATTAAAAGCCATGGAAGAGAGTGGGTGAGATGTTAGCCCCTCTTAAGTGTTTATGTTAAAAACAATAGATTTCACAAGCATAGCGCAAGCTCTGTGCAGGCGAAACCTAACAATGACCCCTACACCATTGGAAAACACAGGGTGCTTGGGCCATTAAGTTTTTGTTTTTCAAAAACAAATTCCCACATGGCGGCAGCCCCCTGAAGACACAGCGATCTCCGGCTGACAGAGGTCTCTAAGGGCCTTATTTACAAGCCCATTGCGCCACTGGTGCTTCACTTTTAACGAGGGGAAAAGTGACGCTCCGGTGGCGCAAGGGGCTTCTAAATAAGGCCCTAAATATGCAATGGAGTACATGGCGCTGCTCCCACTGCAGGCCACCAAATCCTAAATGACTCATTTTGTCTTGAAGTGCAGAACCCCAGGATTAAGGAGCCCATAGTGCCCCACAGCTGTGGCTTCTTGATGCTAAGGCGAGCTGCCCGTCATAGGAATAGTAGCTGGAAGAGCCAAGCTTTAATCCTTTGAAGTAAAATTGGTCTTGTATTGCTGCTGGTGCCATCCCCTGAGCTGGCGTTCACACAGGGCTAGCTGCCTTGCACGACACAGCTTTCACCATGGGGCAGTGGGGAGCGTCTGCTACTGCCTAGCATAGGATTCTCACTGGAGGTATATACCCTTCCAGTACGAATTCCGATGCACAGATTCAGTCAGAAGAGAATGCATTGCATCTTGGGAAATTAACACATTTGCCTTTGTTTGTACCTATTCAGGAAGCTTCAAGCACGGTCTGGTAATTTTCGTAGTTCAGGCTTTGTGTCAAAAGGTGATTCTTGGAAGGAGGAGCTACGACAGCAAGCAAGATGGCCGCATAGTCTCCCGGCTCCGCTGACCTCCGTCTTTCGCTCAAAGATCCTGTCATCTATCCTGATTCCCGCCCCATATCCGTGTATATGAACTAATCTGCAGTCCGATGGAGCGATCCCGAGACTTTTCCGACATCGTGGAGTGGAGTAATGTCGAGGTTTGATTTGAGGCCTAACCCAGTCTGGAAGCCGGGGTCTCGAGTGCTGGTCCAGCCGGGTCCTAGTTGAACAACAGCGGACCGGTGAGGGCGGCAGGGTCCGGTCCATGGAACTTTCAACATCTTTTGGATTGCTTTGCTGCCGATCTGCTGCCTGGTCCCGTATCGGAGGTGAGGAGACGAGTGACGCCCGAGGCGGTGTGGCGGGGGTCCCTGACCCGGAGGCCTAGCGTTTGCATCGCCGGTGCCTTTGGGTTGGAGACTTGGCGCGCACTAACGCATGTTGACGATCTGTCCCTCACGGTTCATTCCTGCTCCGACTAATCTTCCCCCGGGGAGGGGACTCTCCGTGGGGATCACTATGCCTGATGTTATGCGGAAACCGGCGGAGCGGGCTAATTGCGGCCCGTCATTGCGGCCAGTGCTGGCAGCCCTCGAGGCACTTCAGGTGACTATGGAAGCCCAGGTCTGGAATCTGATGTCGGCAGCGGATGGAATTAGAGGGTCGGGACCGGACCTTGACACGTTGCATGGGACCCGGCGGCCAGCTCAACTCCCGACAGACACCCCAGCGGTGCATTCAGACTCGATGCTCGGAGCTGTGCCTGCCCCTACAGAAGTGGAACTGATCGAACATGCTGAGATCGGCGTTTCAACTATATGGTCGGAATCTTTAGTTTCGCAGCCGGCGGAACATTTAACTGCTGTTCCCATTCTGGAAACTTTTGGTCAGAACTGTGAACTGTGTTGGATTGTGTCGCACCCCCTTCCCAGCTGGTACATCAAGATGGCGGATGGGACAGTGTCTGGCCTTGGAGTCGGGGAGGGGCATCGTTGGAACCGGCCGTCTACTTTGGGATTTGCCATCCTTTCTCCATCTAACAGACCATATTTCGGCAACTTCTGTGTATATTTTGACAATTTGACGATGGGGCACTACTTATCGAAGGGAATCATCAAATTTGATCGACGGGGCCAAGGCTGAGACTGTTGTTTGGGGTTTCACACTATGGTTTCATCGGTAACGGGATTGCTTTACTAGGTCAACGGAGACCGGGCGGGGTTTATAGTTTCCTCCGGTGTACTTTTCTATTGTGTTCTGCTCGATTGTGTCAGCTTTGTGGGGGATTCTTTGTTAAGGCGGTGGGGAGAGACCGGGAATGCGTATGATAAAGCCCTCCTCCATTTCTACTTTTAGGGTAGGGGTTTAGTTCTTCTTTCTTTCTCTTTGTTCTTCCTATATTTCGGGTTTCAGGTATTTGGGGCGACAGGCACGCTGCTAGGGGGGTAGGCCGTAGTCATCTGCAGGGGTGCAGGGTGGGGGGTTGGGGGAGGGGAATTTTGTTTTTCTTTATTGTCTCTATGGCCTTTTTTCTCTTTCGTATCCTTCCTTTTGCCTTTTCTTTCGCTTCTTCCTTTTTCGGGTCAGCGTAGTGGGTCCACTCTTCTGTCAATTATCGACTTTTTTATCTGTGCCTATACTTTTCACGGTATTTCAGTATCATTGGGCGGGCGCTTAACTGGTGCGAACTGTGATTGTATGCTTGTTTATCCTGAATTGTATGCCTTAGCGCCACTTTCTTAAATGAGATTGTGGAAATCCTACTATTTTGCCCGCCCTTTATGCGACTTTGTGATATTGTATGGCACCTGATCCTTCTATTTTTATATTGTAAAATGGAGCCTTTAGAATCCTGTCAATCGCCTGGTATGCTATATAGCCAGTTTTTATTGAAGTTATGGTACATTCGCTTCCCGGGCGGCCGAGTCTTGTCCTAACTGACTTGCTGTGATGAAACTGATTAGCGGCCGGCCCTGGTGGTTGTAGGCCCATATTTGTAACTGGTTGAAGTATCAATAAAGGTATTCCAAAAAAAAAAAAAAGGTGATTCTTTTGTACTGTGAAAGGTGAACTTTTCAGGTGCAAAGCATCAAATGCAGTGGATAAACAGCAACAGTACAAAGCATTAGTAAATCTGGGGTCAAGAGTTTCTCTCTGTTTTAGTTTTTGGATATCTGTTTTTGTTTGTTTCCCACAGCCTTGCTCATGACTGTTTTTCTCTTTGTCTTCCATAGAATGATGGCTTCTTTGCATCTGATTGGATATGAAGCGTGTATCCTGCTCCTATTCCACTTCCAAGTTGCATCCTCAGGTATAAAGTCTACACTCATCTTTGATTGGTTTTTAATACAGCGATGGCCCTTGGTACCACGGATGAGACAATAACCTTCACACTAGTGCTTGAAAAGGATATGAAGTAGTGTAGGTAGTTCCTATACCAGAGTATCGTTTGCTACTGAGAAGTTCTAGTACTCTGCCTTTGAAAAGAAGAAGTGCAGGCACCCAGTACCAACAAGTATAGGTCCATTTTAGGTTCTATTGCACACAAAACCCCCTTTTGGAAATGTGGCTCTCATTACATAACATTTACTTCTAGCCGAGGTAGGAGATAAAAGATCCTGCCCGACAGTAATTTCATGTGTTCCTCACCACTTGGATGGTCTAGAACACAGCCGAGTGTACCGCTAACGCAACAATTCCCAGGGGATAGTGTGCGGGACCTCCAAGGCCTTCCTAGGAGAGGAGTGTTTTCACGGAAATCACATCCAGACACATCCTGAAAGTGCTTAGAAAATCCTTCCTGCATCCCTTTAGGAAGAGGCTGATCTTACCCTTTTACACTCTCAGCCTTCTGACACCATAAGATATCCAACCACGGTGGAAGCGGGCAAACCCCATTTACATATGACAAACCAAGGAGCATTTGTGTGATCAGAGAGTGCTTTATGCTTTCAACTAAGCAAAGGCCCCAAGAAATATCACTTGTAGGAGGATGTGGATGAACACCAGAGCAAACTTTAGTGACTCTAGACCATCCTAAATCTACAGGCCTACTCTGGATTTTTAAACTGAGTCTCAAACATGACACCAAATATTGCACAAAACCTAACAGCAGAACACTCCACTTATGCAATGCACTATCTAATGACTCAGGCATTCACCCAATCAATCAATCAATATTTAGCTTTATTCGACCATAATATTCACAGTCATAAAAGCACATAACACAATCAATAAAATTGAAGTTAAAAAAGAATTATTACAATACATAGATTAAGAGGAATGAAATGCAAAGCTCACATTTAAAAAGTTACATCGAATAGTATCCAACGACATTTCAGATCCAACTACTCCACCTAGAAAGGGTCCTCCAAGGCCTCAAATAACATGCTTTTCCTATGCCACAGGCCCTTTTTTAAGAACTTGGAGACCCTCCAAGCCACATGCTCATTCTCTAGTAATTGTAAGCGAACAAGAGCTGGGCGGCATTGCCTAAGGCCTTGCTGTCTTAGAAGAGGTAGTAACCATACTTTCCTTAATTCAAAAAACAGCTTACAAAAAAGGAATAGGTGAATAGTGGACTGCTCTAAATGGGAGACGCACAAACACAGGAGTAGAGGTTTTGACCAGTCATTCCTCTTGGGTGTAGTCACTAGTCTGTGTACAGTGCCTAGTATAGATCTGGTCAGAAGCATTCTATCATATCCACCAGGGGCAAAGCTTAAGTAAGGTTACATGTCCAGAGAAGTGAGCCTTAACTGATGTTGCATAACTGTCGGTTTAACGCCTTCATCGGCTACTCTTAATGATCCCAACATAGCAAGGCCCTCTTTCTTCAAGGTTTTTCTTGAGCCATAGAGCTAGGGTTTGTATAATAATCTGGGTGGCCAAGATCTATCATAAACCTGTTAACGAGCTTAAGCCAGGGTATCTTGTGCTCCTCATCCAACCCAATACAATTGCGCAGGATATCTCAATTTAAATGGGTTTGTTCACTAACCCATATTTTGTGCCAAAGGAGGATAGGCTCCAGTTTAATGAGGTCCGTTAAGTATGGTAGGCTCAGCTCCCCATGACACACAAATGAGGATGTGCCAGGAGGAACTGAAAGAATATACCTGAGGAAGGGCTTTTCCACGATTTGTAGAGGAAAAGAATTAACAAAACCCCTGACCCCGGCCCCATAAATCGCCGCGGATATACACTCAGGCCATCATGGATTTTGTTTGTTCTATGGCAAATTGTACTACAGTCTAATCTCCAATGCCTGAATAATTTCACTACAGTTAAAAATATATCAAATTCCTGTACTCCTGGGATCCATCACTGTGCAACTTTCAGTGGTCCTAGGAGATTTACCTGTCCATAAGGCATGAGGATCACCATGGATTATAGACCGAGGAACACCGGCCTGCGGTGTCTTCAAAGTAGTGATAAATAGTGTTTATAGCTCAGATCATATGTACATCTTCTTCAATGCACTAACAAAGCGCTTATACACCTTTCGCTCTGTGATTACATTGTGGCGTTTCAGGAGGAAGAGCGGGGGTGGCTATTTCTTGCCCTCTCTGTGATTTGAGTGTGCAGTGTGGCATTGCGTAATGTCATTGCTATATTTGGCCTAATAACAAACACTCCAGCTGTAGTAGGACCCTGGCTTCACCTCCTGGTGCAGGGTGGGCTTTGCTTTATGGCAGGCATGGAGGGAGGGAGAGATGGTCTCAGCTGCAGCTCCGGCCTCGTACAGTGCCCCTGCTATTACTAGTGAGCGAGAGGCGCTGAGGTGGAGGTATTGGTATTGGTGGTGGTGGTAGTGGTATTGGTGGTGGTGGTATTTGTATTGGTATTGGTGGTATTTGTGGTGGTGGTATTGGTGGTATTGGTGGTAGTGGTGGTGGTGGCATTCGTGGTGGTGATATTGGTGGTGCTGGTAATGGTGTTAGTGGTGGTGGTGGTGGTGGTGGTATTGGTGGTGGTGGTATTGGTGGTGGTGGTATTGGTGGCATTGGTGATGATGGTGGTATTGATGGTGATTATGATATTGGTGGTGGCGGTATTGGTGGTGGCATTGGTGGGGGTAGTGGTGGTATTGGTGGTATTGGTATTGGTGGTGATGGTATTGGTGCTGGTATTGGTGCTGTTGTCATCTTCAGCCCATTCAAACATGATTATGTGCTACCTGGAAAACAAATGACTAAATTTGCTAATCATTTCTAAATCTATTTTACTTGGATGGTTGAAACAGACATGAGATAATGCCGGGTTAAAGTAATTGACAGCAGGCACCCGTGTTACAGGGGTGGTTGTGCTGCTTATAAAAACACAAGCGTTTTCAGCTGAAGCAGCGCATGTCCGGCCTGCAGTACAAGAAACTCAATAAAGTAAATAGTGCTTACAGACTAAATAACAGGTCCCGTGCAACAACCGAATTAAAGGGGCCAGTCACCATGGGAGGTTACAAATAGAGACAAGGCCGTATTAAGTAGGGACTAACAAGCCTATTAACGAATCCGAAGGCAGCATTTACTAAAGGCAATAACGCAAGCCAATGAAAAATATGGGTGGAGAGTGGACGTGGCTTCTCTCCGATACTCTACTACAGTGGTCTCGCAGAGTGAGCAGCCCTGCCATGCCCATGAGATTTACTCTTTTCTTGCCTATTGTCCAGCCTCTGCCCTGCTTGCCTATATTCCTGCGCATTCTCCTACACTGCTACCCCTTTAACCCCTTGCCTGCGGGGCTAATTCCCCCGCTGTGCTCAGCTCGTTACGCAGCACGGTGGCGCTGTGCTCATGACGAGCTGAGCTCGTCACAGCCACACCCGTTTCTTTTGAATGCTCAGCACAGTGGGGGAATTAGCCCCGCGTGCGAGCGTTGCGGCCGTTATGACGAACTCAACTCGTCATGAGCACACGGCCTCCGTGGCTCATGGCGAGCTGAGCTCGTCATGAGCATGGAAGGGGTAAAGGCGGAGATGCGGGCGGAGTCCAAGATGGCGGAGTGAGGACTCTGCCTGCGGCGGACTAGGAGCTCTCTCCCCTCCTCTAAGCAGAATCGGCTGTACTAATGGACTTCCCTAAACCCTCCCGACCCTGATAGCTGGAACCAGCGAAATGCAGCGAGCAGGGCGGTGTTGAGCCGGGAAACCTACGGAATACACGTAGTAACCGGGAAGGGCGAGATAAGCAAGCGGCAAAACAAACACCCAGACATCGCTCAGACCGACTCACCCGCGTTAGCTGGTTGATGCGAAGCATCGGTTTCGGAGCGGAGTCCGGTTGCCGCTTGCAGTTTGCAGTTTGTCGGATTGGTGGTTTCTGGTCAATCCTGTCGCCCTCTGCAGCGTCCTTGACGGTGTGGGGGTGGGAGCTCTTTTTGGCGGCTTCGGCAGTGGCAGCCGGGCAGGGGGCGATACTAGCCGGCAGCTTCAGCGCTTCAGCGCTACGAACAGAAAGCGCTGGGAAAACATAGCTGCAACTTTGTTTCAATCTCACTTGCAACAATTGCTATTCATCAAAGCTAAAGGCTGACGGATGCTGTGGCAGACAACGAAGATTTGGAGAGCTGTGAAGGTCTGGCTCACACGCTCTGGGATCATTGTGTTAGGTCTGGCTAAAACAAGGTTACAGTCTACAGTTATAATAGCAGCTACTGGAGGCATGTCACCTAAACACCCTTTGCGAACAACGCGAAATACAAAAAACTCAACAACAGCTGCGGCGGCTGCAGCGGCGACTACTGTATCAGTACCTGTATCTTTGCCCTCGGCAGGAGACTTAGCGGCAGTCCTGACCCCGGCCCCTGTCCCAGCTCCAACCCAACAGACTGCAGGGACTCCAGCAACTAGAACGCAGGGGGGCGTGGAGAAAACGACAGCGAGTATGGAGTTGAACAAAAAAGAAGCAGAAATGGCAACAAAAGTTTCTTCAGCTCATGGAGCAAAAGGCAATCCTGAAAAAACCGAAAAAACAGCTACTGTCAAGGGGAGTGATAAGAAGATGGCAGGTAAGGCGGTCCTGCACCCTCCTATACTTAACTGTGGAACAATTCCCAAAAAAAAATACAATGTTAAAAAAAAACATAGACACTAATGAAAATGAAAAAGTCGGGACAAATGTAGGGGGGAAGGAGGCTCACTCAATAAAAACGACAATAAAGTTAACATCCCTACTATGACCGAAGGCAACAAGATTTGTGATATAATAGAGCTGGAAAGCCCCGAGATACCCATTGAGCTAGAAATGGCAACTGAGGCACCAAACACTGCCAAATCATCAGTACTGGTAGGGATGGTAATCACCGCAGATAATGGCAAAAATATAATGGAACAGTTTAATTATCCTGCCGCTGAACTCATGAGTAACCACTTGTCAGAGCAAATCTCGGAAGTCAACGATGATCACCCCTCTTCTGAGGATGGTGACTATGATACAGAGGAGGAATTAGACAAACCTACGAACAAGACTTCGAATAAACCACCTCCACGGAAACGCAGAGGCAAGGCCAAGACGATCTATAAAAAAAAAGGCAGAAATCTGACCAGCATGGTAGCAGGGGTAATGCCCTTGAGTACAAGGAAGACTACTATTGACAAAAGCCCTCTAAGGAAGTGGATGGAGGCTAAAGGACTAGTCAAAAATATGACCTTAAGGCTCTCAGGGGGCAGCCCTACAGATTGTGACAATGGGATACAGCAGCGACAGGAAAACGGGTCCAACTCAATGATGCAAACTCCGACTCTTATCATTAACGAACAGGATAATGAACATATTAAAGGGGGGGACGAAGTCCTGGCGGGTGCATCTCCATTGGATTCAGCTGCTACAGCGGATCTGGGCTCGGACTCTGAACCAAACCAATCTAATGCTGAAAACAAGCAGGGTGAATCAAGGGAAGAGTCCAAGCTGGGCAATACCGACCACCCTCAGTTAGATGCTATCTTAAATCTTCTTGTGAATCAGAGGGCAGAGTCGGAGGCACACTATCAGCAGCTAAAAAATGATAACATAAGACTGCAAACATCAATAACCGACATAGCCTCCATACTAAAGGGAGTCACACAGGAAATAACAGAGTTGCAGCAGCGTACAGTATTGGTTGAAGAAAGAACGCAAAGGGTTGATGCCACTGTGCAGAGACATGACTCAGTACTAATCCAGTTACAGGGGGAAGTGGATGACCTGGAAAACCGCTTAAGAAGATCAAATCTCAAACTGTATGGTATTCCGGAAGGGGCAGAGGGGTCCGATCCTAGGGCCTTCTTGGTGAAACTGATGCCCCGAGCATTTCCTGAACTCTCTGACTGGGACTGGGACTCCCAAATCCAACGAGCACATCGGCTTCCTCTGGGTCAAAAACGCCTCAACAGTAAATTTCCACGCCCGTTTCTGATCTACTTTGGAAACTTTCTGCTACGGCAAGCGATATGGCAAAAAGCTAAACCCAATACTCCAATAATCATTGATAACTTTACCATCTTTGCGCGTTCAGATCTAAGCAAAGCTACGATGGACAAGAGATGGGAGATGCGTAAATTAATTGATCCAATCAACAAACTGGGAGGCTCAGCATATTTGCAGGAACCGGCTCGACTCAAAGTGACCTTGAAAGGACACACAAACTTCTTTTATGAAGTACAAGAAGCGCAGGCATTCTTAACCAATGTTGAGCGTCAATAAGAGTAAATAATTATAGAGCTGAAATGAAAGGCGGTAGTATATGCCAAAAAAAAAAAAAAAAAAAAAAAGTGTAGGGGAAATCGATCCAACACTATTAACAGATGTAAAATCATTAAGGAAGTGAGGGGGGGGGGACGGCCCTAGGTTCTTCGCCGCAAGCGCTGCCTTATCAACGGCAGCAGTAGGTAAGGGGGGGAGGGGGAGGGTAGTTCTTCGCAGTTTGGGGGGGGTGTGTGTGGGGTGGAAGGGTGGAGAAAGGGTTGGGGAAAAAGGGGGGAAGGAAAAAATATTTTCAACCTGGTAGAAAAATTCAAGAAGAGATTTAAGTTTGTAAAATACTTTCTTTCATACGTGAGAAAATGTCAAATTACGTTGTTAATAGGCACTATTGTTTATTCTTATTATTTCAAAGATGCAAAGCATTAGATGTTTAGCATGGAACGTCTCAGGACTAAACAATAAGCGCAAAAGACACTTAGTCACTGAAGAATTACATCTATATAACCCACAGCTAGTATTTTTGTCAGAAACCCATATCATAGATAGCGATAAGAAGCTGCTGAATCAACTGGGCTTCGAGATGATAACATATTCAGCAGCCGCTTCACATGTCAGAGGGGTGGCCATATTAAAAGATAAAAGATTCAGGGTAGAGATAATTAAGACGCAACATGACAAACGGGGGAGGTGGGCAATCACCCAACTATGTCATAGTAATATGAAGCTTGTGGTTTGTGTTGTGTACGGACCAAACAAAGAAGATCCAAGAATATATGAAGAATTAAATATAGCTTTATTAGACTGGGAAGGAGAAATTATAATAATGGGTGATTTTAACTGTATCATGAACCGTCAGTCGGACACAACACGCCCCGGTAACCATATTCGAATGCCCAGAACTAGAACATCTATCCTAAACCTGTGTAAGTTACATAATGTCAGAGATGTTTGGAGCTCATTATATTCTAATGCTCCAGGATATACTTACTACTCTGCTCCTCACAAGCTATGCTCACGTATAGATATGGCTCTAATATCAGACTCCTTGATGAGCTCTATCACAACAATGGTCATACACCCACGTATCACATCTGACCACAACCCCATAATGGTGGAACTAACTACCCTTCAAAAACGCAATCCCCCTAGAGCCTTTAAGTTTCCAAGGAATTTAATTTTGAATACGATTTTTACTTCACAACTGAAACAACACATTATAGAATTTCTGACTTTTAATAGAAACACTGCTTCCTGACTAACAGTCTGGGACACATGTAAAGCTAGTATTAGAGGGTTCGTACAGACGTATGTCCTAAAACAAAATCAAGAAAGACGTAAATATAACTTAACCCTGACATCGGATATAGTTGCAGAAGAGGCTAAACTAGTGGAGGCTTTAAGAGGAAACCTTCCAACTTTGGCTATCAATACCAATCTTAGTCGGTTAAAATGCAAGACCAAAGAAACTTTGATTAAAAAAAGAAGCGCACAGATTCATAAATACAAATTCGCACAATATGAAGGGGGCGACAAAATTGGTAAAATTCTAGCATTTAAGGTAGCAGAGGATAGAGCAGAATCCACGATCTCACAAATCATAGGAGTTGACAACAAGAGATATAATCAGACAGACAACATAATACAACAGTTTGCCAAATATTACGAAATTTTATATACTCCGGAAAACACTCCCAATAGTGAAACAATTGATAACTACTTAAAAGAGAACTTAACGAATAAAATAACAATCTATGAAGCAGAGAACTTGGCTCTAGAAATAACCCAACAAGAACTTAGAGAAGCTATAAAATCATTACCATCAGGCAAAGCTGCCGGAGAAGACACTATTCCTCTGGAATTGTATAAAACATGTATGGAAGAGCTAACACCCCTTCTCTTAGAAGTAATCAACCATATAAGTAGAACAGGGTCCGCTCCGAGCTCTTGGAATAAGGCGAAAATTATCTTCTTCCACAAAAAAGGTAAACCCAAAGAGGAGATGGGTTCATACAGACCTATATCTTTAATTAACGCCGACGCAAAGATATTTGCAAACTGTTTAGCAAGAAGACTAGCACCGCTATTGCCTAAAATAGTAAGTACACAACAACACGGATTTGTGACAGGGAGGGACACATCAGCTCACGTAAACACGGCAATAACAGCTTTAGACATAGCAGAAGTAGAGTCCACTCCCATAGCAATGATAATGCTCGACGCTGAAAAAGCATTTGATCGGGTGGGGTGGGATTATTTATGGCACACAATGGGATATATGGGGTTCAACGGAAACTTTTTAAATGGGATCCAGGCACTTTATGATAATCCGTCTGCATATATCAGCTATTGCGGCCTCACGTCAAACTACTTCACAATTCGGAGAGGCACCCGTCAAGGGTGCCCCTTATCTCCTTTATTATTTGCCTTATCATTAGAACCTTTTTTAAAGGCATTGGATAATCAACCAGAGATAACACCTTTCATAACAGATAGGCAGAGCTTAAAAATAACCGCATACGCGGACGACATAGCCATCTATACTACTGAGGTTATCGATTCTTTGAAAACAATTAATATAGAAGCATCCAAATTTGGCAATGTATCTGGCTACAAACTAAACACTCACAAAACTCAAATAATAGCTAACTTTGTTCCCCTTCAAATAATGCCTGAAATTTGTAAGACTGCGACATATTTAGGAGTACAAATCACCTCAAATATCAAAGAGATAAACAAGATTAATTATAATAAATTAATGAAAATTACCACCTCGAATCTAAAAAAATGGCACCGACTTCCATTAAACTTAATCGGCAGAATAAATCTAATAAAAATGAAAATGATACCCAAATACTTATATCTATTCAGATCAATTCCTATGGCACAAAACAGGCTTTTTTTTAAACAATTAGACAGCGCTTTTTGCAACTTTATCTGGGGTTATAAGAGAGCTAGGAGATCGCTAAAGATGTTAAAAAACCAAATTGGATCAGGCGGTCTCAATTTTCCTGATTTAAAACTTTATTTTTGGGCCTCATTTATAAGGCGTATTAGATCCTTATTAGACTCAGAGAATCTGCTTTTTTACCACCATTTACTTTTAAAAGAAGATTCTAAACAGTTTCTACTTCGTATTACAGACCCGAACTTCTACAAAAGGGTTAAATTTAAGACAGCACGGGACCTAGTAAAGATATGGAAAGATATACAAATACATTGTAAAAGCAACATATATCACACCCAACTAACATTATGGGATAATCCTGGATTACCTAACATATTTAGTGACGGGGAATCCCGAAGATGGCAATCGAAAGGAATCGAGGTACTAGGGGACTTATATACCACCCAAGGCATGATGGATTTCCGCACCTTAAAACAAATATATGGATTACTAGACACACACGAGTTTAAATATAGGCAAATTTACGATTTTCTAGTGCGGAAGAACAAAATTAAAGTCTTATCGAGCGGGGGTATCTGGGATATCCTAAACTCAAAAAAGGAGAAATCAATAATCAGTTTGGCATACAAAATATTGACAGATTTAAGAACGAATGATAACGAAATAATAGCAAGCAAATGGAATGTAAAACTAGGAACTAATATAACAGGAAAACAGATAACCAATGCGTACACTAATATTCACCACTATGTAAGATCCTCTAGTTTACGTCTACAGCAATATAGAACCATATATATGCTATACTACACACCAGAAAAGATTTCTAAATGGGCCCCAAATAACAATCTGGGTGAAAAAACCAAGTGTCCAAAATGTGACGAATATGCAGCAGATCTAACACATATGCTATTCACATGTCCAAAACTTGGGAAGTTCTGGGAAGAAGTGGGGAAAATTTTAGTTATAAAAAACGTTACCAGCACACCATTAACAGCCCC
The DNA here is from genome assembly GCF_964263255.1 of Lissotriton vulgaris. Classification (NCBI taxonomy): domain Eukaryota; kingdom Metazoa; phylum Chordata; class Amphibia; order Caudata; family Salamandridae; genus Lissotriton; species Lissotriton vulgaris. The sequence continues at coordinate 1,901,277,579 of NC_141693.1, forward strand.
TATGGTAATATTAGGTTTATATACTACAAATCAACCACATCCCGTATTATTATCTATCCTATTATCCTGCGCTAAACTAACTCTAGCTAGAGCTTGGGTCAGTCCTAACCCACCTAACGCCTTGGAATGGTGGTATTTAGTTAATGAAATCAATACCATGGAATGTACGTTGGCAGAACTTAGAGGCGTCAAATCATTGCAGAAATATGAGAAAATATGGGGGAAACTAGAATTGAATTGAACTAACATTAAGTCTTGACTTAAGTACATTAATGATTATCTTTTTCTAATTTTTGTTTTTCATTTTTTATTCTCTTTTTGGGAGCAGATCATGTCTGTATGTGACAAACTTGTTTAATCTGAAATAATATTTGAATGTCTTTGTAACTTAATACCAGGTGAAAATAATAAAATATAAAAAGAAAAAAAAAAAGGAAGGGGTAAAGGCATACATTGAAAGTCTGCATCCACCATGTTCCATCACTTGGTTTACGGCTGGGGGGCCACGCTCAGGCAGCATCTGTGAATAAAGCCTGGATTTTCCACAATCCTGGTGTCAGCATCATAACTTCTCAACACTTAGCTATTGGCCAGGCCTGACAGTCACTGGAGCAGAGCGAGATGCATACAGGAATGACGTGTACTGGCAGAGAGGGGCGTGAGTTCCGGAGTATAAACCAAGATCTAACTCGGCCTTGGTGCTTAAATATTAGATATTATTAGAACACAATCGACGCTCAGCATTCTATAAATCATGGGGCCATGAAAGGCTGACTGTGCCCCTTTGGAAGTGGAACCTGTGACCTGAAGGTGATGATCAGAGCTATTCCACCAGTCATTCACCGATTAGCTTTTCTACTAATGACTGCGTTAATCTTTTATTATAAACATTGAGTAAAAGAACAAGAGTTATTTAACAAAAGAAAAATGTATTTTCATTAAAAAAAATACGTTTATCGCTGGAATTATTTTCTTTGTCCTCCCTTGTTTATTATACCTGTCCGAAGCTCCCTTGGGAGTTAAACTATTGGTAGTCCTAATGGCCCAATTTTTCGTACTACCATTGGTAGTACGAAAAATTGGGCCATTAGGAAGAAAGTAACATATCGCATCACATGTCCTGCATTCGTGCAAAGGATGCTCCAAAGTGCACATTGCTGTAAGCGTGGTGCACTTTTATTATTATGTTGTGTTACCTATGTTACGCCACGTTCCTTTCCCTTATGTTACACTACGTTACGTTATGTTATCAGCCGTTTATTGAGTACTCAGTGACCCACACATCTCGTGGTATTAGAAGAGGTGAATGCACAGGTAGTTAGAAAACAAGCGGGCTTTAATTTTTTCCCCTGAAATCTAAGTGAAAAGTGGTGAGATTCAGTTCAGTTAGTCTTTTTTTTCCGATTTCCAAAAATCATTAGACATCATACATCAAAAGGATAAAAATTCACTCACATGTTTGTGATATTAAAAATTGCTATATAAATACTTATTAATTAAACTTCAGAGTATATCACAATATTAAGAACACCTGATAATAAAATTAAAATTTAGAGATTCTGAGTTTTTAGCGCCGAGACGCCCACGGGCATTTGTTCGCGTTTTACAAATTTCAATAATAAATAAATAAATAAATGATATCGAATAGTAAAGACCGCAAGTTCAGACTATACACAATGCTATCACAATTAGACCACAGTATGTAACCCCTACTTAGAAAAGCAACAGTGCTGAAACGCTCTCCAAGTAAAAATATACATAAGTTAAGACAATAGCAGAATAGTCAGGTACCACTAGACAATTTACTGCTGAGAAATGTTGGAAGAAAATAACTCAGCTATGGTACCTTCATTATTTTCGCTCGTATGACCCACATCCATCTAAGGAATTTAACTACTGCAATCACCAGGGACTCATGTGTGTCAGATTTCAAAATCTGCAGTACCTCCACACTGAACCTAGTACCCAAATTCAAGCAAATGGGTCTAAGCCATTTGTTCCTTGGTGGCCTATAAGCTGGGCAAGCAAACATAACGTGTGCTAGTGATTCCTTAAATGATGGGCATGCAATACATTTGTCGTCATTCGAGGGGTGCTATTTACTAGTGAAAGATTTAACTGGGAGGGAGCCCACTCTAAACTGATGATACAGTTTCCTGTCGCAAGGTTGAGTGATGAGGTCCCAGTAGGTTTCATAAGTGCACTCTTGTTTGAGTTCCAAGAATTCCCTCGTCAAGGTTGGCCTTATTAAAGATGAAAAGCGCTTCATCATAACTATATTCAAATAGGCTTCCTTGAACTCTTTCTTGGAAGGGAAAGGATTACCTACGGGGTCCTCCCAAAGGTTACTTAGCCCCATGTCCCTTAAAGTGTGTTTTACCTTCCTTAACCAGGAGATCTTATATGATCAATCCGCCCCCCTAGTTTCAAGAAGTGCTTGGGCACTCTGGGTTTGGGGGTAACCCAGAGTCTTCTCCAGTACGCCACTGGTCTGAAGCAAGCTAGGTCCTCGATTTTGTTACAACCCAAATCTTAATAGACGGGCAGCAAGGTTGTTGATTGTGAGAGGCCTAGTAATCCTCTCACAAATTTGTTCTGGGCTGCAGTCAGGGGAGCTAGGTCCTCAAAACCCCACAGCTCTGCTCCGTATAATACTGAGGTGCTAATTTTGGTTTGGTACATCTTTAAAACTGGGGCCACTGGCTTAGTATGAGAAAACCTATGTTCTTTAATCAACACTCCAGTCAATTGGCGTGTTTTAAAGCCAGCACATCAATTTGGGGCTTCCAGTTTAGTCTCCATCCCAGTGTGATGCCCAGGTACGTAAAAAGGTCTGTCTGCTCTAGACGAACATCATTCATAAAAACTCTCCCTTTTACCACTTTACTTCTGTGAAGAACCATAAACTTGGTTTTGTCTACATTCACGACCAGATCATGATCATGGCAGAACAGCTCAAACCTAGTAAGGGCTGCCTGCAACCCTTTTTGGGTCTTGGCAATTATAAGGGTGTCGTCCGTGAACATCAACAGCGGTATCTTCATACCTGCAAGTGTAGGTGCGTCTGTGGGAAAGTTGGAAAAATACTGCACAACCCTGTTAATAAATAAAGAAAACAAGGTTGGAGCTAGGACGCACCCCTGGTGAACACCCATACAAATGGAGAACTTGTCCGTGACGTCCCCTGCATGCCCCAGCGGACTTGAGCATAGTTAGTGTTGTGTAGAGCTATTAAAATATTTCTGGTGGTATCCCCATTCCCGAGAAGGCTCTCCACATTTTGTTACGAGGCACCAAATCAAAGGCGGATTTAAGATCGATAAACGCGGCATAGATTGTGCCCCCTCCTATGATGACTACCCGCCAAAAAATAATCATAAACCTAAAAACCTGATCAATAGTGCTGGTATGAGGACAAAACCCCGCCTGGAGTGGTGACATTGTATCTGTTTCGTCTATCCATGTCTTGATTCTTCATAACACCTGCCTGCCAAAGGTTTTTTGGATACAATCAATCAGGCTTTTAGGCCTATAGTTGCCAGGTTTTGATCGGTCTCTCTTTTTAAAAATGGGACAATTTATGCTCCAGACCACGTTGATGGGATAAAAGCTCCACTAGCTATGGCTTTGGCGAGGAGCTGAATATAGCTCACTCTGTTGTTCTCATCATACATAAATAAATCCTCCGATATACAATCTGGACCGGGAGCCCTGCCTTTTGGAATTTGTTTGAGTGCACGTTGAACCCCTAGCCTAGAAAAATACAAGGTGGCAATAGGGTTGGGCACATAAAATTAGTTAGTATTGGCTCCAGTGACAGCAAACTGGGTCTCAAAGTGTGAGGTCCATAGCTCCGGTGCTACATAATTAACTGGAACTTGGTTAGATTTTTCACTGCCCCATTTAACAAGCTGCCAAAAATTAGCCATGTTTTTTTCCTTGCTGGCCACAAGCAGGTCTTGCCAATGATTCTCGTCCCAGTCCCTTTTGGCTTGCAGCAAGCTTTGCTTATACCCAGCTCTCGCCTTTTTAATTTGCTGCATACTTTTCGTTCTAATGGCTTTAGATAGTGTCCTATATGCCTCTCTACAAGATTTGTTGTACCAAGTAGCAACCCTTGGACAGGGCTCTTTCCTATGTTTGGGTGTCTTTTGAGTAAAAAAGGTTTTCAGTTTCGAATAAAGGTCGTTATGAAGCTGTGGGATAATAGAATTTATGGCCTTTTGGGTGTCACAATTGTGGAGGATAGCTATTGAACACTCAACCAGCCCCTTCATCTGTTCTAGGTGCCCTTCATTATCAACGATCTTAGCCCATTTAACTCTCCTACAATCATTAGTGAGCTGAACATCCACTTTTGCCTTCGCGGTTTCCTGGTGGTTATGCTCAAGTAAACCAGATACCCGTATTGACAGTACAAGAGGGTTGTGGTCGCTTTCAGTCTGCTCCTGTACTACCATATCCAGTAGAGAGGACCAGAATTCTGTGTTTAGGAGAATGTAATCTATCCGGCTGCTTCTCAGCCCGTCGTTGAATGTATGTGAGCCCCGCCTATCAGAGTTAGACCTCCCTTTCACAGCCCTTACTCCCCTTTCCAGACATAGCCCTTTTAGTCGTAATGCTGCCTCGGTCCATCTTTTGATGGGTGTTAGTTCAAGTAATGGGATATACCATAGTATGTCCTCTTCATCACCGAGGTTGCAATCCTCGTTACCCAGGGACTCAAAAGAACAGTTGAAATCCCCTGCGATGACCAAGTTACAGCGTCCTTTGTACTGATCTAAAAAATTATTTTAAATTGCAACTGTACTTGAGCCTCTTCCCCCTGGCATTCCTCTAGCATAGACATTAATCACCAGGATGTCCGGTACTTTAGCCATACATAATCTTATGATCATGATATCCCTACTGTCTATCTGGAATTCCTCTACTGCGTAACCCGTTTGCTGTCTAACCCAGGTGGCAAGTCCCCCGGAGGGTCTGCCCCTTGGTCCCCTTAGGGCAGGTTTAGAGAAATTTAGGAACCCATGGTGATATATCTTTTCTAATGCCCAGCTTTCCTGGAATGTCCAAATGTCATGGTTGTCAGTAAAGGTGGACCATTCTGCAGAAGATGTTTTGGAAAAGAAACCTGCAATATTCCAACAGACTACTGACAAATTTGGTTTGTAGTGCCCTAAAGTTAGAGTGTCTGACTCGGGAGTGACCAGAGTATTAAAGACAGGGACGTTGGCGGTGTTCTTACTGCTAGGTGTGCTGATAGTTAAGGGAAGCCCATCTAGGGACGGTGCAAGTAGCTCAACTACCCTCACAGCCCTGCTCTTTTCCACCACAACTCGATCTAAATTCCCCATGTTGATGTTAATGCCACCCCCTTGTTTATACCCTGCCTGTTTAAAATTCCTGTGATGGGTTAGGCCCTCGTCGTTATAATTAATTAAGTCTGATCCATTCCCACGATAACCCCTAACTATGAGGGATGGGGAAAAATCTGATCCTAGTCAATCGACATCGTTTATAGAAGCAAAGATGTCATAACGATTACGTGTCAGTACTGAATAATTATATTCAATCAATCAATCAATCAATCAAAGACATTTATAGAGCGCGCTACCTACCCGTAGGGTCTCGAGGCGCTGGGGGGGGGGGTGCCGCTACTGCTCGAACAGCCAGGTCTTGAGCTTCTTCCTGAAGGAGCGGTGGTCTTGGGTCAGGCGCAGGTCGGCCGGGAGGGAGTTCCAGGTCTTGGCGGCCAGGTAGGAGAAGGATCTTCCTCCTGTAGTGGCTCTGCGGATGCGTGGGACGGCGGCGAGGGCGTGGCTGGCGGATCGGAGGTGGCGTTTGGGAGCGTAGAAGTTGATTCGGTTGTTGAGGTAGTTCGGGCCTTGGTCGTGGAGAGCTTTGTGTGCGTGGGTAAGGAGGCGGAAGGTGATTCTCTTGTTGACCGAGAGCCAGTGCAGGTCTCTTAGGTGTCCGGAGATGTGGCTGTGTCGTGGGATGTCGAGGATGAGTCTGGCTGAGGCGTTCTGGATGCGCTGGAGCCTCTTCTGGATCTTGGCGGTGGTTCCGGCGTAGAGTGCGTTGCCGTAGTCCAGTCGGCTGGTGACGAGGGCCTGGGTGACGGTCTTCCTGGTCTCTGTGGGGATCCACCGGAAGATCTTCCGCAGCATGCGCAGGATGTTGAAGCATGACGAGGAGACAGCGTTGACTTGCCTGGTCATGGAGAGGGAGGAGTCCAAGATGAAACCCAGGTTGCGTGCGTGGTCCGTCGGTTTGGGTGCGGTGCCCAGGGTGGGGGGCCACCAGGAGTCGTCCCAGGCGGAGGGCGAGGAGCCCAGGATGAGGACCTCCGTCTTATCTGTGTTCAGCTTCAGGCGGCTCATCGTCATCCACTCGGCTACCTCTCTCATCCCTTCGTGCAGGTTGGCTCTGGCGGCGGCGGGGTCGTTGGTCAGGGAGAGGATCAGCTGGGTGTCGTCGGCGTAGGAGATTATGTTGAGGTTGTGTTGGCGTGCGATGGCCTCGAGGGGGCTCATGTAGACGTTGAAGAGAGTCGGGCTCAGTGAGGATCCTTGAGGGACGCCGCAGATGACTTTGGTGGCCTCTGACTTGTACGGTGGTAGGCGGACTCTTTGTGTTCTTCCGTCGAGAAAGGAGACGATCCATTCCAGCGCCTTCTCCTGGATTCCGACGTTGCTGAGGCGCTGCACTAGGGTGCGGTGGCAGACCGTGTCGAAAGCCGCGGAGAGGTCTAGGAGGATGAGGGCCGCTGTTTCCCCGTTGTCCATCAGGGCTCGGATGTCGTCGGTGGCGGCGATGAGGGCGGTCTCGGTGCTGTGGTTGGCACGGAAACCGGACCGCGATGGGTCGAGGGATCCATTTGTCTCGAGGAAGGTGGCCAGCTGTTTGTTGACGGTCTTCTCGATGACTTTGGCAGGGAACGGGAGGAGCGAGATGGGGCGGTAATTCTTGAGTTCGGTGGGGTCTGCTGTGGGTTTCTTCAGTAGAGCGCTGAGTTTGGCGTGCTTCCAGCTCTCGGGGAAGGTGGCGGTGTCGAATGAGGTGTTGATGATGTCCCGCAGGTGGGGTGCGATGACAGCGTCGGCTTTGTTGAAGACGTGGTGAGGGCAGGGGTCGGTTGGAGATCCGGAGTGGACGGAGTTCATCGTGTGGACGGTGTCTTCGGTGTTGACCGGGGTCCAGGCGCGGAGGGTGGTGGTGGGTGGAGGTCCTGCGGTCGTGGCGTGCGTCGGTTGAGTGCTGAAGCTGTCGTGTATGTCAGCGATCTTGTTGTGGAAGTAGGAAGCGAGGGAGTTGCAGAGGTCTTGCGAAGGGGTGATGTCGTTGTTTCCGGCGTTGGGGTTGGAGAGCTCTTTCACGATGTTGAAGAGTTCCTTGCAGTTGTGTGCGTTGTTGTCCAGTCGGTTCTTGAAAGCCGTTTTCTTGGCGATGCGGATCAGTTGGTGGTGTTTCCGGGTGGCGAGCTTGAGGGTGGTCCTGTTGTCCGGCGTGGGTTCCCTTCTCCAGGCTTTCTCGAGGGCTCGGCAGTTCTTCTTGGAGCTCTTGAGTTCGTCGGTGAACCATGGGGCTCTCTTACTGCCGGGTCTGCTGGGCGGGGTCCTCAGTGGGGCGAGTTCGTCTGCGCAGTTGCTGATCCACTTCGTGAGGTTGTCGGCGGCCTGGCTGGGGTTCGCTGAGCTGGCCGGAGGGAGCTGGCTCAGGGAGGCGGCGAGCTGGTCGGCTGTGATCTTGTTCCAGCTTCTTCGGGCAACCTGTTGCTGGTGGTGGTGGGTCGTCGTTCTTCTGAAGGTGAAGTGGATGCATCTGTGATCTGTCCAGTGGAGTTCTGTGGCGTGGCTGAAGGCGATGTCTCTGCTGGATGAGAAGATGGCGTCGAGTGTGTGTCCGGCGAGGTGGGTGGGGGTGGACACCAGCTGCTTGAGTCCGAGGTTGGCGAGGTTGTCGAGCAGGGTGCTGGTGTTGCAGTCGTTGTTGTTCTCCAGGTGGAAGTTGAAGTCCCCCAGGAGGATGTAGTCAGCGGAGGGGAGGGCGTGCGGGCTGACGAAGTCGGCGATGTCCTCGCTGAATTGAGTGCGTGGTCCCGGAGGTCGGTAGATCAGGGTGCCTCTGAGGGTGGTCTTCGGGTCGGTGTGGATCTGGAAATGCAGGTGTTCGGCGGAGGGTGGGGTGTTGTCGGTGCTGGTCGTGATGTGGATGGTGTTCTTGTGGATGATGGCGATGCCTCCTCCCACCTGGTTGGTGTTGCGGTCCTTCTGGGTGATCTTGTATCCTTCTGGGATGGCGATGGCGATGTCGGGTGCTGAGGAGGCGTTCATCCAGGTCTCCGTGATGAAGGCAACGTCAGGGGCTGTGGTGTCGAGGAGGTTCCAGAGTTCGATGGCGTGTCTGTGGACGGAGCGGGTGTTGAGCAGGATGCACTTGAGGTGGTTGCTGCTGGTGTTCGGTTTGGCGGGTGCTGGTGTCGGGCAGGTCCTGATGCAGGTGAACTTGCAGGTGTTGCAGCTGAAGGGTCCGTGGATGCGTCGTGGGGAGGCTCTGCAGCATCCCGGGACTCGGCCGGTGTTGAGTGCGGTGAGGGTGGCGGCGGTGTACGTCAGGCGGGTCGGTCGGGGTCCTCGAGGGCCAGGGGTCCTGGCACTGGGCGCGGTCCAGGCGCGGACGGGCGTAGACGGGCTTACCTTTGGCACGCCTTCGGCGCACAATCGGCGCGCCCGCTGCGCGTGACCGCTGCGCGTTCGCACGGTCGCCATATAAGGCGAAGTGCGCGGGTGGGCGGAGCAGCTGGGAGGCGGGAGCGGGGAGGGAACAGAAGGAAAAAAGGGACGGGGTCAGCGGTGGTGGCGGGAGCGGGGAGCGGGGAGGGAAGGCGGAGGGCGGCGAGGTAGGCGGGCAAACAGGAAGGAAAACACACTAACACGGGCAGAAAATATAACAAAACAGGCACAGATGGATGACAAAACAAATCAAAAACACACTAACACGGGCAGAAAATATAACAAAACAGGCACAAATGGATGACAAAACAAATCAAAAACCGAAACGACAACAGCAGAGTCGGCCAGCAGCGAGGCAGGCAGCGAGGCAGAGGGCAAGGCGATGGGGCACACGCAGCAGCTGGTGGCCGTGCGGCGCGGGGGTGTCCCACAAGTGGGTCACACTCACCTGCGTCGCACGGTCGCCATATATGGCCAAGTGCGCGGGTGGGCGGAGCAGCTGGGAGGCGGGAGCGGGGAGGGAACAGAAGGAAAAAAGGGGCGGGGTCAGCGGTGGTGGCGGGAGCGGGGAGCGGGGAGGGAAGGCGGAGGGCGGCGAGGTAGGCGGGCAAACAGGAAGGAAAACACACTAAAACGGGCAGAAAATATAACAAAACAGGCACAGATGGATGACAAAACAAATCAAAAACACACTAACACAGGCAGAAAATATAACAAAACAGGCACAAATGGATGACAAAACAAATCAAAAACCGAAACGACAACAGCAGAGTCGGCCAGCAGCGAGGCAGGCAGCGAGGCAGAGGGCAAGGCGATGGGGCACACGCAGCAGCTGGTGGCCGTGCGGCGCGGGGGTGTCCCACAAGTGACCACGAGATTGGGGTGCCACCTTCCACATGCTTCGCTCGCTAACCACAGTTAGTTGATAGAAAAAACCCAGGGGGAGGATATTGATGTCATCCTTCTCAATATGACAATTTCCAACCATGTCCGTGATATGCTGTTCCAATCCCGGAGACCCAAAGCTTAAAACCACACAGTCACCGGGCAAGGATTTGTGGGATTTGCCGACCCAGGGTACTCTTCGAGCCATTTTTAAATCTGAAAAATGATCTTGCTTAATGCCAGTTCTATTGGCCAATAGATATAAAGTCCTGTTACTCTATGAGGACCAGTGTTCCTTTGAGCATAAGGGTAACCCAGGCACATTGGCCAAAACTATAGTGTAAGGTGTCGCTTCCGGGCATAGATGTAAGGATGTAGGGGCATGAAGATTATTGCTGACACATGGTTGGAGAGCCCTGGTATGGATGTCACCCTCTGTTGGTGCTAGGGAAGGAGGATCAACACTTGATCTGGGTTGAGTGATTCGATTAGCCTCTGGAACTGCTATAGCTGTGGATGGTTGGGGTGGGCGATACGCAGTGATTAAAGGTTGCCTATAGTCAGATATATTCGCCGTCTTTGAACCCAGCTCAACTCCCTGCCTCACACCAGGATTGACTGGTATAGCGCTCGAAGTATTGTGCTCACTTCTTGCCAACCTTCCCTCTATCTGGATCAGTTTTTCTAATAACGGGTTGATCAAAGCTAGAATTTTGTTCTTAACCCGTCTAAGAAAAGCATTCTCGGTCAAGCAGGTAGGTATATCAGGTAGGTATATCAGGTATAACAGTGGTGGTAGGTGAAGTGCATATATTTTCACAGGTGTTATTAGGCTTTAAATTGCCTCCACATCCAATTTCGCCCGCCTTGCGTTTGGCCGCTCTTGGTGCCGTTTAATTGGCCTTTAAAGGACCACAAGCTTTCCTTTTTTTTACGGAGGTTCCCCGCCACATACCTGACTTGACTTCTGTCTCCTCGTTAGGACCATAGGGGTCTTTGGGGGTGTTGACAATGCTTTCCCGACTAGAAGTTGGTATGTTCAAGTGGACTAGGAAGGTTTTTCTAGACTGTAGTGTTCCATCCTTTGTAACAGTATCTTCTAGAAGAGGTGGCAATATTGTACTACTGGATGGCTGTAAAGGTTCCAGAGACAGCCTACGTTCAGTGAGCTGGATCTCATGAATTAAAGCTGATTCAGCCCTGGAGAGAAAGGCGTCTACTGTCCCCACTACCCCTGAGCCCACACCCACCTTACGCTTGTTCATTGTTAACCAACCACAAGATGACAACAACAGAAGGAGTAAATGAATCTAAATCTACCAGGAACAGTGTTTACGAGCCACACCTTAGAGGAGTGGCCGAGCCCAGTCTCTTCTGGTCTCTGACGGGCTCAGACGGGCCCACCCTTGGTTCGGGCTTCATCCATGCGCGCCCCGCACCACGGGGGGAGAGGCAGCGCTTTATGCGCGATGGCCACGCCTCCCCCTCAGTTGCGGCAGAGATGGTGTTGCACCCTGGGGGCTATAGTCCTCACCCAGGGTGTTAGGGGTGGTGCAGGGGTGTGTAGCAGCGTGTCCCATGTCCCTGTGATCCTGGTCGCAACTGGGGTCTCTTACAAACTGTCAGACGTCCCACTCGAGCATTGCACCCAAGGTAAGACAGCAAGGAAAGTTTCTAAAATACTGTTAAGGGATTCCATAGCTGAGGCTCAAGAAATGAAAATCAAATCCCCAAAGAGGATTTCCATAAGTGAAGAACCTTGAGGTGGAAGGGATCAGACAAGATAGGAAGTGGACATGACGCATCTGGAACGTAGAGAGCAAAAAAAGAGGTTCTGAGCCAAGGAGACATGTATGACACAGATGCACAGAATTTTAAACAGAGTTCGCTTGTCGGGCGGAAGCTGTGAAGCTGGGGCAGTAAAGATTTGGCTCCTGGCCCAGTGGTTAATTTGTAAAATAACAAGCATTTACAATGCAACGGTCTCGCCTTTGCAAAAGTTAGAGCTATTGGCATTGTACATGACAAATTTTTTATTTGTGTGTTGGTTTTGAAAACAGATAAATAAATGGCATTGTCATTTACAATGCCAATAGCTTAATCTCTCGCAAATGCGAGACCTATTGCATTTGCATCCACACACAGAGCCACACACACACACACCCAGCCACACACACAGGTGGGAGGTGACGGTGACTTGCGGGTTCAGGGCTGGGAAGAGGAAAAGGGAGGTGAAGGCTCAGGGTTAGACAGGATGCGAGGGTGACCTGAGGGTTCAGGAGTGGGTAGAGGCAAGGTGAGGGTGACTTTAGGTTTGAGGGCTCAAGGGTGGGTAGAGGTAAAGGGAGCGGAGGGTGACATGAGTGTTCAGGGATGGCTAGAGGTAAGGGTGACTTGAGGGCTCATGAATGGGTAGAGGCAAAGGGAAGTGAGGATGACTTCAATGTTCAAGGGTGGGTAGAGGTTAAAGTAGGTGAGGGTGACTTGATTGGATAGCACGGTATTGTACGCCCTATCATTGTACAGTATGTGATTTCACTGTATGGTATGGGTTGTTTTTTATGGCATGTTATGGTGTGGCCTATTATTGAATAGGATGGTATGATGTAGTATAAACTTTAATCGTACTGTATGGTATGGGCAGCTATTGTGTAGTGTGGTATGGTATTGTATGATTTATTATTGTATAATATAGTATGTTATGGTCTGTTATTGTATAGTATGGTTTAGCGTGATAAGTCATGGCCTGTTATTGTATATTGTGGTACGAGTATGATATGGTGTGTGATTGAGGCATACAAACTATAACCCTGTAAGAGCACACATACACATGCATTTAGGCAGGTTTCAATATTACCAGTTGATACAATTTAAAAATATGTAACTTACATTATCTTTCCCAAGTTAGGTAGGAGGGGGGCATTACACAGAATTCGAACAAAAGCACCCTTAATGAATACTGCAACATGTAACTTTAAAAAAATTAAATACATTGTATTGTTATGCAGCTCAGAAGACATAACTGTATAAGACTTATTGGAAAGTGAAGTTTTGAATAATCTGGAAGGCAATTAAAGAGCATGGGGAGCTGTAGGCCCAGGACATAAAAACCACAGCTAAATAACGAGACAGAACAGCAAAGAAGTGTGTAAAAAGACTAGATAAACAAACAATATACACTCCAAAAAAAAAGTATTCCAATGAGAGCGCAAGCAGCAGAACACTAATCAAGAAATGAATCAGTACTTGGCCCATGCTCCAGGGAAGAAAACAAAATGACAAACGCAAAGTAAAGCCAGAATGCGCAGACGCGCAGTCTCAATCGCAACCCACTCGATAAAGAATGTATACCCGGACTAGAGCCTCAGCCACCTATCATAGTCAAAGTGTGCCAAACCTATGTTATGTTTTACCCCGGACCCATATGTCACATTTAGACACTGACATCCGTCAAGATGCATGCATGCTCCCGGACCCACACAGAACAGACCAAGCCCATCATGACACCAAGATACATGCATGAAAGTCTTGGCCCCGAACTACATGTATATATCGGCCCCTGATCGCTCCGCCTACAACATACGCATGCTTACTCTTGTCCTGTCGTCTTCCTGCATAGGAAGCATGTATGCCTGATGTGGAAATTGGAATACCACCTCCCTCAGGACCTCTTACATGCCAGCCACAGCAGTCATCTCCTTCCCAAGAAGCCTGCAGGCTAGCCATAGCCACAGCCTTTGTGACAGATATTACGGATGTAAGGTCTACTTTCAAAGGACCCATTCATACTTTCCATCTTCCACCTACCAGATCAATAGACTGTCCCGAGTAAAACCAGGCATGTAGCCCTAATGACTGGTCCACTCAACGCGCCGATACTATGCATGCTTGCCCATCTACCTTCCTGCTAGCCGCAGCCCAACCATAACAGTCGTTTTTACCCACAAACTACTGCATAACTGACCCTAAGCTACAACTCAACCCTCCTCCCTCATCCCATACCTGCATAGCAGTCACCCTCCTTAGTTCCACATCATTGAACCAGAATACATTTTTAGTGCGCAGGTTTTTGTAATGTAAGAACAATACCCTTCATGCCCGCCCGAAGACACATACCCCACATACACACACAAAACTGCACTTAAATAAAAGCCTACACTTTTAAAACATACACCCCGAACAGAAACATACCAAAGAAAACATTGCGCATACCCTCTCTCCAATGGAAACGGACACTGACGTGGGGGGTGGGGGCCTGACGTGGATGAGCCCTCCCGCAGTCACAGGACATTTCAACGGTACAGAGTTGTGAGAGAACGTCCAACTGTGAGAAACATGATGCACGTATCACGGTAGACACATTCGGGCATTTAAATTTTTTTTTAGCGAATTGTTTTCGCCGACAACTCTTTCCGATCCACTGTGAAACGTTTTACGCCTAAAGGTATAAGGGAAAGAAACGTTAAGCCGCAGAACAACAGAAATATAAGGTAACAGCAGAATTCTGTTCTTGTGACAACTTCTCCCGAAACACCTGCTCCGAGGGCGGTGCGATGCAGAACGCACGCCGCATATCTCTCAAAGATTGAGAGTTGAGGGCTGCAGCGAGCTCATCAGCCGGAGACACACACCCTTGCAGTCCGAAGCGGAAGCACCATTAAGGTTCAGTGGAGATCCTTTTCCAGATGCCTTTGTGCTGGATCCCCTCTCCATAGCAACTGTGAAAACCGCGGAGGCTTTCTCCAGCCCAATCACGACCACTGCCATTCCACCATTTTGGGTCACGTTTGCAGATGTTTTGTCAGACTGAGAAGATACCTTTTCGGTTATCTTTCTACCCATGCTCATCGCCTTGCCTCACGCTTTCGGCAAAGGAGGTTCAGACCAACAAACACCGGCCTCCAAAAAACAGATCTGCAGGAATGCAGACCAAGGGACAAAAGACTCATAGGGAGCACCTAACTAACAACTGATGGGATGGGGGAGGAGTTGTGTTACGGTAAGGTACTGCTAATGCTCACCCATTCACTGCCTTACTTCGAAGTAAGGCAGTCTGTGATAGAATGAAGCCAATGCCATAAAATGCATAGTCGGCATGCTACAAAATAACATAACGAACTGCACTCATCGTAACTCGTAACTGTGTGTACGTTTGCGTCCTTGTGCAACGCCAAAGACCGTGCTGCAACACATGCCACGGAAACCCCAAACAGGACCACATGACTACAAAGCTAGCAGCAACACACCGGTGCTGTCTCCCGTTTTGAAGGCCTGCCATTACACTGAGTTTGTGGCATAGGAAGCCTGGGGGGTTCTGCTGGTCTCTTCGAACGTAACACTCTAAGGGAGCTTCCTGGCCTCGGACTTCCACACACACCCTGAGACGGGTCCTGGTTCTTCCGAAACCCCCTTTTCGGATACTTAGGCACTGGTGTTGTCCCTATGCCACCCGTCTTGCCTCCGTACGTACATAGATAGATGAAGTCACTGTTGGGAAATGGAAGTAGGAATCCGAAACAGCAACAGGTCGGCGGACTGGGCAGAGGAGGCACCGACTTACCCAGGGGGGCAGCTCCGCTGTGGAGATGCGGAGCTTCACCGACTTCTCCTCATCCTCCAGAAAGGCCAGGGCCCGCGAGAGCCGGGAGCCCTTGGCTAGCTTGTTCTTCGGGCGCCGTCTTCGGAGGAATGCCAAAAAGAAACATTGGCGAAAAAAAAAAAATAACATCCGCCCACCGCCGCAATGACGATCGCAAGGGGGTGAAAAAATGTATGGAACGCCCACGAATCGCCTCAGACAATGACGAACGCCTCTCTCTTCCAATGGCTAGCCTCCATTTATGGAGCTAGCCAATGGAAGAGAGAGGCGGGACAAAGCCACATACTGTTCTCAAAAGATTTTGCTACGCAGCGGACGCCAGGCGAAACCTAAAAAGTACTGGGGCTCTCCTCAGGAGGCAGCGCTAACAGGGAATATACTGGTGCAAACTGCCTCCTGACTAGAACCCAGGCACTTATTAATCTGGAGAGGACTTGGCTTGATGGCTAGAGCTGCTGATTTCGGAGCTGGGGACCTGGGTGCGAGTCTCAGCGTGGCTCAACATCCTGTAACTCTGGGCAAAATCACGTGCCTTCCAAATGAGTGTGTCCTTAAATGGTGCTATAAGAGCTGTGTTGAGGAGTAGGTGCCGGTGCTGAGCACCGGAAAGCACTGGTTCAAATTAAGCACCAGGCCCGAGATAATTCTTATGAGACCGCTGCAGCTTGCATCACCCCACTGTCAGTGCCAGCACTGCCAAGTACATGTATCTGCCCTGCCTACCACCTAGCACACACCCACACACCTGCACGCTGATGATGGTTATTTTTATACTTTGAATTCTTAAACACTCTGTTGATCTGCTACTCTTTAAAATTGACAGACAGCAACCCCATGTGGCAGACTCTCATAAACATATGCAGGTGTTAAAAAATAGGTCTGTGCCGAGCACCGGGAACCGCCTGCACAAATTAAGCAGATGTTGGAAGGGGAAGAGTGAGTCTTAGCATACCTCTATAGTGTGTTTGGAACTAGGTTTGACTCCCAAACTTTTTATTGTGCTCTTAGATTCAGGAACGTTAGCCCAGAGTTATTAGCCCTGAACTGGGAGAACCATACAAAAGGGCTGGAACCAGTTACAAGATTTTTTTTTTCTCCAGATTTTTTTTTTTCTCCAGATTTTTTTTCTGTCCGATGGAGTCCCTCCATTTTTTTCTTCTCTTTTACTGATAATGATATACTTTGGAAGGTTATTGTTAGGTGGTGGAACAGCTGTTTCATCTGCAGAAGTGTAGAATTGGACACCAAGACTTCTAAATAGTGCAGATAAAGGCTGGACATGGATGTTGCTCAAACACAGGGATAGAATTGAACCCTGTACACCTCCAGAAGGGTTGGAGTAGGGATGAGGAAAGCTGACCCATCTTCATGTATTGTGTTCTGTTCATAACATTACTGGTCCTGGAAGGGCAAACTCCGTCTAGTGCGAAATTGGGGTGATTTGATAATCGATGGCAAAAGCTGCCAAAAAATCGAGTAAAATTAAACAGCCGCCTCCACACCTCTACTTCTGCGCATCAGTAAGAAAGAAATGTGTTTCAAGATGTGAACACAGCTGCTTAGCAACAAGTTTCACCAAGAGGTTTGCTATCGCAGGTAGAAAAGTGCTAATTTTATACTTAGAGAGAATTGATGGATCCAGAGGTGTCTTTTTCAGACGAGGATTTACTAGTGCGTGTTGAAACCTGTTTAAGGAAAGGATTGATGAAGCTTCCTATAGCGTCATGTGTGCAGGATGGACTTCAGTGAGAAATATTTATTAGTAAGGGATCAAGAGGGGAGCCTGGTCTGCACCCTTCACCAGTGGTTCGGGTTCCTTGCTGGATGGCTCTAGGAAGCCAAACCGTGTTGTCTCTGGAGTCCTGGAAGAGGGCAGCGCAGTGTTTTCACCAGAAGAAGCCTGAAGGATTTGACAGATGCAACATACACCCCACCAGACCCCAACCAAAGGGAAGACCTCCAATTTCTTAAGCCCAACACGCCTATGATGTTGCTGCCGGCGTCTAAAATGGCCTCTGCTTCCGTACAAGTCAATGGGGAAAATACATTCATCTGATTTCTTGTTAAATCTCCGTCTTTGCAGCTTGTAAATCTTGGCATGTATGTGTTAGTGACCTTATCAATGAAAATGTGACCAGATAATTCCAGAGGTGCTGGGAAGGTTTCATTAAAAGGGAGATTGGAGGGGCCTGAAAGTTTCTTCGCTACTTTGAAAGCGTATTTCTGTTGATTCTTCTGTCTCCCTGTCTCGGTGTCATTTTCCCCCTGTTCAGGTGGTTTTGAGTTGTCAGAACTCTGCCCTGGATGGCTTCAGGCAGAGGCTCATACAACTCTCCCACCCTCATTTACCATGGACGTCATTTAGGCATCGCCAGGGGTAGCAGCTACGACCCCCAGCTTGCCCCTTGGGCCCCCTGGCACTGCTTTTGCGGCCCCTGAACTCAGAGGAGGCAAATTCAGAGCCAAGAACACAGGGGCAGCCCCTGCCTTATACAAGTTGGTTGAGGCTCTACTTGCTTTGCTTTCTCTTCGTTTTTTAATTACACTAATAGTGAATAGTGAAGCATTATTCACTATTGGTGTAATAAAAAATGGAGTACAATTAGCTGGAGTATAGTTCAAGTTCAAGTTCAGTAATTTGTATAGCGCGCTACTCACCCAGAGGGTCTGGCAGTTGAGGTAAGTACAAAAAAAAGAAATGCTTCAAAATGTGTGTTGTGTCCGAGCTTGTGGGTGACTGTGAGTGTGTGCAAGTGTGAGTATGTGTGAATGAAGTTGAAAGTCAAAGGGCATGTGATGTCACTTCCGCTACCCCCGGCATTGTGGTTAATTGACGTTCATGACCTTTACCCCCTCGATGCCGGTCAGTAGACCAGGCTAAAAGAGACACATCAGTATATTAAGAGGAATATCTGCAGTTTCCACAAGGACAAAAGCCAGATAGTGAGAAATGGGAAGCCCCTTGCAGTAGTCCTTGTCTGTAGGTGTGGACATTGAAAGCATGCATAGGTGACATAGGATAGTAAATGGGACATGCACTTGGAGATGGCCCACAAGGCCACTGAGCCGAAGGCTGGCAGGTGATGCACATCTACCTTAAGCACAGGGTGCCAATCTGTCATGGCCTCCTTGCTTTTCTTTTGAATTAGATGAACATACATTTCAAGAATGCTGTGGGTGAGCGGGAAACTCTTCTAGTCACAGCTAATGCAAAGTGTGCCTGCTTTAGGGTTACCACTGGCCTTCTTTGTGGGGACCAGAACCCAATGGAATCCCTGAATCACAATGTGCTTTTTAAATTGACTGGGGAAATAATAGTTTATTTTTTTAGTACTTCATTCCATATGTTTGACATTTGTAAGCATTGTAACTGATATATGTTAACATTTCCCACTTTCTGTTACTCAATTTATTGACCTCAGTATGGGAAGTCTGTCTTCCCAGGATTTGAATATGTGCCCTTCTGAGCACCACCCTTTTCAGTCACATGGTTTTAACTCACTGAGCCACCCTGCTATGATGAAGGAAGGACTATGCTTGGCTGATAAGAAAATAGTATTCAGTTTCAGCTCTTGACATTTGATTCAAAACCTCCAATCAGATGGAGCACTGCTTTGCTAATCACCCCGATGGCATGCCTACCCTTAAGATTGCTGCCCAGTGTACAATATTTCACAATGGGATATTTCAGTGTGTAAGGGAGGAGCTTTATAACTCACAAAATAAAGGGGGTAAGAGGTACCTCTCCTAAACTTGCCTCATAACCGAATAACCTGACACACACAAAAAAGAATTGGAGAAAAAATAAAACACATACGGACGAGTGTGACGCAAACAAACTGCTAAATGTGTTAAAAGTGCCCTCATCCACTAATAGTGGCATGCTTCATCATTGGGCTTGCTGACAACATCCCCGCGCAGACCAACGCCTGGGATGGAGCCTAAGGGAGGGGAAGACAATACAAATATCAAAGTCTATTGAATCTTAACGTGCAGAGTCTAAATCAAATCAAATCAAATCAAATAAGCTTTTATTCAATTTTATCAAAAAAAATCATAAAAGCGTACAAGTACAATTTATGCAAAAGAATTAAGAACAATTTTCACTTGAACAAGGTTACAAAATAGATAAAACATTTCTCTAAAATTTAAAATCTACAGCAGTCATTGGACAAAGGGCCTCGTGTTACACTGATCAGTCAATATTGACGTGTACTACTTAACTCATTGAGTTTCTAAATTTCATCACTGACATCAAAAAACGGGAAGCAGCAAAGATAACATCCACATCTTCTAAAAGCAATAATTTCAAATATGCAGGTTTACATGTTCTTATCCCCCAGCGCTTAAGTAAGGGTAGAAGGAATAGTTTCCTCGGGCTGGTATACAGATTACAGAAGAACATGATATGAATATTACTTTGTGTTGAATGGTCATCGCATGGGCATGTTAATTTCAGCGAGGCCCAATCATTCTGTTTCGGTAGAGTGACCAAGCGGAAGAAAATCCCTAGGCGCAGCCTAGTCAAAAGCATGCGAGGATAGGGTGCTATTTCAATTCCAAGGTAAGATTGTAGGCCTTCGGTAGGGGTAATTTGCTGATAGCTTAGGATTGTACCTTTAAGTTTCTCTATATCCCATCTTGCACTTTCTAGGTGTGTAATTAGTAGTTTTTTAAGGGCCGGCCTAGTCATGCTTTGTAAAGTCTCTGGATCATCGTAAAATTCAGAGTATCCAATGTTAGAGAACATCGTTTGTACATATCGCAGCCATTTGACTTTTGCTGCACCATCCAGAGCCATGCAGTCTTTAATGAGGTTTCTATTCAATTTACACTCCTCTGTAGTCCAAATCTTATGCCAAAGCAAACAAGGTGATATTTTTATGATGTCACTAAGGTATTTAACGCCGGTCTCAATGTGAGTCATAAAAGTCGACGTAGATTTTGACACACCCAGTAGGTAACAAATAAAAATGTTCTCACAAGTTTGTAACGAGGACACATTCTCAAAGCCCCAGAGACCTGCGCCATATGTAGCCATGGCTATACACTTTGCCCGGTAGATCTGTAACATTTCTCGAATGGGTTTACCCCCAATTTTGCCTGCAAAGGTTCGTAGAGCACCTATGGCACGACTGAAGGCGAGTTTCCTAGCTGACACTGCATGTTTCCACCTTCCCCACCTGTCAAACACGATGCCCAGGTAGCAAAATGTGTCTGTTATGGCAATCTTTTGCTGGTCCAGATATATTGAGCATGGGGTCTATTGTTCTTTTGGGAGCAGGACATGGAGAAAGTTTTAGAAATGTTCACCTTCAAGTTTCTTTTACCCATATAAGATGAAAATTCATTTACTGCTCTCTGCAAGCCTACTTTTGTCCTTGACATGATTGCCGCATCATCGGCATATAAAAGAATGGGTACGGGCCTGCCATTGACAGCCGGGTAATCGCTTGACTCTCAGCGATAGAATTTATATAAAATGTAAAAAGCAAGGGCGCAAGTATGCAGCCTTGCCTCACCCCTCTGTTTATGGCGAATTTTTGGGAACATTCCCCCTGGGTCCCAAATCTTACTCTAGCCCCTGCGTCTCTGTATAATTCTTTAATGAATGTGACAATAGTTGGGTCCACCCCAATGTCCTCCAACGTCGACCAGAGCAGCGCGTGGTCCACGCAGTCGAATGCGGAGCTGAGGTCGACAAAGGTTACAAATAGGTCCCCTTTTTTGGCCTGCGTGTACTTAGAGACTAATAGCGACAAATTTAGACATTGCTCAAGTGTCCCTAGTCCCTTTCGGAACCCATATTGGAACTCTGAGATGACCTTTTTCTCTTCTTCCCAGTGTTGTATCTTCTTGAGGAGAATCCTTCCTGCGACTTTCATAAGTCCGTCCAGTAGCGATATTGGATGGTAACAAGCAGGGTCGTCCCTGTTCCCTTTTTTAAATATGGGGACTACAATCGCGTCCGACCAGGTGGTAATGAAACCGCATTTATTTCCCATATTCAGTACATTAGTTAACAAAGGAACCCAAAAATCCGGCTCTGATTTATAAACATCCACTGGGGTGTAATCAGGGCCGGGGGCTTTGCCTAAGGCACTTTCTCTAAGGGCATCTTCCACTTCTAAGGTAGTAAATACCAGTTCAATCGGGTAAGGGGGTGCTGGGGAAACAGTTAGACGATTATCCTGTATTATACCATCTGCAGATGAAATCACCCTACATGGGTTCAGGGCATTCCCCTGGGTATTGTTAGAATAAAGATTACCATAGTGTTCTACCCAGAGCTCACCCGTTATGGCTACTTCCACGGAGTTATCTCTATCTCTTGATTTATAGACAGATCTTATAACTTTCCAAAAGGCATTACTGTCCTTATTCCTAGCGGCTTCCCCCAAAGCTTCCCAGGCCTCCTTCTTCAGTGTCGCCCTCCGCTGTTTGATAGCCAGCTTATAATCTTGTCTCGCCTGACGAATTTGAACCCTATCTTTTGGGTCAGCAGACAGGGCTTTCTTTAAATTTTTCAATGTAGATGTGCATCTAGAGTCAAACCACCCACGAGTATGCCTCCCATTGTCCTTGCAGGTCCTAGTCAGTGCATTTTGTATATGACGCTGTATGTTAGAAAATGCAGCCATAATGCTCTTTGGGTCAGTATCTTCCTCTAAGCAGGCAAAAATGTCTGTGGAACAAGAGGATAGGAGGTTTTGAAAGAAGGATGTTGGGTTCATTTTCTCCCATTTAATTACATACCCGTTAGTCTTAGTTAGGGTAACCTCATATGGGTATGAACCCCTACTAGGTTCCTTTGCTTTACCCCCCATCAATTTTACCCCGAAGGTGATGGGATAATGATCGCTCATAGGGTCATCCCCAATTTCCCAGTAGGTTATAAAATCAGGATAAGTTGGTGATATAAACGCAAAATCAATTGTGGTTTTACAACCTCTTCCATTATACGTTGGGGCAAAGGGAACCGGGGGGGAGCATGCCTGGTTGATAAAAGTGAGGTCAAAGGTGAATATAACGTTGTTAAGAAGAGACCCCATGTTGGTATGGGAGAAGTGCAAAGGACCATCCTCCCCGAGATCTGACAGGCCGCACAAACCTAGCTCAGAAGACGGGCAGATGGTACAGTTGAAGTCACCCACCCACATCATTATATAATCCCCTGTACCTTGATCTCTCAGTTTGTGGATATGATGCATCATAATGTTCATATTTGATTCCACTTCACTAATTGGTAAATTGTTATAAAAGTTCACAAGAATCACACTTTGCGAAGTGCCCCATTTAAGTGATATGATTTGAAAATACTGACTGGATTGGAAATTGCAAACTTTTACATCCC
The DNA here is from genome assembly GCF_964263255.1 of Lissotriton vulgaris. Classification (NCBI taxonomy): domain Eukaryota; kingdom Metazoa; phylum Chordata; class Amphibia; order Caudata; family Salamandridae; genus Lissotriton; species Lissotriton vulgaris. Next base: position 1,901,300,152 of record NC_141693.1, read on the forward strand.
CTACATTCGAGATGTATGTGCACAAGCCCCCCTTGTTGCGACCCTGGGCTGATGGCACAGCAGGAGAATGAAAGGTTCGGTAGCCCAACATGTGGGCTTCCTCTATAAGCCAGGTTTCTTGAAGACACAGCATGCCATATTTCTGCACAATCTCCAGCCAAGGTTTGTGGGTGATCTTACTACCAAGGCCTGCTACATTCCAGGAAAGAAGAGAGTGCATTGGGTTTCTATGTTCCTGTGGATGATGCCCTCCATTCCCAGTTGTGCCTTTCAGATCTTGCTAGTGTGCAGGCTCTGCCTGTCGTGTAACCTGGGCAGTAAGAGCGTGATGTTCAGGGGGGTTTAAGTCTAGCCCAATGTGACTTGGCACTTGAGATCTAGGCATTGATTTTTCACTCGAATCAGTCTCCATTGGGGGATTATAAGCATTGATGGGGATTGAAGCAACACTCATTCCCAGTCAATCCACCTGATCCAGACACTCAAACCTATTCATAGTGGGCACTCCTTCCCACCAGTTATTAATGGGTTGCCAGCCATCCCCGTGTCCTTTCCATCTGCAATTGTGAACTATTGACCAAGCCCCAGGTGGCTCAACAGTCTGCTTTGGAGGATAGAAGAAAGTAAGGGGTCTGATGACAATAGATTGGTCAGTATCACCTGAATCCCATGAAGTGATATGTTGGGCTGTGTGGGGGTCTGCAAATGAAACCACTATGCAGTCGCCAGGGATGGATTTATGGGTACAACCCACCCATGGCACTCTCCTAACCATTAGGACCCTACTCCTAAGAGTGTTGGGAAGCTGCCTATTGACGTTAAGCCAGTGAATCACCTTATTCTTTAGGGACCACTGGGTCTCCATAGAATGTGGGTCAAGTGCTGGTACACCAGCCAAAACAACGACATAGGGTCCGGCGTCAGGAGGGAGATCAATATAACCCCCATGAAAGTTCTGGCGGCCATGGTACTGATTCGCTATGCGTGCAGTAGGAGGCATATTAATCTTATTGGGCTTGTGGGCAACCTTAGGAACTGGTTTAGGTAAGGTCAGGTTCTCAGGGCCTTTTGTCACTGGTATTGAGAGTTTTGGTATGATGGGAGCAGGAACATTTGGCTTAGACCGAGGTTTGGGTATTGGGGTAGGTTTAGGTGGGGGTAGAGGCAAGACAGGGGGCACCATTTCAGGGGCAGGGGAACTAACGTCAGTTACTGGAGCCGGATGGATACCATCATCACCATCCTGGGGAGTACCTTCAGCAATACGGGGATAACTTGCTTCCAGTTGCTTTAGGCTATGAGTGGCCAGGGAGACTAAGGTCTTATCCATCGCTAGAAGATTATTCTCGATACGTGAAAGTCTGAGTTCCAATGGTGACAATAACTGTTTTAATGTGACCCAGACTGTTTTAAGAAAATCTTCGTCATCACCCCCCTTGTCTCTATCCCTCCGTGGCTCACTTTGCCCTCCCTCTGTAAGTTTCTCGCCGTGTGTGGGGAAAGGCCCTAAAATAGGGTCACGGGCCACGTTAAGGTTGCAGTGTTCCTTGCCCCCCCCTATTAGATGGCTATCCAAGTTTGGCACTTCTATGGTCTCCCCCGTGGTGGGTAGTGTTCGCCTACTGTTAAAGAACTGCGACCTTGCAATTTTGGCTTTTTTGCGAGCGTAGGCTGACCTCGCGTTACTTTTCTTTTTTAGAGTTGGGCCATTTTTATTTTTATTTTTATTTTTCGCTACAGGGGGAGGGGGGTCAGGACTGTCAGGCAAAATAATGGCAGTTCCAGGTCCAATAGGCACGATTCCCTCGGAAGTTTTAGGGGGCACGGCAGTTAAGGTGGGTAGAGGCTCTAGTGGAGGGGAAAGAGAAAGGGGAACATGGTGAACATCAGCGTTAATTAACAGTGAGTGAGGGCAAGAAGCTTGTTGTGGTGATGCAGCAGACGCAATTTTCCCCAGAGAAGATTTTTTAGAATGGGCAAAGGTCTGTGAAAGCCTACGTGTAGCGTCAAGCTCAACTGACACCCTCTTCTGCATTTTAGTGATTTCAGCGTCAATTGCCAGGTTAGTCTTCACAAGAAAATCATCCAATGTCCCGCTGGGCTTACTCAGCCCCATTGCAGTTTTACTGCGACTGCCCCGTGTACTCATGGTAAATCTGAATTACAGTACCAACAATGTGCTTAATGATAGCAATAGGCAAGCCAGTTAATACGAACCAAGGGGGGTGGGCCAGGCCAGTCCTCTTTGTCCTCGAACGGCCTCAAATGGCCCGCTCTTAGCCCGGTCTTCGCCCGCTTCTTCGTCCGCGCGCGTCCCGCGTTCGCTTTCGGGGCGGAGTTAAAATGGAGGAGGAGAGGAGGGGGCGGGAAGAGGAACCAGGTGCGCGCGGTGGACGGCGCAAGCACTTCTGGTCCTCGCAGTCCCGCTCCCTAGGCAGGTGACGTTAGTGGCTCTCCCCCCTAGAGAACAGCGATGGTGACCGAGCTGGTGTGCTCCCAGGTCACTGGAAGGGCTCCAGAAAGTGCTCCGCAATTCAAAATGCCCCAAAATCCGGCCTCAACAGAGTCCACACTGTGATGCAGATCACGAGCGGCCCCTGCGCCAGCGGGGGCCGCGAGGAGTCTATAAGCCTGCAGGAAGGTCGGAGGGAGGAGGGGGCTAGAGGAACCAGGTGCGCGCGGTGGACGGCGCAAGCACTTATGGTCCTCGCAGTCCCGCTCCCTAGGCAGGTGACGTTAGTGGCTCTCCCCCGCCAGAGAACAGCGATGGTGACCGAGCTGGTGTGCTCCCAGGTCACTGGAAGGGCTCCAGAAAGTGCTCCGCAATTCAAAATGCCCCAAAATCCGGCCACAACAGAGTCCACACTGTGATGCAGATCAGAGTCTAAGTATAATGATGATTAAAACTGCTGCAGGAATATCCCAATAGCATTTATTCTTGGATTCTCTGGCCAGGATTAAAAATACTCTACAGGACGGTGATGATCCCTTATTGAAGTCTAAGAAGTAGAAAGGATCTGCCTTGCTTCCCCTTGGACTGCTGGTGGTACTGGGGTTCAGGAAACCTACTAACAAGCAGCTTCCATCCATTGCTGCTTTGAATCTTCCAAGGTGGTAGGAGAATGCACAACTGGTTTCGAGCTCGCTGTGCCACAGCACTCAAGCTACATGTCCCTGATGACGCCCAACGAGGAGTAAAACATCTGAGTTTGGATATTGGGCTATTTAGGGAGTACATGACCTAGCTCTTTAGGCTAGAGGGGCCCTTTTGAGATTGGTTAAGGCTGATTTGCATATGGCTGGTCCTTGTCTGTGATGGCAATGAAACTATACATAATGGGATGTGATCACAGTATCTTACTATGGTTTGAATTAGTTCAAGCAGTTGCTATGCATTGCTGTTTTGCTATTTAATGTTCCTATGGAGGAGGAAAATGTATAGATACAGGCTCGTAGTGTCACAGGACTCCCTTCACCGTTGAGGGCCAGCAAGACAGAAACAAACGAGGGACAGCTTTTGTTCCAGTTTAGAGGAGATGCATTATTGCAGCTTAGGTTTGAGTGTTCTTTTAAGAATGGATTAAGGCAGATTTGCTCACGCCTGGGTCTTCTCTGTGATGACAGAGACACGTTAAATAGAGTGTACTCAGAGCAATTTCCAGGCCTGCAGAACCAGGCACAGCACACAAAATGAGGCATGCCAATCCTCACACAGCACATCAGATGAGGCCTTCAGAACCTACATTCCAGATGTGGCCTCCGGGTTGTGTGCAATGTTACAACTGAGGGCATAAAATCTAAAAGCAATATGACAGGTGGACCCCAGTACGAGGCACAATATTTCTGCCCTCGAAAGCTCAACACAATATTCCAAATGAGGTCTCCTTAACCAGATACAACATGCTAGATGTGGTCTCTGGAAATGAGTAAAGTTTGTTTTCTGGTATTTGTAAATGTGCCCCTGCAAGTAGTGTAACCACCAAATGTTGCTGCTATGTTTAATCTATTCTGGGCTTGCATATCTGAAAGGTAGGTGCATGCATTGAGGTGGGACCACTTTAAGGGTGGTGTGACCATTCCAGCCGCAGCAGGCGCTGAGCTGAGGGTGGGGGTCGCTGTGTATAGAAATAACTTATGGGTTTAAAAACCACTGGCTACAGAGTTCTTTGTGTGTCCAGTAATTTTCAGGCAACAATAAAAATGTCAGGATAACTCTAGTGATTAATATACCTGCTAGGGAGAGATCCGAGTTTTGTCTAGTGGCAGTTCTGACTCATCTTAAAGAAGAACAGAGTGTTAAAGTGCCTGCTGCAAAGAACGTGTACCAGTCTGATCACAGAAATGCATTTTAACTTGATAGCTCAGTGGGTTACTGCTTTTCTCAGAGAGATCTTTTCTTACTTGTAGTTCGTAAGTTGCAATCATAACATAGCACTATGACCTAAGAATTGCCACCAAAGAGCTGCATGCAAACTATATGGCATAGGTTAGAATGCTATGTTTTTTCCCCAGTCTTTCATTATCATAATGTTGCTAAAAAGTATTTCTTTGGATAGAAATACATTGTTATTGTATGAGAGAGGGGCTATGGAGAGATTAGGGGCACTGTTAGGGGCTTGTAGTGAGGAAATCCACGGAGAAGGTGGTCACGGGGGCAGAGGAGGAGGGGTGGAGGAGTGTATAGCACCAACAATATTGTGGCACCAGGCGCCACCAGCACTAAAGAAAGTCCTACTATATTTAGCAACAATGAGGTGTGGTGTGTGAGGGTCAGATATGTGCTCTGGTCATGCTGTGGCAGCCTTCAGGTTGCTACTAGGAGTGAGGGTTAGATACCACATGGTTAAAGAGAGGGCAAGAACATTTTCTCTGTGGAATCTGGAAGGAGAGATCTAAGATTTTTTTCAATGCCGCCTGGTAGACCGGTAACCAGTTCAAAACCTTTGCAGTCTGGTCCAGCCAAAATTTATTTCCCAGCTTTGTATTTTAGATTTGAAGGATCTAAATTCAGAGCTGGGTTTTAGGGGGAAGACTTCACCTAAGTGTGTCAGACGACATCCTCTATTTTAGGAACATTGACCTGGTTCCTTGGGACACTGCAATGCTGGGGAAATTAATTGGAGAGGAGAGGTGTGGTGCAGCGGCCAGGGCAGCTAACTTCGGAGCACAGAGTTCCCGGTTCGATCCCCGGCTCCAGCGGCAGCTCAGCACCATGTGACTCTGGGCAATAGCTCACTTAATTTCCATGACGGCCCCCAGCTCCTTGAGACCCGTAAGGGTGAGTAGTTCGCGCTTTACAAATACGGATTTACAATTGAAACTGCCAGTTACCCTGGCTGCCAGTCAAGAGCCCACAGATTTTTCAGATGAAGTCCCTTGTTGCAGATGTAGAATAGCCCTTGTTGTTCTGAACTTGCTGCAGTTTGTATAGAAGGGATTCAAATGCGCTTGCACACTGGCCAGATCCAAAGAGCAAACAAGACAGTAGAAGGGCGGTAGTGGTTTAGTGGTTTGCACATGGAGCGGGACCCGGAAAAGGAAAGATTTACCCTGGGAGGCTGGGATGGTGGTGGAATATGTGACTACTGAGCAGGTTTGTGGCGTTAAATTGGGCTCTCCATCCATGGTGACTATCAAGATGATCATAGTCTCAGTTGAAGTTGGCAGAGGGTGCAGTTCTGTGTTAAAAAGGTTGCCGGCAGGGCCAATGGGCACGTGTCATGATTTCAGTCTTTTTGGCATTCGTTTTTAAGTGTGTCTTGGTCATCCACTCATCAATTGGTACTCAACAAGGTCCGAGGGAGTCAACATCTGATTTAAAAGAGTGTTACGTTTTCAGAAGGATTTCTTTGAAATAAGCTGGATAAGGGTGTGCTGGAGACCCACCTTTAGATGCAAGGTCAGGGGACCTTGGAATCCAGAGATTCAGAAGGGAGAGAAGGCAGTCGTGGCCTCGACAGAGAAAGACCAAGAGAAGGAAGATATGTAGGGGGAGATTTACACAGATGTTACGCAGTGTTTGTGCCACAAAAGTGACACAAATCAGCGCAAAATCAATATTTCTGATTTACTTTCCAGCTCCAAACTTGTTTAACGCCAAAAATAACGTCAAAGTAACGCAAAGCAGCACATAGCGCTGCTTTGCATTACTTACCGCCAATGGCGCGTACCACGGGCAGAGCAACCAAACAAGGTTTCTGACGCTAAGCCCTATTTACTAAACAAAGTAGACAGGGTATAGCGTCAGAAAAGGGAACCCTTTTGAAGTAGGCGCAAGGAAGGAGAAATGCTGTCATCTCTCCTTTCTTTTCCATCTTTCCATGTGTGCTGGACTGTACAGCACACATACAAAGTGGAAAAAGGTTAAAGTCAGTCTATGCATGGCATTTTCTACTGGAAGGGTTCCCTCCCAGTGAAAAACCTTTGCTAGACTCACAGAGACATCCTTGCACCATGGCGTAAAAGTGTCTCCGTGGCGCACGGCAGCTGATTTCAGCACCAAGGCTAGGGCGAGGAGAGGGCCTCATTTTAGTAAATGTGGTGCTCTTCTGCTCTCTCCTTCTCACACAGCGTAGCGCAGCATTTACGGCTGCTGCACTGCGCTGCGCGCAAACTTAGTAAATCTGGCCCTTAGACTTCCAGCTCTTTTTTTTCCGGAAAATGCTTGTCTAGTGAAACTGAGAGATTTTAATAAGAGAAGTCTGGGTTTCTAAGTTCAAAGATGATCCTGTTAAATTCTTTGGAAGGGCAGAAGGAATCGGTGACGCTGTAGGAGCCTAACAGCCTGATTCATGAAGTAAAATTGCGCCCGCAATCGCAGCAAAAATGCAATTGCGGGCGCAATTTCCGTAATCGGCATTCAACATCAAAATTGCGAACTCGCAAACACATAATAGCGAATTCGCTATTATATTCGCAGAATCCCGGTAGGAGAGCATTAGCGATTGGGAAAATGCGACAAACCACGGATTCTGCGAAATAAATAGCAAATTCGGTATACAATCGCAATCGGTATTCATGAAAAATCGAAAATAGCGAAAAACCCAAAAATCGCAGTTTGCGCCGCGCAATTTAAGGACAACTCAAAGCAGGTGGTAACCATAAAAGCCATGCAAAAATTACATTTAAAAAACCGTTGGCCAATCACCAACAGGTTCAGGCCTGACCAATCACACATAAGGACAATCAGCAGCAGCAGCATTAGGAGTTCCACAATGCCAGGAATGTACATGGTGGTGAGGCGTCGAAGGCTACAGCGATTAGCACGGAGGAGACGCAGGATCCAGGACAGGATATTCCGCCAGCGGGTCACCTTGCTGGGCCAAACCAGAGAGCAGATATATGCAAAATACAGGCTGAATGGGGAAATGATAATGCAGCTAATACAGGACCTTGACCCCCTGATGCAGCACCCAACAATCCGTACCAATGCGGTGCCTACACATGTGCAGGTATTGTGTAGCCTGCACCTCCTGGCCTCCGGGAGTTTCCAGGGGATAGTAGCGGCTGCTGGGGGGATATCCCAGCCCAACATGTCACGCTGCCTCCACACTTTTGTTGACGCCATGCTCACCCAGCTACACCGTCACATCAAATTTCCCGCCAGCCAACAGGAATTGGACTTGACCAAGCTACAATTCTACAATGTAGCCCATTTTCCACATGTACTCGGATGCATAGACTGTACCCACGTCGCCATCTGCCCACCAGCTGCCACGGAGTATATGTTCCGCAAAAGAAAGTCCTACCACTCCCTCAACATCCAGATGGTCTGCAATGCTAAGACATACATCACTGACATTGTCGCACAGTACCCAGGGAGTAGCCATGACTCCTTCACATTCCGGCACAGCGGCCTCCACACACGACTGGTCAGGGGAGAGTTTGGGGAAGGACACCTACTTGGTAAGTACACTTTGTCGACAATGTCACATTGCTATGAAGTTACAGCGCAGCACAGGCAATCACCATCTGCTCCTCTCGTTCAGGTGACAGTGGCTACGCCCTCCGTGAATACCTCCTGACCCCATACCTCAACCCTGCTACACCACAGCAACGGCGCTACAATATTGCACACATACGGACAAGGAATTGCATAGAAAGGACATTTGGCCTGCTCAAGAGCAGGTTCCGCATACTGCACAAGACAGGTGGGGCCATGTATTACAGTCCTGTAGTGTGCTGCCGCATTGTGGCTGTCTGCGCAATACTACATAACATTGCAACCAAGCGCCGGATACCTGTCGACATCTCTGGCAGTGAATCTGAAGGGGACAACCGGCCACCTGCACATGCGCGCCATGCACGCGGGGAGAACCCAGCTGAAGGCCACAGACGTCGCAACCACATCACAGTGAACAGTTTCTAGTGCACCCTCTTCCCTCACCCCACAAATCACTAATGCATGCAAAATGTAATAATGACACAACGCTAATGTGTGGTGCAAAATAAATGTATTTGTTTCAATCACAAAAAAGGTTCCAGTTCAACTATCTTCCACTAACAGTATTACTGCATACTGCAGTGTCAAAGGACAGGGCAGGCTTATAGTCAGCCTGTGCCTGTTATTGTCAAATGTACTCAAGTGCGCTTCCTGCGCGTTCCGCCCAAGCGCCTCTGAGGCGCATCCTCTTCTGGGGCATCTGGACCTGGCGCGGGCCTGGTGCTGCGCCTGAGTGGCGGGACTTGTGAGGCAGAGTGGCTGCTGATGCTGGATGCCCCCTCACTAACATCATCACCCCCAACAGTGGCAGGTAGAGCAGGAGGGTGTAGTGCCGTAACCGCCGTGGTCAGGTGCTCCAGGACCCTGGCCATGTCCTCACAGCACTGGACGAGTTGGTGCTGCTGTGCTAGTGACCGCCGCGACAACTGTGAAGCTGCATTGGCTGCAACGTAATTGGACCTGCTGTAGGAGGCCAGCCGGCTCATGAGCTGATGATGGCGCCGGCATGCTGCACTGCGCTGAGTAGTCATCGCAGCAGTGTTGGCCTCCATGGCTGCAGTCATGCGGGCCATTCCCTCCCCCACACCTGCCAAGGCTGCAGTCATATTGTCCATGCGGTCCCCCATACCTGCCATGGCCGCCGTCATGCGGTCCATGCGGTCAGCGACTCCTGCCACATTGCGCCCAATCTTGTGGAGCTGGAGCTGAATGGCACCTTGCTGCCGTGCCTGGCGCTGATGGATTCTCAACATGCGTCTTTCGACGCTCATACGCGCCAGCCCCTGTCCATTGCCCCTCCTGCTGCTTGCTGCAGTGGTGTGCTGGCGAGACCTGCCACGCCTGCTCTGCTGGCCTGAGACTGTGGCTGGCCACTGTGTTGCAACTGTCGCGGGCCCAGATGTTGTAGCACCAGCTGCTGGAGGTGTCATAGCAGGCATTGCTGGTGCGGCAGGGACTGGAGGCACACTAGTCGCGGGCCTGGCTGCGGCTGTAGGTGGTGCGCCAGATGCAGGGGGCACAATAGTCGCTGGCCTGGCTGTGGCTGTAGGTGGTGCGCCAGATGCAGGGGGCACAATAGTCGCTGGCCTGGCTGTGGCTGTAGGTGGTGCGCCAGATGCAGGGGGCACAATAGTCGCTGGCCTGGCTGTGGATGTAGGTGGTGCGCCAGACGCAGGGGGAACACTGCTGGTGGACCTGGCTGCTGGTGTTGTTGCAGCGGCAGGGGCTGGTGCCTATGTTTGTGGTGGCACCTCCTCCTCCTGGGCCTCCTCATCAATTTGCAGCCTTTCGCTGTCGCTGCTTTCAGCGCCACCTGTGAGGGTAAGTGGACGATCATTAGTTGCATGTATGTGTCAGACGTGCAGTTGCTACATGCATGCTGGGTGACATTCCCTAAATGGCTGTGGCTTTGCGTACTTTGGAACCTGTCTGGCTGCATTGTGGTACTACTACATTGTGGCCACACTACATCTCCCACAATGCTTCAGGGCATTCCCTGATGTGCAACAATGGCATGACTATGGGACATTATGGGAGCCTATTTGGTCATGGACATTCATAGGGGACAGGGTCGCAGTCGCATGCCACTTACCTTGTGTGTCTTGGGTGGTGCGGGATGAGTCCAGACGTGTGAAGCCAATGCACGCCTCCCTCTCAAGGGTCTCTTCCACCTGGTCCTCCATGGGTGTGTTAGGAGTGACTGTAGGTCCGCCACCTCCAGTGCCCGACGACTCTCCAAGGCGCTCCGCCACCTTCTCTTTAGCACGACCTCGGAGGTCGTACCATCTTTTTTTCAGTTCTTCTAGTGACCTATCGGCCACACCCACGGAGTTGACAGTGGAGGCAATTCCCTGCCAGATCCTCCTTTTTTCTTGCTCCGGGACCCTCCTGGAGTCTTTACCAAAGAGTTTGTCGTGGTTGGCCACCACACCTTCAATCAAATGTTCAAGCTCCTGCTCTGAAAATTTGAGCTTCCTCTTCCGCCCTGTGGTGTTGCTGGGGCCAGGAACAGGTTCCTCTGACATGGCAGCAATGTAGTTGCAGAGTACAAATCACCAGAATTGCAGCAGCTCTCCCACTTGCTCCCTCCAGGTCTGCCTCACTGTGGTGAATGGGGGTGGGAACTGGCTGCTTCCTGGTTGTGATGTCATCACTGTGCTCGAAATGCGACTTCCCGTTTTCCCGATCTCGCGATTTTGCGATCTCGCAAATAGCGATATCGCAAATAGCAATATCGCTGTTTGCGAGTTCGCAATCCCGACGCGGGTAGCCGGAAATAGCGATTTTTCTGCGATTATTGGTAATCGCAAACGGAATTTGCGCCCGCGTGCGAATCGCATTTTTTTATTGCTAATCTTCATGAATTCAGATTTGCGATTTCTCAATAGCGAATCGCAATTTTTCGCTATTTGAGAATCGCAAATCCCGTTTTTCATGAATCAGGCGGTTAGTTCTTACTGCCTTTCCCCATCATATCACTCACCATAATGAACCTTCACTACACCACCCTGATGGGGATACCTTATCCCAAACCACAGAGGACATGCTGCCTCTGGTTGTGAATTCAAATCTGAGATTGGTTACAAGTGTTGTTGTCTCTTGTCTTATCCTCTCTAAAGACGCGGCCTCCTACACTATTTCACTTTCATTCTACCTTTTTGACAGTACACATAGAAAAAAGACACAGCAATTGTTCCCCAAGCCCTTTTTAGTGCACTCATGTCCCTTCTTATGGCATTAAATTAGACTATCTTTAGCCTCGAGCTTTATCCTCGGTGCTCTTCAGCTCTTGCTCGCCTCTGTGAGTTATAACCAGTTTTTAATTGTTCGTTAAAGCCCAGCGCCTTTTATTTACTGCTCTTCCACGCATCCACATTATACTTTCTTCTTGCCAAGAAGAAGCCAGTTCCAAGCAATCTTTATTATGCCGAAGCCCCATACATGCTCCTAAATGCAATTTTTGTCCTTCTCCTTAGTTTTGTCCGGATACAATAGCCACAGGATTCAGTTCGTCTGTAGGCATTTGATTGTCTGTCTGCTGTGGCACACATGCTCACTGGGTCCATCCCAAGAGTTCCCATGACCATTTCAATCACTCTTCTCCAGTCTATAAATCCAAGATCTTCCTACTCCCAAAGTCCCTCTCAACTTTATGAAACTGAATTGCCATCTGCAGCAGTCCTATGCGGCAAGTGAATTATTGTTTATTGGTCCAGTACGTTTAAATATTCCTTGACATAAATTTGGGATGTCCATCAAGGTCATTGCAGTTTGGAACAAATCCTGTTTTATTTGCAATATTCCAGGGCAGTTTTGCCCTTAGTGATAGGGGCAAAAACCATAGTTGAAATGTAATGTTGCAAATTAATTAACTCTGACTCATGGACCTCATTCTGTTAGCGACTTTCTAACTTTGTTTGAACTGAACTATCTTCTTTTACAGCTAAATTCTCAGTCATTGGTCCAGACCAACCAATCAGAGTATCCTTTGGATCAGACATCATACTCTGGTGCACACTCTCGCCCGCGATGGATGCCTCTCATATGGAGATTCGCTGGTTCCGCTCCCAGTACCACTCGCCGGTGCACCTATACCGTGAGGGCAAAGACGAGAACGACCAACAGCTCCTGGAATACCAGGGCAGGACAGAGCTCATCAAAGACGGAATCCAGAGCGGAAGCGTGAGGTTGAGGATATCCAATGTACGCCTATCTGATGAGGGGCAGTACAGGTGCTTCTTCGAAGAAAAACCCCATTATGACGAAGCCATCCTGGGTGTGAACGTCATAGGTGAGAGCAAAGACAGAGCTGGAGATGAAAAACACAGGCAGAAGAATAGGTTATCAGAAGTGTCAACAAAGATGCAGTTTTTAGTGTATCCACATAAAGTAAATCCAAGTGGAACTCTCCTAAATAGTAGTTTTGCTGGATATCTGTCATGGATCTCAGGAGAGCTTATTTTGAATCACAGGAAAAAATAAAGCTTATTTAGCACCAGTTCATACATATCCTTGTATGTAAAATGTGAAATAAGAGCAACCTGTTTTTAATGCATCATTTTATACTAGTGTTCCCCTTTCTTAGCTTTGTAAATAACTTGTGTTCACCATTGAGTAATTGACCTGTTCAAGTTGCTGGAGACAACACAGAGCAAGGGGCTGGGCTTGCAGTCCTTATCAGCCATCAATGCCTAATTATCTGTCTTATCTTAGGCTTTCACTCCTTCTGGCCTTTTTCTGTTACGTATGTCACAATTTACTTGCTAATTTCCTCCCACACTCTCTTATTGAGATCTTTGTGCCACCTTCATCTTCTTCTGCTGCCCATCTCTATTGATATATATCTGTTTGTTACTCAACCGCCCTATAATTTCTTCTATGGTTAATCTCATCTCTTTAAATAGGTTCCGGCTCTCCGGTTCACTTCTACCTGGACAAGCAGCAAGATGGAGGTGTACGAGTCGTGTGCCTATCAATGGGCTTGTACCCGGAGCCTACAGTTCTCTGGAAGGGGGAGGAAGGTCAGAATATTTCATCTGCTTTCAAAGTTCAGAAGAGGGAGAACAGTGGGCTGTACAGCGTGGAAGATGCCGTAATCATCATGCAGCCGGCAGGCAAGAAGCTGGACTGTAGTATACAAACCTCAGCCCTGGACCAACCCAAGGTGGCAACTCTGTCAATAGGAGGTAACTTCACAATGATGCACAACACGTACCTTCTGATGTGTTTCCTGTTGCCTACCCTAGCGCTAAAGTGAAGTTGATGATGAAAACTTGTTTTTATGTATTTCGTCATACCAAGGGTTTTGCCATCTCGAAGTGTTTTAAATAAGAAGCGGTATTCCCCAATTTAATATTTCAACGTAACTGTGCTTGATCAAAGACAGCCTATAATTGTTTCTTTAGAGACTTGCCACACATTTTTATTAGCTCTGATGGACCTATTGCCCCTCCATTGGTCTACAGATGGGCATGAGTGGAGCAACTGAAGACTGGGGGTCTGATTTACTAAAAAGTCATGCATTGCAGCCAGGTAACCTGCTGTACTGCGAGAAAGGGAAAGAGCAGGAATGTGCCATATCAACTAAGATATGGTGCATTTGCCCTCTCTTTTTGCTCGGCACACTGAGTGCCGCATAGCACCAAGGCAGGCTCCTTTGCTCCATGGTGCAAGGGTGCCTGTGTTACCGACAGGATTGATTTTGTGCAGGAAGGTAACCTTCCTGCACTAAAACAATGCCCAGAGGCATTTCCTCTTTCTATGTGTGCTGGAGAATGCAGCTCACACAGAAAGAGGAAATAACCAGGAGAAAGAAACATACTTCTCCCCGTTACGTCTCTTTTGGGATGGCGTAGCATTTTGATGCATTCCCAGGTTCACTATTTTAGTAAATTTGGGAATGCACCAAAATCCATGGATGGATGTGTGGGAACGCCCACACGCCACCCATGAAATGCCTTCCCAACATAAAGTAACGTAAAGCTTAACTTGACCTGGGTTACTATAGGTTTACTAAGCCATGCAGAGCCACGGAAGGTGACTTTGCCTGGCTTAGTAAATCTGACTTAAAGGGTTGCGTTCCCTTGCATCACCTTGCGTGACACAAGGGCTGTACATCTGGACGCAGGTTTTCATTGTTCTTATCCCTAATTGTCTTTTGCTAGTGGTTAACAATTATTATGTTGATTCCTGTTTAGAGGGAGTTTCTTAATTTGTTAGCATGATTAGTTTGGATGAAAACAAAAGTGTAACATCCACCAACAAACATTGCTTTGAGTCAAATTCACATTGCAGTTTGGAACTGATCACTCTCTTGAGGAATATTGACTCAATACATCAAACTCTTTCAGTTTCCTGAAAATCAAGAGGACAATATAGAATTGAGAACTCAAACTCACTGGTACATAAGATTGTATCGGCTTTCCATTTCAATCATTACATTATACGTTTTGTCTTTTTTTTAACCAACGTTATATTGCATGGACAAGACTTTTACCTGCTACATTAATCTCACTACTTAAGATTATTTATAAAGGTGTTTAGCATATATTTATTTTGTTGATGATCTTATGTCATGTTTCCAGGTGATGCTTCATAGTGCCATAGCAGCGAGGTGATAAGGTAGATTGTGGAATGATGTGATCTGACTATGGGTATGCTAGGTAGGGTAGATCTGGTATCAAAATCAAGTTGTTCATCACAATTTTGCCCTCATTAAGACTTTGTGGCAAAAACTACAACGGTAGTTCCAATACTGATTCTAACGTCCAGCCCAGCCTGGGTGTTACCAGTGACTATGTCACATACAGAGTTTAAAATTACACTTCTTTAGTCTTCTTCGTGTAACTTCGAACTCAACATTCTAATCCAAGCTTTCATTGCATTCTGCTCTAAACACCTATGTCACAGCTCTACGGAGTCCAGTAGGAACCAAAATGGTTCCATCATAAAAACTCATAGGAAACGACATCTCCCTCTCTGTTTAATAAAAACTTGCAATGTTTTTCTTTACAAATGAGAATATACACAAAAACATTTACATCTCTTAAATTAGTCTTTTTGGCGCTTTAACTATACAACCTGATCTGGTCACTAGAAGCTGTTGTCTTCAGTATCAGAGCTCTTCAAAGATGGTAAAGAAACAACAACAGTCATTAGTTTTTCAGACTCAGAATTTCGATCACCACATTGATCAGGAGATCGATGAGTTAAATGCCAAAAGGGAGAAGAGTCTCTGGTTACAAACTTCCCAGGGTCCAGGGCAGTCACCATATATCCCTTGGTGGATACCACATGGAAGGTTTCAACACCATAGAGAGCATCAGACTTCCTTCTTCGCATCTGCCGGGCGATCACAAGATCTCCTTTGAACATGAGGTTCTTTACTCGTCACCTCTTGTCTGCTTAGGCTTTCATTTTCTGCTAGTTAACCAAGTAATTTTTGCAAATGGTACTTTCACGACGTTCTTGTTGGTTGGTTCATTGAGGTAAATTGATTTACATTGCTCTCCCTAACATCAAAGTCGCAGGACTTTCGCCGGTGGTCGAATGTGGTGTTGAATGACAGGCTTGTAGGGTATAATTCATCACAGTTTTCAACTTGAGCCCTTCTAGAGTTGCCAGCGGTACCACTTTCTTTACCGTAACGATAAAATTATCAACGAGTCAGTTGGCCTGCGGTCACAAAGATATACTCTTTTGATGCTTTATGTTTATATGCTGCAGGAAACTAATTAAATTCCAGACAATTACAGGATGTGCCACAGACACACTTCACAATGGCTGGAATGCCCCATACCACTAAGATGTTATCCAGTTTCTCAATGACTCGTTCATGAGTAGTGGAGGAATGATCTTCTATTAGTGGGAAGGAGGACTATACACCCACAATTACAAGTAAATGATGTCAGTGATAAAATTTACCAAAGAAATCAATGGCTATTCTCTCCCAAGCATGCTTAGGGAGACCTGACTTATTCAACATATGTTGAATCACGTTTGTAGAAAGGCCGTTGCATAGATGACAGGCCTTGAGTTCCTTTTCAACTTGCTCATCTAAGTATGAGAACCAAACTCGACCTCAACCATTCCACAATGTCCTTTGTGAGCCACTTCAATCATTCTCTGTCGCAGACTCTCCGGAATTTGGATTCTCAATCCTCGCAGTGTGACTCCTTCTTGAGTTATAGACGGTTCATCTTTAACATTCTTGTATTTTTCATATTCACCATCATTTGTGAGAGGTCCAGTGTGTCGGTTCCATGACTAATGTTTAATTATTCAATTATCAAGGAGAGAGAGAGGACTAGGTAGCTAGTCCGTATCCCCAGGCTTTATATGTGTAATCAAAGAGAGGACTAGCCTATTTGTGAGTAATACAGGACTCAGGATTGTATGAGGAAGGGGGAAACTATTAGGTTTCTTTATGAAACCCTCACCCACCAACCTAGTTGGTGGCATGCTTCATCATCAGGCCCACCCGGTGACACCGAATGTGTCCCGGGTGTGCTTTTACGCCAGTATTACAGCAGAGCTGGTGTGTTGCTGAGTGTGCAGTGTGGGTGACGTGAACGTGATATTTTAAAAGCCCAACAGAGATCCGCGACGGAACAACAGGATTCCAACAGGTTTTGGCCAACAGAGTGGGTCAACACCTCTGCCGGATTTCTCCATAGGGGCATTTGCCGCAAAATGCTAGGTAATGCTTGGAGAGGGAATTCCCCTCCCACATGTATAGCACCTTAGCGCGTGCTCCACATTTTCTGATCACATACTCACTTAAAGTATAGATCGCACTTTCACATATTCAACGGTCCTGAGGAAAGCCAGTTTTACAGAAAAGGCCTGGCTGAAACATGTAGACCACACTTTGGATGTAGGAGGTCCTAATAATCACTCCACCAACATCCACTTGCCTTGTTTTTAATGCTAACAGAGGCCCAGACATTAAAATTACCCCCTAGGGAACTGGGACCACTGTAAAGCTTTTAATATATCACTTTCACGTCACCCACACTGCACACTTAGCAACACACCAGCTCTGCTGTAATACAGGCGTAGAAGCACACCCGGGACACATTCAGTGTCACTGGGTGGGCCCGATGATTAAGCATGCCACCAACTAGGTTGGTGGGTGAGGGCAAATGTTTAATTATGTCTTTCAATTTCCGCATGCCACTACCATGACTTTTAGCTGTTATAATCTGGATTAATAATATGGCAGTGGTTGTATTTGTTTTGACAATGAAATAGATATAGGCCCCAGTTTTCTTGGATGGAGTACTTTAACCTCGTATAGGCACTCTGGAAAGGTAGTCAGCAGGATTCTGATCCTTTTCTGAACAATGTACAATGGCATAATTGTACTCTTGCAATCGCAATCTCCATCTTTCAATGTGAGGAGGCATCTTGGTTTTTGTATTACCAAATATAGTCAGTAAAGCTTGATGATCAGTTCCAAATGTAAAATTGTTTTCCATACAGAAAAACATGGAAGTGTTCACAAGCCCATACCACAGCTAAAGTCTCTTTTTTGAGGTTGTGAGTAAGCCCATTCTGACTGGAACAAACTTCTACTTGCGTAGGCCACAATATGCTTTGTGCTTTTGAATGTCCACTGTGCTGTACAAGGATAGCGGCTAACCTGACATGGCTACCATCAACAACAACCTCTGTATGAAGTTTTGGATTGTAGTAGGCCATTTCAGCAGCACTTTCAATGGCTTGTTTAATTTTCTTAACACTTTTTTGCTCATTCTTGCGACCACACAAATGAAACATTTTTCTTTGTCAACTCTCGTAATGGACCACTACAGTAGCAAAGTCTCTTAAGGATTGTGAACAGTAACTGACCATTCCAAGAAACATCTTGCATTTGATAGTTCTTGTACTTTTGCAAGATCAGGTGTCATCACCCCATCTGAAAAGATATGGGCTAAGAATTTCAACTTTGTCTTGTGGAGCTCACATTTGTCTG
The DNA here is from genome assembly GCF_964263255.1 of Lissotriton vulgaris. Lineage (NCBI taxonomy): Eukaryota > Metazoa > Chordata > Amphibia > Caudata > Salamandridae > Lissotriton > Lissotriton vulgaris. Next base: position 1,901,318,070 of record NC_141693.1, read on the forward strand.
CATTTAATTTCAAACCACCATCAGTAAGTAAAAGGCATTCTTGTGTGAAACCTTTATCGGGCTCCTTCTGTGTAGCTCCGAAAACCAATAGGTCATCACTATAATTGAATGCATTAACAACCGGCTGTATGATACGTCTAATGACATCTTGGAAAAGTTCTGCACCCCGAAATCAAGTCTCTTGTAATGAAACAGACCAACATGTGTAGAAATTGTTATAATGTGCCTGCAATCTTCTTTGAGTTCCAACTGATGATAACCTTTATTTAAATCAAGGCGAGAGAACACTTTTGCACCGTTAACTATGTTATCATGCCAGCAATATGTGGAACTGAATGTCGTTCTCTTTCAGTTGCCTTGTTTGCCTGACGCATGTCAACCCATATGCATACAACTCCTTCACTGTCCTTTTTTTACACTGCCACTATGGGAGAAACCCATGTCGTCAGACCAGTAGAACGCTCAATAATGACATGCTTAAGTAACAATTGAAGTTCTTTTTTCAACAGCTTCTTATAAGTGGAAAGCAATGTGTCTATGTCTCTGAGCAACAGGATGGACATCTTCATTAATATTCAATTGCACTTTCATAGTCTTAAGCTTTCCTAACCCATGAAACAATGAAGGGAATTGACTTACTATTTCGTCATAAGCATTCATATTGTAATTCACGGAAATCGGTCCCATGGTATTGAAGCCCCACCATCGATGATAAAAGGTATCGAACATCCATTTATTTTTAATGTAATATTTCAAGAATGTTTACATGACTGTGGTGCTTAGCATGTTGATCTGTATGTGATTGACATTTTTTTCACATGTGACCAGTCCAACATGCACATGTTTCTCTGAGGCAGACATCACCATGGCACAACTATCTTCTTCACTTTCAGGTGATACGGAGGCAGGTGAATAGTTTGACGATGATTTAGATGGCTTTAGGTAGCACCAAGCAGCTGGGTCCTAGAAGAGTGCACTACCAGGACTAGTCACAGAATTAGTGCAGTATATTGCCCACCTCAAGTGGCCTGCTGCTTGTAGACCACAATAAATATCACAAGCTACTTAGATGAGAGACAACATATAACAACAGAGCAATGTGTAAGCATTCAATGAGATGACATATTCAAGTGCTGTTATTCATCTTTTATTTTCAGCTGTGCAAAGTATGCAGATGATGAAACTAGCCAACACATTTTACCCAAACATGGACTTCTTCAGTGCTGCAATGGCATACAATATTAACTCCATGGCTGCTATGCAGTTTCCCCCCCTGTGCTGAAGAACCAAAATACCCATTGTTCATGACGAGCTGGGCTCGTCATGAGTGTACGAGGAGGCTACACCATGACGAGCCCAGCTCGTCATGAGTGTGGAAGGGGTTAAGCAAACTTTAGTATATTAACAAAGACTACATGTATATGTCACAAGATACATGTCACAACTGTAAACAGCGAGAATTTCACAGGGAAACACCAAAAAGACCATAGACGAAGGGAGAAAAAGACAAAAAAGAAATAGAGTGAAGCAAGACCAATGTGGAGGAAATAAAAAAGTGCTGTTGTGAAGTGCAGAGATAGTGAGAGAAGCAAGGACGACGATCAAGACGACATTCAAAAAAGAGGGGTTGTTAGGTGAGACATAATAACAAACCGTGTGTCGTGAAAAAAGATTAAACGCATGGAAAAAATGCTCACAGCATCCATAAGGATCAGTGAGTCACCTGTAAGTAGTATCTACACCAGGCCCAGTGCTAAGTGAATTATAAAGTAAAATTCTTGGGATGTTGGCTTACCAAATAAAATTATTTGTCGATGAAAGAAATCCTTCAAGTGTAATCAATATTGCGGCGAGAACTGTCAATTCTAAAAGAGAAAATGTAAGGATATGTCAGTGTAACTCTTCCCATAATTGTAACCAGATAATTTGGAAACAGTCCATCAGACGTACCTGTTTAAAAATTAAAGAAGCTCTCGGGTAGGAAGGGGATTCTCGTAGAGTCAACCTAAAAGTGAAGGCGAAATGTCAGAGCAAAGTTTCTGAGACGTGACCAAATAACGAGTATTGTCTCAAATTCATGCTGCCCTATATTGATCATTAGGCACTAGAGGAGTCCCAGTGGTTTTAATAGCAGGTCAATCCTAAGAGGAACTTCAGGTAGTAGTTAAAAAATAGCAACTTGGAAAGTAATATAACCGTTACTGACTACAGAGTTTCCAGGAGGGTTACATTCCCATCAGTGAATTAAGCTTGATAAATAGGGGTTTCCATATAAACAAAGTAAATCTAACAAGCCACAAGTAGCATTACACTCATGACCATAAACTATTGGTAAACCAGTCTAAAGATCAAATGTATAAAGGGTACGTGGGCCTATAGGGACTCACTCCCCATCGAGACATAAGGTTTGAAATTATTTGGTTGGTGCTAGTGGGAGTTGGCACAAGAGCGTTAACATGGTAAAGAAGCGCCTAGCAACAAGCAATACTCGTGATGACTAGTTAAAGGCAGCACGCATTGTCAAAAGTTGTGGCATTAGAAAACACTCTATCACGTAATAAACCCGGCACACTCCGGTCTAGTGAGAACGATTTCCTGTCTGTCGTGAGTATGACAACTAAACTTGAAACTAAAGCCCCAATAACAAATGACACAGAGCACTATCGAAAAAAGAGGATACACAGCAGCGTCAAATTAGACGGCAGTAAGACGAAGCAGAAGGTATTTACATGACAATAACCAGCAGCGTTATTAGGCAGCAGTACGTTAACAGCAATAATGCCGAGCGTGGTGGTGTTATCCCAACCCGATTTGCAGAAAGCCCAGCAGTCAAAGATAGCGGGCCATGTTTTATTTAAAAAGCGTCTGCTAACGCGGCATTAGCGTAGGGGGAGAAGCGTTTACCGCGGAGCAGCGCAGATTAATGAAACAGTGTCGCGGCAGTGTTGCAGGGAATCATTTCAAACCTTTTGTCTCGATGGAGAGTGAGTCCCAAAAGGCCCACGTACCCTTTATACGTTTGATCTTTAGACTGATTTATCAATAGTTTGTGGTCATGAGTGTAATGCTACTTGTGGCTTGTTAGATTTACTTTGTTTATATGGAAACCCCTATTTATCAAGCTTAATTCACCGATGGGAATGTAACCCTCCTGGAAACTCTGTAGTCAGTAACGGTTATACAAATTTCCAAGTTGCCATTTTTTAACTACTACCTGAGGTTCCGCTTAGGATTGACCTGCTATTAAAACCACTGGGACTCCTCTAGGGCCTAATGATCAATATAGGGCAGCATGAATTTGAGACACCACCTGTGATTTGGTCACGTCTCAGAAACTTTGCTCTGACATTTCGCCGTCACTTTTAGGTTCACTCTACGAGAATACCCTTCCTACTCGAGAGCTTTTTTAATTTTTAAACAGGTACGCCTGATGGACTGTTTCCCAATTATTTGATTGCAATTATGGGAAGAGTTACACTGACAAACCCTTAAAGGTTCTCTTTTAGAAGTGACAGTTCTCGCCGCAATATTGATTACACTTGAAGGATTTCTTTCATCGCCAAATAATTTTAATTGGTAAGCCAACATCCCAAGAATTTTACTTTATATTCACTTAGCACTGGGCCTGGTGTAGATACTACTTACGGGTGACTCACTGATCCTTATGGATGCTGTGATCATTTTTTCCATGCTTTTAATCTTTTATCACGACACACGGTTTGTTATTATGTCTCACCTAACAACCCCTCTTTTTTGAATGCCATCTTGATCGTCGTCCTTGCTTCTCTCACTACCTCTGCCCTTCACAACAGCACTTTTTTATTTCCTCCACATTGGTCTTGCTTCACTCTATTTATTTCGTTTGTCTTTTTCTCCCTTGGTCTATGATCTTTTTGGTGTTTCTCTGTGAAATTCTCGCTGTTTACAGTTGTGACATGTATCTTGTGACATATACATGTAGTCTTTGTTAATATACTAAAGTTTGCTTAATATTGTACGCCATTGCAGCCCTGAAGAAGCCCATGTTTGGGTGAAACGTGTTGGCTGGTTTCATCATCTGCATACTTTGCACAGCTGAAAATAAAACCCGAATAACAGCACTTGAATATGTTGTCTCATTGAATGCTTACACATTGCTCTGTTGTTATATGTTGCCTCTCATCTAACTAGCTTATGATTGAGATGGCGATCAACTTTGTTCAGTGTTTACATGCCTCAACTAATGTTGCTGCTTAGCTTTGTGGGTACACGTTAAACGTTGCTCCTGGAAGGTTCTGGTGGCCAATTTGTCTTCGCACCATGACACACTTACTTTTTCCTTCACTTTGCAAACTGTCACAAAATGGTTCTCCTTCCAACAGCCTTCACATATCTGTCCAATGGCAGGACATTTACCTTCGTGTGAAATTAAAATCCACATCTGAAACTCAACTTCTTTTTATATGTAGACATCACTTTGTGTCCCTCTGTCTTTTGGTTTAGCTAACTTTTTACGCTCTTGACCGACCCATTTGGAACACCTCTGGCCTCCATGTCAGCAGCTTGTCTTTCAGCACACTCTGCAACTCTGGCAGCCATCAACACTACCTCTAGACTAAGACTTTCTCTCAGCATTCGTCGTTTGAATGATTCTGACAGGCATCCATCTATAACTCTAAGATGTATAGCTTCTTCATCATTGAATTCATTGAAGTTACATTGTTCGATGAGTGTTTTGAGTCTCTACACAAAGTCATCAATGGTTTCCCCAACTCTTTGTCATTCTTGAATGAAAATATGTCTTTCGTAATCAACATTTGTTTCTGGAATAATCTTGTGATTCAACTTTTCTCTAGTCTGACGGTATGTAAATTCATCATCAGCTCGCTGCATTTTCTGTATTACTTCTTTCCCACCATCACCACCAAGATTTTCGAGATACATGATAATCGTTTTGTTATCAATCTCTTCAAATGATTCAATAAAATCATTGAATGTCTCTAACCAAGCAGTCCATCTATCGCCAACATTTTTGATTGTGTCTGTATTGATAGTGGTGGTTTCAGGAATGCAGCTGCATTGTACACGAATGTTGAACAAACTGAGGCAGGGGGTAGCATTCGCTCTGAAGCAACTTGATGATTGTGTAAACCATGTCTGAGACCTTGTGAGGTGTTGGTCGCGGGGTTGTTTTTGAGATTGATTGGAAGCGTAGTTTCTTTCTTTGCTGCCAGCTGAAAAATGATTCATTATTCCGAAATTCGCTCTCAGCTCTTCAATTTTCTGAAGACCTGTGAAGTTAGACAACCCCGGGCAGTTCTCCTTGAGCCACTACACCATTTGCTGTCGTATGATGACTTTCTTTAAAGAATTAGGTAAGTCATTTACTTCTTTTCTTTGGAACTTCAGTTTGTACTTTCTACCAACTGGTGGAATCTGCCTTCAGCATTAAACTCCGTGTAATGTACGATTCTATCTTGTATGGCAGCATAATACCTTTTTGTAAGGCCTGACCAACAGGTTCTTGGCCAATGACTTGTAGATTCTTTGCACTGTTTTTGTAATCTTCAACTGCTTCACAGCATCTGGAGCTACGCTTTGGCTCCACATTCATAAAGCGTTGATTATGTACTTCGACAGAGACACACAGGGCAGGCACCAGCAGTCTGCCCGGACCACAACAAGCTCTCTGGTAGAGCAGGGTCATTCTTGAGGTTACTTACCCCCTATCTCATCGCCAGTGTTACCGTCGACCCCAGCCTAGGGTACCCACCAATGACTGCTCCACACAGGGAGCTTAATAACCCAATCAGGCTGGCTTCCGTTCATGCCATTCAACCGAAGCAGTCATATTGGCAGTACAAAATACTTTGAGGCGGAATGCGGATAATGGAATTCTCCAGGCCCTGGTTTTACTCGACCTTTCGGCAGCATTCGACACGGTTGACTATACCATCTTGGTCAACCGTGTCGAACAAGCCGGCCTCAGGGGTCCTGCGTTGAGCTGGATCCGTTCCTTTATCACTGACCGCACTCAATCAGTAAGACTGGGCCCTTTTACAGCTCCCACTATATCTACCACATGTGGAGTACCCCAGGGATCATCCCTGTCACCTTTACTTTTTAACTTGTACCTGCGCCCGCTACTGTACTCCCTAAGAAATGCTAAAGTCACCATCTTTAACTATGCAGACAATCTGCAACTCATCTTCCCTTTGAATACCAAGGACTCGGTGGAGGAATTCCAAAACACCATGTCACACATTCAGGGTTGGATGAGTTGTAACCATCTGAAACTCAACCCAGGCAAGACTGAATTGGTCTTGCCTGGGCAGAGTGTGCTAAGCTGGAGCCCATGCTTTTGGCCATCTAGCATGGGGGCCCCACCTTCTAGATCGTCCTCAGTTAAAAGCTTGGGAATATTAATTAGTGAGGATCTCTCTTTGAAAAGACAGGTAGGCGCGGTAGTGTCCTCCAGTTTCTTTCAACTAAAAAAAATAAGCAAAATAGCCTGTTTCCTTTCACAGGCCGCCCTCAACCAGGTCATAATCGCCCTGGTTCTGTCTCGACTGGACTTCTCCAATAGTCTCTATCTGGGGCTCCAAGCGGGAGAGTTAAAACGACTTCAGCTGGTCCAGAATCAGGCCGCCAGACTTATTCTGGGACTTCCAAAAAGGCAATCTATCAGACCTGGTTTGAAACATCTACATTGGTTGCCTGTTGCGCCGCGAATCGCATTTAAAACTGGGTGCATCATTTTTAAATCTTTACAAGATTCAGGACCGAAGTTCATAAAAGATCTGTTCGTCAGATATAATCCATCTTTAAATCTCCGCTCCGCTCAAAAATCTTTATTGACTGTTCCATCCTATAAAAGGAAGCGCCTAGGCGGCTGCTGCTTTGACCACCTTGCAGCCACCTTTTGGAATTCGCTTCCCTTACAATTGAAACTGAACGGTAATCTTCTTAGCTTTAGACACTCCCTCAAAACCTGGCTATTCTCACAGGCCTATTACTGAGTTTTATCATTATCACTTTTAACTGTTGTGTTGTGTTCTCTTTCTATAGCGCCATGAAGCCCCCGGGCGTACGAGCGCTTAATAAATACATATTAACATAATATAAAATAACATAACATAACAATATTGCCCTTCTTTATTCTCCTCCTTGTAACTGTGAACTCAACATTCTAAACCATGCTTTCACTGCATTCTGCTCTAACACCTATATCACACTTCTAGAGAGGCTGGTAGGAAACAAAATGGTTCCATCATACAAACTCATACGACACTACACTGTTTTACCCCATCAGCAAAATTCCAGAGGGATTATCAGCATTTGAGAAAGGAATGGGGATGTTCTCACCAATTTCAGTTTGTGTTTAATCCGTTTCAAGCCTTTTCCCCCACTCATATCTTAGCAGCTTTCAGCTGCTGAAATGTGTGCATGGAAAAATTAAACATGACTGTTGTTTAAGCGTGTGATCGATAAATCACTTTAGTGGCCAGTTCAAGAACTATGAGCATTTCAAAATGATAGCAGTGTAATTTTAAGGCCAATTCGGAATATCACAGTTGGAATGAGACTGTCCCATGCATGGTAAATGGATGTGTACCTCTGACCTAAGTGGCCCATGGTGTCCACTAATCTAGAGTATGGCTAGGCCTAACCATGCCCCTGGTAATTCGAGATCAAGAATCTGTTCAGTGACTTGGTAGGGCACACCAAGTGTGGCCTCAGTGTGGGAATAGGATGATTGTTTGTTCACTGGGTCCATTAAATAAAGCAGTGGTACCGGCACACTGTGTTTTGAAAATCGTTAGTGTGACCAGTCCTTTATCTCTGTGTCAGAGATAGCACAGTCTATTGACACCTCTTGTGTAAAGGTATTCTGATATGTGAAACCTGTGTAAACAAGCATTGGCATAGCCAATAGGTCTCACCTTTGGTACCTTATAAGTATTTAGCTATGCAGCACAATATGCTTGGTGCAACATCAACTGCTGCATGGCTAAACACTTATAAGGTATTTACAAGAAGGGGTGGTGAGGGACAGAGTCTCTGAATTAAGCAGAAAGCTCTCACCCAGTCAAGAGATCAGGGCTAGATCCAACACCGTTCTTTAGCTCACTGCACCATCCCAGTTTCAGAACCTGGCTGTATGCAAATTAGTCTGTTCCTGTCCCAGTGCATGATGGGAACAGGGCAAATCAAACTACAAAAGCCAATTCTTACACTGGGAAGGAAACAAGCTCCCGGGGACCGGTTTCTGGCATTACAGCCGTCTTCGGCCCGGTTTGCTTGAATCCTGATGGTGCAATGAGCAAGGGTCTCACATCTGAGAATACCCTTCCACGCTTAGGGTGGACAAAAATATTTACAAGAAGGGGTGGTGAGGGACAGAGTCTCTGAATTAAGCAGAAAGCTCTCACCCAGTCAAGAGATCAGGGCTAGATCCAACACCGTTCTTTAGCTCACTGCACCATCCCAGTTTCAGAACCTGGCTGTATGCAAATTAGTCTGTTCCTGTCCCAGTGCATGATGGGAACAGGGCAAACCAAACTACAAAAGCCAATTCTTACACTGGGAAGGAAACAAGCTCCCGGGGACCGGTTTCTGGCATTACAGCCGTCTTCGGCCCGGTTTGCTTGAATCCTGATGGTGCAATGAGCAAGGGTCTCACATCTGAGAATACCCTTCCACGCTTAGGGTGGACAAAAATATTTACAAGAAGGGGTGGTGAGGGACAGAGTCTCTGAATTAAGCAGAAAGCTCTCACCCAGTCAAGAGATCAGGGCTAGATCCAACACCGTTCTTTAGCTCACTGCACCATCCCAGTTTCAGAACCTGGCTGTATGCAAATTAGTCTGTTCCTGTCCCAATGCATGATGGGAACACGGCAAACTAAACTACAAAAGCCAATTCTTACACTGGGAAGGAAACAAGCTCCCGGGGACCGGTTTCTGGCATTACAGCCGTCTTCGGCCCGGTTTGCTTGAATCCTGATGGTGCAATGAGCAAGGGTCTCACATCTGAGAATACCCTTCCACGCTTAGGGTGGACAAAAATATTTACAAGAAGGGGTGGTGAGGGACAGAGTCTCTGAATTAAGCAGAAAGCTCTCACCCAGTCAAGAGATGAAATGAAATGAAATGAAATGAAATGAAATGAAAAATTGCATTTGTATAGCGCATAACCGCCCTGGGGCCTCGCAGCGCTTGAAGATAAAATGGTTTTAGCGCAGGCTCAGGGCAGATCAGAGAGATTTAGCAAACAAATGCGTTTTTAGGGCCTTTCTGAACGAGAGGAGGTTGCTGTTACCCCGGATGGCAAAGGGGAGGGCATTCCAGAGTCTGGTCGCCGAATGAGAAAAAGAGCGGCCACCCCAACGGGCTTTGTTAATTTTAGAGGAGGTGGCCAGCTGCAGGGTACCAGACCGAAGGGGGCGTGTTGGAACATAAGGCATAACCAGAGGGTGCAGAATCGCTGGGCCTACACGGTGGAAGGATTTGTGCATGATGCACAGAGCTTTGAACTGCACTCTGGCAGCCATTGGGAGCCAATGAAGGTCCTTCAGAGCCTTCCTCGCCGACTGCCGACGGGACAGATTGAACAATAGGCGGGCCGCACTGTTTTGTGTGACCTGGAGCCTCTGAAGGACCGAAGCCGGTGCTCCCAGGTAGAGAGCGTTCCCGTAATCCAGGCGAGAGAGAATGAGGGCCTGGACCATGATCCTCCTCGCCTGGAAAGGGAGCAAAGGGAGCACCCGCCGGAGCATCCTCATTAGTCCGAAGCAAGTGGCAGCAGTCTTAGTAGCCTGGACAGAGAAATCAAGGGCAGTGTCAAGCCAGATCCCGAGGCTCTTTATCTGGGACTTGGGCGCAGGAGGAGCGCCAAGACATGGTGGCCAGACGGGTGCAAGAGCAGACGGGGAGGGATTTCCAAGGAGAATGATGTCTGTCTTCTCCCCGTTAAGCTTGAGACAGGAAGCTTGCATCCAACTGGCAACAGCCTCTAGACAGGGGCCTAACGTGTTGGATGATCCATCTGCGTGGTCTAACGAGACCACCAGCTGCGTATCATCCGCGTAGGTGACTATACGCACACCAAAGGGATGGACTATCCTGTCCAGAGGTTCCATGTAGGCGTTAAAGAGGGTCGGGCTCAGGGAGGAGCCCTGAGGGACCCCACACCTGAGAGGATGTTTAGGAGAGACTGTCTCACCCTCAAAGACCCGGAAAAAGCGCTCACTCAAAAAGGAGGTGAGCCAGTCCAGAGCTGCGCCCGACACGCCCATGCCCGCCAGTCGGTATACTAGCGTGGCATGGTTCACCGTGTCGAACGCGGCACTAAGGTCTAACAGGATAATGGCCACCTTTCCTCCCCGATCCAAAGTCGTTCTTGCTTCCTCTGTGACCGCCAACATGGCAGTTTCTGTGCCATGTTGAGGGCGAAAACCTGTCTGGGAGGCACGCAACAGACAGTTGGACTCCAGATAGTCTGTTAAGATATTGTTGGTGTGCCTCTCCAGCAGTTTACTCAACCAGGGAAGCAACTAAATGGGGCGGTAGTTGGACAGGTTGTTCTGGTCCAGGGAGGGTTTCTTGAGAAGCGCCCTCACCATGGCACACTTCCAAGCGAGTGGGACCGACCTGGACACAATGGAGGTGTTTAAAGCTTCCAGGATCACAGGACGAATAACGTCCAGTGCCTTGACAAGGATCCGGGGGGGTGCCGGGTCATTGGGGGAGCCAGAAGAAACTTTGGAGATTAATCTATCCAGGCTGGCGGCATCAAGAAGCGGAATTGTGTCCAGTTTGCAGGGAACCGAGGAGTCAGCTGGCCTAGGAGGGACGGAGGGGGTATTGACTGTAGGATTACTAAAAGATGAATATATGGTCGAGATTTTCTTGGAAAAAAAGGCAGCTAGCTCATTACAGCGGTCTTGTGCCCCTTCAACAGAAGGACACTCAGCCGGAGCTGAAATGAGGGACTTAGCTATCCTAAAGATTTCTCTAGGCGCATTTGCTGCAGCACTAATTTTACCTTCATAGAAGGAGGTTAGATCCAACACCGTTCTTTAGCTCACTGCACCATCCCAGTTTCAGAACCTGGCTGTATGCAAATTAGTCTGTTCCTGTCCCAGTGCATGATGGGAACAGGGCAAACCAAACTACAAAAGCCAATTCTTACACTGGGAAGGAAACAAGCTCCCGGGGACCGGTTTCTGGCATTACAGCCGTCTTCGGCCCGGTTTGCTTGAATCCTGATGGTGCAATGAGCAAGGGTCTCACATCTGAGAATACCCTTCCACGCTTAGGGTGGACAAAAATATTTACAAGAAGGGGTGGTGAGGGACAGAGTCTCTGAATTAAGCAGAAAGCTCTCACCCAGTCAAGAGATCAGGGCTAGATCCAACACCGTTCTTTAGCTCACTGCACCATCCCAGTTTCAGAACCTGGCTGTATGCAAATTAGTCTGTTCCTGTCCCAGTGCATGATGGGAACAGGGCAAACCAAACTACAAAAGCCAATTCTTACACTGGGAAGGAAACAAGCTCCCGGGGACCGGTTTCTGGCATTACAGCCGTCTTCGGCCCGGTTTGCTTGAATCCTGATGGTGCAATGAGCAAGGGTCTCACATCTGAGAATACCCTTCCACGCTTAGGGTGGACAAAAATATTTACAAGAAGGGGTGGTGAGGGACAGAGTCTCTGAATTAAGCAGAAAGCTCTCACCCAGTCAAGAGATCAGGGCTAGATCCAACACCGTTCTTTAGCTCACTGCACCATCCCAGTTTCAGAACCTGGCTGTATGCAAATTAGTCTGTTCCTGTCCCAGTGCATGATGGGAACAGGGCAAACCAAACTACAAAAGCCAATTCTTACACTGGGAAGGAAACAAGCTCCCGGGGACCGGTTTCTGGCATTACAGCCGTCTTCGGCCCGGTTTGCTTGAATCCTGATGGTGCAATGAGCAAGGGTCTCACATCTGAGAATACCCTTCCACGCTTAGGGTGGACAAAAATATTTACAAGAAGGGGTGGTGAGGGACAGAGTCTCTGAATTAAGCAGAAAGCTCTCACCCAGTCAAGAGATCAGGGCTAGATCCAACACCGTTCTTTAGCTCACTGCACCATCCCAGTTTCAGAACCTGGCTGTATGCAAATTAGTCTGTTCCTGTCCCAGTGCATGATGGGAACAGGGCAAACCAAACTACAAAAGCCAATTCTTACACTGGGAAGGAAACAAGCTCCCGGGGACCGGTTTCTGGCATTACAGCCGTCTTCGGCCCGGTTTGCTTGAATCCTGATGGTGCAATGAGCAAGGGTCTCACATCTGAGAATACCTTCCACGCTTAGGGTGGACAAAAATATTTACAAGAAGGGGTGGTGAGGAACAGAGTCTCTGAATTAAGCAGAAAGCTCTCACCCAGTCAAGAGATCAGGGCTAGATCCAACACCGTTCTTTAGCTCACTGCACCATCCCAGTTTCAGAACCTGGCTGTATGCAAATTAGTCTGTTCCTGTCCCAGTGCATGATGGGAACAGGGCAAACCAAACTACAAAAGCCAATTCTTACACTGGGAAGGAAACAAGCTCCCGGGGACCGGTTTCTGGCATTACAGCCGTCTTCGGCCCGGTTTGCTTGAATCCTGATGGTGCAATGAGCAAGGGTCTCACATCTGAGAATACCCTTCCACGCTTAGGGTGGACAAAAATATTTACAAGAAGGGGTGGTGAGGGACAGAGTCTCTGAATTAAGCAGAAAGCTCTCACCCAGTCAAGAGATCAGGGCTAGATCCAACACCGTTCTTTAGCTCACTGCACCATCCCAGTTTCAGAACCTGGCTGTATGCAAATTAGTCTGTTCCTGTCCCAGTGCATGATGGGAACAGGGCAAACCAAACTACAAAAGCCAATTCTTACACTGGGAAGGAAACAAGCTCCCGGGGACCGGTTTCTGGCATTACAGCCGTCTTCGGCCCGGTTTGCTTGAATCCTGATGGTGCAATGAGCAAGGGTCTCACATCTGAGAATACCCTTCCACGCTTAGGGTGGACAAAAATATTTACAAGAAGGGGTGGTGAGGGACAGAGTCTCTGAATTAAGCAGAAAGCTCTCACCCAGTCAAGAGATCAGGGCTAGATCCAACACCGTTCTTTAGCTCACTGCACCATCCCAGTTTCAGAACCTGGCTGTATGCAAATTAGTCTGTTCCTGTCCCAGTGCATGATGGGAACAGGGCAAACCAAACTACAAAAGCCAATTCTTACACTGGGAAGGAAACAAGCTCCCGGGGACCGGTTTCTGGCATTACAGCCGTCTTCGGCCCGGTTTGCTTGAATCCTGATGGTGCAATGAGCAAGGGTCTCACATCTGAGAATACCCTTCCACGCTTAGGGTGGACAAAAATATTTACAAGAAGGGGTGGTGAGGGACAGAGTCTCTGAATTAAGCAGAAAGCTCTCACCCAGTCAAGAGATCAGGGCTAGATCCAACACCGTTCTTTAGCTCACTGCACCATCCCAGTTTCAGAACCTGGCTGTATGCAAATTAGTCTGTTCCTGTCCCAGTGCATGATGGGAACAGGGCAAACCAAACTACAAACGCCAATTCTTACACTGGGAAGGAAACAAGCTCCCGGGGACCGGTTTCTGGCATTACAGCCGTCTTCGGCCTGGTTTGCTTGAATCCTGATGGTGCAATGAGCAAGGGTCTCACATCTGAGAATACCCTTCCACGCTTAGGGTGGACAAAAATATTTACAAGAAGGGGTGGTGAGGAACAGAGTCTCTGAATTAAGCAGAAAGCTCTCACCCAGTCAAGAGATCAGGGCTAGATCCAACACCGTTCTTTAGCTCACTGCACCATCCCAGTTTCAGAACCTGGCTGTATGCAAATTAGTCTGTTCCTGTCCCAGTGCATGATGGGAACAGGGCAAACCAAACTACAAAAGCCAATTCTTACACTGGGAAGGAAACAAGCTCCCGGGGACCGGTTTCTGGCATTACAGCCGTCTTCGGCCCGGTTTGCTTGAATCCTGATGGTGCAATGAGCAAGGGTCTCACATCTGAGAATACCCTTCCACGCTTAGGGTGGACAAAAATATTTACAAGAAGGGGTGGTGAGGGACAGAGTCTCTGAATTAAGCAGAAAGCTCTCACCCAGTCAAGAGATCAGGGCTAGATCCAACACCGTTCTTTAGCTCACTGCACCATCCCAGTTTCAGAACCTGGCTGTATGCAAATTAGTCTGTTCCTGTCCCAGTGCATGATGGGAACAGGGCAAACCAAACTACAAAAGCCAATTCTTACACTGGGAAGGAAACAAGCTCCCGGGGACCGGTTTCTGGCATTACAGCCATCTTCAGCCCGGTTTGCTTGAATCCTGATGGTGCAATGAGCAAGGGTCTCACATCTGAGAATACCCTTCCACGCTTAGGGTGGACAAAAATATTTACAAGAAGGGGTGGTGAGGGACAGAGTCTCTGAATTAAGCAGAAAGCTCTCAGCCAGTCAAGAGATCAGGGCTAGATCCAACACCGTTCTTTAGCTCACTGCACCATCCCAGTTTCAGAACCTGGCTGTATGAAAATTAGTCTGTTCCTGTTCCAGTGCATGATGGGAACAGGGCAAACCAAACTACAAAAGCCAATTCTTACACTGGGAAGGAAACAAGCTCCCGGGGACCGGTTTCTGGCATTACAGCCGTCTTCGGCCCGGTTTGCTTGAATCCTGATGGTGCAATGAGCAAGGGTCTCACATCTGAGAATACCCTTCCACGCTTAGGGTGGACAAAAATATTTACAAGAAGGGGTGGTGAGGAACAGAGTCTCTGAATTAAGCAGAAAGCTCTCACCCAGTCAAGAGATCAGGGCTAGATCCAACACCGTTCTTTAGCTCACTGCACCATCCCAGTTTCAGAACCTGGCTGTATGCAAATTAGTCTGTTCCTGTCCCAGTGCATGATGGGAACAGGGCAAACCAAACTACAAAAGCCAATTCTTACACTGGGAAGGAAACAAGCTCCCGGGGACCGGTTTCTGGCATTACAGCCGTCTTCGGCCCGGTTTGCTTGAATCCTGATGGTGCAATGAGCAAGGGTCTCACATCTGAGAATACCCTTCCACGCTTAGGGTGGACACAAATATTTACAAGAAGGGGTGGTGAGGGACAGAGTCTCTGAATTAAGCAGAAAGCTCTCACCCAGTCAAGAGATCAGGGCTAGATCAAACACCGTTCTTTAGCTCACTGCACCATCCCAGTTTCAGAACCTGGCTGTATGCAAATTAGTCTGTTCCTGTCCCAGGAACAGACTAATCCCCGGTAGCTTGTCTCCTTTCTGGTGAAGAATTGGCTTGGTAGTTTAGTCTGCCCTGTTCCCATGATGCACTGGGCCAGGGACAGACTGATTTGCATATAGCCAGGTTCTGAGCTGGGGTGGGACAGTGAGATAAATAACGGTGATGGATCAAGCCCTGATCTTTGGACTGGGTAAGAGTGGTCTGCTTAATTCAGACACTCTGTTCATCACCACCCCCTTTTCTAAATCGTTTTTGGCCACTATAGGTGTGGCAGGGTATACTCAGACATGAGTCCCTTTCTCACTGCTCCATCAGGATTCAAGCAAGCCGGGCCGAAGACGGCTGAAATGCCAGAAACCGGTCCCCGGTAGCTTGTCTCCTTTCTGGTGAAGAATTGGCTTGGTAGTTTAGTCTGCCCTGTTCCCATGATGCACTGGGCCAGGGACAGACTGATTTGCATATAGCCAGGTTCTGAACTGGGATGGGGCAGTGAGATAAATAACGGTGATGGATCAAGCCCTGATCTTTGGACTGAGTAAGAGTGGTCTGCTTAATTCAGACACTCTGTTCATCACCACCCCCTTTTCTAAATCGTAAACACTTATAAGGTGCCCAAGGCGAGACCTATTGGCTATGCCAATACTTGTTTTACCTGTGTGTTATTAAATATGGTTTGAATTTATTTGGAACTACACCAGTGTACCTTTTGGTAAAGAGGTCCAACGCCTTTTGGTTATAGTTCACGCTATTTAAAACTGCTAAATAAATAAATCAGAACTAAAAATGGGTCCTGCGTGGAGTATTTTGACTGAAAAGGCTTGCATGTACGGTAGGAAAGCAGAATGTTTCCTCTCAAACAGTGAAAACTAAAGGGGCAAGTAGTTACAAAACTAACCCTGCATGCACCCATAGTGTAGAGACTTAACAATGGGTGTCAAGTGAAACCTGTATGCACTTAAAGGGCGAGATTTGGAAGGGAACAGATATAGACCATGGCTACTGAAAAGGGATGCACTTGAAGAGTGAACACTAAGCAGGTATGCACTTAGGATGTGACGAGCAAAAGAAGGGAATTTAGGGCGTGACAACCAAAAGGTCATGCACTTCGGATGTGACTATTACAAAGACATACACTTCGTGTGTGACAACTGATAAAGCATGCACTTAAGGTGTGAAGTCTGAAAAGGCATAAACATGGTGTGTGACTAGTTAAAAGGCATGTGCATAGGGTGTTACACCTAAAAAGGCATAAACTTGAAGTATGAATGCCTGGGACAAAAAAAAAAAGGTACGTCCATACAGTGTGACAGGTGAAAAGGAATAAACTATGCCAAGTGAAAAAGCACACACTAAGGGCATGCCCTTATGGTGTGACTAGTGAAAAGACAACCATTTAGGAACTGAGGAGTGGAAAGGCATGTATGTAGCAGGTGACACATGCATAGGTGTGTACTAAGACTGACAACTGAAATGGCCTGCAGATAAGGCGTGACAACTGAAAAGGCATGTTCGTAGGGTGTGACAACTGAAAAGGCGTGCATGTAGGGCGTGACAACTGAAAAGACATGTGCGTAGGGTGTGACAACTGAAA
Source organism: Lissotriton vulgaris (assembly GCF_964263255.1). Taxonomy (NCBI): domain Eukaryota; kingdom Metazoa; phylum Chordata; class Amphibia; order Caudata; family Salamandridae; genus Lissotriton; species Lissotriton vulgaris. The sequence goes on from NC_141693.1 coordinate 1,901,334,944, forward strand.
AGGCCTGCACGTAGGGTGTGACTGGTAAAAAATCCATGTACATTGCGTGTGACACGTGCCAAGGTGTGTACTAAGATCGACAACTGAAATGGCCTGCAGGTAGGGCGTGACAACTGAAAAGCCATGTGCGTAGGGTGTGACAACTGAAAAGGCATGCAGGTACGGCGTGACAGCTGAAAAGACATGTGCGTAGGGTGTGACAACTGAAAAGGCCTACACGTAGGGTGTGACTGGTAAAAAATTCATGTACATAGCATGTGACACGTGCAAGGGTGTGTACTAAGTCTGTGACAACTGAAAAGGCATGCACACAGGTTGTGACAACTGAAAAGGCATGTGCATAGGGTGTGGCAACTAAAAAGACCTGCACGTAGGCGTGACAACTGAAAAGGCATGTGCGTAGGGAGTGACAACTGAAAAGGCATGTACCTAGGGTTTGACAACTGAAAATACATGTCCGTAGTGCGTGACACGTGCAAACGTGTGTACTAAGACAGTGACAACTGAAAAGGCCTGCACGTAGGGTGTGAAAACTGAAAGACCTGCACGTGGGGAGTGACAACTGACACTTGGGGTGATGAAAAATAAAAAGGTATGCAGTTTGAGTATGACAAGTAAAGGGGTATACGCTTAGGGCGGAAAGGTGTGCACTTATGGCATGAAGACTGAGCAGGCATGCTCCGTGCGTGTGAGAAGTAAAGAGCCATGAACATAAGGTGTATCAAGTTAAATCAGTTGTGCTTAGGGAATTACACTTAAAAGGCATGCACAGGGTGTGACAAGTCATAAGATATGAACATAGGGTGTGACAAGTGAAAAGGCATTTATTGAGGAGCGGACAACCAAAAAGGCATTTATCTAGGATGTGACAACCGAAAAGACATGCACTTAGGCTAAGACAACTGGAGAGACAGGAGCGTGGGGTGTAACAAGCGAAACAAAGGCCCTTGGGGTGTAGAAACTTAAAAGAAAACTGTTAGGATGTGACAAGTGATAAACATTCATCTAGGAGTGATAAGTGAAAAGGCGTACACTCAGGGTGTGGCAAGTGAAAAGGCATGCGCTTAGGGTGTGAAAACTGAAAAGACAAGCCCTTACTTAGGGAGTGACCACTCAATCAAGATATTAATTTTTCTGAAGTTAAAGGCCAATGTACTGACCAATCAAAGGGGTTTCACAACCGGTCAGCAGGAAATGAACACTCACCAAGACAGAAGGAGAACGAGGCGTGCTAACTGGAATTGTTTCAATAAAACCAACAGTCCTGTATAAACATGGGCTCGGCACCCTGGGGGCACACACGTCAAATTCCTAAAAGAGGACTTCCACATGGCCAACAACAAACATTTTTATAATGTTATAGAAGCAAATATGCAGGGAGAAGAGTTAAAACACAGAGACGGGGGAACTTTGTGTTTAAAAGAAGCGCACGTGTCTCATGCTAAAAGTTAAAACAAGCGTGAGGAGACACAGGAGACAACTCTTGCAGCTGGGCGGGCTTGAGCCTTGAAGAAGTAAACAAATGGGAGGGGTGGGAGAGTGCACGCGCGCTAAGCAGCAGCTGCACGCCTTGTAAGGGTGCCCGCGACCAACACGCCATGACGAGACAGGAAATCCAGATGGCGCCTGTGCTCGTAACCACACACGTAACCGCACGCTAGAGGCCTCACAAAAAGCTGTGGTTGGCTTTTGGAAGCCTACTAACTAAAAGTCTCGCCAGATCAGCGCATGCGCTGGTTCAGGCGTGACGTAAAAATGTATGGTAGTAAGACTCTGTGTGGGTCTGAGTACTGTGGCCAATGGGTCTATTTTGGATACTACTGGTTTAACATGATACAAGGTGGAGGATGAGGACATCGACCTCAAACAGTGGATGTGTATTGCCTGCATTCATGTGGCTGGAGAGTGGAGATCCAAACACTGAAGTGAGGAAGATGGAGAGAGGGTGCCCTTCAAAATTCATTTAGGTTCTTGTTAGCAGGAGGCTGTTGATTAGTTCTTCCTGAGCACTGCCATTTGGCAGATAATAGGGTTGAGGGCTTGGACTGTATTTTCTGTTGTTCAGGGTGCTGAAGTTTCTTGACAGGCCTTCCTTTTTGTCAGTCTTTATTTACTGCTTTTTTGAAAGCTGATGACAGCCTGGTGCAGCTATCTCACACTTCATTGTGCCCATGTTTTAAATACTCCTGCTTGGAGCATCACATTGAAAAAAAGGCTGTGTCAGAAGAGTAGCCGAAAAATGATATTGACTGAGAACTACCACAAACCAGTGCTTAATTTGTGCCGGTGCTTGCAGGTGCTTAGCACCGGCACATAATTATCAGGGCCGGGTCTACACGCATTTAGCGCACGTAATTGATTTGATAGGAATTAGAGGCACAAAGTGAGTGCTGCACTACCGTAACTACCATAAGTGCTGCTGTTACTGTTATAGAATAGTGTTACGGACTGTTGTGTTGTTGATGACTGATGTTACTACTGTTTCTGACTCCGAGTTCTTTCCCAGTGACTGAAATCTGTTGTTCAATGAAGTGGCACTGGCGGCCCAGCGGCCGCGGCTCAGTGTTGGGAGGGAGGGGTGAGGGGGGGTGAAGCAGACCACGACAAGGAATATGTGGAAAAGGCCACTTTTATTGGAACAGGTGCGCATCACATATTAAATCAACCTTGGCAAAAAGCCTTCCAAAACGAAACCTCACTAAATACGTAACATCCCTAACCCCGCCCCGCCCCTAAAAGTTAATGACCCCGCCCCCCACCCATACAAAACAACATTTCAACATTACAAAAACATTACATCACCATATCAAACATTATAACCTATAAATACAAGCCCTCTGTTAACCAACTCCCATGCTTGCCCCTTCACATCTGTCAATCCCCCAAAACGTGTAATCTGAACTAAAAACGACCAACCTATCTTTTCCCTGTCGATAACACAACTTACCCATTAATCAACAAACCTCTGCCAAAACTGCCCAAAAACAACTAGACCCCGCACGGCACCTGCTCCAAGCGACAGAATACAGCAAACAACCCTTGCTCCCCTGTTCCAACGAAACCAACCAAGATAATAACTTAAAAAAATATACAAAAATTGAAGAAAACTGAGAAAGGAAGGAAAAAAGTTAACAGTAAATGGGAGGGAGGGAAAAAATTCCTGCCGAAGCTCCCAGCCACCAGGTCACCAAACCTAAAATGGTGGCTGGGAGCAGGAGCCCAAAGCATTTATGCTTGGGCTCCTTTTGGGCTACCAACTAGAAAGAGCCCAACCCTAAAATGGCCGATGCTCCTGCCATTAACCCACCCACAGCCCCTCCCAAATCGCCTAGGAGGGGGACCTCCCTGCGGTCGGCTGCCCCCCCCCCCAAACTCCTTTAGGAGGGAGGGGTGAGGGGGGGTGAAGCAGACCACGACAAGGAATATGTGGAAAATGCCGCTTTTATTGGAACAGGTGTGCATCACATATTAAATCAACCTTGGCAAAAAGCCTTCCAAAACTAAACCTCACTAAATACGTAACATTCCTAACCCCGCCCCTGCCCCTAAAAGTTCATGACCCCGCCCCCCACCCATACAATACAACATTTCAACATTACAAAAACATTACATCACCATATCAACCATTATAACCTATAAATACAAGCCCTCTGTTAACCAACTCCCATGCCTGCCCCATCACATCTGTCAATCCCCCAAAACGTGTAATCCGAACTAAAAACGACCAACCAATCCTTTCCCTGTCGATAACACAACTGACCCATTAATCAACAAACCTCTGCCAAAACTGCCCAAAAACAACTAGACCCCCCCACCCAGAAAGGCGGGGGAGGAATCTACCCCCTTTCTGCCCCCCCAGTAGGAAATATTCTAAAAAACCTCACTTCTGAACATGCAGGCATCTGAGCCAAACGCCCTGACCTCCAACAAGTAAAGAACCATTCCAAGCCTGGATAAATGCACACCATCAACACGGAAGAACTCAACTGAGTCAAAACGGATATCCCTGTGTGACATTCTCCCGAAACCCCATTGACAGCAAAACCTTGACATCTCTGAGTTCGCCTCCTTCCGAGCCCCGTCAATCTCTCTGGGGTTCACCGCCCCTCCGCCTACCCTGCGCGGCACTAATTCAGTTCATATCACATGGCAACCAGACTATTGTTCCTTAATTAAAGTCAAGTTCCTCTCCATATACCGCAGCAGGACCACACCTTGAACTCCACAAAGATCGTTCTCACCCAAGTGTATCAATAAAATATCCGGACATAGGCCCTTCACCAACGCCTGTATTCAACATGGAATGAGTTCCTTCCAAAGCATACCCCCTTTTCCCTTCCACACAATATTAAACATTTGGGGCCATATGTAGGTAAATGGCATTTACCGAATCGTAAATACCGAATTTTACCGATTATACAGATTCGGTATTTACAATTCGGTAAATGCCATGTAGGTAATAATTCTTTAAATATTACCGAATCGGTAATATTCGGTAATTACCGAATCGGTATTTACCGATTCGGTAATTGCCATTGATTCCTATGGGCCTTGAGGCCCGTAGGAATCAAAGGCAATTACCAAATCGGTAAATACCGATTCGGTAATTTTACCGATTTGTCAAGGGGGTCAGGGTGTCACTTTGAAACCCTGTTACACCCCTGATTCTGGCTTGTGTGCCATGTGGCACACATACATGCCCTATGCCCACAGATGTGCATGTACACAGAAATTCGTTATTTACCATGCCATTGTATTTCATGATAAATAATGAATTTCTCAGGGCCTGTGGCACTGTTTCCAGTGCCACCTACATCCCAAAGTAGCGATTCTGCACATTTACCGAATCGTTAATATACCGATTCGGTAAATTATCCGATTCGGTAAATATGCAGAATCGCTAAATTTCAGGCCCCCTACATCTGGAAATACAAATACCGGTCGGTAATGGCCGAAATCGGCCGTTGTCGACCGGTATTTGTCTACCTACATATGGCCCCCTGTCATTAAAAACCTAACATTTTCAAAAATAACTTTGGGCTGCCTGAACTTGGGCCCGTTTGATGCACGAATGCCCCACTATCCAAACCGACACTTCTTAGACTGGGGCCCAGCCACAGAACCTGTAAAGAGAAAAAGACAATGAATATCAAAGCAAAGAGGATGACGCATGCGCCCTCGCGTTGCCCCGCACATAACGCTGAAAACAATTTGACGACCAGCGCCCTAACCGCATAATTTCCCCTTAGACCAAGCCCTATAATGCGTTTCAGTCGCTGCTCCAATTCTAAAAGAATGAGTTCCATATTGCTCCCGGTCCAACCCAATCTTTTGCAAAGCCTTTCGCAACACCATGCGTAGTTGGTATGCTATTACTGGCGCCCCATTAATGTACTGAAAAACAGGATCGCACTCTGACCCCTCCGCAATGTCTTCCAGCGACGAGCCAAACACAATGGACACGTAATCTTAGGAGTCCTTGCTGCTAACCAAACCCTTTCGCCATCCTTTTCTGATCAGTTTTAGAACTAGAAAGCCAAATGTGCACACCTTCTTCTGAGAAAAGCACTTCTACCAAAAAATTCCCTTTTTGCTTGGGTACCCAATAACTCCGAGACTCGAAAAGATGCCATCAGAGCAGCAAACAAACAAGCTACAAAGTCATCCCTGCAAACCAACAGTAAAACTTCCAACAAACGAGCCAAATTCTGCCACGAGAGGGGAGAACGAGACAACTGAACACCTCCATGCTCCCTGGCCCAACCTACAGGCATTCTCTTCCCGACCTCGCCAGCTGAAGGAGAATAGCCCCAAAAAAGAGTTTCCCCAAAATGGTCACTCGAGACAGGCCTCTCTCTATAAGATCCAAAATGAACTGTACTACATCTTCAGAACAACACCAGGCTTCATCTCGCCTACATGCCTCAGGCACTAAAAATTCCTTCCATGCCAAAGAAATTGCAGCTTGCGTAGACGTAGCCAAAAAACCTACCACCAGTTGTAATACCCTACGTTACCTACATACCACAGGTGTTCCGGCATTGGGGTCGCTCTCCTGTCCGTCTTCTTGGCCAGCCCACGGAATCTCCCCACTTTTCTGCCCACCACCTGCCTCGCCAATAAAGGCCAAAATCATCACTGCCCGCTGCTTCCGAAAACATTTGCACAACCCACTGCACATCGTCCTCCCTGACCAAGGGCACACCATTACTGAAGTAAGAAAAAAGGAACACATATGCCAATCCTCTTACACTCCTGCTGACAAGCAGACACGGTGGTGAGGCAAATGGTGACCCGCCAAAGCTCTACCCAATCTCCTACAGAAAGACCTCCCTGCTCTGACCACCCTGCAAGCGAAGTTAAGATGTCCCCACATCACCTAAATCCCCTTCACCTTCTGTTTTGACAGCAGACTGACCAGCAATTCTAGCATTTTCAACTTTTTGTCATCCGGCAAGCGAGCCCGCATTGCTACTGAATCAATTTCAGTACCCAAAAAGGATAAAACTGTAGCAGGTCCCATTGTTTTTTCAGGAGCCAAGGGCACACCCATATCCTCCATAGGCTCATGAAAAGTGTCCAGAGCTGTCTGGCACTCCGCGGAGCCCGGGGAACCAACAAAGAAAAAATTATCCAAATAGTGTGTTACCAAGGTATGACCTGTTTGGTGCGTGAAATACCATTGCAAAAAGGTGCTGAAACTTTCAAATAGGCACATGACATGGAGCAACCCATCGGTAATGCTTCGTCCACGTACCATTTACCCTCGAAATGGATACCCAGAAGATCCCAATCATCTGGATGGACTGGAAGCCACCGAAAAGCAGACTTAATATCACATTTGTCATCTCTGCAGTTACGCCCACAGTGACATGGCCCCGTCAACTGAGGAATATTTAACCGAGGCAGCCTCCTCATCAATTGAATCATTCACCGAAGACCCCTAAGGCCAAAACAAGTGCTGAATTAGCCTGTATTGCCCTTGCTCCTTTGGGCACCACTCCAATAGGTGATATTATTAAGTTCTGGATCGGCCAGTCATCAAAAGGGCCTGCCATCCTTCCTTCATGCACTTCTTTGCTCAGTTTTTCTCACACCACCCCGCTATGTTCAGATGCTGACTTAAAGTTATCAGCCCCCTTCTCTGCCTTGGTCCCAGATAACTTAAAAGAAAACCATATTGAAAACCTTCGAAAAGCTTCTGTTTCACTCCTACATCCTCATACCCCTTAAGTGCCTGTTCTAGGTTGGACAGCCTAACTGGCGTAGGAGCCCTTTGGCCCAGAGCCCTGCGCCCCTCTACCTCTCTCCGACCCCCTTGAAACTGCTGTGGGGCGCCAGATGTACCTGCCCCGCCTGATTCCCTTGCTGACTACCATTCGGTTTTGGCCCCCCAACATTTAACGAGGGGATGGTGCCTACCAGAGCTGGAGCATTTGTGTCTATACTTTGCAATACTCCCTAGTGCATAATCCTTTATTGAACTCCCAGCACGCTCCAATTCCAGATCATGTAGTTGCTCCGCTTCCCACCTCACCCCGGGTGGGCTTCCCCTGAAAGGGGGGATAAATTAACGGCAAACCGCTAGCTGTAAAAATGGTATTGCCGCCTGCAGCCGCTCCCATAGTATGCTGCCATAAATCTGTCTAACTCCCCCCACTTTGCTTCTGGGTCCCATGCCATCCGAGCTCTAAACTCTTCATCGTATCGAGCCCATGCTTAACCGCCTCCAGTAATCTGCGCCTTCCGAATCACATCCATGTATTTAAAGATAGACACGCTGCGCTTCGGGAATTTCCCACAATAAACGCTTTCGTATATTAAGAATGCTGCCGTCCAATTTTCAATAGTCAACGGCACCTTAGGGCGTTTCGCCAATTCATAATCCTCCTCTTTAGAACCTTCCTGAGACCTGACCTCTCTGTGCAGGATTTTCAGTATCTCAACATACTCACCCTTCTATATACGCTCCTTGGTTGCCAACATTAAATGAGCACCCAAAGGCTTAGTTACCCCCATGTAAGGCAGCTTTTTAATTTTCCATACGTTACTATCAAGTGGCTCTTTAACCTCTTCGCCGCTAATGACAAGGGTAACTCGTCATGGAGTTTCCATTGATTTCAATGGAAATTACATTGTGGCACCAGAAGCACCATAGCATCCAAGTGGTTAACCCCCTTTGCTTTATCCGTATTATCCTGCTCTCCACCTTATTGTCCAAGGCCACATTTCCATCCTCTGTGCCCACTCCTGTGTCCTTGACATATTTACCTTTAAGCAATCTACCCTCCAACTCCCCCCCGGCCCCCTCCCGACCCCCTCCTCCCCAATCCCCACAGACACTATTTTCGGTTTGGCCTGTGTATGAGCTTTCTCACCTGGCTCTAAATAGGCTGGTCTAGCCGACTCCGACCGCCGTGCCGATAATTCCACTCTTTCTTGTGTCCGAGAAGCCCTCACCAAGGGGCTGCGCTCTCGTCTGATCCTTGGCTGCTGTGCCACTCCTGAAACCTTTAAAACACTATGAGAATCGTGAGAGGGCCCTCCCCCCTCCATCTCCTGCAATTCCCCCTCCTCTGGGCTGTCTTCATCATAATCAAGCAAACTCGGCTCCACCACCTGAAGCCCCTCATTATCAAATGCAACCTCACGGGTCTTACCAAAACCCGCATCAACAATACTGTCCATCATGTACACTTGGCGTTCCTTTGGCGGGGGAGCCGACTGTACCCCCAAGCGTTGACTCTGAAGCTCCATAGCCGACGGTAAGGTAGACCACCTAGACCTGCTATTCGTTGGGGCCAGCGAGGTTGCGCCGGACCTTTGTGCGCTGACCTCGATGGGGTCCCTCCGTGGTACAGAAAGTGCCGCGCAAGGCTCTGCCCTCCCTTCACCTCGGCGCAATTGGGCCAAACCGCGCCCTACCGAGTCTGCTGCGCTGCACAGATCTATATCCTGAAAAGAAAAAATTTGGACTGGTGTGCTGGGTTCCCTAAAAGCAAAAGCCGCCTCAGACCCCTGCCAACTGGAAATCATCGAACCCGCCGACCGCCGTCTTACTTGACCAAACTGCACAGCCCTGCCAGTACCTACCACCAGGGGATAACCACCTCCTACCTCGTCATCACTCCATTCTAAAATAGCCGCTACCACTGCCGAAGCTGGGCCCCCACTCTTAACCCCTGTAGGAACGCCATTCTCCTCTTATTGCCACTCCACCGGACCCCTGACGTCCTTAAAACTCTCCAGGCGTGCCTGGCAAACAGCCCGTTCAACCAACCCACGGCCCCGCAATCCTGCCGACCAAGAGGGAAAAGTATCTATACCCTCCCACGTCTGAACACCTCCTGCTGGCTCCCGGTCCCCGTTCACCCCTAAAAAGGAACATGGAAACAAAACCTCCAGCACTCTCCACGGGTGACATATTCCACGCTGCAGCTGGAGTGCCTTAAATGCCATACTCCCGTCCGGTGCACTAAAACCAGAAAACTTCTTCTTTGCCAACCCCCCCTCCTACCACTTGAGCCCATTCGCCATCACCTTTAAAGCTCCCCCCCCAACTGACAAAACACCCCCCTTAAAAGATGCTGGGGAGGAAATAACAAGGGGGGTTCCTACATTACACTCATCTTCCAATTCATCCTCTACCCCTTCCATATATTGTGTGCCACAATCATCTACATTAGCAGAATGTGATCATCCTGCCCCTAACACAATCTCTTGCTTCATAACATTTATGCCTCCCATGCCCTCCGGCCGCGCTGCAGTCCGCTTTTCAACAGGAGAAAAACTGAAGAAAAGCCTGCTGCTCCCCTCCCACCCCTAAAACACTCCGCTCCTACCCCAAAGCCAAAGCGCCTCCTCGCACGCACAGAAGTGAACTGCCGGTTTCCCGCTCTGACAATGGCTTTGCCGCCGAAATTGAAAATGAGCGCTTTCTGCTCCCTTTCCGGCCTCCGCGCTTTCTATCGCCAGCCAGAGAGGCACCCACCCCCACACTCTGCGCCCGGGGACGGGCCGCCTCAGAAACATTCCCCACACCAGCCTCACTCAAAGAGAAGTCCTCCGCCTCAAACTGCGTATGCACGGACGACATACCCGCAGCGTCCCCGCCCATACCCCGGCCTACAGCTGACTGCTGACTGGGCCGGTTTCCGAATACGGTACTGGCACCTCTCACCTACCGGGGACGCCCGACGCCTCTTAGGTGAATTATAAACTGCCACAGCCGCCGCGACGCCAGCAGAGGCCTGGCGCGAAAGGCGCGCCGCCCCCCCGGAAATGATCATGTCCATCCTACCGGCCTCAGAGAGGAAACGAAGCGCCTCCAACACTCTATAATCCTCCATGACCAAATTCAATGAATGTTAATTAAAATAGTGCCAAAACCTAAATACTGAAAAAATTCCTGCCTAAGCTCCCAGCCACCAGGTCACCAAACCTAAAATGGAGGCTGGGAGCAGGAGCCCAAAGCATTTATGCTTGGGCTCCTTTTGGGCTACCAACTAGAAAGAGCCCAACCCTAAAATGGCCGATGATCCTGCCACTAACAGCCCCTCCCAAGCCACCCTTGCCGGCCCAGTGGGCGGGACACTGATTTGGGCTGGGCAGGGCTGTGTTTTGGACTTCTGCGGGGGTTGGGGCTGTGTGCAGCAGCAGGCGCAGAGTTTTTCACACTGCGCGCGCATTTGCTGCTTTGCCACGCCCCAGCATACCCGCATGGCCGCACCTCACCCAGCACCGAAAGTTTCAGAGAGCGCGACGGCGAACTGGACGACATTGGCCGAGTTGAAGCGAGTCTTGAGGAGTAGACACCAGGGGAGGCAGGGCCTGGTAGTAAGCATAATCAACATCAGGTAAAAAACATAAAGCGCTGCTGCGCAGCAACCTAAGCAGTACGAGGTGAGGCAGGGCCTGGTAGGTGCCGCGGATATAAATACAACATACATGCATGCGGTTCAGCCTCTCTATAGTATGCAAGCAAGCATGATTATGTGCAGCCACCCACACAATCAAACACTTCTTACAGAGGCCACCCTACCAAGCAGACTTGCACGGTGGGATGATGCACAAAAAGCGCTGTGAAACCCCATTAGTTAAGAAGGGCGCTGCACAAATATCAGTAACAATAACACTCAAGAACTCCCGGGCTTTTTTTCCAGTGCTGCAGGCTTACACAAAATCCACTATCGTCAAACATCGTGTGATACTTGCCCCTTGAAGCGAATTGAAACAGCAGCAGGAGTGCATAATAGTTTTATTTGGCAGTGATTCTACAAACGATAACACATGTCTGGGAAGTAGAACTTCTCCTTTTTAACACACTTTGAGAATCACGCCCACGGTCACAGGTCTGCCCTCTTCAACTACGAAGGACGTTTTCATTTCAGACCAGTCATGTGTCAGAATTCATTCATAAGTAGAGACACAAATGGTCTGATAGAAGAAATTTCCGGAGTAAAGGGTGCTTATGTAAACTACTGACATCTTGCCCTGCGCCTTCCCTCGACCGATGTCACGTGTAGACTGTCTGTGCAGCTGCCAGAAGGTATCTTTGCGGGTTTCCTGTCTCGGTGAGCTGCTACTACTGAGCCAGATGCTTGTGTTTTGGGTGTGAGGAAACCCCTCAGGATGTCTTAAAACACAGAAAAATAGCAAGCAATAGGCCAGCGTCCTTCCAAAGGGCCTCGGTTTGACATGCCTCACCTGACCGAATTTGCAATATAGTTCTGGAGTTGAACATTTTACGATTCATCATATTGTGATTGTTCTTGTGTGTGCGTGCCCTGCCATTTTCTGTGCATTTCATTTCCTAAACTCATGTTTCACAATCGTGCCTGAATCACATCACACGTTTTTTATTTATGCATTTTTCTATAGCGCGGACTTTACCCGAAGGTGTCAGAGCGCTTCACAAAAGGAACAGAAATGAAACATAATAAGAAACATTACAAAAGAACAGATTACAAAAGCATACGTTACATTACATAAGGTAAAAGTGACAATTGTGAGCAAACAAAATACATGAGGTAGTAAAAATTGTGAGCAACCAAAAATACATGAGGTAGTAGAGGTAATAGTGACAATTGTGAGCAAACAAAATACATGAGGTAGTAAAAATAGTGAGCAACCAAAAACATGAGGTAGTAAAAAGTGCACAAGAGGAAAAAGTGACAAGTGCGCAGTTACAAGAGAAAATAGAGTGTAATTTGAGGTATAATACTGCAATAAGTATATAATAACTCAGGCACAAGAACAAGCGTTACGTAGGCAAAGGTGGCACTTGTGCAAGTATCAAAGGTAAAAACATGTGAGAGGTAGCAAACCGTGTGTTACAAGGGCAAAGTGGTGTGTGCATGTTACAAAAGGGCACCAAACACAAGTACATGGAAAATACTGCAAAAAGGCAGACACTCCAACCCCAGGAATACACTGGGAAGGCACTACCATGGTCATGGAAAGTAGAATTTATCAGTAGTGGGAAGTCTTCCTCCAAATAACACGAGGACATGAATTACTTTTGGAGGTGTCTCTGCAGGAGAAGAACTTTGAGGTCCCTTTTGAATGCCTGGGAGGAGGCGGTGGTCCGGAGCTGAGGCGGAAGGGAGTTCCAGATTCTCACTGCGTTGCCTGAAAAGGATTGGGCCATTGTTCTCTCCTTCTTGAAAGTGGGTGTTTCAAGCAGTAGAGTCTCCGCATTGCGTGAAGGTCTAGAGCCTCCAGAGAGTTTCAGTTTATTCGCCAGGTAGTGAGGAGAGGAGGAGTGCAAGGCTTTGTGGGTGATACAAGCGGTCTTGTAGATAGCTCTAGCCTCGAAGGGAAGCCAGCGGAGGGTGGATAACACCGGTGTGATGTGATCGCTTCTTTTGGCCCCATAAATGAAGCGAGCTGCTGAATGGAAAACAGACTTAAGTGGGGACAGGTGAGATTTGGGGAGGCCAGTAAGAAGAGAATTGCAGTAGTCTAGTCTGGAGAGGACCAGCGATTGCACCAGGGTTATCAGGTCCTGCTCCGGGAAGAAGCGTCGGATTCCCCAAAGAAGGCGCAGTTGGTAACGAGCAGATTTTGCAATAGAATTGATTTGAGGAGTTAGAATGAGTTTTTTGTCTAGAATGACACCAAGGGATTTTGCGCTGTCGACAATGATGGGTTTATTGTTTAGTAGATTCATCTGATCCATCCATGATTGAACCGGGGGAGTAGAGAGTGAGGAGGAGAAAAGGAGGAATTCAGTTTTGGAGGGATTCAGAATCAGTTGATGAGTTGACATCCAGTTTTGGATGAGGACACCCGAAAAGCAGTGACGTAGGATGAGGACACCCGAAACACCGGAGACTCCCGAATGTCACAGATATTCCTAGTTCTGAGACTGAATGGAGATCCCTGAAAGGTGGGAGACCCATTGCACCCTAGATGTCTGCAATGCCTGAAGCAGAGGATGCGACTTGTGGTCAGCCGAGTCTGAAGCTGCACCAGAGTTTTAATCTCTTTGCAGCTCCCTTAGCCTGCAGTTTCCTGTTCACCACTTCTCCAGCGTTTATAGCACAGGCGGTTTACATGCTTCAAAGAATGTGTATTTTGCATATCACAAAATCGTATTTTATGTGAATAATTCAATGGGTTAGTGTTTTTGTAACAGATGCCCTTTGGTTACTTGCAATTCATAAATTACAATCGTAATCAACACACTGGCTAAAAAATTTTGTTAGTTAGTTTGGGTAGAAATGCATTCTTATTAGTAAAGACAACCCCCAATTACTGTGGCAGATTTGAAATCATGAGTGCTTTTCCAGAACACTTTTACAATATACTGCCTACAAGTATGGATGACGTGATCCTACACCTTGTAATCCTCATTGTTTATTTAACATTTCCTAGGGTGATTCATTATCTCTGATCAATGTGTCTGTGGTATAAAGTGCTCTGACACCCTGCACCTGTAAGACAGCACTATAAAAACAAATTAAATGTTTGTGAGAGAGGAACAATGGAGAGATACGGGGCATAGTTGGAGAGTGGTATTAAGGGAATACATGGAGAAGGAGGTCATTGGAGGGGTGGGGGGGCACCAAAATGTTTGTTGCATTGAGCACCACCTGTGTTAATGGCAGCTCTGAAAGAGTGAGTCAGTGATGTCTGGCACTGTGCTGTTCGACATTGTTAGTTTTGGAAAGTGTACTTAGACAGTCAGTGGAGGAAGTAGGTGGAGCCGGGGAAAGTAGGTGTCGCCTCCTAAAAAAATTTGGGAGCACCTGCACTTAATATTTTACAAATTAAGCACTGCCACAAACCAGTTTTCAAACCTTAGACATTCTCTCTCCCAGATGTCTGAACAACCTGATAGAGAAACTGAAAGTCTGATTAGCTCCAAGACACCTGCCTGTCTGGTCAGAGAGGGAAAGAGAGTACCTGTACCTACAGGAGGAGAGACTGTCCAGGAAAGAAGAAGAAAGCTGGGTTCCTGGGGTAAGCGTCACCCAGAATTTTCTTACTGTATTTGGAGGCAAAGCCATGTCTGTGTCATGACATGAGGTGTCTCCCAGTTCCACATGTGACTTAACACTCTGCCTATGGAAGTACAAATGCCGCGTATGTGCTGGAATAGGAGCTTGAAGCGGGCGCAGATTAAGTGTCCATACGCGCCAGAAATCCTGTTGCTGCTTTGCGAGGTATTATCTCATGGAGGATCCTGGTGGAGACTAGAAAATTGGGGAGACGTGGGGCTCCAGATGCTAGGGGACTTATATGAAGAAGGTGCTGTGATTCCATTTCAGGACCTTCAGGAGAGATATGACTTCCTGCTACACTCAGCGCTTACTGCGGCTATACGAAAGCACTGGGGGGAGGGGCTGTCTGAACTGCAGTTGTCAATGGGGTGCCAATACGTGGTGACGGCGGCAGGAACATTTAAGGCGGTCACAGGTCTATACAGGCGTATGACCCAAGAAGCGTTGCTCCCGCTGACGGCATTAAGACAAAAATGAGAGGCAGACCTTGGAGAGGGTATCCTAGAGAAAACTTGGGTAGAGCTAGTGGAGAGGGCATGGTAAAGCACCAGGAATGCCAGATTCCAGCTAGTAAACTTCTATATCCTACACAGAGCGTATCGTACCCCAGAAAAGATTAACAAATACTAAGCATGGGCGAATTTTGCGAATTCGCGGATTTGCAAATTCGCGATCCGCAAAATTCGCGAATTTGTGCGAATTTGCGGATTTTTGTTTTTTTGCGTGTTCGCAGGGTTTTTTGCGTGTTTGCGGGGTTTTTTGCGTGTTCGCGGGGCTTTTTGCGTCTTCGCGAGCCGCTTGCATAGCGGAGTTACCCATGCAGTCGTTTATGGGAGAGGGAGAGAGAGATAGATAGATAGATAGATAGATAGATAGATAGAGAGAAAGAGAGGGAAAGAGAGAGGGAGAGAGAGAACGAGAGAAAGAAAGAGAGGCCGGATCTCTGAAGGGCCAGATTCTTGAGTTGCCCCTATAGAACATACAGCTTTTTATTTTTAGCAAAATGCATATGAAAATTGTGCTGTAAAGGTCTCTTTTAGTTTAACCCCTCCTGACAACTCAAAATGGGTGTATTTGCCATCCTCTCCCTTCTTCCTGTTTTTTATATCTGTAAGTGCTTCCTGATGAGGTTTAATTCCTTGGACAGGTGCCTCGTTGCCTACTTGTAACTATTCTCTGACCCTGCTTCAAGGGTCAGAGCAGGGTCAGAGAATAGTTGCAAGTAGGCAACGAGGCGCCAGGAAGCAATTAGCAGCAGGTGTCCAAGTTGAAGTTAATTTGTTTGTAACCCTTTTGTAAAAGGTTACAAAGAAATTAGGTTCAACTTTTGCACCTGCTGCTGTAACCCTTGCTTGGCTGAAAATTCGTCCCCTCTGATTCGCGGATTTTTCCGCGATTTCGCGAGATTCGCGGATCGCGAAATCGCGGAAAATCCGCAAATTCGCCCGCGAAACGGATTTTACACCCACCCTTAACAAATACTTAGAGACTCAATCAGTGGCCTGTCCGTGTTGTAATAGGGAAGGTGCAGACTTCGGCAATATGTTTTGGAGCTGCCCACAGATGGGGAATTTCTGGGAGGAACTCACTGAAGTACTGACTGATGTGACTGGCAGGGAGATAGAGGTAACCCCGAAAGCCTGCCTGCTGCACTGGTTTCCCCATGCAGCAAAGAACAAAGTAACAAGCAGGTTTTTTGACCTGGGGTTCTCACTAGCTATGAGAGACATTGCTATGCACTGGAAGGCAAAAAAGAGCCCGAGTATAACTAGATGGCAAGTGGAACTAGTTAAATGGGCAGATTGCAAAGGGAGAGCCAGAATGCAGGCAGCAAAAAGAGCTAGGAATGAGAGAACCGAGGAGACAGCAAGAGCGTGGGAGGGACTGGTGGTATCAGAAAGGAACCTAGAGGATATGGAAGCTGACGAACGGGAGGTGGAGGTCCCTGAGTTTTCAGAATAAAATGCGAACATCAAAGCATAAAACTTGGTTGGTCCCTAACCTACTTAATGAAAGGCTTTTGTAAACCGGAGGTGGAATTATGCTAGATGTACTGGTCCCGAGACATATGATATGCAGGGGGAGACATACCCGACTGCACCGAGCAGTCGCACATTGGGAAGTGGCATGCCTGGAGGGAGGGGTGGGAGGAGGTAAGTGGAGTAGAGTAACATGGGGTACTAAGTTTGCGAACTAAGTAGTTCAAAGTACGGAAGATAGACCTATATGTCACGGGGTAAATGCAAGAACTGGAGTGAGGGCTGACCCTGATTGGAGGGACGCCTATCAGTCAAATGAGGCAGGCAGTACATAGCGAACTGTATATCCTGAGTTAATGCCTCTGATATTGCATTGACCGACAGATATCAAACCAAGAAATCATTCCATGCTCTGCGGCACCCCTATACTACCTGAAGGCTTGGTGCTTCTTCTGCTGCCTGATCACACTCAGCAAATCTCAAAGAGGAGGTGATGTTGCCACCGGAACAAAATCGGATACCCACCTGGAGACCTTAATGACATGAAGAAGCACAATTCCTGTGTAAACCTGGCCCAGAGATGTTACTACATTAACAAGCACAACCCCTATGTAAACAAAGCCTGGAGGTTGCAGCTGCACAATGCACACTAATGGGATCTCGGTCTGGAGGCCACATCTGCCTGGATGAGTGCCTACAAAGCAGCCTTGCAGTGCTGCTCCATCACAGTAGCTCCAGTTCCAAGTGAAACAGCTGCCACAATCATGTCACCCAGAAGAGCTCCCATCAGCACCGACCAAGCAGGACAATGTGAGCAGGTAACAGTGCCTGTACTATGAAATTCATGTTGGTCTAATACACAGTTCTGCTCTAGTTGCGTGCCGTTGGCAAACACTGCAGACTCCCCTTTAATTTTACTCAAAATCATTGACGATACCATGGCAGAGTTGCAAATTAATTTCCTCCTTAAGTCCAGTGCAGGGGCCACCCAGTATTCATTGTGAATTTGTGTTAGTACTTCAGGCATAACAGCAATTGATGGGGTGCTGTGTGTTATGATATATATGGCAAAACAGAATCTCATGTGGCACAATCTTCAGTTGGTGCAACCATACCAAGTGGAGGACACATTTAGATTTCAAAATTTTTCTTGGGGTCGCATATGGGGAAACACTGCTTCAAGCTGATTTGTTTTTTGTGCTATCCAAAACTGAATTTCCTCCTGTTTGTAGGGTACTTTACCCATAAAGGCTTTAATAGTAACTGGACAAATTGCAGGCACAGCTAACTGTGCCTGCTAAGCTTGAACAGTCCTTGCTGGGGCAGTTTTCAATTTTCGCATAATATACTGCTTTAGACGTCTTTACAGTCTAAGTGATTATGTAAACACATACTTCGTCAATATTTAAGGGTGCTATATTTGGAAACGGTGTGTATCCGGCTAAGGCTGGCCAGGATGCCCCTTCCTTACTGAGATGACCTAGTTGTCAGGGGGTCAATGTTCCTCAGAGCTTGCGCGATGATAAAAGGTTCGACCTCCAGGCAGCTCCAAGTCTGATTGTTGTTGTGAATGAAATGATGAATGGTCAGGTAGATTCTTTAAGCTCTTTATTTCAAGTAAGATGAACAGGAGGAAAACCCCACCAGGAACAGGATGGTCACTGCTCAGCCCTCTCTCATCAACTGTCATTCCACATCCACACCAGGCACACTAACATTCTATTCACTCTGTCATCCAGCATTCAACATTCCACACAGACATCACATTCATACTGGCTGAGCAGCAGGCAAGGAGATAACACAAGGCACAACATATCCCCTTTTCTTCAATGGAAATAAACACAATAAAACAATACATAGCAATTTAAAAGGAAGCAAAAGATAAAACTTGCAATATATATACATTTACAAAATAAGACCAGAATATCAAAGATAAGAGAAAGGAAGACTGAGTAAAAGATAAGCAGCAAGGAAAGAGTGCAAAAGAGAAACTAAAAAAATAGACTAAGCAAATATAGCTAAACACATCCCCTTCCCTTGGGAACATTAAAATTATAAAATGCAATAATACCAAAATGTATAGAATAACCACTGCAGAGTAGGCACAGCACAATAAAAGTGAGTACGGATAAATAAAAGGTAAAGCAGATGCTAAGTACAAAGATTACGTAGGGTGAAAACAGTGGACAGGGCGCGCGCACACCCCGCACTGAATATGTATAGAGACCAGCTCTGAACAACCCTAAGGAAAATAACCTCTAAACTTAAAGTATCAGCAAATACAAGAAGCACCCAATCATGAACCTAAATCTGCACCACTAAATTTGTACCATGTAAGTAACAACAATTAATTCAATAATAAAGGTAATACAGACTTACTGCTGTACAAAGCATTGAAAGAAATACAGACTTACTTGAATTGCTGTACCAAGCATTGAAAGTAATACAGACTAGAATCGCTGTATAAAGCATTGAAAGTAATACAGTCTTACTCGAATTGCTGTACCAAGCTTTGAAAGTAATACAGACTTACTTGAATTGCTGTATGAAGTATTAAACGTAAAACAAACTTATTTGAATCGCTGTATAAAGCAATGTAAGTAACACAGACTTACTTGAATTACTGTATGAAGCATTAAACGTAATATAGGCTTATTTGAATAGCTGTATAAATCATGAAAACAAAACAGTCTAACTTAAATATCTGTATAAATAATCATAAATATAGAACAGCAGACTTACTAAATTATTTAAAATACAACACTTACATAAATAGCTGTATAAATTATTTTAAAAATCACAGCAATCTCACTTACACAAATCGCTGAATGGATAACTTCACGTAAAGCAGACTTATACGAATTGCTGTATAAACAATTAAAACATTTCAGTCTTAACTATATAGCTGTATCAATTACTAAAGCCTTACAGTAGTTTAATTTAATTTAATTTAATTGCAAGTTTATATAGCGCTAGGATCGACTCCCGGAGGAGTATCTCCGCGCTTCGACCGATGGGAAACCCTTCCTGGCTTCCCTGAGAGATGGTCCCTTATTGGGTATCTCCAGGGTGAGACCAGGCATCCCCGGCGGTCTGGTGGGGCCGTTAGTGAAGATGAGGCAAGCTAATGCCCAGAGTTGCCGAGTGTGATCGCTGATCAGAGTGGGCACCGAGGCGAGAGAATTATCGAGTCCGCTGACCCTGGTCCAGAAACCTGCCGCGCCGGGAATCGAACCCTGGTCCGGGCCGTCCTCTGCTCTCGGGTCTGCCGCCTCTAACCAGTGAGCCACACTAGCCACACTAGTAGTTATAAATATGAGCTCCATGTATGAATATGAGCTCCATGAAATAATAACAAGTAAAGTACCAACTAAATCCAGAAGATGGCACTAAGACCTTAACTAAAGCATCCCAAAACTAATGAAACAGCATGAAAAACATACGTTTCCACACGAACCATATAATAACGATTTCTCTGTCAATTCTCAATTATCCATTATCAAGGACGAATTTGCCACGTCTGTGCTTTCCTGCGACACCTCAAGACCGGAGAAATCCTCATTCAAAAGAAATAAACTGTGCTCAGAGTAACAGAAACCGGCAATACTTGAGACTTCTTTTAGTAGCGCTGCGCATCTCTCACCATGTAATGTCCAGACAACACATGCGTTCGTTCTCTTCATTTGCCTCATCCTGTCAACGCAAGTTTGTAATTGAAATGGGGAAGTTAAACATCAAGCGCTTGGCGTCATGCGTGAAGACGTGCTGACATGCAAGAAGGAGAAACGCACTGTGACCTGTGAAATACCAGCGCGGGCAGAATGTCAGAAGAACGCGCTTCACAAGATGGGTGGCGTAGCATTGTTTTCTGTTACTATGGAGACGAACATCAAGATGGCTGGCAAGGATCGTCATGACGTACCCCTCACGACCTTTTGCTCGACGCACAGCATCAACTAGACGCAGGCAAAGATTCTCATACGTCATCATAACCAGGATGGCTTCACCGTGGAAGGAGCTCTCCGTGTGCAAAGATCAAGGCAGTTGGCAGTTGGAGCAAAGTAAGAACAGTGATCTATTGTTACCAAATTAGCTTCAGACTTCCACACGATTGGATTTTAATGGAAATCACCCGTTCTTTCAATGGAAATCACTCGTTTTTCAATGGAAATCACTCATTTTTTCTTCTTTGCAGGAAACTGTATTATAGGACACTCTTTTAAATTTCTTCCTCTCAGACTTCCTCACATCAGAATTTTAAATGAAAACCACACGTTTTCCCCTCTGCTTGGTAGCCAGAAAGCGAGAGTCATAACAGTACTTGACTTTCAATAGTCTTTTCAAATTTACTCGTTAGGAATTTTGTAAACAGTACTTTAAATTTGAAGGTCAAACAAGTCTTATTGGGTTTGTGACCTTGAGCTAGATAAGGCACTTATGAGAGTTTAGGGCGACCGATTTTGGGGTCACTGGTGGGGTTTCGGAGTGCCAGGTAGCATAACAAAAGCTTAGAAATGTAAAAGTCCTTTACCTTAATTGAATTCTTCTCCTTAGATTTGTATTGCTTGAAGGTACCTTAATTCGCTTGTAAATAGTATGTTGCACGCTGTCCGTTCTTCAATCGTCGCCAAAATGTTGTGAATGAAATGATGAATGGTCAGGTAGATTCTTGAAGCTCTTTATTTCAAGTAAGATGAACAGGAGGAAAACCCCACCAGGAACAGGATGGGCACTGCTCAGCCCTCTCTCATCAACTGTCATTCCACATCCACACCAGGCACACTAACATTCTACTCACTCTGTCATCCAGCATTCAACATTCCACACAGACATCACATTCATACTGGCTGAGCAGCAGGCAAGGAGATAACACAAGGCACAACAATTGTCATTAAGACACAGATCATTAGAGTGGCCAGGCGGGGGAGAAGGGAGGTAGGAAGGGAACGGCGGGGAAGGAGATCTGAAGAAAAAGAAAGTAACAACAGCTTAAACATAGAATGATCCCACTGTACTTAGTAATGTCTAATAAATGCTGTTTTGACATTTACCTGGGTTCCCTTGCTGTTTAAGTGGGATTAGGCTTGGTATTATTTCAACCTTTTTCCTTCTAGTACGTTTTCCTATTGTCTTGAGAAAATGCGGGTCCTGCCTCACAACTTATGTACAAATACAGAACTTCAAAGTTTTCCTTTCAAAGTCTTTCAAAAGTTTCCAAAAATTGTTCTTTAATCTTTCTTGAGTAAAGATATTAATTCACAAAGATTCACCAAGTCAGTAGTTCTCCATGAATATGTAAGTGTTCTGTTGCCTTGGGTTCGCCTAAGAAGTAAACTCGCTCAAAAATATTGTTTTTGCGTTTTCCGAGTAAAGTACTGAAAAGCGTCTTACCCTGATTCTAAGAACTGCCAAGTGATTCTCTTGCTCTGGGATCTGCTGCTCACCTTCGACGAAAGACAGGAAAGAAACCGGATTCCAGTTCGATCTCCAGCGAGAGATCAGGCGGCTGCCAGCAGAAGACAGAGAGAATAGCAAGCGCTGAGCAACAGGCGTGACTCCCTTTTACAGAGTGGAGCAGCCCGTGAACGCGCTGGAAGCTTCTACGCGATGCGCTGTTCCAGCACGATCGCGTCTCAAGGTCCATAACTGTCAATGAACCTGGGCAGGCGGCGGTGAATAGAGAACATCATGTAAAACACATCCATAGCATCACAACAATATTCAAACATGTCTTTCTGGGCACGATGAAAACAAATCTTTTCAGGGCTTGATAATACTTTCAGAAAACCAATATTTTCAGGGCATGATAATATTTCAGGACATGATGACTGCATATTAATAATGCACTATTTAGGGCACTATGTAAAACAGTAAGTTAGAATGTAAATCATGTTGCTATGTACCTAATATTTATGACAAAAGTGAGCACAAGTCCACCAATAGCGTGCCAATGGAAACACACTATGCATCTTTCCACACAAGGAACAAGTACGCCCACAGGCAGAGATGTGGCATGGTGAAGAGGTGCCCCTAGAGCTGCAGCCCATAGTCATGACACTAGTCTTACATTTTGTGGTATGTGTGGGAGGGTGCCTTGGAACCGATTGTGATGTTCCTGATACATTTGTGGTATTTCTAAGTATTCATAGGGTCTAAATACAGCCGGAGCTGCTGCCTCAGTGTCTGTATGGAATGTTTGTGTTAGCATCAACTCCAGGAAAGTTTACCTAGGAAAAGTAAACTTTGCATTTGTAAGCTTCGTGTATCCCAATAACAGCTAACACCCCTGTGACTGGCAAGCCCATCTAAATTTAAGTGTGTAGTTACTGCTTGTCTACAATTTAAAGGAATGATGACTGCTACTGCTGTTTTTAAATCAATGGAATTCAAAGATGTTTAACACTACATTGGGGTGCTACTTTTAAAGGTTTTCGCTGAGCCTATTTAAATAACACCTTTGTACTGGCGTTGTGTTAGCAGTGGATTCCTGATGGAAAGGATCCCTAGTGGAGTGGAGACTGGTAGATACTACTGGCTAATGTGTCAATACACATATATGTTGTGTTTGCTTCTAAAATATATGTAGATAATGTGTTATGCACCTTTTTAGGTCGTGCCTAGGCAGCGAGCATGCGCTGTCTGTAAGACCTGCCGTAATCAGTATAGGAAGTGTAATCCCGCTTGCTGCTTGCCATTGGTTACCTCCTGCATTGCTCTTCTTTCCTGACTCCTCAATGGTTCCTGTATCCAACACGTCACTTCCGTTAAAGGCTGAGGAGCACAGGCCAAGTACAGTTTCTCTACGCTATCAGGGCTTATTTGTTTGACGGAACTCTTTTTCTTCTGCTGCCCTTCCATGCACTACAAGACCAGCTCGTGTTTTCGGTGCCGCCTGCTCTCGCTACCTAATCTCCCTGTGTGTTACCCACCCCCACCACCACCTCCCGTTGCTGTCACAGCCTTTAACTAAAAACTAACGCTAAAGGCTGATTACATACAAAATGCATCCTAGAAGCAAAGTGTCCCTAATCTTAACACAATCTCAATTCATAATCCTGCGACTGATAAATTAACAGCGACTCGGACGTGGTCACAAACTCCACCCATTGGAGGAGGTGATTGCATGGTGTTAAGGCAGACGTTGTCCACGGTGGGGGCTTTGGCAGGCCTCTGCGCACGCAGCAGCACTTGTGGGGAATTAAAACAGTTTTGGTACAGCAGACTCCGAGTCTGCTTCAGTTTTCATCATTGTACCAACTGGCTTGGCATTTGGGATACATAACTCCAACTGCCAGGGGCCGTTTCCAGGAGCAGCACATGGTTGCACTTGCAGCAGCTCCGGATGTCAGCCGGGGGTAAGGGTCACCTTGTATGTGTTACTACTCGCTCAGCGCTTGCTCTACGTGCTAACAAAAATTTCTACCTTCATCTAACGGTGGCAGTCTTAAAAACTGTGAGTTTGCAGAAGCAAACGGCAAAGCGCATGCCTACGACCGCCCTGGCTTCGTATCCTGATTGATGACCGCCCTTTTACTATGTATTACCAAGCGTATGGCGTTGCTGTCCATTATTATGGCATTATTTCTAGTACGGTACAGGGGGAAATGTTCCCAGTGGAACACAATTGAAAACAAACAATGATTTATAATAGCATTCGTTAAATTACTCAAAAACACTTCCTGTTCAACATTGTTTAATCATATTGAACATAGGTTGGTATGTTCAGAAGACAGCACATATCTGAATAATTTATGCAGTGGTGCCCCAAGAAAATAAAAAGGGGGGAGGGGTGCAGCAAAGTGCAGAAGTGAGGGTTGAGTGGAAAAAAGGAAGGGCAGTGACAATATATACACCAAAAAGTTTATCGACAAAGCCTGTCCAGCCTGACACAAGGCTACAAATAAATATACAAAGCCATCATGTTAAGTTTGGCACAGTGAAAAAAAACACTGTTGTCCACATTGGCATAAAGGATAGAGCTGTCGACGTTTTAACCCAGTGGAAGTGTAGGGTGACCTGAATCCTTACAAGAGGGTCTTCATCAGGAATGTGGGGGCACCTGAGAAGTAATTAAAATATCCTTAATTAAAGAAGATGAAATGCGATGCAACTCGCTGGAAGCATTTAAGACAAACAAGGGTTAAAAATTACCATTGTCCATCTGTGGTGGCCAAATGGTCAGGATGGGCCCGTGGGCTCCTACGGCAGAGGGGGACCTGGATGGCAATCTGTAGCAGAAGTTTACATGCCATCAGTATTGCATGACAAAGCAGGTGTGAGCTTCACACTGCTTGTCTCTCGGGTATACACTCCATTATTTAGTGAGACACTTACTTCGAAACTCCTTTAAATAACTTAGGATCTCATCAAGGGTGAGGCATGAAATAATTCACAATGCTCCGTGATTCTAAAATAAAGAAAAAGTTGGTATAAATGAAGAGTAATAAAACTCTCCACCGCCGTAAGGATAAAGCATTTTAAAGGAGAAGGCTGCAGGTGAAACATACCTCCTTGAGAAAATAGCACGTCCATTCATCAACTCGCAAACGGAACACTGCTACATGGGTACCTGGAATACTCACCTGACCTGCCGGGGGCATGCACGCGCTGCGTCGCAAGTGCAGTGGCTGGCTGCTGCCGCGCGCGTTGTCCGGATAGAATAGCTACGGAGAGCGAAGGGCCGCCGGTTGACCGCGGTTTCATATGAAAAGGAAAGGGAAAACAGACCGCAATTGGTCTTGAAAAATGGTGTATTTCAAGACTGACACACCAACTAGTTATGTTGACATCAATCTGAATCTACGCTCGTAGGTGCACTGTGATGAGTGATTAGCAAAAACACCAACAAATGCAATCACAGGCATATTAAATGAATATCTGGCCCGCAGCCGGATCACTACAGCAGACCCCCACGGGTGAGTAGTGCGCTTTACAAATGTTCTGATTGATTGATTGACCATGGGTGTCAAGGGTGCACCATATACTGATATACATATTGTTCGCTGTGGTAGTGTTGATATTGAATAAGGGCATCCTGTGGATGAGGCAACATGAACACCGAGTATGCATCTGGTCTTTCTGAAATCGTAATTAGTGCACATTAGCAAACACTTAAAAACGCTGTCATGAATACATATATTTACAAAAGAGCTCTGTATACTGATGGCATGGTACATGAGTTAGGGTCATCCGTGCTAGAGGCAAATGGTGCGCACTGTATACATGTTGCATATTCAATACATCGTTTTTCTTGCCTTCTGCTCCCCTGATTGCACTCGGTTTTCTTTCCTACTGCTCCCCTGATTGCACTCGTTTTTCTTGCCTTTTGCCTTCTGCTCCCCTGATTGCACTCATTATTCTTGCCTTCTGCTCCCCACCCCCGCTGCAGCTCAGCTCCACCAGAGCCTTGCACCCTCGGTCTCTGCTGCCCATTCCTGGGCGCTGCCTTTCCTCGCCCCCCCCGTGCCCCTGATCGCCATTCCCGCCGCTACTGCCCCTGCGGCCCCGCCACCCGCGCCCTTTCGTTAACCCCTCCTCCTGCCTCCCAGCTGCACCTCCCTCCCACCTCCCCTTAAAATGATGGCAGCTGCACGGCCGTGCCTAAGGCAAGCCCGTCTGCGCCCGTCTGCACCTGGACCGCGCCCAGTGCCAGAACCCCTGGACCCCGCGAACGCCACAACACCAGACTCCACTATGTCTTCAGCAGCCTCCACGTACTCAACGCCGGCCTAAACCACACTTGCATCCAGGCCACCCCAAAACGGACCAACGGACCCTTCTCCTGCCGCCCCTGCAGCTTCAACTGCGACAGAACCACCAAACCTCCAAGGACTGCACCCAACCACCTCCGCTGCATACTCCTCAACACCCACTCCGCACGCAAACACGCCGTCGAGTTCTGGGATCTGCTCGACACCTCTGCCCCAGAGGTTGCCTTCCTGACAGAGACCTGACAGAGACTCCTCGGCGCCCGACATAGCCATAGCCATCCCGGACGGCTACAAGATCACCCGTAGGGATCGCGCCAACGGAACCGGAGGAGGAATAGCCATCGTCCACCCTCAAGGTCACCACCCACGCAGACAACACCCTCAACACCGCCGAACACCTACACTTCCGGATCCACACCAACTCGAACACCACCCACTCGAACACCACAACAACGCTAACTCCGCCACCCTGATCGACAACCTAGCCAACCTCGGCCTCCGACAACTGGTCACCGCACCCACCCATGCCGCCAGCACACGCTGGACCCCGTCTTCTCCACAAGCACCCATGTTGCCTTCGACCACACCACCAAACTCCACTGGACCGACCACCACTGCATCCATTTCACCTTCAAGAAACCAACCACACACCACCGCTCCCAAAAACTGCCTCGCCGCTGCTGGGGCAAAGTCACCGAAGACCAGCTGATCACCACCCTCGCCCAGAACCCACCCTCCGACCCCACCAACCCAGACACCGCTGCCCGCAACCTCAGACAGTGGATCGACGACTGCGCCAACACCCTCGCCCCGATCAAGAAACCCTCCAACAACCACGCCAGCAAGAGAGCCACCTGGTTCACCGACGAACTCCAGATCTCCAAACGCGCATGCCGGAAACTGGAGAAAATATGGCTCCATGAACGCACACCGGACAACCACGCAGCCCACAAGGACGCCACCCGCAGACATCACCAGCTCATCAGACTAGCCAAGAGATCCTCCTCCAAAGACTGCCTGGATAACAACGCCCGCAAAAGCATAGAGCTCTTCAGCATCGTAAAGGAACTCTCCAACCCCAGTGCCAACACCAACGACATCCCGCCCTCGCAAGAACTGTGCGACTCACTAGCCATCTTCTTCCATCGCAAGATCGCTGACATCCACAGCAGCTTCAACACCACGACCGCCCGACTACGCCAAACTCCACCTCCCCTGTGAACACCACCAGCGCCATACCTGACCTCCTGGTCCAAAGTCAATGAAGACGAGACACGCAAGGTCATGAACTCCATCCACTCAGGTTCTCCGTCAGACCCGTGCCCACACCACGTATTCAACAAAGCAGACGCAGTCATCGCACCCCAACTACGGCAGGTCATCAACATCTCCTTCGAAACAGCGACATTCATGCCGAAAACAACGCCCTCCTCAAGAAGCCCAAGGCGGACCTCAAGAACTTCCGGCCCATCTCCCTGCTGCCGTTCCCGGCAAGGGTCATCGAAAAAATCGTCAACAAGCAACTGGCCCGCCACCTGGAAGACAACAACATCCTGGACCCATCCCAATCCGGATTCAGACGAAACCCCAGCACCGAGACAGCCCTCATCGCCGCCATAGACGACATCAGGCACCAACTAGACAATGGCGAAACATCAGCCCTCATACTCCTGGACCTGTCGGCCGCCTTCGACACTGTCTGCCATCGTACTCTAAAGACACGCCTCCTAGAAGCCGGATTCCAAGAGAAGGCCCTTGACTGGACCACGTCCTTCCTCTCCGGCAGAACCCAGAGCGTCCGCCTCCCACCCTTCCAATCCGAAGCCACCAACATCATCTGTGACGTCCCCCAGGGCTCCTCCCTCAGCCTGACTCTGTTCAACATCTACATGGCCCCCCTCACACAAGTGGCCCGCCATCACGACCTCAACATCATTTCCTACGCCGACGACACCCAGCTCATCTTCTCCCTCACCAAGGACCCACACACTGCCAAAACCAACCTTCACGAGGAAATGAAGGCCGTCACCGACTGCATAGGGATAAAGCCCTGATCTTTGGACTCTGTAAGAGTGGTCTGCTTAATTCAGACACTCTGTTCATCACCACCCCCTTTTCTGAATCGCAGACTGGACTACAGCAACACACTCTACGCAGGAATCCCAGCCAAAAACCTACAACGACTACAACGCATCCAAAACGCCTCCGCCCGACTGATCGTCAACGTCCCCCGCCGCAGCCACATCACCCCCCACCTGAGAGACCTACACTGGCTCCCCGTCGACAAGAGGATCACCTTCAGGCTCCTCACCCACGCACACAAGCACTCCACAACGCCGGACCAGCATACCTGAACAGCAGACTCAGCTTCTACACCCCCACCCCCACAGCTCCGCTCCGCCAGCCTCGCACTCGCCGCTGTCCCCCGCATCCAACGAACGATCTCCGGCAGCGGATCCTTCTCCTACCTTGCCGCCAAGACCTGGAACACCCACCCTACCCAAATACGGCAGAACCAAAACTTACTCGCCTTCAGAAGACACCTCAAGATCTGGCTCTTCGAGCAGTAGCAGCACCCCCTCCCCTCAGCGACTACTCTGATTGATTAATAGATTGATTGATAGGTGGTCGGATTGTGGCATTGAAACCATAACTTTGAACGGGAACGTGCATATTAAATATTGGATCGTACCGAACCCATTTGGATGTACGGGTGAAGCATGACAAAATTCTCATTTAAACCATGACTTGTGAGTGGGGCATATAGTATTCCGCAGTGGTGACAAAACCTTGTAAAGTTGTGACTCTATTTCATGTATATTACATATTAGATCATACTTAATACATTAATGGTGCGCTTAGAGCATGTCAATATTAGCACTGAAACCATGACTTTAAATAGGGCGCGTATTGTTCTGTGATAATAACAATACCCCATATGTTGTCATGGACATAATAAATGAATAAAGTATTTCAAGAGAAACTAAACATGTCATACTGATGCTAATCCCAGTCTCAGCTCTATCATTGATATGGTGCCTTGAAAACCTATAAGGGAAGGGTAGGTTATCTAGACTTGCATAGCATACAGAGAACATGTGTAAATTAAATGAGCACTGATCCTATTCAGTGGTTAGACATGATAGCTGGGCGTTGCTGGCATCTAATTCATTAAGTCCATTCTGGATAGTGTCTAAAAGGTGCATATATTTGCTTTCTCAAATGTTTACAACTGATTGAATGTCTCCTTCCTTGATACCAAGTATAACCTTCTCCTGAACAACCCATTTCAAACTCTCAGCTACATGTTGTGTGATCTGAACATGTTCTACCAGGAGTGCCCCAACCACACCGCATCGCATCCTGCTGCAGTGTTGGAGTACTCGTGTTTTCACTTTTTGTTGTGTCTGGCCTACGTACATTATGTCACAGGGACATATAATGGCATAGACTGCATCCGAGGTGTTGCAGTTTGTGTAGGTTTTGAGGTCAATGACACGTTTGTAGTTAAGTTGTTTAGTTTGAATAGTAAGTTTGCAGGCCTTGTAGTGGCCACATTTGTAGTGGCCTATTGTTTCTGGAAGATGCCACATGGTCTGGATTCTACCATCATCTAACGATGGCGAAGTCTTAAAAACTTTGTGTTTGCAGAAGCAAACGGCAAAGCGCATGCCTACGACAGCCCTGGCTTTGTATCCTGATTAATGACCACACCATATGTGTTCCAGAGCGTATGGCGTTGTGGTCCATTATTATGGCGTTATTTCTAGTACGTTCAGATTTTTTTCTAGTGCATGGTTGTTGTAAACATAGAAATAAAACAAGGTCTATCGCTAACGTTCGACATGATGTGGCATTTGAATCCGTAGGCTTTTTGTACTATGCGTTACTGCATATTTCCCTATACTAATTCGCCACGCGGCTCTAGGGTGGTGCGACCTATGCCACCACTCTAGGTGCTGACTCCGAGTGGGGTTGCCTCATTGCAAGTATGTTATGGTTTTAAAGGCACCTGCTGCCATGTTCCTTACATCCAGCAATTTTCAGGCAACAAGAAAAATGTCAAGATAACTCCGCTGATTAATGTTCTTCCTGGAGAGAGATGGAGTTTTGTCTAGTGGAAGTTTTGGCTCATCATAAAGTAGTGCAGAGGGTTAAAATGTCTGCTGCAAAGGACGTGTACCAGGCAGATTACAGAGTGTATATCAGGAAAATGGGTCAGTGGGTTACTGCTTTCGTCAGAGAGATACTTTTGTTACTTGTAGTTTATAAGTTAAAATCCTAACATAGAACAGAGAGCTATCAAAGAGCTTTCAAAGAGCTGCCGTCTTTCATTATCCTAATGTTGCTAAAAGGGTTTATTTGGATAGAAATCAATTCTATTAACGAGAACCTCCAATTATGCTGATATGTTTTAAATTCTGAGTTTGTACTTCGCCAGACCAAGCACTCTTACACTACACTGCTTACCAGTAGGGATGACATGTAACTCTTTTACCTTTTAGTGCTTTTTCTTATATAAAATTTCCTATACACTGATTAACTCACATATGATTGTCTCTGCGTAATGTGTGTGATGTAAAGGGCACTTACACCCTATACAACTAATTAAATGTATCTGAGAGAAAGTGGTTATGGAGACTTGAGGGGTAGTGTTAAAGGGTGGTAGTGAGGGATTTCGTGGGGGGCACCAATAAACATTGTCGCACTGGGCAACACCAGTGGCACTAATTCTTTTTTGGTTCCACAGTTGCGTGCTACACGCCAAAAAACACTTCCCTGCGTCGTCAGTGGTAGTAAGGGCTATATAAATACAATTACAATTACAGTACACTTCATCCAGCCACAACACTCCAAGCATGGGTAAAAGACGTTGCCATTTACAACGCCAATAACTCCAACTCTCGCAAATGCGAGACCTATTGCATTGCAAATGCTTGTTTACATATGGCATTGCATACACACAACACTCACACTATTGAATGCACAGGCAACACAAGCACAACACCCACAACCACCATAACAACAAACATATATTTTTAATGTCAATAGAGGTGTGTACATTTTTCTACCTCATTTCCTTCAGTTCCCCCAACTCAAAGAAGGAGGTTTCCCCTTCACAGTTTCCTTGATGGAAAAGGACACCGTGATAGGCCAGCGGTGATTTTTATTTTAGTTATTTATTTACGGTGTTTATAAAGAGCAAACATCACCAAAGGATATCCGAGCGCTGTACACATGATAGATAAACATAAACGAAGATCTGATACATGAAAACAACATCTTATAAAAACAAATATCAACTCTAAGAACTTCTGTAAGATATAGTATGTAGTAACAGAGATATTAATAGACAATCTCTATTCCTTATGCGTCACCGGAGTAGGTTGTCCGGGTAGAATTCATTAATCTGAGTTGCATAGGTTCAATTTCAGTAACCCAGGGGACAATCTTTGTGTGAGTTCCACTGGAAATAGATGTGCTTCAGCCCTGTATTTGTATTAGTATAATTGTAGCAGCCAATGAGCCCAGGGGACAGATGTATTGTGACTGTTTAATAGAGGAATCTGTTGGTTTGGATCTTTTTCACCTCTTTTTGAAGATGTGGGTGGCTGGACCCTGCTGACAGTTGCTTCTGCCTATGATGCTCTCGATGCAGTGATAATTCCTGGCGGAGTTAGCGGCACAATCTTTCGTCCATAGACCCACCAACATCTAAAAACAGCGGGCAGACCACTAAGTAGGCGGCGGTGAAACCATTGAAAGAGTGACGGCGGACCAGATCCCCCAAGATCTAAATCAGGCCCAAAGTCCACATCACCATCAGTGAGTGTTGGTAGGTTTTTAGACTAGCTCATAGTACCACAACTAACCCCTAATTGAAGGAGGATAAGTGTTCTTGTTGGCAAGCTCGAACATGATACTCTGATTATCAAGGAATCCATGGAAACAGATCTAACCCTTTCGTTTGTCTCCCTTTCAGACCCAAAGTAAACACAAGAAAACTACAATAATGCATTTTCAAACAATTATTGAAATGATCGTATTCTTGCATAAAAAGCATGAACTACAATTATTAGAAAGATGAGACATTTTACTGTAATCAGCATTACTAGAATGGTAAACAGGATGAACAATTCAGCCATGTTAATTGTTGCCAATGTTTGCCTACTCACTCCTTTCGATATCTAATACTATGCTAAAGAGAGCAAAGCAGGAGCACCCTCTGCCAGATCAGTTGGGATAGCCTAACCCCCATACCTTGTTCTTAGATGTCAAAAAGCAGGTCTCAGTACACAGGTTATCTTAGCAGGATGGAGGTCGAAGTCAGCAGGGCTGCATCTCAGTCACAGTCTGCAGTGGTTCCCTGATAAATCCCAGCATGCAAATGCTCCTCTCAAAAAGCTCTAGTACGAAAGCTGTTTATATAATAAAACTCTGCTCCTATCAACTTTGGCTGAGGCGCAGAACAGCTCTTTTGTTTTTGTCTAGCTTAAGGAAAGAGCCTTCAAGCAATCATAGAAGGAAAGAAAACAATGACATCTTGATCTACATGTACAGACCTGTAACAAACTGTACAGATTACAGGGCATCAGTGCCTATTGCAAATAAACATTCATGTGTTAGCAGAATAAGAGTGGCAAAGAGCACTATGAGAAAGAGATGTCAACTTAAGGAGTTAGATCTTCAACGGAGAATACATGTGAGCCACGCCCCAACGAGAGACTAAAGCAGATGGAGCAGACTGTTCTGTAGCGGATACAGTGAATGTCTGTGAACCCATGAACTGAGCGGCAACTGCTTGTAGTGAGTAGAGACCAAGTGAACCTCACCTATGCCTGACCTTGCCTGTGATTAGAATCAAAGATCTATTGACATTATACCAACTCCTAGAATGGGAAGAGGGCGCCAGAGCAGGTGCATCACTCGCTCGACATCATAGTTGTAATTTCAATCTTTCTTTTTACAAAGATAAGCACTGGACAAAGCAATTAGTATGTCTGTCGGTCAGTTGTTGAGTTCTGAGCGCTTGCCCCTGTACTGACTCCCTGAGAAGTGTTTGACTGCTCACCCTCACCTCCCAGAGAGTCAAGTATGGAAAGTGTGTACATTGCCCAATTTGCAGAGCCAATGTAGAATGGACCCCAGGACATCAGTTGCAAACAAATTCAACCTCCATGGTTGGAGTCCAGTAGTCCATTTCTGTCCTGTGGCCTCCTCAATGGGATCTGACAATTACATAATCCAGCTT
Organism: Lissotriton vulgaris; assembly: GCF_964263255.1. Lineage (NCBI taxonomy): Eukaryota > Metazoa > Chordata > Amphibia > Caudata > Salamandridae > Lissotriton > Lissotriton vulgaris. The sequence continues at coordinate 1,901,368,392 of NC_141693.1, forward strand.
GGATCTCAAAAAATGGTAGAGCAAATTCTGGAGTCATAAACCTTGCACCCTGATGGATATGCATTTTTGTTTGAGGTGGCTGGTGGAAAAAAGAAGGAGATACAGTGTGGCACTGGAGAAGTGAGGTAGCTAGTTCCTTCATGCTGTAACAATTGAGTACAGCCTCATGAATTCAACCAAGAGCCAGGGAATGATTTCATAATGCGTATAATATTATTGCATTTTCCGTATCCTCTACAATGTTTGATGTTGCACTTTGGTAAGACACAAATTGTGATCATGCAATGCTCCAATCTTCACATCACTAGTGATCTAGGAAGCTCTGACTAATGGCCCGAAAAACAAGAGTCTCAATACGCTTCTTATCTTTTCCCAATTAATAACTTGGATGAGACAGCACATGTGGTGCTAGTCTGTCCACCTAAAAACCACAGCTGGTTATGTCCTTTGTGAAGGAATCGGCTGAACCTCTATCTACATGTGCTTGAGTGAGACCCGGTTGTCCACTATATCACGTTTCCACTTTTGTATTAATTCTACATTTGTAATCTGCACATGGGTATTACTGTTTGTATTAATTTTCTTTCCTTAATATTGAATATAAGACTCTTCCTAGTGTGACTTTAAAGGTGTACTCTATTCAGTGTGTGCACTGATGACAATTGGGTTTCTTTCATCTACGTAAAACGTTGCTGACCAATGGAATAAAAACTGTTATTTATAAAGTGCTCTATCAAAGGTTCTTGTGTCACTATGTTTAAGAAGAATGTCTATTCGAAGGAGGGATTTATAATGAAAAGAGAATAAACTTTAAGTTTCTTACTAAAAGATTGATAAAGCAAAATATATTTTAAGTCCAAGAAAAGAGATGGGAGACAGGGAGAAGAATGAGAAAGACAGAGATTAAGATATAGGAAGAGAGAATGGTTGCATAAAGGTGTGTGAGGGGTAAAAAGAGTGTGCGCGAATTGGGCAAGACAGAGATGGAAAGAGAGGGGAGAGAAGGAGACAGGGTACCAAGGGAAGGAGAAAGATGGGATGAAGAGGACATGATCAAGCAACAGATGTAAGAGTGGGAAAGAGAGAAGGATTACTCAAAAAGAAGAGAGAAAGTTTTAGATATTTAGTGCTGGAGAGAGCTGAGTGATAGAAAGACAGGTTCATGTGGCTCTGCAAAATGGGATAGCCAGGCGCAGTGAGTCCTGGCCTGTAATGGGTGGGAAGCTCACTACACCTTGCTGGCGGGTGGGGTACAGGTATTTTTATGCCACTGGTTGTAGGTGGTGAGCAGTGGCACCTATTTTTGGGTACCAGAATCCATTTCCCATCAGATTTTCACTTAGAGCAAGAGAGAGAAAGTCAGGAAAGGGACAAAGAAAGGGGAGGAGAGAGCGAAAACCCCAGAAAAAACAGTGCAAAGGTATGAAAAAGAACCTCCAGAGTGAGACTGAATGGCAGGAAGTGTAGGTTGCAGAAAGGGATAGGCATGAGATGGGATTAAGACTAGACAGCCCGGCATCAGCAACTCCTTTATTTATGTTTTTTTTACAAATTAAGCACTAGACGTATTATGGGTCTGTGGTCTAGTTTTTACCTTCCTGATGTCGAGGGCCTCTCCACCCACCATGGCGATATCAGAGACTTCCCCTTACCATCGGATAAAGCTTGACGGTGATGGGCAGTGGAAATTGCAAAATGATCACCACACCATGAGATACGGCCCCCATAGAGTGAGGACCATTAGATTGTATGGTCTGGTTTGACCGCACAGTTGTCACCAGATAATAATGTATGCATCACTAGAGAGGGGCCTTGGCTCCACTCACATGAAGAGAGTCGAGGCTACTTGTTGGGGAAGCAACACTTACAACGCAACTTTTACAACGCACTACCTTTACAACGAAACTTTTACAACGCAACATCCATTACAACGCATTCCATTACAACGCAACCATTACAACGACTGTCACTACAACGCATACCACTACAACGCATGTCATTACAACGCAGTCATTACAACGCATACCATTACAACGCATACCTACACTCTGCTACTACCCTACTGTTGCACCCCCTGGAGTTAAAATAGTAATTTTTACCCCTACACTATCCAATACTTACCCTACTGTTGCACCCCGGAGATAGAATAGTAATTTTTACCCCTACACTATCCAACACTTACCCTACTGTTGCACCCCCTGGAGTTAGAATAGTAATTTTTACCCCTACACTATCCAATACTTACCATACATGCAATGTAATGGTATGCATTGTAAATGTAGTATGCGTTGTAGTGGAATGCGTTGTAAAGTTAGTTTAAAAGAATTTGTTGTAACGACATACATCCTACTTGTTGTGATTGGGTAGAAATTTTGTGCTTCAATTAAAAGTGCTTGCACTCCACACAGATGTGATCACTTTATTGCTAGAGCTGCCTAAACTTGAACTTTCAAGGGCACCAACATGACACTGTAATACTATTAAAGCGTCTGCGACAACTAGATAGATTATGGAGTTTTTCTCTAGCAGCAGCACACATGGCACAACATAGATGTTTAGGTCTAACTTGAGTGCAACTATCACCTGATCTTTTAACCTACACCATTATTACTCTGCAGGTCTTTTCTTCCATACAAAGTCCCATGCTATGTACCTGTAATGGTTCGCATTACGATACAACATTCCTTTAAAGGCAGACCTATTGGCAATGCCAATGCTTGTATTTTCAACAATAAAATCCCGTTTTGGGGTTTTTGTTTTTGAAAACACAAAAACATGTAAAAGATTTAACACATGGTACCATCAATGTAGAGGTACAGTCCGTCAAACGTTTAATATATTGACAGGAACTGCCATCTCTAAATTAGGAGAACGTTTACTTCGAAGTAGAAATCAAACCCATAATCTTCACCCATGGAAGATCATGGCAGTAATGATGAAGATTTTCTGACTTGTTATAGTGGAACGCTGCCATGTATGTGAGTGTGGGGAATGGCCAACGCTTAGGAGAGTTGAAGACTTGAGTTTGTCTTGATACCCCTCCTTTCCTCCAACTGCAGTAAATCATGTAGTAGTACAAATATGTTAAATGGAATGTGTCTTGAGCAGTCATGAGCAGTGCATTTGGGGCAAGAAATGGTTGTGCCACTAATCAAAACTGGTGAATTCGAATGTTTTGTGGAGTCACAAATATAATTATATCATACATTCAACAACAGCAACTTTTTAGCTATGATTAAATCTCAGTTTTCTCACCTATCAAATTAAATAGAGTAGTGAGTAGGTTTCAGCTTACGTTTCGTGAAGATCTGCATGAGGGAAAAGGGTTTCCAAAAGTTGCCTTTTTCATTTTAATGTCCATAGGGAAATTTGCTCTACGTTACAGCAAAAACCACTTAAAGAATTATCCCAAACTAGACTTGAAACAACAACTGTACTCAAAGCAGTGTCTTTACTTGAATTTCAGGGAGTCTATCCAGTAGTATTTGAAATTGCAAAAATGTTAGTAGTGGATTTCAGAGGGTTAATTGACAGACAGTCTATGAACCGAGTTCACAGGTGGTCAACAAACCCATATTTTGAAAAATAAATGAATCCCATTGGATGAGGGAACATTTTCTCCTGCCATCCAATGAGGGTCTAGAGACACAGCATAGAATTTCAAAACCTATACGGCTGATTGGCTGGTTGCGACATGGAAAATTATTTTGAAGCTATCATTAAACCGGTAAAAGGGTAGAGAGAGTAAGGGTAGCATCACCTGAGCATAAGGCAATGGGGACGAGGAAGAAAGTGGAGGGATTCCCGAAGATGAGAAAAAAACCTACTTGGGTGGTTGTTGGCTCAGCCGTAAAATATTCATTGACTTGGCGGACTCTACAACTCTAAAGATAATGATTATAGCAATTATAATAAAATGAAAACACCATGCTCATACACTTTGGGGAGCAGAGGCTGTGTGAAGGGTGTTCCCAACTCTTTGGCTTTGCTTAGGGATGTTGGCCATTTCCAGCGTGAGTGGACACAGAACACATCTGAAGGATAGGCTTGTAGCTTGCACCCCCTGCCAAACGGCTAGCACAGCAGATGGCCTTCAAACTCTGCGGTGGTTGGGTGCACGCCTGGCCTGTTGGCCAAGGCCAGTCCTCAACCTAAAATCTGTGGGTAACTGCAGCTACACGGGGCTGTACACTGTAGGCCATTAGCAGATTAACATGTTGGTAACCATGGCGAGAATGGTACAGTGCCTAACTGATAATGAGATATAATAAAAAAAAAATATATATATATATATATACATATATATATCAATATATAAAGAATGGAATGGGAGCCTGGTAGTCTAGTCATATGTGTGGTATTGGAGAGTGCTAGGGTATTTCTGGGGTTGGTAGTGTTATGCTGAGGATAGAAGTACCATTATGGAGGTAGTATTGAGATTCTAGTTGGTGCTGTGAAGTGAAGGAATAGGTGATGGAAGAGTTGTTTCCTCTTATGTATTCTTTTTTCCTCCCTCCCTCCCTCTCTCCTTCCTTCCTTATTCTTTTACTTTTCAAGTAGTTATATGTTTATTTACATTTGTACATATGGCTTGTTACAAAACTGTTACTAGTTGCCTTCAATGGATGATATTGTTACAACCTCGTCTCTGAAATCTTAAATACATGAAATCCAAAGAATATGGTGTGGAGTGCGGAGGTTTGGTGTTATTTGTGGTAATGAGGGGTGGTAAGATTTTTCTGGGGTTGGTAGTGCTAGGCTCTGAGTAGTACGGTTATGGAGGGGAACATCCTTTACAACGCGGATGTTACCCCGCAGTGCAGTTACGACGCGTCTTTTACAACGCAAGTCGTAAGCACGACTTGCGCTGGAGGGCGCTCTAGGCTAAGGAATAGTAGATTTACTATTCCAACACCTTCCCGGCTGGTGTTGGAATAGTAAATTTAACTATTCCTAAGTCCAGCACCCCTACAGCGCAAGTCGTGGTAACGACTTGCGTTGTAAAAAACGCGCTGTAAAGCACTGCGATGTAATACATCGCGTGGTAACAACGTACATCCGTTATGGAGGTAGTAGCAAGGTAGTAACTTGGTGACATGAAGTAGAAAAAAAGGTGGAGCTAGAGTGCACTGTTATGAGGTAAAGTAATATTAATCATGGTAAAATGCAATTGAAGGTGATAGTGCAAAAAGTATAATATAACCGGAGGTGATAGTACAGGTGTATGCAGTTAATGTGGAGTATTCGTGCAGTGTTTGAAGCAATAGTTTAGTGATGTAGCTCATAATGCTTTGCTAAGAGTAGTTGTTCAATACATGATAGTCACAGTGTGGCGTGCATGGTTATCTGGTGTTGAGAGGTGGGTGCATGATTTGAGGGAGTAGTGTGATGAGGGATGTATATGTGTTGGTGTTGTGATGTGTTAGTGCAGTCATGGAAGTGAGATTATAGTGCTGTGATTAGATTTAGTGGTGATGGGGTGTGGTGGTACAGGAGTGAGTGGTGTCAGCAGGATGGTGTGCAGTGCTACCAATTGATATTGTGGTGGTAGTGCACTTGTCTGTAAGTATGGTGGTAATATGGTGGTGCTGTGGGGAAGAAAATATGGGGGTGATGGTTGGTAGTTCAGTATTAGTAGTGTTGTTGTAGGGTTAAATATCCACTTCTGTAACCTGATTGGTCAACAGAAGTTGCTGCTCTACTGTTGTTCCTCCTATCTATGATTCTTCCTGCATCATAGTAATTAAGACAATTTCTATTCTTTCTAGACGCCTTCTTTCCAAAGACCTCACCATGGATGGTAGCTTTTGCTTTCTTATTAACTATACTTATTTTTGCTACATTTGGTGTATGCTGGTACATCAGGAAGCAACACAGAGAAAAAGGTAAGATTATTTGGGAAGTTATTGTGCAATTGAGTGAGTCTATGTGTTGTCACTGAAAAATATATGAATTTGCATATGTGCATATTATGCATAAACGTCCATGCTGGGCATGCCCAGCATTCCATCCATAAAGTTAAATAGGCTTCATTTACTAGAACCTTGGTACCTTGGCCTCAGTGAAAAGGGAGTCCTCAGAGATATAGTAAAAAATCAATGAATACAACAGTCCAAGAAGAAACTATTAATGTCAACACCAAGTTCATGCGATTTCATTTTTATGGGAAAAAATAATTCTAAAATGACAATGTAGAGGGTTTTGATTTTTTTTTGTAATGACACATTGGAATTTATTTGATAGACTCATTTACTAGGCTCTTATGCTAATCCCTAATTTTTATGGAGTTAGAACATGATAAAGTAGTTAAGATACAACCATAACTATCTTTCATTATTATAGTAGGACATGTTGATCTTGTGACATTAATTTCTATTTTCACATATGAAAAAGTTTCAGATCTTAGAAAACTGTTTAAGATGTAGGAACAAATTATAGAAAAAGGAAAATGCCACCATAATATAATCCATATTTAGCAACACGGAATGTTTTCAAAATTAATTAAAAAACTGTTCTGAAGCTCGATGTTTTATATTCCAAGCTCATCCAGCCATCACGCAGCGCTGTTCGTCTACACACAATTCCAACACTACCCATTAACTGGAGATTGAACACAGGTCAGCAGCTCCCACAGTCTTCTGGAATCATATGGTCCCTTGTATGGGGTCTTGTTTCTTAACTTCTGCCCAAATAATAACCCTGTGCTCTTGCCTTAGTTTCCCATACTGACGAATTCACAAAGCTTTTTTCTGTGAATAGGTTTGCCTAACATCTGAATTTCCTTTGTAAAGTATAGCACACTATGGCATTCAGAAAGAAAAATGTTTTGACTAGGCCTATAGTTCTAACACAACTCTGAGATCAATGTATTTGTGTTAACATTTTGTTTATTTGTTATAGATGCCTGTGTCCTCTAAAGGAGAAACTGCTTTCTCATTTCTGTTCTCATTTACTCCCTGTATTCCATCCTGACTGCTGCAGGTAGTAGGTAATCCAAACATACACCCAAGTCACAGAGTATTATAGCTTCCTCCAGGAGGGGGCAAGAGATATTTTTTGGGGGGTAAAGGATACTGTCTTCCCTAACTCTTAAATACCACCCCAAAGATAAGCTATAACCATAGTGCGGGATCACGGTCCAGATAAACTCACAAACCTCAAGTACGATGCCCCAATTGTTTTTTTTTTACCCTCGCACACCCTATTGGTGTCATGTTTCATATCGAGAAAGCATGGTTGTCATGTATTTCATCTGAGCTACTTCCGTAATTGTAATTTATATTTGTATAGCGCATTATCACCAACGGTCTCTAAGCGCTTGCTTTGGGAACCTGTCCTGGTTTTTCCCTGTGAGATAACCCGTACTGGCCACCCCCAAGGTGAAAGCCAGGCATCCCGCCGCTGGGGGCCATAGTGGAGCTTAAGCAAGCTATTGCCCAGAGTTGCAGAGTGTGAACCCGTGATTCGAGCAGGCACCGAAGCGAGAATTATCGAGTCCGTGGACATTTTGGGCTCAAGACCCTGCCGCGTCGGGAGTTGAACCCTGGCCCCGGGTCTAACCTCTGCTTCATGGTCTGCCTCTTCTAACCATTGAACCACACTTCTCCACCCGTAAGAAGGGTTGAAAACAGAGGCTGAACATTTCAGAATTAATTACTCAACCTAAGCCCCAAATATCTCTCTAGAGGAGTCATGGAAGAATATAATACATAGCATAGGATGTAACACTGTCAATTCACATATGCGCTGCTAGACTAGCTGCAATCATATGTAACTCAGTGGAGGCCATTGTTATTGCCTTCATAGAATGAAAGGCTGGGCCAACAACCCCAGGACATAGCCATGTTTTAGGTTATACTATGAGTTCTGTGGCAACAAATTCACTATGGCCTTCAATGTTAATTGATTTCATATATTTACAACTGCCTTAAAGTATTAGAGTATTTCTTGTCCAGGATGAAAGGACAATTCTAACTACAACCATCATAGGAGCCAGACAGGACTTCTTAAAGTGTCAATTGTGTGAATCTACTGTAGATCTTAGATCCTTTGAACCGGTTGGATAGCTCGTCTCGCAACACTGATACTTCCTGAAGGACCTTTCTGCAGGATTAAAAAGATAGCTTCCAAGTATGCACGATGCCTATGGGCGTAGGAAATGTGGTCTGTAACATGACTGGCTCCAAAAACACAAAACAAAACTAAACTGCGATATAAGATAATCTTCAATAATTCACTTTTTATCTCATGTTATCCTTCATATGTTGTCAAGTAGACCACTGCAGCCCCACTAATGTTCTTTTTGACAAGTCATTCACTTTATAGAAAACTGGAATAAGGCATATAGAATACTATTAAAGTATTAGTTGTAGAATTATAACTTATGTCAGAAATGTGTTATTTCTTCCTAGCCATTTTAAGACATTTCCTAGAAATGTTTTAATTGAAAAACATTTTTAATGAAAAATCACGATTTTGCTATGTATTGTGTTTCAATAAAAACTAATTTGGATGATTTAAACGGTTTGCTTTTCAGTGAAACCAACCTTTATTTATATCCTTTATCTCTTATTTTGATTAAAAATCTCACCCTGATTCTTGCCTAACCCTAGTCCTAAAGATGATCCTAAGTGTTACCCAGACTCTAATCTAACATTAATACTATCCTATAATGTAAACCGAATTTGAACCTTGATGCTTACATCTCTTTAAAACCCCAATTATCTTATATCTTATTTTATTGAACCTGTAGGCAATGACTGTAAAATGTATGTTGGACAATAAACAGCAATATGACACCACTGAATTAATGGAAGAAACTGGAATTTCACCAGATTATTTTTATATATATAAAGTGGTCTTGGGCAGCTATGTTTTGCATCATATCCTTGTTGGGTGTCCTGAAAGTTGTGACTAGCACTGTGTATTTAAATCCTCACTTCTAAACTATACTGTTGTCACTTCATGGGCCACAGGAAACAGAAATGTGTTCTGCAATTGAAAAGTTCTTTCGGATAACCTTCAATTATTCATATTTTTTGCAGATGTTCTTTCTTCGCAACTTGGTGAGTCTATGCTTCAGAAGATGCTGAAGGGGGGAGGGGAGGACAGGATGAATGCGGAAAGTGTCTCTGATACTGCAGAGCGAGACGAGATAGAAAAACTGGTCCGGCAGATGGGGTCTGCGCGCCTGAGCTTGGGGTCATGAGGATTGGCCCGTTAAGGTCTGCTTGTTGAAATATGGGACTTGCAAGTTGGTACAACTGGAGCATGGTCTTGAGCATGCTATTCATGTTGAACCTTTGTGACTGGCCCGGTGCAGAGATGAGGATTTGAAACAATGTTGATGGGTGCAAACTGCAGCCCAGAGTGATGTTGGGATGGCTCCTTAATATTTGGGGGATCTAGGGAGGAGCTAGAGCACAGTGAAGACTGGATAAGGTGCAGTGCAGAGGTGTTTGGTGGGGAAGGACTCAACTCGTGGTATTTTCAGGCCTAGACATCCTAGAAAAAATAGACATATTACAAGTACGTTACAGTGACATACCTATGTGTACATGGTTTTATTAACCATTATAGAAGAAGTAAGTGAACCATTGTTTGTTTATGAGTACAATAAACTGGAAGGTAACTAACAATTCAATAATATATTCATATTAAGATATCTAGGGCCCGATGTAGGTAATCCTCATTTACCGACTCTTAAATACCGAATTCTACCGATTCCGTATTCTAGATTCGGTAAATGAGATGTAGCTAAAAATTCGGTATTTTTTACCGAATCGGTAGGATTCGGTAATTGATTCCTATGGGCCTTGAGGCCTATAGGAATCAATGTCAATTACCGAATCGGTAAATACCGATTCGGTAAAAAATACAGAATTGTCAAGGGGAACAAGGGCATGTATGTGTGTCCCATGGCACAGGTGTACATGCACCCCCCCCACTCCCATCCAGTAGCCGTTGTCATCCAATTAGGGATTTATTACTTCTGGGCAATCGGAATAGAGAACAACGAGTTAGCATGAGGGAGGAATGCCTCTATTATTCGGTGATAGTGTATAATCTGACATAGGGGCTATGTTGTGTGTCCACCCCAGAACATGAGCAAAACCATACACCCTAGACAAGATAAAGAGGATGTTGGGCTAAAGCTATATAGACCCTTCATCAGGTAGCTTCTCTAGAACAGAAAGAACAGAATTGTGGTGCGTAGTTACTATTCACCCTCGTTCACTTCGCCTTGTGCCTGGAATGCCTCTAAAAAAGTATCTGACTCCAGTGATATGGGTCTTTTGTGCAGCCCTCTATACTCTTCCCGGCGGATGGCTCCGCTCTCAGCCAAAACCCAGTGTGCCACCTCTTCCCGCCATCAGACGACAGAGAGAACCCGAAGGAGGGGACCTACAATGCCTGGTCAACCGTCGTTTAGCTAACAATATGAAATGTTACTCTAGAGCTTTTAGGTCCGGGATATAAGCCTAAGATACATTGTTCCAGTGTGCGCCATAGACTCTGACCAGTCAACTCCGGGAGTGTTGCCCCAATGCTATTCCAATAAGCAGACGGTGAAGAACAGGGCCAATACATCTGCATGAGGTCTGCGTCTGGTGCATGGCATCGGCAGCAGTTTGAGGAGGCCGGGGGGAACATTGTATTGATTTTGTGTGGAGTGAGATAGTTGCTGTGGAATATATAGAACTGAATGAATTGAAATCTAGAGTTATGGGAGACCTTGTTGGGGTATTGCAGGAGAAAAGTCCATTCTCTGTCAGTAATCTACCGGGTAAGATCTGCTTCCCATTTAGGGCCTCATTTATGAGAGCAATATCTGTTCCCCTTCCTGCCGGAGTGCAGGCAGAGAAAAAGAAGTCTGCTCCCAACTGGCAGGAGCATTTTAAATCTCCTGCAGGCTGGGAGCAGACTTGACCTCCCTGTCCACACTGCTGCTGGCAGCGAAGCTATGTTGGCTTCTGCCTGGCGGGAGATTTAAAAATGCTCCTGCTGGGCGGGAGCAAACATATGGTTCTGTGGGCAGAGAAAATACTTTGTCCCAGGGATGGGGTCCCCAGGGCAGGGTATTTGAGCCGGCCCGGGGAATTGCGTCCACAGAGCCTTTTAAGGCTCTCACGAGAATCTGTTGAACCCAACTGTTGAATCCAGATATACAAATATATTTTCACCTTTATTTCTTACAAATTACTGAACAGACTTGCACTAAATCACAAAAGCACACTTTCTGGACTAGGATCTACCTTCCTGCCAAATTTGGAGTAATTCAGTTCAACAGTTTTTGTGGTAGCGCTGTCTAAAAACAGTCTATGGAAAAAGCTTGGGGAGTTTGCGTTTCAGGGGTCCCTTTCTTTTTTTTTTGTTCTTTGCTTGACAAATCATCCCTAAGTGTCCCATGCACAAACTTGGCAAAAAAGAGCACTTTTTGGAAAGTCTTGGGGAGATTTGTAAAATGGTGCCAATGTTATTAGCAAATCACAAAGGTATTTCCTATGGAAACGCGACCACCACTAGGTAATAAAGCTCATGTCCTGCTAAATTGAATCATGTACCTCAATGGATGTATAATTAATTCATTACATTTCCATTCATGCAATTTGCATGTGCTCATATAGTTTTTTTCTGCAGGTCATAAGCCAGACCTGATGCCTAACCCCGGCTGGCAACCTGCAGCCAATCATCCGCAGATGACTAATCTCTTCTCTGAGAATGGGCTTGGGTCGCGCGTAGCAGAAGTTTGGCCCAGCCCATACACCAAACCCCCCATGGGCAGCCCTCTCCAAATCTGAGTACTGAAATAGCCTCAAATCAGGTTTTGTGGGGGTTTGGGACTGTGTTAGGTACAGTGGCACTAGCTACCTCTAATCTTTAGCCCTTTGATACCCACAAAGCACCTATTAAAAACCCAATTTTTCAAACTCTAGTAAACAAATGTACACCAAATTAAAAAAGGCACTTTCTGAGTAAAGTTCTAACTTTGGGTTAAATTTGATTGCCTGATGCGTTAGCGCAAAATTTACCATGAAAGAGACAAAGTGGCCGAACTTTTTTTTGTAAAGTTTTGTGCACATTAATCAAACAATGCCAAAGTTACTTGGAAATATATGTATTCACAGTGGATGTGGGATGTTTGCCTTACTCCAAGGGTGGGCTGGAGGACATATGAGCCAGTTTTGACACTTTTAGGGCTGTAGTAATTTTACTAGTGTAGTTTGTGAATAGCAATGATCATACTCTTTTGGGGGGGTGTTTTTGTATTAACATGTCCTTTCCTAAATCCCTCTTTAATTGTCCCAAAACCCCTTCCATTTAACAGTAGATATTCCCCATATTCCCACCACTTTTCCTGTCCCACCCACAGTTACTAGTAAAAATCTGTACCGAAATGTGCACAGGAATCTGCACAGTACAGATAAGAGAGGCAGAGGTGGGGCTCTCTGGCCATAGGTTTGTGAACTGTATTTGGTAGTGCATAACTGGTACTACTGCAGCACTACCTTACATACTATAAAACATAATGTGTGTATCCGGCCCATATTTTGTTTTTACTTCTGCCTTTTTTCTCTTAAATATAAAAAATACAGAACTCAATGACATAATATATTTTTGTTTTTCAGAGGTACTTACTGCAGAAGTTGGTGAGTTTAAAAAAAATTGATACGTTACTAAATGTACTGCTCATGAAAGCTGCTTTTGATGTAACTTGGTACATGTTAGGACAGAAAAGTCCTCTGCATGGAAGAGAAGTGGGTTCACCCCTGCCCTGAGTGCCTTGCTGTACTGTTGTCTGCAATCTGCATCCCTAATGATGATGTTTTGTCGTAGGTGAACGTGGGTCTTGGGTGTACGCCATGATTTAGTCCTGTAACACGGATTGTGGTCTTTTGGAGTGGTATGGGTGCCCAAACCGCTAATCTCATAGTGGTGGCAGGCTGCTGCCTTCATCAGTAGCTTGTGCTGCTCAGTGGTGGCAGCGTACTGTGTAGTGATCAGTAGTAGTGAACAGGACCTTTTTAACCTGTGCCACTGTAGTAAGCCCTACAGGATCACTCACATTTTTGAAAGTTCTGCTGATGTGTGCTTAACTCACCTTTGGCCAAATTCAGGTAGATGTGGGGTATTGTACAATGCAGAGGTAGTGAGTCTGTGCTGGATGTATGTGTGCCTGGGTAGGATCCAGTAGAGGGATAGAGCAGTACAGTGTAAGTGCATGTGTGGATAATGGTAAACATCCTTTACAATGACTGCGTTACAACACAGTAAATTACCCCGCATTCTTTACTCCACTAAAACTTTTACAATGCTGGGCTTTGCACCGCAACCATTACAACGCATTCCACATTACAACACCCCAGTGGAGTTGAAATAGTAAATTGTGTTGTAATGGATAATGCGTTGTAATGGAATGCTTTGTAAAGCCCTTCGTTGTAAAAGTGTTTGTGTTTTTGTGGAGTAAAAAATGCGGGGTAATGTACTGTGTTGTAAACATATGCGGGTAAAGAGACAAATTCACATGTGTTATCCACGAATTGTATGGAGATGAGGTATGCCTTAACACCTTGGCTGCTGTGGTCATTTTTCCCCTGTGCTGGAAAACTCTTGTTTCCATATATTCATGACGAGCTCAGCTCGTCATCAGCACACGACCACCGTGGCTGATGACGAGCTGAGCTCGTCATCAGCATCGAAGGGGTTAAAGGACTAAATTACAAGAGAGATACCATCCCGGACACAAAGAGTTCGGGCTGGTGGCCGCTCCTTTCATAGTAGAGCGGCCATCCTTTGGAACTCACTCCCGGCACATATTCGTGGCCTTAGTACCTATTTAGAATTCAGGAAGGCTATTAAGACGGTGCTTTTCCCTGCACCATCTGCTATGTCAGTCTTTTTGTTGGTCTTAGCGCCGGGATGCCCCTTTGCTGGGGCAGCTGTAGCGCTTTATAAGTCACAGTAACATAACATAACATATAGTGATGTGCAGTGCGTGCGCAGGTACCCCATGAAGGGTTGAAAAGTTGTGTAGCACACACATAGTTTGTGTGTGTGTTGGCATTGGGTGTGTTATTAAATAACACAACCAGGTTAAATATACAAAAGCTTCATTTCTGAACCATGTTCACATATTGGGTGTGTGTGTGCTAAATGCATGTATACATGTGAGGGTACACTACATAGAGGTATTAGTTCTGAACAGAAAGTGTGCTATGAATGTACACTGAGTGCAAATGTACCTAAAATGGTACAGTGTATGGAAGGCCCTGGGTTCCATTTTGGGAAGCCCAGGCCTACCTGTGGAAGACATGAGGAGGAAAGGAAATCATCCAGATATATTTGTGTATTGCTACATTCCTGTGAGCTGAGTTGGGACACACTGGAGGGCAGGAAGGGACTCCCTTTACTTCTCAAAAGACTGCTCTTTGATTCAGTGATATATCACAAGGAAGAGCCTGGAACACATCTCAGGAAGAGAGATGGGGCTGATAATAGAATCATAAAGAGTAGGACTTACGGTCTGGGATTAACCCTTTGATGCACTTATTACTGTGGCTGACATCCATGTGTAAACTCTGGCACCTCTCATGAATTATGTTGTGGACAACTAGCTGCGGAGTTGTGCCTGTTGTGACATACCTATTCGTAAAGGAAGATGAAAGGAGAAGTGCCCACTTCAAAAGAAGCAGAACCCCAACATAAAAATTAGAGAACCAGAACCTAAATTAAATTTGGGGCATAGTTGCAAATGCATTGTGCCACCGGAGCATCATTTTTAACAACACTACTCTGGTGCAATGCACTACTCTATATTTACATTGTGGCATTAAACCACTTTGCATGGCTTAATGCCACTTTGTAAATATCATACCCTTTCACGTATGTATCTGCATGTGCGGGTTGTTCAGTGGGTGTTGCTGTGGGTGTTTCACCGCAACCCCCATTGCTTTTTGATGCTGCCCCAGATGAACAAGGATGTCTAAATCTGAGACAACGCCTAAAACTAATGCCACTGATAATCAGGCATTAGAGTGGTGCAACAAGGCGAAATACTTTTCATGTTTGCTCTATGTGTGCTGCATCCTGCAGCACACATAAAAGAAGCAAATCACCTTTAATGCTTGCCTATGTGTGGGAAGGTGTCCCTTCCTGCACATAAACAATCATCCCTGCAACACAGCCACCTTTTCACCTGGTGGAAGGGCGTCTGTGTTAGAGCAGGGCAGCTTTTTTCAGCACCAGCGCAAGGGGAAAACACAGGGGTGCACCGTATTTTTGAAAATCCGATGCATTTTTTAAATGACAGCGCGATGCTGCTAAATTGCTTGTAGCGCTGTGCTATTTCTTTGTAAATATCCCACTTGGTGTCTGGAAAAGTACTATAAAAAGGGGATGTTAGGTTCCCAAAAATGTGTCATCTGTCAAGCAGCCAGATGGGCTGAATGAATGAATTTGGAATTTGTATGGCGCTACTTAACCCGGAGGCATCAAGGCGCAAATGATGGAAACAGCTGAATGGTCGGGGGCTCCCAAGAGAGGCAACTTACAGGTAGGACTCTGAGAAAAGCCAGGTTTTTAGATTTTTTCGAAAGAGGGCAAGAGACGGCTGGGCCTTAAGGTTGACTGGAAGCGTGTTCCACAGTTTGGGGCAAGGGAGAAAAAGGCTCTCCCTCCCCACCTAGCCGTAGTGATTTGGGGTATAGTCAAAAGATTTTTGTGAGCTGATCGTAGGGCCCTGCCCGGGGTGTAGAAGGATACAAGAGACCCAATGTCCTCAGCACCCAGACCGTGTAAGGCACGGTAGGTGAGGACAAGAACCTTAAAATTGATCCCCGCCTGCACAGGCAACCAGTGGAGGTTTTTACTGATCCCCGAGACGGAAGCACATCTGGGGGCATCCACAACAAACCTGGCTGCAGCATTTTGGACAATTTGGAGGTGATGGATTAGCTTTTTGCTTATGCCAAGATAGAGGGCATTGCAGTAGTCCAGGCGAGGGGAAATGAGGGCCACTGAGACCTTTTTCTGAGCGTCAGGTGAGAGGTAGTGAACGAGTTTCCTAAGAATCCTTAGTACCCCACAGCAGGTGGAGACGGTCCTGCCAACTTGCCTGTCAAATGCAAGAGTGGTGTCAATGGTGACCCCCAAATTCCGAGCAACAAGGGAAACCTTGAGGCATGTACCGAGGTCAGGTGGCCACCAGTCCTCCGACTAGAGATCTTGTTTGCCCCCAAAGATGAGGACCTCAGTTTTTTCCCCATTAAGTTTGAGGGAATTCGAGATCATCCAACCTGCCACGGCTTCCATGCAGTTCTTAAAATTTAAGGCCGTGAACTCCACAGAATGAGATAGGGAGACCATTATCTGAGTGTCGTCGGCGTACGACAGGACTTCCAGTCCATGAGATCTTACAAGTCTTGCAAGTGGGGCCACATATATGTTAAAAAGTGTGGGGCTCAAGGATGAACCCTGTGGGACCCCACAATGCAGAGACTTGGCAGAGGAAAGGAAGTCACCCAGTTTGACCTTTTGAGCACGCTAGTTGAGAAAGGATGTCAGGAGACCCAGGGCTGGTCCTTCCACTCCCATCTCACCGAGTCGCATGGCCAAGATGGAGGGGGACAGGGTGTCAAAAGCGGCTGTAAGGTCGAGCAGGATAAGAATAGTAGACTGACCTCTGTCGACCTTAGCACGGATGTTGTTGACTACCACTGTCAGGGCCAACTCGGTACTGTGCGCCATCCTGAAGCCATGCTGAGAAGGGTCTAGCAGGCTGGCTTTCTCCAGGAAGGCGCTGAGATGGTGATTGAGGTGGGCCTCAAGCATCTTGGCGGGGGCAGGAAGGAGGGATATGGGACGAAATTGTTTTAAATCCCAGGGTCCAAGGTGGGCTTTTTTAATAGAGGCTTGACAATGGCCAGTTTCCGGGCTGCAGGGAAGACGCCGTTCGAGATTGCCCAATTCATCACATCAAGATAGGGGGGGAGTAGGACCTCTCTGCAACTTTTCAAAACTTTGAGAGGGCAGGGTTCTAAAGGAGATCCCGATTTATGTTTGTCAAGAAGGCCATTTAGGTCTTCATAGGACAGTAGGGAGAAGTTGGACAAATGTCCTCGGGAGTCAGGGGCAAACTGGGCCGAGAAGGAAGGTCAGCTGGCGGGGCGGAGTCCTGAATAGAATTAAGGACTTCTAAGTCGGAATAGATGTCTCCGATTTTGGTGTGAAAAAACGTGGAGATCTGGTCACAGAGTTTTTGAGATGCAACAATGGGATCTGGGGATGGAATGAGAGACAGGGAGTCCACAATATTAAAAAGATCTCTGGGGGAGCTGAGAGGGTGGTCAGGTTGGTAAAATATGACTGTTTGGCGGCTGCGTGAGGAGAAGTGCTGTAAGACTTTTGCAGACTTCTGCCTGTGACCAGGGCTGGGGCTAAGGCCTGCTAGGAATGTCTGACATAATACCGACAGACAGAATATCGAAATACAAAAATATCGGAGCAAAAATATCGACATCAAAAATATCGGAATCCTATCTTCATAAAGGTAAGTACAAAAATATCGAAAAAATAATATCGTAGTACAAAAATATCGGAATCAAAAATATCGTTTTTTTAATGTATTAATAATAATGTAAAAATAATTTTAAAATACATATAATTTTACAAATATTAAATAAAAATATTAAAACAAAATTAAAAATAATACATATACATTTAAAATAAATAAAACACTTAATAATTTAATGTAATTTTTTTTAATGTTATTTATTGTAATATTTTTTTGTTTTTACCCTGTACGCCTGTACCCCAAAAACCCAAAACTGACCCTGAACCCTAAAAATATCCCTGTACCCCAAAAACCCAAAACTGACCCTGAACCCTAAAAATACCCCTTTACCCAAAAACTGAAAACTGACCCTTATCCCTAAAAATACCCCTTTACCCGAAAACTGAAAACTGACCCTGAACTCTAAAAATACCCCTTTACCCATGAACTGAAAACTGACCCTGAACCCTAAAAATACCCCTTTACCCAAAAACTGAAAACTGACCCAGAACCCTAAAAATACCCCTTTACCCAAAAACTGAAAACTGACCCTGAACCCTAAAAATACCCCTTTACCCAAAAACTGAAAACTGACCCTGAACCCTAACAATACTCCTTTACCCAAAATTAATTAATATTATTTAATTACCAATTAATTATCAATTAACAATAACAATAAAGTAAATATATTAGCACATTAGCTGTAATTAATTTAATTTAATAATTAATATTATTTTTCCCAATTAATTAATTAAGAATAACAAAAAATTATATATAAAAAAATTACTATAATTAATGTAATTAAATATTTAATATTAAATAATTACCAACTAATTCATAATTATAAATATGTACAAAATTATATTAATTAATTAACTAATTAATATAAATTAATTACCAATTAATTATTAATTAAAATATGTACAAACATATATTAATTAATTAATTATTATTAAATTACTTCCCACCCTATTCCCCTATAAACCCATAACCCGCTACAGAACATATTTATCAATTAATCAATTAATTAAAATTAATTAAAAAAAAAATCTCAATTAATTAATTAATAATTCCTACTAATTAATAATTAATTTAACATAATTAAATTACTTCCCACCCTATTCCCCTATAAATCCACAACCCGCTACAGTAGTAAAAGACAATATTTAATTAAATTACATTAAAAATAAATAATAAAACATAATAAATACAATATAATATACACTAAATTTATTTAAAAATTGATATTAGTAACATCGAAGTTATTTATTTCGATATTATTGACATCGATATTTAAAACTTCGATATTACTGATATCATACTAATATCGATATTAAGACTGTCGATATTACTTACCTTCGATATTTTGTCCCATCGATATTTAAACTTCGATATTTTTGTATATCGATATTTAAAAATCGATATTTTGTCTGTGTACCGCCTGCTAGTCTCCCTGCTGGGTGGGGGAACATCAGCAAGGGAAACCAAGACCAGCTGCCCCTGAGCCTGGAGCAACAGCACCTGCCTGCTTTTTAAGACGAGTGTGCTTTGTGAGGAAGAGTAGAGCGTTGGAGGGAGGGTGGTCCAGTGGGGAGCCCTACTGTGAGAACTCCCTGTGCACGGTGTGAGGATTCCGCTGTGCCGGATCGGGCCATAGCCCATGTGCAGAATGGTTTTCAGCAACCCCTGTATGCCAAGAGAGTGCCGCCCTAGACTGTGCCAAGTATTGAGTGCTGTGTGGAGCGTGCCAAGGCCACACAGCCCTGTGGTGGTGGCCCCATATGGCAGAGTGGGCCATCGTGTGTAGGGTGATCGCACCAAAAAGTCTGCGCACGATAGTGAGCAACACAGAAATGCTGCTTGCCCTAAGTGGCTGCCAGTATTGCTGTGGCCAACTGTTCGGGTCCTGGCCTGGACAAAAAGATTACTGCTGTCACCTGCGGGTCTAGACAGCCAACTACACCTGACTGTTTCCCAGAGGATTGCAGGACACCATTGAGGACATTGCACCCTTGCCAGAGCTCAAGTAAGGAGCCGAAGAACTGCCTCCACCTTGTACTAGGAGAAGAGCAACTTACCTTTTGTGTCAACCCAGTGGGATTAGTTCTGATCACGAGAAACCTACCGGCAGAACTGCTTGACAGGAAGAGCCTGAGCCGCCGGGTGCTACTGCATTCATATCAAGCAGCCTAACTTCGCTGTACAGGATCCGAACTGGGGAGTGCCCGAGGAGAGGGCATTCGCTGCACCGCTGACAACTACCCTACCGCTGGAGCAGTGGTGGCTGCTCGCATTGCTTGGTAGGGGGGCGGAGGTGAAGGGGGCACAACAACAATGGAATTAAAAAAAAAATATTATGATTGCACTTACTTACTGCTTCGACAGCTTACGCCTTGTTCTTCTCGCCTGATCCTCGACTCCGGCTGCACACTGCAGGCTCCCAGATGCCAATCCAGGCACTGCCCTCATGCTGGGAAGCACTGGTATTAGTCTGAACAACCTGGTTTGCCGCTCAGACAGTGCCTCAGAGCATGTTTCATTTCTCCAACTCAGCTGGACAGCACAGCTGGGCTGGAGTAACCTAAGTGTGTATTATGGTTTGGCCAGCCTAAGACGGCTGGCCAAACTAACATGCACACTTAAAAGTGCCCACCACTCCTCCCCCTGCCATGCCTGTCACAAGAGAATTGCCTGTCCCAACCCCTTTGAAGACTCGCGCTGACAGCCTACGACACAAGGCAAAAATAAAATGACAATAAAATGCCTTTATTATCATTTTATTTTTCACCTTTTTAGCAGGGGGCAGTGCTCCTCTGCCATTATGGAGGGGCCGCCCCTGCGGTGGAGCGGGTAAGACTGAAACCAGGCCGTTGAGGCCATAGGGGACTTGCTTCTGAAGGTGCTAAGGCAGCATAAACATTTTTGACTGAATTCCTGAAGGATCAAAAGGAAACTCTTGAGTAAGGCCTAATAGTTTGTATTTTCTGATGCACCCACCCATGAATGGGGAATAACCCTGAACATGTTACACTAAGGAGGGAGGGACATTGATTTGCCTGACAACTACTAGAGCACTGACCTCAAAAAGGGGGATTGTTTTGTTGCTTCTGAATGTCGTGTTCCTTTGCATGCGAGAGTTACAAACAAAGTACTACTTTTTCATATAAAAGCAAGTATTTGACCGGACATTCATTTATTGTTTGCACTGTCTGCACTTTGAGTTATGAGTCGTGTTCACTAACCTGCATCAACACCACCCCGACCCCTCAAGGGAGCTTTGACTGCTCGACCCCAGCTACCACTGAGAGTCAAGTGCAGAAGGAGTACTTGGTCCAGTTGAGCGGGATCCATAGTAGGTCAGGCCCCAGGACATCAGGAGTAAAATGCCTCAACCACCACGCTTGGGTCCAGATGCCCCTGCGTACCCTGTGGCCCTCTGAAAGGGGTTCTGACAGTACATATTCCTTTTAACAAAATTAGTGGGGATCCAGAAAAATTTGCCTGAGCATATCCAAATAGCTTTTACCAAGGAACATATCATCTAACCTGTCAGCTTGGCATATTGCCAACTATCAGAGTAAAGTATGTTACCAGAAATCAAAATATGTTACCTTCTGTGTTGTCTTATTAGCATCTTGCATAACAAATTGGTTAACACTCTTTCCTACGACCCTCAACTAATGGCCTCCTTGGTTGACTTTTACCCCTCCTAAAATGGAACTGTCAGAGGGGGACGGGGGCATGGTAAAGAGGAGGGCTGGGTAAATTATTATTATTATTATTATTATTATTATTATTATTCATAATAATAAGAATGATAATAATTATTATTATTATAATAATAATGAAGTCCATACTAATATAATAAAGAGAGAACCCAAACCTTTGAGGCGGGTAATCTCAGGAACCACAGCACCAATCACAACACCCAATACAGCGTTGGAAAGGGCAGTTGCAGCAGAAGGACATAGGCTATGTAGACGCCCACCATATACATTTAAAAGGTAAAAGTACCGTGCCAGCAAAGTATTCCCTTGTGGGTGTGTCTGCTTTGTGCTGTGGGCGTGTGCTGGGGGCGTGACAAATGCTGGGGGCGTGTGGTACGTTCCGCCCTTCATGCCATGTCTCATATTGTGTGCTAATCCCACCCTGCTCCCTTTAAATACCCATGCACCCCATAATCATAACCCACCCTTACTCCTTAAAATACCCCAACACCCTTAAACACTAACCCATCTTAACCCTATAAATATACCCTGTACCCCAAAACCCAAACCTATCCCTAAACCCTAAAAATACCCCTGTGCCCCAAAGCCCAAACCTAGCCCTGAACCCTATAAATACCCCTGTACCTCAAACCCCAAACCTACCCCTGAACCCTAAAAATACCCCTGTACCCCAAAACCCAAACCTAGCCCTGAACCCTAAAAATACCACTGTATCCCAAAACCTGCCTCTGAACCCTAAAATACGCCTGTACCCCAAAACCCAAACCTAGCCCTGAACCCTTAAAATACCCCTGTACCCCAAAACCCAAACCTACCCCTTAACCCTAAAAATACCCCTGTACCCCAAACCTAGCCCTGAACCCTAAAAATAACCCTGTACCCCAAAACCCAAACCTACCCCTGAACCCTAAAATACCCCTGTACCCCAAAACCCAAACCTATCCCTGAACCTTTAAAATACCCCTGTACCCCAAAAACCAAACCTACCCCTGAACCCTAAAACTACCCCTGTACCCCATAACCCAAAACTATATCTGAACCCTTAAAATACCCAAACACCCCAAAACACATACCTCAGTACCCCAAAACATATACCCCTATACCCATACTTACCTTATCCAAACATTTTTTTTAAAAACATGCTTTTACCATTCATGCATTCACAACGAATTTCGTTTTAAATGTATGCGTGGTAAAAGCATATAAAATGTAATGCCATGCGTTATAATGGCATTGCGGAGTCATGGTACTTTCGTAATGAAAGTATGCGGAGTGATGGTATGCGGAAAGAAAGTTGCGGAATAATGGGTGTTTATCCTCCCCCGGTAAGTACATTGGTGGCACGGTGGCCCACATCTCCAGCAACATACTTTTTCACCACCCATTTGAAAAATGCACAGGTCTCTCTCATTGATGGCCAGCACCGACATACACTTTTAGACACACCTCCCGCCACAAGTTCTAGAATTGCGAACTTTAGAGCTGGAGAGCTACGTCCGAATCTCGGCATCAGCTCAACATCCTGTGATTCCAGGCAAATCGCTTTGTCTCCCCGTGCCTACCACAAATTAATGTGTTCTTCTGTAATGTAAATTGTGCTCATGCCATGTTGTCGAGTTCGCGCTATATAATATTGCAAGGAAAAATAAAGTAGGGAAACTCAAGTTCCCACACTACTGAACGAGCACTCTTAAGTGCATCAGCAGTGCACTGTGAATCGGAGCGTTTCACAGGCCTGTCACAGATAAGAAATGCTATCTAAATTAAATCCTACAAAACGATATACTACTGGCCAGCAGCAATTCATACCCGGACAAAGTCGGGACGGGCTGCTAGTGATTTATATAGTGCCTGGTTACTTCTGACAAAGTGTCCCAGTGCTTTGGTCCCACACGGAAAACCTGACCTGTAGAGCATACTGATAAAGAGGACAATCAAGCAGACCTAAACAGCCAGGTTTTTAGATTTTTACAATATGAAGATTTCATTTTTGCATGTCTGATTTGAGGAGTGAGAGAATTCCACAGTGTGGCTGCTAAAAAGCTAGAGGAGCAAGCCCCAATGTGTGCTTTCTTTGCAGATGGGATGCAGGTCAGAAAGGCCACTGCCGATCTTAGGTTTCTTGCAGGAGAGTAGGTTTAAAAAGGGGGTACAAATAGGGAGAACCCTTTTTGTAAAGACTTTGTAGCAGTAACACAGGGCTTTAAAGGAGAGTCTTTTCTTCAGAGGTAGCCAAAGCAATTTTGAAAGTGTAGAGCCCAAAGGAGCCCATCTTGGAAGATTTATCAGCAAATGAGCTGCCTCATTCTGCACATATTGGAGTCTCATCAGCCGGACTCAGGCCCAGAGCATTACAGTATTCAATCCTGGATGTAACCAAGGCCTGAACTACTGTCTTCCTGACAAATTTGGGGTAAAGATCAATGATCTTTTTTTTGAGAATTTGCAAGATCCCAAAGCACTTGCCCACTAACTCTCTAATCTGGATCTCAAAGGTGAGCTTAGCATCAAACCAAATGCCTACGTTCTTGACCTTGGGCTTTGGAATAGGGAGAGGTACGAGTGAATTTGACCACCAGATAGAGTGCCAAATCTGCTTGCCTAGGACAAGGACCTCTGTTTTTCCAGCATTTCGTTTGAGACAATTGAGCTCCATCCACTGGGTGACCTCCGATACACAGGTTCTTAGCAAAGCAGCCACAAGACCTTCATTTTATGACAAGGTGATAATCAGCTGCGTATCATTGGCATATGATACAATGTTAAAGCCGATGATATCAGCCAGGGGGTGCATATACAGATTGAATAAAGTAGGGCTCATAGAAGAGCCCGGTGGGACCCCCTGCTGCAGCGAGAAGACCCAAAATTGAGAGGTCAGTGAAGGATAAGGTTTAGAAGAGGCTTTGTCAGGAAAAGACTCAACGGCCCACATGCATCAACATTGCCATTTGCGATTCCTTATTAGCGAAAAATAAGGAATCGCTAATAAGGAATCGTAAATGGCTATGCATGAAGCAATTGCTAAATCAATTGCGATTTCTTATTATTCCTTTATTGTGACTCGCAAATTGCGAATCGCAATTAAGGAATACCTCCTCATTCATTCCTATGGGCCTAGAGACCCTTAGGAATGAATGGAAGGACATTCTCAATTTGCGATTAGCAATTAGCGAATCGCAAATTGAGAATGCGATTTCAAGGGTGCAGGGGTGTCCAAAGGACACCCTGTTGCACCCCTGAAATCAATCTGTGCACATATGTTGTACACACATGCCCTAAGGGCATGTGTGTGCACAACATGAAACTTTGAAAAATGCACAAAAGTGCATTTTTCAAAGTTTTCGCAAATTACCAAGAGGTTCAACCTCATGGTAATTTGCTCCCCCTAAGTGCGAATTCGCAATTTTTGAAAATTTCATGCATTGCATTTAAGAAATCGCAAAATGCGATTCCTTAAATGCAATCGCAATTTGAGAATTTGCAAATATTTGCGAATTCCCAAATTGCGAGGGCCAAAATGCCCAAAAATTCAAATTGCATTCGCAAATGGCCGATTTTTGCGAATTGCACCATTTGCGAATGCAATTTGCAATGATGCATGTGCCCCAACATGCTGGTACAACTAGCTATCAGGGACTGATACTGTGAAACTACCACAGTGGTGTCTGTAGATCACTTATAGTGGATAGACGATTCTATCTGAAATAATATCTGTGATTTGATTTGGGGTGTAGGACTGAAAGGGAACCTCTTATGTGGGTAATGGTTTCTGTTTATTGTATGCATCAAATGTAGTTCTGGCTTCTATCTACGGGGAACTTCTAGTTGGGAGGGGTGTGTTGGCGGGATCAATCTAGGCAGGAGTCCAGTAACAGAACCCACTCTAGTGGTTAAAGAACAGACACAAATGTCTCACTAACTTCTTGGAGGAATCTGAATTTCTTGATCATCACCAAGTGGGCTTTCGCCTAGCTCACTCTCCCGAGGCGGTGATCCTTAGTGTTGGATTCTCTCCGTAGTAAGGTCAATAGTGGCTCTTCGCTGGCTCTTGTCCTGCTTGGTCTTTCCGCAGCCTTTGACATGGTTGACCATAATCTTTTGGTCAAGCGTGTGAGGGACGCGGGAATCTCGGGACATGCTCTGGGCTGGATCAGTTCCTTCCTGGAAAATCGCTCCCAGGCAGTCTGTACAGCCCAGTTTCCTGCCCCTAGTGTCAGAATTTCCTGTGGAGTCCCTCAGGGCTCCTCTCTTTCGCCCCTGTTGTTTAATCTCTACCTTCTCCCTCTTGTCCGAGCTCTGAAAGAGCATCAAGTCTCTACATTCAATTATGCTGATGATTTCCAACTCATCTTCTCCATCAGCAACTCCCCAGAGTCGGTTGATGCCTCTCAATCTACCATGCTGTTCATCAGTCAGTGGATGAACAGGAACCACCTAAAACTTAATCCGGATAAGACAGACTTAGTTTTAACAGGCGGTATTGCTAAAAAAAATCATGGGGACCCCATTTTTGGCCTAGGGAGCTGGGTCAGTCCCCCTCACCTTCTAGTTCGGCTAAGAGCCTTGGAGTAATTATTAGCCAGGATCTCACTTTGAAGCCTCAGATCGGGTCGGTGATCTCCACCTGCTTTCCTCAGGAAAATAAAAAAGATCTGAAGATTTCTTACCCACGAAGCTCGGATTCAGGTGATAAATGCCATGGTCATGTCCCATGTTGACTATGCCAATTCACTATACTTTGGGATCCCCCTTTATTTATCCAGACGTTTACAGATGGTACAAAACCAGGCTGCACGTCTGATTGTTCACCAGCCTAGGCATCATCATATTGCTCCTCTCTTAAAGCAATTACACTGGCTTCCGTTTGTTCAGCGGTGTGCCTTTAAGATTGGATGTGTTATTTTTAAGTCCCTCAATGGAAAGAGCCCGAAATTTGTGAATAGCATGATTAACAAATATGTTCCCACGCGTAATCTCCGTTCGGCCCACAAGCAACTGTTATCGATCCCTCATTTTAGATTAAAACGCACTGGGGGTGCCAGGTTTGCTACTTTGACCCCTATGTTCTGGAACCCCGTTCCCTCCGAAATTCGCTTCTGTGCCAAGCTCCTCAGCTTCAGAAGTCTCCTAAAAACCTGGCTATTCCAACAGGCTTTCTGAATAAATCTCCAGGACTTGGGTCTCAATCAACATTAGCGCCATGAAACCTCCCTGGTGCACGTGCGCTTTACAAATTCATTTTAACATAACATAACAAATCACTATAAATCATTCTATGGATAAGACACCCTCTCTAAAAAAAAACAGAAGAAGAATTTCATCAAATGTACTAATTTCTCTATGTGTTTGCTTTGTTTTCAGATCTCAGAAGAACTATTATGAACCCAGGTAAATACCACCCATTATCAGAAGATAAAATGTTTGTCATTGTGCTGAAGTATGTTCCACCTCCACAACCGCACAGAGCTTCAGAACTAAAATATGCTTTTGTTACATTTTTGCTCTGATGTTAACATTCTGTTTTTCACTTATCAGGGAGCAAATTCTATTTCGTATCCATAGATTTGACAGTGCTTGAAGAGAAAAGTGTTGCTGATCCACAAGGTTTTCCCAGGAGCCGAACACCTTCTTAATTTCAATAATATTTCTGATATTGTTATGTGAACAGGTTTTCTTGGGTTGACTGGGGTTGCATACTTGGTACAAGTACGTGGTATGTGTGGCCTGGTGGGTGCGCCAACGTGCAGAAGCTTACTACTATTTAGGACCAGCATGGAAGAAATGTCCAATCTCTAGAAATGACTTTACCATGAAATCCCCACCCTGCAAATGGAAGAAGGTAAAAGGTTCCCAGATATTGACAGCTGAAGTAAAGATACTATAATAGTTGATTAGAGAGCTGCGCAGCATGGCCCACGGATCCTATAGAATAGCATAAGCTATTTATTTCGCATAACGGTGTCCTCCTGCGATGGCCCCTGACTTACTCCATCATGATGGTGATTCACTATGCATGTTCTTGTCTGCACCTCCCAGGGAAAATTGGTTGCCTTTGTGAGGTGCAGCAAACCCAACCTTGGAGTTTCATCTGACTCAGAACTCTCCTTTGCCCCACTAGTGCAAATGGTAGTGGAAAGCTTGCAAGTGTGGCAATACAGCTGATTCCTGGTACGTCCCTTGTTGGGCATCGTCCACCTTATCATGTTTATCCATATCATCATATTCTCCTGACTGCACTGTCTACCTTAATGCACTCCAGAAGCTCATGTTCTAGCTTCAGACTGGACATAGCCATTATAATCATCTTTAATTTTAAGAAATATGAGCATCACTCCAAAGCACATTCCTCCATGAACTGGTAAAACTGAAGTCAAAATGAACACTTTAAGAGCCAGTTGGAATACACCACCAAGCACCTAACCACTTACCCAACGTCTTTCTATTCTTTAAATCTCACAAAGCCCCACCAATGAGCAAATACCCACCGTTTCCAAATGACACTGAAACAGAATTGTTTGTCAAAGGTAAATGGTATTCTTGAATTAGCTGCTCATCTTGCAGAGGTGTTTCCAAACTCCACAACTTCAAGAAACACTGATTTAAAATATTTTTCAATAGAGCAACCTGATTTAGATGAATCACCCTTGTCATAAATTGCCCTTGTGCTACTCCCTATTCGTGCTTCCTCTTCAGATAGCAACTTTGTGCTCTCATCTCCTAGAGCTTCACCAAACCAAGAAAGGCACCCAGTAAAGAAAAGTGCAGGATAGAGTCGATATGCGGATTAGATCTCACCAGAACGTGGGTTTGGTGGTAGCGAACATGGAAGTGTACTACTGTGTCTCTAGCATCCAACACACAGTGGCATGGCTGTCTTGGAAACCCAAGAAATGTGACAAAGTAGAATGAATGTGGTTAGATGCCATATATTCACATTTGAATGGTCCATTTTGTCTGGTCACACAACACATGCCACTTAGGGTGGCCGCAGCTTCCGTTTTTGTGAACCCAGTCGGGAGCACAGGGGATAGTGACATATCTTTTTAGGTCTAGCTTGCAGCTCAGCTGTCTGCCTGATGTATTGTTGCATCCACAGTGGGCTTTGACTCCACCCAGAGTAGTAATGATTCTATCACTTCCTGCTGTTGACTCTTTGGTGTATCTTTCTGCTTTCCAGGAAGTGCTATAGTTGGAATGTTTTATATCTGAAAAATATACTCAATGATCACGCAGTTTGTCAAGTTCAATTCTTTATCTCCTGTATGCACGCCATACAGAAAGCAATACTTTTTGCTGCTTTTTTCCCCAGCATTGGCAAAGTCAACAGGTAAAGCTTGTTAAACACCTTTTGAGCAAGTGTCACCAATGAACAGCATTTATGAATACCTGACTTTACAAGGATTTTAGGTTGTTACTTTGCATGGCTTAACATTATGAGCCATTACTTTGGGATAAGTACATCAAGATAGGGAGAGCCTTTACTTTGTATCACTAAAGGGAAGAATAGTTTTAGAATATATTTGACTATATAAACATCATTTACAAGCCTGGCTCATTAAAGCCAGACCTATGGACTTTGCCAATGCTTGTTGTACTTAGCCTTCGTGTAGCTTTTTGTTTTGTGTTGTTGTGTGCATTGTTTTGCAGGTACCCATGAACGTGTTTTTCTGTTGTGCATCTGTTCGATATAATGGGTACTCTTGGATAAATCTTGTGTGGTGGGGGCTTTGTTTGTGTAGAGGTTGATGTGTCCTGGATTTGTATTACACTTGGTGTTGGTAGAGATGATGCTACTGATGACTGCGTGTGGTGAGGTTGAGTGTGCTGATGTTGTGTAATTTTGTAGTTGCCGTTTGCTGTACCTTTTCTTGATTTGTAAACGGAGGGTGTGTCCTGTCCCTTTAAGCCTTGAGCTACTGCTGTGACGTCATTGTCCTTTGGAATGAATGGTGTAAGTAAATGTTATGCTCAGGCAATTCCACCAGTGACCATTATTATCTTGGTAGGAGTTTGGGTGAAAGTGGGTAAACTCTGCTCGTGTTGGGTTTTGTGTAGGAATGTACTTTCTACAACTAGACATGGATCAACTACAACAACCCTATGTAACTGTACTTTATCTGTGTGGACATCCTGAACTCAATAATACCATAAACAGAAATGGAATGACAATGCCTTTTGGTTGGTAAGTAGACACAGCATCTTCTGTGACTGTTCTCCCATGTGAATGCCGGAAGCCCACAGTTGACCTATCAGCCCATTGGAGGACTGTTGCATGTTCCACAACTGATTTTGCACTGTATGAAAAGACAGTGAGTAACATTTTGTTGAAGCCATTGTTAAAAACCATAATCGCACGCACTGTTAAAGTCTTGGACACCTCGCAATTTTAATAACCATTTATTATTCTCTTGAATCCCTTTCTTTTTTAGCTTATGTCCTCCTGGATGAAGGAACAGCAAATCCCAGCCTCAGCATCACTCCGGACAGAAGATGTGTGAGACATGCAGATGGCCAGCAGAGACTGGAGGATAGCCCAGCACGCTTTGACACCGAGACCTGTGTGCTGGGAGTGCAAAGGTTCACTCAAGGGAGCCACTACTGGAAGGTGGACGTGGGCGATGGTCGCGAGTGGGTTGTGGGCGTTTGCAAAGACTCTGTGCGAAAGAGTGGGGCATACCAGTTCTCCCCCCAGGAGGGCATCTGGTCAGTGGCACTGTTCGTGGATAATTATGTGGTTTTAGATTCTAAAGAGATTACTCTGTCCCAGACTGGTGACCTTCGACAGATTGGGGTATACCTCCAGTGTGAAGCAGGAGAGCTCTCCTTCTACAACGCAGACAGCATGGAACTTGTTCACACATTTTCCAAGTGCTCATTCAATGGAGAGACAATTCGGCCCTTTTTCTGGCTTGGAAATACAGGGATAAAAATATTAATGTGCTACTGACCGTCGGGCATCTCAGAACTCACTATCGTCAAAACTGACATAGGTCTGAGTCTTGTCAACAAAGGTGACAATGGCCATCCATCCGTGATTGATGATGGATTGATGTATCCCTGACATGACACTTAAGTTACCTTAGGAAACCAAACAGCTACCCAGAAGCACTTAGCTTGGTCGTGGGAACAGCCAGGCGTTCTTTGTCTTCCGTGCCCGATGTGGGCACACAAGAAGAGCATTTAAAATGGTGAAGAATTCACCCTTGGAGTACCAGGGCTTGTTGCTCTGATGTCAAACACAGAACCTGGGGTTATATTTGTAGGGGTGGGCAGAACACGCGCAGTTTCACCCCATGGAATTCCACAAAGTTACATAAAAACTTTGCGAGATTCTGTGGAGATCCACCAATGGGCAGAAAATATGCATCGTGCTGCAATTTTGCACCAGTAGCACGAGCAGCGCTGAAAAGTCAGCGCAAACGACAGCAGATGGTGCCCAAGAGTGAGAGGCCATTCAAGGTCATTTTTTTGCTGCTCAGGTAGAAAATCTACTTGACCAGCAGCAACTCAACTCAGGAAGCAGCCCTCGGTCCACGATTGCCAGCGTTAGAAAATGGTGCTGGGGACGTCAAATCTTGCTCGCATTTCTGGAGCCTCAGAGGAAAAACATTTCACCACGCGGAAAATGCTGGAATTTGCCTGGAACTGTAACCTAATTGCACCAAATTCGCAAACGGAATGAAAACCTTCTGCCTACCTTTAATCTCTGGCAAGAGAGTCTCTGTCCTTATTCTTCTCAGTTTAAATAGAGATTCAGCAGGAGTCGGTGGTACTTGACAGTCTGAGCTGCAGACCGTATGCCGATCATGCTCAGGAGCTCAGTCGCCCAGGGTTCCAACCAGCATATGTGCAAAGCAGCAAAGCCTATGGTAGTTTGTGTACACTGAGATTTATTTCAATTTACTGACTAGAGCACAGAATCTCCCTTTTCATGACACACATTTCCAGAAGGGCTTTATAGTCCTCTAAAGAATTTAAATCCCCTTCCAGATGTTGAAAGCACATGTTTGTTTTAATTTTTTGATTTATAAAAAGTAGAGTAAATGTGATCTACTGACTAAGTTGAACTCCAGACTAAGCATTGTAGGATTCTGACAAAAAAACTCATCTCCCTGTGCCTGAAATTGTGCTATGTATATTAAGTGTAATTTACTATCATTATATTGTTCAGTTCTTCTCCAATAATCTCCACCACTGATCATGAACATGTGCTCTAATCTACTGAATTCAATTTATGTATGTAATTGGATGCATATAGCACAGATCATGCTAGCAAGGGATGGAGTGCTGTATAGAGTGGGGATCATAAAGTGCTTGGGGAAAGATAATGAAGGTTGGACATAGTAGGAGCAATACAAGCGAAGGAGCTGGGCGATATGGAGGAGTGAGTTTCTGAAGAAGGTGAGGAGTGGGCGAAGCTGGCAGAGCTGGAGAGGAAGGGTCAACGGCACTGGTTCGTCACATTCAAGACTGGCTCATCTAATTGTCAGGTAGTTGGAGGTGACACCATGACAAGGCTTTGCTTGAAGGCCATACCTTGAGCTTTGGATTTCTACTCGTACAGCGTCCCACACCCTTCTGGAATAGCATTAAAAGGCCAGTCTTCTGGTCTTCTTTCTGTACTTCCTGTGTTCTGCTCCAGCGATGCTGCTGCTTGTTACTGGATTAAGTGTGTGTGCTTTGTTCACAGGTAGATACATTGACACATGGTGTTTCTTTAAATTCTCAGGGTAAAACAAATCTATGCAATTAAAGATGTTTACAGATGTTTGTATTTCTGTGTTTCCATGGCCACTGTGCAGCTCAAGAAGATGTTGTTTTTGTAGGAATAGTGTTTACATTGTATTACTTCAAATGCCATTGTAAACTGTTGCCTCATTTCCTCGTGTTACCTCAGGTAAGTGTGGTATCCTTCGAATGCAGGGGGTCGCGCACCCTTGTGTGAATTCTAGAGTGCCATTATGTCAATTGCTTTCTTGTGTTCTGGCTCCAGCATTCGGTGTTTGCCAGTTGACGCTTGGAGCCAGGCTGCGAGGAAGCAAGCAGGTGTCCTGCCTCCTCTACCCATGTACTCAATTTAATAAAGATCTTTTTACCTATCCGGAGGCTCCTGACCTCGTCACTACAGTAAGGTAGTCTTTTGACTGCAGGTTTATGTCATGATTCTGAGCAATAACACAGGGTTCCAGAAAGACAAACGTCTGGTAGTAATGAAACCCTATGACCCCATACTGCCCGCTTGCATACACACTCTAAAGAGCAGGGTGGACATAGGAACTGAAAGGGTGCCAAACGATACAGCTCCGAGTACGGAGTAGCGAAAACACCCACAGCTTGAGTCACCCAATGGACATCTCAAGGCTAAAATGAAACAAAGATTCCTCAACTATACCGACATATATAGAAATCAATACCCTGCAACCCCAGAGTACTTGACGGGGTTGGAAGCTCCTTAAACTCCAAAAGGCAAGAAAAGAAAAAATTCATAACCAAGGAAATCAAGGGAAAACTCCTTCAAGAAGACCAAGAGGTCTAACTCCCCTCAATAAAACCCTAAATTTAACTTCCTAATCAATCATGTCACTTGTATAGCGCACTTCTTACCTGTGAGGGTCTCAAGGCGCTGGGGGAGGAGGGGGTGCTGCTACTTTTCGAAGAGCCAGGTCTTGAGGAGTCTTCTGAAGGCCAGTAGGTCTTGGGTCTGCCGTAGGTGGGTGGGGAGGGTGTTCCAGGTCTTGGCGGCGAAGTAGAAGAAAGATCTGCCGCCGCCAGTCGTTCTTTGGATGCAAGGGACTGCGGCGTGGGCGAGGCCGGCGGAGCAGAGCTGGCGGGTGGGGGTGTAGAAGCTGAGACATCTGTTGAGGTATACTGGTCCGGTGTTGTGGAGTGCTTTGTGTGCGTGGATGAGGAGCTTGAAGGTTATCCTCTTGTTGATGGGGAGCCAGTGTAGGTCTCTTAAATGGGTTGTGATGCGGCGGGGAATGTCGAGGATCATACATGCAGAGGCGTTCTGGATGTACTGCAGCAGTCTCAGGAGCTTGCCCAAAGTTCCTGGGTATAGGGCGTTTCCGTAGTTCAACCTGCTGGTGACGAGGGCCTGGTTGACTGTTCTTCTCGTTTCAGTGGGGATCCACTTGTAGATCCTGTGAAGCATGCGGAGGGTGTTGAAGCAGGAGGAGGAGACGTGTTGACCTGCTTAGTCATGGAGAGGGTGGAGTCGAGGATGACCCCTACGTTGCGTGTGTGGTCGGTGGGTGAAGGGGCTGTTCGCAGTGTGGTAGGCCACGAGAATTTGTCCCAGGATGAAGGGGTGGATCTGAGGATGAGGAGCTCCATCTTGTCCGAGTTCAGCTGCAGTCGGCTCTTTCTCATCCATTCGGCGACGGCCTTCATTCCTTCGTGGAGGTTGGTCTTTGCAGTGTGGGGGTCTTTAGAGAGGGAGAGGATCAGCTGGCTGTCATCGGCGTAGGAGATGATGTCGAGGTCGTGCAGTTGGGCGACGTGGGCAAGGGGTGCCATGTAGATGTTGAACAGCGTTGGGCTGAGGGATGATCCCTGGGGTATGCCGCAGATGATCTTGGTGGCATCGGAGCGGAAGGGGGGGAGGCGGATGCTCTGTGTTCTGCCAGAGAGGAAGGAAGTGGTCCAGTTCAGGGCCTTCTCTTGAATCCCGGCGTTATGTAGGCGTGTTCGTAGTGTGCGGTGACAGACCGTGTAGAAGGAGGCTGACAGGTCCCGAAGGATGAGGGCCGCTGTTTCTCCGTTGTCTAGCAGGGTCCTGGTGTGGTGATGGTGTCTGTGGGGGGCGTTCTTGTGGGCTGCATAGCTGTCCGGTGTTCGTTCGCGGAGCCAGTTCCTCTCCAGATTTTGGCATGTTCGTTTGGAGGCCTGGAGGTCTTTCGGTGAACCAGGTGGCTTTCTTGCTGGTGAGGCTGTTGGAGGGTTTCTTGAGCGGGCGAGGGTGTTGGTGCAGTAGTCGATCCACTGTCTGAGTTTGCAGGCGGCGGTTTCGGGGTCGGTGGGGTCGGTGGGTTCACTCTGGGCGAGGGTGGTGGTTAGCTTGTCTTCGTTGACTTTGACCCGGCTACGACGAGGCATCTGTTGGGTCCGGTGGTACATGGTGGGCTTCCTGAAGGTGAAATGGATGCAGTGATGGTCGGTCCAGTGGGGTTCGGTGGTGTGGTTGAAGGAGACGTGAGGGCTTGCAGGGGAGATGGGGTCAAGCGTGTGGCCGGCGGCGTGGGTGGGTGATGTCACGAGCTGTCTGAGTCCGAGGTTGTCGATCAGGGTGGTGGAGTTGGTGTCGTTGTCCACGAGGTGGAAGTTCAGGTTCCTGAGGAGGATCTAGTACATGGAGGCGAGGGCGTGTGTGCTGATGAAGTCGACGATGGAGTCGCTGAACTGTGGACGGGTTCCGGGCCGGTCTGTAGATGAGGGTTCCTCTGAGGGTGGTGTTGGGGTTGGTGTGGATCTAGAAGTGCAGGTGTTCGGCGGTGGTGAGGGTGTCGTCGGTGTTGGTCGTGACTCTGAGGGTGTTCTTGTGGACGATGGCGATTCCTCCTCCTACTCCGTTGGTGCGGTCCCTGCGGGTGATCTTGTAGCACAGAGCAGTAAATAAAATCTAAATACAGAGAAAATGACAGTGAAGGAGAAGAAGCAATATGGGCAGAAAACCAGTACAAATAACACCAAACAGACTCACGGCCTACCACTGGCCACCAGGGATGAGGCGTAGGTGGTAGCCTGCGGGTGGAGGCGGGCCTCGAACACAGGAAGCAGCGGGGACAGCTGACCTCAGGTCACGGCTCGGACAGGTGCAGCTGCGCGTTGTGGAGAGCGACCTACTTGGAACAGGGTCAAGGGTCGCTCTCTCTACCTCTCTACCTAAAGAACCTTAAAGACTAAGCACCACACACAATCACGAAATAAGGAACTAGAGTACACACTCAAAAGATCACAATAGAATATTTGAGGCAAAACAGTAGAGAATGAGAAGGCAGAATAAGCTGGATAATGAAGGTAATGCTACAGTTAAGGCCGGTTGGAGCAACAGGTAATATGGGGTAGATAGTGAAATGAAATGAAATGAAAATGGGATTTGTAGAGCGCTGCAGCTGCCCTGAGGCGTCCAGGCGCTGGAAAACAGAAGGTGCCCTCACAAGGCTACTATTTATTAAACAGGAGAGTTTTGAGCTGTTTCCGGAAGCTAGTTAGGTTGGCATTATTTCGCATCTGCAGAGGGAGGGTGTTCCAGAGTTTGGATACATTGTACGAGAACGAGCGTCCTCCTGCTCTGGCTCTAAAAATTCTGGGAATTTTGGCTAATAATGCGGTTGAGGAACGAAGAGTCTTGTTGGGCAGGTATGGAGAAATCAGGGAGCAGTTGATTTCTGGGCCCATTTTCCAGAACGTCTGGTGGGCAATGCATAGAGCTTTAAACTTCACTCTGTCCCTAACAGGCAGCCAGTGTAAAGTTTTTAGGCCAGTTTTTATTGAGGTCCTCCGTGGGACTCCCAATAGCGCCCGGGCAGCACAGTTTTGAGTGCGCTGAAGTTTTTGTAGGGTGTAGTCTGGTGCTCCAAGATAGAGGGCATTATTAAAGTCCAGACGGGATTGGATAAGGCCCTGTATGATTATTTGTCTGGCCTCGAATGGGAGAAGGGGAAGGATTTTTTCGATCACCCTAAGGAGGCCGAAACAAGTGGTTGACACCTTGGTGGCCTGTGTATTAAGGCTCAGCGATTTATCGAGCCATACTCCCCTTTTGATATTATCTCTGGGGGGTGGCCGCCGTACCCATGCTTGAGGGCCATATCAGCTCCAAGGTGGAAGGGGCCGCTGGGCCCAGGAGCATGAGCTCAGTTTTGTCGTCGTTGAGCTTCAGACATGAGCTCATCATCCAGCTCTTTACATCCTCCAGGCAAGCCGCTAGATCTGGCGGAGACTGGAGGCCGCTCTTCTGTGCAAGGGAGACCACCAGCTGGGTGTCGTTCGCATAGGAGATGATATTGACACCATGCGGACGAACAATCCCAGCCAGCGGCCTCATGTAGTCAGGCTGGATGAAGCTGGTCAGGCAGTTAAAGCAGGGTAGTTAGGTTAGGCAGGAAAAAGTGGATACCTGCATGGTAGGGCTCACATCTGTCACGTAGCAAAGTGAGGCGAAAATGCAATGCGAAGAAACAATGAGTTCCCTGCTGTTAGGTGTACAGTCTTTTACTGAGTCTGCAAGTAGAGACTGTAAGTAGAACAGGTGCGCACTCCTTTTTAAAAAGTTCACAAAAATAGCAATTCTCAAAGCAAAATATCTTGGAACTATTTCATATCCCTCTCCTACCCTTGATGGATACACAGAGCAGTGCCCAGCCCCCCCACAAGTCTCTTCAATATTTTAGAGTTGGTTCAGTGTGTTTTCGCAGCCCACGGACACCGCTTCCAGTGGCATATTTACAAGAAAAGTGACGGAGCGCTGCGTTAGAGCGGTAGGATGCTGAAGATGCTCCAAGGATGATGTGGATTCAACAAGGTCGATGAGGGTCTTCCTGCAGGGATTCCTCGGTTCACAAAAATGGTGAGGGGGTTCTGTTTGCATGGGTCGACATCCCACAAAGTCATCTCCTGTTTGGCCAAACTCCAGTTGCCACTGGACTACCAGTTGCCATTGTCGCTGTCACAGGTCAATCCTTCCTGGTTTAATAACTTTCCATCTGAGGGTCCCAGAAACTCGCCGACTGCACTTCTGGGCTCGGCGAACTCAGGTGCAACTCTGTGCATCAGGCCTTGGTGCTGCATGGCAGCAGTGGTAGCAGCTTGAAGACTGTGGGCCATTAACTTGCCCCAGCAGGCTTCTATGACAGTGTTTTTCCCTGTGCTCTGAATAGAAGGACAGTCAGCTGGCCTTTGGAGTCTTTTGGTTTGACTGGGCTCGGGAGACGACTTCTCCATGTACAGTGGACAGCAGGCTCAGCCCCACTCTTCGCTAGCCAGCACGTGCAGTTAATTCCGGTGCATCCTATATTTGCTGGTTCCTCAGTGCAGCAGAACAGTCCTTCTTTGGTCCTATTTCCGAGTCGTCGAGATCTGAGTTCTGGATGCCAAGGGTTCCCTATTTATCATCAGAAAAGGCCCTCAGAGTAGGATGTGGTTAGTAACCATTGGACTACCATGTAGCCTCCACTCCCAAGATGGCGCGACCCTTCTCTCGACACACAGAGCCAGGGGCGGATTGGCAAGGTGGGCATTCGGGAATGGGCCGAAGGGCCGGTGCCTCAGTGCCCTCTGTGGGCCGTTTTTTTTCTCCCCTGTCCCAGTCCACAGAGAGTGGACTAGGAAAGGGGAGAAAAAAAAACGGCCCACGGAGGGCACGACGAGACAGACAGAGAAAATGAAAGCAGCCTCGCTGTGCGGCCAGACAGCGATTGTCAGCTGTGGCCTCTCCTTCACCCCTGCCCTGCCAAGCAATCAAGCCGAGGCTGGGCAGGGGTGATTGTTTGCAAGAATCGGCCTCCCTGGGGGCCAGGTGTTTCTCAGGCCTTTGAGCCATTTGCACCTTGGCCCCCTGGCGCCCATGCAGCCCAGAAACGGTGTGAGTCTTAACACCTCGCCCACAGCCCTTCACATTCAGGGCATAGTGGATGAGGAAGAATGGGTCTTGCTCTGGGGGCCAGGTGATGTTTGGAATTTTTTTATGTTATTTATTTATTTATTTATGCAATTTTTTATAGCGCGGACTTTACCCGAAGGTGTCAGAGCGCTTCACACAAGGAACAGCAATAATACATGAGGAGAAAAATTACACGTGGACAAATTACAAAAGCAAACGTTAAGTTACATGAATCAAAATTGACAATAGTGAGCAACCAAAATACATGAGGTAGCAATCGGTACATTACAGGAGGAAAAAGTGATATGTGTGCAGGTTACAAAAGCGTACAAATTACAAGTAGAGGTATCATACTGCAATAAATGGCAGACACTCCAGCACAAGAACAAATGTTACATAGGCAATGGTGGCACTTGTGCAAGTATCTAAAGCAAACAAAAGTGAGAGGTGGCATACAGTGTGATACCAGAGAAAAGTGACGTGTGCTAGTTACAAAAGGGTACCATACACAGGTACAAGGGTAATAATACAGTAAATGGTAAACACTCAAACTGCCAGAACACACTGGGAAGGCACTTCCCATGCACCAGCTTCACCTCAGCCTCACCCCTGGCTACCTGGCTACCTTGGATGACCCAGAAAGCTGTGTTTTGTGCTCCCCTGCCAGGACATTTTCCAGAGGCCTGGAGGGCTGATTAATTTACTAATTGCAGGGGCCTTGCCTCTGTTCATGTGCTCCTGAGCTGATGGTCTGGGGAGGGCTAAGTAGGTTAGTAATAGCAGGGGCTTTGCTGCTTTTCAGGTGCTTCTGTGCTGGAGGGCTGGAATAATTTTGTGACAGAAAGGGGCCTTGCTATTTTTTTTAGTTGTTCAGCATGTAGCCCATTGGCACCTTTGCCCTGTGTCCTGTGCAAGAACAGTATCCTCCCACTTTCATTCCTTGTCTGTGCAAATAGTGTTTCATGAAAGGGCACGCCCCTTGAATGTGCGCCACGCCCCTTAAATATGGGCCACGCCTCTTGAATGTGGGCCACTTTTTTCGTCAGTGCCCGGGCCGAATTGTGATCCCAATCCGACCCTGCACAGAGCTCCTTAGCCCACATCCTGAGGTGTGGCTACCAAGGGGCTACACCCCCCTGGAAAAAATAGATCTGATAGAGACTACTAGCTGCAGATTCCTTAACGTAGAATTATCCCCAAGCGTGAAACTGGATCCGGAAAACTTTTTTGCCACAGCATCCCTGCGCCGTGGGGGGATGGCACCACTTGACTCCGCCCTGACGTCGTCCACGTTCATGACATCAGCGAGGATACATAAGTCCCACCCCCGCGCGCCTACGTCAGTTTTTTCTCTTTTCCGCGTGCAACGCGGATCCGGATTGTGTCCTGGTCCGTTTCAGGCCTTCTATTCTTTTTCACACTTTGGCATTAAGAGGAACAGTGTGCGAATGCCTTCGGGCTTCAAGATGTGTACCTCCTGTGCATGTCCCATGTCATCGACGGACCCTCACCCAATTTGCATGTGGTGCCTGGGTGAGCACCACGACTCGGAGAGTTGCGACGCCTGCCAGCACCTTAAGCCTAAGTCACGGCAGGAGCGCCGGCTGAAGTTGCTGTCGGCGCGCTTGTCCAGTTCGGTGTCATCCCAGCATCCGTCCCCTACCTCCGAAGCAAGGACCGCCGGTTTCATCTGCGACATCGTCTTTCACCTCTGCCCCCAGGGCGTGGCTCACCGGCTGGTAGGTCTTTCAGTTTATCTCCGAGGCCCTTTCCTTCTTCCATGGTGGGCGCCGGCTCCCCCTGGGCCATGCGCCCCCGCCTGTCGCCTTCCTACCCGCCGTTTCACTGCACAGAGGCGACTAGGGCCCAAATGACAGCCTATGCTGTGGCGCTGCAGGCTTCTTTGGCCCTTCATCCACCTCCTGAAACATCCGCAGTTCCCTTGCCTCGCGCGGGGACCTCCACGGAGTCACAGTGGCTCTGGCACCCAAGGTTTCGGCTTCAGGTCATAGGAAGGTGGTCTCTTCAAGGTGCGGTCCTTCGGGGCTCCCCTCTTCGGCGCCTGGTGTCCCTGCCTTGCCGTAAATCCCTACGGAGCGCCCTGTGGCATCGCAGAAGATCGTTGGGACTCCGGCCTTACCCTCGAGCCCCCCTCAGTCCTCTGAGCAGGTGGCTGCCTCACAAGAGGTCGAGCCAGCGCCATTTCGATGCCGGGAGCCTTCCTCCCCGGCTCCGGTGGAGTCGCGGGTGGGGGCAGGGACCTCGAGCGCTTTCCTGAGTCCCTCTCGGTCCTCGACATGGGCAGTTACCCGTCTGAAGCCGATGTGGCGCATTTTCAGCACCGCTCTCTCTCTTTTTTTTTTTTTTGTCCTCATTACGCAACAGTTAAAGTCAGGAGTTTTCAGGGACCTTTCTCAACTTCGTGGCACCCCTGAGGAAAGAGACCCCTTACGTCCATACACTTATAAGGAGGAGGATTGTTGTATCGTAGTAGGTTGAGCTAGCCATCTTTGCTACTCTTGCAAGCCTTCCCCGACATTGTTGCGATAGCGTAATCATTGGACAGTTTACAGAGGAAGTAGTGGGAAATCCAGGAATGTTACCACCATGTTACATGCACATTATATATATACAGCTCCACTTAATTCACCTACTAAGATATTCTTCCCACAAGTCCCAGAATTTATATTTTTTAGAGGCGTATTTCTTATTTTTATCTAGGTTAAACACTTTCAAAACTGAAGCCAGCCATTCGTTATGAGTGGGGGGAACAGGAGTTATCCATTTTACACAAATCTCCCTCCTTGCCAAAAGAATCAGAATGAAAAGTAAGTTCTCTTGAGCTTTAGTAAAAGGTCTTACTACATTCGTTCTTGAGACCCCAAAGATAACTAGGTCCATACTTACAGAAAGTTGTCTTCCAAATACCCCTTCTAAGGTAGTACCCACTTCTTTCCAGAATGCGTCCAGGCTAGGACAACGCCAGAACATATGTAAGTCATCAGCCATCTGTAAACCACACTTTGGGCAGCTCTTCACTGTGGCCCCGTTCAATTTGGATAATCTTTTCGGTGTCCAGTAGGCTCTGTGTACAGTGAGCAAATGATTTCTTTTAAGAGCAGCAGACGTTACAATTGACCAGCATATGCTCATAGGTACTTGCCATGCATTGCTTGTATCCAGCGTCGGCAGGTCTTTTCCCCAGATACTTTCTGGAATTCGGAAGTCGTCCTCCCCAGCCGAGATTAGGGCCCAGTACCAGAAGGAAATTTCTTTCAGAAATGGTTTAGACGTCTGCATCTTTATCTCCAGGGCGATGTTACCTTTTCTAGTTTCTTTAAGGGACTTACTCCAACTCAGTAGTTGGTAATATTTAAATTTCGAAAGAGTGGAGTTCGTGCATTGAGATAATATATCCCAATCAAGCAGTTTATTTTGAAACAGGAGCTGTCCCCATTCCGTTATTCCTGCTGATCTTAGCGGTGTCGCTAAAGTGTCTTTAAGGCAGTCTGGTGTGGTCTGAGAATCCCAGATCGGGGCCTTATCACTATAAAAGGGGATATCCACTGTAGATCTAATACAGTACCATATTCTAGCGGCTGATTTCAGGACCTTCAGTTTAATTTTTTTAAAGAACTTCGGATGACCGAATTTGTAGAGAAAGTGACTGGTATTGTTTGTTAAAATTCGTAGGAATAATGGATAATTTTCATAAGGACCCAACAACACTCTACTACTTTTAAATTGAAAGGCCCTGCAGTATTCTAGTAGATCTGGGCTTGCTATACCTCCTTGCTCTTTAGATCTTCTTAATTTACGCCATGCGATTCTTGGTTTTTTAGAAGACCATATGAAACTAGATAGGTCTCCCTGCATCTTTTTTATCTTTTCTCTGTTGAACTCGAGCGGGATAGCGTTAAAAATAAAGGTGAATTTTGGTAAGATTGCCATTTTTATGATGTTCGATTTACCCAGGAATGTTAGGGGCAGAGCTCTCCAGACTTTCAGTAACTTTTTTACCTCAATCTCTACCCTGTGAAAGTTTATTTGGGTAATTCTATAGATTTCCTTTACCAGATCAATACCCAGGTATCTTATTTTTTCTTTACTAAAGGGGGATACGAAATTTTCATTCCAGCTTACAGTTTCAGTTTTTGTTTGATTTATCTGATAACCAGATATCCTCCCAAAGTTTATCAAGGTCTCTTCTGTTGTTTTAAGAGCCTCTTCTAGCTCTGAAGTAAAGATCATGAGATCGTCCGCATATAAAGCAACTTTCTTGTGCCACCCTTGATAGCAAAATGGGGAGATTGAAGGGAGATTCCTAAGATGTTCTGCAATCGGCTCAATATAGAAATTAAAAAGCAGGGGGGAGAGGGGGCATCCCTGGTGTGTACCTCTACCTATTTGGATGTTGTTAGTTAGGTGACCGTTAATTAGTATTTTGGCTCTGGGCGAGTTGTAAATATTTTCTACGGCTTTTATGATGTTATCCCCCAGTTTAAATTTCTTTAATACCTCACTTAGGTAGGACCAGTTTACCCTATCAAATGCTTTGGCAGCATCAATCGTAATTATTGATAGTGGGATTTTCTCTACAATAGCGATATCAATTGCTCCGATCAACTCATGTGTGAGGTCCTGAAGATGCCTTCCTGCCATGAAGCCCTTTTGATTAGAGTTTATTAATGTTCCCGCTATTTTCCCTAATCTTTTTGCCAGGATTTGAGTAAAGATCTTATAGTCGCAATTTAGGATGGATATTGGGCGATAGGATTCGCATTTTTTTGGATTTTTACCTGGTTTCAAGATAATAGAAATGGTAGCATCGTTCCATGACTCCGGAATTTTAACGTTGTTTATAAAAATCTTGTTAAATAGTATTGTTAATTGAGGAGCCAGCGTATCTTTTAGCTTTATATAGAATTCATTTGGGAGGGCATCAGGCCCTGCAGCTTTTCCTCTCTTTAGTTCTTTTATCGCTTGGGCAACCTCCTCTGTTTTTATTTCACTATTTAAAGTTACTTTTTCCTCTGGGGTTAAGACTGGAATATTTTGTGCTTGTAGAAAATTGG
The DNA here is from genome assembly GCF_964263255.1 of Lissotriton vulgaris. NCBI lineage: Eukaryota > Metazoa > Chordata > Amphibia > Caudata > Salamandridae > Lissotriton > Lissotriton vulgaris. The sequence goes on from NC_141693.1 coordinate 1,901,411,349, forward strand.
TTATTTCTTCAATTTTTGGATTACAGTCCTCAGAGTAGAGGTTGGTAAAAAAGACTGAGAATTCTTCTTTTATTACTTTCTCTTCAAACCCATTTTGAGAGCTGTCTGTTGGATCTATATAATTTATTTTATTTCTAGCTTGGTCTGTTTTGAGCTTCCACGCGAGCATCTTCCCGCAGCCCTCTCCATACTCATAATGGGCAAGTTTACTGCTTTCCCATCTTTCCCTGATTTTGCCTTCTAGTAATGTCGATACGTTTTCCTTCAATTTGAGCCTTTCCTTAATTAAGTATTGACATCTCGGGAGTGAAGTGTCTATCAAGATCTGTCGGTCCAGTGTTTTTATATTCTCTTCTATTTTCTGGATCTCTTTTTTTGCGTCTCTTGATTTATGAATGGCCAAGCCACAGATCTTGCCCCTTGTTACTGCCTTATATGCGTCCCAGACCACTTGGGGTGAAGCACTCCCATTATTGTCTTGGAAATATAGTTCTGTCTCCTGTGTAAGTTGGTCAATTATTATGGGATCTAGGAGAACAGAACGATCCAGAGTCCATCTCGGTATTGTTATATCGTCATTTATTTTTAGTGTCATTTGGACAGCCGAGTGGTCTGAGAGATGAGCGGGAAGGTGGGTCAGTTTATGAGTATTTTCTACTAGTCCCTGATCTATTAAAAAATAGTCAATTCTTGATTGTATGACAAGCTTTTTATTATTAAAGGTAAACCTGTCCTGTTTGGTGCCCTTCTCATCCCATACATCAAGTAGGTTTAGATCTCTTTTATATATTCCCAACCATTCCCTCATTTTAGGCAGGCTGTCCTGTTTTCCTTTTGGGAGCCGATCTGTGTTTGGATTTAAAATTATATTAAAGTCTCCGCCTAGGATCACAGGAAAATTTACCGAAATCAAATGGGAGTATAATGATTGTAATGGAGTAGGATCATCTATGTTAGGGCCATAATACCCGGCTAAAATAAGGGTGTTATTAAGAAAGGTAATCTTAGCTAGCGCCCATCTCCCCTTAGGGTCTGTCTCGGATGATAAGATTCTTGCCTTCAGAGATTTTTTTATGAGGATAACAACCCCTTTTGTGACGCACTGTTGGTCAGTACAAACATAATCCTCAACCCAGTGAAGAGTTTTAATGATCTCTTCCCATTCTTTTTTCATTAGGTGTGTTTCTTGTAAAATTAAGATTTTGCTATCGGCAGATTTTAAATATTCAAAGATTTTCCTTCTTCTGCTCTTGGTTCTTAACCCATTAACATTCCAGGTAGTTATTTTTATATTCTTCAGGTTTTTTCCCATCTCCCTCTGTAAAATGTATGGCGCCCGTTATTAATCAATTGGTTCCTGATTATCTCCTTTGGTTTGAGATGAGGACTTTTTTTTATATTTTTCCCTATTTTGCTCCCAACCCCCATGTGCTCCCCCCCCTCCTCCCCTCTTAAAATGGCTGAAAACCACTTGTGTTTGTGGTTATATAAGATAAACGCAAAAAAGAAAAGAGAAAAGGAGGGATGGGGAGACACATACCCTCCCTGGGAAAGCCTCCCTTTCCTTTGGGCCTTAATTATAGCCCTCTTTGAGCCCCGTGCCTGTATTAAAAAAAAAGATAATTAAGGATGCTAGTGTTATAAGTATGTCTTAATACTAGTTTTCATTGCTTCATTTTAGGTATATATCGTCCAGAACAAGTATATTCAGGCTAGGAATGGGATTGGGATTGAATTTGAATTTGGTCCCGCATCTGTAGTAAAAGGTTATCAACTTCTAGAGGATCTTTGATGTTATACATCTTATTCCTCCACATAATCCTGAGTGAAGCCGGGAACTTCATTTGGACTGTAGCCCCGAGTGATTTTAGTTCGGGCATTTTTTGACCCAGCTCCCATTGCCTGTCTTGTGTCACTTTCGCAATGTCAGATCGGATCCTAAAAGACCAGTCATCCCTGTTGTATGTTCCAGATTTTAGAGCTTCACTCAGGATCCTCTCTTTGATGTTGTAAGATCTAAAATTCACCAGGATCTTCCTTGGATTCTTTCTCTCTTTAGGTTTCCCAAAAGGATCACGGTGTACCCGCTGAATGTCATTTTCCAAGTCTAGGGTTTTACTCCATGGAAAATAATCCTCTATTAGCGATATTATAAATTTCTTTATGTCTGACCCTTCTCGCCCTTCCGGTACGTTAAGAATTCTCAAGTTAGATCTCCTAGACTGGTTTTCCAAAGCTTCCAGTTTTTCCTCCATACTTTTGTCCTTTGCTTTTAAATCTCTTATATTTCGTTCTGATGCTTCCACCCTCTTAGTCAGACCCACAGCTACAGCTTCCACTGTAGAGACTCTCAGGACGGCCCGGGACCGGGGTTCGATTCCCGGCGCGGCAGGTTTCTGGACCAGGGTCAGCGGACTCGATAATTCTCTCTCCTCGGTGCCCACTCTGATCAGCGATCACACTCGGCAACTCTGGGCATTAGCTTGCCTCATCTTCACTAACGGCCCCACCAGACCGCCGGGGATGCCTGGTCTCACCCTGGAGATACCCATTAAGGGACCATCTCTCAGGGAAGCCAGGAAGGGTTTCGCAGCGGTCGAAGCGCCTTGGGACCCTACGGGTAAGTAGTGCGCTATATAAATGCCAATACATTACATTTACATTACATTCAACGCCAATAACTTTGAGTCCAAAGATTCAAATCTATCATGGAGTTTGATTTGGTTATCCTCTGATATCTTAAATCTGGATGTCATCTCTGCAAACATTTTTCCATTAGGACCTCCATATTGCTACTAGGCTCACAGTGCGTTTTATCAGATTTAGAGTTAATGTTAATTATATCTGAGGTGTTGGCGTCAGGGGATGCGATATTTATAGCATTCTCCAAATCTGAAGCAGAAGGCATAGTTGAACAGCTAGGGTTAGGTACAATTCCAGAGGAGCCTTGAGGTATAATTATTGTCTGACTCGGAGTCTGGCTGGAAGGAGACCTCGAGATCAGGTCCTGAGATTGGACTGTCGTCTGTGGTTCCTCATGATCCTGATTCTCTAACTCCCTCATTGAGATTTCTGCCAAAAAGTTGCTCGGATCGCTTATGTCCCCCATTAGTGGCTGAGGTAGCATTGGTGAGGCAGACTTTTCCATTACAGATATAGAGTGGATTTTGTCCTGGACTTTGTCCTGCACTTTAAAATAAGACCTCAAGGAGGGTGTAATTTTTATTACAGATTTTCTTCTCTTTTCAGCTAGTTCCAGCCTCCCTTCTGACGCTCCTTTCTTATTTAATGGTATCCCTTTATCTGTTTTAGGGGCTTTACGTGAAACTCTCTTTGTGATTCGCGGAATTACAGGTTGTTTAAGAGCCGGAGGAGCTGATTTTTTAAGAAATAACCTGTTCCTTAAGCAGTAAGTGGACTTTTCCTGCTGAACCAGATCAAGATCAGTTTCGGGTTTAGCAGCCAGATCCGAATTATCTACTATGGTATCAATTTTACCTATAGCACTGAAACTAGCTAAAACCCGTGTTTGCTTTGATAGTTCAGGAATTACTGGGGGTGGAGAGACGCAAACTGTGCTTTCTTTCTGCCCCTCCACTTTTATTCCACCCAACCTCCTTATAGTGGTACGTTGTAATTGTATTTGTAAGTGTGACAATATATTGCTCTCGCAAGCTCCCACCAGATAATTCACCAGAAACAGGTAGTCAGGGCCGTTTAGTTCATATAGGTTTCCCAAAACTAGCGTGTCAGTTACAGACAATGTGCTACTGGACTGAGGCTGGTATATCTTAACCAATGACTCTGTGGAGAGGAATTGCGTAATTCTCCTGTTACTTATCTGAACCTCAGAACTAAAGAACTCCCCTGGGAAGTGTGCCCGACTTCTAAACACTTCTACCCCCCCCGCCTTACCTCTAACCCTGAATGAGAACCGGCTCACTGCTTTCCTGCAGTTTCGCCGCGCTCGCAGAGCAGCCTCCCACTCTCCAGCGTTTGTGTTTGTGTTGAGCTCCGAATCGAGCTCCGAATCACCGATGAGCAGGCTTGTTTTCACGGTACTCACTGATACACCAGCGGGGGCTGGGGGAGGATCTTGGGCAGGATCTTGGACGCTGACCGGGATCAGCATGGAGAGTTTGAGCAAAGAAAATTACACGGCAGGTAGGAAAACCGGCTTTTTAAAACTCCGAAAAAGCTGAAGAAAAGATCCGCGTCTACCGCGTCTTCTACTAAGCTGGGCTATGAGCAGGACCGCCACTAAATACTACACATAGTACCTCTAGTACCTTTAGTATGCCGTGATTATACAATTCTGCAATTGCCCCTGAACACCATATTCACGAGCATCCTCACCACACAGTACCGCGCGTGGAGCTCAGGCACGGAGCTCCCGACCGGTCTCAACAGCCGGCCGCCATCTTTCTCACCGTTCTGGTGCCGACCCAACCCCATCCTCCTGGAGAGCATGTGGTGGCAGAAGGCGACCCAGCACCACGAGTGCCCACTGCAGCGCCAATCGACTTCGATCAGGTGCCGGTGGTGGACTCCACGGATCCACGCCGGTGTCAGGTTCTTGATTCGTCCCCTGAGGTCCCTTCTTCTCCAGAGGTCTGCCATCTGTTGGTCTGTTCCTACCCGGAGACAGGGCGCCGTGTTGTTGCCTTTTCACTGGCATCTTCCAGGGAGGGCTCCTCGCCGTCCCCACGGCCTAAATCCTCGAACTCTTCTTTTCGTGGCTCGCGGATGGCTTTTCCACTGGCCTCTCCGCCCTCCACTGAGGCCCCTCCGGTTCCCCATTCATCTGTGGATCCCCCACTATTCCGGCGCTGGCCGCTTCCCCCTGGACATGGGGACAGGTGGCTCAGTCTGCAGCCGTCGCCCGCGGAGGAATTACTTTCTCCTCCGCGGCGCCCTACGGAGGCTAGTGTTGCCTTTGTTCGGGCTATTTCCATAGCCACTGGTATTCTACGGATGGGTGAACCTGTCACTCGGTTCCCTACGGAAAACCTTTTGGAAGTACTCCACCAGGGCTCTGGTTGACGGGAGTTGTTCCTTCCCTTTGAAGTGTCACTCCACAATTTTCTTGTGGGGGTTTGGGGGCGTCCTGCCACGGGTGAGCCGGTGCCTCAGGCACTTCTGCATCATCACCACCCTGCTCCGCATGACCCTGTCTTTCTTTCTTTCCACCCTTCTACTCAAGGCTCTCTTCTGCGGATTGCCTTTCCGTGTTTGCCTATGGTGTTGTTTCCTCCGTCTTGGGAGGCCCGGTGGTTGGATTCATGGGGGCGTAATGTCTTCGCTTCGTCTAGCACTGCCTTACGGGCGCTTAACACTTTGTGTGTGTTGACCAGGGCTCCATACAGTATGTGGGACTCTGTGGAGTCCCTTCTTTCTCATGTCTCTCCTAAAGATGCCCATGCTCATCTGCGGGGCCATGTGTTGGATGGCAGGGCGTTGGTCGCATTTATTCTTTGTGCTGCCTTGGTTGTTGCCGATGCTCTTAGCCGTGCTATGGCTACTTCTGTGGCTCTCTGTCGCCATGCTTGGTTATGTGATGCTGTTTTTCCTGAAAATATCAGGGAACGTCTGGTTGACCTACCCTTTGACGGGCTCCTTTTGTTTAACAGTCATGCAGACTCTGCCCTTCAGCGTCTTCATGCGGACCTCCATCCTCCTCCTCCTCCTCCTCCTCTATAGGCTGGTTTCTTGATCCTCCGGGACTTGCTGGGAGGTTTTATCCCACCTGCCCCTGGACTCTGGTGTTTGGAGTGCCCATCATACTTTCTGTGAGGGGTGCTGTGCCCTTGGGGTCCCTTGTTTGCCTCGCCTCTGTAGTTGGCTTCTGGTTCTGACCCCCACCATTTTTTGGCACAAGTATACTTTTTGGCTGCTTTTCAAGCCTTCTGTGATTTCTGTCGCAGGTTTATAGTTTGTTCTCTGATGGGACGTGTCCTACCCTAAATGGGGTATTTGTGGTTATTGGATACCCTGTCTTACACTTGGAGGGTGTGGACTCCTCCTTGCAGGTTCCTCGCCCTTCCTGGTGTTGCTGTATGCAGCTGGTGCATTTTCTTGGGCAGCTGCGGCGTTTTGCTTGGGTGTTTTTGCCCTTTGTCGGACGTTCGGCCTAGTCCTCTATCTTGTGTTCCAGAAGGGTTATTTTCCTGTGTTGACAGCTTTGTTCATCCTACTTGTTTCTCCTCTTGTTTTCCAGCTGGTTGCTTCTTGGCACCCAGCTGGCCCGCCTGGACGTTGTGGTCTGGATGTTTAGTTTAATGGCACTTGTCGGCGTCCAACTGCGTCCGCCTGTTCTTCTGGTCTATGGCCAGGGGCCTTGGAGTGGGGCCTGGCTCTTGCTCCTTGTTTTGCGGGAGCCTTGTGGGACTATGTATTTCTTCTCCCACCTGCCTTATTGCTGAGGCGCTGTTCTGTCTGGCCTATCGACTTCCAGCTGGAATGGATTCGGCTGCCCTTTTTACTGGGTGTGATCCTGGTGGAGGGTTCTTGTCCTCGTTTCTGCTCTTCTCCTTGGAGTCTCTGGGTTGCTCTTCTTCCTTGGTACTCCTCTACATTGCCTATACCTGGGGCTTCCGGTGGAGGTCCCTGGTACATTGACTGTTGACCTCCTTTCGTATTGCCTGTACCTAGGGCTTCCGGTGGAGGTCCCTGGTTCATTGGCTGCTGGCCTCCTTTTGTTTTGCCCTTACTTCTCCTGCTTGGTGAGGGCTGGGCTGCCTCTTGTCGTTATTACACATCCCCTGGGGGGCAGTGTTCTCCGCGATGCTGAGGTTCTAGTCTGCTTGGAGGGGGGACTGGGCTCTTTCCCCTGTCCCTGTGGCTCATCCCCTGTTGGGGAGGACTGGGCTATTTTCCCTGTCCTGGTGATTGCCCCCTGTTAGGGTTGTGGGTTTGCCTGAGCTGGAGGGGCCCTCTCGCAGACCCTCCTTCCCCTGGGGTATAGCTAGGGTATCTATTGTACGTTAAGGAATCTGCAGCTAGTAGTCTCTATCAAATGTACGAGTTACTTATCTTTGGAAACGGTTGTCTTTTGCGAGTGTCTTTTCTTACTCCCTCTTTAGGTCAATGCTCACCTTGTTGTTGCCCCATTCTTTCCCTCTGATGCATGGTTGATGAATTCATCGGTACTTCTGCACCCCTGCACCCTGGTCTCCAGTGTGGGGTTCGCTTGTGCTCTTCCTTTTGTTTCTTGCACTTCTGACTCTTATCAGTCCTTGGGGTTGAGGTACCTTGGTTGGCTTTCCACCTTTAGATTTTTGGGAGACTTTCTCCCTGCTGTTGTTGCCTGAGGTTGAATGTTCGTTGCTCTCCGTTCTGACCTTGGTGCCCTTTTCTGTTTCAGGCGGTGGCTGCAGACTTCTTGGGCTGATGTGTATTTTTCACATGCTTCTGTCCCCGGGGAGGCTGTTGTATTGGTTTGCAGGATTGCTTTCCAGTAGCTGTGCCCTGTTTTTTCATTCCATGTCTTTGGTGCCATAGTACCTGGCACTATTCTGGATGGCGCTGCTCCTCAGAATTTGTTTCTTTCCCTCCTGTTTAGCTGGGTTTTTCTCACACTGTTCCAGTATTCTCACAGTTTTGTTTGTGATGGCTCCGCGTCGGCGCGCCGGGGTAGGACTTATGTGTGATGCGGTAGGTCTCTGTCGGAGACTCTGCCGGACCGCTATTTGGTAAACAAAGTATTAACACAACTGCCAGCTTTATCATAGTCGTTTGTAGTAAACCTGTTTAAAAATGAGTCAATATTTTTACACAACCCTTGCTGTTTTACTTATGTTTTTAAATGAATCACGATTTTTAAAACACTCTACCTTATCTTGCACTGAACCCACTGCTGGCTGTGTATAATTGCACTTGTGTTGACTCTCCCGAGCCCCGTTCCGTCGCGGCTTCTGCCATTTGTTGCGGAGGGCTAGAGGGAGGAAAGTCGCACTTCTGCCGGCTCCACCACCACTTCCGGGAGGGTAGCGCTCTAGTCCTGGAGCACACCACCCTTCAAAAACGGCAAGCCAAGCGCCCGCGCGCAGCGGGCGCGCCAGCGGCGCTCCGAAGGCGCGCCAAAGGTAAGCCCGTCTGCGCCCGTCCGCGCCCTGCCGCGACCAGGGCCAGTTCCTCTCCTCCAAACCCGAAGACACCCACATCTCATTTAAGGTATGACTCCGTGGCCATTAGGCAACTAGAGCCCAAAACAGAGTCTTTGTGCCGCAATTCCATGTGCCTAAACAACAGCATAAGGAAGTGCCCACACTGTGGCTTCAACCCCAGACCCCCGAGCAAACTAATGGAGAACCCCAACCCCCCGTCCAAAATGTTTCTTCTAAACTGTCGGTCCTTGACAAAACCTTCCATGGAAATGTCACTCCTTCGCGACAATCTCGATCCGGACGCCATATTCCTTGCGGAAACCTGGCTAAAAGACGAGATTGACCCTGACATCAGCTCCATACTACAACGTGGCTATGGTCTACAGAGAGTAGACAGAAAGGGGGGAAGAGGAGGAGGACTAGGGATACTATTTAAAAATCGCTACCAATGCAGAGCCTGTGAATGAAATTAAATGAAATGAAATGAAATGAAAGCGGGATTTCTGTAGCGCATGGCTGCCCGGGAGCATCCCAGCGCTGAGATTGCATTGACAGCTGAGGGGAGAAGCAGAGGGGTAGAAGGGTCAGGGTTATTGCGGGAAAAGGTGAGTCTTAAGTAGCTTCCGGAATTTCATGTGGTTAGGTTCGGCACGTAGCTGGGTTGGCAGGGCGTTCCATAGAGTTGCAGCTGTCACCGAAAAGCGACGCCCTCCAGTGCGGGCTTTCTTGACTCTGTGGACAGTAGCCAGGTTACCTTGGGAGGAACGTAGGGACCTGTTGGGTTTATATGGGTAGAGCATGGCCTTAAGCATCGGGGGCCCTTGATTTTGCATAGCTCTGTGGGTGGTACATAAGGCCTTGAATTTGACCCTTTCACGGATCGGCAGCCAATGGAGTGCCTTTAGGGCTGATTTGGCTGAAGCTCTCCGGGGGGTACCTGTCAGAATCCTTGCAGCAGCATTTTGTGTTCTCTGAAGAACATTAATAGTGGATTCTGGGGCCGCCAAGAAGAGGGCGTTGCTATAGTCTAATCTGGATAAGATTAGACCTTGAATAAGCATTTGTTGTGACTGTGCGGGGAGTAGTGGGAGAATCTTCCTGGCTGAACGAAGTAAGCCCACACAGGTACCAGCTGTTTTTTTTGCCTGCGTTTTCAAAGAGAGGTCTTGTTCCAGCCAGAAACCTAGACTTTTGAGTTCCGTCTTGGGTTGTGGAAGGGGTCCTAAGCATGATGGCCACATAGCGGTGGGAAGGGATGACGTTTGATGTCCCAGCAGCATGAGCTCGGTTTTAGAGCCATTTAGTTTCAGCCTTGAGTTGGACATCCAATCATGGATTCCTTCTAGACAGTCATGGAGGTTTTTAAGTTTGTCACCTTCTAAGGAGAATGATACAACCATTTGGGTGTCATCAGCGTATGTGATGGCTTTTATCCCAAAGGGAGTGACCACATCCTCCAGGGGGGCCATGTATGTGTTAAATAGTGTAGGGTTCAATGAAGAGCCCTGGGGAACCCCACACTGGAGGGGGAAAAGGTCCGATCGCACATTCCCTTCACAGACCTGGAAGGTTCTGTCCTTAATCAAGGAAGAAAGCCAACAAAGTGCCGTGTCCCTCACTCCTAGGTTAAGTAGTCGCTGGATCAGGATCTTATGGTCCACCGTGTCAAATGCAGCGCTTAGATCCAGGAGGATCAGTAGAACCGATCCTCCTGAATCCAAGATGCATCTGGCTTCCTCGACCACTTTCAGAAGAGCGGTCTCGGTCCCCTGACCTGGACGAAAACCTGTTTGCGAGGGGCGAAGGAGATTGTTGGATTCAAGGAAAGCCGACAATTGCTGGTTGACCACCTTCTCTGCGATCTTACTTATGCCTGGTAAGAGAGAGATTGGGCGAAGGTTGGAAAGGTCTGAAGGATCATGACCTGTTTTTTTCTGTAAAGCTTTGACTATTGCATGTTTCCAATTAGGGGGGACCACTCCTTGGCTAAGAGAAGCATTAATAAGGTTGGTGGCCAAGTGTGAGATGGTAGGTCCGACTTGTTTGAGGATACGAATGGGGGCTGGGTCGTTAGGTGAGCCACTTTTCATGCCTGAAAGAGCTTTCAGAAAGTCTTCATTGGACAGCTGGTTTAAACTGTGGCCGGTTGTGGAGGGTAACAAGGCGGCAGGGGGATTGTTATCAGATTTAGGTGGGAGGGTTTGTAGGATGTTTGTAATTTTATTCTGAAAGAAGGATGCTACTTGGTTGCATCTTGCGACTGTAGGTTGCTGAGTTGAGGGGGGATTGGGAATTTTAAGTAGCTCTTTGACTATTTTATAAGTCTCCCGAGACGAGTTAGATGCAGCTTTAATTTTTTCTTCGAAGAAGGAAGCTTGGGCTGATTTTCGGGCTGATTTGTAGGTCCTCATTGCTTTTTTGTATTCTTCTTTGATGAGGGGGTCCCATTTTTTCCTCCATTTCCGCTCTTGGATTTTACAAATTTTTCTTAGGTTCCTTAGTTCTTGGGAATACCATGGGGATTTAAAAGGTCTTACTTTTTTTCTTTAGATTTTTCTTGGGAGCCAGAGTGGAGGTGAGCCATCTAGTGAAGTTTTCATCTGCTTTTACGGGGTCAGGGTCTACGGGAGGGGCAGAGAGTGTTAATTCCTGGGTCCAGCGCTCAAATAAGAGTCTGGACCAAATTCTATCCTGTTCTCTGGAAATCGGGGTTTGGGGAGTGTTTAAAATGGTTTGCCAAGTGAATGGGATGAGGGAGTGATCAGACCATGGAAGAGGGAGTGAGGGTAGGATTTCTATTTTAGACAGGTTGGCGAAGAGAGGGTCTAAAAGGTGACCCTTAGTATGTGTTGCCTCTGAGTTTAGTAGGTGAAGGTCAAGTGCCTTTAATTCTGAAGTGAGGTCCCCTGCGATTTTGTCTGTGCTGTCCTCGAAATGGAGATTTAAATCTCCAAGCAAGATGAAATTGGAGGTCGAGGTACAGGAGGAGATTGTGGACTCTAGCAATGAACCGACAAAATGTCCTAGACTGCCGGGTGGTCGGTATATGAGGGTACCCGAGAGGGATTTATTAGGGGTTATTTGGAGGGAAAAGAGGACGCTTTCGCAGTCCTCGATTCCTCCCTCTTGTAGCCTGCATATGAGGGTGTTTCTGTATACCAACCTCCTTTTCCCTTCATTCTGTTCTGGTGCTGTATAAGGTAGCCGTGGGGTAACATGTTGAGGGTGGTGGGGTGGGGGTTGAGGCGGCCGTGCAGTATTGTAGAAGGTAGTCACGTGAATATCTGATTCGGTGACTTCGGGAAATGGGCATAGTGGGTGGCCCTGTGCCCGGCCTGGCCCGGACGGGCCCAGACGGGCTTGCCTCTGGCGTGCCTCCGGCGCGCCATTGGCGCGCCCGCTGCGCCCGCCCGCTGCGCGGACGGGAGGAGGGCTCCATTTTATAGCGGGTGGGCCCAAATCGCCCAGCCACTAGAGCGCTGTCCAGGCCCCGTTCCAAGATGGCGGCCGTAGATTCTGCGCCTCGAGGGGGATTTTCTAAAGAGACCGGGAGCCTTGAGAACGGCTTTGTGTCATGTAATTAATTCTACAATTCTACAATGATAAGCGGCTCACTTCGGTCGTCAGGGGCAGTTTACACAAGAGTTACACTTCAAACACTATAAAATGTAATAATGACGATTTTTAAAAAGCGCTATGCGTTGATTAAAGTGCAGTGCATAAAAGAATAACAATTTTTCTGCTACTGAAATTCTGACCTCCCGGCTTCCGCCTCAGGAGTATTTGCAATCAATTATCCTGTCCAGTTGACATTCCGGACTGTGAAAGCATGAGCTTTGCCCTAGATCTATCTGCAACTTTAACTTTTTCAGGACTGCTTCTTTACTGCCCTCCGGGACAAATAGGAGATTTTATAGAATACCTTCCCTCCTATGTCGCCGAGCTAGCTATTTCCTCACCTCACTTCACAGTGTTGGGAGACACAAATATACATCTGGATGACCACTCAAACCCCCTAGCTAAGTCCTTCTTAAACAACTTTGCAGCCCTCCAATTTACCCAAAAGGGATTCGAACCCACACATAACAAAGGCCACCTGCTGGACGCAGTTCTGAGCAACGATCATAGGCTTGAGGTAGGGAGCCCGGTCCCTCTTCCTTGGTCCGACCACTTCCTGGTACCACTAATCTGGGACATCCCAAACCCCCTGTCAGTTCCCCCCGTGCTATACTAAAGGGTAGGAACTGGGCAAAGATATCAACCGACCAATGGGCTAACTCCCTTTCCACCACTCCACCTCAAACAGGAGACAACCTAGATATACTCTACAAGCACTACACTGAATGGACAGTCCTCACTAGCCGCAATAGCTCCCCTGAAACTCCTCAAGGAAAAAACCAAATGCAAAGAATCACCTTGGTTCAACCCTAAACTAAAAGAGCTAAAACAGAACTGCAGGAGGCTAGAGAGGACATGGAGACGTACACTTAATGAACAGGATAAGAACAGGCATCGAGAAGCCATCAAGGGATACAAAGCCGGAATTAACTCGGCTCAGTCAGCTTTCTATGAGGAACAAATTAGGTCCGCATCCAACAGCCCGAGGGAAATATTTCGGATCACCAAATCCCTGATTAGTACCCCTCCCATTTTGCTAGACCCCAGCGAAGCCCAAGACCGCTGTGAAAGTCAGGCAGAGTACTTTTATCAAAAGATCCACACCATCTCCCTATCCTTTAATTCCACTGAATTGCACTTCTTGCAAACAGATACCACCCCACTACCTCTGTCTACCAGCTAACAGAATTCCCACTGATGGAGGAAGACTTACTCAAATCACTAATGCAAAAAGTAACATCCGGATCCCCCATCGATCCTGCCCCTCCACCTGTTGAAGGTTACAGACACCATTAGTCCAACCATCTTAAACATCATAAACAGGTCTATAACCACAGGGAACGTACCAAAAGCATGGAAATGTGCACAAGTCAGAGCCCTGCTGAAAAAGGCCAACCAGGACCCTGGAAAAATGGCAAATTATCGCCCGATCTCGCTCCTCCCTTGGATAAGTAAGCTGCTTGAGAAGCACATCAATTCCACTCTGATGCAATACTTAGAAACAAATCATCTACTCCATGATTCTCAAGCTGGATTCCGCCCAAAACTGGGAACAGAGGCAGCCCTGCTAACAGTAACAGAACTAGCCCGGAAGCACATGGATCAAGGCGGCACAACAGCAATTATGTTGCTAGACCTGAGTGCCGCCGTCAACACCGTGAATAACAACATCCTACTCTCCCGCCTAATAAATCTGGGAGTAACAGGAAATGCGATCACGTCGCTAAAATCCTTTCTGAAAGACCGCACATTTCAGGTAGTGGAGGGGGCCACTCACTCTAAAATCTGGCCCCTCAATCAGGGAGTGCCCCAGGGCTCCTCTCCCTGAGTCCCACACTATTTAATGTGTACATGGAACCCTTGGCAGGAATCGTACACCCATTTGGGTTTGGAATCATAACCTACGCCGACGACACACAATTAATAGTGTCCCTGAATCATCCAGACAGCACTCCCCGCAATCTTAGTGGCTGCCTAGAAGCCATAACAAAATGGATGGCCTTGTCCCACCTGAAATTAAATGGGGATAAAACAGAGTTAATGTTCCTGGGGAACACAGCTGTACCAAGGCCTACCAGCGATTGGCCGATCTGCATGGGTGCTCCACCAGAACCAAAGGATCAGATTAAAAGCTTAGGTGTATGGTTGGACGACACACTTAGTTTCAATCAACAGGCCACAATACTGTCTGCCACATGTTTTGGCCTACTGAGGATGCTAAGGAAGGTCCTGCCTCTCCTCCCATTTCAAGCCCGAAGAAATAATGGTCCAGGCCATTGTCCTGTCCCGTCTTGATTATGGGAATGCCCTCTACTTGGGTGCCCCCCCCCCAGCACAATAAAAAACTCCAAGTAACTCAGAACGCGGCAGCCCGCCTTCTCCTTGGACTCCCTCGAAGACATTCAGGAGCCACCGCCTTGAGAAAATTACACTGGCTGCCCATCCAAGCCAGAGTAAAATTCAAGGCGATGTGCATTATGCACAAGGCGATGTGGAAGAAAGCCCCTGCAGTGATCTGTTCCCTTGCCACCCCCTACCATCCGCCGAGATCACTTCGCTCTAGCACAGCTTTTTTGGCCACAACTAAGAAAATCAAACGGGCCAAATGGGGCGGACGCTCCTTTTCATTGAATGCGGCCTTAGTCTGGAACTCCCTGCCACCACACTGCGTTGTGAACCCGACCTACAAAAGTTCAAGAAAAGCTTGAAAACACTTCTCTTCCAGTAAGCTAGATAACAATCTCCAACAAAACATACCGCTCTACAGCGCTACGAGGCCTCCGGGTAGTAACGCGCTCTACAAAACACAATTTCATTTCATTTCATGTATCCTCGCTGACGTCACGAACGCAGACAACATCAGGGCGGAGTCACGTGGTGCTGTCCCCCTGGCGTGCAGGGATGCTGTGGCAAAAAAGTTTTCCGGATCCAGTCTCACACCTGGGGATAATTCTACGTTAAGAAATCTGCGACTAGAATCGTCTCTACCAGATACACCATTCCCGAAGGTAATTAACTCTTACTTCTCCTCTTCTTCTCTTCTGTCCCCAGTGCCGGCCTGTCTGCCTACATAATAGGGAGCCCCTCTTCCAAGTATTACCCTTGTGCCCTTCAAAGGCAGCTTCTCCTTTTAAGCTCCCCTTTTGATCTAACATATGTATGGCTTCCTGCAGGAGGGAGGTAACATCTCTCTTCCATGCAGGCCCCTATTATGTCCTTTCCTGGGAGTCAGCAAATTTCCCCAGGAGGGCAGAAAGCTGTCTGCAAGAAAAACCCAGTGTACATCGGTAAACGGGCACTGAAAACACTGGGAAGCCAAAGTGACAACTTCTAAAGTTGCACTTTGCCCACCAGTGACATTAAATTTGATGTAACCATTAAAAAGAGTTAAAGCACTGATTCCTTTGATACCAGACAGTACCAACATTAGTAGTCCCATTCAGACGTTAGCAGGGCTGGGGTGCTAGTCTGTAACTCTGTATTTGTCAATGAGGCTACCAGCCATTCCACAGTAAAAACAACAATTTTGGGGTTTTACTGCTGGCACATGTAAAAGTACATGATACACTTTTTAACATACATCACCCTCCCCTGACTTAGGGCTTGTTAGGTCTGCCATAGGGGTGACTTACACACATAAAAAGGGAGGTTTGGGCTTTGCCATTACTTTAAATCTCAAAGTCGAGTAAACTGCCCTTCCAGTCTGCAGTGGCAGACTAGGGGCCATGTTTTACCTTGTCCTACTCAGGGTGGCACAACAAGTGCTGCAGTCCCTGGAGGAAAACTGCAACTTACAGGCCCCAGGTGCCATGTACTGGCGACTTACAAGTAAGGCTATGCCAAATCGGACAAGCCATTTAAAAATACACCATTTTAAGGGTCAGAGCTCATGCGCTAAATCCTGTTTAGCAGAGCTCCATACATTTCAGAGCCATTACACCAGTACCCAGTAATCAAAATGGATGCAAAAAGTTTGGGGAAACTTGCAAAAAGCCTGTTTCCTTACAGAACCCATGTTCATAAACCTTAAAGTGTGACCTTGCCTCTTGTTCTACCAACCATCTCTATTCTTCCGTAGCAAGGGCAATTTTGTAAGTGAGTTCTGGATCAGGTCTGCTCATGTTATCTGTCTCCAATTGACACAGGTTTTCCTCTAGTGCTGTGACTTCCCTGTCCCGTTCCTTCTTTTTGCCGGTGTTGTGAGCAATGAAATGACCCTAATTAGAGCCCTAAACAATATTTAATCCCCTATTTTAAGGCAAATGTGATTTTTGATTATACTTTGGCATACCAGGAAATACTACAGCTGGGTTGTGACAATATGATTTTTCGAGTGAGCTCATTTCTACGAGCAGTGTTGCGTTCACGAGCTTCCACGAACGCACCTTAAAATTGTTATACATTTGTAATTGCTCCTTGACTTGGACTTAGTATATATGTGATAGTTTAGTTTATTTACTCGGATGTTTACAATTGCTTATTTTGCACTCAGTCCAAAGTTTACAAATCTGCTTTTTGCACAATAATGCTGCTAGTAGGGTTAAAAATTGTGCTTATTTGCACTTTCTTGCTACATCTTGCATATCTGACTTGACAAAGACCATTTGACTTGACTTGACTAGAGCCTTGTAGGCTTCCCACACATTGGCAGTGGATTGCACTGAATGGTACTTTTATAATTCCCTGGTTTGCTAGTTGGTTAGATCCCAGGAGTTAAGCCTTCATCCCTGCTGGGTCTGCGGCTCAAGGCTAACTGTTGCACGTAGTGTGTGGTCCAAACCACCCTCTCGACTGCCCCAGTGTGAACAAGTAGTCTAAAAGGGACATGAGCCCAGTTGAACCCACCATGTAGGAATATTGCCTACTTGTGGGGATTTCTTCCCTCCACAAGTCAACTAATCCCAGTGCCTCCACCCAGGTGTGTAATCTGGCATCTCCCTACGGGGCCCTTCTGCCTCAGGTGACTCTGTACTAGCCACCCCGCATTGTAAGGTTGAAACCCCTCCTGACCCATAATATGGACACCAGAGGTAAGCGGGCTATCAAGTCCCCCATCTGCCCCAGTACTTTCAGCTGTAGCTTGATGGAAGATACCAAGAAGGCAACGCGAGGAGCAATCCCACTTAGATTCCACTTAAAAGCCACAATGCAGCCCCCGGGTCCATCCAAATATGGGTGGTACTTAATGGTAGGGATTTAAGCGCCAGGATGCCAACCCCTTGCGTTCCCATAGTGAAACCTGAGTGTACAAACACTAACATCCTTTTAACAGAAATCCGCAGTGGTTTCCGCACTAGGTGTGTCTCCTGTAGCATGACTATGTTAGGGTTATGCCTAAGAGATAGTTAGAGACCACTCCGCTCTTCAGCTTGCTCCCAGTCTGTTGGCATTCCATAAGCGTATGGTGAGACCACCCCAGTGTCCTTTACCCTGGCAGCCATGGGAATCTCCTGGTGTGGGCATGTCTGTGGGTCTCCCTCGTCCGTGCATGTGTAAGTGTCCCTCCAACGTGTCTGTGTTCCCTGCCCCAATATAACCTCCCCCCTCCATCCTCAAGTTGTGGGATTAAAGCTACCCATTTCCCCCCTATCCACATTTAAGGTATCTGTTGCCTCCCCATTCTCCTTACCAAACCTTAACTTGAACTTCTAGATGCCAACTCTCCTTCCTTCGCCTGGTGAAAGGAGCGTCTCTGAAGTGGTAAGCGTTGTATGCTGTCACACAGTACATTTCTCCGTCAGCACTTCCAGTGTCTTTCTAACATTTTCCTCCTGAGCAACAAGTCCAATATCCCATGAAGGAGGCTGTGGATCTTTTTTGACTATTCAGGTGTCCCTTGATGTCCTGCCAATGTGTCCCTGCTCTTCATGTTTCCCCCTCATCCAGCCTTCTAGGCACTCCCAGGCCTTCTCTGGGGTGCAGAAGGACCAGAAGCGTCCCTGTGCCATGCCCTTCAGGTGTGCGAGGAAGATCATCATGTACTGCAGGTTCTGGATTCATAGCTTCCTCCTCACCTCACTGAAGGATCTATGCCAAGCCTGTCCTTCTTGAGTAAAGTCTGGAAAGATCCAGATTTTTGGGGCTTAGCATGCGAGCCGCCCTGCGGATTGCATCCCAGTCTCTGAAGTTCAGGATGCGGGCCAGGAGAGGTCTCATCTGGCCATCAGTTT
Organism: Lissotriton vulgaris; assembly: GCF_964263255.1. Classification (NCBI taxonomy): domain Eukaryota; kingdom Metazoa; phylum Chordata; class Amphibia; order Caudata; family Salamandridae; genus Lissotriton; species Lissotriton vulgaris. The sequence continues at coordinate 1,901,429,242 of NC_141693.1, forward strand.
TGGTAGGGTCCCAGGGATCATGTGCGCTTGTTTAACTACAAATTGAGTAGATACATCCTCGGGTTCCAACTAGTGATGCATTAGGTATATCCCTTAAAGCGCGCCCCCTCTGCGCCCTCTGCTTTTCGGATTACCAGGCATATGTTGTTTCACCTGGAATGGTCTTCTGTGTCCTCCGCTTATGTGTGAAGTCAGGTGATGTTCTCCTTCAGATGGCATACCTTGGCATGTAGGGTACAGATGCCTCTGTGTGGTCTGTGAGGGTGGCCTTTACTATGCATATGCTTTCAGAAATCTACCCCATAGCCGCGTAAATCAATGTGACATCCATGGCCACCGTGTCGATTTTAAGTTCAAGTGCTCAACAGGTGTTTTGATGGCCAGGAACAGTTCTCGGTGGGAGGGTTCACTCTTCACACTCTTGTTGTTGCCACCCACCCCCTGACTCCGCTGTCCCCCAACTTCGAATAGCGTACTTGTCCGGTTTGTTTACATGTGCGGGCTTAATTGTATTGCCATGCACCATCTTTCTGGTATGTGTGTGTGGGGAATCTCTCACGGACCCCCCTGATGTGCTCCTGCCAGGTCGGTGGTAATCTCTTAATAGTGGTCAGCTACGCACTGTCACTGGGTCCCACCTCACACACCGCAGTACTCCCTTGGTGTCTTCTGGCAGCAGGCATCCACAAGATTTCTTCAGTGTTCCCTCGTTGGGCCCCAAACAATGATTCTGGCTGGGGAGGCCCTTGGAGGGGGGACCGCTAATGCTCTGGCCAAATCTCCTTGGGGGCTCTTTGCCTCACCAGTTTCTGCACCCTGTGATGGCGGACTCTTCCAGGGGCGTCCCCCGTCATCTGGCTCCTTGAGGCTGGCCCCACACCAAGCATCTACAGGCGTCCTCTTAGGAGGCAGGGGGAAAGAAGGAGTCCTATACTTGGGCACCCAGGAGTGGGCCTTGCACCAAGTATCTCCAGGCGTCCTGCCCACAGGGGGCAGTGGGGAGGGAGGGAGTCCTATGCCTAGGCGATGGATGACTCTCTGTTTTGGGGCCCCCCTTCTGGGGTTGAGGGCAACCCCTCCATACCTGCCATGCCTTCATTTGCCTGTTCAGCCTATCGGCCCCAGCTGCTGGCTGCAATGGCCGCAATCTTGGAGCCCGGCTGCAGCACAAAGGCACTTCGGATCTGACCATGCCTTGTGCTGCTGCACTCATCCCATGACCACCGTACTCTCTGGGCGGTCTCTTCATCTTCCGCCACTGAGTGTTACCATCCTGGCGCACGGAGAACATGGATATCTAGTGATACCAAGGTTTCTCGGCCGGAGCTCTGGATCCGTGCGTCAACCCACCATGGCATCTAGGCCACACACTCCTTTTGGCACTGCCGGCCGCCTGCTCCCAAGATGACTCCACATGCCTGCAGGACCCACCCCAAAAGAACAGCTGCAGGTTACAGGTGAGAGATAGCATTGCCGCCACCACCGGTCATGCCTCTGGGGTCTTATTCTGGAGCAGGTATGGGAACAATGCTTTGGAGCGTGAGGCATTTTAAACCCTTCCATGCTCATGATGAGCTCAGCTAGTCATGCAGTACAGTGCTCCTGTGCTCATGACGAGCTGAGCTCATCATACCCGTTTTTATTGCTGTCCAGCACAGCAGGGGAAACTCTCAAGCAGCGATGTGGTTAACCTACCTAGATTTTTTAGCATTCTTCAAACTCTGGAATTTTGATGTTCATCTCTACGTGCAGCAGTGGTTAATTTGTAAAATAAGAAGTGCCGGGGCTCTCGTCAGGAGGCAGCTTCTACCAGCCCATTTCTCCTGTTGCCGCCGCCTAAAACAGACGCCATGAAACCTTAGAAATTAGGAGAGGGTGTGGTTGAATAGCCAGAGCAGCCGACCTCGGATGCTGGGGAACCAGGTTTGAATCTCGGTGTCAGCAATATCTAGTGCTTTCGGTGAATCACTTAATCTCCCTGTGCTTCCTGAAAATGAATGCATCCTTAGCTGTTGCTCACGCGCCCAGGTTGATGATTAAGTGCTGGTGCCGAGCACCGGAAACTACCAGCTCAAACTAACTGACGTGCAGTATTGAATTACACCCAATGGGAACACTGCCCTGCACCTCCCCAGGGTAGCTCAAAAACAATTGAACAGAAGTTTGCATATTTTTCTGGTCACAATCCAGTAGACACAGAGTCTTAGTATTATAAACTTACATCTTCACTGGCAAAGGAAAATATGCTCACAGACACAATGTTGATTTATTCTGCATTTTTCATTTTCCAGTTGTCAACACAAGGGTATGCCTTTTGGGGAGACAATATCAATTTAAAATGTATATGGGGAACTAAAGATTGGCAGGTTCAGGGACATAAAATTCTTCACGTTCCAGTCCAGAGGGATGGTTAGTCTGGCCTTTGGATACTAACGAATGTCCGGCATGCTTTCTTAATATCACGAATGGGAGTAGTATAAGTAGGCCAGACCCATGTTATGTGCGGACACAACACTCAGGAGTGGTAACATCACCTGCCTCTCCTTTCTGATGAAACAGGTTTACAGAATTTTTTGTTAGGTTCTTGAAAGCCATGTCACAAGTTATTTATGCTCTGTATGCAATATACAATGAAGTGTGGAAAGTTTCACAGCAGGAATCTGCTGAGAGAACATGTGAAATTGTCAGAGAAAATTTGGAAAAAGCTCTAGCAGTGGTTGTCAATGGTATGATTACAATATCCAATAGGATATATTCTCTGGGTAATATTGCATTGTCTGTTATTTGACATACAGAGTGAGAATGTCCTTTTTGCAACATGGGTAATCCCAGCTTAGGTCTATCATGCTACTAAGCTGGACTCCACAGACGTTACGCACTGGTCAAGCTCCATGGAAGCACCTAAATGCCACCAGGTTGTTTTTGTCATGCAACTTAACAAAAAAGACAGACCACCATAGTTAAAAAAGACGCAACATACACTATGGTACACATAGAAAAGTTGGAAAAATTTCCATTTACTGTTGCAGAGGTACCAGCTGCAGACTGGATGATACACAGGTTTATTTCTCTTCTAATTTCAACTTTTCACTTTACATACTGCTTGCACCACCATCAAGTAGGCAGATATGAAGCTCTAGGGGAGGGGCTTGCACATTAATCCTACCTTTTACTTTTCCTTGTAGGAATGGTGCTACTGAGGTATTTCTTAGCGGTACTGACTGTGAAAATTCTTTACGCCATTCTCTAGATTACAGAGAGGTTACACTCCATGGCACGTGCAGCGCTTCCAAGGCAAACTTGTCATGTTATCTGAAAGGTTACCCAGCTGTGGTAATTCATCCAGCATTCAGATTGTTTCCAATGGGAACTTTTTGATGTTGAATGATCAATGTTGCTTCGGGAAGATTCTGGGTATACTATATCCAGTGATGGTTTCTGCTGTTGTTACCTGTTGTATACAAGTGTTTTTTTCACTTGCCCTTAAAGTTAGGGATGCAACAATTTGGCATTATGGGAACTTTGATGCTTCGAGCAGACTGAAAGCATTATTGTTTCAGAAGGAATTAGCCTTAACATCTGCATGAGCTATGTTTGATCTTCAGGTTACAAGGTCTTCTTCTGAGATACAGTGGCTACTTCACACAAATCTCGCACATCATTTTAAGGAGCTAGCGCACCACATTTTTAACATCTCAATTACTGCAGGGATAGTGCACTTTTTAAAAACAATTGACTCCAGGTTGGTTAGTACCTTCCTGATATTCTTTGTTATTCCATCTTCCTTTCACTTCGTGCTTGGAAGCATTTTTGGAGGCTTACCGCTTGTCCTGTTCCTGGTTGTCGGGACACTGTTTTTATTTAATTTGCTCTGCTCTTGAGAACAAGCATTTGCAATGCATAAGGTCTCGCATTAGGAAAGTTTGAGCTATTGGTATTGTAAATGACACATTTTTTATTTATGTGTTGGTTTAGAAAAAAGCAAAAATAATAGCTTTGTCATTTACAGTGCCAATAGTTATAACTTGTGACACCTATAGCATTTGTAATGCAATATGTGTTGTATTCACGTGACGTAGATGTATTGATATTACAAAAAACAATGGCTTTTAATTTTTTTAATAATTAATACTTAAATAAAAGTTATTGTAATTTATAATGGCAATAGCTTAAACTTTTGTAAATAACTTTTGTGAAGAATATGTTCAGTGTATTTTATTGTGACGAAAATCCAAGAACAGAAATGAAATACTAACCTCTTTTTGTGACATTTGTAATAAAGCTTGAAACATTGAGAGAACATATTTGACCCAGTTGTTGTTGAATGGTTGCACAGATTGATGCTGTGGTGGCGCTGAGTGATGTTGTAGTGGCGACTAGTGATGCAGTGGCATTAAATGATCCTGTGGTAGCGCATAGTGATGTTGTTGTGCCCCTTAGTGATGCTGTGGTTGTGCTGAGTAATGCTGTGGTGATGCGATAGATAGAGTGAGTGGGATAGATAGATAGAGTGAGGGCGATAGATAGATAGAGTGAGGGCGATAGATAGATAGAGGGAGGGCGATAGATAGAGTGAGGGAGGGCGATAGATAGCTAGACAGATAGAGTTCAAGTTCAAGTTCATTAATTTGTATAGCGCACTACTCACCCAGAGGGTCTCAAGGCGCTTGAGGGGGGGGGGGGTGCATTACTTATCGAATAGCCGGGTTTTCAGCTGCTTTCTGAAGGAGAGGTGGTTCTGTGTGAGGCGGAGGTGAGTGGGGAGAGAATTCCAGGTCTTGGCCACCAAGTAGGAAAAAGATCTTCCTCCCATGGTGGATCTATTGATGCACGGAGTTACGGCTAGGGCTTAATTGGATGAGCGTAGTTGGCGGGTGGGTGTGTAGAAGGACATACGTTTGTTGAGGCATTCGGGTCCTAGGTCATAGAGGGCCTTGTGTGCGTGGGTAAGGAGACGGAACGTTATTCTCTTGTTGACGGGAAGCCAGTGGAGATCTTTCAGGTGAACGGAAATATTGGCTTGATGTGGGATGTCGAGTATGAGTCTGGCTGAGGCGCTTTGAATGCGTTGGAGTTTTTTCTGTGTTTTGGCTGTGGTTCCAGCGTAAAGGGTGTTTCCATAATCTAGTCGGCTAGTGACAAGTGCATGGGTGACTGTCTTCCTTGTTTCGGTGGGGATCCAGCGGAAGATTTTTTTGAGCATGCGAAGGATGTTGAAGCAAAATTATGAGACGGCGTTGACTTGTCTGGTCATCGAGAGGGAGGAGTCCAGGATGAAGCCCAAGTTCCGTGCGTGGTCCGTCGGTATGGGTGCTGTGCCCAGAGCTGGTGGCCACCATGAGTCGTCCCATGCAGAGGGGGATGATCCCAAGATGAGGACTTCCGTTTTGTCCGAGTTTAGTTTTAAACGACTGTTCTTCATCCATTCAGCTACTTCTTTCATTCCTTCGTGTAGGTTGGTTTTGGCAGTGTTAGGGACTTTGGTGAGGGAGAGGATTAGCTGGGTGTCGTCAGCATAGGAGATGATGAGGTTGTGTTGGCGTGCGATGGATGCTAGGGGACTCATCTACACGTTGAAGAGGGTGGGACTGAGTGATGATCATTGTGGGACGCCGCAGATGACTTTGGTGGCCTCTGATTTGAAGGGGGGGAGGCGGACTCTCTGGGTTCTTCCGGTGAGGAACGAGATGATCCAGTCCAGTGCTTTTCCTTGTATTCCGACGTTGCTGTGGCGTTGTATGAGGGTGTTATGACAGACTGTGTCGAAGGCGGCGGAGAGGTCAAGTAGGATGAGGGCAACTGTTTCTCCATTGTCCAGTAGCGTTCGGATGTTGTCTGTAGCAGCAATGAGGGCGGTTTCTGTGCTGTGTTTGGCTCGAAAGCCAGGCTGTGAGGGGTCAAGTGAATTGTTGGATTCAAGGAAGGTGGCGAGTTGAGTATTGACGGCTTTTTCGATGACTTTGGCCGGGAAGGGGAGGAGCGAGATGGGGCGGTAGTTCTTAAGTTCAGAGAGGTCCGCTGTGGGTTTCTTCAGTACGGCGCTGAGTTCGGCATGTTTCCAGCTTTCCGGGAAGGTAGCGGAGTTGAAGGAGCAATTGATGACATCGCGGAGATGGGGTGCGATGATGGAGTCTGCTTTGTTGAAGATGTGGTGGGGGCATGGGTCAGTTGGTGAGCCTGAGTGGATGGAGTTCATCAGACGGATGGTGTCTTCAGTCGTGGGTGGGTTCCAGGCTCAAAGGTTGTGAGAGTGCTGTTTTGGTTCGAAGGTGGGTGGAGTGTGTCCTTCTTCGGACAGGTTCTCAAAGCTGTTATGAATGTCAGCGATTTTGTTGTGGAAGAAAGACGATAGAGAGTCGCAGAGGTCTTGGGAGGGAGTGATGTCGTTGGTGCCGGTGGTGGGGTTGGTAAATTCTTTGACGATGTTGAATAATTCCTTGCTGTTGTGGGCGTTGTTGTCAAGTCGATTCTTGAATGCTGATTTCTTGGTGAATCGGATCAGTTGGTGGTGTTTGCGGGTGTTGTCCTTGAAGGTGGTCAGGTTGTTAGTGGTTGGGTTTTTCTCCAGGTTTTCTCGAAGGTGCGACAAAACTTCTTGGATTTCTTAAGGTCATCGTTGAACCAGGGGGCCTTTATGTTACCTTGTTTGATCTGGTGGTTTTTCAGGGGTGCTAATTCGTCAGCGCTGTGGGTTATCCATTGTGTGAGTTTGGTGGCAGCTTGGTTTGGGTTTGGGTCCGATGATGTGGTGGGGGGGTTTTGATTAAGCGATGTGATGAGTTGGTCGGTGGTGATTTTGTTCCAGTTTCTTCAAGGAATAGGTTGTGGTGGGATGTGGGTCGTGGTCTTTTTGTAGTTGAAGTGAATACAGCTGTGGTCCGTCCAATGGAGAGCTGTGGTGTGATCGAAGGAGATGTGTTTGCTGGAGGTGAAGATAGGGTCGAGCGTGTGTCCGGCCAGGTGGGTGGGGGTGTCAACAAGTTGGTTGAGTCCTAGAGTGGCCAGGTTGTCCAGAAGGGTGGTGGTGTTGCTGTCGTTATTCTTTTCCAGGTGGAAGTTGAGGTCTCCCAGTAGGATGTAGTTCTCGGAGGTGAGGGCATGTGGGATGATGAAGTCAGTGATGTCTTCGATGAATTGTGTGCGGGTTCCTGGTGGTCTGTAGATGAGGATGCCTCTGAGTGTGGTCCTGGGGTCGGTGTGGATCTGGAAGTGAAGGTGTTCGGCGGTCGCGAGGTTATTGTCGGAGCTGGTCGTGACTCGGATGGTGTTCTTATGGGCGATGGCGATGCCCCCTCCTGTTTGGTTGGTGCGGTCTTTTCGGATGATCTTGTAAGCGTCCGGGATGGCTATGGCGATGTCGGGCGCTGATGATGCGTTCATCCAGGTTTCTGTAAGGAAGGCGACATCCGGCGATGTGGTGTCGAGTAGGTCCCAGAGTTCAGTGGCGTGTTTGTGGACAGAGCGGGTGTTCAGCAGGATGCACTTCGGGTGGTTAGAGTCGGAGCTGTGTTTGGAGGGGCGGGATTTGGTGTGGGTCCTGATGCAGGCAAACTTGCAGGAGTGGCAGGCGAATGGTCCGTGGGTGTGTCCTGGGATAGCTACGCAGCATTGTGGGGTGCGTCCGGGGTTAAGGGTAAGGAGAGTTGCGGTGTCATACGTTATGCGGGTGGGGTGGCTAAAGTGGGGGCCAGGGGGTTTGGTGCTGGGCGCGGTCCAGGCGAACCAGGTGAAGACGGGCTTACCTTTGGCACACCTTCGGCACGCATAAAGCGCGACCGCTGCGCGCAAAAGCATCTGTCATATATGGATAGTGGAAGGGGAGGGGCGAGGGAGGAGCAGCTGGGAGGCGGGTGCGTGGTGGATATCCGGCCAGGGTGCACAACAACAACAACAAAATGGCTGCAAGCCAAAACCGAAACAGGATTGGGGTAAAGACACAGTGGGCGCGAAGCAAATGCCAGTGGACACAGATGATCAGGCACAGATGATTTAAATAGGCAGCACTACACAGTTGGGAATATAGTAAAAGCGCTATATGGCAATCTAGTGCTACGATTTAAAATCAGATAGAGTGATGGCGATCAGTATCTAGATAAATAGATAGATAGAATGATAGATAGATAGATAGATAGAGTGAGGGCGATAGATAATGAGGGCAATAGATAGATAGATAGATAGAGTGAGGGTGATAGATAGTGAGGGCAATAGATAGATAGATCGAGTGAGGGCGATAGCAAGATAGAGTGAGGGCGATAGCAAGATAGAGTGAGGGCGATAGATAGATAGAGTGAGTGCGATAGATAGATAGTGTGAGGGCGATAGATAGATAGAGTGAGGGTGATAGATAGAGTGAGGGCAAAAGATAGATAGATTGATAGATAGAGTGAGGCAGATAGATAGCAAAAGATAGATAGATGGATAGATAGAGTGAGGCAGATAGATAGATAGATAGATAGATAGATAGATAGATAGATAGATCGAGAAAGATAGATAGATAGATAGACAGATAGATAGATAGATAGATAGATAGATAGATAGATAGATAGATAGATAGATAGATAGATAGATAGATAGATAGAGTGAGGGCGATAGATAGATAGATAGAGTGAGGGCGATAGATAGAGTGAGGGCGATGGATAGAGTGAGGGCGATGGATAGAGTGAGGGCGATGGATAGAGTGAGGCCGATAGATAGATAGATAGATAGATAGATAGATAGATAGATAGATAGATAGAGTGAGGGCGATAGATAGATAGTGAGGGCAATAGATGGATAGATAGAGTGAGGGCAATAGCAAGATAGAGTGAGGAGCGATAGATAGATAGAGTGAGGGCGATAGATAGATAGAGTGAGGGCAATAGATAGAGTGAGGGCGATAGATAGATAGATAGATAGATAGATAGATAGATAGATAGATAGATAGATAGATAGATAGATAGATAGATACATAGAGTGAGGGCGATTAGATAGATAGAGTGAGGGCGATTAGATAGATAGAGTGAGGGCGGTAGATAGACAGATAGAGTGAGGGCGATAGATAGACAGAGTGAGGGCGATAGATCGATAGACAGATAGAGTGAGGGTGATAGATCGATAGACAGATAGAGTGAGGGAGATAGATAGATAGATAGATGGATAGATAAATAGATAGATAGTTGTGTGTTCGGTTGTGTGTGTGGTTGTGGTTGTGTGTGTGTGGTTGTGTGTGTTATGCTTTGTTTTGCTATGCTATGTTTTGTTGTGTTTGGTATGCTATGTTTTGCTAGGCTATGATATGTTTTGTTTTGTTATGCTATGTTTTGTTGTGCTTTGTTAAGCTATGCTATGTTTTGTTGTGTTTTGCTATGTTTTGTTATGGTATGTGTTGTTGTGTTTTGTTATGCTATGCTATGTTTTGTTATGTTATGTTATGCTATGTTTTGTTAGGCTATGCAATGCTTTGTTTTGCTATTCTATGCTTTGTTTTGCTATTCTATGCTTTGTTTTGTTATGCTATGCTATGTTTTTTTGGTATCCTATGCTTTGTTTTGTTATGCTATGCAATGCTTTGTTGTGTTTTGCTATGATTTGTTAAGCTATGCTATGTTTTGTTGTGTTTTGCTATGTTTTGTTATGCTATGTGTTGTTGTGTTTTGTTTTGCTATGCTATGTTTTGTTATGCTATGCAATGTTTTGTTATGTTTTGTTTTATTATGCTATGCTATGTTTTGCTATCCTATGCTTTGTTTTGTTATGCTATGTTTTGTTATGCTATGCTATTTGTTGTGTTTTATTATGCTATGCTTTGTTTTGCTATGTTATGTTTTGTTATGCTATGCTATGCTATGTTTTGTTGTGTTTGATATGCTATGTTTTGCTATGCTATTATATGTTTTGTTTTGCTGTGTTGTGTTTTGTTGTGTTTTACTATGCTATGCTTTGTTATGCTATGCTATGTTTTGTTGTGTTTTGCTATGCTATGCTTTGTTTTGCTATGCTATGTTTTGTTATGCTATGTTGTGTTATGCTATGCTTTGTTATGCTATGCTTTGTTATGCTATGCTATGTTTTGCTATGCTATGCTTTGTTATGCTATGCTATGTTTTGTTATGCTATGCTATTTGTTGTGTTTTATTATGCTATGCTTTGTTTTGCTATGTTATGTTTTGTTATGCTATGCTATGCTATGTTTTGTTGTGTTTGATATGCTATGTTTTGCTATGCTATTATATGTTTTGTTTTGCTGTGCTATGTTTTGTTGTGTTTTGTTAAGCTATGCTATGTTTTGTTGTGTTTTGCTGTTTTGTTATGCTATGTGTTGTGTTTTGTTATGCTATGTTTTGTCATGTTATGCAATGTTTTGTTATGCTATGCTATGTTTGTTTTGCTATCCTATGCTTTGTTTTGTTATGCTATGCGCCGTTTAGTTTTGCTATCCTATGCTTTGTTTTGTTATGCTATGCTATGGTTTGTTGTGTTTTGTTATGCTATGCTATGCTATGCTTTGTTGTGTTTTGATATGCTATGTTATGCTATTTTGTGTTATGCTATGCTATGTTTTGTTTTATTATGCTATGCTTTGTTTTGCTATGCTATGTTTTGTTATGCTATGCTTTGTTATGCTATGCTTTTTTATGCTATGCTTTGTTATGCTATGTTTTGTTATGCTATGCCAAGCGTTGTTTTGTTAGCATAGCATAACAAAATACAACATAGCATAGCCTATGTTGTATTTTGTTATTCTATGCTATACTTTGCAATGCTATGTTTTGTTATGTATGCTATGTTTTGTTGTGTGTTGTTATGCTATGCTATGTTTTGTTGTGTTGTGTTGTTTTGTTATGCTATGCTTTGTTTTGTTATGCTATGCTTTGTTATGTTATGCTATGTTTTGTTCTGCTATGTGTTTTTGTGTTTTGTTATGCTACGTTTTGTCGTGTTATGCTATGTTTTGTTATGCTATGCTATGTTTTGTTTTGCTATCCTATGTTTTGTTATGTTATGTTATGCTATGCTATGTTTAGTTTTGCTATCCTATGCTTTGTTATGCTATGCTATGTTTTGTTGTGTTTTGCTATGATTTGTTATGCTATGCTATGTTTTGTTGTGTTTTATTATGCTATGCTTTGTTTTGCTATGCTATGTTTTGTTATGCTATGCTATGCTTTGTTATACTATGTTTTGTTATGCTAAGCTTTGTTTTGTTATGCAATGCTATGTTGTGTTTGGTTATGCTATGCTATGTTTTGTTGTGTTTTCTTATGCTATGCTATGTTTTGCTATGCTTTGCAATGCTGTGTTTTGTTATGTATGCTATGTTTTGTTGTGTTTAGTTATGCTATGCTATATTTTGTTGTGTTTTGCTATGTTTTGTTATGCTATGTTTTGTTATGCTATGCTTTGTTTTATGTTATGTTATGCTATGTTTTGTTATGTTATGCGGTTTTGTTCTGCTGTTTTGTTGTGTTATGTTATGCTATGCTATGTTTTGTTTTACTATGCTATGTTTCGTTTTGCTATTCTTTGTTATGGTTTGTTTTGTTATGCTATGCTATGTTTTTCTATGTTTTGTTATGCTATTTTTTTTATGTTATGTTATGCTATGTTTTGTTCTTCTATATTTTGTTGTGTTATGTTATGCTATGCTATGTTTTGTTTTACTATGATCTGTTTTGTTTTGCTATGCTTTGTTATGTTATTCTTTTTTTTGTTATGCTATGCTATGCTATGTTTTGTTGTGTTTTGTTATGCTATGCAATGCTTTGTTGTGTATTGCTATGCTGTGTTTTGTTTTGTTATGCTATGTTTTGTTTTGCTATCCTATGCTTTGTTTTGTTATGCTGTGCTTTTGCTATCCTATGCTTTTGTTTGTTATGCTATGCTATACTGTGTTTCGTTATGCTATGCTATGTTTTCTTATGCTATGCGGGTGAGGGTGTTTGAGGGTGTGTGAGTGTGTGTGAGGGTGAGTGAGGGTGAGGGGGGTGAGGGTGTGTGAGGGTGAGGGTTTTTGAGGGTGAGGGTGTGTGAGGGTGAGAGGGTGAGGGGGTGTGAGGGTGAGGGGGTGAGGGGGTGTGAGGGGGTGTGAGGGTGAGGGTGTGAGTGAGTGAGGGTGTGTGAGGGTGAGAGGGGTTGAGGGGGTGTGAGGGTGACGGGGTTGAGGGTGTGTGAGAGTGAGGGGGTGTGAGGGTGAGGGGGTGTGAGGGTGAGTGAGGGTGAGAGGGTGAGGGGGTGTGAGGGTGAGTGACGGGGTGTGAGGGTGAGTGAGGGTGTGTGAGGGTATGTGAGGGGTGTGAGGGTGAGAGTGTGTGAGGGTGAGGGGGTGTGAGGGTGAGGCGGTGTGAGGGTGAGGGGGTGTGAGGGTGAGGCGGTGTGGGGGGTGTGAGGGTGAGAGGGTGTGTGAAGGTGAGGGGGTGTGAGGGTGAGAGGGTGTGTGAGGGTGAGAGGGTGTGTGAGGGTGAGAGGGTGAGGGTGTGTGAGGGTGTGTGAGAGTGAGGGGGTGTGAGGGTGAGGAGGTGTGTGAGGGGTCAGGGGGTGTGAGGGGGTGAGGGCGAGTGAGGGGGGTGAGGGCGTGAGGGTGAGTGTCTCCAATGAATGTCGCTGCTTCGCCTTCTTTGAAAATGTTCAGTGCTGCAAATAGAGCATGCCACCCTAATTATCACAGCATGAGGCCCCAAAGTGATAATTATCACAGCATGCAGAGAGGCCCCCACACTGCTGGAGCACTCAACTGCACATTATAGTTGAGTGCTCCAGCAGCCTGGGGCGCCTGTTGACATGCTGTGATAAGTGGGGTCTCATGCTGTGATAATTGTTACTTGCGGCGCACAATACTGATTCCCGCCCCTGCAGGACTCCCTGACCTGCCTCATGGTTGCCAAGGCAATATTTCTGAAAATATTGCCGTGCTACCGTAAGGCAGGTCATGGAGTCCTCGAGAGGTGGGATCCAGAGCAGACAAATCTGCTAAACAGGAGCTTTTTCCAATGGCAGGCCTCCGTTTCCAGAGGCCTGCCAATGGAAAAAAGGGGCGTGGCTTCATGCCATACTGAAATCCCCTGCTCACAATATCTCTTTGCCTGCAGCAGGGCCATGCCCTGCAATGCAGGCTTCGACCTAAAAAGGAAGGAGCAGTGCTGATGACAGAAACTCCATGGCTGGGAGACAAATGGCTTCCGAATCTACTTTTAAGGATTTTTGGAACATTCTGTGTTGGGAAACGTATCCCACTTTGGGAATGTATTTTAATGTCAATAACTCATATTAAATCTTAAATAAACATGTGTTTCCATTGGTTAAATTAAATAACGTAATAAGATGTAACCGGTTAGTGAAATGGGTAACAAATACAAAGAATTGGGATATTTTGCTCATTCTGCTCACTGACCCAATTCACAGGTTGTTCCCACCCGCTGATTCTCCGCCCACAGTTCCATTACTTTTTGTCCCCCACTTCGACCAGTGGGTAGATGGTGTTATATGTGAACCTCAGATGGCTCATGCTTCGTCAGGCCGTCGGAGAAGTATGTCAGCAATGAAAATGGAGTTGTCTGTATAACAGACATACTGACAGTCCACCCAAATCAGATGGGCCTACCTTCAGTTTGGAATAAATGCTACTCTGTTACTATTGCGACAGAATACATTCTCCGGCAAACTTTAAATCAGCCCCAAAGATTCTAACGTCAACCTCATACATGACACTAAGGTCCATCAGGTGCTCCAACAGGTAGATCCTGATAATCACACAAACCCTTTCACGAAAGGAGAAAATGTTGAAGTTAGAATCAAAAGAGGTTCAGCTAATGCTACATATGCCATTACAGCCCTAACCCCACACCACCAGTAGGGGAAAGACTGAGATAATACTCAAAAAGAATGGGCACTCATCACCTAAGACAAGAGGGTGTTATAAATTATAAAAGACAGTTGTTGCATAGAAAGGGCACAGAGTTCACCACATTCAGTTCACTAACCATTAATCTTACTTTTCAGCCAAATGTAATTTATACTTATAGGAAATAACATCTTTGCTCCTAAAAGAGGCAACCGTGAACGTTCCATTGTAGGAACCGAACAAAGATGTTTACTACACTTATTTTCGAGATACCAAATATTGAAATAACAAAATGACAACATTTGGTATATTAAATAAAACTTACATTAAGATACAACGCTCCAGTATCACTATGCTGCAAGATGTGACACCTCTGTTGCAATAGAAGGATTTATTGGCTCCACTGAGTGTCAAAGATGTGTAGTTCCACATCCCCATTTAATAAATACCATAAATAGATGAGGCCTGTAGTACCAATTGAAGGTGCTGCAGTTTTTAATAAAGTCTACTCCAATGGCATTCAGAAAGTGCCTGTCGGGTTAGCTGCACACTTGAAACAAGCACTGGCTAACCCAATATGTCGAGTAATTTTAAAATGTGAGTGCTCCTCCACTGGCAGGACTTTGTGTCATGTTGTGTAGCACATTATTAAGTGAACGTGAAAATTAGTCAATAGTAGCAGGGGGATGAGTGAATGCATGATGCAGGGATGAATGAGCGCGTAAGAGACAGAGCGCAGGACTATGTGAGTTCATGCTTGAATGCTTGAGTAATGAGTGCAACATGGATGAACGACTGGCTGAAAGGGTGAGTTAGTTAGTGCATGGAAGGACATAGAGAAGTTACCTTTATACAGCATTAGTGCTAACGTTAGAAAACTGTCAGGAAGTACCAATATTATACTGATTCAAAGTGTGGCACCATGGCTGGGCACATCGAAGTATGTGATTCCTTTAGTGAGAACATTTGTTGAAACGTTACTCAAAATGTGCTACTGAGTCAATAGATGTGAGAGGCCATTGGAAAATGTAAATAAACTAAACACTGTGACCGTGTTTTTTATTATTAAGTACATAGGGGCATATTAGTAAGAACCTCGTTAAAATGATCGCCGTTTTAGCGGCAGGAAACTGCTGCTAAAACGGCGATAATGGGCCTGCTAATATGCGTTATAGAATTCCAATAGAAGCCCAGGTTAGATGTCCTGCACATCCAACCTGTGCTTCTATTGGAATTCTATAACGCATATTAGCAGGCCCATTATCGCCGTTTTAGCAGCAGTTTCCTGCCGCTAAAACGGCGATAATTTTAACGAGGTTCTTGCTAATATGCCCCATAATGTTTATCTAGCTGCATTTAGGTTAATTAGTATAACTTGGCCACAAACTGACATTACTGGGCACCAGCTTGCTGCACTGATGTTCATTTTAAAGTTGCTGAAGAAAATGTGACTTCTACAATTGCTTGAAAAAGTTTCCTACATGCAAGTTTCTCTTCTGGGATTTTTTGTTTTAAATAAATTAAATAGGATTAATTTTACAGTGTTGTTTTCTTGTACTGAATAAAATGTATTTAGTTGTGTGCCTTAGGAGAAAGCTATGTTGGGATGTTGTCATATGTTGTAATATTTAAGGGCTTTTGGCTTTTGGCTAGCCCTGTTCAATTCTTCATTTACATCATAAATTCACTATTGCTAAGTGTTAAAAAACTATTTCATTATGAGCTAACTATTATTAAGCATGCACACTAGGTGTACCCAAATGTTACTTATTTCATGTGACATGTTTTTATGAAAAGTCTTTGAAGTTGGGTCTTCATAAAAACAGGGCTCGTGTGAATCAACAAAAAAAATACATAAAGTACATAATGCTTTATTTGAGCCGCCTCTAGCCATTGATTGTTTTGACTGAATCTCTTTCTATTAATGTTTGAAAGCTTCAATTGCAAGTCAGATCAGCTCAAATATGGGGTGATCCCTTATGATATTAGGTGTATTAGTCCAATCCACTAGCAACTCCTACTATATCAATGTATGAGATGCACTGTTCTCTCCTCTTGCCATGGCATATCACAGAGGTAGCAACCACAAAGGGAAGCCATTAGAGATTCACAAGAAGACTGAAATAATGTATTAAGAGTCCATATATTGTTGACTTTAAAGTTTAGTGTGATGTTATGGACATATGTGCCTTTTAGTAAGATGTATAGATGAGTAAGATGTTAGTACGTAACAACCCTTGTGGTCATTCCCTGATGCAGAAGAGCTGTCAAAGATCAGAAATGGAAGTGTATGAGGGACAGAATATGGAGCAGGTATGTCTGGCAAGTCTTGTGTTCCTCAAAAATACATCTCACAGACACAAAACGAGGACTGAACAGGGGCAGCTCCTCCGCAATGGCGGAGGAGCATCTCCCCACTGCCTGGCTCAGAGCCATCAAATGAAAAAATAAAAAAATGTTCTGGCATCATTTTAGATTTCATTTGAAGCCAGCTTGTGCAGACAGGGGTGGAGCGGGGCACAGGAGGAGGAGTGCTAGCTGCACTCCTTAATAAGTGTCCATATGTATTTGGCTTGCTGTCTCAGGCCGACCAAAACACACATGCGCACTCAGGTTTCTCCAGTTTAAGGGTAAACCGTCCCAATCCTCCCCCAGGGTGGACAAAAAGTCTGTTGACTCCATTTTAGAGTCAGGGCCACCCTTGCCTGTTTCTGCTTTTAAAAAGTAATTACTGGTGTCCAGTGGGTTTTCTGTCCTCTTCATGAAGCATATCGGAGGTAAACCTACCAATTGCACCCAGAGGGGCAGAAAGACTTCTGGTTCCTTTGTGGAGGAGCACATGCCCTTGTTCAGCTGGTTTGCTCCCCTCCTAAACTAATCTCTGTTGCTTAGAGTGTGGACCCCTGTTTTGGGATTGCCCTCCTGCTGCTAACATACAGACATCGTAGGAAGGATGAGGAGCTTATGGGAGCACCAGGGGGGTGGTTATTTGGTGGGGAGAAGCAGCATAATGAGTGACAATGAAGCCAACCACTGGTAAGTAACTGTCAGTCTCTTAGAGCATTGTACGTTTTTAGATCGAGTCTACCAACCTGAGCAAGCAATCTGGTGCAAAAAACATATTGTGGGCTTAAACACTCCGACTCTTACCATTGATTTTCTTTTTTGTCACTTTCATTTTGTTGGTTTTTATTCAGTGAATTTTCTTGTCCAAACTTGTGTTTGTCCCTCCCGCAGAGCATAGCCTCTTTACCATCCTACTGTTTTTAGGCCTAGGCAGCGCTTACGCTGTCTCTTGGAGACAGGCTGTATTCAGGATAAGGGTATGAAGCTCCGCCCACTTTCCGCCCATCTTTTTAATTAGCTCCTGTCACTGTCCTTTGTAAATGGTGGCTTTTCATTGGTCAATAGGCTTAGTAGTCTCTCCTTAGTACCGCCTATTCTCTTCTTGTAATCTCCCATTAGGACATCCCCCTTACATGTGTTGTTACTCCCTATCTTTTAATCAGGGCCGGCCCAAGGCATGTGCAAACTGTGCACCTGCACAGGGCCGCCAAACCCCAGGGGCCGCCACAACGAGGATCAGATCAGAAGGATCACTGGCGGCCCCCTGGCAGGATTTGGCGGCCCCCGGGCAATGTGTGAGCATTGTTGTTTTCACTGACTCAGTTTCACTTGCCGGCCCCATCAGCACCGAGACAAACACTTCTCAGATGTACTTTCATAAAATATCGATCCCTCTCACAGCCTCACAGAAAGATCTATTTACATCGAGGTATACAGTTTACAAGCAGCAGTCACAAAAGAACACTGTTATTAGTTTAATTACTCGTGTAGATAATTCATCTAGCATTCAGACAGTGGATGTGAAGCTCTTACATTCAGGGATTGGAAAATTCAAAACCTGCCTTCAGTCATCTTTTAAGGACTTGTGTTACCTGCACACATGTCACTTTTCCTCCTGTAAAGCTCCGAGTGAAACCTCATGTATTGTGTTTGTTCACAATTGTCACTTTTGCCAATTGTAACTTAACGTTTGCTTTTGGAATTTGTTCACTTGTAATTTTCTCCTCATGTTTCACTACTGTTCCTAGCAGCGCGCGTGCCATCATTTTCGCTTTTTTTTTCCAAACAGGAAGCTTTTTTTTTCAAGGGCCAACAACAATTAAAAGAATGATTTGAGCGGAAAGCTAGGGCTTATGGCAAGTGTAACAATGTGTGTGAATTATATGAGTGCACAAACCATAGATTGCTTAAAAACAACAAGAAAATGGCGCCTTGTTAGAACACCGCTGCTGGCATAGTTCCTTCGCCAAAACACATAACATTTCAGAGCCAACTGGATTAGGTCTTTTTTTGGGGAGTGGGGGGGCAGAGCAGATTTTTTGTAAGGACGAAAGGCTTCCTATCTTGGATCTCACTGGACGTGCTCCTTGTTGTTTTTGAAGCCCGCTGGGGTATTGGTACAGTGCCCCCTCACCAGTCTAAGGGAGACAGGCAGCTAGCTGGTGGCAGCTATGACTAGTGAGTGGAACAGGGGGGGCTTATTTACAAGCCCCTTGCGCGACCAGTGCGTCACTTTTAATATGGGGAAAAGTGGCGCACCGGCGGCGCAAGGGGCTTGAAAATAAAATAAGCCTCAGGGTTTTTACTGGTATCCTTGGTCCATGCGGTAAGTCGTGAGGGGGTGACACCATGAGTTACCCGCACCGGGTAACACCAACCCTAGTGACGCCACTGTATATAGGCATAGAAATCATAACCATATTTAGACTTGGCTCCGCCCCGTCCGGACCCCCTCTTCCAGGGCCCCCTCCTACGCTCCCTGCTCAGGGCCACCATGAGCCTAGAGCCGGCCCTGCTTTTAATTACAGCCTTCGAGCACAATTTTCTTACATGGCTTTCTCCTGCCTGCTGTTGCAGTCACAACAGGCTCTCCTGCGATGTAATTTTTTGGTTGTTGCAGCGCAGCACGCTGTGCTTGGACTTTAGCGATGGCAGCTGCGCAACTTTCCTTTTGTTTTGTGTGCTTTGCCCCTTTTGCACATCCGCTCGACGTAGCGATGAATCGCCTCAAAGACTCGCTCTGACCATCCTGCCCGCAGTGTGGTTGAGACTGTGACACCAAGCCGTGCCATGACGTGACTGGCACAGTCAAACCTACTTTGGCTGGACTGTGCGCTAGCCTCGGTGCTGTCTTAAGTGTTTGATGGCCTTCAGCACTGGATAAAATAGAGTTACATGACGCTTTTACATGGCTTTCTTTGGATCTGTGTGAGTAATATTGATTGCCTCAAGTCCCCTTCACAACCTCATGAGTTCCATATTTACACATCTGGCAATTAAAGCACAAAGACAGGAGGAAAGGCAGGGTTGGATTGGGATTAAAAATCGGCCCAGGCATGCATAAAAAAATCGGCCCACATTAGCATAATGCCGTCCCTCATATCACTGCTTCAGCGTAATTTTACATAAAATGGGGGGGTTGAGGGGGGTGGAGGGGGAGAAATGCACGCATCAGTTTACACTTGTGAAACACCTGAAAACAAGTGAGGCCACTTCTGCTCAGGCCTCCTGCCCCTGCTCAGTATGCCTACATTAATGGGAGGCAAGTGAGAGAAAAGGGGTAACACCTCTGCCTGTTGCTGCTATACGGGCTGTAATGAGCGCCCATCTCCCTCCAGAAAGACCACTCAGACACCCACTGGGCCGCTGGCGGTATAGTCAAACAACAGAGAAGCCGCCCAAATCGGTCCCCAGGCTGTTCAAAAGAAGTCCTCAGCAGGAACTCTGACACCGGCCCCTCGGGCATTGCTCGAATCCCCCGTTACCAATCCGACGCTGGGGAAAGGGGATGCAGGACACTGCTAGTCAGGGCCGGACTGGCCATAGCGGGCACCGGGCGTTTCCCCGGTGGGCCGCTAGAGTGGGGGCCGATTTTGAACCCCTGGGGGGGCCGTTTTTTTGTTACCGGGGGTCGGCAATATCGGACCCCAGTAACAAAATCGGCCGAAACCGCCCCCGCACGCTGCTTTGTGGCACTCCCCCTCACCCCAGGGGGGGGCTGCCTGAGCAGTGTGCCAGGGCCGGTTTCTGTTCCCAGTCCGGCCTTGCTGCTAGTGTGAAGGGCCATCAGCTCATTACGGAGGCTCTGCGGATGCACGAGCTGCCGGGGCGAAGCCCCACATCTGCGCGTAGTGTGAGCGCCCCACGGCCCGGCAGTGCCACTGAGGACGGGCATAGGCCGCCTAGAGAGAGGGAAGGCGCAGGCCTTGCTTCTTGCTGCTTACCATGGCTGTCCTGAGAAGCAGATCCTCGCTCTTCCACAGCTCAAGGATAAAGAGCAGGAAAGCAGATATGTTACATGGTGATCCCCCGCACCCACTTGTGAGGACCGAATCCCAACGTGCCCTCAGCATGGGGTGGTGTCAGCGTCTTTGCCAGCACGTGCACTTATCAGCATTGGCAACCCTCCCGATTCAGGCCGGAGACTACCGATTTCAAAGCTAGTCTCCTGCCTCCGGATTCCTGAAAGCAAAAACCCGATTCCTCAGGGGTTTCAGCTGACAGGACGTGGTATTGTGTAAATTCTTCCAGCAATAGTCAAGAGTGGCGATGCAGGGGCTCTAGAAGTGGTGAAAAACCAACAAAGCCTCATTAACAAGCAAATGGTCTTTTTAAACGTGTGAAGTGTGGTATTGGGTTCCCAAGGCCTACATGCTCCGAAGATAACCCACTTACACCGAAAGAACTGTTGGCACGGAAACTGAAAAATGCAAAGAACAAGTTTATTAAGACCCCATGGGGTGGTGGTACATTCCTACAGCACCCTTCGGTAATGCAAGAAGTATCACACCGAACATCAGTGTGACTTACTCTTTTATACAGTTTACAGGTAATAAAACAATGGGCGGCACAAAGTTACAAGCGTTATGTACATATAAGGTCATCTTTGGAACACAGCCAGCTCATTGGAGGGGTTACAACTCCGCTGGTCAGTTTAGGCGGCACATTCCAGAGGGGTGACTGGTCAATGGGGACTGCGCATGTACAGGCTTGACCAGTACTAAAAATAGCCTGTTGCTGGGCAAACTCAAGTGGTCAATGGCACGGACAATGGACTAAAGGCCATGCTGTCCACGAGGCCGCTTATGATCTAAGATGGCCGCCGTAACACACAAAATGGCGTTTCCGAATATGGCCAATTTAAGCGGGAAACGTGTAGCACAGCTAAGCGCTAACTCAGCCATCGTCAAATTACGACAGACGACCCTTTTAGCGTTTAGCTGAAGCTACCTCATAGTGAACATAATCTGGGTGTTCATCTTCGATATCGATCAACATTATTTGGGTTACTTCTTTATGAAGCATCATTTTGTCATGAGCAAGAGCTCGTCTTGATGGTATACAAGCCGATAGGCACATAGAACACAAAGCTGGACCACATTGAATGCATAGGCATACGCCAAACAGTATCCCCACAATAATACATAGAATCGTTAGCAATTTCCAACCCCAAGTGGTAAGCATTGACCAGAACCACCCTGAAAGAGTCCAAGTCCCATTATCCGGGTGTATTTCCGCAGCAATCTTATGCAGTTTCGAAATGGCATCATAAACGGATGGTGAATTGTCAGGTACATAAACACAACAGCTGCTTCCGATGATTCTACATGCCCCCCCACGATCAGCTAGAACTACGTCTAGAACCATCCTGTTCTGTAGCGTGACAATCCTAGAAATCTGAAGTTCCTCAGTAATATTGCCCAATGCAATAGCAGTATCATTTGCTACAGCCTCAACTACACGGGTCAATCGTCGTATCTTTCGACTATTCAAAGCAGCCCCAACAAAGGAAAACAGTCCAAAATTAAAATCCACATACTGTTGCAAAGCAGTGTCTGTCTGGTCAATGTCATCTAAAACAATGGCACGTTTAACACGATTCAATATGAAATCATGGTACAAAATATAATCATTATGGTACATTGGTGGGGCAATGAATACAGGAGGTAGTACAAAAGATACATAGCAAGTACCTAACCATCCCAACGGGAGCTGATGATAACCCTTCGTTCCACAAATAAAATACATATTTCGTGATGCTACAAACGATATACCATTCGGGCTATCAAACGTTATTGTAGTATTGCATTCACTTTTCCCAACCAAAATCGTACCTTTATTACGTATACACAAATCAGCTTTTGTGGCAATGACATTTATAACATGTGAGCTGGAAACATTAATGTTACGTTGGTTGCTGTAAACACGTGGGGCAGATATATTGTCGGGGCGGTATTCCTCCCATTCAAATCGAGTACCCTCAGCTCGTGGATACCCATCCCGGTCGTGATTACATACTTTATTCAAACGGAAAAGCACCCCCGCTTTTGTTGGCCATCTCAAAGTGAAGAGTAGAGTGTACCAGGCATTGCAGGATCCATTATGTGAGAACGGGAGTGGAATGAGTGGAGTGCCCCCTTTCTTCTGGTGCCCGGGCAGCATCCCACACACCCAACAATTTGACGTATTTGTCATGTTATGTGTATGATGCAGGATCTGAATAAAACTATTGTTCAAATAAGTCTGTCGGTGCCGTTCTTCATGGTAAGGCAAGGTGAAGTGAAAATGTTCAGATGGAGCCGGGGTAGTCGGCAGCAAATGTTCACGTGCAGGCACCACAAGTTCAACTACCCAGGCTATTACTGCTATCACCACAATCGTTAGGACAAAAAGGATGGCACCAAGTATTAGTTTATCCCGTGATGCAGAAGACGCCATAGTTCAATTATAGTTCAAAGTCTTAAAAGTTCAGAAAAGTTCAGAAAGTTCACAAGTTCTCAAATGTACATATGTGTGTATTACACCTAAAAAGGAAAAATACGGTGCTGAGCTCCGAGGTAGCCATTGTTTTCTTCTCCGGGGTCAAGACGGGTGTCGCTACTCTTGGCAGAACTGATCCCCCCCTTGAGATTCCCGGTTTCCGTTTCACAAACCCCAGAGCGGTAACCAACCAGTCTCGAAAAACCAAAAAAAAATCTTCCTATTGTGGCCGCAGATTGTAGTGCTCTCGTACAGAAACAGTGTGGTCCGGGAAGGCTCCCTCAGCATCGGCCGATGTCACAGCTGGGCTCTTTTCTTTCTCCAAAATCTCTTGGAAGTCGGTCAACACCGCAGGATTCACCAGATCAGGAGAGACACGACGGCAATGTGTCGAATGAATCCACCGCTTCCTATTGGTCACTCGTACAGCTGTTCGAGTAGCAAGGAGGACCTGCTCGGGGCCTCTCCACCTCGGTTCCAAGCTGTTCGCCCTCTCAAACGACCGGATCATAACATGGTCGCCAGGTCGGAGATCATGGCCTTCTCCAGTAGAATTATCAGGGAGCGCTTCTCGAACCTGTTGATGAATAGAAAGCAAATCATTTGTTAATCGTGCCAAATAATCGTTCATCATTATACAAGGCACATCATGTATCAATCGCGGCTTAGGCACCCCCCAGATATTCATAGGCCTTCCGAACACCACTTCATATGGTGTGAGGCCTGTCCGAGAGTGGGGCACTGATCTAAGAGAGAGTAATGCTAACGGTAAGGCATCCGGCCATTTCAATGACGTGGACGCCACGATCTTAGCCAGCTTTAGTTTCAACGTGGCATTATACCGCTCGACGAGACCTGCCGACTGAGGGTGGAACACAGCATGAAACTTCTGTTGGATCCCTAACCCCTTCAGCACGTATTCCACAATTTTCCCGACAAAATGAGGCCCATTATCGCTCCATAAAAATTTGCAAACTCCAAAGCGAGGAAAATACTCCTTGAGCAACACCTTAGCTGTTGTTAAAGCTGTATTATCTTTCGTGGGGAAGGCTTCAACCCATTTGCTAAAAGCGCACACCACCACTAGAACATACTTAAGGTTATTGCAGCGTTCAAGTTGGATGTAATCCATTTGGAGTACCTCGAATGGTGCAGAAGGTAGAACGAACCCTCCTTCTTTTCGGAGTATGGGTCCCCTTAGCAGGATTGTGCTGCAAACATATCAGACAGGTCTGCACTACTCTCTTAGCAGTATTAGCAATCTCGGGATGCTCCCAAACTCGTGTTAACAATCGAGTAATTGCAAGAGCCCCCATGTGCGCTAACCCATGTGTCATCTGGACCATCGCTTGCAAGTAAGCTGCAGGCAATTTCCATTTCTCCATGTCCTTGCTTCTCCAACACCCTTCATCGTCTAGCACCCCATCAGTTGCCCATGCCGCAAGTTCTGATTCAGTAGCTGATTTCTGAATGTCTAATATTTCCGCTCTAGCATCATTCTATCGCTCTGCTTGGGATTTTGTCACATACATGGGGGAGTCAGCTCGGGACATAGCCGTTTGTCTCGCTATGCTGTCCGCAAAGGCATTTCCCTTTCCCACTTCATCAGTGATCTTTTTATGGGCGCTACATTTTATGATCGCTACTTTCTTTGGGCAAAGCAACGCATTTAGGAGATCACGCACCAACTCTCCGTGCATAATGTGTACTCCATGAGAAGTTAAAAACCCACGCTCTCTCCAGAGTAGACCGAAGTCATGTGCCACTCCGAAGGCGTACCGGCTGTCTGTGTATATGTTCACACATAAGCCAGCACTCAATTCGCAGGCTCTTGTCAGGGCTATCAGCTCCGCTGCTTGAGCCGATTTCTGTGGTATTCTAGCTGTTTCCACCACTGTCTTAAGTGTCGTTATTGCATAGGCTGCAGAAGTCGTGCCGTCTGGCAGCCTCAAACATGATCCATCAACCCACAGTTCCCCATCCACATCTGGAAGTGGCATATCCTGTAGGTCAACACGACCCTTTGTCTGTTCCTCGGTCAGGAAAACACAGTCATGATGTTTTTCTTCCTGACCCTCCTCGACCGGATAGGGCAATAAAGTGGCAGGGTTCAGAGTAGCACATCTTTTTAGTGTGATATGTGGCGCCAACAGTGTAAGCTCATATCCTGTTAACCGTGCACTCGTGAGATATTGGGTCTTTGTTTGGTTTAGCAGGGCATCTACTGCGTGAGGAACTAACACCAACAATTTGTGTGATAACACTATTCCCTCACTCTGCCGTATCGCTACTGCTGTTGCTGCAACTGCTCAGAAACACCCAGGTAACCCTCGCGCTACAGGATCAAGAATGGCAGAAAAGTATGCGCATGGCCTCTGCTTGTCCCCGTGTGTCTGCACTAACACTGATAACGCACACCCATCTTTCTCGTGCACGTACAATGTGAAAATCTTCGTATAATCTGGTGTACCTAACACGGGTGCAGAGCAAAGGGCTTGTCTCAGCTGATCAAAAGCATTTTGACATTCATCTGTCCATTCAAGGGGCATTGGTGTAGTTTTGGACAGTAACGCTAACAAAGGCTTTATAATGTGCGAAAACCCCATGATCCACTGCCTACAAAAGGACGTTAACCCTATGAAGGCGCGTACATCTCTCTGTGTGCGGGGGACTGGTGTATCTAATATTGCCTGAATACGATCTGATGTTAATGCACGCCCCTCCTTAGACAAAAGATGACCGAGGTAGGTCACCTTGGGTCTACAATATTGTAGCTTTTTCTTAGAAACCTTGTGATTATTCTGTGCCAAAAAAGAAAGCAACGCAATCGTACTTTCCTCACATTGCGCGTAAGAATCAGCAGCAAGCAGAAGGTTGCCCACATATTGGATCAGAACAACCCCCGATTGCAACTCAAAGGAATCAAGCTGTCTTTTCAAAGCCTGGCTATAGATACTCGGGCTCTCAGTGTAACCTTGGGGAACACGACAAAATCTATACGATTTATTATTTAACGTGAAGCCAAACAGATATCTGCTATCGGGATGGACAGGGATGGAAAAGAAAGCGTTTTTCAAATCAATTACACTAAAGGTCGTTGCCGTTGGTGGTACCAGTGTGAGCAAGGTCGTAATGTCGGACACCACCGGGTATTGGGAAATGACAATTTTGTTGATCTCTCTCAAGTCAATAATAAAGCGATAGACTTTGTCGTCAGTATCTCTCTTAAGGATCGGAAGAATAGGGCTGTTACAGACATTATAAGGAACCTCTTCCACCAACCCTGCAGTTATCAAATCCTGGACAATGTGAGTCAGGGCAATTTCACCTTCCCTCGAAATCTTATATTGTGGCACCCGTGGCAGAGAGGCCCCCTCCTTAACAGTAATATGAATAGGTGGAATACGCATCTCCCCCACATCCGTGTCTGAGGTCGCCCATAACGTGTGCGGGAGAGAGGCCAAAGCTGGAATGTCTGATATGGTATAGAACCTGTTCGGGTCAGGGTAATTGTGATTCAGGATAACCCGCACACCTTCAGGAGCGCACCGTATCGTTGCTCGAAAGTATTTAAGCAAATCAATGCCCAGGATATTATCTGGTGTATAGGGCGATAACAAAAATTGACCAAAACTAAAAAATTTGTCAAGACAAATTGCAAGGGGTTTGGACAAAGGGCTAGGGGAGGGTGTGCCATCGAACCCTACACATGTTATCATTTCGCCGGACAGGGGAGCCCTCGGAACCAATTTCTTTGACAAAGCGCTACGAGTAGCTCCGGTGTCGACTAGGAATTGATCAGTAGAACCCAAAATGCCCGCTGTTACATATGGACCTTCCTGATCTACCGGCACTTCAATTGGTTCGGCACCCCATCCTACGCAGTCCTATGCATGCACATAATCCTGGTACTCCACATTCTCACCCTCTGAAATCTGATATTGGTTCCGTCTATCAAAAGTATTTCGTTCATCCTGGCCACGGCCCCCTTGCTCAGCCCTTCCACGATCACCTCCGCCACCTCTCGCCCCCGTATAACCGCCCCGCGACCTACCACCTCCTCGACCACGCTGGCTACGTTGTTCCCGAAGTACCGGACAATCCTCAGCCCAATGACCAAACTCTTTACAATAAGCACATTGATCCTCCGCAATATCCGTACGACCATACGACATATTTCCTCCACCACGTCTACCTCTGTCGTTCCCTCTACCCTGTGTTCCACGAACCTGTGCCAACATCACGTTCGTTTTCAATTCTTTCGCTTTTTTATCAACACTTTCTTTAGCCTCCAACTCCTGCCGCTCATAATACTGAGCCATAGTCAACAAAGACGCAGGGGTCGCCGTGGCCCAGGAACTTTCACTCGATTTCAATCGTTTTGCAATCTCCGGCAGGAGATTAGCCACATACTTATCTACAAACAAATGCCGGCCTGTATCGTCTGTTAAAGATTGACCACTGTAATTGTGAAACGCTTCTTCGAAGCGTGTAAAGAAATCTGAAACCGTTTCATCTGGCTTTTGTTTACACGAAGCTAACATGGTCCAATCTATCTTTTTAGAAGGTATGAGCGTTTTTAATTTAACCAAAATAGCCGTTGGGAGGTCTAAAATCAACTGGCAAGGCTTACATGCCGGTTTCCTCTCTAAGTCAGCTTGATTTATCTCTTTCCATGTACCCCCAAGTATTGTCTCATCATTATTTTTACGAATTTGTCTCCACATGTCAGGCGGAAGTATTAACCCAAAAAACAAATCTATGTCAACAAGAGTCATCACACAAGACGAAATAGCCCCTTCCACCCCTTCATAGAATGCTGCCGGATTTTTACGAAGGTCAGGTAAAGAATTTTTCAATGCCATAACATCCGCTCTATTCCAAGGCGTATACACCCAATTATATACAAAGTACCCCTTCGCATCCTTTGACCTTTTATCATCATCTGTACCTTCCCCCTTCGGTGGAACATACAAAGGTGCGGCTTCACGCATAGGCATAACATGCATTGCAGAACTCTTATCTGAACCCCGGAGAGAACACTCCTTAGATTGCCCGTCAGATTCCGGCCCGGACTCCTTATTCCTTTTCCGCTCGTCCCGCAATCTGATAGCCTCATCTCGCAGCTGGATCAGTTGATTGTAAAAGGCATCGACATCTGCAAGAACAAATACACCTGTATCTAGATTCTCACGATGAACTGACACAGCCTTAGGTTCTAGCGTATCTGAAATTTTACGATATGAGGTAACGACTTCATCTGCCAAAGTAGCCATAAAATACAGTAACTCTTGGTCTGTCCAAGTACCCCTTTCAGAAATAACTTCAGCCTGAGAAACATACTTCGTGTTCACTCTACGGGCCCAACTACGTAAATGTGCGGATCTCTCCGCCGAAAACCTGAGACCAGATACACCCTTCTTTCCCGACTTATCCTGTCTGTCCTCATCCGATTCTGCAAGTGGAGCCGTAGGCGAAACGAACGGAGGCGGTGATCGATCTAGCAATGAAAAATCATCAATTTCATTATTAAGGACAGGATAAAGCGGTCGACGAATAGGGAATTGACCAGTCGTTTGCAATTTACGTTCCCGTTCCTCCCTCTCTTTCTTTTCCTGCTCCTCTTTTTCCTCAAGCTGTAAAGCCTTATCCCGAGCAGCCTTGCGCTGCTCTTTGTCCGCCAAGGCAACTTCACGCTTCATTCGTTCACGCACCGCTTTCTCCCACATTCGTACACAATCAAACATGTTCTGTCTAGACCTTCGCTGAAACAAACATTGCTCCACAAACTGTACTTTGCGTAAATCGAACGACCCATGTAGAGGCCATTGCAATTCAGGATCTGACTTGGTGTACCTATTCCATAATTTACTGTACATTATAGGTGGAAGGCCATGCTTTATGTACATGTCCCTATTTGGTGTTCCCTCTGGGGGAGCCGGCTGTGCCTCCGCTAACCTAATTGTGGTACCATTTCCAAGACAGCACATCCCTCGGAGTGTGCTTAAAACAGGCATGTTCAAAAGGTACCACGAAAGCGCGATACCGTAGAAAAATGGCACTTACAGTACTTCACACAAACGTGCCGCTCGAAGGAAAAAAACTAAATTAGAGAAACATCTCTACATGCCTGCCTATGTGAAGTGCACTACACATATATTTTTTTCAAAGATCACAAATTCACAAATTCACAAATGTTAGCTAACTCAAATCAAAATCATAGGTCATAGGACTTCGGCAAGCGTCCGAGGACTACCTTACCAATCACAAATCATAGAACTTCAGTAAGCGTCCGCAGACTACCTTACCGATCACAAATCTTACCCAAAGCCTCAAAGGTCCAGTTTCCAACTGCCAAGGTCTTGTAATCGAATCAGCCAAATGGCACTTTATCCAGCAACACGGACGATCAAGGACTCAGTTGGAGACCGGCGCCACCTGGAAGGTCAGATCGGAAGGAAAGGAAAAAACACCGTGGGTGCCAAGACTCGGGTCACTCAGTGGCAGCGCGCGTCCATGGCGAGTATCCAGACCTTCGTCACGACCTCTCCTTCGGGCATCCAAGTCGCCGATGAGTCCCACCAGAGTCGCCAATTTGTGGTATTGGGTTCCCAAGGCCTACATGCTCCGAAGATAACCCACTTACACCGAAAGAACTGTTGGCACGGAAACTGAAAAATGCAAAGAACAAGTTTATTAAGACCCCATGGGGTGGTGGTACATTCCTACAGCACCCTTCGGTAATGCAAGAAGTATCACACCGAACATCGGTGTGACTTACTCTTTTATACAGTTTACAGGTAATAAAACAATGGGCGGCACAAAGTTACAAGCGTTATGTACATATAAGGTCATCTTTGGAACACAGCCAGCTCATTGGAGGGGTTACAACTCCGCTGGTCAGTTTAGGCGGCACATTCCAGAGGGGTGACTGGTCAATGGGGACTGCGCATGTACAGGCTTGACCAGTACTAAAAATAGCCTGTTGCTGGGCAAACTCAAGTGGTCAATGGCACGGACAACGGACTAAAGGCCATGCTGGCCACGAGGCCGCTTATGATCTAAGATGGCCGCCGTAACACACAAAATGGCGTTTCCGAATATGGCCAATTTAAGCGGGAAACGTGTAGCACAGCTAAGCGCTAACTCAGCCATCGTCAAATTACGACAGAAGTACTCTGGGCGGCTGTTTGTGTGCCCGGGAAGCAGTCTCAGCCCGGGCTGCCACAGTGGGGTGGAGGGGGGCTATATGCACTGCCAGCAACCTGCCAGGCCAGTGCCCAACACTTGCAACACCCTCTCTCTACCTGCCATCGCGCTCCATGCTTCTAAAAGGTAAAACATTTTTTTTAAATGAGCATTTGCGTTTCAAATGTCCGATCCTGCAGCAGCACACTTCCAAAGCCCATACATGACAGTAACCCGATTCAGGGCCCCATTCTCCTTTTTTTTTTAAATCTCCCACTTTGCTCTTCTGAAATGTTGGCATGTATGACTTATGTTTCAGTAGAAACGTCACAAATCTTTTTCCAAGCCAACTACGGGACAAGATGTCCAATATTTTAACAACAGATAATTTGTATCACTGTCACTGTTCATCCCATTCACATGGCTGCACCGCACCCCCTTTTTCCCACCCTCTGACCAATCCGCTCCTTCTACCACTCGCCGGACTCTGACCTGCGTGTTTCTTTTCTCACCCTTTCCTCACCCCCCACTCTCAGCTTTACTAGGTATTTTGAGATTTTTATGTGAAAAAACACAGCTGTATTGTATACCAACATTTATATCGCACTTACTACCCATGTGATGTGCTGAAGCGCTTGCCTAAATAGGCAGCACGCTGCAGGTAGGGTTGGAATTCCTTGTTTGATTAGTAACTGCAGAAGGTTGTAATACATGTAGAAAGTGTTGACATATAACGCACACATATGTTTACACCCAAACACACATATCTACAAATGCATATTCTGCAGCTGCAATAGATCTGGCTTTAATTTACAGTGTGGCTTTAATTTACAAAAACATCTAATCATATACATGTACAATAACTATAGCACATTAAATGCTAACACGTTGTCTTTGCCAGTGCTATTTTTTCACCTCCATCTCTGGATTCTTGCTAATGGTTACTTTGGACACCAAGGACTCATGCACATAATCTTGTTTTGCTCTGGAATTTCTTAACATTCAAAAATGTACTACCCCATCCCCATAGCTCACTCTGTACACACACATCCCTCACACGCTCGTTACATTTATGCTGCAAAAAGCACTGAAGTGTAGTTTTATAAAAAAACTATTTATTTTACATCATTATGTTTATTTCAATATACAGGCTTATTCCCAATTAGTGGCGTCCTTGATCTATTGAGGTAAAAATAGCACAAATAAAATTACTAGAGTGCAGTGCACTCTTTAGACACATTTGCTTCTTGGCGCTTGGGCCCTAGTAGCCACGAAATATGATGGTGGTCGAGGTCTGCCGGCTAAAAGCTATAATACCATTATGGACTACTAAACACTATGAAAAACTTCCGTAATAATTATCTCCAGGATCACCATTCTCTTCCTCAGCACTGGTGCAGCCCCACTTCAGCAGCAACTCAGCACTGACCCAGTACCACAACTAACAGTTCCAAGTCAACCCACATAATTCCACTTCAAACCATATACATCTACTCCACTACAGAAACACATAGACAAAACGCACTGTCATTCACAATACTAATAGCTCTAACTCTAGCAAATAAGAGACCTATTGCAAATGCTTGTTTATAAGGCGACCGAGCGCCCAGAAGAACCCAGAGAGTGCTTATGAAGCAGAGGGCAAGGTAGGAAACTGTCAGTGACAAAACTAAGATGCAAACTTTTGTTGGAAGAAATGGATTGTCAGATATTTCGCCGGCTAAAGGGGAGTTGTTTTCCTGGCAAAGATGTGATTGGAAAATGTTTTAGGGGTGGGGGTCCTATTCTCCCCTCCCTTCCTCCTCCCCCACCCAAAACAACGGATTCCGTTTTATCTTCGTTCACGAGCCACTGCTATGAGAGGTCGACCTTAGGCTTCTGCTCGGCCTCCCAGCATGCAACCAGCCATACAATCAAACAAGACGAATGGAGGTATTTTATATTTATGTCATCCAGGGCTTTAAGTGGGCCTTGTGTCACCGGTACTGAGCACCGGCAGTTTTTTAAAGGGGGCCTCGAAACGGGTCTCTATTGGGCTCTGTTTTGTGCCCTTGCACAGGCGGTCAGTTTTTCCCCCGGATTGCAGTGACAGCAGGCACATCGATGTGCGCCTGTTCACACTGCTCACTTCTCACTAGTGGAGAAGTTATGGCAGGATGTCATGCCAGGAGAGGTTGTAGGGGAAGGGAAATGCTTCAAACAGAGTCATTTATTTTCTTCCTGGAATTCCCTTCTCTTTTTGAACCACAGGAGCAGCAACATGGTCGTGGTGTCACCAGGGCTTCTAATGGAAGCTTTTCTCAATATTATATATAACAAGCAATAGTTGCTGCTTATTTATCTCATGCAACAAACAACCATTGACAAAGCCAATAGTCCTGACCTGTAGGTATGATGCTACCTGTTGTATCATATCTGGATGCAATGACAGGTACAGCAAAATACTAGTCGGATGGCACACTATGCTAAGCACAGAGTTTGAGCGTGTGTGTTTTAAGCCACGCCCTTAATTACACGGACCACGCCCATATATGAGACCCCCAGTTTTTTCTTCCCAATTAAAGCCCTGATGTCGTCGATCCTTGTGAAGGTTTAAATATTTTTAAATGGGCTCTGCTAGCTGAGTATCCCATACCAAGATCAGCGGTCACCGACGATAGAATATCTGTGCTCTAAGAGCTGACTGATGGTTAGCTGCACTTGCAACGCTGATGACGTCAAACATTTGATGAATATTACTCGTAATGTTAAAAACCAATCGTGATGACAATATAAATTGCTCTTTCCTTCCTCGAAACTATTGAGAACGCTGCTATATGTACAGAATTATTTGCAAACTTGAAAAAACATTATCAATTTGCAATTGTTTTGGTCACGTCTTTGGCGAGATACCCTGAACTTCCAACTGCAAAGCTCGAAGCATGAGCTGCGTGGACCTTCACTTTCAAACACGTTGAGCTATCTACTTGACGTTCCCAATTAATCCACTGGGTGGCGCTAGTGTCCCTTAGACTACACACAGAGAATTGCTGCAGAATAGATATTGTGGAACATACCCCGTTCAAACTATTTTCCATTTTGACATTTTCTGCACTCACTTCACAATTATGACTCGTTATGCTGTGGTTGGCTTCTCAGTGATAAGTCGGGAGTCATCTGCATGCCATCGATTTTAAGGAGTAAATGTGCAACAAGCTGATTTGATAGGTATTCCGTTTTAACTGTAATATCAACACCACCACACTTTCGCTGGCAGCTGGTAGAGTGCGCTATTATATTGAATTCAGAAATGCCGAGCTTTGCTTGTGCCATAAAGCACGCGGGCGTTAAAAACAGTTGTCCTCTGTAGAATATCCTGCGTTCCATTGCAATTCTTACGGATGTAGAAAGGCGCGAAGGACCGTGATGAAAGTGTTGTAAAAGAAACTGTCATTTAGTGCTTAAATTTTCCATTTCAGAACGGCGCCATTACCAATAATCTGAGCAACAAAAGCAGCCCCCGTTCGCCGTTACCACCTGCACGTTCACTTTAAAACGCCCTGACAACTTCGAGTAATGTTCGCGCTATTATAAAATTGTATTAAAATACATAATGTGCAGTGCTCTTCCAGGACGTACTCTGTAGCCTGCCGTGGCTATCGGACGCCAGACTTCCGAGGGCTGCCCCCTCCCTCCCGCTGGCCGCCATCAGAGGAGACACCACACTGGTGGCAACTGCGCGAACAGGGTGAATATTTAGAGGAAGGCACTTCTCGCCTTTCATTGCTAAGGAACAGGACACTTTTCAACACGTTTACATTTCAGATGTCTTCTAAGCTGTGCTCCAGACACACCCTTTGTGTAGTGAGGCCCCTCACAGCAGGGCTGTCTCCAGCCTTGAGCACCCACAACAGAGGCACAGAGAGGTGTGAGGGGTCCGAGCTGGAGGGTGATTAAGAGAGACTAAGGCTTGGCCTCACCTGCAGGGTCCCTTTCAACCTGCAGCTCCACACCTACTCACCCATAGCATCTACAACAAGCATTGGTAAATGCTATAGGTTTCGCATATGTGATTAATAATATGCTGTTTTTTATTGTATGCTTTAGGTTGCTGGTTAGTTGTAGACTATAAGTTAAAGAAAGTCCGTTAGAGTGTTATGACTTGATTATGTACAAAAAGGCAATATATTGTGTTGTTACTAGTGGTATATTGGGGTAAGTAATAGCAACATTTTAAAAATGAAATGAAAGAGGGAAATAATAAAATGAATTGATGTAATGGCAAATGTGTTTAGAGGAGTACTGACAACTTTTGGGCCCGGTACCACTGCACCATTTAAAACATTACTTAGTGCCAGCATGGTCACTATCTACACTTGTAATTGCTTATTTAGTAGTTAAATATAGTAATATTTGGTGTTTAGAGGAGTTCTTACAGCTTTTGGCCTCGGTGCTACTGCACCTGCAGCACTGTTGAAATCATGGCCCTAGTGCTTGCTAGATAGCTGCACTTGTGACTGCCTATTTTGCAGTAGATGTCAGCAATATTCTGCGTTTAGTGGGGTCTCTAGAGCTTTTGGCCCCGGTGCCACTGTACCTGCTGCACCATTCCAATCAAGCCCATTTTAACTGCAAGATAACTGCAATTGTGTCTGCCTATATAGTGGTAAAATATAGCAATATTAGGTGTTTCAAGGAGGTCATGACAAATGTTGGGTCCTGTGCCAGTGCTCCAGCTGCACCATTCAAATCATGACCCTCTTGGCGGCAAGGTAACTGCACTTGTGACTGCCTTTTTAGTAGTAAAATACAGCAATATTAGGTGTTTAATTGGGTGCCTAGAGCTTTTGGTCCTGGTACTACTGCACCTGCTGCATCATTCAAATCATAACCATGTTGTCTGGAAGGTAACTGCACTTGCGGTTGCCTGTTTAAGAACAAACTATAGCAATATTAGGTGTTTAGTGGGGTGCCTGAACCTTTTGGTCCTGGTGCCACTGCACCTGCAGCACTATTGAAATCCTGACCCTAGTGTCTGAAAGATACCTGCACTTATGACTGCCTCTTTAGTTGTAAAATATAGCAATATTAGGTGTATGGAGGAGTTCTGACAACTTTTGGGCTCAGTGCCACTGCACCTGCTGCACAATTCAAATCATTACCCTAGTGCCTGAAAGATAACTGCACTTGTGACATGCCTGTTTAGTTGTAAAATATAGGAATAATCGGTGTTTAGTAGGGTGTGTGACACCGATCCTGCTGCACTATTAAATTTCTGACCCTAGTGCTTGCTAGATAACTGCACTTGTGACTTCCTGTTTAGTTGTAAAATCCAGCAATATTAGGTGTTTAGGGCCCGGTGCCTCTGCACCTGCTGCACTATTCAAATAATGACCCTGTTGCCTGCTAGATAACTGCACTTGTGACTGCCTGTTTAGTATTAAAATATAGCATTGCTCTTATATATTGACTATATTTTCTACACAAAATGTTTATTTCAACATTTAGAATTTGATCATAATGACCAAATAGATTAAGTTGAAAAATTAGATCATATAATGTCTACCAAGTGCAAAGAGAGGCACTCAGGCATGAACAGGAAATGCCACAATTGTTCTAAGGCTAAAGCATCTGCTTTACACAACTACATCAGTAAATGCATTAGGTTTCACTTATGTGATTAATAATAGGCTGTTTTTGCTGTAGGTTGTAGTTTGCTGAGTAGTTGTACACTATTAGTTACAGAAAGTCAGTTAAATTGTAATGACTTATTTATGTACAAAAAGGCAATATATTGTGCTTTTACTACTGGTATAATGCTGGTAAGTAACAGCAAAAGTTTGAAAAATGAAACGAAAAAAAGAAATAATAGAATTATTTGTTGTATTAGCAATATTATGTGTTTAGAGGAGTTATGACAACTTTTGAGCCCGGTGCCACTGCACCTGCAGCACCATTGAAATCATAGCCCTAGTGCCTGCTAGATAACGACACTGTTTTGTAGTAAAATTTAGCAATATTCTGTTTTTAGGGGGATCCCTAGAGCTTTTAGCCCAGGTGCCAGTTCACCTGCTGCACCATTCCAATTAAGCCCATTTTAAATGCTAGATAACTGCAATGTTGTCCACCTGTATAGTAGTAAAAGAATAGAAATATTAGAGGAGTTCTGACAACTTTTTGGCCCAGTGCCACTGCACGTGCTGCTCCATTCAAATCATGACCCCAGTGCCTGAAAAAAAACTGCACTTATGACTGCCTGTTTAGTTTTAAAATATAGCAATATTAGGTGTTTATAGGATTTCTGGCAACGTATGGGCCCAGTGCCACTGCATCTGCCGCACCATTCAAATCACGACCCTGTTGTCTTCAAGGTACCTGCATTTGCGACTGCCTGCATGGTAGTGAAATATAGCGATATTTAGTGTTTATTGTGGTGTTTAGACCTTTTGATCCTGGTACTACTGCACCTGCAGCACAATTAAAATCATGACCCTATTGCCTGCTAGGTAAATGCACTTGTGCCTGTCTTGTTTAGTAGCAAAAATTAGCAATAATATCTTGGTTGAGTGGGGTCACTAGAGCTTTTGGCCCCAGATCCGCTGCCCTTTCCAAATCAAGCCCCTTTTAACTGCAAGGTAACTGCAATTGTGACTGCCTGTTTAGTAGTCAAATATAGCAATATTATGATTTTCTAGGACTTCTGACAACTTTTGGGCCCGATGCTACGGCACCTGATTTGTGACTGCCTGTTTAGTAGTCAAATATAGCAATATTATGAGTTTTGAGGACTTCTGACAACTTTTGGGCCCGATGCTACGGCACCTGGTGCACTATTCAAATTATGACCCTTGTGTCTGGGAGGTAATTGCACTTGTGGTTGCCTGTTTACGAATACAATATAGAGGTGGGCTTTAGGCACTCTACAAGTTTGGGGTGGCGGGAGGTTCCGATACCACCATGCAGGGAGGCTGGCAGGGGGCTGAAGTTGACTACAACAAGGAGGGTGGGACTCCAGTCACTGAGGCCGTCTGGTGCATTTTATACCCAAAGCACTACAAAACAGACAACATTCTGTGATAACAAGGAGGGGGGGGGAGAAGTTTAGTTCAGACAGGATTGACAGCATACCTAAAACCGGCTATAATCCATTTAGTAATACTGATAAGGTGACCATGGCAGATGGCAGGGTTGGGTGGACGATGGACACTGAGCGGAGCACTGTAATGCGCAGGGAATGCCCCTTAAGAATGCAGATTATCATCTCAAGCAACTATGGGGTCAACAGCTAAACAAGGATTTAAATTGTTGTCCTGGAATGTGAAGGGACTGGGGGACAAGATAAAGAGGGGAGTAGTGCTCTAAATCATAAAACGATATTTCCCTGGCGTGATTTTGCTACAAGAGACACATTTACTAGGGAATGCATGTAAGATGGGGGTTCAAACTCATGGCGCACTCCGCATTTGATTCAGGATCAAGGGGTGTGGGTATACTGATGCGAAAAACTTTTCAAATGACGATCAACCGCACATGGACTGATAACCTGGGTAGATTTGTGGCGACATCGGGGACGTGGGAGGGCTATACGTTAAACCTAGTCTCAGCCTACATACTGCTGGGTCTTCATGCCCCGGCATTCAGAGATCTTGGCAACCTTCTTCTTGACCTCCCAGAGGGAAGGCTAATGGTCGGGCGACTTTAACTCAATTGTTTCAGACTCTTTAGATCGGTGGCCTCGAGAGATTTGCCACCTGGTAGTAAACAAATTCACAATTTTTAGGGAGCAATGGGCCTAGTGGACACATGGAGGATGCGCCATCCAATGGAACAACAGTATACATTCTACTCGGGTGCTCATCGAAGCATATCTAGACTAGATTATATCATAACGCTGGCAGATAAGATGAATTGCATTAAAGAAGTGAACCACCTCGCCAGTGGTTTTTCAGATCATTTGCCCATCTGGTGCTGGTTGGATGCGGGAGAACCCACAATCGGTAGGACGGCTCTGGTCAACCCGTGGTAGGCTTAAGGTCCCCCACATACAAGAGAGACTTAAACGTGACTCAGAACTATATTTTAAGGTGAACGAAGGTTCGGTAGATTCAGCTCAGACACTGTGAGATGCCTACAAGGTCGTTATTTGTGGCACAGCCATAGCTCAAATCATGCGGTGTAAAAAAGAGACGCAGGCAGAAGTAGTGCGTTTAGCAGCAGACATATTGTAGCTGGAAGGAAACCTCAGAGACGAGAACTCTGATGAGGTGAGGCACGCTCTAAAGTTGAAAGCAAAAGAGTACACCGACTTGGCCACTGACGCGGGCAAGACACATTACAGAGCAACACTCAGCAGAATCTACGACGTCGGGGACAAGACCGTGAAATTGCTGGCCTGGCTAGATTGTAGGGACCATGCAAATAGAGTTGTTGTGGAACTAGTGGTGGAGTCTGATACGAGACTCACCGAACCGCAGGCAATCGCAGATTAGCCACTATTATCAAGACATCTATGCGTCCCAAATGCCACATACAGAAGAGGAGGAATACTACTTTTGAGGGATATCTTTCTGCTGACGCTCACTGACGAAGAGCGATCGGACCTGGACTCAAACCTGACCAGCTGGGGCGTCCGCAGGGGGGGGCAAGGAGGGGTCTTGCCCTCCCGCCCCCAGATCGCCGGTCCATCCGGTGAGGGCCATACTGGTATTTACGTGGATGGTGCAGCCAGGTGGCAGCCGCAGCACAGGCCTACGGTCACCATTATTTTTTTGTAACACTGGCACTCCAGCAACTCAGTGACACACTGGGCTGCAGGAGTGCGATGCTGCCAAAAATAATGCCGCCCTGTCCGCGAGCTTTGTGTGTACTGGTGCCGGTGCCAAATTTGCTGTGGTGCAACTGAAATCAGTTTTTAAATGTGTCTATAGATAAGATTTTGAGTTCACTTTTGGACAGGCCCAGGCCAAATATAATGCATAAAAAATATAAGCACGTTTTATCATGTGATGTGCCCCACAAAGCTAGCAAACTAGCAGAGCTACTTACACAAGGATCTCGAGTGCTGCAGACATTCGCTACACAAAGTAGCCTTGCTTGTCATGCATTTTGATGATACGTCCAGCGAGGAATGCTTTCTTGCAGCCCTGTCTCTTTAAATTCACCAACTGGGAACAACTGATTTACTAACCAAAATTGTTCACACAGTAATTGGGTGCAGCACCTGTCAGTAGCCGGTCAAGGTGGGGAGGGGAGAGAGGGCCCAGAGGACACTGTGGAGACCTCCACGGGGCTGAAAATGCATTAAGGCTGCCACCTCCAGACCCCTCTTTGACTTTCTTCTGCTGCCCCGAAAGGTAAGTTTAAAGAAATAGAGCGATAATTAGTTTGACAGCTGGAGACGGGGTGATGGGAGGTTTCAGTCACTCATCACTGAAACTATATTGATGTTCTTGCTTTTGGAGTTGAGTTACACCTTTTAGATACAAAGTGTTGCTTAAGTTAGCAGTCAGATTTCGGCATGTTTTGCTTATTTTTGGTATCCTCAAAGTGTTGGTATGATAAATTGTTTATTTAATTGGGGAAGATGTTGATTTTTGTTAAAGTACATCACAGGCTGTTTGATATATTGGTACATAGAGGTATGCTATGTAAGGTGCTTTATTAGGGGTAAGGTTTTCAGTTAGTTATGCGAAACTTGATAGGAGGCGCATTGTGTGTTTGTGATGCAACTCCGTCTAGAAGTTGGTTTAGTACCTATGGTGAGTGTGAAGTGAGCTAGCCCCCATTTCATGAACAGAAATAGGATTGTCATCTCGCATTGGGGGTGTGGGGGGAAGGCGGGCAGTATAGAATGACTTCAATGAAGGCTCTTTATGGCGGCATATTTGTGGGGTTTCCCTCTTTTCTGTGTGTGCTTTGGGGGTTATTACTGAGGAGCACCTCTTCGGGGAGTTTGCAGCTAAAGCCACTTGTGTGGCTATGTCTCTGGGAGTACTGTGCTGGTATTAAGTACCTCATGCCACAGCATTGTTATTTTACCTTTTTGACGGGGTCGATATTAATGTTGTTTGGAAGAAATAAGTATTGGTATAAGACTCACCCTTTCTGTGGGTCTTTGTTTGGGTGAACTGCAGAGCTTTGGTGACATTGTGGTGGCTGGGTACTGTCTGCGAATATACATTTTTCGGGCAGTATCAGTCATATGTATAGCGTGATCAGATGACTCTCACCAGGGCACAACATTTCCAGTTTTGATTGCTATACCAGTGCATTCTGGGAGCTGTAGTCTAGGTTAATTTTATTTCAACCAATTGATCGAACACCCAACAGCTAATAAGGTCAAATCAAAACCCGAGTCTGGCAAAGTAATTCTCCCGTAACTTGCAGGCATCTTGTTGCCTTAATTATGTAGCACCAATAGGCAGTGTCTCAGAAAGGAAGAACCTTTCCTTGGTGTATTTGAGTGATGCAGTTCTTTTGAAGAAGTGTCTGCAAAGCGCTATGCTTCTGTTGGGACCTGTGTGAGGTGTCACTATTTTGTTAAGTTAAGTTTAACCTCAAGCTCCATAGGGGCATGGTTGGTGTGAAATGCAGCTGTTTAGGCAGGAATGGGTGTTGGGTCTATGCATGTGTGTGTATGCAATGGTGTCACATGGGGTGTGCATATTTGAAGCGACTTCTCTTGGGCTGGTAACTGGAGAAGTATCTCTTTAGGATCAAACTAATTGGCTATCATTAATGGATGAAAAAGAGCAATGAAATCAGCACAGACCAACTTTAAAGTTGAATAAAGTTCATGTTATTATTGAGACAAGTCAAGGAAAACCTAAAAATAATTCCCCACCCCTTTAGTTTTTAAACTAATAGAAATGTCAATAAAAAACGAATGCATCATACCATTACCATCTACTATGCAATAACCTAGCCTGTATTTGACTCTCGGCTATCTCTCTCACCACTTTACCTAGTTATTTGGGTTCTAGGCCATATCCACTTTGCATTGGCATATTGGTCTCCTCTTAGGCCTACCAGACACCTTCTTCACACTGATCTTTTAGTACTTTCTCAAATTTACCGGTATTGGGCCAGCACTGCCATATCTCAGTGATTCCAGGTTATATTATGTCTGACCCGGACCCTCTAGACAAATTAAGAGGTAGAATGCTCACTTGACTGGTTACCCCACCCCCTTTTTCTTAAAACTAGAAGCAACTATAATCGCCCATCTCCACCTTTTGGTCATCTCTCATCAGTCCCCAGCAAGTCTTACTTGATCTGACTTATTGCTTCCGGCCCGGTCTCTTTAGCAGATTAATTTTCTCCTAAATGTGTCTGTTAGCCCTGGGCATCTGTGTCCTAGCTTTAGCAACACCGGAAAGAGCTGAGGCTACCTCATAACCCCCCCCCCCCCCCCCCCATCTACAGTACTTTTTTACTCTCACCACATCATCTTTTTATTAAGTGACCTCAAAACACGGTTTCTTCTCTAGAATGGGCTAGGCCCCTGAATAATGTAAAATATGGCCTCAAGCTTGTCCTCCATTTTCTTGCCCCCCCCCCTACTCCTAGGTGAATGTAACTCCTATGTCTGTCAGAACTCCATCCCACCAAACCCATGAACTCCATTCTGTCCATCCTTATTGTTTGCCTTTTGGTGTCTGCCTCTGTTCTAAAGAGGTGTGCATTAGAGGACATGTAGCCCTTCCACTCCTGTGTTCAATGACTTGCAG
Source organism: Lissotriton vulgaris (assembly GCF_964263255.1). Lineage (NCBI taxonomy): Eukaryota > Metazoa > Chordata > Amphibia > Caudata > Salamandridae > Lissotriton > Lissotriton vulgaris. Next base: position 1,901,470,780 of record NC_141693.1, read on the forward strand.
AGTACACCTAAAACCTACCCATTTATCAGTTCCCTTCTTTCCTTGTTTCAGTTTACCTGCACCTGTCTAAGATAACGTTGTTAATATATGTTAGCCATCAGCGTTTGCTTCAATGTTCTAGTGAAAGGCAGTTTGATAAAATCTCACTATTTAAATGTGCAGCTAGATTGATTAATGCTGCTATTTACAGGAGGAGGTGGGGCAGTTTTATATGATGCTCCAGATACTTCCAGCCTACCTCGTCATGCAGAATGAAAATGTGACATCTGTACCAGACACATTAAAAAGGTCTTTTATTCAACCTGTATAGACGAAACATTGGCTAATGTCTTTATTTCTGCCCACAGGTCACGTAGAGGCTTTATAGACAGTCATCATTTCAGCCAATGGTCTTTTCCTGTGGCCTAATCTTAAAGCAAGCCTGAAAATCACTCCATGGGTTTGCTGAAAGTGAATCCTACTAGAAGATCTTTCCATGTGAACATGGAAATAAAAGTAATGCGGAGGTAGTGAATGTCCTTTACAGAGCCTCATAAGGCTCAATAGTCATAATGAAAGATTTAAGTATGTATTGAAGCAGAGGCAAGTTTAATCCAGTGACAGCAAAATAAAGCAATTTTTTTACTTTAAAGTTAGGAGTGTCCTGTCTGAATAGGGTCTATTGTCATGTTTGATAGAACAACACCGAAAGGCACTAGTAATGCCTATAGTTCTCAATGGTGAAAATGAACGGCTTTTCCAATTCTTGTTCGTATTGTTCACAAGAGATCTTTCAGGCCTGCCAAGTATCACGCATCAGGTGTGACTCTAACGCATTTCAGTGCGGTGTTCTGCATCACCGCACTGAAATGCATTGTCACACATTGAAATGCCATTGTACTACTCTCACTCTACTGTACCATGCTCCAGCACTGAAACTTGCTATGCCAAGCTGGCTGCATGAAATTCACACCTGCGGCACGGTTGTCACTAGTTACAGCCCATGCCTGCTGTCACACCCCTCCCCCGCTGAGGCACTAGCCCTGTGTGCCCAATACCGAGACACCCAGGCAGGACCTGCTGCCCTCATCAGTGGTTGCGTGGCAGTGTACTAGTGGCTGTGGCGTCACGGGGGCCGGGGATGTCATGTGACCTTACATACTGGCTGGTCCTGGAAGTGAGGTCCAACCAGATTCAGGCAGCGGGAATTTGTGGAGACGTGTTGCGCGCCTGTGGGGAGGCGCGTGGAGAGTTCAGCCCAGCACCCTGACAAGATTGTACTCTGCCGAGCAGGCCTCATGGACAGAGTCGGGCCCGAGGAGAGGTCGAGACACAGCAGAGGGAGTGTAAGTGAGAGGGGCTGCCGATTGCACCACCCACCCCCACTGCCTTTCCTAAACCATTCCGGCAGCTGTAGTGTTAGCACACAACACCAGCAGCCCCTCAAAATCAATCATGCCCTGCGACTGTGGGTGGGCCCGGCTGCAGGTAAAGTCCGAACTTGCGGGCAGCAGCTACCAGCACATAGTTTGTGGAGGCTCCTACAAGAAATAAGTGCCTGGAGTGATGTTTGTACTGACTCCGTCACTGTGCTTAGTAAAAAAAATGTTTAGTGCGTTATCACGCTCATTCATGCTGCCACCTTATATGCCTGCCATACCGTTTTCAGCACGTTCCTCACAGAGTCCATAGTCGCATGGCACTAACTCGTTTTAGGGTAGGTGCCACTGCTGGTCACCAAACTTTACTTTCTCGCTTGCAGCGCCGGCCCAAGCGGTCTGCTGTCTGTCTTTGGTTTCAGTAATGCTGAAGTGTGACAGGGACTTAAGCAGACCCTAACGTAGTCAAACTGGTGAGGGATGACTGTTACGTGGGAACTCATTATCAGACATGTTTTGTTTGCGTGCCTATAGTGCCACATATGCCATTAACACCTGCAAGGTCTTCCTCATATGTCTTGACAGTGGTGATGAAGCAGCCAGTACATTTGTAGTGTACTCATACCATTTCACTGATTGTTCAACTTTCACACACATTAAACAAGCATTTGCAATGCAATAGGTCTCGCATTATTTAAGTTTGAGCTATTGGCATTGCTAAATAATGCAACACCAATAGCTGAAACATTAATAATGCGAGACCTATTGTATCGCAAATGCTTGTTTTGTGATTGGTACAAATATCCCTACAGAGCCTTCTGCCAAACTAAAGCAAATCTGACAGCCGATGGCGCACAGTGAATTATCTGCCCCGTGTTCCGCTGTAAAGACACATACCTACCTATAATGAGTGCAAAGGTGAAGCGTGAGACTTAAACAATGTCACGCCGCAGCGTCACCGTTTTTATTTTGCCAGGGCCGCGATACTTGTAAATTCCTTAGTTCATCATAACATGTGCAATACATATTATCAGGGAAACTGCACCATCTAGCGGAAAAGATAAAGATTGCAGTTTGGCATTTTTAATTATTTTTTTACATTCTCACTTGTGTGCGTACGAAGGCCGGGCCATTTTAAAGGTTCTTTGGTTCCGGATTACCACATAGGTAGGGCTCTGAGTGGGATGAACAAGCGGGAAGCGGCTCGGGCGCAGCACGTCTTCCGGAGACGTGCGCGTTCACAGAGCTGAATCGGCTCGTGCACAGGCCAGTAGCTGCTCGTGCACAGCTCTATCTCCCTTGCCAGTCAACACGGTGACTATAGAACTCGCTGGCGGGAGCGCTTCGCGCTCCAACGCCAGCTCGACCTAAAAATACCATATCTAATTCTTTCATTTAATTTGTGCCGTATACTGTCCTAGTTGCACTTGCTATGCTATAAACTTTGCTTTTAAGACTAGGGTGCAGTCATGAATGATCAGATCAATGCATCATCTTCTGAGCAGCTACAGTGCTTGCCTTCAGTTACTGAGAACTGCATTCACGCAGTCAGTCTCCAGTTAGTGCCCTTCCATTTCTGGTGCTTTGCAGCAGTTTTAAGATCTTATTAGTGTTTCACGTTGCTCAAAAGGGTGTAATTTCTGATATTTATATGTTTCCCTTGTCTTCATTGCTTGATTTTGTTTGCAAGAAAGTGTCACTCATAGTTGTTGAAATGTCACTCATAATTACACTGAAATTATGAAAATGTTACACATAGCAATCTGAAACCTTGACAGCTATGGTTCCACAACAGACCACTTTGTGGTTGAGGCATATTAAGGAAATCCAGTTAGGGACTGCTAAACCTGAACCTTCGGTAAACAATCAAAGTCACCATTATATTTTGCGTCTTTTAAGCAACCATAATACGGCGATCTCATTTTGTGGTGATTTTTGTTTTACTGATCGAAAAATAATTAAATGTTTTCTCAATTCTACTAGTGTTTTCTCATTGAAAATAGTAATTACTTCAGACGTGTATGTAACAATATTTACGATGCATAATTTATCTGAATCGCTTATAATTTACACGCTGTCGGTTATTCTCTTTCTTTTAAGGACTACAAAGGTAGCAATCTCATACATAGCGGACGTATTGTCTGGATTCCTTTCCTATAAACATTAACTTTAGGAATTCCAAGATGGCCACCACGTTGGTCGTGGATTAGTGGGCGGTCTGCGTGCTGCATCTGAGGTTCTCGCTCGTGCTCTTGTTTACACTCGGACGGCGGCAGTACAGCTGAGCCAACCGTGCCTGGCTCGCAGTTTCTCTTGAGCCGACAGTGGAGGAGATCTGTTTGCCATGGCTTCCGCCGCTATCCCGGACCCCTTGCACAGCCTCCAGGAGGAGGCTTCCTGCCCAGTCTGCCTGGACCCCTTCCGGGACCCGGTGTCGGTGGAGTGCGGCCACAGCTTCTGCCGGTCTTGCATCAACCAGACCTGGCGGGGCCTGCAGTGCAACTTCCCGTGCCCTCAGTGCCGCAGGGTGTCCCGCTGGAAGAAACTGCGGCCGAACCGACACCTCGCTAACATGTCCGAGCTAGTGGAGCAGCTAGCGAGGCTGCAGGCTGGCCGCTGCTCCAAGCACCACGAACCGCTGCGGCTCTACTGCCAACAGGACCAGCGGGCTCTCTGCCTGGTGTGCCGAGAGTCCTGGGAACACCGGGCGCACACCGTGGTGCCCGTGGAGGAAAGTACTGAGGAGTACAAGGTAAGTGGCGTTGTAGTTAGTTTACTTTTTATGCAGCGCGAACTAGACCCGAAGAAACTGGAGTGCGTTGCTAGAGTACCAATTACATAATTGTAGTAAGAAGGTTCACGAGAGGAGTTAGTTCCAAGATGTACTTTATTCAAAAGGAGAACAACTTAACATCCACAGCATAGAGAGCAGCAATAACGATCTTCTTCCCACAGTAGCCAACCTTCCTCTGCCCACATTCTACAGACCTCAACAGTGACCTCACAGATTCTATTCTAAATAACCCAACCATAGAATACCACAATGATATAATATGGTCGCGTTCATAATTGCTAAGCGCAGGGTGATTTTGTGATTTGAAAGTAATCACAGAATGACGTGTCGGTGCTAAGGCCCTATGCTGGTTCCCCAGTTCCAGAGTTGGTAGGCTCTGGCCGTAAGACCGCATCCTCACTTATTTGTTTCGTATTTTTTTCATCCAAGGACGGTCTTCTGTGTGATCCAGACTTGATCCCTTAACTCGAATGTTTCTGGCCAAGTTAGTTCAATTGTGTGATCTTTGCAAATCTCTCGTGGCGGAAGTAGTGCTTGCTAGGTCTAACACTCAAAAGAAGTACCCTACAAGTTACACCACATTGCCCTTCCGACCGTCGCCTAGATATAATTCCAGAACAACTTGAAGAATCCCAGAATAACACAAAATATTTGAAGTAGTATAATTATTTTTTAAGTGATGTGTTCCGGAAAAAAACGACTAAAATACCAGATTGGCTGGATAATAAGTATATGCCATGGACGCGATTCCCGTTCCCACACTGCTTGCTGTCGGTTATTTTTGTTTATTTTTTTCTGCAGACAACCCCAGCCCTCCTATTTTGGTGTTTGAACATTTGCATTCCATCAATTACTTTTTTGTGTACTTTAGTGTATCGCCGTAATTGGCTGTGTATGACCAGATGTGGGTCCCATGCACACTATGTCACTAGTTTCAACCTAACTAGGGTGAAACCGATCGTCGTTATCTTGTGTTCCAGTTCAAGAAGGACTTGGCTTGGGAGTTTGAACTGGGCTGTTCCCATTGGAGCAGTGCCAAGACTGATTTGCATAGTTGGGTGCAAACTGAGGTGGCATGGTGTGCCAAGAAACAATGGATTGACCTGTGGCCTGAGTAATTACCAGTGGCTGGGATTAATTCAAGCATCCCATCCATCATTTTTTAGGTCTCAGCTGTGGAGGGACATGGACTTTCACTTGCCAGATATATGATATGTACCAAATAGCTTAGCACCTGCCCACTGGAGCATTCATTGGCTTCATTGTCACTCTTCTTTGCTGCCTTCTAGCGCATGCTGGCATTGCTTCCTCTTCTTTCGACTGGAGCATGTACCAATTACTGATTATTTCATCTTGATTGCTGGCCTCCTCGCTAATCATGCTGTGGTTTGAGAAACTACTTCTATTTTTTTTTCTTTCTTATTCCCTGACGCCCTTGTCAAACCTTTTGTCATTTGTAGCGGTGTTGTTACTTTGCCACACGCACATCAAAGAATCCCTTTTCTCCTTCGAAATATATATTTGTCACAACAGTTACCTGCTTTTATTGTGACAACAGATGTTACCTGCTTCCAAATGTATTTTCACTAAGACATGAGTGCAGTTGCAGTTTGAACCCAGCTATATGCAAATCAATCCTGTCCCTGCTTCAACAAGGAAAAAGTCCAGGCAAGATTGCCTTAATGAAAGCAACTGCACTCCTGCCTTAGTGAAAATATTTATTGTTGTGGGGGAGAAGGTTGGGTAAAGAAAAGGGGGACATGCAGGGTCAGTGAATCAAAGGGGTCGGGGGGATGGGTGGGAGAGAAGCACACGGAGTAGATGGAAAGATGGAGCATGATGGTAGGATGCAGGGGGAGAAGTACATAGGAGGGAGGGCAAGCACAAGGAGGTTGATATTTTCGGAGATCAGTAACTGGCTGACTCAAAGCTCACTATAAGTATATGTACTGGAAAAAATAGTTATTTCAGAAACAGAGCTTAAAAGCTATCTAGGTAAGAACTAAACACGTGCTGTTCTATGTGATCAACTCATTTCTGCATCTAAGGATACCAGCACCACTGAATTCTTTTGACCGTGTTCTAAATAGAGTACTTTTGGTCTTCATTTTACGAATAAAAGAGGAAGGTGCATGTACAGGTGTCAGCTTAGGTATACTTAGTCTCTCAAATAACTCTTGAAAACATCACAGTATATTCTTCATTTGGCATTTTCTACCCTTTCAGATAGCTACCTTCTCAAATGTGGTAAGAGGCAGGGGCACAGCTTATGTAGTGGGGGGAGTGGGGTTAGCTGCTCAGAATGACACTTGTGTAATGCATGTCACAGACTACATCCGTCCTCTCCGCTACCAACCACTGTTTTTCTGGCATGTCACAGATTTGGTGGTCAGAGATGGTCTTTTTATAGCCAGAGCACTGGAGTTACCAAAAAGATAGCTTTTCATTGGCGGAGGCTAATTTACTAGATAACGGAGCAGTAGATAAACTAGTCATGTTGTTTGCAGTTGCCCATACATATTGTAGTGATTTGTTCTTTTTCCATTTTAGGTCCGCCTTGTAAGTCGATTGGCACCTTTACGAAAAGAAGTGGAAGAAATTCAGCAATGTAAAGTAGACAAGGAGAAGAAAACTGAAGAACTGCAGGTAAGTGGCAGTGGTGAATAAGTATTAGTTCATGAATGAGACTCTTGGTATTCTGTTAATTTCTGGGATACAGTACATTTGTTGACAGTACGTTTTACTTTACCACATGCCCCTGAATCTGACTTGTTGTCTAGTGCACATGCCAACTTGCTCTTGGCTAGTGTAACATAGGCTTATGCATAGTGCAGATAATATTGAGCTATTACAAATAGTTTTCTTCAATTGCATGACACTCTTTTTCCAGCCAGGTTGAGATACTAATCTCCCTTCATTTGGTAGACATTTGATTTATGGAGCAGAACTTCATTTGGAGACAGTTGCTGAATCCACATATGAAGTTGTCTTAAATTCACCTCAAGCAGACTCAAAAGTGGCCCAAACCCATAAGACCAAAACAACCCTCCTCTCCAATGAACAGGGTCCTATCTTTTGCATCTGCTATCTAAACAGAAGAGTGACTATGTGTTTGCACCACTGAACCGATAGAATATCTGCTGGTATTTTGCAAACCCTGTATTTTGTAATTCAGAAGCCCTGATGATGGAGTGCTCATAGAAGTGTAAAACTGCTTACAAGTGTTATCGGGGCCAGTGGATATTGCCATACTCTGCTTGAGTACTGCCCGTTTGCCACTGGATTTCATACACCCAAAAAACTTTTGGTGAACGTGTGAGATATATATATATATATATATATATATATATATATATCACTAATATATAATCACTAATATAACATCTCTTTTAGAAATGGGAGTCTCTGATTGGCAGTGGTATGCACCCTGTCCAAGTAGGGACCCTTCCATCTAGTCCGGGTAAGGCAGTTACACTTCCAGATAGCCCGTGCTCACCCCCTTGGTAGCTTGGCACAAGCAGTCTGGTTTATCTCTGAGGCAATGTGTAAAGCATTTGTACAAAACACACAGAGTAACACAGTGAAAACACTAGAAATGGACACCACACCAGTTTAGAAAAAAAACAATCTTTATATAAGCAAAACAAGACGAAAACGACAAAATGCATAAAGATATCCCTTTTTAAAGGTTCAAATAAGTTCAGTTCATAGAAAACTATGATGCATCACTTTTGGTGCAAAGAACCCTAGATGCGTCAAAAACCAAGTTCAAAAGAGATATAGGGGAGTTGATGCGTCTGTTCCTACTGCTATGCAGGGAGGTGATGCGTCAGTTTCTTACTATGATTCGGGGGGAGGGTAATGCATCAAAATTCGGCTTCGCAACCTCGGTTCCTTACCTGCGGGTCTTCATTGACATAGATTTGCTTCACAGAAAATCCAGACGCTGCGGTTCGATGCAGCGAACCAGCTGCTGCATCGATTTCCACAGTGGCAGACAGGTGATGCGACGGTTCTTCTTGTTGCACACCAGGGCCTGCATCGGAGTCAGGGCTGTGGTCTCGGATTTTGGAGTTGTTTAAAACTGCACTAGCAGACATTGCAATGGGAGGGCTGAGACAAGTTTATAGGGCTACTCTCGTTAAATGGCACAACCTGTGCTGCAGTTCCACTAATAGCATTTGATTTACAGACCCTGGGCACACACAGTGCACTTTACGAGGGACTTGCTAGTAATTCAAATATGCCAATCCTGGATACCCAATCCTTTTTTTTTTTTTTTTTTTAAATTTTATTTATTGAATTTTTTCCCTTTTATCCCGTGGTGGTGGGAGACAGGTTAAACCAAACAATCATAGATCATACATAATTCATACATAAGAAATTATACAATGAGGATTGAAAAACATTATTAATTTGCCAACCATTTTTCGAATGGTGCCCAGTTCTTAGAGGCAGTTAAACGTCTTTTCTTTCCTCTGAAAGCCTGAACAGCAGTCTCTAATTTGAACCAGGCCAGCATCCTGGCCTTCCAATGACAAAAAGTAGGGGGTTCAGGATTTATCCAGAGTAATGTAACACAAAGTCTGACCATAGCCATAGCAATAAAAAGAAAAGCTTGTAAATGTCTTGTTTTATTCATGGGCCGTAGAATGTTCATAGCCAGTGATTACCATTTTAACTGAGGTTTGAGTAATCTGGGTAAGAAAATTTTCTTTTTGGTTGAAAAAGAAAGATAACTCCGGACATTTATAAAACATATGAACAGAATCTGCAGACGGAAATTTACATCTTGCACAAAACAACCATTTGCCCCCGCTAACAACCCCCCATCTAACTAGTTTTGAGGGTGTATAATAAAGATTAAACATAGCCATATAACTTTGCGAGCAGAGAGTACCTGAAACCAAAACAGACCTGGCTAACACCAAAATAAATTTTTAAATCAATAGAATGTACTCCAAATTTGGTCGCCCACTTATTGTTCTAGTTGTCTAAATCATCAGGAAGTTGAGATAGAAAAGACTGATATAAACTGCCAATTTTTACTTTCTTTTAGATTCAACTATAATAATTTTTCGAAACATTATTGGATATAGAGGAAGCTTTTTATCAAGAAAACCTCTCAATTGTAGGTATTTAAAAAAATGATTGGACTGCAGATGGAATTTCTCCTTCAAAAAAACAAAATATGCCATTTGCCCGAGATCGGCTAAATCGCCGATCTCCTTCAAACCAAGGGCTGTCCAAGTAATTGCCACCCCCTCTTGAAATATCATTGGAAGTAATCGAAAGGCATTTAGTGGGGTATAATAAATAAGCTTAGGAATATGAAAATGACGGCAAACTTTTTGCCAGACCGAGAATAATGCCCACAAAACCTTGAATTTAGTTTTTTTTTTAAATAACTCGGTTCAAGGATACGAGTTAATACGCCTTTTGTGGAGTCTCCCAATGATATTGAGTATATTGATGGTGAGAGATGTACCGGAAGCTCAACAACATCTCCTAATAGAGGAACGGCAAAGTGTTGGACCATAGCTGCCCAATAATAATACATTAAAATCGGGACTGTCCACCCCCCACGATCCTGCGGAAGACAGGTCCACTTAGCTGCCCTCCTTGGTTTACGATATGACCATAGAAATCGTTGACATATCCTTTCTGCTTTTGTTAAAATTAAAGTAGGGATTAAAAGTGGAATAGATCTGAAAAGATATAAAAATTGAGGGAGGACAAACATTTTAAGAATATTAGATCGGCCAAATAATGAAAGATGTAAGTGATCCAGCCACTCTAATTTATTATGAAGTGAATCGATAATGGGGGAATAATTCAGATCCAAAATCTGATCTACATCGGGAAATTTGAATACCACGGTATGTTGCCTCTAGTTGTAGAAACATGAGAGATTGGCATAGCCGTATATTGTAAAATTTGCGTCTTTGCAATATTTAGTTTATATCCCGAAATTGAACCGAATTGAGCTGCCAGAGTCTCCAATGCAGGAAAAGATTGGGCAACATTATCAGTTAAGACTATAATATCATCAGCATATGCCAATGCCGTATATTCAATCCCATGAACAGTAACGGGAGTGATAGTCTGAGATTTTTCTATTAACCATAAAAAAGATCAATAAATAAAGCAAAAAGAAGGGGAGAACAGGGGCATCCTTGTCTGGTGCCCCTGCTGATGGGAAAATAATGTGATTCACTAACAGAGATGCAGATTTTAGCAGTTGGGGATATATACAATGCTTGTAAAGCCTGAATGAACTCTGGTGCATAGCCCTTCCAGCGTAAAACACCCCATAGGTACCCCCAGGAGACCCCGTCGAACGCCTTCTCGGCGTCAAACAGGATCACCCCGAGGGCGGAGTTTGTGACTTTTGCCCAGTCTAGCAGGGCTACCACACGCCTAATATGGTCCGTCGTATCCGGTCGGGAATAAACCCATTCTGACGGATAGAGACCAAGGGGACAATTGTTTGAGTTAGACGAAAAGCCAATATCCTTGAGTAAATTTTGCTATCTGTATTGATTAGCGCTATTGGTCGATATGATGCTGGGTTTAATTCATCTTTGCCTTTCTTTCTGAAAAGAACAATGGTAGATTGTCGCCAAGAATCAGGAACTGACCCAGTCTGGGCAAGACGAAAAACTTCTAACGTTTGCTGCTTGAATAAGTAGGAAAAAGTTTTGGAAAATTCCAAATGAATGTGATCCGGCCCTGCGGCTTTACCATTAGAAAGAGATTTCATAGCGATAACAACTTCCTCCCAACTAATGGGTTTGGCCAAAATTTGATTCTGTTCATCTGTGACCTTTTGAGTATCCATAGACTGGAAAAATTGATATAAGCTAGTTTGTTGTTGTAGAGTTATATTCATGTCTTCTGTATACAAGGTTGAACAAAAATTTACAACACCACTGGTTGTGTCCTGAATTATACCAAACTGATCTTTGACCCTAATGATCTGACTAGCTACAGCCCTTTGTTGTAAACGTTTTGCTAAAACCTTACCAGAATTTTCACCCAACTCGTACATTGAGGTTCGAAATTGAAAATATTTGGTTGCTATGTCTTTATAAAAAGGCTCTAATAAATTGGATTTTGCTATAGCAACTGATTTCAAACTAGCTGCTAGGTCTTCCCCCATACGAATATTAAGACTTAAATCCAATTCAGCTTGTTGAAGGGCTGCTAGTCTAGTTTTAACAATTTGCTGATCTGTCTTCCAGCGATAGGAGGCAAATCTTTTAGTTTCACCGCGCAATGCGGCTTTGAATGTGTCCCAGACAATACCAACCGAGGCAGTGCCGGTATTAATTGCAAAGAACTCTGAGATCCAAAGAGTGAGTTGTTCCTGATATAGTTTATCTAATAGGAGTTTCCTATCAAAAGTCCAAGGTCTAATTTGATTAGCAGGACGATCCCAAGGACAGCTAAAGATAATAGGATTATGGTCGGATATAGTCCTTGGGTTAATTTCAATCTTAACAGACCCAACAGTTTTTAAGAGAGGTAAAAACATAGTCAATGCGTACCATTTCATTATGTGGTATTGAATAAAAGGTATAGCCCTCTTGATTTGGATAGTGATAATGCCATAGATCAGTCAGACCGTGTTCAATTAGAAGAATCCGGAGCACCTTATAAACTTGGGGCTTTCATCCTACATATGTGCTATGTTTTATTATATCTAAATGACTCACAGAACCTTCCAAGCGCTGAGCAAAGGACGAGTTTCAGCGGACCCACGCCCAATTGTTTGCAAGCCCTACTGGAGGTCGCGCTGCTGGTGGGAGCTCCTCCGTGATCCCCGGAGTGTCCAACAGCTCCCAGCGAGCGCTTGACCAAACTCTCATTGGCTGCCTGCACCGGGGGACTGCGAGGCCCAGAAGCCCTTGCTTCTACCACCTGGCGCCTCTTCCCCCGGCGGTAACGCCCACCTTCAGCCGCCGCCTATTTACCTTTGGTGACACCCGCTTCGCGGGTGCCACTCACAGAACCTTCCAAGCGCTGAGCAAAGGACGAGTTTCAGCGGACCCACGCCCAATTGTTTGCAAGCCCTACTGGAGGTCGCGCTGCTGGTGGGAGCTCCTCCGTGATCCCCGGAGTGTCCAACAGCTCCCAGCGAGCGCTTGACCAAACTCTCATTGGCTGCCTGCACCGGGGGACTGCGAGGCCCAGAAGCCCTTGCTTCTACCACCTGGCGCCTCTTCCCCCGGCGGTAACGCCCACCTTCAGCCGCCGCCTATTTACCTTTCGTGACACCCGCTTCGCGGGTGCCACTCACAGAACCTTCCAAGCGCTGAGCAAAGGACGAGTTTCAGCGGACCCACGCCCAATTGTTTGCAAGCCCTACTGGAGGTCGCGCTGCTGGTGGGAGCTCCTCCGTGATCCCCGGAGTGTCCAACAGCTCCCAGCGAGCGCTTGACCAAACTCTCATTGGCTGCCTGCACCGGGGGACTGCGAGGCCCAGAAGCCCTTGCTTCTACCACCTGGCGCCTCTTCCCCCGGCGGTAACGCCCACCTTCAGCCGCCGCCTATTTACCTTTCGTGACACCCGCTTCGCGGGTGCCACTCACAGAACCTTCCAAGCGCTGAGCAAAGGACGAGTTTCAGCGGACCCACGCCCAATTGTTTGCAAGCCCTACTGGAGGTCGCGCTGCTGGTGGGAGCTCCTCCGTGATCCCCGGAGTGTCCAACAGCTCCCATCGAGCGCTTGACCAAACTCTCATTGGCTGCCTGCACCGGGGGACTGCGAGGCCCAGAAGCCCTTGCTTCTACCACCTGGCGCCTCTTCCCCCGGCGGTAACGCCCACCTTCAGCCGCCGCCTATTTACCTTTCGTGACACCCGCTTCGCGGGTGCCACTCACAGAACCTTCCAAGCGCTGAGCAAAGGACGAGTTTCAGCGGACCCACGCCCAATTGTTTGCAAGCCCTACTGGAGGTCGCGCTGCTGGTGGGAGCTCCTCCGTGATCCCCGGAGTGTCCAACAGCTCCCAGCGAGCGCTTGACCAAACTCTCATTGGCTGCCTGCACCGGGGGACTGCGAGGCCCAGAAGCCCTTGCTTCTACCACCTGGCGCCTCTTCCCCCGGCGGTAACGCCCACCTTCAGCCGCCGCCTATTTACCATTCGTGACACCCGCTTCGCGGGTGCCACTCACAGAACCTTCCAAGCGCTGAGCAAAGGACGAGTTTCAGCGGACCCACGCCCAATTGTTTGCAAGCCCTACTGGAGGTCGCGCTGCTGGTGGGAGCTCCTCCGTGATCCCCGGAGTGTCCAACAGCTCCCAGCGAGCGCTTGACCAAACTCTCATTGGCTGCCTGCACCGGGGGACTGCGAGGCCCAGAAGCCCTTGCTTCTACCACCTGGCGCCTCTTCCCCCGGCGGTAACGCCCACCTTCAGCCGCCGCCTATTTACCTTTCGTGACACCCGCTTCGCGGGTGCCAGAGAAGTGTGGCTCAGGGGTTAGAGGCGGCAGACCCGGAAGCTGAGATCGGCCCTGGACCAGGGTTCAATTCCCCGCCTCGGCGGGTCTTGGGCTCAAAAATTCCACGGACTCGATAATTCTCGCTCTGGTGCCTTCTCAACTCACGGGTTCACACTCTGCGACTCTGGGCAATAGCTTGCTTAATCTCCACAACGGCCCCTCGCGGCGGGATGCCTGGCTTTCACCTTGTGGATACCCTGCCGGGGTTATCTCACAGGGGAATACCAGGACGGGTTCCCTAAGCAAGCGCCGGGAAACCCTTTGTGGGTAGCTGTGCGCTATATAAGCTCAAATACATTTACATTTACTCACAGAACCTTCCAAGCGCTGAGCAAAGGACGAGTTTCAGCGGACCCACGCCCAATTGTTTGCAAGCCCTACTGGAGGTCGCGCTGCTGGTGGGAGCTCCTCCGTGATCCCCGGAGTGTCCAACAGCTCCCAGCGAGCGCTTGACCAAACTCTCATTGGCTGCCTGCACCGGGGGACTGCGAGGCCCAGAAGCCCTTGCTTCTACCACCTGGCGCCTCTTCCCCCGGCGGTAACGCCCACCTTCAGCCGCCGCCTATTTACCTTTCGTGACACCCGCTTCGCGGGTGCCACTCACAGAACCTTCCAAGCGCTGAGCAAAGGACGAGTTTCAGCGGACCCACGCCCAATTGTTTGCAAGCCCTACTGGAGGTCGCGCTGCTGGTGGGAGCTCCTCCGTGATCCCCGGAGTGTCCAACAGCTCCCAGCGAGCGCTTGACCAAACTCTCATTGGCTGCCTGCACCGGGGGACTGCGAGGCCCAGAAGCCCTTGCTTCTACCACCTGGCGCCTCTTCCCCCGGCGGTAACGCCCCTTATACCTCCCCATAAAGTTAGCTGCATTCCACGCAACGCGGGACGCGCGCGAGGAGAAGCCCGGGCCAAGGGCGGGCCCGTTTAAGCCCGTTCAAGACCGGGTAAGACTGGACTGGGCCACCCCCTTGATAGCGTATCCTCTGTGCTGTTATTGTAGTACTTGTATTATAAACCCCGACTGTTCGGTTAATTAACTTAGCGCTATATTTATTAATTACGTAACATGTCACCTAGGCTTACTAGAAACACCAAGCCTACCCATGCTGCACAGGTCAAAGGGCCTATAGATCAATTTATTGCTAAAGCAAACAATGCCATAAATCAAGGTGTTCTTTTACTGGAAAGGAGAGTCTCCCAGGATTTGGCCGCAGCCAGACGCTCCTCCTTGGGACTACTGGCGGCAGCCAAAACTCCGCAACGCTCTGTAGACGCTGGTTTACAGCTGGAGACTCATACTGTCCCTGGAATAGTGGATTTATCAGTATCCATCGATCTCTCCACTACTCACATTTCACCCTCTTCTGCACCACATACTCCCCCGTCACTCGAGAGAACCCCACTCCTCTTTACTATCCCTCCTGAGGAGGATTCTCCTTCTTCTCCCTCCTTAAATGCAAGGGGTCAGAGGGAGGGGGCCATTCCGAAAAAGAGGAAAGTGAAAAAGGGTGCTAAAAAAACCTCCCACAATAACGTCATCATACAACAGGATCCCCTGATACCTCCCTCAGATCACCCCCTTCCTTCAGCTTTATCCCCATCTTACCCAGCACTGTTTCAACAGTCAACGCTTACCACAGCGCCTGAAATAATCAATCTTTCGTCAGACACACTTAACCAAAACCCAAGTGGCAATCTACATAGCGAACTGGCTCCCAGTACACATGAGACCTTCTCTTTGGTGTCTATAGAGGCTTTACTTAAGTTACACCTGAAACCCATTGAGCTAACACTTTCGAAAATTTTAAAATCTCTAGCCTCATTAACAAATGACTTAAATGATCAGAAAAGTCTGACCATAATCCCAACACCCTCACTCCCAGTGCCTCAACCTCAAAATCCAAAACCTAAAAATGCAGGTAAAACCAACTCTCTGCAAACATCCAAACCACAGAAAGTGGCGACCACCACAGCGGTGGTTCACCAGAATTCCACCAAATCACCTAGCAAACCAGCGCAGCAAATTCCAACTAATAACGCAGCTAAAATCACTTCCATCTCTTCACGTCCTGCTCCTTCTGTAGCAAAGGCCCAACCCGTCACAATAACTACAACAACCCCGGCAAAATCCTCGACAAAAACTCCAGCCTCAAAAAACGTCTCTTATAACACAAGACGTAACGGCGCCCGGCCTGCTCATCTTCCCCCAGAAGCGACCCCGTACATTATCATTATGACCGGGGTCCCAGTTCTGCGTACCAATTCTGAAGAACCGGGATGGTCCCTAAAAAACAAAATAATCCACTGGTTGTCACTGAATCGCCCACTTCCTCCATATTCTAATAATAGAATTGTTTCGGTACGCAGAGTCCCGTGGATCGGGAGGGAGCGTAAAACGATCCCAGGAGATTGTATAATCATAAACTTTGAGGATCCCCAAACTGTCGAGTTGATCTCCTCTTGGGGTCCCCAAACATCCCCTGAGGGAATCGGCACTAAAAGACTAGCCTTTTTCTATCCTCCAGCTAAACCCATGCAACCAAGCCCCGAGTGGAACTGGACCCAGGTAGGCAACTGGAACAGTAACTCGGATTGGTCAAACTGGGCAGGACAAGGAGGTAGAGATAACATGCCATACCTAGATTGGGGGGGCGTCCCTACTTATAATAGGTTTGACTGCCTAGAAATGGTGGACTGACCACCACTCACCACCGTCTTGGTAGACAGGAATATATCCCCCTCCAGCCCTCTATCCTTGTCGCCTGTAAGTTCCTTCCAACTCCCAAGTCCATCGACTCAAATAAAGTCACCATTAATTACATTAGCTACAACTGCCACAGATAATAAAAACCTCTGTCAAAGCGCTGATATTCAGCCCAGTCCCGCTATCATATGTAACACGCAAGGTGACATCCAATCCCTCTCTCTAAATTTCGATCCATGCGCAATAACTAAGACTCCTTCGCATATAGGATGCCCAGCTTATGGTACTGAAACCCCGTCGTTCCACCTAGTTTCAATAATATTCTGGAACGTTGCAGGTCTCCGATCCAAGATTGTACTGGCACCTTGGTTAGACTTTGTCATCACGCATCAGATAATTTGCCTGCAAGAGACCTGGACAATTAACCCACTGCATATACAAGGATACATAACACTTCACTCCCCAGCCAGTCCAACAACACATGGTAGACCCATGGGGGGCCTTGTGGTTTATATTTCTAACACTTTAGCAGCAAAGAAAACCATAACCCTACGTACCACACCAAATTATCAAATTATTTTGCTCACTTTTAAAAATGGTACATCTTACACTCTTATAAACTTTTACAACAATTTAACACCAGCAGATTGTGCAAAGACTGTGTCTGATATTTCTTTGTATATAACTGAACAACGTGTTAAGTATCCTTCAGCTATGAGCAATGTAATATGGGGAGGGGATTTTAATGTACAACTGTGCCCTAACTATAAGAAAACTGTCTGTGGCCTCTTAGATGAACATGATTCCCCGTTGACCCACTTTACCCATACCCCTGTAGGAGACTCTTTTAATGATAGCCTAATGTCCCTAGAAGTGATGTTCGCAAATGAACTCGTAAACCCACCTGTGGAATTTAGACCTACCTTTCATGGCAGGGGTTGTCGTAGCACTATAGATTTTATACTATGTTCTTATCCTGTAATGGGTACGCTTCACCAATTTACTACAGGCTCAGAAATAGCCGGTGATCATTTTCCTAACAGTATTAAGATCAAGTTACCTACGACTGCTCCCAACACACTGAAGAAGAGTTTGCTGACCCAAAAAGCACTGACTATGGATAAAACAAACGGTTACTCTGTGAAATGGTCAAGTGTTGACCCATCAGCTACCTCAAGCAAGGTCATAGCTAAGGCTCTCCCCTGGATTTCCACCTGTCTCGATGAGGACTCCTCCCATGAGCAAATTATTACTAGCTTCGGAGAAATCCTCAATACCATCCAGAAGGTATTAACCCGAAAGCCCAATCCAGGCAATCACTCTGAGCCTCGATGGTTCAACACGGCTTGTCGGAAAGCCCTAACCGCTTTAAAAAAAGAGCTACACAATCCAAATAGAGATAAAGATACTGTAGCTAAATTAAGAACAGAATACAAGCAGGCCCAAACGAGTTGTAAAAAAGATCACAAAAATAAACTGTGGGCCCAATTACATGAAAGCTGCCAGAGTAAGGACAGCATTCAGTTCTGGCAGATTGTTAAATCCCCATTCCTGCTGGAGGCTAGCTCACACCAACACCTGGATGTGGCCGTGACTGCCGACGAGTGGGTGTCTCACTTTTCCAAGATCTTTAGTGATCAACCCCCGGAACACTCTGCACAATCCACCTCGATAACCGACTCCCCAACAAAAAGGGTTTATCCAATTGATCTCCATTTTACCCTAGGAGAGGTTATAAGTGCACTTTCTTCCTCTAAAACAGGTAAAGCGCCGGGCCCGGATGGTGCTCCGCTCGACATATTTATATGTAACTTGGAACTATGGTCCCCAGTCATCACGCAGCTGATGGCCGCAGTCTTAAACATCGGCCTTCTGGATTCTTGGTCTTCCTCGATACTCCTTCCAATTTTTAAGAAGGGTGAAAGAAACAACCCCGCCTGCTACAGACCCATTTCCCTCCTGGATTCATTGGGTAAGGTCGCCGGTCGCCTAATTCTGGAACGCTTACAGGATTGGGCGGCAGAAAAGAACATCATTACCGACCTCCAATATGGATTCCGGGAGGGACTGGGTACTGTCGAACAGGCTCTGAATCTCACCCTTCTTATTGGGAAATATGTGGGAGTAAAACGGGGCAACCTATTCATGGTCTACGTCGACCTTAGTGCGGCGTTTGACTGCGTAATTCACGTCAAGCTGTGGTCCATTCTGGAGGAGCTGGGTGTTGATCCTCCCCTCATCAAATTTTTGCGCGAGCTTTATACAGATGCCTCGGCTTGCGTAAGATATGGTAGGGGTGGAGAGTTAACATCCTCCTTTCCTGTAACCCGTGGAGTACGGCAGGGTTGTGTCCTGGCTCCCTTCCTGTTTAACTTATACACTAACGGTTTGGAAGAAGCCATGCTAGAAGGGAGTCAGGATCTACCTACCATTAATCATCGCCCTATTCCAGCGTTACTTTACGCTGACGATTCTGTACTTTTTGCCAGGACCCTAGTACAGCTCCAGAAACAGCTGGACAAATATTGTACCTACATGCTTTCGCTTGGGCTAAAGGTGAACAAGACCAAGACCTTTGTAATGCACTCCGGGCCCAAGGTAAAAAGTTCCAAACATCTCTGTATCGAGCTCACCAAACTGGAACGTGTGAGGGAATACCCCTATTTGGGTATCTTAATAGACGACCACCTGACATGGAAAAGGGCATTGGTAACCAGAAAATTACTCTTTCAACGAGCTACCTCTGCCCTTGTTTCATTTTCTAGAAAATTGGGTAAACCAACTCCATCAGCGCTCCTCAAGATCTTCCAAGCCAAATGTCAGAGTATCGCCACATATGGAGCTGGGGTATGGGGTTATGCTAATGTTATGGAACTGCAAAAAGTCCAAAATGTCTTTACCAAATACCTGCTGGCCCTCCCACAGAGTGCCCCCACCTATGGATGTCACATCGAGCTCGGGATTGACTATTTGGTAGATTACATCAAATGCCAACCTGTACTCTTGTGGCATCGTGTTTGGTCCAAACCACAATGTCATCTTACACGTGCCCTGATCTCTGAATGTTTAGAGATGTCAGCCTGGAAAAACATCCCGTGGCTGGCGTATGTGGTTAACTTCCTTAAAGATCTGGATCTCACTGAGTATATTATCGAGCCATCTTCTATCAGTGGGATAAGCAGAAAATCCTTGAAAAACCTATGTCTCAGTCATTTAAGGGAAATGCGCTTGTCTGGTGAAGTTTCCAAGCAATCTAATGCACATATTCTGATGGTTCAAGTGTCACCAGGCATACAGCCTTACCTTACATATTACATAACTAACCACGAAAGGTATTTATTAACCAGGTTTCGATTTAATTTGTTTTTTCGTTTGGTTTCTTTCCCAAAAATGTCAACTTGGACTCATGATCTGGGGAAATGTCCTTGTGATAAAGTATCCTCGCAATCAACCATGCATATAGTATTGTTTTGCCACTATTACACTGAAATACGTAGGCGCTGGGTTTTACCAGTGCTGCGCCAGATGGGGTTGAGGACCTGTCGCCCGGCGTTTCTAGCGCTACAACAGCTTGACACTCAATATGTGGCAAAAAGCTTAGCTATGTTTTTGAAACTAAGCCTATCAACTCGCAAAGCTATAGAACTGATCCCTATTTGAACATCTGTATATCTGTATTTATCACGTTCCGCGAACCCCAATGTATTTCTTTCTCATTTATTCATTTATTTTAATTTGTACTGTAATAATGTATTGTAATAACAATAATGCGCCTTATTCATGATGATGTGTTTTAAACAATTTGTGTACTTTTTATGATTATCAAAATGATTAATCGAATAAAAGACTTTTTGATTGATTGGTTTGACTAGGGATATTTATATTAAAATCCCCGCAGAAAAACATTGGATGGGGCCACGTAGCTAACTCTAAATTTACATTCCTCAAGACCTGTGGGTCGTCAAGATTAGAAGCTTATATTGAGCAAATGGAAAACAAACGACCATTGACCAGTAACTCTGCTATTAACCATCTGCCAAAATTGTCTTGCTTTACTCTTTTAACACGCCTTATCCCAGTTTTTAGAATGATAGCAACACCCCTAATTGTAGAGGTTCGTCGGGTACATGCCACTAATTCATAACCCAAGAATCTAAGATAAGCCCGATTGCCCAAAGGAATATGAGTTTCCTACAGGCAGATTATATCCACCTGCAACATCTTATAGAAAATCCTACGTTTTTTAGGGTAATTCAATCCGCAAATATTCCAGTTTGCACATGTCAATCTAGCTTAGGACAACCCCGCGCCGCATGGCCACCAGCTGCTGCGTGTGCCTCCCGCCACCCGTCTGCCTCGCTGACCCTGCCGCCGCCGACTGACCACGCCCCCTGCCACCGAGCGGCGTGGTCTCCTGCGGTCGGGCCATCTAGTGCTGTGTTCGCTGTTTGTTGCCTGCTAGGCCCCTGTGCCCCGTATATATCCTGCTGTGTGCCCCTTTGCTGTGACTGATACTGTCTTTTGTTGCATTGTTTTTGTCTTCGCCTGTCCCCCTGTAGTCGCTCCCCCGGTTTCCTCCCGCCCCGCTCCCCGCTTCCCGCCTCCGTGGTTTAGCCACGCCCCCTTTCTTTCTGTGCCCTCCCCCGCTCCCGCCTCCCAGCTGCTCCGCCCTCCCTCGCACTTCGCCATATATGACGACCGTGCGAACGCGCAGCGGGATGCCGATTGTGCGCCAAAGGTAAGCCCGTCTGCGCCTGGACCGCGCCCAGCGCCAGGACCCCTGGCCCCCGCAGTCCCCTGCCCACCCGCCGGACGTACGACGCCGCCACCCTCAACGGACTCAACGTCGGCCGAGCCCCGGACTGCTACCGAGCCACCCCGAGACGCACCCACGGACCCTTCTGCTGCAACGCCTGCAAGTTCACCTGCATCCGGACCTGCACCACTCCAGCAGTGCCCAAGACCTCGACGAGCAACAGCAGCAGCCACCTGAGATGCATCCTGCTCAACACCCGCTCCGTCCACAGGCACGCCATCGAGATCTGGAACCTGCTCGACACCACAGCCCCAGACGTCGCCCTCTTCACGGAAACCTGGATGAACGCCTCCTCCACGCCTGACATCGCCATGGCCATCCCAGACGGCTACAAGATCATCCGAAGGGACCGCACCAACCACACCGGAGGAGGCATCGCCATCGTCCACAGGAACACCATCCGCATCACGACCAACACCGATGACACCCTCCCTACCGCCAAGCACCTGCACTTCCAAGTCCACATCAACCCCAAGACCACCCTCAGAGGCACCCTCATCTACAGACCCCCTGGACAACGCACACAATTCAGCGAAGACTTCGCCGACTTCATCAGCCCGCACGCCCTCTGCTCCGCTGACTACATCCTCCTCGGGGACCTCAACTTCCACCTGGAGAACAACAACGACCGCAACACCACCACCCTGCTGGACAACCTCGCCAACCTGGGACTCAAGCAACTGGTGACCACCCCCACCCACTACGCCGGACACACACTCGACCCCGTCTTCTCATCCAACAAGGACATCGCCTTCAGCGACGCCACCGGACTCCACTGGACGGACCACTGCTGCGTCCACTTCAGCTTCGCAAGGACCACGATCCACCAGCAACAGGCTGCACGCAGGAACTGGAACAAGATCACAGCAGACCAGCTCGCGTCCTCCCTGAGCACGAACCCTCCCACCAGCACAACGAACCCTAGCCAGGCGGCCACCAACCTCACGAAGTGGATCAACGACTGCGCAGACGAGCTCGCCCCCCTGAGGACCCCGCCCAGCAGACCCGGCAGCAAGAAAGCCCCATGGTTCACCGACTAACTCAAGAGCTCCAAGAAGAACTGCCGAGCCCTCGAGAGAACCTGGCGCAGAGACCCAACACCGGACAACATGACTGCCCTCAAGCTCGCCACCCGGAAACACCACCAACTCATCCGCGCCACCAAGAAAACTGCATTCAAGGAACGACTGGACAACAACGCACACAACAGCAAAGAACTCTTCAACATCGTCAAAGAGCTCTCCAACCCCAACGCCGGAAACAACAACATCACCCCTTCGCAAGACCTCTGCAACTCCCTCGCCTCCTACTTCCACAACAAGATCGCGGACATACACAACAGCTTCAGCACTCAACCGACGAGCACCACGACCGAACCACCGCCCACCACCACCACCCTCCGCGCCTGGACTCCGATCAGCACCGAAGACACAGTCCGCACCATGAACTCCATCCACTCCGGATCTCCAACCGACCCCTGCCCTCATCACGTCTTCAACAAGGCCGACGCTATCATCGCACCCCACCTGCGGGACATCATCAACACCTCCTTCGATACCGCTACCTTCCCGGAGAGCTGGAAGCACGCCGAACTCAGCGCTCTACTCAAGAAGCCATCGGCTGACCCCACCGACCTCAAGAACTACCGCCCCATCTCGCTGCTCCCGTTTCCTGCAAAAGTCATCGAGAAGACCGTCAACAAGCAGCTGGCCGCCTTCCTCGAGACTAACGGCTCCCTCGACCCCTCGCAGTCTGGCTTCCGGGCCAACCACAGCACCGAGACCGCCCTGATCGCAGTCACCGATGACATCCGAGCACTGCTCGACAACGGAGAAACAGCGGCCCTCATCATCCTCGACCTCTCCGCGGCCTTCGACACTGTCTGCCATCGTACCCTAGTACAACGCCTCAGCAACGTCGGAGTCCAGGAGAAGGCACTGGAGTGGATCATCTCCTTCCTCGCCGGAAGGACACAGAGTCCGCCTCCCCCCGTTCAGATCTGAAGCCACCGAAGTCATCTGCGGCGTCCCTCAAGGCTCCTCGCTCAGTCCAACCCTCTTCAACATCTACATGAGCCCCCTCGCAGACATCGCACGCCAGCACAACCTCAATATCATCTCCTACGCCGACGACACCCAGCTGATCCTCTCCCTCACCAACGACCCCGCCACCGCCAGAGCCAACCTTCACGAAGGGATGAAAGAGGTAGCCAAATGAATGAAGAACAGCCGCCTGAAACTGAACTCGGACAAGACGGAAGTCCTCATCCTGGGATCCTCACCCTCCGCCTGGGACGACTCCTGGTGGCCCCCCGCCCTAGGCAGCGCACCCAAACCAACAGACAACGCACGCAACCTGGGCTTCATCCTGGACTCCTCCCTCTCCATGACCAGACAAGTCAACGCCGTCTCCTCGTCGTGCTTCAATATCCTGCGCATGCTACGTAAGATCTTCCGGTGGATCCCCACCGAGACCAGGAAGACGGTCACCCATGCCCTCGTCACCAGCCGTCTGGACTACGGCAACACCCTCTACGCCGGAACCACCGCCAAACTCCAGAAGAGACTCCAGCGGATCCAGAACGCCTCAGCACGACTCATCCTGGACATCCCCCGTCGCAGCCACATCTCCGGACACCTGAGAGATCTGCATTGGCTCCCGGTCAACAAGAGAATCACCTTCCGTCTCCTCACCCACGCACACAAAGCCCTACACAGCCAAGGCCCAGGATACCTCAACAGCCGCCTCAACTTCTACGCTCCCAAACGCCAGCTTAGTTCGACCAGCCACGCCCTCGCCGCCGTCCCCCGCATCCGCAGAGCCACCACAGGGGGACGGTCCCTCTCCCACCTCGCCGCCAAGACATGGAACTCCCTCCCCACCCACCTCCGCCTGACCCAGGACCACCTCGCCTTCAGGAAGCAACTCAAGACCTGGCTGTTCGAGCAGTAGCGCCTCCCCCCCCCCCCCCCCCAGCACCTTGAGACCCTCTGGGTAAGTAGTGAGCTATATAAATACAATGATTGATTGATTGATTGAATCTAGAAGCAGCCATAAAGTTTGATCAAAGAAAAACAGCCCTAGAAAGCTATTAAACATTTTATAACACACATGATTACAATCAAACTGTTTTTTAAAGAAAAATGAGAAGGATTGTGTCACATAAAATACATTTAAGAGATACAACCGACTGTCAATAAAAAATCTGGTCATCTCCATCCACCACCACCACACCACCCAGTGAACCCTCACACCCCGCATTGATCAACAGGACCGTGGTCCTTATGATGGTTGAGTAAGCGTATCCTCACACTCCTCTGAACCTACAGTTTTCCCCCTTTCCAAAGAGATATCAGATAACCCTGAAACATCTGCTAGAAAAAAAAAATACAGAATTTTATATATAACCCTCAGACCATCAAAAAAAGAAAAGAAAGAGAACATGAAAAGAAATAAGCTCTGCCGTATGTTTAAAGATCAAGATAATACATTGCCTAACTCAGGCTATATTGAATCCAAAAATTCTGTAGCAGGTATCTCCGACAGAAAAAACTTTGTCTGACCCTTAAAAATGGATTTTTAGTTTTGCCGGAAAAAGTAAGAATGCCTGGGCCCCCTTAGCCTGGAACAGAGGAATCTGTTGTCGCAAATGCCAGCGGCGAGTGACCGTCTCTGAACAGAAGTCCGGACGGACAAAGAATTGACAATCCTTGGCAGATCGCTTCTTATTGGGTCTAGCGAGGTCAAATATACGTTCACGGGCAAGGAAATTATTGAAGCATACCAAGATCGCACAGGGTTAGGAATTATTCACAGCAGCAGAGGATAGCTTTTTCTTATTTAGTGGGAAACGATGCACTCTTTGTATCTCGAGATTCCAATCCCACTGGGTGACCTCTGGGAAAGCCTCAGAAAAAAGCTCCACTATAAACTGCCGAATGTCGTCACCCTCTTTATTTTCCTCTATCCCCAGAACGCGAAGATTATTCCTTCTCGCCCGGTTTTCAAGATCTGAAAGCTTCCATAAGATGTCCTTACTTTGTTCTTTGACCTCTGTAACTAAGTCTTTCTGAGTAGTTGCGGCATCTTCAAAAGCCGAAATCCTTTCTTCAGCAATCCTGGTAGTGGTCTCAGCACAGGTTTTAATAACCGTCGGAGAGAGTTCTGCATTTTGCGGCAGGCCCCCTGTGTACGCATATTTTCTTGTCTAGTTGCTTCACTATGCATCATTATGGTTTGATAGATCGTTACCAATGAGACCTCTACGGGGATACCTGACATAGTCTCACTAGTGCCTCCACATGCATCCCTCGAATTTAATTGGAATTGTTCCATAGATAATTCCTTCTACAGGTTTTGCTGATTAGACTGGTATGATCCCTTAGTACTTGGAGCTTTACGAACGGTATCAATGTTCAGATCTTTTGATGCCTGGCTAAGACGCCAATCAGCAGAGTCACTATCATAGTCCGACCACTGAAGCTCTGGGCGATCAGCATCATCCTCCCCAGACAGAGAGTGATCAGAGACAGAGTAAAAATTCTCCGTAAACTCACTAAGCACGGACCCCCTAGTATCGTGAGAGAACTCTGTAGGTAACTCCAGAGAAGTAGATACATGGCTGTTGGTAGACTGGACCACATTATCCAGCATGCATTGAGCTGAAGAGGACTGATGAGCAGAAAGGTCTGAAACTGAACCTGGTATCAGAATTGCCTCTTTTGATATACTGTTGTGATTGATTAGTGCAGGAAATTCAGGAGGGTCGATAAGAGGGGAGGGGGCTTGCAGAGTCAGAAATCACAGTAATAGTTACAATTTTAGGGGTACTCTCCCCCCGCCCCCCCCCCCCTTTCCAACAGGGTCTCCAAACGATCTTAAGTCTTTTCCTTGCACTATATCAGGAGAGCCGTCCTTTGTAGCCAAAGCTTTTCCCTTACCTCCCAGCCTGTCAAACATCGCCGGCAGTGTCTGTCCCTTGGCGGCAGTTGCGGTGAGAATCGCAGGTGAGGGCTTGTCCATACTTGCAGGGCGAGTGTTCTGAGCCCCGGGCGCAGAGTCCTTCGGGTCCGCCTCCTGCTGACCGTGGGTAGAGCTGCTGGATTTGAGAGCGGCAGCCGCCGCTTTAGAAAGTACTTTCGGCGGCATCCTTTTTTTAAGAGCCAATGGCGTGGGGCGATAGCCGGGAAAGCAACCGCCAGACGTCGAGGGAAAGGATACCACACGGGTCGCCGAACTAGGTGTACAGCAGCTAGAGCGGCGTGAAGCCCGCCAGTACCACGACAGCTTCCAAGTGATTAAGGGTTGAATGGAATTCAAACGGAAGGTTAGTGCCATAAACAGTCGGCGCTTTTCACTGCTGAGTAAACGAAAAGAGTTTTTAGGCAATGTTGTTTGAAACGGGCAGAACGGTCATTTCAGGGGGTCCACTGTAGCTCAGGAGAACGCCAACTCACTCGGCCGAGAGCACGGCCGCCATCTTGCTCCATTGGATACCCAATCCTAATCACAATTTACACAGCGAGCATATGCACTATATCACTGATTAACAATGATAAAGTGCCCAGAGTCCTAAAGCCAACAAAGACAGGGTCAGAAAAATTTAAGGCAAAAAGTTTGGAGATAAACCTGCAAAAAAGGGTCAGGTCCAACAATCTCACTATATTGTGGATAGATTAAAATCCTTTTGTGCTTAACAAGGCTGATAATCTCTGACCCCGCCAACCCAAGTTTCTACAGCTCTTGCTGCTTTGTGCGCCTTTCTTCTGTTATCTGAGCAACAGAAAGACTGTCCATTGCATTTCAACCTTGTCCATACTCTGGCGTCTGTAGTTTCTGATTTTTGCCAGTGTCTACATTCTTTTTCTTTATTGAACACATGTTATTGTTTTATAATGCTTAATACAAGTCAGAACAACACTGAAAGGGCATTGATTGCAGTAGAGGCAGCATCGCAGCAATACATTTCAACATAATCATCATGTTGGTGACATGGTTTACAAGTATACAGTGCAAGTAAATCAAATACCAGTGGTCAGCGAACTGAAATACTTTGAGTTCCATAATTTCTGATGTTTGCTGGGACATCCCCTTTATTTATTTGTACACTTCATTTTTCGCTCTGCAGCAGTAGTCCTAAACACGAGTCCGTAGATAACTGAAGAGGAGTAAGATCTGGCTTCCCCCAGAATCTGGCGATTTTCCTCCTTGCCACTAGGTAGCCAATGGCAGTCAATATCCTCTGGAGGACGAGAATTCAACCACCCATCCATGACTCACAGCAGTACCACCGTAGTGTCTAAAGTGGTTTTTAAATGTAGTAGATGTGTAATGGTGGTGTGTATTTTCTGCCACTAGGCACAGATAACCGGGTAGGGTCATAGAATGTCCTCCTCATGTCACTACAACAGGTACCCTCAGCATTTGGGCCATCCCATTTTCAAAAGGCTCTCAGTGCTGTATTATATTATCAAGAAATTGAATTGTATCATTCTAGGGTTGGATGGAATAGTGAACATGCAAGCATCCATCCGGGCTTCCCACCACATCCTCCTCCCAAGCGCAGCATAATGTCCGCTCAAACTCTCATATCTGCGCATCTCTCCATATCCTCTCAGCCAGGTGTTCTATTTCTAAAGTGAAAAGGAGGGCTGGACATGGGACAGCCCTGCTGAGTGCCCCATTCGATAGGGAAGGGAGAAGAGATCACCCTATGAACCCGCACTCTCGATCTTGGGGAATCAAACAGGGCCTTCAACAAAGCAAGGAATCTCGTTCCGATATTCATTCTGCATAATATGAACAGGAAGGCCCAGTGGATGGTGTTGAAGGCCTTTTTGTAATCTATTAATA
Organism: Lissotriton vulgaris; assembly: GCF_964263255.1. Taxonomy (NCBI): domain Eukaryota; kingdom Metazoa; phylum Chordata; class Amphibia; order Caudata; family Salamandridae; genus Lissotriton; species Lissotriton vulgaris. Next base: position 1,901,498,808 of record NC_141693.1, read on the forward strand.
ATAAAGGTGCTGGGACTACATGTCCTCCAGGATTTTTGCCAGAAGCTTACTCTCTTTGTCCGGAATGGAGAGAATTGTCAAAAAAGGAGGGGTTTGGCCAAAAGGATTAGAGGGTAGGTAGGGCCAGTTATCTATACTACTATTATAAAGAGAGAACTGTGTCCTTTGAGCCAGGTAAACTCGCAAAGTATACCTCCAATCCAAACATCCAAGACATATTTGAAAACCTCAGGGCAAGCAGAAGGACATAGTCCCTTGCAAGTACCGCCGGCCGCGACGTCTGCGTGATGACCTCATTTGCGCTCCCTGGCAACACTTCCTGAAATGGCGGCGAATCGTGCTGCCCGAGGTGTCCGAGGCTGTGCAGCTCTGCGGATCGTGCCCACGTGCGTGCTGACATCATTTGCGCTCCCTGGCAACACTTCCTGAAATGGCGGCGAATCGTAATGCCCGGGGTGTCCGAGGCTGTGCAGCTCTGCGGATCGTGCCCATTGACGGAAGATCGCGACCTGCTGGGAGGACTGCCGCGGCCCTGCTTGCTGCTGGGCGAAGTGGCGGCCTGTGCGGGCGGGGCGCCTGGAGCGTTGACCGGACAATCCCTTAGAGTGCGGACGGGGGTGAGTCCTGGAGTGACTGGTGCTGCTTCATGCGCGGGGAGCAGGAGGTAGCAAACGGTGAATTACAGGAGGAAAAGCGCCTGGAGCGGGACCGGCGGCTGAGGTAAGGCTATATTCATTTAAGAAATTAATCCTTGTTCTAGGGACCACTGTTGTTTAAAATATTGATTCCCAAGGTCCCTGGTCGACTTCTCTGGGCCCCCTTGTTGTTTTGAAACACACAATTCCCTAGAGGCATGTTAGGTTTCAGGATTAACTGGCACCAAGGAAAATCTTTGAAAAGGCATAAGATGTGTCGCACGAGGAGGGATGAGAATCTTTTATAGTATTTTATGGGGGAAGTCGTTATTGCCTGGAGTCTTACCGGAAGGGGAGAACGTTATCACAGCTTGGAACTCCTCTAGGGTTAGGGGCTTGTCCAATTCCTCCTGGTCAGTCTGTGAGCACAAGACGCTCGTAATTGTCCTACACAATGCAGCTGGAATGGCACTCCGCAGAGGAGGGAACGGCAATAATAGAGGTTCCAGTAGTAGTATGCAAATACTGCTACTATATCTACAGATTTAAAGACCAGTTGGCCAGCCAGCGCCCTTATGTTGGGAATCAATCGTGAACCCACCTCCCTCTGGAGAGCCAGAAGACCATCTTACCTGCCTTATTGCCCTGTTAATATAATCTATACTCTGAGAGGGCGGGCGGCACTGGCTGTATTGAGGCATTTTTCTCAGGATCTTGACTGTCTTCCAGTTGTTGTATTATTGCCTCTGTCTGAGCCCCCACTGCAGAGTACTCCAGGTGGAGAATCTGCTGATTCAGTGCGGCAATCTCTTCCTCTCTCCTTCTTTCTCTGCCAAGCATCATGGCGAACGCCCTACCCCAGAGGTCTTCAAACTTTTTGATGCCGAGACCCCCTTGTAAAACCTTTTTAGGCGTAAGGACCCCCTTCCGACAAAAGTTTCTAGAAACTGGTACTCCTCATCATCAACTTTTGACAACCATAAATGCGCCTGTTAGACCTCATCACATCCCTCCATCATTCATCCACCCACACTTTCACACATCCATCCATCCACCCTTTCATCCTTCCATACATCCATCCTTCATCCATCCACCCTTCCATCCATACATCCATCCTTTACTCATCCACCCTTCCTTCCATCCACCCATCATTCATTCAGCCACCTTTTCACACATCCATCCATCCATCATTCATCCATGCAACCTTTTATCCATTCATACATCCATCCACCCTTTCATCTTCCCATCCATACATCCATCCTTCATCCATCCACTCTTTCATCCTCCCATCATCCATCCACCCTTTCATCCATACATCCATCCACCCGCCCTTTCACCCATCCATCTACCCATCATTCATCCCCCCCACCTTTTCACACATCCATCCATACATCCTTCATCCGTCCACCCTTTCATCCTTCCATCCATACATCTATCCTTCACCAATCTATCCTTCATCCACCCTTTCATCCTTCCATCCATACATCCATCATTCATCCATCCACCCTTTCATCCATCCATTCACCTATCATTCATCCACCCATCTTTTTACACATTCATCCATCCACCCTTTCATCCATCCATCTTTCATCCGTCCACCCTTTCATTCTTCCATCCATACATCTATCCTTCACCAATCTATCCTTCATCCATCCACCCTTTCATCCTTCCATCCATCATCATTCATCCACCCACCTTTTCACTCATCATTCATCCACCCACCTTTTCACACATCCATCCATCATTCATCCATGCAACCTTTTATCCATTCATACATCCATCCACCCTTCCATCCTCCGATCCATATATCCATCATTCATCCATCCACCCTTTCATCCATCCATTCACCCATCATTCATCCACCCATCTTTTTACACATCCATCCATCATTCATCCATCTACCCTTTCATCCATCCATCCATCCTTCATCCGTCCACCCTTTCATTCTTCCATCCATACATCTATCCTTCACCAATCTATCCTTCATCCATCCACCCTTTCATCCTTCCATCCATCCACCCTTTCATCCATCCATTCACCCTTCATTCATCCACCCATCTTTTTACACATCCATCCATCATTCATCCATCCACCCTTTCATCCATCCATCCTTCATCCATCCACCCTTTCATCCTTCCATCCATACATCCATCATTCATCCATCCACCCTTTCATTCATCCATCCATCCATCATTCATCCATCCATCCATCATTCATCCATCCACCCTTTCATCCATCAATTCACCTATCATTCATCCACCCATCTTTTTACACATCCATCCATCCATCATTCATCCATCCACCCTTTCATCCATCCATCCTTCATCCGTCCACCCTTTCATTCTTCCATCCATACATCTATCCTTCACCAATCTATCCTTCATCCATCCACCCTTTCATCCTTCCATCCATACATCCATCATTCATTCATCCATCCACCCTTTCATCCATCCATCCACCCTTTCATCCATCCATTCACCCTTTCATCCATCCATTCACCCTTTCATCCATCCATTCACCCTTTCATCCATCCATTCACCCTTCATTCACCCACCCATCTTTTTACACATCCATCCATCCATCATTCATCCATCCACCCTTTCATCCTTCAATCCATACATCCATCATTCATCCATCCACCCTTTCATTCATCCATCCATCCATCCATCATTCATCCATCCACCCTTTCATCCATCCATTCACCTATCATTCATCCACCCATATTTTTACACATCCATCCATCCATCATTCATCCATCCACCCTTTCATCCTTCCATCCTTCATCCGTCCACCCTTTCATTCTTCCATCCATACATCTATCCTTCACCAATCTATCCTTCATCCATCCTTTCATCCTTCCATCCATACATCCATCATTCATCCACCCACCTTTTCACACATCCATCCATCCTTCAGCCTTACATCCATCCACCCAGCATTCATCCACCCACCTTTTCACACATCCATCCATCCATCAGCCTTTCATCCATCCACATCCATCCATCCTTCAGCCTTTCATTCATCCACATCCATCCATCCTTCAGCCTTACATCCATCCATCCACCCATCATTCATCCACCCACCGTTTCTGTGCCTCTCTCATGGGGGGGGGCCGTATCTCTCTGTGTCGTCGTCTTCCTTCTTTCCCACTCATGGGAGGGCATCTCTGTGCCTCCCTGCTGGGGGCGGGGGACGTGTCTCGGGACCCACAGCTCCAGGTGCACAACATCCATTGAACTCAAAGGGCTACACTACAGCCACTCCCCCAGCCCCCCCCCCTCTCCCCCCAGATCGTGTATGTGAGCCAGGCTGAAACAGCTTCAGGGACACACACACAGTCACACCCGAGTACTTGAAAGGTATTTAAAAGACCTTTTACTTCTTAATGAGGCGATGATGTTTTTCACACCTCGGTGTGAATTAGGCCTCCGCCATGAGCACCCTCGATCAGCCCAATGCCAGGAACTGCACTCTGCAGAATCTGCGACCCCCTTCCCAGGACTCCACGACCCCCCTGGGGGTCGGGCCTCACAGATTGAAGACCGCTGCCCTACCCTGATCCTCACCTGTGGGAGGTTCCTAATCTCCCACAGGTTAGGTCATGGACTGCAGATTGAACGCAAAGTAATCTCTTATCACGCCTTGGTGGAGATCCACAAGGGGCTTCTTTTTGAGCCACCAGTCTATATGCCTCACACCTACAACCATTTGGACCAAGCACTGAGGGAGAATCTTCACCCGCACGCAGTTTGAGAGGCTACTCTAGAGGATACGTGTTAGACCTGACATCATTGGCTTGAGTCTCTCCTCCATTTTTTTCTGTTTGCCTCCACTGTTTACAATGTTTTTGCTGGTATACTGCTTTGGGCACTGTGCCACTGCTGATCAGTGCCACAGTGCAAGTGCTCCCTATGTTAAATTACTGTATTGATTGAATTCCATCTTTGGCTTATTTGGTTTACTATCAGTCCCTAGTCTAGTGCACCAGGAGTGCCAGGGCTTGTAAATATAAATGCTGCTCGTGGGCCTGCAGCACATGTTGTGCCACCCACAAGAGCGGCCTAGTAAAAGTATGTCTACAGGTCTGCCAGTGCTAGACCTACGTGCAGTCTGGTACTGTCACGCTGACTGCGCAAGTACACCTACTTGCCAGTCCCCAAGCCTTCCCTTAACTTCATGTTAGTCACCCCTATGGTAGGACTGAGGGCAGGGTGCATTGTAAGCATAAGGTAGGACAAGCCTGACAAGGTTGACATGTCCTAATAGTGAATTACAGCCATATTCGTTTTCACTATTGTGAGGTAACCTGCTCTCCATTAGTTAGAATGGGCTGCCGGGGTTATTAATGCTATAATCCTAGCTGGCTCGGGGAGCATGGTGCAATGTCGAGTTTGGTATCCCTGAACTCGGGGGTTAATTACGCATCCATTGTTGTGGATGGTTTTTGGACTCTGGGTTTGAAAATAGCACTTTAAAAAAGTGGCTATTTTCTTGTCTAACTATTTCTGGTTTCTGCTGGTTTGGTTTGTGTGTGACAGGAGCTGGGTGGCTCCAGAGATCTGCTGAGTCAGTGTGGGATGAGTGGGACATTTGCATTGAGAGTAGGGGGAGAGTAGCTTCTGATAGCTTGCCCTGCCTGATACAATGCTGGCTCCACCTCCTGCCAGGCGACTGATGGCTCTGTTCCTGCCAGGGACGATCCTGGCCCCACCTCCTGCCGGGAGGCTGATAGCTCTGCTCCTGCCAGTGACAATACTGGCTCCACCTCCTACTGGGCGGCTGAGGACTCTGCCCTGCACAGTGAATAGGCCAGGTGCCTCTGCCTGGCTACACCCACAACAAACCCAGGATGTTGGGAAATTCCCCTGCATGGACAAAGGGATCAAAGCCAAAAAGGGGTATAAGAGAAGGACCCCTGAACCAAGACTTTAGATCACTTCTGACCAGGAACCCTGAAACCAAGGACAAGAAGCCTGCTGATCCAAGGACTTGCCTACCCCTTCTGCCAGTGTGCTGTTTGCTGGGGGGAATCCTGCATGTGCTTCTTTATTTTTGCCAAGGAACCAGGAGAGAGGAACTGTGTGTGTACTCTCAAACTTTGCTAAGAAAATCTCCAAGGACTGGATGAGTGCCAGTCTCCTGTTGAAGTCACAGGGCTAAAGGACTTCATCATTTGCTAAAAGTGCTTGTTGCTGGAACTTGTGAATCCAGCACCTCTGAAAGAAACCAGCAATCTCGACGCCGACGGACGTCGCCGAATCCAGCCCGACATCGTGAGTAACGGCTCCAGTGTCCCGCTTCCTCGACGCCGGCCGCCGGGCCCGATCGACGCCAGCAGCAACGCCAGTGAGTTGCGAGATCGGCTCCAGCTCCAAGTGACCCCGTGTCTGCACCGCTGCTGATCGCATAGACTTCGTGCCCTCTCGACGCCGTGAGCGCTGCTCACTCTTGCAACATCGACGACGCCGTATCCTGCTTCGCCTCGTGAGCGCTGCTCCTGCCCGACATCGATCGACGCCGCTGCAGGTCACCCAGACTCCGAGGTCGGATCGACGCCGAAGACGCGACGCCGGACATCTCGACGCTGCTGATCATCGTGTGCTTCGCTTTTCCAAGGTACTGTGTTGTGGGGGACCGTGTGACTCCGGGCTCGACGTAGCGCTCCTCGCGGTCGACGCCGAACCCTTTGGATTAACTTTGCCTCGACGTCGTGTGACTCCCGTGTGGGTTACATTGTTGCCAAGAACTGTGTTTTAAAGAAGAAGAGTTGCTTTTTGATACTGAAGACTTTTTGCTAAGAAGAAACTATTATTTTTCCTTCCAAGAGTATTTCGCTCTGGCGAAAGTGACCGAGAGGTTTGTGCACAGGTCAATTTCATCGAGGAAAATGGCCTGTTGCACAGTACTCAATCGGGTTTCCGTGCTAATTTTAGCACGGAGACTGCCCTCCTTGAAGTCACGGACGCCATCAGGGAGGAGTTAGATGCGGGAAGAAAAGCTATGTTGGTAATGCTTGACCTGTCGGCGGCATTCAACACCGTTCCCCACACGCTTCTCCTTTCTAGACTCTGGGACTTTGGTCTGCGGGGAACGGTGTGGAGTTGGCTCAAATCCTTTCTAGCCGACCGCCGACAAACAATCTGGGCGCCTCCTTACTCCGCCGAGATGTCACCGCTAGAAGTGGGGGTTCCCCAAGGTTCCATCTTGAGCCCCCTCCTTTTCAACATCTTTATGGCTCCTCTGGCGGTGGTGGCGGAGTCATTTGGCGCTCGAATTGTTTCCTACGCCGATGACACCCAACTCCTGTTCGCGAGCGACAGGGGTGGGTTGTTTGATGGCGCCCAGGTTAGGGGCTGACTGAGTGCGGTCTTTGAGTGGTTTGGATGTCATGGATTGAAGTGCAACTCCTACAAGTCGGAGTTGCTCTTCTTTGGCTGCACCTCCGAGCCAGACTGGAAACCCTGGTGGCCGAAGGACATGTCCACGCCTGCCAGTGTGTCCTTGAAGGCCAACAATCTTGGAGTCATTATCGACAGTGACCTATCTTTCGGACCACACATCTCTTGTCTAACCGGGAAATGCTTTGGCATCCTTCGGATGCTTCGTAAATTCCTTCCCCTAGTGTCCATCCAGCACAGGAAAATCATCGTCCAGGCGCTAGTGGGATCTAGGCAGGACTATGCAAATGTTTTATTTCTGGGACTTCCTAAATATCTGGTTAGACGCTTACAAATCGTCCAGAATTCAGCGGCCCGAGCCATTTTTGGTCTTTCAAGAAGGGCCGGAGCTGCTGATCTTCTTTCAACTCTACATTGGCTACCCATCGCCAAAAGGATCCTTTTTAAAACCTTGACCACAACCTTTAAGGCCTTACATGGCATAGGCCCTAAATACATTGCAAAACGACTTTGTTGGTACCAGCCCTCTAGGCCCCTTAGATCTTCCTCCTTATCCAAAATGACCGTTCCTATCATCAAGCGCGCCAGAGCAGGAGGCCAGTCCTTTCGCTATTTAGCTCCCCGTGCCTGGAATGACCTCCCGATTTCCTTAAGACAGGCTTCCAGCCTTCTCTCCTTCCGAAAGGCCCTCAAAACCTGGCTCTTCCCTTAACTGGCTTTTTCTGTTTTTATGTTCCCTTCAGTTGTTATGTTGCTCCCTTTTGGTGGGTACCTTCGCTAAAGCGCCGGGATGCTCCGTGGAGTGGCCGTGCGCTATAGAAGCACAAAATTAACATAACATAACATTTATTAAGACTGTGGTATATTTTTATCGTTATTTGGTCTTGTGCTAAGCCTTATATAAAAATCCTTATTTTTATAATACTACTGTGTCCTGTCCATTTGTAGTGTATTCACTTTATTACTGTATGTGGTCATAAATGCTTAACCAACAGCCTCTGGGATAAGCCTGTCTGCTCTGCCAAGCTACCAAGGGGGTGAGCAGGGGTTATCTAAGTGTGTGGTCCCCTTGCCCTGACTAGAAAAGGTGTGTCCCTATTTGTCAGAAGTGCATACCTCTGCCAACTAGAGACAGCCGGTTCTAACAATAGGGGACCCTGTACCATCATCTAAGGAGCATGAGGGCACAAAGAATTACTCCAGTCTGGAGCTACATTTATGGGGAGCTGAGGAATACATGAAGGACCGCTGAGGTTGTGTTTAGGGACTTAACAAATACAGGAATAAAGTCTCCTCCATGATTCGAACTGGAGCAACTCCTCTGACTGCAATCTGTATAGGTGGTAAGTATACGCTACACAGAACCCAGGGGGCTCCCTCTTTCCTTCCCTCCAACCATACATTGTTGCCTTGGTGGTCGAGGTGGGAAGAAGTAATGACCAGGGGAAGAACTTGTGTAGGAGTATTGCCACCACCCTAGAGTCTCTAGTAAAACCAGATCGCCTGAGGAGTGAGCATTTAGTGCCCAGCAAATGGATTTTCTGGACAAGAGGATCTCCAGGTAGAGTCTCTTCGCTTACCCAGGCCTAAAAAAATCATGAAAATGTTACTAGACCTGCAGGTCTAATAACTTCAATAATTTACCTCGCCCATAAACTGATCTCATTATGTTATTCTAGGCAAATATTTTATTTTGGATTCGCCGCCTTCTTGATTATCACATATCACATATGTGAGCACCCTCCTATATGTGAGTTCAGCAGTCCTGCTGTACAAACAAATTCGGTTTGATTTACTAGACTAAACGTTTGCTCCATGCATAATAAGAATCTAGCCCAATTATGGGGTATACTTGACCCCTGACTTGCCTCTTAGTTCACTAATAACATTGCCGTACAAGCAGAAGGGATATTTCTCAATTCATCTTCAAAAACTCACCTTCAATAAATATATTACTAAAGTATGAGGTGGTGCGATTTCATTTTTCAGATAGGACATTTTCCATCGAAATGGTCAAAAAAGTTGCATTAACTTACATCTTTAATTATAAAATTATATAATTTATAAACCCTAAACTGTTGAAATTGAAATCCGGGAGCGATCTATCCCTTTCTTAGGGTTCTTAATAAATTTGGTTATAGACTTGGCAATTTTGCTATCTATTTCCGGGGTAAGAGCTACCTTCCCCTCAAAAGACTGCCTGGGGCATTCTGCATTTACCTGGCTCATACCTCCTTATCTAAGAGCTTTCTATTTCATGCATCCCCAATATTGGGTCACAGTAGCTACCCATTAAGCAGATTTAGGATTATACATCTTCCGGGCCAAGCATGTCTTCTGGCTCCTTAGGGGCTTCTGTGTCCTCTGAATCCTCCTCAGGGGTATTCTCCTTTTCTTCCTTCATGTCTCTTAAGTGGTTTAATTGCATTTTGTTGAATGCTTGATGGCATCTGCGGGGAGTGGTAGTTGTGTTCTGTACTTTCTTAGCTTAGTGACCAATTTACTTGTCCCCTGGGCTACCGCGATCCTGAGCGGCTTTCCTTCCTCCTTCAGGGGGTTCACACTGTTCTTTGCCATCAGCATATTTACCTGTATTTGCCAGCTTTGCCTTCCAAGAGGCTGTAGGGCAGTGGAAACTGTCTTCTCTTAAGAAATGTCTATAATAAATAAATCCAGGATTTGTAAAATGCAGCAAATCACCCATGAGGGTCTCAAGATGCTGAATTGTAGGCAGAGGGAGATGAAGTGATTTGCCCAGAATCACAGGATGTTGATGCAGAGAATCAAACTAGATTCCCACCGGCTCCAAAGTCTGCAGCTCAGGCGGTTATGCCACATTCTCTCCCATGACTATTGCACCTATGAAGTCCTTAGCAAGAGGAAGGAGGATCTGTCCTACTTGCTGTCCTCAACCTCTTAAACTATACTATAGAGATGCCCAACAGTCCATGTGTTCTCTGCTCCTTCTGGTGATGCGAATGGTGAATTGCGCAGGAGGCGTGGCTGAGAGGCCTTATGTAAGCAGAACCTCTGGCACACAGAGTGGTCTATTGCCACCTTTCCTCCCCGGGGCCTTGCCTCTATTTTACTGCACGATCTACTCCCTAGGCTTACCGCATTCGGTGCGTCCACAGCAGCTAGTAGACTCTCTGGCTCCGAGGATGACGTGAAAGGCTTGCTCTATCAAGAACAGAATCCTGCCTGCCTGTTTCAGTTTAACACTAAAACACTGCTCAACATAGAGCACTCAGTCACATTTTGTCTGCTGACATGCTATGTTTCAGCTGACCAAAAATAACGCCATACAATTTCCACGAGACTCAATAATAAAAACACTTATCTGGCTGCTGAGCAGCGACGAAAGGGGGCATACCTGTCATATATTGTCTTGTATGGTAAAGGGACTCTGCTGATTGGTAGACATTGTTTTTTGTACAGCAAAGATTTGTAGAACTTGTGGTGCTTCTATTGTTAAGTATACTTTATTAAATGTGTTAACTTTGGACTGCTGAGTGATAAAATGAAGAAAGTTAATGCATAATCCGAAGCCTCCGGTCCTGACACAAATTTGCACAACTACATTTAGTTTCCCATGTTTTTAGGCACAGTGAGATCTAGTGATTGTGCCGGGAATAACCATGTTTAACCAAGTTGCGAGGCAGGATTCCAACCAGGGTCCCTTGGTTTTAAAGTCACCAGCTCTAACCGCTAGGCCACAGGTCCTCCTTACTTGTTTAGTTTTTTCCAAAACCCCAGACCATGTTGTTGATCATAGCTGCCTTTTTGTCCAGGCAGTGAAATAGATTAATATATTTAACTAGGATAGACTGGTCAGTTGTTCATAGAGGTGAAAGGTAGTGAGGACCGCTTAATTGCTTTCTCACCAGAGTTCTTCCAGAGCTCTCAACCTACAGATTTTTAGAGCAATTCAACACTGTGTTCTTGATGATCCAGGAAATACTGAGTCTGCTCTAGCAGATTAACGATGTTTTTAAGCCACACGCCATTTCTCAAATGCTTTGCCGCCACATGCTGTCGCTTGGGATCAAGCCTTTCTTGAGCCATAAACTGGTTTTACTGCCCTTTGCCCCCCTGACATCTGCATTCTCATACCCACCTGCCCTCTATTTATTTTCTCTTATCCAGCTGCATCTCAGAACAGTATGGGCGCCCAACGTCCTCCTAATTGTCCTTTAAATTAGGTCAGCGATTTAAAAAAAAATTATGTAAGGACACATGGTTATACAGGACAGTTCAGTCAACTTTTTCATCGACCGTTTCCCAACTATTAGGCCCTACCTTACTATATTTCATGCTTCTCATGCATTACACTGGCCCGTGGAACTACTGTTTTTATTGAATGCAGTGGTCATCTTTTACCAATGAATGCTTTCTGTTAAAAGCAGTGGCATTCTATAGCCGTGACAGGTTTTCTGTTCAATGCATTGGCCATCTAGAGCCATGGCTGGCAGACTTTCTTTTGAATAGTGTCCATTTGAGCCTTGGACAGACAGTCCTATAGATATTTAAAGTCCTTAACCTCAACCCAGAGTAATCTTGCCGGAAAAGAACATAAAACCACCATGCAAGTAAAGTAAGCAACAACCCTAAAGCATTCCATGAAGAAATAATTTAGGGTCTGTGGGCACAAAAGCATTCTGAAAGAAGTTAGATTAATAAAGATTTTAGAGTGTGTGTTTGTGGTACTGTGCTACTCTACCTCCTCTAACTTCGTTTTGCTTGTCTCTTACAGAATAAAGTTCGAACTGAAAGACAGAAATTAACATCTGAATTTGCGAGCCTGCGGCAGGCTGTGAATTTCCAGGAGCGCGCTGTTTTAAGTAGACTAGACGAGGTGGATAAGACCATTGAGATGGCATTTAAAGCAACAATAGCAAAACTGGATAATAAACTATCATCACTGAATAAACTTATAATGGAGATTGAGCAAAATGGTCTTCGGCAAGCAGTTGGATTACTTCAGGTATGGAATTATGAGCTCACTTTTGGTGCTGTTTTTTTAGGTTATGCCTGCACATCGCTTGCGCTGTGCTTGTGAAATCTTTTGTATTAAATACAACTTAAAAGTGGCTTACATTCCGCCCTCTTGCTTTCTGTGCTTGTCACTTATAATTTGGGCTCCCGGTTTTATGGTATTTATTTTTTTAACATTTCCGTCTGTATAAATCCATATTTACTTTTGGGCCATGTTTTCTGTATTTATCCATATTTATTTTGTGTTTTGCATATACATTTAGTTGTAAAACTGTACATTTCCATATTTATTTAAATGATAGACGCACAGTCATACTTTGATGTCAGTCGTGTATTAGCTTATTAAGTTGCCAAATATTACAGAACAGTCCATTCACCGGCACATTTTAGCATTAAACCATAAATGTTAGTTGACAAATTCAGTTATTTAAAGAAATGTCATCCTGTTTTTCAATTTCCCACACTGTCCATCTGCTCAGCTGTTGGGCTAAATTCAGGAGAGACAGCACAAAGAGTCACTTCATTTTTAAAAATAAATGCAGACAGAAAACTGATTGTTTCTGTCGGTATTTATCTGTAAAAATCCATAAAAACGGAAAACAGGGAGCCTTACTTATAATTCCTCCATTTCTATTGGCTGTAGCACACTGTTTCCTGTGTCCTCGTGTTGTTCCTCTCGTGTGTTTCTTTTAAGTTTCCCAGCACCAAAGTACTGTTTCTATCCGCTTTTTTGGAACTATTTTTGAAAAAAAGTTTTTAATTGCACAGCACGCATTTGGAGCATCCATTACAGCACCTGGCTGCACGCATTTCAACCTTCAATTCTCCCCGGTCTCATACAATCTGCATGTGCCTTGTCAGTTTACTCTCATTAGCTTTGCCGCGGTGACAGCCTGACTTTATATGGCCGCCTCTTGGAACGTTGCCTTTTTAGCTTGAGCCTAGGCAGCGCATGTATCCTCAATAGGGTCTTTAATTACTCCCCATCTATTGCCATTCATTATTTATTGTGCTTGTCTTAAATTCTTACTTTTTATTGGTACATTTTTGTACCAAAAAAAGGTTTTGCTTGTTCTTGTTAATGGTAGGATCTGCTCGTGGGGCCTTTTTTCTCCTCACTGCCATCTCTGCTCTGTGTTAGGGTCGTCAACACAAAGGAGCAGAAGCGGGGCACTCAGAAGATTGCATACTTATCACCCACACACACACTGTACGATGCACAAAGCCACAATTACATGAAGGGCTGTTGTGTTTCACGTTTGATTTCTACTGATAGGACCCCACAGGAATCGTAAATGGCTAAAACTTGATGAAACTAAATTCAAGGAAGCCTTTGTTGAAGCCAAACTTAGCAGAGTCCTGGTAGATTCTACACATTTACCGGCCCAGCCTACCAACGTGGATTTAATGTATAAAGAAATGGCATCTGATGTGCTGGTCGCGATTGACCATGTTGTGCCGCTAGCAAGGATTAGGCTGTCAGAAAATAGTAAGGGAGCCCCCTTGGTATACTCCTGCCTTGAGAATGGAAAAACAAGCTCTCCGTAAATCTGAGCGTCTTTGGAGGCATCTTTTAGACTCTGCTTCCAAATATGTATACAATGCTAAATTAGTACTCTATAAATCATCTGTGCTGTAGCTAAGTCTAGTTATTATGAAACCAAGATAAAGGATGCAGTTGACATCCAAAAGGAATCCTTTAAAGTTCTCGGAGCTAAGCTGTCCTAAAGTACCTAGTCCAGACTTTGACCAGGCTGAGTGTGGGAAGATGCAGGAGTTTTTCCTGACTAAAGTCAAAGACCTTATTTCCAAAATAAACAGCGCCTGCCTCACCTCTGTCCCACCGTCGGAAGAGGAACTACTAATGCCACAAACCAATTTTTTTGTTGGACTTTCCCCCTCTTGAGTCCCACAACTTATTTCGTATTGCACTGAAAATTGTCTGGTTCGCCCGACGACCCTTGTCCCCGAAAGTGTTTCAATGCATTATGCCTGCCCTTGAAGGGGATATACTATCTATACTGAACACATCATTAGCCAGTGGGAGGGTCCCACTCAAGCTTAAGGAAGCTTTAGTTATCCCCCTTCTTAAGAAGGTGGGAGCAGATGCTAAAAATCCAAATAATTATCGACCGATTTCTCAGCTCCCTTTCATGGCTAAGATCTTGGAGCAACATGTGCTCTGTGCTCTTGTTGGGAGCTGTGTTGGTTTAATGCGGCAACTCTGGAAGTTGGTACATCTGCTATCGATTTCAACTAGACAGACTGTGGTGACTGCGCTTTTTCTTTCCCGTTTAGATTATGGGAATGCAATCTATCTTGAGCTACCTGAAGCACTCCTTAAAAAACTGCAGGTTGTTATGAATGATGCTGCGAGGTTAATCTATATGTTACCTAGAAGCGCTCATGCAACCCCAGTATTGAAGCATCTGCAGTGGCTCCCAGTGAAACAATGTATTGAATTCAAAGCTTTGTTTTGCACATAAATCACAGTATGGCACAGTCCCAGAATATATCAGGGACCGTCTGAAGGCTTATGCACCCAGCCGCCGCTCCGCTCATCAGACTCAAGTCTTTTAGTCAGTCCACGGTTTAATGGAGCTAGACTAGGTGGCCGAACCTTTTCCGTAGTGGCTCCCAAACTCTGGAATAAATTACCAGAGACTCTCCACAAAGAAACCAGGCTCTTACCTTTTAGGAAGTGCTTGAAAACAGTACTATTCAGAGAAGCCTATGGTTAGCTTCCATCTGTGGTCTGTTTGCCTCTCTCGGTTCTTGAGTTTCTTTTTTTCTGCTAGATACTGTAGTGCATATGTATTTTGAACTATGTTAACATCTTAGTGCTTAGAGACCTTGGGTGATAGGCGCTCTATAACTATAAATACAAATACAAAACACAAATACATGGCAATGAGGCTTAGCTTATGAGCAAAGGTCAGCTTTTCAATGCTTGCTCTCTTTAAAACACTTTCGGTGCTCGTTGTCGGCTTAACATCCTGTCATTCTGGACACATCATGTAATCTTCCCGTGCCTTAAAAAGAAAATGAGTGTGACGGTGTGCAGTGTAACTGGTGCTCATGTATAGCGCTCCAGTACCTTCAGGTCGAGTTAGCACTGTACAAAACTGAAAAAAGAAAGATTTGCTGATGTTCCTCTGGTCTGCTTCATTCTTTAAGCCCCTTTGAATGTGAAAGCTACTTTCTTTCGCTTTTTGCACTGAGTGTAAGTGTTTTCTTTCCCTTGCTCTAGCGTATGCTGCTTCCCACTTAGCGCACCCATCCCCGTGTGTTTATCTGGTTGCTTTCCCACCCTGTCACGTGGTTCATGTGGCCATTGTCGTTTTCCCTATGTTAGCATAGCCCGTTCCTGACTGTCTTCTGCTTTGCACATGTTACTATACAAACTTATTTTGCTTTGTGCCACACTGTAACTTTCACATAGAAAATGCTGTTTTTTTTGCATTCTGATCTTTCCTGGGATTTAGTCTGAACATTACAGACCAGGACAAACAACAATGCCCCATGTTATTTTGTTCTGATCAGCCTTTAGCATCTAGACAAAAATTGTAGATGCAGCTGTTGTTTGGGAGCATGTACTTTGGTCGTATAGGTATACACGGGTGGGTAACACATACACTTGGAAAGGGATCTTTCTAGAGAAGGGAGGGTGACAGCACCTGTGATGTAGATCTTCCATCTATAGACTGAGGTACCGAGTCTGCTGCTAACACCCAGAGGTCTTCTGATATATAATCATTTTGCTTCTGTGGAAGGGGATGGAGGTTAGGCTACACTGTCTTATAATGACAGCACCTTTTATGTTGTACGGACTTCTTGCTATGCTAACCATATTTGTGTTAGTCATTTTTCTACTTGTTGTGGAACATATACCGCAGACTAGAGCACAATAGTTAAAATAAACATTTTAAACTTTTCTCGTGTCTCTGACAGACCTTATAGTGGACTAGTAAGAGAGTGAGAGCGAAAGGGTGTGTTCTGCAACCGCAATTCCTGAGAGGGTCAGCTTTGTGTTCTGGGGTCTCTAATCACTTGTTCCTCTGTGAGTGAGCAGGAGGGCAAGTGAGACACTGTAGCTAGTCTGTGTACCCATGACCCTCTGGCTCATGGGTACACGGATGGTAGGATGACTCTGTCCCTACCTACTAAGGTTCCATGATCCCAAGCATAGGACTGTGACTCCGCAGAATTCCTGCAATAACCCCTCGATTTAATAATAAAAAGCCCTGCCAATGAGTCCCTTCTCACTGTGCACATCAATCTCATTTACTTGTTTCTCCGAACTTCCTCACACAGTGGACCCCTGCCTCTAGTGCTGTACTATTTACTCTCGCACTGAACTCCCGCCTCTAGTGCTGCATACTCCATTATAACGCTGCACAACTGCTCACCAAGCAAAATCAGATAGGCGAGAACTAGTGCATTTACCAATGGTTGTTCCTTCTGGTTTCCTTTGGGGGCACCGACCGAAGAGCTTATTTCAAATGTTGTACAGTATTTTCAAGTATGTTATTCAGGTGTAAAAGTATGAGGCACCGGGAGTCCCACTATAGCACATTATTTTAGGTTAAGAAGACCTTTTTGATGTTAAGGGAGAGCAGGCATGCCTAAGGTACACAAGACCGGGCCAGCTCTGAGAGTCGGTCTCCTAAGGGACCTCCAAAGAGGAATAGGTGGAGATCAAGCTACGGGCCCCAAAAGCATCAAAGCCAAATACACACATATTTGGCAACGGTTCAGACTCTTACATTCGTGGACCAGGCACCAACATCTGTATCCCAAAAGCGTACCCAGGCAGAGGCAGAGCCCTGCTTCAGAAGGAATCTAGCATTGAGCCCTGTGCCATTAAATGGTTTCGAGGCACGACTTACTGGCCATCCATTTTTGATGCCAAAGGTTACATCAAAACTGGCTTCAAATCTGACCGGACAATCGAACACCATTTAAGTCTTTATCGCACAGCAGATGCCAGCGGTCCTCGACTCTGTGCAAAATATTTTACTCCTCCACCCTTCCATCAGGAGGATCTTCACCGAGCCATCCACAGCCAAGCCTCCACACACATCTTTCTGCACCCCACAGAAGCCCAAGTTAGCATACGAGGAAGAGCTAGCTTTCAAAACATCCATGCTTCTCTCTGAAATGGTTACAAATAGGGGCACAGGTCCACTACCTACTTACTCCAAGGCACTCTTCTCCTCCACACCAAGGCACACTGCCAGTGATTGCCTGCAGTTGCTATGTTGGAAGGTAGCCTTCCTTGTGGCATTCACTGCCCTCCGATTAGTGAGTTGCAAGCTATATTATACTATTCATCTAGGTCTGTAGGTATCTGATCGTTCTTGGGCCAGATTTGCTGCTATGGTGCTCTTTTCAGAATATGTTCTTTTTTTTGTTTTGCGGCTCAAGATTGTGTCCACCACTTTGGAACAGTAAATTAAGTTTAAAAAAATGGTGGCAGTGTCATGACACACGTACACATGTACATCACAGACCCATCACAACACTTGGATTAATGTGTCATAGCAAACATGCACACATGCTTCAGCACCACATGGTCGTTACACATAGAGACCATCTTGAAATAGGTGTTATTTTCATACTGGTCCCAGGAAGTTTTGGCGCATTAGTTAGCTTGGCTATTTTAAGATGAGTCCTATAGCCCTTGCAAGTTCTTGTATGCGAAGGCTTTAAGTGTAAGGTCACAAAGGTCACATGTTGTTGCTTTACCTAAAACTGTGTTGTTACTGTACTGCGGCCCTGTTCCCATTTCTGCGTTGTCACAATTTTTCCAACCCCTCTGCCTTCTCCCACATTAATATCTTGCCCCTTCCATGTTGTTGATTTGCCCTGTCCCCTCAGCCAGAAAAAAAGCTCTTTGATGTGGGCAGTGCAGGTCATATAAATGCATTTTTGTTCGAACTTTTAGCCATATTGCATGACGAAGCAATAGCTCTCTTGTATCCGAGACCTATTGGGTTTGTCATTGCTTGTTTACTATATTGTGTTCTATAGTGCAAATCCCACCCAGTCAAAGGAGCGTGTAATAGGCTTTGAAATACGTTTAAATAACACATAATGTGGTGCTCTTACTGAGCAGTGCGAGAGAGTGGTAATTGAAGTTGGAAACAGTTGGAGGGATGACATTAGGGCATAGAGCGTAACCAATGAGTCCGCCAATGCAAAGATGTAAAAAGACGAGTGGAAGAAACCTATTGTGAATCAGTTTCAGAGCGTTGACAAACAAGTACAATAAGCATTACATTGAACTGTTTCTGGGTGCTGTTAGCAGTCACATCCAGCAAGATGTCAGCTATGCATTGTCAAATACACACAAGTGTTAAACAAGAGTGTCTGATAAAAGGTAAATTAGGTAAAGATAGATATGTGATTGACTTTATCATGAAAGCTGGCCATCACCAACCGTGCGCTTAAGTAAGGCATGCACATAGAAAAAAATGAACTCTTTCCTGATTGGGTGCTTGGACTAGTGCTAAGATTGGCTGTAAGGTCCTGGTCTCCTATTGGTTCTAGATTTTAGGGCTAGTGTTGTGATTGGATAGCGTTGGGGCTAGGGTTCCCATTGGCTGAAGGGGTCACCTGATTGCAAGGGCTATGAAAAAGGCTAGGCTTAGGGCGTCTCAGCCCGGGCGTCGAGGCTAAGGGCGGAGAGGACAAGGATAGTTGCCTGTTGGAGCCTGTTAAGGGCGGAGAGGACAAGGGCAGTTGCCTGTTAGAGCCTGTTAAGGGCAGAGAGGACAAGGGCAGTTGCCTGTTAGAGACTGGTCGGGACTAGGGCCAGAAATGCTGCCCTATTCCCGTTTAGAAATACCCCAAACTCCTTCTTACTCGTCCAAAAGCCTCCTCCTATTGCTAAGACCTAAAAAAAAAAGTCTTTCACTCTTTTATCCCTCCACTATCCTTTTCAATCGAAATTAACAGACTAACATGTTACTTCTCAAATTCCATGTTAAACTATACTAATCTACTACCCAAATAACTGAATAACATTTCCACTACTCCAATGACTTCATATGTTTGTTTTTTTACTATACTCATTTTCAACAGTAATCCTTTATGGGTTTGGAGTGGCATGCTACTCGCCAGAAAAGCGCTTCAACACCCATCAGGGGTAACAAGTGCTATATGAATGCAAATCTTTCTTTCCCTTTTACCCCTCCGCTATCCTTCTCACTCCAAATAACTGACCAATATCCACCACTGAAGTTACTTCATATTTCACCATATTAATTCACCACTAATCCTTTGTAGGCTTCCTGTAGGCTTGAATAGCGTGCATCAACAAGCGCTATATAAATACAAACCTTTGTCCTTCTCTATGCTTCTGCTATCATTCCAAATCCAAATAACTGACTAACCTATCCACCACTTAAAATGTACTTGCATGTTTCACTATACTAACTCAACACTAATCTCCCGGAGTAGCGTGCTACTAGCCGAAAAAGCGATTCGCCGCCTCGTCAGAGGTAGTAAGCGCAATAAAAATGCAATTACAATACAATATAGGAAGAGTATATTTAAAGCATAAAAAGAAAGGGCGTTCCAGACAAGTATTGGGAAAGCATTCGAGATTGTTGAACAAGTTTCTGAAAATGATCTGGTGATTTATTTTTTTAACCATATATTATTGGCTTTTAAACAATAGCAACATACATGCTCCTTCTGAGGCTCGTATCCAGCAACCAGCATACGTGAAATGCCATTTACATTCTCTGGTACATTTCCTTCAACATTCCCTTTGAAACAAAACTAAACCCCCCCTCGAGTTGTGCTTATGTAAACATGTGAGTGTTTCTACGTCCTACTGGTTTCTCGTGCATCAGTCTCTCAGATAACATGCGCTATAGTGCTATAGTGCTATAGTGCTATACCCTCTGATGTCGTTAGGCTGAACGTCCCTCCTGCCCATCCTCTCTTTCTGGCTCTGCCACTCTCAGAGTGCTCGCTCCACTATTGCTGTCCTGCTCATTCGTCACCTACTCGCACACTAGGCTTTCCCATGCTCTAGCCCACTCCATCTTGCCTATTCCCGGCTGGCCTCTCTGAGTAACAATCTGCCTTCCGCTCCTGCCCAGCTCTTTTTTTTTTCCATGAGATAATCCATGGCCCTCCCAGCGCTTTCCAATGTCTGGCTATCTTCCTCTTGGCCAGGACATAAGCATTGTCCGGAAACTGAAAATGATCTGGTGATGGTGCCCTACATCTTAAAATGTGGGCTGCAGGTCGATCTTTTGTCTTTGTGCAGCTAGTTTTTTGATTATTCAGAAATGGATAACATTGGAGTGAGGTAGCCATGAGTTTTGAAGTGCAAAGCTTTATAGGTCAGGCAGTCAGTTCTAGCATCAATGAGTAGCCATATAAGGAAAGGAGGAGCTCTCACATCAGCATGTAGGGCAGCTGTAAGTAGAGCCAGTCTATTTTAAGGAACTCTGGTGAAGTAAGGAGGGCTGAGTCTTAATCAATTTGGGAAATTTCCAAAGCTTCTACTCTGAAGTCAGGATGCTCCTTGAGGTGAATGTTTTCATGCAGGAGAAATACAAGAAATCTAGCAGTGTTAAGGTTTGGAGTAACACCAGTATTCTTAAAGCTATGGCGCATGTTGTCGCTACTCGCTAAACCACATCTAATCTCAAGCAATCATAAGGACTCTATTTTTGCATTACTAATTATCGTGATGTATGTCAGAATTACTGGCACTGGGTACAACAAGGAAGGCGTTTTACTATAAACATTGCTTTATTTCCAGAATATCATGCATAGTTTAAGAAAGTAGTTTCAACTGCAGTGTTAATTGTTCTTTGTTTCATTATTGCAGAATGTTGTGGACACTGTCACCAGGTAACATATTTTGCTTTCTATTTGGTGCTTGCAAAGTGAAAATTATTGCTTTTGCCTATTGAATGTTTAACATTTCAGTCCGTTTTTTCAATGCAAAAAAGTATGTAATTGAATAATTTCTGTAGTGGTGGAAAGTTCTAATTGAATTTCCTGTGGGCTCCTTTTTCATATGAAATTGAGTAATTCACAAAACCCAGTCTTATTTGATCATCTTCAGCAACTGAACATGTCTCTGCTCCTTCAAGAGTGGAGCTAGAATGATTATGACTAGAAGTGCCGGCATACTAGTTCCACTACTAGTTCAGTTATAGACCACGTGATTGTTTCCTCCCATATTGTTTCTTGTTGTGCTCCCCCTAGGATTGAGGTAACTCCAATTAGCGATCACAATTGTATTATCCTGGAAACCACCTTCTGGGGAGGAAGTTTAGTTAAAATAGGGAGTACTATCACTAATGTGGAACCCCACAGACAAACGGTGTCAGACTCAAATGGGTAGGGGACAAGGCCCATGAATTAATCGTCTTTATTGTCAGGGACTGTCTGGTAGATATTAATTTGATCCTTGATAATGTTACCGATGATGAACAGGTTTTGTCCGCTTTTAAAGGGATTAATCAATTAATCGATGCCAGGTTCACGCGACCGAGCAATGCCAAACGTAGAAATGGACCGAGTTGGTTCGATCACATGTGCACCACTTCATTAACCAAATTAAAAAGTGCTCTTGCCCAAAAGCCTAGAGACACTGGTCTTATTACAAAATAAGATTAGAATATAAGAATACCCTGAAAAGGAGGAAATCTGAGCTACAGCAACAAGCCTGGGATTCCCTCAACCAAGCTGCTGAGCTATCTAATAGTACCCTGTTCTGGGCCACGGTTAACTCCCCTTTCCTTAAGGATGAAAATACTTGGGAGTTAACATCTAATGTCCCTAGTGATGAGTGGGTAATACACTTTTCTAACATTTTTGATACTAATAGTGGCGCACTTACCAACCTTAATAGTTGGACCGCTCTGCCATTGGACATCTCTGTGGATGAGGTCGAGCTTGGCAAGGGGGGGAAAGTCCAAGGCCCTGACGGGGTGCCTATCGATGTTTATAAAGCGGCCCGAGAGATGTGGAGCCCCCTTCTGGCCATCGTTTTTAATGCTGCAGTTTGCTCCAAGGCCCCCGATACCTGGGGGAATCTATCATTATCCCGATATATAAAAAGGGCAGTAGGTCGGATGTGAAAAATTACCGCCCCATTTCCCTACTTGACTCTTCAGTCAAGATTATGAGCAGAGTTATGTTGGTCAGGTTAGAGGAATGGGCCGAGCAAGAGGGTATTCTGGCCGATAGCCAATATGGATTTAGAAAGGGCAGGGGTACCCTAGATCAGTGTATTAATCTTGACCTACTGATCGGGAAATATACTGAAGCTAAACAAGGCTCTCTTTATCTCTGCTTTGCAGACCTAAGTAGTGCCTTTGACTTGGTAAATGTAAATGTAAATGTAGTTGAGCTTATATAGCGCACAGCTACCCGCAGTGGGTGTCCCGGCGCTTGCTTAGGGAACCCATCCTGATATTCCCCTGTGGGTATCCACAAGGTGAAAGTCAGGCATCCCGCCGCGAGGGGCCGTTGTGGGGATTAAGCAAGCTATTGCCCAGAGTCGCAGAGTGTGAACCCGTGAGTCGAGAAGGCAACGGAGCGAGAATTATCGAGTCCGTGGAATTTTTAGCCCAAGACCCGCCACTCTCTTTTATGGACAACACTGTTACAGCTAGGTGCGCCAGGGGGTATAATCTTCTTCTTAGCTAGGCTTTATGGGAAATTACAAACGTACGTACGTTTCGGCCCTAATGGGGAATGCACCCCGAAATTGAGCATTAAGACAGAGCTGTGTATTGGCCCCCCTCCTTTTTATCTTATTTATTAATCGCATTGATGTTATTTTAAAAAACGTAAATGCAGATGCCCCCAAGATCAAAGGTGTCTCTGTGCCGATGACGCTGTATTGCTCTCAAGAACTGAAGCGGTCACTAGATTTACCGGATATGGTTTTGTTTGCTATTTGATAGTAAATGATTATGCATGAGACAATCCATTTACATCAATATTGTTTTGGAAGTATCCTCTCCTGTCCATAGAGGACCATATCTGACAAAGAGTTTCTTTGTTTGGAGAGTGTTTAATCATATGCACTTTGATGTTTTCGTAAATATGTGCATAAAAACTCCTGGGTAACCTTTTTTTCCTTCAGTTCAAACAGTCTAAATGAATACAGTGGTTTATATTAAAACGCCATTTCTTTATTATTGCAGTGTTCTATCTCAAGCACTGTGAGTGGTGTGGTGGTTCTGAACTTTTCCTATTTGCAAAGGCAGGACAGTTAATATACAATGTTTTTTTTTTTTTTTTGAAATATATTTTTATTGCAGAATCATGAGTAACCAAGATCAGCAGGTCAACCTATACACTGATGGCCCTCAACAAGTAGACAGATAGTAACATAATACACAGCCGATTAGCCCACATCCCTGAGGCTGGGCGGCACATCAATGAATCAGTTCGATGGAGGCACCCCAGTGTGTGCCCTATTCGGGCCATAGGTCGAATGTAATATATTGTGTCTGCTTTTACCCCATAACAACCCTCTCGTCCCACTCCATCCGGCCCTAGGTCATTCCACTGTCATTCCTCCTAAGCGTCATAACTACCTCCCAGGGCCACCCAATTCCGGGAGGCTGCCGCTGGCCGGCAACTCTCCACCTCCGTGACTCCCTCCCAATGTCCCCCCCTCCCCACCAACTGCTGCTAATGCGGGCTCCAATATTCCTCTCCTGCTCTAGGGTGTCAACTACCAGGAAGCTCTGACATTCGAACAGTCCCATGGAACCCCTTCTTATACCTAATCGGACTCTTCGCCTTCAGTTAAGTAGTCCCTTAAAGCCTGCACCACCAGCTCCCAGGACCGCGCCAGTTCTAAACTTTTCTCGTTACCAGTCCTAGTCGCTTGACGCATCCTCAGCACACTCTCACAGCCCGACCATTTCAGCAATTCATTCCTCCATCTCCGCACCGACGGCCCCTCTTTAGACTTCCAGTGCCAAGTGATTTCCCGCTGTGCCAGTATTAAACCCAACCCAATGAATTTACTCGTCACCTTGGTCTTTTTAGTGTGCGTGAACCAAAGAAGCAGACACGCAGCCATGTCAAAGTCTACCTCCCGATCCGTAACAGCGTTCAGGAGTTCCCCTACCTCAGACCAGTAGTCCCCTAGTCTTGGGCATCCCCACAGCATGTGATCCAGATCTACCGCAGGCACCAGACATCTAGGGCACATGGCGTCAAGCACCTGGAAGTGTCGACGCAACCTCTCTGGGGTCAAGTACGCCCGATGGACAACGAAAAAATGCACCTGTTGAAACCTCGCGTTCCTCGTTCCTTTCCAGGTCCTGTGCAGCACCTGAGCCCATACGGAGTCCGGGATTAATTTACCTATGCTGGCCTCCCAGCGCGACTTCAACTCAACCAAAGGCACCAGTCCCTCGTTTAACAATCTGTTGTGGAGGCAGGTCACCGCCTTGACGGTGCCCGCGGCCATCACCACGTATTGGCACACCCCCGTCACCTCCGGTTCCACCAGTCCAGTCCCCCAATGCCGCTGCATCGCCGCGGCAACCGCCGCATGCAACAGGAAGGTACCACTCGGCAGGCCGAATTGCTCATGTAAGGTCTGGAACGGGGCCAGCGTCCCGTCCACATAGAGGTCTCCCACCATCTGCAAACCCAGGTCTTCCCACGCTAACAATTGGGACCAATCACCTCCATGCGGCAAGGCAGTCAACATTCCCAACGGAATCTCCGGTGCATACGGCCGGCGCTTCCCAGCCCTCTTCAGGTGCCTACTCCAACACAATCTAAGCGTCCTCTCCTCCATCGTAAGATCCCTATCAGCCAGTCTCTGTTGCATCACGATATACGACAAGACATGTCTGTGAACACCAATCCCCCGGCCGCTATCAGGCCCCCTAAATTCCCTAGCCACATTTTGAGTCAGGACCTGGAGCTGCGCCGCTAAATAATATAACTCAAATTCGGGGACTGCCATCCCCCCCTCAGATTTGGGTCTCACCAAGGTAGTCAGTGCCACCCTTCGGCGACCCCGGCCCCAGAGAAAGCCAGTCACAAACGTCCTCAGCTCCCTAAAGACCCCCTGCGGGATCCATACCGGTAACGTTCTAAAATAATAGAGCAGCCGCGGGAGTGCCACCATTTTCAACAGCGCAACACGACCCAGCACCGACAGCGGGAGAGACGCCCAGAAGTCCATACTGCCCCTCAACGCTCGGATGCAGCGCCCCACATTCCCCTCAAGGAGGTCCGCTGCGTCATGGTAGATGCGCACTCCTAGGTAAAGAAAACAAGAAGGCTCCCACACTACCGGTCGCGTGAGCAGCGGGCAGGGCGTGGTCTTCCGCAACGGAAACACACAGGTCTTAGTCCAGTTCACCCTGAGGCCTGAGAGCCTCCCGAACCTGCCCAACATGTCCACTGCGCCTTCCAATGCCCTTCCAGAGTCCGCTAAGTACAATAACAGGTCGTCAGCATATAACGAGATATAATGCAAATCAGGACCCTGAGCTAATCCCTCGTATAGAACACCTGATGTAGCCTGCGCTGCCAGCGGTTCCATAGCTAGGGCAAAGAGCAGAGGGGATAGCGAACAGCCCTGCCTCGTGCCCCTGCCGACCGGATAAACCTGAGAAACCAAGGTCCCCAGCCGCACCCGCGCCTTAGCCGAGGAGTAAAGTACTCTCGTCCAACCCCGGAACCCCTCCCCAACTCCGAACTTCAGCAGCACGCCATCCAGAAAATCCCATTCCAAGCTGTCAAATGCCTTCTCGATATCAACCGTCAACACTACCGGGCCCCGTTCCGCCGCAGCTGCACTATCAATAACCCCGACCAGCCGACGGATATTCATCGAAGTGCTCCTAGACGGGATGAAGCCCGCTTGGTCCCTATGCACTAAGGAGGTCATCAGCGGCAGGAGCCTGGTAGCTAGGATACGACTCAAAATCTTGTAATCTACAGTCAGCATAGACAATGGACGATAAGAAGAGACATCCAATGCATCCCTGCCCGGCTTCAGCAGCGGCACTACCAGCGCCTCCCTCATTGAGTCGGGCAACCGCCCCAATTGTCTCGCTTCCTCATACACAATCTGCAGCCTGGGTGTCAACACTTCCATAAATTTAGCGTAGAACTCGACCGGCAGTCCATCCACCCCAGGGGTTTTGTTCCGTGCCATATGAACAATAGCCCCTCTGATTTCCGCCAAGGTGATAGGCCCCCCCAGATCCCGGGCTTCCTCCTCATCCAGTAATGGTAAAGGGATTTGATCTAGGTAATCACCTATTTCCGAAGTCGTCGCCTCGAGGTGGCTGGCATACAGTTCTGTATAGTAGGACTGGAAGCGCCCCAGGACCGCTGACTGCGAATAGACCACCTCCCCGTCCCCCTTTCGCACACTCATGACCAGGCACCCCCTAGGGTTCGGATCAGCCAGCTTCGCAAGGAGCGTGCCCACCTTATCTCGTTCCTCATGCACTTTCACAGCATACAGTTTGTAATCATAGCACCGCAATCTCTCCGTCTCAGTCGCCACAGTCTCCTTGGCTTGCAACAATCGGTTCTGAATCTCCGGCCTCTCGGGTCTCTGCTGTTCCACCCCTCTCAGCACTTCCTCCGCTTTCGCAAGGTCATTCAGCACTGCCCCCCTCACTGTCAGAAACCGCCCCATACATACCCCTCTCACCACCACTTTCATTGCATCCCATTCAATCGCTCTAGTCGCTGTCGACCCAGCATTGTCCACAAAATAGCCGTCTATGCCCTGGCGGACCGTGTCACAGAACACCGGGTCCCCCAGCGTCTCCGGACGCAGTCGCCATGTAGGGACTGCCGATCTCGCCAGCTGCCATTGCATAGAGAGCAACAGGGGGTTATGGTCCGAGATGGTCCTGGACAAATACTCAGAGCTAGTTACCACCATCGCCAATGACTCGCTACACAGTACTGAGTCCAGTCGAACATGTAGATCATGCAGCGCAGAGAAATAGGAGTAATCTCGAGTTTCGGGGTGTTGCGCCCTCCACACATCCACCAGACCCCATTTATCCTGCCAGTCCCGCCTATGGGTCGCAAGTCGGCGTACTGGGGAGTCCACTAGGGGCGGGTGTGACCTGTCCATCAGCACATCAGTTATGGAATTAAAATCCCCTGCCAACAATACAGGGCCCGCCAAATAATGTGCCAGTGACCGCGATAAACCCTCAAAGAAGCGTGCCTGATCAGCGTTGGGGGCATAGATGTTACACAACACCACCTCCCTTCCATGTAGCCGTCCCTCCACTGCCACATACCGGCCCTCTGGATCTATCCTCTGACTCGTGACTTGAAAAGGCGTGCCCGCCCTAATCCATATCAATACCCCTCTGGCGAATGCCGAGTAAGTCGTGCCAAACACCTGGCCTCGCCACCTCTTCTGCAACGCTCCACATTCCTGCTGCGTCAGGTGAGTTTCCTGAAGCATCGCTATTTGAACGCCCCGCCTCACCAGGTAGGCGTGCACCTTGTGGCGCTTCACCATAGTTCGAATACCCCGGACATTCCATGTGACACATTTCAGATTAGGTAACGTCCCCATAGAGCATTAATCCCAACAGTGGCGCACGCCAATAAGTGTGACCCGCATTGCAGCAACGGTACAGC
Source organism: Lissotriton vulgaris (assembly GCF_964263255.1). Classification (NCBI taxonomy): domain Eukaryota; kingdom Metazoa; phylum Chordata; class Amphibia; order Caudata; family Salamandridae; genus Lissotriton; species Lissotriton vulgaris. The sequence continues at coordinate 1,901,526,481 of NC_141693.1, forward strand.
CCCTTCAAAACATGTTCCCAACACCCCCTCAAACCCCCCCCCCCCCAGGACAGGGCCTAATAACCCAGCTTCAGCCCCGTTCCAAACCTTAAACACCCAACACATCACTCTAACCTGTGGTCGTCACCACAGAAGACCTTAAGGGTCTGATGAGGGCTGTGGAGCCCCTAACCAGGACGACAGAGCAACCACCCCGCGCCCGTAGCCCCACACTGCTAGTGCAGCCCCATACCTGGCAGTCCAATAGAGGTCAGGATTGTCCATCCTTTCAGGCCACCCAAGAATGTTCTGCAGCCCCGAGCATCATCCATTGAGGATACCATCAGACGTCTGTGGGGTGACCTCCGGTCCCAGCCCTCCACCCACTTCTGAGTCATCATCACCGGATTTCACTCCTTCTTCCTCCGATGCCGAGCCTCTGGAAGCGTCCTCTTGCTGCGACCCCGTAATGCTAGCCGTGGCCTCCAACGCACTCTGTCTATCAGCCAGCATTTGTGCCTCCCTTTCGGCCCGCTGGCGCCTATTCCTGGAGCGGATACGCTGGGACTTCCTGACCCTGGCCGGTTGCTGCCGATCCCTGGCAGGCCTGTGTGCACGATCAGTCCCTGCACGATACAGTTCCAGCCAGGACCATGCTTCATCGGGTGTTTGGAAAAAATGAGTCCGGTCATCAACTATGACCCGCAGCTTGGCCGGAAAAAGCAAGGAGTATTGGATTCCTTCTTCTCGTAGCTCTTTCTTCACCGCCAAAAAGGAAGCTCTGCCCCGCTGCACCTCCTGCGTGTAATCCGGAAAAATCGTCACCTTGCTGTTATCCACCTGGAAGGGCCCCAGGGATCTCGCCCGTTGGATCAGCAGATCTCGATCTTTGTAATGCAGCAGTTTGACCACCATCGGTCTGGGTGGCCTGCCCTCCAGGGGTGGTTTAGCGGGCACCCTGTGTGCCCTCTCCAGCGAGAAGAAGGGGGACAGGCCCTCTGGCGCCACCACTGTCCGAAACCCGTCCTCCATGTAGGCCACTGCATCACCCTTCTCAATTTTCTCCGGAAGCCCCACCACCCGCACGTTGTTCCGCCGGTTGCGTCCTTCCGCGTCCTCAGCCCGACGCTCCAGGATCGCCAGTCAATGAATAACGTCCTCAATTTTATGTTCCGCAGTGACCACTGCTGGTTTCAGCTCCTGGAGCAGTTGTTCGTTGGATTTCACTCTATCAGAGAGCTTGGCGTGGTCCGCTCTCAGAAGGCCAAGCCCCGTCGCCACCTGCGCTATGTCCTGATGCAGTTCATCCTTAGTGGCAGTGATCGCGGCCAATATAGCATCAAGGCGGAGATTCAGCCTCTGTTCCTGTGGCGATGGTTCCGTCGGGGGACCGCCCTCCGTGTCCCCTGACCCCCTGCCTCCACACTCAGGCGGCCCGACGATGCCATTTCCCTGCTCGGCCATCTTGAGCGCGGGAAACCCACCGCGCGAGCAGCTCCCACTGAAAACTGCCAACGGTGGCGGTCCCTCCTGACGTTCCGGTCCTAGGCTCACCCTGTAACGCCCAATGAAATAACTGAATGAGCGTGCCTCCCCGATGTCCAGGCCAAACACGTCCTCGCGGGGCCAGCCGCCCCTCCTCCGCTCCCCGCCGTCAGCCTCCGGTTCAGATGTGCACTTCGTGCAGTCCCACCAACAATCACAGTGCGCCTACACGGTTGGGTCAAGAGAGCAAGTCAATCAGCAGGCAAACACTGGGCTGATAGTGGCCCTTCACGCCCGGCCCCACTGCAGGTCCTGCAACTCCTTGTCGGGGGAGCGTTTCCACCCTCTGATGCAAAACGTAGTCCCTCTCGGACAATGCACAATGTCCCAGATAGAGCCGTGGGACACAGGCTAACCTCGCTTCAGCGCACGTTGGGGCCGAGAGGCAATGGCGCTGGCCCAGCGCGCCCCCGCCGGCCACAGGGCAGGTCCCACCCCGGCGACCGGTCCGCCAGCCGCCGCTCGGTCAGTCCGCCCTGCGGGGCGCCCTAGTGCTGCGGGCGGCTCTCACTTCAACACTCCGGCAGCTCTCCGTCGGTCACCGCACTTCAGCAGCCTCTGCTGCGGCGCCCGCAGTGGTCGGGCGGCCTCTCGCTCCAGCCGCACCCTCGCCCGCTCAGCGCTAGCCGGGGCCCAGCTCTCCAGCCGGCCGGGAAAGCAGGTGGGGGAGGGGCGCCGCCTACCCCCGCTTACCGCGCCGATCTCCGCTGCCGCTCCGGTCCCACACCTCCAGTCCGCTCCTCAGCTCACCGCCTCGGAACAGCCCTCTAGGCGCCTTCCATTGGTCCCGCGCCTCCTCAGCACTCAGCCCTCGGCGCTCTCACTCCGTCGGCGCTGCCATCTTGCGCCTCGCACCAGCCAAACCGGTCTAGTCGCCTGGTCAGCCCACACTCGGTGTCTAGGGGCCCGACGGGGTTCAGATGCAGCCCACTAGGTCAGCGACCCTCCAGGACCTCGGATTCCGCCGCCAGGTAACCCGGGGCTCGGGTTTACAGGAGAAAGTACGGGACTTGGCGCGGAGCAACTCGCTCACGCAGCCATCCCGGTCGGCGCTGAAACCACGCCCCTCAGTTAATATACAATGGTCCAACAACTTTCCCCTCACATATAGTTTCTCCTGAAAGTTTATTTTTATTTTTCTCATTTGTATATTCCCATTTCTTCTGGCTGTGTTAGTGAGATTTAACACCACAAAGCCACAGCCATTCTCTTTGTCTTTTTTCTGTAAATTGCAGGATGGACTCGGACACTTGTGCTGTTATTTATTGGTGGCTTTTAACTTTCATGTGAAAAAACCTGTGTAGGCTTAGGATGTACAGATGACTTTCAAATACCTGGGATGGTTGCTTAGAATGTGCAAACACGATATATTAAACGGCTAAGAAGAGATTTTATATCCGCTCTTTCATAGGGCCCAGACATCCTGATTCTCATTCATCACCCCTCTCTCCACCCCCAAAACAATATTGCTTAGGCAAAAGTGCAGCTTGCCTTTGTAAAGAAATATTATTTGAATTAGCTGCAAGACGTTGACTATCCTGGTGGTCCAAGCTGTACAAAGATACATGAACAGTACGAACAATGTCAAATCAAAAAGGAATTTCTTTATATATAAAGGAATGTATCCAATAAAAGAGGCTTAATAAGTAGCTTTAACCACAAATCTAGGTCTATCCATGTGTTCCATATATGGTAGTCGTATATGATAATCCAAATGAACAGTGCCTAAGTTTCCAGTGGCACTGTCACCTTCTCACCTTTTTGCCTTCTACTTTGCTTGTGTCTCTTTCAGTCACCCATACCCCTGCTTATTGTACATATTTGTTCCTCTCCCTGCTTCCATGTACAAAGACTTTCTCCCTTCCATCTTTTCTCCATGTTTTCCCATGTTACTTTCCCTCCGCACTTCTCCAGGCATTTTCTTTCTCACCATCTCTCCTCCCCTGGCACCACTCTAACATCTTGCATGTTCTCGTTACCTTCTACCTTTCCGGCCCACCCTGTGTCTGTCTCCCTTGCCCATGTCCTAATCTGTCCTTATGCCTCTACCCATCACTCCTTGTCTACCCCTTCACATTGCTCTTGGCTAACCTCCCTATGGTTTTACTCCTGCTCTACCTGGTTTTGCCCCTTTTATTTATGTGTATATATATTCACAAGGGCAATAAAGTTAACCCTTGTATCGAGCATACACACAGAACCACTTAACATATGCACACATAGCAAGGACAAAATTGATCTGGCGGATTATATATGAAAATGCATGCCAAACCTATTGACTTTGCAAATGTTTGGCTTAGTGAAATCCGGTGAGGTCATAAGTGGACTATAGTGAGAAAATTGCTTGTGTTTTTTAGATGGCTATTGGGCGCTTCAATGTATTATGTATTGCTAAGTTGGTGTCATATTAGGTGCATATTTAAATTGCTAATTTTTAAGTTCATTTGCAAATCATGTAGACATTCTATTCTACTACTTTCTCTGTATTGTGGTAACTTCTGTAATATTTATGGGTAGGACTAGTGCTGATCTTTCAAGTTCACTATGGGTACAGACTCCAATTGAGACCAGCTCATGGTTCCTTCTATTGTATTCTTCTGAATAACTGCTTTCAATATTTGTAGATTTGGCAGTGTTCACGGGTCCTAGAACTGTAGGAGGAAGACCTTGAGCCATATTTTACAATTCCCCTGGACTCCTAAGCTGTTATGTTCAATGATTTCTCTTTTACATGTGTTATTTGTAGTAACAGGCCATGTTTCTTCATACTAGGGACAAAGATCCTCTTTTTCAACAGCCAGACCCCGTTCAAGCTAAACAGAAAAATAATCAGCAAGTTGGAAAGAAAAAAAAAGAATCTCCAAACAACCAGATGACCAATTTTAGAGGTAAAAGAACATTTTGTAAATTGTGTACCGAAATTGAAATAAAACAAATTTTTACTTCATATGTTGGGTTAAAAATTCATTGATTGGGTTCATACACTTGCAGATTTTAATTATTTTCAGAACTGCAAAAATACCAGAATTACCTTTAAGCTTTGTTTACACAAAATGAAAAATTAAATATTCATTAAAAAGTGTGAAATGGCAAATACGGTTGTTTGTCTGGATGAGAGGCCTTTCTAGAAACACAATTACATGGTCATTATTAGTTGGGAAAGTCATTACTTCATTTTATTTAGCTGTTTTTTCAGTGGTAACATTTTGACGAGTGGCATGACATTGTACATGACTCTTAAATCCGCTGCATGGCACAGTACATTCCAGTGAACCAGAATCCTAAATGGGCTTCCAACATGAATGAGTTGCTTTTAAATGAGCATCCCCATGAACTCTCCGCATGACACTGGACATCATCCTGAGACCAGCTGTATGACAATGGCATTTGTCAGAAACTAGGTTTCATAATATTGTTCTCCCCACCCCCATTAGAAAGCTGGATTAATTTAAGCATTCGCAGTGTGTCCGCTTCATTTTTCATTCCACTCATTCGTCGACATAAGTTGTCCGATGTGCTTTCTTGCTGTTGTCTCCAATTTTTGCAGCCATTATGCCTCCTCTTTTCTTGAAGTGCTACTCCTGTGGGTGAACAAATTATGCCACAGACGTGTGTGCATGCAATCTGCGTCCAGTCTTCTCACTCTGCAGGGGACTGTGAATTATACTCAAACACCAGGCTGGGTCCAAAGCTGGCAGCATATGTCTAATTGCCACTTGCCTCTGTCAGATATGCGCATGTCTTGTATGACCTGTCTTAGTTAGTTGCGCCCCATGTTCCAGATGACCTCAAGGGTAATTTTTCAGAGTTGTTGGGGAACAGTCAAGAAGACCTCCGACACATTATCAAATTGGGGCTGGACACTGCTGACTGGGTGGTTTGGTCAAGAAGTCAACAGTTGCAATGTGACATCATACTTGGCTTCACATGTCCAGCTTTTCTTTGGCCAAGCTGGCCACCTTTATGGGACCTCCTTCTTGATCGCACCTGCCTCTTTGAAGATAAAGCTGACTCAGCCTGGTACAGGTTCAAGGTCAGCAGTGACTGTTCTATCCCTAGGACTGCAACATTTGTCTTGTGACTACTGGCACTTTTGCCACTTTCAATGCTCTCTGAGCGGGCTTTCATTTTCACCAGCGAGAGTGGTGCAATGCCAGCAAAAGCAGCCCCAAACCTCCCCAATCTTGCAATATAGGGGACGAGGTAAAGCTAGAATACTTGGGTCCCAGCACTCTGGTATCTCCTCCTCTTCCCCAGCACAAACAGAAAAATAGCTCTTTTATGCTCATATCAGAGTATTGGGAACCTATGGGAGTTTGGGTATCCACCTTTTTGTGGGCCTGGAAGGCCATTAAATAAGAACAGTAGGTCCTTCAATTCATGGTGAAGTTATGTACTACCATTCCTTCGGCCTTCTTTCCCATTCCCATCCTGACCTTGTTGCTTGCTCGTAGACCATCTCACCATCTTACAACAGAATGTCGCAGCTCCGCTCTTGAAAAGAACAGTGGAGCACATGCCAGAACTGAAAATTGAGCAGGGTTGTTGGACACAATAATTCCTTGTTCCGAAGAAAGATAATGGTCTGTTCCCAATCCTAGACTTAAGGTCCCTGAACGTTTTGCTCAGGAAGGGGAAGTTTGCAATGTTTTTTAACAACTGGGTGTTTTGGACACACTGGCATATAAATGTACAAAGTGAGCACAAAACAAGATGCAGACCATATCACCCTGGAGTAACAAAGCATACATGCATGGTGATTGAGCCCAGGATGTCACTCTCAGAAATTGGCAGCTTCTTCTGCAGTGTCAGGATTTCAACCTGTGCCCCTTACTCCTCCAGCCTGCCCTTGACTCCTCCACATGTAGTCTGGTCGTAACTGCACTATGAGTCTGTCCACTTTGTTGTGAATGAGAGCTTTTGAATTTGTAGGTCCCAGTCCAAATACATCCCTGCCTGCCCAAAATCCTATCCAACTTCTCGGCGCAACCCCTAATTAAATAACTTTTGGCCCCTATACAGGTGTCCATCCTAGCAATCTACCGGGTCTTGGTTGGTAGGATGGGCGATTATTTATTTTTAATTTTTTGCATGGATAGTCAGTTGAAAGTTTCTGCGCAGTACTCTCATGGAACCACAGACTGCTTCATCCTCCTCCAGTGACCAAGCTGGATCCCCAGCACCAGGATGCTTCAGGGCTCGAAAAATCATAAAAATGGAACTAACCGTACATCTCCTCGACCTAACTGAAATGCACTTGAGCAGTTGACTCTGAAAGCTGAGCAAATGTGACAAGTTAACGAGATTTAAAAGCATTTTTATTGCTCATTCAGTTTGTGAGCAATAAAGATGCCTTTACATCTTGCTTTCTTGTTACATTTGCTCTGCTTTCAGAGGCAGAGGTCAAGTGTCAGTTGGTCTTCCTACTCGCCAGAAAGGGCGAGTAGGACCTAAAAAGAGCTTGTCATTATTGAATCTGACTCACAAATGCAAGTGGATTTCTGGAGCCCTGCAAGATGCTTCTAACCTTCAGTCAGGCAGAGGAGTTTGAGTCAGTGAGCTTGTGCATGCAGGTACGATTACCAGCTTCCGTACATCAGAGTACTTGTGTGGGAACAGAGTACAGTTTTTTTTTTTTTCTTCATCTACTACTAAGCCTTCTCCACTTCCAGCCCTGTCCTTGGTGTTGACACCAATGTTATATGCACCATGCAAGTTTGTGGGTCTGGTTGTCTTTAGTCTCTGGTCAGAGGTGCAGCTGTGCTGAGTCCTTTGGCGCCGTAAGGCCTTTGTATGTCTGAGCTCAAGTGATTTAAAAGGCCACACACACACACACCCTTTAAGGGGCCTGTCTTCCAATCTCACATGTGACAGGCAGTAGAAGTAGATCTGTGTGAAATCTGAGGCTCCTCCCTGAAACACCATCATATATAGTATGGAGCAGAGTTAGGGGAACAGCCTTATCTTTATTTCCCCGCAATACATCGTGCAATTGTTTGTGACTTACACTCAAAAGTTACCTGAGTAGTGAGTTAATCAGAAAGCTTTCAAAAGGTTACACCAGTAATACTCAAAAACTGAGCTGCCCTTGTTGAGACCATTTACATTGATTTTCTTCTGGCATATCAGTCTTGCTAGTTTGTTGATGGTTCACTTCTGGTGTGGCCTAGCCTTTTTCATTCACACTTTCTTATCTACTCACGGACGTCCAAAGAAAATGGGTATTAGCCCCCTTCTCCCCTGCTAGGATTGCAGATCCTTTTAAGGTCCTGCAAAGAGAATCTGCCCTTCTGCAGCTGCATGTTTGGTTGTCCCCTGCAGCTAAGAAACAGTACAGATAAGTCAAACACCATAAATGCATCGTGCTTTCAGGAAATCTGTTGTTTCTCAGTACATTAAATCAAAATACCAGCTAGCAGAGAAAAAGGACATGCACAATGCTAAAAAGTGCACCTGGTAATTCTCCTACTTTAATTCTACTTGTGCCTCCTCTTTATCAATGTATCTAGTTTATCGTCATATGCCAAGAAAGCATATGAATTATAGATTTCCTCATTCTCCAATGCGATCTTCCCACTCAGATGATGGGAACATTAATTCCGCCTATTCTCCAGCATCCTTAACTAGCTCTCATTGACGTTTCTCCTAGTGGATATTAAGATCACCTTTTATTTTTGCCAGAGGATCAATAAAATTAAACATCCCTCTGGAAACTCATCAGATGCAAGTTTCTAAATCATGGCAGTGCTTCAACCCAGAGAGATTCCCAAACCAATGTGACTGCTAGTACCTGGCTTGCTTGATTGGGCAGCGAAGTTCCTGATAATGGCTGTGGTCAGGTCTGCAACACCTCACTTACTAAACAAATACAAGCTACCATGAGTAGCACCCTGAGATCCTAAAGTCAGAACAAAAGCCATTCTCTCAGCAGTAAGACCTGCTTCGGCCACGGAATCATGGGCACCAGCTGACAGGAAGAGTAAAGAAATGGATATAGTGGGCAAGAAAATGGGCTGTATTGTTGCTATGGGCGTAAAAATGGACAGTGTATTTGCCCGCCTATACTATGACTGAGAAATATAAGATAAGCAGAGGGGTTTTTCTGAACACCTGCCTAGACACAACATTTTGAGGAGGTGGTTTAAAAAGGCTGCCTGGTTTCTAGCCAGATTACCAGCACAACCACCTGAGCTACAGTTATGAAAGTAGTCCACAGAGTTCTTACTCGCTACTACTCTCAAACCAGATCCGTAATTCAAAATATGCAATCTGCTTTTCTTAAGTTCTTCCAAATTTTGTCAGCATACTGAGAGATGTTCAGAATAAAGAATTAAGCAACCATGATGGCGATAGGACAGGAGGAAGAGAAGAAATTCTTGAAATGACAGTACAGACCATGGGATATCAACAAAGGGTTCACTCCCCTCATTTGTCTCAGCGGCAGTAGGCGCACCGTTCAAAGGGCCATAGATATTCTTGTCAACAGAGACTAGAAAACCTGGAACACATCCGTGCAGAAAACCTGGAACACATCCGTGCAGAACCATTCTTCTGATTCTTCAGGACAACCTTCCTCAAACAGTCTTCAAAGACTCCTCTTACCCCAGTTCCTCACCTTCTCCTTTATGCCCTGTATTAGAAGTGGTAAGGAAGTGGGTGCTAAACTTCCGCATTTATAAAAGTTGCAAAACATTCAGACAAGTGGGTGTTGATTGTTGAGATGGTTACTCACTGTGCTTCAAGGAATCTCTTACATCTAAGACTCCAAAGCCAGATTTGAAATTCCATCCAATCTGTTTAAGGAGACCACGTCGTCATTGTGACCGCGAGTTATAGAATCAGCCATTTCTCCCCTTGGAGGTAAGGCATATACTAAATATACTTTGTAGTTCAAAACCGCAGCCCGAAAAAGCCATCTAGACCCATCTTAGATCTGCGATTAGCCAGCAAGTAGATCAGAAGAGAGCTTCTCCATGCTAGCATAACTTCTTATCTTTCCTCTACGGAATGGGTAGTCTGCGAGCTGTGGACCTACTGGATGCTTACTTCCACATTCCAGTCAGGTACTTTTTTGGGAAGTTTGGGATAGCTGTTAGTATGTATAATTGGAAAGAGTGGACTTGGGAGCCTCTGAGATCCTGTGTTCTCTAGTTGGTCACTGTGAAACCTTCCTAGAGACTTCCTAATGGCTGAGATGGCCATGCACTGTGTGAGTGTATTGATGGTTGGGTGGGAAACAGCCACAAAACACAAGGGGACTGTGTGGTCATTAATTTTAAAAATCCTCAGGCAGTATGCAGTCTAAAAAGCCAGAAACGCAGCCCCCCAGGGCCCTCCCACTGAACTATTTTTACTCCCACTGCTATATACCAGATGGGGTCAATACTATCTTAGATCCTGGTGGGTGGCTACTGGAACATCCGAATACTGGCCATAGGTATCTCTCATTTAGACCCTTGCTCTATAACATAGCCGTAACAAACAGATTTGGGGTTCTGGAAGAAGTGGATTGACAAGTACTGATAATGGGAACTGGTCAGGGAAGAGGTCTCCTGGAGAACTAGAGGGGCTCGGTTGTAGTCAACCAAGCCAGTCCACCAACCCTGGGGAGGGATAAATCCAATGGACCTGGATATATTAACACAACAGGTGACCGGTGGAGTAGTAGGGTCACGGGAAGAGCTCCCTGGACCACTAGCCTCCATAATCCCCGATCCCTAAACATCAGCGTCACAAGGGCGGAACAACCCATCAGAACATTTGGTAACCCCCCTCCGCCCTAATAGAGGGTAACTAAACCCCAGACATCCACGCTTTTGATGTTTCTATTGACTAGCACAACACAGGGAGTAAGCTGAGGGTCCTATCTTGGAATGTTGCTGGTCTGGAGGCAAGATGGTCGCATTCCACTCCTTCTCCCCTCATCAATCCATAGATGAGCAGAGTGTGATCCACCCAGGAGATGAAAGCGGATGCCTGGTCTTTGGGTCAAGAGATACAAGGCAGCAAGGCCAGACGCTGGACAAGCATATTGTGGCGGGGATCTACTGGGGACATTATCCAGAAATTATTACTCCGAGCCCAAAGGAAGCTTACGGTTGGACTCGCGCTAGCGAACAAAGTAATCTGCAGTATGCCGCAGCGCAGTGTTAAAAGCAGCGAAGCGAAAGAAGTGGGCAAGGAGACAGCAGGCTTGAAACAGCCGGGAAAGAGAATGGGAAGGAAAAAAAAAGAAATGACTCGAAAGCTCTGGCTGGAGCCGGGAAACCTTCGGGCAGAAAAGCAGGCAGCGAGGCACTGCTCACCTCGAGTACACAACGCGATAGCGCTCTCAGTAAACCCATGCCACTTAAACAAAGAACCAAAGAAAACAACCTGCGCCAGCCCACAATGGGGGAAAGTTTCGCTAGCATACCTGCTGGAGATGCTGCAGTCGGGAAGCTGAAGCGTGGAGAGGACTCAGTCGGTCTGAACGTCCTCGTGGATGCCGGTTCTGCCGTTGCTAAGCAACCAGTGAAGGCGGCAGCGGAGCAGAGGCAGGAACCAGAGAGTAGCTCAGAGGCTCGAGCAGAGGTCTCGGCTGAAGTCGGAGATACCAGCATTTCCGTGAGTACCTATGGCCCCGTGGGAAGGATCCGTGGCCCAAACAGTGGGGGAGAAGATGGAGAAGGCTCAGGAGGAGGGACCGCAGTACAGTCACCGCAGATAGTAGGGCACAACGCGATCGAGGGGGCTGTAGGGGAGAACAAGAGACTGGAGCACCGGGAGAGTGGGGAAACTGCCCGATTATGGCAAATGCAGTAGCAACCAGTGCCCCACATTTAAGCACATACCAGGGCAACCTCAGTGAGTGGGGGCCGGCGGTGCTGCATCACCGGACCGGTTCTTTTCAGTTAATGAAGACTCTCAATCTGTTGACAGTGAGGAGGAGTGTTCAGGGGAATTCACGGATACAGAGAGTAGCACCTCAGCTCAGAGAAGTACTCAAAAAAAAAAAAAAACGACTGTCCAGAGGGAGACCTACCCCCGCAGATAGCCCCGCAGACCCCTCAAAGAAATTAGACTGGGACTATTCAGCCACATCAGACTTACCTGGAGCATGATGGCGTCACTCCCCTGCCTGGAGCTCAAGCCTCTCTCCAAAAAATTCAGAACACTCTGAGAAAGATGAACAAGCGGTTTCACGAGGTGGATGAGAGGGTTACCCAAGTTGAGGAAAGGACTGGGAAGCTGGAGGATGACCTTAATAGTCTCAGGACTCTCAAACAGGATCAGCAGAAAGTGGCGGATGATGTTCTATGGAAGCTAGAGGATTATGAAAATCGCCAGCGGCGGAATAACATTAGACTGCTGGGAGTGGCGTAGGGTTTGGAAGGGGATGACGTTAGACTCTTAGTTGTGAACCTACTAAAGGGGGCCCTTCCGGAGCTAGCGTCATGGCAATGGGAGGGAGAAATCCAGAGGGCACACCGTTTCCCATTTGAGATCGGGAAAGGCCAAGCAGGGACTCAAGAGGGCAGACCAAGAGCTATCTTGATTTACGTTGGCAACTTTTTGCTGAGGCAGTTAATTCTGGAAAAAGCCAAGCCAGAGTCCAAGCTGTCCTTTAGAGATATAACCTTTTTTGCCAGGCCCGACTTCTGCCACGTCACTGTTGAGCGCAGATGGAGATCATATTGCTCCCATACAGGCTCTGGGGTCGGAAGCTTATTTACTGTACCCAGCAAAACTGAAAGTGATCACTAAGGGGGTGGTGCAAATGTTCTTTTCGGAAATTAAGGCCAAGGAGTACATGGTGAATGTATTGGGTTTTAAGGGAGGATGAGGCTCGGGGATTAGTCAGGGGTAATTTCTTCACTATACTACTTTGTATCCTGGGTTAGGTAAACACTCTTTCTATTAGTTCTTGGAATTAGTATGTGAGAGGGGGGGGGGGCGACAGCTGCATTTCCAAGCGCCCACACATAGGCCATGGGTGGCCTATTTGCCTGTGGGGGGGTGGGAGGGGGGGGTAGAGAGGGTGGGTTAGAAGGAGGGAGGGAACGGGGGAGTGGAGTAAAGGGGCACACACAGCACACACGGGAGCACCTTCAATTTAGCATCGCGTATGTTGGGAGATTGGTTTGGAAGCTGGGCCAACCTTTCGTAGTTTTCTAATGCATTGCAGAATTGCTTCTCTTAACGTCTGTGGGTTGAATGATGCACAAAAAAGGATCCGAGTTGCAGCATTTTTGAAGATAATGAAGCCTGATCTGGTGTGTTTGCAGGAAACACATGTGGAGGGAGGGAAGGGTTATTTACTCGAGCAGCTAGGGTTTTCCGTTTTAGCCCACACCAAACAAGGGGTCAAGACAAGAGGGGTGGCTATTTTGGGCCGAGATAGGGAATGTATAGTCGGGAGAAAGCTCGAGGATCAATGTGGGGAGATGGGTGATCGTTGAAGTAGGATTTAAGGGGGAAAAGTTTACCTTGATTTCAGTCTATGGATCCACAGGGGATGACCCAGATGTATTTGAATTTCTTGATTTAGAAATGGCAAATTGGCCCGAGCCAATTATTTCTTGTGGAGATTTTAATCTTAATAGTCCCTCGGGCATTGAGATTCAGAAGAGACGGCTACAGCCGGAGGAAAAAAAGGTCACACAGAGCCATAGTGGATATGGCACAGCATAATACTTTAATAGACCTGTGGGCAAATTTATGTCCACAGATGGACAGTACTACTAATTTCTCAGTCCCACACAGAATTACGGTAAGGTTGGATTACTTTTTGATATCCCACTCCTTACTCACTAGATCACAAATAACGAAATTTCCCAGTGTAGTTTCGGACCACAACCGTCTGGTGTTGTCAATTGAATTAGGAGGGTTAGCCGTCAATCCATATTGCTGGACATTTGAGAGGGCCCTTTTTAAAGATCAGGGATATGTAAGTTACATGAGCAATTGGATCAAAGATTTTTTGAGGATCAATAGGGGGAGCACATCATCGGGCATTGCTTGGGATGCGTTTAAAGCGGGGGTCCGCGGGAAAACACTTAGTTATTCAATGCATAGACAAAGGGATGAATAAATGAGGGTGGAGGAATTGATTAAAACCTTAATGGAAGCAGAGGAGTAACTGGCCTTACTGATTCGAGCGGGTAGCCCTTTGGAACAGCAATTACTGAAAATGATGGTATTAAAGGCGGATGGAATAGAGGGTATAGCTAGTAAAAGTGCAGCTAAATATTTGGCTAAAAAGGAGGAAGTGTTCGAGATGGGCCATGTTTTGGCGGTTAGGACAAGGCAGAAAATAGCTGCAGGGGATATTAAGTGCATTAAAGATAAGCAAGGGGGTTTGATTGCTGATCCTGTGGGCGTTAGGGAGGTTTTCAGGGAGTTTTACTCAGATTTATATGATATAGAGCAGGGTGGAGAAAGTACAGACATTAAGGATTATCTTAACCAAGTCACTGTAGATGGACTCCCCGAGGAGGAGAGGGAAAGACTAGATTTGCCTATTAACCTCGAAGAAGTGTGTGAGGCGTTGGCGGAACTCCCCTCAGCAACAGCAGCAGGCCCAGACCAGATCCCACTGGAGCTTTATAAAACATTTCAGGAAGCTCTGCTGGTAGATTTATTAGATACATTTCTTCAGGCACAACAAGGGCTTTCAATCCCAGCATCCTGGGGAGGTGCAGAAGTTATTGTGTTACTAAAAAAGGGCAAGTCACCTATAGCCCCGGGGTCATATAGGCCTATCACTCTAATGAATTCAGACGCTAAACTTTTTTCTAAAATTCTCGCGAAAAGATTGGCTACGGTAATAGAGGGACTGGTTAGCCCGGAGCAGCATGGTTTTATTCCAGGGAAGGGCACCACTGAGCACACTAGGCAGGTCATCACCTTGTTCGATGCCACGGAGATCCCGGGAGGCTCTATTCCTGGATGCTGAGAAGGGGTTCGATAGGGTCTCCTGGGATTATTTATGGGAGGTGATGAGATGGTTTGGCTTGGAGGAAGGATATATTAAAGCGGTCCAAGCCCTATATACAGCCCCTACAGCTAAGATTAGGATTAATAGGTGGCTCACCACGGAAGTGCAGATAAGAAGAGGTACGCGGCAAGGGTGCCCTTCATCTCCCCTTCTGTTTGCAATTTACTTGGATCCTTTCTTGCGCAAACTGTCCGGCAACCCTAATATTCCAGCTCTAACTACAATAGGTACGAAGGTTAAGGTGTTAGCATACGCAGACGATGTTGCGATAATAACCCCTAGTCCTTCCTCTGCAATAATTGGAATAGAGGTTGAGGCACACAGGTTTGGGAGAATCTCGGGGTATAAGCTTAACAGAAACAAGACACAAATTGTGAAGAATCCACATGCCGTATGCGATGACCCACGGGTGGTTAGCGCAGCAGTATATTTGGGTGTTGAGATTACGTCAGATTTAGACACGGTAGTGAAGCGCAATCTGACACCATTATTAAATAAAGTGAGTTTGCATCTGGCAAGGATGAATAATCTTCGGCTGTCCCTGGTCGGTCGTACAAACATTATTAAAATGTTAATACTCCCTAAGTTTTTATACTTTTTCAGGGCAATCCCCTTATTCTTTGAAGCTCATTGGTTCAACAAGCTAGAATCAACTTTGAACAAATTTATCTGGGCACATGGGAAGACCAGGCGGGCTTATAGGTTCATGTCATTACCCAGGGATAGGGGAGGGTGGGGGGGGGGGGGGGGGGGGGGCTCCAGACTTCAGGCTTTACTATTGGGCTGCTGTGCTGCAGTTTATGCAGGGTCTAATTGGAGGCGGTGGCGCTGATCCTAAAATAACTGCTTTATCTACTAGGGTTTATGAATTTACTTTGGGAACTAGCACAGAGAATGCCTTCCTGAGTTGCACTGATTCCTCCTATTTTAAGAGGACGAGATTTAAAACTATTAGAGCAGCCTATAACGTCTGGACAGCGTTTGTAAAGAGAGTTAGTCTGGGGAGGTTCAACAGATGCACTAGATTGTACAGGAACCGTTCCTTGCCGCCATTGATTTTTGCCAACACAACTATGGCAGATTGGGCTGGGAAGGGGATAGTCAAGTTAGGAGATTTGTTGGGACCGGATGGGGGGCTTATGCAGTTTTCATCTTTAGAGACAAAGTTCCATATTATTAGGAGGAGTTTTTTCAAGTACCTTCAGGTGAGGAGCTTTCTCAGTAACAAAATAGGTGGGGCGGCTGGGTTTGACAAAAATTACATCTTGGAAGCAATAGAGAGGGGGGGGGGAGTGCTCTATTCGCAGCTTTTATGCCGCTTTGGTAGCTACTAAACCAGATGATCTGGGTAAGCAAGCTGCCAAATGGGCTACGAAGCTGGAAACCGATGTAAGCTATTTTCAAGCCTCCTTGAAGCTAGGCTATGCAGTGCTATGCTCCGCCCCTCTCCAATCTCAACATTATAAAACGCTCTATGCACTTTACTTTACCCTGTCACGAATTGCTCAGTGGGGAGGGACCTCTGGGATTAACTGCCCCCGATGCAATGAGTTGGCGGCAGATAGTATTCATATCTTTGCTACTTGCCCTCAACTTCAGCCTTTGCTTAAAGGGATTGGAAGGTTTCATGGCAGGGGCCCTAGGGATTAAGATAATCCTGAATCTGATTTTGTTGGGGGTCAGCGGGGACTCTGATACTGGGTATGAAGAATTTGTGTTTATTGCCATGGCAGTTCTTAGATTGATAATAACCAGGGTATGGTTGGATAAAATTCCTCCGGCTATGCAACAATGGCTGGCCACCATGCTGGCAGTTTATAATTTAGAGAAGGGTATATATGAGAGAAAGGGTAGGAGAGCGAGGAGGTTGGGGGAAAAAAATTTGGGAGCCGATCCGGCATTGGAAAAAGGGGTATGCGGGAAAGCTGAAAAATTTCACTGCATACTTGTTGCTCCCTTTTACTTTTCATTGGTTTCCTTTCTTAGGTTGTTGGACAATATGTAGTATAATGGTGTTATTATTTTGGCTAATGCAATCTATTGAACCGTAATGTGAAATGCGATATATATTCATTGTCCTTTTATTTACTTATTTCCTTTATGTTTAAGCTCTTTTCGTTATTTTTTTTCTCCGTTGTTTTGTTGTGCAATTTCCTGAACTAATTTGTAATAGGCTGGATGTTAATTCTCCTTTGTTGTGCTGTGTGTACGCTCCAAAAAAAGTTCGAAATAAAAATATTTAAAAGGAATGTTGCTGGTCTTAAAAGCAAATTGTCTTTCTCTGATTGGGGGCTTTTTGTGGACCAATATGATATCTGCATGTTCCAGGAAACATGGGCATGGAAAGACTCAGTAAGGGTGGGATTTGCATAATTTACAATTCCAGCCACCTCGAGGAGTAGGGGTAGACCGTCCAGGGGTCAATGTATCTGGGTTGGCTCACACCTGGGCTGTAAAGCTGATCAGCTGAACTCCTCTATTGACATCCAATGTGTAGCACTTAGTTTTCCCACCAAGCTGAAACTGTCTTTCATTAACCTCTATTCTTGACCTGGAAGTCTGAGCAAGGAATCCCTGACTTGCGACCAATTGAATCTTTTTAGTCCTACTTTCCCCCCAAATATGTGGTTGATTGTTGGGGGAGATTTTGATTGTCAATTCGAGCCTCTTGCCGATATTACTGACTCCCTAGTGAAGAGGATTCGCAATGGTTAATCCCCGATCCACAAATTCCACCAATTAAGGCCTAGTCCCCGCTTGCACTTCAAATCAACGCGATCACAATGACCCATTCCCTGAGAGCGTGCAACAATCGCACAGTATCGGACACACCGAGGTATCCAACATTTGATAGAACAGGCAAAGCCTCTCTCCTGGATTACATCCTAGTGGAGACTAGGTTATGGAACAGGGTTCTTGACTACACTGTCCTTCCGCGGCATGATAGCTATCGCAATGCTTTGTCCATGGGACTGAAGATGCCGGACCTTGGAATTGCATTGGTCAGCAGTACCGTCCCCCTTGCCTGATAATAGACTAGTAATCTCTAAAAGCGGGAGAAGAATAAAATGGGGGGGGGGAGTGTAATTCAGCAGTCACCTTAAAAGCTGACCGCACTATATACAGCAATTGTTGCAGTCCTATCAGAATTAGGAGAAGCTGCCGCAGTGGCGGGTAATTTAGTATCTATTAACAAAGTTGCAGATTTGCATGCAGGCCTGGTATCTAAACTGGCTGATTTATTTTACCCAAAGATACACTCCTAGGTGAAAAAAACGGATCACTCGATCTTGGTTTAATAATAATTGCCAAAGGATGAAACCATCTTTGTTAGAGGCCCTTAAAGCTAAAGATAAGTTACTAACCAAACATATGTGGGTGTTGTATAAAGAGACCATTGACTAGCAAAACAGAGCTGGGAATTGAATAGATGGTACTCCTTAAAAACTGCCCTATCTAACAAAGGAAGGAATTCCGGTCTATTGTTAGCACGGGCACTAGTGAAGGCAAGCCAGCAATAGAACCAAACCTAGCAGCAGATGCATGGTAAGTACACTTCCAGGCTCTATATACCACGAAGGAAGCACCCAGCCTTTATGATGACACGCCCACAATTCCACCAAGGGCCATATACGACGAAGCCGCCGAGATCACCCTGCTCGAAGTTTTAAATGCAATAAATAATCTTCCCTCCAGCAAAACACCGGGATTGGATAAGCTTCCGGGGGACCTTTTCCGGGAAGAACCAAAAATATGGGTACCTTACTTATGGGTTTTATTTAATGCCATCATGAAAGGTATGCCGATCCCTGAAACATGTTTATATAAACACAGGAGTGTGGCCCAAGGGGGATAAGAGAACAGGCTGGGCCTTTACGTGCAATAAACAAAAATTGCCTAGATCTCTATTTTTACTTTTTGGAGAGCTGTAACAATTTTATGCTCAGTAAAACACATTTCTTTATGTTTCACCTTTTCTTTTTAATTTATACGATTTTATAAATTCTTATCTTTTTATTAACAAAAATTTATCTATTTGAAAAGGAAAAAATGATACAAAATGTACATATATTTACAACACATTATTTACCACCACATTAGACTAGATAACACATTTTACATCGCTATTATTCACAAAAATAAAACATTACAATACACACACAATTATGTCACAAAAAAACACTGAGTATCTTATCATTTAGTATGAATAACTCATATAATGAACAAATCGAATTCATAAAGAGCATGTACTCAATAAATCCTTTTGTTAAGGTATTTACAAGAAAAAATCTATTTGTTTTTATGCTCTTTGCTGAAATGCCGACGCGTTTCGAATCATAGGGTGTATCCTTTCCTAGATTCTCATCAGGGCTCTCTATTTTTCTTGTTCTGACTTTCTATAAAATATCGACGAACGGATTTTTAGTTAAAAGTGTTCGTATCATAAGGCTCTTTATGCATTTAGCTCTTATTTACTGCTCTCTAAATACCTTTTAAGCTGAAAGTTTTCTATCTGCTTATGTTTCTTGGATTCGTTTATCTGGGATTTTCTTTATTTAAGCTGAGGCTTGTCTGAAAAAAAAATATTTTTTCTCGTAAGACCCACAGATATTTTTAAGAGGACGCTATACATTTTTATTAGGAGTTTCTCCTACCTTAATCTTACTGGTGTGGACTTCTCATAGTTTTCATATTGGTGGACCCAGTGATTCTGTTCATAGTTTGAAAAAAAGGATTTAATTTCAATTTCACTAAGAAGGACTCGTTTTAGCCAGTGCAGTAGCTCAAGCTCTCGGAACAAAAAGGAGTTTACCTGTATATTTTGTTATTTCAGTGCAATGCGGGGCCAGCTACTTCCAATAAGCTTTATGCTCGGCACAGGGCCATGTCGGACTTTCTGTACCTGAACAGAGAAACCGATTGTTATTCTCGGTTTGGAAACACGGTTTCGCACGTTTAAACGTGACTCATAGAAAGCCCAGTGATTTATCTGCTTGATTTTTCTTCACACGCCTACCTTAATCCCGTCGTTGTCTCGGCTTCGGTCGCGGACCCTTTCTCTCAGTTATCACGTGCTTTCGTACTTTCTGCAACAAACACAACCCGTTAGGCGGAGTACTTTACACGTACTTACTTAAGAAAGTAGCGCTTTTTAATTCTTAGTTTATGATCTTACCTCCCAGTCTTGCAGCTCGACACCATGTCGCTATCACGGCAGACATTTTCCAGGCGGAGTTGGCAGTTTTGGGGGAGGGGGGAGGGGAACATGGGGCGGCACCTTGTACCATAGCCCATTCAGTGCATTCTGGGTTATGGAGTTCAAACCCAATTTAGTTCTCGTCATGAGCATGGTTTATCTTTATTTTACAGTTAGCTTAATTTTTAAGATAACCGCAGCTGCATGTGCTTAAACTCTTGCAATTTCTGACGTACTATTCAGTCCTGTCAGCGGCGCTATCGAATTTTAAAATAAGGTCCGCTTCTTTTTGAAGTAGCAGTTTTTCAATATTTAATGCATGTTTAGTTACAGGTATTGTTGCTAGAACCGTCCATTTGAAATCGGTCTCCACATGTTTTTTGTCCAAAAAGTGATCAACCATTGGAGCATTTGGGGCCTTGTTTTTCAGCCTGGATCTATGCTGAGTAATCCTTGTGTTTATCTGTTGGCTAGTCTTCCCTACATATATTTTGGGGCATGGACAGATAATGGCATATATAACATTTTTGGTCCTACAATTTGTAAAGCCTAAGTGTCTCCACATTATGCCTTCATGTGTGAATTGTGAGCCCTCGATCGTATTGGAACAAGCTACACAATTTCCACATCTGTTGTGTCCCTCAACTGGCTTTAACTTCCATTGTGTGATCAAATCACTTTTTGGGGGAGTTAAAAACGCATCAGCTCTTATTAATTGCTGACCTATGCTCTGGTTTTTCCGTATTGCAAAGATTGGTTTGGGAAAAGGACATTCAAGGTACTCAAGGAGATGCCAATTCTTCAATACAATTTGTTTGAATTTATTAGTGTTTGGGCCGAATGTGGTTACGCAATCGAGTGTATCGAGTGCCTTTTTTTCTTTCGCTTGTAATAGGGAATCTCTTGGTGTAAATTTGGCCCTTTTGAAAGAATGCTTCAACAACTTTTTTGGGTAACCTCTTTTGTTCATATCACTACAAAATTCCGTAGTGTGCCTTTCGAAATCTTTTGTGTCTGAGCAATTTCTTCTTATTCTAAGAAGTTTGCCGTAAGGCATATTGTCTTTTAGACTTCTAGGATGTGCACTCCTATGGTGTAAGATGGTATTCCTATCAGTCTCTTTTTTGTAAAGGGTCATTTTCAGCTCATTTTCAACACTTTTAACCTCAACATCCAGTAAAGTCATTTTTGTATTGCTCCATTGAATGTCTACATGTCTGTTATTTAGCCAGTCATGGAATGCCAATACTTCTACCTGGCTCCCCTGCCACAGGAGCCAGATATCATCTATATAAGAAAGGGTTATTCCTTTCTACAAATCTTTCTTCGTACTGCGCCATATAGAGCACCGCCATCTCCGGCGCATAAGGGCATCCCATAGCGGTGCCCTTTACTTGTACGAAGAATTGGTCATTGAATTTAAAGTAATTCTTCTTTAAGGCTATTTCTGCCAACTTTAGAATGAATGAGGTACGTTCTCTCTTATCAAGGTAGAGTTCCATTACCTCTAATGCCTCTTCTTGGGGGATCTGAGTATATAATGAGGTCACATCTAGTGTAACCATCATTTGGGTATTTTCATCAAAAGGCATACCTTCTACTTTATTCAAGAAGTCAGTTGTATCTTTTAGATCCGAATGTACATCTTTTAGAAAAGGTTTCAAAAACCAGTCTACATACTTTGAAATAGGCTCTAGAACAGAGTCGCAACCTGAGATGATGGGTCTCCCAGGTGGCTCCTCAAGATTTTTATGGATCTTTGGGAGGAAGTATAATATCGGTGTTCGAGGAAATTCCTTCGTCATAAATTCACACTCCTTTGGACCCAAATACCCTTCCTCAATTGCCACTTGAAGGATCTCATAAATCTGTCTTGGATTGACCTTACCGGGTCTTCATTGACCTTACGGTACCAAGTAGCATTATTTACTTGGTTATTGCCTTCATTCAAATACATGTTGCGAGGCCAGATGACAACCGCCCCGCCCTTGTCTTCCTGTTTGATTATTACCGTGGTGTCTGATTTTAAATTGTGAATAGCTGTTCGTGGAGTTCTGCGTATGTTTCTTGGGACATATTTCTTATTTTTTCCCAATTTATTTATTGATGACAGTAGTATTTGTAGTAATATTGAAACCTGGGCAGGGGTAGAAATTGTCCTCGTTTTCAAATGGGCTCACCAGTTCTACCTGCAAACTTCAGACCGATCAGTTTGATCGATGTCACGCTAAAACTGTGTGCACAGGTACTTCTTGATCCTCTCCAGAGGCGGATGGAAGAACACGAAGTATAGAGCCCATATCAAGCCGGATTCAGAAAGAATTCTTCCACGTCAATCAAATATATAGACTCAACTCATGTTTTGGAAAACAGTGAGAATGGACTGTGGCAGCCTCTATTTAATCTTTGTGGATCTGAAAACGGCCTTTGATTTGGTGCCCAGAATTTTTTTTTGGGGGGGGGGCGGGGGTACTTAGACATGGGGATCCCCGTTACCTTCTGAGCATGCTCAAGTGATTGCACGAAGGTAATTTTGCTCAAGTAAGGTGTGGGAAAGGTGAACTACCTTCCCGATTTCCAGTTGAGAGAGGAGAGAGGCAGGGGTGTGTGCTCACACCTACCCTGTTTTGCCTCTTTGTCAACTCATCGGTTGCCCACATTACTGAAGTTAAGGACAATTACTCCCCTAAGCTAGCAAGTACAAAGGTCCCAGCAATGATATTTGCGGATGACTCCCATCTAATGTCAAAATCACCCATGGGCATCCAGAGGGTTTTAGATGGCTTAGTTTTCTTCTGTAACAGGGGGCTGGAGATTAACACTCTGAAGACCTAGTTTATGGTCTTCAACCAAGCCAAAACCTCCTGCTCCAACCCATGTCTAGATGGCACTATAAGTATAGAAAAGCTTCATGAGGCAGATTTTGGGTTTCCCCTCCAGTACCCCCCCTAATCCCGCTACGGCTGGATCTAGGAATTAGACCAATCTTATCCCCAATAGAACCCTAACTTTTTGGCGCAGATTTTGGTGACAGCGGAACAGGCAGTCCATTGATCAGAATTAAAAGAGCTATTTAGTTTCCGGGTGTCCAAAAAATCCCTTTGTTTGCATACGTAAAGGAAGAATTCTGTAGGCTGGGAAAACCAAGTCTTTAGAGTATTCCAGAGGAAGCGTGTCTTGCAATGTCACGATCTGAATTGGTAAAAACCTATTGAATGAACAAACTTGCAGCCATCCAAGGGAGTTTGACCGTAGAACACTTGACAGCCAAATTTCTGATAACGAAAGACGAGTATATGATGGAGCCCTTCCTGGATGATATCCAACCACCTCTGGCAAGAAAATTATATGTCCAGTTCAGATTTGGTACCCTGCCGCCCGTGTCTTTTCCTGTAAATGGTAAAAAACTGCCTTGCAAGGGTGCCCTGTCTGCAACTGTGAGGAAGAGTCAGACCTCCATGTTTTCTTTCCTTTTTTGCCTTGGCTACGAACCAGCAAGGCAGCGCTGGCTTATCCAGTTGTGCAGTAATGTAGGGTTCGTACACTGTGAGGCGGCATTTAGAGTCCTGAAGTTTGACACCCGCAAGCCTGTGTTTTCGATGTATCTCTATTCTCAATTTCAAATGTGGCGCAGGTGTTGGACTTTTTAAATCTGTTCTCACAGTCGCAAGCGCACACATTGTCCCCATCTGCTAATATTTTAATCTAATTTTTAATCCTTTTAATGTCTCAAATTCTAACTTTATTGATAAACTAAGGGGGTCATTAGGATGACGGGCGGATTTGAGTCGGCCCACCATCCTAGCGGTAACTGGACCGCCCACCTGTAAGGCGGCAGTTCCGCACTCCAAATCAGGATGCGACTGCCATCGTGGCGGACGCATCCAGCGTTTTAACATTGCGAATAGTGCCTGCCACTTTGTGCATGGAAAAGTAGGGGGCTACCATGGGTACCCCCCCAGTGCAGCGACACCCCTTCTCCCCCCACCCCCTGCCCACCACCACAAGGGCCCCCAAACCCAGTCCCCACCAGCCTTTCCGTGGCCGCATCGCCACCAAGGAAAGGCGCCGGGCTACACACATCCTAATATGGCGGACAGTGCCTGCTAGCCCCCCCACCCCCCACCATATTAGTGGCCCTGCTCCGCCCGCCAGACATTCAGCGCGGTTGCCACCGGCAGAAAAGTGGCAGACGGACTTTGCATCCGCCGCAATACCCACCGCCATCTTAATATGGCGGTGGGTAAATCTCAATGTGATGGTGGAACGATCGCCACCGATTGTTCTGCCATCATAGTGAGCCCCTAAGTTTTTACTCTTTCTTTGTATGTGTAACTTTTTATCTCTAAGGTGGCTTGTGATACAATTTCATTGTAATGCACATATAACACACATGCACTTTGATGAGGCCATTGGAGTTGGACATGTGTCATTGAATATTAAGGTGATGTACATGCACTTTCCTAAAAACGGATGGATTCCTTTTTTTATAATTTTATACTCTAATGAAATGTATTGTACTGTACATATACTTCTACGGTCTTATTGACCGAAATAAAGTTTTTCTGAAATGATTATAGCACTCCTATACCTAAGGGTCCCTTGCAGATGGAGACCTTTTATCTCTGTCCCCTGAACTTGGTCGCCTTAGAAGCCTCATGGTCCGTAATAGAAGTGCTTTGAAAACAATTGCATTATATGAAATCTGCAATTGGTAAATTGTATTGAACATGCATAGTGGTTTGAAACAATGGGACCGTTTTGTGTTGCACATACTGACTATTAAACTTATGTTTTCTATTATATCTAGTGTCCTTTACCTTGGACCAGAAAACTGCAAGTCCACAGCTTGTCATCGCCCGAGATCGTAGAAGCGTGAACTATATAGAGACCCCACAAAGCCTCCCCAACAACCCAGAGCGATTTAATGCAAAGCCTTGTGTTTTGGGATCTCGTGGGTTCACTACGGGGAGACATTACTGGGAAGTGAATGTTGGTGGCGGCATCTACTGGACGGTGGGAGTGGCCAGACAGTCTATCAGACGAAAAGGTCCTTTTAGAATTACACCCCTTGAGGGCATCTGGGCTGTGGGGCTGCTAGGTTTGTATGTTGATCAGTACTGGGCGTTCACCTCCCCGGATACTGCACTAGCTGTTAGTGAAAACCCTCAACGGATCGGGGTGTATCTGGATTTTGAACAGGATCGGCTGTCCTTTTACAATGCCGACAGCATGGAGCATCTGTTCACCTTCACTTGCAACTTTGACGGGATGGTTTTGCCTTTCTTTTGTGTTGGTGCTTTAGGAACTGAGATTAAGCTATGACCCCCCTTGCCTGTAAAATGTTGCTGAGGTTATAGTTGCCAATAATATTCAACTAGTTTTAATCCAATGTATTTTTATGCTTCTAAATGTTTTTGTGAATGATTTGAACGCTATGCAAATTTCCTTATCCGGAATAGTGAATTGAAAAACCTTCTGATGTCACTCAACAGGGGTAAAATGGTTAATATGAATGTTTTTCACCAATTGTATACCACACCATTAAGTACTTTAGAAGTTACTGTTGTAGGCACAAAAGTGCATGTTCCAGGGCATGCAGGTGGTGGTCTAAATATGCATCCTGAGACCTCCGTTGTACATTCTGTAAACTAAGCTAGAGAACATTTTTCGCCAGAGAATATTTTTTCATTATAATCAAATGAGGTACTGATGTACATTTCGAAGAGTTAAAAAAAGATCCAAAGTGTTCTGCCCCTATTTGCAAAGTTCCTGTAAAAATGTGCATGCTTTGAATGGGTCTGTTACTGAGCTGCTAGTGTTGATGGTGACAGTCTCATCCTGCTGCAGGGTTTCAGCCAGGGGGCTGGGTCACCTTTGGCTACTTGCTTGTTGGAGTATATGTTCAGCATCCGGGTTGACTGCAGTGCACATCACAAACCTATGTTGCCTGCTCCCGCAGATCTGCTTTTGGTCACATCTGAACTACTTGTTCCAGAACGTCCAGTATTCCTAATGCTGCCAATAGCATTGACAGGTACAAGAGGTTGCACTGGGTTTGAAGGGCTGGAGAAGGCAAAAGCAGGGCGCAGGGGGATCGCTTCATGACTGCATTTGCATCGTGTGCCATGCTCCTTGACTGGTTTGTACCACAAGCTCCCTACATGAGTCGGCCATCAGCTGTGCACACTAAATGGCCGGTATAAGTACAAAAGTGTCTTCTTGCTAAAAATCTGCAGATTTAGAAAGCGGGTGAGCAGTTTGGGAATTTTGAGACTACTTTTATTACACGGCTTATGTAATGTAAAGGAGCAGTTTACTTTAAGATGGACCTCGTTAAACCCTTTCGCTGACTTTCACCACTGGAGATGTTTGTTGCATTAAAGCAGGTGTGGATGAACTTCATTGCTTACAGGCACAAGCAAGGAGAGGTGAACTGTCCTGTTGGGGTCCAAATATAGAATGTTTTCCTTAGTTGATTTCAAATATTTTATTAGTTTTTCTGAATGAACCACACAAGAAATAGTAGGATATAAAAATAACTGTTGGTGATAAGCGTGGTTTACAATTGAGTTGATAATGAAAAGAAGTTATACCTGAACAACGCTTGGCGCAAAAAAGAAAAGGTTCAGAAAATACCTGAGCCTACCTAGTGTACAACCAATGTGTGAAAGTAAATGTACTTAACTCCTAGGAATGTCTTAAGTATTTTAAAATAAAAAATTTTATTTTTAACTTTTTTGTGATTGTTACTCAATAGCACCTGAAGTGCCAAACTGCTTCATTCATTGATTTAAATGAATTATCAGGTAGCATTTAATCTGTGAGTTTGGAACCAGTTATGTTTAATTTAGATTTCAGAAATGTGGCTCATGAATCATGCACCTTATTTTCTTAAATGTTGAAGAAGCTGCTGAGGGCATGTTATGATTCTAAAAAGTGCTTATGTTGCATTCATTCTGTGCTACTCATGTGTACATCATAACCCAAGGGATTTCAGAGGACATCTCCCTGGATATTCACCTGTGAGAGAGCCAGAGATGACTGCATGGGCTGGTGGAGGTAATGCGCAAACATTTAAGTTGAAAAACCTAGACTGTAAAACTATTGCCTCCATGGTTTTGGTAGGAGAATATATTTGTTTTTCTACTGAACAGAGTCCGTAACTATGGAAAAGGGAAGGGTTGTGCTCCAGGTATTAAACACAAAATCAAAGGGAAGAAGAGTTAATTGCAAAATGCCCTTTTAAAAGAAAATAGAACCTGTGAGACCGGGCCCCTGAGGTTGGTATGGTATGGCATGGCAGGAAAGGCACACAAACATGTGAAAATGCATGAGTATTTTTAGATCCACTTATAACATGTGGGGCAAGCTACACCTAGACAACAACGCCTGGACAACAACACACACAACAGCAAAGAGCTCTTCAATATTGTGAAGGAACTCTCCAATACCAGCTCCAACACTAACGACGTCCCACCAAGACCTGTGTGATTCACTGGCCGCCTTCTTCCACCGCAGATTGCGGACATTCAAGACTGCTTCAATGCCTGGACTGCCCCTAAAACCACAGAGACCTCCACCCCCAAGACCACCATCCCTCACCAACCACCTGCTCGCCTGGACCAACATCACCACCAAGATCTTGAACTCCAGCCACTCTGGATCTCTGTCAGACCCACGCCCACACCACATCTTCAACAAAGCCAGCAGAGCCATCGCACCATACCTCTGGAAAATCATCAACATCTCTTTCGAGACGCAACCTTCCCGGAGAGCTGGAAACACGCCGAGATCAACGCCTTACTCAAAAAACCCAAGGCGGACCTCAAGAATTTCCAGATCTATCTCCGTGCTCCCGTTCCCGCCGAAGGTCATCGAGAAGACTGTGAACAAACAACTGACCCACTACCTTGAGGAGAACAGTATCCTCGACCCTTCCCAATACAGGTTCCGCAGCACCGACACTGCCCTCGTCACCGCCACCGATAACATCGATACTCTGCTAGACAATGGAGAAACAGCGGCCCTCATTCTTCTGGAATTTTCAGCCGCCTTCGACACAGTCTGCCCTCGCACACTACGAACACCGAACACGCTTCCACGACGCCGGGATCCAAGAGAAGGCCCTGGACTGGACCACCACCTTCCTCTCCGGCAGAACACAGAACGTCTCCTTCGTCCCCCCCCCCCCCCCCCCCCTGTCAACAAGAGGGTAACCTTCAAGCTTTTCACCCAGGCACACAAGGCACTCAACAACATTGGACCAGCATACCTCAACAGATGACTCTGCTTCTACACCTCCACCCGCCAGCTTCGCTTCGCCGGCCTCACCCTCGCAACAGTCTCCCACATCCAAAGAGCGAACTCCGACAGCAGATCGTTCTCCCATATCACCTCCAAGACCTGGAACACCTTCCCCACCCACCTACAGCAGACCCAAGACCTGCTGACCTTCAGAAGACTCCTCAAGACCTGGCTCTTCGAGCAGTAGCAGCATCCCTCCCTTCCCCCCGCCTTGAGACCCTCACGGGTAGGTAGTGCACTTTACAAATGTTATGATTGATTTATTGATTGATTGATTCATATATAAGTGGGATGCAAAATTTCAATAAATATAATTTTTTTTAAATTGTTGCCAGTTTAAGGTTTTAAAAATAGGTGAAAAATCCCGCCGATATATGTATGTTGTGTGTGTTTTTTTTTTTTTTTAAAGCTGTAGGGTTTGCATCCTAAATCACCCGGAGAAAATTATTTGTGTTGGAAAGATTGTGCAAAGATAACAAACTTTTACCACATGTCTACTGTTATACCCTTAAGGAATATGCTCTTATATTTCTTTAAACCCTTTACTTGAAACTTAGTGTGTTCGGCTAATATACAAATATTTGAAATTTGGAAGTAGAAACATATAAGGGGCCCTGACTAAAATCAAAGGATAAAGAGTTTCAAGATGTACGGTGTGGACTCTAGGTAGGTGCACTGCTTTTATACCAAAGTCAACATGTCTGTGTAGATTTCATGTCTAGGCAGATTGATCCCCCTATTGAATGAGAAAGACTGTAACAGTCGTAGCATTTGTGGCTGTCAATACACATACTCTTGCCGTCTAGTGTTGGGCTTCGACTTTTCCAAATTGTTTTTATTTGAAGAAAATGTTCGAGTCCCGACGTCTTTGGGCTCAACCTCTGGTAAGTAATGTGCATGGTCATCTATTCCTTCTATATTATTATTTTTTTTTTTTTTTTTAGATTGTTCATCTCTGCCCTCGGGCACATCCATCAATGTTTGTCCTTGACATACCCATTCAAGGCCTTTAGGCTCAATGAAGCAAGTATCATATCCTAAAACGACTCCAGAGACTCCTCATCACTCATCGCCTTCTACCCGCATTGGAGTATGGGCCGGGAGGTGTGATAAAGCAGACCTGATTCTGAAGCGGCCCTCAGTGTAACGCCAAATACCCGCATAATGATCACCATGTAGTATGCAATTTTTGTCCCTCCCCATAAAATAGGGAATAGGACTATGCAGGATGTGAATAGTTAACGTTCAAGACTTTATGAGATCAGTGAGTGTGACACTTTCCACAATATGGTGATTAACGCAGAGCTCATGATATCGGAATGGAAGGAGATTATTGGTGCAAAGGAAGATTATTATGGAACCAAGAATGCAGGTAGCCTGCACTAAATCAGCACCACAGACTCTGATGTTTACACTGAGGGTATAGGAGATGATGGTCAACCGTATAGCTGCTTCCAAGAGGAATCCAACATTGAACCAGAGAAGAAATCTGGTCTGAAGACAAGACCACTCCAAGGGACGTGAGTACACTTGCCCCTAAACGCAAGCCACTGCTGGATGACTTGCCAGAGATATGCCCTCGAGCGTTTCAGCCTAACAACCCAGTTCGACACCCAGGTGTTGATGTTCAACAACCAAGTGTATCTGGTGTACTCCGAGACAAGGCTTCGGAGCTGAGAAAGGACGAAGCACCCCACGATCATGATCATGCTCTTAGCTATAAAACCAACTATGATTTTGAGCCATCGAAGACTTACACTCTCCTTGTTTCAGCCAAGCAGCAGTGGCACCAAAAACCTTGTCCCGCACACGTCCTAAGAACTGGTGTAGAAAGCAAAATCAGCAAGCACCCCTCAAAGACGCCCTGTAGCCGAAAACAAAGTCAGCATTGAAACATAATGGCGAGGAAAGTCCTATCCTCGAAACTACAACATGTCCTCAAGAAAGGTCAAAGAGAAGGCTGGAGTTTGAACCGTTGATGCAGACACCGGAGAAAAAGGCAATTGTTCATGAAGGTACCGGTCCACCACTATTAACATTACCACACACCTCCAGTGCGCTTGTTACCATTGCACACTCCTACACATTCCAATTCAGTGAGTGTAGGTCCCTATTTACCAGTAGATGCTTTTGGGGGATTATCAGACTATACACTTTGCCCTGATTACCACAGGGAAGATTACGATGTGGACCCACAGGATGATGCAGATTTACAGCTAGTTCCCACTAATCTATCCCTAATTGTTATTACTATAGTGTCATTCAGAGAGCTGCACATACCAAAAAGTGGATATGCATGTAATTACTGAAGAAGAGGATTTTTTTTGTAGTGACTTCATCTAAATAAGTGGGGGAACGGGGGAAATACAATATCTACCAGTGATAAGTTTGTTACAGCCGTCCACAGAAATTTTTAAAGACCCAGTGAAAACCAGAGTACTTACTCTAGGTAGAGAGGAAGTGCAAACCATCGAAATCAAACCCAGTGTACATTAGAGCTCACCCTCCCCTAACTCTTTTGTGATATCTGCTGCAATGAAAAAAGCTGCAACACTTACTAGAGGAGATGCTCCTCCACCTAATGAAGACAGTAAAAGAATTGATGCTGCGAGGAAAAGGGTTGTGGTAGGTGAGTCCAATCACTGGCAGATTGCCCACTCCCTGGGTCTACTTTCGAGATAGAACAGAGTGGGATGAAATGGAGAATCTCAAACATCTTACAAAACAATGTAAAAAGAGAGGAGAAGATCTAGTTAATGAAGGAAATCTCATATTCAATGCAACCATCAGGTGTGCGCTGGATGCAGTGGACACCGCTGCCTGCGGAATCGCCCCAGCTGTTATTTCGCAGAAGCATGCATGGGTACGCATTTCAGGTGTTGAACCAGAGGTGCCACAGCACTTGCCTAGTTTTTGTTTTGATGGTCAACATTTATGCTGTGCACAAGTCAATAAAATGTTGGAAAAATCAAAAGGAGGACATTTGAACAGCTAAAGAAATGGGTGCAGTACAAACTTGTACACCAGACCAGTCCTCTCTTAAATAGTAAGGCAGGGTAGACAGTAGCCATTCATCTACGATCAGGATCAAGCCTATCGGAGACAACAGGCCTACTATGAAGAGGGAGGTTAAGATTATGGAAAGGGTTCATATGGAGGCAATGGAGCTAGAGGGAAAGGTAGGAAAAGCTTTCTGAAAAGGCCTAAAAGGGTAATATACTAGACCCTTTGGTCCTCCTTTTGAGATGTTACATTCATTGAGGGAAACATGGCGGCAGCGAGGGAGCTGCCATAGCGCTCCCATAGTCCAGGTGCCTTCCGAGTGTCTGCCGAATGGTAGAAACACAGCAATAATGTATTTTATTTCCCTAAACGTACTGGGCTAGCGATTACGTACTCGCAGGAATCTTTCTGTTGTGGTTTTCCTCTGTGAAGTTTTGCGGAGCTCGGAGTGGTTCGGACCGACCCGCGACGTATTCTGCCGGGCTTCGGAGGAGCAGAGGAGGAGGCTTGACCCTAGAGTTGCAACGTTGCGGAGTGCTGTCTTGCCGCCTGCTAAGAGCCTCACGGCCAGCGGACCTCTGGTAAACTGATTCGGAGGCAGTAGCGCTGTAGGCGTGTGAGGCGCTGCGAGCGCACTGGACTGCTTGCTTCGAGCCCTCCCGGCCGGCGCAGTGGAGCCCTGGGGGTTGTTGATTGTTAAGGCTAAGCAGGCTGTGAGGAGTCGCGGGTCGCGACGAGGCTGCAGTGCAGTGGTGGCTGGTGAGATTTGAAAGTGGTGGGGCGTAAAATATCTGTGGGAGAGCAAAAAGAACAATTGATGGACAGAATGCAGAACAATGTCATGCATTCACCCCTTTATCTGTGGGAGAGCACAATTAAAGGGTTCTCCCTCCCCTCCCCCCCCCCCCCCAAGAACATTTTGAAAACTGAGTGGGTAAATGGTGCATTTTCAAGCAAATTTGAGAAGCAAGAAGGTTCATAAAGCAAAGGTGAAAGTGCAGTTATTACATTAATAAAGGGATGTCATAACAACTTGAGTGTATGGGGACCATGTCTCTCTTTAAGGAATTATGTGATAAAATGCGCATATTGCCGCATATAAAGTTTAGGAATGATTCTTCGTGTTTTACACATTGCTTAACCACTTGCCAGTTATTTCTTATTACTGCAGTGCTTACAATAACAGTAACACACTGGGTGCCACTGACTGTCTGCCACGTGACGTGCCAGCTGTGGGCCAGGGCCCAGGGGGCCAGAGTACCAACAGTGCTGACTGTCAGTGCCTGGGGCCAGAATCATGCAATAAAGGAAAAAAGACCGCCAACTCCCATTCCACTTTGAGCCGGAAGGTGTCTCCTGTAATGATGTGGGGAGGCAAATAGCTTGGGTCAGTGATTGGGAGACTCGGAGCAAGTAATTCGGTCTGTTGCCATCTCAGTGTCTTCATTAATGTTCAGGATTTGCAAAACACTAGTTATTTTGCTCCGCTGGCGTTTCGGACAGCTAATGACAAATTACTGAAAGCATAGATTACCTCATGACATTCAGATCACCTGCTGCCAAAGCAGTATTTTCAGATAATGGGGCTATACATTATTTGTGACTGCCCATTTCTGTGATTTACATGGCTTCTCGGATGCTTCAGTAATGAGTGCAGCACTAACTTCTTCATGTAGCCTCTACAGATTTCAATAGAAGCGAAAGCTGTCTCTGTAACTGGGAGACTTGCAGCTAAGGCAATTACCAAGCATGTATTATTTTCTAAAGAAAGTTAAGGAGTTTGTGAATTCATAAGGTAAATAACTTGCATATTAGATGAAATAATACACCCTCCTTAATTTAATGCACGTAAACTGTGTGATGTTAATTCCCAAATATGTGAAGATGCATTTCAGTGTACATTTTGCAATGCTCTATGCTCTTGCTTTGTGGCGTCATTTTAAACCAAGTAGTAGGTCTGGGTTTGGCAGGCTGATGCGATCGTTACAGTGTCTACATGATTTATTGACATTGTATGCTTCATACAGTCGCGGCTCTGGGGGTGTGGGTGGTGGGGGAAGGGCACGGCTATTTTTTGCCCGCAGAACGCCCGGAAGGATTCCTAAAGGGCATGCGCAAATGGGTCAAAACACAAGTGCGCATACATGAGCACGTGTGCGAAAATTCGCTCTCCGTCCTCACTCACGCGCACTTGTGTTGTGTTGCTGCCTGTTGCCCCCCACTGTCTGACAATCATGTCAGTCAACATGACGCCAGACCGCCCACCCCCTTCAGACTATGGAGGGGGTGGGCGGTCCGACGTCATGTAAATGTAAATGTAAATGTATTTGAGCTTATATAGCGCACAGCTACCCACAAAGGGTTTCCCGGCGCTTGCTTAGGGAACCCGTCCTGGTATTCCCCTGTGAGATAACCCCAGCAGGGTATCCACAAGGTGAAAGCCAGGCATCCCGCCGCGAGGGGCCGTTGTGGAGATTAAGCAAGCTATTGCCCAGAGTCGCAGAGTGTGAACCCATGAGTTGAGAAGGCACCGGAGCGAGAATTATCGAGTCTGTGGAATTTTTGAGCCCAAGACCCACCGAGGCGGGGAATTGAACCCCGGTCCAGGGCCGATCTCAGCTTCCGGGTCTGCCGCCTCTAACCCCTGAGCCACACTTCTCCACAAGTCATGCTGACTGACATGATTGTCAGGTCTCCCTCGGGTCTTTGAACTTAAGTAAACTGAGTCAGTTTACTTAAGTTCAAAAACGTCAACGGAGCTGCACAGGCGGGGGGGCTATGCCCCCACGCCCCAATGGACGGACCGCGCCTGCTGCAGTGTACCTTGAGAAGAGGTTTCTTTTCCTTCCTTCTTTCTCTCAGCAATCGGCGGCCTGTCTGGGGCATTCATGTGCTGGCCAGAAGAATTGGAGGTGGATTTGGCGGACTTGGCGGTTTTTCTTAGACCTCAGCGTGTCCTTCCAGGACTACAACACGGCCTCTTGCACTGGTATTCAGCCACTCTGGAGCTGAGAAGAGGATGCAAGATCTTCTCCGCGAAACACGAGGGTGTTACTCTGTGGGTGAGGTTAGTGATGCATTAACTAGGGGGCGGAAGGAGGTTGGGGGGCTCACGGCTAAGGTGAGTGGGGGTTCTAACCAGCCATCAGAGCTGTGGGAGCTGGTACAGGGGCAGGAACAGCGGAACTTAGCCCTCTTAGACCACGTGCCAGCAGATACGGAGGTTAGGGGGAAACAAAGGGCTAAGCGAGAGGGCAAATTTAACTCTGCTTCTACGGGAATCTATAGGTGTTAAGGGCCTTGGAGGTATTGAGAATAGGGGCGAAACTCAAGTCGATACAGCTGATATTGTATGCAGTGTGAAGGCTCCTCTTTTCCCACAGACATCTAAGGACTCCAGTACTACTAGCGCCTTCTGGTTGCAGGGTTTGAGTCCTGAGGTCAGCTGCAGTACTAATAAAGCGTCTTCTGTGTGCGGAGGTTAAAGCCAAACGTTCTAAGGGGGGTAAGTTATTAAAAGCTCCCAAGGCCTCTCCCTTTTCTATTCCTTTTTCTCCGCTTCTTTCTGCCTCTGTCTGTTCATCTGGCATAGACTCGGAGATTTCCATGGAGGGAGGGCCTTTAGACATGAGCAACATGGCTGCAAGTAGCGAGTTACAACCGGTGGTAATAAAGGGAACGCCGATCGATAAGAACCCTGATGAGCAGGCTGAGCTGGGAGAATTGGTATTAGAATCAGACTTAGATTTGCTAGGGCAGCCCTCCGCGCAAGTTAGTGACCCCCAGCCAAAACAGCAACAACAACTAAAGCTGCGAATAGAGGAAAAGATACCAGTAGAGATACCAGCGCAAGTAGCGGTAGCAGCGAACCCTGAGCAATTAAACACATTAGTCTTCACTGGGGAACCAGACCGCAGATGCGGATTGTGCTGATTCTATACATCCTATACAGGAGGGTAGTATCGGGGATTCCTCTGAAAATATGTTAAAATCAATGTTCTTATCCTTGACTTCAGATATAAAAAAAGGGTTTGAGGTCTCCCCGGCTAATCCTACAGAAATACAGAGCTTTTGTGAGTCGCTAGACAATAAAATTGATGGCTTCAACTCTAGAACCACAGCCCTCGAGGAAACAGTGGCCGGACTTTCACTCTACTTGGACCAGACCAAGGTTGATATTGCCACAATTAGAAAAGAGGAGATTGATCTCTCTGATCGGATTGAGACGATAGAAAACAATGCTCGACGTAGTAATTTGCGGATTCTGAATGTACCGGAGGGAAGTGAGGGCTCAGACATTAAGCAATTTGTCATCAAGCTATTAAGGGAGTCCTTGGAGCTTGAGCACTTGGAGCTTGAGCAATCAGAAGAACTCTTGTGTGTGGATATCCAAAGGATCCAAGGAGACCATTTATTGAAAGTCCTCAAAGAACTAAACCAAGGAAGATTCTTGATAACTTTCTTACTCGAGCCCTGAAACTAAAGTCCTTAAAGTATAAGGGTTTTATTTTCCAGATTAGATCCGATCTTTCCAGGGTTACATTGGACAAGCAATGGGAATTGGGGAGGAGACTTGAGGCCTTCAGGCAGTTAGGTGCTTCTGCCCAACTTAAGTTTCCAGCTGCATTAAAGATCCTGCACGAAAATAAAATGTATAACGTAAGATCGATACAAGCGGCAGATGAACTGTTGTTGGCCTTGGGTGGTAAAGGTGGGTCGTCTGGTTAACTGGGCTCAGACCTAGTTCGACACAACACTTCAATACGACTCCACAATCTCTGTATTTGGGCATTTTTGTGATAGTTTCCCTGTTTATTCCCTCTTGTTTTGAAGTATTTTAAGATAAGAGACAAAGAAAAAAAATGAGGAAGGAAGAAGGGAAAATGAAAAAGAGAAGAAGGGAAGGGGGAAAAAATAAAAATAAAAAAAGACGAAAAGGAAGAGAAGGGATTGGAAGGGAAAGTGGAGAAGAAAAAAAAAACCCTTGTAGGATCTTCGTAGATACAGAATAAGGAGGTAATTTCTTTTCCTCTTCTAATATACACTACACTACATTAAGAGAGTAAAATCCTTTACTGTGTTCACACCTGGGTCCCAGAGGCCTTTTCTCTTTTCTCTTTCAGGGAATAACTAAAGAAAATTATAAAAATGTTGAAAGTAGGAAGAAAAAAAAAAGGAAAAGTGGGAATTGAAAGTTTAAAAAAAACAAAACGTATAAAATAAGATCAATACACTCGGCGGGGCACGTGGAGGGAGGGGCACTATCTCTGGACATGTTCCGGATTGATAGGGCAGGGGTTTCCAGGGTGGGTTGTGGGGTAGGACTGGGCACGGGGTTAGTGGGGGGGAGTGGTTGGGTAGGAAAGCAAAAAAGTTCCTCATTTTTCTCCTGGTCATTCTTGATTATCTGTTTTTGTTTTGAAGTAATCTTTGGCATGATCTTTTTGCTTTGGGTCGGTATTTTTTCTCTTTTGGCAGGCTCCGGTAGTATTGTGGGTGATATGCAACCCAGCCATGAATAATTGGCAATTTCTCTCCTGGAACATCAATTGCCTTCGTACCAGTCCCCGTAGGGACAGGATTTTTCAGTATCTATGTGATTGTGAGGCGAGGGTTATTGTTCTCCAGGAGACACATGTGACTGAGATAGAATTTCATCCGCTAGCTACAAAAAATCCATGGGTTGATTTTTTTCATCTCTACAACGATAATAGGGGAGTTGCGATTCTGTT
Organism: Lissotriton vulgaris; assembly: GCF_964263255.1. Classification (NCBI taxonomy): domain Eukaryota; kingdom Metazoa; phylum Chordata; class Amphibia; order Caudata; family Salamandridae; genus Lissotriton; species Lissotriton vulgaris. The sequence continues at coordinate 1,901,563,223 of NC_141693.1, forward strand.
TAAAAAATCGTTGAAAGCTCGTTTAATATTCAAGCTAGTAGATCCCTCCGGCAGATGGGTTATCGCTACAGTTATTATTTCAGGGGGGCAATTTACTATTGTTGGATACTATGGCCCGAATCTCGATGACCTCTCTGTCCTGGAGTCTATATTTCTTCATTTCCTTTCCTTCCCAGAGCCTAACATTTTTGCTGGCGATTTTAATTTAATTCTTGACCCTTTGTTAGATAAATCATCAAGCAGTCGAGCTTTGATTCACTCGAAGTCTAGAACTCTCCTGTTGGCCAATATGAAATTATATGGTTATCTAGATATATGGAGAGTTAGGTCGGGGAGGCGAATGGGAGTCTCTTTTCGAAATTATAAGTACCATCATCAATCCAGGATTGACTATGTTCAAATTAGTCGGTCACTGGAAAGGGTAGTGAAGAGTATCACGTTTCACACCTTACATCTATCCGATCATTTGGCCGTTTTGATGACATTGGCTATGACTGATTCGCTTAAAGTTGTTCCCAGAAGTTGGTCCTTTGATCGTTCTTTGCTTGCAATTCCGGATGAGATTTCATTCTTGATAAAAGAAAGTGAGTTTTTTTTAACATTAACATCGGTTCAGCTAACACTGTAATAGTTTGGGACTCATTCAAGGCCTTTCTACGGGGTCAAACAACTAGTAGGGCCTCTCATAGGAGTAAGGTAAATAAAATGGAAATATCCTCTAGTGAGGACGAGATAGCTAGACTCCAAGGTGAAATATATCTGCGCTCAGCCACCTCCCCTTCACTTTTGCAAGATCTAAAGAATAAATTGGTTAGTGCAAGGGGGGAGTTAGATTTAACACTTAATTCCCGTATCCTACAAAGGTGGCAAGTTAGTAAAATTGCCCACTTTCAGTACGGCGAGGGTGCAGGGAAGCTTTTATCATGCAAAGCAAAGACCGATCGAGTCCGAAACAACATTAGCTTAATTAAGATGGATAACGCTTCATATTCTTCAGACGAGGACATCAGGAGAATCTTTCGATCCTTTTTCGAAGATATTTATACTGAAGATAAAACCATTAACCAAGCCTCTGTCAATGTTTTGCTGAATGAGATCTTTGCCATCACTGACCCCACAACAATCTATCATATTAGACCAAGAGATCACCCAGGAAGAAGTTAAAAAGGCTATTCAGAGTACCAGGTCTGGGAAGGCGGCTGGACCAGATGGCCTCCTGGCCGAGATTTACAGGGCCCTTGAACATGTGGTTGTACCTTTCCTAACCATTTTATGTAACCAAATTTTTCAGCAAGGGTTGGCACCACCAAAATCTTGGGATAATGCCTCCATTACCTTAATTTTAAAACCAGGTAAATCACCATCATCTTGCGGGTCATACCGACCAATTTCGATTCTAAATGCTGATTATAAGCTTTTTTCTTCCATCTTGGCTAATAGGTTGGGTTTAGTTGCGGGGGGGGGGGGAGCAGGTATTTTACATCAGGACCAGAGAGGCTTTGTTAAGGGGCGGCATCTTTCAGAATTGACATACGATCTTATAGGGGCCATTGATATCGCTTCTCATGCCTCTTTACCATTGGCCGTTCTCACTCTCGATGCCACCAAGGCCTTCGACAGGGTGAATTGGTCATACCTGTCGGGGGTCTTGGCTAAGTTCAACATTGGTGAAGGCTTCCGTCGGGCAGTGAGACTGCTCTATCGGAACCCTACGGCCGCTCTGTTGGTGAACGGAGCATTGACTGACACCTTTAACATCTCTCATGGAACGCAGCAGGGCTGCCCTCTTTCCCAACTTTTGTTCGATTTATACATTGAGCCGTTCGCACAGCAATTAAGAGACAATACCACCATCAAGTCTTTCAGTTACAGTGGTTGGGATAAGAGGGTGGCCTTATACACTGACGACATTTTGATTTTCTCTTCTGACCTTAGTTCTGCCTTGCCGGTTGTCATCAAGTTAGCTCAGAACTTTGGCAAAATCTCCGGATATGAGGTTAATGCCATTAAAACGGAGATTATGATCTGGAACCATGAGCATCTACCAGTGGGGGTTCAACCCAGCTCACAAATGCGATATCTGGGGTTGGAAATTGTCCAGGACATTAAAAAAATTGGCGACATTAACTTTTCTTGTATTGCTAGGGAGTGTAGGCAACTTATGAGATCCTGGACCTCGTTGCCATTATCAGTCATATGAAGGGTTAATTTAATAAAAATGACGGTCTTGCCAAAGATTACTTTTTTGTTTAATACCATCCCTCTTTATTTTGAACCTTCAATGTTTGTCAAATTACAGAGCGATAATAATTCTTTTATTTGGGCACAAAAAGCATAGAGAAAAGTTGGAAAAAGTTGAGACACCGTAGAGAGAAGGGAGGATTGGCAGCCCCAGACTTTCAAATATATGTTTGGGCATTTCAACTAAGTCATTCTCGAATGTTGCTTAAAGTACCCACTTGCGGTGGGATTGGGGATATGTTCAGAGCAATGCTCAGCGGGGATGGCCTTACACAGGATGGGTATATTTTTAAGTTCGGGAACCCGAAATTCTTTAAAAAAATGTAATTGAAGGTTCTACAAGGGCTCGCTAAAACATGGGCCAAGGTTAACGCCATCACAAGGACGGGTTACTTCTCAAGTAGGGCGCCCCTATGGGATTCACCCGGGAGCCCTAGCTGGCTCATGGACAGTCTTGCGTTGCCCTTGAGGGAGGCCGGCTTGTCAATTTGGGGTGATCTATTTGTTGATGGAGTATTATTACCATGGGAAGCTTTAAGTACTACAGTTGGCCCTAATTTTTCCAGATTTAAATACATTAAAATAGCTAGCTGGTCACGCTCCCAGGTCACCCCTAGGTCTAAACATCTACTAGGGGGAGGCACCTTGATAGAATCACAACTTGTCGATAAACCCCCAGCTAAAATGGAAATATCATTGTGGTATCATCTAATTCTGGAGGAGATGGAGGGTGATTTTCAACTGCAAGAAAAAATTTGGGCAACATCTTTTCTAGATTTGGCGGTGGGAAGCCTTTGGCCAACTTCGTTTAAATTGTTAAGGAACATTGTCAAGCCAGCTTGGCTTCGAAGAAATCTTCTTTTTGTTCTGCATAGGGCCTATTATTCGCCCCAAAGGCTTTCTAAATTTTCGACAGACCGTCAAGTCTCCTGTGCAAAGTGTGGGGCAATAGCAGCATCTGATTTACATATGTTCTATGAATGTCCACATTTAACTTCTTTTTGGCATTCTATCAGTATTTCTCTTACAGCCAGTTTGGGTTACTGGGTTACCCGGTCACGTTAAATCCTGCGTTAATTATTTTTGGAGTTACCGAGGGGGTAGTGGGTCCTTCAAAACGTTTGCTCTTTTATTCTATTCTTCTGGACAGGAGGGAGATCTGCATGAAGTGGAAGGATTCAGCTACCCCCTCCTTCTTTGATTAGCAGGCCTCAATACTGCAGGTATCAAAATTGGATTTATTAAGATCAGGAAACCCAAAGAAAAGAGCATTCTGGCATCTTTTAAAGTGGACATAGTTTTAAGACCAATTACGGGTTTGTTTGTTTTTGGGTTTTTTTCCCCGTTTGGTCCAATGATTACGCTGCTTTTGGTTATTCCCGATTTTCTCTGCGAGCAGAACCCCGACCGTTAAAACTTTACCTAGGTTGATGGTACTCCGGTGCAGCAAACTGTTACCCCGAAGGTGCCTGAGTGAGGGCCGAAGGGAGTTGGACCTCACTAAATTGGTAGGCTGGTATATATCATGCCCTCCAAACCAGATCTCTGAGGTAGTGAGCCACTCTCGACTGACTCTTACAACGGACCAGGTTAGATAATGAGGACCAAAAAAAAAGTGATGTTACTTTCATGTCCGCATCGGTATCTTTCATGGAAAGTTGCTTTTAGAATAGCGATTACCTCATTTAGAAATACAAGTTCTCACCCTGCAAGAGCCTTTCTTCCAAATACATTAGGGTAGTCCTTCGGACTAATCCAAAATATATACCTAAAATAGTGTCTTCCCTTACATCACATTAAACTATTAAACTACCGGTTTTCTTTCCTGATCCAAACTCAACATCTAGTGTGCAAAGCACTCTTTGCTAAAGAGCGTCATTCAACATTCATAGAACTGTGGGCCTGATTTAGATCTCGACAAACTGGTTATTCCGTCACAGCTGTGACTGATATCCTGCCCACCGAAATATAAATCCCGTTATATCCTATGTTGTCCTGGAGTAACCAAACTGTTGAAATCTACATTAGGCCCTAACTCGGTCAATAAACACTATTGTTTGTATCTTTCACCATCCCCAGAAATGGTTAGGTAATATCTAATGCAGGTATTGCTAGGAGGATAATTAAATGTATCTAAACATGTTGCACCCAAAAGAACATTACCAGTCCCATCAAAACTGCATTCCACTAGGAAAACTGATGCATCTATGGCTTTTTTGGGTACCATTCTTATAGCTGACATCTGTAAAGCAGCTACATGGTCAACTCCACACACATTTACCGTAACACTAGTGTGGATGTCCTTGCACGCCACCAAGCACACGTTGGACAAGCAGTGCTTAGACTATGTTTCAAACATCTACTGACTAGCCACCACAAGGGGAGAACTGCTTAACAATCTATTCAGAGCACGTGTTTCTACAGCCATGCATGCTAGAATTGATTATGTTGCTTACCCTGTAAGCATCTATTTTATGGATGTAGTGCTGTAGACTCAGATGTAACCATTCACCTAGCCCAAAGTCATTGGGTGTCACAAATACAGAATACATACTCAAAAGATATATTCAATTTCTTTGCTTTTACCTTACATTGTCATCATTATGAACCGCTTCTAGCTCCACTCACATGTGCGCAATAAAATCCGAAGTTGTAACCCAGGACCATACGCCTTTGCAGAGGAGTAGTCGCAGGACCGAGTAACGCGAAAAACTTCATGGAAGATAAACAATTTGCAAATGCCTGAGCCCAACACTTCGTGGCAGGAGTATATGAATCTACAGCACTGCATGCAACAAGTAGATGCGCACAGTATAAGTAACCTAACCCTTTTGTCGCCTCTACAGCCAGTCTAGAGTGTGTACATTACTGGGTGGAACTATATTTTGTCTAAAGCTATTAGATCCTGTCATATTTCCTAGGTGTTACTTGAGTAATTTAGGTACTTTGTTAAATTGTTATTTGTCTCGTAGCTGCCACAATTCTGAACCATATTTTAAAGAGTTTATCCAGCAAGTTAAAGCCAGTATAATAAAATTTCGAAATACTGGTTTTAGTTTTTTGTAATTTTTCTGTTCGACATATAGGAAATGATCTTTTTCTTTCTTTTTCCAATTCCATATTTTTAATAACATTTTGAGCTTTTTAAAATAATAAATTGAACCCTCTTCTTCCAAGATCTTTGAGACATTGTTCAGTCAGTTTATTTTACTTGCTACCATAGCCATCTTGATGTATTTTCTTACACCATTTGAAAACTAAATCCTAGATCCTGTAGTGAAGACAGGGCCTTGCTTGCCCATATCGTTATGTTAGCATAAGCTTATTAGAAGTTTAAATGCCATTTTGTCGCTTGGCAGCCTTTTGCACACAACACTACATATAATTGTTGTAAGTTAAACTGCTTGATTTTCCCTCACATGAGAATGGTTTGTTATTCACATCCCTAGATGTACACTGCAACCTCAGTTTGTACACTGTATGCAGAAGTCTTCAAGGTTACCATAACAATGAAGGCTAGTATTTAGGTTGATCGGCCCACGCAATAGACATAACAAACGCACAGCTGCAACTGACTGAAATTCTAGCGCCGTTAATATTGCACTGCATGATGATTGGGGCACTTGGAAGAATTTTGTTTCCAAAGACAGAGCGCTTTGCTGATCGTGAGATGTGATTCACCTCTGCAGGTCTTGGCGGTATGGGGTTCCCCATTGAAGCCTAAGAGACCTTATATTATTATTATAAAACCTAGATCCCCGCAGGGGAGGGTGGTACACAAAGCACTATAGGACCTGTTTCCACTATCCTTGTAATATGATTTCTTCCTTTGTGTTTTATGGAATCGTATTATTTCTAATCATAAGCCTGCTTATGTTAGCCAAAATACTGCATCTTAGAGCACGTCGTTAAAATAATTTTTTTTAACTTTACCGTGTATCTAGTTACTCACGTTGTGAACTGGTATGAGAATAATAATGAAAGAGTGTTCTTGATTCCCACCATGCCTGAAAGTACCCTAAGTTGTATTTTCTGGGTCGTCTAATCATTGGTAGCTTCACACTAGGACGGAGAGCTAATGAGACACAGATGCTAGTCGGATAGGGGTTCTGGGTACTAAGGTGAGTTTTTGGCCCACCACAATTCACTGAGGTCCTGGTTTCCTGTGCATTTTGCTTTTTCAGTTGTTCCAAATAAAGAAACCATAATTGTTCATGTTGTCATTGCATGCATTATGTAACATATAGTGAACTGCACTATCTGTTTTCGCCAATGTCCTCAAGTGGGCTGCAATAGCTCAGTGTGCTAATCAAAAGTGAAGTATAGACCTTAAGAAATGGATGGAAAGACACAGCGTGGTGATATCACTCTAAAGAAAGTTGTGGTTTAATTGAATGGTTGTTACAGCAGAAACTACTGCTTCTAGATAGCTTTCTCTGTTAAACATATGGAAAGATAGAGATGAAGTGTCTGTGGAGTTTCTTAAGCACCAAAACAGTCAATTACCACTCAATGGATGTTGGAGGCCTTCACTTTACACTCTTCCTTTCCATGTGTTGCGCATATCGTAAATCCCAGTTGCTGAATGCCAGTGACATTCATTTTGTGCTTCCAACAAATCCACATGGTTTGGAATACCAGTTTTTCACTGTTGTGGTTTTGTATTACATGCACACATTATTAGTTGCCATCATTGAAGTACCATGCATGATGGATAGCCTCTTAAAGGCAGGCTGTTAAATTATCTAGGAGCTTGCAGTTGACCAAGAGATGTGGCGCAGCAGCCAGGGCGACTGACTCAGGAACCTGGGGGCTCACGGTTCTATCCACGGTGTCCCTGGCAGATAAGCCCAGCACAATGTGACTCTGGGCAATAGCTTGCTTAATCTTCCTGACAGCCCCCAGCGCCTTGACACCTTCGGGTAATTGTTTGCGCTTTACAAATCCTGGACATTTGCATTTACCAACAAAACTACAACAAACCAATCTTATGTACCTTCCTGAAAGGCAGATGTGGCAGGATTTCATGGCCATTGATTAAGACGGTTGAGTCCTTCTGAAGGAAAGTACTCCTTGCCATAATCAACGCCTCTTCACACTTCCATTACCTAAGGGCTTGCAGTTGACCAACAAAGCTACAAAAAACAGCCCTGGACAACCAAAGCATTGGCCAGGCGGACTAAAACCGCGCCGTGGTTTAATAAAGAGCTAGTGGCAGCCAAAGCGACGTGTAAATGTCTGGAACGTAGCTGGCGCAAAAACTACGATTTAGAGTGTAAACAGCAATATAAAGACAGTCTGAAAAAAATACCATAGACGCATAAAAGCAGCGAAAGGAGCATTCTTGAGGGAGAAGATAGAATCTGCGGATAATTCATCCAAGGAACTGTTTACTATATACAAAGAGCTTACGGCTCCCACTAGGATAATAGCCCAAGACACCTTTTCCGAAGAAATCTGCAAATCGATTGCGGACTACTTCGTGAATAAAGTGGAGAATATATATGCCTCCTTCCCAGCTGCGACAGATCGGTTTATCAATCGACCGAATAAAAGTACATCCCCTGCTAAAGACATGTATTTAAAGTGCTTTTCAGTACCCCCCAGACAGGATATGTTGAGACTAGTGAATAGTATTCAATCAGGCTCCCCCAGTGATGCAGCCCCACCTAAGAGTTTTAAGAACCAGCTTGAGGTGGTAATCGATTACATCAGCAACATGGCCTCTCTCTCATTTAAGGAATGCCATGTGTTGGATGGATGGAAGAGGGCCCAGGTGATACCCCTGAAAAAGAAAGCCAGTATCCATATGTCGCAGCTTGCGAATCTTCGCCCCATCTCTCTGCTCCCGTTCTGTATGAAAATAGTGGAAAAAGTTGCCAACATTCAGCTTATGGAGTTTCTGGAAGAGGGTCAGTGCCTTCACCCGTCTCAGTCTGGGTTTAGGGCTAGACATTCAACTGAGACAGCCCTTCTTTTCTCTACAGAGAGGCTCAGACAAATAGTAGATGAGGGACAGACTGCAGCATTGGTACTATTGGACTTGAGTGCGGCGTTTGTCACCGTATCACATACCACGCTGCTGCCTCGCCTCACAGAAATGGGAGTGGAAGGACCAGCCCATGAATGGATACAGTCCTTTTTAAAAGACAGAAGTTTCCAAGTTCACTGTCCTCCGTTCAAATCCTCCCCTAGATGGATAAGGCATGGTGTTCCACAGGGCTCCAGTTTGAGCCTGACGCTATTTAACATATATATGGAACCCCTGGCTAGAATTGTGGCACCTTATGGGGTGGATATCTTAACGTACGCCGATGACACGCAACTAATGATTACCCTAGCCCAAGGCTAGAATGAGGCAGTAGTAAACTTTTCCTCCTACTTCAAGGATGTATCTGGGTGGATGAATGACAACTGTTTACGCCTGAAGGGTGACAAAACGGAGCTATTGGTGACTGGGAGAGCTCCTACAATCTGGTCATCAGCATGGTGGCCATTGGAGCTGGGGCCCACACTTTCTCCCTCAGAGACGGTGAAGAACCTAGGTGTCCTTTTGGACCCCAGCCTATCCTATGGACAGCATATTGGTAGGCTGGTGGGTAAATGCTATGGAGTCCTTAAAACCATATGTAAAGTACTCGAATATTTGCCCATTGGCACCAGGAAATCTTTAATACATGCACTAGTCACCCCTCACCTGGATTATGGAAATTCCTTGTTTATTGGCCTGAGCAAGAAAGGGTTACAGCAGTTGCAACGCGTACAGAATTCAGCCGCTCGATTGGTCCTGAATCTGTCTAAAAGAGCTTCAGGGAAGCAGGCCCTTAAGACCCTCCACTGGCTGCCTATACAGGAACGTCTCCTGTTTAACACCTTGGCTGCTAGGGGTTTTCCCGCTGGGTGCTGCAGATGCTACTTCCCCATTGTTCATGACAAAGCCAGCTCGTCATAAGCGCAGGGCAGGTAACACCCATGACGAGCTGGCTTTGTCATCAGCACTGAAGGGGTTAAATCATTATGTATTACACATCGTGTAGCCCAGGTAAAAGGGCCAAGCTATCTCCAAAAACATCTAATGATCCATTGCCCTAGGCGCAATTTGAGATCATTAGGGAGCATGCTGTTTCAGGTTCCTCGCATTTTCAAAGCACGAATGGGAGGGCGCTCGTTCAGATACTTAGCTTGCAAGAGATGGAATGAGCTCCCTATCGAACTCCGTATGGAACCGTCAGAAGCGAGATTCCGACTTAAACTGAAAACTTATTTATTCCCTCGAGCTTAAGCCCTGCATTTTTTAAGTGCAGAAGATCTTGGTCACTGGATGGACTGCTCCCACAGCGCGGGGACACACTGTTACAGTGTAACCATGCGCTCTATAAATGGTTTTATTATTATTATTATTATTATTATTATTTAGCACCTTCCTACAAGGGAGATCCTGCAAGATTTTACTTCTAGTGATGGAGGGTGTTTCGCAGCAGGCTGCTTTAAGAAGGTATTGTCCTTCTGGAGGGCAGGTAAGTTCTTGAATTATTCTAGCAACTGATGCACAAGATTTTTTGATGTCTCATTGAATATTTTTTTTTTCTGATGTTTGAGGGAGATTGTATTATAATGCTTGCCTGGATTAAGAATCCTTGCGCCTCTACGAAGAGTTCGAGGAATGTAGTCTTTCTAAAATGTTATTCCAATTTTAGTATTATGGAACCTTTGATAATCTGTTTGTGAGCAGATGTTCGAAGTAGAGAAATGTAAGAATCATAATGGTTCCCACCATCAATGTTAGAAATTGGATATGTAAAAGGGATTATTCATTAATATTCATAAACATTAGGGTATTTCTGCAAACTTGCAAGATCTCCAAACGCTTATTAAAGAGAGATGCAAATATCTTAAACATTAAAAACACAATGCATGTGTGCAGGTGACCTTTCTGCTTTTTTACCTTTAAAGGAAGTAGCAAATTGTTAAAAATTAAAACAGTAAAAAATAGAAGTGGTTTTAAAAATGTATTCTTTTTTAAGTTTAAAAATTAAAAGTGTGCTATTTCCACAGTCATATTATCCTATATAGAACAGCAACTGTACTGACACTTTAAGATGAGCAAGAGCCACCATAATAGCAGGATTCAGCACTATTGCCATTTCTCCCTCAATTTCTTTCCACTAAGAGGATGACAAACTTAAAGCTGGAAAGGCATGAGCCAGTAGTGAAGGTCTCTGAACATTGGCTCATGCTTTTCAGCCTAAGGTTTGTGCAAGGCCACTTTTTGGTTTTGTGTCATTCAGCTAGTTGTGAGCGTGCCTTCTGTTTTTCTGTTAAAAATCTACCTTTTGAGGGGCGTGGCCTGGCGGCAACCAAGATGGCCGCATAGTTCCGAGGCGCTACTGATGGCGAGCCGTAGGCCCCAAACATCCTGTATTAATCTGGCCGCACGGTTTATACAAACCGCTGATTCTGCTGTCGGAGGTGCTCCGGAGCCGGGGAGAGTTGCTCTGGTCTTTATCTGACTGCGGGAAGCACTGGAACGGCGGAGGCGAGGCCCCCTGTGGCCTACATGGGCGAGAGCCAGGTGCGGAGCACCGGCCTAGAGTTCAAGCGGAGGCCGGGTGCTGTCGCGGGGGGTCGACGCTGGGTCCTGGGGAGGGTGGAGGCCTCGGAGCCTAACGAGGCGGGGCCGGCCCGGGGAGAGACCCAGTGAGATGCCGGTGCCTGGACTGTTACTGGGCGCTGAGATCCCGTGCTGAGGTCGGAAGATTCATTGCGGGGCTCGCGAATCGAGACGGCAAGGATTCCCGCCTCTGTGCCCTGGCCTGCTGACTACACTGGAACCTCCAGACTCTGCATTGTGGCAGTCCCTGGGAGGCGCTGACCCTCGTGGGGACAGAGTGAAGCGGCGAGGAGTTGCGGATTAGTTTGCTGAGTGGCTGGTGAGGATCACCAAAGGAGCATCTTGCCTACCGCTGTCCATCCCATTCATATCGGTACGGTGCTGCGGACTCCGGTTCTCCACATCCTCGGAGTGGGTCGCAGGGGACATTGAGAGGGCCCCCTTGCGAGGCCAGCTTCCTAGGAAGGACGAGCCCCGGGGCGGGCGCTACCATTGGTCGGCGCACAGCCTATTCGGCGCAAAGGACAGGGATCGCTGGGTGTCCGGCCTTCGTGATCAGGGAGGCAGGAACTCAGCGCCCTATTTTCTGTGAAGCTGCGCCGGGGACAGTGGGACGCCAGCTAGTGACCAAGCACTCGTGGACCAGAGGGGCTGACTATCCTATCGCAGATCGCTGTACTCTCAACGCGGACACACACCCGGACCGGGACGGACCGCTCCGGAGTGGCAGGCGGGCAGCCCAGCGCTGCGGCAGCAGGTGGACCCTGGAGACAGTGAGTGGAGTGTTCCTTCAATCATCACATGGCTCCGGTCAGCTGTATCAATGAAACCTAAGAAGTCTACCACCATGCAAGCTAATAAAATTGACAAATCTACGGCCTCGGCGGGAGGAGCGGAGGAGGCCGCCCGGGGGGTCAATCAATCAATCAGGAGTTTGTTAAAGCGCGACTACTCACCCGTAAGGGTCTCAAGGCGCTAGGGGTGGGGGGTGCAGGTTCCATTCCATCAAGGAGGGGGTCTGTCGAAGAGCCAGGTTTTGAGGTTTCTTGCGAAGATGGGAAGCGATGTTGTCTGTCTGAGGTGGAGCGGAAGGGCGTTCCATGCTTTGGCCGCGAGGAAGGAGAAGGAGCGGCCTCCCGATCTGGTCTTTCTGGTGCGGGGGACCACGGCGTAGGAAAGCTGGGCTGATCGTAGGGTCCTTTGGGGTGCGTGGTATTTAACTCGGCTGTTCAGGTATGCTGGTCCGGTGCCGTGGAGGGCCTTGTGTGCGTGGGTGAGCATCTTAAAGGTGATTCTCGCCTCGACGGGGAGCCAGTGGAGTGTGCTCAGGTGCTGGGAGATGTGGCAGTGTTTTGGCAGGTTGAGGACCAGTCTTGCGGCGGCGTTCTGGATGTTCTGTAGCTTGCGGATGAGGTTTTTGTTTATTCCGGCGTAAAGTGCGTTGCCATAGTCGAGTCTGCTGGTGACCAGGGCGTGAGTGACTGTCTTTCGGTGTTCGAGGGGGATCCATTTGAAGGTCTTACAAAGGAGGCGGAGGGTGTGGAAGCAGGAAGATGAGACAGAGTTGATCTGGCGGTCCATTTTGAGCTCGGAGTCCAGGATGATTCCCAGGTTGCGTGCATGGTCTGTGGGGGTTGGCGGGTTTCCGAGGGCGTTGGGCCACCAGGTGTCGCTCCAGGCATCGGGGTTTGGGCCCATGATGAGTACTTCTGTTTTGTTGGTGTTTAGTTGTAGGCAGCTGTTTTTCATCCATTTGGCGACGGCTTCCATGCCTTCTCGAAAGTTGTGTCTGGTGGTGTTGGGCTCGTTGGATAGGGAGAGATAAGCTGGGTGTCGTCTGCATATGACACGATGTTGAGTCCGTAGGTTTTGACGATGGGGGCAAGTGGAGCCATGTAGACGTTGAAGAGCGTCGGGCTGAGGGAGGAGCCCTGGGGGACTCTGCAGGTGGTAGGTGTGGCGTCCGAGAGGAAAGGGGGGAGTCTGACCCGCTGCTTCCTGTCGGAGAGGAAGGAGCAGATCCAGTCGAGGGCCTTGTCCTTGATTCCTGCATCGTAGAGTCTGCGTATTAGGGTGCGGTGGGAGACTGTGTCGAACGCCGCTGATAGGTCGAGGAGGATGAGGGCTACTGTTTCTCCTTTGTCTAGTAAGGTGCGGATGTCGTCTGTTGCGGCGAGGAGGGCGGTTTCCGTACTGTGGTTTTTTCTGAAGCCGGATTGGGAGGAGTCGAGGATGTTGTGTTCTTCAATGAATGTGGCGAGTTGGCTGTTGATGGCTTTCTCGATGACTTTCGCTGGGAACGGGAGCAGGGAGATGGGTCTGTAGTTTTTGAGGTCGGTGGGGTCCGCTGAGGGTTTCTTTAGGATGGGGTTGACCTCGGCGTGTTTCAAGTCGTCGGGAACGAGGCGGTCGCCAGGGAGCGGTTGATGGTTTGGCGGAGCATGGGTGCGATGGTGTTGGCGGCTCTGTTGAAGATGTGGTGGGGGCAGGGGTCCGTGGGGGCCCCTGAGTGGATTGACTTCATTGTCTTCAGTGTGTCTTCGGTGGTGAGGGCTGTCCAGTCATTAATCGCTGGTTTCTGGGTGTCGGAGGTGGTTGGTGAGGGTTCAGTGTGTTGGTTGTCTTTGTCGAAGTTGTCGTAGATGCTCTTGATTTTGTGGTGGAAAAAGATGCTGAGTTTGTCGCAGAGGTCTTGTGAGGGAGGGATGTCGGTAGACTCGCTGGTAGGTTGGCCGAACTCCTTGATGATGCTGAAGAGTTCCTTGCTGTTGTGTGCATGGGTGGAGATTCTGTCTTCAATCGCTTTATTCCTCGTTTCTCTGATGAGTTGATGGTGGGCGTTGGTGGCGGCTCTGAAGTTGTTGTGGGCTTCTGTGGATTTGGTGTTTCTCCAGGCCTTTTGGAGGCGGCGGCATGTGCGCCTGGACTCTCGAAGTTCGGTGGTAAACCATCTGGCTTTCTTGGCACGGGTATTGTTGATTTTCTTGAGGGGGGCTATGGTGTTGGTGCTGTCCGAGATTCATCTTTTTTTTTGAAAATGTCTTTATTAACAGGATACATGAAAGCATGGTGAGCAGTGCAGAGTATTCACAGTACATAATTCACACATTTGTATATTATGATCGCACTGACAGGATGTATACATTTTGTCCGAGATCCATCTATGCAGGGTTCGGGCTGCGGTGTTGGGGTCATCGTTTTCCGCGATGGTTGGGGTGGAGTTGTTGAGTGAGGAGGTGAGCTGGTCATCGGTGATTTTGGTCCAGTTTCTTTGTGGAAGCAGGTGCTGGTCTCTGTGGATGGTGGGTGTTCTGAAGGTGAAGTGGACGCAACGATGGTCGGTCCATGGGAGTTCGGTGGTGTGGCTGAAGGTGATGGAGTTTCCTGTAGTGAAGAGGGGGTCGAGGGTGTGTCCTGCTGAGTGCGTGGGCTCGGTCACGATCTGGCGGAGTCCAATGTTGTGAAGGTTGTCCAGGAGGCATGTGGTGTTGGGGTCCAGTTGATTGTCCAGGTGGAAGTTGAGGTCTCCCAGCAGGGTGTAGTTGGTGGATGCGATGGCCTGCGGGAGATAATGTCCGTGATGGAGTTGGCGAAGGGTCCGCGGGGTCCAGGGGGTCGGTAGATGAGGGTTCCTCGGAGGGCGGCAGTGGGGCTGGCCAGTATCTTGAAGTGAAGGTGTTCCATCAGTTCTGTGGACTCGTCGGGGAGTGTGCTCAGGCGGAGGCTGGATTTGTGGACGATGGCGATTCCTCCTCCGGGGTGGGTGGGGTGGTCCTTCCTGGAGATCTTGTATCCTTGGGGGATGGCGATGGCGATGGCGATGGCGATGTCCGGTCCCGAGGTGGTGTTGGTCCAGGTTTCGGTAACGAATGCTACGTCTGGGGTGGTGCTGTCGAGGAGGTCCCAGATTTCTGTGGCGTGTTTGTGGAGGGATCGGACGTTGAGGAGGATGCATTGCAGGGTCTTTGGTTCAGTTGTGTTCTTGTGGGCGGGTTGTGCTGGATCCGTGTTCTTGACGGTGTTGCAGGTGTGCCAGCAGCGGTGACAGCTGAAGGGTCCATGGGTGTCGGCTGGTGATGCTAGCTTGCAGTTGTTGTTGCAGCCTGGGTTGAGTGCGTGGAGTGCTGCTGGGTCGTAGCGTTGGCGGGGCGGAGGTCCAGGGTTCCTGGTGCTGGTCGCGGACAGGTCGGAGACTGGCGCAGACGTGCTTGCCTTTGACGCGCCTTCGGTGCACCAGCGACGGTGCACCAGCGACAATGAGTCAGTGGTCTTGCTCGCCTGTCCCCGCAGTGGCGGCCATTAAGTAGGGGTCGGGGAGGGCTGGACAGCTGGGAGGCGGGAGCGGGGAGGGGAGCTGGATTGGGCCGGTCGCGCTGGGGGTGGAGGGGCCGCGGGGGCAGCAGCGGCGGGGAAAGGTAAAGGGAGGAAAGAAGGGATAAAGAAAAAAGGGAAAATAAGCAGAAATAAGGCACAAAAGAGCAGAGATGCAGAAAAGAGCAGAAAGGTGAAAGATAGAAAGGGTAGAAAAACGAGTGAAAACGAGTGAAGGAGCAGAGGGAGAGAAAGGGAAAATGGGCAGAAATAAGGCACAAAAGAGCAGAGGTGCAGAAAGGTGAAAGATAGAAAGGGGAAACAAGCATTTGCAATGCAATAGGTCTCGCATTAATTAAGTTTGAGCTATTGGCATTGCTAAATATTGCAACACCAATTGCAACAAAAGTCTATAAATTGTAGGCCAAAAAAATGTGTATTTGTTTTTGTAGCAATGGTGGCATGCTGCGCTTTAGATGAATATGTTTAAAAGTAAAGTGTGCCATACTGCGATTGCTACAATAGTTAATTGTAGATGCCTTAACAATTGATGTGTGCACTGATGGCTGGTGGTGTGTGTGCCTGTAGAAATTGTGCACTGATGGCTGGTGGTGTGTTTGCTTGGTGGAAGTGTGTACTGCTGGCAGGTGTTGCGTGTGCCTGGTGGAAGCGTGCACTGACGGCTGGTGGTGTATGCCTGGTGAAAGCATGCACTGACGGCTGGTGGAGCATGTGTGCCTGGTGAAAGCGTGCACTGACTGCTGGTGGTGTGTGGGTGCCTGGTGAAAGCATGCACTGACGTCTGGTAGCGTGTGCCTGGTGGAAGCGTGCACTGACGGCTGGTGGTGTTTGTGCCCGGTGAAAGCGTGCGCTGACGGCTGGTGGTATTTGTGCCCGGTGAAAGTGTGCACGGACGACTGATGGTGTGTGGGTGCCTGGTGAAAGCATGCACTGACGTCTGGTAGCGTGTGCATGGTGGAAGCGTGCACTGACGGCTGGTGGTGTTTGTGCCCAGTGAAAGCGTGCACTGACGGCTGGTGGTATTTGTGCCCGGTGAAAGTGTGCACGGACGACTGATGGTGTCTGTGTCTGGTGAAAGTGTGCACTGACAGTGTGGTTGTGTGTGAGGTTGTGTGTTTGTGTGGCTGTGTGTGAGGTTGTGTGTGTGTGTGTTGTGTGTGTGTGTGGTTGTGTGTGTGTAGTTGTGTAGTGGGTGTGTGGACAATACTATTCCAGATACACTGTATCAGAGTGCACAGCTATACTGCACTGCTTTAGTCTCACTGCACAGATGTACAATACTATTCCAGATACACTGTATCAAAGTGCACAGATGTACTGCACTACTTTAGTCTCCCTGGGCAGATGGACAATACTATTCCAGCTACACTGTATCAAAGTGCCCAGATATACTGCACTACTTTAGTCTCACTGCACAGATGTACAATGCTATTCAAGAAACACTGTATCAGAGTGCCCGGATATACTGCACTACTTTAGTCTCACTGCACAGATGTACAATGCTATTTGAGATACACTGTATCAAAGGGCCCAGATATACTGCACTTCTTTAGTCTTCCTGCGCAGATGAACAATACTATTCCAGATACACTGTAGTGCCCAGATATACTGCACTACTTTAGTCTCAATGCACAGATGTACAATGCTATTCCAGATACACTGTATCAGAGTGCACAGATATACTGCACTACCTTGGTCTCACTGCATCAATATGCATGTTTTTTGGTTTATTTATAATGCATTTAGGGTGCATTGATTAAACTAGTAACACCCATCACACTGCAGGGATATACAGTGTAATAGCACAGTACGGCTCACTGCACAGATGTACAATACTGTTCCCGTTACACTGCAGTCAAGTGATATCAATAAACATTTTTTTGTATTACTACTATTGTTTTTACTAAACAAGTACCACCATACAGCACACTGCAGGGACACACTGTGCAACATCGCATCAGTTACAATACCTGTCACTGCACAGATGTACAATACTGTGGTGGTTATATTGCATTCCACCACAGGGTACACAATACTGCTTACCTCACACTACATCACTCCAGGCAGATGGACGAGAAATCTTTGATTACACTGCGACCAATTTCACTATCAAGAACACCACTCCTGTTACATTTCATACCTCAGAGAAGGGTATATTTCATCACACTGTACATATATACAGTATTACTTTGGTGGTACTGCAACGGAGTGCAGCTAATAAATACTGATTCACGTACAGTACACCACGCTGCATGGATATGATCCGCTGATACAGTGCATACATCACGTTACGCAGTTATACACGACTGCTTGAGGCACTGCATCCATCTGCAGCTATGCCATACTGCTTCGTCACACTGCATAGCTATAGGACATTTCTGAACTACACTGCACCATAATGTACAGATGTACAACGGCGTTTCAGCGGCACTGCATCAGAGTGCACAATGCTGCTTCGTTGCACTGCATCACACTGCATAGACATGAAACGCCTGTGCACTACACTGCATCATGTCGCACAGATACACAGCCCTACAGTACATCACACCATTGTTTCGGTTACCCTGCACCACACGGCGGGGATCATTAACCCGAACCCACGGCACTGCATCACACACTGCACAGTTATGACATTCTGCATCACAATGCACTTCAGTTACACTGCAACAGTTGGACTACTGAACTATAAAGTGGCACTTCGTGTAAAAATAAACAACATTTAAGGCGTCAGTTGATCATAATTTGCACAGACAAACATGCAAAAATAAGCACACCCAAATTACCATCCAGCTCAGAACCTCTACACACGGTTTTTGAATGAATTATTTCATTTAAATATGACACATACAGGTCAAAATGAAGTTGACGGCTGTTTAAACCAAAAGCTTATATTTAAAACTAACAATTTGAATAATTTTGCTCCACTCTGAACACTGATAACACGACCATACATTGAGCAAAGGACACATCCTTAGAAGTAAAATAAATACATACATAAAGGCCCAGTGGAAATCCCAAAGGAAGGAAATATGTGAAGGCACAATGATCTCACATCAAAGGGCGGCATAGCGTTTTTTTTTTTAACAAAATGAAGAAAATGATACGAGTCGGAGAACTAAAAACTGGAATAAGAAGACACGAACAGAGATAACAAAAGAAGAGGAGCTAGTAAAAACGCACACACACACCTCCCTGCGGGGCAGGGCGGAGGGGCAAACGCTGCCTGGAGAACGGCTAAGAGCACACGACTGCAGCCCACAACACCAACGAACTAAGTATGACGCATTTCAAAACAGAGCTTCATGGAAAACCGCCCAGCTCTAACCCCACGCAAACCTTCTCGACAAGTTGGGGCAACTCTGAACGCCTGTACCCTCTCGATGAGTCGGGCAGTGCTGTTTCAAACTGTCCTATAATGTTTAGGAGTCGTGTGTACGGATGCCGTCTCTACATGTTTGCACACGAAAGCACAATAGCTCTCACAGTTTGCATCCATTTCACCCACGGTTTGTATACCCAGGGCATTTTCTTCCAAGGATTCCCATTAAAACCCACAACAGGGTTCTGTTTCCAATTAATATTAATGTATTTTACGTTCTTTTGATTCTGAACACTCTAATTGGCGACTACAGTCTACGTTGGAAAAAGGCATGAAAAGTAATATTTGTGGGAATGCATTTTTTTTGGCATACTTATATAGCACGAACTCGAAGCTCGAACCCGGGTTTCCAACACCAAAGTCGGCAGTTTAGCAGACAGACCACATCCTGTCCCCTTCCATTTGCACTAGAAAGAAAACAAATAATATATCGGAACTTCAGTGATATATTGTGCTGACTTACGCCGCGAAAACAAAATATACACGTTCTAGGACCGCATTAAATAATTTACTTTACACAGCGGCTCAGCGCAACTGGAATAGTAAAGATCACGCTTCTCCAGATCTTAATATGTTTTTCCCTTCACCCCAAACCTATCCCCACCAATGTCCAGTTTTGTGCACGAATTCCCCTGGGGAAAGACAAGTCTGCAACGTGCTTTTCCCCTGGGGGACATCAGTGACTTGCATCAGAGTAAAGCTCATTGATACTGGAGACAAGCGTTCAAAATCAGCATTGCTGTCAAAGTGTCTCCCCAAAGCCGAGAGTTAAAAGTATGAACAGGAAACTGCAGTCGACTTTTCACGTGCCCAATAATACTTTGGCATAAAAAAGCGTACATTTTAAACACTTCAAAAACTCTTAAATACAAGTGCCTGATCATTCTACACCCAGTACTATTTTAATGTGTTTGGAACTAAACTGACCAACCACGTTTTAAAATAAAGACTAACAAGAACAGAATATAGAAAACTAACGCACGTTCATTCAAAATTACCAGTTGGGAGGCATTTTAAGCGGGATATTTGAGGAGGTATATAACAAAACGTATTTAGCTTTTTTAACGTGGTCTCTACATAAGACAAGGCACGGCCTGCAGCCGTGAATAAGTGACGGCGGGGGCGGGGCAGCTGAAGCCTTTGATGTGGCAAATGCTGCTGGCAGGGGGAAGCCCGTGGGGAAATATGAGGCGCGGCCGTGAATAAGTGACGGCGGGGGCGGGCAGCTGAAGCCTTTGATGTGGCAAATGCTGCTGGCAGGGGGAAGCCCGTGGGGAAATATGAGGCGCGGCCGTGAATAAGTGACGGCGGGGGCGGGGCAGCTGAAGCCTTTGATGTGGCAAATGCTGCTGGCAGGGGGAAGCCTGTGCGGAAATGCAAGCTCGTGCATGAAGGAGCTTGTGGTCACGTGAACTGTTGAGAATCCTCCTCATAAAAAAGTCAGCTTTGTGGATGGACAGCTATAGGTCTCTCTCTCTGCGAGACCTAAAAAACGAGTGAAAACGACTGAAGGAGCAGAGGGAGAGAAAGGGAAAATGGGCAGAAATAAGGCGCAAAAGAGCAGAGGTGCAGAAAGGTGAAAGATAGAAAGGGGAGAAAAACGAGTGAAGGAGCAGAAAGAAAGAAAGGAGGCAGAGGTCCACTGGACCACCAGGGATGAGGCGCAGGAAAACCTGCGGGTGGAGGAGGGCCTCGATCACCAACACTAAAGAGTGCAGGGGCACCTCACCTAATGTTGGAGCTGCGAGGGTGGGAGAGCAATTTCACTGACAATGAGTCAGTGGTCTTGCTCGCCTGTCCCCGCAGTGGCTGCCATTAAGTAGGGGTCGGGGAGGGCTGGACAGCTGGGAGGCGGGAGCGGGGAGGGGAGCTGGATTGGGCCGGTCGCGCTGGGGGGGGTAGGGGCCGCGGGGGTAGCAGTGGCGGGGAAAGGTAAAGGGAGGAAAGAAGGGATAAAGAAAAAAGGGAAAATAAGCAGAAATAAGGCACAAAAGAGCAGTGATGCAGAAAAGAGCAGAAAGGTGAAAGATAGAAAGGGTAGAAAAACGAGTGAAAACGAGTGAAGGAGCAGAGGGAGAGAAAGGGAAAATGGGCAGAAATAAGGCGCAAGAGAGCAGAGGTGCAGAAAAGTGAAAGATAGAAAGGGGAGAAAAACGAGTGAAGGAGCAGAAAGAAAGAAAGGAGACAGAGGTCCACTGGACCACCAGGGATGAGGCGCAGGGAATCCTGCGGGTGGAGGAGGGCCTCGATCACCAACACTCAAGAGTGCAGGGGCAGGGGCACCTCACTTAATGGTGGAGCTGCAAGGGTGGGAGAGCAATTTCACTGACAATGAGTCAGTGGTCTTGCAGAGTTGGCTGGGGGTCAGCCAACGCTGCGCAACCATCCCTTGCCTCCATCGTGCAGGCCATACAAACTTTGGGTGCGACACTAGAGACTAAAATTGATAAGGTTTCCATTTAAATGACTCTTCTGCGGGGGGTTTTGAAATGACTCTTCTGCGGGCGGATCTGAATAAGACCTCATAGAAGGCCACTCAGAATGCCACATCTATTGCTGAGCTTCAACGAACCACCAAAATGTTGTAAGAGAGGGTCCATCAGCTGACCCACCAACAGAAGCAGACAGCTGTCAGACTGGAAGACCAGGATGGAAGGGCCCGCGGGAATAATATTTGAGTGGTGGGTGTGCTGGAGAAAATGGAGGGGCCGAGTGTTGACCTGTTCCTGGAGGACATAATCTTGAATCACCTTAAGCCCAAAAGATCTCAGTTTTTTGTCCTTGAAAGAGCACACAGGGCACCAATTCCTCCACCACGTCCTGGAGGTCCCCCGAGAGCAATTATTGCCTGGATCCTTAATTATAGGGACCGGGACGCCATCCTACAGGCCGCTCGACAACATGGAGACCTCCGGATCGACAACGCCACCGTACGATTTTTTCCGGATTTTACCCTTAAAGTCCAACAGGAGCGCCACACGTTTAATGGCATCAAGAAGGAGCTCAGAGATTGCGGCATTAAATACATGATGTTCTTTCCGGCACGTCTCAAGATTCTCACTAATGGAAGTCCTTTTTCTTCGCGTCCCCGGAGGACTCCCAAGCCTGGCTAGAGGAGAACGCAAAGCAACCCGAATGTCCACGTCCGAGAGACAGCTGGAGAAACACTGAAGTGCGTTCCCCAACCTCTTCCACGGGTCCGCCACAGAGAGACTGACTGCCACAAGACGGACTTCGTTCACCCTCCAGGTCCAGGTCGCAGAGTCTGTCTGCCTCGCCTGGAGATGGATGAGGGCACGGAGGACGCCCTGGCCTGGGCGGTGGTATCGAGATGGGATGCACGTAAAGTATACAGTTTCTCCTGTGTGTAGAGTTGCTGGGAGCCTAGCCTGAACAAATGGCAGGAGGGGTGCTGGGTCCCTTTCAGACATGGTACAGCGGACACGGTACAATTAGGGGGGAGAAGATGAACCATGTATTCGGCTGAACTACCTATACTTACTGTCATATCTCCCCTAGGAAGTTATAGCGGCTAGATTTACAATGCTGAGGCCTGGGCGGGGTCCTCAGGGTGACTAACCGGTTGTAGCGCACCCCCCCAAGTTTTCGTTTTATGGGCGACAGGCGCTCTGCTCGTTGGGGAAAGTCAGGTCATGTTGGCCTGAGAAACAGGGCAGCATGGAGGGCGAGGGCACAGGGGGTTGTGGGTGGGAAGTTGAATATTTGTTTTATACATTCTGGTTTATGCAAGGTATTGTTCTTTTGGCTCCTGCGGCTTTAATAGTGGGTGCTTGGGTGGCAGGTGGGGGATGGGCAACCATCTCAGAGGTTCTTTATACTTGACGTTTATGATGCATACACCGAAAGCGCAAAGAGTTAACGTATTATCCTGGAACATCAGTGGTCTGCAGAATAAGATAAAGCGCACTATGGTCCTCCAATATCTCCATAGGCATGCCCCAGATATAGTCTTCCTCCAGGAGACGCACCTGATAGGTAATCATTATAAGGCCCTTACAGATTCGGATACACGCTACAGGCCCACGCAGGCTTCACTACTGGATCCATGGGAACAGGTATCCTCATTAAAAACTCTCTTCCATTAGTGGTTGGGCGTAAGTGGCTGGACCCTTTGGGGCGCAATGTGGCTATTTACTGGACGGTGGGAGGGTCATACGATCAATCTTTGCTCTGTCTACATTCGACCAAAAGTACATAGCACAACCCTCCCAGATATTGGGAAACAGTTACTGGAAATGCCGGAAGGGATCCTGATCGTGGGAGGGGAGGGACATGAACATTGTGATGGCTAGGGACAATGATAGGACCGCGGCCCTGCCTGATCATGGGGGAGTACGCCATCTCAAGGACTTTGTACATGCAATGGGTTTGGTGGACCTATGGAGGGCACATAACCCCCACCTTAGACAATACACGCATATTTCCGCGGCGCATGGCTCCGGGTCCAGGATAGATTACCTATTTACACAGGTGGGTCACATTGGCCTCTTTCACAATAGCTGTCATAAAGCCAGAGGTATATCTGCTCATTCCCTGGTGGAGGTGCAGTTAGGGGGTCCCGAGAGGGACAGGTCTACACCCGCCAGACTGGACGTATTACTGTTTAATCACCAGGAGTTTCAAGACCAATTCAGGGAGCGAGTGGATCAATATTTTGAGGATAATGTGGGCTCCGTTAGATCTCATAGTACCCTCTGGGAGGCTTATAAGACCGTTGCCAGTGACTTTGTGCAGGCGGAGATGGGTAGTCGCCGAAAGGAAAAACATGCGCAAATTGATAGACTGGAAAAAGAGTTCCACGCTTTACAGTGCGCCAGGGGTGAGACACAGGAACAGGAACTACGTCATCAGCTGCGACTTAAAGAAAAAGAACTGAAAGACATGATGACCGACCAAGCAAAACGTGCGCGCTATTGCCACACAGAGGCGTGTTTATGACTTGGGAGATAAAGCTAATAAGATGATAGCCTAGCTTGAGAAGCGAGACAGGGACCGTAATTGGGTGCCTGGGATTGAAACACTAGACGGGACTACACGAGACACGGGAACAGGCATAGCAGAGGCGTTTGCTCAATACCATGAGGCTATCTATCAGAGGTACACTGATAGACGGGAATGGGAGTGTGATGAATTCTTGCATGACATCCGCCTACCTACTCTAGATCCTGACGATAGGGATATCCTAGACTCTGACATTACGGTGGAGGAGGTAGAGGCTGCTATAGGAGATTTACAGGCAGGGAAAGCACCGAGCCCCAATGGGTTTCCAGCAGAAGCGTTCGGGTGTGTGTCGGGAAGGGTAGCACCCCATATGTTAAAAATGTTTAATGAGGCCAAACAGGAAGGGTTACTCCCGAAGGATCTTAGATCTGCAACAGTAGGGGTGATACATAAGCCTGCCAAACCACAGTATTTATGCAGATCCTATAGACCCATCTCACTCCTTAATTATGAAACCAAGGTCCTTGGCAAAATCTTAGCCACCTAACTGGGGGTAGTCATTTAATCCCTGATCCACCCGGCTCAATCTGGCTTTATGCCGCCCAGAAACACTAGGCTTAACTTGCGACACTTATTTGGGGTGCTTCAAACGGTGTATAAACACCCGAATGTAACAGCGGCCCTACTGTCACTGGATGCCCATATGGCCTTTGACAGTATTGAATGGCAGTATATATATGCAGTCTTGCCTAAAGTGGGTTTTGGTGATAACTTTCGAGCATGGGTGAGGTTGTTGTACACTGCACCGCTTGCGAGGGTCTATGTCTACGGTGCCCTCTCCAGGGAGTTTCAATTATGGTGGGGCATGAGGCAGGGCTGTCCGCTCTCCCCGACACTGTTCACCTTGGCCTTGGAGCCGTTGGCGGCCTGGATACGGATGGATCCCAAGGTGTGGGGTATTGACCTAGGGGGCAGCTGGGAAGAGCGTATAACTTTATACGCTGATGATGTTCTACTCTATGTCCAAAGACCGGCCGACTCTATCCATAGACTCCTACAGATCCTGCGCACGATTGGCGAGTACTCCGGTTATCGCATTAAGTGGGACAAGTCCCTAGGTCATTTGATGGTAGGACCTCCGCCGAACTTATCCGAGGAGTGTCGGGGGCTGGTCTGGAAAGAGACCTTTCGCTACTTAGATATCTGGATCACGAAATCGGAGGAGGAGTTCATGCGTTTGAATGTATGCGCTCAACTGGAGAGGCTACGAGGAGACGTCGAGCATTGGAGAACTTTTCCTGTCTCCTTGATGGGATGTGCCGTCCTCTTTAAAATGATGGCCCTTCCTCGCTTGCTCTGTTCTGCAAAGTGCTCCCTTTCCAGTTCCGGAGAAGATCTTCCGGGCGATCGTATCAGAGCAGCGCACACTTCTTTGGGGACGGGGGTGCCCGAGAATTGCACTGAAGAAGCTCCAGCGGGGGATGTACGAGGAGGGGCTTGCCGTCCCAGACATTAGGCTCTACTATTGGGCAGCACAGTTAGTCAACATCATCGGGTGGGTGTTCGCTCCAATGGATGAGCCTGCGTATAGGGTGGACCAGCATGGTCTTTGGGGGAGATAACTAACTGGCCGCCCTTTACCGCAAGGGTAGACGCAGTCCGCCTCTGCCACCTCAAACGGCCGCAGGTGTGGAGACGTGGAAACAGGCGACTAAACTGCTGGGTTGGGAAGCGAAGCTTACAGCACAAACCCCACTATGGGCTGGGAATTATCTGCCTGAGGTTGCTAAATTGAAGGGCCTTCGCAAGTGGAGCCTAATTTGCATCAATGTGTTGGGCGATGTCTGGAAAAGAGGGGACATGCTAGAGTTTACTACCCTGCAGGCAGAATTCCATATTGGAAAGGGGGAGTTCCTTCACTACCAGCAGCTCCGACATGCCCTGTACCAACATCTGCACCCAGGGGAACAACTACCAGAATTTGCCCCACTGGAAGATAGATTATTGCTTGATCCCATGATAGATAAAACCATTTCCCTCACGTACAAAAAGCTAATCAATAAGATAGCTGATCCCCTGGGGCCTCTATGTGAAAAATGGCAGTCCGAGGTTGGGTTGTTGGAGGAAGACGATTGGAGGGAGGCCCTCCAGAGTCCCCGGAAAGTGGCAATCCGCGCCCGGTTTGGCTTATCCAGCTGCATATCCTGCAACGCTCCTACGCCCCACGCACGACACAATATCGTATAGGTTAGGTTGACTCGGAGTTCTGTCTGAGGGGCTGTGGAGAGGTGGGAATCTTCCATATTTTGTGGGACTGCGCCAGGATCCGGACATGCTGGTCCAGACTGGCAGACATACATTACATGGCCTAAGTGGGAAAAGATCTGGCTGACATTAGCGAGCATGAATGCCAAAAGAAATATAGCAAGACTATGGGGTAGTAATGTTTTACCAACAGTGAAAGACTGGGAAAAGGACCTAGATTGGTGCCAAAGAGCTGATAAAGTGATATATAACAGTAGAGGGTATCCCAAGAAATGGGAGAAAATATGGGCGGCATGGAGAATGTACAGGGGGGAATTTACTAGAAACCCAGTCTGTCTCCGAAACCTGCTAGCGATATGTATGTATCTTTGTCTTTGTATGCAGATCGAAATGTTTGGAATTGTATTATGAATGACCTTGCCCTTCTGTAAGTCCGCATACCATCCGATGCTTTACAGTATGCAACTGTTTTTGGATCCTGTTATTTTAATAAAAAGAATACAAAAAAAATCTACCTCTCAGGATTAGGTTCCGTCTGAGACCAGGTTTCTTCTAGTGGCAATGGTTATTTCTTGCAAACAGAAATATGGTTTCTCATAATGGAGAAAATCTGAGGGGAACTCTTTTCTAAGCCATCGCTGGGCTATTCCTAATATCTTTTCTGGGACTTCACAAAACAGAAAGGCAGCTAATGTGGCAAAGGAGAAAGTGGAATCTCTACTTCAGTCATAGCTAGCCATCCCCTCTTCACCTCGCTGTGGTCCCTTAGAGACTTTGGTGCATTTTTGTTGCCCTCACCATCATAATTCCAACGTTGAGGAAACCTAGGTGTTGAGTGCTGCCTCATAGTGAATTTCTGAAATTTGTGCTGCATTGGCATTGATGCGTCTCGGGCATTGACTACTTTCTAGACTGTGACACCCTCTTAATGCTGTAATATTCTGTGTACTTGCCTATAACTCTCCTTAGGGTGCCAAATGTGATACAAAAGACAATATTCTGTGCCATGCACTAATGATCCAATAGGTTATGTTTATTAAGAAAGTTAAGGGTTGAGCTTACTTTAAAGAATACAAAGCTGCTTAAAAAAAAAAAAATTATAAAATGTTTTTATTGCTTTTCATAGTAATAAAATCACATACATTTTTAATCGACATTTCTTCATATTCCATAGTACATAGAAGTCATCCGGCAAAGGCATCAGTTATAATCGGGGTACATTCAAGTGTCTCTCCCCAGTGCTTTGCAATTGATGGGGAAATGCATAGGTCACCCCTGTAGGCGTTCCACTTACTCCACTTTCTGTTCCATTTCTTGGGACACCCTCTCCCTTTGAACACCTCTCTTTCTGCTATCATGCATTTGTCGTATTACCTGACCCATACTCTGAGTGAAGGTCTGTCCGCCACCCCCACCTCCTCGCTATCTCCCGCTTAACCAGAGTGTATCCCAGTGTAGTAAATTGTTCTATGTCTGTTAGGTCAGTCTGTTCCCACATATTGAGAAGTCCTAGCCTAAGTGTAAGGGTGAGTTCCTTCCCCAGGGCTTCCAGAATGTGGCCCATGGCCCCCTCCCACAGAGGTCTCACCCCCGGGCAGTCCCATATCATGTGATAAAAAGTTGCATCCTGTTGGCAGCCCCGAAGGCAGAGTGGACTCGTCCTGGAGCCTATCCTTGCTAGGGAAAGTCCAGTCAGATAAGATCTATGTAAAATTTTGAGTTGAATAAGTCGCTAACGAAGGGTAATGGGGGACATCAGTGCCGCCTACCAGTCTTCGTCGTCCATGTGCCCTAGGTCTGCCTGCCACTTCTCTCGAAGTTTATGGAATGTATCGGGTAGATTGTTGCATAGTTTCTTGTATGTTAATGATATGGCTTTGGTGAGAAACGGTCCGTCAAAAAGCCTGTCCTCCAGGGGGAACGAATCTGGGATGTCTGTCATGTCAGGGAGGGCAGTGGTGAGGGCGTGTCTGAGGGAGGTATCTAAACACCTCCCCTTGGGCATTGTCACATTTCTTTCGTAAGTCTCTGAATTTAAGAAGTGCTCCATTCTTCACCAAGTCTCCTATAGTGGAGATTCCAATGATATCCCATTTATAGAACCCGGGATGTAGACCCAAATGCCCCAGTCTTTGGGTAAACCACAATGGTGTAGCTTTTGTGAGGATCTTTGCCCAGCCTAAACGAGAGTTGCCTGGTGCCACATTGCCACTGTGTAGGCTTTGGGACTGAAATATTTTCCTTTCCGAGCCTTAGAGTACAGTGCCCCCAGGTATCCCGCTCTTCCCATTTGGTATTTGTCCAACATGTAAGCTGGATCAATCTGGGATCGATGGATCCAATGATTCACTACCATAAGCTGCAATGCCCAATAATAAAGTCGAAGGTCCGGGAGAGCGAATCCGCCATCATACCAGCTTTTGGTTAACTTGTTCATGACTATACGAGGGGATCCAACATCCCATAGTAGCGTCCGGATTTCACACTCCACCCCTGAGAAGTATGCATCTGGGACCCTGTGAGGACAATTCTGGAGGATAGAAAGGAATCGAGGAAGGGCCAGCATCTTGAATAGGACTGCTCGACCCACCAGGGGCAGAGATTGCCAGTGTTTAACATCAGAATGCAGTCGAGCCAGAGGGGCAGCAAGATTGCGATCATAGAAGAGTTGGGGGTCCGGGATTATAAAATTCCCCAAGTAGCGAAAGCCCTCCATGGTGACCGCCACCATGCAGCCCGGGGGGAGCCGGGGAACCTGGCCATTGAGGACAAACATTTATGGCATAGCCGGAGTATTCCCCAAAGTTTGTGAATATATTTTACACTCCCATGTAGGGATCTGTAAGGGTAGGCGAGATAGAGTAAAATGTCATCGGCATCTAGCGATATTTGATCATCATGTCCCTCTGCCCACTTCAGCCCTCTCACCATGACATCTCATCTGACCCAAGAGGGCCAGTGGCTCCAGAATCAAAGAGAAAATTTGGGGGGAGAGAGGACAGCCCTGTCTAGTGCCCCTTTTTAGTGGGGAAATTTGGGATGTATAATTATTTACTCAAACCTGCCCCCGGATATCTGTATACAACAGACTCACCCAGCCCATACATTTCGGACCAAAGCCCATATGCCTCAAAACTTCTAATAAATATGGCCATTCGATAGAATCGAATGTCATTGAGACATCCAGGGATAGTACCACTGCGTCTTCCTTAATAAACTCTTGGCGCGCAAGCACACTGTGGAGACGTCTGATAATGGGCGTCGGGTTTCTCCACGGCATAAAACCAGATTGATCTGGTTGGACTAACAATGTGATGACCGTGACTCGGCGTAAGGCTAGTACTATCGCTAGGATCTTTGCTTCCTCGTTAATCTAAGAGATAGGGCGGTTGGATCTGCAATTGTCAGCGGGTTTCCCCAGCTTTCGGATCATGACGATAGATGCTAGTTGCTGGTCCTCCGGTAGGAACCCCTTCTCATAGCTCATGTTTAATATGGCCCGCAAATGCGGTGCCACCTGCGTGGCCACCACTTTTAGGAATTCTATTGGGATCCCGTTAGGCCCCATCGCCTTTCCCAACTGAATTTTACTCATGACCTGTTGGATTTCAAGGTCTGTCAGATCCTCGTCTAATGCTTCCCTATTGCTAGCACAATAGAGTCAACCTGGGCACCCATCGCTCACAGCGTTCCCTCTTCTCCAGCCACGCCAATAGTTTACCAGCTCTGTCCCACAATTCGTACAGTCAATGTGTAGTGTTGAGGAGTTTGGCCTTCATCCGTTTTCTAACCAAGATCATATATTCCTCTTGCTTAGGCATCAGGTGGTGCTTGGCGTCCTCCGAGGGGGCATGAATATTTTCGTCTTCTAATTGCTGGAGTTCGCCCTCCATTTGAACTAAGTGTTGCTGCCATTTTTGGGTATACCCTACCTTAAGGGCCTAGGCTTGACCTTTCACCACTACATTAAAGGATTCCCATACTGTCTGCGCCGAATCTTCTTGTCCCACATTTTCTTTAAAGTAGTTACTGGTTTGTTCCAGTAGTTCCTCTTTGATATCAGGGATCGTCAGTAATCAGGGGCTAAGACTTAATGTAGCACGCGGCTGGCACTCAAAATGTGTGAGTTCCACTCTCACTGGGGAGTGATCTGAGATGCCTCTCGGTAGGGCTCGGGGATTGTGAAAATGTCCTATGGATGCCGAATGTGTTAGGAAATAATCAATGCGGGAGGAACTTTTGTGGGCATTGGAGCAATAGGTATACTGAATTCCGTCTGGCTGTAGTGAACGCCACACATCAGCGAGACCCATGGCCATGGTGAACTATTCCATATATGTATGGCTTCAGGACACTGCCCAGGGTGGATACCGATCTCTCTGATCGTCCATAGTCATATTAAAGTCCCCTCCCATTATCAGTGTGCCCATGGGAAGGTCAGTCAATACCTTCCCAATATCTTCACCAGTGCTTCTTTACCCAGTTTCGGAGGGAGGTACACCAAAACCACATTAAGCACTCTGCCCTCCCACTGTTCCTCTGCTACTGCAAACCGGCCTCGTGGGTCTGCCCATGTGCGCGTCAATGTGAGTGCTGTGTTCTTTTTGACCAGAATACCCGTCCCACGGAATCCCGAAGTATAGTCAGGTGTACCAGTAGTTTATATCCCTTTTGTGTAAGGGCGTTTGCATTTATTACCCACCATATAGTCTCCTGCAGTAGCACGTGATCGGGGGCCTGTCGTTTTAAGTATTGCTGCACCCCTCTTGATTTTGTTCCCCATTCCATTCACATTCCACGTCATCACTGAGAGTGACTTTTCCATATTAACCCCCATCATCAGATGTTGGTACACTTGTACCTAAGTACTCCAAGGCCCCTTGGGCATGATACCTGCAACGTGGAGGCATTTCCTCCCAGGCACATCCATGCCAGAACAGATGTACTCACATATAGCAACCCAGATTACGACATTAATTGGCCTGTGGCTTGTAAACACAAACAATCAAAACTCCCCAAACCCACCACCCCAAACTGCCCTCCCATCCCCCTCCCTGACGGTGTATTTAGAACTACCCACTCCCCAACTAGGCAGAGTTCCTTCCCCCTCCCCCCAGAGTACTCGTGGTGTTGGCTGGCAGCTCCCCCTCCCTCGCCTTAGGCGGGATCGATCGTGTCACTTAATGTAGTATCTGAGGCCTGCATTTCTGCCTCACCCATGTCCCTTCTCAACCCAGCGGAGCACTACTATACAAGGACAGACGGGTAAGTCTATCATCCGGCCTGTGATGCCCAGTAATCAGGAGAAGCGTTTAGAAGCCCCCCTATTTCTTCAACCCCAAATGGTCACTTATCTGCAAACAGTATATGTCTGTCCCAATCTGGGGATCAATCCGTTCCACTGAGTGTTGACTCTCCCTTTTCAGCCCGGGATAGGCCTTTTTCCTGCTCCGTCCCCTGAGTGGAGTTGAGATTTTATGTGATTTAAAGACTTATAGAGCGCGCAAATGCCCTGGGGCGTCTTGGCGCTGGCTCAGATGTACAGAGTCTAGGGCTGCCAAGCAGGAAAAACGACTAGACCGAGAAGAGCCAGGTTTTTACGGCTTTCCTGAATGCTGGAAGTGAAGGACTATTCTTTACTGAAAGAGGCAACTGATTTCAGGCCTTGGCTGCGTGCAGCAGGAAACTTCTCTCCCCCCCCCCCCCCATCTCAGTAGCATAAATCTGGGGGGTTTGATTAGTTTCACCTTGCTAGAGCTGAGATTCCTAATTGGTTCATAGTGTTTTAGGTTCTGTTTTAGAAAGTGGGAACCAACCCCTTGGAGGGACTTATAGGCCAGGCAAGCTGATTTGAAATGCACCCTTTTCTCAACTGTAAGCCAGTGCAGACTCCTAAGTCTGTGGGCTACTGGTTCATACTTGGGGATGTCTAGAATCAGCCTGGCGGCTGCATTTTGTAGTCGTTGTAGTTTTAGCATTAATTGTTTCTGCATCCCTGCAAACAAGGCGTTCCCATAATCCAGCCTTGAAAGAGCTAGCATGGTTACCAAGGTTTTGCGGGTGTCTACGGGAATGAACTGTAATAGCTTATTTTATCAGTTTCAAGGTGAACCACACCGAAGAAGTCAGTTTGTTTGTCTTGGCTAGGAATGTGAATATCGTCAAGCACGAAACCCAGATTCTTGACTTTATCCACTGGTAATGGGCAAGCGCACAGGCTGTCCGGCAACCATTTCTGTGACCAGATGTTTGGATTTATATCAAATAGCATTACCTCTGATTCATCGCCGTTTAATTTCAAACAGTTTTGTTGCATCCAATCATTGACTTGTTCCATGTATTTCCTGAACCTCTCCGCCGTTTCATCAATGTTGTTAGAGATGGACACCACTATTTTGGTGTTGTCGGCGTAGGAGACTGGAAGGAACCCATAGTTTCTGATGATGGCGGCTAAAGGGGCTACGTATATGTTAAAAAGGGTGGGGCTTAAGGAGGAGCCCTGTGGCACCCCCCATGGAGACTTACAGGATTTGAAAGCACATTTCCCTGTTTTCACAGTGAAGGTTCAATCGCTAAGGAAGGATGCAGTCAGAGCAAGGGTAGAACCGTGGACCCCCTGATCAGCGAGGCGAGCCAGGAGTGTGTCGTGGGTAATGGTGTCGAAGGTTGCAGATAGATCAAACAGAATCAAGGCAGCCTTCCCGCCTGCATCCAGTAACTCCTGAGCTCTTCTACTGCCATGATTAGTGCCTTCTCGGTCCCGTGTTTTTCCCTAAACCCGTACTGCGAATGGTCTATAGTGTGGGTGGACCTAAGGAACCCTGTCAGCTGTGAGTTTAGAATCTTTTCCAGCACTTTTTCCGGGAATGGTATTTTTGATATTGGCCTATAGTTGGCTGGGTCTAGGGAATCCGGATTAGGCTTTTTCAATAGTGGTGTAACAGATGCCGTTTTCCAACCATCAGGGAAAACGCTTGCCTGTATTACTTTATCAAAAAGTATTTGGAGTTGTTTGCTTAGTAGCTCTGGGAACAGATGGAAGATCTTGGGTGGACACGGGTCAGTGATAACTCCAGACATAGTTTTCAGAATTATTTGATGTATCTGTTCTACTGATGGGGTCGTAAATCTGAACCCTGAATCTCCGGTGTCTCTAAACCCACAGAGGTAGGGATGAGCCCCTGATTGTGAAGCGATGTCGTGATTGGTGGAGCTAACCGAATCGTATACTGACTTTACTTTGTTAATTAAGAATTCTCCCAATGTGTTGCAGAATACGACACTCTCATCCATTTGGATGTTAGACTCAAGGTTAGTCAGTTTCTTAACTGAAGGGAACAGTTCTTTACAGGAATTTTTGTACTCATTGATTTCTTTTCTCTTCCAGAATCAATTTTTCATAGGAGGCCAGAGTCCTCCGGTGAGTTTCTTTAGCCCCTTCTTCGTAGTTGGTCCTCCATTTCTGTTTGGCCCTCCTGCAGGTCTGTTTTAGTAGTCTTAATTTCTCCGATAACCAAGGTTCTGATACTTTATTTCTTCTAGAGATTGCCTTTTTATAGGGGCAGCTTTTAGGACCGCGGATTTGATCCAGCTGTTTAATTGCTCGTTAGCTATGTTACAGTCAGGGTTTAATTCGGGGGTTGGCCGTTCCAGTTGTTCCTGTAAATTAGGTACGTTCAAGTTGGCCCAGTCCTGGTATACATAGTGTCTTGTTTGCGTAGGCCTTAACCTTGTGGCTTGCTTAATCGCCAGGGAAAACTTGATGACTTTGTGGTCCGACCAAGGCACTGGAATAATTTCCTCAATCGTTAAGTTGGCGTTGGAGGAAAATACTTCGTCCAGTGTATGCCCGGCGGAATGGGTACCCTGTTGGACCTTTTGTATCAGTGAGCAGCTGGCCATGGTCTGTGTGATGAGCAGGGTATCTCTGTCTGCGTTTTTTTCTAAATGAAGATTGAAGTCCAGCAGTATTGTATAGTCCGTCTCTTTTAGGCTAGATTCTAAGAAAGGATCAAGAAGTTGTGTCAGGTTTTTTTTTGCTTTTGGGGGTCTGTATAGCATGAGGCCTTTAAAGGCATAGTTTTTTTATAGCAATATTAAAGGATAAAATCTCACAGTCCGGGTTGCTACCTGTGGCCGATCCTCTAGCTTGTAGCTCATCTTTATAAATGAAGGCTAACCCGCCCCCTCTTTTACCTATCCTGTCCACCCGAACCATAGAATATCCCCCAGGGAGATCCAATGCCAGATCTATGCCAGAGGCTTTGTCCGCCCAAGTTTCCGTGATGAATAGTATATCTAAGGCGTGAGACTCGATTATGTTGGCCGTGTCTGAGTTGTGATTTACCAGGGACCGAGCGTTAAGCAAGGAGGCTTTTATAACTTTGTCTTTCTTTTGACTGTCCTGAGGGGGTTGCTGTCATGCAGCACAGCTCTGGGTGAAGTTGAAGGGGAGTAAACAGTTTGGGCAGATTTTTGTTTCAGTCAACATATTTAGGATTGGGCAATGTGAAGAGGGTCGAAGTTTCAGTAGTTTGTTGCTGTTGAGAGGTCGGAGTCCACCATTCCGACCCCTACGTGGACCCCCAACTCTGCTCCAACCGTTACCTGATATCAAAGAGGAACTACTGGAACAAACCAGTAACTACTTTAAAGAAAATGTGGGACAAGAAGATTCGGCGCAGACAGTATGGGAAGCCTTTAATGTAGTGGTGAAAGGTCAAGCCTAGGCCCTTCAGGTAGTGTATACCCAAAAAAGACAGCAACACTTAGTCCACATGGAGGGCGAACTCCAGCAATTAGAAGACGAAAATATTCATGCCCCCTCGGAGGACGCCAAGCGCCACCTGATGCCTAAGCAAGAGGAATATATGATCTTGGTTAGAAAACGGATGAAGACCAAACTCCTCAACACTACACATTGACGGTACAAATTGTGGGACAGAGCTGGTGAACTATTGGCGTGGCTGGAGAAGAGGGAACACGGTGAGCGATGGGTGCCCAGGTTGACTCTATTGTGCTAGCAATAGGGAAGCATTAGACGAGGATCTGACAGACCTTGAAATCCAACAGGTTATGAGTAAAATTCAGTTGGGAAAGGCGATGGGGCCTAACAGGATCCCAATAGAATTCCTAAAAGTGGTGGTCACCCAGGTGGCACCGCATTTGCCGGCCATATTAAACATGAGCTATGAGAAGGGGTTCCTACCGGAGGACCAGCAACTAGCATCTATCGTCATGATCCGAAAGCTGGGGAAACCCGCTGACAATTGCAGATCCAACCGCCCTATCTCTTAGATTCCAGTTCCAGGCGTCCTCCAGTGAGGAGAAGAACCATGTCTTCCCCTCCAATTCTACCCGCAGCTTCGCCCGAAACAGCCTGGCATATTTCACTTCACGTTCTCAGAGTTCTTTTTTCACCGCCAATAAACTGCGCCGTTGGGCTTTGTCCTTTGCCGTAAAGTCTGGGAAGAATGTGACCACATTATTGTCTATTTTGAGTGGAGGATTGGCTCTTGCCATCTGCAAGACTATGTCTTGGTCTCTGTAGTTAAAGACACGTGGCGATGAGCGGATGTGGGTGGGGGGCGGCTTAGGGCACCCTCTAGGGACTCGATGGGCTCTTTCAATAGAAAAATAGCTCTTAAGCCTTCTGGGCTGTAGGTGTTTCGTAATCGTATCTTCAACGTAGAGGTCTGCCGCAGGCCCCTCTGCGCGTTCCGGCACACCTAGGATGCATATGTTGTTTCTCTGTGCCCGTCCTTCATAGTAATCCAGCTGTTTTGCCATCACTGCTTGCTGATCTTGCAGTTTGGGGACTTGTTTTTGGAGTTGGGATGTGTCCGTCTGTAGTGCAGCCGTTGTGTCCCCCAGGTCTTTGACTTTGGCGTCCATTTTTCTAAAGTCTGCACGGGGTAGAGACACTTCCACGTTAACAGAATCAATGCGGGCTTCCAGGGAGGTACGCACTCCCGAGAGAGCTTCCATGATGTTGTGGAGCGTGAGATCCGATTGGGGATGAGGGCTGCCTCTTTTATCCTGAGCTTCTATCTGCACTTTGTCTTGCTCGTCTCCTGCCCTATTCCATGCAAATTTGCCAGTTTATTTTGGACAGACGCCTTGGGTCCTTTGCCACTCATCATTTTGGAGTCGTCGAACCGGGAATGTATTCCACTATCCAAAGCGGGCCCCGGTAGTCTCTGGCGCCTGCCCAGTGCAAAAGACAGTCCCACCTGTGGCCTGTTGGGTTTCCCAAGGACCGGCCTCCAGAGACTGTCAGTGGTGGTTGGTGGCGTATTGCGCCTGCTGCTCCCCGCCGTCTGATACCTTTGGAGGCTAGCAGGGTCGTGAGTCACGGCAATGTCGGGTAGGGCCCTGCAGTCTCTTCGGCGTGGAGCATGCCTCAATGTGTTCGGCAAGGCCGAGGTTCCCGATCCTCTTTATCACCACCCCAGCTGGGCCGTATCCCCGGCAGCAGGTAGTCAGTGGGGCTGTCCCCCCGCTAGGGGCACTGGGTCCAGCCCCCGACTTCTCTTCACTCTTCCGACGGGGTAGTAGCCCTGTGATGCTCACCAGTGCTTCTCCTGTCTCACGCTTGTAGACCCGGTATTTCCATAGGAGGGGTGGGCGTTCCCCAGGGCCCCTCAGCAACTGTCCCCCCAATGTTGCATATTATCCCGCCCACAGCAGCGCTGCCGTCAGGCGTTCCGAGTCTTCAATGGATGTGGGGATCTTCTCAGGCCCTGAGCTACCCTCCTGCCCGGGCCTCGATTCTTCCCACAGCCCGATTTCCCAAGTGCTGCTCAATTGTCGCAAACTCACCGCCTCTCCTCTGCCAGGAGCCCACACGTCAGTGGCCAGTCCACCCCCTCTTCAATTGCGCTCCGGTCGGTCCGCAGGAGTTACCGAGAGCCTGCAATGGGCACAGGGGCTCTGGAGTTCACCCACCAAATTAAGCTGTTGCCGCCATCCTGCATCTCCGGACCGCCGCGGTCGCTGCTATTGCTCTGCGTTTTCACGCACCTGTGGGCTACTCTGCTCATTTTTCCAGGTCCAATAAGTGCAGGAACCTAAATACCCTGTAAATCCAGGGTCAGCACACAGTTTAGATCAGGATAACTGCAGAATTTGTGGCGAGGGTTAAGGAGCCTCACTAGAGAGCCGCCATTTGCCTCTGCTGCTAGCCACGCCCCCTCTGGTCTACAAAGCTGCTTTTGATCGTGTGCATAGAGGCCTACTCTGGACAAAATTAAATAAGTGCACAATACTGGTAAATCTTTAGAGGGCCATTAAATCTTTCCACACAGTTACCTGGATCAGGATAAAGCTGGACATTTCCATCTTTTAAAATAAATATTTGCTAATGAAGGAGTCAAGCAAAGGGTTCATACTTGTCGCTCTACTCTTTAGTCTATACACTGCTGACATTAAAAAAAAAAAATGTATTCATTTGTAGAGTGCATGGTTACACCAACGGTGTGTCCCCGCGCTGAGACATATCCAGATGAAAGTGACTGCTATTCTTACCTGGCTCTTACGCTGTCCCCTCCTCAGTTTTTGAGAAAAGCCATGTCTTCAGCTGTCTGCGGAATGAACTTTCGCTGGGTTCTGTTCTTATGGTGATTGACAGGGTGTTCCAGATTTTGGCTGCTAAGTACCTGAAAGAGCGAGCCCCCTTACAGGCTTTGAATATACTTGGGACATTCACTAAAGCCATGTCCATGGATCTCAGATTTCGTCCTGGGGTATATTCAGTCAGCAGTGGTTGCAGGTATCTAGGGCCTTTGTGTGAGAGGATGCGATGGCAATAGCACAATGCCTTGATAATGGCTCTCTTCGTCACTGGTAGTTAGTGTAAGGTGGTTAGGGCTTTCTTAGTATTAGTTCTCCTTGGAAGGCTGAGGACCAGGCATGCCGCAGAATTTTTGTACCCCTTGCAGTTTAGCTAGGCCTTTTTTGGAAGCACCTAAATACAGTACATTACCATAATCTAATTAGGTGATTACTGCGTGTACAATGGTTTTCCTGGCTTTCAATGGTAATAGATCTATGATTTTCCTCAGGGTTTTCATAGCACCATAGCACTTCCCTGCTACCTTCCTGATCCGATTGTCAAATGACAGTTTGGAGTCGAACCAGATTCAGAGATTTTTTACCTCTGATTTTGGGTACTGGATTGGCCCAGTACTTCTGGCCACCAAGCAGATGACCAGAATATAGGTGTCTTACCCACCACCAGTACCTCCGTCTTATTCCCATTTAGCTTGAGGCAGTGGTTTGACATCCAGTCAGCCACCTCCTCTAGACATTTGGCAAAGCGGGTCGCTGCCTTAGCTTTGTTTTGGGATAACATTACAATTAGCTGCGTGTCGTCTGCGTAGGACACTATTGACACCTCATGTTTCTCTACACATTCTGCTAGTGGTCTCACATACAGATTGAAGAGGGTGGGACTCAAAATGTATCCCTGTGGGACCCCTTGGGGCAAAGGGTAGCTA
The DNA here is from genome assembly GCF_964263255.1 of Lissotriton vulgaris. Taxonomy (NCBI): domain Eukaryota; kingdom Metazoa; phylum Chordata; class Amphibia; order Caudata; family Salamandridae; genus Lissotriton; species Lissotriton vulgaris. The sequence goes on from NC_141693.1 coordinate 1,901,601,510, forward strand.
TCAGACAGATGCGTCCGTTGGGCAACTTGGAAGCTCCGTTCAGCTAGAAACAAAGTCAACCACTTCAGAGCGTTGTTCCTGATGCCGCAGGCCTCAAGTCTCTGAATTTGCAGTGGATGCGAAACAGTGTCAACGACCGCACTGAGATCCAGCAGGATCAGCGTGGCTGTTTGTCCCTCATCAACATGTTTTCCTAGCCTTCCTTAGTGCATCATTGTACCAAGGTGCTGTTACCCTTGGCCTTCTAGGGATTCTCGTGCTCCAGGGTGCTGCCTTATCTAATGTATCAGTAATCCACATCTCTATCTTGTCATTGGCTATGTTAATATCTTTGTCCGTCGTTGGCTTCTGCTCCTCAAGGGCTCGTGTAAATGAGGTGGTGTTAAATTTATTCCACTTTCTGGTGGTTATTGCCTCCCTGTGATATTGCATCTTCCTCCTCTGAGATGGCACAGTGAATGGGACCAAATAGTGATCTGACCACTGAACTGGCACGGTTCTCATATTTCAAACTCAACGCAATTTGTATAGATAGGATCCAAATATGGCCCCCCCTGAGGAGTTTGAGAATCCACTTTTTGCGTCAGATTTAGTGAGAGAAGATCCTTACAGATTGCACTTATTTCTTGTTTTCTGTGTCATCAAAGTGTATATTTAGGTCCCCCAATACCAAAATTTTGCTGTATCTCAGTGCTGGATATACTACCTTGTCCTCCAGACTTGTCACAAACTTTGTTATTTGGCCAGGTGGGCGGTAGATAAGGAATCCCGCTAAGGTGTTATCTTCTGCCATTGACAGCGTAAAGAAGAGTGCCTCAGAGTTATCTAGGCCAGTCTGTTGGACCTCACACTTCATGTCCTCTTTATGAATTATTGCACTTCCCCCTTCTCTTTGGCCTATCCAGTCTTGCCTGACTAGGCGATAGCCATTTGGGATGGTGTGAGAAGCGAGGCGTCTGTCTGCACGATGAATTCCTTTGAGAAATCTGGTGTTGCAAGCACCCGAGCGGTGCACATCACGTGCTTCAAGGTATCAAATGCCTCTTGACAGGCAGCCATCCAGGTGACCTTCCGTGGCTGCTTTTTGGATGTTAACTCAGTCAGGGGTACCATACCCCTTGACAAATCGGTGGTAATATCCAGTGAGGCAGAGGAAAGCTCGGACCTCAGTTTGGGTTTTGGGGGGCTCCCAGGCCATGATGGTCTCAATTTTGGCCTGGAGGGGTTGCACCTTACCCCCGCCTACCAGGTGTCCCAGGTAGACGACAGATGCCTGTCCAATCAGGCACTTGCTAGCCTTGATGGTTAGGCCAGCACGTTGCCGAGCCTGTAGCACCTCCTGGAGATGCTGCAGATGGTCCTTTCATCTGCTGCTGAAGGCAGCTATGTCATCAAGGTAGGCAGCTGTGAAGGACTCTAGGCCAGACAGCACCTGGTTAACCAACCGCTGGAAAGTGGCCGGACATTCTTGAGCCCGAAGGGCATCACCCGAAATTGAAAGTGGCCCTCGGGGGGTGGAGAACGCTGTTTTCTCCTTCCCTCCATCTGCCATGGCAATCTGCCAGTATCCTGACATCAGATCAATGGTACTGAGATATCGGGCTGCTCCCAGCCGGTTAATCAGCTCATCTGCCGAGGGATCGGGTGAGCATCCGTTTTGGTCGCGGAGTACAGACCACTGTAATCCACACAGACCCGAAGTTCTGGTGTGGTGCCCGGTAGGGCCGCTTTCGGCACCAACACTACCGGACTGCCCAAGGGCTGCTGGAAGGCTCAATCACCCCCAGCTCCAACATTTTGGCCACCTCACCCTGGATGCTGCTCTTGATATTGTCGGACAGCCGGTACCATACCACTTGACCTTCAAGGGTGGGCTATCCCCTGTGTCCACGTCATGGGCACACAGATGCGTGATTCCAGGTGTGAGGGAGAACAATGGCGGCAGTCCCTCTGTTGCACTTTGGTCAAGGATGGGGAGAGGACCACTCCCTCCACCGATCCATCCTTCTCTTGGGCCGCCAGAAGGTTGGGAAGAGGCTCACTCTTCCTCCTCGCTCCCAACCGTCACCATGAGTAGAGCAAGTTCAGATCACTCATGGTGTGGCTCCAGGCGGTTGATTTGGAACACCCTATGGGGTTGTCGGGGGGTCTTTAGATCGACGACATAGGTTGTCTGTCCTCGTCTCTCCACAATCTTGTAGGGCCCAGTCCACCGGTCCTGGAGGGCGCTAAGCTCTCTGGGCTCCATGACCCACACCTTCTGTCCAGCATCCAACTCTACCGTCCGAGCATTGCAGTCGTACCACTCCTTCATGACAGCTTGACTAACCTCCAGGTTGTCTGAGGCTTCCTTCCACAGCTTGGCCATCTGGCTGCTGAATACCAGTATACAGCTGACCACGTCACGCGGAAGCTTCTTCGAAGTCTTCTCCCACCCCTCCTTCACAAGGCTGAGGGGCCCCCTAACGGGGTGGCCATAGAGCAGCTCAAAGGGGCTGAACCCGACTCCCTTCTGCGGCACCTCACAGTAGGAAAACAGCAGGCAAGGGAGGAGGACGTCCCACTTCCGCCTCAAGTCCTCTGGCAGGCTCCAGATCATCCCCTTCAGGGTCTTGTTAAAGCGCTCTACAAGCCCGTTAGTCTGGGGGTAGTAAGTAGGTCACTCCGCACTCCTTCCACATGGCCTGCATGTAGGCCGACATGAAATTTGTGCCCCTATCCGACACTACGACCTTGGAGAATCCCACACTGGTAAAAATCCCCATCAAGGCCCGCATCACCACAGGTGCAGTGATGGTCCTCAGATGAATGGCCTCTGGGTACCGGGTGGCGTGGTCCACCAACACCAAAATTAACCGGTGTCCCGAAGAAGTCAGAGGGTCCATTTGCCCGACAATGTCAATACCGACCCGCTCAAAAGGGGTCCCGACAACCGGGGGCGGTTCCAAAGAGACCTTCAACTTAGTCCCAGTCTTGCCACTCGCCTGGCAAGTCTTACAGGTCTTGCAATAGGTGTCAGAGGCAACTTGCATTCTGGGCCAATAGAAATGCGGGACCAACTGTGCAACAGTTTTGTCCTGACCCAGGTGGTATTTTGTGTGCCAATTCTAGCAGGAAGGCCCGGTAGCATTGGGGGACCACTAAGGCCCTTGATGATCCATGCACCGGAGCCTTAGGCTCACTGTAGAGGAGGCCATTTTCCAAGTACACAGATCAATTTCTCGTATTTTTTCAGGATTTCAATTTGTGTTACTTTCCAAGCTTTGTTGTAAGCTGCGTATATACCGGCGTATATGAAACTTTTTTGACGCTGTTTGCGAGGTCCCAGTAAGAAGTCTCGCAAATCAGCGCCTTCTTTAAGTAAAGTCAAGTGTTGCTTAATTTCGGGTAGTGTGGATTTCTGTAGCCATTCGAGGCGTAGTTTTCCTACACTGTATGTTGTTATTATCCCTGGATGTTGTCTCTGGGAATATCTTGGGTCTGGTCTGTTCTGTGTGAACCCCTATTTTTTGTTCAGGAATCTATCTTGACAGTTATTAGTGTCTGGGGGCCAGATCAACCATTTTCTCCAATCAGGATTAGTTCTGTTTTGTTTCAAAATATAGGACACGTCTAACCCCTCATCTGTAGTGTTATTTCTATCAGGCATAGGCTTTGGTATAGACGGGTTGTTTAAATCTTTTATCTTGGCTAGGCCAAGACAGGTTGTTTGTTGAATGGTGTCATTCAGGAACATTATTTGTTCTGGGATAATGCAGGCTCTGAATAATGATTCTAGACCTTGTACCTGCCATTCTTTTGTACCCCAGACAGTTTTTGTCTCAATGTTGTTTTTTCAAAATTCAAAACCAAATGTAGATATTTTTTCATAAAATTTTTTAGAATATATCAGTTTAGTGTTTGTCAACATGTTTTTCATTCCTGTCTTATTCATAATTTTAAAATAAAACGTTTCTGGATCAGTGATATTAAACCCTGAGAAGTATGGAAATTTCTCATAAAATGTTTTCGAACTGCCGTTTGGCGGAGTTGGACAATGTTCCCATTGATTTATAACTGAGAACATTTCTAGGTTTAGCAGACTTATGCAAATAATGATGCCCAAAATGATTAAAGCAATACATTTCTTCATAATTCGATGAACCTTGTAAATAATCATGTTCTGTAAATTTTGCTGACATTTCTAAATCAGACATCATATTATTAATATTTCCAAAGTCCCAATCATCAGAGAAAGTACTAGGTGATACAAAGTCACTTAAAGAAATCTTGAACTGATGTGGATATTTCAAGAGTTCAGCCGGGCCATAGATTTCTTAATCAGTATTGTCCCATGCTACACTACCAGGTATAGGAATGGCTGTGATGTTCACTGATGATAGTTCTCTTTTTTCAATGTGAGATGATCTGTGAGGTTTTAGAACCAAGTTGATGTTCTGACTTGCTGTGTCCATTGTACTGTATTTTCCATCAATCATTCTTCCCAAGCTTAAAACTAAGATGAGCCAGAGCAGGAGGAAAAGTACACCTAACACAATCAACAGTTCAATCCAGGGTGAAATCAGATATGTTTCTCCAATTTGATGAAAGAGTTCTGTAATTTTGTCTTTGAATGTTTTGTTTGCTGGCTTGTCTCCATGTTCACTTGGATCATCAGAAAAGTCATCGAAGTTGATAAAGTAGCCAGATGCAGTTCTGTCAATTGTTGGAATTGCTTCCGGATTTTCATTAATCTTTTGATTTGCTTCTTCCTTTGTCTTATTAGAATAGTCTGAGGCTACATCATTGTAGACAGGTGTTTCTTGACAAACTGTTGCAATTTGGGTTTCAAGAGGCACAAGTTCCATGGCTTTGTTGCATAGTCCTTTTTTTATTCACTGCAGGTTTATAAAATGTGATTAGTCTTTCAGTTTGAACCTCTTGTATTGTAGCAGGTTTGGTCTTCTGCTACATCTTAGGAGTCCACTGGGCCTACTACTTATTATTGGCCATATGGTTGTGGTTTTACCAGGTCGATTGATATAACTCGGTTCTCCTTTTTACCAGCAAGGGACGGTAGTACTACTGATTTTGTTCCGCTGATAGCTAAGACAGGTACTGCTTTTCTGTAAGAAGGCCCAAATTCCTTCTTCACCGCAATCTTTTCTCTGACCAGATCCCCAATCTTTGGAATCCAGACAGGTCTTGCTGGGACAGGTGGTTTTTCTTCAGTGGCCGTTGGCTTTAGCTTTGTGTTACTTAGACCTCTTCTTGTTTCATTCAAGTCCTGTAAAACAGCCAATCGATCTTTCATATCAAAAGCTTTTTGTTCCACCGCTGAAGTCTGACAGTTGAGGTCTTCGATTATCATTCTTGTACCAAACAAAAGTTCGTACGGAGTGATTCCACCCAGAAAATTTCTTGGCAGATTGTTAAGACTACGTTGGACACTTATTAGATGTTTGACCCTCCCATCACCCGAACCTAATACCCTCACTGTTATAGATTGCTTTATGTCACAGTTTTTTCTCTCCACTACCGCATTTCCCTCAGGATGGAATGGACTAGAGTACCGCAATGCAATGCCCAAGCTGGTCATGGCCTCCTTGTAAGCTCGAGAGCTAAACGCAGGACCCTGGTCAGAATGTAGCATGCCAATTGCGTATGTGCCGGTAAAGATTTGCAAATCTTTTATAACAGTTCTGGCGTCAGTCGAGCGCTGGGGCCACATCCAAATGAATCTCGTCTTAATATTTATGGGATCACATTTGTCCGGTCGGACGCCTGCGTGTAGATAGTCTAATGCTGTCTAATAGAGGTGTCTGGGCTGGTATTATTGTGCTTGAGTCAGATATCTGGTCCGGTTCATAACTGCGATCTCTGTTGCAGTCCTGACAATCCATTGCAAAGTAATAAACTTGCACGCTCATTCCCGGCCACCAGTATTTTGATTGCAATTCTATTAGAGATTTCATGATCTCTTGGTGCCTCAGACCCATTCCCATTTGTGCTTCCTGAATCAGGTAAGCCTGCCGGTTCGTGTTTGGAATTACTCTATCCCCCACTCCAGGGATTTGAGCAAATGGAACGGAGTTCGCATCAATTATGTATGTATTTCCGAGTGGATAGTTTAGAGGTAAAGCCGCATAATGGCCTTCTATTGAGGCTCTTACTGCTAGTAGCGTTTCTCCATCTATTTGTTTTTTAGAACGCTTTTTTGTAGCTATGGAAGCCGATTGACCAGCTGCCGCTGTGGCTTTATTAGCCAATGAATTCACTGCAATATGAACGCCATCACATTGAAGACTCTGCGTATGTATCACGTGAGTCTTTTGTAGTTCTTTCTGCAAAAGAACTACTTGTTCCTAATGCATTTTATGTTTGATTGTGCCACCTTTTGCATCTTTGTAACCATTTCTAATCCCGGTCTGCACAGAATTATTGTAAGATTCGACGCAGTAATGCAAATCGCACACTATTAGTGTGGGGAATTCGCGATCTGCATTTTCAAGCGCCATCTTCAAAGTTCGTAGTTCAGCTCGCTGAGCTGTACAATTTCTGATTGATTATGTTTTAGTGACCATTGGTCTGAATTTACCTAAGTGCCAGCGACCTTTAACAATAAATCGCACAGGCTGCATTGTAAACTTTTTTATCCACAACATAGTGTTGTGCAAATCTATCTGTGTAGATTACACAGGTGTACTGTTCCAGAGGTAGAATTTCGAGCGACAGAGGACATTCTTGTTCGTATTCTAGATGTTCTAGCTTTTTCATGTTGGGATCAAATGCGTGTATCACGTCAGTTGCAGCAAGAGAATTAACCCATTGTATCCATTTTGGATCTAATGCCCTAGCATTTGGAGTGCTCGGTCTTGTTACTGCCTCCAGGGCTGATACTGCTGTTAAAACAGATATCCTCTTCCCATGAGCTAGGGCTTTTTCTTTTGCTACAGCCGTTTGAACCGCAGTTAGAATTTTTTCAGTAGAACTGAATTTCATTTCAGCTTGTGTGTACAAGTGTGATTTGTAAGCTATTGGTACCGTTTCTCCCTCATTAGAGGTTAGGTATGTAAATCCGCATCTTCCTGGGATGACTCTGATTGATAGGTTGCGTTCGTTTGCGCGTGTTTGCAGTTTGGTTTTGGTTAACATGTCCGTTTGTAATGATCTTAGAATTTCTGTGTGTTTTTGAGTCCAATTAATTGGTTTGAAATCAGGTTTTATTAATTCGTAGAGCGTTTAACCCTCTCTGCATAATTTAGAATGTAAGTTCTTCCGAAATTCAGGAAACCTAGAATTGTTTGTAAGTTTTTCATTGTTTTTGGAGCTAGAAGTACTGCACACTTCTCTAAGAAGTTGTCTGCTTGGCTTTTACCTTCACTTGATAATTCATATCCTAAAAATAGGACAGTCTGGTGGGCATTTCGTGACTTTTTAAAGTTAAATTTGTACCCTTCAGATGCGAACCCCAGTATGATGGTGTTCACTCTTTTCAAGTGTGTCTCCAGGTCATTGTCTGTAAGATAGATGTCATCGACATAAGATAATGCCTCATCATCATATATTTGTAGTAACTCTGTTACCCTGGCTGAAAATAATCCTGGGCTATTCTTGAATCCCTGTGGGAGACAACAAAATTGCTTTTGGGCTCCCATGCTGGAGAAAGCGGTTAAATACCTGCTTTCTGGTGCAATGTTTTGACAGAAAAAAACCATTTGAAATATCTAATGTCGTTTTCTATTTTTTGCGCACAATATTATTCATTAGTGCTGCACTGTGTGAATTTTGTACTGCAAATGTTTTGCAACCGGAGTTTAAGTGTCTGTAATCCAATACTAGACGATATGAATTGTCTGGTTTGGAGACAGGAAACAAAGGATTGTTCATTTGTGAGGTGTATGTTTCAATCACCCCCTGGTACTCAAGTTGATCTAAGATCTCCCTGACTTGTTTTTAAGCTTCTTGCTTAACAGCATACTGCCTTTGTGCAGTAGGTTGATTTTTTTAACTGGATTTTATGGTGAGGAGAATCCTCCTCCCATCCTACATGATTTTTATATAATGCAGGGGTTTGGGCCACTGCGCATTTTCTTGCATATGTGTATTTTTTATGAATTGGAATGTGATTTGAGAAGGCAGGCATAATCATTTCTTCGCAATGTGGGCACTCCCTAACAAACTCTGGTGGCCAGTTTTTCTCTGCTAGAAGGATATCATAGCCTTTAGATAGATTCACCCAAAAGAGACCTTTTATTTTCCTAGTTTTGTCCCCCTCTATACATAATGTTATTTCATATAATTTATGAGTCAAGCTAACTCTGGTGTCTGCAGTTTCCACCTGAATGTATTCATTCGTGTCCACTGTCTCCAGAAGATTCATCAGGATCTTGCGAGCTATGGTCACTTCTGCTGCGCTGTCTAGCATTGTTTGGGCCCACTCTCCGTTCTTGAGTTGTGTCCTCAGGATCCTCGGCATGTTTTACTTTAATACTGGCTACCTTCTTTTTGGGAAATTGTAATTTTTTTACTTTGATGAGCAGGTTCTTTGTCTTTGGACTCGACGCGCTCTTCTTTATGTTCTGACCGTCCTCTTCCTTCCTATTTCTGTGAGGAAGTCTGAAAAGATCGAGAGGGACGTGTATCAATATCTTGATATCTGTCAGGTTTTCTCAAATTGTCCCTATTTCTAAGGTTATATCTTTTTTCAGAGGGCTCCCGTTGTGGAGACTTGCCCCCCCTTTCTGGAGATCTATCTCTTCGTTGGGGAGACCTTCCTCTGGTCTGAAACTGTTTTTCTCTGGGAGTGGTTTGCTTATTACCCTCCCACTTCTTTTTTGGAGTAATTAAATTATTTTTAATGAAAATCTTTTCAGGATTTTAAGTTAGTTGTGGTTTTAGTGGTTTCCCACCCAAACTATCTCTACCTAATTCTTCATAGGATTTTTCAATTATTCTGGCTAGTTCAAAAGGTTGGTCTGCTATATCTGTTTCTTTTAATTTTTGGCGGATTGCCACAGATGCTGCTTCTCCTTTTATGTTGGCTAGTAGTATATGAAAACACATACAAGGGGTGCTAAGGTCTCTAGTGGCCAAAAGTGTCTAACGTGTACTCAATGGATAGAAGTATAGACTGTGAGTGTGAGAGAGCAGAGCAAAAGTAAACCCATCAGCCCACCCATTGGCGGAACTTCATCATCTGGGGTTTTGAAAAACCAGCCTGGTATCCACTAGGTGTCTCACCTTGAGAGGAATGTGAGTACAACAGCTAGTGTATGGTACACCAGTGATGGAAATCTGGGTAGCAGTGTGTAAAGGGCTGTGGGAAGTGAGAAAAGTTGCAGTGTACAAAGCATATGTGCTATTTAGAAAGTGGTGAGATAAAATTGACTAGCATGGTGCCTAATAAATCTTTATTCAGACGGTCACCATGGTGACAAGATTAAAAGCAGAGTGTGAATGGATGAAAACAAATATTACCATTCGTGGGTGAATCAATCGGTCGACATGTTTCAGCCTAAAGAGGCTTTCTTCAGGACCTAATGCAACACTACTGCAACTGTGATAGCAGAGAAATATCTAAATATAAATGTATGTACCATGCCAGTGACAATAACCTACCAGCCCTGTGTGTATATATTGGTAGGAGATGAGGTCATGGTATATGGAAACCATCCGCTCCTGAAACACAAAGACAGTATATACAAACAAACAAGTACCCATGTTGTAAATACTAACAATATCTTATGACAGATAAGACACAAAGACATTGCTCTATTACTGTAAATTGATTAGTTAATTATTCACTCACCCACAATTTTGCTAGGGGATGGCCTCACCTCGCCTGGCGCTCGCTCAGGTCAATGAGGCCCCGCTCTAATAAGAAATGAAAAAGGGGAACACCAACATAATAACTGATTATGCTGGAAGCCAATACATTTCTTAGACCACTCGGTGTTTGAAAAGGCAAAAGTAGCAGAACATTAGTATTCGCTGGCCAAATTATTCAATGTTGAGATGTTTATAGGATGAAAATCTTTAAATATCTGGTAACAGCCTACATATAAGCTATTGATGTAAAATGGTTCAGTGTATAGACTCACTATTCAATATCATAATGAGCAGGCAAGGGCAGAAGAAATATTAAATCCACTCATGCCTAACAATAAGCAGGTTCAAGGAGCTATATATGATGTTGTTACTCAAATGGATTGCAAGAGTATAGCTTACAAACATGAAGAAGAGAAATGACAAGCATTGCAATTGGTATAAAGTCACTCATGGAATCAAATATGTTCCTCTAAATACAACAGCAAGATAACAGCAAAGAGCTATTACACACTCACCTGTCCGTCGGTACCTCGGGTCCCTACTGAGTCGAGGGGAAGGTAACTCGGCGGACAGGGAGGTCTGTCTAAATATCGGAGCGGCGGACCCAATAGTGAACACTAGTTAGCTCAGGTCGTCTCCGAAAAGGAAGAGCTAATGCGCGCCTCACGGGTAACTAGATGTGTGCAGAAACTGCAATATACGTCAGGTAGCCTGATAGGATGATAGCGTGTATAGGCACTGCTGATTGGTCGAGCCGCTAGCCAGTGGTAACGAGGAACGCAACCTTCGAAACAGGCCAGCAACGTCAACCTCACGGACAACAATATTGTTGTTGATTTGTTGCCACTGGAATGTACATCGTAATGTGACTTCAAACATTACATCTTATGTAAAACGAGTGGGAAATGTAATCGTGTTTAGGCAGTGCTGATTGGTCAGTGCACTTAGTCAATGGTAGCGGAGAACGCATCCTTCGAAACAGGCCAGCATCGTCGACCTCACAAGTGTTGTTGTTGAATTGTAGCCGCTGAAATGTACATAGTAGTGTGGCTTCTAACATTACGTCTTATGTAAAACGGGAAGAGAAATGTAGGAAATGTGAGGGCTTCGGTGTAAGTCAGGCAGCATAGTAGAAAGAGACTGAAAGCTGATAGGATCAAGCACTGGCCAATCCCATCGCGCAATATGTCTCGGCCGCCAATGAAAAAGCCCCGGCTACGTCCCGTGTTTACTAGAGTAGCTTCTATCTAAAGCACTCAGTTCACGAGATCTTAGCTTATGTGAACCAACGGACTTAGTTTATTTGTATTTAAGTGTCCGAAAAACATTTGACGGTATGGACAGGGTATTTTAAAAAACCGCAGGGTAGTCTGAAAAACCACCGGATTGAATCCATGGCTAGTCCGGTCGGCTGAACTGAAGGCCAGTAATTGGTCGAAAACATGTATATATTTGCCTTATTGGTTACAAGGCTAGCCAATAAGGACGCGAATATCGTCATAACCACCAAATAAAACTCAGATCGTGGAAATAGGAAAAACGCCAAGTGCGTGTCCCTAGTCCAATATCTGATAACAGACTGTGAATGGAATATCATTGTTTGTCGAGATCAGGTGTTGTTCATCGAAAATTACTGACACGAATGTGGTGTTCATACATAGGAAAGGGGGGAATACTGTATGTGGGCTACAAAGGATACCTTATACGCCTCCAACAACTTGTCAATGTCATCCCCCACACTGTAACTGGCTATCACCTTCTTTGGTAGATAGAACTTAGGCTCTCGTGGAACCTCTGGTACGCTGCCACTATTCAGATTACCTTGCGCACCTATCTGCATTGCTCGCAGCTCCAACTCTTTCAAACTAAGCTTGTGCGCAAGCCTTCTCTCCTCCATAGCTAACCTCTTTCCTCTCTCTCCTTCCCCATGTTAGCAAGCTCCCATCTCAATTGCCTCTCCTCCCTCCTGTCCTTATACTCCTCTGGTGATGCACTCCTCCTAGACACACTACTGTCTGCCCCGGAACGTCTTCCTGGCAACACATTCTCACTAACATCAATGTGCAGTAGGTCTAGCTCTTCTGATGTGCCTGCTTCCTCTTGTGTGCCCAGCTCCTCCTGTTCCCTTCCCCTCTCTACTCCGGGTGGGCCATTACCCATGCCCTCAAGGCTTTCCGAAGCTCCTCCTACTTGGCGGAGGGTTGTTATGGGCTGTGATAAAATAAGATACCAGTGCAGCTTGGTTTTATGGGCTTTTTATCTTGGCAGAATGCATACATACATTTAGACCCAATGCAGACTGGCGGGCAGTTCTCAGAATCTTTATTCTCGGCCAAACTAGCAAAAAATGTTTTTATTTTAATTTGGACCACTACCTGAAGGACAAACGTAAAGTGTCCTGATCCCCATCAATAAGTGGCAGCAGTGCACACTGGCCACCACCAACTCAGATTAGGTACTGCTGAAATGCCTCTAATTTCACTTACGTCATTAGACTCTGTTTTTTACTTATTCTAAATCTTTTGTTTGCTTTCAGTCTTCTCACTAACACTGTAAAGAATTCAAACAGACCCATGGTCTTTTAGTCGTTGGCTCACTCATGCTCGGATTACCATAGGGCAGCTAATGCAGCTTCATGTGCAAATTATCATTTGTTACGGAAATTGGTTTTCAGCTCTGGTGCACTGTGTGGCATAAACCTTTGGTTTCTGCCCAGGAAACACTTTCACAAGTTAGGGGTAAGAGATCAAAATAATACCTTGTACACCTAAGTATGGGTGAATTCATGTCCAATTTGCACTTATTCTGAGGAGCGAAACGCCGAATTGGGTGCAAATTGTACACCAGATACTTGCCACACCCCATGTAAATGGTAATTTTGGGTTCGAACATTTGCATCTGCATTAGCAGAAAGGTGTAATAATAGGTCCCTCGCTCATCTTCACTTTCCAACTTAGGGGCCCATTAGAATGTCGGGCGGATTGCCACCGCCGGCCTGGCGGGGGCAATCCGCCCGACATCCTCTCCTGAATTCCCCCCGCCATATTAGAATGGCGGAAAAGGATTAATATGGTGGCGGTGTCTCATAGACACCGCCAGCCATATTATGAGGGGCCCAAAGAGATGCCTTTCCGTGGCTGCATCGAAGGCATGCAGTCTTCACTCTGGGGGCCCCCTGCGGGCCCCCAGAGTGAAGGAGAGGTGGGGTGGGTTCATTCGCATAAACAAAGCAGCAGGCACTGCGCAGTGCCTGCCGCTTTATTTATGCAAATGCATTGATGCATATATAGCATTGTAGCGGGCAGTGCAGAGAGCACCGCCCACCACAATGCTATAAATGCAGGATGTGCCCGCCACTGTGGCGGGCACATCCTAATACCCCCACGGGACCCCCGCCCTAATGGCGGGCGGTCCCGAATTACGACAGGATGGCGGGCGGGCAAAGTCTGCCCGTCATCCTAATGAGCCGCTTACTGTTTAGGTTTACTCACTATTTCGCTTAGGCAGAATCCAACTTGCTATTGTCAACTAACTATAACACCCAATATTTGCTGGGCAGTGGGCATCTATATTAAATGAGGAATTTGGTGTAGCATTCCAATCTCACCCAGTTAACAAAAATTACATTAAATAAGAACTGACACCCGCATGCTACTGATGGCATAACTCTTCAAAACGAAATCGATCTCTGATCCGCAAACGAAATGTTCGGAGTGTCCTAAAATGTAATAACAAACTATGCTGCAATGGCATACAAATACTTATGCATTTTCTTCATCTTCAAGATTTTAGAAATAAACATGTCAATGAAGAGGATGAAGGTACTGTAAAACACATGTGGAAGTGTGCCACAAGAGCACTGAAAACTCTGTTAAATTCAGAACCTTACTACTAGATCAGCTAAATAAAGTTTTCAGGTGATGAAGTAAAGTAGAATTCAATATTCTATTAGTCTAAAAATGTGAATGATTTTTTTTGCTGAGTCTAAAAAGTGCATGTTTTTGGTTTTATGGTTTTGTTTAGCAAACTCAAAGCATCAGAACACTTCACAAAGACCGGCGAAAAGAAATTGAAATACACAATACTGACAGAAAGGAGGTAAACAATTGTCATGAGACAGGGAAGAAAATGTGTGTGTGTATGTGTGTATATATATATATATATATATATATATATATATTAAACACACATTTGCCCCACGGAAAGAAGCCACGTACACCATCTGTTCGTTTCAGTTAATTTTATCGCAGCTAGCACCAGGGAATCATGAAAGGGCCCGCAGAAGTTGTTGCGCCAAACATGTTTCGGGAATGTAGAATCCCTTCGTCAGTGGCAGGCAGGAAGCAAACAGAACGGACACCTCAGCACATTATATTGCGGGATCCCGCCCCAGTGGGCGTGGCAATTGAGCATTATGGGTCCTGTAGTGCTGAAATTTACCGTTCCTGTATGCCCCAGATTGTGTCCATTAAAGTCCAAGTGGAGCTGTGGGTTTATCCAACCAGTTCCCCTGTCTCCGCTTTGTAGGTGCGATAAGCGAACTCGTGTGCAGGGCAGCACAGTGTCTCCTCAGCCAACACCAGTCTGGTACTGACTTGGATCCGCATAGACGCGGTGGGCTTCTCTCCAAGCGACTGGGCGCAGCCGCTAATCAATTAAACACACATTTGCCCCACGGAAAGAAGCCACGTACACCATCTGTTCGTTTCAGTTAATTTTATCGCAGCTAGCACCAGGGAATCATGAAAGGGCCCGCAGAAGTTGTTGCGCCAAACATGTTTCGGGAATGTAGAATCCCTTCGTCAGTGGCAGGCAGGAAGCAAACAGAACGGACACCTCAGCACATTATATTGCGGGATCCCGCCCCAGTGGGCGTGGCAATTGAGCATTATGGGTCCTGTAGTGCTGAAATTTACCGTTCCTGTATGCCCCAGATTGTGTCCATTAAAGTCCAAGTGGAGCTGTGGGTTTATCCAACCAGTTCCCCTGTCTCCGCTTTGTAGGTGCGATAAGCGAACTCGTGTGCAGGGCAGCACAGTGTCTCCTCAGCCAACACCAGCCTGGTACTGACTTGGATCCGCATAGACGCGGTGGGCTTCTCTCCAAGCGACTGGGCGCAGCCGCTAATCAATTAAACACACATTTGCCCCACGGAAAGAAGCCACGTACACCATCTGTTCGTTTCAGTTAATTTTATCGCAGCTAGCACCAGGGAATCATGAAAGGGCCCGCAGAAGTTGTTGCGCCAAACATGTTTCGGGAATGTAGAATCCCTTCGTCAGTGGCAGGCAGGAAGCAAACAGAACGGACACCTCAGCACATTATATTGCGGGATCCCGCCCCAGTGGGCGTGGCAATTGAGCATTATGGGTCCTGTAGTGCTGAAATTTACCGTTCCTGTATGCCCCAGATTGTGTCCATTAAAGTCCAAGTGGAGCTGTGGGTTTATCCAACCAGTTCCCCTGTCTCCGCTTTGTAGGTGCGATAAGCGAACTCGTGTGCAGGGCAGCACAGTGTCTCCTCAGCCAACACCAGTCTGGTACTGACTTGGATCCGCATAGACGCGGTGGGCTTCTCTCCAAGCGACTGGGCGCAGCCGCTAATCAATTAAACACACATTTATATATATTTATATATATATATAACCTACTGGCAGTCGCCAGTAGGTAGTTATAGTTAGGATTTTTTTCAATGTTAAATCTCAAAATTCTATTTGGAATAACTTTGGCGCCGGTTGAGGAATCTGCCTCAAAATTTCCTCAAAATGGCCTCGCAGCACCCCGGTCCTTCCCTGAAAGTTTGGGGGGGATTTGTCAAGCGGGGGCTGAGATAAAAGGTGGGTCCCAAAACGTGTTTTCCCCATGTTAATTTCCATAGGGCGGTCGACCTCACTTTTAGCCCGAACGGCTGAATGGATTTCCACCAAACTTGGCAAAATTGTAGGGACTGGTAGCCTGATGTGCCTTTGCTATGTCTCAAGATATGTGCTCCAGTGGATTTTGAGAAATTTAGGTTAAAAAAAATATATATATCTATGGCAGCGCCCCGGTACGCGCTCCGGGCGCGCCACGCGACTTGCGCACAGAAAGCTGATTGGCTCTCGGGTGTCTGTAAACATTCGAAACAGTCCGGAGCGGCCGCCATCTTGTGTCTTGGTAAAATCGAGACATAAGAGGTGGAAAAATCAAAGGGGGAAATGACCATAAGGGGGCAGGGTAGACCCCCCCTGACCCCCTAGGTTTGATATGGGGGGCTATAAAAAGGGTCCCGCTGGGCAAAAAAAAAATTAAAAAATTTGATTTGCGCAGGGGGAGCGCACCGAAGAGAAAAGAGAATGGCAGAGTTAAAAAATGTAAGTCATTTTATATAAATGGGAGGTAGTTCTGAAAAGAACTTTTTTTTAAATTGTTTTTGTTGTTTTATATATATATATTTTTTGTGAACATTTTTTACTTTTTTTTGTTTTTCAAAACAATTTTATATATTTTTTTGTTTTTTTAGTACTTTGAAAAAAACAGAAGGATTTGAAAATGGCTCAACAGGAGCAAAAAAAAACCAATAAAGAATCATTGCTTTCGTTTGTGAGAGAACTTGTGGTTTTCTTCTGCTCTGTTAATTAAGGTGATACTTTTTTCACCATAAGCAATAGTAGCCCCACAATAAATACAAACTATTTTGAAGTGTGAGAATTTGCTTTGGATGTTGGGCACCACTTGATGCCCTTCAGGTCCTGCAAAAGATGATTCCGCACTTGAGGTGCTAGGCTGAGGGGTCTGTGGGTTTTCAGCCATAGCTCTCACTGTGCTTGGGCCAAATTATTTGGGTGCCACCTCTCCATGTGGCGAATCATGGTGTGGTTGCCAAAACTATATTTTTTAGCAGGATTGTCACGTGAAAGGATGTTGCTGCAAATTAGACATGTTACTTTAGGGGCATTAACTATCTTCAGTCCTGCAGGAAACTTAAAGAATTGCCAAATGTAGTGCTCCTTTACATGAGATGGGTGGGGTTCCTCTGGTAGGAACTGTCTCTCCTGCTCCTCCTGCTCCTCTTCCTCCTCTTCGTCCTGCTCACCACTAAAAGGCAGAGGTGGTGGTGGTCCTTTTGGTGGTGGTGGTGGTGGTGTTGGAGCACCAGCACCAGCAGCAGCAAGTAGAGTAGACATTATTGGTCTCTCACAAAGAAATAGCTCTTGCTCTCTCAAAGAAAAAAGTAAGAATGAGGAAAAAAGGTGGGGGCTTTCCTCATTTGGAAAAAAAAATATTAGGAACCAATGAAAAGTGTTATTTTCAGGTCACATGACCAGGGGCTTCATCATTATGAAACCAAAATTGTTATGAACCAATAAAAAGTGTTATTTTCCGGTCACATGATCCGACGCGCTTACGCTACGCGCCCCGGGGCGCGTCGCGTAAGCGCGTCGGACGCCTACGTTGCGCGAACGTATTCGCTTGAGTGGTTCCGGGTGCGTTTACGCCGTGCGTATCACACGGTCGCGGCTACGCGATACATCACGATCATGTTTTCGTTCGCGATATTGGTGCTTACGGTGCGCGCTCCGGGGCGCTTCATAAAACTACGCTTTCCGGGGCGCTCACCGGGGCGCGCACCGGGAGCGCTCCAAGGCAAAAAAATATATATATATATACAAAAAAAAATTGGGCAAAATTGTAGGGATTGGTAGCCCGATGTGCCTTTGCTATGTCTCAAGATATATGCTCAAGTGGTTTTTACGAAAATTAAGTGTGAAAAAAATATATATTGTGCTACATTGGGCTATATATATGTTTGAGCCCAAATGTAGCCCAAATGTAGCCCAATGTAGCCCAAAGATGGCCACCGGAGACAAAAAAAAACCGAATGTAGCCCAAATATCAGCAGATGTAGCCCAAATATAGCCCAATGACAGAATGTCACAGAGTGTTCTAAAGAACAACTAGAGCGCTAACAGTCTTACTTCTAAACTGAGACTTATAGTTAGGGATTAACATTTAAAAAACCTTTGAAATTCATCGAAAAAAACATAGGTTTCACACCAGTTATAGTTAGCAATTCGCATTTAAAAAACCTATGAAATTCACTGAAAAAACCATAGGTTTCACACCAGTTATAGTTAGGAAATAGCATTTAAAAAACCTATTAAATTCACTGAAAAAACCATAGGTTTCACACCAGTTATAGTTAGCTGGAAATTTTACTGACATAAAACCATTGAAATTCCACGTTATAGTTAGTTGGACTCACTATAACTTGCGCGTGTAATGCACTGCTGATGACGTCACATATTACATCACTCATGACATGGTCAGTGACATCACTCACTCATGACGTCACTGGTGACACCATGCTTGTGACAGAGTGACAGACCTCCTTTCACTGTAACCCTTGAAACACATATTCAAAAATAGAAACTAAAATTTTCCAAAAAAAGGAGATACCCATACCAGTTACAACAACCAATTCAGTAATTCCACCATTTATATACACCTCCACTAATTCACCAAGAGTTCTATATAGTCACTCATACATATACTCACTCATCATATGTAGTGATACACCTATACATCCTGTAACACATCGACAGTCTTCCAAAAGTTGCTCACACACATACTCACACATGCAAATAAACTATGGATCATCCATTTATTTGCATATACAGCTATACACACACTACCACCTTACTTCTAAGGAAACTTACAAATACTTACTCTCTTAAACAATCACTTATAGAAACACATACTTATTTAAACAGGAACTCTTACAATCTCTCACTCTCACATATACTCACTTATATACATCAATACTCACATATACTAGATTAAAACATATGTAGTTACTGATAAAGACACTAGTGAGACAGTCATTCACTCACTAACACACACATATACACACTCATCCATCCATACAGTCCTGCACATATGCCGTCTTCCAAACACATACAAACAGTGAGTCAGTCATTGATGCATCTATGTGCTAAGTAATACCCCCACCAAACCATACAGACACTCATACTGATACTTAAAAAACATCTAATAACCCATATACACACACATGTAGGTACTCATTAACCCATGCAGCCACTTATACACAAAGTGAAACACTGATACAAACATTTAAATATTTAAACAATATTCGCTAATATATGTATTCACTAAAATACACTTAATAAGCCAGTTAACCAATCATTTTTTTTTTAAAACATCCATTAAGACACTTATTTTAACATTTATTCTTCCATCGACCTTTATATATACATTTATAAAACATATTTATTTTTCAGAAAGGCACACATTCACTAGATGGTGTCATCAGTGATGTCATGAGTGATGTCACTGACCATGTCATGAGTGATGTAATTTGTCACGTCATCAGCAGTGCATTACACGCGCAAGTTATAGTGAGTCTAACTAACTATAACGTGGAATTTCAATGGTTTTATGTCAGTAAAATTTCCAGCTAACTATAACTGGTGTGAAACCTATGGTTTTTTCAGTGAATATATATATATAGATAACTGCAAGTTTTATATAAGAACTCTCTCCTACCGCCAAGCCTTTGCGAGGGTTGAGTCCGCACTGGTAGTAACACCTTACCAGGGTGGGGAGAGGATGCCTATGAAGAAACATGACCCAATATTGTGTCGGAGGCATCCTCTTCCACTAAGCTTGGTCTTCTGGGTCTAATATTGGTTGCCAGTGAGGAAGCGAGCACAGTTCAAAACGCTATGTACTATTCATAGAAGTATGATAGGTGAAGGTCCAAAATATCTAGCCAAAATCTTCCAGCCATATGTTCCTGGACGCTCCCTGCGCTCCAGTAACCTGGAGCTTCTACAGGTACCCAGAATAAAGAAGTCCAGACAAGGAGGCCGAGCGCTGGCACATATGGGACCTAGGCTCTGGAATACCCTCCCTCTTGAGCTGCGATCTCTCACCAGCCATCTAGTTTTCCTGAAGACTCTAAAAACACACCTATTTTCCAGCAACTGACTGTCCCCTGGTAATAAGCACTATCCTCCCTGATCTAACATCTGGAGATATATTCTTACTGGCAAAGCGCGGAGATACCCCTCCGGGGGTCTATTCAGGCGCTATATAAGAATATAAAATAAAAAAATAAAATAATAGGACCCTGTGTGACCCGCAGCATGTAACATCTGTACCCAACCATGGTTTTCTTGCTTTTAATGTTGGTAAAGGCAACATACTTCTTTCATGTGACTTCTGCCTGCCTCCCTCCCTCCCTCCCTGTACCCTGGATGTTGTGTTACAACCAGAGTTGTGGACTTCGAAGCAGTAAACTCAACCTTCTGTGATTATGGGCAAATCACCTAATCTCCCCATGCCTATTAACAATGAATGGTGACCTTGTGTAATGTTACTGGTGCACATGTAATAAATTCCCCCACCGCTTTCGGGTTGTATAGGCGATGTATAAAAACTGCAGAAAAGTGCACAAAGAGGTAAAGGGAAAGCTGTAACATAAGGAAAGTCAAATAGATATGTATTTGCTGCCTGATTGATACAAAGTGACCCCCGTAAACCTGAGTAAATCGTGGGTTCCCAGCTTAAATTGTGTGATCTTTGGCAAATATTTTATTTTAGCAGAATTTTGTTTCTTCATTATCCCGTAAGAAAGCACTTTCAAATATGTGAGTTCAAAAAAAGAGTTGTACAAAAACCTATGTTTGATTTAATAGATAATATTGCTCTATAATAATCTGGGCCACATAGAAAGTTTACATGAAAATTGTCATGCCTTTTAGTTCACAAATGGTTTATGTTTAAAGTACTACGTAATGCAGTGCTATAATGTGAGGTGTTCATGTCAAAGCTTCCACATGTTAAAGAAATAAACTTGTAGTTTTGTCGAAATTTTATCATATTTCGGTGATGTTTGGTGTAGAGATTACTTGTTAAATATTTTCAGGGCTCTTCATTGCACGGCCTCTCACTATTAATTTGTTAACTTGCCGACCTGTACAGAACTTTGGGATTTAAGGACACATCCCAATTTTAGAAAAAAAACGATGTTGAAATGGAAATCTCACAGTAGCGTGCAGTGAAGTTGAAAGAAATCAGCAATTTTTGACGGTTCTCTGTGCATACAGTGAGGAATTTTCAGCTGCCTTTTCCAAAAATGTAATTAAACTCCAAAGTTTTGTGCTGGTCGGCAAGCTAACAAATTAACGGAAACACCCATGCAAGAGCACATCACTGAAAATATTTCACGCATCCATTTACATCTGTGAATGGGTGATCTCCATTGTGTTTGGCAGCGTTTGTCTGTGTTCTGATCTGTTGGCAATAAACGTTAAATGCTGCTAAACACGATAGAGATCACCTCATACACAGATGCAAATGATTGCTTGTTCGCGTTTAATTAGCCTGTTTTGTTTTCGTTTCTCCTCTGCCCGATTACTCCCCTTGGACCTTATAGGGCCCGGATCCCCCAGCATGCTCCCCGCCAGCCCAGACACCCTACCACCCACATGTAAATCATCAACTGAGATTGAGTGGGTGTAAAACGGACATGTTTAATAACCATATTTCATAAACATGACAAACATTTCATATTCATTATTAGGGAAATCAATGACACACTTTTAATAATGACATTCCAAAATTGATCTGTAAGATCCTTATCCCCCGAGCACTAAGGGGCCCTCTGGCATTCCACGCAAGGCGCAACCCACCTGCGCCCATGAGTGGTGGGCCCCAACCCTCTGGTCCTTGTTCGCCATCTCCGGGGCCCACCCCTCAACCACCCGGCTACCCAGGAACCCAGGAGGCTCGTAACCTGTCGCCCTAGCCTCCCCAGCCGGTGGCCACATTCTCTTCTCCCTGCGGAGAGCTTACCGTCTCCCCCCTCAGTGCTGGCCTAAGGAGTACGCAAGGCGGACTCCCGTCCATTCTGCAAGTCCATGTCACTGTTCTAAAGTCTCTTTACCGCCACAAGGGTGACCAGGGCCCTCAGGTCTGTCACCCTCCCCAACCATATTCAGCACAAAAGACCATATTCCTTTGATCCATGTGTCCGTGCCAATGCCCGACAATTGTACTCCATCCTGGTGAAACATCCTTTCTCCCGAGATCATCCGGTGGGGAATGTGACACAAGCGGCCCTTCACTGGGCACAATTAGGCCAATTCCCCCTTCAGCCGCCTGACCGATACGTTCAATGCTCTAGCTTGCACTGCGGACCCTCACGACCTGCGTGTTACCATGCATGACCAAGTGATCCGGGTCATGGAAAAGACCCTTCCTAACCATGCAAACTCAGTCAGCAGCGCCTCTTTGACCGCCAGGCGTCCCCGGTCCACCATGTCATTTCCACCCAGGTAAATGATGATCAAATCCGGGGACTTCTGTCCCTCCTGTTCTCTCATGTCCTCAACGAGCTGCCGTAGGTGCCGAATTCGCATACCACCGATGCCCCTCCACAGGAATTCCATACCGCTCAAGCCTGGCGGCTTCTCTACCCGCCGCTGCTGCAGCCGCACCATGGCGCGACGTACGAACGAGTGCCCCAGTACCCACACCACCTTTGTAGGCATACTAGTGAACAGGAGAGAAAAGGAAAGTCAGGCACCATCATGAATAAATAAACATCATTCTGTCATAGCAACTCTGGTCTTATGTATCTTTTGAAGCAGTCCGACGACCAGCGCCCCACCTTCTTCACCGCATGGACTGGTAACCCCGCCCCTGCTGCCAAGGTCGCCGCTCCAATCCTAAAGGAGTGTGAGGAATACCCTGCTGCCCCCAACCCTAACTTGACCAGCGCTGAACTAAAGACAGCCTTAAATTGGTACTGTGCCAGGCAGTCCCCCTGTTCATGTATGAACGTGGGGCGCTGGTCGTCGGACTGCTTCAAAAGATACATAAGACCAGAGTTGCTACTGGAGCACTCGTTCGTACGTCGCGCCACGGTGCAGCTGCAGCAGCGGCGGGTAGAGAAGAGCTGGATTGTAGCCCCCTTTCCCCCCTGGTCCATCTTAGATTTTCTTAAGGTCACTCTAAGCTTCCCGGGGTTAACTTGGTGTTGCTGAACTGGATGCCTCCCGTTTGATCAGATCTGGATGTCCCTACGATCTCCCCCAGACGGAATTCCCCATAGAAAGCCAGCGAGAACACAGCCCCAAATAACGTGCTCTGAAATGATGAACTGCAGATAGAGGGAAAAGTTCCCAGAATATGGATCAGGGTTCTAACATCTAATGGCCTCCGGCAATCCCGCCAAGGCCCCTCCAGCTTAGCCCACCCAGCCAATGCCTTCCTGACTACAAAGGATGCTCCTGGGGCACGCTCGCCTGCGAGTTTAGCAAAGAATCCCACTGCTGTCACCAGGGCCCTAGCATAAGACACTGCCCTACCCTGATCCCTGAGCCTCTGTAAAAACCCGTAGATCGCCTGAGTTGGAAACAATCCTATTATACCAGCCTTTTGTACAAACATCCTGTAAGCAGTGAACTGTTGTTGGTATGATCAGAGGCGGTGCGTCCATTGGGGCGTACGGGCGTAGCCCCACCAGCCACCATGGACACGCATCGCGGCGTATATCTTCTAATTAGTAAAGCCGCCGGCGAGAATTGCGTAGGGGGGGTGGCCTGCTGCAGCTTGAGTGACAGTCCACACTCAGGCTGCAGCAGACCCGACCGTAGTGCGCAGTGACAGTCCCGCTGGGGAACTTACAGTGCGCATGCTTGGGAAAGTGGGCAACTTTCTCAAGCATGCGCACTGTAAGTTCCCTAGCGGGACCCAGGGGTGCTTGCTTGCTGCCACAGCCCGGGTTTCCAAAGGGCAACAGGGCGAGCAGCAAATGTGACCCCCTAGCCAATCCTGGCGCTGTATGCAGCGCCAGGATTGGCTGGTCCATCGTGCAGCATCCATCATTGGATGCAACGCGTGGTGGTGGTGGTGGTGGTGGTGGTGGTGGGGGTGGGATATCCTGATCCTGATCCTGTCAAGGAAGGAAGATAATCGCGTGAAGGGCCTCTTCAAAAGTATTTGTTTACGTGCGACTTTTGCAGTGAGGCTGAATCTATTAAATATGCAAATGCTAGAGAGGAGAACGGCTGTTACCGGCAAGCCACTTATTCTGCACCAGAGCACAGTTGAACGCCAGGCAGTGGGTCCGAGCGCCACTCAATAAGCGTGAAATAAATAACTACCTGCGCGTGGGCCCGCTCCATTCCATGTTATCGCCAGCTCTTCAGGCTCCCAAAATAGAAGCCACTGTCCCAACCCTGAGTCGGAAAAAAAAACAGAACACACACAGGTAATAATTAAAAAGAAATGTCTACCGACCTGTGCTAGCCTCCTCACGGAGTTGTGGGTCCCACCCGCCCCTGGCCACCCTGGGAAGACTCGGCTGGCTCTTCGGAAGGGGTAAGATGGCTGGACCTGCCCCCAAGGGCCCACCAGTCCGGAGCAACGCTTCAGCGTGCAGGGCCGCTGGAATCCTCTGCTCAGGTTACGGGCGAGGAGGATAAATGTAGCGCCTGCTCTCACTTCACTGGGCCATCGCGCAGCATTCCAACAGTAGTGGGGTTTTGGAGCATAGCCCAAGCAGTCCTCCAAATCATGGCTTCCAAGGTAAACAATTGAATCCCAGCGATAACAGAAAGACTGTGCAAAGGAAACTTCATGCAGAAATCCACAGCTCGCCTAATGACAAAATGAACACAGATCAGGTAAGATACGGTGCAGTAATGGATACTGGTGTCATTATAATAGATGTGCATAGCTGCCAAGGTTTCAGATTGCTGTGTGTGACATTTTCATATTTTCAGTGAAATTATGAGTGCCATTTCAACAACTATGAGTGACACTTAATCGCGGGCAATATCACACGATGAAGATGAGGGAAACGTATAAATATCAAAAATATTCACCCTTTTGAGCAACAAGAATTTAAGCAGTAATTTAAGTAAAGTGCACTAACAGCAGGCAACTGAAAAGCAGGCAGAGTCAGAATATGTGACTCCACAATTCTCAGGCTCAGTACACTACAGACCAGGGATGCAGGTAGCTTAGAATAATTGAAGCATTCGTTTTACTTATTAACAGCCATAGCAAGTTAGCTGAGCTACTAAAAAACACAGATGCCTTATCCAGCCTTTGCCTACACTGCCCCCCGCCCCCCCCCCCTAGATTCTCCTTGCTGCCAGCAGTCAATCAAGGAGATCAGGATGCAGAGTATCAGTGTAAACTCTAGGGCCTCTCTGTCACACGTAAGACCCAGCCCACAACAGAAAGATGTAAGAATGTGAGAAAATAAAAAATAAACTTGAGTCCCCACTGGAACAAACGTACATTTTCTTAATATCTGTTATCCTTGTCTGCATTTGAGGTGAAGTTTGATTTAAAAAAAACCTAGGTAAAAAAAGAGCGGTGCTGCTCAGGCACTGAAAGTTTGATTACTTTTACTCAGCCCTTACATGTCTTAGCCGGCACAATTTGAAAGTCAATCAAATTACAAAGCTCAGTCAGCACACAGTATAATGTATGTCTCTCACTCATCCAAGGGTCACAGAAACCAGCCCGCCATCGCTAATTCTGGAAATGTCCAAGTTTGGACTATGCGCAAGCATGATCAGTGATTTTAGGCGTGGTGGAAACAGTTCAGAAATCCGTGCCTTCAGGTCCTTGCACTCGCATCACGCACTTGATATTCCAAAAACACCTAAATAAATTCTGCCTCTGAATTTTTCAAAAAATAATAATTTCGATCACTGCCTTTATTATCTCCTTTAAGAATCCGCTCCTCCTGTCCATGTTTATATTTACTGATGTGTTTATTTTGTTTTCTTTTGTTTTGATACTTATATCTTCTTTTCCACCATAATGCAGCCTGTTGCTCCCAGGTCTGCAGCATTAGATGAACAAAGTAAAGATACTTCCCAGCAGAGTCGTGGGTGTTTCAAACTATTTCTTGGTGGCAATGCAGTTTTACTGTCTCGAGCAAAGGTGGTGACTAGTCTAAAATGTATTTCACTCCTAGACACGGTTCAATACATTAAGAGGTGGGATTTGGTGTTTCACAACTCCCCTCCTCCTACCCCACCTCCTCCAGTAATGCAATCACTGTCTCTATAGCTAACTGTTCCCCTCCCCGGGCACGGTGCGGATGGCTGGACCCCAAAGTAGTGCAGCAATGTAAAGCTGAGAGCCTGGAGGCCTGATTTAGTACTAATGCCATAACACTTACTTGAGTGAGCTCCCGCCGTTACATCCGGTCTGCTGCAGTCCAGGACTGTAAGCTCCACTAATGATGCACCATGACTCTGGCAGCGGCCGCACGGGTTCACTCGCCGAATCTAATATCCAGCCTTGCACATTGCTAAACATAGATTTTGCTACCTCACCATCTGAGTGTTACCGCATTAAAACCACAGGGTTACTTCCACATTAGTTGTTGCCACACTTTTATCTTGCAAAAATTTTGCATGCATGCAGGTGCTAACCTGTCCGTATACTGTGTCACCGAGTAAATCACTTACTTTGAGTTTAGAGACTGCAGCGGTCCGTGACTGCACTGCTGCCCATCGATGGTGCACTCTCTGCAGCCTACCTGTTCTCAGGCTGCCTGGCCACTCCTCCCGGGGCCCCGGCATTGCTCGATCATGGCCAACCTCACTGTGAGCTCGCTGCAGTAGATTTTTGCGCCGCCCGCCGCGATGCGATCGTCATGCCTCTAGCGCGGCGGGCAGCCATGAGAGAGACTCAGGACGTGACAACACTCTACCTGCACATCCGGATTAATCCAGGCGGCCCCCCATGGTGTGCCATGACTGACAGCACTCTGTAAGCAGCCGCGCGCCGCGCCGGCGCCGCTAGATATTGCGCATTATAACATTGTTGGCAACAGCAGGGATCTGGAGCAGAGTGAGTTGATACAATGTGGCGCTCTCAGCCACCCCAGAGCTAAGCGCAGATGGCGATTTAACTATTTAGGAACTAGCCCAGCAACCGCAGCACGTCTCTCGGGAGATGTGAACCACAGAGAGCTGGTGAGGTGCCGCTGGTGGCGCGTGCTGGTAGGTGGTGGCTAATGCGTGACAATACATTTCAGTGCGGTGATGCGGAACACCGCACTGAAATGCGTGACTGTCACACCTGATGCGTGATACTTGACAGGACTGGATGTGTTATATCGATTGTTTCGGCGACTGCTGTAGTGTGTTTTTATGGGAGAGTGTCATGCAAAAACCTAATTTAAAACCATGAAATCGAAACCGGGTCCGAGGACTTTATTAGTATATTGCCAGGTTTTAACAAACCAAAATGCATTTCCCCTTCCTAAATAATTTCAGGGATATTTGGGCGAGTTGTGTAATGCTCAGTTACTTATCAATAATCTTCACTACCCTTATTCCACTCGCCACAGTCATTAGACCCCACCCTCCCTCCTTTTAGCCCTTTAACGTCTATACATATACATTATATTCACAGCTGGGGCTTGAGGGTCAAACAGGGGGGGGGGGTCAGAGGGCA
Source organism: Lissotriton vulgaris (assembly GCF_964263255.1). Lineage (NCBI taxonomy): Eukaryota > Metazoa > Chordata > Amphibia > Caudata > Salamandridae > Lissotriton > Lissotriton vulgaris. The sequence continues at coordinate 1,901,628,818 of NC_141693.1, forward strand.
ACAATCATGCCCCTTGATGTGTGGTGTTATCTTTCAACCACAGTTGTGCTTAGCTTAAAGATCACTGGCCCCTGCTACTTCAGCCACAATGTGCAGCACTGCTTCTGCAAAGCAACAACAGGCAGAGTAAAGTTCCTTACCAGGAGTGACCCGGCATAACATTTACAAATTTAGGCTGCTGTGATTTGGGGGTTCACCATATGATGTGGCTCCACTGACCCTGCTGCTCTCCTGCTGCGGAACACAAGTATAAGATCTTGTGATAAAGCTTTGTGAGAAGTCTGATGCAGGTGTTAATCTGAACAGTCACTCACCATTTCAATCATCCGCTCACCTCATTCATCCACCCAGTTACTGATTCATCAACCCATGTATCAACCCTTCCATTTATCCACTCAGGCATCTACTAAGCCACCCATCAGCCCATTCACCCATCCTTCGATCCACTAATCCACCTATCTGCTTATTCGCCTATCGAATCACTCACTCATGTACCCACTCATCCATCTACGCATGAACCCATTCACAAAACCAATATAATCACCCATCCACTGAAATGCATTTACTCGCTATTTCACCCATCAACCCCCCCCCCCCCCGATCCGCCTCTCCCCCGCCGATGTGGAGTGTGTGCTAATGTCACACTGGAATAGGATGGGCGCAGACAGCCTGATAAGTGAATCAATACCAGCACGTATGAGTTTCACTTTGAGGTGCTCCGCATAAAAGAGCAAAGGGTCACTCAGTGCCACTGAATGGTTGTTATAACGTTAGCAGATTGGAGACTAGAGGTGTGCAGAAATGTTTTGTGGTAACAGTTATGTGATGAAGTGGATTGGTAAGGAATACGGCAATACTGTGTGAATGGATTACACCTAATATTTTTTGTAGCTTTAAAAAAAAGATCTAAAGCTTGTGAAGAGCTGGCACGGGTGGTGTCATCAGTGAGAAGTATGAGCTGCACCAGACCAGGAGTGCTAGGGAGTGCAGAGTGACTAGGGACTGCTAGGGAGTGCAAGGGAGTGCAGAGTGCAAGGGAGTGCAGAGTGCAAGGGAGTGCGGAGTGACTAGGGTGTGCTAGGGAGTGCAGAGTGCTAGGGAGTGCAGAGTGACTAGGGAGGGCTAGGGAGTGCTAGGGAGTGCAGAGTGCTAGGGAGTGCAGAGTGACTACGGAGTGCTATGGAGTGCTAGGGACTGCAGAGTGACTGCAGAGATTAAGCTAATGACAATGCCATTTATTTATCTGTTTTCAAAACCAACACATAAATACAAATGTTGTCATTTACAATGCCAATAGCTCTAACTTTTCCAAAGGCGAAACCATTGCATTGTAAATGCTTGTTTCAAGCTGCTTACAATGCCTTGCTTGTTGAGAATGTTACATCAAAAAGTCTAACATATTTTGTAATTCAAAGTTGACAATGTGGCAGTGGTTCAATGACATTTGTTGCTGCCGCATGGACGGCAGGGTGGAAGAAAGGGCAAGGCATGTAGGGTTCCAAAGGGTTGAGATGAATAAGCAAGTTGCCGCTTATTTGTTGTGCTCATTCACCCTATTTATCCAAGACTCTTTATAAGACACATTCATGTAAAGTGAGGTTTATTTAGGCATTAATGGTAAGGTAACAAAACTGGTGCTCATGTAAAGCGCTCTGATACCCGATGTCTCGGGTCTATTTCGCTATATAAAACAAAAAATCAGTTGTTGGCCTATATATGGAGGTGCGTTGGCAGTCTGGCAGAGATAGCCTATGTTTGTGGTCCCAGTAGTGAACAGGGCAGCAGGCGGCAGCGCAGAAGGTTAATGTGCCTGCTGCAAAGAACATGTACCTGATGCAGATCACAACGTGCATATGATGTAAATAGGTCAGTGAGTCACTGCTTTTGTCAGAGAGATCCTTTTGTTACTTGCAAGTTTGTAAGTTTTCAAATTTGCTTGAAAATGCACGATTTTTCTTCTCTTTTTTCAAAACCCCCTTATGGGTTTTGGGCTCGCTCGCTCGCTATGGTGCAGTATGCAAATCAATTTACGCCTCACCACATTTGGCCCCTGAACAGTCACTTGTCTCCGAAAAAGTACCACCTTAAATACCACGGCAGGGCAAAGGGCTGATAATTGACTTGAAAAAATACATGATTCTTGCACAAAAAACACATTATTTCCGTTCAGTAAATATGCTGTGGTGTGGATATCTAGAGAAATGTCTTGGGATACTGGATGCACCTCAAAAGGCCCAGGGATACCATGGGGGTATCAAGGATTGCCTAACAGTCACAATGCGACTAAGTGAGGGATAAGGTCTGGGGTGGATTTTGCAGTAAAGTGAGACGGTTTCTAAGTGATGTTTGTGTGTGTTTTAGTTTTGGCTAGTATTTTCCTTTACCTGTTAGCATTTTCTGTGTTTTTCCCTGCCACCCACCTAGGCCCAGTTTATAAATAGATGTCCAAGGTCTCCAATGCCGTAACAGTAGCACTACATACCTTTTGGTAAATTGTCAACTAGGGTTCTCACTAAATTTTACATTTAAGATCACCTGTTCCACTTTTAGAACAGTTAGGAGAACAAAAACAGGAACATTCTCCTTGCATTTGATTTTAGAAGGTGTAGACAAATACAGAGGGCTACCTTGGGCTTGGGCAAAAGTACTGGCAGATTTAAGATCCCGAGCTAATCTTCTAAATGCTATCAAAATCACACAGAGGTCCGGTAGGCTGAAAATGAGGGTAGTGGTAATTGCATGTTTTTGGTATTGATACAATGGACAGGGCAACATTTCTCATTTCATGTGACTAACAAACACAAATATGTTAATACTTTATTATTTCCATTATTTACTGTAAACGTGGTAAAGGTAAGGCGTGGTTCCCAATGCTTTGTGAAGGCTGTTTCCCAACTGCTGTGCAACTTCTTCTACTCTTAGAGCTGAGATTTCCATGAAAGTCTTATAGTCTGAATTCAGCACCTGAGCATAATAGGACGGAATGTATGAAGCTCTGTGGTTATACCGAATAAGAAGCTACCTATGTTATGCCATCTATTAATGTAATAACTGCACTTTCACAATTGCTTTATTAACCTTTCTGCTTTCTCAAATTTGCTTGAAAATGCACGATTTTTCTTCCTTTTTTAAAAAATTTTCATGGGGGGTTATCCCCCAAACCCCCCTTTTGGGGTTTGGGGTCGGTCGCTACGCTCGCTCGCTACGGTGCAGTATGCAAATCACTTTGCGCCCCACCACTTTCAAATGTCACCCACCGCCCCTGGGTATGATCTCCTAGTGCGATCACTCAGAGAGGCTCCTACCAGCCCCGCTAATGCGGGGCTCCAATCCTCCACAGTGATGTAGGAAACCCTGTCATCTGTTCCTCCGCCTGTGGGTGGTATCTCCGGATAACCTGTAACTTGGAACGAGACAAAGCATCAGCAGCCTGATTGTCCACCCCTGGAATATGAGCAGCTCTGAAATTTAGGTTCAACCCCAAGCAAACCTGCATCAAGTGTTTCAACAACCTGAGGACATGCCTGCATTTAGCCCCCTGCCTGTTTATAGCCTCCACCACCGCCATGTTGTCAGACCAAAATACCACAGACTTGTTCTTGAAGCAGTCCACCCAAACAGTCACTGCCACTATAATTGGGAAGAGTTCTAAAAAGGCTATGTTCATAGTCAAACCATTCTCATGCTATTCGGCTGGCCACTCTTCCCTACACCAGGAAGGCCCCAGGATTGCACCAAAACCAATGCTGCCGGCTGAGTCAGTAAGCAAGCCCAGCTCCGCACTAGACACCGTTGGAGCTGGCCATACCACTTTCCCGTTGAAGCAGCCCAGGAAGTTGCGCCACACTCTCAGGTCCTCTCTTATCTCTGCCCGGAGGCGGACACGATGATGCTTCTGGGTGAGCCCAACCATGGCCCTAGCTATGGACCTAGAGAATGGGCGCCCCATGGGAATGATCCGTAATGCGAAATTTAACTGACCAACCAACACCTACAATTGGTGCAATGTCGCCTTAGGGCCAGCCAGAGATGCGTCGATCGCCTGGGAAAAAGCCTGAACCTTGTCCAGTGGTAGCCTGCATTCCCCTGCAACAGTGTCCATCTCTATTCCCAAAAAGGACATGCAGATATCAGGGCCTATTGTTTTGCCAGGCGCCAAGGGAACCTTAAAGTCCTGAAACATAGCCACCAATTTATCTAATGCCTGGGCACACACATCAGAAGCCGCGGGGCCCATCACCATAAAGTCATCCAAATAGTGCACTACCTCTCTGTAGCCTGTTTTGCGTGTGTACACCCTCTGTAACATGGAGGTAAATGTTTCAAAATACTTACAGGAAACCGCGCACCCCATAGGCATACACATGTCATAGTAAAACTGGTGATTCAGTTGGAAGCCTAACAGATGATAATCATCAGGGTGTACTGGCAACAGGTGAAAAGCTGATTCTATATCTGTCTTAGCCATAATAGCATTGGGCCCCAGGTCTCTCAATTTCTGCAACGCTGCGTCAAAAGAAGTGTACGTTACTGAACACAAGGATGGACCAATGGCCTCATTCACTGATGCCCCCTTAGGTGCTGACAAGTTGTGGATCATTCTGAACCGACCCGGTTCTTTCTTAGGCACCACCCCAGGGGAGAACACACATAATCAGCCAATGGTGGGGCTGGGAAGGGGCCGGCCACCCGTCCCAGAGCCCGCTCCTTCTCTTTGCGCCACTATCGTGGGGTGCATGCGTGCAGATAGTAAATTATTACAATGATCTAGAGGAGGAATCCCTTGTGCTGGAATGTGGAAACCATTCGAAAACCCCTGATACAAAGTCTTGGCTGCAGACCTGTCTGGATACTGATTCAGCCAGAAAATCAGTTTCCCAATGTCCACTGGCGTGGGCAGCTTATGGCTGCGGTGGCTTGTTCTCTCTGCCGCCCCCCCCTCTCCTTGGACTTTTTGATGCACTTGAAATCTGGGTGAGAGGGGTGGCCACAGAATGAACAGGAGTGTCTAAACTTGCATTGTCCAGTGGGCCATGTACATACTTTCTTATTAAATGCCCAGCATGATCCCTTCTTCTACCCTAGTCCCCCTTGAGAAGTCCGAAAGGGCTGCTTCGTGTGCTGTGCTTTAGAATTAACATTTTCCAGCCACACATTGACCTCTACCTGGTCCCACCCAACGTTCGGGTCCTCCACTTTCTCCCATCGGAAGTCCCTGTCGTAATCTAACCACACAGTACCCCCATGTGTTGTGTGTGCCTTCAATATCTTGTGCATGTAGTACACTAATGACACCGCTAACTCTGGCTTCTTTTCCAACAACACAGTCGTGAAGACCTGAAAACCGAACAGCCAATTTGTGATTTACTCTTCCACCCTTTGCCTTCCATCCCGGAAGGACCCTCCTTTTCTTTCCTTTTCTTTTAATTCAACATCCCTTCTCTTGGTTCTGATTAATGCAAAGATGTCTACATATTCCCCTTTCTATATTTTTTCCTTCATTTCCATGGTGACATGAGTTGCCAACTTCTCAGGCCTTGATAACAACGTATCGTGACCCCCCACAGCTTTACCTTGCCCCTCCACAACTGCGCTCGTGGTCTCTCCTTTCTTACCTCCTGTGGGCACTGATGCCACTGGTGGGGCAGGGGATGCCTGCCCTGCTGCCAACTGGGGGGGGGCTTGAGCTGCCATGAGGAGGGCCACCTGCTTGCTGATTTCGCTTAGCGCGCATTCTGCCGCTGTTTTAGGAACCCATGGTGCTGCTGCCAAACTACTCGACGCAGGTGGCGCTAGATGCCCCAAAAGAGTGGCCAATGAAGCCAATATGTTAGTATTAGGATCCAGGGAATCTCCCGCTGGCACCCCAGGTGGGGGGGGGGAACCCCTGTCCCTGGTGCAGGTGTCCCTCCCACTATCCCCCCCATTGGGGCTAACACGTTTGGGGGCACTTCTGCTATAGCCTGCTCTATAGTATTAGGTCCTGGCGCCAATGCCCTCAGTGCTCCCCTTATTTCTGCCAGAATTATGCCTATGTCGCTCCCCAGACCCGTTTGTGCTGCTATTGCCACCCCGGTTGAACCCCCTGAAGGAATACTCAGTGCGGGCCGCCCCTCAATGTCCTGTATCCCTAAGGGAAGGGCCCTAATCTCTGGGGGCCCTGGCCGCATGATGGCAAGGGGAGGGCAGCTAAATCCGGAGCCGACAGCGTGTCGGGTCCTACTGGCCTCTCGGCCACACCTCCTGACCCCTGCTTATCCTGCCCCTTGCCTTTCTTCCTTTTGCCAGCACCCCTGCTGCCCTCGCTCCCCGGCTTGCACTGCACTCTGGCTTTCTTTACTAAGGGAGGGAAGGCTGCCTTGGTTGGCACCCCATTTCGGCGAGGGCGGTCACCTACTCCTGTCTGCGCTGGGAGCTCATCCTCGGATACCAGGGACTCCTCACCATGGTCATCGCTGCTCTCCTCCCCCTCATTACTCAGCTTAGCCAGCACTAATTTCAGCAGCTGCGCTATTTCGGGGTCTTTACCATTCCTCTTGTGGCTGACCCCCTTAGGCGGATTGACGACCCCTGGGCTTACTTACACGACCCTGTAAAGCGCTTTTAAACTTTGCCCCAACAGTGTCCCCAGTCGCTGCTGCTCCTGCCTCACTGCCGGTGCTTTAATTACTCCTGCCACGAATTGGCGCGTTATTGCATCGCGCCCTCTAGCACTAGCACCGGCGCCGAATAACAGGACAATTGCCCGCTCCTTCGCACAGCCCCCACGTAGCCCTGCCAGCCGCCTCGCACCAATCAGGGAAATTGCTTTTGTCCGGCCGCGCGCTGCCTCACACCACCCCCTTACCCACCACTGGTCACAGATCGGCTAAACAGTTGCACGCTCGTAACGCCGCTTGCCCCTGCCCCCCGGCCAGCCACGTCGGCAGAAAGATGTCCGGCAAGCCAAAGAAGGGCCCAAAAGGCAGCCGCAGGCACCACAGCCTGCTCAATTTAGCTCACGCCCCCCACCCACGGCTGCCCCACAGGTCCCCAAGCCCACCTGACACCTTACCTGGCAGATGACCGCCGAAAAGCCACTGCCAACGCCGCGTGGTCCCGCCCTGCCGTCTCCTTCCTCCGTGCACCGGATCCGGACGCCCAGCACCGGGGACCTCAGCCAGTGAAGGAGTTATTCTTAGGAGTTACTTTAAGGTTCTCAAGGGAGTGGGGGGGGAACGAAGCTCCTCACTAACGACAGGCTGATCCAGTGTAGGCGAGGAAGAAGAGACCAGGACCACAGCTCCCAGCCTCTAAATAGGACCCGGACTCCGCCTCTTCCTCTCCCCCACCGGATGCGGCCGCGCAATGACCTGGAAGTACAAGGCGGCTGGTCGCCCATTGGGTGAGCCAGCCACCTACCTGGCTAAGGGGCGTGGCGGGGGCCCGGGCCCTAGAGGCACGCTTGTCGAGCCTTGCGCTCTGCATAGGGCCCGGATCCCCAAGCATGCTCCCCGCCAGCCAAGACACCCTACCACCCACATGTAAATCATCAACTGAGATTGAGTGGGTATAAAACGGCCATGTTTAATAACCATATTTCATAAACATGACAAACATTTCATATTCATTAATGGGGAAATCAATGACACACTTTTAATAATGACATTCCAAAATTCATCTGTAAGATCCTTATCCCCCCAGCACTAAGGGGCACTCTGGCATTCCACGCATGGCGCAACCGCCTGCGCCCATGAGTGGTGGGCCCCAAACCTCTGGTCCTTGTCCGCCTGTGAAATCTGACAAAATCTATGTACATAGACAGCATTCATTTCACTTCTTCTCCCACTCCTCTCCCTGTGGGCATCATAGATACTGCAACTTATCGACCGTATCCCCCTGCCAGTAAGAACCCGTACCCCTATGCGTATGTACAGCCATTCTAGGTACCATGGCCTTTTTACCCATTGGAATCCCCAGCTTCCCTCCTGCGCGTATCTTGCACCCCCTCTCTCATGTATAGGCCATGAAACCCTCTCCCTCTACGCGATCCTGATGTGAAAGGTAACCCTCCTGCTTGACCCAGGCCTTCCCCATTTCCCTCTCGAAGAAGCATCCTTCGCCTCAGCTGACATAGCCCCCCCCCCCCAGTTGTATCTGGCTACCCCTGTTCTCCCATGTACAGGTCATAAGATCTCTCTCTCTCTCTCACTGCGCGACTCTGGCCCTGCACGCACCCTGATCCCCCCCTCCTTCTCCTCACATGAACAAGTCATAAACCCTCTTCTTCCGCAAAGCCCTGTCCTTGCGAGTCACGGCCGCGCCTGACCAGCACCTCCTCCCCTTCCATGAATGTCCCTCTGTTGACGAGCCTTCCCTCCACGCTCGATTGTCCACGCAGACATGAATACCACTCCTTTGATGACCCCTACCCCCGAGTCCGGCTGACCACACATGTCCGAGGCCATCGCCTAAGCCAGGAGATACCATTTACTGCCCTTATTGTATGCCTAGCCACCCCACCCCCTGGGCCATGATCAGGCGCACACATCCTACGACACACTCAGCTGCATGATTGCCCTCCCCTCTTATCAGCAGGTCAAGGGTCCCCATTGTGAATGTATGTGGAATAGGATCATCACGAGGATTATAGGAATGTTTTCCTTTTGCGACACACTGACCTGATTGTATCATCAAATGTTCAGCAAATGTATAAAAACCAGAGTCTCACGCTCACTTGTTAGAGCACCTCCCGAAAGACACTGTGTTTCGTGTCCGAAATGACATGCTCTCCTCATGAGAAATAAACTCTGTTCTTGATTCCTGCTCCCAGCGCCCGTCTCTTTATTTGATAATTATTCAGAATGGGAACTGAGAGGCGGTTTGCGCCAGCAGCCTGGGCATCGTTAGAATTATGGGCTCACTTTCCACACGCCATCTCCGGGGTCCACCTCTCGACCAGCCGCCTTGTACTTCCGGGTCATTGCGCGGCCGCATCCGGTGGGGGAGAGGAAGAGGCGGAGTCCGGGACCTATTTAGAGGCTAGGAGCTGTGGTCCCAGTCTCTTCTTCCTCGCCTAAGTTCTCACCTTTCAAATACGCGCTACAGTGTGCCCCCCTGAGCGGATATTGATTGCCCTGTGCATGCCCGCCCGCATCTTAGAGGGAACAGTGCTTATGTGTATTGAAAGATTTCACCCAGGTCGTGCTGCAGAGTGCACTTAGGAAGTGGCATAATGAAACCATAGGGGGGCACCATTGTAAGACACTGAGGGCCCTCTGTCATACCCATGACCAGGCATTCACCACATGCCCATCAGTTGTACTTTATCTCTGCAGCCAGGGCAGCAAAAGTATAGTGCATTCGAAGGAATTGCAGTGATAGCTTAGAACTGAAAATATGCAAAAGAAGGGTCCAAAGAATAAATTCAGACTTGAAAGTCGTAGACAAATGGATACAGAGAGAAACATTCTGAATGCTAGCATTACAGCAAATTTATCCTCCTATCCATCAAGGGGACTGGCTCTGTTTCATAGATTGTCAAGATGCGTACTTTCACATCCCGATAGGCAGACAGCATTACAAATTCCTGAGGTTTGTAGTAGGACACAACCATTTCCAATACAAAGTACATTCCTTTGGCCTAAAATCAGGCCCAAGAACTTGCATGGCAATGGTCGCTGCACATCTAAGGAAACTTAGAATATTCGTCTAGCTGTATCTAGAAAACTGGCTTATAAAGACATCAATGCACCAACAATCACCGGAAATGAATGTATCACCAATTCAGTCTCTACATTACCTAAGAGCAACTATCAATAATATAAAGGCAAAAGTGTATCCTTTGAAAAAGAGACTTTTATGAAATGTCAATCTCTTCTGGGCTCAGTGCCACCCAGCATATTTCTGACGCCCCACTTCAAGAGTTTGGAATATGAGGGGGGGTCAATACTCAGGCAATTGCGAAGACCAGACACCCTTTCCCTTAAAGCGAAATAGTCTCTCAAATTGTGGTGCCAATCAAAAAATCTCCTGCAAGGAATTCCCTTTTTCTGGAGGTTCCTTTACAAACAATAGTTACCGATGCCTCTTTGTCAGGTTTGGGAGCGCACCAGGATCACCTTCAACTACAAGGATCATACTCCATGAAAGAGTTGCTTCACCATAGTAATCTTCTGGAGTTATGAGCTGTTCATTTGGCCCACAGTCCTTTTGGCCAGCCTTCAAAACTAGATCCCTCCTTGTTCAGACCACCAACACAACAATGATGTACTATATGAACAAGCTAGGCTGGACAAAGTCCAGAACATTATCGCTGGAAGCCCAAACAATATGGCATTGGTTGCTAGCCAGGAAGTTAAAGATCACTGCAACTCATCTACCCAGCATCCAGAATACACATGCGGACTCCCTAAGCAGGGTTCATCAAGAAAATCATGAATCGGTGCTTAATGACTTAGTCCTTCAAAACGTTATCTGCACCTGGGGTATTTCTCTGGTAGATCTATTTGCAGCAGCAGAAAACAAAAAAAATAGCCAGTCTTCACCTTCAGGTTTTACCAACCCGGCACATTAGGTCATGTCCTATGGATCAACTGGTCCTTCAACTTTCTTTATGCTTTTCCACAGCTAACTCTGATTCCAGCTATAGTCATTAAACTGTCAACTTGAACATCAGAGTGACATTGATAGCTTCGGAGAGGCCTCAACATTGGTGGTTCACAGATCTCCTACACGTGTCAGAATGACTACACATGAGATGGTTGTGCAGACCAGACCTTCTCATGAAGTTTGGAATCTAGATAGTTGATCCCAACATTTTCTCTTTTAGTTTAGCAGCACGGCTCCTGAACTCGTACATTATGGACATTTGAATGTACAGCAAGATGGACATTCTAAAAGAGGCACAATGCCCATCTACACGGACATTTTGTTCTTTCAAATAAGAGACATATTGTATCTGGTGTTCTAACAATAACATTAATTCAACCACTTCCCAAGAGGAAGTTTTAATACCATACTTACTTCATTTGGCTAAATCTGGATTACAATTTTCTTCTATTTTTAAAGTCCATTTGGCAGCTATCACTGCCTACAGAAAATGGCCTTCAGAAACTTTTTTCTTCTTTCCAAAGTCCCAGTTATTAAGGACTTTTAGGAAGGCATCAAGAAAGACTTTCCTCCAATACGCCGTCGTTCTCCTCCTTGGGAGCTGAACATTGTTTTTTAATGACTGATGGCAGCACTTTCAAACCTATCCATAAAGACTCATTAGAGCATATTTCTTGTTTTTTTCCGGTTGCTATCACATAAGCACTTAGGGTTAGTGAGGTTCAAGCTTCATATTCCAATGAACCACTCACAACCTTTCGTAGTAAAAAAGGTTATTTTAGATTTTCCAGCGGAGCACGCAGGCCCTAGGTTATGCCCCGGCCTGTAGGATTACATAAATAGAACTCTCTGGCAGCCGATAGTACCAAGTGTGCTGTTATCTTTGGGATGTCTCATGAACATAGTTGGCAGACAGTTGAACTGAAGAAGTGCTGTTATATTTACCTGGGTTTGTGGATGGACGACCTGGGAAGGGGGCATCAATTATATTTGTCAGTATTAGAATCTAAATTAAATTACCTCACTGCATTGGTTGTTTAGGTTCTACGGAGCCCCCTTGCTGTGTGCCACTGCAGCAAAGTTATTCCTTAACTTACTTAAGGACAGACCGGGAAACCTATTGCACTGGCTTAATGTAACCCAGTTTGTGCCATATTTCAGCTGCCACAATAGTCTTGAGGCTCAACTCCATTTTTTTGATCGTCAACAAGTAATCAACAAGAAATCTTTATTCAAGATTAATGTAAACAACAGGATGAATATGCACCCTTCACCTCCAATGGATGTATGACATTACAACGCATGCCTTTACAACGCATAGTGTTGAGGGGTGCTGGATAGTGAATTGCTTAATTTACTATTCCAACTCCAGTCCCCGTGGATAGTAGGGAAGGTGTTGGATAGTAAATTAAATGTATTCCCTATCCTAGAGCGCCCCCCAGCGCAATGCGTTGTAATGATTTGCGTTGTAAAAGTTGCGATGTAAAGGCACTGCGTGGTAAAAGTTGCGTTGTAAAGGATGTTTCCCCCTCCAATGCTCCTCTTCCAACTGTTCAGCCCCTCCCTTCCCCAACATTTCCTCCCCATGGAAACTTACAAATTCTACACGCTGGAATAAAAGAACTCAAAACATACTTCCCCTTATAACTTAACATAAAGGGCCATATGTAGGTAAATGGCATTTACCGAATCGTAAATACCGAATTTTACCGATTCGGTATTTACAATTCGGTAAATGCCATGTAGGTAATAATTCTTTAAATATTACCGATTCTGTAATATTCGGTGATTACCGAATCGGTATTTACCGATTCGGTAATTGCCATTGAATCCTATGGGCCTTGAGGCCCATAGGAATCAATGGCAATTACCGAATCGGTAAATTCCGATTCGGTAATTTTTCCGATTTGTCAAGGGGGACAGGGTGTCACTTTGACACCCTGTTGCACCCCTGATTTTGGCTTGTGTGCAATGTGACACACATACATGCCCTTAGGGCATGTATGTGTGCCAAATGGCACAGGTGTACATGCACAGATGTGCATGTACACAGAAATTCGTTATTTACCATGCCATTGTATTTCATGGTAAATAACGAATTTCTAAGGGCCTGTGGCACTGTTTCCAGTGCCACCTACATCCCAAATTTCCGATTCTGTACATTTACCGATTCGGTAAAATTACAGATTCGGTAAATATACAGAATCGGTAATTTTCAGGCCCCCTACATCTGGAATTACAAATACCGGTCGGTAACGGCCGAAATCGGCCGTTACCGACCGGTATTTTGCCACCTACATATGGCCCAAAATGTTTTCTGTAAAACATAGGGAAATACACAATGCAAATTAAATTTGCAAGAACAAAAAATAATAAATACTCAAATATAAATATACATAAACATATTGGAAATGTACATAATAACAAAAAAGAAATCTTATCTCAGAATAACTTCCTGCAATTTGTTTGGCAAGTTCCTTCTCCTAGTGGACACTCTGCTCCATGCTTGCTTTCTTTGCTTCCTGACTCTCCACGATCTTACCTCCATCATTCCTGTGACAATTATTTCTCCTTCAACATCATGGGCTATTGCAACCTTATCCTTGTTCCGTCAGTGGCGTAGCAAGGGGGGCGGAGTGGTTGTCTGCCCTGGATGAGTTTTGGGGTTGCGGCCTTCCCCCTCTCTTACTGCCGTCTCGGGGGGCCAACGGGCTAGCTACACCACTGTGTTCCATCACTTGCCATCTTCCAGTTTCACAAAAAACTTCTCCTTATCTCCACCACCTTCTTAGGTGATGAGAACTTGGAGTCATCCTTGGGCACAATTCTTGGAATCTTCATTCTTCCATTTTCTTCTGTAACTACCTTAGACTCCCTTCCATGCTTACCACATCTGTCCTAAGCTTGTACGCTTTTCCTACCAACATCATCCATCTTGTGCTTGGAAATAGTTTGTGGTAATACCAGAGTGTGTCCAAACCAAGTAGATAGGACCCTTTACATAATCAGTCACCCCAGGTTATTAGAGTTCCGAAAAGAACTTTGTATTCCGTGAAAGGTTGAAACGCCGTCACCATATACACAAAGACCGACTGTTTTTCTATAATTGCTACACTCAGATGTATCTACTGTGCCCTTTGTGATTTGAATATAATTGGCTGTCTTTTAAAGAAAATAACCAGTATACTGTTTATGCTCACATTATCTCTTTACTGCTTTCCTTGGTTCGGTTTTGTTTTTCCTTTATTTTTTTTTTATTTATTTCTCTCTTTTCCTTTTGAAAAGAAACTTCTCCTCACTCATAAGGTGTGTTTTTTATAAATACCTTGAGACTATATAACGGTTTTCAAATAATACTCGGTTCGGCTGAATCAAAGTAACCTAGAAATACTGCCTGGTGCTCTATATTCTTCTTCAGTTTTTAACTAAATATTTGTGATGATTGAACCAAGAATGTTGGCATAAAGTCAATACGGAATTTTCTGTGCTACTGTGAATTGTTCTCTGAAATGAGTTCCATGTGAACGCTTGTTCCAAGGATTATCAAACAGTTGTGAGGCGTTAGCAGCTCCAGGAACACATTCCGGCACTTCAGAAACTTGGGGCCACCGTTTCTCTCATGGAGCCTGTAACTCTGTCGATTTGTAAGGATGATCAGACTCTCTACTGCTATTTTTTTGTTTGATGCATATTTATATAGCTCAAACTCGACCCGAAGGTATTGGAGCGCTTTACATGAGCACATTCAGGCACGGGTAGAGTAAGTGTTTTGCCCAGAATCACTGGATGTGGATGCGACCCCGAGGCTCGAACCCTGGTTTCCAGCACCAAAGTCAGCAGTCTAGCCGACAGACCTGACAGTCTAAAGGTCCAAGATCTGTTATTTAAGTGCCAACTGGGGGCTGAGGATGTTTTTTTTTTGTTTTGCTATTTTCTAATTTTTGTGTTGGGTGCAAAAGACCCCTTATTGTTTTTTCCACTATGGTGTTTAATCCAGGTGGGGAGAAAAAATATACTTCTGGCCTCAGCAGCAGATCGACCTGCCTGGAATTGGGAAGGGCAAGGGTAAGCCCAAAGGCGGGGTTGTGAGTTGAGTTGATGAGCTGGTCTTTATCTCCTTTGTAGGAGTCATTTTTTAGGTCTCGCTAGAGCCAGCACATGCGCCGCTGTCTCCGAGATTTTTAGTAGGGGCTTTAAAAAGTGCTACCACAAGCTGCTTTGGCTGGCCTAGCGGTTGCGTTCACGTGCGCGTGCACGCGCGCAACCGACAGCTTTCAGTGCCCGATCAGGCGCCATCTGTCTTCTCTCACTTGATTGCTTTCATGCTCCACCGCCCCTCCCCTGCCGCGTCGCGCTGCTTTCACTTTCGCACACGGTCAATGCTTGTTTCTCTTTGTCAAACATTCTGAAGAAACCAAAAAGAGTCATAATGAACTTTATAAATCTAAGTAAGCAAAAAAAAATCTGTATTTCCCACTTAAGCTATCCCCACGGACAATGGAGTACTTTGCCCTCTTCGTGACAAGGGCGAGTAAGTGAGCGAGTACAGAGCAGGCCCATCCTCCTGTCTCACCACCACAGCACACTGACCCCTTTTGCATCCATCCTCCCGCGGCTTCCACGTTTGAGACAGCTGCGCTGCCCATCAAATCAACATAACACCAAAATTAATGCACGCTGCACTTTCCTCTTTCATTAAATTTGTCATAAGCCAGAGCTCGTCGGAGGTGGCCAGAGTAATAGCACAGGAAATTGAATTCCTATAGTATTGTCCAGCGAGAGCTTGGGTAGCAGCGGTGTGGTGTGTGGTATCCCCCACAATGCACTGCGTTCAGGCTAGCACTAAAAGGACCACCTGCCGCCGCGAGGAGGTAGGCCAAAGGCAGTGGTGAAAAGCGAAGTTCAGGTTCTGTGACTTGTCTTAGTCCGAGGCCTTCTCTTCATGTGCTGCTTGGATGACACCATCTGAGCCAGACCCAGCAGCTGAAATGTATCACAGCCGCCGGCATTAGTAAAGTGATATTTATCGCAGAACATTTCGTAATTTAAATAAAACTCGTTTGATGAGGCGGAACATCTTGAGTGCAACTCCGCTGACTTACTGGATGATGGATGCTTGCTTTTACAAAAGGTGACAGTATTTGTGGGGCTTACAGTAGTATTTTTTGGCATTAATACAGAAAAGTAAATAAGCTTTCCATTTTCTGACTAGTGTAGGCAGCTCAGTAAAACACACCATATTACCTCGTGTGTCCTGGTGCGTGCAGAGACAATGGTTTCTGAACAATAATGCACGAGTGCTTGTTACATTTTCTAGCAATTCGTTTAGACTCCACACTACATCATGGCATCCCATGCACCATTTGGTTAGCGGTGCCACCTATGGCCTGGTCCTGTTTTTTTCTCCACTTTATCATCTGTAAAAAACTCAAAACATACCTCGACCTTCCATAGTTGCAGAGTCCGATTATTTTACCCTTCTGTTACTTAATGTTCTGATTTTTCCTGTATCACGAGTGGTCTATAAAAAGTGTACACTTGGCTATGGCTGAGGGTCTATAAAATTCATAAAAAAATAAAATAATCCCTTGTGCCTTCGATATTGTTGGCCGACAGCTTAACACCGACAAACTATCTTTTAAGTACATTTGCTTAAAGCAAAAACACCCAACTAATGTTTGACAAACTAAATTTACCTCTAAACCCCATTGCCTGCCAAGACTTTCTTAAAACAAACCAGGTTAAACTAGAATCCCTCCCTCCCCCATCAAGTTGGATCCTTTGAGGGTGTCCCTGATCACAACTGGCACATATGAGACTCAGACCTGCCACACATATGTGTACTGTGTCACTGAATCTTTTTGCTGCCTGATCCACGCTCTGCACTCTCCCCACTCACACATTCATCCAGGCTGGCAGGTCCAGTGGCATACAGTACTTTCACATATATGTTCGTTTAATGAGTACCTACACCACTTTAATTTGAGAGGGAGCGTACCTGCACTTGTAGTTCAATACATGCAGAATATCTCAAAAGAAAACAGTTACTCTTGGCCAGTGAGAACCTACATTTCTACAATTCTATTTTCCCTGCTTTGGGATGAGGTACCTGACTGGGGATCCCTAAGACCCTAAGAAATGCTATCAGTCTCTGATACCTTGCAACTGTTAAGAGGCCCCAACAGTCTTAGTGGACCAGCATTCACTGGCCAAACTTCAGAAACTCTCAATCTCCATGGTTCATCGACTTCTTTCCTTGAAATCAGGCAGGGACTTGCCCACAGGTCTTTGGGTTACCTGTAATGTAGCTCAGAGATCCACCTAACGGGAGCCCTCTTGCAGCCTAAGGTTTCCAGTTTAGCGTGGTTTGATGGGTAATTGCTTTCTAGATGAGAAACAGCCCACTAGATGCCATAACCAGTGGCAAAACAAAGGTTCAACAGCCCCCGCAGTGCGGAAGGCCCCCCGAGGTCCAGGGGCCCCCTCAGTACACTACCCTGTCATGAGAGCTCCTGAGTCTCCATGCACTTTGCTGGTAGGCCCCCTCAAGTTTCCTTACACCACTGGGTATGACAGCACTTCAGGCAGCCTCCCTCGAAACATAGACATGTCATAACAAACGTCTACCTACATTACGCAACTAATTAAATACTCTCTCAGATTGAATACTCCAGATGCTCTCTGTTTCAGCTGACATCTGAACCCCGTCCACAAAAACATGTGATGTCCTAAATTAATGTTGACAAAACCACTCACGTGGATCCCTGCTGTCCCACCAGTCTATTAGATACACAAATCCATGTTGCACCCAAGGATCTCCTCAAACAATCTGGGGCTCTGGGGGTAATGGCTTTTCTCTGCTGGCTTACCTTCATAAACACAGAGAGCTATTTAGCAGATAGGAAAGCCCTCCCTCTGAATGACTAGTAAGGTCCTACCACCATGACCAATTTTTACCTCGCTAACTGAAAACAACAAGAAATGCCCTTGTACCATAACCAAGCAAAAACACCTTTCATGTGCAGAACTTATGACAAGGAGCACAGCCCAAACTTAGACTGAGGTTGGTCTATCATTTGGCTCCAACTTTCTTCCTACTTGACAGACTCTGACTCACACTCATAGTCATTCTGGTCTCAGATCCTTCCTTCAATGTCCCACAAATCCGCTTCATTGAATAGGAACGGGGGGGGGGCGTGGCTTGGACGCCGAGGGTGATGGCGGTGTGAGCCCAGAGCTCCGTGCCTCTTCCCCTCGTTCATCCTGATTTAGCCGGCGAGGAGCCCAGGCAAGCCCCGGAGCAGAGGGGTCATATCGCGGGGGCTTGCGGGACGCAAGAGGAGCCACTGCGGGGGCTGCTTGGCCGAGTACGGCCGCCGAACACCGGAGCGACCGGAGCGGCCGGAGCCGAAGGGAGGAGGCGATCAAGATGGCGGCCGCGATGTGGAGCCAAGGGCGCTGAGACTGGCCTGGCCGCCCACAGCAGCGCGGCTCTGCGGTCGGACGCGGCTTCCGACTGAGAGGCGATCGGAGTGTGGCGTCCCCCGAGAGCGGGGGAACCAGCGGATCTGGTGACTGCTGCTGCTGGAAACGGCGGGACCGGCCGTTGACGAGACGCAGGCGGCCGCGCTGAGAGAGGGGGCCGCCCGGAAGCGCCTGTGATTGCGGGAGGAGGAGAGCGTGGACCGAGCCCCGAGCACCGGAGTCTACCCTGGTACCTCCCCCCCCCCCAGCGGGAGAGAAGGTGAGAGGAGGGGACCGCACAGTGAGCCGGGGGCGGAGGAAACCGAACAGGAGTGGCCGGCGCCCTCGCCCCCCCAGCGGACAGTGATCGGCCGGAGGGGGTAGGAGCCGCTAAAGAGGCCGGGCGGTCGAGGCCCACAGAAGCCGTGGGAGGCGGCATCGGCCTGCCAGCGAGCTGCGGAGGGAGCCCGAATCTGCCTGGTGGCAGCTCCCTGGGGCCAGGAGGCACTTGAAGCGTGTTCAGCGGCGAGGGGCGAGCAGAGAGCGGTCGGCGAAGGCTGGAAACGGGGGGGGGGGGGCGGTCGAGACCCCCGATACCCCTGGGGAACACAGCAACGGATGCGGGTGGAGCAGCGGCGGCCGCGCAGCGGGACTGCACCACAGATCGGGTGGCCCGTGGGAAGGCGGGAGTCCAGGAGGGACACCGGGCACTGAACAGAGGCCTGAAGCGGAACCCTGAGCAAAATGGGGAAACTGAGAGGCAAGGTGGAGGGGACAGCGACCTCGGATGCAGCGGAGGGTGACCCTTTTGAACCCACGGAACTGCAGCGGCTGCAGGACCGCATCCTGGAGGCC
Organism: Lissotriton vulgaris; assembly: GCF_964263255.1. Lineage (NCBI taxonomy): Eukaryota > Metazoa > Chordata > Amphibia > Caudata > Salamandridae > Lissotriton > Lissotriton vulgaris. The sequence continues at coordinate 1,901,647,727 of NC_141693.1, forward strand.
ATAAAGGCCACGAGAGACACGCTGCAAAACGACATTGCGCAGGTAGCATCGGGGCTGGGCCTACTCCGGGCGGACCACGATAAGCTGAAGGACAGGGTCAAGGACACTGAGAACACACTGAAGGACCTGGCGCCCACCCAGACAGCACTGTAGAGCAAACTCACGGATGCCTTAGACCGAATTCAAGCCTTAGAAAGGCGAGCAGAAGATGCGGAAAATAGGAGCCGACGCAGCAACGTTCGGATAGTAGGTGTGCCGGAGAATGAGGGTGAGAACGACATGGTGGCCTATCTTGATAATTGGCTCGGGACTGTGTTAGCGCTGGAGGGGCTGTCGCCCTTTTTCACATTGGAGCGAGTGCATAGGGTCCCGTCCGGACCGCCTAAACCAGGGCTGCCGCCTAGACCGATCATAGCCAAGCTGTTACATTACAAGGACAGGGACCTGCTCCTGCAAAGAGCCCGGGACGCTGGCCCATTTCAGATTGCGAACAGTAAAGTCACGCTATTGCCTGATTTTACCTTTGAAACGCGAAGGCAGCGGGCCTCCTTCTTAACGATTAAAAGGGAATTGCGCACCGAGGGCATCTCATACTCCTAGCTCTTCCCGGCTAGGCTCCGGATAGTGGTGGACGAAAAAACGCTATTCTTCAGTACGGCAGCGGACGCGTGGGACTGGTTTGAAACGTATAAGGCAGGAACAGATGGAGCCAAGGTCCAGGAGGAAAGGGAGAAGGAACGGGAGCGATCATCAGCAGGCCTACGGAAGTCGAAGAGACTGCGAAAACGGAAGCATGGGTCGCGCAAGCCGACGGCCTCCCAAACCGAAGCTGAACGGAAGGCCGCGCTGCTGGAGGTGGAGAAGCTGGCGCGTGCTGGGGGCTCCGGCTCCAAACAGGGCACGGACACAGACACGCATGTTTCGGCTTCAGGGTCGGAATCGGACCTGTCTGGGATCCATCATGCCAAGGGCCCGTTGGTGACGCCACAGACGTCGGAGGAGATCCTGAATGTCTGATTTGCACACTGCAGGCGAGGGGTAACGGATGAGGTACTGGACGGGGGCTCATGGCCTGGCAGACATGAGGGCCGGGGAAGGACACTGGGCTCATAGCCGGATCCTTTAATGGGGGATTGGGGAAGGGGCGGGGGAGGTGGGCGGCGTAGCTCCCTTCTGGCCAAGGCCGCGCTCCATAGGCCCTTAAGGCACCCACGGTTACGGCCGTGTAGTAGCAACCTGGGTCAATCAGGTGCGGGAGTTTGGATGGGAGCTGATATCTTGGTATTGGGGCCTGTTCTGGGGGGGGGGGCTGCACTGTTGGGGTTTGTTTGATCTCTTTACCACCATTGACCCTGGGTAAGCTGGGGGTTGGACGGTTGGGAGGTCATGGTTTGTTTGGGGGGGAACCACCATTGGCGAGGGACTTGCACTGAAGGGAAGACATCGTACTGACCTCTGGGACAATGGCTAATGTGAACATTTTGGAATGCATAACCTGGAACGTGAGGGGGTTACACACAATGCAGCGCAGACATAAAGTGCATGCCTTTTTATTGCGGAGGGGGGTACATATTGCACTTCTGCAGGAAACGCATCTCACAAAGCAGGAGGGAGTAGCGCTGCAGAGGAGGTGGAGGGGCCAGCTATTTCACACCTGTTATTCAGCCTATGCTAGGGGCGTTTTGATTTGGATCAGAGCAGGCACACCGTTCCTACTCACACGCCAGCTGATAGACCAGGAGGGGAGGTACGTGGTGGTGGAGGGGAAGCTGAGGGGCAGAGACATTGTTCTGGCTAGTATATATGCCCCGAATGTTGACCAACTGGCTTTCTTTGCGGAACTGTTGGGGACACTGGCACACTCCCTAGCGGGCCCGATCCTACTGGGGGGGGGATTTTAACTCCATAGCGGACGCTACCCTGGATAGATCCCACCCGCCACTGAGGGACTCCCCGGTGCACCGACTGACTAGGGGTAGGCGGGAGTGGCAGGAGAGTTGGGAGCTGACTGACGTGTGGAGGGCGCAGCATCCAACTGACCGTGACTATTCTTTCTTCTCCGGGCTCCATGACCTCCACGTCCGTTTGGATGCAGTGCTGTGTTCTCGAGGCTTACTGCCGGCCGTCATCGGGTCGGAGTATCTATCGAGAACGATCTCGGACCACAACCCACTCCTGGTTTGGCTGGCCTGGGTGACTGAGACGCCCTGGGTGCCGACCTGGAAACTTAGACCGGAAACTCTGGAGGACCCGCTACTTGGTGCGGCCCTGGAGGAGGGGATGACCCAGTATTTCGCTGTCAACGAGGGGTCAACGGCCTCTAGGGCAACGGAATGGGATGCCTTTAAGGTAGTGATGAGGGGCCTATGTATAACAAAGTACGTGGGCACGAGGAAGGTGTTGATGGGCGACTTGGATAGGGCGGACGCCAGACTGAGGGATGCAGAAAGGAGGCAGCCTGGCCGTCCAGATCTCCAGGAGGCGGTCGGCTCGGTTAGGGAGGCGGTGGCGGCCGAGGTGGAGAGGCTTCGCGCTTTTGGCCACAGAACGTACATGCTGTGATCCCACGTAGAGGGGGATAAGTCAGGCACCCTATTGGCATGGCTCTCGAACCCCACTAAACGTTGCTCTCCCATATTGCATATGCAAGATGAGGATGGCCGCCACATGCGTTACACTCAGTCAGATATAGTGGATGGTTTCCAAAAGTATTATGAGGGCCTATATAAAAGTGCCCCAGGTGACCGGGGGGAGCGGCCGAGGCCTTTTTGGACGGCTTAACCCTACCGCGGTTGGAGGAGGAGCAGGCGAAGGAGCTGGGGACGACCATTGATCTGGGTGAGATTAGGAGGGCTGTGAAGAGAATGGCTCGCAATAAGTCGCCGGGGATAGACGGGCTGCCCATTGAATTCTACAGCAAGTACTTGGATATCTTAGTGCCGCGTCTCCAGACAGTTTACAAGGAGGCCAGGGAGGCTGGCCGCCTGCCTCAGTCTATGCGAGAAGCAATAGTGGTGCCGCTCCTGAAATCGGGCAGGGAGAGCAACAGCCCCGCGTCTTATAGGCCGCTATCCATGCTCACCGCCGACTATAAAATCTTGAGTTCCATTCTGGCAGCGAGGCTCTTACCGCACATGTCGGGTCTGATACACGAAGACCAGAACGGTTTCATACCGGCCCGCAATACCACGATTAATATTAGGCGACTTCTCCGCCTCATGGATGGTCTGGGTGAGGAGGAAGGGACCTCGCTGGTCCTATCAGTCGACATAGAAAAAGCGTTCGATAGCTTGGAGTGGGACTATCTGTACACGGTCATGGCGCGTTTTGGTCTAGGCGCCGGCTATATCCAGTGGACGCGGGTTCTTTATGCGGAGGCAGTGGCGAGAGTGAGAGTCGGGACTACGGTATCCCACCAATATCCAGTGGAGAGAGGCACCCGACAGGGTTGCTCCCTATCCCCACTTCTGTTCGCGTTAGCGATTGAGCCCCTAGCGGCTGAGGCCCGAGCGGGACGGTATTTCGCTGGGGTGCGAGCCAGAGATGGGCAGCAGTTCATCTCGCTGTATGCCGACGACTTACTGCTCTTCTTGAACAATGAGGTCGCGGAGTTAGAGGGTGCGGAAGCAATGCTGGAGCGGTTTGGAGGACTATCGGGGTTGAAGGTTAATTGGACCAAGACGAGCCTGTTCCCGCTGCGGGAGGGCACCGCTCGGCCGGACCACCGGCCGTCGACTACTTGGGAGCCTACTTGCATAAAATACCTTGGGGTTCACATCTATCATACGGCTGCGGACTTACTCGAGGGTAATGTAGGGCGCTGCGTGCGGGGGCTGAGGGGCTGCATGACCTTCTGGGCCACGCTGCCGCTATCTGTAGCTGGCAGGATATCCTTATTGAAGATGGTCGCCCTCCCGCGATTGCTGTACTTCTTCCGCACGCTCCTGGTGTGGATACCTGGCCCCTTCTTCCGGCAGCTCAGGTCCCAGGTAACTGCGTTCCTGTGGGGAGCTGGACGATGCAGGGTGGCGCTAGCAACGCTCACCCGCCCGAAAGACGAGGGGGGACTCGCGGTACCGGACTACGAGCTCTACTATGTAGCTGCCCAACTGCAGGTTTTCACGCAGGAGGTGGCGCGAGTATATAGGGGCCCGGAGGATGGAGAGCAGAAGGGCACGCCGCGACACATCTTGGCCTATATCACCCTACAACAGCGGATTGATGGTCGAGACTTGACCCTGGAACAACGCACGTACCGTCAGTGCTGGAATCAAGCGCAGAAGCGGGCGGGAATTTGACGCACGTACGCCCCCGAGATTCCGCTGGGCATGCTGACGGCATTGCCGCACAGAGGCGATTGGTCGCGCCTGCAGGGATGGGAAGAAGCGGGCGTACAGGTCGTCGGGGACCTCTACGAAAATGGAACGCTCCTCCCGTTCCAAGAACTCCAGGAACGCTTCGACCTTCCAAGGGGGGGTTATCCTCTCCACCCGGCGGTGAGCGGGGCAATCCAAACACACTGGGGAACGGGGCTGGCGGAACCTGAGACGGCTGCGGCGTGCCAATACACTATGATGGCAGCGGGTACAGTCAAGGCAGTGACATGCCTGTATAATAGGATGTTGCGCGAACATCTCCCACCCCTTGCATCGCTGAAGGCCAAGTGGGAGGCTGACCTGGGCAAAGACATCCCTGACACGACATGGGCGCAGCTCGTGCGCCGGGCCCGCAACAGTACGAGAAATGCTAGATTCCAAATTATCCACTACTATATACTACATAGGGCATATATGACCCCGGGGAGGATTAAGAGGTATTTTGGAGCGGTAGAAGCGGCGTGCCCTCGCTGTCTGGGGGAGGGAGCTGAACTGGTACACATGCTGTGGGCGTGCCCGGTCCTTCGGGACTACTGGCAGGCTATAGGAGAGACCCTGAATGAGGTGACGGACAGAACCATCGATTTCGACCAGGCGGCGTGTATTCTGCACTGGTTCCCTCATACCCCCAAAAACAAACTCACGAGCAAATTCATCGATATGGGGTTGATAGTAGCTAAGCGGGAGATAACCAGGCACTGGAAAGCGAGGGCGGGCCCGACTCCCAGGCGATGGCTCAACGAATTCTTGAAATGGGCGGCCTGCGACAGCACACACAGGTACCAGCTGGCGCGCAGGACTCCTAACCCAGGGGCGCTTGAGGCAGCAACGGCATGGGAGGTGATGGTACAGGCCCTCAGAGATAGTGGGGTGGAAGAGGAGGAAGAGACCCTCAGCACGGGCAGGGAAGGCAGGATAAGCTAAGTGACCGACAGATATTCATTGGCTATTGGAGACCAGGGAACATACCCTAGGCGGACATGAACGGACATTGCTGGAGACCCTCGGGCAGATGGTGGGGGGGGGGGGGGGTAGAGGAGTTTCTTTGGTTTGGGGGGGGTGGGGGGGCATTTACACCAGTTAGGTGAGGGACAAAAAAGTAGTCATGCACACACTTCTATGGAATGGTACACCTGCAACATTGGCATCTGGCATGGAGGGGCTGGGAACCTATTGCCGCCCGACCCCCGGGTTGTGGGCTTACAGGCTGTGTGTGATGGGACAAGAAATGGCAAGCAGCAGCGCCCTGATTAATACGATACATGTATGAGCTCTGGCCTGAGCTATGTGTGACTACAATAAAAATTACTTAAAAAAAAAAAAAATTCATTGAATAGGAACTGCTGAGGTGGGGACTTGGTTTTCTCTTTCAACTTCCAGAGTTCAAGCCCCCTTCTTTCCCACACCTCTAGAGGTGCATTCACATTTCCCCATGCATCTCTATACACAGTGTTTTCTATCTTGATCTGTGTCACACCTAGGTGAAGAGGTACTCTTTGAAGTTTGTGGATGCAAACTACACTATTTGGGGTATCAAGGCCCTCATAATCTGATCCACAGAGTTGACCTGGTTTCTCGATAGAACATTTTGAGTCACTGTTTATAGCTTTGTTTATGAAGCAGGGAGCCCTCGGAGACACTTGCATGTGGTTAAGTGTACAACAATTAGACAACCAACAAGCCAGTTAAAATAAAAGAGCCTAACGATCCAAACCAACTTATTTACAAAAGAAAAAGCTAATAAAATAAGATGTAACACTACAGAACAATACCTAATCTTGTTAATAAATATTTAGGATAACATTTCCACACTTAAAGAAAGAATATAATGGGCCAAAACAATCCAAAGTCATTGAATGTGTACAGCTTAGGATTCGATTCAACTAGTTGCATCATGCTTTCTCACTTGTAGAATACCAGGTGAATTCCTAACAAGCTCTTTTGGTGATTTGAAAACAACAGGATGCAGGCATTGAAGCGCCAACTTGAAGAGGTGAGCAGCAGGTTTACAGGAATTAAGTTGCTTGGTCGGAAGTGATGAACGAAGATAGCTTGAAGTTGTTGATTCTGAATTGATGCAGCTTGATGGCGTTGATGCACTATCGAAGCAATTGTGTGCAGCAATAGGGACTTGCAGAACAACATTCCACTGGCACCAAGAAGAGCTATTTGTCGATAGTTCTTAGGGAGGGTCCTAACCCCTTTCTGAGAAGAGGGAGGATAATAGTAGTGCTGAAAGGCTTCAAATATAGATTTTTATATGGTTAGTTTCTAGAAAAGATCCAATAAACTAAAATAAAAAATGAACGTCCCATGCTATAGACTGTCAAATGATGAGTCACTTGAAGTATGTAAGTTGACCCATCAAACTCTGGAAAAAAAGAACTTAATGGAATGAAATTGCATGCATCCAATGTCGGTCTCCTTGTTTTTTTTCTAAAGGATTTTTTAGTAATATTTTTCAATGAACATGTTTCATAAAACTTCATCGCTTACAGTGAGAAATATGACTAATACATATGGACTATTGCCGTCGGTTTCCTTGTTAGGCAGATTTGTAGAGTGCACTATAACCCTAAGGGTTTTCTGGCACTGAGCAGGTGTGAGTCCAGCCAAACCTAGGGTCTAGTTGTACTACTCAAAAAGACAGGTCTTCAGCTTCTTGAGGAATTCAAGAAGTGAGGAGGAGGCACCTATGTGTAGCAGCTGGTAGTTCCATGCTTTAGGAGCCATGTAGGAGAAGTCATAATCGCCGGATCTGGTATTCCCTATGGGTGGGATGTCTGCAAGCAAGGTGTCTGGAAGATTTGTGAACGCAGATGTAACTGTTGAGGTGTGCTTGGCCAGTGTTATGTAGTGTCTTCAAAGTGTGGGTAAGGTGCTTGAATTGTGTTTGTTTGTGTATGGGGAGTCAGTGGAGCTCCTTCAGGTGTCTTGTGATATGAGTGTGGCATGGGAGGTTGAGTGTGATTCTGATCTCTGAGTTCTGAATGGTGTGAAGACTTTTTTTGAGTTTTTGTTGATCCTGACTTAGAGCGTGTTTCCGTAGCCCAACTGGCTTCTAACAAGGGAAGGAATGACAGTTTTCTGGGTGCTGACTGGGAGCCATTTAAATATCTTCCTTTGCATCTTCACAATGTGGAAGCATGAGGAGGTGACAGCGTTGATTTGGGAGGTCATGCTGAGTTGGCTGTTGATGACGATCCCCATGTGTTTGGAGTGTGGGTGCAGGGGCGGCTCTAGGCTCATGGCGGCCCTGGGCAGGGAATGTAGGTAGGGGGCCCCGGAAGAGAGGGTCCTGGCGGGGTGGAGCACGGAGGCCAGTGAAGAGGGGGGGGGTCAGGGTGTTTGGAAGTGGAACAGAGCCGGAGGCGGCCAAATCCCTGCCAGGGGCGGCCACGCAAATATGTATCCATCCTCAGAGGATTCTTATATTAAGGATATATATTGGTGTGGTGGCCCCTGGGGTTTGGTGGCCCTGTGCAGGTGCACAGCTTGCACATGCCTAAGGCCGCCCCTGGTGGGTGTTAGTTTTAGCTCTGTAGGCCACTAGGTTGAGTCTCACGGGGAAGTGCTCTTCCCGAAGATAATTATTTCAGTCTCACCACTATTCAGCTTCAGACAGTTGGTCTTTTTCAAGTGAGTGACTTCAGTCATGCAGGCTTTGAACTTGATTTGGGTACTGGGCGTCTTGTCTGTGAAGGAGAGAATGAGTTGCATGTCACCATCGTTAACAAGCATTGGCATAGTCAATAGGTATCACGTTTGGGACCTTATAAGTGTTTAGGCATGCAACAGTTGATGTTGTTGCACCAAGGTTATTGTGCTGGATAACTAAACACATATAAGGGGCAAAAGGCGAGACCTATTGGCTATGCCAATGCTTGTCTTTTTTTGCTGGCTCTTTATCTCAAAAGGAAAACAAGCATTTGCAATTCAATAGGTCTCGCATTAGGAAAGTTTGAGCTATTGGTCTTGTAAATTACAATTTTTTTATTTATGTGTTGGTTTTGAAAATAGCTAAATTAATAGTGGTGCTGTGGTAGTGCTGTGGTGGTGCTGAGTGATGATGTGGTGGTGCTGAGTGGTGCTGTGGTGGTGCTGAGTGATAATGTGGTGGTGCTGAGTGATGCTGTGGTGGTGCTGAGTGATGCTGTGGTGGCACTGAGTGATGCTGGGGTGGCGCTGAGTGATGCTGTAGTGGTGCTGAGTGATGCTGTAGTGGTGCTGAGTGATGCTGTGGTGGCGCGGAGGGATGCTGGGGTGGCGCTGAGTGATGCTGGGGTGGCGCTGGGTGGTGCTGTGGTGGTGCTGAGTGATGCTGTGGTGGTGCTGCGTGGTGCTGTGGTGGTGCTGAGTGGTGCTGTGGTGGTGCTGAGTGGTGCTGTGGTCGGGCTGAGTGATGCTGTGGTGGTGCTGCATGGTGCTGTGGTGGTGCTGAGTGGTGCTGTAGTGGTGCTGTGGTGGTACTGCTGAGTGGTGCTGTGGTGGTGCTGAGTGGTGCTGTGGTGGTGCTGAGTGGTCCTGTGGTGGTGTTGAGGGATAATGTGGTGGTGCTGAGTGATAATGTGGTGGTGCTGAGTGGTGCTGTGGTGATGCTGAATGATGCTGGGGTAGCGCTGAGTGATGATGTGGTGATGCAGGGTGCAGAAAGGCACAAAAACGAGTCTAACAGAGGGCAGAAGGGCAGAAAAACAAGGGAAAAACGAGTCTAACAGAGGGCAGAAGGGCACAAAAAACGAGTCTAACAGGGGGCAGAAAGGCACAAAAAACGAGTCTAACAGAGGGCAGAAAGGCACAAAAATGCCCCCAATACCGCAAGCAGCTGCCCACAGACACGTGGTTCAGTGAGTATTAAAATATTTCACACATTTACGTTCATGTTCGAATTTTCTCTCTACAAATGAAGAAATTTATTGAAGGTGTTCATGTAAAAGATATTGTCATAGCAATACATTTATTGAAGGTATTCATTTAAAATTTGGAGTCCGCATTTGTTTTAAACGGCGTGGCACCGGTACAAATACAGCCCCTGAATAACTGTGTGAGCGCTGGCAGGAACACAAAGCGCTTTGTTATGGTTGTTTCACCTTTTTTACTTCCAACAGTGTGGCACCGGTACAAAGCAAGGACCGGAATAACTGTACCCATTTAAAAAAAAAAAGCGTGCGCGCTAAAAAACTGTAAAAGCTTCACACACTTTTGCTTTATTTCACCGCCATGAAAGAAAAAAAAAACGCACGTGCGAGCAAATACCTTTATTGAAGATATTACTGTTAAAATTGCATAGTGGTAGTCTTTATTATGGTCAGTTTAAACAAATGGACGAAAGACTGCAATAGTTGGAAAAGGAAACCTTAGTAAAAAAATATAAATCTAGATGTGCAGCGAAAGGGAAAATGGAAACCAAGGGATCTGCATGGGAACGTATAGCATCAAGGGGGGTTGTTGTGGGCACTATTGTGCAACAGTCGTAGTGGCACCAAGGCCCCAAACAGAGGTAACGGTCCAATGATGTACTCTGCAGCTTCACTAGTGTTCGGGCTCACTGCCTGCACCAGGACAATTGACTTAACGCCCTATACACCGCGACTACAGCCGATTAGTGCAGCAGGTGCAGTAGCACCGGCCGCATAGAGCCTAACGAGGCGACTGGACAGCGACAATGCTGTACTCTACTAGATTTACAGCATTGAATGGGGCTATTCACCCTGCCTGCACCAGGACTCACGGGCACCCTTGCTACGCTATTGTACATAGCATGGTGTTCTATTTGGTGCACACAAATGCGAGACCCGCCCGTCAGGTTTTTACATAAAAATACACTTGTTGCCTTTCAGATCCTCCCACAGTTCCAGAAAACCGAGCTGACCCTTGCACGCTGATGAGATGTTAATATGCACAGAGAAAGAGTGAATATTTTAAAATCTCCAGCGCAAACGGAAATCCTCCCTCCACAGCAAAAATGCAAAGAAAACAGGCAACGTCCTTTTTATGAAACCATATTTTACCCCGCAGAAGCAAATATCAGCCCGTGTTTGCAGCTTTGCCACTAATTGTCCAAAATGAAAATAAACTTGTTGTACAAACGGCAATAAAAAGATACGAGTAAAAACTGGCTGACAGGCAATCACTCTTCTAAAACTTTAATAGTCTAGCAAGGGAGAGAGTGAGAAGCATTGAATCATGTTTAAATTAATAACCGTAAAAATGATGCGTGTTGAAGCGCCAGCCCGACCACAGTGTAAGAATTGTAATAATATACAGGGAGAGAGTGACAAGCAACATGGCAAGAAAGAGAGGAGTACAGAGTGGGGGCAGAGTGTGAGAGATGCGCGTAGCAGAGAGACAAGGAGAGGGGGGGCAATGTGGGGCAAGAGGGAGAAAGAGGAAGGTGAAGTGCCGTAACCCTGACATCTGAGATGCCTGTCGTGAGTGGCCCTGGTGGGGGTCTCATTAGATGCAGGGGTGCAGGCATAGGCGTCCCGCGGGCCTGAGGCATAGAAGTGTTTGCCAGACAGAGGAAGGGCCGTAGTGGCCCTACGTGGTTTTATATGCATAGAAATCTGGGTGAAAAAAAGCTGCAGCTATTGAACTGAACGATGCGTGTTCAAGCGCCAGCCCGCCCGCAGTGTAAAAATGGTAATGATATACAGAGGGAGAGAGTGGGAAGCATTTAATGATGTCGAAATTAGCAACAATAAAAATGAAGCGCCAGCCCGACCGCAGTGGCCCAACGTGCTTTTATTTGCAGACAGATCCAGGTGAAAGAAGCTGCAACTATTAAACTGTCTGGATATTTTGTGTTTTATTTCCACTGGCGAAGAGCATGCAATGTTAGACGAAGTGTTCTGAAAAGAACTGTATTCTGTGTCTAAATAGTAAAAACAAATCATTGTGTTGATGGTAAATAGAATACAAAAGACGCACTGGCACACTAGGTATATTTAATAAGTTAAGATGTACTCACACAAAAAATAAAACTGCAAACAGCACGTGTTGCACAGGATATGTCTCTTTGAGCATCGATAGGTCTCTGGGCGCATGAAAGAGAAACTGTTCTGAACAGTGGCTTGTGTTGACTTTAAATAAGGAAAATGCGAGACACGGCCTGGCGGCCGTGAAAGTGAAAGTACCGCCGGCCGTGGGCAGCAACAACAGAGGTGAATAATTAGGGGGGAGGAGAAATGCCTGAGGCCGAGTGCACGCTGGGGGAAGCTTCAAATGCCTGTGGGAGGGAGGTTGATGGCTTTGATGTGGACGCGCGTTCCGCCCCAGTGCACCACATGAACTGTCCGAAATCTGCATGGTTTCAGACCTTGGTTTGCCCTCTATATCTCTCGCCAGCAATGCAAAAGCGCATTGGCAGGCGAGACCTAAAAAGGTCTGCTCAGAGGGATGTTGCACTTTTAGCTCGGGACAGTAGGTGAGGGTACTGCGACAAAAAAAGCATTCGGTTGGGGGGCTGGTTAATAAAAATGATCCAGAAAGATAGCCATCGGTTCACTATCTATGTTTTATACGGTCTGAACATGGATGACTCAAGCGTTTTTGACTTCCTCTTATTTGAGTTGCATTTCTGGGCTCCACCTTACATCGTCTGTGGTAATTTGAATGTGATGCTGTGTTCGGTTTAGTACTTTGAGCTACTCTTCATGTATCACGCAGTTGGTGGGTTCTGTCTAAACATAACTCGCTGTCATTTGTCTATTTCACTAGGGGTGGCTATGCAGGCACCTGGTCCTGCAAGGTGAACATTTGAACACAGGGTTCTGTTATGTTATGGTTATGTTAGCTCTATGGATGCACATTTAAGTGAAATCCTTGAATTCAACATTGGATCAGCGTCACTTTGGTGATCTGGGATGCCCTTAGGGCCTCTTGTAGAGGACAGATTCTCCAATTTGCCTCCTGCTGAAGGAAGGCAGCATTAATAGAGAAAATGACTGCCCGACAGACTCTTAGCTTTTTAGAAACCAACTTGGGTTATTGTCTTATGGTAAAGGACTGGTCACCTGCTTTGGGAGCATGGTACGATTCTTAAAGCCCTCTCAGGAAACAGGTGTGGAATAAAGCGGTTAGAAGCGGAAGAGCTCAGCAGTTGACCTATTTCGAAAATAGTGAGGATATAAAGCGAATTTTATCATTTAGGGTAAGAGATAGATCCAGTTTAAATAGCATTCAGCTGATTAGGGACGAGAAAGGGTCATCAGCAACCGATTCAGCCGCAATCTGCGAAGTTCTTTGTAGGTTTTCTCAGGACCTATATAATGAGGCCTGCTCATCCTCCGCAGAGGATATATTTCGATTTACCCAGCAGCATCTTGAAAGTATGGCTACTCTTACTCAGCGGTCTAAGTTGGAGGCACTTATTATCTTAGGGAGGTTAATGATGCCATGAGCTCCTTGGCCATGGGGAAGGCGCCTGGTCCAGATCTTTAGTGTTTTATACTACTTTCTCACAGTACTTTGTACCAGTGCTGAGGGACTTATGAAATTCTTTCAATCTATTGGTTAGGATTCCTGAGTATTGGAAAGAAAAACATTCTATTCCCTCAAAAGGGGGAAGATCCTACACTTTGTGGGTCATACTGTCCAATTTCGTTAATCAGTACTGATCCCAAGATCTATACGCGTGTTCTTGCTAATCGATTTTCTGTCATTGTTGCGGATTTGGTGAACCCATATCAGCATGTTTTTTATCCCTGGATGGGACACATCTTATGTCAATACAGCTATTACAGCTCTGGGGGTAGTTTCGGTCAGGGGTGGGTCAATCGGTTTGATTTGTTTGGAGGCAGAGAAGGCCTCTGATAGCTTCTCCTGGCCCTTGCTCTGGGGGTTAATGGAGGCCGTATGCTTAGACCCAATTTTTATCTCAAGGGTTAGATGTCTTAATCTGGGCCTCAAGGCTAGCATATGCAGTGCGGGGAAACATTTCCGATTCTATTTCCATACTTCACGAGACTAGGCAGTCCTCTTTTCTCTCAGTTATTTGCTGTTTATATCAAACCATGTATTCAGTTCCTCAAACAGACAGTAGAGATACAACCCCTGAGACTTCATCACTTTGAAGTGAAAAGCTTAGTATATGCGGATGACCGCCATTTTGACTATTCCCTGATTAGTGCCCCATGTGGGGTGGTGGAAGGGGCTCAGTCATTTGGAGAATTTGCTGGTTAGAGCTAAATCAGGAAAAAACTCAGATTTTATCCAATGTGGTTCCTCACGACGGTGATGAGAGGTGGGTTCAGTCTTTGGTATATCTTGGGGTTACCCTAACGGTCAACACTTTCGAGATTTTAAAAAACAACTATGGCAAGTTGTTCCAACATTTAGCAAATGTGGGGCATATTATCAAGAGGGTTTATCTCCGCTTCTTTGGCTTTAAAAGCCAAGAAAGCGAAGATAAAATTATCTCCCTATTACCTAGCTGTCGCTAACACCAGTTAGCGACAGCCAGTAGGAGATAGCGACCATCTTGGGCCCCACTTTGCATGTCAGAGAAATATATCACTAATGACATGCAAAGTGGGCGTGCCAAGATGTTAGCGACTGGAAACAGTCGCTAACATCGCTATCTCCTATTACCAACTTTTGGAGATATTCGCGCTAAGCGCGAATATCTCCAAAAGCTAACACCTGCCCTGAGCAGTTCTTAGCCATGTTATCCAATGGGAGGTGGATAACATGGCTAAGAGCATTAGCTCGGTAATGCATGAATATCGCTGACTTTTCAGCGATATTCATGCATTTCGGCCGATTTTTATTGCTTAGGAGATAAACCTTGATAATAACAAGGTTCCTAAGCGATAAAAATCGCCGCAGCTCAGCGATAAAAATATTGCAGCTAAGCCAACATAGCGATAATTATCGCTAGTTGTTGGTAATATGCTCCTGTGTTCCTTAAATGGAACCCTTTACATTTGGGGCTCATTGGTTGCTGTAACCTTATTAAAATGATTATCCTCCCTCAATATCTTTACTTTTACCATCGTGTCCCACTCTTTTTTTTTAGCAGTTGTCTTTTTTTTACAAAAGTGGAGTCATTATGGCAGAAGTTCATTTGGTCATATCAGAAGCCTTGGTGCTAGATCCAATTTTTACAGCAGTCTAAGGAAGGAGTGAGGGGATAGGTGTCTCGCATCTGGTCCTTAAGTTTTATATTGACATCTTTTTTTCTTTTCTTTGGTTGGTGCTGGGCAGGGGCCACTGGTCTTTGGGTTGTATGTTTAGTGAGTTTCTCCCCCTGGGGGAATCAATTTCCCTAGGCTGGGGCATTGTGGACACAATATAATTCAAGTGAACTCAGTTCAAGACCTTAAATGTTTTTCATTTTAGTTGGAGAATTGTTTCTGGCACTACCTCATCCAACCAACTTACATACTTGAGCTACAACCCCAATTTTCCAGATTATATTAATGGGGGTTTTAGGTCAGTCTCCTGTGTTTTGGTCTCGTGGGAGCCGATGCAGTCCATGTCTTTAAGTCTTGCTCAGCATTAAGGAATTTCTGGGAATGTGTCTTCAGGAGGCATATCTAAGGTCACAGTAGATCCTTCACTGATTATTTTGGCTCATTCACCAATTATTCCCGTTTATCTTTCTGGGCTCTGCGGGACTGCTGTAGTAGAGTATGAGAGAGAAGCAGCGCCCATATTTTTCATTTTCTTGCGTCATTGTCTTTTATAAATGCTGCCTTTGTATTCTTTAATAGGCTTGTTAGTCCCTTCTTAGTACGGCCTTGTCTTCATTTGTAACCTCCGACTGGCCCCTTTACTTTAGTTGTTACACTGTACTTGTTATTTAGTCTGTAAGCAATATTTACTTTATTGAGTTTGTCTTACTGCAGGCAGGATATGCGCTGCTTCAGCTGAAACCGCTTGTTTTTTTTTTTAAGTAGTATGGCCACCCCGGTAACACGGGCACCTGCTTTCAATCACTTTGACCCGGCATTATCTTGTCTGTTTCATACCCCCAAGTAATATGGATTTAGAAATGATTAGCAAATTAAGTAATGTGAATTCCAGGTGGCACATAATTGTGTGCTAATGGGCTGAAGATGACATCAGCACATCTGTGTTATATGTCATCTGTACTAAAGCCACCTGACAGGTTGTTTTCAAAAGCCTGTTTTATTGACAACACCACCACCAATCCCATCACCAATCCCGCCACCACCACCAATCCCACCACCGCCAATCCCACCACCGCCAATACCACCACCAATGTCACCAATACCACCACCGCCAATACAGATGTCGCTACCAATACCGCCCAACCAATACCACCACAACCAATTTCAATACCACCACCACCAATACCATCACAAAAACCAATACCACCATCACCAATACCACCACTACTACTAATACCACTACAACCAATTCTACCACCACCACGACCACAACCAATACCACCACCGCCAATACCACCACCAATGTCACCATCAGCACATCTGTGTTATATGTCATCTGTACTAAAGCCACCTGACAGGTTGTTTTCAAAAGCCTGTTTTATTGACAACACCACCACCAATCCCATCACCAATCCCGCCACCACCACCAATCCCACCACCAATCCCACCACCGCCAATCCCACCACCAATGTCACCAATACCACCACCGCCAATACAGATGCCACTTCCAATACCACCACCACCAATACCATCATAAAAACCAATACCATCATCACCAATAATACCACTACAACCAATTCTACTACCACTATCAATACCACCAATACTACCACCACCAATAAAAGCAATACCACTAATACTAATACCAATACAACTAATACCAATTCCACAAATATCACCATCCAGCAATACCTCCACCACCAATACCACCGCCACTACTACCACCACCATACCACCTCCACCAATACCACCAACTCAGCACCTCTTCTTCACTAACAGGGGCACTGTACGAGGCTTGAGCTGCAGCTGAGGCCATCCCTCTATGCTTGCCATAAAGAACAGCCCGCCCTGCACCAGGAGGTGAAGCCAAGTCCCTACTACAGCTGGAGTGTTTTTTATGAGGCCAAAGATAGCAATGGCATTACGCAATGCAACACTGCACACTCAAATCATGGAGAGGGCAGGAAATAGCCCCCCCCCTCCCTCCTGAGCCACAACAGTGTAATCACAAAGCGAAAGGTGTTGGAGTGCTTTGTTAGTGTTCATAGCTCGGAACATATGTAACTTTCACTTCACACTTTGCGTCAGTGTAATTTCCAACACTTACAAATCTTCACAGCCCTATTTATCACTACTTTGAAGACGTCGCAGGCCGGTCTCTTCCTCTGATATTTACAATCTAAAAAGCGGTCGAGAAGGCCCTTTATTGCAATGCAATAGGTCTCGCATTTGCGAGAGTTTAAGCTATTAGTATTGTAAATGACAATGCCTTTTATTTATGTTTTAAAACCCAAAACATAAATAAAAGGCATTTTCCTTTACAATGCCAAAAGCTCAAAATAGCTTGAATGCGAGACCTATTGCATTGAAAATGCTTGTCTCTATAGCATCACTAGACTGGTTCTGTCAAGATTTTGTCTCTCTAATGAGGCCTCTGATCCTTGGATCTGTTGGCGTGAATTCCTGAATTTAAGCCGGCTGGAGACGGCGTTAATTGAGAGCGACCCTCTGAGGAAACGGTTAGGCCAGATCTGGGATCCTGTCCGGGACTGGTTGGAGTTGGTGGCTGCTCCTCAGGACTGGTCCACTCAGGTTATAGCTTCTTCTGGTTATTTTGTTTGTTTATTCCATGATGCCTCTCTCCCACCTATCTATTTTTCATTTGCTTAATGTCATGTTTTTTTGTCCGGTTGTTAGCTCTGCAAAAACATGTATGGTATTATTTGGTAATTTTTGTTTATCTAGGCCACTCTTTTTTCTGATAAATTTCTCATTTGCTGCTCTTTCTTGGTTTCTGTTGTGGAAAACTTAATACAAATGATATTTTATTTTTTTTAAAAGGCAATTCCATTCGCCAACATGCCACCGGACAGAACCATGGGACTGATGATGGCAATGGCCAATGTGCTCCAAGCCTTACTTGCCACTTCTATTGCCTCCACAGGCCTAGCGACAGTGACACACTTGAGACAGTCTCTCACATAGTGTTCCACACTCCTTTCCAAACCTGGCCACCAAAAATGTCCTCATATCCATTTCTTCATTGCCCACATGCCTATGTGTCCCTCCCTTTGCCAAAACCATAATCCTGATCCTCATTTCTTCAGGCACTACTAAGACATTCAACCGAAAATGAAGTCCATTAACTATGGCCAATTCCTCAAAGATATCCTTTTATGCTTCACCCTTCTTTCCATCTGGTTTACGTGACCAACGTTGAAGGATACCATCTCTTGCTTCTTTCGTTTGGTCATCCAAATCACATGCAGTGACCCATTCACTATCAAAATGATGTTCAACAGTATACACCAAATCCACCTTCATCTCAACATCATCCAAGATCTCGCCATCCTCATTCTGATCACACCCTAAATGGGAAGAAAGGCAATCTGCTAACACATTCCTAGCTCCAGGTACATACTGCACCCTATGATCATATTCCTGAAGCCTGTACTGCCATTTGGCAATTATAGGAGCAGCACGTTCCATACCTTTGGTAGTAAACAATTGTACCATGGGCTAGTGATCGACTCATACAGTGGATTGTGTGCCCCATAAATACATTTTGAATTGGACAATGCCCCACTACAAATTAGAGTTTCTCGTTCAATTAATGAATACGTTGATTCAACTCCCCTCAAGCTTCTAGATGCAAAAGCATCGACTTCTGCCATCTCTCTGTTGCATGAGGACAGCACCTAGCCCCTTTTCGCTAGCAGCGGTCATGATTATGCGTTCTTCTCGAGTATTGAATGATTTCAAAGGTATAGCATGCATGACCTCTTTTCCAATCAATCCAAACTCTTCATTACATTCCGCACTCCATACAAATCTCACATTTTTCTTCAGAAGATTCCTCATGTTGTATGTTTTTTCTGCACACTTGGGGATACATCTAGTGTAAAATTCAATCAGACCCAAGAAAGATCGTAATTGATTCTTATTTTCCAGAGGTTGGAAATCATTAATTGCCTCAACTAAATTTGACTTAGTTTTTACACCATTTGCAGATAACTTGTATCCCAAATAATCAATGATGTGTGAGTTAAATCTGCATTTCTCTGCACTGAGTATCACCCTCCTTTCTTTTAAGATCGACAAAACATGATGCACCTTTCTGTCATGCTCGTGATCTTTACCGAACACTAAAACATCGTCCTGGAATGCCACAACTCCCTCTAGACCTTTAAATAAACTACCTACAACTCTCTGAAATATGGCACAGGCCAACACCGATGCTGGTTCCCACCTTGTGAGTTTTACTTTGTTGCATTCTGCTCGAGGATCTACAAACCCTGTCAAAATGCCCCTTTCGCATGCACTTAGCACACAATCAATCTTTGGCAGGACACACACTAGGATTACCCAAATGAGATGTGCTACCACACCTATAAGACTCTGTTTGAATGATAGTTTTTGTTGGTCTTTGCAGAGGCTTTTACCATCTCTTTCTTGTATTTACTCTTTACATTTAACACATACTGAGACTTTGTATCTGATACAGTAATTTGATCCATAAATGAAATAGTACTTTCAATCCTAGTTGCTATCTCAACTGTTTTTTTTCCAACATTAGATTGGGTTTGGACAACCAGGCTTGTTGAACTTTTTATTGTTCGTTTTCTCAACTAGTTGATCCCTGGTTATTTCTTCCTCAAAATCCTTGTATTCACATGAAACAGCAAGGATTCTTAGAGCTCGACATGACTAGCAGCCAATTCGCCTAAGATTTGAGCCCTTGTGTAAAACGTATGTCTTTCCATGATGACATTTTTCCGTGCTTTAAAACTTACATTCAGGGGTTTTATGGGCGTTGCATATTTATCAATGGATCCATCATCGCCCTCACCATAAATTTCCATGACTACCTTCTTTCAATATATTTTGACCTTTGAAGTCGGAACAGAGATGAAGGAGGACAAATATCTTTTTGTGAGTGAATGAATCACCTTCTAAAGCATCAAGTAATGCTTCAAAAGCTTCTTTCCATTGCTCCCAATCCAACTCAGGAGTCGTTGGACTCAGAGAAAAAGCTAAAGGTGGTGCTAAGGAATGCTGCATTTTGAGAATACAAAAAGAAAATTACTTTGAATACCTTGGCAGTGCTACAAAAGCAATCCACAACTTCACAATTATGTAAATAAGTTGTGAAACGTATCTCAATGCAAATTCAGTGCAGCATAAACACAGTGAAAACGAGGTGTGCATGTCACCTTATATGCACTTCCGCAATGTACCATAAGGATATGGTGTGCCTGTCACTGTATGTGCAGGCTCCTTCAGTGCTGGTGAATAGAGAAGTGCGGCTAAAATTCTGGTGAGCCAGAACGTGGAAAGTACCAGTAACAATAAAAGTTGAAAGTGTGCGTGTCACTGACGATACAACACTCAAAACTAATGCTGGTGGAACTCAAGAGTATGCATACTACTGAATGTGCAGCAATGAAAACTTTACTCCTAAAATGGCCGCAACGCATGTAGCATATGAGATTACTTCATCACATATGCGCGGCTGGTCAGGGTTCTTTGTAGGCGTGGCCGACCGGACTGCGCAGACTACGGGGCAGATTTACAAGCCCCTTGGGCCACTTTTGTGGCACTTTTCCCTTGTTAAAAGTGACGCAAAAGTGGTGCAAGGGGCTTGTAAATCTGCCCCAAGATTCTTATAAGAGGCGCAGCAGACATCATGGGGATGGAATCCTTCCCCTCGCCGCTCAGCTCAGGCTCGAGCGATAATGAATGGAGAGCACTGCGGAACTAATGCCCTTGGATATACATCATAGCTTATTAGAAACAAATGCACACCTAGTACAATGAATTGCTAGGCTAACAAACCATTTGTGTTTAGTCACTTGTTTTTTATGAAAGATTGTAAACAAATATTTTTTGGCATCAAGGGATACACCACCACATTTACAGAGGTTCACAAATGCATTGAATAAACCATATACAATACATTCCATCAAATCAATGGTTTGTTAGCCTAGCAATTCATTGTACTAGGTGTGCATTTGTTTCTAATAAGCTATACTGTCCGGCCCCTTTGTTTGTTTATTCTATAAGAGTGGTCCAGGCCGGTCAGAGACAGGACCCAGCCTTTTCCCTTTTTTCCTGCCTTGGATATACATCGACATACAGTATATGCTGTACCTTAATACAGCACAATCCGCTACACTTGAACACCAAATGCACAGACAGATGCCAGCAATGTCGATCAAAACCTGCAACATCTCATGTAGGCAGAAAATTTCCCAGGCAGGAATCTTGACACGTGGGTTGAATTTGTTCTGCTGAAAGACTCGTCGCCAATACAAGGAAGCACGTGACTCAACAGGTAATCTTTATCAATATTAATGTAAACAACAGGACGAATATGCATCGTTCCCTTCCAGCGCTCCTCTTCCAACTGTCCAGCTCTTTTCCCCCTACATTTCCTCACCATGGAGACATACACATTCTACACTCTGGAATGAAAGAACCCAACACTGCACTTAAGAGTTTAATTTGGTTAAGCATAATATATCATGAGACCTTTCAATTTGGACTGTTCTAGTTGTGTTTTGCAGGTTCTGTCCCTTTTAAAGGTGTTTATTGGGTTAGTTCTCGGTAGTAAAGAATGATTCAAACCTTTTATGGAGTACTTGGCTACACTGATTTTAGGTCTCGCTCTGGAGACCTATTGTGATTGAGATGGCTTTCAAGGGAGATCGCTTGGGCCACGCGCCGATTTGGGACTGTGGACGCGCTTTGCTTACGCCTGGTTTGCGTGCCGTAACGGCACGAGCGCGCGCACACACACACGCGCAGCACACACACACAAGCAGACACACGCACACACACACGTGCCAAGCCCCCCAATCCCCACTTACCGCATCAGCGGCCTCAGCAGCCACTCCCGACTTCTGCTGCCACCTGCTGCGACTTCTGCTGCCACCTGCCGCCACTCCTGCTGCCACTGCTCCCGCCTCACGAGAAGCCGTGAGCGTGCACATCCCGAAACCGGAAGTTCGGGGGCATGCACGCTCACGGCTGGTTTTCATTGTTTGCAATGCAAATGAACGAGGCTGTACGCCACAGCGTCGTATCTACGGGAACCGGATGAAGACAAACGTGCATTACTGCCTAAGGGAAGTGGGGTTTTACTCTCAGCGTGTTACTAAAAGTAGGTGTGTTACGCAATACAGGAAAAGTGATAGTGTATTTGAAGAAAAGTCACTCGGAACTGTTCAACCTCACCGGGCCCCGCCTCCTTTTTTTCCACTCAACCATCATTCACATAATCTAAAGTACTTTTTTTCCCTTTAGCTAGACGTGTAAACAAATGCAAACTATTTCGCCTGCTGTCGCCGCCAGCTCTGACGTCGCAAGTTTCAGCCAGACTTTTATTGCAGAGTTTCACTCTGAGCTTCTTTGCAAGCAATGGGATGGGGGCGCCCAAACTGGTGACGACCGAGACATGCTCTAGGCTCCTGGCACATATTCGGTGGTACAGCACGTTCTGACATCCAGCAGACAGGTTAGTTATCGCTTTTGATCTCAGCGTTCCCTCAAGCAAATTTGGTTTCTTTTCAGTGGCGACGATGCTTTGTACAAGTTTCATTTTTGCTGTCACACGAATCCTGCACCGAAAATCACACGAGTTCATTGAAAGTAACATCGGAGTTAGTTTGAAAAGCTGTAGTTTTCATCCTGAGATAATTTGACGCTGGCTGCGCTATCCTGCAAAGTGTACTGATTTAAATCATAATGTTATTGAGAAAGTTGCTGTTATTATGTATTCATTTTACTTTCCTTGAGTGGGACCGAAATGAGCATACTTCAGGGAATTCTAAAGTGACACATTTTTTAAGTGTGTGTTATGTCTTAAAATGTGCAAAGATGCTCTTCAGGCAACTGCACGTTACCCCTCATATGATCAAAACGGAAATTCTATTTAAGAGTAATTCTACACAGAACTCTAACACTTAACAGTACTAAATATATCGCAAATGTGTATGCTGTGGATAAGAAGTACCGCCCTTAAATGTATATGTGCGAAAATTCCCATTTTCATCTACCAGGTGTGACAACTCAAGTGGCTACCATCTCCATATCATGGGACTCTCTTTTGCTTTCTGGTCACAAGTTGGAATTCCCGTGGGTTTATTAAGCTCCTCTCGAAAACGATAAAATGAGTGCCCTCTAGACGCTTAACAGTGAACATGTTATTCAGCGCGAAGAAACACAAGATGAACATGCTCTACAAATGCATGCTTTATGTTTCTTCTGTGTTTCTCTGCATAAATACGTTTACTCTGAATAATATTGTTATTGTTAGTATGGTCATAGATAAATACACATTCACTTTACCTCCCCGGCCTCCTTTTTAATTCATACATTTTTAATACAGTTCATATTTAGGAAGATTGTTTTGCGCTGGGAAAAACGTGCTGCATCACGGTGTTAGGCATTTCTTCTTTTTAGCCAGGTGTATTCTGTACGGATAATCAGAGCTCTGCAGCAATTGTAGATCTTGTGCTAAACGAGAGTGATTTTCTTTCAAGAGAAAACTTTCCTTGGCTTCAAATTACTGACGATGGTGATTGTAGCACACTTTTTAACATGTATTTTTACTTTTTAAGTATAAATCTAAAAGTCTAAGCAATACATCTGTGGATGTTGGTCAATATAGTACAATTGAGTTCTGTGGCAGTGGAATTTACACGGTAAATAGGATACCAGCATAAACTCCAGCAGGTGTCTAGGTCGGAACTGGACAATAGACCAAGTGCACATCAACAAATTCCTCTTTACACAGATTTTGCTGTGAGTAGGTGTTACTTGTAAAAGTCCTGGTTACTGCTGGAATTCAGGAGTAAACCAGGAGTACTGCAAGAGTAAGTCATAGCAAAATCTTTGTGAATCTGGCATTTAACTTTAAGACTGGATCCTTAGAGTACACCTGTATGCCTATCTTGAGCAAATTGACAACCTTTATAGTCGTAATAGTAAAAATTGCTCATACTTTTCACGGCACAGTCATATTCAGATATGTTCTCAGTTACTGAGAGGCTATTTTCTTTGTCAGAATTCTGTAGTGAGGCTTGTTATATTCTTAAGTTTAGCCAGTGGATAACAGTGAATAAAGTGAACAGCAGAGAAACTGGAAAAAGAAATCCAAAGATGAATTAAAAAGATCAGAGAATATTAGCGTGAAACTATCATAACTTACATTGAATTGTTATAACTTTGTCAGCCAGAGGACACAACTCAACTTCTAAACGAGCAAGCATTGGCAGTGTCAATAAGAACAACAATTGGCAAAGCCAATATGTCTCGCCTATTCGAGATTTTTGTCAATGTTTATATTAGACATATTGTACAGCAGCACAGCTGCTGTGTGTCATTGCTGAAAGTAAAATAAAACAACCATTAAAAATGCAATAGGTGTCGCCTTTCATTAAGGTAAAGCCATTTGCTTTGCTATACAATACCATTAGCAAAGCAAATGGCTTTAGCTTAATATAAGGCGAGACCTATTGCATTTTCAATGCTTGTTGCTTTAATGCTAGGGCCTCTGGTAAATCCATGTCAGGTAAATTTGCTAATTAAGGTAATGTTTTCTGCTTCTGACTTTGGGGAATTCGTAGGAAAGAAAGGAGCACAAGGCACACTGCCCAACCACAAGTCTGATCATCTTCTCAATAAGGCTGAATTGTGTAGGACGATTTCAAGGGTTAACTTTGTGTAGGTAATGTGTTTTGGCCATTTGGGGGAATTGTCAGATTTACAATTTGTTTGAAGAAATGTTAGCTCATTTCGACTGCTACACTCCTCAGGCAGTCTCAGAAACCTACAAAAAGTATCAACAAGAGAGAGAGGGCATGAGTGGACACTCCTATACCCCTGTCAGTATTTCATAAACAACTTAGGAGTGACTCAGTGAGAAAGAAAAATATATTTAAATATGTGTTAATCTATTTTACCCCCCACCAAAAAACGGTGAACCAGCTTAAGGAAACACCCACAATGGGCAACCTTCGCCCTTGTGTGTTTAAAGGAAAAGAGAAAGACAAGTCTTTCTCTTTATAAAAGAACCCTCACTCACCACTAATTGGTAACATGCTTCATCATTGGATCCCCGCCGTGGTGGCCGAGTGCCCCCCCAGCGTGCTACAACGCCTGAATTACAGCAGAGCGGGATGGTGATGTGTGTAACAGTGCTCTAACTGAAATGTGAGTATAACTGTGAGTGTAAAATTAAAAAATACAAGGTTGAGGCCTATACAAAATTTTTAATAAAGGCCAACCCGTATTAGGTTAAAAACAGTGTAAACTGACAAAACTAGGTTCTATATTAGGAAACCTGTGTCCTTAAATAAAAGTCGGTCAACATGTTTCTGCTGTTAATTATGCAAAATCGCTCAGCATTCGTCAGGACCTTTACAGATAGCACTCCGGTGGTGTGCGCGCGCTAAGGCGCACCCTCCCGTGAGGCTTTTAGTGTGAAAAGGAAATTTTCATAACAGTGTTACTCACGGTTATTACCCGTGGCAGCTCACTGAAATTCACAGGAGCAAAAAATACCAGTAGAAATAGGAGGAAAAACAGGCAAAACATAATAACACATAATGACACATACTGACATATAGTTCACTTTCTAATAATTTCCAGTTAGTCTATAGTGACATGACACGCTCATTGTCATATAGAATATGTGAGCCATTATTCTGTCTTAAAAACATGATAGAAAAACCTCCAATTACATAGTCAGAGAATGAGGTCCCCTCTCCTTTGTTAATTGTAATTAATTACAAAGAGGTTGAGAAACATTCAGACAGCTATAGGTTAACTTAAGCAAGGTATCGCGGGGGCATTCCTCCCGATCACATCATTCTGGTGCTTAAGGTATTAATAAAAATCAGTGTAGCAATAGCACTCAGTCGTCAATATTCAAGAGCTAACGTCATGAGGACTAGACACCATGACGTCTCCTTCTGGTGGGCTCGTTATCGTTAAACAGAAAGAAGAGAAGCACTCACGTATCGAGAGAAAAGTGTTCTCTCCCTGGGTTGAGACGGCGCGGGATACCTTCACGCGGTGTCAAATCTATGCAGAAAACAAAAATACAGTTTACCCTCCAAGCGGTATCTGTTCCACGATCGTACTGAATGGAGACCGCTCACTCGTATTGCAGCAGAGTAGCCACTTACTTGTTTGTGCACACGCGACTCCCCGCCTAGTACCCACAATCAGGGATGCCGTCAGCCCGGAGGTAAATGGAGTCTGCGGGGATCGTCCATTTGAATCTGCAGTAGTCCCGATCACGTGTACAACATGATCGTGCGTCTGTAGGTTGGAACTCCGTATATTAAAGGGGAAGTATCACAATTCCCACTACGGACCAGGGTTCGAATCCCCCTTCTCGTCAGAAAAGCGAAGCTTACCGAGAAAGAGTCTGATAAAATGTCAAAAATTCTTTAACAAAATAAAATAAAGAAACAGGGCCAATGCTCATTAGCGTCAAAGTAATATGGCGATCTAAGGCAGTGGTGGCAAAACATACTAGTGTTAAATGAATACATGCGTAAAGTAAATGCGAGGTAGACCAGTTATCCTTATCATTATGGTCTTAACGAATGGTCTTTGCTGCATACAGTAGATCCACAGATCAAACAAGTGTGCATCTACACACTGTATTTATTAAAAAACACACATTAGGGCGGCACCGCCTCTTTCGCAGACCTGGGTGCTCAACAGTCATAATTAGTATATTCAACGGCAGGGGCCTGCTTGCAGTGGCCAGATAATGTCTCACATAATCTGCCTGATAAGATGCATTTCTCTTAATGTGAAAGACATATGGGAAGCATCGTATATGCAAATTAAATGAGACTAGACCATGTGTTAGGGACTGGAAAATCAGGCGGTAAATCTCAAGATATTATGAATAATCACGTGACACACAGATTTTATGATGTGGTCATATTACTGTCTCATAACTGTTCCTCAAGGGATATCATCGTTCAGCCCATTTTTATTGGTGGCCAAACGATAAATCCAACGTTGTTCTTTCTCAAACAACTTAGTCTCTGATCCTGCTTCCAAATGCTCAAGAATCGTCCAACGCATATTGTTTGGAGTGTGTTTTTTCTCTAGAAAGTGTGCAGTTAGCTTAGTTGTTGCTTTTCGGCAGCGAATATTGCTGCGATGTTCGCCTATCCTTAGCTTGATACGTCAAGTTGTCATGCCTATGTACTGTAGGCCCCATGTACATGTTATTAAATAAATAACATTGGCAGTGTTGCAGTTTGTATGGCTACGCTGTTCCCATTGTTTGCCATTAGTCAAGTCCAACGATTTTGGGTGGGTTGTGGGTGTGTGGGTTGTAAGATGGCAAATGTTACAATTCCCACATGGGAAATGCCCAGTAACTGCAAGTAGACCCCAGGCATTCAGGACAGTCGTTTCCTGTTTTCCAGTTGTCAGTAGTGTGGCTCACTGGTTAGAGGCGGCAGACCCGAGAGCAGAGGACGGCCCGGGACCAGGGTTCGATTCCCGGCGCGGCAGGTTTCTGGACCAGGGTCAGCGGACTCGATAATTCTCTCGCCTCGGTGCCCACTCTGATCAGCGATCACACTCGGCAACTCTGGGCATTAGCTTGCCTCATCTTCACTAACGGCCCCACCAGACCGCCGGGGATGCCTGGTCTCACCCTGGAGATACCCATTAAGGGACCATCTCTCAGGGAAGCCAGGAAGGGTTTCGCAGCGGTCGAAGCGCCTTGGGACCCTACGGGTAAGTAGTGCGCTATATAAATGCCAATACATTTACATTTACATTTACATATCCCTAGGGCGTGTGTGGACCAATGAGTCTTTTAGGCTCGTTGCATTTTTATATTAGAAAGTGAACTATATGTCAGTATGTGTCATTATGTGTTATTATGTTTTGCCTGTTTTTCCTCCTATTTCTACAGGTATTTTTTGCTGATGTGAATTTCAGTGAGCTGCCACGGGTAGTAACCGTGAGTAACACTGTTATGAAAATTTCCTTTTCACACTAAAAGCCTCATGGGAGGGTGCGCCTTAGCGCCCGCACACCACCGGAGTGCTATCTGTAAAGGTCCTGACGAATGCTGAGCGATTTTGCATAATTAATAGCAGAAACATGTTGACCGACTATTTTATTTAAGGACACAGGTTTCCTAATATAGAACCTAGTTTTGTCCGTTTACACTGTTTTTAACCTAATACGGGTTGGCCTTTATTAAAAATTTTGTGTAGGCCTCAACCTTGTATTTTTTAACTTTGCACTCACAGTTATACTCACATTTCAGTTAGAGCACTGTTACACACGTCACCAGCCCGCTCCGCTGTAATTCAGGCGTTGTAGCACGCTGGGGGGGCACTCGGCCACCCCGGCGGGGACCCAATGATGAAGCATGTCACCAATTAGTGGTGAGTGAGGGTCCTTTTATGAAGAGAAAGACTTGTCTTTCTCTTTTCCTTTAAACACACAAGGGCGAAGGTTGCCCATTGTGGGTGTTTCCTTAAGCTGGTTCACCGTTTTTTGGTGGGGGGTAAAATAGATTAACACATATTTAAATATATTTTTCTTTCTCACTGAGTCACTCCTAAGTTGTTTATGAGTCTCAGAAACCTAACATTTTTGTGTTGAATAGTAGTGGTGATAGTTGAGATGATGATCGTGGTAGAAGTTGTGTCTAGTTGTAGCAGTGATGGCGGAGGTTCTGGTAGCAGCAGTGGTGATAGTAGTGATGTTGGCAGTGATGGTGATAAAGGCAACATTAGAAATGTTGGTAATGGAGGGGGTGGTGTTAATGGTCATGAAGGTTATGCAATGGTACTTGTTGTGTTGGAAAGAGATCAGTGGTAATGGTGGTGGTGGTCCACCTGGTGGGGATAAGTCAAACACTGAATGTCTATTTTGTGGGCTGATACAAAATTGCCTACTAGCCAAGGGCTGAAGGGGCAGAACCAGACTCTCTATGCTGTCCTTTTGACTAAACTAAAATGTGAATTACACGTCAACATAGTAGTGGCTAAAGAAGGCAGATCCAAAGTATGTAGTACTGCTACGAATATGATGTATTAATTTTTGATCGTAGAAATAAGTTCACTGGACACCTGAAGTAATGACACTGGTGGTGGTAATGGTCAGGAAAAGCCAAACAATGAATGGTTGCCTTTGGGCGGACTGACATTGCCTACAAGCCCAAGTCTCAAGGGGATGACCTTGTGGTCCATTCTGTATGCTGTCCAAAGGGCTGAACTAAAGTGTAAATGTATCTTTAAGCGAGCAGTGACTGAAATCCCTGTATATAGCATTACTAAGACTACGATGCCCTCATTTTTAGGTATCGGCTCTAGATGGCATGCACGCGCTGTCTTGAATAGAGATCTGTTGTATGTAGTTTGTGGGATGCAGTCACCCATAGGCTTGCCCTTTGCTGGCTCCCTCATCGCTCCACTATTCTCCAAATATTGGAAAATGGATGCATTTGCCCATGGCATGCATGCGTCATGACTCTTCCTGAGAGCAGGGACCAAGTACTATTCTTCATACACAGCAGCCATTTTAAGAATGTTTCCAGGACATTTTTTTTTGTCTTGGAGCACTCCTGTTCCGTTCACTCACTCCGTCCTCAGCCTTTTTTTTTTTTAAAAAAGGGGGTGGTGATGAACAGAGTGTCTGAATTGAGCAGACCACTCTTACCCAGTCCAAAGATCAGGGCTTGATCCATCACCGTTATTTATCTCACTGCCCCATCCCAGCTCAGAACCTGGCTATATGCAAATCAGTCTGTCCCTGGCCCAGTGCATCATGGGAACAGGGCAGACTAAACTACCAAGCCAATTCTTTACCAGAAAGGAGACAAGTTACCGGGGACCGGTTTCTGGCATTTCAGCCTCTTCGGCCCGGCTTGCTTGAATCCTGATGGAGCAGTGAGAAAGGGACTCATGTCTGAGTATACCCTGCCACACCTATAGTGGCCAAAATCGATTTACAAAAGGGGGTGGTGATGAACAGAGTGTCTGAATTGAGCAGACCACTCTTACCCAGTCCAAAGATCAGGGCTTGATCCATCACCGTTATTTATCTCACTGCCCCATCCCAGCTCAGAACCTGGCTATATGCAAATCAGTCTGTCCCTGGCCCAGTGCATCATGGGAACAGGGCAGACTAAACTACCAAGCCAATTCTTTACCAGAAAGGAGACAAGCTACCGGGGACCGGTTTCTGGCATTTCAGCCTCTTCGGCCCGGCTTGCTTGAATCCTGATGGAGCAGTGAGAAAGGGACTCATGTCTGAGTATACCCTGCCACACCTATAGTGGCCAAAATCGATTTACAAAAGGGGGTGGTGATGAACAGAGTGTCTGAATTGAGCAGACCACTCTTACCCAGTCCAAAGATCAGGGCTTGATCCATCACCGTTATTTATCTCACTGCCCCATCCCAGCTCAGAACCTGGCTATATGCAAATCAGTCTGTCCCTGGCCCAGTGCATCATGGGAACAGGGCAGACTAAACTACCAAGCCAATTCTTTACCATAAAGGAGACAAGCTACCGGGGACCGGTTTCTGGCATTTCAGCCTCTTCGGCCCGGCTTGCTTGAATCCTGATGGAGCAGTGAGAAAGGGACTCATGTCTGAGTATACCCTGCCACACCTATAGTGGCCAAAATCGATTTACAAAAGGGGGTGGTGATGAACAGAGTGTCTGAATTGAGCAGACCACTCTTACCCAGTCCAAAGATCAGGGCTTGATCCATCACCGTTATTTATCTCACTGCCCCATCCCAGCTCAGAACCTGGCTATATGCAAATCAGTCTGTCCCTGGCCCAGTGCATCATGGGAACAGGGCAGACTAAACTACCAAGCCAATTCTTTACCAGAAAGGAGACAAGCTACCGGGGACCGGTTTCTGGCATTTCAGCCTCTTCGGCCCGGCTTGCTTGAATCCTGATGGAGCAGTGAGAAAGGGACTCATGTCTGAGTATACCCTGCCACACCTATAGTGGCCAAAATCGATTTACAAAAGGGGGTGGTGATGAACAGAGTGTCTGAATTGAGCAGACCACTCTTACCCAGTCCAAAGATCAGGGCTTGATCCATCACCGTTATTTATCTCACTGCCCCATCCCAGCTCAGAACCTGGCTATATGCAAATCAGTCTGTCCCTGGCCCAGTGCATCATGGGAACAGGGCAGACTAAACTACCAAGCCAATTCAGAGACTCTGTCCCTCACCACCCCTTGTTGTAAATATTTTTGTCCACCCTAAGCGTGGAAGGGTATACTCAGATGTGAGTCCCTTGCTCATTGCACCATCAGGATTCAAGCAAGCCGGGCCGAAGAGGCTGAAATGCCAGAAACCGGTCCCCGGTAGCTTGTTTCCTTCCCAGTGTAAGAATTGGCTTATGTAGTTTGGTTTGCCCTGTTCCCATCATGCACTGGGACAGGAACAGACTAATTTGCATACAGCCAGGTTCTGAAACTGGGATGGTGCAGTGAGCTAAAAAACGGTGTTGGATCTAGCCCTGATCTCTTGACTGGGTGAGAGTATTCTGTTTAATTCAGAGACTCTGTCCCTCACCACCCCTTGTTGTAAATATTTTTGTCCACCCTAAGCGTGGAAGGGTATACTCAGATGTGAGTCCCTTGCTCATTGCACCATCAGGATTCAAGCAAGCCGGGCCGAAGAGGCTGAAATGCCAGAAACCGGTCCCCGGTAGCTTGTTTCCTTCCCAGTGTAAGAATTGGCTTATGTAGTTTGGTTTGCCCTGTTCCCATCATGCACTGGGACAGGAACAGACTAATTTGCATACAGCCAGGTTCTGAAACTGGGATGGTGCAGTGAGCTAAAAAACGGTGTTGGATCTAGCCCTGATCTCTTGACTGGGTGAGAGTATTCTGTTTAATTCAGAGACTCTGTCCCTCACCACCCCTTGTTGTAAATATTTTTGTCCACCCTAAGCGTGGAAGGGTATACTCAGATGTGAGTCCCTTGCTCATTGCACCATCAGGATTCAAGCAAGCCGGGCCGAAGAGGCTGAAATGCCAGAAACCGGTCCCCGGTAGCTTGTTTCCTTCCCAGTGTAAGAATTGGCTTATGTAGTTTGGTTTGCCCTGTTCCCATCATGCACTGGGACAGGAACAGACTAATTTGCATACAGCCAGGTTCTGAAACTGGGATGGTGCAGTGAGCTAAAAAACGGTGTTGGATCTAGCCCTGATCTCTTGACTGGGTGAGAGTATTCTGTTTAATTCAGAGACTCTGTCCCTCACCACCCCTTGTTGTAAATATTTTTGTCCACCCTAAGCGTGGAAGGGTATACTCAGATGTGAGTCCCTTGCTCATTGCACCATCAGGATTCAAGCAAGCCGGGCCGAAGAGGCTGAAATGCCAGAAACCGGTCCCCGGTAGCTTGTTTCCTTCCCAGTGTAAGAATTGGCTTATGTAGTTTGGTTTGCCCTGTTCCCATCATGCACTGGGACAGGAACAGACTAATTTGCATACAGCCAGGTTCTGAAACTGGGATGGTGCAGTGAGCTAAAAAACGGTGTTGGATCTAGCCCTGATCTCTTGACTGGGTGAGAGTATTCTGTTTAATTCAGAGACTCTGTCCCTCACCACCCCTTGTTGTAAATATTTTTGTCCACCCTAAGCGTGGAAGGGTATACTCAGATGTGAGTCCCTTGCTCATTGCACCATCAGGATTCAAGCAAGCCGGGCCGAAGAGGCTGAAATGCCAGAAACCGGTCCCCGGTAGCTTGTTTCCTTCCCAGTGTAAGAATTGGCTTATGTAGTTTGGTTTGCCCTGTTCCCATCATGCACTGGGACAGGAACAGACTAATTTGCATACAGCCAGGTTCTGAAACTGGGATGGTGCAGTGAGCTAAAAAACGGTGTTGGATCTAGCCCTGATCTCTTGACTGGGTGAGAGTATTCTGTTTAATTCAGAGACTCTGTCCCTCACCACCCCTTGTTGTAAATATTTTTGTCCACCCTAAGCGTGGAAGGGTATACTCAGATGTGAGTCCCTTGCTCATTGCACCATCAGGATTCAAGCAAGCCGGGCCGAAGAGGCTGAAATGCCAGAAACCGGTCCCCGGTAGCTTGTTTCCTTCCCAGTGTAAGAATTGGCTTATGTAGTTTGGTTTGCCCTGTTCCCATCATGCACTGGGACAGGAACAGACTAATTTGCATACAGCCAGGTTCTGAAACTGGGATGGTGCAGTGAGCTAAAAAACGGTGTTGGATCTAGCCCTGATCTCTTGACTGGGTGAGAGTATTCTGTTTAATTCAGAGACTCTGTCCCTCACCACCCCTTGTTGTAAATATTTTTGTCCACCCTAAGCGTGGAAGGGTATACTCAGATGTGAGTCCCTTGCTCATTGCACCATCAGGATTCAAGCAAGCCGGGCCGAAGAGGCTGAAATGCCAGAAACCGGTCCCCGGTAGCTTGTTTCCTTCCCAGTGTAAGAATTGGCTTATGTAGTTTGGTTTGCCCTGTTCCCATCATGCACTGGGACAGGAACAGACTAATTTGCATACAGCCAGGTTCTGAAACTGGGATGGTGCAGTGAGCTAAAAAACGGTGTTGGATCTAGCCCTGATCTCTTGACTGGGTGAGAGTATTCTGTTTAATTCAGAGACTCTGTCCCTCACCACCCCTTGTTGTAAATATTTTTTTTTTTTAAGGCACTTTTATATAGTGCTAACATTACTCAAAGTTTTTATTAGAGCACTTTACGTGAGCGCTATTTACATTACACAAGCATACATTCATTTTTGTAGGAACAGGGAGATTAAGAGATTTGCCCAAGATTGCTGAATGTTGTGCCGATGCCGGAAGGACGCTTTAAGTGAGCGCCAGTTACTTTACACAAGGACAAGTTTGTTTTTGTAGGAACAGGGAGATTAATGATTTTCCCAAGATCACAGGATGTTTTGCCGACACAGAAACTGAATAATTGCACTCGTGCTCATAAAACCGTATCCAAACTGAGTTGTGGCTCCCTGCCTGTTGTTAAACCAATCCTAGTGATCCGGCAGCAGTGGCACGCACTCAAGCCTAAGGCAGTATTTGCATCTTACTGTGGCACATCATATCACTTGCAGCGTGCAATGGGGAAGGGAAGAGCTTCTGATAGAGCCCTTTTTCGGTCTGTGAAGACAGTGTCCACTAAAGTAGCAAGTGTTAATACCAGATTCATAGGATTATTGTTTACATATTCATCAACTTCTTGGATTCCGAAATACTGACCAGCTTACTTTGGGGACAGCAGCTCATGGTGTGGACATTAAGTGTAATGAAGTTCTCTAACTTCTGCTTAAATCAGATATAACGGTTCACCCCTTCTGAGGTCAAAGTTCCGTGAAACTGTACACTCTCGTGTGGGCAAGAGCAGAACCCCATTTCTTAAGGTAGCAGTGATAAACCCCTGCTTAACCCTCTTCCTGGCCATATATCCTCTGCCCACTGATGTATTTATTCTTGTCATTGCTTGCCGGGTGTACATAGGTGCAGGTGATAAATGTATGCTGTGTCTGGATATCATCACCCCTTATAGCTCATCATTGTCTTGATGCTCTCACTTAATGCGCCGTTGTCTTGGGGCTATGCACCCCATTTAAATGCAGTTTTATGTAGTGCAAACATGACCCAAATGTATTATGGTGGTCAGCTTCCGGTCCGCTCTCCCTGGAGCTCCGCCCCCCGCCCATCTGAAGGCAATTTAAACCATCTGGGCAGTTCCTGACCTTGGGACACCTTGTTGTTGCTGTTAGCGCACTCGTGGATTGGCGCTCATCTCTCCCTTGCTCCTGACTGCTGTGCTGTTCGCCGCACCCGCTCCGCGGGTGCCGCTTCACCTGGGACACTGTGCTGGTGCTGTCTCTGCCTGTTTTCGGTGGGGGCGACTCAGGGTGGAATTTGAACTCCAGGGCTGCGAGCGTGCAGGGACTACCGTTCCCAGGTGTCCCTGCGAGACCGTGGTCAGCTTCCGGTCCGCTCTCCCTGGAGCTCCGCCCCCCGCCCATCTGAAGGCAATTTAAACCATCTGGGCAGTTCCTGACCTTGGGACACCTTGTTGTTGCTGTTAGCGCACTCGTGGATTGGCGCTCATCTCTCCCTTGCTCCTGACTGCTGTGCTGTTCGCCGCACCCGCTCCGCGGGTGCCGCTTCACCTGGGACACTGTGCTGGTGCTGTCTCTGCCTGTTTTCGGTGGGGGCGACTCAGGGTGGAATTTGAACTCCAGGGCTGCGAGCGTGCAGGGACTACCGTTCCCAGGTGTCCCTGCGAGACCGTGGTCAGCTTCCGGTCCGCTCTCCCTGGAGCTCCGCCCCCCGCCCATCTGAAGGCAATTTAAACCATCTGGGCAGTTCCTGACCTTGGGACACCTTGTTGTTGCTGTTAGCGCACTCGTGGATTGGCGCTCATCTCTCCCTTGCTCCTGACTGCTGTGCTGTTCGCCGCACCGCTCCGCGGGTGCCGCTTCACCTGGGACACTGTGCTGGTGCTGTCTCTGCCTGTTTTCGGTGGGGGCGACTCAGGGTGGAATTTGAACTCCAGGGCTGCGAGCGTGCAGGGACTACCGTTCCCAGGTGTCCCTGCGAGACCGTGGTCAGCTTCCGGTCCGCTCTCCCTGGAGCTCCGCCCCTCGCCCTTTTCACCAACACTTTAAACATAGCCTCTTCTCCCGCAGCGCGGGACGCAGCCCGGGGCAAAGACCGGGCTAAGAGCGGGCCGTTTGAGGCCGTTCGAGGACTGAGCGGACTGGACTGGCCCACCCTCTTTCGCCCATTGCTCCATACTACAGAGGACCACTAAGTTCAATCTTCACCCTTCATTCCATATATAATTTGTTGCCTGGCCTTGCCCCTTGCTTAAGATATGTGCACTAGAATAACCAGGAGTAAAGCCTCTAAAGGTGGTCATCCAATTAGTGGTCCAATGGACGACTTCATTACCCGTACTAACTTCGCCATTGACCAGGAAATATCCAAGCTTCACACTCGGGTATCTCTTGAGTTGGCAGCGGCTAGAAGACTGTCTGAAGTTATTGCTACTTCCAAAAAATCCTCCTTGGGCCCTATAGCTGCGGCGGTTACTCCAGAGCGCCCTCCCATTCCCCACTGCATAATTTCAGAGGCTGAGGTTCACCCGACCCCGCCCCAACTTATTCCTTCCCCACACCACACCTCACAATCCAACCTTGTGGAAGCGAATGTACCTGCCACTTCTTGCACTCAGAATGTCACTACTACCCTTCCCCCCCCAGTGGTTTTTAATGCTTCTAGTGCTACCCAACCAAACCGGAAGCCTCGCTCTCGTTCCGCTTATTCACGGAAGAAGGCGAAAATCGCGGTGTCTCAACAACTGACACTGACAAAAGGCTTAACACCTACCACCAAAGGTGTCCGGCCTCTTGGGAAGCAGCCCCCACCGGAGGAAGTTGGGGTGGGGATAACCATCGAGCAATCACCCGGTACCACCCCAGCAACTGAAGGTTTACAGATAGATGGTTTGGGCAATAACGATAGGGAATTTATAGATCTGGTATGGGAATCCCTTAAAAAGCTTCTTTCTCCTCTAGATCTCAGACTTTCACGAATCGAAAATAACTTACTTGAGATGGAAAAGAGCATTATTGCTCTGGCCACTCTCGGTTTTAGAAGTCTTGAGAATCAGGGTCTCCCTGTAGCTGAAACTACTTCTCTAGTTACCCCAGCAGAAGCACACCAAAGTCTGCCCACTATACCTACTACTGCACGCCCGGTCCCCAAACCGAGGACTGTGAAGGTGGACCAAATGTCAACTGTTACAATCCCTAAGGCCCCCAAACGGGTTCCAACCCACTTACCTGCTAACACTAAAGGCGGTTTAACTTCAAAACCCCAGCCTGGCGAGGCAACTACACCACCTACCCAGGACTTCCAGGTAAAGAATAACTTTAGAGGGGGCTATATTGACCTTCCCCCGGAAGCTAACGACTTTGTAGTCGTGCTGACGGGAGTTCCACAGATTAGCAATGGCCAATATGAGAATCATTGGTCCTTGAAAAATAAAATAATGCATTGGCTTAATGTCAATAGACCTATTCCCAATAACCGCAGAAGTAAAGTTCTGATGGTGCGCAGAACCTCCTGGGTGGGCCCTACTAGGAAAACGAAAGCGGGGGATTGTATAGTCGTAACTTTTGATGATCCGCACACGGCTCAGCATATATGTTCGTGGCCTTGCAGCGAGGGGTCCTCTGTCATCCCGAGACCTTTGTCTTTTTTCTATCCCCCACGACCCATGTATAACCAGACGGATAATTGGTCATTAGTCCAACACCAACCAATGAGAAACCGTTATAACCATCAAGTGGATCCCATTTCTCATTGGAATGGTTTCCCAATCTCAAATAGATTCGGAGGCCTGGAGGAAGTAGATTGACTCCCCAGGCACTCTGGTTCCTACATAGCGGGTAATGCACCATCTTTGCCAGCCCAAGGGCGTCCCAATTCCCTTTGTGTAAGCATTAAATCCCTAGTCACTGTCCATCCTTCTGGTTTAGTACGAACATCATTTAGCTCTATTTCTGAGGGGGGTTTGATAGCTAAGAGTAGTGTAGATTTAGCTGAGCTGTCTGAATTGGGAGCTTTTAGCCCACAAGGTAGGGATGACCAGTTGGAACCCTCTTACACCCTACCAAAGGCTTCCATACTTGCCACTTCATTGGTAGGAACCCATCTTGAGGGAATTACGGTCCTTACAACCTCCCACAAAATTTCCCAAAATGAACCCCTTGATAGGTTACCTTTAGTGGCTGCGCCTATTCCACCTGCATCTGCTCATTCTTTCAGCCAACCTACCATAGATGTACCCCCGTTAAAGATTGTAAGCTGGAACGTGGCAGGGCTAAATCGGAACTTTGATAATCCCGAATGGAATGTGTTCTTAGAGCCATTTGATATTTGTATCTTGCAAGAAACTTGGATCCTGGAACCAAAACACAGAGTAGGATATACCACCTACTTTGTCCCAGATCTTCAACAAAGGGGTTCAAAGGGCCGCCCGTCTGGAGGCCTTTTAATATGGGTTAGC
Source organism: Lissotriton vulgaris (assembly GCF_964263255.1). Lineage (NCBI taxonomy): Eukaryota > Metazoa > Chordata > Amphibia > Caudata > Salamandridae > Lissotriton > Lissotriton vulgaris. The sequence goes on from NC_141693.1 coordinate 1,901,685,344, forward strand.
ATTGCTTTGGGCCTAAAAGTGAGCCATAGGTCCACATACTCTCCCGACTTGCAGAGGATCTCAATATATTGCCAGGGGGGAAGGATGTTAGAGGTTTTTAACCTGTATCTGAGGGGCGCTAGGAGCGGGACATCAAGCCTACCGCAGACAGGTCTTAGCATTGACCTAGCTGCCTGCAAGATAGACTCCTATATTCTCCTTGCAGGCGACTTTAACTGTTGTTTTGAACCCTTGGCAAAAGAAGATATTTTGGATTCCTTTGAAGAAGATGCAAGAAGGGGTATCCCGATCCTGTCCCTTGACCCGATCCCCAAATGGTCACAAAGTGCGATAGATATCAATGCACTGTGTTTGGAGCATAATCTGAGATCAGTGAATGGGCGTTCAAAATCGGACCTTATGGGTGCTCACACTTACAACAGACCGGGCCACTCCTCCAGAATCGATTTTATCATCTTGAATTATAACCTTTGGTCCTTTCACCTAGATATGGAGGTTGTTGCATCTTGCGATAGTGACCACAACCCTCTTTGTTTAACTCTTTCTCCCCCTTGGCAAACTAAGAAACACGACAAGCAAGTCCATATCTGGAAGTCATCCCATGAAATCGTTCCGTCCAACTGTGGTAGGCGTTTGAAGTGGGCAAAAGTTAAAGCAGATGAGGCAAGGTTGGCGCAAGCCGGGTCCATCCTGTCTGTGGTGGAGCCACGGCTTGACGCTTTAAACCCATCTAGTACTAAAGTCTTATCACTTTTCTTAGAGACCATAGAATCATTGAGTAAGCTGTTTATTATTCAATATACCAAGCCCAGGGTGGGTTCCAAAAGTGATTCTAATGCTAGAGACAAATGGTATTCTCCTAAATGTCGTATTGCTAAGGGGGAGCTTATTGCTGCGGTAAAGAGTAGGGATCAGGTAGCTATTAGTTCTGCAAGGAAATCCTATAAAATAATAGTGGCTGAGGCAAAGGAGGCTTATGATTATCACTTCTGGTGCGACCTAACCGAAGCTAGTAGCATGAAGGATTCCAAAGGGTTCTGGGATCTCCTAAGAGCAAGGAACAAGCCCATTGATCAGCAAATAACCTGTAACATCCCGGGTGATGCTTGGTTTGCACACTTCTCCAAGCTCTATTCTGCTGCACTGGACTTGTCTCCTCCATGCCCGGGATCCTTGTCCATTACAACTGCTAATTCTTTTGCTATAGACCTCCCTTTCACTAGTCAGGAAGTCGAAAGGGCTATCAGAGGCATTGTCCCCAATAAGGCCCCGGGCCCCGACGGGATCCCAGGGGACCTACTGAAATCCTACCCAGCAGTGTGGAGCAGATTAATCGCTTCACTTTTAAATGAGGCTCTGCTAGGAGAATCTTTTCCTGACTCTTGGAGGGGTGCAGAAGTTGTGCCTATCTTTAAGAAAGGCAGCAGGGACGACCCAGCCAACTATCGCCCTATAAGCTTGTTGGATTCAACCCAGAAGGTTGCGGGGAAAGTTGTCCTGGGTAGGATCCTGCAGTGGGCCGATGAGGGAAAGATCCTGTCCGATTTCCAGGCAGGTTTTAGAACAGGGACAGGCACCATCGAGCAAACATTCCGCCTTCTGATGATATACTGGAAGGTGGTGGTACTGGGAGGGGGTACGTTATATCTAGTCTTTATTGACTTGAGAACGGCCTTCGACCTGGTCCCGCGGAAACTACTTTGGAATGTCCTCGATGGATTAGGGTTACCCACCTACTTGCTGATCTTGCTTAAAAAATTCCATGAAGGCAATTTCGCCCAGATCAGGTGGGGTGTCCAGGGTGAAAAAACATCTCGTATCCCAGTAGACAGGGGCGTCCGCCAGGGGTGTGTGCTTGCCCCCACTCTGTTTTCACTATATGTCAACGGAGTGGTGGAGCATCTGCTGCAACATCCTGCGGATGCACCTACCCTGGCGGGCAGAAAAGTCCCAACGCTCCTGTTTGCGGATGACACCCTCCTGATCTCGAAATCCCCAGCGGGCATTCAGAAATTGCTTTCTAGTTTTAAATCCTTCTGTGACAGCAGGGGTTTAGCTATAAACATAAGCAAGACCAAATTCCTTGTCCTTAACCCCCCCAAGAAATCTGTCGCCCCACCCGTTCTAGACTCCATCCCTCTGGAGAGAGTCAAAGAATTTGATTACCTGGGAATTCGTTTGTGTGACTCAATGAGTTGGAAGGCACACCATCAAAAGGTGTTTCTGACTCATAAAAGGGTCACAGGTGCCTTGCTCAAGGAACAACGAGCCTCCTCGTTGAAACCAATTGGGGCAGTGCTAGATATCTACAGAGCAAGGGTAGTAAGCGCAGCTCTATATGGCGCTGAACTGTGGGGTACGCAGAGAGTCGATACCTTGGCCCATCTGGAAAATAACTTCCATAAAGATCTGATGAGGCTACCCCACAGTACTCCTACAATCCCCCTCTTGATGGATGCAGGTACTCGCCCAATTTGTGAGCAAGCAAAATTACGCCCCCTGCTACTTTGGTCCCGGGTATGGAATGTCCCAGAATTGAGTAGTTACGCGGATGCCCTGATAGATCTGTTGTCTCTTCCAGGTTGTAATAAGATACCCTGGTTCAAGGAGGTAAAACGATTGCTCTATGAGCTGGGATTAGGAGATGCCTGGGCCAATAAAACAGCACCGCCCAAGCAGTTCCTAAAGAACGCCTACTGGTTATGGGTAAAAAACAACAGAATGCGTAATTCCAACCATTGCAAATCTGTTGCCCAGTTCTTATTAGTTAAAGATCTCCCCTTCAGGGAACCCTATCTGGACCTAATCCACAGCTCTGGAGACAGATCACTCTACTTCAAATTTAGGGTGGGTGTTCTCCCCCTAGGATCGCTAACTTCCTCTTGGAATCCTCCTTTTCAAACGGTGGCGTTTTGTCCGTTTTGCGACTCAAGGGTTGAGTCTGTCGCCCACTTTCTGTTTGAGTGCAGTGTCTACGCAGCGCCTAGATTGAAATGGCTAAAGCCCTTGTGTAGAAGTCTGGGAACAAGATCACATGTAGAAGCCCTACGTATACTGCGCTCTGATGCTCGCCCATTCTTTGCATGCTGCATGGCAAAATTTCTTGGCTGGGCTTGGCGTTTAAGATCTGCAAGAAAGCTACTGATCCAGTAATACCCTTTTTTGTCCAGATATTAGCGCAATCATTGGAATGATAGCTTAAATGTGTATTTTGTGTATTACTGTTTTTATTACGATTCCCTACGGTATTTTATATTATGCACCTTTGTAATGATTTTATTCTTTGTACTGCTTTTATGATATGTACCGTATCGAAATAAAGCTATACATACATTATTAGAGCGCTTTACGTGAGCAGCAGTTACTTTACACAAGGACACGTTCATTTTTTAACGAACAGGGAGGTCAAGTGATTTGCCCAAGATAACAGAATCTTGTGCAGATGCTGAGACTCGAACCCGTTTTCCCAGTATCATAGTTGGCAACTCTGGCCTAACGCCACATTCTCTCCTTCTGTCCTGAACCTCCGACTGCAAGGGCCCATCACGATTTTTTGAAAAACATTAAAAAACTATGGGGCATTTTACCAACAACTAGCGATATTTATCGCTAAATAAACTTAGCGACAATTTTTTTATCGCCGCGCTTCGCCGATTTTATCGCATAGATAACGTGCTATTAGCAACGTTTATCTCTAAAGCGATAAAATATACGGCGATAGTGGCGAAATGCGTGAATATAGCTGAGAATACAGCGATATTCACGCATTATCGCCAATAGGGTCTTAGCCTGAATATCCACCTTCCATCGGATATAAGGGCTAAGAACGGGTCTGAGCAGGCGTTTTGGAGATATTCGCGCTTAGCGCGAATATTTCCATCGCTACGCCTGCGTTGATGATAGGCGATAGCGATGTTAGGGACTGTTTTCTGTCGCTAACAGGTTGGGTACGCCCTCTTTGCATGTCATTAGCGATAAACATCGCTGACATGCAAAGCGGGCCCCAAACCGCTCGCTATCACCTGAAAGCTGCCGCTAACTGATGTTAGCGACAGCTTGCTAATAGGGCGATGAAATTATTGCCGCTTTGCGGCCGAAAACGGACACAAAAGCGGCGATAATTTCATTTCGCCTGCCTTGGTAATTTTCCCCCAACCCTTTGAACTAGTACCTCTCAGTGCTGTCCCATAATGTGCCGTATTAAAATATTGAAGTTTCAACATGTTGAAGAAATACACTTTTCACATATTTTATAAACCCTATCATATTTTATGTGATGTTGCATGATTTACACTGCAATGACTTTCAGAGCATTGCGCGGGCTGTGTGCTTGCCCATCTCAAAGCATGGTAGCTACAGCTCCTGCTGTTTAGAGCCCCTATCTCTGCAGTTACTGATCTTAGCTGGACCAATAGAAGGCGCGGTCAGCGGTATACCGGACATCTGTTTCCCCACTGGGTTCGGCAATGCAAGCGTAATCAGGACTGATTAGCTACTGGATCTGAACTCGGGAGCCGCGAGTTGGGTCTCTGGAAGCATCATTAACTGCGACACAGAGCATTATTAAGCAAGAATTTGAGGAATTCTTTTCCCCTTGGTTATATTTACCATCGGCAGGCAGTGGAGGCTCTGTCTGCCCTGTCTATTACATGGGCTGATGGACTTTAATGCAATGCTTATTTTTTTGACTTCCGAAATCAGATGAAATACGTGATATATCAAGTGTTTCCACTGAACTAGTTAATCCTCATTACCACCTTCCCTAGATGGGCTGCTCTAAGGGTTGCCCAAGCAAAGCTTGCACCTGTCTTTGTGAAACTTGACATGCTCTGAAGGTTTGGACTTTATTTGGTCTCTTGGAAAGCGCTTCAAAGCACTAAAAGGAAGCTATTCTCGTCTTCTTGTTTAAACTTGCAATTAGTCATTTTTTCCCCCCAATTGTCTGATGATCAGCCAACTGTGGTGACACAGTTCCAGTTTTGTTTTGATAATCTACTGCATGTTCCTGGTATGTTAAAGGGATTTCTATTTCTTCGTATAGTGTGTAGTTATTTGGAAAATCATCATGTTTCTGGAATATGCTACGCCGCCTAGTGTTGGGTCCGGATGATTGCACATTGTTGTCCTGGAAGAGTCTTCGAAGTATCACGAGATAGGTGGCTCCTCCCTTGGGCTACAGTGCGCATGGGCATCCTCTCCATGCTCAGATTGTTTTTTGCCATTGTCGCAGAGATGGAGATAGTAAAGTAAGAGATGTCCATGCAAAGAGTGAATGCTACAGCTGCGACAGGCACCGGGGAGGCGGGTGGGCGATATGAATGTCAGCAGCCCTACATGCCAGGAACAGATGCATACCGTTCGAGGCATGTGGGCTGCTGAATTCATATCTGTGCATAGAATGTATAGCAGTATCTCCCCTAGCGGTGGCTGCCTGTGCCAGCTGCAGCAGTCTGAAAAAGAGTTTTGAGAACAGCCTGTCTACAGCAGCTTGCTGTTTGGAATGTAAATCTACACAGTAGTGTTTGGTAAATGTATGTATGGTTGTCCATGTGGCTGCTCTACAAATTTCGTGTAAAGGAATATTTCCCAGGAAAGCCATGGATGGCCCTAGTTTGCGTGTAGAATGCGCCCTGGGGGAACTGTTAAGGTGCGTTTTGCCTTTAAGTAACATATCTGAATGCAGTTAACGATCCATCTGGCTATACCTGATTTAGAAATAGGGTTGCCTTTGTGTTGTGGTGAGAAAGCAACAAATAACTGTTTTGTCTTCGAAATGCCTTAGTTCTATCTATATAATATAGCAGAGCTCTTTTGACATCTAGAGTATGCAGGGCCCTTTCCGCAACTGTCTGTGGGTTTTGAAAGAACACCAGCAGGTCTATTGTTTGATTTATATGGAACTGGGATACCACTTTTGGCATGAATTTAGGGTTTGTTCTGAGAACTACTCTATTTGCATGTACTTGAATGAATGGCTCCTGAATAGTGAGGGCTTGCAGCTCACTAACTCTTCTAAGTGAAGTAATGGCAATAAGGAAAGCCACTTTCCAAGTAAGAAATTGTAGTTCGCATGAGTGTAGGGGTTCAAAAGGTGGTCCCATAATTCTGGTTAAAACGATGTTCAGATTCCAGACTTGTGAAGGTGGGTGCCTTGGGGGAATGACTCGTTTGAGTCCCTCCATAAATGCTTTAATTGCTGGCACTCAAAATAGTGAAAGGTGTTGCCTGTTTTGGAGATATGCTGCTAACGCAGCTAGATGTATCCTGATGGATGAGTAGGCTAAATTGCAACGTTGTAGGTGCAAGAGATAGCAAATGATGTTTTGTGTGGAAGTGTCTAATGGGTTTATGTCGTTGTTACTGCAGTAAATGACGAATTGTTTCCACTTCGCCGCATAACATGCCCTGATAGTGGGTCTTTTTGCCTCTTTGATAATATTCATGCAGTCTGGAGGCAAGTTTAGGTATCCAAACTCTAGGATCTCAGGAGCCAGATCGCCAGGTTCAGCTGTTGCGGGTCTGGGTGTTGGATTTCGCCATGGTTCTGAGTTAGAAGATTAGGTGTTAGTTGCAGTCTTTGATGAGGCACCACTGACAGTTCTAGGAATGTCGTGTACCATGGTTGTCTCGCCCATGTGGGAGCAACTAGGATAAGCGTTAGTGAATGTTGGCGCATTTTGCGTGACACTAGCGGTATTAGTGGAGCTGGGGGAAAAGCGTACGCAAATTTGCCTGACCAGTTCATCCATATCGCATTGCCCTGCGGCAAAGTACTGGCATTTTGCGTTTTCGCTTGTGGCAAACAGATCTATTTCCGGTTGTCCCCATTTCCGGAAGAATGGTTGGAGCACATTGGGGTGAATCTCTCATTCGTGCATCTGTTGACTGCGCCTGCTGAGCAGGTCGGCCATCTGATTGTCTTTGCCTGGGAGGTGTTCTGCCATGAGAAACATGTTCCTTTGAATTGCCCATTTCCACATGCTTTGAGCCAGATGCGACAGCTGTGGGGAGTGTGTCCCTCCTTGTTTTTTAATATAATACATCGCTGTCATGTTGTCCGTCCGGATCAACACAGTCTTCTTGCATAAGTGTTTTTTTAATGCTTTTAGTGCTAGGAAGATTGCCATCAACTCCAGAAGGTTGATATGCATTTTTTTCTGTTGTCTAGTCCATAGTCCCTGAACTGTGTAATGCAGGACATGGGCTCCCCAGCCTTGCAGGGATGTGTCCGCTGTCATCACTATTTGTGGGACAGGCTCTTGGAACAGTTGTCCTTTGCAAAGTTTTTGTGGATTCCACCAATGCAGAGAGTTGTGTGCTTGACTGGTCACCAACACTAGGTCCTATAATTGCCCTTGAGCCTGGTTCCACTGTTTTGTTAGGCATTCCTGAAGCGGACGCATGTGTAACCTGGCAAGAGGGACTATGAAAATGCACGAGGCCATCATGCCTATGAGTTGCATAAACACTTGAGCTGGCAATGAGTGATAGGGTGTGAACCTTTGGATTAACGTCTACATTTTGTTTATACGTGCTGCGTTCGGATATGCCTTTGCTGCTAGTGTATCTATTGTTGCTCCCAGGTACTGTTGGACGTGGGAGGGATGCAGGTACGACTTTGGGTAGTTCAGCGAGAAACCTAGACTGTGCAGGAGATGAATGGTTTTTGACATGTGGCTTGCACATTGCTGGGCCGATGGTGCTTGTATTAGCCAATCGTCCAGGCCTGGATATACATGAATGTTCTGTCTCCTGAGATACGCCGCCACTGTTGCTAGGTATTTTGTAAACACCCGTGGAGCTGTTGTTACACCGAATGGCAGGATTTTGAACTGGTAGTGTTGTCCTTGAATCGTAAACCTGAGATACTTTCTGTGAGGAGGGTGTATTGGTATATGAAAGTATGAGTCTTTGAGGTCTAAAGTTGCCAGGAAGTCTCCTTGCCGCAGCAATGGTAAGACTTGTTGCAGAGTGAGCATGTGAAAATGTTCCGATAAAATGTACTGGTTGAGGGGCCTGAGGTCCAATATTGGTCTGAGAGACCCGTCCTTTTTGGGAATGAGGAAGTATAGTGAGTATACTCCTGTTCCTTGATGTTGGGAGTGGGACTGGTTCTATGGCCCCCTTTTGTAGCCTACTGATGACCTCTTGCTGTAGTAATGTTATATGTTCCTGCGACATTGGACGGTGCACGGGTGGTATGTTGGGTGTTGACGTGAGTTCTAGGCAATAGCCATGTTGGATAATTTGCCTTACCCACCTGTCTGTAGTGATGTTTAACCAGACTGGCAGGAATTGTTGTAGTCTTCCCCCGACTGGTGTTATATGGTCTGGGGTAGTGGCAAGAAGTCACTGTTTGGTGTTAGTGGAGGATCTATTGGCATTGCCTCCACCACCCCTGCCCTTTGTGTTATTTCCTCTGTATCCACCTCTGTTTGTGTTTTTATTGTATGTGGATTGCGTATTAGTTTTGTAAGTGGAGGATTGCTGCGATGTGTTACCTCGCGCCATTCCTCTGTAACTTGAGCGACGAAAGGAGCCGCTGTGTTGTTTAGATTGAAGGGCTCCCATGGACTTTGCCGTTTCGTTGTCCTTTTTATTTTGTCCAGAATTGAGTCAACTGCTGGACCAAACAAAAAAATCTGGATTTATAGGGCGGTTAAGAATTGTGGCCTGTACTTCATTTTTAAATCCAGATATGCGAAGCCATGCGTGCCTTCTAAGCAGTACGCTTGTGTTAATAGATCTGGCAGCTGTATCTGCCGCGTCTAGAGCACAATTAATGGAGGCATTGGTGATGAGCTTTCCCTCTTGTATAAGTTCATCTGCCTGCTCTTTGTAAGGCTCGGGTAAATGTTGGAGAAGTCCCTCTAAAGTATCATAGTGTGCCCTGTCATATCTGGCTAGCAAGGCCTGTGTATTGCCTATTCTCCATGAGTTTGCTGCTTGAGCTGCTGCTCTTTTGCCTGATGCCTCTAAAATCTTAGACTCCTTGTCAGGAGGAGGAGCCTCTCCAGTGGTTTGTGAATTAGCACGCTTTAGTGCGTTGGATACCACCAATGAGTCTAAAGGCAGTTGTCCCCTGATGTATGTAGGGTCTACAGGTGCAGCCCTATACTTCTTCTCTATTCTAGGGTTGACATGTGCCCTAGCAGTGTCTTTGAAGATGTCATTTGCGTGCTTTAGGACGCCCTTTAACACGGGAGAGTATTGACACTTCTTTCTGATGTTGCCAGTGTGTCAAATAGAAAGTCCTCTTCTATAGCATCAGAATGCATGTCTACATTATGGTAGCTTGCAGCTTTGTCTATTAAGGAGTTACAAGCCACTGTGTCTTCTGTGGGTGATGGCTTAGTTGGGTATACAGTATGGTCTGTAATGGGTAGAGCCCCCTCATTGCCTGGCTCACCTCCATCCCCCCCATGGTTGTGTATTGGGGTCTACATATGGGTTTTGTATATCTCCAAAAACCCCTCTGCATCCTGATCTTAATCTAGGTTGTGGTCAGAGCGTGCAGGTGAGTGTGGTATGTATGGAGTAGCAGGCATAGCTGGAGAGAAAGGTTGGAAAAGAATATGAGAGGTAGCACAGTCTCTCTTCTTTTTTAGTGGTATTTTAGAAAAACCTTCACTTGGCACTGGTCTTTTCTTCCTTGTATAAACAGTCACTTTCCCAGTATTTGGGTCAATATATAGTTTTGACTGATCTTCTGTGGATGGGTCTGGATGGATGATCTCCTCTTTCACAGTTTTTTGCTTTGGCGCCGTCGTTTTTGGTTTTCCCTTTTTCGGTTCGATGCCTTTACTTGGTTCGACCGCTTTTGGTGCCTGGATCGGTTTTTGAGGCTTGCCAACAGGTTTTGTCCGTCCGACGTCCTTTACAGGTTTCACCACGGTTTTTGGACCGAGCGGTTTTGTCGGTTCGGTAACCTGTTTAGGTGTTAGAGGTGTCTTCGGAGCCTGCTGTTTTGGCTCGATGCCCCTTTTTGGATCGATGGGCTTCGGCTCGACCGATCTTGTGTGGTCTACTTTAGGTTTCTGTTTCGGTTTGACGACCGCCTTGGGCATAGCCCTTTTGTCTTCGTCGACACCCTTCTTTCCTTTTTCGACCGTTGGACCCGATTTGCTCGAGTCGACAGGCTTTGGCTTCGAGGTCGATTCGACGGCCCTTGGCTTTGAGATCGATTCGACGGCCCTTGGCTTCGAAGGTGTTGATGGATCGGTAGCCTTCGGGTCGACGCCCTTTGGCTTTATCACCTTCGGTTCGACGACGTTCGGTCCGAAGACTGTTGTGTCGATGAGTTTCAGTTTCGATGGGCCTGGCCTTAGAATACGTGTCTCAGAAGGCTCTTTTTGTATGTTCTTAGCCGGGCGGTATGGCGGGGCTGTAGAACCAGTATTTTGATCTTGGCTAAGGCCTGTTGGCGATGCCTCGACCCGAGTCTCTGATATTGGTGTATAGTCTGTATGGGGGGGTGTACTCACGGTTCGCCCCTCGTCGCCATCGAAGTCGTTTTCGACAGCTACGATATCTTGGTCGTATTCTTCGACATCGACGATTTCTTCGTCGTCGATATAATATTCAGAGTCGTGCTTGGAGAACTGATCTTCCTCTTGATCCGAGTCTTCGGCGTCAACCAGTTCTTCCTCGTCGCCGAAGATATTCTCGGGCTCTGGTGCCGGCCTCTGCATTTCTTGCCTTGCCGCCCGTCGATTCCGGATAGTCTTTTTGGACCGGAACTGGGCACAAGCTAGGCAATTGTCTTCATTGTGATCTGGAGACAAGCATTTGTTGCACACTGGATGTTTATCGGTGTGCGGGAACTTCGAGTTGCACTGCGGGCAGTACTTGAATGGGCTTCGTTCCATCGAACGTCGGTCCACGTGGCGTCAAGAAGGCCGAACGGCCCGATTCGACGACCGGAGTGCAAACTAATGTTAAAGAAGGTTATCGGTACCGATCGCAAACAATACCGACAAAACCGAAGGCCTTTTGCCTTTCAAAAAGTTATCTTGATTCCGAAGTTGGAGTGCTGGAAAGTATATCCGAACCCAATGGCGGAAAAAAACAATCTGAGCATGGAAAGGATGCCTATGCGCACTGTAGTCCAAGGGCGGAGCCACCTATCTCGTGATACTTCAAAGACTCTTCCAGGACAACAATGTGCAATCATCCGGACCCAACACTAGGCGGCGATCTATGCACAGATATGAATTCAGCAGCCCACATGTGTCAGACGAAGTCTTCCTCGGAATCTGATGCGATGATATAAGGGCCCACCTCTCGATACCTCCAATTCTGATTGTAATTATTACACAGAATATTGAAGTGATCAAGCGGGGGGAAAAGGGGAGTTGGGAAGGGAACAGCTGGGAGGGAGATCTGAAAAGGAAAAAGTTAGACACACACTAATACCTATTTACTTATATTTCAGTAAATTTTCCTTAATGCAAGCAGCAATCTAAGCATGGAGTTTTCATGTAAAACTAGATTCACTTCACAAAATTCTGTGGAATAATATCGCAATTAAACCTCTTGCAATTTGACCTTTAATACTAATTATTCTCCAAATGCTTGAAATTTCTTTGCACATAAAACATCTGTACTTTTCTGATAATAACTCTCTCAGAAAAAATAGCACGATTTACATTATCTTCTGTAATAGTATCAAAACCTTTAAACTTGTTCACATAGCACACAACTGTGTATTGCAAAACACTCTAATTTTGTCTTGTTATAGCTTCATAATCAAGTTACATGTAGAAAACATAAGCAAGAGATTTATCTTGTTTCTGTGCTAAAACAATAACTTTCTATTCGAAATATTATGTTGGGTTTACTTCATACCAAAAACATTGAAGATTTCTAATTCCTTAAATAACATGATATAAAAAACTGAAACAGCGTTTAAATCTTTCTTGCTCTTTAGATTCTGTAAATACAAAAAATAAAAACCTTTTTGTGCATTAAATCGCCTTCATACCTAAAGAGTACGACCTACTCTTAATTATAGGTTCATCTGCAAACTCTGGACCCCAAAGGAAGAAATTCCTCGAAGAAATCCGGTCCAAAACCACCTTCTCAAAGACTGCCGGAGAAGTTACCAACTCAAGAAGCTCCTCCGGAAAGGTCTGCTCCAGCGCGGCACACACAAATCTGCATCAAAGGGTTAAACAGCATACCAAAACACAGAGCCTGCCTGGAATCAACTTCCTTCTCAGAAATCTCCAGAATAGTGAGCACAGATCCTTGGGTGTGGTCACGTACATCAACGTAACCACACCCGCGTAATTTCCCCTGCTTGCGGCGTTGAAATGCGCCAGCATGCCAAATTGCACGCATCTCGCGGTACGCGGTTGCCAAAGTGCACGCATCTCGCGTACCCTGCCAAACCTCACTCATCTCGCGTACCCTGCCAAACCTCACTCATCTCGCGGACCATAGGGAATCAATGGAATTTTTAGGGCAAAATACATTTCCAAAGTTTAGCCTGCCCTAGCCCTATAACAAAGCAACCACCAATGTCCAGCAGGGGAAGACCCATGAGTCTTTCCACATAAACGTTTGGGACATGGCCGTAGGCCAAATGGGGCGGGCCCTAGACCGCAAGCGCCCCTGGGCCTGACAACATGCCTCGAACATTTGTGAAATAGCCCTAATGCTTTGTCTGCTGCCAGAAATGTAACCCATGAAGAGAACACCTCAGTCCTATATGCTTTGTGACCCTCAGCCACGACGGTAACCCCTCCACCCCTAAGCAAGAGACCAAGTTGCGATAGTTCCGGGGTGACCACAAATCTGAATTCTCAGTAATGTTAATTGCATCACCTGACATGATGAGTACAGAGACGATGTCACAATGGGAATTAATCCTTTGAAGTGTTCAAGCTTAACCTACAGCCAATACTTAGGAGATATCCACTCAGCTGAGGACCCTAACTCTACGGATGTCTTCAAGAAGGAGATGTGTAGGAGTCTCTGGGTATGCACGAGAGATTTACTCAGGTGATCCATTTAATAAGATCTCAATCTACTATCATTGGCTGCGCCATGTCGTATGGATTCCACCTTTACAGTAAGAACTGTGCGTTTGTTGGGCAACATAAACGTTGGGATTTGTGCCAGACTGATTACGTGCAACCCCGTAGAATATGTAGTTCCAGCTATCTCACTGTGCCACTATAAGCCCCACTAACCTACACAGGTGGCGAATGGCTTGAGTAACCTCAGAACATAACAACCAGGATCCCTCCCAGGAATCGTGGTAACAGATCTAGAATGTTTTCGGTAAGTCAGTAGTGTGCTCTCAGAGAGAGATATACAAGAAAGACACAAAGGGTCATTTTTAATATCAATTGACCCATCATTATTCTTGTATAAATTATACTTGCTGAAATGATTAATAAACAGAAACAGATAAAAGTGATTAGAAGTATAAGGACGGTGAAGAGAATGAAAATTCCACCATCAAACTAAAACACTGTATATGTGCTCGCATATAAGTACTGAGTATAGTGTACTCCTATTGTGTTCGATAACCTAGCTGTCCAAGGTGTGTGCGCTCTGCCAAGAATCCCCTACAGGAAGCTCTAACTCCCCTTTACCTGAAAGCAAAGTATGTAGGTCCCTTTCATGGTCAGATTTTGGACATCCCTCGGAGTGCGGAATTAGATGAGTACTTATAACAATGGCATCCATGCCTCCGTGTTGATGCCCCAGCTGAGCTGACATTGCTTATGGTCCCTGTGATAGCAAAGCAACCTTATGGACAAAATAATATTTGCACAAAGTTTGTCAGGACTTTGTATGAAATGTTCAAGGTGCAGTGATACTGTTCTTATGAAGTGGTTTTGTAAGAAAAGGGTAAACACCCCTTACTACGCCTCTGTTACCCTGCATGTTGTTTGAACTCATACCATTACCCTGCAAGTCATTACAACGACTTGCGGAGGGGGTGAGAAGGTGTTGGATTTGAAATACAACACCTTGCCTACTGTCCGCACAGACTGGAGTTGGAATAGTAAATTATACTATTCCAACATCCAGCGCCCTGCTCTGGGGGGCATACCATTACCCCTGTGGGTTAATGGTATGCGTTGTTACAACGCTGTCGTTGTAACAACCGCGTTGTAACACCATGCGGGGTGAGGGAAAGCAGAAAAAAGAGGCATATTCTATGTAAAGTAGTTTCCAAGAAACTAACCTTGCACTGTCATGCAAGCAAACGTGTGTCAAACGTCATTGTGTGAAGGAGAACGCAACGTAAGAAACAAATGTTTGTCAAAATGGCAGTGTTTTTTACCGGGCAAAATTGCGCAACATGACACTTCCACATGGTCATCCACCAGGATATCATCCTTCTAATACAGCAAGATGACTTAATAAGTGCCCTCAACCTAAACGACGCCTGCTTCCACACACAGATCCACCCCGCACATTGTTGGAAAGTCCAGTACGTGGTAAGTTGCCAGAATTTTTTGTTTAAGGTGCTACCCTCCTGGGGTCACCACAGCCCGTAGAGTGTTTCGAAAGTGTTTTGCACCCATCTATGGAGGAGTGGAATCCACATTTTCTATTACTTTGACGACTGGCTGATCAGGAGTGCAAACAAACAGCAATGGTTGGCTCAGACTAAAGCTACCATTGACCTTTTGCACTACTTAGGGTTTACCATCAAAATGGTACAGTGCCACCTGCAGCCTTTTCATGGTAAGCCTTTTTCTAGGAGCAGTTTTCACCCGAAGATCTCATCCCAGTTAAGCGAGGGTCCTAGCCTTCTATTTGTTACAGTCCCTTTTTCATCCAGATATTGGTCAGGAAAGTAATGTGCCTCCTGGGCATGATGGCCTCCTAAATTGCCATAGTTCCTCATGCCAGGTGTTTTTCAATATCACTTTTTTGAATTAGGATTGAGTACTTACATTTTTATTTATGGTTTTTCCTTTTTTTCTTTGTCTTACCAGTTTCCTTTGGTACTCTGTACAGCTAGATTTCATCTCTGGGAGATGAATGAAATGAAATGAATGAATGAAATGAAAATGAGTCTTTTATAGCGCATGGCTACCCGGAGGCATCCCAGCGCTTCAGCTACAACACAGGTCTGAAGGTGAAAGATGGAATACAGTTAGCAGTTGGTTTCCGGGGAAGAACCGGGAAAAAGCCATGTTTTTATTTTCTTACGGAATGTAAGATGATTGGATTCCTGATGAAGGGAGAGTGGCATAGAATTCCATAACTTTGAAGTGTTATGGGAAAAAAGGCATCCCCCAGAACGAGCCTTATGGATTCTATTGACTTCTGCCAGATTAAGAATATTGGAGCGGAGATTTCTGGACGATTTGTATGGTTTGATCAGGTTAGTAAGGATAGGGGGGCCTTTGCCTTGCAGACTTTTATGGGCAATACAGAGGGCCTTAAAGTGTACCCGTTCTTTTATCGGTAGCCAATGAAGTGATCTTAACGCTGGCTTGGCTGAGGAGCGATGGTTGGTGCTCGTCAGCAGTCTAGCTGCTGAGTTTTGGACTACCTGGAGTTTGCAGATCACAGAGGCCGGGGCTCCCAGATAGAGCGCATTGCCATAGTCCAGTCTGGACAAAATCATGGCTTGGACCAGGATCTTTTTGGCTCTGTCAGGCAGTTGAGGCAGGATTTTTCGTATAGATTCTAACAGGCCAAAGCAGGTGGCCGCAGATTTCCTGGCCTGTGCTTTGAAAGACAGGTCCTCGTCTAACCAGAATCCTAAACTCTTAATCACACTTTTTGGGGTTGGGGCAGCACCCATAGAAGAGGCCCATAACGTAGGGGAGTTGAATGAAGCCTTCCAAAGAACATAATAAAAGGGCAACTTAATCCACTGAAGCCTTTGGAAAGTGACTCTTAGCCAGTATATGAAAGTATATTACATTATTTACCACAGGTAAGAGTGCTTTTAGATGGCAAATTCATGGGAATCTTAAGCATGGATATAAAGATAACTGACTGAGAAGTTTTAGATTATCCTCAAGGTACATTACATTTATATAGCCTGAAGAATATGTATACACTTGTTAAGTGATATATCGAAGAATATATTATTGTCCAAAATCCATCAAAGCCAATTAGTTTGTCTCAAATTAAAATAATGAGATTCTTTAGTGCAGTTTGCAAAGTTATGGTACCACGTCTTGTTGAATTGTTCATCTAATTTCAGAGCAAACATCACAAAAGACCTTTCTTCACTTAAAAGTTAAAACTAAAATGACTAATCTGGCATTTTTGTTTTGTGTTCTATTTGATTTCTTTTTTACAGAAATGAAGAAGCAGCAACTGTAGATACTGCGAAACACATGTTGGCTGTACTGTAGTATTAATGCAGTGGACAAAGTCTGTTGGATACAACATCAATTTCATACAATTACATTTGGAGTTATTTCATTGTAGATTGGCATTTGATTGCTGGAACATATTGTGTATTTATTTATAATATCCCTACTAATTTAAAATGAACACAGTAAAATGGCATGAATAAATCTAATACAGAATTTAAGTGGATTTATGTATTTTGACTCTTCACCAATTATAACATTTATTGCTACAGTGCCTAATTACATCTGGCATAGATATGTCCAGGGACATTTTGCATGACACCTTTGGATAGCTCTGGAATGGAATCTTCCGTCACGGACTGGTCATTCTCTGGGCTAAAAATCATGGGCCTCATTTATGAGGCTGTGCGTCACTTTTACGCCGCCGGTGCGTCACTTTTTGTGACGCACCAGTGGCGTAAAAAAAGCGCCTTGTTGCGCCATATTTACAAAGTGACGCATCTAGGTAGATGCGTCACTTTGTAAACCCCTGCACCACATTATACCTGCACCAGGTATAATGTATGCAAGGGGGGCGTATTGACGCAAGGCAGGGTCAAAGAAGTGACGCAGTGAAATCTATGAGATTTCACTGCGTCACTTTTAGGACGCCGTTGCGTCAAAATCACAGCAGGCGTAAGACTGACACAGGCCTGCCCCATGTGAAAGGACGCATTGCTGGAGTTGCGTCACTTTTGTGACACACTCCAGCAATGCCTCACTTTTGCGCTTACAGATACGTCAGAAATACTGACGTATCTGTAACTCCTTGCGACATGATGCGTCATACATTAAATATGACGCATCAGGAATGTCGCAAGGAGTGTGCACTGAGAAGTGACGCATCGCTGCAATGCGTCATTTCTCATAAATGAGGCCCCATGAAACAGGCCTTGGAAGAGTGAAGCACAGAGAAAGTCCCGGTTTCCAAGGCGGACATGGTCTTGCAAAAATTCCAAAGGATATATGGATGGATTGCTTAACCAACAGGTCTGGAGAAACTGATACATGACCACACAACTCACACTCAGTAACTCACCTCTATTAAATGGCTACATTGCCAACCTGTACCCACACACCACTATATGCCAATACAACTATCATTTTGCATCCAAACACACAACAGTACACATTCTTTTATACACTTAAAACATAACTAGGTGAAGCGCCGCGGCTAGGGCGACTGACTCCGGAATCTGGGGGTCACGGTTCGATCCCTGACACCGGTGGCAGATTAGTCCAGCACCATGTGACTCTGGGCAATAGTTTGCTTAATCTTCCTGATGGCCCCCAGCGCCTAGAGACCCTAACGGGTGAGTGTGCGCTTTACAAAATGTGGATTATTATAATTACGTATTTGCTCATACACATCACATTGCAGGCTTACTCAATAAGAGGTGACAGACCCACCCTCATTTTACCACACAGCCTCAAATGTACACTAACACAGTCATTTGGAATTCCCTCAGTTGATTTCCCCAATGTTATTAAAATGTCACGAGTGATGTAATATGTGAAGTCATCAGCAGTGCATGATGGGGGTGTAAATCATGGTTATGTTACTGAACCGTAAATGGCATATTTTAGTATTTTTTGTTTTGTAACCATACTACATTCCAGTTCAAAAGTAAGTTTATCGAAGAAACATTAAAACATCAATACTTAATGCAATAAAACATGAGGAAGTATATAATGAACAGCATTAATTTAAATAAAACTGCACTTCAACTGTGGTTTCTCAAGTCAATTTTCCAAGTTTCTTTTAAACAGACATTATGGTGTTATGGGCTGATGTACTGATAACTTTGTTTTGTCAGTTATTTTGTTTATTATATTTAACTAGGAAATCTTTTTGAGCCTCAACCAATGTAAAATTGAAATCCCTGCTGTGCACTCATTTTGGCTTTGACTAGTAGGGAATAGGGGTAGACCGCAAGGCCTCGCAGACGAGGCCCTGCGCACCAATGTCGGCACGCAGCATTTCGCTGTGCATAGTACAGAGTGAGAGTGCAATCCTTTCTTTATGATCGTCTAGCAATCAGTGTGACCCGCCTTTGATTGTCTGAGTTAGACAAGAGACCAATGGTCTCAAGTTGTACACTGCAAGAGTAGGATCCAGGGCCTGTACTACCCCTCTGAAGCCTGGCCTCTCAAGTCTGTGAAAGTTACACCCAGTGGTTGTGTACCCGGCAGGTGTTATGAGCTCTTCCACAGCAACCATGCCCTGCACAATGGAATTTTGCTGCAGATGTTTTTTTAGCTGCGTAACCAAACCTGGATCATTGAATCCACGCTGGAGGGCTTCACTTGGCCCTGTGAATCCAGAGACTGAATGAGGATCCTGTGACAAAATTACATTTGTTCATTTTTTTATTTTAAACATAGGGTACAACCCCCCTCATATGGGGCTTGGGGTCAGGGTGTGCTCATCCTGTCACGTTGGGTGCCCTTTCATTTTTTTTTCCAGAGCCTCAGCAGCCTAAATCATTTCTCAAAAACTACTGAACTAAATTGAGAGAAAAAACACAAAAACCCTTAGTAAAGTTCTACCTTTGCGCCACTTTTGGTGTGGTTGGTTCAGCCATTTTATTCTGTATTGAGAAGTAAATAATCATATGAGAATTAAAATTGAAAATGGCACTTTTGGCCCCAGCTTGTTAGTCATGCATTAGGCTTAACCATAAATGACCCAATGTGGGTGAACTTTTTTTGTTAGAAAGTGTTTGGGCAGATAGGGTACTAGATTGGTATAAACTTAGAAAATTATACATTTGAAATGATCGACAGGGGACGGGATCTCAGAGTCTTTATTTCCTAATTTGATTCATGTTTTAACTTGCTCATTTTTTTATAAAAAGAATGTGGCAATGGCATAAAGGGTTCACAAAACATTATACTGTACGCATTAGCAGATTTTGGACTACTTTAAAATATTTTTTTAGCTGTTTATTTCTTAAATGTATACACATTTCAGCTTCTCCATATTCCTTCAGTCTATTTCCACTTAATTAATGCAAACGTCCACATACTTTCGAAGAATGAGAAACTGGCCACATGAAAGAAAACCCAATACTTTCACATTTTTAGTAACAAGATCAACATTTTCTGATAAAAAGGTGAATAATGCCTAATCAGGGCCACTGGACGTATGTCTGGAATAAGATTAGCTATATATTTTAATCACACATTGATGCAAACTGTTTCCATTTTGTTATAACTACGTGGCTTTCCTAAGAAATAAAAGCTACACAAATTCAGGAGATCCAATTCAAAATGTTATTTAAGAAAACTAAACATTTTATCTTGCATGGATGCACAGAAACTCCATATTTTTGACACTTTTCTTCCTTTCACCCCGAGTTACAAACCGTGTAAAACATGGTGTTGCATTCAACAGAAAAAAAGTACACTTCTTGTTATAAAATCATGTATAAAGGTAGGTAGTAGATTATAAGGCAAGAGCAGCAAATACATATTTAGACAGAACATGTTGCGTCTGCCCAATCATGTTTTTCAGCTGGCTCGGCCAAAGGTATCTTTCACTCAAAAGAAGGTAATTGCATTTACATTTCTATTTATTATACACACATTTAAGTGATTGGCATCACAGCTTCAGATCCCTAACCTCTGGAGAGGACGGTGAAGGGTTAGAAACTCTGAGTGGATGTAGGTAGGTAAGGCACGGAGTCTGACCAGAATCATACCGCAGCAGTTGAGCTAGAATTTGGCTTTCAGTAAGGGAGTGTTAGCTACCAAGATAGGAGGTGAATGTATTGAAAAGGGAACTGTTCTAGTATAAGGACACATTACGAGAAACCTGCAAGAGTTGCAGAATTCCAGGTGTACCTCTGGAAAATCTATATCCACATATTTTGACAGATACAATGCAGGCACAAGTGCAAATGCACCAGCTCGGTTTTTTCATGGTACAACACATGCTCTCTAAATAAACCAGTTTCACACATAATGGCTTTACTCCTGCTCTGGTCAGGAGTAAAAAAAAACACTGACATTTTTCAGGATGGTTCGAGGTTGTAGCTAAGTTGCTGATAAACCACAAATGTGCGAGTCTTCGGATGTTCCTAAATGCACAGGGTATTACCAACCAATAACACTCACTGCCCCTTCCCCCCCCAACCCCCTGCTCCCAGATGTACTCACATGAAAACCATTGTATAACCAAATCTATTTCAAAGGGTAAAATCAACTTTTACGAATTAGAAAAAAGGGTTTGTACATATAAAAAAAGACTATTTTAAGGTGAAATTCATATCTGTGTACACAAATAGCTTCGAGAATCAATTCCCTGGTGCATGTCAAACCACTACAGCTTTTGTATGGTTTTGACGTCAATAAAGAGCAGTGCAGTGGAAACAAAACGTATATTAGATTCCGAATCCATAAAAAACATAGGGGCAGGTGCCACCTTCATCAGTCCCATTCTGCCACTTTGCATATCGACAAAGCTGCACTGTTTCTACCTTCACTGTAGTCACCGGGATTTAGGAACGGCTTGACCGTCTTGGTGAACGTGCTAGAGAGAGTACACAGCTTAGATCTGCTTTCAACACTGTAGAATGAGACTGTCTGACCTGTGTAATCAACAAAGACCCCCACTTTGTTCGGTTTTGCACCCACCGTGAGTTGGGCATTTTTCTCCAGAGAGATGCTTTTATATTTATCATTATATAAAGACAATCCCCAGCGTCTTGTACTAAGTATGCCATTTTCATCCTCCTCAAGAACCCCCAAACTCCAACTCGTCTTGGTGTTCACGTCTACTTCCCAGTAGTGTTTTCCACTTGTGAATCCCTCACTTCCTAACACAATCATATTTGTGTGAAAATTCTCTGGGTTGTTGGGTGATGGTTGCTCTCCATCACCAGGACGTGGCCTCACACTCTTACGGTCTGCAGGCACAATGAAGTGGGCTGAAGCAGTGTTGGGATCCAAAGTGACATCATCTGGAGAAAGAGAAAGCAATAAGAGTTAAAACCAGAGATGAACTAGCTTTATTCAATAGCCGTAAATGAGAAAACACTGCTAAATGAACTTACAATAGACATGTAGGGATCTCTGACCCTCCACTGCAAGTGCAGTAGGGTGGTGCAGGCAAAACATATCTCATAGAAGTGGGCATGGATACCCAGGAGTAGCTTTATAAACTAAGACAATTGGAAGTCGATTACAAATAATAGGTGCAAAGCTTTGTGAAGAGGAATTTAATTTAGGCAACTACAAGTAGCAAAGTAGAAATTGATCAGACAGGTTGGTATGGACTGATACATTTGTCGTGCGCTTTTTATGGGAAACCATATTTTTCACAGACTGCCTGCAAATGGTGTGAAGAAAAAACATTAGAACACGAGACTCAATGATATACATTTTTCAAAGGTGTGTGCTGCATCTGATTTATTCCACAGCTTGTCATCTGCTCATTCGGACAGCAGGCACTCCCAAAAAAGAGTTGAATATTGATGACATTCAGAAACTACTGTCATTGAGCAACGAGTTCTCCAACGAAGAGAGGGCACAATCTTGTAGATACCATGAGGCTTTTCCCATATGAGATCTATATATCATAGAGTAACCTGGGCTTTTTGCAGTTTGTACACATCATTTTGATTAAACTTTTTATATAGTCTTCAATGGAGTTGACTACTTAGACCAATAATCGTTTTCTATGTAAGATGTTCATTACAAACTTTGTCCCTAAAAATAATTATTTTGCCTGCCTTGTTAAACAGGGTTGGTATCTGACAAGAGATATTCCCCTTCAATCAGATGTTTGGTTTGGTGGATCCAATAGTGAGGCAAGTCATAATGTGATGCGAGTTGGAAAAACAGAAGTGCTTAACTATAGCCTATGTGCAATTGCATAGGTGCTTGACTTGAGATCTAAAGGTATGGGCATTCGATGTTTGTGTTTTCTTAAGAGGTTTAGTTGGATGTTGCTGGATTCACTGACTTTGATAGTAGATATGCTTAATGATAAATGAGATATGTCAAGGGGAAGTGTAAGAAATTGGGTAATTAGTTGAGAAGGGTGAGAGTCCCACTCAAATAATAAACACATTCCTTTCCAAGGTGAATCACAAAAGGTCCTAAATAAACCTGTGCTTAATCCTTTGGTAGTTTGGCCAAAATGGTCAGCCTTAACTCACAAGCAATGTGTAAAGTATTTATGCTTCACTCGAACAGTAATAAAGTGTAAACACAACACAAGAAAAATCCCACACCAATTTAGACAAATAATCAAAGAAATAATAATTTAAAGCTACAACAACAAAAATTGAATCAGTGGAAACAAAGACATGCAATTTTAAAGATTTAAATGAAAATAGTGCCAAAAAGCACAAAGTGACAACACTGGTTATCTGATTATACCGGACCCGGAGAAAGTCACAACTTCAAGCCGACCGCAATGGATAGTTGGCCAGGCACAGGGACTAAGGGGCATATTATCAAGCAAGGCGATAAAATGATCGCTGCTTTAGCAGCAGAAAACTGCAGCTAAAGCTGCATTAATGCGCTTATCGCTGCTTTAGCGGTCGTTTTCTGCCGCTAAAGTGGCAATAATTTTAACGCCCGTCCTTGACAATATGCCCCTAAATTAGGCCCACTGAACTAGAGTAGTGTAAATCCTTGTTACATAGCAATGCGGAGTCCTGTGTCGAGGATGCGCAGCAGAGCCGATACGAGGTCCTGGGGTGGAGATGCACTGCACAGCAGCACAATTACGGGGAGCTGAGCACCTGCGATGCGCAGTCCTGCATCAATATCGATGCTGTAGATGAGGGGCTTGTGATGCAAAGTCCTGCATCGGGAATGCATCACACAGCAGTCCCAATGCAGAATTTTGCAAATTGATATGTCGTGCTGCATCAGTTCCGCTGGGACCACAGATGAACTGGCAAAGCATCTTCATGCCCACGTCCAAGGGTCCAGGACTTAGATGGTACAACTTTGGATGGCAGGACTCACAGAGTCCTGGTGTAAATTGTAAATGTAAATTGATACTTGTACAGCGCACTACTCACCCGCAAGGGTCTCAAGGCGCTTGTACGAATACCGCTGTGGAACCCATCCTGGCTTTCCCTGTGAGGCGTCCACTCCTGGGCACCCCCAAGGTGGAGGCCAGGCATCCTTAGCGTTGTGGGGGCCGATGTGGAGATTAAGCAAGCTATTGCCCAGAGATGCAGAGTGGGACTCCATGATTGGAATAGGCACCGAGGCGAGAATTATCAGGTCCGTGGAATTTTGGCCCAAGACCCGCCGAGGCGGGGAATTGGACCCTGGTCCCGGGCTAGACTTCTGCATCAGGGTCTGCCGCTCTAATCATTGAGCCACACTTCTCCACTAGTGGGTACAAGGCTGTCAAAGACGGCTCTGTCCCTGATGCTCTGATCAGGAGGCCAGCCAACTAGCACTTGGAGTCATTCTGGTGGCCCTGGGTTCAAGATACAGGTCCAGCTCTTCTTTCTCAGGCAGGAGGTCAGCAAAGCAAGACAGCAGAGTGGCAGTCTTTCTTGCAGCAAAGCAGTCCTTCTTCTGGGTCTTCCAGGGGTCAGGGTGTGTACTGAAATGTGGGTTCTGAGGATGCAATAATTATGTCTGATGTACACTTTGATGTAGACATTTCTAAAGAATTCTCTTTTAAGTCCTTGAAGTTTACTACCTCCCCTGGCCTGTCTCCAAGTTGGCTGCAGTAACAATGCAGTGGTGAAAAGTGATTTGTGTGTAGGCAGGGCACAGCCTATTCACTTGCAAGAGGGGCTGTGCCCTGCACCGCCACTCCATCCTGCAAATTGATGGCAAATCCAGGCACACCTAATCCATCTATTGTGTAGCTATGTGGGTGGATTAAAAAAAGTCCAAATGTCAATTGGATACAGTCATGTTACCCAGTAACAGGCTGCAGACACCAAACAGTTAGGGCAGTAAAATGTCAATTTTCTAAAAGTGGAATTTTCAAAATTATAATTTCAAAAATGACTTTACCATTAAAGAGGATTTTTAATTACAATTTCTCAGACACCAACATGACATTCCTATCTGCTCCCAATTGCACGTTATTACTTCTTAAATGTAATTAGTTAACACAATGTTATCCTATGGGAGAGGTAGGCCAAGAGTTTTTCACTACCCGGATATGTAAAACTTAAACGTACAAGTCCAACTTTTAAAATCTCTTGTACCCTGTCCTGTGTGCTGTATAGGGCCTATCCAAGGGGTGGCATCGGTGTATTAAAAAGGAAGGATTGGGTCTGCCATAAGGTTTATCTTGCCAGGTCGAAATGGCAGCTTAAACTGCCCAAACAAATTGCAATGGCAGGCCTTAGACATGTTTAATGGCTACTTAAGTGGGCGATGCAATAAGTGCTGCAGGGCCACTGGTAGTATTTAATTTACAGGACCTGGGTATATGTTGTTCCACTTTACTAGGTACTTACAAGTAAATGAAATGTGGCATTCGGGTGTAAGACGATTTTCACCATGTTTAAAGGAGAGAGCACAAGCATCAAGCACTGGTAAAATGCAGAGTCCTAAAAAGCCAACAAAAATGGGTTCAGAAAACAGGTGGGTGAAGTTTGGGGATGACCCTGCGAAAAGGGCCGAGTCCAACACAGTGCGACATTAGATGTTTTAAAGAATTCTATGGATTATGTTAATTACTATGTAAGCATCTGTTCTAGGCATGTATAGCTGTAGATTCACAATCTTTGCCTACTCCTGCCATCTAGTGTTGGGTCCGGATGTTTGCAAATTGTTTTTCTTCTAAGAGGTTTTTTCCAGTCACAAGGTAAGGGGACTCCTCCTTTCAGTGATAATGTGCATGGGCATTGACTCCACTGTTAGATTGCTTTCCCGCAAGAGGGTGAGAATGGAGTAAATAGGTGTAGTATAGAGATAACCATGCGTGTATAATATGAATAATAATATAACTGCCACAACCCTAACAGTCCGGGGAGAAAGGAGGGCGCATGTGTATCTACAGCTCTACATGCCAAGAACAGATGACTACAAGGTAAGTAACATAATCTGATTGAGGCATGTGTGCTGTAGATACACATGCTTTGCATAGACTGTACAGCAGTACTCTCCCAAAGCTAACCAGTATGCATTGCAGTTTTTTGAAACAGTGTTCTTAGGGCTGCCTTTCCTACATTAGCTTGTTGACGTGCTAATACATCCACACAATAGTGTTTGGTAAATGTGTCTGGTGTAGATCATGTAACTGCTTTACACATGTCAGCTAAAGGAATGTTACCTAAAAAGGCCATGGATGCTCCTATTTTACGTGTAGAATGTGCTCTAAGAGTTATAGACAAAAGCATTTTGGCTTTGATATAACATGTTTGAATACATAGAACAATCCGTCTACAAATACCAGATTTAGAGATAGGTTTCCCTTTATGAGGGGGAGCAAAGGCAACACAAAGTTGTTTTGCGAAAACAAAAATTCTTCTATCAATATAATACAATAAAGCTCTTTTGACATCCAATGTCTCTTTCTGCTACAGAATCAGGTTGAGGAAAGAACACAGGTAACTCAACCGGTGGGTTAATATGAAAGGCAGAAACTAGTTTTTGAAGGAACTTTGACTTAGGGTGAATAACTACTTTGTCTCGATGGAGTTAAAAACATGGTTTTTATAGGGTTAATGCCTGAATCTAATTAATATGACTTAGTGAAGCAATCAAGAAAGCAACCTTCCAAGAAAGGAATTGCAGTGGGCAATTGTGTAGCGGTTCAAAAGGTGACCCATATTTCTTGTTAGAACAATACTAAGGTTATGTGCAGCTGCAGGTGGAATTAGTAGTGATAGCACTCTTTCAAGGCTTTACAAAAAGGCTTTAACTACTGGCACCTTGAAGCAAGACAAGTGTTGTCTATTTTGAGGATATGCAGCTACTGATGCAAGGTGTAGTCTTATAGGTGTGTATGCAAGGCCTGCTCTTTGTAGATGCAACAGATAACAAATAATTTGTTGTATAAAAGCCTCCTGTGGTTTAATTGTTAGGTTATTACAATACATAACAAACCTTTCCCACTTTGCAGCATAGCATTCTTTAGATGTAGGTTTTCATACTTCTTTAAGAATTGACATGCAATCTGATGGTAGATTTAGGTATCCAAACGCTATGACTTCAGGAGCCAAATTGCTAGGTTAAGTTGCTTGGGATTTGGATGTCTGATTTTTTTTCATGGTTCTGAGAGAAAAGGCTTTATGTGAGGTAAAGGTTTAGGTGTGGAACTACTGAAAGTTCTAGAAGTGTGGTGAACCATCGTTGATGAGCTCATATGGAAGCTATCAAAATGAGGGTGAGAAATGATTGCCTGAGCTTACGAACCAGAAATTAAAGAAGAGAGAGAGAGACGGAAAAGCATAAGCAAATGTCCTTGAGGAGTTCATCCATAGGGCACTGCCTTTTGATAGCAGGTCTGGGAACCTAGAGGAAACGTTTGGGCATTTTGAGTTCTGAGCTGTTGCAAACAGATCTATTTAACCCCAATTTGTGGAAGTATGGGAGGAGGACTTGGGGAGGAGTTCCCACTCGGAGACTTGTTGCTGCACCCTGCTGAGGAGGTTGGAATGGCGTTGGTGCAAACACCCTCGCACCGCTCAAGTCACCCTTTAACAGCCACACCAGCAAGAAAACCACCTGGTTCACCGAAGACCTCCAGGCATCCAAAAGAACATGCCGAAAATTGGAGAAGAACTGGCTCCGTGAACTATCACCGGACAGCTACACAGCCCACAAGAACACCACCCGCAGACACCATCAACTCATCAGAGCCGCCAAGAGGTACTCCTTCAAGGACCGCCTAGCTAACAACTCACACAACAGCAAGGAGCTCTTCAACATCGTGAAGGAACTCTCAAACACCAACAACATCACGCCTTCGCAAGACCTGTGCGACTCACTGGCCACCTTCTTCCACTGCAAGATCGCCGACATCTGCGACAGCTTCAGCTCCACAACCACCCCGACAACCACCACCCCCACAACCACCAACTGCCTGCTATCCTGGACCAGCATCAACGACGAGGACAACAGCAAGATCATGAACACCATTCACTCCGGATCACCATTAGACCCATGCCCTCACCACATCTTCAACAAAGCCAGCACAGCCAACGCACCCCATCTCCGGAGAGTAATCAACATCTCCTTCGAGACAGCAACCTTCCCTGAGAGCTGGAAGCACGCCGAGATCAACGCCTTACTCAAAAAACCTAAGGCGGACCCCAAACCTCAAGAACTTCCGACCCATCTCCCTGCATCCATTACCGGCGTAGGTCACCGAGAAAATCGTCAACAAACAACTGACCCGCTACCTCGAGGAGAACAACATGACATCAGGATCCTGTTTGACAACGGAGAAACAGCTGCCCTCATCCTCCTGGATCTGTCAGCCACCTTCAACACGGTCTGCCACAACACACTATGAACACGCTTACACAACGCGGGAATCCAAGAGAAGGCCCTGGACTGGACCACATCGTTCCTCTCTCTGGCAGAACCCGGAGCGTCCGCCTCCCCCCGCCCGCTCCAAGGCCACCGAGAACATCTGCGTGGTACCCCAGGGCTCTTCCCTCAGCCCAACGCTATTCAACATCTACATGGCACCCCTCGCCCATGTCTCCCGACAGCACGACCTCAACATCATCTCCTACACCGACGACACCCCGTTGATCATCTCCCTCACTAAAAACCCTCACACCGCCAAAACCAACCTCCACCAAGGAAAGAAGGACGTCGCTGAATGGATGAAGAACAGCCAACTGAAGCTGAACTCAGACAAGACGGAGGTCCTCATCCTCGGCCCCACCCCCTCAGCCTGGGAAGACTTCTGGTGGCCGACAACACTGGGAACAGCACTGACACCGACCGACCACGCAGGCAACCTAGGGGTCATCCTCGACGCCACCCTCTCTATGATTAAGCAGGTCAACACCGTCTCCTCATCCTGCCTCAACACCCTCCAAAATGCTCCGCAGGATCTTCAAGTGGATCCCCACTGAAACGAGAAAAACAGTCATCCAGGCCCTCGTCACCAGCAGGCTGGACTACGTAAACGCCTCTATGCAGGAATGTCGGCCAAGCTCCTGAGACAGCTGCAACGCATCCAGAACGCCTCGGCACGCCTGGTCCTCGACATCCCCCGCCGCAGCCACATCACCCCGCCACCTGAGAGACCTACACTGGCTCCCCGTCAAGAAGAGGGTAACCTTCAAGCTCCTCCTCCATGCACACAAAGCTCTCCACAACACCGGCCCAGCATACTTCAACAGACGACTCTGCTTCCACACCCCCCCCAGCGCTTTGAGACCCTAACTGGTATGTAGTGCGCTTTATAAGTGTCTGGATTGATGGATTGGCTAATTAGTTGTCCGTCCCTGGACGACTGATGTTCTGCTCGCAGTTGGATTTTGTGATGTATTGCCCAATGCCAAATGGTCTGAGAGGCAAGATAACTTTAGAGAGTGTGTGTCCCTCTGTTTTTGTATATACTACATAGTTGTCATATTGTCCGTCCGGAGTAGGTCCGGAGTAGGACAAGTTTCCCCATCAGGTGAGGCAGAATGCTTTTAGCGCTAGGTCAGCAGCTAGATGTTCTAGGTAGTTAATGTGGAGACTCTTGTGTTTGGTGTCACATAGACCCTGATGTTAGATGTTGTAGATGGGCACCCCACCATGTAAGGGATGCGTCCGCTGTGAGCACGATCTGTGGAATAGAGTCGATAAAACACTGCCTTTTTTATAAACTTTGTGTGTTCCGTCACTGCAGAGAGCGATTGGTGCGGCTGTCTTCTAACAGTAGATCTTTTAAATTACCCAGCGATTGATTCCATTGATGTGCTAAGCATTCCTGTAGAGGGCACATGTTTTTGATCTTGCATGAGGTACTATGGCAATTCATGATGCCACCATCCCTAAAAGTTGCATGAAATTTATCACTGTTAGATAATGGTTGCTTTGGGATTGTAGTAGCAGTGCTTGCAAATTGTGAATCCTGGTTGAATTGGGATAGGCTAAACCTGCTTGAGTGTCGAGCATGGCTCCTAGAAAAGTTTGCAGTTGCACGGGTTGGAGATGGGATTTTTGTGCACTGACTGTAAATCCCAATTGAGGAAGAAGATTTATTGTAATTTGAGTGTATTGTAAACACTTGAGATGTGTGTTGGCTTTGATGAGCCAATCGCCTAGATCTGGAAAGACATTCATTTGTTGTCTTCTTAGAAGGACTGCTATTACTGCTAGATATTTGGTAAACACTCTGGGTGCAGTAGTTAATCCAAATGGGAGTACTTTGAATTGATAGTGCTAACACAAATTTGAGGACTTTGCGACATGCTGGGTGAATAGGGATGTGAAAGTATGGGCCCTTTAAGTCTAGTGTTGACAAAGTCGTCCTGCTGTAATAGGGGAAGCACCTGTTGAAGTGTGACCATATGGAAGTGTTGCGATAGTATTTATAAGTTTAGAGGTCGGAGATCTAAGATTGGTCATAGACTACTGCCTTTTTTTGGGAGTAGGAAGTAAAGTGAGCAAACCCCAGTCCCTTGGTGTAGTATTTTAACTGGTTCTATAGCTCCCTTTGTTAGAAGTGCTTGTACTTCCTGTTTGAGCAGTTGTTGGTGCTCTAGAGAGAGTTTGTGAGTATGAGGTGGAATATTGGGAGGATTGCTGGTGAGCTCTAGGCAATAATCATGTTAGATACTGTCCAACACCCATTTGTCTGATGTTATTGATTGCCAAATCGGAAGAAATTGATGCAGTCTTCCCCCGGCAGGTGAATGATGATCGATGGGAATTGTTGTCAAGCCACTGCTTGTTGGGAGATAGAGAGGTGCCTTTTGGTGTCTCTCTCTGCCTTTAAATGAGCCTCCCCCATGAAATAAGCGGCAAAAGGAGCCTCTGTTAGAGGGTGACTGTAGTGCTCCCATGGATTTTGCCACTTCAGAGTCTTTTTCAATTTTTCAAGTGCTTCATCCAGTTTTGGGCCAAAAAGATATTCCTTGTCAAATGGAGCATTAATTATTGTTTGCTGTACTTCTGGCTTAAACCCAGAGATTCATAACTATTTGTGTCTTCTTAGGAGAATACTGGTGTTAACTCTTCTGGCTGCAATATCAACAGCATCTATGCACACCTAATAGAAGAATTGGAAATTAGTTTCCCCACCTGCACTAGCTCCTGCCCTCTTTTTCTATGCTCCTCTGGGGAATATTGGAATAAGTCTTCCATTTCGTCCCTGTTGTACCCAGCCAAAAAACATTGTGTATTAGCTATGTGCCAATGGTTGGCTGATTGTGCAGCCACTCTTTTGCCCGAGGCATCTATCAACTTGAACTCCTTGTCTGGCAGTGCTGCATCACCTGAAGTATGTGAATTTGCTCTTTTATGAGCATTGGACACAAGTAAGAAATCTAAATACGCTGTCCCTTAAAAAAAATTGGGTCAGATGGCGGGGTTTATATATATTTTTTTATCAACCATGGGTTTTATTAGACGTGCCCTCAATGGATCTTTAAAAGTGTCTTTAGCATGCCTCGCCATACCTTTCAACACAGGTAACAACTATGTTGTCTAATGTGTGTTCCCTAATGTTTCGATTAAGAAATCTTTTTACAAAGATTCCTTGGATGCACTGGCAATTAAGTTCTGATATGAAGTGTTGTCATCAGGAGGGGAAGATTTAGAAGGGTATAGATCTGGGTCCGTGTCTGTAGGCGGATCTATATTATAATCATTTCATGTGTCTGTTGGTAGCTGTTGTCCATAAGTGCCATCCCCAGCTCCTCCATCAGGATCTGCACAACAAGAGCCCTGTGGTGTGATGTTTAGAGGGTCTGATGGTGGTATAATAGGTACTGGTGAAGATGGTGGCGCAGTATGAGGAATGGGGTGAAGAGGGCTAGTAGCCATGTGCTTCTTGTTAAGAGGGATTTTATACCCATGTCCATTTTGCTTTTGGAGGATGGTATCACTGGCTTAGCTGTAATATGTCCAGTGTCTGGATATATATAGATTTTCTTTGTTTTGGATCCAGCTATTGTTGCATTTGATGTTTTCAGTATTTCCTACAGAGGTTTTTGAGAAGCATCTTTCAGTTTCGGCCCCGAGCTGGATTTGTCCCTTTTGTCTTTCGAAACCAATCTTTTAGGTGACAAAGGTTTGGTATCTTGACTCGAGCCGGAAGGCTTGATGTTCGCTTTTGGTATCGAATCGGAGGGCAGGGTGTTGGAAGCAGAATATCTGTGCCTACCATGGCCGAATGACAGTGGTGGCCGAAAGTCTTATGTTTAGTGGAAGCGGGTTTTGTGGGCAAAGGGGCTTTGGTACTCACAGCACCTTGACTGCCTGGAAAATCATGGGACTCCAGTTCTATCTCCAGCTCAGAGTCAGAGTTTGAGTCTTGGATGGAGAAGTCTTCATCTTCTTCCGCAATGGACGTTTCCATCTCTGCCAGTTCGATATCTTCTCCAAAGATATCAAGGGGTGTCTTCGAATCTTTAACGCTGCATTTCCTTCTGTCGAGCCAGACAGTCTCAGAGGGTCTTTTTCAAGCAAAACGATGAAAGCAGGCGTCACAATCTTTTTCCTTGTGCTACGGAGACAGGCACAGGTTACAGACTTTGTGAAGATTGTTGTGCGGATATTTGGAGTGGTACCAAGGGCAGAATTGAACTTGAGTCTGTTCCACTGATAGATTATTCAGTGATGTTTGTTTGAGTAGAAGTGAATAAATGGGCTAGGCCAGAAGGCCTCGGTAGGAGTTTTCTCAATCCAACTAGGAAATGTTTTCGAGAGGCAGAGGATGGGAAACACGTTTGAAACAATACCGAAGCGGGTATAGTGAGTTGCGTACAGAAGGGATCACAACAAAAGGTCTTGAACCAGAGCACAGCAAACCTCGTTCAAACCTGATGGTGGAAAGAAACAATTTAACGATGGAGTCGATGCCTATGTGCTTCATCACCAAAAGGAGGGGTCACATTACCTCGTGACTGGAAAAGACTTCTTTGAAGAAAATGAACTTGCAGATATACGGACCCAACCGTAGATGGCAGGAGTATGTAAAACATGTATCTACAGCTCACATGCCTCAAACATATCTTCTTTAACAAAACACAAAATATAAAGCACTCAGTGGTGATCACAAAGTGCAAATATTACCACAAAAGTCAGGTGATGAGGATGTTCAGCCACAAATGACCAAAGTAACACTTAGTAAGTAGGGAGCAAAAAATCATTTTTATCTACAAAACACTTAGGGTATTATATGGGCTATGCATAGCCTTTTTTGTGCCATTTATGCTCTTACGTTTGCTCCGGTGGAGTACTAGGTTCTTGGATTACAAGTTGTCCTTTTGAGTACGAAAAGCAACTTCAGTTCCAATCCAGTGATTAAATATGCTAGTTTAATGAAACAAGGCAGATCTTTGGCCCGGGTTGCTTGACTCAATTGAGTTTATGCAGGAAAATTTAGGAAAATTGCTCTGCTCAGTAGATGGTCATGGAAATGAGAGGAAGGAATGATCTATTCTTGGCCAAAGGGTAGGTTGGTGCAGATAAAACAGAAGTGCATACTAGTGAGTGTTTTTGTGTTTGTTACCAGAAAGGCTTAAGTTATGTGATACTTGTTCTGAGAAAGATGCAGAAACCATCTGTGCCTTGGTTCTCCAAAGATCAGTAGGAGGGAAGGAAATCTTTAAGAATACTGCAGAAGAAGCGGAGACAGAAAACTTCTGCTCCCAAACTAGACTGTTGTAGGGCAGCTAGAACACTACAGAAGAAAAATCTTCAATGCTAAGGTAACACATTTACAATCTTATCAACATGCTAACAACCACCCTACACAGCTTTTTGAATTGGTCTTAGCTGGTAATAATCTCCCAGACAGATTAAAAAATCATGTTGTTATATTGGAAGAATCCACTGAGCAATTGCGGTCTAAAATGCCACTTTGTTTTCAGACTAGGTTGCAGTACGGAAACTGCCTTGCTACAGGTCATGGACACAATCATTGATTTTGGCGGGTCGTAAGTTTTTGTTCTTGTTGACGTATCTGCTGCATTTGATATAGTGACTCCCCTGATGCTCACTGAGACCATTAAGGAATGGATTGGCATTGGGTGTGTGGCTAAGTTGCTCCAGGGATGATGCCCGCATCCTGACCTCACCGCAGCATACATGTGCTCCTTTCCACATGAGGCAAATAAGTAACTCCCCTGACCCTTCAGGAACCATGGTAGCTGCTTGAACAGGATCGATGTGGCCTGCTTGGACCACGCTGCCACTGCCTGGGGAGAAGTTGAAGGCCCAGACCACCTCGGAGGCCCCTCAGCAACAGGGGCCGCAGGCGACCCTTTGGCCGTGGTAGAAGATTCTCTGCTGGGCCCTACTCTCCCCCTCACCACGACTGACTGCTGAGGAGCCGCCTGTGTCCTGTGTGGCGATCGGGTCACGCCCCGCTGCGGCGGCCTAAGGCGGGCCTGACCCTACACCGCAGTTTCCTGGTGACTGCGCCTGGAGGCCATGGAGAGACCCGGTCAAGAGGAGCAGAGACCAACATTTCCGGAGGCTCTGGGCTGGCAGCTTGGCCTCGCCGTCTACTGGGGAGTTTGCGGCTGGACAAGAAGCCTGCAGACTGGGGCCATGCGGCACCCCCACTTCCCCGGACATGGGTGATGATTGTCGCCGGCAGGCCTGGGTGGGAGCCCTACAGTGAACGGGTACAGAGGGGGGCAGGAGACCTGGCTGGCACCATGACCTTTGCTCTCCTCTTGTTGTCCTGACGGGTGCCTATCCTTCTTGTTACACCTCCACCCCCCACATACTGCACAGATGCTGGCCTCTCCTTCCCCTCTGATCAGCGGTGGCACACGTGCAGATCGGTGAGACCCGATTGGCGCTCTTGTCACACAAGTTACTTACCTTAACGATATATCAGTTATAAACATTAGTAGTTATAGATTTGTTACCTTAGAATTACCCTCAGGCGTCAGACTGGATCCAGAAACTTTTCGGCAGCAGTACCCCTGTGCGTTGGAAGGTGGCGTTGTGTGGCTCCGCGTCCGTCGTTGGCGTCGTGGTCGCCGGGATGATGTTGCGGCAGTGCACTGCCCTCGCTGCCGACATCAGTTCTGTACACAACTTTCCGCACAAGGAACGCAGAGCCATGCAAAATACTGACCACTGGTGCCTTAAAACTAGGACCCTGAAAGGGATGACCTTAACCCTAGAAATCAGTTCACAGAACGGGGAGGATGGGTGGGGTGGTAAGGAATCTATCGCTACTAATGTTTCTTACAGATATATTGTAACCAAAGGTAAGTAACTTGCGCATCTGAAAGAAACATGTAGTGATAGATTCCTCACCTTAGACTAGGTATCCCAGCAGTACCAACCTCGGTGGTGGGTCTGTGGACCAAGATCACACCAGAAAGTCATGGAGAACAGAACGGCCAAAGAAGCCGTCTCTCCAGATTTGGCTGTCCAGGCACTAATGCTTGGTAAACGTGTGCAGCGAGGCCCACATAGCTGCCTGACAGATGTCATGCAAGGTTACTCCCCGTCCCAAATCAGAGGTGGCTGCCGTCGCCCTGGTAGAATGGGCGCGCAGCTCAACCGGAGGCTCCTTTTTAGCCAAAGAATAACAAGCCATTATGCACAGAATGACCCACTGAGAGATGGTCCACTTGTGCACGGCCCAACCTTTCTTGGCGCCCATGTAGCCAACAAAGAGTTGGTCATTGTTGGACCTGTCAGCCTTAGGGTGGCCTTCCCCTACCTTTTTTGCCCTTTAGCCTCCCATTTTTACCTTACCTTTTGTTGGACTTAGGACTCTGGGCGCCTCACCACTGCTAAACAGTGCTGAGGTGCAGGCGCTCTCCCCTAAAACCTTGTGAGGCTGGCATATCTGCCACAAGCCACTGCTACTGCAGTAAGGCTTAATCCTCCATAGGCTAACATTGGGAACCTCCCCTTATGGGATAACTTCTGACAGGGACCTAATAAGTCTGTAATACTGATAGCCTGCCTGGGTTGGGAGGTGGGAGTGGTGATTCACACCTTCTTCCCTGGGATGAGCTGTGATGGGCTGCCCACTGTAGCCTTAACGGCCCGTCTCTCGTCACTGTGACACCTAGATCAGGGAAGGCAGGGAACATACCAGAACTCCCTGGACTCTTCCCGAAGCCCCTGCCCCCAACCCTTCCAGAGACTTCCACCACTTTCTAGCTCCTGGACTGTAGAATATATAAGGGAGGGTCCTGGCCTCACATTCTTGTTACACCCTGGACTAAGAAGAAGAAACTCTGCTGCGCTAGGAGGATTGCCACTCTGCTGGAGCTGACTGTTCCTAGGAACTGCTGTCCTGTGGTGCTTGAGCTGCTGAATGACCTTTGCACCCTGAACCCTGTCTCTGCAGTACTGGGCGTGGGAGACCACTTCTTACACCCCTAAATCATTGCAGCTGTTGGAAGACACTGACTGTGTTGCATAGCGCTGTGGGGGACTTGAAGCGCTATGCCCCAATGATTATCATTGCCGCCTGGGGCTCTTGAGGAACTACAGAAGCGCTGTGTGGCCGTCATCTGCACATTGTTGGAAGCAGCGCTGTTTATGCCAACTCGCCGCCGCAGGCCTGAACTGAGGGAACCCTTTGAAGCTGCTCCTCAGATCACCCCCCCCCCTGGAGCCCTGTGCGCGGGTGCATCACAAACGGGACTGCCGCTGCTCTGGGACCTTATTGTGCTGGGAGGGCTTCATTTGTACTGAGTAGCGCTGTGGCCAAGAGCACTGTGTGGCCGTGACCCGTGTACCGTTGAAGGAGGCTCTGTCTAGGTACATACTCCGCCGCTGACCGGGATTGCGGAGATATTTAAATTTGCCTCCTGTAATCACCGCCGTGGCCCGGGAGCTACGGGAGCCCTGGGCGCGTCATCCCAAGCATCAGGAGACGCCCGCTAGGATTGGTGCGACGCCAGCCCTAGGCCGCGCTGGGATTGGTTGCCGGAGTCCCGTAGCATCATCGGCCTGCCGCTCCCTCATTAGACTAGCTTTGAGGACTTCCCCAACTTTGACCGGGCCAGGAAGAGTTACACCGACGCTGGAGAGTTCCCCCGGAGGAAAGAAGAGCTCCCCCGATGGTGTCCGGCTCAACCTCCAACCGCAGGTAATGGACAGCGTGTACCGTTAAGCTGCTGTGTGGAGGAGGTTGGCGGGAGTGAGTGGTAGGCGGCGGGGACGGCCCTCCTGTCTAAGGAGTGCCAGTGACTGCCCTAAAGTGAATTGCGGGGCTGCTGGGGACTATTGGGAGGGCGGCCTTTGTTTTCAACACAGCCCGGCCGGGGGACCCTGTACAACTTTGCCACAAGCCTGCGGAAGATCACAGCTGCGCCTGCTAAACCCTCCGTGCCCCACATTCCCGCATGTTGTTGTCATCACGGCTGGGAAGACGGCGTTACGGGGACTGCGGGCCCTGTAATCCCAAAAACGGCAACACGCATTGTTCCAGAGTGACAGGTGCCCATACCCCCAAACAACTTCCAACCAAAAGGGAAAAGTGCATAGTCTATGGACCTTAAGGGACATTTACCACCTCGTATTTGTGGCCAACTCCTTGGAGACTTTCCTTGTGGGACACGTCCTACTGTGCTGACTATTCTTGAACCTGGCACAATTTCTAGAGGAGGATAAATGTACCTTCTTGATGTGAAACTGGATTTATGTGATTGTTGATTTTGGCCTGGACATTGTATTTACCTGCTTTTGGTTTCCGCACAATTTTTAGATAAAGATAATCTTATTTTTATATAAAACTGGTGTGGTGTTCCTTTTGTGGGTGTTTTTACTGTGTTACGGTTGTGTGTTGCACTAATACTTTACACATTGCCTCTGAAGTTACGCCTTTGCTCCTCTACGCCAAGCTACCAGGTCGGAAGCGGTGGTCCCTACTTGGACTAGGGTGCATACCCCTGCCAACTAGAGACCCCAGTTCTAACAGTCATCCGCCCAGAACTGTTGAGTGCGGTTCAGGTAGAATGAGAACGCACGTTTTGGATCCAGACAGTGGAGCCTTTCTTCCTCTTTTGAGGGATGCGGAAAGAAAGTGGGCAAAGTGATGGCCCGTCCGATGTGAAAGGCAGAGACAACCTTTGGAAGAAAAGATGGACGAGTCCTTGGAACACCTTTGTCCGGATGGACAGAGAGAAAGGGAGGTTTAGACGAAAGAGCCTGGAGCTCACTCACTCTTCTGGCAGAGGCGATGGCAATCAGGAAAGTAGTCCTTAAAGTGAGAAGATGAAGAGGACAGTTGTAAAGTGTCTCAAAGGGAGCACACATCAGATATGTCAGAACCAGGTTCAAGTTCCACTGAGGCATTATGAAAGGAACAGTAGGGAAAAGAAGCGTAATGCCTTTGAAGAATCTACTTACGACTTTTAAAGGGAAGGCTGATCTGGAAGCCGTAAAAAGGCTGAAATGGCCGAGAGATAGCCCTTGATAGTGCACAGAGCAGAGCCCTGCTGGGCCAAATAAAGTAGGAATAGAAGGACCTCTGAAAGAGGGGCAAAAAGGCGTTCCACAGCCTTAGCTGTGCACCATGCCACAAACGTATTCCACCTGCAGGCGCATACCGTCTTAGTGGAGGGCAGGTTTGGGTGGAGGACAGTCCCCTGGTGCTGCACCAGAAGATACTCACGAAGAGGCAGTCGAATTAGGGGAGCGAGGGCCATGCTGAGTAGCTTGGGATACCATACTCTTCGAGCCCAGTCCAGAGCCACAAAAATGACTTGGGCCAGGTGGCGCTTGATCTTCAGCACTCTGGATAGAAGTGGTATAGGCGCACAAGTTACTTACTTGTGTAATGATCTATCTGTAAGAGACATTAGTTAGTGATAGATTCCTTCCCTTAGAATATCCCCAGGCATCAGACTGGATCCAGAAAGTTTTTTCGTCCACAGTACACCTGCACGTCGGTAGGCATCATCGTACAGCTTTGCGTACGTCTCTGGCATTGTAGTCGCTGAGATGACATCGCGGAAGCTACTTAGACGCGCCCACGCGTCAGTTCTGCACACGACTTTCCGTGCCAGGAACACAGAGCATTGCAAGATACTGGCCAAAGAAGCCGTCTCTCCGGACTTGACTGTCAAGGCAATAATGCTTAGTAAAAGTGTGCAGCGAGGCCCACTTGGCTGCCTGACAGATGTCTTGCAGGGAGACACCACGTCCCAATGCAGTAGTAGCTGCTGTCACCCTGGTAGAATGGGCGCGCAACACCACCGGAGGTTCCTTTTTAGCCAGAGAATAGCAGGCTTTGATACACAAGACGACTCAGCGAGAGATAGTCCTCTTGTGTACAGCCCAGTCTTACTTGGTACCCATGTAGCTAACAAAGAGCTGGTCATCCACCAGGAACTGTTGTGTGCGATTTAAGTAAAATGAAAACGCACTTTTTGGGTCCAGACGGTGGAGCCTCTCTTTTTCTCTGGAAGGGTGCGGAGGCGGAAAGAAAGTGGGCAAGGTGATAGTCTGCCCAATGTGAAAAGCAGTGACAACTTTTGACAAGAAGGAAGGACGAGTGTGAAGCACAACCTTGTCCGGATGGACCGACAGAAAAGGAGGCTTACAAGAAAGAGCCTGGAGCTCACTCACGCACCTAGTGGAGGCAATGGCAACCAGGAAAGCAGACTTCAAAGTCAACAAATGAAGAGGACAGTTGTGGAGCGTCTCAAAAGGAGTGTACATCAAAAAAGTAAGTATCAGATTCAAGTTCCACTACGGCATCACAAACAGAATAGGAGGGAAAAGGTGAGTAATGCCTTTGAGAAATCTATTAACAACAGGGGACTTGAAAAGAGAGGGCTGATCAGGAAATCTGAGAAAGGCCAATATTGCAGAAAGGTATCCCTTGATAGTGCCCAGAGCAGAGCTAAAGAAAGAAGGAACAAAGGGACCTCGGAAAGAGGGACAGAAAGACGATCGACAGCCTTTGCTGTGCACCATGCCACAAATTTGTTCCACCTGCAGGCGTATACCGATTTAGTGGAGGGACGCCTGGCTGCCAGAATGACATCACAGACTTCAGGAGGCAAGTCAAACTGAATCAACTGTCGGTGCTCAATATCCACCCATGTAGGTGGAGGCTAGACCGGTTTGGGTGGAGGACTGTCCCCTGCTGCTGCGACAGAAGATCCTCCCGAAGAGGCAGTCAGATCGGGGGATCCACGCTCATACTGAGTAGCTCGGGATACCAAACTCTTCGAGCCCAGTCCGGTGCCACAAGAATGACTTGGGCCAGGTCACGCCTGATCTTCTTCAGCACTCTGGGCAGAAGTGGCATAGGCAGAAAGGCGTACAATAGACAGCAGCTGCACTTGCGACGAAAAGCGTCGCCAAGCGAGTGCCGCCTTGGAAATTCCAATGCATAGAGCAGCTGACATTGCGCATTGGCAAATAGATCTAACCACGGCTCTCCCCACTGTCAAAAGAGACCTTGCATCACCTCCGAGTGAAGACGCCATTCGTGATCCATCAGGCACCGGCAGCTAAGTTTGTCCGCCCTGGCGTTCAAAGAACATCCCAGGTGTTGAACCGTCAATGAAATGCCTTGACGTTCCAGCCGTGTCCAGAGGCGCAGAGCCTCCTGACATAGGGTTTGTTGCAATACCACATGGCGATGGTGTTGTCTGTGAACACCTGCAGCACCTTCCCCTTGACAGAGGTAAGGAATTACTTCAGTGCAAGTAGGATCGCCCAAAGCTCCAGAAGATTGATATGGAGCCTGCACTCTGCCGGAGACCAGAGGCCTCTGATCTCCGCCTCTCCCATGTGGCTGCCCCATCCCAGGAGGGACGAATCCATCACCACTGTGTGCTCCGGTTGGGAAAGGGAGAGGGATCAGGCGATGACCCAGTGCTGATTTGTGAGCCACTACTGCAATTGATGTCTAGTGCCCTCGAGATCTGGATGTAGTCGGACAGGTTCGCCTGATGCTGCGCCCACTGGAACTTCAGGTCCCACTGCAGAGCCCGCATATGTCATCTGGCATGGTTGGTGAGCAGGATGTAGGAGGAAATGAGGCCCAGCAGCCTAAATGTCGCCCTGACCGAAACCCGTGACAAGGGCTGAAAGATCAGAATCATAGCAGGAATGTTCCGGACTCACTGTTCGGGAGGATAGACCAGAAACTGCACTGTGTCCTGAACCGCTGTGATGAAGAGGAGCTTTTGAGAGGGAATCCGGTGCAACCTCGGCACGTTTATGGAGAACCCCAGCAAATGCAGGAGGTCCGCCGTAGTCTGGAGGTGTTAAATGTCTGCCTGGGACGAGCCCGCCTTCAACAGCCAGTCGTCGAGATACGGGAAGAATGAAACCCCTGATCTGCGCAGATGAGCTGCGACCACCGCCATCACTTGTAAGGCAGAAGAATAGCACGGTGAACTGAAAAAGCTCCTGCCCTACCATGAATCACAGGTATTGCCGGTGGGCCAGCAGGATGGTGATATGAAAATAAGCATCATGCAGGTCCAACGCTACCAACCAGTCTTGCGGGTCGAGGGCAGATAAGACCTGAGCAAGTGTGAGCATCTTGAACTTCTCCTTTCGGAGGAGGCGATTGACATCCTGAAGGTCCGAGATAGGAAGCAGGCCTTTGTCCTTCTTTGAAAGCAAGAAGTAGTGGGAGTAACAACCACAACCTACTTCTGGTGTCGGAACGCGCTCCATGGCCCCCTTGGCCAAGAGGGCCATAACTTCCTACTGGAGAAGTGTCAAGTGA
Source organism: Lissotriton vulgaris (assembly GCF_964263255.1). Classification (NCBI taxonomy): domain Eukaryota; kingdom Metazoa; phylum Chordata; class Amphibia; order Caudata; family Salamandridae; genus Lissotriton; species Lissotriton vulgaris. The sequence goes on from NC_141693.1 coordinate 1,901,726,489, forward strand.
TCCCCTGACATGCGGTGGTACTGTGGTGGCATGGCTGGAGGGATAGTCTCGAAGGGGAAGGAGTTGCCCCTTTGGGCAAGTTGCAGAACCCACTTGTCTGATGTGATGGTGCGCCAGTGGTGGAGGTGATGGCGAATCCTGCCACCCACTGGCGTCTGGTGGGCCTGAAACACCAGACTAGGAAGGTTTGGAGGCAGTGGCTGCAGGGGGAGTGATGAACCGAACCGCACCCTGCCCCATGACCCGCCTCCGCGGGTCGCACGTCCACGTCCACGGCTGCGCTGAGACTGTTGCTGTGCAGGCCTGTGACTCTGAAACAAATGTGCTTGGGTGCCCCTTCCTTGACCACGAAAGGAGCAAAAAGGCCCAGCGAGTCAGCAGTGTCAAGACCACAACGGATGGTGAACTTGGCTGTGTCTCTCCCCTCAGCAATAGCTTGGGAAAGTAGTGTCCGAGCCTTCACTGGACACTGAGGCAGCACTTGTGCAACTGTATCCCACACAGAATGGGAAAAACAGCCCAAGAGACATGCGGTGTTCACAGAAAGCAGGCCTGAACCGGCAGAAGAGAGGTGAGCTGTGAGGTGCTGGGAGAGAAACGGGTCACCTGGGGCCGCCCGGGGCCAAGCGATGTCATCAGGCCACGTTCTTGTCCGCAGGAGCCCCTGTGTTGTGCCTGGACCAGGTCCCCAAAAGAACGTCTGAGAGTACATTGTGGTAAAGGGCAGCAGCAGCTCCGTAGAAGCAGAAGCTAGCCGATGCACCATTCTCAGGAGGTTAGTCCTGATGGCCTCAGTAGGGAGCTCAAGGTGGAGAGCCTCGGCAACCCTTCTCAACACCATAGAATATGATCCACCCTCCTCCGTAGCCATGGTAGAAGTAGTCAGTGTGCCAGGTTCCGAAGCCTAACTCTGGTCACCTGCATCCCCCGGATCCTCCTCCCAGTCCGGGTCTGACTCGCATTGGACTACGAGAGGGTCTTCAGACCCCTCCCAGTCCTCCCCGTCCTCCATAGCCTGTGGAACAGGTGAAACATACGGAACATACGGAGGTGGGTGGACAAAGGGAAAGAAATTCCCAAACAGCGTCAGAATCGGCATCGGTAGACCCCCTTCCGGCACCTGTCCCATGCCGGGGACAGCGTCGGCTGGGTCTGCGGCCAGCGACGTCGGTGGAGGTCATACAGGGCCAACCGGCATGGACAGGAATCCAGACCTGTATCCATGGTGGTCCCTCAGAATCGACGCTGGAATCGTTGACGACGTCGGGCCAGAGCTGGTGACATCAAACAACAAGGACCCACAGCTGGGCACGCGCAGCCGTATGGTCCGCAGACACATGCCATGGCTGACAGGAACTCTTGCAGCTGGGCCGGAGTCGCCGATGGACCCGGAAAGGGCGTGTAGGCCATCGGCAACTGCATAGGCTCCACTGGAACCACAGGGGCAGCGCTAGCTGCACCCTTAACCGCATCGCGCAACTGGGGAAGGCGACGACGATTCAGAGTCGTCGTGGTAGCACCCCAGGCAGTAGAGACACTCACTGTGCGGGTCCGTCACTGACATCGTCTGGGGACAGGCCGCACAGGACTTAAAACCGGGCATCCCTAGATACCTGTAGAGTGATATATACTTGAAAACAGAGACACAAAGTCCCCAAAAACTCTGTCAAGAAATGACTTGGGGTACCGCTCTCTCCGGAACAGACGTCAACTTGCATGGGCACATTTAAGTAGCTCCAGCGATGTCATCTCGCCGACTACGACGCCAGCAACGTACACGGAGCCGTAGGATGATGCCTATCAACGCGCAGAGGTACTGCTGATGAAGTTTGACACCTGGGGATATTCTAAGGTAAGGAATCTATCACTAACATGTCTCTTTCAGATGGATAGGTGTATAGTAGACCACAATTCCACTCGTGACGAAAAGCGTCGCCTAGCAAGTGCCGCCTTGAAAATTCCAACGCGCAGAACTGATGACATTGCACGTTCTCTTCGGTGGCGAATAGATCCAACCAAGGCTCTCGCAACTGCTGAAAGAGACCTTCCGCCACGTCCGACTTCAGACGCCATTCGTGACCCATCATGTACCGGTGGCTGAGTTAGTCTGCCCTGGCGTTCAGAGAACCTGCCAGGTGGTGAACCACCAGGGAAACACCTGGTGTTCCAGCCAAGTGGAGAAGTGGAGAAGTGTGGCTCAGGGGTTAGAGGCGGCAGACCCGGAAGCTGAGATCGGCCCTGGACCAGGGTTCAATTCCCCGCCTCGACGGGGCTTGGGCTCAATAATTCCACGGACTCGATAATTCTCGCTCCGGTGCCTCCTCGACTCACGGGTTCACACTCTGCGACTCTGGGCAATAGCTTGCTTAATCTCCACAACGGCCCCTCGCGGCGGGATGCCTGGCTTTCACCTTGTGGATACCCTGCCGGGGTTATCTCACAGGGGAATACCAGGACGGGTTCCCTAAGCAAGCGCTTAGATGCCTGCGATGTGGGCGGTTTGCGCTATATAAATACATGTACATTTACATTTACATTTACATGTACAAGTCCAGAGATGCAGAGCCTCCTGACATAGGGTCCACGACCCACCCCGCCCTGGTTGTTGCAGTACCATATGGTGGTGGTGTTGTCCGTGAACACCGGCACCACTCTTCCCCCAACAGAGGAAAGGAATGCCTTCAGTGCAAGCCGGATTCCCCAAAGCTCCAGAAGGTTGATGTGGAGCCTGGACTCCGCCGAATACCACATTCCTCTGATCTCTGCCTCTCCCATGTGGCTGACCCATCCCAGAAGGGAAGCGTCAGTCACAACTGTATGCTCCGGATAGGGATTGGATCTGCTCTTGACCCAATCGCGATTTGTGAGCCACCACTGCAATTCGTGCAGTGCCCTCTGAGATCTGGAAGTGATTGGACAGGTTGCACTGATGCTGCGCCCACTGGAACTTCAGGTCCCACTGCAGAGCCCGCACATGCAATCTGGCATGATTCACTAGCAGGATGCAGGAGGCCATCAGGCCCAGGAGCCTGAGGGTTGAGGTAATATAAATTTTATGGTCAAGTTGTGTTCCCTAGCGAGTACCCCACCGACTCCATGTACGAGTTAAAAGTGCATGTAACTTCCCTCCTGTGTCAGCTATGAAGACGCAAATACATTTGCGTCCAACGTTAACATGTCCTCTTTCAGACCCACCATGAATGGGTTGAATGGTCCGTTCCTAAGTATGCTATGCCAACGTCTTTTTGTAGTGTACTCCTACGTTTTTTCAGCTCTGGCTGAAGTAGGCCCTGAATCTCTGCCACCGAGCCTCTTTTCTGGCTTCTGACTCCGAGAAATCTCTGCCCAGGCAGCCCCTGTACTCGTGAACTCTGACTTACTTTCAGCGCGGCCCCTCGCGCTCGGCTCAGCCCGCTGCCTGCCAAGATTGACTATAACCTTCGAGTTATCTGTTTCCCTCCCCGAAAATACATTCCTGCCTGCTAGCTTCAGTAAACATCCTTCCTCAGCTACAGGGCTAAAGGGCCGACCTGTCTCTGTGCAAGTAATTCATAGCTTCGTTGCCATGCTTCCATGGAAGGCCCCATGCCCCCACGCTTCTCATACAGACACCCAGGCGCTTATACACGCACTCACAACAAGTATAGAATAGCTTCTGCTCTAGAGACCTTTCTGCCCAGATAGCTTAGTTCCTAAACATCAGATATCAGATATGATAGAAGCACAAGTTGATCTGACATGCCAGACTTCTGTCTCTTTCCGTCAGTGTAAATGTCAAGTCCCCTGCACCCCTCCAATTACACGTCATGCAGCTGCGCGCGCATCCAAGCTTCCGATTTCTGCTGACATTGCCACATTTTCTGTTAGTGCCACCCCTTTGTGACACCTATCAGTGACGTTTCCAGAACACACCTCTAGTTCAAGCCTCTTGATTACGCACATGTACCACGTGTATACTGTTATCTTGTCTTCTCTCAGCTGTTACGCCTTCTATACTGTTTCCAATGATGCAAAATAAGTATATAAGCTATGTACTGTTAATAAAATGTGAGCGCGTTCATCTATCCCTTCTGACACCCTGTGTGGTGGTCAGAACATGATATCTTGGTCATGACCATTCCTTTTTAAGGAATAAAAACCCTTAGAACTCTAACACCACGGACTCTGTCTTTTTTCACCCGATCTGAGTTATTATTGATTAAGTACTTACCTGCATAGAAATTAAGAGAGTAAATTAATTATTTACATCATTTTGGCGCCCGAACAGGGACCCCTCCCCCACCTCACGCGCCGGTTGGCGCATTGCAAGCTCTGTCCCCTGCCATCAGTTAGAAGGAACATACGCGTACCGGCAGGATTTCCTGCATCTCCCTCTGACCCACGGAGGTGACGAAGACTGCGATCAGTGCCCAGACGAGGCGGTGAGGAGTGCGGAGGATCCCGACCAGAGCCTAGCCGAAAGAAGCAAGGTCCGAGGTGTCAAGAGGCCCACCAGGTTTCCGAAGTTTTCCGAAAATTCCCGAAGTTTTCCGAAGTTTTCCGAAGTATCGAGTCGAGTCCAGTCGAGTTTTCCGAGGCCTTCTGTTTCCGTGCTTCCCGGTGAGTACCATCGCTGGGTCGTATCTAGACGGGTTTGGGTACGCAAGTCCGGTCTGCACTGTTTTTAGGCAGTGTATCTGTACTGTTCAGCAGTATATCTAGTATTCCGAATTTCTGAATTTTTGCACTGTTACAACAGTGTATCTGTACTGTTTAGCAGTACATCTAGTATAGTGGGGTAGTCATCTATGTTTTAAATGTTTTTGTGATTAATGTCGTGGTATGAATGTGATTGTTTTCCTTGTGCATTATTGTGTTTTCTTGTATAAATAGTTACATTCAGAATTAAGTATCAAGGATCGAGCATTTCAGCATCAAGTAGGCACAATGCCGTTTTTCAACAAGTTAAAGCAGATAGGAACTAGGAAAGGGATGTTAGAGGAAGAAATTCCGATCCCCCCTAGGGACACTCCAGGTAATTTCATGTATAACAAACATGGCATAGACGCCATATTGTATCTAGAGTTATGGACCGATTATACCAAGCACCTAGAGGAAAGATACCGATGGCCAGTTAACGGAACATGGGATGCCGAGTGCATCATAAAGGTAGAAGAAGCATTACGGAAAAAGAAAGCCAGACAATCTCAGAAAGACGCCATAGAATTTTGGCGTAAGGAATCACATAAACGTGCTGAAAGAGCACTCCGTAGAGAAGACAGACTTAAAGAATCAGAAAAGGCCCAAGAAAACGAATTAGTTATTGAAGGAATTCGAGTAAAATCAGAACAAATAGATCGCATCCGAAATAGCCAAGTGAACAACATGTATCTTTTGGCCGAGGGTACACCTGACGCCATTTCAGAAATACCGAAAAATTTGCCGTCACCATTAGTTCCAACTAAAGTAATGCACAAGACTACTAAAGACATATTCCTAAATTCATACTTAGACGATGTAGCACCAGCTTACACCAATCTGCCTGTTCGTGCCCTGCCTACTGACAGGGACGGGGGTGGCACTCCACCCCCAGGTCACGTTCCGCCGGTACCGCAACAGACCTCCCCCGTTCCGCCAGCCCCGCCACTTCCCGTACTTAAAACTGACCTATCGAAAACACGTTTGCCTGATCCACCTAAACGACAAGTTCAAGTTCAGATACAGACTCCACAGGGAGGTAATGTACAAGCGTCCGCTTCAGGAGGTGCGACCGCGGGTCCTCAGACCCCGCCACCAACTCACAGATTCAATCTCAGAGATATGCAGAGTCCTCTCACGTACAGGTCTCCCCACTCCTCTACTTCATCCCGCCTTGACGCATTAAAGGAAAACATGTCAGTTTGCAGATATGATCCAGTACCCGGAAAGGACGATTTAATGATATTGGCATCATTACGGTTAAGATCTGCTACTGATAGCTTGTTATGCTATGCAGGAATGAAGGAGCGTCTAGACAGAATATATGAGTTTGTTCAGACAGGAAAGGACCCTGACAGTATTAAGGATGCCATGGAGAAACAGAAAGTTGGCATGCAAGCGCTGATACTACGATTTTTCATAAATTGTCTAATAAGAGAACGAGACAGGCCCGGAACAGATCAGAGTGAATTAGATGCATTGAACAAGTGGGGTCAAAATATAGCTGATGGAAAACATGACAGACAGAATTGCATAGACTCTATGTACAAGAAAATTAGGAAAGCAGTGATAGCAGTACACCAGAAAGAGAAAGAAAAGGCTTCCTCCGAGGAGGAAGAAGAACAGGAAGAATACGAAAGAAATGTAGGAACAATAGCATATGTAGGTGAGGGAACTTACCTTAGGAAGGGTATCCGTCCGGAGAGCAAGAGAGTTTTCTTCTCTGCCTTGACAAACCAGAATTCTGCTGAGCATCAGTTCCAGGAAACTGATAAACGGCTTCGAGATCGAGTTGGGTACCACGTACTCAATTCTATGGATGAACAAGAACTAGCCCGATCAGCTGTATCATGGGCCGAAAATGCAGACATATATAATGATGACACAGTAGCGCAGACATTTCTGAACCTCTCCCCCGACGAACAGAAATTAGCAGGTGTATATATGATTCAGCACCTTCTCATTAAATACAGAAAACATTATTCCGATCCAGGTCCCTTACACGAGACACTAGAAGCACTACTGATGGATAGATGGAGAGGTCTAAGCACTAAATTAATTCAAATAATTCTAGAACAACGACACAGATATGATACCTTTGTAAGCTCTGAATATGTTCCCGCCCCACCTCCAGAAAGAAAAATGTACCACATGCAATGCGGGGGTGGTATTGAAAGTCAGAACCCCTTACGAGAAGTGCACCCTGTTATGGGTGAGGATAAAACCTTGAAACGCGTGTATGTACACACGCCTCTGACTAAATTAGAACTGTTAGAAATGAAGAAACTAGTACCATGCCATGATAAAGACCCTGCAGGTTTCCATAGAGAGCTTAAAGACATGTTATTAATGGGGGATTACACGTATGATGATATCATGAAAATGTTGAAGGTATTATTGCCTACGGGTATATTCGAGAAATTAAAGGAAAAGGAATGGGAGGTGGGAGACACAAAGATTGCCTGGGCAGAAATAGAGGAAGAAGAAAAGAAACGGGTCCCAGGGTTAGGCCTTGGGGACAAAACTAAAGCATTACCAGGTTTGATAGTACAGGTCCTGCCCAGATTATTGACAACTAGAAAGGAGGATTGGGATGCAATCTCGTCCTGTAAACAGAAACATGATGAAGATACTAGTGACTTCTATTCAAGATTCGAGAAATGTTTTATTATTAATAGTGGCCTCCAGCCAAGTAGCGAGTCGTACCCACATCTTTTTGTATCAAAGTTAGTCGAGAATTCCCTACCGTTAGTTAAAAATAGAGTGTACAAGGTCGAGAGTACATGGCAAGCAAATACGCCATCCCAGATGTTACAAATGTTACAATATCATCAGAACAGAATTAGAGAAGAACAAGATCAGGAACAAAAACGCATGAAAGACACAAAGATGAAAATGTTAGTAGCTCAGACGGTCCCATCCGATGGTCACAGAAAGGGTACGACCCAGACAAGTCACACTGCAGCTCCCGTTAAAGGGACATGCAATTATTGCAAGCAGCCAGGTCACTACGTACATGAATGCCCAGTTCTGAAACATAACATAGCGACAGGTAAAACTAAAGAAAGACCGCATCCGCCTAGACAAGACCATAACCAGCATCAGTCTTCACAGAATACACAGAGTACACAGCCTATGCATGTTTCTTCGACTCCAGCACAGACCGTAGCAGTACCACAGCCACAGCCACAGCCCATTGCCGCAACTCAGCAAGTTTCACAGCAGATGTACCAGTATGCCCAGTCCGCTTACCCCGAATATTCCCGATATACATGAAACAGCCTAGAGAGGGAAGGTGGCTTGCCTCTTATTGAGATTCCTGTAGATCAAGAAGGTCCTTATGTACACAGTCAAGTATTGGGAAAAGACAGAAAGTTTTTAATTGACACAGGGGCAAGTCGCACTACAATAAGTCATGATGAAGTTCCAGGGGCACCCCTCTCAGGCTCACAGAATGTTTCCCTGGGTTTTTCAGGACAGCCTATTGTAAATGAGGTATCAGAACCAGTTCCCCTGGCTGTGGGTCCATTATCACGTGTTACAGACCTGTTACTCACGAAATCATGTCCAGAAAATCTGTTAGGAATTAAAACATTGAAGGCTCTAGGAGCTATAATATGCTGTTCCCCGGAGGGAGTTAGACTCTTTCTGCGGGATTTCAAGGGTCATTATGTTCTGCGTGAATTTGATGTCAGATTGAAAAATGTACCAGATTACTTGTGGGCAAAAGGCCCAACTGATGTAGGCTGTATGCACATTACACCATACCGCGTTACACTTAGAATCAGACAATATAAGTTACCACCCGATGCTGTAGTGGCTTTACTGAAAATCATTGAAGAGCTCATTGCCCAAGGAGTGGTCGTCGAGACCGACTCCAATATCTGTAATTCACCCATCATTCCGATTCTTAAACGTACTGATCCCAATGCACCGCCAGTATATCGGCTGGTGATTGATCTTCGAGAATTGAATAAATGCATTATTCCACAGTATCCTGTGGTCCCCGATATCTCCTCTCTATTGACTGCTATTGATTCAGAAGCAACGTTCTTTACTGTAATTGATCTCAAGAACGCCTTCTTCAGCGTGCCTATTGATCCAGAGAGCCAATATCTCTTCGGATTCAGTTTAAATGGACGCAGTTTCAAATTTTCGCGCGCACCTCAAGGATTCACAGAAAGCCCCAGCATCTATAGTCAAGCACTGAAAAGACAACTAGATTGTATTCAAATGCCAGTTAACACCGCTTTACTGCAATACGTCGATGATCTGCTGATCACCGCACGAAGTGAGCCCGAATGTGAAAAAGCATCACTGACAGTTCTACACTTTCTGGCCGACAAGGGACACAAGGTGTCTCCTTCGAAGCTACAATTCTGTGTTCAGCAAGTTGTGTACTTGGGTCACTTGCTGTCCAAAGTGGGGAGACAGCTCACTCCCGATCGCATTCAGTTAATTGCAAATATGCCACAACCCCAGACACAAAAGGAAGTGCGGGCCTTCATAGGCCTCACCTCGTACTGCAGACAATGGATTCCCCAGTATGCATTTCTAGCTAAGCCACCCATCCAGTTAACGACACAAGAGGCAGCGACTTCGACTGCCCTCCCTTGGACTCAGGAACACACACAAGCTTTTGAAGACTTAAAGAAAGCCTTATGCCAAGCACCAGTTTTAGCGACACCATGTTACAGCAAACCGTTTACACTTTTTGTTACAGAACGTGATGGTACAGCGTTGTCTGTCCTCACTCAAGATCAAGCAGGTTCACATAAGCCTTGTGCTTATTTTTCTAGTACATTGGATTCAGTAGCCCAAGCACTCCCTGCGTGCTTAAAGTCAGTAGCAGCAACAGCGTTAGCAATAAGACAAAGTGACTCAATTGTTTTAGGTCATCAGTTAACAGTTCAAGTACCACATTCTGTAGAGGTTTTGTTAAACAGAACCCAGACTCAACACTTGACTATAGCACGACTGACAGGTTATGAATTAACACTATTTCAGCCACACATAGAAATCCGACGCTGCAGTATCCTGAACCCCGCAACACTATTACCAACAGTTATGACAGATCCAGCCCCACATGATTGTATAGAAATCATTAATGCAGTAACAAAGCCTAGACGAGATTTAACAGATGTTCCATTGACAAATCCAGACCTGACACTTTATGTGGACGGTTCATGCATGAGAACAAGTACAGGAGAATTAGTGGCCGCGTATGCCGTGACCACTGAAACTGAAGTTAAAGAAACACATCGTATTGACACACTGTCTGCTCAAGCAGCAGAACTCATCGCTCTGACCCGAGCTTGTATTCTAGCCAAGAACAGAAATGTTAACATATACACTGATTCCCGTTATGCCTTCGGAGTTGTACACGACTTCGGAGTCCTCTGGCAAGAACGAGGTTTCCTGACCTCTCATGGGGCCAAGATTCAACACGGTCCCCTCATTCAAGCGCTGTTAGAAGCAATACATTTGCCCTCGGGCATATCAGTCATGAAGTGTAAGGCACATACTAAAGTTACAGATTCTGTTTCCCAGGGTAACGACCTGGCAGACCAGACAGCAAAACATACAGCACTGACTCACATCCAGATTACTGATGTGACAAAGACAATAGTACCGATAAAGTGTATGGCAGTTAGAGATCCCGCCCTAGACGTAATTGACATTCAGACACATGCTACGCCAGATGAAATAAAGAAATGGACTGAACTAGGAGGGATTCAGACAGATCAAGGTTGGATAACGAAGGGAAAATCTATATGGTTTCTCCCCGACTCAATGGTTCAAGTCATGATAAACACAGCACATAGCCCGGCACATCTAGGAGAGAAGGCGATGTTAGACAGTTTACAGAATCTCTGGTACAACAAACACTTACGAGCAGCAGCAAAACAGAAAGTGCGTACTTGCATGATCTGTTGTCAGTTCAATCCAGGTAAAAGTGTCCCTGTAGAACAAGGTGGATTTCATCCTCCCGATCACCCTTTTGAAGTCCTCCAGATGGATTATATTCAGATGAACAGTTGTCGAGGATTCAAATATGTCCTTGTAATTGTTTGTGCTCTGTCCCGCTGGACCGAAGCATACCCAGTCCCAGACTACACTGCTCCGACCACTGCCCGACAGTTGGTTCGTGAATTCTTCCCACGGTACGGTTTGCCCCGTGTCGTGTATTCAGATAACGGACAGCCATTCTCGTCCGAGTTGATGAAACAGGTTTCCCTTTTGCTAGGATATCAGTGGAGGTTCCACTGTGTCCGACATCCCGAAGCAGCAGGCCTTGTAGAAAGGCATAATCAGACACTAAAAATCCGCCTTGCAAAGATCTGTCAGGAAAAGGGGGTCGACTGGATAGTCGCCCTGCCCGTGGCACTATTCTACATGAGAATGGTCGCCCATTCAAGATCAGGGCTATCCCCGTACGAAGTGGTCTTTGGCAGACCACCGAATATGTGGGGGACGCCCATTCCGAAGAAAATAACTGATGTTGATTGCAATATGTTGACAGATTACCTTGCCTCCTTGATGTCTGCACTCCAATCATGTCGTTCACAGGTTGCCGCAGCCTTCCCTGATAACACCGATGTAAAGGCGCATGAGGTCCGTCCTGGGGACCTGGTACTCGTCCGGAATTTCGACCGGAAAAGTCCGCTGGAGCCCCGTTGGAAGTCTCCGAAGACCGTCCTCCTTACAACCAGGACCGCCGTGAAGATAGAGGGGAGAAAGGGGTGGGTCCACACGAGTCACATCAAACTTTGCAATGAACTAAAAAACGGACTAAAACAGGACTCTGACTCGTCCACCCCCACCAAAGACTGTGTTGAGGAAAAAGACTTTACCGTTACCGAACGAGAAAAGACTCCCCAAGAACTATATCGTATGAAACTCCGATCTAGCAAGTCAGACAGTTTAATTGTTTAAGTCCTCCCCTAGGTGAATCGGTTAAATAGTTTCTGACATGTATCCCCTAGATCGAGATAGAGAGAGAGAGAGAGAAGCAAAGAAACGTACATACTGCAAATCACTGCGTAGTCACTGTATAGTGACGTTGTTAATAATGTTTTTTCTAAGTATTCTAATTATTATTGCCAGCATTCTGCTACCTATATATTGGCCTATTTTCAGGCGTGAACAATCTGTTTACAATGTCTCTGCTGAACACACTTTTAGTGAACTTCCTGCACATGAACTCTCTTACAGACTTGCGCTGCGCAACAATACATTCATTAGTATGTTACACCACTCCCATCAGACAAATAATGCTACCGACTGCTGGATATGTGGCCGACTCCCTCCCTACCAGAATTACAAGGGAGCTCTGCCCCTCTTTCCGTACCCGTTCACTCACAATGGCTCCTGTGGGGCATGGTTTAAAATAATTAATTCCTTAGATCCTGATATTGCTGTTTTCGATGGGGGCTGGGTTTGGGGAAACCTGAACTTAGTTCTGCTCGACGTCTGTTATCCTGATAAAGAGGGACTTCCCATTCGAATAGGAACTGATCTAGAAAATGAAGTATATGGATTAGGTAATTACACAATTAGCCTTATGATCCTTACTGTTGAATCCGAGACTGCTCCAGTTCTGCCCCATATGTTAGTATTACCAGTCACAGGTGAACTATGTGTTAGCAAGAAAGGTTCAGTACACGTAGGTCATAGTGAATGCACTACTGTGGTCGAGTTCAGTGATCATGGTAAATCGTCCTTCAAAGCTATCAGTCACTCCTATTTTGTTTGTGGCCATACCGCATACATACGTTTGCCTCCCGACTGGGATGGTACCTGTTATATTGCATTCCTTCTGCCACCTGTTTTTCTAGCTCCCCCTGATTATCATAGAAATACGAATCTAGTGCAGAATAGACCCAAAAGAGATATTCCACTTGTCGACTACACAGAAACGGCATGGGAACAGTACACTGATTTCAATAAAGGATTCTTTTTCTTTCTAGGACCTGTCCAAAACAGTAAATTGATACGCAGATTAACGCGAACACTTGAAGCTGTAGTACATGAAACTGCCTCCGCCTTAGGTAACTTAACAGAGGAGCAATCTGCTATGCGGGTTGTTGTCCTTCAAAATCGTCTTGTTATTGACGTCATCTTGGCAGATAGAGGTGGAGCCTGTAAGGTCATCGGGTCAAGTTGCTGCGTTTTCATCCCACAAAATGCACCATCTGTCTATCAAGCTATTACCCGTCTGCATAAAATTGCCAATCAGATACATCAGAATCCAGGCACCTGGACTTGGTCCGGTTGGTTCTGGACAACGTTATCCGCTTGGGGATGGAAGATCTTATCATTCCTAGGCATTGGCCTTGTTATAGTATTCAGCTGCTGCCTGTGCCTACAGTGTGGGCCAGCGATTTGTGGACTGTGTGCCACATCGTGCATTGAACATTCCAGTTTTCTCTCAAACAGTCAAAGAAAGAAAGATGAACATATAATGTTACAAGAACAGACTGATCGATTCATGAGGATCGATATATCATGAAGGGTCCGTAGGGAACAAGGAGGGAATGAGGTAATATAAATTTTATGGTCAAGTTGTGTTCCCTAGCGAGTACCCCACCGACTCCATGTACGAGTTAAAAGTGCATGTAACTTCCCTCCTGTGTCAGCTATGAAGACGCAAATACATTTGCGTCCAACGTTAACATGTCCTCTTTCAGACCCACCATGAATGGGTTGAATGGTCCGTTCCTAAGTATGCTATGCCAACGTCTTTTTGTAGTGTACTCCTACGTTTTTTCAGCTCTGGCTGAAGTAAGCCCTGAATCTCTGCCACCGAGCCTCTTTTCTGGCTTCTGACTCCGAGAAATCTCTGCCCAGGCAGCCCCTGTACTCGTGAACTCTGACTTACTTTCAGCGCGGCCCCTCGCGCTCGGCTCAGCCCGCTGCCTGCCAAGATTGACTATAACCTTCGAGTTATCTGTTTCCCTCCCCGAAAATACATTCCTGCCTGCTAGCTTCAGTAAACATCCTTCCTCAGCTACAGGGCTAAAGGGCCGACCTGTCTCTGTGCAAGTAATTCATAGCTTCGTTGCCATGCTTCCATGGAAGGCCCCATGCCCCCACGCTTCTCATACAGACACCCAGGCGCTTATACACGCACTCACAGCAAGTATAGAATAGCTTCTGCTCTAGAGACCTTTCTGCCCAGATAGCTTAGTTCCTAAACATCAGATATCAGATATGATAGAAGCACAAGTTGATCTGACATGCCAGACTTCTGTCTCTTTCCGTCAGTGTAAATGTCAAGTCCCCTGCACCCCTCCAATTACACGTCATGCAGCTGCGCGCGCATCCAAGCTTCCGATTTCTGCTGACATTGCCACATTTTCTGTTAGTGCCACCCCTTTGTGACACCTATCAGTGACGTTTCCAGAACACACCTCTAGTTCACGCCTCTTGATTACGCACATGTACCACGTGTATACTGTTATCTTGTCTTCTCTCAGCTGTTACGCCTTCTATACTGTTTCCAATGATGCAAAATAAGTATATAAGCTATGTACTGTTAATAAAATGTGAGCGCGTTCATCTATCCCTTCTGACACCCTGTGTGGTGGTCAGAACATGATATCTTGGTCATGACCATTCCTTTTTAAGGAATAAAAACCCTTAGAACTCTAACACCACGGACTCTGTCTTTTTTCACCCGATCTGAGTTATTATTGATTAAGTACTTACCTGCATAGAAATTAAGAGAGTAAATTAATTATTTACATCAGGGTCATCCTGACCAAACCCTGAGATAGAGGCTGAAAGATCAGAATCATAGCCTAAATATCCCAGACTCGTTGCTCGGGAGGATAAACCCGAAACCACGCCGAGTCCAGAACCGCTACGATGAAGAGGAACTTCTGGGAAGGAATCGGGTTCGACTTCGGCACATTGATGGAGAACTCAGCAAATGCAGGAGGTCGGCCGTAGTCTGGAGGTGGGAGACGACTGCCTGGGGTGACCCCGTCTTCAAAAACCAGTTGTCGAGATAGGGGAAGATTGGAACCCCTGATCTGCGCAGATGAGCCACGACCACCGCCATCACTTTCGTGATCACCTGAGGGGCGCTGGTAAGGCCGAAGGGGAGCATGGTAAACTGAAAGTGTTTGTGGCCTACTGCAGGTAACGCCGGTGGGCCGGCAGGACGGGGATTGGGAAATATGCGTCCTGGAAGTCCAACGCTACCATCCAGTATCCATGGTCGAGGGCAGACAAAACCTTAGCTAGTGTCAACATCTTGAACTTTTCCTTCCGGAGGAAGCGGTTAACGGTCCTGAGGTCCAAAATAAGACGCAGGCCCTTGTCCTTCTTGGAAACCGGTGAAAGTAGTGGGAATAACAACCACAACCTACTTCTGGCCCAGGAATGCGCTTGGTGGTCACCTTGCCCAGAGGGATGTGACTTTCTGCTGAAGAAGCGCAAGATGGTCCCCCGGCATGCGATGTTATTGAGGTTCCATGGCCCGAGGGGAAGTCTCGAAGGGGAAGGAGTAGCCCCAGAGGACTATTTGCAGCATCCACTTCTCTGAGGTGATGTTGCACCAGTGGGGGAGATGATGGCGTATCCTGCAGTCCACTGGCGTCTGATGGGCCTGAAAGTTCGGACTAGGAAGGCTTGGACGTGAATGCTGCGGGGGTGGAGGAGGACTGACCCGCCCGCTGGCCCCCAGAACCGCCTTGGAAGTTCCCACATGACCGGCAGCGCTGAGGATGTTGTTGCATAGGTCTGTGAGTCTGAAATGAATGTGTTGGGGTACCCCTTACGTAGCCACGAAAGGAGCAAAAAGCAGAAGGCCGATGAGGGTGAGAGGCTGACAGGCCTAAGGACTTGGCCTTAGCCTGTGAGTCCTTAAAGCGCTCCAATGCACTGTCTGCCTTATTACCAAAATTGCAAATGCCATCAAAGGGCTTGTAAATCAGTGTGTTCTGGACATCCCCTTAGAAGCCAGTTGTCCTCAGCCAGGCGTGGCGCTGGTGTGCCACCGTTGTGGAAATCGCCCTGCCCAGCTAGTCGGCGGTATCAAGCCCACAACGAATAGTGAACTTAGCTGTGTCTTTCCCAGTTGCTATAGCTTGGGAGAGTACTGTGCGGGGCTCCTCCGGATAATTGGGTTGCACCTGCACAACCGTGTCCCACAGAGACCAGGAATAACAGCCCAAGAGGCATGCAGTGTTCACCGACCGCAGCCCTAAGCTGGCAGATGAAAATAGCTTCTTGCCAAGCTGCTCCAGCTCCTTGGATTCCCTATCCGGAGGTGCGGAAGGGAATGCGCTCTGTGAAGCAGAGGCTTGGACGACCAAGCTCTCGGGAATGGGGTGTTGGGAGAGAAAGAGGGGGTGGCCTGGAGCCGGGCGATGGCTTCGGGCCACGTTCCTGTCCACAGGAGCCCCTGTGTTGGGCCTGGACCAAGTGCCTAAAAGAACGTTGGAAAGTGCGTCATTAAAAGGCAGCAAGAGCTCCAAAGAGGTTGCGGCAGGCTGAAGCACTTCTGTCAGTAGGTTAGTCCTGACAGCCACTGTAGGGAAATCGAGGTGGAGGGCCTCAGCCGCCCAATGCAACACCACTGCGTAGCTGGCTCCCTCCTCCACAGCCATGGTAGGAAGAGACAGCATGCCAAGGTCATGTGAGGTGTCAAGACTACTGGCATCCCGGAGTCCTCTGCTGAGTTCGGATCATAGTCACACTATTGTGTGAGAAGGTCCTCAGACCCCTCCCAATCCTCCCCTTCCTCTGCCGTCTATGAAACAGGCTGAACATAAGGACAGACATAGAGGTAAAAAGGCCCCATTGGCGTCGGTATCAACGTCGAGTGACGCCGATCCTGGCTGAAACTGGGGCTGACGTCGGCGGTTGCACCAGACAACGTCGGAGGTGGTGCCGGAGGAGAGGTCGACACCGGTGGTGTTATGAGGTCAACCGGTGTCGCCCGGGACCTCGGGACTGCCCCCGAATTAATAGATTGATTGAAGAATGACAGTATTATGTCAGGAAACCAAGTACAAACTGCTTTTAGGACCTTCAGGGGACAGATCTCATTTGGTGAGCCTGACTTTACTTTTGTCAATAGGTGAACTAGGTCCTCTTGCGTTAGGTTGGGAAAACAAGTAATCATTTGACTATTCCCCTCGCCCGCTGATGGGTTATTAAGTGGGGGGCAGGGGGGAATACTATTCTTAATGGCCTCAGTCTTGTTTACAAATAGTGGGGCCAGTAGGGGGACTGTTCCACTTAGGCAGAGTCACTGCAAAGGACATCAGATGATGATCAGACCAGCCACATTGGGCTATGCTCAAATTCCTCACAGGGAATTTGGTGGTCCATATCTGATTCAAGATATGCCCTTTAATGTAAGTTCTTTAATCAATCTATTAATTCGGGGGCAGTCCAGAGGTCTTTTAAAGAAGCGAGTATTGCACCAATCATAAAGAAAGCTGGAGCCGATCCCACGGATATGAAAAATTTTCAGCCAATCTCGCTTTTACCTTATCTTGCAAAACTACTAGAGGCTCACATAGCCCACCATCTATGCTCATTTATTGAAGAGTCAGGCTTCTTGGACACAGCGCAAGCGGGATTTCAACCAGCACACTCTACAGAAGCAGTGATCATGTCTGGAGTCAATGACATGCGTAAAGATGTAGACAATGGCAATACCCAATTCTTGGTATTATTGGACTTGTCTGCGTCATTTGACACGGTCGACCATATCATTCTGGCCGACCGGGTTAGGGCCGCAGGTTTTCAGGACTCAGCATTGAACTGGCTTATCTCCTTTCTGAGGGATAGATCCCAATCAGTCAGGCATCCCCCTTTCTGTTCTACAGAGGTGCAATTGAATTGTGGTGTTACCCAAGGCTCTTCACTCCTTGGGTCTCCCCACTTTTTCAACATCTATATCCCCCCTTGAATAACGCCCTAAAAAATAAAGAAATCAACATTGCAACTGCTATTCATGATTAATGAAAGCCCCACGTCTTGACAGCTATTTCAGGATACTATGCTGTTCATCCGGGAATGGATGAACAGCTACCATCTGAAGTTGAACCCCAATAAAACGGAGATAATTATCCCAAAAAGTAAGATAAATTATTGGACCCCATCGTTCTGGCCTAGCAAGATGCCCCCGCACCCAAAAAAGCTGTAAAAAAACATGGGTGTTATTATCAATGAGGAATTTTCCTCTAAGCAGCAGGTAGGAGCTGTGTTTCTGCCAGCTACGACGCATAAAAAGATTCCTTACTAGTTATATAGGGTTTGAGGATCAAAGCATTGATACCCGAACTAGTCCTAACATCCCTAATTGTCAAATGCAGAAAGGTGCAAAGGGGCTTGAGGCACAATCCTCTATACCTCAAATAATTGAGGAGCCAGTCGTCACCCAACCGTCTTTCCCAAAACAAAAGCAAACAAAATGAGCCCAGCACACTTAAAAAGGTCAAACAGTAAACAGTCTTGAAATGCAAATATTTTTCAAAGAAGAGTCGATGTTAAGTTGTCATGTTAAACTTCATCCTTTATTTTTCTGTTTTTTAAAAACGTTTTGCAACCGCCAAAGCATTTCGTCCACAAACAGACTTCTTCAGACTTGCAGTATGTATTTGATGTGCTTTCATATGAATATTGCAAACGTGTTTTAAGCAGTTAATTTGAGAACAGTCAAAGCCTTAGGAAAGGGATATATTTTAAGCTTCAAATAATTTTCAATGTTGAATTTGTGTCAGAGGCCGAATATAGTCCTGGCAGCAAGTTCATCCACAGTAGAGGCAGCGCATATTACTTGGGGCTTCAATTATATCCCATTCCTAAGGCTTTGACTGTTTTCAAATTAACTGGTTAAAACACATTTGCAATAATCCTATGAAAGCGCATCAAATACATACTGCAAGCCCTGAAGAAGTCCGTTTGTGGACGAAATGCGTTGGCGGTTGCAAAACGTTTTTAAAAAACAGAAAAATAAAGGATGAAGTTTAACATGACAACGTAACATCGACTCTTCTTTCAAAAATATTTGCATTTCAAGACTGTTTACTGTTTGACCTTTTAAAGATTCCTTACTAGGGGGGCTCTGATCCAAGTAATTATAGCTTTAGTCATGTCTAGAATTGACAACGCCAACTCGATCTACCTGGGTCTTCCCAAAATCCTCCTACGCAGGCTCCAACTGATCCAAAATCAGGTCGCTCGGCTGATATACATCCTGCCCAAACATAGCCACATCTCCCAGCAGACTATGGACCTTCATTGGCTGCCAGTCGTACAGAGAACAATGTTTAAAGCTTGTTGCATGGTTTTTAAGTCCCTCTACCTTGTGAAGTACCGGAACACAAAATACTGCCCTTCTAGAGCACTAAGATCTAGTCACATTCACTTTTTGGCGATCCCCTCTTGGAAACAACAAAGGATCGCATGGCATAGGTTCGCCATTAAAGCCCCTCGAGTATGGCACAGCCTGCCCCTAGACCTTAGGTCCACTTCTGATCTTGTTACATTTAGGAAACTCTTAAAGACATGGCTTTTCAGACAGGCTTATCAATAAGTGGGGATGAAGTCCGATTAGTTACCTAGCGCCAAGAGACCGTCCGGTGAACGGGCGCCTTATAAATGGACAGTAACAGAACAACATGGTCGGCCGTTCCCTGCATTGTGACTGTTGGGCGGCCTTGGGACAGTTGCGGGGGTGAACTTCCTCACCTCAACACCCGGGCTGTGTTAGTGGTGGGACTACCTAGTGTCTGCTCCCCCCTTTTAGCCGCCATCCTTGATACCACTCTGCTGGCTAACTGCTCTCCGGGACGGGCCCCCTTTTGCATGCCCACAAAGCACCGCCTTGGCCGCACGAGCCACATGACACTTTAGGTCCCACTCTTGCTGATCCAGAGAGTGCCAGCACCTTCACAGTCCATCGGACGGATCCATTTCACAGCCGTTGCTTAGCCAACATTGACTGCTTTCTCTACAGTCACCTTTGCTTCTAAGGCCCCCATGTGTACTGCTGCTGTCGAGCCATGGGTCACAGAGACCCCACACAACGGAGACCAACATCTGAGCCCTCCAAGACCATGGACCACTCAGGGACATCATAAGGCAGCGAAGAACCCTGCAATTCCATGCGCCCCTTAGACTCACTGAAGGGCGCTGCAGCGATCATGGCGGAGTTGGTGGAAGGTTTCGTTGCCATGGACACCCGCCTCAACGCCCTAGTATCTTGCCTCAATTGTATGAGGTGGGGGGGGGGTTTAAAATGGGGTGGTAATGGACGGAGCATCTGAACCAATCAAACACTCACACCCAGTCAAAAGATCTGGGTTTAATCCATCACCGTTCTTTAGCCCACTATGCCACCCCAGTTCAGACATGGCTATATGCAAATCAGTCTGACCCTGTGCCTCATGGGAACAGTCCAGCCCGAACTGCCAAGCCATGCCTTCCCTGGACCGGAAACAAGCTTCCGAGGACCGGTCTCTGGCATTCCAGCCGTCTTCAGCCCGGCTTGCTTGAATCCAGTGGCAAAGTGAGCAAGGGACTCACGTCTGAGCATACCCTGCCACACTTATGGTGGCCAAAAGCGGTATAAAAGGGGGTGGTAATGGACAGAGCATCTGAACCAATCAAACACTCACACCCAGTCAAAAGATCTGGGTTTAATCCATCACCGTTCTTTAGCCCACTCTGCCACCCCAGTTCAGACATGGCTATATACAAATCAGTCTGACCCTGTGCCTCATGGGAACAGTCCCGCCCGAACTGCCAAGCCATGCCTTCCCTGGACCGGAAACAAGCTTCCGAGGACCGGTTTCTGGCATTCCAGCCGTCTTCAGCCCGGCTTGCTTGAATCCAGTGGCAAAGTGAGCAAGGGACTCACGTCTGAGGCCCAGATCTGTGTATTGGGGTGAATGTATGACATTGTTCTGCATTCTGTCCATCAACTGTGGTTTTTGCATTTGTCACCCCGAGTGGGATGGGTTTACTCAGACGTGAGTCCCATGCTCTCCACACCACTGGATTCAAGCAAGCGGGCTGAAGACGGCTGGTATGCCAGAAACCGGTCCTCGGAAGCTTGCTTCCGGTCCAGGGAAGGCATGGCTTGGCAGTTCGGGCTGGACTGTTCCCATGAGGCACAGGGTCAGACTGATTTGCATATGGCCATGTCCGAACTGGGGTGGTGTGGAGTGCAGAAAAACGATGGATTTAGGCCCAGATCTCTGTACTGGGGTGAATGTATGGCTGTGGGCGTGGGAGGGGGTGTGGTAGTGGGCTCAGGTTCAGTAAGAAGCGGTACACCAGTATATCTCCTCAAACTGGGCTTTATTTTTATGGTGCGCTTTGTCCTAAAGGTCAGTCTTTCCCTACCGAACTCCAGGTTGTTCGTGGTGGCGATGTCTTCTGGATGTTGACTGTAAAGCGTCTGCTTCGTCTACTTCAGTTCTCCATCTCAGGCATACCGAGGGGAAAAAGGAGATCAACAGAGGGAGCCGTTAGTTGCAGGTTATGATACGGCGTATTCTCCAGGGGGCGAGTGAAGGTGAGGGACACCAGTGTATCTTGTTATCTAGCTGTGCTCGTGCAATGGGGAGGGGTAGACTCGTGAGGGTTGCAGGACGGGTAGGGAGGGAAGATGGGTATCGGGGCACACACGGGAAAGGCACGCACAGGGATATCTACATATTTACACAGGGGCGTTCTTCTTCCCCACCCAAGCCGCCCAACGCCTTCGTACCTGGGAAAGCCACACTCCTCCCTCGGGAGTGTGGCACGGCGGAACACAGGGTCGTTGGCCTCCTGGCTCTCCTTCCCTCTCCGTTCTCCCGTCCTCTTCGTCAGCTCCGCTTCTCTTCTCCCGGTCGTCTTCTCTGCTGCTCTTCTCTCGCTTGCCTTCTCCGCTTCCGACCTCCGGGGTGTGAGCACACCCACCATACAGGATTTCCTGCCTCTTGTCCAGTCCGTGATTACCGACGTCAGAGAGGGGCGGAGTCGCGTCCTGTTCAATGAAGGTCCAGTTAAAGGCGCCGCGATCTTTTTCCTCTTCCTGCTCCGAAATGCTGTCCCACTCCGCCCTTGGGTTGTCAGTCTGTAGGGAACGAGGAGTATTAGGAACAGGCATCCACCAGTTAGTGCATCTCTCCACCCCGACCTCGCTACAATGACATTGTTCTGCATTCTGTCCATCAACTGTGGTTTTTGCATTTGTCACCCCGAGTGGGATGGGTATACTCAGACGTGAGTCCCATGCTCTCCACACCACTGGATTCAAGAAAGCCGGGCTGAAGACGGCTGGAATGCCAGAAACCGGTCCTCGGAAGCTTGTTTCCGGTCCAGGGAAGGCATGGCTTGGCAGTTCGGGCTGGACTGTTCCCATGAGGCACAGGGTCAGACTGATTTGCATGTGGCCATGTCTGAACTGGGGTGGTGTGGAGTGCAAAAAAAGATGGATTTAGGCCCAGATCTCTGTACTGGGGTGAATGTATGACATTGTTCTGCATTCTGTCCATCAACTGTGGTTTTTTCAATTGTATGGGGGCTCGCCTGGAGTGGCACGGACATTGCCTGGATGCGGCAGGAAAATGCATGTCTGGGGTCGGGAACAATGAAAACACCATGGCATGCCTCCTGGAGAAAACTGAGTACCTTTTAAAAGCAGTGTCTATTAAGATTGAAGACTTGGAGGCTAGATCGCAATGTAATAACATACACATAAAGGGCATTGCGGATACAACTAATATGGGTCCCCCTGAGCTGTTGGTTGAGTCTCTGCTCACCTTTTTTTTGTGATTCAGAATAGTCTACTTCCACCTTCGTCATAGAGAGGGCACAATCTCTCTCGACCTATAATCGCACAACTCCGCAACTATAAGGACCGAGATGCTGTGCTGCAGCAGCCCGTGAAAAAACACCTCTGCTGCATCAAAACACTACTGTCTCCATCAACCCTGACTAGCTATCCAAGAGGCCAGGCGAAAGTTAATCGACGCCAAGGTAATGCTCCACAAAAACGGCTTCAAGTACGGTATGCTATATCTGACGAGGCTCCGAGTCATGGTAAACAACAAAGTCAGATTCTTTTACACCCCGGCAGAGGTCATAACCTTCTGCAAGTGGTTAATCTTTGCAAACCTACGCTGCCCACGAGCACACCTCTCCTGACTTGAACATACCCCCGAATGCAACCCTGGCTGAGGTCCAGTCGACCCACACTGCCGAAACTGGACACTCTTTCCTTCTCTTTGTTTTTCCCTTAGCCTCCATTAGCTTTTTGCCTGCGTAGCCTCTACTTATTTGAAACTTAGGTCACATGTTTCAGAAGGGCATTGATCCCTATGGCATTCCTCAACCCCACAGGGGTACTCAGACTACCATGTTGGGTTCTGAGTTTACTCTGTGTGAACGGAGGGTATTGGATTTACATGAATGGTGTTTTCTATCTTTTCCCTTGTTTCTCTATCTATCGCTGGTTATAGCCCTGACCTCAAACATTGAGTTCTCTTTCACTGACCCCGTATCTCCACTGATGTTCAGCATACTAAATGGCGTGCTGTGTTTTTCGGAATGTTGACTTCACACATCTGACTTGAAAAATACGAGGTCTCGCAACCCCCGTAAGAATAAACTATCATAATCATATTTAAATCATCACACCATATTTGTGGCCTTTCTACAGGAAACACACATCCCTTCTCAGCCGTCACCCACTATCGCTGCCACCTGGGGAATCCACAGATATTTTTCAAACTACAGCTCCTACTCCTGAAGCATTTGCATACATCTCCTTTCATCATCACACAACTATCACTGACTCGCAAGTTCGCTATGTTTTAGTCACATAAACTCTCCTAGGGAGAAAGGTCCTGCTCCTCAACATATAAGCCCTCAAAGTTAGCGGCCCGCCTTCTTTCATGAACTCTCTGTGCTTTTAACCCATTTTAAATCAGACATGTTCATACTGGGGGTGACCTAAACCAGCCAATTGACCCCCAGATAGACAGTACCAGCAACTGCCCAAGTGGCAAACCCCATGTATTACGAGCCCTCCAAGCTGTACTGGATGACAATTCTCTCTTGGATGCTTGGTGAACCCCATACCCTGACACCGCTAGCCACACCTTCTATTCCGACCCCCCACCCGATCTGGACCTGGTTGGACTACTGGTTCCTTTCCAAACATGCTATCCCCTAGATGCAAGATATTAGGGTACTCTTCTGCACGCTGTCGGATCATGCCCCTATCCGGTTGACACTTGTGATTCCTTTTCATGGGGGGCTCACCGCCATGAAAAGGAGGGTAGTGAGGAAACTCATAATATGCTTGCAGGTGCTGCAGCAGCACTGCCAGCATTTTGTGGCCTTCGATCACTGCGCCACAGGATTAAGGATCCTGGCGATGGCACTGGTCCTGTGGTGGTCCCTCCACCATAGTCGTAATACGACGCGTAGACACCAAACTTGTAATTAGGCCCAAGACTGGATGACTGGCCAGGATTATTAACTCACTTGATCAAGAAGAAGTTTTTCCTCATCACATCTCCCCTGTCTAACTTTCAGTTCAATCTTGGATTGGCTCAATTAATGTCCTTGACTCTGATAGAGTGAAAATTCATATCCTATCTGGGGTAACTATTAGGGGTTCAATATAATCATGTGTATTCCATACCTGAATATTATCCATTGAGTAGAGATGCTTGATTTCAGAGAAAGTTGAACCAATAACGCATACTGGTGAAAACTAACTCTGTCTAATGTGAAGTTTGGCAAGTGGTATGTAGAAATGTAGTGAAAACATATAAACTGATGTAACATACCCACATAGAGCGTTAGTGATGTGATGCACTGATACACTGTATTAGGCTAATTATGTACGTGAAATCATATGGTTATCGGATGTGCTGATTGAACGTTAATTAGTTCGTAAACCTATTGCTATGCATAATGTAGTACACTTATTATGTTAGCCTAAGTCGTAGGCCTGAAACTGCAGCACATTCAAAAAGTTCTTGTTTCTGAAACTGAAGCTTCGATTCTTTTGTGAATTCATCATAATTACTTTATTGCGACTATTACAGCCATAAAAGCACATTAAAACAAACAATAATACATTTCCCATAACAATGTAAAGTAGAATCTCATGGTGGAGTTAGGATGCATAAATTTCATTAATTGTTGGGCGCAAAGACCATTTTAAATAAAAACTGGTTTTACAAATATAATTTAGGATAAAAACTTTAAGAACGTTATTAAACATATCATATAATTCTTTAAAATGCTCCATAATAATTACATCGAATTTGAGCAGTCACATTAGCTAAATACTAATTTTCAACAAGTACCTTCGTTTAAGCCACATACAGTCTGATTCACCATTCTCCCGTTTTGCAAGCCCCTAATAGCGATTCATAGCGAATCGATATTAAGGACTCGCAAAACGGGATTCATGTAGAAATTGCATAAAGAAATGCGATTCCTACATATTCCTTATTTGCGATTAGCAAATTGCTAATCGCAAATAAGGAATAACTCGCCATTCATTCCTATGGGCCAAAAGGCCCATAGGAATGAATGGGGAGTATTCCTTATTTGCGATTAGCAATTTGCTAATCGCAAATAAGATAGCGATTTGAAGGGTGCCAGGGGTGTCCAAAGGACACCCTGTAGCACCCCTCAAATGAAATTTTACATAGGTGTTGCACACACACATGTCCAAAGGATACGTGTGTGTGTAACATGCAACTCAGAAAAATGCATTTAAAAGCATTTTTCTGAGTTTTCGCAATTTACCACGAGGTCTGACCTCGCGGTAAATTGCGGCCAGAAATTGCGAATTCGCAAAAAAAATTGGATGATGAATTGATTTAAGGAATCTCAAATAGAGATTCCTTAAATGTAATTTCTCGCAAAATTGCGAGATCGCAATTAGCGATTTTTGCATTTGGGATGCTGAATCCCAAATGCAAAAATCGCACTCGCAAAGGGCCAGATTCTCAGAATCTGGCCCTTTGCGAGCGCAATTTTGTTTGATGAATCGGGCGGATAGTTAGGAGAAATTTAGAGATTACAACCACATACACTGGGTCTGTATCTGATTTTAAGATCCTATAGAATACATGGTAATCCCTAATACCAACATTTCTGCACAATTGTATGACCCATTTAGACCTAGCCTGTTTGTATGCCAGGCAGAAGAACAGTACGTGGATTTCTGTTTCCTCCGCCACTAGGCATCCAGGGCAAAGATAACAAGCTTCGTCTAACCACTTATTAGTTGTTGCAAAAAGTGGAAGGGTCCCGTATCTAAATTGGAGAAACAACCTCCTTATTAATGCAGGCTGTATTACTTCTAGGACCTGTTCGAATTGATAATGTGATTTAAAATCCAAAAACCCATGTGTCAAGCTTGTTACTCTGGTCGCCTGGATTAAACCAGTCAATTTAAAATCTCTTAATGCTTTAGTTAAGGTTTTTTTGGGGGTAGCTGGGCAGGACTCTTCCGGGGTGACCCATAAGTCGAAAAGAATCCCTCACGAAAGACAACCACGGTATACTACCCACAGCCCCCGGTGAAGATAGTAATACCTTAAGTTCCCCCCTATAGTGTCTCAACTTGGGTGTACTCCATAACTGTCGCCAATAAAGCAACGGTCGGCTAGAGATTAAGTCCACCATTGGGAGGATACCCAGATCCATCCCGAGGGGTACCAGGGGAGTATTTATTGGCAGAGCCATAATGCGTCTAATAAACTTATTTTCAGTGAGGGTCAATGCATTTGTTGGGCTATGTCCCCAAAGTTCAGCCCCATAAAGAGAAGCCGACCGCGCTTTTACTTTATATTTTTCTAGCTGTGGGCTTATAGCCTTAAAAGAACAGCTTTTCTAGACTTTCGATAATCCCCCTATTGCATGGGTAAGCTTCAAATTAGCCTTATCAATTTGGAGGCCCCAGCTCATCTTATCATTCAGGGTTAGGCCCAAATATTCAAAGATATGGACTTGCTCAAGTGCGATTCCGTCCATTATGGGGTGCGGGTAGGTAGTCGGTTTGGCATTAAAGACCATGTATTTTGTTTTGTTGATATTAACTAAAAGTTTCCTCCTTTTACAGAACTGGCTGAATTCCTTTTGAACTCGCTGCATCCCCATAGGTGACTTCGAGAGGAGCAGGGTATCATCCTCAAACCTTAATGCAGTAAATTTGCGAGATTATATTTTCGGGAAATCCAAATCCTTCACGGCAAGTATATCTTCAATTAAGCAGTTTAGGAAGAGTGAAAAGAGGGTCGGCGCGAGCCACAGCCCTGCCTCACCCCCTTATTAACAGGGAAGGGGGCTGTCAATCGACTGTCTTTACCATATCTCACTCTGGCATACGTGCCCTCATGGAGGCGTTTGAGTTGAAAACAAAGATAAGGTGGTACCCCCATGGCCAATAGGATGCTCCATAACTGCTCATGGTCAACCATGTCAAACGCGGATTTCAAATCCACGAAGGTAAGATAAAGACTCCCACCTTCCAAAACCACGTGCTTCCAGTATATCAGCTGCAGTCCAAACAGCTGATCTACGGTTGAAATCTTGGCCCTAAAGCCAGCTTGCAGTGGGGTTAGTATATCACGGTCTTCCATCCACACCTGTATTCTCCCTAATAATACCCCCTCAAAATGTTTTGGGGAAACATCAATAAGGCTGATTGGCCTATAGTTAGATGGTTCAATCGGGGATCCTTTCTTATAAATTGGAACAATCTCATCACCAGCCCACGTGGGGGGTGCTGGAAGGCCATACAAGATTGCATTAAATAATAATATTAATAATAATAAGTAAGGAGCCCAGACTGCCTGTTCGCTTTTAAACAAATCACCCGGGATTCTATCCAATACTTGAGGCTTTATTGAATTGCAACTTAGCTAAAGCAGATGTCATCTCTCCCATGGTACATGGGGGGGTTTCACTTAAAGATTCAAGATTAAAATTGTGTTCTGGGGTCTTGCTCGCACTTATGTCAACGTGGGAACTGGAGTATAACTCCTTGTAGTATCAGTGCCAGGTGTCCTCATCAATGTTTGGATCAAGGGTGGTTCTACCTA
The DNA here is from genome assembly GCF_964263255.1 of Lissotriton vulgaris. NCBI lineage: Eukaryota > Metazoa > Chordata > Amphibia > Caudata > Salamandridae > Lissotriton > Lissotriton vulgaris. Next base: position 1,901,754,259 of record NC_141693.1, read on the forward strand.
CCGCTATCCCTGAATGAACCAATTTCCAAAAGCTTCTGCTATCTTTTGAATCCAAAGCCTTCTTGATCTCATGCCATCGGTCTGTTTCCCACTCAGACTTGGCACTTGCTTTTATTTTCTTATAGGCCGCCCTGGCTTCCTTATTACAAAGGCTATGAGGCTTTTTTAGTGAGGTCAACAAAACTTGTTTTGCCTCCATACAGGATTTCGAGGACCAGGATCTTTTGTCACCACCAGATTTGTGTTTAATGGGACCACTGTTAAAAAATAAATCCGCCACAACCATTTCTTGGTGTATTTTGCCTAGGTTACTATCAAAACCAGGCTTGGTTGAATTTCCTGCAACAACCCTTGCTCTCTCTAGCAAAGGTATGATGGCTGTATACAATTTTGACATTATTTCCGCCGATTGATTTATCTTAGACCATCTAATCCGTCTCCTCCATTCACAACAACCAGGTTATTTTGGTACGGCTCCTCAGGGACTCTACCTACACTGAAAATCTAACTCTATTAACTAAGGCTTTGTGGTCACTTTCACTACGTTCTTCTACTGAGAAGTCCACCACATTATGCCAAATCTCTACACTAGTCAAGATATAATCAATGACCGTGGCCTGCCCAAGCCTCTTGAAGGTCGGACGCCCAGGATTATCGCCAGGGAACCGACCATTACAAGCCCTTAGAGAAAAAGTCAGAGTTAGCGAAGTTAACTGCAGAACTAAAGGAGTCCAGCGCCTAGTGGGATACATATTAGGTGCCGGAATTGACCAAGTAGCGTCCTCCGCACTAGTGATTGGTTGTATAATTCCAATAAGCGGTTCAAAATGGCAATTAAAGTCTCCGCAAATTAAAAGGTATAGATTCCCTGCCAATAAGTTCAGGAGGTTTAGCAAGCAATCTATCGTTAGTGAAATCCCACCATACTGAACTGGTCGAGAATAAATATTAATAATGGCCAGTTTCGGTAGCTTCTTGTATGACAGGAGGATACATGTGATGTCTGGGGAGTGTATCTCCACTCGTTTGATCTTACAACCTAGATGGGAGGCGACCCATATGAAAAGTCCCCCCGACGGTCTACCCTTTGGACCTTTCACTGCACCCTCACAGTATGCTACGAAGCCTACCCTATATTGTGGCTCTACCGCCCAAGTTTCCTGGAACAAGCATATCTCATGAGAATCAATGTATTCCCCCCAATCCGGTTGTTCTAGTTTGGGGGCGAGGCCTGCAATATTCCAAGATAAAATTCTAGAGGCACAAGAAATCAATTGTGTACTCGACCTGCCGCTTCCCTCCAATAAGGGTCTGTCAGCCCTCCCAGGGCTGCAAAGTCCAGTGGAGGTCGGCACAGATTCTATTGGGCGATGCTCATCTTTACCACTACCATGATTGCTTATGTTTGGGGCAATAGCATTCTCCAGTTCCCCCTCCTTATTGATCCCCACTCCATCGCATGATCTTAAGTATTGATCTGGGTCCCCACTCCCTGTTGCCCCTGAAATAACATATTCCTCCGGAGTTGTATCCTGGTGGATATCAATAGGTGTCAGTCAATCCACCAGATCCAATGGGGAACATCCTTTACAACGCAACTTTTACCACGCACTACCATTACAACGCAACCATTACAAAGCAAGTCATTACAACGACTTGCGCTGGAGGGCGCTGTAGGATAGGGAATAGTTTAATTTTCTATCCAACACCTTCCCTACTATCCACGGGGACTGGAGTTGGAATAGAAAATTAAACTATTCCACTATCCAGCGCCCCACAACGCAAGTCATTGTAACGACTTGCATTGTAAAAATAGCGTTGTAATGGCATGCGTGGTAAAAGCATGCGTTGTGATGTCATACAACCGATCCAATACACTAAATCTATTGCTAAGAGGTACTGCTGGCAGTTGCTCACCATTCTCCCTATTTGCCCTGGCAGTCATCATGACTGACCGGGCCATTCTACCCGTAGAGGACTCGTGGTTGCCCAGGTTGTGCGTGGAATCTGGAGGGATGTGAAAATGCTTAGGGCCCTGGCCTGAATAGAAGATCGTGGGTTTATCAGGGAGCCCCAACATACATGCTCCACGGCCTTCGGATCTTCGAAATTAATGACAATGCAATCTCCTGCTATATTTTTAATCTACAGCCTACCCAACTCACCCTTCTTACAAATAAAATTTTAGACTGTACCTCTCGCGGGAGTGGTCTATTACTATTCAACCAATGTATTGTCTTACTTTTTAATTGCTCATAAGATTCAAGTTTACTGTGTTCCAGTTCTGGGATGCCAGTCAGAACAGTAACATAGGGAGAACACTCGGGGGGGAGGTCTAGATGATGGAATACATTTTTTGCCAAGTTTCCAATAGGATTCCTCCTTGGAACTGGACCAGCTATCTGGGATCGACCCTGTGGTTCCCCGTGGGTCCTACGGCTATCACCCTGTGTCTCTAAGGGCACTACATTTCCCCCACTCGTTATTTCTGGCCTTCGCTTATTGGAATCCTTTAGTCGGGCTACCGGACCCAAGGATGGTGTAACATTAGTACCTGGGCATACCACAAGCTCCCCTCCTCCCACCTTCACCAACTCATTACTTTGGCTACAACTCGCTATTTTATTCTTAAAACCTCCCACAACAGAAATTAATGAGGATTAAAATTTCTCGAGCCTATTCACGATTAGCAGAAGTCTTGTTAGTAAGGGCTCCAAAGACGATGTCATAAGAGCACCTATTTTTGACCAATAGTCATCGTCAGTCTGTGGCAGTCCAATAGCAGTTTCAGCCATGCTCACTCTGTTTACTGCAGCCGATGTTTGCTCGGGGGCCTCAGTGGTTGGAGGGTCTGCCTTTGGGCTCTCCCCCGGATTACTTAGCTTGGAGACTTTAGGCTTCTTCCCCTTCTGTTGTGCCCCTCCTCGTTTCCTCTTTAGAATAGCCCCGGCACATTTTCCTTATCTTGTGTGGGCTCTTTATGAACTTCTGCGACACACATAACAGTGTTCTTGGGCAGGTTTAGCAATGCGCCGCTTGGCAATGACGTAGGGTGTAAGGAATCTGCATCAATATTAGCTGGTACTACAGCTTGCTGCAAACTTGGGCTCTGGGTCTGGAAACCAGGAGAGGGAAGGGACTGGGGGTTTCTCTCAGGTGAGCGTGCATTCATTATCCCCCCCTATGATGACCGCTTAGAAAATACAGGGTCCATAGAGAGCCTGCGCTCAGTGATGGCTATCTCATGGGCTGTAGTTATCAAAAGGAGGGAGGGTGATCAATTGATCAGTCGGGCACTGTTTACCACTAAGAGAAGTGGAAGGTCCAGTATCAGCTAGTGCCCTCAGCAAGTATAAATAAACAATGTGGGGTGCTGGACTGTTCCTTAGAGAAAGGACTGTGTGTATCTGGCGTAGCCGGAGGTGAAAATATGACACCTCTGGGCATCCATTTTGTTGGATGTATTTGCCTCACACACCCATATGGGTGTCATGCTTCATCATTGGCGTTGCTCCTCGTCGGGGAGGCGGTGCAATCCCCGACGGGCTCACCTCTGAGAGGGGCTCTTTGGCGGAGATCTTTTAATCCAACTGCCTTATGGTGAAGTGCGGGTGTGCGGGTGATGCAGTATGTAGCCTGGGAAGTGATTTAAAATGTAGTAGAGGGTACCGGAAACTACTTTATTCTGGGGGTCCCCTACTGCAATTAAAAACGTGAATCTAACTCACTAGGTACCATACCTACCCATCGCCTCCGAGCTCGGCGGCGATGGGTAGGTGAAGCAACGAGGACACAGGAAATGTGAGCCACACCAGATGGTTCCAACCTGATGTACCAACCCGCCGAACGTTCATGTGGCATTTAATCCCTGACCATTAGGCATAGGAAAAAGCCACAGAGGTAACAAACATCCACACTTTTGGTATTAGACACATGACACTAGCATGTTGTTGATTGATTGTAGACCCTGTTTTTATCCTTCGTAGGTCCTGATGAATCGCGGGGAACTGCCCAAGCGAGAAACATGTTGACCAATTCCTTTTCTAATCTAATCTAGGGCCACTATACCTAATCGGTTGGTACCTAGTGAGTTAGATTCATGTTTTTAATTGCAGTAGGGGATCCCCAGAATAAAGTAGTTTCCGGTACCCTCTACTACATTTTAAATCACTTCCCAGGCTACATACTGCATCACCCGCACACCCGCACTTCACCATAAGGCAGTTGGATTAAAAGATCTCCGCCAAAGAGCCCCTCTCAGAGGTGAGCCCGTCGGGGATTACACCGCCTCCCCGACGAGGAGCAACGCCAATGATGAAGCATGACACCCATATGGGTGTGTGAGGCAAATACATCCAACAAAATGGATGCCCAGAGGTGTCATATTTTCACCTCCGGCTACGCCAGATACACACAGTCCTTTCTCTAAGGAACAGTCCAGCACCCCACATTGTTTATTTATCTCATGGGCTAACACAGATGTAGCCCTCGTAATAAACTGGTCGAGAGTTCACGCGACATAGCCAGCTCCGGCTACTTTCCTCCCTCGTCCCTCACGAGTTGGCATTTCTTAGACCAGTTTAATGAAAGTCAAAATATAACCAAATACTTAATCAAATATCCACTTACTGGGGGGACGAGGCGGCCGTTGATATTGGAGGTCTTAGAGAAGAAGCCCAGCCCAGCCTCTCTCGTCTCAAATGGGCCCGCCCTTGGACCGGGCTTCGCCCGACACGTGTCCTGCGCCGCAGGGGTGTGATGCGGTTCATTTCACTCCTCGTGGCGCGGTCTCAGTGTCACTGGGCGCGCAGGGTGCTCGGGCTTGTGGGGGATGTAGTCCCTTGCAGTGCTGTTCCCCTCACGGCGAAGGTTAACTGATGGAAGAGGTGCCTGGGATACCGTTTCCTTCACGGCAGCAAATGGCAGGTGGGTGCGAGTGGCCGTTCCTCTCACGGCAACTATGCGTCCAAAAAGTAAGATTCTTTTGTGAATTTTATAAAGCTGTTTCTTTCTCACGTTATGCATTGCAGGTAGACAAGTGTTTGTTAGCGAAGAGTAGCAACTTTGTTTCTTTAGCTAGCTGTGGAACGAAGAAAGTTACAGTTAGCACGGCCTGGAATCAATAAGGTTAGCCGCGGCCTGTTTAGGTAAGGGCAGAGGGACTGGGTGGGGATGTGGGGGGGCGAGGGGGGGAATTTTGACAGACAATCACAAGGGAAAATTGAGTAAATAATTCATTTTCCCTCGTTGTCTGTCTAAATCTCCTTACGCCCTGCCCCACCTCTCATACCTGCATGGGCCATGGCTGAGGGAGGTGCTTTCACACAGAAGCAGAAGAAGATATCAAGGGTGAGTTGTTGCAAAGGGACTACGTGGAGAAGACCGTGGAAAAGTTTTGGCGTCATGGAAAGTTTTGTGGCTGTACCTATCATAGAGCATGTGTGAGAACGGCATTATGAGACCATTGCTGAATATGATTTTGGGAATATTATGCATTGTGACAGACAGTGCCTGGACTTTCCACTTTTCCTCTTAGCCAGAGCGCACCTGATTGCCAGCGTACTCTTTATCTATCAATGGGTGGAGAGACTTCTTAGAAAGACTCCATCACTGACACCTTTTCTCTTTCAAACTTTGTGAAAATTAACTAGGGATGTCACTTCTAGAGTTACTGTAGGGATAAAGCATTACAAATGCTTCTCTCTTATGAAGCAACAATGCAGGGAAACCTGGATTCCTGTTTTCGTTAACCTGCATCTTGATCATTGAACTTGTTGTTCTCTTGATGCAGGAGGTAAATTTGTTTAGACGGATTTGCATCATGTTATTTCCTTTGTGCTTGTATACTCTAATGCTTAGATGCGTATATGTCTAACTATTTTTGAAACTGTAATAAACTCGACTAACTTTGATTTGGTTGTCACTCGGAGTTATTGTGTAGCTGCTATGAGTTACACCGAATACGCTGAATAGATTAACAAAACCTTTTCTCCCCCTTACAATTTCATGATGCTTAAAAGAACCATCGGAGATTTCACATCAAAATATTTCTGACCAACTGGGCCCAGGACCGTTCAAATGTAAACATATCATCATTCACAGCAGGGAACACCCATCGCAACGCATGCGTGGCATCGCATGCGTATACGTCGCGTGCTTTCACAATGCACGCGACGTTACGAGGCATGCGTTCATGTTAGCGTATGGTACTGTTTTGCCTTTACTGTTTACACCTTAGGGTGGTTAGTGTATGGTACTGTTTTGCCTTTACTGTTTACACCTTAGGGTTGTTAGTGTATGGTACTGTTTTGCCTTTACTGTTTACACCTTAGGGTGGGTGGAAGTGTCAGGGCGTTGTACTGTGTTTGGCGGGGCCGTTACCGAGAATTTTGCGGTGTGATAGAATGCGTGGTCGTAGTGTGCGATGAAAAAGTCTTTTGCATGCGTGTGAATGCGGAGTCCGATGTAATGGTTTGTATGGTGAATGTGTGTGATGTAATGGTGTGTGAGATGTGAGGAATGCGATGTAATGGTGTGCGTTGTGTTTGTTTGTGTTGAATCATCATACATCCTTCACAGCACCATATGAATAGGTGACATTCGCTACAGAAGATATAAATCAATACAATACAACTACCTGACTTTTGTCAAATTTCTGGTGCTGCCAAGGATGGACTATTGCACCTCTCTCATGCCTGGAAAACCCACATTGTACATTATCCCCCAGTAAAAGCAGCACTAAATGGTGCAGAACTCTAATCTATGGAGCCACAAACATGACCATGTTTCACCTGTATTCCGAATTGTCCATTGGTTACCTATTGAAGCTAGAGTTGTTCACAAAATAGCCTTCCTCACATCTCCACTCTGCAACATATGACATTAAAGCTGGCAGACTCAGATCCTCATGCAGTGTTGATACAACACTTCTCAAATCTAAACAGGAGCACACAACAAATCAATCCTTTTCGACAAGTGCTAAAAGAGTCCTCAGCTCCCTGACCCGGGTCTACACTGCACTACCTCACAGCCTATATTTAATATGAAAATGGAAATTCTTCTCTTCCAAAGATATTTTTAATAAACTCATTCTCGTATGATCACTTACATGATCCCTCTTAGGTTCCTTGTCAAGACTCTACCCTGACTTTTAATCCTTACTACAAACTGGCTTATCTTTGCTGCACAATTATCTTTAATTTTTTTCCACACCACTGTGTCCTATCTCAGGTTAACATTGTTCACCTCAACTTTCCTAAGACCACTGAGGTGTTCACCCTGTTTCAGGTCTTTCTTTCCTCTCAAACATAACAGCTTTAACTTACACCTTTTTCAATTTGTATTTTCCTCTCAGTGCTTTTTAGAATTCATCTCGCCCTTTCTTGCTGCACTTGGTTCACTCTCTCTTGCTATTCATTGATCGTATTGTTATCTTTGGTTGGCTCAATTGTTTTCATGTAATTATTCTCTTATCAGTTCCTATGTAAAGCTTACATAACTTGTTTTTATTTGTATATAACCTACTTATGTGAAGCATTCAGGTAGTATCAATGCTGTATAAAAATGTAATAAAAAATAAAGACATGATATAGTTCAGAGTCAGCAATTTCTTTAGCAAAGGACCTCTCCTAGCGGAAGAAAGAGCCTCTTTAGATGAGGTTGAAGGAAGTGGAGTTCAAGGAAGTTACACTGATGAAGCATACACTGCAACTCTAAAATGGTTGCTCATTTATTGTACGATTGCTGAAAACGCTAAAAGGAAAATGCTACTTACCAGTATGCATCTGTTCTTGGCATGTAGAGCTGCAGAGTTGTACACTTAGCATTAGATCACCCCCTGGTGTTGGGCTCGGATGATTGCAGGTTGTTGTCTTCTTGGAAGAATTCTTTGTAGTCACGAGATAGGTGACTCCTCCCTTGGACAATACTGCGCATGGGCATCGGCTCCATCCTTAGATTGTTTTTCGCCATGATGGGAAATGATGGAGTTAGTATAAGTAAAGAAAAAAGGATGTCCTTGCGAGTGCATCTAAGTAAGATGAAAACTGGAATGGATACAAGTCCTGGGGAGGCGGGAGGGCGTGTACAACTCTGCAGCTCTACATGCCAAGAGCAGATGCATACTGGTAAGTAGCATTTTCCGTTCGAGGCATATGAGCTGCAGATTGTACACTTAGCATCGATTGTGCAGCAGTTTCTCCCCTAGCGGCGGTCGCTTGTATCCGTTGCAGTGGTTTGAAAGAGAGTTTGAAGGACAGCCTGGCCTACTGCAGCTTGTTGCTTGGCTTGCACATCAACACAATAGTGTTTAGTGAAGGTGTGTGGTGTAGACCATGTTGCTGCCTTGCATATGTCCTCTAGGCGAATGTTTCCTAAGAAAACCTCTGAGGCTCCTAGTTTGCGAGTGGAGTGCGCTCTAGGAGGAACTGTTAATGTACGTTTAGCTTTTAGATAGCATATTTGTATACACTTTACAATCCACCTTGCAATCCCACCTTTAGAGATGGGGTTGCCTTTGTGTGGAGGAGAGAAAGATACAAACAGTTGTTTTGTTTTTCTAAAGGATTTAGTTCTATCTGTATAGTATAGAAGAGCTCTTTTGACATCTAGTGTGTGTAAAGCCCTTTCCGCTACAGAGTCTGGGTTTTGGAAAAACAAAGGTAACTCTACGGATTGATTTAAGTGAAAAGGAGTGATGACCTTTGGAAGAAATTTTGAATTAGATCTAAGAACCACTTTGTTAGGATGTATTTGAAAAAATGGTTCTTGTATAGTGAAAGCTTGTATCTCACTTACTCTTCTAAGAGAGGTAATAGCAACAAGGAAAGCTGTTTTCCATGTTAGGAATTGCAGTTCACATTTGTGTAGAGGCTCGAAAGGGGGTCCCATGAGTCTTGTAAGGACAATGTTCAGATTCCACACAGGAGAAGGTGGCAACCTGGGTGGAATTATTCTTTTTAATCCTTCCATGAATGCTTTGATTGCAGGTACTCTGAAGAGAGACAGATGTTGTCTCTTTTGTAAATACGCTGCAATTGCTGCAAGGTGCAGGCGTATGGATGAATATGCCAAATTAGACGTTTGTAGATGTAAAAGGTAACAAATGATATTTTGGATGTAAACATCCAGGGGATCAATTTGGTTATTTTTGCAATATATAGCGAATCAATTCCATTTAGCGGCATAACACACTCTGGTAGTGTGTTTCCTAGCCTCTTTAATGATGTTCATACAGTCTGGGGGTAGGTTTAGATAACCAAACTTTAAGACTTCAGGAGCCAGATCGCCAAATTCAGTTGTTTTGGGTCTGGGTATCTGATTTTTCCATGGTTCTGTATTAACAGGGAGGGTGTGAGCTGTAACTTTTGTTCCAAGTCTGTTTTATTTTATGACGTAAGATAAGAATTCCCGGGATCGGGGCGCATAGACAGCGGTAAGCCTACAACCTCGTATCGAGGCCGGCCGTGTATGGAATAACAATTAGATCATAAGTCTTATATATGAAAACAGGTTAACACAGCGCCTTGCCTACAACCCTCGGGGGGGCGGCCGCATGGCTTAACATCAGCTGTTGTAAATACCCAATGCATACAGGGTCCAAGGACCGGGCCATTGGGGATAGGTAAACGGGCAACTAGCCCAATACTTCTGAACGTCCCAACTGGGGGCAACAGGTACATGAGAAGCCTAGAGATAGAGAAAAAAAGGAAAAAGATGTGGAAAAAGGGTAGGAAGCGAGAGATAGGGAGAGTGTTGTGTGGACAGGGTGTGCACGCTATTCGATGGGAGGGGGGGGGGGTGTCAGCTAGCTAGAGGCAGCCTCAACCGCTGTCGCATCTTGCAGGGCGTCTATGGAAGCAGTATACTGGGGTCTGCGGTAGTGACAGCATCTTCAAAAAGGTGCAGAGTCCGGAGTCTAGTGGGCATGTGTCGCGCATGTTCTATTGAGCAAAGGTAACGTACTAAGGGCTTCCAGACCGCCCCAAAGTGCGTGTCGCGCACTTGTATTCGCGCTGTGAGGAGCTCCATCGCTAAAACTTGCCAGAGCCGCACAAACCAGGAGGCTATGGGAGGCGCTTCGGTCCTTTTCCAGTACAGGGCTATAAGCTGCTTGGCCGCTCCCAGCATTTGGAGCGTCAAAATCCAGTCGCTGCGGGTGAGTGCCTTGAGATCGGGAGGCCTAATGCCAAGTAGAATTGTGCTTACTGCTTCAGGCAAAGGGAACCCCAACACCCCTCTAATGTGACTGAGGACCTCCTTTCAAAAGACTGTTAAGAGCAGACATGCCCACCATATGTGCACGAAATCCCCTGTTGCAGTCCGACATCTCCAGCACAGTGGGGAACCTCTTGTGCAACCGCAGAGGAGTGTAGTACCACTGGGTTAAAAGTTTGTAGGCGTTTTCCCTCTGCGGGATACTCAGATATATCTTGGGGATGTCTCTCCATACTCTGTCCCATTGCAAAGGTTCAATGTCCGCGTCAACCGCTAGTTGCCATTGGCGCTGGTATGGATGGGTGGGTACAAGCGGCTGATGCTGCAAGATGTGATAGAGCTGGGTAATCAGCTTTTTTAGTCCCCCACGCGAGCGCGCCATCTTTTCAAAAGGGGTGAACGCTCGCGTGGCTGCTCGACTCATTTCCTCATTAGAAACCCAGTGGCGCAGCTGAGCATACTGTAGCCGTGCCTCCGGCGGCAGTCGGAACTCCTCCCGGCATTGGTTAAAAGATTTGAGTGTGCCCCCTTCAAAGAGATCGCATATCACCCTGCAGTCTCCTTGCGTCCGTTTCTCGAATGCTCGAGATTGATGAGCCGGCGGAAATTGCGGGTTCGCTGCTATGGGAGTGTGTGGGGACGGGAACCTGGTGAGCTCTTTGGACACCAAAATGTTGCCCCAAATGTCTAGTACCGTCTTCGTGGGTACCGCTATGTACGCGCTCTTAGAGCGGGCTGTCTGATGAAGCCACGGCAGGTCACAGATAGTGCCTCCCGTTACCGCCCGGTCCATATGTAACCATCCTTTTTCACTCTCTCGCACCTCCCACTCTACCACAAAACGGAGGTGTGCAGCGCAATAGTAGTGCACTAAGTTGGGGCAAGCTAAGCCCCCTCTGTCCCGTGGTGCCATAAGGATCTTCTGTGAAAAACTGGATCACTTACCGCCCCACACAAAAGACGTGAGCTCGCGTTGCAGTCCCCGTATGCAGTGAAGCGGGATTGGGGTGGGAAGGCATTGGAACACGTATAAGATTTTGGGAAGGATCGACATTTTAACAGCATAGAGCCCGCTTAACCACGACAGCATCAGAGGCTTCCACCTTCGTAGGTCCTCTAGAACAGTTTTTCGGCACTCCCGCCACTTCACTGATGACCAGGCGTCCAAAGAGGGGGTCAGGGTGAGGCCCAAGTATCGAATATGGCGCTCATCCCACTGATTGGGCACTTCTTCCTTCAGAAAAGGGATCTCCTCTGCCGGGATGGTAAAGTTGAGAGCCCAGGACTTATCATGGTTGATCTTGAGGCCAGAGGCCCTCTCATATAAGCAAAGCACTCTATGGATGGCCGGAAGAAACTCCCACGGGCGCGTAAGAGTGAGAATCAGATCGTCTGCGAACAACGCTACCTTGTTGTACCGTCCCCCATGTACTATTCCGTGGATGTCTGGCTCGTGTCGTATCATCTCCGCAAGGGGTTCCACTGTGAGGGCAAACAATAGAGGCGAGAGGGGACACCCCTGCCTAGTGCCCCTGTGTATCGCTAGCGGTGGTGTTAAGCCGCCTTTGACCCGGATTCTGGCCTGTAGCCCTATATATGGGGCCATAATCCTTGTGATCATCTTCGGGCCCAGACCGAATTTGTGGAGTATCGCCCTAAGGAAGGTCCAGTCCACCCGATCGAACGCCTTCTCAGCGTCCAGGGACAGAAGGCAAGCCGGGATTTTACAGTGGTGCACCTTCCCCATGAAGTGTGCAAGCTTACGTATGTTATCTGCTCCCTGTCGGTCTCGGATGAACCCAGCCTGATCAGGGTCCACAAGCCCCGGCATATACGGATCTATACGTTTGGCAAGGAGTTTGGTATATATTTTAAGATCAGTATTCAATAAGGCAATAGGGCGATAAGAAGCACACATCGTGGGGTCTTTCCCAGGTTTCGGGATCAGTGCAATTTCCGCCATACCCATGTCAGGGGACGGCCCCGTGTCATCAGTAAAGGAGTTGAACAGCCTTAGGAGATAGGGTCGTAGCTGGGTCTGGAATGTGCGATAGAAAGATAGGGGTAGGCCATCCGGTCCTGGCGTTTCCCCCAAAGGAAGATCTTCAATTGCCGCCGTGACCTCTTCTTCAGTAATGGAGCCTTCCAGTTCCGCCGCACTCCCCGAAGGCAGTGGCGTCCCCTCGTAGCCGCCCAGGATAGCCGCAATCGCGTCCGCCGAGGCGGGCTCCCTCCCGTACAAGATGGTATAGTAATCCACAAAAGCGACCTGCTTAGCCTTCTCCGAGACAACTCTTGACCCGTCTGGTAGTTGGACACTAGTTATGTGGGCCTTGGCCGCACGTGCCCTGAACCTCCCCGCCAGCAGTCGCCCTACCTTATCTCCTCCCTCAAAGTACTTTTGTTTCAGTGCAAGCAAAGAGTGTTCCGCCTTATTGGTGCGTAAAAGCCGAAGCTGCCCCCTGAGGTTGGCTAATCTTCTCCTAGATTCTGGTGACGAGCGTTCCCGGTCTTGCCCCTCGGCTTTCTTGATGTCTCCCGCCAGATCAGCTTCCAATTTGCAAGCTGCACGCCTCCGAGCAATTGCCAGGGAAGTGATGTGTCCCCGGATCGTGGCTTTGAAGGTGTCCCATACCACCGGGAAAGACACCTCTGGGGTGTCGTTAGAAGCAAAATAGGAGTCTATGGCCTCCCGGATGCTATCAACATCTGCTGTATTCCGAAGGACGCTCGGCGGCAAAAACCAACGTGTCTCTCTGGTGGGGCGCGCGGCGGGGTCCTGGAGGAGCAGCTCAATATGAGCGTGATCCGACAGAGATATGTCCGAGATGGAGGCTCCCAACAAGTCCCGTATCAGTTCTAGCGACATAAATAGAAAATCTATGCGGGAGTAGGACCTGTGGGAGTGCGAGTAAAATGAGTAATCTCTCAGTTCTGGGCAGTGGTAACGCCACGCGTCAATTAACCCCAAGTCCGCAATCTGCTTGTGCAGCGTAGAGGACATCGCCCCGGTGCCATTGAAGGCGGCATCGCTACGGTCCATGTCCGGGTCCCAGACTAAATTGAGGTCCCCTCCCAATATCATGTTCGGGTCGCCACATGGAATCCGGTCCCGCAAAATTGTCTGGAGGTATCTGTCCTGCAACTGGTTGGGTGCGTATATGTTACATAGGGTGAATTGGCGCCTTCCCATGTGTACCGTAGCTTTGAGAAAGCGCCCATCCTCACTCCTATAGGGTTTTGTGTCTCCCCGCCTGAAGCCAGCCCTGCACAATACAGCTACTTCTGCCGTTTTAGTGTCCGCAGCCGCCAAGAACTGGATAGGGTACTTAGGATGCGCCATGTGTTTTGTATCTCTCTGTAGCAGGTGTGTTTCCTGAAGGAATATAATGTCGGGCTGTTGCTGGAGAAGGTAACAACATACCTGATTGCGCTTATTAGGGGAATTCAAACCCTTGACGTTGAATGTCAAGACCTTCAGGGGCCTAGGGATGCTCACGGCCATAGCGAGCAGCAATCGAGGTCCGCCCACGGTCCCCACTCCCGCCAGTGTGAGGGGGAAGGTACAGAGGCAACCCCTTCCCACCCCGGGGACTGCAGCCGCCCTGTCTCCACCCCGCCACACACAGAAACGGGAATAAGAGAAAGAAGAAAGGTCTGAAGGAAGATAAAGCAGGAAAGGAGGAGAGGAGGAGAAAAGGGAAGAAGAGATTCGATAGGCGGTCCCAGTCACCGGGCATCCTCTACCCAAGGGTTTGGACGCACTCAAGAATGTCACTTCCTATGGAACAGTATGGGGGGGGGGGGAACCCACAGGAAATACAAGAGACAGCAACCCCGGTACCCCAGCTGCCCGATCTGGTGTCGGGGGTGCTATGCAGTTACACAGGTTAGGGTAGCATGGCGTTGTTCATCATGTGGCCTTCCGGAGTGGTTCATGCAGGGTGACCTCGATCCTCCTGCTCCTCCGCACTCCCTGCATGAGTGGTGTGAGTAGGGAGCCTTCTTCTGCGCCGTGTAATGCTGTAACTTCATGCGTAGGGAAGAACAGTGGGCTGCAGAGGGCACAGAGTATACGCTCAACAAGGGTGTCCGAGTCGCATCCTGTAGCAGTGATGCATGTCATATGTCGAGATGGTTCAAGAAGTAACATCTCATCCAGCGGGCAGGTAGATTATCTCAGTTGGATGGGATGTAAGCGCCACTTATCGCCGTCGGGACCGGGGGGGCAGGGGTGACGTCCACAGCGACAAAAGCCGTGAAGACAGTACTTCTCATTGGGCGCTAAGTCACGGGGTTGACGGGCGCGACCCCGGTCCTTCACGGTCACCCTCAAGAGAACGGATATGCGCTATAATGTCTTGCTTGGCCTGCGAGGAAGATCTCTCATCTACCGGGGGAGAGCGGCGTCGGCGCGGAACCGTGGTCCAGTCTGGGTGGGCTGGGATCCTCTCTTCGTGCCTCGGTCGAGAAGGGCTGCTCGCCGGCGACTCCAACAGTTTAAGCAGCTGCGCCGCCTCACGGTAGGACCGTATGACCCTGCATTTGCCCTCCCAGTGGAAGATGAGGGCGAAGGGGTGGCCCCACTGGTAGGAGATGTTGAGGGCCTGCAGCTTCTCCGTCACCGGTCAAAAAGCCCTCCGTCTGAACAGGGTGTTGGGGGCCAGATCCTGGAAGATTTGGATCCTGTGGCCTTCATAGGTGAGGTCTGGCTTGTCCCTTGCCGCTTTCAGAATGGCCTCCTTCTCAGTGAAGTAGTGCACTCTTGTCAGGATGTCCGGGAGTAGGCCAGTTCGTCCCGCAGGCCCGAAGACCCGATGGGCACGGTCCAAAGTCGGGGGAGAGGCATCTTCTTCCCCCCAGACCCCGTGGAGGAGCTGCGCCACATAGGCCATGATGTCCTTTCCCTCTGCTTCAAGTGGAACACCCCGTATGCGGAGGTTGTTCCGGCGACTTCTATTTTCAAGGTCTTCCTGCTTGACCTTAAGCTCGATGTTCTGTTCCTCCAGCACGGCTAATCTCTGCCAGAGCTGCTCTTGATCTTCCGTGCGCGCGTCAACAATTTTCTCGAGCCCATCGACCCTATCGCCCAGCTCAGTGAACTCCTTTCGTAGTTCTTTAACGCATGAATGCACCTCATAGCGTAGGGAACCTATCTCCGACTTGAGCTTGGTCATGAAGGAGGCCATAAAGGCCTGGGTCACCGGCGGTGAATCCTCGGCGATCTCGGAGGAACTCTCAGTCGGTGCCGTCGCTCCTGCTTTGCCCCACATGGCTACCACCGAGGTGTTCTTGGATGTCACCGCAGAGTATGCTCTGCCCCCCTGGATTGCGTCATCGCCAGGTCTGTGGCCAAGGTCCGTCAGCACTTCCTGCGCGATAGGGTCCGGGTGTTGCACAACAGGCCCAAAGAATCAAAAGGGGAGGGGGGTTCCGCCCTAAGCCGTGCTTCCTGCCCCTCCGGCGGTGCCCCCAAGCTGCGGTCCCAATGTGGCGAGCGACAGCAAGGTACAAACCACCCAGCCTGCTGACCCGACCAGGTCCCCCAGGCGGTGACATCACAGGCAGCGAGGACGAGGGCTCTCCGGACCACCCCCGATCAACTATGGCGGATGTTCCAGGGACCCACAATCGCAGCACAGCCACCAGTTAGAGCCCGGCGGCCCAAGGCAGTGCCAAAACTGCTGTTCAAGGGGGTAAAGGGGCAGGAATTCAGGGGGCAGCAATATATGAGGGCCAAGACCCCAAAACTCCAATCAGAGCACAGTGTCCCACATCGCTTCAATGTCCACCAATCTGTGCCTGCGGTCAGGGTGGGTCTCACTTCCGCCGCCAAGGGCCCTGGCCCGCTCCATGCCTCTCCCCCAGGAAGCCCGCAGCAGCCTGCCTCTACCCACCCCTCACCTCGCCTCCGGCGCTGTCCCAGGCCCTACTCCCAGGACCTCAGCACTGTCACAGCAAGCCCTCGCGCACACTCTGGTCAGTCAGGGCCCGACTGCCAACTCTGTTGCAAGGGGGGGTCCCCAGTCCTCGGAGTGCAGCGCTGTGTCACGCTCCGCTTCTATCTCCCACGCCGCGTCTGTAAGTAGAGTTAAGTCCACCACCGCCAAGGGCCCGGAGCCGTGTTGCACCTCTTCCCGGGGGGGCGCGCAGGAGTTCACCGCCCCTCTCCCCTCACCTCCGCACCGGTCCCCAGGGCTCCCAGCCGCCTCAGCTCACCTCCGTCTCAGCGCTTCCTCCTCCGGGGGGCCTCCTTGCAGCCTGGGCCCGAGGTTACGCTCCGCAGCAGGGTGGTCTCCTCACCTCTGGTGCCTCCGCTCCAGTGAAGGGCGCAAGATGGCGGCCGCTACTATCCGCCGGGGTGCCGGTGTGTAAAGGCAGCAGTCCACTCGTCCTCACCCCAGACCCCAGGCAGGCTCGCCGTTGCCTCGATGTCCTCTCGCCAGGTCCCCCGGGGTCCACCCTTCAGGTCCGATGGTGCGTTTCGGAGCAGGGCAGCCTCCTTGTCTCAGGCGCCTCAGCTCCAGTGGGGGATGCAAAATGGTGGCCGCCTCTGTTCGCCGGGATGCCGGTGTGCAGGGCAGCACTCCTCTCGTCCTCGCCTCACCTCAGTCTCCAGGCAGGCCACCAACAGTCCGGTCGGGAGCCTCTGCCCCCCGGGGTGGCCGTGCCGTCTCAGGGGCAGTTCGCAGCACCGGGCCCGTTCACTCGTCCAGCCCCGAGGCCTCCGCGGGCCGAGGTGTCTGTGGGGCACGCCGGGCCTCGCGACTTGCTCCCAGACTCCCGGCACCGTCGGGCTCCCCAGAGCTCACTCCGGCAACTCCACACCCCCGTGCCCGCCTCTTCTCGCCTGGCCACCAGCCGGGATCCGCAGGCAACTCGCAGCCAGGTCTAGGGCGGGAGGGCCCGCCGCCACTAAGCAAGTCAAAATGGCGGGCTCAGGCGCTCACCGGGGCTCCGCCGAGGGCTACCAGCTCTCCGTGCAGGGCAAACAGTCATTCTCTGCACTCCGTGTGAACCACCACCGTCCAGGGATCCCAACCTCTTACGAGGACACTGCTCAGCCGACCAAACTCCGCCAAAGATTACCTATACAAGCAGCGGGGCACCGGAGCTCTCTAGAGCCACGTCTCAGCTCATCGCCTCCGAAGCCACGCCCCGAGCTGTAACTTTTGATGTGGAACCAGAGAGAGATCCAGCAGTGTGGTGAACCACGGTTGGCGTGCCCATGTGGGAGCTACCAGGATGAGTTTGAGAGACTGTTGTCTGAGCTTGCGCACTACTAATGTAATCAGTGGGAGAGGCAGAAAAGCGTATGCAAATCTGCCTGACCAGTTCATCCATATCGCATTGCCCTTGGACAATGGGTGTGGAAACCTGGCGGTGAAGGTTGGGCATTTTGCATTTTCGTGGGTGGCAAACAGATCTGTGTGTGGATAACCCCACCTTTGGAAGAATGGCTGAAGAACTTGTGGATGTAGTTCCCATTCGTGAATCTTTTGTGGCTGTCGACTTAACAGATCTGCTATCTGATTGTGAACTCCTGGAAGGTGTTCTGCCAACAGATGTATATTTTGAGGAATGACCCATCTCCAAATGTTCTGTGCGAGCTGGGACAGTTGCAAAGAGTATCCCCCCCCCTGTTTTTATATATAGGCTGTCATAATTGTCCGTCCGGATTTTGACAGCTTTGTTTTGTACTTGTAGTTGAAAAGTCTTCAGTGCTAAAAATATGGCTAGCAGCTCTCGATCGTTGATATGGAACAGTTTTTGTTGATTGTTCCATTGACCTTGAGTTGTATAATGTAAGAGAGGGGCTCCCCATCCTGTGAGAGATGCGTCTGTTGGGAGCACTAATTGTGGAACAGGTTCGAGGAACGGCCGCCCCTTTGTCAAGTTTTTGGTGTTCCGCCACTGCAGAGAGCGATGCGTGCGGCTGTCCACCAACACCAGGTCTATTAGTTGACCTTGAGCCTGGTTCCACTGTTGTGCTAGGCACTCTTGTAACGGGTGCATTTGCAATCTTGCGTGTAGTACTATGAAGATGCAAGATGCCATCATGTCTCATGAACACTCTGGCTTGCAGAGATTGTTGTTGTTGGAAGACTGTGACTAAGGCTTGAATGCTCTGTATCCTTGCTGGACTGGGATGCGCTAGAGCTGTAGATGCGTCTATTGTAGCCCCTAGATACTGGTGTACATGAGAAGGCTGCAGGTGGGACTTGGTGTAGTTGATTGTGAACCCCAAGTTGTGCAACGTTTGAATTGTTTGATGTGTGTGTTGGACACATTGATTGAATGATGTGGCTTTTATGAGCCAATCGTCTAGATAAGGGAAGACATGTATCTGCTGACTTCTGAGATGTGTTGCTACTACTGCTAAGCACTTTGTGAACACGCGTGGTGCTGCTGTTACCCCAAATGGAAGGACTTTGAACTGATAGTGTTGTCCTTGTATTACAAACCGTAGGTACTTTCTGTAAGAAGGGTGTATAGGAATGTGAAAGTAGGCGTCCTTTAGATCTAGTGTTGAAAGAAAATCGCCTTGTTGCAGTAGTGGGAGCACTTGTTGCAGAGTGATCATATGAAAATGAACTGATTGTATGTACTGATTGAGGGGCCTGAGATCAAGAATTGGTCTTAGTGTCCCGTCCTTTTTGGGCATTAGAAAATACAGCGAGTAACCCCCTGTTCCCTGTTCTTCTAAAGGAACTAATTGAATGGCATTCTTTTGTAAAAGTGACAGAACTTCTTGTTGGAGCAGAGTCAGGTGGTCTGTAGACATTGGACGCTGCCTGGGAGGTATGTGTGGAGGGGTTGCTGTAAGTTCTAGGCAGTAGCCATGTTGGATAACCTTTTTCACCCACGTGTCTGTTGTAATGGAGTTCCAGACAGGCAGGAACTGTGTTAATCTGCCCCCTACAGGATTGGAATGCTGTTGGGGGAGCAGAGGGAAGTCACTGTTTTGTGGCGGAAGAGGATTGATTGCTGTTGTTACCGACCTCTTCCTTTGTTATTATTGCCTTTGTATCCTCCTCTACAATATCCCTTGTTAGAGGATGCTTGTGTGTGAGATTTAAAGATGTTGTAGTTTCTGCTCCAGTTTGTTTGGAGCCTCCTCTGTAGAAGGAGCAAAGAAAGGAACCTCTAGCTGGTGTGGACTGTAAGGCCCCCATAGACTTGGCGGTGCCCGTATCTTTTTTCATCTTTTCAAGTGCAGTGTCCACTTCTGGGCCAAAAAACTGGTTCGGATTAAATGGTTGGTTTAAGATGGTAATTTGCACTTCCTGTTTAAACCCGGAAATGCGTAGCCACGCATGTCTCCTAAGTATAACACTGGTATTTACAGCTCTAGATGCGGTGTCTGCCGCATCTAGTGCACATTTTATTGAGGCATATGAAATCAACTTGCCTTCCTGTATGTGGTCAGTTGCCAGAGCTTATCTGATCTGGTAGGTGCTCAAGTAGTTTTTCTAATTGATCATAATGAGCCCTATCGTAACGAGAGAGGAGGGTTTGTGTATTAGCTATACGCCATATGTTAGTGGCTTGTGCAGCTATTCTTTTTCCTGACGCATCAATTACTTTGGATTCTTTGTCAGGTGGGGGTGCTTCGCCAGAAGTTTGAGAATTTACCCTTTTCCTAGTATTGGACACAACTAAAGAGTCTAATGGTAGGTGTTCTTTAATGTAGACTGGGTCTGTGGGTGCAGGCCTATATTTTTTCTCATTCTGGGGTTCAAATTTTAGTGCGTACGGGGTCTTTAAATACCTCTGGAGCATGTTTGATGATGTTGATGATGATGATGTTTAATCATGGGGAAGAATTTGAACAGACCGTTGAGACTGTTCAAAGGTATCTAAGAGAAAATGCTCCTCAGCCTCATCAGAATGCATAGTGACTTTATGATATGCAGCAGCTCTGTTTAACAAATGACCAAAACCAATGTTATCCTCTGGAGGGGAAGGTTTTGAAGGATACAACTGCGGGTCAGAAATATCAGGTGCATTTTGTGGGTTTGGCAAGTCCCATATAACGTCATCCACGGGGTATGGGAAAGGCTCCTCTATATCATCCCCTCCACCCAGACTATATTTGTCTTCATCATGTTGAGGTGAATGTGATGATAAAGGTGAAGAATGTGCAGGAGAGATTTGAGGTGATATGTGAAGAGGAAAAGGAGAAGAAGGAGGAGGAGGAGGTATAGGAAAGCAAAAATGCATAGGGGATGTTGCACAGTCCTTTTTCTTGGCAGGAACCACAGGTGTGGGTGGTGCATCTGCTGGTCTCTTTTTGTGAGGTGTAGCTTCTACATGACCTGTTTTTGGGTCGATGTAGATCTTCTTTTGTCGAGGATCTGGCAAGAAAAGTTCCTCCAACCTTCTTGGGCGTTGATTTTTTCGGTTCCAGCCGAAGTTGTTTTGTGTGTTTAACCTTGGGAGGTGCTATAACGTCCTTAGGCGTAGTTTTCAGTGCCGAATGTGTTGTTTTCGGCTTGGTAGGCAGGTTCGAAGGCTCGGGCACATTGGAATCAGGCCACGTGGGCTTTGGCACTGAAGAAGGTGTTTTCGTTGTGGAAGCTGGTGTCGTCGGCTTGGAGGGTCGGACGATGGCTTTACACTTTTATGTTTAGAAGTGGACGGCTTCGGAGCTGGTACTTCTTTCGGTTTCGGTGCCAATACTTCTTTAGGCTTCGGTGCCGAGAGGTCTTTCGGTTTCAGTGTCAAGTCCAAGTCAAGTCAATAAATGTATATAGCGCGCTACATACCCAGAGGGTCTCAAGGCGCTTGAAGAAGGGTGGGGAATTACTTGTCAAATATCCACGTTTTAAGTTGCTTTCTGAATGCTAGGTGGTTCTGAGTAAGGCGAAGGTGAGTGGGAAGTGAGTTCCAGGTTTTAGCTGCCAGGTAGGAGAAGGATCTACCTCCCATGGTGGTTTTGTTGATGCGAGGTACAGTGGCAAGGGCTTGGTTGGAGGATCGTAGCTGGCGGGAGGGGGTGTAAAAGGACAGTCGTGTGTTGAGGCATTAGGGTCCGATTTCGTAGAGTGCTTTGTGTGCGTGGGTTAGGAGCCGGAAAGTAATCCTCTTATTGACGGGAAGCCAGTGGAGGTTTTTCAGGTGACCAGAGATGTGTTCTTTACGCGGGATGTCTAATATGAGCCTGGCTGAAGCGTTCTGGATGCGTTGGAGTTTTTTCTGGAGTTTTGCGGTGGTACCGGCGTAGAGGGTGTTTCCGTAGTCCAGTCGGCTCGTGACCAGTGCGTGGGTGACCGTTTTTCTAGTTTCGGTGGGGATCCAACGAAATGTTTTTTTGAGCATGCGAAGAATGGTGAAGCAAGATGAAGAAACGGCGTTGATTTGTTTGTTCATCGAGAGTGAGGAATCCAGGATGACGCCCAGGTTCCGTGCGTGGTCCGTCGGGATGGGTGCTTTTCCAAGGGCCTCTGGCCACAAAGAGTCATCCCAGGCGGAGGGGGAGGTGCCTAGGATGAGGACTTCTGTTTTGTCTGAGTTCAGTTTCAGACGGCTGTGCTTCATCCAGTCGGCTACTTCTTTCATTCCTTCATGCAGGTTGGTTTTGGCAGTGTTAGGGTCTCTGGTGAGAGATAGGATCAGTTGAGTGTCATCGGCGTAGGAGATGATGTTGAGGTTGTGTTGGCGTGCGATGACCGTGAGGGGGCTCATGTATACGTTGAAGAGGGTGGGGCTGAGTGAAGATCCTTGTGGTACGCCGCAGATGACTTCAGTGGCCTCTGACTTGAATGGTGGAAGGCGGACTCTCTGGGTTCTTCCGGTGAGGAACGAGGTGATCCATTCCAGTGCTTTTCCTTGGATTCCGACGTTTCTGAGGCGTTGTAAAAGGGTGCTATGACAGACCGTGTCGAAGGCTGCGGAGAGGTCGAGGAGGATGAGGGCGACTGTGTCTCCATTGTCCAGTAGAGTACGAATGTCGTCTGTTGCTGCGATGAGGGCGGTTTCAGTGCTGTGCTTGGTTCGGAAGCCGGATTGTGAGGAGTCGAGGGATTTGTTGGTTTCGAGGAATGCGGCGAGCTGGTTGTTGACCGCTTTCTCGATGACTTTGGCCGGGAATGGAAGGAGTGAGCTAGGGCGGTAGTTTTTGAGTTCGGTGGGGTCAGCTGTGGGTTTCTTCAGGAGGGCGCTGAGTTCGGCATGTTTCCAGCTTTCCGGGAAGGTTGCGGAGTTGAGGGAGCAGTTGATGACGTCTCGGAGGTGCGGTGCTATAATGGAGTCTGCTTTGTTAAAGATGTGGTGAGGGCATGGGTCTGTGGGGGATCCTGAGTGGATAGAGTTCATCAGACGGATGGTGTCCTCAGTGGAGATTGGCTTCCAGTCATTGAGGATGTTCAAGGGGGATGGGGGTCCTGCAGGGGGTTGGGTGGGTTGGTCTTCGGGTCGGTTGTCGAAGCTGTTGTGGATGTCTGCAATTTTGTTGTGGAAGAATGAGGCTAGGGAGTCGCAGAGGGCTTGAGAGGGGGTGATGTCGTTGGAGTTGGCTGAGGGGTTGGTAAATTCCTTGACGATGTTGAATAGTTCCTTGCTGTTGTGGGCGTTGTTGTCTAGTCGGTCTTTGAAAGCGGCTTTCTTGGCATTCCGGATCAGTTGGTGGTGTATGCGGGTGGCGTTTTTGAAGGCGTCCTTGATGCTGGTGGTTGGGTCTTTTTTCCAGGCCTTCTCGAGGGAGCGACAGAGTTTCTTGGATTTCTTAAGATCATCGTTGAACCAGGGGGCCTTCTTGCTGCCTAGTTTGATTTGTCGTTTTTTCAGTGGTGCTAGGATGTCGGCGCTGTTGGATAACCATTGGGTGAGGTTGGTGGCTGCTTGGTCGGGGTTTGAGGAGTGGGCTGGGGGGTTTAGAAGAAGCGATGAGGAGATCTGGTCGATGGTGATTTTGTTCCAGTTTCTTTGCAGAGTGGGTTGGGGGTGGTTGTTGGATGTGGGCTTGTTGTAGGTAAAGTGAACGCAGGAGCCTTACCGGGACACGTGGGAGGGTTGCTGCTGTGACGGATCCCGCCGTTTCTTTTGCCTTGCCGGCCACTTCGCCACATCTCGCGGCTCCCGCTTCGCGGGAGCCGCTCGTGGGACATTGAATCTTCCTGTGGCTGTGGGACTCTGTCTGGACCCCAAGGACTGTGGAGCAGCCAGGAATCACTCGCCCTACAGCCAGGACAGAGGCGGGACTGCGAGGACCAGCCTGCTCAGCGGCGCTGATCGGCCGCAGCTGGTCCTCTTTCCGCCCCCTCCTGCATAAAAAAGACCTTGCAGAGAGTGTTCCTTGGAGGAGCCTTACCGGGACACGTGGGAGGGTTGCTGCTGTGACGGATCCCGCCGTTTCTTTTGCCTTGCCGGCCACTTCGCCACCTCTCGCGGCTCCCGCTTCGCGGGAGCCGCTCGTGGGACATTGAATCTTCCTGTGGCTGTGGGACTCTGTCTGGACCCCAAGGACTGTGGAGCAGCCAGGGATCACCCGCCCTACAGCCAGGACAGAGGCGGGACTGCGAGGACCAGCCTGCTCAGCGGCGCTGATCGGCCGCAGCTGGTCCTCTTCCCGCCCCCTCCTGCATAAAAAAGACCTTGCAGAGAGTGTTCCTTGGAGGAGCCTTACCGGGACACGTGGGAGGGTTGCTGCTGTGACAGATCCCGCCGTTTCTTTTGCCTTGCCGGCCACTTCGCCACCTCTCGCGGCTCCCGCTTCGTGGGAGCCGCTCGTGGGACATTGAATCTTCCTGTGGCTGTGGGACTCTGTCTGGACCCCAAGGACTGTGGAGCAGCCAGGAATCACCCGCCCTACAGCCAGGACAGAGGCGGGACTGCGAGGACCAGCCTGCTCAGCGGCGCTGATCGGCCGCAGCTGGTCCTCTTCCCGCCCCCTCCTGCATAAAAAAGACCTTGCAGAGAGTGTTCCTTGGAGGAGCCTTACCGGGACACGTGGGAGGGTTGCTGCTGTGACGGATCCCGCCGTTTCTTTTGCCTTGCCGGCCACTTCGCCACCTCTCGCGGCTCCCGCTTCGCGGGAGCCGCTCGTGGGACATTGAATCTTCCTGTGGCTGTGGGACTCTGTCTGGACCCCAAGGACTGTGGAGCAGCCAGGAATCACCCACCCTACAGCCAGGACAGAGGCGGGACTGCGAGGACCAGCCTGCTCAGCGGCGCTGATCGGCCGCAGCTGGTCCTCTTCCCGCCCCCTCCTGCATAAAAAAGACCTTGCAGAGAGTGTTCCTTGGAGGAGCCTTACCGGGACACGTGGGAGGGTTGCTGCTGTGACGGATCCCGCCGTTTCTTTTGCCTTGCCGGCCACTTCGCCACCTCTCGCGGCTCCCGCTTCGCGGGAGCCGCTCGTGGGACATTGAATCTTCCTGTGGCTGTGGGACTCTGTCTGGACCCCAAGGACTGTGGAGCAGCCAGGAATCACCCGCCCTACAGCCAGGACAGAGGCGGGACTGCGAGGACCAGCCTGCTCAGCGGCGCTGATCGGCCGCAGCTGGTCCTCTTCCCGCCCCCTCCTGCATAAAAAAGACCTTGCAGAGAGTGTTCCTTGGAGGAGCCTTACCGGGACACGTGGGAGGGTTGCTGCTGTGACGGATCCCGCCGTTTCTTTTGCCTTGCCGGCCACTTCGCCACCTCTCGCGGCTCCCGCTTCGCGGGAGCCGCTCGTGGGACATTGAATCTTCCTGTGGCTGTGGGACTCTGTCTGGACCCCAAGGACTGTGGAGCAGCCAGGAATCACCCGCCCTACAGCCAGGACAGAGGCGGGACTGCGAGGACCAGCCTGCTCAGCGGCGCTGATCGGCCGCAGCTGGTCCTCTTCCCGCCCCCTCCTGCATAAAAAAGACCTTGCAGAGAGTGTTCCTTGGAGGAGCCTTACCGGGACACGTGGGAGGGTTGCTGCTGTGACGGATCCCGCCGTTTCTTTTGCCTTGCCGGCCACTTCGCCACCTCTCGCGGCTCCCGCTTCGTGGGAGCCGCTCGTGGGACATTGAATCTTCCTGTGGCTGTGGGACTCTGTCTGGACCCCAAGGACTGTGGAGCAGCCAGGAATCACCCGCCCTACAGCCAGGACAGAGGCGGGACTGCGAGGACCAGCCTGCTCAGCGGCGCTGATCGGCCGCAGCTGGTCCTCTTCCCGCCCCCTCCTGCATAAAAAAGACCTTGCAGAGAGTGTTCCTTGGAGGAGCCTTACCGGGACACGTGGGAGGGTTGCTGCTGTGACAGATCCCGCCGTTTCTTTTGCCTTGCCGGCCACTTCGCCACCTCTCGCGGCTCCCGCTTCGTGGGAGCCGCTCGTGGGACATTGAATCTTCCTGTGGCTGTGGGACTCTGTCTGGACCCCAAGGACTGTGGAGCAGCCAGGAATCACCCGCCCTACAGCCAGGACAGAGGCGGGACTGCGAGGACCAGCCTGCTCAGCGGCGCTGATCGGCCGCAGCTGGTCCTCTTCCCGCCCCCTCCTGCATAAAAAAGACCTTGCAGAGAGTGTTCCTTGGAGGAGCCTTACCGGGACACGTGGGAGGGTTGCTGCTGTGACGGATCCCGCCGTTTCTTTTGCCTTGCCGGCCACTTCGCCACCTCTCGCGGCTCCCGCTTCGCGGGAGCCGCTCGTGGGACATTGAATCTTCCTGTGGCTGTGGGACTCTGTCTGGACCCCAAGGACTGTGGAGCAGCCAGGAATCACCCACCCTACAGCCAGGACAGAGGCGGGACTGCGAGGACCAGCCTGCTCAGCGGCGCTGATCGGCCGCAGCTGGTCCTCTTCCCGCCCCCTCCTGCATAAAAAAGACCTTGCAGAGAGTGTTCCTTGGAGGAGCCTTACCGGGACACGTGGGAGGGTTGCTGCTGTGACGGATCCCGCCGTTTCTTTTGCCTTGCCGGCCACTTCGCCACCTCTCGCGGCTCCCGCTTCGCGGGAGCCGCTCGTGGGACATTGAATCTTCCTGTGGCTGTGGGACTCTGTCTGGACCCCAAGGACTGTGGAGCAGCCAGGAATCACCCGCCCTACAGCCAGGACAGAGGCGGGACTGCGAGGACCAGCCTGCTCAGCGGCGCTGATCGGCCGCAGCTGGTCCTCTTCCCGCCCCCTCCTGCATAAAAAAGACCTTGCAGAGAGTGTTCCTTGGAGGAGCCTTACCGGGACACGTGGGAGGGTTGCTGCTGTGACGGATCCCGCCGTTTCTTTTGCCTTGCCGGCCACTTCGCCACCTCTCGCGGCTCCCGCTTCGTGGGAGCCGCTCGTGGGACATTGAATCTTCCTGTGGCTGTGGGACTCTGTCTGGACCCCAAGGACTGTGGAGCAGCCAGGAATCACCCGCCCTACAGCCAGGACAGAGGCGGGACTGCGAGGACCAGCCTGCTCAGCGGCGCTGATCGGCCGCAGCTGGTCCTCTTCCCGCCCCCTCCTGCATAAAAAAGACCTTGCAGAGAGTGTTCCTTGGAGGAGCCTTACCGGGACACGTGGGAGGGTTGCTGCTGTGACGGATCCCGCCGTTTCTTTTGCCTTGCCGGCCACTTCGCCACCTCTCGCGGCTCCCGCTTCGCGGGAGCCGCTCGTGGGACATTGAATCTTCCTGTGGCTGTGGGACTCTGTCTGGACCCCAAGGACTGTGGAGCAGCCAGGAATCACCCGCCCTACAGCCAGGACAGAGGCGGGACTGCGAGGACCAGCCTGCTCAGCGGCGCTGATCGGCCGCAGCTGGTCCTCTTCCCGCCCCCTCCTGCATAAAAAAGACCTTGCAGAGAGTGTTCCTTGGAGGAGCCTTACCGGGACACGTGGGAGGGTTGCTGCTGTGACGGATCCCGCCGTTTCTTTTGCCTTGCCGGCCACTTCGCCACCTCTCGCGGCTCCCGCTTCGCGGGAGCCGCTCGTGGGACATTGAATCTTCCTGTGGCTGTGGGACTCTGTCTGGACCCCAAGGACTGTGGAGCAGCCAGGAATTACCCGCCCTACAGCCAGGACAGAGGCGGGACTGCGAGGACCAGCCTGCTCAGCGGCGCTGATCGGCCGCAGCTGGTCCTCTTCCCGCCCCCTCCTGCATAAAAAAGACCTTGCAGAGAGTGTTCCTTGGAGGAGCCTTACCGGGACACGTGGGAGGGTTGCTGCTGTGACGGATCCCGCCGTTTCTTTTGCCTTGCCGGCCACTTCGCCACCTCTCGCGGCTCCCGCTTCGCGGGAGCCGCTCGTGGGACATTGAATCTTCCTGTGGCTGTGGGACTCTGTCTGGACCCCAAGGACTGTGGAGCAGCCAGGAATCACCCGCCCTACAGCCAGGACAGAGGCGGGACTGCGAGGACCAGCCTGCTCAGCGGCGCTGATCGGCCGCAGCTGGTCCTCTTCCCGCCCCCTCCTGCATAAAAAAGACTTTGCAGAGAGTGTTCCTTGGAGGAGCCTTACCGGGACACGTGGGAGGGTTGCTGCTGTGACGGATCCCGCCGTTTCTTTTGCCTTGCCGGCCACTTCGCCACCTCTCGCGGCTCCCGCTTCGCGGGAGCCGCTCGTGGGACATTGAATCTTCCTGTGGCTGTGGGACTCTGTCTGGACCCCAAGGACTGTGGAGCAGCCAGGAATCACCCGCCCTACAGCCAGGACAGAGGCGGGACTGCGAGGACCAGCCTGCTCAGCGGCGCTGATCGGCCGCAGCTGGTCCTCTTCCCGCCCCCTCGTGTGTCTCCTCCTTTAACTTTGGGTAACCCCAACGCGCACGCGGAACGCGCGCGAGTCTCAGCGCGGGCTTAGCCCGGGCAAAGGGCGGGCCCTCTGTGGCCCTCAGAGGCCTGAGGAGGCCGGGACGGGCTACCCCCCTTGGTCTTCTAAGAAGAGGTAAAGCCACTGATTGCCCACTTCACTGACTATCATATTTGGCTTGACACTGTTTCCCTTCCTATAAGGGAGTGGTTACTTAATATATCCCCCTGGTTGAACTTATGCCCTAAGATACTAGACGGGCTTGCCATCGTCACTGTGGTACGAATGAATAAATAGTACAGTTGTTTGTTTTGTTTTCTATCACACTGCTCACTTTAAACATACCCCTACCAGTATGGATCCCCCTTCTAAAACGTCTAGTACAACAACTAATCCCCCATGGCTAGATGACTTAAACAGTATGTGTAATATCAGGTACACCCTTGTTACATCACCCTACCTGGTATCTAACGCCAGTCCGCTAGCTCTCAGCGTTAGTACACAGGGGCTTCTACCTACTCCCATAAAATTAAATGCAAAAAATACTACTCCCCCTAAGGCAACATCTGGTGAAAAGAAAGATGACGGGGTTGGAGAAAGTGGGTCCCAAACCAAATCATCAAAATTGCAGAGTGTGTCATTAGATTTAAACCCGCCTGTTATCCTGGCTCTGTTAACTCCTGAGATGGGCAAAAAGCTAGATGACCCAGCATCCTCTCCCCAATTGGTTTTACTGACCATGATGGAACAGTTGATCAAAACTATCATCCATCCCTTGATCGACAAAATTAACATCTTGGGGGACAGACTAACGGGGATTGAGGAAACTGTTAAACTCAACCAGGCATACACAGTAACATCTAAGTGTTCATCCCAGGCTGGTCTTCCTAATTTGCCCAAACACACTATGCAAAACACAGTTCCCCCAACACAAGCAACAGTCTCCACTACTGTGTGCCCACTTGTCCCTAAACCACTACCCATACCTGCCTCAGTTCGCAATATTGAGCCTAAATTAAATAGTACTAAGACCCCTCGTATTAATCTTCCCCCAGAGGCCGCTCCATTCGTGTCCATCTTGTCGGGGGTTCCCCCCCTGAAACATGGAAAAATTGAGAGAACCAGCGATTTGCTAAATAAAGCTAGGTTCTGGCTATCGAAAAATAGACCCTTACCCCATAACCTCGATGGCAGGATAGTCAGCGTGAGGAGAGTGGGTTGGTTGGGTCCCCTTCGAAAAGATATCTGCGGGGATCTGATTCTAATCAGATTTAGGAGCAGACAAGTTGTCCCCTATCTTCAGTCGTGGCAGCCCCAAGAAGGTGATGGTCCAATATCAACTTGGGACCTACATGACTTTTATCCAAGTGAATCATATAACCCCTTACGGAAACAGTCTGCTAACCACAACAGTAAGCTGGGTTATAGATCCTGGCCACCATATGAGCGCAGTTTTCCCTCTTTTAACTCCTTTCCACATAGTCTTTTTAAGCATAGCAACCTACCTCAACCTAACCCTTTCACCCCATATAACAACTGTTAATATTAGGCGGGTGCTTATCATGTAAATTTTACAGATATTAATAACAACAGGGTCAGCTAATTTTTCTTAACCTAATGAGATTATGTTCCTTTTAAAAATGTATGTTGCTTGCTAAATTATGATTGTATATTTTTAAAATTGTATGCTTTTATGGTTTGAAACAAAATCGAATAAAGCTTAATGAAATGAAATGAACGCAGCTGTGGTCCGTCCAAAGGAGAGCTGTGGTGTGGCTGAAGGAGACATGTTTGCTGGAGGTGAAGATAGGGTCGAGTGTGTGACCTGCGATGTGGGTGGGGGTAGTGACAAGTTGTTTAAGTCCGAGGTTGGCGAGGTTGTCCAAAAGGGTGGTGGTGTTGCGGTCGTTGTTCTTTTCAAGGTGAAAGTTGAGGTCTCCCAAAAGGATGTAATCCTCGGAGGGGAGCGCGTGTGGAGTGATGAAGTCCGTGATGTCTTCACTAAATTGTGCGCGGGGTCCTGGTGGCCTGTAAAGGAGGGTGCCGCTGAGTGTGGTCTTGGGGTCGATGTGGATCTGGAAGTGAAGGTGTTCAGTGTTGGCGAGATTGACGTCTGAGCTGGTTGAGATGCGGATGGATTTCTTATGGACGATAGCGATGCCTCCTCCTGTGTTGCCGGTACAGTCCTTGCGAATGATCTTATAGCCTTCCGGGATGGCAATGGTGATGTCTGGGGCTGATGTGGCGTTCATCCATGTTTCTGTTAGGAAGGCGACGTCCGGAGAGATGGTGTCTAGTAGATTCCAGAGGTCGATGGCGTGCCTGTGGACTGAGCGGGTGTTGAGCAGGATGCATTGTAGGTGGTTGGGGTCGGATATCTGTTGTGTGTTCATCGATGAGGAGTTGTTCTTGGTGCCGTCGAACTTGCAGGAGTTGCAGGAGAAGGGTCCATGGGTGTGTCCAGGAGCGGCTTGGACGCAGTTGGGGGAACGGCCGGGGTTAAGGGCTAGGAGGGTGGAGGCATCGTAAGTAATGCGGGAGGGGTGGGCATAACGAGGACCAGGGGGACAGGCGTAGACGGGCTTACCTTTGGCGCACCTTCGGCGCGGCCGTAGCGCGTTGGGGCATCTGCCTCAAATGGTGGCCATCCTTTGGTTTCGGTGCCGAGCTATCTTTGGGTTTCAGTGCCGATGGAAGAGGTGGAATCGGCACGTGCTGCTTGCTCGGTGCCGAGGCACTAGAAGGCTTAGTTGTTTTCTTCAGAGCCGGGCTCGAAGGCGGGGCTTTCGAAGCGGGTGTTCGGTCTCGACTGGGCCCTGCGGGCGGAGTGCTGACCTTTGCCTTCGGTTTGGGAACTGTGAGTGGTGCAGGGGCAGTAGTACTCACGCGTTGACCCAATGGAATGGAGTCATCTGAGTCATCTGCTCTGATACGATCTGGAGATCAAGTGAATCTTCTTCTGGAATGAGCGGAACCTCTTCATCGAAGATATCTTCCGGTTCCGGAGCTGATCTCCTCATTTCGTGTCAACGGGCCCTCCGATCCCGGATGTTTTTCTTCCATTGGAAGGATGCACAAGCTGTGCAGGTCGATTCGTCGTGTTCTGGCGATAGACAGAGGTTGCAGACCTCATGGTGATCGCTATGTGGAAACTTTGCTCGATATACCGGGAATCTTTTGAACTGAGTTCTTTCCATGAGCTGTAGGCCGCACGGCGTCGATAGGCCCAACGGCCCGCGTCGATGACAAGAATCGAACTGATGAAATTATTGTAGTCGATGTCGAAGGTAGTTTTTTGAAGTTTGAGGAAGTTTTGCGCTTTGAGGTGCTTGAAAAGTGTTTTTCTAGCCGGACCGGAGAAACTTTAATCCGAACCCAGTGGCGTAAAAATACAATCTAAGGATGGAGCCGATGCCCATTTGCAGTATTGTCCAAGGGAGGAGTCACCTATCTTGTGACTACAAAGACTTCTTCCAAGAAGGCAACAACCTGCAATCATCCGAGCCCAACACCAGGTGGCAATCTAATGCTAAGTGTACAATCTGAGCTCATATGCCTCGAAAACCTTTTTTGCTGCATCAATTCTACCATACTAAGGCTCTAATTAATACGTTGATTGGAGTTGCCTCCGACTGACATCCATGAGGTTTAGAAACCGACTGATCTTGGGTCGGCAGTCTGAAACCGTAATTACAATGCCATTTCCCTATGTGAGCTTGTGCAGCTGTCAGAAACCGGCCGCAGCACAAGTTCCCATAGAGAAATGGAAGTCACTGTAAATCTCTGCACCGTGTGGCAGGCACCTGACGGTATCAAACAAAAGAAGGGGACTAGGGGCGCTTTTAGGTCCAGCATACATGCCCCTGGGTCCCCTGCCCAGCAGAGCCGAACTGGTGGAGTGAGGGTAGGTCGACCGGCTAATGAGCCGCTGCTTAACCGATGTTAGGCATACTTTAACGTCCCCTCTACCAGCATTTGATGCTGCTGGAGATCAGCCCAAACTGGGTCGGTCTAAAACCAGGTACTTCACTGTTAGTTTTTTCGTGTGTTTGGTCTACTCCAGATACCAATTAAGGAAAACAACCATTGTGTAGACAGTTTTCTATTTACTTTTGGTCCTGAAGAATTGCCAATTGATCCTGTGACAACCTAGGCAACAAACATCTTGAACTTTAGCTAGTACTGAACATAACACCAGTAGAGTGCCACTATTGTTTTTAACTGAGATTAGTGGACTCAATGCATAAAATAAATTTTGAGTACCACTATATCCCATGTTAGTATTTTCACCTCGACTTTACACCCACACGTTTTACACTCATCTACACCACAAGGCCCTATACCTTTAACGCACCATGCGGCATTGGGAATAAAAGATCCCCGATAAAGAGCCCCTCATAGGGTGCCCATCAAGCATTGCAGTGCTGGACTGAGGAGGAGCCCTATGATGAACCATGGCATCCAGCCGGGTGTGTGAGGGCCCTAGTTCCTAATGTGGGAGAGTCCTCCTCCCCTTTTAGGACATTAACCTATACCGACCAGTCCTCTTCTTTCCCGTTCTACATTTTCTAGGAACTGCATACCTTTTTTTGTTGAACATGCACCTGATGGTGCCTGCCACACGGTGCAGTGATTTACAGGGATGCACAATAGGTACCCTCACGACCCCAAACCAAGGCCACTGAAGAAGGGGGGCCCTGCTAGGGGCCCCCAATGTCACTTTCCGACAGACTTTCCATGTCGGAAATGCTCAACACGGAAATCCGACATCATAATCCTGATGGTGGAAATGCTGTCTGTATGGGTTTACGGTGGCGGAATGGCCGTCCGGTTTGTATTCCGCCCACCGTAATCGAAATACGCCGGTTGGAATTGAAACCAAGGATGTCAGTCGGAAAGCCTCCGATCCTGCGGTCATAGGCTTTCCGACCAACATCCTAATTAGGGCCTAAATACTTAATTGCCATATAAACAGAAACTGCTTTCTGTGTTCACTAATTGTTATCCCACAACCATTACTGAGACACCCTGAAACACCGGTAAATACTTTCAGTGGACTCTGCATCGCATAGGTCTTCCTGCTACGACTTGCACATCTGACATGCTGTTTTTCACTATTCTAAACCTACACTTGGAATCTGCTAATGTCAACTCTCATGCTGGAGTTGCTCAACCAGGTGTATGCCTAGGCTGGCAAAAATATAGTTATATTCATCAATACATTTGAAATGACGTGGTGATTACAGGTAATTGTAGGAATTAGAATTATTGTAGTATGTGATGTCAACAAGCACATTGGAAAATAAGAGAAAAGGTTAGTAATTTATGAAGGGGTAATTGGACTTTGGAGATAAGTATACATATCCTTTTCAGGTACCGTCATAGGTGGTGCTCCTTCTCCACTCTGAAAACAAATATAAAAAGGTCTCAGAGAAGACGAAACCATTTTATTGTGCATCAATTTTAAACTACAGTATTTCTACATGAATGTGATTTAACAGAGCATGACTTACCAATTTCATCCTTAAGCTTCCCTAAAAAAACAAAAGGAAACGGTAATAAATATTTAATACATTTCATTTTAAATGACCTAGGGCTGGTTTTGAGTGTGCTTATTAGCCTTTTCATAATTTTATTATCATAAAATAAATCTGCTACGTTTGCAGTTGGCCAATTGTTAGAACCGGCTTTAAGGCTACAGCAATTACAAGCTGCTATCCACATCTGTGAAAAGGTTAAAACAATTTAGAAATGTGGTCTAATCGATGGCTATCCACTGAAAGTCAAAGAAATCCTATGGCTTATAAATGAATTAAAGAACATGTAGAGTGAAGATGACCTTTAAGCCAAGGAGAAGATAAAGAACAATTCATAAGAGTATACTTATGTAGTTGCATTGTGCTTATATTGATAGTCAAGTTTAATGAACTTTTTTAATAAATCGGTAAGCAAAGACAACACGAGGTATTGATTCCAATGGTTTCAGGTATGGCATAGCTTAAAGAACAGACATTCGGAATAAAACTGAAGATAATGAGATGGTAATAACTGAAAAGTATAAATGAAGGTCATAAAGACGTCTGCTATAATCTACCTCCAAGAATTTTCTTCTGCAATATTGCCATAAACACGATATTCAATGTATGATGTATAGTCTGTTTTTTTAAACATATTTTATCCTCTGTATGGATACTTTTCTGTCACGTGAAAACAAATAATTCCGATACCCGACGCTTTAGAAACACATTAAAAACTAAAACTGTGAAAAAGTTGTGAAAATTATGGTTTCAGGAATGTTTTTTAGAATAATGAAAAAGTAAAGATTATTATTGTTCATGTACTTTTTAATGGTTAACAATTTAGACATTGCATAGTTAGAGTTGTTTTAAAGATTAAATGTAAGCTTTGAGTAGTAGGTAGGGTGCATATTAGTGCTATGTTTATGGTTAGGAATGCGATGGGGGTAAGTGTTTGAGATAGGATAGGATTAGGGGTTTGTTAAGGTGAGGGTTATAGTAAGCGATATCATACGCTCTAGTAGTTTTTGCAATGGTTTCTTTATTCCTGTGAAAACAACGTAAAAAGTATTTTCGCCATCATGCATGGATTTGTTCTCAGAGACATCTCTGCTAATGTCATATGAGGTAAGTAATACAGTGAGTCTCGTTCTCGTAATAGTGATTTCGGTTGACACTCCTGTGTCCGCCCAAGCCAGTATCAAGAGCCAACTTAGAACATGGGCCTCAAACATTCCTCTTCTGGGCTCAGTTAAACGAATACCATCAGCAGTAACAATAGTCATTTGATGCTCTACCAAGCTACCAGGCTGTCACAGAAAGAAACTGAAACACATGAACAACAACAATCTTTAATGTTTTGTTAGGGTCTCTACTAAAGGGTGGTTTTGCTGTTGATATATATGGTTTGCTAATGCAGCGCTGCCCCATAAGACTGAACAATTTAAAAAATAGTATAACTTACGTATTTTGTCTTGAAGAGCACCTGTAAAGAGAAAAGAAACATTTTATTACCAAGTTCCCACACATGAAATTATATTCTCCTTGATTTATAATTAGTTTATAAATATTGAACGTTTAAAAAATGCTTAAGACGCAGCTGTTTTATTTATAATGTAGCAGTTGATTGGATTTTAATATAGTGGTGATCAGCAAAGGACTTTTTTCTGGCAATTTTGTGTCCCAAAACAAAATCACCGCACATTTAAAACTTTTCCACATGCATGTGAAGTTTCTCATTCTCTTTCTCCTACTTTCCCAAACGTCTGACAAGAAAGTTGTTAAAACAGGCAGCCTCAAGGAAAATATTTTTATCTGGGAAGGTTAAATCTGTTCCCCAAGTTGAGTTCACGAGTATGCATCAATGTATATACTCTCAGAGTTAAAGCTCTCTCGTACAGGTAAGTGTGCAAGTTGTGAAATCTAGTTCACCCCACAAGTATTTATTTAAAGGGGCTATCCGGTGAATGACATCACACAAAGCAGACATCTTCAAACAGAGGACAATTCTGGAATGCTGCTGGTTGGTCATTGTTGGTAATGCAGGGAGGGGTAAAAAGAAGATACATTTTCAATGGATCACACATGTTCTCTGGAACACTTTTATTGCTTTCTGCAGATAATACTAACAACGCTTCCCCTACCATTATAGGAATCTGGCCCAAGCTCTCACTGCACCCAGATTCATGACTCTTTCAACTCTCATTGTGCTTAAATCTCAAGGCCCTTTATTGACCCAACACCCCGTGAACATACAGAAAGAAATGTACAGACGTGGTTTGTAGTGGTTGTAAGTCAACAGGTGCTCGTTAACCATCAGAAATGAATAAATACACAAATAAATGTAACTGTCCATTTGCAGCACCTCAAGTTGTTGAAGAGGCTGTGAAGTAGGAGGACCCGGTGAGTCGCTTATAGGGTTTGCAGATGGCTCTCAAGCCCTTCAATCTGTTCCGCATTTTTTTCAATGTACAGATAGGTATTTTCTACGCTCGGCTCCAGAGAACCACTTTATATACCTCCCAGAAAGTGAGGACGGACTCGACAGAGCCCTTGTTTTAAGCAAAGTGTAGCTCTGTGTCAACTTGTATCTCTCTGGCCACATCTGCATCCCTCAGATCCCAGACGTCCACCAAAACCCAGAGGGGGGTATACTGTTATGTTAAAATGTTATGTTAAAAATTCTTATACCGCGCACGTTCACCGAAACGGTTTCTTGGCGCTCCGAAGGTCCCAGTGGTAAATATTCTGCCCTGGGTACCACACCTATTTACACTGGCAGAGCACAAACTTAATCGAGCCCAGAAAAGAACCAATGTGCCTAAGAAAAGTTAGAGTAACCTCTCACACCGGGGTGGCAGTGTCGTCAAAGATCAGAGAACCCTGACGCAGCGCAAACCGCGCCAAGAGCGTGTCTGAGGTCTGTACTGCTGTCTGCCTAGCACAATTAAAGTCGGTGCCAGAACACCCCTTAAGTTCCCTCCTACAATGTGCACAGAGGTGGAGGCCTCCAAAGGTATGTCGCCCACCTTGTCCAGTGTGGGAGCTTGCAGTCTGGGGGGCACATAAACATTAACTAGGTTAACATCCGTCCTTCCCACAGCACTTGAACCCCAACGTATGTGCCGTTGGGATCAATCCACATACGGGTAACCTGAAACGGCAGAAACTTCCGTATCAATACAGCCACCCCCATGGGACCCAGAAGTAAATACTGCAACTTCCAATATGGTGTCTGCGCACCCTACTAAGGAATGGGCAAGGAGTCCCTCTCAGATGTGTTTCTTGGAACAGGGCCAAATTGAGTTTAAGTCTACATATGCACTGTGTCACTAATCCACTTTAGCTTTCATCCCAGGCCATTGACATTCCAGGGCAATATAGAAAATGGTGTCCCCCCCAAGGGCTTATCCTGCATCGTGGAGGTCATTATGTCAGCATCCTGATAGATGCCAGCGCTCTCGGACAGCACGCTACACTACTATTACTGTTGCTCCCAACAAACAATACAACAAAAACCTAAACCTAAACATGTAACCCCCCCCACCAGTCATTGTGAGCATCTGCCCCCTGCAAACCAAGCATAACTACTTGCAGACAAATACCAAGAGGTCTGTCGTCCGCCCACCCTCCCACTATCACACACTACAACATTAACTTATATTCCTCAATCGCATTCCTAGCACTCCCTACACATACCAAACAGGGAGGGG
This sequence comes from Lissotriton vulgaris, assembly GCF_964263255.1. Lineage (NCBI taxonomy): Eukaryota > Metazoa > Chordata > Amphibia > Caudata > Salamandridae > Lissotriton > Lissotriton vulgaris. The sequence continues at coordinate 1,901,791,401 of NC_141693.1, forward strand.
TCCCCACAGCAAGCCGCAAGCACAGACAAAACATTGTTTCCATTAGCCCATAACATAGCACCCCCAGGGCCCCTACCGGTCCCCTGTAAAACCAAAAAGACCATAAGATCACTGGTTTCTCTGTGCAACAGGTCGGGGTTAGATGCTGCTCCATCAGAGTCATGACCCAGAACGTCCTATGTTGTCTGCCGGATCATTGCCCCCAGCAAAGAAGTTTGGCTGCCCCCGAAGAAGAATCTCTTTCTCGGAGTCCTTCGACCTCTAGCCCCCAATTCAGCCACCACAATCACATCTTGCAGGTCTAGCCCCACCTCTCTCAGACCTGGCTCTCCTTCTCTGTATCTAGGACCATTGTTTTGGCCTGGTCCCCATCCCTCCACAGCCAGCAGTCTCAAGTGGATGTGCCAGAGAAGGTGGAGGCTGTGGTCTCTCCTCAAAGTAGTGCCAGGCATCCTCAGGTGTTAGGAGCAAATGGGACTTGTCCTTGAACAAGACTTTCAGTTTGGCAGGGAAAAGCAACATGTACTAAAGCTGCAACAACAGCAACCTGGTATCAAATGCCTTCCTCTGCTTCTACACCTCCCTAGAATAATCTGGGAACAACATAATGGTGGATGTATCATACCTAATCACCCCTTTCTGTCATACCTCTCTAAGAATCACCTGAAAGTTTAAGAAGCTTGCAGTTATCAGAAGCGTGGTGCACAGGGTGGCTGCTGACCCGAGAGAGCTCTGTGCGCACGTTCAATAAAGCAGTGTGGAGAAGTTATCAGCTGTGAAGGTGCAACAGATCTTCTGCCCCAGAACGTTAACCATATTGGTCCCCTTCTGGGAATCCCACCAGTCTCAAATTATTGCACTGTGTCTGGTTTTCAGCATCATCTACCTTCCAAGCCAGGTCCTCGGTGATCACCTTCATCTCCCCCAGGTCTTTTCCAAGGAAATGTGTTGTTTCTTCAAGTTCAGACACCCTATCCTCTGCAGCTGTCACACAATCCACAACAATGTAAAGATCTTGCCTTAAAAGTGATACCTCAGACTGGACTTCACAAATCCTGGCTTTTAGGGCTGCCCTACAGGTTTGAATCACCACTAAAAGGGCTGCATTATCAGGCAATTGGGGGCGGGGGAGAGAGTGGGAGAGTAGAGTCATCCGGGGGAGGTTCATCCGCCTTCATATATCTGTCAATCTTGCCTTGTCGGGATCCTTATTTTTTGCCACTTTGAAAAACAATGTAAGTGGCTCACCATAGCCTCAGATGTCACGGCTGCACACACCAGCAGGGGATGACATGGGAGGGAAGCTGCCCCAGGGATTTTACTTCCAGAGCAATATTGCCTAATATGCACTGAGTCTTTGAATTCGCAAACCTCCTGCACTGGGGGCGTAAGGGGCAGAGGAAAGACTGTCCACTGAATCTCTGCCTAACAGGTATGGGCACCCCCAGACATTTTTCTGTGATAGGCACTTTGTACAATAGAGAAGGGGAACCAGGCCAGCACCATGTCACCATGCAGTGCAATCGCCCCCCCCCCCCCAGCAAGCTTTCCTCTGTGACCCAATTCAGATATGCACCCCATGGGTGGAGGAAGAGAAGAGAGGAGAGGAGGAAGGGGTGCTGTCCATTTCAGGCAAAGTTCTATTGACCGGGAGCACAGGGAGAGGAAAGTGGGGGAGTCAGCAAACAAAAGGGGGGGCAGAATGTCTCCCCTCTATCGCAGCAGCTCCAATGCAATGAACACAAGATTCAGCCTGCAATCCGTCTTTAACATTCCTGAATGCACCAAGTCATGTAGGGCCCACTATCCCTAGCCAGCAGCACAGCTCCAGCATCACACCTCCCATACCTCACCGGGTCAGACTCTCAGTGATCCTTGTGCCACCATGCCCCACTTCTCGTGAGCTCTTCAGTAACGGAGGTAGCACAGTGCAAAGTAAGTCTCCTGGGGCCCAACACCTGTCTGGGCACACCCCATTTCTCTGCCTGCAAACCACACCTCTCTCCGCTCTCAGTCTGACACGGATCAGTGCACTACCAGCCAGCAAGGGGGACTGGGAGAGGGCCACATTCCAGGAGCAGCAGGCTCTTCCCCCCAGGATATGGAACAGGTGGATGGGGGATTGGGCCTCACCGCTCATTCCAGGATGGGTTCTTCATTGACATCTGTCATCTGTGGGCCTACAGGATGCTTCTTCCCCACTGTCGGTAGCAGTCGTGGCTCCAATGCCTCACCATTTGCAGCATGCCATACAGGCCCAGAGAGCCGCATCGAACATGCCCCACCTCGTGGCCAACTTTAGTAGTGGAGCCGGCAGTGCAGGGTCTACCTCCTCCCAGTCTCACATAGCCTCTGCCAGGCCTGCCACTCCCTGCAGAGTCTACCTCAACAGACAGCGCAGCCTGGCCCCGGACCACACATCACATTGCACTCTGGGAGACACTATATCGCGTTGTCACAAACAGCTAGGGGTGGGGGCGGGGTCAAGCAGAGCGTCACAGATCAGGTGTGAAACCTCTAGAACCCAAGGGCACACACCAGGAGAGTCAGGATGCCTCACTGCTAGTCCCATCTGGGCCAGAGATTGGCAGTCGCCACCCTGCGACCATAGGCCAGCTTTCCGGCAGAGGCTGCAGTTTAGCAGGCAGCCGCTGCATTCTTCCCAGGACAGCAAAACTCATCCCAGGGAGTGTCCCCAGCATCCCAAAGCACAGTGCAATATTTTAGCGGGACCAATGGGCACCAGGTGGCAGGATTCGTGCAGGATTTTGTGTACCTCAATACTCCACGCAGTGACCGGTTGAAGTTAAATGGTAGGTCCCGTTGACAATCCCAAAGTTGTTCCCCCAGCAGATCTTTGTCAAAGTCGAAGCCTTGGGCTAAGTTAAGATGTTCAAGCACAAATTGGCCTTTCTCGCCATTCTCAATCTCCAGAGAAGCCACAAGAGTGTCAACATCCACCCAGACTCACTCTTGAACTCCAGAGGAGCTGATTTGAATTCTGAACACGATGCACCCTGAATTACCGGTTCAGTCAGTAACATTGTAGTAAGTTGAGGCCTTCAGGGAGGCCATGCTGCACATCATTGGCACTCTACCAGCTCTCTCTGGCACACTTCTCGGCCCCAATGATATGCAGTGGCCTCCAGTTGTGTTTTCAATGTGGGGTTCACTCTGGATAACGTCTGTGCCCCTTGTGCCTGGTTCAGGTTCTGCACTGGCTCACTTCGGTTTGGCGCTGCAATCTCCATTATTCCCTTTGACATTAACACCAGCTCAAATGGCGACGGAGGAAGAAATGCAACCCATAGTTGACTCCGACTCAAATTGAAACTTGTCTCGGCCGAGGCCGCACTCCGAACCCACTGGAGCACATTCCGTTGGAAACCCACATGATGCTGACATTTTGCTTTACAGCGCATTTCCCTCAATATGATGAGAACAAGCGGTTCAAAAAACTTCAAGATGCCTGTGCTCGAATACCTCATCAGACAGCGGGTTGGTCTCCAAATCTTCCAAATCCTAAAGCCACTGCTGCTACCACAAACTTTTCACCCTTTTGGGCTGAGCCCACAGCTCTCAGGCACGATCCCCAGGTCATCAGGGAAAATACACAGCTCAGTCCCCCACACCAGCAACCTCAACTGAAAAAGCACTTTAGTGTATTCTTTCAGACACACTACCACCTTGTAAGAGGCAGGATCTGATATTTTTTCAGGGATTCCAAAACACTACTTCAGTCAGATGGTTCCTCCAAATTGTCCAACGGGAGGGATACGTCCTCCTTTTTCTTCCACCTACATCAGGATGGCTGACCACTTGACCATTTTGCACTTTGAAGTGCAGGCTCTTGTGGCAAAAGAGGCAATCAAGAAGATTCCAGACCTGGAAGCAGGAACAGGATGTTACTCCTGCTACTTCATTTGCTGAAGAAGGATGGAGGTCTCCATCCTATTTTAGATTTCTGCCCTATCAATACCTTTCTGTGAAAGGACAAATTCAAGAAGCTCACATTGCTCCATGTTCTGTCTGCCTGTATCCCAGAGGCTGGATGGTAGGGATGGATGTGCAGGACTCCTATTTCCATATTCCCATCCTGCAGGTCAACAGACAGCATCTGCGGTTCACAGTGAGTCTGGAGCATTTCTAGTTTGTAGTACTCCTTTTGGGCTCACCAGTGTCCCTCTGCTGTTCACAAATTTGAGGTCAGTGGTCTCAGCACATCTTCGGAGGTTGGGTGTTCCAGTCTTCTCCTACCACTGACTGTTAAAGGTGGGTCCACCCCAGGCAGTCTACCTACAGATAACAGCAAATGTGCTAGCATTGTTAGGGTTCACTATCAATGTGAGGAAGTCACAAGTGACTTCTTTGAAAATGCTCTCATTCATCAGAGCCATCCTGTATATGGTGCAGTTCCATGTCTTCCCACCGGAACTGAGAGTCCAGGATATTCAGGCTATGATGCCAATATTTAAGCCTCGGGCCTGGATCTCAGTGAGGATTGCTCTGAGTTGGCTCAGATTCCTGGCCTCTTGCATCCTTCTGACCAGATGACACAAAGGCACATGCACTTTCTGCTGTAGGATCTGTCAAAGTGAGTAGAGCACCAAGGGAACCATTCAGATTCCAGCCAGATTTTGGAGGAGACTACAAACGATCTGCAGTATAAGCAACATTCCAAACTACAAGCCCCATAAAGCATAAGAAAAACAAATGAACAGGATCAAGTACTCAGCCATGACCTTGGAAACGTAAGTTCTCCGGTGAGCTTGTAGCATAGGTCTCCAATGCCTCGATATCAGCTGCGAGCCGATACTCATACGATACTGTTTATGCTTTGCATTATGGGACATGTGCTCCTGGAGTACAAATAAGTGTCAATCCTTGTGCCACTTCTCACACTTCTGATGTCTAAAAATTAGACTCTAATGTTAGACAGAATCTTCATTGGACAAGAGGCCAGGGTATGACCCCTCCCGCACCCTCTCCTCCCAAAGGAAATGCGCTTCCTGGGAAGCGTGCGCTGAGGGGTGCTAACATGCTAAGGCGCCCCACAGAGAGCTGCGCACTTAGCGACAAAGCAGTGGATCGCACCCACGCAAACACCGAATTACTGACTACTGACCCGTAACCAACCCTCCACCTCGACCACATTCTTAGCCACATTCTCAGTCACAAACACAACTGGGAGTGAGTAAGCTATTATAGAGGGAGACTGGAAATTGTGGTGTACATAGGAGGAGCGTGCATAAACAAACAAGCAAGTCAGTACGGCTAACCAGAAATCAGGGGCAAGCCCTTACCTCCACAGCATATCAGACTCCGGAGAGCTATGGAGGGGGACCATTAGGCAAATCTCCACCAGAGGACTCACAAGCTGCAACAAAAGAGGTGAGAGGGAGAGTGACCTGATTCAGCTGCACTGAACCCCACTCTAAACCCCCCCCCCCCCCCCCCCCCCCATCGCTGCAGTACCTAACTGCGGGCTGGTCGCAATGACTGCCATTGCCTGACCCTAAAATGGTGGCCACCAGAAGGCATTATCCCCAGTGAAAACACAGACATTCCGCCCAAGCAGTACCAGACAAGCGCCTGGGACACCATTGCTACTAATCTCTCCTGCCACACTGCCTGTGACAAGCAATACCACCTTTTGGGTGCCTCGCACACCCGAAGGCACAGTGAGGTTTCGCTTGTTTCCTTCCACTGCCAGTATACTTAACTGAGGGACGCCTTACCATAAATATCAGGGCCATGCTTCAGTGCTGCATTCTGGTGGGTTACCTCAGGGGAAAGGAGGAGGAGCCAGGATCCAACTTGGCTGCTCAGATCCTCTGTTCCGCTGAAGCCCCGCTTTCATCAACTAAGTGAGGCGCTTAATTCCCCACCTAAACAACTGTTTCAACCATCTCTGACATCAGATGGTCGGAAGCGTCTGACGCTGTGGCCGCCGTTCTAACCGGTCGTAGCAACACAAGGTTACTGGCGAAAATCTCACCTAGCGTTTTAACCTCAAGATGGCGCCTGAGAAGGAACGGACCTGCTTTTTGAATGACTTGAAGCAGATCCATGGGAACTTTTACCGAACTACCTACCCCCTACCCCTCCCTGCTCTACTCCTCTCCACTTTCCTGCTACTGACCTCTGCACTCACTTGTCCTGGCTCTAGTCCCCACCCTGTTTACCTGTGAATTTTCCCTCATCATTTGAGATCTAGCTATTTTGTCTGATGCCCGATGGACCACCTGGTTTAGCTATAGGGAGACAGGTCGGGGATTCCCTTCTTGGACGTCACCTACCCAGTCGGTCTTTAGCCAGACTTCCTTCCGTCTCTCCTGTCGTCTCTTCCCGCATCCTCCCTCTATTTATGTCTCTCCTTCTCTCCTCTCTCAGTGTATTGAGACTGAACTATTTTGTCTGATGCCCGATGGAGCTACCTGGTTTAGCTATAGGGGAGATGGGCCGTGGACTCCCTCCTTGGTCGTCACCTACCCAGTCGGCCTTTAGACAGATTTCATTTCATCTCTCCTTGTTGTCTCTTCCCCTATCCTCCCTTTCTCACCTTCCATGTCCCCTCCCCTCTACGCTCCATTTATTTTGCCCTCCATGTTCTTTAAATGTTTCCCATTGAGACCTAGCTATTTGGCCAAATCCCGGTGGAGATACTCGATAGCTATAGAGGAGATGGGTTTTGGGACTTCCCCCTCGACCGTCACCTACCCAGCCGGACTTTGGGCAGACTTTCCTTAGTCTTTCTGCCCTATCTCCCTTCAACCCCTTTGCCCTTACCCCCTTCTCCTCTACACTTCACGTATCTCTTTTTCTATGCTCTTGTAATTGTTTGTCTAGCAACTGATGTAAATTGGAACTGATGTAATCTTGTAATTTTGTGGAACCTCGTGTAAAGCGCTCTGATACCTCCGGGTCTAGCCAGCGCTATATAAAACTCTCAAAATAAATAAAATGTTTTGTTGTGAAAATAAATAAATAAATAAAATGAACACTATTCAGTTCACAGGGGGTGCTACTAAACAACTCCTTATGTGAAAAATTAGAATAAAACCAAGGAAAGACACACAATGTGATTTAATTTGTGGCACTCTGTCGCAGACCCCTCAGCAAGTGACCACATGTAAATTTCACTCTGTGATGCAAATATTATTTCACACCTGGTACCTACACTAAATACGTTTAATTTGGGTGCTCTTTATTTGAACATACCTGGAACATGGAGTTTATTACAGGACCTGGCCAGGATAACACATTGCGACCAAGTGAGGAGCCCGAATAATTCTGCAGGGTCCTCAGTGGATAATGCTCTTACCCTCGACCACTTACCTCATTCTCTTTGTGGTTGCGTAGCAATAGACTGTGCCCAACATATATTTCTGCCAAACTTTGGCAAATGCACTACACTGGGGAGCTCTAGACAAGGCAAACAATGGCTGTGTGTATAAAATATTTATCATATTATTTTGTATGTACCTATTGCCACGTTTAAAGTGTCCAGGCCTTTAGTAGGTGACATTGTTATATGCTTTTTTAGCATGCTGAAGAGTACACAACGTGCACATGGGATCTGGCAGCCTCTTCCAGGCCCTAGAGACAGGTGAACTCCTTGGACAGTGCTGTGCGTCGGTGTGTGCTGTGATTTCTACATGCAGTGTGCACCTTCCACTTAATGTGGGTGCAATAATCAATACCTCTGATGAGTCTGCTGCTCTTTTGTCGACTGAAACAAACAGAGGTTCAGTCGGACATGCCAGGCATGCCAGACATGCAGCGAATGGTCAACGCTCTTGTGGTGCATCCACAAGGAGTGTCTGCACAGACCAAACAAGACCACCATCACCTATACAACCAACACAGCCTGAGCAGGACATGTAGATTGTGCCAGACATGCAGTATGCGGGGAGTGTGCTATTTATGACGTGGTCAGCTTCAAACAGGGCCTGGGTTGGGAGAGGCCCCTCAGTTATTAACTCCTTTCGTGCTCATGACGAGCTCAGCTCGTCATGAGGCACGGTTGAGCTACGCTCATGACGAACTGAGCTCGTCATGACCATTGGAACGTTCGCACGCGGGTATAATTTCCTCGCTGTGCTGAACGTTTGAAAACGGGTGTGGTCATGACGAGCCACAGCACCGCCGTGCAGCGTGACGAGCTGAGCTCGTCACAAGCATGGCGGCGCCACGCGCGCCCCCATCCCCCTGCACCCCTCCTCCCACACAGCAGGTGAAAAAGCCCCAAAGCAAAGGGGTTAAACAAGCTACAGACAGCAGGAGGGGAGTGGGGGAAACAGATGACGGGGAAAGAAACACAAGGGAGCAGCAACAGCAGGAAAAGGACAGAGGTGAAGGTGAGGGACTACAGAGACATGCTCTCTGTAAGAGTCATGTCCAAAAGTAAAAGAAAAAAAAGTGCCTGAAGGAGACCGTGGCCAGTGGAAGGACACTTGCCACAGGAAGTTGAACTTGGTCCATAGTCCAGAGCAGGGACAAGTGGCGAAACCCAAAAAAAAGCGTAGGAGAGGAGGAGGCTCTGATCAATTAGAAACAAGGAAACAAGTGACTTAGGAGCCAACCAATTGTAAGTGAAGGTAAAAAATAGGTGGGCTCTAAGCCCGTAATAAGCATTTTTTTTTATTTACAAGAGCTTTTGCAACCACAGTGCAAATGCTGTGCACGCAAAATATAAAAACACTAGCCTAAGCCAAATCATTTTCAGCAACAAATTCATAAATTGCATTAGTAGGTTAGTGCAAATTTAGTGCAAAATTGCCCAGCACCTGCCCAACCTTTAGTACCCCGACTTCATTCTTACAAGTTGGCAAGCAGACATCTTGAGCACAAGAAATACATTCTTTAAAAGGTTTTGTTGCTCCATCTCTCTCCTGCAGCTAAACAGTGCTGTTCAGTAATGAAAATGAATGAATTATCTTTGTAGCTGTACCATGCCCCTTTGATCAACCTACCTACGGCCGCTTTCTGCTGTTTGAAGAGATAAACAACCAGCACTATCAATCAATTTCAAGCTTTATTCGACTATTAAAAACAATCACAAAAGCGTACAATAAAACACAATACAAACATTATAATAAAACAATAGCTCAGAAATTAAAAATTTCGGAAGATTTAAAACACCAGACTTTTCCTATGAGAAATGGCTTTGAGTAAAAAAGTAGCAGTAAAAAAACAGGTGTCTGCAGAGTCAAGTGCAAATAATAATTCCATGGCTTGGGTAATAGTATACACTGATAATCTTAAAAACATGGGTCTGAGATAGAGACGGCGAAGATGCATATAGAGTGGACAAATAAGCATGAAGTGCTGAGTACTTTGCCTAGTCTGGCCATCACAAGGACAGGGGGAATGGCTAGGAAGTTTCATCTCAGGGAAGGCAACTAAATTATGTACTATACCAAGTCTGAGTCGTGTCAGAACAAACTGATGGGACTGCTTGGTTATGAATTTTAAGTACATAGGCATGCCCTTTCCTTCAGGTTGAGTGGTGTGATAAAATACATAGGTAGACATGGTAGTACACTTTACCCTACGCATATCAGACTTAGTTTGGATGAAAACATCTTTAAGTTCCTTTTTCGATACAGTAATGGCACAATAGGGGTCCTTAATGATGTCAAAATTAAATACCTTGCCATAAGTAGAAGAGACATAGCTTAGCCAGGGAATCTTAAGGACTTTGTCCAACTTCAAACAATCGGTGATAATCTTCCTAGAAAAAGTAGTCTCTTCTTTGGCCCATATTGACCTCCATACCATGAGGGGTCTTAATCCCATAAGATCAGTCAGATAATTTAAACAGACTTCGCTATGGCACAGTACAGTAGGTGCCGAGGGAGGTAGGCAAAGCAATCTTCTAAGGAACCCATTCTCGGTATTTTGCAGTGTCCTATGCTGACTATAGCCCCAAATACCAGAGCCGTACAGAGCAATAGACGCACATCTATGCCTGTAAATGTCTACCATATCAGGTATACGACGGCTTCCTAGCTTTGCAGCGAATCGAAAAATACCAGATGAGCTTTTGGCCATTCTACCATTAACATTTGAGATCTCCTGGGACCATGTCCCCTTGTTGTTAAAGGTAACACCGAGGTAGCAGAACCTATCCACTACCTCAATATTATGATTGTTAAAATGGAACGGCATAACAGACTTCATCCGTTTACCACAGGCCATAATAAAGGTCTTGGTGTTATTTATTTTCAATTTCCTCGCATTAATAAAATCATAAAAAGTATTCATAAGTTTCTGTAGCCCATTTGGAGTACGCGAGAGAAGCACCGTATCGTCGGCATAAAGCAGAACTGGTACGGGAAGTCCACCGACTTGAGGGGAATCAGCCTGGACCTTTTTGAGTTCAGATTCAATGGAATTGATAAAGAGGGAGAATAGCAGGGGGGCCAGTACACAGCCCTGCCTTATGCCTGACTTAACCCTGATTTTCTCAGTACATTCACCCGACGGACCAAAACGTATCTGGGCCGACAGCTTATTATAGAGACGAGCCAGAAAGTGAATGATTGCCGGGGGGGCGCCCATGGCCAGTAAAGTGCACCACAAGAGTTCATGGTCCACAAGGTCAAAGGCGCTCGAGAGATCGGCGAAACAGAGAAATAGGGACCCTTGTTTCACTCTCGTATATTTCCCTATAAGGAGGTCAAGGTTAAGGCACTGCTCCGTAGTCCCTAAGCCTTTGCGAAAACCAAATTGGGATTCAGCCATGATATTATTTTCTTCAACCCACTCCTCAAGCCTTATAAGGAGAACCCTACTCATAATCTTCAGGGAGGAATCAAGAAGGGAGATAGGGCGATAGTTCTTTGCCTTGCCTCTATCTCCCTTCTTGTAAATAGGTAGAATTAGGGATTCACTCCAAGTAGGAGGGGTGTTCTCCAGGACTGATGCATTAAACACCTGGGTCAGGAGTGGGCACCAAAGACTGGGGTTAGATTTGTACAGATCTACCGGTACCCCATCGGGTCCCGGTGCCTTTCCACCTTTGCTCTGGCCTAGGGAGATAACCACCTCTGATAGGGTAATATCCAAAGGTATCCTAGTGTCAGACATCGGGATAGTAGGACCGTCAGAGTCTCCCCCGGGTGGTTAAAAATACCAGAAAAATGGGAGACCCAATTGGCTTCGCTAACCTGCGCTGAGAGTTTGGGAAACTCTTCATTGGCAAGGAAAGGGCTGTTAACCGTAGACCAAAACAGCCTACTGTCCCGTAGTACCGATGCTTGGTTCAGGGCATCCCAGGCAAGTTCCCTGAGTTCCTGCTTCCTACGTACAAGATTACTTTTATAGGTAAGCCTAAGTAATTTGACGGCCTCCCTATCTCTCGGGAGTTTTGTTAAGGCCAACTTGAGTTCCCGCAGGGATTGAGTACATAGGCTATCAAACCAGCCCACGTTTTGGTTCCTAATTCGGGCTTTAGTAATGATAAGGCACCTTTTTACAGCATCACCGAGTGCCACGAAATTAGTTATAATGCACCCGTTAGGGGCCTCGGGATTAAGGCAACTATAAATTTCAGCAAACCCCTCTTTAATAATTCTAGCTTGCAATTTTTCGGAGTTATCCAGATTCCACTTTATACGGAAACCATTCTGTCTACATGGGGTAACATCTTCTAATACCAAATAATCATTCTTAGCACTAGGCCCCCATGCAGAAATAAGCATGGTGATTGCTTGGTGATCACTACCTCCAAGATCAGTAACGACGGGAACCGTACAATGAGGAGTAAAATGCGTAGAAACCAGTAAGTGATCAATGGCAGAAGACGAGCTGGGTCTTACAAGTTGGCAAGCAGACATCTTGAGCACAAGAAATACATTCTTTAAAAGGTTTTGTTGCTCCATCTCTCTCCTGCAGCTAAACAGTGCTGTTCAGTAATGAAAATGAATGAATTATCTTTGTAGCTGTACCATGCCCCTTTGATCAACCTACCTACGGCCGCTTTCTGCTGTTTGAAGAGATAAACAACCAGCACTATCAAACAGATCCACATGAGTGCAAAGGATACCCCGATGAGAGGGCAGGAAATGCCACAGCGGGAGACTCTATGGAAAAATGTTTCTGCAAGAAAAAAAAAAACAATAAACTTTTGCAAATATCGATTTAAATAGTCACAGAATCAAAATCTAATGTCTTGAAGACACAATGATCTATGATACAAGCCTTATTTAAATGAACTATTTCATTTAACCTACCGCTCCTTAACAGTATTAATAATAATATATAGGATCATGTACCATATTAAAATTATATATCAAGTTACCGAGGAGTTCCATGACCATCTAGAGCAGAGGTCTTCAAACTTTTGTTGGCTGAGCCCCCATCTAAACCTTTTTACACATCGAGTCCCCCCCTCGCTTCCCACCACCACCTGACATATAAGTTCTGGAAGCTGGTACTCTGCATCATTGATGGCTCTTCCCTCCTGCAGAGCCCAGGTCGTAAGGGCATATAATATTAAATAAAGAACTCCACTTCCAGTCTTGAGCTGTGCCTGGAAACGGGAGTGCTCACAAAATGTTGTAATATCTTTGTTGCAGTTTTATCTAGCGCAAACATGACCCAAAGGTATTGGAGCGTTTTACAGGACCATCTTTTACATTACACAAGCACACATTCATTTTTTGTAAACACAGGGCGATAGAGTGATTTTCCCAGAATCACAGGATGTTGAGCAGACACCAAGAATTGAACCTGGTTTCCCAGCTCCACAGTCATCAGCTCTGGCTGGCAGGCAAGACATCCTTAGATCTAACCGAGCAAAGGATCGAGACTGCTCATGCTGCTATTTTCTTAAACAATCAGCTCTTTTAACGCTTTTAACATTGTATTATAGAATTGTTTGTCACTTGTAAAAATTGCAGTTTTGCACATATTACAGCCTTAAAACATTATCTTTGCTCGACATAGAACGTTGACTACTAACTCTTCCTTAGCGCTGCGCCCTATCTCGCAGTTGCCTACCTGTTTCGGTGCCCCCTGGTCCGTCGCGGCTTGTGCCGTTTGTGTGGAGGGGACTACACCATCTTAGAAGGCATTGCTTCCCCTGGAACAAACAGGGTTAGCGCTCTAGCCTCAGCCCCACGCTTGCAGGTCCCGCCCACTGGCCCTACAAAGCCCAGTGCGCCGAGCGGACGCGCGCAGGCAAGACATCCTTAGATCAACCGAGCAGAGGATCGAGACTGCTCATGCTGCTATTTTCTTAAACAATCAGCTCTTTTAACGCTTTTAATATTGTATTATAGAATTGTTTGTCACTTGGAAAAATTACCGTTTTGCACATATTACAGCCTTAAAACATTATCTTTGCTCGACATAGAACGTTGACTACTAACGCTTCCTTAGCGCTGCGCCCTATCTCGCAGTTGCCTACCTGTTTCGGTGCCCCCTGGTCCGTCGCGGCTTGTGCCGTTTGTGTGCGGAGGGGACTACACCATCTTAGAAGGCATCGCTTCCCCTGGAACAAACAGGGTTAGCGCTCTAGCCTCAGTCCCACGCTTGCAGGTCCCGCCCACTGGCCCTACAAAGCCCAGTGCGCCGAGCGGACGCGCGCAGGCAAGACATCCTTAGATCCAACCGGGCAGAGGATCGAGACTGCTCATGCTGCTATTTTCTTAAACAATCAGCTCTTTTAACGCTTTTAACATTGTATTATAGAATTGTTTGTCACTTGTAAAAATTGCAGTTTTGCACATATTACAGCCTTAAAACATTATCTTTGCTCGACATAGAACGTTGACTACTAACTCTTCCTTAGCGCTGCGCCCTATCTCGCAGTTGCCTACCTGTTTCGGTGCCCCCTGGTCCGTCGTGGCTTGTGCCGTTTGTGTGGAGGGGACTACACCATCTTAGAAGGCATTGCTTCCCCTGGAACAAACAGGGTTAGCGCTCTAGCCTCAGCCCCACGCTTGCAGGTCCCGCCCACTGGCCCTACAAAGCCCAGTGCGCCGAGCGGACGCGCGCAGGCAAGACATCCTTAGATCAACCGAGCAGAGGATCGAGACTGCTCATGCTGCTATTTTTTTAAACAATCAGCTCTTTTAACGCTTTTAATATTGTATTATAGAATTGTTTGTCACTTGAAAAAATTACCGTTTTGCACATATTACAGCCTTAAAACATTATCTTTGCTCGACATAGAACGTTGACTACTAACGCTTCCTTAGCGCTGCGCCCTATCTCGCAGTTGCCTACCTGTTTCGGTGCCCCCTGGTCCGTCGCGGCTTGTGCCGTTTGTGTGCGGAGGGGACTACACCATCTTAGAAGGCATCGCTTCCCCTGGAACAAACAGGGTTAGCGCTCTAGCCTCAGTCCCACGCTTGCAGGTCCCGCCCACTGGCCCTACAAAGCCCAGTGCGCCGAGCGGACGCGCGCAGGCAAGACATCCTTAGATCCAACCGGGCAGAGGATCGAGACTGCTCATGCTGCTATTTTCTTAAACAATCAGCTCTTTTAACGCTTTTAACATTGTATTATAGAATTGTTTGTCACTTGTAAAAATTGCAGTTTTGCACATATTACAGCCTTAAAACATTATCTTTGCTCGACACAGAACGTTAACTACTAACGCTTCCTTAGCGCTGCACCCTATCTCGCAGTTGCCTACCTGTTTCGGTGCCCCCTGGTCCGTCGCGGCTTGTGCCGTTTGTGCGGAGGGGACTACACCATCTTAGAAGGCATCGCTTCCCCTGGAACAAACAGGGTTAGCGCTCTAGCCTCAGCCCCACGCTTGCAGGTACCGCCCACTGGCCCTACAAAGCCCAGTGCGCCGAGCGGACGCGCGCAGGCAAGACATCCTTAGATCCAACCGAGCAGAGGATCGAGACTGCTCATGCTGCCATTTTCTTAAACAATCAGCTCTTTTAACGCTTTTAACATTGTATTATAGAATTGTTTGTCACTTGTAAAAATTGCCGTTTTGCACATATTACAGCCTTAAAACATTATCTTTGCACGACATAGAACGTTGACTACTAACGCTTCCTTAGCGCTGCGTCCTATCTCGCAGTTGCCTACCTGTTTCGGTGCCCCCTGGTCCGTCGCGGCTTGTGCCGTTTGTGCGGAGGGGACTACACCATCTTAGAAGGCATCGCTTCCCCTGGAACAAACAGGGTTAGCGCTCTAGCCTCAGCCCCACGCTTGCAGGTCCCGCCCACTGGCCCCACAAAGCCCAGTACGCCGAGCGGACACCCGCAGCGGCGCGCCGAAGGCGCGCCAAAGGCAAGCCCGTCTGCGCCCGTCCGCTCCCGGCCGACTCCAGACGCCAGGGATCCTGCTCGTTTCATCCACTACTTCACCCAGCTATCTTCCCAGACAGCACTGAAAAATGAGCAATATCAGGTACACTAGCATAGAACTATACAATCTCAATCCCCTTAAACGACCTATCCTTATAGCCCAGTCCCCCAGCAATCAACAAAAATCACCTATAGCTAAAGTACCGACACGAGCAACATGTCGTACAGACCGCATCTTCAAAACCCAATCCGACCTAGCTTGCCTTTATTGCAATGCTAGATCAATGGCTAAGCACGCATTACAAATATGGGCACTTCTGGACTCTGCCAAACCAGACGCGCTGTTTGTTACCGAAACCTGGCTACAGGACTCGTCCGCGCCAGACAGCGCAGTAGCTCTACCCCCAGCATACACAATACAAAGACTTGACCGCCCTGGCAATAAAAAAGGGGGTGGAACGGCCATAATCCATAAGTCTTCTATAAAAGTCTATATAAATGACTCTTACCTCGAATGCTGGGGTGAGATGCTCATTGCCACTATGACTGTGGATAATAAAGAATCATGGAAGATAGCTCTCATCTATAGGCCCCCCGGATCCAAGGCTCATTTCCTTGAGAAATTAGTGGAAGCGATAGCGCCCTATGCCCTTGCTACGGGTAACTTTCTTCTACTAGGAGACGTTAACTACCATCTTGAACAAACCATTGACCCTCATACTATAGACCTAATCACCAGCCTGGAGGCGTTACAGTTATGTCTACTTCCAACTGGCCCAACCCATGCAGCTGGCCACACTCTTGACTTTGTATGTACCAACTCTCCAAAGGTAACGATTACTCAGACCGACCCAGTCTTTTGGACAGACCACTCTATTATAACATTTGTTATAAAAGGTTTTCAGGCCCCGGCAACCCGCTCGGCCAGGCTAAAAAAGAGCAGGCCATGGAACAAAATCACCATGTCTGCCTTTGCCACTAATTTATCCCCTCCTACCATCTCCCAATGCACTAACCCTAGCCTAGCCGCCATGAAACTCGAATCGGCCATCACTCTTGCATTAGATAACATAGCACCCATGCATGAATCCAAACCTCCGAAAAACAACTCACCCTGATTCACGCCAGAGTTGAAGCAGATAAAACACTCCACCAGGATGGCAGAACGGAAATGGCGACACACAAAAAGTGTCCAAGACAGGGAAATATATAAAACTGCACACCGGCAGTATATGAAGGACATTGCAGAGGCAAAAAAAGTTTATCTAGGCAACAGGATCACCTTAGTAGCCAACTCACAAAGATAACTCTTTAACATTGTTAAGGAATTCACAAATCCACCAGGAACGCAGCAGGCGCCCCCTGATACTAAGGACTGGGTGGAATCTGTAACCTCCTACTTCCATGAGAAAGTCAATGACATTCACAAACGTGTTCCCCTGCCAACGATAAAAGATGAAACCACCCTGCCAACGATAAAAGATGAAACCACCACCCCACACGTCAATGGGCAAAACATCCCCAATAATCATTCCGCCACGCTAAAACAGTTCTCACCCTTGTTAGAAAGCGAGGTGAACGACATCCTGTTGAAAATGAAATCTGGAGCCCCGGGAGATCTTGCCTCTCCGCGAGTCATATCTAAAATCCCCCCAGTTCTGACCCCCATCTTAACCAACATATTTAATCAATCGATACAGCACTGTGTCGTCCCTAAGCACTGGAAGGAGGCAGTAATTAGGCCTATTCTAAAGAAACCCACGGCTGACCCGGATCAACTTATAAATTACTGACCAATTTCACTCTTACCACTCCTTGGAAAAGTTATGGAGGCTCTAATCAATAAGCAGCTCATCGCCCACTTGGAGTCCAACAAACTCCTCGACCCATCCCAATCCGGCTTCAGGGTGTTTCACAGCACTGCAACGGCCCTGCTTGAGGTCGTGGACAATATAAGACTGTCTTTGGACTCTAAACAATCAGCCATATTGATTCTGCTAGACCTGTCTGCAGCCTTCGACACCATCTCGCATTGCGTTCTGTTAGCGCGCCTTGCAGAGGTTGGTGTCGAAGGTACTGCACTCCAATGGCTGACAAGCTACCTTGACAACAGACGGTCTAGGGTCCAATTAGGCCCCCACTCTTCCATTTTCTATGAAAATGACAAGGGCGTCCCATAGGGATCCATTTTGAGCCCGACCCTTTTTAACATTTACGTTTCCCCCTTGGCAAAGATCATCAGAGAATACGGTTTTGGAACCATATCCTATGGAGACGATACCCAAATCCTCGTCACTATCAATCAAGATCCTGATGATATCAAAAGAAAATTCAAAAACTGTATGATCAGTATACAAGAATGGATGACCAGAAATTACCTTATGATGAACGCTGAAAAGACTGAGGTCATGCTTTTCGGCAAAGCCGACCAAATCTGGTCATCAGACTGGTGGCCAGCCTCCCTTGGATCCTGCCCAGTCCCCAAGCCATTTGTCAGGAATCTTGGAGTAACAATAGACGATAAGCTGACCATGTCCGAACACATCAGGAAAACTGTGGGAAATAGCTACGGCCAGATGCGCAGTCTGAGGAAGATCTTTAAATGGATCCCTCTCTCAGCACGTATGCCCCTAGTCCAAGGACTCATTGTTAACAGGATGGACTATGGAAATGTCCTTTTTTCAGCCATCAACTTAACACTACTGAATCGACTACAAGTCCTCCAAAACACTGCCGCTAGGCTAGTACTAGATCTACCCCCTCGCACCTCATCAGCAGCCTGCCTCAAGACTCTGCACTGGCTCCACATACAAACGTGCATAAAATTCAAATTATGCTGCCTAGTCCATAAAGCGGTAAATGGCTATGGACCTGTCTATCTTGAACATAAGCTCAAGGCCCACGTCCCAGGCAAGACACTACGCTCCTCTAGCAAAGCCCTTCTCTTTGTACCCATAGTTCGAACAGTCAGAAATGGAGATAGAGCCTTCAGCAAAACTGCCCCAGAAGCCTGGAACTCCCTCCCCATTCAGCTGAGGTTAGAGCCCGACCATATGAAATTTCGGAAACAGCTAAAAACCTGGCTCTTCTAGCCAGCTGAGCACTCCTACTTCTGGATCAGCTGGTCATAAGGATCCTCTGCCTGCTAGCGCTCTGAGACCTTCGGGTGATTTATGCGCGATACAAATGAAATAAAATGGAAATGGAAATGGCTGTTGCGCCACATCCTTGCATTAGACATGACATCGGAAAAAGCATTGGCAAAGCCAATAGGTCTCAGCAATCAGATAGCTATAGGCAATGGCAATATAAGTGCATTTGTGTATGGCTCAAGGGCTGTTTTTATTGATGTACACAAATGTATTACCACTGATTGCTGAGACCTATTGGCTTTGCCAATGCTTGTTTTATAAACAGCAAACGTGTCGGGAGCTGTTCTCACTAAAGGCAGGTCCCTTTTGGAGGGGGAATGAATGGCCTTTTCAGTACAGAGATGTGAAGGCTCAAAGACACAGGTGTCTGTGTCTTTGAGCCCTCACACATGCACATCTGTGCATGTGTGTGAAGCCCACACATGCACAGATAGATTATCACAATCCCTCAGCAGAGCAAAGCCCTCGGAGGAGCCAAGGCAAACTCCCACTCTGGCACAGAGTGCCAGGCTATGTTACAAATTGGTTGGGCACGGGGTTATTGGCATATTAAGTTTTGTCACAAGAGGCAAATGGGAAGAGAGCGCCCAGACTGAGCGAGGGGGAGCAGGTTAGAAACAGAAAAGTGAAGGAGAGACCCTAACAAAAAGCAAAAGGATGCAGCGTGGGCCTAGCGTGTGCTGGCTGGACAGGAATTTGGAAGGAATTCAAGACTGAGGAAGTAAACAGCAGGCTAAACAGTAGACATATTTTTGCAGTTGACGTTAAAAGATAGATGACAACCTAATGGGTGTGAGTGGTGTATCAGGGGAGAAGAGATGGGCTAGTTTGACCATGTTAGGATGTAGTTACGTCAGGTTTGAATGTACATCTAAACGTGTACATTGTGTTTGTGCACTCAACTTGCTTCTGAAACAAAGGCCTTTTTCAAAAACAGCTAATGGTTCTGTAGTTGTTCTCTGTCAGTGTGAACTTCTGAGTGAGAACCCAGGCCTGCATGTGAACATCATGCTGCTTAGTGTCGGTATACTGCGCATTTGAAGGAACTCTTTGACCCTGATGGCTGGTGGGAATTCGGTTAAAACAAATATTCCAAGAATTCCCCTTCTTTGTGCGCCGGTGTCCCTCGTGTCCCTCTTTGCTTTAGGCATTTGGGTAGTCACTGAAGCTAAAATATAAGCATGGTCAGTTTCTGTGTTTTTATTTAACGCTGACCTCTATGGACAAACTAATATGCTGGATCTCCAGCTGCCTTAAGTTGTTCCCCCAACATCGTCCAGGTGTCATGCAGGGTTGATGGTGCAGAGCTCTGCCCCCTTGGACTTCTGCAAGAGGGCAGCAAAGATTTGTTTGTCCACCACAGTTGGCGATTCGGTGCACAAAGCATTTATGACAGCTGTAATGAATCTAGCAGCTTTAGAATATTTAGATTGTATTGTAGTGCATTTATATAGCGCTTACTACTGAGGCGTGGAATGCAAATGCTACTTACCAGTATGCATCTGTTCTTGGCATGTAGGGCTGCTGATATTCATATCTGTGCATAGTCCGCCACCTAGTGTTGGGTCCGGATGATTGCACATTGTTGTCCTGGAAGAGTCTTCGAAGTATCACGAGATAGGTGGCTCCTCCCCTGGACTACAGTGCGCATGGGCATCGCCTCCATCCTCAGATTGTTTTTAGCCATTGGCAGAGATGGAGTGAAGAAAGTGAGTGATGACCATGCTATGAGCATATGTGTATATGAATGAATACTGCAGCTGCTACAGGCGCCGGGGAGGAGGGTGGGCGATATGAATATCAGCAGCCCTACATGCCAAGAACAGATGCATACTGGTAAGTAGCATTTGCAGTTCGAGGCATGTGGGCTGCTGAATTCATATCTGTGCATAGAATACATAGCAGTCCCTCCATTAACAGCGGCCGCCCGTGCCAGCTGCAGCAGTTTGAAAAAGCGTTTTTAGAACAGCCTGACCAACAGCTGCCTGCTGTCTGGAATGCACGTCCACACAGTAGTGCTTAGTGAAGGTATGTGTGGTAGACCATGTGGCTGCTCTACAGATGTCTTCCAAGGGAATGTTACCTAGGAAGGCCATAGAGGCCCCCAACTTCCTAGTGGAGTGGGCCCTTGGTGGGATAGTAAGAGTGCGCTTAGCTTTAGCATAACAGATCTGAATGCACTTTACTATCCATCGAGCAATCCCCGCTTTGGAGATTGCATTTCCCTTGTGTTGTGTGGCAAAAGCAACAAAGAGTGGTTTGGTTTTGCGGAAATCTTTTGTCCTGTCCACATAATACATCAAGGCCCTTTTCACATCAAGAGTGTGGAGCATGCGCTCCGCCAGCGTCTCTGGGTTTTGGAAAAACACCGGCAATTCAATTGTCTGGTTCATGTGGAACTGTGAGACTACTTTGGGTAAGAATTTAGGGTTAGTGCGGAGCACCACCCTGTTAGCATGTATTTGGAAGAAAGGTTCTTGGATGGTGAGCGCCTGCAGCTCGCTCACCCTCCGCAGCGATGTAATTGCTACTAGGAACGCAACCTTCCAAGTCAAGAACTGGAGCTCACAAGAGTGCAGTGGCTCAAAGGGAGGACCCATCAGCCTTGTAAGAACCACATTGAGGTTCCATTCTGGAGCTGGTGGGGTCCTTGGTGGAATGACCCTTTTGAGTCCTTCCAGAAAGGCCTTGATAGCAGGGACCTTAAAGAGTGACAGGTGCTGCCTATTCTGGAGGTATGCTGCCATGGCAGACAGGTGAATGCGGATGGAAGAGTACGCTAGATTACATCGATACAGGTGAAGGAGGTAACATATGATGTTCTGAATGGAAGCATCTAGCGGGTCAATGCTGTGGTTCGCACAGTAGATGACAAACCTCTTCCATTTAGCCGCATAACAAGCTCTCGTAGTGGGCTTCCTTGCCTCCCGAATGATGTCCATACAATCGGGGGGAAGATTGAGGTAGCCAAACTCTAGGACTTCAGGAGCCAGATCGCCAGGTTGAGCTGTTGCGGATCTGGGTGCTGAATGTCGCCATGGCTCTGCGTCAGAAGGCTGGGAGTGAGATGAAGCCTCTGATGCGGTACCACGGAGAGTTCCAGAAACGTGGTGTACCATGGTTGGCGAGCCCACGTTGGAGCAACCAGGATGAGCGTCATCGAGTGTTGCCTGAGCTTGCGTGCCACCAGCGGTATCAGAGGCGCTGGTGGAAAAGCGTACGCAAATCTGCCTGACCAGTTCATCCACATCGCATTGCCCTGTGATTGGGGGTGTGGGAACCTGGCGGCGAAGCTTTGGCATTTTGCGTTCTCCTTTGTGGCGAACAGGTCTATCTCTGGATGACCCCACCTTTGGAAGTACGGTTGGAGTACTGATGGATGTATCTCCCACTCGTGCATCTGATGGCTGTGCCTGCTGAGCAGATCTGCCATTTGATTGTCCTTGCCCGGGAGATGCTCTGCCATGAGGAAGATGTTCCTCTGAATGGCCCACTTCCACATGCTCTGAGCCAGGTGAGACAACTGTGGAGAGTGTGTACCTCCCTGCTTCTGGATGTAGTACATGGCCGTCATGTTGTCCGTCCGGATCAACACGACCTTGTTGCACAGATGTACTTTGAACGCCTTTAGGGCCATGAAGATTGCCATCAGTTCCAACACATTGATGTGCATCTTCCTTTGCTGAAGTGTCCACAGTCCCTGCACAGTGTAGTGGAGTACATGCGCTCCCCATCCCTGGAGAGAGGCGTCCGTCGTCAGGATGATCTGTGGGACAGGCTCCTGGAATGGTCGGCCCTTGCAAAGGTTTTGTGGATTCCACCAATGCAGAGAGTTGTATGCCCGACCGCTCACCAACACTAGGTCTGTCAGTCGCCCATGAGCCTGAGTCCACTGACGTGCAAGGCACTCCTGAAGCGGACGCATATGTAGTCTCGCGTGCGGGACAATGGAGATGCAGGAGGCCATCATGCCTATCAACTGCATGAACACCCTCGCTGGAAGCGAGTGTTGGGGTCTGAATCGTTGGATCAGCGCCTGGATACTGGCGATTCTCACTGAATTTGGCTGCGCAGTGGCTGCCAGAGTGTTGATAGTCGCGCCCAGATACTGTCGCACGTGGGCGGGCTGGAGATGGGACTTTGGGTAGTTCAGAGAGAATCCCAGATCGTGCAGGAGGTGAATGGTGCGTGACACGTGGTCTACGCACTGCTGTTCCGTCTTTGCCTGAATAAGCCAATCGTCCAGGTATGGAAAGACATGGACGTGCTGGCGACGGAGATGCGCCGCCACCGTCGCTAGGCATTTTGTAAAAACTCTTGGTGCCGTGGTGACCCCGAACGGCAGGACCCTGAACTGGTAGTGCTGGTCTAAAATCTTGAATCTGAGAAACCTTCTGTGGGAAGGATGCAGGGGAATATGAAAATAGGCATCCTTCAGATCCAGCGTCGCTAGGAAGTCCCCCTGTTGAAGCAGGGGAAGCACCTGCTGCAATGTGAGCATATGGAAGTGCTCCGAGTTGATGTACCAGTTCAGTGGCCTGAGGTCCAGGATCGGCCTGAGTGATCCGTCCTTTTTGGGGATTAGGAAATACAGGGAGTAAACCCCCGTTCCCCGTTCTTGCAATGGAACGAGCTCTATTGCCCCTTTTTGCAGCATGACCAGAACTTCTTGCTGCAACAAGGTCAAGTGCTCGTCGGACATAGCACGGCTTCTTGGCGGTATGTCTGGTGGAATAGATGTAAGTTCTAGACAGTACCCGTACTGGATAAGAGACCTCACCCACCTGTCCGTGGTGATGGATCTCCACGCCGGCAGGAACTGTTGGAGTCTCCCCCCGACAGGTGTCGTGTGATCGGGGGGAAGTGACAAGACGTCACTGCTTGTTGGTGGTGGTGGACCTGGATGCATTGTTTCCACGTCCCCTGCCTTTGATATTGTTGCCTCTGTAGCCACCCCTGCCCTTGTTGTTGTTATACGAGGACTGGGAGCCACCCTTGTAGTATTGCGTGGATTGGGATGCCTGGCCCCTTGAGGTGCCTCTTGAGTTGGAGCGGCGAAAAGAACCACCCCGAAACTGCTGGCTTTGTAAAGCTCCCATAGATTTGGCAGTTTCAGTATCTTTTTTCATTTTTTCTAGGGAGGCATCCACCTCTGGGCCGAACAGATGGTCAGGATTCACTGTCTGCCCCAATATTGTGGTCTGTATGTCGGGTTTGAACCCTGAAATACGAAGCCAAGCATGACGTCTAAGTAAAACACTTGTATTGATGGCCCTTGAGGCAGTGTCAGCTACATCTAGGGCACACTTGATGGACGCATTTGTAATAAGTTTACCCTCCTGAATGAGCATCTCCCCCGCCTCTTTATACTGGTCAGGCAAGTGTTGAAGGATGGCCTCTAATGTGTCATAATGGGCCCTATCATAACGTGCGAGCAGGGCTTGAGTGTTAGAGATCCTCCAGATGTTTGCTGCCTGTGCAGCAATGCGTTTGCCTGATGCCTCAAAGATCTTGGACTCTTTGTCAGGGGGAGGAGCGTCACCAGTCGTTTGCGAATTTGCCCTTTTTCGAGCGTTGGAAACCACCAGGGAGTCCAATGGCAAGTGTCCCTTAATATAAGTGGGATCCGTGGGCGCCGCTTTATACTTCCTGTCGATGCGAGGATTGACCACCCGCGCCCGGGTGGGCTCCTTGAACACCTCCTGTGCATGCTTCAGCACTCCTTTAAGCATTGGAAGCGTCTTGACTTGCTTTTCGGCGACTGAGAAGGTGTCGACCAAAAAGTCCGCATCCACTGGATCCGAGTGGAGCTCGACGTCATGGTTCGCCGCAGCTCTCTCTATCAGTGCATTGAATGCCGCCGAGTCCTCCGTCGGGGACGTCTTTGCGGCGAAAAGTTGAGTGTCTTGCCCCGACTGCGGGTCGTTTGCGTCGTCGCCTGCTGTCCAGGGCACCTGCTCCTCGTCCGGATCCGAGTACGCAGGATAGGTGTACTCGGCCTCTTCCTCGTCGACTTCAGGCACGGGGGAATGGGCCGGCGAGTGTTCCAGGGCTTGTGGAGACAGTGGTTCCATCAGAGCCGAAGAGTCCGCAGAGTACTTTTTGCTCTTGAGTGGAATCTTAAAAGGTTCCAAGGTCGGCTCCGATGTAATCTTCCTCTTGAGGAGCGACAATTTTCCCGTGTTGGCCTCGATGTGCACCTCACGACGTTCTTCCGCCGCGAGCGGCTGGAGCCGAAGCTTCGACACCACCAAGGCAGCCTTCGGCGACAAGATGTCCTGAGAGTGTCCGCTCTGCTTAGGCGCGAAGGCTTTCGGCGCCGACTTGGGAGGAAGGGTAAAACGAATGGGCGTTTGCCCCTTGGCAGGCTTCGTCGTGGGCCTAGGCCCCGCAGGGTCCTGGCTGGGAACCACAGACTGCTGGATCCGCCGTAAGGATTCTCCCACCTTCTTGGTAAGGGACGCCGAGGGCTCAAACGACTCGAGAGACTCTTCGTCTTCGAGAGCGTGTTCGACGGTAAGCCTCTTCTTCGGCGCCGACGCCCCATGGCCTGGCGCACTGTCGGCGTGACGCTTGTTAGAAGCCGTCTTCGGGTCCGCGACCCCTTTCGGTGCCGACGCAGCCGCGTCGGATGCCTTCACCTTCGGCGCCGACCCAGATGGCTTTGGGTCGGCCACTTTTGCGCGGCTCCTCTGGTCAGCCATTTTGGCGTGGCTCTTCAAGTCGGCCATTTTGGGTTTCGTGGAAGTTGACGCCTCCAGAACCTTTTTGACCAGCGCCACTTTTGGTTTCGGTTTCGCATCCGAGGGTGCGAGACCAGTTGGCTTCACTTTCGGTTTCTTGTGAGAAATGTCCGTGACCGGGCCCGGAGGCGGGGACGTAGGACTGGTCGTTAGATCTTGGGTAAGGCCCGAAGGCGATCCCTCGACCTGGGCCGTATAACGGGGAGTAACCCCGGAGTCTTGTTGGGGATGCTCTTCGTCCGAGCTATCACCCATCGCGGGACAAGCCCGGTCGTCGTCCCCTACCTCGTCGGAGACTTCGTCATAGGCCTCATCACCCGCGTCGCCGGTCTCTTCTTCGGACGCGGGGCCGGAGTCCGAATCTTGTACGTCGTCTTCTCCCTCAACCGATTCCTGGAAGATATCATCAGGTGGGGGTGCCGAAGCCGACAATTGAGCCTGGAGCCGATTAGCCCGGCGAATCTTTAAAGTTTTCTTGCTCCTAAATTTGGAACACGCCATGCAAGTGTCCTCACGATGATCCGGTGACAAGCATGTATTGCACACGGGGTGCACGTCAAGGTGAGAATACTTTGAGTGACACAGCGGACACTTTTTGAATGGCGTCCGCTCCATAGCAAGAGTGTAGTGTAGGCCCGTCCGCGTCGAAGCACGTGGAGGGGCAGTAGGAGATCGGAGCTGAGAGTCAGTAAGTAAACCCGAACGCAACAATACCGACGCCCAGCCTAAAGACCTTTTGGTCTCGAGAAAAGTAGAACAAACTATCGGTCCCGAGAGAGGGTACCGAAACACATCCGAACCCGATGGCGGAAAAAAACAATCTGAGGATGGAGGCGATGCCCATGCGCACTGTAGTCCAGGGGAGGAGCCACCTATCTCGTGATACTTCGAAGACTCTTCCAGGACAACAATGTGCAATCATCCGGACCCAACACTAGGTGGCGGACTATGCACAGATATGAATTCAGCAGCCCACATGCCTCGAACGCGCTTTTCTTCACACCTTAAGTAGCCCATAAGGGGCTCCTAAAATATGCACACATGCATTGATCTGTTCCGGAGACATATGGTACATAGTGTACATGAAATACTTGTATCTAATTTCTGTCCTACCCTATGAAAGAGGTTTTAGGGTAGGAGAGGCACACAAAGGTGATAGCCAGCTAGGCGGTTGACGCAGGAGTAACAGCAAATGTGCCCCAGGCTCCATTAACTTGAGGTTCGTTTAAAAATAAAAAATACCCCAGCAGTAAGCACCCACGTAGAATTCTGACACCTCCAACGCCCCTGTGAATCAATATACCTGATCCAATGTCAGTATTAAATAAGGAGAGAAGTGGATTTCCACGACTCGCATTTGCTGTTTCCTTGTAAACTAATGCGCACAATGGCTCTGCATAAAGAGCGCCTTGCCGTCAAAACGTAAGGAATAGGCAGAGTGGGGCCCAGGGGCCCAGGGGGTACTGGATCCAGAAAACAAACTGCCTCTGTAACCAGTTTACAATTGTATGTAAATATGCACATGGTCTTTAAAGACCTGTGAAAAACTCGGGCGTGCCGGAGAGGACTCCAGACACTGCCCCGACGAGCCCCCAGCAGCTCCAGCTGCAGCAGCAGCCCGGCTGAGACACACGACGGCGGGGGCTAAAGCCCTTTCAGCCTTAATAGGCGTTGCGCGCCTGGAAGCAACAATGATTGGTGAAGTGGTAGGTGGAATGCGTGCCCCCTCTGAGGGGATGCTGCGCCCCCCCACGGGAGCGCGCCCCACAGTTTGAAGACCTATGAGCTAGAGGAACAAGGCTAAAGGCGGAGTTCTTTAGTAAGATCATGGAACTCCAAGGTTACTTGCACTATCCTTTTAACATATGGCAGAGGCTATTTTATTCCTAATAACATGTGGTCAAACTATCACACTTCAAACAAATCACTTAAATCCTTGGTGTGCTTGCAGACATGAAGAATAAAAAGACTCTGTGCCAGATCTACATCTTGGCGGTAAAGATACTCCGTCACATCGGCAACAGAGTATCCTTAACACCAAGATAATGGTCTGCCTGTTCAATTTATATGCGCATGGACCATTGGTGTGACCATATTTATGAAGCAATGCTTCAAACTTTAACAAGCACTGGTAAATGTGATATGTTTCGTCTATGTGATTATGAATCATGTTTGTTCTTTTAGCTTAGTGAGCAGGTGTAAAACTGATAACAAACTAATATTTGAACGGGGGTACTTGACTGCCAGAAGGTATAGGTGTGACATGCAAAAGGTGTGCATGCTTACTGTTGGACAGTGGGTTATTAGTAGTGACAAATATGCATCTGCCATTGGCAATAGGGTCACTAACAGTCCAGGGCTCCAAATGGGTGTTAGAAAATTATTCCCATGCTTAATCCTTGGTAGATTGGCTGCGAGTAGGCCGGCTTTACTTCAGAGACAGGTATGTAAAGCATTTAAAAATACCAACTCATAAATAATTAAGCCACAACACTAAATAAAAAAATAACACCAATTAATAAAAATAGGAAATATTGTTATGTTTAAAATTACACCAAAACGAAATAAATCCACTGTAGGGAACCAGAGATATGAATTTTTGAAAATGAAACACTTTCTAGTGCTTAGAAACCAATAGTGCCACTTCTGGACATTCGGTCCCCTCTGACTGGGACAAAGTCAAAGATTGAGGCCGACCGCAACGGAGTCCTGGTCAGATACACTAAGCGGGAGGCCCCGGTCAAGATTTTGTCTTCACACTTAGAAACTTTTCTGGAGAATTTCTCACCAGACGTTTTGCAGCCTCCTCCAGCAAGCTGGTTTCAGTGAGGGTTTGCCGGATTGCCTTTCTGTAGGAGTTTGGTCACCCTCTTTTCACAAACGTTCACCAAACTTTCCCACACTTCTGGAACTTTGTCCTGAAGTTCTTCTTTAGGGTACAAAGTGTCCAAAGCACAATACAAGGGTCTGGATAGCTCTTGGAAGGTTGGGCCCACAATTCCCAAAATGCACTTGGCCAACACCATTAAAAGTCCACTGGATACACTCCAGGAAGGGGACTCTTGGTGGAGTTGATGCAGGAAGCCCACTCTTTGTTCCTCTTGGAGCATGGTACATCCAAAGGGCTGTATTACCTGGTAATGCAGCAGTGGCAGTCAGTCAGAATGCTCAGCCTGATGGTGCAAAGTTTTCAGCTAGGCAATCCTTCTTCTCCCAGTTTCAAGCAGCAGAGCCGTGTGGAACTGCCCTCCCCAAATACCTATTCAGTGTTCTCTGGGTCAAGCAGGAGGGCACTCCTGTTCAATGAGGTGCCGGGCAACACCCCAGAGCATGACTATTTCCTCCAAAGTGTGCCACAATGGTCTCCCATAAAAGCACTCTTCTTCCAAAATTCAATATGGCTTAACTCTTAGCACAGAGGCAAGAGATAGCTAAACCAACCTCCATGATGGCTCATCTCTAGTCTCCCTTCCCTGGCATCTGCACCTGCCTTCCTTAAACCTGCCATCTGGCTGGGTTCAAAGGGTAGGGATGTAGGTGGATTTGGCTTCTTTAGCCTGTCCCCTCCTCATTTTGAAAAACATTGTTTACAACCCCTCCCCCTTGCTCTGGTATTCCTATGTAGCAGAACAGTCTCCTCCCAGAATGGCTCTTTAACCCCAGGGGCTACTGATCACCTCATCAAAGCAGCCTGGCTAATCCACTTAACTGACCAATCAGGACAGATTACTGGAAGGCTGAAATGTGTCTTACATACAAGAAAGTCTTAAAACTTTTTGTTTGTAAATTTTAGGATGAAATCAACAATAGCATAGTGTTAGATTTATCAATACCATTCTAGGAAGTCCTTGAATGCCATTTTATTAGGTGGCTGTTTTTGATCATTGGGATCAACAAAGGGGTTGCTTATAGTAGCTAAAACACCTCTGGCACCGCTCAGCATTTCTACCCCTCTATAATCTATCTGAGTACTATCTCTTCTATCCTCTGGACCCACTACCATACTGGGTACAGCAGCCTCTGTTGGTGCAGATGAAACGGGTGCATTCTTGGAGAGCCACTGCACTGGGCTGATTCTTTCCTCAACTCGGCCGATTTCAGTGTTGATGGCTCCTATAACCGTTGTCAAGTAATTAGTGATTGAGAAGGTAGTAGGCGCTGCAGAAAGTATGTCTGCTTTAACCAAATTATCTTTCTTTTTGCCAATTTGGAAAAATGCGAAAATATACATAACATACTGGCCTACCTTGACAGAATTCTGGCGAATATCTTAAAAGCCAAACCAGACCAGATCAGGTCAAGAGGGGGGCCCAGCCCAGCCTTCTCCAGCCTCTGACAGGTGCAGATGGGCCTGCTCTTCACCCAGGCTCACTGAAGTGCTCTTAAGTGCATCATGATGGTCTCTGCCCTTCAAGGCAGAAGGGAAGCTGGAAGGTGTATCCAGGGTCTAAACAGAATATTAGAGTTTCATATGCCTGGGGCTTCCTGAAGCATTTTCAAGTGCAGCAGGATGGTCCTCGCGCCTCTAGGCAAAGGGGGAGCTAGTAGATGTAGTCCAGGGCCCAAACAAAAGACTAGTGGGTTCTCTGTTTCACAGCTTCCACTATTCAAGATACTCCATTCCAATCACTAATACACACTCCGCTACAACTACAAATATGTTGCATCACAGACCTTCCAAGATACAAACCAGTTTCGCACTAACACTTACACTGAAGCTGGACTTCTCTTGTTCCTTTGACCATCAAGCATCACCTTGGCATTTAATACAGTTTTCACAGTTCCCTGACTGGCCCTTACCTATTCACATCGTAGTTTCCCAAAGTGTACTCATTATGCTTCGAATATTATAATTTTGAACCATGTGACTCTAACTTCTCCACGCTTGGACCGGCTCAACTTACACATTTCCTGTCCTAATTCAGCTTCGACTTTTATCCTATTATTTAACATTTTTACTAATAGTTTGTCGGTCAGTGAACAGAGGACCGACCATCTCCTCACAACTCGCTCACATCTGCATATTTATCCATGTCAGCTCTGCATCGATTCGCTTCCACGTACCTCTCTAACTACTCCAGATTTACTCTCATCTCCTACCTAACAGCGCTGCTACTGCATTCCATCCACCCTAGGTCGGACGACCAGCTAATTCAAGGAGGCTTGTTTTATCAACATCAAGAAGATGAGCAGCAGAGTCAGTGCTGCTGTATCCAGAGCCTGGCACCTGCAACTTAAACACAGATTTTACAGCAGGCATATTATCCCAGAGGGATATTTCAGCAACTCAAGGGGAAATTAAATGTGGTTGATCTGTGCAAGCCCTCGTGACAGCAGCGTACATTACACACTGTGATATTTTGATGTGCAATATGTGCAGAAACACTTTCACATTATGATAAAACCTTGTGTGCTTAATCATCTCTTCAGAACTGTCTGATAGTGATGGCACTGAAACAACTTGTACGAAAGGTATATTTTTGCAATGCTAACATAGACAATCTGGACCTGATTCCCAAAGCTTTGTTGTGCCTTACTCCTGCCTTAGATGAAAGAAACTCCTGAATAACCAAGCTTGATTCAAAAAGCATTTTCTATGAGTAGTTGGGTCTTACTGTAGCCTCACTACTTTTAAACAGTGGGATCTGCAATTCTGTTACTCATGTCTTACTCTTAGATATTCATAAGGCAGAATGCTCAGAAAATACTGTGAATCATGTACAATTTAAATTTAAGACAAGAAATAATACACAAGTGCTCCTAGAAAAAGCTTTGCGAGTTGGCTCCTCCTGGTTCATGACCTTTGCATTTGTGGCCCACACTTACCAGCGATGTAAAGCGTGGCCTCCTTGTCCTGGCTTCCGTTGTGGGCTCGGAGCAGGCAGGATACCTTCTTGTTGGAGCTCACGATGAAGGAGGATTCGACCTTCAACAGTCCATTTTCATCCGGGTTGATCTTCTCCGAGGCTGCTGATAGGTTCTTCCCGCCATCGTCCTGCCACAGCAGTTCAGGTGCCAGATCCCATTGATCTGATGTGCACGTGATCTTGATGCCGCTGTCCTGATATCCCTCTATGTGCATGTGGGGGTCAGACCCAACATCTGGGAAAGACAAAGAAATCATGTGAAACAAGATCAGTTTCTGCGACTTGAACATGTATTATTTTAATTCTGGTGTCTTCCCACTTGTCTTTTTCATGTTGTAAGGGCATGAACTACTTTACAGGCCTGAGGTGTTAGGGTTTGTATACTCATAAGGGGACAGGGAATGAAGAGTGGTGACATAGATAGGCTCTGCTGCCCTGCTTTCTGTTGGATGGCAGTTGCTGTGGGAGAGGAGCTGAGAGGACCTTTTCCTGTATGTAGGGAGCTTGCTAAATAAAGAAGCTTGCTTGCAGCACCCTGCCATCTGATTCATTACTTGTGTGTAAGGAAGATACACACTGGAGATTGGTGGCAATCTGGCCTCTATTGAACCACTATGTTGAAAGGACGCCTTCCTTGGAGTGTATCGTATTACAGATGGGCGAAACGTTGTACTACTGCCGACAACGCACCATCATCCACTACGAGAGGCAAGGATTAGGACTCATTTGTGCCATTTCCTCCGACGGGGTAAGGAAGTGCGGTATGTTGTTGCTGTGCATCATTCCCCCGGGTAACTGTGCGCGTTATAAATTTTATATAATAATAATAATAATAATAATTCAAACCTGAGGGCCGCCAGTTGGATTCTTCGTTTCTTGCCAGCTTTGTGCAGGCGCCAGCAGCAGACCTTCACCAGGTCACAGTGCATGGGGGCCATTTTGAAGGCATTGTCCGATCCTGACGCGGCGCACAGCTGAAAGAGCTTTCAATGCTTGTGTCCGTTATTTACCAATGACTCTTTTTGGGACATTGCAATACAGGAAACAGATGAGGGTTTTTAACCATACATTCCTTCAGTTTAGTTTATTGAAGCAAAGCTTGTGGATATTGTCTAGTAAGACAGTGGGAACATCTTACCATGGAACAGTCGAACCAGTGAGACTGTCGTACGTTCTTGTTATATTTAGATTGTGAGATTATTACAATGGCGCAGGAAAACTTTACCATCAGCCCTCCACAGGCATTTTGGGTATTTGAGCCTTCTATGAAATGGGTGGAATGGAGAGAGTATTTTGTAAATTACAGTTCTGCAATTGATGAAGCTAATAAAATGTCATCTGACCAGAAGAAAAGGATCCTTCTGCACTCCTTGGGTCCTGTAGGGCTGAAAATGTTTAGCCGCAAGTCGAAGGCTACTTTGAATGGAGATGTTAAAGTCTTTGCGGCTGCACTGCAGGATTTAGATAAATACTTTGTGCCTAAAGTATGAATAGACATGAAGAGATTTAAGTTTTTTCAGCACAGAGCAAAGGGGAATCTGGCGATGACTATGTGATAGATTTGAAGAAGCTGGCCACTGACTAAGTTTGGTGCTATTCATGATGACTTGATAAGGGATCAATTAATAATGCATGACAGTAACCCAGCTATCCAAGAACAATCATGGGTTTATGTTTACAGATTTATAGAGTGCATGGCTGCCCAAAGGCTTCCCAGCGCTGAGGAGAAGGTGCTATAAGGGAAAAAAGGAGTTAACGGGGAAGAGCCATGTTTTTAATCTTTTCCTAAAAATGAGTTCATCTCTTAACAGGCACATTTCTTTGGGTAAGGAGTTCCACAGACTGGGAACCAATGATGAACTAGATCTACTTCTCCATCTAGATTTCTTTATTCTTGTCGTCTTCATGAGTAGATCTGAGGAGGATCTCAGAGACCTACCAGGAACATATGGAGTGACAATAGTTCTCAGTAGGGCAGGACTATTGATGTTCATGGCTTTGTGGGTTATACATAAAGATCTAAATTTGATCCTGGCTTGGATCGGTAGCCAGTGCAGTATTTCCAGTGATTCTTTCGATAACTCTTGTTTGGAGATGCCACGGAGTATCCTGGCTGCGGCGTTTGAACCACCTGTAGACTTTTCACTACATATTTGGGGGAGCCCAAATAAAGGGAGTTGCTGTAGTCCAACCGGGACACTATCAAGGCCTGAACCACGGTTCTCCGGGTCTGTTCAGGGATAAGAGTTAAAATCTTCTGAATCATGCGGAGTATCCCAAAACAGGGGACTGCCAGTTTTTTAGCTTGTAATTCCATCAAAAGATTGTGGTCTAGCCACATTCCCAGGTTTTTTATGGAATGTGTTGGAATAGGGGGACTGCCTAGTTCTGAAGGCCGGCTAATGGTGTCTCTGGGAACAGAATTATTTCCCAGGAACATCAGTTCTGTTTTGTCTCCATTCAATTTTAGGCTCCACCTGGTCATCCATTCTGCTACTTTCTTTATGCAGTGGGCCATTTGGTTGTGATTGGACCGAGGAGCCTCCGTCAAGGACAATACCAGTTGGGTATCCTCTGTGTATGACACGATGGCTGGACCAAATTTCTGCTATATATTTGCCAAAAGGTTGCATGTATAGGTTGAATAATGTGGGACTCAGGACGGATCCCTATGGGACTCCACATGACACC
This sequence comes from Lissotriton vulgaris, assembly GCF_964263255.1. Lineage (NCBI taxonomy): Eukaryota > Metazoa > Chordata > Amphibia > Caudata > Salamandridae > Lissotriton > Lissotriton vulgaris. The sequence goes on from NC_141693.1 coordinate 1,901,825,135, forward strand.
TTGGACTTCTGAAAGATGCTCGCCTTCCATTATCTGGAAGGATCTATCTTCTAAGAAGGAGGACAGCCAGTTTAGGGCACAGTTTCTAATGCCTGCCTCCTTCAGACTGAGGATCATAGTGTTATGATAATTGTGTCAAAAGCCACACTAAGATCAAGTAACAGGAATGTGGCTACACCCCCTGGTCAAGGATTCCCTTGAGTTCCTCTGTGACCACCAGCAGGGCAGACTCTGCGCTATTTTGTGGTCTGAAGCCCATTTGGGTGTGGCGCTACACCTCATTTTCTTCCAGAAACTAGGACAAGGTATGGTTGACATGCTTTTCCACTATTTTTCCTAACAGGAGTAATAGTGAAATTGTATGGTAATTCCCCGGGTCTGAAGGGTCTATAAGAGGTTTCTTTAGTAGTGGTCGAACTATGGTGTGTTTCCAATTTGTGGGAATTATCCCTTGTGTGAGAAATAGCCAGAAAGTTCAGATGTAGAGGCCGGTGTTTTATTACCACCCTGCAGTAGAATGTGTGGGGAAAGGGGTCTTGGGGTGAGCCTGATTTAATATCCCGCAAGGTCATGGTCATGGATTCCAAACTTAAAACCGAGAAATGATCTAAGATTGGCCTTAAGCCATTACCAGAGGGTCGTAGATTCCTGTTGGGGCATCTGTGTTGTCTATATCAGTGCTCCCTTGCATGAAGTTTTAGAGCTTTTCCACCTTTTTAAAAGATTGCAAGCTTGTTGCATCTCTCTTTTGAGGATGGTTGAGAGGAAGTCTCCTGTTCGGTGGAAGTTAGGGATTGAACAACCTTAGTTCCCTAGAAGAGATGAGGGCTAAATTGATTTTTTTCTAGAAGTACTTGGCTTAGGCTTGTTTGATTTCTTTGTGGGAGTGTCTGACTGTCTTCTTATATTGACTTTTGGTAGCAAGATCAAATGTTTTCCTCCAGTTTCATTCGATTTTTTAAACATGTTTTTTTCATTGAGGCTAGGTGTGGGTTGACCCATGCAGATTTTTTCCTGGGTCGGTTGGTTCTTAGTCTGTCTTTCTGAATACACTGTTCTGCCTCTAGGTTGAATCAATCAGACCATATCATATCTGCCTCCTCAAGAGTTCCTGTCAGGCTCGAGATCTTGGGCGGCAGTGATAGCCAGTTAATATATGCTGAATTAATAATTAACTGTTATTGTAGTCATCTCTAAATTTGACAGACAGTACCACCTTGTGGCAGACTGCCACAAACGCCGGTGTTGACATTTAAGTGCCGGTGCCGAGCACCAGAAACCACAGGCTGAAATTATGCATAGCTCCTGAGGTACACAATCTGAGGATGATACCAATGATGGTACGAGGAGGTGGGCTCGAAGGAACTGGACAAGCTAGTGGAAATGGATGTAACTGAACCGGTGGAGAGTGCGGACATGGATATCTCCAGTGGTGCGGACATGGAGCTCTCCAGTGGTGATGGCTCACCGTAGTAAGGGCAAGAACCACCTCTATGTGGATTTGTGACACCTGAACAATAATTTCGTCATCAATCGCTTTCCGTTACAAGAAAATCACAGAGATGGTGTTGTGTTTGAAGGGGGCTACATAGTTCTCGACAATAGACCTCTTGGCTGCGTACCATCAGATCTCTCTCACACCAGTGTCCAGAAAGCTCACAGCATTCATCACACCCTTTGGGGGGTTTCTAATTTAAACAAATGCCATTTGGCCTGGCATCAGCAGGGCCGTCTTCCAGCGCCATATGCACAAGTTGTTTTGGGAGAGAGTGGGGTGATATTCTTTCAGGACAATATATTGGTATTTGGGAAGAACAGAACGAGGCACGATGAGAGATTTTAGGAGGTGTTAAGCAACACTGGAGAGTAAAAGGTTGACTGTAGAGTTGAACAAGTACAAGTTTGCAGAGAGGAGGGTGACTTACTTAGGGCATGTGATAGGTGAAGGTGGGGGTCAAATCAAAACCTTCAATGATAAATGCTATTTCGGGGGCCCCAGCACCTGCAAACAACCATGAAGTAAGGTTTTTTTGGGATGGTCGAGTACTGCGCAAAATTTTGCCCACATTTTGCGGATAAGATGTATAACATTAGACAACTGCTCAAAAAACACGTGAAATCTCTGTGGGACTCTGAGTGTGAAGCAGAGTTCCAAAGGACAAGTATGACTTGGAAAAAGTGCCTACTTTAGGTAGTTTTGATCCGCGATTGGATTGTTTCCCGACTACTGATGGAAGTAATAAGGGATTTAGAGCTGTACTATTACAGAGAGATGCCAAGGATAATGAAAGCATTAGTCTGTTTGCGCCCGATCACCATCACCTGTTGAAGAGAAGAATCCCATTATTGAAAAGGAGGCGCTAGCATGTGCTTGGGCACAAAGAACATTTTGTGCATTTGTTTGACATAGTCCTGTTACCATTCGGTGTGATCACAAGCCCTTGGTTAAGTTACTGACCACGGAGGGGAGAGTTACGGCTTCTACCAAGATTGCAAGATTGTCATTGAGGATGAAGGATTTCATCTTTCGCAAAGTGTATGCTCCTGGCAAGGTCAAATTGGTGGTAGATTGTTTTACAGGATGCCTTGTCCTTTAGAAAAGTGTGAAGATGATCCTTGGAATGACTTTAAGATTGCATTAGTACACAATTCTGTTTCACCAGCTATCAAAAAGGAGGTTTGGGAGAAAGAACAAAAGGAGGATCCTATTTTGTAGTTAATTTTGAAATATATATCTGGGGGATGGCCCAAGAAAAAGCAACTGACAAAAGGTTGTAGGCCTTTTGGGAAGTTTGGTAGGACTGTCCATTGACAGAGTTGTACTTTATAGGAACAAAAATTATTCCTCCTTGTGGATTGCATGAGGTGATTTTAAATCGCTGTCATTAGGGATATTTCGGGAATGTGAGTAGCAAATCGGCTGTCAAAGATTTATTTTGATGGCTACGAGTTGAGAAGGCGGTGGAAAGATTTGTAAGAACTTGCTGAAGTTGCTCTTCTGCTGACAAAGCTTGTGTACTGTAAGACCACCCATGAGTAAGTGTTTTATTCCTAATCAACCTTGAGAACTTGTTGCAGTGGATTTGTTGGGTCCTGTTTGAGAGTTACATGATTACGTGATTGTGCGGATGGATATTATCTCTAAATGGCCCATTGTAGATGTCGTGGAGAAAGCTGATACTGCCACAGTTGTTGCATTTTTGGATAGGACATTTTGTTCAGAAGGGAGCCCTGCTGTACTGTTGAGCGATAATAGCATGCAGTTTGTTTCTAACATAGCAAGGACATATTTTGAGAAGGTTGGTGTGAAGCACAAGAAGACATATCGTTATGCCCCCGGTGGGAATGGTACAGTGGAAAGATTTAACTGAGTGATCAAGGGAGCATTTAGAGTGACTGTGAATGATTTTACAGGTGTGTCCCCATCTGTGGTAATAAGAGGAGGGAGCCCCAGATGTAAGCACGCTCAGGCAAGGCTTGTGTGACAGTGCAGTAGAACAATGGTCACCCGAGTTTGTTAAGGAAAAACTGGAAGAGACATGTTAAGAGTAAATCTTACTACAATATTGCCCATAGTGTCAATCCTGTTCTTGTAAATTTGGAGATTGGTTACGGATGTAAAAACCCAATAGGGTGTCACAGGGTGGAAGACAATTTTTTGCTCCAGAACAAGTGGTAGAAACCTTGCATAATGTTGTCAGACTCAAAAGTGGTAAAGTATGGAACCCCAAGCGTGTGGCTCTGGTTTCGAAGGATCAGTGGAAGGACTGTGATGGTGAGTGAAAGTAAGGATTCCCTTTGGTTGGAAGATATGGTTAATTTTACAAGTGAACAGTTTACATCACTACTGGGTTGGATTGCGGACGCCTCTTGTACGTCCAGTGTGATTTCGGAGGAGTGCTCTAGCGGTGTTGATGAAGGACCTAAGGGTGATGCCAGAACTGCTGACTGTTGAATCAGACTGTGAGAAGCGAAAGAGGGAATTGCCTGGATGGTTGAAGGATTATCTATTAGGTTAAAGTTGCTGGAGTAATACTCTTGCAATCAAAATGCTAAATTTATAGATATTTTTTACTCTCTCTTTCAGTTTTGTTTTCCCTTAGTTTTTTTAAATATTTGGGACAAGGGCTATGGGAAAGATGTAATGCTTTAATTGCTAAAATGTCAAGGGAGGTCTGTTATGGTTTGCATACTCATAAGGGGACATGGAATGTAGAGTGGGGACATGGATATGTTCCACTGCACAGCATTCTGTTGGAGGGCAATTGCTGTGCCAGAGGAGCTGAGCGGACCGGTTTCCTGTATGTCGGGAGCTTGCTAAATAAAGGAGTATGTTTGCACCTCCCTGTCGTCTGATTCGTTACTTGAGTGTAAGGAATATACACTCAACATGAGGTCTTGTGATAAGGTAAAACCGGATTAAAGAGTATGTTCACTCCAATGGGGTTTCTAATCTGAATATAGGGGTGGATACCGGGTGTTCCTAGGCTCTTCTCACACAAAAAAAGCTCTACGTTTTCAAGCAGCGTTTCAACAAGTAAAGAAGGTCCAGGTGAAAAGCCCACCACGGTCCAACTTCAGTGGGTAAATGTAGGAGGATGGAGGCAAGGGCGCCTGAGACCTGGCCGGAGAGCAGCAGCCTTCACTTGAGACTATTAGGACATTGTGAGAGAGCGCAAAACTGAGTTAGAAATTGTAGGGGTGCACCATATTCATGAGTAATCAGCACCCGCATATATAAAGGATTATAATCATGTTTAAATGTGATGTAGGACTATGAAATAATGTACTAGAATTTACCTAGAGTAATGTAAAGTGTTTTGAAAGTACTAATGCCACGTTAATCTGGAAATATTGTTTGCAGTGAAATACTAATTCAATTAAAAGATGCTCGATTAGTCATTGATGTATTTAAATACTTGTTTAGAAATTCATTATTGTATTCGTATAACGACATAGAAGTGTTAAGTTAGAAAATGTATTCTTTTTGTTAAAATGATGAAGGCCTAATGAACGGGAAAATGTTTGCCAATGTTAGGATGTGATATCCCGAAACATGCAGAGGCCCAGGTGGGGAAAAAGACTGTATAGGCCGAACAAAGAATGTCTCACTTAACATTAAATCATGGAAATGTCTTTTCTAGAAGGTTGCTTTAGAAAATTAATTGCAAGTAGCATGGAACTGTGAGCCGATTTATGTGCGTTCCTTTGCAGGTGCAAGGTTAACTAGAGATAGTAGAAGAAGGGCCTATTGTATATGAGCGTTAGGATGGTAGTCCCAGACATGGAGGAGTGGGTGCGGAATTTAGGGAAGCAACTTCAAGAGGAGAAGACTCTGGGACCCAAGGACGTTTTTCAACGAACAAGGATGAAGATGTCGTAATGGAGTTTTTGAAAGTTAATACCTTTCAGAGGGGCGTACCTTAGGGCGTGTCGCCTATATTGTGGGGTTTGTATTAGGGACAGCACCCCGTAGGAGGTCAGAGCAGATGCGCATGAGGGCGAAGAAAGATGCTGGGTAGGCAGAGAGCTTTGCTATGCGAGATGGGTTCTTAAGCTAAGTCCGAACAAAGTGAGTGTACTTCTTTGGAAGTCACCACGGCTGACACCTTTGGTAGGAGGGAACCTTGTAAAGTAGAAATGTCACTTAGTACAGTGTAGGGACAGATTAACCTGGGTTTATTTTTTTCCTTTTCCGATGCCTACTAAGACGCAAGTCATAGCAATTCTTGTTAGTCTGATGGTTTTGGAATTGTTACTCGTGTTGTTTCTTAGTCGATTAAGACTTTTCCGTAGAATTATGTTTGTATTAGTGCCTGTTTATTTCCTGAATCTTTTACTGAGGTGGTTATATACACAACTGTTTTTGGCTTTATATTAAATCTTTAAACTTGACTTTTTGTCAGTGGTTCTTCGGGGAAAGCAATGGGGATAGCTCAAATTGACATTACGATGTTAAGATAGATTGCCTTCTACACTCTCTGACAGGTAAAAAGGTCTAGTCGACCTGTGACGGGATTCTAGAAAATACTATTCTGATTCTAGAGAGAAAAATCCCACCTTTCCACTCTGCTATTTCCACAGCTGCCATTTCTTGCTGACCTGACTTCATCGACCATTTATGAACCCCCTGAAACCCCACCTGAACACACACACCACACTGTACACAACGTGATGAACTTATCACTTGAACTCTAATTTAGTTGCGCGTGCAGTCGTATATATTGTAACTATTTGGTACACAGTCTTTCACAAGAGAGAAATATTCCTGGCCGAAGCGTTAATCAATACTACTGGCAATAAATGTTCAGCGGAACTAGAGAGAAACCTTACCTGAGCGGGAGGATGAGATGCAGAGAAGGATGAAAACCAGACACAGAGACCGGGGCCACGCAGCCATCCTATCAGGCGGTTCCGGGGAGACTCCGCTCCTCTTCGCTTCACGAGCTGACTCCAACAAGCAAACTTCACCCTGAATAGAGAAAAGCGGGATCTTGTCAGGGACCTGATGCACATCTGTACAGACACGAACCACACTGAGGATTTTCCTATGTGTCACCACAGGGTGTTAAGAGCAGATGTGCTCTGGGAGCCACATCTTCAGCTGCAGAAACAAGAGACATCGGATCTACTCTCGGCTTCCTTTTTCGACCCAATTGGGCAATCATGGGCAGATCACTGTATTTTCCTGTGGCTCATTTCCATGATCTCGCACAATCTCTAGTACTTAGTAACTTGCTGACCTGCGCTACACATTTCCTTGTTTCTTCTCTCCACAGTGAGTGTTGCCACCTCACTTCGTGTCCGAGGCACTTAATGCTCTTTCATGTGAAAACCTAATGTGTTCTGGGAGTTGTAGTCGTACTGGGTTTCCACTAAGTCGTTTCGACTGATTCATCCAATAACAATTATCTGTACCAGAAAAGGCCAGGATCCTGAACCTGGTGATTTTACGACATAAAACAAGCTGGCAGCCCTGTCCCCTGTGAAATCTACATTCCAGCAGAGTTAGACTTTCAGAACACCGGACATGTGTGGGACGTAGTGACTCCATACACAGAGCGCATTGCTCAGGCATAAATATATGCTTTGCTGTTAGCTGGTTAAAGAGCCTTCTTAATGCCCCAAACATCTTCTCGCCTTTGGAAGCGCTTGGCCGAGGTTTTAGCTTTTCTCCGCAGTGTTTAATTCACAATGTTCATTCTCATCATGAACACCACATTCCAGTCTTGGGTTCTGATTTAACACTTTAAAGCTGCATTCTGGGATTTGTAGTTTCGGAATAATACCCCAGATAATTATTTGTAAAAGGAAATCTCAGAACTGGAAGCTCGTGGCCCTCGACAGGGAGTCTTTTAGGAACCTGTCTTTCCCTCAGCAAAAGGCCGTATATGTGCTCACACAGTGTAGTGCTGATTTTCTTATATGTCAGTGATTCCAAATATAAACAAATCACATCACAACGTGCGCACACAAACAAAATACATAGATCACCTTGTTTTAAAGATACAGGTGCGATAAAGTGTTCTGGGCAAAGTGCCTCACTGCTGTCCCAATAGCCATTGGAGAAAATAGTGCAAAAGAAGGAGCCACTGAATTATGTGACGCTAGTCCGTATAGACGAGACGTGCTTTGAGGCTGCTCCACTTGAATTCAAGGATAGGTGATGCAGGATTAACTACTGCTTTATTGATCATCGACTCCGATCGATATTTACCTGAATTTGACATCTTGAAATTACAATCTGATACACACAGGTTTTTTCTGCTACCATTGCATTCGATTGAATATTGATGAGGAACAACCCGTCGACAGCGTGAACTATCAAATATAGTTTGCCAATCAATAATATATAGAATCACTAAATCATTTTGACGACAAGCTATCAACGGGATGCAGTCAATCCTATGATACAGATTACAATCTCTTTACAGACCATAATTCAATAACAGTCCTGAGGATGGTTTCAGCAAACTAACGTCAGAGAAACCGAAACGTCGACTTCACACTTTATCCCTTTCCTTTGTTTGGTTCAATATGTTTTGGGATAGGTGTCTTATTTAGGTTCTGTTGTGTCACTTGATAATTTACTTATATGTGTACCTACAGCCCTAATTTTATTCACTTACTGATCTGTACATGTAGCTGATTTCTTTGATTAAGCTATTTGATAAAATCATATTTCTCGTATACACCTTGTGTCTTTGTCTTCATGTTTACATGTTATATGTTGATATATTGCTCGTGTTGAATTACAAAATTGTTGATGGATTCATTATAAGGATAAGTGATTGATCCTTTTCAGAAATAACCTTAATCAAACAAAATATATTGTGAATAAATCCCTTGAAGGCAAATTTACCCTTTCCATTGTATTACCCAAGCCCTCAAGGGTATTCCGGGTCGCTCACTCCTTCTAAAAAAAAGCTTTATGGATTCGGCACTGTACTTAGTATATGAACGGAAATTACAAGAAGAACACAAACAGGCATTGTCCTTCCTAGCTCCAAGATGATGGAACTCTATGTCGGAATAAATCTTGAAAAATGTTGCATTTCGGAAGGACTTAAAAACAAGCTTTACCTCCCTCACTAGTCTATCTCTTTCAAATCTCTTCATTATACAAACCTGCTCCTTTCTGTAATGCTACCAGACTAATTCTTATCTATAAAGCCCTCTGCTGCCCTGTGGCTAGGTCCAGACTACAGAAACACATTATATAAATAAATGCATTTGGAGATTTTAAAAAAATGCATATTTTAAAGTTTTTTCGATTGTGGTAGATGAAAAGCACAGAAAACAGATTCAGATCTTACCCAGCTTCTGGTCACAGTAGTTTGTAAATACACAAAGTGATGGCACACTCAGGAGCCAGACTGACCTCTGCCAATGTGTTGAATTATCTCAAGGAATTAACTCCTATTAAGTTTAGTCACAAGTGGATGAGACTCTGCGTAGGACCTGCAGGGTAAGTCACTAGTGAAAATCTTTCAACGCGGACACTCAGGACCACTTATTATTCCAGCCTCCAGAGCTTCATGAGTGAGAAACCCCTACATAGTCATATATAAGGCAACAGATAAAACCTAGTCAAGCCAGGCAGACCCAATGATGTCAGTGGGTGCAGTCTAGTGAAGAAGGCCACATATTCAAGAATTTACAAACAACACTGACCATTACTTGAAGCACTGATCTTCTCCGTTGAGTATATTTCATATTTTGCTTCACTTATCTGTCAGGTCAGTCGAATAAGGTGGAGGGATGTTCCAGGAATAGGCTGTTGTCACTCAAAATGTTATCACAAAAAGGAATCAGCATCCACTGATTGGATGTCTGTACATGAATACATCCGCCAGAAGACAGATCAAGGGGTCAAAGGCAAGATCCGCTTTGGTCATCTCGCCTTAGCGCTGCTCCAGCAAGTATTCTTTTGGGGTTCTAGACACATCTGCCAATCTATCTGAAATGTATTTCCAATGGAAATAGAGTTGATAGACATTTTCTGGTCATATCCACACCCCACCATTTCTTGTCACCTTGTTTAAACGTTGTCCTATCAGATTCCACATCTTTGAATAAACGCATTACTGGCTATGGCGGGTAATACCCCAGTACACAGCATTCAGCAGTAATGGAGGTGCATCCCCGATCCAGAAGCTTCCCGCTTTGCTGCCCCCTAGCTGTCCAGCACTCCTCCTCACACTACTTATGGCGGCCGCTGCGCTGTGAAGGGAGCAATCTCACTGAACTTGTAAGTGAACTGCTCCCCCTCCCACACAGCTACGCCCGGTAGCTGCTGCCCCTGACCCTTGCTGGTCTGTGTTCGAGGCCCTCCTCCACCCGCAGGCACTCGCCTGCGCCTACATCCCGGGGGTTCCAGTGGGGCATTTCTCCCTGCCGCTGCTCTGCCCTGCCGCTGCTTTGCCCTGTCGCTCTGCCTTTCTTTCTGCTTTTCCCACTTTTTTACACAGTTTTTCACTTTTGTTCTCTCTTCTTTTTTGCACCTTTTCCCCCCCTCAGTGTCCCTGCTCATTTCCCAGGGACCTGCTCCCCTCCAGTGCCGATTCCCGCCTCCCAGCTGTTCAGCCCTCACACTACTTATGGCAGCTGACGTGTGCAGTGGACATGCACAGCGGGCGCGCCCATCCGCACCTGGCTCGCGCCCAGCGCCATGGACCCTTGTTCTCGGACCATCCACCACTATGACGCAAGCACCCTCCACGCCCTCAACACTGGACGTCGCATCGCCGATGGACACCCAAGGCCCTTTTTCCTGCCGGACCTGCAGCGGCACCTTCACCTCCCACCACACTCCAGCACAAACCCACCGCTCGACCGACAAACACCGGACCCGGCCACCTCAACTGTATCCTGCTCAACACACGTTCCCTCCACAAACATTCAGTGGAGATCTAGGACCTGCTCGATTCAGTCAACTCAGACATTGCATTCCTCACAGAAACCTGGGTGAACTCCACCTTCGCCCCAGACATCGCCACCGCCATCAGGAATGGCTACAAGATCATCCACAAGGAGCGCATGAACAAACCAGGGGGATGCATCGCCATCATACATAAAAGCATCCTCCGCCTCACCACCCATGCAGACGACCTCTCGACAAACATGGAGCACCTTCACTTTCGGGTCCAGACCAACCAGAACACCACCCTCCGTAGCACCCTGTAGGAAAGTGCCCCTTTTTGCATGGTTACCCTCCACTTTTTGCCTGACACATGATGCACTTTGACTTGGTGTGCCCCGGGTCCATGGCCAATCAGGTTCCCAGGGCCTGTGTTCTTTCCCAAAGCTGAGCATTTTTACCCAGAATAGCCACATCTCTGGCCACAGGGAAGCCCCTTCTAAAAGGTACAATGGGTACCAAGGGCACTGTGACCATGGAAGGCCTCTACGGCTGCAGCACTTAGTGTGCCACCCTTAGGGGCCCTGTACCTTAACAGCCACGCACTGCCATTGCAGGCTGCGTGTTTTGGTACAGGAAAAAGTTAAGAGTCGACATGGCACACATACTTGGGTGTCATGCCTGCAATCCACTGCCTGTGGCCTATGTAAGCCACCCCTCTACCAAGGTGCACTAGACCACAGGTGAGAGTACAGTTGCATAAGCATTGTATCCCTACAGTATCCAAGTCCATTCTTAGACATTGTAAGTGTAGTAAAGCCATAAAGTGTATATGGTCTGGTAGTTGGTCATTACGAACTCCACAGCTCCATAATGGCTTCACTGAAAATTAGGAAGTTTGGTAGCAAACTTCTCAGCACATTAAACCCACACTGATGTCAGTGAGGGATTGAATGTAGAATGCACACAGAGGGCATCTTAGAGATGCCCCCTGAAAAATGACCAGCCCTGGTGTGGTTCCTGAATGTCTGCCTGCCACTTGCCCACACCAGACAGGTTTCTGGACCCCTGGGTAGAGAGCCTCCACTCTCTGGGTCCGAAACAAAGCCCATCTTGGGCAGAGGTCTCATGCCTTCTCCCCTAGGATGGGCTGGGTCCACGAAGGGAAAGCTTCAAAGGCCTGCCACCTTTGTAAGCTGTCCCTGCCTTTTGCTACCCCAGCAACTGGCTCCCACTTTGGGTGGGAGAATCGGCAGGAAAACCGAGTTAGGAGGAGAGGTGTGCCCACCTTTGCCAACCCCGCCCCTCAGGTAGGGGAGGCGAGGTGAAGCACACAGCTTAGTCCTCTCCATCTTGGAGATTAGGGAACCCAGCCAATTAGGAAGAGGCGTATGCCCCTCTCCCACAGGAGGGTGGCATAATAGGGGGTGTGCTCACCCCAAGGAAGGGACCCATTGGTCCCAACCTGCAAACCCCTTTCAACATCCCTAAATGTAGTACTAAGGTGCGACCATGACCTTGCCTCCTCAGATTCGAGGAAGAAAGAAGGGCTGAAGAGCCGTGCTGACCCAGGAAGAAGAGGGCACTAACTGCTTTGGCCCTAGCACTACCGGCCTGTCCCGACTCTGACCCGACTACAGCGGATACCCTGGCGTGTCCAGCAGCCAGCAGCCCCCATAGAGCGAAGGACCTGCCCTGCAGTAAACATACAGACTCTGTTTCCCATGAGTACCGGATTTGATCAACAGAGACTCCAAGACCAGAACCCAGATCCAGGCGGCTCAGCGATTCTGCACCACTCTGCACCCGACGCCCATGGCCCGAGTTCAAGTGACACAATACCACGAGGAGATCTCCCCAGCAATACTGAACTGGGTTCTGCTTATCTCCGATCTCCTTTAAGCCGACGCCTGCAGCCTCAACCTGAAGGATCCCCCCCGACTGCGCCCGGAGCTAATAAGAAGACCAGACGCCAAAAGACATCCTGCACCCAACACCCCACAGCCTTGGGTGGCCCAATCTGCGGTGTCCAGGCATCTCCCAAGAACTGAAGATCTCCATTGAAATCCACAGCGTCCCCGATGCCTCCTTGGCACTCTGCACCCGGCTGCCCCTGTGCCACTGGTGGGGCAGCTCATGTGCTGATTGTTGGCCCCTGCAGTGTTAATCCTAACCCTAGGAGCTTTGCTTCCACAGCCCAGTGGCCAGCTCGCAGGCAGCCCCTAACCGAAGACCCCCTTACTCCTATTAGCTAACATTGGGCCCCTGCACCCAACCGCCCCAGTGCAGCTGACGGTGGGATTTGAGTGCCTAACTGGACCATGGGGAACCTTGGTCCTAAACCCCAAAACTCACTCTCTCCTGCTTGGTTCTACAAAATAAAACAGAAGTATACTTTTTATACTTACCTAATTGGTCTAGATTCTGTCTCTGAATGTGTATATTCAGTCCTTAATTGAGTGAATACAATAAATGCTTAACACACACTCCTGATAAACCGAACTGCTCGCCCACACTACCACAAAGAGAACTGTTAGTACTTGTCTAATTTAGCTTCTGCTATACCTCTGAGGACTCCCTGGACACTGCACACTATACCTTACTTTGGCATAGTATAAACAGAGCCAGCATCCTACACACCCTCATCTACAGCCCCCCGGACCCTGCCCACTATTCAATCATCAACTTCTTCGCACCCCATGCTCTCGCCTCCACAGGCTACATCCTCCCCGGCGAGCTCAACTTTCACCTGGACAACTCCAACAACAAAGACACTTCGTCCCTGCTGGAGAACCTCGCCACCATCTGACTCAAACAACTGGTCACCTACCAAACCCACTCAGCAGGACACACGCTCGACCCCATCTTCTCCGCCAGTGACATCACCTCCTTCAGCCACACCACCAAGCTCCAGTGGACCGACCACCGCTGCGTCCACTTCTCCTTCACCAAACCCATTGTACACCACCACGCCCACCTTTACCCTTGCAGAAGTTGGAACAAGGCCACCGAAGAACAGCTCAGCACCTCTCTCAGCAAGACTCCTCCACTGACATTCCCAGACACCAACACTTCAGCCCGCAACCTCCACAGAGGGATCTCCGACTGCGCTGACACTCCGGCTCCCCCGGAAAAAGCACCAAGCAAGTAAAAATCCAAGAAAGCCAGCTGGTTCTCTCCCACCCTTCATGAGTCCAGACGCACCTGTAGACAGCTTGAGAAAAGATGTAGGAGCAGCAAGACCACGGAAGACCACTCAACCTTCAAGACAGCTGTCACCATACACCACCACCTCATCAGAACAACGCAAAAAGTGGCCCTACAAGAAAGGATCAAACGCCCAGGCACTCAAAAGTAAAGAACTTTTCGCCGGGATCAAATAACTCCCCAGACACAGTATGCAACAAGGAGATTTTTAGTTAGCCAGAGTGATTAGGCGCGCAACCTGTGTGTCCGCAAAGTGGAAAGTACTGAGGAGTATCTGGTATAGGCAATAGGGCGAACGGTAATCTCACACAACCGCTCAAGGTTGGACCAAAAGATCCACACAATAACAATGAAACAACAATGCCCCTGCACTATACAACATTAAAGCATTCTTAGTAATGAAATTGTTTAGACAGAAAATTGGTTTGTGTACATCCACACTTTCAGAATGACTAGAAGAGAGTAAATCATCTCAGTCGAGGTATAGAAAGTTCAAAAAAGACGTTCTGTTCTTGGTATGGAGTGTCTGTTTATTGTTCCTTTAGTTATGCCAACACGTGTTTCATCGCAGGGAACATACTGCGAATCTTCAGGGCTGGATAGAAACATAAAAAGTGCATTTGCAAAATGTACTTATTTTGAAAGTAATATTCTAGTGACTTATTGTGAAAGCCAGAGTGAGGGAGTAGGCATGCCTTAGGTGACTCTGTGGAATTGTGACTTTAGTTCACGGTTGAGTGACTTGGTGAGCTATAGTGGTTGGGTGAGACTACTGTGACATGTATTGATTTCTTTATTTGTCTTGGTGCATTTATCCTTCTGAAAACAATAAGGTAATCAACAGGCAAATTAAGTCTATATGTTGGCCGAAAAGGAAGAAAAAGTGATAAAGTGCAAAGAATCTTGATGTGTCTGAAAGAGTGGTAATCCCATGTGACTTCGGTGACAATCGAGCACACGAGACAACTAGATAGCATCATGAAGGTTAGCATTAGTTCAAATATAATACCAAAACATAGCTAATATCACGAATGTTTGTTTCTGCTATTTATGGCCGGTGCCAGGATTAACATTTACTCCCTCACTCTGGCTTTCACAATAAGTCACTAGAATATTACTTTCAAAATAAGTACGTTTTGCAAATGCACTTTTTATGTTTCTATCCAGCCCTGAAGATTCGCAGTATGTTCCCTGCGATGAAACACGTGTTGGCATAACTAAAGGAACAATAAACAGACACTCCATACCAAGAACAGAACGTCTTTTTTTAACTTTCTATACCTCGACTGAGATGATTTACTCTCTTCTAGTCATTCTGAAAGTGTGGATGTACACAAACCAATTTTCTGTCTAAACAATTTCATTACTAAGAATGCTTTAATGTTGTAAACTCCCCAGACACAGCACAGAGACAGCAGACATTCCACCTCCCAAGACCTCAGCAACAACCTTGGCACCTACTTCCACCACAAGATCAAGGGGATAAACAACAGCTTTGACAGCCTCGGAACCCAAGCCCCTCCCACCCCACCTGCAACCACCGCACCCTATGACGCCGGACTCAAACAGAACATACTCAGCTGGACTCCCCTCACTGCAGATGACACTCTCAAGATGATGAAGAGCATCCACTCTAGAAACCCCTCTGACCTCTGCCCGCATCACATCTTCAACAGAGCAGGCACCACCATGGCCCTCGAACTCTGTTGCACCATTAACTGCTCCATCAACTCTGCCATCTTCCTGGAAGGCTGGAAACACGCAGAGATCAACCCCTTGCTGAAGAAACCCTCTGCCAACCCGACGGACCTCAAGAACTTCAGACCCATCTCTCTTCTCCTTCCCAGCCAAGGTCATCAAGAAGGCCATCAACACCCAACTTTCAGAGTTCATCAAAGCAAACCACATCCTGAACGTTTCCCAATCCGGTTTCCGTAGCAACCCCAGCACCAAGACCGCCCTCCTCACTGCCACAGACGATGTCGGCGCCCTTCTCGACCGAAGCAAAACTGCAGCTCTCATCCTCCTGAACCTTTAGGCCGCCTTCAATACCGTTTCTCACCGCACCCTATGCACAAGACTCCACAACGCCAGCATCTGCAACAAAGTCCTAGAATGGATCCACTCCTTCCTCACTGGCAGAACACAGAGAGTCAGACAACCTCCATTCTTCTCAGAACCCACAGAGATCAGCTGCGGAGTGCCTCAGGGCTTCTCCCTGAGTCCTACTCTTTTCAACATCTACATGACCCCGCCCAAGCTATAGTCAGGAACCATGGACACCCAGCTGATTCGCTCTCTCATCAAAGAACCCACAGTCACCAAGAACAACTATCATGACGGGATGATGGCTGTCGCCACATGGATGAAGAACAGCGGACTCAAACTCAACTGCCTGGGACGACTACTGGTGGCCCGCAGCACTTATAACCCTCTCCCACAGACCACACATGGAACCTCAGGATCATCCTGGACTCCTCGCTCATCATGAACCACCTGATCAACGCCTGCCCCAAAAGATTGTCAAGTGGATCCCCACAGAGACCAGAAAGAAGGTCATCCATGCGCTCATCAGCAGCAGAATCAACTACAGCAACACACTCTATGCCAGCATCATCCAGAAGCCTCTCAAGAAACTGCAGATCATTCAGAATGCCTCCGCCAAACTCATCATCAACATCCCCTGCCATAGACACCACCAGGCACCTGAGTGACCTCCACAGGCTCCCAGTAAACAAAAGAATCACCTTCGAGCTCCTCACACACGCCTACAAAATCCTACACAATGAGGGACCTTCGTACCTCAACCATTGCCTCGCATTCCATGTACCCACCAGAGACCTCCGGCCCACTCTGGCTACCGCCCCATGTATCCGCAAGAACACAGGGGAATAAATCTTCTTCTACCTCACAGCTAAGACCTGGAACACCCAGCCTCTCCACCTCAGGCAATCACAGTCACTGCCTCAATTCAGGAAGGACTTCATGACCTGGCTCTTCGACTGAACCACAGCACCTTTGCCAGACCAGCAGCTCCCCAACACCCAGTGCCTTGAGACCCTTACGGGTGAGTAGTCACGCTTTACAAGACACCTGATTGATTAATTCATTCATTCATCACAGAGACCTGGCTCAAACCATTATCAGCTCCTGACATCCCCATGGCAATCCCTGCAGGTTACACGATCACTCAACAGGACCACCTTCACAAACCAGGAGGAGGACTTTCTGTCATCTATAAGGAATCCATCCAATGCACATCTTCAGAGAACGCCATCCTATTCATGGAACAGTTGCACTTTAAGCTGCAAATCTCCAAAACTTCATACTGAACGGAACCCTCACCTACCAACCACCCGGAGTAACCTCATCAATTACTTGTCGCTTCACTCACCATCGACTCCAGAGCCTAAATTCTCCTCGGTGACGTCAACTCTCACCCGGAAGACTGCAACAACCCCTGCTCCACAGCAATCCTCAATAACTTGAGCAACACGGAACGCACCCATCTAGTCTCAGAATCAACTCACACTCAGGGCACCCACTGGACCCCAACTTCACCACAAGCAACAGCATCAAATATAGATGCACCACACCGCTCACATGGACTAGGTAAACCATCATCTACTTCCAAATCATCATACTCCAAGTCAACACCCCACCAGGTTCAGCATTCCAAGATGCAGCTGAGGCAAAATCACAGGAGCAAACCGACACAGTGGCCTGAGCACGGATCACCCTAACCCCACAGACAACCTTGACATGGACATCAAAAACTTTAACAACTGGATCAAGAACTTCGTAGACTCCCTCACACCCATCAAACCCAAAAAGCACAGTAGATCACTCAAGCAGGCCAGCTGGTAGACAGAAAATCTCTGAGACACCAAACAACACTGTAAACAGCTAGAAAGGAAATAGAGAGACAGACATGGCACCACCAACCGAACTACCTACAAAGCTGCACTAGAAGGTTATCACCAGCAAATAAGAAACACTAGTAGACAGCATTGAAGGAAGCTCGAACAGCTGCAGGAAGGTCGTCTCGATCATCAAAGATTTCCCTTAGCCCCAGGGGTGTAGAATTTAATAAAATATCTACTTGTCCATGGGCAGGATGTTTAATACATTTTCTTGTCATGTAACAAAATCCACTTGTCCCTTTTGTGCCATGTAATGCGGCAACAAATTGTAGCAGCAATCTCATTATATAAGAGCTCTGATGTAGCCTCTCTGATTATGCCAGGGTTCATACCATAGTAGGGTTTGAATACTAGCAATTCACTTATGTTGTCACGTTTCCACAGATTTACATACTGGGGCTGAACTTATAGGTAAGCAATAGTTCCAGGGTTGAAATGCCCTTCTGAGTCTGTGCAAACCTACCAGCTTGCATGTTTTAAGGGTTTTTACCAACTCTTCTCTAATCTTTTCCCATACTATGAAAGCTTAGAAATATACTACTGACAACTGTAGACGTAAAACTTCTTCCAGGGTTGGGAAAAAAGTGGTCGGAGGGAAAGTGAACTTGCAAACACTCAGATTTCCGCATGAGCAATGCTACACATGCATAGTTGCTCATGCTAAAATGCGGTTTACAAATATTTTATAGGAGTACGATTTCTTGGCCTACCTCTGTAAATTCTTGTGAATTCACGAAAGCCATATATCTGCTTGTAATGCAAGGACATATACCATGGTGCACTTTTGAGACTTTCTTTTTTAATTGGGCCCCTAATTAGGTCTGGAGTTAACCATGACCTTTTGTGTTTATGAAAATTATTTCTCTCTCTGTCTATCGTCTGGCTTCATTGTGAGCGACAGCATTCTGCTCTTTCACAAGGAGCATATCGGCACACAAAGTGTACAGTGCCAGGAACTACTGTGGCAATGGGCCCTTTTTGAGAGCAATTTTTGCTATTTCCAATGTTTGTTATAATGGTAAGGGCCAGGCAGCTCACACACCAATAAGGTTTTACAAAAACCATGCCAAAACAAGTCACGCATTGACAAAACCAAAAGGCTGACCACCAATTTCCGATCTACTGGTTTTGCCAATGCTGGTTTATTTTTGTTTCCCATATCTTATTGAAACTGGTTACACTGATTTTCCATTATGATTATTTTGGGGAAATACTACTATACATCAACACATTTTACTAAATGATAATGCAAAGAAATGTTACTTAAGATTTTACAGTAGTTTAGCTAAATGTTTTTCCTACTTGCATTTTGTTTTGCGAACATTTTATTTTGAAAGCAGAGAACCATCAATTTTGCTTTCAAGTTTCTGCAAATATTTGCATCTAATCAGATAGCATTCTGGGAGCATTATACATAGCCTCTTATTGGTAAACTTTGAAAACGTTTGAACACATTTTTATACTGGAGCAACTGTCAATAGTGAAGTCAAACGTTACAACAATTACTTACAGTGAGAGCGCTCAACCTAATAATAAAGGCTTTGCATTACTGAACCATAAATACAGGTTTGAACAGCATTAACACATGGGCACAAATATTACCTACACTGCAGACATTGCCCTTCCTTATCTATAATGTGGAATTGTAAACTCACAGCCAAAGGGTTTGTGCTGTAGGGGGTTGGGCCTACTTGTCGCAAGGACAAAACACACATGAAAATGTGTTGCCCTTGACCCCAAACAATATGCACTGGGCATCGGCTATATGAACTCCACATCCGTGCTACACCCTCAACCACGGTCAACAACCTAGCTGACTCCCAACAACTCTGTTACAACCTATCCAACTTCTTCCACAGCAGAATTGCAAACATATACAGCAACTTCGCACACCAACCTAACCCCAGAGAACTCATTGCTACCCTACCCACCACCAACCAAGACGGTCACCTGACCAAATGAACAACTCTTACCAGAAACGACACCGCAGCAATCATACAAACCATCCACTCAGGGGCCCAAACAGACCTATTGCCCAACCACAACCTCAAATCTCCAAACAACTTCTACACAGACTCCAGACCATCCAGAACACTGCTGCAAGACTTATACTCAACCCCACAAGCTGCACCCATATCATGCCACATCTCAGGAAGCTGCACTGGCTCCACAGGCGCTGCCGATTCAAACTTCTCATGCACACATACAAAGCCCTCCACAACACAGGACAGAATACCTAACAGCCGCAAACACTTTCCCCATCCAACCAGACATCTATGCTCTGGCACACTTTCACTTGCACATATTCCTAGCATCTTCAAAAGCAAAACTGGAGGTCGCTCATTCTCCTACATCGCATTCAAGACATGGAAGCACCTCCTGCAACACAGTAGAGCTTACTCCTCAATTCTGCAAGAATCTGAATACCTGGCTCTTTGTATAAGCAACCTGGGGACCACACGCTTACACACCAGCCCAAGTGCCTAGATACCCTCTCAGGTGATTATTATACTATACAAATCATCAATATAACATAACAATGTATATACATCACCCCTGCAGATGGCCTATTGAGCCCTAAGGCAGGGTGGTGTATATTAAAAAGTGGAACATGTACTTATACGTGTCCCAACAGTAAAAAAAAACAAAAAAAACGAATTGTTATTTTTACTGTAACAAGAGGTCGGTAGAACTCTTGGCAAGTACTGAGTGACAGGCTGACACTCCAGCACTGCTAAATTCTGAATGGGACTAATAAAGTTGGAACTGTAAGGTATCAAATGAATCAGTGCATTAAATCCAGTTTAATTGTTAAATCAAATTTAATGTCAGTGGTGGGAAAACTGCCACTTTAGAAGTTGCTACCTTGGTTGCGCACAGTTTGAGTGCCTGTTTACGATTTTACACAAAGACTATCCTAACAGACAACAACGCCACGCCGAGAGGTTGAAGAGGTATAGCTTGTGTCACTATTCGCAGGAGTCGAGCAATAAATAATTTTTCTATTTATCAAAATATTAGGAAGGGATCCAATGATTAAAGTGCAGTTAAAACTGCCTTAAGGGTACCCTCTTAATTCTTAGTTTATTTATTCTGTGCTCCTTAGTTAGGATTAAAAAGCCAATATTAGATGGTCTTGGGGTACTATCACCCTACCCTCGCTCCAAATGATAATGTCGGCATATTTCGGCCAAACCTATTTTGCCACTATTGGTCGATGGCCTTCTTCAGGACTACGAGATCCCCGCATTATGTCACTTTCACTGTTGCTCAGTCATTCTAATTAGTGAAAAAGGGGTGTGGAATTCAATAAAATATCTACTTGTCCTTGAGTCAAGTTGCTTCCTAAATCTACTTGTCCTGTAACAGTATCCACTTGTCCCTTTTGTGCCATGTCATGCGGCGACAAATTATGGCAGCAATCTCATTATATAAGACCTCTGATAATAGCTTCTCTGATTATGCCAGGGTTCATACCATAGTAGGGTTTGAATACTAGCAATTCCCTTATGTTGCCACATTTCCACAGATCTACATACAGGGGCTGAAGATAAGCAGTAGTTCCAGGGTTGGAATGCCCTTTTGAGTCAATGCAAACCTACTAACTTGCATGTTTTAAGAGTTTTCACCAACACTTCTCTAACCTTTTCCCATACTGAGAAAGGTTGGAAATTTACTCCTGACAGCGGCAGAGGTAAATCTTCTTCCAGGGTTAGGAAAAAAATAGTGAGCAGAAAAGTGAACTTGCAAACACTCAGATTTTCGCATGAGCAAATCTACACTTGCATGTTTGCTCATGCTAAAATGCAGTTCACAAATATTTTCCAGGACTACTATTTCTTACCCTACTTCTGTAAATTCATGCAAATTCATGAAAGTCGTATATCTGCACTTAACGTTTGAGACTTTCTTTAAAAATTGGGCCCCTCATTAGGTCTGGCATTAACCATGACCTTTTGTGTCTATTAAAATTGTCTCTCTCTCTCTATTGGGTGGCTTCACTGCTAGTGATAGCATTCTGCTCTTTCACAAGGAGCATGTCGCCACACAAAGTAGTTTAGTTCAGTGCCAGAAACTACTGGGGCAGTGTGTGGTTTTTGAGACCAAAACCAATTTTTGCTTTAATCAATGTTCGTGATAATGGTGAGGGCCTGGCAGCTCCCACACCAATAAGGTTTTACAAAAACCCTGCCAAAACACGTCACGCCCTGACAAAACCAAAAGGTTGAACACAAATTTCATACCTACTGGCTTTGCCAATGATGGTTTATTTTTGTGTTTCATAATCTTATTGAAACTGGCTACACTGATTTTCCATAATGAATATTTTGGGGAAATACTAGTATACATCTGCACATTTTACTAAATGATACTGCAAAGAAATGGTACTTAAGATTTTACAGTAGTTTAGCTAAATATATTTTTTCTTGCTACCATTTTTTTGTGAACATTTTATTTTGAAAGCAAAGAATCGACAATCTTGCTTTCAAGCTTCATCAGATATTTGCATCTAATGTGAGAGAATTCTGGAAGGTTTATTCATAGCCTCATATTGCTAAACTTTGAAAATGCGTGCACACGTTTTTATACTGGAACCACTGTCAGTAGTGCAGTTGAGCTTACAACATTTACTTAGAGCGCTCACCCTAATAATACTTTGCATTAATGAACCATAAATACGAGTTTGAACAGCATTAACACATGGACACAAATATTACCTTAACTTCAGACAATGGCCTTCCCTGACCATAATGTGGGACTGTAAACTGGCAGTCAAACGGTTTGTGCTACAGGTGGTTGAGTCTACTTGTCCCAAGGACAAAATACACATGAAAACTTGTTTCCCTTGACACCAAACAATATGTCCTGGGCGTCAGGCTATAGGAATTCCACATCCCTGGTGAACAGTAAATGGCTCCAAGTAGTACTCTGCAGTGACCTCGCTTATCTTTATTTCTGACATTAATTGATATCTGTAAGACAAAAAACATCAGCATCCATCATATAATTAGAGAGGGAAGATGTATGCTTTTACATGCCTATAAGTGCAGTTGGTAACAATGCATCCAAGTATTTCAAACGAAAATACCGCCAAATCGTAAGGCACTGCATAAACACTTGTGAGTTGTTTGGATAAGTTAAAATCGAACATTAAAGTCATGGGTTTTCTTAAGCAAATGTTTTTTTCTAAATTTCCTATCCCTGGGTCGGTGCGGGAGTGTCACCCTGAATTCACACACTCTGTAAAATCAATGTTATCCACTATGCCTTGTTCTTGGATGCTACACAAATCGTTGTAAAATCATAGCCCATATCGTGATCACAGATGTGGTGCCTTCCCAAAGTACCCAAAAATTGACAAGTCTTGTCGTACGTATCAGCCCCTCATTTACTTCCTCAATGGACCAACGCCTTCTGGGATATAGCTTCCAATGATAGCGGTGGCTTCCCTGCGTGCTAATTAGTACCGGCCGAGCAGGCCGTGTCAGAATGCGCTACGTAGTCACATGACTGGGCAACTAGAGCGTCAACCCAAACTGGAATAACACAGGTGGTGGCACTTCTGAGTCGCAGTGCATCTAGAACGCCTTACTATATTACCCAAAATGGTTAGATAATTAACCCGGTTCCAATGAGTAAATAGGTGCCATGTACATTGTCCTAATAGGATCCCTTCTTATCACAGTCTGGGTACCTTGCTCATCTTACTCTCCCCAGTGTAATCAGAACAGACTAAGGGGATGTGTCAGTACAACTAAACCCCTTGCTCGTGTCAAGGTCAGAAGCAGTCAGTGGTTTTAAACCATGTTCTGTGATAAACAATCTGTAAATAGAGTATATATGTACCGATGTACGTATGGTTACATGAAACCACTGTGAAAATGGTATAACTGGTGGGTCAGCTGAATCCCCTTATTTCCCTCATAAACTGTCTGAGTGGTACCATGGAATATCATCATTCAATCCCCTATTATGGCTACTGAGCCTAGATATCCAACGCTGTTCTCATTTCCGTGGGTATGTAGCCCAACCCCAAGGGTGGGCTACCAAGCTCTCGAGACCAAGAGAGGAGTTCTGCCATTTTAAGAGTGGCCAGAATAGAGCATTCTGGACTAGCCAGATGGAAGTTGTCATCAGGCGGAGGGGATCCTGGTAGCCCATTGGCTTGTGAACGCATCCTCCCCTGCTGTGTCCTGCTCGTGGAAAATTCGTTCCCTGAGCGAAAACAGAAGCAGAGACTCCAAGAGTTAGTTGGCCTACTTATAGTTTGAACCATAGGGTCACAAATGCTGAAGAATCTACCTGGCGAGTTGTTAGTTCAAATCACCAGATCATCGCTCCAGTGCAGCTTAAGAGACCAGGACCTGATGCTCAAAAGTTGCATCCGAGTCTGCTGGACCCAGGAGAGTTGTGAGAATGTAGCTTGGTTGCCCAGAAGAAGAGTCGCTAAAAGTAGGAAACTGCTGATTTCGCTGTGCTGGGCGACTGGAATTCTACTGACCCCGAGGGTAGTTTGAATAACATCGACCCGTGTGGCAAGAACCACCTCACCAGGACAGTGGATGGAGGACTAGCCCCAGGATGACCCCTGTTGACTGCACAGCTTCTTCAGCATGTTTGAGCATCTTCAGCATCCTGTATCCCTTGCAT
Source organism: Lissotriton vulgaris (assembly GCF_964263255.1). NCBI lineage: Eukaryota > Metazoa > Chordata > Amphibia > Caudata > Salamandridae > Lissotriton > Lissotriton vulgaris. The sequence continues at coordinate 1,901,849,276 of NC_141693.1, forward strand.
CAGGACCACGCCATATAAAGTCAATGGCAAGGAATCACTGACCCAGGAACTTGATTCAAGTCTGATTTTCCTGAGGAGGCTGTTTCTTTGGACATTGCTGGTCCACTTAACTGGCTCTCTCTGGGAGTTGGTCACCCAAAGTAACTCTAAGAAACTGCAATCGACTTGCCAAGGTTTTTCTTGAAAAGTTTGTGTCAAATTCATTAAATTTACCAGCGCTTTTTCATGGTTAAGTAAAATATCTGGAATTATTGTTTCTTGCAAACTCTATATTTCTAGAACGGTGGATCTTTTTCGCCTTGGTGTCCATGAGTTCATAAAAATGCAATCTAATTTTATTAATTGTTGTTCGATTTCTTGAGAGTCATAGTTCCATTTTCTTTAATGTTTTGGTGCTGTTTAAATGCTTTACACTCGTTCATTTGGGTAAGCCTGCATCACATTTCTTCACAACCAGAAAGGCTACTGGCATAGCTTTTAAAGCGGGAAAGACCAATATTTTATGACATTCGTTAACGGGAGGGGCAAGACAGCTGCCACCCAGGTTGCGATTAGTAATACACTGCAGTTTTAAATAGGCGGCCTGAAAGTGCTTTGACTCTCTCAAGATTTTGCAGTGGACAAGTGAAAAATCTGGCAAGGGACCTAACTAATGAGGAGCTCATGGAAGTTATTAGGGACATGCCTGGGAGTAAAACACTGGGCTCCTAGGAAGATTGGTTCATATCACCCACTGTCCATGTTCAATGTTGATGCTATGGTGGTGTCCAAACTTTTAGTTAATAGATAGCAGGGATTGATCAGAGCCACCCTCATGAACATTCGTAGACTCACACACTGCATGAACTCAGTACAGGGGTTAGATGCTGCAGCTGCATTGGTTGCCTTTTGTCGCTACTGTTCGCTTCAACAATGGAGCCACCAGCCATTCATTTGCATCGGGTCTTGCGTCAGTTGGGTATACAGTTGGTAACGCTGAGCATGTCATCTCTTTTTATGCCAGCAACGCTCTTGTGCACCTGCAGCAGCCGGAAACATCTGTGCTACAGTTATTGACTGAGTTGAGAGAGTGAGGCAGAGTCTCTGGCCTGCATGTGAATTCGAGAAGTCACTTATGTTCCCCATAGCGGGACTAGTAGGCAAACCTGTGGGGCTACTGTCCAATGTGGGGCTATTGTGGGCCCTAGATTGGCAGATACTTGGGTATAAGGTGGCACATAAAGCTGAAAAGCAGCATTATAATATGGGTAGGGTGCTGGCGGGTCTGCAGGCCTTTGTTACCTTCCGAAACAAACAAACAAACATCAGTTAAGGGCAGGATTGCGATAGCAAAAACGGTGGTAATACCACTCTGCCTCTACGTCCCTCAAAATACACAAGGCCCAATTGCGAGGAGCTCACTTAAATTGCTTGACAGCCTGTTAATTGCCCTGATATAGGTGGGGAAGATAAGTCGAGTTGGCTTGGGCATCCTGACTCGGTCTCTCTGATTTGGAGTTGTATTATCTAATAGCTCGACCTCAGCCCAACTTCAACATGCGGTAAATGGTGTGTTGAAGATAACAGCTGAGAGTAATGCATTTTTGCGGGGGTCCTGGAAGTACAAGACCTGCTGATACGTTTAATGGTCTGAACATGAAAGGCCAAGCAATGTCCGTATTTGATATGATGGGAGCTAGCAATTAACAAAGACATTTGAAGACCCCATTAGCTCCCGTTGTGGTAGTTGCAACCCTTTTTACACATTGGCTGGTATATGTTTTTGAGGGAGGGTGCAATAAAGTGAAAGACTTTTATCCGGGAGACAGCTCCATGCCATTCTAGACTAGGGGCTTGTGAGAGCTTGGGGTGGGTCTGGCTCAGTTTTTGCAAGTTGCTTGGTTAACCAAGACAGCCAGAGACATCTGGACATGCTTCCCAGACACTATTGGAGGTTCTGCTGGATATGGGATTCTCTCAACGCCTCTTATGGTGTTTAGACAGCGTATCAGAAACAGAAATATTGTGGGATAAAAGATTATGTCAAGAATATCGAGGACAAAAATGTCATGAAGATACATTTCTATATATGTGTATTTTATATATATCATCAGATGTGGAGTTAAGAATGGTAAACGTATACCTACCCATTTTCACTTACCTACTCAATATTTTGGTCCTCAGTATTATTGACACGATATTCCGTCCACACCATATTTCTGTTTCCAATATTCTATCAGTGATCCCCTCGTATCCCGCCTACACGAGGCCTTTAAATAGGATAGACTTCGGGTAGAGATGCCCACAAGATCACTGGATTCAAGCAAGCCGGGCTGAAGACGGCTGTAATGCCAGAAACCGGTCCTCGGAAGCTTGTTTCCGGTCCAGGGAAGGCATGGCTTGGCAGTTCGGGCTGGACTGTTCCCATGAGGCACAGGGTCAGACTGCTTTGCATAGAGCCATGTCTGAACTGGGGTGGCAGAGTGGGCTAAAGAATGGTGATGGATCAAACCCAGATCTTTTGACAGGGTGTGAGTGTTTGATTGGTTCAGATGCTCCGTCCATCACCACCCCCTTTTGTACCACAAGATCACAATGGCAGAAGGACCTCTCAGAGCCATTACCAGAAAGACAATGGAGAAGAACATGCAATGAAGCACGAGCAGGTGTCTGACAACGCTCATTTCAAACCAGTTCATTTCTGTGAGCTACACCACACAAATCTGTCACCCGTGTAACTAAGAAGAATTTACCCAGGCAGATCGGATGGGTGCCCCAGATGTAGTGTGTGATACGCTGACTTTCTACATATGACCTGGAGCTGCGCCTATATGGTACCATGCTGGAGAAATGTAGCTCAGTGGTTATGAGGGGTGACGGGTATTCAACTAAAGGATATGACACTGTCTCCTCAGTTTTACTCCATGCATATTCCTTTTGTGAGATACTTTCTTAAGAACAATTTCTGAGCTCCTTGCTGAGCTGCAGGGGATCTGGGCCGGAAGACATGAGTTCAGGCTTTTAAGGAGCAACTGGAGAAGGGCTGTTTGTTGTTTTTTTGGTCTGGCGCCAGCCACAACCTTTACACTTTAATACAATTTTAAATATAACATACACACAGGGACGATCTACCTTCTCTTTTAACTCCTTTGTGTTTCCCCCCGCTGTGCGGGGGGGGGTAGGGGGGTGACAAGCTCAGCTCGTCATGAGGCACAGCGGAGCTGCCCTCATGACGAGCTGAGCTTGTCACAACCACACCCGTTTTTGGAACGTTCAGCACAGCGGGGAAATTATCCCCACGTGTGAACGTTCCAACGGCTGTGACGAGCTCAGTTTGCCATGAGTACAGCTCAACTGTACCTCATGACGAGCTGAGCTGGTCAGCAGCATGGGAGGGGTTAATCAATGTCGTTACTGTGCCATTCACATTTTTCTTCAGTCCACTACAGCTCACATCATGGGGCAGTGGCTCAGCCCTCTTTAGCCATTGGCTAACTTCAGTGAAAGTGACGGCATTCCTACCTTTTTCATGGAGCTTACCCATGAACTAAGCAGTCCCCTTCAGTGCCAAAAACTATTTTGGTAATGTGTGCTTAACAAAACAATTCTTTTTTGCCTTTTAGCCTTTTTAAAAAAAATTTATTATTGAGGGTCCAGCAGCTTTCCCAAGAATAATGTATTGCAAAACGCATAACAAAACAAGCATTCATGAAGTCAAAGGGCTGGCCGCCAACGCCAGACCTATTAGTTTTGCCAGTGCCTATTTAAGGCAGGTCTTTGCAGTGCAGGTGCCCTGAGACAGAGAGCTTATTTGTCTTATAGCGCCAAGTGACTGGAAGCCAGTAACAGTAAAGATGTCCAGTTAAACCCTACAGGTGATCTCCACACAAAGCTAATACTGGGCTCAATTCACAGAACTAATTTAAGACACAATCCTAAACTTACTACTTTTGGTATTCACAGAAGTTAGGATTTTGTCTTAAGTCTGTCTTAAGTTTGTCTTAAGTCTGTCTTAAGACAAACTTAAGACAAAATCCTAACTTGTGTGAATACCAAAAGTAGTAAGTTTAGGATTTTGTCTTAAGTTAGTTCTGTGAATCGGCCCCATTGTGTGTAAGTATGACACACACATAAATGGTTGGGTTTAGGAGTACAAAGTATCAACATCATATGTCACATGCTATGTTTGGGCATTTGTGTGCATTCTCAAACTCCTCTCCGATCACTTCCCAGCACAGAAATGGTGGTGTGCTATTCAAATCCTTTAATTTACTCAAGAGTAAATCCGTAAGCAAGGTGTAAAGTAGCTGCAAACGTTTCCAGAATTCATGAGTGTGTATTTGTAAGGGTTTAAAATATTTTTCAGCAGAATCCCAGGGTATAGCGGTGACAAGGAAATCAGAAGTAATTTCTGGACTTCCGAAAATGCTTGTCAATTACCAAAAGTAGTAAATCTGCCCCCATGTGAAGGAATAACTCTGCATTTGTAGATTTATGAACTACTTTTAATAAATGGGCACTAGAGGGGCTGCTTAGTGTGTTACTGCACCTGCTGCATAGATCTGTCCTAATCTCCAGGTCACAGGTTCGACCCCCACCAAGGCGCATCTGCTGGCCACAGTTAGGATTAAAGCGACTGCTTCCGGGGTGTAGCTATCCTCAGGCCGGCGCTAGGCATGGGCAGTATGGGCAGCCGCCCAGGGCCTCGCGCTCAGGTGAGAGGCAGGGGCCCCCCTGCTCCACCAGGGCCCCCTCCCCACACATTACAATACACATCAGAGATGTCTGGTGTCGACGACCGCGTGGTGGCATTCCCGGGGGTGCAGGGGTGGGGGGGAGGGACAAACAGAGTGGGGAAGTCAAAGCGGCAGGGCCAGCAATTAGGGCTCAGAGTGTCAGGGGCGAGGCAACACCTCTCATAAGTACCAGCCATTCCCTGTCTGCATTTTGTTTCTAGGTGACAGAAGGCCCCTTTGTTTCCAGGACCAGCCGGACACAGGTAAGGAGCAGTGGGTGAGGGGAGGAGGGAGCAGCCAGAGAAACTGGTGCTGGGGCAGTGTTTTAAGAAAGGCCCTGTTACTGCTTCAGGCCCAGGGAAGGGGGCCCCCTTTCCCTGGGCCTCGAAGCACTAGAGCAAGCTGCAAGGTCCAGGTGTGGGGCCCCCTTTCCCTGGGCCTCTAAGCACGATAGAAATCTGTAAGGTCAGGTTGTGTGGGGGCCCCCTTCCCAGCCTTATAGCCACTACTCCCTCTTTCTTTTCCTTTCCTTTATTTGTTCCCCTGTGAAATGAATCCAAAAAAGAATAACTTTTTTTGCTGTAAAGGTCATCTTTTTGTGCCATTTTTCACTTCCAACGTGCAGCCTTGGGAAAGAGAGAAATAAAAAATTCAAACTGTAAAAAATAACTAAAGCAAGACAGAGTGGGTCTAAAAAGGGCCAGATTGATTTTATTCACACCCAAATCACATTAGTGCCACTACACAGAGTTTACCAGTGAAGCGCTACTTTTGTTTTTTTGTCTTTCTCTAAACAGCATTGTTTTCCCCAGGTGGGGAAGTGCACCATTTCTGGATGTACTGCAAAACCTCCTTGATGGGCGGACTGGAAAATAAAGTGCATACCGCTGCTATGTATTCACAAATGTGGTCTTCTTAAACCATATTGCTTTTGTTTTGTAAGGATATATTCAAATGGGCATTGAAGCAGGTCCGTTCCGGCCCTGTAGTCATGGCCTTAACTTTTCATGCAAAAGGACTCATTCATTTCGGAATAAGTGCTAAAGCGTTAAGGTAACCATGTTGTTCCTACTTACATTTCCCATGCTTTAATTAATCTTACATTCCTTATGAGTGTTTGCTTTTTCCAGAATGTTGTCACTTTTTTTTTAGGCAGCATATTGCTCGTCTAGTGCGTAATTTGAAATGAGTCGCCTCTAGGTGTTAGTAGCGGGGCACAATTGGGTTGTAGTTGAAGGCAGTGCGAGTTTCTCTCAGTGGGGTAGTATGGTGTTCAGTGGAGAGAGGATGTGGCACTATGGTCAGAGCTGCCAAATTTGGAACTGGGGAGCCAGGTTCAGCCTTCATGACCAGTCCACCAGACCAATCTCCCTGAGGGAGCACATTTCCATGCAAAGACCTTGGAAGGACCCGCAAGACCTTAGAAGCCCTGGTGTCTTAGCACCAGCAGGTGAACCCTAGCAGTGGCAAGTGTGGGTTAACCTTGAAGGCCTGTCTACCACAATCCCTATTGAAGCCCACTGCAAGTCTTTTGGGCAGGCCTACAAAGCAGCACACCCTAGAGCAACGGTGACTCTGTAATTGAGGTCACAGGACCCTTGAGCAGGGAGGCTCTAGGGCGGTGCAAACGGTGAGATCGCATTGAGTGCTGACCCTGGGTCATGTTTGCGAATATATTATGTTTCTAAAAGCACTTGCTGCCTCCTTCCTGGTCTCCAGGAATTTTCGGCAACAACAAAAATGTCATGAAACTCCGGTGATCAATAATATACATCTTTGTGAGACCTGCACCTAGCTTTTCCATCTAATGAGACAAATGTAATCCATTTAACAGTTTTAAAATATATGGACTTATTTCATTTGTATATTTATCTTTTTGTCCATGTTACTGATATCCATGTTAGGTCTCTTCAGGGATGCCAAATAAGATCAATAGTCCTGCGATGCCACTTTCTGTGATGTCACTTCTTGTGATGTTACCAAGGGTGGCTCCTTCACTTGGGCGGAGGAGCAACGCCCTACTACTTTCTCCCAAAAGCAGAAACACAAAATGCTAAAACAACCATTTTATGTTTCTGCTTCTAGCACTGCGAGAAAGCAGAAGTGTTTCGTTGGGGGCGGGCGGGTCTGTTTTAGGGCAGGAGAGGATTGCCTTGCCAACTGCGACTGTTCGGCCAAACCAGTCATGCGCACTCTGGCCTTTCTCTATTTAGGCTGCAATGCAGCCTACATGGGGAAAATGGCCTCCCCATAGGCGCCTGGCTGGTCGGCGTCCTGATCAATCACAACGCTGCCATTGCAGCATTATGATTGCCTGCTTCCTGTTCTCCACCCCCCCCCCCTTCTGAACTCCCGCGAGATCCTCCACCTGCGAGTCATGCCGGCTGCGACTGGAAGATATATGCAAATTAGAGGGGCCTCACATCTTCTCTTTCGCCCGGGGCCCCAGGAGTTCTAGGACCGGCCCTGGCTATCCTGTTCGTTACAGGTGATATATTCAGAGCTTCGCAAGCCACTAACCCCAGTGCCAAGAGAGTTTTATGTAATTATTATTTTAGCATGTATGCATCTTATATTAGAAAGGATTTAGGGAGTGCGCTAACACCCTGAGGTTTATTGGCGCTTGTATGCACTATATGGATTTTTATGTTGCAAGAGCATAAAATGGGTTTCAGAAACATATTCAGACTGCGTCCGCACATTCAGTTGAGTGCCCAAGGGTCAATCCTGGGTGGGGATGGAAACCCATTTTTTGTTAGGTTAAACTGGAAGTGGACAACCATGTTCCAGTCTCGGAGTCGGCTCAACATCCTGTGATTCTAGGCAAAGCAAAATCTCCGTGCTTAAAAAGTGAATGTGACCTTAGGACGGTAGTGAAGCTGGTGCTCATGTAAATACCTTCGCTATCACAAAACAAAAGGGCGGGCCTTCAACTGTCCATACCTGAATTTAGCATGCCTCGAAGAGACTTAAAACACTTCTCTTCGGGCTGGTTTCAGGCTAATAGCAGAATCTCTCAAAATCAAGGGAAACTTCACCACTCGCAAATGACGCGACCAGCTACTGCCGCCGTGGCCGGCTACAAGAACTGCAACCAACTCTGCGGCGGGCAATTCTGTGGGTTTGGGTGTGCACTGTGCAGGGGACACCGGCGGCACCGACGGCTTTTTTCGGCCTGTTTCATTGTTAGCGATGCACTCTTTTATTGTGCGCCTACTGGCTTTACAGCGCTATACAACAACGGCTGCTCCTGTCCTCCACGCTCATTTAACTCTCGTTCTATCGACAGAATACCGTGCTTGCCCACTCCGGTCGCCGGCTGCAGGTGCATTAATCTGCCGATCTACCTTGCCAGCACACACCGCTCGCACGTCTATGGAAGGGTGAGAAGCCACTTACCCGATGACGGGCCAGATATTTGCCCCCTCACTCCGCCGAGGCCGCACCCACGGGCACCGTCGGATCCGGATTCGACTGCAGACAATCGACTTTAGATCTATGCCCAGCGTGAGGTGAGCACAGTCCTGGAGGAGGGCAGCAGCACAGCTCACCCAGGGCAGCAGCACAGCTCAGCTCACCCAGGGCAGCAGCAGTCACCTTTCTTGTCACCCCTTTTCTTCCCGTGGGCTCTTTCGACAACGTTCGAAAAACAGAAAGCTTAAAATTGAAAGTGAAAGTACATCTCCAGCTAGTACAACGGGTTTGGCGAGAGGAGGAGTCATGAGCGAGGCAGCCTGGGCAGGGGTTTGAGCTTTAAATAAACTAGTTGGAGCGAAAGCCCTAGTCGGCACATTGAAAACAAGCACTGGCAAAACCAATAAATCTCGCATTTGTGAGAGTTAGAACTATTTGTAAATGGCAATGTCTTTTGCCCATGTGTTATGGTGTGGAGTGGATGTATGTGGAATTTTGTGTGTTGGACTGGAACTGTTAGTTGTGGGATTGTGTGGCATTGAATTGCGTGGTGTGGATTTGTGGAGTGGAATTATGTAGATAGTAATTATGTGGTATTGAGTGTACTGGGATTATGTGGAGTGGGACTGTGTCATGGAGTGTAATTTTGTGGAATGGTATTTTGTGATGTGGTATGTAGTGGAGTTTAATTATGTGGTGTTCTGTTGAATTTTGTGACATGTTGTGGATTGTTGTTGATTGGATGTATTTGATGTGTTGTCTAATTGTGTTGTTGAGTTGAATAATGTGGTTTGATGTCGAATTATGTGGTGTGGAATGGAATGTGTGGAGTTGAATTGTGTAGTGTGGAACTATGTGGCATTGAATTAAATTATGCTATTTGGAATTCAATACAAATAGACTTTATTTGGTTAAATAATAACAATAAACACATACCAAATGATAAAAATACCAGTTCATTAGTACAATAAATAAAAACGAATAAAATACACAGTCCAAAATAAGAAAGGAACGTACAAGGAAGAATACTCTTGATTAGTATTATGTGGTATGGTGTGGAGTGTATTTATGTGGTTTGTTGGTATATGACATAGAGTGGTTTTATGTGGGGTGTATTTATGTGGTATTGAAAAAACATGAAGGTGACCATGTGTAAATGTAACTGGTTCTCTTATAAGTATTACCAAATGCCACCTCTGTGAAGCCCATGAAGGCTTTACTCTCCTTTTAAAGCACTCTGGTTGGACTTCTTGGGTCTAGAAGCAATCTCGATAGCTGCCTTGGCTTGACCTAAATAGATAAGTTGCCGCCAATCTTTTGTAACCTTGCAAATGGCAAATGCATTGGGGGTCACAGCATCGGAAACTCGCCCTACCATCAACATGAATATTGTTAATCAAAATTCAGAACACAAAGTGTCATGAAGTTGCGCAGCACACTAAACATGTACACATGACAGAACTACTATACACCAGCTTAACTCGGTCCTTATTTCATCCAATTTAGAAGGATGACATGCCAAGTTTAGGACATGAACCTGTGATCATTATGTGACACGCATGCGTCTTCAGCAGAAAAAGCAGATCTCAGAGGGGTTTTTCAGCTGAAAAAGCACACATCCAAAAGTGTCTGGATGAAAAGTAATTTCAACGGAATGTGCCCGTGCCATGCCTTAAAAATGTGCCTACTTCGAGCCCAAAAAAAACAGAATATCTGGCTGTTCAAAACTACAGCTAGCAGGAAGCCTCCGGCACAGCTCAGTGACATTAGCACCTGCTGCCAAATACCAGTGCTTTTCACATCTTTAAATCTTAAGAATAGGAGGCAGAACAGCTCCACCTTTCATCCTTCCAAAAGTGACAAAATGAGTAAGGGTAGAAACAATACTAGCTTCTCATTATTTGTAGCGTCACAAAGACAACATCAAGTGTTCTACAGAAAATCCTCTTATAAATATAATTAGAATTTGTATTTAAACATGTTTGTTCTTCTAGAGGTGTCATCTTACGTTGCCGTTCAATGCGTAAACTCCTTCATGATAGCCATTGTGTGCTGATTAAGGTTTTTGGTAAGGGAGTAGATAAATATGACAAGTCAGCATTTTAGCTTTGTACCCTTTCCAATGTGTTGTTGGCACTCAAAATATCAGTAAACAATTGTTAGCAAAATCATATGAGTGCAGAATGTATACAATTATACAAAGACCACACAAGGTAGCAGGCACTGATCAAGCAGTTTCTTCAAACTTGCAGGAGTTGCCGAAATGTATCCGTTCTAATAAATATCTTAACACGTCTGATATAGCGTTTACTGCGCCACCCTTGCAATTTGGCGATGCTCGAAGGAGGAGGCGGCTGCAGCTGCTTGGGTATAAGAGGCGAAAACCATAGTAGTTGCATCGGTACACCTCCTCCCACAACCCTCCCCACCCAAATGATACACGGACAAGCATGTTGGGATGAAGTAGTTGCAGGTTTATTTGTGATACAAATAACAGAACGGGTTAACTGACAGGCGACCCCCTGTGCCCCGCAACCCCTTGTTGCAGGGCGCCTGAAGTTGAGCCAAAGAAGCGGACACCAGCGGCCATAGCCCGGTGTGGAACTTGGGAGAAAAAACCTCCCACCGGCGGACCTATCGTCCACCCGCCCCGCCCCCCCGGACAAGGGAGAGTCAACTCACACCTTGCCCAGCCAGGCGTGGCGTTATTAGCAAACCCCCGGTTGCTCAGGCTTACAACCGCCCTAAGGACTAACGGGTTGCCGTCAAAACCAAGTCCCCAAGAAGGGCCCCTTGGCTTTATGCATGACTCATCACGGTGCGTTTCGCACCGGGGCTTCAGGTCCTATTCCTGCGCCTGTCCTGTATGGGGATCGCATTGTAACTTCTCCTGCAACATAGAAAACACGAGATACATAATTAAAATTCCCCCCTCCCCACTTCCCCCCTTTCAGCGGGTGAGCGGTAGGGAGGGTAGCTGAAGGCGCGGGCCTCGCGTCCGACGTCGGGGGAAGGATAGATGAAAGGGGGGGGGGCAGGGGCCTGATGGACCCAAGGCTGGCGAGGACAGCCTGACGACCGACTGGTAAGGTGGGCAGCAGCAAAGAGGGCGCCAGGAGGGAGGAGTCCCCTTAAATCCTAACTCAAAGGGGGGGTGGTCTTACCTCGTAACCCGCCCCCCGTCCCACCTCCACTGGACTGGCCTAGGTTTCCTACGCCCTACTACGGGGTTTGCCCTCCCATGGGGTCCCTTGCTGGGACCTCGGGCATCCCGCATAGTAGTTGCATCGGTACACCTCGTCCCACAACCCTCCCCACCCAAATGATACACGGACAAGGATGTTGGGATGAAGAAGTTGCAGGTTTATTTGTGATACAAATAACAGAACGGGTTAACTGACAGGCGACCCCCTGTGCCCCGCAACCCCTTGTTGCAGGGCGCCTAAAGTTGAGCCAAAGAAGCGGACACCAGCGGCCATAGCCCGGTGTGGAACTTGGGAGAAAAAACCTCCCACCAGCGGACCTATCGTCCACCCGCCCCGCCCCCCCGGACAAGGGAGAGTCAACTCACACCTTGCCCAGCCAGGCGTGGCGTTATTAGCAAACCCCCGGTTGCTCAGGCTTACAACCGCCCTAAGGACTAACGGGGTGCAGTCGAAACCAAGTCCCCAAGAAGGGCCCCTTGGCTTTATGCATGACTCATCACGGTGCGTTTCGCACCAGGGCTTCAGGTCCTGTTCCTGCGCCTGTACTGTATGGGGATCGCCTTGTATTTTCCACAGCACTGGGCGTGGCACCCGCTGCGCCCAGAGCCCCCACTACTTAGCCCCTAGTTCTCTCTTATCTACATCCCGCTATCTCTAGCGCCTCCCCTAGATCTAATAGGAAAATTGCCATGCCTACCTTGGACAAGTGTACCCCGTCAGATTCCCAGCAGCCAATGGATTTAGCGTGCAGCAGGCCATTCCTGATGAAACCTACCCCTCTCTGTTCGCTAAATTTGCGCATTGCCGCGTTTACCCGCCTGCAAGTGACTTCTAATGCTTCCTGCGATATTGCCCCATGCCAAATCGGTCTAGGGGATATCTCTGACCAATATATGTAGCACTGCCCCAATTCGCCGCTCAATATGCTCAAATCTTTCCGCATTGTATCTAACAATCGCCTCTTGCCTAGTGCCACCAGGTCGTTTCCCCCTAAGTGTACTACCAGGATGTCCAGCCTTTGCCTGCTCTCCTTCAATAATCTACGCAGCGTCCCTATCAGTGCTGCCCAATGCATCCCGGGGAAGCCCAACCATGATATGTTGGTGTTGATAAAGCTGTGCTTCCAGGTGGTGGCCTGCACCCATCTCGCCAATCTTGTGACATAAGAGTGCCCCATCACCCATACCTCTGTCCCTGCAATGAAACCGATTTAGAAAAGGGGGTGGTGATGAACAGAGTGTCTGAATTAAGCAGACCACTCTTACCCAGTCCAAAGATCAGGGCTTGATCCATCACCGTTATTTATCTCACTGCCCCATCCCAGCTCAGAACCTGGCTATATGCAAATCAGTCTGTCCCTGGCCCAGTGCATCATGGGAACAGGGCAGACTAAACTACCAAGCCAATTCTTCACCAGAAAGGAGACAAGCTACCGGGGACCGGTTTCTGGCATTTCAGCCGTCTTCGGCCCGGCTTGCTTGAATCCTGATGGAGCAGTGAGAAAGGGACTCATGTCTGAGTATACCCCTTTTTGTAAATATTTTTGTCCACCCTAAGCGTGGAAGGGTATTCTCAGATGTGAGACCCTTGCTCATTGCACCATCAGGATTCAAGCAAACCGGGCCGAAGACGGCTGTAATGCCAGAAACCGGTCCCCGGGAGCTTGTTTCCTTCCCAGTGTAAGAATTGGCTTCTGTAGTTTGGTTTGTCCTGTTCCCATCATGCACTGGGACAGGAACAGACTAATTTGCATACAGTCAGGTTCTGAAACTGGGATGGTGCAGTGAGCTAAAAAACGGTGTTGGATCTAGCCCTGATCTTTTGACTGGGTGAGAGCTTTCTGTTTAATTCAGAGACTCTGTCCCTCACCACCCCTTTTTGTAAATATTTTTGTCCACCCTAAGCGTGGAAGGGTATTCTCAGATGTGAGACCCTTGCTCATTGCACCATCAGGATTCAAGCAAACCGGGCCGAAGACGGCTGTAATGCCAGAAACCGGTCCCCGGGAGCTTGTTTCCTTCCCAGTGTAAAAATTGGCTTCTGTAGTTTGGTTTGTCCTGTTCCCATCATGCACTGGGACAGGAACAGACTAATTTGCATACAGTCAGGTTCTGAAACTGGGATGGTGCAGTGAGCTAAAAGACGGTGTTGGATCTAGCCCTGATCTTTTGACTGGGTGAGAGCTTTCTGTTTAATTCAGAGACTCTGTCCCTCACCACCCCTTTTTGTAAATATTTTTGTCCACCCTAAGCGTGGAAGGGTATTCTCAGATGTGAGACCCTTGCTCATTGCACCATCAGGATTCAAGCAAACCGGGCCGAAGACGGCTGTAATGCCAGAAACCGGTCCCCGGGAGCTTGTTTCCTTCCCAGTGTAAGAATTGGCTTCTGTAGTTTGGTTTGTCCTGTTCCCATCATGCACTGGGACAGGAACAGACTAATTTGCATACAGTCAGGTTCTGAAACTGGGATGGTGCAGTGAGCTAAAAAACGGTGTTGGATCTAGCCCTGATCTTTTGACTGGGTGAGAGCTTTCTGTTTAATTCAGAGACTCTGTCCCTCACCACCCCTTTTTGTAAATATTTTTGTCCACCCTAAGCGTGGAAGGGTATTCTCAGATGTGAGACCCTTGCTCATTGCACCATCAGGATTCAAGCAAACCGGGCCGAAGACGGCTGTAATGCCAGAAACCGGTCCCCGGGAGCTTGTTTCCTTCCCAGTGTAAGAATTGGCTTCTGTAGTTTGGTTTGTCCTGTTCCCATCATGCACTGGGACAGGAACAGACTAATTTGCATACAGTCAGGTTCTGAAACTGGGATGGTGCAGTGAGCTAAAAAACGGTGTTGGATCTAGCCCTGATCTTTTGACTGGGTGAGAGCTTTCTGTTTAATTCAGAGACTGTCCCTCACCACCCCTTTTTGTAAATATTTTTGTCCACCCTAAGCGTGGAAGGGTATTCTCAGATGTGAGACCCTTGCTCATTGCACCATCAGGATTCAAGCAAACCGGGCCGAAGACGGCTGTAATGCCAGAAACCGGTCCCCGGGAGCTTGTTTCCTTCCCAGTGTAAGAATTGGCTTCTGTAGTTTGGTTTGTCCTGTTCCCATCATGCACTGGGACAGGAACAGACTAATTTGCATACAGTCAGGTTCTGAAACTGGGATGGTGCAGTGAGCTAAAAAACGGTGATGGATCTAGCCCTGATCTTTTGACTGGGTGAGAGCTTTCTGTTTAATTCAGAGACTCTGTCCCTCACCACCCCTTTTTGTAAATATTTTTGTCCACCCTAAGCGTGGAAGGGTATTCTCAGATGTGAGACCCTTGCTCATTGCACCATCAGGATTCAAGCAAACCGGGCCGAAGACGGCTGTAATGCCAGAAACCGGTCCCCGGGAGCTTGTTTCCTTCCCAGTGTAAGAATTGACTTCTGTAGTTTGGTTTGTCCTGTTCCCATCATGCACTGGGACAGGAACAGACTAATTTGCATACAGTCAGGTTCTGAAACTGGGATGGTGCAGTGAGCTAAAAAACGGTGTTGGATCTAGCCCTGATCTTTTGACTGGGTGAGAGCTTTCTGTTTAATTCAGAGACTGTCCCTCACCACCCCTTTTTGTAAATATTTTTGTCCACCCTAAGCGTGGAAGGGTATTCTCAGATGTGAGACCCTTGCTCATTGCACCATCAGGATTCAAGCAAACCGGGCCGAAGACGGCTGTAATGCCAGAAACCGGTCCCCGGGAGCTTGTTTCCTTCCCAGTGTAAGAATTGGCTTCTGTAGTTTGGTTTGTCCTGTTCCCATCATGCACTGGGACAGGAACAGACTAATTTGCATACAGTCAGGTTCTGAAACTGGGATGGTGCAGTGAGCTAAAAAACGGTGTTGGATCTAGCCCTGATCTTTTGACTGGGTGAGAGCTTTCTGTTTAATTCAGAGACTCTGTCCCTCACCACCCCTTTTTGTAAATATTTTTGTCCACCCTAAGCGTGGAAGGGTATTCTCAGATGTGAGACCCTTGCTCATTGCACCATCAGGATTCAAGCAAACCGGGCCGAAGACGGCTGTAATGCCAGAAACCGGTCCCCGGGAGCTTGTTTCCTTCCCAGTGTAAGAATTGGCTTCTGTAGTTTGGTTTGTCCTGTTCCCATCATGCACTGGGACAGGAACAGACTAATTTGCATACAGTCAGGTTCTGAAACTGGGATGGTGCAGTGAGCTAAAAAACGGTGTTGGATCTAGCCCTGATCTTTTGACTGGGTGAGAGCTTTCTGTTTAATTCAGAGACTCTGTCCCTCACCACCCCTTTTTGTAAATATTTTTGTCCACCCTAAGCGTGGAAGGGTATTCTCAGATGTGAGACCCTTGCTCATTGCACCATCAGGATTCAAGCAAACCGGGCCGAAGACGGCTGTAATGCCAGAAACCGGTCCCCGGGAGCTTGTTTCCTTCCCAGTGTAAGAATTGGCTTCTGTAGTTTGGTTTGTCCTGTTCCCATCATGCACTGGGACAGGAACAGACTAATTTGCATACAGTCAGGTTCTGAAACTGGGATGGTGCAGTGAGCTAAAAAACGGTGTTGGATCTAGTCCTGATCTTTTGACTGGGTGAGAGCTTTCTGTTTAATTCAGAGACTCTGTCCCTCACCACCCCTTTTTGTAAATATTTTTGTCCACCCTAAGCGTGGAAGGGTATTCTCAGATTAACCCTTGCTCATTGCACCATCAGGATTCAAGCAAACCGGGCCGAAGACGGCTGTAATGCCAGAAACCGGTCCCCGGGAGCTTGTTTCCTTCCCAGTGTAAGAATTGGCTTCTGTAGTTTGGTTTGTCCTGTTCCCATCATGCACTGGGACAGGAACAGACTAATTTGCATACAGTCAGGTTCTGAAACTGGGATGGTGCAGTGAGCTAAAAAACGGTGTTGGATCTAGCCCTGATCTTTTGACTGGGTGAGAGCTTTCTGTTTAATTCAGAGACTCTGTCCCTCACCACCCCTTTTTGTAAATATTTTTGTCCACCCTAAGCGTGGAAGGGTATTCTCAGATGTGAGACCCTTGCTCATTGCACCATCAGGATTCAAGCAAACCGGGCCGAAGACGGCTGTAATGCCAGAAACCGGTCCCCGGGAGCTTGTTTCCTTCCCAGTGTAAGAATTGGCTTCTGTAGTTTGGTTTGTCCTGTTCCCATCATGCACTGGGACAGGAACAGACTAATTTGCATACAGTCAGGTTCTGAAACTGGGATGGTGCAGTGAGCTAAAAAACGGTGTTGGATCTAGCCCTGATCTTTTGACTGGGTGAGAGCTTTCTGTTTAATTCAGAGACTCTGTCCCTCACCACCCCTTTTTGTAAATATTTTTGTCCACCCTAAGCGTGGAAGGGTATTCTCAGATGTGAGACCCTTGCTCATTGCACCATCAGGATTCAAGCAAACCGGGCCGAAGACGGCTGTAATGCCAGAAACCGGTCCCCGGGAGCTTGTTTCCTTCCCAGTGTAAGAATTGGCTTCTGTAGTTTGGTTTGTCCTGTTCCCATCATGCACTGGGACAGGAACAGACTAATTTGCATACAGTCAGGTTCTGAAACTGGGATGGTGCAGTGAGCTAAAAAACGGTGTTGGATCTAGCCCTGATCTTTTGACTGGGTGAGAGCTTTCTGTTTAATTCAGAGACTCTGTCCCTCACCACCCCTTTTTGTAAATATTTTTGTCCACCCTAAGCGTGGAAGGGTATTCTCAGATGTGAGACCCTTGCTCATTGCACCATCAGGATTCAAGCAAACCGGGCCGAAGACGGCTGTAATGCCAGAAACCGGTCCCCGGGAGCTTGTTTCCTTCCCAGTGTAAGAATTGGCTTCTGTAGTTTGGTTTGTCCTGTTCCCATCATGCACTGGGACAGGAACAGACTAATTTGCATACAGTCAGGTTCTGAAACTGGGATGGTGCAGTGAGCTAAAAAACGGTGTTGGATCTAGCCCTGATCTTTTGACTGGGTGAGAGCTTTCTGTTTAATTCAGAGACTGTCCCTCACCACCCCTTTTTGTAAATATTTTTGTCCACCCTAAGCGTGGAAGGGTATTCTCAGATGTGAGACCCTTGCTCATTGCACCATCAGGATTCAAGCAAACCGGGCCGAAGACGGCTGTAATGCCAGAAACCGGTCCCCGGGAGCTTGTTTCCTTCCCAGTGTAAGAATTGGCTTCTGTAGTTTGGTTTGTCCTGTTCCCATCATGCACTGGGACAGGAACAGACTAATTTGCATACAGTCAGGTTCTGAAACTGGGATGGTGCAGTGAGCTAAAAAACGGTGTTGGATCTAGCCCTGATCTTTTGACTGGGTGAGAGCTTTCTGTTTAATTCAGAGACTCTGTCCCTCACCACCCCTTTTTGTAAATATTTTTGTCCACCCTAATCGTGGAAGGGTATTCTCAGATGTGAGACCCTTGCTCATTGCACCATCAGGATTCAAGCAAACCGGGCCGAAGACGGCTGTAATGCCAGAAACCGGTCCCCGGGAGCTTGTTTCCTTCCCAGTGTAAGAATTGGCTTCTGTAGTTTGGTTTGTCCTGTTCCCATCATGCACTGGGACAGGAACAGACTAATTTGCATACAGTCAGGTTCTGAAACTGGGATGGTGCAGTGAGCTAAAAAACGGTGTTGGATCTAGCCCTGATCTTTTGACTGGGTGAGAGCTTTCTGTTTAATTCAGAGACTCTGTCCCTCACCACCCCTTTTTGTAAATATTTTTGTCCACCCTAAGCGTGGAAGGGTATTCTCAGATGTGAGACCCTTGCTCATTGCACCATCAGGATTCAAGCAAACCGGGCCGAAGACGGCTGTAATGCCAGAAACCGGTCCCCGGGAGCTTGTTTCCTTCCCAGTGTAAGAATTGGCTTCTGTAGTTTGGTTTGTCCTGTTCCCATCATGCACTGGGACAGGAACAGACTAATTTGCATACAGTCAGGTTCTGAAACTGGGATGGTGCAGTGAGCTAAAAAACGGTGTTGGATCTAGCCCTGATCTTTTGACTGGGTGAGAGCTTTCTGTTTAATTCAGAGACTGTCCCTCACCACCCCTTTTTGTAAATATTTTTGTCCACCCTAAGCGTGGAAGGGTATTCTCAGATGTGAGACCCTTGCTCATTGCACCATCAGGATTCAAGCAAACCGGGCCGAAGACGGCTGTAATGCCAGAAACCGGTCCCCGGGAGCTTGTTTCCTTCCCAGTGTAAGAATTGGCTTCTGTAGTTTGGTTTGTCCTGTTCCCATCATGCACTGGGACAGGAACAGACTAATTTGCATACAGTCAGGTTCTGAAACTGGGATGGTGCAGTGAGCTAAAAAACGGTGATGGATCTAGCCCTGATCTTTTGACTGGGTGAGAGCTTTCTGTTTAATTCAGAGACTCTGTCCCTCACCACCCCTTTTTGTAAATATTTTTGTCCACCCTAAGCGTGGAAGGGTATTCTCAGATGTGAGACCCTTGCTCATTGCACCATCAGGATTCAAGCAAACCGGGCCGAAGACGGCTGTAATGCCAGAAACCGGTCCCCGGGAGCTTGTTTCCTTCCCAGTGTAAGAATTGACTTCTGTAGTTTGGTTTGTCCTGTTCCCATCATGCACTGGGACAGGAACAGACTAATTTGCATACAGTCAGGTTCTGAAACTGGGATGGTGCAGTGAGCTAAAAAACGGTGTTGGATCTAGCCCTGATCTTTTGACTGGGTGAGAGCTTTCTGTTTAATTCAGAGACTGTCCCTCACCACCCCTTTTTGTAAATATTTTTGTCCACCCTAAGCGTGGAAGGGTATTCTCAGATGTGAGACCCTTGCTCATTGCACCATCAGGATTCAAGCAAACCGGGCCGAAGACGGCTGTAATGCCAGAAACCGGTCCCCGGGAGCTTGTTTCCTTCCCAGTGTAAGAATTGGCTTCTGTAGTTTGGTTTGTCCTGTTCCCATCATGCACTGGGACAGGAACAGACTAATTTGCATACAGTCAGGTTCTGAAACTGGGATGGTGCAGTGAGCTAAAAAACGGTGTTGGATCTAGCCCTGATCTTTTGACTGGGTGAGAGCTTTCTGTTTAATTCAGAGACTCTGTCCCTCACCACCCCTTTTTGTAAATATTTTTGTCCACCCTAAGCGTGGAAGGGTATTCTCAGATGTGAGACCCTTGCTCATTGCACCATCAGGATTCAAGCAAACCGGGCCGAAGACGGCTGTAATGCCAGAAACCGGTCCCCGGGAGCTTGTTTCCTTCCCAGTGTAAGAATTGGCTTCTGTAGTTTGGTTTGTCCTGTTCCCATCATGCACTGGGACAGGAACAGACTAATTTGCATACAGTCAGGTTCTGAAACTGGGATGGTGCAGTGAGCTAAAAAACGGTGTTGGATCTAGCCCTGATCTTTTGACTGGGTGAGAGCTTTCTGTTTAATTCAGAGACTCTGTCCCTCACCACCCCTTTTTGTAAATATTTTTGTCCACCCTAAGCGTGGAAGGGTATTCTCAGATGTGAGACCCTTGCTCATTGCACCATCAGGATTCAAGCAAACCGGGCCGAAGACGGCTGTAATGCCAGAAACCGGTCCCCGGGAGCTTGTTTCCTTCCCAGTGTAAGAATTGGCTTCTGTAGTTTGGTTTGTCCTGTTCCCATCATGCACTGGGACAGGAACAGACTAATTTGCATACAGTCAGGTTCTGAAACTGGGATGGTGCAGTGAGCTAAAAAACGGTGTTGGATCTAGTCCTGATCTTTTGACTGGGTGAGAGCTTTCTGTTTAATTCAGAGACTCTGTCCCTCACCACCCCTTTTTGTAAATATTTTTGTCCACCCTAAGCGTGGAAGGGTATTCTCAGATTAACCCTTGCTCATTGCACCATCAGGATTCAAGCAAACCGGGCCGAAGACGGCTGTAATGCCAGAAACCGGTCCCCGGGAGCTTGTTTCCTTCCCAGTGTAAGAATTGGCTTCTGTAGTTTGGTTTGTCCTGTTCCCATCATGCACTGGGACAGGAACAGACTAATTTGCATACAGTCAGGTTCTGAAACTGGGATGGTGCAGTGAGCTAAAAAACGGTGTTGGATCTAGCCCTGATCTTTTGACTGGGTGAGAGCTTTCTGTTTAATTCAGAGACTCTGTCCCTCACCACCCCTTTTTGTAAATATTTTTGTCCACCCTAAGCGTGGAAGGGTATTCTCAGATGTGAGACCCTTGCTCATTGCACCATCAGGATTCAAGCAAACCGGGCCGAAGACGGCTGTAATGCCAGAAACCGGTCCCCGGGAGCTTGTTTCCTTCCCAGTGTAAGAATTGGCTTCTGTAGTTTGGTTTGTCCTGTTCCCATCATGCACTGGGACAGGAACAGACTAATTTGCATACAGTCAGGTTCTGAAACTGGGATGGTGCAGTGAGCTAAAAAACGGTGTTGGATCTAGCCCTGATCTTTTGACTGGGTGAGAGCTTTCTGTTTAATTCAGAGACTCTGTCCCTCACCACCCCTTTTTGTAAATATTTTTGTCCACCCTAAGCGTGGAAGGGTATTCTCAGATGTGAGACCCTTGCTCATTGCACCATCAGGATTCAAGCAAACCGGGCCGAAGACGGCTGTCATGCCAGAAACCGGTCCCCGGGAGCTTGTTTCCTTCCCAGTGTAAGAATTGGCTTCTGTAGTTTGGTTTGTCCTGTTCCCATCATGCACTGGGACAGGAACAGACTAATTTGCATACAGTCAGGTTCTGAAACTGGGATGGTGCAGTGAGCTAAAAAACGGTGTTGGATCTAGCCCTGATCTTTTGACTGGGTGAGAGCTTTCTGTTTAATTCAGAGACTCTGTCCCTCACCACCCCTTTTTGTAAATATTTTTGTCCACCCTAAGCGTGGAAGGGTATTCTCAGATGTGAGACCCTTGCTCATTGCACCATCAGGATTCAAGCAAACCGGGCCGAAGACGGCTGTAATGCCAGAAACCGGTCCCCGGGAGCTTGTTTCCTTCCCAGTGTAAGAATTGGCTTCTGTAGTTTGGTTTGTCCTGTTCCCATCATGCACTGGGACAGGAACAGACTAATTTGCATACAGTCAGGTTCTGAAACTGGGATGGTGCAGTGAGCTAAAAAACGGTGTTGGATCTAGCCCTGATCTTTTGACTGGGTGAGAGCTTTCTGTTTAATTCAGAGACTCTGTCCCTCACCACCCCTTTTTGTAAATATTTTTGTCCACCCTAAGCGTGGAAGGGTATTCTCAGATGTGAGACCCTTGCTCATTGCACCATCAGGATTCAAGCAAACCGGGCCGAAGACGGCTGTAATGCCAGAAACCGGTCCCCGGGAGCTTGTTTCCTTCCCAGTGTAAGAATTGGCTTCTGTAGTTTGGTTTGTCCTGTTCCCATCATGCACTGGGACAGGAACAGACTAATTTGCATACAGTCAGGTTCTGAAACTGGGATGGTGCAGTGAGCTAAAAAACGGTGTTGGATCTAGCCCTGATCTTTTGACTGGGTGAGAGCTTTCTATTTAATTCAGAGACTCTGTCCCTCACCACCCCTTTTTGTAAATATTTTTGTCCACCCTAAGCGTGGAAGGGTATTCTCAGATGTGAGACCCTTGCTCATTGCACCATCAGGATTCAAGCAAACCGGGCCGAAGACGGCTGTAATGCCAGAAACCGGTCCCCGGGAGCTTGTTTCCTTCCCAGTGTAAGAATTGGCTTCTGTAGTTTGGTTTGTCCTGTTCCCATCATGCACTGGGACAGGAACAGACTAATTTGCATACAGTCAGGTTCTGAAACTGGGTTGGTGCAGTGAGCTAAAAAACGGTGTTGGATCTAGCCCTGATCTTTTGACTGGGTGAGAGCTTTCTGTTTAATTCAGAGACTCTGTCCCTCACCACCCCTTTTTGTAAATATTTTTGTCCACCCTAAGCGTGGAAGGGTATTCTCAGATGTGAGACCCTTGCTCATTGCACCATCAGGATTCAAGCAAACCGGGCCGAAGACGGCTGTAATGCCAGAAACCGGTCCCCGGGAGCTTGTTTCCTTCCCAGTGTAAGAATTGGCTTCTGTAGTTTGGTTTGTCCTGTTCCCATCATGCACTGGGACAGGAACAGACTAATTTGCATACAGTCAGGTTCTGAAACTGGGATGGTGCAGTGAGCTAAAAAACGGTGTTGGATCTAGCCCTGATCTTTTGACTGGGTGAGAGCTTTCTGTTTAATTCAGAGACTCTGTCCCTCACCACCCCTTCCTGCAATGAAACCAGCATATTCCATTGTTGGTTGCCCATGAGCAGGCAAGTTTGATGGTCCAGGCAGCTCCTGAACTACTCCCGACAAGTTGGAGGTGCTGGGAACGTCATGTACTACTGCGACCGTGCTTTTAGCATTGCCCTTCTTTTTAGACGGAGGCGGAAAGTCTTTGTTCGTCGGCACCCTTATTCTTTTGGACGCTCTAGCGTGGCTTGTACTACTTGTGTCCTCATCATCCAGTGCTATGTTGTCATTGTTCACACATTCGTTCGCCGTGTTGCCCTTGAGCAAATTGGTAGCCCATGCTACACCGTTCGTCTCCACTAGCTGTAGGAAAATCGCCGCGTGTGCTGCTTGAGCGTCTGTGACCGCCCCTGCTCTTGTGCCAGTTAATCTCATTTCTGACATTTCGGTGGGCCAATCCCTGCAAGAAAAATTGAAATGACTACCGGGCGAATTTCACCTGAATCCCTAGACTTGAGCCTTTTCTTACTCATTTATCTCGTGATCATTCCCATACTTACTTTCACCTGAATGATTAAAGGAGGGCCTCCCTATTCCACAAAAGATGCGCCGTTCGTCGTTGTGCGCCACGCTCCTGCATTAATTGAATAAACATTGTTAAGGTTTAGCCCTCCCCAACAGTCCTGCTACCTTAAGCCAGTGGAGACCAAACCATAAACACCGGTCCCCCGGTCACTTAGCCCTATCCCACGTCCTGTCCGCAGGCCCCGAGAGGCCAGACCATAAACACTGGTCCTCGGGCAGCATTAAAGGACCCTTCCTTCCGGCACCCCCACTTTCCCCTTTTTACCTTCTAATTGCGGGGGGGGGGGTGGCACCGTGCTCTTGCTGCTTTAGTTCGCAATCCTTATTGCCTAAAATTGAGGAACACGGGTTAACATGCAGCCATGCGACTCAACAATGCAGCCCGACTGAAGTGACTCAAGTAACCATAGATCGTTTACCGAAATGGAACATTACATGTTAAAGTAGCATTTGTACAACCGACCTTGCAGCCTTGTAAAAAGGGGGGGCCGAATATTTGTCAAACTTATCAAGATCCGCCCTGCCTAACTCCTATACGACATCTACACTCATGCGCCTAACCTGTGCGTTACCACTTCTGTTGAATGATGGATACCTGCTGCCAATAGTGAATGTAGTAAGTTCCAGAGGCGAAGTGGCGCAGACAAGGCTAGCGTGCAAGCTACCGTACTATCAGTCCTAGAAAGGTCTGCTTTAGGGAGAAATACTTGTGCGCCAACTTCTAAGCGCTGGCTGGCAGCCACCCTCGATTGCCGTGAGAGTGTGCCTGCATCTGTAATGTCCTGAAACCTCGTTAAAAGGTTTGCTTCAGTTTACATGGGGAGACACAGAGGTAACAGTGCACGGTTTTGCCTGCACGGTGACCGCTCGTTTAAAGGCTTGCTTCAGCTCACATAAAGCTACACAGCTGAAGGAAAGACCCCCTTATATTGTCACAGTGTTTAGTTTGGGCCTGCATAGCGGCGAACGCGCGGAGACACACAAGCATGTATGGATTGGGCTGGGTACGACGTGGAACTGTACAAAGTGATGATGTTGCTGTAAATCGGTTGTGCTATGTGAAAACACAGGACTGAAAATCAGAGTAATCCACATTCACTCAGTATAGTAGCTCAGAAAGACGTGGAAACAAAAGCATCTGCACGGCCCTGCCATGAACGCAGTGCCGCCATGAACGCTGTGAAGTCCGGCGGTAGGGGTGGCAGGCGAGGACTGCCGTACGTAAAGCGGCATTGCCGAAAACGCTTTCCCACCTAGAGCGGAACTAGTAACCCCCCCGGAAATGTTTTACCGGAACCGCGCTCTCCACGTCCTTGAATTGGAACATCCGGCGGAAGCTACAATTGGGAGTTCATCCGGCGGAAGCTCCACCCAGTGCCCGCCCCCGGAAATGTCTTCCACCGGAACACGCAGTGAGAAAGTTCCCCCGCCGGAAGCTACACCAAGTCCCTTCCCCCCCGGAAATGCCTTGCCACGCAGTAAAAGTTCGCCCGCTGCAAGCTCCACTCTGCCTACGACCGCAATGGCAATCCTCTTAGATAGCCGGAAGCGGCACTGTGCTCCTGAGCAACGCGGCATATTAGTGCTTCAAAGCAACGAATAACGGAGGTACGCGCGGTTTTACCCTTGCTATCATGTAACCGCCGCGCTATTACTCATTACGCTGAGACAGTAACAGCGGAGCCACAAGACGCTCCCCGCCACCTTGACCTCGCAGCCCACCGATTTATAAACTAACCGCCGATTACTACCCACAACACGGAGGCAGTTACCAAATTACGCGCCACCATGCCTTTTCTGCCCCTCAAGGTAACAGCGGATCCACAAGACGCTCCCCGCAACCTTGACCTCGCTGCCCCCAATTTTGTTAATTAACTGCCGAATAATGTGGGCGCCCGCAAACCTCGCGGAAGGTCGCATGTGCTGTATTCCCGCTGCTCTTGCTCACCTACCAGTTCTATAGTTTCCCGCCAGGGGCCCTGTCGACTTGGATTTAACCGAGGACGGGGGCCGGGGGGGAGGCCTGTTAATCCGCTTACCTCACTGCGAGCTGAAGGCGCGGGCCTCGCGTCCGACGTCGGGGGAAGGATAGATGAAAGGGGGGGGCAGGGGCCTGATGGACCTAAGGCTGGCGAGGACAGCCTGACGACCGACTGGTAAGGTGGGCAGCAGCAAAGAGGGCGCCAGGAGGGAGGAGTCTCCTTAAATCCTAACTCAAAGGGGGGGTGGTCTTACCTCGTAACCCCGGCCCCTCCGTCCCACCTCCACTGGACTGGCCTAGGTTTCCTATGCCCTACTACGGGGTTTGCCCTCCCATGGGGTCCCTTGCAGGGACCTCGGGCATCCAGCAATGTGCAAGAGACCAACACTAGTCATTAGTGCCTGGGGGCACTGTGGAATCATGTGCACTCTATGAAGGGGTTTTTGGGGGATAATGGAGACCATAGAAAAGGAACTGGTAGCCCACAGAAAGAACAGGTCTCTGCCTCCTATGGGGTCACCTTCGAGTATGTAGCAAGGGGAGGCTGACACAAGATCATCCAAATGAATCAATCAAACTTCATACAGATGTTCAAAAACGTAAAATGAGACCTTACAGAAACACATACAGAAATGTACTTAAATTGTGTTTCGCAGCAAAGTGTACTCATCCATCATGCAGGTAATGGTTGTATGGGGAAATAAGAAACACAAAGGGTCCCGCACATGGACTGCTGTAATGGAAATAGCACCTCTAGAACCTATGCGAGGCTTAAAATTTCCGACTTTGCCTAGTCGCTTGGAACGCATGTCAGGTCTAAACCCCCTGACTACAAGGGGATACTTCAGTGTGACCATCTTTATGAAAGTGTAAGAAGATGGCTCTTTATGTAATATATAAAAAAATCTGATATACCGTTTAAAGAGTCCAGGGGTTCCCTTATGAGTGGACAGGGGCTTGCTATGGCAATCGCAAAGCGCTCCGTTGGGGGGTAGTGTGGTCGAGCAGCCTTTGGCTTAACAAAGATGAATGCAAGACATTTGAAAATACACACAATGGTCAATTAAATGAGACACACAATTACACAATTTAAAATGGATATCCACACCAATTTATCAAAATAGCAATTCTATTTATATTTGTTTAGGCATCAGAGAGAAATTGTTCAGGTAAGTACGTTTTTACAGATAAATTATTTCCAGTTCAAAAAGTTGACACAGTGCAATTTCTAAGTTCTGCACTGTTATCCTATTTGAGGAAGAACAAGGTCTGCAAACAGGTATAGTACAGTGACTTACAATACCAATCTCCAGGAGTTAAGGTGAGTGGTGTACAAGACCGAAGGCAGCACCAGCAGTAGGCAGAAGGAGGCAGTGCTCACCTAGGAAAGCAAGTCCTAGGTTTGAAACCCAAAGATGATCCCGCCGAGCAATATGCCATAGTGGTGATCACTTACACCATACTTGGCAGGGATTTAGGGCTTTGTGTCAACACTGAGGATACCTGGACCCTAAGGACCCAGCATGGCTCACTCTCCTCTGATTATGTACGTTACACGCTTGGAAATAGAGTGAAATCTACACAAATAACTTCTACCACCACCCTCTGATTCTTGTCTGTCAGCACCAGCAGTAGACCACGAGAGGCACGAGAGCAGCGGGGTGCAGGGTGCAAAACAGCGTCAGGAGCCCAATGGTTTTCTATGGAGATCTGTCACTGCAAAAAGAGGCCCCCTTCCTCTGGCTAGAAGACCAGTCTGGGTGAACCATTAGGGGAGCTCAGGCCATGTGATGCTCGGGGACATAGGGACACCTTTGGTCCTCTGCTCCAGAGCCTGGGGCGGCGGATGCAGAGGTGGGTTTAGGCATTGGGTTTTCTTACAGGAAGCAGTTGCGGTAGAGGGGGCCTGTGTGCAGAGGCTGCAGGCGACGTAGGAGGGTGCATGAGGGGGAAACCCCAATGAACTCGAGGGCTGGGGGACCCGTTGACACCGTTGGCCCAATTCAACTCGAGCTGGGGGCGACAGGTGCAGTGGTGACTTCAGGTATCTGGTTTTGGTGGTTCCGGAGACCTCAGAGTCTTTCCTTCAGAGTTTCTGTGGGATGTAGGAGAACAGGTCCGCTATTCACAGGAGGTCTTGGGTCTGTATCAAAGGCAGGCAGTCCTCCCAAGTTTCTGGAGTCAACAGTTGCAGGACGAGTCGACTTTAGTGCATTTTTCGACGAGGTATGCAGACAGGCTGGCAGGGTTGGTACCAGGCCAGCTGCTTCTTCTCTCCTCTCTGCTTTTGCGGCTCTTCGGTTTCCACTCTCTTCTTATGTCATCTGGATCTGCTACTCTGGTGCCAGAGGCTTCCCTAAATACTAAATTTAGGGGCATTAGGGGAGGGCAGGGCAGTGGCTAATGGGCTACTGACTCTTAGGGTCACTAAGCCTCCTGTATTACCATTTTCTGGGGGAAGTGTGCCTTACCATGTCCCAGAACTCCCAAGTATGCCATCACAAAGATGGCTACTTCTCAAAAATTGTGTCAAGCTCACTGTAGCCCACCTTAGGGGTAGTACAAGCCTAGAGGTGGCATGCCTACCTGACTAGCTAATTTTCCTACCTGTCCAGGTGCCAAGGGGGCTCTGGACAAAGAGGGACGACTTCCTCTCCAGTGAGGGGAGCCAGATTTGCATTCCAAAGACAGCAGCTCTTTGAAGCTTGCCAACCTAAGGAGGCTTATCAGCAGGTCATCCCATGGGTGGGGGTATTACACCCTCTTATCGGACAGGCTCTTGTTCTGGGTATCCCAAGAGCAGAGGCCTTCACCCTAGGAGGTCAGAACAGTGCCTCGGGTGGCATGCTGGCAAAAAACAGTCAGTGAGCATAACACAACAGAGGCAGGTAGGTTTTCAGGAGGCACATCTAAGGTGCCCTCTGGGTGCATATATTGGTAAATCCAATACTGGGATCGTCGTGAGTTCACCAATACAAAATGTTTGATATCAAACATCCCTATCTTCAGTGAAGCCATCATGTAGCTGGGGAACTTGTTTTCACCAGTGTCCAGCACATGTTTTAAATGGCTTCTCTTTTCACTTATACAGACAGTAAAAGGACTGAACAGCACAGGGGCATAGCTGCTCATGCACGTATGCCTTCACATGTAATATTCAGCACCCTGCCATAGGGCTGCCAGGCCTGCTGTAGGGGTGACGTATAAATATTACATGCAGTGTTAGGGGACACAGCAAACAGGTATGTGTGCTATGTCGTGTTTTCACTTTTGTCTGCACAAAGACACTCAGCTTGCAATGGCATTCTTGTATGTGCTTGATGAGGGATCGCTTAGGGTTGCTGTTAGAAATGGGGGTCTCTAGTTGGCAGTGGTATGAACCCTGTCCATGTAGGGACCCTTCCTTCTAGTCAGGATAAGGGTATTACACACCTAAAATAACTCCTGCTCGCCCCCTTGGTAGCTTTACACAATCAGTCAGGCTTATCTCAGAGGGAATGTGTAAAATATTTGTACATAGCACACACAGTAACACAGTGAAAACACTACAAATGGACACCACACCAGTTTAGAAAAGTGAAGTATCTTTATCTAAATTTAACAAGAGCAAAATGACAAAAATCCAACATACAGAACTCAAAATATGACTTAAAAGCTATCAAGCAATTCTGTCCGCAAGAAAACTATGGATGTGTGATTTTTACACAAAATATCTAAAATCCTTAAAAACCCACAAGGCAAAACAGCCGCAGAGGAGGTAAGCGTTGGAAAACACAGGAATGCGTCAGTTCCCGAGTTCTAGGGGACGTGATGCAACAGTTTTGCTGTACGTAGGAGAAGTAATGCATCGAATCCGGATTGTATGGGGAAGTGATGCATCAATTAGAAGACGGTTCTGGTCTGCGGGTGCTGCGTCGGAAAAACTTGCCGCACATGTGCGATGCGTGGAAATCCGGAACGCACTGTTGGTTGATGCAGAGACAGGCAAACAGGCGCTGCGTCGATTTCTTCAGCCGCTGTCCAGCGTTTCGTCCTTTCCTTTAGCCACACAGCAGGGCCTGCAGCAAGACCTGCGTAGGGATACTTCAAAGGATTTTCTTTGTAGTGCACAAGCTCTTGTCCTGCCTTGTCTTGGCTCCAGACAAACTCCAGTGGGGGCGAAGACCGCATTGTGAAAGGCCAAGCACTGTCCTATTCTGGTGCAGGTGACAGCTTCTCTCACCACTCTAGCTCAGGAAGGCCCATCAGTCTGGTGATGGCCTATCAGCATATGCAGGGCACACCTCCGTTCCCTTTGTGTGAGTGTCTAGAGGGATTGCACAAACAGCCCCTCTCAGGCTAAAACCAGGCTTTGATTCTACAAGCAGGTGGAGGCACACAAAAAAATGCCCACTTTCTAAAAGTTGTACAAAAGGGGGTGGTGATGGACCGCTTTTGGCCGCCATAAGTGTGGCAGGGTATGCTCAGACGTGAGTCCCTTGCTCACTTTGCCACTGGATTCAAGCAAGCCGGGCTGAAGACGGCTGGAATGCCAGAAACCGGTCCTCGGAAGCTTGTTTCCGGTCCAGGGAAGACATGGCTTGGCAGTTCGGGCTGAACTGTTCCCATGAGGCACAGGGTCAGACTGATTTGCATATAGCCATGTCTGAACTGGGGTGGCAGAGTGGGCTAAAGAACGGTGATGGATTAAACCCAGATCTTTTGACTGGTGTGAGTGTTTGATTGATTCAGATGCTCCGTCCATCACCACCCCCTTTTGTACCACTTTTGGCCGCCATAAGTGTGGCAGGGTATGCTCAGACGTGAGTCCCTTGCTGACTTTGCCACCGGATTCAAGCAAACCGGGCTGAAGACGGCTGGAATGCCAGAAACGGGTCCTCGGAAGCTTGTTTCCGGTCCAGGGAAGACATGGCTTGGCAGTTCGGGCTG
Source organism: Lissotriton vulgaris (assembly GCF_964263255.1). Lineage (NCBI taxonomy): Eukaryota > Metazoa > Chordata > Amphibia > Caudata > Salamandridae > Lissotriton > Lissotriton vulgaris. Next base: position 1,901,879,302 of record NC_141693.1, read on the forward strand.
GACTGTTCCCATGAGGCACAGGGTCAGACTGATTTGCATATAGCCATGTCTGAACTGGGGTGGCAGAGTGGGCTAAAGAACGGTGATGGATTAAACCCAGATCTTTTGACTGGGTGTGAGTGTTTGATTGATTCAGATGCTCCGTCCATCACCACCCCCTTTTGTACCGCTTTTGGCCGCCATAAGTGTGGCAGGGTATGCTCAGACGTGAGTCCCTTGCTCACTTTGCCACTGGATTCAAGCAAGCCGGGCTGAAGATGGCTGGAATGCCAGAAACCAGTCCTCGGAAGCTTGTTTCCGGTCCAGGGAAGACATGGCTTGGCAGTTCCCGCTGGACTGTTCCCATGAGGCACAGGGTCAGACTGATTTGTATATAGCCATGGATGTCTGAGCTGGGGTGGCAGAGTGGGCCAAAGAACGGTGATGGATTAAACCCAGATCTTTTGACTGGGTGTGAGTGTTTGATTGATTCAGATGCTCCGTCCATCACCACCCCCTTTTGTACCGCTTTTGGCCGCCATAAGTGTGGCAGGGTATGCTCAGACGTGAGTCCCTTGCTCACTTTGCCACTGGATTCAAGAAAGCCGGGCTGAAGACGGATGGAATGCCAGAAACCGGTCCTCCGAAACTTGTTTCCGGTACAGGGAAGACATGGCTTGGCAGTTCGGGCTGGACTGTTCCCATGAGGCCCAGGGCCAGACTGATTTGCATATAGCCATGTCTGAACTGGGGTGGTAGAGTGGGCTAAAGAACGGTGATGGATTAAACCCAGATCTTTTGACTGGGTGTGGGTGTTTGATTGATTCAGATGCTCCGTCCATCACCACCACCTTTTGTGCCGCTTTTGGCCGCCATAGGTGTGGCAGGGTATGCTCAGACGTGAGTCCCTTGCTCACTTTGCCACTGGATTCAAGCAAGCCGGGCTGAAGACGGCTGGAATGCCAGAAACCGGTCCTTGGAAGCTTGTTTCCGGTCCAGGGAAGACATGGCTTGACAATTCGGGCTGGACTGTTCCCATGAGGCACAGGGTCAGACTGATTTGCATATAGCCATGTCTGTACTGGGGTGGCAGAGTGGGCTAAAGAACTGTGATGGATTAAACCCAGATATTTTGACTGGGTGTGAGTGTTTGATTGATTCAGATGCTCCGTCCATCACCACCCCCTTTTGTACCGCTTTTGGCCGCCATAAGTGTGGCAGGGTATGCTCAGACGTGAGTCCCTTGCTCACTTTGTCACTGGATTCAAGCAAGCCGGGCTGAAGACGGCTGGAATGCCAGAAACCGGTCCTCGGAAGCTTGTTTCCGGTCCAGGGAAGACATGGCTTGGCAGTTCGGGCTGGGCTGTTCCCATGAGGCACAGGGTCAGACTAATTTGCATGTAGCCATGTCTGAACTGGGGTGGCAGAGTGGGCTAAAGAACGGTGATAGATTAAACCCAGATCTTTTGACTGGGTGTGAGTGTTTGATTGATTCAGATGCTCCGTCCATCACCACCCCCCCCCCCCTTTGTACAGCTTTTGGCTGCCATAAGTGTGGCAGGGTATGCTCAGACGTGAGTCCCTTGCTCACTTTGCCACTGGATTCAAGCAAGCCGAGCTGAAGACGGCTGGAATGCCAGAAACCGGTCCTCGGAAGCTTGTTTCCGGTCCAGGGAAGACATGGCTGGCAGTCGGGCTGGACTGTTCCCATGAGGCACAGGGTCAGACTGATTTGCATATAGCCATGTCTGAACTGGGGTGGCAGAGTGGGCTAAAGAACGGTGATGGATTAAACCCAGATCTTTTGACTGGGTGTGAGTGTTTGATTGATTCAGATGCTCCGTCCATCACCACCCCCTTTTGTACCACTTTCTAAAAGTGGCTTTTTCAAACACACTATTTAAAAAACATCTTTGCTAAAAGATATGTTTTTAAACCCTGAGCACAGAAAGCCCAAACTCCAAATCTCTAGCTGCTCCCAACTGAAAGTTACACTTGTAAGATGTTACAAGGCAGCTCTAATGATAGTCTATTGGGGACCTATCCTTGCTATAGTGAAAAACAAAACTGGCAGTATTTCACCATCAGTACATGTAAAACACAACAGAGCATGTCCAACCTTTTACATAACCTGCACCTTGCCCATTGGGGTACCTTGGGCCTACCTTATGGTTGCCTTACATGTAGTAAAAGGGAAGGTTAGAGCTTGGCAAGTGGGTGCACTAGGCAGGTTGACATGGCAGTTTAAAACTGTCGTCATGAACACTGCAATGGTAGGCTTGAGACAAGTTTGCAGGGCTACTCCTGTCGGTGGCACACCCAGTGCTGCAGGCCACTAGTAGCATTTGATTCACAGGTCCTGGGCACACGTAGTGTACTTTACTAGGGACTTACCAGTAAATCAGATATGTCAATCATGTATAGTCTCAGCCCTCTTAAGCTCCTCATCTAGCTTTCTCAGTCTTTGGTCTCAAGCATGAATATTGCTCTTTTCCTTGCAAACCAATCTTTCCCACAATGTTTCCTTCTCAGGGTTACTGTGCTCTTGGTATTCTGGCTGGGGATCCTCCCATTCAGATTCCTCCTCAGAGTCATCTGGGAGTGTTGCTTCCCAGCATTCTAATTCATAGCGGAACAGGACTACTTGAAAATCCTCCCTTCTGGACCTTTCCTTCACAGCCAGCCCCCTTTCTTTGCAGAAAACCTTTATCGCCTTCATTGTATAGATGTACAGGTGCCAGAAGTCAAGTTCCATTCTGCCATGGCCTCACAGGTGCATTAACTAACCAGAGTTCCAAGTATCAACAAGACCCAGAAGGCAAACAAATTAAAAACAGTATGTGGTTGTGTAATAGTCTGCACCCAGTAGTAATGTACAGTGATCATTGTATGTCAAGTACAAACACAAGTCCTATCCTCACTGCTGACCACCAGTGTTAGAAATGGAGGTCTCTAGTTGGCAGTGGTATGCACCCTGTACAAGTAGGGACCCTTGCTTCTAGTCAGGGTAAGGGAATTACAACCTAAGATAACCCCTGCTCACCTCCTTGGTAGCTTGGCACGAACAGTCAGGCTTATCTCAGAGGCAATGTGTAAAGTATTTGCACATATCACACACAGTAACACAGTAAAAACACTACAAATGGACACCATAACAGTTTGGAAAAATAAAGTATCTTTATCTAAACGAAACAAGAACAAAAAAAATCCAACATTCAGAACTCAAAATATGAGTTTTAAAAGTTTTCAAGCAGTTTGTCCATAGAAAACTATGGATGCCTGATTTTTACACAAAGTACCTCAAATGCGTCAAAACCCAGAAGGCAAAATCAGTGCTGCAGGCCCACTAGTAGCATTTGATTTACAGGCCCTGGGCATGCATAGTGATCTTTACTAGGGACTTACCAGTAAATCAGATATGTCTATCATGGATAACCAATCAGAATCACCATTGTTTCAAACAGCATATGCCCTTTAGCACTATTCAGCAGTGGTAAAGTGCCCAGATTCATAAAGCTAAAAAAAAACAGGGTCAGAAAAATAGGAAGCAAAATGTTTGGGGATAACCCTGCAAAAAGGGCTAGGTCCAACAGTGGTACCATTCGTGCTGCAGCCCTTAGGAACCCTCTTTAGTACCACAGGCCCTAGGTACCAGGGGTACCATTTACTAGGGACTTTCAGAGATCGCTAAAGGTTTTCCCAATTGGGGGGAAAAATTGTACAGTTTTGTAAAAGAGCTCTGGCAGTGGGAATCTGGTTAGCAGAAACCCAGTGCACTTTCAGTCAAAACTACATCATTTACCAGGCAAAAAGTTGGGGTGACCATGTCAAAAAGAGCTACTTTCCTACAGAAATAGTGTAGCAGAAGGGTAACAAATGGAAAGCGACCCAAGATAACCGAATTGCATCCCCTTCCTTACCCTGTCATGTCACCTCTACAACTTTTAGAGCACAGCAACGAGTTCCATTTTTCTTGTGTGCAGCAGACAACGGAAGGAAAGACTCCATTGCAGTGCACATGAATTTGCCTGCGTTGCTTGTCTTTGGCAAGGGGCATTTACTGTATCCTGTCACCATAACTACGGTAATCGCAACTGGTAGAAATGAATGTCGTGGGGTTGACCCGTACATTTACACAGTGCTGAGTTGGCATGGGCTTCTTAGAAGTTTAAACACAATTTCTCCTTTCCTGCTCTGCTTTGCACACAACACTCTCTTGCGCTAATGTTTAGAGAAACATGAAGTATTTCGCTTCACATGAGCATAACTTGTTTTGCTGTATTTGTAGCCTGCTTCAATAGTTTAGTCTGTACAGTATCAGCCGAGACCGTCAAGGTTATCTTACACACTGAGGTTGTTGTTCTAACTGATCAGCGCACGCTCTAGACAAAACACATATGCAGCTGTGGCCAGGTCTGATTTTGGCGCGTTTAATAATGCACTGCGTAGGCATTTGAACATCCGAATGCTTAGAGCTCATGGAGAAACTGATGTGTTCCACTTCTGCTAATTACCAAAGGTATGGGGCCGCCTATGCAAGCCTATGAGACCTTCTATTATTTATAATATAACCTACTAGCAAGGGAGGGTGAAATCTAGGTGTATATTCAACCTGTTTCCATTTAGCATTATAACATGCTTTCTCCCTTTGTATTTTATGGAATAGTAACCATGCTGACAACCTTGCTTCTAATAATAAGTTTACTCGTATTAGCTAAGGTGCTGCACCTGAGATCACTGCGTTCAAAATAAACATTTCAAACTTGCTCGTGTCTCATTTACTCCTTGTTTTGGAATGGTATGAGAGTGTAACGAAAGAGTGTTCTTGTTGTCCACTTTACCTGAGGAACCCTAAGTCATATGTTCTGGGATGACTAATCATTGGTGTATTTTGCTTTAGGACGAGAAACCAATGAGTCACTGATGCTGGTCTGGTAGGGTATTCTAGGCACTAAGGTGAGTTTTGGCACACCCTGATTCACTGAGGTCCTGGGTCTCTATGCACAGTTCTGTATAGGAACGGAATCCCTGCTACATGGCGCCCAACATTTGGTCGTATTTACAAGACGCTTGAGTAGTGCTCCTATCAGTCCTTAACCCCCTCACTATTGTTTCCGGTTAACAGTGGTGACGGATAAACTTACCTATAGTTACATAGGTCTTTTCAAGCTTGAATCTATCAAAACGGTTTCTTTTGGATTACTACCCAGTAGTGCTACAAAGCTTTGCCTTGTACCACTTTCTTTCTGTGTCGAAATGGTCGACGTCGCTGTAGATATACCGCTGCATAGTCGCATTGCGGTACACAATCATTTACAGACATATAATGTCCCGTTGGAAGGCATGTCTGTAATCATGGTTGTGAGTGCAAAAGTAGCTTACCCTTATGGGATTTTTTACTCATGGGTGACTTTTCCTGCAATTAATGCGGCTTCCGGTGTGTTTCACACTTACACTCACACAGTCGTGCCTAATGATTATGTTCCATATCGGACACAGGAGGTTCCGATTAATGCTTGGCAGCATCGCGTTTGGTTTAATGGCGCCCTACCCCACTCTTTGTTTGCACCTAGATTAGGTCCTTTGTCCATTCCAGGCGCTACTTGGCCTGTTTTGGCTGGATTTACACCGCATCCTCAGGCAGGAGCGGTTCAGGTTGCTGATTTAAGGTGCCTACATACGGTCGCAGTTGCGGTCATTAGGGCATTAGTACAATACATAAGTCGCAATCTCCAGGGCGGGGCCCCTGGGGCTGCGGCGCTTCCAGAGGGACCTGGCGGAATTAAGCTTAGTCCTGTGATGGTTAATGCAGTGATGGGCAAGTGTCCCCAAGATAAGGATGATATGCCTTTCTGGCTTGCCGAGAAGTTTGACCAACTGGAAGCAGTCTTTCCAAATACTACTCCTGCAGAAAAACACAGGATTCTTACAATTTGTTTTACCCAAGGACTTGGTGCCTGAAGCCGGTGACTGCGAGTCATGGGGTAAGATCTTTGTGGCAGTATGTACGAGGTGCTTCGGCACTCCATCAATTACTGTCCTGCCGACGGTCATTAAACTTGTTCAAGATGAACATGGACCTGAGGCTGCGGTTGAATTGGGGATGAGGCTCTGCAGCACGTTTGACGTAGTTTCTGATCTCGTCCTTGCTAATGTCAAGGGAGATGCGGTAAGCTTTCAGGTTTTTAATGCTTTGCAGGCTGTTCCCGATGCCGATAAACCCCGGCAGTTACCGAGAATTATTACGGTGGCTTATAAGACTGTGGGCCGTAATAGTTTAGGTGTCAAGCCGTTCTCTACTAAAGAGAAGAAACAAACACAGGCAGCTAAATCTGATAATACAGAGCAGCCTAAATCTCAGAAACAAAATTGGAATAAGAACAAAAAACAGGGTAAGCAACAACAGAAAAAGGAGTCACGTCCTGCATCACCCGTTCCTGCATCTACTGAGCGCGTGTATGATTTGCGCAACCGCACTACGATTAAGTCACTTGATCGACTTCAGGTTTCTGATCAACGTTCTCCTCGTTCTTCACAGGACACATCGGCCTCATCAACCGGTGGTGGAGGAGGCGGCAGAGGCCGGGGTGGCCAGCAGAATCGCGACCAGCCCCGCCCGAAAGATGTAAACGGCAAGCAGGACGATTCGACACCGAAAAGGCCCCAGTTTCAGAAAAAGAAAGTTGCCGCTTTAACAGTGAGATATGCCACAGATAGTGAGAACGCAGCTTCGGAATCTGACATGGGCTCTGACGCTGTTGGACAGCGCAGTGGAGATTACCATAATTCGCGAGACCCTGCGTCCACTACTGAAGGTGACAGCGACTGATCAATATGTTGTTGTGGAGACAGCTGACACTAGAGTAGCACCCCCTGATCGGCTTTTTGAGATTAAACTTTTAAATGAGGGAGACGTACAACGTACCATAAAAGGGGTATTTTGGGAAAATCTTACAACTACCTATGATATTTTGTTAGCGGAGGCTGACTGGCCCCCACCTTTTGTTCTCGCTGCTCCGAGAGGGGAGGAGGTAATCCTCCCTAGTTTCACGAACACTGTGACGAGGGCGCATGCGCTGACTTTTGCAAAAGAGTGGGCTAAGGCGCTAGCGCCGGCGTTGTACCGTACTCACTGTGGCTGGGGTAAATTCTCCCCCGCCATGAGATACTCTTATGGTCTATGCCACAGCTTCCACCTCAATATCCCATACGACGGGAGGCGAAAGCCTCTGTTGCGGAAATCCTTGACCAATTGGAATATGAAGGAGTTATTGAAACTTGTGTGTGTCAGATGAATAATCCACTTTTTACTGTGCCCAAGCCTGACGGTTCGTACCGTTTGGTATTGGATTACCGGCATTTAGACTCACATTGCCATACCTGTGCAGTACAGAATACCCACGGCTCTACTTTAGTGGATGGTCTTGTGCGAAAGAGGTTTAAAACCACACTTGACATATCCAGCGGTTTCTTTGCCCACAACTTGTCTGACTTGAGTTCCCAATGAACGAGTTTTACCTGTGGCGGCAAACATCGCCAATACAATCGCTTACCTAATGGCTATAAAAACCGGGTGTGTCTGCTGCCCGCATAGTTTCTCTGTTAGAGAGATTCGATCCGGATGCGTGTTCATATGTGGATGACATTTATCTCACAGACGGGGAATTTTTGAAACATCTGAGTTGAGTCGACCACATAATTTGTTGTTTTGCGGAATTCGGATACAAATTCAACTTTGCAAAGTCTCACATTGCATAGTACACAGTGTTGTTCCTGGGCTATGAGCTCAATAATGAAGGTAAAGGATTGGCTCCTCACTTCTTGGAGAAATGCGCTCAATTGCGCGCTCTGACAACTCTGAAGAAATTACAATCTTTGCTGGGTTTCCTGAATTTCGGGCTTACCTATATACCTGATTATGCCCAGCGTATCAAGCCATTGTATGCTTTGATACAACCTACTTTTACCAAATCGTGCTGGCTGCCAGAACATTCAGGCCTTTTGCAATCATTGGAGGCTGATCTTCTAGAATCTAAATTCTTGCTGACTCGTGATAACCACACCAACCTGGTGATAAGAATCGTCCCTGGGGAGGTGGGTTTCACGTACCTTACTTTTAATGAAGATGACACAGTACCTATCACTTACACGTCACACTTGTACACTTCGGCTGAATTGCGGTTTTCCGCTGTGGAAAAACTTTTGACAGCAGTGCAAATGGCGATTCTGATGGAACGTGCACTGTCGTAGGGAAAATGCATGTTGGTTGTTACCCCGTATCCTGCCTTAGAGGCAGTCACGAAAGCCAGTGTACCAAATTCTAAAGCTTTGCACCCACGGTGGATACAATGGGCCACATCTTTGACGTCTCCAGATGTCACCTTTATTTTTGATGCCTCCTTGCAGTCTCAAGAGTATTTACAGTATGAATTTGTTTATCCTGCTCCTTTGACTATGCGCCCATTGGAGGATTTCCATTGTATCATTTACACTGACGGTTCTGCGCAAGTTACGCATGGGTCAAGGCACGCGTATGTCTCAGCCTGCGCTATTGTGGTGGGTACCATGGTAGATGGAGAGTTCAAGTCCGATGTCGTGCAAACGCAGACATTGGGGGACTGTACCGCACAATTGGCAGAGCTCTATGCTCTTTTGCTTGCATTGGAGTACGCAGATCCTGGTGTGACTACTCTTATTTGTGAGTGACTCTTTTTACTGTGTACAATCTTACAATGACAATCTGGACTCGAAATGAGTATCAAGATTCCAAGGGTAGCACAATAAACATAAAATGATCTGGGTCCGAGTGGCGGAACTTAAAGAGCCGTTGCCACTCGCGTATGGAATTCATACTCTTGGTCATCAGCGTTTGGGAGTTCACGCTGTGGGCAATACTCTGGCGGATGAAGCCGCTACATCAGCAGTATCGACAAGTTTGGTTGCAGCAGTTACACGTTCCAAAAGTAAGATGATGATGACATCTTGGCAGCTATTGCCGCTATTGTGAAGGGAAGTGAAATTGCTGAGCGATTTCCTTCGAAGTATACATATCACTTAAGTCCAGAAAAGTTCCTTATGTGAAAATACCGGACGTTGGTGACAGGTTGATTCCCAACGCGGACCGCATGCCCTCGCTGATTACAGCTGTGCATGAAGGTGTTGTGTCCGCGCATGCAGGCGTTTTGGCTACTGTAACTCAGCCACAACTTCGCTTCTGGTGGCGGGGACTGTACAAACAGACGCGAGATTATGTCCTTCAATGTGACATTTGTCAGCAGATCAAGCCTTCGACTGCTGCGCGTCCGCCACAGACTTAGTTGTACATTTCTAATAGACCACTTGGGTGTGTTTATTTGGATCACTGCGGTCCTTTTTCTTCTGATACTGCGTATAAGTACATCTTAGTTGCAGTTGATTCTTGCACACGCTTTGTTTGGGTGTGGCCACACTGCAGCGTTGATTCATGGATTGTCATCAGAGACTTGCGTATCTTTGTGGGAATTTTTGCCTGTGGCACCTTCCATTCTGATCAGGGTCCAGCATTCGCCTCTAAGGCGTACAAGGATGCAATTAGGTCGTTGGGGGTACAAGTCAAATTTTCGTCTCCATACCGGCCTGAGGGTAATAGTGTTGTGGAGCGAATGAACCGTGATTTAAAGCAGTCATTGACAGCCCGAGTTATAGGCACTGGCAGGATTTGGCTGGCCCATCTCGATGGCGTACAGCGTGCACTTAATAATCTCCCTAGGTCTCTGGGTGGGCGGATCCCATACGAAATGCTCTTTGGTATCAAAATGTTTGTCCCGGACCTTGAAGGTCTAGACCGCATGGCGGTCACTGTATCCTTTGACGTAGATGAACACTGTCATGCCTTGCAGAATCTACAAAAGACCAGAGACAGTCTAGCAAAGGAACACATGCCCTCCACGTCTGATGCTGTGGAGTTGCAGATCCCGGTAGTTGGCTGGCTACCCCGAGTCGGAGAACTTGTCAGAGAGAAGATCGAGAACAAGAAAGAATTTGGCCCCTCATATCGAGCTCCAGTTCTTGTACTTGGTGTGCAGGGCACAAGAACAGTCATTTTACCTCCTCTTCCAGGTCGTAAAGAAAAGAAGTACATCTCCATTGACAATGTCAAACTACACAGAGTAGCCGATTCTTCTTAGCATGGCACCTGCAGTCTCGGGTCCGTCACTGCAAAGGAATTCTCTTTTGGTTCCGGCTCCTAGGGAACAGGCCTGGTGTTGCTATCAAGATGCCTGCAATATCAAGTCCTTTATTGACTAACATTTCTGATTCTATTATTGATGATCCTGAATATACGTATCCAGCTAAATTATCAATTGCTGATTTGCCAACAAGAGTGGTCAATGAGTCCAGATTTTCATTTGACACTAACTCTTCCACATCCAGGTCCCCTTCTAGACTTTCTGTTTTGGTGCATTTATTTAAAGAAAATGTTTTGATTGCCCCTTGGACTTACATCTGGCTAGTCCTTTTTTTCGATTTTTTTGTTCATGTCGATTGGATTTGTGGTGTATTTTGTCCGCCTTGTGAATGGCCACTACGTTGAGGAAAGAACTGTGATTTGTCATACTAATGGAACTTTGGCTCCCCATTCTTCATCTAGCGTCCACAGATTCTGCAGAAATGTAGACTTTGTGAATATTACTGCTTCTTCTGTTTTAGATGGCATTGTGTTGGACGCAGTTAAATTTCAGATTCATGGTCCTACAGAGGTTATTAATGTCCCAAATGTTCTTAGGGTTTCCATGGGAGATGTGATTAAGCAAAATATTTGTTCAGATGATTGGGATGTTCATGCCATAGAGGGGTTATTTTCAGATTTGAAATACTATGCTGCCTTTGATGCTGAAGATTTATATTTGGATTCTGCTAATTATGGGGATTTGTACTGTTATCAGCACTTTGGCAATCACTACCTGCATAAGGCGAACACTAGAAGAAATGTAGTTAAATATACCCAATGGGAACATTGACCCGCCCCTGTAGAAGGCAGCTCTAGTACTCTTTTGAAGGGATTCACATATTTTACTGATTTCAATCAGTCTAATCAACACGTGTTTTATTTTAAGTTATAGGAAAAGTCCTCTTCCAAAGTTAGACTTACTCACACTAAGTTGTTATACTCCAAGTCCTTTCTTGATCAATTGGCAATAGGGGTCTATGAATTGTGGAAAGACACTATAGATCTAAAATATGTTTGGGGTTCTAGAAGTTGGCAAGTGCAAGGCACTGAGGCTTTGCACCGTGCAAGTCTCATCCCGAACCATATGTTGTTTTTGAATTCCAGCATTTCACAAACCACTTGCTTTGGATTGGCTACACCTAAAAAATTAAATGTACCCTCATTTCCTGATCTGGGTGAATATCCGGGTTGGGATAATTTTACTGATTTGTCCATCCGAGAATTGCAGACAATGATGCTGAATTCTTCGTTTAACATTTCCAGCTTAATCCCACAGGTTGGTTGCTTTGGCACAGAAGTGCTACTTCATGTCAACGTCGATTTCTGGGTTTGTCTCCTGGCTATAAGCAAATTAGAGCAGATCCCAGGTATCTGAGTGACCATTCTGTCATGACTTACTCGGTAGGAAAGCTGTGTCAGAATTGGCTCAAACACTCCACTTTGGAATCTGTTAAGATGCATTTATCGAAGCTAACGGAGGATGTTGATCTGAATGTCTTTGTAAAAGGTCCTGATACCGGTAAACCAAAAGATGGATTTATGCTGCTTACAATGAGCTTTGGAAAATGTCTCAGATCGAGGCTGCTTCCAGGTTAAGTGCTATAGATCAAGCTAATTTAGAAAAAGTGCTTGCAGTTGTAGACAATAGCATTAACACCCTTTCTTCCTGCATTTACACATTAGATAATATAGTTTCATCTGTGGTAGATATTGTGCAGGAAGATGTGTCTGTTTTATTTCATGGTCAGAATCAACTGCGTTCCATCATGCAGTTTGCGTGGACTTTGCAAACGGTAAAGGCAGGTCGAGTTCCTTGGGACTACATGAATACGTCTTCCTTGTGCCTTTTAATTTAACAGAGAAACAACAGTTTATGTCAAGCGAAGGATGCAACATTTTCTATGTTACATATTGAAAAGTTAGAACCGTTACCGTTCTCTGTAGCTGAATATAATTTTGCTGTGTGGCTTATTTATGGGTTGATTACGCTCCCTTTCCCGCTTTTCAAATTTGAAAGTTGCATGAAATATTATGCCATAAGCCGTTATGAACCTTTAGGCAGCGCTTATCTCCATGAAGTGTGGTCTCTGTGTTTACATACAGATGCCTGAGGGAGGGTAAAGAGGTTTTTTTGAATGGAGAAGATTAGAATATCCAAATTCATGGCTCTTGCAACCAGAACGCCCCGAATTTAGTGTGTGTTTTAAAAGGTACACCTACACCTGCAATTACACCAACATTTACATTACTGCCAAACGGTAGTTATTTACTATTGAACAATGAGGACTGTTGTGGGATGGTTTCCGGCATTCCTTACATAGTTACCGTCACAGAAAGGGTGGTTTGTTGTAAAACTGTTCCATTCCCTCCTACACATGGGAAGCTGGATGTTTCCATCTGGCCGTCGATTCCGACCTTGAAGGCAGAGTTCAACAAACTGAGTCGAATCAGAGCTCTATTGTCCCAGAAAGAAGTTTTCCTCACATCTGCTCGTGAAACATTTGTCCTTCACATAGCCAACACCCGCACAGAAGTTCAAGCTTTATTGAATTCGGATATGCCCTTGCATTTCGGGGAGTTAATTCATACTGTCTTTAATGCATCTTCGACCACTGGGCTGACTCACTCTTTTAAAGTTGTTAGTAGTGGCCTTGTCACTTCCTTCCATCCTATTTTTTGTGTGTTCCCGGCATTTTTCCATTCTATTTTCTCCAGCGTGTTTGGTGGATTTCCCTTAATGCTTGCTCTGGTAGCTGGTGTGCTTCTGTTACTTTTTTTGCTTAAGAATGGATGCACTTCCTGTAGCTCGCGACAATCAGTCCCGATTGTGGTTGCTGCGCAGCCGAATGCTTAATTTCTATGGAGCGCTGCCTCTCGCCACTTTGAGTGCGGCTTATGGATTATCATTTCGATTTTCCTTTTTTACATGCATTCAGCCTGTCTTTCATTGCCTGAGCTGTGATTTCGACTGGGCTCTGGATTTGTGTCTCTGCAGTACAGTGTCTCCCAATGCAGATTATGATCAGCTGATGAGCCCCTTAGTTGCTCATGAAATGTTCTGTTCTGGCGGAGGGATTATGGCCTTTGCAGCGATGCAAGGAGTCTTGGGACATTGGAATGTATTTACAGCGGCGCATGATTTCTTGGCACGCAGTTACAATGAAGTGAACCCGAGTTGTCCTCTGATGGTACTAAAGGCTCCGGTGATTGAAGAACATGTATGTTAATTTCCTTTACTGAATTGGATGGCTGAACTATTCTCGGATGAGAACAATGACTTCCTATTGGAGGCTGTTGCAACGTATGGTGCATACACGCTGTTGGAGTGAGACTGTGTTATTTTCCACTTTCTTTCTCGACAATTGTCAGGATTTTGACAGTTGTATTTTTTTTCCTCTTGCTTTTTGTATAGGTCAATGAGATTTGATTTGTTTTTTATATTTTTCCAAATTCGGAGTTCATTTCCGTTTTGAAGATTATGATAAATTTGAACTTGAATCTGACTCTTGAACTTGGACTCTGCATTCCTGATTTGATCCCATTAGCTTACACGTGCTCCGTTGGCATGGGCTTCTTAGAAGTTTAAACTCTATTTTTCCTTTCCTGCTCTGCTTTGCACACGACACGCTCTTGCGCTAATGTTTAGAGAAACATGAAGTATTTCGCTTCACATGAGCATAACTTGTTTTGCTGCATTTCTAGGCTGATTCGATAGTTTAGTCTGTACAGTATGAGCTGAGACCGTCAAGGTTATCTTACACACTGAGGTTGTTGTTCTAACTGATCAGCGCATGTTCTAGACATAACACATATGCAGCTGTGGCCAGGTCTGATTTTGGCGCGTTTAATAATGCACTGCGTAGGCATGATTACACACACCGGAGAACATCCGAATGCTGAAAGCTCGTGGAGAAACTGATGTGATCCACTTCTGCTAATTACCAGAGGTATGGGGCCGCCTATGCAAGCCTATGAGACCTTCTATTATTTATAATATAACCTACTAGCAAGGGAGGGTGAAATCTAGGTGCATATTCAACCTGTTTCCATTTAGCATTATAACATGCTTTCTCCCTTTGTATTTTATGGAATAGTAACAATGCTGACAACCTTTCTTCTAATAATATCTTTATTCGTATTAGCTAAGGTGCTGTGCCTGAGATCACGGCGTTAGAAATAAACATTTCAAACGAGCTCGTGTCTCATTTACTCCTTGTTTTGGATTGGTATGAGAGTGTTACGAAAGAGTGTTCTTGTTGTCCACTTTACCTGAGGTCCCCTAAGTCGCATGTTCTTTTTTTTTAGTTCAAAATAAGTTTATTGATTGCATTACAAGGTAGGAATACAGAATATAATTAAAGAGTTATGAGGAAAAACAATAGGGAGAGAGGAAAAGAAGAGAAAACATAGAAATTATATTCAAAATACATTGCAATGTGAAATGAGTAATAGGAAACACAATAAACTAATCATGGGTATCGGAGAGTAAAAAGAAAGGGTACAGTAACTATAAAATGAAAGCAGAGCAAATGCAATTGTAAGTATGCAATAAAACATCTTGGCAGAGAAGAAGGAATGAAAAGGAACATCAAGGGGGTTTGGAAACCTCCTGCTGAGCAGGTTGTGGGCGGAAGGAATGAGTTGTGCATTTATCTAAATACATCGTAACAGGAAGCCATAACTCAGTACGCTTGGTTGCCAACTGGGCAAGAAAAACAAAAGCAGTATCAAGTCTATGATTGTGACAAACATTATACCACCATGCTTTAAAAGTAATATTAGAAGAAGACTTCCAATTAATAGTAATTTGTTGAAATGCAAAAGCTAGTAATAATTCAACAATACCAACATGAAGATCAATCTTATCCCAACAAGGGGAGAGACTACCCAAAAAGATATGAGTAGGGGAAAATGGAACACTAGTGCAAAAAATAACATTAATTTGTGCCCAAACTTGTAACCAGAAGGCGTGAACATTTTTGCAAAGGAATAGCATGTGAAATAAAGTGGCATTAGGCAGAGAGCAAGACCAGCATGTATCTGGAGTGGTAGGGAAACGCTTGTGAAGAGTAGAAGGAGTGTTAAGCAAGCGGTTATATATAAAAAATATAGATTGCGTTAAAGATGCAGCCCTGGAAGTTTTACGAATCTTAGTCCAAATCTTGTCCCAAAGAGCTATTGGCCATGATAAGGAAAAATCATTCTCCCAAAGCTCCTCTATTTTGGATTTTGGTCTGGGAAATGTATGTGTATGGAGGTGTTTGTAAATGACAGAGGCTTTAGGAAGGGCTTGTAAGATAGAATGAAGGCGAGAAATGGGATCAGGTGAGATGGGGGAAGGAGTAGACTTGGATAGTCTATTATAAGTTTCCATGACCGTTGATTTAAGGAGGAGGTATTTGGGAGCAAATGAGAGGGGCAAATCAAAAGTGAGACGAAGAGCATGAAAAGGCAAAAAGGTAGAATGTGAGAATAATTGTGATATCCAAAGCAAACCTTTGGTTCTCCAGGATTTCCAGTAAAAGGGCTTACCTCGGAGTAGAAGGTATTTATTGTGCCAAATAGTGGATGAAAGGAAATCGGCAACATTTACGGGAGGGGGGATTAGAGGATAAGAGGAGTTTAAGAGTGAATTTATGAATAGGAGTAGGAATTGAGGAAGGCTTGCGCGAAAAGGAAATGTACTCAGCAAAAGAGAAAGGGGAAAGGAACAGGCGTTCAACCTTAGTCCACAGAGGGCAAGGGGAATCTGGATCTTGGAGCCAAAAGGAAGACTGACGTAATAAAAAAGCCTTATGATAAGCCGCAAAGTTTGGAAAATTAACTCCACCTTCAGAAGCGGGGCGAATAAGTTTAGCAAGCGAAATTCTGGGTTTATTATTATGCCATAAAAAGGAAGACAGGACTGAGTTAATTTTCTTTAAAAACTTAACTGGAATAGAAATGGGGATATTGGAGAGGGTATAAAGAACAATAGGGGAAGGCATAATTTTAATAGTATCTAAGCGACCCCACCAAGACAGATAGAGAGGATGCCACTTAGCTGTAAGGTCGGATAATTTCTGAATACATTTAGTAAGGCAAAGGGAAACAGTTTCAGGGATGGAAGGGGTAATATGTAATCCTAAATATTTAATATGAGAGGAACTCCAGGTGAAGTTTGAGACACTAAAATCCGGTTTAAAGGTGAATTTCGTCAAGGGAAGGATCTCGCATTTCTCATGGTTAAGTTTATAACCAGAAATTGAGGAATAGGCCCGTACTTCCTCCAAGAAAGCGGGGATGGAGACCGTAGGGTTCGAGATGAAAA
This sequence comes from Lissotriton vulgaris, assembly GCF_964263255.1. Lineage (NCBI taxonomy): Eukaryota > Metazoa > Chordata > Amphibia > Caudata > Salamandridae > Lissotriton > Lissotriton vulgaris. The sequence continues at coordinate 1,901,895,801 of NC_141693.1, forward strand.
GTAATATGTCATCTGCATAAGCAGCAAGTTTGATGGAGAGATCTTTGGTCTGAAGGCCGTGGATATTGGGATTTTGGCGTAGTCTAGACAAAAAGGGTTCTAAAGCAAGGTTGAAAAGAAAAGGTGAGAGAGGACATCCTTGGCGAACGCCTCTGCCAAGGTCAAAATAAGGAGAAATTTGGCCATTAGCGTAAACTGCAGCTCGTGGATGAGAATACAATAGTGAGATTAGGGAGATAAAATTAGGGCCAAACCCGAACCATCTAAGAGTTTGAAAGAGATAAGGCCATTCGACCCTATCAAACGCTTTCTCAGCGTCCAAGGCTATCGCCGCGAGGGGATGTTGATGGTGGGAGGATTTTGTTAAAATGTTAAATAAAAGTCTGGTATTGTCGGTAATGTAACGACCTTTAACAAAGCCTGATTGTTCTTCACCTAAGATGTCAGGGAGCAAATGGTCCAATCTTAACGCTAGTGATTTGGCAAAATGTTTATAGTCGATATTGACCAGGGAGATAGGTCTATAGTTTTTGCAATATTGGAAGTCTTTTCCGGGTTTGGGTATTAAACAGATGTGTGCGTCTGAAAAGGTTCCTGAGGAAGTACCCAATTCAGCAAAAGAGTGGAGAAGGGAATGGAGCTTTGGAATCAATAATTTGGAGAAGTGGAGATAAAATTCAACGGTAAAACCATCTGGGCCAGGAGCTTTGTTAAGTTTAAGACGTTGGAGGGCAGTGAGCAATTCTTTCTGTGAAATGTCAGATTCCAAGGAGGAGAGGTCAGGAGGGAAAGGTGTGGGTGTTTGAATGGTGGAAAAGAAGTGAGTGAGAGATTGAGGAGAAGATTGGGTGTCAGAAGTATATAAGGTCTCATAAAATTGGGAAAATGTAGCACCGAGCTGGTTCTCACCCGTGGTTCATCCAGCCCCTGGAACTCCCTCTTCTGGCCCCCCTCTCTTGGTCCCGCACCGTCCCCCTCAACCACGGTCAAAACACTGGGTGTCAAAATGAATAATCAGCTCACCCTCCATTCACAAATCAGTTCCGTGGTCTCCTCCTGTTTCCTCACTCTCCGAACCATCCGCTCTGTCTCCCGCTTCTTCTCCCCCCAGGCACTAAAGATTATCATGGCCGCCCTGGTGATATTGCGACTGGACTACGCTAACGCTCTCTATCATGGCATCCCAGCGTATAGCCTGCGTAGACTCCTGACCATTCAGAACCAGGCGGCCCGGCTGGTCTATGGCCTCCCACGTTATCACCACACCGCCCCCCTTCTCAGGGAGCTTCACTGGCTCCCCGTAAAAGAACGCTCCCTTTTCAAGACCGGCTGCATGGTCTTCCAGGCCCGCCAGGGCACTGCCCCCGCCTTCATCTCTTCATTAATAAAACCTTATGTCCCCGCAAGAGAGCTTCGGTCTTCCTCTAAGTCCCTTCTTCAGATCCCACGCTTCACACGAAAAAAGTGGGGTGGGTCCAATTTTTCCACCCTGGCTCCAACATTCTGTAACTCACTCCCTGACCATCTCCGTTCTGCTACCCAGTATCTCTCCTTTCGCAGAGACCTGAAAACTTTCCTCTTCAGTCAGGCCTTCCCCGCTTAAATTCTCCTTACCTTTCCCTCTGGTCTTTTCCCTCAGCTGCCGAACCCCCCTAGCGCCAAGAAACCGCAAGGTGTACGCTGCGCTCTAGAAATGTTTTAAATTAGAAATTAAATTAGAAATTAGCAAGAATATCGGCATCCTTATGTTGTAAGTGTGCATTAGTGTTATAAACCGATTCAATGTTCACCTTATTATGCTTGACCTTTAAGTAATTAGCAAGAATTTTCCCAGCTTTATTTCTACCACCATAAAATTTGGCACTTGACTTAAGCAAATACAAAGAGGCATCTTCAGTAGATTTTTCGTTAAATTTGAGCTTAGCAGCGACCAGAGCTGTCAGACTATCTGAGGAGTGTGAAGTGAAATAGGCGTGTTCCAATCGCTTAACGTCATGGAGGAGGGAATTATTGAATTGGCGAGCAATCTTGCGTTTTTTAGTGACAAAACTAATAATGAAGTCGCGTGCAGTTGCCTTAAAAGCATCCCAGAGATTGTGTTTCGAAACAGGTGGGATATCATTAAAAAGAAAGAATTCATCAAAAAAGGTAGTGAAGGCAGTAGAAAACTTGGGATCTAAAAGGAGGGCATTATTAAAACGCCATCTTTTGGGCCCATCAACTTTAGGGATAACCTCAAGGCTAGCTACCACAGGGGCATGATCAGAGAGCAATATCGGACCAATTTCCGCCGCTGTGAGCGTTTGAGCAAGATCGTGGGAAACAAAAATATAGTCAATTCTTGATTGCGAACGATGATAGGGCGAATAAAAAGTAAACTCTTGTAGAGTCGGGTTACATAAATGCACAAGCTTATGCTGGGATATAGCTTGGGTAGAAAGTTTATGTGATTTTGTTGGAATATAAGTGGAATCAGACTTTCTATCCAAAAAAGGGTCAAGAGGGTGGTTACAATCTCCCGCAAGGATGAAATTCTCGTCCATGAATTGGGTAATGCGTGGAGAAAAGTCAGCCCAAAAAAGGGGTTCACCGTTGGTGGGACCATAAACATTAAGAAGAGAGAGTGGAACACCTCTAAGTGATAGTCTGACATGTGTCCATCTGCCGTTAGTATCTGATTCTTGATGAATGATTGTAAAGGGGTGCGACCTGCGGACTAGAATTGCAACACCATTGCGCTTACCATCACCTTGTGAGTAAAAGACTTCACCCACCCAACCTCTTTTAAGCTTAGCAGATTCTATATCAGAAAGGTGAGTTTCCTGAAGGAATGCAATATCAACATTTAGTTTAGCTAGGTGGGATAAAATGCGCTGTCGCTTAATTGGGGAGTTGATACCCTTAACATTCCAAGAAGTTATGTTTAAGGACATAATTTGTACAATAAAACATCACATTTGTTACATAAGAAACCCATAATGAAATCAATGAAAATGAGGAAGTCAAGAGAGAAAAAAGAATTGAATATAAGTGCGAGAAAAAAGAGGAGAATAAGTTGAACAAGAAGAAGACAGTGTGCATTGAAGACATATGTAGTTATAGGAGAAAAACTCAAGATTAGGAAGGACGAATTAGAAGGAAAGAAAGCAATATAGAAGAAGAGATGAAAGAGAGAAAAGAAATTGGCGAAGATGAAAGTATGTGTGAGGAGAAAAAATAGGGGAAAAATAGAAAGGAATGCGAAAGAATTGATGAAAGGAAAGAGGAAAAAAGAGAAAAACCACAATGTGGAAAGAGAGAGATTATAACCGCAATATTGACAAGAAAGCTGAAATACATGAAGGGAAGCAAAAAAAGAAGGGAACAAAGTAACAAAAGGAAAAAGGGAGAGATCATACCTACAAAAGGAGAAGACAAAAAGGAGGAGGATGAGGAGGAACTGGGGAGGGATGGAACCACACGGGTGAGGCAGTACATCCTCGATCAGCCAGGCGAGGAACCGGGGAGACAACAGCAGACGGGGGAAAGTTCCTGCGGAAATAGAGAAGAGTAACAAAGATTAGTAAGGAAACAACAGAAATTCGAAAACAGACAATAGCGAACAACATCTAGACTAATTAAGGGAATGGAGCAAGAGAAGCAGGCACAGGCAAGGCCTAATCAAGAACATCAGGAGAACAAAAACAAGAAACAGCAATGTTCAGCTAGGATGAGACAAAGAGGGTACAGATGAATCCATGGCTGTGGTCTTGTTTGCATTGATGAAACTCTGTAGATGTACTGGATCTTCATATGTGGTCGTCTTGTTATTGTAAGTGACTTTAAACAAGCAGGGATGGTACAATCCATACCTGGCCCCCATAGAACGAAGGACATCTCTCATGCCTAAAAAGGCCTTCCGACGATTAGCAGTTGCCTTAGCATAGTCCTGAGCAAAGAACAATGAAGAACCAGACCATGCTAATTTTGGTGAAGCCTTGGCAGCTGCAAGAACCTTCAAGAGGTCAGTATATTCTAGAAAATAGAGAATTACACCTCTTGGTCTCTGTGACATAGAAGGAGATGAAGGTAAGCGACCCAATCGGTGTGCACGCTGAATATTGAGGGTTGTACCTTCTGGCAAGTGAAGCAGCTTGGGAAGAAAGGATCGGAAGTAAGTGACTGCATCCGAGCCCTCAAGACCTTCAACCAAGCCGTAAATACGAAGGTTATTACGTCTGTTTCTGTTTTCCAACTCCTCCACCTGCCTCTGGAGGACACCAACTTGGGAGGTAAGATGGGAAACCGCTGATTGCGTCTCCTGAAATGAGGTAACAGACTGTTCGACTGAAGAGACTCTAGCGCCAATTTGCGACCAATTATCTGTAAGAGTCTGAAGCTTGACATTGGTTTCCTCCATGAAAGGACGCAGAGTGCCTATCTCCTCCAGAAAAGGACGGAAGGATCTAATTTCCTCCAGCAAGAGTTCCATTGAAACAGGTGTAGAAGACTTGAGAGGCGAAGGAGGGTCTTTCTTGAGTCTTTTGGTGTTAGTTTTCCCCAATATTGACTGGTTGTGGATCCATGGCAGTGTCCGAGCCAGATGAGGTGAAAGAATCCTCTAGTTTAGAAAAAGCTGAAAATACTTTGGAATTCTTCACAAAGGCCACCTTCGTCGTAGATTTGGAAGTCATGCGTGACATAGATTTCAGCCGTCCCATATAAAGTATGAGAAATTGTGACAGCCTACAGAACATGCAGTACCTGTAAAAAACAAATGGGCTCCAACACAAGTGGATGTGTAAGAGTATATGGTGATGAAGAAGAAAATAGTTCAATGAGGCACTGCTGAAGGTGACAAAAATTAGTCTAGAAAGATGCCAGAATGAGAAAATGTAACCATTTCGTGTTAGTTAAAGACTGGAAGGCCACGTGACCATGTCGACAAAACAAGGCCAACAAGTGACAGCGAAGGCAGGAGCTGTAAATACATGAAGAGCAGGCGAACAGAAAGTCATAGCAAAGGCAATGCAGGCAAGGTGGTCATGACGAAATACCCAATGCGGCAACAACACGTAATCTGCTGCGACCTTAGGGCGAAAATAAAGCTCTGGGAATCAAAAGTCAAAAGTCATAATAAGAGACTTATCCTCTGAGGAGATAAAAAAGTCATAAGACGCGAATTATGAGGTCTGAAAAGACCAATGACGCGTTACTGAAGGAGGATAAGCTCCGTGGGGTAAAAAATGGCGGTTTAGCAAAGAAAAAACTCACCAAAGTGCTTGAATGATGAAATATGGCAAGCAAGAATCGCAGAACACGTTGTCATGACCAATAAAAGCCTTTGGTAATCTCCTCATGCCTCAAAGACTCTGGGCGGCGATTTCCTGTTATAAATGCGTGCTCGGCAAAAACAGCATCCAAAATGGCGGCCGCGCCGCCTCCGCTCCACTCGTGGCACAAAACATCGGAAAAAATCCTTTAAATGAAGAAGGACATAGTCCAAAGTGGAAGCGGAAGCTTCAGGAGCCCTTCCGACGCCAGAACATGAGGTTTCCGCAGGGGAAGATGACACAGGGTCGAAGTAATCCCCGGAGCCTCACGGAGCCTCACGCAGATGCCGCCATCACCGACGGGCGCCAAGCCATGCCCCCTAAGTCTCATGTTCTGGGATGACTAATCATTGGTGTATTTTGCTATAGGACGAGAAACCAATGAGTCACTGATGCTGGTCTGGTAGGGGATTCTAGGCACTAAGGTGAGTTTTGGCACACCCTGATTCACTGAGGTCCTGGGTCTCTATGCACAGTTCTGTATAGGAACGGAATACCTGCTACATGAAAGCCTTCAATATCCCCTGGTCTCATCCTCCCCTCAGATTGGATGGCTTGGATTTGAAACGCTAGTAGACTACACTGTATGGCCCAATGGGTTGGAAAGAGAAGCTTCTTTAAATGGTGGAGAATTTACCAGGGAGGTATGCGGAATACCTAACCACGGTTCATAAAAACATAGCTGCCTCTGCTTGCCAAACTAGGGTGCCCTTTAACATAAGTGACATCTACATGCCATTACCAGCGGAAAGGCTTTTGATGAAGGCAAAGTCTGCAAATGGCTTCATAACTTAAGCAGGTCAGGCGAGGTGGGTACAATACCAAACTTCACCCCTAACCACATCCAGCATCGCATTCACACAGTATGTATAAAATATGGGAGTCTACAGCCACTGCTGTATCAAGGGAGATACATCACATGCATAGGCTTTGTGTCTTACATCAACATGAACATGTGCAGCACCTATATGCCAACCCCATCTAAGCAGCCAAAAGAATCCATCGAACTTCATACAGATGTTAAAAACGTAAAATGAGATCTCACAAAAACACATACAGAAGTCTTAGCAAAACTTGTGATTCAATTGTGTTTTGCAGCAGAGTGTACCCATCCATCATGCAGGCAATGGTCGTATGGGGAAATCCGAAACACAAGGGGACTTTATCAGGGAGGTATGAGGAATACCTGACCACAGTTAATTTAAAAAAAATAACAAGAACCTGATGCTACCTCTGCTCCCCACGCTGTGACCTTGCTGCACAGCATAGCCCATTGTTGGTGAGGAGCAGCCGTTCCCTGTAATGTAGATGTCTCGCTTGGCGTAGGGCTGGAGTGGCTCCAATAAACACTGATGAGTGCCTCGGCGCGCGCTTCCCTCTGTAAGATGAGTGGAAGAGAGGACTTCGATTGCTGTTTTTTCTGTGGATAACCAGGGTCTGTTGCTGCCCGGAGGCCTGGTATGGTGGGAGAGCAGTGAAAGCTGACGCACTGTAGAAACGGCGTACTCCGGCTTATGATGCATTTAAGATGCCACAACAGGAAAGCAAAAAAATAGTCCCAGACACTAAGAGATAAGCACAAAAGTGATAGCAGTAGTTAGGTATTGCACCATGGGAGGAAACAAAAGAGCACAAGGCGACCAAAAAGGAATAATTACACAGTAGCAACCAAGTCTTTTCAAATGGCAATCAGAGGAAGAAATACAAAGGCAATGGGTGGGCGGTAAGCCAACAGAGTGATTACAGAATGCCTTGAGACAGCACATGCGCAGCCTGTAATAACATTTGCTCTCAAAGATGGGCGGGTGGGTAGTTTTCACTGTGGCCATGCCGTAGTAAACAGGACAACCAGCGGCTGCGAGGCCTCTTAAATAGTCTCATCCCAAATCTTGTGGAGGAACCCAGGTGTGACTTATGTGCTGCTCCCAGGAACAGCAGTTGCTACAATGTTGGCCACAGAAGACATACTTTGATTTCATGTCCACTCTGTTGCCCTGTGCGGGCGACGTGGCCAGCCGCCTAGCATTTCCACACCAAGCTTCCTTCATCATTGCAAACCAATCATTGATGATTCTACATACAGCACAAAAGAAGACCACGTCGTTTTTTGGTAGGCAGAAACTGTCACAAGTTTAGTAATCTTATTGGCACACAGGTAGGTTTAGCTTACGGGCAATCTGAGTGTTCTGCTGTGTTAAAAATCTTATCATTGACACCCCATCCTAAATACCAAGCCAGAGCAACTGGGAATACAATTCTTTCCATAGTAAATCAACATCCAGTGCTTGCTGTTCTCTATTGGAGTGGAGAAGTGTGGCTCAATGGTTCGAGCGGCTGACCCTGATGCAGATCAATACATGTAATGGGGTGACCCTGTAACCCTCAGAACCTGGGTGGGTAATAAACAAAGTAATAATGGTTCTGTCGGACAGAAATACACTCTGTTTTAGTATTTCAATGTTTCCTTTCTTCAGTCTTGTACCTAACCAGGATATCAATACAGGTGTACTAATACATTCACAAACAAAACTCACTGACCATAAAGAAAAATGAAAGCAAATTTTACTCAAATACTTTCACATGTGAACACAAAATACTACAATCACTGTCCCTAACGAACATTTAAAACATATAAGGCACGAAAACTTTGTGCTAGAATAATACTAAAAACAACAAGTAAAATGTGTTACTTCATAAACTTTTGGGTTAAACAACTATACATATACAATCATCCTGTAGACACATCCTGACATCTCTGATGACGAACGGAAAGTGAAGGAGGCGACCCGCGCGTGTTAGAAATACAAAGGAGCAAGTTTACAACCATCTGTATAGACTATATCAATACAGAGGTGTAATGAACATCTAGCCGGCCTGATTAAGACAGACCGACAATACGATTCAAGAGGAAGAGACCAGGACTCCATGCGGAGCTAGGTCTGCAAGAGGCTGTCCCATATATATATACAGTCCTGATGAAGACCCGCACCTGATGAGTTAAAACACCGCATCGCCCCCCCTAGGGTCGAAACGTCGACGCAATCCTCTCCTTTGGCGTGAACAAACTATTCAAAATCCTGTAGGATCCAAGATTTAATTGATGTGCCTACAGGGTGATTGTATATGTATAGTTGTTTAACCCAAAAGTATATGAAGTAACACATTTTACTTGTTGTTTTTAGTATTACTCTAGCACAAAGTTTTCATGCCTTATATGTTTTAAATGTTCGTTAGGGACAGTGATTGAAGTATTTTGTGTTCACATGTGAAAGTATTTGAGTAAAATTTGCTTTCATTTTTCTTTATGGTCAGTGAGTTTTGTTTGTGAATGTATTAGTACACCTGTCTTGATATACTGGTTAGGTACAAGACTGAAGAAAGGAAACATTGAAATACTAAGACCCTGATGCAGAGGTCTAGCCCGGGACCAGGGTTCAATTCCCCGCGCTCGGCGGGTCTTGGGCTCAAAATTCCACGGACCTGATAATTCTCGCCTTGGTGCCTATTCCAATCATGGAGTCCCACTCTGCAACTCTGGGCAATAGCTTGCTTAATCTCCACATCGGCCCCCACAACGCTTAAGGATGCGTGGCCTTCACCTTGGGGGTGCCCAGGAGTGGACGCCTCACAGGGAAAGCCAGGATGGGTTCCACAGCGATATTCGTACAAGCGCCTTGAGACCCTTGCGGGTGAGTAGTGCGCTATACAAGTATCAATTTACATTTTACATTTACATTGGAGCTGCACCAGTGAGAAACTGGAGATTAAAAGTCAACCAATTGTCAGGAAACCCACAGTCCTTTAGCGGATAAAGAGCTTGCTGTTGCTTTCTCCTTAGGGACCCCCTTTGGCCCTAGAACATCGTTTGCAAGCCCAGCTCAATTTTGTGGGACGTATTGTACGTCTTGCGCTAGGATCTTCCTGCAGACTAAGACTCAGGGTGGCAAACCAAGGCCCTGAGTCCCCCTATCTGTGTAGCTCTAGATGAGCCTGAATGGCTGCCATCCCTCTATTGCGCCTTTTAGTATCTGACCAATTGCATTCACAATGTAAAGTGTTTTGGTCTCTGCCTTGAACATTTTGCAGGAGCAAAGATGGCGACCATCAGCTTTGAGACCTCTTAAACTGCCCTAACCCAAATCTCACAGAGGCACCCAGGTGTGACTTCTGCGCTGTTCCGACGTGGCCAACCTCCTTTTGTGTGTAACAGTGGGCAGGCAAATGTACTTCACAATTTCTGGGAGTACAGATAGGATTCATTTAAGGGCAATCCCAAAGTCATTTGATGATCATCCAGCTAAATTAGATACATGGCCACAAGAATTATGCAGCAATGGAAAAACAGATAATGCAGCAAGAATAACTAAATCACATTTGAAGAAAAGCCAAATTATGCAGCACAAGGTGGATTATGGCAGTTTGGGCTCAACTAAAGTTGCACAGAAAAATAATATGCCTGCTGCAAAGAAGTGTACCTTGCAGATCACAGAACTGTAATTTATGTGGAAAGCTCAGTGGATTAATGATTTTATCATACAGATCTGTTTGTTACTTGTAATTCCTAAGTTGCAATTGTAATATAGCACAGTGTGCTATGACTTGCCATCAAAGAACTGCATGTAAACTGCATGATACCAGTTAGAAAGCTAAGATTTCTCCTGGCCTTTTGTCACACTGCCATCCTCTGTGCCTTCTCTCCCCTTCCAAAACTGTGCTCTCTGCTCTCCAGCAATGAACCAAAAAGCTCTCAAAAAGAGCCCTGATGGAGAAGCCTTGGATTTTGTTAAGACGTGGCAACAGTGGGATGAGAAACACCATTTGTTACCCACTGTTGCTACATCATATCTATGAAAAGAAATAGATTCAGAATCTGGTATTCATGATAGTGACTCTTACTGAGAGCCATACATAGCAACAAGGATCGAACAAACACCTCGTGATTCTAGCATTTTCTTGGGTAGAGTCATAAGCTCAAATAATATTATAGCCTTCACTCAGTCAAACAGCACAGATATCTAAGGCCATTGTGTCCAATCGGTGAACCGTCAAACTGTTTTCACCAGTGTTGTCCCTAACTTGATGGTTCAAACTTGGCTTGAGGTCTTACGTTTGCTGATGTTTACAAACTGCCGCCAGGGTTTCAAAGGTGGCAGTCAGAGATATAAAATGTAATCACTTGGCTCCAATATGTAATTTCTCTGCTTTAGTTTCTCAGTGCAAAAAGAACAATTGATAGGCAGAATGATAAACAATGTCAAACATTCACCCCAGTACAGAGATCTGGGCCTAAATCCATCGTTTTTTGGTACCCCATGCAATTTCAGTTTGAACACAGCCATATGCAAGTGAATCTTGACCCTGTTCCCCACGGGAACAGTCCACCCTGAACTCCCAGGCTATGGGACATGCCCTGGATCAGAAACATGCATACTGGGACCTGTTTTGGGGTTTCACCCCTCATCAACCAGGCTAGGTAGACTCCAGTGACATGGAGAGCACAGGATCCAGGTCTGGGCATACCTGTCCCACACGGGGTGAAAAATGCAAAAAGAACAATTTATGTACACTATGTAGAACAATGTCAAACATCCACCCCCGTACAGAGATCTGGGTATAAATCCATTGTGTTTCTGCTCCCCATGCCATTCCAGTTTGAACCAAGCCATATGCAAATCAGTCTTGACTCTGTTCCCCGTGGAAATAATCCGGCCGAACTGCCAGGCCAGGTCCCTCCTGGACCAGAAACAAGCATTCCGGGACCATTTTCATTATTTCACCCATCATCAGCCAGGCTAGCTTGACTCCAGTGGCATGGAGAGCACTGGACCAACGTCTGGGCATGCCCATCCAACTCGATAAGACAAATAAAAAAAGACAATTGATGGTCAGAATGTTGAACAATGTCAAACATTCACCCCAGTACAGAGATCTGGGCCTCAATCCCTCGGTTGTTTGCTCCCCATGCCATTCCAGTTTGAACCCAGCCATATGAAAATCAGTCTTGACCCTGTTGCCCCTGGGCACAGTCCATCCTAATTTGCCAGGCCAGGTCCTCCATGGACCGGAAACAAGCATCCTAGTACTAGTTTTGGGGTTTCACTTCTCATCAGCCAGGCTACCTTGACTCCAGTGGCATGGAGAGCACAGGTCCCACATCTGGGTATATCCATCCCACCCAGGATGACAAATGCAAAAAGAACAATTGATGGACAGAATGTTGAACAATGTTAAACATTCACCCCAGTACAGAGATCTGGGCCTAAATCCCTTGTTTTTTTGCTCCCCATGCCATTCCAGTTTGAACCAAGCCATATGCAAATCAATCTTGACCCTGTTCCCCACGGGAACAGTCTAGCCTGAACTGCCTGGAGTGGACACAAGCATCCTGGGACTGGTTTCGGGCTTTCACTGCTCATCAGCTAGGCTAGAGAGCATGGGACTCGCATCTGGGAATACCCTTCCCACTCGGGGTGACAAATGCAAAAAGAACAATTGATGGGCGGAATGTTGAACAATGTCAAAAATCCACTGAATACAGAGATCTGGGTCTAAATCTATTGTTTTTTGCTCCCCAATTCATTCCAGTTTGAACCCAGCCATATGCAAATCAGCTGCGGCCCATGCAGGTAAGAGGGGTAGGGCTAGATGGGGGAAGGGGAATTTCGACGGACGATGATGGGGGAAAATGAAATTAATAATAAATTTCCCTCATCGTCGTCTGTGGAAATCCCCCCCACCCGGCCCCACTGATCTTACTTGCATGGGCCGCAGCTGATGCAAATCAGTCTTGATCCTGTTCCCCCTGGGGAAAGTCCAGCCTGAACTGCCAGGCCAGGTCCTCCCTGGACTGGAAAGAATCATCTTGGGACCGGTTTTGGGGTTTCCCTCCTCATCAGCCAGGCTAGCTTGAGTCCAGTGGCATGGGGAGCACTGGAATCATGTTTTGGCATACCCCTCCCACTCAGGGTGACAAATGCAAAAATAACAATTGATGGACAGAACTTTGAACAATGTCAAACATTCACCCCAGTACAGAGAGTTGGGCCTAAATCCATCATTTTTTTGCTCTTCATGCCAATCCAGTTCGAACCCAGCAATATGCAAATCCGTCTTGACCCTGTTCCCCATGGGAGAATCCAGCCCGAACCGCCAGGCCAAGTCCTCCCAGGACCAGAAACAAGTATCCTGGGACTGGTTTCAGGGTTTCACCCCTCATCCGCCAGGCTAGCTTTCTCGCTGTGACATGTCTGCTTTTTTCTTTTCTGTTCTGACAGGAAAAACCCAAGGTACATAATGCTCTAAGTTAGAAATTGGGCTTCTGTTTGGTAGAAGAATGCCCCCTGTCCAAGCAGGAATCACAGTACTAGTCAGCATAAGTCAACAACACACCCTAAATTAGCCTGATCTCACCCTTAATTAGCTTTGCACAGGGCTGCAAGGCTAACTTAAGAAGAAAGTGGAAGGATGTGTGCAAAACCTCAAACAGTGACACAGTGTAAACACCATAAAAAGTGACCACACCTAGTTAGAAAAATAGAGCTTAATACACAAAACAAAACAAAAACAAGACCAAAAGAACAAAAATCCAAGAAGTGTAACCGGATTTATGAATTTAAAAAAAATAAACTGAATTGTAGTGCTTAGCAGCCAACAGGGGCTTTCAGGCCAATGGAGTGTGGGTCAAAAACAGAGACAAGCCTTGGCCCACTAAAAAAGTACACTGAATACGTAGAGGAGAATGCGGGGAGCAGAGAAGGCGATGCGTCGTCGATCCTTGCGATGGAGGCAATGCAACCTGATGGGTTGGGTAAGATTTGGATTCACCATCCGTATCTCACGTGACGATACTCCGCCATAATGATGGTCTGATGGGAGTTTTTCAGCCACATGTAATCTTTGGTGTTTTCCATGACTCAGTTTAGCTCTTAGATTAAGTGCAACACATAGTCTGACTTTATATCTCCTATATTTTTCTGATTTGGATAGGATTTGAGATATATAGGTCAATAAACCAACCCACAGACCCCCCTCCACTTTTCTTCGTTTTTGGCAATGCATCTGTTCCAAACTTCGCAAAGTCGAGGATGCACTGGGAATGGAGGTGATGCGTCGAGCAGTCGGCGAAGTGATGTACTCGATTATTGCAGCTGCAGCAATACGTTATTGTCGATGGAGATGTGCTGGTTCCAAGCGGCGCAATGGTGTCAAGTGGTTGTCGAAGCAATGTGCTCGATCCTCGCAGCTGCGGTGACACATCGGGCCCAGGACTGGGTTGGCACCACTTGACAGGGCAAGACTTACAGCAAGCAAAGTCCAGGTGAGTTGAAGTCTTCGATGTCACTGAGACTTAGAAGAGGGGGCAAGTCAATATGCCCTTGTAGTCGCTCTGGGTTCAAGTGATGTGGGTCCATTCTTTCTCAGTCCGGCCAGAGGATAGCAGGCAGCCGTTCCATTCCTTCTCAGTCCGGCCAGAGGATAGCAGGCAGCAGGGCAGCACTACAGGGGGGTATGCATCCCTTTGTGTGTTGGCAGGACACATCCTATTCCTGTGCGTAGCTCCTCCCTCCCATCCACTCAGGAAGATGCATAAAGTCACACCCAGATTTCCATTATGTGCAGCTCTCTAGAGGGAACACACAAGGTCCATCTGTCACTCAGCCCAGCCAGTGATCAGAGACAGGCAGCAAACACCAAATGGCTATCAGCAATAAATGCCTAAATTTCTAAAAGTGGAAGTTTCACAATAGTAACAACAAATCCGACTTTACCTTTAAAGAGATTTAATCATTACCATTCTATAGGTAGTAAACATGACAGATCTACCTTCTCCTTCTTCTACCTAGGAATTACAGCTTATTAAATGTAATAAGGAATCACCATTGTTAACCTACGAGAGGGGTAGGCTTCTCAGTAGTTAAAAACAAGTTTGGGTGTTTTTCAAGCCAGGACATGTGCATTTTAAAAGTATATGTCCTACCTTTTGATTACAAAGCACCCTGCCCTATGGGCTAACCTAGAGTCTACCTTAGGGGTCACATATATGTGATGAAAGGGGGCTTTAAGGCTTGTCACGGGGTTTTAAATGCCAAGTCGACATGGCAGTGCACACTGCACACACAGGGTCTGTAATGACATGTTTAAGGGCCACTTGAGTGTGTGGCACAAGCAGTGCTGCAATCCCACCAGTAGTATTTAATTTACAAGCCCTAGGCGCATGTAGTGCGTTTTACAAGGGGCTTATATGTAAATTAAATGTGCCCATTGTGGCTATATCAATCAAACATTTTTAGGGGAGAGGCCACATGCACTTTAGCACTTGTTAGCAGTGGTAAAGTTCTGAGTCCTAAGCCTAACAAAAAGGAATCGCCAAAGGCAATCAGGCAAAACATTTGGGGAAGACCACCCCAAGGCTTTCCGGTCTAACACTCTAGAATAAAACCTTCAGTGCATCAGGGACACTGATACTTTGTTTTCCAATTGCACTTTTGTTTACAGAGAGGTGCGTTAGCCCTCCTGCCAACATTTTTGTTTTGGCAGAAACTGCTCCTGCTATGTTGACAACATCAATTGTATTGGAAAAGCTCTCCAAACTGGCAGCACCTCTAGATTCTTTAGATGGGACATTTACAAAATCAACTCAGCTTGCCCACTCACCAAAGAATGAAATCATCAAGGTGCCATAGCACCAGTGGGACATCCCAACACAAGCAACAGCCGAGCTACAGAGGAGGAACACAAAGGGCTTGAACGTGCTTTGCAAAATGGACCATCTGGGTCTCAGTGCTCTCAATGGCTGTTTCCAAGGTGACATCCCTCCTGACATGTCCTTCCACTCCCCCAACGGTAATTCCTTGCTCAACTACACTTTTGGATCCCTGCCTTTATTACAGCTAGTCGGCTCATTTAAAATGGATGAAACTACAGTCTAATAGCAGATAACTAAATCCAGAACCACTGGATCCCTCAGGACATCTACAAGCTCAATCTGGCGAAATGGGCCGGGTATATGGTCCCTTTATTCAATAATTTTCGAGAAGGAGCTACGATACTAGCATCCTGAAAAGAGTCTATCAGAGCACCCTTTTTAAGGGAGGTGACAAATCAAAAGCCGGGAACTATAAACTAATAGCGGTTTGTAGTATCCTGCATATTACACTGTAAGGTGTTTTACCAGCCCTGCTCTGCCAGTGCCTGTGCTCTGTCTCATTAGAATGTTGGAGTCTGATGATGCCTCACAATGTTGGGACTGAGTGAGGCAGGGACAGTTGGTCATGGGCTGAGCAGCTGACAGGCAGCTCCTGGTGGGGCTCTGATCTACCACTTATCTACATGATGTCCTGTACCTTACAACCTGTTATCTTCATGAATAAAACTATCTTGAAATACTACCTTCCTGTGTGGACCTTCTTCACTACATATTTTGGCGACGAGGTGACGAAGAACCTACAGCTACAAGCAAATCTCAGGTACCTGACTTACAAATGAACCTGATTTAAAAGTGGACCTGGAGATGGCGAAAATGAAAGAAACTATAGTGGCTACTACCACAAGGTTAAGAAGAGAAGGTATCCACAAGAAGGAAATAACTGCAAAGAAGAAAAATGCTTTTTTGAAACAGTACAATGAAGACAACTGTAAGGAAGAAAAAAGAACTTCAAAGAAAAGGAAAAGAAGACAACAAGAAACAAGTAAGCACAAAGCTACGCCTTTAAGCCCCACCAGTGGCCTCACCACCGGCCAGCCCTAGCCCAGGCGTGATGTGCTTATCATCTCTACTCATCCTGGACTTTTACTTTATCATCTCAGTCTGCTACACTGCAACGTGCTTTCTACAACTTACAGACACCTGGTTGTTTCATCTTGATTTTAAAAAAAACAGTAAGATGTGGCAGCTGAAAGATATGCCTTTTTACTACATAAAGCTGTGTGATCCTCAGCACTTGCTCCCTGCAATGTGTGATCTTGTGCACCTTTTGATGACTTTTGAATGGGGTTGCACTAGTGTGGCTGCAGTGATGTTTCACGACGTATTTCTGTGGTGGCATCATCCACTGAGTAAAGGCTTCAACCTTTGCCTCATACATCGTGCTGGAATCACCCTTCATCTACAGCGTTCCTGATATCGTCGAGAGGCTTTTCTGCTTTAAATCTGCGAGGGACAACGTTGGTGGTAACTGACATATTAGACACTTTTCATGTGTATTTTACTATAAAGGAATTCCCTCTTCTGTTTTTTATTGTGTTCAAAGGGTGGTTCGTGAGGATCTAATTTACACGATCTAGCCACAACCTAGAATCCACGCAGTAAGAAGCACTGCTTAAAAAAATAAATAAATAAATAAATAAACAGATTGAAAGACTTCCTTGCCAAGATGACATTCCCACCAGAAGTTGATACAGGCTTGTATATTTTCCTTTGAATACTATGTATTAGCCCTTGACCATAGCTTCGTACATTTATAAACAGTTATCTTTGTTTCAAATATTTATTTAAACAGTAATAGTCATTGCGCTAGTGAAAGCAAGCAAACTGTGCCTTTTGAAGAAAAAGCTGGATCTTGCTAAGACGAGGATTTTCCCTGTTATTTTTTTTTTCCTTTTCCGGGAACGTTTTTGGAACATTTTATCAGAGAGAAAGTTGACATTTTGGCACAGAGATGCTGTTGTTAATGAGCATACTTTGCCGTACTCGTGTTATTTCATGTTGAACAACTCTGTCCTGCGCAGGTTCAAACTAGCACGAAGCAGCAATTGACATTGAAGTCAAACTTCATTTGTAATTTAAAGAGTTCAGCTGTGCGTGTGCTGATGAGATTAAGTGTAAGGCAGAAATTGGCGCTTGTGAAGACCAGCTGCTTTGACAATGGTAAATCATCTCAGTCACGGAGCCTTTTACTGTTTAACTTATGAACCATGGCAGTTTACATGTGCGCTCAATTTACCTCAAATAGAAGTGCGCAGTGGAACGCTACTTCAACCGCCTTCCAGCGCGCGCATTTCTCTTCACCTGTTGAGCTGCGCAGATTTCTCTGTGACGACACGCCTTTCGACACGTCATGGCTGTGCAAATCTTAGATTAAAAATTTAGCGCATTGGCGTGCCGGAAGCCTCCCAGCCTTGCACAATAAACGTGCCGCCATGTTCCTCATCTGAAATCTTCTACCGTAAGCCCGAGAGCTCAAATACATTTTTACATAGAATGGCATAGTCAGCACTTGCCGGAATGAAATGAGACACTAATTCCACGTGCATTTCAAGTTACAGATCGCGGAATGATTAATCTTCTACTGCGCTTCATTCTCTCTGGCAATGGGCTTTGTAAGATCTCTGTGGAAGTCATCGTTGTTTTCATGCTTCCGGTCAGTCGCCGACACACTTTTGGAGCACTGGTGAGCTGTTTTCCTATGAGCAACCGTTTTTTGTACATGGGGATTTTTTTTCAGAGTGCTGTTGGACCGAGATCTTTGTTTGTACTCTGACACATTCAGGAGTAAGATAAAGGCATTTGCTCACACATGTAAATACTATTGTGCCTGAGATGTTTGAGCCAACATAGACTGGCAGATTTAATTTTCACGTTGGACCTCTTCTACGGGCTTACATTCAACAATACTTGTGTTTATTCAAATGTATGCTGCCTGTCTGTGTGGCTTTCACATTACAATGTCTGCTGGAATTTACCTCTGCAAATCTGGGTATCATACATACTCCAGTAAGGGTCACAGGACGATGGTGAAACACACACCTATTTTCTTTAATGTTTATAAATTGTTTAGTGCCAGTGCATCCAGTGGAAATTTCACAGGTATATATTTTATGCAATGCAGGACATTTTTTTTACATAAATGTCTGTTTTCTCATAGTAGAAGGATAGCCATAAAAGAGAAAATGTCGTAGTTTTCCAACTACTATAATGACCTTGATTATGTCCTTGCACAGATAGCCCCTGCCAATATTCTAATTTAGAGCACAGCCTCAGGCAGGAACTACTTTACATGTGGACATGCTTCTTCTGAAAGAGTAGAATGCTTTCTCTCACAGGGAAGTTAGCCATGTCTTAAGTGGGCTGACTCGTGTATGCTGTAGTGGATGGAAGAAAAATGGGAATGACACAAGAACAGACCAATGGCTAAAGAGGGCTGACTGAAAGCCTCTGTAAGTGTATTATACATACCATTTTATTAAAATCAAAAGGTCTTGAATAACGCTAGACCTAACAAATGTTGTATGCATACATGATGTGCATACAGGAGAGCAGCCCAGGGCAGAGAAAACGTGCACCATTATTGTTGGTTGTTAATCCTATAACACAACGTCTACATTTGCATTAGTTTATTTGTGCCGAGTCATTGTATTTACAATGTGCAAGCTCCGATGGGACTGATCTAGCTTCAAGCGCTTACAAACAAAACCATATAACATGATGGCACATTATTTTTCATTGCTGACATAATGTGTTTAGGTATTTTGAGCACACATTTTTAGGGGTTCAATTTTCATTTAACTTGTGTATACCACACACTTTTCACTTCCCTACATAGGGAGAACTTAGTGCTTATTTTCAGGTATTAAAACACTATATTTTACACCCTACATAGGGATGGGTATGGGTTCTAGCCCCATTTGCCCATATACGTGCCTACACAGGCTATTCACGGTTTTCACCCTCACAAAGGGCACAGTTACATACTGTCTTTACCCTCACACAGGGATGGGAATGGGTTATAGCCCCATTTGCCCATATACATTTGCCTACATAGGTTACAATTTTTACCCTACAAAGGGATGGGAATGGGTTATAGCCCCATTTGCCCATATACATTTGCCTACATAGGTTACAATTTTTACCCTACAAAGGGATGGGAATGGGTTATAGCCCCATTTGCCCACATACATTTGCCTACATATGTTTACAATTTTACCCTATAAAGGGATGGGAATGGGTTATAGCCCCATTTGCCCATATACATTTGCCTACTTAGGTAACATACAACTTTTAGCCTTACAAGGGCACTGTAGCTAGGGTCACCGCCCTTTCTACTTTTACACGAATATCCCCACACAGGGAACAGTGTTATGGGTTACAGTCCCATGTTTATTTACATTTCACCCTCACACAGGGCTTATTATGGGTTACAGTCCCATTTACATTTACATTTTTACTCTTACACAGGGTGTATGATGGGTCATAGTCCCATTTGAATTTTCACCCTCACACAGGGTGTGTTATGGGTTACATTTTCATTTACGTTTAAATGGTCACCCTACATAGGGCTTCACATGGGTTTCAGTCCCATTTACAATGCTCCTCACATTCTTGCAGAGGAGTAGAGGACGGTCATGGTTGTAGTCCCTCTGACTGTTATTGTCTATTTACATTTTGTAATTTTGCTGTTTTAAATAACGCAATACTACACTTACGTCGTATTTATTATGTTTATTGGAAACAGAGGGAAGTTGTAGTCATACTGTATGTATCTACTTTGCCTTTTCCCTGTTTTTCTATTCGTCCAGCTTTCCTCGTGGTGTCATTCTCTTTGTCATCCCTGGTTTCTGGATCTACACTTCTTGTTGTCGTCTTTTATCTCCAGCCTTCCTTTGTTCCTATTTTGATTATTTTCTTTCCTGTTCTGGAGGGAACCTGCTACCCTACTTTCCTGTGTCTGTGTGTAGGCTGGTGTTCATTCTCCGCTGTGCCTTGTACTTTCTTCCCTTCCTGCCTACCTGGTCAGTTGGTGCGTTTGGGGATTGGTCCATGACGCGTGTGAGTTCTTCTGCCCCATGTTGTTTCCTTTTTCTGATTACTCATTTTTCTCTCATCTTTTCTATGTCTGTGAGTCGGTTTTATCTCTATCGGTTTCCGCTTTACTCTTCTCTTCCTCCTCCTCATTTTCTTCCACCCGTCTCTTCACGCTGCTTTGCTTACACCTTTCTTTGTCGTTGTTTCTGTTTCCTCTGCTATTCTTCCTTGTTATCTCCTCCTTGGTTCTCTCTCACCAGTTGTTATTCACGTATTGGTTTAATGCTTCTGTTTGAACGAAAGGGGATATGTAGTATCCTGCATATTACACTGTAAGGTGTTTTACCAGCCCTGCTCTGCCAGTGCCTGTGCTCTGTCTCATTAGAATGTTGGAGTCTGATGATGCCTCACAATGTTGGGACTGAGTGAGGCAGGGACAGTTGGTCATGGGCTGAGCAGCTGACAGGCAGCTCCTGGTGGGGCTCTGATCTACCACTTATCTACATGATGTCCTGTACCTTACAACCTGTTATCTTCATGAATAAAACTATCTTGAAATACTACCTTCCTGTGTGGACCTTCTTCACTACACGGTTATTGACAACGATGTGATGTACTGCACAGGCATTCCTGTGGAGCAGCCTATTTCTTGGGCCAACACAAACTCAACCATCCCAATCAACCAGAAAGGGTTTACACAAAAAAGCAGGCCCTTGACAAACATCATGGCACTGTCACTACTGCTCGACTCCTCTAACATTTCTAATCTGCTTCTCTACCTCTGCTATATAGACTATAAAGCAGCATTTGACTGTGTCAACCGGAATAGGCTTTGGAGCAAACTAAACAAGCATTGGCATAGCCAATAGGGCTCGTTTTTGGGACCTTATAAGTATTTAGTTATGTAGCAGAATATCCTTGGAGCAACAACACCAACTGTTGCATGCCTAAACACACATAAGTTCCCAAATGCGAGCCCTATTGGCTATGCCAATGCTTGTTTTTTTTTTGAGAGGGGGAGTACCAGCACTTCTCAAGAGAAATGCAATCCTTTTAATCGGAGAGTACCAGCACTTCTCAGAAAGAAGCAGGTACTCAGCTACAGAGTACCTGCACTTCCATTTTGCCATTTCAAGCACTGCCTACAGGTGTTATGGACCAAACTATGTCGAAATTCACCAATCCTGCACAGAGCTCGAGTTTTCCTGCAGCTGCAGCTTCTGAGCCCCAAGAACAGAGCTCACTCACGCCTATGGCTGTGCATTTCAGTATTACGCTTTTGGAAAGGCGGGAAACTTAATCTAGAATTTGAAATAGATCTCTAGAATCCCGTCACAGGTCGATTAGACCTTTGTACCTGTCATAGAGTGTAGAAGGCAATCTTTTTCAACAAATCAATTCGGATCACTTCCATCTCCTTCCCCAAAGAACCACTGACAAAAAGTCAGGTTTGAAAATTTATTATAAAGCCAAAAGCAATTGTGTATATAAACACCTCAGTAAAACGTTCAGCAAATACACAGGTACTAATACAAACATAATCCTACGGAAAAGTCTCAAACGACTGAGAAACAGCAGTAATATAATTTCCAAGACCACTAAGCTTGCAAGAATTGCTATAATTTGGGTCTTGGCAGTGATGGACGAAAGGAAGAAATACATCAGGATAAGTCTGTCCCTACTCTATACTAAGTGTCATCCCTACAACCAGGTTCTTTCCTAACAAAAGGTGTCAGATGTGGTGACTTCCAAAGAAGTTCACCCACTCAGTTCGGACTTAGCCTCTTGAGTTCATCTTGCAAGCAGCTCTCTGCCTACCCAGCATCTTTCTTCGCCCTCGTGCGCTTCTACTCTGCTCTCCACCCGGGGTGCTGTCCCTAATACGAAACCCACAATTCGGTTGACACGCCCCAAGGGACGCCCCTCTCGGAGTGTTAGTTTTCAAAGGGTCTTCTCCTTGATGTCTTCATCCTTGTTCGTTGATAAACGGCCTTGGGTCCCACAGTCGTCTCCGCTTGAAGTTGCTTCCCTAAAATTCCACAACCACTCCTCCGGGTCTGTAACTATCATTCTAACTCTCATATACAATGGGCCCTTCTTTACTATCTTTGGCTAACCTTGCACCTGCAAAGGAACGCACATAAATCGGTTCGCGACAACATGCTACGTGCAATTAATTCTTTAAGGCAACCTTCTAAGAAAGGGGGCAGTTCCATGATTTAAAGTTAGCAGACACATTCCTAACTCGGCCTACTCAATCCGTTATCCCCACCTGGGCCTCTGCACGTTTCGAGATGTCACCCCCTAACTTTTGGCAAACAGTTTTACTCGTTAGGCCTACATCATTATAGCAAAATGGAAAGAATACATTTCCCCACTAAACACTTCTATGTCGTTACATGAATACAATAATGAAACAGTACTAAACATGCATCGAAATATATGATGCTTCTTTAAACACACATTAACTGAACGAGCTTTACTTTCACAAATACATTTCTAGATTACATGGCATTAGTAATTCAAAAACACATTATGTTGCAGCTATGGAAAATTCTGGTACATGAGTTCATAGCTTTGTGTCATACTTAACATGATTATAAGCCTCTTTATATGCGGGTGCGGATTACTTGTGAATATGATGCTCCCCTATAAATTCTAACATAGTTTTGCGCTCTCTCAGTCCCCCCTTTGATGACCTGTGTCATCACCACCATCCCACATTCCTTAGGGTAGGGACCGATTTTAAACAGCACTTGTTGCGACATTTCCTCGTCTGAGCATTTCCAAAGCTCTTAAACTCCGATATTGATTGTCCTGTAACTCCTCCATTCTCTGTGCCTGTCCCCTCACTGTTCTATCCAACCTATTGGACCTATAGCATTTGTACAATCTCAACAAACCCCATATTCCAATCACACAGGCTACTATGATGAGGAGAGGCTCCAAAATGTATTCAAGAAAACTCCTACCCAGGTTTGCAAACCAATTTCCAACACCTCCAAGGCCCTTGCCAACTTTTTCCCATGTGTTTTCTTGTGTCAGATCATTAATCTCATAGTGGATAGCGGTAATGTTGCGTATATATTTCTTCAGATCTTTAGAATTGTCCGGAATATACGTGCAACATTCCTGGACCTTCAAAAGTTTACAGACTCCGCCCTCTTTCGCTAAAAGGACTTCTAAGGCAAGGCGGTTTTGTAAAACCATCGCCCGTATCGACAACATCTCGCCATGAATCAACACCAGTGATTTTGCCGTACTCATCGACAATTCATCCACCACTGTTGCTAATCTTCGTATCTTTACATCATTTAGAATCACTCCCAGCATTGGTATGGCAGCTCCAAACACATCTCCCACTATTGCAGCAGCACTTTCTCCTCTCTTCACCCTTGTCAACTTACCACCCTCAACTTGAGCAAAATCTTCGGTGTGATATATCTTGGGAAAGATAATCGCCAGGTAACATGTCCCATACCATTTATCCGGCAATCTCACGTATGCATTTCTTCCTCAAACGAAAAACACCGTAGGAATCACTTGCGCCACACTCTTCAGAAAGTCTTTGGTATAATACTCTAATTTGAAAGTGTGTTCGCAAGTCGTCTCACCCACATACACATTTTCGTAGTATGTCTTTGGCCTATGGAAACACAACTTTCCCTTCTGTACAACGTCTAAGGCTATCGGACCATAACTTCCCTTTGACTTGTGTCCAAGCTCTTTATCCGTCCAATCTACCTTACCCTGACCTGACGTCTGTAACTGCTTCTGTTTTTGATATCTATCCTCGACCTGCTCCACAAACTTCTTCTCTACCTCTGTCAATGAGCAGGTCAAGTTGTGTCGATGTGCATATGAGGTATCTATGGTTTTCGTTGGAATGAAAAAATATCTAAGTCTATCCTCAGACTTATAATAATCCCACTTGTTCAAATGCTTATAGTTTGGGACTTCATCATAATTCGAAAAGAAATTTTCAAAATGTGATCTCCCATAAAATATGCTAAGCTATGCTAAGCAGTAAACTACATGAAATTCCATACGTTTAATGGCAGGTGATGGTATCTAATACCCTCGTCTACTGAAGCTGGCAATTGCATACACACGTAACAATCTTTCGCATCCATCGCATCAATAAACTCATAAAACAATTTAGCATAAGCGTTCTTCCCAAAGTTTCCTTTGGACAAATCAGCATGTAATCTACGGCTTTCTTCAGCTAGCAAAGCTTTCTCGGCTCCTATGTTTACCTCCTTGTGGCTAGGAGTGGTAGGTATAGGTGTTCCCTTGACCTCCACTTCCTGCTCTTGTGGTGCTAAATAGGAAACTAAAACTACAACAAATATGAAGAAAATTACTAACCCTAATAGTGTACCTATAATACATTTTGCCCTACAAGTCGGGTTCCCAGCCTCCATGGTCTCAGACAGTGTGATTCGATTCTAGCAGCAACACAAAGTCTTGGCAATACAAAGTCTCTTGCTTGGCTTTATGAATTTCCTCGAACCACACCTAGAAGCAGACATCCCCTTTCAAATTTTCATTGTCCATTTCGTGTTCAGATGACCCTACCCTTCTCCGTCCTCTAAGGGATGTCCCTGAGTTTCTTCTTCTTCCACTCGGCTCTAAGTATCTTCTATAGCTTATTTACAAATTCTTTACTGCGCATCAATGATCAGGTTCTCTCCAAGTGCACAGAGTACGTAGTCTAAAAGTTCCATATGAAGGACTATTGCATCATAGGCAGGTATTTCAGGGCCAAATGTAGGAAAAGTCAATCTGTTTAAGATCAAATCACTTATCTTGCTTAGGAAAGGGGGATTAGGAACAGTGATTGTCAGTAAGCCTTCGATTTCCAGTCCAGGCACCAACAGTATCACTTCCAATTTATAGTTCGGGCCGTATCGGTCACAAGCACTGACCTCACCCTCCCGGATCTCAGTACACCTGGCATTTGTCAAAGGGTAGGTCCACTCCGGAGTGGCGTATCTTCTGCAAGGTACTCTCACCCTCCTTGATCTCCTCGGACCCTTTTCCTCTGACTCTTGGTCTCCTGTTTCCGGGTCTGATTCTTCGGATACAGGCGCAAGATCTTTTTCGGATGTCAGCCTCACATTCAACCTCTTCCGCCTCTCAGGCCAACTTGCCTCGGTGCCCTTTACTCCTCTGTTCCTTCTCGGCACAACTTGCTCATCTTGACCTTCAGCTCCTCCAGAGTTGAGATCACCCTCACAGCAGCTTTCCCATTCAGTGGCAGTTTCAGTGTCACTGTCGCTGCGTTCTCCCTCAGCTCGGTCGGATGAGTTACCAGCTTCTTCAGACACCCCCACAGCTTGACTTGTCCCCTCTTGTGGATCTTCCTCACAGCTGGATTTTCTTCTACGAGAGGAGCTGTTTCTTCCAGGGGCGCTAGTACTCTTCGGGTGTGCGAAGCATGTATCCAATTTGGCAATCCACCGCACTTCACAGCAGTGTTCGTCACCAGGATGACTTGGAACGGCCCTCGCCAGCGGACGTCCAAGCAGCTCTTCCTCACGTGCTTCCATACTAGCACCCAGTCTCCGGGACACAGGTCGTGACAGAGGTCTCTAGAAGTTGGGATTTCTGCCGTCTGCACCTGAAGGGACACAGAATGGATGACGTCAGATAATCCTTTGCAGTAATCAAGAATCAGATCATCTGTGATATTCAGCAAGGCCGCTGAGGGGACGGATGGTAACCTCATAGCTCTTCCCATCAGCACCTCATGAGGTGAAAGTCCCGTTCTCCTGTCTGGTGTACTACGCATGCTCATTAACACCAAGGGTAAAGCATCTGGCCATTTCAGGGATGTGGAAGAACACACTTTTGCCATTCGTGCCTTGAGCGTTCCATTTATTTGCTTCACTATGCCAGAAGCCTCTGGCCGATAGCTACAATGCAATCTCTGATCAATGTTTAATGCCGAACAGAGCATCTTCACAACTTCACTGTTGAAATGTGTTCCTCTGTCCGATTCCAAAGAGGTCGGGACCCCGAATCTAGGTACTAACTCCCTCAACAACAATTTAGCTACTGTGAGTGTATCGCACCTGCGAGTGGGATATGCCTCGACCCACCTGGAGAACACACACACAATTACCAAGACATATCTGAGGCTGTTACACTTAGGCATCTCAATAAAATCCAATTGCATTCTGTTGAAAGGCCCTCCAGACCTTCCCACATGACTCAACGTAACTGGTGTCCTCTTCCCAACATTCATCTGTTGACACGTAACACACCTCTGACACACTGCTTCCGCAGCCGTTCTGAACTTTGGGTTATACCAAGTCTGCCTAAACACTCGTATCATAGCATCTCTTCCCAAGTGTACAGAACCATGTATCTGGCGAGCCATCGGGCTCACCAGTTCATTCGGCAACACCGCTCTCCCATCTGCCGAAATCCACAAATCCAGATCCCCCTTGGTACAGCCAGAAGTCACCCACACTCTTTTCTCAAAATCTGACGCTTGTTCCTGCATCTTCCTCAATTCATCCCAAGTATCTGCCACTTCAAGTACCATGTTTAGCTCGGTCCCTCTGTGTATTCCCTCAACAATCTGGTCAGTAAAGGAGTAAGCTTGCTCCGCACAATAACGTGCTACCTCATCCGCATATCTGTTACCCAGGGACACAAAATCAGCACCCTTACTATGTGCTGTGCATTTTACCACTGCGATTTCTGCTGGTCCCTGCAGAGCTTCCAGCAGTAACCTGACAAATTCTCCATTCCTGATAGGGGAGCCTGTCGATGTCATATAACCCCTTTGAGACCATAACTGACCAAAGTCATGAACCACGCCGAACCCATATCTGCTGTCGGTGTATATGGTGACTCGAATCTTGTTGGCTGCCAAACAGGCACACGTCAACGCAACTATCTCAGCTACTTGAGCGGAGTGTACTCCTTCTAAGCAGGCAGCTTCGATTATCCCATGGATCGTACAAACGGCAAAAGCCGCTCTTAGCTGTCCAGCATTGTCCCTTATACATGAGCCATCTACAAAGAGAATTTCATCTGGGTCTTCCAAAGGCTCATCGACAATGTCTGGTCTCGGTTTGGTACATAGTTCAGTCACTTCAAGGCAGTCATGGTCTTCACAATCATCATCTAAAACATTTGGCAATGGCATCAACATAGCAGGGTTCAAAACTGAGCACCTCTTTAGGGTCACATTCTCCGCAGCAAGTATAACCTGCTCGTAAAGTGTGAGCCTGTTGTTAGTCAGGTGCTGCGTTTTGGTCCGGGTCATTAACAATTCTACTGAATGTGGAACGTGTACCACCAATGGATGCCCCATTATGATGCTCTCACAACGCTCAATGCTGACGCCTGTTGCAGCAACGGATTTGAGACATCCGGGCAACGCTGCGGCTACTGGGTCTAAGGTAGCCGAAAAATATGCAACTGGTCTACGGGCACCTCCGTGATCTTGGGTCAAAACTGCTAACGCGCAACCCTCTCGCTCGCAGCAAAACAATGAAAACAATTTTGTGTAATCAGGCATTCCCAGGGCCGGAGCCTGACATAAGTCTTCTCTCAACATTAGGAAAGCCATCATGCAGTCTGTGTCCCATGGTACCGGATCACTCACGTCCTTGAGCGTCAGTTTCTGTAAAGGCTTCGCTTTTAGTGAGAAATTTGCAATCCACTGGCGACAGTAGCCAACCATTCCCAGGAACATTCTAACCTCCCTTTGTGTGGAAGGCACCATCATTTTCATTATTGCCTCTATTCTGTCTGGGGACACTTTTCTTATTCCCTTCTCTATCCTGTGTCCCAAATACTGACTTCTGGAAGACAGTATTGTAACTTGCTAGGAGATACCTTGTGGCCATTCTCTGCCAGATGGTTCAACAACGCGATGGTGTCTATTCTACAGGCATCTTCTGTCTCTGACGCAACAAGGAGGCCGTCTATGTACTGTACAAGAACTGAGTTCTGGGGCAGTACTAGACTTTCAAGATTCTTTTTCAATAATTGATTAAAGATCGATGGACTTTCTGTATACCCTTGTGGGATACGACACCATGTTAATACACGGTTTTCCAGCTTAAAAGCGAAAAGAAATTGGCTCTCCTCATGTAACAGTATTGAGAAAAATGCCTGACACAAATCAATCACAGTGAACCACTCAGCCTGTGCTGGAATCTGAAACAGTATCACTGATGGATTCGGTACCACTGGACAGCATGGAACAACAATGTCGTTTACTTTTCGTAAATCCTGCACAATCCTGTACTTCCCGCTAGGCTTTTGCAAACCCATAATCGGAGAGTTACACGGACTGCCCATTATTTCCTTTAGGATTCCTTGTTTAATCATGGGCTCAATCACAGGTTTTATTCCCGCAATCGTTTCTGGGGTCAGCTTGTACTGGGGTGTTCTAGGAAATTCTGCATCTCTTCTTACTTGTATTCTGACTGGCTCTACGCCTTTGATTAGTCCAATCTCTTCTCCTGTGAAATCCCAAACCTCTTGTCTGACTGTCTCCCTTAAGTCCCAGGGGAGTTCCTCCACTGTGAGTGCAGGATACAATTCTATGCACAGACGTGTGTTTGCAACCTTAAAGGCGGCATCATCGTCATTTGTCTCCAACTCTACTCCCTTTGGTGTACAATAGATGGTGCAGTTGAGTTTGCACAATAGGTCCCTTCCTAGCAGACACACAGGACTAGAATCACATACCACAAATTGATGGTTGTCCCTGAAGTTTCCTATTTTCACTGGAACTGGCTCGGTCAGTGGATTCGTAATTTTCCTATTCGCTACACCCACAACTTGAATGGTCTGTCCCGACAGAGGCAGGTTAGGGACCACTGCGGACCGTACAGTAGAACGAGTTGCACCCGTATCCACCAGGAAGGTAGTGGGGTGTCCAGCTACCTCCGTATCTACAAAGGGTCCTCTCTGGTCTATCTCTAATGCTGCTCCTAAGGTGCATTCTTCCTCCCCGTCCAGACACCTTCCTGTCACTGGGTTAAAAGCATAGTATTCGTCTCCGTCTATCAGGAGAGGCATCTGCTGATATATCTTGTTCCCTGCTCCGATCTTCGGTGGCTGGGGAACGGGGGCTCTAGGAGCGGAAATCCCCCCTTTTGCCACTTTGAGCTTGACTACTGTTGATCTCGGAGTTTGGGGAGTCTGACTCTCCTCTTCCTCCTCCTGTACTTGATTCTCTGGGTTATGGGGACACTCACGCCTCCAGTGCCCGATCTCGTGACACTGATGGCACCTCGTTGTCTTTTTCAGAGTCGCCAGATCCACCCTTGGCCTTGAGCCCTCCTCACTGTCCCTTTTCTAGCTGTTCGATCTTCTTCCCAACGTTCCACTTCCTGACTGACCCTGTCCTCCCGATTGCATTTGGACTAGCATCAGCTTATCTTTGAGTTTCTTAGTCTTTGAGTCTATGTCATCACTACAATATCTCGCGTACCTCAGGATCTCGTCTAGAGGCTTGTTTTGCCAACAAATCAGATGTTGCTGTATCATTAGACAAGTCTCAAGCCCAAAACAAACCTGGACACAAACTGTCCCATGTCCTTTGGATCCATCACATCCAGACCACTACACTGTTTAAATATCTGTAACAGTCTCTCATAATATTCATGAACTGTCTCCTTTGGTTCTTGTCTAGTTCGATCTATTTTCACCCAATCTATGTCTTGTGCTGGCACCTTGGTTTTCAACCACGTAATCACTTGCTCATATTTTACCATCACTCTTGGTGAAGGTCCATTCGTGTGTGCATCCCGTTCGGGCTCCTCTGTGGGCCACTCGACACTGACCTTGCACGCTACCCACAGATCTCCCGGCACCACAATGTCGAACAGTGTGTTCAGATCTACCCACAGTACCTTTGAGATTTTGACAAACCTCTCTACCTGCTTGTACCATTCTACCGGGTTTTCTCTCAATTTTGGAAATGTGTTCGTAAAGGCAGCCAAATCTCCCCTACTCCAGGGTACGTGCACATATCCTCCATGGGCTACTTCTCTCAAGGGGTATGCCTCTGCATGCATTAGCCCCGTTCCTGGAGGAGTCTCTATGGTGCTCCGTCTAACACTTTTTTTCTTTGACCACTTCTCCTCCCATTTGTCCAATTGAACCCATATTCGGATTCCCACTACTAGTTCTCTGATGTGGGTTTTTAATCCGATCACTCTCTTCTCATCAAGATCTTGATCTGTGTACTGCAACCTATGGCCTCCTTGGAACGCCTTTGTCCTGGTCAGATCCACTGAGTATTTGTTCGCTAGTTCCGTCAGCTTCTCGTGAGCTGTCCTAGCTCTGCGAGTAACATCTTTCGCTACAAACAGCAGTTCATCCGGTTCGTAAAGTTCTATTCTTTCTAGAGGGATTGTACCTTCCACTATCTCTTCTACTTCTGACTTTAGTCTTAGTACATCTATTCTCCTTGCCTTTATCACTGCTCTCAATGTGCCTTGGCTAGAAGTTTCGCTTGGGTCTTTCCCTTTACATTCCTGACTCACTCTTCTGTCTTCCTCAGGGGTGTTCTGGGGAACACTCCCTCTCTCCCATCTTTCACAGTCCCACTCTTGTCGTCTTTCTGTAGTTCCAGGGGTGAACGTACCTCTATTTTCCTCACTCCCCCGGTCCCCATCCTGTCTACTTCCATTAGACCTGCAATGGGATATTTCCCTGTTCTTCGAACCCCACTGTCTGCAATTGTCTCTTGACCGGTCACTCTGGTTATCCGCAACTGTCTCCCAGGTCCTCAAATCTGGCCTCAATTCTCTAATAGGCCGGGGCCGTGGTCCTCTCAGATCCATCGGTCCTCTCAAGCCCCCCTGTTCTCTTGAGGAGTCTGCTGATGCTGCCAAAGGGGTACTCCTTTCTATCGGTCTGGACCATTGATTCCACTCATCTGCCACATTACTCCTACCTTCGTTGGTATTTCTTTCCCTGTCCATTTGTGGCAGACTCTCGGTTTGTGCTTGTTCTGGATTGTATACTGACACTATCGGACCTATGGTGACAGGTACCGTAAGGGCATCTGGCAATCTCTGAGCATTGGCCCCCTCTTCACAATGTACTTTCTGTACAGTGAACCTTCCCACTACTCTTGCTTCCGGAGCCAGTTGAGGTACCTCACTCTCCACTGAAATGGCCCTGTTCCCTACCGGACCTAAGTCACTCTCCCTTAGGATACCACCGTCCACTGCCGACGTTCCCCTTTCTGTTAGTGGTGGTGAGGTCCCTTCAATTTCTGGATTATATGGAGGTGGTCTGTCCGACAACAGCCTCTCTATCAGACTATCTTCCGTTTCACTGTCGTCATCTTCTGTATTCCTTTTCTGCGCTTCCTTCTCACTAACCAACAATGGGTACAACCTATCCCCTTCTATGGTCTGTACTCTCCATCTCTTGGCTAGTGCGTCCCACCTCGCATCCTGCACTGCTCTGACTGATCTGTTCACTCTTTCTTGCCTTCTGTCCCTGTTTTTTTCGTGGGCCGCCCTGATCCAGGCATTCAATGCTTCGAACTGTGTCGGCCTAGGCAAAGGTCGCAAAGAAGACATAATCGCTTTGAGCTGGTACAACACCTCTAATCTGAACGTCCCGTACTTGGGAAACGTTAGTTCCTCATTTCCCTCAGTCATCTTACACCAGTTCTCAAGCCACAATATTGTATGTAATCCAACATTCGTAGCCATGTAATGAGCTGGCGTATCCTCGGGTGGAGCCTCTTCCCCACCCCGAGGTTCTAGCCTCTTCTCTCCAGAAAAACAACTTCGCAACCCTTTTAAATATTTCATGGTGATACCCACAACAATTTCTTGTTTACTACTTTAGTTCGTTTCCCAATAACAATCCACCAATCCCAGCGCGGCTTTACTCTGGCCGTCCTATCCTAGTGCGGCTCTTCGCTGACGTCACTCACTTCCCGCTAACCGCCCTATCTCAGCGCGGCTTCACGCTAACTGTCCTATCCCAGCGCGGCGCTTCCTGACGTCACTCTCCTCCGTTTGCAGCAGTTCCCCTCCTTTCTCCGCTCGTCTCTCGGTCATGCATGCGTCCCAATCATACGTTTTGAAATGATCACTTCCGACCAAGCAATCACTTCTCTGACTGTACGTCCACAGTCTGACTGTAATTGTCGCCGACTGGCAAATGTCTGTCCAATTTAAGAACAACAATCGCCTCTCTGATAGGTTTCATACACACGGTAACTTCCGACCAGCGTCCGTTACCCACGCACTCACACATTCGTTCCCCCTATCTCGGTCCTGCGGGCAATCAATGGTACCTCATGATCCCCTTCTATGGTCGACAATTACTGTGAGTGTTCGATACACCCGAACCACTTAAACTCTCCTTGAGCTTAAGATTTTCACCGGTTGCGCGTGCTCACAACCTGATCTCCTTTCACACTACAGGCACTCAACTCCGCTAGACAATACAATACGACAACACAATACACACCGCAATCTAACACGCATGACCCTTTTTATACTCACACTCTTGCGACCTGCTGCTTTCTGCCGCACCGTCACTTTCCGTCATCTTCCGTGGATCGCCATTCTCCGTCCGCTGCTCTATGGACGCACATCTTTGGATCTCTATGGGCCTTGGGGAAATCTTAACCTATATGGATTACCTTCACTCCAGAAGATAAACCATCCTAGTCTGCTACCAACTGGAAAGGCGGGAAACTTAATCTAGAATTTGAAATAGATCTCTAGAATCCTGTCACAGGTCGATTAGACCTTTGTACCTGTCATAGAGTGTAGAAGGCAATCTTTTTCAACAAATCAATTCGGATCACTTCCATCTCCTTCCCCAAAGAACCACTGACAAAAAGTCAAGTTTGAAAATTTATTATAAAGCCAAAAGCAATTGTGTATATAAACACCTCAGTAAAACGTTCAGCAAATACACAGGTACTAATACAAACATAATCCTACGGAAAAGTCTCAAACGACTGAGAAACAGCACTAATATAATTTCCAAGACCACTAAGCTTGCAAGAATTGCTATAATTTGGGTCTTGGCAGACATGGACGAAAGGAAGAAATACATCAGGATAAGTCTGTCCCTACTCTATACTAAGTGTCATCCCTACAACCAGGTTCTTTCCTAACAAAAGGTGTCAGCTGTGGTGACTTCCAAAGAAGTTCACTCACTCAGTTCGGACTTAGCCTCTTGAGTTCATCTTGCAAGCAGCTCTCTGCCTACCCAGCATCTTTCTTCGCCCTCGTGCGCTTCTACTCTGCTCTCCTCCAGGGGTGCTGTCCCTAATACGAAACCCACAATTCGGTTGACACGCCCCAAGGGACACCCCTCTCGGAGTGTTAGTTTTCAAAGGGTCTTCTCCTTGAAGTCTTCATCCTTGTTCGTTGATTAACTGCCTTGGGTCCCACAGTCGTCTCCGCTTGAAGTTGCTTCCCTAAAATTCCACAACCACTCCTCCGGGTCTGTAACTATCATTCTAACTCTCATATACAATGGGCCCTTCTTTACTATCTTTGGCTAACCTTGCACCTGCAAAGGAACGCACATAAATCGGTTCGCGACAACATGCTACTTGCAATTAATTCTTTAAGGCAACCTTCTAGGAAAGGGGGCAGTTCCATGATTTAAAGTTAGCAGACACATTCCTAACTCGGCCTACTCAATCCGTTATCCCCACCTGGGCCTCTGCACGTTTCGAGATGTCACCCCCTAACTTTTGGCAAACAGTTTTACTCGTTAGGCCTACATCATTATAGCAAAATGGAAAGAATACATTTCCCCACTAAACACTTCTATGTCGTTACATGAATACAATAATGAAACAGTACTAAACATGCATTGAAATATATGATGCTTCTTTAAACACACGTTAACTGAACTAGCCTTACTTTCACAAATACATTTCTAGATTACATGGCATTAGTAATTCAAAAACACGTTATGTTGCAGCTATGGAAAATTCTGGTACATGAGTTCATAGCTTTGTGTCATACTTAACATGATTATAAGCCTCTTTATATGCGGGTGCGGATTACTTGTGAATATGATGCACCCCTACAAATTCTAACATAGTTTTGCGCTCTCTCACTTTCACCTCCCCCTGGAGCAGGATGGATCGGCTAAGATTCAACAGACGGCCGGAGGAGTAGAAACCGCGCAGGAACCCAGCGCCATGATTTCAGACGGCAAACTTGTTGGAAGCATGTACCATATTATCTTTACTGCGAATTTCATATTCACAGACATGCTGACCTGTAAAACAACCATCTGAAATCAAAATGAACCTCTTTTTCATGTTTATTTACACAAAATCTGAGAGATTTTCTCTACACCTTAACCCAATTTAGCGCGCCATCCTTTAACTCGCCATTCCCGCCTCACCCAGGCTCATACTAAAGCTGCAGGGTAAACCACTGGAGTCTACAGAGAGGCGGACGTCTGGCTGACAGTGAACCTTGCGTCCTTCACCTCGCCCCCTAGAATCGCTTAGCGCAAATGTTTCTTGATGAAAAAGAAACGAGATGAGATGCATTCCAGCTTTGGACTTATGAGACTTGGGCAGACCCTGGGGACTTTTCGCTTTGGAAGCAGAAGGTTGTATTAGACAGGCACTTCTGTTTCCAATGAGGCTGTCCAGAAGGCGTTCTGAAGGAAGCCCTCCTAGGACCCAAAAAAAAGACTTTTAGGCAGACTGTGTTTAGACAACGGCTATCTCTGCTAAAGCACCTGGCCGTGTTACACAGACCACACTTTCACTGGTAGAAAATGAATCCAACATTTATTTGGACTGGTGGTGAGGCCTTGAAGCACACAGACAGGACTGGACAAAGTATGCATCTTTTGTTTACAATCAAGGGAGACGGGACCTAAAGCCTGTGGTCTCTTGGGTGAAGGGAGTAAGGGTCAGAGCTGCCGACTTTGGAACTGGCGAGCCAGGTTCCTGTGTCGGTGGTCGGCTCAACATCCTATGACTCTGGGCTAATCACTTACTCTCCCCTTGCATATCAAAAAATGAATGTATTATTCTGTTACGTAACTGGTGCTCATGTAAAGCACTCCAATACCTTCTGGTCGAGTACGCACTATATAAAATTGCAAAAAAATAAAAAACAAAATGTAATCAGCTTCCTATTTCATCATTGGAAACTAATTTCGGCTGTTGTGAGGTAAGCAGTGCAATTGCA
Organism: Lissotriton vulgaris; assembly: GCF_964263255.1. Lineage (NCBI taxonomy): Eukaryota > Metazoa > Chordata > Amphibia > Caudata > Salamandridae > Lissotriton > Lissotriton vulgaris. The sequence continues at coordinate 1,901,931,044 of NC_141693.1, forward strand.
GCTGGCAAGATGGAAAAGCGGGTAAATAGTGACGTTGTCTGCAAGGCACAACTTCGAATCCCACCAACTCAACCTTTCGAGGCCAGCAAACCAATGGTAAACTGGGTGATAGTAGCAATTGCTATTCAAGGGTACTGCATGAAGCGCTATGTGAAAAACGTTTTGCTATTATGCCGGGGCACAGATTCTTGTCTGCAATGTATGCATTACCAATGGAGCAAATTGATGCAAGTTAAATGGATGTTATTGGGAAGTCCAGTGTAGGAAAGATACAGGTCTTTCCTACACTGATCTTGGAGTATGTACGGCATAGTGAAAAAGTATGCTTTCAGGATTATTTAGGCACTGACAACTTTCCCACAGGGGCAGCAGGGGAATGCGTGTGCGCGCCTAACGCGACAGAAGGGGGTGGAGGGGGATCTGCGCGATTCACTTGCGGGAGCCATAATTGCTACCATATGGCGCTGCTCGCTGCCGCAAGTGAATCGCCACATGTGCACACGTTGCCATTGAAGGCAATGGAACATGTGCACGTTTTTGGCTGAAAAGCCGAAGCCCTTGCTAAAGGTCTTTTTGCCAATGCAGAGCATGGGCGTTGTGTAGGTGAGACCTAAAAACTGGTGCTCTTAAGAGCGATTAAAAATCTACACTCCAATATCTGTGTCGAAATTAAGCTGTTCAGCTGAGCCAACCTCTCTAGGGCTATTCAGATATCCTGTGGCCTCAAACAGGGGGGTGTCTTTGACTCTATTGTCTTCAATTTATTTCTGGCAGTCCTTCCTTCAGTCTTGTCCTCCATCAACTCTCATGTCCCAACGCTTGGCTTCAGGGTTGGATTGGGATTAAAAATCGGCCCGGGTACGGTAAAAAAAAGTGGCCCACATTTGCATATTGCTTTACTGCACAACACTGCTTTGGTGAAATTTTATTTCAAAAAGGGGTGGGGAAATGCAGGGATTAGTTTACACTGGTGAAACACCTGAAAACAAGTAAGGCCCCCATGCCCCTGCTCAATATGCATATGGTAATGGGCTGGCCCAGCGAGAGAAAGGGAAAGACACCTCTGCTCCTTGATAAGAGGGAGGTAATGGATGCCTATCTACCTCCAGAAAAGCCACTCGGGCACCCACTAGGCCGCTGGCGTCATCGAACAACACAGAAACTGCCCAAATCCGCGCCCCAGGCTGCTCAAAAAAAGCAGCCCACAGCTGGGATTCGGGTGTCGGCCCATCAGGCATTTCCTGAGTGCCTGCGTTACCAATCTGACACTGCTTGGCTCTATGCTCCTTTCAAACTTCCTCTATGTTGATGACTTGGAGCTGATCAGCCAGACAAAGGTCGGGCTGCAACGTCTCCTTAACGCCACCCAAGAACACTCTATAAAAAATGGATGACAATCAACTCCAAGAAAATCAAAACCATGAACCGTTCTAGAAGAACAAGCGGCAAAATCAGCTAGTTTCTCGACTCTACCAAAGCTGACAAAGTCAGCGAATACAAATACCCCAGCTTTATATTTGATACAAGGGGAATTTCAAGTGCCAAAAAGAAGAGATAAAAATAAAAGGGTTTGCAATGGCAGCAGGGCTAAAGGCTCTATTTAGAAATGTGAATGGGCTGCCGTGCAGCCTCATCTTAGTAATAGCATGGGCAAAAGTGGTGTCAACCCTTGCATACGGAAGAGAGGCCCTTTAGGGCAGGAACTCAAAAACCCTGGCCACAACCATTGTAAGAATCTACAGGGAACTCTTTTTGCTCCCCAAATACACCTCACCTCCCTAATTAGGCTGGAATTTAGAGTAGTCAAACAGTCAGTTGGCAGGCGTGCCACATTTACAAACATATGCCACAGGGTCAAGCCGGCCAAAAAGCAGTGGTCGAAGTGGGGAAAAAAAAGTAGGGGAACTGTGGGTGGAGAATCAGGGGGCGGGAATAACCGTAGATTGAATCAGTGGGCGGAGTCAGGGGTGTGGCTAGATATAGCAAAACATACCCATTTTTAGTACGTTTAGCATTTCACTGACCAGTTACAGCTTATAACGTTATTTAATTAAAACAATGGATAAACATGTTTATTTGAGGTTTAATTCAGGAAAAAGCAAACACTCATAGGGAATACAGGTTTATGTAAAGCGTGTGAAATATAAGCAGGAACAACATGTTACCTTAATGCGTTGTTCATAAATCCATGATTATTTTTTGTCTCAAACATTGAGGTCATGAATACAGGGCTCCTCCTGCACACGTGTGTTAAGCAGGGCTCAGAAAAGAAAGGGACTCTTCAGGAGAATCTAGACTTACGGAAACCCACAAAGGCTCCTTCATATTCATGTCATCCAGCTAGCTGCTCAATCATAATATAGCAAAAAGAACAACTGGTGGACAGAATGCAGAATAATATCATACATTCACCCCAGTACAGAGATCTGGGCCTAAATCCATTGTTTCTTTGCTCACCATGCCATTCCAGTTTAGACCCAGCCATATGCAAATCAGTCTTGAACCTGAGCCTCATGGGAACAGCCCAGCCTGAACTGCCAAGCCAGGGCCTCCCTGGACAGGAAACAAGCATCCTAGGACCGGTTTCGGGCTTTCAGCCCTCATCAGCCAGGATAGCTTGATTCCAGTGGCATGGAAGCACGGAACCCACGTCTGGGCATACCTGTCCCACTCGGGGTAACAAATCCAAAAAGAACAATTGATGGACAGAATGCAGAACAATGTCATACATTCACCCCAGTTCAGAAATCTGGCCTTAAAAATCCATTGTTTTTTGCTCACCACCACTCCTGCCCCGTGACCTCTCCTGCCCCGTCACCTCTCCTGCCCCGTCACTTCTCTGGCTCGGTCACTTCTCTAGCCCGGTCACTACTCCTCTCCTGCCCTGTCACGTCACCTGCCCGTCATGTCACCTGCCCATCACTTCTTCTGCCCAGTCACTTCTCCTGCCCGTCACTTCTCCTGCCCGGTCACTTCTCCTGCCCGGTCACTTGTCCTGCCCTGTTGCCTCTCCTTCCCCGTCACTTCTCCTGTCCCGTCATTTCTCCTGTCCCGTCACTTCTCCAGTCCCGTCACTTCTCCAGTCCCGTTACTTCTCCAGTCCCTTCACTACTCCTGTCCCGTCACTTCTGTCCTGTCACTTCTCCTGTCCCGTCACTTCTCGTGTCCCGTCACTTCTCCTGTCCTGTCACTTTTCCTGCATCGTCACTTCTGCCCTGTTCATTGCTCCTGCCCAATTCAATACTCCTTCCCCATTCACTGCTCCTGCCTCATTCACTGCTCCTGCTCCGTTCACTGCCCCGTTCACTGCTCCTGCCCCGTTCACTGCTCCTGCCCCGTTCACTGCTCCTGCTCATGCCTAATCATCGCTCCTGCCCCATTACTTCTACTGCTTCATCACTTCTCCTGCCCCGTAACCTCTCCTGCCCAGTCACCTCTCCTGCCCGTCACCTCTCCTGCCCATCACCTCTCCTGCCCATCATATCACCTGCCTGTCATGTCACCTGCCAGTCACTTCTTGTGCCTGGCCACCTCCCCTGCCCAGTTGCCTCTCCTTCCATGTCACCTCTCCTGCCCTGTCACCTCTCCTGCCCCATCACTTCTCCTGCCCTGGCACTGCTCCTGCCCCATCACTGCTTCTGCCCCTGGCACTGCTCCTGCCCAGTTCACAGTTCCTACCCCGTTCACTGCTCCTGCCCCGTTTACTGCTCCTGCCCCATTCACTGCTCCTGCCCTGTTCACTGCTCCTGCCCCGTTCACTGCTCCTGCCCCGTTCACTGCTCCTGCCCTGTTCACTGCTCCTGTCCTGTTCACTGCTCCTGTCCTGTTCACTGCTCCTGCCCCGTTCACCGCTCCTGTCCTTTCACCGCTCCAGTCCTTTCACCGCTCCTGCCCGGTTATTGCTCTAGCTCATGCCCCGTCACCTCTCCTGCCCCGTCACCTCCCCTGCCCGTACCCTTCCCTGCCCCATCACCTCTTCTGCCCCGTCACCTCTCCTGCTCCGTCATCTCTCCTGCCCCGTCACCTCTCCTGCCCCATCACTTCTCCTGCTCCGTCACTTCTCCTGCCCCGTCACTTCTCCTGCCCAGTCACTTCTCCTGCCCAGTTACCTCTCCCGTCCAGTCACCTCTCCTTTCCTGTTGCCTCTTCTGCCCCGTCACTGCTCCTGGCCTCTCACTTTTCCTGCCTCATCCCATTTCCCACCCCGTCGCTTTTCCTGCCCCGTCACGGCTCCTGCCCGCTCACTGCTCCTGCCCGTTCACTGCTCCTGTCCGTTCACTGCTCCTGTCCGGTCAGCACTCCTGCCCGATCACCGCTCCAGCCCCATAACTTCTTCTGTCCCATCACTTCTCCTGTTCCATCACTTCTCCTGCCCCGTTCACTGCTCTTATCCGTTTACTGCCCCTATCCGTACACTGCTCCTGCCGGTTACCGCTCCTGTCCATGCCTAATCACCGCTCCTGCCCCTTCACTTCTCCTGCACAGTCACTTCACCTGCCCCGCCACTTCTCCTGCCCCGTCACTTCTCTTGCCCCGTCACCTCTCCTTTCCTGTCACCTCTTCACTGCTCCTGCCCAGTTCAATCCGTGTACAACATTGACAAAGTTCCCCACAGTACTCTGTCTGGGGAAAGCTCCTCTGGAATCACCAGGCCCGGAATGGCCATAGCGGGCACCAGACGTTTCCCTGGTAGGCTGCTAGGGTTGGGGCCGGTTTTGGGCCCCTGGGAGGCTGATTTTGTTACTGGGGGTCGGCAATATCGGCCCCCTGTAACAAAATCAGCCAAAACTGAAATGGAACTGGAAATATCATCTGTGACCTAATACTGGTACTTTGTGAATTTCGCCGAAAAGAAATGAAAAATGTATGTATGAAACTGTTATAATGTAAAGTGCTCTTATACCTATTATGTTAAGTTTGCACTATATAAAACTATAAAAATAAATGCATAGTAAATAAATAAACAAATATAACACAGGGATAGGGTTGACGGTGATAAGGACTGATATCAAAAGAGAGGTAATCCTATTGATTTGCAAATGACTGATGATGAGAAAATCAAGAAATGTCTCTCAACTCCCGACAATAAGGACCACTGAACACAAGTGGCAATGGGTGGTAGCAAGAAGTCTGTAGTAAAGTACAGGAAGGTACAAAGCATTACGACATTAGTGCAATGAAGCTTTTTGTTATAGGTCTGGGTGAAACTGGTCTCTGAAATACGACCACTAATTCTTATTTGTGAGTTCACTTGGTTAAAATGCAGATTTATTGCCCAAACAGAAAGCACATATGCTCAAGCTGCTGGGCTGCACTCCCCTTCACCCCAGGGGAGGCCCGCTGAGCAGTTTGCCAGGGCCGGTTTCTGTACCCAGTCAGGCCCTGGTGATCACCAACTCCGATCTCACTCACTTGATGTGCTAAAGGCAGAGGGCGGGCGCATTGTCATTCCAAAGTGAATAATTAGCCTCAATTGGAATGACAATGGGCCTGCCCTCGGTCTGTGCGAGATCAGGGAGGGGCTGCTGCAGCCTCTGGAGTTCACAGAGAAGTGCAAGCAGCCCCTGGAATCTGAATGAAAAAAATAATCGTTTTTAGGTTTCGCTTAAGTGAAAGCTGCGCACTGCGCAGCTTTTCGGGCAGGCGAAAGCCTAATGAGAATACTATGTGGCTTGGGAATCCGCCCTCTGTTCCATTGGCTAGCTCCATAAATGGAGGCTAGCCATTGGAACAGAGATCTGTCCGTCATGGCTGGACCAGATTCGTGGGCGTTCCCGCGATTTCTTCCCTCTCCACCCTTTTCTGATCATCATCGCGGCGGTGGGTGTGCGCTATTTTTTTTTTCAAGCTTTGTTTTCACCATTTTTGAAGTGTTATCTTCAGGGGTGGGTTGCGCGATGTCCCGCTCTCCGTTCCCGTCTCCCCTCCCGCTGTCTGTGTGCCCGTTCCTGCCCCCCTCCCGCTGTTCGTGTCCCCGTTCCCGCCCCCCCTCCCGCTGTCCATTCCCGCCCCCCCTCCTGCTGTTCGTGTGCCCGTTAACCCGCCCCCCTCCCGCTCTCGATTCCGGTGAATAGGGAGCACTGGCCTTCTAGCCGCTGCGGATCGGGCCGCAGCCCCGGACAAGGGCTGCCTGTGCTCCTGGAGGCTGTTCAAAGGTGTTCGAGGGAGGCTCGGAAGTCTCCTGCCCTTCAGAGCGCCTGGAGGCCGGGGACCGGTCGGGATTCCTTCTCACCATTGTGGCCTGAGAGAGGCCTCTGTGTGCGGCTGGTCCGCACAGAGGCGAATTCACGCGGCTGCACATCTGTGGAGCCCTCGCGCGCCTGAGGGAACAGAATGCTATTTGTGTTGATGTATATATCCCAAATGGTGTTTGTATTGGGCCCTAACAGGGGGATTTCAAAATAGAAGTGCTCACTTCATGGGCGTGCTAAGGCTGTGTAGCAGAGCAAACACAATGCCGATCTTCGACGTCGGTCCATCTGAAGGCGACTTTATGGCAGAGATCTTTAAATGTAGATCTTGTCAGAACATACTTAAATCGCGAAATTTGAATTCCATTTACATTGAAATGTGACTTGCCCGTTTGTGATTTATTTTCAGGGTCTGTTTTTTTTATTTTATTTATGTAAGCCACGCTCCTGAAAATGAAGTCACTATAATGTACACTGCACTCATAATTATGAATTGTAAAATAGGTTTAGTGCCTTTGTCCGGTTTGGAACCTATATTCTATAAAAGGCACTGTTTGGTTTTGGCCACGAACCTGGTGCAGTAAATGGAATGATCAGTGGGGGCGCAGACTCGTCTATGTGTTGTTTTTGTTTACTAACAGGCAGCCAGAAAGGTCGCTTGTGACGTGGTGGGTCACAGAACTTGGGAAAGGGGTTAATCCACTGGACTGAAGGTGGACATGGCCATCCGTCATACTATGAATGCAGTCCGTGCTAATGATCAGTCCTGTTTTTAATCTCATTATCTGCCGTAAAAAAAGAACTGAATTCGAACAGTGATTGGTTCATGTTTGAAGTACATAGCTCTGTGCTCGTCTAATAGGAAGGAGGCACTAGTATAATGTTCATTTCCTACGTCACCAGAAGAATTTGTTAACGCTGTTTGTATACAACCTACGCCTGTCTTTGGGTAAAATACTTTCACATAAATTTCGTTTATAAACATGTTAAAGTCATGTTTTCGATTATGATAATGTTGCCTGCCCACCTCTATCGTGTAGTTTTATTTTTGTTGCAGAAATACCTTCGTTTTTTAAAAGATGTTGGCGCTTACTCCGTCGGATCACGCTCACGCAGGTAGATAGATTATTTTTCGGGTTACCTAATGCGGACTCCCTCCACACCCTTCTTCAGCTACCTTGTCCCAGGCGGGGGTACGGTCCGGTTTCACGCCCCGGTTCGTGGCTTCCAAGCCTATATTTCTGCGGTCCAATTTCCCGCATGTAGGATCCGCGGGGTCTCCCGCCACCTGAAGTATTTTGTGTGTAGAAATGGAACGAACTGCAAACCAATGCATCCAGCGCCTAGAGTCTGAAACCAAGCACTCCATTTGAAAATCTTCACTTTGCGATCGTTTTAATAGCTTCATATTTAAAATTCGAATGCAGTACTTTGAATAATTATATATATTTTTTATCGTGTCTTGAACATCTCGACGGTGGATTCGATTGAAAACTTGAGTAAAAGCTGCCGTGACCCTACCCCCTTCCCTTTTTTGTGTAAGACGCCTCAAACCAGGCTTGGCATGCGGCGCCTTTAAAACAAATCCATTTAATAAACGCAAATCGATGACTTCCAGAATTGAAAGTGATACTACATATTACCTGAAACAAGAAAGTTGACTGACCCATGGGGATCACCTGTGGGACTGGTGCAGTTGACAATAATGCGTACATTGTATTACGGCCACATTTCAACCCATGCTCCCCCCGCAGCGCACCTCAGCTGAGATAAACCACTAATTCAAAACTTTCCCGCGGTGGTGAGTAGAAGACTGACTGCAGGATATGGGCAGAGGGACACAGCCCCCTCACTATTTTAATCATCCCATGAGGCCGAAGGAGTCAGATTAGCAAACCCTCTGGGGCAGATTTACAAGCGCCAGTCGTGCCTACAGACTTGTGTGGAAACAGAGGTGGTGAAAACAAGGGCTCCGCTCTTGCATTGCACCCGCCTCGCTCTAATGTGCAGGGGTGGCTGCTGCTTAGGGTTTAGCTGCTGCGCAGGATTTAGCTGCTACGCTAACGCCAGATGGGCGCTAGTTGTGCTCTGTGGACTTGTGTGGAAGCACAGGTAGGGGAACTAGTGCTCGGTCTAGCGTTGCACCTGTCTCGCTCTTCTGTACAGGGGTGAGCTGATGTGTTAATGGCACAAGGGCGCTAATAGTACTGTGCAGACTAGTGTGTAGTGTGGAAACAGATGTGGAAACGAGCTTAGGAAGGGTGACTTATCAGTGTTTGCGACTTGAGCGCGGCACGCTTCTGGTGTCTGCAGACGGGGGCAGAGTGGAGTTCCTCTGAGGTTTATTCACGCAGCTTTTCCAGCCCTCGTCACCCCAACCACCCTACCTCCTTATTGAAACACACCTCACTAGGATAGGGCTTGATTGCAGGAAAGCCCTGCTCCATAACATGACCGCCCATCATCTACCCCGTCACATTAATTCCGTTTAAGCCAGGGAGTGCATTGGTAGTAGTGTTGTACACACCACTACTGAAGCGTGCATTCCTTCTTAAGGTGCATGCTATATTTCCAGTTAATTGCAGCGCATTTTAAGGTCACATTCCTCAATTTTTGTAGTTATATATAACGCGAGCTCCGTCCCAAGGTATGGGAGCGCTATACATGAGCGCCAGTTACGTTACACAAGGATCCAATCATTTTTTGATAGGCACGAGGAGATTAAGTGATTTGCCCAGAATCACAGGATGTTGAGCCATTTGCCGTCAGTGTCGCCCTTCCCTACATACCGTCTCCCTCAGCGGGTCCAACGCAACTCCGCAAGGGGACTCTGCAGGACCTGTGCTCACTCATCTGAACGTGAGAGGCAGGCAGCACAGACTGTATAAGTGAAACTCTGTCTCAAGGCATCCATCTGGAAACCAGTCATCCCAGGCCACTCCAACCCTCAGATCCTGCTGTTCCTCCACTCTTGTGCCAGGTCTTCCCAGCTCCTTCGCCCACACCCAGAAGTTCTGTCACAAATACGACTCCTCTCCTCCCTCGTACACACAAACCCAGTAGTTTCACCACAGTTCTGCCTTCTCTCTCAAGGCCACCGAGTACAATCAACTATAGACAAACAGGCGGTTTTTCGTTTTAATGTATGTCCAGATTTGTGTCGCAATGTATGGTGGTGCAGTGTATGACTGGGCGTTCGAGACCAAGTGAGTTGGGAAGGGAGCATGTATTGTATTGCACAGTCTTGAATACACTACCTCCTACAGGGACGCCTGCTGACTCTCCTCTTGATACTCTTCTGCAGGAGTAAATGCACAAGCCAGTTTTCATCGTAGTGCAAAATGGTAACTGAAATAGTTGCAATACAAATCGCATTTGCGAGAGATTAAGCTATTGTCATTGTAAATGACAATGTCATTTATTTATTTATCTGTTTTCAAAACCAACACATAAATAAAAAGTTTGTCATTCACAATGCCAATAGCTCAAAGTTTTCCAAAGGCGAAACTGTTGCATTGTAAATGCTTGTTTTAGTAGGACTATTCTTGCCGTCCCAGGATGCTTTTTATGAAAGTAAGAAGTAGGGGAACGGACTGAAATATTTTTTAGAAGTAGGGGCACGCCGTGCCCTTCCGTTCCCACCCACTTCTACCACTGCCAAAAAGAATACCATAAACCACAATGTCTGGCTGGAAATATCTAATCTCATCTCATTCAGCGACCAGAGAATACCTAAAAAGATCAACCAACCTGCTTGGACTTGCACGACTGTGGTCTGTATTGCCTAACGCCAAAAGTTTCAAAAGAGTTGTCAATAAAACATGAAAATGTACACCATCCCTAGAAGACCGGGCATCCCTCAAGAAATGGGACCATGCCTGGATGTTGTTACACACAGCTACATCTCCCTAAAGCCGCAGCTACACCTGGGTGAGGCCTTTCGCAGCAGGATAAAAGGTAACTTCTTGAAGCACCGCCTAGGTATCCTTCCACCAAAAACAGATGAGGCACCATGGCGGAGGGCAGAAGGTGTGCCCTGCAGGCTGTGGGATAACTCAAAGGTGGACAGAATTCGCGCCATCTGCCTCTGCAGACCCACTCTAAGCCTTCGCCGCCATTGACTGCAGCGCTTCTGTAATCATGCAAAGGTATGTTCCTGTAGACAAGTCATACTAGAATGCCTAAACTTTGGCGACCTCCAAATAATCTCCCAAGTAGCAAAACACCTCCAGGGAGTTGATAGGCCTTTAAGGAAGGCATCCGATCAGTCACAACAGGACAAGGACCGTTCATTTTTCACGTCTGCTAAATTGCTCATTTGCAAATTGCACAAGAAGGATTTTAACGTTCCAGCCGACAGCTCAAGAAACCAGTTGTTTACATTTTTCCTCTACCCGGCTAGAAAGATTTTTATTCATGATTTTAAAAAGTCTTTATTGAACACCTTTTTTTTTAACCTAAAAACGTATAGCATGTTCTGTATAAAAAGATATTATGGTTAAGTATAGCAGCCTGCTACCTTTGTAAAAAAAAAACACCTGTGTGTTTGTCCTACCTGAGGCTGGCAGGCAAATGCTGGTGACCCAGGAACACATAGAAATTCTCTCCATAGTCAGTGACTGTAAAGTTTGGGTTGTTGGTTGATTTAGGGGTCACCACTGTCAGGGTAAACAAAACAATTCACTAAATTAACCTGTGCTTAACCCTCTGGTAGCTTGGCATAAAAGCAGTCAGGTAATGTGTAAAGTATTTATGCAGCACATGAACAGTAACTAAGTGAAAACACAATACAAGAAAAATCTCAAAACCAATTTATAAAAATAGTGTAAATTGTAATACATTATTTGACAGCAAAACGAAAATAATCCAATTGGTAGCACTGGAGTTATGAATTTGTAAGTTTTACTGTAAGAATTAGCACCTGAAATATCAAAGTGCCAACTGCAAACATCTATCCACGTGAAACCGGGTCACAGCCGCAAAATACGTCTGACCGTGATGGAGCGTGAGTCAGATAAAAGAAGTGGATTTGGCCTGGTCGGCGCTTACCTTCAGATTTAGAAGAAATTCTGAAACAAATGTTCTGAGAAGGTAACGTTCAGCGGGGAAAGGCAGCAGTTGGGTCCAGGTGCAGTTTCAAGATGATCTGAGCCTTTCCATGTCCCTAAGGCTCTGATCAGGAGACCAGCTTACTAGCCCTTGGAGTCACTTTGCTAGTTCTGGCTTCAAGTGATGAAACAGAGCTCAAGCAGCAGGGCCGTCCTTTGAAGGCTTTTGAAGGTTTAAAAAAGGCTCTGGGCTGCAAAGCAGTCCTTCAGGTGCAGCAAAACGGTCTTGTGGAGTACCCAGCAGGCCAAAACAGCAGCAGCAGGAACTCCTCTGAGAGTCCTTCAGTAAGTCCAGAAAATGAACTGAAGAGTGGGCCTGAGGGTTATATATTTATACCTGGAGCTTTTTTGAAGTAGGAGAAGTTTCTAAGAATTCCCTTTGAAGTGCTTGAAGTTTCCTCACTGCCCTGCCCTGGTTCCAAGTTGGCTACATGACCAATGAAGGGGTGACATGTTCTTTGTGTGAAGGCAGAGCACAGCCTATTCAGTTGCAAGTGGGGCTGTGCCCAGCTCACATCCCACCCCCCACCCAGCCTGCCGGAGGATGGCCCATCCAGCATATCCTAATCCCTAATCCCTCTATAGTGTGGCTTTCTGGGAGGAATTAAACAAAGTCTCACTACAGACAGTTTTGTGATCCAGGAGCAGGCTGCATGCATCAAGTGGTTAAGGTAGGAAAATGACAATTTCCTGAAATGTGCCATTTTCAAAATTGTAACTTAAATACCGGCTTTACTCTTATAGAGGATTTTCAATTACAGTTTCTCAGATACCAAAATTAAAAATGTACCTGTTCCCAATCACATGTTAGCATCTATTAAATGTAATAAGGCTACCCAATGTAATTCTATACGAGTGATTGGCCTCACAGTAGGTAAGGCAAAACTTAAAAGTATATGTACAAAGCACCCTTCCCTATGGGCGATCTAGGGCCTCCCTGAGGGGTTATTTACATGTACTAAAAAGTAGATTTAATCCTTGGAAAAGGGGTAATATTGGCAAGTCGAATTGGCACTTTATACCTCAATTCAGGCTGAAATGGCAGACCTAGGACATGTTTTAAGGATTAATTTTTTATTTTTTTTGCGATTTGTAAAGCGCCTGGTGACCCGAGGGCATCCCCGCGCTATGAAAGTTGTGGAGACCTGAGGACAGAAAGGAGGGACTCTATTTAGGGAACAGCAACATTTTAAGTTTTTTCCTAAAGATGAGATGATTAGGTTCCAGCCGAAGGGAGCGGGGAAGTGCATTCCATCTGGTGGATGCTTTAACCGAGAAGCGACGGCCGCCAGTCCGTGTCTTCCGGTGTCTGGGGATAATGGCCAGGTTTTCATTCTCCGAGCGAAGGGACCTGGGAGCTTTATAGGGAGTAACCAGGTCTCTCAAAATGGCAGGACCAGAGCCATTAAGCAGTTTATGTGCAGTGCACAGGGCCTTAAATTCGACCCTTTGGCGTATTGGAAGCCAGTGGAGAGCCTGGATGGCCGGTTTGGCTGATACTCTGGAAGGGAGATTCCAGAGTAACCGGGCGGCTGCGTTCTGCGTGCGTTGGAGTTTAGCCATGGTGGCCTCAGGCGCACCGAGGTACACCATGTTGCTGTAGTCCAGCCGCGCGAGCACCAGTCCTTGGACCAGGAGCTTCCTCGATAGGGAAGGCAGAAGTGGAAGGATCTTCCGAATGGAGCGCATCAAGCCAAAGCAGGTCCCTGCTGTCTTAGTAGCTTGAGTTTTCATCGACAACTCGGGTTCCAGCCAGACTCCTAGGGTTTTAATTTCTTGTTTAGGAGCGGGGATTTCCCCGAACTCATTAGGCCAGACGGCTGGAGGGATGGCGGTCCATTGCTTACCTAGAAGCATGACTTCCGTCTTTGAGCCATTTAATTTAAAGGATGACTCACACATCCAGTTATGGATGTTTTTAAGGCAGTTCTGCAGATTGTCTGGGTGTTTGTCCAGTTGGGAGAGTGAGACGACTAATTGGGTGTCGTCTGCGTAGCTCACTATTTTTATCCCGAAGGGTGTAACCACATCTTCGAGAGGGGCCATGTAACCATTAAATAGGGTTGGGCTTAATGATGACCCCTGGGGGACCCCACTCATGAGGGGGAGGGTGGCAGAATGGAAGTTGCCATCCCACACCTGGAACGAGCGCCCTGATAGGAAAGACTCAATCCATCTGAGCGCCGAACCTGCAATCCCAGCGGCAGCCAATCGATGGAGTAAGACACGTTGGTTGACTGTGTCGAAGGCTGCGCTTAAGTCCAGGAGGATCACTGCCACTGATCCTCCTGAATCCAGGATGCACCTTGCCTCCTCGATGACAGCGAGAAGGGCGGAGTCCGTGCCATGGCCATGGCCCGGGCGAAACCCCGTCTGGGACTGTCGTAAGATATTGTTGGCTTCTAGGTAATGTGATAGTTGGCTAATTAGGTGACTGGCACATGAAATACTGCAGGCCCACAAGTAACAGTTACTTTACAGGCCCTGGGTATATAGTGTACCACTCTACAAAGGCCTTATTAGTAAATTAAATAGGCCAATCAGGTGTAAGTCAATTGTATCATGTTTAAGGGAGAGAGCACAAGCACTTTAGCACTGGTTAGCAGTCGTAAAGTACAGAGTCCTGAAAGCCAATCAAAACAAATTTCAGCAGAAAGTGAGGGCCAATATCAAGAAGTTTGCGGGAAGCCCATGCTAAGACTGACAAGTCTAACAGTGACTCCGACAATATTGCTGTCTTTATAGAGCATACTTTGCTCTTTCATTGAGAGCAGACAGTTTAGAATGTGTTGGGAGGCAAAGGGATAGCATATACGCAGTTTGGAAAAGTGGCAAGACACCAAATATTGTTTTTTGATGTTAGCAGAAGGTTAGGAAATGTTTTTCTGAGGCATAATGGAGGAGGCAGGAGGAATAAAAGTCCTATGTTTTTGATAGGGTGCTTGCCTGATGGCGATAGAATGAGAGTGAGTAATAGAGAGTGTGAGAGGTTCATGTCGGGCATGAGGAATGGCATTTTGTTGATGCTTTCCCCATGATTTACTCTCCCTACAGGTGTTTCATAAGGGGAACAGCTGTGAACAACTGGAAGGTTTTCATCAAGGAGTTTCAAGTGATATAAGAGACAGTGAGTTCATAGCCTGAACCTTTTTTTTGCACATCAGGGAGAGCTATGATAGTATGATTTTTTGAAGCAATGCAGTGTTTGGGTACCAGAGATCGAGGATGAATTTGAATTTTTACCTACAACGCTGCTGTTGATAATTTGCCCTTTCTGCAGTGTCATCCCAAATCTTTGGGCTTTTTTGCTGAACCTTACTTTTGCTGGCTATAAAACTCTGTGTACTTTGCCCCTGCCAACCAGTGGTGCATTGCTTGCTATGCTCCTTTCAACATGGTAAAATTTGTAGACTCCGAATTGGCACAGTGACCCCAGGGCCTATCAGATGTCATGAGTGGGCTGCAGCACTCATTGTAGCAGCGGCAGGAGTGACAATAAAACATGACTGCGGGCCTGCCACCAGTAGCGTGGCTGTGTTGATTTAAACTGCAAATTTTACCTGTCAAAATAACCCTTTTTGACAGCCTGTGGGAGGGACGGGCGGACAAAGAAGTGAGGAGGCTCTATATGTTTAATATTAGTGTGAGTTTATTCACAGGTCAAGCAGAGTGGATTATTTAATCCCAAAAAAGAAATCTTCTTTAATGTCCTCCTTCTTCTTTATCCATTCCAGTTCTTCTGCTTCGTCCGAAGGGGGCCCTTGGGAGGCTTGAAGGCAAAAGAGGAAGAAAGAGACGGAAAGTATGTATGCTTTCCTCGAAGGGCAAGGGCAGGTACCTTCACCACACCTGGTTAGAAAGAAGGAAAGGAGGGGGAAAAGGAATTATAAAAGGCCCAAAAGAAAATAAAAAAATAAAAGGTTAGAATTCTTCCTGGGTTCACGTGATCCCGTGATTCAAGATGGCCGCCTCGTAGGAGTCTCCTCGCATTTTCGGCCCGTTTTTCAACAATAAACAACGATTTTTTGTCAGGAACTTTCAGTAAGGAGGTTGCTGCACTGCTAAACCATATTTCTCACCTGTGCAGCGTTTTTGAAGCTTTCTGCACCACAGACGTGGGTTTCTTTGCCCTGTGGTTCCTGCTCCCAGCCAAGCTCAAAGGTACAGCCAGGAAGTCAGTAAAGGGGGCGGGGAGACTTGTTAGGAAAGGGCCTGGCTTGGGCCTGGCCACACCCCCAGCCCATTTTAGCTGCTGCACCAGCCTTTTTTGGGGCTTTCTCCACAGTTTTTTGCTTGTCTTCTATAATTCTTTACTGTTGCCATTATTTTCTTGGTTCTTTTTACTTCATAATGGAAAATAAAAATACCATCAACAATAAAAGACGACAACAAGTATCTCCTCCTCCTGCTAAATCTAAAGTGGTGGAGTCATCGGAGCCCTCATAATCTTTAATTTGAGAGGAAATTCAGGCTCTTCGAGTCAATACAGATACCATTGCTTCTGAAATAAAAAATATGCGTAAAGCAATGGCTAGCCACTCAATGAAAATTTCGCATAACTCAATTAAAATACAGGATAATAAGGTCAACTTGACGCTTTTTCCCCGCTTGTGGCCAAAATTTCACCTATGAGTTCAGCATTATTGGATTTGGAAAATCGTAACAGACAATATAATTTATGCATATTTAATTTGCCAGAGGATGTTGAGGGAAATAACTTCAGGTTATATCTAGAGAACGTATTGCCTAGTCTTTTGCAAATTAAATTTCCAGAAAAATTTGAGATTGACAAGGCTCACAGGATTCCCTCGCACAGGAACTCTATGCACACCAAACCAAGGTAAATGATTTTTAAAGTTCTCCGGCACCACCATCTAGTGCTAATCAGAAAAGCAGCTAGAGAAGAGAAATTCCTTCACTGATGGTAAATGGAAACAAAATTTTCATTCATCAAGACTTCGCTAAGGAAACTGTCGCCATCGCAAAGACTTTACTGCTATTCGTCCTCAATTGCGGAGTTTGGGATACAAATATGGTCTTTTTGATCCGTCAATGATGCACATTTGGAAGGATAACTTTTCTAAATCTTTTCATCGTTCAGAAGAGTTGAGACATTTTTTGGATCAACAAACACACCACTCCATGGATACTAAT
The DNA here is from genome assembly GCF_964263255.1 of Lissotriton vulgaris. Taxonomy (NCBI): domain Eukaryota; kingdom Metazoa; phylum Chordata; class Amphibia; order Caudata; family Salamandridae; genus Lissotriton; species Lissotriton vulgaris. Next base: position 1,901,947,497 of record NC_141693.1, read on the forward strand.
TTTTGGCTTATTTTGGAGCTACTTTTTTCTTTTCCTCTTTCTAAGCCTATTCCCCCTTTATTTTGTTTTCTCTTACGTCTTTCGTCTTGATTTCTTTTCTTCTCTCATATACTATGGCTAGTGTTCATAATCTTAAAGTGGTGTCATTAAATGTTAAAGGATTACATCATCCAGTTAAGCGTACAAAAATTCTAGATTATTTAGGTAATTATAAGGCTGATATTTGTTTTATTCAGGAGACTCATATTGAAGACAAAATTTTAGATTATATGAAAAAGAAATGGGTTAATACGATTGTCTCTTATCCTGCTAATGGTAGGAAAATGGTGTAGCTATTCTTTTTGCAAAAAAATTAGACTGTCAAATTTTAAGTAAACATTCAGATGATAATGATAGATATATATTGACTAACATTAAAGTTCATGATTCACTCTTATTATTACTTAATGTTTATGGCCCTACTGCAGATGATCCTGTGTCCTGGTCCAATCTTGCTACAGAGGTACTAAAAGTAGGAAATGCTCCTTTAATTGTTGGAGGGGATTTTAATGTTATTTCTGACCCGTTATTGGATAGACTTTCTCTTACTAAATTTCATCCTTCTAAAGTGTATTTTGCGTTCAAAGCCTTCATTCAAACCACTAAATTGGTAGATATTTGAAGATTACATTTTCCCACAGAAAAAAAGTTTTTCTTTCTTTTCCAACCCTCATAACTCCCATTCCCGTATTGATTGCTTATTAGTTTCCAGACAATTAATTAATTCTGTTAAAGATCCTCAAATTGGTAACATTGATATCTCTGACCATGCACCGATTTAATTAGTTTTGAATTTAGATTCAACATATACCAAACAGTCTTGATGGCGTATGAACACTGGTATAGTATTGAATGAAAAGAATAAACTTAAACTTTTGACAGCCATTAAAGATTATTTTTTATTTAATACCGAAGGTTCTACCTCTGATTACCTTAGTTAGAGAGCAGGCATCCAAATTTCCAATGCGAAAGCCATATTTAATTTTAACACCAATAGATCTGGCCGACTTTTAGCTAATTATTTACGCATAAAAAAAGACAAAACTCAAATCAATTCAATTCATGGTCCTCATGGTGAAATAGCTTTTTCTCAAAAGGATATTGCAAATGAGTTTCTGAATTTCTATTCCAAATTATATAGCAAGCCTGATTTTCATGATGAGTCTTTAATTGATTCCTTTTTAGCCTCCTGTGGTTTGTCCAAGATTTCACAATTTGATCAAAATGGACTTGACTCTCACATCAAGAGATTACATTTTATTAGCCATTAAATCCCTTAAAAAAACAAATCTCCTGGTCCTGATGGGATACCAGCAGAATTGTATAAGGAATTTCAATCGCACCTGCTACCTTTTTATTTCAACTTTTTGAATATTTTGGATCCACGGGTACTACCTCTGGTTCATTCACGGAAGCTTTAATAATTGTAATACCTAAGCCAGATAAAGATCCCACTCTTGTATCTAACTATCGCCCCATATCTTTAATAAATCAAGACTGTAAATTATATGCAAAAATACTCGCCATTAGATTAGGCCCTATTTTAGATTCTATTATTTACCCTGATCAAGGTTTTATGAAAAATAGATTTTCTACAAATAACACCAGAACTTTACTTCATGTTATTGAACAAAGTTCTACTTTATCACTTCCTTCAGGTATTTTAGCCTTAGATGCTGAAAAAGCTTTTAATAACATTCATTGGCAATTTTTATTTCATTGGAGAGTCTTTCATACGTATGATTTCAGCTCTATATTTTGCTCCTACTGCTCGTTTATTTATCAACGATCAAATTTCCCATCAATTCTCTTTTTTTAGAGGTACAAGACAAGGATGTCCCCTTTTTCCACTTTTATTTCTCATTGGCATTGAGCCCTTCCTTGCTTCAATTAGAAAATGTGATGAGATTAAGGGAATTAATATTAAAGATGTTCTTGTTAAATCCCTTGCATATGCGATGATGTGCTTTTATTCATAAGTGACTCTGTGTCCTCTTTTCCATCTATATTTAATATTATATCAAAATATTCTACAGTTTCTGGTTATACTTTAAATGCAAACAAAACAGAATTGTTTCCTTTAAATATATATTGTATTCCCGATTTGCTTCCCATGAATGGTATAATCTGGCAAAAGAGTAAATTGATATATTTTGGTATTTTATTTTCCACATCCCTAAAGTCAGCAATCACTTTGAATTGTGAATTTCTCTTAAATTATAATAAAGAAAAAACATCTAAATGGTTGTCCCTACATCTTTCTTGGTGGCGTAGATTGGATTCTATAAAAATGACTTTAGCCCCTAAAATCTTTTACACCCTTACAATGCTCCCGTCTCAATTCCCGTTGAAGTTTTATAAAGATATTGATACAACTTTATCTAAGTTCTTATGGAATAACAAATCACCTCGTATTAGTTACAAACTATTAAAAATTCCCAAACATAATGCTGATTTTAGTATCCCTGATTTTTTTCTTTATCATAAAGCCTTTATTTTAAAACAAAGTTCACTTTGGTTTACTCATTCCTTATTAAATAAACCACCTGTGTGGTTATCTATTAAGAAATCATTGGTTAATCCTCATCCACTTCCTGCTTTGATAACAATGTCTAATACTATATAATTTTTTCATAAATCAGCTATTCTTATATCTACTAAAATGATGTTTAATGATTTAGACTTAATTTTTCCTTCCCCCATGTCTGCTACTGAAAATATTTCACTTTGGTATAGTAATGTTATTAAATTGAATAGACATGTTAATTTTTGGTCTTCATGGATTAAAGCCGGTATTTTTTATCTTAAGGATGTCTATACCAATAATACTTTTATTTTGTTTGAAATTTTACAATCTAGATTTGGTGTATCTAGATCTAATATTACACAATACCAATATTTATGCAATTCAATTTTAGATTCTTTTCCTGATGCTATTCCTTCTAATGTTGCTGCTGATTTATCAATTTATATTCAAACAATTTCTTCTTCTTCTCATGCTGTTTCTATTTTATATAAAAAGTTGTCGGACACTCTTGGTAGCAATATAAATATGCTTTTATCTTTTTGGAATAATGAACTGTCACTTTCTTTATCTACTGAAACATGGCGAAACATATGGCTTAATAGCACATCTGGTTAGCTTCCTGTTTCACTATATCAAACTAGTTCTTATATTTTATTTAATCAGTTATGGACTGCTTTAAGTTTATTCAATGCTAAGTTACTTCTGTCTGCAGATTGTTGGTATTGTAAGTTGCATTCTGGTACTTTAAAGCATATGTTATTTGATTGTCCTTTAACTTTTCAATTTTGGTCAGATGTTTGGGATATTATAACTAAGATTTTCAAAATTCAAGGGGATATTTCTTATCAAGTGTTGATATGCAAGTCTATTATCTATACTACTATTATAAAGAGAGAACACTTTCCTTTGAGCCAGGTAAACTACAAAAGTAATGCACCAATCACTACACCCAATACACCATTTGAAAGGGGAGATGTGGCAGAAGGACATAGGCTACAGATATGTACACCATATACATTAAAAAAGCAAAAATGCCAAAAGTGGTCAAGTAGGCCCTTGGGGGCATGGTCGTGGCCATGGGTGTCTCAAACAACAAATGTGGGCGTTTACAGGGCTGTGCCAAGTGCAAATAACAAACATAGGCCAAGCGACTTCACAACACACTTACATATGCACACATAGAGCGGAAATGCGCTTTCACTGAATTTAGAACGCACAATATACAGACATAGAGCGGAAATGCGCTTTCAATGAATTTCTAACAAACATCTGCAAATCCGAACACATACAGCGGAAATACGCTTTCAATGAATTTAAATGAACACATACAGCGCGGTAACACAAATATACAAAAACAGCAGAGGTGCGCGCTATAAGAAATATACACACATTCGTTGCAGTTACCCAGACAACATTGACGCCTTCGCATTAAAAACCGGGCGGGCCTTCCATTGACGAGGAGTGTCAAATGACGCCACACAGGGAGCAGGATTAATCGCATACTACACCAACCACAACGCACTAAAGAAAACACACACACGACTTCGGCTTACCAAAAAAAAGTCTTTAACCATTGGTCTTTGACCAACGACGTCACAGGGGGGTAAACACGGACAAAAAAGAGCTGACTGCGCAATTCACAAGACTTTCCTCACATCTTGCGGACAAGATAAAACGCTTACAATAAGACATACGAATAACGAAAATAACACAACTGCCCATAATCACTCGAGCACTGCCAGGACTTCACCACACAATTGACAAAACGAAAGGGAAACTTCTTTGAAGGGATACAAAAACAAACACACGGAAAGAGCCTTCAAAAGAAAAAAAAACATTAAACAGGTGACACAACACTTTCCTCACATCTTGCGGACAATATAAAACGCGGAAAACAATACATACGAATTAAAAAAATAACACAAATGGGCCAAATCGGTTGAACAGGGCCAGGACTTGCACAGACAACTCTTCTGCAGGGCGGGCGGGGGCCCTGAAGCAGCCTTTTGCTCCCGGACAACGTCGGGATGGGCTGCTAGTTTTATCTAAAACTTGAATGTTTTAGAAAGTAAACTTTTCAATTTTCTAATTTCAGCAGCATTAAAATCTGTTACTTATTGTTGGAAAGATAGTTCTTCATTATCTGTTCATGCATGGTGGTCATGGGTTCTTTTTACAAGAAAGGGGGCTCAACTATCTATGAAGGGGATTACTCATAATTCGATCTCTTTCCAATCATTTTGGTTGCCTGTTGATATATATCTGTTGATATATATTTAGATATTAAGTAATGCTTGTATAATTTTTTAGTTTACGTTATATATTTTTTCAATTGTTGCTAATTTTTATTATTATAGTAGCTCTGTCAATACCTAATGCTCTCATTGTGTATTTATCCCTTCCTTTCCCTTTTTTTTATGTTCATATGAAATTGCTATTCTATTTACCTACTACAATTTATGTATATCTGGATAATTTTATTGTACTTTGTTGTAGGTATTTTCGCCTTATTGTAATATTTTTTTTTGTCTCTATGTATTATCAATATACACATTTCAATAAAATATTTTGAACAAAAAAAAAGATAAAAAATCATTCTTTCTGGGTATATGTTTCCTGTAGTACGCCCTCTACTTCTTGATTTGGTAAATGTTTCCTCAGAACAAACCAGGGGCTGACTGGGTTCTTTTTATAATGCTAGGGAGACCGCTTCTATCTCTTCCTAGGTGTGCTTAGAGTGTTTATCACCACGATCCAAGTGTTTATTCAGGTGGCAGGGACACCCTCTTTTCCTACATAAACATCACCTCCACTGTAAGCCAAGAACACATGCCGTTTTTAGGTTTCGCCTGTCGAAAGCTGCGCAGCAGCATTTCACGCAGGCGAAATCTTTTGATTTACAGTATGTGGGCTTTGTCCCGCCTCTGTCTTCCATTGGCTAGCTCCATAAATGGAGGATAGCCATTGGAAGAGAGAGGCTTCCGTCATCCTGCGAGGCGACTCGTGGGCGTTCCGGCGATTTTTCTCATCCAGCCCCTTTTAGCACGTCATTGCGGCGGTGGGCGGGTGTTTTTTTTTTTTTCCGTCCACGCAGTGGACTCCCAGGATCATAAGACAGACCACATGTTAAAGCTACAGGTACAAAATAAGCTACAAGAGGCCAGCCCAGTGGCAACTGGACCTGGAGTGGACTGTGCTGTGGCCTCTGTGAGTCTCTAAATGCTCCCATAAGGTGCTAGAGGGCTTTAGAAGTGTACTCCTGTGATGTATTGTGACTTAAAGGACTGACGCAAGAGGTGAAATCTTTGACTAGGATGATCCTGGTTAGTGTATCTAGCCCGCACTCCATCGCAGTCAGCACCAAATTGTGCCTAGCTCTTGTTATATCGCAACCATTGACTTTTATTGGCACTTTGTGTTTTGAGGTGCTATCGCTACTTAAAACTTAAAAAAAACATACCTCTGGTTCCCCTTTTTGAATGTGCCAGTTTGCTGTCATCTTTTTAAATTAAAGTTTACTCTATTTTCCTAAATATTGTTTTGCATTTCAATTTTATTACTATTTTAGTACTGCACAAATACTTTTCACATTGCTGCGAAGACAGCCTGTTTGCTATGTATCATAGCTGCCATGGGTTTGAGCTCTGATTAATTTACTGACTTAAAATGTTCCCCTGACAAGGATTGTGGTTCCTACCTTAGGTGCGTACCTACCACCCCCCAACTAATAACCCACTTTCTTACAGCTGCCTTCAAACTCACCACACAATAAACTTCAGAAAGTATGTTTACAAGCCACAAACAGAATGTTAGTGTACGTACTAGCCAGCCTTGCCGTGCGCCACAGGTCTGTGGATAAGCTAACACATTGTAATGCTTGATCCCGCATTACTGCACTGAAACGCAATGTAATACCAACCTGAGCTCCTCTTTCAGCTCCTCCGTATTGCTAGGGGCAGCTCTCTCAGCATGGTTGGTAAAAATAAATACCAGCACTGTGCAAAGTGTGAGGCAGCTGCTTGGTCCTGAAGGTAAAGACTAGGAACAAGGAGAGGAGAGGTCAGAAGTAAAAAGTGCCATATAACCACATTGTGATGAGTATGTCAAAGGTGCAGGGTAGGAACAGTCCACATGTGACACATCCTGCTGCATTTTTACATATTTTAACTTTAAGTCCTCTTGTCTATCTCGCCACTTTCACAGCGGCAATCCAGTAGTGTCAGCTCACAGACATTGTGCTCAATTAGGGAATAAAGGCTTCCCCCTCTCTTTAACTTTTCACCCTGCAGGGTGCCTTATGGTCTAATTAGGGGTGAGGGGCATCGCCAGCCATGATCTTCCAGATAAAACAGAGCCAGAGGTATCCATAACAACATCACCTGTCTTTGTTCTAAGGAGTCAATTTGAAGGCAGTTGTAAGAAAGTGGGTGATTAGTTGGGGGGTGGTAAGTACTCTCTCCAGGTTGTAACTACAATTCTTGTCAGAATGAACCACTTAAGTCAGCGCGCAACCCCCTGGTAGCTATGGCACAGAACAGACAATCTTAACTTAGAGGCAAAATGAAAAGTATTTATGCAATACTAAAACAGTAATAAAGTTGAAAGGTTAAACAATAAAGATTCCAAAACAAATCAGAAAAAATACTTTAATAAAAAAATGACACCAAAAGGCCAAATGTTTTTTAAAGTCGTAAATAGAAATTGCACCTAGAAGCACAAAGTGCCATGACAGTTAATGGTCGCGATAGAGCAGGACCTAGGCATAATTTGATGCTGACCGCGATGGAGTGCAGGCGGGATACACTAACCAGGTTTGTCCTGGTGAAAGATTTCACCTTCTGACATTAGTACTTTAGGTAAACACAAGGAGATGATGGACGGAGTGCTGAAACTTTTCAGACCTCCGTCCCCACGCACAGATCTGGATTGAATCCATCATCCTTTAGCTCACTTCGCCACCTCAGTTCAGACCTAGCTATATGCAAATCAGTCGTGACCCTGTGCCTCATGGGAACAGTCCAGCCCAAACTGCCAAGCCAGGTCTTGAGGTTCCGTGACAATCGTAAGTGGTGTTTTCGACTCGCACGAAAATGGTCGAGTCTGGTATCTATGAACCGCAAATGGCGAGTTTAGTGGGTGTACGCGTTTTCGCTGTGCTAGCCTAAACCGTTCGTTTGTTTCGTGGGTTTCTTCATCTGAACCCACGGATCCCATTTTAGATACGGCATCCATTTTGTTTCTTGCCCTCAAGTAGCCAGCGAACGGACGCTGTCCGCTTCGTGACCCTGGGATTCCCAAACTCTTGCGGAAGACACGTGTTCCTTTGAGGGTGTCTTTATGATGAGGGGGATGACACTGTAAGGCAGATGGCCCCGCTCGAGGCACATCTTGCCGTGCCGGTCTATTGTCTCAGTTGTGTATTCATTAGGCACGTCCCCTTTGATCCCTGCAATCGTGTTTCCTGATACAACCCCTTTTACACCCTCCTCGATCTGTTCGCTATCCTCGTCTTCTTCTGCACCTGTTTCTGCCTCTTCCTTGATTCGTTTACAGCTGAACGGAATGTACTAATGGTGGGAAGATGCACTTTCACAGTTGGGAACTGCCAAATGCTACTGTAATTATGTTCCGGGCCCTGAATACATGAAAAGCGACCCCCTATGACATTTACTGTATTAACCAGGTTGTAATCTTTTGTTCATCATGTTATCCTATGACCAAAAACTGCATAAAAAGAGCGACACACAGATACAATTTGAAGCAGTCTCCTCGAACCTACACGTGTTGTACTTCTTGTGACTTCTGTGTTCCCTGCAGTAATAAACCTCGAATCTTTGACGCCGAAGGAAGTGTCTTGTGTCTCTGTCATTTGTACGCCGGAACAGGTTACCCACGAAGGTTTTAGGTGTTATCCCTGGCACCGCTGGGTCTTAGAAAAACCCAGTCCTTCAGTTGGCGCCCAACGTGGGGCTGCATCAGTGGTACCGGTCCAAAGCCCGACGATCGTGAGGAACTTCGTGTGAAATCTCCGAGGGAAGGTGCACCCCGCTTCATCGATCCTGTTGTCGAAACAAGTGGCCCGACGACTTTTCCCGCGAAGATCCCGCCTCCTGACGGCTGCGACGGACTGCTGCCCTGACTGTAGACCTGTTTTGGCGCCTGGCGTAGACCTTGGTACAGCGAGACGATTGACGGGCCTTCCTGGTGACGCCATTGATCTTTGAGTTAAGTATTTGTGGGTCGCTCCCAGAGTCCTTTGTTGTTGTGGGTGCTTAGTCGTTGCATGGTTCCATTGCATTTGTGGTTCTTGGTATTTTGTTCTTTGTTGTGCTATTTGACGTCTGCAGTCGCCAAAAACCGAGGGTTTTTGCTCTTTTGTAGGGACATTGTAATCCTATAACCCTTGACGTTTGTGAAACTCGGTTAGTGTGCACGATGCCTGGCCGTAGTACTTTGTTCAGTTGCTTTAGAGGTTGTGGTACGGATTCCCGGCTGGAGGACTCGTGTCCGATACCTCCGGTTGGAACTCCAACTTACGAATTATATAGTCGACATGGTTTGGGTCCGATCACATTCAATGAGTGTTGGGTTCGTTACACCAAAAAAGACGGTGTCCTTAGTTGGCCACCTCATGGTAGTTTTGAGGCCCCGATTTTAGATAATCTCGAAGCTAAATTGTTCCAAAGAAAAGCAAGGCCGGCCATGTTTGATTCCTTTCGGTTGTGGCGTAAAGAAGCCAAGCAGAAAGAAATCAAGCAGCTTAAACGTACTAAAAGAGAAGGTATTGTTACAACAATGAGAAATGCAGAGCAGTTTCAGCGAGACAAAGAGGAGAAGGAAAAGGAAGTTTTTGATAGATTGCAGCGTATGACAGTTGATAAGTGCTACCCCGCTTTACCGACGGGTACGGATAAGAAGGGAGAGGAAGCAGTAGAGGACCCTCTGTTATCCTATCTACTGAAGTGCCACCTCCGTATGCACAGGATACCACAGCTCCTGTGGTCCCTCCTGTTCCTCAACCTGCTCCTGTTCCTCTACCTGCTCCTGTTCCTACTGCTCCTCCGTCTATACCTACTAATACTCCTGTCCTCGCTACTTCCCCTCTTGTGGTTACTCCTGCTGTTCCTTCTGTTTCTGACCCTTCTATTGTTACCCCTTTGCTTTACTCGTCTACCCCGTCTGCTCGGCGTTGTGTTGCTACTGTTGCTGCTAACTTCTTCACTTCTCTCGGACCGATTCTTGGGTCCGCTAGTTCTGATGCTCCCCAAAGACGAAGTCAGCTTCCTGGCGGTAGGGAACGTGACACACTATACAATATGGCGAAAAATTGGATTAGATACCCCCTTAAGAATCCTCTGCGTGTGGTTGTTGATACGTTTTCTCAATTCAATGAGCCAACGAAGTGCTTCGTGTTCGAAGAAATCCGTAAGCTCGTACGCGATGAGATATCAGTCGATGCGGCTGATGATGTATTGGCTGCTCTAACTGACCTCCAGCTTCAGTTTTCGAGCGGAATGATTGTGGGTAGCAATGTTCGACGTGCTGTCGAGCAGCTACTATCTTTTCATCCTACTATAATGCCTCGAGCATTGTTTAAAGACAAAACTGAGGAATGGGTAGCAACGCCAGGTCAGTACCCCATGCGCGAAGTTCCACCAGTGTGGATGCCTGGTAACCCCGGTGCTAATCCTCCAATACCACCATTCTTCCAGAGGGTATGGATACACCTTCCATGGAAGCGATCAGAAGTTTTGCAGGTGAAGCAATCTTTGCCTGACCCCCGAAAGAATCCTGCCGGGTACTATAAAGAGTTGTCTCAGCTAGTGAATGCGACGGTGATGAATCTGGCCGACATTGATATGTTGTTTGGTAATGTCGTATCGCAACCGGTATGGGCGAAAATACGTCATGAAGACCATGCAGCTGAATTAGGCGGTGATTGGGCTGCGCTTACAGCAGCGGATGGTTTGCAGGTCGGTGGGGCTAAGCCTGAACAGTTAATTACGGCCTTGCCTCAGAGAATAATCACCCTTATGAAAACGCTTATGCCAGCTATGAAAGTTAACTGGGACAAATTGTCCGCTTGCAAGCAAAAGAAGGATGAGAGTGTCTCTGATTTCTTTACGAGATTTGAGGAGGCATTCATTGATCACAGTGGTCAAGATATGGGCACTGAGGGAGGTCAAAGGTTGTTCGTGGACGAATTTGTGTCGAATTTGTTGCCAGACCTGAGCAACAAATTAAAAAATTCAGAGAGTGCGTGGGCTGTTTCCACTTCTGCTCAGATATTGGCTACGGCCCAATATTATGAGAATAGAGAGAAAGAGGAAAATGATCGTGCGGACAAAAAGACGAAGGAGCTCAAAACGAAAGTATTGTTGCAACAAGCGTATCCTCCGCGCTCGAATCAGAACGATTCGCAGCAGCGGAATCGATCGCAGTCACAGTCGAATAGGTCACAATCGCGGAATGACTCTTCTTCGCAGAGATCTATGCTTGGGTACAATCAGTGTGCCTACTGTAGGGGTGAGGGTCATTTGAAATTCGATTGTCCGGTTTTGCGTGATCGCAATAGTGGTAATTCATCTAGAGGAGGCCGTAGTGGTCCTCAACAGACTTCACGAGGTAGAGGTCGTGGTGTTACGCAGAATCAAAATGATCGTTCTAATAATTCCTCTGATTCTAATAATTGTTTTGATCAGCGTGGATCCTCATCAGGTAGATCCGCACAATACAATGTGGATGATTATTACGTCGATCAGGGTACTGACGATGGTAATTACTAGGACAGCCATAGACAAGGAGAGGGAGTAGTATCAGTTCCGGTTGATCAGAGAGGGCCTTACGTCGCAGTTGCCACCTCGGGTGTAGTTGAGCCTTTTCTGTTGGACACTGGTGCAGCGAAAAGTTCTATCATGCATTCGAAGCTCCCTGGCGCACCTTTGTCTGGCTTAACAAATGTTTCCGTTGGATTCTCTGGCGCCCCTGTTAGCTATCCGGTTTCACGCCTTTTGCCCCTAACAATTGGGCCTCGTGAGCTGCAAGCTCCTTTGATTTTTGCTGGTTGTGGTGAAAATCTTTTGGGTCTGGATTTGCTGAAACGTCTGTATGCGACTCTGTATTGTCCTCCTGCGGGAGTAAAGCATACATTGGGTGAGAGAGTTATCTCTCCTATGTACTTGTCCATTGATAAGCTTCCACCGGAATTGAGTTCTCTTCCTGCATCTTTGTGGGCAACAGGCCCTAATGACGTGGGCCTGCTTGACATCTCCCCTTATGTTGTTCACTTGAAATCCAATGTGCGTTTACCACGTATTCCCCAGTATCGTATCTCCCTTGATGGTGAGCGAGCGTTGTTAGCGATCATCTACGATTTGATCGAAAAAGATGTTATCGAGGAGACACGGGGAAACGTGTGTAACAGCCCTGTGCTGCCCATTTTGAAACGCACTGATCCATCTAAGCCTCCTGTTTATCGTTTTGTCATTGATTTACGGGAGGTGAATAAAATTGTGATTCCCCAGTTCCCTGTGGTGCCCGACATTACGGCTTTACTGACTCTGATTCCAGCATCTGCATCCTGGTTCTCAGTGATCGATCTGAAGAATGCTTTCTTTAGCATTCCGATTGCTGAGGAGAGTAGGGACCTTTTCGGTTTCTCTCTAGGTGGCCGCAGCTTCAGGTTTAAACGCGCTCCTCAGGGCTACTGTGAGAGCCCATCGATATACCGCCAAGCCTTGAAGAGCCAACTTGACGCGTTTGTGTTGCCGGCCGGTGCGGCCTTGATCCAATATGTCGATGACTTATTGGTGGCTGCGGACACTCAGGACATTTGCAAAATTGCTACAGTGTTGTTATTGCAGCATCTCTGTGACTTACATCACAAGGTGTCACCTTCTAAACTGCAATATTGTTGCCAAGAAGTAACCTATCTAGGTCACTTATTGTCAAAGGAGGGAAGAAGGTTGACCCCAGAGAGAATTGCAGCGATCGCCCGAATGACTGTGCCAACAACTCAGAGAGATGTGCGTGCCTTTTTAGGTATCACGTCATACTGCAGGCAATGGATTCCAAATTTTTCATTGCTAGCGGAACCATTGGTAGCCCTCACGTGCAAGGATGTTCCAACTCCTTTGCCATGGACGGAAGAATGTCAGAAGAGTTTTTCTGAACTGCGTGATGCGTTGTGTTCGGCTCCTGTGTTAGGTACTCCTGATTACAGTAAGCCGTTTACACTATACGTGCACGAAAGGGAAGGTTGTGCGTTGAGTGTTTTGACGCAACAATTTGGTGGTAAGCAGCGTCCATGTGCATATTTTTCCTCGACCTTGGACCCAGTAGCTAGAGCATTGCCGAGTTGTTTGAGAGCAACAGCGGCAGCTGCGGTGTCCATTCAACAATCTGCAGGATTGGTCATGGATAATATGCTTACGGTGATGGTTCCGCACGCAGTTGACACTCTCTTAAATCGTACGAAAACTCAACATCTGACGAGCGCAAGGTTGTCTGGTTATGAGTTAACGCTTCTGGCAAGTCACATTCAAATAAAGCGCTGCAATGTCCTAAACCCGGCGACTTTGTTGCCAATCAATATGGAGTCAGACGAGGTAGCACCCCATGACTGTTACCTACGAACTGAGGAGGAAACAAAAGGTCGTGTTGACCTGAAAAACACTCCATTGGAAGACCCCGATGGTACCTTGTATGTGGATGGTTCGTGTTTTAAGTTGCCGAATGGTGATGTGACGACTGCGTATGCTGTGGTGACGTTGAGTACGGTTGTGGAGACTGCGAGATTAAATCAGAATTCTGCACAGGCGGCAGAGCTGATTGCCTTGACTAGAGCGTGTGTTTTGTCGAAAGGGAAACGGGTGAATGTGTTTACAGACAGCCAGTATGCGTTTGGTGTTGCGCACAGTTTTGGACGTTTGTGGAGAGAGAGAGGTTTTATGACATCGCATGGTACGAAGATTCAGCATGGACAGCTTGTGAATGATATTTTGGATGCACTTATATTGCCCAAACAGGTGGCGATTATTAAATGTAGTGCACACCGTAAGGTGACGGATGATGTTGGTCATGGTAATGCGTTTGCTGATGAGATTGCTAAAGAGACTGCAAGAAACCTTACAACTAGAATGTATGTGACGAGTTCGGTAAGGTGGCCTGCAGAAGCTGGGATGTGCGAAGACACTATTGAGAGTGTGAAAGCGATTCAGAATGAGGCCACCGTGACTGAAAAGACCAAGTGGAAAGAGAGTACGGGAAAGCTGGATGCGAATGGCTGTTGGATTGACTTGTCCGAGAATAAGAGGTGGATGTTGCCGGATGCATATGTGCTAGCTGTTGTGACGATGGCACACGGCTTGTCACATATTAGTGTGAAAGGTATCTGTAAGTTGTTGTCCCCTGTATGGAAGAATGATGGTATCGCTAAGTGTGCTGAGAGATTGGTCAAGAATTGCATGATATGTATGATGTACAATCCTGGTAAGGGAACTCCTACACCCCCTGGTCACTTTGCTCCTCCTTCATGTCCCTTTGAGGTGATCCAGTTAGACTTCATCCATATGGAGCGATGCAATAACCTAAAATACGTTTTAGTTGTGGTTTGCGCATTCTCCCGATGGGTTGAAGCCTACCCTCTTAAAGACAATACTGCCCTGTCCACAGCGAAAGTCCTACTGAAGGAATACTTTCCTCGGTATGGAATGCCACGGATTGTATGGTCTGATAACGGAAGTGAGTTTGTGGGGAGTGTGATGAAGAGTGTGTGTAAAGGCCTTGGAATTACACAAAAATTCCATAGCGCCAATCATCCCCAGTCAGCAGGTTTGGTAGAGGGATACAATGGAACTCTCAAATTAAAACTTGCAAAGATTCAGGCTACGACTGGTCTCTCGTGGCCTGACGCTTTGCCCTTAGCTCTTCTGTCAACTAGGGCGACTGTACACTCTCGAGTAGGGCTCAGCCCATATGAGATTGTGTTCGGCCGTCCTGCCAATGTTTGGGGGGTCCCTAGACCCAGTGTGTTTTCTGATCTTGAGTACCCAATGTTGATCGATTATCTTTATGATCTGACTGCTAAACTGAGGTTAATTCACCAACAGGTCTTTGAAGCACTACCGACGCAGACGGAGGGTCCAGGCCACCAGCTCCAGCCCGGAGACTGGGTGGTCACGAGGAATTTTGGCCGAAAACGAAATCTTGAGCCAAGATTCATTGGACCCTACCAGGTGCTCCTTGCCACAAGAACTGCTGTACGCTTGGAGGGTCGCAAGCACTGGGTGCACGCCACCCACACCAAGAAGGTACCTATACCTTTGCCAGCGGACTCGTGGGTGAGGAAGGGCATCGCTTCGTCTGAGGCTGAGGTTGTACCGAACTTTGTTCCATTCAGCGACGCCCAGCCTGTGGGAGTTACCTCAGTGCAGCCGGACGACATTGTTGAACATTTGTCATCGGAGAACTCAAGATCCGAACTATCGTCTGGTCGACAGGATTCTGTTTCACCATCCGACCAACTGTTTGAAGATCAGACTCGTCCTGGGAGAAGCAGATATTTTCTCCGCTCCAACACCAGAGACAAATAAAATAGTTTTTGCTTTCTCCCCTGACATTCACGTTACCCCATTATCACTCTTCACTTTGAACATTTTGAATAACTGTAATTTTCGTAAATTTTGAGTCCTTTTCTGCATATGTGCGTTTTGTTTCCACAGCTAGGAGATTTTCTATATATTGTTTGAAAGTACCTTACATCCGGGTGGACCGTAAGGCCGTGCGGGTACTTCCTTCTGTTTAGTAGGTCCTGACACTAGGTTGGAGACCGTCGATTCCTAGGAACTCCTGGGGATTGACTATTGCTACACAGAACGAAGTGCGTCAAGAACGTTGCGGACGGTTTTAGAGGATGGCTTTCTCGAAGCTGTCGGAATTGGAAAAGACTCAATCTCATAGATTCGAATTGCATAGAATTGCACGTACTAAATGCTTCATGATTCAGGTGTTCCTTCTATTCCTAATTGTTTCTTCGTTATTGGTGGGTGGGGTGTATTACATGATACAGTCATTGTTGCCTTCTGCCTCACCTACCCCTTCTTCTGAACCTAAACCTACCTCCACTGTTTCTCCTCATTCCTTCCACATTTTACCCCAACACGAGCAGGTTAGACGTGCGGAATTCATGAACAATTCCTTCGTTCAGCTCCTTCATCAGCATCAGTTGGTGATGAACACTACCAATTGTTGGGTGTGTGGGTTAATGCCACATACCACCGATAAGGGAATTCCGTACTTGGTCCTTCCTTACAGTTCCCAGGGTTCACCTCGAGCATTTCAAACAATGTTTCGAAGCGCACTAGATTCCTACCCCAATCGAGAGCCACGTTCTCCACACTTTGGTCCCGGTCCATACCATAAGTCTTTGGCAATAGCGATTGCTGATTTAGATAGGGATATCTATGATTCATCGCTTATCCCTGAGGAAGAGGTGCGAGCCTATAAGGATCTGAGTGAGGCTGAGTATAGTGTGCTAGTGGGTGATAGACAGCTCAAAAGTTCATCTCCAATATGGATCGTACCCCACCTTGGTAATTTCTGTTTGAAAGGTCGTGGCCGAAGCCCGAGAGCTCACCTTGGGGAGAGTGCTTGCACTGAAACGTATGTTTTACCAATGCTCTCTTCCCCTGTTCTCCTGACTGCCAAGGGTACGTACTTTGTCTGTTACGACCGTGCATATACATGGTTGCCCCTTGACTTCTCGGGCACCTGTTATATTGCAAATTTGTTGCCACCGACTTTTACGGTTGCCTCAGATTATCACAAGACCAGAGTTGTGAGAGGCGTGATTAGCAAAGAGGACACTGCCGGTCAAGAAGCAGGAGACTTCTTTAAGGGTTTCTTGCCGTTTTGGGGACCTATGATTAATAGTAGGAACCTGAGACAGTTGACTCGAGTGGTGGAATCGACCGCTAATATCACAGCGAGTGCCCTTGGCAACATCACAGCAGAGCTTCAGGCGGACAGGCTTATGACGTTACAAAATCGTATGGTTTTAGACGTCGTCTTAGCAGATAGAGGTGGAGTATGTAAGGTGATCCATTCGAGCTGTTGTATTTTCATTCCTGACAACGCTCCGACTGTCTATCAAGCCATCTCGAAGTTGCATAAGATCTCCGAGTCCATACACGTGGACGTAGGGGATTGGACGCTACTAGGATGGTTTTGGGGCCTAATGTCGACTTGGGGTTGGAAGATTCTGATGATCATTGGGGTTGTTGTAGCATTCCTATTCACGTGTTGTCTTTGTGTGCAGTGTGGTCCTGCCTTATGTGGCCTCTGTGCTACGACGTGTATAAGGCGGCCGCCTGTTACCAAGGAAACGCTGATGGATAGAATAATGTTGCAGCAGCATCTACATGGTCTGATGAATATTGAGATCGATTCTGATTCTGACTAGTGCTTGCCTACATGAGGGCAAAAGGAGCGTCTGAGGTTCCGTGACAATCGTAAGTGGTGTTTTCGACTCGCACGAAAATGGTCGAGTCTGGTATCTATGAACCGCAAATGATGAGTTTAGTGGGTGTACGCGTTTTCGCTGTGCTAGCCTAAACCGTTCGTTTGTTTCGTGGGTTTCTTCATCTGAACCCACGGGTCCCATTTTAGATACAGCATCCATTTTGTTTCTTGCCCTCAAGTAGCCAGCGAACGGACGCTGTCCGCTTCGTGACCCTGGGATTCCCAAACTCTTGCGGAAGACACGTGTTCCTTTGAGGGTGTCTTTATGATGAGGGGGATGACACTGTAAGGCAGATGGCCCCGCTCGAGGCACATCTTCCCGTGCCGGTCTATTGTCTCAGTTGTGTATTCATTAGGCACGTCCCCTTTGATCCCTGCAATCGTGTTTCCTGATACCACCCCTTTTACACCCTCCTAAATCTGTTCGCTATCCTCGTCTTCTTCTGCACCTGTTTCTGCCTCTTCCTTGATTCGTTTACAGCTGAACGGAATGTACTAATGGTGGGAAGATGTACTTTCACAGTTGGGAACTGCCAAATGCTACTGTAATTATGTTCCGGGCCCTGAATACATGAAAAGCGACCCCCTATGACATTTACTGTGGGAACCAGGTTGTAATCTTTTGTTCATCATGTTATCCTATGACCAAAAACTGCATAAAAAGAGCGACACACAGATACAATTTGAAGCAGTCTCCTTGAACCTACACGTGTTGTACTTCTTGTGACTTCTGTGTTCCCTGCAGTAATAAACCTCAAATCTTTGACGCCGAAGGAAGTGTCCCGTGTCTCTGTCATTTGTACGCCGGAACAGGTTACCCACGAAGGTTTTAGGTGTTATCCCTGGCACCGCTGGGTCTTAGAAAAACCCAGTCCTTCAGTCTTCTCTGAACCGGAAATAAGCATTCTAGGACCGGTTTTGGGGTAACACCCCATAACAGCTAGGCTAGCTTAAATCCAGTGGCAAAGTGTGTTTAATTAGTCCTTTAGGTTGTGAAAATCGCAGAAATTACCGTTAGCATAAGCTGAAGACATTTTGTTTGAGGCATCCTTTTTAGTTAGCCATGTGTTAGCCATTTGTTTCTTCCAGCTTCACTTTTGCCTGATTTTCTTTTCTGCTTGAGTCATCATTTATAGTTAACTTTTTCAGTACTGAGCCAGAGCACTGCACATGCTCAGAAAAGCCTGAAGCTGCTAGGATGTACCTGTCTTAGACTGTTACTGTCAGGCTGTTTTAACTGATGTAAGCAGAAATGTTTCCCCTCCCACTTTGCTGATTAAGACATATTTGTATGCCCATGTTAATCAATAACTATTCTTTCATGTGCCAGTACCTCCCCTTTGAGTCTCCATGCTGACTATGCAACACATGTATGTAAAAGGCCCCTGGTTTCTGTATTCTTTGGACTACCTCATACAGTGCCCAAGGGTGTTGTATAGACGTAGTCCCACTCATGAGAGGTTAATACATCAATTTCTTTGATATTACATCTTCAGTGCTAATCTCTTCTTTGTTGGTTTAAGAACCAGTGGAGAGATAAGGGTGAAACCCTTGCTCATTTTCACAAGGTCACAATCCATTTAAAGAGTAGGGGTAGGCAAACAATTCTGCTCCACCAGCGGAGTTCTCAGTGTTTCCCCCACTTAATGTTCTGCTTGGAATGCGGAGTTCTGGTAAAGCTCTGCCAACTGCAACGTGGCAGAGTTTTTTCTTGTGTGCAGCTTGCCAATATTAAGTTGCAAAGCGAGAATTTGCTCCCCTAGTGCAATTTTTGGGCACTAGAATATCTCCAGTCGAGACTTCTCAATGCAGGCAGTTGTGGCAGGTCGCGACCATTCATGTTGAGAAAGCTGCCATTCGAGTAGAAAATCTCTGCGCCAGAAAGAAGCAGGACCCTTTGGTGTGCCTTGTGGTGCCATTAGCACCTATTTTACAGCGAAGAACAAGTTCCTGGTGCTAAAAATAAGCTTGAGCAGCATGACATACTGAAATCTGCCCACTAGTGGGAACATTTAGAGACTCAAGGAGTGTCAAGCAGAGGCCACAACAGGGTTCACCCCAGGTCATCTTGCCCCTAGTCTTGGAGTCCAGTCCTTTGTCCTACTTATATGAGGGAGAGCACGTCTAGTCTTCAAGGCTCTTCTCTGGTCAGAGACAGCAGGTTGAGTCCTCTTCTTGACTGCCTGGAGGAGCCACATTCATGCCTGGCATGAGCTGATATTTGGGAATGACCACTGTGGACACCATAACCAATGGGTTATAGGTTCCAGGGACTAACTCTACCCACTTTGGGCGTTTTCAAGAAAGTGAAAGTCTTAGCCAACACTAAACCTGGGCACTAAGGGCTGGGTGTGTATTTGGGGAGTGTACTATGGTAAATCCACGTGTTCTCTCGCATCTCACACTAAAATCATATTTAGTATGTCCATGTTCCCCCAACAAACTCAGAGCCAGAAGCGTGGTCAGATCAAATCTGAGCTTCCAATAACCAAACAGTGGATTTACACAACGTGTTGTGCAATAAGGGTTCCCTCCTTTGAAGTGTGCTCCAAATGCTATATGTAAACCTAGCAGACCTGTCAGACAGGCTGTTACCCTATTTTGTCAAAAGGGGCCCACTGTGATTGGTGACTGACTGGGAAGACAACAGAAGAGCCCTTCCCAAGGACCAGCTAACACTTGCGAGTGATAAGCGAGGCCTCTTTGAAGTGTGCCACAACGTCAAGTAGGATATGACATTCAAGCAGGACTTGATACTTTAATTTCAAATAGGATCCTCTGAGCCCATCTGCATATTCCATCAGATACAGAGGAGTCATCTCTGACCATTCAGGTCAGTTTGTTGTTGGCTCCTGGGAGCAGGTTCATACCTCATTCACAACCATTTAAATGTTAATTGCTGGCTTGCTGAAATGGAAGAACAAATATCTGATTTAGCCTCCAGGGGCTTCAGGCAGGGCAAAGGTAAGTTTCTAAAAGTTGACTTTCCATAACATTTAGAACAAATCTGACTTCACCATTAAATTGTATTTTTAACAACTGTTAAAAATAGTGGTTTAGGGGTGTGGCCAAGATGGCGTTTTGGTAGGACGCAGTTGTGTCGCTCCCCACTCCCACTCATGTGCCTGATGGGAACAGTCCAGCCCGAACTGCCGCGACAGGCTGATCCCGGCACTTTTGATGACGGTAAGGGCACCGAGTCCTGCATGGACCTTCCCTGGGAGCTGGGCTTTGCCCGAGGGGTCTGTGGAGGACTCAATCCCATTTCCGGAGGCTGCTGCGGAGGCTGCGTGGAGAGACCCTGGGAGAGGCGACGGCCGTCTGAAGACCACATCGGAACGCCTGGCGAGGTGAAGGCCTGACACGACACTTGGCGACCCCTGGGCTAGTAGGGGGACCACCATAAGCACCACGATTTGAGCGTCACCATTGGTCACCCCCAGAGAGGGACTACATTGACTCTGGCAACAGTAGGCCCTGCCCGTGCGTACTATGCGAGGCCCTGGCTGTGTATGCCTGGGCGGGCCCTGCCAGCAGGGATCTCCGGATGCCTGAGCTGTTGCCTGTACGTTCTGCACAGAGACCTCATATGGCAGCACCATAAGCCTTGGTCCCCTGAAGCCTCTCAAGACCCGAGGGAGATGTACTCAACGGCCACTCATCCACACCTGAGGTGAAGACCTATCGACCCGTCCTTTGCAGCGGTCCTGCTGGGGTAACTGGATCGCTCAGATGCACGAGCAGCCTGGGCCTGTGGAGACCCAGATGAGTCTGCTTGCCTGTAAGCCCTGATACTGCTCCCTACATCATTACAGTGGCCCTGAGGACACTGGAGCCCAAGAACAGGACCCATCAGGAGGTGAGAGTGCCGATGCGGTGGGGGCAGAACAGAACCACAACAGAGGGGCCCCAGCTGTGGTTCGTGGGTAAACTTGAAGCACCCCAAGGCGATCTATTCGGGGCACAAGGGGAGAGCCAACGAGGCAAAGAGACAAAATGGGGGAGGGGCTGCAGCCTGGCGGGGACGGCTCAGGGAGCACTCTATATTTCTCTGCGCAAAGCCTTATCACCTACTGAGTCATCCACATTGCCCCCCACACACCCACTCCAGGAGTCAATAACATAGCAGAGTGATGGCGGCCCCCAAAAGTAGGAAGTACAGATCAGTGAAAGACCTGCTGCTCAAGTCGACGACTCCGCAAGTAGATAGCCAATCCACAGCAAAGCACTTGGACCGGTCCAAGTGTGGGGAGGGCTCGGAGGCTCCCGTCAGTCGATCCTTTCTAGAATAGCTTTTCTCCTCCATGTCCACCATGAAATGCAAGCTTCTGGCGAGTTAGAGAGATACGCCGGGAGAAGGAATCAACACCGTAGAAGAACATGAAACGGCGTGCGATGAGGAAATCAAGAGCCTCCAACAGGAAGTCCTCAAGCTGCAGGAGCAGAATCTGGTTCTCCAAGCCCACACGGAGGACTTGGAGAACAGGTCCCGGTGGAACAAGGGGGATGGTACATTGAAGCTTTGGTGGCAGATCTCTTCTGCTCCATCCTGGGCGATTCCCCAGAATTTTCCATCAAACTGGACCACACCCACAGAGTGGGCCCCAGGATCGTGGCCCCTGCTCCCCAAGTGGACATTTTGACCTGTGTACACAATTACCAGCTAAAAGAGCGGATCCTTCGCAAGCCCGGCATAATGCAGATTTTATATACCAAGGCCTATACTGTACCAGGACTTGGCAGCCTCCACCTTACTTAAGTGCAAATCATTCCGACCGATCAAGTCTCATCTTCGAAAATCCAGCATCAAAGGGGGAGTTGAGACAAATCTGCTCTCTCTACAGCCTACAAACTCCTGGGCATTGAGGAACCCACAACGGACAAGCCGCAACAGAACCACCAAAATCGCAGACGCCAAGGTGGCCACCATCAAGCCTCCCAACCCATTGGCGTGCCCTGATTTTGACAGTATGGCCAGAGAGCGGCGGGCGGTCCAGGAGTCCCTGACAGGAGCATCCTCTGAATGAAGATAGAGAAGCTCAAGAAGAGAACTGATGGTCAGTCCTTAGCTCCCTTGCCCGTCGATGGAAATGCTCCAGATATTTGCATGGGTTTTGACTGGGGGGAGCCGAGAGCTGCATGCCACAGGTACACTATACTGTTTCTCCAAGGAGCTGCACACTCCGGACATTGACTGTTCGATGATCTCCGCCACACTTATGTTATTGTTATGTTGGGGTTGTGTTACTTTTGTTTGGTGGGTACCCTCCCCCTCTGCCCTTCTTTTGCTTTTTCCGAGTGTATGCAACCTTCGCCGAGCCAGACCTCCGTGTATATGACCTCACATGTCCCCGTTTAGGGTGGGCATAACCTAACAACACCCTGCACTAACAGCGCACTTTGCCCCCAACGCACGCATAGATGAGTGTTAAAATCCTAATCCTGAATGTGAAAGGGCTTAACAACCTTACCAAGCTAAGGGCTATCCTGTCCTACCTGGAGAACTCCAAAGCATATATTTGTTTATTACAAGAGACCCACCTAGTATGCAGCAACATGCACAGATTGCGATCCAAAGCCTTCCCACAGTAGTACTTCTCTTCCCACTAAGAGGGTGGGGTTGCTATCCTCATATGTCACACTTTTCCGGGAGTTGTGGGGCAAAGGTATCAGAGATTAAGGGGAGACTTCTGGTTATCCGTGAACATAGGAGCACACACACTCATCCTGGCCACTATCTATGCCCCTAACGAGGGCCAGGAGGCATTCCTGCGAAAAGCAGTAGCAGACCTAATATCCTCTCCGGACCGGCAAATACTTCTAGGGGGCAATTTAAACACAGTGTGTCACAGCCACTTGGACCGTTCGGCTCAGAGTCAGGGCCAGACTGTGGCCCTATCAGACAGTGGCCGACAGTGGTTACTAAACATGGGGTTAGTCGACATGTGGTGTCACCTCTACCCTCATACCACTGACTACACTTTCTAGTCAAAACACACAAGGTGATGGACGGAATGTTGCACATTGGTAAAACATTCACCCCCAGTCACAGATCTGCGTTTAATCCATTGTTATTTTACTCACCACGCCACCCCAGTTCAGACATGGCCATATGCAAATCAGTCTTGACCCTGTGCCTCATGGAAACAGTCTAGACCGAATTGCCAAGCCAGGTCTTCCCTGGACCGGAATCGAGCATCCTAGGACCACTTTCTTTTTTTTTTTGTCCTCATACAGCAATATTTGGACTTGGAGGTGTCGGGGTCCTCTTTCCCTTTTGAACTATCCTTCTGAGAATTTCGAGGTTTCTCTTGAGTGGGCGCAACATGTGCGTGGCGAGTTTCTGGGTTTCCTCTACACCAGGGGTACTCAAAGTACGGCCCGCGGGCCAGTGGCGGCCTGGCAAGCCTCCCTCCCTTCAGTGGCAGCCCGCGGAGCTTAAAACATCGCACCTGTGTGTTTTTTTTTTAACTTCAGCAAACACCTCGGGGAGCAGCAGTGCGTAATCAGAGAGACTGCTCTGTGGGGGCCGGGCGGGCGATTCCTGTCACAGTCAAGAGTGGAGCTGCAGGGGCGCTAAGAGGTGAACAAAGCCTCATTAACAAACAAATGGTCGTTTAAAGACCTGTGAAGTACTGGGTGCCCGGGAGGCTGACACACAGGGGAGAGGGGGGAGGACAGCAGAGTGAGAGCCTGGGTGAGGGAGGTGGGAGGGCAGAGCAGGGAGTGAGAGCCCGGGTGAGGGAGGTGGGAGGGCAGCAGGGAATGAGAGCCTGGTGAGGTGGGAGGGCAGAGCAAGGAGTGAGAGCCCGGTGAGGTGGGAGGGCAGCAGGGAGTGAGATCCGGGTGAGGTGGGAGGGCAGCAGGGAGTGAGAGCCGGGTGAGGTGGGAGGGCAGCAGGGAGTGAGAGCCCGATGAGGTGTTGGAGGGCAGCAGGGAGTGAGAGCCCGGGTGAGGTGGGAGGGCAGCAAGGAGTGAGAGCCCGGTGAGGTGACGGAGGGCAGCAGGGAGTGAGAGCCCGAGTGAGGTAGGAGGGCAGAAGGGAGTGAGAGCCCGGTGAGGTGGGAGGACAGCAGGGAGTGAGAGCCCGGTGAGGTGACGGAGGGCAGCAGGGAGTGAGAGCCCGTGAGGTGGGAGGGCAGTAGGGAGTGAGAGCCCGGGTGAGGTGGGAGGGCAGCACAGAGTGAGAGCCCGGGTGAGGTGGGAGGGCAGCAGGGAGTGAGAGCCCGGTGAGGTGGGAGGGCAGCAGGGAGTGAGAGCCCGGGTAAGGTGGGAGGGCAGCAGGGAGTGAGAGCCCAAGTGAGGTGGGAGGGCAGAGCAGGGAGTGAGAGCCGGGTGAGGTGGGAGAGCGGAGCAGGGAGTGAGAGCCCAGGTGAGGGAGGTGGGAGGGGAGCAGTGAGTGAGAGTCGGGTGAGGGCAGCAGGGAGTGAGAGCCGGGTGAGGTGGGAGGGCAGAGCAGGGAGTGAGAGCCAGGGTGAGGTGGGAGGGCAGCAGGGAGTGAGAGCCCAAGTGAGGTGGGAGGGCAGAGCAGGGAGTGGGAGCTCGGTGAGGTGGGAGGGCAGAGCAGGGAGTGAGAGCCCGAGTGAGGGGGGAGGGCAGCAGGGAGTTAGAGCCCGGTGAGGGAGGTGGGAGGGCAGCAGGGAGTGAGAGCCCGGGTGAGGTGGGAGGGCAGAGCAGGGAGTGAGAGCCCAAGTGAGGGCAGCAGGGTGTGAGAGCCCGGTGAGGTGGGAGGGCAGCAGGGAGTTAAAGCCCGGTGAGGTGGGAGGGCAGAGCAGGGAGTGAGAGCCCGGTGAGGTGGGAGGGCAGAGCAGAAAGTGAGAGCCCATGTGAGGCGGGAGGGCAGAGCAGGGAGTGAGAGCCGGGTGAGCTGATGGAGGGCAGCAGGGTGTAAGAGCCCGGGTGAGGTAACAGAGCGCAGCAGGGGGTGAGAGCCGGGTGAGGTGGGTGGGCAGAGCAGGGACTGAGAGCCCAGTGAGGGAGGTGGGAGGGCAGAGCAGGGAGAGAGAGCCCGAGTGAGGTGGGAAGGCAGCAGGCAGTGAGAGCCCGGGTGAGGTGGGAGGGCAGCAGGGAATGAGAGCCTGGTGAGGTGGGAGGGCAGAGCAAGGAGTGAGAGCCCGGTGAGGTGGGAGGGCAGCAGGGAGTGAGATCCGGGTGAGGTGGGAGGGCAGCAGGGAGTGAGAGCCGGGTGAGGTGGGAGGGCAGCAGGGAGTGAGAGCCCGATGAGGTGTCGGAGGGCAGCAGGGAGTGAGAGCCCGGGTGAGGTGGGAGGGCAGCAAGGAGTGAGAGCCCGGTGAGGTGACGGAGGGCAGCAGGGAGTGAGAGCCCGAGTGAGGTAGGAGGGCAGAAGGGAGTGAGAGCCCGGTGAGGTGGGAGGACAGCAGGGAGTGAGAGCCCGGTGAGGTGACGGAGGGCAGCAGGGAGTGAGAGCCCGTGAGGTGGGAGGGCAGTAGGGAGTGAGAGCCCGGGTGAGGTGGGAGGGCAGCACAGAGTGAGAGCCCGGGTGAGGTGGGAGGGCAGCAGGGAGCGAGAGCCCGGTGAGGTGGGAGTGCAGCAGGGAGTGAGAGCCCGGGTAAGGTGGGAGGGCAGCAGGGAGTGAGAGCCCAAGTGAGGTGGGAGGGCAGAGCAGGGAGTGAGAGCCCGGTGAGGTGGGAGGGCAGAGCAGGGAGTGAGAGCCGGGTGAGGTGGGAGAGCGGAGCAGGGAGTGAGAGCCCAGGTGAGGGAGGTGGGAGGGGAGCAGTGAGTGAGAGTCGGGTGAGGGCAGCAGGGAGTGAGAGCCGGGTGAGGTGGGAGGGCAGAGCAGGGAGTGAGAGCCAGGGTGAGGTGGGAGGGCAGCAGGGAGTGAGAGCCCAAGTGAGGTGGGAGGGCAGAGCAGGGAGTGGGAGCTCGGTGAGGTGGGAGGGCAGAGCAGGGAGTGAGAGCCCGAGTGAGGGGGGAGGGCAGCAGGGAGTTAGAGCCCGGTGAGGGAGGTGGGAGGGCAGCAGGGAGTGAGAGCCCGGGTGAGGTGGGAGGGCAGAGCAGGGAGTGAGAGCCCAAGTGAGGGCAGCAGGGTGTGAGAGCCCGGTGAGGTGGGAGGGCAGCAGGGAGTTAAAGCCCGGTGAGGTGGGAGGGCAGAGCAGGGAGTGAGAGCCCGGTGAGGCGGGAGGGCAGAGCAGGGAGTGAGAGCCGGGTGAGCTGATGGAGGGCAGCAGGGTGTAAGAGCCCGGGTGAGGTAACAGAGCGCAGCAGGGGGTGAGAGCCGGGTGAGGTGGGTGGGCAGAGCAGGGACTGAGAGCCCAGTGAGGGAGGTGGGAGGGCAGAGCAGGGAGAGAGAGCCCGAGTGAGGTGG
The DNA here is from genome assembly GCF_964263255.1 of Lissotriton vulgaris. Taxonomy (NCBI): domain Eukaryota; kingdom Metazoa; phylum Chordata; class Amphibia; order Caudata; family Salamandridae; genus Lissotriton; species Lissotriton vulgaris. The sequence goes on from NC_141693.1 coordinate 1,901,973,908, forward strand.
GAAGGCAGCAGGCAGAGAGAGCCCGGGTGAGGTGGGAGGGCAGCAGGGAGTGAGAGCCCAAGTGAGGTGGGAGGGCAGAGCAGGGAGTGGGAGCTCGGTGAGATGGGAGGGCAGAGCAGGGAGTGAGAGCCCGAGTGAGGGGGGAGGGCAGCAGGGAGTTAGAGCCCGGTGAGGGAGGTGGGAGGGCAGCAGGGAGTGAGAGCCCGGGTGAGGTGGGAGGGCAGAGCAGGGAGTGAGAGCCCAAGTGAGGGCAGCAGGGTGTGAGAGCCCGGTGAGGTGGGAGGGCAGCAGGGAGTGAAAGCCCGGTGAGGTGGGAGGGCAGAGCAGGGAGTGAGAGCCCGGTGAGGTGGGAGGGCAGAGCAGGAAGTGAGAGCCCATGTGAGGCGGGAGGGCAGCAGGGAGTGAGAGCCGGGTGAGCTGATGGATGGCAGCAGGGTATAAGAGCCCGGGTGAGGTAACAGAGCGCAGCAGGGGGTGAGAGCCGGGTGAGGTGGGTGGGCAGAGCAGGGACTGAGAGCCCAGTGAGGGAGGTGGGAGGGCAGAGCAGGGAGTGAGAGCCCGGTGAGGGAGGTATTAGGGCAGCAGGGAGTGAGAGCCCGGTGAGGTGGGAGGGCAGAGCAGGGAGTGAGAGCCCGAGTGAGGGGGAGGGCAGCAGGGAGTGAGAGCCCGGTGAGGTGGGAGGGCAGCACAGAGTGAGAGCCCGGGTGAGGTGGGAGGGCAGCAGGGAGTGAGAGCCCGGTGAGGTGGGAGGGCAGCAGGGAGTGAGAGCCCGGGTAAGGTGGGAGGGCAGCAGGGAGTGAGAGCCCAAGTGAGGTGGGAGGGCAGAGCAGGGAGTGAGAGCCCGGTGAGGTGGGAGGGCAGAGCAGGGAGTGAGAGCCGGGTGAGGTGGGAGAGCGGAGCAGGGAGTGAGAGCCCAGGTGAGGGAGGTGGGAGGGGAGCAGTGAGTGAGAGTCGGGTGAGGGCAGCAGGGAGTGAGAGCCGGGTGAGGTGGGAGGGCAGAGCAGGGAGTGAGAGCCAGGGTGAGGTGGGAGGGCAGCAGGGAGTGAGAGCCCAAGTGAGGTGGGAGGGCAGAGCAGGGAGTGGGAGCTCGGTGAGGTGGGAGGGCAGAGCAGGGAGTGAGAGCCCGAGTGAGGGGGGAGGGCAGCAGGGAGTTAGAGCCCGGTGAGGGAGGTGGGAGGGCAGCAGGGAGTGAGAGCCCGGGTGAGGCGGGAGGGCAGAGCAGGGAGTGAGAGCCGGGTGAGCTGATGGAGGGCAGCAGGGTGTAAGAGCCCGGGTGAGGTAACAGAGCGCAGCAGGGGGTGAGAGCCGGGTGAGGTGGGTGGGCAGAGCAGGGACTGAGAGCCCAGTGAGGGAGGTGGGAGGGCAGAGCAGGGAGAGAGAGCCCGAGTGAGGTGGGAAGGCAGCAGGCAGTGAGAGCCCGGGTGAGGTGGGAGGGCAGCAGGGAATGAGAGCCTGGTGAGGTGGGAGGGCAGAGCAAGGAGTGAGAGCCCGGTGAGGTGGGAGGGCAGCAGGGAGTGAGATCCGGGTGAGGTGGGAGGGCAGCAGGGAGTGAGAGCCGGGTGAGGTGGGAGGGCAGCAGGGAGTGAGAGCCCGATGAGGTGTCGGAGGGCAGCAGGGAGTGAGAGCCCGGGTGAGGTGGGAGGGCAGCAAGGAGTGAGAGCCCGGTGAGGTGACGGAGGGCAGCAGGGAGTGAGAGCCCGAGTGAGGTAGGAGGGCAGAAGGGAGTGAGAGCCCGGTGAGGTAGGAGGACAGCAGGGAGTGAGAGCCCGGTGAGGTGACGGAGGGCAGCAGGGAGTGAGAGCCCGTGAGGTGGGAGGGCAGTAGGGAGTGAGAGCCCGGGTGAGGTGGGAGGGCAGCACAGAGTGAGAGCCCGGGTGAGGTGGGAGGGCAGCAGGGAGCGAGAGCCCGGTGAGGTGGGAGTGCAGCAGGGAGTGAGAGCCCGGGTAAGGTGGGAGGGCAGCAGGGAGTGAGAGCCCAAGTGAGGTGGGAGGGCAGAGCAGGGAGTGAGAGCCCGGTGAGGTGGGAGGGCAGAGCAGGGAGTGAGAGCCGGGTGAGGTGGGAGAGCGGAGCAGGGAGTGAGAGCCCAGGTGAGGGAGGTGGGAGGGGAGCAGTGAGTGAGAGTCGGGTGAGGGCAGCAGGGAGTGAGAGCCGGGTGAGGTGGGAGGGCAGAGCAGGGAGTGAGAGCCAGGGTGAGGTGGGAGGGCAGCAAGGAGTGAGAGCCCAAGTGAGGTGGGAGGGCAGAGCAGGGAGTGGGAGCTCGGTGAGGTGGGAGGGCAGAGCAGGGAGTGAGAGCCCGAGTGAGGGGGGAGGGCAGCAGGGAGTTAGAGCCCGGTGAGGGAGGTGGGAGGGCAGCAGGGAGTGAGAGCCCGGGTGAGGTGGGAGGGCAGAGCAGGGAGTGAGAGCCCAAGTGAGGGCAGCAGGGTGTGAGAGCCCGGTGAGGTGGGAGGGCAGCAGGGAGTTAAAGCCCGGTGAGGTGGGAGGGCAGAGCAGGGAGTGAGAGCCCGGTGAGGCGGGAGGGCAGAGCAGGGAGTGAGAGCCGGGTGAGCTGATGAGGGCAGCAGGGTGTAAGAGCCCGGGTGAGGTAACAGAGCGCAGCAGGGGGTGAGAGCCGGGTGAGGTGGGTGGGCAGAGCAGGGACTGAGAGCCCAGTGAGGGAGGTGGGAGGGCAGAGCAGGGAGAGAGAGCCCGAGTGAGGTGGGAAGGCAGCAGGCAGTGAGAGCCTGGGTGAGGTGGGAGGGCAGCAGGGAGTGAGAGCCCAAGTGAGGTGGGAGGGCAGAGCAGGGAGTGGGAGCTCGGTGAGATGGGAGAGCGGAGCAGGGAGTGAGAGCCCAGTGAGGGGGGAGGGCAGCAGGGAGTTAGAGCCCGGTGAGGGAGGTGGGAGGGCAGCAGGGAGTGAGAGCCCGGGTGAGGTGGGAGGGCAGAGCAGGGAGTGAGAGCCCAAGTGAGGGCAGCAGGGTGTGAGAGCCCGGTGAGGTGGGAGGGCAGCAGGGAGTGAAAGCCCGGTGAGGTGGGAGGGCAGAGCAGGGAGTGAGAGCCCGGTGAGGTGGGAGGGCAGAGCAGGAAGTGAGAGCCCATGTGAGGCGGGAGGGCAGCAGGGAGTGAGAGCCGGGTGAGCTGATGGATGGCAGCAGGGTATAAGAGCCCGGGTGAGGTAACAGAGCGCAGCAGGGGGTGAGAGCCGGGTGAGGTGGGTGGGCAGAGCAGGGACTGAGAGCCCAGTGAGGGAGGTGGGAGGGCAGAGCAGGGAGTGAGAGCCCGGTGAGGGAGGTGTTAGGGCAGCAGGGAGTGAGAGCCCGGTGAGGTGGGAGGGCAGAGCAGGGAGTGAGAGCCCGAGTGAGGGGGAGGGCAGCAGGGAGTGAGAGCCCGGTGAGGTGGGAGGGCAGCAGGGAGTGAGAGCCTGGTGAGGTGGGAGGGCAGAGCAGGGAGGGAGAGCCGGGTGAGGTGGGAGCCAAGCAACGGCAAGGGTTTTGCCTAAAGCACAGTAAGGCTGCGCCAACAAACTTTAAAACAAGAAGATTGCCAGTACTGTGCAATGATTCAATATTTCACAAGGGCCGCGAGCTACAAGTCGCTCATTGCCACAGACCACTCTTTCAGTCAGGATTTTTAACAAAGTTTTGTAAATATATTTGATTTTCTTTTTTCTTTTTGGGGGAAAGAATTGCCGTACTTATATTAGTTCACAACAGAATGTATAATTTTAGCTTCAGTCTGATACATCCATTATAAACAATATAGGAGGATTAACTAAACACGTTAGGGCTGGAGGGTTCGAGGAAAAGGGGGGCAAGAGTGCCAGGAAGTGATGAAAGAAACTATAACATTTAACACATTTCACTCTTGGACATCAATTGACGACAGACAACAAAAATGGTGGTGGAAAAGTGGTGTCTTCTGACAGGAATTAATTTTATATTATATGCCCTGCAAAGGTACTATTTATGTTAGCAGGTGACAGCCGGGTGAGGTGGGAGGGCAGAGCAGGGAGTGAGAGCCTGAGTGAGGGGGGAGGGCAGCAGGGAGTGAGAGCCCGGTGAGGTGGGAGGGCAGCAGGGAGTGAGAGCCTGGTGAGGTGGGAGGGCAGCAGGGAGTGAGAGCCCGGTGAGGTGACAGAGGGCAGCAGGGAGTGAGAGCCCAAGTGAGGCAGGAGGGAAGCAGGAAGTGAGAGCCCAAGTGAGGGGGGAGGGCAGCAGGGAGTAAGAGCCCGGGTGAGGTGACAGAGGGCAGCAGGGGGTGAGAGCCGGGTGAGGTGGGAGGGCAGAGCAGGGAGTGAGAGCCCAGTGAGGGAGTTGGGAGGGCATAGCAGGGAGTGAGAGCCAGGTGAGGGAGGTGGGAGGGCAGAGCAGGGAGTGAGAGCCCGGGTGAGAGAGGTGGGAGGGCAGAGCAGGGAGTGAGAGCCCGGGTGAGGGAGGTGGGAGGGCAGAGCAGGGAGCGAGAGCCTAGGTGTGGGAGGTGGGAGGGCAGCAGTGACTGAGAGCCCGGGTGAGGTGACAGATGGCAGCAGTGAGTGAAAGCCCGGTGAGGTGATGGAGGGCATCAGGGAGTGAGAGCCCGGGTGAGGGCAGCAGGGAGTGAGAGCCCGGGTGAGGGGGGAAGGCAGCAGGGAGTGAGTCTGGGTGAGGTCAGCAGGAAGTGAGAGCCCGGTGAGGTGAGACAGATAGAGACAGATAAAGACATATAGAGACAGATAGAGGCAGAGACAGGAGCAGACGGAGCTAGATAGGGTCAGAGACAGACACAGACAGAGACAGATGAGGCAGAGACAGATAGAGGTAGAGACAGACAGCGATAGAGACAGACAGCGACAGAGACAGACAGCGATAGAGACAGAGAGAGAGAAGGACAGAGAGAGAGACAGAGGGAGAGAGACAGACAGACATAGGGAGGGATGGAGACAGACTGAGGTAGACAGACAGAGGGAGACAGACAGAGGGAGAGAGGGAGACAGACAGAGGGAGACAGACAAAGGGAGACAGAGGGAGGGAGACAAGAAGACAGAGGGAGTGAGACAGACAGAGGGAGGGAGACAGACAGACAGAGGGAGGGAGACAGAAAGACAGAGGGAGACAGACAGAGGGAGGGAGGGAGACAGACAGACAGAGGAAGGGTGGGAGACAGACAGAGGGAGGGAGACAGACAGAGGGAGGGAGTGAGGGAGACAGAGGGAGGAAGACAGAGGGAGGGAGACAGACAGAGGGAGGGAGACAGACAGAGGGAGACAGAGGGATAGAGGGAGAGAGACAGAGGGAGAGAGACAGAGGGAGAGAGGGAGACAGACAGAGGGAGACAGACAGAGGGAGACCGACAGAGGGAGACAGACAGAGGGAGCAGACAGCCACAGGGAGGGAGACAGACAGAGGGAGGGTGGGAGACAGACAGAGGGAGGGAGACAGACAGAGGGAGGGAGTGAGGGAGACAGAGGGAGGAAGACAGAAGGAGGGAGACAGACAGAGGGAGGGAGACAGACAGAGGGAGATAGAGGGAGAGAGACAGAGGGAGAGAGACAGAGGGAGAGAGACAGAGGGAGAGAGGGAGACAGACAGAGGGAGACAGACAGAGGGAGACCGACAGAGGGAGACAGACAGAGGGAGCAGACAGCCACAGGGAGGGAGACAGACAGAGGGAGGGAGGGAGACAGACCGACAAACAGAGGTAGGGAGACAGAAAGACAGAGGGAGACAGACAGAGGGAGGGAGGGAGACAGACAGAGGGAGGGAGGCAGACAGAAAGAGGGTGGAAGGTAGACAGATGGAGGGAGGGAGGGAGACAGATGGAGGGAGGGAGACAAAGAAAGGGAGGGATGGAGACAGACAGAGGGAGGGAGACAGACTGAGGGCAGATGGATGGAGGAAGACAGAGGGAGATGGACAGTGGGACACAGATAGAGGGAGACAGATGGAGGGAGACGGAGAGAGGGAAGGAAAGAGAGAGAGGGAGACAGAGAGAGAGAGAAAGAGAGGTGAGACAGAGAGACCGAGGGAGAGAGACAGAGGGAGACAGAGAGAGAGAGGGAAGGATGGAGCGAGAGAGAGAGATAGAAGGAGGGAGATAGAGATAGGGAGGGAGAGATAGGGAGGGAGAGAGAGAGAGGGAGAGAGAGAGAGAGAAAGAGAGCTGTGTGTGTATGCTGGTCTGTTGGCTCAGTGGATGAACGCGTCAGTTTCAGGGGCCTGAGTTCAACTTCATGGTCACAGTTTTTTTCTTTCTAGCCCCTTCCCACACCCACAATGACCCCGCCTCCACCGGTGCGGCCCTCGGCCACAAACCACACTGTAAATTCGGCCCCCGAGAGAAAGTTTGTGAGTAACCATGCTCTACACCATCACTTTGACTACTCACTCAAGTTTCCACTTGAGATGTTATTGCATTGCTTGATCATTGGACCAAGCCATATTTGTTGAAGTGTAATTTGCCCAGATATACCAATATGTGTTTCTTTTACTCCGTTGTCTACTCGAGTAAAGTTTGTGTGCTCTTTCTATAGAGGCTAACCACTCGTTGTGCGTTGGAGGTACGCCTTTTACCCACTTTATGCATATCTCCCTCCTTGCTAGTAAGATCAGCATAAACAATATTCTCACTTGATACTTTCTCAATTTTGGGTTTTCACCCTCATCGTATCTCACCCGAAGATAACCAGATCTATTATCACCTCTATCTGTTGGCCCAGTATCTTAGAAAGAGTCTCACCCATTTCTTTCCAGAATACCTCCAGTTGAGGGCACTGCCGGAACATGTGAAGTTCGTCTGCACCCTTTTCTCCACATTTGGGGCAACTTCTCTCCCCTTGGCCTTTTATCTTTGACAGCCTCTTTGGCGTCCAATAAGCTCTGTGGATAGTGAATAAGTGGTTTCTTCTTAAAGGTGCAGATCACACAATTTTCAAACATGTAGTTACAGATACTTGCCAATTATGCTGGATCTCTTCTTCCGACAGTACTCCCCGCCAGGACTCATCTGGAGTTTTGTCATCTTCCTCCCCTTCCTGAATTAGGGCCCAGTACCATTGTGCTATCTCTTTTTTGTAGGTCTTATTTCCCTGCAGCATTTCGTAATTTTTTCCTGGTCCTTCTCGACAATCCTTTAGATTTTTCACCCAGCTGGCCAGTTGGTAGTACTTAAATTGTGAGATTGAGCCTTTTGTTCTTTCGCTCAGCTCTTCCCACTCCATGACAGCATTCCGGATTTTTTGTTCCCCCCATTTTGTGATATTACTTTCCCTCAGGGGTTTGCTAGTTTGTCTTTTAAACACTCTAGGGTTCCAGGGGAGTCCCGAATCGGTCCGTATTTGCTATAGTATGGAATTTTAAACAATTTTCTCATGTAATACCAAAGCATGGCTGCTGCCTTCAGCGTTTTCAATTTTATTTTCTTGAAGTATTTTGGGTGTCCGAACTTATGCATATAGTGACTTCCTTCCTTGCTAACTTTCGCTTGGAGGTGTTCTGGTAGTAGTTTGAAATCTCCCAGCATTGACCTGATGTATTTAAACTAAAATGGCATGGTGAGCAAAAAAACAATGGATTTAGGCCCAGATCTCTGTACTGGGGTGAATGTATGACATTGTTCTGCATTCTGTCCATCAACTGTTGTTTTTACATTTACACTTTCTAGTAAGTCAGTAAAGCATTATAAATCATCTGTATGAAAAGTTATAAAAACACCAAGGCTAAAATCAGTAATCACTCGTGAAATCCCAGCTTATAATGGCAATAGAAATGGAACAATATAATGTTATTCATTTAAGGGCCATGATCATATATAAATTCATATAAATACAAGACTTTATAAGATTTGGAGATATATTCACAATATACATTGATCATGATGCCACAATTGCTTTGGCTCTTATAATCCATGCCCATCCTAAATACTTGGCTACGGCGATGTTAAGTGGCAACTACGTTTCAGTGCAAATCAGTCTTAGAGCCTCATCACATTTCCTTGTCCCCAGGGATCGGCAAATAGGGGCCAGCCATATTCGCCTTGGAACTATATAGGCAGGGCAGGCAAATAGCAAGTGGACCAAAGACTCAGGGCTTTCATTGCAACTGGGGCAAAGAGTATCCATTGATGCCTCCCACCTTGCAGAAAACAATTTAACAGGAAGCGTGCCTACTGTTAATTGAAACAGGAGGTTTCTATCTTGTTGCTTTGTGATAGCATCCCAATAAGGTTCTCATTTTTTTACTGGTTTAGTCATAAGGAATTGACCCATCAATGTCAAAGGGTCACTATTCCTAAATGTATTGGCATCCACCCATCCCCAATACATTTCCTTCATTTGCTCTCTGGACGGGAACCGGGCGCTCTCAGGGTTCTCCCACAAGGTCACCAGACCAATATTTAACAAAAGCGATCTAACCTGCTGAAAACAAGAAATCTTTTTAAAATGATCACAGCGTATCAGATCTTTGAAGCCCTCAGCATAATGTGCCAGTTCCGGGGTTGTCCAGATTTTCCGCCAGTACAACAGGGGGCGTAGTCTAGCACTATTCACTAGTGCCTTCCTTCCTAAATCATGGAGCAGGGGCTTTACCAGGGTGCTTTGCGGGAGGTTCGCAATTTTTCGGAAGAAACTATTCTACGCTACAGCCAGTTTAGACAGATTATTAAAGCCCCAAAGTTCCGTCCCATATTGGACTGCATCGACAACTTTCATGTTATAGATGGTCAGAGGAGGGCTCACTGGCTTGGTAAAAGATGCATTGAATTAAGATAATATGGTACCCGCTAACTGGTGAAGTTTTAATGTGGCCATGTCCAGATGCTTACCCCAATACATGTTATGCTGAAAAATAACGCCTAGTTATGTGAAATCTTTCACCTTCTCTAGGGGGCGCTTATTCAATAGCATTACTATCCCTGAGGATCTTTGCAGGTTGAATGTCATATATTTCGTTTTTGAGACATTTATCTCAAGACTTCGAGTGTGACAAAATTCCTCAAAGACTATTAGTGCTCGCTGTAAGCCACTCGGAGTTTTTTCTATTAAGAAGGTATCATAGGCGAACATAAGAATTGGAATTCTTACGCCCGCCAATTTAGGTGCATCCGTTGGGGAATCCTCCAAGAATTTTGCAATGCCATTTATAAAAATAGAAAACAAGGTTGGGGCCAAAACGCAGCCTTGTCTCACCCCCCTGCCAACATTAAATGCTGGAGTGACATGGCCCTAATTTTCACGTAGGTGTCCTCGTGGAGTCTATGTACAAAAGATAGTAAATCATGGAGCATCTTTAAATCAGACAAAACTCTCCCCAATCTATTTCGAGAATCGAGGTCAAATGCTGCCCCTAGATCTACAAAGGTAGCAAACAAGCTGCCTTTTGCCTTTTCCAAGACCACTGTTTTACAATAAAGGAGAGTGAAGCAAAATGTCTGGTCAATGTTGCCTATGCCCGAGCGAAAGCCTGCTTGAAGAAGAGATAGAATGTCGTGCTCAATAAGCCAATCCTGGATTTTTATCTAGTACAAAGCAACCCATGATCTTTTGGGTTGAGTCGATCAGACTTTTGGGTCTATAATTCCCTGGATTGGACTTATCCCCCTTTTTAGGTCTCTACTACCTATTGCGGTGAAACCAGAAAATTACCTAACCAGGCAGATTTCTAACAGTTCACGTGATTCACGTGACCACAAGCACGCGCATTTCCCCACATGAAAGGCATCGGCCTCCCTCCCGCAGGCTTCCCCAGCGTGCGCTCGGCCGGCCTCTGCCAGTTCTCCTCCCCTAATTTTTCACTTAACTTTTCACGGCCGCAGGCCGTGCCTCGCATCTCTACTCCCCCCTGGTCTCACGTCAAAGGCATCAGCCTCCCACAGGCTTCCCTCCCCGCCCCCCGGCCCCCCGCTCGCCTGAACGTCCTCTTTGGCTCCCTAACTTCTGCCCTCTTTCCCCCCTCCCTGTTCCTTTTCGTGTACTTTGATGGTTTCTCTTGTTTTCTTGCTTCCTGCACTCTTCTCTTATCTTTCCTCTTCCTGCTCACTTTGAAATTTCATTTCCCCCCTTTTCCTTCCTCTTCTAATTCTCCCTTTTGGTGCTTTCCTCCATAGCTAATATTTTCTCCTTGTTTAATGCACATTCTTATGAAGATATCTTTTGGCTCGCTCACTCTGTAAACAGCGCTAACTGGTTTGTGTCCGTCATGAAACAATAGAGGTGTCTGATGCTGAATGAAGATTCAAGTCCTATTTCTGTGATGCTCTTCTTGTCCAGGCTACAGTATGTTTATGATTCAGTCCAGAGTGATGAAAGTCATGAAGCCGTTTAAGCTCTGTGGTGTTAACATCCCTGACCTCACTTTCTGTGTTAATGCTTTACTGTGGCGTTCTCTGACGGTGAAACCTTGTTTACACTTTTGAGGACAGCAATGCCTTTAAGCCCACTCCGGTTTGTATGAGCATAGGCCTTTCATTCCACCGGGCATTTACCTTGGGGCCACTTCTTTTGCGCATGCCGCCTCTGCTGCCAGGCTTCAGCACACCAGCTGCACACCCCCTCACCCCCAGTCACTTCATCCACGCCCACTTCACACGCACTCTGCAGGTCATAAACAGGACCATCTGCTCCACTACCAGCGCTGCATGACCTTCTTCAAAGCCAGCTTGTTACACATCTGCAGTGGTTGCATTCCTTCTTCCTCAGCTTGCTTAGCTGGCAGAATGTTGTTGCAGCGATGACTAGGAGTTGATTATTGTGAGCTTTTTTATTTCAGTTAAACAATGAAGTAACATTCATTCGGCCTAGATTCAGGATGCAGGCTGCGTCCCTGCCAACATTTTAGGCATCCCTGTTTTTTAAGCCTGTTTTTTAAATTAGCAGAACAAAGAGCATATAAGCTAAAAATGTAAACTGTATTAATTGCAGTGTTTTTCTACTGCTTAATTTGAAAGGAAACGTGCTGGTGCTATTATCAGACAGCAATTGTCTGCTGCTGCTGAGCGCCACAACTCCCTAGTTTATATGTAGCATTTCGATCTCTGTTTATTTTGAGACGGAAATGTGCTGTGGCTTTGGACATGCAGCATCTTCACACCAAATATTTTTGTAGGTTAGCCTGTCTAAAAAGACGACCTTAGACCTGTTTTACCCCACCCTTGCTATTTACCAAGCTATAACGACAAACATAGCGATTTACTTAGCCTTTCCAATGAGTGCAAATGCATCTGTGCCCAGCTAGTTTGAACAAGTTAAACATGCCTGAAGTATTCTTTTAGGGACTAACAGCGCTTAGGAGAAAATACACATGACCAAAAAAGTACACCTACAGTGGAGCTACTCTACAACAAAAAATGATGTGTACCTACAAACACGTGGCTACCGCTGCTTTCATAGTGCCTAATTTGCAGAATATAAAGGTCCGGCTTTTTAATGAGGCAGCAGCTTTACACGGTGTGTGTTTTGTTTACCCTGCTTAACACAAAGCTCACGAACAGTTCAAATGGGGAGGGGATAGTGTTTAAAAGTTGAACTTGCATATGTGCACATTTTTAAAACATGTTTAATTGTGTAATGGTAATGTATAACCTCTAATTGTAGACGGAACACTTAATATCTCTTTACACATGCAGAATATATATGAAGGAAACTGGAGTTATGCTATTTACCCTACCCCGGTCCTACATGGTATTCCCCTTGAGAGGGTTGAGACATTTGCCTACGTGGGTGTTACCCTTACAGAGAACTTTGAGTGGAACACACAGATTGCCAAATCTGAACTAAAACTATCACAGCTTGCGGGGGGAATTAGTAAAGTAGTCAAAAGGTCAACATTTAAGCCGGTGTCCCCGGGTTTGGAAATATACTGTCGCCAGGCTAGACTGCAGTAATCTATGGGGCGGAGCTTTGGGGGCACAAAAATATATCTACCATCTCAAGGGTGGAACAAACTTTTATGAGAAATCTAGTTGGATTACCTGCTATTACACCCTTGATCCCCCTAGGAATGGACCTTGGGATGGAGCCAATAGAGGAAATTGCGAGTGCAAGACCAATTATGTACTGGAAGAGGCTGTGGTCAGTCTCAGAATTGGCCGCATACAGAACAGAACTATCTGAGATCTGGACTTCTCTGAAAAGCAAAAAGCTACCATGGTTTGAGCATATTAGGGCAGACAGTCTCCGGCTGGGTCTCCTGGACTTGTGGGAAAAACCAGAGACCTTTTGCCCTGGGATACCAAAACGAGAACTCCGTGCTATGATACGTATGCAGAATTTTCAAACACTTCTGAGCTCTGCAACTATGGGCAGGCTAACGTCTGAGTTCCTCTTAGTTAAATCAGACTCTAAAATCGAGGAATTCATGGATGTAATTGAACCCCCTCTTGCCAGAAAGTTGTATCTCCAGTTAAGGCATGGAACTTTACCCATTAGGTCATTTACAACCAAATGGACTAAAACCAGTATTGTAGTTTACCCTGCCTGTGACTACAAAATTGAAAATGTACCACATGTTTTGTTCTTTTGTCCTGCTTATTCCGCAATTAGAAATTGTTGGCTGATTCCAATCTGTAAGAATCTCAAATTTCTGCATTTTTCCCAGGCATGTAGAATATTGACTTATGATACCCATCCCCCCATTGTGTTTGCTGTATCTCGATACCTATTTAGCATGTGGCGTAGGAGACAAACATTTTTAACTTAATTGTTATTAATTATGAAATTTTACTGTTCTTCTCTATTGATAACTCATAGTTTAATTCTCTTCTTAAATGTCTAATGATTATTTATTGTTTGAACAAGTGGTGCTGGTTTGTATTTTATGTGCACTTTTATGGTCATTGACGGAAATAAAGTTATCAAATTAAATGATATTTATTGTATTCTGTCTGGCTATAAATATGTGGGTAAAGTCGCCTACTAGTGCTTAGTTTGTCTCAAATGGAGAGCCGGTGTTTTCTATAGGCAGCACTATTACATTAGGGCGTCTTAGTTTGCAAACCAGCTTTTAAAGTCTTAATCTGCTCTCTAACTAATAATTGTGGAAGAATAATTTTAGAAATATATACACAGCATAAATAATTAAGAACTTAAATGGAACTATATTTTTTCATAATTAAGGCTAAATATTTTGTGTTTTAAATTAGTTTATATTTAGAATTGAGCTATCCTTGCTTATTTTGTGATGGGAAAGTGCTGATGCTCTAATCTTGCAGAAGCTTTACCCAATCATTTTTGTAGTTTAGCCTGTGTAAAAAACGTACATAGATGTTTTTTAACCACACTTGATGCAACACATTTGTATGCATTGTTCTATATATGTGCCTCAACACTAATGTGTATCTTACAACTCACACATGTATCCTCTTACCACTCAGTGCCACGCCACATAATTACAACTGTACTCAATGCGATATACATTCCAAATACCCCTCAGTGCCATATAATTCCATGCCACATAATTACACTGCACTCAATGCAACATACACTCCAGATACCACTCAGTGCCACATAATTACACGCCACATAATTACACTGCACGCAATGCGACATACACTTCAAATCCCACTCAGTGCCACATAAATACACGCCACATAATTACACAGCACTCAATGCAACATACACTCCAAACAATACCACTCATGTCCACATAATTATATGCTACATAATTACACTGCACTCAATGCAATATACACTCCAAGCAATACCACTCAGTGCCACATAATTACACTCTACAGAATACAAAATTATCTCCCCATAATACCACTCAGGGCCACATAATTATATGCTACATAATTACACGGCACTCAATGCAACATACACTCCAAACAATACCACTCAGTGCCATATAATTATATGCTACATAATTACACTGCACTCAATGCAACATACACTCAAAATACCACTCAGTGCCACATAATTACACTCCACAAAATTACACTCTACTGAATACAACATACACTCCCCATATTACCACTATAATTACGCACCTCATACTTACACTCTACTCAATGCAACATAAATACACTTTATCTATCTGTCTATCTATCTATCTCCCTCACTCTATCTCTCTATCTATCTATCACACTCACTCTATCACCATCACTCTATCTATCTACTGATCGCCCTCACTCTATCTATCTGTCTATCTATCGCCCTCACTCTATCTATCGCCCTCTCTCTATCTATCGCCCTCCCTCTATCTATCGGTCTCCCTCTATGTATCGCCCTCACTTTATCTATCGCCCTCACTCTATCTATCGCACTCACTCTATCTATCGCATCACCACAGCATTACTCAGCACCACTACAACATCACTCAGGGGCACCACGACATCACTATGCGCTACCACAGCATCGCCGAACGCCACAGCATCAAACACCACTATGCGCTACCACAGCATCAGTGAACGCCACAGCATCACTCGTCACCACCACAACATCACTCAGCGCCACCACAGCATCAATCTGTGCAACCATTCAACAACAACTGGTTCAAATATGTTCTCTCAATGTTTAAAGCTTTATTACAAATGTCACAAAAAGATGTTAATATTTCACTTCTGTTCTTGGATTTTCGTCACAATAAAATACAATGAACATAATCTTCACAAAAGTTATTTACAAAAGCTATTAACATTATAGATTACAGTAACTTTTAAGCATTAATTATTAAAAAAAATTAAAAGCCATTTTATTTGTAATATCAATACATCTAAGTCACGTTAATACAACACATATTGCATTACAAATGCTATAGGCGTCACATTTGCAAAAGTTAAAACTATTGGCATTGTGAATGACAAAACTATTAATTTCGCTATTTTCAAAACCAACACATAAAAATAAATTGGACACTTACAATACCAATAGCTCAAACTTTCCTAATGCGAGACCTATTGCATTGCAAATGCTTGTTAAATATTAGGATGATCACAGCACCTTTCCAGGACTCAGGAATCAGCGCACCCTTGGCAATTACATTCAGAAAGTAAGATGTAGCGGCTCCATGTAGTTCTATCATAGAGAAAGATATCGGCTGGGATGCCGTCAGGCCCAATGCAATATCAACATCCGCTTTACTAAAGGCAGAACTGTCATAATAGATACATGTGGGGGTCAGATTGTTCCTCCTCATCATTACTGCACTCATATTGTGATTGAAAGTGCTTTACCTATTGATCTTGGCTTACATAATTGATTGGTTCTGCATGGGTTCCACCTCTGCCCCCATTTTACTTCATCCCAGAATAGGTTCTGAGTTTTATTTTAACAGGCGCTTTTAAGTTCCTGCCACCTCTTTTCATCCCTGGATTTCTTTGCCACTTCATGGGCTTTCTTATATTTCTGCCAAGCAGACCGAACCGAGGGCATGTCACCATACTTTATCGCTTTCCCCAGGGAGCTATGGGCCTCCTTACATTGCTTATTAAACCCGATACTTCCCTTATTCAGGTTGGTACCCTTATTTTTGACAGTCTTTAAAAAGTAGGCGCGAAGTTGTCTAAAGGACTCCGCATGAAATCCAATAACCTCCTCGAACGAGGCCCTATTAAGCAAAAGTTTGTCCAAATCTGAAGTCGCATTAATTGCATTTACTGCCATCATCGCTAGGACTTCAGGTTTTACTAGCAGGTTTGCCCATTTCAGATGCCTCATATTATTTGATGGAATTAAATCAAGGGTTATCAGATCACCTTCAGGGTGGGATGTAACTTTGTCTGCTCTAATTTCGAGGACAACCGCTAGTGGGTTATGACCACTTTCAATATGGTCAACAACACTCATATCCCTTAGTGTGTGCCATAGGTGACAATTAATTAAAACATAATCTATACGGCTTTGACTAGAGCCATTATAAGTGGGTGCACCGTCTCTGTCTGACTGAGTTCTGCCATTTGTGGCCCTCAAACCTTTCTCCATACAGAGGGAGTTCATCTAAATTACGGCTTCTGACATTTTTTTACTGGAGTTGGATCTAATTTCGGGATACTCCACAGCTCGTCTTCAGCATCATAAAAATTAGAGTTCCGGTTTAAGAGGGGTTCAAAAGTCAGGATAAAATCATCTGATAATATTACATCTATGCCCCTGGAATGCTGGTCAAGCAATGAGCCTAGGGCTACCAACACATCCGACTTCTTTCCCTTGGTACCTCTCGCATAGATGTTATACACATCGAGCTTTTTGCCTCACCCAATGATAATCTAACTGCTAGTATGTCTTTATTATAAAACTCTAAAACCTGCACCACAAAGCCAACATCTTGGCAGACCCAGACTGATAGGTCACCTGATGGCAGGCCTTTTCCACCTGCGATTGCAGATACATAAAAGTTCAAATAACCTATGCAATAAATCGGTTCCATTACCCAAGTTTCCTGAAACAGACACGCATCATACCCAGAGATGAAGGACTGCCATTCAGGGGAGCTAGTCTTGGAACCCAAGCCAGCTATATTCCATGACAGCACAGACAAGGAGGTCTTTAATGTCCTTTCTGAGGGCAATATAGGCATAGCGTTGAACAGGCCATTAGGTATACCAGTGGAAGAGGTGTGTCGCAGCGGCAGGGCGACTGACGCTGAACGCTGGGGATCACGGTTTGATCCCCGGCTCCGGCAGCAGGGTTATACCCAGCTCCATGTGACTCTGAGCAATAGCTCGTTTAATCTTCCTGACGGCTCCCAGCACCATGAAACCTTTGGGTAATTGTTCGCGCTTTACAAATACTGGACATACCACTAACTCGTTTATCCATTGATATACTAACCTCAAGGGGAGCAGGACTCAAAGACTTATCAAAATCAGTTAACCCAGGGACTTCCTTCGATTGTAATAAACTGTTAGCTACCAGCATAGTTCTCGAGTTGATTATCTCCTCTCTAGGCTGATAGATGAGGTTACAACAGTTTATGCCAGATTGTGTAGCTCTCTGTGATACTATATGCAGTCAATCATTGGAATCAAGGTTTGAAGTACCTTCTAGAAGAGGAACACCTAGCCCACAGAGGAGCCAAAGACAGAAGAGAAATGTCTAAATTGTATTTCAGAATTATCTGGGGAGGATGTACGAAACTCAAGAGCTAACAGATTCTCAACCAGGTCGTAGTCCTTCAATGTTAACTCAAGAGAGTTCCCTGGAAAAGAGAGACTTCGTGCTCTAAGTATGTCTTCTCTGATAAAGGCATCCCCTGACATGTCGAATCCAATGTATTGTCTTGTTTGTGAGGGAGTCCCCACTTTCTCTTATATTCCTGCTAACATATTTGGGGACATTAACCATAAATATCCTTGGGGGCTAGTGTACCTCTCGTTCCGGGAGTGTACTTTGATCATAATGCCAATGTATATTTGTGGGAAACCCTGCACCCGCTGATGTGTGCCTAATTTGATTCTGTAATATATCTGGTTTTAGGGTAGATGCATAAGGGGGACCACCCAATGGTATAGGTTCTTTTCTAAGACCGTTTATTCCTCCACTGACTCTGCTAACTTGATGTGGGAAAGGAATCTTAGGCTGAGTACCCATAGAGGTTAAGGCAGTACAACTTCCCTGGCTAGGGCTTTGATTAAGTTGCTCCAACTGGTTTAGTCTGTGGCTGCAACTTCCTGAACAGGGAGAAGACCTATGAGATAGAGTATCAACCTTCGAAGATAGTTCTTCCAATTTCTGACGTATTAAACTTCCACATTTAGCTCAGCTATTAGAGCGGGCAGAAACTGTAGTTCAACAATATTATGTGTTTGAGGTGGTAAGGGAGTGCCACATGGTATCACCACAGGATTGCTTGTAGCCTTGTCTACCCTATCATGCTACTGTAAATCTATAAGGGGTGGGAACCTGTTTGTGCAAACAACCCTTATATTCTCTACCTCAGAGGGACCAGCTTTACTTTCCCGTATAATACTACCTTTCCCAACCTGACCTTCTTTTTGGGGCTCTAACGTGTCTCCCTTGCTCGTTTTGTTGAACATTACAGGAATTGTTATCTGTTGAGCTGTGGTGTTTTCAGCTACATGGGGGGAGCCTGGGGACATATCTTTGCTGAGAATTTGGGTAGATGTTTCACCAGATAGAATATCCTCACATTCACTTATCAGCGAGTCTATCCTATCCAGGGTGCAATTATTTGCTGTTTGCTTCGGCTTTGGAGATTTCCTCACCCTTTTTCCCTTACAGTCTCTACCACTCTGCCCCCCGCCTACAGATCCACTGGTCCCATCCATGGTTTTTCTTTTCCCCATACATAACCCTTATTAAGGTAGTATAACAGTCTTAGGGCCCGATGTAGGTCACCAAATACCGGTCGGTAACGGCCGATTTCGGCCGTTACCGACCGGTATTTGGTTTTTGACATGTAGGGGGCTCACAATTTACAGATTCTGTAAATTTTCTGATTCTGTAAAATACTGAATCTGTAAATTTACCGAATCGGTAAATCTAGATGTAGGTGGCACTGAATACAGTGCCACAGGCCCTTAATATTTCGTTATTTACCATGAAATACTATTTCATGGTAAATAACGAATTCCCGTGTACATGCACATCTGTGCATGTACACCTGTGCCCTTAGGGCATGTATGTGTGCCACATGGCACACAAGCCAGAATCGGGGGTGCAACAGGGTGTCAAAGTGACACCCTGTCCCCCTTGACAATTCGGTAATTTTACCGAATCGGTATTTACCGATTCGGTAATTGACATTGATTCCTATGGGCCTCAAGGCCCATAGGAATCAATGGCAATTAATGGTAATTACAGAATCATACCTATTCGGTAAAAATTACCGAATTTTTTCCTACATCTGATTTACCAAATCTAGAATACCGAATCGGTAAAATTCGGTATTCTATAGTCGGTAAGTCAGATTTACCTACATCTAGCCCCTAGTTTCTCAATCAGTCAAATATGGGTGGGAGACCGGTAAAACAGCACAAAACTCCTTCCTTCAACTAAATAGAATGCTCCAATACCGTTTCCAGTTTCAAGTCTTAGGGAATTACAGAAGAACTCACCCAACTCGGGGGACATAGTACCCCCAATATTCACTGTTCACACTGCCTTCCAGATATCAGGTTGCAGAACCAAGAGCCCTGGCCCAGCTCAGCCTCCTCCAGTCGATGACGGGCAAGGATGGGCCCGCCTTTAGCCCGGGCTTTGCCTGGGCGCTGCGAGAGCTGTGCAGCGCTTATGCGGCGGTGGCTGCTGGCGCTTAGGTGATGCTATATCCTGCAGAAGTGGGAGAGGGCTGCTGGGGGTTGTAGTCACTAACCCTTGCAGCAGCGAAGATGGTCTCTGTAGCCATTGCCCTCACGGTGGTGCGAGTGACCCAGGAGTTTTCCCTCACCGCAGGCGGCAGAAACTGGTAGGCACGTCCCGCACTGCGGGAGCTGTGCAGCTCTTATGTGGAAGTGGCTGCAGGCGCTTAGGTGATGCTGTATCCATGCGGCGGCGGGAGGGGGCTGCTGGGGTTTGTAGTCCATACTCCTTGCAGCAGCAAAGATGGTCTCTGTAGCCGTTGCCCTCACGGTGGTGCGAGTGACCGAGGAGCCGTTTCCCTACCGGCAGACGGCAGGCGTCAGAAACTGGTAGGCGTGTCGACACAACAAGTGCAGAGAAATATAAACAAGAGGTCTAGGAAGGGAAGCACATGGGAGAAAACACATGAAGGAAAGTAGTCCGAGCCAGACAATAGACATCCGAAAGGACGAATAGCAGCTCCCAACCGCGAGGTTCCATCTTGCAAAATGACCCATCAAGGGGTAACAGATGGGAGGAACCATCCAACAAAGGAAAATAGACATCTAAACAAGGAACAAATGGAAGACGCCAACATAGACAAACTTGTCTGCGGTCTGTTCAGCAGTGTACTTCCTAATACAATCCGGTAGTCAAGTGTACGCATGGTGTGCAGGCGCCATAATTAATGTCTGACGCGCTTGAAACAAAGTGTTTACCTATGCATAAGCTACACTTTCTATTTTCACGTTAGTTATCTCAGCTATAGCCGAGCTCAAGCTCCTTAAATCCCCAGGTCCGGATGGGTTCACCGCCATTTTTTAAAAAACATTCTGCTCAATTCTAGCCCCTATACTGACCTGACTCTTTAACACTATTGGAGACACCTACGAAATACCACCCACAATGTTCCTGGAATCGGTAGCTGCAATGCCTACACCCGGAAAAGATGGTAGAGACTGTGCCTCGTACAGGCCTATATCTTTGCTAAACATCGACCTTAAGATCTTTACAGGGATCCTGGCAGACAGACTGGGACTGGTAATGCCGGGATGATAGAGCAGGATCATGCCAGATTTGTTCCGACCAGACAATGCAGCGACAACACCAGGAGATTGCTTCAGCTCATGGATAAGGCCAGTCAGAGGAGTGAGTAGCGCTGTCTGTCGATGACGAAAAGGCATTTGACAGGGTACCCTGGCCCTTTCTAGAGACCACTCTGGAGAGGTTTAGTATAGGGAGCCATTGGTGGGTGTTCCGTGGATACAGTTGCCCCGCAGCCACTGTCCGGGTGAATGGCTATACGTCAGACCCTTTCCCGATCACTAGAGGCATGCAACAGGGCTGTCCGCTCTCCCCGCTGCTCTCTATATGGAGCCCCTAGCACAGAGGGTCTGGGAGCACCAGCAGATCAGAGAGGTTCTTTAATGGGAAAGAAACATACCATCAGCCTATATGGGAACAATGTAATCGCCAAGCTAGAGACTCCTGAGACATCAATTCCGGCCTTCCTTGCCAAACTTGAGATGTTATATATTTTGAAATTAGGGACCCCTACACTTATAATGTCTTTGCTTGTCGTTGGGGAAAAATTATTATGTAGGAAAAAGCAGTACATAAGCAAATTGACAATTTTTCAATTGGATTTTTTTCTAATCACCAAAACAATATAAATTAATAACAATCAGTCATATATATAATTTCAAAAAATATCAATAGCAGAAAGAGTGATATATACCAAAATTAATATTATTATTATTTTTTAATTTACTATTCGGTGCAAATAATTTTTAATGTTGTCTTCAAAAGACAATAAAGAAATGTGAGATGTTTGCAGCTACCTCGGGTTTCCAGGTCAATGTGTCCAAGTCACAAGCTCTAGGGTTCTCCTTAAAGCCGTCAACTATCACCGCCTTCCTTTGAACAGGCGTGTTCGATTCGGTGAGTTAAAAAAACTACCCCTTATTTAGGTATTAAACTATCAGTATCCACCTCTGAGACAGTTTCCTTAAATAACGCCCATTTATTGGCACAGATCCCACAGGATTTGTGCCGCTGGCGGCTGTTTGGCCTTTCGTTCCTGGGCCGAGTTGAGGTTCTGAAAATTACAAATTCGTTCGTGCTCAGCCTCCATTTTGTGATCGCCGCCATTTTATGTTGCCCTCACTCAGGCAGCTCGGCGAACGCAATGTTTTTGTCGTTTCTGCCTTTGCGTGTCAGGTGGCTTCTTTGCTTATGTTTACTAACGAGTGTCAGGGTCTGGCCGAGTACACTAATTCCTGGCTGAGCTGACTAATCCCCGTCCGGACTACATGTTGGTTCACACCATTGTTTCCTTTAAGTTATCTTATCTGCTGTCCTTCGCTACATGTCTCATGCCTTCTCCTGTTTCATGACTGTCCTTCTGCAACACGCAGCTGTGTTTTCTCTACTTGTAAATCGAATTGTGTGGATTCATTTGTAATTTACTTAAGGGGCCGAGTGACAAACAGAACCGGGAACTTGACTTGCCTTAGTCTTAAAACATTGTCTATAACGTTTGCCTATAGCTCATGCTCTTATGTGATTGCATTTTGCATTGTATTGTATTGTATATAAACCTGTTCGCCACGGAGTTAAGTGGCAGTCTCTTTTGAACCTCGTTGTACTGATGACTTCTAAGACCACTGTACTAGCTGCAGCTAATAAATATCATCTTCTACGCCAGACGAAGAGTCCGTGTCTCTGTTTCAGACAAGGCAGGTGAATCCCGGGGATTTCAGGCGTACCCTGCGCCGCCGCCCCTTAAGGCTGCGGTTCTCCAACTGGCGCCCAACATGGGGCGACTTCAGTGGTAGCGGTTGAGCCAGAGGGTCGTGAGGAGCCCGCAAGAAAATTCCGGAGGAAGCGCACCAAGTGATCGACCCCTGTATGTCGGAAGTGGACCGAAGGTCTTTGACAGCGTGGCTACTCCTCTCCGACGGCTGCTGACGACTGCTGCCCTGACTGTCGCCCTGCCTTGGACCCTTCTGATGATGTTTGGTAAAGCGAGACGATAGACAGACCTTCGCTGGTGTAGAACGATCCTTAGTTAAGTATTTGGTGGGTCGCTCCCGCAGACCTTTGTTTTGTTTTGCTTTTGGGTTTTTATTCAGGTATTGCAATAGCTGAAGCCAAGGGGTAAGTACGATTGTCCTGTTTCACAGATCTATACCCCTTGTTGTTTGTGATCAGTCTAGAGAAGTGACGATGCCTGGGCTGAATAAGTTTAAAAGATTTTGTTGTTTAGGTTGCACGAGGGATTCCCAGTTGGAGGAATCATGCCCGATCCCTCCAGTTGGAACTCCCACTTATGAGCTTTATTCGAAACATGGTATTGGTCCCATTACCTTTAACGAGACATGGGTCCGATATACAAAAAAAAAGTGGAGTTTTGAGATGGCCCCAGAATGGTAGTTTTGACCCCGCTATACTAGACAATTTGGAAATGATTTTGTTTAAAAGAAAAGCCCGGCCGGCCATGTTTGACTCCTTTCGCCTTTGGCGTAAAGAAGCCAAATAGAAAGAAATCAAACAAGCAAAAAAGAATAAGAAAGCACAAGACATGTCGATTTTACAGGCTGCCCAGCAGTTTAAAAATAACGAAGTAGATGGTGCGAATGAGGTACTAGAGAGACAACATCGTATGGCAAAAGATAGATGCTATCCGATGCTGCCTACTTCCTCTTCAGATAAAAATAAGGAATTAGAAGAAGATGCCCTAAAGTCTTGTTTATTGAATTCCCCTCCGCCTTATGTCCAAAATGCTAACGCACCTCCGTTACCCCCTCCCGTTGCTCAACAAGTGGTTGCTCAACTGCCGATTGTCCAGCAACCGGCTCAGCCTATTAATGCTTCTTTGCCTGCTTCTGTTCCATCTTCACAGTCTGTGATTCAGCCCCCACCTTCTCCTGCTCTTACTCTTCAGCCTGCTACGTTTCAGTCTCCGTTGCCTTCTACATCTGTAATGCCTCCTATCCTCTTGAGGGATTCATCTACTTCACAGAGGAGGATAGCAGATGCTGTTTCAAGTTTCTTTTCTCCTCTTCTTGGGTCTTTAAATTTGTCTCCAGCTTTCTCTAAACGACAACCTTGTTGTCAACTTCCTCTTACAAACGAAAAAGTAGTTTTGGGTTCTCTCGCTCGTAAATGGATTGAGCATGGACTAGAATATAGTACCGAAGATATTATGAGTTGTTTCGATCAATGGGTAGAGCCCACGCAGAGATATGTTTTTAATGTTATGTGTCAAACTCTTATTAGAGGTTGGGAAGATATGGAGTCCGATACAGTTCCTTCGGAACTACTGAAATTACAAGCTGATTTTGATAAAAGTTTTATTGTAGGACATCGAGTTCACGAGGCAGTGAATAGACTCATTGCGTTTCGAACAATGTTTTTGTCCCTGTCCTTTTCCGAGACTAATCCCGCCCATAAACAAGGTAGTAAGAATTATCCGTTGCGTGAAGTTCCTCCAGTATGGAGAGAAGAGGTGATTAGTCCACCTCAAGTCCCTGCTCAATTCCAGCGTATATGGGTCTATGAACCCTGGAAAAGGTCTGAAGTATTGGCGCTTAAGCAAACTCTTCCAGACCCCCGTAAAAATCCTGCTGGATATTACAAAGAATTGTCGTAAACAGTTGACGCCTGTATTATGAATTTGGCCGACATTGATATGCCATTTGGAAATGTTGTTCCGCAAGGTATATGGGCACGGATTCGTAAGGAAAATCATGTGGCTGAATTAGGTGGTGATTGGGCTACTATCAGAGATGCGGAGGCGAATCATTTGATTACGGCTCTTTCAGGTAGAATAATTGAATTGATTTCTTCACTCGCTTTGAAGCAACGTTTATTGACCACAGTGGTCAGGATTTGAGTATAGAGGGTGGTCAGCGATTGTTTGAAGACAAGTTTGTATATAATTTGCTTCCCGAGTTATCAAATAAATTAAAGAGTTCTGAGAGCGCATGGGCTGTCTCTTCTCCTGCTAAAATATTGTCAGTCAGTCAATATACTCTTTATTCGATTTTTGTTAAAATCATAAAAGGACAATATACAAATACAATTTAAAACATCAATTGATTTGATTACTACATTTCAACATGTTAATTTCATTTCACCAAAAAAGTTACAAAAGTTAAAAATTATTACAGTTGTTAAAAGTTCTCCGATTAAAACCAAGTTTGGATTAAAATAAGACTTTCTTGGGTAATCTTTTCTTCCTTGACCTGAATGCAGCTGTTAAATAACATGCAACACTGAACATAGTGTGGGTATCTGCCATCATTTGAAGGAAAATTAAAGCTGGCCTTATTTGAGTAAAACCAACGGCCTTTAAGACAGGAAGTAAATATTTTGCCCTCTCCCTACTGTAGAACCCACAGAAAAATATGAAGTGGAGGGTGTCTTGTACTGAGAATTGATCACAGCCACAGGGTGGTCCATCTTCGGGTTTTGACCACACAGGGAAATTTCCTAATGAATAATGAATTAAGTTCATCCTGAATTTTGTAAGTAGGAGTCTGTGGAGTGGATTAGTCACTATTTTTAAATACGGTTCCAAGGAGGGAGTGGTCGTTAAAACTATGTGCGCCCTAACCATAGGTTTCCTCAGTTCCAACTCCTCTCTTGCCATGCATGCCCTCTCCAGGAATGCCTGCTTGACCCATCCAATATCCTCCCTTCTGATGTTAATTGGGTCATTAAAGAGTTCCGGTCTCCCCAGCATATAAAAGTAGATTTAATATATTTCAGCCAGGGGATTTACATGGCATTTTCCCTTGAGATAACATCTTTAAGAATGGCATGATTTAGCGTTAGCTCGGGGTTCAGCCAAGTTTTAGTTCAAAAAAGAAGTGGGGCTAGTTTTAATTTGTCAACGATGTGAGGCAGGCCCATTTCTTCATGGATCGAGAAGGTGGGTGTGGAGTTTGGAACAGATAAGATATTCCTAGTGATACCATTTTCCACCCTCTGTATTTTTACCAAGTCTGCATATCCCCATATAGCGGACCCGTACATAGCGATTGGGACGCACTTGCTGTTATATATTTTAATCACTGCCTCCATTGGTTTAGCTCCTAATCTTTTTGTGAAGGCCAATAGAGCTGAGGATGAGCGTGCTAGGCTAAGACTCTTTGCTTTAATTTGGGGAACCCAGGACCCTCTTTGGTCAAAGAGGACCCCCAAATATGGAAAAACTGGTACCCTGGAAAGGATCTCACCCTTACAGATAAAGGATTTTTTATGCAACATGTTTACTTTACGTCCTATAATCATGGTATGGGACTTAGAGACATTAATTTTCAAATCTAAGTTCTCCATAAAGGAGCCAAATCGGTCCAGAAGGGCCTGTAGGCCGATACCGGTTCGTGCAATTAGAACGGCGTCGTCCGCGTATAGGAGGGCTGGTATCTGTTCTCCTCCTACACGCGGTACGTCAGCCATTCCTGCTTCAAGGTATTTCCCCAGCCCATTTATATAGATGGTAAAGAGAAGGGGGGCCAGGATGCAACCCTGGCGCACCCCCCTCTCGGATTTAAAGCTGTCCGTGCACCTTCCATCCCTAGTGGCTCTTATTTTGGCGTTAAGGTCCTGATGTAACTTAGCAATAAAAGCCACCAGGCATTCCTCTATACCTATCTCAAGAAAGAGAGTCCATAGCTTACTCCTGTTCACCAGGTCGAAGGCCGAGGAGAGGTCCATAAAAGCCAAATATACTGACCCCTCCCCGGCCACCGTATACCTGGAAACCAGGAGGTGAAGATTTGAACATTGTTCCAGCGTCCCTCTGTTTTCACGAAACCCATATTGAATGTTTGACAACCCCCCATGCTGTTCTAAATTTTCCCTTAGTTTAACCAATAAAACTCTACCTAAGATTTTAATGGTAGAGTCAATAAGAGAAATCGGGCGGTAACACCCTGGGTCCTCCCGGTTTCCCTTCTTAAAAATGGGTACAATAATAGATGTTGCCCATGTTTCAGGGAGAGTTCCTTCATTTGTTACTCTGAACACTCTGGCCAGTACTTTACTCCAAAGTGTCGGGCAATATTTAAAAAAGTCCGCCGGCACTCCGTCCGGACCAGGTGCCTTGTTTTTTGTGGATTCCATTATGGCTTTATAAACCTCCTCTTCCGTAAACTCTACTGTGGCTAACCGGTGGTCCACCTCAGTAATACCAGTGGTTTCAGATCGGTTGTCTCCATATATATTGCTAAAATGCTGTACCCATTTCTCGTCAGGAATTACACAATCTGTAACCATTGGCTACTGCACAGTATTACGAGAATAGGGATAAGGAGGAGAAGGATAAACAAGAGAAGCAAAACAGAGATTTAAAAACAAAGGTTCTTTTGCAGCAGGTATATCCGCCTCGCTCGAATCAGCAACCTTCCCAGTTTCAGCAGCCTCTGCAGTTTCAGAGATTGTTGCAGAAGCCTGAGTATTTTACGCCGCGACCTTTGTTAGGTCCTAATCAATGTGCATATTGTAGGGAAGAAGGACATTTCAAGAATAGTTGTCCGGTTTTATTACAGCGTAATAATGGGATGTCCGCTCCCCTCGGTCGTGGTAATTTTCAGACAGGATCTAGAGGTAGAGGACGAGGTGCGTCCTCTCAGGAGTAGCGTTCTTTTCCTCCCTCCCTCTACCTTGAATTACTTTGACCAACAGACAGCCCCGTCCACACAGTATTACAATGATGATTATCATGTTGAAGATAGGGCTGATGATTTTCAATTGAATACGACAGCCATGGACGAAGTAAGGGAGTTGTGTCGATTCCAGTAGATCAAAATGGACCGTATGTCACTGTCAATACTATGGGTGTTTTAGAACCTTTTCTTTTGGATACTGGTGCGATGAGAAGTTCTATCATTCATTCTAAACTCCTTGGGGCACCTTTGTCTGGCTTAATGAATACCTCTGTGGGATTTTCTGGCGCCCCAGTCCGTAATCCGGTTTCTTGCCCTTTGCCTGTCTCGATTGGTCCTTATGATTTGGATGCTTCACTTATCCTGATAACTGGTTGTGGTGAGAATTTGTTGGGTCTAGATCTGTTAAAAAGACTGCATGCAACATTGTATTGTTCTCCTTCTGGTGTGCATCTTACGTTGGGAAAGAAATTGACGTCTTCCATGTATTTGTCCCGAGACCAGCTTCCACCCGAGTTGCTTTCTCTCCCTGAAAGTCTTTGGGCTACAGGCCCAAATGACGTGGGTCGTCTTGCAATCCCACCGTATGTTGTCACAGTTAAAGAGAATGTTAGAATGCCACGCATTCCTCAATATCGTATTTCTAGTGATGGAGAGAGAGCACTGTTGGCTATTGTTGATGATTTTATTGAGAAAGGTGTGGTCGAAGAGACCAGATGCAATGTTTGTAACAGTCCTGTTCTTCCGATCCTTAAGAGAACGGATCCTTCACAGCCTCCTGTCTATGGATTTCTTATTGACCTGAGAGAAGTCAATAAAATAGTGGTGCCGCAGTTCCCTGTTGTCCCGGACATTACAGCCTTATTGAGGATGATCCCTGCTTCGGCGACTTAGTTTTCAGTGATAGACCTCAAGAACGCTTTTTTTAGCATTCCTATTGCTGAAGAAAGTAGGGACATCTTTGGTTTCTCTCTAGGTGGCCGAAGTTTCCGATTTAAAAGAGCTCCTCAAGGCTATTGTGAGAGTCCCTCCATCTATAGCAAAGCTCTTAAGTCTCAACTTGATGCTTTCTATTTTGCCTCCAGGTGCTACGCTTATTCAGTATGTGGATGATTTGCTGGTGGCTGCTGATACGGAAGATGTATGTAAGAGTGTGACTGTTGCGTTGTTGCATCATTTGTCTGCTTTGCATCATAAGGTGTCACCCTCTAATTTGCAATATGCCTGCCATGAAGCAACCTATTAAGGTCATCTCTTGTCGAAGGAGGGAAGGCGATTGACCCCAGAACGTATTCATGCTATTTCACAGATGTCTGTACCTACCACACAGAGAGAAGTGCGTGCCTTTTTGGGTATCACTTCCTACTGTAGACAATGGATCCCCAATTTGTCACTTTTGGCGAAACCATTGGTGACACTAACGTTGAAATATACGCCCCATCCGCTCCCTTGGACGGATGAATGTCAGAAAACGTTTGTTGACTTACGTACTGCCCTGTGTTCTGCTCCAGTGTTGGGTACCCCAGATTATAGCAAGTCCTTTACACTGTACGTACACGAGAGAGAGGGATAAGCAGAGGCCATGTGCCTATTTCTCCGCTACATTAGACCCAGTAGCTAAAGCTTTGCCCAGTTGTCTCAGAGCTACGGCAGCTGCGGCAATTTCTATTAGACAGTCTGCCAGATTAGTGTTGGATAATACACTTATTGTTATGGTTCCACATGCAGTGGATACCGTGCTGAATAGAACCAAGACGCAGCATCTCACGAGTGCTTGTTTGTCTGGTTACGAGCTGACACTTTTAGCGAGCCATGTACATATCAAAAGATGTAACACGTTTAATCCAGCGACATTGTTGCCGCTCCCAGATGAGAAAGACGATCAGGAAAAGCATGATTGTTTTCTTCAAACAGAAGAAGAAACGAAGGGTAGGATTGATTTAAAGGACACTCCGCTCAAGGACCCGGACAGGATGCTATGGGTGGACGGTTCTTGTTTCAAGCTTCCAAATGGAGAAAGTACTTCTGCCTATGCTGTTACCACCTTATGCACAATTGTTGAGACGGCACGTATTGGACATAATTCAGCCCAAGCAGCTGAATTGATAGCCTTGACTAGAGCGTGTGTGTTGTCGAAGGGAAAGAGAGTGAATGTGTACACAGATAGTCAGTACGCTTTCGGTGTTGCACATAGTTTTGGTAAGTTGTGGAGGGAAAGAGGATTCTTTACCTCCCACGGGACAAAGATTCAGCATGGTCAGTTAGTGACTGATCTTCTTGAGTCACTTACCTTACCTACACAAATAGCGATCATAAAGTGTAGCGCACATAAGAAAGTTACAGATGATGTGGGTCGTGGAAATGCATTTGCAGACGAGGTAGAGAAAACTAAAGCTAGAAACACCACTAGTCGAATGTATGTAGCGGGTCCAGCGAATTGGGTTAGGGAAATTGGAATGTGTGAAGACACGATTGAGAGTGTGAAAACGATTCAGGGAGAGGCTACTGAGAAGGAATTGAGTACGTGGAAAGAAAGTACGGGAATGTTAGATTCGACGGGTTGTTGGACGGAGTTGTCGGAACATCAGCGATGGTTGTTACTGGACGCTTATGTGTTACCGGTCGTGACTATGGCTCATGGTCCAGCTCAAATTAATGCAAAAGGCATGGCAGAATGAAGGAATTCCAAAATGTGCAGAAAATGTGGTGAAGCATTGTATTGTTTGTTTAATGCATAACCCAGGAAAGGGTACCCCAACTCCGGCAGGTCATTTTGCTCCCCGTCATTTCCTTTCGAAGTTTTGCAGATCGATTACATTCATATGGATCGCTGCAACAACCTCAAGTATGTTCTGGTGGTGGTATGTGCCTTTTCCAGTTGGATAGAGGCCTCACCCCTTGAAAGATAACACTGCTCTGTCGACTGCTAAAGTATTGATTAAGGAGTTCTTCCCCAGATTTGGTTTGCCGCGCATTGTCTGGAGTGACAATGGAAGTGAATTTGCAGGCCATATTATTCAGAAAGTATGTTCTGGTCTTGGTATTAGACAAAAATTCCATGCGGCAAACCATCCACAGTCAGCGGGTTTGGTTGAGTGTTACAATGGTACACTCAAGCTTAAGCTGACAAAGATTCAAGTGAGCACGGGTCTTGCTTGGCCTGATGCTTTGCCCCTAGCTCTTTTGTCAACCAGAACTACTGTGCACTCTCGTATGGGAATTAGCCCATATGAGGTGGTATTTGGACACCCAGCTAATGTTTGGGGCGTTCCCCGCCCCAAAAGATATTCAGACATACCATATCCTCTGTTAATTGACTATTTGCATGATTTGACTACTAAATTAAGTGTTATTCGTCAATAGGTACAAAGTGTTTTGCTGGAGGCTTCCACAGACCCAGGTCACACCATCTTGCCCGGTGACTGGGTCTGCATCAAGAATTTTCAGCGGACGAAGAATTTGGAGCCTCGCTGGTCTACGCCTACGCACGTTTTGCTTGTCACCCGCACGGCTGTGAAAGTGGTTGGCAAGCGTAACTGGGTGCATGGAGTGCACTGTAAAAAGGTTCCACTGCCATTACCCTTCGACCAGTGGATTCATAGTGGTGTAAGGGAATCGGACACTGCAGCAGTCCCTTGCTTTGTTCCTTTCAGTGATGTTCAAATTTATGGGACTCAATCTGAAAAAGCAGATGATGATATTCTTCAAGCCGCGGTGCCTGTGCATCGTCGAATAGGCACTACCGATCCAGAAACTTTATTCAGAGACCAGACCGTGCCGAGCAAAACACGTTACAACTTAAGACCAAGAGGTAACAAAGAGAATTGAACATTTTTTTGAACACTTCCTTTTATTACTTAAAGACATTCCTTTTTTGGTCCTTTTTGTTTCCTTTTTGGTATGATATTAGTATTAGATGTGCCATCTGTCTCCGTCGCAGGGTCACAGTAGGAGACTCAGACTGTAACCTGATTTTTGTTCTTTTAGTAAGTGGCTAGTGCCTCAGGATATACAGAAGTAGCTGAGTGATTAAGGAAGATTGCTGTGAGCAACATTTTTTTTTAGATAAAGATAGACAACAATTGTAGGTAGGGAAAATAGGAAGCAGGAAATGAGATCAAAGTGTTGTAAATTATTGCATAGTCGATTTGGCGTAACTTTGTGTGTTCTTATGTTTTTGTGCATTTTATTAGCTTGCACAGGTTGGATCGTGCATGTTTTGCAATCAAAAAATGTTGCTAATTCTACAACTTCTTTGCCTTCTCATCTTTCTGTCTTTTCACACAAAATGCATACTCTACCCCCTCATGAACAGATAAGGAGAGTTGAATATATGAATAATACGTTTATTCGGTTGTTGCACCAACATCAGTTGGCTATTAATGTGACTGACTGTTGGGTGTGCGGACTCATGCCACACAATACACAAAAGGGAATGCCATATCTGGTTCTTCCTTTCTCATACTAAGGTTCAGCTGGGGCCTATTTGACAATGTTTTCAGTCGCATACCACAATAGACTTAGAAGCCCTGTAAGAACTTCTGGGAATGGATTATATTTCAGTCACAGCTCTTTGATTAAAGGTATAGTGGTAATGGCTAAGATTATAGAGAAGAATAAGATTCCATTAGATGAGAAGAGAGCTTATGATGGATGGAATGTTACCCACTATGTCTCTATTCTTGGTGACAAAACTAAGAAGGGTGAGTTTTCTCCAGTATGGGCTGTACCCCATCAAGGTAACTTTTGTCTCCAAGTCAACAGCAAGAAAGCTGACATCAAGCAAAAATATTTATATATACGTAAATTTTTTCGTCCTCTGATTTCCCACCGTTAGTTCCGTCTCAAGGAACATATTTTGTTTGTAACGACCGAGCGTATACTTGGCTCCCTTCCAACTTTTCTGGAACTTGTTACATAGATTTTCTCCTTCCCCCTACATATACGGCTCCGTCAGACTACCACAGAGTTAGACATAGCAGAGGTGTATTTGATGCCAAAGACACGGCAGAACAAGACGGAGGAGATTTCCTTAAAGGATTTCTTCCCTTTTGGGGCCCGATAATCAACAGCAGACACATCAGGCAACTGGTTTGAGTGGTTGAGATCACTATTAATGTTACTGCAGGTGCGATAGGTAACATTACAGCAGAGCGTCAGGCTGACCTTCTTATGACGTTGCAAAATCGAATTGTGCTAGATGTGATCTTAGCAGACCGAGGAGGTGTCTGTAGATTGATCAGATCTAGTTGCCGCATTTATATTCCAGATGATGCCCCAGCAGTATACCAAGCTATTTCCAAATTGCACACGGTCTCCGAGTCGATTCATCAGGACGAAGGAGATTGGTCCTTTATGGGATGGCTTTGGGGAATATTGACAACCTGGGGATGGAAGATCGTAACGTTCCTTGGAGCAATTTTGGCCATCATATTCTCCTGTTGCCTATGCGTCCAATGTGGTCCTGCAGTTTATGGCCTATTGGCTACTTTATGTGTTCCACAATCTGCGACTCAGAAGACAGAGAATATTAGAATGATGGTGCAGCAACAGCTCGAAGATCTCATGAACATCAGTGTTGATTCCGACTCAGATTAGCATGAGGTGGTTTGTTTTTGCCTGAGTAATGGCAAAAGGAGGGTCTGAGGTTCTGAAAATTACGAATTCGTTCGTGCTCAGCCTCCATTTTGTGATCGCCACCATTTTATATTGCCCTCACTCAGGCAGCTCGGCGAACGCGATGTTTTTGTCGTTTCTGCCTTTGCGTGTCATGTGGCTTCTTTGCTTATGTTTACTAACAAGTGTCAGGGTCTGGCCGAGTATACTAATTCCTGGCTGAGCTGATTAATCCCCGATCTGGACTACATGTTGGTTCACACCATTGTTTCCTTTAAGTTAGCTTATCTGCTGTCCTTCGCTACATGTCTCATGCATTCTCCTGTTTCATGACTGTCCTTCTGCAACACGCAGCTGTGTGTTCTCTACTTGTAAATCGAATTGTGTGGATTCATTTGTAATTTACTTAAGGGGTCGAGTGACAAACGGAACCGGGAACTTGAGTTGCCTTAGTCTTAAAACATTGTCTATAAAGTTTGCCTATAGCTCATGCTCTTGTGTGATTGCATTTTGCATTGTATTGTATCATATATAAACCTGTGCGCCACGGAGTTAAGTGGCAGTCTCTTTTGAACCTCGTTGTACTGACGACTTCTAAGACCACTGTACTAGCTGCAGCTAATAAATATCATCTTCTACGCCAGACGAAGAGTCTGTGTCTCTGTTTTTGACAAGGCAGGTGAATCCCGGGGATTTCAGGCGTACCCTGCGACGCCGGGCCTTAAGGCTGCAGTTCTCCAGAGTAGCAGCTCTTAAGATGAGCATACTCCCCAAAATCATATATCTTTTTCAGACTGTGCCTATAGAACCTTCCCCGGGCATGTTGAAACAACTTCAGAATGAGTTCTCTTCCTTTGTGTGGGCAGATAAGAAACCACGGATGAGGAGGGCATGAGCTTTAGACCCCCCTGGGAAGGGGGCCTGGGAACCCCCCACCTTGACCGCTATTATAAGGCTACGCAGATGCAATCCCTGCTAGAATGGGCCCAACCGGAATCTGAGAAGCACTGGCTCTTCATAGAGTGGGCACTAGCTGGTCAGGCCTTATGAAAAATTCCCTTCCTGCAGGCCTTCAGGACAACAATAGAGTACCAAAAATATTGGCCACCTTAAAAGGCTGGGATGCCACGGCTATGCGCCGAGGTATTACTACATTCACATCGCCTCTCACCCCCATAACCAACAATCCCAACTTCCCCCGGGACTTGATCAAGCAGCCTTTTGTCACTGGGACAAGGAAGGTCACAGATCAATAGGGCATTTCTTTGATTTTGAAGGCCCCATTCATTTCTAGGAATTTCGATCTGACTTTGCAGTACCCGAAACTGAGTGGTACCACTATCAGCAGATACGCCACTGGGTAATGCAACCCCAGTTACGCCAGGGAGCAGAGAGAAGGTTTACCCCCTATGAGAGGTGGTTGCTCTCTAAGCAGTTTAACAAACAACTTATCACAGACCTTTATCACATCCTACGCCCCCCAGACTAACTGACCAAATTTACGGGCCAGAAACAGTGGAAAACAGAGCTGGGGCATACACTGACTCAAAAAGAATGGGACAACATTCACTACAGGGCCCAACACTCAGCATGCAATATCTCTAGCACAGAATCTGCCACCAAGATAATGACATACTGGTACTTCACCCCCCCAGACTACATAGGTGTGTCCCCAGCTGCTCCCCGAGCTGTTAGAGGGCATGTGGGGCTGAGGGTATACTGCTCCCACTTATTATGGGATTATCCCACTCTCACATTATACTGGAAATAGATTCTAGATGGGATCGACAACCACTTTGATACCAATATACTATGCTTCTTGGAATATGTCATACTGGGCGGCTCTGACAGACTCACATTTCCCCTCAAGTTCCGTAAGGATAGGCAGAGGGGAATAGCTTTAGGAGCAATACTACAGAATATACTGTCTCACTGGCGCACTGATAGAACCCCCACGCTGCAGGCGTGGCTGCACAGGTAGTGATATGTGCTTGGCATGGAGTGCATTTCTTTCTCACTCCAGAGGGATGGGCCTCTTATGCAGAACTGCAAAGCTGTGCAAAGGTTCCCAACTTTACAGACTGCACACTAGCCGAGATGGCTCCTCGCTCCTGCAAAGATCTATATTTAACACTTTGCAAAGTCTGCCATTTAAAAAAGAACAATGCAAAGATTGGAGTTGCCCACCTGCTAAACTCAGATGACCTTGTGCTCCATAGCCAGACAAAGATTGGCATTCAGTGGCAACTATTCATCTTACATGCTTATACCACCAGGAACAGGCTGGAAAACAATCTAACAAAAAACTTGACGGTTACATTCAGGCCTAAACCAATCTGACACGGCAGGTGGCAGCTCAATTGCACCTGGCTTCATCAAAGCAACCAATACAAGTATTTGAGTGCTCATTCAGACAGTAAAGGATCATTAAAATCTCACTTTAGCCATCTGAACAAGCAAAGGCTCCAGGGAGGCTACCATGACAGATAAACTTTTCACCAGAATTTACAAAGCGGTTCTCCGCATACCAAAGAGAGCATCACCAGCGCATCATAAAACAGCACTGCACCAGAGGCAGCTGCTTTTTAAGTATCTGCCTAGCGCACACTGCGCAGCAGTGCCGCGCAGCCGAGATTTTATTTTTACAGTATCAGGGGCTTGAACCCGCCCCTCTTCTCCATTGGCTGGCTTCCTAAACGGAGGCCAGCCATTGGAGGAGAGGGGCGTCACTCCGTTCATGCCCCATCTTTTTGGGATAGAGGGGTGTGTTTTTGCTGTTCTTTCTCTCCCTGACATCATCGGGAGAGAGACACGCCCCTCATCACGCTGCCTGCACTCTCAAGTCAGCTCTCTGATTGGTGTTCCTTATTAACCAATAAGAGGGCCGACAGACTCTGCCTCGCTTTTCTTGTTTTCGCCGCTTTGCCCTTCCTACCCGAGTCCATATAGCCAACATTAATTCCTTCCAACACACCACGCTGGTGCGCGAGAAGCTCCTGCGTTACCATCCGTTTACCTCCTCGTTAGAATCAGTAAGCTGGCTATAAATGTAATTGAAATGCAATGTCGCGGAGCAGTCCAGAATTTTTTTTATTCACTTCATGGTACCGTTTCATACTGGCCTCTGAATCCTGAAGCGCTTTCATCCCTCAGGAAGGCTGCTTCCTAGATTGTTGTTTTCAGGAAACCAGACGTCAGTTTGTTTGTTGATTCAGGGCAGGGAGGAGGAGCAGTCCTTGTCTTTTCCATCAAACAGGGCTCTGCAGTCTGTGGTCTGATCTTTAAAAGGTGCATTTGGGGAATTCTAAGTCTCTTGAAAGGTTTCCGCGGCTGCATCATCCGTATAGCGTTTCATGACATCAGCGTGTTTGAAGACAGAAGGTTAACTTCGTGTTGCCCACATATTTGAAAGGCAGCTTTTTAACTTCGTGTGGTTGAATATGTGTGGTTTTTTAGTTGAAAAAAGTTGAATCTTTCCAAATGGTTTCTGCCGCATTAGTTTTGGACATTACGTGAATTTTAGTGGGAAATCGTTCTTGATTCTGCAGGCCTTTGGAAACTTATTTGTGTTTAATAGTATGTAATGATCTTGTTAGTATTGTAACTTAGTAGGGTTTCCCATATTTATTTGGTTGGACATACACAATAAAGTGGCCAAAATTCCACGCTGTAATTGAATTCTGTAGAAAGAGTTTGTGGGGTGGAACCTCCACCATTTACTTTGAAATGCAGTGATTTTTAAATTCAAAATATGTATTTGCATTAGAGTAGGCAATGTGTTTGACTGCCTGTCTTATATATTTTTCCTAACAAACAATGGAACTTATTCCATCTTAAATGTCTACAGGTACGCAGACTCAAGTACTTGTACGCAGACTCAAGTACTTAACTATTAATGTACATGACTATACAGATGAAATTTATTCACACAACTTTATAATTCGAGAAAACTCTTCTGATAAGAAACAAGCAAAACTATCATTGTTGTGTGTGGTATTGCAGTGCCCTTCCGCATGTCCATGCATCTTGTGATCACAGGGTCTGCTGATAGCCAGTCCCATTAGTAGCTCCGCATACCAAGGAGTGGGTGATCTGTTTGACGACCACCAAACCCAACCACTGTCACTGGTTTTACCATTAAACCTAGATTACAACTATTGACCCGGTGCTGGTTATGGATTATTGATCATGCCAGATAATTAATGATACATTGGAGATCCTTATTTATCGGATGCCATAAATAATACTGATTGAAATCTTTGCTGCGAAAATGGGGACTAGCATGTGGGTTTTAGTGCTTACCACACCAAATCAGCATTTTCTGGGCTTTTCCCCATTGTAAATATTGTCTAGTTTGACCTGCCGAAATTCCCCTCCAGACTATTTCGTGGGGTGCAAAACTCCAACCCATTCATAATTATGAGACAATGCAAACACACGCTGTGCTCTGGGACATCCTTGCGAGGGACTAAGCATTGTAAATGACAATGCCATTTATTTATGTTTTAAAAACAAAAACATAGATAACAAGCATTTGCAATGCAATAGGTCTCGCATTAGGAAAGTTTGAGCTATTGGTATTGTAAATGACAATTTTTTTATTTATGTGTTGGTTTTGAAAATAGCGAAATTAATAGCTTTGTCATTTACAATGCCAATAGTTTTAACTTTCGCAAATGTGACACCTATAGCATTTGAAATGCAATATGTATTGTATTTACGTGAATAAGATGTATTGATATTACAAATAATAATGGCTTTTATTTTTTTAAAATAATTAATATTTACAAGTTATTGTAATTTATAATGGCAATAGCTTAAACTTTTGTAAATAACTTTTGTGAAGATTATGTTCAGTGTATTTTATTGTGACGAAAATACAAGAACAGAAGTGCAATATAAACATCTTTATGTGACATTTGTGATAAAGCTTGAAACATTGAGAGAACATATTTGAACCAGTTGTTGGGGCGACGCTGGTGAGTGGGAGAGAATGAATAACAGAACTCACTCATCACCGTAGGCAGATGAAGGCAAACGCATTGAGAGAGTGGAGGGCGGAGAAGAAATGAGGGAGGAAGAGTAGGTTAAGAAATAACAGAAGAGGCGCAGAGACAGAAGGTAGAAAGGAGCGAGAGGCAGTGGATGGGAAGGGGAGGGATGCCAGAGAGCTGTTTTGAGTCCGGGGTTTTTAGAGAAAAAAACATCGCTCCCCACAAGAGACTGCAGTGTGAGCTCTGATTCTGAGCTGAATGTACCACCTTCACACCATCTGCGACGCAGAGGTGCACAAGGGGACTAGTGCAGCCTTGTGAAATAATAATAAACAGAGTTACCACGTCATCCCATCACTCCCTATAAGAGCCTGTAGTGCTAGCTCTGATTCTGAGCTGAATGTACCACCTTCACACCAGCCCCGACACAGAGGTGCATGAGCTATTCTGTAAGAATGCAAAAGGCTAATCACTGCGGTAATAAGGAGAGAAGGTGGTGCGAGTTATTCACATCAGCTGTTTGCAATGAAACAACACAACACAAAGGCAGCACTGGGAACTATTTACTAGACCCTGGGATATTCCGACATGAAAGGAAGCCTCTGGAAGATAGTAGGCAATGCGCTCGCTAGTGAAGGAGACTAAAGAGGTAACTCGCACTTATTTTATCTACAAGGCGATGTATTTCTAAGTGCTCGGGAGGACAGTTAGGTGTAATTTTTTGCCGTACACGTGGTGCCATGTCTGTAAACACGCTTTGACCTTCCGGCTTGCCTAGAGATCGCATCTCAACACAGCTTAGAGTAGAACCGTAGATAGGTAAATAAGGAGAGGAATACTATTAACGGGGACGGATACCTGTGGCTGGCAAAGCCTCCAGTTTCTACGTGCAAAAATACATTTGTTTACCCAGCATGTGCGAATAGCACTTCAGTAGTCTTCTAACATTCCCTGCAAACATTTCTGTAAGAGGTCGGCATCTCTCCAAGATTTCCTGAGTGTTTCCAAACAATAACTAAAGTGCATCAGATGGGTAAGAAACACTACCAGTGCCTAATGTGGCAGGCACTGACGTGACAGTCGTGGATTCTGCGCTGGATGTAGGGAGAGAGAGGGACAGAGGAGGAAAGGTGGGAGGGAACACGGCCTGGGGGAAGCTGGCTGGGGAGGAGGAGGAGAAATCCAAGTCCCAGAATTGCTTCGCGTTGGTGAAAAATATAGCAGACATGGCTGGAGGTGCCCAGGTGACATGGGGCTGTCAAAAGCTTGGCACACCGTCTTCATAGATTTCTATAGCGTCTACATATGAAACGCCCTCAGGCACTGGAGTCCAACACGTGATTGTGAACAACACTGGGCTTTCAGTCGATTTCTACACGAAAACCCCTGTAGCACAGGAAAGACCAGATCACTTGTGTGCACAAGGAAATCACTTGAGATTGTAGAAGGAGTTCGCGAGGCAAGAGTTGTGTAGAAAGTGGCTGGGGAGGAAGAAAGAATGAAAAGAGGGTGGACAGAAGAAAGATGAAAGGAGAGACGATATGATAACACCTACCGGAATGAAATGAGACTGGGAGTTAGGTTTAGGGACGTGTGGATGGAAAGAGAAAAAAAATGAAAGGAAATGACTAGAGAAAAGGTCATGGAAATAAAACAGAGAGGAAAAGGAACAGAGAAGAGGGGAATCAAATGAAACGCAGATACACTAAAGAAAGGAATTAAAGAGAAGAGGCAATACGTGAAAGAGACGAATAGGAAGAATGCTTGATGAGGTGTGGTGAGAAGAGAAAACGGAAGAGAAAGAAGAGAAAGAAAAAAGGGTACTGAAGTGGGATGGGGTGAGAAGCGAGGTGAAAGTAGATGAATTTACAGCCGCCTCTTCAATCCAAAAAACGTCAGTCAGGCTCTAAATTAATGCAACGGGCAAAAGGTAGCACCACATGACTGCAAATGAATCTTATCGGACCGGCCGGTATCTAACGAGGTATCTGTGTCCCAGGGAGCCGGTGGTATGCCTCTGGCAATATGTGCGTGCTGAGAGCTGCATGCTTTGTGCTCAGTTGCAGGCAGCATTTTCTCTCATTGTTTCGGATATCCTCGTGCATCTGTGGCGCGTGGAATGCATTCATACTGACAGACTTCCTATTGTTTCGCCCCTCTGGAGCTTTGTTGGCGAAAGGCTGCATCACAGCCCCTGATAATTATATTGCTTAATTAATCAAGGCGAAACAAAAATTGTGAATGTTTGCGTGGTTGCCAAGTGCGGGAGATAAACAAGCTCTCGGCATTGTTGTGGCGGGGGAGAGAGGGGGTGGCCGAAAAGCATGTATTTAAAAACAAGTTCTGCAGGACGTAGGCAGATGTAGGGAGGGGGTGGGCAGGCTGATTAGGCGGCCGTGAATAAGTGACGGCAGGGGGCGGGGAGAGAGGGACAGATGGCTGTGAAGGGAGAAAGGCTGCGGGCAAGGGGAAGGCTTGTGCATGAGAGCAGGTCACGTGATTGGGATTCACGTGAACTTTTGAAAATCCGCATCGTAAAAAGTCAGCTTTGTGGATGGATGGCAAAAGGTCTCTCTACGAGACCTAAAAATAATGTCATGAGCAATGCCCATAGCTCTAACTTTAACAATGCCGAGACCATTGCATTGTATATGCTTTTTAGGTCTCCGCCTAGCGAAGTCTGAGCTTGCGCAGTCTCGCTGGGGAGAACTGATGTTTTACAGAGTGGGGCTTAAACCCGCCCCTCTTCTCCATTGGCTGGCTTCCTAAACGGAGACCAGCCATTGGAAGAGAGGGGCGTCACTCCGTTCAAGCCCCGTCTTTTTGGGATTTGGGGTTGTGTTTCTTACTTTCTTTCTCTCCTCTTCCCATTGGCTGGAATTTTACCTTCCAGCCAATGGTAAGAGGAGGGAAAGAAAAACACGCCCCTGAATCCCAAAAGGAGGCTGCATTTCTCCGAGGCATTTCTGCATCGCCTCGGAGAAACATGGTGGTGTTCAGGGACACCCTCCCTCTGCAAGGAGAGTTCACTGTGGCACACACACTCGGCTGTGATGGGGACTGTATCTCACAGCCCTCCCTGCTGCTCCGAAGGCTCTTAGCACACGCTGGCACTGGCAGCGTGTGTAGAGGGCTCCTATGATCCGGCGGAGTTCGCCGGATCATATGAGCAATGAGCATAGGAAATGAGATCTCAATAATGAACTATCACGGCGTAATAATCTTTGGTATGAAGAAATCTGTGCCCGAATATTAAAACATCAAAATACAAACCCCAAAAAGGGACAGGGAGGGAGTTTCTTCTCCACAAAGACAAATATTTTGCCGGTACAGAAAAAAACACACAAGGTAACAAAAAAGTGCCACCGCACCAGGGTACTGACATCTAAACAGGTGTACATGTAAAATCACAAACGAAGAAACACCAATGCACACGTTAAAGCAATCATTCACAGAAGACTTCCTGCGGTACATCTGGAACCCAGCCAACTGACAACTTTCCAGGCGTTCTACACAAATGCTTGGTAACTTTTGGAAACGTGCCAATACTTATAGAACGAGCAGTGTAACTCGGCAAACGTGGATTTACAGCTTTATTTTGAGAATTATGCACGATGGATGTGAGGACCCCAAATTCACCACACGGAAGCCTTGAAGTTGTCAACTCTATTTTAGTACCAGAGCGCCGGGAACTGCTTCTACACCCTATCGCGGTCGGCGCCAACAACACAAAATGGCCGCCTTCCGCTTCCTGTCCCGCCCTTCCGTTTCCGGTATGCGGGACGCTAGACCGTCACTGTGAGAAGTTGGCCCGATATGCAGTGTTCACTATTCTAGTGACCACTATGTATCATTCCAAACGACCCTTATGGTGATTGGTTGTAAGTCAACCTTAGACCAGCTATCCTAGTAGCGTGGATACGAGCAGTCTTCGGGCTAAACTCTAGAGGGCGTGTTAAGCCAGCTGTTATACCATCACATACCCCTTGAACGCCAAGTGAAAGGACACCACACTAGTGTTATGAAAATAAACAGTATATTTATTAAGAATCACAACAGCCCTGGACTCTTTATGAGGACAGGGTACTAAGCACAGAACAAAACTCTTAGGAAAATACTTCAAGTGCACAATTAAAACAAGTACCCGAGGGCACGGAGAGTTCTAATGGTCTCGGGCGGACCCGATAAGGCAAGTCGGAAGCGAGGGACTCGGGACCCTAGAGTAAGGAGGCTATGCAGGCACCGAAATGCCGAAGTTACCTAGCCACGAGGGCTGCGGCTGCACAAGTCTTACAGGCGTCGGGGGTCTTCGCTGACGAGCCAGGAGCCGGAAGAAAAGGAGTTGCTGGCCGGCGACCAGTGAAGAATAGTTCGTAGAGATCCAAGCCTGGATCAGAGATCGTTGATACCTCAAAGCAGAGGGGACCAAGTTCGTACTACTAGCCAGTAGTCAGAGGGTACCAGGAAGGCA
The DNA here is from genome assembly GCF_964263255.1 of Lissotriton vulgaris. Taxonomy (NCBI): domain Eukaryota; kingdom Metazoa; phylum Chordata; class Amphibia; order Caudata; family Salamandridae; genus Lissotriton; species Lissotriton vulgaris. The sequence continues at coordinate 1,902,015,848 of NC_141693.1, forward strand.
CCGGATGGCCGTCACCTCGACTAGGTGAGTGGGCGACGCTAGGCTCTGCAGTCTCGCGGACCCGGAGGCGTTGTCGGCGACCAGGATGGAGGTGCGAGCTGTCCCACGAAGGTTGATGCTGTCGGCGTCGCTGGGCCCAGGATGGGGCAACAAGCCTTGGCAGATTTCAGGGCCACGTGGTGGGCCTAAAATGGCGTCTTGAGTGGACCAGGAGGGTCCGGGGTGCTCCTCTCAAAGAAGGGAGCAAAGGCTAGTCTGGAGCAACCAGACCAGCAGCGTTGGTTGTCGGATGTCGTCAAAGAAGGGCACAAGCCAGCGGCTAGTGACCAGACAACGTGCTGAGCAGTGAGCAGAAGGGCCCCACGCAGATCGTCGTGATACTGGGAGGCTGCACTTCGGTGCTGGAGCTGCTCAGGGTCGGGGCTTCTCGGACCCCAGAGCACTCACCAGAGAATTGCTTCGATGGTCGTGCTGATTAAGAAAGCGTGCAGGTTTTGATGATGGCCGGTCCCTCGAGGTCTCGTTGCACCCACAGATCGCAGCTGAGCTGATGACGTGGGTAGAGGTCAGAGGTGCCAGGGAAGCCGGTTCTCGTCGAGCTGGGCCGTCGGATTCCTGAGGAAGGACTTGCAGCAAACCGCAGAGTTCTTAGATGGTGCCCGCTGATGCAGGGTGACTACTCCTTAGTCACAAGGGAGAAATCTTGAGAAGAGTCTCGAAGTCCTTTCGTAGAAAGTATTCTTGATTCAAAGATGATCTAATTTGGAAGGGTCCCCGCTCCGGCCTTTATCCTAAAGAAAGGGGTGGGTACATGACTAGGTCCTGCCCTAAGGGTGGGACCAGGAAGGGGGGTAGTTACACCCCTCTCCCCTGCCGGACTTTCCCCAGGTCAGGGGCTGGCACCCCTGGAACTGGTTCTGACCGGCAGATGCGTAGTGAGCACCGGGGTGCCACTCGGCAGTCACCTTCTCACAAAGCCCTACCTACCCAGAATACACAAACCCTGTCTGGGATGGTGCGAACACCGCCCTTGACAGGAAACCCTTTGTCCAGGCTCTCCTCGCTGGAAGGACTCCCAGCAGCAGGAGGTCAGACTCGTGTCTGTGGTGGCAGCATCCATTTTGTGGAGCTGAGGCTTTAGTTAACTTTAACCGGGGTTCACAGTTACGTACATGTCGTGTCCCTCTAGAAGGGCGGAAGGCTAACCTCGTCGCCAGAATTGGTGAGGGGGTAGCATCCCGATTCGTATGACACCTTACTCGACATGTCTTGATAACGCTATACCGAAGTTACCGATATGATACGCGTTATCATGGAACAGCCATTGGGTCTTGGTTCCGCAAGCTGCAACCGGGCTCGGCTCATGCCAGAGCCCAATTCACACGATTCCATGCACTCTGCCTTCAGGATTGTCAAGGCCTGCCATAGGAGTGACTGATAGGAACCCGGGTGTCCATTGTGAGGTTAGATATAGGGATACTATACCTAAAGCAACGAGCGTGTACGCTACGTTGCCCCAGCTGTCGTGCAGCCAGTTGTGTCAGATTTAGATGGCCAGCCAGGGGTGGCATAATACCCGCTTCAGCCCCTGGTAGGCCCTGGGTACACCGATGCCCTGAGTTACAGGGTCTGACAAGGTGGCCCAGTTCCAATTGGGTAATGCACCTAAGGTACATGCATCAATTTAGAGAGAGAACAGCTAGGCTGTGGGTCTGATTAGCAGGCCCAAAGCCCGAGAAAGTCGTAAACCAGTGAAACAAAAGCAAAAAGTCCGGGTGATCATAGGATTGCAGACCCTACTCTCCTACATGACCCGCCCCAAACGTTGGGACAATAAGCTAACCTTGACCAGGTGAGTCTTCTTGTTCTAAGTGGAAATACCTGGAGAGCCCATCTGCATTGCCATGATCAGTGCCAGGTCTATGCTCCACTGTGAAGTCCATCCCCTGTAGGGAAATGGACCACCTAAGCAGTTTGGGGTTTTCACCCTTCATCTGATTTAGCCATAGGAGGGGCTTATGGTCGGTCTGAATCTTGAAATGAGTGCCAAACAAGTATGGCCTCAGTTTCTTCAGGGCCCACACCACAGCGAAGGCCTCCCTCTCTATAGCTGACCAATTTTTCTCTCTGGGGGTCAGCTGTCTGCTTATAAAAGCAATGGGCTGGTCATTACCATCAAAATTCAGTTGAGATAGAACAGCTCCCACACCCAACTCAGAAGCATCTGTTTGGACAATGAATGGTTTGGAGTAGTCTGGACTCTTGAGGATAGGTGCCGTGCACATGGCCTGTTTTAGGTCATCGAATGCTTTTTGACAGCTCGCTGTCCACTGAACCTTTTTTGGCATTTTTTTACTCGTCAGTTCATTGAGCGGAGTCACAATCGATCCGTAATTTCTGACGAACTTCCGGTAGTAACCAGTCAGGCCCAAGAAAGCTCGAACCTGAGTCTGGGTGGTTGGAGGAGCCCAGTCCCTGATCGACTGTATCTTGCTCTCCAGTGGCTGAACTTGGCCTCCACCGACGAGGTGGCCCAAGTATACAACCTGTGTCTGCCCTATCTGGCACTTGGTAGCCTTGATAGTGAGACCTGCTGCTTGCAGAGCCTCTAACACTTTCCGCAGGTGGACCAGGTGATCCTCCCAGGTGGAGCTAAAGACAGCAATATCGTCAAGATACGCCGCACAGAAGTCATCCAGCCCAGTGAGAACGTGATTCACCAACCGTTGGAAGGTGGCAGGTGCATTTTTCAAACCGAAGGGCATCACCACGAGCTGATAATGCCCACCAGGGGTAGTAAATGCGGTCTTCGGCTTGGCGTCCTCAGCTAACCTGATTTGCCAATACCCAGCTGTCAGGTCAAACGTACTTAAGTAGTTGGCCGAAGCCAATCTATCGATAAGCTCGTCTGCCCTTGGTATTGGGTGGGCATCAGTCTTAGTGACTGCATTGAGACCCCTGTAGTCTACGCAGAACCTCATCTCTTTCTTACCGCCCGGGGTGTGAGGTTTCGGCACTAGAACTACGGGACTAGCCCAGGGGCTGTCCGAGGGTTCAATGACTCCCAGCTCCAACATTTTCTGCACTTCATTCTTGATGCAGTCTCTAACGTGATCTGGCTGCCAGTAGATTTTACTCTTCACGGGCAAGCTGTCACCAGTGTTGACCTCATGGGTGCACCAATTGGTCTGACTGGGTGTTAGAGAGAACATATGCCGGAAGGATTGAAGAACCTGTTTACAATCCTCCTGTTGATGTTTGGAGAGGCTGCCACAAAAGACAACACCATCTACCGATCCATCGTCAGGATTCTGAGTGAGCAGGTCGGGGAGAGGGTCACTCTCCTCCTCCTGTCCCTCATCCATGGCCATGAGCAAACTCATGTCCTTCTGTCGACATATGCCTTGAGCCTGTTGACATGGAGCACCCTGTGGGGGCTCCGGGGAGTTCCCAGGTCTACCAGGTAGGTGACCTCTCCCTTTTTCTCCAGGATGGTGTAGGGCCCGGACCATTTGTCCTTGAGTGCTGCTGGGGCCACTGGCTCCAACACCCACACCTTCTGTCCGGGCTGATAAACAGTCAAGACAGCCTTTTGGTCATGCCAAGCTTTTTGGAGTTCTTGGCTGGCCTTAAGGTTTTCGGATGCCTTCTCCATGTACTCAGCCATCCGCGAGCGGAGGCCCAGCACATAGTCCACTATGCTGGTTGCAGGCTTTTTGAGAAGTCTCTCCCAAGATTCCTTCACCAAACACAGGGGTCCTCTTACAGGATGCCCGTACAAAAGTTCAAAAGGGCTGTAGCCAACCCCCTTCTGTGGGACTTCTCTGTAAGCGAATAAAAGGCAGGGGATCAGGACGTCCCATCTACGCCGAAGCTTTTCAGGTAGTCCATGAATCATCCCTTTCAGGGTCCTGTTGAATCTCTCAACAAGCCCATTACATTGTGGATGATAGGGTGTAGTGAATTTGTAGTTGACATCACATTCCTTCCACATAGCAGTTAAGTAGCTCGACATAAAGTTTGCACCTCTGTCGGAGACGACCTCCTTAGGGAAGCCCACTCTGGAGAATACTCCAACTAGGGCTCTTGCCACAACAGGCGCTGTAGTGGTCCTAAGGGGAATAGCTTCAGGATACCTGGTGGCATGATCCACTACCACCAGTATAAACTTGTGCCCTGACGCTGTTGGTGGTTCCATGGGACCGATGATGTCAATCCCCACCCGTTCAAAGGACACCCCCACCACAGGCATTGGTATAAGGGGGGCCTTTGTCGTGCCACCTGACTTACCACTGGCTTGGCAAGTGACACAGGAGCGGCAAAACTCCTTGGTATCTTCGTTCATGTGAGGCCAGTGAAAGTGTGAGACAAGCCTGTCCCACGTCTTCGTCTGGCCTAAGTGTCCTGCTAAGGGAATCTCGTGGGCCAAGGTAAGGAGGAAACCATGCTGAGACAAGGGGACGACCAGCCTCCTGGTCATGCCAGGCTTGGGGTCTCTTGCCTCAGTGTACAGGAGTCCATCTTCCCAGTATACCTTGTGGGTACCTGTGGCGTTCCCAGCAGCCTCAGCAGCAGCCTGCTGTCTGAGGGGTTCAAGAGAAGGGCAGTCTAACTGGTCCTTCCCCAGGTCCTGTCGTGTGGGTCCCCCTTAGCCCAGAAACTCAACTTGATCAAGTTCGAGTTCTTTAGGTTCAGTTTCCCGCAATTCTTGGAGGTCAGCCTCCTCTGAGTCCTGATCCTCGACCTGGGGCAAGGGGGAAGGCGAAGCCTTAACCCGACTGCTCCTCTTCTTGGGAGGTGTCTGGTCCGTTGTTCCAGGATCCAGCACCTGTTCAGTGGGGCATCGTCTGACCTGTGACCTGGTCACAGCAAACACGTGTGCTGGCAAGCCTAACATCTCCATGTGAGTCAGTTGCTCCACTTCTGACCATCGTGATGACTCCAAATCATTGCCCAACAAACAATTCACTGGGAGGTCTGAACTAACAACAACCTTTTTCTGGCCATTTACCCCTCCCCAGGAGAAAGCAACAATCGCCATACTATGACTGGTAGTGACGTTGCTGGCATTGGTCACCAGGAAATCTGTACCTGGCATGATCTGTCCAGGGTCCACAAAGTTAGGCGTCACCATGGTGACGCTGGCACAAGTGTCCCTATAGGCCTGAGCCATTTTTCCATTTATTAAAGGCGTCTGTCGGTATTTGCCCAAAGTATTGGGACTGACATCAGGGGATATATCCACATCCTCTGTACAGACAAGGACAGCCTGAGTGAGTGTACCAGCTAAGCTGTCACACCCCTCAGAACCCAAGGTTAACCCAACTAGTCCCTTGGGAGGCGCACTACTACTGCTGGCTGTACTAGGGGGCACAGGTGCCTTAGGGGCTGCAGTAGTAGGAGTCTGCCCTCCTTTCTTGGTGCACTCACTAAACCAGTGAGTTTTACTTTTACAGTATTGGCACCACCTTTTCGATTGACCTTCTTGATTCTTCTTTTTCTGGGAAGCCTGACCCCCCCCTCTTTGGGTTGTTGGGGACCTGTCGAAGACTTCTGGTCAGTTTGTTCCCCTTTCGAATCCTTACCCTTCTGGTCTGCTTTCTTCTGACCACCCTGGTTCTGGCCCTGGTTTTGCTTAACCCTTGTTCTGACCCATCTGTCTGCCTTCTTTCCCAATTCTTGGGGAGAGGTCAGATCCGAGTCGACAAGGTGCTGATGCAACAACTGGTTCTGACAATTGTTTAAAATCTGTTCTCGCATGATCAAATTATACAATCCTTGGTAATCAGTAACCTTACTGCCCAGCAACCAGCCCTCGAAAGCCTTAGTGGCACAATCAACGAAATCAGACCAGTCCTGAGACTGAGTTTTCTGGGTATCCCTGAACAGCAACCTGTACTGCTCAGTGGTTAGGCCGAACCCATCAATCAGTGTGTTCTTCAGGACCTGGTAATTGTTAGCATCCTCGACCCTTGTGGTGAGGAGCTTATCTCTACCTTTACCTTCAAAGGAGAGCCACAAGATAGCTGCCCACTGACTCTGGGGGACGCACTGTACAGTGCAGGCCCGCTCCAAAGCAGTAATCCATTTGTGGATGTCGTCCCCTTGCTTAAAGGGGGGCACTATCTTATTCAGGTGCTTAGTGTCTAAACTCCTGGGTTCCCGTGGGGGAATGCTGCCACCAGTGGGAATTGTCCCACTCAACTCTTGCTCTCGAGCAAAGGCGAGTCTCTCTTTGGCTAGGGCAAGTTCTTCCCTTTCGATCCGCAGTTTGACTTCCCGCTCCTTTGCTTCGTACACTCTTCTCTGAGGTGATGTCATCCTTCTTCGAGCAGAGCCTCGAGAGCCATTGGTTCGAACAGATCTGTTAGAGCCTCTCGACCGAGACCTAACTCGCCCGTTCCCAATGTTAAGCTGGCCCGAGAGAGGCCCCAGGGGTCTCCTAGTACCAATCTCGTGCCGGCTTAAGTTGTCCTGAGTTAGCTGACTAACTATGACTGGACCTTTGTCTGCCTCGTCCCCAGATGTCTCTGGTTCCTCGTCCTCCTCTTCGCCCTCAGCGGAGAGATGGATAAGGTCAGGGTCACCTCGGGTTCCCTCGAGGGGAGGCATCTCCATTTCGGGATGAGAAGGGTCGGTGTTACCCGCCTTCTTGGCATCATAAGTCTCCAAGAGACCAATCAGAAACGGAATGGTAGGGTTTGCACCCTGTTTTATCTTTCGAGACGTACAGATCTGTCGCATCTCGTGAAAGCTAAGCGCAGCATATCTGGAGGTGACCTGCGGAAGGTCGACTGACACGAGGGGAGACTCAGAGTTTCCGCCTCTGTCTGACATGCTGCTTCTAGTGTGGTGTAAGTGATGCACCTACCTACACTATGGGTTTACCTACTGATCCCTTGCTAAGAGTTGTAGCCAAGGTGTGCTAAGCCTTGAGGAGCTACAACAGCTGGTTCAGTAGAACTCAGAGTATTCTAAGCTAAGTTATATGTACCTGGAGTACTTATGCGATCTTTCACAAGATGTTCTTAGGATACGCGTGGTAAAACAACAGCAAGCTCAAATCCCAACCGCTGCTCACCAATGTGAGAAGTTGGCCCGATATGCAGTGTTCACTATTCTAGTGACCACTATGTATCGTTCCAAACGACCCTTATGGTGATTGGTTGTAAGTCAACCTTAGACCAGCTATCCTAGTAGCGTGGATACGAGCAGTCTTCGGGCTAAACTCTAGAGGGCGTGTTAAGCCAGCTGTTATACCATCACATACCCCTTGAACGCCAAGTGAAAGGACACCACACAAGTGTTATGAAAATAAACAGTATATTTATTAAGAATCACAACAGCCCTGGACTCTTTATGAGGACAGGGTACTAAGCACAGAACAAAACTCTTAGGAAAATACTTCAAGTGCACAATTAAAACAAGTACCCGAGGGCACAGAAAGTTCTAATGGTCTCGGGCGGACCCGATAAGGCAAGTCGGAAGCGAGGGACTCGGGACCCTAGAGTAAGGAGGCTATGCAGGCACCGAAATGCCGAAGTTACCTAGCCACGAGGGCTGCGGCTGCACAAGTCTTACAGGCGTCGGGGGTCTTCGCTGACGAGCCAGGAGCCGGAAGAAAAGGAGTTGCTGGCCGGCGACCAGTGAAGAATAGTTCGTAGAGATCCAAGCCTGGATCAGAGATCGTTGATACCTGAAAGCAGAGGGGACCAAGTTCGTACTACTAGCCAGTAGTCAGAGCGTACCAGGAAGGCACCGGATGGCCGTCACCTCGACTAGGTGAGTGGGCGACGCTAGGCTCTGCAGTCTCGCGGACCCGGAGGCGTTGTCGGCGACCAGGATGGAGGTGCGAGCTGTCCCACGAAGGTTGATGCTGTCGGCGTCGCTGGGCCCAGGATTGGGGCAACAAGCCTTGGCAGATTTCAGGGCCACGTGGTGGGCCTAAAATGGCGTCTTGAGTGGACCAGGAGGGTCCGGGGTGCTCCTCTCAAAGAAGGGAGCAAAGGCTAGTCTGGAGCAACCAGACCAGCAGCGTTGGTTGTCGGATGTCGTCAAAGAAGGGCACAAGCCAGCGGCTAGTGACCAGACAACGTGCTGAGCAGTGAGCAGAAGGGCCCCACTCAGATCGTCGTGATACTGGGAGGCTGTACTTCGGTGCTGGAGCTGCTCAGGGTCGGGGCTTCTCGGACCCCAGAGCACTCACCAGAGAATTGCTTCGATGGTCGTGCTGATTAAGAAAGCGTGCAGGTTTTGATGATGGCCGGTCCCTCGAGGTCTCGTCGCACCCACAGATCGCAGCTGAGCTGATGACGTGGGTAGAGGTCAGAGGTGCCAGGGAAGCCGGTTCTCGTCGAGCTGGGCCGTCGGATTCCTGAGGAAGGACTTGCAGCAAACCGCAGAGTTCTTAGATGGTGCCCGCTGATGCAGGGTGACTACTCCTTAGTCACAAGGGAGAAATCTTGAGAAGAGTCTCGAAGTCCTTTTGTAGAAAGTATTCTTGATTCAAAGATGATCTAATTTGGAAGGGTCCCCGCTCCGGCCTTTATCCTAAAGAAAGGGGTGGGTACATGACTAGGTCCTGCCCTAAGGGTGGGACCAGGAAGGGGGGTAGTTACACCCCTCTCCCCTGCCGGACTTTCCCCAGGTCAGGGGCTGGCGCCCCTGGAACTGGTTCTGACCGGCAGATGCGTAGTGAGCACCGGGGTGCCACTCCGCAGTCACCTTCTCGCAAAGCCCTACCTACCCAGAATACACAAACCCTGTCTGGGACGGTGCGAACACCGTCCTTGACAGGAAACCCTTTGTCCAGGCTCTCCTCGCTGGAAGGACTCCCAGCAGCAGGAGGTCAGACTCGTGTCTGTGGTGGCAGCATCCATTTTGTGGAGCTGAGGCTTTAGTTAACTTTAACCGGGGTTCACAGTTACGTACATGTCGTGTCCCTCTAGAAGGGCGGAAGGCTAACCTCGTCGCCAGAATTGGTGAGGGGGTAGCATCCCGATTCATATGACACCTTACTCGACATGTCTTGATAACGCTATACCGAAGTTACCGATATGATATGCGTTATCATGGAACAGCCATTGGGTCTTGGTTCCGCAAGCTGCAACCGGGCTCGGCTCGTGCCAGAGCCCAATTCACACGGGTCCATGCACTCTGCCTTCAGGATTGTCAAGGCCTGCCATAGGAGTGACTGATAGGAACCCGGGTGTCCATTGTGAGGTTAGATATAGGGATACTATACCTAAAGCAACGAGCGTGTACGCTACGTTGCCCCAGCTGTCGTGCAGCCAGTTGTGTCAGATTTAGATGGCCAGCCAGGGGTGGCATAATACCCGCTTCAGCCCCTGGTAGGCCCTGGGTACACCGATGCCCTGAGTTACAGGGTCTGACAAGGTGGCCCAGTTCCAATTGGGTAATGCACCTAAGGTACATGCATCAATTTAGAGAGAGAACAGCTAGGCTGTGGGTCTGATTAGCAGGCCCACAGCCCGAGAAAGTCGTAAACCAGTGAAACAAAAGCAAAAAGTCTGGGTGATCATAGGATTGCAGACCCTACTCTCCTACAGTCACCACATATCTTTATGCAATGAATGAAACAGAAACAGAATTCTAGTTCTTACTTGCAGTTCATATCAAAGTCCTTGAACTTCACCGGAACCTTTACTATTCTCCCCGCTCTCGTCTTCGTCACTCCATCTCCTCCTTCACCTCTCTGTACCACTCTGTCACTCCTCACACTTGCACTTTCTGTGTCACTTCTCATCATGTCCATGTCCGATCCTTCTATGCACCAGCCTCTCGATCCTTCTTCCACTCCGTCTCCTCCGTTCCCTTCTACGTTCCTCTCTCCCACTTCCTGCGTACCTTCTACTTTCTCCTTGTTCGTTCCGCTACTTCCTTCTACTCCGTCTTCTACATACTCTGTACCTTCCTCTGTCTCTTCTCCCCACTTCAGGATCTTGCTGCATTTCACCATTCTATCCTGCGACCACACCTTTCCATCACTGAGTAATGCCGACCGGGCATAAGCCTCTACTACTCGTAAGGGTGGTGAAAACTTGCTCTACCCTTTCCTTTTTAGGATTGCTAACTTCACCCATACCCAGTCGCCTTTCTCCAGCTCCACTCCTTGTACACTATGTCTCTTATTAAAGTGTCCGGTGTACACCTCCTGTGCTTTCTCTAGGTTCTTCCTGACCACCGCAGGTGACCATTTGCTTTGCACCACCAGTTTTCTCCACGCCATGTTGTCCTTTGTAAAGGCGTCTCTTCCCCTCAGTATCTTGAAGGGACTGTCCCCTGTGCTGCCCGGGGTGATTTGGTAGGCCCATATCATCTTCAGTAACTCTCACTCCCAGTCCAGTCCCTCATTAATGGCAGCTTGAATGGTGCCCATTATCACTCGGTTGAAGCGTTCAACTTGTCCGTTCCCCGATGGGTGATAAATGGGGGTGTGTTTGACCTCTATGCCATTCCTGGATGTAAACGCTTCCCATTTTACTGAAACCAACTGCGATCCATTGTCGCACGTGATGATTTTTGGAATTCCTTCCCTGATGAATATGGTGCGCAAGAAGTTCACCACTGCGTCGGTATCCACGGTCTCCTTTACTTCCACCTCGGGCCATTTGGAATACTTGTCAATCAGAACGAGGGCATACTTTTGTACTCCTTCCTTGTTGAGGATGGGTCCCATTATGTCCACAGACACCATTTCCCATGGTCCCTTGGCTATTGGGAACTTTCCCAAAGCTGGTCTCAACATGCTCTGGGATTTGTCCACCTTGGCACATGACTCACATAATCGCACATGTCGTTCTACTTGGGCATCGATGGCAGGCCACCAGTACGCTTGCCTGGCCAGAGCCTTGGTTTTGGTGATACCCCGGTGTCCTTCATGTAGTAGGACCATCAAGTGTTCAATTATGCCTTGCGGTGGAACCACTTTGTCGCCTCTTAGGAGAAATATGGGATTCTCTGCCAGTGACAGTTCGTCTCTCACCTCCCAGTACCGTCTTAGTGCATCCTTTAGGTGCCTTTTTTCTGGCCACCCGTGGACCACGTATCCCTTAATCGCTTCCATCATGTCTTCATCTGCATTGTAGGCTTCTTCCCATTCTTGTGCGCTGATCACCCTTTCCATGTCCTGAATGGTGGCCACTACATATCCTTCCCACTTTGGGCGCGCTTGCTTGTCTGCGTCCTCCATGGCCGCTGCTCGACTCAAAAAATCGGCTACTTTGTTCTGCGGTCCTGGTATGTGCTCGACCTCGTACACAAAGTCCAATAGACGCAGTGTCATTTTGGCGATTCTTGGGGTAGCGTGCGCATGTTTATTGGACGTCAACACCTTGACTAGGGGCTTGTGGTCTGTTCTCACCAAGAATTTTGCGCCCCATAGATACTGCCTGAACCTCTCCATCGCCCATACGACGGCCAGCATCTCTTTTTCTATGACGCTAAACTTTTCTTCGTTGGGAGCCAGGGACCTTGAAGCAAAGCTAACTGTCGATATCTCTCCCTTCTCCGACCGCTGCGTTAACACTGCTCCCAGACCACGGCCACTCGCATCAGTCGTCAGGATGGACTCCGCGTCCGGGTCAAACCCCTTCAGGGGTATGGCCTCGCTCATCTCTCGTTTCAGTGTCGAATTCTTTTTGTTCTTCCTGGGTCCACTGAAAACCATTCTTTTCCTTCAAAAGTTGGCGCAAACAATGTGTCCTGGTGGCAAAGTGGGGAATACATTTGCTGTAAAATTCAGGCATTCCCAGGAATGATCTGACGTCTTCCTTCTTACTTGGGGTAGGAGCATCTGTGATGGCTTGCATGTTGGTTCTTTTTGGCTCTATACCCTTTCCGCTCACTTCATGTCCAAGATACGTGATGGACTGTACCCCAAATCTGCACTTTGACCACTCTGCTGTCAATCCATTTTTCTGCAACATGCGTAGTACTGTGTGCAGCTTCTCATTGTGCTCTTGTTTGGTCTCTCCCATGACCAGAATGTCGTCCTGAAAGAACTGAACTCCCCTTACTTTCCGGAAGAGCCTGTGCATAAGCTTCTGGAATACCGCGGCCGCAGAGGCCAGGCCAAACAGCATCCTTACGAACTCGTAACAGCCAAAGGGTGTGATGAACGACGTGAGGTGACTGCACGATGGTTGTAACTTGACTTGGTGGTAGGCAGATGACAAGTCTATCTTGGAGAACCACTGTATGCCTTTGGTTTTTGCTAACATCTCACTGATGTGGGGTCGGGGAAACTTGTCGACTAGGATGTTTTTGTTGAGTTCTCTGAGTTCGACACACAGCCTCACCCTCCCATTCGGCTTCTGTGCTACCACCAAGGGCGAAAGCCACTCCGCACTCTCGATTGCTCTTATCACTCCTTCTCCTTCCAGTCTATCGAGTTCTGCTTGTACCGCTTCTATGCACCGGAAGGGGATGTTCCTTACTTTGTGGACGACTGGTTTCGCTCCCTCCTTCAGTTTAATGAGGTGTTTGTACTTGGTCAGTTCTCCTATTTGTCCACAAAACACTTTGGGGTATGCCTTGTGCCCTGATTCACCGTTGTCTTTACCCTCTATGTCCATGAGCAAGATTTTTTCTACTCCGCCTGGATTCAACAGTATTTCCAGCGCCCCTTGGCCCTTCCAGCTGAGCACTGACGGTCCTTTTTCGGCAATGTACAATTTGCAATTTGCTTGACGCCCTCTGAATTCAAACAGTAAGGGGCAGTACCCTAACATTGGAATCCTTTGCCCCGTGTACGTTACTGGTCTTAAGTCCATCGGGCGCAATTCATCTTCTCTCTGTGCCCCAAACTTCCCTTCCCATACCTTTCTCTGAATTATGGTAATGGGCGCACCGCTGTCTGCGATCATCTCTATGGGCACACCTCCTATGTGCATGTTCAGTTTGGGTTTGTCTGTCTCTGCTCCTTCCATCTCCAATACTTGTACATCGATGTAGAGGATCTCCTCTAAATCCTCTTCCTCCTCATGGCTCCCTGCTTCTTCTCGTTGTTCTTGGTCCATGTATCTGACCATGGCACCCTTGGGTTTTCGGCGGCATACTTTTTCGTAGTGTCCGAACACACTGCAGTATGAGCACTTCGCCCTGAATGCCGGGTATGCCTTGTCGTTACCTAAATGCGACATGCTTCCACAACTGTAACAGCTCGGGCGTCCACCTCTCCCTGTCCTCTGGTCTGTATGGCTGGTTTGGGAGGTCCGTTTAATGTCTTGGCCCCTTTGGTGCTCTTTCGCTTTTTACCGGCATCATAATTTTGCAGACGGTCTGTGTTCCTCCTGCCTCCTTTCTGGCCGCTTGCGCACATCGCTTTGACATCTCTGCCTTCTTCACTAAGGCCCAGACTTCTTTTGGGGGGGCATCTCCATTGACCCATAGTTTCTCCTGGATATGCGTGCTGGACGTGTGCATAATGATCTGATCTCTTATTAAGTCATCCTGTAGTGTGCCAAATTTACACGTCAAGGTTAACTTCTGTAGTGCCACCACATATTCGTCCACCGACTCTCCACTCTTCTGCTTCCTCTGGAAGAAGTTGTGTCTGTTGATCGCTACGCAAACCACCGGCCTGTAGTGTGCGTTGAGGTCTGCAATGGCGTGACTGAACACATCTGTGTCCGCTGCGTCTCTCGTGCCCTTGACTATGGTATTGTACACTCTAATCCCTTCTGGACCCAAATTGTACAGCAGTATCTTCTTTCTCCTCAGGCTCGAGAATGGTGCTGCGCCCTCTTCCTCCAAGGCTTCCAAGTAGTTGAGGAAATACTGTTTCCAGTCTTCCCACTGCATTTCTTGCTCTCCACTTTTGGAAAGAAATGGCACCATTTGAGTGAGGGAGGTGGACTGAGTGGCCATCTTGTTGCCGCCTCTGGGGCCAACTTGATCAGGTATGCGCTTGCCAGGTGGGCTCCCTGGTGGTGGTTGCCCGTCTGCGTCTTCGTCACTGTGCTCACTGTCGGTTGCTCTGCTCTTTGCCGCTCCCTCAACGGTTGTGAGTTCTTGCTGACTGTCCCTTTTCTCTGTGTCTGCGGTGCTTGACCCTTCCCCGCGTTTATGGCACGCCGCCAGCGTGCTGAGCGGGCCTCTGCTCAGAGGTCAGTATGCTGCGTCGTGGGCCGAGCTCCCTGGTGCATCAGTGCCCCTTTCCTGCTGTTCTGCAGTAGCCCCTTGACTGCAGTGCTTCCCCCCGTGGTAGTGCTTCGGTTGTGCGTACCTCTGCGGCTGCGTGGGTCTCCTGCGCCACCTGTGCGTGCTGTTGCTTTAGGTAGGGGCTGCCTCGCGTCCACTGCAACGCTCCGGTTAATTCGTAGGCTCCGTTCGATTTGTTATTTCTTTTTTTTCTATAGTGGATGGGGGCGGTGTTCATATCCCTATCCTCGTCGCCATTGTGAGGACCCCAAATTCACCACACGGAAGCCTTGAAGTTGTCAACTCTATTTTATTACCGGAGCGCCGGGAACTGCTTCTACACCCTATCGCGGTCGGCGCCAACAACACAAAATGGCCGCCTTCCGCTTCCTGTCCCGCCCTTCCGTTTCCGGTATGCGGGACGCTAGACGGTCACCACAATGTATTTTATACTTTGGCAGGCAGCAGATTGAGGTTGAGTAAGCAAAGGAATTGTAGCATTCACTATTAATACATTTATCGAATTGTGGCACGTGGGGACAAGAGATCCGACATGGGCTTCATCATTAATTATTGAGTCTGGGCCGGTCGGAAGGGGGGAGTGACCGCTCAACTGTCAGTTAGCAGCGCCAATGAGGTTCACGCTACTGAGCCAGGGCATATCGAGGACGTGCGCATTGTGTGATTGTCACTATAAAGTTCAAGTAAAGAGGTTGTATATTGTGCTTCGCTATTTTGCATGCATGAACTAATGGTACCAGCCAGCATGCGTTTATTCTATATATTCCAGACAATCCAGACATGCTGGTATTGAGAATGTTTGTTGTATATATTACAGGTGGTGGTTGACTGACATATGGTTAGCTTAGTACTAACGTTTTGATGGAAGGGGGTTGCTAGTACCCCCGTCAGTGGGCAAGAATAGTTTCGTTTTTGTTTTTTTAGCCTAATTTCTCTCGTTTATAAATCAGCAAAATGGCATAGAAAACCTACATAATTATCGCACGGCATGCATCAATGGAAAACGTTACTCAGCCGCAGTAGTCTTTGATTTATCAGTCCACTTCTTCAGATCCAATTATGATTGCAATCTTTTATATAATTGTTTCAATCTCTTAATTGGGCTTGAAATATAAAAGTCTGCGTTTGTCGAATGTTCATCGTTTCAAACAAGAAAATATTTTCGGAAATGTTATACATGAATCTGAAGAGTGTGAATTGAGATGTCATATGCTAATAAGGAGTATTAACTTTATTTTTCCTCTATTTTCCAACCCCTGATAAATTCCTTTGGTGTGCTATAATCCTTCCATCCTTCCTCGACAAGTATCAACTTCGCTTCCTGTGTTTATAGCTCCACCCAGAGGCGCAACTAGAGCCAAATTTCGGGGGGGGGGGGGGGGGGGGGTGGTAATGGGGGGAAGGGGGGTGGCTAAGAAAAAATTTCGGGGGGGTTGAACCTTTAATCAGTAGGCAGAGTGGAGCTGCAGGTGCTCCAACAAGGGGTGAAGCAGCATTCAAATGGTCTTTTAAAGACCTGTGAAACGTTCAGGTGTGGCTGTGTGTGTGCCCGGGATCTGTCTCATCCCGGGCCGCCACAAACAACGGGGGTGGGGGCGGGGTGGGGGGGTGCTGAAGCTCGGTGAGTCCAATGGGTGTTGCGCGCCTCGGCTCCACCGCACTCTCTGCAGAGTATCTACCCATCTCCGCTTCCTTATAAGAGTCCATTCCTGCTAGGATAAACACTCGAGGCCTGCATCTAAGCCCAAAAGCACATGCAAAACAAGCATTTACAATGCAATGGTCTCGGCAATATTATAGGTAGAGCTATTGGTATTGGTTTTTTTTTTTACCCTAAATATGGCATTGTAATTTCTGTTGGCATTAGCGTAAAATTTTGCATATGTGTTACCTATTGCATTAGCAGAGAGACCTATGTGTAAACTACACCCCCATCAACCTCAAAATTATCTACTGTGCAGGGGCGGGCAAGGAGCCGTTTGTGCAGGTATGCCTGGCACGTATTTACTTTGCTTCACGCGTTTCCTGTAGTAAATCTGAAGCTTACTGTTAAGGCGTGTTTCAGCCAGGGCACAGTTGCGTTTGTGCAGGCAGTGGTCGAGAGCACGTGGCAAGTGGAAGCGCAGCATTCCGCTTTGCACATAGTGTT
Organism: Lissotriton vulgaris; assembly: GCF_964263255.1. Taxonomy (NCBI): domain Eukaryota; kingdom Metazoa; phylum Chordata; class Amphibia; order Caudata; family Salamandridae; genus Lissotriton; species Lissotriton vulgaris. The sequence goes on from NC_141693.1 coordinate 1,902,032,181, forward strand.
TGATTGAAACTCAGCAGTTTCTGGGATCTGTGGGCGTGCACAGACGAGCCGACTGAAGTAGTGATTAGGTGTATTTATTTGCCAGTGTTGCGTGAGATCAAGGGAACTGTGGCGAATGGCTTCATGGTTCACGCGCTGCTGCCCATTGGCAGATGTTAACTGTCCCTGGACTGGTTGCTATTTGGCTGAATCCTTCCACCTCCACCCAAGTGCGTGGCTTGGACTACACGAGGGACTACTTTACAAGGACAGCCCTTTGTATCCGCTCTTGCTGCACCTTCCCTTGTGTCTGACTATCCCGCTTAAAACCCGAACTATTGTTTTTGCCAGTGTTTGTTTAAACAGGTTCTCCTCCTCTAAAACCCTCAAAAAAAACAAGTGTGACGTTTCAAAACATCCCCATTAGAGATTGTTTTCTAAAGTGCATGGCTTGGCTCATTCTATTCTCGGACCTGGGGAACTGGGTTCGAGTCTCGGTAATGTCGCCAAAACGTCCTGTGATTCTGGGCAAATCACTTGATCTCCCCGTGCCTAACAAAATTAATGTGTGTCCTTATGTAACGTAACTGGTGCTATGTAAAGCGCTCTGATACCCGGTTCAGTTCGGGGCGGGTCTAGTTCGCGCTATATAAAACTCTGGGGAAAAAAAACCTCTAAAAGAAGAGGGAAAGGGGTATTTAACAAAGTGTGAATGAATCCTTCACCCAGCCAGCTTCGTCGGGTACACACTGGTGATCGCCAATAGATGTGCTGTGCTGGGCCATACTCTGGGCGAGGTGGGCAGACAGACAGGTGTTAAGTCAATCTTTTAAATGTTGACGTTGTCAAAATAACGTAGAAGAATACGAACTCATACGTGTATACTCTGCTGCCTCAATGCAAATAAAACAGGAGGGCTACCCATAATGCAGCTTGGTGTACAGCCGAAAGCCTGAGAGCGAGCACAGGCCAGTTTGGTAGCGCCCACGCTAGAAGTGTGCAGCATGTCTTCACGCTCTTTTCGTAATTCCACAAGTGACGCCACTGAAAGGGCAGGGGGGAAACAGTGCACGTTAGCTGTGGAATGCGCAGAATGAGGACGGACCTGGTCGCCCTCCTTTTGCTGCTTTAGCAACCAGAAACCAGGTATTATAAAAGAATAGCACAATCTCTTCAGATCAGGCCCCTGTATTCCCGGCAGGCAATTAACGAGGGAAACATACGAGCAGCCGATTTATTTGAATGCTGCTTTTTAAAAATAACGCGCACCACTTTCCTCGCCCACTAACACTTTTGGGACAACCCCCGAAAGGAAGCGAGCTTTGCCCGGGAGCCAGCATGCGCGCACACAGAGCAGAAGAAAAAAACAAGCTACGCCCCTGGTTTTAACCTCAACCCGAGCCCCGATCTTCGCATTTCGCCGTCCTTGCCTCTGTAGATGTATCGCGGTTGCATTTACTTTCACGTCTCTTGCGTGTGGTGAGGCGCTGTACTTTCCACAGTAGCCGATAGGGAGGCCTTAAAATGAAAACTTCGAATCCAGTTTCACGGTTACCTCACAATTAGGAGGACAATACCACACTTGTTAAAGCTTTTGCAGCAGCGGGAGGGAGGGGTGGGGGCCGGGGGAGCGGCAGAGCACGACGGAGGAGAGCTGCGGCAGAGGGAGGGAGGGGGGCGAGAGCGCGACGGAGGAGGGGAGGGGGAAGGGTTGGACAGGCAAACAAACGGCAGAGCACGACGGAGGAGAGCTGCGGCGGCGGAGGGAGGGGGGGGGAGGCAGGCGAGAGCGCAACAGAGGAGGGAAGGGTTGCGAGGCTGGAGCAGGCTGAACGACGATCCTCACCGGCAGAGACTCTGGGCAAAAATGGCAGCTGCAAGCTCCAAGATTTTTCTGATTTGGGGGCGTGTTCTTGCTGTTCAAAACAGGCGTGGAAAAAAAGTGGAAAGAACAGCAAGGAACACGCCCCCAAATCCGAAAAAGACGGAGCCTATTCCGAGAGATGGTTCTCTCCTCCAATGGCTGGCCTCCGTCTAGGAAGCCAGCCAGTGGAGAACGAGCAAAAAGAGGGAGGGATAAATGCAGCACTCTAAGAATCACTAACTCTCTGACTTCCGGTTTCTGCCTTACGGCAGAACCGATAGTCCTCGACCTAAAAAGGGCACGATTTTCACGCTCAAAGCTCCTTGCACTCTTCAATCAGTTTACTCATGTGCAATATTACCCCTAAATCACACTCAAGGAGAAAAGAGTGGGTGGCCTAGGGAGGGATGCCCTGGAAACATTCGGAGCAACCAGTAACATGTAAGATTGTGGGCGTTCACAATGCTTTCTTAGGCCACTAGGAACCGCAATGTAGTCATAAGGGAAGCATCAACTCCCACGATGAGAGGTGGAGGGGGATGTTGAGGGTTCCTGTAGAGAGCACAAATCATGCAGTGTGATTACCCAAGCTTAATTGTGAACTAGGCACAAACAGTTTCAAGAGGTTCCACATACTCACAATTGCTATTTCAAAAACATTTCCAGACGGATACCTGGAAACCTTTTGAAACTGCCAGATGTGGTAGATTTGAGCCACACAAGGGTGTAACTTTGACTTATAAATCGGGCATCACTCTGGTTCCCCTTCGTTCGGCTCTCCCTGTACTTCTCTATACCCGCCAATACTCCACTCACACACTGTCCAGTCTCCCTCTACTTCTTCTCCGAGTAGGCACTCCCTTCTGCTTGCCTCGTAGGCTTACTCTAAATAAAGGAGCATACATTCAACGTGCATTCCACGGCTGGGAGGAGTCTTAGCCTCGGGTGTTCAAGCCACCTCTTGTTTTAGCTCTGCAGTCTCGCTGGGGAGAACTGATATTTTACAGAGTGGGGCTTAAACCCGCCCCTCTTCTCCATTGACTGGCTTCCTAAATGGAGGTCAGCCATTGGAGGAGAGGGTGTCACTCCGTTCAAGCCCCGTCTTTTTGGGATTTGGGGGTGTGTTTTTTACTTTCTTTCCCTTTTCTTTCTCTCCTCTTCCCATTGGCTGGAATTTTGCCTTCCAGCCAATGGGAAGAGGAGAGAAAGAAAAACACGCCCTCAAATCCCAAAATAAGGCTGCGTTTCTCTGAGGCATTTCTGCATCGCCTCAGAGAAACATAGTGGTGTTCAGGGACACCCTCCCTTTGCAAGGAGAGTTCACTGTGGCACACACACTCGGCAGTGATGGGGACTGCATCTCACAGCCCTCCCCGCTGCTCCGATGACTCTTAGCACACGCTGGCACTAGTGCTCTGTCTGGCGGCGTGTGTATAGGGCTCCTATGATCTGGTGAGCTCTTGCTTGTTCTGCATTATGGTTCCCCGGGGCCCCCTCGCGCGTATGTTTTCTGTGTCTTACAAGGAGTACAAAGGCAATCTATCTATCTATCACCCTCACTCTATCTATCGCCCTCACTCTATCTATCGCCCTCACTGTCTGTCTATCTATCTATCTATCTATCTATCTATCTATCTATCTATCTATCTATCTATCTATCTATCTATCTATCTATCTATCTATCTATCTATCTATCTATCTATTTATCTATCACCCTCACTCTGTCTATCTATCTATCGCCGTGACTCTGTCTATCTATCTATCGCACTCTATCTATCTATCGCTCCATCCCCAGCATCACTCAGGGGCACCACAGCATCACTCAGCACCACCACAGCATCACTCAGCACTACCACAGCATCACTGGTTCAAATATGTTCTCTCAATGTTTGAAGCTTAATTGCAAATGTCACAACATTTTTTTAGTATTTGACTTCTGTTCTTGGATTTTAGTAAATGAACATAATCTTCACAACAGTTATTTACAAAAGTTTAAGCTATTGCCATTAAAAAATACAATCACTTGTATTTAATTATTAATTAATTAAAAAAAATAAAAGCCAATGTTAATTGTAATATCAATACATCTAAGTAAAGGCAATACAAAACATGTGACATTACAAATACTAAAAGTGTCACATATGCTAAAGTTAAAAGTATTGGCATTGTAAATCACAAAACATAAATATAAAATGTCATTTACAAAACCAATAGCTCCAACTTTCCTACTGCGAGACCTATTGGCAACGCCAGTGCTTGTACTTTCTTTCCCTTTTCTTTCTCACCTCTTCCCATTGGCTGGAATTTTGCCTTCCAGCCAATGGGAAGAGGAGAGAAAGAAAAAATCGCCCCCAAATCCCAAACTGAGGCTGCGTTTCTCTGAGGCATTTCTGCATCGCCTCAGAGAAACATAGTGGTGTTCAGGGACACCCTCCCTCTACAAGGAGAGTTCACTGTGGCACACACACTCAGCAGTGATGGGGACTGCATCTCACAGCCCTCCCCGCTGCTCCGATGGCTCTTAGCACACGCTGACACTAGTGCTCTGTCTGGCGGCGTGTGTATAGGGCTCCTATGATCTGGTGAGCTCTTGCTTGTTCTGCATTATGGCTCCCCGGGGCCCCCCGCTCGCATATGTTTTCTGTGTCTTACAAGGAGTACAAAGTGCCTTGACATCGTGATGACCGTTTCCTGCAGTTAGTATTCCACCCCGACCCGGAGTGACCTCTGGTCAGGGGCATCATTTAGGCTCCTGCAGTTTTTGCTGGCGCAGAGGGACCCAGCCCTCGACCCCCTAATTCCCCTGCCAAAGGAGTTTGTATCGTGAGGTGATTTTGTGTACGTGTTCGCATGCGTGCACGTGTGTGGCCTTGTTTGGTGGGTGGTAGGCTGTTTTGTATCTGTGCGCATTTGTGTGCGCTGTGTGTTGTGTGAGGATGCATGTGCCTGCAGTGCATTTTTTATTATCTGCGACCGTGTTATGTGTATGTGTGTACATGTGCAGTGTACTTCCTGTCCAGTTTGGCGTGCGACCGATTTGTAGAGCATGCACCTGAGTGTGCAACGACAACGTTGTTTCTTGGATTGTGTGTGGACAATTGAGTGCCTGTTTCGGTGTAAAAGTATTGCTGGTGTGTTTGTGTGCGAATTTGTGAGTTAGCGTGTGTTTGTGTGCGAGTCTGTGAGTGAGCATGTGTGTTTGTGCGTGTGCAGATGTATGGTTTGTGAGGCTTGGGGTATGTATGTGTTTGGTGAGTCTTTGGGAACCCGCGCCATCGGCTGGACGGGGACACGATCCCCGGTCCCTGTGGACTTGGGGCCCTGCCCGCCCCCAGCCTCCAGACGGCCTCCTCCCAGGCCCCGTCCCGCTGGCACCGCTGTAACTGCCGGACACTTCCAGGGCCTCTGGGAGCCGCAGACGGGCCACCTGGGCCTGAGACGCTCAGACGTTATCCGGCGAAGAGTCCCGCTTGCTGCTCCGTTCCCAGGCTCCGAGCCTGCAGGGCAGATGACTCCGGCCTTTTCAGGGGTTTACTTTTGGGGCTGCTGGACATAACTAGTGAATTAAAATGGCCTGGGGTCTCAAACTGCCGCTTGCACATGAAGTCATTGTGTCAGGATTGGTACAGGACTTCGATGCCAGCCTCTCCGGGATTGGCCAAGAGTTGGGAGCTTCAGCCTAAAGCATGAGGTATAAGTTTACAAAATGTGCCAATTTTCTTTGGTATCCGTAGCACTTTTGTGTACATAACTGCTAACGTAAAAACATCTTCCCATGCCATTATCTCACCTGTGTCTGTAGTGAAATATTATATAGCGCGCAGTTGTCTGTTTTGTGCCATTCAATTATATACTTCTCTTTTCTGATTGAGGATCATTATTGTAAAGTTGGCAGTAAGAGCAATGAGGAAGGGAGAGACTGGCAAATCGATGGTTACAGAGGGGTTCATTTACAAAGGTTTTATCTTGTTTAAGTTGTTTTTACGCCTGGATCAAGACAGAGCAAGTGATTGTGATTCATTAAGGTGTCATGTACTTGCACAAGTTCGTTTAATGTATTGTTTTGTAACTGTATTTATATAGTGCTTACTACCCCTGACAAGGTGTGGTTGGGTGGATGGAGTCAGTGGATGAATGGAGTTGAGTGGTGGCTGGGTGGATGGACTTAGTGGGTGGATGAAGTGTGTGTGTGTGGGTGTGTGTGTGTGTGTGGCTGTGTGTGTCTGTAGCTGTGTGTGTGTCTGAGTATGTGGCTCTGTCAAATTTCAAATTCAAATTTCAAATTATCTTTATTCGGTACTTAAAAAGATACCATTAAAGAACATGAAAATACATACATACAATATTTAAAAACATTTTAAATGACAATGTTAAAAAAGTTACAGTTAAAAATAGATCTAAAAGGCAATCATTGGGGGTCTCATACTAACATTGGTTCAGTCTATGTAGTAATGGTATGGGCAGTTGTTGCCCTAGTATTCCTCAGTCTTAAGGCAACCTTAATAAAACTTATAACACATAACAAAGTATATGGATCTGGGGCTTTTTGCAAAAAAAGGAGGGCTACTTTGGCATGTTTCAGTCTTTGGTTTTTCAAAATCCTTACCAAAAACTTCTTTCTAGGCTCTGAATAAAAAGGACATAATAAAACAAAGTGAAGGGTATCCTGCGGAGACCTAGTGTCGCAGCCGCAGGTACCCTTCAGCTCTACCGTACGTGTGAATCCTGCGGGAACAGCCAATAAATGGTGAAGGAGATTCAAACGGAACCTAGTCATGTAAAATCTTTCCTGCGCATTGTACATTACCGCTAGGTATGGTTCCATTCTAAATTTTGTAGTTATTAATAAGCCATGAGCCACCACGGATGTTTTCCTGTTTTCAGCGTGGGCCCTTCTGTCTGTTACCCATGCACTAAATAGGTTTTTGACCAGGGTTTTGTTCTGAGCGGTCAACGATTCCGGCTCAGAGAACAGATTCTTGCAGCCAATATGTTCCATGGTGTCCTTTACATATTTGAGCCATGGAATCTGCCCCCCTCTATCCCGGCTCAGGCAATCCTTGATGATCTGTCTGCTGAGGGTAGCCTCGGGGTTTGTCCAAATCTTGATCCAGGCCAGGAGGGGTCGAACCATAATTTTGTCCTCAATATATGGCTCGCCCAATTCCATGTGTGTTACGTATGATGAGGTGCTCTGAGGAACCTTTAGTAGTTTTTAAAAAAATTTGTTTTCCTCAGCTTGTATCTGGTATACTTGACTAGTTTTGCAGCCCCAGACTTCTGCTCCATAAGATACCTTGGCACAGGAGACCGCCCTATAGAGGTTCAGTATCCGGTGACCATCTACCTAACCTCCTTACATAATCCATTATGGCGCCCGTTGAGGCCACCAATTTGGTTGCGTGTTTTTACGCCAGGTTCTTAAATTCCAATTTCTCATCAAAGAGAACGCCTAAATAAGAGAAGGACTTAACTCTTCCTAGCCTATGTGAACCTATGCTGTGCGCAAAAGTCTTTTTTGGGTTTAGGCCTGTGGACATGACAAAAGACTTGTCCAGGTTTGCTGAGAGATCCAGTGAGTTCATAAAATTAACAAAACCATCGATTACCTTTTGTAAACCCAATGGAGTGCAGGCTAGCAACACCGCGTCGTCCGCATACAGGAGGATGGGTACCGAACGCTGGCCAATCATGGGGGAGTCCACTCCCAACTTCATGAGTTCTTGATCCAAATTGTTAATATATAATGTGGCTCTGTCTATGTGTGTGTGTGGCTCTGTAGGTATGTATGTGTGTGGGACTCTGTGTGGGTCTGTGTGTTTGTGTGTGGCATTTGCGAGAAATTAAGCTATTGGCATTGTAAATGACAATGCCATTTATTTATCTGTTTGCAAAACCAACACATAAATAAAAATATTGTCATTTACAATGTCAATAGCTCTAACTTTTTCAAAGGCGAGACCGTTGCATTGTAAATGCTTGTTTAGGTCTCGCTAGGCAGTGCGTAAGCACTGCTTAGAGGGTTCTCTTGGGATCGCTCCAGGCTTTAGTTGAAACTCGTGCATGTTTTTCACGGTTTCCTATTAGTACTCTTGCATGTATGGCGTTTACCTAGCGGGAGCCAGCAGCCATCTGTTAGTAATTATCGCGCTGGCTCCCGCGAGGTAAAGGCCATACATGGACTTCCGGCTGTGCGCGCCACTGAAACTCCTTTGAGTGGTGCCCTCAGCGTCGCTTTAACTTCAGCGGACGCAGGGCCGCGCTTGATTTTAACAGCTTGTTTTTAGGTCTCGCTCTCGAGACCTATTGTTGTTGAGTTGCCTCTAAAAGGGAGACAGTCCACGGCACGCGCGGCGATTGGGGTCTGTGGACGCCCACACACAGCCCCTGTTTCCGTTTGGCTCACATGCTGTAACGGCGGGCGCACACGCATGAACACACACACGCACACACACCCAGCCCCCCCTGCACATGCACACAGACTCACACACACATGCGCGCACACGCACGCACACACACACACACAACACCAACCCCCCCGTGCGCTTACATTGAGTCCTTGGCTCTGCTTGTTAACGGATATCATTTGTCCACAATGCTAACACTTTCACGACGCACAACAACCAATGCCACAGTTAACATGTTCAAGGGAGTTGTCTGAGTGATACTGCTTATTTGTGTAAGGCGAGGATTGGAGCATCGGGTCACCTCAGCCAACCCCAATGCGCTGCATAGAATTTCGAAACATTGATTGGCTTTGGAGTCAACACGTTCCTCTGTCCAAACAGTCCACAGGCAAGCCGATAGGTGCAGCCCAGTTTTGAACCGGTGGGCTGGGCTAGAGGTGTGCCTGGCCTGTCAGTAATGGACCGGAAAGTGATAGCCTTCATCCAACCGGAACAACCAGGTTAGGTGACTGTTGCTTCCTAACGTCTGGAGGTTCAGTCCCAACTCCGTGTCCCCCCAGAGACCTCCCTTTACTCGCCAATGTCACAGACCCTCTACAGCACCCAAGCCAGCATCCTACTCCTCCCACAGCACCCTAGACCACCATAACTCAAGAGAACCCTTCAAACTCTCCTACAGCATTGAGACACCTTGACCTCCGCTGCAGAACTCAAGAGCCTCTGAACCCATCACCAAAAGAGATGCCCCAATATCCCAAAATCGCCCAAGAGAGCGTGTCAGTCCTTCCTGCATCCCCCAAAGACACCCATAGTGGATCAACACTGCATCAGCACCCAAAGGACTCGCTCAAACACTCCTGCAGCGCCTAAAAGACTCTCTCTTGACAATACACCCTTCAGCAGCTGAGAGACACCTATAAACCTTTCGGCAGCTTGGTAGGCTCCATGGGCTAAATACTTCTGCAGCACCCCAAGACTGTGATGCCAGAACACGCCCACAGCACTCCAATCACAACCTTATTCAATGGTCCCAAGCGCTTCCTTGCACTGACATGCATCCCGGCGCTCCTCACGCCAGCCCCGTTCAGTATGCCAGAGACTCGTACCTCAGTCCTCGCTTGCCTCTCAGTGATACACACTCCCTAACATACTGCAGCAAGGTGAGATTCACTCACGCCAGCCCCAAACAGTGCCCCTCTTCCCTGGGGGTATGCTAAGAGATCACACCCTCCAACCATCCTGCTGAAGCCCCCCCCCCATGCCTCAGTGTCTTTGCTGAATCACACCTGCATCCCATTTTACCCCCCTCTCCCCCAAGTTTACTAATCCCAGGACCTCCACGTGAGCACCATACAATGATATGACCAATGACAGTTTCCCCGATCTGAGCATTCACTGCACGCCACTGTGAACAACCACAGTGCTTAGCAAAGCGCTTCGTTGCCACTTTCTAAGCACCCTTGATCTCACTACTCACCCCTCCACAGAGCACCCCTTGTATTTTATAGTTCCAGTGTCAGTGTCTGTAGCGCTCTGACACAGGCACCGAGGCACGGCCTACGAGCTTTAGAGATAGCGCCCACGAGCCAAGTGTCGGCGCCCTAGCACCACAGTCTTGCCCGCACTGGCAGCCTAGGTTATGTGCCCAATAGCCCCACGTAAAAGTACCTTAATACCAGCAGGATTGGCAACCGGGATCATCACCTGGCAGCACAGAGTATCCATGGCACCCTAGAGTGATGCCAGCCTCGCCCGTCCTCTTTATATGGTATCCATAGGGAGCTGTGGGCATAGCCAATCAGACTGCTAGCGTCCTCAGGCAAATACTTACATCCCCACCCAAGAATCTCTAAAACATGGACGCAGCCATCGGGAATTGTGTTTGGAAATACCAAAGGCCAGCACCAAGCACCTATAGCGCCTAAAGGTCAACAGCTAGGCCCCCTATAGCACCTTAATGTTAGTACCAGGGCCCACTATTGTCCGTTTGGGCCAGCTCTGATGACACAATTGTGCTAACCTGTAGCTCCTAAGGGTTAGTGCCTAGGGCCCAGTGTGGCCCATATAGCTCCTTAGGGTCAGCTTCTAGGACGCTAGTATTTTTCTCTATAGGTCCTGAGAGTCAACACCTAGGGCCTTAGTGTATTTCCATACATCCTTACAGTCGGCACCCGGGAATCGAGCGTATGCACTATAACACCATAGGGTCAGCGTCAAGGACCTCAGTTTGAGTGATCAACTGTATAGGGCCAGTGCCCTATAGCACCAATAGCTGGCTAGAAGCCTAGTGCACGTACCTAGATCTACAAACGGTCGGCTCTTGATAGCACCCCGGGGTCATCACCTCGGGTCTCTGTGTGCACCTTCAGATCCTGGGGAGTCACCGCGCCCCTCCACCCCAGGACCAAGCAGAGGCGCATCATCTCGAAACCCAGTGGGTACACTTACAGTTCTTTCCGGTCAGCGCCCTGGACACCAGTGGGTGCGACTACAGCACCAGCGTCCAGGACTCCAGTGTGTGCACCTACAGCACCAGCGTCCAGGACTCCATTGTGTGCACCCACAGCACTCTAACACCAGTGCAGAGGAGCCGCGCTGGAACAGAAGAGAGCGAACGCCGTCCTCGAGCAGCGCAGCCCTCGAGCAGCAAACAGCACGGTAAGCTTTTGAAAAATGCTGCCGATGCGATGCTGCCCGGCTTCACTCCAAGCCAAATGGATAGACTGCCAATGCGAAGCACAACAAAAAAAAACACGGGCTGCTAGAGTGAGAGGCTGCCCGGGTGATGCGACGTGCGTGTAAAAACACAGAATGTCACTACGCTTCACAGGTAGATCAGAAGCATATACGCACAGATCAGCACATACGCACCGGCAGATCAGGAGCACTGAGGGGTAAATACACACAGCAAACGAGCGCTATGCCGAAAATCGGCAGATTAAAAGTATCAGAATGAGCGCTGCGTGTGTTAGGAAAAAAAAATATCAAACAGCACTGTGCACAGTTGAAAGTGCGAGTAGAGAAGCAGTCTTTTAGTTAAAAAACTAACAAATAGCGCTGTGTAGACTGTAAAAAGACAAAGCAGGTTTGTTAAAAATTGTCAAAAGAAGCGCTTTTTCACACAATCAAAACAAAAGTGCTTTCCATAAAAGGTCTTTCCAGGAAGTTGGTTTAAAGGCATGAAGGTTGAAGGTTTCAAGTAAAATTGAAATTAACAGTACCTTTGATAAACTTCAAAATGAGATAACAGAAGATATCTTTGTATCCTTGTTGAGATCCTTTCTTCTTTTCTTCAGAAATCCCATCCTCGTCGCCAATGTAAAGAAGTTCAAACGTGGATTATAGGTGAAATAAGTATTTATTGTAGAATAGGATCCCATCCACAGGATAAAGAGTCACCAGTAGCAAGGTCCAAGCTCAACTGCCTAGCTAGTCTAAACATCACAACTACAGAATCTGCACAGAGCATTCTAATGCATGTGGCAACCTGGCAACAGGCTGCATAAGCAAGATGCTCAAGATGCCACAAGTGTGTGCACCTACAGCACTAGTGCCGAGGACCCCAGTGGATGCGCCTACAGCACTTTGACACCAGCGCCCGGAACTCCAGTGTGTGCACCTACAGCCCTTTGACAGCTGCGCCCAGGACCGCAGTGTGTGCACTTACAGCACCAGCATCCGGGACTCCAGTGGGGGCACCGACAGCACTTTGACACCGGCGTCCAGGACCGCAGTGTGTGCACCCACAGCACCAGCGCCCAGGAACCAAGTGGGTGCACCTACAGCACTTGGACACCAGCGCCTAGGACCCACATGTGTGCACCCACAGCACCAGTGCCCAGGAACCAAGTGGGTGCACCTACAGCACTTGGACACCAGCGCCTAGGACCCCCATGTGTGCACCTACAGCACCAGTGCCCAGGATCCCAGTGGGGACGCCTACAGCACTTAGACACCTGTGCCCAGGACCCCAGTGAGTGCAACTACAGTACTTTGACACCGGCGCCCAGGACCGACACAGCACTTTGACACCAGTGCCCAGGACCCCACTGGGTGCACTTACACAGCACTTTGCCACCTGCGCCCGTAACCCCAGTGTACGCACCTACTACTCCTTAGGGTCAATGTCCAGAAGCCCATTGTTTGCACCTTAGGGTCAGCACTTCGTACCCCAGTATGAGCACCTATACTTCTTTAGGGTTAGCGCCCAAGACCCGAGTATTTGCAGATGTAGTTTCAGCGCTCTGAAACTTAGTCTTGGCCTTTGCACAGATAGTGCCCTGGCGACAAAGAAATGTAGCGCCATACATTCTGATTCATTCACAGCATAGCTCGATCACGCTTGTGACAAGTTCTGTGTGGCGTGAATGGCCGGTGGTGGTGTGTGCCGGCAGGGGGGGTGAAAACGAGTTGAGAGGGTATTAAGGGGGTTAATCGGGTGTAAAACGGCACCTGCAGCAAGTATAACTGATTAAAAGCAGATTCGTCTGAATCATTTGAGTCCAGTAAGAGGGACTACGCAGACAGCTCCCTGCGCCTCTCTGGAGACTGGCGCCCTGGGCCTGGGCCCAGCTCGCCCATGCCGAAAGCCGGCCTGCGTGGCACAGCACTAGCATTGCGGATCAGCATTGAACACGGGGCTGAGCAGTGCGGGCTCCGTAGAGTCACTGTCAAACATCACATGCGGGGCAGGTCCCTGCGAGCAACGCCCAGACCCCAGCCTGCGACCCCCTAGCATTCAGGCATCTGTGCCTTGCACCCAGGTATGAATAACTCTAGCACCGGTAGCATTCACTGCACCTCCGGATAACACCCCGAGACAATCGGAAGACAGCACCCCTAGAGCCAGCCCGTAGGATCCATGCATGCGAGCCCACAGCGCCAAGATACCTGTGCGAGCAGCTGAGGTTCAGCGTCAGAGCTCGCGGACTAGGGTCTGCGTCTCCCACACCCCAATCACTCACAAGCATCCTAGACCCATAGGGTCCGCATCTCCCACAACCCAATCATTCACGAGCATCCTAGAGCCATGGGGATCGTGCTAAGGTCCCTACGTGGCCCTTACTGCCCTCACCAAGAACCGTAGTGGGGGAACACTATGCCCTTCACACAGAGCTGCACTCTGACCACCCCTCGCACCTTCATTGTATCCCCTCACCTAAACTGAGTACCCCTAACCACACAACGGGGTTCAGTGCGAGTCTCGAGTCCCTCCGAGCCCCCGCAGAGCACCCTCTTTCACTTATTCTGCTTCACACACAATATCACAGACTATTACTTCATAGATCCTTGACCTTGGGTACCAAACCCCCTCACCCAGACCCCTTTATTCCTGGTTGCAGCTGACCTCACGCTGCGTCCCCCGCATCCAGCGAACAACCTCAGGTGGCAGATCCTTCTCCTACCTCGGCGCCAGGGCCTGGAACACCCTCCCTACCCACCTAGGGTAGACCGAAGACCTACTCACCTTCAGAAGACTCCTCAAGACCTTGCTCTTCGAACTGTATCGCACCTCCCCCTCCCCCCCTCAGCTCCTTGAGACCCTCATGGGTAAATAGCGCGCTCTACAAATAGATTGATTGATAAGGAACGAGAACGGGTGGCTGAGTGCCGCTAGAACTGTCTCCCCGGAGCGTCCTTACAGCGTCACAGTCTGTTGACAACTGGCAGCCGGACGCTCGCATTGGCTGTTACCCAAGCTCCTGGAGTTCAAGCCAGGCCAGTGACTGCCTTGCAGGGTCCTGCAAGATGTGGGGGGTGGCAGTTCAGTAAGCGCGTGGAATTGCTAGCGTTTACTGACCGTAGATATTCTTTTTTAGGTCTCGACCTCTGCCAATGCCTCTGGCATTGCAGATGTCGAGACATATAGAGGTGAAACAGGAAAGCTGAACCAGGCAGATTACGCCGAGTGCATGTGCGCCCATGCACGTGCTTTCTGCCATTTGCTCCCTGAGCCGCCTGCATCATCGCATCGGACCCGCCACAGCAATGCCGAGAGCTTCACACTTCAAAGGAATGCTCTCCCCCGCCCCCCTATGCGCAATGCCTCGCTCCCATTTGCTCCCTGTCTCTCCGTGCTAATTGCATTAGCCTTTGTTCTTAGTTCATAGAGTCTAGGCTACAAATCTGTCAAAAACGAGCTTGTGGATGCACAATTGTGTTTTTGTCGGTAAATTCCCGCATTTGGATGTTTGCTAACTTGTCTGTTCATTGAGCGTGCTTGCTAGCATCATTTGGTCTGTTGCTCTCATCATTTGGTCTGTTGCTCCCAGGGTAATGTGCACTCTTGGGGATTGACAAGCAGTCTCGATCTTTGCTGCAGCCATAGGTATTAACAGGAGACTTATCCTTTCTAAGAGAACTCAGGAAGATTTTATTAGCTTGTGGCATTAGGGGTATAAATATAATGGCCTCCCATCATCTGTCAACAAAACATGTAGTACGTTGACATTTCTCAAGAACACATACAAAAAAGTCAACTTGCTATCTAAAATATTTCTAGGTGACCTAGCACTGGCGAGGCCCTAGAAAAACCAGAAACCAACAATGTTTAGCCCAGGCTAACACACAGCAGCAGAGTGCAGTAAAAAGCACTAAATAAAAGTAACACAATCGCCAGCCAATCGCTCCCATTTGCTCCCCGTCTCTCCGTGCTTACTGCAATGTGACCCCCCCCATAGCGCTGTTTTTGACGCTTCCGACTTCAAAGGCTAACGCTCCCCTGCCCACCCCCATCCCCGCCACAGCAATGCCAAGGGCTTGTTTCAGAAAGTCAGTGTGCTTGATGCGGTCTCCCTGACTGAGTTTTTCAAGCACTATGGCCTCAAAACTATTTCTCTTGATGCAAGCACTTACCTCCATTGCATACATTGCTTTCGCATGAGCATGAATCAACAAAAAGCACTTTTAAATTCTTTTGCTTCACGAGGTGAGGAATGGGATGCTGGTGCAATTATGTGCATTATGCATTCTTGGTTTTCATGCAGGCTTGCAACCTTTGTTTGTTGAGATGTTCGAGATGGTGCATGGGTACATGGAAAGTATGCATAGATGTGATAATAAGAGGAGCTGTAATGCTGTGAGTTTTGTGGTGTGAGACATGGTGGTTCTAGCCCATATCTCATTAGAAAGTTACCAGGCCGAAATCGGCGCAGGCAGGGGATGCCCTTCTCTACACCCACCCACTTGTCTCAGGCATCTAGACGAGTCACCCAGATTGAATTGGTGAGTAAGTTGGACTGAATTTTCCTTGGCTGTGATTGACTTCATCGTGGCAGCCAGGTTACATGGTCTACTGTGATCTGAGCAGCAGGCAAATTGGTGGCAAGGCTTCTTCGCGTGCCATGTATCTCTCATCTTCTTCCTCTAACTCTCTTGACATGCATCTCACATTCACTGTCTCGTGCACTAACTTTAACAGTCTCTCATTCATTGTATCTCGCATTGAGTTTCTCCACAGCCTTCCTCTCCTTGTCTCTGTCTCTCTCTCTTCATGCATCTCACATTCTGAACGTTCCTCTCGTCCTGCAATCTCACTAGTTTCTTTCTCTCTCTCACCCTTGCTCTCATAACGTATCACAATCCTAGTCTCTCTTGCCTTCTTCGGTCTCGTTATCCTTGTATTTCACACTCAGTGGCTCTCCCTCCTTATACTCTCTTTCTGTTCAGTGGCCTCCATTCATGGCCTCATGTTCAAATCTCAGGTCGCGCTACAGGTGCAATTTTTGTGCAGCATCTGCAAATTATTTGTGTGCAGAGGTAGATGTAAAAAATGATCACAGCACAAAATGGCATTCAGTAGGATTCAATATTCATATTAAAGAGGCAGAAGTGTGCTTTGTGAATCCTTCTGAATGCCTGTGAATGCAAGGATAGAAGCCTATAAAGGGCAGCAGACTTAAGTCCCTCCATTCATATTCACAAAATTGTGGTTTTTTTTTTTTTTTATTGCAGTCGCTGTCTATCAAAGGGACAAGGGCTGGAAAGAAAAAGACAGTTCAAATGATGCCAAGTGCTCTGTGGAGGCATTTTTCTTTCCAATGCCAGAGCTGCCTTCACCCTCACACACCCTCTCACCCTCACACACTCTCTCACCCCCTCACATCCCCTCACCCTCCCTCACATCCCCTCACCCTCCCTCACCCTCGCTCACCCTCACATCCCTCACCCTTTCACCCTCACACACATTCTCACCCTCACACCCCCTCTCCCTCCCATCCCCTCTCCCTCACATCCCCTCCCATCCCCTCTCCCTCACATTCCCTCCCATCCCCTCCCCCTCCCATCCCCTCACCCTCCCATCCCCTCACCCTCACACCCTCCCACCCTCACTCACCCTCTCACCCTTACCCACCCTCTCACCCTCACCCACCCTCTCACACCCACACACCCTCACCCACCCTCACACCCTCTCATCCTCACACACCCTCACACACCTTCACACACTCTCACCTCCCTCACCCTCACAACCCTCTCACCCTCACCCCCTCACCCTCACAACCCTCACCCCCTCACACCCCCACACACCCTCACCCTCACACACCCTCGCACCCTCACACCCTCTCACCCTCACTCACCCACTCACCCTCACAACCCTCTCACCCTCACTCACCCTCACCCCTCACACCCCACACACCCTCACCCTCATGTCCCCTCACCCTCACACCCTCTCACCCTCACACACCCTCCCACCCACCCTCCCTCTCCCTCACCCGCCCTCACCCTCACACGCCCTCTTCCTCACACCCCCTCACCCTCACACCCCCTCACCCTCACCCACTCACACCCCCTCACCCACTCACACCCCCTCACCCTTACACACCCTCACTCACACACCCGCACCCCCATGCACCCTCACTATCACACGCACCCTCACTCTCACACACACACCCTCACTCTCACACACACCCTCACTCTCACACACACCCTCTCTCACACCCTCACCCTCTCACACACCCTCACCCTCTCACACACCACTCTACCACTCTCACTCTTCCGCCCAAACTCTACCACCCTCACTCTACCACCCTCACTCTACCACTCTACCACCCTCACTCTACTGCCCTCACTCTACCACTCTACCACCCTCACTTTACCGCCCCCACTCTACCACCCTACCGCCCTCACTCACTCTACCGCCCTCACTCACTCTACCGCCCTCACTCACTCTACAGCCCTCACTCACTCTATCGACCTCACTCTATCTATCTATCGCCCTCCCTCTATATCGATAGCCCTCCTATCTAGCTATCCCCCTCCCTCCCTCTATCTATCGCCCTCCCTCTATCTATCGCCCTCCTTCTATCTATCGCCCTCCCTCTATCTATCACCCTCACTCTATCGCCCTCCCTCCCTCTATCTATCGCCCTCCCTCCCTCTATCTATCGCCCTCCCTCTCTTCCACCCACCTCCTTCTCTAACTCCCTGTTCTCTTTTGCTGTGCTGATCTACTGCTCTCTTCCACGCCGCCTCCTTCTTTAACTCCCTGGTCTCTTCTCCTGTGCTGATCTGCTGCTCTCATCTACCCCAGCTCCTTCTTTAACTCCCTGGTCTCTTCTCTTCTCTTCTCCTGTGCTGAACTGCTGTTCTCTTCCACCCACCTCCTTCTCTAACTCCCTGTTCTCTTCTCCTGTGCTGAACTGCTGCTCTCCTCCACGCCGCCTCCTTCTTTAACTCCCTGGTCTCTTCTCCTGTGCTGATCTGCTGCTCTCGTCCACCCCAGATCCTTCTTTAACTCCCTGTTTGCTTCTCTTCTCCTGTGCTGATCTGCTGTCCTCTTTCACCCCGCCTCCTTCTCTAACTCCCTGTTCTCTTCTCCTGTGCTGAACTGCTGCTCACTTCCACCCCACCTCGTTCTTTATATCCATGTTCTCTTCACCTGTGCTGATCTGCTGCTCTCTTCCACCCTGCCTCCTTCCCTAACTCCCTGTTCTCTTCTCTTCTCCTGTGCTGATCTGCTGCTCTCTTCCAACCAGCCTCCTTCTTTACCTCCCTGTTTTCGTCTCCTGCGCTAATCTGCTGTTATCTTCCACTCGCCTCTTTCTCTAACTACCTTTTCTCTTCTCCTGTGCTGATCTGCTGCTCTCTTCCACCCGCCTCTTTCTTTAACTCCATGTTCTCTTCTGCTGTGCTGTTATGCTGCTCTCTTCCACCCACCTCCTTCTCTAACTCCCTGTTCACTTCTTTTCTCCAGAGCTGATCTGCTGCTCTCTTCAACCCGCCTCCTTCTCTACCTCCCTTTTCTCTTCTCCCATGCTGTTCTGCTGCTCTCTTCAGCCCCACCGCCTTCTTTAAGTCCCTGTTAACTTCTGCAGATCTGCTGCTCTCTTCCACCTCACCTCCTTATCTAACTCCCTGTTCTATTCGCTTCTCCTGTGCTGATCTGCTGCTCTCTTCCACCCCACCTCCTTCTTTAACTACCTGTTCTCTTCTGCTGTGCTGATCTGTTCCTCTCTTCCACCCACCTCCTTCTCTAACTCCCTGTTCTCTTCACTTCTCTCGTGCTGATCTGCTGCTCTCTTCCACCCCACCTCCTTCTTTAACTCCCTGTTCTCTTCTGCTGTGCTGATCTGTTCCTCTCTTCCACCCACCTCCTTCTCTAACTCCCTGTTCTCTTCACTTCTCTCATGCTGATCTGCTGCTCTCTTCCACTGTGCCTCCTTCTCTAACTCCCTGTTCTCTTCTCTTTTCCTGTGCTAATGTGCTGCTCTCTTCCACCCCACCTTCTTCTTTAACTCCTTGTTCTCTTTTGCTGTGCTGTTCTGCTGCTCTCTTCCACCCACCTCCTTCTTTAACTCCCTGTTCTCTTCTCCTGTGCTGATCTGCTGCTCTCTTCCACCCCTCCTCTTTCTTTAACTCTCTGTTCTCTTCTCCTGTGATGATCTGCTGCTCTCATCCACCCACCTCCTTCTTTAACTCCCTGTTCTCTTTTACTGTGCTGATCAGCTGCTCTCTTCCACCCACCTCCTTCTCGAATTCCTTGTTCTCTTCTATTCTCCCATACTGATCTGCTGTTCTCTTCCACCGCCTCCCTCTCTAGCTCCCTCTTCTCTTCTCTTCTCCTGTGCTGATCTCCGGTTCTCTTCCACCCGCCTCCTTCTTTAACTCCCTGTTCTCTTCTCCTGTGCTGATCTGCTGCTCTCTTCCATCCCACCTCCTTCTTTAACTCCCTGTTCTCTTCTCCTGTGCTGATCTGCTGCTCTCTTCCACCCTACCTCCTTCTTTAACTCCCTGTTCTCTTCTCCTGCGTTGATCTGTTGCTTTCTTCCACCCCGCCTCCTTCTTTAACTCCATGTTCTTTTCTCCCGTGCTGATCTGATGCTCTCTGCCACCCGCCTCCTTCTTTAACTCCATGTTCTTTTCTCCCGTGCTGATCTGCTGCTCTCTTCCACCCGCTTCCTTCTTTACCTCCCTGTTCTCTTCTCCTGCGCTGATCTGCTGCTCTCTTCTTCTACCCCACCACCTTCTTTAACTCCCTGTTCTCTTCTCTTCTCCTGTGCTGATCTGCTGCTCTCGTTCACCAACTCCTTCTTTAACTCCATGTTCTGTTCTCCCATGCTGATCTGCTGCTCTCTTCCACCCGCCCTTTCTCCAACTCCCTGTTCTCTTCTCCTGTGCTGACCTGCTGTTTCCTTCCACCGCCTCCTTCTCTAACTCCCTGTTCTCTTCTCCTGTGCTGATCTGCTGCTCTCTTCCACCCACCTCCTTCTTTAACTCCCTGTTCTCTTCTGCTGTGCTGATCTGCTGCTCTCTTCCACATACATCCTTCTGTAACTGCATACACACATACATACAACCAATCACACACACACATACAACCACACAGACACAACCACACAAACACACACAACCACGCACACACAACCACACACACACAACCACACACATCTATCTATCGCCCTCACTCTATCTATCTAACTATCGCCCTCACTCTATCTATCCAACTATCGCCCTCACCATATCTATCTATCGCCCTCACTCTATCTATCCAACTATCGCCCTCACTCTATCTATCTATCGCCCTCACTCTATCTATCGCCCTCACTCTATCTATTCCCCTTACTCTATCTATCGCCCTTACTCTATCTATCGCCCTTACTCTATCTATCGCCCTTACTCTATCTATCGCCCTTTATCTATCGCCCTCACTCTATCGCTCTCACTCTATTGCCCTCACTCTATCTATCACCCTCACCCTATCTATCGCCCTCACCCTATCTATCGCCCTCACTCTATCTTTGGCCCTCACTCTATCTATCGCCCTCACTTTATCTATCGCACCACCACAGCATCACTCAGTGGCACCACAGAATCACTATGCGCTACAACAGCATCACCTCTACGTCCCTCGTCCTCGACCCAGTCATCACTCATGAGGTATTCCACAGACAGGAAACAAAACAGGAAACGCTTTTAGGCTCCACCCCCCCTCCTGCCAGATGCTATATCCGACCTAACCACCAGAAGCACATCCTGTTTTGTTTTCTGTAGGTGGTTCACTTGATGGGAGACGCTGGGGTGAGTGCCGGGCACTTACCTGCTTCTTTGTCCTGTGGATCCTCCTCTGCTGGGCTCTGGGGGGCTCCCATGGACCGTTGTGGGATTCCTTGGAGTGGGGCTGCTGGGCTTCCCTGTCTCCTCCTGGGATCAGGTGACCTGGGCTGCTTTGCTTCTCGGTCATCCTGGTTTTTCTTTCTGCCCGGATGTCTGTTCTTCTGCTGTTGTGCAGGTGGGGGCTGTGAGCGCCTGACTGCTGGGTGGCACGCTCCTCCACGTGTATTTCCCGGCTCGCGCATGGCCCTCTCCCTGGTTTTGGGGCCCGGGTGTCTACTCCGGCGTGGGCCTGGGTCTGATGTTTGTCATCTCGCCGGGCTTCCTCTAGAGCTGTGTGAGGAAGCCGGGCTGCTCTCTCGATGTTCGCGCATGTGCGGTGTTCGCGCATGCACGGTGCTCTTCCATTTCCGGGAGCTTGTCATTATCGGGTGCCCGGGTGGGCTCCGGGCGCTCCGGTCCTTGGGGGACTCTTTCTTGGACATCCTGGAAGCATAGAGCGTTGCGGCAGATGGCAGAGAGCTTGGTGAGACGTTTTTTCTTACCTGGTGAAGATTTGCCGTTTTGGAGCTTTACCGGGCCGGCTGTTTGGCCAGGGTTTTCACTTTGCCTGCCCCTCCCCTTTTTCATCAGGCCTGGTTTGTGGTTGGCTGGGGAGGTCGATGGCTTACCTTCACTGCCTGTGTTTTGCAGCACATTGGTTGATTTTCTGTCCACTTGCTGTCTTCCTTATGGGGGGTTAAATAGGGAGTGCCCTTCTTTTTTATGTAGGAGTCCTTTGGGTGGTGGTGTTTCACTTGTTGTATTCCTTGGTTACTACTTGTGTGCTGAGTGTGTTAGTTATGGGCAAACACCCTCGTAAGAGGAAGCATTCCTCCCCTGTGCCTCCCTCTTCTTCTGATTCCAGTTGGGGCTCCTCACCTGCTCCTGTGAAGCCTGCCAGGAGGGGCGATGAAGAGCGGATTAAGCGCCTTATCTTGGAGACTCTTTGCGATATGAAGGCGAGCAAGAAGGGTGCTGTTGGTCTTGCTGGTTCTGCTGCGCTTTATCCCGATATTTCCTCCTCTGCTGATTCTGATGAGTCTTCTCTGGCCACTGTTGACCTTCAAGGCAAGTACATTTCAAGGGATCTCTTGCCTGACGTCTTTTCCCATGTGCGAGTTAACATTGGGTTCCCGGATGATTCTGCGCCCAGTACATCTCATGATTCGCTCTTGCCACAGTTTAGGAAGCCTGTTGTCTCTACCTTGCCAGTGCATCCCTTTGTATCTGATGTCCTGCTGAAGGAGTGGAAAGACCCGGATCATATTGCCATGCCCAGGTTTATGGCCAAGCTTTATCCTTTACAGGATATGGCGGACTCTTTGCCTGACTCCATTCCTGTGGACTCTGTTGTGGCCAGTCTGGTGGGTCGTCCTTCCATGGCGGATGATAACATTTTGAAGGACGGTGTAGACAAGAAGGTGGATTCTGCCCTGAAGAAGTCCTATGCCGCCTCGCACCTGGCTATTCGTTCTGGAATTTATGGGGCATATGTTGCCCAGTCTTTGCTGTACGATTTCAAATCCCTGTTTTCTTCCATGCAAGAGGGTGCCAGTTGTCCGGAGTTGCTGGAATCCATGGAGCGCCAGGCGGAGTTCCTGTCGGACATTGCCTTTGATTCTGTTAGTGTTGTGAAAACAAAAATGGGGTTGGCTCTATTCAGCAAGGCTGAGCCTCTATAACAAATAACAAAAGAAGTGCCAATACTGATAACATTTATTCAATGGTAGAACTCATCATCCACACCAAGAAAATTAATTCGAGATAGGGTATTGCTACTTAGTCGCAATTTTATTTTATAGAAATTCAACAGTTATTACAAAGTTTATCTGTTCATAAAAATAGAAACATTAGAGAAATTAGAACAATTGAGGACACATCAAACCACATTCAATAGAAACTTCATACATCCCAAAACCTCAATCATGTCACAGTCAAAAAAAAGCATTCACCACATTCATACCTGAATCAAACATACCACATACTGCTGCTACAGTGAAAAGAAAATACAAACTGGATCTGCACAAATAATACAATAGTTTAGTACAATTATTTGAAAATATTACATTCCAATCGATTTATGAATTTTGCACCATTCATTAGAGATTAATACAATGAAAGGTAATGTACATAAGATGGTAGGGAGCCTGGGAGTAATAATGACTCCTAGATACTCAAGCAGACCAGTAGAAAAATGGCCTACGCATTTCAAATCCCCATTTATTCGTCAGTGATTCTCATCAGGGCCTCAGACACTGCAAGGGTGGAGAGAGAAAAACATGAAAAAGAATATTTAAAAACAGAATAATAAGTAAAGTGATAATGGCGTGTGAAAAAGAGAAGAATTCAGAAGTCAAAAGGCACATCAGGAGTCTTACATCTTAGCCATGCACCTGTCATGAACTTACACTGGGCTGGGGAGATCATTATGTAAAGGATATTATGAGGAAGACCACTATCGGAACCTGATGGGATGGGGCACTAGAGCAAAGTGAGGCTAACTTCTCTAGGATTTGGATTAATCGGAATACAAGTGGTACCCATTTTACACTGAATTTTCTAAATACTTACCACCCAATAGACTGTACGTAGGTTCTATGGGGGTCGGAACAGAATAGGCATCTCTAGGGTGACAGAGCCTGAAAATCCAGAACAAACAAGTAAGACTCAAATGAAAGCATCTTAGCGTTTAGCATAGTACGGGAAACAAAAGGGGTTGATTTGCTTACCACTAAGTGGCTGGAGTTAAGCAAGGGTGACTCAAGGTTTATGATGTACGAGGAACCATTCACGGACCTACATGGAGGAATGGAGTGAGACGGACCATTACGATGAGACCAAATAATAAATGCCATGCACTCTAGTGCGAAATAGCTACGGGCACAACGTGTTATTCCAGTTGGACTTGCAATATAAACAACTGAATAGTAGTACCTAAAGAGTTGAATCCAACCGCTGAGTATGCAAGGCGGTATGATATAGGCGTGAAGAACGTGAATAATCTCCGTAGCCGTCAAGAGGAGTAAACTAGGTGCATTCCAGCTGAATTGAAGATCGTTCGTGCTGCGGAGTATATCTGCAAAAAGGAGAAAAAGTTGCAGAGCTTAGTATGGAAATAGGTGGCGTGCGAACTCAGGGTGGTAAAAAAGGGTTTGAAAGTCTCATGTTAGCATCACCTTCAGAAACGGTGGAACGTCGCTCGTCTCCGTGGCGTAGTGGAGGGGGCAGCGTCAGCACATACCCGCTTAATCGCGTGTGCTACGGAAAGAAAAATGCGAAAATTGGAGATAACGCCAATGGACACAATTCATGTTCAAGGGGCCTATATTTGGCGCACCCAAGGAAACTGGGGGGGCCGAGACCTAGAGTTGCCGGGCAGCGGGTCTTACCGGTAGGATTGAATCCAACGATGTCTCACTTCTGACTGGAGTCTGTCAGCGTCTAACTTCGTGCTAGTCTCTCGCGCAGGCGCGTTACCAAGCCGGGTGGGATTCTCCTTTATAATGAAGAGGATACGCTGCTGCCTCATAGTCAGAGGCGGTTCTCAAGATGCAGACTGTTTCGGTGGGTGTGAAAGGGGAGGAGTGGGGGGAGGGTTCTACTAATCGACGCTGTAGTGTGAGGAATCCCGAAAAAAAAAGCACTAAAATGGGAATACTAATGAGCCCTAAAGGAAAGGATTCCACTTAAGTGGTTTTATTCAGCCAAGGCACTAAGCTCAATTGGCATATATAGTCCATCGCTTGGGCCAGAGCTTACTTCCCATAGGAAAGATGGGCGCAAAATGGGTAACTTGAGGAATAAACATGTATAGCATGTGCACGGGGTCACTTGTTCCTATAGAGAGGTGAAATGTGGCTCTTCCGTTTACATAGATCATAATTTAAAAATTTCCGATAATTCATTCAAGCCTGACACAGCCGTGTCAAATTTGACAATCAACAGTGCCTTCCTTTTGGATAGTTTGAGGCTCAAATCGCCACCCCGTGGATCTTTTTCTATCCTCGAGATGACTGTCCATTTGAACTCATTGAGTTCATGTTGCATCCTGGTCCAGTGGTTTACCAACGGAGCGTTCTCAACGTTTCTTTTCAGTCTAGACTTATGTTGCGATATGCGTTGACGCACTTCTTGCTCGGTTTTACCAATGTACAAGCGGTCGCACGGGCATGTGATATCATAAACTACAAATTTGGATTTACAGTTGCTAAATACCTCGTGCTTCCAAGAGATACCCTTGTGCTGAAAAACAGTGCCCTGTATCGTGGTTTCACAACAGAGGCATGTGCCACATTTGTGGTGACCAAGTATTGGAGCTAATCCCATCATTTGGCGAAGGGATGGTTGGGTTTGCGTGGGCATCGAGGCTCTCACCAGGTGGTTTGCGACGCTGTTCTCTCTTTTAAACGCAAACAACGGTGGATCTCTAGTCGATTACTAGAACCCTCCCCCCACTCCTCCCCTTTCACACCCACCGAAACAGTCTGCATCTTTAGAACCGCCTCTGACTATGAGGCAGCAGCGTATCCTCTCCTTTATAAAGGAGAATCCCACCCGGCTTGGTAACGCGCCTGCGCGAGAGACTAGTGCGAAGTTAGACGCTGACAGACTCCAGTCAGAAGTGAGACATCGTTGGATTCAATCCTACCGGTAAGACCCGCTGCCCGGCAACTCTAGGTCTCGACCCCCCAGTTTCCTTGGGTGCGCCAAATATAGGCCCCTTGAACATGAATTGTGTCCATTGGCGTTATCTCCAATTTTCACCTTTTTCTTTCCGTAGCAGAAGCGATTAAGCGGGTATGTGCTGACGCTGCCCCCTCCACTACGCCACGGAGACGAGCGACGTTCCACCGTTTCTGAAGGCGATGCTAACATGAGACTTTCAAACCCTTTTTTACCACCCTAGGTGCGCACGCCACCTATTTCCATACTAAGCTCTGCAACTTTTTCTCCTTTTTGCAGATATACTCCGCAGCACGAACGATCTTCATTTCAGCGGGAATGCGCCTAGTTTACTCCTCTTGACGGCTACGGAGATTATTCACGTTCTTCACGCCTATATCATACCGCCTTGCATACTCGGCGGTTGGATTCAACTCTTTAGATACTACTATTCAGTTGTTTATATTGCAAGTCCAACCGGAATAACACGTTGTGCTCCTAGCTATTTTGCACTAGAGTGCATGGCATTTATTATTTGGTCTCATCGTAATGGTCCGTCTCACTCCATTCCTCCATGTAGGTCCTAAGTAGCAATACCCTATCTCGAATTAATTTTCTTGGTGTGGATGATGAGTTCTACCATTGAATAAATGTTATCAGTATTGGCACTTCTTTTGTTATTTGTTTGATTCTGTTAGGGCTTCTGCTATGTCCTGTGGTTCCTCTATTGCTGCCCGTCGTAACCTGTTGCTGCGGGATTGGAAGACGGACGCGGCCCAGTGTTCCATGGCTTTGAGGCTGCCTTTCACTGGTGCCCGTCTGTTTGGTGACTCGCTGGAGGTGAAGCTGCACAAGGTCTTCAAGGAGCGCAAGCATTCTTTGTCTTTTCGTGTCCTTCCGCCCCGGGGGGGGTTCTCCTTCTCGGGTGCCAGGACTTTCCGCCAGCCTTCCAGGTTTCAGCAGTCCTCCTTTCGAAATCTACGTGGCACTGGGAGGTCTTGGGGCCAGGTCCGGTCTGCAGCGTTCCTGACTATGCCATCCTTGGGGACGTTCTCGCTGGTGGTCAGCCTCTGGTTGGTGGGAGACTTCGCAGGTACCTTCCTGCTTGGCGCCTGACGACCTCGGACAGATGGGTGCTGGATGTCTTGTCGAGGGGCTTTCGGATCGAGTTCTTGTCCCCCCCCCTCTGGGGTGGTGGTGACCCCTTCTCCTCGGGATGCCTCCCGCCGTCTGGCCTTGTTGGACGTGGTTCGTTCTTTGGTCGGCAAGCTTGCGGTTGTCCCTGTTCCACTGGCAGAGCGGGGGTTGGGCGTCTTCTCCATCATCTTTGTGGTGCCAAAGATCACGGGGGTTTCCGGGTGGTCATCAACCTTCGGGGTCTGAACTTGTTCGTGAGGAAGATCCCGTTCATAATGGAGTCCCTCCAGAAGGTTATTCCGTTGATCCAGTCAGGTTGGGTGTTCTCCACTCTCGACCTCCTTCAATGGCTGGAGGTTCAGGGCCACATGGCTGCTTCTGTTTTCACCGTGCCCTGGGCCCGGGTTCGTCTGTGGCCTCTGCTGTGGCATGTGCAGCGGTGGGTCCCCTTTCCTGTCCTGGATTTTGCGGTTCCTGTTCCTGTGTCTCTGGATGTTGTGTCTGCTCTCCAGTGGTGGCTGGATCCCTTCCACCTCTCCGTGGAGATGTTGTTTCATCTCCCTCCTCCTCTGGTGGTGGCCACGGATGCCAGCGCTTCGGGCTGGGGCGCGACTCTGGACTGTTGGGTGGTGCAGGCTCGTTGGCTCCCGTTGGAGTCGAGCAGGTCGTCCAACTGGAGGGAGTTGTCTGCAGTGGAGAGGGCGCTTCACTTTTTCTGTCTTCATCTGGAGGGTTGCAATGTCCTGGTGAGATCAAACAACACAGTGACTGTGGCCTATGTCAATCACCAGGGGGGGACCCACAGTTCATCCCTGAATCTGGTGGCTTATTCCATCTCGGCTTGGACGGAACTTCATCTTCTGGCCGTGTTAGACCTGGCACCTTGGCGTGAGTTTCCCTTCCACTTTTTGCTGATGTGCCTCAGATTTTTTGCTGATGTTCGCTGCTTAGGGCACTGCGCCACGGCCAATCTGTGCCGCAGTGCGAGTGCTCCCAATGTAAACTGTATATGAGATTGATTTCCATGGTTGGCTAATTGGATTTACTGTCAGTCCCCAGTAACGCGCACCAGGAGTGCCAGGGCTTGTAAATGCCAATGCTGCTAGTGGGCCTGCAGCGCTGGTTGCGCCACCCACAGAAGCAGCCGACTAAAATGTGTCTAGGGTCTGCCACTGCAGAACGTGCATGCAGTTTGGTACTGTCATGCTCGCTGGGCAAGTGCACACACTTGCCAGCCTCAAAACCTTCCCTTTGCTTCATGTTAGTCACCCCTATGGCTATGGTAGGCCCTAGGGCAGGGTGCCTTGTAAGTGTAAGGTAGGACAAGCCCTGATGTGTGTGGCATGTTCTAATAGTGAATTACAGCCAATTTCGTTTTTCACTATTGTAAGGCTACCTGTTCTATTAGGCCAAGATGGGCTGCTGGAATTATTACACCCTATAATCCCAGCAGGCTCAGGGAACATGGTAGAAAGTCAAGTTTAGTATGCCTGAACTCAGAATAATAAAATACTTCTTTTAGTAAAGTTTATTTTAATATCCTGTGTTTGCAAATGCTACTTTTAGAAAGCTCGCATTTGCTTGCCTAACCATTTCAGCCCGCCTCTGCTAGGATGTGTATCTGACTGTCTGGGTTAGGTGAGTGACAGGGCTGGGGGTTGACAGGTGGTGAATGCAAGGATTACACCTTTGTGGGAGATGGGAGTGCCCCTGGACTCTGAATAGGGCTGTGCTCTGCCACCACAATGCTGACTCTGCCCCCTGGGGAGCGACTGATGACTCAGACTGACACCTGGCCCAGGAAGAGGGAGGACTGTCATCAGAATACTCCTGGCTGCCCCTGTCTTCACAATGCTGGCTCCACCTCCTGTGGGCCATCTGATGTCTGCCCCTCACACTGTAAGGAAAAGCCAGGAACAGCACAACAGAGTGCTTCAAAACTGAATTAGGCTATGCAAAGGTCCCCCTGGCCTGAGAAGACAAAAGAAATGCTGTATAAAAGAAGGAGCCCTGCTCCTAGCAAAGTAGATCCTGTTTCCCTCAACGAACCTCTGCCCAACTAGAAGGAGAAGAAGAAGCTGGAAGGACTGGCCTGCTGTCTGCCTTGCTGAGGAAGGAGAGGAGAAGACTTATTGAAAATACTTTGCTGACTTGTGCTTGAAACTTTCTCCAAGGGCTTGATTGAGCTTGCCCCCTGATTTGAACCCCAGGACTAGTGGGTTCTCTGTGCCTTGGCTCATCTGTAATCGAGCCGTGTGTTCCTCCCACCGGAGGTAAGACTGCACCCCCATCGGCACCTCCTAGAACTGTGTCACTCGGGAGCTTGCCTACCCTTTCACCCGTTGAGAGCCCCGCTCGTGTAGAGCCGCTCTCTGCCCCTCGGGTCAGGCCGCTTGCTCCTCTGCCACTGTTTGCCACTGGAGGACTTGGAGTGTGCCTCTGCCCCCTCCCGCCGGAATCATGGTCTCCCCGAGCGCACGTCTATAGCCTGGACGGCCGCCCGTGCGTTGTGATCGCACCCGGCCGCCCCGCTGTGCCCTGTGACCTCAGGAAGAGGCCGCGCCGCATACCCAAAGGACTCGCCACCTCTACTGCCCGTATTGGAGGTCTGCGTGCCGTGCCTACCCTCTGGAACCCACCCACTGTCCGCAGACCCCAAGGTATGTCTGACCGGAGAAGTGCTCTACGGCTCGTTCGCTTGCCCAGCTCAGGAGCGGACGATGCGCACTTCCACGACACCCAACTCACTACGGGCTCGGGGCCCACAAGGTTTGTTTTCCCCTTGATTCTTTGTGTGCCTTCAACGTGCCCGTACGCCTATCTGTCCCCTAGATCGTAGGAGGAGTGCGGCGTGTACCCGGGACAGCTTTCCCCCTTTGTTCACAGCAGCGTACGAGTCGCACCAGCCCGGTAAGACTAGTACCTGCCTGTACACCAGCAGAGCTGTGTGCGACGTACGCTTGCTCATGCTAGATGCGTGAGCCGCGGTAGGGGCCGTGTATTTCACCGGGGGAAAGCGCACCGAAGCGCCCAGTGAGTCCTTGTAACGGCCGGATTCTCGGACCAGATAGGATCAGCTCCTTAGAGCACCTCCAACCCAGCCGGAACGTAACCACCTCCCTCCTCAGGACACATCTGTCCAGGCACCTGGGTACCTACCTGAGGATGGGGAACTCGCAATATACAAGCTCATATCGTCAGAAACACCACTAAATCTTTAGGGATTACTAGGAATACTCACTGATTACTAAGGACGTCCATGCCCTACACCACACTCATACCTTATAGTCTCGCGACCACATGGGTCCAGACTAATCTACCCTGGGGCAGTTCTGATTAGTTACCATTACACACTGACCACAGTCAGTGCTCGCTCGGCAAATCGCAATCCTGCGTGCCTACACACTAGTGTTCCCCCCTAGTGTTCTCTCCCTCACAGCCCGGTCCACAATCCGGCAGACCTATTCACTAGTGTCCTCCCTAGTGTTCTCTCACTCACAGCCCGATCCGCAATCCGGCGGACCTATGCACCAGTTTCCCACCTGGTGTTCTCATTAACGCCGCTTACCAACGACGATCACTTTCCTATGAATACCTTTGGATGGAATCTCTCATTGGCTACTCGGGATATGATACTGCAATATTAGGAATTACCACAACTTATCAAATTAGAGAATGTGCAATCTATTCTTCACATCGAGGGGCCCCTCTCTCCCTCATTGCTCAGTCACTACTTACCTGACCGGGAATTACATCCATTCATGAAAGCAATGCCTGACTAGAAGAACAGGTTACCCTGATTGAACAAGAATACGAGGCACATGCTGGTTCACTAAGAACTGGGGTATCTTTATTACAATAACAATAAAATGGGAATAGACACATACACAGATCTGCGGGGTCTCTGTAACTAACAGGAACTGTGAATAGACTGCACACCGCTGAACAGACCCTCCAGGATATCTCGATTTCGCGATTTCGCGATTTGCTGCGAAATCGGCACTTTTTAAAAAATGCCGCGATTTTTACCAAAGTGCCCGCGAAATCGGCACTTTAGTAGAAATCGCGGCATTTTTTACAAAGCCGCTATATCCTGGGGTTCTAATGGATGTAATCCTGTTCATGGGATTAACTCTGAGGTTCCACTAGGGGGAGCTGCAGTCTCGCGGCATTTCTGGACAGTCTAGCTACCTTACTCTGCGCCTTGCATGGAGCTGAAATGCAAAGCACCAACAATCTGTTACTCTCGTTGCGTGAATCGTCTGAGAGGAGATGGCTGGGCTAGTAGATTTCCAGAATGAGGAGGAGGTGCAGGAATATTTAACCAATGTGGGCACGGAGTATAGTTACCAGTGCTAGAAGGAGAACGATCCAAATGGTGAGGCACTGGCTTGCCTGTTAATGGGAGGTGCAGGGGGGTTGGGGAGCCGAACTATCTTGGGGACTAAAATCGGATCCGTCTGGGCTACAGATTGATTTGTCTGATGGAGAATAAGTGGTACACGTGTGTACTAGGGAGAAACTTTTTGAGTGACGCTTTTTTTTGTTTATGACCTTTCATTATTTTGTTGAAAAACTGGGCTTTTTATGGGCACGTATCCTCCTGATTTGCAAGGAGGAGCGTTAGATGGGTCAAAGACCTGAAACGTGTGCTGAGGAGACAATGTAGACGTTTGTTTTTGTACGGAAAGGGAACGTTTTTTATTCTCAGAGCGATTGCATTTCCTATGTACTCAGATCAGAATAACATTTGAATTTACATTAGTGAAGCAATGATGGCTGAAACACTTTCCGAACAATAAATATGAGTAATGTGAGTCCTCTGTATATTATCCACGCACAGAGTTCGGAATGCTGTACAATTGCAAACTTTTTTAAATTGTACCATTTTTCTGGTACATAATGAATTAAACATGTGCTTCACCACACTTTCCCAACTGCCAAAACAACATGCCCAAACTACATTCATTAGGGTGTACGTTAAGCATTGAAAATATTGTGGCAAACACTTTCTGAAATGTTTGTTGATGCCCAAAGAATCATGTCTTGGCATGTGCAAATCAAATGAATACTGCATGTCCATAACTGCTCCCCAGAAACTGTCCTTGGTACTCCACACACCACTTGTTCAGTCTCCGTCTGAGTTTGTGTGTGTGAGATAGTCATGTAGTGTAGACATCACTCACATGTACTGTGCATATACAATTTGTCGGTTTACTTTAGTGATGAGTGTGTGAATAGCTACATTCTTGCAGTTATTTTTGTAGTGACCTGGTAGACTGCTTTAGGTATCTGCTGCAGTCAGCTTAACGCACAGTACTCCACAGAGCACGTTTTCGGTCAGATATCTGTGTTTGTTGTAGGAAAAAACGTCCAAATAAAATGCCGCTAAATTGCCGCTAAATTTCCATATTTGTGCCGCTAAATTTGCTAATCCATGCCGCTATATCCTGGGGGGTCTGGCTGAAAGAAAAAGGATTAGACATATAACAGGGACAAGGTTAATATTTAAAGAACAATATCACCTAAGGAGTGTGGGGTCTTGCTCTAGCTGTCATCTGGGCTCCTCTCTCGTCTGTGCCTTAGCTCGTCTTAGATCCTCTCCTGCACTCTTGGACACACATCTGTGCTGATCACTCTGCACTGGATTCCTCTCCCCCACGAACTCTCTCCACCTTCCAACTTCAGTCTAATGGTTTCTGCCGCTCTGATAACCGTTCGCTCCACTAGCTTCTTCACTCTGTTTGATTGTCTCTGTGCCAATGTCCAATTCACTCCAGCTGCTCCCACTAATTAATCCACGATATAACTTCAGTCTCTTCCAAAAGGCATCACTTCAGACTCCAGCTGTTCACAACTCCTCCTGATAAGTAACTGCTTCTGACTTCTTCCTTCAATTCCAGCTCACTGACTGTCTGTCTGTCTTCTCTCTGTTCCAAGCATCTTCTGTCTCTTCTCCTCTGCTCCAACTCCTCTCCTTCTGCACTTAACTCTTTCTGCTCCAATCATCCACTGAACTCCTTCCAATTCAAACTCTTTCTGATTCTCCACTCCTTCTGCAACTCCACTCCTCTCCTCCGCTCCAATCCAACTCAACTGCTTCCAGCTCAAACTCTTTCTCCTCCTCCAACTCAACTCTGTCTGCAACTCCAGCTCAACTAACTGACTCTGCCTCTGCACTTCACTAATATGGAATGCTGTTTCCTCATGGAAAGTTCCAGCCATCAGCCCGCCGCCCTTCAGATCTCTGCACCACTCCGCGTCAAGGACACACACCCAGCCGGCCGGCCTTTTGTGGTGTCTTCCACACAGAGAATAATACAGCCTACCGATAAGGGCTGGCCCAGACCGGTTCTCTCCAAGTGGACAACAGCTCAAAACTAAAACATTACCTTTACCCTGCAAGCATCTCAATTCTGCAGGGACAGAAAGCAAAATGGAGTCTCTCTAGTTCTGGGCCTTGTAGGCCTGAGAAAGATGTTATAACACTTAGCTCTGTCAAAGTACCTACACAAACCATACCAATATGTAATATAAAGTCAGGACTACAGGATCCACCCTCTACTATAGGCAGGATAATGAAAGAACACATAATTATGTCAAAGCCAATAGGCAATAGATGGATTAGAGTCAAGAATAAGGGATCTATCATCATATTAAGCAGCTATCCTCTTCTAGGTCTGGAAGAAAGGGCTTAAAAGGGCCAACACAAGGTAAGAACACCGATTATAGATGTTAGCAAGCTTAAAGTCATCATCACTCCGAAATAGAGCCAAAAACCATTACAGGCACAAAGGAACTAAGAAGCCTAGTAAAGCAATTTAAAAGACCGTACAGCCCCCCAAAGAACTAAGGGCCAGATGTAGGTAGCCGAATACCGGTCGGAAACGGCCGAATTTGGCCGTTTCCGACCGGTATTACGGTTTTCAGATGTAGGGCATGCATTTACAGAATCTGTATTTTACTGAATCTGTATTTACCGATTCGGTAAAATTACCGAATCGGTAAATACAGACTCGGTATAATACCGATTCTGTAAATGCAGATGTAGCTGGCACATGTCAAAGTGCCCCAGGCTTTAAGATTCGGTATTTTACCACCCAATCCAATTGGGTGGTAAAATACCGAATACAGGTGTGCATGCACATCTGTGCATGCACACCTGTGCAATGTGACACACAGACATGCCCTTGGGGGCATGTCTCTGTGCCACCTGGCACACAAGTCCGGAATTGGGGTGCTAGAGGGTGTCAAAGTGACACCCCCTGCACCCTTGCAAAAATCAGTAATTACCATTGATTCCTACGGGCTTCAATGCCCATAGGAATCAATGGGCTTTACCGATTCAGTTTTTACAGAATCGGTAAATACCGAATCTTAACGATTCGGTATTTACCAAATCTGAAATACCTACATCCCCCCCTCCATTTTACCACTTCTTAAATACCGAATCGGTATGATTCGGTATTTAAGAAGTGGTAAAATGAACTTACTTACATCGGGCCCAAAGAGAACTGTTGGGAAGTAAAAGAGACTAAAAGGAAACATTTGAACTGTAACCAAGAACACTTGCCTATTTACAACCTGGTGGCCTAACCAAAAATGTTATACTCGTCTTGTGATAAAGTCTTGCCTGCATAGATATATTTTTATATAAAGAAGACGTATTTTCATATATCCACAGCCTGGTGTCCATTTGTGGGGGGGATTGGTATATTTACTGTGTGTGCGATTACAAATGCTTAACCTAATAACGCCTGAAGAATAGCCTTGGCTGCGCACGCAACGCACCTAGAGGGTGAGCAAGAGTCATTCTAGGGGGTCATCCTTCGCCCAGACTTAGAGGAGAGGATCCCTGCTTGTCAAAGTGAATACTTGCGCCAACCAGAGACCCCCAATTCTAACAGGCCCTGTCTGCTCAGCATATTCGGGGTGTGGACAACGTGGTGGTGGACTCGCTGATCCGGAGGTTTCCCTCATCTCTGTCCCTGTGTCCTGCTCCCAGGGCCTTTTGGATGCTTTGCCTAAGGTTCGGGACTCCGGCTCTGGACCTGTTTGCCTCGGGGTCCAATGCCCTGGTTCCCCAGTTCTGCTCCAGGTCTCCGAAGGTGGGCGCCTGGGGGGGTGGATGCCTTGTCTCTCCTTTGGCCTCCTTGGCGTCTCTATGCCTTTCCTCCCTTTCCTTTGATTCCTGCCTTTTTGCTGAAGGTTCAGCGGGAGGGGGCTCAGGTGATGGCGGTGCTGCCACACTGGCCGAGGAGGTCCTGGTTTCCTCTGTTTCTGGGCCTAGCAGTGGGCCCTCCTTGGCTTCTGCCCCACTACCCCTGTCCTCTGAGGTCCCTGTCCCCCCTTCTGGTTCCCCTCGCTTTGGCGGTCTGGAGGTTGAACGGTTGTTTCTTGGGGCCCGTGGTCTGCCCGACCACATCATTTCTGTGATGCAGGCCTCTCGTAGGACGTCTACTTTGTCTTCCTATTCGAAGCACTGGTCTTCTTTTTTGGGGTGGTGTTCCTCGTCTGGTCTGTCTTCTGCCTCTTGCCCTGTGTCTTCTGTTCTTCCGTTTTTTCTGTATGGCTTTCAGAAGCGCTTTGCTTTATCTTCCTTGAGGGGCCAATGGGCTGCTATTCGGGCCTTCCGGGACCCGGATCCCTTTCTTCCTTCGGATGGCCTGTTAGTTTCTCGCCTTTTTCATAGTTTCTCTCTTTCTGCCCCTTCTGTTCGTTCTCTGGTGCCCACTTGGGATCTCTCCTTGGTGATGGGTGCTTTGCAGTCTTCCCCCCTTGAGCCTTTGGAGACTGTGGACCTTAAGTTTCTGTCCTACAAGGTGGCTTTTCTGGTGGCCGTTACATCTGCGAGATGGCTGGGGAAGCTTACGGCCTTGCGTTGTTCCCCCCGTTTTTGCGTTTTCTGGATGACGCTGTGGTGCTCTCTTTGGATCCTGGGTTTATCCCCAAGGTCTGCTCCCATTTCCATTCCTCTCAGGAGCTGGTTCTTCCTTCTTTGTGTCCTCCTTCTTCTCCTTCTGAGCTGTTGCTTCATTCTTTGGACCTGAGGCGTGCCTTGTCCATTTATGTGGCTCGTTCTGGGGAGTTTCGCTCTTCTGACTCTCTCTTTGTGAACTTTGGTTTGGCTGGTAGGGGTAAGGCTGCGTCCAGGCTCACCTTGGGTCGCTGGATTAAGGCTGTCATCTCTCTCGCCTATCTTGGTGCTGGTTTGCCTTGTCCGGCGGGTGTTCAGGCACGTTCCACTCGTGGCGTGTCTGCCTCCTGGGCTGCTTACCATGGTGTGTCTCTTGATGAGGTTTGTCGGGCTGGAACCCGGGCCTCCGAGTCCACGTTTGTGAGGCACTACAGGTTGAATTGTGCCCTGTCTGACCGAACCAATTTTGGTCGTGGGGTGTTGCAAGCTGTGGGGGTTCTCCCTCCACTCTGATTCTGTTTGTGTATTAAACTTTCTTTGCTGCACTCCTTTGTGTCTGGTCTGTGTTTTGCTGTGTTTGGGTTGCCAAAGGCCTGTTTGGCCTTGCTTTGGTATGCCTCATGAGTGATGACTGGGTCGAGGACGAGGGACCTGGAGGTAATTAATTAATTAATTAATTAATTAATTTTTGAGCTTGTAAAGCGCACTGCTACCCGTAGGTTTCCTGGCGCTGTATAACGCTGGGGAACTCGTCCAGCTTTCCCTGTGAGATTGTCCCTATTGGGCACCCCCAAGGTGAAACCAGGCATCCCCGGCGTTGATGGGGCCGTTTGTGGAGATTAAGCAAGCAAGCTATTGCCCAGAGTTGCTGAGTGGAACCCATGGTTACAGTGGCACCGAAGGCGAGATTTATCGAGCCCGCTGACATTGGCCCAACCCCCTGCCGCGTCGGGAATTGAACCCTGGTCCCGGGCCAACCTCTGCTTCGGGGTCCGCCGCCTCTAACCAGTGAGCCACACTACTCCCCATTACTCTTAGTCCTACTCGTCCTCGACCCTGTCATACTTCCCACCCTCCCTCCCTGTCCAGGCCTTTGTTGCTTGGTGTGTCAGGATGTGCTTCTGGTGGTTAGGTCTGATATAGCACCTGGCAGGAGGGGGGGTGGAG
Source organism: Lissotriton vulgaris (assembly GCF_964263255.1). NCBI lineage: Eukaryota > Metazoa > Chordata > Amphibia > Caudata > Salamandridae > Lissotriton > Lissotriton vulgaris. Next base: position 1,902,068,905 of record NC_141693.1, read on the forward strand.
CCTAAAAGTGTTTCCTGTTTTGTTTCCTGTCTGTGGAATACCTCATGAGTGATGACTGGGTCAAGGACAAGTAGGACTAAGAGTAATGGGGATTACCAAACGTAATCATAGCATCACTCAGCGCCACCACAGTATCAATCTGTGCAACTATTCAACAACAACTGGTTCAAATATTTTCTCTCAATGTTTCAAGCTTTATTACAAATGTCACAAAAAGATGTTAATATTTCACTTCTGTTCTTGGATGTTCGTCACAATAAAATACACTGAACATAATCTTCACAAAAGTTATTTCAAAAGTTTAAGCTATTGCCATTATAAATTACAGTAACTTTGATTTAAGTATTAATTATTTTAAAAAATTAAAAGCCATTGTTATTTATAATATCCATACATCCAAGTCACGTAAATACAAAACATGTTGCATTACAAATGCTATAGGTGTCACATTTGCAAAAGATAAAAGTATTGGCATTGTAAATGACAAAGCTATTCATTTCGCTATTTTCAAAACCAACACATGAACAAAAATGCGTCAATAGCTCAAACTTTCCTAATGCGAGACCTATTGCATTGCAAATGCTTGCTTTGGGTACTACAGCAAGGTTTACGCAGCCTGTTCCGTGAAGTTTGTCCAAAAGATTAATTTATCCCCATCTGCAAGACATGGATTCATTAGGCTGTATTATGCATGGGGGCTCCCGTGACAACCAATAGCCATCATGCTAGAAGGGAGTGCAGGCCTGCTCTCGGCCTGTTCGTTCCCGACCTCATGTCAATTAAAGTTCCCTACTGCCGTGAGGAAACATATGGCCACCATAACTTCTCTGGCACTCCTGAAAGCTGTCCGCTGATGCTGCTAGTGACAAACACTGCCACCCGCTGCCTGCGAGAGTGCCACTTCCTTTACGTGCTACCAGATTACAAAAACTCTGCTCTGATCCCGGCTCGTTTTGCCCCAACTCATCATCCTCGCGGAATTAAACTTTGTGCCCAATGACCTTCGCTTACCTTAAATTCGCAACACCGCACGGCGCAAAAACGTCATTTGCATTGATCGACTGGCGCGAAATCACGTTGTAGACTAATCGGTGAAATTGTCATTTTTGCACAAACTATTTGATGCACATCACATGTCATTCTTCGGTTTGAGTCGACACGTTAAAGCCAAACCTACTGGCTTTGCCAAACATTGTTACATCCGTCTGTCGATGCCAATGTAGTTATGCGTTGATCTGACAGCTCAAATAATTAAATGCTGTTGCACTCCTCCGTTTCTGTAAAGGCATGTGCAAAACGTGACTGCACTAGTACAATGGTGTTCGTGCTCTGGTCTGTCAGGACAGACACATAAGCTTGCTGCTTCTAAACAATATTTGCACAATTTAGCCAATTCCGGTAAAATAACAGCAATGACATGTACACTCAGTGCCACCACTTGGACAGTAGGCTAGGGATTTCACCCTGCGCCCAAATATTTGAAGGGCCTGCGCTCGTGAAACAAAATTAATTTATATAAATTATATTTATTTATTTTATTTATTTTAAAAGTTTTGTATAGCGCGGACAAGATCTTTGCAGATATCAGAGCGCTTTACATAGAGGGGTACATGAGGGAGCATAGTCAGACAAATAAATCAAAAGATCAAACAGTACAAATAGGTGACTGCAAAGCCAATCATGTGAGTAATGAGACAACTCATACAAATAAGCAAAGCGGTCAAACATGTAGTACAGATCGGTGCAGAGTATTAACAGAGTTCGAGATACTGCTTCAAGTGTATTTTGCCATGAGGATAGCTTTTACTTCTTTTTTAAAGAGTGTAGTGGAAGAGATAAGCCTGGTTTCGGGAGGGAGTGAGTTCCAGATCCTAGGCGCCATTCCTGAGAAGGAGCGCTTATATGTTTTTTCCTTCCGGAATCTTCGAGGCTTCAGCAGAAGATAGTTTGTGCCTCTAGTGTTTCTGGTTCCGCCAGAGATTGTCAGTTTCTGAGCGAGGTAGCCGGGTGAGTTTAGGTGTACCGCCTTGTGTGTCATGCAGGCGATTTTCAGATGTATTCTGGCTTCAAAAGGCAGCCAATTCAGGGATTTCAAGTCAGGGGTAATATGGGAGTGCTTTTTTGACCCAGTGATGAGTCTCGCTGCAGCGTTTAGAGAAGCTCTTAGTGGTGCCGTTGTAGTTAGGGTGAGTCCGCAGAGGGCGGTGCTACCGTATTCAATTCGAGGGATGACTAGTGCTTGTACTGCGGTTTGGAAGTCTTTGGCTGGGAGGAAGGGTTTAAGATTCCTCAGAGTATTGATCTGGAAGTTTGCTCCCTTAGTTGCCTTGCTGATATGTTGCTGCATGTTGAGATTGGTGTTGAGTGTTATGCCTAAAGATTTTGCTGAGTCCACGATGGTGGGTTGGACATTGAGTGCGGTTAGGTGTTTATGCCAAATTTGAGTGGTGGAGATCTTCGCTGGAGGTGAGATCAGAAGGAACTCTGTTTTCAGGGCATTGAGTTTGAGGTGATTATCGGCAAGCCAGGACTCAACATCTGATTGTTGAGTTCAGTAGCAAGATGTCATTGGGGGATTGTAATTTGAGATAAAGTTGGGTGTCATCGGCGTACATGTGAAAGTGTACATTGGATGCTTGTAGCAAGGTGGTGAGAGGTTCCATGACTAGGTTGAACAGAGTTGGGGATAGAGAGGAACCTTGGGGGACGCCTAGCGTTACAGGTATTGGCGAGGACATCAGGTTGTTGCTCTTAAATTTCTGCGACCTGTTGTGAAGAAAGGATGTGAACCACTTGAGAACAGTTCCAGATAAACCCATTCTTGTGTTTAGTAGTTCTAGTAAATTCTCATGTTTAACGGTGACGAATGCTGAAGAGAGATCAAGAAGGATGAGGAGGCAGGTGTCGTTATATTTTTAAGCAGTTCTGGCCTCATTCATGATGAGACAGTTAATGCTGGCTTGCAAGAAAGTGGTGATAAATGTTTCCTTTTCTCTTTATGTTTTTCTTTCTTCGAAATGAACCCCAGGGTTGGCATCTACAAAAACGTATTGACCCGGACGGACCTGCCAGCGCATCTGACAGCACTGACCCTACTTCTACGACTACCTAAATGTAAAATATATCAGTGTTTCACAGCTAAGTGCGTGTGTGTAGCATGCATTTCAAGTGTTAAATTAGGCCAAGGAACCCGGGCAGAGCAGAAGAAAGTGATTGGGCCTGGAGCACAGCATGCATTCAAGTGGGGAATTTGAGATTAGAATTTAGACTTTTTCTTTGCCTCTGTAAGGCCCTCTTAGGAGTGGCAAGGAAAATTGTGAGCCCTTCACAAACACCAGTTTGTGCATGGTGTGAAATTAAAAGCTGTACAATCTGTACTGGACCTGTTAATTACTAGATGGGATATAGTTCGCATCCTTTTTTTTTTTTTCATTTCAAAGAAGTTTTTAGTGGTTGTTTCAGCATCAACATACAATGAGTAGATCCAGTAGCATAATTAGAGTCAGAATTTCACGGGCGAAAATTACAGTACGCTACTTTACATCAAAAAGAAAATGTCAATACAAAAGTACATAGCTGATATCTTGTCGAAAGTAGTAGAGCATATATCTTATACTCAACAACATTTTAGTCACAGTCATTTTACTCAAACAACATTTTACTCATCAAAAAACACCATGATAAATAATACAATGATGGGAGTCTGCAAACACATGTTAATGGATTGTGGACGGTGTGGGACCAGTTTAAGGTGGCTTATGTGTCGTGAAATAGTTGTCAAGAGTTGACCACAGTTTTCTCATGGGAGGGCGCCACGGTGTTTGTTGGAGTGCTACATTATCTGAACCACGTAAGCTGATTATCCAATTCAGCCACCCTGCGAAGTTGGCTTTGCTGGTATCTTTCCCGTTACTAAGGACTGTCTTAACCGCCGCTGTGAGTAGGAGATCAAGTAACGCCTTATCGTCTGCGTCAAGGGAAGGGTCCTGGGTGAATCCGAAAACTAAGTAAGGGAGCTCTTTAGCTGGTGTAATGTGGAATAGTTTTGAGAGAAACTCGAATATCTTCTCCCAAAAATGTGCTACACAGTCGCATTCTAGGATAATGTGTGATAAATCACCTTCCGCACGTTTGCAATTCCAGCAAAAGGCGTCTGGGCTGATGTTGTGTGCAAATAATCGCGCCGGAGTCCAGAAGGCCTTATGAAGGAGCCAGTATTTTGTCTGAGATAGTGTAGGGCTGATTTTGTGTCTCGTGCAAGATACCCATGTACTGGTCCATTCTGTTTCTGTGATTGGCCTGGACGAACGATTATTCCAGAATTGTGTGATTGGGACAGTGAGGCTAGATTGTTGGGGACGACTGAGTCTATAAAGGAAGGAAACCTGATAGCCCAGTCTGTTTAATCTGGCAAGGTATGGTGGGAGGGAGGGTGGTGTCAGGGAGAGTTTGGTTTTGGACAGTGCTGTTTTTACGTTTAGAAAGTTGTAAAATTCTATTGGTTCAAGATCGTATTTGTTTTGCAAGTCACTGAATGGAATAGGATATGACCCCGCAAACAGTTTATATGGGAACAGTATGCCTTTTTTGATCCATGTCGCATTGTGTAGAGGTTTACCCTTGTACAATATGTTACGGTTGTTCCATAAGGATTCCCATTGTGAGCCCCGTATGCTGTTTTCTAGGATTCTGTCAAACTTCAGAAGAGCAGATTTTGTATTATGAAATATTGATTTGGAGTGGGTTAGTTTGTTTAGATTTGACGAAAGAGCCGCTAGGGGCAATACCATCTAGAATTTATTTCTCAATTTCTAGCCACACTGGAGTATAGTCAGGTGAGGGTGCGAGCCAGTGGGCTCCCTGCTTGGCTAAAAAGGTGGTTTCATACCTTTTAAAATCTAGTAGATTGACCCCACCTGCGGTTTTATCTAAGCGGAGCTTTTTTATGCTAATCCTTGCCCGTTTCCCTTTCCAAAGGAAATTTGAGATAGCCATGTCTAATTTGTGGTAGAAGTCTGGTGTAAGGGTTAGAGGGAGCATAGATATGAGGTAGTTAACTAGAGGTGATATCATCATCTTGATGGTCTCAACTCTGCCCCACCAGGTAATGAAGCGAGGGGACCAACCCTCTAGTTGGGTCTTGATTTTGCTTAAAGTTGTCTTTTGATTCCGTTGGAGGGTCTCCATAAGGGAGTCACCAAATTCAATACCTAGGTATTTCACAAACTCTGGTTGCCAGCATAGACCGAGTTTCCCAGCACTTCTTTGGGCGTTAAAATATTGAGATTCGCATCCTCTTTTGAATATCAGCAGGTTACACCTGCTGGAGTTTAAAGAGTGGAAAAAAGACCCGGAAAATACCAGGTCATGCTGATTTTGGTAGGTAAGCACTCCAAATCTGCTTGTTATGTCCCGTTTAATAGACAATCATTGGCATAGCCGATAACTATTCCATCCGATGAATTCTGAACACCTGTGTGTCCGATTTTATTGGATGCAATAATTATCTCACCTCGGGGAGTAGTATTGGGGGCCTAAATGCTTTCCAATTGATTGTTTTACCAATTCACGTGTAATGCCATGCATATTCAATGTATTTATTGTAGCAGCGGCCTCTGAACACTGTACATAGTTTGCACCGAAAACAACCGTGAAGAAATTAGACACTTCAAATAAAATGTATGTACTAACAGTATGGCAAGCGTCGTAAAACCAATGGGTCAAGACTTGTTAAGCCTGTACATTTTAACCTATTTTTTTTTGCAAGCACATGAAATCGATAATAAAAGTTTAAAAAGTTGAAATGCTGTAAAGCAGCACGTATTGTTTATTAAGGAAAATGAATGAGGAATTCCATTGCGTTCTACGCAATGGAATTCCGTAATAGCCATAACCCCTCGAAGACCATCTTTAAAGCTTTAAAAGATTTGATGGCTAAGAGAGCGGCTCCGCCTGTGGATGGCTCCACCTCACAGTGTGAGATTTTGGCCGCTTTCTTTTTGGAGAAAGTCAAGAACATCTATCTGTCATTTCCCAGCACGACATTACCACTTTCTCCTCGGAACGACCTCTGCAGCCGCCCGGTATTACATTCTCTCCCTACTCTCTCTTGGGATGGGTTTGTCAAGCTGGCACAACGTGTCAAGTCCGGCTCTCCGGCGGACCCACTCAGACCTGCTCTCTTCAGAGATCCGTCTTTTCAGGGGCGCATGGTAGTGTGTTCATTAATCAATCTTTCCCTGACTTCTGGCACTGTTCCTGCCAAGTGGAAGCAGGCGGTGGTTTCCCCGATCCTGAAAAAACCATCATTGGATCCTCTAAAACCGGAAAACTATCGCCCGATCTCATTGCTTCCCTGGCCGGCCAAAGTCATGGAGGCCCATGTTAACCTAGCCTTATCTGAGCATCTGGCCAATGCCAATGTCCTCGATCCTACGCAGAATGGGTTCCGTGCTGGGCACAGCACGGAGACCGCCCTTCTGGCAATGGTGGAACATCTGCGGAGTGTGTTGGATGCAGGTCAAACGGCAGCGCTTATTTTATTAGATCTTAGCGCTGCCTTTGACACAGTGTCCCATCGCATCCTCCTACACCGCCTGGAGAACATTGGCATTTGTGGCCCCGCTCTGCAGTGGTTCCGTTCCTTCCTCAGCGATCGCTCCTTCTGCGTTGCCACCCCTCCTTTTCAGTCCAAATTCCATCAGTTGGACCTGGGGGTTCCCCAGGGCTCCTCGCTGAGTCCCACGCTTTTCAATCTCTACGTGCGGCCGCTGGCTGATGTCGCCAGGCAGTGGGGCCTTACTATGGTCTCATATGCCGACGACACACAGCTAGCGGTCACGATCAGCGGGGATGCCGAGCTGGATGCCCCCAGGTTCCGAGATGGGCTGAGAGAGGTGGCCAGCTGGATGAATAACAACTGTCTCCAGCTGAACGCGAAAAAAACCGAGGTGATGATCGTGGGAAGAGGAACGGACTGCTGGGGGGACAATTGGTGGCCACAGGAGCTCGGGCCTGCCCCCATACCGGTGATGGAGCTCAGAAACCTGGGAGTATGGCTCGACCACACCTTATGTTTTACCACCCACACTAAGAGAGTGGCAGCATGCTGCTTTGGTGTTCTGCGCGGACTGAGGCCGGTGCTTAAATTTTTCGATGCCCCGACGAGACAGTTGGTCATCCAAGCGACGATCATCTCCCGGCTGGACTACGCCAGTTCGCTCCTGCTGGGAGCTAACCAAGCTGAGATCGTCCGCCTGCAGCGCGTCCAGAACGCGGCTGCGAGAGCAGTGGTGGGCCTGCCGAGGTCCTGTCCCACGTCCAATACCCTGCGGTCCCTACACTGGTTACCAGTAAAAAGCCGAATCCATTTTAAGGTACTCAGCCTCGCTTTTAAAATTTTAAAAGGATCGGCACCTGAGATCCTCTATAACCTCCTATCCCCTTATGTCCCGACTCGCTCCCTCAGATCTCTTGGGCAATCCCTTGTGGTTACCCCGCGTTTCAGGCTTAGCCGGATGGGCGGGCGCTCCTTCCGTGTGAGAGCTGCGGCTCTCTGGAATTCTCTTCCTTTGGAAATCCGCCTTTTAGAGGATCTAGTAGCATTCCGCAGACCCGTGAAAACCTACCTGTTTTAAACTTTTTATGTTGACTCTCACTTTTTTCCTCGCGTTGTGTTATGTTCACCTTTTCCATGCGCCAGGACGCTCCTTCGCTGGAGCAGCTGCGCGCAAAATAAATGTAGCTAACATAACATAACATAACATAACAAAAATAGGCAAAACATTGCGTATAAAAGAAGAGATTGGCCAACCAGGCCTGGCACTCTTTTTAGAGAGATGTGCACACATGATGAGGAAAAATTGCACAATTCACAGTGGCAGAGAGCGAATGGCTGAAGGGGGTGGCCCACTGCCCTAGGATGGATGTTGCAGTGAGAGTAGGTAAATGTGAATGACATATATAGTGTTGCTTTAGGACTCGCATTAGCACAGCGATTGCTATATTACGCAATCCCCTCGATCCTGCACTGCTTGCAAGATTTAATTTCAAACGGTTTTAGCTGCTGTCGCCGTCGAACAGTTGTTTGTCAGGTTGAATATATGTTTCCGTATCCAATCTGCGCCTGTCCTCGAGACAGAAACATTTCCGTTAACTTGTCAGTTTGTCTTCTTGAAACAGACCTGGCAGTGACGTCAGGATGTAACACTGAGGTCATTGGTTGTAGGGAGGGCTTTTGTCGAGAATTGAGAATAGTCTTGATGAGTATATTGTAGCAGCGGCCTCTGAACACAAATGTGTGGCCCTGGACTGGAGATGGCCAAAGTGATTAGAAGCGCACTAGCCCATTGGGCAACCAGAAGACTTGTTCGCCACCTCTGAAATACCGAGAAATTTGTGAAGTGTCGGGAGCATCTGTGGCTGTGGCAGAGATAGACACGGGTGTATTTAACAATTCAAAGCAAGTAATCCGAAGCCTGCAAGTGCTATTTCATTTGTTTTTTTCCCCCAAACACATTTTTTAATAAAGCATTGACACAAGATTCATGTATAGGTGTTATTGTTCCAATGGTCTAAGAGGCCTTAGTCATACAACATATTCCGCAATGCTTTTCTTTTTGATAACAATATCAACTACATGTACCGTACCATTCTCAAGCCCCCCCCCCTCTTACATGAATCTACTCTAAACCTTTGTTCGTAGGAAATGTGATGAGGGCAGCGTATCCGTGGACAACAAGCAGAACCCACTAGTTTGTCCTTGAAACGCGTTAAAGAGGCCTTCGGGGTCCCACGCTGTTTTCTGTCGAGTACGATTCCCTGCACACTCATATTGTGCAGTGCAGCTCGAGTAGATTTAGAACAAGCATTGGCATAGCCAATAGGTCTCTCCTTTGGAACATTAAAAGTGGATCACTGAAATATTATCGACGGTCACATTATCGACTTGCTAAAATATCGTTGAAAAATTATCGACGACAAAAATATCGACTTTCTATACTTATTACACAAACTACAAAAATATCGAGTCAAAAATATCGAGTACTTACAATATCGAGTACATAAATATCGCATTAATAAATATCGACTACAAATATATCGTGTAACATGAAATTAGCCCTAATACTACAAAAATATCGACAACTAAAATATAGACTACTAAAATATCGTTTTTTAAAAATTATCGAGTTAATTTTTGTACCCTTTCAGGTCTAAAATACCATATTAATCATCAATAAAAGTCATTGCTCTATACAAAAGACATTTTACATATAATACCTGTTACTTTTATTACATTCCTATTTATCTACATTTGCTATACATTCTATTACATGCGTTCTATCATTTTCTAAATATTCTTTGCATTTAACAAACATTTTCATTACTTATTTTCACTTAAAAATCTTTTTCATTTAACAACTAACCTGCTTTAATGCGGCAATCACCACATACCACCATTCTCACATCAACAAACACACCAATTAACAAAAAAAATTCAAACTAGCCTATACAATGCTTCATTACATCCTACAACCAATCAAATCAAAGCACACAAAATACACATACTATAAAAGGGATACATGCATTCTACCATTTGTTGCTGCTAACTCTATAGAAAGTAGATGCCAACACTCTGAAGATTTTGTTCCTGAAGAAACATCTTTAAAGATCCAACTCACTAATTATTCAAGTAAGTAACAGTGCATTAGTTAGAAATCTAAATTAGAAGTGTACTATTTTACTTACATCTCCTAACTGTTGCACTTATTTTATTTTTATCTCTTCCTACATTTCTGATAGAAACTACACCAAATCAATTCCTAATACATGGTCATATTTCTTCACATGGAAAATCAGATAGTAAGTATATATTAATGCTCTGTTATACACCAACTGCTGTTTTTAAACACTATTTTTCAAGATTCTTTCTTTATTTTAAACATTATATTTACAGAAATACTGAGCTTTTCCTATTTCTACACTACAAATGTATCAAACTACACTAATTAAACATGTAAGTATATATGTTTTTGTTATTAAACACCCAATATTAAAAATGCAAATTTCTAAACAACATATCTTGCATATTACATCTTCCCTACAGATCATATAAAACATCCAACATCAACTATACCAAAAGACAAGACTACCCTTGTAAAAAATATAAGTATACTTGTAATTTGATTAAAACTTCAGACAAAAACGCTAACTATGTTCTTAACACCATGTTATATATTTTTAATTTCCTCTATAGATATTCTGAATACATCATACATCTATTCTACAGATCCTATAAAAACATCCAACACCGACTATACCAAAAGACAAGACTACCCTTGTAAAAAATAAATGTAAGTATACTTGTAATTTGTCTAAAACTTCCAAAAAAACACGCAAACTATGTTCTTAACAACATGTTATATATTTTATATTTCCTCTACAGATATTCAGAATACATCATACAGCTATTCTGCCTACAGCAAAGAAAACAACTTATTTAGAAGTTAGTATACTTTTAAATATTTCCCATTTCCCAACGGTTCCAAATATTAATTATAATAATTTACATTTATTTATTCTATCTTCTCTACAGATCTGAACTTTACAACCTTGATGTACTCCACCAAATACTACAACTGTACTATTTAAACAAGTAAGTATATGTAATGTTTACATCAAATGTACTACTAAGCAAAATGGACAACTGCTTTTTCGTAGGAAAAACGTTTGTTATGTGTAAACATTAACTTAGCATTTCTATATTTTCAGACCAACAGTAAAAAAAGAAATACATACAAGAAAATCCATCAAAATACAGTTCTGCATTTGTGATTACTACTTTTAGTAACTGTAAGTATACATACATCATTAATGATGTTTGCACCACAAAGTGAAATATATGTGTTTCGATGTTGTTTCTTTCTACTCTTTCCTAGAACAAGTAAAACAAAATGACAGAAGGTGCAGAATTTGTTATGTCACAGAAAAATAAATTACTATTATGTTATATGGGTTATGTGTATAATCAGTAAAGACAAAGTGGTAGAAAAGTTTTTTGGAAGTGTACCAAATATTACTCCAACAAATGTTATGGGAGGGCTACTACTGAGGAAACTAATGTGTTAGTAACCAGGGAACACAATCATCCCCCAAATGTCACAGAAATAGAAATAAGAGATGCTTTAGAAAGTATTAAAAGTGCTAGCACACAAAGTGATAAACCAACAACACAAATACTTAAAGAAGAACTGTTAAAAGTCCCAGCCCATGCTTCAGGTCAACTACCCTCTATTGACTCCCTGAAACGCACAATTGCACGCACTAAAAGACTCACTAGCACAACCCAACCCAACCCAACTACTTTTGAGGAAATTATTATTTCACCAGAAATGGCCATCACACACAATAAAGACAAATTTATCCTTTTTGACAATGAAAGCAGTACAAACAGAATCATTATGTTTGCAACTGCAAGTAATTTAAGAAAAATCCAGCAGTGTCCCCAATGGATGATGGATGGAACATTTAAACCATGCCCAAAACCTTTTTATCAATTATATTCCATCCACGGTTTATACCATAACTCTAACATACCTTTCATTTACTGTTTGCTACCCAACAAACAGCAAAACACTTATACAGAAATATTAAATGTTCTCAAAACTGAAATCAATAATTATTTTGAAGAAAAAATAATTATTGATTTCGAATTAGCTATGATTAATAGCATTTTGAGAACATTTCCCCACACAGCAATCCAGGGTTGCTATTATCATTTTAATCAGAGCATATGGAGGCATCTCCAAAAATCAACTTTAAGTATACTATACTCAACAGATAGCACCTTTGCCTATCAAGTTAAAAAATTGATAGCCCTGGCCTACGTTCCTGTTACCGATGTAGCGGAACACTACAATTTATTAATTGACAGCACATATTACAAGAGGAATGAAGATAAACTAACGCCATTACTGGACTATTTCGAAGATACTTGGGTGGGAAGGTTGCACAGATCTGGACATCGACGCCAACCCAAATTCCAAATCCCTTGGTGGAATGTCTATCATAGTACTTTAAACCAAGAGGCTAAAACAAACAACAGTGTAGAAGGGTGGCATAATGCTTTCCAAGCTACCACAAGCAGAGGCAAACCCACATTCCATAACCTTCTAGAAGCTTTGAAAAAAGAACAAAGCTATCAAGAACTAAGAATGGAACAATCTGTGTCCCAAATTGGTCCAAAACTCACTAAACAAACTAAACAAATGTTCCGACTACTGCAAAGTCAAGTCACACTATACCCAACAACTAGAGGATTAGAATACCTGTCAATTATAGCTAAAAGTCTACTATAAAAATGTCTACAAAATATACTAATGTCTTCTTACAATAATGGTAAAATTACATTTCATAAACATTTGTCATCAATTATAAATAATACATATTTGTTTAACAAACTTATCAAAAATTGTAACATTATTTCTGAACAAATATGCAATATTTATAATTACATCACACATACACATTACATAAAAATCGACATTTCCCACCCAATAAAAATAGTAATTTAAATACTTACAATTTTTGTAGATGAAAAAGACGTAATCAAGCAAAATGCAATCCATACAATCCAATCCAATATAGGACAATTCCAATATGGGAAACCCTCAAAAACTCGAAAATTTATTTAAAAAAAAAACGCTCCTGGAAATCCCGAAAACAGTAGTGTGGACACTTTAGTATTTAAAGTGATATACACACAACTTTTAAAAAACGTTCACGCATATCAATGTATCAATCCAATTCGAAACCCTCCAAAAACCCGAAAAAACTTGAAAATGTGTAAAAATCACTCCTGGCAAACACGAAAAATAGGAGATAAATGTCAAAATATAACCATAATAAGTCAAACATTAGTTTCTCCTGAAAAAAACACGCTTCCTTCCATGTAGTTTTCATGCGAGGAACCGGAACCTGTAAAATAACAGACATAACGAAACCCACCCACAAATAGCCCATAACATTTGTAAATACACTCACAATTAACATTAACCATGTAAGAAGACATTTCCGAACACTTAAAATAACACTAGAACTAAAACATACACGACTTATCTTTATCGACGACATTTCACCTAAACGCTACTTAAACAATTCATACATACACAAAAAAACTCTACACAGTTCGAATATACCCTCAAACATTACCACTTAGTTATAATTTATATGTAAAAATAACCTTACCTCTCTCCACGCGAAGCAACTCCCAACCGGGAGCTTCTCCAGTCCTGAATGAAGCGCAATAACCTTACGCGGTAAAAAAGTAGTCCCCTTAAACCATTTTTGTAAAAGTATCATACACAATACAATGTTATAGTTTAAAAATATAATACATACACATTTTTAATTTTACAAATTAATACACTAGACTCATTATAATTTAACATGTTTAAGAAATACAAATATATTTAATATTAATTAATATATAGTAATTATTATATATTAATAATATTAAAAAATTATGTAAGACTTGGAATAAAAGATGTAAATATTTTGTTATTGTGTACATTTATAGGAATAAGTTTTTGTTTGTTATAAAGTAAACATTATAAATGTTTATGGTAATAATTAATAATAATAAATAATACAAATTATTTATTGTTATTAATATGAACATTATAACCATTTAATATATAAACAATGCCCTGAAATAATGTATCTTTTTTATCTCTGAATGTATGTTTTTCTGAAAATTATAAATAAATGATTATGTTTAGTAATTAATAATAATAAATATATTTGTTATTATTTTTATTAATTATAACAAAATGTTTTTAAATAATTTCTAACTATTATAAAAGAATATAATAGCATAAATAATCTTTTTGCAATACCAGATATTATTATTAAACATATTGTTCCCCTATACTGTTATGAAGTTTACAACATAATATATTTATATGTTTAATTAAAAAACAACATTGTCTGAAATATGTAACAACAAATGTTTTAATTTGTATTTCAATTTCTTGAGCAAATGTAATAATAGTCATGTTACTTTATAAAAATGTAAAGGTAAAAAATATATATTTAATAATATTAATATTTAATATTAATATTATTAAATATTATTTGAAGAAGTTTACAAAAAACGTGTTTTTTATTTAATTCAATATAAATACTTGTAACTCAAAGTTAATGATGAAAATATTTTATATTTACTGAAATAATGTTGTTAACTAATTTATTTTTATAATTGACAACATGTATATAAACGATAATGTGTTATTCAGCGAATACTACATTTCAAAATAATGTTATGTTATTTTTGTTTGTGATTGTATTGTAGTACACAATTAAAATTTCTAAAATGTTTAATAAAGTTTTTTGAAAACATCCATGTTGCATTATTTTTGAATATTATAAGACAGTAATGTAAAAATGTATGCAAATGTGCTGGACACTGACCAATTTAATATTTCCTATTACTACTCCAGTCAAGCTAATATCATGGAAGGTGCTGGACAGTGACCAAAAAAATATTTACTATTCCTACTCCAGTCAACCTAATATCAGTGAAGGTGGTGGACAGTGACCAATGATTAATTACTAATCCAACTCCAGTGTAGCTACTATCAGGGAAGGTGGTAATACATATATTTTGTAGAAAAATTCAAAACTGAATAATATAATGTAATATTTATATTTGTAATTTCATTTAATAGCTTTAATGTATTATTTTGTTTTTTGTACCCTGTACACCTGTACCCCAAAAACCCAAAACTGACCCTGAACACTAAAAATACCCCTTCACCCAAAAACTCAAAACTGACCCTGAACCCTAAAAATACCCCTTAACCCAAAAATGGAAAACTGACCCTGAACCCCAAAGCATGCCCCTTTACCCAAGAACTGAAAACTGACCCAGAACCCTACAAATACCCCTTTATCCACAAACTGAAAACTGACCCTAAACCCTATAAATACCCCTTTACCCACAAACTGAAAACTAACCATGATCCCAAAAAATACACCTTTACCCAAGAACTGAAAACTGACCCTGAACCCTTTAAAAACCCCTTTACCCACAAACTGAAAACTGACCCTGAACCCAAAAAATACACCTTTACCCAAGAACTGAAAACTGACCCTGAACCCTTTAAAAACCCCTTTACCCACAAACTGAAAACTGACCCTGAACCCAAAAAATACACCTTTACCCAAGAACTGAAAACTGACCCTGAACCCTTTTAAAACCCCTTTACCCACAAACTGAAAACTGACCCTGAACCCAAAGATACACCTTTACCCAAGAACTGAAAACTGACCCTGAACTCTTAAAAAAAACCCTTAACCCACAAACTGAAAACTGACCCTGAACCCTTTAAAAACCCCTTTAGCCACAAACTGAAAACTGACCCTGAACCCAAAAAACACACCTTTACCAAAGAACAAAAAACTGACCCTGAACCCTTAAAAAACCCCTTTACCCACAAACTGAAAACTGACCCTGAATCCAAAAAATACACCTTTACCCAAGAACTGAAAACTGACCCTGAACTCTTAAAAAACCCCTTTACCCACAAACTGAAAACTGACCCTGAACCCAAAAAATACACCTTTACCCAAGAACTAAAAACTGACCCTGAACCCTTAAAAAAACCCTTAACCCACAAACTGAAAACTGACCCTGAACCCTTTAAAACCCCTTTACCCACAAACTGAAAACTGACCCTGAACCCAAAAAATACACCTTTACCCAAGAACTGAAAACTGACCCTGAACTCTTAAAAAACCCCTTAACCCACAAACTGAAAACTGACCCTGAACCCTTTAAAAACCCCTTTACCCACAAACTCAAAACTGACCCTGAACCCAAAAAAAACACCTTTACCCAAGCACAAAAACACTGACCCTGAACCCTTAAAAAACCTCTTTGCCAACAAACTGAAAACTGACCCTGAACCCAAAAAACATTCCCCTTTAACCAAGATTTTTAAACTGACCCTGAACCCTAAAAAGACTCCTTTACACAACAATCAATAATATTAATTAATTACCAATTAATTAATAATTAACAATAACAAAAAAGTAAATATATTAGCACATTAGCTGTAAATAATAGATTTTAATAATTAATATTATTTATTTCCAATTAAGTAATTAACATTAACACACAATTATATATAATAATTAAATTACTCTAATTAATGTAATGAACTAATTAAAATTAATTAATGACCAATTAATTAATTAAAAAAATATGTAAAACAAATAATTAAATAATTAACTAATTAACATTATTTAATTACCAATTAAGTAATAATTTACTAAATTTAACTAACATATATTTATTAATTAATTATTATTAAATTACTTCCCACCCTATTCCCCTATAAGCCCACTACCCGCTCCTAAACATTAACTACTATTTATATTAATATTAAGACAATTTTTTTTTTTAAACATTTTTTCAACATATTCTCGATATTTTTTCCTTTGACTATTTATCGATGTTTTGTCTGGTCGATACTTTTGAGTCGATATTTTTGTAAACGATATTTTTTTATCATTTTTTCAGTCAATATTTTGTCCAACGATATTTTTGAAGTCGATATTTTAATGATGTCGATAATTTTTACTCGATATTTTGTCCATTCGATATTATGTAGTCGATATTATGTCTAGTTACCATTAAAAGTGTTTAGCCATGCAATAGTCGATGATGCACCAAGGATATTGTGCTGCCTAATTGAATACTTATAAGGTCCCAAGGATGGTCCCAAGGATGGTCTTGAACCTTCCTAGGCTAGCCTCGGCAACTCTGGCCAGAAGGGATCTTCACTGGCTTCCGATTACCTCTAGGATTTCTGTCAAACTTTTGTGTCTGGCCCATGGTGCTGTCGGATGTATGACGTTACAACGCATGCTATTACAACGCATGGCTTTACAACGCATTTTTTACAATGCAAATACTTTTACAACGCATGTTTTTACAACGAATACTGTTACAACGCGAGATAGTGTTATTAATGGAAAAGTGTCAATGCAACGAATTCAAATACAACGCATACCTTTACAACACATAAATAACGTTTTTTTTTTGTTAAATAAAACCTGGCATGGGATGCAGGGAAAATAGGGGTTTTGGGTGGGGAAGTGTTTTAAAATGTAGACAAAAACTGAACGTTAAATGAACGAAATGGCAGGCATTTATTAAAATTGATACTCGAGTATTAAAATTAATACTTGTGTATTAAAAAAATACTCATTATTTCGTAAGTGTTGAAATTTTTACACAAACAACGATTTCTAAAATATATCAACTTACTAAATATTACCATTAAGGAAAATAATTATTCGTAAATACAAATATTATACATACACATAGTCGCCATTTTAAACTGTGTAGTTCCTAAATATGTCCTACAACTCTTTCCACGAAATTAATACCACAACACTACTTTCAAAATGGATGCCAAAACGGAACGATAAACTTAAAAAAAAACATCTTTTCTTGGTTTTTATAATTATAAGTTTACACAGAAATGAAACGTATTTCAATAAAGAATACCAACGCTATGTTTCTTAAAAATAACAATGACACTGAGTAAAACTTATAAATACGAGCAAGACACCATTTTTAAATCAGTTGATTCTCAACTCCCAGAGTGACCAGACGCCAAAAGCTGACCCTCTGACCTCTTCATCAAGATAACACCCGAATCTGTCCAAGAAGCATTATTTTTCACAACACAGGTAAGTTTCTCAAATTAATGACAGAAATGTTTTCTCGAAACATTTAAAACGCTGCCCCTAATAAATTTAACTTTCAAAAGATAAAGAAAATAAATAGCAACAAGATATTACTATATTTAAGGAAACATATATCATTTTTAAAAACGCACAACATATTTAAAGCTGAGTATTTTGTAAAGAAAATAATTTATTAAATAAAATTATTTTCAAATTAATAAAGATATATTTTTATACAAACATCACTAAATGTTACATTTTTTTCTATAGAAGAACTTCTATAAAGTGTGACGAAAAGGCCTAGTTCAAAAAAAAATTGAGTTTGCTACAGGAGCCACACTGCTCTTCAATAATAAATTAAAGGTACTTTTCTAAATTGTAGAAATTAAAATTTGAAATTAATAAAACAGAAAAACATTTACTAAACCACACATATTTATTTTAATTTTTACACAGAAATTCGATAAGGAAAAAAAAAAAAAAAATGTCCTCTTTGAAAATTCAAGCGTCGAGTATTAAAGAAGGTAAACATTTCTTTATTAACATAACTATTTACAACATAACAGCATTTTTATACTGTTTATTAATGAAGAATAGATTATAAAAGAGCAAGAAAGTGTCGAGTTAAACTTATTTTAAATGACTCCATTAAAGTGCTGCATTATAGAAAATATTGGAAAATGTAGAGGTATCAATTACTATTCTAACTCCAGGAAGGTGCAGCAATAGGGAAAGTGTGGGATGGAGTAGGAGTATCAATTCCTATTCTAACTCCATGAAGGTGCTGCAGTAGAAAAAGTGTGGGATGGTGTTGAGGTATCAATTACTATTCTAACTCCATGTGGGTGCAGCAGTAGGGAAAGTGTTGGATGGTGTAGGGGTATCAAATACTATTCTAACTCCAGCTAGGTGCAGCAGTAGGGAAAGTGTGGGATGGTGTAGGGGTATCAATTTCTATTCTAACTCCAGGAAGGAGCAACAGTATTGTAATTATTGGATGGAGTAAGATAATAAATTGCTATTCTAACTCCAGGAAGGTGCAACAGTAGGGAAAGTGTAGGATGGTATAGGGATATCAATAACTATTCTAACTCCAGCTAGGTGCAGCAGTAGGGAAAGTGTAGGATGGTGTAGGGGTATCAATTACTATTCTAACACCAGGAATATGCAGTGACAGGGAAAGGGTAGTATAGTATGTAGGTATAGTAAAGTAAAATTTAACTTATACACAGAACAGTTGAAATTTTTGACTGTATCCAACAAACAATTTTAAAAGTTGCAGCAGTATGAAAAGTGTGGGAAGTTGTAGGGTTAAAAATTACTATTCTAACTCCAGGAAGATGCAGCAGTAGATAAAGTGTGGGATGGTGTAGGGATATCAATTAGTATTCTAACTCCAGGAAGATGCAGCAGTAGATAAAGTGTGGGATGGTGTAGGGATATCAATTAGTATTCTAACTCCAGGAAGGTGCTGTTGTAGAAAAAGTGTGGGATGGTGTTGGGGTATCAATTACTATTCTAACTCCAGGTAGGTGCAGCAGTAGGGAAAGTGTTGAATAGTGTAGGGGTATCAAATACTATTCTAACTCCAAGTAGGTGCAGCAGTAGGGACAGTGTGGGATGGTGTAGGGGTATCAATTTCTATTCTAACTCCATGAAGGTGCTGCAGTAGAAAAAGTGTGGGATGGTGTTGGGGTATCAATTACTATTCTAACTCCAGGTAGGTGCAGCAGTAGGGAAAGTGTGGGATGGTGTTGGGGTATCGATTACTATTCTAACTCCAGGTAGGTGCAGCAGTAGGGAAAGTGTTGGATGGAATAAGAGAATAAATTACTATACTAACACCAGGAAGGTGCAACAGTAGGGAAAGTGTAGGATGGTATAAGGATATCAATTACTATTCTAACTTCAGGAAGGTGCAACAGTAGGGAAAGTGTAGGATGGTGTAGGGGTATCAATTACTATTCTAACACCAGGTAGATGCACTGACAGGGAAAGGGTAGTATAATATGTAGGTACAGTAAAGTAAAATTTAACTTATACACAGAAAAGTTGACATTTTTGACTGTATCACAAACATTTTAAATTAAAAAATTAATCCTTTTTTTAGAAAGTCACATTAAACTTCTCATCACCAAATTAAAAGGTGAATCCCAGACGTGAAAACAACCCAAAAGACCACCAAGAAACAAAAAAGCAGAGCAGAAACAAGACCACAAAGAAAGAACCCAAATCAAAAGGTATTTAAAATGCATACTCCAAAGTTGGAGAAATATAACCAACAAACAATTTTAAAAGTTGCAGCAGTATGAAAAGTGTGGGAAGTTGTAGGGTTAAAAATTACTATTTTAACTCCAGGAAGATGCAGCAGTAGATAACGTGTGGGATGGTGTAGGGATTACAATTAGTATTCTAACTCCAGGAATGGGCTGCTGTAGAAAAAGTGTGGATGGTGTTGGGGTATCAATTACTATTCTAACTCCAGGTAGGTGCAGCAGTAGGGACAGTGTTGGATGGTGTAGGGGTATCAAAAACTATTCTAACTCCAAGTAGGTGCAGCAGTAGGGAAATTGTGGGATGGTGTAGGGGTATCAATTTCTATTCTAACTCCATGAAAGTGCTGCAGTTGAAAATGTGTGGGATGGTGTTGGGGTATCAATTACTATTCTAACTCCAGGTAGGTGCAGCAGTAGGGAAAGTGTTGGATGGTGTAGGGGTATCAATTACTATTCTAACTTCAGGGAGGTGCAGCAGTAGGGAAAGTGTGGGATGGTGTTGGGGTATCAATTTCTATTCTAACTCCAGGAAGGTGCAACAGTAGAAAAAGTGTGTGATGGTGTTGGGGTATCAATTACTATTCTAACTCCAGGTAGGTGCAACATTAGGGAAAGTCTAGGATATTGTAGGGGTATCAATTACTATTCTAACACCAGGAAGATGCAGTGACATGGAACGGGTAGTATAGTATGTAGGTACAGTAAAGTAAAATTTAACTTATACACAGAAAAGTTGAATTTTTTGACTGTATCACAAACATTTTAAATTAAAACAACATTTCCATTTCTTAATCCTTTTTTTAGAAAGTCACATTAAACTTCTCATCACCAAATCAAAAAGCGAATCCCAGACGTGCAAACAACCCAAAAGACCACCAAGAAACGAAAAAGCAGAGCAGAAACAAGACCACAAAGAAAGAAATCAAATCAAAAGGTATTTAAAATGCATACTCCACAGTTGGATAAATATAACCAACAAACAATTCTAAAAGTTGCAGCAGTATGAAAAGTGTGGGAAGTTGTAGGGTTAAACATTACTATTCTAACTCCAGGAAGATGCAGCAGTAGATAAAGTGTGGGATGGTGTAGGGATATCAATTAGTATTCTAACTCCAGGAAGGTGCTGCTGTAGAAAAAGTGTGGGATGCTGTTGGGGTATCAATTACTATTCTAACTCCAGGTAGGTGCAGCAGTAGGGAAAGTGTTGGATGGTGTAGGGGTAACAATTACTATTCCAACTCAAAAAAGATGCAGCAGTAGGAAAAGTGTGCTAAACTATAGAACAAAATTGACTATTTTTACTGCAAGGAGGAGAAACATTAGGGAAAAACGAGATTTATGTAAGAGGAGGATTAACAATTCTAACTCCAGAAAAAAGCAGAAGTAGAGAAACTGTAAGATATTGTTCTATCTTTTTATTCATTTTAAATCACATATTATTTTTTTTTCCACAGATAATGTCTACTCAGGAAGCAGCTTCCTACATAAAATCCAGAAAAGGAAACAAATTACTTAAGCATGCAGGATACATATATTGTAAAGAAAGGATAAGTTTTCCTAGAAATCATTGGAGGTGTGTGCAATACTACTCATCCCATTGCAGCGGCAGAGCGGTTACCCATGATGATATCATTATTAAAACAACAGATCACAACCACTCTGCCTTTGCAATGGAGATTGATGTAAGGGAAACCTTAAATGAGATGAAAGAACTAGCAAGCACCTCCAATGATTCTACAGGATCCATTTTAAGAGAGGTTGCACAACATGTCCCCTCTCATGTTGCTAGTAATATGCCTATAATTCCTAATTTGAGGCGAATTATTCAAAGACAAAAGAAGGCAAGTAACACCCAAACCTCAACACCCCATACCTTTTCTGACATTATAATTCCACATGAACTGACTATTTCTTTTGCTGATGAACCCTTCCTTCTCCATGACAACGAAAACCCTCAAAAATGTATTCTAATTTTTAGTTCACCCCGCAACCTTGTAAAGTTAAAAAATAGTGACATTTGGATGATAGATGGGACGTTTAAAAGTACACCCCATCCTTTCATGCAAATTTACACTATACACGCTAAAAACAACCATAATGTGATCCCCTTAGTATATAGTTTGCTGCCTGATAAGACTTCTGCAACCTACACTGAACTTTTATCAGTTATTAAATATACAACATCCAAAAGTCCTAGGAAAATAATAGTAGATTGTGAATTGAGCATGATCAATGTGATCAGTAAAACGTACATGGATACCCAAATTCAGGGGTGTTTTTTCCATTTTTCCCAAGCATTCTGGCGTAAATTACAGAAAACATCCCTAGTTGCAGAATACTCCACAGATAGCAAGCTACAAGTTGAATTAAAAAAATTAACAGCACTTTGTTTTGTTCCTCCCGAAAGTGTAGATGAGTACTACACTGCCATTACTGAATCTGATTATTACAATGTAAATGAAGACAAATTGGCACCCATCCTAAATTATTTTGAAGACACATGGATTGGATTGGATTGGGCACCTAAGCAGATCGGGTCGCATTAGGAAGCCATGTTTTCATGTGGCGTGGTGGAACTGTTACACGAGCAGTTTAGAGGGAGAAGCTAAAACAAATAATGCCATTGAGGGATGGCATAACTCCTTCAACCATACAATTGGAAAACCTCACCCTAATTTCTACTAATTTTTGGAAACTTTGAAGAAGGAGCAAAGTTTCCAAGAAATTAGACTTTCCCAAACATTAAGTGGGAGTTACAAAAAAAACAAAGGAAATGTCTGAGAGTCTATTGGGTATTATGCAACAGTTTTCGTTGTGTGTGGCTCTAGACTACCTGGAAAATGTGGCTAACATTCTAAGCTTCTAAATAAAATTATTCACCTTACTTTCCTGCTTTGCCCTAAATTTAATCAAACACTAATTACAATTGCCCTAAACATTTTTTTTAAACATTTTCCCAAAAAATTAGTCGGGTCAGCCTTGTTTTTGTTGCATTTTTTTTCTCCTTTTTCCTGCCATAAGTAATCAAATTTTTTGCAACATCCAATAACCCCAAAAATTTCAAAGTTTAAAGCAAAAAAAATAGTTACATTTTTTCCAACCTTTGAAAAACAATTCCAAGTTTGCTAACATCTTAAAGCATAATTGTTTTTAAAAAATTCATTTTTTAATAAAGACTATTACGTACTAATCTTTCTTCTAAAGCAGTGGTCTTCAAACTTTGTTCTGTCAAGCCCCCCCTGAGCAAAATGTTTGGGGGTCGGGCCCCGCTCAAACATACAAAAGGGTAGATCAAGACAAGGGTAAGAAGGCTACCTAAATCAGCAGTATATTGGGAATTCCACTGGGCAAAAGCCCCATCCAGGTCCTCTTACCAAAGCCCCATTCAGATCTTCTCTGCAAAGCACCAGTCTGATCTGTACTTACAACGTCCTAATCTGAAAGTCCTCCAAATGTACACCCAGACCATAGTTGCTAAGTTTTTAGACTGCTTATGAGTCACATTGTCATGGTTTCAGTGTGCTTAGGAGTGACATTCAATTAACAAATGTACGACACTTGGAGTAAGACTTGCCCATGACCAAAAACAAGCAATGAAGGGCATGGAAGGCGGGAGATATCAGAAATTGCACACTATTAAGCAATGAGAAGCATTAAACAGTTCTAGGAACTGTTAAAAACATTTGTAATGGAAGGTCAACAACCTACTACCCCCTAATAACCCGGCCAATACAAAAATTAGGACAACTGCCAGACACCAGTACTTCTTTCCCTTATGTGTACATACTTTAAACAGTAATTATAAGAAGAATGCACTTTAAAATGCGTTCTGGAGCTCTCTTTATAATACCCGACTGATAATAAAAGTTAATACAGACTACAAAAAGCCATGGTAAAAATGTATACAGATGAGTGTATGTAAAGTTCTATTTAGGTATCCTGTTCAGGCCTTTGCAGAATTTCGAAACCTGAAAATATCACCATTATTTCTCCCTGGGAAAGGTGGGAACCCTATTGTCTGCTTAAAAGTACAACACAGCAGATAGTAACAAAGCCCACTGAAGGACCCACAAGTGGCCACCTTTAAAAGACAGATGCTTGCCTAGGAAAAAAGTCTGTATGCTGCCCTCCAACACATGGTAGAGGTGAAAATTATTATTTCTAACCCGGCTGCGGCATTCCACTAGAGAGGAGTAAATCTTCCTGGGGCCTGAAAAGACTCTCCAAAACATGGTCCTGCGTGTCATTTAGAGCGACGCCCTCCGATGGTGGCAAATGGTCGAACAAAAAAAATGTCACCTACCACATGCTGGCTATGAAACTGAAATACTAAACACGCATGCATTACTAATATAGAAAAGAAACCTCTTGCTGAAATTGTAAAACATCCACAGGAAATGTGCCACCTTCAAATCAAAGTGAGGGACAGGTGCTCTGTAACCCTGGGCAGCTCTTCGCTACCTTATGAATTTTCGAGGCTGTTCCTGCTCTTCCTTACACGAGTCCAAGCCATTCTCATAAACAGGCCATCTGCCTTAAAAAATAAGGCCAAAAGTGCACAATGACAGAAATATGTTACAAACAGCACTAATTAAAACCACTAGTGAGTGCGTTCTGGCTGGGGCTTCTTCTTGCCACTGGGGTGATGTGGACTGGCGCCCCCCTTGAGATGACTCTGCGGCCCCCCAGGGGGGCGCGACCCACAGTTTGAAGACCATTCTTCTAAAGTAATATTTTTATAATGCTTCTTTAAATATCCATATAATTTACAACATGATTTTGGTTAAAAGCACAAAATAATTTTCGAAAGGTGAATTTCTTTGAAATCCTAAAATATCTAAACAGATATTTTTAAAATACATCATTTTTTTATTTTTTTTGTAGTAAATGCATAGTTAGAAAAAAATAAACTTCCATAAATAACAATAATTCTACTGAATTGAAAAATCAAATAAATTCTATCTCCAGAATCATCAATATGATCACTTTGAAAAATAAAATCTAACTCTATAGCATTCCATATTGATGCAATAAATACATTTTTTTTGAAAAATATGACAGTACTTTAATAACATCCTAAATTAATTTCTACCTCCTACCAGAACATTTTCTCACTATATCACCCTAGCTATTTACCAATTTGATGCAGAAAAAACCCGCCATATTTTTTTTTAACTAAACGAAATAGGCCACCAAAGAAAGCATATTCACCCTATCTAAACCTCTGCTACTTTTTTTTTGCAGCCAAAAGATTTTTTTGTAATCTTCTGACCAACCAAGTGAGAATAAACAATGAATCCCTCCTACCTTATCATAATCACACTATGTCAGCCATAACACTTTTAAAAAACAATGCATACAAAGAAAATTATTTCTCGATAGAGTGTTCCTAACCAAAATTACAGTAATAAATTAAAGAAGCATTTTTCATTAATGTAATAACCACATTTAACAAATTTATAGTTGAAAGGAAACTGATAGATTTTTGTTAAAAAATGCATTTACAATTTCAACTTTTTTCAGAAACAAAATCATAATCTAAAACATTCATAATACATTTTTTTTTCATTTTTTTGCAACAAATCCTATTCCCAAATTAATTTTCTCTTTAAATTTTTGCGACCCGACATAGGCATACACTAATAACACGATCGGCGACATGCTGTTTAACAAGTTTAACATTACATTCTAAAACTGCAACCTCTCCTTATCCTTTCTTTACAATATATGTATTCTATTTTAAACTAAACATGTATATAAAAAGTTTGAAATGTTTCCTACCTGGACGTAGATCAGCTTCCCGCTGCTTCCTGCATCGATGCTCTTCAAAATGGCCGCTTACGTTTACGTTTACGTGCATACGTCATAGAAAGCTGCAAAGATTGAAAAAGGACTATTTAATAATATAATTTATTGATTTAAGTATTTTTTTTATAAATAGTATATTACATTAAAAAAAATTAAAATATGTGAAAAATTCTAAATAAATTTTGTTTATTTTCTATATTTTTTTAATAAAAAAATACCAAAAAAGAAAGTATGTTATCTTTATTTTAATTATGTATTTAATTTAGCAATTCATCTTATTTATATTTATTTACTTGTAAATTAATCTAATGTTATCCTTACCTTCATGCTTATTCCTTTTCCTTTCTAATGATCCCCTTTCTTCTTCTTTGACACCTTCCTTTTCATTACCGCGGGAGGAACAGCTTCAACTATGGAAATAAATGAAGGACAATTGTTCCCATTAGAATCAATGCAAAATCGTGGGAACTTTTTTATAAAAATTACTGTTAAATTATGTAACAACGAAATACATATTTAAAAATTATACATTTATAAAATTTCACCTGAAATATTTATTATTAATGTTTTCTAAATGTTTAATTAATAAAAAAATTCTATTATTAATAAAGTTACCTAAGTATAATAATAATACCTTTTCACTTATCTTTTAATTTCTCAAAATTTTAAAATAAATGTTCTATTTTTAATTATATTTTTTAATGTTTAATTTCTAAATATTGGAATACTTTTTCCATTTATTATTTGTTAATAATATTATTATAATTTTTTTTAAATATTCAAATAAAATTATAATTTATATCTGTGTTTTAAATCAAAAGTTATATATATTTACAAACTCTAAAAACAATTTTTTCCAAAAATAAAACTTTCAAATGATATAGCAATATTAAAACTAATTTTAATTTATAAATAATAAAGTATTATTTCTAAATATAAAAGTATATTTTCATTTTAATATTCTTACAAATGTATAAATCAACTTCATTAAATTTCTTTATTTTTAATAATATATTTTAAATTACATCAGTAAATAATGTATAACTTTTCCCAAATTTCTTTTCAATTATATATTTTTTATTTTAATACTAGAGTATTAATTCCCAATATTTTTATATAATCTATAAATTGAAAAAATTAATACTCTTTTTAAAATAATAATACAAAAGTGTTATTTCTAAATACTAAAATTAATAAATCAACTTCAATAAATAAAAATATTATAACATTTTTTTTAATGTAATCTATAAATAGTAAAAATTAATACTCTTTTCAAAATAATATTACTAAAGTATTATTTCTAAATACTCAAATTAATAAATCAACTTCAATAAATAAAAATAATATAACAACAATAAATAAATAACAACTAAAATATAATTTAATATTTTTAATAAAAATAAAACAAAAAATTAAATAAAACATAATTCTTACGTTGAAAAGGTACTTGCATTGTAAAGGTACTTGCGTTGTAAAAGCATGCGTTGTAAAAGCATGCGTTGTAAATACACTTGCGTTGTAAAAGTTTTGTTGTAATGGTAGTGCGTTGTAAAAGTTGCGTTGTAAAGGTTATTCACCAGTGCTGTCCATGGCTCAGGCTCAGAGGGAATCAGGTCCTTTCTGTGTGTTTATACTCCCAGAAGAACCCTTCGTTCAGCATCTAAGAATTTGCTCTCGGTCCCCAGAGTTGTGAAGGTAAAATAGGGAGGTAGAGCTTTTTCCACCTTTGCTCCAAAACTTTGGAACACTCTCCCTCCGGAAATCTCCAGTCAGGCCTCTTTTGTCTCAGGCTTACTAGAGGCCGCGTTTCTGGTGGTCTTAGGGGTCCATTAGGATGGCGTGCGGGCTTTGCCCGCCCACCACCCTAACGGAGAAGAGGACCGCCCGCTAACAGTGCGGGGGTCCCGACATTCGTATTAGGATGCGCCCGCCACACAGGCGGGCGCATCCTGTATGTCTACCATTGCGGCGGGCGGAGCAGGAATCTCCGTCCGCCGCAATGGTAAACGTGCACGTTTTGCTTGGCAACGCGTAACACGACAGGCACCGCGCGGTGCCTGCCATGTTGCACTCTGACATGCGTACCCCCCATGTGCACCCCCCAAGCCACGGACTCCCAGGGGGCCCGCAAGGGGCCCCCGCAGGGAGTCTCCGCATGCCTTTCCGTGGCAGCATTGCCGCCAGGGAAATGCACTGTGTAATGCACATTGTAATATGGCGGGCGGTGTCTACAAGACACCGCCACCATGTTACAGGTTTTCCGCCCCGGCCGCTAGGCGACCGGGGCGGAAAACAGGCGGGCGGTGTTTCCGACCGCTGCGGTCCCCTCCGCCATCGTAATATGGCGGGGGGGGGAATGCAGGGAAGGATGGCGGGCGGATTGCCTCCGCCAGGGTGGCGGTGGCCACCGCTACCCTGGCGGAGGCAATCCGCCCGCCATCCTAATAGGCCCCTTAGTGTTCTTCACTTGGTAGTTTGGACTTTCTGTTTGTTTGTTATCGCGCCTTGATGCCCTCTGGGGCTAAGTTTGCGCGTTATAAAACGCCTTTCATTCATTCAAAGGCGAGACCTATTGGCTATGCCAATGCTTGTTTTTTATGGTGCATGCCTGCAGAGGTAATGGGCCCGTACTCCTCCTAGTGTGAAACATGAACTGCGCAAGGCTCACCATTGTCTCAGGTGAATACTTACAGTTTATTTTTAGGACCGCCACCCTCTGGTGCAATGCCTGCTTTGCACGAGGCTCTGACAGCGCGAAGAGAATGCCAGTTGCAGCGAGAGTTGGAGTACATTGGGTGGTCCCGGGGCACCGCACTCGCAGGGAGGTTAGGGCTGCTTTCAAGCTCATCTCCTTCACAGCAACTTGGCATTTCAGGCAGGACTAGCCTCTGCTGTAATTCTGGTTCCAGCTACCTGTAATGAGAAGCGGCAAGATGTCTCAGGGCAAACATTTGCGCTCCATAAATAAGTCAAATCAAATTCCTAAATGGGTTTACTTGTGAAAATAGGTGAACATCCACCAAACACTGTTCTGTGTGGTCCTTAAACATAAAAAGCACGATCAAGTACATTTTCAAGGAGGAAACACACACAATATTAAATGGGCAGTAGGGCGCTTCAAAAGAAAAATGATATTGCTGCACAAATAAACAAACTTCTACATATGTTAAGTATATGACTGTTTCTATAAAACTACAATTGGCATAGCGGTCAAGGAGTCCTCCCGATGTGAGAATTCAAAAACGTCATATGTTTGCTTCAAAGCTAGAAGTACATGTCTACCTGTTCCCCTTTGCCTTTGGTGAATTAGACCCAAAGATTACAGAAAATAAAACATAAAATAATAATGGCAAGTGTTTGGGCGCCCTCCTGTGGTTGTCTGAAGAACTTGTACTAGTTAAAGCTCCTTAACATTTACTGCATATGGCACATATATGTGTTTTTAGGCTAGCGCATGCGTCTCGCTTGTGAGACACTTGGTAAACAAACTCTTGGCATTGCGTGGCGGGGTGGGGGTATGTGCACGCGCCCGGCTCACATGCACTGTAGGCAATCCGCCTTTGGGTGCACTTCTGAAAGCCCTTACTTTAATCTCGCCAAAGCATCCCTAACGGGATGGCTTAGGCTGAAACCTAAAAATTTGTTAACAATAACAATACCGTGAAGAAAATGCAATGTTAAAACCTGACGTAAATTGCGGTTCTTTTCTTTATTTTAATTTAATTAGTCAATAAAGTTTTTCTACAATACACTACATATCCCACAATGGCCCATAATGGCGAGGAGTGGGTATAAATAGGTGTTATAGACAAAGGACTCACTGACTGTGAGGAAAGCCGTGGGTAGGCTCAGGCACTCTCAGGTGTCCAAGTATCAATACCATACGTTTATTTTCAACAGCTACGCGTTTCGACACACAGAGTATCTTGATCACATATATATATGCATATATATTGGAAGAAAAGAGTTACCCCTCGATTGAGGCGCAGCCCCAGGGTTTGGTGAACTGCTTTTTTATTCATCGTGCAAGTGCAAGACTTCAACAGCCCACTTGGGATTTATTTTTGTATGACTTCCAGTCCCAGAATGCCATTCAGGACTTTAAGTCCCAGAATACCAAGATTACTCACCTGACCGTGATGTTCGTATAAATAAAGGGGAAGATACTGGAAGTCATGTTTTGCAGATGGTCTCTGTGCAACACTCCTTTGATGAAGGGCGTTGGCCCGAAACGCGTCGGAGCAAAAGCAGCAACCGAAAGACTGTCCCTGTGCCCATGGACCCCCTGGGGGTGCACCTCAATCGAGGGGTAACTCTTTTCTTCCAATATTTATGGCCAGCTCAGGTCATGAGGCGCACCGCCGCGTGATGCGGTTCCGTGGCTGTTGTAGCAACAGCTGCCTTTGGAGCAGGAGGTCGGAGCCAATGTGATGTTTGGTAAACTGCTTTTTTAATCATCGTGCAAGTGCAAGACTTCAACAGCCCACTTGGGATTTATTTTTGTATGACTTCCAGTCCCAGAATGCCATTCAGGACTTTAAGTCCCAGAATACCAAGATTACTCACCTGACCGTGATGTTCGTATAAATAAAGGGGAAGATACTGGAAGTCATGTTTTGCTGATGGTCTCTGTGCAACACTCCTTTGATGAAGGGTGTTGGCCCGAAACGCGTCGGAGCAAAAGCAGCAACTGAAAGACTGTCCCTGTGCCCATGGACCCCCTGTGGGTGCGCCTCAATCGAGGGGTAACTCTTTTCTTCCAATATGTATATATTAGTCCATTGTTTACATGAGTAAATTGTTTACATTTTTATATGACTTACAAAATTATGAAGGTATATATAATTAGTACTAAAGTTGTACACCACGAGGCAAAAGCACAAGTATGTTTTCTATGTTCTTTGCTTAAAGCATATCACGTGATGTGCGCACGGTGGGCGGGCAGTTTGAAACTAAGTTTAAAATGCCTCATTTGCTGCTAAAAACTTTGGTGTGAGCAAGAAAACGGCTGTGCTTGAAACGCGTCGCAGCGGAGCAGGGCGTTAATAAAAATACCTTCCTGCCTGATTCATGTGGTCCGTCCCTTCATTTCCTATGTTCGGATGCTGAAGGATTGTTGCTGTCATATATGTATATATATATATATATATATATATATATATATATATATATATATATATATATATATATATATATATATATATATATATATATATATATATATATATATATATATATATATATATATATATATATATATACTACTATTATAAAGAGAGAACACTTTCCTTTGAGCTAGGTAAATTACAAAAGTAATGCACCAATCACTACACCCAATACACCATTTGAAAGGGGAGATGTGGCAGAAGGACATAGGCTATAGATATGTACATCATATACATTAAAAAAGCAAAAATGCTAAAAGTGGTAAAGTAGTCCCTTAGGGGCGTGGTCGTGGCCATGGCCGTCTCAAACAACAAATGTGGGAGTGTACAGGGCGTGCCAAGTGCAAATAACAAACATAGGCCAAGCGAATTCACAACATACTTACATATGCACACATAGAGCGGAAATGCGCTTTCACTGAATTTAGAACGCACAATATGCAGACATAGTGCGGAAATGTGCTTTCAATGAATTTCTAACAAACATTAGCAAATCCGAACACATACAGCGGAAATGCGCTTTCAATGAATTTAAATTAACACATACAGCGCGGTAACACCAATATACAAAAACAGCAGAGGTGCGCGCTATAAGAAATATACACACATTCGTTGCAGTTACCCAGACAACATTGACGCCTTCGCATTAAAAACCGGGCGGGCCTTCCATTGACGAGGAGTGTCAAATGACGCCACACAGGGGGCAGGATTAATCGCATACTACACCAATCACAACGCACTAAAGAAAACACACACACGACTTCGGCTTCCCAAAAAAAAAAGTCTTTAACCATTGGTCATTGACCAACGACGTCACAGGGGGGTAAACACGAACAAAAAAAGCCGACATTTCTTAACGGAGAAACGCAATCGACTGCGCATTCACGAGACTTTCCTCACATCTTGCGGACAAGATAAAACGCTTACAATAAGACATACGAATAACGAAAATAATACAACTGCCCATAATCACTCGAGCACTGCCAGGACTTCACCACACATTTGACAAAACGAAAGGGAAACTTCTTTGAAGGGATACAAAAACGAACACACGGAAAGAGCCTTCGAAAATAAAATAAAACGTTAAACAGGTGACAAAACACTTTCCTCACATCTTGCGGACAACATAAAATGCGGAAAACAATACATACAAATTAAAAAAACAACACAAGTGGGCAAAATCAGTTGAACAGGGCCAGGACTTGCACAGACAACTCTTCTGTGGGGCGGGCGGGGGCCCTGAAGCAGCCTTTTGCTCCCGGTCAACGTCGGGACGGGCTGCTAGTATATATATATATATATATATATATATATATATATATATATATATATATTACCTACTGGCGATAGCCAGTAGGTATATATAGTTAGGATCTTTTCTCTATGGAACTTTTGAAAATTCTATGTCTAATAACTTTGGCGTTTGTGGACGGAATTGGCTGAAATTTTCAGGAAAATGGCACATTTTGTTTCTGAGCAGCCCCTGAAAATTTGGGGGGGTCGTCAAGGGGGGGCCGAGAAAAAAGGGGGGTCCCAAAACGCGTTTTTCCCATTCATTTTTCCATAGGGCGGTTGGCCTCACTTTTAGCTCGAACGGCTGAATGGATTTGCACGAAACTTGGCAAAATTGTAGGGACTGTTAGCCCGATGTGCCTTTGCTAGGTCTCAATATATGTGCTTCAGTGGATTTTGAGAAATTAACGTTTAAAATAAGATATATATCTGTAACAGCGCTCCGGGCAGCGCTCCGGTTCGCGTACTTTTCGCGTAACGGAACTTTGCGATGCGAAGCTGATTGGCTCTCCGGTGTCTGTCAACATTCTAAACAGTCCGGAGCGGCCGCCATCTTGTCTCTCGGTAGGATCGAGAGACAAGAGGAGGCCAAAACAAACGGGGAAATGAAGGAAAGGGGGCAAGGTAGACCCCTTCTGACCCCCAAGGATTGATGAGGGGGATATTATAGAGCCACGCGGGGCCAAAAAAAAAATAAAAAATTCCGATTTTTTCGCCGTAGAGACGCGTCTTGGGACGCGAACCGGGCAGCTAACCGGGCAGCTAACCGGGAAGCTAACCGGCAGTGTAACGGGAGTCTGAGGAGTAGCTGATTGGCTGTCAACATTGTAAACAGTCCGGAGCGGCCGCCATCTTGTCTCTCGGTAGGATCGAGAGACAAGAGGAGGCCAAAACAAAGGGGGAAATGAAGGAAAGAGGGCAAGGTAGACCCCTTCTGACCCCCTAGGATTGATGAGGGGGATATTATAAAGCCACGCGGGGCCAAAAAAAAAAAAAAAAAATCCGATTTTTTCGCCGTAGAGACGCGTCTTGGTACGCGAACCGGGCAGCTAACCGGGCAGCTAACCGGGAAGCTAACAGGCAGTGTAACGGGAGTCTGAGGAGAAGCTGATTGGCTGTTATCATTGTAAACAGTCTGGAGCGGCCGCCATCTTGTCTCTCTGTGGGATCGAGAGACAAGAGGTGGAAAAAAAAAAGGTGTAAATGAATGAAAGGGGTAAGGCAGACCCCTCCTGAACTGCTAGGATTGATGAGGGGGCTATTAAAGTTCCCTGCGGGGCAAAAGAAAAAAAAATTGCGATTTTTCGCGGTAAAGGTGCTTCCTGGTACGTTAATCGGGCAGCTAACCGGCAGCGTAACGGGAGTCCGACATATTGTGTTTTTTGAACGTTTGTGATATGTGCACGTGTGGATTTTGTCTAATTAAGGTTAAAAAAAATATATATATCTTTAAGCGTGTTCTGGCGTGCTTACGTTTTGGGTTTGGTTTGCGCTGCAGAGACGATACGTCACGGTTATGCGATGCATCATGAGGCGTCTCACGGGCTACGTGATACGTCACTTAATAAAGAATATATTTTACAGCTATAGATATTAGCTTTTAAAAAACCAATGAAATTCACAGAAAAAACCATAGGTTATAGACCATATATAGTTAGGAATTTGCATTTACAAAACCTTGAAAATTCAATGAAAAAACCATAGGTTATAGACCATATATAGTTAGGGATTAGCATTTAAAAAACCTTATTTTATTTGCACAAAACCATTGAAATTCCATATATAGTTAGTTGCACTAACTATATATCGCGGACCCGCAATCCACTGCTAATGATGTCACATATTACATCATTCATGACATGGTCAGTGACATCACTGATGACATCACTGATGACATCTCAAATGACATCACTGATGACATCACTGATGACATCTCAAATGACATCACTGATGACATCACTGACATCTCATTTGACATTACTGATTACATCACTGATGATATCATTTATGTGATAATACATCTTCAGACTCTAATATAACCTTAGATGCACTCAGTGTAAACAGGCACTCACAGACTGTCACACATCCATGGAGTTACTCACACACCTAGTCAGTCATGCAAAGAATCAATCACATCTCCATTTCCTCAACTATACAGTTATACACACCTTACTTATTCAAACATATACTAATACATATTTACTCTCTTATACAATCACTGAGACATTGGAACACATATAGGATTTTGGGAAGGATCGACATCTTAACGGCGTTGAGCCTACCCAACCACAACAACATCAGAGGCTTCCATCTTCGTAGGTCCTTTAGGACCGCTTTACGGCATTCCCGCCAGTTCACCGATGACCATGCGTCCAGACAGGGGGTCAGAAAGAGGCCCAGATATCGGATATGGCGTTTGGCCCACTGGTAGGGCGCAGCTTCCTTCAAAGAGGGCAACTCCTCTGCCGGTATGGTGAGGTTGAGGGCCCAAGACTTGGAATGGTTGATCTTAAGGCCAGAGGCCTCCTCATAAAGGCAGAGCACCCTATGTAGGGCCGGAAGAGACTCCCGGGGACGCGTAAGGGTAAGGATCAGGTCATCAGCAAACAATGCCACCTTGTTATCCTGACCACCATGAACAACTCCGCAGATGTCCAGTTCTCGGCGTATCATCTCCGCAAGGGGTTCCACTGAGAGAGCAAATAGCAGGGGTGAAAGGGGGCATCCCTGCCTCGTGCCCCTGTAAATGGCTAGCAATAGTGTTAGGCGGCCGTTGACCCAGATCCTGGCCTGTGGCCCTATATACGGGGCCATGA
The DNA here is from genome assembly GCF_964263255.1 of Lissotriton vulgaris. Taxonomy (NCBI): domain Eukaryota; kingdom Metazoa; phylum Chordata; class Amphibia; order Caudata; family Salamandridae; genus Lissotriton; species Lissotriton vulgaris. The sequence goes on from NC_141693.1 coordinate 1,902,104,020, forward strand.
TCCTTGTAATCATCTTCGGCCCCAGACCAAATTTGATGAGTATCGCCCTAAGGAAGGTCCAGTCCACCCGGTCGACCGCCTTCTCAGCGTCCAGCGATAGAAGGCAGGCCGGATTTTCCAGTGGTGCACCTTCCCCACGAGGTGTGCAAGCTTGCACACATTATCCGCTCCCTGTCGGTCACGGATGAATCCGGCCTGATCAGGGTCCACAACCCAAGGCATATAAGGGTCTATGCGCTTGGCGAGGAGTTTGGTATAAATTTTAAGATCAGTGTTCAATAAAGCAATAGGTCGGTAGGATGCACACATCGCGGGGTCTTTGCCGCGTTTCGGGATCAGCGAAATCTCCGCCATGCCCATGTCGGGGGACCTTCCCTCGTTGTCGGTAAAGAGTTAAACAGCCTCAAGAGATAGGGTTGGAGCTGGGCCTGGAATGTGCGATAGAAGGACAGGGGCAGGCCATCCAGCCCTGGTGTTTTCCCCAAAGGGAGATCTCTAATTTCCGCCATGACCTCCTCCCTAATTATAGAGTCCTCCAGTTCCGCCGCGCACACCGGAGGCATTGGAGCACCCTCATAGTTATCAAGGACAGCCGCGATTGCGTCCGCCAAGGTGGGCTCTCTCCGGTACAAGGTGGTGTAGTAGTCCATAAAGGCGTCTTGTTTAGCCCTCTCTGAAACAGCCCTGAACCCATTTGGGAGCTGGACACTAGCTATGTGGGCCTTGGCCGCCCGTGCCCTCAGCCTCCTCACCAGCAATCGCCCTACCTTGTCCCCTCCCTCAAGATACCTCTGCTTCTGTGCCAGCAGAGCGTGTTCTGCCTTGTTGGTGCGTAAAGCCAAAGCTGCCCGCTAAGTTTAGCCAGCCTCCTTCTGGACTCTACCGACGAACGTTCCAGATCCTGCATCTTGGCATTCTTAATGTCCTTCGTCAGGCCAACTTCCAATTTACAGGCTTCACGCCTCCACGCTATTGTCAGGGAAGTGATGTGTCCCCGGATCGTGGCCTTGAAAGCGTCCCAATCTACAGGAAAGGGCATCTCCGGGATGTAATTACAGGCAAAGTAGGAGTCTATGGCCTCCCGAATGCTTTCAACATCCGAGGCATCTCGGAGGATGCTCGGTGGAATATACCAACGTGCCTCTAGGGTGGGGCATGAGGTCGGGTCCTGTAGGAGCAGCTCAACATGAGCATGATCAGACAGCGATATGTACGATATGGAGGCTCCCAACGTATCTCGTAATAGATCAAGCGAGGTAAATAGAAAATCTATTCGAGAACATGACCGGTGAGCATGTGAGTAAAATGATTAATCCCTTAGTGGAGAAGTGTGGCTCACTGGTTAGAGGAGGCAGACCTGGAAGCAGAGATCAGCCCGGGACCAGGGTTCAATTCCCGGCTCGGCGGGGTCTTGAGTCCTAAAATGTCCATGGACTCGACAATTCTCGCTCCGGTGCCTACTCGATTCACGGGTTCACACTCTGCGACTCTGGGCAAAGCTTGCTTAATCTCCACAACGGACCCTCGCTTGGCCCCTCGGATGCCTGGCTTTCACCTTGCGGATACCCTGCCGGGGTTATCTCACAGGGGAATACCAGGACGGGTTCCCTAAGCAAGCGCTTAGAAACCACTCGGTGATTTGCGCTATATAAATTCCTGTACATTTACATTTACTTAGCTCCGGGCAGTGGTAGCGCCACACATCGATTAACCCTAGGTCCGTGATCTGTGTGCGTAACGCAGAGGACATAGCCCCGGTTCCGCTGAACGTGGCATCACTACGGTCCATGTCCGGGTCCCAGACTAAATTGAAGTCCCCTCCCAGTATACCCCACAAGGAATCTGTTCCCGCAAAAGCGTCTGGAGATATCTGTCCTGCATCTGATTGGGCGCGTATGCATTACATAGGGTAAACTGGCGCCTTCCCATCTGTGCCTTAACTTTGAGAAAACGCCCATCCCCTCCTCTAAGGGGCTTTGTGTCTCCCCGCCTGAAGCCAGCTCTGCACAATATGGCTATACCCGCCGTTTTAGTGTCAGCAGCAGCCCAAAACTGGACAGGATACTTGGGATGTGCCATGCGCTTCGTATCTGCTTGCAGCAAGTGTGTTTCCTGGAGGAATATGATGTCAGGGTGTTTCTGGAGAAGGTAACGCCATACCTGCGTACGCTTGTTAGGGGAGTTCAAACCCTTAACGTTGAGCGTCAAGACCTTTAGAGGCCTAGGGACATTCACAGCCATTGCACGCAGCAATCAGAGTTTGCCCATGTTCCCCACTCCCGCCTCTCACTGGAGGGCAAAGAATGAAGGGGCGCCCCCCCCGTCCCGCCCAGGAGATTGCAGCCACCCGGTCCCCCACCCCATTGCACACGAATAGGAGAAGCGAAAGAAGAAAGAGGGCCAGAGAAGAGATATAGAGGGAGGAGAGTAGGAGAAGCTCCAAAGGGGGCCGAGCAGGCCTTTCAACAAAAAAGGTCAACAAAGGCCAACAGGGCCATAGTGTACTGTCCCGGTCACCGGGCATCCTCTACCCAAGGGTTCAGACGCACTCAGAGATGTCACTCCCTAGGGGACAGTGTGGGGGGGGTACCTACAGAGATCTCAGGAGTTAACAACCCTAGAGCCCCAGCACCCCTACCGCCCAATCTGGAGCTAGGGGGTAGTATGAGTTTGCATAGCCCAGAAGAACGTAACTTCGTCCATGTGATGACCACAAGGAGCAGCCCATGTAAAGCGTCCAGGTTGGAGTCCCCGTGGGCTTCGGGGGGTGGTTGATAACCGTACGGGAAAGGGCTTCCCGTTGTTTTCTGTAGTGTGGCAGAGTCCTCGGTGAGGAATGCCTGTGAGTGGCAGAGGACGCCCGGTGGTTGCATGGGAAAAGGCTCAGCTTCATCCTTCGCAGCGTTGCTAAATGCCATGTATCAAGAGAACTCAGAATCCAGCACCCCATCCTGCGTATGATGTAGAGGCGTGCCATCCCTGCAGGGTTCAAAGACACGTCTGGCCATCTCCATCAGATCCAGGGGGCCAGGGGCGACGTCCATAGTGGCATAGCCGTGAAGGCACTACTCCCCACTGATCACTGTTTCACGGGGTGGGCGGATGCCACGGCGTTCCCTCGCGCTCTCCTTCAAGGCATCGGATGTGTGTTATGATGTCTTGCTTGGCCTGCGAGGCGGACCTCTCATCCAACGGGGGGAGCGGCGTCGATGCTGCACGGTGGCCCACGCCAGGCGGGCTGGGACTCTCTCCTGACGCCGTGGCCGAGAGGGGCTGTGCGCCGGCGACTCCGGCAGCTTAAGTAGTTGTGCCGCTTCCCGGTAGATCTCACGAGCCTGCGTTTATCCTCCCAGTGAAAGATAAGGGTGAATGGGTGGCCCCATTGGTAGGAGATGTTAAGGGCCCATAACTTCTCCGTCACCGGTCTGAAAGCCCTCCTTCTGCGCAAGGTGTTGGGTGCCAGGTCCTGGAAGATTTGGATCTTGTGGCCGTTGTAGCTAAGATCTGGTTTGTCCCTCGCCGCTTTCAAAATAGCCTCTTTCTCAGTAAAGAAATGCACTTGCGTCAGAATGTCCGGGAGTAAGCCCGATCTTCCTGCGGAGACCCGATGGGCACGGTCCAAGGCCGGCGGAGAGGCATCCTCCTCCCCCCAGACCTCGTGAAGTAGATGCGCTACGTAGGTCATGATGTCTTTTTCCTCCGCTTCAAGAAGAACCCCCAGAATGCGAAGGTTGTTCCGACGGCGTCTGTTTTTAAGGTTCTCCTGCTTAACTTACAGCTCTATGTTTTGTTCCTCCAGCGCCACCAGATGTTGCCACAGCTGTTCTTGGTCCTCCGTACGTGCATCCACTATTTTCTCAAGCCCGTCGACCCTGTCTCCCAGATCAGTGACCTCCTTCCTCAGTTCCTTGATGCAAGAGTGCACCTCGGAGCGTAGGGAGCCGATCTCCGTCTTGAGCTCAGACATGAAGGAGGCCATGAAGGCCTGGGTCACCGGCGGCGAGTCCTCCGTGGCCTGCGAGGATCCCTCAGTAGGCGCTGTCGCTCCAGTCTTGCCCCACCTGGCTACCACCGAGTTGTCCCTGGACGACGCCGCCGAATCCGCCATGCCCCTTCTGGATTGCGTCATTGCCAGGTCTGTGGCTGAAGTCAGTCAGTGCGTCTCGTGCTAATCAGTTAGGGCGCACCCCAGTGGGGAACGGGGGCGAGGGCAAGGAAGAAGGGGGGGACCGCACCAGCCCGTGTCTTTACCTACAGCTCAGATCAGAGCACAGCTCTCCCACTCCAATGTTCCAGACCCAACCCAGACCAGAACAGTCACACCGCCCTAGAAGGTTTCCCCCCCTCTCTGCCGCACTAAATTCCAGGCCGCAAATTACAGTCACAAAATGGCGGCCCCAGCGTCCTGGGATGTTCGCCCAAGTGACCCCAGCCCCCCAGAAACACCTGCACAGGGGTCCCTTACCACAGCGCAAATGGTGTCCACTGAGGTCCGCTCCTCCACAACAGTGTCCTCAGGCCTCAGTCTCCAGGCGGTGAGTGACGGCAATGAACGGGTCCCCCAGTCTCTCGGACCCCACAGGACCTGCCAAGCGATGGCGGCTCGAGCAGCAGGAGCTGTAGACCCCCCAGCCCCCCACAGATCAGCGCTAGACAATGCACGGGAGGAACACAGTGGGAATCTGACCACTAGGAGAGGCCCCGGGGCCCAAGGTGATGGTCAAGCCGCCATGCAAGGGGATCAGGGGGGAGAGTCCCAGGGGGTAGCAGCACGTAAGTCCAGGATCCCCTGTCGCTAGTCAGTGTACTGCGCCCAGCAATGGTTCCGACCCCCACCACGCTGCACCCGCAGCCAGGAAGAGCCCCACCTCTGCCACTGCAGGACCGGGCCCACACTGCACCTCTTGCCTCTCGCCCGGGGGGCCTCCACCAGTCCAGCTCACCTCGCTGGTCACCTCAGTGCCGACTCCCAGGGCTCCCATCAATCGCCGTCCACCAGGCCCTCGCCGCTTCTTCTGCCTCACTTTACTGAGAAAGAGGCTATTTTGAAAGCGGCGAGGGACAAACCAGATCTTAGCTACAACGGCCACAAGATCCAAATCTTCCAGGACCTGGCACCCAACACCTTGCGCAGAAGTAGGGCTTTCAGACCGGTGACGGAGAAGTTATGGGCCCTTAACATCTCCTACCAATGGGGCCACCCATTCGCCCTTATCTTTCACTGGGAGGATAAATGCAGGCTCGTGAGATCTACCGGGAAGCGGCACAACTACTTAAGCTGCCGGCGGAGAGGCATCCTCCTCCCCCCAGACCTAGTGAAGTAGTTGTGCTACGTAGGTCATGATGTATTTTTCCTCCGCTTCAAGAAGAACCCCCAGAATGCGAAGGTTGTTCCGACGGCGTCTGTTTTTAAGGTTCTCCTGCTGAACTTGCAGCTCTATGTTTTGTTCCTCCAGCGCCACCAGATGTTGCCACAGCTGTTCTTGGTCCTCCGTACGTGCATCCACTATTTTCTCAAGCCCGTCGACCCTGCCTCCCAGATCAGTGACCTCCTTCCTCAGTTCCTTGATGCAAGAGTGCACCTCGGAGCGTAGGGAGCCTATCTCCGTCTTGAGCTCAGACATGAAGGAGGCCATGAAGGCCTGGGTCACCGGCGGCGAGTCCTCCGTGGCCTGCGAGGATCCCTCAGTAGGCGCTGTCGCTCCAGTCTTGCCCCACCTGGCTACCACCGAGTTGTCCCTGGACGTCGCCGCCGAATCCGCCATGCCCCTCCTGGATCGCGTCATTGCCAGGTCTGTGGCTGAAGTCAGTCAGTGCGTCTCGTGCTAATCAGTTAGGGCGCACCCCAGTGGGGAACGGGGGCGAGGGCAAGGAAGAAGGGGGGGACCGCACCAGCCCGTGTCTTTACCTACAGCTCAGATCAGAGCACAGCTCTCCCACTCCAATGTACCAGACCCAACCCAGACCAGAACAGTCACACCGCCCTAGAAGGTTTCCCCCCCTCTCTGCCGCGCTAAATTCCAGGCCGCAAATTACAGTCACAAAATGGCGGCCCCAGCGTCCTGGGATGTTCGCTCAAGTGACCCCAGCCCCCCAGAAACACCTGCACAGGGGTCCCTTACCACAGCGCAAATGGTGTCCACTGAGGTCCGCTCCTCCACAACAGTGTCCTCAGGCCTCAGTCTCCAGGCGGTGAGTGGCGGCAATGAACGGGTCCCCCAGTCTCTCGGACCCCACAGGACCTGCCAAGCGATGGCGGCTCGAGCAGCAGGAGCTGTAGACCCCTGAGCCCCCCACAGATCAGCGCTAGACAATGCGCGGGAGGCACACAGTGGGAATCTGACCGCTAGGAGAGGCCCCGGGGCCCAAGGTGATGGTCAAGCCGCCATGCAAGGGGATCAGGGGGTAGAGTCCCAGGGGGTAGCAGCACGTAAGTCCAGGATCCCCTGTCGCTAGTCAGTGTACTGCGCCCAGCAATGGTTCCGACCCCCACCACGCTGCACCCGCAGCCAGGAAGAGCCCCACCTCTGCAACTGCAGGACCGGGCCCACACTGCACCTCTTGCCTCTCACCCGGGGGGCCTCCAACAGTCCACCTCACCTAGCTGGTCACCTCAGTGCCGACTCCCAGGGCTCCCATCAATCGCCGTCCACCAGGCCCTCGCCGCCTCTTCTGCCTCACTCCTGGGGCCTCAGCACCCCGCATCGGGTCTTCGTGGGCCCGTCGCTCCCTTAGGGCCGGGTGCTGTGCTCAGCACTAGCGATACAAAAAGGGGATGATGCACCAGGGCGGCCTCCCTGGCCCCGGCGTCTCCGCTCATCACTCCGCCCCGTTCCACACACAGGGGAGCCCAATCGGAACTCCGGGCAGCCCCCAGGGCACGGGTCCGCTGCGCAGCTGAGGGCACAAAATGGAGGGTACAGCCACTCTCCGGGGCGCGGGCAGCCACCGCCAGCCCGCGTTGAGGTGGGGTAGTGGCTCGTCCCGCGGCACATATGCTGTGGCCCCCAGGGAGTTCGCAGGCAGCACAGCCGGACACAGCCGCTCACTGGAGGCCACCTGCTGTCTCGCGGCTCCTCTAGACCGCATCGAACCCCGCGTCTCTCGTCCGGGTGCCCAGCCCCACCGGGCCTTGCCTGCGCCTCCGCCGGCGTATCTCCGCTCCGGTGTTCTCTGTCACCCGTACGGGCCCGGCCCTCAGCCCGCAGGCAGTTCACAGGCGGGGCTAGGTAGCTGTCCCCGGCAGACTCCACAAAATGGCGGGTGTGACCGCTCTTGGAGGCACCGGCAGTCACCGCCAGCTCACAGGGCAGTTTCACCAGCAGTTCGCCTCACTCCACAGGCGCCCCCACTCTCTGGCAGCCCCCACCGTTCTCGATGTCACAGCTCAGCACCCCAACTCCGCCAAAGATAGCTAACACAGGCGGCGGGGCACCGGAGCTCATGGAAGGCACGTCTTATCGCATTGCCGCCAAAGCCACGCCCCCCATAAATATTTATTTTCAACTTAAACATAGCATACGCGTTTTTACTGTTTTGTGGGGGAGGCAGGGGGGGTTAACTCAACTGTACGTTTGTTTTCCTGAAACTTAACTGGCTGGTTGATTCAAATTGTCTAATCGCCCAAATTTCTACAAAAGTGTCACTGACAGAGTTAGTGAATTCCATTGTCCTACTACTTTACTAGTACAACCGTCAGTCTCTCCTCTCCTCCTACTCTATTATTCTTTCTCCCCCAAAATGCTTATCTTACCTGTGATTCGTGTTTGAGAATAGGGCTAGGCACAGGGCTGTCTACATGGCAAATGGCGATTAAGGTTGGCTCTGAAATCCTGGACGGATGAAATGTCATCGTTGTGGTGGTAGTAGTAGTGGTACACACAGGCAGTAGCAGCATGTGAAAAAAAGGTAATGAAACATTGAGTGGCCTGAGAGTAGCATTAGAACAGTACGATAGATACAGTGCCATAAATTGTACCCTAAGCAATGCTAAAGTATTCAAAATATAAGTACTAGTTGAGTGAAGTATGGCTACTACAAGAAATAGTACTGAAGGTCAAGGATACAGCAGCGTAAACATTTGTCACGTGTAGGAGGAGGATGTTGTTGATGATCAATCCACTTGATGGCGCACATGAAATTCTGCTTTGATTTGCAAATACTCATGGGTGTGTGTCAACTTGAGAATAAGAATAAGAATATATCCTCAGATTCCTTCACCAGCCTTGACATTTATTTTCTGTTGCTTTGACCTATCCTCCCCAGCAAGTGTGTGGAATTATTGTTGTAGGGTTTGAAAATTGGATGGAAATGGGTTTTTTTAAAAATGTTTTGTGGAGAGAGGAAAAAAACACAGCATGGACAAACAAAAAATGAAGAAAAACAAATCTTTGGATACGAAGAAGATATCCATAAATCTTTTAAGGGACATAAAGGAAGTGCACTACTGCATGCATGAAGTTGTTTGCTAAATGGATGGTTAGGTTACTGAAAGTAGTACTTACTACAACTTACTAACTATCAAGAAACAATTTGACAGTACAGGGCTGCAGTAATTACGCAATTTCACTTGCCTAACTGCCTTCAGAGAGAATAAACACTTATTAGAACATTAAATTAGTTTTAAAAATAGCAAAGAAAGGTATCAAATAGCTGGAGGGATGAATTTGAAGCAGAGAGCAAACAAACGCACAGAGTCACACTCATAGAAGTTCGCAACAATAACATTATTTAAAAGATAAGGAGAAGTGAAGAGGATACTGTAACTGTATGTTGTAGTTGTCCTGTTCAATTTGGGAAGTTACATGCATCCAGCCATTCCTCTTATTCGCGTTACTCCTCCATTCCATCTGATGCTCCGTTGATCAATCTCGGTGAGCCGACACACTATCCACTGCCTGCCTGGCGGATGCGGAATTGCAGATTGCTACTGGTAAGCCTGAGTTAATGTTTTTCCCATCGCAACAGGGTAAAAGCCGGCCTGTAATTGTTGAGGAAAAACAGGAAGTGATATTAAAAAAACACCACGGAGAAAAAATATAAGGTACGGTGTGTAGTGCAAAAATAAAATTTTCAGTTTCAGAGGCAACAGTATTTCATACAACAAGCATCATGTCTAAAGTGCGAACTCTCAGTCTCCTTTTCAAGGATAGTAATATAATTAGCACACATCAGGCCAGGGCCATGCATACGGTCAAGGCAGGTACCACTGAGTGAACCAACCTGATGCTGCATACCGCTTTGACACTGACAGACAAAGCATATCTAATTGTATGTTGCAAGCCACATACCCGCAATTTTACATGAACCGCTGTCTGGACTCTGACATAACAGGCATAACACTACACTGGCTCGACCACTCAATACCACGACTAGGCAGACATGTAGTTCTGCTGTGGTTGTTGTTGACTTGTTTACCTGTTTGCCACTCACGAAATGTCGATAGTTCTTCCGTAAACCAACGATGATGATCGGCATCCATCCCAATGAGTGACTGTAAAGAATAAAGATATTAGTGATAAAGTGTCAGCTTGGGCTCCTATCGTTCCATCTCCAGGGAGCTCACTAAGGGGGTTCCACAGGGCTCATGCCAAAGCCCCACATTATTTAATGTGTATGTGGCTCCCCTTGCTGACATGGTGAGACCATATGGGTTTACCCCTGTGTCGTATGCTGATGACACCCAGCTCTTGTTCCCTTTCCAGACTTTAACCCCAGAAATCAAGAACTCTTTTGCTGAGGGCATGAGAGCGGTATCTCACTGGATGGCTTCCAATTGCCTCCAGTGTAACGTGGGCAAGACAGAAGTCATGCTATTTGGGAAAGCAAAACTCCTATGGTCACCAGACTGGTGGCCTCTGGAGTTAGGACCTATTCCTTGCCCAAAACAATCAGTCAAGAACCTGGGAGTCCGATTGGACCAGAATCTGGTTTTAAAAGAACATGTGAATCTGGTGACTAGATCCTGCTTCCGGACAATTGGTCTCCTAAGAAGGGTTTTTCCCTTTCTATCAGACGTTTACAGAAAGACTTTAGTCTAGGCACTTGTAATAAATCGGTTGGATTACTGCAATGGCCTCCTTATTTCGGCGAATGAACATGTAATCAACCGACTCCAAGTGGCCCAAAACACTGTGGGAAGACTGGTTCTTAATGTCCCTTCGAGAACACCATCTAGGCCCCTTTTGGAAGAGCTTCACTGGTTGCCTGTATGCCAGCGAATCAAATTTAAAATTTGCTGTATCATTCATAAGAGTCTTTTCGGATCAGGCCCCCACTATTTGACTCAAAAATTTCAAATTCACACATCTGAACGCCTTCTGCGCTCCAACAGTCAACTTCTAATAAAAATTCCATTCATTAGGAAGGCAAGGCAGGGTGGCCGTGCACTCTCTTATGTAGGGCCTTTCCTCTGGAACAAACTCCCTGTGGCCATATGACATAACACCAACCTTCTCTCCTTTAGGAAGGCACTTATAACTTACCTCTTTCGGGAGGCTTAGACTCCCATCTGCCTGCACCTAAGGCACTGTTATTTTTTACATCTACAGCAAGTTAAGCGCGGAGATACCCCTTCGGGGGTCGAGTCCAGCGCTATAGAAGCAAATAAAATAAAAATAAATAAATAAATAAATTATGTAACTTTGATCATCAAGACTCATCATCATCATGGTATATTGGCAAACTCAATGATGTTCATGCAGGCACAGTCTACACACAGTAAGTCCAAGGACATTTTCCATATTAAAGAATGCAACGTAGTGGCCCCTGCAGTACAAGTATAATTTGAATTGAACAAGGTAAAAACAGAGTAGAGTTGAGTTAGATTTAGTGGGTAAAAGTAAAAGATTAAATAATAACAGAACACATATGATTCATTTCATGCACAACAAACAAACAGCAATTGCTTTCAAAAGAGCCAGACAGCCAGTGTTGTCCAATGCAGTGCATGCCATCTCATCATTATTATTCATTATCTGTTCCACTTTTTGTACGCATCTTCTACTTAAAGTTAAGCCCCACAGGCCAGCCTCTCGTGTCAATTTCCGAAGTAACAGTCAGCATTAGCAATCAGCATATAGTCAGTAATTAAAGTCCCACTTCTTTTGAGGGGACTCGTCTACGAAGCAACAGTTTCTTCATTCTGCGTAATCCAGCCATCTGCCGTGAGGGAAATGGATAGGGGGAGTCTGGAGGAGGAGGATAGAGGAGCATGACTGGTTTGTGAAATTATGAACTTCAGGAATGCAGACAGCGGCACCTTCAATAAGGAAATAAGACGAAGACAGTGCTGGTGATGGATTTGTTGTGATTAGAGTTTTCTTGTGGTAAAAGTTGCAAAACAAAGACATACAGGAATAAAACGTGAATAAGGACAAAAAAAGGAAGTCAGTATTTCAGACCTAGGTGTCAGAGATAAATAGAGCTTGTCCTCAAACTCTGTGACTTGCAACGGGAGTAGGTCAGCTAACAGAGAAGAACTTCCGCCACCTAAGTCGGTGTCCTCCTCTTCTTCCTGTGTAGATTCGCGTATTTTGTAATCTGGTGATATGAAGTGCTGATTCATCTTGATAACATTTTTGGGTAAGAGGCGGGTCCTTTTTGAAGTTACAATGGCACCAGCACCACTGAAAGCACGTTCAGAAGATACGCTTGCGAATGGGCAAGACAAATAATTTAGAGCCAGCTTGGTGATCAGTGGCCATTGACCCCCTTTCCCAAACTAATACAGCAATGGGTTGTGATCAATGTAGACCTCCGTTGGGTCATCCAGATAGGCCTCCACCATCCACTCAAGGCCATCCAGGGATTCCAGGGGTGCTCCACTTTGCGTACCATCTGTGGCCTTTGCATCAGCACTGGAACAAGCAAACCCTTGATGAGTTATCCAATCAGCTTCCGACAATATTATGGCTGGGCCTGGTGCAGGTGAGGAGGATGATGATGATGCGGTTGCTGCTGTCGGTACCGGCTCTGAGGGAAAGTGACTGCCTTCGGCCACAGAATTAGACCTTGACGCCGGATGGCCTGAAGTAGTACTTGTGGCATTTTGTTCAATTTCCTGCCGCTCTTTTTCAAACCGAGTGGCTGACAGAGCTAGTCAATGTTTGTACTTTGAAACACCTGCTTCTTTAAAAGGAATGAATCTATTGCTGGCCACTGCCTTTTTGTACCGTGGATCCAGAATAGTGGCACAAATGTAATGTTGTTCTGAATGTATTGCTTTAATCTATTTGCATTGTCAAGTAGGTGGGTTAATAAGCTCTCCTCCAAATGATATGCGTCTTGCTTGTCAGTATCATCTTTGAACGTTGAAGACACCACCTTCAGTTGGTGCTCTAGCATGCGCAACAATGGAATAGCTTTGCCCAAAGTACAGTCCTCCCTGCTGACTTCACACGTGAAGACCTCAAAAGGACGAAGCATGTCTGTCAGGCTTTTAACTAGGTCCCATTCCTCCACCTCTAGCCTCATGTCTTTCATAGAAGAACCCAGTGCAGGGACATACTCATTGATTACCAAGCACTGCTCAAACAGATGCTCAAGCATGTAGAAGGTTGAGTTCCAACGTGTTGCCACCTCCTGGATGAGTCCTTTGACTGGCACTCAACAGTCACGTTGAATGATCCCCAGCTGCTTCCGTGCCTTAAAAGAATGGTTGAAATGTGTGCAGATTCTTCGGCAGGTGGTCAGTAACTTGCTGACTATGTTTTCTTTTTTCAAGAAATCTTGAACAACAATGTTAATACTGTGCGCCAAACACGGCACTCTGAAATAGCCACCATTATTCATGGCCTTAACTATATTATTGCCATTATCCGTGGAAACATAACCAATCATGCGCTTTCTTGGCACCAGCCATTCAAAGACCTTACTGTTAAAGTCCTCCAAAATGTTTATGGAAGTATGAGATTTCTCCATGGCAAACATGGCTACTGTTGCATGTTTCCGAGTAGCTTGAAAAATTGTGTCACAGTCAACACCTGCAGATAGCTTCTCTCTAACCCCTGCAAAAGAGACCCATGTAATTAAGGGCTTGGCAACTGGTCCACATGTCTGTTGTCAGGTGGATAGTGTGAACAGCACTCTTCTGCAAAGCTTCCCCAATCACCTCCAGCTCATCTTGATGTAGTGCTGGAACCGCAACTCTGGCAAAATAGGACCGGCTAGGAACCTTCCATTTAGGGCAGACTGTTGCCACAAATTCTCGAAAACCCACCCCTTCCACGAAAGAAAAAGGGTGAAGGTCCAGCGCATTCTTAAACAAGGAAAGGATATGATGTGAGTATGACGTCTCACACTCCAGAATTCCTCGTGGACTCAACAATGATCTTGTGAGTATGGAGGACAAAGCCTCACCCCACCTGGCAACGGCTCTGAAGACCGTCAGAGGTACTCACATCATATCCTTTCCTTGTTTAAGAAACTTTGGGTTTATTGAAACAGCAGTCGCTTTATCATTTATAGAGGTCCTGATGAAAGCACATGGTTTATTTTTTACCGTCGAGTGCTGAAACATGATGACCACTTCTGTTTAGGACAGCCATTTGTTAAAACTGGTCCTTTAGTTCTGTTTTTAACCTTTGATCGTGACAGACACTAATAAAATTCATAGTCTGCTCACGCATCAATTTTATATTCTTCACTTCACGCTTACACTGCACTTTCATATTTGTCCCATACACTCCATTATTTACATTCTGCTCATCTTGGTAACCATACCTTTTCGACATCCTATAGCTCCCCTCTGATATTTATGGAGCAAGAATGTCGGTTTTTACAAAAGGATACCCAAATGATGAAGCTAATCACCAGGCTTGGTGAGTGATGGGAATCCAAACACATAAACTTTATGTTATATTTATTTTTTTTAATCTTGGGCTTTGTTGAGTATTTCCCTTCTTTCTCTACTCTTTAGACGCTGGTATATATTTTGTATTTATATATTGGTTACCACAACAGCTGTAAAGTGTGCAGGCTAGCCAAATTGGATACATGCAAGTCATACTAAAAGAGTGACTGAACCTGACAAAGTAGAGGCTGAAGGTTGTACAGCTGAAGGATCACAGACAATAGATCCTGAAGTAGCTGATGAAGAACGTCCTAGCACCAGTCAGGATGTTTGATTTCCAGTAGTGGATACACCAAAAGACTTTGTGAGAACAAGAAGTCAAATCCATTTGGAAAGTCAGAGTGATAGTGAGGATGAGACAGGATTAGAAGAACGTACTCGGATTACAGAAACTAAAACTAACAACAAATCTGAGGTGGACCAGATAAGGAAAGAGCAAAATACTCAGTCAGAAGACAGAAACATCAATGAGTCTGAGGAGGGACAGATAGGCATTAGAGAAAACGTTCAGGCAGAAGACAATCAAGGCATTATAAGACCTGAGTAGGACCAGACAGATAAAGAAAAACAAGTTCAGGAAGAAGAAAAAGAGAATCAAAGCCAAATCAAACTAAATCCTGAACAGGGTCAGTTTAGAAAAGAAGAATACATCCAGGCAGAAACAGCAAATGTAATAAGCCCTGGACAAGGTCAGATAGAGAGGAGTGAAGAAGACGAAAATAATCAAGTTGTGCCAAAATTTATGAAAATAAAAGAGCTTTTGGAGAAACTGAAAGCACAGTGCCAACTAAAAGACTAAGGAAAGGTGATACTTTGCCAAGTGTTATCAAAAGACTGAGACACCAACTTAAAACAATACTGAGGAACCTGACCAAGTAAATGAGGTAATAAGTCAGTTTGGACCTTCGACAGAAATTACAAGAAGGAGGAGTCCAAGATTGAAAAGACTGAATAATAAATTCAAGGATCCTGAATGGACATATATGATTCTCGAAGATTTTAAAAATCTTGAAATAAATGGAGAAAATGATAAAGAGCTGAATGATAATCAGATTGACGAGGAAGTGAGTCCAACTTGAAAGTAACACCTCAGGTTGTATTTTGAACTACAGTTACAAAGAGGGGAGAAAATGTCCTTAGTTTGAAATGGCTGATAAAAGAGCTGCTGGAAAACAGAAACAAAACTGTATAAAGAAATGTTGTAGAATTTGCAAATGTAGTGTATTTTTAGTACTTATAACATGGTTAGGACTGACAATAGCCATACCTTATCTAAAGATTGTAAATAAACAAAATGACAACAGTACACATGGGAAGGTAGCTAACCTTAAACAAGACAGAGTAGAATTAGAAGTAGCAGATGAGACAGAATTACACCACCATATAAATTGAAATGACACAGATTTAAAGGTTTTTGCTAACCATTATGTAGAAACCATGGAAGTTAGTGACTGTTATGTATGTATGAAATTGCAGACATCAGTTGCAGAAGGAGTAATGTATCATCATTTACCATTGCCATATGGTATTTCATGTAGTATTTTATCTAGTTTATTTTATAGAACTGGAAAATTACAGTACTATTATTCTAAGAAACATGAGCCCTGTCCTTAAGCAGTAGAGATTCACAGTTCATGGGTGAATATTTTCTAACAATGAACAATAGATATAGCTGAAGCACATAAAGATAATCTAACATGTAGATTACATGAAAAAGAAAATATATTTTTGAATTTAGTAGAGAAAAGGAGACAGGATTTCCATAGAAAAGCTACTAAACCGATACCTCAGATACCTAAATGGGCTGAGAGGGAAGATTTTATTGCAACTGGCAAGACTCATGCTGCTATGTCCCTGGACTTTGAAAAGAAGGGGAAAATCTGTCACCTTAGGTTAAAAACAGAATATAATAATGTATTAATTGGTTCCAAGAATGTGAACGCAATTTCCTGATAATTGGGGGTTGGGGACTAAAAGGGGGAACTGATCCAGTATTTCCTGGAATTTATTATGTTTGTGGGAACAAAGCTTACATTAAGCTGCCTGACCATTGGTATGGGAGTTGCTATTTTTTAATAGTATTCCCAAAGGTATACCATGTAAAAAGAATCACTGGAAGCAATGAAGAAAATAATGGACTAACACAAAACAAAAGTCTGTAAAATGTTGAAGGCGCAATATTGTTGCACTTACATTCCTGACAAAAGTATCGAAATTGGAAGATATGTCAGAAATATCGCAAATTTGGAAGAAAAATTGAAACCACTGGAGGTTGATAGTGCATGGAAGAGACTAACTGATGGTATCTCTTCTGTATGTTGTTGGTTTTCTAATGTTGGTAGAAGCAATATAGCCCTACTGATCTTGATGATAATGATTTGGTGAACCTGCTGCAGAACACAGAAAATGATATTCAGTAAATGAAAAAGGAAAGAAAAGAAAGTATTATGAAATTCAACTGGAAGAATTAAACGGAGATATTACAAAAGAATGAAAGGTTTCCAAAAGAAAAGTGAAAAAAGAAATACAAAAGTAATAGAAGAAATTGAATTGGGAAACTGCTAAAGTTGGCATCTGGTTCCGTAATTAATGATGGCATAGAATGCCATCAAAGAGGGGATTGATGGAGCAAGGTTTCGTATGTAAAGAAACTTGCTTGTATTCAATCCTCTCATAATGACATGTAATTAATTAACCCCTTCGCTGCAGGGGTTAATCCCCCGCTGTGTTGGGAAGGAGGGGGCGCGCACAGCACCCCCATGCTCATGACGAGCTGAGCTCATCATGAGCTACGGCGCTCCTGTGCTCTTGACGAGCTCAGCTCGTCGCAGGTGTATTGCCTCCTGTGGAACGCTCAGCGCAGAGGGGGAATTCTCCCCGCACCTGAGCGTTCCACAGGCCATGATGAGCTGGGCTCGTCATGAGCACCTGAGCGCCGTGGCTCATGACGAGCTCAGCTCGTCATGAGCGCCAAGGAGTTAATCAACATGTTCGTATTTATTAATAAATGCATTACACAACATTTCTGTATCTAGGGGAAGCTTACCAATGTGCTTTCCTAACCATTAACTGGAGTGTCTTAAAATGGCTGCTGTAAACGCGGGAACCTTTCTGCGCATGCATCTACTACATCTACGGAGTATGACTTCCTTTGCTTTTGGTGGGAATTCTTTGCAGCTGCGCAGTAGAGCCTAAAATGGCTGCTTCAAACCTCACATGCTAATGCATATGCTTCTGCTCAAACTAACTTTGCATGTCTTGCTTAACTACTAATGCAATAGTTAAAATAAAGTAATGGGATTAGAGTAGAGTTAAGTGGTATACTGTGTGTTAGACCTGGCATCTTTGGCATGGTTTTCCCCTATCTTTTTGCCTGTACCTCCTGTATTTTTGATGCTGGGCTGGATTTCGTTTTTGCTGGTTAAGATGCTTTGGACACTCTGCCACTGTTGATCAGTGCCAGAGTGTAAGTGCTCCCTATGTAAATTGTTATCATGATTGGATATACATGTTTGGCATATTTGTATCACCATGAAGTCCCTAGTAAAGTGCACTGGGTGTGCCAGGGCTGGTGATGACAAATGCTACTAGTGGGCCTGCAGCACTGATTGTGCCACCCACAGGAGTAGCTTTAAAATGGTATCTCAGACCTGCCCCTGCAGTGCCTATGGGCAGTTTAGAAACTGCCATGTCCTCCTGGTCAGTGTCCCCACTGACCAGGCCAAACCCTTCCCTTTTTATGCACATCAGTCACCCCTATGGAAGGCCCAAGGTACCCCCCTGGGCAGGGTGCAGTGTATGTGAAAGGTAGAGCATGTACTGGTGCAGGTGACATGCTCTGGTAGTGAATTAGAGCCATTTTCGTTTTTCACTTCTGTAAGGCTATCTTACTCCATAGATTAACTTGGGGGATGCTGGCTACAGTGGCTTCCAGCATTTCATCCCATAGGAACAAGATAGGACATAAGTATCTAGTATCCCTGAACTCAGGATTTAATAACACATCTTTTAGGAAAGGTTGTTTTTAAGTCCTGTGTTTGAGAACAGCACTTTTAGAAAGTTGCTGTTCTCTTGTCTGACCCTTCTGTGTGCCTTGTCCTGTTTGTGTATTGACTGTCTGGTTTGAGAGTGACAAGGGCTGGGGATTCCCCAGGAGGCTGGCTGAGTCAGCCCTAGGCTGAATGACTGCATTTGCAACTGGAGAGGTGGGAGGAGTTAGCACCTGGGCCTGAATAGGGCTGTGCCTGCCTTCCACAATGCTGGCTCCACCTCCTGCTGGGCGGCTGACGACCTTGCCCCTCACTCTGAAAGGAAAGAAGAAGCCAGCAAAACAAAGTACCCAGGAAGCACCCAGAACTGGTTCAGACTGGGCTCAGGGCCCACATGCACAGAGAGAACAAAGACTTTAGGGGTATAAGTACAGGACCCCTGACAACAGAAAATTAGATCATCCTGGAATCAAGAAGGAACCTCTGCCAAGGAGAAAGCTGACTCTGAAGAAGGAAGACTGTCCTGCTGTTGCTCTGCTGGACTGACCTGCTGTTGCTTTGCTGCCAAGGAGAGGGGAAGGATTTTGCTGTGTGCTGTGTCCCCTGTCTTGAAGGAATCTCCAAGGGCCTGAGAAGAGCCAGCTCCCTGTTCTGAAGTCCCAGGAACAAAAGGACTTCCCCCCCAGCTTCCCTGAACTCTGCTGAGAGAGTTCTGTCCTTCCTAGAGTGCTTGATCCAGTTTTGGGGCCTCTGGAAGTTGTACCTGTGCTGGGAAGCTTGGAACTAAGCTTGAGAGACTTTTGCAATTGAAAAGTGTCGTATCGCTCGCTTGCGGAGCGCAACCCCGACAGTGCGAGAAGTTTCCCGCCGCTACGAAGGTCGAGATCGACACAGCGCCTGACGCCACTGCCAGAGCCATCGCATCCTTTGTTTGCGGGATGCACCAGCCCGGTGCGGGAAAGTCGAACATCACTGCTAGTGTCGTGGCAGAGCTTGTCGTCGCTGGGTGAGATCGCTGCAACGCTTGCTTGCGGACCGCATCATGTCGCTGCGAGCATCGTTGCAGAATCATCGCATCGAGGAGCTGCGAGAGAGAAGATCACTGCTGGACCGCGCATCGTCGCCCCGGAGATCGTCGCAGCCCCTACGAGATCGTCGCATCGTGCCTTTGCGAGAACAAACCTCCTACGTAACCTAACCACCGGAATCCATATAAGTGGCCTTCCTCCCCATACAGACCGGATTCGTCGCAACACGCCCGCTGCTGCAGCAGGGTTGTCGCATCGCCTCCCCAGGGTCGCTTGTTTTCCACCGCACGACCACTGACTGATTGTCAGTGAAATTGCTCTCCCACCCTTGCAGCACCACCATTAATTGAGGTGCCCCTGCACTCTTGAGTGATAGTGATCGAGGCCCTCCTCCACCCGCAGGTTTCCCTGCGCCTCATCCCTGGTGGTCCAGTGGACCTCTGTCTCCTTTCTCTCACTCTGCCCCTTCACTCGTTTTTCTACCCTTTCTATCTTTCACCCTTCTGCACCTTTCTGCATCTCTGCTCTTTTGTGTCTTATTTCTGCCCATTTTCCCTTTCTCTCCCTCTGCTCCATCACTCGTTTTCACTCGTTTTTCTACCCTTTCTATCTTTCACCTTTCTGCACCTCTGCTCTTTTTTGCCTTATTTCTGCCCATTTTCCCTTTCTCTCCCTCTGCTCCTTCACTCGTTTTCACTCGTTTTTCTACCCTTTCCATTCTTTCACCTTTCTGCCCTTTTCTGCATCTCTGCTCTTTTGTGCCTTATTTCTGCTTATTTTCCCTTTTTTCTTTATCCCTTCTTTCCTCCCTTTACCTTTCCCTGCCGCTGCTGCCCCAGAGACCCCCCCACCCCTGCGTGACCAGCCCAATCCAGCTCCTCTCCCCGCTCCCGCCTCCCAGCTGTCCAGCCCTCCCCGACCCCTACTTAATGGCGGGCACGCCGCTGGTGCACCGAAGGCGCGTCAAAGGCAAGCACGTCTGCGCCCGTCCACGACCCGTACGCGACCAGCACCAGGAACCCTGGACCTCCGCCCCGCCAAAGCTACGACCCAGCAGACCTCCACGCACTCAACCCAGGCTGCAACAACAACTGCAAGCTAGCATCACCAGCCGACACCCATGGACCCTTCAGCTGTCACCGCTGCCTTTACACCTGCAGCACCGCCAAGAACACGGTGTTGTGTTTTATCTAGGACCCCGATCAATATTGTGACCTCATGCCCCTATACGGCTATAATCAATACATATCCCCTATAATGGCATAATGATCAGAGCCATATTTCAGTAACTCGTCTCTGCAGCTCATGACAGTCCATGACACAGCAGAAGCCACTTCCTTAGATTCCTAGATAGCACACCGAGTTCTTTCGACATCTCAAACCCCCCAGCAACCTGGGAAAGCCCCGTTTTGATTAGTATTAGAACTCCTGCAAGCACTGTAAGAACGACCAGTTCTTAGTGACATCTTTATTGACGTCTTATGTCCAAAAACGTACGTCAAACTCGGCACCTTTCAGATATAAATAGACCAACGATGCCTTAAGCAAACACACGGTGGTGGTGAATACTGGAGCAGAACAGCTGTCCCCTTGCAGAGAGCCCAGCAGATGCGAGAAGCCCACGGACGCTACCCCTCCTCCTTGACGCGCTGAGAAAGACGCTGTCTTTTGTCCTGCCGAGAAAATCCAGCTCTGGCGTTTCCAGCCTACCCTTGCGGGTGACTGGGATATCGGGTCCTGAGAGGAGATACCAGACCTCCTGCATTCTATTCCAGAGGTACGGTGCTGACTAAACCCTTAGAGAGAATTCTTGAAACAAACTCTTGGCAAAACCAACTTAACTTAAAATGCTACTTACTTACTCCCTCCCATGTGTTAGGCTTAGGTCAGGTACACGGGGGTAGGCTTAGTTAGAAGCACCAGTTGAGGTTGTTAGCTAATGTATATATAAATGTATATATTTTATTCATTTTAACTATCTTAGGGGTTCTACCTTTTGGGACGACGTGAGTGCTGCCTGCCTCTTGCTCCACATTTCATCTTTGTGCCCAGCGCCAGCTAAACCTTCACGCCTCGCGGCCCCCGCTCCGCGGGAGCCGCTCGAAGGCAAGACTCTATCCGTGCACAGGAGCACCAACGCGATCTGAGAAGAGCAAAAAACCAACCCTTCTCCTCGAGGCGGGACTGCGAGGACCAGCGTGCAGCGCGGCGCTGATCGGCCGCAGCTGGTCCTCTTCCCGCCCCCTCCACCGTTAAAAATCAAGCGGTGTGACAGGAGGGTGGGTTCTACCTTTTGGGACGACGACGTGAGTGCTGCCTGCCTCTTGCTCCACATTTCATCTTTGTGCCCAGCGCCAGCTAAACCTTCACGCCTCGCGGCCCCCGCTCCGCGGGTGCCGCTCGAAGGCAAGACTCTATCCGTGCACAGGAGCACCAACGCGATCTGAGAAGAGCAAAAAACCAACCCTTCTCCTCGAGGCGGGACTGCGAGGACCAGCGTGCAGCGCAGCGCTGATCGGCCGCAGCTGGTCCTCTTCCCGCCCTCTCCACCTCTCTTGCTCATCCAATAAAATCTGTGCAGCCCCAACGCGCACGCGGGACGCGCGCGGGGCGATCACCGGGGCGAAGACCGGGCAAAGAGCGGGCCGTTTAAGGCCGTTCAAGGACGGCAGAGGACGGCCCTGGCCCTGAACCCCTGCCTTTTCACCCTCAATCATCATTAACGTCTAAGATGTCGACCATGCGCAATAGAACCAGGAGTTGCGCGAAAAAAGCTACGGCGGTAGCACAGGTGACTGGACCTATAGATCTTTTTATTTCCCGTGTACATGAGACTATTGACCAAAGTATTGTTTTATTGGAAAAGAGAGTCTCCATGGACCTTGCAAATGCTAAACGTTCCTCCTTGGGTTCTCTGGCAAATGTTAAATCTCCCGCTTTGCAGTCTTCGAATAATTGTTCCCTACCCCTAACCATGCCCACTAATAGTGCTTCGACTGTACCAAATACTGTTGATTTATCGGTTGCCCCATCAGACTCAGACCCGTCTTTTGTTGACCTGGAGGCTACACCAGATCTAGAAGCCTGTCAGTCACCTGGCAAAGCGGCGCCGAGTCTGAGTGGGTTTAATGATGTGGAAACAGCTCCTGTACCTAAAGTTCCTCGGGGAAGGGCTTCCAATCTCCCGAAGGCTATATCTAAGGGTAAAAATAAAGTAAAAGCCTCAGTTAGGAATCACAATCTGATTTCCCCTACTCCACAAATGACAACGGGTATTCCTTGCTGGGTGCAAAACATGGTATCAGATTTAAAATTAGATCTTGAAGCCACATTAGCAGCACAAATCAAGCCTTTAATTTCTAAATTGGACAGGCTTACATCTTTAATACATTCTAAATGGCCACACAAAACGAATGGGCAAGGGCCTGATCAGCTACAAGGGATTACAGAAGTAGCTCCTAAATGTTCATCGTATATCCAGCCCTCTAAAGATGTATTAAACAACGTCCAAGTAACTGTAGCCCCTGGGAACCCAGTTATATCCCATCTGTCGCAAACAGGGAACAACCCTGTCCAATCCACAACTATACCCACTTCGAAGGTGAGGGCTCCTGTTTTGACTCACCAACACCCTGTTGTTGATAATAATACCACCACTATTCTAGTAAAAGATGTTGTAGGGAAATCTAATACACCTTCAGTATCTCTTCCTACGAATAAACCTGAAGGTCCTAAGCCAAAGCAGGCACGTTTTAGGTCAATTAATCTACCACCAGAGGTTTCCCCTTTTGTGGTTGTGTTGACAGCAGTCCCCCCGTTGAAGGAGGGAGTAAAAGAAACTTTCACTGAGCTTAGAAATAAATATGCTCAATGGCTCCACTTACATAAACCTCTACCTAACAACATGAACGGTGAAATTCTTACCGTGCGTAGAGGGGACTGGGTGGGCAGAAGCAAGAAAACAATAGCAGGGGACGTAATTACAGTTAATTTTAGGGATATAGGGGCAGCTAGCTATATATGTAATGCACCCAATAGTGGTCCTGCGACCCAAATTAACCCACTTCCTTTGTCTTATTTTTTACCGATGTCTTCAAGACCAAACCCTCCTTGTCCCACTTTTCAAAGTAATAGAGGATCTGTGTACCCCCCGCAACATGCTGCCAAACATTGGCAGCAACCACTACACCCGTCTCCTTTTCTTCCACATTATGTTAATTTTCAGCAGCAGCCATTAAATGCTCCATCTTTTCCCCTGCACCATGTTAATTCTCATTGGCAACATCCCCCCCATTTTCCACCACCCCTACTTCAGCCTGCCCATCAGTGGCAGCAACCCTTTCAGCCACTACAACCAGTTAAACACCAGTGGCAACAAACATGGCAGGACTTGCCCCCTCCCCAAGATCCCCTGTTTTCACAATTCGCCCATCCAAACAGATATGCTGTGTTAGACGAGGTAGATTGACTCAGCCCTACTGAAGCTCTGGATTCAAAAATCTCTACGTCCTATTTAGATATGGCGAGTTCTTCTCCAGTCACACCTTTAGCCGCACTTCTCGAACCCTTAATGGTGTCATCGCTAATACCCCTCCCACACATAGAAAATAGGGGTAGCCTTGATGCATGTACAGCTATTGTCAGCCCCAGACTAAGCCCAGATACCATCTCCCAGGAAGATGGTCCTGCCCTATTACCAGCAATTCAGCCGGAGTCGTCTGTTGTTGGCGATTCTGGTAAACCAGCAGGACTCTCTCTTGTCTCCTGGAACATTGCTGGCCTTGCCAGCAAACTAGGTACACCCTTCTGGACCAGCTTTTTGGAGGAGGGATTGGACCTAATTTTGCTGCAGGAAACTTGGTGTCTGGACCCTATTAATATCGAAGGGTTCGCATCTTACTGTCTTAGAGCAACCAAATCTAGCTCGGGTAGGGCTAAGGGGGGCCTTTTGTTGCTTTTATCCACCAAGCTGTGTGATTGTACGGTCAAATATAGTACGACTGTGGGGACTCACAGCCAAGTTATAAGGGTGGAGTGCAGGAAGAACATTGATTTAGTTGTAGTAAATTTCTACAACAATATTTTTGATGCTACTAGAGGGGATATTTTACTGCCTCTAGAAAGGGAAATTGTCAAGGCCCTTGGTATCTCGAAAAGAAAGGCAGAGGTTGTCTGGGCAGGGGATTTTAACCTGCAGCCCTGCCATTTGTCTAACGGGAACATCTGCGGCTTTGGTGCAGTAACGAGTAGCCATTGGGGGGGCCTGGGGGCGAGGGAGGATTCTCCTCACTTCCAACATTGCAGTTATGGTTCCACATTAAATAGTATGCTAGTCACACTAGATATGACCCTGTTAAACTGCAACACAAACAACCAGGCAATAACATGCCCTACATTTACAGGCAGAGATGCAGGATCATTTATAGATCATATTTTGTTGTCTAGCAGTGGAGACTTTACTGATCTGTATGTAAACGAAGAAAGTCTCAGTGACCATAACAGCCTTCGTGTTACCCTCTTGGGGCATGGTACCTCATTAGTTTCAGGTGGAAAATGTTCAACCGATTTAGTACCTATTAGACCAAAGGGTCTAAGGATCAAATGGACTGGATTAAATTCTAAGGTTAAGCAGAAGGAGGTTCTCACTCAATGTAAGAATCAAATTAGTTCCTGTCTGGATGATGATTGCGATTCTGGCCGCCTAATAGCTCACTTTGTCTCCATGAATAGTATTATTGATGGTATTTTTACTAAGGTCCCGTTAGCTAATAGTGGTCCGAAGCAGGGGTGGTTTGATAAGTCCTGTATAGTCGCCCTCCGTGATCTAAAGAATGCTTTAGGCACCAAACCACGCGTCAAGACGGATATACAATACTTTAGGACTAGATATAAATTAGCAATTAACACTAGGAAAAGGGTATTGCAGACTGAGGCGTGGGATAAGTTGAAGGAAGCAGCCGAGACTAAAAACTGCAAACTGTATTGGGAAACAATTAACAGCCCGTTTCTCAATAAAGAAAATGTTCCAGAACTAACTTCTTATGTGGCATGCAGCGATTGGGTTAGTCATTTTTCCAAAATATTTAATCCAGAAGGGTTATCCTCTGAGTCACTATCACCGGAGCCTACTCCATGGCTACCCCTCCCGTTGGGAATAACATTAGAAGAAAGCCATGAAGCAATTTCTTTAAGCAAAGGAGGCAAGGCCCCTGGCCCCGATGGGGTCCCGCTGGATCTATACAAAGATGAAACGGCTTTATGGGCTCCCATCTTGGCGAGGATATTCAATTGCGCGGCAGAAACTAATTTTCCATCCACTTGGGGCCAATCGGTCATTATTCCTTTACATAAGAAAGGTGATAAATCAGAGGCCTCTAACTACCGTCCAATTTCATTATTGGACGCCTCTGTAAAGGTGATGAGTAGGATTTTGCTCAAGAGGCTGGAAGACTGGGCAATTGATCTCAACATCTTAACTAGAGTCCAATATGGCTTTCGGAAAGGCCTGGGCACGTTGGACCAATGTGTAAATCTGGACCTTTTAATCAATAAATATACTGTGGCTAAAAATGGCAACCTCTTTTTATGTTTTGCTGATTTGAGCAGCGCTTTTGATTTGGTTAACCATAACATTCTTTGGGAGGTTTTGCTTGATGCAGGGGCCCCAAGGGAAATAGTTCATTTTTTGGCTAGACTCTACGAAAAACTCTCCTGTAAAGTCTGCTATGGCACCCTTGGTGAATGCACCCCGTTTTTTAAAGTGTCTCGGGGCATACGCCAGGGATGTGTTTTGGCCCCGCTTTTATTTTCCCTCTTTATTAATGACGTCGACCGTTCTTTGGTTGACATCCCAGCAGATGCCCCCCTGATTGGTGGTAAACCTGTTCCGCTGTTACTTTACGCGGATGACGCTGTTCTTTTATCCCGAACACAGATGGGCCTTCAGCGCCTAATCGATAATTTTATGCAGTTTATTCAAGTTAGGCGGCTTCGTGTGAACAAAACTAAGACGTATGTAATGTCATGCGGTCAGGCAGCAAAGCAGGTAAAGCATGCCTTTTTTCTGGATAAGGAAAAGTTGACTTCTGTCAAGTCCTTTTGTTATCTAGGAATTACATACAACAATTGTGGGTCCTGGTCCTCGGAATTTGATTCCATCAGACTCTAAATGCTGCGGTCTACTAGCAGTATTTTTCGTTTTGCCTCTAAACTTGGCTCACGAAGCATTTTAGACATGATGAACATATACAATGTATGCTGTGTCTCCTCTGCTCTGTATGGGGCAGGGGTGTGGGGACATAGCGAGGGTATATCCCTGCAGAAGGAGGAAAATAAGTTTTTAAGGAGGTTGTTATGTGTTCCCCCTTCTGCCTCCATCCAGCTGATCCATGAAGAAGTCGGGATCGAGTTCATTTCTGACTTAGCAGCAGTCCGGCCACTTTTATTGTGGCGTTCTATTTGGGCTAAGCCAGAGACTCGATTCACTCAGGATATTATTCTTGATTGTATAGGCTTGGACCACTCTTCACGCATACTGTGGTTGAGATACATTCACCGCTGGTATCTCCTTCTGTTTAATATTGATGTGTTTCGTGAGCCTGAAGAGGTTGTTTCTATCTCAAAAAAAGAAATTAAGACAACGTTCCTAAACTTCCGAAAGGCAGAGCGAGATAAAATCTCTGGCAATCTTGTTACCGTGAAATTTTATAAAGATTTAAATCTAACTTCGGGATTCCAATCCTATCTTGCGTATGTGACTCGTCCCTCTCATCAGTATGTTTTAACACGTGTCAGATTGGGTATTGTTCACCATCTGGTTGCTTTTCCAAACACAAGAACCAGTTCAGACATACCCTGTCCGTGTGACAGTATTTCCCGGCAGAGCAGTTGCCATTTCTTACTTTTCTGTAATTTTTTTCATTTTTTCAGGTTAAAATACCTTAAGCCAATTTTTATTAAATACAATATCCGTACTACAGAAACAGCACTGATATTCCTAACCTCATTAGAGAACGAGGAGATTTGCTTTTATCTGGCTACTTTTATTTTGAAATGTACAGCTGCCAGGAAAAGTATCGTACTATAATAATTTTATACTTACCTGTCTGTACTTATGTTATACAGCTGCCAGGAATTGTTTTATGTTGCTATTGCTGTTTACATTCCTGTCTGTATATATACGCTTTCAAATTTTATATCAAAATTCTGTAATTAAGGTATTATTCATATTTGTAGAAGTCCACAGTATATTATGATTATCTAAAAATTTTGATGTACAGATGCCAGGAAAGGCCTATTGAGTAATCCCTACTGATCTCCTGTCTGTTCATTTATGAATGTCTTGTATTTGATAATAGTATGTTGACTTATAGAGACAAGATTACTTATGAACTATTGCACTCTAACCTTTTGCACATTGTCGTACCATCTTTTCCTATAAGTGTTCACATGGTGATTTTAAATATTTTAACTATGTACTTCTTTTTGCTTGTATGATTTGTGTGTACAAATCGAATAAAAGCTTTTGAAATTGAAATTAACTATCTTATGGCTAAGAAACCTTATCAATGCTTTTACAGTATTATTTCGTAATACTCCTTTTACTGTACGCACTTTTCATAATAACAAGTCTTGCAATTGTGGCAATTCATTTCTCTTGCATGAGAAGGAAGACTGCTCAATAAATAATATCTTTTATTGAAAACGCCCGTCTCTCTATTCTCTGCATCCTGGTGAAAGTAAATCTGCACAATAGACTGAGTGAAATAGCTGTCTATTGTTTCACACGACTCTAGAGATTGACTCTTATTCTAAGGAGCAAAGTTGTCATGTTAATGCGGTTGTCGGAAGCTGAATCCCTTCTTGTCTGAGCCAGGGAAGCTGATCACTTCCTATTCAGTCAAGAAAGTTTCCAGTGACCTCTGAGCTAGCTGGCGCAAACCTAAATTAAGTCTAACATAGTCAGTAGAGACCTAGAAGACCGCAGTCTTACGTCTACAATGCTGTTTATGTTATTCCAGTGCGCAGGTCCTATGGGGAAAATAGGAACTACACTACATGGTGCCCAACGTTTGGTAAGGCGATAAAACTAACGCAAGACGTTAGAGTAACTCAGTCGTGCTTTTTCACACAGACCCTTTCTCCCGTAAATACTCCAATAGACGTCTGGAGTGGGCGAAAGGTTAAAATCCGCCTGAACTTAGTAGGAAGAGATTCCTATGTAGAGTTTCTGGTTTAGTCAACGTTGAAGGATACAGTGTTCCAAAATATTGTGCACCTAATCTTTGTTTCCTTGAAAACCTGCTCTGCAAACCTTCATTAATACAATGTCAGAATATGGCAATAACAACGGAACCAATGAAGTCGCAGTAGATGCGAATCAACCGGGTTTCGATGTTACAGGGATTAATGAACCGGATGCAATTGTCATCCCTGTAAACATAAGAAAATCTATAACTTTAAAACTTATAGAAAATGGACTGACATCACGAGGTGGTACAGTCATTTTCGTGATAGAGGCACACGAATATTGGCAGACAGAGGTATTCTATTCTTGGATAAACTTTCCAGCGGCAAACGCTACAACACACGAGTTCCACTATTACAAAATAGAGGAACCACCGGAAGAGTACGCTCCTTTTGAGGAGATTGAAATCCCATTAAAATACCAAGAGCACCTGCTCTGGTTTAAAGGCGCCCTAAAACATAATGATCGTAATCACCAGGCTCGGTCCACTAGGTAGACCAGGAGCAACGTGGCCGGATCTAGCCAGCTACACACCGCATCCAGACATTGAAAAAATGTCAAGAGAAGAACTTTTAGCACAGCTAAAATTACTGATTAAAATACATAGACAGTTAGTCCAATATGTAATGCGGACTGCAACAGTCCAAACAGCTGTTAATGTTCCACAGCTGACCCCTCATCAGGGGAAAACAAATAAAATTACACCACAGAACATACAATCATGTCTTGGAAAAACTCCCATGAAACGGGAACAAATTCCTTTCTGGTTAGCACAGAAAATTACTCAAATAGAGGCAGTATTCCAGAATACTACCCCTATTGAGAAACACAGAATTCTGACTATCTGCCTTCCAATGGGGGTCGCACCACATGTGGAGGACTGTGACACTTGGGGTACAGTCTTTGCTTCCATTTACACAAAAACACATGGTGTTCCGTCCATGGCGGTAATACGGTCCAGAACCTGCGTTAACTCTTGGTATGAAATTACTGAAAGACTTCAAGCAGGTCTCGGTTATATTACTAGCCAACATAAAAGGAGAAGCAGCATCAGTGGCGATCCGCCAGAAATTGAAAGAAACAGCTATAACAGATCAACCAATTGAGCTTGCCAGAATTATAGAAAAATGCTATGAAGAATTAGGTAGAGATAGTTTGGGTGGGAAACCTGTAAAACCCAACTACTCGAAAATCCTGAAAAATTAAAATAAAAAGAGTTGGGATGGAAACAAACAATCCACTCCCAAAGAAAAAGTTTACCAGTCCAGAGGAAGGTCTCCTCGACGGAGGGAAAGAACTCCGACTCGAGAACACCAGTCTCCCCAGAGGGAGCACTCTGAGAAAAGATATAACCTTAGGAATAGGAATAACTTGAAAAAGCCTGATAGATATCAAAGTATTGATACACATCCCTCTCGATCTTTTTTGCAGAAATCGGAAAGAAGAGGACGGTCAGACCCAAGGGAAGAGCACACCAAGTCCAAAGACAAGGAACCGGCTCAAAGTAAAAAATTAAAATTCCCGAGGAAGAAGGTAGCCAGTATTAGAGTAATCGAACATGCCGAGAATACTGAGGACACAGCTGAAAAACGGAGAGTGGGCACAGACAATGCTAGACAGTGCAACAGAAATCACCATAGCTCGCAAGATCCTAATGAGTCATCTGGAGACAGTGGACACAAATTAATACATTCAGGTAGAAACTGCAGACACCAGAGTTAGCGAACCTCATAAGATATACGAAATAACACTGCGTATAGAGGGAGATAAGACTAGAAAAATAAGGGGTCTATTTTGGGATAACCTCTCAAAAGGCTATGACATCCTGTTAGCCGAGAAAGATTGGCCCCCAGAGTTTGTCAGGGAGTGCCCTCGTGGCGAAGAAATGATTATGCCTGCCTTCTCAAATCACATTCCAATTCACACTAAATACATATATGCAAGGAAATGGGCAGTAGCTCAGGCACCAGCATTATATAAGAATCATGTAGGATGGGAGGAGGACTCTCCTCCTCACAAAATCCAGTTAAAAAGTCAACCAACTGCACAAAGGCAGTACCCAATTAAGCAAGAAGTGAAAAAAACAGGTCAGGGAGATTTTAGATCAACTTGAATACCAAGGGGTAATTGAAACATGCACCTCTCAAATGAACAATCCTTTGTTTCCTGTCTCCAAACTGGACGATTCGTATAGTCTAGTCTTGGACTACAGACACCTTAACTCATGTTTTAAAACCTTTGCAGAACAAAATTCGCATAGTGCTGCACTAATGAGTAACATAGTTCGCAAAAAATACAAAACAACATTAGACATATCTAATGGGTTCTTTTGCCAAAATATTGCACCAGAAAGCAGATACTTGACCGCTTTCTCAATAATGGGGTCACAGAACATTTCTGTAGGCTCCCACAGGGATTCAAGAACAGCCCAGGACTATTCTCAGCCAGAGTAACAGAGTTACTACAAATATATGATGATGAGGCATTATCTTATGTCGATGACATCTATCTCACAGACGACGACTTGGATACTCACTTGAAAAGGGTGAACACCATAATATTTGGGTTAGCAGCAGAGGGTTACAAATTCAACTTTAAAAAGTCGAGAACTGCCCATCTAACAGTCTCATTTTTAGGATACGAATTATCAAGTGAAGGAAAAAGCCTAGCAGATAACTTCTTAGAGAAGTGCGCTGTACTCCAAGCACCGAAAACGCTGAAGAAGTAGAATCGATTCTATGGTTCCTAAATTTTGGAAGAACTTACATTCTAAACTATGCAGAGAGAATCAAACCTCTCTACGGATTAATAAAACCTGATTTTAAACCAATCAACTGGACTCAAAAACACACAGAAATTTTGAGATCACTGCAAACAGACATGTTAGCGAAAACAAAATTAGAAACACGTGACAATACAATCAACCTTGTAATCCGAGTCATCCCAGGAAGATGCGGATTCACGTAACTGACCTCTAATGAGGGAGAAACGGTACCAATAGCTTACAAATCACATTTGTACACACAAGCAGAAAAAACATTCAGTCTCACAGAAAATACTGTAAAGGCAGTGCAAACTGCTATAGCGAAAGAACGAGCACTAGCAAAAGGATCACTGTTCTAACAGCAGAATCCGCCTTCGAGGCACTATTCAGCCCAGTAAACCTGCCTACAGTGTCACTAGATCCGAAATGGATACAGTGGGAAAACTCTCTTGCTGCAGAAGACGTGAAATACTGTTTCGCCCCGCACATGAAAAAACTGAATGATTTAAAATATGAAAAAAAATATCCTCTGCCAATAGAAATTCTACCTCTAGAACAGTACTCCTGTATAATCTATACAGACAGATTTGTACAGCATTACAATGTGGAAGATAAATCCTACGATGCAGCCTGCGCGATTGTTAAAGGTCGCTGGCTCTGCGGCAAATTCAGACCGAAAATAACAAAAACTGAATCAGTGAGAAAATGTTCGGCTCAGCGAGCTGAAATCAGATCTTTAAAGATGGCGCTTGAAAATGCCGAACGTGAATTCCCGACACTAATCGTGTGCGATTCGCATTTTTGCGTCAACTCCTACAATAATGATTTGCAGAACTGGATTCAAAATAATTACAAAGATGACACAGGTGCCACAATCAAGCATAAGATGCTTTGGAAACAAGTAGTTCTTTTACAGAAGGAACTACAAAAGACTCACGTGATACACACTCTGAGTCAACGACGTGATGGCGTTCACATGCAGGGAATTCATTGGCTAATACAGCCATAGCCGAAGCAAGTAAACCGGCTTCCGTAGCCACAAAAAAGCATTCAGAAAAATACATAGACGGGGAAACCATGCTGGCAGTAAAAACATCTTCAAAAGGCAACTGTGCAACACTACCTGTGAATTATCCACTCATTATACATACGTAATTGATGCAAACTTGGTTCCTTTTGCTCGACTTCCTGGAGTGGGGGATAGGGTAATTCCAAACACGAACCGGAGAAAGTTATTAATAGCAGACGCACACATGGGTGAAGGTCCAAGGCACAAACAGATGAAGGAATCTCTGTCCGAATTACAAGCAGTATACTGGTGATGAGCCTGCACCATTATAAATTTGTAAAGAGCTGTCCAGACTGCGACAGAGACCGCAGTAACGAGTCAAGCGGAGTAATGCCATGCCCTTGTATGATGGTAGCATAGAGCTATCTACACATGCAATCCAGCGTCCTATTAATTGTTTAAGACTACAATCACTTTAAAAATATGGCCCCAGCACTCTACTGACGCCAAAACTGTTATAAAAGATTTGCAAGTCTTTATCGGCACATACGCAACTGCCATGCTTCATTCTGACCAAGTTCCTGCTTTTAGCTCTCGAGCTTATAAGGAGGCAATGACCAGCATGGGCATTGGATTGCGATTCTCTTGTCCATTTCATCCTGAGGGAAATAGTGTAGTGGAAAGAAAAAACTAAGACATAAAGCCATCTATAACAGCTAGGGTATTAGGTTCGGGTGATGGGTGGGTCAAACATTTAATAAGTGTCCAACGTAGTCTTAACAACCTGCCAAGAAATTCTCTAAAAGGTTTCAGCCCGTACAAACTATTGTTCGGAACTAGAATGCATGTTCAGGACTTAGATAGTCTTGCTTCAGTGGTAGAAGATAAGAATAAAGTTTTTGATATCAAAGATCGTTTGACTGTTTTACAGGACTTAAATGAAACAAGAAAAGCCCTGAGCAACATAAAGTTAAAACAACAGCCAACGACCACTGAAGACACACCACCTGTCCCAGCAAGACCTGTCTGGATTCCAAAGATTGGGGATCTGGTCAGAGAGAGAATAGCGGTGAAGAAGGAATTTGGGCCTTCTTACAGAAAAGCAGTACCTGTCTTAGCGATCAACGGAACAAGATCAGTAGTACTACCGTCCCTTGCTGGTAAAAAGGAGAACAGAGTTGTATCAATCGACCTGGTAAAACCACAATCATGTGGCCTATAATCAATAGCAGGCCCAGTGGACTCCCAAGAAGTAACAGAATACACAAATTTGCAAGTATCCAAGAGGTTCAAACTGAAAGACTAATCACATTTGATAAACCTGCAGTGAATAAAAAAGGACTATGCAGAAATGCCATGGAACTTGTGCCTCTTGAAACACAGATTGAAACAGTTCGTCATGAAATACCAGTCTACAATGATGTAGCATCAGAATGTGCTAATGAAAGCCAAATGGGAAAATCTATTCCAACAATCGACAGAACTGCATCTGGCTACTTCATCAACTTCGACAACTTTTCTGAAGATCAAAGTGACCCTGAAGTGACGCCAGAAACAAAGACTTTTAAAGAAAAAGCAACAGAACTCTTTCATCAACTCAACGAAACCTATCTTATTTCTCCATGGTTAGAATTTTGGATTGGGCTAGGTACATTTTTCCTCCTGCTTTGGCTCATCATGGTACTTTGTTTGGGAAAATTCATTGAGGGAAAATACAGTCCAATTGACACAGCAAGTCAGAACATCAACTTAGTTCTGAAACCACACAGTTCATCTCACGTGAAGAAAAGAGAACTATCATCAGTAAATGTCACAGCCATTCCAATACCCGGAGGGGTAGTTTGGGACAAAACAGTCTATGAAATATGGGGCCCGGTCGAGATCTTGAAATATCCTAACCAGTTTCAGGTTTCATTAAGTGACTTTGTAAAACCAAGTACATTCTCTGATGATTGGGACTTTAAAAGTATAAATTATATGATGTCAGATTTGGTGTTATCAGCAAAATTTACAGAACATGATTATTTACAAGGTTCATCTAATTATGAACAGATATACTGTTTTTCACATTATGCAGACCACTATTTACATCTATCTGCCCAACCGAGAAATGTTTTTAAATATAACCAATGGGAACATTGTGCTACTCCACCTAAAAGCAGTTCAAACACATTCTATGAGAAATTCCAATACTTCTCAGGGTTTTAACACAAGTAATGCAGACACATTTTATTATAAACTGTTGGATAAAACAGGGACGAAAACCATGCTGACAAATACTAAATTGATATATTCAGAAGCATTTTATGAAAAAATGATTACATTTGGTTTTGATTTCTGGAAAAATAACATTGAAACAAAAACCATCTGGGGTACAAAAGATTGGCAGGTACAAGGCCAAGAAGCATTATTTTGAGCCTGCATGATCCCAGAACAAATAATGTTCCTGAATGACACAATTCAACAAACAACCCGTCTTGGCCTAGCTAAGATTAAAGCCCTTAACAAACCGTCTATTCCAAAGCCAATATCTGATAATGCAACCACAGATATTGAAATAGACGTAACCCAAATTTTAAATGAAAACAGAACACATCCTGATTGGAAAAAGTGGTTAATCTGGCCTATAGACATGAATAACTGTCAAGATAGATTCCTGAACAAATTACAGGGGTTACAATTGTCCAGACCAGACCCTAGATACTCCTGGAGACAACATCCAGGGATAGTAACAACATACAGTGTAGGGAAACTCTGCCATGAATGGCTACAAACATCCACACTGGCACAAATTAAGCAACACTTGTCTTTACTTAAAGATGGTGCTGACTTGCGCGATTTCATTATGGGACCACGCAAACAGCGCCAAAAACGTTTCATAGCGGCCAGCATATATGCTGCATACAACGAGGCTTGGAAAGAAACTCAAATTGAAACAGCCGAGAAAATACGAGAAATTGATCGTATTAATTTGGAAAAATAACTTTCTGTTGTGGACAATGGGTTAATGACTCTGTCCTCCTGAATATATTCACTGGACAGCATTGTATCATCTGCTATTGATATAATAGCCCAGGACTTGCTAATGTTACAACACGGCCAGTCCCAATTACGTTCTATTGTACAGCTAGGATGGACGTTGCAAAATCTCCGTTCAGGCTATGTGCCATGGCGTTTAATCAACACAACGTCATTGTTTTCCATCTTTAACCTTACTGATAAACAAATCAGTTTGGCACAGAAAGGAGCAGACTATACAATCCTGAGCATCGAAAAACTTGAGAGATTGCCATTGACAATGTCAGAAAGACCTGTCATTGAATGGATAATACACGGGATTATCAAAATTCTGATAACAACTTTCCAATTTAGAAATTGCCTTGAGTATATACCGGCAGGCTAGTATGAAAAGTTGAGTAAAGGATACATTAAGTCATCATGGAAATTACCTTATACACACACATGTTATAGTGACAAAAACAAAAATGTATTTCTTAGTGGTAATGAGTGTAAACATTCACTAAGCGGTATACTTTTGTGCCAAGGTATTAACTTACATGGGGCCTGTGAGGGTACTTCAAACAATCTTTCATGCCACCAGCATGGCACACCTGCAGCACAAATAGAGCCATTCTTTAGGCAACTTTCTAACTGAAGTTACGTTCTAATAACGGATCACAGCTGTTGTGGCTTGGTGCCAGGGAAAGCATATCTCTTAAGCGTGAGTTCCATGGTCACTTGATGTATGCAAGCATTGTATCCAAACGGCCCTGGAGACTCAGTGACTCCGATTTGGCCTAATTTGAAAGTCTCTTCTATACGAATTGATACTTTAAGCAGAATGAAGTCTGTACTTTTGCAGACAACAGTGCCCATCACGTCATCAAAAGAGACGTATGATCTCCAAGTTGCAAAGACGGCGGCAGAGATACATGCACTTTTATCAACAAATTGCCCGGTGCATTTCAAAGAAATGCTCAGCCAAATACTAAATATGTCGAATGCCAGTGGTATCTCGAATGTATTTAAGACAGTTTTTTCGGGACTGTTAACACCATTTGAAGCGGTCCTGGGTATCTTTCCAAATTTTGTACATTCGATTTTTGGCGGCGTACCACTACTTTTGGGACCCGTAGCACTAGCAGGTATTTTATTTTTTGACTCTCCTGCTCCGATATGGCAAACCAAAACGCAGACATGACTCCGGCACGGATGGAAGAAACGATCCTAGCAATACGCTACCGGGACCGCATAACTAAAGTCCTTGGGATAGCTCGGCTACGAGATCTGAATATGACCTGGTTTCTTTCATTCAGACCTATATGGCAGACCTGCATCTTACCTGTGCTTCGATGTATGCTATGCGGAGAGAACTATCATCAGTAAAAGTCACAGCCATTCCAATACCCGGAGGGGTAGTTTGGGACAAAACAGTGTATGAAATATGTGGCCCGGTCGAGATCTTGAAATATCCTCACCAGTTTCAGGTTTCATTAAGTGCCTTTGTAAAACCAAGTACATTCTCTGATGATTGGGACTTTAAAAGTATAAATTATATGATGTCAGATTTGGTGTTATCAGCAAAATTTACAGAACATGATTATTTACAAGGTTCATCTAATTATGAACAGATATACTGTTTTTCACATTATGCAGACCACTATTTACATCAATCTGCCCAACCGAGAAATGTTTTTAAATATAACCAATGGGAACATTGTGCTACTCCACCTAAAAGCAGTTCAAACACATTCTATGAGAAATTCCAATACTTCTCAGGGTTTTAACACAAGTAATGCAGACACATTTTATTATAAACTGTTGGATAAAACAGGGACGAAAACCATGCTGACAAATACTAAATTGATATATTCAGAAGCATTTTATGAAAAAATGATTACATTTGGTTTTGATTTCTGGAAAAATAACATTGAAACAAAAACCATCTGGGGTACAAAAGATTGGCAGGTACAAGGCCAAGAAGCATTATTTTGAGCCTGCATGATCCCAGAACAAATAATGTTCCTGAATGACACAATTCAACAAACAACCCGTCTTGGCCTAGCTAAGATTAAAGCCCTTAACAAACCGTCTATTCCAAAGCCAATACCTGATAATGCAACCACAGATATTGAAATAGACGTAACCCAAATTTTAAATGAAAACAGAACACATCCTGATTGGAAAAAGTGGTTAATCTGGCCTATAGACACGAATAACTGTCAAGATAGATTCC
Source organism: Lissotriton vulgaris (assembly GCF_964263255.1). Taxonomy (NCBI): domain Eukaryota; kingdom Metazoa; phylum Chordata; class Amphibia; order Caudata; family Salamandridae; genus Lissotriton; species Lissotriton vulgaris. Next base: position 1,902,141,145 of record NC_141693.1, read on the forward strand.
TGAACAAATTACAGGGGTTACAATTGTCCAGACCAGACCCTAGATACTCCCAGAGACAACATCCAGAGATAGTAACAACATACAGTGTAGGGAAACTCTGCCTTGAATGGCTACAAACATCCACACTGGCACAAATTAAGCAACACTTGTCTTTACTTAAAGATGGTGCTGACTTGCGCGATTTCATTATGGGACCACGCAAACAGCGTCAAAAACGTTTCATAGCGGCCAGAATATATGCTGCATACAACGTGGCTTGGAAAGAAACTCAAATTGAAACAGCGGAGAAAATACGAGAAATTGATCGTATTAATTTGGAAAAATAACTTTCTGTTGTGGAAAATGGGTTAATGACTCTGTCCTCCTGAATATATTCACTGGACAGTATTGTATCATCTGCTATTGATATAATAGACCAGGACTTGCTAATGTTACAACACGGCCAGTCCCAATTACGTTCTATTGTACAGCTAGGATGGACGTTGCAAAATCTCCGTTCAGGCTATGTGCCATGGCGTTTAATCAACACAACGTCATTGTTTTCCATCTTTAACCTTACTGATAAACAAATCAGTTTGGCACAGAAAGGAGCAGACTATACAATCCTGAGCATCGAAAAACTTGAGAGATTGCCATTGACAATGTCAGAAAGACCTGTCATTGAATGGATAATACACGGGATTATCAAAATTCTGATAACAACTTTCCAATTTAGAAATTGCCTTGAGTATATACCGGCAGGCCAGTATGAAAAGTTGGGTAAAGGATACATTAAGTCATCATGGAAATTACCTTATACACACACATGTTATAGTGACAAAAACAAAAATTTATTTCTTAGTGGTAATGAGTGTAAACATTCACTAAGCGGTATACTTTTGTGCCAAGGTATTAACTTACATGGGGCCTGTGAGGGTACTTCAAACAATCTTTCATGCCACCAGCATGGCACACCTGCAGCACAAATAGAGCCATTCTTTATGCAACTTTCTAACAGGAGTTACGTTCTAATAACGGATCACAGCTGTTGTGGCTTGGTGCCAGGGAAAGCATATCTCTTAAGCGTGAGTTCCATGGTCACTTGATGTATGCAAGCATTGTATCCAAACGGCCCTGGAGACTCAGTGACTCCGATTTGGCCTAATTTGAAAGTCTCTTCTATACGAATTGATACTTTAAGCAGAATGAAGTCTGTACTTTTGCAGACAACAGTGCCCATCACGTCATCAAAAGAGACGTATGATCTCCAAGTTGCAAGGACGGTGGCAGAGATACATGCACTTTTATCAACAAATTGCCCGGTGCATTTCAAAGAAATGCTCAGCCAAATACTAAATATGTCGAATGCCAGTGGTATCTCGAATGTATTTAAGACAGTTTTTTCGGGACTGTTAACACCATTTGAAGCGGTCCTGGGTATCTTTCCAAATTTTGTACATTCGATTTTTGGCGGCGTACCACTACTTTTGGGACTCGTAGCACTAGCAGGTATTTTATTTTTTGACTCTCCTGCTCCGATATGGCAAACCAAAATGCAGACATGACTCCGGCACGGATGGAAGAAACGATCCTAGCAATACGCTACCGGGACCGCATAACTAAAGTCCTTGGGATAGCTCGGCTACGAGATCTGAATATGACCTGGTTTTTTCATTCAGAACTATATGGCAGACCTGCATCTTACCTGTGCTTCGATGTATGCTATGCGGAGAGGAATACGTGTTAGACACCTGTATTGCACTACCATCAGCCATACCAATGGACGTCGATACTTTGCTAAGTCCAGTAACGGCTCACGCATCGTGTTTTCCCCAGCGGTTACCAATCCTGATGATGGCATTCATTGAGACTCCTGCACTACGACTAGGTGGTGACAGTGAAGCAAGAAATGAAAGCAGCATCACCCAGGTATGACCCTCTGTGAGCATTGCTGATCCTGAAATCGATGATAGCAATCATTCTCACAACTGCCAAGTTACAGCATTATCAAACTTGGTCGAACTGTCACCTGAAAATGTAGACCAATTCTTTGCGAGCCTGTCTGAAATGATGTTCTCTCCTGAACAGAAACAATAACTTTTTGGGAAAACAATCCGGCACACAGCGTTCTCATGAACTCTGAATTCGGCCTTCAGCTTTGAACAACAAAAGCTACTGAAAAACGTTTTGAACTACTTTTCCCCGCTCACCATGAAATTAATTTTTTCCAAAATATTTACTTTTTTTCTGGCACACGTCCTTCGCTTAAAGTAGAAATATTCAAAAGAACAGAGCTTGTATTTTTTGTAAATCTAGAGACAAAATATAAACTCAGCCTCTAGCACATTTTTAATGCAAAAGTATTTAATATGTGATGAAATAGTCTCGCCCTTCTTTTCTGTATTAAGAGACATTTCATGTGTAATTAATCGCAAAGTCGTTCAACGGAATACATATGCAATATTTTTTTGAATGATTACTATGCTTGATAACGTACAGTACCAATTCATTTCCATGTATTTCAAGTACACCATTTCAAATGCAAAATTTATTTTGGGGTGGGTATGAATACACGTGCTTCTTATTGCTTTAGTTTTAGTAATTTGATGGACATAAATTCGTGGAGTGGGTGTTGTGTTTTATCTAGGACCCCGATCAATATTGTGACCTCATGCCCCTATACGGCTATAATCAATACATATGCCCTATAATGGCATAACGATCAGAGCCATATTTCAGTAACTCGTCTCTGCAGCTCATGACAGTCCATGACACAGCAGAAGCCACTTCCTTAGATTCCTAGATAGCACACCGAGTTCTTTCGACATCTCAAACCCCCCAGCAACCTGGGAAAGCTTTGTTTGCTTTGTTTTGATTAGTAATAGAACTCCTGCGAGCACTGTAAGAACGACCAGTTCTTAGTGACATCTTTATTGACGTCTTATGTCCAAAAAGTTACGTCAAACTCGGCACCTTTCAGGTATAAATATACCAACGTTGCCTTAAGCAAACACACGGTGGTGGTGAATACTGGAGCAGAACAGCTGTCCCCTTGCAGAGAGCCCAGCAGATGCGAGAAGCCCACGGACGCTGCCCCTCCTCCTTGACGCGCTGAGAAAGACGCTGTCTTTTCTCCTGCTGAGAAAATCCAGCTCCGGCGTTTCCAGCCTACCCTTGCGGGTGACTGCTACTTACTTACTCCCTCCCTAGTGTTAGGCTTAGGTCAGGTACACCAGGGTAGGCTTAGTTAGAAGCACCAGTTGAGGTTGTTAGCTAATGTATATATAAATGAATATATTTTATTCATTTTAACGATCCTATGGCTAAGAAACCATATCAATGCTTTTACAGTAATATTTCGTAATACTCCTTTTACTGTACGCACTTTTCATAATAACAAGTCTTGCAATTGTGGCAATTCATTTCTCTTGCATGAGAAAGAAGACTGCTCAATAAATAATATCTTTTATTGAAAACGCCCGTCTCTCTATTCTCTGCATCCTGGTGAAAGTAAATCTGCACAACTGACTGAGTGAAATAGCTGTCTATTGTTTCACACAACTCTAGAGATTGACTCTTATTCTGAGGAGCATAGTTGTCATGTTAATGCGGTTGTCGGAAGCTGAATCCCTTCTTGTCTGAGCCAGGGAAGCTGATCACTTCCTATTCAGTCAAGAAAGTTTCCAGTGACCTCTGAGCTAGCTGGCGCAAACTTAAATTAAGTCTAACATAGTCAGTAGAGACCTAGAAGACCGCAGTTCTACGTCTACACTGCTGTTTATGTTATTCCAATGCGCAGGGCCTATAGGGAAAATAGGAACTACACTACAATGGATCCAGCACAACCCACCCACAAGAACACAACCAAACCGAAGACCCTGCAATGCATCCTCCTCAACTCCCAATCCCTCCACAAACACGCCACAGAAATCTGGGACCTCCTCGACTGCACCACCCCGGACGTAGCATTCATCACCAAAACCTGGACCAACGCCACCTCAGGACAGGACATCGCCATCGCCATCCCCCAAGGATACAAGATCTACAGGAAGGACCGCCCCACCCACCCAGGAGGAGGAATCGCCATCGTCCACAAATCCAGCCCCTGCCTGAGCACACTCCCTGACGAGTCCACAGAACTGATGGAACACCTTCACTTCAAGATACTGGCCAGTCCCACTGCCGCCCTTCGAGGAACCCTCATCTACCAACCCCTGGACCCCACGGACCCTTCGCCAACTCCATCACGGACATTATCTCCCCGCAGGCCATCGCATCCACCAACTACACCCTGCTGGGAGACCTCAACTTCCACCTCGACAATCAACTGGACCCCAACACCACATGCCTCCTGAACAACCTCCACAACATTGGACTCTGCCAGATCGTGACCGAGCCCACGCACTCAGCAGGACACACCCTCGACCCCCTCTTCAATACAGGAAACTCCATCATCTTCAGCCATACCACGGAACTCCCATGGACCGACCATCGTTGCGTCCACTTCACCTTCAGAACACCCACCATCCACAGACACCAGCACCTGCTTCCACAAAGAAACTGGACCAATATCACCGACGACCAGCTCATCTCCTCACTCAACAACTCCACCCCAACCATTGCGGAAAATGACGACCCCAACACCGCAGCCAGAACCCTACATAGATGGATCTCGGACAGCATCAACACCATAGCCCCCCTCAAGAAAAACAACAATACCCATGCCAAGAAAGCCAGATGGTTTACCACTGAACTTCGAGAGTCCAGGCGCACATGCCGCCGCCTTGAAAAGGCCTGGAGAAACACCAACTCCACAGAAGCCCACAACAACTTCAGAGCCGCCACCAACGCTCACCATCAACTCATCAGAGAAACGAGGAAAAAAGTGATTGAAGACAGAATCTCCACCCACGCACACAACAGCAAGGAACTCTTCAGCATCATCAAGTAGTTCGCCCAACCCCCCAGCGAGTCTACCGACATCCCTCCCTCACAAGACCTCTGCGACAAACTCAGCACCTTTTTCCACCACAAAATCAAGAGCATCTACGACAACTTCGACGAAGACAACCAATAGACTGAACCCTCACCAACCACCCCCGACACCCGGAAACCAGCGATTGATGACTGGACAGCCCTCAGCACCAAAGACACACTGAAGACAATGAAGTCAATCCACTCAGGGGCCCCCACGGACCCCTGCCCCCACCACATCTTCAACAGAGCCGCTGACACCATCGCACCCATGCTCTGCCACACCATCAACTGCTCCCTGGCGACCGCCTCGTTCCCCGACGACTGGAAACACGCCGAGGTCAACCCCCTCCTGAAGAAATCCTCAGCGGACCCCACCGACCTCAAAAACTACAGACCCATCTCCCTGCTCCCTTTCCCAGCGAAAGTCATCGAGAAAGCCATCAACAGCCAACTCGCCACATTCATTGAAGAACACAACATCCTTGACTCCTCCCAATCCGGCTTCAGAAAAAACCACAGTCGGAAACCGCCCTCCTCGCCGCAAAAGACTACATCCGCACCCTACTAGACAAAGGAGAAATAGTAGCCATCATCCTCCTAGACCTATCAGCGGCGTTCGACACAGTCTCCCACCGCACCCTAATACGCAGACTCTACGACGCAGGAATCCAGGACAAGGCCCTCAACTGGATCTGCTCCTTCCTCTCCGGCAGGACGCAACAGGTCAGACTCCCCCCTTTCCTCTCAGACCTCACACCTACCACCTGCGGAGTCCCCCAGGGCTCCTCCCTCAGCCCGACGCTCTTCAACATCTACATGGCTCCACTTGCCCCCATCGTTAGAACCTACGGACTCAACATCGTGTCATACGCAGACGACACCCAGCTCCTCCTCTCCCTATCCAATGAGCCCAACACCGCCAGACGCAACTTTTGAGAAGGCATGGAAGCCATTGCCAAATGGATGAAAAACAGCTGCCTACAACTAAACACCAACAAAACAGAAGTACTCATCATGGGCCCAAACCCCGACGCCTGGAGCGACACCTGGTGGCCCACTGCCCTCGGAAACCCGCCAACCCCCACAGACCACGCACGCAACCTGGGAATCATCCTGAACTCCAAGCTCAAAATGGACCGCCATATCAACTCTGTCTCATCTTCCTGCTTCCACACCCTCTGTCTCCTTCGTAAGACCTTCAAATGAATCCCCCTCAAACACCGAAAGACAGTCACTCACGCCCTGGTCACCAGCAGACTCGACTACTGCAACGCACTCTATGCCGGAATGAACAAAAACCTCACCCTCAAGCTACAGAACATCCAGAACGCCGCCGCAAGACTGGTCCTCATCCTGCCAAAACACTGCCACATCCCAGCACCTGCGCACACTCCACTGGCTCCCCGTCGAAGCGAGAAACACCTTATGATGCTCACCCACGCACACAAGGCCCTCCACGGCACCGGACCAGCATACCTGAACAGCCTGCTCAAATTCCACGTACCCCAAAGGACCCTACGATCAGCCCAGCTCTCCTACGCCGAGGTCCCCCGCACCAGAAAGACCAGATCGGGAGGCCACTCCTTCTCCTTCCTCGCGGCCAAAGCATGGAACGCCCTTCCGCTCCACCTCAGTTTGACAACATCGCTCCCCATCATCGCAAGAAACCTCAAAACCTGGCTCTTCGACAGACCCCCTCCTTGATGGAATGGAACCTGCTTCCCCCCCACCCCTAGCGCCTTGAGACCCTTACGGGTCAGTAGTTGCGCTTTAACAAACTCCTGATTGATTGACTGATTGATCCTGACCGCACCAGCTTCTGCTTTTGGAACTTTGTTGCAACTAAAAGGTACTGTGAGTAAACGTGACGCAACTGTGAACTTTTCACGCATCTGTGGATTATTCTATCCCAACTTAAAGAACTTACATTACAACCTCAAGAACTCTTTTGAAACCATATTCTTGAACTGTGTATGTTGGATTTTTGTCGTTTTGGTCTTGTGTAGTTTAGATTAAATACCTTTATTTTTCTAAACTGTTGTGGAGTCAGTTTGTGGTGTTTTCACGTCACAACCGAACCACTGCCCCCCACAACCACCCTCCGCGCCTGGACTCCGACCAGCACCGAAGACACCATCCGCTCGATGAACTCCATCCATTCTGGATCTCCGACCGACCCCTGCCCTCACCACGTCTTCAACAGGGCCGACGCGATCATCGCACCCCACCTGCGGGACATCATCAACACCTCCTTCGACACCGCCACCTTCCCGGAGAGCTGGAAGCACGCCGAACTCAGCGCTCTACTCAAGAAACCTACAGCGGACCCCACCGAACTCAAGAATTACCGCCCCATCTCGCTCCTCCCGTTCCCAGCCAAAGTCATCGAGAAGACCGTCAACAAGCAGCTGGCCGCCTTCCTCGAGACGAATGGATCCCTCGACCCCTCACAGTCGGGCTTCCGAGCCAACCACAGCACCGAGACCGCCCTCATCGCTGCCACCGATGACATCCGAGCCCTGATGGACAACGGAGAAACAGCGGCCCTCATCCTCCTAGACCTCTACGCGGCATTCGACACTGTCTGCCACCGCACCCTAGTGCAGCGCCTCAGCAACGTCGGAATCCAGGAGAAGGCACTGGATTGGATCACCTCCTTCCTCAATGGTAGAACACAGAGAGCCCGTCTACCACCGTACAAGTCAGAGGCCACCGAAGTCATCTGCGGCGTCCCTCAAGGATCCTCACTGAGCCCCACCCTCTTCAACGTCTACATGAGCCCCCTCGCGGCCATCGCACGCCAACACAACCTGAACATCATCTCCTACGCTGACGACACCCAGCTGATCCTCTCCCTGACCAACGACCCCGCCGCCGCCAGAGCCAACCTTCACGAAGGGATGAAAGACGTTGCCGAGTGGATGATGACCAGCCGCCTGAAACTGAACTCAGACAAGACGGAGGTCCTCATCCTGGGCTCCTCACCCTCCGCTTGGGACGACTCCTGGTGGCCCCCCGCCCTGGGCAGCGCACCCAAACCGACAGACCACGCACGCAACCTGGGCTCCATCTTGGACTCCTCCCTCACCATGACCAGACAAGTCAACGCCGTCTCCTCGTCATGCTTCAACATCCTGCGCATGCTACGGAAGATCTTCTGGTGGATCCCCACCGAGACCAGGAAGACGGTCACCCAGGCCCTCGTCACCAGCCGACTGGACTACGGCAACGCCCTCTACGCCGGAACCACCGCCAAGCTCCAGAAGAGACTCCAGCGGATCCAGAACGCCTCAGCCAGACTCATCCTCGACATCCCACGACACAGCCACATCTCCGGACATCTGAGAGACCTGCACTGGCTCCCCGTCAACAAAAGAATCACCTTCCGCCTCCTCACCCACGCACACAAAGCCCTACACGATCAAGGCCCCAGCTACCTCAACAACCGCATCAACTTCTACGCTCCCAAACGACATCTCCGATCAGCCAGCCACGCCCTCGCCGCCGTCCCCCGCATCCGAAGAATGACAACGGGAGGAAGGTCCTTCTCCTACCTGGCCGCCAAGACCTGGAACTCCCTACCGACCGACCTGCGCCTGACCCAAGACCACCTCTCCTTCAGGAAGAATCTCAAGACCTGGCTATTCGAGCAGTAGCAGCACTCCCCCCCCCTAGCGCCTTGAGACCCTCCGGGTAAGTAGTGCGCTATATAAATGCCTACGATTGATTGATTGATTTTCACTGTGTTAATGTGAGTGTTGGTACACATACTTTACGCATTGCCTCTGGTTAGCCTAGACTGCTCGTGCCAAGTTACCTAGAGGGTGAGCAGGGGTTATCTCAGAGGGTTATCTCCTTGCCCTGACTAGACCAAGGGTCCCTATTTGGACAGTGGTACCTACCTCTGCCAACTATAGACCCCCAGTTCTAACACTGTGCATCCATTTATTTCTGTATTCTAAAATGTCCTTCTTTGACTTTATTAATAGCTCGTATTTGGGCCTGAAAGGTGACTTGAATAGACATCTTGAAAACCTTCTGCGCATGTGCTGGGAACACTGCGAGATCTTGAGCGGTGGCATTGAATTTCTGGCAATCCCATCTCACAAGTGATGCGCCTGAGAACTTTACCTCTTGACCCGACGAGGGGAAAAAGATGTATATAAAATAAAATGAAATTATAATAAAAGTAATATGAATGCTGCTGGGAGGAATAAAAGCTTTGGAAAGTACATTATGGTTGGGATTAGCACATTAACCTCAAGAAGATGAATTCATATTAGTATGGTGTGATGACCTCTCCCCATCCCACAGACCAATCAAATTCAGGGAATACACGAATATTGAAACATTGGAGGGAGGTACTGTCTTGGCAGGGTTTTTGGCTCTATTTAGCAGTGATATAGACTTTAATCTTGCTCACATCTAGGATAGGTATTCTTAGCTTGTGTTGGCCCTTTTAAGCCCTTTCTTCCAGACATAGAAGAGGCCATCTATTGCCTATTGGCTTTGGCCTGTTATTTTTTGCTTATAGTAGAGGTTGGATCCTGTGGTCCTGACTTTATATTACACATTGGTATGGTTTATGCAGGTACTCTGACAGAGCTAGGGGTATTTCATCCTTCTCAGGCGTACAGGCCCAGAACTAGAGGGACTCCATCTTGATGGAGCTGAGAGGCTTGCAGAGTAAAGGTAAAGTTTATAGTTAAAGCTGTTGTTCACTTGGAGAGAACCGGTCTGGGCCAGCCCTTATCGGTAGGCTGTATTATTCTCTGTGTCGAAGACACCACAAAAGGCTGGCCAGCTGGGTGTGTGTCCTTGACGCGGAGTGGTGCAGGGATCTGGTGGGCGGCAGGCTGATGGCTGGAACTTTCCATGAGGAAACAGCATTCTATATTAGTGAAGTGCAGAGGCGGAGTCAGTGAGTCGAGCTGGAGTGGTAGAAGAGTGAGGAGCTGTTGGAGTAGGAGAGAGAGAGGGTTCAAGCTAGAGAGAGCTGAGATGAATTGGAGGAGCAGAGAGTGTTGGTAGAGTTGGAGGAGTGGAATTGCAAGAGGAGAAGAGACAGAAAATGCTTGGAACAGAGAGAAGACAAACAGACAGTCAGTGAGCTGGAACTGAAGGAAGCAGTCAGAAGCAGTTACTTATCAGGAGGAGTTGTGAATAGCTGGAGTCTGAAGTAATGCCTTTTAGAAGAGACTGAAGTTATATCATGGATTAACCTGTGGGAGCAGCTGGAGTTAATTGGAAATTGGCACAGAAACCTTGAAACAGAATGAACAAGCTAGTGGAATGAACAGTATCAGAACGGCAGAAACTATTAGATTGAAGTTGGAAGGTGGAGAGAGTCCGTGGGGGAGAGAAATCCAGTGCAAAGTGTCAGGGTTTAGGACAGCGTGCGCCTACCTAAAATACAGTTCCCAGCAGCCTTAGGGAAAAAACTACATTTCCCATGATTCCCGGTGGTGCAACAGGATATCAGAGGGCGGAGCCAGGTATTCGGTGCTCGTGATTCCTGTTTGTTTAGCGAGTTCCTGCATCGGAATCTGTGCTTTCCTCCGCCGAGGATTGGACGTTCTGCACGGTATTGAGATCGCGCTGGCTAGCGCGTATGTTCTATGTTACCTTTTGCTCATTTCTTTCATTTGACATTGCGATAGCTTCTCGCGGCTGCGAGTAGCAGTATCAGAATCTGGGCACTTGTTCCCTGGAGTACTTGGTTTTGGGGAAAGGCTGTTCTGCTGTGTTTGTGAGAAAGGATTTCTCAGACTTGGAATTCAAGTGCCGGAGTGCAGGGGGGGATGAGGACCTCCGCACTACCGGCATGAACTCTTGATGATTTAAATCAGTTATTTGGTTGTTGGATTTCTTTACCAAAGCGGATGGCAGTAGTGAAGGAACTACGCCATGCCGTGTTTGGTGTACTTTCTTGTCTTGCCATTATAAGGGATACTTTCGCGCTATGATGGCAAAGAGGATTCAGTTCATCTGGTTTTTGGTTGGGAACTAATTTTGTTATTCAACAAACACTGGCTTGCTACATTCAGTTACTTGCATTTTTTTATACTCATTTCGGATTGCCTATTTCTTCAGAGCTTCCCAGTGACTGGTCATAGGGTATGTTACCATTGAGTGCTAATACTTTAGGCAGGTAGTGTATATGTCCCCAGGTGTTCTTACACGTGTTCTTATGTTCATGCAGGATAACAAAGAAGGCAGAGGAACAGCAGTGTGGTGTATACACATGTGGTTATACAGGTGAATTAAGGAGATGTTTGTCTAGTGAGAAATTACTGAGTGTAGGGTTAAGAATTGTATTAACCATTGCTTATTTTTCTTACAGCTTCTTTTTCCCTGCTGCCCCTTTCCTTCTTCCCTTTATTCTTTTGGGTTTTTTCCCCTTTTGGGGTTTTTCCCTCGCAGTATCGTCTGAACACCCTGTGTGTAAACTTCAGGGTGTTCGGAGGGTCCGGAGGTGGAGTATTGTTGCTGCATACGGATCCTGCGGAGTGCAAACCTGACAGAATCACGAGCCCACGAATTTCGCTCCGCCTGGTCCGTGTGTAGCAGCAATGGCGTCCATGGAGGATGTGATGCAGGCTTTGCTCTTGGTGCAGCAGGAGTTGGCCTATTCTAAGGCCGGAACCGCTGCTTTGCGGGAAAAAGTAGAGCGCCTGAGTGGGAACCCTTTTAACGCTTCTGCATCGTCCTCTAATGTACAGGTTACTGTGCCCCCACCCATACCATTGGCTACTCCAGAAAGGTTCTCCGGAGATCCCCGGAAAGTGCATGTGTTTATGACACAGGTTCTCATGCATTTCTCCTGTAAGCCATCAGCATTTCCCACAAACCATTCGAGGGTGGCTTTTTTGATCTCATATCTGGTGGGGGATGCAGCTGATTGGGCTGTGCCTTTGGTTAAACGTGACGACGCTCTCCTGTCGAATTGGGCAGCGTTTAAAGCTGAATTCGAGAGGGTTTTTGATAGGAGAGCCACGACTTTCAGTGCTGATCGCGAGCTGTTAGCATTACGACAAGGTAGGGGAGAATTAATCTCTTATCTTACTGCATTTAATAGACTGGTGGCCGAGGCTGAATGGCCTGAGGAGAAAAGAATGTCTCTTTTCTATCAGGGGTTGCATGACGACCTAAAAGATATGGTGGCACATGTTGATCCTCAGCCTACTTCTTTTGTTGATATGGTAAACCTGGTGTTACGAATGGATAGTAGGTTAACGGACCGAGGGAGTAATAGGAGAAAATGGGAAAAAGGGTTTTACAGTGGTGACAGAAACCCTCGCAAGATGACTGGGGGAATAGAAAACCCTCCTGAACCCATGGAAATAGGAGCAATCAGAGCCCCTTTGTCGAGAGAAGAGAGAGAGACAAGAAGATTACAAGGGTTATGCATGTATTGTGGGAAGAAGGGACATTACGTTAGGGAATGCCCTTCCAAACCCAAGTCTTCAGGGAATGTCAATAAGTTTAAAAAGGTCGCTGTCTCAAATATAGCGCAGGAGAATGAACAGAAGGGAGAAGACGTAGGTAGTGTAGACGGGGGACATGCGTGGAAACTCACCTCATTGTCTTCTCTTGGTACTGAAGAAACTGAATCACATTTAGTTGTAGTCATGACGCTGGAATGCGACTTGGAACGTTATCAGGTAATGGTAATGTTGGATTCCGGAGCAACCGGCAATTTTGTGGATGAAGGGTTGGTGAAGCGGTTAGATTTACCTCGTGTCCCGAGGGAGAACCCTGAAGACGTCTTGGCTGTTGATGGGCAACCATTAACATCAGGACAGATAACAGAAAAAACCTGCGAGTTGGGATTGTCTATGGTGTTACAGGACTATGTGCATTCTGAGGTTTTGGCTTTGAATATAATTGCTGCACCACAGTATGAAATTATTTTGGGTATGCCCTGGTTGCGTAAGCACAACCCGGTGGTGGATTGGCAGGCAAAAAAGTTCCATTTTAGGCTTGATACTTGTCAGGACCATTTAGCGCCATGTGTTTCAGCTAACGTTACGGTATTAGCCACCCCTTTTATGGCAGCTACTGCTGTGGAAAAGGATGTACGACTGCCTGTTGAGTATTTGCCTTATATGGATGTGTTCAGCGAGGTACAGGCAGAAACTCTACCCCCTCATAGGGAATACGACTGCCGCATAGATCTGGTGGAGGGGGCAACCATACCTTCTTGCAGAGTATACGCTTTATCTGTACCTGAAACCAACTATCTGAAGGAATACATTGAGCATTACACCAGGTTGGGGTTCATCAGGCCTTCCCGCTCTCCTGCTGCCTCCCCTCTGTTTTTTATAGCTAAGGCCAACGGGGACTTGAGAGCATGTGTGGACTACCGCGTCTTGAACAAGAACACCATCCGCAACCGTTACCCTCTTCCCCTCATTTCAGTCTTGCTTGACCAGGTGAGAGAGGCCAAGATCTATACCCGTTTGGACTTACGTGGGGCGTATCACCTGGTCAGGGTAAGAGAAGGGGACGAGTGGAAAACGGCGTTCAAGACGCGGTATGGGCTGTATGAGTATTTGGTGATGCCTTTTGGGCTTTGCAATGCTCCTGCAGCGTTTCAATATTTTATCAATGACGTGCTGAAAGACTATGTTGACCAATTCGTGGTGATGTACATAGACGACATCTTGATATATTCGCAGAATGTCTCATGTCATACTAGCCATGTATGCAAGGTTCTGGATAAATTAAGGGAACATAGGTTGTACGTGAAACTGAGCAAATGTGAGTTTGGGGTGCAGGAGGTGGAGTTTTTGGGTGTGAATCTCAGCCCAAGTGGTTTGCAGATGTCGGAGAGGAAGGTGAGTGCGGTGAGGGATTGGCCAGCCCCAAAGAACGTGAGAGAGGTGCAGAGTTTTTTGGGGTTCGCCAATTATTACAGACGGTTCATCTTGCATTTCTCTCAAACGGCAGTCCCCATTACCAGATTGTTGAGAAAAGGAATGAGTTTTGTGTGGACGAGGGAGGCTGAAAATGCGTTCCAAGCTCTGAAAGAAGCATTTACCACGGCCCCGGTGTTGGCACATCCCATCTTTGAACATCCCTTTATTGTTGAGGCAGATGCCTCGGATGAGGCAATAGGGGCAGTTCTATCCCAGAGAGATTCCCACACAGGTCAGCTCCATCCTGTGGCTTATTTATCAAAGAAGTTGAGTTCGGCTGAGGTCAACTATTCTATAGCGGAGAAGGAGCTATTGGCGATAAAGAGGGCTTTTCAGGAATGGAGGCCTTACCTTTGGGGGGCTTGTCAGGCAGTGACAGTTTATACTGATCACCGGAACCTCCAATACATGTCCTCCGCTAGACATCTGACACAACGGCAAATGCGGTGGATGCTCTTTTTTGCGGAATATAATTTTGTGGTAACTTTTCGTCCAGGTACTGAGAACAGGAAGGCAGATGCGCTGTCCAGACAAGAGCTCCCCGCAAAACAGCAGGAGGAGGTGCATTCCATCATCCCTTCTGCTAAGGTGGTGTGTGTGGTTAGGGCTGAAAAGTTTTTGGACGATATCAAGGGCTCTAGGTCTTCGGGGTCTTGGGATCGTTGGGCAGCAGCCAAAGCAGACCGGAAGGTGAGACAGGGTTTGCCTTTTCAGGGGGAGCGTTTGTTTTTACCCACAGAGGAAATACGAAAGAAAGCTTTTTGTTGGTGTCACGAAGCTCCAGCTGCTGGACATCCGGGGGTTACCAAGACAGTGAGTTTGCTTAGGAGGCACTTTTGGTGGGAGTCTTTGGTCAGCGACACTACTAGATGGGTGGAAAGGTGTGATACTTGTGCCCGAGCAAAAGGGGAAAACACCAAAAAGAAGGGTTTGTTAATACCAATGCCCACCCCTGATCGGCCATGGCAGAATATAAGTTTAGACTTCATCACGGGATTACCTACTGATCAGGGGAAATCCGCTGTATTGGTGGTAGTAGACAATCTCACAAAAATGGGGCATTTTATACCTTGTGTAAATCTCCCCACTGCTAGTCAAACAGCACAGTTATTGGCTTCCCAAGTCATAAGACTACATGGCATCCCGAGAGTAATAGTGTCGGACAGAGGGCCGCAGTTCATTGCTCGTTTTTGGCGAATGTGGTGCAAGGCATTGGGTATTGAGTCAGCGCTCTCTACCAGCTTCCATCCTCAAACCGACGGACAAACGGAACGTTTGAATCAGACTTTAAAAATGTACTTGCGCTGCTACTCCAAGGAAGCACATGAGTCTTGGGTGGAGCTGCTGTGGATGGCAGAGTTGGCTTACAACAATGCATGGCACTGTTCGTTAGGTATGTCACCATTCAAGGCTAATTTTGATTACGATGCCAACACCTTGCCTATTAACATCCCAGAGGATTTAATGAACCAACCCTCCGTGAAAGAAAGAGTCCAGACCTTAAGAAAGGTACACAAGGTGGTACAGAAACATCTGCTAAAAGCTAAAGAGGTGTACAAACGATGGGAGGACAAACACCGTGCTCCTGGTCCGCAGTTCAAGGTAGGGGACAAGGTGTGGCTCTCAACCAAATACATCCGGTTCAAATTGAGAAGTGTTTTCCATCCACGTTACATAGGGCCTTATCCAATAGTAAGACAAGTCAACCCTGTAGCGTACAAATTAAAGCTGCCTATTACCCTGAGAATTCATCCGGTGTTTCATGTGCACCTGTTGAAGAGAGCACTCACGTCACGCAGAACGACGCCCCCTGCTATTGCTGGTGATGGGAATCTGGAGTACGAGGTGAGAGCTATACGAGACTCCAAGTTCCGCAGGGGGGTTCTTTGGTATCTGGTTTCGTGGAAGGGTTACGGAGCGGAGGAGGACTCATGGGAGCCGGTGCACAACGTCAGCGCTCCTAGGGCAGTCCGTTCTTTCCATGCAAGGTTTCCTGATAAGCCGGGGCCTAGGAGGCGCTTGGGAGGAGGGCGTACTGTCAGGGTTTAGGACAGCGTGCGCCTACCTAAAATACAGTTCCCAGCAGCCTTAGGGAAAAAACTACATTTCCCATGATTCCCGGTGGTGCAACAGGATATCAGAGGGCGGAGCCAGGTATTCGGTGCTCGTGATTCCTCTTTGTTTAGCGAGAGCGGCTGCTCTCCGGTGCCTCGGAGTTCCTGCATCGGAATCTGTGCTTTCCTCCGCCGAGGATTGGACGTTCTGCACGGTATTGAGATCGCGCTGGCTAGCGCGTATGTTCTATGTTACTTTTTGCTCATTTCTTTCATTTGACATTGCGATAGCTTCTCGCGGCTGCGAGTAGCGGTATCAGAATCTGGGCACTTGTTCCCTGGAGTACTTGGTTTTGGGGAAAGGCTGTTCTGCTGTGTTTGTGAGAAAGGATTTCTCAGACTTGGAATTCAAGTGCCGGAGTGCAGGGGGGGATGAGGACCTCCGCACTACCGGCATGAACTCTTGATGATTTAAATCAGTTATTTGGTTGTTGGATTTCTTTACCAAAGCGGATGGCAGTAGTGAAGGAACTACGCCATGCCGTGTTTGGTGTACTTTCTTGTCTTGCCATTATAAGGGATACTTTCGCGCTATGATGGCAAAGAGGATTCAGTTCATCTGGTTTTTGGTTGGGAACTAATTTTGTTATTCAACAAACACTGGCTTGCTACATTCAGTTACTTGCATTTTTTTATACTCATTTCGGATTGCCTATTTCTTCAGAGCTTCCCAGTGACTGGTCATAGGGTATGTTACCATTGAGTGCTAATACTTTAGGCAGGTAGTGTATATGTCCCCAGGTGTTCTTACACGTGTTCTTATGTTCATGCAGGATAACAAAGAAGGCAGAGGAACAGCAGTGTGGTGTATACACATGTGGTTATACAGGTGAATTAAGGAGATGTTTGTCTAGTGAGAAATTACTGAGTGTAGGGTTAAGAATTGTATTAACCATTGCTTATTTTTCTTACAGCTTCTTTTTCCCTGCTGCCCCTTTCCTTCTTCCCTTTATTCTTTTGGGTTTTTTCCCCTTTTGGGGTTTTTCCCTCGCAGTATCGTCTGAACACCCTGTGTGTAAACTTCAGGGTGTTCGGAGGGTCCGGAGGTGGAGTATTGTTGCTGCATACGGATCCTGCGGAGTGCAAACCTGACACAAAGTGATCAGCGCAGAGGTGTATCCAAGAGTGCAGGAGAGAGAGAGAGAGTCTGAGATGAGCCAAGACACAGACGAGAGAGGAGCCCAGATGACAGCTAGAACAAGACTTCACACTAATCAGGTGATATCGGTCCTGTCATATTAGTTTACTTTACACTTACATCTTAATCTTGTCTTTATTCCCTAGGCTATTGTATTGCTAATCCTTTTCCTTGCAGCGGTGTGTTCTATCTATAGTCTTTGTCAGTTACATGTGGATGTGTCCATTATAATACAGATCTGTGTATGTGTCTATATTGTTGAAATAAAGTAACCTCAGTTCTTAGTGAACTGACATGTGCCTTGTATTCTTGTTCAATCATGGTAACTAAGGCTTCTAGTTGAGAATTGTTTGCATGAACGGATGTGAAATCCCAATCAGGTAAGGAGTGATCAAACAAATAGGAAGCGAGGGGACCTTTGATGCCAGGAGCAGAAGGCACATATTATTAATTGGCTAATTCCTAATATTGTAGTAGCAAGCCCTTAGTGAATAGGGAGAGAGACTTCCCAACATATAGAGAGAAAACTGAAGGTATTCATAGGAAAGTGGTCGTCATTGGTAAGTGGCGTTAATGAGAGCGCTGGGGAGGAGACCAGCGTGGAGGCCAGCCGGATTGCGGACCGTGTGTAAATGAGAGCGCTGGGGAGGAGACCAGCGTGGAGGCCTGCCGGATTGCGGACCGTGTGTAAATGAGAGCGCTGGGGAGGAGACCAGCGTGGAGGTCTGCCAGATTGCGGACCGTGTGTAAATGAGAGCACTGGGGCTGCAGACCCATGTGTGTAGACACGCCGGATTGTGTGTCATATCTGCCCCAGGGTAGATTAGTCTGGGTCTGAGTGGCCGCGAGACTAGCTGATATGAATAGGATATGGTAGAAAACCTATGCATGTTTATTGCTATTTCCCCATCCTTAGGTACGAAATGTACATACATGTATCCATACCCATTGTAAATACGTCCTAAGGAGGGAGGTGATTACGTTCTGGCTGGGTTAGAGGGGCCCCTAGGGGCTGATCCCATCTAAGCGGAAAATCCGGCCATTACAGGTACATACACTGAAATTTGGTATAACTAAAGTAGGCTTAGACAGTTAGATTGTCCGACTTGTCACAGACCTGTCACTGACCCAACGTATGCTGAAGGAGATCGCGGATGTAACGGAGCTCAGAGTGCTGGTCGAACACTCTGAAAGAAGAATTGGGAGATTGATGAGGGAGAAGATTATTTCCGTCTAGAAGGGAACGAGAGTATCACCAGAGAGGGGTGTGACGCTGGCGTTGCACTTAGGGAAGGTTACCTGTCCTGTTCTGCACCTGTTCTGACCAGTGGCTCCTTATTAGTCTTGAGCCTTCTTTTCCAGCTCTTGGCCAGGGGTTGGTCCTCGCACCATTCTAGGTAAATATAAATCTGTGTGGTATGTCCTTGTACCAATTACTTTACTCACCCTTCCCAGGCACCAATGTCTAAGAATTTTATTAAGTCTTTAAGGATTTTTTCATTGATCATTAATTTCCTTCTTGTAAAGTTGGTAACCGAGATGTGTTGTGATTTGACTCACAAAATATTGCATAGATAAAGTTTTTTTAAACGCTCTGTGATCATTTAATGAAGTAAGACTAAAATGTTATAGTTATACCTATTATTATAAAAATCTGATCCGTCAGCCAGAAGAAATTGAACTCTTGCGGTTTGGTAAGGAAAGGTACAGGTAAAATTAAATCAAGTCAGATCAAAATCCTGAACCTTTTAGTGGAGGATTGCCTGCTTATTGTATGACTGGTTTAAGGGCTCAGGGTGAGTATGGTGTTTTAGAAATAACCCAAGCTGGTAATCTCGCTCCATCAGGAATCATGCTGGATAGTAAGGCCTCATGTTGCCCTCATATTCAAAAGCGGAGGACCATGCTCCAGTACCAAGCAGCGGCCATTCATAAAAGTAAGCATGGGCGGAAAATTTGTTCCACTCGCGGATTTTGCGGATTTTTGGCAATTTTGCGGTCCGCGAAATTGCCCCAAAATCCGCAATTCGCTAGTTGGGGATTTTTTTTGCTTGGTCGCGCTTCAAAAATACAATCTCGCGTGCGCGGCGTTGACTTACCTTGATTCTTAGTTCACTGAGTTGTTTTCCTCCGAGTTTACGTGCGCTGTGCCATTTTGGATCTGGCTGCGCAATCGCGCGAGACTTTTGGACCGCAAGTACATCATGGAGTCCCGCCATCTTGCACTGCGAGATTTTGAGTAAGCAAATACGTCATAAGGGCCCGCGATCACGCATCGCGAGAGCAAACAATTGGGAATACGTAGATGAGGCACGCCGCTGACATCCGGCGGCAGATTTGAACAGCTCGCTTTCCCGAAGTCGCAAAAGTTGCAATTCTGCACAAGAAATTTATCGCTGGCAGCATAAACCTTCTGAAAATGATGATTTGGATCATAATAACTCCTCAGATTGACATTTGGCTGCACTTTCTTGTGCAAGGAGTCCATTTTTGGGGGGTGGGGGGAAGGAAGTGCCCCAGAGTCTCCAACTTCCTGTTCCTGTCCAGCAGCCTCCTCCCAGTGTTTTGTCCATGTCTGGGTCACTTTTCATTTGGATCTGGAGCTAGAAGAATTACTCTTTGTGGCTGCTGCTGGATATTTGTATTTGAGGACTTTTTGTTTGGATCACTTTTGGATTTGAGATTTTACAAGTAAGTTGGTGTTGTTTGTTTGGGGCATTGCAGTTACTCCAACTACAATTTATAAACTTTTTCACAACTTTAAAAAAAGTATATTGTGGGTAGCCACGGTATCAAGTAGGCCCAGGGTTAGACATGGGTGCATCATACAACTGTTTCTGTGAGTTTTGTTGAACTTAAATATCATTTACGGCATGGATGGCATGGAAATGAATAGCTCACTGTTCTATGTGGAAGTTTCTTTTAATTTTGGGGTGCGTGTTAAAGACACACTAGCCAGTAGGCCCAGGGGTAGTCAGTGGTGCATGGACCAAGTCTTTCGGTGGGGTCTCTTGAAGTTAAACATCATTTAGGGCATGGATGGCATTGGATTGGGGTGATTTTTCTGTGTATTTCGATTTTGTTGGGTGTTGGGGCCTGGTCCAGGGCCTGGCCATGTGGGTAGGGGCCATTTTGATGCCTGGTCCAGGGCATGGCCATGTGGGTGGGGGTCTAGGGGCGATTTTGAAGCCAGGCAGTGTGCTTTGTGCCATAGGCCTGCACCCAGTCTGCCTTGCTTTCATCCATTATGCCCAGGGGTACTCAGTGGTGCATGGAACAAGGCTTTCTGTGGGGTCTCTTGAATTTAAACATCATTTAGGGCATGGATGGCATTGGATTGGGATGATTTTTGTGTGTATTTTGATTTTTTGGGGTGTTGCTGGGGCCTGATCCAGGGCCTGGCCAACTGGGTGGGGGCCATTTTGAGGCCTGGTCCAGGGCCTGGCCATGTGGGTGTGGGTCTAGGGGCCATTTTGAATCCAGGCAGTGTGCTTTGTGCGATAGGCCTGCACCCAGTCGGCCTTGCTTTCATCCATTATGCCCAGGGGTACTCAGAGGTGCATCGACCAAGTCTTTCTGTGAGGTCCATTGAATTTAAACATCATTTAGGGAATGGATGACATTGGATTGGGGTGATTTATGTGTGTATTTTGATTTTTTGGGTGTTGTTGGGGGCCTGGTCCAGGGCCTGGCCATGTAGGTGGGGGCCATTTTGAGGTCTGGTCCAGGGCCTGGCCATGTGGGCGGGGGCATTTTGATGCCTGGTCCAGGGCCTGGCCATGTGGGTGTGGGTCTAGGGGCCAATGTGAAGCCAGGCAGTGTGCTTTGTGCCATAGGTCTGCACCCAGTCTGCCTTGCTTTCATCCATTATATCCAGTGGTACTCAGTGGTGCTTGGACAAAGTCTTTCTGTGGGGTCTCTTGAATTTAAACATCATTTACGGCATGGATGGCATTGGATTGGGGTGATTTTTGTGTGTATTTTGATTTTTGGGGTGTTGTTGGGGCCTGGTCCAGGACCTGGCCATGTGGGTGGGGGCCATTTTGAGGCCTGGTCCAGGGCCTGGCCATGTGGGTGGGGGTCTAGGGGCCATTTTGAAGCCAGGCAGTGTGCTTTGTGCCATAGGCCTGCACCCAGGCTCCCTTGCTTTCATCCATTATGCCCAGGGGTACTCAGTGGTGCATGGACAAAGTCTTTCTGTGTGGTCTCTTGAATTTAAACATCATTTAGGGCATGGATGGTATTGAATTGGGGTGATGTTTGTGTGTATTTTGATTTTTGGGGTGTTGTTGAGGCCTGGTTCAGGGCCTGGCCATGTGGGTGGGGGTCTAGGGGCCATTTTGAAGCCAGGCAGTGTGCTTTGTGCCATAGGCCTGCACCCAGTCTGCCTTGCTTTCATCCATTATGCCCAGGGGTACTTAGTGGTGCATGGACCAAGTCTTTCTGTGGGGTCTCTGGAATTTAAACATCATTTAGGGCTTGGATGGCACTGGATTGCGGTGATTTTTGTGAGTATTTTAATTTTTTGGGTGTTGTTGGAGCCTGGTCCAGGGCCTGGCCATGTGGGTGGGGGCCATTCTGAGGCCTGGTCCAGGGCCTGGCCATGTGGGTGTGGGTCTAGGGGCCAATGTGAAGCCAGGCAGTGTGCTTTGTGCCATAGGTCTGCACCCAGTCTGCCTTGCTTTCATCCATTATATCCAGTGGTACTCAGTGGTGCTTGGACAAAGTCTTTCTGTGGGGTCTCTTGAATTTAAACATCATTTACGGCATGGATGGCATTGGATTGGGGTGATTTTTGTGTGTATTTTGATTTTTGGGGTGTTGTTGGGGCCTGGTCCAGGACCTGGCCATGTGGGTGGGGGCCATTTTGAGGCCTGGTCCAGGGCCTGGCCATGTGGGTGGGGGTCTAGGGGCCATTTTGAAGCCAGGCAGTGTGCTTTGTGCCATAGGCCTGCACCCAGGCTCCCTTGCTTTCATCCATTATGCCCAGGGGTACTCAGTGGTGCATGGACAAAGTCTTTCTGTGTGGTCTCTTGAATTTAAACATCATTTAGGGCATGGATGGTATTGAATTGGGGTGATGTTTGTGTGTATTTTGATTTTTGGGGTGTTGTTGAGGCCTGGTTCAGGGCCTGGCCATGTGGGTGGGGCCATTTTGAGGCCTGGACCAGGGCCTGGCCATGTGGGTGGGGGTCTAGGGGCCATTTTGAAGCCAGGCAGTGTGCTTTGTGCCATAGGCCTGCACCCAGGCTCCCTTGCTTTCATCCATTATGCCCAGGGGTACTCAGTGGTGCATGGACAAAGTCTTTCTGTGTGGTCTCTTGAATTTAAACATCATTTAGGGCATGGATGGTATTGGATTGGGGTGAGTTTTGTGTGTATTTCGATTTTATGGGTGTTGTTGGGGCCTGGTCCAGGGCCTGGCCATGTGGGTGGGGGGGCATATTGAGGCCAGGCAGTTTTTGCCATAGGCCGGCAAGCTTGCGGTTGCGGGCCAGTAACCCTAGGGTTATGATGAATGGGGGCATGAAACAACTCTCTCTGTGTGGTCTCGCTTCTATTAATTTAAACATCCATTATTGATTTGAATTACAATTATTTTTGGGTCTTTCCGTTTTTGGGTGTGTTGTGTTAATAATAATAAATGTCTAGTTGCAATAGTATTAATTGAAGTACGACATTTGCAACATTTATTTAACTGATGATCCTCTTCTTTGCTTTTAGGTGCACAAAGACTGAGAACCAGGAATCATCCTCATCATCATCACTTGTTGTAGTGCCAGGAAGAAGTTCAGCTGCAGTGTGTGCACAACGTCACGTGACGTTCCCAGGCACCAATGTCTAAGAATTGTATTAAGTCTTTAAGGATTTTTTCATTGATCGTTAATTTCCTTCTCGTAAAGTTGGTAACCGAGATGTGTTGTGATTTGACTCACAAAATATTGCATAGATAATGTTTTTTTAAATGCTCTGTGATCATTTAATGAAGTAAGACTAAAATGTTATAGTTATACCTATTATTATAAAAACCTGATCCTTCAGCCAGAAGAAATTGAACTCTTAAGGTTTGGTAAGGAAAGGTACAGGTAAAATTAAATCAAGTCAGATCAAAATCCTGAATCTTTTAGTGGAGGATTGCCTGCTTATTGTATGAATGGTTTAAGGGCTCATGGTGAGTATGGTGTTTTAGAAATAACCCAAGCTGGTAATCTCGCGCCAGCAGGAATCATGCTGGATAGTAAGGCCTCATGTTGCCCTCATATTCAAAAGCTGAGGACTATGCTCCAGTACCAAGCAGCGGCCATTCATAAAAGTAAGCATGGGTAGAA
Source organism: Lissotriton vulgaris (assembly GCF_964263255.1). Lineage (NCBI taxonomy): Eukaryota > Metazoa > Chordata > Amphibia > Caudata > Salamandridae > Lissotriton > Lissotriton vulgaris. The sequence goes on from NC_141693.1 coordinate 1,902,164,603, forward strand.
AATTTGTTCCGCTCGCGGAATTTGCGGATTTTTGACAATTTTGCGGTCTGCGAAATTGCCCCAAAATCTGCAATTCGCTAGTTGGGGATTTTTTTGCTTGGTCGCGCTTCAAAAACTACAATCTCGCGTGCGCGGTGTTGACTTACCGCGATTCTTAGTTCGCCGAGTTGTTTTCCTCCAGGTTTACGTGCGCTGTGCCATTTTGGATCTAGCTGCGCGATCACGCGCGACTTTTGTACCGCAAGTACGTCATGGAGTCCGGCCATCTTGCAGAGCGAGACTTTGAGAATGCAAATACGTCATAAGGGCCCGCGATCACGCATCGCGAGAATAAACAATTGCGAATACGTAGATGAGGCGCGCCGCTGACATCCGGCGGGAGATTTGAACAGCTTGCTTTCCCGAAGTCGCAAAAGTTGCAATTCTGCACAAGAAATCTATTGCTGGCAGCATAAACCTTCTGAAAATGATGATTTGGATCAGAATAACTCCTCAGATTGACATTTGGCTGCACTTTCTTGTGCAAGGAGCCCATTTGGGGGGGGGGGTGGGAAGGAAGTGCCCCAGAGTCTCCAACTTCCTGTTCCTGTCCAGCAGGCTCCTCCCAGTGTTCCCAGGGTTAGACATGGGTGCATCATATAACTGTTTCTGTGAGTTTTGTTGAACTTAAATATCATTTACGGCATGGATGGCATGGAAATGAATAGCTCACTGTTCTATGTGGAAGTTTCTTTTCATTTTGGGGTGCGTGTTAAAGCCACACTAGCCAGTAGGCACAGGGGTAGTCAGTGGTGCATGGACCAAGCCTTTCTGTGGGGTCGCTTGAATTTAAACATCATTTAGGGCATGGATGGCATTGAATTGGGGTGATTTGCATGTGTATTTCGATTTTTTTTTGGTGTTGGGGCCTGTTCCAGGGCCTGGCCATGTGGGTGGGGGCCATTTTGATGCCTGGTCCAGGGCATGGCCATGTGGGTGGGGGTCTAGGGGCCATTTTGAAGCCAGGCAGTGTACTTTGTGCCATAGGCCTGCACCCAGTCTGTCTTGCATTCATCCATTATGCCCAGGGGTACTCAGTGGTGCATGGACCAAGGCTTTCTGTGGGGTCTCTTGAATTTAAACATCATTTACGGCATGGATGGCATTGGATTGGGATGATTTTTGTGTGTATTTCGATTTTTTTGGGTGTTGTTGGGGCCTGATCCAGGGCCTGGCCATGTGGGTGGGGGCCATTTTGAGGCCTGGTCCAGGGCCTGGCCATGTGGGTGGCGGTCTAGGGGCCATTTTGAAGCCAGGCAGTGTGCGTTGTGCCATAGGCCTGCACCCAGGCAGCCTTGCTTTCATCCATTATGCCCAGGGGTACTCAGTGGTGCATGGACAAAGTCTTTCTGTGTGGTCTCTTGAATTTAAACATCCTTTAGGGCATCAATGGTATTGGATTGGGGTGATTTTTGTGTGTATTTCGATTTTCTGGGTGTTGTTGGGGCCTGGTCCAGGGCCTGGCTATGTGGGTGGGGGGGAGCATATTGAGGCCAGGCTGTTTTTGCCATAGGCCGGCAAGCTTGCGGTTGCGGGCCAGTAAGCCTAGGGTTATGATGAATGGGTGCATGAAACAACTCTCTCTGTGTGGTCTCTCTTCTATTAATTTAAACATCCATTTTTGATTAGAATTACAATTTTTTTTTGGGTCTTTCCGTTTTTGGGTGTGTTGTGTTAATAATAATAAATGCCTAGTTGCAATAGTAATAATTGAAGTACGACGTATGCAACATTTATTTAACTGATGTTCCTCTGGCTTCTTTGCTTTTAGGTGCACAAAGACTGAGGACCAGGAATCATCCTCATCATCATCACTTGTTGTAGTGCCAGGAAGAAGTTCTGCTGTAGTGTGTGCACAATGCCACGTGACGTTACGTGTGGCCACAGACAACTCTGCAACTCGTGTAACTGCACCCTGCTGTTCTGACATCTGAAGAAGTTGGGCCAAAAGAAAGGTCGCCGTAGCTCCTCTACCAAGAAAGTTGCCAGTGCCACTGCCAGTAAGAAAGAGCAGACAAAGCAAGTGGTGCCACTTACCAAGGAGGCTGGTGTGCCGACCGACACTTTTTTGGGGAAAAAAAAAATTATGCCTGCAGCAGAGGTGTCCGCCAGGGACCAAGATGGCAGCAGCACCTCCGCTTCATTGGTCTTAGTGCCACCACACCAAGTTAGGCCCAAGCCCATGAGTGCCGCAGAGGCAGCCACTTTAATTGCTCTTTCACCATCGACCAGTGATATTGGCGTTGACTCATCGCAAAGTAGTATCCAATCAACGCAGGGTGTAACTTATCTGACAAATGTTCAACCACAGCCGCAACGGCAACCACCTAAGTAACATCCGGAAAGCCAAAAGGTCAAATCCAAATGTAGCCATTCATATTGCATCTGATGACGAGGAGCTGATCGTGCAGGGGGAGGTGAAGGAGCGAGAAAGATTTTTTCTGGTACACACAGTACCCCTGGCAGCAGCACTGCAGTGGTAGCACCCACACCCTCTACCCCAGCAACATCTAGGAGGCACAGTAAGAGTCTGGTAGAGACACCAATGTGAAAAAGTACATCAATGAGCCTAAATGGGTTGAAGAAGTCTGGATCATCATCACATATGAAAACGGTCTAGACCCTCATTAAAAGCATGTTTTGGTCGGAGGCGCCATTTGAACGCAACCACCCAACGACACGTCTGTATAATGCAATGCTGGCAAGAATGTTAGCGCTGGACCTTTCTTCCTTGTTCCTTCGTGGAAGGGGTGGGTTTTCTAGAATTTGTGGCAACAGTCTGCCCTAAATGGAAGGTTCCTAGCCGGTCCTATTTTGCCAGAGTTACGATTCCAGCACTACATCAAGATGTGCTGGACGTGATTGAGGCAGTTTTGCAGAAGAGTGCTGTTCACACTATCCACCTGACATCAGACATGTGGACCAGTTGCCAACTTGTTGATTACACACTGGGTCTCTTTTGCGGGGGTTAGAGAGAAGATAGCTGCAGGTGTTGACACTGTTACAATTTGTCAAGCTACTCGGAAACATGCAACAGTAGCCATGTTTGCCATGGAGAAATCTCATACTGCAGTAAACATTTTGGAGGAGTTTAACAGTAAGGTCTTTGAATGGCTGCATCCAAGAAAGCACATGATTGGTTATGTTTCCACGGATAATGGCAGTAATATAGTTAAGGCCATGGCTGATGGTGGCTATTTCAGAGTGCCGTGTTTGGCGCACACATTAACATTGTTGTTCAAGATTTCTTGAAAAAAGAAAACATAGTCAGCAAGTTACTGACCACCTGCTGAAGAATCTGCACACATTTCAGCCAATCTTTTAAGGCCCAGAAGCAGCTGAGGATCATTCAACGTGAACGTAGAGTGCCAGTCAGAGGACTCATCCAGGAGGTGGCAACACATTGGAACTCAACCTTCTACATGCTTGAGCGTCTGTTTGAGCAGTACTTGGTAATCAATGAGTATGTCTTTCACGCACGGGCTGCTTCTATGAAAGACATGAGGCTAGAGGTGGAGGAATGGGACCTAGTTAAAAGCCTGACAGACATGCTTCGTCCTTTTGAGGTCTTCACCCGTGAAGTCAGCAGGGTGGACTGTACTTTGGGCAAAGCTATCCGATTGTTGCGCATGCTAGAGCACCAACTGAAGTCGGTGTCTTCAACGTTCCGAATTGATGCTGAAAAACAAGACGTATATCGTTTGGCGGAGAGCTTATTAAGCCGCCTAGTTGACAATGCAAGGCTTAAAGCAATACATTCAGAACAACATTACATTTGTGCCACTATTCTGGATCCACGGTACAAAAAGGCACTGGCAATTAATACATTAATTCCTTTTTCTGAAGCAGAAGTTTCCAAGTACAAACATTGGCTAGCTCTGTCAGCCACTTGGTTCGAAAGATAGCAGCAGGAAATTGAAGGAACCACCACAAGTACTACTGAAGCAGCAGGACATCCGGCGTCAAGATCCACTTCTGTGGCCGAAGGCAGTCACTTTCCCTCAGAGCCGTTAACGACACCAGCAACCGTATCATCACCTGCACCAGGCCCAGCCATAATATTGTCGGAAGCGGATTGGATAACTCATCAAGGGTTTGGTTGTTCCAGTGTTGATGTAAATACAACAGATGGTACACAAGTGGAGCACCCCTGGAGGACCTTGAGTGGAAGGTGCAGGTCTATCTGGATGACCCAACAGAGGTCTTCTTTTATCAGAACCCATTGGTGTATTGGTATGAGAAAAGGCCTCAATGGCCACTGATCACCATGCTGGCTATAAATTGTTTGTCTTGCCCACTAGCAAGCGTGTCTTCTGAACGTGTTTTCAGAGCTGCTGGAGCCATTGTAACTTCAAAAAGGACCCGCCTCGCGCCCAAAAATGTGGAGAGGTTAACAGTGATCAAGATGAATCAGCACTTCATACCACCAAATTACAAAACACGTGACTCCACGCAGGAAGAAGAGGACACCGACTTAGGTGATGGGAGTTCTTCTCTGTTAGCTGACCTACTCCCGGTTCAATTCACAGATTTTGAGGACCAGCTCTACTTCCCTAACACCTAGGCTTGAAATACTTACTTTTTTTTTCATCCTTATTAATTTTTATTTCTGTGCGTCTTTCTTTTTTTTGCAACTTTTAGCACAACAAAACTCTAATCACAACAAATCCATCAGCAGCACTGTCTTGGTCTTATTTCCATATTGAAGGTGCCGCTGTCTGCATTCCTGAAGTTCACAAGTTCACAACTCAGTCATGCTCCTCCATCCTCCTCCTCCAGACTCCCCCTATCCATTTCCCTCAAGGCAGATGGCCGGATTACGCAGAATCAAGAAACTGTCGCTTTGTAGACGAGTCCCCTCAAAAGAAGTGAGACTGGAATGACTGACTATGCTCACTGTTACTTCTGAAATTGACACAAGAGGCTGCCCTGTGGCCCTTCACTTAAGAATAAGATGCTGACAAAAAGTGGAACAGGTAATGAATGATGAGATGGCATGCAGTGGACAACACTGGCTGTCTGGCTCTGATGAAAGCAATTGCTGTTTGTTGTGCAAGAAATGAATCCTATGTGTTCTGCTATTATTTCATCTTTTACACACTAAATGTAAATCAAGTCTACTCTGTTTACCTTGTTTAATGCAAATTGTACTACTACTGCAGGGGCCAATACGTTGCATTTTTTAATATGGAAAATGCCCTTAGATTCACTGGGCCTCATTTATGAAAAGTGACGCATCGCTGCGTGAAAACAGCGATGCGTCACTTTTCACTGCGCTCTCCCTGCGACACTAACAATGCTTCATATTTACAGTATGACGCATCATGTTGCAAGGAGTTACAGATACGTCAGTATTTCTGATGCATCTGTAGGCACAAAAGTGATGCATTGCTGGAGTGTGTCACAAAAGTGACGCAACGCCAGCAATGTGCACTTTCATATGGGCAAGTCCCATGTTGTTAGTGCCTGCGTCAGTCTTACGCCTGCCATTAGGCAGGCATTAGATTTTGACGCATTAGCGTCCAAGAAATGGCGCAGTGAAATATTATAGATTTCACTGCGTCAATTCTACGACCCTTTCTTGCGCCGGAACTTCCCCCTGCATACATTATACCTGGCGCAGGTATAATGTGGCGCAGGGGTTTACAAAGTGAGGCATCTACCTACATGCGTCCCATTGTAAATATGGTGCAACAAGGCACAATTTCTACGCTGTTGGTGCGTCATAAAAAGAGACGCACCGGTGGCGTAAAAGTGACGCACGGCCTCATAAATGAGGCACACTGTGTGCAGACTGTGACTGCATGAACAACATTGAGTTTGCAAACACCATGATGATAATAAGTCATGATGACCAAAGTTACATAATATCTTAACAGTCACTCACTGGGATGGATGGATCATCATCATCGATTTACGGAAGAACTATGGCCATTTCGTGAGTGGCAAACAGGTAAACAAGTCAACAACAACCACAGCAGAACTTCATGTCTGTCTAGTTGTGGTATGGAGTGGTCGATCCAGTGTAGTGTTATGCCTGTTATGCCAGAGTCCAGACAGCGGTTCATGTAAAATTGCGGCTACGTGGCTTGCTGTATAAAATTAGATCTGCTTTGGCTGTCTGTGTCAAAGAGGTATGCTACATGGAGGTTGGTTCAGTCAGTGGTGCCTGCCTTGACCGTCTGCATGGCCCTGGCCTGCTGTGTGCTAATTATTATCCTGGAAACAGAGACTCAGAGTAGGCACTTTAGAAAGGATGCATGTATGTAATACTGTCGCCTCTGAAAGCGGAAGTGTTATTTTTGCACTACACACCGTACCTTATATTTTTTCTCCAGGGTGTTTTAATATCCCTTTCTGTTTTTCCATCGACAATTACAGGCAGTCACTTACCCTGTGCGATGGGAAAAACATTAACTCAGGCTTACCAAAGCAATCTGCAATTTCGCATCCGCCAGGCAGGCAGTGGACAGTGTGGTCACCAAGATTGATCGACGGAGTGCCCGATGGAATGGAGGAGTACCGTGAATAAGAGGAATAGCTGGATGCATGCATCTTCCCAATTTGACCAGGACCTACAACATACAGTTATTGTATCCACTTCACTTGTCCTTATCTTTTAAATAATGTTATTGTTGTGAACTTCTATGAGTGCGACTCTGTGCGTTTGCTCTCTGCTTCAAATTCATCCCTACAGCTATTTGATAAGTTTCTTTGCTATTTTTAAAACTAATGTAATGTACTACTAATTGTTTATTCTCTCTGAGGGCAGATACGCAAGTGAAATTTTGCATAATTACTGCAGCCCTGTACTGTCTAATTGTTTAGTACTAGTTAGTAAGTTGTAGTATAAGTACTACTTTTCAGTAACCTAACCATCCATTTAGCAAACAACTTCATGCATGCACTTCCTTTATGTAGCTTAAAAGATTTATAGATATGTTTGTATCCAAAGATTTGTTTTTCTTCATTTGTTGTTTGTCCATGCTGTGTTTTTTTTTCTCTCTCCAAAAAACTTTCCCAAAAAAACCCCATTCCCATCCATTTTTCAAACCCTAACCCTCTTCCCCCCGGGCTGTGTGGTTTTCATTGAGGTGTGACTAAATGACACCAATATTTCCACGTGCTTGCTGGGGAGGATAAGATCAAAAGCAACAGGTGATGATAGCTTACCCTGCTGTGTCCTTCAGTACTAGTTCAGTACTAGTTCTTGTAGTAGCCATAATCCACGCAACTAGTTAACTTTTGATTGAATACTTTAGCATTGCTTAGGCTACAACTTATGGCACTGTTCTTGTGTACTGTACTATGTACTATCGTACTGTTCTAATGCTCCTCAGGCCACTCAATGTCTCATTTCCTTTTTTTCATATGCTGCTACGGCCAGTGTGTACCACTACTACTACCACCACAATAATGCCATTTCATCCGTACCGGGTTTCATAGCCAACCTTAATCGCCATTTGCCATGCAGCCAGCCCTGTGCCTAGCCCTATTCTCAAATACGAATCACAGTTAAATAAAAGCATTTTGGGGGAGGAAGAAAAATGGAGTAGGAGGAGAGGAAAGACTGACGGTAGTACTAGTAAATGAGTAGGACAATTGAATCAACTATCTCTGTCAGTGGCACTTTTGTACAAATGTGGGTGATTACCTAGACAATTTGAATCAACCAGCCAGTTAAGTTTCAGGAAAACAAACGTACAGTTAACCCCTCCTCTGCCTTCCCCACAAAACAGTAAAAACACGTATGCTATGTTTAAGTGGAAAATAAATATTTATTTTGACCTAACAAAAATAAACTATCCCTACAAGACCCGACCCACCCCTCTTCCTAACCCCAACCAATGTCCATGAAATGTCCCCAACAGTTCAAAAACCCCAACGCCAAATCCCCCCCCCTAAAAGTCTTTAAAAAAGGGGCAAGGGACAGTTTCTCTCTATTTTGGCTGGCGGTGTCTTGTGGCCAGGTGGTCACGCAGCTCTCTCCGGAGGGCCTTGAGCAGGGCTTTCTGCCTCTCCACCTCCTGCTCAAGGTAGGCCACTCGCAGGGTTAGTCGGTGCACACGAGCTTTGCAGGTACTGTAGGAGGCAGCTGTTGGTTTCGCTGCTCGGCGGCGGCGGGTGGCTGCCGGACCACGATGCCGTCCCGCTGGAGGATTGCGCTGGCTGTATGACCCAGGGGCAGCGGAGGAGGATGCAGCTGTTGTTGTTGATGTTGACTGAGAGTCATCCTCCTCCTCCTGAGCCACCAGCCGCCAATATTCGGCGACAATTGCCTCCAGCTTCCATAGCCTGGCCCGGATAGCCAACTCCTTCCTTGATAGTTTAGAAGGAGTATCTATATGAAGAAAGAACCAATAACTGTAACCAATACTCTTTAGGATTAGCACAAAATAATTCAACAGAAAGGTGTGTCACAGTAGCACTAGCAACTTGCAAGCACAGTACATAACATTTGTGGCATGTACCTATCTAAGTTCCCACTTTGTCGGCCTCTGCTCTAACATTAGTGGGAGTTTCAAGAATTCTACTAGCACTATATGGACTCACTACATTAGACTAAGACAGTACAATAGTCTTCTTCTCTCGTAAACTTGTGGAAGCTGGCATAATGCCAGTGCAGTCAGCTTGCACCCAAGAAAAACGGACGCAAGCCATGATGACGCAGACTCGCGTTACTGTTACCAGTCCAGTACATGTAGGTGGGAAGCTCTTACTTTTCTATTACGGGTGGCACTGGCCATACTCTGTTACAAGGGCTACTGCTCAATTAATTTAACTTTCACCCTGCCCTGCTCCTGACTACTACAAAAGGAAAATGAAGAAGATAATATGATCATCGATCCCTTCACAGGATATTTGCTTATATAAGGGATGACTTTAAGTGCTTTGTTTTTATTGATTGAGTGAAAACCGATAGGCCACACATGAATGACACAGGTGAAAAAAAATTATTAACATAGGTAGTGAGTTGTCCCCGTAATCGCCGGAGGAAGGCACTTGTGACTTGACTTGATAATGTGAACTTCACAATATAGATACACAATATATGCTGTGCTTGCAAACTACTGTTAGTCAAGGGAGTATTCTGAAAAATTACAACTTCTACTTTCCTCGGCTTTGCTACTCTGGCACAGAATTGCGGTGTTACATGCTCTTCAAAGTAACACTCTTCATCCAGTGACCGTCTACTCTGTCTACTCTACATACACCTATGCTATCTATGAGGAAGATACCATCCAGGCATCCATTCATTCAAAGTAAATGTCAATCATTCTTCTTAATGTCTCAACTGGACAAAACATACTTTTTCTCACTGAAAAACACCCTTTTTATTTTTTTTGTATACCGCCACCCATGCATCTGTGCTTGACTTGCATTTGAATTCGACCCAAGGGAATATATTGCGCACACATACAGTTTTTGTTTCACCCACCCAGGTAGTCCTCTTTTCTTTCTCCTTCCACCCATCCTTGCTTCAGCATTCAACCGGCCATGCATCAGATTCCCAGCCACCTGTGCCTGCATTCAAATACACGTATCATTCTTTGCCAGTCATTAATTTAACTCGCTTGTCCTTCACAGCTGAGTTGAAGTCAAATTTAGAGGAGGCCATTGGTTACTCATCAACTCCAGCCGCTAATGCTATTGCTAATGCGAAGTCAAGGGTGACTGTCTTCTACCTGGTTGTCAAAAACGTAGTTCTAAATTTGTAAGTCTTCTTAACAGTAAAGTGTACTTGTACTGTGCAAAATATACACCCCTGCAGCGAGCTTACTCTGCAATCTCAATAAGTAAGAAATATAATAGCTTACCACTGCCCACCACTACAGAGGCTTCCTGCACAGCAGTTCCTGCTGGCACCGCATCCGCCCCTGGAGTGACCACCTCCGCGCTGGCCCCAGCACTGGTGGTGGGCTGTGCCGATGGTGTTCCGCCTAGAAAATACATTTCATATTTTTAGATGCCATATACACCACTCCCTATTATGTCTAGGAATGAAAAAAAAATGTTACTACATAAACAAATTTAATTATTTGTGACTCTCTAGCCTAAAAAATAAATTCCGCTTTTGGAAGGGGAGGGTGTTTTTATTTATGCCTAGCCATAACATGCTACACTTTTTGGCACAACCGATGAATGCTTGCTTTTTAACATGCACCATTTTTCTCATAACAGACAGAAGCTTCCCTTCTACGAACAAGAGCAATATGTTACTCATCATCATCATCACCAGTACGTTAAGTTCCAACCAGGTGAGGGGTCTCCCACAATTAATGTGTAAAATCAGCCACTGTTCAGTTTACAAGAGTTCACCTTTTCTCTTCTATGTTGATTTTAATAAATGTTTTTATATAATGCACAATTGAAAATGAATATACAGAGTCCACACAGAGCTAGTTGTTTTACTTTTAATAAAGCTTTAAAACTTACATAGACTCTGGTTTTCTGGTCATGAGTGAGTGAGCGAAAGGGTTTGCAATTTGCAAGCATGATTCCGTGACTCTGTGAGGTCGGGACTCTGACTCCGTAGTCTTATGTTCTGGGTTGTATAATCATTGGGGATAATCCCTGCATTTGGGAGCTAAATAATGACTCTGACACACTAGATAGTCAGTAAGGAGATTGGGGGTTCAACTTCTGTTATGACTGAGGTTTGTGGAAAGTCTAACTGCGCCTATTATCACCAATGCCCTATTTCTTGTCCATAGTTCTGTATGTGCAGAATAGTCCCTGCAACAGTAGTAGTATGTTCTCCTATCCAATCAAAAAGTAAACTAGTATCTTATTCTTGGTGGCCAATGACATTTTATTGTTGGGAATTGTCAAAGCATAAACATTAAGAAGACTTCAATAGACATTATGGACAGCACAGAGGACTGCACTCAGTGCCTAGAGCTATTGCTGAATAGGAGTTTTGTTTAACACCTTTGCAAGCTTAGCTAGCTACACAGACAGACTAATAATAATAAATAGTAGTAGCACAGAGAGTCATAGTAGAGGCAGGATAAGAATTTAGAAACAGTCTACAAGAAGATCAAAGACGATTTAGGGAAAAATGGAATTATGATGAACGTTTGGAATAAATAGGTGCTGTAAACGTTAGGGAAGTATAATTATTAATATTAACAGGAAAACTTACTGGGGCCAGCAGAAGAGCCCTCGGCGGACCGATCCTGGCCTTCCTGCTCCGCCGGCGCCGCCACCACCACCTCTGTCCTCTTGCCCCTGGGAGGTGCTGATGTACATGAAAGAAAGACACAAACATGGATGATTGTTGTCAACAAAATCAAACATTTAAAAAACAAAATAACAAATTACTTCGGGGAATTAAACAACAATTGCACTAAATTTATTGACCTATCTGATGTGGTCTACTAGGATATTAGTATTGTTGGATTCGCGGACCGTCTACTTGGAAAGTTATGTAACTCACTAAACCAACTACAAAAAGGTTCTACTAGGACTGGCAGCACTCAGCAGCATGCAAAGTGACAGACACAGTCCGTCATGATTGCAGACCAATAAAAAATGTCCTACTAAATGACAAGTCATAATATACTCAGCCGATCAATCCACCACCACTATCTCTTCTTAGTGGCAGGAGTACAAATGAAGGAGTGGACTTGAGACTCTAGTCTCTAGCATTACCCAGTTCTGTAAAGTACACTCATAATAACTCAGGCCAAATGAGCACAAAATTGAAAACAAGTAAGCATAGTAGCACCGCCACTCAGCAGGCGAGCACCACAGAAGCTTTTGAAACATAATTTACCTGCAATGTAATCTGCAGCATTCTTGATCTTCAGAAAAAACATATATTTGTAATATAACACAGAACAGAAGAAAACAAAGGAGTTATTAAATATCTACTAGTACTCACCAAGCCCAGGGATCTCTGCGCCAAGCAGGTCGAGCAGGTCTTGTTCCCGGTCCAGTATGTTGGACCACCGGTGCGTCACCTGGTTGTAGGTGCGCCGGACCCCTGACTCCCGATACATGGCCTTCTTGCAGGGTCATACCCAAACTTTTTGCTTCTTCCTCCATTATTTATCCTGACCCGTGGCTGTTGGCAATAGGACTCTGCGCACTTTACCACTGCTGATCAATGCTAAAGTGCATATGCTCTCTGTGTAAATTGTTATCATGATTGGATATACATGATTGGCATATTTGTATCACCCCGAAGTCCCTAGTGAAGTGCACTGGGTGTGCCAGGGCTGGTGATGACAAATGCTACTAGTGGGCCTGCAGCACTGATTGTGCCACCCACATGAGTAGCCCTAAAATGGTGTCTCGGGCCTGCCACTGCAGTGCCTGTATGCAGTCTAGGAACTGCCGTGTCCTCCTGGTCAGTGTCCCCACTGACCATGCCTAACCCTTCCCTTTTTGTGCACATTAGTCACCCCTATGGAAGGCCCAAGGTACCCCCCTGAGCAGGGAGCAGTGTATGTGAAAGGTAGAGCATGTACAGGTGCAGGTGACATGCTCTGGTAGTGAATTACAGCCATTTTCGTTTTTCACTACTGTAAGGCTATCTTGCTCCATAGATTAACATGGGGGATGCTGGCTACAGTGGCTTCCAGCATTTCTGCTCATAGGAACAAGATAGGACATAAGTATCTAGTATCCCTGAACTCAGAATTTAATAACACATCTTTTAGGAAAGGTTGTTTTTAAATCCTATGTTTGAGAACAGCACTTTTAGAAAGTTGCTGTTCTCTTGTCTGGCCCTTCTGTGTGCTTTGGCCTGTTTGTGGATTGACTGTCTGGTTTGAGAGTGACAGGGGCTGGGGATTCCCCAGGAGGCTGGCTGAGTCAGCCCTAGGCTGAATGACTGCATTTGCAACTGGAGTGGTGGGAGGAGTTAGCACCTGGGCCTGAATAGGGCTGTGCCTGCCTTCCACAATGCTGGCTCCACCTCCTGCTGGGCGGCTGACGACCCTGCCCCTCACCCTGAAAGGAAAGGAGCAGCCAGGAAAACAAAGTACTCAGGAGACACCCAGAACTGGTTCAGACCGGGCTCAGGGCCCACTTGCACAAAGAGAACAAAGACTTTTAGGGGTATAAGTACAGGACCCCTGACAACAGAAAATTAGATCATCCTGGAATCAAGAAGGAACCTCTGCCAAGGAGAAAGCTGAATCTGAAGAAGGAAGACTATCCTGCTGTTGCTCTGCTGGACTGACCTGTTGCTTTGCTGCCAAGGAGAGGAGAAGGACTTTGCTGTTGTGCTGTGCCCCCTGTCTTGAAGGAATCTCCAAGGGCCGAGAGGATCTGGCTCCTGTTCTGAAGTCCCAGGAACAAAAGGACTTCACCCCCAACTTCCCTGAACTCTGCTGAGAGAGTTCTGTCCTTCCTAGAGTGTTTGATCCAGTTGTGGGGCCTCTGGAAGTTGTACCTGTGCTGGGAAGCTTGAAGCTAAGCTTGAGAGACTTTTGCAATTGAAAAGTATCACATCGCTCGCTGCAGAGCGCATCCCAGACAGTGCAAGACGTTTCCCGCCGCTACGAAGGTCGAGATCGTCACAGCGCCTGTTGCCGCTGTCAGAGCCGTTGCATCCTTCGTTTGCGGGACGCAGCCGATCGGTGCAGGAAGCCTAACATTGCTGCGAGTGTCGTCGCAGAGCCTATCGTCGCTGGGTGAGATTGCCGCACTACTTGCTTGCGGATCGCATCACGTCGCTGCGAGTGTCGTCGCAGAAACCATCGCGTCGAGGAGCTGCGAGAGAGAAGATCACCGCTGGTCCGCGCATCGTCACCCCGGAGATCGTCGCAACTCCAAGGATCATCGCATCGTGCCTTTGCGAGAACAAACTTCCTACGGAACCTACGCACCGGAATCCATACAAGTGGCCTTCCTCCCCATACAGACCGGATTCGTCGCAACACGCCCGCTGCTGCAGCGGGGCTGTCGCATCGCCTCCCCAGGGTCTCAGGAGCAACGCATCTCTTGTTTTCCACCGCACTAGCTTCTGCTCCTGGAACTTTGTCGCAACTAAAAGGTACTGTGAGTAAACGTGACGCAACTGTGAACTTTTCACGCATCTGTGGATTATTTTATTGCAACCTAAAGAATTCACCTTACAACCTTAAGAACTCTTTTGAAACCATGTTCTTGAACTGTGTATGTTGGATTTTTGTCGTTCTGGTCTTGTGAAGTTTAGATTAAATACCTTTATTTTTCTAAACTGTTGTGGAGTCAGTTTGTGGTGTTTTCACTGTGTTACTGTGAGTGTTGGTACGAATACTTAACACATTGCCTTCTGATTAGCCTTGACTGCTCGTACCAAGCTACCTAGAGGTTATCTCAGAGGGTTTCCTCCTTACCCTGACTAGAATCAAGGGTCCCTATTTGGACAGTGGTACCTACCTCTACCAACTAGAGACCCCCAGTTCTAACATTGTTGGTCAGCGGTGCGGATTGAACTTGTATTTGTACTAGACCCACAGTGATTGGTGTACATCACTAATGAGTGCAGACCACTACGCCACCGCATTCTACGGTTAAGCTTTTTTGTTCTATTTTGATCGTAACCCTGAAAGAATCCAAGCATCATGTCTCTGAATGGTAAACCAGCAAGTGATGTTGCAAAACTGGAGTTTCATATTGAAATGTTAAGTGATTACAAAGTAGGTCAACTCAGACAGTTCTGCAAGAACTTTGGATGCCCCATAAAGCGCCACTCCAAGAAGGAGGAGCTACAGGAGGCCTTAAGGGCCTGGTGGGAGACCAAAGAGGCTGGGAAGACAGGTGGTGCAGAAGTGGATGAGGATGCACAAAGGGATGGTTTTAGGCCTGTGTCCAGAGCAGCCTCAAGGGCTGGCAGCAACCATTCAGCTGAAAGTTTTTCCTCAGAGGAGTTGGAGGAAAACCAAAGGGCTAGAGATCATAAGTTAGAAATGTTGAGGCTTGAAATGAAGATGAAGCAAATGGAAAAAGAAAGGGCGGTGGCGGAGAGCAAACATTCCCGTGCCCTGGAGGAATTGAAATTGACCTTGGCCCATGAATTAAGAATGAGGAAGCTTGAGTTGGAGCTCAAGAGGCATGAGGCCATGAGGTTCTCAGCTGAAGAAGAAACATGTGTAGCTCAAGAAGTGAGCCTTGCTGAGTTGGAGGTGGAGTCCAGCTCAGATGGTGGCAGCATGATTATGATATCTAGTGCGGAGAGAAAGGTACAAACACCCAGAGATGTGGCACCTGACTTGAGGGAGGGAGTCAACATACACCAGGGGGTTCAGGTTTATGATGTAGTTCCAGTGGAGTGCAGTGTCCCTGAAGTAGATTGGGGGACTGGCACAGGAGACCATATTCCTAGTGGTGGGAGGGACACTGTACTGACTCTAGATGAGAGGTACAGGGAGAGGGGTTCCCCCATGGTAGAAACCTTGGTGTGTGTGTGTGAAGACCAGCCAGAAGAGTGTGGGTTGTGTGACAGAGGGAGTCAGATACTGTCTTGCCAGTCTCAGGAGAGTGGTGTGGGGTACTTGTGTGAAGTACTGGAGGGTGAGGCAAAGGGTAGCTTGGTTAACAACTGTGGGGGGCTGTGTGATTCATTTGTTGGAGAGCATATTTTAAGTCCCTGTTTTCCAGAGCTATGCCAACACCCGGTGGAGTGTGAGTTCCCTGATCCCAGAGAGCTTGCGTTGGAGGCAGACCTCTTGGTGGATTCCAGAGAGTCCGAGGATGCATTGGGGAGTGATCCCAAAAGGAGTGGCTTAGATATCTTTCAGACCTGTGAGGTGGAAGAGGTTCAGTGTAGTCCAGTTAGGTCCCAGTGTAGTGGGAGGGGTGTAGGGGTTCATGTCCGGTCTCAGTCTAGAAGGAATGAGTGTGGGACGGTGTGTCTCACAGTGTCCGAAACCCAGTCTCAGGGCCTGGAGGGTTCCTTAAGGGAACACCAGGTTGGGGACCTAGACTGTACTTGTAGGCCATTTGAGGAGGATCTCCTAGTGTCTGTTGAACGGGAAGTGCCTGTAACCAGGCCTCCATCAGTTCTGGTGTCTGGCAGTGCCACTCCAGTTGGGAGGGTGCAGAAGTCCAGACTGAGGGGTGAGAGGTGGAAGGAGTCCCCAGCGGGAGAACCAGTGGGTCAGGGACCAGTCAGAAGGGCTGAGTCTCCCAGGAGTGACCATGGTGATACCACTTCTGTCCTGGGGGATCTTCCCGCACTGTCAGGTGGACAGGGGTCGGGAGATCTGCGCCAGGCAGACTGTCACAGGACACATGAGTTGTGTGCCACCCTCAAGGGAGTACTATGTAAGTCCCCAGAAGTCCTGGCGTGCCAGGCAAGTGCACAACCGCAGGTTTTGGTCCCTGGGTTGGGAGACAAGGTTCAGGATCTGCCTGACCTGGAAGGAAGGGCATCTGTAACCAGTGCCCTGACCAATATGGTTCCCAGGGATACCCCTACAGTAGGGAGGGTGCAGCACTCTGAAAGGGGGTACAGAGGGAGGGAGTCCTCGCCTCTGACCCCGGTATAACCTGAGGGGTTAAATTCTAGGTTGGGAGACCAGTTGCTGGAGGGAGGTCCTGAACTGGTAGGAAAGTTGTGTCTTTGGTTGTCTTGGTGGACAGGGTTGCCCCTGGAAGGAGGGCAGGAGTCTCACCCTGGGGTTGGACTAGGCCACACCATTGTGTTGGCCAGGTGGGTACTGTCTACTAGTGTGGGCACACCAGTGAGTGAAGTCCTGGTGCGCCAGGCAAGTGTTACACCGCAGGGGTTGGTCCCTGGGTGGGGAAGCCAAGTTCAGGTGTTGTATGACCTTGGGGCGTTGGAGCCTAGGTTTGAGGGCCAGGTCCGGGGTGTCCCCCCTGACCTGGAATACCAGTTGCAGGATAGAACCCTTGAACTGGGGGATGAATGGTGCAGGGTACCTGCCACAGGTGCCCTGACTATTCTAGAAGGGGGTACCGCTCCAGGTGGGAGGGTACAGAGCCCCAAGGAAGAGGAAGACCAGGTGTGGAGAAGCCCACCTCAGCCTCCTGTCCAGCTGCCGGATACAGGTCCGGGAAAGGGGGCTCAGTGCCAGAGTGTCAGACCTGACCTGACAAGACAGAGAGTGGACAAAGGGTGCCAAGTACCTGGGGCTACTGCCCCCCACCCTCTGATGCCACAGGGGTTTGAGAGGCATGAGGCCTGGGTCTCACCCCCGATCACTGTTGGTGGTCACTGTGGCTTGCTGTCGGTCTGTTGGGACACACCTGTGAGTAAATTAAGGTTAGGTGCTGCACAGGTGGTGTCCACAGGTGAGGAGAAGGGTTCCACATGGATTGGCATGGTGGACCCAGAGAGTATGGATAGAGTGATACAACTGAGTTTAGGACGGCGTACAACAGGACTGCCCTGCTGTTTGGGCCAGGTTCCGTGTTCTATCGCCTTAAGCAGGGAATCCCGTCGAGGTATCGTTTGGTCTACCCTGGCTTTAGGCTAGAAGGGGGTTGTGTTGGAACTGGCCCTTCTTGCAGGGTCATCCCCAAACTTTTTGCGTCTTCCTCCATTATTTTTACTGACCCGTGGCGGTTGGCAATAGGACTCTGCGCACTTTACCACTGCTGATCAGTGCTAAAGTGCATATGCTCTCTGTGTAAATTCTTATCATGATTGGATATACATGATTAGCATATTTGTATCACCCTGAAGTCCCTAGTAAAGTGCACTGGGTGTGCCAGGGCTGGTGATGACAAATGCTACTAGTGGGCCTGCAGCACTGATTGTGCCACCCACATGAGTAGCCCTAAAATGGCGTCTCGGGCCTGCCACTGCAGTGCCTGTGTGCAGTCTAGGAACTGCAGTGTCCTCCTGGTCAGTGTCCCCACTGACCAGGCCTAACCCTTCCCTTTTTGTGCACATTAGTCACCCGTATGGAAGGCCCAAGATACCCCCCTGGGCAGGGAGCAGTGTATGTGAAAGGTAGAGCATGTACTGGTGCAGGTGACAAGCTCTGGTAGTGAATTACAGCCATTTTCGTTTGTCACTACTGTAAGGCTATCTTGCGCCATAGATTAACATAGGGGATGCTGGCTACAGTGGCTTCCAGCATTTCTGCTCATAGGAACAAGATAGGACATAAGTATCTAGTATCCCTAAACTCAGAATTTAATAACACATCTTTTAGGAAAGGTTGTTTTTAAATTCTGTGTTTGAGAACAGCACTTTTAGAAAGTTGCTGTTCTCTTGTCTGACCCTTCTGTGTGCCTTGGCCTGTTTGTGGATTGACTGTCTGGTTTGAGAGTGACAGGGACTGGGGATTCCCCAGGAGGCTGGCTGAGTCAGCCCTAGGCTGAATGACTGCATTTGCAACTGGAGTGGTGGGAGGAGTTAGCACCTGGGCCTGAATAGGGCTGTGCCTGCCTTCCACAATGCTGGCTCCACCTCCTGCTGGGCGGCTGATGACCCTGCCCCTCACTCTGAAAGGAAAGGAGCAGCCAGGAAAACAAAGTACTCAAGAGTCACCCAGAACTGGTTCAGCCCGGGCTCAGGGCCCACTTGCACAAAGAGAACAAAGACTTTTAGGGGTATAAGAACAGGACCCCTGACAACAGAAAATTAGATCATCCTTGAATCAAGAAGGAACCTCTGCCAAGGAGAAAGCTGAATCTGAAGAAGGAAGACTGTCCTGTTGTTGCTCTGCTGGACTGACCTGTTGCTTAGCTGCCAAGGAGAGGGGAAGGACTTTGCTGTTGTGCTGTGTCCCCTGTCTTGAAGGAATCTCCAAGGGCCTGAGAGGATCTGGCTCCCTGTTCTGAAGTCCCAGGAACAAAAGGACTTCACCCCCAACTTCTCTGAACTCTGCTGAGAGAGTTATGTCCTTCCTAGAGTGCTTGATCCAGTTGTGGGGCCTTTAGAAGTTGTACCTGTGCTGGGAAGCTTGAAACTAAGCTTGAGAGACTTTTGCAATTGAAATGTATCGCATCGCTCGCTGTGGAGCGCATCCCCGACAGTGCGAGAAGTTTCCCGCCGCTACGAAGGTCGAGATCGTCGCAGCGCCTGTTGCCGCTGTCAGAGCCGTCGCATCCTTTGTTTGCGGGACGCACCCAATCAGTGCTGAAAGCCTAACATCGCTGCGAGTGTCGTCGCAGAGCCTGTCGTCACTGGGTGAGATTGCCGCACTGCTTGCTTGCGGATCGCATCACGTCGCTGCGAGTGTCGTCGCAGAAACCATTGCGTCGCGGAGCTGCGAGAGAGAAGATCACCGCTGGTCCGCGCATTGTCACCCCGGAGATCGTCGCAACTCCAAGGATCGTCGCATCGTGCCTTTGCGAGAACAAACTTCCTACGGAACCTACGCACCGGAATCCATACAAGTGGCCTTCCTCCCCATACAGACCGGATTCGTTGCAACACGCCCGCTGCTGCAGCGGGGCTGTCGCCACGCCTCCCCAGGGTCTCAGGAGCAATGCATTGCTTGTTTTCCACTGCACCAGCTTCTGCTTTTGGAACTTTGTCGCAACTAAAAGGTACTGCGAGTAAACGTGACGCAACTGTGAACTTTTCACGCATCTGTGGATTATTTTATCGCAACCTAAAGAACTTACCTTACAACCTTAAGAACTCTTTTGAAACCATATTCTTGAACTGTGTATGTTGGATTTTTGTCATTTTGGTCTTGTGTAGTTTAGATTAAATACCTTTATTTTTCTAAACTGTTGTGAAGTCAGTTTGTGGTGTTTTCACTGTGTTACTGTGAGTGTTGGTACAAATACTTTACACATTTCCTTCTGATTAGCCTTGACTGCTCGTGCTCAGCTACCTAGAGGGTCAGCAGGGGTTATCTCAGAGGGTTTCCTCCTTACGCTGACTAGAATCAAGGGTCCCTATTCGGACAGTGGTACCTACCTCTGCCAACTAGAGACCCCCAGTTCTAACAAAGGCTATACCTGAAGTTTCGTTATGGCATCCTAGAAATAAGCTCTTTACCATCTAAGTGGTCTGTAGGAAACCAAACAGATCCTATTGATATATATCCAATTTGCTCCCTGCCTTGTAAGGAGTACATTAGTTATGTGCTCTTTTGTGTAAGGCCAATGCAATCCCAAGATCAAAGTGGATCTGACCATTATGTATCAGGCTCGTCTTTAAATGCCATAATAAAGCTTTAAGGGCCTTGAAGAGTGACATTTTCATTGATGGTGTGCTCTCTGAGCAGGTAATTGTTTGCGGTAGGGATATCGAGGGGAAACAAGGACCTGAAGTTTTAGTTAAGACTGTATTGGATACATATGCGTTCAGCTAGTTTTTACCAGTTTGAATCTGCTTAATCGTTTCAACTCCTGTATTGTACTATATCCTTTCTCGCTAACAAGATTTAGAGATGATGTGCACTTCACCAGGCCTACTTTCTTAGTACATGTTTATAAAAACCACTAAAATTGTTTGAACATCTTTTTATTCTAGAGGGGCTGAAGCACTTCATTACAATTTTAACTGACCTATTGTTATGTGTCAGTGGGCCTCAAAAATCACCTGATAGTATTGGCTTCTCCATGTAGCCAACGTTTTTAGAAACAGTGGAGTTGTTGATCCCTCTGCTGTTTAGTCGAACTGACGTTCTATTTCATTGATAGTGTTTATCACATGAAGATTTTAATTTTGAGTTATAGCACAGTTTTTATGCATTGTTTATGGATGAATTTGCAAATAAACATTTTTGATTACTTATTGAATTCTTCTTTTCATATTGAACAAGACACATAGGCACACTTAGGATAGCAGCTTTAATGTTTTACAGGACGTTGCTTAATTGTACCATATTTGTAAGTTTTTTTACTGTAAGTTAATCCCCCCACGGCAGAGGTGCTTTTGGAGTACATCTTCAAGTTACGAAAGAAGGACCAGAGTTGTTTTCCAGAGCATGCACCTCAGTGCTTCATCTTTACCAGCTCTAACACTCACAAGTGCAACACACCCAACAGTGGACAGTGACCCACCCACCCAAACGTACAAAAAAAACACCTTCCAATGTAGAAAAGTGACCCCACGCATAGGACGATGCCTCCCCCTAAAGGGCATAGTCCAAAATAAAAACATTCAAGTTCCATCCCTTTCCACGCAGAAAAGACCTCAACTCCCCTCAAAAAAGGACTGTACCCTTGTTCCTGCCAGTGATCTCCCTTCATCTGTTGAGGGTCTCTTCTCCCCTCATCTGCTGAGGGTCTCTTCTCCCCTCATCTGCTGAGGGTCTCTTCTCCTCTTATGTGCTGAGGGTCTCTTCTCCTCTGTCACAGGCAGGACCCGCAGCGCCCCCGCATTCCTCCCTCCGTCGTTGAGTCCTGGCATTAAGTAAGGCTGAAGGGTGGGGGGGAAGGAGGCCCCGGAGAAGGTGAAGAGCAGAGACCGGTCATCCACATTGTACACCGAGAACCTGCCCGCCTCATAGTCCAGGAAGAAACCCACAGCCCTGGGGGGCGCACGGGGGGTCAGGAGGGTGGGAGGGGAGGTGAGAGCTGCGTACTCACCATCTCTGAGCCACACTGCCCAAAAGCTATTCTCAGGTGATACTGTGAGCTCCCTCTTCCTGTTCACAGACGTGTCACAAACCCCCAGGGTCCAACGGGTCTTGTCCCCCACCTTCACCTCCCAGTAATGCCTCCTAGAGCTCAGCCTCTCTCGCCCCAGGACACTGATGTGTTCAGTAAATCTCTGAGGTATGTCTGGCAGATCCTGTGCTCTGTCTCCACATTTCACGCTCCTTCCGTCCTCAGACACCATGAGCTTCAGATGAGCAGTGTCCGGATCCAGGGTCACCTCAGCTGCAAAACACAGAAGCAGAGACCAGAGGTCAGTAACCAATGACAGCAGAGATTATTACTTGACATTTCGACTTCATAAAAAAAACATCTAAATTAATAAACAAACAATGGCAAATTCTGACTTTCTGCCCTCCTGTCCCATACACATGCAATACCAAGACCTGGTGTAAACCCAGTGCCAGACCTGGCAGGTGGGACACTCTATACCCGAGCAGCTTGCTCTCTCCTAGTCACTCTATCACTGACTCTCACCAGAGGCATTCCCAGGGCCTCACCTCTCACCACAGCAGTGCCCTTGTGTTTTCATCAAACCTATCCTTGTAACTATCACTTCTCCTCTCGCCCTTCTCATTCCTTGAGTCCCATGAACAAGTGAGTGCCTTATTCAATGGACAGAAGCTCTGTGATGGTGGTTCTTGTGTGCTCAGTTCCCTTTCTCAGTGGATGTCTTCAGTCTCTATCTCACTATCTCCTCTCTTCTTCTGTTTTGTCTGGTTTATCATCCCCCTCATTTTTCACTTCCTTTATTTTCACGCTCCTCTGCTTTCCATCATGCTTTTTCTCCTCGTGGTTTTCCTCACTCTCTTGTGATTTTTATTGCACTCTCCATTTCCTATGACTCGTCCCTACTTTTCTTTCAGGCTCTTATTCTACCCTGGGTCCTCCCCTTGTTCCGTGCGCTCTTTCCCATCTCCTATTTGCTTTCTCCCTCCTACAGACCCACTGTGTCCTTAAGAGAAGACCCTGCACTGTTTGAGGAACAATAATTCCTTTAATGGAGAAAATCACCTCTTGGATTACAGAGTGAACCAGGCGTGAAACCGAATAAAAGAATGGGGGCAGCTTTCATAGTATGTACTCCCCCGGGTAGCTTCAGGCGAGTGGTGTAGCCCAGACCTTAGGGTAGCTCTTATTGGCCCTTTTTTGTGCAGGAGCAGGGTGTAGTGTTTCCCTCAGTTAATACATCATTTGACGTTGTGATCCTGTTAGGGGGTTAGGTTTTTTTATCCTTGCGTATTAATTAGGGTCTGTAGTATTAGGAAAGTTTGTTATGTTGGACAAGGCAGGCAGCAGTTTGTGAAGCTGTGAAGGGATTGTGATGCGGGCAGGGAAGACCTGATAAAGCGTGATGTACTCTCTCAGGCTTGGGTAGGCATTTCCCCCCTAAGCGTTCCGCGACAAGCAGTGTTGCAGCGGCGGTACTAGCATGTTTGCCGCCGCAGTATAAAATAAGATTCCCCAAAGTGATTCAAAAAGTGGGGTCATGTCTTCGGATTTAACGGCGTTTGAAGGAATAGCCGACAAACAAAGCAATTTACGAGTTGAGGAGCTGTCAGGGAGTGCAATGAGAGGTGGTAGGGGCCATGTGCGTACAGACTCAGTTAAAGGAAAACGCCTGGCCTGTGAAGAGTGGGCCTCAAGGGAGTTAGAGGCTTGTGTAGGCAGCACACAGCACACTAAGGGCCCGATCCCAAGGTGCCTGCTGCTGGGTGCAGAGATCAACAGGGGGGCACCATAGGTGCCTCCTAGGCCACCATTCATCGGCCTTGCACCTATGGGGTCCCAAAAGACAGTTTCCCACTGCCTTTTTGTGCAGGAAAGACCGGCCCATTAAGGCAGTGGGAAACTGCCATTCTACTCCCTTGGCCGGAAAGAGGCAGCCGGGGAGTACTGAAGGGTTTCCAGATGGCGGACGGGCTCTCCAAGCCCATCGTAATCCACCTGGAAAACCAGGTCAGATTCCTTTCAGACCAAGCCCATCAAAATGGCTTAGTCGGAAAGGAATCTGAACGGCACGTTCCAATGCGGGCAGGAGGGCTCCGACCGATGGTCGAAGCCCTTCCTGCCGACATCCGAATCGGGCCCTAAAAGTCAGTTCTGCCCACCAGCCCTGCAGTGAGCATGGGAGGTAAGCAGGGGTCAGCAGAGTTGTTTCACAAATCTGCCAATTATCCTGACAATGCTTCATAGGAGCACTTCTCAAGCGTAAGTTGGCCCACAATTTGAACCAGGACTGCCAGCCTCAAAATGTTCCAGAAACGGGTAAGTTTTTAAAAATACAGTTGAGGCAGATTTGTTGAAGTATTAAACATTAATGTAAATGTAAATGTGTAAATGTATGAAGCTTATATAGCGCATGACTTACCCTGGGGCATCTCCGCGCTTGCTTAGGGAACCCGTCCTGGTATTCCCCTGTGAGATAACCCTGGCAGGGTATCCACAAGGTGAAAGCCAGGCATCCCACCGTGCCCAGAGTCGCAGAGTGTGAACCCGTGAGTCGAGAAGGCACCGAAGCGAGAATTATCGAGTCTGTGGAATTATTGAGCCCAAGACCCGCCGAGGCGGGGAATTGAACCCTGGTCCAGGGCCGAACTCAAGCTCCGGGTCTGCCGCCTCTAACCCCTGAGCCACACTTCTCCACATTAACAGTATGCCTTTGCACAAGTCTCAAGCCTGCTTGTGAAAAGAGTATGCCAGTTAGTCAGGGTGATCATAGACAGTTGGGACTTAGTTTTCGAAGGTCAGGGTGAGCTCAAAGTAGATCCCCTGGCAGATAGATGGGTATGGGTTTTATGAGAGGCTAAGGTGAACAATAGAGGTGCAAGTCAGGCAGATCACAGTACCACATCCCCTGCAGGTTGGTGCTACTTGCAGGACAACAGAGGGAGAATGCTGCATGACTCCAACATATGCAGTGACTACCGGCCGGAAGGGATTCAAGTGACCTCTGACAAACGTCCACAAGAGAGGGAGAGGTTAGGTGCAACCATCCTGATGTCACAGGAGAAGCAGACTTTGTCGGCGCCACCTCGCACCTTTAGAAATGTGGATTGGAAGAATTTTTATGGGGGCATGCGTGATGGCGAATTTCCAGGTGTGAGTCATGTGCATGATGCCGGGCAAATGGAATGTGAATTGGATTATGAGGACTGTGAAGAACAAGTGGAAGAAGGGACATATCAAGCTGGCAATAACATAAAGAGGTTAAAAAAGCGGATGGGGGAATAAAGGGGAGGGGGGCTAAGTTCTTTTCACAAGTCATATATTACAGGTTGTGGAGTCACAAATGGAGATACTGGATAAAAGTGTGTTAAGAGAGCACTAGAGAAAGGCGGATGCAGGTGAGCATCCCCAAAGTCAGCGAACAGACTAAGAACAGGTGAGACGCAATGGTGGAGTAGTTGGGAGGGGAGTAACAACACAGAGCTGCACAAAAAAGTGGCCATGGGAGCAGAGTTTACATCAGTGGATAAAGGTGTTGGTATAGACCCTATTCCAGGGAAAACAGGAAAAGCATGCAAGAAAGATACAAATGCTAGTAAAGGAGAAGCTGAACTAGAAAAAATTGCTACCTCCCGCTTTGATTTATTGTCTCAAAATTTAAGAACACACAAACAAAGAAGAATCTTCTGTTTGTGGGGTATATTTTATTTTACCCTTTTGAATTTATCAATTCTTTTTTATGTTTTCATGAGTGAGAAAAACACTATACAAAACAGTTAAACATATATACATAATTACTACACATCATACATATATACAGTTTTTACACAATCTTCTTCACAAATATAGCGATTTGTTTATCCACAAATAATTATTCTTTGCAAGATGAATAACCAATATCTAATCCAAAACCACAAATAAATGCTTGGTTTAAAATTCGTCCCTTCCAGACAGACTGACTTTACTAAAATCAAACTAGAAACGATTGAATTTTGTCGTAAGATCAGACTCAAAGCTTTCTTTGCGAATCAACCATCTAATACCAATACAGAGACCACCGGCCTGAGGAACAAATCTACCTTTGTTCCAAGTCAAAATATTCCGAAACAGGTTTATGCCTTTGAGCAAATTATGCTATCATCCATCAATAAATTAGAGAACAAGAAAAAATACGTCCAACAGAATATTACCAATGGCCAACGGGCCGCACTAAAAAGTCTCAAAGAAGACTCTACAGTGATAATAAAACAGGCCGACAAAGGCGGTGTGGTAGTTATTTGGCCAAGGGAAAAATACTTAGCAGAAGGTTTCTCCCAGGTCAATAACCAGGAATGGTACAGGAAGCTAGAGGAAGACCCTTTACAACAGATCCAGGCATTAATTTCAAACATTGTTCAAATGGGTAGGGAAGGCGGATTTTTGGGCCCAAAAGAGTGTGAGTTTCTAGTGAAAAAGTTCCCAAGAACCCCAGTGGCATATTTTCTGCCCAAGATACATAAAGACTTATCCAAACCCCCGGGACGACCTATCGTCTCGGGATGTGAATCGTGCCTTGAGCCCTTGTCCAAATATGTGGACTTTTTCTTAAAGCCTTTCGTCACTAAAGTTAAAGCTTACTTGAGAGACACAACCAACTTTTTAATGAAAGTCGAAGGTACCCTGTTTGACCAAACAACACAACTCATGGTTACAATGTATGTAACATCACTCTACACGCAGATCCCACAGGACGAGGCGTTAGAGGTGATAGAACTTTATTTGGACTCCAGGGAAAGACCTCATAGAGTCCCCACATCCTTCATTCTTAAACTGGCGGAAATCATGCTGAAAAAGAACTATTTCCGTTTTAACGATGAGTTCTTTATGCAGATCAAGGGCACCGCGATGGGGTTCCCTTATGCTCCCGAAATGGCCGTATTGTTTATGGCCGAATACGAAAAAAGATACGTGGAAAAGAATAATCCTTTTGAACAGCACATTGTTCACTGGTTCAGATATATCGACGACGTGTGGCTCCTGTGGCAGGGGAGCCACACTCAGTTGTCAGACTTTCACCAATGGTTAAATGAAAGACACAAGGACATAACATTTTCCTTGGACTCCAGTTGTGTGAAAATGACGTTCCTGGACGTTGAAATAATAAACGTTGAAGGTACATTAAATTCCTCCTTATATAAGAAGGCAACGGACAAAAGCACCATTCTCCATTATAGGAGTTCGCATCCAAGGAATTTGAGGGCAAACTTGCCATATGGGCAACTTCTTCGGATTAGAAGAAACTGTTCTGAGGTAAGACAGTTCAATCAGCATGGGCAGAACTTCTGTGAAGAGATGGTCCAAAGGGGCTACCCTAGGAAGTTACTTAAACACTCCTATAAGAGAGCATGCTACACTCCAAGGGAGTGCCTCTTTGAAACTAAAGCAAAACGTGAACTTGAGAACATGGCATGTGTCACTACATTTTGCTCAGAAACACACAAAATAAGACAAATGGTCCTCAAACACTAGCATCTTCTTGAAGAGCTGGAGGTGCCATTCCCTCGCCCTATACTTGCTTATAAGAAAAATCAGAATATCGGACAGGAGCTTGTCAGAGCAGATGTTAGGTTATCAAAACCTAAAAATGACCTGTTATCACAATGGGGATTAAAACCCATTGAAGGACATCACAGATGCGGCAACTGCATAGCCTGTGACACCACTATTGAGGGAAAAACATTCCAACAAGCTAACGTCACTTGGCAACATGGGAGTTTTTCAAATTGTACGACGAAAAATGTAGTGGACGCCATTGTTTGCCCCTGCCCCAAAATCTATGTAGGGAAGACTAACCAACAAGTTAACACACGAATGACCCAACACAGATCACGTCTTAAAAATAAGGTTCTAACCGCGCCCCTTGTACAACATTTTATTGAAAATAAATACGCAGATAACGACTTTCAGTGGACCGTATTATTCAGTATGAATCAGGCCAAATCAGGCACAAACACAGAACAAGTCTTACTGAGAAAGGAGGCGTATCTAATTCTATAATTTAACAGTACGCAAACGGGCCTTAATTCACTTTCCGAAGTTTCAAGACTTTGAGTTCACTTGGTTGTTGACAATTCACAGAAAAACTACAGTACCCACAATGCACTGCGATGGTGGGCTATATTGGAGGAGCACAACATGGCCGCCATTCTGAAAGAAGGTTTGCATCCCCGGTCCGTGACAGGAGAAGTGAGGTGAGTGTGCGCTATGGCAGAATAGATTACTGCGATCTACGCGCTACATTAAACTAAAACATTCACGCTTCCCCCCAGACACTCGCGATTAAGACACGCTGCCAACAACCACGCGGAGAAGCCGAATTCCTATTCCCCGCGTTCATATTGAAACAGTTGGCGCTTGCACTACGGAGGAGCACCAACGTCTATCACTTGCGCTCCCCGGCATAATCAAACCAGGTATGTCTCCTCGTAGAGACCCAGACTGCTTTTTGAGCCATAATAATACTGAGCACTAAGCACTATTATCGATTGTGCTTTACAGACCGTTTGAAGTGCACCATACAGACAACTGAGTCCTTCGAACACAGGCTTCACCGATGATGAGGTATGATTTGGAAGCCTTTTAGCTCTAGAACCAATCAGCCTTTGCTGTCCTTGTTTTGAGTAGTTAATACTCCTTATTTTGTACAAATAGGTTAACCTCCCCAATAAAAGGTCGAGATCCGTAACTGTCTCATTAGAAAAAATTGGACCCGCGGGACCGCGCCGTTCATACACGAAGGTAATACAAACCTTTTTGTGACATCCAGCTCTTCTAGGGGTTTTGAACTACTAGAGAATTACAGTCACTTAATGTCCTTCTTCTATAATTTCCATTTAGACTACCCACAACGAAAGAGCCCTGATGAGAATCTTGAAGTTTTAACTCCAGATTCGAAACGCGTCGGCAGGCACTAAAAGAAAGACAACAGGAATTTATTGTTTATCACTTTGATTTACTTTTCAAAGTGGTTTTTGATCTTTCTTTAAAGCAATTATTTGTGGTTTTGGATTAGATATTGGTTATTCATCTTGCAAAGAATAATTATTTGTGGATAAACAAGTCGCTATATTTGTGAAGAAGATTGTGTAAAAACTGTATATATGTATGTTGTGTAGTAATTATGTATATATGTTCAACTGTTTTGTATAGTGTTTTTCTCACTCATGAAAACATAAAAAAGAATTGATACATTCAAAAGGGTAAAATAAAATATTCCCCACAAACAGAAGATTCTTCTTTGTTTGTGTATTCTTAAATTTTGAGACAATAAATCAAAGCGGGAGGTAGCAATTTTTTCTAGTTCACTATATATTGGTCCAGCTGCCCTGCTGTCCCAGGACCGCTGACACGGTAGTTGGGAACACTGACCTCACACCTAAGATAGTTATAAACATAAAAGACAAACGAAAAGAAGCAGAAGTAAAGAGTAACATGGAAGGTTTGAAAAGACTGTATTACATGGGGATATCTATGCCTTTGGGGTGCATTTGAGCAATGCGACGAAAGAGAAGATTTAGAGGGATGAATTTGTAGATGTGTACAAATTATTACACAAAGAGAAACAAACCAAGGAAGGTTCTAGAGAAGAAGCTTGGGATGAAGCAAAGAGACCGATGGAGCTCACCACAATTGACACATGGACCTCAGCATTTTTTAATATTTGCCAGCATTTACTGTGAAACATTTCTGGATAGGTCATATTTAAGTATACAGATACCATTCGCAAGGCCCATATGGAATTTGGGGGTTTCACATGATTGCACTATGATGAGGTGTTTAGGGCCCAAATGGTGCTTATACCAGATAAACCATGGGGGGAAGTAAATGATGTACTTCGA
Source organism: Lissotriton vulgaris (assembly GCF_964263255.1). Taxonomy (NCBI): domain Eukaryota; kingdom Metazoa; phylum Chordata; class Amphibia; order Caudata; family Salamandridae; genus Lissotriton; species Lissotriton vulgaris. Next base: position 1,902,193,999 of record NC_141693.1, read on the forward strand.
TCTGGGCCTAAATCCATTTTTTGCTCACTATTCCATTCCAGTTTGGACCCAGCCATATGAAAATAAATCTTGACCCTGCTTCCCATGAGAACAGTCCAGCCTGAACTGCCGGGCCAAGTCCTCCCTGGACTGGAAACAAGCATCCTAGGACTGGTTTTGGGGTATCACCCCCTCATCAGCCAGAATAGTTTGACTACAGTGACATGGCTAGCATGGGCCCCATGTCTGGGCATACCCTTCCTTCTTAGGGTGACAAAAGCAAAAATAACAATCGATGGACGAAATGCTGAACAATGTCAAACACTTGTGTGATGTTGCTACGTGTGCCCTAAGAGGCTAAGGGTATGCCCAGATGTGGGTCCATTGCTCGCTGCACCACGGGATTCAAGCTATCCTGGCTGATGAGGGGGTGATACCCCGAATCCGGTACCAGGATGCTTGTTTCTGGTCCAGGGAGGACCTGGCTTGGCAGTTTGGGCTGTACTGTTCCCATGGGAAGAAGGGTCAATACTGAGTTGCATAGGGCTTGGTTCAAACTGGGATGACGTGGCGAGCAAAATAACAATGGATTAAACCCAAATCTGTGAAAGGTTTCAACACTAAGTTCATTCTTTGATTTTGTGAAGTTGCAGGAATTTAAACAGGGATCATTAGCCTGGAAAATCCATGCAAATATGAACTTGAGTGCACAAAATGTGGGGGTAAGAACGCTGTCCTACATTCCTTTTTTGGAACATCACATTTTGGGGGCAGTGGACAAGGCAGGGGTGAGGGTGATCCTTTCAGCCTGGGTACAAAGGTTCCTACACCAATTAAGGTTGACTGTTATTTTTATCATTGGTGAAAATGTTATCCTAACAGATGAGGCAACAAGTTTGGAATGGGGTTTTAGAGTAGGTTTCAGGCTTGGGTACCAGGGCCATAGGACACGGAGGTTCGAAGAGAATTTAAAATCAGGAAAAATGATCACCTGATAGTGAGGCAAAAGCTGGAAAAAGAAGTAACAGAAAGAAGAATGGCGGGTCCTTTTACATCTTAGCCTTTGCTTGATTTAATGATTTCTCCTCTATGGGTCATTTTTACAAAACTGCAGGTGGATTTTGCATGATTCACCACCTTTCATGGTACCAAGGTTTTTTAGTCAACCATTACATACCGAGAGAGGATGCTGTAGTGCAGTTTGCTTCAATGGTTGTGGCCATAACTCTAGTGAGTTCAGTGGGCCCAGGGGCTGAGTTACCACAATAAGAAATCAAGTGTACTTTTCGGCTACTCCCAGTTCATCTTGTGAGGTTTTTCTGTTAGGCATTCATTTTGAAAACAAGTTGTATGTTGATAATGTTTTGCCAATTGGTTGTTCCTATCTTTTATTGTCTGTTTTAGTCATTTAGCTCTTTTGCATAATGGTGCTTTACATGCAGGACAGCTTATGAATCAATTACCCATCATCCGGATGATTTCTTGTTTGTAGGTGCAGGAGGCCTTAAACCAGTTTCAGGATATGGCAGTTGATTTGGGTGTACCTTTGGCTTCTGAGAAAACTGAGGGTCCTAGTACACGTCTAGTTTTTCTGGGTGTTGAGTTGGACACAGTTAAAATGGAGGCAAAACTACCTGAACAGAAGCTTAGGGAGATTGCTGCTTTAATTGGAGAAGCAATGGCAGCATCAAAACTTCAACTGAAAGAAATTCTGCAACTGTTAGGTCATCTCAATTTTGCTTGTTGTGGTGTTAGAGCAGGCAGGACGTTTTGTTGTCGGCTTGGTTTTACCATGTCAGGGGTTAAGTTACTGAACCATAGGATTGGGATTTTCGCAGTGATGTGGCGGATTTTGAAGTTTGGTTAATGCTCTTAAAATGTTTTAATGGGTGGTGGCTTTCTTTTCTATTTGGATTGTTAGACATTCTTTCATTGAATGGGCTGTGAGACAAGCTGAAAATAATCTGTTTGTAAAGAACTTGGGTTTCTGCAGTGACAAAATTAAGATTGATTAGTGGGGTGGGGGCACATGAAATAGGGCAAACTGTTGCCTTTTTTTAAATCTGGTGTCTGTGGAAGTGCACCCAGACTTATTACTTTCACATTTAGGTGAAAATGATCTTGTGCAGTTGTTGGGTTTGAGTTTGATAAAAGATGAAAACAGATATTGATGTGATTCGGAAGTCTTGCTCAGGAATAAAAATTCTGTTGACAGCTTTAGTGCCTAGAAGAGTTTGGTGAGGTTCAGTAACGTTTTCAGCAGTATAAAGAGTGAAACTGAAGGTCAAAAGGGACATGCAGCATTTTTGTAAGACTAGAAGAATAGGTTGGTTGGAGGACACAGACAAAAAAAAAGAAGACTTCCAGTTTTTCGGGCATGTCTGGTTTCACCTTTCATTTGTAGACAGCAAATTGTATTTAGTAGAACTGAGGGAAAACATGGCCTTAACATTGGTTCTAGCTCCAAGCTTCAGAACTAGCTGTTGCGGTGACAATTTTCAAGTGATGAGGGTTTACTTGTGTAAGAAATTGTCACAGGACAAGACAAATGCATTGACAAGGATTTTTCCTGGTGGCAGAAAAGGAACACGTCGCTACAGGCCAGATGGGTGGGGACTTTGCAGAGTAGGCTTTGGCAGAGGGAACACAGGGGAGCGATGACTCTAGTTACGTGTGTAGGTCAATGGATGAAAGAATGGGTATGGTGAAGATTGAACGTTTTAAGAATTGTTTGGGGAATTTTCGTTTTGGAGAGTGTTGGACCTGGGGTCTCCAGACCACATAGGGTAGCTTGGCACAGAGTAGGAAAGATCAAAACCAAAGGCAAAAATTGTTAAGCTTGCATCACACCCTAAAGTAACTCAACGTCCATCCATTCAAAAATAACGCTACACCAGTTTAGGAAAATACGGTTCACTTTTATAGAAGAATTCTATATACTCTCACTTATTTCATCTGTCAGCTTTGCCACTATTCAAATCAAATATTCCTCCAACAGTCTATTTGCATCAATAAAAAGACAATTTAACAATACATTGCATTTGATGTTACACTTTCTCCTTCAGGATAAATGATCCCAGCAATTCCCACTTAGTACTAGAGTTCCCAGGAAGACACCTTGTAATTTTTACAATACTCTTTAGCCATCCCCTTCTTAGGAGAACAGGTTAGTGCCTCTTCCCAGAGATACAATATTCTCACAAATTCCTTTCAGAAGGTTTGGTACAAGCATTAATACAGTTGAAACCAGATTCCGTTACCCCCTGTGGAACAAGACATGTATTATTCACAGCCAGTGCTCTGGAACTTGAGCAGATTACCCTGATTCCCTGGCTTCTGTCCCGTGATATCCAAGGCCAACAATTGCTATAAGCTTAGTCAGTCTCTAGCTTCTAAAGTTTGGCTCCTCTTATTAGTTATGACCCCCCTGGTTCCCTCATCACCAGGGATAAGAGAGGTAATTCAAAATTCGATCTGTTATTAACTTCACCACGTCTGTGTCTCGTCAGAGCCCCAACTCCCAGCTTACTTGTAGTATTTAACCTCTGTCTCCAAAGTCTCGGCCACTTGTGGGAGGCCCGAGGTTTTGTTTGGCCCCAACCGGCTCCCAACAGTGCCTCCCCCACAGCCCAAACCCCCGATCCCACGGCTGTCGCTGTGGGAAGGTCGCTTGGGAAGATGGGAAGCAGCGGTAGCGTTTCTCTCACCGTCCCTCAATTCGCCGTGTCCATCGTCCTCTGTGTGGGCGGCTCCAGCACACAAGCACAGGGGAACAGTGGCTCTACTTCCGAACCTGCTCGAACGCGGCAGGTCTCTGGTTGCCACTCCGCCCCCTCACAGGGATTAGCGGCCGCCTCACGGGGCCTGCGCAGTACCGCGGCTACCCGATTCTCTCTCAGCCACTCACTTGCTCACAGGGGATTACCGTCCGCTGCACGGGGCCTGCGCAGTACCACGGCTGCCCGATTCTATGGCTACTCACTCCGCCCTTTCCTCAGTGCGGCCACGCTTCCTGGGGTCACTGCCACTAATTTCTTCCCCAATCTCGCCATCTACCACCTAGTCTCACTTGCGAGGAAGCACTCCCGCGTTGGCGCTACTGACCCCAGGTGAGAGGGGGACAGCTGGGGAGACGGGGAGTAATTGTGGATATAAATGAAAGGAGAAGGGGGGTATCAAATCCGCTCTTTCTGTCCTTTTTCCTTTCGTGGCAGTGCCCTCACAGATACTAGTAAATGTTCATCCACTGGACAACAGGAGCAGAACTACCTCACAGAACAGTCTCCTAAAGTCACTTCCCCTCAGGCTAGGGATCGACTTTCTGGTACTGGGAGGACCTTATGTCCAGGGTCATCAGGAACACAACTTGGCAGGGTCAGGTCTGCAGTAAGGGGGGAAGGGTGGTGAAAGCAGTAAGGAGGCAATCCCTTAAAAGGAAGTCAACCCTCTGAATGTCCTACCCCCCCCACCTAGCGGGTCTGTACTCCAGCTGACTCTCTCGCTGAATGACAAAATGGTTGCCTTACAGTTCGCCTTTTATACCCCCGCCCCTAGTGTCTAGAACAGGCCAGAAGGTTCTAGATTCCCCATATGTGTCTATGGGCCAGTCCCTGAGGTAATCCGTTTTGGCAGTTACTAGCAACCATTTTGTGTAACTAAACTTGCCCTTGGAAAAGGAGGGATTTCTAGGCCTTAGAAAAATTATAGGGTCAAGGAGTTCCTAGCCCCTGGGACAACACCTAAAAATTCCAGTGGACATAAAAATGAAAGAAATTGAGGGGCAAAAAGGAGACAAAAATAAATAAATAATAGGAGGGACCACCCAAAGGGCTGACAGGTCTAACACGCGTCCCCCCCAGCTGAAAGTGGGGAGAGCTACCCAACCCCTTGGGAGTCCTCATCACTAAGGCGGAAATACCTAGAGAGACCATCTGCATTGGCGTGGTCCATTCCAGGCCGATGTTCCACCCGGAAGTCCATTCCCTGTAGGGAGATGGACCATCTCAACAGCTTGGGATTCTCCCCCTTCATTTGCATCAGCCAGCGAAGGGGTCGATGGTCGGTCTGAACCAGGAAGTGCGAGCCAAACAGGTATGGCCGCAACATCTTCAGAGCCCATACTGTCAGGGTGTAGACTAGCGCGCCTACCTAAAAGACTACGATTCCCTGCACTCCCTGGCAAAGGACTATTTTTCCCACAATCCCCGGCGGGATTAGAGGATATCACCGGGCGGAGTCTGCCATTTGTTGCTAGTGATTCCTGTGTTGGAGGCTGCTTTTGTTCCTCAGCTCCAAGGGTTCCAAGCAGCCGGTTTGTTTCCAGCTTGGGAGAGGCGAGAACCAGTAACTGGGTAACATTCTGAATGCGCTGGCTAGCGCGTTCTGTTTTGCAACTCTGTATCGGATGGTTTGTTGAAAAAAGGAACAGCGCTGAGAGTTTGTTTCACCTCGCGGCTGCGAGGGACTGTTACAGACTACATGTTGCAACTTTGTAACGGATTGCTTGTACAGAAGGGAACAGCGCTGAGAGTTTGTTTAGCCTCAGCTGCGAGGGTATTGTACAGACTACATAGCTTCTTGGCACACGTTCCTGGAGGTTCCTGAGCGTGTGTGGTAAAGGAATGAGATTTGGCTATTCAAGTGGCGGAGTGCAGGGGGGGAGTCTGGGACCTCCGCACTGCCGTCACGAAGCATAGGTTTGGGGCTCATTTACTTGGAACTAGTGGATATACAAATACCAAAGCGGAGTGCTGTAGTGAAGAAACTACGCCCTGCCATGTTTGGTCATCTTTTTGTACTATTTTGATGGAAGGAAAACATATGGGCTTTCAGTTCACAACGGAGTGGATTCCTTTGCTTTTCTGTTGAGCATAAGGGTGCTCATTTAAATCCTGGTGATTTTGGCGCATTTCTTTGGAACTAGTTTACAAACATACAAAAGCACAAAGGGGTATGTGTATGTTAACGTCAATGGCTTCTAGATAATGGAGTACTGTGGGTTGTTGCTAATACCTTCTTTTGTATTGAGCAGGATGGAAGGAAGACGGGAGATGCAGCAATAGGGTGGCGTAGAGTCCATGTATTACAGGTGAATTCAGGGGTATTCGACCTAGTGAGAATTCATGAGAGTAGGTTTAAGTATTGCATTTAACCTTTGTACTTTTGTTTTTCAGTTTCTTTTTCCCTGCTGCCCCTTCCTTCTTCTCTTTGTTCTTTCTGGGTTTTTTCCCCATTTGGGGTTTTTTCCCTCACCGTATCGTCTGAATACCCTGTGTTCATACTTCAGGGTGTTCGGAGGGTCCGGAGGTGGAGCATAGTTGCTGCATGCGGATCCTGCGGAGTGTACATCTGACAGAATCACTAGCCCAAGAATTTCACTCTGCCCGATCCGTGTGTAGCAACGATGGCGTCCATGGAGGATGTGTTACATGCTTTGGTCCTGGTACAGCAGGAATTGGCTTCCTCTAAGGCAGAGACCACTGCATTGCGGGAAAAAGTGGAGCGTCTGAGTAGTAATCCTTTTAACGCCTCCGCTTCGTCTTCTAACGTCCAGGTCACTGTGCCTCCACCAATACCACTGGCTACACCTGAAAGGTTTTCGGGGGACCCTAGGAAGGTACATGTGTTAATGACACAAATCCTAATGCATTTCTCATGTAAGCCGTCTTCATTCCCCACAAACCATTCAAGGGTGGCTTTTTTGATTTCATATCTGACAGGTGATGCAGCGGATTGGGTGGTACCCTTGGTGAAACGTGACGATGCTATTCTGACTGATTGGTCAGCGTTTAAAAATGAATTTGAGAGGGTTTTTGACCGAAGAGCTACTACATTTAGTGCTGATCAGGAATTACTGACTTTGAGACAAGGCAGGGGTGAACTGATTACATATCTTACTGCTTTCAATAGACTTGTGGCAGAAGCAGAATGGCCAGAGGAAAAAAGATTGTCCCTGTTCTATCAAGGGTTACATGATGATTTAAAGGATGTAGTGGCTCGGGTGGATCCACAGCCTACTTCTTTTGTGGACATGGTAAATTTGGTGTTAAGGCTCGATAGTCGTCTTACGGATAGGGGGAGTAACAGGAGACGATGGGAAAGAGGAGCTTACAGTGGTGAAAGAAACCCGCGGAAGGTATCTGGGGGTACTGACAATCCTCCAGAACCTATGGAGATAGGAGCAATTAGAGCACCTCTGTCGAGAGAAGAGAGGGAAGCCAGAAGAGTACAGGGCCTGTGCATGTACTGTGGGAAGAAGGGGCATTACGTTCGGGAATGTCCTTCTAAACCCAAGTCCTCGGGGAATATCAGTAGGTTCAAAAAGGTTGCTGTATCTAGTACAGTACAGGAAAGAGAGAAGAAGGAAGACAACACGTCTAGAGTAGAAGAGGGACATGCGTGGAAACTCACATCTTTGTCCTCTCTGGGTGATGATGAAACAGAGCCGCACTTGGTGGTGGTAATGACACTAGAATACGAACTAGAAAGATGTCAGGTGATGGTAATGTTAGATTCTGGAGCGACTGGTAATTTTGTGGACGAAGGCCTGGTGAGGCGGTTAGCTTTACCTCGTGTCTCTAGAGAGACTCCTGAGGATGTGTTGGCAGTTGATGGGCAACCATTAACATCAGGTCAGATAACGGAAAGAACAGGTGACTTGGGGTTGTCAGTGGTTTCCCATGGATATGTGCATTCTGAGGTGCTGTCTCTGAACATCATCGACGCACCTCAGTACGAAATAATTTTGGGTATGCCTTGGTTACATAAACACAACCCTGTGGTGGATTGGCAGTCGAAAACGTTCAATTTGTATCTGAGTATTGTAAGGATCATTTAACTCCGTGCGTGTCTGCTAATGTCACAGTATTAGCCACCCCGTTTTTGGCAGCTACGGCGGCAGAAAAGAATGTCAGGCTACCAGTTGAATACTCGGCTTATAGTGACGTGTTCAGTGAGGTAAAGGCAGAAAATCTACCCCCTCACAGGGAATACGACTGTCGCATCGATTTAGTGGAGGGGGCTACAATACCATCTTGTAGAGTGTACGCTTTGTCGGTGCCCGAGACCCAACACTTGAAAGAGTACATAGAGCACTATTCTCGTCTGGGGTTCATCCGACCCTCTCGCTCTTCAGCAGCTTCCCCTCTTTTCTTCATAGCGAAAGCCAACGGGGATTTAAGAGCGTGTGTGGACTACTGCGTCTTGAATAGAAACACCATCAGTAACCGGTACCCTCTTCCGCTCATCTCGGTTTTGCTCGATCAGGTGAGAGAGGCCAAGATATATACCCGTTTGGACCTCCGTGGGGCGTATCACCTGGTTCGAGTGAGAGAAGGAGATGAGTGGAAGACGGCGTTCAAGACGCGATTCGGTCTGTACGAATATTTAGTGATGCCTTTTGGGCTTTGTAATGCTCCTGCAGCATTTCAGTTTTTCATAAACGATGTCCTGAAGGAATATGTGGATCAATTTGTGGTGATGTACATTGATGACATCTTGATCTACTCACAGGATGTATCATGCCATAAGAATCATGTCTGTAAGGTTTTGGATAAACTAAGGGAACATTGTTTATATGTGAAACTGAGTAAATGTGAGTTCGGGGTGCGTGAGGTGGAGTTTCTGGGTGTGATCCTTAGTCCTAGCGGATTACAGATGTCAGAGAGAAAAGTACAGGCAGTGAGGGATTGGCCAGCCCCTAAGAATGTGAAAGAGGTGCAGAGCTTCCTGGGGTTCGCAAACTATTATAGGCGGTTCATTTTGCACTTTTCCCAAACCGCTGTCCCCATTACCAGGTTGTTAAGAAAAGGGAAGCCTTTTGAGTGGACTGGGGAGGCGGAGGAGGCGTTTAGAGCTTTAAAAAGGGCATTCACCACAGCACCGGTGTTAGCACATCCTGTCTTGGAACATCCATTCATAGTTGAGGCCGACGCTTAGGATGAAGCCATAGGGGCAGTTCTGTCTCAGAGAGATGTCCACACGGGTCAGCTCCATCCTGTTGCTTACCTATCGAAGAAGTTGAGCTCGGCTGAGGTCAACTATTCCATCGCAGAGAAAGAACTATTGGCGATTAAAAAGGCTTTTCAGGAATGGAGGCCTTATCTGTGGGGGGCTTGTCAGGCTGTGACGGTTTATACCGATCACAGAAATCTCCAATACATGTCCTCCGCCAGACATCTGACACAAAGGCAGATGCGGTGGATGCTGTTCTTTTCCGAATACAACTTTGTGGTCACTTTTCGTCCTGGCTCAGAGAACAGGAAGGCTGATGCTCTTTCCAGACAGGATATCCCCTTAAAACAGCGAGAGGAGCAGCAACCCATCATCCTTCCTAATAAAGTGGTGTGTGTGATTCGGGCCGAGCAGTTCCTGGACGACATCAAGGGCTCCAGGTCTTTGGGGTCTTGGGTCAGATGGGCGGCTGACAAACCAGACAGGAAGGTGAGACAGGGGTTGCTTTTCCAAGGGGAGTGTTTGTTTCTCCCTAATGAAGAGATTAGGAAGAAAGCTTTCAGTTGGTGTCACGAGGCTCCAGCGGCTGGACATCCTGGGATTACCAAGACCGTGGAACTGCTTAGGAGACATTTCTGGTGGGAGTCAATGGTCAAAGACGCGACTCAATGGGTGGGAAGATGTGATACCTGTGCCAGAGCTAAGGGGGAAACAACAAAAAAGAAAGGCTGGTTGATGCCTATGCCCACGCCTGATAGACCATGGATGAACATAAGTCTGGACTTCATTACGGGTCTCCCGTCTGATCAGGGAAACACCGCAGTGTTGGTAATTGTGGACAACTTAACACAGATGGGACACTTTGTACCGTGTGTAAACCTTCCCACGGCTAGTCAAACGGCTCAGATTCTGGCATCTCAAGTGATCCGTTTGCATGGCATTCCGAGAGTCATCGTGTCTGATAGGGGAACACAATTTATCGCTCGCTTTTGGCGGATGTGGTGCAGTGTTTTGGGCATAGAGTCAGCGCTATCGACCAGCTTCCATCCCCAGACGGATGGACAGACGGAACGTCTAAATCAAACATTGAAGAAGTATCTGCGCTGTTACGCCAAGGAAGCAAATGAGTCTTGGGTGGACTTATTGTGGATGGCGGAGTTGGCATACAACAATGCTTGGCACAGTTCCATTGGTATGTCACCGTTCAAAGCCAATTATGGTTATGATGTGCAGACCTTGCCTATCAATATCCCTGAGGAATTGGGCGATCAGCCCTCGGTGAGGAAGCGTGTACTGACAATGAGGAGAGTGCATAGAGCGGTGCAGAGACATCTGTTAAAGGCCAAGGAGGTGTACAAACGATGGGAGGACAAGCATCGAGTACCTGGTCCTCAGTTCGAGGTGGGGGATAAGGTGTGGCTTTCGACCAAATACATACGATTCAAAATGAGAAGTATCTTCCATCCGCGATTCATTGGGCCTTATCCCGTAGTGCGACGTATCAACCCTGTTGCATACAAGCTGAAGTTGCCTAACACGTTGAGAATCCATCCCGTGTTCCATGTGCAGCTACTAAAGAGAGCCCTTACGTTGCGCAGAACCGCGCCCCCTGTCCTGGCCAGTGACGGGAACCAGGAGTACGAGGTGAGGTCTATCCGAGACTCCAAATTCCGCAGAGGGGTGCTGTGGTATCTGGTCTCGTGGAAGGGCTACGGGGCGGAGGAGGATTCATGGGAACCAGTGCACAATATCCATGCTCCTAGGGTGGTGAGGTCTTTCCATGTCAGGTTTCCTGCGAAGCCTGGGCCTAGGAGGCGCTTGGGAGGAGGGCGTACTGTCAGGGTGTAGACTAGCGCGCCTACTTAAAAGACTACGATTCCCTGCACTCCCTGGCAAAGGACTATTTTTCCCACAATCCCCGGCGGGATTACAGGATATCACCGGGCGGAGTCTGCCATTCGGTGCTAGTGATTCCTGTGTTGGAGGCTGCTTTTGTTCCTCAGCTCCAAGGGTTCCAAGCAGCCGGTTTTGTTTCCAGCTTGGGGGGAGGCGAGAACCAGTAACTGGGTAACATTGTGAATGCGCTGGCTAGCGCGTTCTGTTTTGCAACTTTGTATCGGATGGTTTGTTGAAAAAAGGAACAGCGCTGAGAGTTTGTTTCACCTCGCGGCTGCGAGGGACTGTTACAGACTACATGTTGCAACTTTGTAACGGATTGCTTGTACAGAAGGGAACAGCGCTGAGAGTTTGTTTAGCCTCAGCTGCGGGGGTATTGTACAGACTACATAGCTTCTTGGCACACGTTCCTGGAGGTTCCTGAGCGTGTGTGGTAAAGGAATGAGATTTGGCTATTCAAGTGGCGGAGTGCAGGGGGGAGTCTGGGACCTCCGCACTGCCGTCACGAAGCATAGGTTTGGGGCTCATTTACTTGGAACTAGTGGATATACAAATACCAAAGCGGAGTGCTGTAGTGAAGAAACTACGCCCTGCCATGTTTGGTCATCTTTTTGTACTATTTTGATGGAAGGAAAACATATGGGCTTTCAGTTCACAACGGAGTGGATTCCTTTGCTTTTCTGTTGAGCATAAGGGTGCTCATTTAAATCCTGGTGATTTTGGCGCATTTCTTTGGAACTAGTTTACAAACATACAAAAGCACAAAGGGGTATGTGTATGTTAACGTCAATGGCTTCTAGATAATGGAGTACTGTGGGTTGTTGCTAATACCTTCTTTTGTATTGAGCAGGATGGAAGGAAGATGGGAGATGCAGCAATAGGGTGGCGTAAAGTCCATGTATTACAGGTGAATTCAGGGGTATTCGACCTAGTGAGAATTCATGAGAGTAGGTTTAAGTATTGCATTTAACCATTGTACTTTTATTTTTCAGTTTCTTTTTCCCTGCTGCCCCTTCCTTCTTCTCTTTGTTCTTTCTGTGTTTTTTCCCCATTTGGGGTTTTTTCCCCTCACCATATCGTCTGAATACCCTGTGTTCATACTTCAGGGTGTTCGGAGGGTCCGGAGGTGGAGCATAGTTGCTGCATGCGGATCCTGCGGAGTGTACATCTGACACATACCACTGCAAAGGCTTCCCGCTCAATTGCACTCCACTTCTGTTCCCCAGGAAGCAGTCTCCTAGATAAGAAGACAACTGGTTGATCCAGACCCTCTTCATTGAGATGCGATAACACTGCCCCAATGCCATGCTCTGATGCATCTGTCTGAACAATAAATTCCTTGGAAAAATCTGGGGCCCTTAGAACTGGAGAAGCACACATTGCTTGTTTCAATTTTTCAAAGGCTTGCTGACAAGCCTCTGTCCAGACTACCCGTCGAGGTTGCTTCTTGGATGTGAGCTCAGTTAGGGGTGCCACAATAGTGCCATACCCCTTCACAAAGCGACGGTAGTAACCTGTGAGGCCTAGGAAGGCTTGGACCTCAGTTTGGGTCTTGGGGGGCTCCCAGGCCATGATAGCCTCAATCTTTGCCTGGAGGGGCTGCACCATTCCACTGCCCACCAAGTGGCCTAGGTAACAACCTACCCCTGCCTGATCTGACATTTACTGGCCTTGATTGTCAAGCCAGCCTGTTTCAGGGCCTGGAGTACAGCTTGTAAGTGACACAAATGGACCTCCCAACTGCTGCTGAAGACGGCAATGTCATCCAGATAAGCAGCGGAGAAAGCCTCCATCCCGGAGAGGACCTGGTTCACCAGCCGCTGAAAGGTGTTAGAGGCGTTCTTGAGGCCATAGGGCATTACACAGAACTGGTAGGGGCCCTCAGGTGTGGAGAAGGCTGAACTTTCCTTTGCTCCATCTGTGAGGGAGATCTGCCAGTACCCTGAAGTAAGGTCAAAGATACTCAAATATTGGGCAGCTCCCAGCCGGTCAATAAGTTCATCCGCCCTAGGGATCGGATGTGCATCAGTTTTGGTCACTGAATTCAGTCCCCGGTAATCCACACAGAACCTCAGTTCTGGAGTGGTGCCCGGTGGGGCAACTTTTGGTACCAGAACCACTGGACTGGACCAGGGGCTGCTAGAAGGTTCAATTACTCCTAGCTCCAGCATCTTCGTGACCTCACTGTGGATGCTGGCCTTCACCTTGTCTGACAGCCAGTAGGTCTTAGACTTCACTGGTGGGTTGTCTCTTGTGTCCACATCATGGGTACACAGGTAGGTCCTTCCTGGGACAAGGGAAAACAACGAGGAGTACTGCTCCAGGACCTGGCGGCAGTCTTCTCGCTGCTCAGGAGTTAGGGATGGTGAGAGAATCACTCTCTCTGCCGACCCATCCTTTTCCTGAGACGAAAAGAGATCAGGAAGAGGCTCCCTTTCCGCTTCCTCTGCTTCATCAGTCACCATCATTAAGATGACCTCGGGCCTCTCATTGAGACGATTGGCATGAAGCACCCGTAGGGGCTGTCGAGGGGTCTTAAGGTCCACCAGGTAAGTGGCCTTACCCTTCTTCTCCATCACCTCAAAGGGGCCTGTCCAGCTATCCTAGAGGGCACTAAGCTCTCCAGGTTCCATCACCCACACTTTCTGGCCAGGCTCCAACTCCACCGGGTGAGCATTGTGGTCATACCACTCCTTCATCACTGCTTGGCTGGCTTCCAAGTTGTCTGAGGCTTGCTTCCACAACTTAGCCATTTGGCTCCGGAAGGCCAGCATGTAGCTCACCACATCCTGGGGAAGCTTCCTGGGAGACTTTTCCCATCCGTCTTTCACCAGGCTGAGAGGTCCACGCACATGGTGCCCATACAGAAGTTCGAAGGGGCTGAAGCCCACCCCCTGTGGAACTTCCCTGTAGGAAAACAACAAACAGGGTAGGAGGACGTCCCATTTCCTCCGCAGGCACTCAGGCAGACTTCTTATCATGCCTTTCAAGGTCTTGTTGAACCTTTCCACTAGACCATTGGTCTGTGGGTGATTAGGAGTGGTAAACCGGTAGGTAACTCCACACTCCTTCCACATAGCCTGCATGTATGCTGACATAAAGTTGGTCCCCCTGTCGGACACAACCTACTTGGGGAAACCCACTCTAGTAAAGATCCCCATCAGGGCCCTAGCCACTGCAGGTGCAGTAATGGTCCTCAGAGGAATTACCTCTGGGTACCGTGTGGCGTGATCCACCCGAACCAGGATAAACCTGTGACAAGCTGTAGTTGGTGGATCCAATGGCCCCACAATGTCGATGCCCACCCTTTCAAAGGGGTGCTAACGACAGGAAGAGGTTCCAGGGGAGCTTTCAGCTTCACCCCTGTTTCCCACTGGCTTGGCAAGATACACATGTCCGACAGTATGTGTCGGTTGCCACCTTCATCTGAGGCCAGTAAAAGTGGGGGACGAGCTGGGCAAAGGTCTTGTCCTGTCCTAAGTGTCCTGTAAAGGGTATCTCATGAGCCAATTCTAAAAAAAAGGCTTGTTAACGTTATGGGACAACCAAAGCCCGTGATGAACCGTGCACAGGTGCCTTAGGTTCACTGTAGAGGAGTCCATCCTCCCAGTAAATATGGTAGTTCCCAACAACGTTCCCTGCTGCCTGGGCTTCGGCCTGTCGCCTCAGTCCCTCAAGGGTAGGGCACTCCTTCTGGCCCTTACAAAGCTCCTCCCTGGTAGGCCCTCCTTCCACCTGCCACTCAGCAGGGATAGGTAAGTGCTCCATGGAGACAACTTCCCCCTCCACGGAACCTCGGCCACAGGTAAGTGGCCCAATCTGCCATCAGCCATCGCGGCGGGTGGAGTACATGTGGAATCACTTGCTCTGGAGACACCAGTTGACTCCTTACCATAGTCATACTGGCTCCTGTGTCTCTCAGAGCCTCCCCTCTTTGGCCATTGATGGTGACCCATTGCCTATACTTTGTAGTATTTGAGGGCACCTGGATCTTAGGAACCATCCCCCGATCTCCTAGGGACACTAAGGTGACACCCGCCCACTCCCCCCCTTATCTAAGGGCAACTCCTCCCCGAGCACTACACTAGCTACTCCCGGGGCTGTTCCTCCAGTGGGAGGGGGTGGTCTCTTTGGGCACTTCACATTTCCCTTATTATGTCCAACACCACCACACTCAAAGCAGTGGACAACCCTTGGCTGCTGACTTTGGCCAGGATAAGGGTTTCGGGGCGGGTTAGCCTTAGGGGGGAATCCTGTTCCCTTTTCCTGGAAACTGTTTGGGGGCCTTTTGAGAACTCCCTCTTTTTATCTCCCCCCTCTTTCTTCTGAGGGGCACCCTGTCCAGTCCTTTGGGAATCCCCTCCAGTCCCCTTTGAGGACACCCGGGTACTAGCCCAGATGTCCGCCTCCTAAGCAAGCTTCCGGGGGCTGGACAGCTTGTTGTCCACCAAGTGTTGTCGCAGCTCGGGAAAACATTTCTCGAGTAGGTGCTCCTTGAAAATAAGGTCATACAACCCCTCATAGTCCCTCACCTCGCTGCCTTGTCCCAACCCTCTAAAGCCTTCTTTGCGTAGTCCAAGAAATCCACCCAATTCTGAGTGCCTAGTTTGTGACTACCCCTAAACTTCTGCCGATACTTCTCTGAGGTCAGTCCAAACTTCTTGATCAGCGCCACTTTCATGGTGGGGTAGTGGGTCTGCTCTCCCTGCTCTAGGGCCAAAAGTGTATCCCTTCCTGCAGGAGGCATGTATTTATACAAGCCACCCCCCCAGTGTTTCTCCAGTATCCCATGGGCTCTTAAGGAGACCTCATAGGCAGCCAGCCACATGGCGATGTCATCCCCTGCGCTGTAGCTGGCGACTACCCCCTTTGGTAAATAGGGTCTGGGTTCCCTGGTCAAGTCCATAGATTCGCTGCCACTATTTGGAGAACTGGAAGTCCCTACTTGCAGGGCCTTAAAGTCTAACTCTCTGAGACTCAACTCATGAGCTAGCCTACTCTCCTCTCTTGCCTTCTCTAATTTCGCCAACTCCCATTTTAACTGTCTCTCCTCCCTCCTGTCCGCTAGTTCGGCTCCAGTCATACTTCTAACGGAAACACTGCTGCCCTCCCTTCAGAGTGTTCTGGGACCTGTCAGTAGGTTCTCCCTCTCAGGTTGGTACAACACATCTACCCCAATGACAGTGTCCGGTCTGCCTCCTCCTCCTTCTTCCCATCTGGGTGAGCTGCCACCCATGCCCTCAAGCTGGTTTGGAGTTCCCCCTTCTTAGCACCACGCTTGAAGAACACTCCCATATTTTAACAAAATTCTTGGAGTTGAGCCACAGTATAGGTCTCTAATTCTTCCAAAGCAAATTCCATTTTGCCAATGAGAGTTCGGGACAGCCACTTGGAAGGAATCAGTTTAGAGGGTAATTAGAAGCTGCCTCCACCCACCACCAGGAGTGAATTTGGAAAGACAAAAATATAATTAGGGAGTCCGCTAGGAGAAAACTCCAGGTGTAGGTCTGTGGAGTACACTACGTTACTATTGAGTGGACGCAAGCACAGTTCTCATCCCACCGCTAGACACCAATTATGTTGGACCTGGGGTCTCCAGACCACATAGGGTAGCTTGGCACAGAGTAGGAAAGGTCAAAACCAAAGGCAAAAACTGTTGAGCTTGCATCACACCCTATAGTAACTTAACGTCCATCCATTCAAAAATAACGCTACACCAGTTTAGGAAAATACGGTTCACTTTTATAAAATAATTCTATATACTCTCACTTATTTCATCTGTCAGCTTTGTCACTATTCAAATCAAATATTCCTCCAACAGTCTCTTTGCATCAATAAAAAGACAATTTAACAATACATTGCATTTGATGTTACACTTTCTCCTTCAGGATAAATGATCCCAGCAATTCCCACTTAGTACTAGAGTTCCCAGGAAGACACCTTGTAATTTTTACAATACTCTTTAGCCATCCCCCTCTTAGTAGAACAGGTTAGTGCCTCTTCCCAGCGATACAATATTCTCACAAGTTCCTTTCAGAAGGTTTGGTACAAGCATTAATACAGTTGAAACCAGATTCAGTTACCCCCTGTGGAACAAGACATGTATTATTCACAGCCAGTACTCTGGAACTTGAGCAGATTACCCCGATTCCCTGGCTTCTGTCCCGTGGTATCCAAGGCCAACAATTGATATAAGCTTAGTCAGTCTCTTGCTTCTAAAGTTTGGCTCCTCTTATTAGTTATGACCCCCCTGGTTCCCTCATCACCAGGGATCAGAGAGGTAATTCAAAATTCGATCTGTTATTAACTTCACCACGTCTGTGTCCCGCCAGAGCCCCAACTCCCAGCTTACTTGTAGTATTTAACCTCTGTCTCCAAAGTCTCGGCCACTTGTGGGAGGCCCGAGGTTTTGTTTGGCCCCAACCGGCTCCCAACAGCGCCTCCCCCACAGGCCAAACCGCCCGATCCCGCGGCTATCACTGTGGGAAGGTCGCGTGGGAAGATGGGAAGCGGCGGTAGCGTTTTTCTCACTATCCCTCAATTCGCCGTCTCCGTCGTCCTCTGTGTGGGCGGCTCCAGCACGCAAGCGCAGGAGAACAGTGGCTCTTCTTCCGAACCTGCTCCAAAGCGGCAGGTCTCTGGTTGCCACTCCGCCCCCTCACAGGGATTAGCGACCGCCTCACAGGGCCTGCGCAGTACCGCGGCTACCCGATTCTCTCTCAGCCACTCACTTGCTCACAGGGGATTACCGTCCGCCTCACGGGGCCTGCGCAGTACCGCGGCTGCCCGATTCTATGGCTACTCACTCCGCCCTTTCCTCAGTGCGGCCACGCTTCCTGGGGTCACTGCCACTAATTTCTTCCCCAATCTCGCCATCTACCACCTAGTCTCACTTGCGAGGAAGCACTCCCGCGTTGGCGCTACTGACCCCAGGTGAGAGGCGGACAGATGGGGAGACGGGGAGTAATTGTGGATATAAATGAAAGGAGAAGGGGGGGTATCAAATCCACTCTTTCTGTCCTTTTTCCTTTCGTGGCAGTGCACTCACAGATACTAGTAAATGTTCATCCACTGGACAACAGGAGCAGAACTACCTCACAGAACAGTCTCCTAAAGTCACTCCAATTCCCCTCAGGCTAGGGATCGACTCTCTGGTACTGGGAGGACCTTATGTCCAGGGTCATCAGGAACACAACTTGGCAGGGTCAGATCTGCAGTAAGGTGGGAAGGGTGGTGAAAGCAGTAAGGAGGCAATCCCTTAAAAGGAAGTCAACCCTCTGAATGTCCTACCCCTCCACCTAGCGCTACAGCCTGTACTCCAGCTGACTCTCTCGCTGAATGACAAAATGGTCGCCTTACAGTTGGCCCTTTATACCCCCTGCCCCTAGTGTCTAGAACAGGCCAGAAGGTTCTAGATTCCCCATATGTGTCTATGAGCCAGTCCCTGAGGTAATCCGTTTTGGCAGTTACTAGCCACCATTTTGTGTAACTAAACTTGCTCTTGGAAAAGGAGGGATTTCTAGGCCTTAGAAAAATTATAGGGTCAAGGAGTTCCTAGCCCCTGGGACAACACCTAAAAATTCCAGTGGACATAAAAATGAAAGGAATTGAGGGGCAAAAAGGAGACACAAATAAATAAATAATAGGAGGGACCACCCAAAGGGCTGACAGGTTTAACAGGGAGGTTTTAGGGTTGGGAGATTAGGATATGTTTTTTGTATTAGTGAGGTGATGAATTTCAAGAATTGTAAATTGTTTAACGAGTCTCAGAACTGCATATCTGTCCTCCTAAAGTGACATTTTACTCTCTCTCTTGGCAGAGTTTATTGCATCGTTTCGCCTGAAACTAAAGTGAGATGAAGAGCAACGAGGAAGATGGACAGGTACGAAAAAGGGAGAAAAGTGTGGAGAGATTAGAGAGAAAAGTGAGAGAGAGGTGAAGAACATGGAGAGATATGGAAAGGTGTGAGGACAGCGGAGAGAAGAGTTGGTGTGGTGAAGGAGAGTAAGAGATACTAATAGAGGGTCAGAATAAACAAGAGGGGAGAGGAGATGGACAACGAGAGATGGGAAGAGAATGGATTGTTGAGAACGGAAGAGGTCAGAAGACAGAGTGAAACTGCAAGATGATGGAGAGATGAGGAAACAAATAAAAATAATAGAGAACCTAACTGGAGACAAAGCAAGGGTGAGAGAAGAGCAATAATGGATTAGAAGAGAGAAGGGTGGGAGAGTGGTAGAAAGAGACAAGGCAAGCAGGGGCAATACCAATAGGCACAGCCACTGGAATTACACAACAGGGGAGAACCAAATTATGTGGTACTGTTGGCTAAATTATGCTGCAAGAAAGACAATGTATGTGGTGTAATGCTGCACATTGTTTTAATAGAAAAAATCGGTAAGGGCTTTCCACTGTGTGGCAAAAAGTGTTACTACGATTTTAGTTTTAAAATCCGCAGATTAGGCAGCGCATGTTAGATTATGTGGCAAATTGATAACTATGTGGAAAATGCAGCAGCCGCAGAATCATATAATTCCGGCTGCCCTTCAAGTACATCTAGCTTGAACGTGCTAATGCTTGAAAAATCAAGTCCAGGAGTGCATTTACTTTGGATAGTGAAAGACTGACTTTGAAACTGGTGCCTGTTGGGATTTTTGGGGCATATTACCAAGGGCAAGTATCGCCGCTTTCTCGGCGAATTGTGCCGAGAAAGCGGAGATACTGCTAGAGCTCTGTTAACAAGGGCACTTTAAAGCCTGGCCCAAGCCCACTTTGCATGTCGGCGATAAACATCGCTAATGACATGCAAAGTGGGCGTTCCCACGTCCAACCACATGAAAAATGAGGTTGTGGGTGGGAACACCCTATTACCAAGAAAGGCGATGGGAGGAAAAGACCTGAGATAAACTCATTTATCGCAGGTCTCCCAACGCCTGCTCTGATCAGGCGTTAGGCATTGATAACATGGGGGTGTGGATCATAAAGCTGAATCCACCCCCCCATATTATCAAGGCCCCATTAGCGCATGAAAACAATGTTTGTTTTCATGCGCTAATGTGCCATATCGCCGACTATCGCCGGATTTCTATTCGCCTGCCTGATGCGCCTTGATAATTGCACGCTAAAAAGGCGATGAAATCCGGCGATAGCCGGCGATACGGGAATGTGCATTGTGCGTTTTCCAATGCACTCCTTGGTAATATGCCCCTATATTCCTATTTAAACTCAACCGGCAACAATAAAAATTGGTTTATCAACACTGATTGTAAAAACCCTTAATGTAATGCGGATCAGCAATACCGTCCCTGTTACATCTCACATGTTATACTGCCTCTCGCATTCCCTATGATTATTAATTTTTTACGGAAGTTTTGTTTCTGTAGTTTTTTTATGCAACATAACGAACATTGTGCAGTGAATATTGGTGCCCGAGTCCCATCTGGTGAGTTCAGGTTTAGAGAGTTTATGACGGGACATGATTGAGAGTTCTGAGACAGAAGGTAGTGTAAGTTTCTTACAGAGCCTCCTAATGGGTTGTAAAGGTGTTCATAATACATGCACATCCAATCATTGGCTTCTCTGCAGAGAGCACAGAAAGCTCCTTAAAAATGTGCCGGTTGTAATTGTGAGCAAGAGTGTTCAGAAGGGACGCAGCTGTAGAAATATCAGTGCCAAAGTGATAGAAAATGAATTACTCACAGGTGACTCAGAGGTTTGTGTGCTTGGGGAAAAGGGTAAAGGGGAGGAGATGAAAGGAAATGCGCAGAGAATGTGAAATTTCTGAAGAGGAAAGCTGATGTGTTAGAAACAGAGATGGAGGGTTTACAAACATATAGGGAGAAAAAGAGTGCAAGTGGCTAACAGAGAGTCAGTAGAGTAAACTGGAGTGAAGAGGTGAACAGAAGAGACTTACAGCCTGATTCATGAAAGACCCGTTTTGCGAGTCTTTAATAGCAATTCATAAGGAATCGCTATTACAGGCTCGCAAAACGGGATTCATGTAGGAATCGCAAAAAAAATGTGATTCCTACATATTCCTTATTTGCGATTAGCAAATTGCTAATCGCAAATAAGGAATAACTCCCCATTCATTCCTATGGGCCAATAGGCCCATAGGAATGAATGGGGAGTATTCCATATTTGCTATTAGCAATTTGCTAATCGCAAATAAGATAGCGATTTAAAGGGTGCCAGGGGTGTCCAAAGGACACCCTGTAGCACCCCTTAAATGAAAATTTGAACAGGTGTTGCGCACACACATGTCCAAAGGACATGTGTTTGTGCAACATGCAACTTAGAAAAATGCTTTTAAAAGCATTTTTCTAAGTTTTCGCTATTTACCACGAGGTTTGACCTCACGGTAAATAGCGGGCCGAAATTGTGAAATCGCAATTTTAAAATGGATGATGAATTGCATTTAAGGAATCTCAAATAGAGATTCTTTAAATGTAATTCCTCGCAAAATAGCGAAATCGCTATTACCGATTTTTGCATTTGGGATGATGAATCCCAAATGCAAAAATCGCACTCGCAAAGGGCCAGATTCTCAGAATCTGGCCCTTTGCGAGCGCAATTCAGCTTGATGAATCAGGCTGTTAGGCATAGATGCATCAAGGTAAAATCCGCTCGCAAAGGGGCAGATTCTCAGAATCTGCCCCTTTGCGACTGGTATTTTTGCATTTGGGATGCATCATCCCAAATGCAAAAATCGCAAATTAAGAAATCGCAAAATTGTGATTACTTGCATTTAAGGAATCTCAAATTGAGATTCCTTAAATGCAATGCATTAAAGTTGAAAAAAAAGCGATTTCGCTAATAGGGATCGCAAGTTACCATGAAGTTGAACTTCATGGTAATTTTCAAAAACTTTGAGAAATGCACTAAAGTGCATTTTTCAAAGTTTCATGTTGCGCACACACATGCCCTGAGGGCATGTGTGTGCGCAACATATCTGCACAGATCAATTTCAGGGGTGCAACAGGGTGTCCTAATTGCAGTTCGCAAATTGAGAATGTCTTCCCATTCATTCCTATGAGCCTCTAGGCCCATAGGAATGAATGGGGAGGTATTCCTTAATTGCGACTCGCAATTTGCGAGTCGCAATTAAGGAATTTTAAGAAATTGCAATTTTTTTTGTGATTTCTTCATGCATTGCATTTTGCTATTCCTTAATAGCGAATCGTTATTTTTCACTATTAAAGAATAGCAAAATGGGTTCTTGATGCATCTGGGGGAGAGGCCCAGATGAATCAAGCAAAAAACAGGTCGCAAAGGGGCAGGTTCTCAGAATCTGCCCCTTTGCGACCGGTATTTTTGCATTTGGGATGCATCATCTCAAATGCAAAAATCGCAAATTGAGAATTCGCTAAATTGCGATTACTTGCATTTAAGAAATCTCAGATTGAGATTCCTTAAATGCAATGCATTAAAGTTTAAAAAATAGCGATTTCGCTAATAGGGCTCGCAAATTACCATGAAGTACAACTTCATGGTAATTTGCAAAAACTTTGAAAAATGCACTAAAGTGCATTTTTCAAAGTTTCATGTTGCGCACACACAGGCCCTATGGGCATGTGTGTGCGGAACATATGTGCACAGATCAATTTCAGGGGTGCAACAGGGTGTCCTTTGGATACCCCTGCACCCTTGAAATCGCAATCTCATTTTGCGATTCGCTAATTGCGATTCGCAAATTGAAAATTCTTCCCATTCATTCCTATGGGCCTCTAGGCCCATAAGAATGAATAGGGATGTATTCCTTAATTGCGACTCCCAATTTGCGAATCGCAATTAAGGAATTTTAAGAAATCGCTATTTTTAAAGTGATTTCTTCTTGCATACCATCTTGCTATTCCTTATTAGCGATTCCTCATTTTTCGCTGATAAGGAATCGCAAAATGGATGCTTGATGCATCTGGGGGTTAGACACTCCGATGACCACTAGCCCTTCCACAGACCGTAGTACAGTTTAATTTGTGGTCTGATATTTTCAGAATTAAAACATTTTCAAATCTAATTACTCAAAACCTCATTGTTGTCACTTGATCATTTATACAACTCTCAAGCATCAGCAAAGCCAGTAGGTCTGGCTTGTTTTAGGCACCGATCCGTAGTTGTGTCTGGATGGTTGTGTCTGATGCACTAAAGGAAAAGCTGTAAAGAGCCCTCTCTCTCGCCGCCAAGTGGAACAGGAATTGTATATCAGAGCTGCAGATTAGCTCTTCTTTTATGCTCGGTGCAGTTATAATCTCTCACTTTCAGCACGTTGCCTGCAGGTGTTAATGAGGTCAGTCCCAGAAGCACTATCTCACATGGTTCAACTCTGGTGTCACCCATAAGCCCTATATTTGTGTGAGTGAAGGGGCCTGTGTGGTAATTCCAGCCAGGTGCATAATCTCAGTTCAGTCCCTGAAGCACTATATAACACCGCTCACCTTCAGTGTCACCAATTCGCCCCTGTACTGGAGGAGTGAAGGGACCTGTGTGGGAATCCCAGCCAGGGCTATTATCTAAACTCAGTCCCTGAAGCACTATACCGCATGGTTTACCTCCAGCGCCACCCATTCTCGCCTGTACCTGCGTGAGCAAATGGGCCTGTGTGGTAATCTCAGCTAGGGCTATAATCACAGCTCAGTCCCTGAAGCACTATCTGACATGGTTTACCTCTGGTGCCACCATCAGCCCCTGCACTTGTGTGAGCGAAGGGACCTGTGTGGGAATCCCAGCCAGATCTATAATCTCAGCTCGGTCCCTGAAGCACTATAGTGCATGGTTTACCTCCGGTGTCACCCATTCTCCCCTGTACCTGTGTGAGTAAATGGGCCTGTGTGGTAATCCCAGCCAAGTCTATAATCTCATCTCAGTCCGCCAAGCAGGATAGTGCATGGTTCACCTCCAGTGTATCCCAGACACCCTGTACTTGTAAATTGTAAATGTAAATTGATACTTGTATAGCGCACTACTCACCCGCAAGGGTCTCAAGCGCTTGTACGAATACTGCTGTGGAACCCATCCTGGCTTTCCCTGTGAGGCGTCCACTCCTGGGCACCCCCAAGGTGGAGGCCAGGCATCCTTAGCGTTGTGGGGGCAGTTGTCGAGATTAAGCAAGCTATTGCCCAGAGTTGCAGAGTGGGACTCAATGATTAGAATAGGCACAGAGGCGAGAATTATCAGGTCCGTGGAATTTTTTAGCCCAAGACCCGCCGAGGCGGGGAATTGAACCCTGGTCCTGGGCCAGACCGCTGCATCAGGGTCTGCCGCTCTAACCATTGATTTACAAAAGGGGGTGGTGATGAACAGAGTGTCTGAATTGAGCAGACCACTCTTACCCAGTCCAAAGATCAGGGCTTGATCCATCACCGTTATTTATCTCACTGCCCCATCCCAGCTCAGAACCTGGCTATATGCAAATCAGTCTGTCCCTGGCCCAGTGCATCATGGGAACAGGGCAGACTAAACTACCAAGCCAATTCTTTACCAGAAAGGAGACAAGCTACCGGGGACCGGTTTCTGGCATTTCAGCCTCTTCGGCCCGGCTTGCTTGAATCCTGATGGAGCAGTGAGAAAGGGACTCATGTCTGAGTATACCCTGCCACACCTATAGTGGCCAAAATCGATTTACAAAAGGGGGTGGTGATGAACAGAGTGTCTGAATTGAGCAGACCACTCTTACCCAGTCCAAAGATCAGGGCTTGATCCATCACCGTTATTTATCTCACTGCCCCATCCCAGCTCAGAACCTGGCTATATGCAAATCAGTCTGTCCCTGGCCCAGTGCATCATGGGAACAGGGCAGACTAAACTACCAAGCCAATTCTTTACCAGAAAGGAGACAAGCTACCGGGGACCGGTTTCTGGCATTTCAGCCTCTTCGGCCCGGCTTGCTTGAATCCTGATGGAGCAGTGAGAAAGGGACTCATGTCTGAGTATACCCTGCCACACCTATAGTGGCCAAAATCGATTTACAAAAGGGGGTGGTGATGAACAGAGTGTCTGAATTGAGCAGACCACTCTTACCCAGTCCAAAGATCAGGGCTTGATCCATCACCGTTATTTATCTCACTGCCCCATCCCAGCTCAGAACCTGGCTATATGCAAATCAGTCTGTCCCTGGCCCAGTGCATCATGGGAACAGGGCAGACTAAACTACCAAGCCAATTCTTTACCAGAAAGGAGACAAGCTACCGGGGACCGGTTTCTGGCATTTCAGCCTCTTCGGCCCGGCTTGCTTGAATCCTGATGGAGCAGTGAGAAAGGGACTCATGTCTGAGTATACCCTGCCACACCTATAGTGGCCAAAATCGATTTACAAAAGGGGGTGGTGATGAACAGAGTGTCTGAATTGAGCAGACCACTCTTACCCAGTCCAAAGATCAGGGCTTGATCCATCACCGTTATTTATCTCACTGCCCCATCCCAGCTCAGAACCTGGCTATATGCAAATCAGTCTGTCCCTGGCCCAGTGCATCATGGGAACAGGGCAGACTAAACTACCAAGCCAATTCTTTACCAGAAAGGAGACAAGCTACCGGGGACCGGTTTCTGGCATTTCAGCCTCTTCGGCCCGGCTTGCTTGAATCCTGATGGAGCAGTGAGAAAGGGACTCATGTCTGAGTATACCCTGCCACACCTATAGTGGCCAAAATCGATTTACAAAAGGGGGTGGTGATGAACAGAGTGTCTGAATTGAGCAGACCACTCTTACCCAGTCCAAAGATCAGGGCTTGATCCATCACCGTTATTTATCTCACTGCCCCATCCCAGCTCAGAACCTGGCTATATGCAAATCAGTCTGTCCCTGGCCCAGTGCATCATGGGAACAGGGCAGACTAAACTACCAAGCCAATTCTTTACCAGAAAGGAGACAAGCTACCGGGGACCGGTTTCTGGCATTTCAGCCTCTTCGGCCCGGCTTGCTTGAATCCTGATGGAGCAGTGAGAAAGGGACTCATGTCTGAGTATACCCTGCCACACCTATAGTGGCCAAAATCGATTTACAAAAGGGGGTGGTGATGAACAGAGTGTCTGAATTGAGCAGACCACTCTTACCCAGTCCAAAGATCAGGGCTTGATCCATCACCGTTATTTATCTCACTGCCCCATCCCAGCTCAGAACCTGGCTATATGCAAATCAGTCTGTCCCTGGCCCAGTGCATCATGGGAACAGGGCAGACTAAACTACCAAGCCAATTCTTTACCAGAAAGGAGACAAGCTACTACCCTCACCACCCCTTGTTGTAAATATTTTTGTCCACCCTAAGCGTGGAAGGGTATACTCAGATGTGAGTCCCTTGCTCATTGCACCATCAGGATTCAAGCAAGCCGGGCCGAAGAGGCTGAAATGCCAGAAACCGGTCCCCGGTAGCTTGTTTCCTTCCCAGTGTAAGAATTGGCTTATGTAGTTTGGTTTGCCCTGTTCCCATCATGCACTGGGACAGGAACAGACTAATTTGCATACAGCCAGGTTCTGAAACTGGGATGGTGCAGTGAGCTAAAAAACGGTGTTGGATCTAGCCCTGATCTCTTGACTGGGTGAGAGTATTCTGTTTAATTCAGAGACTCTGTCCCTCACCACCCCTTGTTGTAAATATTTTTGTCCACCCTAAGCGTGGAAGGGTATACTCAGATGTGAGTCCCTTGCTCATTGCACCATCAGGATTCAAGCAAGCCGGGCCGAAGAGGCTGAAATGCCAGAAACCGGTCCCCGGTAGCTTGTTTCCTTCCCAGTGTAAGAATTGGCTTATGTAGTTTGGTTTGCCCTGTTCCCATCATGCACTGGGACAGGAACAGACTAATTTGCATACAGCCAGGTTCTGAAACTGGGATGGTGCAGTGAGCTAAAAAACGGTGTTGGATCTAGCCCTGATCTCTTGACTGGGTGAGAGTATTCTGTTTAATTCAGAGACTCTGTCCCTCACCACCCCTTGTTGTAAATATTTTTGTCCACCCTAAGCGTGGAAGGGTATACTCAGATGTGAGTCCCTTGCTCATT
The DNA here is from genome assembly GCF_964263255.1 of Lissotriton vulgaris. Classification (NCBI taxonomy): domain Eukaryota; kingdom Metazoa; phylum Chordata; class Amphibia; order Caudata; family Salamandridae; genus Lissotriton; species Lissotriton vulgaris. The sequence continues at coordinate 1,902,220,818 of NC_141693.1, forward strand.
GCACCATCAGGATTCAAGCAAGCCGGGCCGAAGAGGCTGAAATGCCAGAAACCAGTCCCCGGTAGCTTGTTTCCTTCCCAGTGTAAGAATTGGCTTATGTAGTTTGGTTTGCCCTGTTCCCATCATGCACTGGGACAGGAACAGACTAATTTGCATACAGCCAGGTTCTGAAACTGGGATGGTGCAGTGAGCTAAAAAACGGTGTTGGATCTAGCCCTGATCTCTTGACTGGGTGAGAGTATTCTGTTTAATTCAGAGACTCTGTCCCTCACCACCCCTTGTTGTAAATATTTTTGTCCACCCTAAGCGTGGAAGGGTATACTCAGATGTGAGTCCCTTGCTCATTGCACCATCAGGATTCAAGCAAGCCGGGCCGAAGAGGCTGAAATGCCAGAAACCGGTCCCCGGTAGCTTGTTTCCTTCCCAGTGTAAGAATTGGCTTATGTAGTTTGGTTTGCCCTGTTCCCATCATGCACTGGGACAGGAACAGACTAATTTGCATACAGCCAGGTTCTGAAACTGGGATGGTGCAGTGAGCTAAAAAACGGTGTTGGATCTAGCCCTGATCTCTTGACTGGGTGAGAGTATTCTGTTTAATTCAGAGACTCTGTCCCTCACCACCCCTTGTTGTAAATATTTTTGTCCACCCTAAGCGTGGAAGGGTATACTCAGATGTGAGTCCCTTGCTCATTGCACCATCAGGATTCAAGCAAGCCGGGCCGAAGAGGCTGAAATGCCAGAAACCGGTCCCCGGTAGCTTGTTTCCTTCCCAGTGTAAGAATTGGCTTATGTAGTTTGGTTTGCCCTGTTCCCATCATGCACTGGGACAGGAACAGACTAATTTGCATACAGCCAGGTTCTGAAACTGGGATGGTGCAGTGAGCTAAAAAACGGTGTTGGATCTAGCCCTGATCTCTTGACTGGGTGAGAGTATTCTGTTTAATTCAGAGACTCTGTCCCTCACCACCCCTTGTTGTAAATATTTTTGTCCACCCTAAGCGTGGAAGGGTATACTCAGATGTGAGTCCCTTGCTCATTGCACCATCAGGATTCAAGCAAGCCGGGCCGAAGAGGCTGAAATGCCAGAAACCGGTCCCCGGTAGCTTGTTTCCTTCCCAGTGTAAGAATTGGCTTATGTAGTTTGGTTTGCCCTGTTCCCATCATGCACTGGGACAGGAACAGACTAATTTGCATACAGCCAGGTTCTGAAACTGGGATGGTGCAGTGAGCTAAAAAACGGTGTTGGATCTAGCCCTGATCTCTTGACTGGGTGAGAGTATTCTGTTTAATTCAGAGACTCTGTCCCTCACCACCCCTTGTTGTAAATATTTTTGTCCACCCTAAGCGTGGAAGGGTATACTCAGATGTGAGTCCCTTGCTCATTGCACCATCAGGATTCAAGCAAGCCGGGCCGAAGAGGCTGAAATGCCAGAAACCGGTCCCCGGTAGCTTGTTTCCTTCCCAGTGTAAGAATTGGCTTATGTAGTTTGGTTTGCCCTGTTCCCATCATGCACTGGGACAGGAACAGACTAATTTGCATACAGCCAGGTTCTGAAACTGGGATGGTGCAGTGAGCTAAAAAACGGTGTTGGATCTAGCCCTGATCTCTTGACTGGGTGAGAGTATTCTGTTTAATTCAGAGACTCTGTCCCTCACCACCCCTTGTTGTAAATAGCTCTAACCATTGAGCCACACTTGTGTGAGGGAAGAGACCTATGGGCTATTCCAAGCCAGGGTTATAATATCAGTTTAGTCCCTGAAGAACTATATCACATGGTTCACCTACATTGTCACCCATCTGCTATACACTTGTGTGGGGGAAGAAGCCTTAGCGGTAATCCCAGCTAGGTATATAATCTAAAATCAGTCCCTGAAGCAATATAGTACATGGTTTACCTCTGGTGTCGCTCAAAGTGCTCTTTTAGTTGTGTGAGTGAAGGGGCCTCTGTGGTAATCTCAGCCAGGGCTATAATCTCAGCTCAGTCCATGAAGCACTATATCATATAGTTCACCTCTGGTGTCACCCATCCGTTCTGTAACTGTGTGAGTGACGTGGCCTTTGTTGTACTCCCAGGTCTATAATCTCAGTTCAATCCCTGAAGCACTATATCACATGGTTCACCTCTGGTGTCACCCATTCACCTCTGTACTTGTGTGAGTGAAGGGGCCTGCGTTGTAATTCCATCCAGGTCTATAATCTCAGCTCAGTCCCTCAAGCACTATATACCATGGTTCACTTCAAGTAACCCATTCGCCCTGTACATGTGTGAGTGAAGGGTCCTGTGTGGTAATCCCCATGTGTAACAGAAAAAACGGTTCCAGCGGAAAGTTAGGCTAATCTATAATAATAATCAAATGCGCAATCACAAAAACGGTTTAAGGTGATGTCAAAAAGAAAGAGGCCCTTGCAGACTTTATGTTCACATTAATTCTTTTTAGCAGATTTGTAAAATTCAAATTGATATATACACAGACCAAGAAAAAACAATAGTACTTTTGTGTCCCCAAGTGAAATGGAACCATAAAACAAACATGTAACGTGTACAGCTTAATTTCCCAATTCTTTTTAAATGGCCACCAAAGATTAACTAAGTAATGATTCCAGCGTCTGTGTACAATAGTCAGAGCTGTTAAATTGATTCGCTTTCAAATACAGTTGACGGCATTTCAACCCTTTTACAGTGCAGAGTCTCTTCAGGACCAAGGGATATGGGGACAATCTAATGGTCAGAAAAAGAAAAGAAGGCATATGCTTAGAATACTGTGGGGGTCATTAGGATGGCGGGCGGATTGCCCCCGCCATCCTCAGCTAAATGCCCCCCCTCCCATATTAGTATGGCGGGGGGACCGCGGCGGACAGAAAGAACGTCCGCCGCTTTTCTGCCCCGGTCGCCTTCCGACCGGGTCGGAAAAGGTTTAATATGGTGGCGGTGTCTATCAGACACCGCCAGCCATATTACAATGGGCAGTAATAGATGCCTTTCCATGGCGGCGATACCACCAGGGAAAGGCATGCGGTCTTCACTTCGTGAAGGTGAGGTGGGGGTGAACATGGGGGGTACCTGTGGTACCCCCCAGCATTTGCATACACAATGCGGTAGGCACCGTGCAGTGCCGGCCGCTTTGTGTATGCAAATGCGTACATGCATTTTTAGCATTGTGCCGGGCGGTGGTGAGAGCACCGTCCGCCACAATGTTATAAATGCAGGATGCGCCCGCCACTGTGGCGGGTGCATCCTAATACCCCCCACGGGACCCCCGCCCTTATGGCGGGCGGTCCCAAATTCCGATAGGATGGCGGGTGGACTAAGTCCGCCCGTCATCCTAATGACCCCCTATATGTCAGCTAGGATCCCTAAAAAAGGGATTCAATGGAATAATGAGTACCTGATGGCTATTGTTCAGCCTCGTGAGACAGTGAAATAAGTGAGACACCAGTAAAGTGAGAGAGGAAAAGGGAATACTCACACGGGGACCCGGTCAGGTGCTGCACATGTGAGAATACAAAAGTGGTATTAATCAGTAAGCTGAAGATTGACGTTTGAGGTATTAATGAACTGTGGGTTATCGAGAAAATGGTTGTCTTTCCTCTGTAGAGCGGAATTCAATCCATGATCTATGGAGTCAGCCCTTTCTATCCAACGGCATTCCAAACATTGGAGAATTTGCGTCATGTCCCCACCTCTTTCAGGGATGTTGGCTTTCTCAATGACTTGCCATTAAATCTCATCAGGTGTGTGGTTGGCCTCAGAGAAGTGTGATACCAGTGGTGCAGTTAGGACAGAACAAGGAATCCGGCTTCTGTGTTGTCCTATACGTGATTTGATCGGCTGTTGCGTCTGCCCTATATATGGCAGGCCGCACAGGCACCATATACATTAGAATACATTTTTGTGTTACAGTTGGAAAATAATTTGAGGGTATTTTTTACATTATTGTGTTCGAAGATGTACATATTGGATATCAGGGGGCATGCAACACAGTTACCACAGCGAAAATGGGTATCTCAAGATTTTAATTTGAATGTACTTTTGGATTTACAAAAAGAGGTCTGGCCATCGGGCTCCAACCTCTGTAGGAATGAAAAGGACAACACAGGTAGTAAGGCTACTACAGATGCTGATTTTGGGAAAGTTAGCAGTCTAGTCACTACTACCTCGAGGTTCATGAGCACGAGAACGCCTTATCAGGGCAGTCTTTGTTAAGTCATTCATCTTCGGAGCCACGGATAAAGAAGATTATGCCGAGCAAGGGTGCAGCTTAGAAGACGTAAGTACGACATAGCCGCTCCCTCTGACAACGCGCATACCTTCCCCATGACAACATGCAATTCCCTTCGAATTGCAACCCTCTTTTCCTAAATATAACTGTTTTTACGTTCTGTCTCAAACTTTTTTTTACAGTGTCTGACTACAAGCGCCCCTTCTTTCCCGTGCAGAGCTCAAGGGGCTCTAAATAGTGAATAATAATGTATGTTTCAACCAATATTTAACGCTCTCTTCTCTGATTTTTTTCACCATTTTTCTTAACTTTCCTCACTGTCAACTTGTAATTTAAACCTAGAAATTCATAAACTATGGAAAAACTATCACAGTCTCCTATGCAGCATTCAGGAAACCACCACATAGAGTGTGTGATTCATGTTATTTGTTTTGTTTTGTCTTGTTCGTCTTAATGGGCAGCACAGCACAAGCATCATTACTAGTCCATATCTTTGCTGATCTTAATCCAAAGAACATACCTAATAGATATTGTATTTACATGAAAATAGTATTTAATCAAAAGTATATTTTTCTTTCACCTTAATAATAAATTAGTAGACCAAGTAGGTTCTATTAGGAGTGGTGCATGGGATCATTTCCTTTGGTCATGACGAAAAGTCTTCGAGGATAGGCTTTCAAACATGTAGACCAGGAGATAAACATCCATCATACTATAAGTCTGTATTTCCCCCTTTTTAATAGTACCAGCTACAGAATTTAATAAAATTTAGACTCCACGTTGCCAGGTATCTTCCAATAATACGCACTTGTTTGACCCTCCCACTCTCATCCCCTCAAAGTCAACACCCTACAAAGTGTTCCCATGTCTCTGTCGGTTGTAGCGAGCCCAGTCCCGCAGCGAATGCGAAAAACCAGAAGATGAAGCATGGGTCCCATTGGTGGGAGAGGGTTATTTTAGGAAAACTCATTGTTTTCCTTAAATCACTATTAAGACCATCGATAGGACTGTTACTCCTATTGCAAGTGAAGTTCTTTTGGTTATTTATGTGAGACAGGAGTCCACAGTGAACCTTACCTCTCCCCACCCCCTTTGTTTGTTTCGTTTATAGTACTACTTCATGCTGTTTCATTCTGAAAGGCTGTAAATATATAATTGGGGCTCGACCACTTCCCCAAATATATAAACATTTTAAGATGGAATAAAGCAGGTTTGCATTACAAAAAACATATTGTTGACTGGCTTGGCTTAATAAAGAAGTTTTGTATTATTTGTCTCCAAGAGACATGGCCGGAAACCAATTTCTTCTTGGATGGTTTTATTTCTTATTTTCCTCCAGCTCTTCTAGGGGCCTTGGGCAGATGTTTACTTATGTTGCTGTCCCTGTCCTTAAGTTCCACAATTAATAATATGGAGACAGATTCTTTTAAATGTCTGCTGTCTTACTTTGTTTTTCGCTCAGTTAAATTTAATAATTCTTTTTTTATAAATCAAATTTTATTAATTGTCACTTCAAATGTATTTTCTCTTGGAGTTATTTTTGTGCATGTTTAAACACAATCAGTGAAAAAAGTAGTATCTCTCATTGTACTGGGAGATTTAAATTTACTCCTGTGCAATAAAATATGTGCCTGGGCTGACGGTGAATGCTTCTAATAGTGTCCTGCATTTTGATCACTAAAGTCAATGAGATATTATAAATACTGTGTTACATGACTTTAATCTCTCTTTTACTATGAACCTTAGGGCAAATTACAATTCCACAGCGGCTACTCACAAGGAGGGTGTTGTCTATCATTGAGTACATTTCCTTTTCTAATCCTCTGTTTTTGTTGATTTGTTTCTTGTGAGTCACTTAGAATGGCCATGGGGATTACAATGCAGTCTGCTCTTCTCTTAATTGGAGTCATAGCAAAGGACAGGCTGCCCAAACCTCTGAAAGTGGGATTTTGAGTGGGGAGACTCCCCACAACTGCGGGGCCTCTGAAAGGGTGGAGACTTCGAGCGACCAAAAGTTCTGCTTCATTGGGCAAGTGAAATACCAGAGGATTTTTGCAAAACTTCAATCCTATTGTCTTGCTGTTTTAGATGACTGATTTGGTCTGATTATTTTATTTTCTGATTCCATCTATTTATATAGTAAGACACCTTTAACTAGTACCAGAATTAACCCCTGTACAAGGCTTGTTAGATGGTTTTATCATGCCTGTTATACTGCTCATCATAACTTTAAAAAGGTCTTACAAATGTCTCCAAGGATCAGTACGACGAATGTATGATGATATAAGCATGCTTTTACAACCCATGCCATTACTACGCATTTTTCACAATGCAAATACCATTACAACGAATGTCTTTACTACGCATACCATTACTACGCAATATAATTAGAATTCATTAAAAGTGCCATCACAATGCAAAACAATACTACGCATACCATTACAACGCCCCCCAAAAAATATTTTTTTATTAATTTTGAAAAATAACTGCTGGCACAGGATGCAGGGAAAATAGTGGTTTTGGGTGGGGAAGTGTATTAAAATGAGGAACGCAACTGAGCTCAATTTACTTTTTTAAATGAGCATTTCTTACAAAATTAATACTCGGGTATTAAAATTAATACTCGAATATTAATCAAGTGACAAAAAAGTAGTAAAAAAATCATTTCCAAAAACAGACACAGTTAAGAAATTAACATTAAAATTTATACAATTAAAAATCGCAGAAAAACTAAACCAACAAAGAAAAGAAACATACTACTTAAAAACGAGCCACCATTTTTTGACCTTGCTCAAGCAAAAGTCCTACAACAGTTTTCATGAAATTAAATGGAACCCTCAGCAAACAAAATGGAGGAGTAAACACTGACGAACACATTAAAAAGATACTTTTTTTAGAATAAATTAAATTATACGTTCTCACTTCAAACGAATCCCAATAAAAAGAGAATAAAATTGAATACTTTCGCGAAAATAATGGTGAAACACCCAAATAAGTATAAATACAGCTTAGCCACCATTTTGAGGTCAGTGGTAAGAAGACTATGAGCGAGAGCAGATGTAATTTAAGCTACCTCTAACACTCTCATAGAAATAATTAGCTTACAACCATTCTCACAAAAACAAGTAAGTAAAATATATGTAACTAAAAATATTAACTCAAAAACAAATCATTTAAATTTTTTTTAATAATGGCTAAATATTATTTCACAGTCTTTGACAAACTTGGCAGACAAATAACCAAAGTGCCGAAAATATTAAAGCAATTAAGGACAATGGAAGTAAGTGAATTAATGTAACAAAATATATATTTGTATAACTGAAAATCTGAGTTTTGTTACAATAAATGAACAAAAGTTTTCCTTCAACATTTTCAAAAGGAGTTACAGTCGGATAACAAATCAACAATGAGTTTACCATATTTCAACCCAAAACACAATCTTTTAAAATATTTCTGAAATAAAAAGCCAATGTATGCAATGTAGTGAAACAATTTTCAATGTCTTTTTTGAAATTTCTACCAAAGTGTGATTTTATAATAAAATAAAGACTGCTAAAATGAAAACATTTCTCAGAAAAGTAATACATTATATAAAAAAGAAATACATATCTCTTTTTCATATATACAGAATACTAAAATTATTTCAGAACATATCATAACAAAATCTATTGAAGAAAAAACACCAACAACCAAGAACGACATCTCTTTCAAAGGTAAATAAAGTGTTAAAAAACTATAACTGTTAGAAATTAACTATCTATTTATTTATTTATTTTTACATTATTTTGTACATTTCTGCAACTGTTAATGAACTTTGAAGTGGGTGTTGTGTATTTAAAAATATAAGAAACATTTTGCTCTCAAAATTGCTTTATTAATATAACTGTCATGCATTTTAACCATGGAATACAGCACTTTTTAAAATCCTAAAAATAGGTGATTAATAATTTGAAAATCATCATCCTATATGTCTTATATTCTACAGATATCTACAAATACATCTCAGCTGAAGCAACAAAGAAAAACCACCAGCAGTAGACCAATTTCTAAAAAAAAGTCCACCATCTTCAATAAATCCTAAAACAAAAACTAAAGGTAAATATATTTCTGAAAAATGAAGAAGAATAAATTAACCCTTTTTCTCCAGGTGGAGTAACATCGCAAAACACCCAAAATTAAACCAACATTTTTATATTTTTCTTACTGTAAAAGAAATTGCAAGGTGAACCAAGCAACAAGAAATTCATCCACAACCATCTAAACGAACCAGTAACCGTCCAAAATGGTGAAAATTAGTATAACATACTTTACAAGATATATTACCAACTTTAAAAATGAAAAAATAAATGAAATAAAGCTTGCAAACTGATTACAAAAATCATATAATAATAATTCTGAAATTATTTTTATTTATTTCTAATAATTTCAGATAATGTCAACAAATAAAACAGCACATTATATTACCTCCAGCAAAGGAAACCGACTTTTGAAACATGCAGGGTACATTTATTGCAAGGAGAGAATAACAGAACCAAGGAGACATTGGAGGTGCATGCAATACTACTCAACCCATTGCAAAGGCAGAGCGGTTACTCTGGGTGACACAGTTGTTAAAACATCTGAGCATAACCACTATGCCTCTGCAATGGAGATTGAAGTAAGAGAAACAATAAATGAAATGAAGGATATTGCAAGCACCTCCAATGACTCATCTTGTTCTATTTTGAGGGAGGTTGCTCAGCATGTCCCTAGTCATGTTGCTAGCAGTATGCCCATCATACCCAATCTTAGAGCAATTATTCAACATAAAAAACAGGCAAGTAACCGACAAAGAGTTACACCTCAAACATTCTCTGATATTCTAATTCCTCCTGAACTCTCTGTTTCTATATCTAACGAACCTTTCATCCTGCATGACAACCAAAACCCTCAAAAACAAATAATAATCTTTAGCACACCCTGTAATCTAGCCAAGTTAGAGAATATTGATATTTGGATGATGGATGGGACATTTAAAAGCACACCCCATCCATTTACCCAAATATACACTATTCAGGCAAAAATTAACAAAACAGTAGAAACCCTAGTTTACAGTTTGCTACCTGATAAACAATCCACAACGTACACTGCACTTTTAACAGTGATTAAATCAAAAACATCAAACAGAAGTCCTACGAAAATAATTATTGATTTTGAATTCACAATGATAAATGTTATTACTAAAACGTACACGGATACCCAAATTCAGGGGTATTTTTTTCATTTTTCCCAGGCATTTTGGCGTAAGATACAAAAAACATCGCTAGTTGTGGATTAGGTATCAGATAGCAAACTGCAATTCAAATTAAAAAAATTAACTGCACTTTGCTTTGTTCCTCCAGATAGTGTAGACGAGTACCGCACTGCAATTACTGAATAAGAATTTTACACATCAAACAAAGAAAAATTGGCACCCTTGTTAAATTATTTTGAAGACACATAGATTCGGCATCTAAGCAGGTCGGGTCGCAGGAGGAAACCACGTTTCCATGTGCAGTGGTGGAACTGCTACACCAAGCTGCTTAGAAGGAGGAGCAAAGACAAACAATGCCATAGAGGGATGGCACAACTCCTTCAACCACACAATTGGAAAACCTTACCCTAACTTTTATCTTTTTTTGGAAACTTTGAGGAAGGAGCAAAGTTTCCAAGAAAGGAGAATGTCACAAGCATTAACAGGTAGTCTTAACCCACATATTTCTAAAAGATCAAAAGAAATGTCAGAACGACTATCGGGTGCTTTACAACAATTTTCGTTGTATGTGGCTTCAGACTACCTGGATAATGTTGTACACATTCTACATTAATAACGCAACCTACACTATTACTTTCCTGTTTTGCCCTAAATTATTTAAACACACATTTAAATAGGCATTTTTCAAAACAATTTTCATAAATTAAAGTCTCCACCTTACCTTAGATGTCTTCTTTTTTCTTTTCTTTTCTTCAATAATCCAATCCAAAACCATGCTTGATTTAAAAAAAAATTAAAACCAGTAAATAAAATCCAATTCGATAAAATCTTCTTTTAAAAAATCATATTAAAAAAAACCCATTCCAAAAAAATGGTACACCATTCCAAAAATGAATTCTTCAAAAAAGATCGATTTATAAAAAGCATTCCATAAATAAAAATCTTCTCCAATTTAAAATTATCTGGTAATCTGAAAAAAATGAAGTAACGATTCATCTTCATCCTCATTTTGAAATCAGCAATCCTTCAAAATCCTCTAACTTTGGCAAAGATCCATTTAAAAAACCAACTAAAAAAATGACATAAATATCTTCCACGATTCCCCAAAAAATCCAAGAAAAACAACCCATTTTCTACATTATAAATCCAATGTTTGTTAATCAATCTTCGTCTATCTTCGATGTTTTAAAAAAAAATTACTGTTCCATTTTTTCTTCCAAAATCCATTGTTTAAAGTGTAATAAACTTAGTAAATACAAACATTACATCTTTTTTTTTAAACTTAACTAAACACGTGACCCGACGTGTGCATATACTAACAATACGTTCAGGGACATGCTAAAAACATACAAACTAAACATAAATTTAACTAATCTAAACCTCCCTCTTCTCTCCTTGCAATGAATATGTAAATGTAAATGTATAGGCATTTATATAGCGCACTACTTACCCGTAGGGTCCCAAGGCGCTTCGACCGCTGCGAAACCCTTCCTGGCTTCCCTGAGAGATGGTCCCTTAATAGGTATCTCCAGGGTGAGACCAGGCATCCCCGGCGGTCTGGTGGGGCCGTTAGTGAAGATGAGGCAAGCTAATGCCCAGAGTTGCCGAGTGTGATCGCTGATCAGAGTGGGCACCGAGGCGAGAGAATTATCGCGTCCGCTGACCCTGGTCCAGAAACATGCCGCGCCGGGAATCGAACCCTGGTCCCGGGTCGTCCTCTGCTCTTGGGTCTGCCGCCTCTAACCAGTGAGCCACACTACTTCACTATCACTATCACGATCACTCACACAGCTACACATATATAAAAATAAAAGAAGGAAATTACTTTACATTGAAATCAATGTAAAACCGTGGGAACTATTTTTTAAATGATTAATTTAAATTATGTATTTAATACATAACGTTTTTAAAAAACATAGCTTAATAGATTATTAAAATTATTTTAGATATTTTTTATAAATGTTAAATCAATCATATTTTTTTAAAAAAATCATAAAAAAATCTTTGAAGTATTAATTAATATTCAATCTCCAGGGGATAGTTTATAAATATAAATTAGTATTCTAACTCCATGGTAGTAAAATAGCAAGGTAAGTGTTGGATAGTGTAGGTGGTCAAATAACAATTCTAACTCCAGGGTGGTGTAAAAGTAGGGTAAGTGTTGGATAGTGTAGAAGTAAAAATTACTATTCTAACTCCAGGGTAGTGTACAAGTAGGATAAGTGTTGGATAGTAAAGGGGTAAATATTTACTATTCTAACTCCAGGGGGGTGTAAATGTAGGGTAAGTGTTGGATAGTGTAGGGGTAAATATTACTATTCTAACTCCAGGGGTGTGTAATAGTAGGGTAAGTGTAGGATAGTGTTGGGGTAAAATATGCTAATCTTACTCCAGGGGGGTGTAATAGTAGGGTAAATGTTGGATAGTGTAGGGGTAACAATTACTATTCAAATTCCAGGGGGGTGTAATAGTAGGGTAAGTGTTGGATAGTGTAGAAGTTAAAATTACTATTGTAACTCCAGGGTAGTGTAAAAGTAGGATAAGTGTTGGATAGTGTAGGGGTAAATAATTACTATTCTAACTCCAGGGGGGGTGTAAAAGTAGGGTAAGTGTTGGATAGTGTAGGGGTAAAAATGACTATTCTTACTCCAAGCGGGTGTAATAGTAGGGTAAGTGTTGGATAGTGTAGGTGTAAAAATTACTATTCTTACTCCAGGGGTGTGTAATAGTAGGGTAAGTGTTGGAAAGTCTAGGGATAAAAATACTATCCTAACTCCATGGAGTGTGAAAGTAGGGTAAGTGTTGGATAGTGTAGGGCTTAAAATTACTATTCTAACTCCAGGGGGGTGTAATAGTAGGGTAAGTGTTGGATAGTGTAGGGGTAAAAAATACTATTCTTACTCCAGAGGGGTGTAATGGTAGAGTAAGTGTTGGATAGTGTAGAGGTAACAATTACTATTCTAACTCCAAAGGGGTGTAATAGTAGGGTAAGTGTTGGATAGTGTATGGGTTAAAATTACTATTCTAACTCCAGTGGGGTGTAAAAGTAGGGTAAGTGTTGGATAGTATAGGGGTTAAAATTAGTATTCTAACTCCAGGAGGGTATAATAGTAGGGTACGTTTTGGATAGTTTAGGAATAAAAATTACTATTCTTACTCCAGGGGGTGTAATAGTAGGGTAAGTGTTGGATAGTGTAGGGGTAAAAATAATAAATTCTAACTCCAAAGGGGTGTAATAGTAGGGTAAGTGTTGGATAGTGTAGGGGTAAAAATAATGAATTCTAACTCCAAAGGGGTGTAATAGTAGGGTAAGTGTTGGATAGTGTAGGGGTAAAAATTACTATTCTAACTCCGGGGGGGTGTAATAGTAGGGTAAGTGTTGGATAGTGCAGAAGTTAAAATTACTATTCTAACTCCAGGGTAGTGTAAAAGTAAGATAAGTGTTGGATAGTGTAGGGGTAAATAATTACTATTCTAACTCCAGGGTAGTGTAAAAGTAGGATAAGTGTTGGATAGTTTGGGGTTAAAATTACTATTGTAACTCCAGGGGTGTGTAAATGTAGGGTAAGTGTTGGATAGTGTAGGGGTAAAAATTACTATTCTTACTCCAGGGGTTGTAGTAGTAGGGTAAGTGTTGGATAGTGTAGGGGTAAAAATTACTATTCTTACTCAAGGGGGGTGTAATAGTAGGGTAAGTGTTGGATAGTGTAGGGGTAAACATTACTATTCTAACTCCAGGGGGGGTAAAAGTAGGGTAAGTGTTGTATATTGTAGGGGTAAAAATTACTATCATTACTCCAGGGGGGTGTAATAGTAGGGTAAGTGTTGGATAGTGTAGGAGTAAAACTTACTATTCTAACTCCAGGGGGGTGTAATATGTAGGGTAAGTGCTGGATAGAGTAAGGGTTACAATTACTATTCTAACTCCAGGAGGGTGTGAAGGTAGGGTAAGTGTTGGATAGTGTAGGGTTAAAAATTACTATTCTTACTCCAAGGGGTGTAAAAGTAGGGTAAGTGTTGGATCGTTTAGGGTTAAAAATTACTATTCCTATTCCAGGGGGGTGTAATAGTAGGGTAAATATTAGATAGTGTAGGAGTAAAAATTACTATTCTAACTCCAGGGGGGTGAAATAGTAGGGTATGTGAAGACAAATGAAGGGGTTTAATTTACTATTCTAACTCAAGTAGGTTTAAATTTAACAAAATTAAATTATTTTTAAATGTAATTTAAATTAAAAATAATTTAAAAAATAAATTACAATTATTTTTAAAAAATTACCATTATTTTAAATACTTATCCATACTTACGTTGTTATAGCATGTGTTGTAAAAGCACCTGCGTTGTAATGGCATGCGTTGTAATAGCATGCGTTGTAATGGATCTTGTGTTGTAAAAGTTTCGTTGTAATGGTAGTGCGTTGTAAATGTTGAGTTGTAATGGTTGTTTCCTGTACGGACAAAACCCCTCATAGTCTCCAGTACAAGCAGGTGATGAATGACAGAAAATATATTTGGAGAGAAGCCTGGCAGCAGTTCTGTTTTTTGGGAGGTTGTCAAGTGCCCTTTCCTGGACTACCTGGAATCTCCTTCTATGTGCTCTCATATTTCAACAGATATTCTTACGCATCTGTTGGTGCAAAAGTGACGCATTGCTCGAGTTGCTCATGAAAGTAACGTAACTCCAGCACAATAGATCGGTGAATCCCAGTCAAAAAGCCCTGCGCCATTCCTTATGCCTGGTCTGAGCAGGTGTAGGGATTTTGACGCAGCGAAGATATAGAGTGACGCAGTCAAATGTTGTACATTTCACTGCGTCAGTTCAACATGGATTTTTGCGTGGCAACGCCCACACTGTATACATTATACCTGACGCAGGTATAATGTGACACAGGGCTTTACAACGTGACTAGATGTGTCACGTTCTAATTGGGCCGCAAATTTTACACCACCACTGCATCAGAAAAGTGACGCAACGGCGGCGCAAAAGAGACGCATGGGACTTGTAAATCTGCCCCCTAGTCTTTATTGTTCTCAGCACTGCCTTCTATTGAGTAAATCGTGTTAAGCTTTGGTCTATTGTGTTTTCGATAGAGGTGGAACCCAATATTGTCAACTTTTTGTGTGATGTTTATTCAGACCCGACAGCTAGAATCAGATATAAAGTGGAAGATGAGTGTTTCTGACCCTTCAAATCTGAGCGGGGGACAGTCAGCAGGGGCATTTTTGCCCCCTTTTTATTCACATTGTATATAAACCATCTATATAGGCTAGCTAGGACATATCTCTTGAAGATCACTGCCCTATTCCGGCCTTACTATATACAGATGACAGTCTTACTAGCCAGAACGGTCAATGCCCTGAAACATTTGCTTGACTCTTTTGTCTTCTGCATGGCTGATTTAGGACTGAGCACTAACTGTGGGAAAACTCAAATGATGGTTTTAGGATCTAGATCAAGATCATGTATATAGAGTTAAGGATCATACTATAAATAGGGTTTATTCTTAAGTAGCCAGAAACCAGTCCCAGGATGCTTGTTTCCTATCCAGGGAAGACATGGCTTGGCAGTTCGGGTTGGACTGTTCCCATGAGGCACAGGGTCAGACTGATTTGCATTTGGCCATGTCTGTACTGGGGTGGCGGAGTGAGCTAAAGAATGATGATGGATTAAACCCAGATCAGTTGACTGGGGTGAGTGCTTGCAATGTTCAACACTCCATCCATCATCCCCTTTGACTTTGCTTTGTTCGCCCTAAGTTGGCAGGGTATGCAAAGATGTGGGTCCCTTGCTCACTTTGCCACTGGATTCAAGCTCGCCTGGCTGATGACGGCTGATTAGCCAGAAACCGGTCCCAGGATGCTTGTTTCCGGTCTAGGGAAGACATGGCTTGGCAGTTCGGACTGGACTGTAACCATGAGGCACAGGGTCAGACTGATTTGCATTTGGCCATCTCTGTACTGGGGTGGCGGAGTGAGCTAAAGAATGATGATGGATTAAACCCAGATCAGTTGACTGGGGGTGAGTGCTTGCAATGTTCAACACTCCGTACATCACCCCCTTTGGTTTTGCTGTGAATACAATAGTGGCACGATACAAACATTCCTGTTTGCCATGGTCAGCACCAAAAAGGTCTGTGCTAAGGTCTGGTCAACTTCAACTAAGTATGTGCACTCTGCTCTGAGGGTAGGTTACGGGTTGTTTCAGTCAAGCATAAAATTCCCCGCCCTCACAGCCATAGTAGTTAGGCTGGTAGTGGAAGCGGTCATCTGACAAGCGTGCCGCTGTCCCATTAATTGTGGAAACAGGTGCTAAAGCACATAAAGTGCTAGAAAGATCAGTTGACTGGGAGTGAGTGCTTGCAATGTTCAACACTCCGTACATCATCCCCTTTGGTTTTGCTTTGTTTGCCCTAAGGTTGCAGGGTGTGCCCATACCTGGGTACGCTGCTCACTTTGCCACTGAATTCAAGCTAGCCCGGCTGATTAGCCAGAAACCGGTCCCAGGATGCTTGTTTATTGTCCGGGGAAGACATGGCTTGACAGTTTGGGCTGGGCTGTTCCCATGAGGCACAGGGTCAGACTGATTTGCATTTGGCCATGTCTGAACTGGAGTGGCAGAGTGAGCTAAAGAATGATGTTGGATTAAAACCCAGATCAGTTGACTTGGGGTGAGGGCTTGCAATGTTCAACACTCCTTCCATCATCCCCTTTGGTTTCGCTTAGTTCGCCCTAAGTTGGCAGGGTATGCCCAGATGTGGGTCCCTTGCTCACTTTGCCACTGGATTCAAGCTAGCCTGGCTGATGACGGCTGATTAGCCAGAAACCGGTCCCAGGATGCTTGATTCTGGTCCAAGGAAGACATGGCTAGGCAGTTCGGGCTGGGTTGTTCCCATGAGGCACATGGTCAGACTGATTTGCATTTGGCCATGTCTGAACTGGGGTGGTGGAGTGAGCTAAAGATTGATGATGGATTAAACCCAGATCAGTAGACTGGGGGTGAGTGCTTGCAATGTTCAACACTCCGTACATCATCCCCTTTGGTTTTGCTTTGTTCGCCCTAAGTTGCCATGGTATGCCCAGACGTTGGCCCCTTGCTCTCTTTGCCACTGGATTCAAGCTAGCCTGGCTGATGATGGCTGATTAGCCAGAAACCGGTCCCAGGATGCTTGTTTCCGGTACAGGGAAGACATGGCTTGGCAGTTCGGGCTGGACTGTACCCATGAGGCACAGGGTCAGACTGATTTGCATTTGGCCATGTCTGAACTGGGGTGGCGGAGTGAGCTAAAGAATGATGATGATTTAAACCCAGATCAGTTGACTGGGAGTGAGTGCTTGCAATGTTCAACACTCCATCCATCATCCCCTTTGGTTTTGCTTTGTTCGCCCTAAGTTTGCAGGGTATGCCCAGACCTGGGTCCCCTGCTCACTTTGCCACTGAATTCAAGCTATCCTGGCTGATTAGCCAGAAACCGGTCCCAGGATGCTTGTTTATTGTCCAGGGAAGACATGGCTTGACAGATCGAGCTGGGCTGTTCCCATGAGGCACCTGGTCAGATTGATTTGCATTTGGCTTTTTCTGAATTGGAGTGGCGGAGTGAGCTAAAGAATGATGATGGATTAAACCCAGATCAGTTGACTTGGGGTGAGGGCTTGCAATGTTCAACACTCCGTCCATCATCCCCTTTGGTTTCGCTTAGTTCGCCCTAAGTTGGCAGGGTATGCCCAGATGTGGGTCCCTTGCTCACTTTGCCACTGGATTCAAGCTAGCCTGGCTGATGACGGCTGATTAGCCAGAAACCGGTCCCAGGATGCTTGATTCTGGTCCAAGGAAGACATGGCTAGGCAGTTCGGGCTGGGTTGTTCCCATGAGGCACATGGTCAGACTGATTTGCATTTGGCCATGTCTGAACTGGGGTGGTGGAGTGAGCTAAAGATTGATGATGGATTAAACCCAGATCAGTAGACTGGGGGTGAGTGCTTGCAATGTTCAACACTCCGTACATCATCCCCTTTGGTTTTGCTTTGTTCGCCCTAAGTTGCCATGGTATGCCCAGACGTTGGCCCCTTGCTCTCTTTGCCACTGGATTCAAGCTAGCCTGGCTGATGATGGCTGATTAGCCAGAAACCGGTCCCAGGATGCTTGTTTCCGGTACAGGGAAGACATGGCTTGGCAGTTCGGGCTGGACTGTACCCATGAGGCACAGGGTCAGACTGATTTGCATTTGGCCATGTCTGAACTGGGGTGGCGGAGTGAGCTAAAGAATGATGATGATTTAAACCCAGATCAGTTGACTGGGAGTGAGTGCTTGCAATGTTCAACACTCCATCCATCATCCCCTTTGGTTTTGCTTTGTTCGCCCTAAGTTTGCAGGGTATGCCCAGACCTGGGTCCCCTGCTCACTTTGCCACTGAATTCAAGCTATCCTGGCTGATTAGCCAGAAACCGGTCCCAGGATGCTTGTTTATTGTCCAGGGAAGACATGGCTTGACAGATCGAGCTGGGCTGTTCCCATGAGGCACCTGGTCAGATTGATTTGCATTTGGCTTTTTCTGAATTGGAGTGGTGGAGTGAGCTAAAGAATGATGATGGATTAAACCCAGATCAGTTGACTTGGGGTGAGGGCTTGCAATGTTCAACACTCCGTCCATCATCCCCTTTGGTTTCGCTTAGTTCGCCCTAAGTTGGCAGGGTATGCCCAGACGTGGGTCACTTGCTCACTTTGCCACTGGATTCAAGCTAGCCTGGCTGATGACGGCTGATTAGCCAGAAACCGGTCACAGGATGCTTGTTTCTGGTCCAGGGAAGAAATGGCTTTGCAGTTTGGGCTGGACTGTTCCCATGAGGCATGGGGTCAGACTGATTTGCATTTAGCCATGTCTGAACTGGGGTAGCGGAGTGAGCTAAAGAATGATGATGGATTAAACCCAGATAAGTTGACTGGGAGTGAGTGCTTGCAATGTTCAACACTCCGTCCATCATCCCCTTTAGTTTTGCCTTGTTCGCCCTAGGTTTGCAGGGTATGCCCATACCTGGGGCCGCTGCTCAATTTGCCACTGAATTCAAGATAGCCCAGCTGATTAGCCAGAAACTGGTCCCAGGATGCTTATTTATTGTCCAGGGAAGACATGGCTTGACAGTTCGGGCTGGACTTTTCCCTTGAGGCACAGGGTCAGACTGATTTGCATTTGGCCATGTCTGAACTGGAGTGGCGGAGTGAGCTAAAGAATGATGTTGGATTAAACCGAGATCTGCTGACTGGGGGTGAGTGCTTGCATTGTTCAACACTCCGCCCATCGTCCCTTTTGGTTTTTCTTTGTTCACCCTAAGTTGGCAGGTTATGCCCAGACATGGGTCCCTTGCTTACTTTGCCACTGGATTCAAGCTAGCCTGGCTGATGACGTCTGATTAGCCAGAAACCCGTCCTGGGATGCTTGATTCTGGTCCAAGGAAGACATGGCTTGGCAGTTCGGGCTGAGTTGTTCCCACGAGGCACATGGTCAGACTGATTTGCATTTGGCCATGTCTGAACTGGGGTGGTTGAGTGAGCTAAAGATTGATGATAGATTAAACCCAGATCAGTTGCCTGGGGGTGAGTGCTTGCAATGTTCAACACTCCGTACATCATCCCCTTTGGTTTTGCTTTGTTCGCCCTAAGTTGCCAAGGTATGCCCAGACGTGGGTCCCTTGCTCTCTTTGCCACTGGATTCAAGCTAGCCTGGCTGATGATGGCTGATTAGCCAGAAACCGGTCCCAGGATGCTTGTTTCTGGTCCAGGAAAGAGATTGCTTGGCAGTTCGGGCTGGACTGTACCCATGATGCACAGGGTCAGACTGATTTGCATTTGGCCATGTCTGAACTGGGGTGGCTGAGTGAGCTAAAGAATGATGATGATTTAAACCCAGATCAGTTGACTGGGAGTGAGTGCTTGCAATGTTCAACACTCCATCCATCATCCCCTTTGGTTTTGCTTTGTTCGCCCTAAGTTTGCAGGGTATGCCCAGACATTGGTCCCTTGCTCTCTTTGCCACTGGATTCAAGCTAGCCTGGCTGATGATGGCTGATTAGCCAGAAACCGGTCCCAGGATGCTTGTTTCCGGTACAGGGAAGACATGGCTTGACAGATCGAGCTGGGCTGTTCCCATGAGGCACCTGGTCAGATTGATTTGCATTTGGCTTTTTCTGAATTGGAGTGGCGGAGTGAGCTAAAGAATGATGATGGATTAAACCCAGATCAGTTGACTTGGGGTGAGGGCTTGCAATGTTCAACACTCCGTCCATCATCTCCTTTGGTTTTGCTTTGTTTGCCCTAAGTTTGCAGGGTATGCCCAGACCTGGGTCCCCTGCTCACTTTGCCACTGCATTCAAGCTATCCTGGCTGATTAGCCAGAAACCAGTCCCGGGATGCTTGTTTATTGTCCAGGGAAGACATGGCTTGACAGTTCGGGCTGGGCTGTTCCCATGAGGGACAGGGTCAGAATGAATTGCATTTGGCTTTTTCTGATTTGGAGTGGCGGAGTGATCTAAAGAATGATGATGGGTTAAACCCAGATCAGTTGACTTGGGTTGAGGGCTTGCAATGTTCAACACTCCGTCTATCATCCCCTTTGGTTTCACTTTGTTCGCCCTTAGTTGGCAGGGTATGCTCAGACGTGGGTCCCTTGCTCACTTTGCCACTGGATTCAAGCTAGCCTGGCTGATGACGGCTGATTAGCCAGAAACCGGTCTCAGGATGCTTATTTATTGTCCAGGGAAGACATGGCTTGACAATTCGGCTGGACTGTTCCCTTGAGGCACAGGGTCAGACTGATTTGCATTTGGCCATGTCTGAACTGGAGTGGCGGAGTGAGCTAAAGAATGATGATTGATTAAACCGAGATCAGCTGACTGGGGGTGAGTGCTTGCAATGTTCAACACTCTGTCCATCATCCCCTGTGGTTTTGCTTTGTTCACCCTAAGTTGGCAGGGTATGCCCAGACGTGGGTCCCTTGCTCACTTTGCCACTGGATTCAAGCTAGCGGGCTAATGATGGCTGATTAGACAAAAACTAGTCCCAGGATGCTTGTTTCCGGTCCAGGGAAGACATGGCTTGGCAGTTCAGGATGGACTGTTACCATGAGGCACAGGGTCAGACTGATTTGCATTTGGTCATGTCTGTACTGGGGTGGCGGATTGACCTAAAGAATGATGATGGATTAAACCCAGATCAGTTGACTGGGGGGAGTGCTTGCAATGTTCAACACTCCGTACATCACCCCCTTTGGTTTTGCTGTGAATACAATAGTGGCACGATACAAACATTCCTGTTTGCCATGGTCAGCACCAAAAATGTCTGTGCTAAGGTCTGGTCAACTTCAACAAAGTATGTGCACTCTGCTCTGAGGGTAGGTTACGGGTTGTTTCAGTCAAGCATAAAATTCCCCGCCCTCACAGCCATAGTAGTTAGGCTGGTGGTGGAAGCGGTCATCTGACAAGCGTGCCACTGTCCCATTAATTGTGGAAACAGGTGCTAAAGCACATAAAGTGCTAGAAAGATTGCAACTACAGGTTTCAGGAAGTTGGAGCCTACATTAGCTTGAAGGGTAAGATAGCTGTGGGTAAGAGTAGAGCTCCCTCCTGGGAGGCCATCACATTCCTACAGGTCATGTGAGGCAGTTGAACATTCCTGCAGAAGTATAAACAGCACCATGCACACGTTCACAGACCAAAGGGGTTTTGGCTTCATCAGGCACAGGTTATTCCAATCAAACACCAAAGTTTACTTTTATGAAGATGGGGGACACTTGTCACAGGTGGGCATGGAACTGTTCCTACTGGACATTAGCGAGGCCCTGGAAATAGCGAGATGTAGGTGATAACATTGGAAATCTTGGTGTGGGCTCAGTAGGAGACGAGGGTCACCTCCAGAGCTTCGGCGGAGTTACAGGGTGATCCGCAGGCGGAAGGGTACAGAAGGGTACCTCTTCAGGAGCACAATAGGGGTGACAGTGCCAAATCTCAGGAGTCCTCATGGCAGGTTCCTGGAAGAAAATCTTTGGCGCCCCACTAGTCCTTAGGGAGGTAGTAAGCCTGAACAACCAGAGGCTTGCCTTGCAACGCTCCGCCCTGAAAGAGGCATGAGTAAGATGGTGGTCCACGTGATCCTAGGGAGGGCGATCACACCATAATTGGTAGCACTGATTGGGTTCATCAGGCGGGCAGGGCAGCCTAGGTTAGTCACCGCTGCCTGCCCTTGGATCGCCAGTAAGATAACCCACCATGTGGCATACTTGTGTATGAAATAAACCTGCAGCAATATTTTCCCAACGAAAAAATTGTGTTGTGTATTTATTTATTCCATCATGCATGCTATTTGGCATTTGGTGAGGAGTGTTGAATATATAGGCATTATGTGGTTGCCCGAGGCTCACGCAGTGTCACGCAGTGTCACGCAGTTTGGTGTTTACTTTCCCTCCATATTAGAGAATAGTAGATGTTTCAGCACCCAGGCTAATAAACTGCATGGCTAAATACATATAAAGGTCCCAAAGGCAAGACCGATATATTGCAAATGCTTGTTTTCTGAACACTCACTCAAGACTGGTTTTTCATATTCCGGCAAAATTTCAATTTTTTGTAAATTGTGGACCCCAACAGTTCATCAAGTGATATTTCCAAAATCTCAGTCCCTCCACTTCCTAACCCGAACGGACCAACCCAATTAAAAGTGATTCCGTTGAGGTAGCTGATGTCACTAAGGCCATCCTAATTGCCCAGCTGGGAAACCGGCCAGAGCTGATAGAGTCCCAATTGACCAATTTAGGCATATCTTTTTGGGATCTTCTATTAATGAATGTATTCTGTGCTGGAATTAAGAGAGCCCCAATCAAATCATGGAGTGAGTCATTAATAGAACCAATCTTTAAAAAAGGGGATAGAAATTCTCCTGCCTGCTACCTCCAGATCTTGTTACTGGATGCTTCTATTAAGATACCAGGGCAATTCTCGAAAAGTTGGAAAACTGTGCTGAGGCAAATACCATATTTTCGGATGTTCAATATGGATTCCAGCCAGGCTTGGGCACAGTCGAAAAATCCCTTAATTTACTTTTGGTAATAGATAAATATGTCAAAGCCCGGAGAGGTTCTTTACACATGGTATTTATGGACCTCTCCTCGCCTATGCTTTTGATCTGGTGAACAGGGGGAAACTATGAGATTTAATGGGAAAGGCAGGAATCAAAATCTCCCTGAAAGACCTTAAGTGGCTGCATTTGGAAACTGGGATACAACAACCAGAGTGCAATATGACCAAACCGGAGACTGTACCCAAACCTATACGGTTAAACCGAGGAGCACTGCAGGGTTGTATTTTAGCCCCCTTTTTATTTTTATGTTACATTAATGCCCAAATTTGTGCTTGCTATAAAAGGTAAAGATCGACCTGAGGTTGGGAGTCGCTCAGTCCTTCTCTACACTGATATTGCGGTTTTAATTGCACACACAGCATATTGGCCTACAGATTTTGCTTGATTCCTTTAAAGGGTTTTATGTGCAACCTTGACTTTAAGGTGAACAACCAGGAATTGTACATTATGATTTGTGGTCCGAAAAATATAATCACAGTAAAATGTTTAATATGTGGGATACCCATAGCCAAGGTTCCTCACTTTAACTATTTAGAAATATTATTTGACACTAACCTAAAATGGGACAGCCTACTTACTCAAAGGGCACAGAATTCTACAGGGGCCTGTGAGGAACTTTTTCGATATACAAAGAAGTTAGGCCTTAAGCCAATTAAAGAACTAATATCGCTGTATAAAAGCAAATGTCTCTCAGAAGAAAAATTGGGGCAGGAATTTTTGGGTTACATTAACTCAAGAAATTTGCAATCCCTAGAAAATAAATTCCTGTGTAGGCTGTTAGCCATTCCCAACACTACATCAATTTACATCACACACACAGAATTGGGCATCCATTACCTGAAGGACCATGTGAGAAATGCTCTATTACTTACCGGTAATCTTCATTACTCCGGGTACCGTTGTCCTCGTCCCATTCATTGCAAAGTGGAGATGACCATCTCCCGACAGAAAAAAACAAGAGCAATGCTGGGACACTAATACTGCACCTCCCACCGGGAGTACATAAGCAGTACTTACCCAGCAGCCCTCCTGAACTACCAAGCCCAGACAGTAAGGCTGGCCGCCTGTGAGGGAGGGAGGGGCGTATGAATGGGACGAGGACAACGGGACCCGGAGTAATGAAGATTACCGGTAAGTAATAGAGCATTACCCCCAGGTCCCTTATGTCCTCGTCCCATTCATTACAAAGTGGAGAATACCAAAGCAAAAAAATGGCCTTCCACACCCACAAGCAAACTCAGGAAACCACAGCAAAGCAGCAACCCAAGGGAGCACACAGGAGGAGGGAAAGGGGAACCGCAGGAACAACTGGCCCGCAACCCATAACAAGACAGCAGAGACTAATCAAGGACCGGAGACCACAGAAGGCCAGAACCCCAACAAGGAGGCCGCCAACCAGAGAAACCGGAGACAGGGTAAGCAGAACTAAAGGAAACGGCGAAGCAACACACCGGACAAAGCCGCCAAACTCCGAACCACCGGGAAGGCACACAGGCACAGAGCAAACCGAGACAGCTCCGAAGATGGCCAAAGAAAGAGAAGGCCAACAGAGCGTAGGCACAAGCACCAACACCAACCAAGAAAGGAGGAAAGCACAGGCCAGAAAGCCCACACCACCAAACCGAAGTACCCAGCCCCAGAGAACCCAGAGGGGAAAACCCACCAAACTCTGCAGAGGAGGACCAGGAAGCAGCAAGAGTCCAGGAGCCAGACAGGAGCAAGACCCCAACCAAACAGAATAGACAGGGAAGGGGAAAAGAACCGAAACCCCAGGAGGCCAAAAAACCCAACAGGGAAGGAGGCCACCAACCCAACCAGGAAGGACACCAAACCCAGAACAGCAGGGGAGGAGGAGGCCAACGCAAAGACCATAGGCCAGAGAAGCCCCCAGAAAAAACCAGCCTAAAGCCGACCACAGAAGAGAGGCCAACAAGACCGGGAACCAACCACGAACAAGCGCTACCAGGGCGAGGACGATGCCACCAACCACAACCCCCAGAAAACCCCCAAAAAGGGAGGGAATGGAAGGCAGGACGGAAGCCCAGAGCAACCGGGAACACCCAGCAGCCCCAAACCAGGCACAGAGGGTAGAATAAAACAGGAGCCAAGACGGCAGAGGACCGAACAGGAACCCCACGCCCAGGCCAAGCAAGCAGCAAAGGCAGGAGCAGCAGAAAGAAAAGGCCCCAGGGTGCACTGCACCCAGATCAAAAATCCCTCAAAGCCCGACCCTAGCAACGCCGGAGAGGAGCCAAGAAACAGCACCCCCAGGGTAACAGAAACCAAAGGAAGCAGGAAGCCAGGCCCAGAGCCAAGCAACTGGACCACGCAGGAGGACCCGCCGGCCCGACTAAACCCCGAAGGAGCCCACGCAGCGCCCAGGCCAAAGCAAAGGGCAGGGAGGAACAGGGAACCCCCAGTACACCTCTGACCACCCAAAAGGCCGGAAGGACATAGAGAAAACCACCAAGCAGGAGCTGGAGGGAGAAAAGAAGGCAGAGGGCAAGCAGCAGGAAAACCCAGACAACCCGCAACCAGGAGGGAGGACCCAAAAGAGGCAAGAGCACCACAGATCCGCACCCCAACCAGAAGGGGGGGACCCAAACAGACCCAAAGCAGGAACAAAGGCCGGGGAGCAATGGAGGAAGAAGCGAGCCAGGACACCAGAACCAAGAAAGAACCAGGAAACACCCAGCCAAACACTCCCCAGAGCAGGCTGAAAAGCGACAGCACAGCCAGAAACCCCAGGAGGCACAGCCTGAGACCACCCCACAACAGCAAGAAGCCGGCAGGCCCAAGCCACAGGTCCCCACACAGGCCCTAAAACACAGGTGAAACAAGCCTGGGAAGAGAACCGCCAGCAGGAGAAGACCCCGAAGGACCCGCCAGGACATGGCCTCAATTGAAGAGCACCCCGCCAGGACACAAAAGAGAGCCCAAGCAAGGAAGCAGAGCCAACATACAGGAGCGGAAAGGCCCCAGCAGGGACCCACCAAGGGAACCAGACGAGACCAGAACAACCAAGGGAGCAAACACACTCGAGTGCAGATGGACCAAGAAGCCAACAGCACCCGGCAGCCCCAGGAGGCCAGGCAGGCTAGGAAACAGACAGTGGTTGCGTTGGTCGGTTCAAGATTGGACTATTGCAACTCACTGTATGCAGAGTTCAATAAGGGACTGATCCAGCGTCTCCAAACAGTACAAAATGTGGCAGCAAGATTTGTACTAGACATCCCCTGCTCTTCCTCTGAAACACTAGCCAGAAAGAGCCTCCACTGGCTTCCTATAGAGCACCGTATCTCCTTTAAAATCATCTGTCTAGTGCATAGGGCTTTAAAAGCTGGAACATCTGATGGGCTGGGATCACTTCTCTCTGGCTATGTCCCCAGCAGATGCTTACGCTCATCACAACAGAATCTTTTGATGATTCCTAGGACTAAGAAGACCAGATGGGGAGGAAGAGCTTTCTCTACAGTTGCCCCTCGTCTTTGGAATGCACTCCCCTTGGCGCTTAAGTCCTTATCCTCACTGCCCCTCTTTAAAAAGGCCCTCAAAACATGGTGTTTCAAGAAAGCTTACTAGTAATTAGCTCTCTGGACATGTAAGTATTTTTGGTTAGGCGCGCTGATGCCCATTGGGCTGAGTTTGCGCGTTATAAATTTGCTTTCATTTCATTTCATTTCAGGGACCAACCAGGCCCGACCAAGCACAAAAATAGAGAGCAGTCAAGTAAAGCCCAGAAAGGGGGACACAGCCACAGGCCACCAACCAGGAGAACTGCAGACCAGAAGAAGAGAAACAGGCGGCACACCAGGACAAGGAAGCAGCAAAAGACAGCCAGGCCCAGACTGCAGCGGTACAAACCCCAGAACCAAAAGGCGAACTGCCACCGGAAACAAACCGGGAGGAGGAGAGAGAGAGAACGTCAGGTAAAGAAGAGCAGGTGCCCAACCACACCAGCGAGAAAAACCTCCACCAGACACCCCCAGGAGGCACCCAGCCAGGAACAAACCAGGCAGGAACCACCAGAGAACCGAGAGGGTGCGACCCGGAACACCAGAAGCAAGCCAAAGGCAAGCACAGGGAGAGGAAGAGCAGAAGCAGCTAGAACCCAAAAGCAACTCAAGCACACAGAAGGCACCGGGACAAAAAACCCAAAGCCCCAGGCCAGAGTGAAGGAAAGACCCGGTAGCAAGAAGAACCAGGTTCAGACCAACTTAGCCCGGAACCAGGAGTCCCAAAACACAGGAGGCCAGAAGGCACAGCCACGCCGAAGAGCAAGTGCACTAGAATCCGGCGCCTGAGACCACACGGCCACCCTGACAGAGGCCCGACCAACAAAGCAGAAGCTCGGAAGTGGAAGTGAAGAACCACGCCTAACACCCAAGGCCAGGCCAGGACACCCGCACCCGCGACACGCTCCCGACACAAGAGCCGCAGAGGGCAAGCGTGGAAGCAAGAAGAGAGGGAGACCCCAACAACACCGGGAACCCAGGGAGCAAGCACAAGCAGAGCCAGTGAAATAAGGAACCAGCCACCACAGAGGCGACAGGAACCCATGCCAAACCGAGGCAGGAAGAAGCGACACAAAGGGAGAAGACCCACGGGCGGCCCACAACAAAAAACAAATGAGAGCAGGGCAGAGCAGGAGGCAACGCCCCAGGCCAGAGACAGACACCCCAAACACACAGACCAAGGGAGAGGAGCCCAGGAACCAGTGCAGATGAAAAAACCGAACCTGGAACCACAACGCCTGACTGGAAGCGAAAAACCAGGGACAGCAGCACAAAATCTCAACAGAAGCGAGCATGTACAAGAAGCACCCAGAGGCAGATGGCCAGCGCCTAGATACGGGCATCGCGGCACTACACAAAACCACGCAGCCTGTATAGGGAAAGACAGGACATCACACAAAATCGCCAAGAAGGAGCTGCCACCAAACCAGACCCCGGGTCAGACAACCAAGCTCCAAAGGCGAGGGCGGAGGGAGAGAGCCCCAGAGAGCACCAGGACGGAGACCACACAGGAACCACAGACCCAACCAAAGGTACACACGACCAGGGCAACGAACCCCCGGGAGCGGCGGGGGAGAGGTGGCAGCAACAAGACAAGCAGAAATGGAAAACAAAAACCCATATCATAAGCAGCCGGCCACCGAAGACCACCAATGCCAGCCAAAAGGGAGACCGCCTGCGCAGGATAGCACCCAGAAGAACAGTGCACCCAAGAGGCAGCCGCGTGGGCCAAAGCGCCACAATGCTCCACCGAGAACAGAAGCGGGGAAGTAGCCCAACCCAGCACATGCCCAGCACATGAAACAGGAGCAAGGTACACAAAAAACACAACCATACTAAGTGAGCCGCCCAGCACCCAGAATGTGTACGTGACACCGAGGCTTGAACCTCGGCCTCCAGTGCCAAAAACAGCATCTGAGGAGTAGGTGGCACGCAGGCGCCGCTGTACGAGGCCCCGGGTCAAACCCCGGCAACCCCAGGAGTCCCCTGTGCGTAGGCAGGCAAATCCCATAATGCCAGCCCGCCAGCAATCCAGGACAGGAAAAAAATCCTTCAGGGCAGGGAAAACAGTACAACAAGGCCCCCACCACAAAAAAATGCAACAGCAACATCACATGCACATCAACGGAGAAATAGACCCTGAAATATCCGGAAACGAACACTCCACCCCAGCGCCTGTCACCACACAGCAGAAATACAGGGAATAACCTTGATCGTGGCATCAACACAACAGGGAGCAAAGCATGTGAGACCGCCCTGATCGCAGCCACCGACGACATCAGAACCCTGATCGACAACGGGGAAACAGCGGCCCTCATCCTCCTGGACCTCTCTGCAGCGTTCGACACAGTCTGCAACCCAACCCTAGTGAAGCGCCTCAGCAACATCGGAATCCGAGAGAAAGCGCTGGAATGGATCATCTCGTTCCTCACCAGAAGAACCCAGAGAGTCCGCCTCCCTCCGTTCAGATCCGAGGCCACCGAAGTAATCTGCGGCGTACCACAAGGATCTTCTCTCAGCCCGACCCTCTTCAACGTCTACATGAGCCCCCTCGCAGCCATCGCACGCCAACACCACCTCAACATCATCTCCTACGCCGACGACACCCAGCTGATCCTCTCCCTCACCAACAATCCCACCACCGCCAGAGCCAACCTACACGAAGGGATGAAAGACGTTGCCGACTGGATGAGGAACAGCCATCTTAAACTGAACTCAGACAAGACGGAAGTCCTCATCCTGGGATCATCACCCTCTGCCTGGGACGACTCCTGGTGGCCCCCGGCCCTGGGCACCGCCCCCAAACCAACAGACCACGCACGCAACCTGGGCTTCATCCTGGACTCCTCCCTGTCAATGACCAGACAAGTCAACGCGGTTTCTTCCTCGTGCTTCAACACCCTGCGCATGCTCCGCAAGATCTTCAGATGGATCCCCACTGAAATCAGGAAGACCGTCACCCAGGCACTCGTCACCAGCCGACTGGACTACGGGAACGCCCTCTACGCCGGAATCACAGCCAAACTCCAGAAGAGACTCCAGCGGATCCAGAACGCCTCCGCACGACTCATCCTGGACATCCTCCGACACAGCCACATCACCGGACACATGAGAGAACTGCACTGGCTCCCAGTCAGCAAGAGAATCACGTTCAGACTCCTCACCCACGCACACAAGGCTCTACACGACCTGGGCCCCAAGTACCTCAACGACCGCATGACCTTCTACACGCCCACGCGCCAGCTACGATCTACCAGCCACGCACTCGCCACCGTACCACGCATTTGCAGAGCCACCGCCGGAGGAAGATTATTCTCCTACCTGGCAGCCAAGACCTGGAACTCCCTCCCCCATTCACCTTCGATGTACCCAAGACCATCTCTCCTTCAGGAAGCAACTCAAGACCTGGCTGTTCGAACAATAATACACCCCTCTCCCCCAGCGCCTTGAGACCCTCCTGGGTGAGTAGCGCGCTATATAAATGCCGTGATTGATTGATTGATTGATAGCTGGGCGCTCAGAAACAGGTGGTATACCCTTTAAGGATCTTTACCTGGCTATTGATCTGCTTTTCGAAAATTATTAACTGAATCGTTGTATATTTCTTTTAAGGCATTTGAAGTAGCACATTTTATAATTGAGGTAGAAGCGCCGCTCCTCCCTTATAAGACAGCAGACCCATTTATGCGTTTTTTATTATTAGTTTCATGCTGGGGGAGTCCCCCGGTTTGTACTGGGCCCTTACCTCTACACCGGCATTTTGAACACGAGGATGTTGCAATATTATACATTATGAAATGCCTGTACATACGTCATGGAATTAATCTCTATATTATGTAGATTTGTTTCTATGGTAGAAACTGGCCAAATAAAGTGTGTGAGAGTGAGTGAGTGAGTGAGTGAGTGAGTGAGTGAGTGAGTGAGTGAGTGAGTGAAATAAAATACACTTCAGTATCAACAATTACTGATTACCACCAACAAATACACACTCTTGATCTTTTCAATAATCCTGAAACTAGGATTTAAAAGTGTTCCCAAACAGATAATTTATTATACCAGAAACTGAAAAAAAATACGATGGCATGTTTCTTAAATATCTACACAGACTGATTAAGATAGTTTGTAATATAATGGGTTTGATACAAAAAGGCTTACTCTGTGGCTTGTTTAAATCCTAACCCAAGATTGTAGGTTTTGCAGATTGTTCCGCACATTTTAGTTAAGCGAAATGTGAATGGAAATAGTACTTGAAAAGACAGACAATCTGTGGTACTATGGCTCAGGTTTACAAGATTTTGAGTTCATTTACTTTCTTAATACAGACCTGAAAAAAATCCAGGTTGGTATTTACAAACCAATAAAAATGTCAATTAGTGTTGGTTTGTAACCAAACGTAATGCAACGCAGCATGCTGCACTGCATTGCATCACTATGCATCGGAGGGCATTCCATTTTTGGTGCACAGGCAATTCCATGCATCTGCACGTGGATTTGGATGCAAATCAATATCTACAAAATATTGTAGACATGGATTTGCTCCAAAATACTGTGACTCCCAACAGCTAATGTAAGAAGGAGAAATATTTCTTTGCTTCTTGTTTTTCCCTCTTTACATATGTGTTGCATTCTGCAGCACACATACAACAAGGTAATTGTCATAAAAGCACACTTTTTGTGCAGGATGGGGCACCTTCCTACACAAATGTATGGTGATGACAATGCAGACATCCTTGCACGATGGCACAAGGGTGCCTTTGTTGGTGCACGGTGGCTGAAAGCAATGGTAAAATTATGCCAGTGCATATAAAAATCTACTTCTTTTTACATATGGTGCAGTTCTGCTCTCTCTAGTTCAAGTAAAGCAGCATAGCTACTTTGCGTGTTGTCCTGCGTTGCATAAACAATGGTAAATCAGAGTCTGGGGGCACAAATCAAAGTTCATTCCTCATTCTAAGCAGAACAGCTCTGAATAAGAAGCACCGCTGTAATAAATGCCCCTGCAGCTCCTCCTCTGCAGGGGCCCAAACCCTTCAGAAAGGCCTCCATTCAGCCGAAGGCCAATTAATATCACATTCTGTTTTCATAATTTTGTGTTGCGCCACTGGTTAGGATACAGAACCCAGTGAAAACTACATCCTTCAATATAGGTATGTGCCGGATGCAGCACTATGGCACCAAAATCCAGGCTATTTAGACTGAGACTGTATAACCAATTAGATTAGTAATTATACATGATAGAAAAAAATGATGAATGAAGATCAAAACAATTTATTTGGACAGAATGCAAAACCAAATATGATCACTGGGTAAAACATGCTTCACTTACCTGCGAATCGCCGTGTTCGTCTCCATTCTGAATATGAACATAAACAAAAAAATCAACTGAGACTAATGCTGAAACAATTTAACATAAATTTACAAAAATGCAAGAAAAACATTATTGAAATTTGTAAATTCTTTGCTGAGTTACAGAGTAGACCAGATGTCTGCTTTGTGTTTTGCTGACCTATTAAAAGGAGGAAAATACATTTGTTTATAAACCTATAGATAATTTGAAAACTTAGGGGGATATTCACAAGGAAGTGGCGGAGAGTGCCATTAGCTTTCTTGGCTTAACACCTCTCTCCGCCACTTCGGAAACGCAAGACTGTATATTCACAAGAACATGTGATAGCTACCGCAAGAGTAGCGTAATGCAACTTTCAACATCGCAGCCTATCGCAGGAAAATAACCCTGTGACAACGTGGAATTCACAACAAGGCGGTAGCATGCGATAGTCACCAGATAACGCGTCAAATGTCAGAGTGAAAATCAACGCCATGCCCAAAAATGAGAAACGCGGACGCAAAAAAACATGCGACGAGGCCAATTGCGGTACAAAAATCAGAGAAAACAAGCCACAGGCCTGCAAATCCCACGCGTCAGTGGAAAAATGCACTATAAAAAAAAGAAAAAATATTCAAACTGCGCTGCAACATGGATGCACCCGGACAGCAGAGAACAAGCCGAACTCCACAAGGCCCACGGATGTCCTGCCAGGAACCCCATGTTTGGGGAAGGGCAAGGACAAGAGAAAGAGGAAGACGAGGTTCAGTGCACAGGAAGACCGGATCATCGTCACGGAGGTAATAGAACACCATGAACAACTGTTCGGCACCTCCACTGTGGCACTGGCAATTCAAATGGAAATATGGCAGGCCATCATCACTGTCAATGCAGTTGGAGTGTCAAGGAGGTCACTGGAGGAGGTCAAGAGGCGCTGGCATAAACTGCACAGCCAAACCAAGGAGAAGCTCTCCGCCAACAGGAAGGCAGGAAGGGCGACTGGAGCTGGGAGTCTTGCGACACAGGAGGAGCTGGATGAGCTGAAGGAAATGGTGGCCACAGTCAGCAGTGTGCAGACAGTGGCAGGAATTGGGGGCCTGGACACAGCACGATAAGACCTGCTCCAACAGCAACAGTGTGAGTAACGACCAGGGATGGGAGAACGGGGGAGATGGGCACAATGGCACACATGCACAATTATGTGAAGCACACTGCACACCCACAATGATCGTGGAACATGTCATT
Organism: Lissotriton vulgaris; assembly: GCF_964263255.1. Lineage (NCBI taxonomy): Eukaryota > Metazoa > Chordata > Amphibia > Caudata > Salamandridae > Lissotriton > Lissotriton vulgaris. The sequence goes on from NC_141693.1 coordinate 1,902,253,482, forward strand.
GATAGCCTTGGCACACTGCAGCACACATAGAAACGCCAAGTAGGCCCCCGTCCACAATGTGCACAAAGGGGCCCCCCTCCATATCACCAATATCACCGCTGACCCATGCACATGTGCTGAATCCAGCAAAGCAGTGGCTTTGTTACCCACACTTACTATTCAAGTATCACTTTATGCCTGTTGGCATGGCAGCAGCCAAAAAACATGAGATGGCTCACAAATTGACATGGAGGTAGCCCAGTGTGGATCACATCCATAAAGGAGCAGGTCACACTCTGACATGTCCACGTGCACACACAACTCATGCCGTAAAACACACGCAGCAGGCAAACAATGCACCAGGCCACTAAATCTGTCCAAGAGCACATATTACCCAAGTTAACACCATCGCCGCTGCAGCAATTCCCCCCCCGGTGCTGAACTTTTCAGATTTACATGATTTCATGACGAGCTGGGCTCGTCATCAGTGTGTGAGGAGGCTACACCATGACGAGCCCAGCTCGTCATGAGGGTGGAAGGGGTTAAAAACAAATCAGGCCCGAAAAGCACACAATTCAAAGGCACTCCACCTCAAAGGGAGAAGGATACATGAAATCAGAGCTGCAGGGGCAACTCCTTCACAATGCAGAACACACACATAGCAATCACAGAACATCAGCAATGACGGCAATGTGGTACAAAGAGCAACACTAACATAGGACAGGGTTCACAACAGGTTTCGCACGTGTGTAGTAACTGTCCACTCAATTCTGGCATTGCCTGGCACTGTGTGATGATAATACATGGGTACTGCAACACATCTGTCATGTAGTCGAACAACACACTGACTGCCATCAAATAGCCAATTCCACAAAAACAGTGACAATGTACATTGGCATGCAGTCAGAATGTAAACATCTGCAAATCTTCAACATACATGTGTAACTCTGTATCTCCCCTTTACATTGCAGAGGGACAAACAACACCTCCTGCAAGGCACACCACACTTCACATCATTGATGATGAAGAGGATAACCGGCACAGCTGCCCCGAGGTGAGCCCACCACCTGCACAGACCACACAGCAGGAAACACACATCACCACAACTGTCTTCCCGGACCACCGCAACCAATACATGGAGTTCCAACAACGTGTGTGCGGTTGCCAGGTGGAGTTGTCTGTACAGCTGCGGATGGGTTTTGAGCTCGTGGCAGCCAAACTCGATGCCATATGTGGGTGACTGAGTCCTATCAGAGACCACGTACAGTCCCTACTGGACAGCCCCTGGAAGCACCATGCTCCTCCACAGACCTTGGCTGACCTCCCTGGGGCCATGAATCGAATACAAGAACTGTCTGGTCAGACAGGCACCAGCGATGACAGCACAGAGTTGGCACAGATGCGGAGGTCACTGGAGACCATGGAGCAGATGCAGGCTGGAAGTATGTCTGCCACGGCTGGACACCAGTGAGTAGTATCTGGGAACTTCAATGCCCTGCAGTACTTCATCTTGCCATTGCTGCCACTGAGCCATTCCCAGATGACTGCAGCGGGAACATCGACACACACAGCTCTGACCCCTGATGTGCCAGTGGCACACAATGATGCTGTCCCATCACCTTCTCAGTCTGTTGTGTCAGTGGCACACTGTGATTAAGCCATCACCCCACCACACACACCGGACACACTGGACACAGAACCCGTATCAGGGGAGTGTGAAGGGGATGGGAATTACTGTGTGAGGAATGAAGCAGTAGCATCCATCACCACCATATGGCCTGTCCCTGCATGACCTATGCATCATGCCCTGGGCAATACCTCCTACTGACCCCCGGAACACTCTGCGACATTCACCCAGACCTGACACGGACTGCCATTTCATCATGGCTGGCCAATTACACATTAATCCTGCTGCAGACTGCACTCTCCCACTTCCTAATCACTTTTAAATCCCCAACGGATTCTCATTGGCCCACCACTGGGCTTCCATGTGATGTGGGCTTGGATGGCGATGTACAGCTCCAGCTCCGTCAATCACTTGAATGTGAATAAAACATTCTAAATCACACAGATGTGTTATTACTATAGTTGGCCTGCAGAGCATATACCAGTAAACAAGGAGATCATTTACAGCAAGAGAGACATTTTAATCAAACTGGTCCTACCCACCAAAGAAAGAGGCATCTGTTCCATTTTTTTTAGACGGAAGCATCCCTGAGCATTGCTTCATAGTACGTTCAAGATTCTTGCATTTCTCCCAGAGACATTAGTTCGCAGAGGAGTGGCTGACAGAATCAATGGTGGACGCAAGTGTGAGCAGCTCCTGGGTCTCTCACCTTTCCCGGTGAAACTGTGGCGACGGGACAGCAGTGAGAACGAGTTCTTTCCTAAAAACTACACAAGCCATTTGAGGAAAAACGTGGAGGATTATAGACATTGGTAAAAAAACTTCAGCTGAAAATATCGAGCAGGGTGTATGCAGGCAAGCGGCTTGGAACAGCAACAAGTGGCAGTTGTGAATCACAGCACACCTGAGCTGGGCCTGCAGAGGACGGCGTTTGCGCTATAGTGCTCGCGGCAGGCTCTGGAGACACACGCAGAGCAGAATCATTCTCTGCGGTCAGACTGCTTTTGATCTGCTTTTCCCTCTGCTTTTTGTTTGACCACACCAGCACCGCAATACCTCTGAGTACAATGAATCTGGTGAGTGCTTGGGGTAAAATCCAGAGCAGGGAGACAGACACTGTTAGCTGCAAGGTGGGAGATGCGCTGTATGTTTTAAGACTATTTCAAGGAAAAAGCGACAGCAGGTGGAGATTTTGAATTCTTTCTTGCCGGTAAGACTTTTCAGTCTAATTTCATTCTGAATTACAGAGCTGGAAAAGCTCCAACACATCGTGCTCAGAAGAAACATTTAATTAGAGCTTTTCTGAGAAAAACGATTAAATCGGGGGGTTATAAAAGACAAGGGCAAATCTGCCTTATTTTAAAACGCTCCCAGGAACTCATTATAATAAGCGTTTTTCAGGACTACTCAATGCTTACTTGTGTGAAGAGACATTATTTGTGCCGCTCGGAGAGGTGTTACTGATTTCTCTTGGGCTGAGTGACTCTTTGAGGGACTGTGAGGACCAGCAGCCCTCCAACACTGACGCTGGTGCCTCTTCCCGCCGGACTATAAGCGCAGCGCCTCGCGGCCCCCGACTCCCGGGTGCCGCTTGGAGAGGTGTTACTGTTTTCTCCTGGGCTGAGTGACTCTTTGAGGGACTGCGAGGACCAGCAGCCCTCCAACATTGACGATGGTGCCTCTTCCCACCCCCTACACGGCCTAAATCTTGGCCTCCGCCCTCCGCGCCGTGGATCGCGCGCGGGCGCAGCCCGGGCGAAGGGCGGGCCCGTTTTAGCCAGTTCTAGACCAAGAGAGACCGGACCGGGCCACACCTCTTGAATTCACGGCACAAATATATTAATCGCAGGGGGTTTCCGGTAGCTGTCTGTTAGCCCAGCTCCAAGATTGGATGGAGGAGAAGAACACAATCCCCAAGTTCCAGACGGGCTTCAGGCAAGGGATGGGCACCTCAACCAACCTGGCCACCCTAGCACTCTAAACTGAAAAAGCGTTAAAAAAGAAATCCCGACTCTTTGCATGCTTTGTGGTCATCAAATCCGCTTTCGACCGAGTAAGCAGGAGTCTTCTCTGGAACAAACTCAAGTGCTGGGGCTTGCCAGGAGAATTGCTTAACGCCATAACTGCCCTTTACACGGAAACCTGGGCTAGAGTAAAGCTGGGCGACGGGTGTAGCACAACCCCGAGCATTTTTATGCAGCGAGGATTGAAACAAGGATGCGTTCTAGCTCCCAGCCTCTTTAATTTGTTTCTTTCAGATATCGCACAGCATATTGAAAAAGCTGATTGTCACCCTCCGAACATGGCCAAAGAGTCAGTCGCCATCCTACAATATGCAGATGACATTGTCTTGTTGAGCCAAACTCCTATTGGCTTACAGAGATCAATAAACTATTTAGCATCCTACTTGGATCAGATACAACTGGAGTTAAACAAAGAAAAAAAGAAAATTGTTTGCTTAGTGGATCTCAAAAAAACAAAGTTTAAATGGTCGGCAAAAGGGGCAACTGTGGAAGAGCAGCGCTCATATAAATATCTTGGCATAATAATTGAGCAGGGCACATCTCACAAGGAACACAAATTGGCTTTAAAAGCTAAAGCCCAATCACTAATCTATGCTTACAGACTACTACGTAAAAAACTAGACTGCCCGAACTACACTCATCTGCTAAAAGTCATGGCTGCACAAATCCAGCCCAGTCTATCGTACAGTTTAGTCACCTGGTGTGGAAAAGATGCAAACTTATTGAATGAGCTCCAGACTAGGATTTACAAGGCTGTTTTTGAGCTGCCTAAATCTGCCTCTCCTTCTCAGGTTCGACTGGAATTTGGCTTACAGCACCAGAAATTCCGGGTAATGAGTAGCTTCGTCAAACTTTGTCATAAATTCCGCTGTTCCAACCCGGACACCCTGAACAAACTATGCTGGAATGAAATTAAGCACCAGATGAACTTAGAAACACCGAGTTCATGGGGAAGCTATTTGAGAACAGCTTTGACCGAGTTGGAACTACAAACAGCATGGGAAAACGGGGAAGATAGAGTAAGCTTCGGCAAAGCCGTAAATGCCGCAGCTAAAAAGAAATCCTTGCTGGCTGACAAAAAAGCAATCACCAAGCGCCGGCATGGGTGGACAGTTATCAACTCATATAGAACCCTAAGGCCCCAAAATTATTTATCCGCTCACTTCAGCTTGCAATTCAAAAAGAGTTTTACAAACTTCCGCATGGGCTTGCATGACTCAAAAGACCTGCATCCAACTTGGAAAAAGCCTTATCAATCCGCAAACTGTCGACTATGTGGTTTTAAATCAGAATCTGTAACCCACTTATTATGTGCTTGTCCAGCAGTCCTGGAACAGGGGAGACAGTATTTCAAATTCATCTTCAATGATTTGAACATTTGTTCATGCAGACAAGCAGTGATAAGCTGGCTGGAAGGCGCTTCCATTATCTTGGTCTGCAGGGGCGTCAAATTCATGACAATGGTCAGAAACCTCTTACGGCAAGCTGACGGAGAGTAAACAAAATAAGCAGGATCAATGTCACCTTTCAACAGCTGACCAATAACATTAATGAACGGACAGCATGCTTACCAGCGTCTAGTAGCAGGTCGCAAAAAGTGGTGCATGAATATTAAAATTTGGAACACTGGGGCTTACACAATACAATCATCTTTTCCAAAAGGTCCCCAAATTCTTGTAGCCCCTCACAAGTTTTTAATGAAAAGTAACAATATCCTTTTATATAATTGTGGAACCATGTTAAAATTAGGTGTATTTATAAATGTAATGATATTTTTAATACGTTTTATGGACATTGGGGGGGTTTGTAATGATTTTAATTAATCAAACAATAAACTTACTACATACCGAATCTAGCAGAGTGGCGGAGCTGTATAGTGGCGGTCCACCTAGTCCATCCAGTAATACTCCGGATCCACATACCCACATCCATGGGTCTAACATGGATGTGGCTATTGATGGTTTGGTGAGTACAGCTCTTCGATGCATGGCTCTCCCTCCTCAAGCAGCCACTGGTGTTGAACTGCCATAGGCCAGTGTGGTATTCCCAAACCCTCTGATACAACTGAAGAGGCTGAAACTTCTATCCTGGAATGTGGCGGGTCTTTCGCACAATTTAAACTGCGTAGAGTAGGGATCCTTGGTGGACCAATATGATGTTTGCCTTTTTCAAGAGACCTGGGCCAGGGATGAACACTCTAGAGCGGGATTCCCCACATTCTACGTACCTGCTAGGTGGGGAGGGAAAGGTCGACCGTCAGGCGGCCTTGCTGCCTGGGTAGCTACTCATTTGGGTTGCAAGGCAGAGACTATGGCCACTCACTCTGAAGACATCCAGTGTACACTCCTGAAGTGGCCAAACTCTTTTAACCTAGCCATAGTGAACGTTTATTTGCGCCCCGTAAGTCCGGCATCCGAATCGGCCACTATTGATGACCTATCCCTTTTTTTGAGCATACTGCCGAATTATTTTTTTCTTTTGGTAGCAGGAGATGTAAATTGTCACTTCGAGCCCTTATTAGGAACGAGTGAGGGTGCTCTTATGGGCGAGGATGACTATTGGGCCATTCCACCATGCCAATCCCCACGCCCAGAGTCCTGGTCCCCCCTGGCGATTCAGATCATTGCCCTTATTTTAAATATTTCCTTGACTACATCATGGTGGAAACAAGGATGTGGTCTAAGGTTGTTGACTTTAGAGCAATCCCCAGGGTCGATAGCGACCACAATGCACTCTACCTAAAGATAGTTATCCCAGGATTGAACAAAATTTCGACCTCAGGAACGGCTGACCCAGGCGAAGGGCTGATACTTTCAAATAACAGACGCAGGGTAACGTGGGGTAAAATAGCAGATTCCCAGGATGAACTGGCTAAACTGTACAATTTGGTTCTCCCTCGACTCCTGTAGGTAGATAACTTAATCACCCAGCCAATATCCCCAGATTTTAATATGGATCTGCGGCACGTCCACTTGGATTTAGTTTCCTGCCTACAAGAGGTTTTTAATCCCCAGGGTCCAACCAGGAAAAAGAGAACACTAGGTTCATCCTGGTACAACCCAGCCTGCAGAAAGCTCAAGTTCGAGCTGATTGAGGCAGTCAAGTCTGGGACAAATAAAACTAGATTTCGTGAACTCAGACTGCATTATAAAAAAGTAATGGCTCATGCAAGGAGCGAGTGGGATTCGGATAGGTGGTCTAACTTAACCACTGCTCTGAAAACTAGGGACGCCCACAGATTCTGGTCACTAGTAAATATAGGCTCGGGGGAACCAAAATCAGCAATAGAGCCCAACATTGATGCCCCAGTATGGGAATCTCATTTTAAAGCCTTATACTCAGTTGAACCTGCGGAGGATAATACAGTGTTACCTCTACTTTTAAATATTGAGCATGAGGTTTTAGAGTTCACATTGGGGGAGGTGACCCACGCAATAGGAAAACTTGCAGTGGGTAAGGCCCCGGGGCTCGATAAACTCTGTGGGGACCTATTTAGGCACCAACCAGGGATCTGGGCCCCCTACCTGCTTATCGTTTTTAATGCAATCTTGAGGGGTATGGAGGTTCCTTCCACTTGGCTGGGAGTGGAGATAGTGCCAATCTATAAGAAGGGTTCACCTCTGCTCCCAGCCAACTACAGGCCTATTAGTCTTATCGACGTCCCCCCAAAAATCTTTGCGCGGCTTGTCCTCGACCATCTACTGGCATGGATGGAGGACCATGAAGTACTAAGTCCGCTTCAGGCAGGGTTCCGGAGGAACACATCCACCATGGACCAGATCTTTCGCCTGATTCTCCTGTATTGGAAAATGGCAAAGATTGAGGGTGGCATCCTCTACATGGTGTTTGTGGACCTCCGGTCCGCTTTCGCTCTAGTGCCACGGGGAAAATTGTGGGGGGTCCTCCAGGATCTGGGCGTTCCGCCCGGAATTCTGGATGTACTGATGAGATTGCATGAGGGTAACTTTGCCCAGGTTAGATGCGGGAGGAATGGGGCATTATTATCAAGGTTTCCAGTCGACAGAGGGATGAGGCAGGGCTGTGTTTTGGCCCCGACCCTGTTTTGCCTCTATGTAAATGGTGTAATCTCCCATCTGGATAATGTCCCCAACAACGACGCACCAAGGTTGTCTGGCAGGAGGGTTCCGGCGATTATGTTCGCCGATGATACCCTCCTGCTTTCCAAATCCCTAATGGGGATTCAACTAATTTTGAATGGTTTTGGGGACTTCTGTTGAAGCCGCAGTCTTGAGATAAATGCTGATAAAACAAAATTCATGATATTTAATCCTTTGGCATCTACACGTTCTAATCCGACTCTGGGCAGTGTGAGGTTGGAAAGGGTCACTAAACTATCACAGTTGGTGGGTGGCATCTCCAAAATTTCAAACACATCAACTCTTAAGCCAGTGAGCCCTGCCCTAGAGATCTACACGCCGCAAGCAAGGGCTGCAGCTCTCTATGGCGGAGAGCTGTGGGGACACTCTCACGGGGCAGAGATTGCCAAGATTGAATCAAAATGTATTAGGCGTTTGCTGACTCTCCCCCAAAGTACCCCGCTCCTTCCCCTTAGGCTAGACCTGGGACTAACTTCTATTGAAGATGAGTTAGCTCTGAAACCGCTAAGGTTTTGGCGCCGGATATGGGTAACAACAGATCTGCTCCATTACAGGCAAGAGCTGAAGCAGATCCTAACTCTCAATGGTGCAGCCAAAATTCCCTGGTTGGCGTTTATAAAGCGTGAATTTTTAAGCTTAGGCCTGCCTGAAATGTGGGATAATCCGGAAGGGGCTGTCTTGAGGTATCACGTAAGTCCCTTACCAGGATCTACAAGGAAAAAAAACTGAACTTTTATCTCTGCACCCCTAATGCTGGCTCTCTGACCGATTCTTTTTTAGCTTTCAAAAATTTGAGGATTTTATGGATGTCGTTTTCCCAATTTTAGCGAGGAAACTTTTTATTCAATGGCAATATGGCACCTTACCAATCAAAGTTTTCACAAGCAAATGGTCCAACGCTACCAACAAGTCTTGTCCAGGTTGCAGTAGTGATGTAGAGGACGAACTTCATGTCCTCTTCTTCTGCCCCGCTTTTACTAAGCCCAGGAAGTATTGGCTAGTTCCACTTTGCAGAAACTTAGGTGTTAGAATTTGTTCACATGCTTTTAGAATTCTAAAGACAGACACTTCAAGTCTTATCGTATTTGCACTTTCCAAGTATTTATTAGCCATGTGGACAAAGAGGCGTCAACTAGTAGATATTGAATATTAAGCATAAAACACCTTTATCCTTTTTATACTGTAAATACGGTTTCCATGCATGTAATGAATTCTATGGTGTCTATGCAATGAATTTTATAATTATTTCCTCTGTATTATGTTTTCATTACTGCTCTTTTATGGCCTCAAATGGCCGAAATAAAGAATTTTTGAATTGAGTTATTACTATGTTCACTCACGTATGGAAGTATGGCTGGATGTAGGGACAATGATTGCACATGAAGGTACACCATGGTAACTGACATCTATGCTCATGTGTAATCCTGAGACCCATGGCCAATTGGATGTCTGTGAAGGTGATTACTAGCTGTGTCCCCATTGCACATCAACAACAATCTCATGACCCCCCAACGTAGGTGCACATCCATGTGTTGAATAGGGCTGTGTGCAGGAGTGACCACATTGGTAGCAGGCCAGGAGTGGGGTCCTACATCACATGTGACAACTGAACTTCACGCCACATACCTACTTACACACATCTGTGTGGACCTATTCTGTTATGATATATATATTTGCTCCACATGGTCAGAGGTTGGACACCATACTAACATTGCTGAAGTCACGTAAGTGCACATGTCGGCCAGCACTTATCCCAAAACAATGTCTGGCTCACAGAAGTTGAGCTTGCCAAAGGAACACACCCCCATTGCACATACGTCAGTCAGTTCCTCACTGTGTAGGGACGATGCTCATTGTGGCACACGGGTGGACAATCTAATCAACACACCTCACAGTTAGACACCAGTGGGTGGCATAGACTTTATTGGCATGTGTATGTCAGTACGGATGAGGCAACGGTCGCAACAGGCAGGGACATGCTTATGACACTTACACGCAGCATGGGTACATGTCGAGGTTCAGAAAGTGGTGAAAAATGAACAACAATCATCATGGATGGCAACCCTCCCAGCCCACCTTGCCTTGCTGGATGAGTCATGTGTTGTTTGGCGTCTGCCCATTGCCCCGTGTGAGGGGTATGACTTACTGTCCATGGGATCTGCATAGTGCTCTGCCACCGGAGTGATCAAGTGAAAGGGTCCGGCAGGTTCACATGTCGTGCTACATTGCCATGTGTGTGCTCTCCCCTAGCAGTGTGTCCGAATTGGCAACCTTGCCAAATCATGCTGTGTTGCTCCGACCATGGACCTGCATCACCTTGCACAGGTGTGTGTGCACACACGTTGTTCCATGCACAAGCATCCAGAGTCTGGACACCGGCAGACGTGTCCTCTGTTGTGGTGGGATATGGGAGCAAATCCGACGATGCAAAAAGTTGATGGGACCTGTGCTGTGGGTGACAATTGGATGTGGCTGCAGAAACACAGTTACTCATCCATGAATGCCAGCCAGCTTCATGTGCAGTGTGTTCCAATAGTATGTCTTTGTTGTGTTCTAGGAACACCAGGGTGAGCCAATCCACTAACTGGTCTGGGCAGGTGTGCTCAGCCAACGCCGTTTCACCAATCTGCAACACAGCCCACTAGGGGAGCACCTCGATGTGGTCACTGCACACGAGGAATTGTGCAATCTCACATAACTGCCAACACATACGCAGTACGTCAAGGCATCCCATGCACGGCTGTCTCGGTTACACTCCTGTTCGTGATCCAACAAGGGGCGCAAACACAAGTCATAGTCCAAATCATCTACGGTTCTGTTGGATAGGCAGACATCCATGGGACACTCAAATGTGCATATTCGGCAGTGGAACCAGGGCTGGGCGCAGGTGACGTAGGCAATGTGGAAGCTGAGCCAGTAACTGATCCGCAGCACTGCCAGTGGCACTGCGCCCAGTAAATGCAGCATACGTGCACAGTACTGTTCCACGTGATGGAGGTTGTGCATGTGCCTGGTATGGCCTGCCATTGCATTGGTACGTCTTCTGGAACCGGCACTCTTCTGAACTGCGGCAGTTGTGTGGAGGATATGCCACAGCTCTGAGCAATGATTTGAATGTGTGCAACATTGGGATGAATGAGTTGCTGTTCCCTTGAGTGTCAAGGGCTTCCCATGTGGGGGAACCTCCGGCAGGGGCTTTGGTGTATGGGGTGTGGATAAGTTGGATAGTTCATTTGCGCAATGCATGGTGTGAGAGTCGTCCCCATCTGCCATGGCATCTCTCTCAGGGTGTTCCAGCCGCGTTCTGGACCAAGGTCAGAGGTGCAGGTGTCCTTCCGCCTTCTGCATTGGAACAATGGAGCTTTCATCCCTGATGTTTGTCTGACTACTACTTGCGTTTTTAGAATGTGATTTGGCTTTGGCGCTGAGATTGGCACACAGCCTTGGACTCATGGTGTACCGATGGAGATACACACACATATGTTGGCATGTGGAGCCAGGTGCCCTACGAGCCCTTGCGCTACTTGTGCAATCACTCTCCGTCTCTCTCCCTCACTCTCTTCCTCTCTTTCCTTTGTTGGGCGCATGGCACACCATCTCCTCTTGGATTTAGTCTTCCAGGCTGTGTCCTACAGATTGTTCAGTGAGGACCCGCTAGGACTCATCCGAATGGTTGTTTTGTCTTTTGTTTGTATGGTGTTTTGTGTTGGTGATTGTATTGCTGTATGACTGATTCTCCATTTTCTGGCAAAGCATGTATGTTTATTTTCCTGCTTGTGTGACATCAGGCAAAATATTTATTTTGGGATTTGTGGTGTTGGTGTGCAGTTTCTTAGTCTCGGGTGGAGGGTGGGTCCGGGGGAGGGGGGGAGGTTGCGGGCCTGGTGTGGTGTCGGTGGGTTTTGTGGCCCTCTTGGGTGTCCGTGCTGCATGTTCAGTTGCTCGGGGGCATCTGTTGTTCTTCATGTGTGGCTCTAAGCTGTGCTCCCTTTTCTGGTGCAGGCTGTGGTCCGACTTTACACCAGGTCAGAGCAGGTGTTAATTTCCTGCTGCTAATGCGCATTATTGCCTGTTTTGTGTTCTTATCGCAGTTCTATCTGGTCGTTGTGAATGTTGTTGTGTGCTGTTGTCGCGGCTTTTGGCAAGGGAACTCCTACTCTGCATCTCATTAGTGATAGTTGCGGGGGTCCTCTGTGGCGATGTTTTTTGCGCTGCTATCATGGGTAAACTGGTGCTGTGGGCTGTTAACACCAGCTTGTGAATGGGGAGATACATTTATAACGCAGGCACTCTTGCACCAGAGTGCAAGAGTGTCTGTGTGCAGGTGAGGATTGTTTATGTGTAGGAAGGTGTCCCTTGCTGCACATAAACAATCCTAAATGCAATACCAATGGGCAACCTTTACAAGTGGCAATACTCAGGAGTTTGGTCCCTTTGAGGTTACACCAAATAATACCAAGACATTCTAAGAGTGATCTTCTTTTCTACTTCTCTTTGGGTCTCTATGGTGTCAGGAGAGTGACAAGAAGGAGAAAAGAAAGAAAGTGAGTTTAATAATTGAATAGTAGCATGTTCTTCAATGCAACCTTGCACCACCTACCACTTCTCCTTCTATTCACACAGTCAGACATTACTGTTTAACGGTTCTCAAAGTGCTGGAGTGGTGAGGAGGGCAGTCATGTTTGGTTGCAAGACTTGTTCTAGACAGCATCACTTCATAGCCATCCCAGCTACTGGCACAATGGAAACTTAAAATACCTTAAGCTCTCAAAACGCAACCCTCCCTCTTTCTTGTTCATATAAAGTTGCAATGAGTAGTGAAGTCTAGGACATGGCAGCCATAAACAGGTACAGCTACATCATTTGGCCTCATGGTATTGTCCGTAAGTCTGCTAAGCAGAATCTTTCTTTGCCTATGATACTACTTTACAGCAATGGTTACATGTGAGTTTATGTCTCCTTGAAATTAAAGTTACAAGCAAATAACTTATATACATGCTACTTCCACCTGCTTTTTCTTACTCAAGGACATTTTTATGACCTTGTTTGCACCATATTTGCAGCACACAATGTGGTATATACATGACACAAACCTCAATTGAAATTTATGAAGCCATGTAAGGCCGCTCTGCGTGACCCTGAATGGCACCATGAATCTGGAATAAAGCACCACCAGAATACTCTGCCCTGGGTGGCTGTTCCCATGCAACTCCCATAGATTTTGATGCATTTTTTTATTTCTCCTAACAACTCCCCTTTTCCATGTGTTCTGCATTCTGCAGCACACATAGAAAGGGGAATATACCTCTCAGGATTGTTTTTGCATATGAAGGTGCCCTTTACTGCACAAAAATAATCCTGTACGCAACGAAGGCACCCATGCACCATGGTGTAAGGGTGCCTGGGTTGGCACTAGCCTGTGAAAAAGACACAAGCACAGGGAAAAGACCGGAATGTGTTGTATCAACTTAAGTACGGCACATTCCTGACATTTCCCTGGCAGTTAGGCTTTCTACTGAACTCATTAAATAGAAGGAAATGCAGCAATCTCTTTACTACAAACTCACCTAGTTCTTCTGGAAGTTTTCCTGTGGGACAAGACAAAAAAACATGAAAATGAAGAGTTATCCACATGTGTTACAGAGCAATTCATGCTGAGCCATTTAAAATGTTAATTTCTTACTTTAAAAAGAGAGACTGAAAGATATCATGAAAGCAAGGCCCATTGATATTCATTTCCTTTTCCTCGTCCCGTGCCTTACTGGTGCCTTACTGGTGCCTTACTGGTGAGGAGGCTCCGCCACCAAGATAGAACCCTTTACTACCACAAACTTCTTTTCAATTAGGATTATTCCCAGGTGCATAAAATGGAGAATTCCCTTAACCACAACCTGTTTTTAATGTCTGCCCTTTCAGATCCTTGAAATGCTTTGGCGCCTCTATAGCTTCTGCCCTGAACTTGTTTGCCTTGTGGCTGGGCACTACGCGGTCAATCTTGATCTTTGTTGTTCCTCTCCTCTGTGGCCAGTTACGGTCAGCCAGGATGAGGAAGGAGCTGGTACTTCCTTAAAGTCTATCTTCTCTGGGACTGAAAGAATTGATGGATACTGTGTTGATTCAAGAGGAGTGATTTGCTCAGGTGACAACTTTGGCATAAGTATTATGTGCCTCTGCAGCACGTCAGCCACAATGGACTGGGTAGGCCGGCTGCGTTACACAAAAGGAAACAAAAGTGTCTTGTATCACTTTTTCTGGTAGGTCCTTGGAGCAGGTTGCACATTCAGCAGATGATATCAAAACCTTCTTGTAGGTGGGTTTCTTTATTTAAAGCTTTCTATTTGATGTCTAATTTCACTAACAATGGGGGAGTGAAGGTGATCCCCCTCCTGAGAGTTCTTTACCAGGTGACAACTAAAGGGCTGTCGTACATCCTAAGGTATATATTTGTGCTTTATCGGATGAAACATTTGGTGTTCTCACTTTCAGGGAAAAATAAGGGAATCGGTACCTGGTGGGCTGCCCTGTTTTATTCCTTCTTCCTCATCCTTACTAGAGGATGAGAAGATATTGATATCTCACCTCTCTCTGACCCTAGAGGTTGTTTGGATGACAACAATGGAATTTCCAAATGAAGAGGAGGAGGTCCAAAGTACCAGTTCAGCCTTATTGTCTATTTTCCTTAGATTGAATTCAAAATCAGTTCCTTTTTTCCCAGTAATGAAGAATATTATCTTTGCTGAGTAGAAATTGTTCCAAAGTTCCTAACAAAGATATATCTATTTGATCATCAGAAGTTTCTGCAATCAGCGATGCTAGATTCTGTTTTAACTGATTTGGCTGCTCATTCTTCAGTGGTCATGGAAGACGCTTCATCTTAACAAACACCTGACTTGGAAAGAAAGGTGGATGAGGACTGGTGCTGTGATGAAGGCCTACGATGGGCTGAAGCTTGCTATGAGAGCTACTATACAGTCACTGTATTCATCACAGTCTGGTCAAAGATTTTCAACTAGTTCTGCTATGTTAGCTGTTTCTGACTTTGCTGGCCTGCTAGCCAGACTAGAGCTGCAGGCATCATTTTGGCAAATCTTTTGGGGCCTTGTGGGCTACAGGCTTTGTCTCTAGAGCAGTTGTGGGGGCTCTCAGATTAGTGTGGACTCAAAACTAGAAGATTAAAAGAACTGAAAAAGCTTCTTCTATTCGCTTTTGCCTTCCCTTTCTTGGTCCCCATCTTTTTGGCCTTCAGCTGGATGATCTGTTTCATAAATATTCAAGACCCAGATACATATTGTAACCATCACTTAAGAATCTAAGTAATCACCACACTCCAAGGTACCTGCAAAGGAGGCTTGCTTCCGGAGGAAATAATACTTTTCTACTGGAAATGCTTGTGGGTGCCTCTTGCTTCAGTGGCAAACAATGCACTACCCCTCTAAAATCTACTGACTTGCCACCAAAACCATTTCAGTGCTCCTGGCTATACGGTAAGAGTTAGGGGGAATCCTGTTGGTAGGTAAACATATCAAATTTGGAACTTGGCCTCCAGCTACTGATACTATTGTTACTTCAAGGCCAAAATACAAGACCAACACATGCCATTCAGAGCAAGTGTCTAATCTCTACTGGAGAAGCAAGTCATTTCTATGGTCCCTTGCAAAGATTGGGGAACATTGGATTTGTTCTACAAACTGGAGGTTTCAATCTCAAAGAGTAAATGTTTATGTCACCATGATTAATTTCAAGATGGACACTCCGCAGTCAGTTATTTCAATTATTTTTCCAGGAGACTTTATGGTTATTATGGAATTCGAGGATGCTTATTTTGAAATCCCGATCGGACCCCTTCATAACCAGTTCCTGGGGTTCTCAACCCTGGAGTTTTATTTTCAATTCAACATACGCCCCTTGGGGTTGAAATCCACTCTCAGAATATTGTTAAATGTATTTCCGTCAGTAGCAGGAGTCCTTCACAGAAGAGTAGTTTGCTTGTCTGAGGATTCCTATCAAGCAATGTGGTGCACTGATTTAAAAGGTAGATGGTGGAGATGGGAGGGTAGAGCTGCAAGCTTTGTGATGCACAGTGACTAAACAACCTGAACTTTATGAACACTAAGTCAACAAACTCCCCAATTGTCTTTTAGGCATGGATTCAAGAGTAGCTTACAGGTGTCACTTGTATGACACCCTACTGACACTAGTCCTTGCTAAAAACTAACATCCTGCCCCAACTGCAGACCCGGCATGGCTGTTGTGTAGGGAGCATTGCATAGTATGAATCCCACTGAACCCAGTCTGTAACTAGAAAGGCCCAGCCTAGAACACTGAACCAGTGCATGTCTGATGCTCTTCGAGGCTCTGACATAGCTATAATATTGCTCTCCTGTCATGTGTGACAACTGTACCCAGTAGTGACTCCTTAGCAACAGTACGTTGTACTTTGATACTTGTAGTTTACTTTTAACAAAGTTTTTATGGACTCACAATTTTCCACATAAAAATATCTGTTAGCTAAAACATGCGTGACCAAGGATTATTTAAAACTATTTTAGCTGACATTAATGGCCTTAGTTTCAACATCTATCTACTTATGAACTGGACCGTAGTAACCACTTTGGAAACAAGGGGATCTCTACTTGTTAAATAAAATCGAAAGCATGTACCAAAGAACAGCCTTAAATAATTAATTATCCTTGCAGATAAAATATAATTTCCACCCAAATAAACAGGTAATACTTTTCAAACAACTCCACACTGAATGAAGGAATATTAATGCAAAATATTGTGTTTCAATGTATTTTTCAACCACAGGGGAAATACGTCTTTACAGTCCCTACTTTTTCAACTACAAAATGTAATATTTGTCACTGATCATGGTAACAAATATAAAAATTGATCCAAACACCTGCCAAATATTTAAATCAGGTATGATATCCTAAGCCAGTGCTTACTATTTAGTCAACAGAATTTTTATGTTGTTATTTTTAGGATCAATTCTGTTTATGAACAATCCGCACATATTGAACACAGCATGCCCCCTACATCCCAATTCTTGCTGACCGCGTACTCACAACAATTTAAATCGGAGCCACAGGGCAAGTTGCCTACAACCCAACAGAGCCGGCCGCGTTCATGCAAAATGATGGACTGCCAGCAACAATAAAATGAGATGCATACGAATGACTGGGTTTTAAATAAAATGGGAAACAGAAACGAAGAAAGAAAGAAATGGTCAGTAACCCCTCCCCCACCCTTCTTCCTTCCAAACTGCTGCTAGATAGGGAGATAAGCGGATATTCCACGTGTCCCTTCTCCAAGACTCCACCAAGGCCCCCACTACCTATACCCTTCATCACTCAGAAGGAGAAGATTCTAGAATCAAAAGCAAGATGCGAAGATAGTATGGGCAGGACAGCTTTTGGAATTCTTTATAAAGAATTGAAATAAAAGGGGCACCTTGCTCTGAGTAGGAGGAGCCCTTGGGTGTCACCGTCATTGATAACCAGTCCATCTCCAGAAGGAGCCACTGATTGTGCAGCATGTTATATGGTCTGATCTTTTGTCTGTACTCCAAGATGCCAGTATAGCATCGTGAGTTGCATTCAGTGCGAGGGCCATCTGTCTTTCTTGAACGGAGCAAAGCAGGAATGTCAATGAGTTCTGGAGCCCCGAGATGGTGTAAGCTGCGAATCATGGGATGGCAAGGGTAAAAGCGATGTTGATATCGTCCAAGACTTGTTCCCAGCACCTGGTCAATTTGGGACAGTGCCAAAGGAGGTGGAGGAGGGTTCCAGGATTCCCACAGCCACACCAACGGTTTCCTGATTGATCCTCATTCCATCTCAGAACGCAGTTCAGCGTATAGTACCAATAGGAGATTATTTTATTTACTGTTCTGGTGTTTATCACCGTGTGTGCTGTGTGATGAACTCTGCAAAAAATATGCTTCCACTCTTTGTCTGTGAAGGGTCTTGCCATCTTCAGCCTCCCTTCGCCTCTGACCAGGTGTCCGTTGATGGATCCCGCCTTGTAAATCTCCAAGACCAACCTCTTATCATCCGTTATGAGAAACAGCAATTTTGCAAACAGGGTCATTGGTTGACTCGTTCATACGTGCACGTTGGGACTCATCACCCAATGGCATAATTACATAATCTTTTTCAAAGAAGGAGTAATGAAGCTTAAGTTGGTCAAACAAGATCAGCCCATTCAGATCAAATAGACAGCGCATTGTCGGAAGCTACCATGCGACAACCCAGGAGGGGTCAGTCAAAAAGCCAGGTCTTGAGTCTGTTCCTGAAGGTGTGCAGGGTAGGGGAGCGTCTGATGTGGACTTGGACTTGGAGCTTGTTCCAGGCCGTGGCTGCGACGTAGGAGAAGGCCCTCCTGCTTGCTCAGGTTCTGCGGATGTGCGGGGTCTCTGCTAGTGTGAGGTCGACGGAGCGAAGGTTTATTTTGGGTACATGGAAAGAGATCCTTTCTTTGAGGTATTTGGGTCTGATGTTGTGGAGGGATTTGCAGGCTTGGGTGAGTAACTTGAAGGTTACTCTCTTCTTGACGCGGAGAAAGTTGAGGTGTCGCAGGTGTTGGGTCATGTACTCATGTAGTGGGATGCCGAGAACAAGTCTGGCTGCTGTGTTCTGGATGGTCTGGAGTTTGTGTAGCAGGGATTTTTTGATTCCAGCGTAGAGGGACTTTCCTTAGTCCGGTCTGCTAGTTATTAGCACATGGGTGATGGTCTTTTTTGGCATTGGGGGCGATCCACTTGAAGGTCTTGCGGAGGATATGGAGGGAGTTGTAGGACACCCCCGCGCCGCACGGCCACCAGCTGCTGCGAGTGCCCCCTCCGCCTTCTGCCTCGCTGCCTCGCTGCCTCGCTGCCCGGCTGCTGCCGCTGGACCACGCCCCCTCCCTTGAGCGACGCGGTCCGTGGTAGCTCCAGGGCGCCGCTTCTCTCCCTGTGCCCTGCTGTTGTCTCTGTTAGCCTGTCTTAGAGCTGTTATTCTGTATTTTGGATAAATTGTCTTTTTTGTATTGCTGTTTAAATTGTTTCGTTGCAGTGTTTTTGTCCCTCGGTTCCCTCCCCGCTCCCCGCTTCCCGCCACCGCCACTTAGCCCCGCCCCTTTTTGCCTTCTGTATCCCTCCCCGCTCCCGCCTCCCAGCTGCCCCGCCCACCCGCGCACTTGGCCATATATGGCGACCGTGCAACGCAGGTGAGTGTGACCTACTTGTAGGACACCCCCGCGCCGCACGGCCACCAGCTGCTGCGAGTGCCCCCTCCGCCTTCTGCCTCGCTGCCTCGCTGCCCGGCTGCTGCCGCTGGACCACGCCCCCTCCCTTGAGCGACGCGGTCCGTGGTAGCTCCAGGGCGCCGCTTCTCTCCCTGTGCCCTGCTGTCGTCTCTGTTAGCCTGTCTTAGAGCTGTTATTCTGTATTTTGGATAAATTGTCTTTTTTGTATTGCTGTTTAAATTGTTTCGTTGCAGTGTTTTTGTCCCTCGGTTCCCTCCCCGCTCCCCGCTTCCCGCCACCGCCACTTAGCCCCACCCCTTTTTGCCTTCTGTATCCCTCCCCGCTCCCGCCTCCCAGCTGCCCCGCCCACCCGCGCACTTCGCCATATATGGCGACCGTGCGAACGCGCAGCGGTCACGCGCAGCGGGCGCGCCGATTGTGCGCCGAAGGCGCGCCAAAGGTAAGCCCGTCTGCGCCCGTCCGCGACCGGATCGCGCCCAGCGCCAGGACCCCTGGCCCACGAAGACCCCGACCGAACCGCCTGACGTACTCCGCCGCCACCCTCATCGCACTCAACATCGGCCGATTCCCAGGATGCCACCAAGCCACACCACGACGCACCCACGGACCCTTCAGCTGCCACGCCTGCAAGTTCACCTGCATCCGGACATGCCTCGCACCAGCACCCACCAAGTCGAACACCAGCAGCACCCACCTCAAGTGCATCTTGCTCAACACCCGCTCCGTCCACAGACACGCCATCGAACTCTGGAACCTCCTAGACGCCACAGCCCCTGACGTTGCCTTCCTCACAGAGACCTGGATGAACGCCTCCTCAGCTCCCGACATCGCCATCGCCATCCCAGAGGGCTACAAGATCGTCCGGAGGGACCGCACCGCCAACCAGATGGGAGGAGGCATCGCCATCATCCACAGGAACACCATCCGTCTCACAACCAGCACCGACAACACCCTGACCACCGCCGAACACCTGCATTTCCAGATCCACACCGACCCAAACACCACCCTCAGAGGCACCCTGATCTACCGACCCCCGGGACCACGCACACAATTCAGCGAGGACATCGCCGACTTCGTCAGCCCGCACGCCCTCCCCTCCGCTGACTACATCCTCCTGGGGGACCTCAACTTCCACCTGGAGAACAACAACGACCGCAACACCAGCACCCTGCTCGACAACCTCGCCAATCTTGGACTCAAGCAGCTGGTGTCCACCCCCACCCACCTCGCCGGACACACTCTCGACGCAATCTTCTCTTCCAGCACAGACATCGACTTCAGCCACGCCACAGAGCTTCAATGGACGTACCACAGCTGCGTCCACTTCACCTTCAAGAGAACGACGACCCACCACCACCAGCAACAGGCCGCCCGCAGAAGCTGGAACAAGATCACAGCAGACCAGCTCGCCACCTCCCTGAGCCAGCACCCTCCTTCCAGCTCAGCGAACCCCAGCCAGGCCGCCGACAACCTCACGAAGTGGATCAGCATCTGCGCGGACGAGCTCGCCCCCTGAGGACCCCGCCCAGCAGACCCGGCAGCAAGAAAGCCCCATGGTTCACCGACGAACTCAAGAGCTCCAAGAAGAACTGCAGAGCCCTCGAGAAAGTCTGGAGAAGGGAACCTACACCGGACAACAGGACCACCTTCAAGCTGGCCACCCGGAAGCACCACCAGCTGATCCGCGCCGCCAAGAAAACTGCATTCAAGGACCGGCAGGACAACAACGCACACAACTGCAAGGAACTCTTCAACATCGTGAAAGAGCTATCCAACCCCAGCGCAGGAAACGACGACATCACCCCATCGCAAGACCTCTGCAACTCCCTCGCTTCATACTTCCACAACAAGATCGCGGACATACACAACAGCTTCAACAACCAACCAACGCACACCAAGAGTGAACAACCTTCCCCCACCGCCACCCTCCACGCCTGGACCCTGATCAGCACCGAAGACACCGTCCGCACAATGAACTCCATCCACTCCGGATCTCCGACCGACCCCTGCCCTCACCACGTCTTCAACAAGGCCGACGCTGTCATCGCACCCCACCTGCGAGACATCATCAACACTTCCTTCGACACCGCCACCTTCCCTGAGAGCTGGAAGCACGCCGAACTCAGCGCTCTACTCAAGAAACCCACAGCGGACCCCACCGAACTCAAGAATTACCGCCCCATCTCGCTCCTCCCGTTTCCAGCCAAAGTCATCGAGAAGACCGTCAACAAGCAGATGGCCGCCTTCCTCGAGACGAATGGATCCCTCGACCCCTCACAGTCTGGCTTCCGAGCCAATCACAGCACCGAGACCGCCCTCATCGCCGCCACCGATGACATCCGAGCCCTGATGGACAACGGAAAAACAGCGGCCCTCATCCTCCTAGACCTCTCCGCGGCATTCGACACTGTCTGCCACCGCACCCTAGTACAGCGCCTCAGCAACGTCGGAATCCAGGACAAGGCGCTGGAATGGATCATCTCCTTCCTCGACGGAAGAACACAGAGAGTCCGCCTACCACCGTACAAGTCAGAGGCCACCGAAGTCATCTGCGGCGTCCCTCAAGGATCCTCACTGAGCCCCACCCTCTTCAACGTCTACATGAGCCCCCTCGCGGCCATCGCACGCCAACACAACCTCAGCATAATCTCCTACGCCGACGACACCCAGCTGATCCTCTCGCTGACCAACGACCCCGCCGCCGCCAGAGCCAACCTGCACGAAGGGATGAAAGAGGTAGCCGAGTGGATGACGACCAGCCGCCTGAAACTGAACTCAGACAAGACGGAGGTCCTCATCCTGGGCTCTTCACCCTCCGCCTGGGACGACTCCTGGTGGCCTCCCGCCCTGGGCACCGCACCCAAACCGACCGACCATGCACGCAACCTGGGCTTTATCCTGGACTCCTCCCTCTCCATGACCAGGCAAGTCAACAACGTCTCCTCGGCGTGCTTCAACATCCTACGCATGCTACGGAAGATCTTCTGGTGGATCCCCACCGAGACCAGGAAGACCGTCACCCAGGCCCTCGTCACTAGCCGTCTGGACTACGGCAGCGCCCTCTACGCTGGAACCACCGCCAAGCTCCAGAAGAGACTCCAGCGGATCCAGAACGCCTCAGCCAGACTCATCCTCGACATCCCAAGAACCAGCCACATCTCCGGACATCTGAGAGACCTTCACTGGCTCCCCGTCAACAAAAGAATCACCTTCCGCCTCCTCACCCACGCACACAAAGCCCTACACGACCAAGGCCCGAGCTACCTCAACAGCCGAATCAACTTCTACGCTCCCAAACGCCACCTCCGATCAGCCAACCACGCCCTCGCCGCCATCCCCCGCATCCGAAGAGCGACTACAGGAGGAAGGTCCTTCTCCTACCTGGCCGCCAAGACCTGGAACTCCCTCCCGACCGACCTGCGCCTGACCCAAGACCACCTCTCCTTCAGGAAGAAGCTGAAGACCTGGCTGTTCGAGCAGTAACGGCACCCCCCCACCCCCAGCGCCTTGAGACCCTATGGGTATGTAGTGCGCTCTATAAATGTCATTGATTGATTGATTGAAGTGGAGGCAACTGCATTGATCTGGCAAGTCATGGTTATGGAGGAGTCGAGAATGATGCCGAAGTTTCCGGTGTGGTAAGTCGGGGTGGATGGGTTTCAGAGGATGGAGTACCACCAGGTGTTGTCTCAGGAGGTGGGGAAGTGTCCAAGGACGAGGACCTCTGACTTCTCCGAGTTGAGCATTAGGCAGCTGTTGCTCATTCAGGCTGCAACATCTTTCATCCCTTCCTGGAAGGCGAGCCTGCTGTGTTCGGAGTTATTCGTGAGGGAGAGCATGAGTTAGGTGTCATCAGCGTAGGATACTATGCTGAGCCCATGTTGACTGACGATGGCTGTGAAGGGGGCCATGTAGATGCTGAAGAGCGTGGGGTTGAGCAGTGAGAATGCAATGGGAGATGGTGTGAAAGGCAGCGGAGAGGTCTATCAAGTTGAGGGCCACAGTGTGGTGGCGGCAGTGAGGGAGGTCTTGTGCTGTGGTTGCTGCGGAAGGAGTCGAGGATGGTGTTCTCTTCGATGAAGGGTCAGCTGGGCATTGACGAATTTCTCTGTGACTTTGGCTGCAAATGGAAGGAGAGAGAGGGGCTAGTAGTTATTCAGGTCCGTCGAGTCAGCCAAGGGTTTCTTGAGAAGGGGCTTGACCTCAGCCTGCTTGCAGTCATTGGGGAAGATGCCAGATTTGAAGGTGGCATTGATTGTGTGGCGTCGTTTGGGTGCAAAGGTGGCCGCGGCACTATGGAAGATGAAAGGCGGGCAGGGGTCTGTGAGGTCTCCTGAGTGGGTGCTCTTCAATGTCGTGGTGGTGTCTTCAGTGGTGAATGATGTCCAGGTGGTGATGGTCGGCTGGCTGTGGTTGCTAGAGGGGAGGGTGATTTCTGGGGTATATGGCTGAAGTTGTCCTAAAGGGCCTTGATTTTCAGGTGGAAGTAGGAGCCGAGCTTGTTGCAGAGGTCTTGGGATGGTGTAATGTCCGTGGCTTCGCAGGGGGGTTTGCTGAACTGCTGGATGATGTTGAAGAGCTATATTTAGTTGCTGGTGAGGATTTTGTTCCGGATGAAGGTCCTCTTGGTTGCCCTAAAGGGGGTAAACTCTGCTCAAATTACTGAATTGATAGCTCTGATTAGAGGGTGCAAGATTGCCAAATGCCTGAGGGTAACCATATTCACTGATAGCCAATATGGGTTAGGGGTTGTCAAGATTATGGACAACTATGGATTCAAAGGGGATTTCTGACTTCTTCAGGTCCCCTTCTCAACAGCAAAACTGTAAAAGAAATACTGGATGCTTTGCAATTTCCCAAAAGAATTGCAGTGGTCAAATGTGCGCAGGAGATGATTATGTGACAAAGGCCAACAGATAAGTTGACCAAATAGAGTGTTTCAGTACACAACATTTAATGGCTTTAAACAGAGCAATTGAGAAAGGAAATACTGAATGCCATCTTATGTTTACAACCCCATTTGAAACTTGGGATGAAGTGAGCCAGGTGCAGGAAGAAGGAAGAAGGAAGAAGCAAGTGAAGAGGAAAATCAAATGTGGAGCAATACAGGCTTTAGAAAGAGAGCAGATGAAGAAGTATGAAGTATGGGTCTATTTTAACGAAAGACCAGTCTTGCCAGATTCTTTACTTTCCCATATGTCCAGGGTGTACCATGGAATTGCGCACATTGGAAGAGATGCAATGATCGGACTCTTAAAGCAAACATGGTATAACCCAAAGGTCATGGTCATTGCAGAGAGCCTTTGCCAGAGGTGCGTCACTAGTCAGAAGCAAAATCCAGGCAGAAAGACAGTTGTTAGTTGGGGATCAATTGGAAGAGCAGGAGGACCATTTACCCAACTCCAATTGGATTTTATCAACTTCCCCCATGTAATGGGCTGAAGTATGAGATGGTTGTCATATGCTTGTACTCTTGCTGGGTGGAAGCCTATCCCATGAGAATAAATGACAGCCTAACAGTAACTTAATTTCTTTTGAGAGAACTGATTCATAGGTTTGGATTTTCAGTCACTCTAGAGACAGATAGGGGAACGCACTTCAATAATGAGAACATTTGGATGATTTGCGCAGCATTACAAATTGAGCAAAAGCTGCATTGTGCCTATCAACCTGAGGCATCTGGAGTGGTTGAGCAGATCAATGGCACTATAAAATCTAGGTTAGGAAAAGTGTGTACATCCACAACACTGAAATGGCCTGCAGCTTTACCCCTTGCATTGATGAGTCTTAGAAGCATTCCTGACAAAAAGACGGGATTGAGTCCTCACAAGATCCTAATGGGAAGAGCAATGAGACAAGCATACATACCAGCGAACAAACTGATGAGTATATCTGATGATCTAGTGCTTGATTATTTCACAGGATTGGCTGATCTGGTGCATTCAGTGTCTCAACAGGTTGGAGAAAACGCCACTACAACACAACCGAACCAAGCTGAGTCCTGGCAAATGGGTTCTCATCAAGAAACACGTGAGGAAATCGTGTTTAGAACCCAGGTGGAATGGTCCTTACCAAATCATTCTGGTGACAACAACAGCAGTGAAGTGTGGTGGTTTGCCAAACGGGATTCATGCAACTCATACCAGATGAGTCCTAAGTCCACTAGAAAGACAAGAAGAGCGGCGACTGGTAAATCAAAGTCAAAGACCGGTGGTTGAAGTGTGTGAAGCTGAAGAATATAGTGACAGATTCTGAAGACCAAACATATAATGAACAGCCGAGCACAAGTCAAGTAGAGTGGTCACTGGATACTGGGTCTCAAGGAACTGCTGTTGAGTCAGAAGAAAGTGAGTTTACGGTTGAGACAGAAGAAAGTACAATTCACTGTTGAGCCAAAAGAAAGTAAGTTTACTATTGAGCCAGAAGAAATTGAGTTCACTGTTGAACCAGGAGTCAGTGAAATTACTGTTGAATCAGCAGAAACAGAAGTTGCTGAACATCAGGAAGAACAAACAGTAGAAAGGCCAAATAAAAGAACCTGTGAACTAGATACAGAAGGTGAAAAAGTAGTTCAAACCAAGAAACCAAGAAAGGGTGACAATTTGCCAGGTGGAGTGAAAAGAAAGAAAAGGCCAGAACATAGTAATGAGGTCTCAAGTCAAAGGTATACAACGTTTAGCACTCATTTTTTACCACGCACTACACTTACAACACAGGCATTACCACGCATACCATTACAACGCATTGCGCTGGGGGGGCGCTCTAGGATAGGGAATAAGTTTAATTTCATATCCAACACCTTCCCTAGTGTCCACGGGGACTGGAGTTGGAATATAAAATTATACTTACCACTATCCAGCACCTCAAAGCGCTATGCGTTGTAACGGTATGCGTTGTAAATACCGCGTTGTAATGGTATGCGTGGTAAAAGTATGCGTGGTAACGTCATACATCCCAAGTCAAACAGAACAAGAAGAGTCAGGAGAAGAATTAGTACGAAAGACAAGGCGAGTAAGAATTCCAAGCAGGAAATACACAGCACCAGAATGGACCTGTGTCATTTTGGAAGAAATAGAAAGTTCTGATCCAAGTGAAGAGAAAGACAGTTCTGACCCTGAGCAAGTTGATGAAAGCAAATTTAGGACACCTTAAGAGAACTGTGAAAAATTAAGGTGCAAACATGTTGATAACTGAAAGAAAAACTGAATGACACAGAAGATAAAAAGAAAAAGAAAAGAAAAGAAGGGGGTGAAGAAGAAAGCCTTTAAGTGTAGGAATGCACTATTTTTCTAGAATTTTTGATTTTATTTTTTATAAGCTTTAGTGGTCATAGATTTAGATAGATTTTGTGCTAAGAAAATAAAATGGCTGAAGCAGAAGTGACTGAACATCCAAAATCTAGTTTAAAACATAGATGTATTACAGCTTGCTTATGTAGTCTTGTTATTAACATTTATGTGGATGTTACTAACTTGGACCTATTCTAATAGTAATTAATAATGGAAACAATACTAATGATGTAACAAGTGATAAAGTGAGTGATGTCATACTAATAGAGGACAAATGGATGGAAGCATTCCATATCTGCAAAGAGGAGAGATGGTTAGTTAGAGGATGAAAGCAAACTCTGAGAAGGGACAGGACTTGGCATGCATTGCCCTTAGTCCACACAGAGAGGTGAATGAGAAGTGGATCCAAGCCAGACCATATTTCTGGAGTCTGGGTCACTACAGAGCTACAGATTTAGTTCATTTTTGGATAACCAACCAGGATGAATTCCACCTGAAAAAGGATGAGTACCCAACACTTGAGGTACTTCAGAAAGAAGTTCAGGATAAAGTCAGCCAGGAAGAGGATGCAAGGCATTGCATAGGATGGGAGAGTGAATTTCATTATAGTGAGTCCATGAATTCTGAGCCAGAATCCAGCAAGAGATTAGTGGTTCTCTTAGTTCCTTTGTTAGCAGGACATTTGTGCATAGAAATGACCCAGGATAAGTTGGACTCATTGTTTTACTGCCCGGGGATACAACATGATACAGTGCTGTTCTGTAATCCTGCCTTACATGGCAACAGAGTAGAGATGAGAATTTCTTCACATTTGTGTTTTCATGCACAGTTAGCAACAGACCGTGAGTGATTTTACCCTTGATGTGTACACACTAATTTCTTTAAAACGAGTTTCTTATGACATACAAAAGTGAGTTTCCTGAGCATTGTTAGCCAGGCCTCACGTTGGGCCCTGCAATCCTAGTTTTCCTCTCTCGTTCTCCCCCACACTTATCACTGTAACTTTTCAAAGGTCCTTCTGGTAGCTCACTGCACCCTATTAATTCTTAATAATTTGTTGTTGTTCATATAACTAGTTTGTTCACCACCTGCATATGGCAATTGTATAGAGTGGGCATAATAATTATTTATGCAATGGGTTAATACTTCGGTGCTAAGGCAATATATTATTTAGTAAGAATTTGTGCTCTGATTTGCTGAGAATGTACAGCGTGAGCGCCATACCTGCAGCGCTTGTCTTTGGCAGCTCCTTGATTTTAAATACCCGTTTTCGTTTTTACTTTCAATCTTGTTTGGACACTTACCCCCTGTTTTTAGCAGCCTGGCCTCGCATACCCTCACCTCTGCCATCACACTCGCACCATAATTGTGGTCAATCACCGCTCTTTGCGGGTCCTCTGCCCCTGACTCGTGGCGGCCATATTGGGTGAGTGGGTCTCAGAGCGTGCTCCAGTCCTCTTTCTAATCGCTAGGCGAGCATATAGGTAGGCAAATTCTGCAGCGCGCCCTATTCCAGCGTGAGCGCCGTACCTGCAGCGCTTGTCTTTGGCAGCTCCTTGATTTTAAATACCCGTTTTCGTTTTTACTTTCAATCTTGTTTGGACACTTACCCCCTGTTTTTAGCAGCCTGGCCTCGCATACCCTCACCTCTGCCATCACACTCGCACCATAATTGTGGTCAATCACCGCTCTTTGCGGGTCCTCTGCCCCTGACTCGTGGCGGCCATATTGGGTGAGTGGGTCTCAGCGCGTGCTCCAGTCCTCTTTCTAATCGCTAGGCGAACATATAGGCAGCCATGCTGACGGGCAGCGGCCACGCGCAGCGGGGACGCCGGACTGACGCCGGAGTTACGCCAGAGTTCAGCCCGTCTGTGCCCGTCCGGGCCCAGACGGGCTCAGGGCTGGTCCCCCTGTCCGACTCACAGGAGCTACCTCCAACTCGTATCAGGTATATGAGGGAGGAACTCATGTCTTGGCGGTCTCCGAAACTCACCACATGCAGGTTTGCTCACGAGGGAGGACATCCGTTCCTGCCTTGCGGGGCCTGTAATCCGGGTCAGGATATGGCCTCAGACAATTCCGTGTTATCGATAGCCTTGCTGAATTGCCGGTCTTTACCCAGTCACGCCACAGAAATTAATTCTCTTATTCTTGACCATAAGCTGGATGTGTTGTTTTTAACAGAGACCTGGATCTCTTCCTGCTCAGGCCCGGATATGGTTAGAGCACTTCCACCAGGTTTTCTTATATCTCATCTTGACAGACCTGGGGGGCGGGGAGGAGGAATTGCCATCCTTTACAGGGATACGTTAATCTGCAAGGTTCAGGATGGAGGGATGAGCGACTGCGAGAGCTGTCAGTTTTCTCTTCGCCTGTCGCCCATTGCGTCCTTGGCTGGACTTCTTATTTACCGCCCACCTGCGACTATGGGGAACTTTCTCAATTCCTTCCTTGAAACGGTCGCGCTCCTTGCCTCCTCCACTGCCAACTTTGTGGCATTGGGTGATTTTAACATCCATTTCGATGACCCCTCTAACTCTCTGGGAGTAGATCTGCAGTGCGATCTTAGAGCGTTTGAGATTAACCTGGTTAATTCGGGTGCAACGCACGGGAAGGGACACTTGCTTGATCCTATATTTTCAAACTCGGATTGCCTCAAAGTACTGCCCGCGCTGGCTTTGCCTTGGACAGACCATTTCATGGTGCCGGCCCGGTGGCAGTTTGACGTCTCAGTGGCATCAACTCCCAGGGTATACACGGTGGAAAGAGCCTGGTCTAGGCTCCCAGTGGACACCTGGGCAGTACATCTGGAGGCGTCCCGGCCCTCCTCCGGGCCCGATCCGTTAGTAGCTGATGAGAATCTAAACACCTGGCTGACCAACTCGCTCGATGCCATCCTCCCTAAGAAGAAACTTCTTACCAGGGGTCGGAGAGTGGGATCAGCTCCCTGGTACACGCCAGAGCTGAGAACACTGAGGAAGGGCTGCAAGAGGCTGGAGCGGATTTGGAGGAAGGACTGGAGCGAAATGAGCCGGAGAGAATATCGGGCGGCTCTTAGTACCTATAAATCCGCCATCCGGGTAGCGAAATCTGAGTTTTTCGAGGAGAGAATAGGCCTCTCTTCCAATTCCTCGAAAGAATCATTTAGGGTCATCAGAGAACTCTTGAAAACTCCCGAACCTCCGGTCATTCATGACAACCCACGTGAGAAATGCTCAGAACTTGCCTCCTTCTTCAAAACCAAAATAGATAACATCTTGGCATCCCTACCCCGGCTAGCCCAGGAGACTGCCCCGGGTGGTAATCCAGGGTCTCAGCCCAGGGTGCGGTCAGCGGAGTTGGACTCCTTCGGTCCTGTCACTGTGGAAGAAGTTCTCGGGGTCCTGGCGACCATGAAGAGTGGGTCTCCGAAAGACCCTGCACCGATGAAATATCTGAAGCAGGTAGCCCCCACCATCGGCGGCCCAGTGACGGACCTTATAAATCTATCTTTCACCCAAGGAGTGGTGCCCCCCAGTTGGAAGGGAGCGGTTGTTAAGGCCCTCCTGAAGAAGCCTAGCCTGGACCCCGCCGACCTTGCTAACTTTAGGCCCATTTCCCTGCTCCCCGGCCTTAGCAAGGTGGCGGAGAAGCTTGTGAATGGACGCCTATCGGGTTTTCTGAAATCCAACTCCCTTCTGGGTGACTCCCAAATGGGTTTTCGCCCCGGTCAGGGGACGGACACTGCCCTGCTGGCAGTCGTGGAGAATGCCAGGAGCATTTTGGATTCAGGGGGATCGGTGGCAGTGATCCTCCTGGACCTCAGTGCGGCGTTTGACACCGTAGACCATCAGGTGTTACTCCTACGGCTGTCGGGGTGGGGGTCTCCTGGATGGCCCTGAAATGGTTCGCGTCCTTTTTGGAAGGCCGGACGTTTGAGGTTTGGGAAGGCCACGAGAAGTCAACATCGGTCCCTCTCCAGTGTGGTGTGCCACAGGGCTCATCGCTGAGCCCCACATTATTTAACATTTATATGGCCCCACTAAAGAGTGTGGTGCTGCTATGCTGATGATACCCAGTTGGTGGTAGGGCTCCCCCAGTCGGCTAACCAACCCGACCGGCTGCACACACGTTTAGGTAAGATCTTTACTTGGATGTGCAGCTCAGCACTTAAACTCAACGGTTCAAAAACGGAACTGATGATGCTGGGGAACTCCCCTCCCTCCTTGTCCCCTAGTAGCTGGCCTAGCTGCTTGGGAGCGGCACCCACCCCCAAACAGGAGATTAAGAGCTTGGGGGTGTGGCTGGAGCAAGACCTTTCTTTTAAGACACACGCTAAAAAGACCGCAGGCGTGTGTTTCGGTCTGCTCCGGTCAGCCCGGAAGATCTTACCTCTCCTCCCAATAGCTTCCAGGAGGTTACTAATCCAGGGGCTCATCATCTCACGGCTGGATTTCAGCAATGCGCTGTTTCTGGGGGCTCCAGAATCAACCTTAAACAAACTGCAGCAAGTGCAAAATGCTGCTGCCAGGCTCCTGACGGACCTTTCCAGGCGTCAATCAGCTCGCCCGCGCTGAAGGCGCTGCATTGGCTCCCTGTTAGAGAGAGGGTGAAATTCAAAGCACTTTGTATGGCCCACAAAATTCTGCAGGGGAAAGGGCCACCTATCCTACGGGATATGGTTCAATCCTACAAGGCCCCCCGTGCCCTTCGCTCAGATCACCAACATCTGCTGCAAGTTGCGAGAGTAAGGAAGGCCAGGACTGGCGGCAGAAGATTTTCCATAAATGTGGCAACATTGTGGAATTCCCTTCCGCTGTACCTGCGCTCCGAAACGAGCACCTTACGTTTTCGCAAACTTTTAAAGACTCATTTGTTCCCTGCCTAACGCTTTTGTCTCTTGCTGTGGTGTGTCTCTCTGGATGAGCGTGGCAATGCCCAAGGGTAACTAGGCGCGATATAAAACTCATTAATAATAATAATAATAATAATTTTCCTACACATCCCAGTCATTCTACAGGTTTGGTAATTTCATATGCCAGAAAGTTAACCCAAAGACTAAGATCGTGCTAGGGATGTTCATTCTCTCTTGATTTTGCTGCTCACTTGGTCCTTTTCAATTTGGATTTCTCTGTAATGCCCTATCAGCCTAGAGCCTTCATGCAATGACTCTGTACTACTTTGCTTTTAAATTTTGTAATAAAACCCCCGTAACAATTTTGCAGCTCTAGAATGCAGTTACTGATTTTAGGCCCTTAATTTAACTGACTGTATTTGTTTTACTATTACGATGCACTGGGATGTGCCTTACTTCTAGAACACATTGCCTCATCAAATTGAGGTTTGGCACCGTCTCCTAGTCATTCAATTTTGGGAATTTTGTTTGATGTAAGTTTTGGGGTGTCATAACTGAGCTGAAAGTCAAAGTGGCATTGTTGCTGCAGCTGGTATTAGGTGTGCAATGAGAGAGGGTAGGCACCGACATTATTGGTCTGTGTGACCCCCTGCCACTCTCACAATTAGGTAACAAGTATATCTTGAATGTGGTCTTCCTAGCCATTAGATCCCCAAAGGCAGTGCCTTTGAGGATCACAATCAGTAAGTTAGTTGCAAGGGCACAAGGGATCTTTTCACTAGTTGGATTTCTCAAGACAATATTTTCCAATTGTAAGAATTCATTTAATATCCTCTTCCATGAAAGATGTGGGAGCATTTCTCTACAGCACACTAATAAGTTGGTGGAAAGAATTAGTGGAACGGTTTAACAAAATGCTTAAGAGAATGATGGCAACTTTAGTGGAGAAGCTTAAAAGGAGAGTCATCTTCTCATGCCACATCTTTCATTCACCTATCAGGAAGTTCCACCGAAAAGAGTTGGGTTCAGTTCTTTGAATTTCTGTTTGGACACTTTGGTGCCCATTAGGATGTCGGGCGGATCGCCGTCCGCCTGAAATCCTTGACCGCCCACCACCTATTTCCCTCCCGCCATATTACAATGGCGGGGGGGGACCGTGGCGGACGGAAACACTATTCGCTGCTTTTCCAGCCTGGTCGCCTTGCGGCCTGAGCGGAAAAGGGTTCATATGGCTGGCGGTGTCTATCAGACACCGCCAGCCATATTATGATGGCCTTATTCAGATGCCTTTCCGTGGCGGCAGCATGCGGTCTTTACTTTGGGGGCCCCCTGTGGGCCCCCATGGTGAAGGCGAGGTGGGGGGTGCACATGGGGGTACCTGTGGTACCCCCCTGCATTTGCATACACAAAGCGGCAGGCAACGCGCGGTGCCTGCCGCTTTGTGTATGCAAATGCATGCCATGCATCTTTAACATTGTGGCGGGCGGTGCTTTTAGCACCGCCCGCCGCAATGTTAAAAATGCATGATGCGCCCGCCAGTGTGGCGAGCGCATCACAATAGGCATGGCGGGACTGCCGCTCAGGTCGCTGGCGGTCCCGTTTTCACAGGGATGGCGTGCGGGCAAAGTCCGCCCACCATCCTAATGGGGGCCTTAGTGTGTGGCCTATTCACCTTAGTCACAGAAGATTGGGAAGACCCTCCAGAAGGATATCATGAACCAAGTGACTGGCTTCCGGAATCTGGTGGTGCAATACATTTGTCAGGCGAAGAGAAACCTTTGGGCAAGCCAAGAGCTGATGAAGGAATGGTATGACAAGAAATGTATTGTGCCTTGCTGCCAAGAAGGTTTGGACATGTTGGTATTTAAGCCCATTTGTCCCAGAGCTTTAGAGGATAAGTATTGGGGGCCACACAAGGTGGTACAAATGATTTCTGATGTGAAATAACTTGTGGGCCCAGGTGCCACCTGCGAACCAAGAAGGTGGTTCAATATTATCATACAGGGAGATAAAGAGACAGGAAGTGTCAGATGGTGTAATGAAGAGGTATATGCAGAGAACACAACTATGCAGATGTGGTACTCACTGACTTCGGCACTCATGAGTGCAGGTGGTGGGTCCCTAAGAAGAACTTTGAAGCTCTGCACCATGCTATTAAATTATTTATTAAAATGCCAGCATTGTTTTTGCATCATAAACTTGTGCATTGGAACATCATGAGCTGCAGCTAGTACATCTTAGAAACACGAAGAGACAACCACTGCTCCCTGTTTCCAACCAGCGATGTCTGACACTTACTGACAATTTCTGACTTGGGTGTATGTGTGCGCATCTGACAGTGCACAGTCTTACAAACAGGTGGGGGCTCTGCTCAGTGTGAACTTATGTGTTGATGAAACAGCTTTTTAAACTCCCACAACAAATGGGAAACAATTCACAAATTTGCTCTTAATACAAGCTGGTGGTCAGAGTAAACTCAAATGCAACATATTTTATGCTCATATCTAACTTGGAAGTATTGTAAAAACATTTGTGGTTGTAAAAACATTTGTACTACCACGAAGGTCTAGATGAGGGCCTTTGCTTGTATGCAAATACTTCCATTTATATGATACATCGAAACACCCAACCATTCCTGAGCTATGAATAATGTGCTTTAAGAGATTCTTGTTGACAGGAAATGCTCACCTTAATAGGATTCTTGGCTTATGCATAGTACCATCTGAAGCCCTCAGTTTGAGGTTCTGAAGATAAAAATATGACATTCATTCAAAACAAAACTTACCAAATTCTTTTGAAAGTTCTCCTAGTTGAAGAGAAGATATTTAAGAATGTCAGAAACAAACTTCGAAAACTTCACTTAGTTGTATCAAATTGAAGTCACTGCTGAAGCATTTCCAATCACCCCCTCTTGTGATCCTCAAACAATGCTCCCCACACTCTTGACCTTTATACCTGCCAAACTGGTTAGTAAGTTCTGGTTTTCACACACAACCAAACAGCTTGTAGAAACCCTCTCCACCCCGGCTGCAAAGCTCCCCACTACCATGTTTAATGCTCATATAATTTAATTTTTGGTTACAACTGAAAAAGCCTGATTATGACCCACTGTATGAAGATATTCAGGCCTGGAAAACACTTTCTTTAATGAGCCCAGTCCAATACATTGGTTCATCATCAGGCCTCGAAAAATCATAAAATGTTACTACACATGCAGGTCTAGTGACTTACTCGACCTAAGTGTGATGTACCTGATATGTAGGAATGTTTCTCAGTTCATTTTTCAAAACTCACTTTCAATAAATGTATTACTAAAGCATGAATTTGCAACACATTGTCATTAACAAACAGCACATTTTCATTTGAAATGACCACAAACTTTCCCACTGAAATGCGATTTTAATGATACAACTATATATTGTAAAAACAATTATAATCTGTGTAAATTGGGTTTCAGCAAACATGTTTATCATTTGCACATAACCAAGTAAAGTGTCCTGATTTGTTTTCATCCTAATAAAACCTTGTTTTCATCACACAGAATTACAAAAAAAGTGATTTCACTACTACCAAAATACATTTTAAAATGTTGGTAGAGCTCATTTACAATCAAAACATGATCTTGAAACAAAGGCAACTAAATGATATCACAGTGATCAACCTAACAGATAGAGCACAGACATGAATTTACTCCTACAAAAGGGAATGAGCTTCTGCCAGAGTATTGTGGGGGACATTTGCAAAATAAAAATTGATCTTTTCAAATATATCAGACGGGTGAAGATAAAAAAGTTGTTTGCACTCAACCCACCGGCAATGAAATCAATAAACAAATTTCAACAAAACTGTGTATGGAGTGGTTTATCAATACAGGATGTCTACAACACTAAGACACTACTCTCAAGAACTGAGTATGAGGGGGACCGCACCACAACAAGAAGAGTTTTGGAAGATTTGAATATCCTGAGTGTAACTTGTGGACTCAAAGAAAAATCCAAATGGACGCCTAACTTACCTATGGGGAAGAACATAGACACCTTTTATAAGTTGGTCTTAAGTGATCTAAACAAAGCTAATCCCATGAAGATGACACATGGTGGAAAGCTTGATAATCTCACAAAATGGGGACGCAATGCACTGAAACTCTTAAGGGAGAATGATAGTATCACCATCCGAGAAGTTGAAAAAGGGGGAACATGGTGGTAATGACCACTATTGACTATGAAAATGATATACTGCCACATCTGAATGACTGGATCTGTTTTAAAAAAGCTGGACAACAACCTAATGTGGGCACTGACACACAAGATTATTCAATCATTAAAGCATTGGTATGAATCATGTATTTTAGACGAAAATGAATATATGTACTTGAAATTCAACCGCCCTGAATACCCATGTATATATATTGTTCCGAAAATACATAAAGATCTGCCCTTTTCACCAGGTAGACAGATAATTTCCAATATAGGGGTTCCAACTGAGAGACTTTCGAAATATGTGGACATATTTCTACAAGCACTTGTGTCTAACTTACGGTCACACATAAAGGATACTAAAAACATCTTGAATTTACTGACTCTTGTAACATGGGAGTCCAACATGACAGTAGTAACATTACGTAGCTGCCCTGTATATGAGTATTGAGTATGACTTGTGGATCCAAGCATTAGAACACATACTAAATACAAGATCTGCTAGCCTATGGGACGATACAAAAATGATGATATAAATGACGAGACTAATATTGGATAATAATGTATTTTCATTTAAGAATGACCGGTATAAGCAAAAACAAAGAGTAGATATGGGCTTCAGATTCTCACCGTCGTACGATAACTTGTTCATGGGCAGATTAGGGGAGGAATGGATTTGGGGCAGTAAAGGAACACTATGGAATGAATTTATATTATATTGGGGCAGGTTTATTGATGTCTGTCATATGATTTGACCAAAATAGCATGAGAACATGAACTGTCACATGAATACAAGGTGCACTTTTCACCAGCACAATAATGGTGCTATGTAATTTCAATAATTATTATGCAAAATATTTGGCTTACAAATAAAGTTTTCAAATGAAATCCAATACTCAAATCATCAAGAGCACATCTCAAATTGGCTCCCACAATGAATGATTACACAAAATTTATGATCCATTAACATCACGTTTTATTGAACAATAAATCTGTACGCACATTCATTCTTCAAATCCCAAACTCCATGGAGTGTCACATATCCCAATGCATTTCAGGAAGACCCTTCATCAGGGAACAGTAAAAATAACAAAATTAATTTTTTTAATCAAAAATGAATATATAACGTTACATCACTCTAAAGGCTAATCAGAAATGAACCTGCATCCCGCAGGCAAACAGTATATCTGGATCGTTCATGCTTATCACCTGAGCAATTATGTACAAAATTCATGAAATGCACCTAAGATTGTGTGTGAGTGAGAACGAACCAGCAAAGTGCACCAAGAAGAAAGTCTGCCAAAAGGGCACATATTGTGATGAATAAAGATGCACCTTATAGCCCAAAATCTTATAGGTGGACCAAATAGTTACCTAATGACTCACCTATCCAGATATGAAGCGACATATACTAACATTTCTAGAAAAAAGAAAATGGACACATAAGTCAGTCTACCACATTCGAGAACTCAATACCGTCTCGTGTATATCACAATCCAATGCTGCTTGGATGTCCTGACATGATGTTAACTCACATAAACGGGGATGATCCCACTGCCTTGTATTGCCAGTGTTCCTAATTCCACTCCTACCACCAAGGCATTGAGTTGATAGCAGCGGTCCAGTTACTAACCGAGTTGCACAGAAGCTATAAACAATAATTTTAAAGTTTCTTTTACTGGCCAAGTTCATGTCTATTTCTCCACTCCCTTTGCCCTTTAATTAAGTTAAGGAATTAGAAATTACCTCACAAGATTCCTTCCTTTATGCCGAACTCAGCCGAGCTACATTCTCGACTCCCGACTGAAAAAAACACGGAAACAAGCTTGTTACAACGAAAACCGGTAGCAAGGTGGTTCCATTGAGAAATTGTGTTACTGAAAAAATAGATAAAAGTGTATACTTGAGGGATGCTGGTTATAACTTCCTCATTGTCTTATGAAACTACATGCATTTTGTAACCATTTAAACAGTTACCAGAGCAACATCAAATTTATCTAACGGTCCAGCACAAAGAAAGTGGTATTCCCGCGCACTTGGCCTTATATGGAGACCGTGCGACGCAGGTGAGTGTGACCCACTTGTGGGACACCCCCGCGCCGCATGGCCACCAGCTGCTGCGTGTGCCCCTTGCCCTGCCTATACTGCCTCGCTGTTTTCCTCGCTGCCGCTGACCACGCCCCCTCCTCCGAGCGGCGTGGTCCGCGATCGCCTGCCGGCTGCCCTCGCTTTTGACTGCTTTTTGTCTTGTTTTGCCTTACATTTGTGCTTGTTTCCTTGTAAATTTGTGGTGTTTTGCTGACGTTTTCCTTCCTGTTTGCCCGCCTACCTCGCCGCCCTCCGCTCTCCCTCCCCGCTTCCCGCCACCGCCGATTGCCCCGCCCCTTTTTCTCTTCAGTACCCTCCCCGCTCCCGCCTTCCAGCTGCCCCGCCCACCCGCGCACTTGGCCTTATATGGAGACCGTGCGACGCAGGTGAGTGTGACCCACTTGTGGGACACCCCCGCGCCGCACGGCCACCAGCTGCTGCGTGTGCCCCTTGCCCTGCCTATACTGCCTCGCTGTTTGCCTCGCTGCCGCTGACCACGCCCCCTCCTCCGAGCGGCGTGGTCCGCGATCGCCTGCCAGCTGCCCTCGCTTTTGACTGCTTTTTGTCTTGTTTTGCCTTACATTTGTGCTTGTTTCCTTGTAAATTTGTGGTGTTTTGCTGACGTTTTCCTTCCTGTTTGCCCGCCTACCTCGCCGCCCTCCGCTCTCCCTCCCCGCTTCCCGCCACCGCCGATTGCCCCGCCCCTTTTTCTCTTCTGTACCCTCCCCGCTCCCGCCTCCCAGCTGCTCCGCCCACCCGCGCACTTTGCCTTATATGGAGACCGTGCGAACGCGCAGCGGTCACGCTCAGCGGGTGCGCCGAAGGCGCGCCAAAGGTAAGCCCGTCTGCGCCCGTCCGCGACCGGATCGCGACCAGCGCCAGGACCCCTGGCCCACGAAGACCCCGACCTACCCGCCTGACGTACCCCGCCGCCACCCTCATCGCACTCAACACCGGCCGACTCTCAGAATGCCACCAAGCCACACCACGACGCACCCTCGGACCTTTCAGCTGCCACGCCTGCAAATTCACCTGCATCCGGACCTGCCTCGCACCAGCACTCGCCAAGTCGAACACCAGCAGCACCCACCTCAAGTGCATCCTGCTCAACACCCGCTCCGTCCACAGACACGCCATCGAACTCTGGAACCTCCTAGACGCCACAGCCCCTGACGTTGCCTTCCTCACGGAGACCTGGATGAACGCCTCTTCAGCTCCCGACATCGCCATCGCTATCCCAGAGGGCTACAAGATCGTCCGGAGGGACCGCAACGCCAACCAGATGGGAGGAGGCATCGCCATCATCCACAGGAACACCATCCGTCTCACGACCAGCACCGACAACACCCTGACCAGCGCCGAACACCTGCATTTCCAGATCCACACCGACCCGAACACCACCCTCAGAGGCACCCTGATCTACAGACCCCTGGGACCACGCACACAATTCAGCGAGGACATCGCCGACTTCGTCAGCCCGCATGCCCTCCCCTCCGCTGACTACATCCTCCTGGGGGACCTCAACTTCCATCTGGAGAACAACAACGACCGCAACACCAGCACCCTGCTCGACAACCTCGCCAATCTTGGACTCAAGCAGCTGGTGTCCACCCCCACCCACCTCGCCGGACACACACTCGACGCAGTCTTCTCTTCCAGCACAGACATCGACTTCAGCCACGCCACAGAGCTTCAATGGACGGACCACAGCTGCGTCCACTTCACCTTCAAGAGAACGACGACCCACCACCACCAGCAACAGGCCACCCGCAGAAGCTGGAACAAGATCACAGCAGACCAGCTCGCCACCTCCCTGAGCCAGCACCCTCCTGCCAGCTCAGCGAACCCCAGCCAGGCCGCCGACAACCTCACGAAGTGGATCAGCATCTGCGCGGACAAGCTCGCCCCGCTGAGGACCACGCCCAGCAGACCCGGCAGCAAGAAAGCCCCGTGGTTCACCGACGAACTCAAGAGCTCAAAGAAGAACTGCCGAGCCCTCGAGAAAGTCTGGAGAAGGGAACCTACACCGGACAACAGGACCACCATCAAGCTGGCCACTCGGAAGCACCACCAGCTGATCCGCGCCGCCAAGAAAACTGCATTCAAGGACCGGCTGGACAACAACGCACACAACAGCAAGGAACTCTTCAACATCGTGAAAGAGCTATCCAACCCCAGCGCAGGAAACAACGACATCACCCCATCGCAAGACCTCTGCAACTCCCTCGCTTCATACTTCCACAACAAGATCGCGGACATACACAACAGCTTCAACAACCAACCAACGCACACCATGACCGAACAACCACCCCCCACCACCACCCTCCACGCCTGGACCCTGATCAGCACCGAAGACACCATCCGCACGATGAACTCCATCCACTCCGGATCACCGA
This sequence comes from Lissotriton vulgaris, assembly GCF_964263255.1. Classification (NCBI taxonomy): domain Eukaryota; kingdom Metazoa; phylum Chordata; class Amphibia; order Caudata; family Salamandridae; genus Lissotriton; species Lissotriton vulgaris. Next base: position 1,902,293,283 of record NC_141693.1, read on the forward strand.
CCGACCCCTGCCCTCACCACGTCTTCAACAAGGCCGACGCTGTCATCGCACCCCACCTGCGAGACATCATCAACACATCCTTCGACACCGCCACCTTCCCTGAGAGCTGGAAGCATGCCGAACTCAGCGCTCTACTCAAGAAACCAACAGCGGACCCCACCGAACTCAAGAACTACCGCCCCATCTCGCTCCTCCCGTTTCCAGCCAAAGTCATTGAGAAGACCGTCAACAAGCAGATGGCCGCCTTCCTCGAGACGAATGGATCCCTCGACCCCTCACAGTCCGGCTTCCGAGCCAATCACAGCACCGAGACCGCCCTCATCGCCGCCACCGATGACATCCGAGCCCTGATGGACAACGGAGAAACAGCGGCCCTCATCCTCCTAGACCTCTCCGCGGCATTCAACACTGTCTGCCACCGCACCCTAGTACAGCGCCTCAGCAACGTCGGAATCCAGGACAAGGCGCTGGAATGGATCATCTCCTTCCTCGACGGAAGAACACAGAGAGTCCGCCTACCACCGTACAAGTCAGAGGCCTCCGAAGTCATCTGCGGCGTCCCTCAAGGATCCTCTCTGAGCCCCACCCTCTTCAACGTCTACATGAGCCCCCTCGCGGCCATCGCACGCCAACACAACCTCAGCATAATCTCCTACGCCGACGACACCCAGCTGATCCTCTCCCTGACCAACGACCCCGCCACCGCCAGAGCCAACCTGCACGAAGGGATGAAAGAGGTAGCCGAGTGGATGACGACCAGCCGCCTGAAACTGAACTCTGACAAGACGGAGGTCCTCATCCTGGGCTCTTCACCCTCCGCCTGGGACGACTCCTGGTGGCCTCCCGCCCTGGGCACCGCACCCAAACCGACAGACCATGCACGCAACCTGGGCTTCATCCTGGACTCCTCCCTCTCCATGACCAGGCAAGTCAACAACGTCTCCTCGGCGTGCTTCAACATCCTACGCATGCTACGGAAGATCTTCTGGTGGATCCCCACCGAGACCAGGAAAACCGTCACCCAGGCCCTCGTCACTAGCCGACTGGACTACGGCAACGCCCTCTACGCCGGTACCACCGCCAAGCTCCAGAAGAGACTCCAGCGGATCCAGAACGCCTCAGCCAGACTCATCCTCGACATCCCACGAACCAGCCACATCTCCGGACATCTGAGAGACCTTCACTGGCTCCCCGTCAACAAAAGAATCACCTTCCGCCTCCTCACCCACGCACACAAAGCCCTACACGACCAAGGCCCGAGCTACCTCAACAGCCGGATCAACTTCTACGCTCCCAAACGCCACCTCCGATCAGCCAACCACGCCCTCGCCGCCGTCCCCCGCATCCGAAGAGCGACTACAGGAGGAAGGTCCTTCTCCTACCTGGCCGCCAAGACCTGGAACTCCCTCCCGACCGACCTGCGCCTGACCCAGGACCACCTCTCCTTCAGGAAGAAGCTGAAGACCTGGCTGTTCGAGCAGTAGCGACACCCCCCTCCCCCAGCGCCTTGAGACCCTACGGGTATGTAGCGCGCTCTATAAGTGTCATTGATTGATTGATTGATTCTTGGATGTGGAATTGTGATTACATAATGACAGGATCCACAGCAAATTATATCATAAACCAACAGCCTGTAATGAAGTCTTACATGGCACGAGCGCACATCCTAGACATCAAATTCAGGCTATACCATAGTGAGAGATGGTGCGTGCAAGACACAACTTTAGTGATGATTTAGATTTCCAAAACTGCATGATGGATATGAATCTCTGGTTCATCAAGAGAGGTTATGATAAAAGGATATAAATGAAAGCTAACAGGAAAATTCACAAAATACCAAGAGCAGATACACTAAAACACATACCAAGAAACAGGGCAATCCAAAGAAGTTACACATGGTCACTGATTTTTCCAGTAACTCTAAATTACTAACACAAAGCATGAGGAAACATTGGCATATCTTACAGGTGGATAAAAGCATTGAGGAATTCACCTCACAAGAACCAGATATTTCTTTCCGCAAAGGTAAGTCCCTTAGGAATGTACTGAGCCCTAGCTACTGCACTACCACCCAGCAGAGACACTGATTGCATGAACATACACGAGGTTTCTTCAAATGTGTATTGTGTAGTCTGTACATGGGTACTAGGCAAAAAGAAAGACTTTTTAGGTGTACAAAACCAGATGCTTGAAATTGGCTCAAACATCAATTGCAGCACTACATTTGTAATATATGCTATAGAGTGCAAATGCAATTCGAGATAAGTGGGCAGCACTATTAGGACCCTCCGTGAAAGCATTAGCGAACATATGGAAAGGGGCGACCACTCGGTCCCCCCGAACGTATGATAGGGTGCCCCGATCCCCCCGGGAAACCATTTTGGGCGGGAGGCAAGTCTCGGCTGGTATGCCCGAAGCGGCGTAGCCGGGGCGCGCCATTGCCCGCCCAAGAGGGGTTGTCCTAGACACCTACACCGTTGGCCACGCCCCGTAGGCGGATTGGAGGAGGGTCCACGCCCTCCCGAGGAAGGATAAAAGGAGCAACAAGCCAAGGAAGCATCCTCTTGTTCCTGTGCTTGGAAGCTGCACCTACTCGTTGCACGTGAGCCCGAGACGGAACAAGGAGCCAATTTTGAGAATTTGTCATTTTTGTGTTTCTCTTTCAGTGCTTACGAACTTTGGATCCAGGACCTTCGGTCGACTATCCTGAGAATATGCCTGGCAAAAGGGTCGGAAAGAAGGTTGGGACCGACCAAATGCTTCGTATGCTGGTGAAGGACATGGCGAACATGAAGAAGCAGATGGCGGCAATGAACGGTACGGGCAGGCCAAAGAAAGTCTTCGGACCAGCATTGCCGGGAGTAGTCCCTGCCGGGAGAGGTAAAAGGGCCAGGAATAGGGCGACAGGGGGTGAGGCCCCGGTGCCCGAGTCACCTCCGGCGAGCCCGGTCAGGCCAGTAGAGGCCCCGGTTCCGATTCCGGACGCGGGACAGCCGATCCCTGTGGTAGTTACACCTGTGAACGAGGGGGATATGCCTCCCGAGTTGGCCGCCCAGTTAGCGGCGTGGTTAGGCAAGAACAACGAGGGTGCCATGGCTCCGGGTGACACGGCCGAAGAGGCCAAATTAATAATGAAGCAGTTGCGGCAATCACGAGATGCTGCGAAGGCACCTTGTCCTTTTGTTTCCCCTCAGGTTCCCGTGGAACAGCCGGCTTCGGGCTTTGGAACAGCGGCAGCAGCAAGTGCAGCTACTGATTCGGGTAAGCAGCCGTTGCCAATGGCGAGGGAGGGATCATTACCCTCAAGGAGGGAAAAGGTGGTCCAACATATCCCGATGGCCACGAAGGAAATGATATGGGCTGATAAATATGTGAACTCGCTCGTGAGCTTCGCTATTGACCGATCATTATGAGATAGAACACGTTCGAAATCAAAAAGAGTTGTTGCATCCGAGTGTATGGCGAGCAAAGATGGCGGGTTTCAGAGTTGATGAGACAATCGCTAATTGGGCCAGGGCTTTTGGAATGTTCACTGCAATCATGGGGGAACGTAGGCCCGAAGTCTTACAGGAATTGGCTTGTTACCAGACGCGTATAATGGAATTTTATGAAACATACGAAGGTAATCAATGGTTGGGTTATGATAACAAATTTCGTAAGGCCAAGGAGCACGACTCATCCCTGACGTGGGATTGTTTCGACTCCATCTCCTGGCAGAAACAGGTCATGCCAAACACGACAAAGCCATCTTCTTTTGGCGGGAATGGGGTGGAGCCTTCCCGCCATTCTTCGTCGGTGCCCTTTCGAGTGGGCGCCGGCAGTGATCAGCACACAAAGAGTAATGGGAACTCGGGTAAGAGAGGGGTCTGTTGGAGCTTCAACAGAGGCAAGTGCACTAGGCCACAGGGGACATGCAAGTTCAGGCATGAGTGTGCAGGGTGCGGACAGTCTTCACACCCCGAGAGTTCATGCAGAGCCAAAAATGGCGATACAGGGGGTAGAGGTGGCGCCAAACAGGTCTGATATCGGCCGAGGGGCGCTGCTACCTACTCCCATCGACATCATGGCAATGATCCCTTGGCTGAACGAATACCCTGATCATGTCTCCGCCGGGGTGTTGCGAGACGGTTTCTCATATGGTTTCCGCATCCCGGCGGGGGATTTTCGGGGGGAAGCACAGTGTAAGAACCTTCTGTCGGTTCAACAGAATACGGTTGTAGTACAGGCAAAGATTGCAAAGGAGGTGGCCCGAGGTCGGGTCGCGGGTCCATATGCGAACCCGCCTGTTCTTAACTTTGTTTGTTCTCCGTTGGGAGTAGTCCCCAAGAAGGACCCAGGTGAGTTTAGGTTAATCCATAATTTGTCCACTCCTAAGGGTCTTTCGGTGAACGATGCGATTGACCCAGGAGTTTGTACGGTGCGGTATGCATCCTTTGACGAGGCCGTTACTATGTTGAATCGCCTGGGGCCCGGAGCGCTGATGGCTAAATCTGATATCGAGTCAGCGTTCCGGTTGCTCCCGGTACACCCACAGGATCAGCGTCTTTTAGGTTTTGTGTTCCAAGGATGCTACTACATGGATAAATGTATGCCAATGGGTTGCTCCATCTCGTGTGCGTATTTTGAAAAGTTCAGTAGTTTTTTGCAATGGGCGTTCACCAGAGCCACAGGCTTTACGCAGGTTATGCATTACCTTGATGATTTTCTGTTTCTTGGGGCAGCTGGGGACACGGAATGTGCACAGGCTTTAAGTGAATTTTGTGATCTCATGAGACGATTTGGCGTGCCACTGGCACCAGGCAAGACAGTGGGGCCGTCTACTTCACTCGAGTTTCTTGGAATTGAGCTCGATTCTGAAGAGGGGTGCTTCCGTTTGCCCAAGGAGAAGGTAATGAAATTTAAAGCCTCGCTCGAATTATGTATTGGCGAGACGAAAGTAACTTTGCATCAGTTGCAGCAGGCTGTGGGTCAGCTTAACTTTGCCCTTAGAGTGATACCGATGGCTCGCCCCTTTTCCCGCTCTATCGCACAAGCCATGGTGGGCCTTAGGGAAGGGCATCACCGCACAAGACTCTCGGCAGAGGTTCGCCAGGACATGCGCATATGGTTGGCATTTCTGGCGGATTTCAACGGTCGTGTCGTGTGGAACAAGCCAGCAGTTTCCTCCGAGGAACTGGGATTGTGGACCGACTCGGCAGGGAGTGTGGGTTTTGGCGCCATCTTTGGTAATCAATGGTCGGCACGAACATGGCCGGCATGGTGGCACGATAGTGGGCTCACAGGTAACATTGGGTTTCTTGAGCTGTTCCCCATTCTAGTGGCCTTAAAGACATGGCCGGAGGGGTTTCGGGATCGCACTGTGGTGTTCTGGTCGGATAATATGACCGTGGTAGAATGTGTCAATAATCAGGCAGCACGCTGCAAATTGATCTTGAGATTACTGAAAGAAATTGTCCTGCTGTGTATGAGATTAAACGTCCACTTTAGAGCAAGACACGTGCCTGGGGTACTGAACCAGGCGGCTGATGCACTCTCTCGTTCCCACATGCAGGCCTTCCGGGGCTATCTGCCCTCAGCGGACTTGGTTGCGGCACCATTTCCCGAAGTTCTCTGGTCTCTCGGTGCCCCGGATTACAAAACCTTGTGGGAGAGAGTCTAGCACCCAGGACAAGGAAGGCATATGAAGGAGCGTTCCGTTCCTATTGGGCATTTTTGGGTCCAGTTAGGGGGGAGCATTGGGGGCAGGAAGAGTATGTCCTGAAATTTCTGGTATCATTACATCAGGCAGGCCGATCAGTGGCAACAGCCAATAGGCACCGAGCCGCCATTGCGTTCATGGCACAGGCTCATGGCATTCAGGACCCCACAGCGTCCTTTCTCGTGAAGAAGGCGCTGCGCGGGTAGCAACGCCTTGAGGGTCGTAGAGGGGACGAGAGGCGCCCGATAGGGCTAGCAAGGTTGTCCCTGTTAATGTCCGTACTCCCTGCGACATGTTCATCTCAGTCAGAGACAGTGCTGTTCCGGGCCGCTTTTGCATTAGCATTCCATGGGGCTATGCGGGTAAGCGAACTGGTAGCAAGGAACAAGCAGGATACGGGGGGAGGTCTGTGTCGAAAACACATTCAGATCAAGGGTGATACGATGGTAGTCACTATAGCCAGGTGTAAAACCGATCAGGGAGCGATCGGGGACAGTGTGGTTGTTCAGCGCATGCTAGGGTCCCCCATGTGCCCAGTGAAATGCGTGGAGGATTATTTAGCGCAGAGGGCGGCATCATGGGGGGGGGGAGCTTGCTGAGACATTCCAACGCCACCCCACTGACCAGGTTTCAGTTTCAGCGGGTGTTAACAATGGCAATTGCGGCAGCGGGCTTGAACCCGGGCGATTTTGGGACCCACTCCTTCCGGATAGGGGCTGCTACAGAGGCTACAGCCAGGGGTCTGAGTGTGGAAAAAGTGAAACAGTTGGGGCGTTGGTCCTCGAATTGTTATAAAAGGTATGTGCGGCTGCACATGTTGTGAAGCTAATGTCATGCACTCACGCTTCTTGTTTTCTGTTTGATTTACAGTTTCGCGAGCAGGCTTTGCGGGGCAGACTGTGCAGTTGACCCGACACCTGGGGACCAGCGGTCAAAGATCACCGGCTGAGGGAAGAGTGGTGTGGGTCGTTGGCCACTCATACGTGAGGCGCGCCGCAGACGTATTCAAAGCAGGTGACATGATTCACATGGCTGGGGAATACGGGTACAGGGTGACCTTCCACGGAAGGGGCGGGCTCTGTATTGACCAGTTTCAAAGTTTTATGGAGGGATTGTTAGGGCGGACAAGGTCACCGCCATCTGTAATCATAGTGCATCTTGGGGGCAATGATTTGGTGACCATTGGTCGACGAGTACTTCTCGAGTTAATTTTATCCACAGTAAGTTGGTTGGCGAGAAGGGTTCCGGGGTGCACGATTGCATGGTCACACATGATTCCGCGGAAGGTGTGGCGGGGGCTATCTCTGTGTCGGCTTTAAATCAGTCGGTAAAGAAAGTTAATAACAAACTGGGTAGGTTGTTTCGTACAGGAAAGTTGCATTGTATTCCACATGGATGTATCCGGGGGGACCATATGTATCTGGAGGATGGGGTCCATTTGTCCCGGGAGGGAAATGTCTTACTCATAGGAGACTTCGTAGCTTGGTTAAAGAGTTTGTGCAGCCATGACCTTTAATAGGAGTTTTGTGGGGGGTCCGGATAGCCGGTCAACTATCCGGCCTGTGGCGGTAATGTCATGATTGGTGAGCAGTAATTGGAAGATCCCTAGAGGTGAGGCGCCACCCATTATGGATGGGAGCGCCCGGGGGGAGGCGGCCATTGGCCCCTCAAACGGGGAGGCGGTCCCCTCTAAGGATGGGGCCGCCGAAAGGGAAGGCGGTCATAGGCCCCTCCCTGGGGAGGAGGGGCTACGGGCCCCTCCTGGGAATTTCCCGGGGTCAGGACATCCGCGACGGCGGATGTGGTAAGCAGTGTGGGGTGGGAGGGGGATCTACGCTACCTTCTAGACACCTCACACGAGTCCTCGGATGACCACTAAGATGGCGTCGAGTAAATAGGGGACCCCCGCTAAGACAAGGGAAATTGGAAGTTGGCACAGAGGGACAGTCCTCTGTGCGCCCGCCCCTCACAAGTGAGGGGGGAGTTCTGGTATTAGGGATCTGACACCGGTTACCACCTTGCCGTTGGCCCGTAATATTAGGATGTACAATTTGAATTTTGAGAAATGCATTTACAGGATGTTTTAGAATCGGCTAGGAGAACCTTTGTATTAGAGATGTGTTAAGGTTAGCCAAGAAACATCGTAATGTGTAAATGAAATTGTACATGATATGAAACTGTTATTTTAATGTTTTTAATTTTGTTTCATATTTTAATAAATACGGCCGGGAGGGTAACTCCCTCCCGCCTTCCAAAAGTTCAAGAACCGTTTCCGTCTTCCCATTCTTGGGGATTGTGTTGGGAGGGGGTGACGGGTATCCCAGCCATATGGAAAGGGGCTACCACTCGGTCCCCCCGAACGTATGGTAGGGTGCCCCGATGCCCCCGGGAAACCATTTTGGGCGGGAGGCAAGTCTCGGCTGGTATGCCCGAAGCGGCGTAGCCGGGGCGCGCCTTTGGCCGCCCAAGAGGGGTTGTCCTAGACACCTACACCGTTGGCCACGCCCCGTAGGCGGATTGGAGGAGGGTCCACGCCCTCCCGAGGAAGGATAAAAGGAGCAACAAGCCAAGGAAGCATCCTCTTGTTCCTGTGCTTGGAAGCTGCACCTACTCGTTGCACGTGAGCCCGAGACGGAACAAGGAGCCAATTTTGACCCACCCACCAGCCCCTGATGACAGCGATTAGTATTGCAATAAAGTCGATTAACGAAGATATTATCTCTTTTTGCAGGTTGTTTCGAATAAAGTTGAAAATGTTGATATGACAATAAAATGGTTGCTCTTTTAGCATGTATTTAGGCGAAGTATTGCAGCAGAGTTAAAAATGTAGTGCTTAGATAAAAGTTTATACTTTGAATTGCTCAGTATAACTGTTTATTCCATCCTCATTAGGTTAAAAAATGTCGTATTTATTCTTGGTCGGGCGGTAAGGTCATGATCGGTGAGCAGTAATTGGAAGATCCCTAGAGGTGGGGCGCCACCCATTATGGATGGGAGCGCCCGGGGGGAGGCGGCCATTGGCCCCTCAGACGGGGAGGCGGTCCCCTCTAAGGATGGGGCCGCCGAAAGGGAAGGCGGTCATAGGCCCCTCCCTGGGGAGGAGGGGCTACGGGCCCCTCCTGGGAATTTCCCGGGGCCAGGACATCCGCGACGGCGGATGTGGTAAGCAGTGTGGGGTGGGAGGGGGATCTACGCTACCTTCTAGACACCTCACACGAGTCCTCGGACGACCACTAAGATGGCGTCGAGTAAATAGGGGGCCCCCGCTAAGACAAGGGAAATTGGAAGTTGGCACAGAGGGACAGTCCTCTGTGCGCCCGCCCCTCACAAGTGAGGGGGGAGTTCTGGTATTAGGGATCTGACACCGGTTACGACCTTGCCGTTGGCCCGTAATATTAGGATGTACAATTTGAATTTTGAGAAATGCATTTACAGGATGTTTTAGAATCGGCTAGGAGAACCTTTGTATTAGAGATGTGTTAAGGTTAGCCAAGAAACATCGTAATGTGTAAATGAAATTGTACACGATATGAAACTGTTATTTTAATGTTTTTAATTTTGTTTCATATTTTAATAAATACGGCCGGGAGGGTAACTCCCTCCCGCCTTCCAAAAGTTCAAGAACCGTTTCCGTCTTCCCATTCTTGGGGATTGTGTTGGGAGGGGGTGACGGGTATCCCAGCCATATGAGAGCTGTCATACACAATGACATGAGATACCCCATAGCAGCACATATTATAACATGCAAAAAATATGGGATGCACAAATCTTTTAACTTTTATGGTATGGAACATATACTCAGGGATTCACATGGCGGTAACAGAGAACTTTTGTTAAGAAGGAAGGAAGCTATGCGGATTTTACGCTTCAGATGTGTTGAAATGGGTCTCAACACAGATCACAAGCTCCAATACTTCCTGAGCGAGTGAGCGGACATATATGCTGTTGATAGTGAAACCTGTATAGGAAATAAGTGTTTCACTATGATGATATGTGTCACAGGAAAATGTAAGTGCACACAAGCTGTTGGCAAGAGACTCCTAAATGAAGATAATTATAGATGTGCCAACAATGCATTTTGACATATAATGCAATAGGTGTTTCATTTATGATGATAGGTTGATTATGTTCCGATTGAACTGCACTAGCTGATGCACACCTATGATATTAGGCGTCTTAACATTGATTGTTAACAGATTTATATGAACTTTGATATGGAACAACCATGGATCACACAATGTTAGTGGTGAATATGCAATTCGATTTCTGTACAAATGCTTATACTCATGTAAGTACTAATTGATGAAACATAGATTCAATTGGGAATAGTGAAAATATTTGGCCAGATAGTGACACATTTTACTTGCTATACAGTCAAGACACATGAGTGAGGGGTGACTATTGATGTTTCACTTAAAATATCTGGCATGTTAAAAAAATTCAGACACTTTTTAAAAGCATTGAAAACACTGATAGCGACCAGGAGGTAATACGGACTACTGACTAAAAATAGGGCTTTAGAATATGGCGACCATTCACCTGTAGTACTGATCGTAAGATAGTCCCTTGTCTATTTTCATTATCAACTGTCTTTATAGAGACAGAACGCCAGCAACCCGTGGAAATCAACAGAGCGTTAACCTAATTCAGCACACTCACTGGTAAGCAGGGGTTTCCTTTAGTGGATGTTAAAGTTGCAATTGCTTTAAACAATCATAAACTGAATTCGGGCACTAAGGAGTGTTATTTCAACTTGATATAAAGAATTTAAATTAGCCGATCTGTTGTGTAGTCCCTATAAAACCTATATTGGATCTGCAAGTTGAGTTACGATGTCAAAGTGCTGCAGCCCAGGGGAAGTCAGGAAATTAGCATAATTGAAGCAGTGTTTAAAGAAACATAAAAGAAATCTTGCTTTTCTTTCTCTGCTTTGTTTTTCTAGTTGCATCATGATAAGCAGACAGGGGAAATTTATGGCTACATGGTTATACACTCCTAATATAGATATCAAAAAATTAGAATCTCTTTGTATGTTTCTACTTTGCCTTTTTGTGTTTGCACTAGAAATCCCAATTTGTATGCTTCGTGTTTGCAAGCATTATCTCTCTTTCATATTAAGGAGCTATGCACCAAGGATTTAAGTGGTTTGTGGGAGAGGTGATGGCGTGACCATGTGCTACAAGGCATAGAGTATCCCATCCTACATTATAAGGCTATTGGAGTTCCATAACCTTATAAGGAACCCTTATAATGTACAGCAGGGGGTACTTTATCCCATATATAAAAACTGCAAATATATAATATGTGTGCTTTTAATCCTATCATGCCTGAGCCGCGGAGGGAGCCCTGGGGCTGTGCTAGCCCACCATGGAGATGCCTTAACAGCGCCACCGAGAGGGAGCAAGGGGCCACTGTTGGCAGACAAAGGACAGCTGTGTCTTGTGATGTGATGCAGCACACCCCACTGTGGATATATGGTCTATAACCTATGGTTTTTTCAGTGAATTTTTAAGGTTTTGTAAATGCTAATTCCTAACTATATATGGTCTATAACCTATGTTTTTTTCAGTGAATTTCAATGGTTTTTTAATAGTAAATATCAAAAGCTGTAAAATGTATTTTTATTTTAATTCAAAAATATATTTTATATGTTTTTAATAAAAAAAATTATGCATCTGCCAAACCCTGACCTCTTAATAGTGCACTGTGGTGGATATGATTTGGGCACTATGACTGGGGTTGGTCTTGAAATGCTTTTAAAGAATACCTTTCTTCAATTGATGACACTTTTTCCCCAAACTGCCTTGGTATATTCCAATATATGTCAAAGACAGAAATGTAAGTGGTTCAACCAATTTTTTACACAATTTGAGAAAGAACGGAAACATGTGAATAAATCTGTTTCTGCTTACATGAGAGACTATGAAATGGGTTTAATATACAACAATAACTTGCGTTACAACATTCAAGACATCTACAGAAGAGATGGTGTGCACTTCCCCGATGAAGGGAATAGAATATTCGTCCTTTATTTAAAAGTGTGCATTGGAACCTAATTGTAGGTACCTAAATTAGCCACAGAACCTAATAGCTCTTTTCAGAGCTACCCTACCTCTGATCATTAAAAACGTCTATCTTTTTCTAACTTTTTTTTTTGCACCAAAGTACGCTCCCCGGTTCGCTTACCGGTGCGCGTACCGGGCGCTCCCCCCGCAAAATTTTCCAAATTTTTTAATTTTTTATTTTTGCATATATCAGCGTCCTAATCCCCCCTCAGAAAACCTAGAGGGTCACAAAGTGTCTACCGAGTCCCCTTCAACCCATTAACATTGTTTGTCCTCCATCTTATGTGTCAATTCTACCGATACACAAAATGGAGGACTCCCGTAACGCTGCCGGTTCGCGTACCGGGGAGCGCACCGGTAAGCGCTTGATAAAAAAAGGTGGGAAAGTAATTTACAGAAAAACCACTAGAGACACTTTCATCAAATATAGAATAGCCCCTACTACATAGCAGTCCCTACCATTTACCCAAATTTGATGGAATCCCATTGAGAAAATTATGCTGTAAGCCTGACTAAATATCCTGAGGTAAATTACCTAACAAAAACACTTATGAAGTGTTACAATTGACAACCAATCAAAATACTACTTTCAAAATCTTCTATTATTTCATGACATTTGATTGGTTATGTACCTGAATATATATAAAGAAAGAGAAAGAAACACAGCCATTTTGACTACTACTTCCTGAAGTACATATCAAGTGCATTTCAACTGAGAACTTAAACTTCTTTTTGAAAGGTAAGATGTCATTTTTAAAACTGAAGTATGTTCTGCACTTTTAGTTAATTAGGAAAACATTTTCTGATAGTTATATACTATCCCTCTGTAATACTTATAGAATAAGATAGACTTCTCTGTTTTAGTTATGGATGGAGTTAAGCTTGTCTTGTATAATTAAGAATTGACTTAGACTTTATCACATACATTTTATTTTATTTCTACTTCCAGTCTGATACCATACACTGCCCAAAGATAAAATCACTGTTTAAAAAACCAAACTACCTGTCTGTACTTAAACCCAACAGTGCCCTATCTGTACTGATATATTTTTTTAAAATTCATTTTACAGCACAAAAATGGAAGGAGAAAAAAAATAACTTGGAAATTGTTGCAGAATGCAACAAAGATACAGAAAATGAATCAGAATTCTTTGATGAATCGCGGGACTTTGAACTTCTGCAATGTGTAGAATCTGTGGATTACCTAATTGAAAATGAGAAAAATTCTGACAAAGAATTATCAGAAGTTCTTTTTAATTTTGAAAACAAATCAGAAAATTAAATTTATATATAATAATTCAAAAATTGTTTGAGACAATATTCATTTTTATATGTATTTTTTAAACTAGTAGCAAATTGATTATAATGTAAAATTAGACTTTAAATATACTGTGCAACTTTTTTGTGTTACATAGTAAGTTTGCTCATAGTTACTTCCTTTCTTCCACTATATTATCTCCAATGTGTATTTAACATCTCTTTATCATCTCCTGCCTCCATGGTGTTTCTGCTTTCCTGACAGACTACGCTATGAATTCCATATACCACTATAACTTCTGAAACAACATGCAAGATATCTACAAAGGAAACAATGTATTTTTATTTTTAGACTCTGCATTGGTACCTACATGTTGGTACTTAAATAAAAAAATAAACAAAATAAACAAAAAGAACAATCAATAAACATACAATATTTGAACATTCTTTCATCCTATTTTCCCAATATTACGATTCCCGGACCGCTTCCCGGTGCGCGTACCGAGCGCTCCCCCCGCAAAAAAAACGATATAAATTTTTTTTTTCCCCGCGAGGCCCTTTTAAAGCCCCCTCATCAAATCTAGGGGGCCAGGGGGGGTCTACCCTGCCCCCTTATGGTCATTTCCCCCTTTGTTTTTGCCACATCTTGTGTCTCGATCCTACCGAGACACAAGATGGCGGCCGCTCCGGACTGTTTAGAATGTTCACAGTCACCGGGGAGCCAATCCGCTTCTCCTAGCGAAGTTCCGTTACGCGTAAGGTACGCGAACCGGGGCGCTAACCGGGACGCTGTCACAGATATATCTGTTTTTTAAAACGTTAATTTCCCAAAATCCACTGGAGCACATATATTGAGACATAGCAAAGGCACGTCGGGCAAACCATATCTACAATTTTGCCAAGTTTCGTGTAAATCCATTCAGCCGTTCAAGCTAAAAGTGAGTCCAACCACCCTATGGAAAAATGAATGGGAAAAACGCGTTTTGGGACCCCCCTTTTTTCTCGGCCCCCCCTTGACGAAAACCCCCAAAATTTTCATGAGCTGCTCAGAAACAGAATGTTCCATTTTCCAGCAAATTTCAGCCAATTCCGTCCACAAACGCCAACATTAATCGACATAGAATTTTTAGAAATCCCATAGGAAAAAAATCCTAACTATATATACCTAACACAATCGAAATCAAACCTTCTGACAAAGGGGGGAACATTGTGATTTTCAATAAAGAGCAATACAAACTAGAAGCTTTGAAACAACTACAAGATAAAGACTGCTATGAGATAATTAACAAAAAGGATTTTGAGAAATGCACCCCGGATTACCATATACTGTTGAAGGGGTGGTTGGGCGAAGGAATGCTCAGCAAAAGTGAATATGAGTATTTATATTGCGAACATCCAATTATCCCAACTTTTTACCATCTGCCCAAGGTGCATAAAGACATCAAGAATCCATCGGGGAGACCTATTGTCTCGTCAATAGGCAGTCTCATGGAACCCACTTCTAGATTCATTGACAATTACTTATCCCCTTTTGTGAAAGATCTACCTTCTTTTGTGAGGGATACCCAAGACTTCCTGAGGCTTATTGACGGCATCGAATGGGAAACGGATATGCTCCTTATTACCTTAGATGTCGCCAATTTGTATACCTGTATTGGACACCAAGAGGGACTCTCAGCGATTGATTGGTTTCTTGGGAAGAAAAACATACAATATCACCAACACAACCGTATGCTTCTCAAAATGACTGAGTTCTGTCTCTATAACAATATCTTTCTGTTCGCAGGGGCGTTGTATCGCCAAATCAGGGGGACCGCCATGGGCATGTGCTTCACCCCCAGCTACGCGAACCTTTTCGTGGGCTGGTGGGAGAAGCACGTGGCCTGGGGGGGGGGGACCAATGAAAAATGGTTGGATCACATAATGATCTGGACAAGATATATTGACGACTTGTTTGTCGTCTGGCGGGGCGACAGATCCTCGGCGGAGGAATATGTGGCAACGCTAAACGACAACAGTCTGAATCTACGATTTACCAACACAATCAGTGACAGATCAGTTCACTATCTTGATTTGGAGGTCTTTGTAGCAGGGGGCTCTATACAAACAAAACTCTACCGCAAGCCAACGGCAGGGAATGCCGTGCTTCATGCAGCAAGTCACCATTCCCAGAAGCATGATAAGGAACATTCTGTTCGGGGAAGTGCTCCGCCTGAAAAGGAATTGTTCAGAGCATAATGACTTCTTACAGGCTCAAAATGCAGCGGTTTCCAGATTTCTGGAGAGAGGTTACTCCAAAACACCACTAGTTGAGGCCTCTAAGAGAGTTGAGCTCACAGATAGACAGGACCTCCTACAGAACAAAAATACAAAGAAGATAACAGAGTCCATGACAGTGACAAGAATGATCACAACCTACAATATGAGATCAAATGAAGTGGTCCAAATTTTCAATAACAACTGGCATATCCTTAAAACAGATATTGTCTTGAAAAATATAATGCCCCCAAAACCTGCAATAACTTATAGACGCTGCCAGTCCCTTGGTGACCATCTGACAAGGAGTCACTACAAGGATCCCCCAAAGTCATCTATATCTAAATCTGTTCAGGGTTTCTACCCTTGCATGCATTGTAAAGCATGGAAGTACAGTCAGAAGAAAATCAGATATGACGGTAGACCCAATGACCCACGGCCTATCAGAACCATCAACAAACTTCTGAACTGCAATTCAGAATTTGTAATACATTGTTTGGTTTGCCCATGCTCAAAAAGATACATCGGGAGCACCATCAACCCGGCAAAAAAGCGTATCTTAGAGCATATGCGTGCCATCACTAATAAAGTCAAGAATTACCCAGTGGCACGCCATTTCGAAACCCACCATAACAGCAACAGGGATTTATTATCCTTCTTTCTCATTGACCAACTAGAGAGACAAGAAAGGGGTGGAGACAAGGTTAGAGCATTAAGGGCCATGGAATCAAAATACATCATCGACCTCCAGACAATGAAACCCGTTGGGCTGAACAATGATGAAGAACTTTGGGTGCACTTAGATTAGTCAATTAGAAAGGGACAGAATACAAAAGAATAACGGACAGTGTAACATAAGGGCCATAAGAATAAGAATCCGAACAGAACTATAATATAGGTCAAATAACATCATCTGCACATCTCCCCACTTCACCCCCAATATACCAGGCAACATAACATAACAGGGAGATTCTGGCCCATTCAGTGCAAGATAGTGAAACAAAAAACACTTGCCCATACAGGGCGGTATAATATATGCTTATTTGCACAATAACAAATGTGAAAGGCTATAGATACACACGGTGTGATATAACGTTGTTCACATACAACAAGAAAAGTAGCGCCAAGTTAGATTCTCTAACATCTAGTTGAGAGATATAATGTATATAAATATGAAATTTTTATACAAAACTAACTTTGTGGTATTTCCAAACATGCACTTTTTTATCAATTACCGTGATGTTGAATTCCTGTTTGAATTGTCCTTGATAATTAAGAAGTGTTTTAATAAGCAATGTAATATACAATGAATTGTATTGGGCACACCCATTGTTTTTAATCGCACGAGCACTTTATGAATGCCATAGATTTATTTGTAAAGAATTTGAGGATGCATATGTAAACGAATGTACATTGCAAGATGTCTGCAAAAAAACATCATGGCACTTTAGTCCTCTCTCCATGTTGATAGAGGGGTGGAGATAAAATGGCGTTCTTTGTTACGCACTTTTGACACTGACGAAGCCTTTACGGCGAAACACGTTTGTCATCTTGGGGGCAGGGGTATCTGCCAATAAATCGTTTCCAGTATCTAAAGCTTGGCGTGCCGTCTACTTTCTTTCAAACAGAAAAGCAAGTGTTTGTCGAAGGTATATATATATATATATATATATATATATATATATATATATATATATATATATATATATATATATATATATATATATATATATATATATATATATATATTCACTTAAAAAACTATAGGTTTCAGGCCTTATATAGTTAGGAATTAGCATTTAAAAAACCATTGAAATTGCTCCTATATAGTTAGTTGTACTAATTATATTTCGCGCACCCGCAATCCACTGCTGATGATGTCACATATTACATCATTCATGACATGGTCAGTGACATCAGTGATGACATCACTGATTACATCACTGATGACATCACTGATGACATCACATTTGACATCACTGATGACATCATCCAGTGACTGCGTGTTACTGTAAAGTTTAAATATGTTTTACATATTGAAGAATGAGTGGATGTATAATTGTCTGGATGAAGGATTTAGTAGGTGCGTGACTGACTGTATGAGTGAGTGATTAAATGTGTCTTACTAAATGCATGGGTTAGTGACTAAACTGTCTGAATGTGTGCATCAGTATGTCTGTTGTTGTGTAAGCTGCTGCATGTGTTGATCAGTAGCTATATGAGTGGCTATATGGGTTATTGATTGATTGCCCAAGTATTTGAATGGGAGATTGAGTGTGTGTGTGTGGGTGGCTGGGAGGTGTGTGACTCTGTGCATAGATGTGTGAGCAGTTGATTCACTAGGTGTATGAGTTCTAGAGTGCATGTGGAAACAGCTATATGGGCGGTTGACTGTGTGCATGGGTGTGTTGGTGAGTGAATGGATATCTCAGTGCTACATGTTCAAGTAAGTACATATGTAAAACACAGTGCATGTGAGAGTTGGCATATATAAATGACTATACATGAGAGCCAGTGAATGTGTGAGTGGCTGTATGGATCATTGTGTACTTGTATCAGTGATTATATAAGAGAGTAAGTGTGTGTTAGTATATGTTTGAATAAGTAAGGTGTTGTGTGTATAACTGTATAGTTGAGGAAATGGAAGTGTGATTGATTCTTTGCATGACTGACTAGGTGTGTGAGTAACTCCATGGATGAGTGGCAGTGTGTGAGTGTCTGTATAGGTGTATGAGTGCATATGATAGTGTTGTATTGATGAGTGACTGTATGTATGAGTGATTCTATGGGTGAATGAGTGAATGTGTGTGTAGACCTAGGAATCAGTGAGTGCGTATGTAGTAACTGGTATTGGTGTGTCTATGGTTTCAAGAATGGTAGTCTGTATTTAACACTGGGTGTATCAAAGATTATATTAGAGTGTGAGGAGGTGCATCGTATTATCACATGAATGATATCATCAGTGATGTGATCAGTGATGTCAAATGAGATGTCATCAGTGATGTCATTTGAGATGTCATCAGTGATGTCATCAGTGATGTCACTGACCATGTCATGAATGATGTAATATGTGACATCATCAGCAGTGGATTGCAAGTGCGCGAAACTAACTATATAGGAGCAATTTCAATGTTTTTTTAAATGCTAATTCCTAACTAAATAAGGCCTGAAACCTATGTTTTTTTAAGTGAATTTGCAAGGTTTTTTAAATGCTAATTCCTAACTATATAAGGCCTGAAACCTATGGTTTTTTAAGTGAATTTGCAAGGTTTTTTAAATGCTAATTCCTAACTATGTAAGGCTTGAAACCTATGGTTATTTCAGTGAATTTGCAAGATTTTTAAATGCCAAATACTAACTATATCAGGCGTGAAACCTATATTTTTTTTTCAATAAATTTCAAATTTGTAAATGCTAATTCTATTAGCGGATAACGTTTATATATGTTATTATCCTTCTGGGACCACCTGAGCAGCCATCTTGTGTCTCAGGAGAAGTGAGGCACAAGAGAGCACAAAACAAGAGCGGAAAACGCAAAAAGGGGACAGGGTTGAGACCCCCTGACCCCCTAGCCCTCCTCAGGGGGTCCCAGAAGGACCACCAAGTGCAAAAAAATATATATATATTTTTTTAAATCGAGGGGTACGCGCACGGTTTTGAATTTTTGTTTTTTCTTTTGCCCTTCTTTTGCCCTTGGGGGTCCTTTTGGGGCCCCCTGAGAAGGGCTAGAGGGTTGGGGGTCTCTACCCTGCCCCCTTTTTGTGTTTTCCACTCTTGTTTTGGGCTCTCTTGTGCCTCAGTTCTCCTAAAAAACAAGATGGTGGCCAACACTTCCTGGTTTGGACAGTTTGGAATGTTGACAGTCGACTGCCAGCCATTCAGAAACTCGCTCGCGCACGTAAGGCTACAACAACTACTGGAGGGATTTTCACCAAATATAGAAAAGGCACTACTGCATACCTGTCCCTACCATTTTGCCAAGTTTGGTGTAATTCCGTTCAGCCGTTCGGGCTGTAGCCGTGTCTAAAGGTCCCATAGAAAATGCCAATTGAAACATTTCAAATTCAATTTTCTCAAGAACTACTGGAGGGATTTACACCAAACATACAAAGGGCACTGCTGCATACCAGTCCCTGTAATTCCGTTCAGCCGTTCGAGCTGTAGCCTTGTCAGAATGTCCTCATGGAAATTAACATGGGGAAAACATGTTTTGGGACCCCCCTTTTTTCTCGGCCCCCGCTTGATGAATCCACCCGAAACTTTCAGGGAAGGAGCGGAGCACAGCAAGGCAAATTTAAGGACAATTACAGGCAGATCCCTCAATCGGCGCCAAAGTTATTCCCAATAGAATGTTCGGAATTTCCTATGGTCACTAGGTCATAACTATATATCGCCAGTAGGTAATATATATATATATATATATATATATATATATATATATATATATATATATATATATATACACACAACTCGCACTCATCCCACACGGACCTGCATACCCACGTAGCCACCAGGTACCACCGGTCCAGAAAACGAAAGTTGACCCAGGCTGAGGTGAATAAATATTTATTTAAATTCAAAAATCTCCACCAGCATAACGTTTCGGCCTTCTCAGAGGCCTTGATCACATGACGTTAAGGGAGGGACACAAACTTTTTAAAGTGCAAGTGCAACGAATAGTGTGACATGATTTGTGGTTTCAAATGCAAAGTAATAGACATAATAAACAGTTTTTGTGTCAATACATGAGCAGTATTCACAATAGAAAAAACACACCGACATTACATTAAGGGAATAATTGATTTCATAATCATTAAAATCATTCATCAAAACCCTTAAAAAGTTGGCGGAAACAAAAATGGTGATCATAAGACAAAAACAGTACTGTACAATATCACAAACTCTATAACAAAGTTTCACTGTGTTTCCGCTATTTAATGAATGTCATGGTGATGCCTATGTAAAAACAATAGGGATAAAACCCGAGTGGGTAAAGTTGCATGCTCATATCTATTTTGTACTAGACACAAGACTATGAACTATTTAGACTCTTATAGTAACCAAGGGGCTTAAATCCCCGCTTTCCCACCAACTCATGTGAATAAAATAAAATAAAACAAGAGAAGAAGGTGTAAGTGTGAAAAGTGTAAATACATGAACTTAGAGTGTTATAATAAAAAACCCCTATGATGGTTAACCTGGGGTACACTTTCATGATTTAATGCACTAATCTTAACAACCACGGGTCAAATGCAACAATTAGCCAGCTGGAATTTCAGTTAATTAGAACGGCTTAACTATGCCTATGCTGATCGCTGGGAGCCTTATAAACAGGGTCCTGTCATGGAACAACCACGGCTTTTAAGCAGGGTACAGTTCGATTGTGCACTTGCCGCTGATAATGTGGCAACCTGATAGAGGGCACTTCAAGGCAAAATCGTGATTATAGATGTGTATGAAAATCAACACTGGTGTTAAGACCCATGGGAGACATGGTATCCAGATCAAGGATATATTTAGTTTCTAGGGCCCGCAACCTTGCCTCCCAGTTACCACCTCTGCGTAAGGGGGGAATCGCGTCAATGGCAAAATATTTTAGAAGGTGACTTTGTTTGCCATGATGTACCTTAAAATGACGCGCCACTGGGTAAGAAGGGTCCTCAGTGTTAATTGCCCTGATGTGCTGGAGTATCCTTTTGTGCACCTGCAACTTGGAGCTACCCACATATTGCAGGGCACACGGACACTCCAGCACATAAACTGCATACTCCGTTTTGCACGTGAGTTGGTTAGTGAACAGACGGGAAATCTAAGAGAAAGGAGTCAGGTATTGGGTTTTGTTAATGCCATGTTGACAGGCTTTGCAAGAGGAACATTTTTTAAAACCCTTGATTGCTTTGAACCAAGGGGTAACTGTAACCACCTCAGGGCTGGATTTGACCAATGCTTCCCTTAGTAAAAATTGCCTTTTGTAAGAGATATTAGGTTTTGCTGGCATAAGGTGGCCTATGATTGGGTCATTGTTGACAAGATTCCAGTTTTTCGACACGATCTGACGCAATGCCTGGAATTGCTGATTAAATGTCAATACCAGTCTGACTGGTTGATTGGTATTATCAGTCTCCTGTATTACGCCCTTCCGTGGTTGTAAGGCAACCTCCCTTGGAATAGCATTGACCTTTCTGATCACAGAATCTATTATTGTCAAAGAATAACCCCTGGCTAAAAAACGTGCCTTGCTGTCATCCTGAGCCTGTCTACACTATTCCTCCATGCTGCAAATGGGTCTGATTCGCAGCATCTCCCCAAAGGGGATGCTGCGGATCAGGTGTGCCGGATGATGACTTCACGTGTGGAGAACAGTGTTGCCAGCAGTGGGTTTACGAAACAGTGTAGTTTGTAGTTTGTTATTGCTGACTAGGACCCGAACATCTAGGAAACACACGCTCTCCTGACTCATATGATGGGTAAATTCCAGGTTAAATGTGTTGATATTAAGCTGCATGATGAAATCTAAGGCCTCCTGTTCGGTACCACGCCAAATTAAAAAGATATCATCAATGTAGCGATACCATTGAACTATCTGCTCTGCCACGACCAGATGGTGCGACCCCATGAGGACCTGTCTGTCCCAGTAGCCCATATGCAAACATGCATAACTAGGAGAGAAACAGGCCCCCAGACCCCTGATCTGCTGGAAACATTGGCTGTTGAACTGAAAATAGTTTTTATTCAAGCAGAAGGAGGTCATCATCATCAACATCCTGTTGTGCTCAACAAACTGAATCGATCTATTGTCCAAGAAATATTGTGTAGCCCTTAACCCGTCACAATGTCTGATACTGGTATATAACGATATACATCGAGTGTAATTAACCAGTACCCAGGTTGCCATTCTACAGATTCCAATTTTCTTAAGAAATCGTTAGAGTCTTGTACATATGATGGCAGAGCAGTAACAAAGTCTTGGAGAAAAAAGTCAATATATTTTGTGACATTCTCCAACAGACCATCCCTGGCAGAAATGATGGGTCTGCCTGGTGGCTTGTGGGAGTCCTTGTGAATTTTGGGGATTAGGTAGAATACCGGCATAACTGGAAAGTCTTTTTTCAGAAACTTGAACTCGTCAAGACTCAAGAGGCCCGCACTTTTCCAGCTCACTAACAGGCTCCCCAATTCATTCTGAGCCTGTCTTATGTCAGTGAGTTCACAACGTTTGTAACAGGATGCATCATGAAGTTGTAAATATGCCTCTTCTAGATACAAGGTTCGTGGCCACAGCACGACATTGCCCCCTTTGTCGGCCTGGCGTACAATGATTGAATTATCAGCTTGTATCTTCCTGACCAAGTTAATGTATTGGTTATTGTGAATGCTGTTTTTACGTTTTATTTTCAAGGTGGAAACGTGTAGCTGCTTAATCCCTGCAATGGTAAGGTCGTGGAAAATGTCAAGATTGTCATGTAACGTCAATGGTGAAAATGTTGACTTTGGTTTAAATTTTGTCAATCCAGGTGCATTGTACACAACAGGTTCATCTTGTGACGCTGTGAGTGCCCCTTCGTCTCGTAAGGCAGTTAGATCCTGGAGTAATCCCGCATCCCTGGCCACTGATCCCAAAGTTGATGGACCCCGTGGAATAGACCGTGGATTAGTCAGGAAACGGTTATTCAAAAAATGTTTTTTGAGCTTGAGCTTACGAATGAACTTGAATAGCTCTATTCTTGTTTGTGCGTAGTTAAAGTTATTTGCTGGACAATAAGAAAGACCTAATGATAAAATCCCGACATCAGATTCGTTAAGCACAGTGGGGGTAAGATTGATCACTGCTGGACCCCCCCAACTTATGAGCTTTCTCCGTATCCGCGCCAATTACTTCTTTTTGTTCCATCTTTTCTTCGGGAAATATTTCTTCTTTGTTTGCTCGCCTCCGGCTTGCTTTGCGTCGTTGCCACCGCTTGCGGTTGCGCTCTTGTTGACCTGTGGGTTTAGAATTCTCGGACGGAGTGTGGCTCGCCGATCTTGCAGAAGACAGTTTACCTCCTGTCCCAGCGAGAACTTGGTAAACCCCAACTTCGGGTTTGTTTTGCCACATTCCGTGTCCGACCCACTTTACGGAGCCGAACTGAATTCAGATGCTGAAGAAAGCAGACTTATGGCCGATGTTCCTGCTGCCGCTACCGAAGATGTGCTTGCCTTGCCACCGGTATTTGCCGCTTTGATGGCATCATATTTTTTTGCGAACGTGAATACACGGCCGTGTTGGTAATCAGCTTTGTCCCGTTGAAATTTGAACGTTTTACGTTTTTTTATTATGTCTTCCTCTTTGAGCAACCTGGCAGTCATGTCCTCTCTTAGCTTTTTAGACTCTGCTTCAGATCCTTATCCCAACTCAAGGATTTCAATATTGAGGGCATCTATCTGCTGTTGTAGGAGTGCGCGATCACTTTCTGCGTACTTCACTAGGATGGTTACTAGCTTTCGTGATGAATCCAAAGTACATTGCGCCCGCTCATCAAGCATATTGGGATCAGGTTGTTCATATGATGGCGCCAGCATAATACGCAAGCCCCTGGGAATGCGCCCCACCTCCAGGTATCTGCTCAGAGAGCAGTGCTTCCACCATTTAGATTGTTCTCGTCTCATCGTTTTCTCAAGTTTTTTAAAAGTGTCTTTAAGGCTATTGCTCGTTTGTTGCTCTGAAACAGATTGGCCCGTGGTTGTCGCCTCCCCCATCGGGGAGTCCTCAAACATGTCAAGAGCCGCCTCCTCTCTGCCCCTTAACGCATTGACTGACATGGCGATTGAATAATATGCAGAAATGCTTGCTCACCCCCGCCAGACGGCCGAAGAACCAAATTGGCGTCATTCGTCTGTGAAGCTCAACTCCTTCACCGGACTCTCCAAGTACGCCCCGCACTGACACCTCAGCGAGCACCAGACCAAAGTCGGGACGTCCATCACTCGGTGCTCATTTTTCGGCTATGTAGGGTTGAATTACGCGGTCCAGGGGCTGGCGCAGCTACTCCTCACCATAGTTTCTTTGTCTTCCGGAGCACCGTCAACCTGAAGACTGTAGAAGCCAGGAACGGTCATGTAGACACAACTCACACTCGTCCCACACGGATCAGCGTACCCACGTAGCCACCAGGTACCACCGGTCCAGAAAACGAAAGTTGACCCAGGCTGAGGTGAATAAATATTTATTTTAATTCAAAAATCGCCACCAGCATAACGTTTCGGCCTTTTCAGGGGCCTTGATCACATGACGTTAAGCGAGGCACACAAAACTTTGAAGTTCAAGTGCAACGAATAGTGAGACATGATTGGTGGTTTCAAATGCAAAGTAATATATATATATATATATATATATATATATATATATATATATATATCCATACTAATATTATAAGGAGAGATCCCAAACCTTCGAGGCGGGTAATCTCAGTAACCACAGCACCAATCACAACACCCAATACAGCGTTGGAAAGGGCAGTTGCAGCAGAAGGACATAGGTTATGCAGACGGCCACCATATACATTTAAATGGTAAAAGAACTGTGCCAGCAAAGTAGTCCCTTGTGGGCGTGTCTGCTTTCTGCTCTGGGCATGTGCTGGGGGCTTGACAAATGCTGGGGGCGTGTGGTACGTTCTGCCCTTCATGCCATGTGAGTTGTAATTGCGCCGCATCAAGGGGCACGCTGGGGGCTGACACGCTGGGTCTGTGACAAACGGTGTGGGCGTGTGTCCGCGATGTGTGCATGTGTCCACCCTTAATGCCATGTGAAGAGGCAATTACGCAATTGCGCCGCATCAAGGGGCACGCTGGGGGCATGACAAGCGCTGAGGGCGTGTGCTATGTTCCGCACTTCATGCCATCTGGGTCGTACATTAATCAGATCGTCTGCTGTGGCCGTGTGCGTCACAAAGGCGTTCACCTCGAAGCGTGGTAAGTAACCATTTGCAAGACTCCCTTGGGGGACTGCCCGTTGTCTCACACATACTGGGGGTGCCGAATGCAGTGTGTCCCTTGACCTGGGTCCAATCGCAGTGTGTGGCTTGGCCTGGGTGCATCTAAAAAGCACTCGGGCCGAAGAGCATTGGTGTGGGTCATAAAAAAATAAGAACAGTGGGAAACAATCATTCAAGACTCACACAATTCTAATTGTTAGACGGTCGCCGCTGGCCCTCAAGCGGGGGCACACGCGACTGAGTGTGTCTGCGGGGATAATTACTGCAGCCTCTCATGCGCGCTGTTACTGAACTATCACATTAAACCAAATTACACGCGCCTGCTAACATCAGCCAGGGCGGTAGCCGGGCTCAGGCGGCGGATCACTACACTAATTACATGCGCCTGCTAAGATGAACCAGGGCTGCAGCTGGGCCTCAAGCGGGGGGACACGCGCCTGATAACATGAACCAGGACTGCAGCTGGGCCTCAAGCGGGGGAACACGCGAATGACCGTATCTGAATACACACATTACGCACACAATTCTAATTGTTAGACGGTCGCCGCTGGCCCTCAAGCGGGGGCACACGCGACTGAGTGTGTCTGCGGGGATAATTACTGCAGCCTCTCATGCGCGCTGTTACTGAACTATCACATTAAACCAAATTACACGCGCCTGCTAACATCAGCCAGGGCGGTAGCCGGGCTCAGGCGGCGGATCACTACACTAATTACATGCGCCTGCTAACATGAACCAGGGCTGCAGCTGGGCCTCAAGCGGGGGGACACGCGCCTGATAACATGAACCAGGACTGCAGCTGGGCCTCAAGCGGGGGAACACGCGAATGACCGTATCTGAATACACACATTACGCACATTCTATTTCATACCCGGACAACGTCTGGACAGGCTGCTAGTATATATATATATGTATATATATATTCATATATATATTACCTACTGGCGATAGCCAGTAGGTATATATAGTTAGGATTTTTTCTCTATGGAACTTTTGAAAATTCTATGCCTAATAACTTTGGCGTTTGTGGACGGAATTGGCTGAAATTTTCAGGAAAATGGCACATTTTGTTTCTGAGCAGCTCCTGGAAATTTGGGGGGGGTTCGTCAAGGGGGGGCTGAGAAAAAAGGGGGGTCCCAAAACACGTTTTTCCCATGTTAATTTCCATAGGGCGGTTGGCCTCACTTTTAGCCCGAACGGCTGAATGGATTTCCACGAAACTTGGCAAAATTGTAGGGACTGTTAGCCCGATGTGCCTTTGCTAGGTCTCAATATATGTGCTTCAGTGGATTTTGAGAAATTAACGTTTAAAACAAGATATATATCTGTAACAGCGCTCCGGGCAGCGCTCCGGTTCGCGAACTTTTCGCGTATCGGAACTTTGCGAAGCGAAGCTGATTGGCTCTCCGGTGTCTGTCAACATTCTAAACAGTCCGGAGCGGCCGCCATCTTGTCTCTCGGTAGGATCGAGAGACAAGAGGAGGCCAAAACAAAGGGGGAAATGAAGGAAAGGGGGCAAGGTAGACCCCTTCTGACCCCCTAGGATTGATGAGGGGGATATTATAGAGCCACGCCGGGCCCCAAAAAAAAAAAAAAATTCCGATTTTTTTCGCCGTAGAGACGCGTCTTGGTTCGCGAACCGGGCAGCTAACCGGGCAGCTAACCGGGAAGCTAACCGGCAGAGTAACCCAAAAAAAAAAAAAAAAAATCCGATTTTTTCGCCGTAGAGACGCGTCTTTGTACGCGAACCGGGCAGCTAACCGGGCAGCTAACCGGGAAGCTAACCGGCAGTGTAACGGGAGTCTGAGGAGTAGCTGATTGGCTGTCAATATTGTAAACAGTCCGGAGCGGCCGCCATCTTGTCTCTCGGTAGGATCGAGAGACAAGAGGAGGCCAAAACAAAGGGGGAAATGAAGGAAAGAGGGCAAGGTAGACTCCTTCTGACCCCCTAGGATTGATGAGGGGGATATTATAAAGCCACGCGGGGCCAAAAAAAAACCCCCAAAAAAATCCGATTTTTTCGCCGTAGAGACGCGTCTTGGTACGCGAACTGGGCAGCTAACCGGGCAGCTAACCGGGAAGCTAACCGGCAGTGTAACGGGAGTCTGAGGAGAAGCTGATTGGCTGTTATCATTGTAAACAGTCTGGAGCGGCCGCCATCTTGTCTCTCTGTGGGATCGAGAGACAAGAGGTGGAAAAAAAAAGGTGTAAATGAATGAAAGGGGTAAGGCAGACCCCTCCTGAACCCCTAGGATTGATGAGGGGGCTATTAAAGTTCCCTGGGGGGTGAAAAAAAAAAATAATTGCGATTTTTCGCGGTAAAGGTGCTTCCTGGTACGTTAACCAGGCAGCTAACCGGCAGCGTAACGGGAGTCCGACATATTGTGTTTTTTGAACGTTTGTGATATGTGCACGTGTGGATTTTGTCTAATTAAGGTTAAAAAAATATATATATATCTTTAAGCGTGTTCTGGCGCGCTTACGTTTTGGGTTTGGTTTGCGCTGCAGAGACGATACGTCACGGTTATGCGATGCATCATGAGGCGTCTCACGGGCTACGTGATACGTCACTTAATAAAGAATATATTTTACAGCTATAGATATTAGCTTTTAAAAAACCAATGAAATTCACAGAAAAAACCATAGGTTATAGACCATATATAGTTAGGAATTTGCATTTACAAAACCTTGAAAATTCACTGAAAAAACCATAGGTTATAGACCATATATAGTTAGGGATTAGCATTTAAAAAACCTTATTTTATTTGCACAAAACCATTGAAATTCCATATATAGTTAGTTGCACTAACTATATATCGCGGACCCGCAATCCACTGCTAATGATGTCACATATTACATCATTCATGACATGGTCAGTGACATCACTGATGACATCACTGATGACATCTCAAATGACATCACTGATGACAACACCCAGTGACTGTATGTTTCTGTAAAGTTAAAATATGTCTTACATATTGAAGAATGAGTGGATGTATAAGTGTCTGGATGAAGGATTTAGTAGGTGCATGACTGACTGTATGAGAGAATGATTAAATGTGTCTCACTGAGTGCATGGGTTAGTGATTAAAGTGTCTTAATTTGGCAATCATTATTTATGTTCTTCTGTAAACTGCTGCATGTTTAAATCAGTAGCTATATCAGTAACTATATGGGTTATTGAATGGTTGCCCAAGTATTTGTATGGGAGACTGAGTATGTGTGTGGGTGGCTGGGAGGTGTATAACTCTGTGCATAGATGTGTGAGCAGTTGATTCCCTAGGTGTATGGGTTCAAAAGTGCATGTAGAAACAGCTGTATGGACAGTTGACTGTGTGCATGAGTATATTGGTGAGTGAATGGATATCTCAGTTCTACATGTCAAAGTAAGTACATATGTAAAACACACTCCATGTGAGAGTTGACATATATAAATAACTGAACATAAGAGCCAGTGAATGTGAGAGTGGCTGTATGAATCATTGTGAACTTGTATCAAGGATTGTATACGAGAGTAAATATGTGTTAGTATATGTTTGAATAAGTAAGGTGTGTATAACTGTATAGTTAAGGAAATGGAGATGTGATTGATTCTTTGCATGACTGACTAGGTGTGTGAGTAACTCCATGGATGTGTGACAGTCTGTGAATGCCTGTTTACACTGAGTGTATCTAAGGTTATATTAGAGTCTGAAGATGTATTATCACATAAATGATATCATCAGTGATGTAATCAGTAATGTCAAATGAGATGTCAGTGATGTCATCAGTGATGTCATTTGAGATGTCATCAGTGATGTCATCAGTGATGTCATTTGAGATGTCATCAGTGATGTCATCAGTGATGTCACTGACCATGTCATGAATGATGTAATATGTGACATCATTAGCAGTGGATTGCGGGTCCGCGATATATAGTTAGTGCAACTAACTATATATGGAATTTCAATGGTTTTGTGCAAATAAAATAAGGTTTTTTAAATGCTAATCCCTAACTATATATGGTCTATAACCTATGGTTTTTTCAGTGAATATATATATATATATATATATATTCAACACACCTCCTCGATTAAGGAATTAAGTACGCACTCACAAAGTTGTTCGTTTCCCAAAGTTTTATTCGCAGTTATTTCCAGCATACAAGCAAATAATTGCAACGCGTTTCGCTACAAACGTGTAGCTTGCTCACGGTTAATGCTATGAACAATTCTGAGCCCCTCCTATTTCTACGGAGGTCCCGCCAATCATTCTAATATCATTGCATCACTTCCTGTTACCAATACCAGAAGCAACTTGGGAAATGTAGTTTTTACACACCATTTGGCCAATCCCTATCAGTTGACAAATCTGGCATCATTTAGTCAATATTATTCTATCTTTTACCCCAAGGACATCGTTTGCTTTTAATAACATATTACCATAATTTTCCGCCACTTGGTGACGTTTGTCCGTTTTAAATTTTAAATAATTTTATTTAGTTTTAAAACACTTTTTGCCCTCCAGTGGGCCTTGGTATTTTTTCTAAATATTAAATTCAATCCTCACTTTTTGGCAAATTTCAATATGTAATTAATTTTTACAATTGTGGTTTTAACCTAGTTCATTATATTTCTGTCACTTACAAGTGGCGGAAAATGATTCGTAGCAGGTATGGGTCATGGGTCGGCAGGCGGGAGGGAGCAAGGGAGATAGCATCTGGCGCACAGTTGGGGTACCAGAAGCATAATGAGGAAGTACACTGATGGTCCTGGACCACACGCCATTGTTTCAGCTAAATGTTTGTTATCTCATTCTAGCGCCCCCTCCATCCTCACACACAGAGGACTAACCGCACCGATTCTTGCACACGTTGCACCCCACGTCCACTTACGCTACCACACGATAAGTAAGTATATGGAAGGTGGGATCCCGGAACGTGTGCAACAACAGGGGACTTAGAGATCCTCCCTAGGTGAACAACACTGTGAATCCATTCCGCTCATCCAAATATTTTCTCCTCAGATTGGTGTTCTGTGTGACGGCAGAAGTCAGCATGGGCAGCCAGTGCCCCCCCCCCCCACTTTCCCAGAGGCATCCCAGATGGAGGACTCGATGTCGGGCACTTCACAAGATGCGCAATGGGCGAGTTTTCTCGTGATGGCCAAGGTTAATGGCCTTTTTAGAAAACAATGGTCCTAAGTACACAATTATATTTGGAAAACATTCTATATAGACCTTGTTGGGTACTATATGTATTCAATGCCCAGCCGGACAGACAATTTTTATTGTGACAATGTTTTAAAAATAGTAAGGAATATACAAAGAAACATTACAACGGGATGCAACCCTGCACCCGACACAAGGAGGGAAGTGAGGGAAAACGGAATACCAAATAAGCAGTTAAACAAAAGAAGTTACAGGCAAAAACTAAGAGCTGTGGTAGCTTGCATTCAACATTCAATAAAACAAGCTTAACCAAATAGTAACCGCAGTAATTACACAATTGGACCAAAGTGGTACTATTTTGAAATGTCGACGACGTTTCGATCCCAAGCTCATTAATTAGAGGGATCATCATCAGGACTAGAAAATAACAATTGCCTGGTGTATACCAATAACGCCTGTTGGGATAAAAAAACAGGGAAACAAAGGACAGTGACCTGTCAGCATCACTGGAATAGTAAAGTTTACAGCATGTCAACAACTGTTTTTACATGAGTGAACATATCAGGTGATTTCAGGCGAGCAAGTGAAACATAGGAACAGCTAATGTTTATCCGTAAGTGATGTGAAAAGAGAGGGAAGCTGTTCATCATAAAGCAGGCACATAGTGTTACAGCTGTGAATCATAACACGGAGGGCTCATTTGCGAATATTACATAGCTGTGAAGAAGGAAGTGGTACAAGAGAAAGCTCAAAGTGGCACAAGGATGAATATCTTTCAAAATTGAATGTGCACGGCGGAATAGGTGACAAATTGGCGAGGATATTCTGGTGCGTTGCACATACAAGCAGTGCCTAATGGCTAGGGCATAGCGGGGTGTCTTAATACTCGAATTGCCGTCTCTGCGAGGCTAATGCATGGTGCCTAAATGTATTCCGTGTGGCGTAACCGGCGCGTGAGTTATTGTGGTTAACCGGCGAGGGGGCTTACCACAATGATGATGATGATTGTGGCACGTGATTTAACGAATGGCAGTTTCTCCGAGCCACTGAGACCCGTGTGGGACCTGAATTAATACGGATCGCTGAAAAAAGAGATTAAATAAGTGATCAGTAGTAGGTGCACGATTGTGATTTACTAAATGTGGAGCATAGAACGCATACCTCTCATGAGCTTCTTGTCATAATTGTCATAGTGAGGGGAGCGAGGCTCCTGTCCAGGATAAGGCACTCGATTAGTGCGAGGCAGGATTTGGTCCACGTCCTCCTCAGTGAGGGAGGGGCTGTATTAAAGCCTCGGCATTTGTGGAGCTGAAGGGGTAAAAGAGAGGAGGGGAGGGTCTGATTAGACACTAGGGCATTAGGCGGATTGGTAAAAAATCGGACTTCATGAGCGTACCGCGGGGATCGGGACCCATTGGTGATCTGTTCTCTTACCGCTAATGAGTACAGCAGTCGTGTTCTGTTGGTTCCCGGGCGCGATGGCAGGAACTACTGGATTGCTCCTGATTCTTGTTTTCTCCTGTCAGATACCTTCTGACAGTGGTGAGTTTTTGGATACCGAGGCAGTAGCCTCATTACTCCATTTTCATTTAGAATTTTGTAGTCGCTGTTTAGGTTGTCTTATTGGTGTGTGACGCTTTGTCACAGTTGAGGTTGTATCACATGGTCAGCTCAGTGATGGGCAGTGGGTAGCGGTCAGTAGTGTTTGCAGAATTGTCAGCATGTTTCCTCAGAGAGTCTCGTCTTTGTCCGTCTAGAACCTTCTGTTAGTGTTGAGGTTTGGGTGCCTGCTGCGGCGATTATGCCATCAGGCAGTGAGCGGGTTTTAGTTGCTTGCCGAGGCGATTATGCCATCAGGGCAGCGGTGAGTTTTGTGTATCTGCCGGCGTTTGCCTTCAGGCAGTGATGAGTTTTTGGATGCTGCGTTGCTGTTTCAGTTTCGCAAGGTTAGCGCTTCAATGGGACGCGGGTAGCGGTCAAATGGGTTTGTAGAGATATCTGCAAGTTTCCTGATCAGTGGGTTTTCTTTTTGATCCAGTCCATTGTAGAACGTCCTGTTGAGTGTGAGGAGATGGTCGTCTAGCATCTCGATGCCTAGGTCTCTGTGGAGGTCTACTGTTCGTGTGAACATGGGAGCACCTGCTGCAATCCGTAAGGCCTTACTCTGTAGTTTTGGTAGGTCCTTCCGAAGCTGTGGGCGGCAGCCACTCCAAACTGGTGAAGCGTATCTCATAGTTGGTCGAATTATTGCAGTGATTATCCGCACCTTGCTCTGCATGGGCATCGACTTAGTCTTCAGGAGTGGGTATAATGCAGCCAGTTTGGATGCTGCTTTCTGGCAGGTCTTCTCTATGTGGTTTCTCCAGCTGAGTTTAGAGTCCAGAGTCACCCCCAGGTAGGAGCTGCTGTTTTCACATTTGACCTCGGCCCCATTGAGGAGGATCTGTGGGTGTTTCCTGTTCTGCTTCCTGGTAAATAATGTTGCAGTAGTTTTGCCTGTGTTCAAGGTGATCTGTCAGTCGCTGTACCATTCGGAGAGTCTGCAGAGCGATGTCTCCAGGTTCTTAGCCACTTCTTTGTCGCTGAAGGATTGAGAGATGACTGCAACATCATCTGCGTAAAGGGCAAGATCAGTCTTCTTTAGGTCCGTGGGGATGTCGTTTGTGAATATGTTGAAGAGGAATGGTCCTAGGATTGATCCCTGAGGCACTCCAGCAAGAATTGGGCGTGGCGATGAGCAATTTTCTCACACCGCCACGTGAAAGGTCCGTTTTGTCAGGTAGCTGGACAGTAGCTTGACCAGGTATCTGGGAAACTGGAGCTTGATAAGT
This sequence comes from Lissotriton vulgaris, assembly GCF_964263255.1. Lineage (NCBI taxonomy): Eukaryota > Metazoa > Chordata > Amphibia > Caudata > Salamandridae > Lissotriton > Lissotriton vulgaris. The sequence continues at coordinate 1,902,326,509 of NC_141693.1, forward strand.
TTGTAAAGCAGTCCCTCGTGCCATACTCGGTCAAATGCTTTGGCTACATCCAGAAAGACTACTCCAGTAGACTTGTTGATGTTGAATCCATGGCTGATGATGTCCACAACTCTGAGGAGTTGGTGATTGGTTGAGTGGTCTTTCCGGAATTTAAACTGTTCTTTAGCAAGGAGGTTGTTGCTTTTCACGAAGTCCACGAGACGGGCGAGGATAACTTTTTCAAAGAGTTTTGATAGGCCAGATAGCAGACTTATGGGCCAGTAGTTTGCAGGATCTCGCAGTGGTTTCCCAGCCTTGGGGAATACGACGACTCTTGCTTCTTTCCAGGCATTTGGGAAATACTGGTGCTGCATGCATGCGTTAAATATCTCAGCAAGGTGATCCACTGCGGTATCTGGGAGCATCTTGATGGCTTGGTCGACTATTCTGTCCTTCCCTGGTGACTTACCGTTTTTTAGTGTTTTTGCCAGGGCCAGTAATTCGCCCATTGAGCATTCCTCAATGTGTGCAGTTTCTGTTTCTGGTGGGTGCTCCCGGTGATGCTTGGCGACCTCTTGCTCAACTTCTGTTGACAGTTTGCTTGCCTGGTTGGGCCTGAAGGATGCCTCCAGCGTGTCAGCGAAGACCTCAGGCATATCCCTGTTGCTGCATGCCAGGTGAGTCGTCCCTTGGATCGGTGGGTTTGGTTCCTTCTTCCCAGTCAGGCGACGGGTCATTCTCCAGAGAGAGTTGTCTGAGTCCTTTAGGTTAGCTGTAGCTGCTTCCCATTTTTCGCCTCTGTGCTGGCTTATTTGCATCTTTAGCTGTCTTGTCTGTTCATTATACTTCTTCAGCAGGTCGGGGGTGCGGTTCCTCTGCCACTCTCTGCGGGCTCTGTTCTTGTCAGCTATTGACTGCTTGATGCCCATCGGGAGATCGTAGATTGAGCATCGTTGTAGTTTCTGCTCTGGAGTGCTGCGCTCAATAGCAGCGTGGATTGAAGCTGTGAAGTGGCGAATCGCCTGGTCAATGTCTTTAGTGCTTCGCAGGGGGGAACTACTGGATTCTGAAACCACGCTCGTTTTATTGGAGCACTGGTGGTCGCCATCTTGGATGAGTCAGCGGATAAAGAGTGAAGAAAGACTGTGTCAGTCTGTGTGGGGAGGCAATGCCGGCCCGCCAAGGAGATTGTCAATTTGGTTGAAATGAGACGATAATGTGTTCTATTTGGAATTTACAGTGAATGATGATAAGGGTGTGTTGGAAACGGAAACAGAGGTTTTTTAACAGTATATTTGAATGTACGATTTCACGAAGGGTAGAGAAAGAATTGAAAAATAGGAAAATGTGCCACGGGTGCTCAATAAGGTTGAGTGAGCATAAGTAAGCATAAACATTACATATTTACAATTTAATTTACAACGAGTTATGTGCATTTCTTAATGCTTAAGATTAATTCAGAAAAGTATTTTATGTACATTTCTTAATGCTTAAGATTAAATCAGAGAAGCATGGAAGACTCAGGCTAGACTTACAGAGGATGCCTGTATGTTTCAATTGATTACGCAAAGGACACATTTTTGAGACTGAAAGAATGTACCACCAATGTAGGGTTTTCAAGGTGGTATTTGTAAAAATCATTTTACAGAAACTATACAAGTGGCTAGTTGATGTTGATTAGCACTAGGTTTACTGTTTCAAATTCATAACAAGGTAGTCCAGTCTTCAGTTCTGTTCAGGCCATTCCTGATGGTGTCAAAGAGAATTATTGATTTCAGTTCTTCTCGAATGAGTAATTGAGCCATGTTACCTCCTCTTTGTGGGAGTTTCAGTACTTTCAATATTGTCCAGCGAATATCATCTTCGTCATGGTTGGCTTGTGTGAAATGATCCACCAGTGTGCGTTGGGTGTTTTGCACCTGATCCGACTTTGGTGCTGAACAATCCTTGTTTTTATTTCCTGAGTTGTCTGGCCAATATACAGTTTGAAGCAGAGACACTGTATTACATTACACCCCCCACATTTAGCGTGCCCCAAGATAGGGGTCAAACCCCAGACAGAATCAAGTGTTGTTTTGGGGATGGGGGTGGGCAAGGCTGCTCTCACTAAATGATCTTTTAAATTCCGGCTTTTGCGAAAGGCAAATAGTGGTCTCTCGATATTCAAGGTGCCTGCATTTATGATTGGCCAGTGTTGGATTATCATTTTGCGTATTTTATTCGAGACTGGTGAAAAAGTGGTAACGGAGGAGGAGCTTCGCGCGCAACCGTGATGGCTGCGTGAGCACAGGGCTCCCGGTCCTTCGCCACCTCCAGCACTTATCCTGGCTATTATCCTGGTTTATGACGACGGGTCATTGAAGATGCAACCCAGCTGATATAATAGCTGTTTCCAGAAATTGATTTGGACCCCGGGAACCGATTTTGCGTAACTCTAAACTTTTGCGGCCTGCTCCACGGAACGGCCCCGGGCTCGAGTCAACGCCCGGGCAGTAATTGAACAACATCGGCCTGCCTGAATCTACTCTCTACCCAGGTCTTAGCTTTCGGTTTCGCTTTTGGCCGCGTACCCTCCCCAACATCGGTTCCGCTTCTGCCACTCAGGGCCTGCTCCACTTCGCAACTTCGCTCTAGTGCCGTAAGTGAAAGCCACTGTTCGTTGTACGGCGAGTGGTAACCTGCTCCTCTAGCGAACCCCCTTGGGTGAGTTGAACGCAGCTATTTTAACCAGGTCTCAAGGTCCCCTCAGGGGCGCAGCTTCCAAGATGGCCGGCAAACCTGAGATCGAGAGGCGAAAGACCAAGACTGGCCAACGTGGGGGTACCATACAATCGAACGTTATGGACAGGTACACCCAGCCTAATGGATCCCCCGGTGGGGCGAGTAAGCCTCTGGGAGATACGGGAGACGATTCGACAGCGGGAGAGGATTTGACTCTACGTGATGTCATGGGCGCCATTGCTGGCATGAAGACCTCTATTGGCCAACAATACGAGACTCTGGCCCAAAAACTTGACACCGTCGCGATCGACGTCAATCTGATCAGGGCGGATTTAGCTAAGACTAATGAAAAAGTCAAGTCCTTGGATGTGAAGACCTCCAGCCTCACGACGGATGTCTCCGACCTACAAACAGAGGTCCGTAATCTGCAGTCCTCAGCCGATTTCTTTTCTCGCCGACTGGAGGATTTCGAAAGTCGCGCAAGACAAAATAACGTTTGTATTGTGGGTGTCCCATAAAAAACAGATAGCCCAACCGTTGACCTCCTCGTGGAGGACCTCATAGTAAACTACCTTGCACCTAAAGGCCTGAGCGACTTCTTTGCGGTGGAGCGGGCACATAGGTTGCCGGGAGGTAAACCTAAGCCGGGTGCTGCCCCTTGGCCCATAATCGCTAGGATTTTCAAATTCCGCGACAAAGACGCTATCCTGCAGGCGTCGCCCTCCTGTGGCCCCACGAAATTCGAAAACTCCACGGTGAGCTTTTATCCGGACTTCACCCAGCTTGTGCAGAAGCAAAGGATGGGGTTCCAGGGGGCAAAGAGACGACTGAGAGACAGGGACATGAAATACGCAATGCTTTTTTCAGCGCGGCTACGTGTGGAATATGGAGATCGGACGTTCTTTTTTGATCATCCCGAGGCTGTAAGTGACTGGCTGGACACGCTGCCCAGGCAGCAGGAACACTCTGAACATTCTGGAGGAGCTGAAGGCGGCCCGATGGAGCGGGAATGAGAAACGGACTTGGTTCACAGGTCTGCATATAGAATTTCCAGCTGTGGTTTGATGATTCTTAAACTTGCTTTGCTAGAGGTGGTTACCCAGGGGTTTGGGGGGCGGGGGGTGAGTCTTTTCCTCCTCTGGGGTTTCTTCTCGTAGACTCGTTATATGTTAGGGCAACAGGCACACTGCAGGTTGGGGTGGCTTTTGAGTCTAACGCAGGGGTGCAGGGTGGTGGGTCTGGTTTTGGGAGTTTGTTGGGGGTGGAGGGGGGGAAGTTGTTTATGTTTGGTTCATTTCAAGGCAATGTATTGATGGACTTCTGGACTTGGTTGTCGCATTTGTTGTGGGGAGGGTGCAGCAACTATCTCGGGGATGGGGGGTAGGGGATTGAAACTATTGTGTTGGAATGTTAATGGGTTTGGGGACAGGATAAAACGTAGTGTGGTGTTACAACTGTTAAGACGTCTCTCCCCTGATATCGTGCTGCTGCAGAAGACACACTTGATAGGGTTTAAAAAAAAAAAAAAAAAGTGGTAACGTAAGCGATTCTTTCTAGTTCACTTTTAGGTTTAGGAGTCAGAAGAACATCAAAAGGGCAGTACCATGCCCGTTTGGATGTATTTCTGACTATCCTTTTTGGGTAGCCCCGTTCTTTCAGTTTGGCTGAGAGGGTGGATGCCTCTTTAAAATAGTCTTCTTTAGCGGGTTTCCTCCTAATTCTCAGGAATTGAGAATAGGGAAGCGAATCGCTTAGGGCCCTAGGGTGATTGCTTGAGTAACTAAAAAGCGTGTTGCACTCAGTGTGTTTTCCATAGAGACGCGTGAGCAGTTCTTCATCAGAGTGAAAGATTGTCAAGTCAAGGAATGCAATGGATACTTTATCAAAGGTGATGGTGAATGATAGACCAGAGCAATTATTGTTGAGCCAGTGTAGAAATTGAAGCAAATCATTGGTGTCATGTTTCCAAATGATAAAAATGTCATCAATGTATCTCCGCCATAGGCAAATGCCTGGGAAGAAAGGGTTTGTTCGGGTAAGGATGGATCCTGTTTCCAGTTGATCCATGAACAGGATAGCTAGATTTGGGACAAAAATTGCGCCCATGGAGGTCCCTTTGATCTGTTGGTAGTAGAGGTTATCGAAGGTGAAGAAATTCATTGTAAGGCAGAGTTGGAGAATGAACAATGTGGAGACATTATGGGGACATGGTTGTGAGTCCAATATTTCCTGTATTACCAGTAGGGCTGCAGTCTGGGGGATATTGGTATACAGGGACTCTACGTCCATCGTGCATAATGTATCTGATTCAGGGTTAAATGGGTGATGTTCAATGAGGTTTATCATAGCCATGCTATCTCTCACATAGCAGGTTGTTAAAGGCTCGAAGTCCTCAATGAAGAAGTCTACATAGGAACCTAATGGTTCTAAGATGGAACCACATGCTGAGACAATGGGTCGTCCGGGGGGGTTGGTGGCATTTCTATGGACTTTTGGTAGGGTGTATATAACCGGTGTTCGTGGTGATTTGACATTTAGGAAACTAAATTCTTTTTGCTGAGGAAGCCATCATTGACAGCTTCAGTTGTTATTTTGTGGAATAGACCCTGGATTTCCTTAGTGGGATTGGAGGACAGTCTTTGGTAGTGTTCAGTGTTATCAAGTTGTCGTAAAATTTCTGCCTTGTAGGTGTCTCTTTCCTGTAACACTATGCCGCCCCCTTTGTCGGCATATTACAAGGGAGTCATTTATTTTGAGTGAATTAATTGCTTGTTTCTCTTTAAGAGAGATATTGTACGGGATAAACCTTCTTGTGTTCTCTAAGCTTGACAAATCCTTAAGTACCATCTTCTCAAAAGTGAGAATCTCAGCAGGAATCATTCCAGCAGTGGGGGAGAATGTCAATGGTGGTCGAAAGGGAGTGTTTGTGGTGTTATTAGGTGTGGGATGGAGTTGAAAAAAGGCTTGTGGACAGATCCGTCTAAAGAATCTAAACCGTTCCGGTTGTAACCTCAGATAATTGGGTGGGATGGTGGGTACAAACGAGAGCCCTTTCTTTAGCAATGAAAGTTCATGCTCTGCTAATGTGTGCTTTGATAGGTTAAAAATGTGGGTGACATCAGTTGATGTCATGGTCTCGTTTGGGGACTCTACCATTGGTGGAAATTGTTGCGTGTTTTTCGCTCCCCTGGTAGATTGTACCACCGTTGTGCTTTCTTCACTTGCCCACGTTGTGGTGTGTTGTGTTGGCCTCTGCCTAAAAAATTGCTGGAGTGGGTACTACCTTGTCTTGCTGTGCTTGAGCCCTCTCCGGGGTCAGAACAGTCTGAGGAATCAGCAGAAGTGTCGGAAAAACCCACAAGATTCTGGCGCCTATTGGACCGCCCCCAGGGTCTAGTATTCTGAGAGTTGGAGTAGGATCTATTGTTGTAAAAATCCTTTTGTAAATATGGATAGGTATTTTCTACGCTGTATGTTTTAATGTCTTTTTTGATTTTGTTAGCCTTCTTATTTTGTTTTAGTCTATGAAAATCAGCAATAGTTTTTTCAACTTGTTCCAAAAGTTGTTTGCTATCTGCTGTACTACTTGAGTCCTGAAGTTGCTTTTCAATGTCTGAAATCTCTGTTTCTAATGATTTGAGGGTTTCAGTGGCAATATCTATACCTAACACAAGCCAGTGTCGGGAACAGGTAGTGCAGATGTAGCTCAAGTTTAAAATGTATTTGGGGTTGTCGGTAAAGATACCCAGGATGTTCCTGACATGTAAGCCAACAGGAATCACTTCTGCTTTAAGATACTCCGTAAGCATTAAAATCATGAGTTGTAAGCGGACCTGTTTTTCCCTTAATTTTTCAAGTTGTTCTGGAACGGGAGGAGTTAGTGAGGGTGGGGGCATCAGGAGTGTCTGATGGACCTGAGCATATCTTCTTGATATAGTGGTCTGAATAGAGTGGTGCATGTGCTGACATGCTGAAGTTAAGAGTGGAGTGGAGGTTAAAGGCCTGGAGTGGGCGAGCAGCATTATGAACGTCCCTGAGCAGGAAGACTCTGGGATTGTCGGTGATTCACTCCCTCCAGAACAGCAGCCCATTGCAGAGGCGGGCAACTCTAGACACAAACGGGTCCGTAAGCCCATGATCAGGGATTTCCCCCAAGATCTGCTGCCGCCACCTAGATGCAGAACAGTGATGACCCCCAAGGAGATCACGGCACCGTCGATTGTTTCCCCGCCCCAGGGGCCGCCCACCCCGACGGACAGTCCCGCTGCCCAAGGTAAATACGCCACTAGGGATGATCTGGCTAAACTCATGGACACTATGAACAATTTCATGTCACGGTTACAAGCAGGCACTGTTGGCCTCAGCCCTGCGCATTTGGGCAACAGCGTAAGGGTAAAAGAAGGGGCCACGTTAGCAGCAGTAAGTGTATGGTCAGCAGGCGAGCCAGTGGGACAGTTGGGGGTCACGGCGGCTGTGGGTATTCCGGCAACTACTACCTCCGGGGGGCACATCACTATAACAGCACCTGTCTCACTCCTCCCTCAAACATCCAGCCTGGTTTCGCCCCCTGTGAACAGCAGTGCAGGGTCACTTCAGCAATGTCCACCATTGCACCCACTCCCACACCCTCCATGGTCCAACAAGTCACCACCACCCGCTGCTGTCTGGGCGATGCTCACTGGCCTGGCAGGTGCCCCAGGCAGCCAAAGAGGGGATTTGGAGGCGGGATTTTATAGATAGTTTTACCCTGCTCATGTTGGGCGAAGAGGGCCTGGACGCCAGGAAGATAGGGGCGAAGGAGGACGATAAAAAAGTAAAATCCCAGCCTTTGCCAGAGAACATAGCTAACTGGCTTGAGGCTTTTTCCTTCCTAGGTTCTGTAACAATGGAGACATTTCCAGAACAGGGCCCTGGGCGAGTACAGTATTCTAGGACAATTCACAATGAGGCCATGAATTGGGGAGGGGAGATGGCTGGCTGAACTATGATAGGGAGTTCAGGAGGAAGATGTCCCAGTGCCCAGAAATGGGTTGGGACCAAAAAGAGGTCCAGCTTTGAATGGACCATATGGGTGCCCATGCACAGCAGAGCGCGGGCCCCCAGGTAAATACACAGGTGGGACAGGCTCTACCCAGGGGATCTTTTAAGCAGGCGCAAGGGGCAAACAGGCATTTCGCAGAGCACGCAGGGGGGGAGACAAAGAGGAGGTTTCAGGAGGTCCCCCCCAGGTACATGCCGCCTGCTCCTGGGGTAAGACGTGCAAGTTCCAGCATGCATGTCACACATGTGGTGGGCCTCACCCAGCGGCTTCCTGCCACACTAAGCATGGCACACAGCCAGTCAGCAAAGTGGGCAGCAAAGTTGAGGCTGCAAGAGATTACCAGTATCTCGAGGCCCCCCTCCAAAACCATCTCCCCTCCTGCACAACATCTTGTCCCGGATAGAGCCTCAGACCTGTCAGGGAGTATTTTCTCCGCAGATAGTTCACCTACACCCAGGCACACCACCATAGGCCATTCCCCTGTCAGCCTGGCCAACATCACTCCTCTCCTCAGATGGTATCCCAACGAAACAGACAGCCGCATGCTGCTGTTTGGATTTCACATAGGCTTTAAGATCCCCTACGGTAGAACCCGGGGCAGCAGAGAGGCCGACAACCTCAGATCGGCAAGAGAACAACCAGAGGTAGTCCGGGCAAAGGTAGAAAAGGAGAGGTCATTGGGCCGGGTGGCGGGTCCATTCTTGCAACACCTGTTGTAAAACTTTGTGGTCTCGCCACTGGGGGTGGCGCCCAAGAAAGAACTGGGTGTGTTTAGATTAATTCACCATCTCTCATACCCAGAAGGGGCTTCAGTTAACCATGTACTGGAGTAGGGCACCTGCTTTGTGTCTTATTGTACATTGTGGCATTGGACCTAGTCAGGTGGGCCGGCAGAGGGGCCTGGTTAGCCAAGGCGGACATCAAATCGGCTTTTCGCTTGCTACCAGTCCACCCGAGCAGCCATCACCTGCTGGGTTTGAAGCTGGAGGGCCGGTACTTTTATGACAAATGCATGCCCATGGGTTACGCTTTGTCATGTGCATATTTCGAGGCATTCAGTTGCTTCCTACAATGGGCCCTCCAGGACACCTACGGGGTGGAGGGGGTGACACATTACCTAGATGACTTCTGGTTCATAGGGAGTGATGGCACGCAGGACTGTTAGCAGGCCCTTGCGGATTTTGAACAATAAGCTTGTCATTTAGGGGTTCCTCTCACGCCAGGTACAACGGTGGGTCCAGTGCAGGTCTTAACTTTCCTGGGGATCAAGCTTGATTCCATTGTAGGGGAGTCCAGATTGCCAAAAGAAAAAGTTTGTGACCTAGCACAACACATCCAAAGCCTACTGGGGAAAATGAATTTTGAAGCCAGGGTCATCCCAGCGGGCTTTTGAGGCAGCATTGTTTGCTGCCACGTTCAGCATGGCTTTCTTTGGGGCACTTAGGATTAGTGAGTTCGTGGTCAGAGCCAACAATTACATGTCTGGAGTGGCTTTGAAAATACAAGATGTGTTGCATTCAGGCGATTCCCTCAAAATAAAGTTAAGAAGGTCAAAGACGGATCAGTGTGGTGTAGGGAGGGTGTTTTGGCTGCACAGCCTGGGAGACGGCAGGTATTGCCCAGTCAGTCTAGTCGCCGCCTATCTGGCCCTGCGCCCGGCAGCAGACGGTTACCTTTTTCTCCGTGCAGACAGCACGCCCCTCACAAAGTACAAGGTGGAACACATAATGCACACATGCCTGGCGCTGTCTGGCAACAATGACCCTAGCTTGCGTTTCTGCAGCCATTCTTTTCGCATAGGGGCAGCAACTACAGCGTTTAAGGAAGGCTTGCCAGCAGAGGGTATCAAACAGGTGGGGGGTTGGGAATCACTGTTTTCAAAAGATACATAAAGCCAAGAGTCCACGAACTTTCAGATCTGTCAACAGCTGTTTCCTGGCGACTAGCCAAAGTGGGTTTTGAAGTGAATTTTCTTTTGCAATTTTGTAGGGCCTGTAGCCACTAAAGTTAATTGGCTGGCAGCAACCGGTTGCTAACAGCAGTGTGTTGGGTGGTCTATATTATGGTTGGCATTTTGGTGTGTTGTTTTGTCAATAAACTTTTTGCAACATCACAGCTCTTTATTTGCCAGTAACAAAGGTCTGGGTGATTGGCCACTGTTATGTTATGTTATGTTATGTTATCCGGATTTATTACGCGCGCAGCTACCCCAGCAAAGGGGCGTCCTGGCGCGAGAACAGAACCAAGGGGACCGGACAGAAGGAGAGAACACAACACAACAACAACGAAACTAAGGTGCCAAGGGGAAAAGGAAGGTTTTTACCGCCTTCCTAAAAGAGAGAAGCCCCTCGATGGCCCGGATATGGACAGGCAAGGAATTCCATAGCTTGGCAGCAAGGACTTGGAAGGAACGTCCGCCAATCCTAGATCTCTTAAAACGAGGAATTGTGGCAAGATGGAGAACAGAGGACCTCAGAGTGCGAGTAGGCACATAGGGAGAGATAAGTTGCTGGAGAATTGGAGGGGAAGAGAATTTAAGGATTTTGAAAGTCAAAATCAAAGATTTAAACTTTATTCTCTGTGCCACTGGAAGCCAATGGAGATTATAGATAGTTCTCCTAGCTGAGCAGAATTTGGGCAAGCCAACCAGAGCCCTGGCGGCAGCGTTCTGAACGCGTTGAAGGCGGGAGAGCTCAGCCTGGTTAACTCCAAGAAAAAGAGAGCTGGCGTAGTCCAATTTGGACAGGATCATGGCTTGCACGATAAGTTGGCGGGTGGGAGCGTCGAAATATTTAAAAGTGGACCGAAGCTGACGCAAAATCCCAAAGCAAGATGCAGCAGTCTTTTTAGGTGTTTACAGGTTGGCACAGTGGGCGGAAAGCAGGAAGTGGAGGCATGGCTTTTTCAACACCAAAATAACTTGGCTGGGGTACCCGGGCATGCAATGGAATGGGTTGTTGGGCACGCTACAGCAGGAACTGGGGGGAGTCTCCCCTCCCCAAATGTGTTAGTAATGCAGCTGGGGGGAACGACCTGACAGCCCTTGGTAAAAGGACACTGCTTCAGAACATGAAGGCCGAATTTTGCAAACTAAGCAACCTGTTAGGGACATGTGAACTGTGGTGGTCCGAGATCACTCCACGGCTCTTGTGGCAAGGAGCCCAATCTGGGCAAGCAATGGAGGCTGCGCGCAGGAGACTGAACTGCGCAATGCGTAAATTCACAGAGCAAATGGGGTTTGGCTTCATAAGACACGGGCTGCTTCATGCCAAATCCATAGGGTGTTTTGAGGACAATGAAATACATCTTTCCAGAGTAGGCATGAATTTGTTCCTCCTAGATCTAGGGGAGGCACTGGAAGTAGCGGGATGTTAGTAAGAGAGCCGGCCTTGGTGGGGGGCCCTGGCTGCGACGGTCGCCACACCCAGGGCTGTGGCAGGGTTACAGGATGATCCAGAGACAGAAAGGTACTCAGGGATACCCTCTTCAGGAGCACAATAGGATGCTGAGATCTAATATCCCCAGGATGTCTGTGCGGTGGACCCTGGGGTGCGACGGCACCCCGTCTGTCCAACGGGCCATTGGAAACCTGTACAACCGGGGGTCGCTTGAACGCTCTGCCCCTCGTAGAAGGGGCCTGAGTAATAGGGTGGACCAATGGTTCACAGGAGGTGGGAGGGGCTATCCCCTCACCATAACCGCTAAGCACCGATTGGCTAAGTCCACAATGCAAGTTGGCCCATCAGGTGGTAGGTCGCGAGGGGCGGCGTACCTTTGGATCATCTGTAAGATAACCCACCATGTTGGCATATTTGGTATGCTAATAAATCTGCAGCAATTTTTCCCATCAAAAGTTGTCTTGTCTGCTTATTTATGTGACATGTATGTTGCTGCGTGAGGGCTGGTGAGTGTGGCCGATATTGACACTATGCGAGCTGACCGACATGTCCTCGCAGGGGACCCTCATAAGAGGGCGGCCCCTTTAGTGCCACAAGATGGCACACAGGACAGCCTAGTGTCCAGGGACCCCTCAGGGCCAGGCGCATCATTTCCGGCCGGGATGGGGGTAGGGGGAGGTATAAATGCTTCCCCCGCCCACCTGACAGCCTCTTTTGTCCTCACCCTGATGCAGTTTCCCTCCCTACCGCTTACCCAGCGTTATCAGGGTGGGGGGGAGGTTTTCCTAATCCTCTTTAGTTGTGTTACAGGGGGAGTTACAGAACGATCCAGAGACGGAAAGGTACTCAGGGGTACCCTCTACAGGAGCACAAATGGTGCTGAAGCCTAATATCCCCAGGAAGTCTGTGTGGTGGACCTTGGGTTGCGACAGCGGCCCCGTCTGTCCTACGGGCAGTTGGAAACCTGTACAACCGGGGGTCTCTTGAACGCTCCGCCCCTCGTAGGGGGAGTGTGAGTAATAGGGTGGACCAGAGCAGTGTACACCCACTGCCGCGCAACTATAGGATCTGTACAGTTTTAGAGCTGTGCACATCCAAGATTTGTGCCACCTGATCTCTGCTAACACTGGAGCGGCTCTAATCTCTGTGTAACTCCAAGATACATGCAGCATGAGCTGTGCATCATAAAACGTATGCACTTTTAAAATCTGAGCACTGCCAAATGGTGCACATCCTAGATCTCTACGCCTCCAAATTAGGCACTTTGAAGATCTGGGCACAGCATGGCACTTGTCGATATATGGACACACAAGCTCGGCTAGGAGACATACGGCACTAGCCACACGAAGGATACTTTTTAATAAATATTTTGTAACATCGTCTGATTTAAAGCCAAAGTGAATGCAATAGAAACATGATGGACGTCACCTCGGAAAGAGCTATTTTCTCTATTTATGCAACTCTAACCCTGGATGAGTCAGACAGCTGTAACAACTCTCCAGGGGTCAGGGTGGATGGAAAGTGTGGGGGAGGGGCGTCTGGGAGGAAGACTGGAGGGGGGAGTCTTTCTTTCCTTATTTTGCAGATTATACAGTCATATCTTCAAACAGTATAAATCCAGAACGAGTATACTGTAGCTAGACCGAGTGGCAGACACAAATGTAAACAAGGTAGGGTGACCAGGCATTCATTCCGTTTTTCACCAGCCGTCCAGTCAGATTTCGGGAAATGTACCTCATGTCCCGGTTTTTAGAGAGGGTTGACTGAAAACGGTGGGAGGTGCCTTTCTCTGTTTGCAGTGCAGGAATAGTTAGCAGCTGTTATAAACAAGCACTGGCGTTGCCAATAGGTCTCGCAGTAGGAAAGTTGGAGCTATTGGTTTTGTAAATGACAAAGCCCTTTATGTATTTAAAATGAAAACAAAAATAAAAGGCATTGTTATTTGCAATTGTAATGGCTCCAACGTTCCTATTGCGAGACCTATTGGCAACGTGAGTGGTGTTGCGTGTGTGAGTGGCGTTGCGTGTGTGAGTGGCGTTGCGTGTGTGATTGGTGTTGCGTGTGTGAGTGGCGTTGCCCGTGTGAGTGGCGTTGCGTGTGTGAGTGGCGTTGCCTGTGTGAGTGGCGTTGCGTGTGTGATTTGCGTTGCGTGTGTGAGTGGTGTTGCGTGTGTGAGTGGCGTTGCATGTGTGAGTGGCGTTGCGTGTGTGATTGGCGTTGCGTGTGTGAGTGGTGTTGTGTGTGTGAGTGGCGTTGCGTGTGTGATTGGCGTTGCGTGTGTGAGTGGTGTTGTGTGTGTGAGTGGCGTTGCCTGTGTGAGTGGCATTGCGTGTGTGAGTTGCGTTGCGTGTGTGAGTGACGTTGCATGTGTGAGTGGCGTTGCATGTGTGAGTGGCGTTGCATGTGTGAGTGGTGTTGCGTGTGTGAGTGGCGTTGCGTGTGTGAGTGGCGTTGCGTGTGTGAGTGGCGTTGCGTGTGTGAGTGGCGTTGTGTGTGTAAGTGGCGTTGCGTGTGTGAGTGGCGTTGCGTGAGTGAGTGGCGTTGCGTGTTTGAGTGGCGTTGCCTGTGTGAGTGGCGTTGCGTGTGTGAGTGGCGTTGCGTGTGTGAGTGGCGTTGCGTGTGTGAGTGGCGTTGTGTGTGTGAGTGGTGTTGCCTGTGTGAGTGGCGTTGCGTGTGTGAGTGGCATTCCGCGTGTTAGCGGCGTTGCGTGTGTGAGTGGCGTTGCGTGTGTGAGTGGCGTTGCGTGTGTGAGTGGCATTGCGTGTGTGAGTGGCGTTGCATGTGTGAGTGGCGTTGCATGTGTGAGTGGCGTTGAGTGGTTGAGTGGCGTTGCGTGGTTGAGTGGCGTTGCGTGGTTGAGTGGCGTTGCATGTGTGAGTGGCGTTGCGTGGATGAGTGGCGTTGCGTGGATGAGTGGCGTTGCGTGGGTGAGTGGCGTTGCGTGGGTGAGTGGCGTTGTGTGGGTGAGTGGCGTTGCATGTGTGAGTTGCGTTGCGTGTGTGATTAGCATTGCATGGGTGAGTGTGGCGTTGCGTGTGTGAGAGTGGGCTTGCATGGGTGTGAGTGGGCTTGCGTGGGTGTGAGTGGCATTGCGTGTGTGAGTGGTGTTGCGTGTGTGAGTGGCGTTGCGTGTGTGAGTGGCGTTGCATGTGTGAGTGGCGTTGCATGTTTGAGTGGCGTTGCCTGTGTGAGTGGCGTTGCGTGTGTGAGTGGCGTTGCGTGTGTGAGTGGCGTTGCGTGTGTGAGTGGTGTTGCGTGTGTGAGTGGTGTTGCGTGTGTGAGTGGTGTTGCGTGTGTTAGTGGCATTGCATGTGTGAGTGGCGTTGCGTGTGTGAGTGGCGTTGCGTGTGTGAGTAGCGTTGCGTGTGTGAGTGGCGTTGCGTGTGTGAGCGGTGTTGCGTGTGTGAGTGGCGTTGCGTGTGTGAGTGGCGTTGCGTGGTTGAGTGGCGTTGCGTGGTTGAGTGGCGTTGCATGTGTGAGTGGCGTTGCGTGGATGAGTGGCGTTGCGTGGATGAGTGGCGTTGCGTGTGTGAGTGGCGTTGCGTGGGTGAGTGGCGTTGCGTGGGTGAGTGGCGTTGCGTCGGTGAGTGGCGTTGCGTGGGTGAGTGGCGTTGCGTGGGTGAGTGGCGTTGCGTGGGTGAGTGGCATTGCGTGGGTGAGTGGCATTGCGTGTGTGAGTTGCGTTGCGTGTGTGATTGGCATTGCATGGGTGAGTGTGGCGTTGCCTGTGTGAGAGTGGGCTTGCGTGGGTGTGAGTGGGCTTGCGTGGGTGTGAGTGGCGTTGCATGTGTGAGTGGTGTTGCATGTGTGAGTGGCGTTGCATGTGTGAGTGGCGTTGCATGTGTGAGTGGCGTTGCATGTGTGAGTGGCATTGCATGTGTGAGTGGCGTTGCGTGGTTGAGTGGCGTTGCGTGGTTGAGTGGCGTTGCGTGGTTGAGTGGCGTTGCGTGGTTGAGTGGCGTTGCGTGGTTGAGTGGCGTTGCATGTGTGAGTGGCGTTGCATGTGTGAGTGGCGTTGCATGTGTGAGTGGCGTTGCATGTGTGAGTGGCATTGCGTGGGTGAGTGGCGTTGTGTGGGTGAGTGGCATTGCGTGGGTGAGTGGCGTTGCCTGTGTGAGTGGCATTGCGTGTGTGAGTGGCGTTGCGTGTGTGAGTGGCGTTGTGTGTGTGAGTGGTGTTGCGTGTGTGAGTGGCGTTGCGTGGGTGAGTGGCGTTGCGTGGGTGAGTGGCGTTGCGTGTGTGAGTTGCATTGCGTGTGTGATTGGCATTGCATGGGTGAGTGTGGCTTTGCGTGTGTGAGAGTGGGCTTGCGTGGGTGTGAGTGGCGTTGTGTGCCTGAACGTGGTGCTGTGTGGGTAAAATTGGCACTGCGTGGGTGTGAGTGGCGTTGCGTGTGTGAGTGGCGTTGCATGTGTGAGTGGCGTTGCATGTGTGAGTGGCATTGCATGTATGAGTGGCATTGCATGTGTGAGTGGAGTTGCATGTGTGAGTGGCGTTGCATGTGTGAGTGGCGTTGCATGTGTGAGTGGCGTTGCATGTGTGTGTGGCGTTGCATGTGTGAGTGGCGTTGCATGTGTGAGTGGCGTTGCATGTGTGAGTGGGGTTGCATGTGTGAATCGCATATGTGAGTGTCTTGCATGTGTTAATTTATATTTTTAATGTAATGTGTGTGTGTATTCGTGTATTTGTATTGGGATTATAAGTGTTTAGTGAATGTTTTTAAACTGTGTTTTATTTTTATTATGTAAAAATGTCGTACGCTATGTATTCCCTTTACGTTTGTTACGTAAGGGAGATTAGCGTTCTAGTCTTTTTTTTATTTTGATGTAATGTTTAGTGTGACGTAATTTCTAGCCAATCGCAGTGCTACTTTTGTGACGTAGCGTTGCGTTTGACGTGCGTCAATGGGGAATTTCTCAGATTGGTGTGAATGTTCGTGCGGGAAAGGCGTGTTCTTCTTCCGTTCTTGTTGCTGCGTCGTTTGACAGGTAAGATTACATTTTTATAACATTTAGTACATGAAGCTGAATGTATTATTACTTGTGTTTATATAGTTATTAAATTAATTAATTATTATGATGTATTATTGATGTTTTTGTATTGCGACTTGTGTATTTTCTACCGTATGTACTTAGAATATAGTTTTCTACTGTTCTAAACGATAGATGTTCTAATAATTGTAATGTTTAGAAATGTTATATATAGCAATGTATATTTTTGTATGTGTTATGCTTTTTAAATTTCGAACGTTGTTATATTTGTTGTATGTACTTGCTTATTATCTTTTGAAATACTAGAAGTTCTTGAATTGCTAAGTTTTGATTATGTATTTATGTAGTATATGGTTATGTTTATTCCTTTTATTATGTATTTTTGTTATGTATTGGTATTCGTTCCCTTAGTGTATGTGCGAGTTGGTGCAACATACTGTTATTATTTTCAAAAATCCATTTCTATATAGATGTTGAATGTATTGTGTTTTACTTGGTATTTTCCTTTATATCTGTTAGTTTAATTATTAAAAATGTTTTATGAATTTATTAATTCTTTTATTTGTCGAAAGTGCTAATCCTAATTGTTATCGTTGAATATTTGAATGTAATACGTCATTCTTGTGGCACGTTTTTGACGTAAACGTCAGTTACGTATATCTTCCGTGTTTTTTTGCAGGTAAGACCAATTATTTTTTGTTGATGTAATGTCATATGTGTTAATTTGTATTGTTCTATATATATGTATTTGATTTTTTTTACGAAAGTATTGTCCCGCGTTTACTATGTAGCCAATTGCAGCGCTACGTTTGGTGACGTAGCGTTGCGTTTGACGTGCGTCAACTGTGAAATTTCCAGATTGGTGTGAATGTTCGTGCGGAAAAGGCGTGTTCTTCTTCCGTTTTTGTTGCTGCGTTGTTTGACAGGTAAGATTACATTTTTATAACATTTAGTACATGAAGCTGAATGTAATATTGCTTGTGTTTATATTGTTATTAAATTTATTAATTATTAGGATGTATTATTGATGTTTTTGTATTGCGACTTGTTTATTTCCGAGCGTATGTACTTTGAATATATTTTTCTTCTGTTCTAAACTATAGATGTTCTAATAATTGTAATCTTTTGAAATGTAATATATAGCAATGTATACTTTTGTATGTGTTATGTTTTATAAATTTTGAACGTTGTTATATTAGTTGTATGTACTTGCTTCTTATCTCTCGAAATACTAGAAGTTCGTGAATTGCTAAATTTGGATTATGTATTTATGTAGTATATGGTTATGTTTATTCCTTTTATTATGTATTTTTGTTATGTATTGGTATTCTTTTCCTTAGCGTATGTGCGAGATGGTGCAACATACTGGTAATTCTTTATAAAATCCATTTCTATTTAGATGTTGAATGTATTGTGTTTTACTTAGTTTTTTCCTTTTAATCTGTGCGTTTAATTATTTAAAATGTTTTATGAATTTCTTAATTCTTTTATTTGTCGAAAGTGCTAATCCTAATTGTTATTGTTGAATATTTGAATGTAATACGTTATGCTTGTGTCACGTTTTTGACGTAAACGTCAGTTACGTATATCTTCCGTGCTTTTTTGCAGGTAAGACCAAGTTTGGTCTGTTGATGTAAACTCTAAGGTATTGTTTTATATATATATTTAATTTTTTTTACGGAAGTGTTGTCTCGCGTTTACTATGTTGAATACTTAATCTGAATACGTGCGTGCGGGGGGATTTTTTTGTTACGTAAAGGTCAGATGGCGAGTTATTTTGCCAATTGATGCAGGTAAGAACACCTTTTATGTGAATGTAATATAATGTATTTTGTTTAGGATGTAATCTTTTAGTGGTATTTATTCGATGAAGTTAGCTTCTTTGTGTTCTGTTTTGACCGTTTGTGATTTTACGACACTTGTCCGTCTCTGCTGCTGTGACGTCAATTCCCGTTATGTCCTGCCAATTTCTACAGGTAAGAGTAACTTTTGTCAGTTAATGTAATGTGTTTTTAGGATCTTTGTCAATCAGATACCTGTTTAATTTTTTTATTTTTAGCTGTTCATTGTTCGAGTCCTTTTTCGCTGCCGATTATGACATGTAGGTAAGTGTTAAAGTCTTGTTGTTGTGTGATAATGCGTTTCTGTGTAATGGAAGAATGTTTTATTTAAGCAGTATTTTTAGTCTTTCTAAAATTTGTAAGTATGTAATTTATTTGTGTTGCTTGTGTTTTTTGTACACTTTAATGTCCGAGTTGCTGCGAGATACAGGTACTAAAAATGTGTTTTTTTTCCACCATTTTGGAAAGGGGCGACCAATCGGTCCCCCCGAACGTATGGTCGAGTACCACGATCCCCCCGGGAAGCCATCTTGGGCGGGAGGCGAGTCTCGGCTGGTATGCCCAAAGCGGCGTAGCCGGGGCGCGCCTTTTTCCCGCCCTCGAGTGGGCTGGCCTAGACACCAACACGGCCGGCCACGCCCTTGGAGGCAGGCGGGGGCGGGTTCACGCCCACCCTGAAGACGGATAAAAGGAGCGGAAGCCAACAAAGCATCCTCTTGTTCCTGTGCTCTGAAGCTGCACCTCCCCGCTGCACGTGAGCTCGAGACGGAACGAAGAGCAATTTTGAGCGTTGTAATCCCTTTTTTTGTCTTACAGATATCCCGTCTAAGAATGCCCAAGAAGGTCGGAAAGCGGGTCGGTACCGATGAGATGCTCCGTATGCTCATGAAGGAGATAACCGATCTGAAGAGAAAGGTTGAGGCCA
The DNA here is from genome assembly GCF_964263255.1 of Lissotriton vulgaris. Lineage (NCBI taxonomy): Eukaryota > Metazoa > Chordata > Amphibia > Caudata > Salamandridae > Lissotriton > Lissotriton vulgaris. The sequence continues at coordinate 1,902,345,405 of NC_141693.1, forward strand.
AGGACGGGGAGGGAGGACCGAAACGGCCTTTACCGGGAACAACTCCCGGTGGAAAGAGCAAAAGGCCCAGAAGGGGAGCACTTGGGGGGGAGACCCCGGTTCCCGAAGCGCCACGAGAAGAGCCAACCCCGGCGCCAAAGGAGGGGAACCCAATCCCTGTGGTGGTCACCCCTGCGAACAGGGAGGATATGCCCCCCGAGTTAGCGGCGCAATTGGCAGCGTGGTTGGGAAACGATAGCGAGGGCGCCACGGCTGACGACGCCCGGGCAGTGATGAGACGACTGCGGGAATCGAGGGAGGCTGCGAAAGCTCCATCTCCTGTTCCCCCGCAGGTCCCAGCGGTTGGAAGTACAGCAGGCCCAAGTTCGGCGACAAGCGTGGGGTCTACTTCAGGTAAGCGGCCATTGCCGATTGCCGGGGGGGACTCTGCACCTTCTCGAAAGGAGAAGATTGCCCAGCACGTCCCACTAGAAGTCAAGGAGTTGATTTGGGCGGACAAATATGTAAACATGTTTTCATTGCTTACCGACCATTACGAGATCGAGCATGTAAAGAGTCAAAAGGAGTTCATGCATCCGAGTGTTTGGCGTGCCAAAATGGCCGCCTTTAAGGTTGATGAGACCATTGGTACTTGGGGCAGAGCGTGGGGAATTTTTACTTCCATCATGGCGGAACGCAGACCTGAGTTGTTGACCGAGTTACCCATCTATCAGTCACGTATTATGGAGTATTCTGTGGCATATGGGGGCAATCAGTGGTTCTGCTATGATAATCTGTTTAGAAAAGCTAAGGAACACAACCCGTTGTTGTCCTGGGACTGTTACGACTCTGTGTCTTGGCAAAAAATGGAGAGTACAGGGATGTTGAAGGTGCCATTAGTAGGGAGTAACGGGGGGGAATCCTCCCGCCAAAACTCTGGGACGCCCTTTCGAACAGGTACAGGTAACGAGTCCCACACGAAGCCGAGTGGCAACACAGGTAAAAGGGGGATATGTTGGAATTTTAACAAGGGCAAATGTACCAGGCCCCAGGGGTCATGCAAATTCAGACATGAGTGTGGGGGATGCGGGCAGCCATCCCATCCTGAGTCCATGTGCAGAGCCAAAACGGGTGATAACGGTGGTAAGGGAGGCGCCAAACAGGTCTAATATAGTCCGAGGGGCGCCTTTACCGACCCCGATTGATACCATGGCAATGATTCCTTGGCTCAGCGAATACCCAGATTATGCTTCCGCTGGGGTGTTGCGGAACGGGTTTTCATATGGTTTCCGCATCCCAGTGGGGGATTTTCAGGGGGTACCGGACTGTAAGAATCAAATGTCGGTCTTACAGCACACGGCGGTGGTTCAGGTAAAGATTAGGAAGGAGGTGACTCGAGGTCGTGTCGCCGGTCCATTCGATTTTCCGCCAGTTGCTAATTTTGTGTGTTCTCCTCTAGGGGTGGTTCCCAAGAAGGACCCGGGGGAGTTTCGGCTGATACACAATTTGTCAGCCCCACATGGTCTTTCCGTAAATGATGCGATAGATCCGGAAGTATGTTCGGTGCGGTACGCATCTTTCGATGAGGCCGTCGCCATGTTGAATCGCCTGGGCCCCGGGACGCTGATGGCCAAATCGGACATCGAGTCAGCGTTCCGGTTGCTCCCGGTACACCCAGACGATCAGCGTCTCCTTGGTTTCCAGTTTCAGGGTCGCTATTACATGGATAAATGTATGCCAATGGGATGCTCGATTTCATGTGCCTATTTCGAGAAATTCAGTTGTTTTCTGCAGTGGGTATTCACGAGGAAGACAGGTTTTCAACATGTTATGCACTATCTCGATGACTTTCTGTTTCTGGGGGCAGCCGGGGATTCTGAGTGTGGACAGGCCTTACATGAATTTTGTGTCCTAATGAATCAATTTGGTGTGCCATTGGCGCCAGGTAAGACTGTCGGTCCCTCGACCTTGATCGAGTTTCTGGGGATCGAGCTCGACTCAGTGGAAGGTTGTTTTCGTTTACCTAAGGAAAAGGTGTTAAAATTCAGGTTATCCCTTGAGACATGTATTCGTGCAACGAAAGTGAACTTGCATCAATTGCAACAGGTGGTGGGTGAGTTGAATTTTGCCCTAAGAGTAATACCGATGGCGCGCCCCTTTTCCCGCTCGATTGCACAGTCCATGGTCGGCTTGAAGGAAGGACATCATCGTACGAGACTCTCGGCAGAGGTTCGCCAGGACATGCGCATTTGGATTGCATTCCTGGCGGATTTCAATGGTCGAATTGTCTGGAATAAACCAGCAGTGTCTTCCGAGGAGTTGGGACTATGGACAGACTCGGCGGGGAGTGTGGGTTTTGGCGCCATATTGGGTACACAATGGTCGGCTCAAAAATGGCCGTCATGGTGGCATGAGTGCGGGTTGACGAGTAACATTGCTTTTCTCGAACTATTCCCTATTCTGGTGGCCTTGAGAACATGGCCAGAAGGGTTTAGGGGTCACTCTGTGGTTTTCTGGTCTGATAACATGACCGTGGTTGAGTGTATCAATAGTCAGGCAGCACGTTGCAAATTGATTTTCCGATTACTCAAGGAAATTGTGTTGTTGTGCATGCAACTAAATGTACTGTTTAGGGCGCGGCACGTGCCGGGGGTGATGAACCAAGCGGCTGATGCGCTCTCTCGTTTCCGTATGCAGGCCTTCTGGGGTTTTCTGCCCACAGCGGACCCGGTGGCGGCACCCTTTCCCGAAGCTCTCTGGTCTCTCGGTGCCCCGAACTACAAGACCTCGTGGGAGAGAGTTTAGCACCCAGGACGAGGAAGGCATATGAAGGGGCGTTCCGTTCCTATTGGGCCTTTTTGGGTACTTCCGGGAGGGAGCTTTGGGGTCTGGAAGAGTCTGTAGTAAGTTTCCTGCTCTCTTTACGTCACGCAGGCAAGTCAGTAGCTACGGCCCAGAGGCATCGGGCCGCCATTTCCTTCATGGCAAGGGCTCATGGGATCCAGGACCCGACAGCGTCTTTCGTTGTGCAGAAAGCGCTACGGGGGTGGCAACGCCTTGAGGGTCGCAGAGTAGACGATAGGCACCCGATAGGTTTGGATAGGTTGGCCCTGTTATTATCCGTGCTACCGGTAACATGTTCATCCCAGTACGAAGCAGTGTTGTTCCGAGCCGCATTTGCATTAGCATTCCATGGGGCTATGCGGGTAAGCGAATTAGTGGCAAAGAACAAGCAGGATACGATGGGGGGACTGTGCCGTGAACACATTCAGGTCAGAGAGGAGACGATGACGGTCTCGTTTGTAAAGTCCAAATCCGATCAGGATGCAATCGGGGACTGCGTAATCATCCAGAGGATCCCCGGGTCTGCCATGTGCCCTGTTGGGTGCGTAGAAGCATATCTAGCGCAGAGGGTGGCAGCATGGGGGGGGACCTTGTTGAGACACGCTGACGCCACCCCACTGACGAGGTTTCAGTTTCAGCGGGTGCTTGCGATGTCGATTTCTGCCGCGGGCTTGAACCCCGGCGACTTTGGGACCCATTCCTTTCGGATAGGGGCTGCTACGGAAGCTACAGCCAGGGGTCTGAATGTTGAACAAATAAAACGTGTGGGGCGTTGGTCCTCGAACTGTTATAAGAGGTATGTACGGTTGCACATGTTGTGAAGCTGTAACGATGTACTCACGCTTCTTGTTTTTGTTTGGTTTTCAGTTGCGCAAGCCTACGAGGCGGGGCGGACTGTCCAGTCGACCCGACACCGGGGGGCCAGCGGTCAGACATTGCCGGCTGTGAAAAAGGAGGTGTGGGTCGTGGGCCACTCATACGTGAGGCGTGCCGCGGACGTATTCAAAGCAGGTGACATGATTCACGTGGCTGGGGAATACGGGTACAGTGTGTCCTTCTACGGAAAGGGCGGGCTCTGTATTGACCAGTTTCGATCATTTTTCGAGGGTTTGTTAGGGCGGACAAGGTCACCGCCGTCTGTAGTCATAGTACATCTTGGGGGCAATGATTTGGTGACCACTGGTAGACGACTTCTTCTTGAGGCGTTGCTTTCCACGGTAAGTTGGTTGGCGAGAAGAGTTCCAGGGTGCACAATTGCATGGTCCCATATGATCCCACGGAAAGTGTGGCGGGGGGCTATTTCTGTTTCTGCGTTGAATCATTCAGTAAGGAAAATTAATAATAAAATGAGTAGATTGTTTCGTTCAAGTACACTGCATTCTGTCTCGCATGGTTGTATTAAAGGGGACAGTATGTATTTGGGGGACGGTGTTCATTTGTCCCGGGTGGGGAACGAATTACTCATAGGAGACTTCATAGCATGGTTAAGGAGTTTACAGCATGACCTTTAGGTAGGAGTGTTTTGTGGGGGGTCCGGATAGCCGGTCAACTATCCGGCCTGTGGCGGTAAGGTCATGATCGGTGAGCAGTAATTGGAAGATCCCTATGAGGGGGCGTCACCCATTACGGATGGGAGCGCGCGGGGGAGGTGGCCAATTGGCCCCTCAACGGGGAGGCGGTCCTGTCTAAGGAGAGGCCGCCGGAAGGAAAGGAAAGGTGGTCAAGGCCCCTTCCTGGATAGGAGGGGCTACGGCCCCTCCTGGGGAATTTCCCGGGGCCAGGACATCTGCGACGGCAGATGGGTAAGTTGTGTGGGGTGCGGGAGGGGGTTTACGCTACCTTTTAGACACCTCACACGAGTCCTCGAACGACCGTTAAATGGCGTTGAGTTTATTTGGGCCCCCGTCAAGTACAAAGGGAAATTGGTAAATGCACTTGAGGTACGCCTCTGTGCGGTCGCCCCTCTCACAAGTGAGGGGGGTATTTCTGGTTTAGGGATCTGACACCGGTTACGACCTTGCCGTTGGCCCTTAACGTTAGGATGTACAATTTCAAGTCAAATGTTTTGTAGGATGTTAGTTCGGCTAGGAGAACCTTTGTATTAGAGATCTGTTAAGGTTAGCCAACATCGTAATGTGGAAATGAAATTGTACATTATATGAAACTGTTATTTTAATGTTTTCTTTTGTTTCATATTTTAATAAATACGGCCGGGAAGGGTGACTCCCTTCCCGCCTTCCAAAAGTTCAAGAACTGTTTCCGGTTTCCCAATTCTTGGGGATTGTGTTGAGAGGGGGTGGCGGGTATCTCGGCCATATGGAAAGGGGCGACCAATCGGTCCCCCCGAACGTATGGTCGAGTACCACGATCCCCCCGGGAAGCCATCTTGGGCGGGAGGCGAGTCTCGGCTGGTATGCCCAAAGCGGCGTAGCCGGGGCGCGCCTTTTTCCCGCCCTCGAGTGGGCTGGCCTAGACACCAACACGGCCGGCCACGCCCTTGGAGGCAGGCGGGGGCGGGTTCACGCCACCCTGAAGACGGATAAAAGGAGCGGAAGCCAACAAAGCATCCTCTTGTTCCTGTGCTCTGAAGCTGCACCTCCCCGCTGCACGTGAGCTCGAGACGGAACGAAGAGCAATTTTGACCCACCCACCAGCCCCTGAGGACAGCGATTCGTTGTAAATACAGTTGATATGGTATCTTTGGTTTTCTCTGCTTTCTTACAGGTTGTGATGATTGTCGTGAAAGTTCTTAACGATGCAATAAAGATTGATTATTTTCAGTATGTTTTGCTAATAAAGTAATTTTGAACAAGGATTGATCAGTATTTACGCTTGATAATAAATGTTGTTTTGCTTTATAGATCTTAGTAACTTAGGTAGAACTGTCGTATTTATTTTGGTCGGGCGGTAAGGTCATGATCGGTGAGCAGTAATTGGAAGATCCCTATGAGGGGGCGTCACCCATTACGGATGGGAGCGCGCGGGGGAGGTGGCCAATTGGCCCCTCAATGGGGAGGCGGTCCTGTCTAAGGAGAGGCCGCCGGAAGGAAAGGAAAGGTGGTCAAGGCCCCTTCCTGGATAGTAGGGGCTACGGCCCCTCCTGGGGAATTTCCCGGGGCCAGGACATCTGCGACGGCAGATGGGTAAGTTGTGTGGGGTGCGGGAGGGGGTTTACCCTACCTTTTAGACACCTCACACGAGTCCTCGAACGACCGTTAAATGGCGTCGAGTTTATTTGGGCCCCCGTCAAGTACAAAGGGAAATTGGTAAATGCACTTGAGGTACGCCTCTGTGCGGTCGCCCCTCTCACAAGTGAGGGGGGTATTTCTGGTTTAGGGATCTGACACCGGTTACGACCTTGCCGTTGGCCCTTAACGTTAGGATGTACAATTTCAAGTCAAATGTTTTGTAGGATGTTAGTTCGGCTAGGAGAACCTTTGTATTAGAGATCTGTTAAGGTTAGCCAACATCGTAATGTGGAAATGAAATTGTACATTATATGAAACTGTTATTTTAATGTTTTCTTTTGTTTCATATTTTAATAAATACGGCCGGGAAGGGTGACTCCCTTCCCGCCTTCCAAAAGTTCAAGAACTGTTTCCGGTTTCCCAATTCTTGGGGATTGTGTTGAGAGGGGGTGGCGGGTATCTCGGCCATAAGTTATATTCTGTATTATGTATTGCGTTGCCTTATAGCTGTAATTGCATTTGATATAATTTTTTTTGTGATTTGTATGCTTTATATATGTGACGAAAGTGCGTTTCATAATTGAAAAAGGAGGAGTACTTTATTGTAATACGTCACGGTGGGGCAGGTGTTTCACGTAAATGTCAGTTACCGATATCTTTGGTGAAGTTCTCGAGGTAAGCCCAAATGTTGTCTGTTGGTACATTGTTTTCTTTATTTTTCCTATACGTTAATAATGTATTTTTTGGGGGGTTATTTTCAGCTTTTGAGTGTACCGTTCCTGTTTGAGTCCGTGAAAGTCACTTTACGATGTTTGTGAAATTCTACCGGTAAGGTAACATTATGTTTTTTTTAATAAATGTAATAATGTTTGTGTTTGCGAAGTAGTTGTAATATTTTGTAAATGTGTATTTTTTTTAATGTTTGTGTACTGATTGTGATATTTCCCGACTTCAATGGGCGACTTGCTGCAACATAGCGGTAAATGTTTTATTTAAATAAATGTTGATATTGAATTTGCATGTATTGTGTATTAATTATTTTTTTCCTTTTTATCAGTTCTTTTATTTATGAAAAATGATGTTCTAATTTTTAACTGTATTTATGTGTCGAAAGTGCTATTCCTAATATTTTTAGGTGATTATGTGATTGTAATACATAACTGTTGGGTGATTTTTTTGACGTAAATGTTAGTGACGTATATATTTTGTGAAGTTCTGCAGATAAGAACAACTTTTGTCTGTTGATGTAATGTATTTTAGGTATTTTAGTACATGTTTTGAATTTTTTTTTTTGTATTTACAGCTATTGACTTTCAGGGTCCTTTCCATCTACCGCTGGTGACATTTGTATATTTCACGGACTTATTTTAAGCGACATACAGGTAAGTGTTTTTTTTTGTTTGATATTTTCTGATTCAGATTTTTTTCTTCTTCTACTTTATTGTATCTTTTTAATTTTTTGGAATGTTGTTTTAATAATGTACATGCCTACTCTTAGCCTTTTCACCATTGTGTCTTCAATTTATTGCGATGTTTGTGTTTGTGTATGTTTTCCTATTTTTATTCTAAATGTTATTATTTTCTTTTTCGTATCGTCGCTCCACTTCAATGACTGAGCAGCTACGATCGACAGGTAATTGCTTTTTTGGATAATATATTTAAAGAGTGCCTTTGTGAAGTTTTACACTAAATTGTATACATTTCCTTTTTGGGAATGTAATGTAATGATGTACTAGTCTTTTTTTGGCCTCCCAATTGGCTTGTGTCCGGCTCGTGTCTGATTAGTGTCCTTTTTTCATGCTATCACTGTCTCGTGTTTAGCTCGTCTCTTCGCTATGCATTGCCTAATGTTTGCTAGTGTCGTCCTTGTATGCGGGTCCTGTAGTCCAGTTTCGCCTGAGGTTGCACCCTGTTTTTTTATTTTATCTCGCACCTGGCTCGTCTTTGGCTTGTGTTTGCCCCGTATGTGGCTTGTCTCGCCGCTATGCATTTTATTTGTTTTGTTGATTTTGTCTTTTTTTACTTAAACGTATAATGTATGCACTGTGTATGTTCTCTTTGTGTGTTGTTTGTATGATCTCTACATTTCACTGAGTGAGCTGCTACGATCGACATGTAATTGTTATATTTTTCAAATATAATTAGAGTCCCTTTGTGATTTTGTAGACTTGTTTGTCTGATTTTCCTTTGTGTGATGTGATTGTAATCATTGTTTTGGCTCTTTTTTTGCTCGCACTTGGCTTGTGTCCGGGTCGTTTCTTTTTAGTGTTCTTTTTAATGCTATCACTGGCTCGTCTTTAGGTCGTCTCTTCGATATGCATTGACTTATGTTTGCGCGTGTCGTTCTGGTATGCGGATCCTGTAGTCTAGTTTGGCCTGAGCTCGCACCCTGTTTTTTTTTAATTCGCAACTGCCTTGTGTTTGGCTCGTGTCTGTCTCGTATCTGGCTATTTTTGACGCTATGCATCGTGCTATTTTTTGTGCTGTTTGACTTTTTTTGTTCAACGTATTATGTATGCACTGTGTCTGTTCTCTTTGTGTGTGGTTTGTCTGATCTCTAGACTTCAGTGACTGAGCTGCTACGATCGACAGGTAATTGCCTTTTTTTAAAAATATATTTAAAGAGTGCCTTTGTTATTTGTTACTCAAAATTGTATACGTTTTCATTGCTGTGAATTTAATGTAATTATGGAGTTTGCAATTTTTTTGGTCGCACTTGCCTTGTGTCTGGCTCCTTTCTTCTTATTTATGCTATCACTGGCTCGTATTTAAGTTGTCTGTTCGCCATGCATTGACTCATGTTTGCTAGTGTCGTCCTGGTATGCTGTTCCTGTAGTTTAGTTTCGCCTGAGCTCGCACTCTGTTTTTTATTTTATCTCGCACTTGGTTTGTCTTTGGGTGGTGTTTGACCCGTATGTGGCTTGTCTCGCCGCTATGCTTTGGCGCTTTTTTGTTGCTGTTTTTTATTGTTTTAGTTAAACGTATTATGTATGCACTGTTTAGGTTCTCTTTGTGTGTTGTTTGTTTGATCTCTACATTTCACTGAATGAGCTGCTACGATCGACAGGTAATTACTATTTTTTTTTAATATCATTAAAGAGTGCCTTTGTGTGTTTTTACACTTTTGTCTATGAATTTCCTTTGTGTGATGTGAATGTAATTATTGTTTTGGGTCTTTCTTTGCTCGCACTTGGCTTGTGTCCGGCTCCTTTCTTTTGAGTGTGCTTTTTCATGCTATCAATGGCTGCTATTTAGTTCGTCTCTTCGCCATGCATTGAGTTATGTTTGCGCGTGTCGTTCTGGTATGCGGGTCCTGTAGTCTACTTCCGTCTGAGCTCGCATCCTGTCTTTTTTTTTATGTCGCTGTTGGCTCGTTTTCTCTTGTGTTTCGCCGTACGTGTTTTGTCTCGCCGCTTTGCATTGTCCTTTGTTTTCTGACATTTAATTTTTTTAAACGTAGTATGTATGCACTGTTTATGTTCTGTTTCTGTGACGTTTGTCTGGTGAGTAATGTTGTAGTGGTGATGAGTGGTGGTGATGAGTGCTGCAGTGTCGTTGTAGAGTGATATTTTGGTGTTGCTGAATGATGCTGTTGTGGTGGTGTACAGTGATGCTGGTGTGTTGGCGAGTGATGTTAGTGTGGTGCTGAGTAATGCTGTTATTGTGATGAGTGGTGCTGTGCTGGTGATGAGTGGTGCTGTGTTGGTGTTCAATGATTACCACCACAGCATAACTCAAAACCACAACAGTAGCACTTCTACCAACAACGGCATCACTGAGCTCCACCAATGCAACACGCAGCAACACCGCATGATCACTCTGCACCCCCCAGTACCATTGAGCAACAACACAGCATCACTCTTCCCCACCACAGCCGTATTTAGCACAACAACAGTCTCATTCTTCCACAGTCCCGCAGTACTGAACTGCAAAATAGCATGCTTTTATACCTGTAATTGTGTCTGCTATGTTAAAATCTGTGTTGAAAGCATGCACTTACGGCCGGTGGTGTGTATGCCTGTTGAAAGCGTGGACTGCTGTCTGTGTGTGTGTGTGTGTATGCCTGGTGAAAGCATGCACTGCTGACTGTTGGTGTGTGTGTACGCCTGGTGAAAGCGTCCATTGATAGCTGTTGGTGTGTGTGCCTGTTGAAAGCGTACATGTTCTGTTTGTGTGACGTTTGTCTGCTGAGTAATGCTGTTGTGGTGATGAGTGGTGCTGTGGTGGTGATAGGTGCTGCTGTGTCGTTGTAGAGTGATAGTGTGTTGTTGCTGAATGATGCTGTTGTGGTGGTGTAGAGTGATGCTGGTGTGTTGCTGAGTGATGTTAGTGTGGTGCTTAGTAATGCTGTTGTTGTGATGAGTGGTGCTGTGCTGGTGATGAGTGGTGCTGTGTTGGTGTTCAATGATTACCACCACAGCATAACTCAGCACCACAACAGTAGCACTTCTCCCAACAACGGCATCACTGAGATCCACCAATGCAACATGCAGCAATACCACATTATCATTCTGCACCCCCACAGTACCATTCAGCAACAACACAGCATCACTCTTCCCCACCACAGCCGTATTTAGCACACCAACAGTCTCATTCATACATACTACTGCAGTACGCTACAGCACCAACGCATGCTTTTATAGCTGTAATTGTGTGTGCTACGTTAAAAAATGTGTAGAAAGCGTGCACTTACGGCCGGTGGTGTGTGTGACTGTTGAAAGCGTGGACTGATGGCTGTTAGTGTGGGTGTATGCCTATTGAAAGCGTGCATTGATAGCTGTTGGTGTGTGTGCCTGGTGAAAGCGTACATGTTCTGTTTGTGTGACGTTTGTCTGCTGAGTAATGCTGTTGTGGTTATGAGTGGTGCTGTGGTGGTGAAAACATGTTTCCTTTGTGTGACGTTTGTCTGCTGAGTAATGCTGTTGTGGTGATGAGTCGTGCTGTGGTGGTGATGAGTGCTGCTGTGTCGTTGTAGAGTGATAGTGTGTTGTTGCTGAATGATGCTGTTGTGGTGTTGTAGAGTGATGCAGGTGTGTTGTCGAGTGATGTTAGTTTGGTGCTGAGTAATGCTGTTGTTGTGATGAGTGGTGCTGTACTGGTGATGAGTGGTGCTGTGTTTGTGTTCAATGATTACCACCACAGCATAACTCATCACTACAATAGTAGCACTTCTCCCAACAACGGCATCACTGGGCTCCACCAATGCAACACGCAGCAAGACCACATTATCATTCTGCACCCCCACTGTATCATTGAGCAACAACACAGCATCACTCTGCACCACCACAGCCGTATTTAGCAGACCAACATTCTCATTCATACATACTACAGCAGTACTGAACTGTAAAATAGCATGCTTTTATACCTGTAATTGTGTCTGCTATGTTAAAATCTGTGTTGAAAGCGTGCACTTACGGCCGGTGGTGTATATGCCTGTTGAAAGCGTGGACTGCTGTCTGTGTGTGTGTATGCCTGGTGAAAGCATGCACTGATGACTGTTGGTGTGTGTGTACGCCTGGTGAAAGCGTCCATTGATAGCTGTTGGTGTGTGTGCCTGTTGAAAGCGTACATGTTCTGTTTGTGTGACGTTTGTCTGCTGAGTAATGCTGTTGTGGTGATGAGTGGTGCTGTGGTGGTGATAAGTGCTGCTGTGTCGTAGAGCGATAGTGTGTTGTTGCTGAATGATGCTGTTGTTGTGGTGGTGTACAGTGATGCTGGTGTGTTGGCGAGTGATGTTAGTGTGGTGCTGAGTAATGCTGTTGTTGTGATGAGTGGTGCTGTGCTGGTGAAAGCGTGGACTGCTGTCTATGTGTGTGTGTGTGTATGCCTGTTGAAAGCATGCACTGATGACTGTTGGTGTGTGTGTACGCCTGGTGAAAGCGTCCATTGATAGCTGTTGGTGTGTGTGCCTGTGTTGCTGAGTGATGTTAGTGTGGTGCTGTGTGTAGTGTAAGTGATGGCTGTATGCAGTGCAAGTGAGGCCTTGGTGCAGTGTGACTGAGTGCTGTGTGCACTGTGTGTTAGGGCATTTTGCATTGAGTGTGTGCATTATGCAGTGTGTGTGTACAGTATGCACATCATTTAATTACAGATTCGATAGTTCTGGAATCATTCATTTAGGCTCTATTCGGCAATGAGTTCCGTGGGGAGACATTTTTTTCTCTATGTTATTTTCTAACAATATGGGTACCAAAATTGTGATTTCGGGCTTAAGCAGCAGTAACAACACTATTATCCAAATTCAAAAGTGATTCGCGTAATCCTAGTACATTTTGGTAGGGTCATACTGAATGTGGTATCGTACAGCTGTAGGAAGTCTATAGTCTTAAATCCGCATCATTAAAAATGTTTTGTTTCCAGTCAAAAGCGTTACTTAAATGTTGCAAAGTGGGGTGAGCTGTATGTTAAAAATGATAGAAGAGCGTAGTAGGAAGGATGGGCTATGCAGGCATGGGACAAATGTGTATAAAATGCCCTGTTATATTAGCCGTTAATTCGCAAGAAAAATCGTTTTGAAGATGTTGCGAAGTGGTGTGAGCTGGCTGTACAAAATGAGTGAGCATCAGAGTTGGATCACGAGTGTGCGCATGCATGTGACGAAGGTGTTTTGAGATGTAGTGTCTGTGTATTGTGATGTATGTCAAAGTTGAGAATTTCGTCACAAATAATTTTAATGTACATGCAACCGCATTTTATAGATGTGGCGAAGTGGTGTGATGTGTGTGTGCCTTAGGAGGGAGCTGCGGAATAGGCTCAAGATAGTGTGTGCCCTGAGAGTGATGGTTGTGTGCGCAGAGTGATGGATGTGTGTGGTGTAAGTGAGAGCTGTATGCAGTGCAAGTGAGGCCTTGGTGCAGTGTGACTGAGTGCAGTGTGCACTGTGAGTTAGGGCAGTGTTCAGTGAGTGTGTGCATTATGCACTGTGTGTGTACCTTATGCACATCAGGTAATTGCATATCCGAAAGTTCTGGAGTCATTCATTTTGGCTCTGTTCGGCAATGAGTTCCGTGGGGGCACAATATTTGCACGATTATCGTTTCTTAAAATAGGTCTTACAAATGTGTGATTCCGTGTTTAAGTAGCACTCCCAACACTATTATCCAAATACAATAGTGATTTGCGTAATCCTAGTACATTTTTCTAGGCTCACACTGAATGTGGTATTTTACTTTGTCCGCACACGTAAAATGTCTTCTCATTATCGGCGTTTTGTTGTGGGTGAATGGCCTAAGCAGGCCCTTACGGATGGTGCTATGCGTGTTTTGTGTGTAACTTTGCACTATGAAACGTAACTAAAAATCAACAATAAGACCATTTTACGTGCATGTAATCGAATGTGTAAAAGAACGTGCCGCTTGACACATTGTTTCTAAAGTTGATTCCCTTGCTTTATTTTGTTTGCAGGAAAAAGGCGCCTTTCGGTCTCTTTAGTTTACATTTGCATTTCCCAGCGGATGGCCGACAGTAGATTAGAATCTTTACGACTGTGATGAAAGCAATTCAGTCTCCTGGGGTGGTTAGGCCCCAGACGTTTGGCTCTGGCCCCCTTCCCACCTTACAGAGGGGAAAATAAAGAAGAAAAAAAAAGAACTTGTCGTGCATGAATGTGAAAGAGTCTAGATTGTTCTTTTAGTGCGTATTTGCTCGAGTGAAAGGCAGAAACGTGCAGATGAATGAATGAGACTGAAGCTAAGACAGGGGGGGATAAGCTAAGGCAGGGTGGGTATGCTTGCAAGATGCACGTCTAAATGTTGTCAACGTGTGCGTGTTTCCGTGGGTGAATGGAAAAGAGAGAGAGTCTGAGGGCTGTTTGTGACTGTCGTGCGTGTGGACAGGCCTGATTGGGATAGGATAAGCAAGAGCCACGACCAGAGAGATGATTTTGGTGGACTGTTTGTGCATGTTGCCTTGCGTGGTGAATGGAACAGAGAGATGGTTTGGTGTAATTGTTTCAGCAATTGAAAGACAGGGTGTTATGCTTTAAAGGAAAAAAAAAGTGCACGTCTGAATATGAAAGGCAGAAACGTGGAGATGAATGAATGAGACACAAGGCAGGGGGGGTTTGCTTGCAAGATGCACGTCTAAATGTGGTCAACGTGTGCGTGTTTCCGTGCGTGAATGGAAAAGAGAGAAAGTCTGTGGGCTGTTTGTGCGTGCTGTGCGTGTTGGCGGGCGTGATTGGGATAGGATAACCAAGCGCCACGAATAGAGATGTTTTTTTCGTGTATGTGTTTCAGCAAGTGAAAGACAGGGTGGTATGCAATGGAAAAGAGAGCGTGTTGTGCGTGTTGGCGGGCGTGATTGGGATAGGATAACGAAGAGCCATGAACAGAGATGTTTTTGTGTATGTGTTTCAGCAAGTGAAAGACAGGGTGGTATGCTTTAAAAAAAACAAGACAAGGCAAGTGCAAGGAAGGGAATGGGCCCTTGGTTCCTGCCTAGTGTAAAATAAGGACATTAATTGATTTCATGGATTCCTGATGCCTGTGTCCCGGTGCCACTGCACCTGCTGCACGAACGGAAAGCGTGTCTCTGAAAGAGTGGGTGCAAGGGAGAGGGGAGAGGCATGGTGAGCTGTGCTTGGTGTTTACTCAGAAGGGGGAGAGGGTACACCGAGCAGGAGGAAGGGAAGGCTAAGAAAGCAAGCTGGGTCAAGGAAGGGGGAGAAAAGGAGCGCTGGGACGTGGAAAGACACGGAGTGGGGTATGGCAGAGATGGGGGTTAGAAGGCAGATAAAGAGCAGACAAGACACGGCAAGTGCAAGGAAGGGAATGGACCCCTTGGTTCCTGCCTAGTGTAAAATAAAGAAATTATTTGATTTCTTGGATTCCTGATGCCTGTGTCCCAGTGCCACCGCACCTGCTGCACGAACGGAAAGCGTGTCTCTGAAAGAGTGGTTGCAAGGGAGAGGGGAGAGGCATGGTGAGCTGTGCTTGGTGTTTACTCAGAAGGACCCTGTAGGACGTTGTAGGTGACAGCGCAAGTCACCACAAAATATATATTTAAACAAGATGCGCGGCCGCCATTATTTACTGTTAAAACAAACACCAAGATGTGTCTGAAACGTGCTCGAGGGAGAGGTGGGGGTAGGAAGCGACAGGAGCCGGGGAGAGGGTACACCAAGCAGGAGGAAGGGAAGGCTAAGAAAGCAAGCTGGGTCAAGGAAGGGGGAGAAAAGGAGCGCTGGGACGTGGAAAGACACGGAGTGGGGTATGGCAGAGATGTAAACAAGATGCACGGCCGCCATTACTTAATGTTAAAAGAAAAACAAAGATGTGTCGGAAACGTGCTCGAGGGAGAGGTGGGGGTAGGAAGCGACAGGAGCCGGGGGAGAGGGTACACTGAGCAGGAGGAAGGGAAGGCTAAGAAAGCAAGCTGGGTCAAGGAAGGGGGAGAAAAGGAGCGCTGGGACGTGGAAAGACACAGAGTGGGGTATGGCAGAGATGTAAACAAGATGGGCGGCCGCCATTATTTACTGTTAAAAGAAAAACAAAGAGGCTGTGTTTGCGGGGAGAGAGAGGGGAGGTGCTGGTGTGGGAGGGGGGAGGTGCTGGTGTGGGAGGAGTGCTGCTACGGCAAGGCTGTGTTTGTGGGGAGAGAGAGGGGAGGTGCTGGTGTGGGAGGGGGGAGTTGCTGGTGTGGGAGGAGTGCTGCTAGGGGAGGAGAAGCCCTGGCCGTGAATGCTCGTGCATGTTTGCTCACGTGATTCACGTGAACTGCAAGAAAACCACGGGGCTGAAAGCCCTTGGTTTGAAGAGGATTTTGCCGACTTGAATTCTCCCCATTTCCCATTCCTGCGGAATGGTAAAGGCGAGACCTAAAAAGCAATGTAACCAACAGGCATGCTACTGGATTTCAATAGTACATTTTATTTAGTTCTCACTGCCTCTTCTGTAATTCTTGGCTGAGGTGCGCTGTCATTCTGTGCGCTGGTTTGAAGTAAAATTGCAGCCGTTCTATTTTCGTGAAATATCCCAGGTTTTGGTTTTAAAATTCTGGTCACCCTAAAGCAAGGGGACAATATGAAAAGTAAAAAATCATACCTTTTCTGTGAGTCAGAAGGAGGCCAGGAAATCTGCATCTGCAACTCTTCTACTCCGACGCTGCCTTGTCTACTCCAGGACACACCCACGAGGAGCAGGAAGCGAGCAGGCATGCATGGACCAAAGGGCAAAGGAAGCCAATTGCAGCCCAGAAGCAGAGCCAGTGCATCTCCATTGCGACCATACACAAGCCAACCCTTAAGGGGTGCAGTATAAAGTGACCTGAGTGCGCACATTGGTAAACTCTGCTCCACCGGCAGTTGGTGGAGTTTTTGCTAAGCTCCAACTCCAAGAGGAGAGCGGAGTGGTAAACTCTGCGCACTCCGCCGGCAGAGCGAAGCTTACCAGCCAGCCCTAATATGGACTTGGCGAGTGGGACTACCCTTCCCATGCCCCCTGCATGCAACCAACATGTCTAAATCTTGGCTTCAGTGTGCGAGTCCCTAAGCGCTCCTCCTGGATACCCGCACAGACTACTGCATCAGTAGAAGTAGAATCTCTGATCCACTGTTTAACATGAAGCAGTGTAGTATTAATGTCCTGATCGAGAGCCTCCATGTGTATATATACTGCACATTTTCTGGAATGCATAAGCGCTACATGACTTGGGAATGGTCAGACAGTGTCTTGGCCACATGTTCTATGGTTGTCACCTAAGGACAGGCATCCCTTGAGGTAGGAAATTAGTCCATACTAGGTCATATGTTATGAACTGTTGATTAGAATGAGCCCCCCAATACTCTGGGAACTCTATTGCCTCAAATGTCAATGAGTTTCTAGGTTCCATCAAATGTAATATTGCTGCTGCTAAAGTGGACTGAGAACAGAACAAAAATGCTAGCCCTCCTAATTATTTAGTCTCGCCTTAAGTTTATGAGACAACAAACAAAAATCAACGTTTCTTTGTTTGTATGGGTAATTTTATTTAACCCTTTTGTTCATTATTTTTGGTAAGATTTATCTTTTTCATAGGCAAGAAGAACACGTTATATACATCTAAATACAAATACAAAACATTTATGCATATTTACAACATCTATACAAATAACACATTGAATCAAACAATTATCAACAAACTTCTCGCATGGGAAATATATAACAGTTCCGTGTTCACAAATAATTAATCTTTGTGAAGTGATCAAAAAACAGCTACTAGACCCAGAAGGTTGAAAAGAAATAATGCAACAGAAATCAGAAATTAATTCACAGTTAATTCCACCAGTAAAGACTGCACCCGTCAAGGGCAAATATTTTGAACTGTCTGTCTGTCGTTTGCCTTGCCAACGCGTTTCGAATCTGTCAAAGCTTACAGATTCTCCTCAGGGCTCTCTCAGTGTTTTCAATCTAAACAAAGGAATAAAACGAAGCTTGTTTCAATGTTTGTGACTTACTTGTAAAACACCCCCTAACTTAGCTGGACTATGCTGAAACGCATTTATACAGAATGCGGTCGGCTCTCGTGATTCAGTTGTACACGAAGGGCTGTGCGCCGCATGAGGTCAGTAAAATAGAAGAATGATTCTGGAAAAAATAAATAAATCAAAGGCTTACAACGCCATCTGGAGCAGTGCCAAGCGACTACTACAGACCTAAAGCTGCACGCTCATACCTTAGTCGAGTGTGGCATTAGATGCTATCTTAGGTCCTCTGTTTGCTCATTCTATCCTTTCCGTGTGACCTGTAAAGCATAAGGGTCACGCTCAGTATTGAAATTAGTTATGGTACAAAAACGCTCGTGTGATGCTGCGGGACAATGTGAAGCCACCTACCTAGAATCCTGGGAGTGAGCACGGGGCGTCGGTCGCCATGCCGTGTGCTCGTTGTCTTAATCTCACTCGGATTGAATCAAGGGCGGGGGTACGTGTTCCTCGCCGTTGTTTACAGTTGCGCGGCTTGTTCGCGCTGCAAGACATAAAAAGGTCCCTTAGTCCCTGACTCAATACAGTTTGGATGTACTAAAGTCTCACGCATTGGGAGCCTCTCCCACGCTCACCTTTCTTCCTCAGGAGCGAACCAGGAAATGCAAACACAGGAACAGCCTGGTGGCTGTGTAGGGCTCCTACATCATAGTGAGCCTGGAGCTAAGCATTATGGATGTTGTAGTTTCCAAATTTTGCATGAACTTATTACAATCTTGAGATTTCTGAAAGTGTGTTCAACCCCGTTTGGGTGCTGTTGAACTTGAGTATCAAGTAGGCCTCTTTTTTTTAAAAGGATCTGTTCTATATTGGTACCCGTTTTTGGCTGATTAATGTTGAACAACACGGTCCAAGTGAAATCATTTTCCCCGTGTTGTTTTTCGGAGAAATGTTGGACGAGGGGCGCAGTTAGTACTTTCTTTTTTATGCGCGACCTGTGTTGGGTCATACGTGTGTTGACCTGCTGATTGGTCTTACCAATATAAATTTTTTGGCAGGCGCAAATTATGGCATAGACGACATTTTTTGTTTTACAGTTGGTGAAACTGGTATGAGACCAAGACGTGTTGGAATGTTGAAAGGTGGTGCCCTCAATGGTTGTATCGCACGCAATGCAATTCCCACACCTATGGTGTCCCTCAACGGGTTTAAGACCCCATTTGGACAACAAGTCACTTTTGGGTTTGACTAATCTAATGTCCGCACGGACTAGTTGTTGGCCAATATTCTGATTTCCTTACCCCATGCAGACCCAGTAGATCTTTTTATATGTAAATAATGTGTAAAATATGTATTGTATTTTATTGTATCTTTTATGGCCTATGTGGCCGAAATAAAGAATTTTTGGAATTGGAATTGGATTTCTTCTGAAAGCGAATATTGGACGAGGAATAGGTGTCTCTAATTGTTCCAGCAAGTGCCAATGTTTCAATACCATTTGGCGTATGTTGTGAGTTTCCGCACAGAATGTCGTCACGCATACTAGATTCTCAAGATCACGTTTTACTTTTGTTTCAAAAAGGCACTCCCTCGGTGTACAACGTGCTCTTTTAAAAGAGTGCTTAAGAAGCTTTTTAGGGTAACCTCGTTGCGTTAGTTCTTCACAAAATTTTGATCCATGTTGCTCGAATTGTGTGAGCTCAGAGCAATTTCTCCTGATTCGCAGGAGTTGCCCATAAGGCAAATTTGCCCTCAGGTTTCTGGGATGTGAGCTCCCATAGTGGAGTATGGTATTCCTGTCCGTTGCTTTCTTGAAGAGTGAGGACTTCAAGGTACCGTCAACATCTCTCATTTACACATCAAGGAATGTCATTTTAACATTACTTGAGTCAATTGAAAATTTTATGTCCTTATGTCTGTTATTGAGCCACTGGTGAAAGTCACCCAACTCGGCGTGGCTCCCCTGCCACAGGAGCCACACGTCGTCGATGTAACGATACCAGTGCACAATGTGGTGCGAGAAAGGGTTGTCTGCCTCCACAAACTTTTTCTCGTATTCGGCCATGTATAGAACGGCCATTTCTGGGGCATAAGGGCACCCCATGGCGGTGCCCTTGATTTGCATAAAGAAATCGTCGTTGAAGCGGAAATAATTTCTTTTGAGGGTTATTTCGGCCAATTGCAAAATGAAGGATGTTGGGACTCTATGTGGTCTTTCCCTTAAGTCTAGATAGAGTTCCAAGACCTCCAGTGCCTCATCTTGTTGTATCTGGGTATATAGGGACGTCACATCCATGGTTACCATGAATTGTGACGTATGATCGAATGGGGTCCCCTCAACCTTGACCAGAAAATCAGTAGTGTCTCTTAAATAGGACCTCACATTTGCCACAAAGGGCTTCAGGAAGAAATCTATATATTTCGACACAGGCTCAAGATATGAATCACAGCCAGACACGATCGGTCGCCCTGGTGGGTTGGACAAGTTTTTGTGAATCTTTGGTAAGAAATATGCCACAGGAGTTCTTGGGCATTTCTTTACCAAAAAAATCACTCTCTTTAGGCCCCAAGAAACCACTTTCTCTGCCTATTTGGACAATTTCTGTGATTGCAGACTGAATCTGTTGTAGTGGGTCCTCCTGCAGTTTTCTGTACCATTCTAGGTTGTTTACCTGCAGTGCCCCTTCCGCAAGATATTGTTCTCGGGGCCATAACACCACTGCCCCGCCCTTGTCGGCCTGTTTGATGATCAATGAATGATCTTCTTTCAGACTTTTAAGGGCCAAACGTTGTCCCTTCGTGATGTTTTGCTTCACGAATTTCTGCTTACTCTCAAGTTTGTTGATTGAGGATAACAAAATTTGTTCAAATGCGTGTACCTGTTTGGGAATATTCTGATTGGGTACAAAAGTGGACTTATTCCTAAGGCCTGTTGTTTCCATACTGGCACTAGGAGGTTGGTTGGCAAAAAAGACTTTAAGTCGGATCTTGCGGCAAAATTCTATTGCCTCCAGTTTAATCTTGGTAAAGTCTGTTCGTTTGGATGGAACAAATTTGAGTCCTAAGTTAAGGACAGATTCTTCCTCCTTTGTCAAAGTTCTAGTTGATAAATTCACTATGGTGCAGGAGCCCCCTACGTTTTGTAATAATTTCTCCTGGTTCGCATCTCCCATGCCGGTTTAAATCGCACCTTTTGTTGTTGGCCCTTCTCTAAAAAAGGAGTTTGTTTCTTATTGGAATTTCCTCTCGCTTCAGATCCAGAAGACCCTGAAGATGAAGTTTCAGAGAATGTTTTGAATCTGTTTCTGGATCGTCCTTGAAAATTTGACAGTGCCCCTCGAGATTCAGTTTGGGAATAATAATCTTCTTTGAGGAATGGATAAGCTCTCTCCAGTGTGAAGGATTTAGAGTCCCTTTCAAACTGAGCTGTTTTATTATTGATGGTATTATCCTTAAAAGTTTGTATTTCTTTATCTAATTTCTCTAGCAATGCCTTCGAGTCTGGAATCACTTGGCTTTCTGCTATGGCCTTAGTCAGTTCATCGATTTCTTCTAGTTCTTTAGCACACAATCTCTGCGCTGTTTCTATGGTATGGACCATAAGGTCCCTGCTGCACTTCGTATTTATGCAGCTAAAGCCCTTCTTATAGTCCGCATCCTCAGTAAATATCACCGGTACATTCTTGACCTGAAGTCCCCAAGGGATGGTCCCACCCCTTAGGTGCTTCAGAAGAAAATATCCGTGAAGTTCGGTGCGAATGTGTTTTTTACGAAGCCTGGTCAATTTATCTGTTTCATTCTGCTGTTGGGCAGAAGAACTTAAAGTAACCTCAGCAAAGGGGGAGTTAGCCAACAAGTTCTGGATATGGCTTTCCGAAAAAGATAAAGTGTCCTTCTCGCCCATTACTTTGGAGGGACAAGATGTCTCTCCCGGTTTTCAGTTCGCAGGACTTCTCCCGTGGGAAAAATCTTGTTGCCCTTTCGACTCTCGCGGGTGTGCTCCCGCTCTATAATTAGTAAAACTACGGAGTTTGGTCCTGGGACAGGGGGCAGCTGGACCCAATTTACAGTGAACAGAACAAAAATGCTATCCCTCCTAATTATTTAGTCTCGCCTTAAGTTTATGAGACAACAAACAAAAATCAACGTTTCTTTGTTTGTATGGGTAATTTTATTTAACCCTTTTGTTCATTATTTTTGGTAAGATTTATCTTTTTCATAGGCAAGAAGAACACTTTATATACATCTAAATACAAATACAAAACATTTATGCATATTTACAACATCTATACAAATAACACATTGAATCAAACAATTATCAACAAACTTCTCGCATGGGAAATATATAACAGTTCCGTGTTCACAAATAATTAATCTTTGTGAAGTGATCAAAAAACAGCTACTAGACCCAGAAGGTTGAAAAGAAATAATGCGACAGAAATCAGAAATTAATTCACAGTTAATTCCACCAGTAAAGACTGCACCCGTCAAGGGCAAATATTTTGAACTGTCTGTCTGTCGTTTGCCTTGCCAACGCGTTTCGAATCTGTCAAAGCTTACAGATTCTCCTCAGGGCTCTCTCAGTGTTTTCAATCTAAACAAAGGAATAAAACGAAGCTTGTTTCAGTGTTTGTGACTTACTTGTAAAACACCCCCTAACTTAGCTGGACTATGCTGAAAAGGTTACCTTTATACAGAATGCGGTCGGCTCTCGTGATTCAGTTGTACACGAAGGGCTGTGCGCCGCATGAGGTCAGTAAAATAGAAGAATGATTCTGGAAAAAATAAATAAATCAAAGGCTTACAACGCCATCTGGAGCAGTGCCAAGCGACTACTACAGACCTAAAGCTGCACGCTCATACCTTAGTCGAGTGTGGCATTAGATGCTATCTTAGGTCCTCTGTTTGCTCATTCTATCCTTTCCGTGTGACCTGTAAAGCATAAGGGTCACGCTCAGTATTGAAATTAGTTATGGTACAAAAACGCTCGTGTGATGCTGCGGGACAATGTGAAGCCACCTACCTAGAATCCTGGTAGTGAGCACGGGGCGTCGGTCGCCATGCTGTGTGCTCGTTGTCTTAATCTCACTCGGATTGAATCAAGGGCGGGCTGTATAGGGCTCCTACATCATAGTGAGCCTGGAGCTAAGTATGTCTACAACATCCATAATGCTTAGCTCCAGGCTCACTATGATGTAGGAGCCCTACACAGCCACCAGGCTGTTCCTGTGTTTGCATTTCCTGGTTCGCTCCTGAGGAAGAAAGGTGAGCGTGGGAGAGGCTCCCAATGCGTGAGACTTTAGTACATCCAAACTGTATTGAGTCAGGGACTAAGGGACCTTTTTATGTCTTGCAGCGCGAACAAGCCGCGCAACTGTAAACAACGGCGAGGAACACGTACCCCCGCCCTTGATTCAATCCGAGTGAGATTAAGACAACGAGCACACGGCATGGCGACCGACGCCCCGTGCTCACTACCAGGATTCTAGGTAGGTGGCTTCACATTGTCCCGCAGCATCACACAAGCGTTTTTGTACCATAACTAATTTCAATACTGAGCGTGACCCTTATGCTTTACAGGTCACACAGAAAGGATAGAATGAGCAAACAGAGGACCTAAGATAGCATCTAATGCCACACTCGACTAAGGTATGAGCGTGCAGCTTTAGGTCTGTAGTAGTCGCTTGGCACTGCTCCAGATGGCGTTGTAAGCCTTTGATTTATTTATTTTTTCCAGAATCATTCTTCTATTTTACTGGCCTCATGCGGCGCACAGCCCTTCGTGTACAACTGAATCACGAGAGCCGACCGCATTCTGTATAAAGGTAACCTTTTCAGCATAGTCCAGCTAAGTTAGGGGGTGTTTTACAAGTAAGTCACAAACACTGAAACAAGCTTCGTTTTATTCCTTTGTTTAGATTGAAAACACTGAGAGAGCCCTGAGGAGAATCTGTAAGCTTTGACAGATTCGAAACGCGTTGGCAAGGCAAACGACAGACAGACAGTTCAAAATATTTGCCCTTGACGGGTGCAGTCTTTACTGGTGGAATTAACTGTGAATTAATTTCTGATTTCTGTCGCATTATTTCTTTTCAACCTTCTGGGTCTAGTAGCTGTTTTTTGATCACTTCACAAAGATTAATTATTTGTGAACACGGAACTGTTATATATTTCCCATGCGAGAAGTTTGTTGATAATTGTTTGATTCAATGTGTTATTTGTATAGATGTTGTAAATATGCATAAATGTTTTGTATTTGTATTTAGATGTATATAAAGTGTTCTTCTTGCCTATGAAAAAGATAAATCTTACCAAAAATAATGAACAAAAGGGTTAAATAAAATTACCCATACAAACAAAGAAACGTTGATTTTTGTTTGTTGCCTCATAAACTTAAGGCGAGACTAAATAATTAGGAGGGCTAGCATTTTTGTTCTGTTCACTGTAAATTGGGTCCAGCTGCCCCCTGTCCCAGGACCAAACTCCGTAGTTTTACTAGCTAAAGTGGACTGAGGCATGGGTGCTGAATTTACATAATCTAGCATAATCCAGGGCGGTATTGAAGTCGCCCCAGAGGATCATACATGGAAACAGCCATAGACATTCTGTGAGTACATCTTGAAAAAACAGGACTGTCTATACAAGTGCCACAATGTTTAAAATGATAATATGAGCATTTCCTGGAATAATCTGTGCTATTGCCTCTAACATCTGTATTGGTGACCACCTGCAACAGCAGAAAGGGAAACACTTTTGTGAGAATTATAGCCTCTCCATTCGCGTAAGTGGACTACAAATCAACTGACTTGTGTACTCTACCAAATGCTTGCCAGGCTTGGGGTCACATCATACCTACATAAAGTGTGGGAGCAGCTCAGCTACCCGCACCCATGTAGGTCAAGCATGTCAGACATGAGGTCCCATCGGGCCCGCATTTTGTGCTTTGAGGAGATACATGCTGTAACTCATATCTTCTACCTCCAAAGGCCTTGGTCGCCGGGGTCCTAGCAGCTGTACATGCTGAGATGGGAAAAGGGGCATGTTGCTTCTTTGCCACCACAATGAGGGCCATGGTTGCCAGGCATAGGGCCCTACCAAGTCTGGTGTTACAGGGGTGAGAATGTTCGTGTTCTGCTCCCCCATGCCAAGCAGGCCACCACATTGTGCAGGTTACGGGGTATGGCCAGTCTGTTTCTTGGAGCTGGCTCCCACTTCATACCGTACCTACCTTCTCATATTGTACTGTTTCTGACCTTGATTCAGGCCACAGCCTGTTAACGTCCGCCATTGCCAGAGCTTGTGCAACTCTATGTTAAACTCTACTCACTTTCAGTTTGTACTGGTTGATTGTGCTAGTGTTACACCAAGGCTCTTCAGGAGCCCTTCCCTTCCCTATCCTAATATCTGGAATTACAGGTGGAAGATTAGAGTAGCTTGACATATTGCACACAACCTTTCACAGATGTCTAGTAGTGCCATTAATAGGCCAGCATGATCGCTGCTGGTAAAGGGGAAGAAGAGCTGAGAAATGTCCACTTTCTAAAATAGTAATGTGAAATACAACTTTACCAATAAAGAAGAATTCTCATTACCATTCCAAAGATATAAAAAATAACACAGTTCTTGCTTTCTAATCAAGAATTACTGCTTAAAAGTGTAATAAGGAATTCCCAATGTTAACATATGAGAGGAGTAGGACGCATAGTAGTGACAAACTAATGTAGGTGTTTTTCACTATGAGGACATACCCAAACATAAAAAAGTACATTCCCTACCTTTACTTACACAATACCCTACCCTACGGGCTACCTAGGGCCTACCTTAGGGGTGACTTATGTTATAGAAGAAATTAAATGTAAAGAAATGGCACAACAGCAGACAACAGTAGAGAGCGTCACACCACTATATGCGGTGACAAGAGCAGTGCAGACCTAAAGTCTTGTGTTGATGAGAGAGAGGTGAAGAGTTCACTTGAAAATAGAATGCAGGACCTGCAAGGTAGTAGTTAAAAAAAAAACATGTTTCGCAAGCTTTAAGGAATTTATGAACTTAGCACACAGGTACACATTCTCTTGTCTTAACAAATTAAAGACATGGTTGAAAAATAGGAGCAGGAGTTGAATTAGTCAAGAACGCACAGAATTTGATAAGAGGTCTTGGGAGCAGAATGATAAAGTGTACACACAAATACACATGCACTCAAGAGTAGAGAATAAATCCACATTTGTAAAGCGTGAACTTATCACCCCTAAGAGCGTCCAGGCACTCATGCCATTGGGGAGATGTGAGCTATTGCCCTGAGCTGCAGCCTGCTTCGGGGATCGAACCTTGATCCCCGCGCTCTGGAGTCAGCCGCTCTGGCTGCTGCACCACACCTCTAGTTTGTGAAGCATTGTAAGAACTGCAATAGACGATTTGTAGAAAATTAGGTTCAAGTTTAGGGTCACAAGTGACTTGATGTTTTTCATGATTAATATATAACCACCAAGTAATTCACTGTTTAATGTTTTGTCTCAAGTATTGTATGACTGTGTATAAAAATAGCTGCCTGTAAAGCAGCAAATTGAGACCGGCAATTTACCTGCGTGAGGGCAGTCTCTCTCCCTGCTACGAAGGGTGAAGAGCTGTATTTACCTTGCCAAGAGGAACTTGTCTTTTTCTATATTTTTAAGTTACCCTGCAACAGTTGGCAATCCAGCCTATGGGTCCCTTTTGACCTCAACTGACTACTATCACACCTGAACACCGCCTACCCCGCTGCATAAATCATTCTGCATCTTTGATGAGGTAAGCAGACACTTTGTTTTATCAAGTTCTACCAATTCATTGGGGCTGGAAAGGAGCCAGAGATTGGTGCTTTTACGGTGAGAACAATGCAGACTTCATTCCATTCGTTTTTGTGTTTATTGTATGACTTGTCTTTTGGAAAAGGTAAACACAAATGTAGATATAAGGAATGAAGTGATATGAGGTTACTGCATGCAAGATTATATACATGTGTTGAACAATTTTAAGTTAAGGTGCTGCATAGTCAATAGCCTATGTGGGTGATTCGGAAGTAAGGTTGCCAATATGGGTTTCAATATTTGACATAGAGGGACGGTTGAAAGGCTGATGTCATCAAACTTTACCTTCAAGCATAATCTGACCACTCAAATTACTATGCTGGACTTAATATTCAGAAGTCATTCAATTACCTATGAGACACATGCTTTGAGGGTTATCCTCTCTAAGCGCAGAGGAAAGTGGCCAATGGTGGCCGACTGCATTTACAGATTAGAGTTTGAATAATGGTGATTCACATTTAGAAGTAGCTGTAGTGCTCATATTTTAAATATGTTGATGGGGAATGTGTATGTGTTTGCATGGAAATCCGACCAGAGAGTGATGTTGTTGTATAATTTTGCATAATGTTATTGTGATGTATAATATATAATATATGATAGATTAATTGACGGATTTTCCTATTTGTGAGGACTAGTGTACATTTTTTAATAGAATAGACAGATAAAAGTTAAGTTGTAAGAGTTGTTAACAAGCATTTGTAGATCTATATTGAATACTAGAGAGTCTAATTCCCCTTACCCACAAATATTTGTGTATTACCTCTTGGTTTCTTTTATAGACCGCCAGTTACACAATGCCCATTCACTAGCCCACTCTTCCAGCTGACAAACAGGTTCTCTGCCATTTCCGATCTAGATACCCTTGATTGTCCTATACCCCAATCTCAATCAACTGACCCCGTTTTTATTGCTCCCATGGAGATTGTTTGTTATAACTAATACTGACAATGGGGTGGAAAGTGTCATCTCAGATAATCGTACTGACCCATCCCTATTACGGGTGCTGAGCTGGAATGTGGCCGGTTTGGCCTCTAACTTAAATATAGAAGAATGGGTTAACATGATCAATCAATTTGACATTCTTATGCTCCAGGAGACCTGAGCAACTAAAGAGTTATACCTTGAAGGATATGAGTGTTTCAATATTATATCTCCTCATCCTAAGTTTGGCAGACCTTTGGGTGGTTTATCGATTTGGGTCAGTACTATTTCAGGCGGTAAAGTGAAATCAATCCCCACCAATAATGCTAATTTTCAAGTACTGGTCTACACACGGGGTATCTCTATTTGTTTTATTAATTTTTATAATAATGTATCTCCAATACAATCACTAAAAATAGTTAGTACATCCTTTTTATGCTTCCCATAGTTTTCCGCTGACAGCCATCTGATAGGATGCTCAGGACCCTGTCTGCGGGAACCGTGATCAGGATGTTCTAACTATTGTGCACATATGAAGAAGAAAGAGTATCATCCAGGCATAAAATGAATGAGTAATTTGAAATGCCCCAAAGGAACAATACATGTTGGCTTTCATGATTGATGATTGTTTTATCAACAATCAAACTTGTTTCATAAGATGAATTTATAAATAAAGAATTGATTTTAAACCAAACTGTGGCCCATCTTGACTTCTATGTTACTCATCCCTGGAAACGAATGTGGAAGTTTGGACATAACAAGATTGTATCATACAAACGTGGACGCTATTTGTGCATAATTATATGGTATTATATATTCAGATGGTTCACAGAGTGCTGAGTTACCCACATATGTTCCTTGAAGGTGGGTTTGGTATCCAGGATGAATGAAAGTGACTTGGATTTCAGGGAAAGTTGGGGTTCAAAGTCATCCAGGTTCATATAATTGAGTCAGGTTTCTATTGAATTTTGATTTGAATAATGATGAAAATACAACTCAAACCTGACTCTCAATGACATGAACCTTGACGACTTTGAACCCCAACTTTCACTGAATAACAAGTCACCTAGAATCACCTTGGACACTAAAGTCACCCTCAAGGGCCATATTGCCAAAAACAGATAACAAAACCTGGTACCAGGTCTCTCTTTTAACAAAACTAGAAAGGAAACCCTACACGAGAAGGGAATGGGTGTCACCTGCCTACAAGATAAACTGAGTGCAAAGCATCTCTAGATAGCTGCACAAATGTCTCAAGCGGGTAAAAGGGCCAGAAATGGCGCAGACACCTAAATATAACAAGGAAATAGCAAAAACATATATAACTAGTACAAAAATATATTTTATTCAAGTTAGAGTAATTAATAAATATTTTAAAGAATTTTTATAATATGTTAACTATATAACAGAACGTATCAAATGGCATGATCATATATGTTTTCTTTACAAAATTGCACCACAAGAACAGTGATATAATTCATAATTTGTCCCCCAATCTAAGTAAATCACAGCAAAGGAACGACTAAAAAATCATCATATCAATTTCTCAAACAACATTCTTTCATTAAGTCAGTCATACCATACTAGCATCCATACGTCTGTCATACTAACAAAGCCTGACAATAATAAATGCCAACAGGCACTTGAAGTGGCCCAAAACTGTTTGATCTCGCCCGGGATCGAACATAACTGTAACTTTTTGATTCAGTGCTTGGAGATTGGAACAAAAAACTTTTTTGAATTTGACGGAGAGCTATATAAACAGATCAAGTGGTCACCAGGGGGGACAGCCTGTATATGGGCAATTTCGGAAAAACAGTTTATTGATAACAAAATTGAGCCCTTCTTTGGAAATATGCCAGCTTGGTACTGGTTCATCAATGACATCTTCTTAGTGTGGCATTACAAAGAGAATGATTTGGACCAATGTTTGGAGCGGGACGGGTTAATCTTTGTGATAACAACCACATTCACTCCCCCAAAAAGTAGAGACAGGGTCGAATTCTTAGATATTTGGCTAGAGCATGATAATCAACATCTCTCTGTATCTCTTTATACTAAACCTACCGCAAGAAATAGATCACTCAACTACAGCAGCTTCCACAAGCGCTGTCAGAAAGATGGCATTCCTTTGAGCCAATTTGTACGATTACGTAGAAATTGTACGAACATCTTTTAGTTCCTTAGACATGCTGAGACCCTTAAGCACAAGCTTTTAGCTCAAGGATACTCTAAAAGACTGGTTTATGACTCATTCAAAAGAGCCAGGTAATATAATAGGGAACCCATGTTTGCCCCCAAAAGCAACCACACCGAAAAGAAATTGGTTTGCGTTACCTGACATTCTAACTTAGACCAAAAAATTAAACAGGCCATATACTCAGAATGGCATCTTCTCAACATGAGTGAGGATGTCCCCAAGTTACCCAAACCCACCCTTGCCTTTAGACAGAACATGAATCTACGTAACTTTTTAGTGCGAGCCAAACCTAAGGTAGAAGATACCTTTGTGCAGAAATTGATTACAGGTGCCAATCCCATCAAAGGCAACCATAGATGCGGTACATGTCAGGCATGTGACAATGCCATCATATCTGACCGAATTGACATTGGACACAAAAGTATAGAACTCAGCAGTATGACCAACTGCAGGACCTCTAACGTGGTTTACTGTATCCTTTGCCCATGTAACCTTTGTTATGTGGGCGAGACCAGCAGAGAGATAAGAACACGCATCAGAGAATACAAGTCGAATATTCTCAGCAAAAAAATCACTAATCCCGTGGTCCAACATTGGCTTGACCTGGGATATACCGACAAGGAACTCAGATGGACGATGTTGGAGAAAATCAGAACAATAAGAGGATGTGATGATACCAAACTTCGTAAAAAAAGGAGGTATTCTGGATTTTTCTCCTCAACTCTCAAATACAAGGATTGAACAAAACCACTCCCTGGGAACAAGGGGCCTCATTTATGAAAAGTGACGCATCGCTGCGTGAAAACAGCGATGTGTCACTTTTCATTGCGCCCTCCTTGCGACACCAATGATGCGTCATATTTACAGTATGACACATCATGTCACAAGGAGTTACAGATACATCAGTATTTCTGACGTATCTGTAGGCGCAAAAGTGACGCATTTCTGGAGTGTGTCACAAAAGTGACGCAACTCCAGCAATGTGTCCTTTCACATGGGGCAAGCCCTATGTGAAAGGGCCTGCGTCAGTCTTACGCCTGCTGTGAGGCAGGCGTAAGATTTTGACGCATTTGAGTCCTAGAAGTGGCGCAGTGAAATCTCATAGATTTCACTGCGTCACTTCCATGACCCTTTCTTGCGTCAATACGCCCCCCATGCATACATTATACCTGGCGCAGGTATAATGTGGCACAGGGGTTTACAAAGTGACGCATCTACCTAGATGCTTCACTTTGTAAATATGGAGCAAAAAGGCACATTTTTTACGCCACTGATTTGTCACAAAAAGTGACGCACCGGCGGCGTAAAAGTGACGCAAGGGCTCATAAATTAGGCCCAAGCTATCTAATAGTCCCCGGGTTACGCTGGTGTTCTTCCCTGTTATTTTCCTTCAACATTTGTTCGCTCCTTGCCTGTATTTTGGTTATGACTGTTTTTTGGACTCCTTCTTTTTCGGCTTTTGCACTCCGGAGGGCTTCCTTTTTTACATTCTTTATTTTATTATTTTCTTGGCCTCTTGGATTTTGCTTATCCTGCTATTGGACTCTTCTGAATTCTGCCGGGTCCTTATTTTCACTCACTCTTATTTGGCTCAGTCTGCCTCTTGTGTTAGGCTTTCCCCATTCTTTCTTCAACACATGGGGTAGGTACCTCTATCACACCCATTATTTTGATGCTATGGTTGTGTCCCACATTTTTCTTTATTTTGACGAAAATAATTTTGTTTTCTATTGTTAGTACTCATCTCTCCGGCTATGGGCTTCTTCGCTTGTGACTGTGAGATAGATTACCAGTTGGCCGTCTGGACCCGACCGCGCTCATTCTTATACATTTGTCTATTATTTTCATTATGGTTTTTCTTTTTCTCCATGTTAATTCTTTCATGATTTGGTACTCATTACCCTTTTGACTCTCTATATGGTGACCGGATCCTCCTGCCGGTATGACGTAACGTTATGGACAGGAGCTTTAAAGGCCTTTGCGCCCTCGACTCTTTGCCCACGACTCCCTGGAAGCAGATTATTTAACGCTTGTGCGGTTCCCGAGAGGATTTCTTCTCCTGACGGACTGATGTCCTTAGACGCTGAAAGCATCAGGATTCACTAGAGAAGGGCTTCCGCCCTAGGATGAGCCTGCAGCAGGTGGCATTATCTCTACACGGGTAAGGAGGACACCCTGCTTGGATGCCTTCCTCCCCTCTCTGGAGACTCCATCTCATGTCTGTCGTGGCATCTCCGTTTTTTCTTTTTTCTTTCTGATCACACTCCCATGTATACGTTTGGTCACTGCTGAGTGAATGTTAAAGCTCGGTATTTCTGCCTCTGGATGTGCTTTTCTCTTTTAATCTTGTCGCCGTTATTCTGCCCATCTGGTTTAACTACCCTCTCCCTGGGATTTTACCAATCTTCTCTGCTTTTCCAATGGCTTTCCTGTTTACCCTATCATAGCTGCTATGCTGCATTTACAGCCTGGGTAGCTACTCAGCCTGGATTGTTCTCCCCTTTTCTTCTTGTTTTAGAAGATTCGGCGCTGGAACCAAGATTCAGGGCATTCCATTTCTTCTTTTCTCGCCATTGAGCAAATATCCCTCATGTCTCGAGCTGGCGATTTGACATCACTACTATAAGGGAATCTTCCTTGCCACATAGTTTTTGCTCTGGGTATTGCTTGTTCTACTTGCTATTATTAATTCTCCATTTTCTATAGGAGAGCATCATTTTGAATTTAGCTTTTTCTCATACCAGCCAGCCTTACTCTTGGTTGGAATTTGCATCAGACACTGATAGTAATCGTCAGCATAGACTGCGTATCTACACCTCTTGTCAGCAATTGATGGTGATTTCATGCTTAGGATCACCTTTCGCTGTTGTAGGTGTTTGGTTTTCGATATATTCTTTTTCCATAACGCCCTCTAGCTCTTTACACCCCCTTTTTTCTTTACTTGGTGAAGGTTGATTACTTGCCTTTGATTTCTCCAAGTTTTCTTTTAATTGTTTGATTATCTGTAGCCCCTTCACCTCGCTTGTTTATACTGCCCACACTCCCCATCACACTTACTTTCATTATTATTTTTATTCCTACACTTTGAGGCATAGGTTAGTCACTGGACACCTGTATCAGTGTTATCATCTTTTTAATCTTGATCTCGTTTACTTTTGTTGGCTTGACGGGGATACGAAGTTTGCCATTACCTGAGCCCACCCATGCCTTATTTTTTAGAATGGAGTCCTGAATTTTATCACTCGTAAGGCACCCACCTGTCTCCTCCATTTTTTTATGTGGCACACCCCTGGATGTCTATTTGTTTATGCCCTGAAGAATGTGGCTGCTACAGTGAAGCCTTTCACCGAAATGCGCTTCGGCACTGCGCCCTGACAGGAACCCCGTAGGGGTACATGCAAAGAAAGAGAGGCTACTGTAGTGTTTATATGTATCTGATCTATCATTTCCTCTCTCTATGGACATATGAAAGTAATGTTTATTGAACCAATGATACTAATCCCACGAAAATGTACTTTGTTATCGCTGGGTACTAGCTCATTCATTTAAATCCCTACAGCACTTCAGTCAATTCTTGGCTGCCCAACTCAATACAGCACCACAGGTCTTACCCAGACACTGGGTTGTGAATGATATCCTTATAATTTTTCTTGTGAGGTTTCTGTCCATACATGCATTTTTTATTGTCAGGCTTTGTTAGTATGACAGATGTATGGATGCTAGTATGGTATGACTGACTTAATGAGAGAATGTTGTTTACGCAATTGATATGATGATTTATTAGTTGTTCTTTTGCAGAGATTTACTTGGATTGGGAGACATCTTATGAATTATATCGCTGTTCTTGTGGGTTGTGTTCTATTATATAGTTAAAATATAACAATTCTTTAAAATATTTATTAATTACTCTAACTTGAATAATATATATTGTTATACTAGTTATTTATTTATTTATTTATTTATTTCAAAGGTTTTATATAGCGCTGCGGACCCAAGAGTATCAGAGCGCTTTACAAGGGAGGTAAACATGTTACAGTGGAGTTACAAAAGGAAGAAAATTCACAAATGAATAAAAAATTGCATTCAGAGTAATTTACAAGTGGAGAAGACAAAATAGAATAAAATTAACAGTATGTAAAAATCTCAACAAGGGATATAGTATTGCAATTAAATGAGCTAGGAAAAGAGAGGAGAGTGGACAGGGTCAGAGTTGGTAAAGTTAGGTACCCCAATATTTGCTGAGAAGCAGTACTTTGAGTTCTTCCGTCTTGTCTGAGTTCACTTTCAGCGGCTGTCTTCATCCACTCGGCAACGTCCTTCATCCCTTCGTGTAGGTTGGCTCTGGCGGTGGTGGGGTCGTTGGTGAGGGAGAGGATCAGCTGGGTGTCGTCGGCGTAGGAGATGATGTTGAGGTCGTGTTGGTGTGCGATGGCTGCAAGGGGACTCATGTAGACGTTGAAGAGGGTGGGGCTGAGTGAGGATCCTTGTGGTACGCAGCAGATGACTTCGGTGGCCTCGTATCTGAACGGGGGGAGGCGGACTCTCTGGGTTCTACCGGTGAGGAACGAGATGATCCATTCTAGAGCTTTCCCTTGGATTCCGATGTTGTTGAGGCGCTGTACTAGGGTGCAGTGGCAGACAGTGTCGAACGCCGCAGATAGGTCCAGGAGGATGAGGGCCGCTGTTTCCCTGTTGTCGAGCAGGGATCTGAGGTCGTCGGTGGCTGTGATGAGGGCGGTCTTGGTGCTGTGGTTGCCTCGGAAGCCAGACTGCGAAGGGTTGAGGGATCCGTTTGTCTCGAGGAAGGCGGCTAGCTGTCTGTTGACGGTCTTCTCGATGACTTTGGCAGGAAAAGGGAGGAGCGAGATGGGGCGGAAGTTCTTGAGGTCGGTGGGGTCCGCTGTTGGTTTCTTCAGGATGGCGCTGAGCTCGGCGTGCTTCCAGCACTCCGGGAAGGTGGCGGTGTTGAAGGAGATGTTGATGATATTCTGGAGTTGGGGTGCAATGATGGAGTCGGCTTTGTTGAAGACATGGTGGGGGCAGGGGTCGGTTGGTGATCCGGAGTGGATGGTGTCCATCGTGCGGGTGGTGTCTTCGGTGCTGACCGGGGTCCAGTTGCAGAGGAAGATGGTCGGGGGGGTTGGTTCGGTGGTTGGGTGCGTGGTCTGTGCTCTGAAGCTGTTGTGTATGTCGGTGATCTTGCGGTGGAAGAAGGTGGCGAGTGAGTCGCAGAGGTCTTGCGAGGGTGTGATGTTGTTGTTTCTGGCGTTGGGGTTGGAGAACTCTTTGACGATGCTGAAAAGTTCCTTGCTGTGGGTGTTGT
This sequence comes from Lissotriton vulgaris, assembly GCF_964263255.1. Lineage (NCBI taxonomy): Eukaryota > Metazoa > Chordata > Amphibia > Caudata > Salamandridae > Lissotriton > Lissotriton vulgaris. Next base: position 1,902,380,107 of record NC_141693.1, read on the forward strand.
TGTCCAGTCGTTCTTTGAATGTTGTCCTTTTGGTGGTGCGGATCAGCTGGTGGTGTTTGCGGGCTGTTGTGGGTGGTGGTGAGTCGTGGTTCTTCTGAAGCTGAAGTGGACGCAGCTGCGGTCTGTCCAATGAAGTCCGGTGGAGTGGCTGAAAGAGATGTGCTTGCTGGAGGAGAAGACGGGGTCAAGCGTGTGGCGGGCGTAGTGGGTTGGGGTGTTCACCAGTTGCTTGAGTCAGAGGTTGGCGAGGTTGGCCAGCAGGTTGGCCAGCAGTGGTGTTTGTGTCGTTGTTTTTCTCCAGGTGGAAGTTGAGGACCAATAGGAGGATGTAGTCAGCGGAGGGGAGGGCGTGCGGGCTGATGAAGACTGCGATGTCTACGTTGAATTGGGTGCGTGGGCCCAGGGGTCTGTAGATGAGGGTGCCTCTGAGGGTGGTCTTGGGGTCGGTGTGTATCTGGAAGTGGAGGTGTTCGGCGGCGGTGAAGGTGTCGTTGGAGTTGGTCGTGATGCGGTTGGTGTTCCTGTGGACGATGGCGATGCCTCCTCCGGTCTGGTTGACGCGGTCCCTCCGGGTGATCTTGTATCCGCCCGGGATGGCTATGGCGATGTCGGGCGCTGAGGAGGCGTTCATCCAGGTTTCCGTGAGGAAGGCGATGTCTGGTGATGTTGTGTCGAGCAGGTTTCAGAGTTCGATGGCGTGTCTGTGGACGGAGCGGGTGTTGAGCAGGATGCACTTTAGGTGGTTGTTGCTGGTGCCTGGTCTTTTGGCTGCGGTGCAGGTCCGGAGGCAGGTGAACTTGTAGGCTTGGCAGCTGAAGGGTCCGCAGGTGCGTTTCGGGGTGGCTCGGTAGCAGGCGGGGTTCTGGTCGGGTTTGAGTGCGTTGAGGGTGGCGGCGTCATAGGCCCGTCGTGTGGGCTGGCATCGTCGGGGCAGGGGTCCTGGCGCTGGGCACGGTCCAGGCACGGGCACGGGTAACAAAAACGGCCCCCTAGGGGCCCAAAACCGGCCCCCACCCTGGCGGCCTACCGGGAAAATGCCTGGGGCCCGCTATGGCCAGTCCGGCCCTGCAAAAGTATCACAAAAGCACCCACTCTTATCTTGGAAACAAACCCACAATCTCAACTAGATCTTGGCACACCAGCAGACAGAAGTGTAAAAAGGAAAAAAATTAGGCAGCAGGCCTATTCCATCTATACACCCAGGATCTGTGACAGTATCCTTGTATCCATCAGAATGGCCCCAACTCTACTTCAGTTTGAAAAAAGTTGAAGGATCACCACTTTAAAGAATATTACATCTTGATGGATTAACGATTTACAACTCAGCTTCTTTTTCTCCTACTCATTGATTTTATACTTTTCTTGGACAATGTACAAAGCCATGTTGCCGTTTGGTTAGATTTGTGCTATAGAAATACATGCATACATAATAGTCACACATTTCCTAGTAATACATGATTTCATTAAAAACTCACCAAGTTTTCCTGAAAGTCTTCCTAGAAGAAAAAAGGACATATGTTAGCAATTAAACTTAAGAAAGTATTTAATGCTATGATGCAATCTCTGCAGAACTTCATTTGAAGATTTCATGTTCTTTATTACATGTAGAAAATTAATAATATACTTGAATAAATACATGGGGAATAATGCGTTCAAACTTAAATTAGTGGCAGAGATGGTTAAGAAACTCAGGCTATCACGAGGCTACTCAAAAAACAGCATCACTTGAAGAAAACACTAAAAAAGGGAATTTCATGTATTTTAATGAGTCTGCGTACTTCATATGATCTTTGGTCTTGAATCTACCACCAACCTAGACAGATGACAAAGTGCAACTGGTTCATCCATGCATAGTGTCTACAATTTTTTACCTGTTTTTTTCTTGCAATATGTCTCAGTCAGATAAGCTAATCTGCCTCAGTCCTCAACATATGCCTCAACATGATTTAATCCTTAAGGACATGTTCACATGCTTCTAGTATTACTGTAGTTTGCATTTCATTTAAACACGTTATGTTCATAATATGTGTTGATCTTACTCTTTCAGCCACAAATATGACTCTGACTGAGTTAATTACATAGTTGGCTCTCACTTGTTGCACATGTTAACAAGACTTCTTCTACAGGCTTTGCTTTGATGTGATTGCTTTGTAAAATACTGCCTGAACCACCAAGTTCAGCAAGGCCACTGGTAGTTTAGAGTACCATTCTGAGAAGACTTGATTACTGTAATGCACTATTTTTGGGCTCGCCTCCCTGTTTACTTAATCCCCTGCAATGTATTCAGTGGTGGCCTGTAATATTAGTGATAGGGCGGATGGTACACACATACACACTTACTCACACCCATGCATTGACAAATGTGTGCACACACACACTCATTAATACACAATACACACTCCCAAATATTCATACATCCACACATGCATGCACCAAACATTAAAGAAATCACACTTACCTGCACAGCTATGCCTAAGAGGTCCCAGGAGGGTTGGGACTACTGCCTTTTCTCATTGGCTGATCGGAGGTCAGCTAATGAGTGGGGGGCAGCACTTCCTACCTCGTCAGAGAGTGGGATAGGGTCAGTGAGTGTTGCTGACCCCACCCCACAATGTGACGCAGTGTCAGTGATTGACACTCGGCCCTGAGCACTTTAGGGTTAAAACTGAAGCGTCCAGGTCTGAGGCATTCAGTGGCACTCCCCCTCATCACAAGAGGGAGGACCTCAAGGTACTTTGCCAGGCTGAAGCGGTCACGCCCACAGGAGCTGTGACATCTTCCGCCCAGCAAAGTTCAGCTCAGGCAGCCAGGAGCACGCGCATTTAGCGCATGCCTAGTTCCTGGCAGCCAGACCTGAAAACTGACAGAAACTCTTCTTTTTTGGCGAATGGTGGGTGGGCACAGTCCCTCCGCTCATTTGGACGTGTGTATTCAGATGACGGCTGACAAATTGGTCTTAAGCTTGCCCAGATTCTCATGCTCAATACTGGCCCTTGCTGATTTAAACTGGTTTCTCGTAACAGAGAAAATCCTGTTATGTTTCTGTGATTACTTTCAGGGTTGTTCTCAAGACTGGCCCTCGTTCCCTTCAAAGTAAATTCAAACTCTATGCACCTTCAAGAGCTTTTAGATCCTCAAAAGCTCATCTCATTTGTGTTCCCAAGTTCAATAAAGCAAGAATGGGGGAGGTCCTGTGAGGCTCTCACTAGGGAAGTATAGTAGGTTTATTGAAACACTCTGCACGAAGAGGGTGCCACCAGGCAGCTTAACCAGCAACCGTTTTTTCTCCACACATTCTGGAAACATCGCTAGACATTTTATGACATGTATGGATGCAACACATCTCTCTACTTAAACACCATTAAATACCAGTATCAATGTTTGAACATCTACATACTAAATGGTGACAACATTCAAAAATCTTCTACATCTTAACATTCATAGATTGTGTATGTGGGAACTATTAAATGCTGCTCAACTCCATACATTTTATCTATCTCATAATCACTGAACCAATTAGTAGTATTTTGTGATTGTTCTTGTTGTAATCTTTGTGGAATAGGTTGTGGACCATCATTCATTTTTCCTAGACCTAGTTTGACATTTTCTGTGAGACAAGTTGATAATTGTGTCACCTTTTTATGAATCCACTCGTTACCTTTTTAACATTTCACATATTTCCATCACTCAACAGTACAGTATAAGCGTTTATCTTTATCATCTGCAATGGACCAGAAAATGTTGACAACCTATTCTTCCCCTTGCGTACACTCGCACCCAATCACCAACGGACAAACATATCACACAAGGGTCCTTTCATCACATCATTTGCGTTTTTCCACATCTTATTATAAGAGCATGTTACACTATTAGGAGTTGTGCAATATGCCATATTAACTTGTTTAGAGCACTTTTTCCACGGCTCTCATTGGCACAATGCCAGCTGCAATCTTTCTTTGAGCGCTCTGTTCCATCTTTGAACTGAACTGTTTCCTTGAGGGTAATAAACAGATATACAAATATGTCCTACCCAATTCGTCCTCAAAAAGTCATTCATATATGGTAAAACCAATTGTACCACATTTATAGGTGTCAATAATTTTAGATATACCTTCCCAGAACAACGTAAGGCCTCGAAATACCAACGCATTTTTTTCAAAGTACATTCATCTTATCAGTTGCAACAGGCAGGTAATCCACAGTCCTCTGTGATGTGTCACTCCATGCACACGATATACACTTCATTATACTTATCTCTATATCTACACCTAGCAACCAATATTCTGCTCTTATTCTGTGCTTGGTTGCACTCACCCTGAGATGACCCTCATGTGTTAACCTCAGAAGGCTCTCACGTAATGCTTCAGGCAACACCAACACTTAACCTCTCAACAACATGCCATTAACAACCAAGCGTTATGTGACATTAGCTCTCAGCATGATCAGACTCTTCACATATCCATGGTCAACACCCCAACAAGTATCTCATGATCTCCAGTAACACCATATTGTCATTTCATACTCATATTTATTCATCATGTGAAATTCAACAATCAGCAATAGTACTAACAGAAGCCATCATCCATTGTTCTTCTTTCTCACACTTCCTGACTACTTACAGGCAATCTGTAAATTTATTTTTCTTCCCTGGGACATATTCCATTTGGTAAGATTACTCTAACATTCTCATATCTCAACGTGATAGTATAGCAGATGCCTTGATCTTGATCCTTTTTCTGTTGAAAACACCAACACATTGATGGTGGTCTATGCATAGGATGAACTCAGTACCCCATACACATTTCCTGAAATGATGTACACAAATAACCAACAAGTCAGGACTTCATGCCCAATACTGGAATATTATCACCAGAAAACAATGGCTCCTGTGGTCTAATAGCAACTTAGTCTTAATATAGAAATGCACAATGGCCATACGAAGAGTTACATTGATGTCAAAAAGAGAGCAAGCAGAACACACCATAGATTTGAACTCTATGAACAATAATTTATACAGTATTTTTTAGGAAAAAACATTACATATATATGGTATATGGTATTGAAATAATAATAAAATGTTTAGTGTGTGGTGTCCCAGTGAAAAAAATGGAACCTAAAGTATTGGTGACATATTTGTGACATATCTACAAGGTTTCCTTTATAACATAAAGATGACCATTAAAAGGAATTCATTGTGTAAGACCGTTCTTTATACAATGATGAGTGCTGGTTAATGGTTTACTTTAGTAAACAGTTGACAGCGTTTCGACCCTGTGTGCAAGGTAGAGTCTCTTTAGGACCTAGAAGTGTAGGGACACCTAGAAATGAGAGGGGGATAACGTCAGTATGTGGCTGCAAGAAGGCCGCAATTCTTGTAAATGGAGGGAGCAGATTGTAATACCTGAAAGTTGGTCTGCACATCCTAGTGTAGAAAGGGTGCCACCGTGAGTATAGTGAAGAAAAACAATACTCACAAGGGAACCAGCCAGGCGCTGTATGTGCGAAAAAAGACATGTTTAGCTGCCTGTGAGTCTCCACTGTGGTAGTGGAATAAGGAAATTCACTTACCCCCTGTGAGGGTAGAGGTGGGCTGGCAAATTATTGAATGGCACTGCCCGGAAAATTCCTATTTACAGGGATAACGGAGTCATGGAGAGTGTGTATACTGTATGGAGAAAAAATAATAGTACAATATAATAGAACGTTGTTCAACATGCTGCTGTCACCACGTCTATAAGTGAAGGATGCCTAAATATTGAACCAGCAGACTTATCTGCATGGGTGTGTCGGCGCGCTGGAGGTGCAGGAGCGTGTTGGAACATGATGGTACCGCGAGGCACGACGGGGAGCTGCTCCGTCTCGCTACTTTATAATGAGTACTTCAATAGTCCAATTTCTTAGGGAATTTTACTCGGGGGCAAGAGCCAGAGTTAGGTATGGGAAAAATGGGGAATGCACTGAAACTTTTGGAATTTCCAGGGGAGTTCAACAAGGTTGTGTCCTTGCCCCTTTTCTCTTCGCACTATACATTAATGAGGTGGAGAGAATATTATTACAGGAGTGCAAGGACATGCCGATGGTGGGTAAAAGACCAATCCCAGCGTCATTATACGCAGATGACGCTGTCCTAATGGCAAGAACACCAACGGCTATGCAAATCATAGTCACTTCCTTTACTGATTTTACGACCAAACTGGACTTAAGGATAAATTGCACTAAGACCTTTAGCATGAATTGTGACCATGGGGCAGCTAGAAAGAGTAGGACAATTTTTGTCTCCTCGAGCGCAGTTGACACTACCTTAACTTTCCCGTACCTAGGCGTTTTATTCGACCATACTGGTCGATTGAATAACGCAATCAAAACAAGAAGGTTACTGTTTAGTAAATCAATAATGGCACTAAAAAATTTCAGTAAACGAATGGGTAGAAAACCAATTGGGGAGATGCTTACAGTATATAGAGCGACCTGCGTAGCAACTGTCACATATGGCGCTGGACTGTGGGGGCATGCTAATGTGAGATCACTACAGGTGGTAGAAAACTCCTTTATGAAGTATCTTTTAACTGTCCCAGAAAGCGTATCTACATATGTTTGCCATACTGAACTTGAAGAACCATATTTAGAAGACACAATAAAGGTCGCTTCCGGTTCTGTTATGGCATAGGGCCTGGACCACTGAAGAATGTAAATTACATATTTAGGATTATCCCTTCAGGGTAATATGAGATGGAAAAACCATATTGATATGGCAGCTTTAAAATTCCATCAGTTAGCAGGCGTAGTAGCGCTCAAACATAGAGCCTCACTGACTAAACCAATTACCCCTGCTCTAGAAATTTACAACATGAAGGTGATAAGCGCTTCACTGTATGGATCGGAATTATGGGGATTCTCTAACTTGAAGGAACTGTCATTGGCTGAGAATAGGTTCTTGCGACGCCTAGTTGGGGCACCACAAAGTACTCCCACTGTTCCTTTGTTGCTTGATTTCGGCAGGAAAAGTATTGAGGACTTAGCTCGCCTACGCCCTTTGTTATATAGGAGATGGATAAGGACAACCCCGGAACTAGCTCACTATGCTGCCGCACGAATGGATGTTATCAACGCTGATCGCTTTCATACCATCGTGTGGCTTAAAGAAATACGGGGTTTATTAACTAAGCTGGATTTAGACCACTTGTGGGCTAATACTAATGTATCATGTTTCCCATCAAAGACTACTTTGAAGAAAATGTATTGGGACATGGTTTGGTAATCTGCTTTTTGTATTGGTCCCAACTCCAAACTAACCTGTTGTTTTCTTGATATTAAATCAGTACCATTCTGTGAACCCTATTGGGATATTATCGAAAAGCCGTTTGACAGAAAATTGTATTTCCAATTTTGATTTGGTACCCTTCCCGTAAACGCATTTACACAAAATTGGTCTGCTAATAGGGATGAAAAATGTAATTATTGTAAAGATCTAACTGAGAATGTTTCCCACCTACTATTTGTCAGCCCTCTATACGTATGCACACGACGTAAATGGATAAAACCAGTGTGACTCAACTTAGGGACACGCAGGCACAAAGAGGCGCTTAGAATATTGGAAACAGATTGTACACTTTACTTTGCGACTGCTGTTGCAAAATTTTTAGGTTGGGCCTGAACTATTCGAACCGCACTTTACAATTATCTGATGCAGCTCAATGAACTATTGTCACCATGTTTTCTATGTTTGACCAATTTTATAATAATTCTTGATGGAATATTTTATATTGTGTACCGGAAGCGACAGCATAAATTGTTTAATGCGTGTTTTAAATATATATGAATTTTAGGTTTAGTATTTATTGTGTAGTGATAGAATGTAATTTGCTTTTATGAATTGCTGTCGAATAAAGCTTTTGAAATTTGATTTGTAAATTAAACCGCTCCATCTTGAATGATGTGATGAGGTTAGACAATGGTGGTAGGTTTGGTTGGTTAAGGTATGTAAGGAAGTTTCTCACTGACCTAGGTTTGGAAAATCATTTCACTGAACCTCTATCTATGTGTGACATTTCTAGAAAAGATCTCAAGGAAAAGTGTATGAGTCACCTAGAAAAGTGTAGAATAACTAACGAGATGGTGAAACAAACAATGGTTGTTCATCAGTTGACAATAATTACATTAAAAATGCAGCCATATCTAAAGTTGCAAATAAGCGATCATGAGAGATTTTTTCTAACTCGTTTTAGATTAAACCTAATATTCAAGTCACTTAGCTTCCCCAATATGAATGATTGGACAAAAGGTTTACCTAAATGTCCATGTGATGAAATTTCTGAACAATCAGACATCCATAACCTTTTCTTTTCAAATTTTATTCGATCCCAAGACGAAGATGGATTGTTCCGCTGTTGAAGACTATGGAAAATAATCGTTGCTGTTAAAAATGTTTTTAGATCAAGAAAGTCTATTATATCCTGATTGGTGATGAAGTATTTGTGTTTTATAATGAGATTTTGTAAATTGTGATTTTATTGTACTTTTATGTTTGTTCTATTTTTAATAACCGAATAAAGATTTGATGATGATGAGTACTTCAATGTGGAAAACCTGGAACAATAAAGAACATCTAGTAAAATAGATGCTGAGTGTGTCTGGACCTGGTAATTGATGTGGTATGCATCAATAGCAAGCCGGTTCGAACTTGACGTCTCTTACCTTACAGGATCGTAGGTCTGTATGCACCTGCACCGGGGCCGCTTTGCAGCAGAATAGCGCGAGTCTGCTCGGTTCACTGACAGTGGGGCTGTGAAGGGATACGGCTACCTAAGGTCTATTTTTCCATCTGAAGTCGAATGAGTGTTCGAACAGACATGACTATGAACCACCATCTGTCGATTCGATCTAGTACTCTTTGTTCTTTGATGGAAATGAACAAAAGACCGGTGGTGGTTTATCCGCCAGTATGGCTGGGTGTTTTAATGCAAGGACATGTAGGAGTGGGCATGTATAAATGGGTACTAGGGTTCCGTTACAATGATGAGTTATGCATTATGAAAACGAATTGTGGGAGAGGCATTTAGTGGCCGTGTGCATGTATTTGCATAGGTAAAGAATGCAGGCAACGGTGTATAGTATTACCGTGTATGCGAGTACAAATTGGTGCACATGTATAACAATGTGTGTGCATAAGTATAAATACACATATATTACAGATAATGAGAGATGAATATTTACAATGTACATATGCACAGGGCAATTAGTGTGAATATACATGTATATGAACCAAATAAACTCAGCATGGTGATTGGTGTAATATATTCCATATTATGCACAGCGAGATAACAATTGCTCTGGTATGACAGCGGTAGGTGACATAAACCAAATTGGAAATAGTGTTATCGTTCATAGTTTCAACGGGAACAAGTGTGAAAATCACAACTGGTGGTAACGAGCTAAGATCAGTAAGTGTACTACAATCAGTTGGTACACGGTGGTTTACTTGCTGAATCACAGGTTAATGCATACTGTACTGTTTAAAACTTACAATATTTCTAACAATACTTTATGGGTGAACATGTCCACACTTAGGAGGTCAGTTACTCAGTGTGGTAACAAATCCACACCACTCTTCTGCAGAGTTTAATCCATGGGTGATGGAGTTAGTTCTTTCTATCTAACGACATTCAAGTCGTAGAATCTGTGTGAGGTCTCCACCTCTATCTGGAATAGAGGTTTTGTCTATGACTTGCCATCTTAAATCATCCGCTGTGTGTTTTTTTCCGGTGAAATGACTCACCAGGAGGGCGTTGAATACTGTGTGCCTAATGCGGTTCACGTGTTGCCCTATTCTGGCCTTTAAGGGTTGTTGGGATTGTCCAATGTAGGGCAAGTCGCAAGGACATGTTATGCAGTACACAACATTCCTGGTATTGCAGTTTGCAAAAAATTCAAGTGTGGGTTTAACATTTGCATGTTCAAATATCTTGGTGTTAAAAGTAAAAGCACATGATATACAGTTGCCACATTTGAAATGTCCCTTGACCTCTGGTAGGCCCCCCAAGTGGATAGCAGTGATCTGGTAGTTTGAAGTGGACTTTCTACAGATGACCGGATGAGGTGGGCTTTCACATTTTTGCCACATTTGAATGCAAACATTGGTACTTCGATAGTGGAATCTATACTCTTGATGATGTTCCAGTTTTTTGTGATTAACTTGCAGACTTGGTTGGTATGTACACCAAAAGTATTTACACAGATTAGTCTGTTGATTGTGGTATTTTCTTACGGGACTAACAGTGCTTCTCTGGAGCAAAACCAGGCTCGTTTTAGTGATTTCTTTACTAGCCTATTGCAGTAACCTCTTGGCAGTATTTTAATTTGAGAGTATTTGCCTCTCTCATGTAGTCTTCTTTTTTTGCACAATTGCTGCGCAAGCGCCAAAATTGCCCGGAACGTAGACCATCCCTGAGTGCTCGCGGGTGGTGACTTTTGTAGGAAAGTAGTGTGTTCCTTTCTGTTGGTTTTCTGTGGAGGAAAGTATAAAGCACCCCATTTTGATGTTGTATGTTTAAGTCTAGGAAGGCTATGCTAGATTTATGTTTTGTTGAGGTGAACATAAGGTGTTTACGCATCGTGTTTAAATGTATAACAACGTGATTAAAATCAGACTCACTTCCAGACCAAATGAGAAAGATTTCGTCTATATAACGTTTCCAACATGAGCGGTACATATTCATGGTATTGAGAGCAATTATTTGTTCCACATGACCCGTGTTGATATATGCCAGATTTAGGGCAAAAATTGCCCCCATACTGGTTCCAGAATATTGCTGATAGTAACTGCCTTCAGACAAAATAGTTATATCTTAGTGCAATTTGTAGAAGAGAAATATTGGTTGGTTGATAGCTTTATTTCGATATTTGGAATATCTTAAAAGCATTTACATAACAAATTTAAAAACAGTGCATCAATAAGAAAAAAAGACTGACATTAAAAACATCCAATGGGGAAGAATAGTAAATTGATCATAATAAGTTAATTAAAAGGAATTAAATTGAAATAGACAGTCTTTTTAAGCGAACCAACCAAGCCCATTTTAAAAACTTAGAGACAGCACAAACAATATTGGGGGCAGTGTCCGTTTGTAAAATCCGTAGGGCCACCAAACAATCTCGAATGCCCAGTTCTCTACAAATTGGTTTAAGCCAACGGGATCTTGGTCGCGCATAGTCCGGGCATTCAAAAAGGAAGTGTGCCACGGTTTCACGTCTGTCAATACATAAGGCACAGTTACATGAAGTCTGGTTAGATACTTTCCATCTAGAAACAAGATCCGCAAGTGGTAGGGTCCCTAATCTAAATTTAATGTAAAGAGCCCGATCCATGGGGATGGTAATAATGTCAAGGTATGGCTCAAGGGCAACAACGTCTTTGATTTCCAAGAAGGCTGCGGTGGATTTGCAGTGTCGCTGGTTGCTAATGAGCCTGGCTGAGACCCATTCCCAATAGAGTTTTTTCAAGGTCTCCTTGGGGGGTGATGAATGTGTAAACCAACAGGAGCCCAAGCCCAGATCCCCAAGCAAATGTTTGATGTCTTTAAGCCATTTGATCTTTTGCCAACCGTCTGAATGCATCACCTCCGCCAATCCGTCTGCATAAGATTTAAGTTCAGGGACTCTCCACAGGCGAGCCCAAAGCAGGAGTGGTCGAAGGCGTGCCTGATCCTTGATTGCCTTACAACCTGCATCCAGAAGTACTGGGACTGTCGGAGTACTTATCGGAATAGCCAACAAATCCTTAATGAATTTGTTTTCTGCCTTGGTCAGGGAGTCCGTATTGCCCAGGCCCCATAACTCTGCTCCGTAGAGTGATGCAGAAACTGCCCGGGCTTTGTAAATGTCTAGAATCGGAGCTACACAATGTTTCGATGAGTTGTTATACTCCTTTAGCAGTGCTCCCCCCACCCTTTTGAGGCCCAGAGTCAATTTGTTTATGTGGGGGGTCCAACTCAGTGTATCGCTCAAGCGAATTCCCAGGTAGTCAAATTCTGACACTCTTTCGAGAGCAATCGAGTTCAGAATAGGCGGGCGACCAAGTTTTCGCGGTGGATGCATGATAAGGTACTTTGTTTTGTCCACATTAATGATGAGTCCTCTTTTTACACAAAAATCCTGGAAGCGGTCTAGAAGCTTTTGTAGACCTTGAGGGGTTTTCGAAATGAGAAGGGTGTCGTCGGCAAACAACAGGGTTGGGATCTTTACGCCACCCAGAGTGGGGGCGTCTGCTGGATCTTCAAGCAGGTGCTCGACCACCCCATTTACATAGAGAGAAAATAGGGTGGGAGCTAAAACACAGCCCTGTCGGACACCCCTCTCAACTGGAATTTTGTCGGTCTTTTCCCCATTTAAACCCCACCTGACCTGGGCATAATTGGCGTTGTGAAGTTTAATAAGAAGGTTTAGAATATAGGGGGGTATTCCAAGACCATACAACACCCTCCAGAGTTCCTCCCTAGGAACCAGGTCAAAGGCAGTCTTTAAGTCTATAAAGGCCAAATAAAGACTGCCCTTGCCTAGTTCCACCACCTTCCAGTATAGTAACAGGAGTCTGAAGACTTGCTCAATTGTTCCAGTGCCTGAGCGAAAGCCTGCTTGCATCTCAGACAGAATGTGGCTATCATCCACCCATTGGAGGATCCTTCCCAGGATAACTTTCCCCGCCAGCTTCTGTGTGGAGTCTATAAGGCTAATCGGCCTATAGTTCCCGGGGAGGTCCCGGCTGCCCTTTTTAAAAATCGGGACTACCTCTGCCCCTCTCCAGGACTCAGGAACTGTTCCTCCCTCAATAATGGCATTCAAAAGTACAGAGATCAACACCCCCCATTCGACTGGATAGGCTCGAAGGAGGTCCCCGGGTAACCCATCCGGGCCAGCAGCTTTTAATGGCAAGATGGTTTTTATCAGGCTCGTGACCTCCCCTGCAGAAAAGTAATCCAAATCTCTATCCAAGGTGTAGGGGGAGAGAATGAAGGGGTCATTTAACAATCCTTCTGTAGCTGAGTAGAGAGCCTTGAAGTGGTTGGACCACGATTGGGCGGTGATAGTACACGTCCTCAAGGTGTCATCCCTACTGCCCACCAGGTCCCAAAACCCTTTCGCATCTCTCCCTCGACTAGCAGCCAAGAGGTCCTGCCAAAAATTGTCCTCCCAATCCTTTTTGGCATGTTTTTGACAGTGGGAGTATAGCCTTCTCGCCTCTCTGGTCCTAATTGGGCATTTGGATTTAGCAGCTTTAACAAGTAGTTTCTTAGCTTCCCTACACTTGGAATTAAACCACCCTTGTCTAGTCCTGGGGCGAGGATTCTTTGTACTAGCACTTCCTCGGACAATAAAAAGATCACTAAGAGCCTGTATCAGGTTGCAAAACCCTGCAGGCACAACCACCAGCCCTCCCTCAGGACTAGCGAGGTTTTCCAGAGCTGCAGCTACTAGCTGTGTTATGGAAGATGTCTTATCCGCTGAAAGTGATAACTTAGACCACTTTAGCCGTCGGCCACAGTTGGAAACCACAGACATATCTGGGGCGGGGAGGCAGACAATTCTACTCTCTAAGTGATCTAGCCATCTTTGGTTCAGGGTGAGAGAGAGGAGATTGTGGTCACTCTCAACAGAGGGTATAATCGCCATGTCCTTTACCAGACTCCAAAGATGGGTGTCGAGAAGGAGATAGTCGATTCTTGACGTGTGACCTGGCCTATTGTAGGTGTGGGCTCCCTCTTTATCAGAGGTGGTCCTGCCATTAAGAGCCCTCAGGTCAAATTCCATAGTTAAGGAATTGACCTGAAGCACCACATCCGTCCATTTTTTGACTGGGCTGAGATCTAGGGCTGGGATCCCCCATTTATTGTCATCTTCCTCCTGGTCCTGGGTGACTTCAGGGCCAAGCGGTTCGAAAGTACAATTAAAATCACCCGCAACTAGGGTACGGTTCTTGTATGGAGAGGATCGAAGCGAAGCCTCCAGACAAGCAATGGTAGGGGATTCTCTACCCCCTTTGGTACCGCGGGCATATATGTTGAAGATATTGGCAACAACATGCCCCCTGGAGTTTTTAAGTGTAATATTAAGAAGATCATGACAATTGGTGTCATGCTCTTCCACCCTGCAATTTAGTGCGGAGGACACCCAAACAAGGAGGCCGCCCGATGGACGTCCCCTGCCTGACTCGGAATGAATAGCTGGTAGAAAGTGGGTGGAATATCCAGCCTTATGGAGAGGCTCTTTACTCCAAGTTTCCTGGAACAGGCAGATGGAGTATTGCTCCACCTGAGCGTTCCAATCCGGCAGGGCCAGCTTCCTGTGCAGACCGGCCACATTCCAGCTGAGAACCCTAATGAGTGGGTCCGCCACAGCCGAAATGTTGCAGGGCTCGACAGGGCCTGGATGGCCCGACTCGCACGCAAAGGGACAAATGGTCACACATTCCTGTGCCGTCATCCCCGACCTAGTCTCCCCTAAATATGCTGGTGCCACCCGGTGATCTAAAGGAGTCGGGGGTTCTTGGGGTTTAGCAATTGGTACAGAGTTGGCGTCAGAGGGCCAGGATGTCTCAGCCTCCTCTGGGGGGTCCATACGTCAGTAGTCCAAATCGCCCCAATTAGGCAATTGTGGAACTGCATGCAGATGTGGAACATTAGTTACTGGGTGCCAAAGGCCATAAGCATAGTTTGGAGTTGGAATCACAGGGAAGCAGTTTATAGGATTCAGGGCCGGCCGCGGGTAAAAGAATGTCAGATCTACCACCTCAACTCCCGGGCCGGACATGACCTGTCCTTGACTGGAAATAGCGTGGGCAGCTCTTATGTCCTGAAAGTTAACCACCACACAATCCCCCTCCACTGTTTTCTTCTTATATCCAATCCAACCCACCCTACGCACACCAAGAATCAGGCCATCCACACCCACCGGAAGGGGTCTATTGGCTTTCAACCAGTGGATGACCTTATTCTTTAGGGCCTGGTGCGTTTCCTGCTGATTGTCCTTCAAAGCCGGGACTTTAATAAGAACAGCTACATATGGATGGCACTCAGGTGGGAGGTTGACTGGGGGACATTTGCGTACAACCTTTTCAGGTATAACCGGTAGATTTGGGTTATTAGAAGGATTCGTGGTTGCTTTTGCCTTTGAAACTTGGACTTGGACTGCTCCTTTAGCAGCGGTGGGTAGGGCGGGAGGTAGTTTAGAAATGGATCCTAACCCTCCATCTTGCTGCTTCTTGGGAGCGGAGTTAGGTTTTACTGCTTTCGCTACTGGGGCCTTACTAGCATGGACCTGTACAGCATGGGTGGTAGTGGGCTGTTTACCCGGTTTTGCAGTTGCCATAGGAGCAGGTGTTAGAGCTGAACCGCTGGCTAGTACAGAAGCGGGTGGAGCCGGTATATGACCATGAGGAGGGCTTACCGGATTTACTTTCCCTTCACTCCCACTTGCAGTATCGTCTCTAGATTTTGATTGTAATTTAATGAGAGACTTCAGGGAGAAGAAGTTATCCCGGGTGGTCTGTTCAAAGCTATCAAGCCTATCCCCCAGACTCTTAACTTGGACAAACAGCGGTGCCAACAGAGCCTTAACCTGATTCTCAAGGTACTCCATGGAAAACCCCTCTTTTGGTGGTGGAAGAGGTACCATGGACGAGTGCTGGGGCGATGCTGTTTCTAATGTTGAAACCACAGGAGGTATGTTCCCTTGAGTTGCTGGCTCTCCTACTTCTGGTTGCATAAGAGTCTTGTGAGGCTGTATCCTTGGGCGCTTATAAAGCGCCGAGTAGCTTCCTTTCCTGGTGCTAATAACCCTTTTCCTTTTCTTAAGGGTGCAAGAAGCTCGTGTCGGGGGCGCTACTTTAGGGCTTATTATAGGAGCCTCATTGGGAAGTTGTAGATTATTGCTAGGGATGCTATCCGTAGATAATATGGGTAGTGAAAGCCTCGGTCCCCTGTCAGCTGGACTATAGCTCCGGGTAGGTGAGTTAGAGATTAAGCTCTCTATCCTATCAATGCCTGCTTCTATTGCTACAATCCGTGGCTCAACCGATACTATCTCTGTTAAGGGAGAAGTAGAGTAGTTTGAGGGTGGAGACAGGGCATGTGCAACTGTTCCCAGGGAGGAGCGTTTGGACGTAAAAGAGTCTAATGAGAGGCGGCGTTCTGTCATCACAATTTCCTTTTCGATGACCGCGGCCACCCTAGTGATGAATTTGTCCATTGTGCCGATTATAGTATTCCCTGTGGCACTTTCTCCCCCACCCCTCAACGCTTTACCAGAGCGGGTTGACATGGTGGATGTTGTACATTGATTCTTCATGTAATATGCTTGTCTTTTGTTGATCTAGTTCAAGCATTCTCATATCACAATCATGCAACATTTACTAACAAGCTCAGTGACCTAACCACCAACAACACAACAAAACAGGGTGACAACAAACATTGCACAAGGTTCACACCTTGGAATTTATACTCTAACACGCCCTACATAGAGTATACCATGGGTACCGACTGGCCCCACCCCCTCCCCAAAGAAGGGTACACCATTGGGGAGGTTGTGGGCGTGAGCATCTTTCCTTGTTGGATTGATTTTCTCTCTTCTAAACCTTGTTTTGGTTTCTCTAAGGGAGGGGGATGGAGTGTAATGAAATTGGTACTCATGTTTTGTTATTGTACAACATGGGGTAGGTGTTGTTTGATTGATAGAGTGTTTTGTTTCATCTCACTCTTCTCTTTTCATCCTGTGTCTCTGAATTCTCTTTTGTCTTTGTGGTTGTCGTTGCAGTCTCTTGTATTGTAATCTTTGTTTTCCTTTATTTCTTTTCTTTTCTATAAAGGAGGGAGATGTGTTGTACATTGATTCTTCATGTAATATGCTTGTCTTTTGTCTTAGTCCTTTCTTTGTGTTTTCTTGTTCCCTGTCTACCACAATGCCTATGTATGTTCTGACTTCTACCTGGAGAATTCCATGAGTGTCAGTTGGTGGTCTGGTCAGCTGGCGAGGATTGTACTCAGCTGTGTCCTGCATTAAATCTATTTGTAACCAACCAGGAGCATCCTGTCATCTGTCCGCATCATCTTTACAACAGTGGACTTCAAGAAATTATAGCACGGGCGTAGGATGTAAGAGGGGTGGCCCAGCCCAGCCTCTGTCTGCCCCTGACGGCCACAGACGGCCCGCCCTCTGCCCGGGCTCCGCCCGGCGCCGTCCGCGACGCGGAGGGAGCCCTTTTCAGCGCCTCCGGTCGCGCTCCGCCGGAAGTGGGCGTGGTTCTGTCTCAGGGCAGGCTGGGAGCTGTAGTTCTTCCCTGTCCGCGGCCGAGTGATGGAAACTACTCGGCGGCGGGTGAACAGACAGCCTCAGGGACCCAGCGCTGCCAGGGAACACAGATGTGCCAAGCAATCCCCTCCGCAATCCTTCAGGTGTTGAAATGCCTCCACATATTATAAATGTGATGGGTATACTTGGGTTGGTCTAGGTCTGGTGTCTAATAGGATTTCTATCACCAGTATACTCTCAGTTTGTGGTATGTTGGTGCAAAGAGAGGAAATGTCGAGAGTTGCAAGCCATTGCGTCTCGATGTTGTATGGCATTTCTTCTACGAGGTGAGGGATAAAAATCCGATTTCCCCTATAGTAGTAATATTAGTTATATATGTATCTTTGTTAGCATGATGTATCTGTATATTCTTAATGATTTAGTTTGTATAAGGTCTAATCAATATCTGATTTAGTTACGTTGGTAAAGGTATACGCTCCTTGTATGTCCTGTATTTACTGAGTAGGCCGAGAACCACACAGACGCCATCTTTGCCCGACCGGTGTCAGACCAAGCAGTGATCACGTGTTACCCTCCAGTAGTCAGTAGGCCCCTGTTTAGTTTAGTTACAGAGAGCAGCTGAATGCACACTATTCTTTCTCTGTCCTGGGACTCAAGGTCGCATCTGGCTTTGGGTTCGATAAACGCATTCCTGGTGGCGCCGTGCCTGCATTCCTGGGCACCGGGACGAAAGGGAGTTACCCCTCCTGACCTTCCCCAATAATAGCTAAAGTAGAGTTTCAAACTAATCATATGTGCCATATATGGTCTTTCCTCGGGGGCCAAGAGCCAAGTAGTATTTTTCCATTTACTGTGACTTCATGTGCTGAACTGAAAGTATATATGTACTGTTTTGACAATAAGCCAGCAGTCTTCTCTGCACATCTGATGGGTGAGGATGGGAGAGGCTCCTCTATAGAGTATTCTGTATTATAAACGATTGAACTTTCTTCGCTGCCAACTGACTGGTTATTTGGTAATTGGAATTGGGGCTATTGGTAGGTATAGCTCCTTATGTTATTTTTATGGTACGTCAGGTGGCGACTCTGGTGGGACTCCGCGTTTGGGGTCGTCCTCCCGTAACCAGGTAAAAAAGGACAAAGAAAGGGGAGCTCTGGTCGAGGGCGTGGACTGACCAGCGTTCCTGACTTACTCCGCTCTCGCGATCGGGGAGCTCCAGCTGCTAGTGACCCTTCGCCGGAGTCCTACGGGCGTAACCCACAAGCTGATCGTGTTGGTCTTCAGGAGTTGGCAGTGGGGAAAACGCAATTGTACCTGTGTGCACCAGGTGAGTGAATTAAAGTTGGTATTTTTGGAATGCGCTGTTGAGCAGTGCTTTTGAAGCAGTTAACTGTATTGGATTTGGTGGTTGGAGTACCACGGAGAACTTTGGGGGTCTGACGGGGCAGCATTGTGGCTGCACGGGCAGATGCTTCATGGACTTGCTTGGTGAATAATAGAAACTTCGATTGGATGCCTTGGTGTGACACGTGTGGGGTGCACCCGGCGGGACTGCTCTCGGAAAAGTCTGTGGTTGTACCTGGGTAGCCTACCGGACATATCTGAAGCGATGCTAATGCAGTGGGCTTAGTCGGAATAGTCCTGAGGGTGAACCAGGAAGATCGCTGGATGGTCGATAGGTCGGTCTGTGGTTAATTCTTGTCCGATGGTCTCTTGGTAGTCTCTGGACTGCCTGATTTTGGTATCTGTTGGTCTGGTAATCTGAGTCGATTAGTATCCCATGAACGGGAATCAACGGGCTTCGTTCTTCTGTTTTGCAAAAGACATGTTGTTTTGAAACTCCTATTTGAAATATATTTATGTCTGTATTGTTTCGTGTGTATTTCTTGGATATCGAATGGTGGATGGAATGTTGAGAATGAATTAACATGGCCATGTTTTGAAAGATTGTTTTTTCTGAATGAGATTGAATTATCAGTGAATAAGGATGTCGTGTTTTAGTAAACTGTGTTTTGGATGTTGTTGTCGCCAGAAGGGCATGCGATTGGATGAAAGTTAGCCTGCCCCGCCAGAGGGTTGCCCGAGCTATGATATGTATGTTAAACATGGTATTTCACCTATTTTGTTTAATGCACTGTGGCATAAATACACTAAAGACAATGTGGAACTACAATGGCCTTTAACTGGGTCTTTTGATGGGAAAAAGATACATTATTTGCAGGATAGATTATTTCAAAGCGTAGTGGACAGGCAATGTTCGACTCTTTAAATATGTGGCAAAAAGAAGCAAAGCGCAGGCGTATTAGGGAGGAGAAGCTATGTAAGAGGAAAGGAGGTCAGACCATTATACAGAAAGCTATAGCTTATGATAAAGAACAGACTGAGAAAAACATTGATTACATAAATAGGCAATTCAGGTTACAGGTGGATAAAAGCTATGTAACTAGGACTGAGCCCGAGGATGAGATAGAAGATTTATTAGATGTCCGTTCACCTCCCCCTTATGTTCCTCAATGCATATAATCTGCAGTCCCTTTGGCTGCAGCCTCAGCTCCAGCCGCCCCCGCACCCGCTGTATCCACTTCTCCCGCCCCCTTAGGAACTTCTCATGTTCTGTCCCCCTCAGCATTTAAAACAGCTCCTCTACTGAGAGAAAGAGAGAGAGAAACTTGTTTATTTAGACCATGGTCTTTTAAACAATACAAAACAAAACGCAATCAAAATCCAAAAAGTACGAACAGACAAAATTCTACTACATCATAAATAGTTAAAATTCAATACATGTTAAAAAAGAAGGTTAAAAGAGGGTGACACCCTCAGACATACAGTTCATTAAACCCAAATTTTACGGAAGTTCTAACATATCTAGAGGAATTAACAGACAGATTTAGACTTTATAAAAAGGCTTAAAAGGACTTAAAATCAGTGTCCCTCCTTCGATAGCTCCCTCCCAAACTCTTTTATGGCTTTCGGGAATTTACCCAATCCAATTGCAATTTCTAACGAATGCATATCTATAAGTAAGCATATCGCCTGGACGCGTGAAATTATCTTATGTGATAGGAATATAGGACGTAAAAACAATTTCCTTAAATCATGTACAAATGTGCAATCAAGCAATATGTGCAACATATCATTTCTTAGGCTACTCTACTGACCGATGCGTTGTCATCCCCTCCTGTGTCTGATTTCCTTATGGGAACAGTGTTTCCCAGACGGGAGAGCCCCTCAGGTGTTTTATGATATTTTGGATCGGGCTCACAAGTTTGAGTTAGGATTGGAGGATGTGTACAGGAATGTTGAGATTTTATTGAAATATTGAGAGCGGCTGCAACTGAAATGTCCAAATTGGGACTTTCAGCATCCTATGCGGGAAATCAATCCTATTTATCATCCTGAAATACCAGAACTGAGGAATGATCAAAATCAAGTAACTAGAGCACGCGTGGAGGCTCGATTTCAGGAGCAATCGGCCTACACCCCTTGGAAAAGGAGTGAGGTCCTTTCCCTGAAGTCGCAACTTCCCGACCCCCGTAAAAATCCCACTGCTTACTATAAAGAGCTTACCGAGTCTGCCGCTTCAGCTGTCATGACCCTAGCTGACATAGAGTTATTTTTCTGTTTACTCGTCCCTGTTGATGTGTTGTGTCAGGTGTTTGACCAGGATCATGCCACTGAGTTAGGAGGGACCTGGGAACAGAGTAAGTAATGGGACAAGGATCGGAAACCTGGTGATAAACCTAGACCTGAAATTCTGGCTTTACCAGGTCGGATTATTACTTACATGCACTCCTTAATTCCGCCCCGAAAGGTAGATTGGGATAAATTGACGGCGTGTAAACAGAAAAAGGACAAGATTGTTTTGGATTTCTTTACTAGATTCAAAGGTGTGTTCATTGACTTTAGTGGACAGGATTTGTCAGTGGAAGGTGGAATATGATTATTTGTTAATCGTTTTGTTACCTGAAATCTCTACACGGCTACAAGCTTCTGAGAGTACTTGGACCACTTCCACACCCTCGGTTATACTGAGCATGGCTCAGTATTACGAACACAGGGAAAATGAGAGTAAGGATAAGATGGAAAAGAAAGCAAAGGATCTTAAGACATGAGTATTCTTACAGCAAGTAATGAGGGGACGAGGCAGAGACAGCGGCGGTAGAGGGTTCGTCCCTAGGGGGGCGGGAACAGGACGAGGCGGAGGTCCGGCTGTTGCTTTAGGAATAAACCAACGTGCTTACTGTAAACAGGAAGGGCATTTGCAAGCTCAGTGTCCATTGTTGCTAGCGCAGAATGGGGCAGTAAGAGGAAGAGGGAGAGGTCGAGGTGGTGTGGATCGAAGTGATATGCGAAGAGAAGAAGTAATGCTCGGTGAGTCGGAGAAGAATTACTTTGATAATCCTAGAGGCAGGCAGTATTACAATGAAGATTGTGTGACTGATGGGACAGATGGGTATACTCACACAAAGGACAGCCACGGACAAAGTGGGGGCCAGGTGTTAGTACCCATTGATCAGCGAGGGCCTTATGTGAGGGGGCGATTAATGGGGACTTCTGAAAATTTTCTAGTGGATATGGGTGCAATGAATAGTTCTATAGCTCGTTCACTGGTCCCAAGGGCTGCTCTGTCCGGGCAAAATAATGTTTTGGTGGGATATTCTGGAATCCAAGTGGTGAGCCTCATTTCTAAACCTATCCAGATTACCATAGGTCCAGTCACAGTGGACTCTCTGTTCTTGCTAACATCACATTGCGGAGAAAATGTATTGGGGTTGGATTTGCTAATGAAATTGCATGCAAATATTCATTGTCTGATGGTGTGTATTTGACTATACAATCTCCTAGTAAACACACATTGCAATGTTTTGCTTAACACAAATCCCTCCCTCCGGAGCTCGCTGCTATCCCATCGACCTTGTGGGCGACTGGGGATACAGATGTCGGTCTCATGAGGATTCCGCCTGTTTCTATTACTCTGAAACCAAATGCTTGTTTACCGCGTATACCTCAGGACAAAATTTCACTGGCTGGTGAAAGAGCTCTGCTCGCCATTATCCAGGACTTGATTGATAAGGGAGTAGTGAAAGAAACGGCTACCAATGTATGCAATAGTCCTATATTATCGATTTTGAAAAAGGCCCTTGTTGGAAGTGATCCCAATCATGTTGATACTTACCGTTTTGTAATTGATTTGCGGGCAATTAACAAGATAGCGGTGCTGCAGTACCCTGTGGTTTCTGACATCACTACTATCCTCACTATGATTCCTCCCACTGCCAAATATTTTTCAGTGATTGATCTGAAGAATGCTTTCTTTAGCATTCCGATCCATCCTGATAGCCGTCATATTTTCAGCTTCTCCTTATCTGGGCGCAGCTTCCGGTTTTGTTGCGCTCCCCAAGGATACACTGAGAGTCCCAGCATTTATAGTCAGGCTTTGAAAGCAGTATTGGATTAATTAACTCTGCCCCCTGGAAATGTGCTCCTCCAGTATGTAGATGACATGTTGGTGGCTTCTGACACTGAGGAAGGTTGTAAAGAAGCCACTGTTAAATTATTGTCTCAATTGACAGCCAATGGTAATAAGGTATCCCTCTCCAAATTCCAATATTGTCGACAGGAGGTCACTTATCTTGGTCATCTACTGTCAAAAGAGGGGAGAAGACTAATCCCTGAGCATGTGACTACCATCTCTAACATGCCTGTACCTCGTACTCAGTGTGATGTCCGTGCATTTCTTGGCATAACCTCTTACTGTCAGTAATGGATTCCTAATTTCTCTCTTCTTACTAAACCTCTTCTGTACTTAACCACTAAAGCTGTACATGAACCTCTACCTTGGACTGATGAATGTCAGAAAGCTTTTGACTCTTTGAAATCTGCGCTTTGTTCTGCACCCGTCTTGGGTTCTCCTGACTACCGAAAACCTTTTGTGCTTTATGTACATGAAGTGGATGGTTGTTGGCTTTCTGTGTTAACACAAGGATTTGGTGGTAAGCAAAGGCCTTGTGCTTATTTCTCGGGGGTGTTGGATATTGTCGCAAGAGTGCTTCCCAGCTGTTTAAGGGCTACTGCTGCAGTCGCTGTGGCCATTCGGCAGTCGGAAGGGCTAGTTTTGAATACTAACCTCACATTTATGGTACCTCACACTGTGGACACATTATTGAACAAAACGAAGACCTAGCACCTTATGAGTGCGCCTCTTACTGGATATGAATTGACTTTGTTTGCTCCCCATATTACGATTAAAAGGTGTGCCACTCTGAATCCTGCCACGTTACTACGCCTCCCTTCGGATGAACATAATAATGACGTACATGATTGTATATTTCAAACTGAAGAAGAGATGAAGGGACGGGTAGATCTCACAGACATTCCTCTATCTGACCTCCAAGGGGAATTGTATGTGGATGGCTCTTGTTTCAAGTTACCTGATGGCACGACAACAGCTGCATATGCGATTATGACCCTCTGCACTGTAGTTGAGGCTTCTCGAGTACCCTATCAGACAGCACAGGCAGCTGAGTTAGTGGCATTGCTCCGGGCCTGGGAGTTAAGTGAAGGATTGAGAGTAAACATTTACACAGATAGCCAATACGCCTTCGGCGTGGCTCATAGTTTCGGTCGGTTGTGGGCAGAGAGTGGTTTTCTAACTTTTCATGGTCAATGAATACAACATGCCCCTCTGATTATTCGATTACTAACTGCTTTTGATGAATTCAGGCCTCAGCCAGGCCCGCAAATGCGAAAGGTTCGCTCTTCTGTACGCAAGAAGTCCTTAGACTATATAAGAAATTGGCACGGAAACTGGAAATACAAAGACAAAGTTTAATAAACCTTTAAAGGTGGTACTACAGCCCACACAACACTCTTCAGTATTGTACAAGGTAGCACAAAGAACTCGGACACGCGCTCCCCTTTTATACACAAAAGAAGGGGCTCATAAGTGGGCGGTTACAGCTAAAAGTATGATTTACAACCGTATAAGGACATTTCTTGAACATGATCAATACAAGGGCGGAGTTAACGGTTCATGAAGCCCCCTGGATACACATTCCAATCCCCTCTAAACAGAAACAGATGTTACACGTACTGGGCATGCGCTAGATTTGCTGGAACTATTTATAACCTGTTGCTGGGCAAACTTCAGGGGTGACAGGCAGCGAGGTAGGACTTGCCTCGTGGTGAGCACATGGCATAATGTGGCTTACAAGATGGAGGCCAGAAAACAAAATGGAGTCTCGCTGCGAGTGAAAGGAATAGCGGGAAACTCCACTAAAGACACATAAATATGTCTTCAGCGAATGCTTAACTTTATCGCTGTTTTATTTACAACAGACGACCCTTTCAGCATTTGCTGAAGACATTCAGTTTCTTTGGATAATCTAAATACTCATCGTTTATATCGATGCTCATCATGTCCGCTATCTCTCTAGTTATCGTTTTCTTGTGGGCAGCATCCGCAACGCTTGGTTTATTAGGCACGCAAAATTAAATGCATAACGAACATATCATAGGGCTACATTGAATACACACACAACAAGTAAATAATATGGCAACAACTATACAGAGTCCCGTAAGAACCTTCCAACCCCATGTAGATATCAATGTCCAAAACAACCCAGAAAACGTCCAAGACCCATTTTCTTGATGTATATCTGCTGCAATTTTATGCAACTTATTGATAGCCTTGTACATAGAAGGAGTGTGATCAGGTATAAAGACACAACAACTACTTCCGATAATTCTGCAAGCTCCACCTCTATCTGCTAACATAACATCAAGGACCATCCTATTCTGTAATGCAACAACCCTAGTAATCTGTAGCTCTTCAGTAACCTAAGTGACCTAAGAACCACCATAAACCACCTGTCCTTCAGAAAGGCATTAAAAACCCTCCTTTTCCAAGAAGCATTTCCACCCACATAAACCACATAAACCTCAGGCTGCTCTACCTAATAAACTGTCTCAGCTGGCAAAGCGCGGAGATACCCCTCCGGGATTGATTCCTGCGCTCTACAAGAAATTAAATAAATAATGTTCCCCAGAGCTGCTGCAGTTTGATTTGTAACAGCCTCCACTACTCGCGTTAATCATCATATCTTTCTGCTGTTCAAAGCTGGTCCCACAAAGAAGAACCATCCTAAATTGAAATCTATATACTGTTGCAGACTAGTGTCTGTCTGATCTACGGATAAAGTTCGCTTAAATCTATTCACAGTTACATTGTTCAACAATTTCAGATCCTTATGATAAGATGCTGGTGCTAGGAATACAGGTGGCAGTAGAAATGACACGTAACATACTCCAGACCATCCGGCGGGTAATCGATAATAACCCTTATTCCCACATACAAAATAAGTGTTATGTGAAGCAAGGAAAGTACTATTATTCAAACCATCAATATTCAAAACGACAATGCAATCACTAACACCTACAAGAATATGGCCTACACTTTGTACACATAAATCAGCTTGTGCTTGGGCCACAGAGATTACAAATTTTTCCTGTCCAACAGTATCTCTGGTGTTCGTGAAGATATACGGAGTTGATGCATTGTCCGGTTTATATTCTTCCCACTCCCATATAGTTCCGTTGGCTTGTGGATAGCCATCTTTATCTTGATGGCATTCTTTATTCAGTTTGAAAATCAATCGTCCTACAGTAGGTTTTCTTGTAGCATCAAGCAAAGTATACCATGCTCTGCAAGAGCCATTATGTGAAAAGGGAAGTGGTATGAATGGTGTTCCCCTTTTTTCTGGTGCGCTGGCATCATCCCACATATCCAACAGTCTGTGGCATTTGTAGCAACGTGGGTATGATGCAACATCTGTATAAAAGTGTTATTTAAATAAGACTGTCGATGCTTCAATTCTTGGTAAGGGAGTGTATAAAAGAAATGCTCATCAGGAACTGGAGTAGAAACAACATACAGTTCACGGGCAGGAGCTTTCTCCTCAACAAACCACATGACTGTAGCGATGACTGCTATAACGAAAATGAACCCTACAGAACCAAAAACTTTCTTCTTGTCCATCTCTAACAAAGTCACAGTATCTTCCTGTATCTAAAGTGTTGTCAGAACTCTTACCCCTAGGCATCCGTTGTTTTCTTCACCATCGGGCCAAGACGGGTGTTACTACTCTAATGCATGGCTGATCCCCCCCTTGCCTCATCGGCTCTCTGTTTCACAAACCTAGGGACCGTTCTCACAACTTCTCACACAATTGCAGATTCTTTTCTTGGTCGCAGATTGTATCTCCTTGATGCAGGCGTTGTTTGGTCCGGGAAGAACTCCTCAGAATCGTCAGGTACCACATCCTCTGGTTCAAGAACATCGGAGTATTTCCGAAAAGCGGTCACTACTTCATCAGAAAGGAAACTAACAAAATACAGTCTTTCTCTATCCTCCCATGTCTCAAGCTCAGTTAACACATCAATTAAAGACACAGTATCTTTGGTGACCCGATAAGCAATCTTTCGAAGATCTGCCATATGATCGGCCGATAACATAGACCGCGTATCCCTCTTCTGATTGGGCGGTCTAGAATCTGAATCTCCTCCATTCGGGGCGGACGGACCAGCATAGGGCGGTGGTGAACGATCTAATAACGAAAAATCATCATCCGATTTATTAAGGACAGGATAGAGTGGCTGGCGAACAGGATATTGGCCAGATATTTGCAACCGCCGTTCTTTCTCCTGCTTTTCTTCTAACTCCTTAGCTTCACGCTTTTTGAACTCGTGCGCTTTCTCACGCTCACTCTTTCGCTGCTCTTTCTCAATCAATGCTTGCTCCCGCTTCTCACGCTCTCGCACCTCTTTCACCCACATACGTATACACTCAAACATATCTTTTTGCACTCTCCGCTTACACATACACTGTTCCACATACTCAATTTTCCTCAAATCGAACGATCCATACATAGGCCATCGCAACTCAGGATCCTTCTTGGTATATTTCCTCCATAACGTGCTGTACATTATAGGGGAAAGACCAAACTTTACATACATATCCCTATTCGGCGT
This sequence comes from Lissotriton vulgaris, assembly GCF_964263255.1. NCBI lineage: Eukaryota > Metazoa > Chordata > Amphibia > Caudata > Salamandridae > Lissotriton > Lissotriton vulgaris. Next base: position 1,902,407,434 of record NC_141693.1, read on the forward strand.
CCCCTCCGGGGAGCCGGCTGTGATTCTTCAAGTACCAGCCGGTCATTTCCAAAACAGCAGCACCACTTACGAAGTGCGCTAAAAACGGGCATGTCTTAAAATAATGCAGAATATGCAATATTACAGTAAAGTGGCACTTAAAACGTTGCGCAGTTCAAATTCGTAGGTCAGGAGAAATTTGCCCACATTGCCCGCCTATATGGGTTGCAACTCATATATCACAATCATAGACACATTCACAAATGACTAGTCAATTTCAAATTCAAACAAATTAGTCGGGGCAAGCGTATCCTAAAACTGCCTTGCCAATCAAGACTATCAAAGGCTCGGGGCAAGTATCGCACGACGATTCTTAACAAGCAAGAGTGTCCAGATTCCAACTGCCAAGTTCTAAATTCGCCCAAACGGCCACTACACGGCAAACCGACAGAAGAGGTCTCAGTCGAGGACCGGCGCCACCCAGACGGTCAGATCGGAAGGGAAGGAAGAATACCTCGGGATGCCAGGACTAAAAACGCCGCTGGCAGTGACCACGTCCCCGGCAAGGTTCCAATCCTTCGTCACGACCAGTCCTTCGAGCATCCGAGTCGCCGATGAGCCCCACGTGACGGGCGCCAATTGATGAATTCAGGCCTCAGCCAGGCCCGCAAATGCGAAAGGTTCGCTCTTCTGTACGCAAGAAGTCCTTAGACTATATAAGAAATTGGCACGGAAACTGGAAATACAAAGACAAAGTTTAATAAACCTTTAAAGGTGGTACTACAGCCCACACAACACTCTTCAGTATTGTACAAGGTAGCACAAAGAACTCGGACACGCGGTCCCCTTTTATACACAAAAGAAGGGGCTCATAAGTGGGCAGTTACAGCTAAAAGTATGATTTACAACCGTATAAGGACATTTCTTGAACATGATCAATACATGGGCGGAGTTAACGGTTCATGAACCCCCCTGGATACACATTCCAATCCCCTCTAAACAGAAACAGATGTTACACGTACTGGGCATGCGCTAGATTGGCTGGAACTATTTATAACCTGTTGCTGGGCAAACTTCAGGGGTGACAGGCAGCGAGGTAGGACTTGCCTCGTGGTGAGCACATGGCATAATGTGGCTTACAAGATGGAGGCCAGAAAACAAAATGGAGTCTCGCTGCGAGTGAAAGGAATAGCGGGAAACTCCACTAAAGACACATAAATATGTCTTCAGCGAATGCTTAACTTTATCGCTGTTTTATTTACAACACTTTGACATTGTTTCGTGACAATGATTACCATATTATGACAGATTAGCTGTATGCTTTGCTTAAAGATCTTCGTTCCATTCATCAACAGGTATCAGCAGTATTGCAGCCCCTGTAGGACAGTGGGTCCTTATCCACAATTACCAGCGAAAATCCAGCTTGGACCCTAGGTGGTCCAAACCGTACCAGATTCATCTGGCTACGCGGACGGCGGTGAAGGTGGACTGCAAGCGACATTGGATTCACGCTTCCCATATCAAACGACTGCCCCTCCCGCTTCCTTATGATCAGCAATGCCAGGAAGGAGTTCTGACCCAGGAGAGTGAACAAGCCCCTTGTTTTGTTCCTTTTTCTGGTGCCCAGGAAGTTGGAGAAGGGCAAGGAGAAGGAGCAGTGGGTACGGAAGAGGCTTTGTTGTCTACACCAGTAATTGCTCCGGATTCTGTTGCCCCTACAGCTGTACGAGAGGTTCATGATACTCCAATCGCTACCGATGCCTCCTCCTCTGTTTTGTTCAATGATCAGGAAACGCCTGGCCATGTTCGATACAACATGCAGCCCAGAAAACTACACGGTACCCCAGGGGAAGATGGAAGGAGATAGGGAAAGACTTGAGTAATAGGGTTTGCTAGAACCTATCTGGGGTACTGAGCGAGACACTGGACTGAAAACGTTGAGAGCGTGGAACATTTGGTCTGCTCTGTTCAGAAAGAAAGACTGAATAAGGTTGCGCTTTCTTCAAGAGTTGTGTGGGAACATAACTCCAACGCGAGGATCTGTTTTGTTTTTCTTCGAGATGAACGATAGGAGCCTGCCTGTGAGACTCTAGGCGGACACAGGAAAGAAGCACACTCTGGAAGGTTGGACTGGATTGCTCGAGTTTAGTTTGGACTTTTAGCTAGCATGTACCCTTTTGGTCATTTAGTTCCCAAAGAGGAACGCCCTCTTGCACCCTGCTATTATCCCACATATACGCCTGTATTTTCTTCTTGAACCATGCGTGTCAAAGTAGCTTTTGTAGTCACCTATACGATTTTCTTTATCATATTAATGACTGTATTTGTGTATTTAGAGTTTCGTCATCCTATGCATACTGTGTTGGGAACAACTACCCCATCTCCAGAACATCTATTTTTCACTTTGGCCGGCATAAAGAAAGGCACCGTCAGACGTATACTAAAAATGTATTTGTTGAAACGCTTCATCAAATGCATGGTGCTACGAATACAATAAACTGTTGGGTTTGTGGCCTTTTGCCCTCCGTAATGCATAAGCATGATCTATTTATCTCTTTACCCTTATCATATTTAGGAAGTTGTGAGGCCTGGTTTAAATTAGTGTCAAAGATGTACATGCACTGTACTGTAGATACTGTCCGATATTCCGAGAAGGATTATGAGATGATCCTAGCATACAAAAAAGTACATCAGGGTTTTTGACACACAGGGAAATGATGGGGAGGGGTCATTAGATCCAAATGCCTGTATGACTATGTATACTGAGCATGAAAATGTTACTTTTCTCAAGAATGAAATATTAGATTTTGTGGAGTTTAATTTTACTCAGTATTTCCAGCAATTTCAGGAAAGGAATGTTATTGATGACAAAGAAATCCCAGTGCCCATATTGAACAGTACTTCAGCATTCTGTGTTCAGGGTGCAGGATACATTTCAGTAGGAGAAAGTCGATGTAATTATACTTATCGACTGCGCACTTTCAGTAGTCCGCCATTGTTGACTCCTCCAAATGTATATTTTGTCTGTGGAGAAAATGCTTATACGTGGCTTCCCCGTGGTTGGGCTGGCCGTTGTTATTTGTCCTTTCTGTATCCTCCAGTATCTATAGCCCCCTCTAATTATCATAAGGACCATCGATTGGATAGGCGGAATCTGCCGCTTGTTCGAGATAAGAGAGAGATTGACACCACTGACATAGATCAGACAGATACACCTAAGCAGCACTTTATTGATATTGCGAAACAGGTATTTCCCATTTGGGGCCCTATTATCACTAGCAAGGATGTAAGGCGTCTATCTAGAGTAGTTGAAAGGGTGATCAATACCACTGCAGGTATATTGACCAACTTAACTGTGGAGCTTCAAGAGATGAGACTCATCTTGCTCCAAAATAGAATGGTTTTAGACGTCATCTTGGCAGATCAAGGTGGAGCATGTCGCCGTGCTCGGCAGCTCCTGTTGTGTGTATATCCCTGACTCAACCCCCTCTGTCTATTTGGCCATTCAAAAGTTACACCGTTTCGCCTCGGAAGTGCATGCAGATACTGGTACCTGGTCCTTATCGGGGTGATTCTGGGGTCTGTTGTCCACTTGGGGATGGAAAATTCTGATGATACTAGCAGGCATAGCCGGTATCATATTCGCCTGTTGCCTCTGCATACATTGTGAGCCTGCTTGCTGCTCTTATTGTGCAGCTAAATTTGCCTCCTCTGTGACTAGTCCCTCTCCAGCCACAGCAAAGACTCATTTCGTGCAATACGCATGCGCAAGATAGCCGCGCATGCGCAGAACTCACGATAGTCCCCGGCGCATGCGCTGAAGCCCAATCATGACAATGCAAACAGCGCGCACGCACCCCTCCCTCTCTTTCCACCAAATGCAGGTGAAACCAATTAACTAAACTACAAATAGAGACCGGGCGGCCCTCCTCTCTCATAATGGGCGCCGAGGAAGGACGAATAGGTCCAAGGAGGAACCAGACTGCAACACTCGTGAGTAAAACAAAACCGCTAAAGCCAAGAATGGGGTAAGCCACCACTTTTTCTCCCTACAGGTTGGACATATTGTGACCAAGTTACTATTCTTACAGGGTCTCTTTCTCTGCCAGGCGACCCATGAAGCATTTTACAAGACAAAACTGAGTGAGGACTTAGCACTATACTTACCTGTACCTCACCTTGTAAATACGCTCTCTAGCACACCACCACCACTATCGGTTTCATTTTAAAAACCCTCAGCAGCTTCATGCCCATGGCATGAACCCACAGTAGCCGATTATAGGTCGCACACCACCTTATAAGCCGGCACATGATGGGGTATATACAATACCATTCTAATATGACTCTACCATGTACGTCTTGTCTTTGTCCTATGTGTTATATGTAGTCAAGCTTGAGGGAATCCCCCTCTAACAGTTATAGCGCCTTAGTGTGCGCTTCACTTAGCCTAAAGACAACACAACCACTATAATTTAATTTTTAGGTCTCGCCTGTCGATGCGCATGCGCATCGAGCTTGCGAGACTATGGGGGCTTAACCACTCTTTAACTAACTTGCAAGGAATCGTGGCGATTCCTTGCAGTGCCCGTGACTTTTAAGCTCAATGCGCATGCGCATTGAGCTTAAAAGCGCGTGCAAATCTCACAGCCTCCCCCAGCTCCGCCCCCTCCTCCCCTGCCCGCCGTGTCGCATTTCTCCTCCCCCCACCCCTTCTCTCTCGTCCAGCCGTCGTGTTTATTTATTGTTTTACCCGCTCCGCCCCCTCCCCTGCCTCTGTTCCCTCTCCCCGCTCTGCCCCCTCCCCTGCCCGCCATGTCGCATGCTTATACTTTCACAATGGCTGCATGCCTTTCTTTTCATGTGAGCAAGCAGCCAGTGGCTGCTGCGCGGCTTAATTTTGAAAACACAGGCACTATTGTTTATCTTTAGCACGGCTCCTGCTTGTTAGAAAACATTTTTTTTTGCCCAGAACGCATACTGCGCTTTATCTTTAACACGGATGCACACATTTAACAAAGGTGCCAGTCGCTCGCAGCCCGTCAACCCCTCCCGCCCCCAGCTCTGTGCTTACTATTTCAGCACCGTGCCCGCTTATAGTATCACAATAACAGAGCGCCGTGTTGTCTTGTGAGCAGGCAGCCAAAGGCTGCCACGCACCTTTATTTTGAAGACATACACCTCTCCCTCTTTTGATATCCGAGTCATGGAGATGCATGTGTCTCCCCCCCAACCCTCCTTTTATTGCACCCCAGTTGGGTTTTGGGGCCCCTCTTATGTTGCTGTTACCTCCCCATATTGCTGTTACCCTCCTCCCTTTCTCGTGTAGATTCCACGATCCGCTCACCCATCCGTGTAAAAAAATAATACTTTACAATGAAATAGGTCAAATAGCTCGATTTTTCAGGACGCAGCTGCCAGGTAACTTTCAGTTTACATCTCACAGCCTCCCCCAGCTCCGCCCCCTCCTCCCCTGCCCGCCGTGTCGCATTTTGTGGTATCGTGTTATGTGTTGTGCGCGTGTGTGTCTCGTGTGTATGGCGCGTGTATGTGTATGCATGCGCGTGTGTGTATGTTCTCGTGTGGAATGCGTGGAATGTATGTCAGGGAGAATGCTGTGGGAGGGAGTCGGTTACTGGAGGGGAAGGCGGAGGATGTGCTATCATGTCACTGTATTGCCTTCTACTTACTTGTCAATAAAGAAGACTTGAAGAACCCTATCTGCCTAAGCGACTGCTTACTTACAATACATGGCGACGAGCGGGATACGGCAGCAGCGACATTGATTTTCTTTAAAAAAAAAAAAAAAAATTCTTCTTCGTTTCCGTTGGAGTATTCAACGTTTACTTGCAACTCCACTTTAATAGAAGAAATGTCCATCAACCATCAACTGTGAGTAACAATATATATGACTGTGCAATTAACTGGTATGCCGAGGGAAGTTTACCTTGCAACGATCTTCAGCAACACATCGTGCATCTTTTAAACTTGCCTCGTGAATGATCAGTCTGCGCGTGCGGAACGTCACTGTGAACCTCCTGACTTCCCGTACCTGATGCCATCGCGTAGCTAATCGTCATCATCACGTGATATTGTCATCACGTATCACGCATGTGTGTAGCCATTTTGGACGTATCCTAGCAACGCGGCAACCACATCAACAGAGGAACGCTTCACCGCGTACGCGCCCAGATTAACGAAGAACACTTCACCGCGTACGCGTCCAGATTAACGCGTTCAGTTCCCGATTTATTTATCAAATGAATACAAATTACTACATTTATCTGCAAATTCAACGCTAGTTATACCAGTTGATCTACGTTGTTGGTAACATTCATATGACTTATTTTAACATCGTTTTTTTCAATTTTTAAATTACTAGTACTATCTTATGTACATTTCAACATTACAATTTCAACACTATTTAAACTTTGGTGAACTTTTTGTACAAGAAAAAGTCATATTAGCTTGGACTTTGGTGAACTCTTTACGCAAGTATTTACAGAGGAAATTTTTTTTTATTATATATTTTTTTTTTTTCTCTCTCAAAGTGTTAAATTGTATTAACTTACATAGTAATTGTAATGTCTTCAATTCATCCACCTCCATTTTTTTTGGCGGAGTCTGGTGAACCTCCTATTGCATGGGATTTATGGATTGATATGTTTGAGGCTTATGTTGAAGTGTTAGCTGAAGAGGAATCTTCTCAAGATAGGAAGGTATCATTACTTAAACATAGATTAGGTGCTGTAGGTTTAAGGGAGTTCAAAAATTTACCGAAAATTGAAAATGCTGGTGATATGGGTGCTTATCAATGTGCCGTCAAACAGATGCAGGAAAGGTTCGGGAGGAAAATTAACGTAGTGATGGAAAGGTTTAAGTTTTATTCAAGAGCTCAAAAAAGTGATGAATCAATTGATCAATTTGTTTCAGCTCTGAGGGGTTTAGCAGTCACGTGTGAATTTGAAACCATCACGTATGATCAGGTTTTGCGAGACCAGATCCTTATGAAGACCAAATCTAAAAAAATCCAGGAGAAATTATGGTCATCTGGCAGTACTTCATTGAAAAATGCTATTGAAGTTGCCAGAGGCGTAGAAATTTCAGACCAATGCATTCGCGAGGTTAGAAATGAAAAAAATGATATTGATTCTACCTCAATTAATGCAGTTAATAAGGTTGATAATTATAAACCCAAAACTGATAGTAAGATGACTAGCTATTCACCTTATTCCAATAAAAAGGGAAATGAAAAAACTTATGAGAAAGCTAATGAGCCAAAAAAGTTTGCGTGTTTTAGATGTGGGTCTTCTACTCATCTAGCAAACTATAAGTGGTGTCCTGCTCTTGACAAAATATGTACTAATTGTAAAAAAAAGGGACATTTTACTAGAGTTTGTCGGAATTTTAAAGCTGAAGTTAATTATTTACAAGATAATGAGCAAGATGACATTAATTGTGTCCACGCAAATAATCAAGATGATGTTTTCCACGTTGTAGGTGATGTATGTAGTATACAGGACGAATCTGTTAAAGGGACAAATAAGGTAAAAAAACTACCATCATGCCTTGTCAATATTGATGGTTTGGAAGTAAAGGTCATGGTAGATTCTTGTGCGTGGTATACCATTATGGGCATGGACTTGTTTAAATCCCTTTGGCCTACCAGACCATTATTAGGTCCTGATGTACGTCCTGGTAGTTATACTGGGCACAAAATACCTTTAGAAGGGTTCATAATTGCCAAAATAACCTTTGGCTGTAATTCGTGCCAGGGTAAAATTTATGTGGCCGACAAAGGCGCGACTATTTTGGGGTGGCCACACATTTTTGATTTGGGCATGAAAATCGACCCCAGACGGGAGTGTCCTGTGTACTCTATTCAGGATGAATGCGTTGAGAATAATGCTTACTCAAACCTACAAGAAAAGTTTCCAGATGTATTTTCGAATGGGATCGGTAAAATGGTTGGGTTCAAGCACAAAATAATATTAAGAGAAGGTGCATGTCCTATTCGACAAAAACTTAGGAATGTTCCTATCAGCTATAGAGAAAAGTTAGGTGAAATACTTAAGAAACTGTGTAGTGATGGTATTGTCGAACCTGTTGAAAGCTCTGATTGGGTTTCGCCAGTCGTGATTTCGCTTAAATCTAATGGCGATTTACGACTGTGTGTGGACCTAAGGTGTTTAAATGAAGCCATCTGGGTGGACACATTTTCTCTTCCTAATCTGCAGGAACTCACATCTTCTGTTGGTGGTTCATCTTGGTTTTCCAAGATAGACTTAACCAGTGCATATCATCAAATTGTGTTAGAGGACGATTCTAAACACTGCACCGCTTTCATTACCACAGAAGGAATGTTTAGGTATAAACGTATGCCATTTGGTCTTGCCAGTGCATCTGCTGTGTTCCAAAGGGAAATGTGCAGGGTTCTACAAGGTATTGAAAATGCTAAGGTGTTTCAAGATGATATTTTGATATATGGGAAGGACAAAGAATGTCATGATAAGAGTTTATTCGAAGTTCTAGATGCTTTGAGAAGAAGTGGGCTGACTATTAAAAATGAAAAATGTGTATTTGGGAAATCTGAAGTTGAATACTTAGGACATGTTATATCTAAGGATGGCATTCGACCTAAAATCAGTCATGTAGACGCTATTTTAGCTGTCCCAGAACCTACTAGTAGAGAACAATTGATGTCATTCCTTGGACTCACAGAATTTTATTCACGTTTTATTGAGAACTATGCTTCAAAAGTTGAACCCTTGAGGTCATTATTAAAAAGAGGTGTAGTATTTACATGGGGTGAGCAACAAAAGACATGTTTTGAGAGAGTGAAGAAGGCGATAGTTACTACTCCTTGTCTGAAACCCTTCTTGCCAACAGCTGAATGTGTGTTATCTGTGGATGCGTCTGGTTATGGAATTGGTGCTGTATTTTCCCAACGGGTTAAGTCTGAAAAATGGGTGGTAGCATATGCGTCACGCACCTTGACCCAAGCGGAGCGGAACTATTCCGTAATAGAGAAAGAATTATTGGCTGCTTCATGGGCAGCTGAAAGATTTCGAATGTATGTGTGGGGGAGGAAGTTTAAGATTTGCACTGATCACAAACCATTGGTGAACATTTTAAGACCTGAGGGAGGAAAAAATTTAACTCCAAGATTAGCTCGTTTAGCTTCAAAGCTGCAGATGTTTAGTTTCAATATAGAATACATCCCAGGTAAAGACAATATAGTGGCGGATGGTTTATCCAGATTACCCAATGTGGATTCTGAGGAGGTTAAAACCAATACTGATTGTGAAATAGCATTTACTGCTAAGGATGTATTTCTTGTTGGTACTCAGGATGCCATTAGTGGTATTTCTGAAATATCTTGGATGACTGAGATGGAGAAGGACGTGGTTTTGAAGGAGGTGAAACGTTTTATAGTTGAGGGTTGGCCAAGAGAATCCAACTTACGTGGTGAATGTGTCGCGTTTTCTAAGATCAGAGATGAATTGTGTATTGTCAATGATATTATTCTAAGAGGTGACAGGATTGTTCCTCCCATTGGTTTAAGGAAAGATATTGCTGAGAAAAGCCACTTAGGGCATGGTGGTATGTCCAGTTCTAAAAGGAGGGTCAAAGAGTGGTTTTGGTGGCCAGGTGTAGATTCCATGGAGGACCGATTGGTAAGGGACTGCAAGATTTGTGGTACTAGTGATAAAGTAGTTAAACCATTAAGTGTACCATTAACTATGGTGGAGTTACCTGAATACCCGTGGCAGAAGCTAGCTATCAACTTTATGGGGCCATTCTCAGCTGTGTCATCTATGGACTGTTATGCCATTGTACTAGTTGATTATTATTCAAAATGGCCCGAGGTAAGAATGGTAAGTGGGATGTCAACTGATGTGATTATTGAATTTTTGGAGGACGTATTCTCAAGAGAGGGTGTTCCTGAAATTTTAGTTTCAGATAATGGTCCCCAATTTGTATCACAGAAAATGGAAGAATTTTTACTGGTGATGGGTATCAAACACATTAAATCATCATTATATCACCCAGAAGGAAACGGCCAAGTTGAACGCTTCAACAGAGTAGTTAAGGAAGCGATTGAATTGGCATTGAGTGCAGGCTTGCCTTGGAGGAAAGCTTTGCAAGAGAGGCTGACTGCTTATCGTGTCACTCCCCATTCAGCTACGGGGAAAACACCTTTTGAGATCTTGAGAGGTAGAAAAACTTTCTCTGGGTTGGTACCTTGGTGGTTGAGGAAAAGAAACGATAAAATGCAATGCAACACTAAGGATATTGATAAAGAAGTCAGATCTGAGGTTAAGAAGTACCAAGACCGTAATCAGCAGTATCATAGTAATAGACGTACTTGGCCTTTAGTCAGGATCGGTCAGATGGTTAGAGTGAAGAACCCTAGGAAGGTATTGAAAGGTGAAAGTGTATGGTCTACACCTCTAAGGGTAGTAAGGGTTTTTGGTAGTGCTGCTGAATTAGAAGACGGTAAAAGATGGAATTTTCGCCAATTGAGTTTTTGTAATGAGAGGAGTGGTGTGGTAGGTGCCCATTATGATGGCGGGTCTTGTAGCGGTTATTTGTTAGGTGATGATTTTGGTCTAGTAAAAGAGTTGGCGTCATCTAGCAACGCAGGTAGCTGTAGTACCGACTGTGTGTCTGGAAATGGTGTTGGGGATGTTGGTGATGTTGGACCTTCTTCTTCTAATTTGGGCTTTGATGATGAATGTCTTCGCCGTAGTGAAAGAGTAAGGAAGTTGCCTGTCCGGTTTTCTGATTTCAGTTTAGGATGATTCTGTTTGTGGGTACTTAAGCTTTTTGAGGAGGAGGGTGTGTGGTATCGTGTTATGTGTTGTGCGCGTGTGTGTCTCGTGTGTATGGCGCGTGTATGTGTATGCATGCGCGTGTGTGTATGTTCTCGTGTGGAATGCGTGGAATGTATGTCAGGGAGAATGCTGTGGGAGGAGTCGGTTACTGGAGGGGAAGGCGGAGGATGTGCTATCATGTCGCTGTATTGCCTTCTACTTACTGGTCAATAAAGAAGACTTGAAGAACCCTATCTGCCTACGAGACTGCTTACTTACAATACATTTCTCCTCCCCCCACCCCTTCTCTCTCGTCCAGCCGTCGTGTTTATTTATTGTTTTACCCGCTCCGCCCCATCCCCTGCCTCTGTTCCCTCTCCCCGCTCCGCCCCCTCCCCTGCCCGCCATGTCGCATTTCTCCTCCCCCCTCCCCTTCTCTCTCTTCCCTCCGTCTTGTTTATTTTTCTCTCTTTGGTTTAATTTGCCTCACTCTTTCCTCTTTTTGCCTCTCTCTCTGCTCTTTTGCATCTCACTCTTTGAGCTGCTTTACCTTCTGCCACTAACTAACTCTTTGCACATTTGCCTCTCAATCTTTGCCTTTCTGCATTTTTGCTCTTGTCTTTCTGCTTGTGTTGCCTATTTTTTTTTACTTTTTGCCAATCTTTGCCTTTCGGCACCTCCCCTCTCTATCAAGGAGCGGCATGAAGTGGGGGGTTGTATCGTGTAGCTAAAACATTTTTTTTTTTGCTAAATGCACAACCTGTTTTATCTTTAACACAACAACTGCTTTTTAAACATTTTTTAAACATTTTATTTACCCAGAATGCATACCAGGCTTTATTTTTAACACGGACGCACACATTTAACAATGGCGCCTGTGGCTCGCAGCCCGTCACCCCTGTCCCACCCCCAGTGCTGTGCTCAATGTTTCAGCACACCACCCGCTTATACTTTCACAATGGCTGCATGCCTTTCTTTTCATGTGAGCAAGCAGCCAGTGGCTGCTGCGCGGCTTAATTTTGAAAACACAGGCACTATTGTTTATCTTTAGCACGGCTCCTGCTTGTTAGAAAACATTTTTTTTTGCCCAGAACGCATATTGCGCTGTATCTTTAACACGGATGCACACATTTAACAAAGGTGCCAGTCGCTCGCAGCCCATCACCCCCTCCCGCTCCCAGCTCTGTGCTTACTATTTCAGCACCGTGCCCGCTTATAGTATCACAATAACAGAGCGCTGTGTTGTCTTGTGAGCAGGCAGCCAAAGGCTGCCACGCACCTTTATTTTGAAGACATACACCTCTCCCTCTTTTGATATCCGAGTCATGGAGATGCATGTGTCTCCCCCCCAACCCTCCTTTTATTGCACCCCAGTTGGGTTTTGGGGCCCCTCTTATGTTGCTGTTACCTCCCCATATTGCTGTTACCCTCCTCCCTTTCTCGTGTAGATTCCACGATCCGCTCACCCATCCGTGTAAAAAAATAATACTTTACAATGAAATAGGTCAAATAGCTCGATTTTTCAGGACGCAGCTGCCGGGTAACTTTCAGTTTACATCTCACAGCCTCCCCCAGCTCCGCCCCCTCCTCCCCTGCCCGCCGTGTCGCATTTTGTGGTATCGTGTTATGTGTTGTGCGCGTGTGTGTCTCGTGTGTATGGTGCGTGTATGTGTATGCATGCGCGTGTGTGTATGTTCTCGTGTGGAATGCGTGGAATGTATGTCAGGGAGAATGCTGTGGGAGGGAGTCGGTTACTGGAGGGGAAGGCGGAGGATGTGCTATCATGTCGCTGTATTGCCTTCTACTTACTTGTCAATAAAGAAGACTTGAAGAACCCTATCTGCCTAAGCGACTGCTTACTTACAATACATGGCGACGAGCGGGATACGGCAGCAGCGACATTGATTTTCTTTAAAAAAAAAAAAAAAAATTTCTTCTTCGTTTCCGTTGGAGTATTCAACGTTTACTTGCAACTCCACTTTAATAGAAGAAATATCCATCAACCATCAACTGTGAGTAACAATATATATGACTGTGCAATTAACTGGTATGCCGAGGGAAGTTTACCTTGCAACGATCTTCAGCAACACATCGTGCATCTTTTAAACTTGCCTCGTGAATGATCAGTCTGCGCGTGCGGATTGTCACTGTGAACCTCCTGACTTCCCGTACCTGATGCCATCGCGTAGCTAATCGTCATCATCACGTGATATTGTCATCACGTATCACGCATGTGTGTAGCCATTTTGGACGTATCCTAGCAACGCGGCAACCACATCAACAGAGGAACGCTTCACCGCGTACGCGCCCAGATTAACGAAGAACACTTCACCGCGTACGCGTCCAGATTAACACGTTCAGTTCCCGATTTATTTATCAAATGAATACAAATTACTACATTTATCTGCAAATTCAACGCTAGTTATACCAGTTGATCTACGTTGTTGGTAACATTCATATGACTTATTTTAACATCGTTTTTTTCAATTTTTAAATTACTAGTACTATCTTATGTACATTTCAACATTACAATTTCAACACTATTTAAACTTTGGTGAACTTTTTGTACAAGAAAAAGTCATATTAGCTTGGACTTTGGTGAACTCTTTACGCAAGTATTTACAGAGGAAATTTTTTTTTATTATATATTTTTTTTTTTTCTCTCTCAAAGTGTTAAATTGTATTAACTTACATAGTAATTGTAATGTCTTCAATTCATCCACCTCCATTTTTTTTGGCGGAGTCTGGTGAACCTCCTATTGCATGGGATTTATGGATTGATATGTTTGAGGCTTATGTTGAAGTGTTAGCTGAAGAGGAATCTTCTCAAGATAGGAAGGTATCATTACTTAAACATAGATTAGGTGCTGTAGGTTTAAGGGAGTTCAAAAATTTACCGAAAATTGAAAATGCTGGTGATATGGGTGCTTATCAATGTGCCGTCAAACAGATGCAGGAAAGGTTCGGGAGGAAAATTAACGTAGTGATGGAAAGGTTTAAGTTTTATTCAAGAGCTCAAAAAAGTGATGAATCAATTGATCAATTTGTTTCAGCTCTGAGGGGTTTAGCAGTCACGTGTGAATTTGAAACCATCACGTATGATCAGGTTTTGCGAGACCAGATCCTTATGAAGACCAAATCTAAAAAAATCCAGGAGAAATTATGGTCATCTGGCAGTACTTCATTGAAAAATGCTATTGAAGTTGCCAGAGGCTCCGCCCCCTCCCCTGCCCGCCATGTCGCATTTCTCCTCCCCCCTCCCCTTCTCTCTCTTCCCTCCGTCTTGTTTATTTTTCTCTCTTTGGTTTAATTTGCCTCACTCTTTCCTCTTTTTGCCTCTCTCTCTGCTCTTTTGCATCTCACTCTTTGAGCTGCTTTACCTTCTGCCACTAACTAACTCTTTGCACATTTGCCTCTCAATCTTTGCCTTTCTGCATTTTTGCTCTTGTCTTTCTGCTTGTGTTGCCTATTTTTTTTTACTTTTTGCCAATCTTTGCCTTTCGGCACCTCCCCTCTCTATCAAGGAGCGGCATGAAGTGGGGGGTTGTATCGTGTAGCTAAAACATTTTTTTTTTTTGCTAAATGCACAACCTGTTTTATCTTTAACACAACAACTGCTTTTTAAACATTTTTTAAACATTTTATTTACCCAGAATGCATACCAGGCTTTATTTTTAACACGGACGCACACATTTAACAATGGCGCCTGTGGCTCGCAGCCCGTCACCCCTGTCCCACCCCCAGTGCTGTGCTCAATGTTTCAGCACACCACCCGCTTATACTTTCACAATGGCTGCATGCCTTTCTTTTCATGTGAGCAAGCAGCCAGTGGCTGCTGCGCGGCTTAATTTTGAAAACACAGGCACTATTGTTTATCTTTAGCACGGCTCCTGCTTGTTAGAAAACATTTTTTTTTGCCCAGAACGCATATTGCGCTTTATCTTTAACACGGATGCACACATTTAACAAAGGTTCCAGTCGCTCGCAGCCCATCACCCCCTCCCGCTCCCAGCTCTGTGCTTACTATTTCAGCACCGTGCCCGCTTATAGTATCACAATAACAGAGCGCTGTGTTGTCTTGTGAGCAGGCAGCCAAAGGCTGCCATGCACCTTTATTTTGAAGACATATACCTCTCCCTCTTTTGATATCCGAGTCATGGAGATGCATGTGTCTCCCCCCCAACCCTCCTTTTATTGCACCCCAGTTGGGTTTTGGGGCCCCTCTTATGTTGCTGTTACCTCCCCATATTGCTGTTACCCTCCTCCCTTTCTCGTGTAGATTCCACGATCCGCCCACCCATCCGTGTAAAAAAATAATACTTTACAATGAAATAGGTCAAATAGCTCGATTTTTCAGGACGCAGCTGCCGGGTAACCTTCAGTTTGTCAAATGCGGCTCAGATCGCTTCCTCCGTCCCACGACATCGCGCACGCCATCAGACTTCATTGCAATGCGCTCCCGCCCGCCCCCCCCCCACAGCAATGCCAAGAGCTTGTTTCATATCTTAACGTGTATCCTCTGGGATTTATAAAGTTAATTACAAAGCATTTTGACTTGAGTAAGACAGTGCTCGGCTTAAGATCCGTTGCTCTTCAGGCGCCTGCATAGGGAAAGATGCAGAACAACCAGAAAGCGTGGTGAGCCATTGTTATTTGTAATATCAATACATTTACGTCACGTAAATACAAAACATGTTGCATTACAAATGCTATAGGTGTAACATTTGCGAAAGTTATAACTATTGCCATTGTAAATGACAAAGCTATTAATTTAGCTATTTCAAAAAACAACACAATAATTAAAAAAAGTCATTTATAAGACCAATAGCTCAAACTTTCCTAATGCGAGACCTATTGCATTTCCAATGCTTGTTATTATTTAATCTGCACGTTTTGCACATATTAAAACGGTCCTGAGGAAAGCCAGTATAAAATCTACAAAGCACTGGCTAAAACATGTAGACCACACTAGGCGCTGGAGGTCATAATTAGCACTCCAATTAATGTCTACTTGCCTTTTATCTGCTAACAGAGGCCCAGTTCATTAAAATATTTTACCCTCGGGTACTGGGACCAGCTGTATAGCTTTTAAACTTCACCTTTTTTCACCCAACTCACTGTACACTCAGCAACATACCAGCTCCGCAGTCACCTGGCGTTGAAGCACACCCGGGGCACATTCGGTGCCACTGCGGTGGGCCCGATGATGAAGCATGCCACCGACTAGGTCGGTGGGTGAGGGCTTTATAAGGAAAACAACGTTTCTCCTTATTTGACGTACTGCTCCGAGTCTCCTTCTCTTAAACCTTAGCTAGTCCTTATTGATAATTCTAACAGCCCATTCTGGCCTATGGTGAAAAGGTAGCCTTGCAATAGTGAAAAACGAAAATGGCTGTTATTCACTATTAGGACATGCCACACACATCAGGGCTTGTCTTACCTTATACTTACAATGCACCCTGCCCTTGGGCCTACCATAGGGGTGACTAACATGAAGGTAAGGGAAGGTTTAGGTACTGGCAAGTGGGTGCCCTTTCTCAGTCAGGATGACAGTAACAGACTGCATACAGGCTCTGCAATGGCAGACCTTAGACACATTTTAAAAGGCTGCGTCTGTGGGTGGCACAACCAGTGCTGCAAGCCCAATAGCAGCATTTGGATTTACACGCCCTGGGTACACTCCACTAATCAATACATACATTTTACAGTAGGGAGAGCATATGCACTTTAGCACTGATCAGCAGTGGTAAAGTGCCCAGAGTCATAAAATAGCCAACAACAGGTCAGACAAAATATAGGAGGAAGGCAAAAAGTTCAAGGATGACCTTGCAAGAAGGGCCGAGTCCAACAGCCCCTGTTAAGTTGAGTTACCGAGAGCAGCTGAATGCACTCTATTCTTTCTCTGTCCTGGGACTCAAGGTCGCATCTGGCTTTGGGTGCGATAAGCGCATTCTTGGAGGCGCCGTGCCTGCACTCCCGGGCACCGGGATGAAAGGAAGTCACCCCTCCTGACCTTCCCCAATAATAGCTAAAGCATATATGGTCTTTCCTTGGGGCCCAACAGCCAAGTAGTATTTTTCCATTTACGGTGATTTCATGTGGTGAACTGCAAGTATATATGCACTGTTTTGACAATAAGCCAGCAGTCTTCTCCATGCACCTGATGGGTGAGGATGGGAGAGGCTCCTCTATAGAGTATTCTGTATAATAAACAATTGAACATTCTTCACTGCAAACTGACTGGTTATTTGGTAATTGGTACTAGGGCTACTGGTAGGTATAGTTCCTTATGTTATTTTTATGGTACATCAGAGGTTGATCAAATGCATGGAATCTCTCACATATATTTCCTGTAGGGGTAATATTCTTTCATAAAGAAATCTTTTTATTTACGAATGGGTTCTAAGATGGAACCACAAACCAAAAATATTGGGTGTCCAGGAGGATGTATTATACTTTTATGGATCTTAGGGATGGTGTATAGGACTGGGGTCCTTGGGTGTTCGGCATACAGAAATTCAAAAATATTTTTTGCTTAGAAAGCCCTGATCTTTACCTTCTGTGGTTATACGCAGAATTTCTTTTGCGATAACAGCTATGGGGTTAGTATCTAGTTTTTTATAGTGTTTGACTTCTCCGATTTGAAGAAGACTACATGATAGAGGCAAATACTCTCAAAGTAAAATTACTGGCAAGATGTTACCCCAATAGGCTAGTAAAGAAGTCACTAAAACAAGCCTGGTTTTGCTTCAGAGAAGCACTCTTAGTCCCAAAAGAAAATACCACAATCAATAGACTAATCTGTGTGACTACGTTTGGTGTACACATCAACCACGTTCGCAAATTAATCACAAAAAACTGGCACATCATCAAGAGTATAGATTCCACTATGGAAGTGCCCATGTTTGCATTTAAACGTGGCAAAAATGTGAAAGACCACTTCATCCGGTCATCCTTAGAAAGTCCACTTCAAACTACGAGATTAATGCTATCCAATTGGGGCCTACCATAGGTCAAGGGACATTTCAAATGCGGCAACTTTGTATCATGTGCTTTTACTTTTTACCCCAAGTATTTGCACAGGCAAATGTTAAATACACACTTGAATTTATTGCCAACTGCAATACCAGGAATGTTGTATACTGCATAACATGTTCTTGCGACTTGCCCTACATTGGACAAACCCAACAACCCTTAAAGGCCAGAATAGGGCAACACTGAGAGCCGCATTAGGCACACAGTATTCAACGCCCTCCTGGTGAGTCATTTCACCGAAAAAAACGCACAGCGGATGACTTAAGATGGCAAGTCATAGACAAAACCTCTATTCCAGATAGAGGTGGAGACCTCACACAGATTCTACGACTTGAATGTCGTTAGATAGAAAGAACTAACACCATCACCCATGGATTAAACTCTCCAGAAGAGTGGCGTGGATTTGTTACCACACTGAGTAACTGGCCTCATAAGTGTAGACATGTTCACCAATAAAGTATTGTTAGAACTATTGTAAGTTTTAAACAGTACAGTATGCATTAACCTATGATTCAGCAAGTTAACCACTGTGTACCAACTGATTGTAGCACACTTACTGATCTTAGCTCGTTACCACCAGTTGTGATTTCCTCACTTGTTCCTGTTGAAACTATGAACGATAACACTATTTCCAATTTGGTTTATGTCACCTACCGCTGTCATACCAGAGCAATTGTTATCTTGCTGTGAATAATATGGAATATATTACACCAATCACCATGCTGAGTTTATTTGATTCATATGCGTGTATATTAACACTAATTGCCCAGTACATATTTACATTGTAAATATGCATCGATCATTATCTGTAATATATATGTAATTATACTTATGCACACGCATTGTTATACATGTGCACCTATTTGTACACGCATACACGGTAATATAATACACCATCACCTGCATTTTTCACTTATGAAAATACACGCACACTGACACTAGATGTCTATCCCACAATTCGTTTTCATAATGCATAACTCCTCATTGTAACGGAACCCCAGTACCCATTTAAACAAGCCCACTCCTACATCTCCTTGCAATAAAACCCCCGTCATTATCCTATTTCAAACACAGCTTTCCATACCGGTGGATAAACCACCACCGGTCTTTTGTTCATTTCCATCAAAGAACACAGAGTACTAGATTGAATCGACAGATGATAGTTCATAGTCATGTCTGTTCGAACACTCGTTTGACTTCAGGTGGTAAATAGTCCTTAGGTAGCCGTATCCCTCCACAGGCCCACTGTCATTGAACCGAGCAGACAGACTCACGCTGTTCCGCTGAGAAGCGACCCCTGTGCAGGCGCATACAGACCTACGATCCTGTAAGGTAAGAGACGTCAAGTTAAAACCGGCTTGCTATTTACGCATACCACATCAATTACCAGGTCCATACACACTCAGCATCTATTTTACTAGATGTTCTTTATTGTTCCAGGTCTCCCACATTGAAGTACTCATTATAAAGCAGCGAGACGGAGCAGCTGCCCATCGTGCCTCGCGGTACCATCGTGTTCCAACACGCTCCTGCACCTCCAGCGCACAGACAAACCCATGCAGGTAAGTCTGCTGGTTCGTTATTTAGACATCCTCCACTTACAGATGTTGTGACAGCAGCATGTTGAACAGCGTTCTAGTATATTGTACTATTAATTTTTTCTCCATACAGTAGATGCACTCTCCGTACCTCCATTATCTCTGTAAATAGGAATTTTCCTGTCAGTGCCATTCAATAATTTGCCAACCTACCTCTACCCTCACATGGGGTAAGTTCATTTCCTTATTTCACTACAACAGTGTAGACTCACGAGCAGTTAAACATGTCTTGTATGACATTAACACGCCTCATTTTTTCGCATATACAGCGCCCGGCTGGGTCCCTTGTGAGTATTGTTTTTCTTCACTAGACTCACGGTGGCACCCTTTCTACACTAAGATGTGCAGACCAACTTTCAGGTATTACACAATCTGCTCCCTCCATTTACAAGCATTGCAGCCTTCTTGCAGCCACATACTGAGGTTATCCCCCTCTCATTTCTAGGTGTCCCTACACTTCTAGGTCCTAAAGAGACCCTACCTTGCACACAGGGTCGAAACGCCATCAACTCTTTACTAAAGCGAACCATTAACCAGCACTCATCATTGTATAAAGCGCAGTCTTACACAATGGTCATCTTTATGTTATAAAGATAACTTTGTCACAAATATGTCACCAATACTTTGAGTTCCTTTTTTTTCACTGGTACTCCACACACTAAACGTTTGATTATTATTTCAATACCATGTATGTCATGTTGTTTCCTAAAAAATACTGTGTAAATGATTGTTCATAGAGTACAAATCTATTGCTCTCTTTTTGACATCAGTTTAACTCTTCATATTACCATTGTGCATTTCTATATTAAGACTAAGTTGCCATTAGACCATAAGAGCCACTGCTTTCTGATAATAATTTAATCACCCCGGTTCCTAGTGAGTAGGGTTCCCTTGTCCTTGGTTCTCGACAATAGTGGAATATGGCAATTCATGTTTCCTCAAGGGTCTTAAAGCCTAAGCGATGCTGACTTCTATGTTTTATCTGTACTTGGTCAACGTAGCACCCAGACCCATACTAATGGCGTCTCTGAAAATCACACAATTGCAATGTGTATCAAACAGTTTCAGTGCAGGAGCAGAGCTATATATTTTTTCAGCTGGTCAAACTCACTCTTTCCCCTCACATCATTCATATTTTTTAGCATCAACTTCCTCATGTGTATAGTCTTTCAAGCAAACTGGGAATAATATTCCACTAACTCAAGAAATTATCCTAATTGGCCCTTGTTCAATAGAGATGGGGCACCTTGAATAGCTTTTAACAATCAGACTTTAGATGATATACCTTTTAATCAAACCAGTGCTCCTATCTTTTAATACACTTTTGTGTGTGAAGCCTTTGAGTAAGCCCAATGCTTCCTTGAAAATTTCAGGGAATTTCTCCTCCTACTTAATTTCAGACAATGCATTCATATTTGTCGCCGTACCTAAAACTGAGGTTGAGTGAGTGGGTTCTAGGCTCAACAGTTCTCTCTGTTGTGGCCAACTAAAAAAGGAGGAACCATCTTTAACAATATATATTTTCCAGTGAGTTGTAACGCCTTGGAATCTTAAAGTACCTTCAGAATATCCTCCTAAATCAATAGGTTTGTTGCCAAATGCCACAAGCCTAAAAATATGGTTGGGAAATTTACTGAGCTGTTCTTCCACAACCAAAGTTTAGTGGGTGCTTTAATCGGCCATCAATATGATGCAAAGGGATTGTGCTTGTTTTTAAACTTTATAGTATTAAAAACTCTTCAGGAATGTCATCTGTATCATCAAGTCCAACATTTGCAACTGAACTTTGCAGGGAAATATCCAATTTTACCCTAGTACATTCTTGCAAAATGGATCTCTAACTTGCATTTACTGCATATTGGTCCAATTGCAGGATGTGCAAAATAACAATTCAGTCCCACTTTGTAACACAATATGTCTTTGTCTTGACCATTTATATCCTGCTTGATTTTGCTTTTTCTCAAAGCTATTTTTGTAAATGGTAGTTTTTACGCTTGCTATCTTCTCAGCATTGTCAGCTGCTATTTTCTTCAACCATTCATCCACATTCTCTGCCCTTTTGCACTATGTATTGCTTTTTGCAAAATTACATTTTCTGTATGAAGTAATTTCCCTTGGGTTTCTTTGTCACACACTTTCTCCACCAAATGGTCTTGTAACATGTCATCAAGAAAATAAATTTTTATAATTACAAGTTGAAGCCAATAACCCTAAATCCGCCAGCACCAATCGGTCTTGTAACATGCCATCAAGAAAATTATTATAATTGCATGTTGATGCCCATAACACTAAATTTGCCAGGAAGTTGTCTACTAATTCTCCTGGTCTTTGACTCCTTCTCAGAAACCTAAATCTTTCCACTACTTCATTTAGTTTCTTGGCATAGTTTATGTCCAGTTATTGCATGGCTATCTCAAATTCATCCATTTCCTCTTCTTTATCTTCTAATACTTAGAGAAGTGGAAGATTTTCTAGAATTCCTTCGCCTTCTGATCCTAAGCACTGCTTAATTATTGACAATTTGCATGAGGTAGTGAATATATCACCGCCTGTTGCTACCACATACGCCTCAAAGCATTCCTTCCAATCCTCTCAATTTGTTATTGGTTCACCTGGATTGCACAAAAAGGGCACTGGAGAAGTAATTCCCTACATTTTCTGTTGTACAATTTACAGTTAAATAGTTGTCCTTTATTATAATTATATTTAGTTGTTCGCTGTTGTTGCTCTTTTTCCTGTTATGAGCGGTAATGTCTTGTTTGTTCACTCACACGTTTCCTCAAAATTTACCAATGCTCCGCTTCGCATTTGTATTGTCCTTTCCCCTTCTCTACCATACTATCTGGTCTTGGTGAAATCCTGTGAATGGTGCTGTGTATCGTTGCTGCTGGCCACCACAAAATGAAATGAGCCTTAGTGGGTGTTCTCCTCTATACTATGGTCGGGCTTCTTGCTCAGCTCATTGTCACCAGTGAAGAATTAGAGGACTCCTACCAGAAGGTGTGTTTAGTAGGTTTGATTAAGTGTTACGTACCAAGAGGGAGCCACCAGCCAGCTTGACCAGCAATCCACACTTTCTGGAATCTCAAGCCCCCCATGCTTACACAACACCATGATTTGTCAGTTAGAGCAGCACAAATGTTGAAGAGTTTACAGCTCTCATTAAGAGTATTTTAGGACTTGATGTCCTTCAGAAAAGAGCTTGAAGGCCTGGCTCCTTTCACCTTAGTGGTCTACTGCTCAAGTTCCATTCCTCAGGGATATTGGTGGCTAGGCCAGTATGCCGTTGAGGTCACAAGAGCGCGTTGTATTATCACAGTTCCAAAAAGAATATAATACACAGCAATAGAGTACCAGCCAATTGATCAGTTGAATATGGCTAAATGATTGCAAATAGGATTGGCATTTAATTAGATGAATATTGTTACACATCTATATATTGTTTATTGTATACTGTAATATTATATATTTGTATACTCCTCCACACCACTCAGTCTGGTTTCAGAACAAACCACAGCACTGAAACTGCCCTCATTGCTGTCAAAAATGGTATCCTCATGACTCAGAACAGAGGAGACACAGCAGCCCTCAGCCTCCTGGACCTCTCTGCAGCATTTTACACAGTCTCTCACCCCGTCCTCATCCAACGCCTATACAAGGACACACACTCCGATGGACCTGCTCCTCACTAGCTGGAAGGGCCCAGGCAGTCAGTCTGGCACAGCATAGCTCATTTGCCCCATACCTCATCTGCAGAGTTCCGCAGGGATCCTACCTGAGCTCGACCCTCTTCAACGATTACATGATCCCTCTTGCCAATATTATCCACTCTCATGACATCAATTCCTATCTTACGCCGACAACACACAGCTCATTCTCTTCCACACTGACAAGACGCCCAGTGTCCAGATCGAGTTCAATACCTGCATGACTGAAATCTCCCACTGGATGAAGACCAACTGGGTAAAGCTAAACACTGACAAGATTGAAATCATAATCTTCGGGAACATTAAATCACTGTGGGACTTCAACTGGTGGCCAAAAGAGCTAGTTGCGAAACCAACCCCCACCACCCACGCCAAGGACCTCAGGATCATAATCAACTTGATTGCTAAAGTCAATACTGTCACTACCTCATGTGTTCATGCCCTATTGAGGAAGATGTTCAAATAGGCTCCTAATCAGCACATGGAAAGCCATCACGCATGCTCTTGTCACAAGCATGCTGGACTTCAGAAACACCCTTCATGCTTGGATCAACTAAAACTCACCAAAAGGCTGCAGACCATTCAGAAACTGGTGGCCAGAATCATGGTAAACCTCCCTTGTAGAACTCACATCACACCACACCTGAAGGAGCTTGACTGGCTCCCAATTCACAAGCAACCATAATTCAAACTCCTCACCCACACTTTCAAGGCACTACATAACAATGGCCCAGTCTACCTCAACAAATTGCATCAGCTTTCACAAGCTTCTAGATACCTACCTCAGCTAGTCAAAAATCCTACTTGCACAAATCCAACCTATCTGGAAAACCAGACCCAGAGGTAGAGCCAAATCGCTCCTAAAGCGTGGAATGACTTGCTGCGACATATAAGAGCCTCCTCCTCACTTCTTGAGTTCCACAAGAAGCGGAAGATGTGGCTTTTCAAATAGCCCAACTAGGCCCTAGGTGTGTAGATAGTGCAATCTACAAATTTGCATAACGCAACATAGCATAACATATGAGCTACTACTGACCAATTCTTAACCAAAACACAATAAGGTGAGTTATGATTGTGTTGAGGTTGTAAAATAGCTGATGCTAGATGCTACATAAGTGAACTAAATCTACTGGTAATTAAACCTAGTATTCTAAAGGAAAACACTCCATGTTCACTGCTACTACATGCTAAAAAAATATCTAAAAGTTCAAAATGTAAAACTGTAATTGAAATTGTAGCAATCAAAAACACATGATAAACGTGTCCAGTACTTTGAAGGTAAATGCTTCATAATTATTTTCCACATTAATGTGAAAGATCTGGGTAGTGTTGGCAGCCATGCAAGATGGCAGACGTGGGGGAGGTGAGATTAATGCGGGTCCTACTGTGCTAATTTGTATAGCTGGCCTAGTTTGGCACAGCATAACCTTCCCGCTTAAACCAAGATCAGACATCAATTTCCGGGCTGCACATACCATTGGTGACTTAAAGTCCATAAGGCCTGATACCCTCTTGAGCATTACCGACTCCATTCTGAGCAGTTTGAGCCTCCATTTTCTCTATTTCTTCAGAATCATTGTCATGTCTGCCTTTGACTCAGATGTCGCTTGTCCTTATCTTTCAAAGAACTGTGAAAATGTCAAGTCACTCAGACAATGACATTGTTAAAAACACCTGATGCAACATCAGTTTGCCACAAGTGTCTTGTTATCTCTAATAACAGCTCAAATAGGAATTACCAAAACAGTGTAGTCTGAATTGACGTTGCACTTTTCTTATATGTTTATAAGAGTACGGCTAGGACTTCCACCTTAATGCACATAGATTATGTCAGACATACATTAACTTACGTTGGAAATTCCCATCTCAGATCAAATACAATATAGAAGGGCTGCTACTTAACCACTTGTGAGGAGAAGTCCTTCACCTAGATTATCACGCAAAATACTGCCAGAGACAATATTTGCTACCGGAGCACCGAGAAGATGCTGCATCGCATTTGATGCTAATACAGAGCCACAACGTGTATTTTCCTTTTGCAGGGAATACTGTCTCCACAATTTTGTGATAACCACACCTTTAGCTGTAAACAGGTATGCAGTGCATTGATTCTCTGTAAAGTAATCTAGCTGCAGGATAGATTACTCTATGCTGTTTTAGCATAGGGCATCGAAATAGGTTTCAGGAAGGTAGGTATTTAGATCATATTTTAACCCTGGCAGAAATGTTCATTTTATTCTTGTTGTTCACAATATTCTTTTGCACTGTTATAATGATAATGTTTTTTTAGATGTGCTAAGGAACAGGCTTAGCCTGTTGTAATAATGAATTTTTAGTAAAATTATCTATTTCTCCTAGTGTAGTTTGAGTGTGCGATATTGTAAAGAGAGAAATTGGTGTGTTTCTGATTATCACGGTGGCATGGATCCATGTTTAGTAAACCAAAAACATTGACTTCACTTCAACTATGTATTGGGTGGCGTTCTGTAGGGCTACAGGAGAAATACACATTTGTAACCTGGAATGTGAAAGAGACAGAGTCCAAGAGCACGTGCTATAGTATATCAGTGCAACCGATTAAACATAGAAGGTAAATCTTCCTTCAAATATGAATAAACAGGAGTCTACCCGTCTGAGACACAAACAGAAAAGCTAGTTGTTTAGTATTTCTTTTTCCTCATATACTAGGGGTGCTAGGGGTATGCCTCAAACGTTTAAGATACCAGATTCGTAAAAGTGCTGTCAGCAAAATTGCCACCCTGGGCGGACACATGCTGGATGCTGGGAGAGTACTTCAACTCTGTATTGTACCCAATTCTTGATCAATCGCATCCCCCTTAGCTGGCAATGCAGCTATTCAAATGTAACTTTATTGCGGAAGTGGATACAGGAATGGGAACAGGTAGATGAATGGATGCCTCGAAACCGCAGGTATAGCAAAGATTCCTTTCATTTATTCCTGCAAATGCTGCTAGTCAGGCTGGACCATCTAGTATGCTTGCTCCAGCTGCAGACACAAGTATGCTATTCCACCTATCTAGGTAAAATGATCTAGGCTTTAACCAACTGGAGCTGTGTCTGCCTTGGGGCAGAATCCTTCCCCATATCGGTAGCTCCAGCCTGTATATATGGAAGATGTGGCTTTCACGGAGAGGCTGAGTGACATTATTACTACTATTTTCAAGAGAATGAGGATATTGCCTCTTTTGCAGAGGTGGAATGGGAGGCTTTTAAAATAGAAGTGAGGGGTGCCTGCATTCATGCAAATATAGGTTCCCGCAAAGTTTTAATAGATGACCCACAGCAAAATAGGAGTCCTAGCCAATGCAGGCCCAAACTTGTCAGATCCTCTTAAGCGAGCCAAGGATAAGCATGCTGGTCTACTTCAACTCCTATGCAGTCTAGACATGATGGCATATACTTCTAAAAATGCATGCCGAGAGCAATAAAGAACGTATGCTGTTGGCATGGGTGACCGGCTTCCACCACTTAACTGAACTCGGACAAGACGGAAGTCCTCATCCTCGGTCCCACCCCTTCTGCCTGGGACGACTCCTGGTGGCCGACCACACTGGGAACAGCACCGACACTCACGGACCTTGCACGCAACCTAGGATTCATCCTCGACTCCTCCCTCTCCATGACAAAGCAGGTCAACGCCGTCTCCTCCTCATGTTACAACACCCTCCGCATGCTTCGCAGGTTCTACAAGTGGATCTCAACCGAAACCAGAAGAATGGTGTCCCAAGCCCTAGTCAGCAGCATGCTGGTCTAAGGCAATGCACTCTATGCAGGAATCCCGACAAAACACCTAAAACGGCTGCAACGCATCCAGAACGCCTCCGCCCGCCTGATCCTCAATATCCCTCGACGCAGCCGCATCATCTCCCACCTCAGAGACCTGCACTGGCTCCCCGTCAACAAGAGGATCACCTTCAAGCTCCTCACCCACGCACACAAAGCACTCTACAACACTGGACCAGCCTACCTGAACAACAGACTCATCTTCTACACCTCCGGCCGCTAGCTTTGCTCCGCCAGCCTCTCCCTCGCAGCTGTCCCTCGCATCCAACGAGCAACATCCGGTGGCAGATCCTTCTCCATCCTCGCCGCCAAGACCTGAAACACCCTCCCCACCCATCTTCGGCAGACCCAGGACCTGCTCACCTTCAGGAAGCTCCTCAAGACCTGGCTCTTCGAACAGTAGCAGCACCCCCTCCCCTCAGCGCCTTGAGACCCTCACGAGTAAGTAGTGCGCTTTACAAATTCCTTGATTGATTGATTGATTGAATTCTACACTCCAAAACTTAACATTAAGGATCTCTGGGGTAGCCTTGCACGCACTCAAATAGGACATTAACTCCACTGTTAGGCAATACTAAGACAGGCTTTACTCCCTGAAACCTACCCTGAGCCTAGACTTCTATAAGAGTCCCTGTCAGATATTGTGCTCCTTTAAGTTCCCGCTGAGCTCATTGAAACTCATTATTAAATATTCAACAATTATATAATGTAATAGAAGCAGCCCCCCTACACTGCCTGACCCGGCGTGCATAGTCTTAGATCTAGAACAAAGTTTTGATACCCTAAATTGGAATTATACGCTCACTACGCTTTAGAGATTTGATATCAGTCACTGAATGCTGCACTGGGTCAAACTTTTACATGCTAGACCCCAACAAGGGTAAAGACTTATCGCTATATCTCAGCTAGCTACACAGTCACCAGGGCTGTGAGACAGGGATGCCCATTGCTCTCTCCATTGTTTGTCCAGGCAGTCAATCCTTTGTCATTAAACTGCGGTCCTTCATGCACACCCATAGTGAATGAAATTCATAATGTTTCCCTTTAAGCAGATGATATGCTCTTTATATGATGTGGAGGTTGATCTGATCCCAATCACTAAGCCTTTACAGATGGTTAGGAAACTATCCGGCTTAAAGGTCAACACCAACAAATATTATTGTGTTTTCCCTCCGAAAGGATGCATGCCGGTGGGAACTCATTTTTGCAGATGGATTGATTCAATGGACACCTCATACTTTCTGTTATGTGGGAATCAATATACTTCACATGCATGTGAATCTCCTTGAGAGTAATTTAATCCAATGCCTCTTCCTGGAGGGAACTCCAAGCGATGCTCTCTTGTGTATGGTACAGCGTGAGCTGCCTAAGCCATAAACAGTATGCAGTAAGTCTGTTCTTTCTTATGCTCTAATATTACCTCTTTTGCCCTCCCCATCAGAAGGGGCATTATCTTAACCAGAGAATTGACCCACTGGGAAAAGGTTGGACTGAATAAGGTGGGCGAATTATTTCAGGAGGCTACCCTCCTTAGCTTCCAAGACCTGGTAGACCTCAGGAACTGTTTTGCTCCTGGATACTCTCACGGGTGACAAGCAGTTCTCTACAAATCTACCTTACGTTATATTACAATAGGTACTACCTTGCATCTGCCAATATTGTAAGCGCAATTTAAACACACTGGAATACAGAACATCAAGAGCCTTTCACACATGCTCTGATACAGACCTTATACAGTATAGGTCACAGTAAGAAATGAATCACCTGGCTTTATAAGGCCATCTGTGAGCATGTAGGAGTGACCTTACAGTCACTTAGGAACTCCTGAATACACCCTAAGGGGTAAGGATATGCCCAGACATGGGTATATTGCCCACTGTGTGACTGGAATCAAACTCCAGGCTGACAAGCCCAAATCAGGGTGAAACCGGTCTTAGGTTGCTTGTGTGCCAGCTCCTGGAGGACCGTGTCTAGCAGTTCTGGCTAAATATTGCTATTAGCACAGGGCCAAACTGATTTGCATGTACCTGGATTCAAACTGTGGATGTATAGTTCGCAAATTCAGGATCCAGGTGAACAACAATGTTGCACCATTAAGGCTTCAAATAGAAAATAAGTTTCTATCCCTATTAAAACCATTATATAAGACGGAAAAGCAATATTAACCAAAAGAATGAAATTCTTAGACAAGAAATTGGACAGCAAAATTTGCAAGTCACTACATGTGTCATTATGGTTTAACCCGGATTTTACAATAGAAGGCAAGTTGTTATTCCGGGAGAAATGGGACCAAAAAGAAATTCTGCACATCACTAATGTGGGTACCTAAAACAACTCACCCCTTTGCGCTACTAGAACAGGTTCATATCACAGCTAAAGTCTATAAACTCATATCCGTTAATCAATCTAAACTAAACCTAAATCTACAAGCCAATGGAATTACAGATTATCTAAATTAAAGTATCAACCTATTATTGCCCCTGAGATGAGGGCTAAGATATGGAAGAATCCCATATTTGCAAAGATCTTACCATCTTTGGCACAATGTAAATTATGGCAATTTCCTACCTGTTAGACCTGGCATCCTTGGCATGATTCCCACTGAATCTTTTTGCCTTTAGACCTCCTGTTTTTACTATTTCTGCTGATTTCATTTTTGCTGGCTTTAGGAATCTGGTCAATTTGCCACTGCTAATCAGTGCTAAAGCACATGTGTTCTATACTTAAAACAAGGTTTGCATATTTAATTAACTTTTAAGTCCCTAGTAAAGTGCACAGCATGTGTAGAGGGCCTTTAAATTAAAAGCTACTAGTGGACCTGCAGCACCGATTGTGCCACCCACTTAAGTAGCCCTGTAAACATATCTTAGGCCTGCCACTGCATAGTCTGTGTGCAGTTTTAAACTGCCATGTCGATCTGGCAAAAAAACTCATTTGCCAGGCACAAACCTTGATTTTTTATTACATATATGTCACCCCTACGTAGGTCCTGAACAGCCCATTGGCAGGGTGCAGTGTTAATAACAAACATTTACAATGCAATGGTCTCGGCATTATTAAAGGTAGAGCTATTGGCATTGCTCATGACATTTTTTTAAAAAAATCATAAATAAGTGGCATTGTCATTTACATTGCCAATAGCTTAATCACTTGCATATACGAGACATATTTCATTAGCACCCACACACAGAGTAAGTAGTAGAGTAGTAGAGTGAGTAGTTGATAGTGAGTAGGAGAGAGTTAATAATAAAGAGAGTATTAGAGAGCGAGTAGTAAAAAGTGAAAGAGTGAGTATTATATAAAAGGACAAATGGTCAGTCTGAATTGATGTAGAAAACATTATACACATACAATTAGAGCAAATTTTAGAAAATAATACTATGAGGTTTTTTGAAAGGTTTTTAGACATGTGAAATGAACTATGGTCGCCATCTGAAACAGAGATGTAAAAGATACACACACACCTACCAAGGAAATAAGAAGACAAATTCCTGGCAACGAAAGTGATCGTGTAGTGGAGAACCGAAGGAGGAGGTCTATTTCGTACTTCCAAACAAGAACTGGATAAGGAAAAATAGAAACGACAAAGAAAAAGAACATGAGACAAGCTAAACAACTATAAGTCATAGGCTTGCGAAAGAATGGAGAAAAGAAAAAGACCTCATGTGAGCTCAGCAGCATAGGCCGTATGTGTGTTTGTTAAACCGGAAGAAGAGGGAGATGGGAGGTGGAGGTAAGAGGTATCTAAGTGACTCACGTTCTAATGCAACGACGTCTGGGGGTGTATATATATTTCTATCCTCCAGGATTATTATGCAGCCGGGCTTGAAGTATTTAGCTAAAGAAAAAAAAAGCAATGAATAGGAATATAAAATATAAAAAGTGATGGATTGTATTCTCCAGTTTACAATGGAAATGACTGGGATCTCTTTACATGATCTCTATTATGGAGATACTATTCTGTGTGCTTTGCACTAGCGTGGCTATTATGGCCAAACTAACAGAACTGTAACGTTCGTAAAGCTTACCTAGATATATTTATCAAAAGGGGAAAATCACTTGTAATCAAGATGTAGGCCAAAGTATCCACGGTGCACCATCCATGGGTTGTGCACCTATATATATACAAAAGAAAAAACATAGTCATGAGAGTGAACCAGAATGGGATATGAAACGAAAAAGCCGTAGGCAACACATTGAGCGTGAGTAAATTACCTGAGCTTATATGAACAACCCCTCATGGAAAAAATTTATAATTTAGAAAGTCACGTCTTGCTACTCCGCCAGATTTCTGAGCATAAAGGAAAGAAAAAAAAAGAAAAAAAAAGAGAAGGGTACATGAATTCAATTTTAATAAAGAAAACATATAACAAAAAACCACAGCGTTTGTGGGCTTCCAAAATCCACAAGTTAATTGTATGTAAGCAAGAAACTTGCCTGCCACAATGTGGTTAATGATGAGGTGTATATGTAAAAGGGTTCCGGGGAAGCTGATCAAGATTCCCACTACATCTTGAAGCCCCCGTATAACAAAAATGTTAATACCAGCCGTGAGTCTGTATCAAGCAGGCTCAAATACGTGTGTGTATTTATGAACAGATAGTTGCTTCAATTGAAGATTTGGGGTGGAAATAGCAAAACCTCGTAAACACATGATGTCTTAAGCACCCGAGGTAAATGTAGATCGAACACCACTAAACTAGAGAACTTAACCCATACTTTAAAAAAATCTAGTGGGGAGCATAACTCAGGATGTATAAGCAAATGAAACAAAGTAACGGCCCCCAGTTAACAATTCCTCAGACATTTTGCATATCCACTTACCGCGAGAGAGACATAGATTGTCATCAGGAGCCCGAGCGCTGCTCACCGTCAGTACGTATAGCATCTGATGGTGAAAATGAATACCTGCGCCCGTATATATCCCTTATAATTGGATGATAAGGTTCACCTGGCTTCTGCCGGCGCCGAGCGTAGGCGCGAGATAGTGGTGTAGAATGGCGGCCATTTGTAAAGGGTGTCCACATCAAGAAAATGAATTATAAGGATGTTAAAAATATAACACTATAAAATGTGGCAAAGCCTTTGTACGGGCAAATGAATGGTATATAATATTTAAGAGTAACAAAGCATAATGACAGTCGTATCCGAGTAAGGACAAGGCGTAAGTTTTTTTCTTGAAAGCATAAAAAGAATGGCGGCCATGTTGGATCGGGTTTCGGCAGCAAATATATTAGAACCCGATCCAATATAGTGGCTACCTGTAGTGGCAGAGAGAACCCCGCAACTGATTAGTTATGAATGCATAAGCAGTGGTACATATCAAAAAACAAAACAAGATATATAAAAATTAAATCATGAACTATGAAAAAAGGGGCTCAGAGTAAACACTGAAACCTTGGTTGAAAAAGATGAACGATGTATAATTATTAGTATCAACTACGCAATACAGCAGCGGTATTTAAAATAAAACCTAATCAAGAAATAAGGACGGAACGAGAATAGCGGCCAAGTTGGACATAGGTCTGACGGCAATTGTAGTAGAACCCGATCAAGTATAGTGGCTACCTAAAGAGGCAAATAATACGCCCGACTAAGTGTGAATAAAATAGATGAGCGGCCAGATAAACCAAAACGCCACGCTCGTGTGTTGGGGGATGTGGGATAGTCGGAAGCCGGCTAACAAACTAACAAGTAAGGCATGGCAAATAGTGTATCGGAAGCCCAATGTGATGGATATAGACAATCCATATGAATATAATAGGAGGAAAGGTATACATTCAAAGTGCTTGTGGACAAAAGATATCCTGATAGCTTGACCATATATAGAAACATTTTTCACATGTCATTGTGAGAGGGGGGAGGGGGGGAACAGGAAGGGGGTAAAGGATATTCTGGAAAGAAGCATCACAGATGTGAAGACATAATTAAGAACAAAGCATAAATTATGCTTTAGCTATTTGCCAAACTAGCATATATGGCACGACACACCCAATGTGAAGTATGTACAAAGTGATTGCAAAGTAAATGTCCAGCAATGACTTAATCGACATATATTGTAAGACCTCTCCTCTCTGGTATATTCAAAGGACCATCAAGGGGCAGTTTAGCATATAGTATGGAAGGACATATCATTGACAGATTGAAAGTCAAAGGATGAAGCATAAAGGCAGTGCAAGGGGAACATAATAGCAGACATTTGGAAAAACATGGGACAATTTATGTCAAAAAGTGATGCATCTCGTCATCGAAATTATGCCCAAATTCTAGAGTTCTCAATCTACAGCTCCACATGGCCTCCTTTCTTCGTAGGGCTAGTAGTCTGTCCCCCCCTCTGGGGTTAACTGGGACATGATCTACGCCCAAGAACCAAATGGTATCCATAGGTGAATGTTTTTCCTCCACATGATTAGTCATCGCATATTTTAAGTCCCCATTTCTATGTGCCCTGACATGTTCTTGTACTCCTATTTTGAGGGCCCTTTTTGTGCTGCCCACATAGATCTGGCCACATGGGCATCCTAGAACATACACTACATAGGTTGTATTGCAATTAATGTAGTGATTAATTGTGTATCTATGTGTAGTGTTGAAGCAAAATTCCTTTGTTTTGTCTTTGCCTAGGCTGCACATGTTGCATCCCCTGCAGGTATAAAAACCTATCAACTTATTACTAAGCCAATCCATCTTTTTCTCTCTGGTGATGTAGCTAGGGCAAAGAATATTTCGCAAATTGGGACCACGTCTGTATGTCACCCTGGGTTTGGTTGGTACAATCCCTTGCAAACTGGGTATAGATGTAAGTAAATGCCAGTGTTTACGAAGGGTGTTGTAAATCCTTGCGCTTTCATCTGTATAAGGTGTAACAAGCGCGATGCCTGGAGACTTGTTTTTCCTATTTTCTGGCGAGGCTAGGGTAGAATCTCTAGATACCTTCTCAATTCTGGTGAGTGCTTTGTTGAGGATCTGCGGAGGATAGGCCCTATGTCAGAAGCGCACCCTCTTCATGTCATTAACAACATTCCATACGGGGAAATGATCAGGATGAGACGTAACTGCAGCACCCCAGAAACCTTCTCTCAAAACATCATGGAGACCACTAATCGCTTCCGACATAGGGGCTATCCTCCGCAGATCTGGTTCTCAGCTTTCAATGTGGATGCGGCTGAACCGGTCTTTCATCCTCTCGATGTCGATAAAAGGAGAACAAATGTGACATGGAGAACGATACCGAAAGTTTTAAAGTGCAACTCCAAACGGAAGTGTTGCCTGCAGAAAGAGCCTATAATAGCCTTCACAAATGCAGCCAAAGTCCTGCTTTAAGCAGTGGAGGGTCCTTGGGACGGGACAGTCTGATCACTCGGACATTATTTGTTTTTCTGCTTGTTTAAGATGCCCAGAAGCTGCTTTTCGTCAGCAAGGGATGGTGTCTCAGGAAAGGCAGCAGCCATGCCATCAGGGCTTTGGACGGCAACCCGGCCTAGGGGGTGGGTCATTTAGCTCCTCTAAATCAGCAGACTAGTTACAGAACACTTCAAAGAAACAACTAGCAGTCCCTCCCAGTTGTTTTCCTCAAAAAAGCAATTTGGGCAATCTCAGCCCAGCCAGACTCCGATACAACCACTTTATCCTAAGGTGGATAAAAACACGCAGTGCCGTTTTTTGTGCACACTATATAAAAGGCCTTTGAGAAACACACTTTAAAAACCAGCACCCCCTAACCCCACACAGCAACCCCTCACCTCACCCCACCCCACACAGCACCCCCTAACCTCACCCCATGCAGCACCCCATCACCTCACACAGCACACCCTCACCTCACCCCACCTCACACAGCACCCCCTTACCTCACCCCACACAGCATCCCCTCACAGCATCCCCTCACCTCACCCCATCCCGCACAGCACCCCCTCAACTCACCCCACACAGCACCCCCTCACCTCACACAGCACCCCCTCACCTCACACAGCACCCGCACCCCACACCCCACACAGCACCCATTCACCTCGTACAGCACCCCCTCCCCCAGCCCTCCAAACATCGCACGGCATGGGAATTCAAGAACCTCTTACCTGCGCGGGTCATGAACTTCCACCAAAAACTTCTTCTCCCTGAAGTAGAGGTTTTCCACGCGGTCGGCCGGCCCTCAGACGCCCCCCGCAGGACTCCACTTCCTGGCACTGGTGTGCGCTGGTCCCTGACGGCCCCGGTTCGGAGCGCTCGGAGGGGGGGGAGCGCTGACCTTAATACGGCTTGAAGCGGCACAATGGCCGGGCGGACCCCGCTCTGAAGCCAGTATGTGCCGAGCACAGGGGGCGGGCAGGTCTCTCGGGCGGGCAAACACAGACAAGCCCCAATGACCCCATAAGCCCTAGTCTGACCCTAGTCTGACCCTACCACACCAAAGGCTCGCCCCAACACCTCTCTACTGCCCATCACGCGTTCCTGCGGCAGGAGGTGTGTGCGAGGAGTTTGACTGCTAGGCGTCTGCCGAGGGAGTGCCCACGTTAGCCAGTCCCTGTCAGAGGGCTCGTAGCGGGGCAGCAACAAAAACAAGACCATTCCGCTGAGTTTCCCTGGGCTAAGGGTTCTCAATAGACACCTCCAGCAGCCGCAGACCACAGTTCCTATGAGAGGGGGGCTGTATTAAGGAAGGTTTGCCATGTGTCGTTAAGGAAAGAGTTTCAGACTCACACCCGATTGTATTGGACTTTGAATGCTAGGAATACAGTGAATGCAAGGTTACCAAAGAACTCCAGTACTATACGCTGTACAAAACATAAAGCAAAGCATATGAAGGAGCAATAGCTTATACATTGGACTTTATGAAGTTACTCTATAGCTTATACAATACCTTTGTGGGACATTAACAAGTAGAAGAATTACAAGATGGTGCAGTTTTCCATCCACTCACGCATTGTACTACTTGCACACATATAGCAAGAGCTCCTCTAAAAGGTTTATTCCAGCACACATCAGTAGCCTTCCCCTATAATTTCAAGTATTGGAGATCAGCGCAACACCTCCCCCAACAGGCACAGGAATCCTTTCTACACCTCTGCATGATGTGCTTAAAGCGCCCTCCATCAAACAGCTGTAGAAAGCAAGACTAGAGTAAGAGTGTAAGGGCTTGACGTGGTGTAATAGCCAGAGAGGCCAACTTTGGAGCTGGGGAACCAAATTCGAGTCTCAGCATCAGATCAACATCCTGTGATTCTGGGCAAATTACTTAACCTCTCCATGCGGTTGTCATGTAATGTAACTGGTGCTCAAATAGAGTGCTCTAACACATTCAAGTCCATCCCGCTGTCTAAAAAACGAGGGCGTGATTTTTCCACGAGGGTTGCGGTGACACTACGGGGAGGGCTGCAGACATGTAAACAATCAGTGCAGTGCTTTGAGGGTCCATTACACAGAATTCATGTTCCAAAAAAGCACAGCTTCAAAAACAACTGCAGTCGCAAAAATTATAACGTAAAAAGAGGCAAATTAGCCACCAGAAGCTTTAGACAGGGAAGATGCAATCAATGTAATTTTGCGACTGCGTGTCGTTTTTGAAGCTGTGATATGACTCTACGTCTTACCTCTAAACAACCTTAAGCCCCCAGAGTTGTATCAAGGCTCCCTGTGCTGACGGTTGCCACCCTCCCCCTTCACACGTTTGTCTCACCCACTTCATATGCTCTTATCATCACCCCCACCCCTTACCATGGCACGCCCTTTCCAACGATGCCACCTTAAACCCTGCTGCACACTAGCCAGTTATTAGCCATTGCAGGCATCCCTTAATCACAGACAAGGTCAAACTTACCCCCAGACTGCCTTGCATTAAATCAGCAGCGATAGTTTCTCAACAACTGGCACACTATTGAAGATGTCTTGGAAGGAGAAGGGAACCAGTTCCCACCCGCGAGGAAGTAAAGAATCTAGAGATTATTTGATATGCCCTGTTGTTACTTCACTAAAACTGACCTCATAAACAAGAGCGCAGTTGCCACTTTAGGTAGTCAGCACACGGCTATAAGGAACTGGGGCGCGACAGACATAGAAAGGAGACAATCGATAACTAGCACGCTAAACACAGAAGATGGAATGGAGCCATAAAGATAGAGGTGGGACTACAAAAATAAGGCGCTGCAAACAGAGAGAAGAACGGACTGCCAAAGAAAATATGAAACAAGCAGCTTCATGTTATTTGCCAAGGCCGGCGGCATCAACCAGGACTCACGGGTGCTGCCGGGAATAAAAGGGACTGGAACGAGAGCCGGAAGTGACGTAAACAGAATTGGCCCAGGCTGGACCATAGAGTGGGGATTGGGTGCATAGCCTTTTGTCTGATACTTTCTGTGATGCAAGACGAAGGAACAAGTGACAAAGAAGCAAATATGCCATATTTTAAATGTGTACCGAGGCAACAAATAGTGCTTAACACTCTTTCTAATATGTTCTTAAAGAAGATACCCCGTCCTCGACCTAAAAAAAAGAAAAAATGGCGGCCGCATACCTCCGAAAATTTTGGAATCGGGGTCGTGTTTTTGGCGTTCCGCGTGACTGATGACGTCACAGGGCGAAAGAACTCCAAAAACACGCCCCCGAATCCGAAAGAGACGGGCCTTTAATGGAGTGATGCCCCTCTCCTCCAATGGCTGGCCTCCGTTTAGGAAGCTAGCCAATGGGGGAGAGATGCAGGTTCAAGCCCCCCTAACTCAAAAACATATAATCTTCGGACTCCACCCACTACTACTCAGTGCGACGGTCCGAGACCTAAAAAGGGGGGCATGCACTTTTTAAGTTTTACATGTCCTGGTAATGAAATACTAAATTCTTTTTTCACTACCATAAGGCCTATCTCTCCCATAGGATAACATTGGGATTGCCTTATCACATTTTATAAATGTAATTTCAAAATGGGAAGCAATGAGACCCCCACATTTTGTGTCCCTGGAATCACAATTGAAAAACACAACTGATGGTGAAAGTTCGTATTTTGGTACTGTAACCATTTGGTGCCTTCTGCCTGTCTCTGAATACACGTATGGGGTGAGTGACAGCTGGCTTTGCGCATTCCGTCTAAACCAGTCATACAAAAGGGAACCTAGAATGACTGATGGCCCATCCACATCCCGATGGTCCATCCTGGACAGGATGGGGGGAGGAGCTGACACACCTAAAAGGGCTGCAGCCTGTATCCACACAAAGTGTGGCATACCCCCTTGTGAGTCAGGAGCCAGGGCAGGAAAGACAGGAACTTGTGCACTTACAAGTCATCTCTTTAAAGTCTCTCCCACTTCAAAGGCCCAACAGGGTACAAGTACTGGACCTCTGACACCACCAACTCAGAACACTTCTGGAACTTAGGACATTCTACCAGAAATAAGGACTGCTGTGCTGCAGGAGGGAATGCCACTTTAACTGCTTTGTTGTGTTGGCCTGCTGTCTGCTGCCCTCTTGCCTGGGAATGAGAAAGACTGATCTGCATCTCTACATCCCAGAACCTAAATATTTCCAAGGGTTGGTTTGCTTGCCTCCTATTATCTGTAGCCTCAGGGATATCAAAGACATATCTTCAACCTGAAATTAGCACCTGGGCTCTGTGCCCTGCTCTGACAATTGGTCCCAATCCAGTCCTGGCCCCTTGGAAGTGAGTATAGAGTGCTGCATCTGCCAGAACCCCTGCATCCACAATGCTGGAACCGATGTATCAATAACATTGCAGGAACCACATCGACACCTCTTCAGAACCAACATTGCCGCAACTGCATGAAGATCAACCCAACGCCTCTACAGTGGGGAGCTGACCGGAACAGCCTATTTTGAACTGGTGCATCGCTCACAGAATGGACGCACCACTGCCTTTGTGAGGAGAATCAGGCGTATCACCTCAACTGCATGGGGATCACTGATGCATCACTTGGCTGCATTTCGCATCTCACTGTTTGAGACCAGGAACAAGGTACTTTTGCTCAGCAGGCCATGTTTGGGCCCTGTATCCGGGCCGTGCTCCATTGTGTTCAGCATGAACTCTTGACTTTGTCCCGGTCCAGCGCCACCTAACTCTATAAGTGTTTACTGTTACTAAGCACAAATTTTGCATTTAATCTTTCAAAATGCATACCTCATCTTCTACTGATTGACATTTTGTTGTTTTGGTCTTGTTTTATTTATAAAATTATTTTCTATTTTTCAAAACTGGAGTGGAGTCTCTTGTTTTCACTGTGTTACTGTTTGAAGTGTTGCACAAATACTTTACATATTGCCTCTCAAGTTAATCCTGACTGCTCTGTGCCAAGCTACCAGTAGTTGAGCATAGGTTAATATATGGTGTGTATCTGACGTACCATGGCTAGGATTGTGGCTCCTGCTTGAACAGGGTGCACACCTCTGCCAAACAGAAACCCAATTCTTAACAATAACTCAAACAAGTCTGTCATGGTAGGCTAACATCTGGAACTGTAAAAAATATAGGAGATATGGAGCGTAGGTTTTTCTCTGCAATTTATAAAACTTTTATGGAAGAATATACAGACACCAATTAATCCAATGATTGAGTTAAACATTTACCTGACTTCCTTAAAATCAATCTTGGCACATGGACTCTACCTTCTCTACTGGGCAAGACTAGTTTGAATCCTCTCATAATTTACACACTCCTAATACTAGGCAATGAAACAATACTTTGCAACAAAAAAAACACTATCTCTCCTTTCATACTTGGTGTGCCTGAGTGTGTTTTACAAGAAGTGCTGACAATGTCATATGTACCAACACACAATCTAAAATCTCCAAGAATTCTTTGGTTTAAACTCTTCAGAAGAGTAAACTTCTATAACTATTAACATACTACTCCCACATCTACCTTAACTCCTGGAGGAGTAACCTACTTGTTTAAATGTGATCACCAACACTCATTTGTAGGAAAGTGCTCCATTTTGTATGGTTATCCCCAATAGTGCACTGGAGCCTGCTGCTGAGGCTCCAGTGCCAGTGCGCTCACACTAAAACTGATATGTGTGAATTTGCAACCCCAATTGGCAAGGACTTTAACCCCCTTATAAGTCCCTAGTATAAGGCACCAGTGGTACCTAGGGTACTGGTGTTAAAGGGGTCACGAGGGTCTGAATCACTGCACTATGGCACAGAGCGGGACATAGCATGGATGAAATTGTTGGGCGTAGCTTTTGACAAATGTGTTAATAAAAAAAAACCCGCCCTCTCTGTGATCATGACGCTGGTATCACCTACACTTTAGGGTTGCAAGGACAAATTACCTAACCACAGGTAGGAAAATATGGTAGGACCGGTGTAGGAATCCACCGTCAATTAACCTTATCGATTCTAAATTGGAATCGGTTTAGGTTTCTCACATAGGGATCTGTATGCCCTGATGAATGCCCCAGATATTTTAGGCGAGCAGAAGTGGGCAGAAACATGTTGGCAAGTTCTTGGGTGTGAGTCATTATACTCCAATACCCAGCCCTTTTCATTTTTAATCTTACCTTGTGTTCCCCTAATAAATGTATATTTCCCCAGGGACTCTTAGGTATTTTTAGAATTTTCATATGAATCTGAATCCCGTTACATGGTGTTGTCAAGTAAGATGTATGCAAGAACTCCCTCCTAATTAGTCATTCTTCGAGGAGGTTGGGTCCGCCCGGGTGCCACCATCCTAACAGGGTGGGGAGAGGTTTCCTATGATGAAGCATGACACTAATAAGTGTGTGAGGATTTTACTTCAATTAAGGATGACTTTCTCATAAAACAAGAATCTAAGGTTGTAGTCCTGCAAAGTTTGCATATGCACATGTGCCAATAATCTTGGGACTCTGAGTACACGTTTCTGTGTATCACTGTCACCATAAATCTACATTGTGTTATATCACTGTTTGTCCCACCACGAACGACCCAAGTAAACTAATGACAGCAGGCCTGTCAATGCAGAGTGCAGGAGCAGTGCAACGTGCTTGAACTCAACTTTGCCCTCACCATGTGTGACATCATTGCACCATTTGCAACATATACCAGTCACCCCTAAGGAAGGCCTCCCGAGCCCAGGAGGAAGGGTGCATTATATTAAACATGAGGACATATCAGTGCAGGCTTGCAAGTCCCTATAGTAGCCTTTACCATTAAAGGCTACTATTAGTGATAAGTGGTCTGTCTATAGGGTAACATAGGCTGGCACCGAGGCAAACTCGGGGTCACCACCTTCATTATGGTACTGTGAAAAACGTCATGTTTGGTATCAAACAACATCCCTCATCACCCCTGACATGAATCTCACGTTGAGGATGATATGTCATGCACCCAGGTGGTAACCTTAGAGGTTGCCCAGCTGGTTGCCCCAGCCTTTCCTGTGCTCTGGCTCCCAGCCCGCAGCTGCAGCCGCCAAGACAGAAATCTGACCCCCCTTGCCAGGAGGTGTGAACTCTCGCAGGAGTCAGAAACAATGTCCTTGATGGGAAGAAGGTCACCCCTCTCACCCTGACAGGGTGGCTGGTGAAGTGGTGCATCAAGTTGGTGAGCTTCAAAGCCTTCACTGCCTATGACATACAACTAGGCAGCCTTCCAAAGGAGGAAAGAGCCATCCTCCTGCCCCCCAGGCACATCTGCACCCGGGCAGGTGGGAAAATTAGGTATTCAGGAGGGATATACCCCAAGAAGGCTAGCCAAATCATTAGAGCGGCTACCAGGGCTGTACAGTTAAGACGGTTTTCTGCTATTTTTAAAAGTGACAGAATACAGGATTCTAGGTAGAAAAGGTGACACACACCCCTGAATGAGAACCCCCATCCATAACACTCCTAAACCTAGGATTTCACTGCCACCATTGACACCAGAACCACAGTTCTTGTCTGACTTGCAACAATCGACAAACAAGAGACCCCTGTCTGCGATAACAGGATCTGCACAAAGCAAAGGTGTGATACCCTGCACCTGTGTCAACCTTGATGGAACTGTATGACTGCGATCATCACGGATCAAGGACCAGTTCCCCCAGACAGAGGGAACCCTTTAAGAGTGGAAAGCAATTCCGGACTCCCCTGGACTAGTGGCACTAGTCCCCTGCACACCACAGGTAAAAACAACTTACTGGAGCCAAGAATTCGCTGGCCATCAGGCCCTCCAATGGAAGGCCCAAATGTAGATGGTACAGTGCACTGTATGAAACGTAGTTCTGACCTCCAGCAAATTTCTAGTGGCTACTGTTTACTAACCCTGGGCGAAGAACTACGCTCCGTTCGCGGAGTTGGCGGAGTTCCGGCAACTCCGCGTTCCGCGGAGAACGCGTAGCTGTCGATTACTCCGCGATCCGGTGCGTAGCGTAGTTCTCGCGCGCTGAATGACATTATCGCGTGCGCGGCAATGGCTTACCTTGGTTCTTCATTCGCTTTTTCCCGGTCGCGTGTGCCACCATGTTTGTAAACCCTCCCGCACAATCCCGTGCGACTGTGCGAACGCGATAATGTCATTTGGATGCGCGATAGCGTCATAAGGATGCGCGAGGATGCTTGTTGGTAAGATCGAGTTCCCGAACATGTCTTGCATAACCCGAACACGTTACTTGTGACCCGGAACAGGAAATAAGGGAACGCAAGCGGGCGGGACAAACCTCTTGGGTAACTAGCGTGCTAGCCATCCCGAGCATGCAGGCAGCGCCCCGAACACGCGCACCGCGCTCCCGAAGACGAAAAACGGCACACGAACGGGTCTAGCATGCAACTAAGCATGTCTGCGGAGCTACGCGTAGGTCGCGGAGTGCAAGTGCGTCTTCGCGTAGCTCCGCGGAGTGGGGCTCCGCGAACTACGCCCAGGGTTACTGTTTACCAACGGACCTCCAGAAGCCGAAATACCTTTCTACTGAGCTTACCGCTGCCAAAGCGAGGTGGGTGGCCATTCCAGAAACTACCACCTTTACTCAAAGCTACAAAACCTTCATCCGACATCAGCAGTGGCTTTGTTGAAGACTTTTTGCACTCGCTTCCCTCCCCAGTAAGTGGTGAAACCAGCTCTCCCGTGGCTCCCCCTTCAGCACCAACGACAGCCAGGACAACCCTGAACCCAGGCTTCTCAAGCCAGGTAATAACGGACTTTCGTGGCTTGGTCCAGGGACCTGCTTCACCTTTACCCTCCTTAGGTTCCACACAACTTGACCTGCAGGTGACCGAAGTGTTTTTTCACCATCAAACACAATGTTAAAGTTTTGCATAATTGTTTTGCACTGATTTGATTTTGCTTCTAAAATCCATAACTCTGGTTATACTTATCTAATTGTCTTGGAGCCTAAATGTATTTAAAAATCTGCCATATATTTATAAATTGGTGTCCTATTTCTTTCAAGTCATGTCAGTTGCTTATTGTCCATGTTGGTACACTGTGATGCATAACACATGTTCCTCTAGTAAAGCCTGACTGCTCTTTGGTCACTCTACCAGGACAGAGCAAAGGATTTAATATTGTGAATTCAAAGACCATCTTTGGGGTATTGTGAGAGTACTGCATGGTGAAGCCTAACAAGCATCACCACATAATACTACACCTTCCTATACCAATGAATCGCCCCAACATACAGACCCTACCACAAATAATGTGACTAAGTTGCTTTCTTTATTCAATCTATTACTACCACTCTTTCCACTCCCTCTATTATCTTTACTCTTTATATTTATATACCAAATACTCCAACATCACAGTATTGCTACTATATTACATTCCAAGATAGATAAGACACTATCGCAACCTCCAACTGATTACTGCTTCTTTTTTGCATATTTTCAAGTCAATTTGAGCTTTAGTTAACAGTATCTACTCCCATGAGGTTTTGTTATGGGTCTCTCTAACTAATGATAGGGGCTTTTTATACAATTATTATCATACCAATGCAAGAAATATGTGACTATGCACTACACGCTTTGTGGTGTCGGCTGGATAATACTGTGTAGGATCAAACTGATTTATTTGTGTATGTCTCTCTCAACATTTTCAATAAAAAGTTTGGAAACAAAAAAACTGAGGGTCATGTCCTTTTATACTTTCAAGTAGGACGAGATGAGGATGTCCATGGCAGCATCACATCCGTGCT
Source organism: Lissotriton vulgaris (assembly GCF_964263255.1). Taxonomy (NCBI): domain Eukaryota; kingdom Metazoa; phylum Chordata; class Amphibia; order Caudata; family Salamandridae; genus Lissotriton; species Lissotriton vulgaris. The sequence continues at coordinate 1,902,451,451 of NC_141693.1, forward strand.
TAGGGGTCGATTACCATGGCGGTGAATCCACATCCTCCGGGCCGGTGGAAGCCACCGCCGGCCAGGAGGATGCGGATTTACCACTGCGGCATAAAAAAGACCCACCGCCAGATTCTGACAGCAGGTCCGTCCGCCGCTGATCCGCAGGGTGTGGGCCGCAATATGGTGGCGGTGTCTGCAAGACACCGCCAGCCACATTAGGATGGGTGCGGAAACATGCTTTTCCGCGGCGGCTTTTCCGCCGTGGAAAAGCATGTGGATATTTGCTTCTGGGGGCTCCTTGCGGGCCCCTGGCGTGTTGGGGGTGGGGGGTGCACATGGGGGGTACCTATGGTACCCCCCTGCTTTGGCATGCACAAGGTGGCAAGCACCACGCGGTGCCCGCCACGTTGTGCATATCAAAGGAAAACATGCATTTTTAACTTTGCGGCGGATGTTGCTTAAAGCAGCACCCGCCGCAATGTTAAGTATACGGGATGTGACCGCCAGGGTGGCAGTCACATCCTAATTCCAACGGAGGAACCGCCGCTGCCCCTGCCGACGGTCCCTCCACCTCGGGGGTGGCGGATGGACGCAGGTCCGTCCGCCATCGTAATTACCCCTTAGTTTGCAAAAAATGAAATGACAGAGCGCTTCTCGGAAGGCCACTGCAGCCCCCCACCTATTGGCCCTGCCAGCGCTGCCAATGAGAGTACCAACATAACACCTAACCATCCCACTCCTACAAGTGTGATAATTTAGACTCTTTCTGGTCATACGAAGCTATAATAATGGTGTAAGAGGCTGGCATTAATATTTTCAATGTACACAGTTTTTGTGCTCCTTCAAAATTAAAGTCAGCGCCACTATGTGGTGAACTGTCACCAGATCAAATTAGGTAGTGATCACAGTGCTAAGGGTATCCCAAAATATGTGCAGTGTACAAAGACAGGGGCATCTGGTAGGGATGTAAGGTATTCAGGTATGATATACTGACATCTAGGAGGGTGTGCATGTCTGAGAGGAGGAGGCAGTAGTTGAGAGGATGGGAGTTCTTACTGACTAGAATAACTCATCTATGTTCAAGGCTCCACAAAAAAGAGTAAGTTGAGGGCTACATTCAGTAGCAGCTAAGAGAAAGAGGTGATCTTACAGCCGTAGCTGAACAAGAGGGAAGAGAATTGGATATAATGTCGGCCAAGTCTCCCCAAACACTGACCAAAGAACATTTCTTGGTGTCCCTTACGATTTTCTTTTAAAAAAAGACTTTGATAAATCACAGTCAGATGGGCACATCAGCTAAAAGCAGATCTGACCAGAGATGTTTTCTTATTAAAAACAGCATTCAGAATGTAAATTTCAAGTGATGCACTTAATGTTCAAATGAGAGGAAGAAGCCATAGCCTCTACTGAAGCTTTGCATGAGCAATAGAAGACTCTTAAAGACAAGTGTGAGGACCTAAAGAAAATTAACAATTGAAAGGTGAGGATATTAACGTGTTCTAATTGAGCTGATGAAGGTGTACTGGAAAAAGACAAGCGCTTTCATGGCCAAATCGTGGCAGCAAAAAGAGCAGGGAAAGGGACCCCCAGTTTCCTTGACATAATTAGGGACATTGTTGCAAAAATGTCAAAGCTAGCAGTTATTAGGCCACATCGCCATTAAAAACAAATTGTCCTATAGAGATGTTTTGCCTTTAGAATTAAAAGCCCCCAGCCTTGGCACCGCAAGGGGTGAAAGACATGTTATCTGCAACACAAATTACAATTCAAAGCCCACCAGGGTAGAAAAAAGGACCTTACATTACCAACCATCTCTTTCTTCGACTTTATGTGAATTTTTAACTCAATCACAAATGGTACCTATTATGATGTCAATAAAATCAAGGTGTAGTCATTCTTGAATGTCATTTTATGCAAAGCTGTAGACTCAAAAGGGAAACGGCCTTTACAACATGGGCTAGGCCACGTGTGCCGTTTCCCCGCAAGCGCATGCATGGTTAAGGCAGTGCGCGGTCTAGCTTCCGGCATGGGTGGGCACAGGATGAAATTAAATTAAATTAAATTAAGAATTTATATAGCGCTACATATACCCATATAACCATAGGTGCTGAAACAAACATGCAAGCAGAGGTACTGTGGAAGAGGTGCACTAAAAAAGGGCCTTCCTGAATTTAAGCAAGTTAGATTCTTTTTTTAGGGAAATAGGAAGGGAGTTCCAAAGTTTAGTGGTGGTATAGAGAAAGCTTTTTCTTCCCCATTTTACTTTGTATGCCTTGGGAACAATAATATTGCATTTATCTGCCTAGCTGAGTGGTCTGGCTGGAATGTAGGATTCAAAGAACTGAGACAGCTGCCACCGGCCAAGGCTCTGTTTAGCTTTGAAAGCGATACACAGCGCTTTGAATTGAATACAATTACTAATGGGCAACCAGTGTAACTTCGTGAGAGCATTAGAGACCAAAACATAGCGGGAGAGGCCAAACAGGACTCATGCTGCAGCATTTTAGATCATCTGCAGTTTGTCTATGCTGCGCTTGGTTGCATTAGTAAATAAGGCATTACAGTAGTTCAGCCTGGATGCAATAAAAGCAATGACCACTGTTTTCCTTAGCTCAAAAGGGATGTACAGGAGTACTTTTTTCAGAGTTTTCAGAATAAAAAAACATGCAGTTGTTGTATGATTGATCTGAGTATCAAATGACAATTTGGAGTCGAAGAAGACCCCCCAGATTTTTTACTTTGTTAGCTGGTGTCAGAAGGTGGGCAACATGAGAGGCCCACCAGCTGTCTGACCAAATCAGGGGAGAATTGGCAAAGAGCATGACTTGCGTTTTTGATGAATTAAGTTTTAGGCAATTATCCTTCATCCAATTTCCTATGTGGCCCCTGCAGTCATGGAACCAAGATGCTGTGTTAGTAGACGAGCTATTGATTGACACTATGATCTACGTGTCATCCGAATAGGCCACCAGAGTGAAACCGTAACTCCAAATTGAGTGTTTGCCTAAGCTCCTCCGTGGTCGATAGTGTGCTAACTCAGTGCTATTTTGTCAATCAAACAAACTTTATTTGGTTTGTTACAACCATAAAAGTACAATTTACCTCTTATCCTACTAAAAAAGGAAAAAGTAAAACCCACAACAGATACATAACACGGCGGTATCAAAAAAAAATATTACTTCTTGATATACATATAATTTGACTATCATTTTTAAAATCGGAGTATTAACAGTTAAATTAATAAAATCACTTAATTCATGCCTATACAACACCTCCTTAATCATGCAGCACTTACTACTGTAAACACTAATTGTTTCACCCTTATTTAATGTCGAGGACTTATATTATTAGTTCTTACTCTGTGCATCTGAGGAACACCTTAACTTTATTCAAATATTTCCCCAGAGCACAGGCTATATCTAAGTTCCCCATTTCCACCGACAGATTAGGGGCTTGCTTCCTGTTCGTAATATTATAAATTTTAAAAATAGGACATAAAAACTCCTTTTGTATATCTAAAAACCACATACAATCTAGTAAAATATGTATAATATTGCAATAGTACCTAAAGTGCAAGTGCAATTGACCATTACATCCTATCATTTGATTTCGAGCTCCACTATTAGCGTAACATGGGTTTATTCCAATTCTCATTTTTAGGACTTCCTGCCTTAAGCTATGACTTGGTAGCCGGTCCACATAGGGAAAATGTTGGTCAAGCTCCCAGGCCGATGCCATGTGGGCTACCGAGCTTTTTTGTGAGAGGTACTCTCGGTCATACGTACGGGACAAATCAGTCCCTTGAAGCCTTAGTTCTTTCTTACCTATTATTATGTGGTCTTGCTGCGGGCAAACAGTGCTATTATTGGCCCGGAATCCAAATTGTGAAGAGTCCAAGATGTCGCCTTGCAACATAAACTTGGATAGTTCTTCTATTATTTTTGCCGGGAAATGAAACCTAGAGATGGGTCTGTAATTCAAAGGGTCACAAAGATCCAGATTGGATTTTTCAAGAGTAGCAGAATGGAAGCTTTCTTCCATTCCTTGGGAAAGTGCCCTGAAGAGATACTATGATTAAAAATGGGCAAAAGTGAAGAGGCTATGATCTCGGGAGCTGTATGAAGAATTTTTGGTGGGCAGGGGTCGAGGGGAGACCCAGATTTCACTAGAGTGACTAATTTAATGATCTGATCTAGTGTAATGGGTGAGACAGAGGGAAACATAGGTATGACAGAGCCTTCAGAATTTGACTGAGGACTGTAACCATCAGCTGGATACTTGTGGGGCAATGAAGATTGGGGCCGAAAGACCTGATTGTTGGAACAAGTCTGCTAGCTTATTGCAGAATTGTTGGCTTCTTTCATGATCTTGGGTATCTGGGAGTTTGGAGAGTTTTTTAATGGTAGAGAATGTTTTGGGGCAGCGATTGACTTCTTCTATTTTGTTCTTGGAGTATGCAGATTTTGCCTTCAGGATAAAGTTTTTATGTTTGGGTGGCTAGTCTGTATTCCATTTGATCTGGGCTTCATTGTCTAGCCTCCATTTCCTTCCTAATCTACTGCATCTTTGCTTATGTGTTCTCAGAGAATCATTCAACCATGGTTCAGATGGAGATTGTCTGACTGATCTCAGAGTAGTATGTGGAGCCAACTATTGGCATGCAGAGATCACCAAGGAGTGATAGTTGAACACTGCCTCATCCAGGTCATTAGGGGGAGACTGAAGGGAATGGGTGAGTGCTTTGTTTAGCTCATCTGCCTTTACTTTGTTCCACGGTCAAAAATGGATAACTTTTTTTGAGCGTTTAGGGTGCCTTTTAGGTGGCAAAGCAATTTCAAACATGATCGCCTTATGATCCGATTACTGGCAATGCTCTGGTCCATACTAAACAGTGCCCAGCCGAATGTGTGTGGCCCCTTTCACCAGTTGACTAAATCCATCACTGGCCATATGATCAAGGAGTCCTTCGGTTTCCCTGTCTGCATTATTTTCTAAATGAAAGTTGAAGTTGCCCAAGATGAAATAATTGGACTTGTCTGCTTTATTCTAAAGAAGTTGACCTATTGAAGTTAGAAAGTTGGTTTTAGTTTTGGGAGGTTGGTACAATAGTGTTCCATTAAAAGTGTTCTGACTATCCACTCCAGTTTTAAAATTTGCTGCTTCAGACTCAGTATTATCTAATATTGATTTTAACCATGTTTTGAAAATATTTCTCTCTATTAGCGCCATATCCTCTCTTCCCTACTATGTCTTTTCTGAGGATTTTAAAACAATTTTAAAGGAAGGATCAGAAGAGGAAGGATCAGGAGAGGACACGGTCTGGAATGAGGCCATGTTTTGGGGAGATGGAGGGTAGTTTTTAAAGGTTAGGAGGTAGTTTTTAAGGCTCTGGTGTGGGGGTCGAGGATGTTTTTAGGGCTCGGGTGGTTTTTAGGGCTCATGAGGGGTCGGATAGTTTTTAGAGGCTTGGGGGGGTCAGGTACTTTTTAGAGCTTAGGGAGGTCAGGGAAGTTTTTCGGGCTCAGGGGGCATGGGGTAGTTTTTAGGGCTCGGGGGTCGGATAGTGTTTAGGGCTCGGGGTGGTGAGGTAGTGTTTATGGCTCAGGTGGGCGGGGTAGGGTTTAGCACTCATTGCGGGGTGTTTGGGGTATGATCTTTACCACACAACCCTTTACCAGTCATGCCTTTCCCATGAAATTGCATGGTAGAGGCATGAGTGGTAAAGGAATGCTCTGTTCAGACCATTCGTTGTTGGGGCAATGTAGTAGAGGCACGTGTGGTTTACCCATTATTTTTTTTTCGATATTCTAAATATCGAAAAAAAAATATTGACTACGAAAATATCGACTCCCTTTACTTAAACGTGTAAGTACAAAATATTGGATCAAAAATATCAAAGATAAAAATATAGATGTAATAAATATCGATTTTAAAATATAAATTAAATAAAATAATACATGTTAAATATTAAAAATAGTATCTTTAACAAAATTCATTTAATTTGATATATATTTTAACTAAATATAAAAATAAACGTAATTTAAAAAAATATAATTACACAAACATGCACACAAACATAAATATTTATACATATACATATATTTACTTTAAAATAATTTATTAACTATTATCTTTATTTAATTTTTGTACTTTTTATATGATATAAAAATAAAATATTGACCTATACCAATAATTTCAAATAAAAAATAACTATTCTATAATTAATTCCAACACTTAACTATTAAAAAAAGATTAAAACATACATGTTGCAGTACAATAAATACACCAGCAGGGAAAATGTTGGCTAGGGGAGCGGTAACAATTACTGTTCCCACTCCAGTGAGCGCAACAGTAGGGAAAATGTTGGATAGCGTAGGGGTAAAAATTACAATTCCCACTCCAGTAAATGCAACAGTAGGGAAAGTGTTGGATAGCGGAGGGGTAAAAAATACTATTCCCCCTCCAGTAAATGCAACAGTAGGGAAAGTGTTGTATGGCGGAGGGGTAAAAAATACTATTCCTACTCCAGTGAGTGCAACAGTAGGGGAAGCGTTGGACAGCGGAGGGGTAAAAATGACTATTCCCACTCCAGTAAATGCAATAGTAGGGAAAGTGTTGGATGGCGGTCGGGTAAAAATTACTATTCCCACTCCAGGAAATGGAACAGTAGGGAAAGTGTTGGTTGGCGGAGGGGTAAAAAATACTATTCCCACTCCAGTGAGTGCAACAGTAGGGAAAATGCTGGACAGCAAAGGGGTAAAAATTACTATTCCCACTCTAGTGAGTGCAACAGTAGGGAAAGTGTTGGTTAGCGGTGGGGTAAAAAATACTATTCCCACTCCAGGAAATGCAACAGTAGGGAAAGTGTTGGTTGGCGGAGGGGTAAAAAATACTATTCCCACTCCAGTGAGTGCAACAGTAGGGAAAATGCTGGACAGCAAAGGGGTAAAATTACTATTCCCACTCTAGTGAGTGCAATAGTAGGGAAAGTGTTGGATATCAGAAAAACAAAAATTACTAATAACATTAAAACAATTGAAAAAATGTATATACAAATAAAAATAAATAATGAATATTTTAAAACATACCCAATTAAATTAGTAAACATTAATATTAAATATATTAATTACATATAACAAAAAGGTACACATACTATCTAAAATAGATTAATAAGTACATTTGTAAACAATATTTATTTAAAATAAGATAATAATAACTAACCCCAAAAATATATAAAACATAAACGTATTTATTTTATTTCCTACCCTATAACATCACACCATATAAAAAACTTTACATTTGTATTTACATTTATTTCCATAATGAACAGATTTAATAATGAATTAAAAAATGTTATTAATAAAACAAATAATAAACATTCATTGAATACACATTCTTTAACACTATAATATGCACAACACATCCCTAAAATGAATTACACAATCACCATAATTAACTACTAATTATTTAATCAACATTAACAACTAATTATTAATTCATCAATTAAAAATACATTACTTCTTACCCTTCCCACTATTTTCACTTATAAACACCACAACACACACCTAAAATGAATTGCATTTAACATAATTAATTGCCAATTATTTAATAAAAATGAATTAGCCACTAATTATTAACGCATCAATTTAACATAAAATACTTCCCACCCTTCCCACCATTTTCACCTATTAACACCACAACACAAACCTAAAATTAATTACACAATTAACATAATTATTTGCCAATCAATTAATGAAGAACTAATTCTTAAATATTTAATAATAAATACATTTACACATTTATCACTATAACATCTCAATTCATCAAATATTATAAATAAAGTTAACAGAGATACTTTGACGGCAGACTGCTGTTTCTGCACCTCACATTAGTTTCATATATCTCGAATGTCCTTGCGCAACAAGCCCTGGCATCAGCCGTCAATTGATGCCTCTGTCGGTCAGATCATAAGCAGTAAAGGGGTTGGGCATGCACTAAGTGAAGAAGTGCAAGAAATCAGTACTTAGGGGCTCATTGGTATGACGGGGGGACTTTGTCTGCCCGCCATCCAGTCGGAATTCGGGACCGCCCACCATTAGGGTGGGGGTCCCATGGGGGATATTAGGATGTGCCCGCCACAGTGGCGGGCACATCCTGCATTAATAGCATTGTGGCGGGCGGTGATCTCTGCATTGCCCGCCACAATGCTATTAATGCATAAATCCATTTGCATAAACAAAGTGGCAGGCACCGCGCGGTGCCTGGTGCTCTGTTTATGCAAATGAAGGGGGGTACCCCCTTGTGTGCAACCCTCACCCCTCCTTCACTCTCGGGGCCCGCAGGGGCCCCCAGAGTGAAGATCGCATGCCTTTCCAAGGCGGCATTGTCGCCACGGAAAGGAATTAGTAATAAGGCATCCTAATAAGGCAGGCGGTGTCTGACATCTTGCGACCGGGGCGGAAAAGTGGCGGACGGTCTTTCCGTCCGCCGCTGTCCCCCTCCCGCCATTCTAATATGGTGGGGGGAATTCTGGTGAGGATGTCGGGCGGATTGCCCCCGCCAGGCCGGCGGTGGCTACCGCCAGCCTGGCGGGGAACATTCTAATGGGCCCCTTAGTTTTCAGTTAAATCCTTATTTGTAATCAGTTAATTCACTCGAAATTGGTGATTTTTCGTCAGCCAACGGATTTCGTTCTCAGGTGAGAACTTCATCAGGGTTGAAAGTGACATAAACAAACATTTAAAAACAAAATGTACTACAAAACAGAAGGAAAAGGCAAAAGAAGAAAGACGAGTAAAGGAAGACAGGGGTTTCCACATGTCAGAGCGAAAGAATGAGTAATAACATCACAATTTTAAAATGACAATTTTAAAAGATGCAATATGTAAAAGGAACAATTGCTAAGCATTTTACAGTATCCTCTGTGTTGAAGGTATTGAAGTGCGGAAACAGAAAATGCAAACAGTAGGCCAGGCAATGTTCAGAAAAATATTAAATTTAAAATCTCTAAAATTCATGTGACCCAACATCCAATGTGGTTTGGGTTTTTCGAAAAATTCCTGAATGGTAAGTTTTGGATACGTTTTGGACCCTTGTTGCATTAATCATATTTAAAGAAGTGTGAGCAGGAAGTTTTGCCACTTGCTTGTGCAGCTTCTCGATATTAGAATAATAGTACTGGGGAATTGTTAACAACATATTTGCTTCCCTACGTGCTTCCGCCTTTTTCCCTAAAAACAAACTTTTTAACTCCCTTTTAGGGATGTCGGAGAGACTGGCTGGGTCGGCCAAAATGTCCATGTTCAATAATACTCCTACTGTGGGCACGACGTACTTAATCCAAGGGATCGAGAGCCTCTTGTCTAAACGAAGACAATCATTAATAATGTCTCTCGTAAAGCTAGTTTCTTCATTATACCAAATTGCTCTCCAGACCATCAGAGGTCTTAAACTAATTAAGTCGGACAAATATTCTATTCCCAGCTCATTGTGTATTATCGGTGTAGAAGCTGATTGGGGTAAACACAGTAGTCTTTTCAGAAAACAATTCTCTTCAGTTTGCAGGGTCTCGTAACGGCTATGCCCCCAGACCCCTGACCCATACAGAGCTATGGGGGCGCATCTCAGTTGATATATTTGCAACATGTTGTATATACGACGTTGTCCAAGCTTTGTTACAAACTTAAAGACTCCATGTGCGCTGTTGGACATCTTAGCTTTAACGTTTGATATTTCTTGTGTCCACAGGCTGTTACTACTAAAGGTTATACCTAGATAACAAAATTTGTTGACAACTTCAATCCTTTGCCAATCGATAAAAAATGAACTAGACTTCCTCGGCTTACTTCCACAAATCATAATAAACGTTTTCGTGTAATTAATCTTAAGTTTGTGTTCTTTTATAAACCCCGCAAACCTATCCATTAATCTCTGCAAGCCTCGGGGGTTCAAGATAAAAGTACCGAGTCATCAGCATTTAGCAGAACAGGAATGACCTGCCCGTCTACTTGCGGTGCGTCGGAGTTAACTAACCTAAGCTCAGCCTCAATGGCATTGATAAAAAGAGAGAAAAGGAGGGGTGCCAAAACGCACCCTTGCCTTATGCCTAGGTTAACACCAATACTATCAGTGCACTCCCCGCCTGACCGAATCTAATACGGGCGGATAAATTGGAATATAATCTGGCCAGGAAATAAATAATCTCCGGGGGTGCACCCAGTTCAAGTAATGTCGGCCATAGTAGGGCATGATCGACTAGATCAAATGCGCTGCTTAGATCAGCGAAACAGAGAAAGAGCGAGCCCTGCTTGGCGCGTGTATTCTTCCCTATTACGAGGTCTAAGTTTATACACTGTTTAATCGTCCCTAATCCTTTTCTAAACCCAAACTGGGAAAGGGCTAAGGTTCCATTACTCTCCGCCCATTCCTCTAGCCTAGCCAGCAACACCCGGCTCATTGTCTTGAGGGACGAATCTAGAAGAGAGATAGGTCTATAGTTCTTTGGGTCTGACCTAGCTCCCTTTTTGTATATAGGTATAATCACCGATTCCCCCCAGGAAAGCTGGGTGCTTTCGGTCACTGCAGCGTTAAAAACCTTAACCAGTACTGGCCCCCATAATTTTGGGTCGGTCTTATACAGATCGATCGGTACCCCATCCGTATCGGAAGCCTTCCCGCCCTTACTACACCTGATCGCCACCTCAACTTCTTGTACTGTAATATCCAGCGGGATGACTGGCCAAGGTTCAGTGTTCCTAGGGATTGGGATTGCCGTTCCATCTGAGTTAAATATACTACCAAAGTGTAACATCCAACTTTCATTGCTAACCTGGGCAGTGAGTACCGGAATGTCCTCACTCTTAAAACGAGGGCGATTAACCACATCCCAGAAGAGTTTACTATCCGACATCTCAACTGCTCTAGTCAAACTATCCCAGGCTTCTTCCCCTAGTTCTCTCTTCCTATGCTTTAGCTGTTCATTATAAGATGCCCGTAAGTTTGAGACAATCGATCTATCCCTTGGTCTTCTAGATAATGCTATCTTTAATTTCCTCAGGGACTCAGTACATGCGTGGTCGAACCAACCGATCCTAGGTTTATTATTACCATGCTTAGTGGCTGTCAGGATATTATTCATTACAGTGTTTATCCTGTTAAAACTAGATAGTATTCCCTGAGTGGAGGAGTTCTGATCCAGGCAATCTTGTAGATCCAGGAGGCAAGCCGACACAATTTTAACCATGAGTTTTTCTGAGTGGTCTCCCCTCCATTTTATCCTATGGCCGTTGGGTCTGCACGGCACTATATCGGTGATGATACAAGTATTGGGCAAAGGCTTAAGGGCCCAAAAAGTGATCACGAGTGTAATACAGTTGTGGTAACTTAGAGCTAAATCCCTTACAACTGGAGCATCACAAAAGGGGCTAATATCATTAGAGATCAACAGGTGGTCAATGATCGTGGCCGAGTTCCTCCCCGTAAAGGTAGGGACAAAGTTGCCCTTGCTGTCTTTAGCAGGCTGAAGTATAATTAAAACAAACTTAGCCAGAACCAGGTTCAACGACTCATAGTGATGTTAAAATCCCCGCCCCAGATAATTGAGAAGTTCGCACAGTTATCCATACAAATCTTATCCAAAGCCTTCTCTAATTCCTTTACCACCAGGCATCGGGATGAATCGAACACAATATTGTAGTGGTTAATCAACTATGTATTACATCCGTTCTTGTGGGATAACCACACAATTTGTGAATGGCAACCAACATTTTCATGCAAAATAACCTTTACTGGGAGTTTGACAGAGAGTAGGATAACCAGGCCACGTTTGGCTCTACCCATGTTCGAGGCCTGGGCTGGTAAATTATAAGATACAAAACCATCATAATTAATATCATTCACCCGCCAAGTATCATGATTGATCATAAAGTCTTTCCAGGCCAAGCTATCTCGTTTGTTATTCTAGCCGGCAATATTCCAATAGGCAAGATTAAACCATCTATCACTTATTTTGGTACTGTTAACGTGGGCTTCATCACCACTTTTTGAGTTACTCTCTGGCAGGCTTGGTTGGTTTGTATTAGACAAAATACCTCCATGTCCATCAAGTATAGTGGTAGCTTCACCCGGAGTCACGTTTCCATCGCAGGCAGGTGCGCTATCATTCCCCCCCGTGCATGATCAATCAGTATGGGCTCTACTTGCTGTGGTGACTCTACAAATTTAGGGGGTGAACCTGGCGCCTTGGACTGGGGACAGTTATTCACAAGCTCATGCTGGAACTTGGTCAGTCAGTCTACGGCTTCTAGGCAATTAAATCGATTATAGCTAACATAGGCATCAATAGGATACAAAAGGGCCTTATTACCCCAGGCCCCCTGTTATTTTTCCTCCTTACTACTCTAGACCATTCGCCTGGGCCTCTTGTGGGTTCTCTCTCGTAATTCGGTGGGTAGAAAAAGTTTAGGGGAAGTGGCTGGATGATTGTATCTGTCTTATGATTTTCCCATGCACAAATATGGGTGACTGCCCTCAGATCTCTAAAGGTTACAAGGATACAGTCACCATTAATCGATTTGGCTGTTCTTCCCACCCAGGGGGTCCTCTTGACCATAATAATCTTGCTTTATGAAAAGGGAGGGAGAGGTCTATTCACACTAAGCCAGCTTACCACTTTGTTCTTTAATGAGGCAAAAGATTCATAAACTTCCTCTTTTAAAGCCGGGACGCCCGTAAGAACTACTACCAAGAGCTGTGCTTCCGGCGGGAGATCTGGATATGAAACTTTCCCTGCCTGGTTATTAGTCTCTCTGTCATTTTCCTTAGGCGGAATTTCCTTTACTTTCAGGGGGGCCTTGGCTATAGCTGGATCTCCGTCACAGCCCCGCGGGATTCTAACTTATATGTAGGCTTGGGAATAGTTACATCTTTTCTCGTTGGCTGAGTATTAGTAACTACCATCTCAGGTTGAGTATCTATACTGATGCCATTTTCTATGGGCTCGGTGTAAGAGGGTACAATTGTTTCCGTTCTAGTAGCCATTTTTTCTAATGTATTAGTATTAGCTGCCACTACCTTTTCGAGCTGATCCAGTTTACAGTTAATGATCCGTGTTCGCTCGAGTAGGGGCAGCATTAAAGATTTCATCAGTATTTCAATTTTTCCTAAAAGGTCGCTATTGCCTATATGTTCAGAGACCATATTAAAAGGGGCTGAAAGCCTCACAGATGTATTTAATACGCTAGGAATAGGAGTTACACAACAGTTTTTAGATCTTTTGGCAGGATTTCCCATTGGGGGGCTCCCTCCCGGCTTCCTTTTGGTAGTTTTATTTGCTACATTTTGGGTATTCGTTGGTGGTGGGACGAGATCACGGCTGCCCGTGGGCGTTATTAAGCTAATCGATGATCGTGTGGAACCACTTATGGGTGTACTATCTATTGTATTCACTAGGGAGGGCCAGATGAAATAGGGCAGAAGGTGAAGCTGATGAGGGGAAGAGGACCAGCTGGTGACTTCAACTATGAATGCTGGTCCTTGCAGTCTCCCACAGGCACGTCCGCCCCACAGTCCCAGTCCAATGGTCACGCGGTGGCTCCAGCAGCAGCACAGGGGCTCGGAATGGTTGAAGGAAACAAAGTCTGTCACTCCAGTGGCAGGGAAAGGGAGGCTTCAAGCAGCGAACGGCTCCCGCGGATTGGGGGCCGTGAGATGTTATATGCTGCAAGCAGGAGGCGGGGCTGATGAGGGGAATAGGACCAGCTGGTGACTTCAACTTTGAATGCTGGTCCTCGCATTCCCTCACAGGCACGTCCGCCCCACAGTCCCAGTCCAATGGTCACGCGGTGGCTCCAGCAGCAGCACAGGGGCTCGGAATGGTTGCAGGAAACAAAGTCTGTCACTCCAGTGGCAGGGAAAGGGAGGCTTCAAGCAGCGAACGGCTCCCGCGTAGCGGGGGCCGTGAGATGTTATATGCTGCGAGCAGGAGGCGGGGCTGATGAGGGGAAGAGCACCATCTAGTGACTTTAACTATGAATGCTTGTCCTCGCAGTCCCCCACAGGCACGTCCGCCTCACAGTCCCGGTCCAATGGTCATGCGGTGGCTCCAGCAGCAGCACAGGGGCTCAGAATGGTTGCAGGAAACAAAGTCTGTCACTCCAGTGGCAGGGAAAGGGAGACTTCAAGCAGCGAATTCTTTGTTCATGTCTGCTATATTGCACACATGTCAGGTATGGGGGCACTGCCAACACAGAGTGGGATTCAATCCACAGGATTGCAGGCAGGCTGGCCAGGGTCATCATGTATGTGTGTTCTTGCTTTATGTGTGCCCAGCAGTGTAGGTGTATAGTCATCTTGTGATGGTCAGTCATCCTAGTCACTTGGCTTGCTTTCAAGGTGTGCACTTGGGTGGTCAATAAGTGGTAAAGAAGTCTGCAGTGTGAAGGGGTGAATTTGTCGGGAGTGTTGATGTGTGTGTGTGTACCCCTTCAATGCCAACTACACACATGTCACCCAGGAGTGGAGTGCCTGTTTGTGTGCTTGTTCAGCCCTGTGATTGTGTGCACATGTGTGTTGTATGTTGTGCACTGTGCAGTGTGTTGGTGTGTCCTTGCAATTCTGGCTGACTCCTGCTTGTTGCTTATGGCAATTGTGAGTATGCAGTGTATGTGACTGGCAAGTCAGTGTTGTGTTTTGTTTATCATCCATGTGTCTTGATACTGTTTGTTGTCACTGTGCAGACCTGCTCAGCCACACTGACACTATGGGTGTGTTTTATCATGCATTGCTGTCATATGGGGGGCTTTATTGCCTCCAGTATGGCAAGTGGTGTGTAGTGTCATACCATCCCCTACCTGTGCTTCAGATGGCTACCAATTGTGAGTCTGCACTCCATCTATTTGTGTATGGTACACTCCTGCCATGTCCACTACTGACATACACACCACTTCACTTTCATGTCAGCTGTCCCCTTGTGTTGCCTGTGCTTGCCCCTCCACATCATTTTATTTGTGACTCTGTGCATTGTGGTGACCCTGCTTGCAGGCAGGTCGCTCCCCACGCTGCTGCATGGCTCTGCCTGCATTGTTTTTGCCTAATCTTGTATTTTTCCCCTGTGCCTAACTTGCTTTCTTGCCCAGTCTTGTTTTTTTCCCCTGTGCCTGTACTTGCTTTCTTGCCCAGACTTGTTTTTTCCCCTGTGCCTAACTTGCTTTCTTGCCCAGACATGTTTTTATTCCCCTTTGCCTGTACTTGCTTTCTTGCCCAGATTTGTTTTTATTCCCCTGTGCCTGTACTTGCTCTGTGCCTGCACGTGCTTTCTTGCCCAGGCTTGTTTTTATTCCCCTGCGCCTGTACTTGCTTTCTTGATCAGACTTGTTTTTATTCCTCTGTGCCTGTACTTTTTTTCTTGCCTAAACTTGTTATTCCTTTTTGTGCCCAGTTCTCCTGTGTCCCCCGCCCATTTTTCCCACCGCTGCATCCCTGCGGCCCGCCCACCCTGCAATCCCATTTGCCGCCCCGCTTTGGCCTCCCAGTTGCTCCTCCCTCCCACATCCCCTCATATGGAGGCTGCGCAGCGGACGAGCGCAGCGGGTGCGCCGCTGAAGTGCCGAAGGCTCACCTAAGGCAAGTCCGTCTGTGCCCATCTGCGCCTGGACCGCGCCCAGCACCAGGAGCCCTGGACCCCGTGAACGCCACATCGCCTGACACCGCTACTATGCCAGAACCCTCCACGCACTCAACACCAGACGATCACACACCTGCTTCCTGGCCACCCCAAAGTGCACCCAAGGAGCTTTCACCCACCGAAACTGCAGCTTCACAAGCATCCGCTCCACCATGCTGCTGACCAGGAAAGAACCCAACCACCTTAGATGCATCCTTCTCAACACCCGCACCACCAGCAAACACACTGTTGAACTCTGGGACCTACTCGACTCAACCTACCCAGACGTTGCCTTCCTGGCGGAGACCTGGCTGAACCCCGCCTCGGCACCCGACAAAGCCATAGCCGTCCCGGAAGGCTACAAGATCACCCGCAGGGACCGCACCTACGGAGTAGGAGGAGGAATCACCATTGTCCACAGGAACACTCTCAGAGTCTCGACCAACACCGACGACACCCTCAGCACCGCTGAACACCTGCACTTCCAGATCCACACCGACCGCAACACCACCCTCAGAGGAACCCTCATCTACAGACCCCCCGGACCCCGACCACAGTTTTGTGACTCCATCGCCGACTTCGTCAGCACACACGCCCTCGCCTCCACGGACTACATCCTCCTCGGGGAGCTGAACTTCCACCTCAAGAACAACAACGACACCAATTCCACCACCCTGATCGACAACCTAGCCAACCTAGGACTTAGTCAACTCGTCACAACACCCACCCACTGTGCCGGTCACCATCGCTGCATCCACTTCACCTTCAAGAAACCCACCACCCACCACCGCACCCAACAGATGCCTCTCCGCTGCTGGAGCAAAGTCACCAAAGACCAGCTAACCACCACCCTCGCCCAGAGCCCTGCCGACCCCAACGACCCGACACCGCCGCCCGCAACCTCAGACAGTGGATCAACGACTGCGCCAACACCCTTGCCCGGTCAAGAAACCCTCCAACAGGCACACTAACAAGAAAGCCAGCTGGTTCAGTGAACACTTCCGGGCCTTCAAGCAAACCTGCCTAATGCTGGAGAAGATCTGGCTCCATGAACGAACACCTGACAGCCACACAGCC
The DNA here is from genome assembly GCF_964263255.1 of Lissotriton vulgaris. Classification (NCBI taxonomy): domain Eukaryota; kingdom Metazoa; phylum Chordata; class Amphibia; order Caudata; family Salamandridae; genus Lissotriton; species Lissotriton vulgaris. Next base: position 1,902,468,171 of record NC_141693.1, read on the forward strand.
CACAAGAACACCACCCGCAGACACCATCGCCTTATCAGATCTGTCAAAAGGGCCTCCTTCAAAATCCGACTAGACAACAACGCGCACAACAGCAAAGAGCCCTTCAACATCGTGAAAGAACTCTCCAACCCCAGCTCCAACACCAACGACGTCCCACCCTCGCAAGACCTGTGCGACTTGCTGGCCACCTTCTTCCACAGTAAGATCGCAGACAGCCACAACAGCTTCAATGCCACGACTGCCCCGACAACCACTGAGACCTCCTCCACCACGACTACCATCCGCACCAACCGCCTACTCTCTTGGACCAACATCAATGACGACAACACCATCAAGATCATGAACACCATCCACTCTGGATCTCCGTCAGACCCATGCCCACACCACATCTTCAACAAAGCCAGCACATCCATCGCACCCCATCTCCGGAAAGTCACCCACACCTCCTTCGAGACAGCAACCTTCCCGGAGAGCTGCAAGCACGTCGAGAACAACGCCTTACTCAAGAAACCCAAGGCGGACACCAAGGACCTCAAGAACTTCTGGCCCATCTCCCTGCTCCTGTTCCCGGCAAAGGTCATCGAGAAGACTGTCAACAAACAACTGAGCCACTACCTTGAGGAGAACAACATCCTGGACCCTTCCCAGTCTGGGTTCTGCAGCAACCACAGCACCGCGATTGCCCTCATCGCTGCTACCGATGACATCAAGTCCCTGCTCGACAATGGAGAAATGGCGGCCCTCATCCTCCTCGACCTGTCAGCCGCCTTTAACATGGTCTGCCACCACACACTAGTACGAACACACCTCCACAATGCCGGGATCCAAGAGAAGGCCCTCGACTGGACCACATCCTCCCTCTTCAGCAGAACACAGTGTCCGCCTTCCCCCCTTCCGCTTCGAAGCCACCGAGATCATCTGCGGCATACCCCAGGGCTCATCCCTCAGCCCAACTCTGTTTAACATCTACATGACACGTTGCACGTCGGCACGACCTCAACATCATCTCCTACGCCAATGACACCCAGCTGATCCTCTCCCTCATCAAGGACCCCCACACCGCCAAAACCAACCTTCACGAAGGAATGAAGGCTGTCACTGAACGGATGAGAAACAGCCGACTGAAGCTGAACTCAGACAAGATGGAGGTCCTCATCCTCGTTCCCCCCCTTCGGCCTGGAATGACTCTTGGTGGTGGACCGCACTGAGAACCGCTCCAACACCCACCGACCACGCATGCAACCTAGGGGTCATCCTCAACTTTACCCTCTCCATGACTAAACAGGTCAACGCCATCTCCTCCTCCTGCTTCAACACCCTCCGTATGCTATGCAGGATCTACAAGTGGATCGCCACTGAAACAAGAAGAACAGTCACCCAGGCCCTCGTCAGCAGCAGGTTGGACTACAGAAACTCCCTCTACGCAGTAGCCTCGGCCAAACTCCTGAGACGGCACCAACGCATCCAGAACGCCTCTGCTGGCCTGATCCTCGACATCCCTCGCTGCAGCCACATCACACCCCTCCTGAGAGACCTGCACTGGCTCCCGGTAAACAAGAGGGTAACCTTCAAGCTTCTCACCCACGCACACAAGGCACTCCACAACACCGGACCAGCGTACCTCAACAGACGACTCAGCTTCTATACCCCCACCCACCAGCTCCGCTCCACCTACCTCGCCCTCGCCACTGTCCCCCGCTTCCGAAGAGCAACCTCCGGCGGCAGATCGTTCTCCCACCTTGCCGCCAAGACCTGGAACACCCTCCCCATCCACCTACAGCAGACCCAAGACCTGCTGACCTTCAGAAAACTCCTAAAGACCTGGTTTTCAAGCAGCAGCAGCATTCCCCACCCCAGCAGCTTGAGACCCTCATGGGTGAGTAGTGCATCTTACAAATGATATGATTGATTGATTGATTGGTGAAGATCTTTGCACATGAGCAATGTGCCACTCAGGACATTTTCCCAATTAGTTATATGTGATTTTCTTGTACTGTTCATCAGTCATTTTTGTTCATATACAGTTCAACTGTTTTTGCTGCACAGTCCTCTGGTCAGGTTGTTTCCATTTCGGTGTCCCAGACTTGTGCATCTGTGGGTGTTGGGTTAGGTGTAGGTGTGTTTGCTGAGGTACTGCTTCACTTTCTGAGTGTGATGTTGTCAGGGTGCTGTTTTGATTGTTGGTTTGTGTGTGTTCATGGTGTGTCACTCATATCTGTGTGTGACTGGTATGTTTGGTATGCACACACTGCTTGTTGTGCTTGCAGTGCTGTGAGTGTATGTTGCCTTGTCCTCGCTTGGTGTGCATCCCTTGATGTCCTGCTGTGTTTGCTATGTGAATTATTGGCATGTACAACTGTTGAGTGTTTGATTTGGCTGTGTGCAGTGTTTGGGCCGTGTTGGCTCTTGCAGCTGCCAAATGTTCTGTGTGTGGTGTTCTATTTGCATGTCAGTGTGTGTGTTTTGTTGGTGTGTTGTGTATCATTCAGATGTGTGTTGCCAGTGTGGTGTGCCTTACTTGTGTGCCTGTCACATGAATTTAGGTCTATTCTAGTTCCTGTGCTTGTGTTAGGTGTGTCCTTGGTGTTTTCTCCTCTCATACTTGATCTGTCTCTTTTCATTTTTGTGCATACTGTCTCTTTTCATTCTTGTGCATGTGCAGGCATGTGGTATACGATGACACCATGTAGACTTGATGGGTGGTGTGGTATGCCTATCTGTGTGTCATTTTAGGCTCATTTCTCCCAGTTTGTGTCCATGATTGTTTTGTGATGATGCAATTCTTGTCTGTGTTGTGGTGTGTTGTCTTTGCATTGTTCCTGACTGATGAAGTTGTGCACTCCTGTTCTGTGTGTGCTCCCATTGCCTTTCCACAGTTTGGCTGCACGGCTCATGTCTGTTCTTGTTGTGCTTCTCTGTGTGTTTTTGTTGAGTTATTTGTTTGGCTGTGGTTTTTGTGCAGACATTGGGTCTGGCCTCTTTGTGTATATGTGATGTCTGTGGATAGCCCCAGGGAGTGTGATTGTTTGGCTGTGTATTGACTGGACATTATTGGCACCCTTCTGTGTGTATGACCCTGGAGTTGTGGGCTGCAGGTGTAATAGGGGAGGGTATGTGTGAAGATTCCTACTTGTGTTTGACAATCATGGAGTGTGTCAAGGGGCCCCTGTGTGTGGTGCTGCTGACAGACTCCTGTCAGGTATTTGAATACATATGTCTGGCTGTTCACTGTTTGACTTCAGGGCCTTCCTTTCATCCCTGTGCCAACACATAGGGTTGCCTTGCTGTCTCCCTGAGTTGTTACACTGAGGTGACTGTGGTTTGACTTCAAACACTGTGCCAGCCATATATGATTTGATAGGCTGAGGGTGTTGTTATATGTACCTTGTCTTGCATGTGATGTACAGATGCTTGGTAGTTAGCTCCTTGGCCTTCCATTTGTGTGTACCTCTCTTTATCTTTCCTATATGTTGCACTTCATTGCTGCTGGTATGTGGTCTGTGTATGTGGTTGTGTGTCAGTTTGGGGTATGTCTGTGTGACTTGGCAGGCTGTGTGTCCAGAGGAGTGATTGTTCATTATCTGTGTGTGTGTTCATTTTGTGCTCAGACTCAGTTTTCTTGCCATGTGTGTGGTGTTGTGATGGTGTGTGGGTTGCCATGGCCCTGTGCTTCTGTGCAATGTGTTCCTCTGCAGCCACTCCTGCTGTGGCTGTCTCCCTAGTTGTTTTGTATGTGGTGCAGGGTGTGGGTTCACCTGGTTTGTTGCTGTGCATGGTGGAGCACAGGAGGGGCACATGGCATGTCCCATCAGGGGGGCAGGGCTAGTGTGTGGAGGGTGGAGGTGTGTCCGTGTGGTCTTTGTGGACTGCCCATGCCTGGTGCTGGCCCATGCTTCTACATTGCGTGCATTTTATCCCTTGTCTTCACCGCTGCAGTGACGTGACTGGGACATTCCTTCATGATCGCGGTAGATGGGTGACCTGGATGCAGAGGTGTGATTTAGTGACATGTAGGACATGTGTGGGTACACTTGTGGATGTGTTCCTGTCCCTGCCAGGGTGTCTGGTGTGGACAGGAACCCTATTTCAGCCCATTAGTTGTGTGTTTTGGTTGTGTGCGGGATTGTGTGTTTGCGTACCTGCGGTGGCGTCTGCGACGGTCATGAGTTGCTAGTAATGTATCAGGTACCGCACCGGGAAGACCTATAGAGCTGTATCCATTGTGGTCAGGACCGGGTGCAAGGAACCAGGACTCTGGTTTTGTGCTCCACTGTGGTGCTTCCGCCGTCTTTGGTTAGGCGGTTTCTCCGCTGCGGTGCGACTGGCTGTTTGGGACATCCTGATTTGTACAGCGGATGGGACGTCATTCCGTACGAAGGATAGTCTCCATTGGCTCCCACAACCGCTGTAGCGGGCGCACTTTGATGGTGGTTCATGTTGCACCGTGGTGGATGGGAAATGGGCTATGTTTGGCTATACTAATATGGTGAACGTGAGGACTGCTGCTGGAGTGCAGAAAAAAGCATTTTCCGTAACCACCAGCACCGCGGTGGTGCCTCCGCCACCATACTAATAGTCCCCTAAGTACTGATTCCTTGGACTTCTTCACTTGGCGCACGCCCAACCCCTTTATTGTAAATATTATAAATACAAATTATTCAAAAATTTACTATAATTAAATTACTCCCCCCATTCCCCTATAAACCCACAACCCGCTACGTAATTAAAAATGCAAAATTGAAACTTAATTGTTTTTATAACTACTAACATTTTAATACATATAATAAAAATGCAAACAATTCTTATACAAAAAATACATACATCACTCACATATACAATATATACTAAAATATATAACCGTAATAAACAAAAATGATATTCTTAACATCTATATTTTAGCAAACGCTATTAAACACTTCGATATTTTTTAAATCGATATTACTTACCTAAAATCGATATTCTTAACCATGATATTTTTTACACTGTATTTGTGCAATTCGATATTTTTGACTCAATATTTTGTCTCTGCACCTTAAAGATTAGGGACACGGATAAGAAAGCAATCTATAAAGACAGAGACAGAATCTTGGGACAAATATAGAGATTGTGTTTACAGCAAATAAGTCCCTGTGAGACCAGCCAGTAAGAACAGTAAGACTGCAGAGCTAGATTGCAATAAGGTAGGAGGAAAGCCCCCTAAATTATGAATCTAAGAACCTCCACCAATTAAAGCTTTACCTCACAGTTGTGCCTTTCGAAGGTCCCAGGATGCTGACAGGAGAGGCAGCGCATCGTCTGCTGGACCTCTTTGAATGGCCTGCAGATGATCTTGAAGAGGTTTCCTAGAGTTATGTGGGCAATGGCTGCAGAGTCCTTTTGGTCTCTTTTGACTCCAGTTGATGAAAACTACAACCCCACCGTCTAGGGTGAGAAGGATCAAAGTGTCCCGGTATGACATCTCCTCAGATGCAAGGGCAGCCAGAGGGCTGAGCTTGCTAGTTTTGTTCGTGGGGGAGCAGGGCCTGCAGAAGGCTTGATTGCTAAAGTGAGGATTGGTCAGTCAGGTGAGGCTACTGGGCCCAGTGTCTGCTGACAGATAGTGTTGATATGCAGATACGCTTTATGTGTTGTTACAATAGGGTCTACTCACCCAGTGTTTACCGGCAGCCAATGCTATGTACCGAAGGCATCGTTAGACACCCAGCTGGATTATGAGTTGGTGGGGAGTTTGTGTAGTTTGTGTACCTGTCAACTCGCCAGCAGTCTGGGAGGGAGGAGAGAAGGCTGTAACCATTAACCTTTGTTCTGAGCTCAAGTCTGTATCATCACCTGTAGGACTGGCATTCAGATCCATGTGTCCTGATAGCACAGAGTCTGTTCATATGGGCCCTATTATTAACATCTTTTCCAGAGAGAGTCGTGAGTGCAGGTGTGACTCAAATCTGGGCTCTGGTGCGATGCTTTGCTAAATTGCTATAACCTACAATGTTAATTAATACAGTCCTAATCGGTTGGCATTCGCCCATTTCTCCTTCTGGGGGTTTTATCTTGTGAGCTGCAAATGCCTTTACTGAAGCTCTGCTTACACAGACAGTGCTGACTTCGGGTATTTCTCTTGCTCAGTGACACTTGAAAACTTCCTAACCTAACGTTCTGCAATGTGCTTTCCGGTGTCTGTGTTTGTGATGCAGCTTCTATGCACGTGAAGCATTTCAGGCGTGAACGCTGGTGCAGCCATGTTTGGGTGTGTGCTTGTGCACGTGTCGAGGTGTAGGCCTGTTTTTTATGTTATATGGTATCTCCTGAATTAAACTGTGGTACACGTTAATGAAAAGCTTGCACTAGTGCTGTCTTTCAGTTAGGCCTACATAGCTACAATGAAGTTAGTGAAACTGGAGTTCATGATCCAATGAATAGCATTTACACACCTTTGACGGAAATCCATGCCAGAACGGCCATGAATCAGTCAACATTTGTACGCAGCACACTTGTCTTACCTAAAAAAGTCACACTATTTGACACTTACTTTGCTCATTGACGAGATAAACAGTCCATGAAAACAAAAGAATGCCAAGTACTGTAAAGGAGGCTGAGATGAGCAGGCGGCTTGACATACACGAAGAAAGCCTTTGAATGAAAGCATCTGAAAAAAACAAGATAGACACCCCATTACCTTCATCAGAAGATGCTCAGAGGATACACAGTGCTGACGTTAAATCTTTCTCCAACAACATAGGGCAAAATAAGAATATTAATCATCACCTTACCCGTGGCTTCCTCTCAGAAATCAAACTGTCTATGCAATGCATTAAATATGACAACATCTCGGAAACATCTCAGCCTAACATGAAAGTGGAACAATAGAGCCTCTTCTACCATAGTTTGCGAATAAACGTGGCAACGAGGAAGATCAATCTATTAAAAACATAGTGGACTAACCTTTACATCCTTCTGGTGGGCTAACTAAGGATTTAATTTATGGCAAAGAGCGGATATTTGACCAGTGGAAGATCCTTTGTCTCAGCCGTCAACGCTGGCCATGTTAATGCTGCCAGAGCTAGTTGCATTTCAGTTTAGAGTGGATGACTGGTCTGAAAGTCTGGCAGGGTCCGAAAGTGAAACACTGCAATGTTAATGTTGATTGATAAAACGCACGGACACCCAAAGGTGCCTTGGCGCTGAGGATATAAGTAGACCTGCTTGGATGTCAGTTCTGGAACAACCAGGTATTCAGTCCTTTCTTGCAGGAGGAGAGGGAGCTCGCACTTATGAGCTCACTCGGAAGAGTGTTCCAGAGTTTAGAGGTGCCAAAACAAAAGCTGCGGCCACCTCAATGCAATGTTCGAATTCTGGGCACTGTCAGGAGTTTGGCTCCTGTAGAGCGAATATGTATCGTCGTTTCATACCAGGCGAGAAGGTTTTGCAAAAAGACAGGACCTGTGTGGTTCAGTGCTTTGTACTCCAGACACAGAGCCTTGAATTGTATCCGTTGTGCTACAGGAAGCCAATGCAGGCTGCAAATCTCTTTTGGATACAGATTTGCACCTGGGGGTGTTGGACAGTAACCGTGCAGCTGCACGGTTATTGTTAACACCCCCAGGTCTCTGAAGCTTTTTAATGCACTGCTTCTGAATGTTTAGAAACAGCCTGTTATAGTAATCAAGTTTAGACTGAATCAACAATGTAACTACAGTTTTTCTGGTGTCCACAGGAATATAGGAAGAATCTTCCTTACTTTCTTGATAAGGAAGTGGGAGGAGGAGACGGTTGCATTTGTGTGCTGGCTAAGTGAAAGTTTGTTGTCAAACCACACTCCCAGATTATTAGCCTTAAACACAGGTTTTGGTGAATCTCCCATCTCTGCCGGCCACCACAATGGAAAGAGTTCCACCACCCACACAGCGTGTTAAGCAGACCGGATATGTGAGTTTGACATTGATAATAGGCCCACATGGCAGGTACATTTTCAGTGTTGATTTTTGATTTAGAAAATCCTGTGAGCAGTAATGGCAGATTCTCATCCAGACTTTTTTCCTCCTACTTTCTCATCTGCAGCGGATTCACTTTGGTAAAAGCATCTTGTTACTTTGCACAACTCTAAATTGATAACAGGCTGCATTTCTGCCCCTACTACCTGTTCTAGAAGGCTTAGAGAGGATTAGACGCTGCATTATAACTGGTCAGCTCTGCTTTATCCACATAACGTGTTTCTAAGCAGCATAACAGTTGCATTTCCCTGATCCCTGCACCAATTTAAAGTGTCCACGAGAGCTAATCACATTCTAAGCCCTGCCCTGACTCTTTGGCTCTGGGTATTCCAAAGCCTGACATAAGTGCAACATTTTCAAGCGCTCCAGGGTCATGTAATGCAGTGACTAGTTTCTCTCTCCAGGGCCAGTTCTAGCAAACCACTTACCATCCAAAATGGGCAAAAGCCAACAGGTTATTTGTACTTTGAAACCCAAGTACTCCCGGTGGGATTGTGGAGTTCTCACAAATACTAGATTTCAATGCATCCTTCTCCTGGTCATGTAAATCACATCAGATTCTTATTCTAACATTTGTAAATTTTTTATCTGTGGAAGGATGCCACAAGTTTGAAGAGGTAAAAAACATATCATGGGGCGCGAGTAGACTGGAGAACTCCCATGGCTGTCCAACCACCTGAATCTGGGGAATCTGCAGGGAGGTTCCCATGCAGAGGCCATCAAGTACATGTCCTTCAGGTACAAATGTGTAAAGGAGTCATGTTTGTGCATCAAGCATCTAAGCAGATTATCTATTTTGTTACACGCTGCAGAATCCAACTCTTAACTTCAAATTGATGACTCTCTTCAAATATGAAGATCCTCTTTTTCTGACCAAAACAGATTGTTCATAAATTAGCCTGAGTATTAAAGATTTTGAGTGACTGTCCAATTCTTCTCCAGTTTTCCACCTTTGTACCCACTTATGAGACTCTTCCCATAAGAAACTGATGACAAAATGAGCTTTAAACTGCCTTTGTATCGCAGACTGTCTGCAAAACAAAAGCTTCTTGCTCCAATTTGCTATAAACATCGGAACCCTATGCTCTACTTGCTAGTTACCTAAGCCTATAATCTCACTTGCAAATGATTCTGAATGGTTGTTAAAATGCTCCCATCCATGATCTCAGTCTGTTGGCTCAGGTTCTTAAGGGGACAAAATGTTATCCGCATTTGTTCTTTAATATTGCTGGTGCTGTCCTGGTACCTCATGGAGAATTACTTTTGGCTGGCTAGCATCCCCTTCTGCACCCGTGCTTGGCTGTAAACACCTGCTTCAGAGAAGACAGTACTGTCAACACCATTGTGTATTTACTGAAATTTTGCCACACTTTGCCATCTCTTTGATAAAAAAAAGTTACTGACCAAACACATTGTGAAGATGCTCCAGCTTCTGAGCAAGTTCATCAGCTGACAATGCTGAAGAAGTCAGATTCACTGAAGCAGAGCAGAAACATATCACTATAGTTATTAGTAACGTCCTCTGCATGGCTATGTTGTTGCATAAGAAAAATACCAAATCTAAAAGCCTGTCCTGGCAATCACACCAACCCTTAACATATTTGACCTGGAAAATTATCAGCTTTGGGTCCACCTGCCTAGCTGCTGCTTCCTTTCCCTCTATATTTGGGTTCGGGTATTTTGCCATCATTTTATTTCGCACCTCTACTTCAAGAAATTTGCTGAGTTCTAGTCATGGACTGTGCTACATTATTTCAGAGAACTCATGCAGCAATCATGGAGGTATAAATTCTGTATTCTTCAAGGTAATGTAATTCCATCAGTTGGGTGTGTCCCATCTTGGAACAACAGTTAGATCTGAAGCTGATGTGTGTCCCTCAAGGCTCTGAATAAAATGTACCATCGACACCCAGCGACTTGCTGATGTTATTCGCCTGATATGTTGAGGAATTCCTTTGTAAAACTGTCCACCAAATCTGGAAAATGTCTTGTAGTAGAAAAACGTTAGTGTACTTTAAGGATTTGCGGAGCTTCTCTCTTCTACCCAGCCTGAGCATTTGCCTTCTGGTCGGCCTGACCCCCCCTAAACCTGATCCCATGTATCAAAGCCTCATACATTCAACGGTTTATATATTTATTGTGTATAAAGACTTGTATAGAAATCGGCAACAAACCTGGTCCTGACCTAGTCAACCCTCCAGCCAAATCACAGGATAAGGAACCTTTCCAGAATTAGGTAAATTCTTGGTTGTGTGGATCCTTAGGTCTTTGGAACTTCCATATTATTATTATTATTATTAAAAACATTTATTAAGCGCCTGGTTACCCAAAAACAGTGTGTCCCCACGCTGAATACTGCACAAAAAAGCTAAGAGGACAAGACAGAGGTAAAACATTTGAGGATCGGAAATGGCACAGGGGTTAAGCCTGAGGGAAAAGAAAAGTTTTAAGTTTTCTTCGGAACATACTCTCGGAGGGCTCCATCCGGAGGCCGAGCGGTTGATCGTTCCAACATTTAGCCGCTAAAAATCTGAGCGAACGTCTGCCCATCCTGGCTCTGGTCATTTTCGGAAGTTTAAAGATCATCCTGCCGTCTGATCTCAGGTCTCTAGTGGGGCGGTGTATCGTCAGTAGATTTTGAAGATAGGCCGGGCCTTTGCCCTAAGCGATACGATGAGCGAAACAAAGGGACTTAAATTTAATACGCTCTCTTATGGGTAGCCAATGGAGTTTGGATAGAGCAGATTTACCTGATGCTTTGCGGGGAAGTTTAAGTACTAGGTGAGCTGCGGCATTCTGCGCACATTGAAGTTGGTATAATCCTTTTTGGCTCAACCCTAGAAGCAAAGCATTTCCGAAGTCAAAGTGGGGGGTTACCAGGGCATGGACAATAGTCTTTCTCGAGTCGATTGGTAAGAGGTCCAGAATCTTACGGAGAGCTTTCAGTATACTGAAGCACCTGGCTGTTACTTTGTTCACATGTGTTTTTTAGGAAAGATCAGAGTCTAATGGTATGCCCAAATTGCGCACCGATTCCACCGGACGAGGGGGACTGCCCAGTTTCATTGGCCACCACATATGCGACCATACTGAAGCTGATTTCCCTACTACCAGCAACTCGGTTTTATCGCCATTAAGGCGAAGACAGTTGTGGTTCATCCAAGCTGCTACCGATGAAAGGCAGCTTGAGAAGTTGATGGCATCTTCTCTACACTCAGACGTGAGCTTAAGCAGCAGTTGTGTGTCGTCGGCGTAGCTGACAATGCCCACCCCAAAACTCTCAACTATGCAAGCCAGGGGTGCCATATAAATGTTAAACAAGGTCGGGCTCAAGCTCGAGCCCTGTGGAACCCCATGGCCTACATTTCTGCGAGAAGATTTGAATGGGGGGCAATGCATTTGGAAGCTCCTGTTAGTCAAGAAAGACTCTAACCAAGCCAGGGCCCGTCCCTTCACTCCGATGTCCACCAGCCGAGACAGCAGCGTTGAGTGCAGCACGGTGTCAAAAGCTGCACTTAGATCTAATAAAACCAACGCTGCTGTCTCTCCATCATCCACTATACTCCTCAAGCCTTCAGTGGGAAAAAGTAGGGCTGATTCTGTGGAGTGTCCCGCTCTAAAGCCCGATTGAGTGGGGTGCAGGAGAGAATGTTCCTCCAAGTAGCTCATGAGCTGCTTATTCACCCACTTCTCCACGATTTTAGCGCAGAAAGGGAGGAGGGAGATGGGGCGAAGGTTCTGAAACTGGGTGATGTGAATGTTGGGTTTTTTTTTTAGGGGGATTACCCGAGCAGTTTTCCACGCGTCTAGTACCTGACATTCTTGGAAGGAGAGCGACACAATAAGACTAATCTGATCTATTATTGTGGTCTCCAATACTCCTTTAAAGCGAGCCGGGGGACAGACATCGCTGGGTGAGCCAGATTGAATGCTGTTGGCAATGCTTACTAGATCTTGTTTCTCAGGTGTTACAAAACAAGAGAGACAGGAGGTCTCCGTGTGGGTGTTTATGACTTCTGCGTGTTTAAACGGCTGGATTTCATCTTTCGTAAAGGTGGTGTGGATTTTATCAATCTTACCTATAAAAAAGTCTGCAATAGAATCGCACAGCTCTTCTGAATAGGTATCTTGGGCGTCCAGCCTGGTAGGGACCGTAAGCTCTCTGTAGATGGTAAAGAGTTCTCTAGTATGGTTCTTAGCTGAATCGATTCTGTTTTTGAGGTAGCAGCTTTTTTCTGCTCTCAACAGTTTCTTATAAGTATTGAGTTCTCTTTTGTAGTGCAGTTTGTCCTCAGGGTTATACTGTAATCTCCACCTTCGTTCTAGGTTTTTCCATCTGGATCTGGCCAGTTTGAGTGTTTCCGAGAACCAGGGGGCGGTTTTCGATTGCCTAGCAGGGGGCTTGGTTGTCCATGGAGCTATCTCATCAAGTGCAGTGGTCACCCATGTTTCGTATTTATTCCAGGCCTCCTCCAAAGAGTTACTTTGGGAAGGGGGATTTTTTTAGAGTGCACATCTAAAAACTTCTTGGTTAAAATTCTTCCATTTTCTTCGTTTCAGGGGAGGGGGTTTTGAAGAAGTGTTGTCTAAAAGGGTTTTATCTACTGTAAACGGGATGATAAAATGATCTGACCAGATTATTCTAACCGAAGTAGAGACATTAATGCCCTCCCAGTTCGCAAAAATGGGGACCAGGAGATGACCATGTTGATGGGAAGGGGCAGTAGATTTAAGGTTGAGGCCTAAAGATGTTAAAGCAGCAGCCACGTCCTGTGCTTCCCTGCACACCATGTCATCGAAATGGAGATTAAGATCGCCTAGAATAATAAATTTTTTATAGCGAAGAGCCGCTTGGGTAACGCACTCTAAAAGCTGGTTGCCAAACTGTCCCGCTGCCCCCGGCGGTCTGTACACCAACAGCCCATGACTGACATTTCTCTGCCCTATTTTAATAGTGAATAAGCCACTTTCGCTATTAGGTAAGGTGACCTTTGCTAGGGTGCATTCTAGCTCAGATTTGTAAATGAGGGCTAATCCCCCCCCCCTCATTGATTGTGTCTGTCTAGACGAAGTAGACAGTACCCGGGAGGAGTTGCCTCAAGTGCCTCGGGAGACGAGTCCTCGTCCATCCATGTCTCGGTGAGGAAAAGAACATCAGGGTTCTCCGTAACTAATAGATCGTGTATTTCGAGCTTATGTGTTTTCAACGACCTACAGTTTAATAATATCATATTGGCTTTAGGAGCATCATATATGGTCATCCTAGGGGATGGGAGAGCCTGTTTACATGTTCCGCATACCAGCGGCAGTATGCCAGCTTGAAATGAATGGGCACATCTGGTTATCACATTTGGGCGCAGTAGCAATAACTCCTGTTGGGTATAAGGTAGAGAAAGCCTAGGTGGTACCAACCTATCAGGTGGACCCGCCCCATGCCCCGGTCTGTCGCAGACGGGCGCTGACGGGCTGGACTCTGGCTTGACTCCTGCGCGAATCCGGCGCGCCCACTGAACGCGTCCGCTGCGCAGAGCCATAGCCGTTTGTTTTTATACTGGTGGCTCAGTCCACCAAGGGAGGGAAGCCCTAACCAAGATGGCCGCCGCCGTAACTCCGCCCGAGACCCAGGTAGACCAGCCCTAATGTCGGCCAGACACTCTGGGGGGAGGCAGCGCTGGATTAAGTAAGTGCCAAAAGTAATTGTAGTAAAATCACAATTAAAACAATGGCTTCACCCTAAAATCGGTGAGGCGCCAAGCGTCGCGCAAATCGGCACGCTGGGACTGGGGGGGAAAGGACACACAGGGCAAGTCACACACATATACAAATATTAAAATGCCAGTAGCAGAGCAAATGAAAGACCGCCCGGCTCAAGCCTCAGGCGTTTAGTGCAATGTTCAAGCGATTCGGACGGTTTCCTTGTTTTTATACTGGTGGCTCAGTCCACCAAGGGAGGGAAGCCCTACCCAAGATGGCCGCCGCCGTCACTCCGCCCGAGACCCAGGTAGACCAGCCCTAATGTCGGCCAGACCCTCTGGGGGAAGGCAGCACTGGATTAAGTAAGTGCCAAAAGTAATTGTAGTAAAATCACAATTAAAACAATGGCTTCACCCTAAAATCGGTGAGGCGCCAAGCGTCGCGCAAATCGGAGCCCTGGTACTGGGGGGGAAAGGACACACAGGGCAAGTCACACAAATATACAAATATTAAAATGCCGGTAGCAGAGCAAATGAAAGACCGCCCGGCTCAAGCCTCAGGCGTTTAGTGCAATGTTCAAGCGATTCGGACGATTTCCTTGTTTTTATACTGGTGGCTCAGTCCACCAAGGGAGGGAAGCCCTACCCAAGATGGCCGCCGCCGTCACTCCGCCCGAGACCCAGGTAGACCAGCCCTAATGTCGGCCAGACACTCTGGGGGGAGGCAGCGCTGGATTAAGTAAGTGCCAAAAGTAATTGTAGTAAAATCACAATTAAAACAATGGCTTCACCCTAAAATCGGTGAGGTGCCAAGCGTCGCGCAAATCGGCGTGCTGGTACTGGGGGGGAAAGGACACACAGGGCAAGTCACACAAATATACAAATATTAAAATGCCGGTAGCAGAGCAAATGAATGACCGCCCGGCTCAAGCCTCAGGCGTTTAGTGCAATGTTCACAATTCCATTTATGGGAGCTCCTAAGAGACATTTAGAATTGCAAATCAGGGGTGTATCAAGTTCTTCAGAGGCCTCTATTTGTTTTTTGGGTGATGTCCCCAACAAGGTTCTGCTTGCCATGCCAGGAATAGCAGGGCATTCAGAAAAGTGACTTTAGTGCCTGGTTTCACAGAGAATCCTCAGGAAGCAGCTACAATTTGTGCACTGCTCCAACAAATTGATAAATGTAGAAACAGAAAAACAATACAGGACAACATTGAAATAATAGCAACCACATAGCAAACTATTAGCAAAAAGACAAATTTCATTCAAGCCAAGCACCTTTATTGAGACATGCCTGAGTAAGGGGTCCTAGAGTAAATTACCTTTCATCTATTGTCTAGGAATGGCCACAAAATGTTTTACTAAGATCCAAGAGAAGAGAACTGGGTTCTATTACTTTACCAATCTCTGACTGTGGTTCTAATTCCACATAGTGTCTGGGGCAAAGGACTGTTAAGCTGCAGTGCAGGAAAGAAGCAGAAGAAATACGGGGCAGTAGAAAACGGGCTAGTCCTTACACCTGATCCACACGATGGCATTACTGTGGAAAGTAAAAAACAAGTTACTTACTTGCACACTGTGGTTCTCCAGTATTGATATCTTTCATAGATTCACATGCTTGAATCTTCCCTGTCGTCATGCTGGGAGTCCCACGGTAACAGTAAAATAGCAGTATCAAAGCTTAAAAATGTAACTCCCTTGAAATGTAAGAGCATTTAGTAACCAGTCAACCTCATTAAAGAACATGGAAACACCAGCCAATCACATCACAGACCCAGAGTAGCCGGTTTCTTGCGCAGGTACTCCGGCAGATCATTCCAGACCTGCGGGAGGAAAGCAGAAAACGCTCTACCCCCTTTAGATTTGGAGATGTACCTGGGGGGAGTTCCATTTCCTTCAACCTTCTCTTCAGCTGAGGTGCTGTTGGGAGTGCGGGTACCTTTTTTCTGTATTTGATGCAGAATGTCTGAGTCTAAAAAAGGGCTGTTTAGGCCCTACAAGACTTGTGGAAAGTGAAGGCTTTTCTCTGAAGATCCACATCCAAGGAGTGCTTATACTGCCTTATCTGGTTCATAAACCCAGAGACTGTAAGCACTTCCGGACATTTTCTTCAAAAACCCTCAAGGATTGTCAGGGAAGACTACTCCTCGGGCTTCAGAAGAAAAAGTCTGTAAAAGATTCTGAATCCGAGAGTGAGGAGAGGCCTCATACCTCCTCTAAGAAAAGGAGGGAAGAATATCCTCCTTCTGTCCAGAGAGATCCTAAGAAGTCAAGATCTCATAGCAAGGAGTCTTCTGTGGAAAAAAGGGCTAAAAAGGAGCAACCTGGCTCTTCTCATGCCCAACAAAGATCTGTCTCTGCAACCCCATTTGCGCCGCAAACTCCCTCTCACAAAATCCACCCGTCAACGGGCTTGTCGACGAGGCATTCTCCGTCTACAATCGCTGTATCAAGTGCATCGTCAACAGTTTCATCGCCGACATCAACAACATCGACAGCCAGGACGACGATGGCTGTGTCGTTGACGAAAACTGAGGTGGTGATGTCGTCGGCGTCTTCGGTGAGTAGTTCTATGTCGATGAAGAGTTCACTGTCGATGGTTCAGCTGAGTGCTGCATTGTCGACGATCGCACCCACCCCGACGAGTGTCTCCACTCGTTCAATGCAGTCACTTATGCCGTCGACGTTACTGCCTACAATCCTGTTGACGATCCCGTTGACGAAGAAAATTGACATGCCTGTTTCAAAGTCAATTCCATCCTTATTACAGGACTTCTCTAAAATATTTCTGCTGCCTCCTACTCGCCTCCTGGATTTCCAGGAATCACAGGACGAGGGTCTTGATGGTACCATATACAGCCCTTCAAAACCTAGGGTCAAGTGCCAGGAATATGAGGAAGAAGAGCAACTAGATGACCCTTCTGCATATTTGGAAGGGGAATATTTCCTCTCAGACTGGGGATAATCCGGCATGCAATGCTTGGATACTTTTCAGGAGCATTATCCTTATTATGTACAGGAAGAAGAGGGATGTCAGCAGGAACCCTCCATTAATGTTCTGATGTCTCTTGTCACGATCTTGCCTGATGCTCAGTGACTACTATAACCTCATGTTCTTTAATGAGGTTGACTGGTTACTAAATGCCATTAAAGTTCGAGAGATTAATGTTTAAGCTGTTACCATGGGACTCCCATAATGAGGACGGGGAAGATTCAAACATGTGAATCTATAAAAGATACAATACTGGAGAACCTAATTTAATCTGATGGGACAGGCTTTCAAGATACTATTTGTGCCACTGTCTTGCAAATTTGACTCTGTCGCACATTGGTCATGTATTTGGGAATGCAGTACTTTCTGCTACAAATCTCTGCTTATTGAGTGTGCACTGCATGGCTCCCTGTGTCTAGTGAGTAGCAACCTCACTCAAGCCCATCCAGCTGGCCTACAAATTGTTGGTGTTTGGGGAGCCAGGTGAGAGGAACCAGCACTAGCTGCGGAGGCTGGACCGTTCTGCCCATCTTTACACTAAAGTTGCAGACAGTAGCCGTGAATTCCATCAAGCAGCTCTGAGGCTGGTTCCTTGACAGTTTTGTCCAATTGTTTATTCCGCTCAGACGGGGGCAGCCAAGGTCTTTGTCTGAAATTGTGGGCTGGGACGTGGGTTGAAGCAGGGAGTCTACAGGAGAAACTCAAAACAAGGGCACAAAAGTAAGTGAGGCTACTACACTTAGGTACCTGCTACATGTGTGGGTAAAGCTTCTATAAAACTATTTTTAGAAAAGGACAGGGCACCATATGTGTCCTCTCTTTAACACTCTTCAGTCTGAGCTGACAAAAGCGACCTCTGTAATTTTCTGAGGAGAATTCTGTAATTCAGCTTGGATGTTTAGGCCGTTTCTAGTGCTCTATGTTAGATTTCACCTGAAAATAGCAAATACAAATGGGCTCCAGTGTAGCTATAGCCACTGGCGCCACATACACTACACATGCTTCCTCTACATATGCAGGTCAGTACATGTACATACATATGACATCCTTGTCCCAGATGGAAGGGGAAGGACTCTGTATGTAACAGGGGACTAGCAGACCAGTTTAAAGTCTATAGGAGAAACTCAGAACAAGGGCTAAAGATAGTAAGGCTACCATACTTGTGAGAGGGCAGTGCTTCCAGAGAACAATGGGTCTTGAAAGGGTGAACTGGGAAACTTCAAAGGCACCATCTGTGTCTTCTTTTTATCACTTCTGAGTCTCAGGCAACAAAAAGGAGCCCCAAAATGTTCTGGGGTAGCCCCACAATTCAAATCTGATGTCTAGGCCCTCTTCAGCCTTCCCTCTTAGGTACTATTTCAATATAGCCAATACAAAAAGGAGTCTAGTGTAGCTATGGCTACTGGTGTCACAAGCACTACAAATGCATCCTCTACATATGCAGGTCAGTACATACATGCAATATCCATGTCCCACATGGGAGGACCCAGTTACAGTCGACTGGTAGACCACTTTAAAAAGGAAGAAGTAGGTGACTCTCCCTGGCACGGAATGTCAGAAAATCTTGCTTTGCAACTGTAAATGGAATTCCTACCACTACTGTCTGTACTCCACAGCCCAACGAGCTATGAAGGACTCAAAGTGCTGAAGAGCCTTGCTCTGGGTATCAATCCTTCTCACAAGATAAAGAACTCCACGCTCATGCACACGCATCATTGTATGTGTGAGGGGATCATACAAGACCATAGCTTGTTATGGTGAATTTGAGGTATGGGCTTATGTCCTCCTGCATTATGCAGGGGACCGTTCTTTGTCCTACCAGTGATATAAATCAACTATACACCCCAAGGTAAAACTATCCCACAATAGCAGTCGTATCCAGTTGAGACCTACTCAGATTCCTGGACAGAGAGTAGAGAGCACTTATCTAAAGCTTTAAAGAAGCAGGAAAGAGATAGAGTCTGGAGGAAGAATCCGCATATTTTCTGCGAAAAGCGCACATGGATTGGACCAGAAACAATGTACTCTGTTTTGACAACTTCATGAGAATTGTTTTTTCGTTAGTGGTCCACGTAACGTTTGCTGCTACTTATAGGTAGCAAACAAACAGAAGCATAATAGAGCCTTGATTCCAAAATCACCCAGATTGAAAACTGAGGTGCATATTATCAAGACAGGCGATACAATTATCGCCGTTTTAGCGGCAGAAAACTGCCGCTAAAACTGCGATAATGAGCTTGATAATATGCTCTATGGAATTCCAATAAAAGCCCATGTTAAATGTGAAGGACATCTAACATGGACTTCAATTGGAATTCCATAGAGCATATTATCAAGCCCATTATCACCGTTTTAACTGCAGTTTTCTGCCGCTAAAACGGCGATAATTGTATCTCCTGTCTTGATAATATGCCCCTGAAACTTTATAAAAAAGCATAACGGCTCCTAACAATTCTTAAAAATATATGAAAGGAAATGCAATTTGAATAAATAGGAAAAATATGTGAGAATCTAAAGCTTTGTGAATGAGTAATATTTTTTTTATCTGAGCCGCATTATCCTTTTAATTATTTCCACTGCTGAGACAGCGCAGTCATGTAGAGCCAGGAGCAGCCAATGTGAGGTTAACACAGGCAGAGACCAAAGACGTCACTGAGGAATGGAGATAAGAAGGGAGACAGATGTGAGTAGGAAGGGAAGACGAGGCATATCTCATGAGGTGAAGTAAGTGGCAAGACAGTTCAGGAGGAAAATAGTGTGCATGAAGAAACGAGTAAGTGGAGAGTAGGAAAGGGAGGAAAAGGAAGTGAAAAAGTGAGGTGAAAAGACAATTAAAAACATACATCACAAAGGTTTCATCTGGTAGTTTTACTAGGTAAATCCTGGACAAAATTATCATATTCCCATTGATTAAATAGAGGCAGGTCAGGGAAGGAAGGAAACAAGTTTATTGTTTCAGTTAATTAAAACCATAACAATACATTTTATAAAATCAAGTACTGGGATCAAGGCTCTTAATGTTTAACCGCATTCTCTTTCTTTTGATCTAAAAACATTCTGAGTCTAGTGCAAAAAAAAATTTTTTTTTTAAATATGAGCATTTTGGTGAACATAATATACAAGTTAAAAGAAAAAAACAGTCAAGAAACAATTGTTAACAATTGCTAACTTCCAGGAAGGAATGAGAGCGATTTGCACCTGGATGGACCAGAACTGCTTAAAATTAAACTCCGACAAGACGGAGGTCATGCTCTTTGGCGACCTGACCCCGTCTTGGTTACCAGTCTGGTGGCCAGCAGAGCTGGGAGATCCACCTCTCCCGGTGCTAAAAGTTAGGAACCTCGGAGTTCTCTTCGATAATAAGCTTACTTTCCTTAGCCATGCCAATGCAGTGGTTTCAGCGTCCTTCTATACCTTGAGAATGGTAAAGAAGCTTCTCCCGTTTCTTCCTCCAAACTCAGGTAAAACCTTAATGTCTACGCTAGTCCTTTCAAAAATTGATTATTGCAACGGACTATGGCTGAATGCACAGGAACAAGTCATGAATAAATTACAACTAGTGCAAAACGCTGCTGCAAGAATTCTAACCAGTACACCCAAATTTTCATCCATATCTCCCATCATTCGCCAACTACATTGGCTGCCTGTCAGAAGCCGCACAAAGTTTAAGGCTCTGTGCATCATTTATAAAACACTGAACAATACCGGGCCGGACTTCTTAAAAAAATCCATCATTTTCCATAAACCCAATCGTTCCTTACGCTCTGCGGCATCTCAGCTACTTGAAATTCCACGCACTAGGAAACCAACATGGGGTGACAAACGTTTCACAGTTGCTGCCTCTAAATTGTGGAATCAGCTCCCCCTTAATATCAGATAAAGTTCTTCCTTACTTAAATTTCGGAAGCACATTAAAACTTGGCTTTTTAACCAGTAAGTTTTTGTAAGAGCTCCCTGCAATCTCAACGAACTCCAGCGCCGAGACACCGAAAGGTATTTGTGCGCTCTAGAAATGTTATAAATAAATAAATAAATAAATAAATAAATATAAAATGTGGTTGCAAGAGTTCTGGCATTATTCTTTGTTAAGTTCGAGAGGGCCTTTATTAGGTTCAAGGGAGCCCTCTTCCACGGAGGCCGCCGACATGTGTCCCTTGTTCAGGCAGGGTACCAGATTGTAGTTCAACGCTTGAGCATGATCCAGCAGGAACTTTATTAAAAGGCAGTTCAGGCGGGTGTCTGTTGGATTTAAGACTGCCATAATCGCCGATCTGCACGTTCTAATGCCTCGTTCATTCATGGCCTTTTTTAGGAAGATGGCTCGAGCGTGGGCCAAATTCAGACAAATGCAAACGACATGAATGCAGTCCTCCTTGCTGCAACCACATAGTCTACAAGTTTTGGGTCCATCATGCTCCCAAATTGGCTGGTCCATGGTAGAGGGAAATTTTCCCAGACCTAGCGCCATTAGCTTTTGTTTTCTAGGGGCCGGAAATGTAATTGTTAGGTATAGGGCTGCAGTGAGTGTTTTGTATTTGGATATAACCATCCAGGCATGTTTTCTTGTACTGAAAGTAGCCTTGTCAGTTACGAGTGAATGGAATTTTGTTGACTTATTTATGGCTTGCCTAAACGCTGGATAAGGCAGGTTAATTTCCCAAAGGTTTCTTGTCCAGGTGTCAGTTAAGGCCTTCTTGAGAAATTGATTGTATGGAGACTTTGCGTCAGTGTTTATTTCGTCCCACAGGGATTTATGCAATTCTGAAGCAGATATGTTCTGTTTCAGGCTGTACCAATACTTTATTGTTGCGTACTTCCTTCCCACTAGTTCGTTTATTACCCCAAATTCTAATTTCGTCTGAGCTGGTGAAGCTGCCCGGTGAATTTGGAAAGTGGATTTGTACATAGCCGTCTGTAATTTGTTCAGCAGATCCGCGTCTTTCCCATAAAGGGCTGCACTGCCGTAGGACAGCGTAGGAAGCACCTTGGATTTTAATATTGCCAATAAAGGTTTGTATGTTGGCCCCGGAAGCTTTTTTGCAAGAGACATGAAGGCAAATGAAAGTGCGTTTGCTCTCTGGGCGATGTACCTTTTTTGCTGCTGGTGATTGTGCCGATTGTCAAAATAAAAGCCCAAGTACTTATAGGTGGACACAGCTTCTATGTTTTTTCCCTCTAATTGGACGCGTTGGCTTAGTGTCCGTCGTCTGGTGATGAGCATTGTTTTGCTTTTTGCTGTATTTATCTTCAAATTGTTATTACTTATAAATTTCGCTAGCCCCTCCAGCGATCTTTGGAGGCCAATCTTGGTTAAGCTCATCAATACGACGTCGTCTGCGTATGACAAATGAGTTAGAGATAATGAGCCAAGTTTTGGGGGGTGGGATAAGATGTTATTTAGGCTCGGAGCTAGGTCTGCCATAAAGAGATTGAAGAGATGCGGGGCTAGAACACAGCCTTGCTTGAGGCCTTTGCTGGTGTTGATTTTCCTTGAGAGCCGTGTTCCATTCCCCAATTTTACTTCCATCCATGTGCTGGAGTAAAGAAGAAGAATTCCTCTCAATAATTTTTCTGGGATATTCCAGCTGCGCAGTTTCCTCCATAGGATACTACGGTCTACGCTATCGAAGGCTGCCTTTAAGTCAATAAAACAGAGATGGAGGAGCTGTTTCCTTCGTAGATATTTGTCGGCTAACACTGAGAGTGACAAGACGTTTGTCATTGTCCCGCACCCCTTCCTAAAGCCCGTTTGATTCAACGGGATTCTCTTTGTGGCGTCAGACCAGCTTATCAGGTCTTCAAGGAGCAGTGATGCAAAGTACTTCGCCTCCACATCTAGGAGAGCGATCAATCTGTAATTTGCTGGAGATGTTCTATCTCCTCCTTTGAAGATAGGTGAAATTATTGAGCCTTGCCAGCTTGATGGAATTTGGTTTTCGTTTTCTACTTCATCGAAACGTTTTTTTAGGTTTCCACTCCAGTAGTCCGGGTCGTCTTTGAAAACTATCGGAGGGATGCCGTTCGGTCCGGGCGCTCTACTGCGGCGAGACTTCCTTAAAATTCTTCTTATATCCTCATCGCGGAAACCAGTGCGTCTGGGCATCTCTGCTGTCTCGTTGTTCTCTGAAAATTGAGCCTCTTCTCTAAAGTGCCTTGCTGTCCTTTGGTCCCCATCTGACAACTGTGTTGCACTACTTTCTTCATTCAGGGGTTCTGCTTTTGTACAGGGCGTTTTTTTTTTCGCCACTAATTATGGAACTCACTTTGCTATGTTTGACCCTTTTGTTATTGTTTTGTTGCTCTGCTCGTGTATTGGGCACGTCTTTTGTTGCGTCCGTAAATCTCTGTGTTAATAATGCCGCCCAGTCTACTTCTTGGACATTTGATGTTATTGAGTTTAGAGGATGGTTTAGACCGTTGATGATCTTCCAGAATGCATTTGAGTTGGTGCTCTTTGCAGTCCAGAGTACTTTTGCCCAGATATCATCCGTCAGAGATCTTTTATATTCCCACATTTTCTTTTTATACTCTCTTTTAAGATTCTGTCTTTGGGCCCAGTCTTTTGATGACGTTATCTTTTTTAGGGCTCTAGCATTTCTTCTAATTTCTATTTTGAGCTTTGCCAAGTTTTTTGGCAGTGGGATTTTATAAGTTGAAGGCCGTGTATTTTTTTTTGGAGTGGGCATAATTGTTGTTAGCATTTCGGTGAAATTCTCCCATTTTTGTATCTGATTGCCTTTAGTTGTCTCACTCCCCGTTTTTAGTCTCTGCACTTTTATCTGCAACTCCTCAATGTTAGCCGTTGTTCCATTTAATCGTTTCAGGTTGGTGGGGAAGGAACTCTCTCCAACTAGCTTGTTATTATGATGTTTGTTGAGTTTTAAATTGAAAAAGGTATGCTGATACGAGTGCTCACTTTTTGATGTGAATTCAATTGAAAATTGATGGACGAGGGGCAGTAGTGGCAGTGAGACTGCTGTGTAGTCGAGTCTTGAGGTGGTCGAAGTTCCTAGATAAGTGTGCTGTGGCGGGTTGTCCCCTGGAGTTCTCCCATTAAGGAATCGCAGTCCAAGAAATTCCAAAGATGTTACTAGTTGTTGACCAATTGGATCGTAACACTCTATTTTCAGCTGATTTTGTGGTGTAACATTCCAGAATTCGTTGTCTGCTGCTAACTTCTCATCCTCTGGTGTATAGATTAGGTTTGAGTTGAAGTCACCTGTTAGGATGATTTCCCAAGTGGGGTTGTTGTTTCGAATATCCCTGATCGTGGATACTAGATGATCCAGCTGGTCTTGTTTCTCTTTTGCATTTGGAGTTCATTAATAGTACCGGAGTCGCTCTACCAGGTAGAGACAACTTTATTAATTGCGTGTTTAGCCCATGCAGGGATATTTCCTCTGATTTGATGTTAATGTCCGTCGAGATATAGACTGATAGTCCCCCTTTTGGTGGACCATATTTGAAATTTTTCCTTGCTGGAATGTTAAAATGTTTGTACCCAACAAGTGGTAGTGCCTCTAATGCCCATGTTTCTTGAAGGGCAATGATGTCGCACGCTGCCCAGTTGTGAAAAGGCAGACCATCTTCCAGCCATTTCCTTGCCCTGGCTATGTTCCAAGATAGTAAATGGAGGGTTTCCCAATTATTTTCCTTTGATGGTTTTTGGGATGGTCAGTTATCTTTCTGTTTGTTCAATGTACCGGTTAGCCAGCGCCAGTAGTCGGCGTCGTCTTTAGTATTTGCTTGTTTGACTGGATTGGTCGGAGGATAGCTTGCCGGTGGTGGACTATTCCCCCTTGCGTTTCCTAGTACTGAAAAGGCCTGCTCAGTTATTTTTGGCGAATTTTCCTTGTTACCCTTCGTCGCCAATGGTTCCTCGAGCGGGCCTGGGTAACTTGGTTTTACCGGTCTGGAGAGCCTTATACTACCCCTTGAGTCAAACCTTTCCCTAGAGGATAGTATTAACTGTGCTATCTCTTCTGTTCGCCATGTTGCCTATGTTTGTTCCAGTATGTTATTGTATTCTATTGTATAAGGATTTAGCCTCTTGTGAATTGAGCTTAATAGTTTCACATCCCATTCACTCCAAAGGGAACCTTTTAGATCCCATATTTTCAAACATTGGAATTAATTTCAGCTGAGCCATACTCGATCCAATGGTCAGACCATATGGTTATTCCATTCATATGGAAGGCACACAGATCCAGTTCAACTAAACCTTCTCACAAAGCCTTAGGTGGGCGCTGGACAAAATTAGAGCTAAATGATTGGCTAGAAATACTGAAGAAGAGCGAGCCTCTGGGTAATCAGGACATCGATAGGGCAAACAAAGACTTCAATCAATGGATTGAACTGTCGTTGGATACCGTGCTCCCAAAAAAATGTACCACAAATAAGAAAGGCCCTACTAAACAATCCTGGTTTAATTCAGACCTAAGGTCCCTTAAACAGGAATGTAAACAGGAGGAGAGGCAGTGGGGGAAACATTTTGATGAGGAGAAGAAAAATAAATACAGATCCACCATAAAGAAATATAAATCTGCCCTTAACATGGCCAAATCCACCTTTTATGCAGAAAAAATTGAGGCTTCTGCCAACGCCCGAGAGAGATGTTTAAGATAGTCAAATCTTTGTTAAAAGCCCCGGACCCGCTTTCATCATCGTTATCCTCTGATGAATCTGGTGTTCGTTGCGACGAATTAGCAAATTTTTTTACCGCCAAAATCCAAAAGATCCTCCTCTCCCTTCCCCCTCTACCCATGGCTGAATTAACTTCCCCTCTGGTAGGTGGCACTGACTCCATCTCGCCTCACCTTTCTCTCTTCTCCCCCCTCAGTGCAGAACTTTTACCCCCTCTCATTAATTCCATAAAGAGCGGTCCCCCGTTCGATCCTGCCCCTATGACCATCTTAATCTTGGCTCTGCCCCACATCAGTACGCACATCATCAACCTAGTCAACACTTCGCTTGAGTCAGGCACGGTGCCACGAGATTGGAAGATGGCCATGGTCAGGGCTCTGTTAAAAAAACCAAACCTTGACCCTGACGATTTTTCCAATCATCGCCCCATTTCCCGTCTCCCTGGCATCAGTAAGCTGACCGAAAAATGGGTGAATAAACAGCTGGCATCTTTTTTAGAGACCCATGACTTGCTCCATTCAACTCAAACAGGGTTCCGGAGAGGACAGGGAACTGAGACAGCACTGTTAAGGGTGGTCGAGGACTCCAGGAGGATTCTGGACGCTGATGGCAGCACGGCCATTATCCTCCTGGACCTCAGTGCCGCCTTTGACACGGTTAACCACTGTGTCCTCTTATCTCGCCTTGGAAGGATTGGGGTCACGGGCAAGGCCCTTATGTGGCTCGAGTCTTTTCTTAGTGATAGATTTTTTAAGGTCTTTTCGGAGAACAGCTGTTCCCTTGCAGTACCATTACAGTGTGGGGTGCCACAGGGCTCCTCCCTTAGCCCCACACTGTTCAATGTGTACATGGCGCCTCTGGCAGAAGTAGTGGCCCCCTTTGGAATCTAATTAGTAAGCTACGCTGATGACACCCAGCTAGTTGTCTCCTTAAATCAGGTAGAGCCCCTTCCGACCAATCTTTGCAACTGCCTGGAGGCAATTGCAAAATGGATGGACTCATCCCACCTGAAGTTGAATGGGGGGAAAACTGAGCTGATGCTATTGGGGAAAAGAGACACATTTAATAACTCGACACTTTGGCCTTCCTGCATGGGGCCTGGGCCCACTCCAAAGACCGAGATTAAGAGCCTTGGATTTTGGCTGGATGCGGAGCTGTCATTCAAAACCCAGGCAAGGAAGACAGTAGCTGCTTGCTTTGGATTGTTGAAGACAATCCGCAAAATCCTTCCTCAGCTACCCGAAACAGCCAAGAAAACCATAGTCCAGTCCCTTATTCTATCCAGGCTGGACTATGGAAATGCGCTTTATCTAGGAGCCCCTGTTTCGGTTATTCGGCAACTCCAGGTCACCCAGAACTCTGCAGCGAGGCTACTTACGGGTACTAGCTACTGCACATCAGCTAGACTCGCGTTGAGCACTTTGCATTGGCTTCTGATAAGGGAGCGGGTTCACTTCAAAAACCTTTGTACGGTCCACAAAACACTCTATGGGAGAGGCCCCCCCATCCTGGATGACATGATTAGGCCATATAAACCATCTAGGAATCTTCTCTCCAATCAGCAAAATCTTTTAGCAATTCCCAGGATTAATAGGGCCCTCACAGGGGGCCGTCTTTTCTCGTATAATGTGGCTAAGTTATGGAATGCTCTTCCTCCATCCCTCAGACAAGAGCCTAACTTACTTGCATTTCGAAAGAAGCTAAAAACTGTCCTGTTTCCCAGGATCTAGACGAGTCTGGGCCTCCGCATCTTCTGCAATCCATTTCCCTTTGGTCAGTCCTAAGCGCTGGGATGCTCCTGAGTAGCCATGCGCTATAGAAGAGCCTTTACAATACAATACAATACAATTCTTGCTTACGGAGTTTGACTGAGAGTAGGTCTGCTGTAGGTAGGTGTTGTAGCCCTTGAATTTTGGCGAAGAGTTTAAATATGTTGCCCCTATTGAGAATGTAATGCATCCCCTGAGTTTCGTATTCTGGAATGAAAAGCTGCTGTTGAGGTGTGGATCATCTTTGATGGGCCAATTCCCGGGGTCTTTTCTGGGTCCAGGTCTACTGTCCGTTCTGATTCCGCAATAAGGCCCAGTCGAGGTAGATGTTTGTGTTACATGCGTCCCCATTGCCTGTCTATCTTTTAGTTCTGCGTGTTGGGATATCAGGGGCCTTATGTTCTGGGTACTCTCTTTCACCAGTCCCCCGTTTATATCCGAGTTTATATGCGGGGCTCTGGTGAGCTCTCACCTCTGTCTCTTCCTCCATGTTAACATCCTCCTTTTTATTCATATTTACAATTCGGCCTCCTTGATTTAATAGGATCTTTATGTCAGCGACGGGGGGTAAGCTCTTTTCTCCCCCTGCCTGGAGTTTTGGATTTGCAGTACTTTCAGTGGTTTTGGGTACAACCTCTTTGTTGTTACTTACATTGTCAAACTGGCCTTGTTTGGTGGCCCCACTTGTCATACTTTTGGTCCTATGTTGTCTAGGGTTTAGTTCTTCTCTGCCTTGTGGGCAACATTTGATTCCTTCGGGCCGCTTTTCCAGAGTGCCATTGAGTTTTGGTCCAATTGGTATGGGCTTTTTGTTTGGCCCTGCGTCTTTGCGTTGTAAGGTTGTCTCCGGATTGCTGGGCGCCTCTGTGAATCCACTAGTTTGTGGCGGACTCCCGCTTGGTATGGGGCTACTTTTTTCTGCCGTGCCATTTGTCTGTATGGAGTAGGCCATGCCCGACCTCGAGTTTGCATCTCTGTCACTTATCTCGCCTATGGACTCTACGTCAATATGTGTAGAAGGGTTGCTTTTACCATTTGCTAGTTTGACCTCCTTTCCTTTTTTTGTTGAAAACTGTTGTCTTGGTGGTTTAGGCACTTGGTCAGTATGATCATCAGAGTTGGATGTTTGTTTGGAACTGGTGTATTTGACGATGGTCTTGCTTCTTCTAAGTTCTTCCGTTTGTGTGTTTCTGCTTCTGTATTCTTGGCGGGATAGTGGTGTGTAGTGTTTTCGGCAGGTTGAGAAGGAATTGCACAAGGATAATGGATTTCTTCAAGGAAGCTGACATCTTGACTAAACGCCTAAAAGAACGAGGCTATCTGATTGGACTGCTGAAATGGGCATGGAAGCGTGCCTGGTATTGCCCACGAGATCTTTTGCTACAAAGTAAAGAAAAGAAGACCAAGACCGAGAACATTGTGGGTGTAACCACTTTCAACTCGAAAAGTAATGGCATAAAGAGAATCATTAAAAAGTATTGGAACTTGGTGGCCAGCAAACTCAACATCACTGGAAGTCCGTTATTTGCCTTCAAGAGAGGAAATAATATCAAGGACAATGTGGTCAAAGTGTATCTCGAACCACCTAAAAAACAGGATGTCAGAAGTCAACTGGGCCTCCCCCCAATAACTGGTCACTTCAAATGTGGGCAGTGCAAATCGTGCCCCATTACCAGGGAGGGGGACAGCTTCACACACAAAAATCAGACATACAAACTCACATCATTCTCTAACTGCAACAGTATGAATGTGGTCTAAGTCTTCTGTTGCCCATGTAACTTAGTTTATATAGGGCAGACCACACAGAAGGTGAAGGTCAGGGTCCTCCAACACATGAGGCAAATTAGATGCAAGGTTCACGGAGTGCCCCTAGTGGAACCCTTCACCTCCAATAACCACACTCTAGAAAACATCAGATGGAGAGTAGTTGAGAAGATTTGCCCCCACCCGAGGGGCGGTTCAATTTCCACATCCCTTAACTACAAAGAACGCAGATGGATCCACTCCCTCGTTCCAGTGGCCAATGGCCTCAATGAACATGAGGAGACCGCTAAGCAGATAGGCCAGCTATTGTATTCCTTGTCCACCCTAAGGTACCCATGACACTAGATATCTGCTTTCCTTCTTGACAGTAACCATGGGATACACAATTCAGATATAATCACTCTGAAACGGTTATATAATGATTGTGTTACAATATGCCACCTCTGGTAACATCACCTAACAAGTATTTACAATGCAATGGTCTCGGCATTTTTAAAGGTAGAGCTATTGGCATTGCTCACGACATTTTTTTCATTTTTTTAAAAAAACATAAATAAA
This sequence comes from Lissotriton vulgaris, assembly GCF_964263255.1. Classification (NCBI taxonomy): domain Eukaryota; kingdom Metazoa; phylum Chordata; class Amphibia; order Caudata; family Salamandridae; genus Lissotriton; species Lissotriton vulgaris. Next base: position 1,902,497,578 of record NC_141693.1, read on the forward strand.
TGGTATTGTAATTTACAATGGCAATAGGTGAGCATTAGAGAGTAGTAGAGAGTATTCGTGGACACAGAGCCACACACACACAGACAGAGCTGCGCGCACACACACACACACACACAGACAGAGCCGCGCACACACAGACAGAGCCCCACGCACACAGACAGAGCCGCGCACACACACACACAGACAGAGCCCCACGCACACACACACAGAGAGCCACGCACACACACAGACAGAGCCACGCACACACACAGACAAGCCACACACACAGACAGAGCCACGTACACACACACACACACACACACACACACAGAGCCACGCACACACACACACAGAGCCACGCACACACACACAGACAGAGCCACGCACACATACACACAAACACACACAGAGAGCCACGCACAACAAACAAGGCAAGCTGGGACACATTTGAACTATACAACCAAGAAACGATCGCCAAAACGCTAACGAAACTTAAACCCAACAACCACTACCAAGACCCGCTACCCGCAAAATGTGTAAGAGAAATCAGTCACACTCTAGTTCCAATCTGGACGGAGATAATAAATGCCTCACTAATACAAGGGACCCTTCCGGACTGCCTAAAAACGGGGCAGGTAGTTCCCATTATCAAAAAACCGACAGCTGATGCAACAGACCCGAACAATTATCGACCAGTGACCAACATCCCGTTACTGGCTAAACTTCTTGAGAAATGTGTACAAGGCCAACTGAGTCAACATATCGCTAAGTTCTCACTACTAGACGACTGCCAATCAGGTTTCAGAACAGGTCACAGCACGGAAACTGCGATATTACATATTGTTGATGACGCTCTACAAGCCCTCGACCAAAATCATGCGTGCCTACTGATTCTACTGGACTTGTCATCGGCATTCGACACGGTAAATCATGCGCTTCTGATGACCAGACTACAAGACAGGATGGGTTTATCTGGTAACGTACTGAAGTGGTTTAATTCCTTCCTGCAGAACAGGACTCAGCTATTCTTGGTCAACGAGGCAACCTCTTCTCCTCGCCCTAACACAATAGGGGTCCCTCAAGGCTCAACGCTATCCCCTGATCTATTCAACTTGTATGTAGAACCTCTCACAGAGATTCTTCGGATCTCACAGATATCTTACCACATGTACGCAGACGACACCCAAATATACATGAAGATTGCCTGCAGTGAAGACATTGATCTTATGAATGAAACTCTAAAGAGAGCATTGCAGTGGCTTACAGCCAATCACCTGAAACTGAATGCCAATAAAACTGAATTCCTGTTAATCTCACCGACAAGGAGTTACACAGAGGTAAAGGAATGGGCGAAATTGGTGACAGCACTGAACTGCACCCCGACCCTAGTTAATTCAGCTAAATCATTAGGAATTACACTAGACAAGAACTTAGACATGAAAGAACACATCAACTTGATGGCCAAGGGCGCCCGCTTCCATTTAAACTATCTAAGGAAACTGAAGCCCTTTATCTCTGAAGCAGACCTAAAACTTGCCATCCAATCGTTAGTTATCTCGAGGATCGAATATGGCTGTACCACATTAGCTGGCCTACCGAAAACATCCACTGCACCACTAAAAGCCTGTCTCAACGCAGCGGCAAGACTCATCACAGGAACTAGGAAATTCGACCACATATCTCCTCACCTGAAGGCTCTAAACTGGTTACCTTATGATGCTAGAATTAAAATGAAGATGGCCTGCATCACACATAAAGCGGTCCACTACAACATGCCGAGGTACCTCGCCAAGAAAATTAAGATATCGGGAGGCAACAGAACAACAAGAAGCTCTAAAGAGCTGCTATTGCGGCCGGCATTCTTCCAGAAAAAAAAGACTTATGACCGAGCTTTTTCAGGAGCGGCCCCCAGAGTCTGGAATTCACTCCCTCCTTACATCAGGAGGATTCAAAATACCGCAGCTTTTAAAAGGGAACTGAAAAGCCACATGATGAGTAAATACCATATATAGAGATGCCCACAGACTTGTGATACGAACATTTCTGCCAAAAAGGACTGGAGTCACCACGAACACTTGGAAGACCAATAAGACAAACGACTGATGCCACTCAAGCATCGGCTCTACAACCTATTACTACCTCACTATTAGGTGATATCTATGCTATACCGTTCACCGGAAGATATCACCCTTACCTTGAACTTGTTAATATTTATGTTCGATGCATCCAACTATTCCCTCACTACTCTTATGGCTTATTACGCCGATATTGACTTGTTAATAATATACAATACTACCTCATAGAACTTGACGGCATGACTATGACACTACCTTAAACATAGGCACTCCCTAATACTAACTACTTAGGCGTTAGGAATATATCTTACCTTAATCACCGTAGACAGCACATTACCTCCCACACCTGATTTGTTTTTGGTGCTACAATTGCTATTATAATGTCAACTGTTTAATTCTTCTATGTCCCTAGGTAATCCCCTTTCTAACCTCCCTGATAGCTATCTGCCCTACCTCTATATATGTTTTGTTGCTATAAATGTTACCACTATGTCAATCTGTTTTCCATATGTTAAGCGCTCTGATACCCACGGGTCATGTCCGCGCTATATAAAACACTATAAATAAATAAAATAAATAAATAAATAAACAGACAGAGCCACACACACACACAGACAGAACCACGCACAAACACACACACACAGAGAGCCACGCACACACACAGACAGAGCTACGCACACACACAGACAGAGCCACGCACACACCACACACAGACAGAGCCACGCACACACACACATACACACACACATAGAGAGCCACGCTCACACACAGACAGAGCCACGGAAACACACAGACAGAGCAACGCAAACACACAGACAGAGCCACGCACAAACAGACAGAGCCACGCACACAGAGGCCCTGCTGGCTTATTTACTCTTCCGAGGTTACAGTGCCCAAAGTGTGTACATAAACCCCGACTTCACAATGTCCTGCTGGTTTACTTATTTTTTTGACGCCACAATGTCCTAGTTGGTTACATAACCCTCCAACGTAATAAGCTACAGGGATGTACTTCTCTTACCTGACAATGTCCAAATGTTTACCTACTTCTCTGACGTCACAATGCCATGGTTGTTTGCATGACCCACTGAGACCAATCCTCTGCTTCTTGACGTAACTTGTGATGTCACAGTGGACATGTTGTTTACACCACTGCCGTCGCCGTTGTCCTGGCTCTGCTGATGCCCTGTGTAAACACAGATCTAACGGAGAAAAGCTGGCCATGGGTGGCAGGATTGGGCCGGGTTCAGTCCAAATTACAAACACGCAGTTGGTTTAATCAGATGCCTTCATGTGTGGAAAGGACTATCGGCTTTCATAACAGGGGTCGGTGGGGGGATCGCCTCGAGGCACTTTGGTACTGATTATGGACTGAGAGCTCTGGGTCCTAACAATCTAGACTGCGAATGTGTCAGCTTCTCCCCCAGCGTACCCAAACTATTCAGGAAAGTGCAGCGCGAGTTAAAACCTCATTCCCATACAACCACTGGCTTGTCCGCAGAGACTGCTAATGGTGGCACTAGCTGGCCTCTTCAGGTGCAAGGAAGGTCCAGTGCCGAGTAAAGGCCTCCTCGTTTCATTCTACTTGACAGGGAGATCTAGACAACCATAGTCTATGGTTTACATAAGAGAAAATATGTAGATGTTCAAATTCAGAAACACTGGGAGTTCTCATATCTGCCTTAACCCCGTCCCCACCCTCCCACCATGTCTCATGTCATCCGCCTGCATCCTTCCTTGCGTGAGAACGCGCTTTCGTTCTCTTGTGTCAGACACGCTCTTTTTTTGTGATATTTTTACAACCGAATTACACCGACTTCAGTACTTTTCTGATATCTGATATCAGAGCGAAGACGCCGTAAATCCCATCTCTGATTATTTACACGCTCCTCTGACCTCACAATGCCCTGACTGTTTACATACCTCTCTGGCGACACAATACCCTTGTGGTTTACACTCTTCTCTGATGCCACAAGCCCTGCTTGTTTAATAACCCGTTGGCGTCACAGTGCCCTTATGGTTTACACGCTCCTCTGATGCCACGGTGCTCGGATTGTTTACATAACCACTTGCCCTTGCCCATGTGCTTTACACGCTTCTCTGACGTCACAATGCCCTGGCTGTATACATACTTCTTTGGTGTCGTAATGCCCTTGTGGTTTACACGCGTCTCTGACGTCACAATGCCCTGGTTGTTTAATAACCTATTGGCGTCATAGCGCCTTTATGGTTTACACGCTACTCTGATGCCACGGTGCTCTGATTGTTTACATAACCACTTGACCTTACCCATGTGGTCTACACACTCCTTGACATCACAATGCCCTAGTTGTTTAATAACCCAATGGCATTATGGCATTATAGTGCCCTAGTGGTTTTCACACTCCTCTGATGTCACAATAGCCTGGCTGTGTACATAACCCTTTGGCATCACAAAGTCCTTCTGACGTCTCTATGCCCTTGTTGTGTACGCCTCAATGCCCTGATGGCCTATTTACTCTTCTGATGTCACAGTGCCCTTGTTCTGTGCGGCTCAATGCCCTGATGGCTTATTTAGTCTTCTGACATCACAGGGCCCTTGTTCTGTACGCCTCAATGCCCTGCTGGCTTATTTACTCTTCTTAGGTTACAGTGCCCAAAGTGTGAACATAAACCCCGACTTCCCAATGTCCTGCTGGTTTACTTATTTTTCTGATGCCACAATGTCCTGGTTGGTTACATAACCCTCCAACATAATAAGCTACAGGGATGTACTTCTCTTACCTGACAATGTCCAAATGTTTACCTAATTCTCTGACGTCACAATGCCATGGTTGTTTGCATGACTCCCTGAGACCAATCCTCTGCTTCTTGACGTAACTTGTGATATCACAGTGGACATGTTGTTTACACCACTGCGGTCGCCGTTGTCCTGGCTCTGCTGATGCCCTGTGTAAACACAGATCTTACGGAAAAAAGCTGGCCATGGGTGGCAGGAGTGGGCCGGGTTCAGTTCAAACTACACACATGGAGTTGGTTTAATCAGATGCCTTCATGTGTGGAAAGGACTATTGGTTTTCATAACAAGGGTCGGTGGGGGGAGCGCCTCGAGGCACTTTGGTACTGATTATGGACTGAGAGCTCTGGGTCCTAACATTCTAAACTGCGAATGTGTCAGCTCCTCCCCCAGCGTACCCGAACTATTCAGGAAAGTGCAGTGCGAGTTAAAACCTCATTCCCATACAACCACTGGCCTCTCCGCAGAGACTGCTAATGGTGGCACTAGCTGGCCTCTTCAGGTGCAAGGAAGGTCCAGTGCCGAGTAAAGGCCTCCTTGTTTCATTCTAGTTGACAGGGAGATCTAGACAACCATTGTCTATGGTTTTCATAATATAAATAATTATGCTCTACCTGAAAGTTCCTCATTTAATCAACTTCCTCTGCCCGGAGAAGTTGTAACTGTGGCCGCTATCGTGAAGAAGATGCCAGGAGGAGCCTTGCAGCGTTGAAGAGCAGTCAGCGGCAGAGTAGCGGTCCGGAGGAGTCGGCGGGAACCAGCTGCGAAAAGGTTGGACCGCGATGCCGACTGAAGTCCCCTGGCAGAACACATCTAAGGCCAATGGGTGGCGGGATGTACACCAGCATCCAACAGTCTGCTTTGCTGCTGGAATGTTCGTTGGGCACAGAGTGAGTGAAAGCACATCCGCCTTTCTCCGAGGTCAAGAAAAAATGCCTCGGAGAAAGGCACCGTCATTTTGGGTTTCGGGGGCGTGTTTTTAGGTTAGAGTGATGGATGACGTCACTGTGAGAAAGAACGCAAAAAACACGCCCCCGGATCCCAAAATGACGGTGCCTTTCTCCGATGCCCCTCTCCTCCAATGGCTGGTCAGCATTTACGAGGCCAGCCAATGGAGAAGAGGGGCGGGTTCAAGCCCTGTAACTAAGAAACATAAAATCTTGGAGCTCTGCCCACACTTCTACGCAGTGCATCGCAGTCCTCAACCTAAAAACTGAACACATTGTGGCATATATTGTCTCGCACAAGCATGCATTCTCATTTAAATTTGTGTAATATAATGAATATGTTATAATATGCCACCATTGTTAGCATCTTTGTGAATACAGAACCTCCTAATTGCATCCCAGCATGCACCAGCCTTCCCATTTGTAACAGTAATTGATGGCATACATGGAATATGTTAGTATATGCCACCACTGACAGCATCCTTTTATTTATGAGCAGCATCAATGTGAATGTGTTCCAATATGCCACCTAATGTATTTTGAAACTGCAATCTATGGTATACATAGAATATGTTAAAAATATGCCATCACTTCCAGCTTCATTGCATGTATGAGCAGTAATGCATGGTTCAGCCTGATCCTTTTACTCGTAGTAGTCCAGCACGACACCAGACTTACTGACACCTTATCGCGTTGTTTAATCACATTAGCAGTGTTTGGCCAGATTACACTATTAACTCATAGCAGTCCGGTGCGAGATTAGACTCCTCGCATGTTACATGCATGCAGGGTTGTTCCGCCTCACCCTTATAAACTTTTGAACCTTTACAGACTACAAGCTCACAGCAGGTCTGTGTACCCGTAAAAAGCAGACCTGTGTGCTCTTATATAAGGATATCTTGGGTACCTAACACTCGCACATAGCGCGCACCACTCGACATGTTCACTGCGTCCACAGTCAAGTAATTTGAGAAACTTCATTGCATTCGGTGCTGGCGTGGAATTAGACACTGGTATAACCTATTTAACAGAGTAGTCGCTAATTGTACTTGCTCGTCGAGGCTCCTTAGCGCCATGACTATGATCCGATGCACTACTGCTTGGGTTCATACTCAATCGGCTTCGAGCACCAGAACTATGCTACCCGGAGGGGACGTCGCATACCCTAGATGCACTGTACTCATTCTAAGCATACTACTAGAGCAGGATCTCCTGTGCATGATTGTTGTTAACTAACTTAGTGCATCAGGGCGTGGCTTCACTGTGCAGCGAGAAGGCATCACATTACCGCGGCTTTGCTGGCTGAGCTTGTAAAATCCATCATAATCCGAAAGCAGACGAACCCCTGAGGCCCACACGAGAAGAAAAAAACTCCAGAACCATCAGGGCATAGGTGATTGCAGCACAAGGAAACGAGGTGCAGAGGGAGCCGCTCTGAGAGTCAAGACAGGCCCGCACTCCCGAGCGGCCTGGTAACGTGTCCGCCGCCTGGAAGCCGGGACCAAAAGTGGAATACTATCCGGGTCGTGCTCCACTGACGGCCGAGGAAACAACGCGACGCTGGCTGGCTTGGAAGGAGGTACAGAACTAAGTCCGCACCAGACCCCCTCTGCGTAACACAGATCATAGCAGAGCACAGACAGATAGAGAGACACACAAGGCACGACTCAGAACGGCATCTAGATCCAATGGTGAGCACGGAGGTAGGCTGCAGGGGAGAGAGCAGCGTGGGAGTTCGGGAGCGGTGGACTGCAGGCAGGTGAGCACAACCGCACCCTGGGACCAGGCATAGAGGCAATACTAGCATCGTAGCAGGACAATTAGGCAACGGGAGGGTGCATAATAAAGTAAGCAGTATACACTCTCCCATAACGGACCCATTTTGTGTACTGCAGGGTGCAACGCAGCAAGGGCAGATCGCGGGACACGGCGAGCAGATCTAATAGTCCTGCGAAACTCCCGTAAACTCACAAAGTGAAAGGCTACGGCGAGCACTCCCCTGGGGGCGGCGGGTAGTGAACAGGCGCGATCTACCGCAAATTGAGGCCAGTCATAGCTGCACTAACATCCAGCAAAGAGCAGGAGAAAGATGCTACGGCGGCAATGGTGCCGCCGTTTTGTGTAAGACTACTACTGCACTATTATACACACATTAGTGGACCGACCTGCTGAAGTGACAATCGAGAACTGCGACCCATAACACAGCTTATTTAACGTGTGGTCTTGTCGGAACCCCCACAACCCCAAACCCTAATAAAACGGTGAACAGCTGTACAACTGCTTACTGAGTGGGAGCGGGACATGTGGTCGGCTGTACCTTTACTCAATCCAGGGAGGAAATATTTGCGGATTCAGTGGTAAAGAATGTTGTAGTGCCTGGAGAGTCTAAAAAGAAGGCAATCTCCTTAGCTAGGGTTCCGGGAGCAATCTTGTTGAAGCTATCCCCGGGAAACACGGGAGAGGGGTGCGACTATATAGCAGGAGACTCCCGGATCGAGAACCCACAATGGGGAAGCCGGACACGCGTCAACCTAGGTACACAGTCAAAATATCGAGTAGGAAATATCGACCTACCATAATATCGAGTCTGAAATATCGAAGGAGCATAATATCGAAGGCAAGAATATCGTAGGACAGAATATCGACCCAAGGTAAGTAATATCGAAATACTTAATATCGATGTAAGTAATATCGAAGTTAGTAATATCGATAGCATATATATCGATGTTACTAATTTCGATGACACTAATATAGATATTTGTATTATTTTATAGTTTTTTATTATGTATGTGTTATATGTTTAATTTAAGTATTTAAAATAATTACTATTATATGTGTATAAATTTTATATAATAATAAATAAATTTATAAGTAAATTTTATGTTTTAGTACCGGAGCGGGTTGTGGGTTTATAGGGGAATAGGGTGGGAAGTAATTTAATTATGGTAAATTGATTATTAATTAGTTGGATTTATTAATAAATTATAATTAATTGGTAATTATTTGAAAATAATAGGAAAATAATTTTAATTAATTTATTAATTGATATATATGTTCTGTAGCGGGTTGTGGGTTTATAGGGGAATAGGGTGGGAAGTAATTTAATTATGGTAAGTTGATTAATAATTAGTAGGATTAATTAATTAATTATAATTATTTGCTAATTAATATTGATTAATTGGGAAAAAATTAATTGATTAATTGATATATATTTTCTGTAGCGGGATGTGGGTTTATAGGGGAATAGGGTGGGGAGTAATTTAATAATAATTAATTAATTAATATATGTTTTTAATTATTTATAATTAATTAATTGGCAAATAATTAATATTAATTAGTTAATTAATTATTATAATTTTGTACATATTTTAAATTAGTAATTAATTGGTAATTAAATAATATTAATTAGTTAATTACATTAATTAGAGTAATTTATTTATATATATAATTTTTCGTTACTGTTAATTAATTAATTGGGGAAAAATTATATTAATTATTAAATTATATTAATTACAGCTAATGTGCTAATATATTTACTTTATTGTTATTGTTAATTAATAATTAATTGCTAATTAAATAATATTAATTAAGTTTGGGTAAAGGAGTATTTTTAGGGTTCAGGGTCAGTTTTGGGTTTTTGGGTAAAGGGGTATTTTTAGTGTTCAGGGTCAGTTTTGGGTTTTTGGGTAAAGGGTTTTTTTTAGGGTTCAGGGTCAGTTTTCAGTTCTTGGGTAAAGGGGTATTTTTAGGGTTCAGGGTCAGTTTTCAGTTTTTGGGTAAAGGGGTTATTTTTAGGGTTCAGGGTCAGTTTTCAGTTCTTGGGTAAAGGGGTATTTTTAGGGTTCAGGGTCAGTTTTCAGTTTTTGGGTAAAGGGGTATTTTTAGGGTTTAGGGTCAGTTTTCAGTTTTTGGGTAAAGGGGTATTTTTAGGGTTCAGGGTCAGTTTTCTGCTTTTGGGTAAAGGGGTATTTTTAGGGTTCAGGGTCAGTTTTCAGTTCTTGGGTAAAGGGGTATTTTTTGGGTTCAGGGTCAGTTTTCAGTTTTTGGGTAAAGGGGTATTTTTAGGGTTCAGGGTCAGTTTTCAGTTTTTGGGTAAAGGGGTATTTTTTTGGGTTCAGGGTCAGTTTTCAGTTTTTGGGTAAAGGGGTATTTTTAGGGTTCAGGGTCAGTTTTCAGTTCTTGGGTAAAGGGGTGTTTTTTGGGTTCAGGGTCAGTTTTCCCTACTGTTGCACTCTCTGGAGTGGGAATAGTAATTTTATCCCTACGCTATCAAACGCTTTCCCTACTGTTGCACTCTCTGGAGTAGGAATAGTAATTTTTACCCTTACGCTATCCAACGTTTTATATAATTAATTGTTAAAATATCAAATGTTTATTTTATTTTTTATATTACTTACATTTTATTTATGTTATTGTTTTATGTTTGTAAATGTATTAGTAAATTAGAATATATTTCATTAATTTATAAATTAGTAAAATAATTATTAATACTTATTGTTCAGTACATATATATTATATATTTACTGTATATATTTAATTAATGTATTATTAATATATATGTATTATTTATTAATTTTAAACATTATTAGATACTTTTAAATATGTATATTTTATTTATTAGTGTTATATACTTAATTTTACATTTATATATTAAAAGAAAAAAAATCGATATTTTTAACATCGATATTTTTTACATCTATATTATTTTTTCGATATTTTTGTACTTACCATGTTGTAGATAGGATGTCGATATTTTTGCCCTCGATATTGTTGACTCGATATTCTTGTAGGTCGATATTTATGAGGTCGAAATTCTGTCAGTGATCCGTCAACCTAGGCTCAATTTTGACAAAAAGAAGTCTAAGGTGGCAGAAGGGGACCTGGCTGCACAAGAACATGCAGAGAAAGTTGCGGCAGGTCACACATCAGATGATGACATACGCACAATGATTAAATAGCTAAAAACATGACTCCAAGGCATAGACTCAAAGACGGACACGCTTGTTGACCGCATGGATAGAATGACGAAAAGAGTTATAAAACTAGAGGGACGTTTGGACTAGCTGGAAATGAGAGTAGCAGAGACTTTATATGGACAGACCACTATGAACTCCAAAATGTTGAAAATGGATGAAGGGCTGAACGTTATTAGGCAAAAGAAGGAGGATTTAGAAGCAAGATCGAAGAGAAACAACGTACGTATAACGGGAATTCCGGAAACTACGGACATTACCAAAAAGGAAGATATACATAGAAAATATGATGACTGAAGTTTTTGTATCTGACCTGTCAAAAATCTTCCTTATTGAGAGAGCGCACCGCACTCTAGGTCCAAAACCGCAGCTTGGAGCAATGGCGCGCCAATACTGGCGAGGGTGCTTAACTACAGGGACTGTGATACTTTCCTCAGGCTGTCCAGGGAATGAGGCTCGCTCCATTACCAGGGTAATGCTATCGCTTTGTATCCCGATTTCACCATGCAAGTTCAGGTCGCCCGCAGAGAGTTCATCCCAGCAAAAAAAATCTTCCAGCAACTTGGCACTAAATATGCACTCATATATCCCGCCAAACTGAAGGTACAAGGTCCTGGTAAGCCCGCGTTCTTCACTGAGGTAAAAGCAGCCTTGACATATGCGAAGCAATTGGCGAAAGAACAGAAACAATGCAAGACAGCAACTGGGGCACAGGCAGAGTCTGCCTTAAGTGACAATGATTGATCGGCAGATAGACACACGCGTAGGAACGACAGATAAGTAACTGATTACGATGCTGGGAGTGCAAATATCACTGCAAGGAGATTGTAGACTACCTCTTAAGACTTACATTACTGGTTGGTGCTGAAGGCATAACTGTTATAGCCCTCTCATACAGTCCGTGAGAGCACGGAAAAGTATGCGGGCCAGAGGGCAATAGTCTTAAACTATGTGCTCAGCCACCCTGCCGTAAATGCAGGGGCGTTTGCTGGTGATCCCACGGTCCCCCATGGGATGATTCCCTTAAGTTCTATATTATGGGTAATTGGGTTGCTGTGGAGGGTGGGTCGGGACGGAACTTCATAACCTGTTTGGGGGGTTGGTGTGGGAGGGGGAGGTTTGGGGAAATGTTATGTTTAACTGGAACGCCAACACGTTAGCAACTACACAATACACAAATATACACTCATCCCCTGGTCATCACCCTTAATGATCCACCCTTCACTATGTATAGACACCTAGCTGCGCAGTCATGACCTCCTGTAAGTGCTTAACCTGGAACGTCAGGGGATTAAATGACCCCAGAAAGATCAGGCTCATTCACTCCTATCTTATCCGCCATGCAGTAGACGTATGCCTGCTTCAAGAAACTCACCTGACGACTGCAACGGCAGGCTTGTTCAAACACAACAGGTGGGGAGAGGTAAATAACTCTGGGTATTCTAACTACTCCAGAGGGGTAGCAGTATTAATACGCAAGGGCCTACATTGGAAGACACACCACGTCATAAGGGACAGGGAAGGAAGATACATCTTATTACACGGTAAGCTGTTCCACAACCAAATGGAAATAGTGAACAGTTATGGACCAAATTCAGATAACCCATCATTTTTACAGCATATATTGCACCTGGCACAAACATTCAGGGATGCAGTAATTTTATGGGGTGGGGATTTTAACGTAGTGGTCTTGACGATAGCAGACAGGCAGGGTGTATCCTGTGAACATCACCCTAGAGCAGCAGCACAGTTAGTGGACATGACAGGGGGTAAGGGAAGGTAATACTTTATTGTACAGTTAATAAAAACCATTACCAACCAACATCAACAAAAAAAAATTGTATGTCTGTAGCAGCAAAGAAAATTATATTAATACTGTGGTAGGTTGTAAAAAACTACGATTAAAAGATACTAAAATTAAAACTATTAAAAAAAGCAGGTAGGAAGGAAGATTGGGCCACTACTGAGTCACTTCTATTTTCCCAATGAAGAATTTTGCATAGTTAGGCTGACCTACTTTCCCCTTCAAAATAAATTTGATTATTACAGTCCGTAATCCATGTGGGTGGCAAGACATTCTCCTCCCTGTGAGCTTATACTTTGTAATAATGAGTCCCAGTGCGCTCCTAAGTGCCTGCTTGGCCTCAGTATAATCCAATTATTTTAGCTCTGAGGATACAAGTGATGCACTGGGTTCCATCAGCCTCGCTTTTTCTGTTTGTTCTTTCTTTTTGTTGAGACGGGCTTCTGCAACTTCAATGTATTTTACCATTCAACAGGTCATTTGTACTTCGTCACCCGAAAAGCATGCCAGGACCGCTTGACTGCATGACCTGATCCGTTTTTTATTAAACAATGGTCTCAGAAGGTTCCGGCGATCTTGCTGCAGCTCCTTGCAGATGGCAATGAGGTGTAAGATGTTTTCCTCGTCGTTCCCACAAAGGCGGCACTTTGCTGGCTTTGAGGAACGCAGCCAAGGGGGCATGTGGTCTGCAGAGGGCAATAGTCCTAGCTGGTATTTCAAAAATGTCTCTTTTTTTTTTTGGTGAAGCTGGTCTAAAGATATTTTTGAAGTCTAAGTTTGGTATAAGATTGCATAGTTAGCCAGCCATATGCTCACTCCGTCAGTAAAGCTTTGTCCTGCAGGAGAGATTCTTTTCTGACAATGTTGTTTACTGCTTTTTTAAAACCTGCCAGAGGCCCTTGTAGATCCCACAGTTGACGCACCCCAGTTGTTTTATTGCGTCCTCCAAGAAAAACCTTGCCGGGCAGTTTTCTTTAATTTGCAGTTCTTTCCAAAGGAGAGCGTTGAGTGTGTTTTCTTCTCCGGACGTGGCTTGAGCATCACCGGGCATGGACGCGTGAGCGAAGGGCTCTGTGTCGGCCTCGTCCATTATCCTGTTTTGGAGACCCCCCTGGTGGCGTTGGCGGCTCTGAACGGGGCCCCCCGGCATTGTGGGACACCTGCGTTGGCCTACCTGAGTTACGGGGGCTCTGTCGGCTGCCCAGCGGACGATCGTGGTGGCTCCACCCAGAGGGAGCCGGCCATCTTGACCACGGCCTGCGGTAGGTCTCACATCCCTAGCCTTACCAGACTGGCAGGCCGTCGAAGGGGAGCGACTGCCCTGGGACGGCGGAATTCGGCGCTGCGGTGAGGCGCGGGGCTACCTGAGCTGGGAGCAATGATACCGGTGGGAGCGGACCAATAAGGTAGCCGGCGTCCGCTGGAGGAGGGACTGCGACGCGGTGAACAGGTGGCGAAATCCCGACGGGGCAAGGAGAGCAGCCCGGACTTCGCCGTTGCGGTGGGCGGCCGTCCCTACTCCTGAACGCCGGCGGCGTCAGGGGCCGAGGAGTACTGGGAGGCCAGCGCCCTACTGCCGGGGCCTGGCAATGAAGATCGTGGGGACCCTCCCGACGCTAGCGGGAAGCCGGAGATAGGTGGGCAATTGCGGACTGGCCGTGAGGCAGGGAGCCCTGGCTGGGCGGCGGCGGAGACACCCTGGCATCGTGGGAATTGTGGGTGCCCTACTCAGGCCTGGGAAAGCCCACCCTTGCGCCCCCGCTCCCTGGGTGATTGCTCTGTGTGGGGCCTGGGCCACGGCGGTGCGACGCCGAATGAGGCGCCCTTTCCTGTTTTTGCAATCTGGACATTGGAGGCCCGGGCCGCCGATAGCCGGTAGTGTTGGAGACGCCCCGGAGTGCCAGCAGCAGCAGTATGGTGGAAGGATGAGCACTGTAGAGACGGCGCTTCCTCCCCCCTCCCCCACGTCATAGGGCACCTTCTCTGGTACCGACCTCATTCAGCAGAGCGGGGACTGGCTAATCCGCCTGGAGGTGGGTGCGAACCCCCAGCAGAGATGGACTTGGCGCGTCTGGCGCAGAATTTAGAGAAGGAGTGGGCGCAGTGGTGGTAGCAGCCCGGTGAGGTTTGCCGTGGCTGGGAAGCAGACAGCCACAGTGACCGGGACGCCGGTGTAACAGGGGGACATCACACCTTGAGGTACCCCGGATGATGACTGGTGGGGTCACGACCCTGGCCAACGGTGACGGGCAGCTCTAGCTCGCATTTTGCTCCCAGCGGGCTGGGGGATCATCCTGTGGGGACATTGATCGTCCACGACTGCGGAACCAGCTGAGGGTACTCGGCGCAACTATCCTTGTGCCTGGAGAACGGGACTGGAGGTGCCTAAATCTTGCTCTTAGTGCTGGAGGCCTGCCTTAGGTCTGGACTATGGGGAAAACACGCCAGAAACCGGGGGCGACACCACCTGACCCGGCTGAGGACTCGCTCGAGAAACAGGAACAGGGCGCGACTGAGGGTCCGCCCTCAGGGCTGCAACATCAACAGCTGGACCAGATCCTACAAGCCATCTCAGACACGAAAGAGGCACTGCGCAACGATATCGCACATGTGTCGACAAGTTTAGGATTACTGCGGGCGGATCATGGCAAGCTCGCCGACCATGTCAAAAGTGCGGAGCTGGCACTTGAGGAGCTGGGACCGGACCAAAAGGCAACGGATGCCACGGTGGGCGACCCATTGCGCACAGTGCAGCAGCTGGAAAAGAGGGCTGAAGATGCGGAAGGACGCAATAGGCGCAACAACATACGGGTAGTGGGCCTACCTGAAAAAATTGAGGGGGGCAATATTGTCTCTTATCTGGAAACATGGCTGCGCAATGTGGTTGTCCCCGAAGGACTGACATCATTCTACACGTTGGAGAGGGCCCACCGGGTGCCTGCCCGACCTCCAGCATTGGGTCGTCCCTCCCACCCAGTGGTTGCACGTCTGCTGCACTTCAGGGACCGTGACCTTATCCTACGGAATGCCCGGGCGTCTGACCCGTATTGAGTGGACAATGCCTCAGTCTCCCTTTACCCTGACTACTCGCAGGAGGTCCAGAGGAGCCGCTTTTCATTTCTGGCCGTCAAGAGAGCCCTTCGAGAAGAGGAAGTGTAGTACTCTCTTCTATTTCCGGCATGCTTGAAGGTGATGGTTGACGGGACCACAACGTTTTTTGACACACCGGAAGATGCATTGCACGGTGCTGGGAAGTGGGAAAAGACGGTCGAAACTCAACCGAGACCTCGCAGGAACCGTCGCACCCGGAAATGCACACTGAACAACAGATGACCACCAACATCACAGACGGAGCTGGAGAGACAGGCAGCTTTGCAGGCGGTCTCCGCCATATCGGGGGCTGTGAGCACGGCCTCGCCGGCGGACTCAGGAACTCCACGGGGATCAGAAGAAGGGGTGTCATAGGGTTCTGAAGAAGACTCCGTACACTTACCTCAGGTTACCCCACGAACTGCTGATGGCCTAATGGACAGTGGTGGACTCCGGGCTGTACACAGTAAGGGGCCATATAAGTAGCACTGTGTTGGACTGGCGAGGGTTCTGGCAATGGTTTTGTTGAAGATGTTGGGTGGCTTGATTTCTGACCGAGGTGGGGGGTGATGGACCGGTAGGGGGAGCCCCTGTGGGGCAGGACGCTGCTAGGGAGGGGGGGAAAGCTGTGTGCGAGGCTTAACCGACACGCAGAGACGCTGAGATTGTTGTTCGGCTCGGTTGGTGTAGAGCCACCTCCTCTACCTCACAATAACTGTGAGACTTTGGTTGCTACCAGGGTGTTCCCCATTAGTGGGGATTGGGATTTGGATGGGTAACAATGGTTTGGCACCTGTTCTGGGGAAGGGTGGGTTGAGGGTCTGTTGGGGATGTTTTGAATTTTTTGCTTGGGGATGTTTGGAATCTGAGAGCACTGCCATCGTGCCTACTTGGAGGAGGGGACGATTGTGTCTTTGTGGATTCAAATATGGGGACCCGCCTTGAACTGAAATGCATCACCTGGAACGTGCGGGGGCTGAACTCCATGAGGAGGCGATACAAGGTCCATGCATATTTGGTGCGCAGAGGGGTTCAGGTGGGCTTTTTGCAAGAGACCCATATTGTTCAGGCTGAGGGACAGACGTTGCAGCGTAGATGGAGGGGCCAATTGTTTTATACTACTTATTCTGCATATGCGCAAGGTGTTTTAATCTGGGTACGGGTGGGTGTTCCTTTCCAGCTTTGACTACAATGATTGATCCAGAGGGACGATTTGTGGCGGTGCAGGGGGAGATTGGATGGAAGAGATGTGTCCCTGTGCAGTTTGTATGCCCCGAATGTGGAACAACCGGCCTTTTTCTCGCGTTTGTCTGGAAAGCTGGTGTCCCTCCTGACTGGCACAGGGTTCTTGCGGGGTGATTTCAACTCTGTCACCGATGTGGATTTAGACCGTTCGCACCCTCCGTTGGCCCAATCGGCGGTATGTCGTCTAGCGAAGGTGAGGAAAGATTGGCAGACCTCCTGGGGCTTGGTTGATACTTGGCGGTCACACCATCCGACTGATAGGGACTACTCGTTTTATTCCGTACCACATGATTTGCATGTGCGTATTGATAGTATACTCTGTTCCCCGGAAGGATGCCCAGGGGATGTCCTACCATAGTGAATATCTAGCAAGAACGATCTCGGACCACAACCCTTGTCTGATTGCGGTGCGGTGAACGGCGCAGCGTCAGGTGATCCCCACGTGGAGTTTTAACCCTCTGACTCTGGAGGACCCCGTCTTTAGCACCGAGGTCCAAGATAGTATAGAACACTACTTCACTGAAAATGCGGGCACGGCGTCCAGTAGGGCCCATGAGTGGGACGCGTTCAAAGCCGTGGTGAGAGGCGTGTGTATCTCCTCTAAGACGGGTGTCCACAAGACTTTACTGCGGGATATTGGCCGGGAGGAGGATCGGTTACGTCAGGCGGAGAAGGTGTGCCATGCCGATGCAGCGGACCACAGAGTGGTCGCGGAAGGGCGTGAGGCGGCGGCTACTCAGGTTTAACGGTTACGCTGTCTTGATTATAAGGAGTATTTGGTGCGGGCTCACGCGGAGAGGGACAAGGTGGGGTCTTTACTAGCGAGGCTGGCGAACACTGAGGCCCGGGCTACCCCGATCTTATCTCTGAACACAGCGACTGGTGGCCTAGTGTATTCCCAGAAGGAGATTAATTAGCAATTCCTTAATTACTATACTTCACTGTTCCAGAGCACGATGCTGGACCTGCCGGAGGGGCTTCATGATTTCCTTTCGGCAGCCCAGCTTCCCCACTTGGACCCGGCACAGGGAGACAAGTTAGGCGAGGCTGTCTCCATGAGTGAAATTAGGGCCGCGATTAAAACCATGGCGCAACGTAAGACGCCGGGAGCCGATGGTCTCCTGGTAGAGTTTTGTGCGAAGTACGTCGATCTCCTAGTGCCGCAGCTGCAATTGATATACCAGGAGGCATGGGAATTGGGCAGGCTGCCTACAACTACCAGAGAAGCGATTATTATACCGCTGTTGAAGAGGGGTGGGGATGCCTGCTTACGATCCGCGTACCGGCCGCTCTCGATGCTTACGGTAGACTACAAGATTCTCAGTAAGATCCTTGCGACCCGGCTCTTAGAACATATGACGACCCTGGTGCATCCGGACCAGGCGGGCTTCATTCCCACTAGGAACACGGCGATGTGCATACGACGGCTGCTCAGGGTTATGGAGGGAGGCTGCGATACTGCCCCGAGCGCGGCTGTGCTCTCGGTTGACATAGAAAAGGCCTTTGATAGTGTGGAGTGGCCCTATCTGTTCCGGGTCCTGAAGGAGTTCGGCCTGGGAGACCGGTTTATACAATGGACCACCCTGTTGTATAGCTTTGCCACCGCCAGGGTCAGGACGGGACCGACCATATTGATGGCATATCCAGTGGGGAGGGGCGGGGCAGGGCTGTTCTCTATCCCTGTTGTTGTTTGCTCTGGCGACTGTGCCGCTGGCTGCACATGCTCGACTGGGGAGGTCGTACGAGGGGCTGTCTCTGCGGGGAGAGATCCATTATATTTCCCTGTATGCTGATGATCTACTGATGTTCTTATCGGGAGAGGACGAGTCACTGCGAGGTGCCAGAGCGCTGCTTCAGAGGTTTGGGGACCTGTCGGGCTTGCGCTTCAATTGGAGTAAAACGTGCCTATTCCAATTGGCCCCAGACAACCGGGAACCTCCAGAGGAAGACAGTTTCCAATGGGAACCCCATTGTCTACCTTATTTGGGCACGCGTATTGACCACACACAGTCTGATTTTTTGGAGGGTAACGTGGGCAAGGCGATAAGAGGCCTCCTGGGGGAACATGGACTTTTGGAGTGCCCTCCCCTTGTCGGTTGCTGGACGGGTAGCACTCCTGAAAATGGTGGCGCTGCCGCGCTTGCTTTACGACTTCTGTACTTTACCGGTGTGGATTCCAACCTCTGTCTTCCGGATGCTCAGGACCTTGATCACAGGTTTTATCTGGGGCTCAGACAGGCGGCGAGTGGCACTGAACACCCTGACTCGATTGCGGGCGGACGGGGGTTGGCGGTACCTGACTTCGAGTGGTATTATTTGGCGGCGCAGCTGCAATTGCTCACACAGTCAATAGCTCAGGAGTTCCGAGATCCCGAAGGTCCGTGTGGCATGGCGATTCCTCGACATGTCTTATCATTTATAGTCCTTCAGCAGAAGCTCGATCTTAACCAACTCACCCTTGAAGAGCGCACTCTTCGCTTGTGCTGGAATCGGAGTCAGAAGCGGGTGGGTAGCTCTCACCGGTATGCCCCGGAGATACCTCTAGGCATGTGCACGGCCCTTCCTCATGGGGGAGATTGGTCCACGCTAATGGTTTGGGAGGACCTTGGACTCCATACGGTGGGAGATTTGTACAGAGATGGTTCATTGTTGTCCTTTCGAGAATTGCAGGGACTATTTGAGCTCCCGCGGGGAGATTATTTATTGCACGCCGCGTTGGTGGGGGGACTGCAGCACCACTGGAGGATGGGACTACAGGAGCCGCCGACTTCGCCGGGTTGTCAATATATCACTATGGCGGCGGGCACCTTTAAGGCTGTTACGTGCCTCTATCGACGCCTGTCGAGTGTACAGCTTCCGCCCCTGGATACCCTGAAAGGCAAATGGGAGGCGGACATCGGCAGACCCATACCGGAGATGACGTGGCCTCAACTTTTGCAGCGCGCCTGGAAAGGTATGCGTAATGTCCGGTTCCAGTTGGTACAGTTTTTTTATGCTACATAGGGCGTACTTGACCCCGGCAAAGGTCTCGCAGTATTCCCACTCAACGTACCCACGGTCTGCCACAGACGGCGCTGATTTTATGCACATGTTCTGGTCGTGTACTAGGTTGGGATCCTACTGGGAGGAGGTGGTGACGTGCCTGAATCAAGTGACAGGGCGAACATTAGAGGTGGAGATGGCAACTTGCCTGTTGCTCTGGTTCCCGCACACTCCTGCAACTAAGATCACTAGTAAGTTCTACGACCTGGGGCTAATCATGGCAAAAAGGGAACTTGCCATGCAT
Organism: Lissotriton vulgaris; assembly: GCF_964263255.1. Taxonomy (NCBI): domain Eukaryota; kingdom Metazoa; phylum Chordata; class Amphibia; order Caudata; family Salamandridae; genus Lissotriton; species Lissotriton vulgaris. The sequence goes on from NC_141693.1 coordinate 1,902,517,753, forward strand.
TGGAAATCCAAGTTGGGGCCTAGCTATCGGAGGTGGCGGACGCGTTTTTTGACCTGGGCGAGCAGCGAAGGGACGCTCCGCCTGCAACTCGCTAGGCACTCCGCTAATGAAAAAGCACTTTAAACAGCTGGGGCATGGGAAGCTCTGGTGGTCGAGCTCCACGCTCCTTCTGCAGAGTCTGAGGAGGAGGAGGGGGGAGAGCACACAGAGCCTAGTCAGGGGGACCAAGCGCTAGCACCAGATGGATAGAGAATGTATGATGCAAGGCTGTGACGTACAGAGGAGTGGATAGAGCATTCTGGCACGAACCAGGGCTGGTGCTGTTTGTGGATTGCACTGTGAATTTGTGGACCCATTTGTCTTCACAGAGACACTCCGATTTGTTTCTGCACCTGCATCTTCTTTGTGTAGCGGGATGTGCAACTGGATAGTCGGCTGCCCTTATTTTGATCGACTGAAGGGAGGCACGTTGGCAGGGGGCAAGGGGTGGGGGTAGGGATTGTTGGGCTGAGGGGAGGGGGTACCAATCCTTTGATACTAGTTTATTATCCTACGACAACATGAGCCATCTGCGGAAGGGCGGTCCTGGGACGCCTACTTCAATTGGTTTAACTGTGAAGAAAACTAATAAAAACATGTGTTTTTCTTCTCCCCTGCTTATTTTATACTAGCTTTTTAGGTATACTCCTTTACGTGCCAACTCTTCCTTTACCAGCCCAAATTTGAGTCTAATCTGTGCGGGTGAAGTGTACCTCGGCAAGCCAAAGATCATGCGCAGCGCTCTTGTTATTGTTCCGTCTAACGTTTCGGCGGCCCTTCTTCTCATCGCTTCGCTTCCATAGGTAATAGATTGAATCAGTTTTGCTTGAATCACCTTTATTAGAGGAACGAGGTTTGGTATTTTTTACGTTTCTTAGAGATCCCGCTGTCATTAGTCCTCTCTTTTTTATTTCCTCACATTGTGGTTTGAAGCTGCCACTGGGGTCTAGAATGACCCCCAGGTATCTGTATTTACTTGTGATGTCCAGCTACCTTGTATCCAGGAACCTGCAGGGTAGTTGATTTCTTTTTACTATTAGTGATGCACATGACTTTAGTTTTTACTTGATTGATATTGAGTTTGTTTGTTTCAGAGTATTGCGAGGTGATATCTAACAGCCGCTGTTGGCCTATGGAGTCCGGCTGATCAGCACCAAGCCATCCGCGTAAAATAGACAGCTGAGTGCCCCCTAGCTTGGGTGCACGGGAATTGCTTTCATTCAGCAAGATTGATAGATCAGCCGTAAAAAGATTGAATAATGTTGGCGCAAGCACGCATCCTTGTTTTACCCCAGTGCTTGTGGGGATCTTCTTAGATAAAAATTCCCCTGCTCCTAGTTTGACCTGGGCCCAGGTATTGCTGTGGAAGAGAATTAGTTGGTTCAGCAGCAGTGATGGAATTTTCATTTTCTTTAGTTTTTGCCACAACATGCTTCTGTTTACATGATCAAAGGCGGAGCTATAATCAATATAGCACAGGTATAGAGGTTGTTTTGCCACAAGAGCTGAGCCAATCAAAAGTGATAGGGATAGTATAAGAGTGGTCATCCCCATATTTTTCCGGAAGCCGGTTTGATTGTATGGGATTGCTGTTGTATCTTCCACTGAAGATGTTAACTCCTGGAGTAGGGGGCCAGCGTAGTATTTTGCCTCATTATCAAGTAAGGCTATAAGGAGATAGCTTCTTGAATCGTTCCTATCTCATTTTTTGAAGAATGGGGAGATAATTACTCCCCTCCAGGATCGTGGATTGTTGAAGTCTTCAAGATTCTGAAAATGACGGCCCAATATTCTGGCTCTTGTTTGAATACGACTGGGGGTATGCCGTTTGGGCCAGGTGCTCCCTCGCGTCTCCCTTTTGAGATTCTATTGCATATTTGTGCATTCGTAATTGGGAATTCCTCATTGTGTGCGAGAATTTCTCTATATTGAGAGTTCCATGCTTTGGAAACGTTTTTAGGATTACATGATTCTTTCCACAGTTCTTGGGCATCATTAAAGTGTGTACCAAGGAAAGTTATCCAGGCCTCTTCAGTGGCATGGGATTCGGTCCCCTGGCTTCGCTCACTGATCAAACAGTTAATCTTTTGCCAAAACTGCTAGTTTTGGCGTCGTATAAGAGTGTTCCCCAAAAGACCTCATCAGCATCTTTTCTAAGTCACCATATCAGTTTCCTGCGGCTATCTTTTAACTGTCTCAGCACTTGACAGGCGGCAGGGTCTGTCCTTACTCTTCGAGGAGTATTTGTTAATCTGGGTCTTTAACTATTTTAACTGAATGTTGTTTCTAAAGTTGTGATGGTTCTTGTGTTTCAGGGCTTTGACCATTCCATCGGTCCATGCGCTTTTATTTATTTCAGATTTGTCTCTTAACATTTTTGTGAACGCCTCACAGCATATGATTAAATCTGAGGATGCTGATTGTGCCTCTCCTAATGCTTGTTTCGCTTGAACTAAAAGGCTTTGTGGGTCCTTAATTTTGCACTTTATCCGCCTTTCATTTGTTGGGAAATCTAAGCCTAGCCTGTTGGCATCAGGAGGGCTAAGTATTGTCGGTGCCTCAATTGTGATTCCCTGGGGGAGGTGGTCACTGTAATCCATCAAACTGATATGGAAATCTCTTGCCCTTTGATACAGGCTGCGAGAGAAGAATAGGAAATCGATTGTAGAGCTAGCCATAGGGCTGTGAAATGTAGCAGATTGGGGTCGGTCCCCTAAGAATCTAACATTGAGTCTTCGGAAGCCCAGCTCTTCTAGTTTTGCCAGTAGACTCCTAGCTGTTTTTGAGTTTCTGCCTCCTGAGGTGCTGTATTGGTGTCTTGGCTCCCAAGCAAAGGGGTCTTCATCATTGATACTATCGGAGGCTGGATTGCAGAGCATATTCAAGTTAAAATCCCCTGTAATGATCAAGCTGTTCGTTTTCTCAGTTTTTATTAATTTTGTGAGTTCTTCCTTCAGTTGTTGTGCTCCCTTGGTTTTTTCCATGGGGTGTAGATAGAGGTTTATTAGGGTCATGTCCTCTTTTTTGTTCTGCTCGCGCGATGTCAGTCGCAGTGCTTGCATTGCATTTGGAGGAGCTAGCTTGTAAGCCAAGGGTACTACTTTAACAATGGAATTTAGTGCGCTATATGTGGCAAGGCCTCCCTTCTTATGGCCAAACAATGAGCTCTGTATAGGCGGCAGAGAGTTTAAATTGTATCCCGACAATACTGGTGGGGTGTCGGTCCAGGTTTCTTGCAGTGTAATGATGTCAAATTTTTGCAAGTAGATGTTTAGTTCTGGGTCCGAGATTTGTCTCCTAGGCCACTGATGTTCCAGGAGCACAGGCTGAGGACGTTAGGTGTGTTCCTTGCTTTTGCATTGCTTTGTCATTGATCTTTGACTTTGACGTTTAGGGTCCTCGATAGCCAACTACAATTTTGGAAGGTTGGACGGCAATTGGCAGATTGTCTCTTGTTAGACTGTTCTCGATGGACTAAGTTCTCTGGGGTTTTACTCCGAGCCCCTCTTAGAACTGAGTTCAGATTTGGCTGCTCGTTCACTTTTTTTCTTTACTGGCTGTCAAGTGTCAGAGGGTCTGGATATCTTGGTTTAAGAAATGGTTGAAGTTTTATTCCCCATGAGTCGAACTTTGCTTGTTCTTTTAGCAGTCTCTCCTGAAATTCTGATGTGCCCCCTACTGTTCTTGTTGCTTCTACCCTTGAGTGTCCAGACAGTTCTATAAACTCTACGGATTCCAGGTCACTAGAGGATATGTTTTTGAGGCTGTCAATAGTTTTCAGTAGGCGTAATATGTTCCCCCTATTTAGGGTGTCTAATATGACCCTTGATTTGTACTCCGGGTGGAAAACTATTGTGGCAGTGCATATTTGCCCCTTATCTTGTGTCGGGCTGTTGTACTCCCCTGAGCCAGGACGTTCCTCAATTCCTACTGCACGTCTTTTAACACTCATTTCACTAGTCTTCGTTAATTTTAGTCTAGGAGGGCTTGCTGCAGTTATTGCCCGTTGAGAGCTTCCTCAAGGTTGTCTTTCTTCCTTTTTCTGGGGGGGGGGGAGGTGGGGGCTAGTAATAGGCCTTCTTTCTTGAGGTGGTTTCCTTTCGGGGTTTTTCCTTTCTTCCAGGTTATCAGTTTGTTGTGGATTGTGTGCCATTTCTATGTCATCTCACATCTCATTCGGCCTTTCTTGCGATAAGTCCAGAGTCGCTTTCACGCTTTTATGAGGGGGCTAGTGATAGCCCTTCTTTCTTGTGGCGGTTTTCTTTCAGGTTTTTTCCTCCCTTCCTGATTTTTGGTTTCTGGGTTATTATGTTCCGTGTCTGTGGTATCTCTAATCTCAATCAGCATGTCTTGTGATAGGTGAGGTGTCACTTTCCCGCTAGTGATGCCCTAGGACCCAAGCTATTACCGCTGTTTTTTTTCTTTTGGTTACTTCCCTTCCTTTTCTGTTTTCTTCCCCTGTTTTCCTTGTTGAAGGTGTTCCAGCACAGCATCTTTTTGTGGGGCTTTGCCCGGCTGCACTATATTTGCAGTTGGTGGCATTTGAGTTCCTTTGTTTTGTTGTCTGTTGCTGACCGCTCTCTTCTTTGCTTCTGCGGTTTCCCTGATCAAATGTAGGTCTAGTGTAGTCTTTGAGCTCTCCTGAAATGGTGCCTGTGATCCTGCTTGCAGTGGCGTAGTCATTTTGCATCTCTTATTGACGGAATTGGCCGATCGGTTGCTTTTTACAACCTCCCTAATATCAGAGAGGAGATTATCCATTGCCGTTGGAAGTGTTACCAATTTGTCCACAATTGTTATGCAGGAACAGTTAGGTTGTATAAATTAGGTCTCACCTTGCGCCCTTTTAACCAAGTTGTTCAACTCTGCTAACTTGCCGTCAATGTTGGCGACAAATATTGACAGAGAATTGAGGATAGAGAGTTGTAGATCCATCTTGTCAGACTGGTATTGGATGGGCTTTACTGATAGTTGCATTGTGTGCAAAAGTGATGACCAAATGTCTTCTTTTGCTTTTGTTGTTTCCTTCCCCAGATTTGCGTTGGTTGCACTGTTGGCCCCTCCTGGCAGTTCACCCTTGGAGGCCGCGGGGTAAGATGCTACCAGTTCTTCCCACTCCTCTGGGGTGAGATACGAAGTTTCAAAGTAATTTGCCCGAGGCGATGTAAATCATGTATTAGTTAAAGTAAATAGACTAGGGGGGTCATTTCAGTTTGTCTTGGGGCACCTCCTAGCTTGACTTGGTCCTGTTGTTTCTCAGGTTTCTCATATTGTTGGTCATTTATTTGAGATGTACACTGCCCCTGGGCTCTAGCTTCCTGTGTAGGTATGGTATTGGATTGCCACACTTCATCGGTATCTGTCCTTATTGCGGGTTCTCTCGTATTCCTGGGTTCATGCCTTGCCAGCCTGTCCTCTGGCATTGTCAATGTGTATTTGCAGAATGCTGGTTCTATTTGTTCTATTGAGTCTCCATACTGCGTGTGTCATCATCAAGTGCATGTTACTGAACGCAAGATCTCTTGTAAAACACAGCACTGAACTGGCGGAGCTCATTCAGGACTCTGAGGTTCAGATTTCTTTTATAACCGAGTCTTGGACAGATGCAGCATCAGGTCCAGACATCGTCACTGCCACGCCCTCAGATTATGCCTGTCACCCGCTGAACAGAGAAAGGAAGAAAGGCAGAGGGCTGGCTATTATATACCATAAATCACTGCCTGGGCTAACCAATCTAGACGAAGCGCTTGTTTTCAACTTCATCCTCTCTGACCATCAAACCCTTAGAGGCTGCCTACTTTATAGGCCGCCCGGGGCCAAAGCACCTTTCCTCTCAGCCTTGAGTAGTTTGTTAGAAGAAGCTATCTGTGCCAACTCCGTCACGCTATTAGGGGATTTTAATTTTCACCTAGAGAACGGCTCCGACCCAGACACCCAGGATCTCCTGGAACTGTTACATGGGGTGGAGCTAAAACAATTGGTCAGTGGCCCAACTCATAAGGCAGGGCATACCCTGGAAGGGACTTTTTCAAATCATCCTAACCTAGAGGTCACAACAGTTCAGCCGGTTTCCTGGTCGGACCACGCGGCAGTCCATTTCAACATCATCGTAGCTCCCCTACCAGACCCAGTAAGGCCAAAAAAAACCCTAAGAGGATCAGGAAATGGAGAAACATACATGGCAAGACCCTGGAGGGTCTTTTGAAATCCTCTTTAAGGCCTACTTCAGGCAATGTGGAGGAAGCAGCTATAGGTTATACGAACTGGCTAGATGCTGCCTGCGTACATCTAGCGCCCCCAACTATCTACCATTCCACTCGTACAAGCCCCTCTGCCCCTTGGTTCTCAGAACAAATTAGGAACCGCAAAACCCTCTGCAAAAAATTAGAAAGAGAATGGCGGGAAAACTATAGGGAAGAGGATAAAAAACTTCTAAATGCAGAGCTGAGAGCCTACAAGGAAGCCATCCGCCAGGCTAAATGTGAGTTCTACTCTAAACGTATCATAGAAGCTAACAACTCTCCTAAGGAATTATTCAACTCAATTTCTTCCTTGGTTGTTCCCAAATCAGTTGACATACCACCCAGTCGCCAATTTTGTGAAGACCTAGCCAATTTCTTTTTGAGCAAGGTAGAGAAGATCTTCTATCTCCTGGACAGCCAAATTGTAATTAACACCTCAGACCACATTACCGATTCTCATTCCGAGACTAATAGGAAACCTGATACACTGGAAAATTTCTCCCCTATCAGTGAGGAGGAGGTATCAAGTCGGTTAATGAGGATAAAATCAGGCTCCCCTCATGACCCCTGCCCGGCCGCTATTGCTAAACTAGCTCCCGCCACCATTGCTTCAGGGCTCACCCCTCTGTTCAATGCCATGCTGGACAGAGGGGAATTTCCCTTGTGCTGGAAACAAGCCTCTATCCTGCCCCTTTTAAAAAAGCCCAGCCTAGATATAGCCGACCTGAACAACTTTCGTCCCATTGCCAGACTACCCCTCCCAGCTAAAATCATGGAGGGCATTCTAAACAAACAGCTTAGCACCTTTCTGGGAGCAGGAGATAGGCTGGACTCCTCTCAACACGGATTCAGGGCGGGACATAGCACAGAATCGGCGCTGACTAAATCAGCCGAAGACATTCGAAGGGTGCTGGATGCGGGGGGCAGAGCCGCCCTGATCCTGCTGGATCTATCAGCGGCCTATGATACGGTCCACCATACATTATTGGTGGACCGATTGAGGGCCAGCGGGATTCAAGGAAAGGCACTTGACATCTTGAAAGCCTTCCTCTCCGGCAGGACTCAGTCGGTGGCCCTGGGGGATTTCGAATCCGAGCCATTTGAGCTCCCCTGCGGAGTCCCTCAGGGGGTTATCTCCGAGTCCGAATCTTTTTAATGTATATGTCTCCACCCTGGCACCAGTGATTAGGTCCTTTGGATTTGATCTTACATCATACTCTGACGACACTCAGATTGTGGTGTCGCTGCGTCAGGGAGAACTGGACAGCACAGCAGATCGGTTTAGATGCTGTATGCAGGAGGTGAGCAATTGGATGGCAGGAAACTGCCTCAAGCTCAACTCTGCTAAAACAGAAGTGCTGCTGTTTGGAGCAGGAGACAACTTCTGGTCCCCGCGTTGGTGGCCAGAGGAAATGGGGTCTCTCCCTTCTCCGGTGGCAAAGGTAAAAAATCTGGGAGTTCTGATGGACGACTCCCTGTCCTTTAGGCCACAAATCAATGCTCTGTCTTCATCCACTCATTATGTGCTCAAAACTATCCGGAAAGTTCTGCCATTTCTGCCGGAGGAACAAAAGAAGACAGTAGTGACTGGGCTTGTAATGTCGCAGTTGGATTACTGCAATGCTCTACTACTGAATGCCCAGCAGGGACTTTTAAATAAACTACAAATCCTGCAGAATGCAGCAGCACGTCTGATTACGGGCACCCCCAAGTTTACCTCAGTTTCTCAGGACCTAGTAAAGCTCCATTGGTTGCCGGTTCGCAAGAGAATTATGTTTAAATCACTCTGCATGATATTCAAGGCATTGCACGGCCTGGGCCCCCAATGTATGATCCCTCTTTTCCAGTGGTACAAGCCAGTGCGTGCTCTAAGATCAGCCGAGCAGGGGCTGGCCGTAGTCCCTAGAGTAAGGAAAGCCCACTGGGGAGGCAGAAGCCTTTCCCTGTGAGCCGCCAAGGCATGGAATGCGTTGTCTTCCAGCCTCAGACAGATTCCTGATCTGCTTAAATTTAGGAAAGCACTCAAAACTATGCTCTTTACCCGCTAACCCCCCTATTTACTCCAGCTAGTGATTATTTAGCGCCAGGACACCTCTGGGTAGCAGTGCGCTTTAAAAATGTCAAAAATAAATAAAATTCGCAGTTTTGCACGTCACCCTTGCTCTGCAAGGTGTGGTTCCGGGGCCCCCAGTTTACTGCTCCCTCTAGTCCTTCTTATCTCTCAGAGTTTCCGAGTGGTCCTTGTCTGCCTTTCGTAGAATCTGAGGATTCAAAGGGTTCTTCGTCTGTGTGATTATGGAGCCTCGTGGGACTTGCAGGGGTTATGGGGCTCCTCTCCCTGTTTTCTATTGGAGCGAAGTTCGGGCTTGGGATTGCATTTTAGCTCTCTATTTTGTTCTCCTTGGTGCCTTCGTGCTCAAAGCCATTTGGGTTTGATTTTGTGCTTGAGTCTGCCAACTACTGTTTCCGTCCCTGATCCTACGCAGTTTACTTCCAAGAGGCCCTCCTTTGTGGTCCCTTGTTCGGCTCTTCTTTGCTTACAGGTGCAGCCTCCTCTGCACTGCTCTTCCCTTTCCTGGGGTCAGCTGGGTCCCTTTCTGACCCACGTGTGGTTCTTGCGTCAGGGGGGTTACCTTACTTGCCTTAGTTGGCTGTAGCGGGGTTTGTAGATCGCTTGTGTTGCGACTGTTTAGGTAGAGGGCAGAGCTGGCGTCTTTGATAAATGAGAATTTTGTATAAATAATTAGGTTGAAAGCCAGATTTATTCCCTGAGGGTCCGTTTGTAGTCTCTCTCGCCTTAATGTCTGGTGGAATTTTGGGGCTTGTAAGCAGGGGGGAAATCAGGGGAAGTTCTCCCTCCTCATCTCCGTTCCTTCCCTCGTCCATCCCCTTGCCTTTGTTGCTGACATTCATTAAGTCTTTCTTAAGGTTTTTCTTTGCTCTCCTTGCTCTTTTAGGAGGGTTTGCCGGAGAAGTTTAGCTCTTTGGCTTTCCCGACCTCAGTTCATGGCTTTATTCCTTTTTTCCCGGGGTTACTGAGGTTTTGTTTCCTTACTGGATTAGTAGCTGGCCACACAGGCCACACACCTACTCTGAGGGTGAGCTTATCAGCTGTTTGACGGCGGAGTCTCTGACTACAGTTCCCACACAACACAACACAACACAGCACTGCTCCGTGCTCAGTGAGGTTTGGCGAGGGCTCGGCGGGGCGGGGGATCCGCTGGTAGGGGACTGCTGTTACTCCCTTTTGCAATCCCTCTTGCTTCCTGCAGTACTGCAGCCCCCACTCCAGTCCAGAGCGCAGTCTTTTGTGCTGGTTTTTGTGCAGGTTTTGTGTGATCTCAATATGATCAGTGTGATCTCCGTTTGATGCAATAAGTCCTGCCACAGCTCTCAATGTTCACAATTCACAGCTCAAAACTCAGAGCCCACAAGGCTTACAGCACCGCAGCACTACTGCGCCACTCCCACCCTGCTACGACCAGTTTCTTTAATCCATGCTCCTTGTGCTAGCTGATACGCAGATACGTAGATGAATAGATGAATAGTGGTGGGGGCTCCGGGGGTTCTGGGCAGGTTAAGGTTTAAAATCTGAAGATTAGGAGTTTGTTTGGGGGTTAAAAGTTTATCAGTTTGTTCAGTTTTCAACCAGTGTTAGAGGGGGACCTGAGGGGTGGAAGGCACTTCAGTTCAGCTGGCCTCGCCTCAAGCTTGCTGGCTCCACTCACTGATTCACCATTGTCACCATTGTCCACCTGGGTGTATTTGCTTCTAGATTTCACAGCTCGCCCGCGGCTTGTCTGCAGCTCACATCATCACCTTATCACCACTACGTCCTCCCTGCTCACACCCCCGCACTCCCGTCTGCAGACGTAGCTGGGGGTGGAAGATGAAGGGCAAAGTGTGTTGGGCAAAGAGAAAGGGAGGACTGACTGCCAACGCACCCCAGGCCGTAGGGGAGTCGCAGGGGTCACAGCCGTGACACACCGCTGCCACTGCAATCCGCTGCAGTCCGCAGTCCACCTCCGCCTACCTCCACCTCCACTGGACCACTATTAGCGCCGGTATCAAGAACCGGGAGCGGGAGCCGCGAGGCGTCTCCTTCGTCCTTGATCAGCGGCTGCGGCAATCACGGCGGTCACGGCGAAAACACGGACTGGCTTGCTGGGAATTCTGAACCGGGTCTGTCAGGGGGATCTACCTGCACCAATTGCCATCATAGCCCATGACCATGAAGAGTGCCATAATAGGCATATTAGAGGAATTTCAGTTGGTGGACTCCTGGAAAGCGCTACACCCGACTGTTAGAAAAGGCACCTGTGTAAAGCACCACCACAACGCATGGTCTAGGTTGGACTACTGGTTGACTTCTAAAGATCTACATGCCTGGGTGACAGAAGAAATACCTCACTCCCGCACCTTTTCAGACCGCGCACTCACACATTTAAAGCTAAAAATACCCAAATCTTGTATCCAACCATTCTCCTGGAGGATCCCATCAGGGGCCCTCCTGGATCAAGCATTTCATGAACAATTGAGTGTTAAAATAGATGAGTACTTTACCCTAAATGAAGGGTCGGTGGACCCTCCGGGTATGCTTTGGGAGGCCTTCAAGGCCGTGATAAGAGGGGAGTGCATCGCACTACACACCGGGGTACTTAAAGACATAAAGAATGCACTAATATAGCCGACCTGAACAACTTTCGTCCCATTGCCAGACTACCCCTCCCAGCTAAAATCATGGAGGGCATTCTAAACAAACAGCTTAGCACCTTTCTGGGAGCAGGAGATAGGCTGGACTCCTCTCAACACGGATTCAGGGCGGGACATAGCACAGAATCGGCGCTGACTAAATCAGCCGAAGACATTCGAAGGGTGCTGGATGCGGGGGGCAGAGCCGCCCTGATCCTGCTGGATCTATCAGCGGCCTATGATACGGTCCACCATACATTATTGGTGGACCGATTGAGGGCCAGCGGGATTCAAGCAAAGGCACTTGACATCTTGAAAGCCTTCCTCTCCGGCAGGACTCAGTCGGTGGCCCTGGGGGATTTCGAATCCGAGCCATTTGAGCTCCCCTGCGGAGTCCCTCAGGGGGTTATCTCCGAGTCCGAATCTTTTTAATGTATATGTCTCCACCCTGGCACCAGTGATTAGGTCCTTTGGATTTGATCTTACATCATACTCTGACGACACTCAGATTGTGGTGTCGCTGCGTCAGGGAGAACTGGACAGCACAGCAGATCGGTTTAGATGCTGTATGCAGGAGGTGAGCAATTGGATGGCAGGAAACTGCCTCAAGCTCAACTCTGCTAAAACAGAAGTGCTGCTGTTTGGAGCAGGAGACAACTTCTGGTCCCCGCGTTGGTGGCCAGAGGAAATGGGGTCTCTCCCTTCTCCGGTGGCAAAGGTAAAAAATCTGGGAGTTCTGATGGACGACTCCCTGTCCTTTAGGCCACAAATCAATGCTCTGTCTTCATCCACTCATTATGTGCTCAAAACTATCCGGAAAGTTCTGCCATTTCTGCCGGAGGAACAAAAGAAGACAGTAGTGACTGGGCTTGTAATGTCGCAGTTGGATTACTGCAATGCTCTACTACTGAATGCCCAGCAGGGACTTTTAAATAAACTACAAATCCTGCAGAATGCAGCAGCATGTCTGATTACGGGCACCCCCAAGTTTACCTCAGTTTCTCAGGACCTAGTAAAGCTCCATTGGTTGCCGGTTCGCAAGAGAATTATGTTTAAATCACTCTGCATGATATTCAAGGCATTGCACGGCCTGGGCCCCCAATGTATGATCCCTCTTTTCCAGTGGTACAAGCCAGTGCGTGCTCTAAGATCAGCCGAGCAGGGGCTGGCCGTAGTCCCTAGAGTAAGGAAAGCCCACTGGGGAGGCAGAAGCCTTTCCCTGTGAGCCGCCAAGGCATGGAATGCGTTGTCTTCCAGCCTCAGACAGATTCCTGATCTGCTTAAATTTAGGAAAGCACTCAAAACTATGCTCTTTACCCGCTAACCCCCCTATTTACTCCAGCTAGTGATTATTTAGCGCCAGGACACCTCTGGGTAGCAGTGCGCTTTAAAAATGTCAAAAATAAATAAAATTCGCAGTTTTGCACGTCACCCTTGCTCTGCAAGGTGTGGTTCCGGGGCCCCCAGTTTACTGCTCCCTCTAGTCCTTCTTATCTCTCAGAGTTTCCGAGTGGTCCTTGTCTGCCTTTCGTAGAATCTGAGGATTCAAAGGGTTCTTCGTCTGTGTGATTATGGAGCCTCGTGGGACTTGCAGGGGTTATGGGGCTCCTCTCCCTGTTTTCTATTGGAGCGAAGTTCGGGCTTGGGATTGCATTTTAGCTCTCTATTTTGTTCTCCTTGGTGCCTTCGTGCTCAAAGCCATTTGGGTTTGATTTTGTGCTTGAGTCTGCCAACTACTGTTTCCGTCCCTGATCCTACGCAGTTTACTTCCAAGAGGCCCTCCTTTGTGGTCCCTTGTTCGGCTCTTCTTTGCTTACAGGTGCAGCCTCCTCTGCACTGCTCTTCCCTTTCCTGGGGTCAGCTGGGTCCCTTTCTGACCCACGTGTGGTTCTTGCGTCAGGGGGGTTACCTTACTTGCCTTAGTTGGCTGTAGCGGGGTTTGTAGATCGCTTGTGTTGCGACTGTTTAGGTAGAGGGCAGAGCTGGCGTCTTTGATAAATGAGAATTTTGTATAAATTTTAGGTTGAAAGCCAGATTTATTCCCTGAGGGTCCGTTTGTAGTCTCTCTCGCCTTAATGTCTGGTGGAATTTTGGGGCTTGTAAGCAGGGGGGAAATCAGGGGAAGTTCTCCCTCCTCGTCTCCGTTCCTTCCCTCGTCCATCCCCTTGCCTTCGTTGCTGACATTAATTAAGTCTTTCTTAAGGTTTTTCTTTGCTCTCCTTGCTGTTTTAGGAGGGTTTGCCGGAGAAGTTTAGCTCTTTGGCTTTCCCGACCTCAGTTCATGGCTTTATTCCTTTTTTCCCGGGGTTACTGAGGTTTTGTTTCCTTACTGGATTAGTAGCTGGCCACACAGGCCACACACCTACTCTGAGGGTGAGCTTATCAGCTGTTTGACGGCGGAGTCTCTGACTACAGTTCCCACACAACACAACACAACACAGCACTGCTCCGTGCTCAGTGAGGTTTGGCGAGGGCTCGGCGGGGCGGGGGATCCGCTGGTAGGGGACTGCTGTTACTCCCTTTTGCAATCCCTCTTGCTTCCTGCAGTACTGCAGCCCCCACTCCAGTCCAGAGCGCAGTCTTTTGTGCTGGTTTTTGTGCAGGTTTTGTGTGATCTCAATATGATCAGTGTGATCTCCGTTTGATGCAATAAGTCCTGCCACAGCTCTCAATGTTCACAATTCACAGCTCAAAACTCAGAGCCCACAAGGCTTACAGCACCGCAGCACTACTGCGCCACTCCCACCCTGCTACGACCAGTTTCTTTAATCCATGCTCCTTGTGCTAGCTGATACGCAGATACGTAGATGAATAGATGAATAGTGGTGGGGGCTCCGGGGGTTCTGGGCAGGTTAAGGTTTAAAATCTGAAGATTAGGAGTTTGTTTGGGGGTTAAAAGTTTATCAGTTTGTTCAGTTTTCAACCAGTGTTAGAGGGGGACCTGAGGGGTGGAAGGCACTTCAGTTCAGCTGGCCTCGCCTCAAGCTTGCTGGCTCCACTCACTGATTCACCATTGTCACCATTGTCCACCTGGGTGTATTTGCTTCTAGATTTCACAGCTCGCCCGCGGCTTGTCTGCAGCTCACATCATCACCTTATCACCACTACGTCCTCCCTGCTCACACCCCCGCACTCCCGTCTGCAGACGTAGCTGGGGGTGGAAGATGAAGGGCAAAGTGTGTTGGGCAAAGAGAAAGGGAGGACTGACTGCCAACGCACCCCAGGCCGTAGGGGAGTCGCAGGGGTCACAGCCGTGACACACCGCTGCCACTGCAATCCGCTGCAGTCCGCAGTCCACCTCCGCCTACCTCCACCTCCACTGGACCACTATTAGCGCCGGTATCAAGAACCGGGAGCGGGAGCTGCGAGGCGTCTCCTTCGTCCTTGATCAGCGGCTGCGGCAATCACGGCGGTCACGGCGAAAACACGGACTGGCTTGCTGGGAATTCTGAACCGGGTCTGTCAGGGGGATCTACCTGCACCAATTGCCATCATAGCCCATGACCATGAAGAGTGCCATAATAGGCATATTAGAGGAATTTCAGTTGGTGGACTCCTGGAAAGCGCTACACCCGACTGTTAGAAAAGGCACCTGTGTAAAGCACCACCACAACGCATGGTCTAGGTTGGACTACTGGTTGACTTCTAAAGATCTACATGCCTGGGTGACAGAAGAAATACCTCACTCCCGCACCTTTTCAGACCGCGCACTCACACATTTAAAGCTAAAAATACCCAAATCTTGTATCCAACCATTCTCCTGGAGGATCCCATCAGGGGCCCTCCTGGATCAAGCATTTCATGAACAATTGAGTGTTAAAATAGATGAGTACTTTACCCTAAATGAAGGGTCGGTGGACCCTCCGGGTATGCTTTGGGAGGCCTTCAAGGCCGTGATAAGAGGGGAGTGCATCGCACTACACACCGGGGTACTTAAAGACATAAAGAATGCACTAATCCGCATGGAATGTGAACTAAGAGACTTTTAACAGTCACAGCTTAACCAACCCCTCACCAGACACGTTAGCAAAAACTAGGCTTAAACTGACTGAATTCCAGGAAGAAGCTGAGAGAGAATCACATTATATGTACAAACACGCACAAGCTCGCAGGTACAGGGAGGGCGAACGACCTGGGAAAATCCTGGCAGCACTAATGAGGGCGCCAAAGGGGTCGGCGTACATCACAGAACTTAGATTGGAAGAGGACGCACTTGCCAGATCACCTGGAGAAATACTAGACACCATGACATGTTTCTATCGACAATTGTACACCTTGCAAACACACCCGACGCAATCCGACATAGTGGACTATTTAAATACACTTGCATTAGCATGGTTCAAAAGAGGTGTGAGAGAGTATATGGAGCTGCCTTTCACGACGGAATACATTAGGCAGGTAATTAGCGGTATGCCGACAGATAAGGCCCGGGAGGTGATGGCTTAACTGCAACCTTCTACAAAGAATACATAAAAACTACAGGTATACGCAGAGGCACTGGAGACAGGTGTCTTCCCCCCGACGATGCGCGAAGCTACCATAATCACCATACTGAAGCCAGGTAAAGACCCGACACAACCAGAATCATACCGTCCGCTGTCCTTAATAAACCTGGACGCAAAGATATATGCCAAATTGATAGCAAATAGGCTACAACCGATGCTCCCACTGATCGCTATGCCGGTTCAAACAGGACTTGTTCCTGGACGGTCAACGGCGCATAATCTGAGGACACTCTTTGGGCTGATACACTATTTAGATCCAAAGGTGCAAGCCATTGCGGCGCTATTCGATGCCACAAAGGTCTTTGATTCGTTAGAATGGCAATTCCTCTTCACTTTGCTGAATCGTATGGGACTAAGTCCACTGTTTATAAAGCAGATCCAATTAATATACACAACACCCACAGTGAGAGTAAGGATAAAAGGTCAAATTTCAGAACCGATCAATATCACGAGAGGGACACGTTAAGGATGCCCTCCATCGCCGTTGCGATTTGCGATAGCTACTGAACCGCTAGCGGGCAGGTTTCGTTAATATTACACGCATAGCAGCATCGGGTTCACATCTAGAGGGCTTTTAATCTCAATGTATGCCGATGATATGACAATTTATTTGATCAAATCCAGTGATAATTCCACCCCAGTGATGCGAGAACTGATCCGTTATGGTGGACTAACTGGTATCCAGATTAACTGGTCGAAATCTCTGCTGTTGCCACTCACAGATGGTACCACCCACTTTGACTCGGAATTCCCGATACAGTGGGACGCTGAAGGTACAAAATATTTAGGGATCGAGATAAGCAGGGACATACAAGAAATATGGCCGGCCAATTATGGCAAGGTGATAGACTGGCTGGAAGGTAAAATACAGTGCTAGAAATTGCAGCTGCTATCCCTCACAGGACATATAGCTATTACGAAAATGATTGTACTACCAAAGCTTCTATACCTCTCCACAAACATAGTTATGCCCTTAAATAAGCACTTCTTCAAGAGACTCCGCACAACTATACTAGAACAGGTTTGGGCAGGCAAACAACCTAGGATATCATGGAAAGTACTGATACTACCATTTAAACAAGGGGGCCTAGGTGCACCAGATTTTGAATTATACGCTTACTGTGTGCAGGCATAATTTCTACAATACTGGCAACACCCCACTCCATATCAACCTCAAGTAGCTATATAAATTGACAGGGTAGCCCCTCTTCCACTTAACACGGCCCTTTACCAGCCATATAATTGCCAAAACTAAGATATTGACACTGTTGAAACATTATGTTGGGCTTGGCAGGGAATTGCAAGGAGGGCACACCAAAAGGTATTATTTGCACCATCATGCCAATAGGTAGCAACCCACTCAAAGCACCATTACTAGACAAGCCCACTACACTTAGAGCATCCTCCCATGGGTTGGAAAGGGGAGGTGACCTGTTTCCGGATGGCACATTTTTAACATTACAACAGATGTGTAAATCACATGCTCCCACAGCATCGGACCTCTTATTCTATTACCAGATCAGGATGGCATTCCGCGCTAGATATCAAGAGTTTACTACAATACCGCCCACATTGCCGGCACTGGAGAACGTTTTATCAACATCTTCTCCCTGCAAATTGATCACCCGTATATATATCTTCACCCCGAAGGATTGTCACAGTCCAGTCTAAAGCAGAGTGGGAGATGGACGCAGTTATTAACATCACAGACGAGTAGTGGCAGTTCTGCTGTGCCCAGCTAGAAAATCTATCCCTAAACTACCGCCTGTGATTAATTCATTGTATCTATTTACATAGATTATACCACATGCCTCCCCAGCTACAACGCATGGGTCTGCTCACTGACACATGCTGCTGGAGATGTGGATCATCCAACTCCACATTCAACCATTTAGCCTGGGACTGCAGACCGATAGCACGATTCTGGCAAGAGGTGTTTCTACATATCAGGCACATGACCAATCACCCGCTAAGTGGCACACCGTTGGTAGCATTACTGGGGTATGTGTAAGAGGTGCCCAAGGGTAAACGCAAACTAACGGCAATGTTACTGCTATTAGCAAAGAGACAGGTTACCATCCACTGGAAAAAGAAAAACCCGGCAACAATAGCAGAATGGGTGGGAGCAGCCACATACTGTAAAGATCAACTATCCCACTATTGGGAACTATGCCACTTCGATCTAGACTGAAAGGTATTTGGGAACCATTTGTGACGTGGTTGACGGCGGGTAGGGTGGATCTCCGAAGAGAATAGTATAATTAACACAGCTAGGTGAAAATGCGGTGTCGCACTGTGTAGACAGCCACTTCCTAGGACTGAAATGCTACTCCTATGGCAGGTGAGGGAGGGTCCAAGGAGCGAAGACTGTAAATTTGAAGGGTGTAAGGGGAATGATTAATCTACCAGGGATATGTACAGAAATGTGGTTAAATATTCTAGTGGAGGGCGAATTCCAGGATTGGTTTATGGTTAAAATGTTTTAGTATGAACATGATATTGTTTTAAGGAATGTACAAAGATGAAGCTTGCCGATATCCGATATAGGCAGTTTTGTACTAACTGGCGATGGAAGATATGTACCTTTGTAAATCAATAAAATTCAATAAAAAAAACTAACTGGATGCGCCCACAACCAGGAGCACAACTTTAATATGAGTTTATGATTTATGATCTATGTTTAAATAAATGTTAGCATAACGGGCAGGCATACCACTTTTAGTCTAGAAGACCACCACAGTATGAACCTGTGTTTGGGATAATGTTACCATATCCGGCAGGCATAATTCTACTTTATAGACCACCATATCGGGGGCTACTGATTGCGCCAGCAGGTCTTGTTCCAGGATTCACTCTGGTCCTTTTAGGGTGAGTTTCACCGCCCGTTGCCAGAATCGAATCAACCTAACTCCGCCTTTTTAATTGTAGGCTATCCTTCACCCCTCCCCCGCCCAACCCCATCCTAATGAAGACCCTATTCTGACTACCGAAGGGGGCTTATATTTGGTCGAAACGTCGACAACAATACTATGCCCGGATCGTCTTATGGTGCAGCCCAGAAAAAGAATCACCATCTGGCAGCACTATTGTATTTCCTTGTATTATCTGGCCCTTTACTCACTTGTAAAAAAAAAAATCACCACCTTGTATATATTACACATCACTGAACACTGAGCACCAATGTCACTTGATCACCACCTATTTTGTGATTTTTTTATTGTGTTGACAGCCAATTATATATGTGTAAAGAATGTGAATGTTACTATTTGGATGCAATGACACAGTAGACAGCAATTAGAGTCATGTGCCTTATTGTTTGTACATTTCTAAGCCTAGGCAGTTTTGAGATACCTTTGCGACACTTTAATGTGCTATTAGAAGTAATCTGAAAACCGGACAGAACCACTTTTGTTTACTACGTTATACCCAGGTTCTGAGGGACACATGGTCGCCCCATTTTTTGTACTCTGAATGGGAAAGGGCAGTGACAATGTTGGACAGCTCAGCAGAAGTCACAATAGCTTGTCAGAACATGATAGATTTTCTGGAAGAAGTAGCGCAGTATGAGTATCTTACGATGGAAACACCTGATACACGAGTGAGTATCCCACACAGTTTACACAGGATAACGCTGCAGATAGAAGGGAATATACAAAGAGAGGTGAAGCGCCTCTTTTGGGAGAACCAGACACTTGATTATGATTTTCTTCTGGCTGAAAAAGATTGGCCACCTGAGTTCACAAAAGATTGCCCAAAGGCGGAAGATATCATTTTGCCTGCTTTCTCGGACCTTGTAGCAGAATCAGTTAAATATGTATACTCACAGGAGTGGATGTCTGCTCCAAAAGTCACCTGCGTCAGTGGCACCAGAAAAGAACAAACCGAGGCTCCTATTACAGGCTTATTTAGGCAGGAGGGGCCCCTTGAAGGCAACTACTCAAGAGCACCTTTGTACCTAGCTATTTTGTCAAGGCCCGATGGAGCTACCTGATAGCTATAGAGGAGATGGGTTTTGGGCCTTGCCCTTCGACCATCACCTACCCAGCCGGACTTTGAGCAGACTTCTTTTCGTCTCTCCTGTCGTCTCTTCCTGCATCCTCCCTCTATTTATGTCTCTCCTTCTCTCCTCTCTGAATGTATTGAGACTGAACTATTTTGTCTGATGTCTGATGGAGATACCTGGTTTAGCTATAGGGGAGATGGGCTGTGGACTCCCTCCTTGGTCATCACCTACCCAGTCGGCCTTTAGACAGACTTAATTTCGTCTCTCCTTGTTGTCTCTTTCCCTATCCTCTCTTTCCCACCTTCCCTGTCCCCTCCCCTCTATGCTCCATGTTTGCCCTCCATGTTCTCTAAATGTTTCCCATTGAGACCTAGCTATTTGGCCAAAGCCCGATGGAGCTACCTGATAGCTATGGTGGAGAAGGGTTTTGGGTCTTCCCCTTCGACCGTCACCTACCCAGCCGGACTTTGGGCAGACTTTCCTTAGTATTTCTGCTGTATCTCCCTCCCTCCCACCCCTTTACCCTGACGCCCTTCCCCTCTACTCTTCCCATATTTCGTTTTCTATGTTCTTGTAATTGTTTGTCTAGCAACTTATGTAAATTGGAACTGATGTAATCGTGTAATTTTGTGGAACCTCATGTAAAGCACTCTGATACCTCCGGGTCTAGCCAGCGGTATATAGAACTCTTAAAATAAATAAATAAATAATAAACAACAGGAAGCTGGCTAAAATGTTAGCAATGGACCTCCTCCATTTTTCTTTGGTGGAAGGAGTGGGATCTTAAGAATTTGTAGTGGCTAGCTGCCCAAAATGGAAGGTTCTTAACCAGTCCTATTTTGACACAGTTGCTGTTCCAGTGCCCTATCATGATGTGCTGCAATTGGTTGGACAAGCTTTGCAGCAGAGTGCTGTTCACACTCTCAAACTGACAACAGTCATGTGGACCAATTCAATTCAATTCCGTTAATTTATATAGCGCGCTACATACCCAGAGGGTCTCAAGGCGCTTGGGGAAGGGTGGGGAATTATTTGTCGAATAACCAGGTTTTAAGTTGCTTTCTGAATGCTAGGTGGTTTTGAGTGAGGCGAAGGTGAGTGGGAAGTGAGTTCCAGGTTTTAGCCGCCAGGTAGGAGAAGGATCTTCCTCCCATGGTGGTTTTGTTGATGCGAGGTACAGCAGCCAAGGCTTGGTTGGAGGAGCGTAGCTGGCGGAAGGGAGTGTAGAAGGAAAGTCGTGTGTTGAGGCATTCGGGTCCAAGTTCGTAAAGTGCTTTGTGTGCGTGGGTTAGGAGGCGGAATGATATCCTCTTATTGACGGGGAGCCAGTGGAGGTTTTTCAGGTGACCAGAAATGTGGTCATTACGCGGGATGTCTAGTACGAGTCTGGCTGAGGCGTTCTGGATGTGTTGGAGTTTTTTCTGAAGTTTTGCGGTGGTGCTGGCGTAAAGGGTGTTTCCGTAGTCCAGTCGGCTTGTAACCAGTGCGTGGGTGACCGTTTTTCTGGTTTCGGTGGGGATCCAGCGAAACGTTTTTTTGAGCATGCGAAGAATGTTGAAGCAGGAAGATGAGACGGCGTTGACTTGTCTGGTCATCGAGAGTGAGGAGTTCAGAATGACGCCCAGGTTCCGTGCGTGGTCTGTCGGGATGGGTGCTTTTCCGAGGGACTCTGGCCACCAAGAGTCATCCCAGGCAGAGGGGGAGGTGCCTAAGATAAGGACTTCTGTTTTGTCGGAATTCAGTTTCAGACGGCTGTGCTTCATCCACTCGGCTACTTCTTTCATTCCTTCATGCAGGTTGGTTTTGGCGGTGTTAGGGTCTTTGGTGAGTGAGAGGATCAGTTGGGTGTCATCAGCGTAGGAAATGATGTTGAGGTTGTGTTGGCGTGCGATGGCCGCGAGGGGTCTCATGTATACCTTGAAGAGGGTGGGACTGAGTGAAGATCCTTGTGGCACGCCGCAAATGACTTCAGTGGCCTCCGACTTGAATGGTGGGAGGCGGACTCTCTGGGTTCTTCCGGCAAGGAACAAGGTGATCCATTCCAGTGCTTTTCCTTGGATTCCGATGTTTCTGAGGCGATGTAATAGGGTGCTATGACAGACTGTGTCGAAGGCTGCGGAGAGGTCGAGGAGGATGAGGGCGACTGTGTCTCAATTGTCCAGTAGAGTTCGAATGTCGTCTGTTGCAGCGATAAGTGCGCTCTCAGTGCTGTGTTTGGCTCGGAAGCCAGACTGTGAGGAGTCGAGGGATTTGTTGGTTTCGAGGAAAGCGGCGAGCTGGATGTTGACAGCTTTCTCAATGACTTTGGCCGGGAATGGAAGGAGCGAGATGGGGCGGTAGTTTTTGAGTTCGGTGGGGTCTGCTGTGGGTTTTTTTAGAAGGGCGCTGAGTTCGGCGTGTTTCCAGCTTTCCGGGAAGGTGGCGGAGTTGAGGGAGCAGTTGAGGGAGCAGTTGATGACATCTCGGAGGTGTGGTGCTATGATGGAATCTGCTTTGTTGAAGATGTGGTGAGGGCAAGGGTCTGTCGGGGATCCAGAGTGGATGGAGTTCATCAGGCGGATGGTTTCCTCAGTTGAGATTGTGTTCCAGTCATTAAGGATGTTCAAGGGGGGTGGAGGTACGGCGGAAGGTTGGGTGGGTTGGTCTCCGGGTTGGTTGACGAAGCTGTTGTGGATGTCTGCGATTTTGTCGTGGAAGAACAAAGCTAGGGAGTCGCAAAGGGCTTCAGAGGGAGTGATGTCGTTGGAGTTGGCAATGGGGTTGGTAAACTCTTTGACGATGTTGAATAATTCCTTGCTGTTGTGTGCGTTGTTGTCAAGACGGTCTTTGAAAGCGGCTTTCTTGGCAGTCCGGATCAGTTGGTGGTGTATGCAGGTGGCGTTTTTGAAGGCGTCCCTGGTGCTGGTGTTTGGGTCTTTTTTCCAGGCCTTCTCAAGGGAGCGACAGAGTTTCTTGGATTTCTTAAGATCTTCGTTGAACCAGGGGGCGTTTTTGTTGCCTAGTTTGGTTTGATGTTTTTTCAGGGGTGCTAGGTTGTTGGCGCTGTTGGTAAGCCATTGAGTGAAGTTAATGGCTGCTTGGTTGGAGTTCGAAGAGTGGGCAGGGGGGTTTTGAAGAAGCGATGAGGAGATCTGGTGGATGGTGATTTTGTTCCAGTTTCTTCGTATAGTTGGTTGAGGGTTGTTGTGGGTTGTGGTCTTTTTGTAGGTAAAGTGAACACAGCTGTGGTCCGTCCAATGGAGAGCTGTGGTGTGACTGAAGGAGATATGTTTGCTGGAGGTGAAGATGGGGTCGAGTGTGTGACCTGCATTGTGGGTGGGGGTGTTAACAAGTTGTTTGAGTCCAAGGTTGGCGAGATTGTCTAGAAGGGTGGTGGTGTTGCTGTCGTTGTTTTTTTCCAGGTGAAAATTGAGGTCTCCCAATAGAATGTAGTCCTCGGAGGGGAGGGCGTGTGGGGTGATAAAGTTAGTGATGTCTTCACTGAATTGTGCATGGGGTCCTGGTGGTCTGTAGAGGAGGGTGCCTCTGAGTGTGGTCTTGGGGTCGGTGTGGATCTGGAAGTGAAGGTGTTCGGCGCTAGCAAGGTTGGCGTCTGAGCTGGTTGAGATGCGGATGGAATTCTTATGGACGATAGCGATGCCTCCTCCTGTTTGTTTGGTGCGGTCTTTTCAGATGATTTTGTAGCCTTCAGGGATGGCGATGGTGATGTCTGGGGCTGAGGAGGTGTTCATCCATGTTTCTGTTAGGAAGGCGACGTCCGGAGAGATGGTGTCTAGTAGATTCCAGAGGTCGATGGCGTGTCTGTGGATCGAGCGGGTGTTGAGCAGGATGCATTTTAGGTGGTTGGTGTCAGGTCTCTGCTTGGAGTTCATGGATAGGGAGTTGGTTTTGGTGCTGTCAAACTTGCAGGAGTTGCATGTGAAGGGTCCATGGGTATGTCCAGGAGCGGCTTGGGCGCAGTTGGGGAGTCGGCTAGAGTTAAGGGCTAAGAGGGTGGAAGCGGCGTATGTAATGCGGGTGGGGTGGATGGTACGGGGGCCAGGGGGTCTGGCGCTGGGCGCGGGCTTGGTGTGGACGGGCGTAGACGGGCTTACCTTTGGCGCACCTTCGGCGCGCATGGGGCTCGACCGCTGCTCGTGGCCGCTGCGCGGGGAGACATCTGTCATATGTAGGTGTAAGGGGAGGGGCGAGGCAGGGTCAGCTGGGAGGCGGGCGCGGGGTGGAGCTACGTCCTGGGAGTCACAACAAGCCACAAAATGGTTGCTACTGGGGGAAAACGAAACTCGGCGAGCCTGGGTGCAAACAAAGTACAATGGAGCACTATCGGTTCAAAGCGCAACTACAATGCGTATCCTTACAGCGCAGCACAGAAATGCATACAGGGACAATGCAAAAATAGCAGTTCAAATGTTACAGAGCGAACTATGCAGGCAGCGGTAGTATTGCGGGGGGGGCGTGCTGTGGAGTCAGCTGGAGGCGCTACGATACCGCAGGGTGGTTTTGAGGCGCTTCTGAGTCACCAATCTTTAGGAGCGTGGAGCGTGGAGGGGAGCGACCTCTTCCCAAGCAGGTCAGGATGTGAAATCAGACGAAACCGATGTACATAGACAGCATTCATTTCCCTTCTTCTCCCACTCCTCTCCCTGTGGGCTCCATAGATACTGTAAATTATTGATCGTATCACCCTGTCAGTAAGAACCCGTACCCTTATGCATATGTACAGCCATTCCAGGCACCATGGCCTTCCTACCCACTGGAATCCCCAGCTTCCCTCCTGCGCGTATCTTGCACTCTCTCTCTCTCATGTATAGACCACGAAACCCTTTCCCTTTGCACGATCCTGATGTGAAAAGGTAACCCTCCTGCTCGACCCAGGCCTTCCTCATTTCCCTCTCGAAGAAGCATCCTTCGCCTCAGCTGACATAGCCCCCCCCCCCCCCCCCCCCCCAGTTGTATCTGACTGCCCCTGTTCTCTCATGTACAGGTCATAAGATCTCTCTCTCTCTCTCTCTCTCTGCGCGACTCTGGCCCTGCATGCACCCTGACCCCCCCTCCTTCTCCTCATATGAGCAAGTCATAAACCCTCTTCTTCCGCAAAGCCCTGTCCTTGAGAGTCTCGGCCGCGCCTGACCAGCACCCCCTTCCCTTCCATGAATGCCCCTCTATTGACGAGCCCTCCCTCCGCGCTCGATTGTCCACGCAGGCATGAATACCACTCCTTTGATGACCCCTTCCCCCGAGTTCGGCTGACCACACATGTCCGAGGCCATCGCCTAAGCCAGGAGATACCATTTACTGCCCTTATTGTATGCCTAGCCACCCCACCCCCTGGGCCATGATCAGACGCACACATCCTACGACACACTCAGCTGCACGATCGCCCTCCCCTCTTATCAGCAGGTCAAGGGTCCCCATTGTGAACGTATGTGGAGTAGGATCATCACGAGGATTATAGGAATGTTTTCCTTTTGCGACATACTGACCTGATTGTATCATCAAATGTTCTGCAATGTATAAAAGCAAGAGTCTCAAGCTCACTTGTTAGAGCACCTCCCGAAAGACACTGTGTTTCGTGTCCGAAATGACTGGCTCTCCTCATGAGAATTAAACTCTGTTCTTGATTCCTGCTTCCAGCGCCCGTCTCTTTATTTGGTAAATTATTCGGAATGGAAACTAAGAGGCGGTTTGCGCCAGCAGCCTGGGCATTGATAGAATTATGGGCTCACTTTCAACAATTGGCGTCCCAACGCGGGGTCCATCAGTGACATAGGGTTCGGTAAGAGAGATCCAGACGAAGAAGTGAACGTCTAAAATGATCGGAGTATACCTGCCTTGAGAGGGCCCTAGCCCGGCTGCCGATCGACAGAACTTCACCAATTCTGAACGGACCTCTCTTGAGTGACCTATTGTCCTGACTGGAATCCCACAGGAATGCTACATGGAGTAAGAGAACGATCGGGCGCTGGAGGAGGGAGTCGAAGAACTGTCCGTATGGTCCGGTCCGGGTAAGATTAAGTAGGGTGTTTTTACGCCTGATTGGTAGGGTGGTTCTATCCACCTGATTGATTGAATTGATTGTATTGAAATCGGTATTTGTATACTGATATTGTATTGGTTGGTATTGGTTCATTTAGCTTTGAAGGCTACTTGACATATTGGTTCTCTTTTGAGAACGAGACATTCTCTGTTTGCAAACAGCGGCGAATAGGAACGTCGTCCCTCTTTGCAGATAGAGAAGGGTAGGTAATGCAGACTTTTGTCCCCGTTGTAATCCGTCATGCCTACTTTTCTCCCCACTGATTGTTTGAAGTCGATTAATAATCGATTGTTGCTCTTTGAGATCTTCCCTGTCTACAAACTGAGACGAGTAGAAATATTCTGTCTTCCTTTTTGGATAGCGAAGGGCAGGTCTGTCTTTGCAAGTAGAAAAGGGTAGGTTATGCCCCTTTGTGAATTCGTCAGTCCTACCCACTCCCCACTGGTTGGTTATTGTGGGGTAGCTCGCATGGTCCGCCCAGGAGACTACTCTTATGGAGGACATATGCTCTCTACTCATGGGCCATTTAATAGAAATAGACCGACTGGTCCGTCCAGGAGGCTACCCTAGTAAGTGGAAGTACATCGCTCGGTCTGTCCAGGATGATACCCTAATGAAGGAATATATGTTCCCCTTTTGATCGATAATCTCGTTCCACCCCGGACCATTTATTGGAGGGGACTCGTCTGGTCCGTCCAGATGTACCCCCCTAGTGAAAAGGACACATAAAAATATGAAGTGATCACCGTTCCCTACTAACAGAAAGCTTTAGCTCGAAACACGCTAAGGAAGAGAAAGAAAAATAAAAAGAAATCAGGCTAAGTCAGTAACCCCCTGATGAGCTTTTGACTTCACCAAAAATAAGAAACATTAGAAATAATTCGTAATAAGAAATGTAAAATGGCGAAAAGATTCGATAGCAGAACATAGCCACGAGGTAGCTAGGCTTCACTGCCTGTTCCTGTTCCCAACATGTCTGCCTCATTGCCCACCCCGCCCAAATAACGGCCACATGAAATAGAAACAACTCAATAGGTACCTACCCCCGTTCCGGAAGCTCCCGAAGTGCAACAGGTCCGCGGTTACGCCCATCCGGAAGGCGAGGCCTGGAGGCACGAGGGACTCGCCTGGCCACGGTCAGGAGGAGATGACGTTGGGCAGGCGGTCCAAAGGATGACAAGGACCTCTCCATCTTCTCCCTTCTGCCGCCCTGCAGGCCGCGGGGAGAGAGGGGGCTGTCTTGCCTTGGCCACCGACCACCCCTCTCTCTCACCCGATCCGGCTTTTGCCGAAGGCCGACGCCAAGGCGAGAACGGCGGCGAATCAAGTAGTCCCGCCACATTTCAAATTCGCCGCATGCCATCGCCTGCTGGTCCAGAGCCGAAGCCAAGGCAAGAACGGCGGCAAATCAAGTAGTCCCGCCAGATGCCAAATTCGCCGCCTGCCGCCGCCTGCATAGGTGCAGGCAGTCCCGCCACATTCCACGCTCCCTGGAGAGTTGAAGGTAGTCCCGCCACATGTCGCCAAGGGAAGGGGGGGGGCTGTCTTGCCTCAGCCGCCGACCACCCCCCCCCATCATCAATGGCTGGCACGGCCAATGTCGAAAACGATGGAGCCGGGGAACGGCGCGGGGTCGCTGGAAGGGGGAGGTGGCGCGAACGACCCTCCCCCACCTCCCTCCAGGTGGAGGCTTCCAGCGACACCCCAACACTCTTTGCTTAAAGAGGGTCAACATCAAAAAGAGGTCTTCCGCCCAGGACGGGCACCCGCTCCATATCGCCTCTCCTCGACCTTGAAGATTCTATAAGAGCCGGGGGGCCCCCGACCCTCTGCATGGGTGCCCCCGCCCTCTTCGCTGGGAACCACGACATCGGTGCTACTCCTGCCGGCACCAGATTCGGATCGGAAATGGCTAAGATGCCGCCACGGCACAGGCTTGTTCAGTTCCGGAGGAACACCAGAATGACCCGGTAGGAAAATTGTTGCCGCCCTTCCCACTCTTTGACTCATGGTCCATATTTGTTAGATTGTTAACCACATTGCCCGAGACTTTCTGAACTGCCAATGGAAAGTTCTGGGCCAACCTTGCGAGACTAGAGACACTCTGACTATGCTAGAACTTGCCTGACCCCACCCAAAATGGCGCCGACCCAAAATGAGACGTTTTTTAATGAACTTTGTTGCACCCTGATTGCGCAAGCTTTTTACCCCGAGATATATATAACGTTTGGATAATGAAAGTAGATATGAAGGATATTGAGTATGTGCTTGGACAATGAATTGACTTAAGGGTGGGTACCGATTATGAGTTGAAAAATGAATTGGTGTAATTTAAGGTAATGAATGAACATTGGATAATGTATTTATGAATTTATTAAAGATGAATTACTGACATGCATCATGCTTGCTCTGTAGGGGAGTTTAATATGATTTTATTGCACTGCCGCACTTTATGCAATGAACTGCCACCAGCTTCGTTCTTCCCATGTACAGTTCCAATCTGCTCCGTGGCTAGTCCACCGGGTTGTAGGCCTGTATTTATGTGTCAACACTCTTTATTAAAGGTATTTTGAAAACGAAAGCATAGTTGTAGCGGTTGCATTAATGAGTTTTGAATGTATTACTACTATGAGCGACGAGAAAGTATGATGAAGGTAAGGGGTTAAAAAGGACCCGATATTCAGCAGCCACACTATATGTCACAGGCAGCCGGAAAAGTGCTTTAGAAGCCCTAAAACGATACCACAGGAATGCCACCTGACCGCCACCCTTGTACCCGATGGAAAGGGGTTACGACCAGGTAGCTCATGTCACACAGATCGTCAATGATTATCTGTCTGACCTTTCTGGTCCATCTGGGCTTAAACGCCGTGATGGTAGGGAAGTGCACTACGTGGAAATAGGTCGAGTATGTGGTAGGTAAAGCATTTCCGGATTACTGCACGTTGATGAGGTTTTGAATGTTGCTCCCCCCCACCCCTTCTTTCTCCTCCCTTCTGCAGGTCACGTCGGAACACTGGCTGATGTATGGATGGACGACGACCGAACCGCCGATGAGAGGGGGAAAAAGGGAATATGAGCATGGTCCTTAGGACAAATAAAAGTTTTTTTAAAAAAGACGTAGGCTTAAACATGACTGTTCCTCCTTAGAGCATAGCAACGGGAGGATGGACTGACATAGAGACTGGACAAGTACTGAATGACAAAAATAAAATTGACTAGAAACGACGCATTAAATGAAATGACTGGACGTTTTGACTAGGTAGGGAAAGGACAAAGAAAAATTGTACGGGTAAGGGTTGCCACGGCACCACCCGCCTAGGAAGTTAGAAAATGTTGCCGATGTTCAAAATGCACTGCCCCCTTTCTCACACTCTTGCAGATATAGCCAAGCTGTCCGACTGTTTTCCCGATCAATACTTGCCGTTACCTCAGCCTGGAGAACTTTCCACCAAAGGAAGGAACTGAAAAATGGTTTAAGATCCAACCATGGGTAACTAGCGCAACCAGGTTAATTTCTGATCGACCAACCGAGGTGTGAGTATTGGTAATTGGGAACGCTCGCAGGCATGACACGCGAGAAGGGAAAGGGGGGAAGGGCAGAAAGAGCTAAGCACGTAGATAAATAGGATAGTAACGATATGTAGAAAATATAAAAACAGATCTTGTAGACTAACACTTGTTTCCTGTCTTGTCGTGAATGTCTCGTACATGCGTAATATATGTGCTGTCTTCCCTGTCTGAGTTTGTGTGTATGTAACGTACGAATTTATGTCTCCCCTCTGTCTGTATCCATAGGTCACCTGACCTTTGCCGTTCTGTGTTGTGAGCGCACTAAATGACCTATTTTCGTACACGTCTCTCTCTCTCTCCCTATCTCTCTCTCTCTCTCCGCTCCTTTTTATCTCTTTCTCTATCTCTCTCTGACTCTCCTTACATGTCATACGTGTACCAAATGGCTCGTTTAGATTGCGGACGACTCTCGCTCTCTATGAGAGTCTCCCTATTTGTTTCTCCCTCATTTGGTAAAATTGTGCCCCACCGGCACCAGCCTGATTTGATACATATTTGAACGCAAAGGTGTTCAGCGAAATTGACCGAAACTAAAATGAACATCTCTCGCCATGTTACTGCCTCTCCTTTCTGTAAAATGAATGAACTTGAATTGGCCGAGATAGAAAGGACAGGTAAGACGACTAAAGTCCCCCAAATCTGGCCATTTATAGGGGAACTGTATGTCAATGGCATCCTATGTCTGTTCTTCAGAAACGAGCGCCAACGTCTAGACTGACACCCAATACCCAGATTGTCCCACCCCCTTTGCACCCAAGCGCAAGCGCCCGAAGCATCCCTGCCCCATTTTTGATAGAACAACTTCTGCTGTCCCGGGTATAAACATAATGACCATGAGTAGCTGTTGACCCTTGAGGAAATGTTGTTTTGCCCGACTCTCGATGATAGCACCCCCGCCCTGTCTGAAAATATGATTGTTCCTGAAAGGAAATGCTCTGTAATATTGAATATGATGTGACGCACAGTTGATGGAAATGTCATTTATCCTCATGTGAGTTATAAATAGGACAATGAATAAACCTGCCATAAACTCAGTAGGAATGCTGATACATGCACTACTTGGTAATAGACCTCTGACTGTGACCGATGAGCATAAGAACTCAAATGCGGAGGATTGAGGGAGGAATTCATATGCGTAGATGTCTTCTTCTGCCATTTCTCTAAAACGTTGTCTTGTACCCATTCAAAGATTCACGATCACCGGAGGAGATGGGTCAGAGGTGACGTTCAGCCTGACTGCAGACCTTGGGACACGTATGACATCGACCAGAAGTGGAGCTGCAGAGCGACAAGGCACGGGACGAGACCGCAATTTCAACGTGGAAAATGAAAAATGACGGGCCGCCTCGAAGCCCTCCGACTGCTAACCCACGTGTGCCTGGAGTCTCCGTCTGCCTTCTTTGGGCCCGATTGATGGGCCTGCCTGCTTGTTATCCTTTGCTCCCATGGTCCCTTTTGTGTGTCCCAGGAACTCTGACCCAACTCCGCTCGCTCTTTCTCCTATCGACTATTTGAACCACATCCACCCACCTTCCCACGTGACTTTCTGCCAAAGGAAAAAGCTGCAATTATATGGGAAGAGGGTGTTGCCACAGAACTATAGGTGCCGAGCATAAGGCGCCGCCAACGGACTGTTTAGGGAACAGGACTGTGGTCTAACAGCAGAGGACTGACCGCACCCTGCAACGCGTAAGGATCGAACCGAGCTGGACCTATAGCTCCACCGCCAGTGCTCAACAGTGCCAATGAAAGTACCCGGATTAGAGCCTACCAGTGATGGCTCGCTGATAAAAGACACTGTGACGAAGAGATCTTGTGTATTGAACTGAATTTCGCTCTCAACTATCTGGTCAAAACTGTTCATTGGTCACATTTTTTTTTTAAGTCAGAAAGATTTATGCGATGTAGTGCGTTTAATTGCCAGGAACACAACGAAGAAGTAATTTCCTATGTACTGTATTCTTCCCATCACCTTGACTGTCTATGATTGTACGTCACATGTTAGTATCGACAAAGTGCTAATTCGTCAACGATGCTTGTCTACCTGTAATGCCATCAGCTGCGAAAATGATTGCTGCTATGTAAAAAGGGGCGACTGTGAAATCAGACGAAACCGATGTACATAGACAGCATTCATTTCCCTTCTTCTCCCACTCCTCTCCCTGTGGGCTCCATAGATACTGTAAATTATTGATCGTATCACCCTGTCAGTAAGAACCCGTACCCTTATGCATATGTACAGCCATTCCAGGCACCATGGCCTTCCTACCCACTGGAATCCCCAGCTTCCCTCCTGCGCGTATCTTGCACTCTCTCTCTCTCATGTATAGACCACGAAACCCTTTCCCTTTGCACGATCCTGATGTGAAAAGGTAACCCTCCTGCTCGACCCAGGCCTTCCTCATTTCCCTCTCGAAGAAGCATCCTTCGCCTCAGCTGACATAGCCCCCCCCCCCCAGTTGTATCTGACTGCCCCTGTTCTCTCATGTACAGGTCATAAGATCTCTCTCTCTCTCTCTCTCTCTGCACGACTCTGGCCCTGCATGCACCCTGACCCCCCCCTCCTTCTCCTCATATGAGCAAGTCATAAACCCTCTTCTTCCGCAAAGCCCTGTCCTTGAGAGTCTCGGCCGCGCCTGACCAGCACCCCCTTCCCTTCCATGAATACCCCTCTATTGACGAGCCCTCCCTCCGCGCTCGATTGTCCACGCAGGCATGAATACCACTCCTTTGATGACCCCTTCCCCCGAGTTCGGCTGACCACACATGTCCGAGGCCATCGCCTAAGCCAGGAGATACCATTTACTGCCCTTATTGTATGCCTAGCCACCCCACCCCCTGGGCCATGATCAGGCGCACACATCCTACGACACACTCAGCTGCACGATCGCCCTCCCCTCTTATCAGCAGGTCAAGGGTCCCCATTGTGAACGTATGTGGAGTAGGATCATCACGAGGATTATAGGAATGTTTTCCTTTTGCGACATACTGACCTGATTGTATCATCAAATGTTCTGCAATGTATAAAAGCAAGAGTCTCAAGCTCACTTGTTAGAGCACCTCCCGAAAGACACTGTGTTTCGTGTCCGAAATGACTGGCTCTCCTCATGAGAATTAAACTCTGTTCTTGATTCTTGATTCCTGCTTCCAGCGCCCGTCTCTTTATTTGGTAAATTATTCGGAATGGAAACTAAGAGGCGGTTTGCGCCAGCAGCCTGGGCATTGATAGAATTATGGGCTCACTTTCAACAAGGAGAGTCACGGCGAAGGGATGGTGGGGTACGACTACCACAGTCTGTGGGAGGCAGGGTCAGCTGGGAGGCGGGCGCGGGGTGGAGCTACGTCCTGGGAGTCACAACAAGCCACAAAATGGTTGCTACTGGGGGAAAACGAAACTCGGCGAGCCTGGGTGCAAACAAAGTACAATGGAGCACTATTGGTTCAAAGCGCAACTACAATGCACATCCTTACAGCGCAGCACAGAAATGCATACAGGGACAATGCACAAATAGCAGTTCAAATGTTACAGAGCGAACTATGCAGGCAGCGGTAGTATTGCGGGGGAGGACGCGCTGTGGAGTCAGCTGGAGGCGCTACGATACCGCAGGGTGGTTTTGAGGCGCTTCTGAGTCACCAATCTTTAGGAGTGTGGAGCGTGGAGGGGAGCGACCTCTTCCCAAGCAGGTCAGGAGCAAGCAACTGATTACATGTGCATCACTGCACACTGCACACTGGATCAACAGCCATCAACAGTTCTCAGCACAAAATAAACTTTTAAGGACTTTTGGCTGCATGCAACAGTAGCGATGTTCACAATGAAGAAATCCCATACAGCTGAAAACATCTCAGAAGACTTTGACAGCTATGTGTTTAAATGGCTGGGACCCAGAGGTCTCAGAATTGGATTTTGTGCCATGTATAATGGCAGTAATATAGTGAAGATTCTTGCAGATGGTGGAAATTTCAGGGTCCTGTGTATGGTACTGTCCCCTTTCATTTCTTTTTCAGAAGAGGATGTTTCACTATACACGATGTGGATTGGTGAGTAAGCGAAAGACCTGGAAGAAAAATGTCTGAAAGTTAGAGTCCTGGGCAGAAGTTCTGGTGTGCAGCCTTCAACCTCCAGAGAGGGCAGTGCTGCTGTCTCTCAGCAGTCAATACCAGAAACAAAAACAACAGAAGAATCAGACCCAACCTCTGCAATGGTTTGTTTTCAAGTGGTAGGGCTTAAGTCAAGTGAAGAGACGAAGGCAAAAGAGGTAGTGCAAGTGGCAGCACCAATGACCATTCAGAGGATGTTACAAGACTATCTGGATGACCCAAAAAAGGTCTACGTGGATCTAAACCCATTGGTCTATTAGTATGAGAAGATGAGCCAATGGACAGAGCTCATTAGGCTGGCAATAAAGTAACTGACTTGTCCGGTAGCCAGTGTGTCAGCTGAGCATGTGTTCAGTGCTGCACCATCAAATCAAACAAGGCAGCTAAAAAGCCCCCTGGTTTAATGATGCCCTTAAAGAATCCAAGAAGATCTGTCGCACCCTCGAGAAAGCCTGGCAAAAAAACCCAGCCACTGACAACCTGACCACCTTCAAGAACGCCACCCGCAAACACCACCAACTGATCCGATCTACCAAGAAATCAGCATTCAAGGATCGACTCGACAACAACGCCCACAACAGCAAAGAACTATTCAACATCGTCAAAGAGTTTACCAACCCCTCCGCTGGCACCAACGACATCACTCCATCCCAAGACCTCTGCAACTCTCTAGCCTCGTTCTTCCACAACAAAATCGCCGACATACATAACAGCTTTGGAGACCAGCCTACCTCACCTACCTCCGAACTAAAACCCCCCTCCAACAACCTTTACGCCTGGAACCCAATCACCACTGAAGACACCATCCGCCTGATGAACACAATTCACTCAGGATCGCCAACCAACCCGTGTCCCCACCACATTTTCAACAAAGCAGACTCCATTATCGCACCCCATCTCCGAGACGTCATCAACTGCTCCCTTAACTCCGCCACCTTCCCGGAAAGCTGGAAGCACGCCGAACTCAGCGCCCTCTTGAAGAAACCTACAGCGGACCCCACTGAACTTAAAAACTACCGCCCCATTTCGCTCCTCCCTTTCCCCGCCAAAGTCATTGAGAAAGCGGTCAACAGTCAACTAGCCGCCTTCCTCGAATCCATAAATCCCCCGACCCTTCACAGTCCGGCTGCCGAGCCAAACACAGCACCGAGACCGCCCTCATCGCAGCAACAGACGACATTCGAACTCTACTGGACAACGGAGAAACTGCTGCCCTCATCCTACTTGACCTCTCCGCAGCCTTCGACACGGTCTGTCATAGCACCCTCATACAACGCCTCAGCAACGTCAGAATACAAGGAAAACTTTAGACTGGATAATCTCGTTCCTCGCCGGAAGAACCCAGAGAGTCCGCCTCCCCCTTTTAGATCAGAGGCCACTGAAGTCATCTGCGGCGTACCCCAAGATCCTCACTCAGTCCCACCCTCTTCAACGTATACATGAGTCCCCTCGCATCCATCGCGCGCCAACACAACCTCAACATTATCTCCTACGCAGACGACACTCAGCTGATCCTATCCCTCACCAAAGACCCAAACACCGCCAAAACCAACCTACACGAAGGGATGAAAGAAGTAGCCGAGTGGATGAAGAACAGCCGTCTAAAACTTAACTCAGACAAAACGGAAGTCCTCATCTTAGGATCATCCCCCTCCACCTGGGACGACTCGTGGTGGCCACCGGCCCTGGGAACCGCACCCATACCAACAGACCACGCACGTAACCCGGGCTTCATCCTAGACTCCTCCCTCTCGATGACCAGACAAGTCAACGCCGTCTCATCATCATGCTTCAACATCCTACGAATGCTCAACAAAATCTTCCGTTGGATCCCCACCGAAACAAGAAAGACGGTCACCCATGCACTGGTCACAAGCTGACTAGACTACGGAAACACCCTTTACGCCGGAACCACAGCCAAACTATAGAAACAACTCCAACGCATCCAAAACGCCTCAGCCAGACTCATCCTAGACATCCCCGCCAAGCTCACATTTCCAATCACCTGAGAGACCTCCACTGGCTCCCCGTCAACAAGAGAATAACTTTCCGCCTCCTCACCCATGCACACCCGAATACCTCAACATGCGCCTGTCCTTCTACACCCCCACCCGCCAACTTCGATCGCCCAATCAAGCCCTCGCCGCAATTCCACGCATCCAAAGATCCACCGTGGGAGGAAGATCCTTCTCCTACTTAGCGGCCAAGACCTGGAATTCCCTCCCCACCCACCTCCGCCTCACACAGAACCACCTCTCCTTCAGGAAACAACTAAAAACTTGGATATTTGATAAGTAAAGCTCCCCCCCTCCCTCAAGTGCCTTGAGACCTTCTGGGTGAGTAGTGCGCTATACAAATTCAAACTTGACTTGACTTGACTTGACTACGAAATTTGAGAGAAATGATGACTAAGCTTGAACCAAGACCTAGACCAACTCAATTTGAGGCATTGACCGAGTGGGAAGATGAGATGCATGAATTGGAGCGAGAAAGGTTTGAGGAGTTCGGAGGACCTAGGAGTAGATTGCGAGGTTTATGGGGAACGACTCATGAGAGTAGAATGTGGAGATGGAGAAACGCTGATATGTGTGATGGAATGTATCCGGTAGGGACAGTTGATGAGATGGTAGGACGGAAGTGTACGGAAAAGAAAAATAATGTGTAACCAGAAAGGAAGAGTTATGGGGATTGTGAGACAGAGGATGAAGTGTTGGAGGAGATAATAAATAGAAGACCCCCTCCATATCAACCGAGTTCTGTGACAGTGACTCCAAATGCTCTGCCAATGTAGACCAGATTTACTGGTACACAAAGACGATTTTCTGAAATTAAAGACAGTACTGAGAGAGAGGAATTGAGATATGATTCTAATGCCCCATTAATGGAAACCAGACTTACTGGTACCCCAAGACAAAACTGTGAAATTAGAAGTAGAATGGATAGAGCAGAAAGGAGATTTGAAGGAAACCCAAGTATGTCCGAATATGTGTGGGCTACTAATGAATTGACTGAAAAGATACAGTACAGAAACTTACAAGAAATATAGAAGCTGTGACTGTCCCAGTAACAATAGGTCCTGTGATTCCGGTGTTCAAAAATCAGAAAATAAAAGAACCATCGTTAACTATCCCTTTGAATCAAAGTTTACAAAAAGTAAGAGAAAAGGTTTATCCAGGTTTATCTGAAGTTAGGCATACTAGTCAGATGACACCGCCTGATTTGACCTTTAATCAAAGTCTTCCATATAAGTTTCCAACGGGTGCGGAGTCAGATTCTGCAACACCAGAAAGAAGTATAGAGAAAATTGATTTATCACAAACTCCTGTAGGACCGACAGAAAAAGAATTAAGTGATTGGCTTAAAACATTAAAAGTAAAGGATCAAGAACATAAAGCGTTAGATGTGGTCAGATTGAAAATCGACATGGAAGAATTAATAATTGGAACAATTGGAACAGGTAGGTTGAAAGCATACCAAGAGGAATTGAGTGAAAAGGACATGAGTCATTTTGTGTATCGTTTTGTCTTTGGATTAAGACCAGAGATAGGGGATATGATCAAGCATAACTTGATGGGTTGGCAGTCATTTTCTGTCAAAGAAGTGTTGAGGCATACAAAATATTGCAGTGATGAGATTGAGGTTAAGCAAAGAAAGCTTAAAGAGAAAGAGCCATGTGGGCACAGGTGAAAGTGGCTGAACATCAAGTAGCTCAACTAGAGAACAAAAGTCATGAAGGAGGTCAGGTGAAAAATAAAGGAATGGGTAATTTGGAAGAGGCAAAGAAAAAGTTTCCATGTCACAATTGCGGCAGGTTAGGGCATTGGAAGAATGAGTGTAAGATGCCACCAAGAGTTAATTCCGAAAATACATTATTGACTCCACAGGTGCAGAATGGGGTAATTCAGAAGTCATCGCCACAGCAACAGGTAGTTACCCTACAGAGTCAGGTGCCACAACTACCACTTCCACAAAGTGTAAATCTACAGAAATACAGTGCAGAGACAGGATTCTTCGGAGGAGAACAGGTAACAAGATCACCTAGAGTGAATTTGAGTCCACAGTATTGGCTGAAGGAAGATGGGAATGAGTCCGATGAGAGCTACTGACGGTGCCTAGGAGAGGGAGAAGAGTGCGTACTTGGCGCAACTCTAGAGGTAGATCAATCTGGTCCTTTCGTGAATGGAAAGGTGAAGGATGTAAATGTGACTTTCCTAGAGGACACAGGTGCTACCTGTTCTACTGTTAGATCAGTAGAAGTTCAAAATCTTCCTCTCTCAAGAGACAGCATCCAAGTAGTAGGCATAGCCAATAGACAGATTAAAACATCGCTGACAGAACCAGTTGAAGTGGAAATTGGAAATTTCAAAGATATGTATCGATTTCTAGTGTGTGACAGGAGACCTGTTACCCTTCTTGGAAGGGACATACTGTGCAAAATGAACTGTGCCATTTACTGTTCACAAGATGGCATTGAACTCCAAACTCCAGATGAAGATAGATTGTATAAAACGACTATGTCACTGATAGACTCAGAACAAAATAGCATGTTTCCTGTATTTGACAAAGAAAAGATACCTGGTGATTTAAAAGAGACAGTCAAGGAACAGGTGTGGGATTCACAGGAGAGGATATTGGAATAATGAAAGGTGTGGATCCTGTGAAAGTTTCTGTAAAAGAAGGAGTGAGCTATCCAAATATTCCTCAATATTAATTGACAGCATAAATAATTGAAGGAATAACTCCAGTGATAAACAAAATGATTGAACAGGGAATTTTAAGAGAAATAATAAGCAGTCCATATAATTCACCTATAATGGGATCAAAAAAGCCTGATGGAACATTTAGGATAGTGCAGGATTTACGAAGAGTTAATAAAATCGTTGTCCCATGTTGTCCTGTTGTGCCAAATCCAGCAGTGTTCCTGTACCAAATTCCGCATGATGCAGAATGGTATACAGTCGTTGACCTATGTAATGCGTTCTTCACAGTTCCATTACACCCAGATAGCCATCCAATATTTGTTTTCTGGTTTGGAGACCGTATTTTGGCATGGTGCCGAATTCCTCAGGGGTATACTGAGAGTCCCTCCATCTTTAATCAGCTGTTAAAGAAGTCATTGGATAGTTTGAACATGCCTGGAAATTCAGTATTGGTTCAATATATTGATGACCTGTTGGTAGCATCAAGAACCAAGGATGCATGTGTTTCAGATACCATTGCATTACTAAAACATTTGGCAGAAAGAGGACATAAGGTGTCACCATCAAAGTTACAGTTTTGTCAGAAAGAAGTACAGTATCAAGGTCACAAGATTGCCTAAGGAGTCAGACACGTTACCATAGAAAGAATCAGAATGATACAGGGAATAAAACCTCCTAAAACTCAGAAACAGGTGAGAATGTTCCTCGGAATGGTGGGTTACTGTCGACAATGGATCAGTGGATTTTCCCTGATAGCAAAGCCATTGCAGAGACTGACAAGAGCAGATGTAAAAGACCACATAGTGCTAAACAAGACAGAAATGGGTGCTTTTGAACGACTAAAAACCAGTCTGTGTGAAGCACCAGCATTGGGTATGCCTGATTATGAGAAAGAGTTTGAACTGTATTGCAGTGAACGAGAGGGATGTGCATTATCAGTTCTAATTCAGAGACATGGGAAATTGAGAAAGCCAATTGCATATTTCTTAGCTGTATTGGATCCAGTTGCCAAAGCATTGCCAGGGTGTTTGAAAGCAGTAGCTTCTACAAGTGTGAGTTTGGAACAAAGTGAAGGTATAGTGATGGGATACCTGTTGAAGGTATATGTACCTCATTCAGTGGAAATTCTTCTCACTAGACCAAAACACAGTTCCTTACCAACAACAGGATGACGAAGTATAAAAAAGTAATTCTGGGTGCAGATAATGTGACAATAGCGTGATGTGTAAATGTAAATCCATCTATATTGTTACCTGATGCCATGGATGTGGAGGTGAGAAATGAAGTTTATCATGTGTCTGGATGTTCTTGAGTATTGTACCAAACCAAGGCATGACATTAAGGATGAGCCATTGCCTGAATCTGATTATGTAATGTTTGTAGATGGGTTATGCCTGAGAACAGATGAGGATGCTCTGAGTGCTGCATATGCTGAATGTACAGTGGTGGATGTTCTGGGAGCATCTTGTCTGAAAGGAATTCGTTCTGCTCAAATAGCAGAGTTTATTGCTTTGATTTGAGCATGTGAACTGGGAAAAGTAATAAGAGTCACCATAGTGACTGGCAGTCAGTATGATTTTGGGGTTGTCTATGATTAGGGTCAACTGTGGTCTCAAAGAGGTTATTTAACTTCTGCAGGATCCCCCATCAGAAATGCTGAGTTTGTGAAAATGCTGATTGATGCAATTCAGTTACCTAAGAAAGTTGCTGTTTTAAAATGTGCAGCTCACAAGAAAGGAGATGATTACGTCACCAGAGGCAACCGCTTTGTTGACTCTATTGCTAAGTACTGTGCTAAAAATCTTGCATCTATAAATAGGGACAGAAAAGCTGAACATGTTTCAAGTCCTTTAATGCTAACCACAGTAGTTGAGACTTGGCAGGAGGTAAAACAGATGCAGCAAGAAGCAATTGAGGAAGAAAAGGGCATTTGGTTGAAATCAGGATGTAGACAAAGAGAAGACATTTGGGTTTATAAAGATGAAAGACCAGTAATGCCTGATAGCA
The DNA here is from genome assembly GCF_964263255.1 of Lissotriton vulgaris. Taxonomy (NCBI): domain Eukaryota; kingdom Metazoa; phylum Chordata; class Amphibia; order Caudata; family Salamandridae; genus Lissotriton; species Lissotriton vulgaris. The sequence continues at coordinate 1,902,557,652 of NC_141693.1, forward strand.
TGATCTATAATATGGCCCGAATGTACAATGGTCAAGACCATATTGGGAGGGATGCAATGACCAGGATGTTTAGATAGACATGGTACAATCCCAAGTTCAGGATGATCGCTGAGAGCCTTTGTCAGCGATGTCTTGTTTGGCAACAGATGAACCCAAGAAGAAAAACAGTTGTGAGTTTGGGAACCATAGGACGGGAGGGAGGTCCATTTACACGAATGAAATTAGACTTTGTCGAATTGCCACCCTGTAATCGGCTTAGATATGTAATTATTATGATTAGTTGTCTATTTTCCTGGTTGGTGGAGGCCTTCCCTACCAGACGGAATGATGGAGTGACTGTTGCAAAACTATTGTTAAGAGAAATCATTCCGGGCTTTAGTTTCCCAGTAACAATTGAGACTGACCGTGGGACTCATTTTCATAATGAGTTAATGCAGATGATTTGTGAAGCACTGGAACGTTCGTCAGAAATTACATTGTGCTTACAGACCAGAGGCTTCTAGGGTAGTTGAGCAAGTAAACGGAACCATAAAGAACGGAATTGCAAAAATGTGTTTGGCCACTGGACTGAAATGGCCTGATGCTTTGCCATTTGTTCTGATGACCCTAAGGAGCATACCTGATAAAAAGACAGGATAGAGTCCAAAATGAGATTCTGATAGGAAGAGTGATGAGACAAGCATTTGTGCCAGTTGATAAACTATTGACTATTAATGATGATATTATACTGGATTACTACAAAAACCTGTCTGAGGTGGTAACTTCTGTGTTCCATCAGGTGAAAACTGAGGCAAACTCGAAAGAGAAACATCCAGCTCATGATCTAGTCCCTGGAGATTGGGGTCGGATAAAAGTACACAGGAGAAGAAACTGCCTAGTTCCTTGTTGGCAGAAGCCCAGAAATGTCATTCTGGTTAGCATGACTGCAGTTAAGTGCGCTGGTGTAAAGAGATGGGTGCATGCCAGCCACACCATCCATGTGCCTGAGCCTGAAAATCCACAGGACGAAGCAGAAAGCACAACTGACTCAGATTCCGAAGGTGAACCAGATAAAAATCCAGATACCGAAGCTCGACCTGTTCGTCGACATCAGGAAATATCAGTTTCAAGCTCTGCGTCTGAAGGAGAAAGTGAATTCATTAAAATTCCAAATTGTGAAGATCGACCTGAAAGTCGAAATTTGGTAAGGTCTGATATCAGTGTGGACACTGAGCAAAGTGAAGACAAAACTGGTAGTCAGATAAGTACTGAAGGACAGTCTGAAAGCTCTGAAAGCAGGAACAGAAATCTTGAAACTGGTGAAAAGGAAATAACTCACGATAAGGATGAGTTTCCAAGTACCAGCTATGGAGAGGTTCCTAACAGAGTGAAAGAACAGACCAAAGAGAAAACAGATTCAGTGAAGAAAACAGATTCAGTGAAGAAAACAGACATTATAAAGTTCACCATAAAGGGAACTGATGAGAAATCTGAAACTGAGTCTGATGACAGTGAGGATGAAACTCAATTGAGGAGAAGCTCAAGAAAGAGAGCTTGGAGAGTGGAATGTAGCACTGTCGAACCTGAAACCAAGAAACCACGTAAAGGAGATAATTGGCCTAAGGAAAATGATGGACTGAGATTCAAACTGGTTAACAAAGCTAAAAATCCAAGAAGATCAAGAAAATGAAATAACTAATCAAAAGGAGTTGTTGGTTGAAAAGATAAAGATTGTTCAAAGGCCAAAAAGAGTAAGAAGGCCAAATCAAAAATACAAGTCACCCGAATGGTCATATATCGCTTTGCCTCCTATAAGGGAAGTAAATAGCAGTCAAGAACATTTTAATTATCAAAGCGGAGAAAAAGAAAGTGAGTGAACTGAAACTCAGGAGAGAGAAAAATGAGTACCTAAACTGGGATACCAAAGAGAGAGAAAGGTGAAGGAACAAGATTGTTGATTTTATTGATGATAAGGACACTTTAGGTGCAAAAAGATTTGAAAGAGACAATATAAAGACATAAAAGATTGTGAAAAACGCAGTGTAAAAAATAAAAAAATGCCTACTGATGATGTAACAAGATCGAAACGTACTATTCTTAGAAAATGGTGTAGAATGTGGTTAATATGTACAGGGTTATTGATGTTGGTATGGTTGATATTAGCTATTGTAATTCCTTTTAGGCCAAATTTTGAAAAAGCAAAGGCAAATGAGAGTATGAGAGAAAAGGCCTATGAGTCAAAGAGTGAAATAATACATATGTATAAACCTGAAGTACATTAAGATAATTCAATAAGCGACTATTCCAAGAATACATTTTCAAAGTTATTATCTGAATATGTGAGAACTATGGACACCAGTGACTGTTATGTCTATGTGAAATTACCAGCCTCTGTATCAGAGGGTGTGACATACAACCACCTTCCATTAACATAAGGGGTTACATGTAGTGTGTTAACTAGTTTGTTTTTATAAAACATGTACATTAGAGTATTACTATTCAAATTATGATGATGTTTTTGCAAAATTGAAAATTGTGACTGAATTGAATCAAATCAAACCTACAAAGGTTTTTGGAGAATATGTTTGGGAAACACAAGAACTGACCTATGACTATGCGTTCAAACATAATTTGACTTGTAAAATGAGAAATGAGGTGAAAGCCTTTTTGGACATGGTAGAGGAACGGCGAAAAATCAATATAAGAGAAAGGAAAAAGCAAAGAAATCTAAATTTACAATGTGGACATTTGAGGATGATAATATAGAGGGACAAAATGTGAATATGGCTATAAATATAGATACACCACTATTAGGGAAACTATGTATACAAAGAGACAACACTGTGTATGATAATTATTTTGTGGGGACGAGTCAATGGGAAGATACATATATTATAAAAGGGGGTTGGGATTTAAAGGAGATGATGATCCAGTTTTCCCTGGCATATACTTTTTATGTGGGAACAAAGCTTATTACAGATTGCCTGAGCATTGGTATGGGTCCTGCTAAGTAGGCCTGGTCTTTCTTAAAATGTTCCATTCAGATAGAGGAACTAATGGAATTCACGAAGCAGGTAAACCTTTAAATCGTAGAAGAAGGGAAAGTATAATAGAAATAATAGGTGATCTTTTTTTAAACCGTATTACCAGCAGTGGGTATATCTTTTAATGCAAACAGAATTCGGAAGTTGTCAACGATAGTAGATCGTTTATCAACAGATACTGCAGGGGGATTTTTAATGGTAAATACAGAAATGTTGGCTAAGAGAGCTATGATGATGCAAAATCGACTTGCTCTTGATATAATTTTGGCAAAAGAGGGAGAAGTCAGCGGAATTCTGAAGGTACAGCACTGTTGTACCTATATTCCTGATAAAATTCAACACATTGAAAGATATATTACACACCTTACAGAATTGCATAAAGAAATTATACCACTGGAGGTTGATGGTGTTCTTGAGAAACTTGGTAGACGTTTTTCAGCTTTTAAGAAATGGTTTTATGAAATAGGTAGATCAATAATAGGGAATGTATTAATTCCAGTAACCCTAATAATAGTGATATTTTTTGTCTTAAGATTAGGTTGTAAATTTAGAAAAATAAGAAATCTTAAAAAGTCTATAAAAAAGGAATTTGTAGAAAGACAAGAAAGAGAACGTGAAAAGGGGGACATTGAAATGGAAGAGTTTAAAGAGAAACTTTATAAAGACAGAAAAAAATAGAAGATACCAGAGTATAACCCATACTAATTGCAAAAGAATTTGAAACATGTTTTGAAAATTTTATAAAAATTATGAGTGTTATTTGGTGATGAATCACCAAAGGGGGAGTTGATGGAGCGAGGGTGAAAACAAAATTTTTTGTATACCCCTCGTGAAGTTGCCTTCCCATAACTGTAATATGTATTAATTGTGTGGTTTAAAATGTAACCAACGTAGAATGTAAAGCACACACACAAATACACGTGGGAAACTAATATGCTTGTGTTACAACCCGTAATCCATTAATTATGTGAAACCGTCTTCCTAATATAGTGCCGAAATGCTATAATGTAATGAAAGACTATGCATGAATGCTTCCTAAATGTATAATTGTGGCAGAAATGATGGAGAATGGTGAGAAAACAATGCATAATTGTGGCTCAAGAGCTAGGTAACCACTAACAGGGTGAATATAGAATGGGGGGAGGTAAACAGAAGGGTTTTACTTAAAAATCTAACGTTTAGTTGTGTTTGTTACTATAATAGTTCCTGTTATGGCCCATGCGGCCTAGTTTAACATGGAGGGGTTGCGGGACTCCAATTGAGTGTCCTTCCATGCATTAGCGACTGTGCTCGAGAGATGTGCAAGCAGTCTGTGCCTGTGCGGCTGATGTCAAGGTCAGCGTGGCCTGAAGAGCAGAAGGGTGCCAAGGTAAGGATGTCCGTGTCATGAGCCTGGGAAATTATATGAAAGAGACAAGTTAAAGGACAAGGGTGAAGGAGTGTAATAATGAACAATCAGAAGTGAACCTTATTGTGTATGGAGCCATGACTAGGCGGAACTATGGACAATGAGGAGATGAGGTTATCCTCATCCACCCCTTGAACGGACCAATGAGAATTGAATGTAGACCCTAAAAGTTTCAAATTTGAGATAGATAGGAAAAAGGGTATAAAAGAGGTTGTTTGGATGAGAGAGGAGGAGAGCGTGCTTTTGAATTATTTTTCGCACCACGACATGCTGTCGGACTGATTGATTTTTCCTAAGTGCAAAGACATTTACATTTTCTTGACTTTAACTTTTGATGGGGACGGAGTCCTGATGGGAGGTGAACATCGAGAAAGAATAGAGAGGCTGTTTTTGGGAACTCGTCTGCTTTAAACCTGATTCTCATTGCCGAGAAAATTGGTAATATGTCTTTGACTTATTTTTCTGAACTGTTCTGCTAATAAATGTAAACTGTTTAACTTTTAACTTCTTTTTATTTAGGTGAATTTATAAAAATGTTTAATGGAACTTAAAAGGTTAAATAAATAAGGTCATGCTAGGAGATAAAATCTTTAAATAAAAATTGAATAAATGGAGAATTAAGCTGGTCTTGTCCATTGGTTAACTTTTACTACTGATCCATTGACCAAAACAGTGGGGTATCTTGATGTTTTCTTGAGAATTAAACCATGGTAAAATCTAATAAACTGCAGATGTATATAATGTACAGAATTTAGATTAAATAGATGAAGTAGGAAACTCCGCTTTTCCAGCAACTTATCCTCTGATTTTTCACTGATCTTGGGAGCAGGGTGATTTGTGTGAATGAGTGACTCGCAGTGTTATGGGCACCACCGATGAGTAAGTGGGATAGCTCCTAAGATATATAGTGATGGCTTGGAGGTTTGGTTTGGAGCAATGCTGGATCAGTGTGCTTCAGGCATAAATCATTAGCAACACATTAGGGCTCATCATCTGGGCTCTGGCCTCCCTCTGTACCCTCAGCATACGTACTATATGCCCTAGGCCCAAACCACAGTCCTGGGGCGTAAACACAATCAATAGAGCCCACCTCGCTGTGAACCACAGACCTTTCCCTTGAGGCAACTACTGACTGTCTGGGTCTGTTGGAGCCCTTCCTCCCTGGGGCTCTAATCATCAAAATTGCACAACCGCCTCTCATAACCCCCACTCACCAGGCTCACTGGCAGAATCGGTTCTTCGCTGGTGTGGCCGCTGGCAGACTCACCGGCCCGTCGAGGACTCTTCTCCCTGCTCCTTTGGCCACATGCGGGCTCTCTCTGGTCCTGGGAGCCCCGCCTTCACAGCTAGTCTTACCAGCGGCTACACACGAGGCGGGGTAGGCTCCTGCCTCGGCCCTGACTCCTGAGTTCACCTGGGTCCCCCTCCTGGGACCTGGGACTTAAATAGGGAGTTTGCAAGGCCCCTTGATGCAGGGTAGGCTCCTGCCGGCAGGTCGGCTCCTTCTGGGTTCCAGACGGCGGGGTGGGCTCCCACCTGATGGTCGAGGGGCTGGCGTGTTCCTCACCAGCGCGGGACTTCCACTGCTGACGGGAGCCCCGCTCAGCCATGTTACTCCTTCCAGCCTCAGCCCCGCCCACGCCAGGCAGCCTGCAGGCCTGCCAGGTCACCGCCGGAAGAGCGGCGGCCTCAGTTAATACCTGGGCCGCGGCTGTCATTCTGGGCAATTTTGAAGCACGGGTGGGCTCCCGCTTCCATGGGCAATAGACCCGTGGGGTGGGCACCCGCTGGGCTTCTAATTAGCCTGGAATGTGGGTTAGGCACCCGCTGTGAAATATAAAGTGTAGAACTGGGCGGGCACCCGCAATGGTTAAATCAGCCCCAAAAAAATGGCACACACACGGGGTGGGCTCCCGCCTACCGTGAACAAGCACCGTGCAGCGCAAACGCGTGGTGGGCACCCGCGAAGGCGGCAGACGGCGGGGTAGGCTCCCGCTTGGAGTAAATAAGCAAAATACAGAAAAATAACGCGGGATGCGCATCCGCTCCTCTTCTCCTGGCACTTTGAGAATAGCGCTTACGATGTGCTAGGTCCCACCAGCTTCAGGGACAGCATGTAGCATACATCTTCTGGTAATCAAGCAAATAGTCCCACAAGGCGCTATAGTACAGGCAGAGCAGCACAGGCACTTCAACTATGACGATCACCAGGCGATAGGTGGCTTACAGTTCCAGGGTCCCACATGAGAGGTTAGCGCCCACGCTCCTCACCTCCTTGGAGGGCAGGCCCATGACTGATGGCGCTCCCAAGGTGCTAGGGCAGGAGAGCAGGTAGGCAATGCTGGGCAAGTTCAGCAGGCAGGGGGCACTCATCAAGACAGGACAGCAGTTCCAGGGAATGGTCATCCCCCATCCAGTGGCACTCTTCCTGGCACTGCAATCTTCCCTCCAGCAAAGGTCTCTCACTAGCCCAGTGGACAGCAGAGGGGTACAGTTGAGCACAGGGGCCAGCTCAAAGGCCCATGGGGCGGTACTTCCTGGCAAAGGGCCCCCTCTCCACCAAGTCCACGCACAGTCTGTGCACATGGCGGCACAGCCCCCTATATATATGCCCCTCACCCCACCTACCAGAAAAGGCTAGAACCTTCTAGAAGGCTCCTGGCAGTCCCAGCCCCAACTGTCACTGTGGGGGAGGTGTTGGGCACTTTGTCACTTCAAACACTACACCGCCAACCCTCCTCAGACAGGCAGGCACAAAGCACACCAGCAATGGCGTCCATTTTAAAAGTGACATTACTGCAATGGAGAAAATAAAGGTGTGTACACTAATGCACAGCATTTAATATTTTTCTCTCCCACCACACATGGCATATACATTTCCTACCATGGGCGAGATGTACCCTAAAAGGGGGTGGAGGGTTGGTTCCTAACATAAGCCTATGTAGGGCAGAAAGCACACACACTTGGCACTGCTAATCAGCACCAAAGTGTCCAAAGTCCTACAACCACTCATTCCACAACAGCAAAAAGGCTAGGGGGAAGGCAAAAAAGTTCGGAATGATCCTGCAAGCAGGGCCAAGTCCAACATAGTCCTTGTCCATATACACTACTTTCAAAGTGTTGATTGATTGTACATGGCGTTAATATATATGAGCCATGTGTACTACATAAGTACTTGCATAACTATGAAGTCCACAGCATGAACTCTTTATCAGCACCCATCTCTTTAACTGACTATTCATTTTCCTTGACACTTCATCTCTTTTGTGATCAAATTAGTTCTTTTATAAATAACATAGCCACAACAGCACAATATAAAATTGATCACAAATCTGCCAAACTTCAAATAACCTAAGTTTGAAACGTGAAGCAAGCACACTCCCACCTCAGCATACTGCCACTAAGCTGGCTGACTCTCAGCTAAAAACAGAGAAATTACATTCCACTCCTGCATATATTTAAAGGAGAAATATGTGGTGCCTCCAACTACCTGGATTTATTTAACATTTGTAAGTAGCGCATGGACACCACAAGGTTTAGATGCACTTTACTTTTTAACAGCACGCTAAGGACTTACAAATGAAATGGAAACAATTAGATGTTCCTATAAAATTTCCAAGTGCAAATGGCAAATTGCAAATATTAAGAACATTAATAGTGCTCTTGTTCTTTTTCTGAGCACTTAGTATAGCACAGGCACGTTATAATTATTTTTAACATGGTATAGTATGTCACTATGTTTTTCTTTCCACAGGTGACAAAAACAATCCTGTAGATTCTTCATAAAAGAGACCACAGGTGATTGTAGATTGCATCGTTCTACTTACCTAGTTTAATCTTATTTGATTTGAACTCATAATTTTGCAGTAGCATCACTATCTAGGTCCTGAGGAAGGCCACAATCAAAGTTTGATCACTATGGCTAAAACTTGTAGACGCTCTATTTAGACCAGGGTGCTCGACCACTGTTTCATTCCGTGTTTGCACTGTTTTTAACAATTGACACCAAGAGTTAACTATAAAAATTTCTTTTTTCACTTGGATGCCAATTTTAACATCACTTCACAACATCAATATCTTCTACACTGCAAACACCCACCTTTAAAACAATTTCATTCTTCACAGTGAGGGGGTTGCAGCCCTTGGTTGCACTAGGTTTTGCAACTAGGAGGAGATCCCAGATGATGAAGCATGCCACCTCGGTGGGTGATGGGATTCCATCCTCTTAAATAGGACTCCCTCCATGTTATTATAGGATTACTTGCTTGCAACCTCTCCCTTTGGAGAGTGTGTTAGACCCGCAGATTTTTATGTTTGTTATGAATTGTATTGGGGATTTTGTCCAGCAGGTCTCTAAAACTTTCTTTGAGACCCTTAACCCACCTTGTGTTTTGCATAAAACATAGTGCTGCCAACTCTCCGAGAGGTATGCCCAGCTTACTCGATCAAAGGCCTTCACAGCATCTATTGTAGCCACTGCCAAAGGGACCGAATAAGTAGTGAATAGATCGAGTGAGCCAATTAGCTGGTGGGTGAGCTCATGAATTTGGCCTTTAAGGACAAAGCCCTTCTGATCAGGGAGAAATAACTCAGAGACTAGTTTGGCAAATCTACTGGCCAAAATGCTAGAAAAAGTGTAAAATTTGCATTTAGTAACAAAATGAGCCAATGAGAGTCCTCGTTTTTGGGATCCTTGGCAGGTTTTAAAATTAACACTAAAGTGGCTTCCCTCCAAAAAGTCTGGGATCCAGGCATTCTCCAAATAGATAGAGTTAAACAATTTCTCGCAGATAGGTATGACCACTTCCTTCAATAGCTGATAAAGCTCTGAGGGTATAGCATCCGGGCCTGATGCCTTCCTATTTTTAGAATGCTTCATGTGCTCCCAGATTTCCTGCTCAGTAATCTGAACCTCAAGGGAATATTTTCCCAACTCCGTAAGTAGTATATGTACTATCATTGGGTTATACTCTATGACTTATTTTCTAGAATTACTGTTTCATCAATTTATCTAGCTTAGAAATATTTCTAGTCAAAGGGCTTTTTGTTTCCTGTTGCCATGGTGTAAAAATTACACATTCAAAGGTTAGACCTCTAGGGAATTTTGTCCAGAGCGGTTGCATGTACTGTGCTGGAATAAAATATATACAACGCTTTCCTGGAGTGAATTCTGGAGAGAATACTACAATTTTGGTGATGATTGGCGATGATTGAAGACTTATTTGCTACAAGATCCAGCACAGGGGTGATTTGTTTTCAAGGGTAAAACACCTTTTGGAACCTGTTTTTACTATTTTAACCTGCCTGGATTTGTGCCTATGGACTGCCACTGTACTGTCTCTGTACACTACGTGAAGAACTCGGAACTTGGATCTACCAAAATTGGTAATTATAATTTTCTTACTTGCCCTGCAGTGTCCTGTTCATGGAGAGCGGTTTATACATTTTTTTCAAATTCTTACTGCGTGAAGCTTTTACGAGCCACTGTGCATGCTCTCCTCTTGTTGAGACGAAGCTTTCACATGCCACTGTGCACGTTCTTCTCTTGTTGAGGCGTCAAAACGTTATACGTTCTGAAATGCGCATCACACCTTGAGTGACTCACACAGAGGGCTTGCTCTACGCAGGCACATTTATTTCTCTTCCTGCTGTTGACACTGCCAGCTTCTCAGAAGAGCATCTGAAATTGATTTATGGCAGTCACCCGCGTAACTGTTGAAATCATTACGGAAAGTGAAGATTTTTACTAGAAAAAATACCAAGTAAGCGCTATTATTGTGGAAAAAGCACTCATTTTTGGGCAATAGAAAATGTATACATTTATAAAAAAGGAATTGTATTATTCACTGTGGCAGACATTAGTTTTGGCACCATTTACTTGCACATTTCTCCTCAAGCTAGGAGACTATAGTTGTATACAATATTGTGGCACCGATTTGTTTTGGCACTATATTTTCCCAGTTTTTGTAAGGAATACATTGGAATATATATTTTAGAAAACTGTAAAGAACAATATTTTATATTTAGCATATTTTCTCTTCGGCATTGTGATATTTTTTTTGTCCCCATATAATTTGACCCTCCTTCTAAATTTTTTCAAACGAAGGAAGAACCTCCCATACCTTGGACTAAGTGGAAGGAAGACTTTTTGACTTACCTCAAAGCTATTGACGATAAAAGACTGTCTGCTGAAAGAAAAAAAAAATAATCTTACATTGTTAAGGTTTGTAAGGTCAAATTGATTTTAGAACCCTTCCGTAAAACTGATGGTAGTGGTAACAGGAATGTATTTGAGGATGCTATGGCTCGCATACAAATCAAATTCAAACCTTCTTCTAGTGTTGCTTCGAACAGTTTAAAATTTTACAAAAGAGCTCAAGAGGATGGTGAGACATTTGATGACTTTCTCACAGCATTACACGCCCTATTTGGGAATTGCAGCTTTGGTCCCATCACTGATGAGATGATCAGAGATCAGATTATTGTCCATGTCAAAAGTAAAAAAATTCAAGAACGACTATGGATTATGGGTGATCCCAACTTGGGGGATTTCATCAGTACTGCCAAGGCTATGGAACAATCTGAGGAGGGCATACATTCCCTACATAAGGACAACAAAGGAGTACAGGATGATGTATGTGCTGTAAAATCTGAAGCTTCACGTAGTGAACAAAACGTGTTCAAGAAATTTGACAAGGAGTTTCATTGTTTTAGGTGTGAGAGGGTGAGTCATGGGGCTTCTTTTCCTAAGTGTCCTGCATTGTGTAAAGAAAGTAAAAAATGTGGACGTCGTGGGCTTTTTGGTGTTTTATGCAGGGACCACAAACATTCTGGTGTTGGGAATTGTGGCAGAGGTAAAGTTTCCTATATATATCAGGATGATGTGGATGACAGAGTAAATGGATGTAATGGTGGGATGTTGAAGTCTATTACGGATGTTGGAGATGAGGGAGACAGCCCCATTGTCTCAAACCACCAACCAGAGCTTATGGCTGATTCTGGTTCTCCCTGGACTATAATTACCAAAGATTTTTTCCTTGATTGCTTTAAAGGTATTCTGGGTCTCAAGGATTTTAAATAATCTGACATTGTTGCTAAGGCTTTTGATGGTTCAATGATTGACATGAAGGGGTATGACGAAGTTAATATAGAATTCAAGGGACTCATTGCTCATATTAAATTACATCTTGCAGTCAAGGTTATACATGATACATGCGACGATCTTCCAATATGTGAAGAAACACTGGGCCACCCAGAGAGAGGAGGCCCAGAAGCACAAATCACTGTATTAAATGGGGCAGGGACATCACCTCATCAAATGGTTATATGTGGGAGTACGGACACATGCTGCGGTGCCTCTCGATGACCTACTAGTTAAATGGGTGCAGGATGCAAGGCAGAGATAACAGACAGAGAATGGGCAGACATATTGGAACACCCTAAAAATTGACCAGGAACGAAAAGCTTAAATTTATACAATGCGTTATACAACATAGAGACTACCTTACACCACGCCGCCTTCAGCGGATGTAACCAAATACGCAACATCACTGCCCTGGATGCCAGTTGATGGAAGCAGATTTAGCTCACATGTTATGGGCATGTCCGCGCCTGAGAAGGTTCTGGGGAGAGGTCCGCCACCACGTAAAAACAGCCACACACCTATGTATTGAGGACTCAATTTTGGAGTGCCTGTTAGGTCTCCGGAAACGTCCAGCCTCCTTTAAAGTCCTGTTTTGTTTCCTCGACCTTGCAGTCATCCTGGCAAAAAGGTCCATAACTATGAGATGGAAGTCGGCAAAACCTCTTGCAACCTACACCTGGCACAGCAAAATGTTGCGCTGGGTTGGGGCTGAAAGTGCAGGCATACGCTGGTAGGAGGCCCGGGGATTGCAGAAGAATCAGATATCCATGGTGTGGGATGTAATGCTGAAAGCCTTCAAAGGCATAGCCCCTGATCACACATTTAGCACCCCAAACACACAGTAGATCATCCTGGCACACAAGACCACAGTGCACAGATGACTGGGCTAGGGTACACAATAGCCTGTAGTTTCATGCAAATGTCACAGGACGGAAACAATAATTCGATTCGGAAAAGATTGTTAGAACGTTAGTGCATCGGGTTGGGCGGTTAGTTAGTTTGCATCAGTTAGAAGTTTGCCTATATTTTGAATATCTGTACCACTTGGGTAATCCCAAGTAAATTTATACCAACCACCATTTGCTCAGATTAAATTAATGTTTCCTGTACACTGTAGACAGGAAATTGTACATCATCAAACAATATGAAAAATAATGTAAACACTGTTCAATTATAACCCTTTGTAACTGGAAAACCAATAAAGTGTGTTTAAAAAAAAGTATGTTGCAGTCAAGGGTGTGAATGTGCTGGGTTGGTGGGATCATTGGAGTTACGGGATTGTTCTCAACCCAAGGAGTTGTGATCCTGTGTTACTGGTGTCAGAAGGAGAAGATAAAGGCTGTGCTATTAATGAAGACAAAATAGGTGCTGCCAGTGCCATCGTAAATTTGTTGTCAAAAGTATTTTCTGGGAAACTAGGGAGACTCAATAATTTCAGCCATATGATAGAAGTGAAAAAGGGAGCTGTACCTGTCAAGCAGAAGCTTAGAGGTGTTCCTGTGTGTGTGATGGAAGATCTTAAAACATTATTATAAAGTCTTATTGATAATGACGTACTAGAACAAGTGGAGTACACGTTTTGGCATGGAAGGCTGATAAAAGTTTGAGGCTCTGTGTGGAGTTGAGGGCACTGAATGCCAATTTGGTGGTGGACTGCCACGCCTTACCAAACATAAATGAAGTTGTTTGCATTCAGGAAGGAGTCACAGTGTTTTCCACATTTGATTTGCGATTCGCTTATCACCAAATTGAATGACTGATGACTCTAAACGTTTCACTGCTTTTCTTACACCACAGGGGTTGTTTCAATATAAGAGAAGGCCTTTCGGTTTGGCCTCTGCGGCACCCGTTTTTCAGAGGGCAATGTATCATATCTATAAGGATTTAGATAGCTTTGTTAAATGCTTCCAGTATGATATTCTTGTATTTTCTCCAAACCATGAAGAGCATTTGGGACATGTGATGGAAGTTTGTAAACTCTTAGAGTTAAATGGTATAACTCTTAAAGAGAACAAGTACAAGATGTGTTTTGCAAATCTGTTGAATATCTAGATCATACCCTGTCTGGAGATGATGTAGGTCCTAAAAAATCCTTAGTAGAAGCCATTGTGAAAGCCCCAGCTTCAGATAACAAGGAACATTTTTTATCCTTTGCTGGGCTATGTGAATATTATAGCAAGTTCATCAAGGATTTTGCCACAAAAATGGAAGCTCTCAAAAAACTTACCAGACACAAATCTGAGTTTCATAGGATGCAGAAACAACAAGATACGCTCCAACAAATCAAAGATGAGATTGTAAAAGCCCCGACATTTAAACTGTTTTGTATGAACAAGTTATGCCTAGTAACGGTTGATGCTAGTCTATGTGGGTTGGGTGGTGTGTTATCTCAGAAGTGTTGTAAAGAAGAGTGATGCGTTGCCTTTGCCTCCAGGACTCTAAGTGATACTGAAAGAAGATACTCTGTCATTGAGCAACAACATTTGGTTTGCATGTGGGGTATTGTGCATTTTCGCCATGTCCTATGGGGAAGCAGGTTTGTTCTTAGGACAGACCACAAACCTCATGTGTCGATTCATTTGCCTGGTGGTGGATAAAATGCTACAGCCAGAATAAGTAGACTCATATCTAGATTACAGGAATATAATTTCAGTGGGGAGTAGATTCAAGATTCAAGATTCAAAAATACTTTATTCGGTTAAAAAGCAAGATAACCATGAAAGTAGCATGACAAATACAGTTTACAAGAGGTGAAGTACACTTATTTTAAAAACACAAAAGAAAAAGAAAGCATCAAAATTGTGGGGAGTATGTTCCAGGAAAGTACAATGTTACAGCTGACTGTCTCTCCCGCCTACTGTGTCCATGTGAAGAGAAGATAGAAATGAGTGAGAATGTTGAGATGATCACGTCTGTTAGTGATTATGTGTCAAAAGAATTTGCTGCCATTTTTGAAGAAGAGTGGAGAGAGTGTTGCTGCAGATAGCAAATGGAATTTACTTGAAGATTTTATCCTTAAAGGATGGCCCAAATGTAAAGAGGTTCCTGCTGAAGAGAAGCCTTTTCAGCAAGTATACAGTGATTTGGAAGTGGGGGGTGAATACATTTTCAAAGATGGAAAATGTGCACCTCCTGAGTCCATGCAAGATGAAATTCTTAGACTTGCACATGAGGGACATCCAAGTATGTATTCTATGAAAAGATTGGTGAGATCTAGTTTCTGGTGGCCCAGTATGAACAAGATGGTTGACAGGACTGTGAGAGAATGTACTGAGTGTGCTTACAGCTATAAGTTGTTGAAGCCTTTTCCCGCTCCATTGAAACCTGTGCCATGGCCAAAATGTCAGTGGCAAAAAGTAGCGTTCGATATCTCTTGCCAATTTTATTGTTTACCGCAAGAAGCTCGTTTGCTATGGTGATTATTGATTACCGCTCTAGGTGGCCAGAGGTTAAGTTTGTTGCTCCTGCCACTTCACAAACTATTGTTGAGTTTTTCAGGCCGATCTTTGCTCGAGAAGGGAGTCCTGAAGTCCTAATGACAGATAACGGTGTGCAATTAAAGTCATGTAAAATTAAATAATTTTTGCAAATGTGTGGCATTAAACATTGTACCACTGCTCTTTACGAACTGCTAAGTAATTGCTAGGTTGAAAGGTTCAATCGAGTCCTTAAGGATGGTGTAGAATTGGCCAGGAAATCAGGTAAAGAGTGGAAAATTGTTCTGAGGGAGAGGCTATGGATGTATCACATCACCCCTCATTCTGTCACTGGACTCAGCCCTTTCTGGCTGTTGAGTGGGAAAGAGCCTGCATCAAAACTCTGTCCATTGTGGATATAGATTTTTTTTTGATGCTATTAGTGTTGATATATAAAATATTTCTCTTAAAGTCCAAAAGAAACAGGAGAACATGAAAGACATGTATGATGCCAAATGGAAAGTGAGAGTACTTTGTGGTGGGAGATTGGGTAAGAATACGCAAACCTGGTTTTAGCACAAAAGGAACTTTTAAGTATGGTCCTGCCGTTAGAGTTGTGAATGTTAATATGAATAGTGTTGTGACCCAGGATTGGAGGGTGTGGAATGTAAAACAAGTTGTTAAGTGGCACGCTGCACTAAATTATGGAAACTGTAAAAACTTTGTTGAAGAACAGGATCTGAGCATTTTAAAACAATTTCCAAAATAAAACTGTTTGAAATGACTCTCATGGAAATATTCCAGGGTTAAAGCAAGTGGGAGAAGTGCAAAACCCCCCGTAGGGATGAAAGACTATATTTAATGCATTTTGTGTTAAGGGGAAGGATGTGTTATATTCTATGAGTTATTTTCTAGGTTTACTGTTTCTTTAATTTATCTAGCTTAGTATTATTTCTACTCAAAGGGCTTTTTGGGCACATGGTAAAACCAGAAAGAGGAGGCTTTGCTATTCCCGATTTTAAAGCTTACTATTGGGCTGTGGCACTCCAATATATGAGTAATCTAATGGGCGGGTGTATAGTGGATTCCCGGGATGAAGTAGGGCTACCAGTTGTGTACAAGCTATTATTAGGCAATATTGCGGCTAACTGCTTTAAGAAAATGAACGAGCCCAGCTACTACAAGAGAACAAGATTCAAGACTCTAATGGCAGCTTTTAAAATCTGGACCGACATTAAAAAGAAACCGGGCATCGGGAGACTAAACTGCTACACCCAGCTGTATAAAAACCCTGTGCTTCCTGGAATTTTCTCAGGCACAATTATGGCAGAGTGGGCGAGGTGGGGTGTCCGGACAGTTGGGGATCTAATACGGCCAAATGGAATGTGTCAGTTTAGCGATATCCAGGCTGAGTTTGGATTTAAGAAGACAAACTTTTTTAAATATCTGCAGCTGGCTGCTAAGTTATTTCAGTGGGAAGGTGGGCGAGTTGAGTGGTTTTAGCAAAGTGAACGTTTTTGATGTTATTAGAGACAGGAGGAATTGTACTATAAAGAGATTGTATGCTGAACTTGTAGCACTTAAACAGGACGACAGGGAAAAACATGCGAGGAAATGGGTTGAGCGACAGGGCATAGAACCTGAGAGTTTTTTGGGTTCATTGGAATTGGGACAGACAGTGGTCTGCTCAGCTGGGCTTCAAGCTCAGCATTATAAGACAATTTTTTCATTTTACTATACCCCGGCTAAGATCGCCCAATGGGGGGGAAGGTGGGAATCAGATGCCCCCAGTGTGACTCATTGGAGGCTGACTTAGCCCATATGTTTGCGTCCTGTCCACGTCTTGAGATTTTACAAAATTCCATAGAGAAATTTATGAATCAAACTCTAGAAGTGAAAGCTGTCCTAACCCCTGCGGTAATACTTCTAGGGGTTGGCAGTAATGGAGAGCGAGATGCAAATTACCGATTTCTATTCCTGGCTACAGCGGTGGTCCAGATATGCATAGCCTCGGCCTGGCTAGAGCCAACAGCCCCAACATTTCAGCAATGGCTTGACAGGTTGCTGGCTATGTTCAACCTAGAAAGAGGTATCTATGAGAGAAGGGGGGGAAAACAGAGATCGTCTGGCAGGCGTACATGGGCTCCTATTCTAAGTTGTAAGGAGGCGTGGCAACTACCGGTCCATGAACTATTAGCTTTGGGGCGTAATCTCTGCTCTGCTAAGGTTGATTGTTTCTGAGGAACTATTTTCCTATATAGATTCAATTTGATATTAACGCTTGCTCTGGTTAAGACTGATGTGTCTATTCTTATAATGTTTCTGGATTCATTTGTAAATTATGTCTCTTGTGTTCTTCAATATCATGTTTGTATATAGCTCAATTGTTTTGGTAAAAATTACTGAATTAAATTTCCTTTTGTTTTTTGAATATCCCTCATGTGTAAAAGATTTGCTTATAGAGTGCTGTTACACATAAAAGCATAATAAAAATATTTTCTTTAAAAGTGCTTTTTGTTTCCTGTTGCCATGGTGTGGAAATTCCACATTCCAAGGTTAGACCTCTGGGGAGTTTGTCCAGAGTGGTAGCATGTACTGTGCTGGAATAAAATAAACATCTTTTTATATACAACGTTTCCCTGGAGTGGATTCTGGAGAGAATACTACACATTACTACTCAAATAAATGTTTCTGGTTGAAATGTTATGGTTACTACTGCTTCGGCATAGACAAAATAAATACATATACATGTTCTGTGCTTTCACGATATGTAGTCTGGTCAGATTCTCACCTCTTATACGAAGTGTTGACTCCTTCCACTGCCTCAGTGTGGGGTTCCTAATGCAGCAGGACAGGGTGCTAGGATGACCATTGAATACATAAGTTGCCTTCACATGAAACTGGAGGCTGTCATCCACAGCCTTCACTACAGTGGATGAGGATATGTTATTCCCATTGTCATCTTTCCACTTTGCTTCTGGCTCAGGAAACCATCCTGAAGATTCACAAACAATTATGATTCCTCCATTTTGTAAGTCTTCCAGAAAGATGTGGGGCTTGGACCCCAGAGCTGGAAATGAATCAACAGGCATGGGAAGGTTAGCTGTGAACGATGCACTATGGTAGTGAGCTGCAAAGATTCAGTGTGAGTGCTTAAAGGTGTACTCACGGTATTGTTGTTGTGCAATGGCAAATATGCATACTGGGTAATAACATTGTATGTAGTAGTACTGAAATTCCCCGCTGTTCCTTAGTAGTCTATGTACGGTCCCCCACTTGACAGTGTATTCTTGTGTTTTACAAGTTAAACTAACCCCCTCTTTTATCAAGTCCTTTTCTAAAACGTGTCACACATTTTAGTCGCAAGCCCAAGAATTGCAATTGGTTCTTTGTTGTGTTCCCTCAACTCCTTATTTCATTCGCGGTGTAATTAGACCTAGGCTCATTCCTGACCTTTTTTCACAATATTTTCCGTTTCTCATGCATGAAACCACTGTAGAGCCCAAAGTCTTTCAATAACACAGCAAAAACAAGCAGTATATATATTTTAAATGTCACCCTCACTCGCCACATCACGTCTGTC
The DNA here is from genome assembly GCF_964263255.1 of Lissotriton vulgaris. NCBI lineage: Eukaryota > Metazoa > Chordata > Amphibia > Caudata > Salamandridae > Lissotriton > Lissotriton vulgaris. The sequence continues at coordinate 1,902,576,226 of NC_141693.1, forward strand.
TTCACTTTTTATGTGAGCACTTGAACTATATTTCTAATATTTAAGAAACAGCTTTGCTAGATAATTTATGATAACATCCTCTTACCTGCGAAAGCACGTGTGTGCCCCTACATATGTTTCATTTAAAAAAAAATTGTTTAATCTTGTGTTTGCTTCTCTGGGCATCAATTGACTTTATGCCTTTGCTATAAGTTTAGATACTTTCATAAGTGAGCAGCTCTTGTTTTTCTTAACAAGCCTGTGAGATCATGCCAGCCGTCAGATGAAAGAGCACTAAATGCGCAGGGTTCTTCCAAGCCCAAACACAACAAAAGACTGAAGGAATATGGTAACACTATTTTTGATTGAGTGTAAAACATCAAAATACCATCCAACGTAATCGCCACATTTGTTTAAAAGCAACATTGAGGGCCATTCAAGAGTTATTGTGTATGGATCGATATCTTGATATCCCCAAAACTCATCACTTGCATTGATTTGTCAGCAGTTTTCACTGATAAATTCTCAAAGGGCCCATTTGCAGGACCAGGGTGTGTGGGTACCAAAGGAAGAGGGCCCAAAGCAAAACCTACACAGGGCAATATTTAGAGGTCAATCTATCAATGTTTATTCAATAAATAAAAATCATTACTGAAAACAAAAAGGTAATTGTTTAATACATTTTATAAATTTAGAACAGCATTATTATATAGCATAAGTCAAAAGAAAAGTCCAAGTTTAGGGTAGAATAGATGGCTGTCATTAAGTCTGCCTCATAAGAAAGCAAGAAAAGTCTTGCACACATCCCCTGCAGCAATTGTTTTGTATGCCTGAATTTGCAGTGGGGGGGGGGGGGGGGGGGGGGTCACTCCTCTGCCCTAACAGAGGAGCTGCCGCTGATCCACATATCCAGGACGCTGCCCATTTTTGGTCCTACTTCATTTCCGCACCGCTGGCTTAAATGTGAAACCAACAAGTGTACACTTTTGTTTCCACTCGTGCTGTGACACTGTTCACTTAGCAGTTGTAATGATGTTCCCATCATGGCGATTTTCCAGTATTTGCTCCATAGTTGGGACCACTTTGGGGTGGAGAGGGTCATGCTATACACCAGGCTGTGGAGCATCGTGTTTCAAAGAACTTGTGAAGGTAAGTTTCTAAGTTCTTTATTTCTTCAATGGTAAAAGCCACCAACTCCAGCTGCTGCTCTGTTCACTCTCCTGCTAGCAACTGTCTCACGAGACGCTACCATGGAGATGGAACATACATATAGTTGCAGCTCTTTAAATAATTACAACTCATCCCCCTTACAAAAGAACAAAAGAGAAAGAGAGTAGAAAAATGGAAGACAAAAATAACAAGAGAAAGTGGAAGAAGGATAAATAAATATGAAAGTCTGACATGCATCATAACAGTTCGAACATTACAAGAAAGATTAATACATTTCATGGTCTTCAAAACGTTTGGATCTGGCAGAGCAGCAGGACATGAAGGAAACATGGATCTGTCCCCTCTGAATTTAAACAGACGAGACATACTCCACTTACCACCATTATGAACTGTAACCACATTCTTATGCACAGAAGTAATAAGGAAAGGTCCCATGAATTCAGTGACCCCTTTTCTGTGCCACCGTGGTTTCTTTTTAAGTACCCACTCACCAACCTTCCATGTCAAAGGTTTGGTTGAGTTCTTAAAATTGAATCTTTCTTTGTACCTCTCCTGGTAGGACCTGATCTTTACACCCATCTCCTCCTTATCAAAAACAGGACCTTCAATGAGAGGTAACCAACCAGGGTTGAGTTTAGACAGGCAACTCTCCCTCTCAATATATAAAAAGGAGACTTCTGTAAAACCATATTGAGGGCAGTGCGATGCGCCCACCAAGTGTCCCTTCAGACACTTTTAAGAGGAACTTTCATCTCAAATGCCCTCTGTATACATGTCTTGACAACCCTGTTCATGCACTCCGCAAGACCATTGGCTTGGGGTGCATAGAGCGCAGTCCTCTGGTAAATGATGCCACAATCACTTAAAAATCCTTGCATTTCCTAATAGACGAACTGCACCCCATTATCTGTGATGAGGAACCTCGGAATGCCCTCACTAGCAAACTCATCCTTAAGAAAATCTATGACCACCCTAGTAGTGACAGAACTCACACATTTAGTAGAGACCCATTTGGAAAAATAATCCACCAACAGGATCACAAATCTCTCTGCAGGATTAAGCAACTCAAAAGGTCCCATAAGATCCAGGCCCAGCTTGATCCAAGGTTCACTCGGAACCTCAACAGGTGACACTGACAACATTCCTTGACCACCTTTTCAACCTGTCCATCCATCTTTGGCCACCAGTATCTTTCACGAAGACGTGATTTTGTGAGATTCCTTCCTAGGTGCCCCTAGATTTATGAGTTTAGGCTTAATAGCATCAGGAGGCATCACTCTCTCACCACGCATCAACTGACCCTGACAGAGGGTAAGTTCATTCCTGATGGACCAAAAAGGTAACCGGTCAGAATCAATTTTTTTGTTGATGGGCCACCATTCAATGACCCAACGCGTCACCACAGGAAGTAACAAATCATCTTTCAAAGCATGTTCCCACTCAAACTCTTGGATGGCAGACTCTTTGACCCAACAAACATTAACAACATCAGAGTCTGGTGAATCTACAAAATACTCAGTTGGCAGTCTGGACAAACAATCTGCAGCTTTGTTGGCAGAATTAGGGCGATACTGTACATGAAAAGGATACTCTTCCAACCCTTCACTCCATTGTTTCAGTCTTGGAGTCAGTCTTACACTCTCTGCACATGAGAACACTTGAACCAAAGGACTTTACTAGAAAGGGAATCCCCCACAAGTAAAACTTAAAATGCTTTATAGCCCATACTATGGCCAAAGCTTCCCTTTCAATACACAAATAATGCTGCTCTGCTCTGCTTTCTTCCGTGATGTGTAGGACATCAGAGTGGGATTTAATCTTATAGTAAAGTTGAGTGTTGTCAGGGTAGAGGTGATAATTGATTCCTGCTTGTTTGCGAATGAGGGTGAGTGGTTCCATGAAGAGGTTGAAGAGCACGGGATAGAGAATGGATCCCTGGGGGACACCGAGGGAGATTGGAGTGCGGTTGGAAATACAGTTCTCGATTTCGATTGGTTGGGTTCTGTGTTGGAGAAATGAGGTGAACCATTTGAGGACATAGCCATTGAGGCCAAAGCGGACTTTGAGTGTGTTAAGTAAGGCAGAATGGTTAACAGTATAGAAAGCGGCGGAGAGGTCGAGGAGAATGAGTAGGCAAGACTCACCATTGTCAAGTGAGTGACGAATATCGTCCACTATATTGAGCATGGCAGATTCTGTGCTGCATCCTTTTCTGAAGCCTGATTGCAGTGAGTCAAAGAGGTCGAACTTGTAGATGTGATCATCCAATTGGAGCAGGGCGCACTTTTCAAAGGCTTTGGAGAGAAGAGGGAGGTTAGAGATAGGTCGGAGGTTATTTAGGTCGTTGGGATCTGCGTTGGGATTTTTGGGGATGGGTGTGATTTGACCCAGTTGGAGGGAGGCAGGAACACACCTGGTGGTCAGGGAAGAGTTTATAATGGTGGTCCAGAGAGGGGCAATGATATGTTTAAGGTCTAGGACAAGGTTAGAGGGCATAGAGTCTTTGGTGTTAGAGGATGTTTTCAGATTAGACATGATATTATATACTTCATGTTCCGTGACAGGGGGAAAATTATGCCAGGAGGCATTGTTTTTTTATTGCTGGGGGACAAAAGGGATGGATTCAGGTGAGAAGGTAACGGATGAGAGACAGGAGAGGATCTGGGGAGGATTAGATAAGGATGGAGGTTCAGGAGAAATGTCATAGGAAAGAGGTGGGTTGATAAATTTTGGTGACTTTATCAGAGAAGACGTTTGCAATGACTTCATATTTCTCATTAGTGGCTATCAGGGGGGGCAGAGGAAGTATGGTTTTTGACAATGCTGAATAGTTCTCTAGGTCTATATTTGGCCCTATTAAGTTGTGTGCAGAAGAAGGAGGCCTTTTAATTGAGGATGGGTTTTTTGTAGTTGGACTTAGTGGATCGGAGGAGGGCTAGATGGGAGGGGGACGGATGTTGCCTCCAGGTTCTTTCGACCTGCCTAACGGAGCATCTTTCGTTGTTAAGATCAGAGTTGAACCAGGATTTGGAAGGTATGTTTCTCTGGGTTTTTCGTTTGGGAGGTGCCACTTGTTCTAGGACCTCAGTAACTGATTTATTATAGTGCTTAGTGAGGGTGTTAGCATTTTAGGAGAGGGGAGTTAGCAGGAATTGGGCTTTGAGCTTTGTTTCTAGCTCGCCGGGGGGGATAAGATAGAGGTTTCTGGTTCATTTCCATCAAGAGTAGCCCCCTTGCTGTGAGTTGGGGAGTGCAAATGTGTTTAAGGTCACTGATCTCCTGAAGATCCGTGAGGAGATTAACAGCATGGTCTTTGATATCATTCCAGTGGAGGTTGAAGTCTCCAAGGAAGAGATTTTTAGAGTTGGAAAGTGAAGATTGGGTGAGGAGGTCGGAAAGTTCCTCAACGAAGGGAAGGGATTCGCCAGGAGGGTGGTAGATATTGTGTAGGCGAATCGGTGGGGCGCCCTGAATTTGAAGTTCAGCTCCAAGGTATTCAAACGTGGCAGGGTCAGAGTTCTTGACAAGCGAGAGTTGAAGTTCGTTTTTAAAGATGATAGCTAAACCACATACAATTTTATCTGGTCTATCTTTTCTAAGTATGGAGTAACCGGGGGGGGGGGGGTAGTTGGTCAAGGATAGATGTAGAGTGGGCCTTGAGCCAAGTTTCTGTAAGGAAGGCAATATCAATGTCTCCGCAGAGAATGGTCTCAGCTATTTCAGTCGCATGCCTGACAGCTGAGCGGCAATTGACCAGCATGCATGTGAGGGGTTGTGGGTTGTTTGTGGGGGGAGGGAATGTTTGGATAGTGGTAAGTTATGTTGGGGGCCTGGGGGAGAAGGGGGAGGAAGGGATTCTGCTCGTCCCCAAGATCACTGTAATGTTAGAGTGAGGGTATGGCGTGTCAATTGGATATTTAGGGTAGTAGAAGTTACAAAGGTCGAGGAGGTCAGAGGTGAGGAGAATGCTCGGGGCATGGTGGGGTCGATGGAAACAGTTGCAGCGGGGGAAGGTTCTCCACTGTAGAGGGTTGGAGTTGTTTTGTGCATTAGGGTTTGGGGAAATCATGCAGTTAAGGTGGATTTCAGAGGAGACGGAGTTAAAATCTTTCCTTAGTTGAGAGAGTTCAGATGATAAGGAAAGAACTTTCTTGAGCTGGGAGAGTTCAGATGACAAGGACAGAAGATAGCTTTCGATGTTAGCTAGGGTCTGTGCTTAATTTGGATCAGAGTTATCCGGGGAGTGTGGTCTGTGGAGTGTTAGGGTTGGGAGCTCAGGGGGTGGTGGAGAGGCATTCTCAGGTTGATGGATGGAGGGAGGTCCGTGTATTCGGGGAGGGAGTGCCTAGAGTCATAATAAGTGTCCTGAGATGGTAAGGGGTCTTGAGCCGGGAGAGGTGAAATAACATCCTGGCTAATAACATCTTGGCTAAGAGGGGGAAGGCAGTTAGGAGAAGGTGAATTAGAACAGCAATGGGGTACCCTCTTAGTCAACCTGATAAACCGGACTCCTTATTTACAGACGGGTAGACCTCAAGTATGTCAGCATCGAAGACTTCTCTGTATCCGTCATTAACATTGCACCAGAATCAAGGTTTGGCAGATAGGGTACTCCATCGCAATGGTGATGCATTCCACTCTACACCAAAAGGAAGGTCTGTCCACCTGATTTACAGATGGGTGGAACACAAGTATGTCTGTGATAGAGTTTTGGGGATGGGTGTGATTTGACCCAGTTGGAGGGAGGCAGGAACACACCTGGTGGTCAGGGACGAGTTTATAATGGTGGTCCAGAGAGGGGCAATGATATGTTTAAGGTCTAGGACAAGGTTAGAGGGCATAGAGTTTTTGGTGTGAGAGGATGTGAGGAAACAGAAATTTTTAGGTAGTCAGTGTGTGTCCCCCTCGCACCCTATCCATGTACCTATGCCCCATGTATGTCCCTGTTATCATGTAATTCCCTTCCCGTGCCTGTCATAGTAATGCCCCTTCATTTCCGTCCAATGTTAGCATGTCAGTTATTAGGCCTTCCATGTATGTAATGTTAATTCCGCTCTTAGGCCTACGTTTCCAATGCATTTACATGGTGCACTTTTAAATATCGCGAAGCACACGTTTTTGCGGCTCAGCCGAGCCAGGCCCTGAATTCAGGCTCCGAGCCTCTTCTGTCTCTGAAAGCTGCAGTTTAGGTATGCATCCCTGACCTCTACCTTACTTCCTGCCCAGCCGAGCGGTGCCCGGCCCGGCCTGGCCTGCCTGCCAAGACGGTATTTTGCCTACAGTTATCTGTTCAGCCTCCGCAAAAACACATTCCAGTCTAGTGAAATAGGTAAACATATTTCCGCCTGCAGAGCATAGGGCCCAGCCTTCCTGTCTCCATGTAAGTGATTTACTGAACCCGTTGCCATAGTATACCCATGGCCCCGCGCATTGCACGAAGAAATATATGCACCCATTAGTATTTAGTGATGAACGGCCTCTGCTCGAGAGACCTTTTACTTCAGATAATACATCCTCCAAACCCAAGATATCAGATATGCCAAAGGTACAGGTCGTTCTGACATCCCAGACTCCAGACTCCTCTACTAGTGCTAAAGTCAAGCCCCCCAGCTCTCCCCAGCTACACGTCAATCTCACGTCATGTTCAGTTGCGGGCACATGTAGGGAAAAGGTTTCTGCTGACCCTGCAGATTTTCTCTATGCATCCACCCACCTATGACATCTGTGTGACTCATCTGGTACACACCTCCGTGTACGCCTCCTTACACGCCTTCTTTTTTGCCCATGTGTTCTTATCTCTCTCTCTCTGCACTTGTTACGCCTACTGTATTCATTGTAATTGTACGATTTTACTATATATAATGTGTGATGTTAATAAAACGTTAGATATCCCTTCCTGAACCTTAGTGGTGATGGAACCCGATTCTCGTTGACTCGAGTCATCTTAATTAAAGCCCGTATGACTCAGATACCACGGACTCTGCCTCTCATTTTATGAGCTATTCTTATTGTTATTAATGTCTAGAAAAATAGTCCTGGTAATTTTATTTACCACATAATCTGGCGCCCGAACAGGAACGAGTCCCCTTCCCCACGCGCCGGCGATGTAACGCAGGCCCCTGACCCCTTCTACAGCCGTGACGGACCCCTTTTCTGTGCACATTCGCGGGTTTTCCTGCTGACTCCCTCAGGCCCACGGAGGAGATGGAGACTGCGACCAGGCATCCACACGAGGCGGTGAGGAATGCGGACTGTCCCGACCAGAGCCCAAGCCGAGAGAGCAAGGTCCGAGGTATCCAGAGGCCCACCTGTTCCGAGGCGCATGCGTAGCAGCCAGAAGCCGTAGCAGTCCAGTCCAGTGTCGAGTTTCCGAGGCCTTCAGTTCTGCTTCCCGGTGAGTACCGTTGTTGGGAACGCATATAGACGGGTTCCTTTATTTGAGCCCGGTCAAGACGGGTCTGGGTACACAGATCCGGTATAGACGTGTCCATTTAGGTGGATACGGTATGACGTGTCTCTTTATGGGACCGGTATGACTGTACTGTTCTAGCAGTGCATCCAGTATTCTAGTATTGCATTTCGAGATTTTCAGAATTGTGGTATTCTATATACCAGGTAGTATCTGTTCGCAATGTTTTAATGTCGTGGCATGAATGATTGTTTGCAGTCTATTATTGTGCTCATTGTGTTTTCGTTCAAGTCAGTTCAAATATGCCGCTGTTTTCGAAATTACGTCAGATAGGAACCAGGAAAGGGATACTTGAAGAAGCAGTTCCCGTCCCGCCTAGGGACACTCCCGGACATTTTATGTACCACAAACATGGCTTAGATGCCATACTGTACTTAGATTTATGGGTGGACTACACTAAGGATCTGGAAGAGAAATATAGATGGCCTGTCTCAGGGACATGGGATGCTGATTGCATCATGAGAGTAGAGGAAGCGCTGTGGAAAAAGAAAGCCAGACAATCCCAGAAAGATGCCATAGAATTGTGGCGGAAAGAAGCGCATAGAAGAACAGAGAAAGAAATTAGGAAAGCAGAAAAAAGTAGAGAAGCATCAGGAAAAGCCCAAGAAAAGGAATTACTAGAAGAAGGTGAACGAGTTAGAGCAGAACAATTAGACCGACAAAGAAATGCCCTTATTAAAGGCATGTATCCCCTTCTCGCCGAGGGCCTACCTAGGGTGACCCCGGAAGTACCCAGTAACTTGCCGCCACCACTGATCCCGACTACACTCCGTAGTCATAAACAGACCGCAGCGGACATTTTCCTTTCTTCCTATTTAGATGACGCTGCTCCAGAGTATGTAAATGTACGTGTACCACCTACTAATCCTCCTCCCAACCCTGTTGATAACACGAACCCCCCCACTGGTCCTCCTGCCATCGGTCCTACCAATCCTTTTCATACAACACCTGTAACCCAAGATCAACCTGCATTACCAGTAACAACGTTACCATAACTACACAACCAGCAACACAGCTAGTAAAACCTGATGCAAGCCTAGGCGATCCCAGTTTGGGAGCAGCGGGAGGGGGCCCCTCCACCCCGCCTCAGATAAAACGATCATCATTACGAGAACTAGCATTACAGCGCACGCCAAAAGCAGCTACATACGCAACCCTTAGACAGAACCTTACTGATTGTATATATGATCCAGTACCAGGTGAAGGTCCTATGCTCATATACTCAGTACGATTAAGACGAGTTACAAATTACTTAAGTATTCTACCAGACATGAAGGAACATTTAGACAAAATATACCACTTCATCAGAACGGGGGAGGGACCAGATAGTATTCACGAGGCCATGGCGCAAAGGAAAGTGGAGCTTCAACGTATGATCTTACAGTTTTTGATTAATTGTTTGATAAGGGAACAAGATCAGCCAAGTAAAAATAGAGATGGGATTAAAGTCCTGACAAACTGGAGTGACAACATAGCTGCTGGTAAACATGATAAACAGAATTGTGTAGAAGCCATGTACAGAAAGATTCGTAAAGAAATCGTTGTGATACACGAGAGAGAACAGGCGGAGAGAGAAGCCGAGAAAGAGGATACGAGTAAAATACATTACGTAGGGAGGGCAAGACCCTTTGATAGACCCATACGACTAGAATACAAGAAACGTTCTCTTTCTCCCATACCAGAACAGTATTCCCTTGAACACATATTCCAAGCCACTGACCAAGCATTAAAAAGACGAGCAGGGAGTAGTGAACTTAGTACCATGCATGAACAGGAACTAGCCCGGTCAGCAGTACAATGGGCCGCAATTCTAATATATATAAGGATGACGTAGTAGCGCAAACATTTTTGAGTCTTCCTCCGGAAGAACAGCGATTAGCTGGTATGTACATGATTCAACATCTCATCACATTGTCCGAGAGTCAACATTCTGATCCAGGTCCCCTATATAAATTATTGGATGATTTACTCCTAGCAAGATGGAGAGGTCTAGGTACTGAATTAATTAATGTCATACTAGAACAACGACATAAATACAGGACTTTCCTGACTCCACATTTTGTTCCTGTTCCACACCAAGAAAGGAAGACCTTTTACATAGACAGACAGAATCCCTTACGAGAGGTTCATCCCATTAGAGATAATGCGGGTACGCTTCATCGAGTATACGTTTACACACCCTTAACGAAAATGGAATTATTGGAAATGAAAAAAATTACTACCCTGTCACGACAAAGATCCAGCAGGGTTCCACCGTGAATTAAAAGACATGCTCCGCATGGGAGAGTATACATATGCTGATACAATTAAAATGTTAAAAGTCCTGTTACCTGCAGGCATTTACGAAAAACTTAAAGAAAAAGAATGGGAGGTGGGAGAGAAAAAGATTAACTGGACAGAATTAGAAAACGAGGATAATACACGAATCCCTGGTACTGGTCTCGGGGATAAAGCTAAAGAATTACCAGAGTTATTGATACAGGTTCTGCCGAGATTATTGACAACTAAAAAGGAAGATTGGGATGCCATTTCAGCCTGTAAACAGAAACAAGATGAAGACACTAGTGACTTCTATTCTAGATTTGAGAAATGTTTTATTATTAAAAGCGGCCTAAAGACAAGTAGTGAATCGTATCCACATCTGTTTGTGACCAAATTAGTAGAGAATTCCTTACCCCAGGTTAAAAATAGAGTACTGAAGGTTGAGAGTACCTGGCAAGCTAATAGCCCTTCCCAAATGTTGCAGATGTTACAGTACCACCAGAACCGAATTAGAGAAGAACAGGAACACGAAAAGAGACGTATGAAAGACACGAAAATGAAAGTACTAGTAGCACAATCAGTTCCAGCTGCTGATGGTCAGAGAAAGGGCGTGCAACCTGTAAAAGGGACCTGCAACTACTGTAAACAGCCAGGTCACTATATAAATGAATGTGCTGTCCTGAAACACAATATAGCTACAGGCAAGACGAAAGAAAGACCGCATCCTCCTAGACAGGACCACATCCCGCAGAACACGCAACCCCCACAGAACGCACAACAGACAGTAGCTGTACCCCAACCAATAGCTGCCACACAACACGTCACGCAACAAATGTACCAGTACGCACAGTCAGACTACCCAGATTATCAACAGTATTCATGAAACGGCCTAGAGAGGGAGGTTGGCTTGCCCCTTATCGAGGTTCCTGTAGATCAAGAGGGTCCCTATGTGCATAGTCATGTATTAGGGAAAGACAGAAATTTTTTGATTGACACAGGGGCGAGCAGAACTACCATCAGTCATGACGAGGTTCCAGGGGCACCCATCTCAGGATCACGAAATATTTCCCTGGGATTTTCCGGAAAGCCTATTGTTAACGAAGTGTCAAAGCCAGTTTCCCTAGAAGTTGGTCCATTGTCCCGCACTACAGACTTGTTACTTACGAAATCATGTCCAGAAAACTTGCTTGGCATAAAAACATTGAAAGAACTAGGAGCAGTGATTTGTTGTTCTCCGGAAGGAGTGAGATTGTTTTTACGTGATTTTAAAGGACATTATGTGTTGAGAGATTTTGATCCAAGACTTCAGAATGTACCACAGCATTTATGGGCGCAACGTCCGACTGATGAAGGTTACATGCACATTACACCATACCGTGTCACACTCAAGCAAGGAGTTGTACTGCCCCGAATCCGACAATACAAGTTACCACCTGAGGCTGTAGTGGCCTTACTGAAAATTGTTGACGAACTAATTGCACAAGGAGTGGTTGTAGAAACTGACTCCAATGTATGTAATTCTCCTATCATTCCGATTCTTAAACAAACTGATCCAAATGCAGACTGGTGATTGACCTTCGAGAATTAAATAAATGTATAATACCCCAGTACCCAGTGGTCCCAGACATTTCCTCTCTATTGACTGTCATTGATTCCGAAGCTGCGTTCTTTACTGTAATTGATCTTAAGAACGCCTTTTTTAGTGTCCCGATCCATCCGGAAAGCCAGTATCTCTTCGGATTCTGTTTAAATGGCCGAAGCTTGCAATTTGCAAGGGTTCACAGAAAGCCCTAGTATTTACAGCCAAGCACTGAAACGACAACTAGACAGTATTCACATGCCTACTGACACTGCACTGCTCCAATACGTTGATGATCTGTTGATCACAGCGCGGACAGAACGAGACTGCGAATGTGCATCACTGACAGTTTTATATTTCCTGGCCGAAAAGGGGCATAAAGTGTCCCCTTCGAAGCTGCAATTCTGTGCCCAGCAAGTGGTATACCTTGGACACTTGCTGTCCAAGAGGGGTAGACAGTTGACACCTGACCGCATTCAGTTAATTGCACATCTTCCACAGCCCAAGACACAAAAGGAGGTACGGGCCTTCATTGGCCTCACTTCTTATTGCAGACAATGGATTCCCCAGTATGCATATCTAGCCAAACCACTCATACAGTTGACAACACAGGAGGCAGCCACTTTGACTGTCCTCCCTTGGACTCAGGAACATACACTTGCTTTTGATGAACTGAAGAAAGCTCTATGTCAAGCACCTGTTTTAGCGACACCATGTTACAGCAAACCTTTTACACTTTTTGTTACTGAACGCGATGGCACAGCATTATCTGTTCTTACACAAGATCAAGCAGGAAAACACAAGCCTTGTGCTTACTTTTCTAGTACATTGGATCCAGTGGCCCAGGCTTTGTCTGCGTGCCTAAAATCAGTTGCAGCAACAGCTCTAGCTATCAGACAAAGCGACTCCATAGTGTTAGGACATCCCCTGACAGTACAGGTTCCACACTCCGTGGAAGTTCTCTTAAACAGGACACAGACACAACACCTGACCATAGCAAGACTGACAGGATATGAATTGACACTGTTCCAGCCACACATAGAGATCAGACGTTGTAACATATTAAACCCTGCTACACTGTTACCCTCAATTACAGCAGACCCTACACCACATGACTGTGTGGTAGTCATTAACACAATGACGAAGCCAAGACAAGACTTGACAGACATCGCATTGCCCGACCCAGACCTGACACTTTATGTGGATGGTTCATGTCTGAGAACAAACACAGGAGAGTTAGTGGCCGCGTATGCAGTGACCACCGATACTGACGTCATAGAAACACATCGTATTGACACCTTGTCTGCCCAAGCAGCAGAGCTCATTGCTCTGACCCAGGCCTGCATACGAGCTAAGAACCTGAAAGTAAACATATACACAGATTCACAGTATGCATTCGGAGTCGTTCACGACTTCGGTGTCCTCTGGCAAGAAAGAGGTTTTTTGACCTCTCATGGAACCAAGATACAGCATGGTCCCCTCATTCAAGCTCTGTTAGATGCAATACACTTGCCTACAGCCATAGCCATCATGAAGTGCAAAGCACATACGAAAATCACTGACACTATTTCCCAGGGTAACGACCTGGCAGATCGAACAGCCGAACTTACAGCACAGACTCATACAGACATTCCAGCTGACACGACGAAGACTGAAGTACCATCACTGACGAAGTGCATGACAGTCAAGGATCCCACACAAGATGTACTCGACATACAGACACATGCCACTCCAGACGAAATCAAGAAATGGACTGAACAAGGAGGGGTCCAGACAGATCAGGGATGGATGACAAAGGGAAAAGCCACATGGTTTCTCCCCGATTCTATGGTTCAAGCTATTATTAATACAGCACATAGTCCAGCACACCTAGGAGAAAAAGCCATGTTAGACAGCATACAGAACATCTGGTCCAACAAACATTTACGTGCAGCAGCGAAACAGAAAGTACGTACCTGTATGATCTGTTGTCAGTTCAACCCAGGCAAAGGCATTCCCGTGGAACAAGGTGGATTTCATCCTCCTGACCACCCTTTTGAAGCCCTCCAGATGGATTATATCCAGATGGACTGATGTCGAGGATTCAAGTATGTCCTCGTAGTTGTATGTGCCCTATCCAGATGGACAGAAGCGTACCCAATCCCAGATTACACCGCTGTGACCACTGCCAAACAGTTGGTCCGTGAATTCTTCCCGCGATATGGTTTGCCCCGTGTCGTGTACTCAGATAATGGACAGCCATTCTCCTCTGAATTAATGAAACAAGTATCTCTTCTGTTAGGGTACCAGTGGAAGTTCCATTGCGTACGACATCCAGAGGCAGCAGGTCTCGTAGAGAGACACAACCAGACTCTAAAAACACGGTTAGCGAACGTCTGTGCAGAAAAAGGCGTGGATTGGATGGTAGCCCTGCCGGTTGCCCTCTTTTACATGCGTATGGTAGCCCATTCCAGAACCGGACTATCTCCTTATGAGGTTGTTTTCGGTAGACCACCAAATATGTGGGGTACACCTATGCCTAGAAAAATCACAGACGTTGACAGTAATATGCTGACAGATTACCTGGTTTCCTTGATGTCTGCACTACTCTCTTGTCGTTCACAGGTTGCCGTCGCTTTCCCAGACAACACCCAGGTTAAAGATCACGCCATTGTTCCAGGTGATCTTGTCCTTGTGCGTAATTTCGACCGGTCAAGCCCCTTGGAGCCGCGTTGGAAGTCACTGAAACTTGTGCTACTGACGACGAGGACAGCTATCAAAGTGGAGGGACGAAAGGGCTGGATCCATGCCCACCACGTGAAGCGATTTCATGGACTTGGCTCAGATTCCAAAGACTGTTTTGCGAAAGTTTCTGAGAACATTCCTGATACTGACACTAAACTCCCTTTTCTAGAAAAAACTCCGCAACAGGAGTATCGTTCTAAGCTACGGTCTAGTAAGTCAGGCAGCGTTTAATTGTTTAAGTCCCCCTCGGGTGAAGCGGTTAGACAGGTTCCTGATATGTATGAGACTGTAGATCCAAATAGCGAGAGAGATAGACAGAGTCAAATGAAAGTTAAATATTGCAAAAATCTACGTAGTCGATGCATAGTTACCTTGCTTATTATGTTTTTTCTGAGTATATCGATTATATGTATAAGCTTGACGCTACATGTTTTCTTTCCTCCCCTTGGTTCACATGTACATTCTTCTTTCAATGATACTGTAGAGCACACATTCAGTGACCTGCCACCTCACGAACTATCCTATCGACTAGCACTGCGCAACAACACTTTTATCCGTATGTTACACCATTCTCATCAGACCAGCAATGCCACGAATTGCTGGGTATGTGGACGACTCCCACCTTACCAGAAAATGAAGGGAGCTCTGCCCCTTTTTCCTTATCCGTTTTCGCACAATGGTTCGTGCGGAGCATGGTTTGCTTTAATGTCCTCATTAGACAGTAAGTCCACAGTTTCCCAGGGCGATTGGATATGGGGAGACCTGAATACAGTCATGAATAAAGCATGTTTCCCAGACAAGGACGGTCTTTCCCAAAGGACAGGGACCGATCTAGAAAATGAAGTGTACGAATTAGGAAATTTTTCCCTTAACCTCATGATTCTGAACGTCCAGTCTGAGACTAATTCAGATTTGCCGTTTATAACCGTCTTACCAGTGAAAGGTGAATTATGCGTTAGAAAGAATGGTTCAGTGTACTTAGGACACAGTGAGTGTAATACTGTGGTTGAATTCAGTGATAAAGGAAAATCTACTTTCAGAGCTTCTCGCCATTCCTATTTCATTTGTGGTCAGACAGCTTATGTACGTCTGCCCTTAGATTGGGGTGGCACATGTTATATTGCGTTCCTATTGCCACCAGTTTTCCTAGCTCCATCCGATTATCATCGAGATTCCCGACTCGTACATGTCAGACACAAGAGGGAGATCGAGTCCCCAATTGTTGATCAGACTGAGACAGCGTGGGAACAATATACAGATTTCAATAAAGGATTATTTTTCTTTGTTGGTCCCGTCCAAAACAGTAAATTAATACGAAAATTGACCAGAACTCTCGAAGCGGTAGTGAATGAAACTACTTCTGCCCTAGGTAACTTGACCGAAGAGCAGTCTGCTATGAGACTTGTTGTTCTTCAGAACCGCCTTGTTCTTGACGTCATCTTGGCCGATAGGGGCGGAGCTTGTAGAGTGATCGGCTCCAGTTGTTGTGTGTTTATTCCTAATAACGCACCATCAGTGTATTCAGCAATAACAAGGCTCCATAAAATAGCCCATCAGAAACACCAGAATCCTGGCACTTGGACTTGGTCCGGTTGGCTCTGGAGTGTGATATCAGCCTGGGGATGGAAAGTATTGTCATTCCTAGGAACAGTACTGCTCATACTTTTCAGTTGCTGTCTCTGTCTGCAATGTGGCCCAGCGATTTGCGGCTTGTGTGCCACTGCTTGCATTCCCCGTCCACGTTCACGTTCCCGTGCCCGAATGAAAAAAGACGAGCAAATGATGTTATATGAACAGATAGATGGTCTCATGAAAATAGATATATCCTATAGGGCGCAGTAGGGGCCAAGGAGGGAATGAGGAAACAGAAATTTTTAGGTAGTCAGTGTGTCCCCCCCTCGCACCCTATCCATGTACCTATGCCCCATGTATGTCCCTGTTATCATGTAATTCCCTTCCCGTGCCTGTCATAGTAATGCCCCTGCATTTCCGTCCAATGTTAGCATGTCAGTTATTAGGCCTTCCATGTATGTAATGTTAATTCCGCTCTTAGGCCTACGTTTCCAATGCATTTACATGGTGCACTTTTAAATATCGCGAAGCACACGTTTTTGTGGCTCAGCCGAGCCAGGCCCTGAATTCAGGCTCCGAGCCTCTTCTGTCTCTGAAAGCTGCAGTTTAGGTATGCATCCCTGACCTCTACCTTACTTCCTGCCCAGCCGAGCGGTGCCCGGCCCGGCCTGGCCTGCCTGCCAAGACGGTATTTTGCCTACAGTTATCTGTTCAGCCTCCGCAAAAACACATTCCAGTCTAGTGAAATAGGTAAACATATTTCCGCCTGCAGAGCATAGGGCCCAGCCTTCCTGTCTCCATGTAAGTGATTTACTGAACCCGTTGCCATAGTATACCCATGGCCCCGCGCATTGCACGAAGAAATATATGCACCCATTAGTATTTAGTGATGAACGGCCTCTGCTCGAGAGACCTTTTACTTCAGATAATACATCCTCCAAACCCAAGATATCAGATATGCCAAAGGTACAGGTTGTTCTGACATCCCAGACTCCAGACTCCTCTACTAGTGCTAAAGTCAAGCCCCCCAGCTCTCCCCAGCTACACGTCAATCTAACGTCATGTTCAGTTGCGCGCACATGTAGGGAAAAGGTTTCTGCTGACCCTGCAGATTTTCTCTATGCATCCACCCACCTATGACACCTCTGTGACTCATCTGGTACACACCTCCGTGTACGCCTCCTTACACGCCTTCTTTTACGCCCATATGTTCTTATCTCTCTCTCTCTGCACTTGTTACGCCTACTGTATTCATTGTAATTGTACGATTTTACTATATATAATGTGTGATGTTAATAAAACGTTAGATATCCCTTCCTGAACCTTAGTGGTAATGGAACCCGATTCTCGTTGACTCGAGTCATCTTAATTAAAGCCCGTATGACTCAGATACCACGGACTCTGCCTCTCATTTTATGAGCTATTCTTATTGTTATTAATGTATAGAAAAATAGTCCCGGTAATTTTATTTACCACAGATGTTTTCAGATTAGAGATGATATTATAGACTTCATGTTCCGTGACAGAGTGAACATTATGCCAGGAGGCATTGTTTTTTTATTGCTGGAGGAGAAAAGGGATGGATTCAGGTGAGAAGGTAACGGATGAGAGACAGGAGAGGACCTGGGGAGGATTAGATGAGGATGGAGGTTCAGGAGAAATGTCATAGGAAAGAGGTGGGTTGATCAATTTGGGTGACTTTATCAGAGAAGAAGTTTGCAATGACTTCATATTTCTCATTAGTGGCTATCAGCGGGGCAGAGGATGTATGGTTTTTGACAATACTGAATAGTTCTCTAGGTCTATTTTTGGCCCTATTATGTTGTGTGCAGAAGAAGGAGGCCTTTTAATTGAGGATGGGTTTTTTGTAAGCCTGGGCGGAAAATCTGTTCCGCTCGCGGATTTTGTGGATTTTCGGTAAATTCGCAATCCGCGTACTCTCGCGAATTTACCGAAAATCGGCAAATTCGCACGCAGCGGATTTTTTTGCTTGGTGATACACTATTCCGGCGTGCGGCGTTCACTTACCGTCATTCAGCGTTTGCCGAGTTGTTTTTCTCGATATTTTGCGAGTGCTTCGCCATTTTGGATCTTGCTGCGGGATCCCGCGGGAGATTGGCTACACATCGCGAGAGTTCACAATTGCGAACATGTAGATGCGGCGGGCAGCAATAATCTCGCACTCGCGAAATTACAAAATTTGCAATTCTGCACAAGAAATCCACCAGCAAGCAGCATAAACCTTCTAAAATGATGATTTTTATCAGAATAACTCCTCAGGTTGACATTTGCCTGCACTTTTTTGGATTTGAGGCCTTTTTGACTTTCTTTGTATCACTTTTGGATTAGAAATCAACTACCACAAGTAAGTTTGTTTGGGGCATTACAGTTGCTGTTCTGCAGAAAAATGAGTTTTGCAAAATTGAAAGCACTCAGCAGGTGCAAAAGTTCACTCATCATTAGTAACCATTCCCTGTAGTGCTTCCTGAGGGGCCCCTCCAGAGTTCAGTTGCCTACGTTTGTTTGGGGCATTCCAGTTGCTGTTCTGCAGAAAAACGAGTTTTGCAAAACTGAAAGCACTCAGCAGGTGCAAAAGTTCAAACTCATCATTAGTAACCATTCCCTGTAGTGCTTCCTGAGGGGCCCCTCCAGAGTTCAGTTGCCTACTTGCAACTATTCTATGACCCTGCTCTGACCCTCACAGCAGGCTCATAGAATAGCTACAAGTAGGCCACAAAGGTCCTGGGAAAAAAAATTGCACTGCAACAGAAAGCAAATTACAGATAAGGAAGCAGGTGCCAGACAGAAAGTTTAAATTCAGTGACACATTAATCAACCCCAAATTCATTCATGTCAGTTGAAGCAGGGCAGGTGTGCTTGCTTTCCCCCCCATAATCTACAGTGATGAATCAGAGGGTGGCAGTGATGTACCAGAGGGTGGCGTGGGTGAATCAGAGGGTGGAAGTGGTGAAACAGAGGGTGCTGTGAACCTGTGATGATGAACCAGACGTAGAAACAACAAAGTCGCAACCGTTGTGAGCCGACAAGTAAGTTCGCAATTGCGAACTGGTACAAAACCCTCGCGAACTGGCAGAAACCCTTGCGAACACAAAAAAAAAATCCGCAAATTCGCGAGAGTTTGCGGATTTTGCGGATTGCGAGTTCGCAAATACGCAAATTCACGAATGCCAGATTCGCAAAATTCGCCCATGCTTAGTTTTTTGTAGTTGGACTTAGTGGATCGGAGGAGGGCTAGATGGGAGGGGGACGGATGATGCCTCCAGGTTCTTTCGACCTGCCTAACGGAGCATCTTTCGTTGTTAAGATCAGAGTTGAACCAGGATTGGGAAGGTATGTTTCTCTGGGTTTTTTGTTTGGGAGGTGCCACTTGTTCTAGGACCTCAGTAACTGATTTATTATCGTGCTTGGTGAGGGTGTTAGCATTTTTGGAGAGGGGAGTTAGCAGGAATTGGGCTTTGAGTTTTGTTTCTAGCTCTCCGGGGGGGGGGGATAAGATAGAGGTTTCTGGTCAATTTCTTGTGTTTGATGTTTTTGGCTTGGAGGGGCTGTAGTGGTGATTGTGAAGAGGATGAGTTGATGGTCGGACCAGTCAATGGGTATGATGTTGGAAAGGGAAGCAAAATCATTATTAGTGATAATGGCATCAAGAGTAGCCTCCTTGCTGTGAGTTGGGGAGTGCAAATGTGTTTAAGGTCACTGATCTCCCGAAGATCCGTGAGGAGATTAACAGCAGGGTCTTTGATATCATTCCAGTGGAGGTTGTAGTTTCCAAGGAAGAGATTTTTAGAGTTGGAAAGTGAAGATTGGGTGAGGAGGTCGAAAAGTTCCTCAACGAAGGGAAGGGATTCGCCAGGAGGGTGGTAGATATTGTGTAGGCGAATCGGTGGGGCGCCCTGAATTTTAAGTTCAGCTCTGAGGTATTCAAACGTGGCAGGGTCAGAGTTCTTGACAAGCGAGAGTTGATGTTCGTTTTTAAAGATGATAGCTAAACCACCTCCAATTTTATCTAGTCTATCTTTTCTAAGTATGGAGTTGGTCAAGGATAGATGTAGAGTGGTCCTTGAGCCAAGTTTCTGTAAGGAAGGCAATATCAATGTCTTCGCAGAGAATGGTTTCAGCTATTTCAGTCGCATGCCTGACAGCTGAGTGGCAATTGACCAGCATGCATGTGGGAGATTGTGGGTTGTTTGTGGGGGGAGGGCATGTTTGGATAGTGGTAAGTTATGTTGGGAGCCTTGGGGAGACGGGGGAGGAAGGGATTATGCTCGTCCCCAAGATCACTGTAATGTTAGAGTGGGGGTTGGGCGGGTCAATTGGATATTTAGGGTGGTAGAAGTTACAAAGGTCGAGGAGGTCAGAGGTGGAGAGAATGCTCGGGGCACGGTGGGGTCGATGGAAACAGTTGCAGCGGGGGAAGGTTCTCCACTGTAGAGGGTTGGAGTTGTTTTGTGCATCAGGGTTTGGGAAAATCATGCAGTTAAGGTGGATTTCAGAGGAGACAGAGTTAAAATCTTTCCTTAGTTGAGAGAGCTCAGATGATAAGGAAAGAACTTTCTTGAGCTGGGAGAATTCAGACGACAAGGACAGAAGATAGCTTTCGATGTTAGCTAGGGTCTGTGCTTAGTTCGGATCAGAATTATCCGGGGAGAGCGGTCTGTGGAGTGTTAGGGTTGGGAGCTCAGGGGGTGGTGGAGAGGCATTCTCAGGTTGGTGGATGGAGGGAGGTCCGTGTATTAGGGGAGGGAGTGCATAGAGTCAAAATAAGTGTCCTGAGATGGTAAGGGGTCTTGAGCGGGGAGAGGTGAAATAACATCCTGGCTAATAACATCTTGGCTAAGAGGGGGAAGGCAGTTAGGAGAAGGTGAATTAGAACAGCAATGGGGTACCCTCTTAGTCAAACTGATAAATCGGACTCCTTATTTACAGACGGGTAGACCTCAAGTATGTCAGCATCGAAGACTTCTCTGTATCCATCATTAACATTGCACCAGAATCAAGGTTTGGCAGATAGGTTACTCCATCGCAATGGTGATGCATTCCACTCTACACCAAAAGGAAGGTCTGTCCACCTGATTTACAGATGGGTGGAACACAAGTATGTCTGCGATAGAGACTACTTTGTCTCAGTCACTGATATACTCCTAGCCCGATGAAGTAATGGCTGCCGGTGGTTTGGCCATTGGACTAACTTGCTTGATTTGAAGTTGGCAGTCAAATGGCCGGGTTTTACTCTCCCCTACTGCGATGAAAAACATGGCAGTATGGGACAGTAAAACACTTAAATGACCCCCACACCATGGGATAAAGCTCCCTTTTGCATCCAAGATTTATTTATGAAGGTTGTTCTGTCAGGAGCACATGACTGCTAGGTTTACTGACCCCAGAACTAATATGCCAACAGAACAGAAATCACAGCCTGTGGCTGATCGCCCAATGTTTTTGTAGAACAGTGCTTTCACACTAGCACAATGTACAGAAACCTCCTAGTCTTCTCAATGGACTGTCCATAAATTTAGCATCTGTTTACAATTGTTGCTCCTTTAATGGATATGTGTGTATAATTTGGGCACTTCCAGGTCGCATAAAAACCTATACTACAGCTGATCATACCGTCAGTCAAACGTTGAATACATTAATAGTTACCTCCATAATGGAGGTTCCTGGCAATATTAAGAGATGTCTGTTAGGCCAGCAAATATCTCTTGATTTAAAGCATGGTTACTCCTTCAGATTGATTGCGTAATATTCTGAAGTCCAAATCAGGCTTCTAGACTCAAAAGCTGCATTATGACTGAGTTAAAAGAACATTGCGGCATATTCTAAGACAGGTAATTTCTCTTCCTTTACACCTCTCTGAGAAGTTTCTGAGATGCAGAATATGATTGAACAGGGTGATCATAATGATATTTTCATAATGAAATGTACATGTGACTGACCTGCCACCGTTAGTTCTATTGCTGCTTCTTCATAGAAGGATCCCGTATCATAGAAACATGAGTACCGACCACTGTCAGACTGTCGAACATTCTGTATTATCAAGGACACACTGCCAACAATGATGCCATCTTTAATGAGGGTTGTCCTGCTTCTGTACTCTGCCATCTGATGTTCATACTGGTCCTCTCTGTCCCGATACAAGTGGACAAGGTTATGGTATTTGCCTTTAAACCACCTTATAGTCATGTTCTCTGCATTGATCTGAGGTGACAGATGGCATGGTAACTCTGCATCTTCTCCAGGAGGGATGACCAGGGGCAGGTCCAGTCCAATGACCGAAAATCTAACTAAGAAATAAAAAAAGAAAATAAGTAAATTTATAGAATGAACAGAGAAGAAACATGCAGCATGAAATATACAATGTGTAAATTGGAGCATACTACTCAAATGTGTTGCAGAATATCCCTGCTGGTGTCTTATGTGAAGTACAGAGGCTGAAGGGCCTTTGTTAGTATCATGGAATAAGGTAGGGTGTTATTTTTTTATGGAACCCCTCTAAGTCAAACATAGACTACAACCCTCACTAAGAACATATGTCAAATTCTTCAGTACTATAGGCATGAGTTAAGAATTTGAAAAGTAAGCTCTCCATCTGCCAGAGTGATGGAATTATCTCTTCAGCAGCCTGGGGAAATCCATAGCATTTGTCCTGAGAAATTAGGTTTCCCCATCAAAACTGCTCTATCTTCCTACACCTATGTCCACCCTCAATTCAGGCATCCAGAAATGCACACCATAAATACATTTTTAGCACAACATACCTGGTCTGTTTAACATATGGGGTTCAATAGGTTTATCCTGCATTTAAAGAAAGGCCCCCACTAATTCCATGACAGCCTTTTGCAAGGCCCATTGGCAGACCAGTTAACCTATTTTGGGCAGCATATCTGCCAACTTGAAATTATGGTGGAGCAAATAATAGAGCTATTTAGCATACACTGAATAGGGGTGTTATACCAATGGTGGTGCGGATAAGGGAGCTATATTTCAGCAGACTCTGTAATGTCCCTCAAAACACTATTCATGTAGCAGTTTACAGTCCGTTCACAGTATATACCACTCAGAACTCAGCAATTCATTCAATTTTCAGTCATGTAGGTATGTATTGCGTGCTACTCATGCCAACTGTAGGGATAATTCTTCATCTCCACATCTTCCTGACTGTCCTCATATTAGAAAAGGCCAATTTGTGGACTTTCATACCACAAATGATGAGTGATGCAACCTTGTAAAAGCCCTGGTCAGGTTCTGCCATGTAGGTAGAGACTGCTCTTTTTGAAAAATGCTTAATAACTTTCCAATATGCAAATGAGGAGAATGAAACATGTACACTCCAAATTGAGTTTGCTTCATTTATCATAAAAGACAAAGGACTATGTAACAGATTGTCGGATATGATTTAAGGTTAGCTTTTTTGCTCTGGTTCCAGGGCCCCGTGGTCTCCCACTCTGCCTAATCCTTACATTTGCATTTTCCATTTACTGCTGTAGTGTGAAAATACATTTCATGAAAAGGAATATAAAGTGGGGGTACCAGAAGAAAAATGCCAGCCATGTGTTGCTTAAAGAGCCTGAAAAGGCTTCGCCTTGACACTAAATAGAGTTATAAATAAAAAAGTATGTATTCATTTGTAATGTGACTTTTCTGTCGTTATTCCCTTTAATTATCAGTCATGGATCATTTAGGCCTCCCTAGAACACAATTAAAAGTGTTTTCTATTTATATTTGCTGTTCGAAGTATGCATAGATAAGTGCTGAAAATACAGCTTTTAGGTGACTGCTTATTTTTGTACCATCTGGGACATCAAAATAATGAGCTGGCAACCCTATTCATACGACAGGATGTTTGTTGCTGGATCAGCATATTATTTATTTCCTCCACCTTCGATCCCTGATTAATGCCCCAATAGCAATGGTTTAACTTACATCTAAAATCCTACGCCGCTGTCAATAACATGCCTAGTTACTTTAAATGTCTGGGAATGCACCCTGCATTCAGATAACTCACTCCTCATTCTCGTCCTTCACTTTCACGTTACCCTGCACTCACAGCGATCACAACATACTCACACTGATCACCATGCACTCACATCATTCACCTGCTCACCCTGCACTCACAGTGATCACTCTGCACTCACAATGTACCTCACCCTGCAGTAACACAAGCACACTACTCACCCTGCACTCATTTGACACTGCAATCACCTGCCCCCCTCGCTGCTCTAGCTGCAATCTCACTCAAACAAGCCCATCACTAACCATGCATTTATTCGTCCCACTCTGCACTCACTTAAAGTTCATATGATCACCTCACTCACCCTGCAGTCACTTCTCTTAACCTACTCTCACACTATTGCATTACTCACTGTGCACTCACATGGGCACTCCACACAGTGCGTAGGGTTAATGTACCTGCCACGAAGAACATGTGTCATGCAGATCACAGAACTGAGTGTGAGTAAACTATGAGTAGCGCTATAGAAAAATGAAATGTTTGTCAGAATGGTGCTTGTAGAGGCTGGATTAGTATATGGTGCTCACTTATGTAAGTGTAGCACTCTGCACTAATCAAGACAACCCTTTTGGAGATTTTAGTGGTCTTAAGCAACCATAGAAAGCTCTCTAAGTGGTAGCTGTGGAAAGCAGACTTCAGGCTTATTCCAGAAGGAGTGTAAAGCAGCTTGTTTTACCAGTACGTAATCTTATGGTGTGAGTTAAGTGAAAAAGAATCATACAGTGTACTTACAAAAATAGGTATTTATTATAATCACTCACTAACACATTGCAATATCTCCTACCCAGAGATAACCATAATATGCACAATATTTCAGTAATAGAACTCGTAAGTAGCACAAATACACAGTGGTCCCCAAGGGGAGACTAAACCATATACAAAAATAGTGTAATGCAAACCACAATCTAAGTCGAGACTGGACCCAGAAGATGTAGAAGAGTTGAGGACCCAAGGAACCACCCAAGGTGAGTATCTAGGAACCCCAAGGAGGTCTTGTGCAGGGTAGGAACCCGTCTGTATGCTCAATACAAGTCAATGGGTAAGTCGAGGTTGCAGTTTTAAAGAAGTACCCTTCCCAGTGGACCCTGAAGAAACCCCATGAAAGATAGAAGGTTGGAGTGTCACCCCACCTGTGAATACCCCAGGACCTGGATAACTACACCATGGAAAGCCAGATGCATTGGTGTGAGGTGACGTCGGAAACCGCCGTAGACCACAATGGAGGACTTCAGTAAACTGCAGCAAAGATGGTGAAAGAGTCCAGTGAAAGCCAGATTTAAGATGAGAAGTACCTGCAAGGAGAGGGGACAGAGTCTGTGCCCCTCAGAAGTGACGAGGAGGCACGGAAGACGAATGCCCACTGATGTCAATAGAGGCAGGAGAGTTGGCCGTGCCCTTAAAGTTGCAGCTGTGCAGACCAGGTGACACTGAGGATGACCAGGAGCCAGTTAGGAGCTGTCCCACTTTGGGTGTTGAGAGCCAGGAGGTCAGTGTTCGCCAGGGGCACCAACAAGCCTTGGCAACAGCACCAGGCACAGTATTCCAAAAAGGTGCAATGTCGGGACCAGAAAGGTCCATGTGACTCACCACGATCGGGTAAGTCAGAGCAGGCCAGAGCAAGCAGGAGAGCCCACTGGAGCAAAAGAAGACCCTCGAGAGGACTCACAGGCCCGAGGCATATTAGTCGCAAGCGGACCTTGAACAGCTTGCCAGGGATGAGGGGCCACAGTGCAGAGGACGCGGTGAAGACAAAGATCTTGGCTGGAGGAGATGCTTGAGGCTGGAGCTTCTCCAAGCCCGATTATCTCTGGAGGAGCGAGTTAACATGCCTTGTCAACATCAATTCGACATGACGCACAGGGGTACTGCTCAGCGGCTCCAACAAAGGATATTAGCTTCAAACTTGGTGTGAAGACAGGTCAGGCCTCGAGGGAGTTGAAGAACTACCACTTGTGTTGTTGAGCCTTTCAGAGTCAGTGGGAGCCCAGGATCAGCAGACCATTCAGCTGCATTGCGGTACCTGCAGATGCAAGGGAGTGACTCCTTCACTCAAAGGGAGATTCCTTCGGGTGCCTTGGATGTCCACAGGCCCTGTGAAGGACCTGTATGAAGCACAAGCTCAGACATTGCAGAAGAATTGCAGAACAACAAGAACAGGAGCAGCAGGAGTCTTCCCAGTTGCAGTCTTGGTTCCCAACGTGAAGTCCAGAGAGCCCAAAAAGTCAAAGATGAAATGGAATTGGATCTGAATCTTGTCCCACGATGAATCTAGGGACCCACCCACAGGTGAGCACTTAAGTACCCTAAGGAGAGTGTAGAGACAATGCAGAGGTCCCTTCCAGAAGTGAGGCTGGACAGTGGAGAGGATACTCCCATGTCCTTTGTCCTGTTTCACGCCAGAGCAGGAGCCAACAGCTCCCTGACCTGGCTTGAACTTGAATATGCAAGGAGGGCACCAAATGTGCCCTTCAAGCAGTCTCAGTGGCACTGGTAAGCACCCCCACCCTGTCCGATTACACTACATCCTTTCTGGGAGGTGGTTACACCTCTTTGTGACAGGAAACTTATTGTTCTGTCTTGCCCTGCCCAAGGCTAGGGGGCAAAATCATGTCTCTGGTCAGCAGCAGTCATAGCTTGCAGCCCGGGTCTAGAAGACTGGTACCGGGAGCACTGAGGGCTTACACAAGGAGTTTTACAGTGCATGGAATCATACCCCAACACCGTTTACTGCATTGGGGTATGATTCCAACATGTTTGATACCAAACACAACTAGGTTCATTACAGTCCATTTCGAGATGGCCATCGTGTAATGACGCTTGGCCACTCTATGTATCGTAATGGCTAATGCACTCATTACCCAGGAGAATGGACTCCGAAGGTTATAGGGGTGCCCTGCTCATGCAGGGGCACCCTCACACTTAGAACTGAGCATTCTGTCTTCAGGACTGAAAGGCCTGTCTTAGGGGTGACTTATAGGTTTGAAGTGCAGTGACCTCGGTTATAGGTAAACCTACATTAGTCATAAGTGGTGCTAGCACCAACTTGCACAGGTCCCTCATGGGTGACATAATAAATGCTTCAGCACATGAGGGACACCTGGTGTATCCATGCCCTAGGGACCTTAGTACCATATACTAGGGACTTACAAGTGTACATCAGTAGCAGATCTGGGGGGTACCTAAGTACTCACTCACCATGTCCAATTTAGGGAGGACATGAAATGTGCTCCTAATGACCTCTAGTCACATCCCCGTGGGCACACTAGATTGGCTCCTCTTTTTATGAAATGATGATTCCACTCAGTTAAACATGTAGCTATTCATTATTTCCTTTATTCATTGTTTTCATGAATTTCTTGTAATTTCTTTTCTTGTTTCATCAATCCATTCGTTATATTACATGAAAGAATTTTCACGGCATCATTGCTGCAATCACTCCTATGCATTTCGGGCATTAAAGAAGCCCTTCCTCAGGGAGTAGCACTATGAATTCAAAAAACATAACATACATAAACCTACATGTAACATGTGTACAAAAAAACATAATGAATGTTAAAACCCATGGTGCAAAGCACACGTGTAAAAAAAGTGCTAAAAAACGTTTTCACACAAAACGTGCTCGAGTGCTTCGTGTTGGAAAACCGAAATGGACCTATGTTTGTTAAACGAAAAACACTTACATGATGTCCCTATATGCCGTGAACTCCAATCTAAAAAAATCTAAAAAAAGGCAAATGGTGAACAGGTAAGATTAGTAGTAACATGCTTGTATAGTGATACAAAACCTCGTATTACCCCAAAACTATCCACACTAACCTGGAAAGTAAAGTTGAATCGCGCTCGTGAAGTTAATCCGAATCTGAAAAACGGGACGCTCTTTGCGCTTCCGTATGAGCGTCCACGAGGAAGCACCAGGAGGCGCCTTAAAAGCTGTTGCCGGCTCCCACTCCTCGGCAGGCGCAGTGCTTCCATAGGGGCGTGGAGGCGTAGCCCCCCCGCCTGCAGCCGCCCGCAGGAGACGCCGAGGGAGAACTGACAATGCATGCCAGTCAGCATGACGTCGGACCGCCCACCCCCTTCAGAGACTGAAGGGGGTGGGCGGAATGGCGTCATGTTGATTGACATGATTGTCACCAGACACCAGGGCAAAAGGGAGGCAGCAACACATGTGCGCATGAGTGGGGACGGAGGGGGAATTTTTTACCCGTGCCCACGCATGCGCACTTGTGTTTCCGCCTTTTTGCACATGTCCATTAGGAGCCCTTCGGCCTCCTAATGGGCGTGCTGTGGGCGCAGAGTAACCTGTGCCCCTGCAGTGCCAGGATTGGCTGCAAGGGGCTGCCAGTGGCATTCGACGACGTGAAGGCGCCAAGGGGTTGAGGAGCAGAGGAGGTGCGGACCCGGACCGGCGGTGATGTAAGTTTTATTATATATTTAATCCCCCCCACGACATCAACCCCTCCCCTCTCCCCCCGGCGATTGATGTACAGGGCTTTTATACATCATGGGTTTTCAACTCCAAATGACTACCGCACACATTTTTGTTCACAGAGCGCTACATGCTGCTATGTGTTGTTATGTGACCTTCAGCTAGGTATTTTTACATAATGCCAGGTAACTGGTGATCATGTAGAGCGCTTCAATGCTTTCTTCGGGCCGAATTAGCGCTATATAAAACTTAAAAAAAAGAAATAGCAAGATTTCATTTAGTGTTACGAAATGTTTTTGATTTACTTCCACATTATTTTAATAAGCACCTATATGTCAATGCAGTGACTTCGAGTCTCCGAACAGTGTAATGGGAAAAACCTTTCCACGTGCTCGCCGTAGGAACTCAAACTTTTACGCCCACCACTTTCAAATGTCACCACCCGCCCCTGCTCCTCGGGTCCCGTTATTCTTCCTATTGCAAGTTGCTGTGTGACTGACCTACTGCCAGTTACCTGCTCGGTCTGAGGGTACCTCAACCTCTGCCCGTTGTTGTGCCTGCCTGTCCCACCTGTCCGCGCAGCTCAAAGGCACTACATTTCCCAGCATTCTCCCGTGAGGCGTACTGCTACGTGCGTCACGATGAAGCACCAGGAGGCACCTCAAAGCTGGTCGTGGGCTGGCCAGCCCACGCCGCGCCCGGGCAAAGCCGGGGCCAATGACGGGCCTGCCGGAGCCCATCGGAGACAGACAGAGGCTGGGCTGGGCCACCCTATTAACATCTGGGACTTGAGGTATCTGATGTATACCTAAAGACTGTGCTATTTGAACTGTATGCTTTGTATTCATAATTAGTTCAGTTCAGTTCTGTACCATCTGTACGTAAATACACTACAGGGCATGGGGTGGTGGGGACTTTAGATGCGTTCCTATTGAGGGCAAAATCAGATCTGATACACAAGATTGAGCTAACAGAGTGCAGGCTATCGTTAGAACCCCAGCCACTTTCAAACAAAACTATTCAGGATATGCTCGCCCCCCTCTCCCTGTAAACCAATAACGAAAATCCTTCTCATGTAAATATCACCTCAGATATCAAGACAGGATCCACCTACTCCCCAAAACCAGTAAGCATACTGTTGTAACCTCTCTCTCTCCCCGTCACCCACCCCTCTCCTCTCTCCCCTTTTGGTACGGTCCACTCTGCCTCCGAGAGTGCGAGTTAGAATGTTCGTTGTGAGAGCCTGCCGCCAAGCTGGGAGCACCTGTTTACTTATGACTAAATAAAGTTAGACTTTGGAACCTTCATTGCGTAGTGACTCTTTACTACATTTCTGGCGACGAGGACGCGGAGCTGAGCCAGGGTCAGTGTGGTGCTTTTCCCCCCTGGATGAATTTGATGCTTGTGCGGAGTTTTGAATTGAAAAGGAAGACTCACCAGTTGATGTTTGAAGATCAAAGGACAGCGGACATACCGGCAACCCAGGCTGTACTCATCGAGGTGTTCCCTTGGGGGGACGTGAGATTCTCGATTCCGGAACGTTAAAGGAAGTCGGGTGTGAGGCCTCGGTGAAGGTGAGCTTGTGCCGTGTGGAGGAGAGGAACCTTCCCTCCTCGTTTGAGGTCTGACTGGCGTCGGTGGATCTGGTAACCAGTGCCCCTTTGGAGTACCCCGAGGTGGTGAAAGCAGCGAAGGAAGACTCACCCAGTTGATGAAGGAAGATCACAGGACAACGGACAGGAATCGTAGCTGAGCCAGCGTCAAGGTGGTCTAAGGAAAGAAATCTGGTCGAAGTATACTGGAATACGAGCAGTCTTCAGCTCAACGGGTTGCCGTTAACAGCGTGAGGCAAAGAATGAAGCTGTCGAAGCAATTGGATGAACGACTGACGGAGGAATAGTTTCGTTCCTGGCAGTGAGAGGGCGCCCTTTCAAACCTTGCTGTGTCCCCTCCCTGGTTTGGGAGGACAGGTGAGCGTGCTGTGAGAAGCAGTGGACACTCGTGAGGGAGAAGACGTAGCCGGTCTTGCCCCGAGGAACCGCTGGGTCTTCGACAGGAAGTTCCTGTTCTGCAATCGGGAAAAAGAAAGAGGACTTCGCAGCCTACATTACTTTCGCCATGAATATTGGAGAAAAGAAGAAAGGTGAAGGTAGACTCAGATTACCCCTGTGTTTTCGTGAAATTGTGTCGGTGCAAGGAAGCAAGACTCTAGTCGGAAAAAGAGGGATTCGTACCAGTCTATGAGGTGAGCCGTGGAAGCTGCGTGAGGAGAAAGGGAGCGGAGCAGGGAAATAGCCGCTTTTCTGATTCTGCATATGAAACTGACCCGAGGCGGAGTGCGTGGCGTTCGAGGCAAGAGTGAGTGACAGCATTGGGAAGCGGGCCCCCCCCCCCTACTCCTGGGATTATAGGAGGTGAGAGAATAATAGTCTCAGAGAATTCGGAAGTATTCGAACATAATATGGGGAGGAAGATTATCCGAAGGGGACCAAATCTGGATTAATCTGAATCGTAGTGAGCCTTGGAAACACTGTGAGGAGCGGTGAGCGGAACATAGTGTGTTGTAAACTTTCGAAACTGAATGGTGGCAGCGCGTGATAGCTGTGTGAGGAAATATCAAAGGAACAGAGGGTGTAGCGAACCTTGGTTCCCGTGATTGAAAATTAACTGAGGCAGCACATTGAGCTGTTTGAAATGTCTGAGAGGATCAGGGAAGGTGTTTAACCCCTTTTGCCACGTGGAAAACGCAACTGTGGCAGCGAGTTGAAGCTGCGTGAGGAGATTCCGGAGGAACAGAGAGTGGGGCTTACCTCTGGTTCCGTGTAGGAAACCGAACTGAGGCAACGTGTTGAAACAGCCTGAGGAAACCGCTGAGGGGCAGGGAGTGCAGTGAACCTCAGTGGGGGTGTTTTATAAAGACGTTGAGGAAGCACGTTGTGGGAGAGATACGTAATCTCAGGTGATCTTTGACTTGGGGTTTACAAGGAGCATGAATCTACAGGCGAATTGAGCAAAGCATATTAGGTGTACTCAGGGAAATGCAGGAAACTAGACCTTCAAATTAAGAACCCCGACGGCCTTAGGGAACTATCGTCTGTTACGTGGAGCCACTGAGGGGCCATCTTGAGAGTGAATAAACACTGTGTGGAAAAAAAAATTGAAAGAAGCTAGTGTGAACTTTGTTGAGAAAGAAGTACAAACATACAGAAAATAGCCACTGGTACGGGGGAATATCAGAGGCGAAGTAAAGTGTAATTTATTAGAAGAACAAAATGTGCGATTTATCGCATCCTGAGCCATTAATGAAGGGAGAAGGTGCTAGTATCGTGGATAGGGAAGAGAGGAAGGTTTGGATCGAAAAAACGCATACCGCCACCAGTGCAGTTTATGGAGGAGAATAAGAAAAACATTGCTGAAGGGAGTGAGTGGAAAGAATATTTTGAGAATAAAATATCAGTTTATGAGGAAGAGGAAGTACCCCTTACACCTGAGGAAAAGGCTGAAATTTTACTTCACTGTGTGGGAACTGGAGGACGGAAAATGTACCACGAAATGGAAAAGGTGTTCAAGAAAGGAACTGCCAGAAATATTTATGAGAACTTCTTGAAGGTGTTGGATGAACAGGATACACAAGCCTCGTTTGTAAAGGTACAAAGGGATGAAGTGTACAAGGAAAGAAGGGATAGCAAAGAGGGAGTTAGTGCAAGCGAATTAAACCCGGTGTGTACCATCTTCATAGGCGGAGTAGAGACAGAAATAATCTCAGAATCTGGATCACGTTATAGTGTGGTAAGCCAGAGTGAATGGAATAGTAAATTTGCAAAAAAATATGGAGATGAATTGAAAGAGGCCAACATATCCCTAAAAACGTACACAGGGGAGGACATCAAAGTAATAGGATACAAAGTCATGGATTTAATGTACAAGGGAAATAATACTACAAGTACCCTATATATAACGGAAAGTGGACCCACCATGCTAGGGTGGAAGGATCAAAAGAAATTGAGAATATCCCTTAATGGAAAAAGAAAAGGACACACGGGTGAGCCGTCACGGATCCATAGCACGTGTGCAACTAAGGGTGAAACTTGGATCGCTCGAACTCCGCCGTCTAAGGGTTTGGTAGTTTTTGAAGGAGCTGCAAGTAATAAAGTATGTGGAAAAGAAGTAGCAAAGGACAAACTTGGGGAAAAACTAGAAACTTGCCAAAGTTGGGTGGACGAAAGAGAAATACGTAAGAAACACAAGAGAAAAGGCAGAGGTGAAGTTGCGGAAAAAGGAGAATTCAAGAGAAAGGGAGAGCGCATAATAAATACAGCAAATGAGCGGAAAAGCATAAAATGTAAGAGCAACCAATTTAATCGCAGTGAGACGAGGCAAAGTACCACATCGGCTGATTTCAGGACCAAAACGAGGGAAGAATATGTGGACAATTGTGAACAGAAAAGAGAAGTGGACTTAAGTTGGTTTGAGTATAAGGGTGAGAATAAAGCAAAATACTTTCAAAGGCCTTACAGTGGTAAGAGGGAGAGTGAGAGTAGGGAAATGCAGAAAATACTAAAAGGTTCCCCACTAAGAGTCCGGTCAGGGAAGAAGGGTCCACTCTATAGTTATAGGAGTAAGCAGGAGTGTCATGGCCCAGGAAACACTACTGAGTTTTTCCAGGGGAATCAAGGAAGGGAGCAGGATGACAGACTGAGGTCAGAAGTGACTGATGCTAATGATCCGGAGCTGTTTGAAATGGAGTTCGATAAAGGTCTGGATTCTGATTACGGCCAAGGTAAGGAGGGTAGAAGAGGGCCCAGACCAGTCACCGAGGATGACATTGACAGAGGGACTTATCGTGTCAGAGGGAGCAGGCGGGGTGTGTCCTGGCCCCAGTTACTGCCCAAGGAAGAAAACAGCGTTACCGCCAGGATCACCCTTCCCGAGGGGGATGGAAAGACTAGTAGAGGAGTGCGGAACTCCAGGTTGGAATAAACTGTTGAGCATGTTCACACAAAGAGGAGCCTAGGTGTAAAAATTAGGTGGCACTCATACCTGTCTAGTAACTATGTCATGAGACTTATCAAAGCTATTACTAGAAGCGCAATGGAGGGGTGGTAGAAGAGGTGTTCTAGGGATCGGCAGTACCGGCCACACCTATTGTAGAACTAAAGGTTGTTCTTCCCCATGTGAGAAAGGTCAGGACATTGTGCGGGACGTAGTGGATCAACTGAACCGAACGCTCCACACTACCTCTTGTCAGTTCTATACAGAGGTTAATCAGAAGGTTTTATAGTTTGCTGTTAAAAGTTGCCCATTATATAGCTCCATTCCCCTTCCCCCTTTTTTGCCCCTGGGATACCCTCCACCGGCATGGGGGTGGGGGACTCTCTCTATCTCTCCCCTCCAGGTTGTTCTTTCTTTGTAACGTAAGGGGGTCGTCTTCTCTAGACTCCCTCTTCTTCTGTTGCTGATCAGTTTCTACTCTCTGGTAGACTTTCCCTTTCCTGTGCGTCCTTACCTTTTGTTCTTCTCCTTCGCTCTCTCTCTCTCTCTCTCTCTCTACATCTCTCTCTCCCCTGCCTGGGGCTCCGTATTTCCTTTCCTCTGTTCTCCTTAGGGGGGAAGGTGTGTTGTAACCTCTCTCTCTCCCCGTCACCCACCCCTCTCCTCTCTCCCCTTTTGGTACGGTCCACTCTGCCTCCGAGAGTGCGAGTTAGAATGTTCGTTGTGAGAGCCTGCCGCCAAGCTGGGAGCACCTGTTTACTTATGACTAAATAAAGTTAGACTTTGGAACCTTCATTGCGTAGTGACTCTTTACTACACATACCCAACAACTATAAGTTGTAACCTTGCAAAGAACCACCAACTAAGAAGAGGAAGGGTAGGGGTGCTCAGAGAGAAAATCATAAAGTGAACAGCCCAAAGGCCACGAGACGGAGAGTTAGAAATAATCATAAAGATGCTAGACAGGAGTCTATCCTTCCACAGTTACCAGCAGCAATAAACAGTTTATTACCTTCGGTACAGGAGGTGCTTTCTTGAAGAGATTGGAGACAATGATATCTGTTCTGTCAGACCCATCGGCCTAATGCAGAGGTCTATCCCGGGCCCAGGGTTCAATTCCCCGCCTCAGCGGGTCTTGGGCTCAAAAATTCCACGGCCCCCACAACGCTAAGGATGCCTGGCCTCCACCTTGGGGGTGCCCAGGAGTGGACGCCTCACAGGGAAAGCCAGGATGGGTTCCACAACGGTATTCGTACAAGCGCCTTGAGACCCTTGCGAGTGAGTAGTGCGCTATACAAGTATCAATTTACATTTAATTGAGGACAGGCTTATTAATCGGGAGAGGTCACTCGCAAGTATTATTTCTGATGATTATAATATAGATAAAGGGGGGAAGCCATACCTATTAGGGGTAATAGAAAAAAACTGCTTAGTAACAAGTAAACGTGCAGCTGTACCATCTAAAGATCAGCGACAAATACAATGCTCTTTCTTGCTTATTAGTAGGACTGGAGATCATGCTCAAGGTCATCCTTCCAGTCATCCCCTTCAAAGATCCTTGCTTCCCCTACATGATCAGCCGAGGCCTCTGTTAGAACCTGATGGCCTAAATCCTGGGAATAACCAAGTCTTTAAACCCCCTAACACGGCACCTATAGTAACGGGTGGCAATGTACCGATATATGGGCTAAGACCATCCGCATTCCAGCACACCCCTGCTATAAACAGGGAAGTAATAGTATTACAAATGTAAATCTACATCTTCCACCTGAAGCCACTGTATATATGATAGTGTTGACAAATGTTCTGCCTCTTTCTCATAACAGCGTTGAGCATTGGTCAACCCTAAGGAATAAGTCTCAACATCTATTGACTGCCAGATCTGGGCTGTCCGATATTGTTCTCTTTTAAGAGTTTAAAATGGCTCATTGAATACCTTGGGTAGGTAAATCGACCAAATCTTTTGGAAGGTGACTGTGTGGTTTTAACCTTTAGATCACCCAGACTAGTGCAGTCTATTCTTGAAATAGCAGAGAATCAGTTTATCTTTCCTCAGAGCATAAACATACTGCCCCTGGGGTATTTCTATCACCCCCCCCCCCCGAGCCTTGAGAAACAATCCTTTGGGGGAACCATCTTCAAGGGGTGATTGGCCTAAATATTCAATCCCAGTGAGTAATCACTATGGTATTTTTAACTCATTAGATGAACAAGATTGACTTGCCCCTTTTCCAGGATCTTTCTTAAAAAATAGATGTTGTGGAGGTAAAGAACAGAAAGATAAAAATCCTGCAATCCAGGATCAACCAACTCTCTATACTCAAGAGGCACAGGATATGATCATTACAAACTGGAGCATAAAGGACACTCATAACTCTATGTCCGTTACCATCCTAGAAGAGTTGCCATCTAGTAGAGAAGGTGGATTAGCGAGAAATTCATGTATACAGGCTTCAATTGATACAGTAGAGAACATTTAGAGTGAAATAGTATCCTGGAACGTCACTGTCTTGCTGTCAAAACAGTCGGACCCTCTTTTCGGGGAATTTATCATGACTCATAATATTCTATGCTTCCAAGAGACGTGGACAAAGGAGGCAATCCATATTAATAGATTTAAGACTTTCCATTCTCCAGCAATTGATGGCCTGAGTGGAAGAGCAAAGGGGGGGTGGGGGGGGTTGGGCCATATATATCAAATAGGCTGGAAGCAAAAAAGTAAGAGCTTTATGCAGAGGAACCATACTACCAATTAATTTTAATTCATGGTGATGGTAATTATTGTATATTACTGATACATTTTTATAATAATATACATTCAGCCAAAGTGAGAGATGTCTTAATGCAACTATTTAATAATCTGCAGACCATGTATAGCAAAAGTTATAGAGACATGATGTTAATTTTAATAGCGCCTTGTGCTTAAGCGAGGAAGGTCAAATCTGTGGTGTTGTAACAGAAGTAGGTATTAGTAATACCCTCTTCTGTCATTCTCTATTGGGGGAGCTGCTTAACAACCTGATTTTTAGTATGGACTTGGGTTTTGCTAACGCGCTAACTAACAAACCTATGTCTATGCCCTATACTTTTAATGGTAGAGGCTGTTACTCAACCATAGATTATATTCTCATATCGGTCGGGAAGGCGGGCGTCATAACTGATCCTGCTCAAAAGACTGAAGTGCACGCGAGCCCTGGCAAGAGACTCGGGTGAGAATGTCAGTGTTCCGCGTGTAATGGCTTTTTAACGTTATTCCTTTTAAATACAAATAATTTGAATCATTCTGAATTGTTTAAGACTTGCACTGACCTCTTGCACTTTTGCATAACTTCATTGCCTCTTTCGCCCGCCCTGTGTGCCGTTTGCGTCGACGGCAGGGCTAAGCTTTACTGAATTTCCCTTTCCGGTCGGGGAGGCGGGACTTCATACCCGATCCTCCTCAAAAGACCAATGTGCACGA
Source organism: Lissotriton vulgaris (assembly GCF_964263255.1). Lineage (NCBI taxonomy): Eukaryota > Metazoa > Chordata > Amphibia > Caudata > Salamandridae > Lissotriton > Lissotriton vulgaris. The sequence continues at coordinate 1,902,612,894 of NC_141693.1, forward strand.
GAGCACGCTGTGGACACGTGCAGCAGGCGCGCCAAAGGCAAGCTTGTCTGCCCCTGTCCGCGCCCGACCGAGCACAGAGGCCAGAACTCCTGGTCCTGTGAGGTCACAAGGAGGGATCGGGTACTCAGCGGAGGATTTAAAATAGAATGGCGAAGCCAACTGATACATTATGCAAACGTACTATAAATGTAGATAGCAGGGAAATTAAATGCAATCACTGCGGTATGACCCTAATGTTTAAAACGAACAATAACACAGAGGAGAAGCTGCACCTAACACTACTAAACTGTAGGTCGCTAGCTAAACATAAATATGAGATTTATGACCTAATAAGAGAGCGATCATTGGATGCTCTTTTCCTGACAGAAACTTGGCTTAACAAATGCTCCACACCAGACGTTTTGGCCGCATCCCCACACAAATATATGATAGCAAGGCAAGACCAAGAAGGTCAAAGAGGCGGTGGTATTGCTATAATTTACAAATCCACACTAAAGTACATGATAAAAAAAGCAGACCTAGGAAACAGCAAGGCACTTTCATTTTCCTTAGTGGCGACGGAAGAGAATACCATAGCCGACTTTTTAATCTACCGACCACCAGGACCACCAGTACAACTTATTATGTGCCTGGAAGAGGAAGTAATACACCCAGAACTCCGTCATAAGAATTTTTTGGTACTAGGAGACCTGAACATACATTTTGGTAACAAACAGAATCCTGAAGCTAATAAAATATGTAGGGACCTACTGACACATAACCTAGTACAGAAAGTTGAGACACCAATGCACTTAGGAGGACACATCTTGGACCCCATATTATTAAACATTACGAAACAGAGGTAGATACACCCTGGCCAGTCTCCTCGTAAGATCATTATTTAATCCAGTTTACAGTACCTTCCCCATAGGATAAGGCCAGAAAAACAGAACAAGAAAATCATTACAAGGAAGTGGAACAATTTTAACTCTACCTCCTTCACCCAGGAGCTATTAGAAAGCCTATACTAGATCTAGACATCAACCTAGCCAATAATCAATTGGAAACATGGATTATAGAGGCACTAGATAGGACAGCACCTTGGAGTACTAGGATCCCAAGGAGACAAAAGGAAACAGCTTCCTGGTTCAATGATGAACTGAAGTTAGCCAAAAAAAACATGTAAAAGGCTTGAGAGAGTATGGAGGAAGGAGTATTGGAGCAGGGCCAAGGAAAACTACAAAAAGGAACTAAAATAATATCATGTACTAATTAAAAAAATAGAAGTACCTTTTATACAGAAAGAATTGATAGGGCTAGCAACTCCTCCAAAGAAATGTTCGCCATACTTAAGTCCCTCGTTACACATGAGACTAGAGATGATTCTCCCGCTTCCACGGAGAATTGCAATAAGGTGGCATCATTTTTTGCAAATAAGGTGATTACGATATACGACATCTTCCCGGTGGACGCACGACTAGGCATAGGCCTGACATGCAGAAGCCAGACCAATTTTACAGGGGTAACGCTGGATGCCTTTAAGATACCAGAAATAGAAGAACTTTGGGCCATATTAGCGAGATGAGCTTTATAAAACGCACATCGCACATTTCCCTATCACCGGCTATCGCCGCATTTTATCGCAGTGTTAGCGCGTCATTATCAACGCGCGACACGGAGGCGATATTAAATCCGCCGATAGCCGGCGATAGGGAACATTAGCGCGTCAAAACAAGCGTTGTTGTCACACGCGTTTTTGAGGCAATGTGCCACTGCCACTGCATCCTACAAAAGAAAGGCTCGAGATATCTGCTACCTCTAATCACTAATTACTTACCAGGGCACGGTCTGAGATCACTAGATAAGGACCTGGTGATGGTACAAAGAGTTCTCAGAGCTAGAATGGGGGAACTCTCTTTCAGGTACCGCGCTGCAAAAACTTGGAATAGCCTACCGATGGAGTTAAGAAGAGAGCCATGCGAAAGTAGATTTAGTAAGCTACTAAAGACCTGGGTAATTGTGCAACCATAACATGGATAAGCCTGGTTAACGACCTTAGGGCACAGCTGTTGGAAGGCGGTGACCCCAGGGGTCAAGACTGCTCTCTTAACCACCCGAGACCCTCCTCTCCCACAATTCCTGCCGAGTCTTATCGAGGGAAGGTCCTCGCCGGGGAGGACTGATCGTACACACTGTCGACACACCACACTTCCGAACGGACACCACACCGTGAATCTTTATCAAGTATGAATTTTATCAAGTAAAATAGGTAGCACTACACAGCGATCGAGGGATCGCGAAAGTCTTGTGAACAAGGGAATGGGGAAGCGGGACAGTCTTAGAGGGCCGGTCGGTAGGCCGTGTACCCTGCGCACAGTTCTCAATCCTCGAACTGGGGGGCACGGGAGCTGGCGATGGTACTTGCTATCCTACTCACTTCGGTTCCAGGTTGTCGTGAGGGTAGCGTCGATGGTCCAGCCAGACCAGAGGGTTCTTTAAGCCGCGAAGAGGTCAGCAGGGCTTGGCCGGGAGTACTCCGTAGAACTCGTAGACAGGTGGAGCCGCGACAGCATCCGCAGGGCTCAGGATGGTAGCAAGAGTCTCTCGTTCTTACGAGGGGGGGCCGCGACGAGGTCAGCAGGGCTCCGATGGTTCAGGTCTTACTCTTCGAGAGGGAGCCGCGACAGCGTCAGCAGGGCTCGGTTGTTCAGTTCCGTAGCTTTGAGGATGAGCCGCGACGACGTCAGCAGGGCTCGGTGGGTCAGAGTCTGTTCTCCTCGAGGTCTGCTGCGATCAGATCAGCAGGGCTTTCTTGTCCAGGATACAACTGCCGGTTGGATGGGAGGCAGGCTGTCTTATAGTCCAGAAGCCCTTTGATGTCCGGACTCTCAGAGGCAGGAGGCCGGTGGTCCGAGGGCCAGGTCACCGATTGTCTGGGCGGCTGGTTCTTTGATGCTTTGGACCGGGTGTCCAGGGGATCCCAGACGCCCATCAAAGTCTGGAGCCAGCTCGCTAGGAGGCCAAAGGTGTGATCGAAACCAGCCCCCAGGGATAGTCCAGAGGTGTGAGGGAAACCAGTTCCTCAGAAGGGGGCCGGAGGTGTGATGTAAGTCTTGGTTTCGGGTACTTGGTGAGTCGTTCACCCCCCGGGCGGGTCTGGGCGCGCCGGACGGGCACGCCTAGCTGCAGCCAGGAGCGGCCAGGGGCTGCCGAAAGGGAAGAAGGCGGCCGGCCGGAATGGCCAGACATGGAGTCTGACGGTCACGTGCACAGGTGCAGGCACGCGGTCTGGAGATCGTCTCAGGTCCGGTGTAGAGGTGTCATGTACAGTTTTGGGTGGACGGGAATCAGTTCCATCCGTAGTTCTGAGGTTGCGGGGATCAGAGAGGACCACGCCACGAGGCCGGGTCCAACAACAGCCTAGCTTGCAAGTAGAAGCCGCATCTCCCGGACACCTCTCTAAGCACGGGGACACACCGATGGTGTAACCAAGCGCTCTATTATTGTATAAAATAAAATAAATAAATATTGAATACCCATGCTCATAGATGGAATTTGTTTCATGTGGAGGATAACCCACTGAGCAATCACTTTCCATTATGTCTCTCAGTTTCAATAACGTCTGGTAAGTTGCTGTCAAGATGTAACAGACCAGGCCTTATCTAACATCTCTATCAATAAGATAAATAGCTACAGCTTACTCTGGGCGATGGTGGATCCTACAGTGATCACCGGAAAAGTGATACAAAAGTGTAGACCAGGTATTGATATCTGTCTGAGTGAGGAGGCTACTCCAGTTAATATCCTTTCCTCCTTTCAGTTAATTTAAGAGGCCATAAGAGAATCGTTATCTGTTTTACGAAAGAATATAAGAAACCCTGGTGGCTGGTTTGATTCAAAGTGCTCCCGGGCCTATTCCAAGTGAAAAAGGGAATTACATAAGATTCCTAAATATTTTGAAAGTATAAGAAAGGTAAGAAGGGAATATAATGCCCCTTAAGGAAAGAAAAGCCACAATAAGACATGAAACCTGGGAATCTCTTCATGAAGCATCTATAAGGAGAGATAGTTTGGCTTTTTGGAGAATAGTAAAAGCACCTCACCTGAATTCCAGGGTAGGGCCATCAGTGGAAGTTGCTGTATCTGAGAAGCAGTGGATCGACTTCTTCTCGGGGGTGTACAATATAGATGGAAATTCTGTCATCCACACTGAGAGTGCTCTGGCAAACCATCAATAACCCTGAGGCCCAGTATTCTGATCTTCAGTTTACACTGGAGGAGGTGATATGTACACTTTCTGCGAGTTCTGGGGGGAAGGCCCCAGGACCGAATGGGGTCCCCGTAGATCTTTTAAAATTTAATATTGAACTATGGGGGCCCATTGTTACTCAGGTTTTAATGGCTAACTGCCGTGCCTCCTTTCCAACAACTTGGGTAGAATCCACCATAGTTCCAATTTTTAAAACGGGGTGCCGTCAGGACCTAAAGTGTTATAGACCATTCTCTTTACTAGATGCCTTGACTAAGGTGGCTGGATGTATAATATTGAAACGTTAAATGATTGGGCAGAGGAAAACAATGTTCGGTCCGACATACAATATGGTTTCCGGGCAGGACTAGGGACAGTGGAACAGAGTCTTAATTTAGTTATTATAGTTGGTAAATACACATGAGTGAAGAAAGGCAGGCTGTTTTTAGCTTTAGTTACTCTCACTGCTGCCTTGGACTCTGTGAGACATGAGGAGTTGTGGCTTATCCTTGAGAAGATAGGGGTGGATACACAAATTGTTAATTTTCTTACTCGCCTACATTGTGATGCCTAGGCGCAAATACGCTTTGGCTTGGGTGGAGAACGCAAAGCCTAATTTTCTACTAGGAAGGGGGTCAGGCAAGGTTGTCTCATGGCCCCCTTTCTTTTTAACCTTTACATTAACGCTTTATGTGAGGTTTAACTTAAGGATACCAAGACTTCCCTAGCTGCACGTTCCATTCCTGCACTCCTCTACGCAGATGATGTGGTTTTAATGTCCCGGACCCAAATAGGCCCACAACAGCTTTTAAATAGTTTTACTAAGTTTATGGACCACCTGGACATTAAGGTTAATACTTCATAAACCTACATAATGAGGTGTGGAACGGGGAGCCAAAAGTGTAGGGAAATGTTTTTAGAGGGTCAGAAAACAGAGCACACTAAGGGACCATTAGGATGGCAGGCGGATTGCCCCCGCCAGGCTGGTGGTAGCCCCTGCCCCCTGCCGGCCTGGCGGGGGCAATCCGCCCGCCACCCTCACATAAATGACCCCCCGCCATATTAGTATGGCGGGGGGACCGCGGCGAACGGAAAGGCCGTCCGCCGCTTTTCCACCCGTTTGCCAGGGCGGAAAAGGTATAATATGGTAGTGATGTCTATTAGACACTGGCAGCCATATTACCAAGGGCTTAGTTAGATGCCTTTCCGTGGCAAGGCATGCGGTCTTCACTCTGGGGGCCCGCAGGAGAGGTGGAGGGTGTACACGGGGGTACCTGTGTTAGCCCCCTGCATTTGCATTAAGAAAGCGGCAGGCACCGCGCTGTGCCTGTCGCTTTGTTAATGCTAAAAATGCAGGACACTCCCACAACAGTGGCGGGCGCATCCTAATATCCCCCACGGGACCCCGCCCTTATGGCGGGCAGTCCCAATACCCGATAGGATGGCGGGCGGACTAAGTCCGCCCGCCATCCTAATGACCCCCTAAATGCTTTGCATACTTGGGAATAATATTTGACCAAAGTGATTCTTGGACACAAGCTATTATGGCAAAAAATTTAGATCAACAATGGCCCTTGCTAATTTTGAAAGGAAAGTTGGAGAAGACCGCCTTTGGAATTAATACAGATTTACAAAGCAAAATGTATCTCTGCAGCCATGTATGGAGCGGCTGTGTGGGGCTTTGCGGATACACAGCCGCAGCAAACAGTGAAAAATATATTTTTGAGATACATATTAGCTGCTCCTAGCAGCTTATCTGCGTTGGAGAAGTGTGGCTCAATGATTAGAGCGGCAGATCCTGATGCAGAGGTCTAGCCCGGGACCAGGGTTCAATTCCCCACCTCGGCGGGTCTTGGGCTCAAAATTCCACGGACCTGATAATTCTCGCCTCGGTGCCTATTCCAATCATGGAGTCCCACTCTACAACTCTGGGCAACAGCTTGCTTAATCTCCACAACGGCCACAACAACGCTAAGGATGCCTGGCCTCAACCTTGGGGGTGCCCAGGAGTGGACGCCTCACAGGGAAAGCCGGATGGGTTCCACAGCGGTGTTCGTACAAGCGCCTTGAGACCCTTGCGGGTGAGTAGTGCGCTATACAAGTGTCAATTTACAATTTATGTCTGCCACTCGGAGTTGGGTCTGCCATATATTTCAGATTTAATAAAAATGGAGCCAATTCTCTTACAGCAAGGATTTGGACTAAACCCGAGACAAAGGTAAATCAGGACATTCTAGAAGACAGCTTAAAACTTGAAGGAGCTTTATTGATTCCGTGGCTGAGGTTCATTAGAAACTTTATGTCCGATCTTGGTCACTCAGAATTTTATAACAAGCTGAGTACCTTGCAACCTATTAGCAGAAAGGAATTAAAAAGACAGGGCCTTTTGCTTCTGGACACTATCAGATTAATATCAGAGAGTTTAAAACCCACTGTCCAGCATAATCAACTGATGTTATCTTCTTTTAGCATTCAGCCTTATATATCATATGTACCTGGTGGCTATGATAGGTTTTTATTAACTCGTTTTAGGTGTAGTATTTTTCACAGACTCGTGAGCTTTCCTGATATGAATGATTGGTCTCTATTGTTAGGACTGTGTCCGTGTGATAATAGCTCAGAACAATCGAGAAAAAATGTCCTTCTATTTAGTAGATTTTATAGTAATTTGAGGAAAGTTTGGATCGTCCCAATCCTAAAGGAGATGCGCTTGAGACAATGTCGCCCTGCATGGCTTGTGCTGCAGCTCTTGGATGATGTACACAGAGCCTGGAGGATAGGCATGTTTTTTTTTTAAAAAGTCCTTAGCCACGGGAAATCTATTATTTTGCAATTAAGGAGACTAGTATGATTGTTTGTATGACAAATTTTCAATATGAAATCTGATTATGTATTGTATATAAAATGTTATAGCATTTAATAAATGAATTGTTTTTATATAGTTTTATGATTGGCTCAAAATGCAATCGAATAAAGTCTCTTTGATTTGACACTTCTTCCTGGATAGAGTTATGTATGGGAGGTACTATTGGTTCTGTGTTGGAGAAGGATATAAAGAGGTACAGGGATTTAAAGGGGTGTGGTTCTACAGGAAATGTAAATTATTCCCTTCTGCATGCTGCACCCATTCTAGACTACATGAAAATATCAAGGGGGTAAAATCTGGTGTAATCGTGATACGTTGGGCTTAGTTAAAGTGTCAATCAGGGGACAGGTCACCTAATTTAGTAAGGTCTACTGAGTGTAATCAAAGTTTTCTTGTGTCACAACCAACATTGGTTGCTACAGAGGTGGGAGGTCAGGAGCATATAATATATAGATATACTTTGGCTCTAGTGTAGTGTCTATACCATACCAGTGTGGCCCATGGGATTGTCTCCATATTGTTAAGTGAAAACTGGTGGTTGACATTTTACAATTTTAAATGACAACCCTCTGCACAAGGCACTCAGGAGGTGGATAGTAATAATAATTAAAAACAGGCCAGTGTGCACAGGTAATATACTTCAAAATAAGGTGATGTGAATCTGCCTTAGTTCAATGGTATGCTCAGTATCTCCCATTTTAGTCTGGCCTTTTTGGAATATTTTGAAGCAGATACAACAGTTTGGGCAGACAGATAATTTTCCTTTGAGCAGTGTGGTCTGACATACTGAGGAGGGAAAGGGTCATTATGGTGTAGTTTGAGATAGTAACCCCGTAGTTCTCTCTTATAATAGTGTGTATGTCATGGCAAATCTAGATTCAGAAGTATTTGAATGATTCAGTGCATCATTTCAAAATGATTTTAAGTGTGTATGCAGATGTGTTTATGGTGAGTGGGTGTATTAGAGACTTACTAGAATTAATGTTTAGCTCAAAGAGGCATCCAAATGTAATTGTAGTGTAGTTCATATATTACCAATAGGCTCTGCGCATTGGAATAACATAAACAGCAGTATAGACGTAGGATTGAGGTCATTTAGGTCTCTACTGACTATGGTAGACTTAATTAGTTTTGCCAGCTAGCTCAGAGGTCACTAGAAACTTTCTCGAATGTTCAGGAAAGGGTTAACCGTCCTGATTTAGACAAGAAGGGATTAGTTTCTGACAACCGCATAAACATGACAACTTTGCTCCCCCAGAATAAAGAGTGTATCTTTAGAGTCGTGTGAAAACAATAGACAACTATTTCACTCAGTCAATCGTGCATGCTTAGTTCCACCAGAGTGCAGAGAAATAAAGAGACGGGCGTTTTCAATAAAAGGTGTTATTTTATTGAGCAGTCTTCTTTCTCATGCAAGAGAAATAAATTGCCACAATTGCAATATTTATCATGAAGTAAAGTGCATACGTTAAAAGTAGTATTATGAAATAATACTGTAAAAGCATTGATATGGTTTCTTAGCCATATGATACTTTAAAATGGATACATAAAACATTGACTAACGAACTCAACTCAACTGGTGCTTCTAAATACGCCTACCCCGGTGTACCTGACCTAAGCCTAATACGTGGGAAGGAGTAAGTAAGTTGCGGTTTTTAAGTTAAGTTAAGTTTTTGCCAAGTATCGGAATCAAGAATTCTCTCTAAGGTTTTAATCAGCTCCGTACCTTGGTTATAGAATGAAGGAGGTCTTGTATCTCGCTTCTCACGACTCGATCTCCCAGCAACCCGCGAGGGTGACTTGGGAACACCGGAGCTGGATTTTCTCGGCTGTAGAAAAAGACAGTGTCTCTCTCAGTGCGTCAAGGAGAGGGGCAGTTTCCGTCGGCTCTCATAACAGCTGGGCTCCCGGGCAAGTAGAACGTCGCTCTGCTCCCAAACACTGTGTGTTTGCTTAAGGCAACGTTGGTATATTTATACCTGAAAGGTGCCGGGTTAGACGCAAGGTTGGACATAAGACGTCACTAAGAACTAACAGTTTTTTCTGGACTCTAGGAGTTCTTGTGCAAATCAAAACAAAAGCAGGGGGTTTTCCCGGGCTGCTGGAGACTTGGTTTGTTTAAAGAACGCGTTGTGCTTTCTAGGAGTCTATGGGAGTAGCCTTGCCGTGTTTTGGACTGCATGGGCTATTACTAAATATGGATATGATTCCTATGCCTTCATAAGGATATTATTAGTTATAACCACATAAGGGCATGAATCGGGATATATCGAATTAGGGTCCTAGATAGAAATACAACATAAGGTCACTGTTGAGGTCTCTAATATAGAGTACCATGTCTACTCTATAAAATGATATGAGGGTCTGACTCATTCTAAAACGGTACCCTCTGAAGAAAACCAACAAAGAAGAAATTGGCACAGAAACTGAAATATAAAAGTAACATCTTTAATAACCTCAAATGAGGGAGACTACGTCACACAGAAGTCTTAGCAACAGAATGAGGCAGTCTAAGGAGTACAGAAAACAGAGACCTTAACATCTTTAATAACCTTAAATGAGGGAGACTACGTCACACAGAAGTCTTAGCAACAGAATGAGGCAGTCTAAGGAGTACAGAAAACAGAGGCCTTATATATGCCTAGGGTTACATAGTCAGCATAAGACCAAGGGGCAGTCCTGGCTCATGTAAGCATGCACAACGCCTAATATGGGTATGCAAGTTATGCTTGCTCAACAAAGTGGGAGGAGAGTTACTTCTCCATACAGCAGCAAAAATAGCATGACAGTTGTATGAGAGAAGAAGGTGCATTCTACTACCTAGGCCCTTCTGAGCATGTGCAAGGCTCTGAAGAGGGAAACAGCACATGGCAAGCACATGGCTACCTAAAATGGCTACCAAAATATATAATGGCTTTCAGCTCATACTAACAAATACCTGCAATCTTTAACACCTCTTCCACAATAATGTTGCCAGAACACATAGGTTAGGGGTTCAATTGCAATGGCAAATAATAAAGGAGATAATAGGTAACCTTGTCTTGTGCCTTTAGTAATTACTACAGGATTTGACAGAAGACCGTACACCTCAATCTGTGAAGTAGAGCTGAGTATAATAATTTGACCCATTCCAAGAGAGATCCCAATATGCCCATTCTTTCAAGTATGGTTTAAAAGAAATTCCCACTTAAGAGATCTGAATGCCTTTGTAGCATCCAGAACAAATTCTGCTGCAATCAGTTGCAGGTCTAATTGGTTTAGTTAAGCAAACCCTACACAGGTTGTGTGAGAAAGATCTACCTGGGATAAATTGGTAGTTGATTGGGAATAATTTTAGTAAGCATTTTGGTATTAGTATTAATTAAAGAGAATGATATGATTTCCATTGATCTGGTGGCTTGCTTGGTTATGGTCTGACTTGACAGTGCAGCTGCTGCCAGACAGTTATGCGAGCATCACTAGAGAAGGGCTTTGGCTCTGTCCACTAGTTAGGAGCCAGAGGTACAGGTTTGGTTTGGCAGACATTGTGTGCTTCCCAAAAAAAGTGATTGCCCTCCACGCAGATGTGATCATTGAGTTAATCCAGCTGCCTGAACTTGAAATTTCGAGGGCACACAGATGACTTTGTATAGCTGTTAAGGTGTCTTAGATAATTAGATAATGTATGGTGTTTTCTCTGTTGACAGCACAGTTTTAGGTCTTGCTTGATAATGGAACTACAACTTGACCATTTAACCTACACAAATATTAATCTACACAAATACATATCCATTCCCACGCTTTCTACTTGTAATGCTTCATATTACCATAAAACATTTCTTTAAAACAAGACCTACTGGCATTGCCAAAACCTGTTTTAATAATGTGATAAACAGTCTTTCTAGTTGATAGGAGAGAATTAGTATCTTACCCAACTTTTCAAAGAGCTCAAGCAAGTGTAGAATTAAAAGGTAAGTGTAGTTTTTATAAAATTCTTCATGTATCCCATCACTACAAAGCATCCAGCTACTAGGCATGCTGTGAAAAACATTTGTAATTTTCTCAATTGCGATGCTTCGATTTAACTACTGACTGTGTCCCTTTACTAGCCAGCATAGTACAGTGTTATCAAGATATCCAGAGACTGGGTGCACTTATTGTTTGAGTTAGTGGGGTCCAATTCAAAGGAGAACTTGTGAATGATTTAAATATTTAGTTTCTTCTGTTGTTTTTGCATAATGTCATTAGTGGCACAAAGGTACCAAATTCGATTGGCTAAATATCTTCCAGACCATTCTCCCTCTCCAAATAAACAAGTTACGGTATTTCTACCCAGATACTGTATCAGTTTATCCATGACAATTCTATATTCTGCAAGTTTATCTTGAATTTCTGCAAGTGTTGAACTATCTTTAGGTCCAATGATTTGTATCGCCAGTTCCCCAATTTCTTTTACTAGTTTGCCTATTTGAGGTCTGTTAGACCTGACATCATTGGCTTGAGTCTCTCCTCCATTTTTTTCTGTTTGCCTCCACTGTTTTACGATGTTTTGCTGGTACATGCTTTGGGAGTGGTGTCACTGCTGATCAGTGTCACGGCGCAAGTGCTCCCTATGTTAAATTGATGTATCTATTGTATCCATGTTTGGCTTATTTGGTTTACTGTCAGTCCCTAGTCTAGTGCACCAGGAGTGCCGGGGCTTGTAAATACAAATGCCGCTCGTGGGCTTGCAGCACGTGTTGTGCCACCCACAGGAGCGGCCTCGTAAAAGAATGTCTACGGGTCGGTCATTGCGAGACCCACGTACAGCCTAGTGCTGTCACGCAGGCTGCACAAGTATACCTACTTGCCAGCCCCTCAAACCTTCCCTTGACTTCATGTTAGTCACCCCTATGGTAGGCCCGCGGGCAGGGTGCATTGTAAGTATAAGGTAGGACACGCCTGACCAAGTTGGCATGTCCTGATAGTGAATGACCACCATCTTCGTTCTTCACTATTGCGAGGTAGCCTGCTCTCCGTTGGGTAGAATGGGCCGCCGGGATTATTAATGCTATGATCCTAGCTGGCTCGGGGAGCATGGTGCAATGTCGAGTTTGGTATCCCTGAACTCGGGGTTTAATTACGCATCCGTTGGTGTGGATGGTTTTTGGACTCTGGGTTCGAAAATAGCACTTTTAGAAAGTGTCTATTTTCTTGTCTAACCATTTCTGGTTTCTGCTGGTCTTGCGTGTGTGTGACAGGAGCTGGGTGGCTCCACAGGTCTGGATGAGTCAGTGTGGGATGAGTGGGACATTACGTTGAAGGTAGGGGGAGAGTAGTTGTTGATAGCCGGCCCGGCCTGATACAATGCTGGCTCCACCTCCTGCCAAGCGACTGATGGCTCTGTGCCTGCCATGGACGATCCTAGCCCCACCTCCTGCCAGGAGGCCGATAGCTCTGCTCCTGCCAGTGTCAATGCTGGCTCCACCTCCTGCTGGGCGTCTGAGGACCCAGCCCTGCCCAGTGAATAGGCCAGGTGCTTCTGCCTGGCTCCACCCACAACAGACCCAGGATGTTGGGAAATCCCCGGCATGGACAAAGGGATCAAAGCCGAAAAGGGGTATAAGAGAAGGACCCCTGAACTAAGGGATCAGATCACTTCTGACAAGGAACCCTGTAACCAAGGACAAGAGGCCTGCTGATCTAAGGACTGCCTACCCCTTCTGCCAGTGTGCTGTTGTTGGGGGAATCCTGCAGTGCTTCTTTATTTTTGCCAAGGAACCAGGAGAGAGGAACTAGGGGTGTACTCTCACGCTTGCTAAGAAAATCTCCAAGGACTGGAAGAGTGCCAGTCTCCTGCTGAAGTCACAGTGCTAAAAGACTTCATCTGCTAAAGTGCTACTTGCTGGAATTGTGAATCCAGCACCTCTGAAAGAACCAGCAATCTCGACGCCGACGGACGTCGCCGAATCCAGCTCGACGCAGTGGGTAACGGCCCCAGTGTCCCGCTTCCTCGACGACCGGCCGCCGGGCCCGACCGACGCCGCAGCAACGCCAGTGAGTGGGAGTACGGCTCTAGCTCCAGAAGGACCTCGTGTCTGCACCGCTGCTGATCGCATCAACTGTGTGCCCTCTCGACGCCGTGAGCGCTGCTCACTCTGTGCAACCGCACCATCGACGACGCCTGCTGAGGCCTGATCGACACCGAAGACGCGACGCCGGATTGCTCGACGCCGCTGATCATCGTGTGCTTCATTTTCCTAAAGGTACTGTGTTGTTGGGGGTCCGTGTGACTCCGGGCTCGACGTAGCGCTCCCCGCGGTCGACACCGAACCTTTGGATTAACTTTGCCTCAACGTCGTGTAGCCCCCGTGTGGGTTACCTTGTTGCTAGGAACTGTATTGCCAAGAAGAAGATTTGCTTGATACTAAAGACTTTTGTGCTAAAGAAGAAACTACCTTGAACTATTTTTCCCTTCCCAGAGTATTTATTACGATTGTGTACATTTTTGTCGTTGATTGGTCTTGTGCTAAGCCTTATATAAAAATACCTATTTTTATAATACTACTGTGTCGTGTCCATTTGTAGGGTATTCACTGTATTACTGTATGTGGTCATAAATGCTTAACACACAGCCTCTGAGATAAGCCTGTTCTGCTCTGCCAAGCTACCAAAGGGGTGAGCAGGGGTTATCGAAGGGCGTGATCCCCTTGCCCTGACTAGAAAAGGTGTGTCCCTATTTGTCAGAAGTGCATATCTCTGCCAACTAGAGACAGCCGGTTCTAACAAGGTCTTAGTATTTTTAATATCCTATTTTGTTTGGCTGTTCGGGCACCAGCTATTTAGGCATCCCTGTTAACAACTTTAAATGCTTTCCATAGTGTGCACACATTGTCTACTGAGCCAGCGTTTAAGGTGAAATACCCAGTACGATCTTTTTTAATTTCATCCATATACACTGAGTCTATAAGTGCACCACTTGGTAGCGGCCAACCATGTGGTTTCTGCTGTGTGGCAGTTATTTGAAGACTAAGTAGCACTGGGGAGTGATCAAATTGTTCTTGGTAGGTGGGTGACAGCACAAGTGGCAATGTATTTAGTGATTATCCAGTAGTCTTACAGAACCATGGATTATAGACAGTGGATATACATTTTCCCTACTCAGTTGTGTGATTTATGCCACATTTTTGTGACATATTATCATGCAAGGTTTATCCACAAAATGAAGACGCATTAATATGAATTTATTGTTGCTGCTTGGATTTATTATACTTTTTTCCTTGTTATTTATCATATGAGACATGGGATAACCATCTTGGTACACTTGCACATGAATGAATTATGATGTTATCATGTGTTTACTGTAGCCTTGATATTATCCTTCAGTGTATGGGACCTGGATCATATGGTCTGTATGTGACACATATTTAAGATTTTAGTTATAATGCCCACTTGGGCCTTGATATAGACTTCTTTATTTTGTGGATAATACCTGCATGATAATGTGTTATAAGGATATATATTTATTCTATATTTATTATTCTTGCTCACGCCGCAATACGGATTTGTGCACTGGAATATTTCTGGCTCTAATTTGTGTTGTACCACTTCCTTTTTTCCCTTTTATTTCGCTTCCACGTGGCCCTCTAAATACAATGTATGGTACAGCCCTGTTTCTATGACCATTGCAACACAATGGGCCTAATTACAATGTCAGTCGGCCAAGTGTCCGACCTACAGCGTTGCGAGAACTTGATCAGGTATCAGAGCGCCTTACATAGCACCAATTGCATTACATGAGGACACATTCATTTTTGTTAGGCACGGGGAGATTAAGTGATTTTCCCAGAATCACAGGATGTTCAGCGTTATTGCCGAGACTCAAATCCAGTTCCGCAGATTCAAGGTCAACCTCCCTAGCCAACTCCTCTTCGCTTTATTTGGAAATGTGCTTATTTCATTTCCAGCTTGTGCAGCGGGTGGAATAAGGCCGCAGCACAAGCTAAAATTGATAAATGGATGTTTACTAACATCCCTGTTCAGTGTAACAGGAACCATTCGAGGTGGTCCGCCAAGCGGGATCCGAGAAAAAAGGGCATGTTTTCTTCATGTTCATTCCCAAAAGGCCTTTAGGCACAGTGAGGGGGGCGATCGTGCCGTTAGTAATGAATGGCACTAAATATGTGCTGTGTGCAATATATGGGACCGATGTTTGATATGCTACCTTTAGAATTTTTGGAAAGGCAGGGGGAGTTTTTAGTCATGCGCAATTTTAACTGCACTATGGATTATGCCATTGATTCGACTAACCAGCGTGCTTCTTCAAGAATGAGGAAGGTTAGGGCCTCCACTCTTGAACATGCTTACATTGCCTCAGGGACGGACGGAGGTCACAACATCCAACAGTGCCTGGATACACGTATTATTCTGCTCCTCATAAAAAATATTCTAGGATTGATTTGGCTTTTATTAACAACATGACACTACAGTCTGCAGATATGGAAGTGTGTCCGGGAGTAACATCAGACCATAATCCTATTTTGCTATATTTTTATATGCAGGATGTAAGTAGTCAGAGGAACACTTTTTCATTCCCTCGCCACCTACTCACGGAGAAGGAGTACATATTGAAGGTTCAAAAAGAATTAGCAGAGTTCATAGAGAACAATGTTGGTTCCGGATCCCAACAGACTGTGTGGGATACTATGAAAGCTTTTATAAGATGCGCTACTCAGCAGTATTTTCAAATATAAATAATAACAAAGAACTCAGTTTCAGTCTAATTTCAGTTTATTTTATTTTGGAGAGTTACCTAAAACCATTTCAATACATGCAAGAAGTAAAGCCATATATAAAAGATTAGTTCACGATAATAAAAAATTTCATGATTAAACTGTAAAACTCTTCCGTTACTTACAAGTAAAAAAAAAATACAAATTAAATGTACGAAAGCAGCCACTATAAGTGGCTCAGTCAATGGAGCGATTTGTTACTCCCACTAGGAAATTAAAATTGATTATCCCATGGCTCCTTGCCCCAAAAAAGCTTTAGTGGCAATTTGGTATTTTTGCCCTGGCCGCTTCAAGAAACCTGACTAGTCTGGAGTTCAATTGTGGTGATGCTGGGTTGAAGCAAGCCAGAACTGCTTGTCTCCTTCTCGAATTCCCCTTTGATTAAAGGTTTTTTTTAGCAATTGCCTTCTTTCCTGCAGCATCTACATACAGGAACAAATGGTGTGGATGATGTCGCTCTGGCCATTTTTGCACAAACTGCTTATTGTAAAAGTCTGCACCCTTTTCCATGGTGGAAGATGCTGTGTGCATGGTATCACTCCTAGTCCTAGATTTAGGAATTTTAATTTCTGTGCTTTTGGATAGCCCAGGTTGAAATATTGTTGAGGGGCTAGGATCTTATAAGAATTCAGAGTGATCCAGGCGTGCGCTCTAGATGAAAAGTCTGCTTTATCCTCCACCAGTGACTGTTTTCTCAGCGACTTTCAGACTAGTTTCTTCAGAGTTGAGTGGTGGCACTGTATATTCCATAAGGGTGATAAGCCTGTGCTTGCCAGTGCATCCTGAAGTTACGTTCTTGAGGGTGAATTCACCCTCTGTTGGAGATCTAGCCACAGAAGGTGGTTTAATGAATTAGGTTTTGATGTTCTAATTTTATTCCAGCAATTAATGTATGCTTCATATCTGGCCCAAGTTTGCTTTAACAGGCCAAACTTCAGTCTAAGTTGCGCGGAGAGATATAGTTCGGGAGGCTGAACATAGTTCTGTATGCTTTTACAAGTGTTTTGTCCAAAAGATTGGCATCTCTCCCTTGCAAAGCTTCGCTACCATAGGTGATTGTAGGAAGAATTTTAGCCTGTGCTACCATTAAAAGACAGCTCAGCGTCGGTCCCAGTAGTTTGGCTGATAAACATTTCATGGTTAAGGCAATGATCATCCCTTTCCTTTTGATCTCTTCTTGTTGGCGGGTAAATGATCCTTCTTTATCTAAGTAGGCATCCAGATACTTATAAGAATTTGCTGGTTCAATATGTGTGCCGCCCAGATGCCAGAGGTGCCCTTTTCTTCTTTTGTTGGCAATTGACATGGTCCTGGTTTTATCTAAGTTTATTGAAAGGCTATTATCTTCTGCGTAGTCCTGCAAACCATTAAGGAGATGTTGCAAGCCAACTACCGTATGGCTAAGCAGGACTACGTCATCCGTATATAGTTATTTGGACAAAGTGGTTCCCCCCAGTCTGGGCGAGTGAGAGTTACAGATATTAGGTGTCTGTGGTAAGCCTGCCAAGAATAAGTTAAATAAAATAGGGGCCAGCACGCAGCCCTGTTTAAGACCTTTTGTCGTTTTTACTTTTCTTGAGAGGTGAGGCCCTGATCCTAATTTCACCTGTACCCAGGTGTCGGTATGTAAAAGCATTAGCATTGATAAAAGAGTGTTTGGGATGCCCCATCTGGCTAGCTTATTCCACAGTTTCGACCTCTCCAAGTTATCGAATGCGGCGCAAAAGTTGATAAAGCAGACATGCAGCTGTGTTTTCCTCATTTTTGCTGTGTCCATTATCGGCGAGATTGCCAGGATGTTGGATATTGTGCCAGAGCTTTTTTGGAAACCTGTCTGATTTAGCGGGATTATTTCTTTATTTTCTGCCCAGATTGTAAGTTCATCTAACAGTGTTCCTGCAAAATATTTGGCCTCATGATCGAGGAGTGCCACTAACCGATAATTGGCTGGCAAGGCCTTACTGCCACTTTTATGAATCCTAATAATCGTTGAACATTTCTAAGAATCTGGATTGATGCCCAGTAGTCTTACTTCCAGAAATAGTGGATGGAGGATTTTTGTCCATTCTTCTGGCCTTTGTTTGAACACTGCAGGCGGGAGTCCGTTCGGGCCCGGCACTCCTTCCTTTCTAACCTTCCTAATCTGTTTCCTGATTGTTAGATGTTCAGTGGCGAGTTGCCCTTCTTCCTGATGAAGGATTTAAACAGGAGATTTGGGAATGTCTCATGCCATTGTTTGGGAAACAATGGAGCAGTCTGGGAAATTATTGATGCCTCTTTCCCCTCTTCTGGCGTTGGTATAATGTTTTTCCGAGTCTGCTCTGCACTGCTCTAGTTTAGGCAGACTATTAGTTTCACTATTAAAATGGGCGTTTAAGTAACTTGCCCAGGTTTCCTCCAAAATATAGGAAGGAAGTCCCCCATGGTGCAGGCGGATGATTGAATTTACTGATTTCCAGAAGCGATCACTGGCATTATGCTTTATATTATGTAAAAATGTTGCCCAGAAGTCCTGTTTATAGTTATTGTTACTATTCCATTCCAACTTCCTTAGTTGAGTTCTTTGTTGCCGCAGGGATGAAAGGAGCAGTATATTCCCTGGATCGAGTTGTAGAGATCTTATAGAGCCATTTATCATTCTCTTAAGGGCTTTTATTTTTGCTCTTTGAACCTTAGATATCTTCTACTCTTGTGCGGGAACCAGAAAACTCCTTGTTTTTATTTCTGTAGCCTTTAGATTAGTGAGGTTAGAAGTGAAGTGTTCCCAGGTTTGTACCAGGTTGTTTTTCAACGGTTGTGCGAATAAAAGATTGATTGCTGTGTCTGTTAAGTACTCTATGTTTTTTGCCGTATACTTGATCCTCTTATAATTTATCGTGTAGCTTGAGCCTAGATGTGGAGCCGGATGAATGTCAAACAGAGCGGTTGCCGCTAAAATAAGCTCTTGTGGGCAGAGATCACTGCATGAGGGCAACCCAAGGTACTGTTACACAGTTAGAAGTGTTGCATGCTGATGCAATTAGGCAGGGCGGGCAAGACCAACAGAAATCATATTTTTCTCTGATAGGAAAACGTTCACGCCTGGGAAGTATATTAAGGGAGAGGGTAGCGGCTAGTAACAATAAACATCGTTCCTTTCAGTATGAGTATGGCGAGCAGGTAGGGAGAATGTTGGCGCATCAATTAGCTGATAAATGCTGGGAGTCACATTAAGGCTATGATGGGCGAGGATGGAGCTCTATATAAACAGACGCAATCAATAGAGGAACAATTTGCTGTGTTGTAGCAAAAATTATACGGCCAAATGAAAGTGTATGATGAAATGGGGTTTAGTCAATATTTACTGGGAGGTGCCGTCCCAAGTCTTAGCGCTGAACAAGCCAATATCCTTCAAAAGAAATTACTAATAAGGAAATATTTGAGGCCTTGGGTGCATTGCCCTCTGTTAAGGCAGCCAGTGATGTTCAATACCTGTGGAATTCTAAAAAGGATTTAAGGACTACACTGTGCCTCTGCAAAGAATCAAAAGAGTCAGTTAATGCATACTATGAAAGGTTGTTGCAGGTATTCAAACAGTACAGTGGGTTTGAGAATATTGCAGATAAAGATATGGGACATTTTGTATATTGTTTTGTATTTGGATTGAAACCAGAAATTAGTAATATGATTCAGCAGCATTTGATTTGTTGGCAGAGAAAAACAATAGATGAAATTCTGAGGTATGCAAAGTATAGTAGTGATGACATTGAATCAAGAAGTTAAAAGAGAAAATGATGTGGGCACAAGTGTAAGTGGCAGAAAAGCAAGAGGCAAATAATAGTCCTCAAACTGGCATTCAGATGAATGGTCAAAACCAAAATGGGCAGGATTCCAGTGGAGGTAGAGGTAAAATGAGCAGAGAGGAAGCTATGAAGAAATTTCCTTGTCATGTGTGCAGAAAGCATGGACATTGGAAGAACGATTGTAGATCTTCTAAAAAGAAAAACGGGGCAAATCAAAATTGAATTCCACAGATGCATGAGGTGGGGGTAAGTCAACAGCAGCAGATGCAGATAGTTGCTCCACAGTTACAGGCGCCACAAGTTCCCATGCCAAATAAAGTGAATTCTCAACTGCAGAGGTACAGTGCGAATACTGGATTTCACGGAGGTGAGCAAAGTGGTAAGAATCAAACTGTACAAATGGTTCTGCAGTATTGGTTGCAGTGCAATGAGAATGATTCAGACTCATCTCAATGACGGTGCCTGAGGAGGGAGGAGGAGTGCGTACTTGGCGCATCTTTGGTGGTAGATCAGTCAGGTCCATTTGTTGACGGAAAGGTGGAAGAGAATGACATTACATTCTTAGTGGACACTGGTGCTACCCATTCTACTGTGAGAGCAGCAGAAATTCCAAACCTATCTCTCTTGGGAAAAACTATCCAAGTTGTAGGAGTCTTGAATAAGCATATTAAAACACCAGTCACAACTCCAACTGAAGTTTATATTGGAATTTTCAGAGACCTGCCTTGATTGAGAGGTGTGGCTCACTGGTTAGAGGGGCAGACCCGGAAGCAGAGGTCGGCCCGGGACCAGGGTTCGATTCCCGACGCGGCAGGGTCTTGGGCCATGGTCAGCAGACTCAATAATTCTCGCCTCGGTGCCTACTCCAGCCATGGGTCCCACTCAGCAACTCTGGGCAATAGCTTGCTTAATCTCTACTAACGGCCCCATCCGCGCCGGGGATGCTTGTCTTCACCTTGGAGATGCCCAGGAGGGACCATCTCACAGGGAAAGCCAGGATGGGTATACAGCGCCGGGACGCCCCTTTGCTGGGGCAGCTGTGCGCTTTACAAGTATACAACATTACGACATTTGCAGTATGTGACTTGAGACCAGTAAATCACTTAGGTAGAGATGTATTATGCAAAATGAACTGCACCATCTATTGTACGCCGGTTGGTATTGCATTTCAGACACCTGATGAGGATGTCAAATTTGAAATGATGCTAGCAAAGCAAGGTTCAGAAGTGGATGAGTTCTCACAGAAGAAAATTTGCCTGAAGAGTTAAAAAATGCAGTAAGATCAGATGTGTGGGTTTTTTCAGGAAAGGAAATTGGCCTAATGACAAATGTAGATACAATTCAGATTACAGTGAAAGAGGGTGCTTTATATCCCAAAACACCACAATACAAGATGAGTCCAGAAGTTACCAGCAAACATACTGATGACTATATCTGATGATATGATGCTTGACTATTGCAGAGGATTGGCTGATCTGGTGCGTTCTGTGTCTCATCAGGTTGCAGAAAACGCCACCACAACACAACCGAACCATGGGTCCTGGCGAGTGGGCTCTTGTCAAGAAACACATGAGGAAATCGTGTTTAGAACCCAGGTGGAGCGGTCCTTACCAGGTGATACGGGTGTTGACAACAGCAGTGAAGTTCGGTGGTTTGCCAAACTGGATTGATGCAAGCCATACCAGATGAGTCCTAAGTCCACTTGAAAGACAAGAAGAGCAGTGACTGGTAAATCAAAGTCAAGACCAGTGGTTGAAGTGTGTGAAGCTGAAGAACCTAGTGACAGATTCTGAAGAACTAACAGATAACGAACAGCCAAACACAAGTCAAGTAGAGTGGGCACTGGACACTGGGTCTCAAGAGACTGTTGTTGAGCCAGAGGAAAGTGAGTTCACTGTTGAGCCAGAAGAAAGTGAGTTCACTGTTGAACCAGGAGTCAGTGAAATTCCTGTTTAATGCGCAGAAACAGAAGTTGCTGAAAATCAGGAAGAAGAACAGATCAAAGAAAGACAACATAAAAGAACATATGAACCAGATGCAGAAGGTGAAAAAGTATTTCAAACTAAGAAACCAAGAAAAGGTGACATTTGCGCAGGTGGTGTGAAAAGACTGAAATACACACTTGTGAGGAGAAAGTCAAAGAGAAGACCAGAGCAAAGTAATGGGGTCCCACGTCAAACAGAACAAGAAGAACCAGGAGAATAATTAGTGCAAAAAACAAGAAGAATAAGAATTCTGAGCAGGAAATACAAAGCACCAGAATGGACCCACGCCATATTGGAAGAAATTAAAAGCTCTGACCAAAGTGAAGGAAATGACAGTTTTGACACTGAGCAGGTTGATTAAAGCAAATAAGACCGCCTTAAGAGAACTGTGACAAGTTAGGTAGCACCTTTTCCAACCAAAAGAAAACAAATTTAAGGATCCCAAAAACCTAAAGAAAGAAAGAAAAGAAAGTGGTAAAGAAGAAAGCCTTAAAGTGTAGAATTACACTACTATTTTTTAGAAATGTTTGAATAGATTAGAGTTCATATGTTTAGATGGATTTTTTTTTTTTTGTAGAATGCAAGATGGCAAAAGCAGAAGTGATTGAACATCCAAAATCTAGTCTAAAACGTATATGTATTCATGCATGCTTATGTAGTGTCTTTATATTAACATTCATGTGGATATTATTAACTGTAACTAATGATGGAAGCAATGCTAAAGATGGAAACAAGAGAAAGAGTTAGTGCTTTTACTAATGAAACCCCTAACACTAATATAGAACAAATAGATGGAAGCATTCTCCATCATGATAAATCAATTAGTGATTTCTCCTTAAATGTATTTACTAAATTGTTATAGGAATATATTTTTACTATGAATGTGAGTGATTGTTATGTGTGCATGCACTTACCTTTGTCTGTCTCAGAGGGGGTATCACCACCTACCTTTAACATATGGTGTGTCATGTTATGTTATGTTATGTTATGTTATGTTATGTTATGTTATGTTATGTTATGTTATGTTATAAGCTGTTTTGTAACATCACTTTGGCCAGAGTAGTGGTTTTTGTACAGATCCTTCGGGTCTGTATTATTCAGACTTGTTTTTTACACTGTTATCTGCAAATGTATTTTGTCTCTGAAACTCTTCTCTCTTCACCTATCCACTCCATCATAGGTGTATTGAAACATATTATTTAGATGAATCTATTGTCTCTTCATCTATCCCCTCCGTTAGATGTATTATGTTTCACATTTGATTTTGCTGAAACTGATGTCTCTTAATCTATTCACTCCTTCATGCATAATGTCATTGATTGATGAGTTTGTCTCTATTCTGAAATTGCTGATGTATTTCCTCCCTTTGTGAGTAAAGTGTTTGCACTTATGACAGTATGCATTGAACATTTTTATCCTTTAATTTCTATCCTTTAATTTGAGATAAAGTTTTATTAACTCCACCAAGAGTCTGTGATTATTTAGATGACTCAATAGTTAGTTAGATAGCGTTATAGATACCATCAACTATTCAACTAATTGGTTGAATGACCAAGTAGAAGGAAATTTGATGTATAAGATAGATGAGACTTTTGGGATATCACATATGAATAACGAAAGGAAAAGAATTTAACGTATATAAATTGACCCCAGCGCATCAGGTATTTGGGTGAATGTGTATGGGCCATTGTTCTGTGATATAATTGAATATTGATCTCTAATCAGGTATTAGCCTTGCGCTAGACCAATACTCTAAATGAAATATTAGAAGATTTAGAGCATTCAACTGTATTTTTTAAGATGGTACAGCTAATTTTGACAAGATGTTCTGCTATCAACATTACGGTCACCCTTTTCTGCACAAGGCTAGTACACCAGGAGCAGTTTTTAACTTTACACACGGGGAACATTGCCATACACCACCAAAGGGTAGTTCAAAAAAGTTTGCACAGAGGTTTGACTATTTTTCTGGTTATAACACATTTGACCCAGCCTCATTTGATTATAGGTTTGCACCGTCATCTGCAAAGAAAAATATGATAACTGACACTAAGCTGATATACTCTGCTTCCTTTCTGTCCCAACTGTCTGTCCAAGGTTTTGACTTTTGGTCAGATACTATATATGTAAAATTTACCTGAGGGACTAAAGATTAGCAGGTTCAGGGAATTGAGGCTTTGTTTAGCACCTGTTTAATACCACAGAAAATGATTTTCCTGAACAGCACTCCACTGCCGTGACACAGTACTGCCAAGACCCACTGCCACCCGCCAGATTATCTGTAGTCTGGCAGGCAGGCGGTATGGTGATCCCAGGGTGGTGCCTCTTTTAAAGGCTGCGGTACCTTTGAAAAAAGCACAGCAATGGGAATGCCTCACAATGTTCCTGCACGCATGGACATGAATGTCCATTCCGTCAAGGAATATTTGTGCATGCACAGAGGGGGGCCCATGTTATGGGCCCCAATAGGGACCCCTTCTTTTCCTCTCCTCCAAGGTTTACATGGAGGAAGAACCGCCATGTAAACCCTGGAGGAGAAGAAACTTGTTATATGCTTGGTGGGAACCCGGCGGTCCTGCAAAGAATATTCCGGCCTCCGAACACTGCTCTACCTCCAAGTAACAGCGGTTCCTTGGTGGTGGTGGCAGTCCCAAGGCGGTCCAAACACCCAACTTGTAATTGGGCTTTCAAACTTCTGGTGCAGTGGTGTAGGAAGCTGGTTCTGTATATACTATACCAAAGTGAGGTATATTGTGACCAGAGTCCAGTGTAACCCATAAGGTAGGCAGAGGTAAACTAGATAGCACCTCACTCTCTTTGGTATAGTGTGGTCAAGCAGTAAGGCTTTATCAGAGGACAGCGTTAAGCATGTGTTATACACAGTACAATGAATTCACACACTCAAATACTGAACTTCAGACAAATTGTTTTGGTATAAAAATATTCATTTAGTTATTTTATTTTAAATAACCAAGCAAGCCTGGCACAGGTAAGCAATACATACTTTACTGTAGTAATGCAGTTTGTAAACAGTTTAGATTGCAATTGTAAATGTGCTTTGATTTGATTACAGTAATGTTACTGTTAATGCAATGCTTTTCAGAATATTGTACATATACTTTGTATAGGATTTTTAGTAAGTTACTTTTCAGTTTACTTTTCTTACACACTGGGACATTTCCTTTAAACAGGTAAGTAAAAGCGTTTTGGTTATTTAGTAACAGTTTTAAAGTTTTTTTTAGATTTTCCAACTCCACACTTAGAAACTTTTCATAGAAAATCAGTCAATGTTATCCTATAGAGGAAAATATTGGTATCGGTTCAAAGGTAAATACTTTGTTGTGGGAGTTGGTATTCTGGGGTTAGAGTCAAGGATGCTCTCTTGTTACACCCTCAGAGGCACTAGGGCGGTCAGGTGCAGAGTGCTGAAGCCCAATGTTATCCAAAGGGGGTTAGGGGACCTCCGGTTGGTGACTGCACAACGAGCAGGCCAATGGGTTGTGGGAGAAAAGCTCCTGGACTTAAGCATTGGGAAATGGGGGTTTAGGCCAGCACAAAAGATACACCTTCAGCAGCACTGGGGCAGCCGGGTGCAGAGTGCTGTTTTGGCATCGGAAGCCCTGTAGCTTTCAACGGGGAGTCTTCGGTTTGCAAAAGCACTGCAGCCTTGGAGACGAAAGTCTTCTGGGTATGACCACCACTTGGATAGGTAAGTTGGGATCTTGGGGGTTGGTTAGGCACCATCGGTTGGGCCACCCAAGGCCGTGGGGCGTCGAGTGTAGGGGTGCCTTTTAGGGTTGGATCTTCGTACTAGCTCCTGGTCACGGTTGGAGGGACCTTCCGGTTTGAGGCTGTAGGCATCGGCTGAAGGCAGGTCAGGGGTCACCAGATCTCTGGTCACGATTGCCAGGGAGACCTCCTCTTGGTGTTGGGCAACTCGAACTCGGGCCGTGGGCATCAGATGCAGAGTGGTGCAAACTTGCAGATCCTTATGGAGTGGAGTCTGTTGTTTGGACAAATCCGGCGTTCACAGGAGAGTGAGTTTTTGGGATTGAAGGTAGGCAGGTCCTCCAGGTTTCTTGAGGTTGCTGGCTGCAGGATACATCAAGATTTTGCGAGAGCAGGTTTGAGGTGGGGAAAGGCCGGTAGAGCTGGGGCAAAGTCAATGGGCGTCCCCTTGTTAGCTTTGGCATGGCTGTTCATTCCTTCTTGTTCTTTTCTTATTGTAGGTTCTTGACTGAGGAAGCAAGGTTCAGGGGTGCCCCTAAATACTAGATTTAGAGGTGTTACTGGTAGGTAAATGGTTGGGACCAATGGGTACACCCACTATTATGCCACCCTCCAGTGGGAGGGGGGCATAAGCCTTTCCCTGGTTGGCTGGGTCCCCCAATCTACAAGATGGCAGGAGCTGAGAGTTTTGCTTCACCTAGACTCCCCCACCTGTGGGGTGGAGTTGTCAGAGTTGGGCACACCTCTCTTCCTCACATGTTTTTCCTGCTGGTTTTACTGCATAAAGTGGGGGTCAGAACCAGTGGGGAGCAGTTGCTGAAAGCAGCAAGTGGCCTGGGGAAACTCACAAAGGTGGCAAGCCTTTAAAGCTTCCCTTCATGGACCCTGCTCAGCCTTGGGGAGGAGGCTTGGCACTTCATCCCAGGATGTGCATTGTTTCAGGCTCTAGGCCCAGGGGTCCAGAAACATGCCTTGTGGTGGCAGTTGAAAGCCACCAGTCAGCCTGGACACTAGTGGTTGGTTGTTTTTCAGGGGGTATCTCTAAGATGTCCCCTGTGTGCATTATTCATTAAATTCCACACTGGCATCAGTGTGGTTTAATGCACTGAGAAGTTTGATATCAAACTTTCAGTTTTAAGTGCAACCATTATGGTGTTGTGGAGTTTGTAATTATAAACTCCCAGCACCATATACTCTGAATGACAGCACTGCCCTTGCAATGTCTAAGAATGGACTAAGACACTGTAGGGGTACAGGGCTCATGCACATGTACCCTCACCACTGTTATAGGGCACCCAGCTAGAGGGGTGACTGGTCTATGCCAGGGCAGTGGGTTGTGGGCATGGCACACAGGGAGGTGTGTTTCAACCAACGAAAGAGTGTCAGTTTATTATGTGTATAAGCACATACACATGAGAAAGGTTTAGGAAGAAAAAATCACATTGGATTTTTAAAGAAGCCCTCACTCACCACCCTGGTTGGTGACATGCTTCATCATTGGGCCCACCAGGAGAAGCCGAATGCCTCCCTGGTGTGCTACAACGCCAGGATACTGCGGAGCAGGTTTTTTGTGACAATAGTGTAAAAAAGGTGATTTAAAAATGTCAAGGTTGGATGCCACACAAAAAAACTTTATTCAGTGGTCAACCTGACATATTAAAATATTTGTGGGGAAATTACCAAGTAGATTGTTTGGATATTTCTACTTAAGGTGGGGTCTACATGTTTCTCAAGAGAATCCTAGAGAACAGTTTCTGGGTGACGTCGATCAGGCTGATCGGCCTATAGTTGGTAGGCAGGAGATGTGAGCCCTTCTTAAAGACTGGGATAATTTCAGCCATAACCAGGTGTCTGGGATCTTCATGCCATTCAAAATGGCATTAAAAACTGCCCAAAGGTAGGGACCCATACATTAGGTTCCACCCTGAATAAATCCCCAGGAATCTTGGCTAGTCCAGGGGGCTTTCCAAGGGGAAGCTTCCTGATAGCATTAGGAACTTCTGCTAGAGTAAACCCTTGGGGGTCTTCAAGGAGAATCCCTGGGATTGCTGGGAAGGTTCCATCAGTGGATTCTGTGGCTTCCTCAGTGGAGTACCGAGCGTGGAAGTGAGATTTCCATGCGGCTGCAGCAATGTTCGGCTCTAAGGCTGAGTTCTCTGAGCTACTATCTATGCTCACCAGCGACCAGAACATCTTCATGTCACTGTTAGTAAGAGCTGTTTTAATGGCATCCCATCTTTCAAGCTCCCCGCTTTTCTTGGCTAGCTTGATACTGTCTCGATAGAGGGCCCTGTTTGATTTAATTAGGGATCTATCCTTCCTTTTGATGGCATCTATAAGGGCACCCTTTGCCTTGCGGCAACAATTATTAAACCAAGTTAGTTTGGGACCCTTTTTCGCCTTAGAATGCATCAGAGGATTAAAAATAGTAGTCAAATTAGTGGTCAATTTTATGTGAAGAGCCTCAAAACTAGTGATAGTTTGTGGACAGTTAAGTGACAAGACAGCCTCCACCATTTCCATTAAGGGCAAAATAGAGAATATATTGTGGCTGCCTTGTCTGGTGACTGCTTGAATGTTCCCCATCTAATTCTCCTTCTATTGGTGGCAAGAGTTAAGTTTCTACCTGCAGGGATACTAGTGGTCATGGGATGATTGTAGAGGTCAGGAGGCTCCAGCTCCAGTATCAGGGCATTGTGATCACTGTTATGTCTCGGCGTGACAGCGAAATCTACAACCCACCGCCATATGCTTGTTTCCACTAGGATATAATCAAGCCGAGAGGCTTGTCCTGTTCGATTAAAGGTTAGCTTCCCTGGCTGGTCTGACTTAGTACGGCCATTGAATGCCCTCAGTGAATGAGTTAGTGTTACTGCACTAATCTGAAGATCCATGGAGTCCAGGCCTTTACCGGAGGAATTTGAGGATCAGGAATTAACCAGAGACAATTATCATTGCTAGGAGGAGCATCAGTGGGGGTAGCGAGGAGCTCAAATTGACAATTAAAGTCTCCTCCTATAATCAGCTTTGCATTCAGGGGTGCTGATTCAATAAACGTGTTTAATATATCTATGGTCGGGGATTCATGTGCAATACTTACAGGTCGAGAATAAATATTAATGAAGGCTATTTTGATCCTGGAAGGACAGGTAAGTAGATTACACTGGATGTCATCGGATAAGGTGTTCAACTGCTCAACAGTACAATCCAAGTGAGTAGCAACCCAAGTGCATAGACCCCCGAGGGTCTACCTCTTCACCCCGTCGTAGCCAACACATTGAATGTTGCATATCCTCTCCTCACAATGTCCTCCCTTGCCCAGGTCTCCTGAAACATACACACATCATGGTTGCCTACAAATTGTCCCCAGTCTGGGCTTTGCAATTTACTTTTTATTTCGGCGAAGTTCCACGATAGAACCATCCGTTTATGGCCAGGATTAAGGTTACTATCATGTGCATTATGACTGTAAGAGTTGGGGCTTTGAATGAACTGTAGCTGGGCCATGGAGGCTACTTCAACAACTTCCAGTAGAGGGCCACTACTAAGTAAACAAGATGTTAAGATGTCGTGAGAAGGGAGAGCTGGGTTCTTAAGCAAATCTACACCATTCCGGTCATAATCTGGGGCTCCCTGGTGGAATTCAAGTTGGTGGTTCCCTACTTCATGTTCGTTTGTACCGAGGATACTCTGGCTCTGCAGCCCACTATTGCTCATCTCTACTTCTCTGTTGGCCCCCTGAGTCCCGGAGCTAAGAGTGTGATCACCTTACAGAGCGAGTCAATCCACCTCCTCAATGGCCCCAAATCTATTTACTACGGGATATTAAAGAGGCTTCTAGGGGGTTGACCTACTATTGGATGGAATTGGAACCTATTTGTTGGGGCCCTAGTGGTTGGGGTCCAAGATAAGGAGTGGTTGTGAGAATAGAAGAAATCCGGGGTATGAGCACGTAGCTCTGTGCATAGGGACGAACAATCTGGCCTGCAAGGGTTAATACTGTCGTGGGATTACTAAAATTAATAACTATACAGTCTCCTTGCATTGATTTTGCATTCTAACCCACCCATCCAACTCTTTAGACCATTAAAATATCTCCTGCCCTGTCATAGGTAAACTGCTTGTGCCTAGTTAGCCAAAAAAGGCACTTGTTCCTTAGTTCCAGCTGTGTTTCTTTCTGGCTATTTTTAATCTTGGGTACACCTGTTAGTACAATAACATAGGGGAGTGAGGCTGGAGGTAGATTTATGATTGGGGTAGTCAATAGTATTGAATCTGTGTCCTCTTACTTTATAGGGTTTAACCTTTCCCTACCTACCCTCTGGTCTGAATGGGTGGGCCTTCTTCTTTGTCAATCCTCATTGCTGGGGGCAAGGTTGATGCTCCCATTTGCCTTAGTAAGGCACCTGGGGCCATGTGTTATCCTCAGAGTTCCTGGGCCGGGAGATTGCCAGGCTTTTCTGAGTGAGGCAGAGTATTTTCAGCTGACACAGTGCTATGAGCCTCAGCCCTGCCAGCACTCATTTGGACAGAGGAGGTATAATTCCAGCCCGCCCCCGCTTTACAAGACCACATACATACTACACTACAATAGTCACAAGAAAAAAATTGACTCAGTTGATGGCCAACTTAATGAGGCTTAGACGAGTTCCACAAATTGTTCATGTATATCGCTGAGTTACAGGGTCCCTGGTTCCACCACCAACTCCCAGAGGTAGATAGGGGGAATGTATTAGCAAATCTGGATGCAGTTTACATATGCAGGGTGCAAACAGTTATATCAGAGGTCCCAAAGAAGTCTTTCCAGTTTAGAAGTGCCAAAGAATCAAACTCAAGGGTGGCGCCCTGCCCTGTCACTGACGGGCAAGGATGGGCCCACCCTTGGCCCGGGAGCGTCCCACGGAACGGGGAGCACGAGATGGTTAAGTGCACCTCCGTGCAAGCAGAGTGACGGCAGCGCCTACTGGCACGAAAGCAGGGCTGGCTGGGAACTGGAATCCCCCCTGTCAGGCAAGTTGCGGTGCGCTGTTCCCGTGGAGTGGGGACCACGAGTTGGTTAAGTGTGCCTCCAGGCATGCAGAGTGTTATCAGCGCCTACTCGCGCGAAAGCAGGGCTGGCTGGCTGGCAAGTTGCAGTGCGTGCATGTGTGTATATCAGTATGGAGGTCTGTGTGTGGTTGGTGGTTGTAATTGTTTGACTGTGTCTTTGGGCGGGTATATGGCTGAGGATGTACGTGTGTATGTGAGTGGACATATGGGGGTGTCTGTGCATGTGAGTGTGTCTCAGTGCGGGTGTGTGCCTGTTGGAGTGAGAGTAGTCCTCTGTGTGTGTGTATGTGTGTGAGGGAATGTGTGTGAAGGTGTGTGTTGGGCTGTATGACTGTATGTGTGGGGTTGTGTGTTTATGGGTGTGTGAGCAACTGTATGTGTGTGTCAACATGTGGCTGTATCTGTGTATGTGTGTCAGTGTGTGTGTGTTAGTGTCTTTGTATGGGAATGTGACTACGGGCATAGGGGTGTGTTTGTGTGTATGAATGTGTGTATGCATGTGGTGGAGGTGTAAGAGGGTTGTGTGGGTTGAATGAGTATACCGGTTATTGTAAGTGTGTACATGTTGGATTCTGTGTGGATGTGTGTGTGTGTGTAGTTGTGTGGATGTTTGTGACTGTTTCTGGAGGTTGGTGTGAGTGTGTTTATGAGTATGAAGTTGTGTGGGTGAGTGTTTCTGGGGTTGTGTGTGTGGAATTGTTGGTGGGTGTGTGGGACTGTGTATGGGGCTATGTGGGTGTGTAAGTAGTCGCATTGTGTTTGCCTTTGGGAATGTGTGTGGGGTATATATGTATTTGTTTTAATGTGTGTGTGGGGGGTTGTGTGGGGGGTTGTATGTAAGGCAGGTTTAGGAGAGTAGGATCTGCCTACTATGGTTACCCCTACTTTTTGCTAGTGTTTCACCGTTTTTCGACTTTAGTCTGGCTGGGGCCCTGCTATACAGGACCCCAGCCTAGTTGCTTCCTCTCTAAAATGATTGCATGTACTTTAGCTACACTCCAGTTTGGTTACTATTGTACCTGTGTGAGTCCCTAGTATATGGTACACCAGGTACTAGGGGCATAGGTACCCCAGAGGCCTACCAGGGGCTGCAGCAGGTATTATGCCACCCCTGGGAAGCCTTCGAAAATTACACCACAGGACTGCTACAGCAGCCTGGGTAAGGTGGTGCATGTGCCCCTTACTAAGTTATAGGTTACCTATATCTACCTTTAATCACTGTCACATATACACCTATCAGTCACCCCTATGGCAGGCCTAACCAATACTGAAGGCAGAGTGCTTTGTTTTTTGTGGGTGCCCATGCACGAGCTGGACCCCTCTGCAGCTATAGGAGCCTATTCTCTGAGGCTGTTTCTGTGTTGCAGCCAGACCATATACTCTTAAGTGCATTATAACCTCGCTGTAAATGCTAACTTTGGAATGGCTGCACTGAAACATGTCGTGTTTGGTGTCAAACACTTTGGAATCCTACCCCCCACCAGTCCTGATGGCGGAGGTAGAATTCCACCCTTCTAGAGGGAGAGACATGTACACATTGGTCTAACTGGTCATAAAAGAGCCCTGGCATCACAAAATGGATGCTGAAGCCACAGACATCAGTCTGGCCTCCTGCTGCTGGATGAAACTCCGGCAGGGGAGGCCTGAACAATTGGTTTCCTGTCACAGTGAGATATAACCACCTCTCAGACAGGCTTTTGTGTATTGGGGCTGGGTTGGTGCACTCTGAGAGTGCTTTGAAGTCAGCACTGGGGGCACATTTGGTGTCCCTGTGCATAGCCCAGTTCAAACCATTTGCAGGGGCTATTAGCCCCAGCTCCGGCACGAAACTGGACAAAGGAAATTGATGTAACCACCCCTCTTTCCAGACCCTCCCATTGGTGGGTCCCCAGAGTATGTCCAACCCCTTTCTTTAGTGTAAGTAAGGGACCCCTGGCAACAAGACTAGAGGACAGAAGAATCTCCCTTGGGGTCAAGGAGTGACTCCCTTCTCAAGCAGGCACCAATGAAGCATTTTCCGGTCTGCATCTCTGAAGCTCCCGCCGACCTCTGAAATTTGCAGCCCAGGAAGAGGATTTCCAGACTTCTAAGAGGTGAACCTAAGTCTCCAGCAACGCTGGGACCCTCAGCCCTCACGAGTGACGTGGAACTGGAACCCCTGGACACGGTGCACATTTGCTAGTGCATTAACTTTCTGACCTTTCTTGAAGTTGTGCTTTGGGTTACTTGTAGCCCAAGCCCCGAGCACCAGCTGCACTGAAGTTTGTGGGCCTACACTCCATGAGTGTTCCGTGAGCCCTCTTCTTGCATTTCCACTCAAGGCTCCTTCGTGATCCCTGGTCAGTTGGCTGGTGGGTCCCCAAGAATGCCATTCTGCTTTTCCTTGGTCTTCTCTGGTTGCTCCAGATGTGCCCTGACTCCCTACCAAGTGGTGAGTCCCTTGGATCTTGCTGGTCCACACCGAAGCCTTTCTTTGATTCCTGTGTGGGTGGCTGTTGCCAAGGCTTGTTGGGTTCAATCCGGAAAACCACACTGCAGCACTTGACATCCTTTGTGGGACAACACCCTTTCAGAACATGGTCATCATCGACGCAACCTGGTCGTTGTGGCTGAAGAGTCAAGGTTCACTTTCTTCACCTGAAATCACTCGACATTGGTAGGCATTCGACTATCGTGCCCCTGGTCACTGACAAGCGACCCAGACTCTGTCCCCTCTGCTTTCAGGTTCTTCTTATCTTCGATCCAGGCTTGGATCACACCGGACACTTTCCTCTACGACGGCAGCAGCACTTTGCAGCAGATCGCCATTGAAAACGACGACAAAATCCGACACCAAAAGACAACTATGCACCCGGCTTACCTGGGTGAGGTAACTCGAGTACTTCAGTGCTCCCATGGGTGTTGGCCTTAGAACCCCTTAAGTCTAAAGGGATTTGCTCAAAGTCCTCCTGAAAGTGTCCTTCATCTTTAAATTCCAACCCGACTTTCCCTATAGAAGTTAATGGTGATTCACGGTTCAGTTCACACACTGCACGCATCCCAGTGGGTCTCCTGTTTCACTACCTTGGGTGGTTCCTGGTGGCCCCAGCCGTTCTAAAGGCTCTAGGCCTTGTGTCTATGCAAGTTGTGGTTCTTATACCACTTTCTTAATATATGGATTGGTATCCCCCTAGGGCTCAGCGTATATTGTGGTAATTTACTGTGTGATATTAAGTTTACTGAATGTACTTTTGCCTCTAGCCTCATAAAGGGACTAGAGAGATGTGTTTAGAATAAATACATATATTTTATATACTTATACCTGGTGTGGTTCTCCTTTCCTTTGGTCCTTCACGAGATTATAGACTGGTAAAACAAGCTGCTTTACATTCCTCCAAGACTCAGCATGAAGGCCGCTCTCCACATCTACCACTAGGATAGCTTTCTATAAAGGTTGTCTTTAACCTACCATCAATAAGGGTCGTTTGGACTGGTACAAGGTGCCCACTAGAATAATGGACAGCATATGCCAGGCCAACTTCTCACAGCAGGTTGGGTGGGTGTGTGTGGGATTGTGTGTGGGTGTGAGACTATGTGTGTGGGTTTGTGCCTGTATGTGTTTGTGGAGTTATGTGAATGTGTGTGTTAGATCTGGGGGTCTCTAGTTGGCAGTGGTTATCACCTTTGTCCAAATAGGAACCCTTACTTCTAAGTCAGGACAAGGGGATTACTCTCCTTAATAATCCCTGCTCGCCCCCTTGGTAGCTTGGCACGAGCACACAGGCTTATCTCAGAGGCAGTGTGTTAAGCATTTGTGAATATGCACAGTAATACAGTGATAACACTACAGATGGACACAACACAGGTTTTATAAAAATAGGTATTCTTTATATAGACTTAAACACAAGACCACAAACGACAATACTATACTAAAGGTTACTTAAAGGATGATAAAAGTCTCTTAGTTCAAGTTGTTGGTAAATGCGACAAAGTTCTCAACAAAGTTCTTGGATGCGACACGCAAAGTAAACAAAAGGCTTGCAGAAGGGGAGATGCGTCGGTTCCGTGACCCGGGGGAACCGTTGCGTCCTTCCTCAATGCTTGCTTAGAGTAGGGGACTCGTCGTGAGCCTTACCGGTGCGGAGGTGATGCGTAGATTCTCGACCTGTTGCGGTGCGCAAGATGGCGCCTTGATGCGATGCCGATGATCCAGTTGCGATGCAAGAAGATGGCGCCCTTGATGCGGAGATGGGATGACGCCCTGGCAGCCTTGCGACAACTCTGTACTTTGGAGCCGCGACAGGCCCTGCGATGCGCTTCTCCGGTGATGCGATAACAGCTCTCTTGATGCGTCGCGCTTCTCCGGCGATGCGACAGCAGACAGCTTAGATGAACACACGCTTCCAGGGAGATGCGACGAACTCTCGCTTCTCCGGCGTTGCGATGATTTCAGCTGTGGCAGCGACACGCTTCTTCTCGATGCGTCGCGCTTCCAGCTCCCAGCAGCACGCAAGTGGCTGGAGTCAGAATTCCCAGCAAGGAAATTCAGGAGGGAGCTGGGGTGAAGTCTTTTGGCCCTGAGACTTCAGCAGGAGGCAAGCACAGTTCAAGCCCTTGGAGAATATTCCATAGATGAAAGTCTTTACAAAGTTCCTTCTCCTTTCCCTTGGCAATGAAGTAACCACTGCAGGCCAACCCAGTAAACAACACACTGGCAGAGGGGCAGTCCAAACTCCTGCAGCTTCCTTGGTTCTTCTCCTTGGCAGAAAGGTTTCTTGTTCCAGAAGTGATCTAAAGTCTGTGGGACTGGGTCCCAATATTTGTACCAAAAAATCCTTTGTTCTCTGAAGTCAGAGAGGCCTCTGCCTATTTTAAACCAGTTCCTGAGCACTGTGTTTACATGACTCTTCCCTTCCTTTCACTGTGCAGGGCAGAAACATCAGACACCCCACAGGTGGTGGAGCCAGCACGGGGGGGGGGAAGATGCAGCTCTGGAGCACTCTGTTGACAGGATTCCCCTTTTCCTTTCACTGTGCAGGGCAGAGACATCAGACAAGCCACAGGGGGTTGAGCCAGCATTGTGGAGGGAAGGCCCAGCCCTATTCAGGTCCCAGCTGCACTCTCCCCCTCCCATCTAGAGGTAAATCTCCCTATTCACCACTGGGCTGTCCCAGACTGTCTCCTGGAATTTCCCCAGCCCTGTCACACACAAACCCAGACAAGGAATGCACAAGTCAGCAGAGGCGGGCTCAAATGGTTAGGCTGTGGTAAATAAAATAATTACCCTGTCGTAATTTCTATACATTAACAAGGATCATGCATATAATGAGAGGCAGAGTCCGTGGTGTCCGATTCAAAAGGGCTGTAATTCAGTAACTCGAGTTAAGGGAGAATCGGGTTCCATCACCACTAGGGATCAGGAAGGATCGTCATCTGAACTTTATTCACAGAGTTCATTATTTATAGTTAAAAACATACATTAACTTGCATAGAGAAGGCGGAGCAAGTGAAAGAGAGAGATAAGAGCACATGGGCGTGAAAAGGGCGTGTAAGAAGGCGTACACGTGGGTGTTCACTTGATGAGTCATAGGTGTGTCATAGGTGGGTGTGTACATGGAGGGGGTCTGCATGGTCAGCAGGAACCTTTACCCTACTTGTGCGCACAATTTGATCATGACGTGGAATTGACGTGTAACTGGGGGAAGCTGGGGGGAGCTGACTTTCGTGCTAGTAGAGGAGTCTTGGATGTCAGGACGACCTGCACTTCTGGTATTATCTGATATCTTGAGTTTGGAGGATGTTTTATCTGACTTAAAGTTCGCTCGAGCAAAGGCTGCTCATCACTAAATGCTAGTGTGTGCATATATTTCTTCGTGCATTGCGTGGGGGCCATGGGCCTTCTATGGATGCGGGCTCTGTAAATCACTTGGAAGGAGACAGAAAGGCTAGGCCCTATCTTCTGCAGGCAGAATATGTTTATCCTTTTCATTAAGCAAGAATGTGTTTCTGTGGAGCAGAGCAGATAACTGTAGGCAAAATACTGTCTTGGCAGGCCAGGCTGGGCCCCTCTCGGCTGAGCAGGAAGTATGTGAGAGGTCAGGGATACAGAACTAAACGGCAGCTTTCAGAGTGTCAGGAGGCATGGAGCCTGAATTCGGGTCCTGGCTCGACTGAGCCACAAAACAGGTTCATCTCGACTTTTAAACGTGCACCATGTAAATGCATTGGCAACATAGGCCTCAGTGTAGAATTAACGTTTCGTTCATGAAGGGCTTGGAAACTGACATGCTAACATTGGACGGAAATGCAGAGGCATTATTATTACAGGCATGAGAAGGGAATTGCATGATGACATGGACATACATGGGGTATATGTACATACATAGGGTGCATGTAGGGGACACACTGGCCACATAAAATTTCTATTTCCTCATTCCCTCCTTGTCCCCTACTGTGCCCTTTAGGACACATCGATATTCATGATACCATATATCTGATCATACAGCATCATTTGCTCTTCTTTATTCTGTTGTACTCGCGGATGGGGAATACAGGCAGTGGCACACAAGCCGCAAATCGCTGGGCCACATTGCAGGCAGAGACAGCAACTGAATATAGCAAGCAGTATCATTCCTAAGAACGACAATACTTTCCATCCCCATGCTGATATTACACTCCAGAGCCAACCGGACCAAGTCCATGTGCCTGGGTTCTGATGTATCTCGTGAGCTATCTTGTGGAGTCTTGTTATCGCTGTATACACGGATGGCGCGTTATTAGGAATAAACACGCAACAACTGGAGCCGATCACTCTACAAGCCCCGCCCCTATCTGCCAGGATGACGTCAAGAACAATACGATTCTGAAGAACAACAAGTCTCATAGCAGACTGCTCCTCGGTCAAGTTCGCCAGGGCAGAAGTAGTCTCATTCACTACTGCTTCAAGAGTTCTTGTTAACCTGCGTATTAATTTACTGTTTTGGACGGGACCTATGAAGAAAAAGAATCCTTTATTGAAATCTGAATATTGCTCCAAAGCTGTCTCAGTCTGATCAACTACTGGGGAATCAATCTCCCTCTTGTGTCTAACATGTACTAGTCGGGAATCTCGATGATAATGGGATGGGGCTAGAAAGACAGGTGGCAGCAGGAACGCTATATAACACGTCCCACCCCAGTCTAAGGGCAGACGTACATAGGCTGTCTGACCGCAAATGAAATAGGAATGGCAGGAAGCTTTGAAAGTAGACTTTCCTTTATCATTGAACTCGACTACAGTATTACAATCACTGTGTCCTAAATGCACTGATCCTTTCTTTCGAACGCATAGTTCACCTTTTACTGGTAAGACTGTTATGAACGGTGGACCTGTATTTTTCTCGGACTGGACATTTAGAATCATAAAGTTAAGGGAAGCATTTCAGTGTTCATACACTTCATTCTCTAGATCTGTTCCTTTTCTCTGGGGAAGACCATCTTCGTCTGGAAAACATGCCTTATTCATTACTGTATTCAAATCTCCCCAGATCCATTCACTCTGGGAAACTGTGAACTTTCTGTCTTGGGATGACATTAAAGCAAACCATGCTCCGCACGAACCATTGTGCGAGAACGGGAAAGGAAAGAGGGGCAGAACTCCCTTCCTTTTCTGATAAGGTGGGAGTCGGCCACATACCCAGCAATTCATTACATTGCTGGTCTGATGAGAATAGTGCAACATTCGAATAAAGGTATTGTTACGCAGTGCTAGTCGGTATGACAGTTCATGGGGTGGCAGGTCGCTGAATGTGTGCTCTACAGTGTCGTTAAAGGAAGAATGTATATGTGATGCAATAGGAGGAAAGAAAACATGTAGCGTCAAGCTTATACATATAATCGATATACTTAGAAGGAACATAATAATCAGAGTTACTATACATCTACTGCGTAAAGTCTTGCAGTACTTTTCTTTCTTATCTCTCTGTCTGCTATTCTGGTCTACGATCTTATACATGTCAGGAACCTGTCTAACCGATTCACCACAGGGTGGACTTAAACAATTAAACGCTGTCTGACTTACTAGACCGTAACTTTGACCTATACTCCTGTTGCGCAGTCTTTTCTAGCAAGGGGGGCTTTGAGTCACTGGTTTCGGGGCAGTCTTTAGTTTCGATCACAGTTCCGGAATGTCCATGGAATTTCTTGATGTGTTGGGCATGGATCCAGCCCTTACAGCCCTCGACCTTGACGGCAGTCCTCATGGTAAGCAGTACTAACTTCGGTGTTCTCCAGCGGGGCTCGAGAGGGCTTGAACGATCAAAATTCCGCACCAGAACTATGTCTCCTGGAACGATGGTGTGTTCTTTAACTTGGGTGTTGTCGGGGAAGGCGGCTGCAACCTGTGAACGACCAGAGAGGAGTGCCGACATCAAGGAAGCCAGGTAATCTGTCAGCATATTACTGTCAACATCGGTAATTCTCTTTGGCATAGGCGTACCCCAAATATTCGTAGGTCTACCAAAAACCACCTCGTAAGGGGACAGCCCTGTTAAGGAGTGAGCTACCATACGCATGTAAAAGAGGGCAACCGGCAAGGCTACCATCCAATCCACGCCTTTTTCTGCACAGACTTTAGCTAATTTTGTCTTAAGTGTTTGGTTGTGTCTCTCTACAAGTCCGGCTGCCTCTGGGTGTCGTACACAATGGAACTTCCACTGGTACCCTAACAGAAGAGATACTTGTTTCATTAATTCAGAGGAGAATGGCTGACCGTTATCTGAGTACACGACACGGGGCAATCCGTACCTCGGAAAGAACTCTCGAACCAACTGCCTGGCAGTTGTTACAGCAGTGTAATCTGGGACTGGGTACGCTTCTGTCCATCTAGATAGTGCACATACAACTACTAGGACATATTTGTATCCTCGACATCTGTCCATCTGGATATAATCCATCTGGAGGACTTCAAAAGGGTGGTCAGGAGGATGAAATCCACCTTGTTCCACTGGAATGCCTTTGCCTGGATTGAACTGGCAACAGATCATGCAGGTACGTACTTTCTGTTTTGCTGCTGCACGCAGGTGCTTGTTGAACCAAATATTCTGTAAACTGTCTAACATAGCCTTTTCTCCTAAGTGTGCTGGACTATGTGCTGTGTTTATGATGACTTGTACCATAGAGTCAGGGAGAAACCATGTAGCTTTGCCTTTTGTCATCCAACCCTGGTCAGTCTGGACCCCTCCTTGTTCAGTCCATTTCTTTATTTCGTCTGGAGTAGCATGTGTCTGTATGTCGAGTACATCTTGTGAGGGATCCTTGACTGTCATGCACTTTGTCAGTGATGGCACTTCTGTCCTTGTCGTGTCTGTTGGTGTCTGGGCTGTGAGTTTAGCTGTTAGATCTGCCAGGTCGTTACCCTGGGAAATGGTGTCTGAAACCTTCGTATGTGCTTTGCATTTCATGACAGCTATGGCTGTAGGCAAGTGTATTGCTTCTAACAGAGCCTGAATAAGGGGACCATGCTGAATTTTGGCCCCATGAGAGGTCAGGAAACCTCTCTCTCGCCATAACACTCCGAAGTCATGAACGACTCCGAAAGCGTACTGTGAATCTGTATATATGTTTACTTTCAAGTTCTTGGCTCTTATGCAAGCTTGTGTCAGAGCGATGAGCTCTGCTGCTTGTGCTGACAGTGTATCTATTCTTTGTGTCTCTATAACTTCAGTATCAGTGGTCACTGCATATGCGGCCACTAACTCTCCTGTGCTTGTTCTCATGCATGAACCATCTACATAAAGTGTCAGGTCAGGGTCTGGCAATGCAATGTCTGTCAGGTCTTGTCTTGGTTTCGTCACTGTATTAATTACTTCCACACAGTCATGTGGTGCAGTATCTGCTGGGCTTGAGGGCAAGAGTGTAGCAGGGTTGAGAATATTGCATCGTCTGATCTCTATGTGTGGCTGAAATAACGTTAGTTCATATCCTG
Source organism: Lissotriton vulgaris (assembly GCF_964263255.1). Classification (NCBI taxonomy): domain Eukaryota; kingdom Metazoa; phylum Chordata; class Amphibia; order Caudata; family Salamandridae; genus Lissotriton; species Lissotriton vulgaris. The sequence goes on from NC_141693.1 coordinate 1,902,653,226, forward strand.
TCAGTCTTGCTATAGTCAGGTGTTGTGTCTAAGTCCTGTTCAAGAGAACTTCCACGGAATGTGGGACTTGTACTGTCAGGGGGTATCCTAACACTATGGAATCACTCTGTCGTATTGCTAGGGCTGTTGCTGCAACTGATTTCAGGCACGCAGGCAGAGCCTGGGCCACTGGATCCAATGTACTAGAAAAATAAGCACAAGGCTTGTGTTTTCCTGCTTGATCTTGTGTAAGGACAGATAATGCTGTTCCATCTCGTTCAGTGACAAAAAGCGTAAAAGGCTTGCTGTAACAAGGAGTCGCTAAAACTGGTGCTTGACATAAGGCTTTTTTCAATTCTTCAAATGCAAGGGTATGTTCTTGTGTCCAAGGGAGGACAGTCGAAGACGCTGCCTCCTGTCTTGTTAGCTGTATGAGTGGTTTGGCTAGATATGCATACTGGGGAATCCATTGTCTGCAGTAAGAAGTGAGGCCAATGAAAGCTCGTACTTCCTTTTGTGTCTTGGGCTGTGAAAGGTTTGCAATTAACTGAATACGGTCTTGCGTCAGCTGTCTACCCCTCTTGGACAGCAAGTGTCCAAGGTACACCACTTGCTGTGCACAGAATTGCAACTTCGAAGGGGACACTTTGTGCCCCTTGTCTGCCAGAAAGTATAAGACTGTCAGGGATGCATGTTCACAGTCTAGTTCTGTTCGTGCTGTGATCAGGATATCATCTACATATTGGAGCAGTGCGGTGTTGGCAGGCATGTTAATACTGTCTAGTTGTCTTTTCAATGCTTGGCTGTAAATACTAGGACTTTCTGTGAATCCTTGAGGAGCTCTCGTAAATTTAAAACTGCGTCCATTTAAACAGAATCTAAAGAGGTATTGGCTCTCTGGATGTATTGGGACACTGAAGAAGGCGTTCTTTAGATCAATTACAGTAAAGAACGTTGCCTCAGAATCAATAGCAGTCAGTAATGAAGAAATGTCTGGGACCACTGGGTATTGCGGTATTATGCATTTGTTCAGTTCTCGGAGGTCAATCACTAGTCTGTAGACAGGTGGTGCATTAGGGTCAGTTCCTTTAAGAATAGGGATGACAGGTGAATTACATACATTTGAGTCAGTTTCTACTACCACTCCCTGTGCAATGAGTTCGTCAACAATTTTCAGTAATGCTACTACGGCATCAGGTGGTAACTTGTATTGTAGGATTCGTGGCAGTACTACTCCTGGTTTGAGAGTGACACGGTGTGGCGTAATGTGCATGTAACCTACATCAGTCGGACCTTGTGCCCATAAATGCTGTGGTACATTCTGGAGTCTGTGATCGAAATCCTTCAACACATAATGTCCTTTGAAATCACGTAAAAACAATCGCACTCCTTCCGGAGAACAACAAATAACTGCTCCTAGTTCTTTCAATGTCTTTATACCAAGCAAATTTTCTGGACATGACTTAGTAAGTAACAAGTCTGTGGTACGGGACAATGGACCGACTCCTAGGGAAACTGGCTTTGACACTTCGTTAACAATAGGCTTTCCTGAAAATCCCAGGGAAACATTCTGTGAGCCTGAGAGGGGTGCCCCTGGAACCTCGTCATGACTGATGGTAGTTCTGCTCGCCCCTGTGTCAATCAAAATTTTTCTGTCTTTTCCCAATACACAACTACGTACATAGGGACCTTCTTGATCTACAGGAACCTCAATAAGGGGCAAGCCAACCTCCCTCTCTAGGCTATTTCATGAGTACTGTTGAAATTCTGGATAGTCTGACTGTGCGTACTGGTACATTTGTTGCGTGACTTGTTGTGTGGCAGCTACTGGCGGAGGTAGAACTACTGCCTGTTGCGTGTTCTGTGGGGTGCTATTCTGTCTAGGAGGATGCGGTCTTTCTTTTGTCTTGCCTGTAGCTATATTGTGTTTCAGGACAGCACATTCGTTTACATAGTGACCTGGTTGCTTACAATAATTACAGTTCCCTTTGACAGGTGTCGTGCCCTTTTTATTCCCATTAGCTGGTACTGATTGTGCAACTAGCACTTTCATTTTCGTATCTTTCATGCGTCTCTTTTCATGTTCCTGTTCCTCTCTAATTCTGTTCTGGTGATATTGTAACATTTGCAACATTTGGGAAGGGCTATTTGCTTGCCAAGTACTCTCAACCTTCAGTACTCTATTCTTGATCGGGGGTAAGGAATTCTCGACTAATTTGTTCACAAAAAGATGTGGATATGATTCACTACTTGGCTTAAGGCCACTATTGATAGAAAAACATTTCTCGAATCTAGAATAGAAATCACTGGTGTCTTCGTCTTGTTTCTGTTTACAGGCTGAAATAGCATCCCAATCTTCCTTTTAAGTAGTCAATAATCTTGGCAGGACCTGTATCAAGAGTTCAGGTAGTTCTTTAGCTTTGTCCCCAAGACCAACACCAGGGTGACGGCCTTTATCCTCATTCTCCAATTCTGTCCAATTTATCTTTTTCTCTCCCACCTCCCAGTCTTTCTCTTTAAGCTGTTCATAAATGCCTGCTGGTAACAGTACTTTTAATAATTTAATGATGTCAGCGTACGTGTAATCCCCTATGCGGAGAATGTCTTTTAATTCACGGTGGAATCCCCCCGGGTCTTTATCATGGCAGGGCAGCATCTTTTTCATTTCCAGTATTTCTATTTTCGTCAAGGGTGTGTAAACATACACTCGCTGGAGCTCACCCGCTGCATTTTTAACGGGATGAACCTCTCGTAGGGGGTTCTGTCTGTCTATGTGTAAGCTCTTTCTGTCGTGGTGTGGGGCAGGAATCATGCACGTAGTCAGAGAAGTCAAGTACTTATGTCGTTGGTCCAGAATGACATTAATTAATTCGGTACCTAGGCCTATCCATCTCTCTAGAAGTATATCGTCCAGTAATTTATACAAGGGACCGGGATCAGAATATTGACTCTCGTACAACGTTATCAAATGTTGAACCATGTAAATACCAGCCAAACGCTGTTCGTTCGGAGGAAGGCTCAAAAAGGTCTGAGCCACTACGTCACTGTTATATATGTTAGAATTAGACACCCATTGAACGGCTGACCGGGCTAATTCCTGTTCGTGTAAGGTGTGGGGTCTATCGCACTCTACTCGTCTTTTCAGTGCGTTCTCAGTAGCTTGGAATAGATTTTCGAGGGAATATCTTTCTTTTATAGGGGGTCCCTGTTTGCGGTAGTCGAGGCACTTGGGCCTGTCAAACTGCCGTGCTTTGCCTACGTAATTCATTTTATCCATTCCCTCTGTTTCGTGCTCAGCATCTTCTGATGCTGAATCCTCTTTCTCGTCTGACTCCTTCCTGTGTAATTTTAATATTTCTTTTCGGATTTTCTTGTACATACATTCTGTCTTTCCCTGTTTATCATGTTTACCGGCAGCTATGTTGTCACTCCAATCAATCATACCACTAGTTACTCCTTTGTCTGGTCAGACAGTTAATCAAAAAACGTAAAATCATACGTTGAACCTCAACCTTTCTTAGTTCCATGGCCTTTTCTATACTCTCGGGTCCCTCCCCCGTTCTAATGAAATGGTATATTTTGTCTAAATTGTCCTTCATGCCTGGTAATGGGATCAGATAATCTACGGCGTGTCTTAGTCGTAGTGAGGACATGAGCATGGCACCCACACCTGGTACTGGATCGTATATGCACTGTGTAATCGTTACATTATGCTTATAGGGTGATGCTGTCATTTGTGGCGTTCGTTGTAGTCCTAACTCTTGCAGTGTTCGTGTTGCTGGCGGTGTTCGTGGCGTGTTTAAAGGCCCCCCTCCCAGTGCCCCTTGTCCTACGTCATCTTTCACGGCCGGTGGAAGCCGCAGTTGCTGAAGCTGACCCTGTAGTGGGGGCGGAGGAAAAAATGGATTGTTGACAGATGGGACAGGAGGAGGGAATTCTGCGTTTACATAATCCGGAGCGGGCTCCTCTAAATAGGAGGAAATAAAAGCCTCAGCTTCTGTCTGTTTATGCCTACGTACTTTAGTCGGGATCAGTGGTGGCGGCAAATTACCGGGTACTTCTGAGGGGGTCACTTTAGCTAGTCCTTCAGCGAGGACGGGATACATACCCGTGATGAGGGCATTTCTTTCTCTATCTACTTGTTCTGCCTTGACCCGTTCCCCCTCTTCCTTTAACTCTTTTTCTCTGGCTTTTTCTGCTGCTTCTTTACTTCTCTCTGCTTTGTGGAATTCTTTCTCTGTTCTCCTATGCGCTTCTTTACGCCATAACTCAATGGCATCTTTCTGGGACGGTCTCACTTTCTTTTTCCATAGTGCTTCCTCTACTTTCATAATGCATTCTTCATCCCATGTTCCTGAGGCAGGCCATCTATACTTCTCTTCTAGATCCTTCGTGTAATCTACCCATAAGTCTAAAAACAGTATGGCATCTAGCCCATGCTTCTGATACATAAAATGACCAGGTGTGTCTCTAGGCGGGACGGGAACTGACTCTTCCAGTATCCCTTTCCTGGTCCCTATCTGACGTAATTTCAAAAACAGTGGCATGTTGGAACTAACTTTAACAAAAACACAATATCCACAAGAATAGACTGAAAACAACCATTCACACTACAACACTAAAACATTAAAAAAACCAGATACATCCTAACTAGTACATAGGAAAAACATGAACTTGAAAAACTGTTTACTTTATGTACTGTAATACAGTACAATCATACCGGTCTCATAAAGAGACACGTCTTTACCGCGTCCACCGAAATGGACACGTCTCTACCGTGTCTGTGTACCCAGACACGTCTTTACCGGGCTCAAATAAATGAACCCGTCTCCCAATAACGGTACTCACCGGGAAGCAGAACTTGAAGGCCTCGGAAACTCGATACTGCTGCGGTTGCTGTTGCTGCGCATGCGCCTCGGAACAGGTGGGCCTCGGGATACCTCGGACCTTGCTCTCTCGGCTTGGGCTCTGGTTGGGATGGTCCGCAATCCTCACCGCCTCGTGTGGATGCCTGGTCACAGTCTCCGTCTCCTCCGTGGGCCTGAGGGAGTAGGCAGGAAGTCCCGCTGTCGTGTACACTTGAAGTCCGTCACGGCTGTAGAAGGGGGCAGGGGCTGGACCTACATCACCGGCGCGTGCGGAAGGGGACTGGTCCCTATTCGGGCGCCAGATTATGTGGTAAATAAAATAATTACCCTGTCGTAATTTCTATACATTAACAAGGATCATGCACATAATGAGAGGCAGAGTCCGTGGTGTCCGATTCAAAAGGGCTTTAATTCAGTAACTCGAGTTAAGGGAGAATCGGGTTCCATCACCACTAGGGATCAGGAAGGATCGTCATCTGAACTTTATTCACAGAGTTCATTATTTATAGTTAAAAACATACATTAACTTGCATAGAGAAGGCGGAGCAAGTGAAAGAGAGAGATAAGAGCACATGGGCGTGAAAAGGGCGTGTAAGAAGGCGTACACGTGGGTGTTCACTTGATGAGTCATAGGTGTGTCATAGGTGGGTGTGTACATGGAGGGGGTCTGCATGGTCAGCAGGAACCTTTACCCTACTTGTGCGCGCAATTTGATCATGACGTGGAATTGACGTGTAACTGGGGGAAGCTGGGGGGAGCTGACTTTCGTGCTAGTAGAGGAGTCTTGGATGTCAGGACGACCTGCACTTCTGGTATTATCTGATATCTTGAGTTTGGAGGATGTTTTATCTGACTTAAAGGTCGCTCGAGCAAAGGCTGCTCATCACTAAATGCTAGTGTGTGCATATATTTCTTCGTGCAGCCATGGGCCTTCTATGGATGCGGGCTCTGTAAATCACTTGGAAGGAGACAGAAAGGCTAGGCCCTATCTTCTGCAGGCAGAATATGTTTATCCTTTTCATTAAGCAAGAATGTGTTTCTGTGGAGCAGAGCAGATAACTGTAGGCAAAATACTGTCTTGGCAGGCCAGGCTGGGCACCTCTCGGCTGAGCAGGAAGTATGTGAGAGGTCAGGGATACAGAACTAAACGGCAGCTTTCAGAGTGTCAGGAGGCATGGAACCTGAATTCGGGTCCTGGCTCGACTGAGCCACAAAACAGGTTCATCTCGACTTTTAAAAGTGCACCATGTAAATGCATTGCCAACATAGGCCTCAGTGTAGAATTAACGTTTCTTTCATGAAGGGCTTGGAAACTGACATGCTAACATTGGACGGAAATGCAGAGGCATTATTATTACAGGCATGAGAAGGGAATTGCATGATGACATGGACATACATGGGGTATATGTACATACATAGGGTGCATGTAGGGGACACACTGGCCACATAAAATTTCTATTTCCTCAAGGCAAGCAAATACCTACTTTCTAAAAGTGGTATTTGCAAACACAGAATATTAAAATAAACTCGAATCGAACCCTGGTCCTGGGTCTGACCTCTGCTTCAGGGTCTGCCTGCTCTAACCAGTGAGCCACAATTCACTACTAGAACATGCTACACACATCTGAGCATGTCCTACCTTATACTTACAATGCACCCTGCCCTTGGGCCTACCATAGGGGTGCCTAATATGAAGCAAAGGGAAGGTTTAGGGACTGGCAAGTGGGTGCACTTGGCCAAGTCGACATGGTAGTCACAGACTACACACAGGCCTTGCAATGGCAGGCCTGAGACACACTTTACGAGCTGCTTCTGTGGGTGGCACTACCAGTGCAGCAAGCCCACCAGCAGCATTTGCTCTACAAGCCCTCGGCACACATGGTGCACTGTACTAGGGGCTGACAGTAGATCAAATAAGCCAATAATGGAATTCAAGCAGTATATAAATTTATCATAGGGAGCACTTGCACTGTGGCACTGATTAGCAGTGGCACAGGACCCAAAACATACAACCAGCAAAAATATGTCAAAACAGAGGAGGCAATCCGCCAAAAATGGAAGGGAGACTCACGCCAATGATGTCAGGTCTAACACGTGTCCCCTCCAGCTGAAATGTGGGGAGAACTACCCTTCCCCTTGGGAGTTCTCTTCACTAAGGAGGAGAAATCTGGACAGACCATCAGCGTTGGTATGTTCTGTACCAGGGCTGTGTTCCACAGTAAAGTCCATACCCTGTAGGGAGATGGACCACCTCAACAACTTTGGGTTCTCACCCCTCATCTGCATCAACCACCTGAGGGGCCTGTGGTTGGTCTGAACCCGGAAATGAGTCCCAAACAAGTGTGGTCTCAACTTCTTCAGCGCCAAAACCACAGCAAATGCCTCAGGCTCAATTGTACTCCACCTCTCTTCCCGTGAAAGTAACCTCCTACTGATGAAGGCTACAGGTTGGTCAAAGCCCTCTTCAGTAATCTGTGATAGAACAGCCCCCACACCATGCTCTGAAGCGTCAGTCTGTACAATGAATTCTTTTGAGAAGTTGGGTGCCTGAAGCACGGGTCCTGTCCACATGGCAGTCTTTAGGACATCAAAAGCTTTCTGACAGGTGTGAGTCAGTTCAATTTCTTGGGCTGCTTCCTGGAAGTCAGCTCAGTCAAAGGTGCAACAATGTTGCCATACCCTTTGACAAAACTCCTGTAGTACCCCTTGAGTCCTAAAAAGGCTCTCACCTGTGTCTGAGTCTTTGGGGGTTCCCATGCCAGAATGGTATCAATCTTGGGTTGTAGAGGCACCACTTGGCCGCTTCCTAACTGGTGACCCAAGTACACAACGGAGCACTGCCCGATCTGACACTTACTTGCCTTGATCGTGAGGCCTGCCTTGCGCAGTGCCATCAACACTTCCCAGAGGTGCTGCAAGTGTTCCTCCCAACTAGCGCTGAACACTGCAATGTCATCCAGGTAGGCAGCACTGAAATCCTCCAGTCCAGCCAATACCTGGTTAACCAACCTCTGAAAGGTGGCAGGGGTATTCTTCATCCCAAAGGGCATTGCCCGAAATTGGTAGTGCTCATCTGATGTGGAGAATACTGACCTCTCCTTAGCCCCATCTGTCAAGGTGATCTGCCAGTACCCAGACGTCAAATCAAATTTGCCGAGGTACCGTGCAGCTCCTAGCCGATCAATGAGCTCATCAGCTCTGGGGATGGGGTGTGCATCAGTCCTGGTGACTGAATTGAGCCCTCTATAGTCCACACAGAACGCTGAGTTCAGGTTTGGCACCCGGCGAGGCAGCCTTTGGGACCAAGACCACTGGGATGGCCCAAGGACTGTTGGAAGACTCAATGACCCCTAAAGCAAACATCTTAGAGATGTCCTCCTTAATGTAAGCCCTCACCTTGTCAGTCACTCTGTAAGCCTTGTGCTTCACAGGAGGACTGTCACCAGTGTCCGCATCATGGACGCACCAATCTGTGACACCAGGAACCAAGGAAAATAGATCAGAGAATTGCCCCAACAGTTGCCGACAATCTTGCTGCTGATCAGGGGTCAGTGTGGCAGAGAGGCTGACACCATCCACTGACCCATCTTGCTCTGTTGCAGACAGGAGGTCAGGAAGAGGCTCGAAAACCTCCTCCATTCCATCATCTGTCGCTAGGAGCATGCCCACTTCTGACCTTTCTAAGTGGGGCTTCAGGCGGTTAACATGAAGGACCCTCAAAGGGTTCCTTGGAGACCGAAAGTTCACCAGATAGGTGACATCACTCTTGCGCTCCACCACCTCATATGGACCAGTCCACCTGTCTTGGAGCGCACAAGGCTCCACAGGGGCCATGACCTAAACTTTCTGTCCAGGCTGAAGCTCAATCAGAGTGGCATTCTGATCGTACCAACGGCCCCCACAGCGCCGGGATGCCTGGTTTCACCATGGGGTGCCCAGGAGTGGACACTTCACACGGAAAACCAGGAAGGGTTCCCTTGCGGTATTCGTACAAGCGCCGGGAGACCCACTGCGGGTAGCTGTGCGCTATACAAGTACAAAGATATTTACATTTACATTACCAATGCTTCATCTCTTCCTTGCTGGCTTCCAGATTTGCCTGAGCGAGATCCCTGAAACGCCTGGTTTGGTTTGGCCAGCATGTAGCTATATATATCCTGGAGAGGATTCCTTGGAGATTGCTCCCACCCTTCATTACCAAACTCAAAGGTCCTCTTACTGGGTGACCATACAAAAGCTCAAAGGGGCTGAACTCTAGAGACTTCTGCGGCACCTCTCGGTATGCAAACAGAAGGCATGGCAAGAGGACGTCCCACTTACGCCTCATTGGTTCTTCAAGACCCATGATCATGCCCTTAAGGGTCCGGTTAAATCTTTCAACCAGCCCATTACCTTGTGGGTGGTAAGGAGTGGTGAACTTGTAGGTAACACCACACTCCTTCCACAAAGACTTCATATAATTGGAAATGAAGTGTGTACCTCGGTCAGACACAACCTCTCTGGGGAACCCCACAAGTGAGAAAATCCCCATCAGTGCACGTCCCACCACGGGGCCGTCAATGTCCTGAGTGGAATGGCTTCCGGGTACTGGGTAGCATGGTCCACCAAGACCAGGATAAACCTGTTGCCCATGGCTGTCTTGGGGTCCAGTGGCCCCACAATGTCAATGCCCACCCGTTCAAAGGGGGTACTGACTACGGGAAAAGGTTGGAAAGGGGCTTTGTGCCTCCTTCCACTTTTCCCACTTGCCTGGCAAGTTTGACAAGTCCTACAATGAGTATTTGAACTCTTTCTCATCTGGGGCCAATAAAAGTGGGAGACAAGCCTTTCAAAGGTCTTGTTCTGCCCCAGATGACCAGCTAATGGAACATCATGAGCCAAACCCTGTAGGAAGGCTCTGAAGTGCTGGGGTACCACCAGCACCTGGGCTGACCCAGGCTCAGCAACCTTAGGCTCGCTATACAGGAAACCATTCTCCCAGTAGATCCAATGTGATCCAGACTGATCACCTGCTGCCTGGTTGGTGGTCTGTTGCCTCAAACCCACAAGAGAAGGGCACTTCTTTTGCTCTTCACAAAATTCCTCTCTGGAGGGACCCCCTTCTTCATTGGATTAAAAGTCTACAGTGATGATTACCTATTGACTCTGTGGCCATCACCTGTTATTTTAGCAGCTCTCCTCAGTTATTAGTATGAATATACTTCCTGACGGTAAAATAAAAGGACTTTCCTTGCTGGACTTGTAAATTGCTAATTCTCAATTTTGGTTTAATTTTGATAGCTTAGATGGTTATCAAAAACCGGTATTCCATGTTTCATGATTACATAGAATATGCCTTTGTTCCAGCAGTGAGGTTGGCGGTCTAGTCTTCCTGTAATTATTACCGGAAGTGTACACATACCGCATTAAGTTTTCACTTTGCAAATTGCTTTTTTCCATCAGCTCAGGTAGGTTCCCCAGTTCAGGAACTTGCTCACCAGTGGGTTCCAGGGCATCCCCCTCAGGGTCTGCCTCCTCCTGGACCGTGGGAACAATAGGGGCTGGTTTCCCACGCCCCTTACCTCTTCTCTTTAATGCAGATCCTTGGGCCATACTTTCAGGCTCCAGGGTCTCTTGAACACCCTTAGCTGCCATAGACCGAGTGGTCACACATGCCCATTCAGGCAGACCCAACATCTCCAAATGTGCCTTTCTCTCCACCTTAGGCCAAGAAGAGCTTTCTAAATCATTGCCTAACAGACAATCAACAGGCATGGATGGACTCACAGCTACTTGAAGAGTACCAGAGACCCCCCCCCCCCACTCAAAGGGAACTTGAGCCACCTTGCAATGGCTCCCTGTGTTGTCAGCAACAACAACTGGGAAGAATGCATGAGAGACTACCTGCTCCTCAGAGACCAAGTGACACTTGACAGCTGTCACACTTACTCCTGTGTCTCTGAGAGCCTCCACTCTATGGCCATTGATGGTCACCCACTGCCGTTATTTTTTAGTGTTATCAGGCAGCTGAGTTTTAGGGACCATCTCAAAATCTTCTAATGAGACAAGGGACATTTCTGCGGGACCCCACCCACCTTGGGCACCCATCTCCTCCCCACCCAGGGCTACACTGGCCATCTGACGGGGTGGTGCACGGGGTGGCACATACTGTCCTTTCTGAGGACACTGGCGATCATACCAACGGTGTCCCACCTGCTTACACTGAAAGCAGGTAACAGACCCCCTATGAACAGGTGTACCGGTTGGGGGCCCTGACTTCTTTTCAGGGGGAGGCTGGGAACCCTTACCCTGGTTCCCTTGGGAATTACTTTGGGGACCTTTTTGGAACTCCCTCTGTTTACCCTTGTCCCCCCCCACTCTTCTGCTGGGGACTCTGCCCACCTTTGGCGGAGTCTCCCACAAGACCCTTGTGGACCCTGGTACTGACCCAGCGGTCTGCCTCCTCACCAAGCTTTCTAGGATTAGTCAACTTGCTATCAACCAGGTGCTGGCATAGCTCTGGAAAACAATTAGTAGATAAGTGCTCCCTGGCAATCAAATCATAGAGAGCTGAAAAATTATCAACATCGCTACCCCTCACCCAACCATCCATCGCTCTGCAAAAGAAAGACACATATTCACCCAAGTGGTTCCCTCCAGTTTCTTACAATTCCTGAACCTCTGTCTATAGAGCTCTAGAGTTAACCCATACCTTGTCATCAGTGCTTCCTTCATGTGGTTATAAGACATCCTATGCTCTTTGGGCAGGTCTAACAAAGCGTCCCTACCTTCAGTGACAAAGCGGCCCCACAACACCGCTCCCCAATCCTTCTCAGGGACCCGGTGGGCCAACATTGCTATCTCATAGGCTGCAAACCACTGACCAATATCTTCACCTTTGTGAAAATCTTTAATGACATCCTTGGGAATATGTACCCTGCCTTCTGAAGGCAAAGATGGTGCGCTGCCACCAGAGGAATTGATCTCTAAGCCCTTTGCCTTGATCTCTAACTCCCTCAACATTCTCTCATGCTCCATTCTCATTCTCTCTCTTTCCAAAGACAACCTGTTATTCTCTGCTTCCCTCTGACCCTCCATCTTAAGCTTAGCAAACTCCAGCTTCAGTGCTCTATTTCTCTCCCTGTCTTCCAGTTGTCTGGGGGACAGGTCTTTGGAAGAGATGCTGCTGCCAGGTGGGGAGGGCACCCCTCCAATGGCTGGAAATTCTTGCCCATCAATTTGCCTATCTGCATCCCCAACAGGCTCCGCAACAAGATCAGTGGCATTTCTGTCTTCTACCCAGGCCCTCAGCGCCTTTTGGTAGTCTTCCTTTTTTAGAAATGCCTGGTGTAGCAACTTTCAATTTCCTGCAGAGATACTTGAGCTGTTTCACAGTGTAGGTTTCCAACCTCTCTTCCTCAAAATCAAGATCCATAGATGGAACAGATGCTGGTTTACTCATGGTAGTAAGAATTGGAAGTCTTTAGAAAAATAACAGTTCCAAGGAAAAAGGGTTCTTTCAAAAAAAGTATGTGGTCGCGTTTGGTCTGCACTCACTAGTAGTGTACACCAATTACTGTATATGAAACACAAATGCAAAGTCCAAATCCTCACCGCTGGCCACCAATGTTAGATCTGGGGGTCTCTAGTTGGCAATGGTTATCACCTTTGTCGAAATAGGGACCATTACTTCTAAGTCAGGACAAGGGGATTACTCTCCTTAATAACCCCTGCTCACCCCCTTGGTAGCTTGGCACGAGCAGACAGGCTTACCTCAGAGGCAGTGTGTTAAGCATTGTGAATATACACAGTAATATAGTGATAACACTACAGATGGACACAACACAGGTTTTATAAAAATAGGTATTCTTTACATAGACTTAAACACAAGACCACAACCGACAAAAATCCACAATACTATACTAAAGGTTATCTAAAGAATGATAAAAGTCTCTTAGTTCAAGTTGTTGGTAAATGCGACAAAGTTCTCAACAAAGTTCTTGGATGCAACACGCAAAGTAAACAAAAGGCTCGCAGAAGGGGAGATGCATCGGTTCCGTGACCCGGGAGAACGGTTGCGTCCTTCCTCAATGCTTGCGCAGAGTAGGGGACTCGTCGTGAGCCTTACCGGTGCGGAGGTGATGCGTAGATTCTCGACCTGTTGCGGTGCGCAAGATGGCGCCTTGATGCAATGCGATGCTGATGATCCAGTTGCGATGCGAGAAGATGGCGCCCTTGATGCGGCGATGCGATTACGATGACGTCCTGGCAGCCTTGCGACGACTCTGTACTTTGGAGCCGCGAAAGGCCTTGCGATACGCTTTTCCGGTGATGCGATGACAGCTCTCTCGATGCCTCACGCTTCTCCAGAGATGCAACAAACTCAACGCTTCTCCGGCGTTGCGATGATTTCAGCTGCAGCGGCGACAAGCTTCTTCTCGATGCGTCGCGCTTCCAGCTCCCAGGGGCACGCAAGTGACAGAAGTCAGAATTCCCATCAAGGAAATTCAGGCGGGAGCTGGGGGTGAAGTCTTTTGGCCCGGAGACTTCAGCAGGAGGCAAGCACAGTTCAAGCCCTTGGAGAATATTCTGTAGATGAAAGTCCTTACAAAGTTCCTTCTCCTTACACTTGGCAATGAAGTAACCACTGCAGGCCAACCCAGCAAACAGCACACTGGCAGAGGGGCAGTCCAAACTCCTGCAGCTTCCTTTGATGTGTTTTATCTAGGAACCCGATTCAATATTGTGACTTTAGGCCCCTATAAGGCTATAATCAATAATATCCCTATAATGGCATAATAATCAGATCCATATTTCAGTAAATCGCCCTTGCAGTCCAAGGCACGGCAAAAGCTACTTCCTTGGGTTCCTAGAGAGCACACCGAGTTCTTTCGACACACCAAGCCTCCAGCAACATGGGAAAGCCCCGCTTGCTTTGTTTTGATTTGTAATAGAACTCCTACGAGCACTGTAAGAACGGCCAGTTCTTAGTGACATCTTTATTGATGTCTTATGTCCAAACCTTATGTCAAACTCGGCCCCTTAAAATAAATATACCAACGTTGCCTTAAGCAAACACACGGTGGTGATTCTGGAGCAGAGCAGCTAATCTACTTTCCGAGAGCCCAGCAGAAGCGAGAAGCCCACGGACGCTGCCCCTCCTCTTTGACGTGCTGAGAAAGACGCTGTCTTTTCTCCTACCGAGAAAATCCAGCTCCGGCGTTTCCAGCCTACCCTTGCGGGTGACTGGGATATCGAGTCCTGAGAGAGAGATACCAGACCTCTTACATTCTATTCCCAAGGTACAGTGCTGACTAAACCCTTAGAGAGAATTCTTGAACAGATCCTTGGCAACAAATCTACTTAACTTAAACTGCTACTTACTTACTCCTTCCTACATATTAGGCTTAGGTCAGGTACACCGGGGTAGGCTTAGTTTAGAAGCACCAGTTGAGCACGTTAGCCTATGTATATATGTATATATATTTTATCCATTTTAAAGTGTCTTATGGCTAAGAAACCATATCAAATGCTTTTAAAGTATTATTTTATAATACTCCTTTTACTGTACGTACTTTACTTTACTTTAAGTATTGCAATTGTGGCAATTAATTTCTCTTGCATGAGAAGGAAGACTGCTCAATAAATAATACCTTTTATTGAAAATGCCCGTCTCTCTATTCTCTGCACCCTGGTGAAATTAAATATGCACATCTGACTGAGTGAAATAGCTGTCTATTGTTTCACACGATTCTAGAGATTGACTCTTATTCTGAGGGAGCAAAGTTGTAATGTTCATGCGGTTGTCGGAAGCTGAATCCCTTCTTGTCTGAGCCAGGGAAGCTGATCACTTCCTATTCAGTCAAGAAAGTTTCCAGTGACCTCTGAGCTAGCTGGCGCAAACCTAAATTGAGTCTAACATAGTCAGTAGAGACCTAGATGACCTCAGTCCTACGTCTACACTCCTGTTTATGTTATTCCAATGCGCAGGGCCAATAGGGAAAATAGGAACTACACTACACCTTGGTTCTTCTCCTTGGCAGAAAGGTTTCTTGTTCCAGAAAGGCAATCCGTCAAAAATGGAAGGGAGACTCACGCCAATGATGTCAGGTCTAACAGTGATTGTGTGAAGTGGTGTCTCAGTGTGTGTGGGAGTTGTCTTTATGCTGTGAGGGTGAGTGTGTGGGGAGTGTTGTATATGTGTGTGAGCATGTGTGAGTTTGTGTATGTGTGCGTGACTGTGTGTGGTTTGTGTCCCTATTTTACAATTTTTGCTCTGTATGTATGTGTGACTGTATATGTTGCCAATACGTGTGGCTTTTGTGCATGTCTGTGCATGCACTATGGGAAAGACAGGTATGTTGGCTTTGGCAATGCTCGTTACTACTATAAGTCTTATCTGCTGAGGGCAGTTCTTGGTCTCCCATGTTCATACTGCAGTCTAAATGTTTGCATGGAGCAATTATTATGCGTTTAACAAGACGTTGGTGTGTTCAGACTTGATGAGATGTTATAGTAGATGTTTTTTGAATCACCTTACGTATTTCAAAATTTTAAAAAAATTAAATTGTCAGATAACTGCATCCAAGCATGCAATACTAGTTAAAACAAATCCTTTAATAAACATACTTCACACTATTGATTTAGAAACCCAGATAGTAATGATGTAAACATGTTTCAGTAAATCATGGACACACCCATTGTGGCCAGCCTCTGGTCTTACCTTGAAGTGATAGAGCAATGTTATGGAGAAATAATAGAAAAGTGTAGATATTCATCGTCAAGCTTTTACTTTTTGTTATTTTGGACAGTTCCCACTGCAAGAAGGGACAATGAATGTAATCCTAAAAAGAGAAGATAGCAAAAATGATTTACAATTGTCTTAGACAAATAAAAAACAAGGATTGGCGATGCTCACCATTTTAAGATTATCTGGTTTAGCACATTATTACATTGTCAACGTTTTTCTAGTGCTCACCGTGTCCTAACAGTGAATGTAACATCATGTGACAAATAACAGACACACATTTTACTTTGTTGTCATTATGAACCATTAACCTGCAAAGGGAGGTGAAGCCATTTCCAAGCATATGAAATCCACCTTTCCAACGTGAGAATGATTTACCAACTGCAAAGCTGCCAGTTTGCTCAGAGGTGTCTGTCAGCATATTCACGCTGTAAGATTTTCTTAGGGATAGGAAAGAATTTCAAAGCAACATCTAGGGATCTATAGAGGTAACATTCCCAATGGGTCTTACAACACTACTGAATGGAAGACATCAGTGGACTTTGTTAGAGAACCAACAGAGGCACAACGATCTATCTTTACTACTCATGCAAGATAATCACATCTTTCAAGGCTGCTTTTTACAGTACAAAATGACATAAAACATCAACAAACTTGCTCATCTAAATCATAACTTACTGAGACAAAAACCCTCTGCACATTAATACAAGACGCTAAACTCCAGCGAGAGAACCGAGAGAAAACATGGTGCGGAATTACCATTGGGCTGAGAATATAAAAGCAATACACATTGAAAATGAAGAAATATGATATTATCTGTTAAATAGCAGCTTTTAAGTGGAATACAAAATATCTTTATTTATATAAGTTATAAAAGCAAAAGAAATAAATGATGGATAGAATGCTGAACTATGCAAACATTAACCCCCAGTCACAAAGATCTGGGCTTAATCGATTGTTCTTTTGCTCACCACGCCACCCCACTTTAGACCCAGCCACATGCAAATCACTTTTCACCCTGTTCATTATGGGAACAGTCCAGCCCGAACTGCTGAGCCAAGTCCTTCCTGGACCAGAAACAAGCATCCCGGGACTGGTTTGGGGGCATCAGCCACGGCAGCTTGAATACAGTGGTGCAGTGAGCACCGGATCGACGTCTGGGCATATCCTTTCCACTTGGGGCGGTAAAAACAAAAGGAACAAATGATGGACGGAATGCTCAACAAAGCAAACATTCACCCCGAGACAAAACATCTGGGTTGAATCCATTGTTCTTTTGCTCACCACGCCACCCTAGTTTGGAACCAGCCATATGCAAATCAATCTTGACTCATGGGAACAGTCCAGCCCAAACTGCCAAGCTAAGTCCTCCCTGGACAGGAAACAGGCATCCTGGGACCGGTTTCGGTGCATCATCCCTCATCAGACAGGCTAGCTTGAATCTAGATCTTTGTACTAGGGTGAATGTTTGACATTGTTCAATATTCTGTCCATCAATTGTTCTT
Source organism: Lissotriton vulgaris (assembly GCF_964263255.1). NCBI lineage: Eukaryota > Metazoa > Chordata > Amphibia > Caudata > Salamandridae > Lissotriton > Lissotriton vulgaris. The sequence continues at coordinate 1,902,670,304 of NC_141693.1, forward strand.
TTTGCATTTGTCACCCCGACAAGTCTGTGAAATCTTGTGGCCACAAAATTCACAGAATTTTACATAACACACACTTTATGTATTTCTTACACATAGACATTTCACACTGGTCTAATCAGTGGTCAAAATAACATCCCATCATTAGTTCACTGTTGGAAAGTAAAAATTCAAATGCCGTCACTTTTAACACTGGTGCTGATTGAGACATATTCTGGCTGTAATTTTCTACGCCATTTCTATATGTAACCATATTTTAAGGACTGACAGTGGCTTTATTTACTTACTTCTGTACGAAATTCACAGGATTCTTGAGAGGTGTAAGTTGTGCAGAAAAAACAGCAGTAGCAAGCCTGACACAAAGGGATTGGGTGTATTGAAAACCACCATGTTTACTTGTAGAACACTATTCACCAAATTATAAATCAGGCCCTTAAACCACGGAGGACGAGTGTTATTCCATCAGGGTGATGGAGTAAAAGGCTCCGTCATCCTGACGGAGTACCCGTCCTCCACATATAAAGATGTCTGCCAGCCCTTCGGACATCCCTACTTATTGCTAGTAGCCACTGTCAAGTCAAACCCTGCCAATGAGTTAAAAGTTGACAGACGGCACTAGAAAATCCAAAACTAATGGCCCACACAATGGGAGCTATCTGCTATGGCATGGGGGTGATTTAAACATTTTGATTGTCTTTCCACCAGGTTGTTCGTGGCAGAGAGGGACAATGAAATTTGGCCATTCTGCCGCCTACTCTAAATGGCCGCAGCTCTGCCTCTAATGAGGCAGGTAGTCAAATGGCCAAAACTCTGATGGCCTGAACTCCCTCAGGCCGACGTTGCTGGAGTAGGCTCCATCATGAAGATACTGAAAGTCCACCTGTCTGCCTGTGGTTTGAATCTCTATATCAGGCCATTAGCTGTTACTCAAAGACCATTATAATTGGCATGGAGTTCTTTAAAATACACTATCCACCAGATATTGCTAATATAAATGTTCCATCTCCAATGTTAAACGGTGAGGAGAGCCACAGTAAATGATTCTAACTTAAACTCATAGTTTGGAGTATTATCCCTCCCCAATCCAGCCATTTTAGGACCTAGCTGCTCAACCGACACGTCAAAACCCGATGCATCCACCGACGTGCAGTGGACGCGCTAGAGGAAATTAGAGGAAACTAAGGTCCAGCATTAGAGTGACCGGCTCTCCCATTGTAAGCAGAACGCCTGGAAAAAGGGTTCACTGTGTATTTGCACCTCATTTTATAACACTATTTTTAACTTACTTTTATGATCAGATTCTTAAACGGAACACCTGGTAAAGGGTTCCCTGCGTATTTGCACATTACTTTATAAAGCTGCTTTCTTAAATTCGTAGTAGTAATAATCTTTATTCGGCAAAATTGTTCACCATAAAAGAGTACATATGCACAATAAATATTCAATTCCCCTGCTAAAACAATAAAATATAATACAGCATAAAAAGATATCCTGAGATAAGGAATGCTCCACAGTCACTAATTTAAGTAAAGGTATCTTCGGTTACATGCATCAGTCCGTTGGTAACCTAGAATGCAATTTCAGTAACCGGGAGCGCGTCAGCCAAACGCTACCCAAATATTTTGCCACCCCGCATATCATGACAGTGGATGATGAATCGGTAGAGAGTACACGTAATGCCAGACTATGACACCTCAACCCCAACTCCCTACATACAGGTTTCAACCAGATTTTCCGTGCCACTTTGTAGGCGGGACAGGCAAAGAATAAGTGGGCCACAGTTTCCTTTGGTGCTGCACAGCCTGGACACAAACGCAAGGGGGCACCAGATTTGGACCACCTCATGGTGAAATCATGCACCGGGAGCGTTCCGTACCTCAGTTTTAGATATAGCGCTCTATCTAGGGGTTTGGTTATCAGGTCAAGGAAGGGTTCCAGTTTTTTCACCCATTTAAATTGCAAAAACCGATCCGTGAGTGAACCCCCATCCGAACCACTCAGTGCCTCGCCCTGTACCCAGTCCCAGTAAAGCTTTTTAATCACTTCCTTGGGCGGCAGCATCTGAGACTCCCATGCATCTCTTAGTCCTAGATTAAGGACCAGGTCTCTCACATTGTTCAGCCATCCAATTTTTTTGCCAGTGTCGAGCAGTAGAAGGTCATCCAACCCTTCAGCATATTTAGCAAGCTCCTCGGTCCTTCTTAAGCGGGTCCAGAAAAGCAATGGGCGTAGCCTCACCAAGTCCTTAAGGGCTCTTCTGCCCAAATCTAATCTCAGGGGGATCAACGGAGTGGAAGCGGGAAGAGCCACCACCTTCCTCAAAAAGTTATTTTCCGCTATGGAGAGATCTGATACATTTTCGAACCCCCAGAGCTCGGAGCCATATAATGCCGCCGGGAGTATCTGTCCCTCATAAATCGCCATGGCCGGGGAGACAGGTTTACTACTTGACTCACGAAGCTCCCTCAGAGTCACCCTAGATACTCTTTGGTGGCTGAGTAACATTTTGGCCAGATGGTCCTTCCAGGTCATTCGACTATTTATCCGAACTCCAAGATAGTCAAATGAATCGACCATCTCCAGGGGAGCCCCATTAAGCGAAAAGTTATTTTTAAATCTTTTGGAGGGTGAGAATGCCATCAATTTAGTTTTCGAGATATTGATGATTAAGCCTCTGTTAGTGCAGAAGGAACTAAATCGATTCAAGAGTTTTTGCAGACCCACTGGGGATTTGGAGATCAATAAGGTGTCGTCGGCGAAGAGTAAAGTGGGGATTTTTTCCCCCGCCAGGGATGGGGCATCCGACTCTTCCCCTTTCAGATGGTCCACCACTCCATTCACAAATAGGGAAAAAAGAGTCGGGCCATAACACAACCCTGGCGTACTCCCCTCCTCACAGGGACCCTATCCGTTAACTGGCCCTGGGTACCCCATCTGATCCTCGCATAATTCCCCTCATGAAGTTTTACGATTAAACTCTGGAGTCTACTGGGGAATCCCATCCCTCCTAGGATCTCCCACAATTTAGCCCGGGGGACCAGGTCAAAAGCTGTTTTAAGATCTATGAAGGCCATATATAAGCTGCCTTTTTTGATGGTAACTGCCTTCCAATAGATAACAAAAAAGCGAAAGACCTGGTCCATCGTGCCTACCTTTCTTCGGAAACCCGCTTGGAGGTGGGAGAGGATATTAGCCTCCTCCATCCAATCGCCAACCCTTGAGATGATGACCCTGCCGACCACTTTCTGGATTATATCTATCAGACTGATAGGTCTGTAGTTGGCAGGGTCATCCCTTGCCCCTTTCTTAAACACTGTTACCACCTCGGCCCCCTTCCAAGAATCTGGCACCGGGTGTCCCCTAGCAATCAAGTTCATTATTGTGGCGATTAGATTGGCCCAAGCCAGAGGTTCCGCAATCAATAGGTCCCCAGGGATCCCATCCGGACCGGCCGCCTTCTTGGGGGTTAGATGTCTAATAGCCATTGCTAATTCAGAGGCCGTGAATGGGAGATCGTCCACCCCTGTGGTATCCCCATCTCCAAAACTTGCTACCCCGGGACTGTTTATCTCTTCATTACCGCCATATAGGGCTAAAAAGTGGTTAAACCATTGCTGGCTAGTTATGTGAGCTGCTAATGGTTGCGATCTCCCCTGCCTGGCTCTGTTAATCAGATCCCAAAAAAGGTTCGGGTTCCTTCTGCTCACAGCATTAGTTAGGTCTTGCCAATGCTGTTCCTCCCATTCGCGTTTAGCCAGCGATAGTACTTTCAAGTAGTCCTTCCTAGTCGCTCTAACTAGCAAAGGATCCCTGGAAAGTAGGGCTTTTGTCAGATTTTTCCTTTTGCCCTTACACTGGTCCGAATACCAAGGTTTATTTGTGATGGGAGGTGTGGTGTTTTTCCTATGGCTTTTCCCTTTGGAGGTAAAGAAGAGACTAACTTGCTCTATTGTGGCTTTATAAGCTGAGTCAAGGGAAGAGTGCAGATTCATACTAATCTGATTTTCACAATCCCAGACCTCCAGATCCGAGCACAGGCCCTCCACCAGGGATTTAATGGTCCCTAGATCGTCCTCCTTCAGGTTTGCCTTGTCCCATTTCAATCTGCGGTTGTTATTATGAGGGATAATCTCTTTAGTTGTCTTTATGGGGGCAATCACCCTCCTGTCTTTAGAAAAGCCCCAGTTAAACTTGCTACACAGGGGGTTATGGTCGCTATCCTGACTTGGGAGCACCACCATATCAATTAGGTCTGCCCACAAACTAACATCCATTAGGATGTAGTCAATTCAGGACGGCCCAATAAGCCTATTGCAAGTCAGTGCACCTGCCCGGTCGGACATAGTCCTGCCGTTGAGGGCTCTTAACTTATGATCCCTAGTTAGTGCCTTGATTTGGATTGCCCTAGCTGACCATTTTCCAATAGGGGGCAGAGACAGGGTTGGAATGGACCATTTTGAATCTTCATCTTCAATACCCAAGGGATCGTCTCCGAGGAGGGGTTCAAACGTGCAATTGAAATCCCCCCCCCACAATGATTTTCGCTGTTGGAGGGCAGTTAGCTAAAGCTGAATCCAGAGCTGATAAAGTTGAAGAGGCGGTATCCCCAGGTGCCCCTCTGGCATACACGTTAAATAAATCAAGCCTGCATCCCTATACGTGTCCCCTAGAAGAGAGGTGAAGTATGTCACTACACTCCAACTCATGGCGTGTGACCTCCCAGTCCAGATCTATTTTCATCCAGACCATGAGGCCTCCCGCCGGTCTACCCTTCCCTCTACTTACTGCTGGCGAAAAGTGGGTGGTGTATCCCGATTTATTTAAGGATAGTAGGCTCCAGGTTTCCTGGAACAGGCAAACATCGAACTTCTCGATGAATGTGTGCCATTCAGGTATATCCAGCTTCCGTTTCAACCCCGCTACATTCCAAGATAACAGGTTTATTACCCGTCGACCCTTGGGCACCTTGGTGTAGACCCCCTTGTTCCCCCCATCATTACCCACCGCGGTCATGCAGCTACCCACCTCCTGAACCAAGGGATTAGGGTTTGCAGGGTAGCTAGCCGTGCTGGCCATACTCCCGGCTACCGAAGAAGCCTCAATAGTGATGTTGGTAATGGCAATTTGAGTTAAATGGGATCTATCTTGCCCTATATCTATACTGCCACATGATCGTGGAGCCTCCATACCAGGCAGACCAATTCTCTCCCCCCTGGACAGTGAACATCAATCACAATCTTCCAGCCCAGAGAGCTGCGAAAACCGATTATAAGTGTCCAAGGGGGTAAAAGGTCTTAGATGTTCCATCCTGGTGTCGTGGTTCATTGTATGTCTACGGGGCACTGTGGTCCAGGCAGAGTGATCAGCCGCCAAGGCAAAGTACTGCCCATACTGGGGATAAATATTACTGTAAGGCAAAGTAGGGGGTGGCCTATAGGAGTGGAACTTATTTTGGTATTTAGGAGGAAGGGCCTCTGTCCTGGGATAGAAATACGTTAGGGCCCGAGGGATGATTCGAGTGTCCCCATTTCCAGGTGGCCAGTTTAAGATGTAATCTACTGCCCGAGGGTCTCTAAAGTTAACCACCACTAGGTCCCCCTCTATATCTTTTCACCTACTACCCAGCCAGTTAATCCTTCTGACATGGACTATATCCCCATCTATATTGTGTGCTAAGGGCCTATATGTCCTCAACCAGTGAATGATTTTATTTTTAAGTTCATCATATCCCTCCTTCTTACTTTCTGCTAATGGTGGGACCCCGGTCAAGACCACCACAAAGGGTACTGCTTCTGGGGGAATTTCCACTTGCGGCACCTTTTTCCGTGGGTCTCTAGTATATCTGCCTTCCCCTTGGTCGTTCTGTTTATTACTTAACGGGGCCTTTGACACTGGCCTTTTAGGGTCGCCACCGTTTCAATTACTGGTGTGTTTAGGTGTTTAGGAGGGGGTGGATTTTGGGAGCCGAGATCGGCCCTACCCTGGGGCTGTGACTTGTGTTTGGTCGGCTGAGGTGGGGCAATTGGAGTGTTAGCAACAATGGTAGCGGGAAGCCTGGCCTGAGGTATGGGATGCACCACCCCACTCCCCTGGGCTTTGGTTAGAGTAACCATGCTGTTTATAGCAGTCTCCAAAATAGTCAATCTAATTTCAACCTTTTTAATGGTCTCATTAATAGGTAAAAGGAGAGATCTTAACAGAAATTCCAAGTTCCCTATTAATGAGGGGGGAGATGGAATATCTGGTGCTACAACCCCTGCATTGCTATCAGAATCCACGGCCTGTATAGCTACTTCAGATGATCTGCTTTCCAACGGCGGTGCTACAGCTGGTGGAAAATCCGGCCCCTCAACTAGGACACTCTCAATTTGAATGGGAGTTTTTAACCCTTTACCAAAATCAGAGTGCGGGATTTTAGCTTTACCTTGGGCCGCCCTTGATTTCCTCCTTTTTTTACTTGGAGGAGGGCGATGAATCTGGGCAGCAACTAATTGCTTGGGTTTCTGTTTCCTAGGCTTGGCTGTGACAGTGATGCGACCGGGGCTAGGGGTAGGGGAAACAATTATAATATTATCTGAGGGCAAGCAAGGTGTGGGTGTAAAATCACGAAGCAAAAGGGGAACACCTTCTTGGCTAGCATTATCCCCACTCATGTCTAGCGAGCCTCCCTCCCGGGTCAAAACAAGAGGAGTACTGTCAGTGAGGGGTCTGATTTTCATGCTCTCAACTGAGCGACGCCGCTCAGCCCTGCGCTCAGCTAAAATGGAGTCCTTATCACCCTCACTCAGTACCTTGGGGAAGTAGTTGTCCAAGGACCCATTGCGTAGTCTTCCTTTCTTCCCAGGGGTTTCCTCTTCTGTCAGCATAACCAACGTTTGTCGGGGCACGGACCACTGTACTGCAGATGTTAAGGGGTAGGCCCAGCCCAGCCTACTTTGGCCTACGAGGGCCTCAGAGGGCCCGCCCTTTGCCCGGGCTTCTCCCGGGACGCTCCCGCGCTGCGGAGTCGTAATCTTCTTAAATGATGATTGGGACCAATAGAAGTGAAGCTTTCAATCACCCGGTGCTCAGGGGGGCGGGGCTAGCAGGGAGAGCGGGCCAGGTGTGTTCTATCGGCCGGCAGGGACTCCTGGAACATCGAGTCCCTGCGCGCTCGCAGCCCTGCTCGGCCCTTTCTGCACCCTGGTAAGTCCTTTCCAAACCTCGGGGTCTTTGTGGCGAGGAGTTGGTTAAAATCCGGCCTTTGATGAAATCCGGGGTTGGTGCAGCAAAAACACACGCAAAACAGCCCAGGGACAGCAAAACAGCACGAGGAGCTGAGAATCCCGTAGAGCAAGGAATGAAGTGAAGCTTTCAATCCCCCGGTGCTCAAGGGGGGGCGGGGCTAGCAGGGAGAGCGGGCCAGGTGTGTTCTATCGGCCGGCAGGGACTCCTGGAACATCGAGTCCCTGCGCGCTCGCAGCCCTGCTCGGCCCTTTCTGCACCCTGGTAGGTCCTTTCCAAACCTCGGGGTCTTTGTGGCAAGGAGTTGGTTAAAATCCGGCCTTTGATGAAATCCGGGGTTGGTGCAGCAAAAACACACGCAAAACAGCCCAGGGACAGCAAAACAGCACGAGGAGCTGGTCCATATCCCGCATTTTACAACCCTCCACCCTGACCCTCCCCTGCCTGACGTCACTGCCCCAGTATAACGCCCGGCACGGGACGTGCCTGCTAAGCTCCCTCCACTGGCTCCCGGTACAGGAAAGAATCCACTTTAAGGCTCTATGCATCGCTCATAAATCTCTGAAGGGAAACAGCCCCCCTCTCATCAAGGCCCTGGTTAGACCATACAAGGCCCCCAGAAGACTTCACTCTGACGAGCTCCACCTTGCAGAGGTTCCTAGGATAATGCGAGCCAGATCAGGTGGCCGCCTCTTCTCATACAAATTTGGCCAAGCTTTGGAATTCTCTACCACTCTCTCTCCGGAAAGAACCTAACCACCTGGCTTTCCGGAAACAGCGGAAGACCTGGTTCTTCCCCTAAGGGTTTCCCCACCCCCTTTTTAGCAAGACCTATAGTAATTACAATATTGAGGGTAATTTGTCCTGCAGCTTGCCATAGGTGCTGTTCTTATGTGGCTGATGGTTGGCTGGCGATTCCATACATCATTTCCGTTTTCTGCCGAGGCCGCACTGACTAAGTACAGTTTACATACGCTCTACTGGCTTATTAGTTCCTTTAAAGACTACTTAGTTTATTTAATGGTACCGGGTTAGCCACAGCAGACACTTCACAGCTTTGACGTACACGGGTGCTGCATATTATGTATAGCCACAGTGCCACATCGTTCATGTGGGAGTAGGAAATACACAATAGAGGCTGTTTAATAATTCATTGGTTTTTATACCACATTTCCTCTTTATTTTTTTCTTAGGAATCTCAAGTTTCGTTTTGTAAAATAGATGCAATGTGGAAGAGTATGCGGACCGGTGTGCATTTCTCTATAATTAAAATAGTGGTTTGGTACCCTAATTAAGCATTGCTTTTCGTGTTCCACTTACGGGTCCACATGCCTTCCTCATGTTCTGCTCCGGCTGTACTCTATCAGCCGTTTAAAGGGAGCATTCTTCCTTATCACTACAATGAAATATGGGCAGTTCATTGGGGCGACGGGGGAGTTGGGATCCTGGAAAGCACTGCCGCGGTGTCACCATGGTTGACGTCGTCACACAGCCACTTCTCTACCCGATGACATTGCCTCTATGTCAGCTCCACGTCACGCTCCAGTCAAACGTTAAGAAACTTGGCGGAGCAGCAAAGACAGAAGAAACAGAGCAAGGTAAACAGAGGCCGCTCCTTTTCGAATTTTCACTGGTGGAGGGAGCCTAGTACCTCCACTTCAGTTTGTTTAAACCCCCTCCTAACTCTTGTGCCCCCACCTTAATCCTGCCTGCAGTCACAGATGCACCCCTTGGATCGGTGGTGGAGATGGCTGCTCTTCCTCATGACACCCTTATCCTCCATCTTGGCCTCCAATTTGCACTTTGTAATGTTGTCTCTTAAGAACAGTGTGTCTGGTTCATGTCTCACCGGCATATCTGCCACATCACAAGAGTTTGAAATGCAGACAGATACCAACATGAGTCCAAAGGTTTCTCTGTTTTTGTGACACATACACTGGCTCCTCAAAACGGTTTGGGGTCAATTGCCAAATGACACACTTAAATGGGGGCGCGATGGCAAAACTTTAAATAAAAGGTATTTGTTCTGCTCATTGTGTATATCGGGCAGGAATGGCCATACTCGGTAACTATATAAACAAGAAATAACTGTGGGTCTGTAATAACTACGAACTCTGTGTTCAATCAGTGTCTAATCTGCAACCTCTGTGAATTCAGTGAGATACATCGGGACTGATCACAATGTGATATATGTTCCCATCAGTTACACACTCTGAACCGCCCCTGTAGTCATCATTTGGGCAATTTCACAAGGTGGTATGTCCACACTGTAGGCATAGATATTCTAAATAGTGGTGACTGGAAGCAGTGCTAAACAAAAAAAATGTGAGTGAAGGTGCTTTTGTTAAAATTGGATAGTGGGTGCACAAGTAATTTTAGTAGAAAGCAGACCACTTCCAAGATTAAAAACATAAAGTGCAAAGTAACAGTAGTTCATAACAAATATCTACTGCATGTATGGTAAGGTTGTGGTAAATAAAATTACCGTGCAATTTTTCCGTATAATTAATGACAGGTAAAAGAATAGCTCAATCAAATGAGAGGCAGAGTCCGTGGTATCTGAGTCATACGGGCTTTAATGAAATGGCTCGAGCCAATGGAAATCAGATCCATCAATACAAGGGTTCAGGAGGGGATATGCAATGATGGCAAAGATGTCAACGTTTTATTAACAGTACACAATATATATAGTAAAACTGTACAATGGTGGTGGATACAGTAGGCGTAACAAGTGAAATGAATAAGATAAGAACACATGTGCGTAGCAAGAAGGCGTGTACAAGGGCGTACACGGAGGTGTGTGCTGGAAACGTCACAGAAAGTGTCATAGGTGGGTGGATGCATAGAGGATTCTGCAGGGTCAGCAGAAACCTTTGACATGGGTGCGCGCGCAATTAGTATGACGTGTGATTGACGTGGAACTAGGGAGAGCCGGGGGCTTGACTTTAGCACTAGTAGAGGAGACAGAAGTCTGGCATGTCAGATCGACCTGTTCCTATAACATATCTGATATCTTGTGTTTGGAGGATGTTTTATCTGAAGTAAAAGGTCTCTCGGGCAGAGGCTATTCTATACTGAATGCATATATGTCTAAGTGTAATGCGCGGGGCCATGGGCCTACCATGGTAACGGGAGCAATGAATTACATGAAGGAGACAGGAAGGTTTGGCCCTTTGCTCTGCAGCCGGGAATATGTTTACCTATATCACTAGACTGGAATGTATTTTCGAGGAGGCTCAACTGATAACTTGAAGGCAAAATACTGTTTGGCAGGCAGGCCAGGCTGAGCCAGGCACCGCTTCGCTTGGCAGGAAGTAAGGCAGAGGTCAGGGATGCATCTCCATGCTGCAGCTTTCAGAGGCAGACACAGAAGTGGTTCGAAGTCAGAAATCAGGGCCTAGCTCGGCAGAGCCAGGAAAACGTAAAAGTATACCATGTAAAGACGTTGGCATGGCATGTTTAGAGACTGAATTATCGATCCATTCATGGTGGATCTGGTAGAGGACATGTTAACGTTGGACGCAAATGTATTTGCATCTTCATATTCGGTCATGGAGGGAAATCACATGTACTTTAAGCACATACATGGAGACGTTGGGGTACACGTTAGGGGACATACTTGACCATAAAAATTTCAATTACCTCATTCCCTCCTTGTCCCCTACGTTCCCTTCAGGATATATCTATTTTCATAAGACCATCTATCTGTTCATATAACATCATCTGCTCATCTTTTCTCATACGGGAACTGGAACGTGAACTTGGATGTGGAACGCAGGCTGTGGCACACAAGCCGCAAATCGCTGGCCCACATTGTAGGCATAGACAACAACTGAATACTATGAGCAGTATGATTCCTAGGAATGACAGTAGTTTCCATCCCCAGGCTGATATTACACTCCAGAGCCAACCGGACCAAGTCCAGGTGCCTGGATTCTGGTGTAGCTGATGAGCTATTTCGTGAAGCCTGGTTATAGCTTTGTATACTGATGGCGCGTTATTAAGAATAAACACACAACAACAGGATCCGATGACTCTACAAGCTCCGCCCCTATCGGCCAGGATGACGTCAAGGACAAGGCGGTTCTGAAGAACAACAAGTCTCATAGTAGACTGCTCCTCTGTTAAGTTACCTAGGGCAGAAGTAGTCTCATTCACTACTGCTTCGAGGGTTCTGGTTAACCTGCGTATTAGTTTACTATTGGAGACAGGACCTAAGAAGAAAAAGAATCCCTTATTGAAATCTGTATATTGTTCTAATGTAGTTTCAGTCTGATCGACAATTGGGAGATCTCTCTTTTGTCTAACTTGAGTAAGGCGGGAATTTCTGTGATAATCAGATGGGGCTAGAAAAACAGGTGGCAATAGGAATGCAATAAAACAAGTACCATCCCAGTCTAGAGGTAAACGTATATAGGCTGTCTGACCACAAATGAAATAGGAATGTCGGGAAGCTTTGAAAGTAGACTTGCCTTTATCACTGAATTCGACCACAGTAGTACAGTCACTGTGTCCCAGATGCACGGAACCATTCTTTCTGACGCATAATACACCTTTTACTGGTAAGACTGATATGGATGGCAAGTCAGGATTAGTCTCGGACTGAACATTCAGAATCATGAGGTTAAGTGTAAAATTACCTAATCCATACACTTCATTTTCTAGATCGGTCCCTGTCATTTGTGGAAGACCTTCCTCGTCTGGGAAACATGTTTTATTCATAACTGTGTTCAAATTTCCCCATATCCAATTGCCCTGGGAAACTCTGGATTGAGTGTCTAAAGAGGATATTAAACTAAACCATGCACCACAGGAACCGTTATGTGTAAACGGATAAGGAAAGAGGGGCAGAGCTCCCTTGTAGTTCTGATAGGGAGGGAGTCGGCCACATATCCAACAATTAGTAGCATTGCTGGTCTGGTGAGAATGGTGTAACATACGGATGAATGTATTGTTGCGCAGCGCAAGTCGATAAGACAATTCATGTGGGGGCAGATTACTAAACGTGTGCTCTGCAGTGTCATTGGAAAAGGAATGTGCAATAGGAAAAAATATATGTAACATCCAACTTATGCAGATTATAGTAAGACTCAGAAAAAACATAATAAGTAACGTTAGAATGCAACGACTTCGGAGAATTTTACAATATTTTTGTTTCTTGATCTCCTGTCTATCTCTCTCTCTATTGGGGTCTATCTTATACATGTCAGGGACCTGTCTAACCGCTTCACCCAGGAGGGGACTTAAACAATTAAACTGTCTGACTTACTAGACCTCAATTTTAACCTGTACTCCTGGTGCGGAGTTTTCTCTAACAGGGGGAGTTTAGTATCAATGTCTGGAATGCGGCAGTCCTGGGAAACAGTCTTTGGCGGAAGGCCATACAATTTCTTCACGTGGCTCGAATGCAGCCACCCTTTTCTTCCCTCGACTTTAACTGCAGTCCTTGTGGTCATCAAAACGATTTTAGGCTCCTTCCAGCGGGGCTCCGGAGGGCTTGATCTGTCAAAATTGCTCACCACGACGATGTCGCCGGGAACAAGTTCATGTGGTTTCACCTCGGTGTTGTCTGGGAAGGCTGCCGCGACCTGTGAACGACATGATAGTAGTGCAGACATCAAGGAAGCAAGGTAATCTGTCAGCATAGAACTGTCAACATCTGTAATTTTACGGGGCATAGGCGTCCCCCACATATTAGGAGGCCTACCAAAGACCACCTCATACGGGGATAGCCCTGTCCTAGAATGAGCTACCATTCGCATGTAAAAGAGGGCAACTGGCAAAGCTACCATCCAATCTACACCTTTCTCTGCACATACTTTAGCAAGACGGGTTTTCAGAGTCTGATTGTGTCTCTCCACGAGACCAGCTGCCTCGGGATGTCGAACACAGTGGAATTTCCATTGATAGCCTAACAAGAGTGAAACCTGCTTCATGAGCTCGGACGAGAATGGCTGACCATTATCTGAATATACGACACGGGGCAAACCGTACCGTGGGAAGAATTCACGAACCAACTGCTTGGCAGTGGTTACGGCAGTGTAATCTGGGACTGGATATGCTTCTGTCCATCTGGATAGGGCACATACAACTACGAGGACATACTTGAATCCTCGGCATCTGTCCATCTGGAGGACTTCAAAAGGATGGTCAGGAGGATGAAATCCACCTCGTTCCACTGGAATACCTTTTCCTGGGTTGAACTGACAACAGATCATGCAGGTACGCACTTTCTGTTTTGCTGCTGCTCGTAAACGCTTGTTGAACCAGAGGTTCTGTAAACTGTCTAACATGGCTTTCTCTCCTAAATGTGCTGGACTGTGTGCTGTGTTAATGATAACTTGAACTATAGAGTCGGGGAGAAACCATGTGGTTTTTCCCTTCGTCATCCATCCCTGTTCTGTCTGGACCCCTCCTTGTTCAGTCCATTTCTTGATTTCATCTGGAGTAGCATGTGTCTGTATGTCGATTACATCTTGTGTGGGATCCCTAACTGTCATGCAATGTGTTAGTGAGTTTACGTCAGTCTTTGTCATATCAGTCGTATGAGTATGAGTCTGAGCTGTATGTTTCGCTGTTCGATCTGCCAGGTCATTACCCTGGGAAATAGTGTCTGTGACTTTAGTATGTGCTTTGCACTTCATGATGGCTATAGCTGAAGGCAAATGTATTGCTTCTAACAGAGCTTGAATGAGGGGACCATGCTGGATCTTGGCTCCATGAGAGGTCAAGAAACCTCTCTCTTGCCAGAGGACACCAAAGTCGTGTACGACTCCAAATGCATAACGTGAATCTGTGTATATGTTTACTTTAAGGTTCTTGGCTCGTATACAGGCTTGGGTCAGAGCAATGAGCTCTGCTGCTTGGGCTGACAGGGTGTCAATGCGATGTGTTTCTATGACTTCAGTTTCAGTGGTCACTGCATATGCGGCCACTAACTCTCCTGTGCTTGTTCTCATACATGAACCATCCACATAAAGTGTCAGGTCTGGATCGGGTAATGCAATATCTGTCTAGTCTTGTCTGGGTTTCGTGATTGTGTTAATGACTTCCACGCAGTCATGTGGAGTAGGATCTGTTGTGCTTGACGGTAACAGTATAGCAGGATTTAGTGTATTGCAGCGTCTGATCTCTATGTGTGGTTGAAACAATGTCAATTCATAACCTGTCAGTCGTGCTATAGTCAAATGCTGAGTCTGTGTTCTGTTTAAGAGAACTTCCACGGAGTGTGGAACCTGTACTGTCAGTTGATGTCCTAATACTATGGAATCACTTTGTCTTATTGCTAGAGCTGTTGCTGCAACTGATTTTAAGCACGCAGGCAAAGCCTGGGCTACTGGATCTAATGTACTCGAAAAATAAGCACACGGTCTGTGTTTGTCTGCTTGAACCTGAGTGAGAACCGATAATGCTGTGCCATCGCGTTCCGTGACAAAAAGTGTAAAAGGTTTGCTGTAACATGGTGTTGCTAAAACAGGTGCTTGACATAAGGCTTTCTTTAATTCGTCAAAAGCTTGTGTATGTTCCTGAGTCCAAGGGAGGACAGTCGAAGACGCTGCCTCCTGTGTTGTCAACTGTATGAGTGGTTTAGCTAGATATGCATATTGAGGAATCCATTGTCTGCAGTAAGAGGTGAGTCCAATAAAGGCTCGTACTTCCTTCTGTGTCTTGGGTTGCGGAAGATGTGCAATTAACTGGATACGATCAGGTGTTAGCTGTCTACCCCACTTGGACAGCAAGTGCCCAAGGTATACCACTTGCTGGGCACAGAATTGCAGCTTCGAAGGAGACACTTTGTGTCCTCTGTCTGCCAGAAAATACAGAACTGTCAGTGATGCATGTTCACACTCTTGTTCACTTCGGGCGGTGATCAATAGATCATCGACGTACTGGAGTAGGGCAGTGTTAGTAGGCATGTGAATACTGTCAAGTTGTCGTTTCAGTGCTTGGCTATAGATGCTAGGGCTTTCTGTGAATCCTTGAGGGGCGCGTGCAAATTTGAAGCTACGGCCATTTAAACAGAATCCGAAAAGGTACTGGCTTTCCGGATCAATGGGGACACTAAAGAAGGCGTTCTTGAGATCGATTACAGTAAAGAACGCTGCTTCTGAATCAATAGCTGTCAGTAAAGACGAAATGTCTGGGACCACTGGGTATTGCGGTACAATACATTTGTTTAATTCTCGAAGATCGATCACCAACCGATAGACTGGAGGTGCATTCGGGTCAGTACGTTTAAGAATCGGAATGATAGGGGAATTACAAACGTTCGAGTTGGTTTCTACAACCACTCCTTGTGCAATGAGCTCGTCAATGATTTTCAGTAAAGCCACTACAGCATCAGGTGGTAACTTGTATTGTCGGATTCGGGGTAGTACAACTCCTGGCTTGAGTGTAACACGATATGGTGTAATATGCATACAACCTACATCAGTTGGGCCTTGTGCCCACAAATGTGCAGGAACACTCTGTAACCTGGGATCAAAATCTCTCAACACATAATGTCCTTTAAAATCACGTAGGAACAACCTCACTCCTTCCGGAGAACAACAGATTACAGCTCCTAGAGCTTTCAGCGTTTTAATACCAAGCAAGTTTTCTGGACATGATTTCATAAGTAACAAATCTGTAGTACGAGACAATGGACCAACTGCAAGGGGAACTGGTTTCGATACTTCATTAACAATGGGCTTTCCTGAAAATCCAAGGGAAACATTCTGTGAGCCTGAGAGGGGTGCCCCTGGAACCTTGTCATGACTAATGGTAGTTCTGCTTGCCCCTGTGTCAATCAAAAATTTTCTGTCCTTTCCTAATACCTGACTATGTACATAAGGACCCTCTTGATCCACAGGAACCTCAATAAGAGGCAAGCCAACCTCCCTCTCTAGGCTGTTTCATGTATACTGTTGATAATCGGGGTAATCGGACTGTGCATACTGGTACATCTGTTGTGTGACATGTTGTGTTGCGGCAATGGGCTGGGGCTGTGGTACCGCTACGGTCTGTTGTGGAATCTGCATAGGCTGCACATTCTGCGGAATATGTTGCTGGACCTGATCCTGTCTAGGTGGACGCGGTCTTTCTTTCGTTTTACCTGTAGCTATGTTGTGTTTCAGAACTGTACATTCATTTATATAATGACCTGGCTGTTTACAATAGTTGCATGTCCCTTTAACAGGAGCTGTCGGATTATTGGACTGTGTCGTACCCCTCTTCTGACCATCAGCTGGAACTGACTGAGCCACTAAAACTTTCATTTTCGTGTCTTTTATACGTCTCTGTTCATGATCGTGTTCCTCTCTAATTCTGTTCTGGTGGTACTGTAACATTTGTAACATTTGGGAAGGCGTATTTGCTTGCCATGTACTTTCAACTTTCAATACACGGTTCTTAACCTGGGGTAAGGAATTCTCGACTAATTTGGTCACAAAAAGGTGTGGATATGACTCGCTACTTGTTTTCGGGCCACTATTAATAATAAAACATTTCTCGAATCTGGAATAAAAATCATTAGTGTCTTCGTCTTGTTTCTGTTTGCAGGCTGAGATTGCATCCCAGTCCTCTTTTTTAACTGTCAATAATCTAGGCAAAACTTGTACTAATAATCCTGGTAATGCTTTAGTTTTGTCCCCAAGACCTAACCCTGGGGTACGTGTCTTGTCTTCGTCTTCTAATTCAGTCCAGACAATCTTTTTATCTCCCACCTCCCACTCTTTCTCTTTCAGTTTTTCGTAAATACCTGCTGGCAACAATACCTTTAACATTTTAAGAATGTCTGAATACGTGTAATCTCCCATCAGTAACATGTCTTTTAATTCACGGTGGAACCCTGCAGGGTCTTTATCATGACAAGGTACTAGTTTCTTCATTTCCAATAATTCCATTTTGGTCAAAGGAGTGTATACGAATACG
The DNA here is from genome assembly GCF_964263255.1 of Lissotriton vulgaris. Taxonomy (NCBI): domain Eukaryota; kingdom Metazoa; phylum Chordata; class Amphibia; order Caudata; family Salamandridae; genus Lissotriton; species Lissotriton vulgaris. The sequence continues at coordinate 1,902,687,437 of NC_141693.1, forward strand.
CGTTGAAGCGTATCATCTGGCTTCCGGATTCGATGTACTTCTCGTAAGGGATTCTGTCTGTCTAGGTGATATGGCTGTCTTACTGGGGGTGGGACAGAAACAAAATGTGGAGTCAGGAAAGTTCTGTATTTATGACGCTGTTCTAAAATGGTGTTAATCAAATCGGTACCTAGGCCTCTCCATCTTTTCAGAAGTAAGTTGTCTAATATATTATAAAGAGGACCTGGATCAGAATGCTGATTTTCATATAGTGTAATGAGATGTTGGATCATGTATATACCAGCTAATCGCTGTTCGTCTGGGGAAAGGCTCAAAAACGTTTGTGCTACTGAATCATCATTATATACGCTGTTATTATCGGCCCACTGTACTGCGGACCGTGCTAGTTCTTGTTCATGCATTGTATTAAGTTCGTTGTAACCTAGTCTTTCTTTCAGTATTTTATCAGTATGCTGAAATACATGTTCAAGAGAACATTGTTCTGGAATGGGGGAAAGGAAACATTTCTTGTTTTCTAGACGAATGGGTCTGTCAAAAGGTTTGTCTAAAGGGTACTGTTTAGGAAGCTTCGCTCTACCTACGTACGCTATTGTGTCTTGATTCTCCACCGGACTCTCTATTTCTTCCTCCTCTGAGGAATCATTTTTGTCTGACTCGGCTGTCCTTTCAGCCTTCTGTCGGATATGTATTGCTACTATTTCTTTACGGATCTTTCTGGACATGGCATCTATACAATTCTGTTTATCATGTTTACAATCTGCAATATTCTGACTCCATTTTGTCAAGCCATCCATCTCTTCTTTGACAGTACCTGGCCGGTCTTGTTCCCTTATCAAACAATTAATCAAGAATCGTAATATTAACCCTTGTGTCTCAGCTTTCTGATATGCCATGGCCTCACAAATACATTCTGGTCTCTCCCCAGTTCTAATAAAATGATATATTTTGTCTAGATGGTCTGGCATTTCTGTTAAGGTCATCAAATAATCTGTAACACGTCGTAGACGTAACAAGGCTAACATCATGTCCCCTTTCTTGCCAGGTACTGGATCATATCTACAATCTGTAATATACTGTCTAAGCTTTTCAGATGTGATCGCTTTCGGAGTACGCTGCGTTGCTAATTCTCTGATTGTCATTGGTTGTACTTGTGGCGGGGTGCGGAGGTGGCCTCCTGTGGCACCTCCTGAAGCGGAAGCGAGGGCATAACCTGACTGAGTTGTAGCTGTTGAGGTCATGGCAGGTAGAAGAGGTATATGTAATGGGGGTGGACTCTGGGTTGCAGTTGTCGAAAAAGGATTGTGAGGACCAATGGTAGGGGGAACAGTAGCAGGGGGGCCGGTAGCAGTAGCAACAGCAATAGGGGAAGTGACAACATGCACGGGAAGTTGGTGACGTGGAGGGGTCGTGGCTTGAACAGCCGAAGCAGGCTGTTGTACATTATTAACGGGTGGTACAGATACATTGGTATATGCTGGAGCTACGCCATCTAAATAGGAAGAAAGGAATATGTCGGCTGCGGTCTGACGAAGCTTAGTCGGAACCAATGGTGGCGGTAGATTACTTGGCATTTCCGGAGTGGCCTTAGGTAGGCCCTCGGTCAGAAGAGGATACATGCCATTCATAAGTGCATTTCGTTGTCGATCTATTTGTTCTGCTTTAACTCGTTCACCTTCTTCTATTAGTTCTTTTTCTCTGTCTTTTTCTGAATCTTCCCTATGTTTTTCTGCTTTCCTGAATTCTTTCTCTGTTCTTCTATGCGATTCTTTACGCCACAATTCTATGGCATCTTTCTGAGATTGTCTGGCTTTCTTTTTCCACAATGCTTCTTCTACTCTCATGATGCACTCGGCATCCCATGTCCCTGTAACAGGCCATCTATGTTTCTCTTCCAGATCCTTTGTGTAGTCCACCCATAAGTCTAAGTACAGTATGGCATCTAAGCCATGTTTGTGGTACATAAAATGTCCTGGAGTGTCCCTAGGCGGGACGGGAACTGCTTCTTCGAGTATTCCTTTCCTAGTTCCTATCTGACGTAATTTTGAGAACAGAGGCATGATTACCTCTACCTGAACGTAAACACGATAAACACAGTAATAGAATGCAAACAATCATTCATACCACGACATTAAACACATTGTAACATTTCGAACAGAAACTGTCTAGTACATAATAAAACACAATACTAGAAATCTCGAGAGATAATGCTAGAAGACTAGAATACTGATTCACTGAATTACTGAATTACTAGATGCACTGCTAAACAGTACAGATGCACTGCTAAAACAGTACAGACCGGATCTGTGTACCCAAACCCGTCTTGACCGGACACAAATTAATGCACCCGTCTAGATACATCCCCAGCAACGGTACTCACCGGGAAGCAAAAACGGAAGGCCTCGGAGACTTGACTAGACTGGACTGGACTGGACTGCTACGACGACTGGTTACTGCTACGCACTACGCATGCGCCTTGACGCTTCAGAACAGGTGGGCCTCTGGACACCTCGGACACTGCTCTCTCGGCTGGGCTCTGGTCGGGATCCTCCGCACTCCTCACCACCTCGTCTGGATGCTGACCGCAGTCTCCGTCACCTCCGTGGGCCTGAGGGAGATACAGGAAAACCTGCAGATGCGCATAGGAGTCCGTCACGGCTGTAGAGGGGTCAAGGCCTGCGACGCATCGCCGGCGCGTGGGGTGGGGGAGGGGTCCCTGTTCGGTCGCCAAATTATGTGGTAAATAAAATTACCGTGCAATTTTTCCGTATAATTAATGACAGGTAAAAGAATAGCTCAATCAAATGAGAGGCAGAGTCCGTGGTATCTGAGTCATACGGGCTTTAATGAAATGGCTCGAGCCAATGGAAATCAGATCCATCAATACAAGGGTTCAGGAGGGGATATGCAATGATGGCAAAGATGTCAACGTTTTATTAACAGTACACAATATATATAGTAAAACTGTACAATGGTGGTGGATACAGTAGGCGTGACAAGTGAAATGAATAAGATAAGAACACATGTGCGTAGCAAGAAGGCGTGTACAAGGGCGTACACGGAGGTGTGTGCTGGAAACGTCACAGAAAGTGTCATAGGTGGGTGGATGCATAGAGGATTCTGCAGGGTCAGCAGAAACCTTTGACATGGGTGCGCGCGCAATTAGTATGACGTGTGATTGACGTGGAACTAGGGAGAGCCGGGGGCTTGACTTTAGCACTAGTAGAGGAGACAGAAGTCTGGCATGTCAGATCGACCTGTTCCTATAACATATCTGATATCTTGTGTTTGGAGGATGTTTTATCTGAAGTAAAAGGTCTCTCGGGCAGAGGCTATTCTATACTGAATGCATATATGTCTAAGTGTAATGCGCGGGGCCATGGGCCTACCATGGTAACGGGAGCAATGAATTACATGAAGGAGACAGGAAGGTTTGGCCCTTTGCTCTGCAGCCGGGAATATGTTTACCTATATCACTAGACTGGAATGTGTTTTCGAGGAGGCTGAACTGATAACTTGAAGGCAAAATACTGTTTGGCAGGCAGGCCAGGCTGAGCCAGGCACCGCTTCGCTTGGCAGGAAGTAAGGCAGAGGTCAGGGATGCATCTCCATGCTGCAGCTTTCAGAGGCAGAGACAGAAGTGGTTCGAAGTCAGAAATCAGGGCCTAGCTCGGCAGAGCCAGGAAAACGTAAAAGTATACCATGTAAAGACGTTGGCATGGCATGTTTAGAGACTGAATTATCGATCCATTCATGGTGGATCTGGTAGAGGACATGTTAACGTTGGACGCAAATGTATTTGCGTCTTCATATTCGGTCATGGAGGGAAATCACATGTACTTTAAGCACATACATGGAGACGTTGGGGTACACGTTAGGGGACATACTTGACCATAAAAATTTCAATTACCTCAAGGTCGACATGTTTCTGCAGTTGATCCTAACGGTATCTCCTGCTTGCTCAGGACCAATAATCTACTTTGCTACTGCTTCAAAAACGGGTGAGTGCATAACAAATCAAAATATTCAAAGATATCACCTGATTCAGTCCTCTCACTACTCCTTTGAGGTGAAACGGATATCCGCATACAAGAGGTACCATGTAGAGAGGACACAATAAAGAGAAAACAGATAAAGTGAGATAACATGTTAATAAAAAAGTTATCTCTCATGAGTTTCATTAAAGCATAATAGCTCATGACTGGTGTGTTAAAGAACATTATCCAACCCATTATTATTTGGATTTCCTCTCACTCACCTTGAGTATGAGAGGCAGGCGCCGCTCCTCACCTGGCTACAGCTCAGGAAAATGGGGCATCGCTCTAATAAAAACCATAAGGTCGATAGTGAGAAGCTCTCACGACAGCTCCCAACCAAACATTCTGCCTACACTGATATTTCCATTCTTATTATCCAGTCTTACGTTAGTAAGGCTAAGAAGTCCTACTGATGTCCTTATGTAAGAAACAATAATCATAATGTCAGTACGTCTCCGAGTGCTCACAAGCCTGCTCAGATGTCATTTGAAAATATTGCGAATTTGCTTCAAAATATGTATGAAAAGATTAAGCAATTTGTAAATCTCCTTTACGTTGTAGGTTCCACTCATTTCTACAAACGCGCTTAACATAGAGAGATACTTTGCATAGGATGTTAGATCTACATGCAGTCTTGGAAGCACCCAAGGGCGGTACACAAACGCAACTCTCCTGAAAGTAAAGCTCAGTACCATCTGCAAAGATATCGCCAGTTCCATAAAACTGCTATTATGCCTACCTATCCGCCGGTACACCAGGCAGGCATCTGCGCTGTTCGGGGAGGCACCGCGGTGTCGTCCCGCACCGCATTTAAAGATTAATTGAACCCCATTGGATCCCTCGTCACGTTTACGTCTCAATGCGCATGTTCCACAATGCGCGGAAGTGTACCATACGCCCATTGGCCGCTGTGTCAGATGTCATTAACACGCGTCAAATTGACTCCTGGGAAACGTAGTTTATTTGATGGAATGCTGTATACCGGGTTCGTAAACAACACCATATTAATATATCATATATTGTAAACAGATATAATCTATGCCATAAGTTAATACAATGCGTATTTATACAGCCTCTGTCCATTGGCTATTGTTTAGATGTCATAAAAAATCATCAGCTCAGTTGTTAGGGAATCAAAACTCTCTATACCGCATTCGTCAACATCTTAATGTATCACGTGCTGGTGGGTAGTGTGATCATTAACATTTGTTAGTACAGTATTTCTGCTCAAAGGAACAGGCTCCTTATATTGTCACTATGCACTCATATAATTTCTTCTGAAAATGATCACTATGTCAATCATAAATTGTCTTTCAAAAAATATGAACCTGAGAATAATTAATCATATGCAGATAGTGATTTAATACACTCAATAAGAAGTTGTATCGAGTGTAGCTATGGATTTACTCTGCTGAGCAGAGGGGGCCACCGACTGATCGCCTACGAAGACACACTGTACTGGAGGTTCAGTTCACTTGCAATCTTATAGCGCCATCCATGGAATGTCTTCGTTTAGGCCATTTTTATCAGTGTTCAAACGATACACCCATTTCTGCTCCAATTTAAATAGCTGTTTAGTGTTGTCTGTGACGTGAGGGGGATCCGTGGTTGTTCCAACACGGTCCAGACGAAATCAGTTGGCTTATGTCCTACCTCCAGAAAATGGTTGGTAAGGCGGGTCGCCTGCTTTTTGCACCTAATCGTCCTTTTATGTTCCGAGATCCTCGTTTTTATTTTCCTCGTTGTCATCCCAACATATTGCAATGAACAAGGGCATGTGATCAAATAAATGAGGTTGTTGCTATTGCAGTTGGTGAATTTTTTTGTTCCCAGCGCCTGGATGTTCCTATGTCAATGCTCATAGAGCGAGTGGTTTGTGGACAGGCTGCACAATTCCCGCAAGGGTGATGTCCCTCAACAGGTGGTAGGTCCCACAACGTGTCCACCTGATGGGTCTTCTTTGCTCCTGGTCTGGTATGTACTAACCGGTCTCTCATGCTGGTGCCTCTTTTATATGCAAAAAGAGGCTCAGGAAGTATATCCGGGCCAGTGTTTAGGATCTTCCAATGTTTTTTCACAATCTTTTGTATGGCATTGGACCTCGTGTTGAAGGTATTGACGAACGCTATCCTTTCGTTCTTAGGTTTAGGAAGGGTCAATTCCAAAAGTGACTCACGATTGTTGTTCGAGGCTCTTTTTTGGGATTCTCGAATCAGTTTCTTGGGGTATTTCTTCTCTAGGAGCCAGTTCCCTAACGCTCCTGCGTGTTTTTGAAAGCTCTCTTTGGTGGTACAGTTTCGCTGAATGCGCAAAAACTGCCCAAAAGGCAAGTTGTCCCGCAGCGCTTTTGGGTGACAACTATCGTATTGAAGCAACGAGTTCTGCGCCATGGGCTTCTTATATAACTCAGACACCAAGCCTCCAGGAGTTGCAGTGATCTGGAGATCTAGAAACGCCAAGGTTGATTTAGAGTGTTCAACTGTGAAACGCAAAAAAGTGTTCTGTTCATTCAGCCAAAAGTGAAAAGATTTAAGTTCAGTTTCAGTTCCACGCCACACGACCAGGATATCATCTATGTAACGCTTCCAAACTCTTACAGATGGTAAGTAAGGGTTCATAGATGATAATACACAGTCCTGTTCGAACTTGTGGACATAGAAATTTGCCAAGCTAGGGGAAAAAACGCTGCCCATGCTGGTCCCTGATGTCTGGAGGAACACAGTCTCTTCAAAACGAAAAAAATTCTCCTTCATCGCCATGGTAGCCAGTTCCATGATGAAAGATACTGGTGTGATGGAGTCCCATTCTTGTTCTCGTAATAACGTCTCGATTACTTCTAGAGTCTCATTTTGTGGTATCGAGGTATAGAGGGACTCTACATCAAAAGACACCAATATATCTGTGATGTATCGAACTCAATGTTGGGGAGAATCCTCAGGAGATCCTTAGTATCTTGGATGTAGGTTGGCATCAATTTTACCAACGGTAGCAAGAAAATATCGACAAATGTCGATAAGGGTTCCAGGAGCGACCCGATGCCGGAAAATATTGGGCGTCCTGGAGAAGGGCGTTTTTCTTTGTGAACTTTCGGGAGCACATAAAAATATGGCATCACCGGGTTAGAAGTACATAAGAAAGAAGCCTCGTTGGCAGTGATCCAGCCTTCGGATAGTGCCTCTTCAATAAGATGCTTGATGCTGTTAGAAAGTCTTTCTGTGGGGTCTTCTGGCAATGGACTATAGGAGTTAATGTTATTAAGTTGTCTTAGACATTCCTGTCTGTATGTAATAGTGTCCATAAGCACCGTGGCACCCCCTTTGTCTGCGGGCTTAATTATCACTGATTCGTCTTTCGCCAGTTTAGATAAAGCCTCTTGTTCTTTTTTTGAAAGATTCATGAATGGTTTTTCAGTTCCTGAGAACATAATCTGGATGTCATGTTGTACTGCCTCCTCGAAGGTTATAACCTTCGTTGGTATAGTACTGGGTAAGGGCGTGAAAGTAGAGGGTTTCTTGAGTCCCGTGTTTTGTTCTCCAATGGGGGGATTCTCAGATTTCAAAAAGAAAAAATGCAATCTGACCTTCCTAAAGAATTTGGCTAGCTCTACTTGAGTCTGAAAGGGATCACCAGTTGTGGTCTGCACAAAACCAAGTCCTCGATTTAATACTTGAACTTCAATAGAAGTGAGCTCTCTAGAGCTCAGGTTAATGATCAAACTGTCCCTGAGCTCTTCCTGCTTGGTCTTGAGGTATTTGCTTCCCGTTCCGTAAGCCCATCGATTGTGGGGAGACATTCTACTGTACTTGTCCTCTGGAGGTTCGTCTTCTTCTTCGTGTCCTTCTGTAGTGTAGTTCCTATATTCCCAATAGGCTCTGCGCATTGGAAAAATATATTCAGCAGTGTAGACGTAGGACTGAGGTCGACTAGGTCTCTACTGACTATATTAGACTTAAGGTTTGCCAGCTAGCTCAGAGGTCACTAGAAACTTTCTCGAATAAACGAGGAGGAGTTTAACCTCCCTGGATAGACAAGAAGGGATTAGCTTCTGACAATCATAAAACATGACAACTTTGCTCTCTCCGAATAAGAGTGTATCTCTAGAGTTGTGTGAAAACAATAGACAGCTATTTCACTCAGTCAATCGTGCATACTTAGTTTCACCAGAGTGCAGAGAAAAGAGAGACGGGCATTTTCAATAAAAGGTGTAATTTATTGAACAGTCTTCTTTCTCATGCAAGAGAAATGAACTGCCATAATTGCAATACTTAATGTAAAGTAAAGTGCGTGCAGTAGAAGGAGCATTATGAAATAATACTGTAAAAGCATTGATATGGTTCCTTAGCCATAAGATACTTAAAATGGATAAAATCTATACATACATATATACATTGACTAACGTACTCAACTGGTGCTTCTAAATACGCCTACCCCGGTGTACCTGACCTAAGCCTAATATGTGGGAAGGAGTAAGTAAGTCGCAGTTTAAGTTAAGTTTGTTTTGCCAAGAATCTGACTCAAGAATTCTCTTAAAGGGTTTAGTCAGTTCCGTACCTGGGTAATAGAAAGCAGGAGGTCTGGTATCTCTTTCCTCAGGGCTAGATATTCCAGCAACCCGCAAGGGTAGGCTGGAAACGCCGGAGCTGGATTTTCTCGGCTGGAGAAAAAGACAGCGTCTTTCTCAGCGCGTCAGAAAGGAGGGGCGGCTTCCGTGGGCACTCGCATCAGCTGGGCTCTCGGGCAAGTAGATGGCCGCTCTGCTCCAAGACCACCACCATGTGTTTGCTTAAGGCAACGTTGGTATATTTATACCTGAAAGGTGCCGGGTTTGACGTAAGGCGTCAATAAAGATGTCACTAAGAACTGGCCGTTCTTACAGTGCTCGCAGGAGTTCTATGACAAATCAAAACAAAAGCCATGGGGATTTCCCAGGTTGCTGGAGGTTTGGTTTGTTTAGAAAACTTGTTGTTCTTTCTAGGAGTCCGGGGAAGTAGCCTTTCTTAATGTGACTGCACGGGCTGCAACTAGATATGGATATGATTCTTATTCCATTATAGGGATATTATTGATTATAGCCGTACAAGGGCATAAAATAGAAATATCGATTTAGGTTCCTAGATAAAAACACAATACCCACTCCACAATCTAATGTCCATCATTACTAAAACTAAGCAATAGTAAACATTTAAAGGTGCATGTGCATTCCAACCCACCCCAAAATACATTTTTTGCATTCGAAATGGTGTATGCGAAATACACGAAAATGATTATTGGTACTGTACGCTTTTCAAGCAGTGTAATCATTCAGGTAAAAGGATGCATATATATATTAGCTGAATGATTTGCGAAAATTACACATGAAATGGCTCTTAATACAGAAAAGAAGGTCGAGACCATTTCATCACATATAAATACAGTTGCTGTAAATGTGCTAGAGGCTGAGGTAATACATTGTCTCTAGAGTTCCTAACAATAGAAGCTCTGTTCTTTAAGAATAGTTCTACTTTAAGCAGAGTACATGTGCCAAAAAAAATGGTAAATATTTTGGAAGTTGAAAAAAAATAATTTCGCTTTCAGGGGAGAAAAATAGTTCCAAATGTTTTCAGTAGCTTTTGTTTATCAAAGCTGAAGGCCGCATTCAGAGTTCAGGGAATGCTGTGTGCTCGTTGCTTAAAAAGTTATTCTTTCTGTTCAGGGGAGAACATCATTTCAGACAGATGTGCAAAAAAGCAGTCTACAGCTTCAGGTGAAAGTTCGACTAAGTTTGAAAATGCCGCAACTGTGCAGTCGTGAGAATGATTGCTATCATCGATGTCAGGATCAGCAATGCTCACAGAAGGTCGTACCTGGGTAATGCTGCTCTCATCTAGTACTTCACTGCCACCTAATCGTAGTGGTGAAGTCTCAACGAATGCTGTCATCAGAATTAGTAACTGCTGGGGACAACACGATGCATGAGTCGTTACAGGACCTAGCAAAGTATTGATATCCATTGGTACTGCTGATTGTAGTGTAAGACAGGTGTCCAACACGCATTCTTCTCCGCATAGCAGACATCGAAGCACAGGTAAGATGCAATTTTGCCAGATAGGTCGGAATGAAAGAAACCAGGTCATATTCAGATCTCTTAGCCGGGCTAATCCAAGGACTTTAGTTATGCGGTCCCGAAAGCGTATAGCTAGGATCGTTTCTTCCATCGTTGCTGGAGTCTTGTCTGCGACTTGGCTTGCCATATCGGAGCAGAAGGATCAAAAATAAAATTCCTGCTACGAGTCCCAAAAGTAGTGGTAGGCCGCCAAAGACAGAATGGACAAAATTGGGAAAGATGCCCAGAACTGCTTCGAAGGGTGTTAACAGTCCCGAAAAAATTGTCTTAAATACATGAATTTGGCTTAGCATTTCTACGAAATGCACGGGGCAATTTGTTGATAAAAGGGAATGTATCTCTGCCGTTGTCCTTGCAACTTGCAGATCATACGTTTCTTTTGATGACGTTAAAGGCATGGTTGTCTGTAAAAGAACAGACTTCATTCTGCTGTAAGTATCAATTCGAATAGAAGTGATATTCAAAGACGGCCAAATCGTCGCCTCCATATCTGGAGAGCTGTTTGGATACAATACTTGCATACAGCAAGTGACCATGTAACTAACGCTTACGAGATAGGCTTTCCCTGGCACCATGCCACAAAAGCTGTGGTCCGTTATTAGAATGTAAGTCCTGTTAGAAAGTTGTCTAAAGAATGGCTCTATTTGTGTTGCAGGTGTGCTGTGCTGGTGACATGAAAGGTTATTTGAAGTCCCCTCACAGGCCCCATGCAAATTAATGCCTTGGCACAGAAGTATACCGCTTAGTGATCGTTTACAATTGTTACCACTAAGAAATACATTCTGTTTCTTTTCACTATAATATGTGTGTGTGTAAGGCAATTTCCATGATGACTTAATAACCCTTCACCCAACCTTTCATACTGGCCCGCTGGTATATACTCTTGACAGTATTTAAATTGGAAAGTTGTTATCGGAATTGTGATTATTCCGTGTATTATCCATTCAATGACAGGTCTTTCTGATATTGTCAATGGTAATCTCTCAAGTTTTTCAATGCTCAGATTCGTATAGTCTGCTCCTTTTTGTGCCAAACTGATTTGTTTATCAGTAAGGTTAAAGATAGAGAATAATGACGTTGTGTTTATTAAACGCCATGGCACGTTGCCTGAACGCAGATTTTGCAACGTCCATCCAAGCTGTACAATAGAACGTAATTGGGACCGACCGTGTTGTAACATTAGTAAGTCCTGCTCTATTATATCAATAGCAGATGATACAATACTGTCCACTGAATATATTCTGGAGGACAGAGTCATTAACCCATTGTCCACAACAGAAAGTGATTTTCCAAATTAATACGATCAATTTCTCGTATTTTTTCCACTGTTTCAATTTGCATTATTTTCCAAGGTTCGTTGTATGCAGCGTATATACCGGCCGCTATGAAACGTTTTTGACGCTGTTTGCGTGGTCCCAATATGAAATCACGCAAGTCAGCACCGCCTTTAAGTAAAGTCAAGTGTTGCTTAATTTCAGCCAGTGTGGATGTCTGTAACCACTCAAGGCATAGTTTCCCTACACTGTATGTTGTTACTATCCCTGGATGTTGTCTCTGGGAGTATCTAGGGTCCGGCCTGGTCATTTTGAATCCCTGTATTTTGTTCAGGAATCTATCTTGACAGTTATTTGTGTCTGTTGGCCAGATCAACCATTTTTTCCAATTAGGATGTGTTCTGTTTTGATGTAAAATATGTGATACCTCTATCTCAACATCTGTAGTGGTATTACTATCAGGTTTTGGCTTTGGAATAGACGGTTTGTTTAAGTCTTTAATCTTAGCTAGGCCAAGACAAGTAGTCTGTTGAATGGTGTCATTCAAGAATATTATTTGTTCTGGGATCATGCAGGCTGTACCCCAGATTGTTTTTGTTTCAATGTTGTTTTTCCAGAATTCAAAACCAAATGTAATAATTTTTTCATAAAATGTTTCAGAATAGATTAATTTAGTGTTAGTCAGCATTGTTTTTATGGCTGTCTCATTTAACAATTTGAAATAAAACGTTTCTGCATCACTTGTGTTAAACCCTGAGAAGTATGGGAATTTCTCATAAAATGTTTTCGAACTGCTTTTAGGTGGAGTTGCACAATGTTCCCATTGATTATATTTAAAAACATTTCTAGGTTGAGCAGATTTATGCAAATAATGGTGTGCAAAGTGATTGTAGCAATACATTTGTTCATAATTCGATGACCTGTGTCATCTTTGTAATCATTTTGAACCCAGTTCTGCAAGTCATTATTGTAAGATTTGACACAGAAATGTGAATCGCACACTATTAGTGTCGGGAATTCACGATCAGCATTTTCAAGCGCCATCTTTAAAGATCTGATTTCAGCTCGTTGAGCCGAACATTTTCTCAGTGATTCAGTTTTTGTTATTTTTGGTCTGAATTTACCACAGAGCCAGCGACCTTTAACAATCGCGCACGCTGCATTGTAGGATTTATTATCCACATTGTAATGTTGTGCAAATCTGTCCATATAGATCACACAAGAGTACTGTTGGAGAGGCAGAATTTCGATTGGCAGAGGATATTCTTCTTCATATTTTAGATCTTTCAGTTTTTTCATGTTCGGGTCAAAATAGTATTTCACGTCTTCTGCAGCAAGAGAATTTTCCCACTGTATCCATTTTGGATCTAATGCCACCGTTTTTAGATTAACTGGGCTTGCTAATGCCTCAAAGGCTGATTCTGCTGTATAAACAGTTATCCTCTTGCCTTGGGCTTGGGCTCTTTCTTCTGCTACAGCAGTTTGAACCGCATTTACAATATTTTCTGTAAGACTGAATGTTTTTTCAGCTTGTGTGTACAAATGTGATTTTCAAGCTATTGGTACCGTTTCTCCCTCATTAGAGGTCAGGTACGTGAATCCGCAACTTCCTGGTATGACTCGGATTACAAGGTTGCGTGTGTTGTCGCAAGTTTGTAATTTTGTTTTAGCTAACATGTCTGTTTGCAATGATCTCAAAATTTCTGTGTGTTTTTGAGTCCAATTGATTGGTTTAAAATCAGGTTTTATTAATTCATAGAGAGGTTTAACCCTCTCTGCATAATTTAGAATGTAAGTTCTTCCGAAATTCAGGAAACCTAGTATTGATTGTAAGTTCTTCAGCGTTTTTGGTGGTTGGAGTACAGCGCACTTCTCTAAGAAGTTGTCTGCTAGGCTTTTGCCTTCACTTGATAACTCATATCCTAAAAACAGGACAGTTAGATGGGCAATTCGTGACTTTTTAAAGTTGAATTTGTAACCCTCTGCTACGAACCCTAGTATTATGGTGTTCACTCTTTTCAAGTGAGTATCCAGGTCATCATCTGTGAGATAGATGTCATCGACATAAGATAATGCCTCATCATCATATATTTGTAGTAACTCAGTTACCCTTGCTGAGAATAATCCTAGGCTGTTCTTGAATCCCTGTGGGAGTCGACAGACATTTTTCTGTGACCCCATTATTGAGAAAGCGGTCCAATATCTGCTTTCAGGTGCAATGTTTTGACAAAAGAATCCATTAGAGATGTCTAATGTTGTTTTGTATTTTTTGCGAACAATGTTATTCATTAGTGCTGCACTGTGTGAGTTATGTACTGCAAATGTCTTGCAACATGAGTTAAGGTGTCTGTAGTCCAAGACTAGACGATATGAATCGTCTGGCTTGGAGACAGGAAACAAAGGATTGTTCATTTGGGAGGTGCATGTTTCAATCACCCCTTGGTATTCAAGTTGAACTAAGATCTCCCTGACTTGTTTTTTAGCTTCTTGCTTAATTGGGTACTGTCTTTGTACAGTGGGTTGACATTTTAACTGGATTTTGTGGGGAGGGGAGTCCTCATCCCATCCTATATGATTTTTATATAATGCAGGAGCTTGGGCTACTGCCCATTTTCTTGCATATGTGTATTTTCTATGAATTGGAATATGATTTGAGAAGGCAGGCATAATCATTTCTTCGCCATGCGGGCACTCCCTGACAAACTCTGGTGGCCAGTCTTTTTCAGCTAATACGATGTCATAGCCTTTTGAAAGGTTATCCCAAAACAGACCCCTTACTTTCCTAGTCTTATCTCCCTCTATACGCAATGTTATTTCGTATATTTTATGAGGTTTGCTAACTCTGGTATCTGTAGTTTCCACCTGAATGTATTCATTCGTGTCCACTGTCTCTAGATGATTCATCAGGATCTTGCGAGCTATGGTCACTTCTGCTGCGCTGTCTAGCATTGTCTGAGCTCACTTTCCGTTTTTCAGTTGTGTCCTCAGTATCCTCGGCATGTTTGATTATTTTAATACTGGCTACCTTCTTTCTTGGAAATTGCAATTTTTTACTTTGAGCAGGTTCGTTGACTTTGGACTTGACGTTCTCTTCCCTGTGTTCTGACCGTCCTTTTCTTTCGATTTCTGCGAGGAAGTCTGAAAAGATCGAGAAGGACGGGTATCAATATCTTGATATCTATCAGGGTTTTTCAAATTATCCCTATTTCTAAGGTTGTATCTTTTCTCAGAAGGCTCCCTCTGGGGAGACTTATGTCCTTGGTCCGGAGATCTTTCTCTCCGCCGAGGAGACCTTCCTCTGGACTGGAATCTTTTTTCTTTGGGAGTGGATTGTTTATTTCCATCCCAGCTCTTTTTTGGAGTGTTTAGATTATTTTTAATACATATCTTTTCAGGATTTTCAGTTAGTTGGGGTTTTACCGGTTTCCCGCCCAAACTATCTCTACCTAGTTCTTCATAGGATTTTTCTATGATTTTATTTTTGCCATTTGTTAAGCGCGCGATTACCCGTAGGCGTCTTGGCGTCTTGATTCTGGCAAGTTCAATTGGTTGGTCTGATATATCTGTTTCTTTCAATTTCTGGCGGATCGCCACAGATGCTGCTTCTCCTTTTATGTTGGCTAATAATATAGCCGAGACCTGCTTGAAGTCTTTCAGTAATTTCATACCCAGAGTTAAAGCAGGTTCTGGACCGTATTCATTTTGAATCTGTCTTAGTACATCTGGTATTACCGCCATGGACGGAACACCATGTGCTTTTGTGTAAATGGAAGCAAAGACTGTGCCCCAAGTGTCATAGTCCTCCACATGTAGTGCGATCCCCATTGGAAGGCAGATAGTCAGAATTCTGTGTTTTTCAGTAGGAGTAGTATCTGGAAATACCGCCTCTATTTGAGTTATTTTTTGTGCTAGCCAGAATGGAATTTGTTCCCGTTTTGCGGGTGTTTTACCAAGACATGATTGAATGTTCTGTGGTGTAATTTTGTTTGTATTTCCCTGAAGAGGGGTCAGCTGTTGAATGTTAATAGCTGGTTGGACTGTTGAAGTCCGCATTACATATTGGACTAATTGTCTATGTATTTTAATTAGTACTTTTAGCTGGGTTAAAAGTTCCCCGCCTGACATTTTTTCGATGTCTGGATGTGGTGTGTAGCTGGCTAGAACCGGCAACGTTGCTCCTGGTCTACCTAGTGGACCGAGCCTGGTGATGTGATTATTATGTTTTAGGGTGCCTTCAAACCAGAGCAGGTGCTCTTGGTAATTTAATGGGATTTCAAAATCCTCGAAAGGAGTGTATTCCTCCGGAGGTTCCTCTATTTTGTAAAAGTGGAATTCGTGTGTTACAGCGTTTGCTGCTGGAAGGTTTATCCATTAATAGAATACGTCTGTTTGCCGATATTCATGGGCCTCTACCACGAATATGACTGTACCACCTCGTGATGTCAGTCCATTTTCTATAAGTTTTATAGTTATAGTTTTTCTTATGTTGACCGGAATGAGTATAGCATTCGGGTCATTCTGTAGGAGACTCGTGTCCTCCTCTAGGAGTCGAGCTGCTATTCTAGCTGCCTCCCTCTCGTCTTCACTTTCCCCCATTTTACTGGCAGAAAGGTTTTTGTTGCAGATCAAGTTTCAAGGAAACAAAGATTAGGTGCACAATATTTTGGAACACTGTATCCTTCAACGTTGACTGAACCAAAAACTATACATAGGAATCTCTTCCTACTAAGTTCCGGCAGATTTTAACCTTTTACCCACTCCAGACGTCTTTTGGAGTATTTACGGGAAAAAGGGGTCTGTGTGAAAAAGCACGACTGAGTTACTCTAACGTCTTGCGTTAGATTTATCGCCTTTACCAAACGTTGGCGCCATGTAGTGTAGTTCCTATATTCCCAATAGGCTCTGCGCATTGGAATAATATATTCAGCAGTGTAGACGTATTACTGATGTCGACTAGGTCTCTACTGACTATATTAGACTTAAGGTTTGCCAGCTAGCTCAGAGGTCACTAGAAACTTTCTCGAATAACGAGAAGAGTTTAACCTCCCTGGATAGACAAGAAGGGATTAGCTTCTGGCAACCATAAAACATGACAACTTTGCTCTATCCGAATAAGAGTGTATCTCTAGAGTCGTGTGAAAACAATAGACAGCTATTTCACTCAGTCAATTGTACATACTTAGTTTCACCAGAGCGCAGAGAAAAGAGAGACGGCGTTTTCAATAAAAAGTGTCATTTATTGAACAGTGTTCTTTCTCATGCAAGAGAAATGAATTGCCATAATTGCAATACTTAATGTAAAGTAAAGTACGTACAGTAAAAGGAGTATTATGAAATAATACTGTAAAAGCATTGATATGGTTTCTTAGCCATAAGATACTTAAAATGGATAAAATCTATACATACATATATACATTGACTAACGTACTCAACTGGTGCTTCTAAATACGCCTATCCCGGTGTACCTAACCTAAGACTAATACGTGGGAAGGAGTAAGTAAGTAGCAGTTTAAGTTAAGTTGGTTTTGCCAAGAATCTGACTGAAGAATTCTCTTAAAGGTATCTCTTTCCTCAGGGCTAGATATTCCAGCAACCCGCAAGGGTAGGCTGGAAACGCCGGAGCTGGATTTTCTCGGCTGGAGAAAAAGACAGCGTTTTTCTCAGCGCGTCAGAAAGGAGGGGCAGCTTCTGTGGGCACGCGCATCAGCTGGGCTCTCAGGCAAGTAGATGGCCGCTCTGCTCCAAGACCACCACTGTGTGTTTGCTTAAGGCAACGTTGGTATATTTATACCTGAAAGGTGCCGGGTTTGACGTAAGGTTGGACATAAGACGTCAATAAAGATGTCACTAAGAACTGTCCGTTCTTACAGTGCTTGCAGGAGTTCTATGACAAATCAAAACAAAAGCCATGGGGATTTCCCAGGTTGCTGGAGGTTTGGTTTGTTTAGAAAACTCGTTGTGCTTTCTAGGAGTCCAGGGAAGTAGCCTTGCTTAATGTGACTGCATGGGCTGCAACTAGATATGGATATGATTCTTATGCCATTATAGGGATATTATTGATTATAGCCGTACAAGGGCATAAAATAGAAATATCGATTTAGGTTCCTAGATAAAAACACAATACTTCCTTGGCCAAAACCTAACAAAGGCTGCATATTCTGGCCCTGGGGGAAAGGCATCGGGCCAAATGGTCCCATGGGTTGTGGTGGAAAAGGGCCTCCAGTCATCCATGGGTTAGGTGACCACCATGGATACTCAGTAACACCTGCGCTATTTCTCTGTGTTTAGAACCCCCGCTGAAAAGTCACTGTCCCATTGAATGGCGTCAGCGGCTTCTGGCTGTGTTTTTAACCCAGTTAAGGATGCAATTGGTTTCTGTAACGCAATCCAACTAGTCTATGGCATTTCTCATTTTGTGTAGTTTCGGTGATTCTTGTTGCATCTAACTCCAGGATGTTGTATTGCACAAAATTATAGGGTGCGAGTGTGGTAGAGATTGTAACAATTCAATCTTTAGTGTATTTGAAATCTTTCTTCGCATTTCATTCGACTCACTATATTATATTTGCTTCTTTGTCCATGGTGACATTTGAATATATTTTCGTATTGTTTATCATTCTCTTCATCACAGGATGCCATTTGTTTGCTATGTATATTTATTGTTCCATACAATATTCTCTTTATTTATGAGGGTCTCTTGTACCACGCTGTGTGCTGTTTGTATGTGAGGTTCTACTGTATCACCCAGTCCTGTAACATTCTGTGTGCTGTTTCTGATTGTTGATGCTCTGTACCATTCTGTTTGTCTGTGATGGTCTCTTATATCATGCTGTATGCTGTTTATGTGTGAGGGTTTACTGCCATCTTTGTTTTCTGTATGAGAATTTCTTGTACTACACTGGATGCTGTTTGCGTGTGGGGTTGTCCTGTACCATACTGTATGCTATTTGTGTATGTGGTTGTCCTGTACCATACAATATGGTGTTTGTGTGAGGCTGTCCTGTAATGTGCTGTATGCTATTTGTCTGTGAGGGTCTCCTATATCATGTGGTATGCTGTTTGTGAGTGAATATCTACTGTACCATACACTATTCTCTTTGTGTATGTGTGTCTTATAGCATGTTGTGTGCTGTTTGGTGTGAGGGTCTGCTCCATCACCGTGTGCTATACCATGCTGCATGTTGTTTCTGAGTGCAGATGTGCTGTACCATGCTTTATGCTGTTTTTCTTTGGGGGTCTCCTATATCATAATGCATGTTCTTTTTGTGAAGGTTTACAGTAACACATTTACAAGAGTTTGAGCTATTCGAAACCTATTGCATTGCAAATGCTTGTTAGTTCTGCCGCAGCGATGGGATACCTCCGGGTAGCCATGCGCTATATAAAAGTCTTTTCATTTCATTCATTTAATTTCTAAAGAAAACTGAAAGATCACAACACTCTTCAAACCTTAAATTATTCAAGATAGCCACAAGTATCCTTAAATTCACAATGAGGACAAAAATGTCTCAAGGAAAATGCTCAACACTGAATTCCTTAAAGAAACACTTCAAATGTAACTATGATTAACTTATGCAATTCATATCCTGTAGGAAATCCCTTATCGAATGATCCTTTACCGGCTACCCTATTAGCAGCTTGTGCCTTAAACATTGCTCCTCGGTCTTAAGCTCATCAGTTTCTCATGTATGGTCGACACAATGGGCCAGATATATCAAGATACCATTTTGCGAATCCTAAATAGCGATTTTTTGCGAATTGCTATTTAGAATTCGCAAAACGGTATGTATGTACAAAATCGCTATTTTTTAGCGATTCCTTATTATTCTTTATTTGCAAATTCGCAATTTGCGAATTCGCAAATAAAGAATCATTTCCAATGCATTCTTATGGGCCAGGAGGCCCATAGGAATGATAGTGCAATAATTCTCAAATTGCGAATTCGCAATTTGCTAATCGCAATTTGAGAATTATTTCAAGGGTGCAGGGGTGTCTCAAAGACACCCTGCTGCACCCCTGAAATCTACATGTGTGTGCATGTGGCACACATACATGCCCTATGGGCATGTATGTGTGTCACATGTCACCCTCACAAATGCCAAATAGGGCATTTTTAAAAGAAATCGCAAATTACCACCAACTACAAGTTGGTGGTAAATTGGGATTTCTTAACACAAATTCGCAATTCAAAAAAGTTTCATACATATCATTTAAGGAATCGCAAAATTTGCGATTCCTTAAATGCTATGGCAAAATAAGGAATCACAAATTTTTGCGATTCCTTAAATTGCGATTTTGTGATACATAGGAAAAAATGCAAAAAGGCCGTTTGCCAGTCGCAAAGGCCGAAAATACATCTGGCCCAAAGTTCCCTTTGTTTTGTTTTTTTCAAACACAACCCAGAACCTGTGAAAACTACTGGAAACATGCATTCTAGCACTGCTGGATTCATCAGTAATAGTCAACATAGACCATTGATATTCTAGTTAACATTCGAATGGTAATGAATAAAATATTTATAAAATGTTTTACATCCTTCACCATATCCAAATCTCAATTTGTGGTACTAGACTCCTAGAAAATCATTTTCTACCATCTCAGCTGCAGCATATAACAAAGATTTATCCTTTCCCCTCTTTTATTTAACTGAGAAAGCTGATGAAAAGGGACAAGGCTGTGAACAATTGTTCAACCATTTTTCAGCCGTTGATTCTTGTCTTGCCCTTTGTGCAACAAATCTTGCCTTCAGGTCTCCTTTGAAATGTGGGAAACCGTGTAAGTGAATGCAGAGAACTGTTTGTATCTTTATGTTACATCCGGAATGAGTTCTCTGAAGCTGTCAAAGAAAGGGAAGCAGAACATTTTTAACCACAGGCTTAAGTAAATATGAGCTGCCGTAAGAGGTCTGTGTGTTGACTGCGCTTTCTGACATGCTATGTATGAATAATGAGAAATTCGATTCCACAGGTTTGAATAGTTTTCAAAAGACAATAAATAACGTGAGCTAGTTGCATCCAGCAGAGCTTGTGCGAAGTGCTTGGCTTCACATCTGTCAGCTCGAACTTCCAATAAAACTGTCTCCACGGCTGTGACTGTTTGTCTCTCATTTGCAGTACCAGATTTTGTGCGTTCAAAAACTGCGGGCTGCAGTCAAAGGGGCTGGTTGAAGAACAGACTGACTTCAACGTGGGCACCCACAGAGGGGACTGCATTCCCTGTGGTCCCAGTCTGAGAAGACCGCTGCAGGCCGACCGACTCGTCATAAGGGGACCCTCATAAGAGGGCGGACACCGTGGTGCCACAAGATGGCAAGCGCACCAGACTTTTAGGTCCCAGCTGCTAGCAGCCAGCTGCAGGCGCGTCACTTCCGGAGGGTGGGGGGGCAGGGGTATTTAGGCTTCCCCCTCCCTCTAGGCTGCCTCTTTGTCGTCCTTCTTCCCTCGATGTTGGTCGTGCCCAGGGATTCGCATACTGAGGTGAGCGGTTTTCCCCCTTCGTGCCTGCTTCCCCCATTATGGGAGTGGAGCTGGGCCAGGTGGCCTGTATAGTAGCGGGCCGCTGAAGCTGGGGCACGCATGTTTTCTCATATATGCATTGTGTGGTCCTTTTTTAATTATGTGTATTTTTGGAGCTGGGCACGGCGCAGGCGTTCGCCCTCTCCGGGCCTCTTTCGGGGATTTTTCTCTTTGTATTGTGGGGGGCTTTGTATCGGCAGTGGGGGAATTTCTGGGGATGTATTTTTAGCTGCCCGGGGCTTGTGTCGGGAGTTTATGTCATTGTTCTGTGGTGAGTTTGTTTGTGGTTTCTGGATTTTTTTTTCTGGGCATGGCGCAGTGGCTCTTTCCCTCCGGGTAGCCAGCGGATTTGCTATGTCCAATCCCGTCTGCCTGGGCGCTTTCTTCATGGCTGTTACATTCCTGAGGCATCTTTATTCTATCGTTTGGGGGATGTAATTTTGCTGCTCAGGTGCGGGTGTCGCTGGAAGGAATGTAAGGGGTCATGTTGCTGGTAGGGATGCGACCAGGCCAAGGCAGCGCGGAGTAGGTGGGGGGTATCCACGCATGTGGGGGTTGCCGGCACGGACTTAGTCAACAATCCCCTCCCCATCCCCCCCCCCACACCCCCCCTCCGTCTTCCCATTTCTGTAGATGCATTCCCTGCTATAGGTTTGCGGGGCATCAGAACACCAACTGTTAGCTAGGTAGGGGTACGGGGCATATTGTCGCAGTGTTCTTGGCACATTCGTTCTGGGGCTGGCCTTCCTTCTCTGAGTCGAGTGTGTCCGGATAACAGGAGGTGAGCTTGACCGGGCCAAGTCACGGGGTGTCCGATTAATATTATGACACGCAACTTGGTGCACGTTACGATGGGAGGTTTTATGTAAGGAAGATGAGACCGAGTTTGTAGATGGTGCTGTTTTGGGTGTTGTTTTCTTTTGCACCACGTGGTAATGGCGTTCAGGTACGGCCATTTTGAGGGGCACTACTGTCCGTGCAGAGAGTTAATGGCGCCCAGCGCAGCCATTTTTAAGGGACAGATTGGCTTCATTGTCCGACCTTCTATAGTGAATGTCGTTTGTGGGCGGACATTTTGGAGACACTAATTTTTAGTAGGTGCTTGTTTGGGAACGGTCCGGGGCGGTCTTACACATAGCAGCTCCGTCGATATTAATGGATTAAGGGGGATTCGGTGCCCGTGTTTCCTTAGTTTTCAACTTTTTGTGCATTATTTGGACGCACACAGCATGATCTTTATTTGTTATTGCGGGCGGGTTGAGGTTGCTGCCTTGCGTGGGCGCATCGTTCGGTGTGCTTTGAGATGGGCTAAGGGATTATTGTGAGACCGTTCAACACCCCCCGGGATGTTTTGTCAGCCGCTCGTGGTGCGCCGCTCGGCCTGCGGTTCGCGTTGTCGGTCGACACGGGAAGAAGAGCGGGATGCTTTCGATGACATTCGTATACCATGGTTCTGTTCTGGGCGGTTTATAGCTGAGCCACTCGGTCGAGGGCACTGGACAGTTCTCACTGCGGATTCCCTTGTGCTTTTTCAGCGTCTGTTTGCCCTGGCATTCCTTGGTTGGGGCGCTCAAAGGCTTGCACAGCAGGGTCCAGGTTTTCCCGCGCAACTTGTAATGCGATCGGGGGCAGGCGCTCCTTAGAATACCAGAGGAACAAGTCGAATGCAGGGGGAGGGGGTGGGGGGAGATTGAGGTTACGCATGCGGGCGCTAGCCAGCGCTATGGGGATGTTCCTGGCCCCTTTCGGTGCATTGTGGCATGGAGTGTGGCGAAGCGGCGCGCGCGCCGTGTTTCTCTTGCGGGGATTTTGAAGAAAGTTGTAATATGATTCCATTGCTTGCGTGCTTGCGGTGATTTCGCCACAGAAGTCTGCTTCATTGAAGGCAGGGTAATTAGGGCGTCTTACCCTACAGTTACCCAAGGGATTCTGAGCAGGGGGGAAGTTCCTGAGAGCCGTGTTCGTCGTTAGAAGTACGTTGGAGTCACGTCAGCGCTCAGACCTAGGGTTTTCCGTGCAGGGCTGGTGGACACCGTATTTCCAAGTGGGGAGGCTATTATGATGTAGATGCGGCCTTCCTTATTGTGGTACTAGGGCCGCAATGTTCCACCTTCCCTCACCTTTTTATCGGGCTCTGCCCGGGGGGAGCTTAGGAGTAATAAATATGGACATTCAGGGCTGATGTGTGTTATGTACAAATCGGCACTAACATGTGTGTACTTTCAGGAATCATACGTGTACGGCTGGCGAGGACTGGCTGGAAGGAAGCTGGGCCATAGTGGCACGACGCCAGAAGCTGAAGGAGCAATACAGATTATGGAGCTCAGCTGAAGGAATGAAAGGAACGTTGTGACAATGTTTTTTATCTTTCAGGATTCAAGGAAAAGCAATAAGCGCAAAGGACGAGGAGTCGGTCAAGGGGGCAAATGGGGGGCCAGATACAGGTATATGGTTAAGGAAGCTCATTGTGAAGGACATAGGGAGGGGCCAGGCACACAGTAAGGGAGAGGGAGCACGACAGAGTGATGTCACATTGTGTCACCTACAAGCGCACCAACTAATGTTACCTATTTCCTTCCATAGCCCCTTTTCCGCCCTCTCTCGCTGAATTTACCCCGCATCGAGCGCACTTTTCATTTCCGCCTTTTTCGCATCGTTGTGATGTAAGTATGGAGGGGTATGGGACCCGCACCAGTTGTTAACACAAGACGGACAGGGTACTTTTCTTCATGTGTGTGCTGTGGCTGATCCTACTTTTTATCCCCAGATCCGTGAGGGCGAACAGAAGTGAGAATGGATAGCCAAAGTCCTCCCCCCCTCTTCCAAGAAATTACCCAGGTAGAGGACTCATTGCCGGGCACCTCCCAGGACGCACAGTGGGCAGACTTCATGGAGCTTAAAGGCCTTGCTTGGGCACAGAGTTTGATGCACACGCCAGAGCCAGACGATTCTGGTTTCCCGGGTGATTCTCCAACATCGGACACCCAGAACAGTGCCGATGCCGCTCCCTCCAGGCCCAAAAAGATCAGAAAGCCCACTGTTAGGGATTTCCCCCAGGAATCACTGCCGCAGACACGAAGCAAACCGGTGGCGACCCCCAGTGAGGTCCCGTCGCAGGGGCTAAATGCTACTCCGCCGCCCCAGGTCCTCTCTAAGGACAACCAGGCTGCCCAAGGTAATTTTGCAACAAGAGATGATCTGGCTAAAATGATGGACACCATGAACAATTTTATGGGGCGTTTCCAAGGGGGGTTTACTGCTGCTAGCTCGCTTCAAGTTGGGGAAGGTAGCGTTGTTAGCGTGAGTCCTGCTATGGCAGCTTCCACAGTGTGGTCATCTGTGCAATCGTCTAAGCAAGGGGATACTGTGCAGGCTGCGACCACATCAGTGGCTAATGCGGCTGGGGCGCAGAGTGCGGCGCCTTTGGGGAGTCCCCCCGCCGCTCCTCCCCCGGTCACTACCTTGGTTCCCAGCACGCCCTCGGCCTCTACAAACGCTTCCGCAGAGGTGCCTCCGGCTGCCAGCCCATTGCCCGTGCCCTTGCCTTCCCCTGTTCCTGCGATCTCCACTGCACCGCTCCTCTCCGGGCGATGCTCCTTGGCTTGGCGGGTACCTCAAGCTGCCAAAGAGGGTATTTGGAAAAGGGAGTTTATAGATATCTTTACCCTCCTTATGTTGGGTCAGGAAGGCATGGACGCTAGAAAGTTTGGGGTAAAGGAAGATGACAAAAAGGTAAAGTATAAGCCATGGCCTGAAAAGAATATTTCTAATTGGTAGAAGCCTTCTCCATATTTGTGTCAGTCACCATGGAAAGATTCCCTGAACAGGGCCCAGGCCTGGTACAATATTCTAGGATTATTCACAATGAGGCCTTGAAATGGGGTGGTAATGGATGGATCAATTACGATAGGGAATTCAGAAGGAAAATGTCTCAATGCCCAGAGATGAACTGGGATCAAAAGGAAGTGCAGCTCTGGATGGAGCACATGGGAGCATGGTGCAGGCTCTCGGTTAGAGCAACAGGTAGTCTTCCCGGTGGGCAGTCTTCTACAGGGGGGTCCTTTCAGTTTCGGGGTAAGGGTAAACACGCCTTTCGTGGAGGCCGCAGAGAGGGTCGTTACAGAGGTTGGCTTCAAGCGATCCCCCGGGCACTTGCCGTCTCTTCAACAATGGGTCTTGCTCCTGGGGTAAGACATGCAAATTCGTACATGCCTATAACACTTGTGGGGGACCCCACCCCGCAACATCATGCCACTCTAAGCAGAGCTCCCAGCCAGCAAGTAAAGGGGGACAGTAATTTGGTGATAAGCAGCATGTCTCCTTTTCTGGCTACCCCTTCCACGCTTTCAGACTCTCTCCCGTTGCAGTTAAGCGAGTATTCTGGGTGCTCTCTTGCTCCAGTTACACCCTCTCCTCCCCCAATTTTCCATCTGCAAGCGCCAATAGGAGTGTCTCCCGTGATCCTTGACAACATCACACCATTGCTCAGGCGCTATCCTTCAGAGGCAGACAGCCGCTTGCTGTTGTTCGGTTTCCACAAAGGTTTTAAGATCCCTTTTACAGGTGCTCTGGGGAGCAGGGATGCTGACAATCTAAGATCTGCTAAGGATCAACCAGAAGTGGTTAGGGCGAAGGTGGAAAAAGAGAGATCATTGGGCGGAATAGGCGGTCCTTTCCTGCACCCACCACTTGAGAATTTTGTTGTATCTCCCCTGGGGGTTGTTCCCAAAAAGGAAGCAGGAGCCTTTAGACTCATCCATCACCTTTCCTACCCTAAAGGGACTTCGGTCAATGATGGACTAGAGGAGGGATCATGCTCGGTGTCATATTGCACACTGGACGTAGCATTGGATCTGGTCAGGAGGGCGGGCAGAGGGGCCTGGTTAGCCAAAGCAGACATTGAATCAGCTTTCAGGTTATTACCAGTCCATCCGAGCAGCTATCACCTGCTAGGTTTCAAGCTAGACTGCAAGTTCTACTAAAATAAATGCATTCCCATGGGTTGCGCTGTGTCCTGTGCGTACTTTGAGGCTTTCAGTTGTTTCCTGCAATGGGCACTCCAAGACACGTACGGTGTAGAAGGGGTGACTCATTACTTGGGTGACTTTTTGTTCATCGGGAGCGACGGGACACAGCTTTGCTCTCAGGCTCTGGCCTGGGTGTACCTGGGTGTACCCCTTGCACCTGGTAAGACAGTGGGTCCAGGGCAAACTTTGACATTCCTGGGTATAGAAATTGACACGATTGCAAGGGAGTCCAGATTGCCTGCGGACAAGGTGCAAGACTTGGCAAACAAGATTCAGGCTCTGGTAGGGCTAGACCAGGCCTCCCTGGCGTGCATCCAGGGCATCTTGGGTCTCCTCAACTTTGCGGCCAGAATTATCCCAGCTGGGAGGGTCTTTGCCAGGAGACTCGCTAGGGCTACTGCGAATATCTTCAAAAACACCACATGATGAAGCTGAGCAAGGGCATTCAACACGATTTGGCCATGTGGTCGGAGTTCTTGCTCAACTTCAACGGGGTTGTGATTTGGAGGGCCCCTTGGGCTGGCAGCCCCGACCTTGCCCTCGACACAGACGCGTCTGGCAGCCATGGTTTTGGCGCCATCTTAGACAGGGAGTGGTGCGCTGAGAAATGGCCCAACGCTTGGATCAAGAAAAAGGTGACGGCAAAGATCACTGTTCTCGAGCTGTTCCCCATCGTTGTGGCCTTTCACTTCTGGCCTGCTATCCTGTCAGCCAAAAGGGTCCTTCTGTGGTCAGACAACTTAGCAGTAGTGCGGGCCATCAACTCTCACTCAGCGAGTTGCCCCCTAGTTTTATGTCTGCTGCACGAACTGGTGCGAACGTGCCTTTATAACAATGTCGAATGTAGGGCACAACACATTCAGGCTACCAAGAACATTGCGTCTGACGCTCTCTCTCGTTTTCATTGGCAACGATTCCGAGAGGCTTGGCCGAGAGCGAGAGAGGAAGCCACCCCCTTTCCAGCATACCTCTGGTACCTTATGAAGTGGTGAACAGAATGAGGGCCCTGGGGGAGATGTCGTTGGCGCTGAACACCAACAAGAGATATAAAGCATGTGTGAAAAAAATTTGTGCCACTGTGGGGTTGTGGGAGGACTCTGGGGCAGCCGCAGAGTTGAAAGTTCCGGCCTTCATCCTGTGGTCCAAAGATAACAAAAAGAGCCATTCTTGGATATCAGGCCACCTAGCAGCCATTAGCTACAATGCCAAGTTGAAGGGGCAGGCTGACCCTACCAGGACCTTTGTTATCAGGGCAGCTTTAAAGGGGTGGGCTAGAGGTGAACCCAAAGCGCTCGACAACAGATCGCCCATTGATTTCATAACACTCCAAAGAATGATCTTTTGTTTGCCTCAGGTTACTTCCTCTGTTTACGAGACGGCTTTGTTTGCATCTGCTTTCAGTTTAGCTTTCTTTGGTGCTTTCAGGATCTCCGAGCTGGCGGCCAAATCCATGAATGACACATCAGGTGTAGCAATGTTAAAGGATGTGTTGGTAATAGGTTATGCGCTCAAGATCACCCTGCGTCAATCCAAAACTGACCAGCAGGGAAGGGGGATAGAGTTTTGGTTACAAAGCCTAGGCTTGCCCAATTTTTGCCCAGTGAGCCTCCTGGCGGCTTACCTAGCCATCCGCCCGTCTAGTGATGGTTATCTCCTCATGCATTCAGATGGCACGCCGCTCACTAAATATCAAGTGGAACATGTCATGCATGCATGTTTGTTTTCGGCAGGTGTTTCTACTCAGGGCAAACGGTTCTGCACACACTCTTTCCGCATAGGTGCAGCTAACACTGCATTTTCTGAAGGGGTACAAGTAGAGGGCATTAAGCAATTAGGGAGATGGACCTCAGACTGTTATAAGAGGTACACCAGACCAGTTAACAGCAAGTAGTTCTCAGAGATTGCAGAACATTTTGTGAAGGTTTTGTTCTGGGACTGTAGACAGTAGCTTGTAATTGTGGGCAGGCTTGGCCCTGTCCCACAAACTGAGTTATGCTGTGTATCATTTTGCAGTGTGGTTTTTCATGCCATTGTGTTTTAAATGCATGTTTTAATAAAAGTAGTTACGTTCAACACTTCTCTTTATTTACCAGGAACCACGGTCTGGGTGCTGGGCCACGAGGGTGTATCCAATTTGGCTCTGTGGGCTGAAAGCAGGAAGTGGAATCATGGGTGTAGCAAAACTCAATTTGTATGGCGCGGAATCAATGGCTTGCGTTGGAACGGGGTGCTGGGCATTCTAAAACAAGAATTACAGGGGAAACCCCACCCCCCCAGATGTGCTTATCCTGCACCTGGGAGGGAATGACTTGCCTATCTTAGGTAAAAGGTTCCTACTGAGGGACATGAAAGTGAACATTTCCAAGATCAGCAACTTATTAGGACCTTGCGAGCTGTGGTGTTCTGAGATCACACCACGCCGGGTTTGGCTCAGGGCTCGCTCTGGGCAAGCACTAGAAGTAGCGCGAAGGAAAGAAGAACTGCGCAATGCGTAAATTCGCGGAGCTGATGGGCTTTGGCTTCATTAGACATGGGGAACTTCACGCCAAATCCACAGGATGCTATGACGAGGAAGGAGTCCACCTCTCCAGAGTAGGCATGGATTTATTCCTGTTGGACATTCAGGAAGCCCTTATTTCAGCAGGCTGCCTTTAGGAAGGTTGAGCTCAGGTGGGGGGCCCTGGCTGTGACGGTCACCACATTCAGGCTGTGGAGGAGTTACAGGACGATCCAGAGGCGAAAGGTACTCAGGAGTACCCTATGCAGAAGCACAAAGGGTGCTGAGGCCCAATATCCCCAGGTGATCTGTGCGGTGGACCCTGGGGTGCGACGGCGCCCCGTTATCCTACGGGCGGTTGGTAACCTGGACAACCGGGGGTCGCTTGAAAGCTCCGCCCCTTGTAGGGGGGTGTGAGCAAGAGGGTGGACCAATGGTTCACCGGATATGGGAGGGGCTATCCTCTCACCACAACCGCTAAGCACCGTCTGGAGAAGGCCGCAGGCTAATTGGCCTATCAGGTGGCAAGCTGCGAGGGGCGGCTTGCCTTTAGATCGTCTGTTCGATAACCCACCATGTTTTGGCATAAGTTATGCTAATAAACCTGCAGCTACTTTTTCCCAACAGCAAGTTGTCTTGTCTGTTTATTTATTTATGTGCAACATGTTTATTGGGGGGTTGGTGTGCGGGCCGATATTGGCACTATGCAGGCCGACCGACTCGTCACCGCAGGGGACCCTCATAAGAGGGCGGACACCGTAGTGCCACAAGATGGCGAGCGCACCAGCCTTTTAGGTCCCAGCTGCTAGCAGCCAGCTGCAGGCGCGTCACTTCCGGCGGGTGGGGGGGGTCGGGGTATTTAGGCTTCCCCCTCCCTCCAAACGGCCTCTTTGTCGTCCTTCTTCCCTCGATGTTGCCCTCCCTGCCGCTTACCATACATCTCAGGGGGCGGGGGGGGAGCTGTGCTTGTAATATTTGTTATTCGTGTTGCAGTAGTAGTTATAGGACGATCCAGAGGCGAAAGGTACTCAGGAGTATCCTATGCAGAAGCACAAAAGGTGCTGAGGCCCAATATCCCCGTGAGATCTGTGCGGTGGACCCTGGGGTGCGACGGCGCCCCGTTATCCTACGGGCGGTTGGTAACCTGGACAACCGGGGGGCGCTTGAACGCTCCGCCCCTTGTAGGGGGGGTGGGAGCAAGAGGGTGGACCAATGGTTCACCGGATATGGGAGGGGCTATCCTCTCACCACAACTGCTAAGCACCGTCTGGCCAAGGCCGCGGGCTTCTTGGCCTATCAGGTGGCAAGCTGCGAGGGGCGGCTTGCCTTTGGATCGTCTGTAAGATAACCCACCATGTTTTGGCATAAGTTATGCTAATAAACCTGCAGCTACTTTTTCCCAACAACAAGTTGTCTTGTCTGTTTATTTATTTATGTGCAACATGTTTATTTGGGGGTTGGTGTGCGGGCCGATATTGGCACTATGCGCCCTGAGACAAGAGGTTGGCTTGTCTGGATCCTTCAGAACCTGAGACACATAGTTGTCAAGACATGATAAGATGTATGATAAATAAATGATAAATGTTTCCTAATGTATTATGATGGTGCCTCACTGGGTGATAAGTAGTATTGTTGTTGTACAAATAGATCCCTTGTACCGCAGTGATACAAAAGGTTAATTATTAGTGTTAGCATGGGTGATGGCGCGGCTAAAGGTATGGATGAGATGCAGCCCTGTCCACTGAAGGGCACCTCCGTGTGGGAAATTATACTAAAAGAAAGAATGAAGAGTGTAATAGTAAGTATGCACTGTTGCAGTTACATTTAGATGGGATCTTTGATTTTGACAAATTGGTCTATTTATGAAAGTATGTGTGAATTGGGAAAGAAGAATATACGATTATTACAATTTAATGTTCTTAACAAATGGGAAAAATATGCTACACAGAAACATACTAAAGAAATATTAAACACCGAAAGGGCTAATGCTAGGACATATGATTAGGTTAAACGGAAAGAAATGCTCTATACAAGAAGGGCTGTTTATGATACAGAAAGCGATACCTACTGCTCCTTTGTAGGAGGAGGACAGTGTAGGCCAGGATTTATTAGAACGTGGAAGCCAGGGTAAACCACTTCCGTACCAGCACTCAGAGAGTGACAAGCATATGCAGAAAGACAAGGAAAGTGATG
Source organism: Lissotriton vulgaris (assembly GCF_964263255.1). Taxonomy (NCBI): domain Eukaryota; kingdom Metazoa; phylum Chordata; class Amphibia; order Caudata; family Salamandridae; genus Lissotriton; species Lissotriton vulgaris. The sequence continues at coordinate 1,902,718,080 of NC_141693.1, forward strand.
AGGAGAATGAATAAAAAAATGTCTAGGAACTTTTCACTGAGTTTACCACCAGGGTGCAGGATTTCACCACCAGAGAAGAAGATAATGTATTTCCAAATGACTTTAACTCCTCCATCAGGGCCGGTCCTAGGCATGGGCGGTATGGGCAGCTGCCCAGGGCCTCGCGCTCAGGGGACCCCGCCGCCGGCCCCACAGAGTTGCCCGCAGAGCAGGGGGCATGTCGGCCCGACATGAAATGCAAATGCGGTAAAAGGGCTGCGTGCACTCGCGCTCGCGCAGGCAGTAAGGCAGTTAGTGTCCAGTGGCGTAGCTAGAGGAGTGCGGGGGCGGTCCGCCCCAGGCAGCACAATTTTTGAGGCGGCCGCGGGTGTGCTTCTGGATGGCCCCGCAGAGGGACGTCACATCCTGTTGCTAGAGCGGGTCTAAGAAGTAGTTGTGGAGAACAGCTAAAGTGGCAGGTGGCTAGTGGTTTGCGGGCGCCGTTTGCGGGCGCCGCCGCAAATTTATTTAGTTATGGCACTTGCTTGCAGTCAGTGTTGCACTACCTGCTGCAGGCAGCTTGCACCAACCCCGCCCGTGCTGGCGCATGCTGTCACCGTTTTGTGTACCCCCAGTTAATACCGGAGCCCAGCCGAGGGAGTCGAAGAGGGCAGGAGTTTGTAATCCAGTTGCAGCAGCTGCCAGGACTGTGCCCACTTGTATGCAAGACGGAGGTGAGAGAGCGCAATTTAAGTAAAATGTAGAAGAGCACCATATTTACAAGCACTTTGCACAAGTCTGGTTAAAGAAACATATAAGAGTGTCAAATTATAGAGTGCATACATATAAGATTGTTTAATTAATACAGAATGCATATATCAGTGTGAAAAGCTAATGTAGTAATGTTTAGAGATGTTAGAATGATACTAGATTCCATATTATGTGGCTGTTGCAGAGGAGAATGTAATGCTGCCAAACGTAGAAATGTGTAGGCCTCATGACAGTTCATTGAGAAAGAAAACGTGCCTTTACATTTTTCACATAAGATGGATTACTGTTGTTATAATCAAAGTATTATTGATCATAGAACTGAAATTATACGTTTATAGAAGTGTTTCCTATAACCAGAGTGTAATAAGTTAGAATAGTGTTTAGGTTGAGAAATAAAGGTTCATAGAGTGCACAGGCCTGGTTCATGTAATCCTAGTAGGCCTGAAGAGATAAGGTTGTTTCTTTTGAACTGCATGTGCTCGTTAGAATCAGGTCGTGTTAAGCATAAATTGTGGACCATGCTCGAAGGTTTACGACTTGTGAGATAAGTTGGAGGCCGGTATTTGGGGGCCATTTCATGGGTGTTTGTTTGCAGGTGCGAGGGGGTTCCAATCAAGAGAGTGATGAATAGAGCTCTGTTCTGGGAGACAGGCGCAGGCCTGGAGGAGGCTACAGGAATTTCCTGGGGGGTATCGTCCTGCCGGAGAAGAGCCTGAGAAGCAAGGTCAACGCTAACAAGGAGCCCAGAGGAGTATCAGCATGGAAAAAGCCTGAACCGACACCACGTGAGGGTTGTACGTGAGGGGCGTCTCTGAGGGGCGTTTCTACTGTAATTGTGATTTTGTATTAGGGACAGCACCCCTGGGTGGAGGTAGAGCAGATGGCCTGAGGAACCTTAGAGAGCGGATGGGTAGGCAGATAGGGCATAATTGCAATGCACAGATTTACAACAAAGACTAAGGGAAAGTGAGTGATCTTATTTGGAAGTCACACCGGCTGACACCTTTTTAGGTTAAGATTCTGCTAAGTAGGGATGTCACTTAGTCTAGTGTAGGGACAGTCTAACCTGGATTTTTTTCTTCCTTTGTAAATGACGGTCAAGTTACAACTTGTGTCAATTCTTGCAAACTTGCTGATCTTTGAATTAGTTTTGGTGATATTCTTCTGTCGCCTAAGAGCATTTAGAGAATTCATGTTCATATTGATGCCATTATACCTTTTGAACCTTATATTGAGATGTTTGTATCTCCAGTTATCTTTGGCTATATAATAAAACTTTAAAACGTATTCGTAGTAAGTGGTTCTTCAGAGTTGTGTAAAGTCTTGAATTGATTAACCTAGTAGTGGATTGCTTTTTACTCTATGACAGGTAACAAAGGTTCAGTCGACCTGAGTCGGGATCTAGATCTATAGTGGTCTGATAAGAGATCAAAAATCCCGCCGTAACAGTTGGTAGCAGAGTAGGATGGTTACCTTCTAGAGGAAGGTGATCTAGACTAGGTTAAGATTACCCCGAGGCCCCTAGAGATCGAGAGATGAGCAGCAGAAGAATCGCCTGCCGAAGAAGGTGCTGACGGTACGAGAGAAAAGCAGCAGAGTCGGACGAGAGTGAGTATAATAAGGGTCATGCGCTGTCAGATTGCGGTGTTTTGTGTTGTATTTGTGTTGTAATGTCATGCGGAGTTGAATGCCTGTAGTGTGATTGAGGCAGGGTTGTGAGCGCGCGCAACCTGGTGAAAATCTTAAGTCAGAGAAGAGCTTAAGTGGTTCGGGTGTATCGGACATCCAGAGTAATTGTCGACCATTGTAAAGGGGGTCATGAGGTACCATTGATCGCTCGCAGGACCGAGATAGGGGGAACGAAAGAGTGAGTGTATGGGTAACAGACGCTGGTCGGAAGTTACTGGGTGTAAGTAACCTATCAGTTAAGGCGATTGTCTGGACGTTCACGGAAAGACATTTCGTCAGTTAAGGTGACAATTACAGTTAGACTGTGGGCATACAGTCAAGGAAAGTGATCGCTTGGTCGGAAGTAATCATTTTTCAGGGTATGAATGGGACGCATGCATGACCGGGAGACGAGCTGAGAAAGGAGGGGAACTGCTGCGAAGGGAGACGAGTGACGTCAGAGAGAGACGCGCTGTGATAGGCCGGTTGGTGTGAAGCCGCGCTGTGATAGGCCGGTTGGTGTGGAACCGTGCTGGGATAGGCCGGTTAGCAAGAACCGCGCTGGGATTGGTGGATTGTCATCAGGAAGTAAACGAACGCAGGGAAATAGGGGAAAAATTGTAGATTGATCATGAAGTGTTTTAAATGCTTGAGAGAGATCTTTAAGAGAAAAAAGAGAGAATCTTATTACGGGGAAGAGGCCCCGCCAGAGGGTACACCAGCTCATTATATGGCTACGAATGTTGGGTTGCATACCATACTGTGGCTTAGCACTTGGAGTAAGATTACAGAAGGGAATGAGGAACTGACTTTTCCGAAATACGGAACGTTTAGATTAGAAGTGTTGCACTAGCTAAAAGCAGTTATGTCTTCATTGAGACCTTTGCCTAGACCAACACAGTTTGAAGCCCTTAATGCGTGGATTAGGGCGGCGCATGACAGGAATCAGAACAGACGTCAAGAAAGATGAAGACGATCGATAAGAGCAGTACAAGATGCCAAATGGGATGCGGAAAGCAAGAAATGGAGAGTGCATACTATTGAAGTGGATAAGTAGTACCCAGTGATAGAGGTTACAGGAGAAAAGAGAACGCCAGAGGAGGATGACGAGAGCGAGACAGAGGATAGCCTAATAAATAGGTTGTTGATAGATAGACCGCCTCCGTACAATAGAGAGATGGAAGGTATCGGGCTCCCAAGAGAAGACAGGGTTGGCACAGACCACCCCCTATAACGGATTGGGATCCCACCAAAGATGAGGAAACACCTCAACTTAGTCCAGTACAGAGAGTAGTCGGAAGGTTTGTGGTGCAGAAGGTGCCAGCAACGGACTGCGTTGAGTCTCATGGATTGCCAGATGCTCTTCAGGTATCCATTACCATAGGTCCTATAGTATCGATTTATAACCCAGAGAAAGTGCGAGAGGAGGAACAGGTACGGCTAGACAGAGAAAGAGCAGAAATGGAAAGGAGGAACAACATGACAAATGCCCGGAGGCAATTGCCAGGACCGAGAGAATGGAGCACCCCATTGGATTCAGCAGTGGATCCCATAACAGACCACGGGGGTCAGAGAGGACCGATGGATCTGAGAGGACCACGGCCGAAATCCTTTAAGGAGTTGAGGGCTGACTTGAGGGAATGGGATGCTGCCACAGGAACACAGAGTAACAGGTCAAGAGCAGAAGCTGAATGGGGAAGTCGAGGCGATGGGACACTGTCTCACTGTGGGGCTAGCAAAAGCGGTCAGGAGTGGGACGGTAAGAGTCAGGAGAATAGAGGAGCTACCCGTCATATCCACGGTGGAACTAGGCAGGAGCAAGAAAGTAAAAATACAGAGTGTGAAGGGGTGTCTCGTCTCATTCACAGTGAGGGAGACCGAAGGACGCAAGAGTACAGGGATGGCTTTAAGTGCACCCACCATGCACCCGGCGATAACATACAGCATTGGAATCGCGAGAACATGGGGAGCCATGAAGGGCCTTGCCATGAGTCGAGCGATCATGGGCAGCAGCGGAATTGCGAAAGCATGGGGAGTAATGGAGTGTCTTACCGTGCACCCAGAGACTTCAGGCAGAATGGGAGATGTGGGGTTATGGGGAATCGAGCAGTGTTTCACCATACACCCAGAGAGGACGGAACTGCATGGGACCTGGAGGGATGGGAGCATGGGAGGACTCCCCATAACACGCCTGAGCCCAGACGTAGGACTCAGAGCTGTGATGGGAGAGACGTAAATGGGCTCTCGAGAGACAACACACTGAAAGCTGTGATAAAAGCAAAAAGGCTTGATGTGACCAGTTTAAAATCTGATCTGGACGAGATAATAGATGGTACGTTGCCTTTAGAAAGGATTGACATGTACGAGCAAGATGAGCTGCTGTTTATAGCAAAGGATATTACTCGGAAGGCGAGAGCAATTCACGAGAAATTATCTGAACTGGCAGACAAATATATGGTGGACTTGTCGAGAACAAAGGCATTACAGGGCAACCATAGGTTGCATTATTCAGATCAGGACCTTGATGAGAGAAGGACAATTGGATTAAAAACACACATAAGGGAACTGATCACAGGAATAAGGGCATGGAGAGATCTGGATAAATGGGAAGAAAGGTGGTCCAAGAAAGGGACTGTCAGGCGGAGCACGATTGTAATGTCCCCAGAAGGGAGGGCCACTGCGGATGGAGGCATACCCTTTGCGAGAAATAGCGAATGGGAGTTATGTACATGTGCCCTGGAGTAGGGGAGATTTGGCTGCGTTTACCAATTCATTTCCAAAGTTAAGAGAGAATCCTGTAGAGTGGTACAAACAGGTAGAGAGGTTTGTGAAAATCTCGAAAGTACTGATGATTGATTTGAACACCTTATTTGATATTGTGGTCCCAGGAGACTTGTGGACAGCATGCAAAGTTAGTGTCGAATGGCCCACTGCAGAACCAGAAAGGAATGCTCACACCAATGGACCGTCAGAGAGAGTAATGGAAAAATATGAAAGGGTGATGACATGGCTGAAAGATAAGGTGCCACCGCAAGATATAGATTGGGTGAAAATAGACCGAACTAGACAGGAACCCAAGGAGACAGTCCATGAATTTTATGAGCGATTGCTGAAAACGTTCAAACAATACAGTGGATTAGATGTAATGGATCCCAAAGACATAGGACAGTTTGTATCGAAATTCGTTTTGGGATTGAGACCTGATATTTGTTTGATGATTCAGCAACACTTAATTTGCTGGCAAAACAAACCATTGGATGACATTTTGAGATACGCAAGGTATTGCAATGATGAAATAGATTCCAAAGCAAAGAAGCTTAAGGAGAAGTTGATGATGGTTCAGATGCAGTCGGCTGGAAAGAGTGGACAGCAACAACAGGGAACAGGGACGATGGGAAGGAGATCAAATAATCAGAATAGGGACAACGAGGAAAATCCGAGACCTAGAGTAGACCTTGCTACCTTGAAAAGGACGACAAAGTGTCACCAGTGTCACCAGGTGGGACATTGGAAACGCGAGTGTCCATATAACTCGGAAAATGGAGAACTGGAAGTAGAGGAGGAAGTAGTTCAGACCATTCCAGTACAAGGGGTGATAGTACATAAGGGTAAGGTGGTCAAAGGGGGGACATTGGCTTCTCGAGCCCAGTTCCCTCAACCGCCAAAGATTGCGACAGGGGGAAAGATCTTTAGACAAATGCCTCTTTTAGTAGGAGGAGAAGAGTGTTACTACGTTGATCCACTAACTGGACGGCGAGTGAGTAGAGAGGAGGACTGTACCCTCGGGGCAGTTCTAGAGGTGGACCAACGGGGACCGTTTGTTGAGGCTGAGGTGGCAGGATGCCCTACGACATTTTTGGTAGATACCGGAGCTACTCGGTCAACTTTGAGATCAGCAGTGGTTCCAGATCTGCCAATGTCGGGGGAAACAATTCAAGTGGTAGGAGTCGCAAATAGGAGAATGACTAACCCTTTGACGGAACCAGTGCTAGTGAGGATAGGAAAATACAGCGATGAACATCAGTTTGTAGTATGTGATTCTAGCCCTGTGTGTCTGTTAGGAAGAGACTTATTGTGCAAACTAAATTGCACAATATACTGCACGCCTCAGGGAGTAAAGGTACAGACTAACGACGATGATGCCACCTTTAAAGTTGCAAATTCAAAGGTATGCGTGGAACTGTATCCTACCCTGACGGTGGAAGAGCTCCCTTGGGACTTAAGAGATACTGTGTCATCTGAAGTTTGGGATTTCACTGGAGAAGAGATAGGGTTGGTTAAAGGAGTAGAACCAGTGAAAATCATGATAAAACCAAATGTTGAATATCCAAGAACGCCTCAATACAAATTGACCCCGGAGACGATTGCAGGAATAAGACCCGTGATCGACTCTATGATTAAGCAGGGAATACTGAAGGAAATCGTGGGCAGTCCATGCAACTCCCCGATTATGGGTTTGCAGAAACCTAGCGGGAAATTCAGAATAGTACAGGATCTCCGAAAGGTTAACAACATAGTTGTTTCATGTTGTCCAGTGGTACCGAATCCATCAGTGATATTGTTTCAGAACCATTCCAAGCCGAGTGGTTCACAGTGATAGACCTTTGCCAGGCTTTTCAATTCCATTAGATGAGAAGAGCCAGTTTCTTTTCGCATTTAAGCTGGAAAATCGCGTCTTAACATGGTGTCGTATCCCACAGGGGTACACAGAAAGCCCATCAATTTTCAACCAGCTGCTGAAGAAAAATCTTGAAAGTCTAGTACTGCCACAGAACTCAGTTCTAGTTCAGTACATAGACGACCTACTTGTTGCGTCAGAAACCGAGGAAGCTTGTAAGGTAGACACCATCACCTTGCTGAATCATTTAGCCGAAAATGGACATAAGGTGTCTCCGAGCAAATTACAGTACTGTCTGACAGAAGTACAGTACTTGGGTCACCGAATTGAAAAGGGAAAACGGAAGGTGTCACCAGACAGGATAGAGGCGATCATGAAGATGAATTCGCCTACGACACAAAGAGAGGTCAGGATGTTCCTAGGCATGGTTGGTTATTGCAGACAGTGGAGAGCTAACTTTTCCCTGAAAGCAAAACCTTTACAAAAACTGACGCACAAGGAGGTGAGTGATCCGGTACCATGGGACAAGGATTGTTTGATGGCGTTCCTACAGCTGAGAGAGGACTTGTGTCGTGCCCCAGCTTTGGGAATGCCAGATTACGAAAAACCATTTTTACTTTATTGTTGCGAAAGGGAAGGTTGTGCTTTATCGGTCCTAGCACAAATTCATGGAAATGCCCGTAGACCAGTTGCATGATTTTCGGCTACTCTAGACCCTGTAGCCGCAGCGTTGCCCGGATGTCTCAAATCCGTTGCTGCAACGGGTGTCAGCATTGAGAGGTGTGAGAGTATTGTAATTGGACATCAATTAGTGGTGTATGTACCTCATTCTGTGGAACTGTTAACGACCAGGACCAAGACACAGCACTTGACCAATAATAGGCTCACGCGCTACGAGCAAGTTATTCTTGCTGCGGAGAACGTGACCCTTAAGAGGTGCTCTGTTTTGAATCCTGCCACTTTGATGCCACTCCCTAATGATATAGAAGACGAGGAATGCGAAGATCACGATTGCCTTGATGTGACTGAACTATGCACCAAGCCAAGACCAGATATTGTGAATGAGCCGTTGACCGACCCTGATGAAATTTTCTTTGTTGATGGCTCATGTGTAAGGGACAATACTGGTCAGTTGAGAGCAGCTTATGTTGTTTGCACCATTACTGGAGTTGTAGAAGCCACTTGCCTGGAAGGAGTACACTCCGCTCAGGTAGCTGAAATCATTGCATTGACACGTGCCTGTTTAGCAGGTAGCAAAATTCGAGTCACCATATACACAGATAACCAATATGGTTTCGGTATAGTTCACGACTTCGGGCAATTGTGGTCTCAGAGGAGTTACATGACCTCCTCAGGTTCACCTATTCGAAATGGAGAGTTTGTGCGATTATTGTTGGAAGCGTTACAAGGTCCGGCAGCAATTGCCGTTGTCAAATGCGTAGCCCATACCAAAGGTACGGATTTCGTGTCCCAAGGAAACTGGTACGCTGATGAGGTTGCTCGCTACTGTGCAGAGCAAGGATACTCTTTCACGGAAGTGGAAGTGGGTGGGACACAAGAAAGAACAGAGTTAAACATGATGCTAGAAATAGTTGATACTTGGGAGGATTTAAAAGGCATGCAAGAGAACGCATCAGATTTTGAGAAAAAGACATGGGAAACTGCAGGTTGTGTAAAAAGTGAAATGGATTTGTGGATTTCAGCAGATGGAAGGTCAGTATTACCAAATGAATTAGTGAGTCCAATGGCACGTCAGATACATGGTCCAGTACATTTAGGAAGAGATGCCATGCTGCGGGTATTTAGACAAACTTGGTATAACCCCAAGTTTAGAGTAGCCACAGAAGCAGTGTGTCAGAGGTGTGTAACATGTCAGCAATTGAACGTAGGGAAAAGGACACCAGTTACATTGAGTCACATTGGGAGGTCTGGTGGGCCTTTCAACCGAATGCAATTAGACTTTATTGAGATGCCAAAATGCAACCGTATTAGGTATGTTCTGGTGGTTGTATGCATATTTTCCAGATGGGTCGAGGCATACCCTACACGCAGGTGCGACACACTCACAGTAGCAAAACTGTTGCTTAGAGAGTTAATACCACGCTTCGGGGTGCCGACCTCTTTGGAATCAGATAGAGGAACACATTTCAACAGTGAAGTTGTGAAGATGCTTTGCTCTGCATTAAATATTGATCAGAAGTTTCACTGTAGCTATCGACCAGAGGCTTCGGGAATCGTGGAGCAAATTAATGGGACGATAAAATCCCGAATGGCCAAAGTGTGTTCATCGACATCCTTAAGCTGGCCTGATGCCCTGCCATTGGTACTCATGAGTATACGTAGCACACCAGACAGAAGAACAGGTCTCCCCCCACACGAAGTTCTAATGGGGAGGGCAATGAGACTTCCATCTGTTCCAACTGCAGCTTTGTTGAATATCACAGATGATCTGATCCTGGATTATTGCAAGGGACTTTCTGATGTCATTCATTCTGTGTCTCTTCAGGTGCAGGCTTCTGAAATTCCATCTTCCAGAGACCTATGTCACGACCTGTGCCCTGGTGACTGGGTGGTGGTGAAGAAGCACGTCTGGAAGAACTGCCTAGATGTGCGCTGGAAAGGACCCTACCAGATAATTCTGACAACGAATACTGCTGTCAAGTGTGGAGGGCTGCCAAATTGGATTCACGCTTCCCACACTCGAAGAGTTCCAGCACCCCTGGAAGAAACAGCTCCTCTCACAGATGAAAATCCAGCTGTGGACGAAGAACCACTAGAGAGGATCAGTCAAGCTGTGGGGGTGTCGGAGGAAGCTGGGAGTGCGTCAGATCAAGCGGAAGAAGGACAGGACGACAGTGAAACTGACGTTGCCACAGAAGGGGAAAGTTGCTGTGAATACGGCTCAGACACTGACCAAGCCACAAGTGATCCAGAATTGAGAGTGAGGACAAGGTGTAGGAGAACAAGGCGTGGAGAAGCTAGTTGGCCTGAAAGGAAGAAGAGGCTGAGCTTGAAGCCAACTCCAGGAAGAACCCTTGCTCCTATATCCGAAGACTCAGATCTGGGCGAATGTGCACAGAATCAAGAACAGGAGGGTCCAAGAAGATCAAGGAGGGTGCGCGTGCCCTGCAGAAGATACGCCGCTCCTGAGTGGACCTACCTAGCAGCAGATGTCTAGTGCACGGAGATCCGGGAGGGTGAGGGAAGTGACAGTGACCAGTACTGACCCAATCATAACATTCCAAGTGGTGTTGTTGGTACCTGGACTTGAGATCGAAGGGTTGCTGACTCTCACTGTCCCCAATCTTCCTTATCTGAGCAGAATAAGAGAACTGGTTTTAAACAGAGTAGAATTTCCAACTTTTGGCCCAACGATATCAGCACTCGAGGAGATCATTCTTCGCTTAGAAATTTTAGAATACGTGGTTAGAGCTGCTGGAACTCGCATGATTACAGACTGTTAAAGACTTTGTAAATAAACAAGATTGAGAAGATAACCTAGCGCCAAGTGGAAGAAGAAGAAATTTAGGGACTCTTCCATTAAGTGGATGGAGAAGGGCTAGGGTTGTCTGTTGCTATAATTCAAAAGACTGATCTTGCAAGAGGGACTGTCAGCTTCCAGGTGTGGTTCGAAAAGACAGGGTGAGCAAAGAAGACTGTTGAAGGAGCAAAGGAACGAGACTTTGTGTTGTGGCAGAAAACTACACTGTCTTAAGAACATGGAGGCCGGCAACCCGAACCGCAAAGCAAAATGCATAGTAGGCACACTTATAGTGGAAGTAATTTTTCTTATAATTCTAGTAGTTACTGTATCATATATAGTGGGACATGAAAATGAAGAGAAGGCAACAAAAGAAGCAAAGGTTGTAGTAACATTGAGCAATAGCAAAAAGGAGCCAAGAGGGATATGGAAAGGTATAAGGGATCGCCCTCCACTCTAGACAGTCAATCAACAACAAGATCCCTATATCTGGGGCGATTATTACATTTCAAAGACATGAGTACACATCACTCAGGTTGTATTCTTTGTTTACATACCGAGGTAGACCCCTGCTATCTATCGCAGTGCGGTATCACTCCTCTAATGTCTGGTTGTCCCCACTCATTCTATTGTTCCAAAAAATTAAATACTGCGGTCTCAATTCAAAAAGTGTCCAGCGTAATGTCCAATAAATGTCTGCCTTCTATACTGACAGTACATCTATCCACACTTCACCACATGTGTACACACCTTAAGAGGGAAAAATGTGTGGTGGAGAGGAAGGCACCTCACGGGCGAACACCCTCGGGGATGTTGGCAGATGTTACCAACTCAATGCCCCTTTCTCATCATCGGTTGCCTTCCAATCCAGAAAGAAAACAGAATAGATACAACACATAAACTGAAATGCGTGTAAAGGTGCAACATAAAGAGTATAACAACATTAACTCATAACGGACAGAGTGACATAAAATCAACAGCCACACCCACTCAATCACTTTATTCTTCGTTTCAGTGTGAGCTGAAGAATTAAAACAGAGGTTGGTAGCTTAATATCGCCTACCAGTACCTGATACCGACATGTTTCACTGCCCCGTTAGTTTCAGCAGATTCATCAGGGTATTGAACACTCGGTCACTGCACCAATTTTTTGAACATCCTTTCTGGACACTATTGAATTGAGACACAAATAAAAACCAGAGACATGCCCTGTAGTCAATGTAGATTCATAGGTTTCCACATCAGAGTAATGGTGTGAAAGCATATATTTATACATTTCTAATTATAATTACCCCTGGCCAGCATGGGCAACTCATACCGGCTGACCGAATCACGCTTTGACTCGTTTAAAAACGATTGAAGTAGCAATCTATAGGGAATAAAAAAGGAAGGAAATGAGCAATAGCGCATTTCAACTCAGGACATTATAGAACTGCCAAGCCTTGTACAACACACTGTCGATTTCTATCGTTTTGAAAGTATGTGAGCCGTGACACCCTACTCGCACATTTAAACAAATAGGCGGGGGCGCACTCCAAAACCCATAATGCCAGGTTCCCCATTATCAATACATGGGGCATCGGACACTCAATACATTATGTGCGTCATTCTGTCTAGTAGCACCCAGCTAAGTAGTAACGTGTTGCTCAAAAAGACTGCTCGTTAGTAATACTATTACTAACGACCAGTCTTTTTGAGCTCAAAAAGACTGCTCGTTAGTAATACCATTACTAACGAGCAGTCTTTTTGAGCAACACGTTACTACTTAGCTGGGTGCTACTAGACAATTCAATATGTCCAGAAAGGATGTTCAAAAAATTGGTGCAGTGACCGAGTGTTCAATACCCTGATGAATCTGCCGAAACTAACGGGGCAGTGAAACATGTCGGTATCAGGTACTGGTAGGCGATATTAAGCTACCAACCTCTGTTTTAATTCTTCAGCTCACACTGAAACGAAGAATAAAGTGATTGAGTGGGTGTGGCTGTTGATTTTATGTCACTCTGTCCGTTATGAGTTAATGTTGTTATACTCTTTATGTTGCACCTTTACACGCATTTCAGTTTATGTGTTGTATCTATTCTGTTTTCTTTCTGGATTGGAAGGCAACCGATGATGAGAAAGGGGCATTGAGTTGGTAACATCTGCCAACATCCCCGAGGGTGTTCGCCCGTGAGGTGCCTTCCTCTCCACCACACATTTTTCCCTCTTAAGGTGTGTACACATGTGGTGAAGTGTGGATAGATGTACTGTCAGTATAGAAGGCAGACATTTATTGGACATTACGCTGGACACTTTTTGAATTGAGACCGCAGTATTTAATGTTTTGGAACAATAGAATGAGTGGGGACAACCAGACATTAGAGGAGTGATACCGCACTGCGATAGATAGCAGGGTTCTACCTCGGTATGCAAACAAAGAATACAACCTGAGTGATGTGTACTCATGTCTTTGAAATGTAATAATCGCCCCAGGTATAGGGATCTTGCTGTAGTAACATTGAGACCTACTACTGCTGGTAAAAAGGGGGACAATACAGAGAAAGGTAAAGCTTTGCTAGCAGCAGAAGCTCGTAGGTTGCATGTAGATGAATCACAGGGAAATTTCAAATCAAATGCATAAGCTAAATTACTGTATGAATATATCGATGCTATGGATGCAAAGGACTGCTACGTCTGTATGCAATTGCCAGCCTCTGTAGACGAAGGTATTAGGTATCATCATCTTCCACTGACTTATGGAATCACATGTAGCTTGTTGCTTAGTGTATTTTATGAACGCGATAGCTTTGAATATTATTTTTCAAACTTTGACGCTGTTTTACCCGTGGTCCCGGCCTACAAGCATATGAATAAATGGGACTATTACAAGAGTGAGGATCGATTAAGGAAATTTTTCATTCCTTGGAGAACGCTAGATACTTCATATGCCCGAAGAAATAATTTGACCTGTAAAGTGTCAGAAATTGAGAAAAAGTTTATAGGGCAGGTGGATGATCGATATAGGAGGCAGAAGATCCTAAAGGCTTCAGGCCAATGGAAAACAGATTGGACCGAGGAAGAAAAGTCACACAAGAGGAAGGGTAGTAATGGTCCAATAGCTTTAGATCGAGAGCAAAGAGGGAAACTATGTATATACAGGGGTAAAACCTACTATGAGAATGTGTTTGTGGGAGAAGTAAGTTGTGAACATGCTTTCCAAATAGAATACTATACAAAGGATTTCTTGAAAGGAATGCAGGTGATCCCGAATGTATATTTTGTCTGCGAAAGAAATGCATACGTGAAACTACCGGATAATTGGTACGGATCATGTTATTTAGCAATTGTTTTCCCCAAAATATATCATGCTAAGGATCTAGAAATCATAGAGGGAAGAACTCAAGCCAGAGGGAGAAGGGATGTAAGCACTGAGGAGGTGGTTGGAGACGTATTTGGTGCTATGTTCCCTCTTTTAGGGCTACTACTGAATGATGTCAGGATTAGGAGATTGGCAACAGTTGTAGATAGATTATCTGCCAGTACTGCTAGATCATTAATGCTGGTGGAGGGAGAGATGCAATCGATAAGGGCAATGGTTCTCCAGAATCGACTTGCTTTAGACGTTCTGTTAGCCAAAGAGGGCGGAGTCTGTAAGGCTTTGAAGGTCCAGGAATGTTGCACTTACATTCCAGACAATTCAAAACCACTTGAGAAGTATATACAGAACAGCACTAAAATTCATCATGAGATTGAGGATCTGACAAAGGTGAATGTGTGGGAAAAAGTGGGTAATGGAATGGGTAAAGTTGGAGGTTGGTTTGCCAATCTAGGGAAGAGTTTTATTTGGTACATACTGAAACCTATCATCATAATAGTGATTTGCGTAATCGCATTGTCGGGGTTGGTGAGGCTGTATCAATGGTATAGGTCAAATAGGTTGCAAAGATCCATGAGAGAGCAGGAGCAGAGGTTAACTGCGATGCAGGATAACCAGTACAGGAGTCTGAGGGCTCTAGAGATGATGAAGCGAGGGAGCATTGCAACGAGTTCTGTTTGATTCAATTAACTCTCTCAGGGATGGTGTTGTGATGGTGATGACCTCTAAAGGTCATCAAAGGGGGGAACTGAGAGAGCGCAATTTAAGTAAAATGTAGAAGTGCACCATATTTACAAGCACGTTGCACAAGTCTGGTTAAAGAAACATATAAGAGTGTCAAATTATAGAGTGCATACATATAAGAGTGTTTAATTAATACAGAATGCATATATCAGTGTGAAAAGCTAATGTAGTAATGTTTAGAGATGTTAGAATGATACTAGATTCCATATTATGTGGCTGTTGCAGAGAATGTAATGCTGCCAAACGTAGAAATGTGTAGGCCTCATGACAGTTCATTGAGAAAGAAAACGTGCCTTTACATTTTTCACATAAGATGGATTACTGTTGTTATAATTAAAGTATTATTGATCATTGAACTGAAATTATACGTTTATAGAAGTGTTTCCTATAACCAGAGTGTAATAAGTTAGAATACTGTTTAGGTTGAGAAATAAAGGTTCATAGAGTGCACAGGCCTGGTTCATGTAATCCTAGTAGGCCTGAAGAGATAAGGTTGTTTCTTTTGAACTGCATGTGCTCGTTAGAATCAGGTCGTGTTAAGCATAAATTGTGGACCATGCTCGAAGGTTTACGACTTGTGAGATAAGTTGGAGGCCGGAATTTGGGGCCCACTTCATGGGTGTTTGTTTGCAGGTGCGAGGGGGTTCCAATCAAGAGAGTGATGAATAGAGCTCTGTTCTGGGAGACAGGCGCAGGCATGGAGGAGGCTTCAGGAATTTCCTGGGGGGTATCGTCCTGCCGGAGAAGAGCCTGAGAAGCAAGGTCAACGCTAACAAGGAGCCCAGAGGAGATTCAGCATGGAAAAAGCCTGAACCGACACCACGTGAGGGGTTACGTGAGGGGCGTCTCTGAGGGGCGTTTCTACTGTAATTGTGATTTTGTATTAGGGACAGCACCCCTGGGTGGAGGTAGAGCAGATGGCCTGAGGAACCTTAGAGAGCGGATGGGTAGGCAGATAGGGCATAACTGCAATGCACAGATTTACAACAAAGACTAAGGAAAAGTGAGTGATCTTCTTTGGAAGTCACCACGGCTGACACCTTTTTAGGTTAAGATTCTGCTAAGTAGGGATGTCACTTAGTCTAGTGTAGGGACAGTCTAACCTGGATTTTTTTCTTCCTCTGTAAATGACGGTCAAGATACAACTTGTGTCAATTCTTGCAAACTTGCTGATCTTTGAATTAGTTTTGGTGATATTCTTCTGTCGCCTAAGAGCATTTAGAGAATTCATGTTCATATTGATGCCATTATACCTTTTGAACCTTATATTGAGATGTTTGTATCTCCAGTTATCTTTGGCTATATAATAAAACTTTAAAACTTATTCGTAGTAAGTGGTTCTTCAGAGTTGTGTAAAGTCTTGAATTGATTAACCTAGTAGTGGATTGCTTTTTACTCTATGACAGGTAACAAAGGTTCAGTCGACCTGAGTCGGGATCTAGATCTATAGTGGTCTGATAAGAGATCAAAAATCCCGCCGTAACAGAGGTCTGGTCTCACGGGGCCCTGTTTTCCGGAGGTATGTAGGACAGCAATAATATCATGTCTTTTGGGCCTGGTTGAAACACAATATTTTCAGTGGTGCTTGTGCTAACAGCGTCGCTCATATCAAACTCTTTCTGCCGCGCATTAATTATGTCGTCTGAGATTCCTGTATTTTACTGAATATCCACGTGTTCACTTCTCGCGTATCCATGAGTCGTCATGTCTTTGTGGAGCTTGAGCTTCTGAAGGGGCAGAGGTCTTAGGTATATTCATTCATGCGATGGTGTTGATTGTATTAGACAAGGTTTCAGATTGCTATGTGTGGCACTTTCACTTTCAGAATTTCATTGTGATTATGAGTGACATCATAGCTGCCAAAGTTACAGATTGCTATGTGTGACATTTTTATAATGTCAGTGTAATTATGAGTGACTTTCCAACTACTATGAGTGACACTTTCTCCCGAACAAAATCAAGCCATCTAAACGAGGGAAACATTAATATTAGGAAATTACACCCATTATAGCAACAAGAAACTCTAAGAAGATGATAAAATAGCCAGAAAGCACCAGAAATGGAATGGCACACACATAGCTAGTGATCAAAATTCGGCCGCAAAGTGTAATTTTTATCAAAAAAGACACATTGAGCCATTTAATAAAAATCAATTTGCTGATTACAGTAAGGCGCCACCAGCTATTATTAACCTGTGGCTGAGAGTAAGTTGCGTGGCTATTTTAAGCACGTAACATTACAGTACAATGAGGCATGATTGGGAGGGGGGTTAGGACAAGCCTCAGGAGAAGAGGCTGACTGAGCTACACATAGCTCATTTTAGTAGCCAACAAAAATTATGTTTGTTGTAGTAGAAGAGATTCCTTCGATTATTTTTGGGACTTAATTTCCATGCAGTAACAGTGGCCTTATGTTAGTGGATTCTGTGCAATATGTTACATTATATATATTTGTTTTTAGTTCATTGGCACTAGCGGTCCCGTTGCTTCCAGTGTACGAACAGTCACCTTGCTTTTTCCGTAAGTTGTTGGACTCTCAACTTGGCATCCTTGTTACAAGACATGATGCAACCCTGATTGTTTATTGGGTACCGGTAACACTATAGGCACTGCCAAGTCTGTCTGTAAATTCTTGGTTGCAAGCAGTTCTCTCACATTTACTTTGAGTTGATGAACTGTACATTCTTTTTTTATTATGTAAATTTGAGTTCCAAGCTGACTCTAAGTATGCTTCTCAAGTGGTAGAAGACGTTGTCTAAATTTTGGTTCCTAGGCTTTGCTATCTCTACTATTTAAGAGCAGCTGTCTTGGCTTTGCTTTCAGTTGATGGGTTCTGCACTTGATGTATTTATTGTACATGAAATGTCATTCCATGATGAATTTATTATGGCTTGCTGCAAGTGATGTGTCTGATGATGTGCAGTGTCATTTCACGTTGGCGCTGAGTTAAAGGGCACCGCGGGAGAAGTCTCTTAGGGGAGCAGATGCCACCCCACACAGGAGAGTGTGGGAGAAGCTATGAAGTCAGTTTACTATCTGGAAGTTGGAACTGTCACTGTCATTGCACTACTTGAAAGTGCCTCATGGATATTTGCTCACCTGTTTTCCATCCCCTCTACTTTTTGTACATATTCACATTAGTTTGCTTCAGTGATGCCAAATAACGAAGATCAAAAGTCCTGCGAAGTCACTTTCTGTGATATCACTTCTTGCGACGCAATATGCAATTAGCGGGGACTCACATCTTTCCTTTCGCCTGGGGCCTCAAAAGGCCTAGGACTGACACTGTCCTCCATGATGCATCAGGCTATGAGAATGTGGAACAATGATGTGTGGAGGGAATGTAAAGTTTTTTGAGCCACATTTCCAAATGAAGAAAAATATCCTCCTTCTCTGTACCCAGATCATAAAGAAATAGTTATGTATGTGTTAGGTGTAGACATAGTTCAACTTCGGAATTGGAGATTTTACGGACTTTATATCTTGTTTTGTTTATCAAGATGTGGAAACGAAACAAAACAAGGGAAGGGGTTGGGTTGATACCACAAATGGTTCCCTTGAACGAAGTACCTAGGTTTGATTCCACCAAACCTCTATAACAAGTCCAAGTCTCATGGACTAAGTCATAATTACTGTCCTTTTCCAAAAATTACCCAGATATTAGAGAAAACCCTGAGGAGTGGTATGCTCAGACAGAGAAGATATCGAGGATTGGCGAGTTGACATTCGATAATATTGAACAAACGTTTTTGTGCATTTTAACCCCCGATATTTGCGAAAGTATAGATATGAGGACAGTACTGACCCTGAACTAAATTGGGAAGATGCACAGCACATGCAGAATACTGGAAATGCAAATGCAGGCAAATTACCTAAAATAATATCAGGCTTACCCTCATAATTATTGCTAATGATACAACAAATATTGCCCTAAAAAAGTAGAATTGGTAGAAATTGAATAGTTGCAAGCAGAAAAAAAGACGAGAATGTCTCCACTTCCTTTCCTAGATCAGAAAAGATTTTTTGCAGCTCATAGAAGCATGAACGCATCAGATGTAGGAGCTCAGCAGGCATTATCAAGCTGCCTTGTAAATGGTTTACAGGGTTAGATCAAGAAGTGCATCCATATATAGGAGTCCTCCCGGGGCCCCTTACTGAAGTTCTGAATATTGCACAATATTATGAAGACACGAAATGCCAGAAAGAGCTATCTAAAAATTTAAAAAAATGAAAGAATTGAACAGTAAGGTGTTATTACAGCAACTGCAAAGGGGAAGAGGTGGACACACCCCATATCGTGGTTACAGGGGCGAGGATATTCAGCACCATCTGAAAGGCCGCAAGGTAGCCCCATCGATATTGGATGTCACCACTGCAAGTATCCTGACCATTGGGCATGGGAGTGCCCAAATTAATAAGGTGGTCAGAGTCGTAGGTCAGTATATAGGGGACAACCACAAAGGGGAGCAGAAAATGGCAAAGATAGACGCTTCCAATCATACCAGAATTATCAAAACACAGATTACTCAGATGATATCTTTGAAGACATGGGTAATTATTTTAAGAAACAGATGGTCGTAAGCTGCGATGGGACAAGCTACTCAGAATCGAAGCCCAGCTACTCGATTTGGAGCACGCTATTGGAGATATAGCGGGACAGGTTGTGCGTAGACAATTGCTGGCTAGCGGGACAGGTTGTGCGTAGACAATTGCTGGCAGTGCAGCAGACATATGCCAGCGAGCTCCTCAATGGAGCCCGCCTTTAATGGCTTGCCACCCGCAGTTGGATTTATCAGTGGGGTGACAAATCTAGCATGCTGCTTCATCACCTATGTCAAAACACACAAGATGATGGACGGAATGTTGCACAATGGCAAACCATTCACCCCCCAGTCACAGATCTGGGTTTAATCCATCATTATTTTGCTCACCAAGCCACCCCAGTTCAGACATGGCCATATGCAAATCAGTCTTGACCCTGTGCCTCATGGGAACAGTCCAGCCCGAACTGCCAAGTAATGTCTTCCCTGGACCGGAATCAAGCATCCTAGGACCGGTTTCTGGGTCTTAGCCGTCTTCAGCCAGGATAGCTTGACTCCAGTGACCTAGTGAGCAAGGGACCCACATCTGGGCATACCCTTCCCACATAGGGTGAACAGCAGAACACACAAGATGATGGACGGAATGTTGCACAATGGCAAAACATTCACCCCCAGTCACAGATCTGGGTTTAATTAATCGGTATTTCGCTCACCAAGCAACCCCAGTTCAGACATGGCCATATGCAAATCAGTCTTGACCCTGTGTCCCATGGGAACAGTCCAGCCCGAACTGCCAAGCCATGTCTTCCCTGGACCGGAATCAAGCATCCTAGGACCGGTTTCTGGCTATCAGCTGTCTTCAGCCAGGATAGCTTGCCTCCAGTGGCCTAGTGAGCAAGGGACCCACGTCTGGGCATACCCTTCCCACATAGGGTGAACAGCAAAACACACAAGATGATGGACGGAATGTTGCAGAATGGCAAAACATTCACCCCCAGTCACATATCTGGGTTTAATCCATCTTTATTTTGCTCACCAAGCCACCCCAGTTCAGACATGGCCATATGCAAATCAGTCTTGACCCTGTGGCTCATGGGAACAGTCCAGCCCGAACTGCCAAGCCATGTCTTCCCTGGACCGGAATCAAGCATCCTAGGACCGGTTTCTGGCTATCAGCCGTCTTCAGCCAGGATAGCTTGACTCCAGTGGCCTAGGGAGCAAGGGACCCACGTCTGGGCATACCCTTCCCACATAGGGTGAACAGCAAAACACACAAGATGATGGACGGAATGTTGCACAATGGCAAAACATTCACCCCCAGTCACAGATCTGGGTTTAATCCATTGTTATTTTGCTCACCAAGCTACCTCAGTTCAGACATGGCCATATGCAAATCAGTCTTGACCCTGTGCCTCATGGGAACAGTCCAGCCAGAACTGCCAAGCCATGTCTTCCCTGGACCGGAATCAAGCATCCTAGGACCGGCTATGGTGCAGACATTTATCGATGACTTCCCTCCCCGCACTCTGTTCGATGCAGCACAGGACGTTCTGGATGCTCCCCTGTCGGTGGCTGAACTCTTACCCGCATTATTGGCAATGCGAGTGGGAAAAGCACTAGGCCCAAATGGGTACCCTTGTGAGTTCTTTCACAAATATTACGCTGATCTTTTGAAACCCTACTTGGCGGCCCTGGAGGCTTTCTAGGAGTGCGAAATCCTTCCGCCTGATTCGCGACATGCTGGGATTGTGTTTTTGAAGCTGGGCCATCCAGCGTAACACTTCTCTTTACTTAACGTGGAGGCTAAGCTTCTAGCTAAAGTGATTGCAAATACCTAGTCCTGTACATACCAGAACTGATTCAGCCCGAGCAGGCAGAATTTATGCCACACCGCGCTACGCAGAATAACATTAGACGTGCCCATAATGCTATTGCTACTGTCAGTAAGCTTAATACTCCTGCCGCGCTCCTGTTGGTAGATATGAACAAGGCTTTTGATTTCCTTAGCTGGACATTTCTCTTTGCCCTGATAGACGGCCCCCGGCTGCTATGCTTTATTGGATTGCTTTACAAGGACATAACTGCCTCAGTCCGAGTGGCTGACTCGGTCTCCAGAGGCTTCTCCGTTGGGCGGGGAACGCGCCAGGGCTGTCCGCTCTCTCCTTATCTCTTTGCTCTAGCTATGAAGTCATCGGAGACGTGGCCATCCGAGAGTGCGGTCGTGATGGATGGTAGGAATCTACTGAGGAGGTATCCTGCATGAGGAGACCCTTTGTCTTTGCAGACCGACGTGTTTCTCCGGTTTTCCCGATCTGACCCTCCAGGTGATGGCCGGTCCCGACTGAGATCGTCTTTGGCTTGAGTATTTCAAAATGACAGTTAGGTCACACAGAGCTTGGCAGGTGGAGGTTGGAGACTTTGGTTTGGTAAGATCATTGTAGCGACACTTTTGTTTTGGAATAGCTTGGCCAAGATGTTTGTTTGTTTGTTTGCTGCAGCAAATAAAGGCAGGCAATGGGGAGATTTTTCTGTACTTTTGGATAATTCTCAGGATAAATACGCTTTGAATATAATATTATATCGCACTGTAACATTTTTGGCATGCCTGCTCCTAGCGCACTTCGTAGAGGTACACAGTCAAAATATCGAGTTGGAAATATCGACCTACCATAATATCGAGTCTGAAATATCGAAGGAGCATAATATCGAAGTCAAGAATATCGTAGGACAGAATATCGACCCAAGGTAAGTAATATCGAAATTCTTAATATCGATGTAAGTAATATCGAAGTTAGTAATATCGATAGCATATATATCGATGTTACTAATTTCGATGACACTAATATTGATATTTGTATTATTTTATAGTTTTTTATTATGTATGTGTTATATGTTTAATTTAATTATTTAAAATAATTACTATTACTATTATATGTGTATTAATTTTATATAATAATAAATTAATTTATGAGAAAATTATATGTTTTAGTACTGGAGCGGGTTGTGGGTTTATAGGGGAATAGGGTGGGAAGTAATTTAATTATGGTAAATTGATTATTAATTAGTAGTATTTATTAATAAATTATAATTAATGGGTAATTATTAGAAAATAATAGGAAAATAATGTTATTTAATTTATTAATTAATATATATGTTCTGTAGCGGGTTGTGGGTTTATAGGGGAATAGGGTGGGAAGTAATTTAAATATGGTAAGTTGATTAATAATTAGTAGGATTAATTATAATTAATTGCTAATTATTAATAATTAATTGGAAAATAAAATAAATTAATTGATTAATTGATATATATTTTCTGTAGCGGGATGTGGGTTTATAGGGGAATAGGGTGGGGAGTAATTTAATTAAGGTTAATTATTTAATAATTAGTAGCAATTATGAAATAAATTTAATTAATTGGTAATTAATTTTAATTAATACTTAATTATTGTTAATGATTTGCTAATTATTTTTCATTAATTCATTATTGGATAAATGTGTTATATTATGGGTAGTGGTTTTATAGGGAAATATGGTGGGAAGTAAAGTAAATTAATTAATAATGTATTAAAACTAATTGTATTGTTAATAATATAATTGTTAATTAATTATTAATTGGTAATTAAATATTATTAAATGGTATTAATTTACTTTAATTTTATGTAAAATATATTTTGCTAATTATGTGTTTTATAATTAAGTATAGGTATTGTATATGGTTTATATTTATGTAATAGTTTATTTATTTATAATTATAAAAGTCGTTTATTTATAAGTATGTTATTTTAACCCTTATACTATCCAACGCCTTCCCTACTGTTGCACTCTCTAGAGAGGGAATAGTAATTTTTGCCCCTACGCTATCCAACGCTTTCCCTACTGTTGCACTCTCTGGAGTGGGAATAGTAATTTTAACCCCTACGCTATCCAACGCTTTCCCTATTGTTGCACTCTCTGGAGTGGGAATAGTAATTTTTACTCCTACGCTATCCAACGCTTTCCCTACTGTTGCACTCTCTGGAGTGGGAATAGTAATTTCTACCCCTACGCTATCCAACGCTTTCCCTACTGTTGCACTCTCTGGAGTGGGAATAGTAATTTGTACCCCTACGCAATCCAACGCTTTCCCTACTGTTGTACTCTCTGGAGTGGGAATAGTAATTTTTACCCCTACGCTATCCAACGCTTTCCCTACTGTTGCACTCTCTGGAGTGGGAATAGTAATTTTTACCCCTACGCTATCCAACGCTTTCCCTATTGTTGCACTCTCTGGAGTTGGAATAGTAATTTTTACCCTCCCGCTATCCAACGCTTTCCCTACTGTTGCATTCTCTGGAATGGGAATAGTAATTTTTACTCCTACGCTATCCAACGCTTTCCCTACTGTTGCACTCTCTGGAGTGGGAATAGTAATTTTTACCCCTACGCTATCCAACGCTTTCCCTACTGTTGCACTCTCTGGAGTGGGAATAGTCATTTTTACTCCTACGCTATCCAACGCTTTCCCTACTGTTGCACTCTCTGGAGTGGGAATAGTAATTTTACCCCTACGCTATCAAACGCTTTCCCTACTGTTGCACTCTCTGGAGTTGGAATAGTAATTTTTACCCTTACGCTATCCAACGTTTTATATAATTAATTGTAAAAAAATTAAATGTTTATTTTATTTTTTATATTACTTACATTTTATTTATGTTATTGTTTTATGTTTGTAAATGTTAATTAGTAAATTAGAATATATTTTATTAATTTATAAATTAGTAAAATAATTATTAATACTTATTGTTCTGTACATATATATTATATATTTAGTGTATATATTTAATTAATACATTTTTAATATATATGTATTAATTATTAATTTTAAACATTATTAGATACTTTTAAATATGTATATTTTATTTATTAGTGTTATACTTAATTTTACATTTATATATTAAAAGAAAAAAAATCGATATTTTTAACATCGATATTTTTTACATCTATATTATTTTTTCGATATTTTTGTACTTACCATGTTGTAGATAGGATGTCGATATTTTTGCCCTCGATATTGTTGACTCGATATTCTTGTAGGTCGATATTTATGAGGTCGAAATTCTGTCAGTGATCCTTCGTAGAATGTGTTGCTGTCTTGTTGGTACCAATATGTATTTAGAAATTACTTAGATGGCTCCCCTAGAGGGAACACCTAAGAGGTTTATGTACATTAAATACGGTTTTCTTCCATAATGTATAGTACATTGTGGTACAAATACACCAAAAAAGATCCTGATCTACGATGGCCCGTGAATGGGTCGTTTGACCTTAAAAAGATTCAGTATGTCGAGCAGTGTTTGGTAAAGAAGAAAAGCCATCAGGCTATAGTTGATTGTGTACAAATGTGGGTGAAATTGGTGAAAGAGAGAGTGAGGAGAGAAAGAAGCTTCAGCAGAAAACGAAACAGCGCAAGACAATGTTCCAGAAGGCCTTGGAATTAAAAAATAAAGAGATGAGGGAAATTAAAGAGAAGGAATAAAGGGAGCGTCATTTAAAAGTAACCTGCCAGTACCCTATTAGGCGCCTCCTTTATCCCATGCCTAATAAACCACAAGATGATTCTATTTTGTTAGATAGGCTCCTGCCCCCTTATAAATTCCCTAGCGCTCCTGAGACTGAAGTTTCCGATGACAAGCCATTGTCTGCAGTAGAGAAAGATAAGGATAAATTAGACAGGCATGCAACTCGCTCTACTTTGACCACTGATCGTAAGGCCACTCTTATATCCGCTGCCAGTAAAGCAGCTCATGGGCATGACTCTGTTCCAGAGATTCTTGCAATGATTTAGCAATGGACAGATCTAGAGCAGGTATATTTTTCAGAAAAATTTACTTGCGAGATAGTAGCTAGATATAGAATATATTCTGATACTCTAGAACCTGCTGATATAAATGCTGATTATAAAAAAGTTATATGATGGCACCTTTCCTCCTTCACAAGTGTCCGATCTATTTAGGCGAGTGGTTACGTTGCACGCTGAGGTATTTCGATTGTGAGAAGAGAAAAAGGCAGCTGAGAAAGCAGCAGCTGATTAAACAGTTCAGATCCTAGTATACCAAGAAGGAGCTCTAGCGAGAGAAACAGATACTAGTAATCCTGTAGTCACTATAAAACCCATGCACGAAGCTGTGCCTTTGTATGCTCCTCCAAAGGGCGCAAGAACGGGTGACGATAAAACTTCAGTTGATACAAAGTGATATTTTATTCATAATTGGGTCTATACCCCTGGGAGTAGAACAGACGTTATGTCTCTTAAAGCTGCATTGCCTGATCCACGCAAAAATCCAAATTTATGAAGAGGTAGAAGGAGCTATTAGTTCTTGTACTATGACATTGCCTCATATTGATATGTTCTTTGGACTTATTTTGCCCCATGAGACGTGGAGATCTATTCGGAAGGTAGATGATAATGTAGCCTATGGTGATCCTTGGGTGAATTTAGAGGGAATGGATATGGCTAGAGAGCCTGTGCAGAAACCACAACAGGTGATATTAGATCTTCCCAAAGCAATTGTAACTAAGTTGAAAACTCTTATACCCCTCAAGAAAATAGATTGGACTACATTAGCGTCTTGTAAGCAGAAAATGGGTTAATAGTTTTTTTATTTCTTTATACGATTCGAAGAGACATTCCATTACTGTAGTGGGCAATCATTGGCAGATGACATGGGTAAGCATCTGTTCGTTGACAAATTTGTAGTGAACATGTTGCCATAAATAGCTAGTCGCCTAAAGGCTAGTGAGAGTTCATGGACTACGTCTTCCCCAGTCTCCCTTTTGACTATGGCCAAGGGATGCTCTACGCAGCGTGGGCAGCGAAAACTTACTTGGGTGCTTTATTGCTGCTCTCTTGTTGCTTGCCTGGCCGTGGAACCTTGGAGGCACTTTGGTGCACTGCTGAGACGCGAGAACGTGTAGCGCTGGTTTCCCCAGCTGCCGCTGCATTTTCTGACCTAGTGCGTGGCCGCCGAGGGGGGAGACTACATCCCCCAAGGGTCCTTGCGGCTGGACGCCGTCCACACGCCCATTTCACGCCAGGAGTTGCCTAAAAGAACGTCGGAGCTCCCGCATCGCTGGACGCCTGCGGGCGGGATGTACGACGTTACAACGCGTACTTTTACAACGTGTGCCGTTACTACGCAACTTTTACAACGCAAGTCGTTACAACGACTTGCATTGGGGGGTGCTGGATAGTAAATATTTTAATTTACTATTCCAACTCCAGTCCCCGTGGATAGTAGGGAAGGAGTTGGATAGTAAATTAAATTATTTACTATCCTGGAGCGTCCCCCAACGCAAGTCGTTGTAACGACTTGCGTTGTAAAAGTTGCGTGGTAACAGTACCGCGTTGTAAAACCTTAGTTGTAAAGGTTGCTCCCGGTGCGGGCGATGCCAGGCTAAGCCCGGGCAAAAGGCGGGCCGTTTGTGGCCATCAGAGGCTGGGCTGGGCCACTCCCTAACGTTCCCTGCAACCTGCCCTTTGAAACCAGAATTACCTGGAAGGTACTGCGCTTGTATGTCCTTCTTTTTGACTTCTGCGAACTGCAAAGGCATATTTTGCCCTGGATATTCTATATACCGTGAATGAGTACTTGTTTGTAACCCCCCTCAAAGTTGAAGCCACTTTATTGAACAAATCATAATATGGCAAGGAGGCGGGTAAACAAACCCCTGTTGGACAAAACGTGTACCTCCATAGATACTTATTTGGTAAAAGAAGTTAGTGCTCTATCTGAAGAAATTAACCGTACCGAGAGACGATTGTCTATGGGTTCTAGCACTGTACCTAGTGACATATCTAGAGAAGATTTTATTTTGGGCAATGAAGAAGGAACTATTATTTCTGGGTCCACCCTAATCACGGAATATGCAATTGATCATGTTGCTGACATAAATGATACTATTGATGACCCCTCACGTATCTCAAATTCACCCACATTATTTATGCAGGTTACCCCGCCTAATATGGCTCCTAGCCCACCACCAAAAGTTATTGGCAATAAAAAGAAAATAACTGGTAAAGAAAATGTCAAGGCTAAGAAAGATAAGAGATATCCTACTAGGGGTGGCACAGCAAAGACAAATACTGAAAAAGCTGCAAATGTCACATTGAATACTTTATCTCTGGAAGACATTGTTGATAAACTAGTTGTATTGCTTAAGCCACTTCACAAAAGGATAGATAATATTGCCAAAGAGGTGCATAAACTAAGTGGCAGCCTTGAGAAAATCTATGCCAATATCGAGAAGGGTAAATCAGAGGTAGATAATAACAGAAGGGGTTCCAACCAGAATGATGACAATGGTGGTAAATCACATACAACTTTTTAAATAACCAACACATTGTAAGTGTACCAAATGGAAATTCAAATCATATTCACAAGGAAGTGTCTATAGAGAGTTCTGTACAGAATAAAGTTAAGTCTGTTTCCACCGCCAATTGTGATAAGATCCAAAGGGAGAAACCAAATGAAGAGGTTATGAATTTGCCTGACTTAGATACACCTGGAACTGGCAACACTAACCCTGAAAGCAAAGGGTCCCTATCTATCGATCTGCCACCCGAATGTGTAGCTTATGTGGCTGTCCTAGTCAATGTACCTAAATTGGGGATAGAACAGTGAGAAAATCATGCCGCACTCAAGAATAAAACCTTGCATTGGTTGTCGAATAATTGCGGCTTTCCGGCAACAGGGGCAAACCAGATACTACTTACACAACGGGTAGGATGGATCAGACCAATTAAGAAAAAATTTGAGGGTGATTGCATTATCATCAATTTTAAATCCCCGGTCTGGGCAAGGAATGCTTTGGCAAATGCTCCCTTACCATCCCAATGGGAGTATAACATGACTCTCTTGCCGGTAGGATATTTTTATAGACACCTAATGATGAATACCAACCTGGGCACATTAAATAATAACTATAATACAGCTAAACATGCACCAATACTAGTACCTCCACCTTGTCCAAGTATCCCTTTATTTAACAGGTACCAGATATTGGGTTCAATGGAAGACCAAGACTGACTTATCTTAGAAAAGGGAATAGCACAAAGGCTTATTCCAATAGGGGATCAGGCTGTAGATGCCCAAAAAGGAGAAAAAGAGGTTAATTTGTCAACTGTTTTACATACTAAACACCAAGACTACAGCAAACCAAGTCCAAATTGGCCAGAACTTCAGCTAAACAACAGAATTCAGGGGGGACGATAGATAGTCAGATTTTGCCCAGTGATGCAACTCAGGTGCCTATAACCATTGAGAGCCAAATTGTCTTGCAACCATCAGGTATGCCTACATTAGTTAATGTAAATGAAGGTTACACAATTATGACATGGAACATAGCAGGCCTTAATAGAAAACTAAATACACCATTTTGGAAAGACCTTATTACATCAAATGTTGATATAATATGCCTGCAAGAGACCTGGTATAAAGATCCAATCTATGTAGAAGATTATACATCGAATTGGATTAAAGCCACTGACTATGTGTTGGGTTGGGCTAAAGGAGGACTCTTGATACTTGTTTCCAATAAACTGACAGAAGGCAAAATAGTAAGTTGCATGACAATAGATTCTCACTGTCAGCTAATGAGGCTTCGGTTCTGTAAGGGTAAAGATCTGCTTCTAATTAATTATTATAATAACATCCTTAATAATGATAGGGGCTGTGTAATTCTTAATTCAGAAAAAGAAATTCATAGGGCTCTGGAAGCGCCGAATAGTCAAGCCATTATCCTTTGGGTTGGCGATTTTAACATCCAGCCGTGCCCATTGGCCCATACAAAGATTTGCGGCTTAACTAAGGGCCACACCAGAGAAGACACTGTTGGTTTTATGCATTTTGCTCATGATGAATATGGCACAGTATTAAATTCTGTAATAGCCAAATATGACCGTGAACTTTTGAGTTGTACTATGAACAGGGACAAGACCATATGCCCAACTCTTACTGGTAGGGGTGCTGCTACAACTATTGACCATGTCTTAATATTGTGTAACCGTGACTACGCTAATCTTTGGATCACAGAACAGGTTGTCAGTGATCACAATAGTATCTCGTTGTCATTGTTATGTTGGGGGAATAGACAACCAACTAGCCCCAAATGTATCACCAATATTATTCCAACAAGAACAAATGGCATGAGGTTAAAATGGGCAGGCGTTGATCCACAAAACATTCATAAGGACGTGGTTACTAAATGCAGCCAAAAAATAGACCAGTGTCTTAACGAAGAGGCTAACTCAGTGGCACTGATTTCTAATTTTTTTAGGATTAACGAAATCATAGAAGGTCTTTTTACTAAGAATTTTAAGACAAAAAAACATATACCAACAGGGTGGTTTGACAGGAGCTGTATCCAGGCCCTACATAATTTGAAGCTAGCACTAGCAACTAAGCCACATAACAGAGCGTATATTCAGGAACTACGTTCTAATTACAAACATATTATTGAGGCACGGAAAAAAGAATTACAAGGTGAAGCATGGGAGAAACTTAGCTTAGCAGCAGCAACCAATAAAGGCAAACTGTTTTGGGAGACAGTTAATAGTCCCTTTTTATAAGATGATTGTCGACCAGAACGTATGTAAATAGTAATGCTTGGACCGAACATTATTTTTAATCCAGATAGAACTGATATTTCCTCACCTAATGTTTCCACTTGGCCCATACTACAGCTACTGATAAACATTGAAGAAGTTTATGAAGGGTTAGCGGACAGTAAAGGGGGTAAGGCCCCAGTGCCCGATGGGGTACCCATTGATTTATTTAAGAGTGAAATGGATTTATGGGCCCCGGATTTATTAGGATTTTTAATGCTGCCGCAGAAGGCCAGTTCCCGCCATCTTGGGGCCAGTCATTAACCATTCCCCTTTTTAAAAAAGGCGCTAAATCAGAGGCCTGTAACTACCGACCAATATAGTTGCTGGACTCGTCTATTGAAGTTATGAGTAGTGTTATGTTGAAAAGGCTAGAGATATGGGCCCTAGATAACAAAATCCTTTCACCAGCTCAATATGGGTTTAGGAAGGGTTTAGGCACCTTGGAACAGTGTGTTAACCTGGATCTTCTTATTAGCAAATATACACTGGCCAAAGGGGGTAATCTGTTTTTATGCTTCGCGGACCTTAGTAGCGCCTTCGATCTTGTGGACCACTCCATATTGTGGCAAATTGTACTGGATACTGGTGCGCCGAAAGAAATCGTTTTCTTTCTGGCAAGAGTATATGAGAGACTATCCAGTAAAGTGCGCTACGGCCCGGCAGGCGAATGTACCCCCTTGTTTAATGTTAAAAGGGGCATCCGGCAGGGTTGCGTCCTTGCCCCTCTGTTGTTTTCATTATTCATTAACCAAGTAGATGCGACACTAAAACAGATACCCGCGGATGCCCCCGTGATTAACGGCCAGCCTGTTCCAATTTTATTATATGCCGATGACGCAGTTTTAATATCACAAACCCCAATTGGCCTCCAGCGTCTTATTAACAATTTCTTACTATTTATTAATGGCAGAAAACTTTTAATAAATAAATCTAAGACATTTGTCATGATTTGTGGTAAAACAACACCCAAATTATGTAAGGCTTTTTTTCTGGAAAACACAAAAATGCAATTGGTTAAATACTTTTGTTACCTTGGTGTTACATTTGCAGGAAATGGAAAATGGTCATGCAAATTTGAGAATATTCGCCATAAAATGAGCAGGAACACCAATAGTATTTTCAGATTTTCTGCAAAAGTAGGAGTAAGAAGAATTGGTAACAATATATAAGGCCAGATGTGTATCTTCTGCACTTTATGGTGAAGGAATTTGGGGCCACCACTTTGAAAAGTCACTACAACAAGATGAAAATAGTTTTCTTAAACGCTTGTTGAGTGTCTATTTTCACAATCTACAAATATTCCTAAAATATTGCCTGTATGACTTTAAACGCATTCTTTCAACTGTTTACAGGAGATGCACCAGTGCTGGATCCAGGATACACCACTGAGTAAGAAAAAGTAACAATAACACTACTTACCCGCTAAGAAAATTTCCTTCGATAGTGTAACATTGACTGGTTTCACTTGGAAATTCTTTTAAGTGTGGAGTTTGGGAACTTTAAAATATTCACCTAAAATCAGCCAAACAACGAATTCCGATTTACTCACCTATTATCAGGAGAGACCTCAGTGCTGCATCTTTGAGCCCAGTACTTATCCTGAAAAATTAATTCTAACCATACTTACCGGTAACTTGAATTTCCTTCCATAGGCTAACATTGACTGGTTTCACTTGGAAATTCTTCTAAGTGTGGAGTTTTGGAACTTTTAAATATTCACCTAAAATTACCCAAACAACGAATTCCCATTTACTCACCTGTACTCACCACGTTGTGCATGTCAAAGGAAAACATGCTTTTTAACTTTTGCTTAAAGCAGCACCCGCTGCAATGGTAAGTATACAGGATGTGACCCCCAGGGTGGCGGTCACATCCTAATTCCAACGGAGGGACCGCCGCTGCCCCTGCGGACGGTCCCTCCACTTCGGGGGTGGCGGACCGACGCAGGTCCGTCTGCCATCGTAATCGACCCCTAAATCGGAGAAATTTCAATGGTTTTGTACGAGTGAAATGTCCGGCTAACTATAACACCCCTAAAACCTATGGTTTTTTTCAGTGAATTTCTAAGGTTTTTTTAAATGCTAATTTCTACCTATATCAGACCTGAACCTATGGTTTTTTTCAGTGAATATATATGCATAGTTTATATAGTGCGAACTTGCCCCGAAGATATCAGGTATAAGAGAGCTTTACATGAGCACCAGTTTAGTTACAGATAGAAACGATAATTTTTTTGTTAGGCACGAGGAGATTAAGTGATTTCCCCACAATCACAGGATGTTGAGCGTCGTTGCCAAGACTCAAACACGGTTTCCCAGCTTCGAGGTAGACCACTCTAGCCATAAGGCTACATCCTCTCCTCAAATTGAATTTACTCGCACTGTACTGGTCGGTGGGCTGTGAGGGCAGCATCTCAAGCAACCGCTTATATAATCAATAACTTAGTAGAAGCGTCATCCTTCCTTGTTTCCGCTATATCTCGTTTGACACTTTCCATCCAGAACAGTTATTAGCCCAGAGCCTTTTCCTAAATGCTCGTAGATCGTTGTGTCGGCCGCCCGATGACAAGCGGTTGCTTGAGATGCTGGCCCCCCATCTTTACTCCTGAGAGGATTTCCTGATATAAAGATTAAAATCTGATCTATACAAACAAACTCCCCCTTTCTTTTGGTGCCAGGACTGGGTATCATGGGAAATTGGAAGATACTCCTTGTGATAGGATTACATGACCTTACTACACAGAGTTTAGCTGTATGAATACTGACCCTTTTATATAATGTCCCCTGGGAAGTGAAAGTCCTTTATCTGGAAAGGTCCTGAGGAAGGTGGTCCTAACATCTTTACTCTACCGAAACGCGCGTCGACCTAGTGCTGAGTACTTTGCCCCATATTGAGATTCTGTTGTTGGCAAAGGCTCTTTCCTGTTACAGAGGAACTTTACTGTGTACAGATATTGTATGAGTGTAGTTGTTGTGAGATTGGAAGAAGTGATATGAGTGAAGTATGATTTTTTGTATTTAATTGAATCCAGGGGTGTTATGTTTTATATGTTTATTGTATGATGTTGATGTTATATTTGGATCAGTATAATCATGATCTACAATGAGATGTATCTATAATTGAGCAAACTAAGAACTATTTATGAATATGTTTTACTGAATACTTGAAGAAATTACTCGAAAATAAGAAGAAAAATTAATTTTGATAAAAAAGAAAGAAAATGTTTTGATAAAATAAAAAATATAATAATAAATAATAATGAGATAATCTTTTCTGTCACTATTGTACTTTGAAAGTAAATAAAAAAGTATATGAACAATGTCAGATAAAAAAGTATGAAGGCCTATGAGGTAAAAACTTATATGGCAACTGGTGCTATGTAACGTACCCTGATACCCGATTCGGGTCAAGTTTGTATGTATGTATGTGTGTTCTTATATAGCGCTCGATGACCCGAAGGGTATATCGGCGCTTGCCTTGGGAACCCATCCTGGCTTTTCCCTGTGAGATAGCCCCTACAGGGCATCCCCAAGGTGAAAGCCAGGCATCCCGCTGCGGGGGGCCGTTGTGGAGATTAAGCAAGCTTAATGCCCAGAGTTGCAGAGTGAGAACCCATGATTAGAGCAGGCACCGAAGCGAGAATTATCAAGTCCGTGGACATTTGAGCTCAAGACCCTGCCGCGTCGGGAATTGAACCCTGGTCCCGGATCTGACCTCTGCTTCAGGGTCTGCCTGCTCTACACCGTGAGCCACACTTCTCCACTGTGCTATATACAACTCTCAAAAAATATATAAATAATGTGGAAGATGTAAAGCTTGTAAAACTAGCAAGAATGTATGGAAGTATATCAATATATTAGATGCCAAACATATGACTAGCAAAAGCCTTAGAAGTTTTTTTTTGTTTAACTTTATTTATCATTTTAGCACGTAAGTGCAGTACAGACAAATGGTCTCACTGTCAATGATGCATTTAAATAAATAAAGTAAAAGAATTAACCATATCAGCGTCATAATGCCAAGTACTAAAGAGAAAGTACAGTGGTTAATGAGTGTAAAGATAATCACAATGTCTAGAGTAGATCTTTTTTAATTGGGCGCAGTTTCCAGGTTAGGATGGGAGCCTACTACTCTGAGGACATGAGACTGGAGAAGGTAGTCCCTCAGGGCTCGGCCCTCAGCCCCTACTTGTTTAATCTATACATGGCTCCACTGGCGGAGATTGTTCAGGGCTTTGGCGTAGATGTAGTTTCCTACACTGACGATACCCAATTATTGATTTCTCTATCACAGGCACCGGGAATGGAAGCTTCCAATTTCAGAGCCTGCATGCGAGAGCTTGCCTCTTGGATGGATTTAAACTGCCTGAAATTGAATGGAAGCAAGACGGAGGTGCTTGTGGTGGGTGGGAACAACTCTAGCTGGACTTCAGAATGGTGGCCTCCGAGTTTGGGTCCGACACCCACCCCCTGTCTGGAGGCAAAAAATTTGGGGGTTTGGGTTGATCCTACTCTCTCTTATGAGGGTTACATTCGGCGAGTTGTGGGAAAAGGATTTGGCATCTTAACTAAACTTTGTTAGACTTTGAATCTCCTCCCATTGAGGGCTAGGAGGACGCTGGTACATGCTTTAATTACGTCGCGCCTGGATTATGGAAATGTACTCTACCTGGGGGCCACGACTAAGGGCCTTGGTAGACTACAGGTTCTAAAGAATGCCGCGGCAAGGCTGACTCTCATGCAGCCTAGGAAAGCGCCATCAAAAAAAGCACTGGACACGTTGCATTGGCTCCCCGTCAAGGAAAGAATACTGTTTAAAACGCTGGTTATATGCCATCGGATAATTTATGGCAAGGGCCCAGTATATTTAACAGATTTAGTCACCAAGTACGCTCCCAGTAGATGTCTCAGATCTAGCGGGATGGGTCAGCTGGCCATTCCAAAGATAAAGAAGGCTAAAATAGGTGGTCGTTCTTTCCGCTGTTTGGCTTCTCGCAATTGGAACAGACTCCTGTTTGCTTTGAGGCTGGAGTGTTCTGAAAGTAAGTTCCGTAAGCAATTGAAGACCTACCTGTTTGTGGCGTAGCCTAGAAGCTGGTGTTCTGTTACTGTTGCTCACCTAGCGCGGGGACACGCCGAGACGGCGTAACCATGCGCTTTACAAGTTGTATTATTATTATTATTATTGAGATAGCCTTCAACAAGATAGCCTTGTTGAAGGCTATCTCAATCAATCTCATATACAGCTCTCCTACAAAGAGAAGTAAACCCTGACAAATGTATACAATCAACGAAACACATCATGGAAATGAGCATGTACATAATTTTGAACCAGCAATTGTGATATCCAACCCCAACCGGGACAATGCCCTGCTCCCAGCTGTGAATTGGTGGTTTGGCGGATGGTCTCAGTGTAGGCCCAGATATCTTTGGGATGGGATGATCGGGGCAGCGTAGAGGAGTACATTTCGCTGTTGGTATGGCAGAATGCTAAGCTATGTATCCAATCTTGTAATGTGGGAACTGTTTTCAGGCTCTTGTGTAGTGTAATTTCCTTTTTGGCCAGCAAAAAATAAATGGCGGCAAATCTTTGAATTCTTTTGAGGAAGTTAACCACGTATCCCAATAATGCAATCTCTGGAGTGGGAATGAGGGTTAGTTCAGTCATGTCTCCTAAAATCTTGTGTATCGACTCTCAGTATGGCTGTAGTTTGGGACATGTCCACGTGAGGTAAGCAAAGTCTGCGTGGGGGGCAAGGCATTTACGATAGGTGTGGTGCCTGGAGGGATCAAGTCTGTGGGACCTGACAGGTGTGATGTATGCCAGACGCACGAATTTGAAATGGAGCAGTCTGTGGCGACTATTGAAGGAGACCTCCTTGGACACTGTGCAACATTTGACTCATTGGTTGTCCGTGATGGGGTGCCCTCCTCCTCCCTTGTGAATCTTGTCATCTGGCACTGGAATGATATTGGAGCATGCCTTGTACAGTTTGGATATTAGATGCAGCCCTCCCACTGATTTAGTGACTAAGGACAACGGGGCGATCAAATCCGGTTCAACAGGAAAGCTAGGCAGGGAGGCCTGCAGTACTGAACAAATTCGCCCTAGGATGAAGCGATCCATAAATGTGGCATTGCTGAAGTGCTCCTCGTCTGCCACAGTAAAGACGTGTCCGCCAGGGAACTGATCTCCCACTTTGGTATTTGCAAATTTGGCTAGGGTGCGTGGCCAAAAAATTTTCTCCCGTATTTGGGAGCCAGTGCACATTTGGGAGGGGGAGACACAATGTGTAAAGTGTGGGCATGCCGGTTGTCTGCTTCAGTTAGTCTCATGCCCAGCTGGTGGTGGGGACCATCTGTATATAGTTGGATCTCACGGAATACCCTTGGGCAGTTCGGCGGATAGCTTCTCAGGCAGTACGAAATCTGCTTCAGGACAGAGATAGGGGATTCTAGCGTCTGGATGGTACCAAGCAGAAGCGTAGCTACATTGGCCCACTAAGTAGTACAGTTTAAGGTCGGGGACCCCAAACCCCCCTCTTTCATACGGCAGGGTCCGTATTTGCCAGTGCACCAGGGGTTCTTTGCCTCCCCATACAAACCGAATTAGGTGTGATCGCAGTGTTAGAAAGAAACTGTTAGAGAGGGGGACAGGAATGTTATTGAAGAGATATCAATATTTGGGGAGTACCACAATCTTGACTATCGCTACTCTGCCAGCGATGAACAGTAGTAATCGTAGCCAGAGCTCCACCTGTGCCTCCAGAGCATTGATCACTTGGCTGTAATTCAGACGGATGATGTGGGCCGTGTCCAGGTGGATATGAATGCCCGGATACTTAACAGAGTCAGTGCACCATTCAAGGGGGATTCGCAGTCCCATAGCGTTGTGTTTGGTGTTAGAGGGAAAATAACGGACTTACGCCAGTTTATGCCTAAACCAGAATGCTGCCCGAAGCAAACTACTTCCCTTATGAGGGGCTCCAGGTTGAAGCCTGGCTTTCTAACATAAGGGATAGTTTCATCCACGTGAAGGGAGACTAACTGCGGTCCAGTATTAAATTGGAGGCCCCTGTGCAGGTGCTTCTCCTGGAAGTGCCGGATTAAGGGGTCCATTGCGAGAATAAATAATAGCGGAGACAGGGGACAGCCCTGCAGCGTACCGTGGGGTAACGAGAATGGCTGGGAAAGCGGGCCATTCAAATGAAGTCGTGCTGTAGGGTGGCTGTATAGCAATTCAGTGGTAGCAATAAATACCTTCGGCATGCCCATGCGGTGCATGATGGAAACAAAGAATGGCCATTCTAGAGTACCGAACGCCTTCTCAGTGTCTAACAAAATAGCTGCCGCTGGGGTCGCCAGGTTTATCCTGTGAAGAATTTAGAAGAGCGCCTGGAGCAATGGGGAACAAAGCCTGATTGGGCAGAAGAGATGATGAATTCCATCAGGAGAGATAGACACAGGGTGAGAATTTTGTTCAGAATTTTGTAGTCCAAGTTTAGTAAGGACAGGGGACGGTATAAACCACACAGAGATGGGTCTCTGCCAGGTTTAGGCATGAGTATAATGACTACCTCGTGGAAGGTAGGGGGTAAGACTTGCTTCTCGAGGGCTTCAAAATATACCTCAATGAGCTGAGGTGCCAGGAGGAGCTTTGTATGTCTTATAAAAATCCCCAGTGAAGCCGTCTAGGCCAGGGGCAGAGGACCCACGGAGAGCCATGATGGCATTGGTGACGTAATCCACCGAGAACGGCTCAGTCAAAAACTCCTGCATGAAAGCAATCTCAGACAAAGTATGTCGCCTGCGCAGTGGGGTCACGCCCCATTTTTGTCGCGTATAAGGAGGTGTAATAATCGAGGAGTTTGTCACGTATCGTTGAGGTGGTCGTGAGCATGTGGCCAGCGGAGGATGTCAGTTCAGTGATGTAGGTCTTGCGGTAGGGTGGGTGAAGCATCTGCACCAGTACTTTCTCTCACCATAACATTGTGCGATGTGATATTTCCCTAGAAACAGTATCTCACGGTCAGCAGTTTCTCAATATTCAGTGAGGAAGGAGAGCCTGCTCACGGCAGCTTCAGGTTTGAGACTGTTTATTGTGCTGCTGTCAATGTCCCTCACGTTCCAGTCGGGAAAGTGTAGTTTGCAAAGCTTTCAGTACCCTGGCTAGTTTGGCATGCATACTCCCCTGATGTATGCCTTAAACCCTTCCCATAGGACAGCCCATGAGTCTACAGAGCCTGTGTTGACGGCAAAGTATTTTTCTATGGCCTTGTGTATTTCTGAGTGAAGAGGTCATCATCAAGGGCGTGACTGGGAAAGCGACATTGTCGTTCATATCCCTTGGGTCTGGGAACACTCAGGAGGAGCTTAACTGGGGAGTGGTCCAAATATGTTCTCGGCAAAGTTGTGAGGGAGTGATACCAGCAAGATACACCAGGGAAAATAAGCCAGAGGTCTAACCTGTTCCAGTTGTTATGATATCCGGAGTAGTGTGTATATTCAGTAGTGGATGGATTGGGCTTGTGCCATATGTCTAAGAGCAGATTTAGGTCACCCCCCCACTAACAGTAATCCGGGGTCCAATTTCACGAGCTGAGAATGTAGGGAATGAAGGAATTCCGGGGAGTCCATGTTTTGGGCAATATACACATTCCAGGGTGATGCTATAACCTAATAATGAACCAGTGACAATCAGGTATCTACCCTCGCTGTCCCCTATGGAGGAGTGAAGACTAAAGGGCACAATAGCCGTGCCATGGGAATAACTGCTGAAGTTGGAGAAATATCTGCCCCAGCTGGAGGCAAAACCGTGCGAGGTTTGATTTGGCCAAGTGCGTTTCCTGTAAGAACGCAATGTTGCTGTTGTGATGTATCAAATAGTGAACAACATTACTTTTCTTATTGTTAAGGCCCCTGACATTCCAAGACAACAGGGACCAATCAGAGGGGCCATTGATAATACCTAACTGCGCCATCAAATGGTCGTGACATTCGCAATTAAGATAAACAATCGTTCAGTAACATTTAAGTGGACAGTGAGCAAATCAGTTACTGTGAAATGTTTGCATAAGAAAAACTGTCCCTCCCCCACCCTCCACCCAAACTCGCCTCAACAAAAGCAAGGCAAAACACGCATTTTACAACAAAGGATGATATACCATGCGATGACAACCTGGAATGAAAAAACTCTGAATTGGTGCATCAGTATCTCTAGAAACAAACCAAGGGTCTACACCATAATGGGTGGCAACACACCCACAGTCGCCAGCCCATTGAGGCATTTTGTATTGATAAGCAATTAATATCTCTATCTATCTAGAATAACAAACAAACAATAGTCAGCCAGTGCCAGAGCTCAAAAACATTTCCATGCTTGCGTTGGAGCCGCTACCTTGAGGGGATGATTGGGCCCGGTCTGTGAATGTGTGGTTGTTGTTATGTTTGTAGGTGCAGCAGAATTCCTGCATCTCAGTGGGGGAGTCGAAAACACGAGCACTGCCTTCAATGTCGACTCACATTCTGGCTGGGTAAAGCATGCCATACCTTAGTCCCAAATTCTTGAGTGTGGCCTTCATGCCATTGTACTTCCAGTGGGCCTCTTGCACCATGAGTGTAAAGTGCAGGTATTACACAGTTTAAAGCCCTGCCACGTGGTGTTACTGCGCTCCCTGGCAAGGCACAAAGTGGTGGCCCGGTCTCAAAAATTCAAGATGCAGGCGATTATAGGTCGTGGGGGGCAGCCAGGGTTGGGCCGGTGGTCAAGGGTGCGATGTGCACGCTCCACCACAAATCTGGGGGTAAAAGAGTCCCTA
The DNA here is from genome assembly GCF_964263255.1 of Lissotriton vulgaris. NCBI lineage: Eukaryota > Metazoa > Chordata > Amphibia > Caudata > Salamandridae > Lissotriton > Lissotriton vulgaris. The sequence continues at coordinate 1,902,757,701 of NC_141693.1, forward strand.
CCAAACATGTCTACAAGTAAAGTCTCAACAAAATGATCGAGACGGCCAGTAGCAGTGGTCTCCAGCCCCCCCAAAATGCAGATGTTGTTGCGCTTCGAGGTCTTCATTTTTGATCAACACTTCTTCGAGGTTGAGCTTCACACGCTCTAATCTTTTGAGGATCTGTGCAGTGCTGTCCTCGATGTCCGATATGCGTGCCTCTGCTACAGCCAGGTGCTTGTCATGTGCCTGAATTTTGGCCCCCATATTTTCAAGGCATTTGTGTAGAATGTTGAAGTGCCCATCCAGTGGGGTGGATTGCGTAGCTGGATCATCCACACGACCCGGACCCTGGGCATCCTCTGCCATATTGGAGCCATCGTCCTGATTGTTTCCAGCCACTTTCTCAAAGGGAAGGGTCCTTTGTTTAGGGTCTTTGCTGCCCATTCCCTATTATGACCACCCAAGGGGGCTGCTGGCAACCCAGGGCCCGACCCACAGGCGGGTAGGGAGCAGGCCAGGAGAACCGATCAGTGGTGTAGGAGGATGGCCAGGTCTCAGGCACACATGGATTTAAGCACGCTGCAAGCAGGGGGAGGCAGGGCCCCCTGTAGAGCCAACACCATGTTCGGAGCGCTCAGCGGTAAGAGAATTGTGGAGCCCCCTCCATTGGGCAGGTGCTGGATGTCGTTGTGCCCCACAGCGTGCAAATGGATGGGGCTGGCGAGGGTGTAGATGCAGGCAGTGGCGAGTTGGACAAGACCCTTGGTATGGCTGGCTGAGGCTCTGTAATGTTGGGAAAGCTGGTGGCAGCAGTCGCTAGATGAGACCGGCAGCCGGTGTGTGGGGCCAGGTGGAAGCAGGCCAATCCGCAATGAGGCAGTATAGGGGGCAACCGGGTGCAAGGAGTGATAGAGCTGCCCTTGTCCCCCCAACCCGACCCCCAGGCATGCGGTAGGTGGTTGCCCAGGCCTGATCGTGGGCCCTGTCCCTGCAGAGCCGTTGAGAAGGGGCAGGAGCAAGCAACACAGGCCGTGCCCTGCCAAACGTGGCTGCGCCCCGACAAAGGAGGTGGGTAGGCCGGGGGAGCCAGAAAACAACCCGCGCCCAGAACACTCACCCCATAACCGCTATTGACTCGAAGCAGGTGATGGCTGCAGTTCGGGACTCCATCTCAGCACCGCCTCAAAGCAGTGGAGACTAGCACGTGCCCGTGCATGCCACGCCTCTGGATCTTCCAAGAGCCAGGAAAGTGGTCCAAGCGTCATCAAGCCAGAGTCCAAGGGGGTCAATGCTATCCTTCGGTGTTACGTTGTGGGGGGTTAGTGTCACATATCTGGGGGATATTTTGGCAGGGCTGAGGCGGCTGGTGGAGCTTGAATGCCACATAGCCATCTTGGTCGGCGGATTGACCACGCCCTCCAAAGCCTTATATGTTTAACCAATTCCTGTGTCTATGTCATAGTCTCTCCTTGCCTGAGGTGATATGTTGGGAGCCCTACTTTCCCAGTAAAAATGAGGATATAAGAACATCTTAGAGTCAAACAGAACAATGATCCTACATATCCTGTAGCAAGGTACTTCAAAAGTTCCAAGCTTCAAGCTAGGATTTTGCGAGTTCCTAATTGCGATTATTAAGGAATCGCTATTAAGGACTCGCAAAAGCCTATGCATGTAAAAATCGCTATAAAAATAGCGATTCATACACATTCCTTATTTGTGAGTCGAACATTGCGATTCGCAAATAAGGAATGGCTTCCCATTCACTCCTATGGGCCTGAGGCCCATAGGAATGAATGGGAGATTGCATGCGCAATTTGCGAATACCAACAGGTCCTCGCAAATTGCGCATGCAATTTCAAAGGTGCAAGGGTGTCAAAAGGACACCCTGTTGTACCCCTGAATTTGATCTGTGCACAAATGTTATGCGCACACATGTCCCAAGGACAAATGTGTGTATAACCTACAACTTTGAAAAATGCACTTTACCATGAAGTTCAACTTTACGGCGATTTGCAACCATTAGTATTGAAATCGCTACTTCAAAGTGGTTCTTGCATTGCATATAAGGAATCGCAAAAAGCTTTGATGCATGTGCCAGTTAGACGTTAATCTAATCCAGACTTATTTTCTATTTTTGGTATAAGCAGGGTCCTCTCAGGTTTGGAGTGTTGACAGCCAGTTAGAATAAAGCTCATGGTCCAGAGGTTCTACGAATCCACCGTGCCTCTAGATATCGAGATTTTTATTTTTTTTAATTTCTCAGCACCTACTGAATGGATTTACACAATATTGAAAAAGGTCGCTTTCTGAACCAAGCAGTACCTTTTTGCCAAATTTGGTTTCATTCCGTTCAACAGTTCAGGCTATTGCCTTGGCTAAAGTTTCCTATGGGAAATTGATTTTTTGACTCTTATTTTTTGAATTTCTCAGCAACTACTGAACGGATTTACACCATTTAAAAAAAGGTTGCTTTCTGAACCAAGTGCTACCTTTTTGCACAATTTGGTGTAATTCCGTTCAGCAGAAATATATTTTCTCATCACCACACCCATAAAGATATTCACTCACCCAAACAACTATTATAACATGTAGTCTTAACGTCATATACCTACTGAATTAAAAATTCACATATGTTTGGGCAGTCACAGATCCCCCACCGAACCACACACACATTCTCTCTCCCATACAAATAGTCAGTTAACTAATCAATAACTAATATAGACTTTCACGTAGTCAAGTAACCAACTGGTGCAGCAGTTTACACAACAACTGACAAAGTAATACAGATATTCACACAGTTTAGTCACTATCCAATATATTTAGTGAGACACTATAAATTAGTCAAATAAACAGTCAATCACACTGCTACTAAATCCTCCATCAAGATAGATATATATCCACTGATTCTTAAATGGAGATTGCTATATATATATATATAATATTCACTGAAAAACTATAGGTTTCAGCCACGTTATAGTTAGGAATTAGCATTTAAAAAACCTTAGAAATTCACTGAAAAACCATAGGTTTCACTGTTATAGTCAGCTGGACATTTCACTCATACAAAACCATTGAAATTCCCCTGTTATAGTTAGTTCAGCTAACTATAACTCGCATGCCTGCAACTGCTGATGACGTCACATATTACATCACTCATGACATGGTCAGTGACATCACTCATGACATCACTGATGACATCTCAAATGCAAGGTTTTTAAATGCTAATTCCTAACTATAACGTGTGTAAAACCTATGTTTTTTTCAGTGAATTTCAAAGGTTTTGTAAATGATAATTATTAAATGTATTAATTATTATATTTCTTTCTTTTATACTAATTTCTTACATTTTTAATATAAATATGTATATGTATTTAATTTTTATAAATTATATTTCATATTCTTAATGTAAAATAATAACAATAACTAAATTGAAAAATATATTTTTTATTAATTATTTTTTTTCTCCAATATATTAAAATTGAATTCTATATAATTCCTTTTTCATTGTTTTTTTTTTTGGGAACCGTACGGTAACAGAATTACACCAAATTTGGCAGAGAGGTAGAGTTCGTTTCGCAGATTGTGCTTTTTGTTAAATGGTGTAAATCCGTTCAGTAGTTCCTGAGAAAACCCCTATAGACTATGCATGTAGTGCTCTATGCACCGGGAAACTTGTCTTTTATACCTTCAATTCTCCAATCTGTTCCCTTACACTTCCAGTAAACACTATCACACTTCTATTTCAGTATTGTAGTGACCATACAGCACTATGTGCTTATCTATACACTATTCTAAAAGAATCCATTCACTACATTAAAGCACTAATCAGCAGATGTACAATAAGTGGTACATCCCCAGAGATATGGCAGTTATTGTGTACTGTGATTTCACCTCCTTCTGGCACAGGGCTTTAAAATGTGATGCACCTTCCACACACCATGCACATCTTTTGCACCACCGGTGCATCACAAAAGTGACGCAACGGTGTGTTAAAAGAGGCACAAGGGGGTTGTAAATCCACCCATAACACATAGAAATTCATCCAGGCAGTTTCACCAGCAGTGCAAATTGACGCAAATACTTGTAACATATTTATGTGCATATGTTACATTCAAGTCCCCCGGAGGTACTACAGTATACTATAGGTAAACTGCTTATAGATTTATGCTGTAGCAGTTCCCTATCGTTCTGCAGTTTCACATTCACCATACACTATTAATGTATTCATTCATTCATTTATGAACTACACATTCATTCTGAGAAACTTTTATACACTAACATAGAAATATAGTTCTTTCTTTGACTAGTGAAGGTAGTTCTAAAAAGACCTGTTTTTTGTGTTTTTAGTTTTCTATTTTCTTTGTGTTTTTTTCAACAAGTTTTTTTTAAACCAAAAAAATGGAACTGGAACCCAAAAAGTGTCCAACAGGAACAAAAGTATGAAAAAAACCTGATGTAGAGGACAGCGATTCTCCTGCTTCCTGCGTTTTATCAGGTCGATAGACTGTTCCCCACAACACAAAAGTTTATCGCAATAAATGCATAGAATATTAACTTCACCAAAATCAGGATCAATTTGTGGGTGTGGACTGCTTGCTGAAAATGCTGCTGCAGCAGTTGATGTGCTTGGTGCAGTAGCAGGTGGGCTGTCCTGCAAACTCCGTGTTGCAGCTCGAGCAAAGTTGTTCGGGTGAAAGTTCTTCACGTGTCGCACCATATTTGCTGTGCCAAAGGAGTATTTTTTGGATGGATCACCCCTTGAAAGAGTTGTTTGGCAAATTTTACAGGTTACTTTGGGAGCATTAACCTTTTTTTGCCCTTCAGGAAAAGTAAAAACCTTCCAAATTAGAGCTTCTTTCTTCTTCTTTGGAGGTTCTTCAGGAATGAAATCTCCCTCTGAAGAATGGCTGGAAGATGAGTCCATTGCTGTTATTATGGTGATCTTCCTTCTATTTGACAGGATTCTCAGAAGAGATGATTCTTCTTAGAAAGACAAAGTAGAATGATTAAAATGGGACGGAACTTTCAACAGTTGGAATAGGAAGTGTTATGAAGCAACCAAATCTCTTCTTTTAAAGTCACATGGCTTTGCGTACACTTACGGCGCGCTTACTGTGCTCTTACGATGCGAGTACGCATGACGTTCCACCACGATTTGTGTAATTGCTTTTAAAAGTAATATACGATTGTTAAAAGTTTAAAAAAAACATTTTCATAATTACCCTAGATAATGTGTTCTGTTAGTATGTACATTAAAGTCATAAATGTATGTCTTTAAACAATTAAAAATATTCACGCCTTTCGCCTACGGGGCGCCGTTCATGACGTCACACGGAAGCTTTGATGCGACGCGTAACATCAAAGAGTATTCGTAGTGTATGCACTGGTACACACTGAGTATGATTAGCAGTACAAAGTATGGTGCAATCACCCTCTCAGTGTCAAAGAGAATGGTTACAAGTGGTCACTCATTGGAGATTCGATTCTGTGCCTGCCTTTGCGCACATGATAACACCGCCCCCGTCTCTCTCTGTTGTTAATTGTTGGTGCACACACTCACACCTGCACATGCGCGGTGCACGCCCGCCCACACTCCCCAGATGTCCCCACCTAGCTTTTTTGCTATTACTAAGCCTGGAAGCCAATACATTAGCCAATGGGAGGTCCCCCAGGGCCGTCATTCTTGTAGAGTGCGAAAACGCTACCAATGACGGCCCTGGGCTTGGTTTGGTCAGCCCCCGCAGTTCTCATATAATGCGGGCACTGACGTGAGCACGCTCCCTTTTGCCTGCCTTTGCTGCGGTGACAGACAGACTTGAAGTCGTCGATTGTACTACGAACTGTTTGCTCTAGCGGAGTAGGTCTTGTGCCACTCGACGTGGTGTCACTGCTGCTGCCGCCCAGCCAGGCCACCATAGGTACAGTGGTGGCGGTGCCCGCACCCAGCCCACCCCAGGCCCAGCCAAATTCCCAGCCTTTGAAGACAAGACAAGAGACGACAGAAGTAAAGGTAAATTGTACCTGCATCATAGTATTTTTTTTTACTGTGTCACGTGGCCCTTCCAGCTCTGTTTTGCTTTATTTTTGTGCGACACATGCTTTGTGCTTCATTGTATTTGTTCCCTCCTAATCCTCCCGTGACTTTTTATATTTATTGCTACCTCACGTGGCCTTCCCAGGCCTCTATTCTTATTGATCGTATATGGTTGATCTGAATATTTCCTTCTGCGTCACGGGGCCCTCCTAGGCCTTTTTTAAATACATTGTGCGTGCATGAATTTCTGTGTCGTATTTTTGAACAGTGTCACATGCTTTAGCCTGTATTGTTACAATTTGTGCGTTCATATTAGTATTATTTTTTGACTGTGTCACATGGCCGTCCCAGCTCTGTTTTGCTTTATTTTTGTGCGCCACGTGCTTTGTGCTTCATCGTATTTGCTCCCTCCTAATTCTCCCGTGACTTTTAATAATTATTGCTAACTCACGTGGCCTTCCCAGGCCTCTATTCTTATTGATCGTATATGGTTGATTGTAATATTTCCTCCTGCATCACGGGACCCTCCTAGACCTTTTTTTAATAAATTGTGCGTTCATGAATTTCTGTGTTGTACTTATGTTACTCTTGATAGTAAAGTATACTATATATACAGCAGGGATGCTCATGCTAATGGTACTAGTGGGCCTGCAACAGTAATTGTGCCACCCACACAAGTAACCCTAAATATAAAAGTCAGGCTTGGCACTGCAGTGCCTGAGCGCCCTTTGTTAAACTGTCATGTTATCAAACTGCATCCATTTGGCAGGCCTTACCCGTCCCATTGTATGGACTCTATTCTGTATCCCTTGCTTAAACTTTCTGCTACAGGTAAATTGTGTATACTATGGCTAATAGCGTGTGATGTACATATTGATTCCTCTTTAGAAGCTCATGTGCTTTCATATATTTTTACAGGTAATCGATGTCTTCCTCTCAAATATGTTTGTCAAGACCAAATATATTTCCATTCCCAATACAGTTACCTATCTTTAAGTAATTTTCCATCAATGTGTGTACTGAAATTCTTCAATTTTAACCAAACTATTTAGTAATATCAGCAACAGTGTTGTTCTGTATCTTCCTCGGCAAATATCATTCTTCTACTTTTCGGGTAAATATTCATATCTGTTATGTGACTTTTCAGTGTTACTGGTGCAAAGCAATATTGAAAGTTAGTGATTCTTTGAATTAATGTTTGATAGAATTGAGTAATGTTTTGAAGTGTTAAAATGTAAGCTGTTGATCAACGAAAGTTTGTCGATTTTGAATATATATTATGTTGAGATTCAAGTTTTCGAATTGTTGTAAGTCTAAACCTATGCATTTGGTATGTAATATAATACAGTTTTTCATGATTGCCATTTTTAACTGTTCAGATACCTTTTGACAAAATAGACACTGTTCTTTGCCCGACAAATACGGACTGTCATTAGAACTTTTTTACACTTATCAATCTATTTAAGTTTGTCTGACCACTCGTATGGTCCTATGGTTATCAACTATTCTTCTATTTCATCTTCGTATTCAAAGTGCAGGCCCTTTATCGAGCCTTTTTGTTGTAACAACTACCCCGGCTGAAGGCAGTAAGAAATGTGCACACTTGCTGCCTTTCTTGGCTTGGGTTATTAATTACTCTTGAATTTCATATTCTGATTCAAAGTCAAGGCCCTTTATCGAGCTTTTTTGTTGTAGCTACTACCCCGGCCGAAGACAGTGGGAAATTTGCACACTTGCTGCCTTTCTTGGCTGGGGTTATCAATTATTCTTCAAGTAATTCAAATTCAAAATGCTGGCCCTTTATTCAGCCTTCTTGGTAACTACTACCCGTGAATGGCAGTGGGTAATTTCCACACTTGCATCCTTTCTTGCGACGCACAGTCTGTGTAATGAGCTGGGTATCCAAAGATCTACTTCCCTGATAAGGCAGTGGTTACTTTGCACGTCTGCAGCCTTTCTTATTTTTCACCTTATTCATCTTCCACTCAATCAACACATCACCAACACATACACACACCTACTTGCTGCCTTTTTTGGCAGGGGTTATCAATTATTCTTCAATTTTATATTCTTATTCAAAGTCAAAGCTCTTTATCGACCCTTTTTATTGTAGCTACTACCCCGGCCGAAGGCCGTGGGAGATTTACATACTTGCTGCCTTTCTTGGCTGGGGATATCAATTATAGTTTAATTTCATATTCTGATTCAAAGTCAAGGCCCTTTATCGAGCCTTTTTGTTGTAACTACTTTCCCGGCTGAAGGCAGTGGGTAATTTGCACACTTGCAGCCTTTCTTATTTTTCACCTTATTCATCTTCCACTCAATCAACACATCATCCACATGTACACACACTTACTTGCTGCCTTTCTTGGCTGTGGTTATCAACTATTCTTCTATTTTATATTCCTATTCTAAGAGCAGGCCCTTTATTGACCCTTTTTGTTGTAACTACTTCCCCGGCTAAAGGCAGTGGGTAATTTGCACACTTGCAGCCTTTCTTATTTTTTACATTATTCATCTTCCACTCAATCAACACATCATCTACACATACACACACCTACTTGCTGCCTTTCTTGGCTATGGTTATCAACTATTCTTTTATTTCATATTAGATTCAAAGTGCAGGCCCTTTATTGAGCATTTTTGTTGTAACAACTACCCCAGCCGAAGGCAGTAAGAAATTTGTAAACTTGCTGCCTTTCTTGGCTGGGATTATCAATTATTCTTGAATTTCATATTCTGATTCAAAGTCAAGGCCCTTTATTGAGCCTTTTTGTTGTAGCTACTACCCCGGCCGAAGGCAGTATGAAATTTGCACACGTGCTGCCTTTCTTGGTTGGGGTTATTCTTCTTGTAATACAAATTCAAAGTGCAGGCCCTTTATTCAGCCTTCTTGGTAACTACTTCCCATGAATGGCAGTGGGTAATTTCCACACTTGCATCCTTTCATGGGACGCACAGTCTGTGTAATGAGCTGGGTATCCAAAGATCTACTTCCCTGATAAGGTAGTGGTTACTTTGCGCGTCTGCAGCCTTTCTTACTTTTTACCTTATTCATCTTCCATTCAATGAACACATCATCCACATATACACACACTTACTTACTGCCTTTCTTGGCTGGGGTTATCAATTACTCTTCAATTTCATATTCTTATTCAAAGTCAAGGCCCTTCATCTAGCCTTTTTCTTGTAGATACTACCCCGGCAGAAGGCAGTGGGAAATTTGCACACTTGCTGCCTTTCTTCGCAGGGGTTATCAATTATTCTTCAATTTCATATTCTGATTCAAAGTCATGGCCCTTTATTGAGCCTTTTTGTTGTAACTACCTCCCCGGCTAAAGGCAGTGGGTAATTTGCACACTTGCAGCCTTTCTTATTTTTTATATTATTCATCTTCCACTCAATCAACACATCATCCACACATAGACACACCTACTTGCTGCCTTTCTTGGCTATGGTTATCAACTATTCTTCTATTTCATATCCGTGATTCAAAGACAAGGCCCTTCATCGAGCCTTTTTGTTGTAGCTACTACCCCAGCCGAAGGCAGTAGGAAATTTGCACACTTGCTGCCTTTCTTGGCTGGGGTTATCAACTATTCTAAAAGTAATTCAAATTCAAAGTGCAGGCCCTTTATTGAGCCTTCTTGGTAACTACTACCCGTGAATGGCAGTGGGTAATTTGAACACTTGCGTCCTTTCTTGCGTCCTTTCTATTGCACAGTGTATGTACTTTGTGTACTTGATTGCCTCCTTAGATGTAGTGGCAGTTTCTCAGGCTCCCACTACGGAATCCGACTTGCAGTCTATGATTGCCTGGAAAACCAAACACCCACTTCCTTTACAAGGCAGTGGGTAGTTTGCACGTCTTCTGCCTTTCTTAATTTTCACCTTTTTCATCTTCCACTCAATCAACACATCATCCACACATATACACACCTATTTGCTGCCTTTTTTGGCCAGGGATATCAATTATTCTTGAATTTCATATTCTGATACAGAGTCAAGGCCCTTTATAGAGCCTTTTTGTTATAGCTACTATTTTTTAGCGAGCTAAAAGATTCTTCTTCCCCCTCTTCTAAAACAGGAGCTCCCGCCAAAACCACCATAAAACGATTTGCTTCGGGTGGGAGGTCTGGTAAGCGTGGTCTATTAACTCTACACTCTTTTACTGATGCCGGCGGTGCAAGGTAACAATCGTCAGAATTCCCCTGGTTATCACTACCACTAGGCAGAGGGGCAGGAGTCTGCTTAGAGGGTGCCTGATATACAGAGTTAGAGCCTGGTGGACCAGACGGTCTACAATTAAGGATAGATGCTCCACCATCTACTAAAGAAGGTATCCCCCCAGTCTGGCATGCAGGGATTAGGGCTATGCTCTGCTTGTTGGTCATACTTGAGTTGTCGCGTTCTAATCTAGGACCCTGATCAATACTGTGACCTTATGCCCCTATACGGCTATAATCCATTTATTCCCCTATAATGGCATAAACGATCAAGAGTAATATTTCAGAAACTCGTCTCTGGCCTAACACGATCAGAGCCACATTTCAGAATCTCTTCCTCTGCAGCTTCCTCTGCAGCTCATTAGAGCAAATGACACAGCAGAAGCCACTATCTAAGATTCCTAGATTACACTCCGAGTTCTTCAACAAGATAAAACTCAGCAACCTGGGAAATCCCCGCTTGCTATGTTTTGATTAGTAATAGAACTCTAATGAGCACTAAGAGATGATCACTTCCTAGTGACATCTTTATTGACGTCTTATGTCCAAAAACTTACGTCAAACAAGGCACCTTTCAGGTATAAATATTACCAACGTTGCCTTAAGCAAACGCTGCCTCAACGACATCGATGATAGCGATGGTGTGGTGAACATAGGAGCAGAACAGCTGTCCCTTACAGAGCCCAGCAGATGCAAGCTGCCCACGGACGCTGCCCCTCCTCCTCCTCTTCGACGCGCTGAGAGAGACGCTGTCTTTTCTCCTGCCGAGAAAATCCAGCTCCGGCGTTTCCAGCCTACTCTTGCGAGTAACTGGGATATCGAGTCCTGGAAGGAGATACAAGATCTCCAACATTCTATTCCAGAGGTATGGTGTTAACTAAACCCTTAGAGAGAATTCTTGAAGCAAACCTTGGCAAAACCAACTTAACTAAAACTGCTACTTACTTACTCCCTCCCAAGTATTAGGCTTAGGTCAGGTACACTGGGGTAGGCGTAGTTAGAAGCACCAGTTGAGTACGTTAGTCAAATGTATATATGAATGTATATATTTTATTCGTTTTAACCATTGTATGGCTAAGAAACCATATCAATGCTTTCACAGTATTATTTCGCAATCCTCATTTTATTGTACGCACTTTTTATAATAACAAGTCTTGCAATTGTGGCAATTAATTTCTCTTGCATGAGAAGAAAGACTGTTCAATAAATAATACCTTTTTATTGAAAGTGCCCGTCTCTCTATTCTCTGCATCTTGGTGAAAGTAATCTGCACAACTGACTGAGTCAAATAACTGTCTATTGTTTCACACCACTCTAGAGATTGACTCTTATTCTAAAGGAGCAAAGTTGTCATGTTTATGAGGTTGTTGGAAAACTGAATCCCTTCTTGTCTGTACCAGGGAAGCTGATCACTTCCTATTCAGTCAAGAAAGTTTCCAGTGACCTCTGAGCTAGTTGGTAACAAACCCAATTAAGTTTAGCATAGTCAGTGGAGACCTGGAAGATCCGCACTTCTACGTCCATACTACTGTTTATGTTATTCCAATGCGCAGGGCCTATTGGGAAAATAGGAACTACACTACATGGCGCCCAACGTTTGGTAAGGCGATAAAACTAACCCAAGACGTTAGAGTAACTCAGTCGTGTATTTTTCACACAGACCCCTTTCTATCGTAAATACTACAATAGACGTCTGGAGTGGGTGAAAGGTTAAAATCCGCCCGAACTTAGTAGGAAGAGATTCCTATGTAAAGCTCTGGTTTATTCAACGTTGAAGGATACAGTGTTCCAAAACATTGTGCACCTAATCTTTGTCTCCTTGGAGACCTGTTCTGCAAAACCTTTCTGACAATAAAATGTCAGACACTGAGAATGGAACCACTGTGGGTGCAGTAAATGCGACTCAGCAGGGTCCCGATGAAACTACTGAACCGGGTGCAATAATCATTCCGGCACAGTTAAGAAAATCTATAACGTCAAAACTTATAGAAAATGGACTGACCACACAAGGTGGCACAGTCGTCTTCATGATAGAGGCACACGAATATCGGCAGACAGAGGTATTCTATTCTTGGATAAAATTTCCAGCGGCAAACGCCGCAACACACGAGTTCCACTATTATGTTATGTTACATTTGATTTCTATAGCGCAAGGCTACTCCACTGGAGTGTCCCGGCGCTTTATATTGGCAGCTCATAAGACCAAAGAACATAACTAAAAACATCCTAAACAGCAAAGTGACATCAACTAAAGGGTAAAAAGCCAAGTTTTCAGTCCCTTCCTGAACAACAGAAGATTAGCAGTACTCCGTAAGGCCAGAGGCAGAGTGTTCCAAAGCTGTGGTGCCCTCAAACTAAAGGAGCGCCCCCCAATACGTGCCCTCTTCACGCGGGGAACCACCGCGAGAGCCAGAGATTCAGATCGCAGGGATCTGGCCGGTCGGTAAAAAGCAAGCCTGCGCTGGAGATATTTAGCTCCCGAGCCAAAAAGCGCTTTATGAGCTAGGGTCACGCCTTAAAAACTATCCGCTTCCGGATAGGCAGCCAATGGAGCGACTGCAAAAGGCTGGAGACTCTGGCTCGCCTGCGAAGGCCAAAAATTGCGCGCGCAGCAGAATTCTTTACAAAATAGGGGATCCACCGGAAGAGTACGCTCCTTTCGAGGAGACTGAAATCCCATTAAAATTCCAAGAGCACCTGCTCTGGTTTAAAGGCGCCCTAAAACACAATGATCATATTACCAGGCTCGGTCCACTAGGTAGCCCAGGAGCAACGTGGCCGGTTCTAGCCAGCTACACACCACATCCGGACATTGATAAAATGTCAAGTGAAGAACTCTTAGTTAAAACAAGAGAATTAACAAAGGCATACAGAAAGTTAGTTGAATTATTTATTAAAAATAATTCAAACACTCCTAAAAAGAGCTGGGATGGAAATAAACAATCCACTCCCAAAGAAAAGGTTTTCCAGTCCAGAGGAAGGTCTCCTCGAAGGAGGGAAAGAACTCCGAATCGAGAACACCAGTCTCCCCAGAGGGAGCCCTCTGAGAAAAGATATAACCTTAGAAATAGGGATAATTTGAAGAAGCGTGATAGATATCAAAGTATTGATACACGTCCCTCTCGATCTTTTTCGCAGAAATCGGAAAGAAGAGGACGGTCAGACCCAGGAGAGCACATCAAGTCCAAAGACAAGGAACCTGCTGAAAGTAAAAAATCTCAATTTCCAAGAAAGAAGGTAGCCAGTATTAGAGTAATCGAACATGCCGAGAATACTGAGGACACAGTTGAAAAACGGGGAGTGGGCACAGACAATGCTAGACAGTGCAGCAGAAATCATCATAGCTCGCAAGATCCTGATGAGTCATCTGGAAACAGTGGACACGAATGAATACATTCAAGTAGAAACTGCCGACACCAGAGTTAGCGAGCCCCATAAGATATACGAAATAACATTGCGTATAGAGGGTGATAAGACTAGGAAAATAAGGGGTCTATTTTGGGATAAACTCTCAAAAGGCTATGACATTCTGTTAGCTGAAAAAGATTGGCCCCCAGAGTTTGTCAGGGAGTGCCCTCGTGGCGAAGAAATGATTATGCCTGCCTTCTCGAATCACATTCCGATTCACAAAAAATATACTTCTGTAAGGAAATGGGCAGTAGCCCAGGCACCGGCATTATATAAAAATCACGTAGGATGGGATGAGGACTCTCCTCCTCACAAAATCCAGTTAAAAAGTCAACCAACTGCACAAAGGCAGTATCCAATTAAGCAAGAAGCTAAAAAACAAGTCAGGGAGATTTTAGATCAACTTGAATACCAGGGGGTGATTGAAACATGCACCTCTCAAATGAACAATCCTTTGTTTCCTGTCTCCAAACCAGACAATTCATATTGTCTAGTTTTGGACTACAGACACCATATTGCATGTTGCAAAACATTTGCAGTACAAAATTCGCATAGTGCTGCACTAATGAATAACATAGTTAGGAAAAAATATACATCGACATTAGACATATCTAATGGTTTCTTTTGTCAAAATATTGCACCAGAAAGCAGATACTTGACCGCTTTCTCAGTAATGGGGTCACAGAAAAAATTCTGTAGGCTCCCACAGGGATTCAAGAACAGCCCAGGACTATTCTCAGCCAGAGTAACAGAGTTACTACAAATGTATGATGATGAGGCATTATCTTACGTAGATGATATCTATCTCACAGACGACGACTTGGAGACTCACTTGAAAAGAGTGAACACCATAATACTTGGGTTCGCAGCAGAGGGTTATAAATTCAACTTTAAAAAGTCAAGAATTGCCCATCTGACAGTATTATTTTTAGGATACGAATTATCAAGTGAAGGGAAAAGCCTAGCGGACAACTTCTTAGAGAAGTGCGCTGTACTCCAAGCTCCAAAAACGCTGAAGAACTTACAATCGATTCTAGGCTTTCTGAATTTCGATAGAACTTACATTCTAAATTATGCGGAGAGGGTTAAACCTCTCTACGAACTAATTAAACCTGATTTTAAACCAATCACTTGGACTCAAAAACACACAGAAATTTTGAGATCACTGCAAACAGACATGTTAGCAAAAAAAAATTAGATACACGTGACAACACACGCAATCTTGTAATCCGAGTCATCCCAGGAAGATGCGGATTCATGTACCTGACCTCTAATGAGGGAGAAAAGGTACCAATTTCAATTAAATCACACTTGTATACACAAGCGGAAAAAACATTCAGTCCAACAGAAAATACTGTGAAAGCAGTAGAAACTGCATTAGCGAATGAACGAGAACTAGCACATGGTAGAAGGATCAATATCCTCACAGCGGAATCCGCCTTCGAGACGCTATTCAGCCAAGTAAATCTGCCCACAGTGTCACTGGATCCGAAATGGATACAGTGTATAGATTCTCTGCCAATCGAACTTCTGCCTCTCCCACAGTACGCCTGTATAATCTATACAGATAGATTTGTACAGCATTTCAACGTAGAGAGCAAATCCTACAATGCAGCCTGTGTGATTGTTAAAGGTCGCTGGCTGTACGGTAAATTCAGACCGAAAATAACAAAAACTGAATCAGTGAGAAACTGTTCGGCTCAGCGAGCTGAAATCAGATGTTTAAAGATGGCGCTTGAAAGTGCAGAACGTGAATTCCCGACACTAATCGTGTGCGATTAGCATTTTTGCGTCAACTCTTACAATAATAAGTTGCAGAGCTGGATTGAAAATGATTACAAAGATGACACAGGTGCCACAATCAAGAATAAAATGCTTTGGAAACAGGTAGCTCTTTTACAGAAAGAACTACAAAAGACTCACGTGATACACACTCTGAGTCATCAACGGGATGGCGTTCACGTTGCAGGGAATTCATTGGCTAATACAGCCACAGCGGAAGCAACTAAACCGGCTTCCGTAGCCACAAAAAAGCGTTCAGAAAAATACATAGACGGGGAAACCATGCTGGCAGTAAAAACGTCCGTAAAAGGCGACTGTGCAGCACTACCCGTGAACTATCCACTCAATTATGCATACGTAATTGATGCAAACTCCGTTCCTTTTGCTCGAATCCCTGGAGTGGGGGATAGGGTAATTCCAAACATGAACCGGAGAAAGTTATTAATAGCAGACGCACACATGGGTGAAGGTCCTAGGCACAAAAAGATCAAGGAATCTCTGACTGAATTACAATCAGTATACTGGTGGCCAGGAATGAGCGTGCAACATCAAATATATGTAAAGAACTGTCCCGACTGTGACAGGGATCGCAGTAGTGAACTGGTCCAGTTTGTTGCCCGGCTACCAATTAGAAACAGCGTAATGCTGTCTACCTGCCATCCAGCGTCCTATTAATCAGTAAGGCTAAATCCACTTAAAAAATGTGGCCCCAGCGCTCGGCTGACGCCAGAGCGGTTATAAAAGATCTGCGAGTCTTTATCGCCACATACGCAATTTCCATGTTCCATTCTGACCAGGGTCCTGCTTTTAGCTCTCAAGCTTATAAGGAGGCCATGGCCAGCATGGGCGTTGGCTTGCGGTATTCTTGTCCGTCACACCCCGAAGGGAACAGTGTGGTAGAAAGAAAAAAACGGGACATAAAGCAATGTATAACAGCGAAGGTATTAGGTTCGGTGATGGGTGGGTCAAACATTTAATAAGTGTCCAGATCAGTCTTAACAATTTGCCAAGAAATTCTCTAAAAGGTTTCAGCCCGTACGAACTATTGTTCGGAACTAGAATGCACATTCAGGACTTAGATAGTCAGGTATCAGTGGTAAAAGATAAGAAAACAGACTTTGACATCAAAGACCGTTTGGCTGTTTTACAGGACTTGAATGAAACAAGAAAATCCTTAAGCAACATAAAGTTAAAGCAACAGCCAGCTACCACTGACGAGGCACAGCCAGCCCCAGCAAGGCCTGTCTGGATTCCAAAGATTGGGGATCTAGTCAGAGAAAAAATAGCGGTGAAGAAGGAATTTGGGCCTTCTTACAGAAAAGCAGTACCTGTCTTAGCAATCAACGGAACAAGATCAGTAGTACTACCGCCCCTTGCTGGTAAAAAGGAGAACAGAGTTGTATCAATCGACCAGGTAAAACCACAAGCATGTGGCCTATAATCAACAGTAGGTCCAGTGGACTCCCGAGAAACAACAGAATACCCAAACTTGCAACAATCCAAGAGGTTCAAACTGAAAGACTAATCACATTCGATAAGCCTGCAGTGCACAGAGAGGGACTATGCAATAATGCCATGGAACTCGTGCCTCTTGAAACACAGATTGAAACAGTTCGTCATGAAACACCAGTCTACAATGACGTGGCATCAGAATGTGCTACCGAAAGACAAATTGAAAGAACAATTCCAACAATTGACAGAACTGCCTCTGGCTACTTCATCAACTTCGACAACTTTTCTGAGGATCAAAGCAACCCCGAAGTGATGCCAGAAATAAAAAAGACTTTTAAAGAAAAAGCAACAGAACTCTTTCATCAAATCAAGGAAGTATATCTGGATGCACCATTGATTGAGCATTGGATTATTTCAGGGGTATTCATACTCCTACTATGCCTAATTGTAGTTTTAATTTTAGGAAAGTTTATGACAATACAATGGACACAGCAAGTCAGAACATCAACTTAGTCCTCAAACCACACAGATCATCCCACGTGAAGAAAAGGGAACTGCCAACAGTAAATGTCACAGCCATTCCAATACCCGGTGGGTTAGTATGGGACAAAACTGACTATGAAATATATGGTCCGGTCGAAATCCTGAAATATCCTCATCAATTCAAGGTTTCCTAAAGTGACTTTGTAAAACCTAGTACATTCTCTGATGATTGGGACTTTGAAAGTATTAATAATATGATGTCTGATTTAGTAGTGTCAGCAAGATTCACAGAACATGCTTTTTTACAAGGTTCGTCTAGTTATGAACAGATGTTCTGCTACACACACTATGGTGATCATTACTTGCATAAATCTGCACAACCTAGAAATGTTTTTAAATATAACCAATGGGAACATTGTGCTACTCCACCTACAAGCAGTTCTAAAACATTCTATGAGAAATTTCAGTACTTCTCAGAGTTTAATACCAATGATGCAGAAACGTTTTATTATAAACTGTTAGATAAAACAGGATTGAAAACAATGCTGACAAATACTAAATTGATAAATTCAGAAGCATTTTATGAAAAAATTATGACATTTGGTTTTGATTATTGGAAAAATACCATTGAAACAAAAACAATCTGGGGTACAAAAGATTGGCAGGTACAAGGCATAGAAGCACTATTTCGAGCCTGCATGATCCCAGAACAAATAATGTTTTTAAATGACACAATTCAACAAACAACCTGTCTTGGCCTAGCTAAGATCAAAGACCTTAACAAACCGTCTATTCCAAAGCCAATACCTGATAATGCAACAACAGATATTGAAATAGACGTATCTAAAATTTTACATCTAAACAGAACACATCCTGATTGGAAAAAGTGGTTAATCTGGCCTACTGACACAAACAACTGTCAAGATAGATTCCTGAATAAAACACAGGGGTTAACAATGTCCAGACCAGACCCTAGATACTCCCAGAGAACACATCCAGGGATAGTAACAACATACAGTGTAGGGAAGCTGTGCCTTGAATGGCTAGAATCATCCACACTGGCTGAAATTAAGCAACACTTATCTTTACTTAAAGATGGTGCTGATTTGCGCGATTTTATTATGGGACCACGCAAACAGCGTCAAAAATGCTTCATAGCGGCCAGCATCTATGCGGCATACAACGAGGCTTGGAAAGTCACACAAATTGAAACAGCTGAAAAAATACGAGAAATTGATTGTATTAATTTGGAAAAATCACTTTCTGTTGTGGACAATGGGTTAATGACTCTGTCCTCCAGAATATATTCACTGGACAGTATTGTATCATCTGCCATAGATATAATAGACAAGGACTTGCTAATGTTACAGCATGGCCAGTCACAATTGCGTTCTATTGTACAGTTAGGCTGGACGCTGCAAAATCTTCGTTCAGGCTATGTGCCTTGGCGTTTAATCAACACAACGTCATTGTTTTCCATCTTTAACCTTACTGATAAACAAATCAGCTTGGCACAGAAAGGAGCAGACTATTCAATCCTGAGCATTGAAAAATTTGAGAGATTACCTTTGACAATGTCAGAAAGTCCTGTCATTGAATGCATAATACACGGGATTCTCACAATTCCGATAACAACTTTCCAATTTAAAAATTGCCTTGAATACATACCTACTGGCCAGTATGAACGATTGGGTAAAGGATACGTTAAGTCAACATGGAAATTACAATACACACACACATGCTATAGTGACAGCAACAAAAATGTATTTCTTAGTGGTGAAAACTGTAAACAAGTAAACACAAAAAGAGAGGTCAAATCAGTCTCAGAACTGCCACAGGGATGGAGCGAGATAGATAAGGATCACACACTTACTTTGGGTGGATAGGAAGGCCCTCACACACCGACCTAGTCAGTGTCATGCTTCATCACTGGGCCCCACCAAAGAGGCAGAGTGCCTCTTTGGTGTGCTGCGACGCCAGAAAGACTGCGGAGCTAGTTGTGTGAAGAGGGGCGTGTTGTGAGGGTAATAAAATTAAAAGTGTCTAAAAGGGTATCAGTAAAAAGAAGTTTAATGAGTGATCCCTAAGACACGGATAAAGAGTATTATGTGTCTGAATTTAGTTGCCAAGGTTTAGGATTGGTTAAATTCAGAGAAAATACATTAAGTCAGTCAACATGTTTCTGCCATATGGGTGGTTTCAATTTACCAAGGCATTCATCAGGACTAAACCCCGGCGGTATGGACTCTCTAATCGTCCACCCTGACCTGGGGGCGTGAAAGTGAAAATTATAAAAAGGTGAAAAAAGTGCTTTCGAAAAAATGGAAGAGCGGGTCGCTCATTCCAAAAATGCTCCAAAATCAGGAGTATCTCAGCACCTGTGAAGTGAAGTACACAAACAAACACAAACAGACATCAACATAGTTAATTAATATATGCCATTGCGTTTGGTCGTAGTGCTCCTTAGTATGTGGCATAAGTTGTGTTCCCAAAGTAGACACTAGTTTTAACACCATCCACGTAACCCTATGGGGATGATATCGGTAACTCTGGGAAGTGAAGTGATAAGGGTGTCTTTAAAAACTCAATTGGTGGAAGGAAAGGTTAAAAACACAATATATGTACTCCTTATGAAGGGATCAATGGACCAAAGGTCTGTGACCCCCTAAGATGGTAACTTAGATTTATATCTCAAGAAAAGCCTCCTGACAGTTTGCCCACAATAACTGCAGCATGGGGTTTACCAAGAATTACTGGGCACTACCCCTGCTCTGACTGCAGTGTCTGCCATCTGACAGAAGCAACAAAAACACTATCGCTGGAAGCAGGCAAGGTTTGGACGCAGAGAGAACACACAAACTGCAACTCAATGAATGTAGTGTATCTGATTACCTGCCCCTGCCAGCTTCGCTATGTTGGTATGACCACACGCAGGGTCAAACAGCGCATCTGCGAACATCGGAGCAATGTCAGGTGCAAAAAAGTAACAACCAAGCTGAGCCGCCATTTTTTAGACAGGAACCATACACCCAATGATATGAGGTGGACTGTAATCGAAGCAATCAATGGCACAACAAATATTACAAGGAGACTCTTTGAAAAAGAGCAGCGCTGGGTGTATCTTCTAGGCACTAATACCAACGGCCTCAACGATGACATCCCGTGGAACACTTGCTATCTTGAGCAGGATATCTTGGTACCCATAAGATAACATGATTAACCTATCTCTATAAGGACAAGGCCATTTGGATGTATGCTATTTGGATTGGTACCTCTTTGTGCCCTTTATCAGTAATATCATTTTCTAGGCACCCTGCTACCTTCAGTACAAACCCATAAGGTAACCTGCTGCCCTTAACTGAATTCCATTAGGCAACAGGCTGACTTGTTTCTTAACCCTTCACCATCAACAAATTAGTGTTTATGTATACCATTCCAACCACCATAGTGGATTCTACTATTTCTATGCACTGTCTGCAAACTATTACAGATGCTCTTTTTTCCATAATCATAGAAATACCCAATTTTATTTGAATATTGTCACAAACGACCCACGAACTAAGCCTTAGAATCGGCACAGAGGCCGGTCAGGCTCTCTATTGAGTTACGCTTCCAAGCCTCAACTTGGATCCTGACCGCGCCCCTTCCACACTGGGCGGGCGCGTCCCAAGCCTCGTTCTGGCGAGACACGCCCGCCCGGAAGAACGCGACGGGCAGCCCGACTGCTTTCATACTCAGACACCGGCCCCGCTCCCCATCGTCGGGGTCCGGTTCTGAGGCTGAACACAGGTTTCTAGGGGGCTGAGAGCGTTGAGGGCGTGAGTGCACCCGGACTACAAGATCGCCGATTTTCCACAAAACCGAGCTAAGTGCTACCCGTGCAACGGGGATCTAATAGCTAACCTCTTTCTTTTACAGGATGTGCCAGGCACGCTCCAACCCCCCTCCCGAGACCCATGGTGCTAGTAGCGCCCGTTTTTAAAGTGAGATATAAATCTAAGTTACCATCTTAGGGGGTCACAGACCTTTGGTCCATTGATCCCTTCATAAGGAGTACATATATTGTGTTTTTAACCTTTCCTTCCACCAATTGAGTTTTTAAAGACACCCTTATCACTTCACTTCCCAGAGTTACCGATATCATCCCCATAGGGTTACGTGCATGGTGTTAAAACTAGTGTCTACTTTGGGAACACAACTTATGCCACATACTAAGGAGCACTACGACCAAACGCAATGGCATATATTAATTAACTATGTTGATGTCTGTTTGTGTTTGTTTGTGTACTTCACTTCACAGGTGCTGAGATACTCCTGATTTTGGAGCATTTTTGGAATGAGCGACCCGCTCTTCCATTTTTTCTAAAGCACTTTTTTAACCTTTTTATAATTTTCACTATCATGCCCCCAGGTCAGGGTGGACGATTAGAGAGTCCATACCGCCGGGGTTTAGTCCTGATGAATGCCTTGGTAAATTGAAACCACCCATATGGCAGAAACATGTTGACTGACTTAATGTATTTTCTCTGAATTTAACCAATCCTAAACCTTGGCAACTAAATTCAGACACATAATACTCTTTATCCGTATCTCAGGGATCACTCATTAAACTTCTTTTTACTGATACCCTTTTAGACACTTTTAATTTTATTACTCTCACAACACGCCCCTCTTCACACAACCAGCTCCGCAGTCTTTCTGGCGTCGCAGCACACCAAAGAGGCACTCGGCCTCTTTGGTGGGGCCCAGTGATGAAGCATGACACTGACTAGGTCGGTGTGTGAGGGCCTTCCTATCCACCCAAAGTAAGTGTGTGATCCTTATCTATCTCGCTCCATCCCTGTGGCAGTTCTGAGACTGATTTGACCTCTCTTTTTGTGTTTACTTGCATCTAACCGGGGACTGAGAGAGTGTCCTTGATTCTCCCTACCTCTCCCATTGTTGTTTTGAAAACTGTAAACATTCACTAAGCGGAATACTTTTGTGCCAGGGTATTAATTTACACGGAGCCTGTGAAGGAAATTCTAACAACCTTTCGTGCCACCAACATGTCACACCTGCAACGCACATAGAGCCTTTCTTTAAGCAACTCTTGAATGGGAGTTACATTCTAAGAACGGATCACAGCTGTTGTGGCCTTTTGCCAGGGAAAGCATATCTCATAAGCGTAACTTCCATGGTCAAATGCTGTATGCAAGCATTGTTTCCAAACGGCCCTGGAGACACTGAGACTCCCATGTGGCCTCGTTTGAATTTCTCTTCTATACGAATTGATACTTTAAGCAGAATAAAGTCTATGCTTTTGCAGACAACAGTGCCCATCACGTCATCAAAAGAGACGTATGAATTCCAAGTTGCAAGGACAACATCTGAGATTCATGACCTTTTATCAACAAATTGCCCCGTGCATTTCACAGAAATGCTTAGCCAACTCCTTAACATGTCTAATGCCACAGGCATCCCAGGCGTATTTAAGACGATTTTTACGGGACTGATAACACCATTCAAAGCAATTCTAGGAATTATTCCTAATTTTGTCCATTCAGTCTTTGGCGGCATACCCCTATATTTGGGACTTGTAGCAGGCATTTTATTTTTGACCCTCCTGCTCCGATATGGCAAGCCAAAACTCAGACATGACTCCTACAAGGATGGAAGAAACGATCCTAGCAATACGCTACCGGGACCGAATAACTAGAGTCCTTGGATTGGCCAGGCTGAGAGATCTGAACATGACCTGGTTTCTTTCATTCAGACCGATATGGCAGACCTGCATCTTACCTGTGCTTCGATGTATGCGATGCGGAGATGAGTGCGTGTAGGACATCTGTCTTGCACTTACATCAGCAGTACCAATGGATATCGATACTTTGCTAAGTCCTATAACGGCTCACGCATTGTGTTGTCCCCAGCGGCTACCAATCCTGATGACGGCATTCGTTGAGACTCCTGTGCTACGACTAGGTGGTGCCAGTGGAGTGAGAAATAAAAGCAACATCACCCAGGTACGACCTTCTGTGAGCATTGCTGATCCAGACTTTGATGATAGCAATCATTCTCACACCTGCCAAGTTACAGCACTATCGAACTTGGTCGAACTGTCACCTGATTTTGTAGACCAATTCTTTGAGAGCCTGTCTGATATGATGTTCTCCCGTGAACAGAAACAATAACTTTAGAAAAGCATTCCGACACACAGCGTTCCCATGAACTCTGAATTCGGCCTTCAGTTTTGATCAACAAAAACTGCTGAAAAGCGTTGGAACTCTATTCCCCCGTTCACCAAGAATTTTTTTTTTTTAATTGAACATTTTTCAAAATATTTACCTTTTCTGGCACGAAATTCTGTGCTTAAAGTAGACCTATTCATAAAGAACAGAAGCTTCTATTTTCAGGTAAATCTAGAGACATAATAACTTTACATCAGCCTCTAGCACATTTTACAGCAATGCATTTATATGTGATGAAATTATCTCGCACTTCTTTTCTGTATTAAGAGATATTTTCATGTGTAATTTTTTCGCAAAATCGTTCACTGATTACATATGCTATAATTTTGAATGATTTCTATGCTTAAAGACGTACAGTACATCCATGTATTTCAAATACGCCATTTCAAATGCAAATATGTATTTTGGGGTGGGTAATGTTACACATGCATCTTTTGCTATAGTTTTTAGTAAATTGATGGACATAAATTCGTGGAGTGGGTGTCGCGTTCTAATCTAGGACCCCGATCAATACTGTGACCTTATGCCCCTATACGGCTATAATCCATTTATTCCCCTATAATGGCATAAATGATCAGGAGTAATATTTAAGAAACTCGTCTCTGGCCTAACACGATCAGAGCCACATTCCAGAATCTCTTCCTCTGCAGCTTCCTCTGCAGCTTCCTCTGCAGCTCATTAGAGCAAATGACACAGCAGAAGCCACTATCTAAGATTCCTAGATTACACTCCGAGTTCTTCAACAAGATAAAACTCAGCAACCTGGGAAATCCCCGCTTGCTATGTTTTGATTAGTAATAGAACTCTAATGAGCACTGAGAGACGATCACTTCCTAGTGACATCTTTATTGACGTCTTATGTCCAAAAACTTACGTCAAACAAGGCACCTTTCAGGTATAAATATTAACAGCGTTGCCTTAAGCAAACGCTGCCACAACGACATCGATGATAGCGATGGTGTGGTGAACATAGGAGCAGAACAGCTGTCCCTTACAGATCCCAGCAGATGCAAGCTGCCCACGGACGCTGCCCCTCCTCCTCCTCGACGCGCTGAGAGAGACGCTGTCTTTTCTCCTGCCGAGAAAATCCAGCTCAGGCGTTTCCAGCAACTGGGATATCGAGTCCTGGAAGGAGATACAAGACCTCCAACATTCTATTCCAGAGGTATGGTGTTGACTAAACCCTTAGAGAGAATTCTTGAAGCAAACCTTGGCAAAACCAACTTAACTAAAACTGCTACTTACTTACTCCCTCCCAAGTATTAGGCTTAGGTCAGGTACACTGGGGTAGGCGTAGTTAGAAGCACCATTGGGTACGTTAGTCAAATGAATATATGAATGTATATATTTTATTCGTTTTAACCATTGTATGGCTAAGAAACCATATCAATGCTTTTACAGTATTATTTCGCAATCCTCATTTTACTGTACGCACTTTTTATAATAACAAGTCTTGCAATTGTGGCAATTCATTTCTCTTGCATGAGAAGAAAGACTGTTCAATAAATAATACCTTTTTATTGAAAACGCCTGTCTCTCTATTCTCTGCATCTTGGTGAAAGTAATCTGCACAACTGACTGAGTAAAATAACTGTCTATTGTTTCACATGACTCTAGAGATTGACTCTTATTCTAAAGGAGCAAAGTTGTCATGTTTATGCGGTTGTTGGAAAACTGAATCCCTTCTTGTCTGTACCAGGGAAGCTGATCACTTCCTATTCAGTCAAGAAAGTTTCCAGTGACCTCTGAGCTAGTTGGTAACAAACCAAATTAAGTTTAGCATAGTCAGTGGAGACCTGGAAGATCCGCACTTCTACGTTCATACTACTGTTTATGTTATTCCAATGCGCAGGGACTATTGGGAAAATAGGAACTACACTACAGAGTTTGCTAATAGCGCAGATGTAACTTTCTCAATATTTGATTTGCTCCATTTTGGCTTCTAAGGGGAATAAAATAGATTTAAATAGCGCTCCCAAACTTTCAATGGACAAGTCGTTGCCGGGCTGGATAACAGAGGGGGATATAGTTAAAACAACTGACCCTTTTGTAGAAACTTTTTGCCCCACCATTGGCCTAGCTGGTGAATTACTATCATACTGTAACTTTGCTAATTTGGCTTTGCTCCCATCTTTCTTGTTATAAGCCCGCTTCCTTTTAGGGATATCCCCTTCTTTGGTCCCTTGAGACAGGGTACTATTAATGGTGACTCCAGAGTCAGAGGGTGTAATTACATGATTATCAAGAATTAAATTTATTTCAGGCAAAATTTCATTAACTAAAATGTCCAAGTCCTGCAAAACATGCTCCTCCCCTTCAGAAATATTGTCTTGCTCAGCTATATTTGGCACTGTAGAGACGATATTCAGATTCCTATCTGGCGTGTTAGCGTTAGCAATAGTTCCCAGGGAGGATCTTTTATTTACTGTGATTTCCTGTGACAAACGTTTTTCCAAAACAGAAATTTCAGTGTCAATTAGGGTGTTAGCTCTGATTAAAAATTTTTCCATATCTCCCACAATTGACCCTCCAGCTGTCGATGACTTACTCCTCAATTCGCGTCCAGACATTGTTCACAAAGTTAATAATGAGAATCCAATGTCTAAATCAAGAGGGGGGCCCCGGTCCGGTCTTGACCGGTCAGGACCGGTCAGGAACGGGCAGAAACGGGCCCGCCCTTGGCCCGGGCTTTGCCCGGCGCCGTACCGCGTGCGTCCCGCGTGTGCGTTATTGGGAGGGGTTATGTAGGAGACAGGGGCGGGAACAGTCTGCAGGTGGGGCCAGTTGGACGCCGCAATCGCCACTGGGACTCGCAGTCCCGCTCTGTGCAAACGCCGCTGAAATCACCCCCAAGGGGCTGGTCCGGGCTCAGGTACTGTAGGAAACACTCTAATTGTTTAGCGCGAGAATCAACCATGGGCAGGGCAAAAGGCGGGCGGGTGATTTTATTGTCTGTAAATTTTCTGGTTCGAGTAAGATCCCACACCACCATTGGATTCCATTCACAAGTGCTCTGGTTGCAGCAAAGTGGGGGTCGAAATATACTGTTAATGAACCATTATAATAATGTGTTTGATTCCTCTTGCTCCACTGTAGTTAATGAACTGGATACTGCAGTTAAGAAAATCGGTAGGGCTATCTATGTCCCCTTTGATACTATTTTGGGGGGGGATTTTAATATCCGTACATGCCCCTTCTCGTTTACGAATGCCTGCGGTTTTGATGGGGTAAGTGGATAGGACCGGGCTCACTTTGTTCACACCCCATATGGAGAGTCTCTCAATACGCTTATGCTCAAATTAGATCTGTTAATCCACCAGCCAGCAGATGATAGTGAGGGCAATACTGTCCCTACTTTTGTAGGGAGGAACTCAGCTTCTGTCATTGACTATCTGTTGGTCTCAGCTAATATCAGTTCTTTCTGTGCCATACCGGAAATAGTCGATTTGGGCCTTAGTGACCATAATGGCATTACTATGTTGACGTCAATTTGGGGGAGGAAGGTTCTAGCCACTCAAGGGACCGTTGCTGAAATAATTCCCTGTAGACATAATGGTATCAGGATTAAATGGTGCAGGGATAACTCAGAAAAGTTACTGAGCAAAATTGTGGTAGCTAGCTTCCAAGAGTTGCAACGCTGTCTAGACGTTACTACAGGTGCATTATGTATAGTTGCCGAATTTGAGAAATTAAATGACATTATTAAAAGGACTTTAACTATCACCAATAAGATTAAGGTCAAATCAGGTATTAGGCAAGGCTGTGTCCTTGCCCCACTCCTTTTCTCCCTTTTTGTTAATGCCATGGATTGCGAGTTGAAACTGGTTAATGCTGATGCACCGCTTGTTGAGGGCCAAGCGATCCCCGTACTGCTCTACGCAGATGACACAGTTCTATTATCTAGAACTCCAGAGACTAATGGACAGTTTTTTTGATTTTATAAAGGGGGGGAAACTAAAAATCAATAACTCGAAAACCTTTATCATGGCTTGTGGGAAGAAGGTAAAGAAGTTAAGATCATTCCAGTTCAAGGACCAAAAAATTGAAGTGGTGGATAAATTCTGCTACCTAGGGATCACTTTTAGTAGCAGTGGCACATGGGCACTGGAGATACTTCATATTAAGGCTAAGATGGGAAAGGGTGCTTCTGTTTTTTTTTTTATTTGCTTCTAAAATAGGAAGTTGTCGTATATATGACGTGTTAAATGTATACCGACATAGATGTGCTCCGGTGGCACTCTATGGTTCGGGTGTTTGGGGACACTGTCATCATGGAGATCTGATGGACCAAGGATGAAACTGGTTTCACTAGGAGATTCATTAATGACTGCCTCCGTTTGGATAAATATAGTCTGATCCCATGGCTTAAATACGTTTTAACATCATATAGAGTCTTGTTTGATTTGGATGTTTTTGCGGATCCAGCTAGCGCCATTAATATTTCCAAACAGGAGCTCAAACATGTCTATCTGGGGGTTAAAGCAAAATTGCATAGTGAAGTGTAACACCTCCCTGTTGAGCAGTAGGTTTACTACAAGGATCTAATGAGCAACTAGAGTGCTAACATTCTAAATGCATGACAAATGTGTGACACATCTCAATGTCTGCTTGATAGAACCAAAGTAAAAAACTGAAAGTATTTCCTACTGAGGTGGCTGCAGTAAATGAGGAAATTAGGAAACTTCATAACAAATAAGTCTCCCAAGATGGCTACCAGAGACAAAAGAGCCCAATGTAGCACAAATATCACCCAGATGTAGCCCAAGTATAATTCAATGACAGAATGTCCCAGAGTGTTCTAAAGAACAACTAGTGCGCTAACAGTCTCACTTATGACAAAAGTATGGAACACCTGAACCTATCTTGATTGGAATAAAGTGGTAACACTTAAAACATTTCATTTGCAAAGGATCAAAATGAGGGGCTTCCTTCTGCAATAGAAATTATGATTAGTGCTGCAGAAAGAAAAATTAGGGCACATTTTAACTTCTCAAATCCTCTTCTATTTCATTAAAAGGTTCATCATTGCAGACTGAAACATGCACTTTGAATACCAGCAGCAAACTTCCCTGGTGAGCAGTAGCTTAATTACAGTGATCTAATGAGCAACTAGAGTGCTAACATTCTGAATTGACGGAAAATGTGTGACACATCTGAATGCCTTCTTGATGAAATCAAAGAAAAAACAGAAAGTATTTCCTACTGAGGAGACTGTAGTAAATGAGGAAATTAGGAAACTTCATAACAAATAACTTTCCCAAGATGGCCACCAGAGACAAAAGAACCCAATGTAGCACAAATATAACCCAGATGTAGCCCAAGTATAATTCAATGACAGAATGTCCCAGAGTGTTCTAAAGAACAACTAGAGCGCTAGCAGTCTTCCTTATGACAAACGTATGGAACATCTGAAGCTATCATGATTGGAATAAAGTGGTAACACTTAAAATATTTAATTTACAAAGGGACACAATGATGGGCTTCATTTTGCCATAGAAATTCTGATTAGTGCTGTAGAAAGAAAAATTAGGGGACATTTTGACTTCTCAAATCCTCTTCTATTTCATTAAAAAATTCTAACATGCAGACTGAAACATGCACTTTGAATACCAGCAGCAGACTTCCCTAGTGGGCAGTAGCTTTACTACAGTGATCTAATGAGCAACTAGAGTGCTAACATTCAGAATTTATGGCAAATGTGTGACACAGCTGAATGCTTTCTTGATGGAACCAAAGTAAAAAACTGAAAGCATTTCGTACTGAGCAGACTGTAGTAAAAGAGGAAATTAGGAAACTTCATAGCAAATAGGTCTCTCAAGATGGCCACCAGAGACAAAAGAGCCCAAATGTAGCACAAATATCACCCAGATGTAGCCCAAGTATAGCCCAATGACAGATTGTCCCAGAGTGTTCTAAAGAACAACTAGAGCGCTAACATTCTTACTGTGACAAAAGTATGGAACACTTAAAGCCATCTTTATTGGAATAAAGTGATAACACTTAAAACATTTAATTTGCAAAGGAACAAAATGAGGGGCTTTATGTTGCCATAGAAATTATAATTAGTACTGCAGAAAGACAAATGAGGGCACATTTTGCCTTCTCAAATCCTCTTCTATTTCATTAAAAAATTCTAACATGCAGACTGAAACATGCACTTTGAACACCAGTAGCAGACTTTACTGGTGAGCAGTAGCTTTACTACAGTGATCTAATGAGCAACTAGAGTGCTAACATTCAGAGTTGATGGCAAATGTGTGACACATCTGAATGCCTTCTTCATGGAATCACAATAAAAAACTGAAAGTATTTCCTACTGAGGACACTGTAGTAAATTAGGAAACTTCATAACAAATAAGTCTCCTAAGAGGGCCACCAGAGACAAAAGAGCACAATGTAGCACAAATATCACCCAGATGTAGCCCAAGTATAATTCAATGACAGAATGTCAAGAGTGTTCTAAAGAACAACTAGAGCGCTAACAGTCTAACCTTTGACAAAAGTATGGAACCCCTGAAGCCATCTTGATTGAAATGAAGTGGCAACACTTAAACCATTTAATTTGCAAAGGAACAAAATGAGGGGGTTCATTTTGCCATAGAAATTATGATTAGTGCTGCAGAAAGAAAAATTAGGGCACATTTTGACTTCTCAAGTCCTCTTATATTTCATAAAACAATTCTAGCATGCAGACTGAAACATGCACTTTGAATACCAGCAGCAGACTTCCCTGGTGAGCAGTAGGTTTACTACAGTGATCTGATGAGCAACTAGAGTGCTAACATTCTGAATTTATGGCAAATGTGTGACACATCTCAATGCCTGCTTGATAGAACCAAAGTAAAAAACTGAAAGTATTTCCTACTGAGGTGACTGTAGTAAATGAGGAAATTAGAAACTTCATAACAAATAAGTCTCCCAAGATGGCCACCAGGGACAAAAGAACCCAAATGTAGATGAAATATCACCCAGATGTAGCCCAAGTATAGCCCAATGACAGAATGTCCCAGAGTGTTCTAAAGAACAACTAGTGCGCTAACAGTCTCACTTATGACAAAAGTATGGAACACCTGAATTCATGGCAAATGTGTGACACATCTGAATGCCTTCTTGATGGAATCAAAGTAAAAAACTGAAAAAGGCATTAACAGTAATCTGTAGCGGTTAACTCTCTGGAAGTAACGGTGGTGGGCCATGCAAGACATATAAAATCGATTTAGACCAATTGATGGTGTATCCAGACACCCTACTAAAAATCACGCAAATATTAAAGACACCAAAATGAAACGTCTAGGGGACGTTAGATATAGCAGCACATGATCCGCATATAGAGATATGCGGTCTTCCCAGTTCTGTGTCCATCGGAGCCCCTGGATCATTGGTTCCCATCTAATCCACGCCCCTAGTGGCTCTAGCACTAATGCGAATAACAATGGGGATAATGGACACCCCTGGTGCGTTCCTCGAGAGAGCGGGAAGTCCCTTCACATTTGATCAATAGCCGCTACATGCGCCAGTGGGTGGGAGTACAGCAGGTGTAACCATGCACAAAACTTTGGACCGAAGCACAGGTGTCTGAGGACTGCAAAACGTTAGGGCCATTCCACCATGTCGAATGCCATTCGTGCATCCAGGGAGAGGATAACCGCAGGCTCTTGGATGTTTGGCATACTTGCCAATACCACATACAGTCGCCGTAGGTTAAGAGCTGTGCTTCTGTGCGGCATAAACCGTGATTGATCTGGGTGAATAAGGGTCGCAAGGTGAGGGGTTAAGCACGGTTTTTGAAGTTTAGCAAGGATTTTGGCCTCAGCATTGATCAATGATATTGGGCGATATGAGGTGCAGTCCTCGGGGGGCCTACCAGGTTTATGGATTGCTACTATAGTGGCCCTGCGTTGATCTCGTGGCAGTTCCCCTGTCTTCAGACTCTCAAGAAACATACTTAAAAAATATGGGTAGTTACGTCAGCAGTCTTTTTATAAAGTTCGATGGGTATTCCGTTAGACCCCACGGCCTTTCCTGATTGCAGGGAGCCAATGGCCATCTGCAGTTCGACAGTGAGGTCAGCCTCCAGCAGAAGGGCAGCCTCTGCTCTGGCGATAATCTAGGCATATTGATATCTGTGATATAATCCTGAGCCTCCTCTGTTGGTATATTTGACCGTGACGCATATACTTGTTCAAAATACCCGCCCAGTGTATCCACTATTTCTTGCAGAGCATTCACCATGGAGCCATTCGGAGTGCGCAATTGTGTGTTTGTTCTTTGCGCCCTTTCCTTCTTATAAAGCCAGGCTAACAGTTTACCTGCCTTATCACCTAATTCATATACGTTGTGTCGGGTAGCCCGAAGCCACGCTTTGGCCACCTCTCTCTGGTAGTCTAGAAACTCGCGTTGCTTAAGACGCACGGTCTGTGATGTTTGGAGTGAGGGATTTTCAGCATGTTGGTCATTGGCCCTAATGAGTTCAGATTCTATGGTGTCTAATTCTGCTTGCTTTTCACGTTTACGCCCTGTGATAGATGCTATAGCTTACCCATGTATAACCATTTTATAGGCCTCCCATAGAATGCTGGGTGATTGAGCCAACAAGATGTTTTCTTGGAAGTGCTGTTGAGTTGCACTAGCAACGTCTTTCATTACTTTGGGGATAAGTAAATATCCAGGATATATTGGGTAGATGCATCGCCTTGCCTTATGGTGATTCGTGTATGTCACTACTATTGGGGAGTGATCAGAGATACCCCTGGGGCGGATCTTCACGTTCACCATATTTGCAACGCTGTCCGTCGAAGTTAGAAAATAGTCAATTCGAGAGAGGCTATTGTGTACCCCTGACTGAAAAGTGTACTGTCGTGTAACAGGGTGCCGATATCTCCACATATCTGTAAGTCCAAGGGCATCTAACAATCCCCGTATATGGGTGGTGCCTTTCATGTTCACTTTGGGGGGGTATCTATCCAATGTCCAGTCAACTATACCATTAAAGTCTCCTCCAATTAACATTTCCCCCTCTGGAAGAGCAAACAGGAAGGCATTGAAGGCGGGGAGGGCCACTGCATGGAGGGCTGGAGGGATATATACTGAAACTATGTTAAAAGGTCTCCCTTCCCACATGATACCTGCAAAGCGACCCTGGTCATCCATCAGGGTTTGCTGGATTATCAACGGGAACTGTTTTCTGACCAAGATACCCACACCCCTTGAACCAGATACAAATTCAGAGTGTACCACCATTTTAAACCCCCATCGGTTCAGTGCCTTACATGCAGAACCAATCAAATGTGTCTCTTGTAACAGGGCCACCGAAGGTGCACAGCGCTTCAGGTATTGTAGTACTAAACCCCTCTTTATCTTATCTCCTAGCCCATGTACGTTTCACGTAAGCAGTGTCAAAGGGGTTATCGGGGAGAACGGGGTTGCTTTCAAATTAGACTTCTGTTGCTCTTGCATCGTCCCTTCTGTCATCGATAGTACACAACATCACGGAAATATAAAAGTAGTATGCCCAAAGAGTGATAGCAGACATGTGGTCCAATGTACTTGCCCTTCTGAAAATTACATCACACAATAAAATAAACCTTACTAACAGTTCCCCCCCTTCCACCCACCTTCCCTGCCTCCCTGCTTCATGGATTCAGAACTACCCGCCACCCCAACCATGCAGAGTGCTTAATACCCTTCCTAGTCTCCAGTTGTCTGGGGTGAGAGTGTGCTCCTGCTGCCCCCAGAACACCTTAAGGTCTACCTGAACCGCCGCTCCCTCCCCTCCCTCCTTCTGAACGAGCAAGTCTATATTATTGAAGGATACAGTGTTCTCAACATGAGTGGCTCATAACTCAAAACCTGGTCAGAAAAGTTTGTGGCCTTTAACAAACTTGCACAACAGTGCCACAACCGTCTTTTCTTTAAACAGTACAGCTGCTTCAGAGCGTCCGCAGCCTGTATAAATCTGGGTGATGGTATCGCTATGTTCCATCAAGTCTCTGCCATCATGCAACAATTAACATAGTCCTGTATAGTGTCTTACTCCTGTTCTTCACCCATATTTTGATCTCTACACTTATTGTCACTGTTTCCTGATCGTCCCGGCCAATTTTCCCTTGCGCCAGCCCTCCAGCCATTCTTGCACATCTTCGGGCGTCAGAAAAACATGTTTTACATTCAGCTTCCACCCCCAATTTGGCCTGAAATAGCATGGAATATTTGATTCCTCGGTCTCAGAGAGTCTTTTTGACGTCAAGAAATCCTCTGCGCTGTTTTGTCACTGCCGCAGTGTAGTCCGGGAAAATGGTAATGGTCGCATTGTCTATTCTAAACAGAGGAGCAGTGCGTGCAGCTTGTAGTATCGCATCTCTGTCCCTAAAATTAAAAATACGGGTCAGAATTATACGAGGAGGAGCCCCCGGCTTAGGCCTACCTCCAGGGACTCGATGTGCCCGTTCGACCGTGAAATAGTAGGACAAACCTCACGGCTGAAGGTGATTCAAGATTAATCTTCCAAGAAGAGGTCTAGGGCTGGACCACCTGTCTGTTCCGATACACCAATAAGGCGGATGTTGTTCCGTCGTGAACGTCCTTCCTGATCCTCCAGTTTCGCAGCCATTAGTTTATTATCCGCCATGAGCTGTTGCACCTGCTTCTTGAGGGTGGATGTTTCAGACGTCAGTGTCGCCGTAGTAGTTTCAACCTCAGATACTTTTGTTTATATTTTAGTTCGCATGGATTAGGGCAAGATCCACTGCAAGAGTCCCAATGAGTGAGTTCACTTTATTCAGAGTCGTCATGATGTCTTGTTAGGTTACTTCTTGCACCTCACTTGCACTCGCGCCATTTGTTGATGGGGTATCTTTGTCCGACGCGTCCGTCTGCGCTTTGGTATACGCATGCATGTCCAACTTTGACTGGTTAAGGCCTTTCGTGTTCCTGCCACTCATCGTGCTGGCTCAAATGTGCCCGCGCCAAGCCTAGGGGCAGGAATGCTAATCAGTGCCGCCTGCCTGAGAGCCACTGCGGCTCACGCGGCCTGTCGGTTTTTGCACCCCAACTCCCTCCCTTTGGCACCCTTAATGACTGTAGAATCCTTATTCATTCCATATGTGCACAGCACCCAGACAGGCCCTGCAGCCTTGTGACACTGTTCAATGGATATACAAAATGGCGCCAGTCACCGCCTCCGCCCCTGCGTGGAATGTGTGATCCCAACGCCTCTCTGACAGTCCAAATTTCTGTGGCTTGGCAGGTCAGCCGGTGTGTCTTCAGTCCCGGACCCTAGTTATGGCTGTGTCAGTACTGGGGATGGCAGCTACCAGTCTCATTATCTTTCTCCCGCTCCCGGCCGCAGTAACGAGCATCCGCAGCCTGTGGGTATGCTTCAATATGTGGCGGTCCAATGGCAGCAGCACCTATGCAAATTCTACGTTATGTCCCGTTATATAATGAGCGCCTCCTCAGAACTTTCTGTTGCGGCCCGCCTTTCCCCAGCTCAGGCAGCATCAATCCCGGGCAAGGACGAGTATAGTGATGGAGTGACTGCCGACAGTTCCACTTACTTCCGCCCACTCCCGACCGTAGTAGTGAACATCTGCAGCTCGCAGAGCGGTGGATGAATGTAAGTCCGCGGCACTCACCGGTGCGATTTTGGACGGTGCCCACACAAGTCAGTATTGAACACCGTGGCACGGCAAGAGGAGTGTGCCGCAACAGCACATTCTGCCATCAGCCGCCTCTCACCCCCACCTCGCCTGGTCCAAGCACCGATCCGTCTCCATCGTATAATTCCCAAACTTGAGGCCACGGCTCACCTTGCCGCACCAGGCCGCAGTCTGCCTCACGCCATCAGCAGCCCCAGGGGCATTTCCTACGATCCACGATCAGATCGCTCAACATCATATGTCTTCCGCCACCTCAGCTTGCAGAAGAGGGCGAGAGGGCTGCCGGATTAATGGTTGGATCGACCGGGTTCGGTTCAGGGATCACAGAGCCTTTCTAGGCTGCAGCCGTATTCTTCGGCTGCTGGCCACGCCCCCACCTGAAGCTATCTTGATTGGAATAAAGTGGTAACACTTAAAACAATTTAATTTGCAAAGGAACAAAATGAGGGGGTTCATTTTGCCATAGAAATTATGATTAGTGCTGCAGAAAGACAAATTAGGGCACATTTTGACTTCTCAAATCCTCTTCTATTGCATTAAAAAATTCTGACATGCAGACTGAAACATGCACTTTGAATACTAGCATCAGACTTCCCTGGTGAGCAGTAGCTTTACTACAGTGATCTAATGAGCAACTAGACTGCTAACATTCAGAATTTATGGCAAATGTGTGACACATCTGAATGCCTCCTTCAAGGAACCAAAGTAAAAAACTGAAAGTATTTCCTACTGAGGAGACTGTAGTAAATGAGGAAATTAGGAAACGTCATAAAAAATAAGTCTCCCAGACGTGGGCCCTGTGCTCTCCATGCCACTGAAGTCAAACTTTGCGTACCGTAATGCGCATGTGTTGCGAATGTGCGGGAGCAGGAGTCGTGGACTGGTCGCATACGAATCACGCACATCACGTAATATTAAATGTGTATGATGTAAATGAAAAACACGCAGCCGTCGCACACTGTACGCGGATCCTTCACAACTTTTCTAAAATGGCGGCTAGAATCCGCGCACCCACCGTGCTGTGTACGCTTTGGGTGCACAACTCAGAAAAAAAATTGGAATTTAAAAAAAAAAAAATAATAATATAAATATATTAAAAGAAAAAAAGAAATCAAAAAAATTAAACAATATTTCAGTTTGATTTTTTAATTTTTTTTGCAATTTTCTGAAAAATAAATAATGTTATTTAATGTATAAAATATTCATAAATGAACAGTTAAAAAAAAGTAGAAAATCAGTACAAAAAATAGGTGTAACTACTATTACACTTAAAAATTAGCATTTAAAAAAACTTCACTGAAAAGACCATAGGTTTCAGAGAGGTTATAGTTAGAAATTAGCATTTTAAAAAGCTTTGAAATTCACTGAATAAACCATAGGTTTCAGAGACGTTATAGTTAGAAATCAGCATTTTAAAAACCTTAGAAATTCACAGAAAAAAACATGGGTTTCAGGGGTGTTATAGTTAGCTGGACATTTCACTCGTACAAAACCATAGAAAATTCATCTGTTATAGTTAGTTCTGCTAACTATAACTTGCGCGCTCGCAATGCACTGCTGATGATGTCACATATTACATCATTCATGCCATGGTCAGTGACATCATCCAAGTGTGTGAAATAATTGCAACTGTGCAATAATAAAGGCGCCAGAATCTCAGTGGGCTCACAGCTGCCATTTATCGTGTCTAAAAAGCGTTAGCCGATCAGTTCAAACAGCTACCATGTTATGACAACCTTGACGGCTTCAGCACTCATTGTGCAGACTAGGGTCATGATGTAAGTCTAGGGATGTCGAAAACAAGCCTTTCTCATGTGAAGACCTTCGCGCAGCCTAACTTACAAAAACAGCTATATGCAGTGTTATGTGCAAAAGGTAAAATGGCGTTTAAACTTCTAATAAGTCATGCCAACATAACATGTGTGCAAACCAGGCCTAGGCCACACTACAATGTCACTGACCATGTCATGAGTGATGTAATAAGTGAAGTCATCAGCAGTGCATTGCGGGTGCGCAAGTTATAGTTAGCTGAACAAACTATGACCTAGGAATGTCACTGGTTTTGTACGAGTGAAATGTCCAACTAACTATAACGCCCCTGAAACCTATGGTTTTTTCAGTGAATTTCTAAGGTTTTTTAAATGCAAATTTCTAACTATAACATGCTTGAAACCTATATTTTTGTCAGTGAATTTCAAAGGTTTTTTTAAAAGCTAGTTTCTAATTATGCCTACAGAGGTAGGACATGTGAAGAAAGAAGAAGAAAACAAAACAGAAAGAAAAAAAAGAATTGCAGAAACAAGCAACAGAAGTCCACAAAGATGAAGACAAGTGCAGGAAGGAGAAGAGATGTTCAGAAAGAACCAACAGAAGAGCAGAAAGTCCTCCTATAACCACAACTTTTTCTGACGGGTACTGATGGTAACTGAATCTGACTAACCAGGCCTAGAGCCAGCACTATGCTAAAAGACACTAAAACACCTACATACACTAGGGAACACTATGCGTTGGGGTACCCCTGTGAATACCATGACCTCCTCTGTAAGGCCCTAGTACATAATAGGGCAGGGGGATTAAAACTACGTCTTAAAATGCATTACAGGGCGCATTTGCACACTGGTGAAGGGAGGTGTTGCCTGAGGTGACATGTGTGCAAACACGCCCTGTGGTGGTTTTAATTTTGGGGATGAAGTCCCCTTGAATCCTGAGTGTCCCTTGGGTCCAACTAGTCCACCTGGTATCTCCAGTAAGCGCCACAGAGCTGGGTTGCAGAGAGGTGTAAAAAGGGACACGGCCTGGACAACCTCACTGCAACACAGCGCAGTGGCGCTTACTGGAAGCACCCGGTGGGCTAGTTGGCCACCAGGGGCCCTCAGGATTGAAGGGGAATTATTTTCCCAATTTTAAAATGCCACAGGGTGTGTTTGCCTAAGTCACCTCAGGCCCCGTCCCCTCCCTTCTCCACCATGTCAACACACCCTGTGGCTGTTTTAAGTTGGGAGATTAACTCCCCTTGAATCCTGAGGGTCCCTAGGGTCCAACTAGCCCTCTAGGTACCTCCAGTAAGTGCCACAGAGCCACAGGTGTTCCTCGGCAGCCTGGAGTGCCGCCAAAAATGAACGCTGCATGGTCTCCAACCTGTAAGGAGCACTCCAGACACAGCACCAGGTTAAATCCTTTAATTGAAGGGCAGGCCCCCTCTCGATGTCTTTCACAGTTTCACAACATCTCAATGCCTGAAGCATTTTGAAGCAAATAGCTTCTTCCTCAGAGACTGATGAGGGAAA
Organism: Lissotriton vulgaris; assembly: GCF_964263255.1. Taxonomy (NCBI): domain Eukaryota; kingdom Metazoa; phylum Chordata; class Amphibia; order Caudata; family Salamandridae; genus Lissotriton; species Lissotriton vulgaris. The sequence continues at coordinate 1,902,796,242 of NC_141693.1, forward strand.
TGAGCGCTTCACGGTACTACCGACTATTTACCCCTTGCAAATCACATGTCAAGGAAGAGGACCGCTTCAGGAGACCCATTTGAGGGTTGTAATTTATTCAGAAGCATATTTGGCGCATCGATATTAGGATACATTTGGAAACTGCATAACCCATAATCCCCTGTGCTCCATAAGGACAGTCCATCAAGAGACACGTGATTTGCAATGGGTAAATAGTCGTAAGTACCGTGAAGGGCTCCTTTCCCTCATCAGCCTCTTAGGAAGAAGCTATTTGCTTTGAAATGCGTCAGGCATTGAGATGTTGTGAAACTGTAAAAGACATCGAGAGGGGGCCTGGCTTCCAATTAAAGGATTTAACCTGGTGCTGTGTCTGGAGTGCTCCCTACAGGTTGGAGACCATGCAGCGTTCATTTTTGGCGGCACTCCAAGCCGCCGAGGAGCACCTGCCCCGCGAACTTAGGGGACCACGTGGCATGTATTCATTAGCAACCTTGTTGGACTACAGCGCGAAGTCAAGGAAGAGGACCGCCTACTGAGACCTATTTGAGGGTTGTAATTCATTCAGCAGCATATTTGGCGCATCGATATTAGGATACATTTGAAGACTACATGACCCATAATCCCCTGTGCTCCATAAGGACAGTCCATCAGGAGACACGTGATTTGCAAGTGGTAAATAGTCGGTAGTACCGTGAAGCGCTCATTTCCCTCATCAGCCTCTGAGGAAGAAGCTTTTTGCTTCGAAACGCGTCAGGCATTGAGATGTTGTGAAACTGTGAAATACATCGAGAAGGGGCCTACCTTCCAATTAAAGGATTTAACCTGGTGCTGTGTCTGGAGTGCTCTTTATAGGTTGGAGACCATGCAGCGTTCATATATATACATCTATATATATATATATATATATATATATATATATATATATATATATATATATATATATACATATATATATATATATATATATATATATTCACTGAAAAAAACATAGGTTTCAGGGATGTTATAGTTAGTTGGACATTTCACTCGTACAAAACCATTGAAATTCCACCGTTATAATTAGTTCAGCTAACTGTAACTTACGCCCCTGCAATGCACTGCTGATGACATCACATTTTACATCATTCATGACATGGTCAGTGACATCACTAATGCCATTTCAAATGACATCACTGATGACATCATCCAGTGACTGTGTTTTTCTTTAAAGTTTTTAAATGTGTATTGTATTATATATATACCATGGTGTATTGAAGAATGAGAGGGTGCATAAGTGTCTGCATGGAGGATTTAGTAGGTGAGTGACTGACTGTTTAAGTGAGTTATTACATGTGTCTTTCTGAATGCATGGGTTACTGACTAAACTGTGTGAATGTCTGTATCAGTCTGTCTGCTGTTGTATAAGTTGCTGCATTGGTGGGTCAGTAGCTACATGAGTGTCTATATGGCTTATTGATTGGTTGCCAGAGTAGTTGTATGGGTGCCTGAGTGTGTGTGTGGGTGCGTGGGAGGTGTGTGACTCTGTGTATACATGTTTAAGTGGCAGATTCACTGGGTGTATTGGTTCAAGAGTTCAAGTAGAAACAGCTGTATGGGTGGGTGAGTGTGTGTATGGCTGTGTTGCTGAGTGAATGGATGTCTCAGTGGTACATGTCCAAGTAATTAAAAGGCAGTGTATGTGAGAGTTGGAGTATGTAAATGACTATAGTCATTGTGAGAGTGGAAGTATGGATGAGAGTGTACTTGTATCAGTTATTGTATAAGAGAGTAATTATGCATTTCTTTCTGTGTTAATAGGTGATGTGTTGTGTGTATAACTGTATAGGTAGGTAAATGGTAGTGTGATTGATTTGTTGCATGACTGACTAGGTGTGTGACTAACTCTGGATGAGTGCTGGTGTGTGACTGTCTGTGTAAGTGTATGAGTTCATATGATAGTGTTGTATTGATGAGTGACTGCATGTATGAGTGATTGTATGGGTGAATGATTAGATATTTGTCTAGACCTAAGAACCAGTGACTAGATATATAGTAACTAGCATTGGTGTGTCCATGGTTTCAAAAAGGGTATTCTGTTTTTTGGAGTGGGTGTATCAAAGGTTAATTTAGGGTGTGAGAAGGTGCATCAGATTGTCACATGGATGATGTAATCAGTGATGTAATCTGTGATGTCATTTGAGATGCATCAGTGATGTTACTGACCATGTCATGAATTATGTAATATATGTGACATCATCAGCAGTGCATTGCGGGGGCGCGGGTTATAGTTTGCTGAAGTAACTATAACAGAGTTATTTCACTGGTTTTGTACGAGTGAAATGTCCAACTAATTATAACATCCCTGAAACCTATGGTTTTTTCAGTGGATTTCTAAGGTTTTTTAAATGCTAATTTCTTACTATAACTTACCTGAAACCTATGTTTTTTTCAGTGAATTTCAAAGGTTTTTTAAATGCTAATTTCTAATTATAATTTTTATTAAACCAATGTTTTTTCTGTGTTTTGAAATTATCATCCCATTCTCAACCTAGTGAAAACTGCCGATCTCGCCAGTTTTCCATTGATAGCTTCCGCCAAAGAAATCGCCACGAATGGGTGCGAGAACTAATGCTAATGATATGCAGAGTAGGCGTTCCCGTGCAAAAAAAATCGAAAACACCCATTCTCCATATTTTCAACGACCAGCAAAATCTGCAATGCGATCCAAAAACAGGCGATAATCCGCGTTAGCAGTAAATATGTAACATCAGCCTGTTAACTGGTGTAAAACAGGACAACTACCTACAGTATGAAAGGGAGCCCAGCCCAGAGACACATCAAAAGACCAACACGTTATAGAACTACTGATCATGCAACTCCAACACCCAAGAAGGCCACAAAACCACCCGCCACCAGCCTCAGGACCTCACCCCGGACCACACACCCCTACTACCACTGAGGCAGCGCAGAACAGGACAACGGACCTTCCCAAAACAACATGGCCACTCAGCTACACAATAGCTGAATGTTGGAAGATGTGGGAACCCATCAATAACAACGTACACAATGCCAAGTGTAGCAGTGATGTGCTTGACAGACCTCACTATGCACAGCACGGACCTCTCCATGTGCGCTAGTAGTGTTGTGGACAGTGAACGTAACCATGTTACCTCAGGCAATGGGGAAGATCTCGATCATGTAGCTGTGTCGTTCCTCCCTGTAAGCGGAAGCAGAGTGGGTTGGTCCAATGTATGCCACTGCAGCGTAGGAGAGTGAATAAATAGGCTGGGGATGTGGGTGTGGTTCACTTGTGGGATGGCCAACTTATCAGCCAGAGTGGCAGCCCTCACCCTGCCACGAGGCCAACGCCGTGACTGCCTGCCTCCTCGACACAGGCCCCCCTGCGAACCCAGCGGCATAGTACCGCAAGTTAAATCTGCACACACTACTGCCTTTGATCTACACTGCGGACATCAGGTGTCACAATTCAGATCAAGTCGCTATTGCAGATGATGTAGTCCAGTAGGCAAGAGACATTGCTCTCACTGCGCCCACCCGGACCAGGCATCATCGCAGGCTGCGCACACGCTGAGTGCTTCAGGTGCCACTAACTGTGCAGCTCAACTCAACACCATGTGGCTGTGGGCCCTTGCTGACCGCTGCCTCCTGCCTACACTGAGGACAGCAGGGCTCATAATTCAGATTGAGTCGCGATTGCAGATGAAGCAGTGCAGTAGGCAACAGACATTGCTACCAGTATGGCCCGGCCGGATCATGCATCATCGCAGGCAGGGCACACGCTGAATGCTTCTGATGCCCCTACCTAGGGATGCCACAACTCATGGGCCCTTTATGATACACTGTTTTGTGTAGAATTTCACATCTGCTGCCCCTACCTCAGTGAACTACAAGTCATGGACCCTATATGACAGAATCTTGTGTTTATGATTTCACATCTGCAGCCCCTACCTCAGTGCAGCACAAATCATTGACCCTTTATGATTGAATCTCTGTGTCTGGTCCAATGATTACTGTACAGAAACAGCTATGCTGACTGCAGTAGAAGAAATCAGGAAGATCCTTGACGATGGAGACTGCGCTGTCCTTATTTTGTTGGACCTCAGCGCAGCCTTCGATAGCGTCAATCTTTGCCTCATGATACAAAGATTGAGGGATGCTGGAGTGACTGGACTTGCACTTAGGTGGCTTTAGTCCTTCCTACAGGAGAGGGTATTCTCGGTTTATGAAGGAGATTGCTCTTCGAAAGCTATATCATTGACTTGTGAGGTGCCCCAGGGATCTTCCCTGAGCCCCACGATGTTCAATGTTTATATGAGTTTGTTGACAGAAACAGTTCTCCCATTTGGGGTACAGGTTGTATCTTATGCCGACAATACTCAATTGATTGTCTCCTTAAAACAGTCTAACCGGTCTGACCCTGATCTGGCTACCTGTCTTCAGAAAGTCTCGGAATGGATGGGCAGCTCCTTCCTGAAGCTTAACGGAGCTAAGACCGAGCTTATGCTCTTTGGGAAATCTGCTCCTTTAAGCATTGACTATCTGTGACCTAAGTGTTTGGGTTCCCCCCAGTCCCAAAAAAACGAGTCAAGAGCTTAGGAGTATGGATTGACTGCAAGCTAGACTTTGGAGATCAATCCCGCACAGTGGCAGCACACTGCTACGGATTGCTTAGAAGGTTCAGGAAGATACTTCCTATGCTTCCGTTTGCAGCAAGACGATTATTGGTACAGGCCATTGTATTGTCTTGGCTCGACGATGCTAACGAGCTTTATCAGGGAGCCCTCTTGGCCACTATTAACAGATTACAAATTGTATAGAATTGTGCAGCTTGTATGCTAATGAATGTTGCTAAGCGTATGTCTTCTAGGCCAGCTCTGCTCTCTCTTCATTGCCTGCCGGTTCAGAAAAGAGTTCAATTTAAGGCTCTCTGTATTATTCACAAATCTCTAGTACGAAAGGGCTCACACCTGATCTGTTTTAAACTGTATTTATCCAACAGGACTCTCAGGTCAGGGAATAAAGGTCTACTGGGTGTGCCATAAAATCAAACATGTGCAAAGTGGAGGGCGACTGTTTTCATATAATGGCCCGAGACACTGGAACAGTATTCCATTGTACATATGTTCCGAATCAGACCATCTTAAGTTTAGAAAACTTGTGAAAACTTTCCTCTTCCAGTAATTGTCCCTTCGAACACCGGGTGTCTTAGCGCTGGGATGCCCATGGGTAACCATGTGCTTTATAAATGTTCATTCATTCATTTATTCATTCATTCAGTTGTTACCAGCACCAACCATTCCTGGAGGGACGGCTTACACTCACCCCACACGCATCCAGCACAGACGTCACTGGACATTCGCCAAAGCATGCCGACATGTTCATTATTTTTTTTTAAAATGAGAAAAGGGCCTCGTCGGGCCCCTCCCGTGGCCAATTCCGGCCCGAGGACCCAAATCCCCCGGGGCCTGGCCTCACGGTTGGGGACCATGGGGGGAGCCCCCATGCCCCCAAGATCCCGGCGCTCCCTGCCTCCTGCGGGAGCCGGATTTGCTTTTCTACATGGAGAGCTGCTGACATGCACCTCCCCATAAGTAAAGCAATCAGCTTTGGATTTTGGAAGCGAGAGGAGATTCCCCAGCTCTCACTTCCAAAATCCAAAGCAAGTTTGCTATGACAGGGCGGAAGCCGCGCGGCCGCATGGCTTCCGCCCTGTAATAGCAAACAGCAGTGTCCCAGGGTGGGCACCCTGAGACACTACAAGAGCCGGCCAAGGGGGGTGGCGGTCCCCAGGGCCATCACTGGCTCCAGGAGGGGGAACCACGTGGGCCTCCTCCCAACATGAGTGAAGCCCCGGGGAGGTGGGGTTCCCCGGGGCTGTGGAGGCCCCGGCGGGCCCCCACTATTATTTTTTAAGAAATGCCCCCGAACCTAGCCCACCCAGGGGCCTCATTAAAATAAAACACCCTTCATTAACAAATTCGGCGGAATTCGCGACCCCAGCACGAATTGCGTCGAAATATATATATATTTTTTTTATTCTGTTTTTGGCCCAGGGGGGTCATTCTGGTACCCCCTGAGCAGGCCTAGGGGATCAGGGGGTTTCTACCTTGCTCCCTTCTCTTGTTTTATATCTTTGTTTCTCTGTTAAAGCTTGTGGTAATGGCAGCCAATCAGAATGAAGCTATTATTTTTTTAATTTCTCTGCAACTACTGAACGGATTTACACCATTTAAAAAAAAGGCCACTTTCTGATTCAAGCACTATTTTTTTGCCAAATTTGGGGTAATTTCGTTCAGTAATTTCGGCTGTAGCCTTGCCCAAACGCAATCATGTTTTAGATCGGGTTTCAGTACCGAGACCGCCCTCTTTGAGGTGGCTGAGTCGATTAGGTGGTCCTTAGATTCAGGAGCATCAGCTATGCTGGTGCTCCTGGATCTATCAGCCGCGTTTGGTACGGTGGACCATGGCAGACTGCTGCAACAGTTGGAGGATATTGGTCTGGGGGACAAGGCACTGGGATGGCTCCACTCATATCTTACAGATCGCTCCCAGAAAGTGGCCCTGGGCGCCTTCTCCTCTAAGCCAAAACGCCTTTGGTGTGGCGTTCCCCAGGGGTCAGCACTTAGCCCTTTACTTTTTAATGTTTATTTAGCTCCACTCTTTGCCTTGATTGCCAAATGGGGGGTCAAGGCGATTTCGCATGCAGATGATACTCAATTAGTCTTCCCCTACTCAGAAGTATCGGAGGCAGCTTTTAGTAAAATGAGTGGCTGCCTTCGAGATGTTGCCTGCTGGATGAATACCAATAAATTAAAACTGAACGCAGGTAAGACTGAGGTGGTCTTTTTTGGCAAAAAAACACGCCCCCCTTCGGACCTGTGGGGGCCACCTGAAATGGGCCCTGCACCGACCCCCAGTACCAATGCAAAGAACTTGGGGTGGGATGGGACGACAGTCTCTCCTTTTCTTCCCATATTCAGCAGGTCACATCAAGGTGTCTTCACAAACTTAGGAATCTCCGCAAGTTTCTTTCTCTTTTACCAGAAGATTGTCGCAAAATGGTAGTCCACGCGACTGTTACATCCAGACTAGATTACAGGAACGGCCTCTATCTTGGCTTACCAAAATATTTGGTTCAACGTTTACAGATCGTGCAGAATGCGGCTGCGAGACTGATAAAGCACATTCCTTTTAGACAGCGTGTCTCTCCGCATCTGCGCGAACTGCACTGGCTTCCAGTGGCAAGCAGAATCAAATTCAAAGCCTTGACCCTGGCGTTTAGAGCCCTAAGGGACACTTGCCTCAATTATTTAAAACTCAGACTCCCCCACTACCATCAGGAGAGGCTCTTGCGCTCAAATTCCCTGCTTCAGCTACTCGCTCCACGAGTCAGTAAAGCTCGACTTGGAGGCAGGTCCTTTTCTGCTGGCACAGTGAAATTGTGGAACGCCCTACCGCCCTCCATCCAATCTGCTACGACAGAATCTGGATTTAAGAAGCAATTAAAGACTTGGCACTTTATGCAGAAAATCTAAGCCTCCCTTCTGCTATTCGCTCTGCTTAACTGCTCACATAGCGCCAGGACACCTCATCGTGAGGTAGCTGATCGCGCTCTACAAATATCAGTATTTTTATAAGTTTCCTATGGAAAATTGATTTTTGTCTCCTTTTTTTTAATTTCTCAAAAACTACTGAACGGATTTACACCATTTAAAAAAAAAAAAGTGGCTTTCTGAACCAAGCTCTACCTTTTTGCCAAATTTGAGGTAATTCCGTTCAGCAGTTCGGGCTGTAGCCTTCTCAAATTTCTATGGAAATGGAAATTCTATGTTAGAATTCTCCAATTCTAACAGTGGTGCTCCCTCCACGGCTGGGCAGCCGGGTAAACATTCAGCTCCAAAGTTACCCACAGGTTTGAGGAAGCACTCGGGCAGCAGCAGTGCTCAGCAGACCATACAAGCAGCAGGAGCAGCCTGACGCGTTTCGGAAAACTTCCTTCCTCATAGGCTTAGTCCCACAGAAGAGACAGCAGTTTAGCCCACACTACATTTATTGTTTTAACTGCCTTCTGACAGGCCACTTCATAAGCCCCATCGTGATTGGTGGACACACCACTCTGGAATTCTGGGATATGTAGTGCGGCAATCTCACCCTTATGGGTGCTGTGTCCTCTGGGTCCTTGATGCAAACCCCTTCAATGGGCCCCACTGTGCACGCAGTCTGAGTTCCTGGCGCTGCTTACCCCGTGTGGAACTGGACCTATTTCCAGCCCCTAGCCCGCTTCTCCAATTCTAACAGTGGTGCTCCCTCCACGGCTGGGCAGCCGCGTAAACATTCAGCTCCAAAGTTACCCTCAGGTTTGAGGAAGCACTCGGGCACCAGCAGTGCTCGGCAGACCACACACGCAGCAGGAGCAGCCTGACGCGTTTCGGAAAACTTCCTTCCTCATAGGCTTAGTCCCACAGAAGAGACAGCAGTTTAGCCCACACTACATTTATTGTTTTAACTGCCTTCTGATAGGCCACTTCATAAGCCCCATCGTGATTGGTGGACACACCACTCTGGAATTCTGGGACATGTAGTGCGGCAATCTCACCCTGATGGGTGCTGTGTCCTCTGGGTCCTTGATGCAAAGCCCTTCGATGGGCCCCACTGTGCACGCAGTCTGAGTTCCTGGCGCTGCTTACCCCGTGTGGAACTGGACGTATTTCCAGCCCCTAGCCCGCTTCTCCACTTCTAACAGTGGTGCTCCCTCCACGGCTAGGCAGCCGCGTAAACATTCAGCTCCAAAGTTACCCACAGGTTTGAGGAAGCACTCAGGCAGCAGCAGTGCTCGGCAGACCACACACGCAGCAGGAGCAGCCTGATGCGTTTCGGAAAACTTCCTTCCTCATAGGCTTAGTCCCACACAAGAGACAGCAGTTTAGCCCACACTACATTTATTGTTTTAACTGCCTTCTGATAGGACACTTCATAAGCCCCATCGTGATTGGTGGACACATCACTCTGGAATTCTGGGACATGTAGTGCGGCAATCTCACCCTGATGGGTGCTGTGTCCTTGATGCAAAGCCCTTCAATGGGCCGCACTGTGCACGCAGTCTGAGTTCCTGGCGATGCTTACCCCGTGTAGTACTGGACGTATTTCCAGACCCTAGCTCGCTTCTCCAAATCTAACAGTGGTGCTCCCTCCACGGCTGGGCAGCCGCGTAAACATTCAGCTCCAAAATTACCCACAGGTTTGAGGAAGCACTCGGGCAGCAGCAGTGCTCGGCAGACCACACACGCAGCAGGAGCAGCCTGACGCGTTTCGGAAAACTTCCTTCCTCATAGGCTTAGTCCCACAGATGAGACAGCATTAAGCCCACACTACATTTATTGTTTTAACTGCCTTCTGATAGGCCACTTCATAAGCCCCATTGTGATTGGTGGACACACCACTCTGGAATTCTGGGACATACAGTGCGGCAATCTCACCCTGATGGGTGCTGTGTCCTCTGGGTCCTTGATGCAAAGCCCTTCAATGGGCCCCACTGTGAACGCAGTCTGAGTTCCTGGTGCTGCTTACCCTGTGTGGAACTGGACGTATTTCCAGCCCCTAGCCCGCTTCTCCAATTCTAACAGTGGTGCTCCCTCCATGGCTGGGCAGCCGCGTAAACATTCAGCTCCAAAGTTACCCACAGGTTTGAGGAAGCACTCGGGCAGCAGCAGTGCTTGGCAGACCACACACGCAGCAGGAGCAGCCTGACGCGTTTCGGAAAACTTCCTTCCTCATAGGCTTAGTCCCACAGAAGAGACAGCAGTTTAGCCCACACTACATTTATTGTTTTAACTGCCTTCTGATAGGCCACTTCATAAGCCCCATCGTGATTGGTGGACACACCACTCTGGAATTCTGGGACATGTAGTGCGGCAATCTCACCCTGGTGGGTGCTCTGTCCTCTGGGTCCTTGATGCAAAGCCCTTCAATGGGCCCCACTGTACACGCAGTCTGAGTTGCTGGCGCTGCTTACCCCGTGTGGAACTGGACGTATTTCCAGCCCCTAGCCCGCTTCTCCACTTCTAACAGTGGTGCTCCCTCCACGGCTGGGCAGTAGCGTAAACATTCAGCTCCAAAGTTACCCACAGGTTTGAGGAAGCACTCGGGCAGCAGCAGTGCTCGGCAGACCACACACGCAGCAGGAGCAGCCTGACGCGTTTCAGAAAACTTCCTTCCTCATAGGCTTAGTCCCACAGATGCGACAGCAGTTTAGCCCACACTACATTTATTGTTTTAACTGCCTTCTGATAGGCCACTTCATAAGCCCCATCGTGATAGGTGGACACACCACTCTGGCATTGTTGTAAGGATATAAAATTAAAAAGAAACCTTAAAAATTCAGTTAAAAAACAAAGGTTACAGGGATGTTATAATTAGGCTCAGATTTTACACGAAAAAGCCATAGAAACTCAGCAGTTATAGTTACCTGAGCTAACTATAGCTTACATCCTGCAATGCACTACTTATGACCCCACTTATTACATCACTCATGACATGGTTAGTGACTTTACTGATGACTTTTCAAATGACATCACTGATGACATCATCAATTAAGTTTGTTTCCTAAACGTTTTGGAGACTTAAAGATGTATACTAAGCTACTGCATAAGTTAAATTACTATTCTTTCTGTACTACTAATGAGTGATACTATTTCTAACATAGAGGCTGTGTGATTGTCTGTGTCACTGGGTAAGTGGGTGTCTGAGTGGCTGTATAGGTCTGTCAGTGGATATGTGAGTGGCTGTATGGGTATGTGAATGGGTTTGTGAGTGGTTTTCTGGGTATGTGAGCGGTTGTATGGGTGTGTGAGTGGTTGTGTGGGAGTGTGACTAGATGTCAATGTAGCTCTATGGGTGTGTGAGTTGTTGTATGGGTGTGTGAGTGGTTGTGTGGGACTGTAAGTGGGTGTGTGAGTGGCTGTGTAGGTGTGTAAGTAGGTGTGTGGGTAGCTGTATGCATTTGTAATTAGGTGTGTGAGTGGTTGTATGGTTGTGTGACTCACAGTCTGAGTGGTTTAATGGATCTCTGAGTGGGTGAGTGAGTGATTGTATGGTTGTGTGAGTGGATGGTTTTCTGGATGAAATCATCAGTGATATCATTCGAAATGTTATCAGTGATGCCATCAGTGATGTCACTGACCATATCATGAGTGATGTAATATGTGAGGTGATAAACAGTGCATTGCGGGGGTGAGTTATAGTTGGTTCAGATAACTATACCTGCTGAAATATCTATGGTTTTGTGCATAGGAATAATGTCCCCATAACCTTTTTTTTCAGTGAATTTCTAAGGTAATGTAATTTCCTTACTACAACATGTAAATGTAAATGTAAATGTAGTGTATTTTATATAGCGCACTTCTACCCGGAGGCCTCGTAGCGCTGTATTCATACCGCTGTGGAACCCATCCTGGCTTTCCTGTGAAATGTCCACTCCTGGGCACTACCAAGGTGAAGCCAGGCATCCACAGCGCTGCTGGGGCCGTTGTGGAGATTAAGCAAGCTATTGCCCAGAGTCACAGAGTGGGACCCATGATTAGACTAGGCACCGAGGCGAGAATTATCAGGTCCGGGGAAATTGAGTCCAAGAGCCGCCGAGGCGGGAATCGAACCCTTGTCCCGGGCCAGACCTCTGCATCAGGGTCTGCCGCTCTAACCATTGAGCCACGCTTCTCCACATGGCTGTAAACTTTGCTTTTTAGTGAAATCCCATTTGCACAACTGCTCCATATCTACCCTGTTGTTCTGTCCTACTGCAACTCACAACAGTCATGCCATAACTATTTAATAATTCTTCATCTTGGCCGAGTAAAAATACGAACATAAACAGCGATATAAACATTGAAATATTCTTCAATTATATATTTCTGATAGTGATGCACCGCCATTCGTGACACATTGGCATCTTATCCTTCCTTATCATTAGTTTCAGAAGCATATATCTTTAAAAGGCGGGTCTGGTACATCCCGTTACCTATCCCCATGCATGGTATATAAACGAATGAGAAGGGCTGTCTCAGATTCAACTCTCTCGATGAGGTAACAGACGCCAGTCCACGCTGCTCCGACCAGCCACGCGGTTTTCTTTAAACAGGTAATGACTACTTAAGGATTTCTTACCCAGATACAACCATAGAAAATCGTAGCATTAGTGTGCAGCATTACCTTATATTTATTATATATTCTTTTCCTTTGTAGATTACTGATATTACCGTCATTTCAAAAAAATCTCCCACAGTATATCTGGAATACTATATTTGTATTATCCAACATCTAAATCGCCAACAGAGCTGTGTGTCACTCGTACTTCAGGTAAAGGATTATTTTTTTGTTCGTGCGCCTACATCTGCTTGGCCCTGTTCACACTAGTATTTCCCCATTACATCAGCTAGCAAGCATCTATCTTTAATTAAAAAATAGCTTATCTATACGTATTTGTGCCAACAGCCCTTGAATTACAAACCGACCAACAATCACTGAGCGATATATATGTATGGATCGGCCTGACAATATGAAACGTGACTGATTTTACAATAGACTGAACGTTAGATTACGCCGCTTATTTCGACAATGCAGCTCTCTAAACAGGTAACAGCCGTTCACTCTCTCTTTATCTGTTAAAATCGTAGTAACTTCATCAACCAGTTTATAATACGACTGTGCTCCTGTTCAGTTTTCACTTTTAGCGAGAGGATAATTCTACCCACCCCGGATTTAGCCACGCTGCACTGATTCATAACGCGGCTTCTAATTCAGGTAATCACCATTTAGTTTCCTCCCTTTCGTTTACTTTGTAGCAACTCGTAACACGACCCTAGAACTTTGTGTACACTCTGCTCCTGAACAGATTTTTAATATAGCTAGTCAAGCTACCCCCTAGACACGTTTTTAGATCATGATGAGTTTGAACATTTTCCATCAATTTCTGTCTTTTACTAATGGTAAGATTGAGACATATGTACCTTTAAATATAGAAAGTTCCTGGATTAAACCTCCACGTTCAAAAATAAGCAGTTATCAATTTGTACGTAACATACTAGGCTCCATCTATCAAAAACCATTATGAGGACTAATTAAATAATGCATGTCTCTAATTTTCCAGCATCTGAAAAAGCCTCTAAGTTTGCTCTTACCCACTGCAGATAAACGTTGACATTACTATCCCATGTAAGGAATTCCAACAACATGAGGAGCACGCAGACTATGGACCAGCTGTACCTCAGGTATTTCCTTCCCAAAATAGCGACCCATTTATTAACATGAGACGCAAGTGAGGACCCAATTTACACCAGCTAGTCTAATGTAGAGATCATTACCTTGACCCATCCGTCATAAATGAGCTAAGCATATATGTCATTAAATGATAAACTTCATCTATCAATAACATCCAACGACATTTATAGTAGGATTAGCTAAGGTTAACATCTCTTTTCACTCTTGTTAGCAATGCTTTGCCTTAAACATAACAGTTGGTTTTTCTGTTTTTTTCATTGATAATCATAAATAGATAAAGAAAACCTGTGTCGAGTCTCTAACCATACTCACCTGGATTAATCTGGATTAATCTATCCTATATTATCCGAAGATACAATACATGGTAAGCATTGATACTGTATATCTGGCACAGCCTATTTATTTCTCTTTCTAATTATGAACCTTGCATGTGCATTTAACTAGCCCCCGCTTTTGTCCCTCAGTTTATATTAGGGTTTACTTTCAAAATAGGCAAATAGATAATAAGAATTCCCAACCATCTTTAATATAAGTATATCTAAAAAATCGACAGGAGACCCACCAGATCTTTCTCTTTGTAAATGATACACAATATTCTTTTTCTTAATGAGTACCTATACATCATCCTTCATCGCTTTTGTTCAACTTTCATGATCCTTTCATGATCCTTCCGTTTGTCAATCATGTTTCCCGATGTGTGACAAAATGATAAATGTTCCAATTAAATCATGTTCCATCAATAGTTTTCCTTGTTGTCAATCATGCTCTCTCATGCATAACAAGATGATAATTGTTCTAATCAAACCATGTTCTGATAATAGTGTTCTTATTATGAAGACAATAGAATGAACTGATGTAATGCGGACTATCAAGTTATTGTATCAAAACACTGGTTCAGTTGTTCGAATTAACTACACTGATAATTATGCACTGTTTAGCACAGAGACAAAGTTTTTTAAAAATACACTGATTATTTTACTTTCAGTGACAAGATGGTAGTATCCAGAGGAAGACACTTCTGATGTGTCGAAACGCGTAGACGGAACCATCTCTTTATTGTATCACACGACTATATAAACAAATCATATGCATTTGTTATATATTAATTGAAAGAACTTTTTTATATTGTCTTTTTAATCAATATGTCAAAGAATTTTTTTCATGATATTTTTATACAACTTATTAAATTGAAACCTTTGTGCCCATTTCAGTGCTTTATTACTTATTACTTATTATTATTCTTTTTTCGTCTGATACTTTGCCAGTGCATATGTGTTGCCTGGGTGTTTTATTTTTCATAAAATAAACAGTGCATTGCGGGGGTGAGTTATAGTTGATTCAGATAACTATACCTGCTGAATTTCTATGGTTTTGTGCATAGGAATAATGTCCCCATAACCTTTTTTTTTCAGTGAATTTCTAAGGTAATGTCATTTCCTTACTACAACATGAGAGAGCCCAGCAGAGTGCAGTAGAGAGCTGCAGAACGGCAGAAACCACAGCGGAAGCAGGCAAGCAGGGAAGCAGGCAAGCGAACGGACGGCTGAACGAACGCCGAAACGCCATTCACCAAACCCGCAAAACTCAGCAGCCTGCATTAGGAGCTAAGCCAAGCCAAGCCGACTCTCCTGACACTCCCGACACTGCAGTGCGATCCTACAATCTGAGTTAGGATTGTGGCGGCGGCAAGGCAAAGGTAGGTGAAGGGCACTGCAAGGAGAGTCAGCAAGAGGTGCACTGCAGCTTGGTGAATTGGTGTTCGGGGAACGCCCCGACCTGCCCTGGACTGCGGAGAGGCAAGGTGAGGTTTGGGGAGGCGCAGCCAGGAGGGCGATGCAGGGAGAGGCGCCACGAAGCGTTATGAGTGCACTGAGTTGAAGCCCCGAATTGATTTGAATTGAAGCCTGAATTCAATTGAAGCCCTGAATGCGCCCGCCTTTTGCTTCTTGCCCTTGACTCCCTGCCATAATATAACATTTGAGTCAGTCTCCAGACAGCCCCCCTGCACACGTTTGCACAACAAACAACAAACCGCAAACAGCAAACGGCATACGGCTCCCCACCCACGAGTGAGGGAGAATGAGGGAAAGCCGAGCTGCGGAGGACTGTTGGCAGAATTAAACGTATCGTGTCGCATCAGCGGATCCCTGCACTTAACGGGCTGTTACTTGCTGAACCAATAGCTGACACCATACGTCTCCCTTCCTACCCAACCCTTGGATGAACTTGTTGAGCTTATTTGAATTCATGCACAGCCAGAGGCGCTTAGAGGACGCTGATAGATAGCGCAATGAACAATTACCCCACCTCCAAAAAGTGGTTTATAGGGGGATTAAAGACAAAGGTGTAAAGCATTCGGAATTTCAGCCTCCTTTCTGTCGTCAAATACATTTTGCCACCCTCCTAAGCAGCCACTTGATCACTTTTTCCATCCTCCCTCTCTATCCTCTCTATCCTGTTCATTCGGGAGGAGATCCAGCAGGCTAAGGAATAGTGCACCACAAAAGAAAAAGAAACGTAGAGGTGAAATTGCGCTGACAAGTACGGAATCTGATCAGATCGTAGATCTGTCGCTGAGTGACCCTGAAATCTTTATAGATAATACCTCACAACTTCCAGCGAAGGGTTCAGTCAGGCTGGCCTGTAAACCTCTTAGCAACCAACCAAAAATAACAGCAAACTTTGCCCTTCTGAAAGACGCCGGGTCAGTTGTCTATTCAAGCAATATGGATATCGCAGGCTTGCCAATTCCTCTGAGCCCCATAGTTACTTAACATCAAAAAGGGCAGCCCTGGTGGAAACGTGGTTAGCAGTCATTCGTCAGGCATCAGCAAGTCTGAAGTGGGAGCTCCCTTAGAAGACAAGGCTCCGGGAAGTCCAGGATTAAGTCCACTCTAACCCACCAGGAGCTGTTCGAAGCTACCCATAGTATAAAGGACGTTCAAACCGAACCAAATGGAGAGACAATGAGAAATTCAGTTGCAACCAACCCTGCCCTTCGTGAGGCCAGTTTCAGTATACCTTGCAGTCAATCTCGCGATCCCGTAACTTATCTAAAAAAAGCTAGTAAAAAGGAAACGAAGAAGGAAGACATTGACATCTCTTCTCCACTTGAGGACGGCGAAACTGATCACGTCCAACGGGAACAGCCTACAGCCAGTGTTTCTGAGCCCATGACACTCATAGAGGAAACTGAACCAGCAGAAAAAGATCTTTCCTATCTTGAGTCAAAGGAATGGGAAAAAATGCTGCTCTCATACGGAAATACCATCCCTGGTAACCCTGGGCCATCGTCGTCACCAAAGGAAGCGAAAAACGAGGACTACATCAAGAAAAGGCATGGGCCACTGCCTTGGATATCCTCCAAAGGTCAGCTGAAACAATGACCTATCAAGCTAACAAAATGGATATCCAAATCAGCCTCTTGAATACACTGGCCGTGTACGTAGTCAAAATCGACGATAAGATCTCAAACCTCAATAGCTTGATCAGACGGGCCTAGGCAGCAGTAGACCTCCCGCAACAAGGATGTGACTGTTCACCAATAATAGAGAAACTTAGCACACTCCCAGGGATAATGGAAAACCTTTTGGCAGATCTAAAAGAAATTACATATCTTAAGCCCTCCCCGGGAAACTGCAGTGACGGCATCCCAAGTGAGGACAACATAGTAAAAATGAGAACTAACTCAAAGGAACGAGGAGTCACAGAAATCGATTTCCCTCAACCAAATGACACATCGGGAACTGTCTGTCAAAAGAGTGAACAGGAAAAAACTCCAACTGCCGATAGAGCAAATTCCTCCCCTCTATCTCCAATCAAACAAGCATGGGGAGATCCTGTGGGAAAGGGGAAAAGACAAAGGAAGCGGAAAGGCCGCAATAAACTGGGTAAACGTAAACAAGAGCTGAGCCTTTACCCATTGTTTAACACCCTTAGACGTCCAACAGCTACAGAGTATGTTAACCCAAAAGATACTGAGGAATCAAGAACTAAATTAGAAGAACCACCAACTCTGCTTGAAAGGAAAAGCAGGACGAGCGGGGCTTCCCCCACGCCAACAGAAAAGGTATCAACGCGGACAACTTTAGGAAAAAAGGTGGCCAGTGGGTCAAGGGAGCAAATCACAACTACCGACACGCCTCCTTCAAATACTCCTCTGCCGCAGGACGTAAAGCTCCAGGGCCAAAATCCCGGTCACCCTGCAAAACAAATCGACCAAAGCATCACTTCAAATCAGGTGCATACCAACAGCTCTGTCAAAAACAATCAGGCCGTAAGCCCTGTGAGAGATAAGGGAGCTGCGGTAGGGTGTAAAACCCAAAAGAGCCTAGCGATCAGAAGGAGGCACTGAATCTTGATCCCTCTGCAAGCACAGTTCATGGGAATTGCGCCCAAACATCAGAGGCAAATTCAAGGCTGAATAAGTCCCCTTCATGTGGCGACTCCAACCTTACACTCTTCTACCCGGAGTACAAGTCCAAAGGCAGCCACGATATTCTCAATCGTGGTAACATCTTAAAACTAATACAAGCCAATGGTCTGCTAAACAGTATAACCACACAAGATATTACATCGATAGAATTCATTGCACCAAGTCATGGCCAAATAAATGAAACCACAAAGGTCACTTAGAGATCGGCAGAGGTAACGAACACCATCCTAGGGCACACAGACACCTTCAAGCAGTGGGGTATACTGCTACAACCTTGCAGGGCAGCAGGATACCCACATGTCTTGCTGGCAAATCAAGAACCTAAGCACACACGGGCAGAAAGGCGAGAAGTGTACTCAGTCCTCAGGGGCGCATGCAATAAAACTCCCACCCGCGAAGACAAACAAAGAAAATTGAGAGATGACTGGCGCACACCAAATAGGGATCGGGACGAGGTCGGCAAATGGTCATGGTTGGCAGGCGCCCTAAATACAACTCGCCTGTTACGATGACAGAATAACAGTGTAAAGGACCTAAATATGTGCCCTCTAAAGATATGCTCTTGGAACATAAACGGACTAGCCAGCAAACTGGAAGACAAAGCCATAATCTCTTATTTTCAGGAATTCGAGATACTACTACTTCAAGAGACATGGCTCCTTGAACCACAGCAAATCGAAGGCTTCAAAACTCATCATATTCCAGCACAAAAACTGAAATCTTCAGGAAGAGGCAGTGGTGGCCTTGCAATTTACATATCCATCAAAAACGCAATCGCTTCATGGGACACAGGTGGTTCATCACATTCCCTCCAGTGCGTGGGAATATCCTTTACCTCCGACAAAGCCCAGTGCAGGACCCTGCTCTTAATGAATGCCTATGTCCGTCCAAACACAGTATCAAGGCAATATTTCTCAGAAGAAGCAATAGCAACTGTACTAAGAGCGAAAATCGGATCCCTTGAACTAGAAATAATACTATCAGGAGATTTCAACATGTGGCTAATGTCGGACCTGGGCAAAAATGAGATAACCAAATCACATGATAGCATTTGGGTCATACCCCCGCAGGACCCCCCAGAATGGCACAAGAACGACTCCAAAGGACGCTCCTTACAAGGCAACCTGGAAAATCTGGGCCTCAGAGCCTTAAACGGGCGCTTTCCTCCAGACAAGCCACCTTGCTTCTCCTATCTGAGTAAAAATGGTGCTTCGCTAATTGACTATACCTTTGTCAGTCTTCCACTTCTCCGCCAAATAATAGGTTTTAGCCTTGGAAGCAGAACTGAAAGTGACCACCGCCCACAAGAAATATCGCTTATGACCAGAATAATTCAACATGAAGAAGATAGGTCACTGCCATCTGACTGCTACACGATAAATTTAAAACGTATCAAGTGCTCCTTCAGCAACTTTCAACAAATAGCAGCAGATGCCAAACTTCTTATGGAGAGCACCAGGAGGCCCACAAACAATGAAATTGCTAACTGGTCAACATTCGCAATCGAACTGATCGACAAACACGCAAAACCAATAAGGCAGGCGAACTTGTACGGGCAAAGCCAGACGCCCAGTCGCAACCCCGCAATACAATCTGCTACAAGAAACATGAATCGGACATGGTGGGCTTTAAAAACAAATCCAACGAATCCTCAGTTAATAATAAATTTGAGAGAGGCTCGCAGCTACCTAAAGAAGGCTAAAAGAGAACAACGCAGAAGTCTCTGGAACTCCTTCTGGGCTAGGCTGCAAAATGACATTAAAACAAAGAATTCCGCTAGGTTCTGGCGAACCATCAATAGCATTTCTGGGCGAGCCCCGAAAGCCGCGTCCTCATGCATACTGGAGACTGAGTGGGTCGCCTCTCTGTATCTTCACTTTAATGACCAAAAAGTAAAAACCCTTCATCGGAATCTTAATGTCGAAGACATTCTCGCTCAAAAAGCGGCCGCTAAGCCAACTGATTGTAACAACAAACCCCCTTCAACGAAGGAATCTTTCAATGTTGGCCAGAAAACTGCGCAACCAAATGAGTGCCCCACGTCGTAAAGTAACAAAGAAACAACAGCAATCGAGGTGGCCCAAATTGAAAAACTGATCAAAAAGGGTCGGAAGGACGGTGCCCCAGGCCCTGGTGGAATTCCTCAGGCTCTGTTTAAGGAGGACAAAACCTTCTGGGCCTTGAAGCTAACCACCCTCTTCAACTGTATCCTGCAAAATAACATCATACCACCCTCCTGGCAGGGATCCATTTTGGCACCAATCTTCAAAGGCGGGGATAAAAAATCTCCCGGGAACTATCGCCTCATAGCCCTCATTGACAATGAAGCAAAGTATTTTGCTGGTTTGCTTCTTAAATCACTTAGGGCATGGGCAGATGATCATTCTGTAATTCCTCCGAACCAAACTGGTTTCACAAGTAACACCGGCACCTCGGTCAATCTTATGACCCTCTCTTGTCTGATCGACCGGGCAGAGGTAAGCACTTGCCCACTTTATATGGGATTTATTGATTATAAAGCTGCCTTCGACAAGGTGAATAGAGCTATGCTCTGGCAGAAGCTGTACAGTTTAAACATCCCAAATGATCTCTTAAGAGCTATACAGCTCTTCCATCAGGACACATGGGTCAGGATAAAGATTGGGGGACGGGTCCAGACTATCACGTCCAATTCCGACGACAAAATGGCTCAAACAAGGATGTGTCCTTGCCCCCACACTTTTCAACTTGTTCATATCCAACCTTCCAGAAGCCTTAAATAAGGTAAATTCTCATTCTCCCAAAGTAGCGGGTTTCTTGTTGTCAAATGTTTTATACGCTGATGATGTTGTACTTCTTAGCAAAACAAAGATGATCGGCTTGCAAAGACTCATGGACGCCATCTCTGACTATTCAAATAAGAATGAGCTCTAGATAAACAGCAAGAAGACCGAAATTTTGGCGGTTCGTTCAGGAAAGGCCAAGAAGCTGGTTTGGGTCTTGAATCAAGAAAGGATTGCTGAATCCAAATGCCACAAGTACCTTGGAGTCTCTTTTAACTACAACGGTAGATACAAAACACATTTAGTAGAACAAAAAAAGAAGGGTTCCGCGCTTGCTTTCTCAATCAGTTCTATACATAAGAAACTACAAGGTCCAACGTTCGCTCCAACAATCCAGGTAGCGCAAGCAAAAATTATTCCCGCATTAACCTACGGAAGCGAGGTTCTAAAAGGCTTGGATAGGGCCAACTGGACAAAATTATTACAAAAATTTATAGAATAGTGTTCAAGCTACCAAGTCAAACATCACCGGCCCAAATTAGGTTGGAACTGGGAATCTGCCATCAATCACTTGCCAGAGCCTTGAGTTTTCTAATGTGCTGTCATAAATTGAGGTCATCGAAGGAAGGAAGCCTAGCGCAACATCTATGGTCTTGCCTTCAAATGAATCTATGGCGAGCAGGGCATGCATATTGGGAAAGAGGATTAAGTATACTAGGACTGAAAGACCTTTGGGGCATGCAAGTAAGCCATAATGAATTCAAACGACTAGCGAAAATAAGCACAAAAAAGCTCTCTTCCGTGGAAGACAAGGCTCGGATGGCAAAAAGAAGTCACGGATGGATGTCCTTGCAATCCTATGTCCTGTTGACCCCACAGGAGTACCTAACTGAACCATTCACTGGTCGAACAAAATTAAGTTTCCTAAAGTTTAGAATGGGAGTAATCAACCTGTTGGTCCATTTGCCAAAATAGAAAAGAGCCCACGGACAGGAACAATGCAGACTGTGCGGGAATCAAAAAGAAGACATAGTACACATCCTTTGTCTTTGCCCAAACCTGCTGAACGAAAGACGGTCCCTCCTGAGGAAACTCTGGAACACAAACATGATTAGATCGTGCAGAGCAGCAGTCTTGGCTTGCTTTGACCCTCGGAACACTAAATTAAACTGTGCTCTAGTAAGGTTTTTGGAACAAGCAGAAAAAAAACTTGCTGAGGAGTCCCAAGTACGCGATTTCTTACCAGCACAATTACTAGCCTAGTTCCAACTGCCACCTTACTGTATAATGGACATGATCCTTCGCTCTCCTTTTTATAAGTATGTTTTTACACATTTTTATAAACTTCATAACGCATATGATCCTATACTTAATTTTATATGTATTTATTGATATATCGTTCTTAAAATTCTGTAACTTGCAAAGGTTTTTTTAATCATGCAATAAAGATTTCTACGTTACCTTACTACAACATGGCTGTAAACTTTGCTTTTTAGTGAATTCCTATGTTTTTTCAATTGTATTTCCATAGCTGGTGTGGCAATCTCTGCTTTCGTTTCAAATGTTTGTACATGTATATTTTTTGGGATGGGTCAGTTTGAATCATTATTATGTTGTTTTTTTATGTTTTAGTAAACATGTTTCCTCTGCATTTGGACAGTGGAATTCTTACTTTCAATTACTATAAAATACAATCGACCTGCCCTGGGGAGGTGGCGGTCTCCGTGAGATGAGATTGGCCTATAGGAGGATGGCCGTGTGCGACCTCCTTCATATTATACATATAAATAACCCTCTGGGACCTGGCCCACCAGGGAATTCATCTTTAAACAACCATGGGAGACCACGCTTTTTTTTGTTGCCCCGAGTTCACGATTCCTCTAGGTTTTGTTGCAACATTTAAAAAGAAAGATGCTTTTTTGCCCTGGTGGGGTGCCTGGTGAACCCAAGCACTAGTGCTGGGGGGCCAGTGTATTCCTACCCCACCCCATTTTTTTTGCTTTTTATTTGGTAGTCCTGGTGAAAAGAAGGGTAGCCATTCGATGGTTGTCGAACAAAGGTCCTACTCTTCTGGCATGGAATAGGGATATGGTGGAGTGCACGCTGGCAGAGGACAGGCGCATGAGGGAAGTCAGAGATGATGATTAAGTGAAGGACGACTTTTCAATATGAGGTGGGATTAAGCATGGGCGAATTTTGCAAATCTGGCGTTCGCAAATTTGCGTATTTGCGAACTCGCAATCCGCAAAATCCGCGAATTCTCGCCAATTTGCAGATTTTTTTTGTGTTCGCAAGGGTTTCTGCCAGTTCACGAGGGTTTTGTACCAGGTCGCAGTTGCGAACTTACTTGTCGGCTCGCAACGGTCGCGACTATGTTGTTTCTACGTCTGCTTCATCATCACAGGTTCCCAGCACCCTCTGTTTCACCACTGCCACTCTCTGTTTCACCCATGCCACCCTCTGGTACATCAATGCCACCCTCGGGTTCATCATCACTGTAGATTATGGGGGGGAAAAGAAAGCACACCTGCCCTGCTTCAACTGACATGAATTAATTTGGGGTTGGTTTATTAATGTGTCACTATTTTAAAATTCCAGTCTGGCACCTGCTTCCTTATCTGTAATTTGCTTTGTGTTTTTTCCAGGACCTTTGTGGCCTACTTGTAGCTATTCTATGAGCCTGCTGTGAGGGTCAGAGCAGGGTCATACAATTGTTGCAACTAGCAACTGAACTCTGGAGGGGCCCCAGTTAGGAAGCACTACAGGGAATGGTTACTAATGATGAGTTTGAACTTTTGCACCTGCTGATTGCTTTCAGTTTTGCAAAACTCGTTTTTCTGCAATTTCACGGGGCGCGAACGTGCGCGAGATCGAATTCGGAAGCCGCGAATTCGTGCGAATATGCGATTTGTTTTTTGCGGCGTGTTAGTTCGCAAGGTTTTGTGCGTTTTAGCGAGCCGCTTGTAGCGCAACGGCGCGAAGTTACCCTCACGGTCGTTCACGGGCGCGGCCATCTTGTTTGCATGACGTGTTTCCGGGCACGAAGTGTAATCTCGCAAAATGTGCGGCTCGCTAGTACAATT
This sequence comes from Lissotriton vulgaris, assembly GCF_964263255.1. Lineage (NCBI taxonomy): Eukaryota > Metazoa > Chordata > Amphibia > Caudata > Salamandridae > Lissotriton > Lissotriton vulgaris. Next base: position 1,902,819,794 of record NC_141693.1, read on the forward strand.
TTGCGTGTGTTCGCGAGGAAAATCTTGCGCGAACTTACCCACGCGGTCGTGAACGGGCGCGGCCATCTTGTTTCTCATTCATTGCTATGGTTCTGGGCATGCTTTTCTATCCTCTCTGAATCTCTGCCATCCTTTGCTTGTTTGAAGTTTTTTGATCCATTTTACTTATTATCTATCCCTCTATTTTTCTAGCTCTATATTTTTGTGTTTTCTGCTACTTTTGGTTAAATTTAAACTACTTTTTTAAACTCTTTCCTTTTCTTCTCTTCCCTATTCTATTTTCTGTAATATTTAGCTTCCTTTCTGCCCAGACCATGGTAAAGGGAGCCGGGAAGCATCCCGAGAAGGGGAAGGGGCCCGCACCCCATGCCCGGCTCCCATGCGGGCGTTTGAGGGGGAGCAGGTCGCACCCCGGGAGATCTTCAGCCCGGAGGAGGTGGCCGCACTAGTTTATTATGTTCAGCGCCGCCTCCCCAGGACCATCATGGCAGGCGGCAGGATCGCTAGCGGGTACGGGATCCAGGAGCGCCGGAAGCGGTGGGAGAAGGTGTGCCGGGCCATGTACCAACACTCTCGGGTCCGGCGCACCTACAACCAGGCCACCCACCATTGGACGGATCTCCTGGACCGGGAACGCGATCTGCTTGACCTGCTCGGCCTTGAGATCCCCGGGCATTGGTGAGTAATAGTAGCTATTTCTTTACTATGTTTTCTCCTGCTCTGTGTGTTATTATCTTGCAAATTTTGGTTTTTTACCAAGAGCAATAATGCTGCTGATTACATTGTAGGTATATTATATTTCAAAATCTTCTGTGCATTTCAGGTGCAATGCTCTCCTTCTCAGTAGCGCTGCTACTATGCTTATTTGTTTTCGATTTTGTGTTCATTTCATTGGCCTGTGAAATTATGCATGAGTGTAGTTTAAAGAACTGCATAATGCTAGACACTAAGGGTCAGATTTTTAATTACCGGCGCATCCCTGCAAAGTAGCAGGGATGCGCCAGTAATTGTGCGCCACGCCACCACCACCCATGGTGCGCCGTATTTACAATGCGGCGCACCATGGGCCCAAAACGTCACCAAAGCGTTACGCATCTGTGCCCGCATTGCTGGAGTTGCGTCGCAACGATGGCGCAGTTCCAGCAATGCTCTGGGGTGCCCTATCTCCCCAATGCTGCGTCAAGCCGTACGTCTTGTTCAAGCAGGCGCAGAGTTTGAGTCACGCATCATTGTCCTCAAAGTGACTGATTGAAATCTTGTAGATTTCCCTCAGCCACTTTTAGGATGCGTTCCTGCGCAGGAACACCCTCCCTTGCGCCGGAATGCCCCCTGATGGCGCAGGGCTTTACAACGTGATGCATCTCCCATATGCGCCACGTTGTTAATATACGCCGCACCATGGCGCCTCTTTTGTTCTGCCGCTGCGTCATGAAAGTCACGCAACAATGGAGCAAAAGAGCCGCAAGGGGCTTCTAAATCAGCCCCTACAGACTCAAGTCCAGTCCTTCCTTTGTACACATGGCGATAAGAAGAAATAGTGGTGGTGGATTGATAGTTTGAGTATTTTAATGACTGGTTAATGTAGTAGGAAACTTTAGTGTTGTCGCTGATCTGCAATCACGATGGACTTTGTCTGTCACTTCGCGTGCTGCGGACTGCTGCCTGCCAGTCCTAGGCTAACCTTTTTAGTACTTTGTTTAGTGAGTTACATAAGAAATTTCCAAGTCGACGGTCCGCAAATCAAGCAATACTAATAACGTAGTAGACCACATGAGATCGGTCAATATATCCCATGGAATAGTTGTCTATTTGCTATTTAGCCAAAATATTTTGTTATTGTTCTTTTGAAATGTTTGATTTGGTTGACAAATATCATCCATGTTTTCTGGTCTTTCTTTCTTTCATGTTGTACATCAGTTCCCCCCAGGGGCAAGAGGACACAGGAGGAGGAGGCTGCTGTTCGCCAGGATGCAGGCTAGAATCGTTCAGGCGAGGGCTCCTTTGCTGGCCCGGTAAGTTTTAATTTTAATATAGAGTACCTATTTTTTCCTAGCGTTCCTCCTCATTCGATTTTTTCTAAATCGTCTTTGATCTTCTTGTAGATGGATCTAAATTCTTATCCTGCCTCGACTATGACTCCCTGTGGTATTACTAGATTATTCTTATTAGTCTGTCTGTGTAGATAACTAAGATTGCACATTTGGCAATTCCATTGGACTCCCATTCTAGTCAGCAATAGCTCTATGCACTGAGTGTAGTTCTCTGGGATTGTCCATACTGTCTTTTCAAGTCTTCTAAATGTTTATGCTTTGACAATTGCCAACAATAAAAAGGTGAATGACCACCAAGAAAGAATAAGATACTACTTTACTTTTGGTTTGGATAGGAGGACAATCCATTTTACTACTGTTGCGGGGACAAATCTGCACAAACAGAACTATGGACACTAAATAATGCATTGCTTAGCTTATCAATTATAATAGGCGCTGTTAGACTTTCCACATACCTCAGTGATAATAGACTTTGTAGTTGAACCCCCAATCTCCTTACTGACTAGATAGTGTGGCAGAGTCATTTAGCTCCCAAAGTCACAGATGATTGATCCCCAATGATGATTAGATTATCCAACGCAGGACAAGAGTACGGAGTCAGAGTCAAGAAGTGTCAGAGGCACGGACTCATGCTTGCAAAAATTCCAAAACCTTTAGCTCAGCCACTCTATTCTGGAGGACCAAAAACCACATAGTCTATTTAAGTTTAAAAGCTTTATTAAAAGTAAACACATTTATTAAAATCAAGTTTGTCATAAAAGTAAACGTTTAACTGAAAATGGAAAAGTGCTTAGTGCTGACAATTAATTGGACAAATTTCTTGTGGTCGAGCCGAGCTCTCACCTGGTTTGAACTTGATCTTGCTCGTGTTCTTAGAAGTCAAGCTTCTGTCTGTTAGGAGAAAAAGTGGTGCGTGTTAAAAATAAAAAGCAAGCATTCATCAGTTGTGCCAAAAAGTGCAGCAAGACAACAGCCTTCCCTGGAACAAGGGACATTTTTACTTTAGAGTAGACAGCCACAAATTATTACATTGTTTGCTGTTTTTTTAACATTTCTTTATTCCTAGACCAAATATTATATAGTAGTGACTGGTGTATTCTAACATTCTTAAATGTTCTTTGTAGGTGGAACATCTGGTGGCGGGGCCAGCGCGGAGGTGGTGGTGGTGGATGAGGGAAACACTTCTGAGGAGGATGTGGTGCAAGTGCCGGACGACACCAGTGTGCCTGTGAGGGTTCACACGGTTGTGGCGGGCAGAGGTAAGCTATATATTCCTTACGTATTGAGATTGAAGACTGTAGAGTGTGCTATCTGGGGCTCTGGGAGGGGGAGGGGGCGCACCAGCAAGTGCAAGGAGCATGCGCCCGCTATCTGCATGGGTGTATAATAAATCAACCAGGTAGTAGCCTCCTCTAAATGTACTTCGACTTAGCTGTGTAGTTTTTGGCGAGAAGAATCCCAATCAGATCTGAGATGAACTTGATGGATGGGATGAACAAAAAGCGAAAGAAGGGTGTAAGTAAGTGTGGAAGGACGAGAAATTTAATGATGACTGGCAATGAAGAATGATATGTGTTTGCTTGGTCCCCGAGGTGGCTGGGAAGGAAAGAATATGGTATGGTGCATGGCTGGGTGAATGATGAAGCAAGGATGGGTGGAAGGAGAACAGCCTGGGTGGGTGAAACAGAAACTGTATGTGTGCATATACTTTGAATGGATGGATGCCTGGATCATGGTACCATCTGACTTTTAGATAGCATATACTCTTAGATAGCATATGTGTATCTAGAGAGAGTAGACGGTCACTGGATGAACTAAGTGTTACTTTGAAGAGCATGTAACACTGCACCCGCACGTCCATTCCAGTGTATGAAAGGCAAGGAAAAGAAGTTGTAATTTTGTCCAAATACTACCATGAATAGTAGCAGTAGTTTGTATTGCAACTGCAAGCACAGCATATATCCGGTTCTTACGGTGGACACTCCCTACCTCTCTTAATAACTTTAGTTTAGTAGTAGTAAGTCATTCATGTGTGGGTGTATCACTGTTCACTCAATAATAAGCAAAGCACCTAAAGTCATCCCATATGTAATCAAATACATCCCATGTGAAGTGATAGATAATCAGATTATTTAGCTTCTTCATTTTCCTTTTCTAGTACTCATTTGCACTGTAGGGTAAAAGCTAAATAAATTAAGCAGAAGCCCTTTTAACAGAGTATTCTCAGTGCCACCCGTAATAGAAAAGTAAGAGCTTCACCACCTGTATGTACTGGACCGGTACAGTAACGCAAGTCTGTCTCACTCATCATGGTGTGCGTCTGTTTTTCTCGGGTGCAAGTTCACTGCGCTGGCATTATGCCGGCTTGCATAAGATAACGTATCAATTTTCCTAAACAAGAGAGAAGAAGAAGAATAAGACTGGTGTACTGTCATAGTCGACTGTAATGGAAGTCCATAGTGCTCTTAGAATTTGTTCCTTAAACTCCCACTAATGTTAGAGCAAGGATGAAGAAGTGGGAGGTTAGATAGATACTGTCCTCAATAGTTATGTACTGTGCTTTCAATTTGCTACTTGTACTGTGACACAACTTTCTGCTCAATCAGGTTACAGACTATGTCTGTCTTTCTTCATATAGTTGCTCCTTCCAAATCAAACAGACCATCAAGGAAGGAGCTGGCTCGAATGGCCCGGCAATGGAGGCTCGATGCCACTGTCGCCGAATATCGGTGGCTGGTGGCCCTGGAGGGGGAGGACACGCAGTCTACCGTTACAACATCCACTGGGACAGCTGCATCCTCCTCCGGGCCCCCACAGGCTGCCAGCCAGCGCAGTGCTCCAGCAGTACGGAGCCGGGCTACCAAAGCCAACCGCCACCACCGAGCAGCAAAGACAGCAGCTGCCCCCCACAGGAGTTGCAAGGCACGCCAGCACCGCTTATGCCTCAGAGTGTCCTACCTGGAGCAGGAGGTCCTAACGTATAAGACCTTGGTGGAGGGCCTCCGCTCCGACCATGCCACCCTCCGCAAGGAATATGATGCCCTGGCCGCAAAAGTGAACAGCAGCCTGCCATAGTGTCCCTTGCCCCTTTTTTAGAGACTTTTGGGGGGTGGGAGCTGGGTTGTTTTTGGGACTTTTGAAGGGCAATCGTTGGGGTTAGGGAGGGTCTTGCGAGAGATTATTTTGTTAGGGCTACAAAAATATACTTTTTGAAACTTTAACTGTTTTTTACTGCTTTTGAGTCTGGTGGGTGGGGGTTTAACAGAAAGTTTGTGTTCCTGAAACTTAAGTCTCTGTCATTTTCTTCCTTTAAGTGTAAATGGCTAAATGTTTTCAACACTAAGTGCCTCTCACAGAGTAAGTGAATTCAAGAGTCCTAGGACTTTAGTAGTACTACCGTCAATCTCTCGTCTCTCCTAATACTCCATTATACTACCTCCCACCAAACGCTTATCTTACCTGTAATTTGTGTGCGAAAGTAATGCTAGGCCCATGGCTGGCTCCACGGGAAATGGCGATTAAGGTTGGCAATCCTGGGCGGATGAAATGTCCTCCTCATTGCGGTGGTACTAGTGGTGTGACACAGTGGCAGTCGCATGCCTATGGAAAAAAAGAAAATGAAACCTGGTTTGACCTTACTGTAGCATTACAACGGTACGATAGAGAATATAGCAGGTGACAGTACACTAGAACAGTGCCACAATGTAGCCTAACAAATGGTATTGAAAGTATAACTAGTACTTGCGTTGAATTTCTTTGACATTGGCTACTACTACAAGAAATAGTACTGAAGCTGAGTAAGTCTAGAATATATCCTCGGATTCCTTCACCAGCCTGTTGCTATGACCTTATCCTCCCCAGCAAGTGTGTGGAATTAGTGATGTCATTTAGTCACACATCAATCAAAACCACACAGCCCGGGGCAAGAGGGTTAGGGTTTGGAAAATGGATGGGAATGGGGGTTTCTTTTTGGGTAGGTTTTGTTGAGAGAAGAAAAAAAAAGCACAGCATGGAGAAACAATAATTGAAGATAAAGAAATCTTTGGGTACAAAGCTAACCATAAATCTTTTAAGTGACATAAAGGAAGTGCATGAACTACTGCATGCATTGTTACTGAAAAGTAAGTAGTACTTTCGACAACCGTGAATAACAGAATGCAACAGTAAAGGGCTGCAGCGTTTTCACTTGCCTATCTCTGCACTCAGAGAAACACTTCTTACATTAAATTAGGTTTAAAAAATAGCCGAAGCAAAACCTAAAGAATGGCTGTAGGGATCAATGGATCAATTTAGAAGCAGAGAGAGATCCAAAAAATGCAGTCACACTCATAGAAGAAAACAATGGATACTGTATCTGTATGTTGTTGTAGTTGTCCTATTGAATTTGGTAAGTAAGTTGCATGCATCAAACAATTCCTCTTATTAGCGGCACTCCTCCATTCCAGCTGACGCTTCGTCCATCAATGTTGGTGACCTGAAGACACCCTGTCCACTGCCTGCCTGGCGGATGCTGAATTGCGGCTCGCTAATGTGAAGCCTGACTCCATCCTTTTTTCCCCATTGCGCAGACTAAAACCCGGCCTGTAATTATTGAACGAAAAACAGGAAGTGATATTACAACACTACTGATAAATAAATATAAGGTATGTACGCTGTGTAGTGCAATAAGTCACACTTTGAGTTTCCTAATGGACAGTACAATATTTTTGAAAGTACGTACTCTGTCTGAGTCTCCTTTTGAAGGATAAATAAGTATGGGCAAATTAATTTAGCGGATCTTACCCCTCAAGCTAGGTGTACTGTAAACTGTGTTTTAGAACAAAATTAGACCTTCCCAGCAGTGCTCCCACCCAGACCCTTACTAAAGCCAGTCGAAAAAATGTAGAAGACCCCCAATCAGATCTCAAAAAACGAGGCCTAGCAGAAAACTGGTGACAAAACGTACTTTGAAAGTAAAAGTAGGCCCAAATACCCCCTTACCCACCGTGGATTGTATTCAAACCGCTTGCAAGCAAGCAAAAGTATCCATAGCCAGCATCGCTCCAAGACTCGAACACCCCCCCACCCAAACACATGCAATAGAAATACTGCTAACCCTAACGAGCCCTAAGTTAAGAATAGTGGCAAAGGCTTTCTTTAACTATGCCAAATCCCCCCTTTCCCACCATGGATTTTCTTCAAATGACTTGCAACCAAAATTACACATTCCCACGAGTGCTCTAAGACCCCAGAACTCAGTTGCAAAAATCTAGAACACCCCGAAACACATGCAATCCTGCTGCTAGGGCTAACCCTAACGAACCCTAAGTTACAAAAAGTGCCAAAAGACTTTTCCTTATGGATTTTGCCCAAACCACTTCTATCCGGTATTAGACCTTCCCAGCAATGCCCCAAGACCCGCCAACCCACCCGCAAAAAAGCACAACACCCCCAAACAGCCAAAAAGGAAAATCTCATGCTTACAATATTTCTCGGCCTTCGGTCCAAACGCGCTGTGCAGCTAGGTCATAACTCCCGTTTTCCACCACGGATTTCCTGAAAAGCAAATGCAATCAAAATTAGAGTGTCCCAGCAGTGCTCCCAGACCCCAAAACTCACCCACAAACACCCGGAACCCCCCCAAAGAGCACCTCAAAGGCAAGCAAGTCAGCAAAAAATGCTAAAATAATTTAGTCTCCGATTTGGTCCGAACCACTTTTATCCGGTATTAGAGCTTCCCAGCAATGTCCCCAGAGCCGTCAACCCAGGCGAAAACTAGTAGAAGACCCCCAAACAGCCAAAAAGCAAAAGTACAAAAATGGGGACAGTCATTTTCTTGGCAATTTCCAAAATCACTCCGCGCGCGCTCTGCAGCTAGGCCCTAACTCCCCTCTGACACCATGGATTTGCTTCAAACCTCTTGCAATCTAAAGTATCCATAGCCAGCAGTGCTCCCAGACCCCGAAGCCTACCCACAAACACCAGGAAGCCCCCCCCAAACAGGCCCCCGAAAACGCTACATTGAGCAAAATGTCAGAAATAGCAAAAAAAATTCTGCATGGATTTTGTCCAAACCACTTCTATCCGGTATTAGACCTTCCCAGCAATGCCCCAAGACCCGCCAACCCACCCGCAAAAAAGCACAACACCCCCAAACAGCCAAAAAGGAAAATCTCATACTTACAATATTTATCGGCCTTCGGTCCAAACGCGCTGTGCAGCTAGCTCATAACTCCTGTTTTCCACCACGGATTTCCTGAAAAGCAAATGCAATCAAAATTAGAGTGTCCCAGCAATGCTCCCAGACCCCAAAACTCACCCACAAACACCCGGAACCCCCCCAAAGAGCACCTCAAAGGCAAGCAAGTCAGCAAAAACGCAAAAAAATGTTCGCCTCTGATTTGGTCCAAACCACTTGTATCCGGTATTAGAGCTTCCCAGCAATGGCCCCAGAGTCGTTAACCCAGTCGAAAACTAGTAGAAGACGCCCAAACAGCCAAAAAGCAAAAGTACAAAAATGGGGACTTAGTCCTTTTCTTGGCAATTTCCAAAATCACTCCGCGCGCGCTCTGCAGCTAGGCCCTAACTCCCCTCTGCCACCATGGATATGCTTCAAACCTCTTGCAATCTAAAGTATTCATAGCCAGCCGTGCTCCCAGACCCCGAAACCCACCCACCAACACCAGGAAGCCCCCCAATTAGGCCCCCGAAAATGCTACATTGAGCAAAATGTCAGAAATAGCAAAACAAAATTCTGCATGGATTTTGTCCAAACCACTTCTATCCGGTATTAGACCTTCCCAGCAATGCCCCAAGACCCGCCAACCCACCCGCAAAAAAGCACAACACCCCCAAACAGCCAAAAAGGAAAATCTCATACTTACAATATTTATCGGCCTTTGGTCCAAACGCGCTGTGCAGCTAGCTCATAACTCCTGTTTTCCACCACGGATTTCCTGAAAAGCAAATGCAATCAATATTAGAGTGTCCCAGCAGTGCTCCCAGACCCCAAAACTCACCCACAAACACCCGGAACCCCCCCAAAGAGCACCTCAAAGGCAAGCAAGTCAGCAAAAACGCAAAAAGAATTTCGCCTCCGATTTGGTCCCAACCACTTTTATACGGTATTAGAGCTTCCCAGCAATGGCCCCAGAGCCACCAACTCACCCGCAAAGAAGTAGAACACCCCCAAACAGCCAAAAAGGAAAATCTCATGCTTACAATATTTCTCGGCCTTCGGTCCAAACGCGCTGTGCAGCTAGGTCATAACTCCCGTTTTCCACCACGGATTTCCTGAAAAGCAAATGCAATCAAAATTAGAGTGTCCCAGCAGTGCTCCCAGACCCCAAAACTCACCCACAAACACCGGAACCCCCCCAAAGAGCACCTCAAAGGCAAGCAAGCCAGCAAAAATGCAAAAAAAATGTAGCCTCCGATTTGGTCCAAACCACTTTTATCCGGTATTAGAGCTTCCCAGCAATGTCCCCAGAGCCGTCAACCCAGGCGAAAACTAGTAGAAGACCCCCAAACAGCCAAAAAGCAAAAGTACAAAAATGGGGACTTAGTCATTTTCTTGGCAATTTCCAAAATCACTCCGCGCGCGCTCTGCAGCTAGGCCCTAACTCCCCTCTGACACCATGGATTTGCTTCAAACCTCTTGCAATCTAAAGTATCCATAGCCAGCAGCGCTCCCAGACCCCGAAGCCCACCCACAAACACCAGGAAGCCCCCCAAACAGGCCCCCGAAAACGCTACATTGAGCAAAATGTCAGAAATAGCAAAAAAAAATTCAGCATGGATTTTGTCCGAACCACTTCTATCCGGTATTAGACCTTCCCAGCAATGCCCCAAGACCCGCCAACCCACCCGCAAAAAAGCACAACACCCCCAAACAGCCAAAAAGGAAAATCTCATACTTACAATATTTATCGGCCTTTGGTTCAAACGCGCTGTGCAGCTAGCTCTTAACTCCCGTTTTCAACCACGGATTTCCTGAAAAGCAAATGCAATCAAAATTAGAGTGTCCCAGCAATGCTCCCAGACCCCAAAACTCACCCACAAACACCCGGAACCCCCCCAAAGATCACCTCAAAGGCAAGCAAGTCAGCAAAAACACAAAAAAATGTTCGCCTCTGATTTGGTCCAAACCACTTGTATCCGGTATTAGAGCTTCCCAGCAATGGCCCCAGAGTCGTCAACCCAGTCGAAAACTAGTAGAAGACCCCCAAACAGCCAAAAAGCAAAAGTACAAAAATGGGGACTTAGTCATTTTCTTGGCAATTTCCAAAATCACTCCGCGCGCGCTCTGCAGCTAGGCCCTAACTCCCCTCTGCCACCATGGATATGCTTCAAACCTCTTGCAATCTAAAGTATTCATAGCCAGCCGTGCTCCCAGACACCGAAACCCACCCACAAACACCAGGAAGCCCCCCAAACACGCCCCCGAAAACGCTACATTGAGCAAAATGTCAGAAATAGCAACAAAAAAATCTGTCCAAACCACTTCTATCCGGTATTAGACCTTCCTAGCAATGCCCCAAGACCCGCCAACCCACCCACAAAAAAGCCAACACCCCCAAACAGCCAAAAAGGAAAATCTCATACTTACAATATTTCTCGGCCTTCGGTCCAAACGCGCTGTGCAGCTAGGTCATAACTCCCATTTTCCACCACGGATTTCCTGAAAAGCAAATGCAATCAATATTAGAGTGTCCCAGCAGTGCTCCCAGACCCCAAAACTCACCCACACACACCGGAACCCCCCCAAAGAGCACCTCAAAGGCAAGCAGGTCAGCAAAAACGCAAAACAAATTTTGCCTCCGATTTGGTCCTAACCACTTTTATCCGGTATTAGAGCTTCCCAGCAATGGCCCCAGAGCCATCAACTCACCCGCAAAGAAGTAGAACACCCCCACAAGTGCAGAGTCTTTCTTCATTGGGCGTAATCCAGCCCTCTGCTTTGAGGGAAATAGGAGTCTGGAGGAGGAGGATAGAGGAGCATGTTCTCGTGAACTTGTGAACCTGAGGAATGCAGACTGCGGCATCTTCAAATCAACAAGCAAACAAGTGAAGACAGTTCTGCTGATGGGCTTGTTTTTGTGATTAGGTGATCAAAGTTTGAATTATATTAACTGTGCACAACAAAGAAAGATAGACACAAAGGAATAAAAGTGAATAAGGACGAAAAAGAAAGTTAGTGATTCATTGTCTCATTTTCAGGGATCGGTGTCAGTGAATAAGAATAAGGCTTCGTCATCATACTCTGCGAATTCAGGCAGGGTGAGGTCAGTGTCACTTAACAGAGAAGAAATTCCCTTATCTACGTTGCTGTCCACCTCATCTTCATCCGGCGTGCTTTCTCGTACTTTGTAATCTGGTGGTATGAGGTGCTAATTCATCTTGATCATTGTTAACCTCTCCACATTTTTGGGCGAGAGGCGGCTCCGTTTGGAAGTTACAATGCCACCAGCAGCACTGAAAACACGTTCAGAAGACACGCTTGCGAGTGGGCAAGACAAGTAGTTTATAGCCAGGTTGGAGAGCTGTGCCCACAATTCTTTTTTCCCATGCCAATACGCCAATGGGTCAGCATTAACATAGACCTCTGTTGAGTCATTCAGATAGTCCTGCACCATCGACTCAAGGTCCTCCAAGGTTCCTCTACTTTGCTTACTTTTTGCTGTGACCTTTTGAGAACCAAACCCAAGGCGAGTTAGCCAATCCTCTTCTGCATCCAATGTTACTGTTGTGTCTGGTGCAGATGATCCGGTTGCCGGTATCTTTAACGGCTGAGAGGTCACTTGTGCCACAGCCACAGTTGCAGAAGTGGATTCTTTTGACTTGGGATGGCCTGCTGATGCTGATGCACTGCCTTTTCCTTCAATTTGCTGCCGTTCTCTTTCAAACCTCTTGGCTGAGAAGGCTAGCCAACATTTGTACTTTGTAACATCTTGATCACCAAAAGGAAAGAATGCTTGGCCTGCCAGCGCCTTTTTGTAGCGTGGATCTAGAATAGTAGCACAAATGTAATGCTGTTCTGAGTGGATCATTTTAAGACGTTCATCACCAAGTAGGCGCTCTAATAATTTCTCCGCCAAAAGAAAAGCGTCTCTTTTCTTCATCTTTTTGAAACATAGAAGACACCGCCTTCAGTTGGTGCTCCAGCATGCGCAACAATGGGATAGCTTTTTTCAAATTACAGTCCTCCTTGCTGACTGCACGCGTGAAGACCTCAAAAGGACGAAGCATGTCTGTCAGGCTTTTAACTGGGTTCCATTGCGCCGCATCTAGCCTCAGGTCCTTCTGAGCTGTACCCAGTGTTAAGAAATAGTGATCGAGTACCGTATACTGCTCATACAGACGCTCAAGCATGTAGAAGGGTGAGTTCCAACGTGTTGCCATCTCCTGGATGAGTCCTTTCACTGGCATTCGACGTTCATGTAGCAGGCTCCTCAGATGCTTCCGGGCCTTAAAAGAATGGCTGAAATGGTTGCACATTCTTCGGCAGGTGGCCACTAACTCGCACGCTGGACTGTCTTCATCACTCAAGAATTTTTTAACAACCAGGTTTATACAGTGCACCAAACAAGGCACTCTGAAATACTGACCCAGCTCCATGGCCTTAACTACATTGGCGCCATTATCCGTGGAAACATAACCAATCTGGCGTTTTTTGGGGGACAGCCAGTGAAAGACCTTTGTGTTAAACTCATTCAAAATGTTTTCTGCTGTGTGACGTTTCTCCAAGCCAAACATGGCTAGTGTTGCATGTTTCCGAGCAGCTTTAAAAACTTGGTCCGGGTCAACACCTGCGTTTAGCTTTGCTTTGACCCCTGAAAAAGAGACCCAGTGTGCAGTGATGCACATGTAATCAGCGCCTGCGCCACTGGTCCACATGCCTGTTGTCAGATGTATAGTGTGAACAGCTCTCTTCTGCAAAGCTGCCCCAATCACCTCCAGCACATCTTCATGTAGTGCTGGAACCGCAACTCTGGCAAAATAGAACCGGCTAGGAACCTTCCATTTAGGGCAGAGCGCTGCCACTAATTCTAGAAAACCAATCCCTTCTACAAAAGAAAAAGGGAGAAGGTCCAGAGCTAGCATTTTAGCCAGCTTAGTGTTATACAGACGCGTCAGTGGGTGGTTGCGTTCATATGGCGCTTCTGTAAACAACATGGTTCTAATGTTGCCCTGGACCAAGCATTTACGGGATGATGATGATGATGACTTCTTCGACCCAGTTACGCTCGCTGATGAACTTTTTCGCATTGGTGTCTCACTCTCTCCCACACTCTTAGTGTGGCTCACATGGGGTGTGCTGCTGACAGGGGTACTGGGTGTAAGTGAAGTGTTTGACACGTCTTCTTCCTCCTCGTCATCATCAGATGAAACATCAACGTTTTCTTGACTTGCAATTCGGGCTTCCTTGATCTCATTTAGGTGCGCAAACCATTGGACAGCGTGCTGTCTCTCAAGATGACCTCTCTGGCCTCCAGTACCATAGTTGGTACCAAACTTACCACGACTAACTGCATGCTTACAAATGCTACAAATGGCGAGGTTTTCCTTTTTTGGGCAAACACTAAAGAAGTCCCAAACTGCGGACTTGAAATGTCTTTGGGGGCCGGAGGAGGCGGCGATACTGGTGGTGGTGGTCCTGCTGCTAATGCCAGATGAAGTGGAGGATGTGGATTGCCGAACTTTAGTACGTTTTGCACTTTCACCACCACTAATTGAGGTCGAGTTGGATGGAGGTCCCTTCTGGCGAGGAAGAAATATGGAATATAATGTATTGGCATTTATATAGCGCACTACTTACCCGTAGGGTCCCAAGGCGCTTCGACCGCTGCGAAACCCTTCCTGGCTTCCCTGAGAGATGGTCCCTTAATGGGTATCTCCAGGGTGAGACCAGGCATCCCCGGCGGTCTGGTGGGGCCGTTAGTGAAGATGAGGCAAGCTAATGCCCAGAGTTGCCGAGTGTGATCGCTGATTAGAGTGGGCACCGAGGCGAGAATTATCAAGTCCGCTGACCCTGGTCCAGAAACCTGCCGCGCCGGGAATCGAACCCTGGTCCCGGGCCGTCCTCTGCTCTCGGGTCTGCCGCCTCTAACCAGTGAGCCACACTACTTCACTTGGGAAGTGTACTAGTTAACTCCAATGATTGTGGTGTTTCTTCCATTGCCTCCTCGTTGACATCATCACGCTCAGCAGCTTCTCGGGCTAGGGTCAAAATGTCTGTTTGCTGCATGCCTACTGGGGCTGCAGTGACCTTTATGATGACTGGGTCGTCGTCGTGAGAGTCTTCATCAGCAGCAGTATCCACCACTTCTTGTTGAGCCTCATCACACTCCATAACTATGAGACGTTGGACGAGCTTCCTTTTACGCTTAACTACCTTTGTCAGATCATGGTGTGCCTCACTCTCAGACGGCAGTGGTGCTGGTTCCCAATTTTGATCCATATCATCAGAAGGAGGTGTGCTTGAAGAAGATGTAGACACCACCCTTGATCTTTTCCTTGCTAGGGATGAGGAAGACAATGAATGATCAGGAGGAGTGGCTTCCTCAAATGACACCTCGGCTTGATTGTCGATTTCCTGATGTGCCCCTACTTCTGGAGGAACAACTATTGTGGGCACTTGTGCCCCTCCATGCACCTCTTCTTGCGCATCTCCTTGAGCTGCCTCTCCTTCCACAAGTACTTGGGCTTGTACTTGCACATGTGGTTGTTGTTGCGGCTGTGGTTGTTAAACACTCGTCAGATGAGTTACAACAACATGTGTTGATTGAGGGACATTGCTGCTACTTTCTTGCGATGAGCCAACATCACTGGTCGATGGTGATTGAACAACTAGACTAAGTGCCTCTGCAGCACTCAAGGGCTTGGACTTACGTTGGCGTGGTGGTGGTGGTGGTGGTGGCACTGAGCCCAATGGAGCGGGGGTGCTGCTCCCAGCTTGGTCCCCAGCAGATCCCGCTGCTGCTGCAGGTGTACTTTTTTTTTTACTCCCAAAAAATGTGGCGGGCGGCACACCAGTCTCCTTAGTAACTTGCTTCTTCTGCTCCTTACTGGCAACTTTCTTGCTAGAGGAGCTACGGGGAACTTTTTTGGGGGCCATCTTCTTCAGAGGTCAGAACAGCAGGCCGCAGTTGCACGAGTTGCAGAGTTGTCTGTGGCCAGACGTAACGTCGCGTGACGTTATGCTGCACACACACACCGCTGCAGGACTTCTTCCTGGCACTGGTGGTTCTCTTGAGTCTTGTGCACCTAAAAGGAATGGAAGACAGAGGAACATCAGTTCAGTTATACACCCCAAAAAATCGAAAAACACAGAAAAATCAGCACAATCCCATGCCCTCCATGATGTTTAAATTCAAGACACCCCACAGAAAGACTAGGCCCATGCACCACTCACTACCCCTGGGCATAAAGGTTGAAAGCTAGGCAAAATGGTTGCAGACCTAAAAACACTGCCTGCATTCAAAATGGCCCCCTGCCTCCCAGCACATGGCCAGGGCCTGCCTGTAGCAGCACTCAAAATGCCCCCCACCCACATGGCCTGTTCCCATGAACACCCCCAAAAATCGAAAAACACAGAAAAATCAGCACAATCCCATGCCATCCATGCCCTCCATGATGTTTAAATTCAAGACACCCCACAGAAAGACTAGGCCCATGCACCACTCACTACCCCTGGTGAAAAGGCCACAACAACAGCCCAAAAAAACGAATATCACAGAAAAATCAGCACAATCCCAAGCCCTCCATGATGTTTAAATTCAAGACACCCCACAGAAAGACTAGGCCCATACACCACTCACTACCCCTGGGCATAAAGGTTGAAAGCTAGGCAAAATGGTTGCAGACCTAAGAACACTGCCTGCATTCAAAATGGCCCCCTGCCTCCCAGCACATGGCCAGGGCCTGCCTGTAGCAGCACTCAAAATGGCCCCCACCCACATGGCCTGTCCCCATGAACATCCCAAAAAATCGAAAAACACAGGAAAATCAGCACAATCCCATGCCATCCATGCCCTCCATGATGTTTAAATTCAAGACACCCCACAGAAAGACTAGGCCCATGCACCACTCACTACCCCTGGTGAAAAGGCCACAACAGCCCAAAAAAATGAAAATCACAGAAAAATCAGCACAATCCCAAGCCCTCCATGATGTTTAAATTCAAGACACCCCACAGAAAGACTAGGCCCATGCACCACTCACTACCCCTGGGCATAAAGGTTGAAAGCTAGGCAAAATGGTTGCAGACCTAAGAACACTGCCTGCATTCAAAATGGCCCCCTGCCTCCCAGTACATGGCCAGGGCCTGCCTGTAGCAGCACTCAAAATGGCCCCCACCCACATGGCCTGTCCCCATGAACACCCCAAAAAATCGAAAAACACTGAAAAATCAGCACAATCCCATGCCATCCATGCCCTCCATGATGTTTAAATTCAAGACACCCCACAGAAAGACTAGGCCCATGCACCACTCACTACCCCTGGTGAAAAGGTCACAACAACAGCCCAAAAAAACGAAAATCACAGAAAAATCAGCACAATCCCAAATCCTCCATGATGTTTAAATTCAAGACACCCCACAGAAAGACTAGGCCCATGCACCACTCACTACCCCTGGGCATAAAGGTTGAAAGCTAGGCAACATGGTTGCAGACCTAAGAACACTGCCTGCATTCAAAATGACCCCCTGCCTCCCAGCACATGGCCAGGGCCTGCCTGTAGCAGCACTCAAAATGGCCCCCACCCACATGGCCTGTCCCCATGAACACCCCAAAAAATCGAAAAACACAGAAAAATCAGCACAATCCCATGCCATCCATGCCCTCCATGATGTTTAAATTCAAGACAACCCACAGAAAGACTAGGCCCATGCACCACTCACTACCCCTGGTGAAAAGGCCACAACAACAGCTCAAAAAAACGAAAATCACAGAAAAATCAGCACAATCCCAAGTCCTCCATGATGTTTAAATTCAAGACACCCCACAGAAAGACTAGGCCCATGCACCACTCACTACCCCTGGGCATAAAGGTTGAAAGCTAGGCAAAATGGTTGCAGACCTAAGAACACTGCCTGCATTCAAAATGGCCCCCTGCCTCCCAGCACATGGCCAGGGCCTGCCTGTAGCAGCACTCAAAATGGCCCCCACCCACATGGCCTGTCCCCATGAACACCCCAAAAAATCGAAAAACACAGAAAAATCAGCACAATCCCATGCCATCCATGCCCTCCATGATGTTTAAATTCAAGACACCCCACAGAAAGACTAGGCCCATGCACCACTCACTACCCTTGGTGAAAAGGCCACAACAACAGCCCAAAAAAACGAAAATCACAAAAAAATCAGCACCATCCCATGCCATCCAGGCCCTCCATGATGTTTAAATTCAAGACACCCCACAGAAAGACTAGGCCCATGCACCACTCACTACCCCTGGTGAAAAGGCCACAACAGCCCAAAAAAACGAACATCACAGAAAAATCAGCACAATCCCAAGCCATCCAGGCCCTCCATGATGTTTTTATTAAAGAGACCCCACAGAAAGGCTCAGTCCACCCACCACTGAGTACCCCTGGGCAAAAGGCCCCAACAACAGCCCAAAAATCGAAAATTCCAAAATTGTAGTTGCAGCAACTGTAATGCCCCAAACAAACTTACTTGTGAAATTTCTAATCCAAAAGTGATCCAAAGAAAGTCAAAAAAGGCCTCAAATCCAAATATCTAGCAGCATCCACAAAAAGTAATCCTTCCAGGTGAAGAATCCGAATGAAAGTGACCAGCACATGAAGAAAGCACTGGGAGGAGCCTGCTGGACAGGAACAGGAAGTTGGAGACTGTGGGGCACTTCCTACCTCCTACCACCCCCCCTCCCCCAAAAATGCACTCCTTGCAAAAAAAAGTGCAGGAAAATGTCAACCTGAGGAGTTATTCTGAGGAGGTAGTCTGATAAAAATCATCATTTCCAGAAGGTTTATGCTGCTTGCTGGTGGATTTCTTGTGCAGAATTGCAAATTTTGTATTTTCGCGAGTGCGAGATTGTTGCTGCCCGCCGCATCTACGCGTTCGCAATTGCGAACTCACGCGATACGTGATCACGGCGTACTCGCGTTGACAAACTCTCGCTGTGCAAGGTGGCAAGCCGCGATGACGTAATCGCGGTCGCCAAACTCCCGCGGGATCCCGCAGCAAGATCCAAAATGGTGCAGCACTCGGAAAATATCGAGAAAAACAACTCGGCAAACGCTGAATGCCGGTAAGTGAACGCCGCACGCCGCAAAATTGTATCACCAAGAAAAAAAAATCCGCTGCGTGCGGATTTGCAGATTTTGCGGGAAATTCGCGAATCTCGCGGATTGCGAATTTACCGAAAATCCGCTAATTCCGCGAGCGGAAGGGATTTTACGCCCATGCTTAGGTGGGATGTTGCAGGAATTAGTCACCACTGCGGGCGCAGCAGCTTCTGTTAATAAAACATGTGACTTGCCCATCAGAGGTGCCTCACCTAATGTGCAGATGTAATTGTAATCTGCAAGTCGGATCAGACATGATACTCGTGACAACATGTTTAGCAACTGATAGGGACATACGCAGTGCTGTGACACTGTTGCTCCTTTCTTTGTCTTACCTATTCCCGAAGTGTGGGAATGGAGGCAGGAGCCGGTGCTGAGCAATTTCCGTTGCACAAGGAGTGTCTCGTGTGCCACAAATGTATTGCAAGTTATGCTATAATTCTCTGCTTCTTACTGCATCATGAGTGGGCATCCCCCATTGTGTCTGCTTTAATCCGAGGTTGTAATGATGTATAAGTTAAAAAATCAGTAGAAAATATTTAAAATTGAAAAAAGAAAAAATCACGACGCAGTGGTTTGAACTGAGATTAAGCCCTAACAGTCATACAAATAAGTAACAACCTGCACCCAATGCAGAAGCAAACCTAAGTAAACACAGGACACCACAGAAGCCTAGACTTGTTCAAGGCAACAGGGCATGCATGCCATCCAAACTTTGCTATAAAACAACTAACATTACAATACAGACAAAATACAGACAAAAACATAGATATTAATACTCAGAGTCCAACTTTAGTTCAGGTTTATCAATTTAAAAATTGGCTTTATATCTTGTGGTCAAAAGTGTAACTACTGTAATAAATTATATTATTATTCTTTTTGTGAGATACTTCCTTAAGATGAATTTTGAGGCCCTTGCTGAACTGCAGAAGATCTAGGCAGTGAGAAGTGGGTTCAGATTTTTAAGAGGCATCTGGAAAAGGACTGGTTGTTTTTTTTTTTTTAGGTCTGGCGGCTGCTGCAACTTTTAGATTGAAATACAATCATACATTTATGGCATGCCTATTTTACAAGGACCTTCAAATAGCCCTCTTCATCCACTGCTCTGTTACTGTGCCATTCACATTTTTCTTCCACCCACTACAGTTTACATCATCCGGTAGTTGGTCAGCCCTCTGTTACGGTAATAAATGAAAGATCTGTAGTCCATAGATGTATCTAGAGTCATTGATTTATTCTTCAGTATAGATCCATTACATTAGGATGTAATCAAGTGATAATCAAGAGATAGACAAGAGACCCCACCAGGAGCAGTTCTACTGCTCAGCCCCTCATACCAACTGACTTCTTCTTCCACCCTCTTCAACCATTGGCTAACTTCACTGAGAGTGATGACATTCTTCACTTTTACATGGAGGATATCTACACACAAAGTAGTTCCCTTAAGTGCCACGTACTAGTTTGGTGAAGTGTGCTTTACGAGACAAAAATATTTTCCCTTTTAGAATTTTTGTTTTCTTAGATTCCTAAGGATCCAGCATCTTCCCCAAGAATAATGTATTGCAAAACCCATGACAAAACAAGCATTCACAAAGACAAAGGGTTGGCCGTCAGCTCCTGACCTATTGGATTTGCCAGTGCTTGTTTGAGGCAGGTCTTTCCAGTGCAGGTGCCCTGCCACCGAGAGCTTCTTCGCTATATAGCACCAAGTGACTTGAAGTCATTAACAGTAAAGATGTCCTGTTAAACTCTACAGGTGATGTACACACAAAGCCAATGTTGTGTCTAAGTAGGACTTACACGCATAAACAGCTGGACTTATGAGTCAAATGTATCAAAATCATTAGTCACACACATCACCACCCCAGGAGTGTATAATATTGTGCATGAGTAAATCCCACTCTAGCTCTGGGCAGCGGACCTTCCATGATGGGATTTCTCTGGTAAGTGTTGGAAATGTGTGGGCTTTCTCAAACTCCTCTCTGACCACTTCCCAGCCCATAAATGGAGTGATATTCAAACCGTTTTATTTACTCTTTACAAAGGAGTCAGGAGTAAATCTGTACCCAAGGTGTAAAGAAGAAGTAAACATTTCCAGAGTTCATGAGGGTGTACTGGAAGGGTTTTAAAAGTGTACTAGCAGAATTCCCAGGGTACAGCGGCAACAAGGAATTCACCAGGAATTTCTAAACCGAAACCTGGTTCCTATGAATACTTTTGAAAATGTTTGTGAATTACCAAAAGTAGTAAATCTGCACCCATATGAAGGTGTAACTCTGCGTTTGAACATTTAAGAATTGTTTTTATTAATTGGGCACTACACATCTCCAGGTGCTGCTCATTGTGTTGCTGCACCGGCTGCATTGATCTGTCCTTATCGCCAGGTCACAGGTTCCAGTCCCTCCAAGGCAGATCTGAATGTTAAGGTTTCAGCATCAAAATAATCGGAGTGACCTACATGCCACAGTTTAAAACCCACTTCAGTGGTTTTAAGCGACTGCTTCTGACATGTGTCTAACCTGTATGTTACAGGCAAAGTATTCATTGGTCAGATGCACCTGTCATCCTTTTGCAAGCCACTAACAGCATTGCAAGTGGGTTTAGAGTTAATATTATGGTAATTTAAGTATCCATGTAATATTACAAGGGATTTATACAGCATAATAACACCCCACGGTTTCTTCGCGATACCTATTGTATTCTATGGGTATTTATGCTGCTGCAATGGGGTGCAATAGTAGGCTTTGCACTGAGGGTGATCAGAAACAAATTTGTAATGGGTACATTCAGTTGATTGCCCAACAGAAGCCTGGCTTTGGTGGTGGGGGGATGGAAAAGCATATTTTGTGTTAGGTTACAGAGGAAGTGGCAGCGCCGCTGCCTCCATCAGAGCAGAGGAGCGTCACCCCTCTGCTGGAGAACATGAAACATGACAAATAAAATGGTAATAAAACACATTTATTACCATTTTTTTCATGCTTGCAGCAGCCAGGTCTGGGTGCAGGGCAACAGCAGAGAGGAATACCGTGCACTTAGTTTAGAGTGCGCATGTCCCTTTGGGCGGCCGCCTTGTGACGGCCAGCCTGACATGCGCAATTTAAATAACTCCAACCCGAGCTGTCTCAGACAGCTGGGTGGAGAGAGAGCACAGAACCACTTTGCTTTAAGGAGCAGCGTACCACCGCGCTCCAGCCAATCCTGGTGCTTATCTCGTGCTGCTGGGAGGAGGATCTGAATTGGTAATGGGGAGTTGCTTGCTGGATCTTCGGGATCCTGCTGAGATGAATAGGCAGGAGCCAACAGGTAAGTAAATATTTTTATTATTTTAACATAAAGTTGCTCTAATTCACTCATAGGTATGGTGAGATAGTCGCAGTGCCTTCAGTCTCAACTCCAGAGCTCTCAATCTTGGCCAGTTATAAATCGTTTAAAATGGATCATGATTCAAGGCTATGGCTTTGGGCCTAGGGGCATTGCTGTAATAGGTCTCGCCTACACAGCGTGCATGCGCTACATAGGCAAAAAGACCTTTTCCGATCGCCATGGCTTTTCAGCCAAACACGTGCACGCGTCCCATTGCCTTCAATGGCAAGGCGCGCACGTGAGGTGATTTACTTGCGCCGCCATATGGCAGCAATTATCGCTCCTGCAAGTAAATCGTGCAGACCCCCCTGCCCCTGCTTCTAGTGGGCGAGCACACGCGCACACAAATCCAGGTTTTTTTTTTTACAATAAGCACAAGGCGCGCATGCTGCCAATGCTTGTTTCTTGTTGAAAGTGAATATCTGCTTCAGATTTCAATGTAGCGCAGCAAGCACATTGCCTAGCAAATCCAACTACAAAACAGAAAAATGAACAGTAGAAACATGATCGCAGGCATGTTCAGAAAGTAAGTATTCGATTGCTGTGACATTCAATGAAGACAGTCGGTTTAAAGAGTCACTGAATAACTCATAGTCTATTATTGGAATTTGTGTCGTTTACTTTTGAAAAACGATCTGTTATTAAAAGTAAAGCAAGAAAAACTTGAAGCAAGTTTGAAGTCATCCTTTTGCAAGTCAACACCTTTTCTTGCGGCCATTTTTCCATTCCTAAAGCACTCGAACAAATCACCTGATGATGATGTATAATGTAACCGAGAAGAGCTTTTTGTTCAGGGGACAAAAATCAATACAAAACCTCTTGAAACGGCTTTTTCCCCATGCCATGTCCGAGTGGAAGGGGTCGGGAAATGCTGATTCCACATTTAGAACGACATTGATTCATACTGCAGCGCTGTCCGCTCCGGCTCCGTCCACACACCGAAGAGCCTAGCGCTGACACCTCACGCGCACCTTTGGAAGAGGTCACAAGGTTACGTGCTTCCAGAGCATCACTGCGTAATGGGAACTAGATTGAAGAATATATGTACTGCCGTCTCACTGGTGGAAGCATGTCTCGAAGTAAAAATATACTAACTTACCTGAGGAAGATGTCTCCTTTTACGTACGATTTTTGGAATCTTGTTTACCATCAGCGCTAAAGCGAAAACATCCATCTTGAATATGGAATATATTTGTCCGGTAAACTTTTATGATTTAAATATTTTTCCCGTGCAGATGGTATACTTAATATGGATCGCATATATTGTTCATTTAGGATTACATTTGTATGCCTTGAAACAATCAATATTCAATGGAGATTTATAATGTGCAGATCTGTTCTCGGAGTAGCATGTGCTGCATGACATAGACGTGCCGTTCAGCGTTCTGTAGTGTGTGCCTGGGTGATGGTTTTGTGTGGAGCAGTGGTTGCTTGCTTTCTAAGTTTTTTGCTTTGATAACCAAAGAGTTCCAGTCACGTGGCAAGTTATACAAGCAGACCAGTACCTACCCTTGAAAATAAATTAATGCATTTTAATTTCACTATATCGTTCTTTCTCCTGGGTTAACAGCCCTTTATGGGCAAGTAACCAAGTCATTAAACAGGATGCGGTGGAGAAGGATCTATTTTAATGGTGTGTGAGTGAAACCTTAATTTCAGAGAGCAACGTGTAAATCAGCAGACAAAGCCCTTCAGTAGGAGGATGCTGGAGGTACAGGAGCTCTCCTAGCACCTCTAGTTCCAGGTCCACCACCTGGGAAATAAAACTTGAAACCCTGTTTTTCTTAAGTAAACAAAGCATAGGCCTATCAGGAGCATACCAACTGAATAATCTTTACTCTTCGCTGAATATGTCAAACAATTGCTGCATAGATGGAATCACTTAAAAAAATGGAGACTACCGACTAAAATTCACCTTGAGTGTCCAGCTTTTCAAGCACAGGGGGAACGAGTTCAGATAAATCAGTGGACAGAAACGGAAGAGGTTGTAGATTTTGATGCGGGTCTCAGTACAGAACAAGCATTTGCAATGCAATAGGTCTAGCATTTGAAAGAGTTTTTGCTATTGGCATTGTAAATGACAATGCCTTTTATTTATATGTTTGGAAAACCTGCAAGCAGAACATAAACACACACTTTGTACTTATAGTCGTTCCTCACGAGAAGCAAGGCTGGCAGTAACTGTGCCTCTTTTACTGCCCCCTTGCTTCTCATAAGCAACGACTATAAGTAGTGCGTGTTTACGCATTGCTTGCTGGTGCTCCAAAGACATAAATAAAAGGCATTGTCATTTACAGAGCCAACAGCTCAAACACTTGCAAATATGAGACCTACTGCATTGCAAATACTTGTTTTTATTAGTACCGGTCAGTGTGCCTATCGTTACTTGTGTTAATTTATTTATTTATTTATTTGTAAAATTTCTAGAGCGCACAAATACCTTTCGGTGTCTCGGCGCTAGAGTTCGTTAAGATTACAGGGGGCTCTTACAAAAACTTACTGGTTAAAAAGCCAAGTTTTTATGTGCTTACGAAATATAAGTAAGGAAGAGCTAGATCTAATATTAAGGGGGAGCTGATTCCACAATTTAGAGGCAGCAACTGTGAACCGTTTGTCACCCCATGTTGCTTTCCTCGTGCGTGGAATATCAAGTAGCTGAGATGCCGCAGAGCGTAAGGAGCGATTGGGTTTGTGGAAAGTGATGGATTTTTTTAGAAAGTCCGGTCCGGTATTGTGCAATGTTTTATAAACAATGCACAAAGCCTTAAACTTTGTGCGGCTTCTGACAGGCAGCCAATGTAGTTGGCGAATAATGGGTGAGATGGACGAAAATTTGGGTGTGCCTGTTAGGATTCTTGCCGCAGCATTTTGCACTAGTTGTAATTTATTCATGACTTGTTCCTGTGCATTTAGCCATAGTCCGTTGCAATAATCAATTTTTGAGAGGACTAGCGTAGACATTAGGGTTTTACCTGAGTTTGGAGGAAGAAACGGGAGAAGCTTCTTTATCATTCTCAAGGTATAAAAGGACGCTGAAACCACTGCGTTGGAATGGCTAAGGAAAGTAAGTCTATTATCAAATAGAACTCCGAGGTTCCTAACTTTAGGCACCGGGAGAGGTGGATCTCCCAGCTCTGCTGGCCACCAGACTGGTGACCAAGACGGGGTCAAGTTGCCAAAAAGCATGACCTCCGTCTTGTCGGAATTTAGCTTTAAGCAGTTCTGGTCCATCCAGGTGCAAATCGCTCTCATACCTTCCTGGAAATTAGCGGCCACTGCAGCTCCGTTCCTGTGAATAGCCAGGACTAATTGAGTGTCATCGGCGTATGATGTTATTCCTATGCCGAATGACTTGATCACCCTCGCTAAGTCCGATACATAGATATTAAAAAGCGTCGGACTTAGCGAGGAGCCCTGAGGAACTCCACAAGGCAGAGTGAAATCAGGCGAATAGTAGCTACCCAATTTCACAGACTGTTCTCTGTCTGATAAAAATGATGCCAGAAGAGTCTTAGCTTTGCCTTGGATGCCCATGGCATCGACACGGTCGATCAAGATGTTGTGATCGACCGTGTCGAAGGCAGCCGAAAGATCTAAAAGTATCAAAATTGCTGTGCCGCCTTGATCTAGAATTATTCTAACTTCTTCAGTTGCCTTTATCAGGGCGGTTTCGGTGCCATGCCCCTTTCTAAACCCAAATTGGGTCTCATCTAGTAGGTTGTTGTTATCAATAAAGCTTAAAAGTTGTAAATTCATTGCTTTCTCAAATACCTTAGAAGGATAAGGAAGCGAGGCAATGGGTCGATAGCTTTTTAACTCTGCTGGGTTTAGTGTTGATTTTTTTAGAAGAGGCTTCTTCTTAATTGCAACTGGCAGCCACTGGGAAGGGGGTAACCAGGTTTGAATCTCGAAGTCGGCTCAACATGCTGTGATTCTAGGCAAACCACCTAATCTCCGTGCTTAAAAAATTATTGTGACCTTATACATGCATGCCAACATTTTAGAAGCAGCAAGCGGTAGAATTAAAAAAAAGTAATAAAAAAAGTAATAAGGAGAATTCATTTCCCACATCGAGCTCTATTTAGGGGGAGGGGATTTCAAGCGGGAGACAAACAAAATTAACCCATTTTATGGCTTACAAATCGGGAGTCCTCCAGGTCTATTGGAATTCTGTAATTTAACTGGTGCTCATGCAAAGCTTTATAAAATGGCAAAAACACCTACCGTATTTTCCGGCGTATAA
Source organism: Lissotriton vulgaris (assembly GCF_964263255.1). NCBI lineage: Eukaryota > Metazoa > Chordata > Amphibia > Caudata > Salamandridae > Lissotriton > Lissotriton vulgaris. The sequence goes on from NC_141693.1 coordinate 1,902,845,742, forward strand.
GACGACTTTTTAACCCCTTAAAATTTTCTGGAAAGTCGGGGGTCGTCTTATACGCCGGGTACAAAATGTTATGGTATGTTTTCATGCGCTTTTTCATAGCGAGGACTTCACTCGAAGGTGTCAGACCGCTTCACAATAGGAAATAACAAGAAACAACACACCGTATGTTAAAAAATACAGCCACCGGCACTGGCAACGTCCACACCCAGCCCCCGCGCCATGAATTGTGCAAGTATCGAAAGCGAGCGTTTTTTTTTTCATAGCGAGGACTTCACTCGAAGGTGTCAGACCGCTTCACAATAGGAAATACCGTATGTAACAAGAAACAACACACCTTATGTTAAAAAATACAGCCACCGGCCCTGGCAACGTCCACACCCAGGCCCCGCGCCATGAAGTATCGAAAGTGAGCGTTTTTTTCATAGCAAGGACTTCACTCGAAGGTGTCAAACCGCTTCACAAGCGAGCAAATGGCGCCATGAGTCTTACCTCGACTGCCGCTGCCGCTGTACACGCGCCTCCAACCGCTTGCACATCCTCAGGCAGACGAGGCAGCAGGACGAGGCAGCAGGACGTCCGAAATACGGTATATGGTAACGGGCAGCCAGCGCCGAAGATGGCAGCGCCCGGTGTGTTGACACGTTTGGCACGTTTGGCACATTTTAGCACGCGCCCCTCTCTGCTTGACATGGGCGTGGGCATAGAAAGGGGACTGTAGAATGTTCCCGAATGTTACCGAAGGCAGTAGAGCACTTGCCGTGATTGGCTGGTTGTTGCGAAGAGGAAAGGCAGTCTGGTGAGCACATGCCCTATTTGCCGTACCGTACGTGTGGTGTTGAAGACAGTCTCTGCACCTGTTCATACTGTACAGCACCAGTACGGTACATCCAGTGCAAATGGCAGACAGTGAAGAACCCGGCAAGGCTCCAGCAGCGCATCCAGTGCAAATGGCTGGCAGTCAAGAACCCAGCAAGGCTCCAGGAGTGGCAAGAAGAAGGAAATATGAAGCCAGTTACAAACTTAAAGTTGTGGATTTTGCCACGGAACATAATAACTGTGCTGCTGCAAGACAATATGGAGTGACAGAAAAGATGGTTCGGGCCTGGAGAGCAAATGAGAAAGCATTACGGAGTATGCCAAGGGGCAAGTGTGCATTAAGAAGAGGCACCCCACATTGGCCAGAACTCGAAAAGCATGTAGCAGACATGGTGGCCGAGCATCGGCAAAGCGGTTATGTTGTGACCCGAAATAAAATCCGATTGGTTGCACTTCAGTGGGCCAAATCTAATCCAGATCTCAGCCACAGATTTAAGGCCACTGTATCCTGGTGTACCAGATTCATGGGAAGGCATAATCTGGTATTGCGGCAAAAGACAAAAATTGCCCAGAAATTACCTGCGGATCTTGATGCCAAAATGCATAGCTTCCATCGCTACGTTATTAGGCTGCGCAATGAACATGGCTATGCGCTAAGTAGCATCGGAAATATGGATGAAACTCCAATGAATTTCGATATGATTGCCAACAAAACTGTCCATCAAAAAGGCGAAAAGACAATTTTAATAAAAACAACAGGACATGAGAAGTCCAGTTTCACAGTGGTACTAGCATGCACAGCTGATGGCGCAAAGCTGAGACCAATGGTTATTTTCAAAAGAAAAACAATGCCGAAACTCAAGTTCCCTGTTGGTTGTTTTGTGCATGTGAATGAGAAAGGATGGATGGATGAAGAAGGGGTAAAGCTATGGCTTGATAATGTATGGAGCAGGCGACCAGGTGGACTTCTACAAAGACGTAGTCTACTGGTGTGGGATATGTTCAGGGCTCATTTAACTCCAAGCACCAAGCAAAGGCTGGCAAGAATGAAAACAGATGCTGCAGTTATACCTGGAGGATTGACATCGTTGGTGCAGCCACTGGATGTGTGCCTAAACAAGCCATTTAAAGATCGCATCCGAGAACAGTGGAATGAGTGGATGGTTAGCGGTGAAAAAACATTCACAAAAGGAGGAAACATGCGTGCTCCACAGTTGGATGTTTTGTGCAACTTTGTTATAAAGGCCTGGAACGACATTGATGCAGAAACTGTAATAAAGTCTTTCAAGAAGTGTGGCATATCAAATTCATTAGATGGTATGGAGGACGACTATTTGTGGGAAGGTGAAGAGGATGCCGAAGAAGAGACCACATCATCTGATACGGAATTGGTACCAGATCCATACGATGACTGCCTTACAGATGTACCACAAGATCTCATTGACTTACTTATGAGATCAGATGACGAAGAGGAGGATTTTGAAGGCTTTTAAAGGGAACGTTGTAAATCCTGTAGAAATCCCTTGGATTTATGGAAAGTTATGGGAAGTTTAATCCACTTGCACTGTTTCATGCACTAATTTATGTTTACCGTACCGGTATATTCAGAAGTGACAGTTTTTCATATGGTTCTAAATAAAAATATTGCGAGTAAAGCAAGATTGTTTATACAACCAATTTGTTTGAGTTCAGTCTTTGAGTTTGTAAAATAAACGCTTAGGTAACACTGTCCACTGTCCACTGATAAAGCCTTACTGCTCACCCACAGGGAGGAGGACTAGACTAATACGGTAAGTTCAAAATACCGGTACATTCTCGGAATGGCTATGCAGGACTGCGTTGGACTGCGCTGGAAGTGGGGGTCGTCTTATACGGCGAGTATAGCACAAAACCAAAAATTTTTCAGGCAAAGTAGGGGGTTGTCTTATACACCGGGTCGTCTTATACGCCGGAAAATACGGTACTTTAGGGGATATTCTCAGGCTAACAACCAAATCTTCCAAATTCATGGGAAACTTCACCACTTGCAAATGACGTGAACAGCTACTGCCGTCACAAGCCAGTTATTAGAACTGCAACCAAATCTGGGGAGGGCAGGCAGTCTGTGGCTATGGAGCTGCAGGCGACTTTTGGCAGCTTTTGCGCTGCATAGGAAAGAGACCTCTTGAAATCACTTCACCTTTCCAGGCAAAAACGTGCATGCGTTGCATTGCTTTCAATGCAACGCATGCACGTTTTGGCTATTTCTTTGCGGGAGCGGGCGGCGCCATATGGTGGTGTCATATGGTTGCATGCTCCCGCAAGGGAAACGCTGCCTGCTCTCAGCCTCCCCAACCCACTTGCGCGAGGCGCGCGGGATCTGCACATGGTGACCGGAGAATGTGTTCAGCACTTAAGAAGTACTAACTGGTATGTCTTCTAATTTTTAACTGATCGTGATGAATGTCATTTGTCTTTAGATGTTATGTTGTTGTTTTTTTGTATAGCCCCCTGCATAGTTATCAATCAATCAATCATAACACTTGTAAAGCGCACTACACACCCATGAGGGTCTCAAGGCGCTGGGGGTGTGGGGGGTCCTGCTAGTGATCGAAGAGCCAGGTCTTGAGGAGTCTCCCGAAGGCCAGTAGATCCTGGGTCTGTGGTAGGTTGGTGGCGAGGGTGTTCCAGGTCTTGGCAGCGAGGTGGGAGAAGGATCTGCCGCCGGTGGTCGTTCCTCGGATGCGGAGGACTGTGGCGAGGGCGAGGCTGGGGGAGCCGAAATGGCGGGTGGGGGTATAGAAGTTGAGTCGAGTGTTGAGGTAAGCTGGGCCGGTCTTGTGCAGAGCTTTGTGTGCGTGGATGAGGAGAATGAAGGTTATCCTCTTGTTGACGGGGAGCCAGTGCAGGTCTCTCAGGTGGGGTGTGATGTGACTGCGGTGAGGGATTTCGAGGATCAGATGTGCTAACGCGTTCTGGGTGCATTGCAATCGCCTCAGCAGCCTGGCTGACGTTCGTTCCTGCGTAGAGGGCGTTTCCATAGTCAAGCCTGCTGGTGACGAGGGCCTGGGTGACTGTTCTTATTGTCTCAGTAGGGATCCATTTCTAGATCCTGCGGAGCATTCGGAGGGTGTTGAAGCAGGATGAGGAGACGGCGTTGACCTGCTTGGTCATGGAGAGGGTGGAGTCGAGGAGGACTCCTAGGTTTCGTGGTTGGTCTGTGGGTGTCGGGCTGTTCTAAGTGTAGCAGGCCACCAGGAGTCATCCCAGGCTGAGGGGGTGGAGCCGAGGATGAGGACCTCCGTCTTGTCTGAGTTCAGCTTCAGTCGGCTGTTCCTCATCCATTCGGTGACGACCTTCATTCCCTTGTGGAGGTTGGTCTTGGCGGTGTGAGGGTCTTTGGTGAGGGATATGATCAGCTGGGTGTCGTCAGCGTAGGAGATGATGTTGAGGTTGTGCCATCGGGCGACGTGGGCGAGGGGTGCCATGTAGATGTTGAACAGTGTCGGGCTGAGGGAAGAGCCCTGGGGTACGCCACAGATGATTTTGGTGGCCGTGGAGCGGAAGGGGGGAGGTGAACGCTCTGAGTTCTGCCGGAGAGGAAGGATGTTGTCCAGTCCAGGGTCTTCTCTTGGAACCCAGCGTCGCGTAGGCGTATGCGTAGTGTGAGGTGGCAGACCGTGTCGAAGGCGGCTGACAGGTCCAGGAGGATGAGGGCTGCTGTTTCTCCGTTGTCAAGCAGGGTCCTGATGTCATCCGTGGCGGCGATGAGGGCGGTCTCGGTGCTGTGGTTGCTGCGGAACCCAGACTGAGACGGGTCCAGGATGTTGTTCTCCTCGAGGTAGCGGGTCAGTTGTTTGTTGACGATTTTCTCGGTGACCTTCGCCGGGACCAGGAGCAGGGAGATGGGTCGGAAGTTCTCGAGGTCCTTGGGGTCTGCCTTGAGTTTCTTGAGTAAGGCGTTGATCTCGGCCTGCTTCAGCTTTCTGGTAAGGTTGCTGTCTCGAAGGAGGTGTTGATTACTTTCCGAAGATAGGGTGCGATGGCTGTGCTGGCTTTGTTGAAGATGTGGTGCGGGCATGGGTCCAGTGGTGATTCCGAGTGGATGGTGTTCATGGTCTCGCTGGTTTCCTCGTCATTGATGCTAGTCCAGGAGAGCAGACGGTTGGTGCAGGTGGTGGTCGTGGGGGCGGTGGTTGTCAGGGCGATCGTGGCATTGAAGCTGACGTGGATGTCGGCGATCTTGCTGTGGAAGAAGGTGGCCAGTGAATTGCACAGGTCTTGCGAGGGCGGGATATCGTTGGTGTTGGAGCTGGGGTTGGACAGTTCCTTCATGATGTTGAAGAGCTCTTTGCTATTGTGTGCGTTGTTATCCAGGTGTTTTTTGAAGGAGGCCCTCTTGGCGGTTCTGATGAGTTGATGGTGTCTGCGAGTGGAGTTCTTGTGGGCTGCGTAGCTGTCCAATGTTCATTCGCGGAGCCAGTTCTTTTCCAGTTTTCGGCAGGTTCGTTTGGGGCCTGGAGGTCTTCTGTGAACCAGGTGGCTTTCTTGCTGGTGTGGGTGTTGGAGGGTGTCTTGAGCAGGACGAAGGTGTTGGCGTAGGCGTCTATCCACTGTCTAAGGTTGCGGGCAGCGGTGTTGGGGTCGGCGGGGTCGGCAGGTGGGCTCTGGGCTAGGGTGTTGGTTAGCTGGTCTTCTGTGACCTTGCTCTTGCAACGTTGGGGCATTTTTTGGGTGCTGTGGTGCGTGGTGGGCTTCCTGAAGGTGAAGTGGATGCAGTGGTGGTCAGTCCAGTGGGGTTCAGTGGTGTGGTCGAAGGAGACATGGGGGCTTGCGGTGAAGATGGGGTCCAGCGTGTGGCTGGTGGCATGGGTTGGTGTTGTCACGAGCTGTCTAAGTCCGAGGTTGACGATCACGGTGGTGGAGTTGGTGTCGTTATTGTTCTCTAGGTAAATGTAGTCTGTGGAGGCGAGGGCGTGTGTGGTGATGAAGTCGGCGATGGAGTCGCTGAACTGTGGTCAGGGTCCGGGGGGTCGGTAGACAAGGGTTCCTCTGACGGTGGTGTTGGGGTCGGTGTGGTTCTGGAAGAGCATGTGTCTGGTGGTGCTGAGGGTATCGTCGGTGTTGGTCGAGAGTCTGAGGGTGTTTCTGCGGACTATGATGATTCCTCCTCCAATGCCGTTGGTACGGTCCCTGCAGGTGATCTTGTAGTCTTCCGGGATGGCTATGGAGATGTCAGGGGATAAGGTGGTATTCAGCCAGGTCTCTGTCAGGAAGTTGACGTCTGGGGAGGTAGAGTCGAGAAGCTCCCAGAGTTCGACGGTGTGTTTGCGGGCAGAACGGTTGTTGAGGAGGATGCATCTGAGGTATTTGGGTTCTTTTGTTGGAGGTTTGATGGGACGGATGCTGGTGAAGCTGCAGTTCCGGCAGGAGAAGGGTCCAGGGGTGCGCTTCGGGGAGGCCCGGAAGCAGGTGTGTTTTCGTCCGGGGTTGAGTGCGTGGAGGGTGTTGGCATCGTAGCAGAGTCGGGCATCGTGGCATTCACGGGGGCCAGGGGTTCTGGCGCTGGGCGCGGTCCAGGCACGGACGGGCGCAGACGGGCTTGCCTTAGGCACACCAGCTGCGCGCCCGCCGTAAATGAAGAGGTGGGAGAGAGGTGCAGCTGGGAGGCGGGAGCAGGGTGGCCAATGGGGGACGAGCGGCCGGGTCGTAGGGGACGCAGCGGCTGGAACCGGGGACAGGAGGGGGCGACGAGGGAGAGCAGAGGTCAGGGGGACAGGGGGGGAACAAAACTTGGATGAGTTAACACCCACACAATGCAGGACAATTATACAGTACAGTACAGTAACAATCACAAAGGAAAAACTAACGATGAGCAGAGCCTAAGCGGGCTTCGAACCCTGACACAATGGCAGGAGCTGGCTGGGAGCACTGGCGCCGAACAGGTGGAGCTGCGCGGTGCATGGAGGGACTTGCCAGGAGGTAGGGAGATGGTCGCACTCACTGCCCTGAGCGGCTGCCATAAATGGAGAGGTTGGAGGGAGGTGCAGCTGGAAGGTGGGAGCGGGGTGGCCAATGGGGGACGAGGGGGCGGGACTGCAGCGGCGGGAACCGGGGATGGGAGGGGCGGCAAGGGAGAGCAGAGGTCAGGGGGACAGTGGGGGAATAAAACGTGGATGAGCTAACACCCACACAATGCAGGACAATTATACAGTACAGTACAGTAACAATCACAAAGAAAAAAAGCATTTACAATGCAATAGGTCTCGCAGCATTAAAGTTTGAGTTATTGGCATTGTGTATGACAATACCAATAGCTATAACATTTGCAAATGTGACACCTATAGCACTTGTAATGCAATATGAGTTGTATTTACATGACTTAGATGTATTGATATTACAAATAACAATGGCTTTTCATTTTTTTAATACTTAAATAAAAGTTATTGTAATTGAGTTGGTGGAAGGGTGAAGTGGGTCGTGTCCCCGAGTGATGTGGTGGTGACCCAGAGTGGTGTGGTGGTGTCCCCGAGTGATGTGGTGTCCCCGAGTGATGTGGTGGTGTCCCCGAGTGATGTGGTGGTGTCCCCGAGTGATGTGGTGGTGTCCACGAGTGAAGTGGTGGTGTCCCCGAGTGATGTGGCGGTGTTCCCGAGTGATGTGGTGGTGTCCCCAGAGTGATGTGGTGGTGTCCCCGAGTGATGTGGTTGTGTCCCCAGAGTGATGTGGTCGTGTCCCTGAGTGATGTGGTGGTGCCCCCAGAGTGATGTGGTGGTGTCCCCGAGTGAAGTGGTGGTGTCCCCGAGTGAAGTGGTGGTGTCCCTGAGTGATGTGGTGGTGTCCCCGAGTGATGTGGTGGTGTCCCCGAGTGATGTGGTGGTGTCCACGAGTGAAGTGGTGGTGTCCCCAAGTGATGTGGTGGTGTCCCCGAGTGATGTGGCGGTGTTCCCGAGTGATGTGGTGGTGTCCCCAGAGTGATGTGGTGGTGTCCCTGAGTGATGTGGTCGTGTCCCCAGAGTGATGTGGTGGTGTCCCTGAGTGATGTGGTGGTGTCCCTGAGTGATGTGGTGGTGCCCCCAAAGTGATGTGGTGGTGCCCCCAGATTGATGTGGTGGTGCCCCCAGAGTGATGTGGCGGTGCCCCTGAGTGATGTGGCGGTGCCCCTGAGTGATGTGGTGCATGGCAGTGGTGGTGTCCGTGTCAGTTCTGTATGTTTGGACTGCAGCACTGAGTTTAGCACAGTGACCACATCTGATAAGGTTTGCATTATGGACCCTACAGAAAACAGATACATTGTGGAGACAGTACACATACAGCACATCGAAGCAAGTCCGACATCCGTTTACTTCTGAAGGAGTATACCGTCCTTCGGGATGTGTTTACACGTTTGCATCTTCTATAATTTGAGCCGGAGACAAGCTCTCAGAGGAAGCCACTTGGCAAACTGTTTCAGCACTTCAAATAGCCCCCCACATGTGAAATTAAACCTGCCAAGCGCCAGGAGGCACACTGAAAGAAAAGATAGGACGAGTGTGCAACCACAGCAGATGACGCCTAACTCCTAGAGTTGGGTGACACAGTACGAGTCTGTGGGGGATGAGGACTAACATTTGAATGTAATCTTCTCCAAAGGAAGGGCAGACCAAAACTTTAAATTGAGACGTGGAAGCAACAACGCAAGTTAACCGGGGTACAGCTGGAAGCTGCTAGGGGCCGTAGGTAGGAATGTTATGTCTTTGAGATAACCATTAACTATGGGTAAGGTTTATTAAGGTTGGTGCTGTCGGTCTCTAGGACAGGTCTGTGGGGTGGAAGTCTGTCTGTCAGAGGGTGGTTGCCGGCTGTGAAAGGGGCTCTGTCTGTGAGCAGGTGCCATCTCCCTGTGAGCAGGGATGTCGGTGAGGGTACACGTGAGGCGAGGCCTGTAGTGAGGGACGGGGTCCGGTGTGGCAGGAGTGATGCGTCTGGGTATCTTTGGTGAGACAGGAGTGATTTGCAGTCTGTGAAGGTGTTCGGGGACATGTCTGTGGTGCGGCAGCTGTCAGTTGGGACAATACCCGTGCTGGTACATTGGTGCTGCGGAGTGCTGCTATCTTTGGAAGAGATTTGTTGTCTGAGAGCGGAGGCTGCTGTTTGTTTGGGGTCCTGGTGGTGGTGTCTGTGCTGTGGGACGGTCTATCTATGGACAGTCGCTGTCTGCAAGAGACTGCTGCCAGAGGCGGACAGGGCGGCTGTCTGCAGCAAAGAGGGTGCTTCTTGCACCCCATGTATTCACTTTGTCCGGCAAGGCATGCCAGTTAAGTACTGTGTATAGTTTATATAGGAGTGTCTTGGCTGGGTTCTGCGGGCTTACTGCAGGTCGGGGGGGGCAGTTGTATAGGAAGAGATTGGGTCACTGCGTGAAGGGTTACAAGGCTGAAGGGGGATGCGATTGGGGAGAAGGTGTTTGTTCTAAGTGGAAATGTTGTTTTGGTAGAAGTGTAGGTGGAAATTAAGGGGACTCAGCGCTCCAGGGTGTACGGTGCGTTAGTACTAGGAGGCGCTATGTATGCTGGGCGCAGACACGTTGAGGGGTCAGCGCACCCTGCTCCCTCCCACCCACCTCACCCCTTCATTCTCGGTCCTACCTGCTCCGGCCCCCGCTCTTCCCCCCAGTCTGCGCGGGCTCGGGCGGCTGTGCGGGCTGAGTGCGGCTCCGTCCTTGGAGGGTCTCCGGTGGGGGCTCGCGGCTTAGGGGTGGTACTGGATGGCCGCTCCGGGTCCTCGGTCCGAACTCAGGAAAGTTTTTTGCGGCCTCACCGGTGGGAGGAGAGACGTGTTGGCATGGCTCCACCCCCATGCAACCACACCGCCTCCATGCCGCCGGCCCTCCCCTTCGATCCGGCCCTCCCACTCATCTCACCGACGATCGGCCCTCCCGCCCCGGACGCCCCTCTCACACTCCCTCTGCTTCAGACTGGCCCTGCCCCCGACCATCCCATACCCCACCAGCCCCGCCCTGACCGGCCCCCTTCCTCTCGCCACCATCTAACTGGCCGGCCCCAGCCAGGCCCCTCCTTCAACGGGGAGCCCGCCTCGAACCCATCGCCCCTATTTGGCCACTATCCGCGTCTAACTACTACTCCCAAGTGTCATCCGACTTTCGGGCGGTCATCAGCAGGGTAGAAAGTAATTGTATGCATCACAGCGACAAAAAAACGTGCTGTCCCGGAACAGAACGTGCCAACAATGACTGTACAGCCGTAAGTGGGCCGTCGTTCCAGGAAGAACACGTTTTCAGATTAATAATATAGCTGCTGCCTGTCTCTCGTGGCGAATGCCCCCGGAATCCCGCCGCGGCCGCCCCGGAAGTCAGGCACGGTCGCCTGTGACGGGGGCGGGGCCACGTCCAGACCGGAAGAGGAGGCAGGCGGAGTCAATGCGTCTCGCGGCCCGGGGCTCCTGTGAGCGGTGTAGAGCCCCGGGGCCGCGCCAGCAGGAGGTTGGGCGCCGCGTGCTGAGAGCAGAGTTCCCGACATTGGCCAGGTAAGTTCCAAAAGGCTTGGGGGGCTTGGTGCACTTGTGTGTGTGTGTGTGTGTGTATGCTCGTGTGTGTATGTATGTGTGCGACGGTGACGGCGGGGGAGGAGGGGCCTCGGTGAACTTGTGTGTGTGTGCGCGTGTGTGTGTATGTGTGAGGGGGGGTGTCTCTGTAGGTATGTATGTGCGTGGGTGCATGGGCGCTTGTGTGTGTGTCTGTGTGTATGCGCATGTGTGTGTGGTGCTTGAGCTTCCCAGGAGACAGCGCCTGGCCACAGCGCGCGTTCGCGGTGCAGTTTCAAATCGACTCCAAGGCGATGTGTGCGGCCGGTACTGTCTCCTGGGAAGCACATTCAGCCACAAAAGATCTCTGGCGAGACACAGCGCTGACGCGCTGTGTTTTCGCTACGAGACCTAAAAACAACGATGAGCACAGCCTAAACGGGCTTTGAACCCTAACCCAGTGGCAGGAGCTGGCTGGGAGCACTGGCGCTGAACAGGTGGAGCTGCACGGTGCGTAGAGCTACCTGTTAGGAGGCAGGGAGATGGTCGCACGCTTAGGCTCTGCTCATCGTTGTTTTTTTCTTTGTGATTGTTACTGTACTGTACTGTATAATTAACATTTCCTGGCACGTGGGAAAGTAGAACACGCAGATTGATGGACTCCAGCGAGGTTTTAAGCGTGCACTGAGCACGGGTATCTAATCGCCAGTCTGTTCTCGTGTGAGCGGCCCGAAAAGGCTTCTAGACTGCGGGAAACCACAACGAGGGACCGACTTCGAACCTATCCCTCTGGTGCCCCCAACCGCTCACACTGGGGGGTGAACTGCCCCACACTACATGGCAGAGGAGAGTGACCCGGCACTCTTCTGGTCAGCCTTTAGCTGCAAACCCAGTACTTTGAGTGGGATGAAAAACAGGGGGCGGGTGTATCTCAAAGGGATGTGGCCGATGTAATTAAGGGCGGGGCTTAAAGACACTTAAGGTGCAAATAAGTGCTTTGCAGTGTGCCCCCACTGGTATTTTGCTGCTACTGTCACTGCATCCAGATATATAATACAAGTAACATTACACTAACAACAAGCCAGTACTATTGGCTTTGCGAATGGTTGATAGTTGCCTACGATAAATAAGCTTGGCTTCGCTGTGTATATATTATTGCAAATGTGTCCGTTCTGAAATGATGAGAGTGTGAAATAAATAGAACGAGTCTCTTTGAAGTTGCATCACAGGCAGTGAAGGGTGGTACTGTTGCAGAATTAAGATTTCTTTTTTTCATCTTGAGGGTGAGGGCAAAAATGGAGAGCCCAATAGGGACCCGTCTAAGCACCTGCACTTTAGAACTGTCTGTGCTCAGCGCTGGCAGGACCCGGCCCACTTAAAACCCTGTACAAACAAATGGCATATATCTAAATAACAATGATTTCCAGAGATGCACCCGACTGTTCATGTGCTATCAGCCTCCCTCTTGATTAGGTCTCGCCTGTCGATGCGCATGCGCATCGAGCAAGCGAGACTATAGGGGCTCATCCACTCTTTATCTAACTGCAAGGAATCGTGGCGATTCCTTGCAGTGCCCGTGACTTTTAAGGTCAATGCGCATGCGCATTAAGCTTATGCGCATGCGCATTGACCTTAAAAGTCACGGGCGCGTGCACGTCCGTGTTTGTTTACCCTTGCCTACTCTCTCTCTCCCCTCTCCGCCCCCGTTCCGCCCCCTCCCCTTCCCGCCGTGTCGCATTTCTCCTCCCCCCTCCCCTCTCTTTCCTCCGTCTTCCTGCCGTGTCGCACCTCTCCCCTCTCCGCCCCCTCCCCTGCCCGCCCCCTCCCTTGACGCTACCATATTGTTGTATAAAGAACTTCCCGTAAGAGGGCTCTAACTGTGATTAAAATTGATGTAGATTTCCACCACAAAATTATCTAAAAGGCACTACGGTGAGCCTGCTGCTTTGAAATCTGACGTGGATAAGTGAAACCATTTCTGTGCTGTAAGCAAAGCTTCAATCTAAAATAATGACTTTTCACAGAGATCTCCGCCCCGCCATCTACCTCCCGAACCTTCTTAAAAAAGCGAACCAATCTCAACAAAACTAGGAATCCATATACAATCTGAGACATGGGTTTGGCGTTTGAATTTTTATCAACACTGGTTCTTTCTTGGAAAAGGTTCAAGTGAGTAAGGAGAACTCAAAACATCATTTTAACCCAAGTCGCGCCGCTGCTAGAGACGGACTGAAACCGTGCTGGGCGTTTTTTTAAAAAAATCTAGTGCAATTTCCTTTTCCAAAAAATGGAGGGATAAAATATCGACTGCAGAAACATCCACCTCTCCCCTCTCCGCCCCCTCCCCTCTCCGCCCCCTCCCGCCGTGTCGCATTTCTCCTCCCCCTCCCCTCTCTTCCTTCCGTCTTCCTGTTTTCGACCTCTCCCCTCTCCGCCCCCTCCCCTGCCCGCCCCATCCCGCCGTGTCGCATTTCTCCTCCCCCTCCCCTCTCTTCCTTCCGTCTTCCTGTTTTCGAAGCAAGCTTCCCGTCCCTCTGCTGCACTTCATCACAATCTGCCTCCTCGGAACGACCCTCTTGAAGGCCTGTCTCCCGCTGCCTCGTTCGCCCGCAGCCGCAGCCTGCCCGGCTCATCAATATTTATCAAAGGCAGCCGCGCATTCATGCAGTGTGTAGTTGCCACTTCTGCTTTGCTGTGGTTCTTTTGTAAATGGGATTACATATTCAGAAAATGGCTGTTGGCACCTGCGGAGTATATGTGGTTAATGATCACGTAAGTTGTAAGATTCAACATTTGGGAAGATAAGGATTTATAAAGCGCTATTAAAAGGCATTCTCGTTGAAAGGAACTCTTATCTGCAGTTCATATGCCAGCTTTTCTTCTAGCTTCCAGTGCTTCTGTGCACATTTTGTTATTCTATTTAGCTTATTATTTTCACTGTTGGGAAATACATTTAATATAGAAGGTTAACTTGCGCCTCTCGGCAGAATCGGGCACATCTAAAGTCAGAATAGAACACGGATACATGTAATGCTACACACTAATAATATACAAATTTATTTTAAGGACTTGTAGTACTCTGGAGCGAGCTCGGAAGCTAAGAATAGCGAGTTGAATGCAAACCCCAAGTAGTTAAAATTACAGTCCGGGTGTAGCACGCCTGTATGCTGCATTCCTCGTTTAAATACTCACCTCAACACATGGACATTAATTCACCAAAATGCCTGGGGTAGCGGAAGTGGCTAAACATGCCCTTTGACCTTCTCTTTCATTCACAACTACATTGGCGTAAACAGTCATACGTATTCACGCATACACACTACACCGCCTACACATGCATTCACACACATACTGTCTCTTACATAAACACACTCAAAACTGCAAGCACGCACACAACATATCATTTAAAAAAAAGTTTTTACTTACCTCCGCTGTTAGGGAAAGTCGTATCCCAGCTATTTGTACTCCATTTTTATTAAACTAATAGCGGATAATGTATTATTATTCACTATTAGTATAATATTATGTAACAAAAAAACAGGAGAATAAGCTCCGAGTGAAGCTTCCACCAACGTCCATAAGGACTCGCTGCCTCTGTTCCTGGCACTGATTTGGCTACTGCTGACGCAAGGGGTCGCAGAGGTAGCGCCAGAGGTCAAGAGGGGGCGATCCCGAATGACGTCCATGCCTCAACAGTTCAGCTTTTTTCTCACATACAGGTAGTTTGGTCTGCCAAGATAGAAGTGTTTACACTTTCTAGAGAGTAAGTCCTGAGCTCCCAGCAACTAAGTCCCATGCTTTTGTGCCTCTCCCTCAACCCCTCACCCTCAACCCCTCACTCACCCTCAACCCCTCACTCACCCTCAACCCCTCACTCACCCTCACTCTCACTCATCCTCACTCACCCTCAACCCCTCACCCTCACTCACCCTCATCCTCACTCACCCTCAACCCCTCACCCTCACTCACCCTCACCCTCACTCACCCTCAACCCCTCACCCTCACTCACTCACCCTCAACCCCTCACTCACCCTCACTCTCACTCAGCCTCAACTACTCCCCCCTCACCCTCACTCACCCAAAACCCCTCACTCACCCTCACCCTCACTCACCCTCAACACCTCACTCACCCTCACTCACCCTCACCCTCAACCCCTCACCCTCAACCCCTCACCCTCACTCACCCTCACTCACCCTCACTCACCCTCACTCACCCTCACTCACCCTCAACCCCTCACCCTCAACCCCTCACCCTCAACCCCTCACCCTCACCCTCACCCTCACTCACCCTCACCCTCACTCACACTCACCCTCACCCTCACACAGTGCAATAGTTCTCAGACCATTTCAGTTAGAGCTTTTAGAAATGTTTATGTCTTTTTTTATTTGTAATACTTTAGCATTGGCTACAGGAAACAAAAATGCTAAACATTTACAAAAAAAACCCATAAACAATTCTAAAAGCACTAACTCTAATGGTGCGAGACCTATTGCATTTCCAATGCTTGTTTTTTTTTTGGGGTTGGGCTACAGGCCGAAGGTGGTGATATCCAGTTTTTAAAAAAAGTACTACCTATCATATTGCCGCCAATTTCACTCATTCAAAATAAAATGTTTTTGCCCGCTTTAGTTATACACGGTTTACCCGGTTTTTCTGGATGTGTCCTCCCCATGTCGAGAAAAGGCCCGCCGGGAAAACACGTGGGCTTACATCGTCGTGATTCGTGACCAACACGAAAGCACAGCCAGTTTAAGACATACATAGCAAAACAAAGGCTGAATGCAGGAATTCACCGTCTTCAAGCGGGGCGGCTGTCTTGTTGATTGGAGGCCGGACGTCGAATGCATGTTTCGACCTCGTTATTTTTCTTCAGCGTGAACATGTTTCAGTTATATCAGAAATGATGAAATATTTGCCTCTGGCGAAACGCTTAAACGTCACCACATCGACTTTATTTCCCAGGAAGCTGTATGTAAGAATTAGACCTGCTAATATAATATATTTGTGTGTTTCTTCGCTAGGCGTTATTATTTTGTTCTGTGCGTGTGCTTATGTTAAAAATCTGAAATTATTGGTTGGGGAGGTAGGAGGCCGCAGATACTGGTATCTCTTAGTTTTAACTGTGTATTAATGACCTTACCCTATCAGACAGGCCTTGTACCGCGGTGTAAAGAATGACTGTCAACAGCCTTTTCATTAGGGTTGGGAAGTTTTAATGATGCTTCGTTTAACGTAACACGTCCAGTATGTCGTGCTGGCAGCCAAGACAGCTGACGTCACAAGGGCAAAGATTTACTTTTTTGGCCTACAAAACTGGTGCAGAGAAGAGGTCGACTGGATACAATTGTTAAACAGAACAGGAAAAACACTTACTTGACTCCTAGGCGAGCATTTGGACTTTCTACCAGGGCAGCTCTGTGCATAGGTACAGGGGGACTTAATGGTATGAGAAGGCCCTCAAAAGGTTAGGGAGGCGTTTTCTAGGCCAGTCAAATATTATGGAATTCTTGGAGATTTTTACAAGATAAGTTCCCAACATAACCAGCTTTTATCCTTGGTTTTACGGCGTATTGGAAGGTGTCTAAATGTTTGTTGGAGGCCACACCTACTTTTTCCGAGCTCCACCCACTGTCTCCACTGGCTCCACCCACTTACTCAATTGACTCCACCCACATCCTCAACTGGCACTGCTAAAAGTCAGATGTAATACCTAATCTGAATTTCAGCAAGTGAGCCTTCCTCATAGTAAGTGTTTGATAGGAGGGTTCAAACATACACATCTGAAAGAGAAACTTCAATGTAATGAATTTAGGAATTAAGAATTTGAGGCCTAAAGTATTATAGATATTTTGGACTCAGGTCACACTAGAGAAATATGTTTGCTCCAGAGCAAAATAGAGTACAATTTAAGCATAACCTTGTCCTAAAAATTACAAACATCGCTTAAAGGTGTTGGAACAATTATGGACGGGATCATAATGTAGCGGATGCTTTAATAAAGGGTGATGATTCAGCTCAAAACGTATGAGCCAGACAATCTCAATGCACAGGGGTACAATGTCTGATATTTGTGTTTCTCTCATCTTCATTGCTTGATTTTGCTCTCTAGAAAGTGTTCATCATAGTCGTTGAAATGTCATTCATAATTACACTGAAATCACTGAAATTATGAAATGGCACTCATAGGAATCAGAAACCTTGGCAGCAATGCAGTAGGTGTCAGTGTCACTGGGCGAAGGGTGCACTGCAAGGAGAGCAGAAGAACATCACTGTCTGGCAAATTAAACTCTCCACTGTGAACCCTGCTGCCAAGAGAAGAGCACTTCCTTCCAGGCCTGGCTGTTCCATAAGAAAATACATTAGGAGAGGGGCTTGTGTATTCGGAACGCACAGAGATCAATGTTGAAAAAAAGATGGGGCACTGTGGGGTGTGGCACTGACTGCCAATGGAAGGGGGGCAGTGAAGAGAATGCTGAGGGATGCCAATGAAAAAGAGGGCAGTCTGTGGCTTTCATACAGACTGCCATGGAAGGGGGCACAGTGAAGGGTTGCCTTGGGCTGCCAATGAAAAGGAGGGCCGTCTGTGGCTTTCATATAGACTGCCATGGAAGGGGGCACAGTGAAGGGATTGCCATGGGCTGCTAATGAAAAAGAGGGCGGTCTGTGGCTTTCATACAGACTGCCAATTGAATGAAGGCACCTGATGTTAAATAGTCTGAGAACGAGATACGGCACAGAGGGCTGGGCAGAAAGTGGTTAATCAGAGCAGAATTTGTTCTTTCCAACCATCAGACCCTCGCTGTCCACAGAGAAGGCATCGCTCCTAGAAACCCCTGCATTTCACATACACTGACCAGCGTGCCTTCAACTTTATATCCACCTGGGGGCACAAAATGCTCGCACCTCCCTCGCCTTGCCACGCCTTCAATCTGCCACCAGTATTTTAAACGACCCTGCTGCCCTCGCCCTTCAATGGCTGGCAGGCAGTCTCGTGCCTGCATTTATTCCCCACTACACCCGAGCCCCTATAATCTAGCGCCAGTACCACCCAGTGTATTGCAGCCCTTTCTCTTTCAGCCCACGTCCGTTTCCCTTTCTCTTTACCAGTACTGCCCACTGCCCTTCAGCCCTCTATTACCAGTGCAGTGCCAGACATTCATTTCCGTCTGCATTCTCCCTTGCTAGATGGTTGGTCATTGGCAATGGATGGTGCCAGCTGCGGTGGCCTTCTGACGAGGGCCCTGCCACTTATTTATTTACAAATTGAGCACTGATGGACTGCCCCTAGGCCACTGTGTTAATTTCTCATACTGACCCCTCCCCTGTACTGATCGGTGTAGTTGCCCGGGCACGATGGTACATGTCTGTGCTTCTGCCGCGCTTAATGCGTTTCATTGGAGTACGAAGAAAAAACAGTTCTGTGCCCTCCAATCCCTTAGACGCCTTCATTATAATAAACATAGTGCGTCACTAATGTCTGGATATAGATCCGTCCGGGGCTAACATTCCAGAGTACTGAGGGTGAATGAAAAAGGGGAAACTTTTAAACGCGTAAACCGTTGGAACCTATTTCAGTCGGTGCTCGGATCTCATCCTGGCAGCACCCGTCTCTGTGCCCAGAGATAGCTTATCATTGGCTGCCAGCAGCAGACATTATCAGCACAAATGAACCAACCGTTAAAGTACAAAGTAAATATAGTAACTGTGATCCCGAGTGCAAAAGTGGGGGGGTCAGTGAGCGCGGGTGCGGGGTCAGACAACATTTAAGCAGTGTGACCGTGACGTCGAACATAAAAACGTTAATCTATTCTGTAGGCCTCACCTGCGCAGATTTTTTTGTTAATTCATGATGTTTGCCGGCCAGGCCTACGCCGCCTATCATTCCCAGCCTCCGTCCAGGCCAATCTTCATGTGATAATAAATGTATGTAATGATAATAACCCAACCACAATGATAATTAATATAAAAAAACGTAATCCTGCGCCTGCGGCCCCCACCGCCACCAGGCCCTGCCAGCCCTGCCTGCCTCACCTCGCCTCACCTCGCCTCACCTCACCTGCATGCCTTATTTCGGAAATTCGGCCGGCGCCGGCCTACCCCCAGGGCCCAGGCCATCTTGTCCAGGCACTGCTGTAGCAGTGGTAGGTAGACCAATCAGGATGATTTAAAAAACCTGACTGGTCTGGCCACCACCAGTAAATTAATCACGTTCACGCCACTGCCAGGCCCCCTGCCCTGCCTCGCTCGCACCTCCCCCTCATCTGCTGAGCACTCGCCGCTCCCAACTCCGAGTCCACCAGCAACTTTGGGCGGCGAATACCTCCTAGATACTCGGCGAGGGAAGAGGTGCGCAGGTATGCTGGGGCGGGCAGAGAAAATGCGCGTGCAATGCATTCAATTGCATGCAATCTGCGCACGCGTCGCTTCCTCTGGCGTGCACAGCCCCAACCCCCGCAGCAAAGCCCTGCCAGTGCCCTGGCCCCTGCAACAAGTAACAAAAGTTACAAAACAACAAGTCCCGCCCACTGGGGCCCTGATCCGCGCCGCGGCCGGGAAGTGGAATTCTTAGAGAAAGAGAGTAACTGCTGGGACCCGGAGAAGACAGAGAGCAGGGCAGCTCAGCTGTATGCTGCTGCAATGCATGCATCATTGACGACGTCGACGACCTGGTCAGTCAGAGTCGGCAAGTTGGCAACAGTGACAGCACTGCAGCGCCACACAGCCACACTCTGTGTGTGCCTGCCAGAGTCACCACCAGTCAGTGCGCAGACAGAGACACGCACGACTTTAAAAAATCCTAAATAAGGCAGAACAGGTGCACTTAATGTCGTGTGATAGACCCGGCCCCCATAATTAAGTGCCGGCTCAAATTAAGCCCTGCTCCCATTGAAACATTGGTGTTAAAATAACTCAAGGGCATATTAGAATTAAGTATTTGCCAAACCAATAGCTCCAGTTTGGTCAGTCTTTTGGTTTTGTTGGTGCTTGTTTTGTTGTGGGCCAAAACTCGATTGTTCTAGAAGCTGCTGTGCCATTGTCAATTCAAAAAAGAAAGAAAAAACATTGGCTTCATAGTCTCAAAAAGAACACATTGCCATCGTTGTCCTTGGCACCTAAAGGAACTCCTTTGTGTGGGGCAGAATGCCATCCCCTCACAGAGAAGATAGTTTATTGCTGAAGTGAACTGACTGCTGTAGTGGGTGGGGAAAATGTAAATGGCACAATATCTGACCAGTGGACGTAGGGGGCTGATTGATGGCCCATATAAATATTTTTTACATTTCATGTTAGTAAAACCAAAAGGTCTTGTCTAATGCCAGACCAACGGTATAGACAGTTGAAAGAGTAAAAAAAAAAAAAGTCAATTTGCGAGGCTATAGCTGTCACCAATAGCATGGCATCTGTGGAGCAGATGCACCCCCATCCCTTCTAGTCCTTCAGTGCGACCTATCCCGTTACTCTGAATGCCATTTCTTCAACCCATGCATTTGGGCTTCGACTTTCAACTTAAATAAAAGTTGATTTAAAAAGTAATAACGAAATGTTAAATGACATTACTTTAAACATAACAATGTAGAAGAACTTGAATAATTTGGTATTTCAATAAAACAATGAAGGGGATAGACCCTCACCAAAATGGAAGCTCTTCATTTAGTGTGATTTCAGTGTTTACAGTGGTATTCATTTACCATTAAATCGTAGTATTCATTTAGTATGCATGAAGACTAAGTAGTATGCCCACAAGTCGAAATATGCAAATGAGGGAATACTAGTTCTACTCACCTACCCTTCAAATACACAATGAACACTTCAATTGATTGCTAAAAGAAGACTAGTAGTATTCTAGAAGAATAGTATTTGAAGCTTAGTAGTATTCTGTTAGGGTTTATTTGCAGCTCTTGTGCTATTTCAAGAGCAAAATGAAGGCTAGTCTCATTGATTGCGACCACTATTTGAAGACTAGTGGTATTCTTTGTAAGCAGTATCTGAATTCTAACGGCAATGATTGTGAAGGGGGGATTCGGGGGCGGGGTTTGGTTCAGATCGTGCAGGGGAGTTCAGGGGGGTCGCACTTCGGGGGGGTCACATGCGGGGGGGTCACGTGTGGGGGGGATTTCAGTGGAGGGGGGTCACGCACCAGGGGGGGATTTCAAGGGGGTGACGCGCAGGGGGATTTCAGGAGGGTCACGCGCGGGGGGATTTCAGGAGGGGTGGGGGTCACTCACGGAGGGGTGATTTCAGGGGGTTCACGCGCAGAGGGGGATTTAAGGGGCGGGTTACGCACGGAAGGGGGAATTTCAGGGGTGGGTCACACGCGGAGGGGGGATTTCTGGGGCGGGTCATGCACGGAGGGGGGATTTCAGGGGTGGGTCACGTGCGGAGGGTGGGATTTCATGGGCGAGTCACACACGAAGGGGGGGATTTCAGGGGCGAGTCACGTGCGAAGGGGGATTTCAGGGACGGGTCATGCGCGGAGGGGGGATTTCAGGGGCGAGTCACACGCGGAGGGGAGATTTCAGAGGCGGGTCACGCGCAGAAGGGATTTCAGGGGCCGGTCACATGCGGAGGGGAGATTTCAGGGGCGGGTCACACGCAGAGGATGGTGCACCTGTGAGTGCACTAACTCCAACGGTGAATGCCAAACAGAAACTTGCTTCATTGGAGAACAGGGCATGGCTAAAATTAAAGCATACAGTGTACCAATATCTAGGGTAGCTCTGGGGCATCTAATTGTTACTCTTGCTTGGGATTTTTTTCCCCAAGAACAACATTCGTGTCATAAACTAAAAAGAGTTATACCATCAAAGAAGCTCATCCACCAATACCAAACACTCAATCAATAAGGATTCCCCTCTGGGGCCTCACTGGGCCCCTTACAGGGTCACAGGTGCAGGGGGCATCCTAAAATGGTCAACCCTAAACTACTAATAGAATTTGTGCCAATCACAAGGAGAGATCAAGCCTGTGCACTGTGCAATCAGTCTAATGGGTTATGTGTTATCACATAATGGGTGTGAGGGTGTCAATAAGAGGGCACTCATGAAAAGGCTGATGTGTGCCCTATATTGCCCTATATCCCTTCTTTCGCTTTTATGATCTAGAAAGAAAAAAAGGGCTATAGTAAAAATGTATTTGCTGTCCAACCTTCATCTCATATAGAAATAAAATCAGTACTATAATGAAGGTAAGGAAAGGGAAACTTAAATATACCCCTGTGGTTCTTTCTTACATTGCACCCGGTCTGTCTTGCATGAGCTAAAGCATACATAGACATTCTTGTACAAATACATACTTGTGCATGTCAATAAGTCTGGTTAAAATTGCTAATGCATGCAGGTGCATTGGCCCATTAAACACAGACATATGACATTTGTCAACAATTGTTGTATCTGTGGTTCACGTTTCAGCACTCACTTAATGTGATATGCATAATAACTTTTCATTGTCTCTTTGTAGGGGGCAGTGGGCGAAGCTGAAAGGGATACTCAGGGTGTCTTGTACCTGATATGTGCTAATGCATGCGAGTATGCTACTTATGCTGAGCAATTATGGAATTGAGAGAACATGGT
The DNA here is from genome assembly GCF_964263255.1 of Lissotriton vulgaris. Taxonomy (NCBI): domain Eukaryota; kingdom Metazoa; phylum Chordata; class Amphibia; order Caudata; family Salamandridae; genus Lissotriton; species Lissotriton vulgaris. The sequence continues at coordinate 1,902,867,630 of NC_141693.1, forward strand.
GTGCACGCTGGTGTGAAGGTGATTAGTGATAACTAGTGGGCAGTGTTCACTTTGTGCCTGCTTTTTGGTAAATTTGTATCCTTATATGTATGAGGGGCAGAGGCCGCGAACACTTAAGGTTAAAACAAATCCAAGCAGGGCGCATACTTTCTCCTGGTGTGGTGCTGCAGTGCCACACGGGATCTCCTGGTCTGAGGCCTGCACAGAAGGCAACAATTCACAACATGCAACACTGCTGTCCGTCCGCCCTCGACCTGTTAAAGCTGCAGTGCCTGAGCAGTGAAGCATTTGGGCACTCAACTGTGTCCCTCATGCGGGAAAAGAGTGGGTCCTGTCTGTGCACCGGTTAGCAGCACTTGCTGCACTCCGTCATACCAGGCATAGCCTTGTGTCCTTTCCTCCTAATCCAAGCTCAGATGACTTCACATACCAAGCCACAGCACCAGGGAATGCCCACAAGGGTCGCAAGTGAAATCCCACAATGAACAAACAGCCACTCGAAAAATACACAAGCTACTAAAACGTGCCTTACACAAATATCTCCCAATTGAAGAATTCTTGTACCAGTCATTTACCAGAGTTTTTCAGCCACTTTGGACACAGGCTGAGACCTCAGACTCTGAGTTCGCTCCTCCCCAGAGTCTCTCCTTTCAAATCAGGTGCCTCGACTACCACCCGCCCACCCCCCTCCCCACTCCCCACCTGGTTACTCCCCGGACTATCTCTTCGCCCGCGGTCACACTGCAGCTGCTGCGGGGCTCCCTCTTCACCACGGGAGCCCCACCTGGGATGTCGCTTGTTCGCGGCCTGCTGCTCCGGCGCCTCTCCCATTCACACGGGCTGCCATTGGCGGTGCAGCAGCTTTCACCTTCGGCCGTGCTGCCTCTTCACCCGGGCCCCCTCCTGGGACCCGGGACTTCGGGTTTGGCGCTCTTGGAGGCGGGGTAGTCTCCCGTCCTCCATTCCGCCTTCACTTCCTTCTGCTCACCGGGGCTCCCATCTGCTCACGGGAGCCCCGCACCCCCATCAGCACTTCTTCCGGTGCTGCCGCAGAAAGGCAAACTTTTTCCAGGCTTCCGGGTCGGCGGCCATTTTTCACTCGGGTCGCAGCAGTGATCTCTTTTTCGGCGCAATAGACTCCACAAGATTTGTACCGCGGGGCGGGCACCCGCTCAACTTAGCACCATAATGCAGGGTGGGCACCTGCAATTAAGACAGCACCCGCCGTTTCCTTCATCACGGCATAGCTGCCTATTTCATGATATGTATATATTTTTTTGCATATTTTATATAGCGCGAACTCGACCCGAAGGTATCGGAGCGCTCATGAGCACCGTATTTACATTACATATTCAGGCACTGGGAGATTAAGTGATTTCCCCAGAATCACGGGGTGTGGATGCGACCTTGAGCTTTGAACCCTGGTTTCCAGCACCAAAGTCGGCAGTTTAAGCCGATGGACCACATCCTCTCCAATTTGGTATCACAAGTCAAGTTATTCATTGTATGTTATTGAATGTGTGGTATGTTATGTTACAATATTTCATGTCCCATGCTACTTCTATGAAAGCATTATGCTTGATTCGGCTCAAAATCTTCATTGGCTATTTTCAATAGGTGGTTCGTGTTAAGGTGTTTCTTAAAATGCTTCCAGACATTAACAGTTAAGCTGGCATTCATAGTGCTATGGTAATTTACTTTCCAGTGTGGACTTCTCAGACTGGACCTGCAAGGGGGCATCTGCAGAGAGTGCATCCTACGTGTTGGTAACAGCTATAAGGCTCAGCTTCCAAGCCAGGCCATGAGGTAAAATCAGCTGGTGAGGTGCTAACGCAGTTGATTTAAACTGTCGACCTTTGTGTAATTGCATGTGGGGTGGTTTCCTAGATGTAAGAGCTCAGGACATACACACATTTAAACACCATAGCAACCACATAGGTGAAAATAAATATTTAAAGGCATACGAGACAGTTAATGGACCGAGACTATATGGCCCTGGAGACACACTAGCACCAGCAAACGGCGTCGCCGTGCTTCACAATGAACAGAGTTTAATGTTCGAAAGCGGCAACATGATCGCATTCCGTTTCAGATTGCTGTGAGTGATGTTTTTATAATTTCAGTGTAATGAGTGACATTTCAATAACTATGAGTGACACTTTCTCACAAGCAAAATCAAGCAATGAAGACAAGAGTAGCATATAAACAGCAGAAATTCCATCCAACAAGAGACTATAAGAAGAACTTAAAACCGCTGAAAACACCAGAAATGGAAGGGCACTGCCACAGACTGCTGTTATAAGTTGAAGAAGGCAGGCTGGTACTGCAGCTGGTCTGAATATGATCTAATTAATCTGATCATTCATGACGGTGCATTAAACCATCCTTTGTATTTTAGATTTACTGCCATAGTGTGAGACATTTAATCAAAATGAATATAAAGTAGGGTTGCCAGCACAACCCTCCCCGACCCCCAATCCGGTCCCCACACTCAAACACTACCCTGCACGACCCCCCAGCACTACCTTAAACCCTAAAACACTACCCTACACTACACAAACACCACAACACTACCCTAAACCTCTACCCCCAGTACGACTCTCCACCGACCCCCAGTCTGGTCACCACACTTAAACACTACCCTGCATGATTCACAGCACTATCCTAAACCCTAAAACACTACCCTGCACTACACAAACACCACACACTACCCTAAACCCTAATACACCCCCCCAGCATGACCCCCGACCCCCAGTCGGGTCCCTACACTTAAACACTACCCTGCACGACCCCCAAACACTACCCTAAACCCTAAAACACAAGCATACATTACACCAACACCACAACGCTACCCTAAACCCTAAAACATACCCCCAGCAAGACCGTCCCCAGACCTCCAGTCCGGTCCCCACACTCAAACATTACCCTGCACGACCCCGAGCACTACCCTAAAATCTAAAACACTACCCTAAACACCACAACACTACCCTAAAACACTACCCTAAAACACTACCCCCAGCACAACCCTCCCCCAACCACAAGTCCGGTCCCTACACTCAATCACTACCCTGCACGATCTCCCAGAACCACCCTTAAGCCTAAAATACTATCCTACACTACACAAACACCACAATAGTATAATAAATAAGGCATAAAAATTGTATAGTAAATAAGGCGCTCTACCATTCAGCATGCAGCTTGAATAGAATGTTAATTGTATTCTGTGTAAAGTCCAGTAGTATTCAAATTGTTTGTATTCACTAAATGTTCTGCATTGTAAATGAAGACTATTCAATTACAAATAAGTATATGCTTAGTATTCTGTTAGTATTCAAGAAGTACCACTCACATATCAGTTGTCTTCATGCAGTGGCGGTGCGTCCATTGAGGGTGTTGGGGCGTTGCCCCACAAGCCGTCCACGCCAGCAGCTCCCTCAGCATCTCTGAACTGAAGTAAACTCTCAGTTTACTTAAGTTCAGAGACGCGAGGGACTCGGGAGAACTGAGTCTGTCAATCATGTCAGACAGTCAGCATGACGCTGGACCGCCCACCCCCTTCAGACTCGGTGGGTGGTCCAGCGTCATGTTGAGGGACATCATCATGATAGTCAGAACAGGGGTAGCATGCAGCAGCACAAGTGCGCATGAGTGGGGACGTAGGGTGATTTTTCCTCCGTCCCCACTCATGCGCACTAGTGCCTGCTCTGTCTTGTGCATAGGAGAGCTAGGGTCGATCTCCTAATGGGCAGACGGGCAGAGTGTAACCCTGCTCTAAGTCAATCCTGGCGCTGGAGCAGCGCCAGGATTGGCTAAGAGGGGTTGAGAGGAGTTGCCACTTGATAGTGATCCGGGAGTTGTGTAGGCGCCAAGAAAGGGACCCAAGGCGGCGTGGACCTGCGTAGGTAGGAAAGATTTGTTGTAATATTTATTTCGGCAGCATCACTCTCTGCTCGAAAGTCACTATTATTTGAAATTCTTTCCCATTCTCATAAGAGTCGTTCGACGAGCCAAGTCGAGGGCAGAGGTCAAAAGGTAAAGCATGGTTCACACGCACTTACTTTGCCGCGTCATAGTTCATCACAGATGTATAGATGGTTTCAGTTTCAGGCCTCTAGTGTAAATAGCGCTTCAGCTGCCTGTTGGCCAGACTTATTTATTCTAAAATGTATAAAGTGGGCTTTGGACGAGGCCGTAGTTCATGATTCGGATGACTTTGTTTTCTATTTCAATTGTCTCCTCGTGATTTAATGGTTTTCTTCCCTTTTGTTATGTTTGTCCCATCGAAGAGAATTAACCTCTCAGTGCTCTGATTGGTTTACTTGGATCCTTCCACTGCTTTTGTTGTGTGCATTGATAGAACTACTCTCCTGTAAGCACTGCATATGTGCATTCATTTCTTGCGCTCTGTCCTGTGTCCGGCCCATCCCTTCAATTACGTCCTGCCTGGTTACTCTCTGTGTTGCTTCCCCCGTCTCTCTCGGCTTTTCTTCATTCTCCGTGTGTTGCAAATGCTTCTCCTGTCCCTACTCCAGCTCGTCCTTTGCTTCCTATGTCACATCCCTCTTTTTTAAAACCTATCCAGCCCTCACCCGGCTATTTCCTTGTTCCTATAATTTTATTTTAAAACACCCCCTCGGCCCCCAACCCCGCGCAATTCCAGGGGTCGAACTAATCTGACTGGGCAGAGACTGGTGCAACTTCGTGACGGCGGAGGGCAGGGGATAGCAGTCTCACTCTCGACGACGTTTTGTAAAGTCTCACAACATCCTGTGAATCTGCGCAAATCACTTAATGCTGGAGCCTAACAGTCAAAAATGTGACCTTTCCTGTTTGTAAGGTACCTCGGGGCTGGGGTTCATGTAAAACGCTTCAATGCATTCAGCGCGAATTAGCGCTATTTAACACTGCAGAAACACATTTTTCATAGTTTGTTACTGTACGCAGCATTGGAATTTTTTTTTGTGTGTTCCTTCATAAACTTGTTGTGCCTGTGATTGTGAAACCTATTGTTATGCAGGATAAGTGTTACTTATTGGCTGAAGTAACCACTCGTTTAGAGTAGACTCATTGCACAGCACTCTGACCTCCAGGCTTAGTACTATTATTGTGAAAATGTGATTTACACGCGAGCAGGAGGGGCCACTGCAAGCTGTTTTATAGTTTTTCACAGTGGACTTGAGATTCCGTGTCATTCCGTCTGATTCGCCCTGGCCTCAGCCCTGTCTGCTGTCTTTATGGCCTGACAAATGGCTTGCATGCAGCCTACATAATAAACTCACTGGTTTGCTGACCTCAGGCACAGACAAATGCAAGCAGTAAAATTCAAGCCATTTGCCAGGACATAAACTAACAACAAAAAAACACAGGGCCTGCCTGGTAACAAATTTGCTTTAAAATTAACCATTACCCACTCTTTTTCCCCCCAAAGTTTTCCAGGGAAGACCCCCACCCTTTTCCTGGGTTTGCTCGCTACAGGGCACTCATCCCAAACGTTTCTGCCCTACCACTTTAAAATGTCACCAGCCGCCACTGTCTTCATGCACTAGCCTTCTCAAAAAGAACACTATTGAATACTACAATTGGCGTAAAATAGTCTTCTAATGCAGTAAAAAGACAGGTTAACCACTAAATGTAGTATTCAACTTCGGTAAGGGGAGTGAGGGAGGGTTTTTTGGCATGGAGCAAGAAGGATGATAGACTCCACCCCCACCACCCCAGCGAAGAAGGGTAGGTGCATCACTCTTTCAGCTCTGGAGTCCCTGGAGCACCAGGAACCGAAAAACAGGGCTTCCAAATCTGGGTAACGCGTCTCAGCATACTTGGTCTCTCCTGCTGCCGCCAATAGCGTTAATTTTGGTACCGATCCACAGAAGGTTATCAAAGAGGAAGACCTGATTTGGGTAGATGTAATTTACAGTAGAACGTTACTCCAGGATAAATGATGTTTCTTGCCTTCTGATTAGTTGGTTTCTCTCTGGTGGTTCCTCCATTCTCCATTGTTACCTTGGGTGCTGTTCTGCAGGTTGTGCTAAGCTCTGTTGTGCATACATGTTTATGCTAAACCCGCCTGCTGCTCTCATCCCCATTGGATTGTTTTAGTACCCGTTGAACGTTACCTCCGAATATCAATTCCTGCAGTGGGGGTAGTCCAGTCCAACTTCAGACTGGGCAAACACATAAGCGTAATTGACTCTACCTCTCGCTCTCTAATTTGATTCAGTCCTTGCCTAACAACCTCTGCATGCAGCATAGTAGCACCCCTCTGGTCTTAACGCATGACATTAAAACGCTTCCCACATAGGCCACACTATAAACGCACTTTTTTAACCAAGCCACATCTAAGGAACTAGCTTACGATCTGTTCCACAAAATGCCTTTTGGATCTCCAGAAGAGTGTGCGGTGCTATGCAAATGCAACTAGAATGCAGTACAGTATCTTCCTATGTGTTGTAGCTGGATGCTGACACTGTTGTTATTCTGCAGTAGCCAAGCAATGGGGCCTGTGGCCCTGTCACCATCCCTTATTAGTAGAAGACCAAGTGACATTTATTCCGTTATACTTCTCTCCCTGACAACCCTCTGTTGGGATTCATAGACATGTCTGGCTTCCAAGCTTCCCGCTCTATCAATCCCTCAAGCTTTTCGGCAGCTACTGCAGCTGATTATATTAAACCTGCTGCACTGTGCGTGCAAGATGCTTCTGCACCTAACTGTGAGGGGGGAGGGGATGATATCAGCCTGAAGTCTTGGAGCAGTGAAAACTCTGTGCAAGAAGGCTTACAAAGTACAGGCATGAAATGATTCAATGCACATAACCTCGCTGTAATCTAAACACCTCAAGTAGAACCCAGTTGCAGAAGTGTTTTCTTTTCTGCATCGTCTGTCCAGATTTTTCACCTTTTTCTGGTCACTGTCTGGCTGACAGAATGTCTCCAGTCACTGGCTAGTGCAGAGGATAAATCTGGCACCTCAACCACCACCACCTCCCCAGAACATTCCAGAACCTGGGAAGACTACACCTGAAGAAGAAAGTCCTGCTGAAAGACGACTCCTGGCAGACGAAAAGGATTCGGTCAAGGTCTTCTGAATTCTGCTGGCACCCGGAGACTGAAACTGACTTCTAATGGTCGAGTGGCTACCTCCTGTCCAGAGACACAAAAAGCAGAAGGACTCTTGGTGTCCGAGACGGCCGCTGATCACCGAAGACTAGGCCCTGCAGGTGACTTGGCTGGAGAGAGCCCTGTTCTGCAGAACCCTTCCTCGTAGAGCTAGGGCTGCAGGACTGACTAGAGGGAACTTTCATGGCAGGTGGTGCCTTGAGGTCAATTCTTGTTTGGGGATGACTTGCTTGCTGTATTCGACGTCTGCTCCATCGTGTTCAGCCTGAGTTGCATGCATGTCCAAATCTATTGCAAAGGGATTTTCAATGGAACTTTACTTTTTGTAGAGACTTTCACCTTCAATAGTCAAAGCTTCACATTTTGTGTTCCCCATGACCTATTTTAATGATCTTCATATCTTTTTGTTCATTAAATGTTTATCTATTTTTCTAAAATGCTTAGGAAGTTTTATTCTATTTTTTTTGCTTAACTTTTTTTGGTACTGCTTGAGCTTACAATGTTCTCAAGGGGTTGCCCTCTGCTGTGCCACAGCTAAAAAGGGTTGATTCTCTCAGAACTGTGTTTTTTCCTAACCTGAGTGGGATTGAGTTGGAAGGGGTACCCCGTCCCAAATTAACAAGCCCATTCATGGCACTACTTGAAGCAAACACACAACAAAATTATTAGTTCAAGAGACTTTGCAGAGCTTATGGTTCTGATTCCAATTTTGAGAGCTTAGGGGATCATAACTTTTATTACGCATGTCGAAAGTAGGAGTAGCAGGAATAGATTTGGGACTGGTGTGTAGGAGTGTTGGCAGTAGATAATGGAGGGTATTAGATCATCACTGTACAAGTCAATGGGAAGACACCATCTACAGCGCTGTCCTGTCATTTAAGGCACATCTCTGGGAAAATGGGTTGTTTACTGTCCAAAGAGAACCATCTCGACTCCCATAGCGCCTCATGCCCAAAGTTTTAACCAAGACTTCTGTATTTGAGAGGTGCAGGTTCCTGCTACTTTTCAGTGAAGGAAAGGAAATATTGGTGGGAATGATGGGTATTGAAACCATTAAAGGAATGTATAGCACACTCGCTTCTAGTAGCACAGGGTTCTTAGAATTGTATATCAGATCACAACACTAGAAGAGAGCAGAGATTCAGGGGAAAAGTGTGCAATGGTTTCCTGGGAAAGGCGGTGACTCTATGTAAGGGCACAAACTGTAAATGAACAAATGAATACACTTCTAGAAGCATGGGAAGGAGTGCAGGAACAAAGTATGCATGAGTTAAGCTTGAGACCACATACAGCCCAGGTGTGAAGAGTATACATTGAGGTGGGAAGCATAGACAAGTCCAGAGGTTCTGATCTGTATTCAAAGCTTTCGTTTCTGTGGAACTTATCAAGCGATGTCTACCATACTGCGAAGAATAGAAGAGCACAGTGTGCGCTTGAGGCGAGCAGCGCTGGGGACCGGAGAGTCCTGTTCCTGCTGCAATCATCATTCGTTCACGTCACCAAACGTATTGAGATCGATGGCTTGGTATACACACAGTGCCAATTACAAGTTAGTTATTATTAATAATGTACATGTCGGTATCGATAAATAACTTGAATTATTGTATTTGCTACAATAATAAACATGTTTAAAATAACAATTTTACTTGTCCAAGAGCTGGTGAAAAATCGCCTGCGTGTTGTTCTCCCTGAAGCCTGCACATTTCTAAAAATCTTGTGCAATATAAATTATGTATCAAAACTGACAGATGGCCATTTTTGATGGTTTTTACATATAATTAGTGATGCAAAAGAGTATGCTTCCCTACATATATTTATTTATTTTAAGTCTAGCCTGGGCAGCGCATGCTCTGCTCTGCGAGGCATGCTGTATTTGAGAAAGGACTTGAAGCCCTGCCCACTCTCCGCACAGATTTGTCATTGGCTTGTGGCATTGTTCTTCGTAAATGCTGGCTTCTGATTTGTTAAAAGGCTTGTTAGTCACTCCTTAGTACATCCTTGTCTTTATTTGTAACCTCCCATGAGGAGGCCCCTTTACTTCTGTTGTTATAGTGTATGTCTTATTTATTCTGTAAGCACTATTTTCTTTAACCCTTTCGATGCTGATGACGAGCTCAGCTCGTCATGATGCACGGTTGAGCTGTGCTGATGACGAGCTGAGCTCGTCATGAACAATGGGAAAGTGGAGCCTGCAGTACAGGAGGGGAAAACACCTAGCAGCCAAGGTGTTAATGAGTGTCTCCTACTGCAGGCGAGACATACTTTCCTGCAACATTTAGCACGCCAAGCACTTTCACAGCAGCCCGGCACAATGGCGGATACAGCTTTGAAATGAAATAGGTCTGGCATTTAAGAGAATTTCAGCTATTGACATTGTAAAGGACAATGCCTTTTATTTATGTGTTACTTATCAAAACTGATAAAAGGCATTTTCATTTACAATGACAATAGCTTAACCCCATCGTCGCGGGACTAATTCCCCCGCATTGCCGGGGGGAGGGGGGCCGTGCGCGGCGCCACGGTGCTGATGACGAGCTCGGCTCGTCATGCAGCACGGTGGCCGTGTGCTGATGATAAGCTGAGCTCGTCATGGCCACGCCCGCTCAATGGAACCCCCAGCACAGTGGGGCAAATATCCCCACATGGCCACCATGCTGCATGATGCAAGGTGTTAAATTCACGCAAATGCGAGACCTAATGCATTGCAAATACTTGTTTACTACATTGTTAGCCATGCAGCGTTGTATCGTGGCGTACTGTTTTGGAGCGCAGTGCGTTTTATCGTGCCCACATTAGCCTTGCAGCGCAATACACAACAACGGCTGCTTCTGTCCTCCATCGCTCAATAACACTCGTTCTATTGACAGAAGAATACTGTGACTTCTCCTTCGGTCGCCAGCTGCAGGTGCATTAAGCCGCCGATCTACCTTGCAAGCATACACCGCTCACGTGTCTATGGTGGGGTAAGAACCCACTTACTTACCCGATGATGGGCCTGTAATATACGAGCTCAATCCGCCGAGGCCACGCCCAAGAAGAGCACAATCAGCCCCGGCTTCGACTGCAGACAATGGACTGAAGATCACTGTGAAATGAGGCTCGTCCTGGATAGGGAGAGGGTGCAACACGGCTCACCCAGGACAACAGTGGTCAACTTTTCCTGTCACGTTTTTCTGCGCGTTGTCACCTACGACTACATTCGGAAAGCTGAAAAGTGAAAGAGAAAGTCTAAGTCCAGCCGGTAAAACAGGTGTTGTGTAATATGTGGTATCCCCACGGGATCAGGTATCCCCTGCCCTTTGGCAGGCTCCGGAGGTCGCGCCTATTGGCCATCTCAAACGAGCCTCCAGCTGCCCCTCCCACCCCAGAAGAAGCGAGCCTCGGCTATAGCAGGCAGAAGCAGCTGCGCACCGAGCAGAGCTGCTGATGGAAATACACCTTTCTGCTTTAGAGCCGAGGCGCCACCAAATTCATAGAGGGTTAAAACCGTTTGTCAATTTCCTCGGGGCATATTGTTAAAATAAATCACCAAATCTGTCCATTGTAATGTATTATTGTTAAAATAAATCACCAAATCTGTCCATTGTAATGTATTTACAAATGCAAGAAATCGTAGTTGCAGTCCTTAACACGATGATGAAAACAGTGCGCATGACCTAAAAGGCTTGGTGGTATGTCTTCTATGCTTGTATTATTTTACTTTGAGCCCTTATGGTACGAGTTGTTTTCCCTCTAGCTTGTATTTAGGGCAGGCTTATCTCTCATTAAAAAAAACAGCAACAGGCGCAATTCACATTAGCACTGTGAAATGCGTGCTGCTTGCTCAAGTTTTGAAACACTCTGGCAGACTTTAGTTTTATAATTAATTAACTCGAGGGTTTTACATCTGTGTAGCACAGCGCTAGGTTGTATATTGTCATATGTAGAATGATGTTTTATCAGGTTATTTTAATAAGGGCTTTTGTTAAACACTACTAGACATCAGACCCCTACCCCAGTGTGTTTTGTGAGTGGGCATGTTCAAAATAATCTGTCCTAAGGCAGCGCAGGTAGACCGTCTGTCTGTCTGTCTGTCTGTCTGTCTGTCTTTCTATCCTTCTATCGATCTGTCTATCTCGTCTCCCTGTCTGTCTACCTGTCTATGTATCTATCTATTACAGTAGATATCGGAGGATTGCAGGTTACCTTTACCGTTGTCTTGTATGATATGTGATTCACTTTCCCTCTTCTATCCCTCTGCTACCATTCTCAATCCAAATAACTGACCAACATATCCAACACTCAAATTACTTTCATATTTCACTATACAAATTCACCACTAATCCTTTTATGGGTTCCTTAGTAGCATGCTACTCGCTGAAAAAAGCATTTCAACACCCCATCAGGGGTAAATAAGCGCTATTTAAATGCAAACTTTTTTCCCTCTTCTATCCTTCCGCTATCCTTCTCAATCCAAATAACTGACAAATATCCACCACTCAAATTACTTTCATATTTCACTATACTAATTCACCACTAATCCTTTATGGGTTCCGGAGTAGTGTGCTACTCGCCAAAAGAAGCATTTCAACATCCCATCAGGGGAAACAAGCGCTATATAAATGCAAATACAATACAATACAATCTATCTATCAATCTATCTGTCTGTCTGTCTGTCTATCTGTCTATCTGTCTATCTATGTAGTCATCACGAAACAGAACACTGTATCGAACTCGGAAGGATGGGAGCCACACTAGGCCCATCATGCCGCTACTTTGAGGCACAATGTATCAAGCTCGGAAGGGTGGATGCAGAAGACTGCCGGAAAACTCATGCACACTGTACCTCAGAATGAAGGGGGTCTGAATAGCCCTTCTTGCTAGCACTCTGATGCACACTCCAGCAAGCTTAGAAGGATAAAATGCTGAATAGGCTCCTCGTGCCAGAACTCTGATGAAAACTGTACCAATCTTAGAAGGATGGAGGGCTGACCAGGCCCATCGTGCCAGCATTCTGATGCACACTCTATGTAGCTCAGAAGGATAAGATGCTGATTAGGCCTCTTGTGCCAGCACTAAGATGCAAACTGAATCAACCTTGGAATGACGGAGGGCTGACTACGCCCATCGTGCCTGCACTCTGATGTTAACTATATCCAGTTTGGAAGGATAAGCTGCTGACTAGGCCCGTCATGCCACCACTCTGATGCAAACGTTATTGTTCTCAGAATGATAAGATGTTGATTAGGAGCCTCATGCCAGCACTCTGATGCAAACCGTATCAACCTTGGCAGGACGGAGGGCTGACTAGGCCCATCGTGCCTGAACTCTGATGCACACTCTATTGAGCTCAGAAGGATGAGATGCTGATTAGGCCCCTAGTGCCAGCACTGGAATCTCGTGCCATCACTCTGAAGCACACTATATCCAGCTCGGAAGGATAAGAGGCTGACTAGGCCCCTCGGGAGAGCATTCTGATGCACACTCTATCGAGCTCAGAAGGATAAGATGCTGACTAGGCCCCTCGTGCCAGCACTCTGATGCACACTGTATCAACCTTGGAAGGATTGTGGGCTGACCAAGCTCATCATGCCAGCACTCTGATGAGTACTATATCCTGCTCTGAAGGATAAGATACTGACTAGGCTTCTCTTGCCAGCACTCTGATGCGTACTATATCTGCACAGATGGATTAGATGCTGATTAGGCCACTCGCACTAGCACTCTGTTTGTACTAAATCCAGCTTGGAAGGATGAGATGCCGACTAGGCCCTTCATGCCAGCACTCTAGTGAGTACTATGTCCAGCTAGGAAGGATAAGATGCTGATTAGGCCCCTCGTGTAGGAGAGTAGGGTCTGCTATCCTATGGTCACCCCAAATTTTTGCTTTTTGCTTCACTGGTTTATGACTTAATGTGGCTGTGGGCCTGCTAATCAGACCCACAGCTTGCTGTTCTCTCTCTAAATTACTGCCAATGCACTTTAGGTGCATTACGAATTGGAACTGGTTCACCTTATTGGCCTCTGTAACAGTGTACCCTAGGTACCCAGGGCATAGGTACTATGCCGGTTCTATGGTCCGACCATTATTTAATTAATTTCGTGTTGTTAGCTGAGCACCAGACGAGTCAAAGAGCTCATAAGGACGGGTCTCGTCAAGCTAGAGCCTTTCACCTGGTGTCAGCTGATATGCTCGCTGACGCACTCCATGCACATCCTTGCATTATGACTGGGAACTTAGAAGTCGACCTGCCGCTAGTCCAGGACTGGCTTCGGACAAGATTCGAGGAGCTTGCCCCTCGGAAACCGGCCAGGACAGCCCCCTGCCAGGATTCCGCTCCTTGGTTCACCGCTACTCTGCGAAAAGCGCGCCAGAACTGCAAAAGATCTGAAAGGCTCTGGCGGCGCAGATATGCGCCTGAGGAGAAACTGAAGTACAGGGGTGCGATAAAATCCTATCACAGACAGATTGCCGAAGCTAAAAAGATCTACTTCGAGCATAGAATAGACCAGGCTGATAACACGAGCCGGGAACTATTCCGAATTGTGAAGGAATTCGTAGAGCCGGTGGCGGCCGCTAGGGTTCACTCCCATACTGAGGAGTGGATCAAGCAGCTTGCTGACTTCTCTGTGGACAAGATCCGTAGGATTCAGGACTCTTTCGATCGGGTGGGGTCCCTGGAAGTGGCTGCAGCTGTGGAAAGTGATCTGAAGGTCCTTCCATCCGCTGCAGCCGAGCTGGCGCCCACTCTTTCGACGTTCCCCCCTCTATCCTGCGAGTCCTCTCTGGAGCTGCTTTCCCGGTTGAAATCTGGATCCCCCTTGGATGCGTGTCCGGCTAAATGCCTGAGCTCGGTGGCACCAGCTATTAACAACTTGCTGAACCCCTTGCTCAACATGTCTCTGAGTTCTGGAGTGGTCCCTAAAGAATGGAAGCATGCTCTTATTCTCCCGCTCATTAAGAAACCTCTGCTCGACCCTTTACAGTGGGCCAACTATAGACCAATCTCCCTCCCCCCTGCTCTGGCGAAGGTGGCGGAGAAACATGTTCAGCATACTCTTACCACCTTTATAGAGAATAACAAACTGCTGCATGACTCCCAATCTGGTTTCCGTGCCAATTACAGTACGGAGACAGCTCTTGTGGAGGTGACCGACGCCATCAGGGAAACGCTTGATCTTGGGGGAAAGGCTATGTTGGTCTTGCTGGACCTGTCGGCGGCATTCGACACCGTCCCACACGCCGGCCTCCTCCTAAGACTCAGGGAGGTAGGTTTGCGGGGGACGGTGTTGGACTGGTTTCAATCCTTCTTAACCGACCGTCGGCAGGTGATCTGGGCTCCTCCGTTCTCCGCGGAAATGCCTTCGCTAGAGGTGGGGGTGCCTCAAGGATCCATCCTGAGCCCCACCATATTTAACATTTATGTGGCCCCTTTGGCGAAGGTCGCGGAGGCATTTGGAGCCCGGGTCATCTCATACGCTGATGACACCCAGCTCCTGTTTACCTGCAGGAAGGGAGAGGTTTTTAATGGCGACAGAATCAGAGACTGCCTGAGTGCTGTTTTTGCATGGTTTCAGCACCAGAACCTGAAATGTAACTCGGATAAGTCCGAGTTGCTCTTTTTTGGCTGCGCTGAGGACCCTGGCTGGAAATCGTGGTGGCCTTCCGACATGTTCCCCCCTGAGAAACCATCTGCCCAAGTAAAAAATCTGGGTGTGGTATTTGACGACAGTCTTTCTTTTCGTCCCCACATCACGGGCCTGGCGGGGAAATGTTTCGGTATCTTGAAGATGGTGAGGAAATTTCTCCCACTGCTTTCCCTTCAATATCGCAAGAACATCGTGCAAGCACTTGTGGGCTCGCGTTTAGACTACGCTAACGCACTTTTCTCTGGTCTGCCTAAATATCTGGTATCCAGATTGCAAGTTGTCCAAAACTCGGCGGCCAGAGCCATCTTTGGCCTTCCACGGAGAGCCAGTGCCTCTCTACTGCGCGGCAGGCTGCATTGGCTGTCTATCCCTAGCAGAATTAGTTTCAAGGTCCTCACGTTGGCGTTTAAAGCCCTCCACTGCATTGGCCCAGCTTACCTCAGGAAGCGGATTGCTCTCTACGTTCCCCGGAGGAGTTTGAGATCTGCTGACCTGGCCAAAGTGGAGGTACCAGTGATCAAACGCGTGCGGATGGGAGGCCGGTCTTTCCAGTTCATGGCGGCCAGGTTGTGGAATGAGCTCCCTCTGTCACTCCGCAAGGCTAACAATCTTCTGGCCTTTAGAAAGGAGCTCAAGACGCTCCTCTTCTCCGCCTAACCAGTGGGCCTACAGTGTTTCTGCCGCTGGGTTTTTCTTGGTTGTGTTCAGGACTCTCTGCCAAAGCGCCGGGACACCCGATCTGGGTAGCCGTGCGCTCAAGAAATATAGTTCTAACATAACATAACATAACATAGGTGTTTCCAAGGCCTACCAGGGGCTGCAGCATGTATTGTGCCACCCCTGGCCTGGCCTCCATATTTGACACAACTGGCTGATCACTCAGCTGGGGTAAATTGGTGTAATCACCTCTTACTTAGGTACAGTATGCTAAACTGGACACATATGTTCCTATCAGCCACTCCTATGGAAGGCCTCATCAATCCTGGAGGCAGAGTGCTTGGAAATATGTGAGATGGTGCTCTAGCATGAGCTGAGCCTGTCTGCAGCTGTCGGGAACCACTCCCTAAGCTGTTCCGGGATATTGCCATACCATATACTCTTAAGTGCATTATAATCCTCGCGGTTAAATGCTATCTTTGGTTTGGCTTTATCAAAACATGTCGAGTAAGGTGTCATACGAATTGGAATACTATCCCCTCGACAGTTCTGTCGACGGGGATAGCATTCCACCCTTCTAGAGGGACACGACATGTGTGTAGCCTTAACCCCGGTTAAAGTTAACCAGAGCCTCAGCATCACAAAATGGATGCTGCCACCACAGACACGAGTCTGGCCTCCTGCTGCTGACCGAAACTCGGCAGATGGTGGCCTGGACAAAGGGTTTCCTGCCTTGGGAGGTGCGAGCACCACCCCAGACAGGGTTTTGTGTATTGGGTAGGACAGGGCTGAATAGAATCAGACATGCCCGGGGCACACAAGGTGTCCCCGTGCATAAGCCAGTCCAAACCGGTCCTGGGACTTTCCAGACCCAGTCCTGACAAGGAGCTGGACAAAGGAAAGGGGGTGTAACCGCCCCCCTTCCTGATTCTTCCCAGAGGAGGGACCTAGTAGGTGATCCACCCCTCAGATTGGGAATAAGAGTGGGAGCAGTGCCATTGCACAGCAGATCATCCTGAATCAACTTTAAACAAAGAAGAAGACTGGACTTCGACATTCTGCTGCTCAGAAGACTGAAGAGAATCTCCCTTGTAGCCTAGGAGTGGCCACCCTGTGAACACAGGCATCAACCAGCAACTCGACGTATGCTTTGCCGCCGCCTCCCGCCGGAGCCCGAGCCCAGAGCCCGACAAGAACCAGACTCCCAGACCTCTCACAGCCCGATCCACAGTCCCTGCAAAGAAGGGACTCGTGGAGGCACCGAGTGACGTGGGACCGGACCTCTTGGAAGACACTTGAAAAGCTGACGGCGCAGCATCTGAGGCACCCTCGACGTTGTGCTTTGGGGACTGAGAGCCCCCACCACCGAGCAGCCCTTGCACCGAAGATCAGCTCCCCAGCATCTCCACGATCTGCGTGGGGCCCTTTTGCATTGTGCCACTCGACGCGCCATCCCGGCCACTAGCCACGTGGTCAGCGGCCATCTTGGCGACGAAACCGACAAACTACACAGTGGGTCTGGTTGCTCCAGACTTGCCCAAGCTCCTGTGAAAAGGAGCACTCGCTCTGACCTTGCTGGTCTGAGTGTTAAGCATCTTTTGATTCCTGCGTGGCTTGCATTAGCCAAGGCCTGTTTGCTCCAATCAGGTCGCCGACACCGCCAACAGCGAGAAGCCTGCGTGGGACAGCTCGTGACCGACTCCTGAACGTCCTCGAACCCCGGTGTCCACGTGGCTGCAGAGAGAAGCTACACGACAACGCCTGTTTGCACCCGACATCGCCTGGTTCCAATCTGGTTCCACAGTAGTCACTGGCTAGTGACTTTGAACATTGTCCCCTCTGCTTTCAGGTCTTCACAACTTCATATCCACCCTGGGATCCACCGGAACTCTTCACATCGAGCCGCCTGCAGCCTCTTCAGCTCCAAGCACCATCGACCAGCGTGACGAAACCCGACACTACTTCGACCCTGTGCACCCGCTTCCTGTGGGTGAGGTAACTCAGCTCCGCCGGTGTTCCTACACTGGTACACATCTCAAGGGCCTGTATCTTAAGTTTCAACGTTCTAGGTCACTCGGAAGGTTCCTAACTATCTAACTTTGTACTTTTTACGCACCATAGACTTTACATTGGAAAGTGCGTGCACTTTGAACACTGCACCCGAGTCCCGCGGGCCTTTCCCGACTTAGTCACTGCTAGTCTCGAATAGCTCCAGCGATTCCCAAGGCCCTAGGCCTGTTCCCTTTCTGATTGGTATCTCTTTAACCACTTTCTTAGTATATGGTTTAGGTGGCCCCTAGGGCTCATCCATATTGTGCAACTTTTGTGTATTTTAAACTGTCTTGTGATTTAACGCTTGTGCTTCTGTGCTCATAAAGAGTCCAGGGGATTTTATAGTTAATAAATCAATATATATTTTCAATATATATCTGTGTGGTGTCCCTTTCATTTGGTATTCAAAGGGGTTGTGTATGGTAATACAGCTGGCTTCACATGCCTTTCAGAGTTTAGCCTAAGACTGCTTTGTCCACGTTACCACTAGGATAACTGGTCTACAAGGTTGAATTACAACCAACCATCATAAGGGTTGCTTGGCATGGTACAAAGTGATCACTAGAATTAGTGAGCATTATATACCAGGCCAACTTCTCACAACTCGTGCCATCATTCTGATGCACACTTTGTTGAGCTCAGAAGGATAAGCATGAGAGGAAAATTGAGAAAGTTAACCTTTTGGTTTTTTAATAATAAAACATATTCAAATCTTTAGAGATAGTACAGGGACAGAGCAGTAAAGGCCTTCCATTATTGCAAGTAGATGTGCCTTGTGATGATATCTCATATGCCTCTGACTCCCTATTGAACTCAGAGCTAATGAAAATCATCCAACAAAGATTGTGTAAAATATGGTAAAGTCTGATCAAAATTCAAAGAAGTGTATTTCTATAACTCGTGGAAGCTTTGCGAATAATATGCCACATTATAGAGCTGCACTGAGAAGTACTTAACAGTGATAGCTTTTAAACATGGCTACAGAACCATTCCTGCCTCAGCCTCCACAATGGTGACAGTGAACTGAACTCTGTATACGTCCCAGATCAATATCAAGCAAAATTATGGTCTATTAAATCAAAAACCATTATATTGAACTCATGTTTTTGAAAGTACGGTCATATGTAATTTTGAAGAAAATTGAGTTTTAGTTAAATTAAATATATACTTAAGATCACATTTTTGCAGGTAATGAGTGATTTATCTAGGGTTTCTGGCGTCACTTTCTAAAAAGCATTCCCTAAATAGCTATGTATTTGTCTCATTTTATGTTAAGGCTTTGTTTTTACCTCTCTGCATTTTTCCGCAGTTTTAGTGCAACCACTTAACATCTGCAACAGTTAAATTACACAAAGTCATATTTTTTAATGTTGAGCCAGTGTTGAGACTGCCGGTTACCTAGTTCCAAAATCAACAGCTCTAGCCATAACGCCACATCCTGGGCTCAGCAGTGGATAGTAGGTAGAAGCCATTTGAAAGCTCAGCTTGTTACAGGCTCAAGGTTCCAATAGTACATCGAGCTGGACAAGAGCCAGGCTTCAGGTTTGAGCCTGGCTTGAGCTTTCTGCTCATTACCCACCTCTAGTTCAACCTGCTGCAAGTTGCATTGTGGCACGTGAAGGCTTTTCTTTTAACCAATGCTGCATGTGGAAAAAATGGCTAAAGGATCCCATAAACTGGGGCTGACATTATGGTAGATAAACGGACTGGAGGGGCCCTGCCAAGTTTCCCTCGCCCCCAGGGCAGATTTTTTTGTTTTTAAATTCTCTAGTCTTGTTTATTTCATTACAAAACTGGACTACAAATCTGAGAATTCAAGAAAAACCTGGCTAGAGCAGCACATCATGCATTTATCAGGGGAAATTGGCAGCATTGCTGGAGTCACAAGTGGGAGAGATAAGTGTAGCATCAGATCCAAAGAAATTAACAGATTACAGTAAATGTGTACTTGGGTACTTTTTTGGTCAAAAGTTGTCTACATTTTATATATATTGTCTCACAATAAGGCACTTGCTGTGGAGATCACTGTGTAAGCAGATTCCAATGCATGGCATTGATGAGATATCTATGAAGGGTAATGCACTTGCTGAAAAGATGTGTGTACAATCTAGTTACAGGTTTTATTTATCATAAAATAGCATAGACTTCTCACCAGGTCTTGCTCCAACACTACTAGTAGAGGGCAAGACCCCCGTAGGCTGTTTGCACCTTGACAAGTATGCTGCGTTGTATACCAAATTGTGACCCAAATGCATTATTTTGTATTCATTGTATTTTCTGTTTAAAATATACAATGAAAGATTTTTTCTGGGGAGCGGAGCTTTCTTGAGACCAAGATGGCTGCCTAGGTCTCGAGCTCCGTAACACCGAACAACAGTCCTTAAATAATCCGACAGCTCACCACTAAAATATAGCCCAAGTATAGCAATCCAAATATCGGAGCACAGCCGCTCCCCGAGGAACTTCCCCCGAATTCCCCAGCCCCAGTACTTAAGGAGTTACAGCCGAGACAGGCAAGCGATACACCAGGCCCTGATCACCGGGCCAGAGTGCAGTGATGGGCGCAGCGACGTCTGCGCACGTGTGGCAGCGGATCGCTGATCGCGACCGGCTCCCCGGTCCTGGGGGTCTGGTACTTGCGACGATCGGCTAGGAACAGGTGGGCTACTGTCGGCGCCGGGGGAGTCCCGGACAGGAATGCAGGATGCCCCAGGTGGCTCGCTGAGATAACCGGAGCGGAGGATTGCACAACGACCCCTCGACTTAGGCTGGGTGGGGAAGGCAGGAAGAGGCTTTAGACGGGGGACCTCGCTAGGTGGCACCACCCTGCATGGAATAACTTGGGCAGCGTGGAGGAGCACAACACTGCGCATGGGGCTGAGAAGTTTGTACAGCCAGACTCCAGGGGATATTAAGCTGCAGAGCCGGCCTGAGCCTCGCGTGCGGTCACAGCAATGAGATACCTTTAAGGGGTGAAGCCACAGACGAACGATCTACAGGTCAGCTGTGAACAAGACTAAGAGGGCAGAGTTAAGGCAACATTGAGAGACCTATCGGAGTTCGGCACTGGGAGCAAGAATTAGTGTGGAATCAGAAAGAAAGGACGTTCGTGGAGACAGAGCAGCACGGCAAGTCTGAGGTCAGTGGAGTGGTGGACTGGGGATAGGCGGAAGCTTCCACAGTGACTAACACAGCTCCTCGCTGCGGGTGCCACATAGCGTGCAGACACAGGAGGTGCCTTCCCCTGGTAAAGGACTGCAACGGTGTATACAGCCAGGGAGGTAATAGACCTCAGCTCGGTCCCTATTGAGTAGCCCATTGCGGTGACGCAGAAGATAGCCCTAATACAATGCCCTCAACAGGAGAAAGTAATGAGAAGTACGGACAGGACGCAACCCAAACTCACTTTCCAGCAAAAAAACGCTTTAAGTTGCATGACACCGCAACAGAGGAAGCCAATAGGACTTCTGCCCCTATGGAGGATGAATCAGACATTCGAAGTATGCTGCTGTCAATGGAAAAAGGCCTACATAGTGGCATCACCTCATTGTGCACAAAAATCGATGCTCTTTCATATCGGATGGACAGAATGGGAGAAAGGCTGGATAAACATGCCAAGAGATTAGACATGTCTGAGCGGCGGCTTACAGAGATAGAAGAGGCACAAACTACGCTAGACTCTGACCACAAACAGCTTGGAAGGGTCATACTTGTATTGCAGGACAAAGCAGAGGACTTGGAGGCCCGCTCAAGGCGCTGTAATCTACAAATTACGGGCCTACCGGAGTCGATGCATACTGGTATCATAGAGCAATTTGTGAAGAAGTTGCTGGTGAGCCTCCTGGTGGCAGAGACATTCTACAACATGTTTGTAGTGGAGAGAACGCACCGTTCTCTGGGGCCCCGTCTGGTGCCAGGTGCCCCGCCGTGCCTAATTATAGCGAAACTGTTGAATTACCGGGACAGAGATGCTGCCCTGCGGACGGTGATGGAAAAACAAGAGTTGAACTATGAGGTGTCATCTATAGCACTTTACCAGGATTTTACCACCCGAGTGCAGGAGGCATGTAGACAATTTGCACCCATGAAAAAACAGCTGCGTGACTTAGGCCTGGACTATGCCATGCTGTACCCGCACAAACTCCGGGTGAATAAACAAAGACTCTCCCACATTTTTACCGATCCAAAGGCACTACAGAAGGCAATGAAAGACTGGTCCAAAGAACAGTTACGGAGCCAAGAGTCACAACTTTTGAACGAGGCGGCAGGCGGATCACTTGAGGAGCAGGACTGAGACTCACCAATTTACACTGAGCCAATAAGCATTGTGGGGATGGGGTGGGGCGGGACGCAGGGGATAGAATCATAATTGTACATATAGAAGTAGAGGGATTGCAACCTGTCGCCCTTCCTATAAAGGGGAATAGGTTTGACTCCGCCATACAGTTCTAAAAAACACACAGTAGCAGAGAGCTCTATTGTGGGAGCTGTGGCGCTAAAAAGTCAGTGTGCGGAGGACGGGACGAAAGAGTGCCTGTAATTGTCAGATAAGAGTAAAAAGAGCAAACTCTGCCTCAGAGTGTAAAACACCACTATTGTTCACTAAATTCGTGGGGGAGGTTGGGTGTAAGGGGGGATTCCTCATGGGATGCTGCGTGACCGAGTTGTGGGAGGTCTGCTGTGGGAAGGTGGAGGGTGGGGTTGGGTGTTGGTTATGTTGTTCTTGATGTTGGAGATGTCAACTGAGTTGCTGCACATTGCACGTTGCGTAAGCAAGCTACATGAGACAGTACACGCTGTGATACTCGAGAGTCCTGATGGCTATGGCTAGTAGAGCTACTGCCCCGAGAGCTATAGATTCCCTTAGGGCACTGTTGCGGATCGTGAAAGGCCTAAACTACCACCGCAAACTACGTAAAGTGCTGAGTTACCTAAACAGGCAAGATATTGATGTTGCATTGCTCCAATAACCCAATGCTGCGCCACAGGGGAATCTCGGGCCATATCAATGCCTCTGGCTTTACAACGCACACTAGAGGGGTAATGACCTGGGTAAATCCCAGATCTGACTACACGTTAAAGAAGCTGATGGTGGATACAGGGGTTGGCTTGTGATCTCTAAATTACAGGGTAGAGGATTAGACTTGCTTATAGTGAATGTATATGGCCCCAACTATGACTTCCCAGAGTTCTTTGCAACTTTAGCTAACACGATCGGTAATGAAGAGGAGACACAAATACTTTGGGGAGGCGATATCAATATGGTCAGAAATCCGGATTTAGACAGATCCGGAAGACCGGCGGCGGGCAGTACTATTGAAAGCATTATGATTAGCAAGGGCCTTACAGATGTATGGAGAGAGATTCATCCATATGATGGTGGCTTCACACATTACTCAGCATACCATAACCTACATACACGCATAGATTATTGGCTGGCATCAACGTCCCTCATGTCACGGATCCGTGCTTGTCAGGTGTTGTCGCGCACTTTGTCCGATCACTCACCGCTGTTACTGGTCTTGTCCACACCTAAGAAAACAATACCACCGTTTACATGGCGGTTCCCCCCTTACTCATTACTGGACCCGGTTTTCAAAGAAGAGATGGCAGAAGCTATAGATACATAATTTGCCACTAATATTGGCTCGGTGGATAGCTTCTAGGTGGTATGGGAAGCTTTTAAAGTATACATCCAGGGGGTAGCCATGTCTAAACATTTGGGGGTACTTCGCTCCATACAACAGCGGTTATCGACCCTGGAATGAGAACTGGGGGATTTGGAGTCACGCCAATTGGCTGGGGAAGGCGAGGAAGTTGCAGATGCAATGAAAGGCTTATTGGCGGAGGATCAGGAAGCGGCGGATAGTGAAGTGAAACATTTAGGCAAATATGCTATTGCGCGCACATATGGGGAGACTGACAGGCCGGGATCGGTGCTGGCTAACATGTTAAGCGCCAAACGCAACAAAACTTTGATTACTGCAATCCGGTCGGAAGCGGACGATCTGCTAACAGACGAAAAGGACATTGCGCACAAGTTTAAGCAATACTACTCGGAATTATACGCTTCTCGCTTGCCATGCTTGGACGACGAAATATTGGACTACCTGGAGCACATCAAGTTGACCTTCCTATCTGACACGCACAGAGAGTACCTCATGCATCCCATTGAAAGAGATGAGATTATGGATGCACTGGCGGGGATGCGGTCGGCCAGCGCCCCAGGGACGGATGGCCTTACAGTAGGTTTCTATAAGACCTTTATGGAAATATTGCTTCCCCACATTTCAATGTTATTTGATGATTTATGTGTGTCAGGTGTGATGCCACAATCTATGAGAGAAGTGATATTAGTGGCCATCCCTAAGCCGGGTAAGTCCCCTGAGGAGTGTGGCTCTTACCGGCCGCTCTTTCTACTGAACTTGGACACCAAGTTGATCGCCAAAGTGTTGGCCAACCGCCTAGCCCTGTTATCCCCGGAACTTGTTGCACCGGAACAGGCGGGGTTCATACCGGACAGGAACCTAACTTACAATTTGCGTATGGTTTTTGGCACTATGCAGCATGTATGACGAGACACAAAAGCTATTGCAATATTCTTGGACATGGAGAAGGCCTTTGACTCGGTAGATTGGCCTTTCATGCAGCTGGTACTGACCAGGATGGGACTAGGCCCCGTTTTTCTGCAATTGATCAGAGTGTTGTACAATGCCCCAATGGCTCGCATACGGCTGAAGAATCTGGTCACTGGAGCCATTACTATTTCCAGGGGGACCCGGCAGGGATACCCCTTGTCGCCGACACTATATGCCTTAATTGCTGAGCCTTTGGCATGTGCGCTCCGATAATATCACGGTCATAGAGGCGTTCAATTCCCTACCTACAGCATTGTGGTCTCTACGTACGCCGATCACACATTGCTATATGTGAGGGACCCAGAAAACAACCTCTCCCGGGCTCTTAGAGAGGTAGTGCACTTCGAAGCATTATCTAAGTTAAGAGTAAACTGGTCCAAATCCATAGCCTTTCCGCTCACCCCAGCCACTTCGCAATTTGAGATGGAATATCCTCTTCAATGGCCGGTGGACTTGGTCAGGTACCTTGGCATCAGATTGCATACAGTCTCAGAAATTGTGTTGATTCTTGGAATGGTCTGCCACTGTCTCTTATTGGCAGGGTCTCAATTATAAAGATGGTGGTGTTACCCAGGTTCCTCTTCCTGTTTGTAAATATCCCAATAGTGCAGCCACGCTCCTTTTTTGTCAGAATTAATAATAAGATTGGTGTGGTCAAGCAAGCAGGCACGAGTGCAATGGTGACTGCTCACCCTGCCATATCACTTGGGAGGACTTGGTGCCCCCGACTTAGAGTTAAATACAGGGCGGCACAGGGAGCGCAGGCCCCATGTTGGATCCACGGCGTGGATGACATACCGTATCTTAGGCTCGAGAAGCTTTGATTCTTGAGCCGGTAGACCGCAGGACATGGATTCTGGACTCTCTCAACTCAACAAGAAATGCATGGCACAGCCTGCTACAGGGTGCTGTTATATTCTCCGGAAATGCCAATAAGCTCAAGGGTATGGCTTGCCACCTGTAGAGACGGAGGGGTCATGCGGGCATTGAAAGCGTTAGACATACATAAAGCAGGAGACCTGTTCTTGGGCGGGGTCGTGAAGACATGGGATGAGGCCACGGCCACTGCTGAAGCTCCCACAGTGATGCAACGCTTCCAGTTTTACAGAGTACGCAGGGCGCTGCATCAACAATTGGGAGATGACATGAACAAACCACCAGAGGTACAAGAAATGTCATATCTTATTAAAACTGAGTCCCCTCGCAAACTTTTCTTGAACATATGCAAGTGAGCAATGTCCCACAGAGCAAATCAGTATAAGAGGGCCAGACTAGCCTGGCAGCGCGATCTGGACATGACGATAGACAATGCCATGTGGTCTTATTGCTGTAACAACACAAAACGAATATCATTACACAGCAAATACAGACTCATACATTTCAAAGACATTAACAGTACTATATGCCGGAGAGACTGCAAATATACGGGCTGAGGGAGGAGGTGACCTGTGATTGATGTCACTCCCCGGCAGCAGATTTCATGCATTTAGCATGGAACTGTCCGGGTGTCTCACAGTACTGAGAAAAGGTATTTAGCGAGCTGAGCACCCTAGTTGGCTCTGTGATTTCTCCTGACCCGACCGTGGCACTGCTGGGGTATTCCAAAACATTGCCGAAGGCAAGCCGAAGATTGGTGGACATGGGCCTGCTGATGGCAAAACATAGAGTAGCAATGTGCTGGATGAGGGGTCCCCTGCCCACGGTGTCACAGTGGTCACACTATGTCCTTTACTGTTGCACACAAACAAAAACCTTCAGCGAGCTGCTTCCTCCTCGGAGCAGACTGAAGAACTACTGAGGGCTATACACAATTTATTTATTTATTTATTTATTTAAAGGTTTTATAGAGCGCGCAGTAACCCTGGAGCATCCCGGCGCTAAACCTGAGTCTCCTGTAGTTTCAGCAGAGGAGGAAATTATGGGTGAGGAAAGAGGAGAGTCTTTAGTGATTTCCTGAATTGGAAGAGATTTGGTTCTGTCCTCAGTCTTCGTGGAAGGTTGTTCCAGTGTTTGGCCGTGTGGACCGTAAAGCGGCGGCCACCGGCTCTGGCTTTTCTAGCTCTGGGGACTGTAATGAGGTTTTCTCCGCTGGACCGGAGGGCCCTTTCCGTTTTGTAGGGAATGATAAATTCCTTAAGGAGAGGGGGACCGTTGTTATTTAGGGTTTTGTGAGCAAGACAGAGAGCCTTAAAGGCAACCCTTTCTCTGATAGGGAGCCAGTGGAGAGCCTGGAGAGCTGGCTTAGCCGAAGATCTTGTGGGTGTGCCCGTGAGCAGGCGAGCTGCGGCGTTTTGGACTTTCTGCAAGGTGTTGAGGGTGGCTTCAGGAGCTCCCAGGTAGATTGCGTTGCAGTAGTCCAATCTCGCCAAGATAAGGCCCTGAATCAGGAGTTTCTAGGCGTTCGCAGGAAGCAGGGGGAAGATCTTTCTACCGGCTCTGAGTAGTCCGAAGCATGTTCCTGCCGTCTTTTTTGCTTGTATTCTGAAGCTCAGGTCTTTATCGATCCAGACGCCAAGGCTTTTGACCTCTTCCTTGGGGGCGGGAGGATCACCCAAGCAGCTAGGCCAGAGGTGAGGCGGCAGGGAGGTCTCTTTGTGGCCAAGCATCAGGATCTCAGTCTTTGAGCCATTTAGCTTTAGTGAGGAGAGGTTCATCCAGCGGTGAACTTCAGAGAGACAACTGTGAAGGTCAGAGGGAGAGTGATGGGGGTGTGAAAGGGTTACCACCAGCTGGGTGTCGTCGGCGTAGTTGACAATTGAAACGCCGAACGGACTGACCAGTTTCTCCAGAGGGGCCATGTGTACGTTGAATAACGTAGGGCTCAAGGATGAGCCCTGCGGCACTCCACAGCGGAGGGGGATAGCGGGTGAGTGGCTGTCGTTCTCCCAGACTTGGAAGGAACGGCCTGCTAGAAAGGATTTTAGCCACTTCAGAGCCGGACCCCTTACTCCGATTTCTCCCAGTCGTTGGATTAAGGTGAGATGATCCACAGTGTCGAAAGCCGCACTGAGGTCCAGGAGGACCACTGCCACTGATCCTCCCGTGTCCAGAGTGCTTCTGGCCTTCTCCACTGCTGCCAGGAGGGCGATGTCAGTGCCCTGGCCTGGACGGAACCCTGTCTGGGAGACCCCTAGTAGGTTGTTACTCTCCAGGAAAAGTGACAGTTGTTTGTTCACTAATTTTTCAGTGATCTTACTAGTTCCTGGGAGAAGGGAGATGGGTCTATAGTTAGAAAGGTCCTGTGGGTCCAGCAAGGGTTTTTTTAGTAGGCCTTTGACCGCTGCCGCTTTCCAGCTGGGGGGAACTATGCCCTGCGAGAGGGAAGAGTTAATCAGTGCCGTAAGGGGGGGGATGATGGTGCTGGTCACTGTTTTCAGGAAGCGGAGGGGTGCGGGGTCGAGGGGGGACCCACTTTTGATTGAGGCCAAAGTTGCCAAAGCCTCTTCCGTGGTGACTGGCCCAAAGGCATTCAGGGAAGGAGAGGGGCTGGTAGAGTCCCAGTCCGTGTGAGCCGGAAGGCCCGGTTCGGAGGGAGGGATGGCCGCGAGAATTTTTTTTATTTTCTCGTCAAAGAAGTTAGCAAGATTGGTACATTTGCTTTCCGCTTCTTTAAGGTCAAGAGGTTTGAGGGGGGGGGGCCATGAGGGTGAAGGAACACACCTGAATAGTAAAGGTGAGGGTACTACTGCAGATGCAATGACGGAGCCTGAAGTAGATACTAATACCCCTGTTTCATAGACGATAGCGCTGTACATCGACCTCTAGCACACACGGCCTGCAGGATAGGGGGCTGCGCCCAGACCGATAGATGGTGTAGAAGACTTGGACGGGAATAAGACGGCATTGGGATAGCTTGGCTGGAGGTAACAGGTTCAGAAAGGCAATGTTACGTAGGCGGTAGGTAGTGTTGATGTCTCCCTGTTTGTCATAAATGTTTGTGCACTGTTTATGTTGCTGATGCGCAGCAAATGCGTACAATATAAGGAAGAGAGCTACAATCCTTAATAGTGACGCTGCCCTGCCTCCGGGATGTGGGCTATGAAGCTGTGTAAAATGCCTTATATTGACTAGCTACCAGCCCCTGTGTTGTCAGGTGAATCTTTTTGAGTCATTATTAGGATGCGGGTTGTAGGCGTACAGCTGTGTATTTCATTGACAACTTTTCTAATAAAAATAAAAAATAAATAAATTAAAAAAAAAGATTTTTTTCTAAAATCACATTAAGGTTTAATATGCCTGTTGCAAAGTACAGTGTGTAACATGCAAGTACGAATTCTTGTGAGATAGCTTTGTGTTTTACGTTGACAACTGAGTGGGTTACTACTTTTTTGTGAGGTGATCCTTATATTAGTAAGTGTATCCTAATAATGACTCAGAAAGATTCATCTGACATTCTAATAAAGATTACATATGTCTTGGTTTTGAAATATCAATCATCACACCACATGGTAGATTGGTCAAACATCTTCCACCTCTGCCATCAAACATCTACTCTAGTTTACCTCTTGAGTACTTCTGAAGTGACAAGCTCTGATAGATCTGCCAGCCGTCTGGTGGTCTTCTCCAAACATTTTGCTTTCCTTCTCCATGGACTCTGAGCACTTTACCTCTGCTAACCAGAGCTAAAGTGCATGGACTCACTCCTTTGAAAAATGGTCACATTGGCTTATCCCTAAATGGCATATTTAATATCCTTTTAAGTCCCTCGTAAAGTGGGACTACCTTTGCTCATGGTCTGTAAACTAAATGCTACTTGTAGGCCTACAGCACTGATTGCGACACCCACTTAAGTAGCCCTCTGAACATGTCAAAAGTCTGTCATTGCAGAATGTGTATGCTCATTTAAACTGCCATTTGAACCTGGAAAAATAAACCCTTTTCCAAGCCCAAACCACCCCCAGGGTAGACCTTGGACGGCCCAGAGGGCAGGGTGGAGTGTTTATATGTCCTGGTCCTAAATTCATTTTTCACTACTGCAAGGCATACCTCTTCCACAGGATAGCATTGGTGTTATTTTATTACATTTAATAAGCTGTAATTTCCAAATGGAAGCAGGTTACCAGTTTGTGTTTGGTGGCTTTGAAACTGTATTTAAAAATCCTAACTCATGATGAAGTCAGATTTTAGCTTACGATTTTGAAAATACCACTTTTGGAAAGTTGGCATTTTACTGCTGCCTTAGCCATTTGGTGCCTGTAACATTTCTCTTAGTCACATGACTGGGTGTAGCTGACTGATGGGCTTTGTGTGTTCCTTCTAGACAACCACATCCAATAGGACGCAGCCCCAGTAACACTTAAATAGGCCATGTCCTGACTCCACACAAAGGGCGGCTTACCCCAAGTAGTTAGTCTGGAGCCAGGGCAGGGAAGGCAGGATGCCCGGGGACTTTAATGGAAAACCTCTAGTGGTTCCTCCCCACTTTAAAGGCTCAGCTCAGACACCAACTCTTCAGTACACTTCTGGAACTGTGGATAATCTGCCAGGAAGAAGGACTACAGCCCTGCTGTGCTGACCTGCTGGCATCTTGCCTAAGTGAGAAGGACAGGATCTGCATCTGTTGAACCCAGGACTCCAAAGTGACTGAATGGGCTACTTAGCAGTCATCCTGACCTGGGCCTCAGAGACAGAAGACTCCAGTAATCTTGATCTCAATGCCTGGAATGTGCCATTTGTGAGTATACGCTGCCAGGTGGTGCCGCCTCAGTCCTGGAGCCTTGTAAGTGGGCCTAAGGTGGTCTGCCAGGTTTTGTGAATCCAGTGGAATTGATGCATCTTCGCTGCTTCTAAGCATAACTCTGAGCAGAACCAATGTTTGCCATGCTGCTTGGATCAGTACCGCGACAAAGAGCTGCATTGCGTCCCAGCCCAATGAAGCATCAGAACTGCTAATGTGAGACACATTCTTGGTGCTGGACTTCTCATCTCTCATCGACGGCAGCCTCGAATACAATGCCGAGCGGAGCATCACAGCCTCTTAGGTCCTCAGTACAGAGGCATTGCTCTAACTGTGCAACGCTTCCTTGAAAATGGAATTTGCATGCAAGCCCTCATCAATGGTATTATCAATGACCTTGCAGGGCCTGGCACCGCAGCATTGCTGCACCTCAGAACCGATGCATCCCTTCAGCGAGGTGATGCATCTCTGACTCAGAAACACACAATGCGGTGCAAACCAGGATTTAAGGTACTTTTTTCAGCGGGCCTAACTGGGTCCCTGTAGCCGGCCCACGCTCCATCGTGGTTGGCTTGAAATAGTGACTTTGTCCCAGTCTGGAGCAACCAGATATCCACAGTTGGTGCTTAGTGAGTTTTAATGCTATTTTAGCTGAAATGTTAAAACCTGCATATCTCCATTGATTCGATTTTTGTTGACCTGTACTCTATTTTTCCAAACTGATGTGGGATCCCTTTATGGAGTCTTTTCACTCTGTTACTGTTTGAAGTGTTGCACAAATACTTTACACATTGCCTCTGAGGTAAGCCTGACTGCTCTGTGCAATCTATCCATTCGTCTTTATTCGATCTCCCGAAGGAAGATCATAAAACATACATACAATAAAAAGAATGATGCAATATAAGACACATATGTTAAGTATGTAAAGTGACAGTGCTAAATTTTAAATCCAAGCACAGCCAAACTAAAAAGACAATAAAAGGGGTAAAAAGTAAGATGGCAAGGAAAAATGTACGCCTTACAATACAAGACCGCAACACTTTTTAAAATGGAAAAAAGAAACTATTTCATCAAAACAATATGCTCCTTCTGTTAGCTAAGACACACTTCAAGAAGCTAGCAACTGCACGGCATACACATTGGTCATTGAGTTGCAGCAAGTAAAATAGGGCGGCTTCACATTTCAAAAATGTATATCTACGTAATAAGGGTAATAAAAATGTCCTTGTGTAGGCAAATAAAATTGACAAAAGAAGACAAAGTGTAAGATAGTTTGGTTTGAATGCTCATCACATGGACAAGTACAAATAGAATCTGAAGAATACTGGCAGAGGGGAAAACAAATTAGCCAAAGGAAGGAGCCTAACCTGAACCTTGCCAGCACTGTTCTTTCATACATATTAATCATGTATAATAAGTTTGGGGCAGTAGTTTGCATCATTTGAATGACACAATAATCTCTGCAAACTTGGCCACTTCTGTTAGTTCTCTAGTTGCTTGTTTATGCTTAAAAAACAGTCAAGGACCCAGTTTCTATCTTTCTTCATGATTATGTCAGGGTGCTCAAACAGGCGGGCACATCCCAGCACCAAGAAACTCTGATCGATATACTTTACCCATGGGATGGCCAAGCCTTGCTCACAGAATAAGCAATGTCTGATGACTACCAGATTAAGTTCAGCTTCTTTCTTGTACCAAATAGAACACCAAAGGGCCAAGGGTAAGGCATTAATAGTGTCTTGAGCATAACCCAAGCCCAAGTACAAATGCAGTGGGGAAATGCGGGGCAGAGGGAGGGACACCAAGTAACCAGCAACAAAATCTATTCTCTTCCATGTGCATTGGAAGGGCATCCTTATATCCCCAAATATCCATTCCATATGTCAAGATTGGCAAGCCTTTCCGATTATAGATCTCTAGAATCGGTGCAATGGTTTTTTTGCCGATGGACATGGCAAGCGAGGAAGTGGTACCAACAGCTTGAGTAAAACACATTATCCTATTTTTGATACAGGTAGACCAAGAAAAGCCATCATCAAAGTCCAAAACCCAGGTAAGGGAAGGAACTAACCCTGTCTAATGTTTAGCCAGCGATATTGAAGGTGCTTTTTTTCGTCTTTCTGGGTTCGCAGACCATAGTAAAGATATTCTTAAGATTTGTCTCCAAGCCCAGCTCTTTCATGAAGTCGACATAACTAAATATAAGACTCTTAAGGCTGTTGGCCGTCCCTGCCAGGAGCACTGCATCAGCAGCATATAGAAGTGCTGGAACTGACTTTTTCTCCACACACTGCACGTCTGCCCCAACGGATACCAGAGTTTTTTCTAGATCATTTGTCTAAAGGAGGAAAAGAATTGGGGTGAGCACGCATCCTAGGAGCACCCCTAGCTTAATACTAAATGATTCTGTGCATTAATTAGCACTAGCATACCTAACTGTTGCCGTAAGATCATGGTGAAGAAGTCTTAAAAATGAAACTCACCCCTCGGTGACGCCCATATTCTCTAAAATAGACCACAGCTTTGTTCCAGATACGTAGTCGATGGCTCTTGACTGGTCTATAAAAGCCAACTGTGTAGAGACTCCTTTAGCAGAATGTATGTCGATCCTTCGCATAATTTTAGTGCAATGTTTTTACTTAGCATAAACCATTACTTTGCAAGTTTTAACTGCGCATGCATTTATAACGCAAATAGTTATACATGTGCTATGGTTTATGCTAATTAAAAACATCGTACTACAATCATCCTTACACTACTTAAACACCACTACACTACCCTAAACCCTAATACACTAGCCCCTTCACGACCATCCTCCTGCCCCCTGCCTGGACCCTACACTCTAACTGTACACTTCATGACCCCCCAACACTACCCTAAACCCTAAAACACTACCCCCTGCATGACCCTTACCCTTCCCCAGTCCTCTCCCTACACTATAACACTACCCTGCACGACACCGCAACACTACCCTAAACCCTAAAACACTACTCTACACTACACAAATACCCCAACACTACCCTAAACCCTAAAACACTACTCTACACTACACAAACACCACAGCACTACCCTAACCCCTAAAACACCACCCCATGCACAACCCTCCCCTGACCCCCAGTCCTGTCCCTACACCCACACACTACCCTGCACCACACCCCAACACTACCCTAAACACTAAAAAACTACCCTACACTACACTAACACCACATCACTACCCTAAACCCTAAAACACTAGCCCAAGCACAACCCTGCCCATACCCCCAGTCAGGTCCCTACACTAAAACACACTACCCTGGACAACCCTCCGACACTACCCTAAACCCTAAAACACTAACCTACACTACACAAACACCACATCACTACTGCCCAACACTACCCTTCATGACCCCAGACACCACCCTAAACTCAAATACACTACACTAGACTACTCAAACCAAACCCTACAACCTAAAAGACTACCACTGCACGACCCAAAAAACCTACACTTACCTCTCTCTCCTCCATGATTCCTTTCTTCTGCGGCTTCCAGTGACATCAGATCTGCACGTCGTTGTTTGGAAACGGAAGTGCCTTCCAAACAACGATGTGGATAGCGCATACCATTACAACTCATGCGCTGTAACAACGCTTGCAATGTAACAACTTGCATTCTTAAGGTACGCGTTGTAACATCGAAAGCGTAGTAACGCTTGCAAAGTAATGGTATGCGCACTAGCAGTAACCGTGTACTAATGACTGTTTACCCCTTTAGCATTCTTATATTTGGCCACAATGAAGGGAAGGTTGAGGCACTGCTCAATTGTCCCAAGCCCCTTTCTGAACCCATACTGACATGGGGCGAGTATTCTATTTTTATTAGTCCAGTTGAGTAAGGGATCTAGGACTAATCTCCCAATAATTTTGGCTGTGGAGTTCAAGAGGGATATTGGGCTATAACATTTAATGTTGTGCACATTACCTTTTTTAAAGATAGGTTATGTTATGTTATGTTATGTTATGTTATAAAGTACTTATCAAGCGCACGTTCACCAAACGGTTTCTTGGCGCTGGAGTGGAAGTAAGGCAGCAACAGAGGGGTAAGCCTAGTTGTCATATGCCTGGGAAAACAACCATGTCTTCAGCTGTCTTCTAAAAGGTAGATAAGAGGTGAACGACCTCAGCTCCACGGGGAGCGAGTTCCAGAACTGAGGAGCTAAGATTGCAAATCGGGAGCGACCATGTTTCTTAGTAGGATTGACTAATAGATTCAGATGGGAAGATCGTAGATTACGAGGGAGGACATATTGTAGAATCTTGGATGAGATGAAGGCTGGACTGTTGCCGTGAGGAGCTTTAAAAATGGCGCATCCCATCTTAAATAAGCCACACATAGCCACAGGGAGCCAATGGAGGCTTTTCATCAGTAGTCTGACATAATGCCATTTAGGTTGGTGAAAGATCAGTCTAGCAGCCTGAATTTGGACTAGCTGGAGGCATCTAATTTGGTAAGCCGGGATGCCTACATAGTGTGAATTGGCACAGTCCAGTCGGGAGATGACCAAGGCCAGGATCACTAAATTCAGAGCATCCGGAGACAGTAATCTGCTGATCTTCTTAGTTTAACACAGTTAGAAAAACCCAGCAGAAACTACTGAGCTGATCTGGGCCTTCATCGATAGGTCATTGCTTACCACTATACCCAAACATTTGGCTGAGCTAACAGGAAGGGGAGGGTTTCCCAGGGTGGAAGCCAAAATTTGGTGTTCCATGGATTAGCAAATCCTCCAGGGAGGATTAGCTCGGTCTTATCAGGGGTGAGCTTCAGTTGATTTTCATTCATCCACCCACTTATGACGGTTATAGTGCCTTGAAAATGTGACACAGAAGATGGAAGGAGATCAATGTTGAAGTCCAGTTAAAGATCATCCGCGTAATTATATGTCCCAACTTTCCTTCCCCGCAGAGAAGAGATTAGAGGAAGGAGGTACAGGTTAAAAAGAAGCGGCGAAAGGGAGGAGCCCTCGGGAACCCCACAGGTCAGTTCCATTTTCTTAGAAGAGAAGTTGGCGAGACGTACCATTTGAAACCGGTTACTAAGGTCTAAATGGAGGTCTATAAAAAAGGGCGCAAGTGAAAGATGAATGGGGGATTTCCAGTTTAAGAACTAAACTGTCGACAGAAGGCAGACCATTAACCCCTAATATCTTAAACTGGTGATCCTTATGAAGGATAGCTGCAACCCCACCCCCCACTTTCCCTGGGGAGCGATTAGCTTGCAGGATGTAGTAATTATCTGGTACTGCCGTTAAAATATCAGGGGTGGACTGTTCGGTAAGCCATGTATCAGTAAGAAGAAGTAAATCGAGCTTCTCAAACTGTAAGAGTTGATAGATTTCAAGTTGGTGTTTCACCAAGGACAGTGTATTCAAATACATGACTGAGAAACCCATTATTTCCTTACTGTGGGAAGTATTGAGGGCATGCAATAATGTGGGGGAAGCGGGGAAAGAGTTGTGTAGAATATCAGGGCAAGTTAGTCTCTGCTTAAAAATACCCAACTCATTTGGACTAAGGCGGATATTATCAGTTAATTCATGCTTCCCATATAATTCTTTCAACTCCATGGCTGGGTAACTCAAGAAAAGGGCATATTGGCTGGCCCCTTGACCCGTACGGCCGCGGACGGGTGCAGATGGGCTTGCCTTTGCAATACCTTCGGCGTGCCAGCGGCGAGCCCGCTGCACATGTCCGCTGCGCGGCCGAGCCCCCATCTGATTAAATACACGTCAGAGCCGGCAGGCAGGAAACGAGGGAATACTGGGGAGAAGTTGCGTCCCCTCCATTCAATCAGCACAACAAGCCGTGACAGACCGGGGGACAGCGAGCATAGAGTGCCATGTAAAACACACAATCACTATTTTGTAGAAAGATTAAAGGGTGAAGGTACTATTATGGATGAACACTAAGACCTGGGCACCCCTAAACTACAAACAGAGGGGCATATTATCAAGAAACGGCGTTAAAATTATTGCCGCTTTAGCGGTAGGAAACTGCTGCTAAAGCGGCGATAATGGGCTTGATAATATGCCTTTGTGAATTCCCATAGAAGCCCATGTTCTGGCGTGAACATGGACTTCTATTGGAATTCTCAAGGGCATATTAGCAAGCCCATCATCGCCGCTTTAGCAGCAGTTTACTGCCACTAAAGCGGCAATAGTTTTAACGCTGTTCTTGATAATATGCCCCAGAGTTTAATACTCTGGGCATATTATTCTCCTGTCCAGAGCTGAGGACAGGAGTCCAGAACTCCTGGTCCTCCCTAAACAGATCAAGCTGGACACCATCAGGTTCTGGAGCCTTCTTATACCTACTATCCACAATTGGTTTCAGGACCTCTTCCTCATTAAACTCCAGGTTTAACACCAGTGGGACCAGTGACTGCAATACATCGTCTGCCCCACCGTTAGAGGAGTACATCTGAGAAAAATGCAACAAGCAAACCTCCCCCAGGATGTGAACTGTAACTTTATCATGCTGTGATGGAGGAGACAAAGCAGAATGCACGGTTTCCCAAAAGGCCTCTAAGTCCCTTTGTATTGTCCAGGCGGCCAACTGTGAGTCTGGAAACATTCGCCAGAACAATAACGTAGGGGGCAGAGGCAGGAGGTAAGTCAATTACAGGAAGCGTGTTTGCGCTGGAATCACATGCTACTGGTGGCTGGGCAGCTTCCTTATCCCTGATGGGGAGTGCTTAATTGATCCTGGATGTTCTAATAAGAACTGGGCCAGTGTCAAAGTCAGGGACTTGGTTATCAGCTGCCCCTCCACCCCTAAGTTTGGAAGACTGATTTATATGGGGAATGTGGGTGCACTGAGTCTCCTGAGAACAAGTGAATGACCTGAAGGCTGGTTGCGTTACTATTTTGGCTTCCAATTGGTCTAAACGATCAATATTGGGGCGCAGTTTCACATCCAATAGCTCGCCTATGCAACAAGTAAGCTGGGACCAGATGTTCACGGCGGCAGTAGATGCTGGCACAGGTACCTCCTCATTGCAGGGACTTTTCGGGGGGCCATTTTAACTTTAGCAACAGGATATTAATTTTTGTAATTTTAACATATTTACTTCTACGCTTATATTTGGGCTGCCCCCCGGATCAAACTCACGGTGTTGATCACTCCCTTTCCTATTGCTCGAGGCACCTCCTCCCCTCCGGGCAGGCCATCATAAGGTTAGTAGATAGCCTCTCTTCCCTGGTAGAACATCTCCAGATAAGCCAGCAGGCAGGCTTGAAGCCGAAGTACTAGGTGTTCTCAACCGGGCAAGTTCAGGTAGACTTGCCCGGTTGAGTACTAGGCTGGAGCGGAGGTAACGCTAGGGCAAGCTCCTCAGGTGTAAGGAAGAGGCATCATTCTACCAGCCTTATTTAATTTGTCACCATATCTACAGCCAGAGTTAAATATTTGTCAATGTTGTGAGCGAGTATGAGGTGGTGGCAGCGCACCAGTAGCACCAGGGGACCCCGTCTTTTTGCCCATGCATGAATACAGCAAGTAACACAGTTCAAAATATAAGGAGTGACCAAGCAGATGAAGAATGAAGGGCAAAAAGCTCAAAATGTGCCCTTGTTCATGCACCTGGGATATCCAAGGTTAAGTTCCGGGAAGGTGGTCCAGCCCAGCCTCACCGGACAAAGCCAGGCCCGTCTTGGCCAGGTGTTCGCCCGGGCCGAATGTGCGTCTTGTCCGTGCAGCGGAAAGCCCAAATGTATTTTGTGGCGCTCCGGCACCAAATCCAGGTGCAGCTAGTGCAGCAAGTTACTGCGTTCCCGCGCAGTGAGAAGCCTCAATGCTTTTTATGGCGCTTCAATGCACTAGCTCCTCCGAGGCTGGAGCTAGTGCGGCAGGTTACGGTGTTCCAGCTCAGCGGGAAGCCTCAATGCTTTTTTTGGCATT
The DNA here is from genome assembly GCF_964263255.1 of Lissotriton vulgaris. NCBI lineage: Eukaryota > Metazoa > Chordata > Amphibia > Caudata > Salamandridae > Lissotriton > Lissotriton vulgaris. The sequence goes on from NC_141693.1 coordinate 1,902,905,336, forward strand.
CTGCCGCCAAATCAAGGTGTCATGGCCCCTCCTCCGGGGCTGAAGCTAGTGCGGCAGGTTAGTTTAGGGTTTGAGTGTGACTTGTCCCTGAGAACAATTGTGGCTGCTGCTTAAGAAGGGTTTCACCCCCCAACTCATTCATCAACCCAATATCTTACAAACTACTTCTAGGGTGCTCTTAAAGCACTAGGCAGACCCCCCAGGATATAGCGGCATGGATTCGCAAATTTAGCGGCACAAAAATGGAAATTTAGCGGCACAAATATGGAAATTTAGCGGCAATTTTGCGGCATTTTATCTGCCCATTTTTCCTTTCTGTGCCGTGGCCAGTGCCTTCTCAGACAGCAGCTGAGTGACAGATTCAAGTAATTAGTAGTAAGGGGAGAGTAGTAACATACATCTGACCATAGCTGAGGGAGAAGAAATGATATTTAAATTGAGCAGCATTGACATTTACAGTATAACATGCATGCCACTATTTGGAAGCAGGAAAGAGGGAGATTTTGAAAAGGAAATGGGGAGAAGTATCTTACCCATTGACCTACATTGAAGTGAGGGCAATGTTAGGCAGGGTACAACTGAAATAAAGTCACATTTGGCTTTAACGGTCCTGAGTCTCCTTCCTGAATAATGTGTGTTTGCATCTATTCAGCACGGACAATTCCCATGAACAGGAGAACAAGAGGAATGAGAACCTACTATAAATTGTATGAATACAAACATTAACAATGTAATTAAATATAAATCATTCATTTGTTAACTGTCAGACAGAAGCACAATTATAACATACACTTAAAAGATGGCATTTTTCAGAGCATGTAGTGTCCTATCACAAATAAGTGAGCAGGGCAGGTTTGTGAAAAACATAAAATATCTACAAGGGTATTGAGTAGGCCAGGAACTAGAACATTTCGAATAAACGTAGTCCATCAAAGGCAAAGTATGGGAAGGAAAGAGAGAGCAGGAGAAATTGGACTGGACACAGACGCTGTCAGTAAGTGGTAGAGTGAAAGAGCATAGAACCAACAGAGGATGGGTGCCCACACAGAGAGGAGTGCCTATCTATAGACTCCAGAACCACAACAAAGAGGAACAGTCATGAACTGTGTTTCAAACCCAGGCTTCTCAGATGGGAAGGCTGGCAGAGACACCACAGGCATTACATGATGGTCATTCAGTGGGTGTAGGGAGTGGTTTAAACTTTGTAGAGTATCAAGTGGCATCTGGAAGGGGGGGTGGGGAGAGAGAGAAAGAGAGTGATCGAGATCGATCCTGACTGCCTGCCACTACCGTCAGCCGCCATCCGATGCATGCCAGAGCTCATGTAGCCAGGGAACTTCTATAAGCCCCGGCGCTTTGCTGATTCACGCACATGCGTTTCTCTTTCAGAGTCAGCCCTAATGACTTCACTTTACAGCGATCACATCTCCCTCTGTAAGTCAAAGGTGACTCTTTGTTTCTAGCAAGCACCGTCTAATCGCCCGTCCCGTAGAGCGGGTAAATGCATTCTAGTGGACAATGCATAGGTCCAAACTGCACTCCAGGAAGTCGATCACGGAGCTTAGTCACTAACCAGACCCCCCAGGATATAATATAGCAGCGGCTTTTGTAAAAATGCGGCGCGATTTCTACTAAAGTGCCGATTTCGCGGGCACTTCTGTAAAAATCGCGGCATTTTTACAAAAGTCCCGATTTCGCGGCAAAACGCGAAATCGCGAAATCGCGATATCCTGGAGGGTCTGACTAGGATAAAAAATCAATGGCATCAGAAGTGGGATTAAAAAAGATTTTGTTAAAGTGAATTTAAAGCTTGATCTGTCCTATGTTATTACTATCAGAATTTCATCCAGTTGACATTGAGACTCTAACAAAACTTATTTTGAAAATGACATCCAGTCCTCTGCTAGACCTTTGCCCTTACACATTGAGAAAGCAAGTATGGTCAGCTGCCTAATGACTTCACTGAAGTCCTCTCTCAATCAAGGTACCTCTTGGACCTGGCCCGCTCTGTAGGGTCACTCCCAAACTTTTCGCTTTATCCCTTATGTTTTCTTAATTCGTTTTTTTGTTGGAGTTAGGACTCCTAACTTTACTACTTCCATCCAGTGTTAAAATGCTTGTGATTTCTCCATGAAATACCATGCATCTTATTGGTAAATGTAATTTAGTTCTAAGTCCCTAGTATATGCACGGCCAGACTGTGAACAGAAACCGGCCCTGGCACACAGCTTGGCCAGCCCCCCAGGGAGGGAGGATAAGCTGTTTTCCAGAGCGGATTCCAGACTAAGATTAACGAAGCCATGCAAGGTCAGCTTGGTGACCCTGAGCGACTTGGTAATTCTGGAGTTAGCCTCACAGTATTGTTTTTGTGCAGGAAGATGTCCCCTCCTGCACAAAAACAATATTGCTTGCTGTGCAGGTCCCTTTGCAATGGTGCAAGAGTATCTGCATTTGTACTAGGCAGACACAAGGGCACCAGCGCAAGGAAAGCTGTTTTCCAGAGCGGATTTCAAGCACTTTTGTGACAGGGGGTTTATATTGCGAAACCAACCCCGGTAAAAAAAACGGCCTCCAAGTGGTCCAAAACCGGCCCCCGTACTGGCAGCCGACTGGGGAAGTGCCTGGTGCCCACTTTGGCCAGTCCGGCTCTGAGTATATGGTACAAGATACCTGTATATTAAGGGGCATATTAATGAAAGGTTTTGCGTCACCCTAGAGCCACACAATGGGACATAGGGGGAAGCAAAATCTAGACTAAGATTTACGAAGCCATGCAAGGTCAGCTTGGTGACCTTGAGCGACTTGGTAATTCTGGAGTAAGCCTCACAGTATTGTTTTTGTGCAGGAAGAGGTCCCCTCCTGCACAAAAACAATATTGCTTGCTGCGCAGGTCCCTTTGCAATGGTGCAAGAGTATCTGCATTTGTACTAGGCACACACAAGGGCACCAGCGCAAGGAAAGAACAGGAATGCACAATATAATGTTAAATATGGTGCATTCCTGTCACCTACCTGTCATGCAGCACTGCAAGGTGTCTTGCTCCAATGTGTTGCATGACATTTTGAGAAATCTAACCCAAGATGCTATTAGTGGGCCTGTGGCCCTCCTTGTGCCACGCACTAAAGTAGCACTTCAAAACACATCTCTGGCTTGCCATTGCAGTTTTCAACAGCCAATCTGACCTGGAAAAATACATGCTTTGCCAGGCCTAAACCTTCTTTTTTAATACATATTGCCTTCCTTGTCCAGTCCCTAAAAAGCCCACAGTGCATTATTAATAAAAAGTAGGGCATGTGTTTAAGTTTGCATGTCCTCTGAGGGAAAAACTCCTAAATTAAATTTTTTACTACTATTAGGCCTGTCTCTCCCATTGGATAACATTGTTTGACTGTGTTAAATGTACATGTTATCTTTTGATTGGGAACACAAAAGGATGTCAAATTTTGACTCAAACTAATTGTAACTTAAAATCCTCTTTAATGGTAACTTTTGATTTTAAGTTTAAATTAAAATTGCCACTTTTTGAAAGATGACATTTTCTTGTCCTGATCATTTGGTGCCTTCTGCCAGTGTACTGGGTCACAAGAGTAGTTCAGCTGTTTAGCTTTGTATATTCCTCCGAGGGAGACAAAAAGGGATTAGGTGTTGGCAGGTTGTGCATTGGTGATGGGATAGCTGGGGGTTGAGCTGTTCCCTGCCCCACCTATACGTCAAAAGGACTGCCTCCAGCATACACACACAATGAAACCTGACTGGCCTGAGTCTTTTTCACCACAGAATTCTTAGAGCCTTTGAACCAGATGATTGGGTAACATAGGAAATGCCTCCACTTCAAAAGCCAGCACCAGGTATAACTATTAGAACATTGGATCATCTTTTCAGTACATTTCTGAACCCATGGAAGACTTCAGAAGGATTTCATGGACCTCCATAGGACTGCCCTGATGGTTGAGACCCACCTTGCTTCCCAGACATTGCCCTGCTTCTAGAGCCCAACCTTTCTGCTAGTACAGAACTTCACCATCTCCTCGAAAGCAGGACCACCAGATGTGACTCTAAGGGCTAACTGGCTGGCCTCCTGTATAAGATACAGGGGCATACCAATCTCCAGAGACCTTGAACCCTGCACCTGGTCACTCTGCTGGAGTTAGTCCCTACAGCCTCCAAATGCTACCACCCAGCCTGCACCTTTAGAAGTGGTGTTATAGGTGCTGCTCCCACTTACCCTTAAATATTTGGGGGCTCATTTATGACCCATCGGAACATCACTTTTTGTGATGTTCCGTGGCGCAGAAGCCTGCGTAATATTTATCAGGCAGCACTAAGCCATTTTTTTGGGCTTAATGCTGCCTGATAAATATCAGTCCCTCGGTGTTAAAGGGGCGTGCAATGGGGGTTGCTGGGGGCGTTCCCAGCAACATCCATGACCTTTTGACACTGCCCCAGATTTACGAGAAATCGTAAATCTGAGGCAGTGCCAAAGCTTACACCTCCCCAGGGGAGGTGGAAGGGAGGCGCAACGGGGAGAAATATCTTTTTTCTCCTCGATTTTCCTTTTTCTATGTGTGCTGCATTCTGCAGCACACGTAGAAAGAGGAAACACCTCTTGTGATTATTTTTGTACAGAAAGGTTTCCCTTTCTGTACAAAAATAGTCATCCCCGCAACGTAAGGCACCCTTGCACCATTGTGCAAAGGTGCCTACGCTGGCGCAGGCAGCCCATTGTGCACCAGAGCAGAGGAAAAGGACAGGAATGTGCCATGTCTTATAGATACAGCACATTCCTGCCTTTTTCTTTTGCCGTAGGGAAGCGCCGCAGGAAGGCCTACTGCTCTTCCCCATGGCAAATCCTCATAAATGAGGCCCTTGGACTTCAAAAAAACGTTCACCAAAAAGTGCCAGAAGAACCAACAGAAGACTGGAACCTACCTTCCATATGATCCGCCAAAGGTGCATTGCAGTCAGTCTGACTTTGCAGTAGCCCCAGCTAAGGTCTTCACCACAGCACCAGATCTTGTTCACCGGTACTTCTCAGTGATGGCATCTGGCCTTGTGGAGACCTCTGGAGGTTTTCGACCCCCAAAAGGTTGTCTAAGTTGAATGGAAAATGTCTTCACTGGCTCAATGTCGACCAGTTCCTCATCAACAATGACAAACTCATCCGCCTGGAAATTCTGCTTTTTCTGCTCAGAGCTTTAGTGTGGAATCAGAAAGAAAGGACGTTCGTGGAGACAGAGCAGCACGGCAAGTCTGAGGTCAGTGGAGTGGTGGACTGGGGATAGGTGGAAGCTTCCACAGTGACTAACACAGCTCCTCGCTGCGGGTGCCACATAGCGTGCCGACACAGGAGGCGCCTTCCCCTGGTAAAGGACTGCAACGGTGTATACAGCCAGGGAGGTAATAGACCTCAGCTCGGTCCCTATTGAGTAGCCCATTGCGGTGATGCAGAAGATAGCCCTAATACAATGCCCTCAACAGGAGAAAGTAATGAGAAGTACGGACAGGACGCAACCCAAACTCACTTTCCAGCAAAAAAACGCTTTAAGTTGCATGACACCGCAACAGAGGAAGCCAATAGGACTTCTGCCCCTATGGAGGATGAACCAGACATTCGAAGTATGCTTCTGTCAATGGAAAAAGGCCTACATAGTGGCATCACCTCAGGGGGGGCGTGGCTTTGACTCCGCCGAGCATGGTCGCCTGAGCCCCGAGCTCCGGGCTGATCTCGGTATTTATCCTGACCGAGAACCTCCCCGGCGGCACCACTGACCCGGCGTGGTTCCTGACCGGCGTGGAGCACCTCGGCATCGGCCGAACAAGAGAGGGGACCCGCGGCTGTCTGCAGGCGGCCACTGAAACGGAGCCCGGACTCCGGCAGTTGGCCATTTTGCGGAGGGCCCGCTGCGGCCCACTGATCCCCGACCTCGATTGCTGAGGGGTCGACTGGGGACCCGGCCTATGTGGAGGGCCAGGGATCGGAGCAGACCGGGACACGGCCCATTGGCGGGGATAGACGCGGGCTCCTGGCGCTGGGGACCGCGTACTGGTGGTCCCGTCTGACCAGCGGTAACGACCGGAGATCCCGACGAGAGGGGGCTGTGGCGTCATCACCTCCGGGCGGCGGAGTGGAGTGGTCCCGGAAGGGGGCCCATCATACGGCGGACCCGGCGGGGCAGCTACCCGGGAGCGCCGGTCTGCCTTGTTTGGTGCACCGGAACCACGGACCCCGACTGGGGAGCAGAGACACCTCGGAGCTGTGAGAGGGGAGTGGCGCCTGGCCTGCTGGGGCCTCAATAGCCATGCTGGAAGACTAGAGGCCATTGGATTTGCGGTTTGCCCAGGATCGGACGGAGAGGGGCCCTGCCCTTGGCCCAGTGCAGACACGGTTGGTGACGTCTTGGTGTCTACGCCACAGGTCCCTGGACTTGGGAGGACTTCTGGCCCCCCGGCGTGGCCCTCCTGTGCACGGGTGAGGACCTGAGGGCGCGTTGGCGCTCCCCCTAGATCTGCCATCTGGGTATCCTGGTTCTCACAGAGGGGCCGGGGTGGCATAGCGTCACTGGTGGGCCTCATTGACGGATGTGGGGCCTAGCGAGTGGGAGCCCCCATTGGAGCACCGGGTACCTGAGGCCGGACGGCGCCACCCGGAGCGATCTTGTGGACGCAGTTCCGGCTCTTTGCTCAGACCGACTTGAGGGGCGGCGGCCCCCATTGCCAACCGGAGCACACCCCGTGACAGACTCTTGGCGATTGGCATAAGTGCGAGAACCGGTGGAGCGACATGGGAAAACCACGGAAGGGAGCGGGGACGGCACCACCGGACCAGTCTGAAGATTCTCTTGAGGCCCATGACCAGCGGCTGACGGATGGCCAGGCTACAGGGCTACAACAGCAACAGATGGACCAGATCCTCAAGGCCATAGGGGACACAAGAGAGGCGCTACGACAGGACATCGCTCAGGTCTCCACAGGCCTTGGCCTCCTGAAGGCGGACCACGACAAGCTCGCTGATCGAGTCAAGGCAGCGGAGCTGGTGCTAGAGACGCTGGAACCGGCCCAGAGAACATCGGACGCCGCATTGGAGGATCTAACGCGCAGGGTGCGGCAACTGGAGAAGAGAGCGGCTGACGCAGAAGGGCGCAACAGGCGCAATAACATTCGCGTGGTAGGTCTACCCGAAAATGTCGAAGGGGGCGACATGGTCTCATATCTGGAGAACTGGCTGCGAGATGTGGTGGTCCCTGAGGGCCTGACGCACTTCTATACACTGGAAAGAGCTCATAGGGTTCCGGCTCGACCTCCGGCCCCGGGCCGCCCCCCCCGACCAGTGATAGCCCGGCTGCTACATTTCAGGGACCGGGACATTATCCTGCGGCACGCCAGGTCGGATGGCCCGTACAAGGTGGACAACGCATCCGTGTCTCTATTTCCCGATTATTCCCAGGAGGTCCAACGCTGCCGCTTCTCCTTCGTCGCTGTTAAGAGGGCTCTCCGCGACGAGGGGGTGCAGTACTCTTTGCTGTTCCCTGCACGCTTGAAGGTGCTGGTAGATGGAGTGGCGACGTTCTGCGACACACCAGACGACACTTGGCAGTGGTTGGAACGGTACAGAGCGGGCAAGGATGGCACGGGTACCTGGGCGGAGGTCCAACCGAAACCGCGTAGGAGCAAGCGCAACCGGAGGCGAGAGCAGAACAGGTAGTCCCCATTGGCGTCGCAGACTGAACTGGAGAGGCAGGCCGCCCTTCAGGCGGTGTCGATCATCTCTGGAGTGGTGACGGAGGCCCCGGTGGTGGACTCGGGCTCCCGGTTGGGCTCTGATGAAGCGGAGCGTGGAGGTTCGGATGGGGGCTCGGAGAAGGACCCTGAGGAGTTGCCTCAGGTCACTCCGCAGACTGCCGATGGACTGATGGATGAAGGATCTCCAGGAGGCTGAGTGAAGGACAGTAAGGAGGTGGGCTCAGCCTGTGGGGGGAGACATTACCGGGGTTGATGGGGTCTTGCTGCCTGGGGCGCTAGGAAGGCCGCTGTCACCTGTCCTACTGGGGTGTTGCTGAAGCGCGAGGAGACCCTGGTACAATCAATGGGTCGGTGGTGCTGCTGGGGGGAAGGGGGGAGGTCTATTCTTAGTCGGGATCGGCTTCTCACGGTGTGGTGGGTCTCTGGCTATCCGGCCGGCTGGTGTGGAGTCACCTCCTCGATCTCACATAACTTGTGAGTCTCTGGTAGTTCCCAGAGTTTCCCTCGTTAGCGGGGGTAAGGTTTGGATGGGTAACAATTGTTTGGCGCCTGTTCTGGGGGTGGGTGGGTTGGGGGTTGGTTGGGGCTGTTGCAGGTTGCAGGGGATTGTCAGTGTGCCGACAGGGCTGTCAGGGACTGGACTTCGCTATAGACCTATTGATGGCGGCTAGATTGGAACTGAAATGTGTTACCTGGAATGTGCGGGGGCTCAACTCCATGAGGAAGAGATACAAGGTGCATGCATACCTGGTGCACAGGGGGGTTCAGGTAGCTTTTCTGCAGGAAACGCACTTAACACTGGCAGAGGGGCAAGCGCTGCAGCGGCGATGGAGGGGGCAACTCTTCTATACTACCTATTCTGCTCATGCTAGGGGGGTGTTGATTTGGGTGCGAGCAGGTGTCCCCTTTCAGCCCATGACGACGAGGGTGGATTCAGATGGGAGGTTTGTGGCAGTACTAGGGCGACTGGATGGCCGGGATGTTACGCTCTGCAGTGTTTATGTTCCAAACTTTGACCAGGCCGCGTTCTTCTCTACGCTGTCGAGGAGGTTGGCGACTATGCTGGTGGGCACGGTGTACATGGGGGGGGACTTTAACTCAGTGGTGGATGTGGAGATAGATCGTTCCCATCCTCCGCTGGCTCAATCGGTGGTGCGCAGGGTGGCCAAGGCTCGGAGGAACTGGCAAGAGCAGTGGGGGCTTTTAGATGCCTGGCGGACGCATCACCCCGTCGATAGGGATTATTCGTTCTACTCCATGCCACATGATCTACACGTGCGCCTTGACACTTTTCTTTGTACGGCTGGGGCCCAGGAACTCACACGCAGCAGTGAATACCTGGCGAGGACCATCTCGGACCACAACCCTTGCTTACTTACGGTCCTCTGGTCCAGACAGCGGCAACCGATCCCCACGTGGCGGCTGAACCCGCTGGCACTGGAAGACCCAATATTTCACGCAGAGGTGCAAGAGTGCATTGAGCGTTACTTTCAAGAGAACACGGGTACCGCGACCACTAGAGCGATCGAGTGGGACGCCTTTAAGGTGGTGGTGCGGGGCGCGTGCCTCTCGTCCTCGGCGGGGGTACGTAGGTCACTGTTGGCTGATGTAGCGCGGGAGGAGACCTCACTGCGGCAGGTGGAGAAGGATAGCCACGTGGAGGGGGGCAATAAGGAGGAAGTGTTGGCTGCTAGGGAGCGAGTTGCCGTCCAAGTGGAGAGGCTCCGCTGCATGATTATCGGGAGTACATGGTCCGAGCACACGCAGAGAGGGACCGGGTCGGTTCGCTGTTGGCGTGGCTGGCCAACCCTCAATCTAGGGGTACGCCAATACTATCGCTGACCACACCGGCCGGGGACTTGGTTTATTCGCAACAGGAAATCAATGCCCAGTTCCTAGCTTATTACTCGGAACTCTATCGGAGCAGATTGTCGACGTTACCGGCTGGATTGGATGCCTTCCTCGATGAAGCGCAGTTACCACGGCTAAACTCGGAGCAGGGAACCGCGCTGGGTGCAGCTATCACCCTGGAGGAGATCAAGACGGCGGTTAAGCACTTCGCCAGAAAGAAAACGCCAGGGGGTGACGGACTCCCGGTGGAGTTTTATGCCGCATATATTGACCTCCTAGCGCCTCAACTACATCAGGTGTATGGGGAGGCGTGGGATCGGGGCAGGTTACCAGTGTCGACGAGGGAGGCGATTATAGTGCCGTTATTGAAGAAAGGCGGGCTTCCTACGGCTAGAACGGCATATCGCCCGCTCTCGATGCTCACCGTGGACTATAAGGTGTTGAGCAGGATCCTGGCCACACGATTATCTGTCCATATGTGCTCTCTGGTACACCCAGACCAGTCGGGCTTCATCCCCACGCGGAACACCTCGACGTGTATACGGCGCCTGATACGGGTCATGGAAGTTGAGGGGGAGGGCCCCCAGGACGCGGCCGTGCTCTCGGTAGACATCGAAAAGGCATTCGATAGTGTGGAGTGGCCATATCTGTTCTGCGTGCTTCTTCGGTTCGGGTTAGGGGACGGTTTCGTCCGCTGGACGCGGCTGCTGTATGAGTCTGCCACTGCTAGGGTCCGCACGGGCCGCTCAATATCTGCGGCATGCCCGGTGGAATGAGGCACCCGACAGGGTTGCTCTTTGTCCCCGCTCCTCTTCGCTTTGGCGATTGAACCTTTGGCAGCACAGGCTCGACAGGGACGGCATTATGAGGGGGTGTCCCTGCGCGGGGTGTCGCATTATATCTCCTTGTATGCCGACGATCTCCTGATGTACTTGGCTGATGTGGAGGCTTCGGTGCGGGGTGCGCGGGCCTTGCTCCGTGAGTTCGGCGAATTGTCGGGGCTGCAGGTTAACTGGCTTAAGACCTGTCTATTCCCCTTGACTCCCCGTTGCATCCAGCCTGCGGAGCTCGGGGGTTTGCGCTGGGAATCGGAGTGCCTGCCATACCTCGGAGTCTACATTTATCATACCCATTCGCACCTATATGAAGGGAATGTGGGCAGAGCCCTGGGGGGTATTAGAGGCAGCATGGGATTTTGGCGCACTCTCCCATTGTCTGTGGCCGGTCGGATAGCGCTGCTGAAGATGGTGGCCCTACCACGCCTGCTTTATTTTTTCCGCACGCTGCCGGTGTGGATCCCGCTCTCTTTTTTTCGGATGCTGCGGTCGATGGTGATAGGGTTTATCTGGGGCTCTGGCAGGAGACGTGTAGCTTTGAACACCTTGCTTAGGTCCCGGGAGGAGGGCGGCCTGGCGGTACCGGATTTTGAGTGGTATTACCTGGCGGCGCAGCTACAGTGGCTCACGATGGCTGTGGCGCGGGAGTTTAGAGGCCCGGACGGCCCGCAGGGTCGGATTATACAACGACACGTCCTGTCCTTCATCGTGCTCCAGCAGGGGCTTCGGTTGGATCAGCTGACTTTGGAGGAGCGCACCCTTCGCCAGTGCTGGCTTCGTAGCCAAAAACGGGCGGGATGTCACACTCCTTATGCGCCGGAGATCCCCCTGGGCATGTGTACTGCCCTCCCGCATGGTGGGGACTGGTCGGCGCTGGCCACCTGGGAGGATCTCGGGGTCCACATGATAGGGGACTTGTATGGGGACGGTGCCCTGCTGTCGTTCCGCGACCTACAGGAGGATTCGATCTGCCGAGGGGTGACTTTTTGCTCCATGCGGCTCTAGTGACTGGGATTCAGAAACGCTGGAGGATGGGGCTGGTAGAACCTCCCACGTCGTTGGGCTGCCAGTACGTTGTGATGGCAGATGGCGCTCATAAGGCTATCACCTGCCTATACCGGAGATTGGCGCTGGATGGGCCGCCCCCCCTGGATAGGTTGCGGGAGCGCTGGGAGGGTGACATCGGTCGGCCGATACCAGAGACGACCTGGCCCCAGCTTGTACGTAGGGCCTGGAAGGGCACGCGCAATGTTAGGTTCCAACTGGTCCAATACTTCACTCTACATAGGGCGTATTGGACGCCGGCCAAGATCCAACGCTTCTTTGGAGGCGCGCACTCGGTATGTCCTCGCTGCAATACGGAGGGTGCTGATTTTGGGCATATGTTCTGGGCATGCGCGGGGCTTGGCACATACTGGGCTGATGTTATGTTTTGCTTGAATGAGGTCACGGAACGACAGATCGATACGGACATGGGGGCCTGCCTCTTACTCTGGTTTCCACATACTCCAGCCACGAAAATTACCAGTAAGTTCTTCGACCTGGGGTTAATCCTGGCCAAAAGGGAGCTCACACTGCACTGGAAATCTAGGGGGGGACCCAGCTTCCTGAGGTGGCGGGAGTGTTTCCAGCAATGGGCGACTAGTGAAGGGACACTTAGATTACAATTAGCCAGACGCGCCGCTAATGATAAAGCGCTAGATGCGGCCAGGGCATGGAGCGCGCTAGTGGTGGACCTACAGGCACTGTCAGAAGCTGATGGGGATGATGAGGTTGACGTGCCGGCGAGCCAGGAGGGGGCGACAGAGGGGGAGAGAGCGGGGACATTGGTTGAGGATGTGGCATGCTAGACCGTGTAACCTGCAGCAGGCGAGATTGACGGCATGGGCCGAACGAGATGGAGGATGGAAGGGGTAACGTGCGCGGATTGGGGCAGCGCCTGGACTCCCGCTTGGCCGGGGGGTCGAACTTGGAGAAGCTCAGGAGGAGTCGCCCGCTTTCTTATGGAGGTCTATAGTATGTCACGAGAGAGACAGTAGAGGGCACACTGACAAGGGGGGTTGGGGGTAGTGGGGGTGGTGGGAGAGATGGATAGGGCTTTCTTAGTTGGGGATGTTGAGACGCTGCATTATTGAGCATCAGCGCGATGGAGGAACGTATGAAGCGTGACTGTGAGGTGCCACACAGACTCAATAATGATCTGTTTGGTTAAAAAGAAATTCATTTGGGCAGTAGGGCCAGTTCTTTGTTGGGGTCAGGGGTGGGGGAGAAACGGAAAAGCAGATACTAGATCGTTCTGTCGAGCAGATGTCATTGTTTCCTTGTACGATTTCCTGGTACGGTGTTTACTAGCTATTGCGACCTCCGGGATGCGGGTTACACGGCTGTGTAAAACCTGTTTTACAACTGGTGTAGGTCATTGCTACTTGATGAGACACTCGAAATAACTGTCTGTATGTTTACTATATATCTGCAATAAAAATACAGTTTACAAAAAAAAAAAAATAGTGGCATCACCTCATTGGGCACAAAAATCGATGCTCTTTCATATCGGATGGACAGAATGGGAGAAAGGCTGGATAAACATGCCAAGAGGTTAGACATGTCTGAGCTTACAGAGATAGAAGAGGCACAAGAGGCACAAACTACGCTAGACTCTGACCACAAACAGCTTGGAAGGGTCATACTTGTATTGCAGGACAAAGCAGGACAAAGCAGAGGACTTGGAGGCCCGCTCAAGGCGCTGTAATCTACAAATTACGGGCCTACCGGAGTCGATGCATACTGGTATCATAGAGCAATTTGTGGAGAAGTTGCTGGTGAGCCTCTTGGGGGCAGAGACATTCTACAACATGTTTGTAGTGGAGAGAACGCACTGTTCTCTGGGGCCCCGTCTGGTGCCAGTTGCCCCGCTGTGCCTAATTATAGCGAAACTGTTGAATTACCGGGACAGAGATGCTGCCCTGCCGACGGTGATGGAAAAACAAGAGTTGAACTATGAGGTGTCATCTATAGCACTTTACCAGGATTTTACCGCCCGAGTGCAGGAGACATGTAGACAATTTGCACCCCTGAAAAAACAGCTGCGTGACCTAGGCCTGGACTATGCCATGCTGTACCCGCACAAACTCCGGGTGAATAAACAAAGACTCTCCCACATTTTTACCGATCCAAAGGCACTACAGAAGGCAATGAAAGACTGGTCCAAAGAACAGTTACGGAGCCAAGAGTGACAACTTTTGAACGAGGCGGCAGGCGGATCACTTGAGGAGCAGGACTGAGACTCACCAATTTACACTGAGCCAATAAGCATTGTGGGGATGGGGTGGGGCGGGACGCAGGGGATAGAATCGGAATTGTACATATAGAAGTAGAGGGATTGCAACCTGTCGCCCTTCCTATAAAGGGGAATAGGTTTGACTCCGCCATACAGTTCTAAAAAACACACAGTAGCAGAGAGCTCTATCGTGGGAGCTGTGGCGCTAAAAAGTCAGTGTGAGGAGGACGGGACGAAAGAGTGCCTGTAATTGTCAGATAAGAGTAAAAAGAGCAAACTCTGCCTCAGAGTGTAAAACACCACTATTGTTCACTAAATTCGTGGGGGAGGTTGGGTGTAAGGGGGGATTCCTCATGGGATGCTGCGTGATCGAGTTGTGGGAGGTCTGCTGTGGGTAGGTGGAGGGTGGGGTTGGGTGTTGGTTATGTTGTTCTTGATGTTGGAGATGTCAACTGAGTTGCTGCACATTGCACGTTGCGTAAGCAAGCTACATGAGACAGTACACGCTGTGATACTCGAGAGTCCTGATGGCTATGGCTAGTAGAGCTACTGCCCCAAGAGCTATAGATTCCCTTAGGGCACTGTCGCGGAACGTGAAAGGCCTAAACTACCACCACAAACTACGTAAAGTGCTGAGTTACCTAAACAGGCAAGATATTGATGTTGCATTGCTCCAATAACCCAATGCTGCGCCACAGGGGAATCTCGGGCCATATCAATGCCTCTGGCTTTACAACGCACACTAGAGGGGTAATGACCTGGGTAAATCCCAGATCTGACTACACGTTAAAGAAGCTGATGGTGGATACGGGGGTTGGTTTGAATGAATGATTACACATTTCTATAGCGCATGGTTACCCTGAGGCATCCCAGCGTTTGTGATCTCTAAATTACAGGGTAGAGGATTAGACTTGCTTATAGTGAATGTATATGGCCCCAACTATGACTTCCCAGAGTTCTTTGCAACTTTAGCTAACACGATCGGTAATGAAGAGGAGACACAAATACTTTGGGGAGGCGATATCAATATGGTCAGAAATCCGGATTTAGACAGATCCGGAAGAACGGCGGCGGGCAGTACTATTGAAAGCATTATGATTAGCAAGGGCCTTACAGATGTATGGAGAGAGATTCATCCATATGATGGTGGCTTCACACTTTACTCAGCATACCATAACCTACATACACGCAAAGATTATTGGCTGGCATCAACGTCCCTCATGTCACGGATCGTGCTTGTCAGGTGTTGTCGCGCACTTTGTCTGATCACTCACCGCTGTTACTGGTCTTGTCCACACCTAAGAAAACAATACCACCGTTTACATGGCGGTTCCCCCCTTACTCATTACTAGACCCGGTTTTCAAAGAAGAGATGGCAGAAGCTATAGATACATAATTTGCCACTAATATTGGCTCGGTGGATAGCTTCTAGGCGGTATGGGAAGCTTTTAAAGTATACATTCAGGGGGTAGCCATGTCTAAACATTCGGGGGTACTTCGCTCCTACAACAGCGGTTATCAACCCTGGAATGAGAACTGGTGGATTTGGAGTCACGCCAATTGGCTGGGGAAGGCGAGGAAGTTGCAGATACAATGAAAGGCTTATTGGCGGAGGATCAGGAAGCGGCGGATAGTGAAGTGAAACATTTAGGCAAATATGCTATTGCGCGCACATATGGGGAGACTGACAGGCCGGGATCGGTGCTGGCTAACATGTTAAGGGCCAAACGCAACAAAACTTTGATTACTGCAATCCGGTCGGAAGCGCACGATCTGCTAACAGACGAAAAGGATATTGCGCACAGGTTTAAACAATACTACTCGGAATTGTATGCTTCTCGCTCGCCGTGCTTGGACGACGAAATATTGGACTACCTGGAGCACATCAAGTTGACCTTCCTATCTGACACGCACAGAGAGTACCTCATGCATCCCATTGAAAGAGATGAGATTATGGATGCACTGGCGGGGATGCGGTCGGCCAGCGCCCCAGGGACGGACGGCCTTACAGTAGGTTTCTACCAGGAAGAACTGCGAGAGGAAATACTTGATTTTTTTGCACGCAACAGGGGCTCAGTGCATAGTGTAGAAACCATTTGGGAGGCCTTCAAGGTGACACTGAGAGGATTCTGTATCTCTAAGGGCTCTGGGGTACTACGGGACATACTTAATACACTCCACAGGTTGGAACGCGAAATACAGACACTTGAACATACACTGCATCACACGCCAGACATGGACACGAGGGAAAAAATCAGGTCTAAACTCACAGAATACACTGAGGAGGCGCTCAGGGAAAGCAACTTCCGGGGGAAACATTGGCATGCCCGTCGATACGGTGAGGGAGAACGTCCCGGGAAAACTCTAGCGGGCGTGATCCGCAAACTGCGCTACTCCAGCTATATTGTGGAACTAGAAGGGGCGGACGGTACACGCTGCTGCGATACAGCCAGCATATTGGCCGGATTCGCACAGCATTATGAACAGCTGTACACCACTTCAGGCCCTCCGAATATAAACTTGGATGACTTTCTGGGTGATGTAGCTCTTGGCTGGTTAAGCGATGCGGATCGTAGATTCCTTTGCGCCCCGTTTGAATTAGATGAGGTCCGGGAGGCCATAATGGGGATGCAGTCTGGGAAGGCAACGGGAATGGACGGTATCCACATAGAATTCTACAAGACGTACATTGATGACATGGCCCCGGTCCTTCGTGAAGTCTACGAAGAGTCACTAGAGGTGGGAACACTCCCCCCCATCTATGCGAGAAGCCTTGATAATATCCTTGCTGAAACTAGACAAGCCGGCTCACCAGTGCGGGTCGTACCGGCCGCTTTCCTTTATCAATTCCGATGCCAAAATTTTAGCGAAACTCATAGCCAACCGCCTAAACCTGTTACTTGACCTTCTCGTCCTTCCGGATCAGTCTGGATTTGTCCCCGGGAGGGCTACTTCGCATAACTTGAGAACCCTATTCACCCTATTGAATAATGTTGCCCCAAAATTGCCTTTGGCTGCAATATTTCTGGATGCCACTAAGGCTTTTGATTCTATCGAATGGCACTACATATTTGCGGTAATGAGCCGAATGGGTTTCCCACCCTTTTCTTATCCTGGATCCGTCTCCTATACCACAAGCCAGAAGCCAAGGTGCTAATTAACGGCCAGGTCTCCCCAGCATTATCGATTACCCGAGGGACGCGTCAGGAGTGCCCTTTATCCCCTTTACTCCTTGCTGTGGCTACGGAACCGCTAGCTGCGCGTTTGCGACAACATCACAACGCCATGGCCCTACAATGTAACATGAGGCCCATATTAATCTCAATGTATGCAGATGACATTACCTTATATGTGAAAGACCCACAGCACAATCTCAACACGATCCTGCGGGAATTCATTGTTTTCGGGCAATTATCAGGGGTCAAGATCAATTGAGGGAAATCGTGTCTCTTCCCTCTCACTGACTCAGTGATATGCTTTCCTTTAGACTACCCGCTAGAGTGGTGTGAGGATGAACTCCGCTACTTGGGAATCCGGATCAGTAGAAATAAGGAAGAACTCATGAGACTCAATTGTGGAGTGGCCATCACTCGTATAGCAGAGAGGGTTGATCGCTGGGTGAAGCTCCCACTGTCTATGGCAGGAAGGGCATCACTGATTAAAATGGTGATCCTACCCCAGTTATTGTATCTTTTCTTGAATATTCCTTTCTTCCCGGGGTGAAACTTTTTCAAGATGCTCAGATCTGAGATGATTCGGTTGGTATGGGGGTGTAAGCAAGCTAGACTACAGTGGGCTATACTAACCAGGCCTTACTTGACCGGAGGGTTTGATATACCGGACTTCGAACAATATTACATCAGCGCTCAGGCACACTATTTATATTTTTGGGTCCATCAACCTAAATATTTGCCGCAGTTGGCAGCGGAGCATTGGTTAGCACACCCTATACCGATAGAGGGCGCTATCTTTACACCGGTGCCGACCATGGAACGCACCCAGACTACTGTAAATGCCACGATCACGGCCTGGCAGCAGACTGCACGACGGTGTGAGATCCCAATACCCTACTCACTGCTTTTGCCACTAGTTTATCACCCAGATATGCCCCTACTCCAGGAAACACTCTTTCATAAACTGCGAGACCGCCTATCCCTGAACACTTGGGGGGATTTATACGAGAATGGGACTTTCAGGAAGGCGGCTGACATGTTTCGAGGGGTGCGGGCCACTCCAAAGGATATGTTCCTGTACACCCCGTCTGCGGCAGGGGGTTAGATCCTTACACGCAGACTTCCCATACGAGCCCCCAACTCTGCCGCCACTGCAGACACTCCTCCTACAGCCCGCGCCTAGGCGACTAGTGTCCTTGCTATACCGTACAATGCGTGCCCAACACACTACCGGAGTCACACCATCACACTCCAAATGGGGAGAGGACTTGGGACAGCCCATAACGGAGGAGCAATGGGAGTACCGCTGCTCACAAACGGAACAAATCTCAGCCAGCAGCAGGTTGAGGATAATACACTATAAATATCTTCATAGACTGTACCACACTCCGGTTAGCATGCACAAGCGTAACCTCAGAGAGACTGATAGATGTGACAGATGCAAGCAGATTTTTTACACCAGGCTTGGAACTGTCCGGCAATACATGATTATTGGGGCAGGGTCTTTTCAGCATTGCATCACATGACCAATGTAAATATAGAAACCTCATCACTGGTGGCTTTGCTGAGCTATGTGAAGCAGGTCCCACTGGCATTCCGTCGTTATATGGCACTGGCACTTTTGATGGCTAAAAGACGAATTGCTTGCAGAGGGAGAGCCCCTAAGTTCAAAGAGTGGCTTAATGATATGATATTCTGCCAGGAACAATCGACACTATATGCTGAACTCTTACCTATTACATCTCGGCCCAGGGATATACGGGCGCCCTTGCTGTCTTACTTGCGGAACGAGGCTGGGAGAGGAGGCCAGTAATACTCCCCTTCAGTACATCAATTGAGGTTCATTGCGGTTCCCTCCACCCGTGGGCTA
This sequence comes from Lissotriton vulgaris, assembly GCF_964263255.1. Lineage (NCBI taxonomy): Eukaryota > Metazoa > Chordata > Amphibia > Caudata > Salamandridae > Lissotriton > Lissotriton vulgaris. The sequence goes on from NC_141693.1 coordinate 1,902,924,083, forward strand.
GAGGTCGAGAATGCTGCCCTATTGCCAGAAAAGGGGATGTGAATTGTTTGTACTACCTGAGATGCCTTACCACATGCACTATCTTCACGAATGATGATTATCTTACTGAGCAATGTGATATGTTATTTTTTACTTACCTGACATTATTGCTTTGACCTATAGCCAAACACAGAGTTTGTATTATTTATGCTGTTCATTATTACGCGGCCGGCCCGATGCGGTTGTAGGCGGCTTGCTGTGTTAATTTCACTGTATGCTACCCTCATTGGGCTGCCCTCATGCATAGGAGATAACAACGCTGCCGGCCAAGATTTGGTTGTAGGCACGATGCTATGTAGCCGTATGTCCTACCAATAAAAAAGTTTTTAAAAAAAAAGTAGCCTTATAGTATTGGTTAAATGAAAGGAGAACTACACAGTAGTTATAAAAACATGTATTTATTAATATAATACTCTCTAGTGCAATAAGGTATCTGCCACACGCAGATAATCACAAAGCACACAATACTGTAGCAAACAAACAATAGTAAATAGCACGTATACACAGTCAGATGATAAACTAAAATAGTGGTAAAAGAACCACAACTTGATTCGAGACAGTGTCTAGAGTACGTAGAATCGCTGGAACACCAAGGAACCACCCAAGGTGAGTAAGTAGGGACCCCATGGAGGACAGGTGCAGTGTGGGAACACGACCATGTGCTCCGTACAATTCTATGGGGAAGTCGCAGTTGAAGTTTTAGAGTTTAAGGACCCTACTAAGTGGACTTCAAATAAACCCTGTGGAACTTAGGAAGTTGGAGAGCCGCCCCACCTATGGATACTGTTGTACCAGACTTACCTATCCAAGGGAACCTGAACGTCTGAAGTGGCATCGGCTAGATGAATGCCCACTGATGTCGGGTGCTTCAGGTGCGTAGAGGGGATTCTTAACTCTCCAGCAACAGGGACCATGATACGTTGAGGACAACCAGGAGCTGGATACGAGCTGACCTACAAAGGATGTCGAGTGCTGAAAGGGCCGGTGCCCAGCCGAAGCACCAACAAGTCTTGGCAGCGGCAACCCGCGCAGAAGGTCAAGGGCGGTTACTGTTCAGACCAGCAAGGTCCAGGAGACTCACCGGATACAGGGATGCCAGGCCTGGAGCAACCAGGAGAATCCAAGAAAAGCAGTGTTGACCCTCAAGAGGACCCGCAGGCAAGAGGCACAGGAGTCATGAGGGAACCTTGAGCAGTTTTGCAAAGCAACAGCCAACGGAGCACTCAGTGTAAGGAGGCCAAAGTTCTTTGGTGGAAATGGTGCCAGCGGTTGGGGCTACTTGGAGCCCATTGCATTTGTATTGGAAATGCCAACAAGCATATGCACTTTTAAAAGTACGCGGTGAATAGGGGTACAGGTACTGCAGCATCCATGAAGGATTTTGACCTCAAACTTGGTAGGAGGGCAGCTCGGGACTTGAGGGACTTGAAAACCCACAGCCTGTGTTGCTTGAGCCTTCAGAGTCCATAGGAGCTCAGGAGCAGCACACTGGTCAGTTGAGATGTGGTGCGTGCCGTTGCAGGGGAGTGAATCCGTCACTCCAAGGACGATGTCTTCAGTTGTCCTTGATGCTCCACAGGTCCTGCATGGAGCCTGTATGGTGCATGGGCACAGATGATGCTTTGGATGGAGAGGGAGATGAAGTCAGGCCCAAACGAAGTCCAGCAAAGTCCAGAATGTCCAGAGTGTCCAGACAGTCGAAGTTCAGTGGTTTCATGATCAGAAACTTGTCCACATTGAATCTAGGGTCCTACAGCAAGGTAAGCCCTTACGTACCCAAGGAGAAGGTTGGACAGATTCAGGGGACCCTCCCAGGGGAGGGTTTGGACAATGGGGAGGTCACTCCCATGTTCTTTGTCCAGTTTCACACCAGAGCAGGAGCCAACGGTTCCCAGGACTAGTTTGAACTGGACTATGCACAGGGACACCAAATATGCCCCTCATGCAGACTATTTGTCGCTGGCAAGCACACCCACATAGGGCTAATACACTAAATTCTGTATGGGAGGTAGCCACACCTCCCTGTGAAAGGATGCCTATTGTTCAGCCTTCCCCTGCTTTAACTTGGCTCAGCAGAAGGAGGGCATAAATGTGTCTCTGGTCGGCAGCAACCCTTTTGGGCTGCCTGGGACTATAAGGCTGGGGCTGGGAACACCAGGGACCTTACAAAGCTTGGTTCTGAGGCGTGGAATTATACTTCCCACACCGGTTACCAGTGTGGGGGTATTATTCCACAATGTTTGAATTCAAACACAATAGGGTTACTTTCAGCCATTTTAGAGTTGGTTATTACGCGGTCAACCTAATTCCACTCTATATGTCGTAAATGGCTGCAGCACTAACAACTCGGGAGAATGGACTTTGTAGGCTGCAGGGATGTCCTGCTCATGCATTGGCACCCTCCCACCTAGAACCAAGCACCCTGCCTTCAGCATTGTTAAGGGAAACAATGGCTCCTGTGGATAGATAAGAAACTTTTCCTGATAGATATAATGCACAATGGCAATGTGGGTGATTTAGAGGGATGTTAAAGAAGGAGGCTGTGCATACACAGTGAGAGTTCACAAAGTTTATGTAAATATGTATCAACAATTTATACAGATTATCACCAATATTATGTACAAACATATAATCCCAAAGGTGATAGTGTGTCCCAAGTGAATAATACCAAAGAAGAACCTAAATTACTAAAGTGAGACATAATACTGTGTAAAAAAGGTTTCACATTTTAAGCAAATGCTGTGCAGAGTCTGTCTCTTTTTTCACTGACAGTGAAAAAAAGAGACACACTGTGCACAGCAGTTGCTTACACTTTTCAACTGTTGTATTTTTATTGCTTATGAATGACTTGGCCGTCTCTTTCAAACTGAATACAAATGTGAAACCTTTTTTACACAGTATTATGTCTCACTTTAGTAATTTAGGTTCTTCTTTTGTATTATTCACTTGGGACACACTATCACCTTTGTTTTTTTTTTTTAATATTTTTTATTGAAGTTGTATTTAGTATTATACAGTATATGTCACAAGGTAAAAATTTCACAAACGCTTATAATTCCATTCATTTTGAATTCACCCCAATATATAGCAATTTACTCAAAATAACAACCCCAAATTTGCTCGAACTTTTTTATACTACCGACTCTTTTAGCATATAATTGTTCACTTCTCCTAACCTTTTTCATTTTTTTGAGCCATTCCAAAAACGTTGGAACTTTTGTTGAACGCCAGTTCTGTAACAATAATGACCTAGCAACAACCATTATGATATAAATCAATTTTTTCAAATAATTTGTAAATGCACATTCGGGATCACATCCAAATAAAAGCATTTTTGCATTACATGGGATTAATAACATATAGAAAGTTTTTAGAAAAACAAAAATTTCTTCCCTAAAGGGCTTAATTTTGGGACAATAGGCAATAATATGAGACCAATTGGCCTGCACACAGTTGCACTGTCTGAAACAACTGGCCGACGCATTATTGTACATTTTAGCAATAATTACTGGTGTGCAGTTTAATAGCCATTTGCTAAAATAAAGCATTCGACGCCAATTTGCGCCACGCAGAACACAGAAATTAAATTTGTTAATAGTTTTCCATATTTCAGTTGATAGTACTTGATTTTCCTGTTTTTCCCATTTACGGATAGCTTTAGAGGTCAACTCCTCCTCCCTAATCTGTGCGAGGCACTGTTTCCATGCCCCAGGTTTCTTCATCTCATTATTAACAAAAAGATCCAATGCTAATGGAGAGGAATTTTTAGTAATAATACTGGGGTCTAATTGCATCAATGTAGGATATATCAAGTTAGTGTAAGACCTGATTAACAAAAAATTGCCGGAAATCAAACATATCATATCGTTGAGAGAGAGCCAGGTCCCATTTCTTAGGAAATCAGATAATGTTTTAAACCCTGCCTGCCCCCAGTTTTCTATAACAATTGGATCGATCTTAATCCTTAAAAATGAAAAGGCGCCAATTAAGGGAGTTGTTAGGTGGATAGGAGGAAGCGAATATCTCTTCTGCATTGCATCGCGCCGTTTAAAAAACCAATTTAAAGTCTTGTAGCGAACAAATTTGCGTGATTTCGGTACAAGCAAAGGGGGTGGGATTTGAATTTCTAAACATAATAAATAAAAAAAAATGTATGAAAAACCCAGTGCCTGTGTTTGTATTCTTGAATCTCTCTAGGTACTGCGCAAAGTATGCGTAATAGTAATCTTTCAAATTTGGTAAAGAAAGACCTCCATATTCACTTTCTGCAGTTAAAGTTTGTAAGTCTATTCTAGGCGTTTTTTTGCCCAAATAAATTTAGAAAACATAGATTCTATTTTCAAAAAAAAAACCTGGTAAATAAACTGGAATTGATGAAAATAAGAAATTAAAAAGTGGAAGGATCGACATTTTAATCAAAGCAGTGCGGCCTAGAACGGATAACGGTAAAGGGTCCCAGCGGGCAAACATTGATTGAACTTTTTTTAATTAATGGAACGAAATTTAATGTATATAAGTCTAAGATATTGGGAGAGAACACGATCCCCAAATTTTTCGGTTTTGAATTGATGCAACCTTGTAGATCTCTATGGAGGATTGGGTCTGCCCCCCCACAAACTAATATTTCCTTTTTTTTTTATTAATGCGGTAACCTCCCAGAGTTTCGAACTCTTCGAAAATTTTAAGTCTGTGATGCAAGATCGGGTTTGATTAGTAACATGATATCATCCGCGTAGAGTTTGATCTTGGCCATGGCAGTGACTGGCGGAGTGTTCTGAAGACAATTCCTGATGGCAACAGCTAGTAGTTCAATAAAAAAAGCAAAAAGAATAGGTGACAAGGGGCAACCTTGCCTAGTGCCGCGTTGTACTGATAATGAGCCTACAGATGATTTATTTATAATTATGTTTGCTCTAGCTCCCGTGTACAGATTCTGTATTAAATTAATAATATGTTGTGGAATCGCAAACTTTCTTAAAATAAAGAAAAGAGTGTCCCAAACCACCAAATCAAAAGCTTTCTCTGCATCCAGTAAAAGAACTAAGGCCTGTATCCCCCTTGAGTCAAAGTAATCTAATGCTTCAACTAAAAGATGTGTGTTTGTAAATAATTGTCTACCTATGATGAACCCGTTTTGATCGGGATGGATCAACTCCGCCGTGAAATTATTGAAGCGAAGTGAAAGCAATTTGGTGGTTATTTTGTAATCTGAGTTTAGTAAGGTAATTGGCCTATATGAGTTCGGATCTTTGGGTTCCTTCCCCTTTTTCAAAAAACTAATGACTGTACATTCATGGAAGGATTCAGGGATTTACTCTCCTTTAAGCATTGAGTTTAATAATAATAGAAAAAAATCACTAAATGAGCTAAAACATTTTTTAAAGAATTCTGAAGGAAGGCCACCAGGGCCGCAAGCTTTACCTAATGGCAGATCTTTTACCACTGCTTCCAATTCTGCTTTAACAAATGGTTTTAGCATATGCTTCTGATCTTCCAGAGATAGACTTGGAATTTCATGACGCCCCAAGAAATCAGATAATTTTTGGTGATCGATAGTGTTATTTATAGTATAAATTCTATTGTAGTGTTGAAGCATAATAGAATTTATTTCGGCTTGAACGAATGTATCGATGTGAGTGACAGGATCTTTTAAAGAATTAATCATATTTGAAGCCGCCTGCTCTTTTACTTGCCAAGCTAGAAATTTTCCTGTAAAGTTGCTCTCTTCGTATACTTTTTGTGATTGTTTTCGGAAGGCCTTCTCACTTTGTTCATAATAGTGGGTACTAAGTTCATGTTTGGCCTCTCTCAGTTGATTTAATACATCGCCATTTGTTTTACAATTTTGACGTAATGTAAGATCCTGAATTTTTTGTAATAGAGAGTTCCTAGTGTTTTTCACAGCAGACCAACTGTTGTATTTTTATTGCTTATAAATGACTTGGTCGTCTCTTTCAAACTGAATACAAATGTGAAACCTTTTTTTACACAGTATTATGTCTCACTTTAGTAATTTAGGTTCTTCTTTGGTATTATTCACTTGGGACACACTATCCCTTTTGTGTTTATATGTTTGTACATAATATTGCTGATAATCTGTATAAATTGTTGATACATATTTACATAAACTTTGTGAACTCTCACTGTGTATGCGCAGCCTCCTTCTTTGACATCCCTCTAAATCACCCACATTGCCATTGTGCATTATATGTATCAAGAAATGTTTTTTATCTATCCACAGGAGCCATTGTTTCCTGTAATAAATCTCACCCAGGCTCCAAGTGAGTAGAGGTCTCTTGTTCCTTTTCCCATTCAGCATTGTTAAGGCCTGCTATAGAGGTGACTTATAGGTCTTAAGTGTAGGGACCCTTAGATAGAGTAAACCTATATCTCAATTAAGTGGTGCATGCACCAACGTACACAGGCTGCAATGGCAGGCTTGTAGTACCATTTTGCATGGGTGGCATAATACATGCCTTAGCCCATGGGATTTTTTTTTTCATGTAAACAAGGGAACCCAATAGATACCTTGGACCATGGGTAATCAACTATTAAAGAGAACAAGGGTCCTAAGGAAAATTCGATTGAATAAAGCACTACTTACCTGCCGCCACCGCCGAGAGTCACCACAGCAGCCAGGAGAACAAGCCGCCACCGCCAAGAGTCAGGAAGCATTCCAACATCGCGCCGCCGCTCCGGGGATTTCAACACCCAGCAGGTCTTGCGGCGGCGCGGGTCCTGACGACACAGACGCGGGGAGGGAGCGCCAGAAGGGGTGTTAAATTGGCAGTCACCCCGGCATAGCGGGGGAAGCACTACTTACCTGCCGCCACCGCCGAGAGTCACCACAGCAGCCAGGAGAACGAGCCGCCACTGCCGAGAGTCATGAAGCATTCCAACATCGCGCCGCCGCTCCGGGGACTTCAACACCCGGCAGGTCTCGCGGCGGCCCGTCCCTGACGACACAGACGCGGGGAGGGAGCGCCAGAAGGCGCGTTAAATTGGCAGTCACCCCGGCAGAGCGGGGGAAGCACTACTTACCTGCCGCCACCGGCGAGAGTCACCACAGCAGCCAGGAGAACGATCCGCCACCGCCGAGAGTCAGGAAGCATTCCAACATCGCGCCGCCGCTCCGGGGACTTCAACACCCGGCAGGTCTCGCGGCGGCGCGTCCCTGACGACACAGACGCGGGGAGGGAGCGCCAGAAGGCGTGTTAAATTGGCAGTCACCCCCGCGTCGCGGGACGCGAGCGGGATGCCCGGGGCTAAGCCCGGGCAAAGGGCGGGCCCTCTGCGGCCCTCAGATGCACGAAAAGGCCAGGCAAGGCCATTTCCCTGATATCTCCATCTTCGAGCAGCTAAGGTACTGTACTACACGTGGAAAATATCGTGGATTATTGCTGTACATCTTTACTGAACTTTCTTCGGCCAGTATTACCAGCCGTTTTTACCCTCCATTCTTTCGCCGGTTACCAGACGGGGGTCAGTAGGAAGACGGTTCTGATCCGTTACTGAATCGCCCAGGAACCCGGATTAGTAGGAGGGGTTACTGTTAAAGATGAGGATTTGATCTACCTTATATGAACTTAAGTAGAACTTTGCTGAAAAGTAACCCTGTTATGCAGGCGACCTAACTGAGGTGAACACGATCTTAGTGCTGGTCGCTTTGAAGAGGTTATCTCATACTGAGTTGGATCCTAGCTGCCGTTTGTATTTGGTCTTTGAACTGATTGGAGCAGGAATCTCCGTATCGTTGTATGATAGTGTTTCCCCCCCGTTTTGTTAGAATTAGTATTGTTAGTATTGTGTATTGCTCCCATAGTCAATTATTTGAGTGTCGTTTTTGACTTCTGATAGCATCTTTATTCTGTGGTAAACATGCCTAGAAAATTGGCACCTGTAGCCACAGAGTCACTTAACACCTTAGATTCTTTCTTAGTACAAGTGGTCAAAAAAATAAATAATGAAAGAAGGCAATCCCTAGGTCTGAGCCAATCACCAATTTTGCCCCCCAACGAGCCCTTCCCCTAATGCACCAATGTCTGATACAACATCACAAGACCCCACAACATATATACCCGACCTTAATTCTCAAGACATCGGCAATGATGATGAAAACTCAGATCTGCTAGTTGACTTGTCAACAAATGCAGTGTCTGACCCTGATCAACAGCAAAATATTGTAGTGGAAGTTCCCTCATCCCCGTTGCCCGTAAACCGGCCTGTGAGAACCTGTAGAAAATCTCAGTCTAAACGTGGGGAGAAACAGTCAGGAAGAAAAAAGCACACTACACCGCCTAGGCGCAAAGGGAAAAAAGTGGAGTGTGATGATGACGATGAGTTAAGACATATCATTGACGACGACCTATTCAATAGGATCTCAGATATGATAGACATGAAAATCAGGACCATCATTAAGCCATTGATTGGGAAGATAGACAAATTAACTGCCGAGGTGAAAAAGATGGGTGGGTCGCAAAGTAAGTTGGCTGACGAATTGGGGAATCTAGTTACTCATGTCATTAAACCAGTAGCTATAGCTGAGGAGGAGACTGGTGCGGACATAGGCCCTCCGGAAGGCCAACTACAGTCTATCCCGCCAGGGCAGCTACCACCACCTGCGCCTAGCCAGGAAGCAGTAAGAGAGTCCCCCACTTTACCACCTGTTGTGCCAGCGCCACTGCATCTAGGGGATGATTCATCACAATTCATCAAGGAAGCTTCACCAGTAGTTCTGGTACTGGCCAACGTCCCTACTTTATCACATGGCCAAATAGAATCTACTCAAGGACTAAAAGACAAAGCTTTACATTGGCTCACTAATAATATGCAAATGGCATATCAGGGGACTGACCAGCTAGCAGGAGAAATTGTAATGACAAGGAGGGTATCATGGATTGGGAACAAGCCAAAGAAGTTTAAGGGGGACTGAGTAGTATTAAACTTTGCTAACACAGAGGTACTCCCAAATGTCCTGGCCAACATCTTCCCACGTCAACGAAGAAGTGGTTCCATAATCCCCCTTACTCTGAAATTCTTTTATAGTGAGAATCAGACCGCGACCTCCTCTAACATCCCTAGACCTAGAAGGAATACAAGAGTCACTAACTGGGGAGGGGATACTCGACCCAGATATAACAACGACCGTTTCCATCCTATGATTCGTCTTGGGACAGGGCAATGTAACTATCGAACTGGGCTAACTGCCAGAACACCTAGGTTAAATTGGCCCATTATAAACAGGTGGGGACCAAGCACCCCGGGATATGATTACAGAGGTCAGAGAAATGGGTTTATAGCCCAGACGGGAAATGAACAGCTCTCGATGCGCCCAAATACCCCACAACCCATGTGGAACACGACAGCAAGCAGATGGGGTCAGGCGGCCACCCCTTTTGACTGGGGATTTGGAACGGGAAATAGGTTTGGAGTCTTATCCAATTTAAATGACTGCGATTGACATATGGAGGATACTAATTTGGTAAAAGATGCCTTAGATCAGCAACTAGATCAGAGCACTCAACTTATTAATGGCTCAGATCCCAGTGAGTTCATCTCCCAGATAGGGCAAGAAGACCAAGTCACATCAAAACATGAACATCTCCCCACTTTAAATTTAAACTTGCTTGAGCACTGTGCGAATCAGAGCCTTGCCAGTGATAACCTGCAGAGCCTTTCGAAAGTGGGATCCAATGAAGGGACCCAACTGCCACGAGCAGCTGAAGGGGCATTGGCGCGGTACTCAGAGCCTAAGACACCCACAGATTCTTGCAAGATGATAAGCTGGAACATAGCAGGGCTAAATGCAGAACAACAGGTTAAGGCATGGTCAAGCTTTGTTTTAGGCCACCATATTATTGCCCTCCAGGAAACCTGGGACACATCCGCCAATCTTTGGTGGGATGGGTTTACCAGTTTTACTAAAGCAGCTGTCCCCAGTCGTATGGGGAGAGCTAAGGGAGGCCTTGTAATTCTGTTTTCCTTAGATCTGAAGGGAAGTTGTAGGCAGATTAGCACTGATTCCCATAACATCTTAATGGTAGAAAGAGTGACTAATAATACTAGCAGGACTATATATATAAACTTTTATAATTCTGGGAACAGCGACCATAGAGGATGTAACATTGCTAACCTAGATAGTATTTTAAAATTAGCCAGCCAGAATACCAAGTATGATTTAGAGTATATTTTATTAGGCGATTTTAACATTCACCCATGTAACCTAGTCTGTAGGAGAAGTAGTGATGATGGGAACGAAGGGTCAGAGGGACCCCACTTCGAACATACTACAGAGGGAGAGGAGTTAGAAGATTTTCTTCCCAACTTCGATTTGCACGAACCAGATGGTGGCCCTAGATTGCCAACTTTTACTGGTGTCCTCCAAGGTACAATAATAGATTATATCTTTGTAACCCAAGGTATTTTAAACCGGGTTATTGCCTATCGTACGGTACAAACACATTTTAGCGATCATAACCCGGTAGTACTTGAAGTGGCTTGGGGAGTCCACATGGGGTTACCCCCAATGTTAGCAAGGCCCGCTCACCCTCTGAGGACTTCTGATCAAGGCAGGCGTGTGAAATGGGCAAAGGTGGTCCCGGGAGAATTCTATGCAGAAAATTTCCTAAAGATTAAGGACCTGGTTGAGATTTGTAAAAATCCTTGTGCCCAGGGCAAAGAAATTGTAGAGGCATTTGAGGCAATATGTGGGCAGGTGTCACAGGATCTCTTAGTTAAGCCAAAAAAAGGAACCCCAGGAAATAAGCGCTGGTTTGACTCAGCATGTTCTAAAGCCCATAGATTACTGCTGGCAGCCCTTAAAAATACCCCCAGGGAAAAAGATGAGATCACCAGACTAAGGAAAACTTACAAGCTAGCCGTAAAAAAACGAAAGGAAACCATTAAACATGAAGCGTGGGATAACCTTCTTTCGGTAGCAGTCCTGAAGGATAGTAGGAAATTTTGGGAGATTATTAAACAGCCCTTTTTCTCAGATGATAATAATGAATCCATGGACTGTGTTATCCCTGACGAAAAATGGTTGTCTCATTTTAAAAATGTATACGGGGATACTGACGAAGTAATTAAAAGTGTTCCGTCGGTAACCTTAGCCGCCCGCCCCATCTTTTTTAACCATCAAGAAGTGGAAAAAGCTATTTTGGCTACCACAAAGCATAAGGCACCCGGTCCTGATGGAGTCCCCGCTGACTTTTTCATGTATTCACCAAAATTGTGGGCAGAGGTTTTGGCAAACGTGTTCAATGCAGTCAATGGCAACCCAGCACCTGCCTCATGGGACACCTCTACCATCGTCCCTATTTTTAAAAAAGGCCAGCGGAATGATCCCGGCTGTTATAGGCCTATATCCCTCCTCGATTCATCTGTAAAAATCTTAGGTAGAGTCCTTTTATCTAGGTTAAGGGAAAATGTCGAGAGCTGTGGTGGGTTGTCTGAGATCCAATATGGTTTTAGGGAAAGAAAAGGGACCATTGAACAGTGCGCCAACTTACACTTGCTCATCTCCAAATATACCGTGGCCAAGGAGGGGTCCGCGTTCCTAGCTTTCATGGATCTCTCCTCGGCTTTTGATCTGGTCAATAGGACAAAGTTGTGGGCCATTTTGTTGGAGATGGGTATTGACGAGGCATTGGTTACCTTTATGGCCACTCTGCACCAAGAGCTCTTTGCAGCCGTACGTGTAACGAATGAGGGTAGGTGTACCCCCCTCTTTAAATCATTAAAGGGGGTACGGCAAGGCTGCATATTAACCCCCTTACTCTTCACCATCTATATCAACGGCTTGGGCGCGCACCTAGGGGAGCAGGAAGCCGACGTCCCGCATGCAGGAGCCGTTAAAATCCCGGCGCTCCTATATGCGGTTGACGCCGTACTGATCGCTCGCACGGGTGTCGGCCTCCAGCGCCTCTTGAATGCCTTTGGTTCGTTTATGGAGCAATTGGATCTTACGGTAAACGTAACCAAGTCACATACAATGGTGGTGGGCCGTGAGTGTAGTAAGAAGAGAAGCAAAGCATTCACATGTAGGGGGGACATGGTTTCAAGGGTATCTACATTTCCCATATCTAGGCGTACTGTTTGATCAGAAAGGGACCTGGGGCCCGCAGGTAAGAGCCAAGAGGTTGGCTGTCATTAGATCATCATCAGCACTTTTGGGTTTTGCTGGCAGGCTAGGGGCTAGGCCTATGGAAGCTCTGTTAAAAATCTATAAGAGTAAACCTGTGGCCATTGCACTATATGGTTCCGCATTGTGGGGTTATGTAAACTTGGAACCAATCCAGAGAGCAGAGAATAGATTCATTAGAACCCTGCTTTCTGTACCACAGTCGACCCCAACCTACTCCATTCACAAAGAAGTGGGCCTAAACTTTTTGTCTGACATGCTGAGCATGGCCCCTCTGATATTTTGGTTAAAAACGTGGATGAATGAAGAACTCCCATTAAACCATAAGATCATGTCTGATGTTCTGTCCCTGGACAAATCTAATAAGATCCCTTGGCTGCCCTATCTGGCTAGGGCATTCTCAGACCTGGGACGTCCGGAGCTTTTTTCCTCCCCCGAGAACATCAAGGTACATGATATTGATTTTGTAAAAAAGTCCTTCATGGGAAGGAGGGAAGCGTGCCGTGAAGAATGTGAACTGGCAAAACCGTCAGTGAGGGAACATTGTCTGCTTGTTAACTCATTTTCACTAGCACCTTATCTTGGTTTTGTGACAATTCCCTTCCATAGGTTCCTCTTAACTAAGTTCAGATTTAATTTGTTACATTTTTATTTAGGTTCTTTTAAAAGTTGGCAGAAGCCGGAATTAGCCTTGCCTTGTCGCTGCGACCAGTTCTCTGTACAAGATACAATGCATTTTGTCATGTTTTGCGGGCTGTATCTAGAGCCAAGAAAAAAAATACTTGTTGCCTATTCTTAAAGAGGCAGGCTTCACTCAAGTGAGACCGGCCCTGCTCTTTTTACAATTACTACCCAATCCCTACATCACTTTTTGTATAGCTAACTTTCTGGTAGCCGCTTCAAGGGTGAAAGCTGCCTGCCTAGATTAGCCTTAAAGCAAATGTTTTACTATTTATACTCATTTTTGAATGTAATACTTTTAATTGTCTGTAAATACTTTTTAAATTGTCTGTCTGTATTTACCGTTTTTAAGAAAAAACCTCGTATGAAATGTTTTTATCTTTTTCTCCTCTTTGTATGGCTTTTAAATAAGCCGAATAAAGACATTCTGACTGACTGACTGATTGAATAAACAATAAAATTATAGACCACAATCAGTACTATAATCAAGTTTCCTACACCCAGCCGGGTGAGGAAATATTTAATTTAAGATCAAAGAGAATTCAGTTGACCTGGGGAGGTCACATACAAACATTTAGATAGGGCACAGTCCTGTACCTGTCCCAAAGTCAGAAAACATATAGTGAGAAAAGTAAACAAGTCAAGAAAGGAGTTTTTACAGGCAAAAATCTTTAGAGCCAACTGTCGCTTGCAAATTATTACACAGTTTCAGCAAGTTTCGACATACAGTGTCTACAGAACAATATACAAATGAATTTCCTGCAAAACTGTTTAAGCGTCAACGTTTCGACCCCTGGCTCCTAATGAACCGGGATCATCATCAGGACTATATTAATCATTGCCTGTTTTCATTACGAACGCCTGCCAATTCCCTTGATGGTCTGGGTCAGGCGCTGTTATGGGTGAGCAAGGTGCCCGGGTTTTAGGGTGCCTTGATGTGGACGAAGTAGGACTTAGATCAGCCGTGAACTCACGGGTGAGTCCTCCTCGGTAGTCTGGCTCAAGATTGGGAGTGCGTTGCTCCTAGGGTTGTGGAGCCGCTTTGTTTGGGCTGGCAGACGCTACATAGGGGAAATACACTATGGTAATGTCAATCTAGGGTGAAGATACACACGTACATGCCCCACCTTACAGGATCAGCAAATTACACATACACACACACACCATCCCCCAATAACCTATCCACCTCCACTTACCTGATTAGTGAGGAGGCATGATGTGGTGATGGCTGGTCACAGCAGGTCACCAACGTGCTCTAATCTGTGGCAGCCAGGCAGACTGTTGGGTGCTTGGCTGGCCGTGCTTGCTTTCCATCATGCTGCCACTGCCAGGCTCACGCAGCACAGCAATTAGAGTGCTAGCAGTTTTTATACAGTGGCAGTGTAGAGAAGCACATGTACGCCAAGTTTGACAGTGACTGCAGTTTGTGGTGGGCCCAGGTCAAAAGCACGTAAAGGCAGAATTATAGACAGCTTCAACTGGTTTCTAAGCCTGGGTGGAGTTCACGGAGTTCCGCTACGTGGAACTCCGCCAAGTGCCAAAAAACTCTGCTGCGCTACGCGGAACAGTGGAGTGAGTGGGATAAATACAGTTCACAGTGATTTTCAGGGCCAAATGCTTGTCTACACTGTGCAATTATCGAGAACGGCACCATCCACACCGCACAAGCGGGCCCTGCTTCCTTTCTGCTGCTCGAGTATATTTTTTAACTCGAGCAGCAACTTTCTCAACGTGAACAGACAGTTTCTCAATGCGAGCGGTCACGAGCATGCGCGACCACGCGCAATAAAAAGTCTGCCCGACTGCGTTGAGGAATTATAAAATTGGTGAAAGGCAGGTATGCACTGCTGACATCAATACTGTGATGCGTAGGACTTACAGGAGGTACCAGGAGTGCTTCTTGGCCCCCAAAGCCCCTCAGGAGTAAAGTAGACTTCATCCCCAACCAGTAATGTTCACATTTGCAGAGTGGTGGAGAAAATGGGGCATGGGCTCCAAAGACCTCTTGGCAATCCCACTGTGTCCTTGGGGGCCAACTACCCCTCCTATTACCTCAAGTAAGTCCCACACACCAGAATTGCTAGGTTCTCATAGCAGGCCATACCCCCTTTGCCCACCACTCTGAAAATGCACTCCCTGGCGCGCTCTTTGATGGCAATTGACGTCCCCTTCGCTGCTGGGGGTCCTTAGAGGCCAACTAGCCTACCTGTTACCTCCAGTAAGCCCCACACAGTGGGATTGCTGAGAGGTGGACACAGGCCATGCCCCCTAGCTCCACTACTCTGCAAACACAACTCCTGGTGCTCTCTTGGTTGGGAGATGAAGTCCCCTTGCCTCCTGAGGGTCCCTGGGGGTCAACTAGCTCTCCTGTTACCGCTAGTAAGCCCTACTATGCTGGGTTGCTGGGATTGGTCAGAGGCCAGGCCCCCTTTTTACACGACACCGCAAACACAGAGGGGCCCGCGTGGTCCCCCCTCCCCATGCCGAATTCAGCTCCCATCATCCAGGGCCTGGCCATTCTATTTTATATTACAAATAAAGGCAGTGGTCCCCCTCCCGGGTACCCCATCCCCGGAGCAAGGCCATAATGTTGGGGACCGCAGGGGGAGCCCCAATTCCCCTGTGGTCCCTTTCAGCTCCCCGTCTCCAGCTCCCTTTGCCCAAAAGCAATTCTGCTTTGCTTCATGGAAGTGAGAGCAGTTTTCCTGCCATAGCAAACTGCAAAATCCCAGGGGGGGCACCCTGGGACATTGCTGGAGCCAGCCCTGTGTTGGTCGCGGTCTGCAGGGCCATCTAGACCTCCTGGAGGAGGCTGTGTGGCCCCCTCCCAGAATTTACATAGCCCCAGGGAGGTGAGGGTCCCCGGTCCCGCAAAGGACCCCCGCATTTGCATAATCTATGCTCCGGGGATTTTGTGTTCACCAGGGCAGTGTGGGGAGACAGGAGCCCCCCACAACTATTATTTTAAAAAAGCACTGGGGAGGAGGCAGGGCGAGTGGCCTCCTGCATTTGAAGATGAAAGACCTGGGTAGGTGGCAGTCCCCGGGGCAACGTGGGATGTGGACGGGAGCCCCCACACCCTTTTTTTAATAAAAAGCCGCAGGCAGGTGGTAGTTCCCAGGGCTGGGGGGCCTGCTTGACCTCAGCATATCATTAAAACTGCCTCAGGGAGGTTGTTGTCCATGGGGCTGTGGGGGCCTGGCAGGCCCCCACATCCTATTTTGGCATTGCCCAATGTCCTAGCCCACCAAGGGGCTTAATGAAACAAAGCGCGGGAGATGCAATTCTTTAAAAAAAATATTCGTCAGGGCTCGCTGACCCTACGTGAATCCTGCCGAAACAAAAGGGTCCATGTGGGATCCCCTTAGCAGGCCTAGGGGGTCAGAGTGAACATACTCTGCCGCCTCTTCTTTTTTTTAACCTTTTTTCTTGTGACTCTGTTTAACCGAGTCACAAGATAGCTGCCAACACTTCCAAGTTTGAAATATAGAGTCAAGCTCGAGATCGGGAGCGTTCGTGGATCCACCGCGGTCACCAGATACTAATATTTCTAAATATATTAATTTCTCAGGAACTGTTTAATGGATTTACACCATTTAACAAAAGATCGCTTCCTGGACATAGAGCTACCTTTTTTTTTACCAAACTAGGTGTAATTCCCTTCAGCAGTTTGGGCTGTAGCCTTGCCTAAAGTTTCCTATAGAAATTAACATGGAGGAAATACATTTTGGGGCCCCCCTTTCTTTTCTCGTCCCCCGCTTGATGATTCACCCTAGAACTTTCAAGACAGAAGCTGAAAGGAGCGTCCAATTAGTTTTGAAATTTTCATTAAGATTCATCAAACGGCGCCAAAGATATTGGCAAAAGAAAAAACACTTCTTTAATAGAAACAAGGTCCTAACTATTACTACCTATTGGCGACCACCAGTAGGTAATATATATTATACCAGTTCTTACGGCTGCATCGCACAACAATAATTCACAAGTCTCCTCCGCTGTTCAACAGTTAATTCAGTCAATCCACGAATATCCCAACACGTTTCTGAGACATCAGTCTCCTTGCTCGCAGGTCAGGAAGCAGACACTCTGCTTGTTAATTATTCCTTTCACTAATTTACCATTCACATTGTTGTGATCTAAGCCATAACATAATGAAATTAATGCAAGCTGCCCATTGCATTTCATTTACAAAACAAATGCTGTACCATTTAGAGTGGCATCTCACAATAAATACGATAAATGCAAATTAAACATTTATCAATCTTGTGGTATGAAGTAACGGCAATTACTAATGCTGACATGTCTGGTGGTGTCTGCCTACTGCACTTGCTCATAATTTTATGAGACCTAATGCCCATCGCGTGAACAATTTAGATATTCATATAGGGCATTATTTTTACCCAAAAGCTTTTAATCCTTCATGTCCATTGTGTTTAAAATTGGACGTCATTTTCACCTCTCTTGTACATTGTATATGAAACCTAATGCGCTAGGCACAGGAGTCTCAGAAGCAATAAGGAGCTACAGGATGCCGCCCCAGTGGGCGTGCATCAACTGCCAATTTTTCAGTGCAACTTTTGTTATGCAGCTATAACTAAAGAATTACACTTTTGTCTTGGTTAGAGCAATCTAGTTGTGGGTTTAAGACACACTTAAAATCTCCCTTAATAATCCAATGGATATGCTCAAATCAACAGTGAGATTGGCCAAGAAGGCTTGCTGTGCTATGTTCAGCACATACATACTGCCTAATAAAAGGGGCCTGCCATCTACCTGTCCCTCCACCAGAACATATCGGCCTTCAAGGTCCAGTTCCATGGCCATGCATCACTGGAGTCCTAATATTGACCCCACCAATGTTTCTGGATATGCACATCTTCCCTTCCTCCATTGTGGGTTTCTTTGATAAAGGCTATCTGGGCTTCACACCTTCTAATATATTTCTGTACTGTGTGATACTTGCTTGCTGTCCTCATACCTCGGACATTCCACATTTAAGATACGCAGCCTGACCTTAGCACAATGTGTAGGCAATGGAGGCAGTTATAGAAATAGGGTGAACCCTAAGAAAGTCAATGGGACCTGGGTATAACGTAGTACAATCGGAAAGATGGTCCCAGTGGAACAATTCTAATTAGTACACTTGTCGAAAAATAAATAGAAACTTGATACTTTCTGTGCATAACTCAAGGTTCAACGTTATTTATTCACATTGAATGCAGGTTCATATATCAACAAAAAAAATACAAATATGTATCAGACAAGTGCCCCACCAAATAGGAGAAGAAGGGCAAAGAGTATTGTGCATCAAATGAGGATAGAAGGAGTCAAAAGAGAAAGATGGTGACATTAAATCCATCATAACCATTATTTACAGTAAAAAGAGGGCTTTCCTTAGCCTGACAGTTAAACAAATAATGAATACAAGGCCATTTATTTTTATTAGTAGGAGCTAGTAGTAGTACCAGTTAGACAGTCAAACAAATCATTGTTGGCTAGGATGGCACACAAAGAAATGTATATAGACGTTTTGACACCCAAATCAAGTAGGCTGTTTAGATCGTTACGTCGGGGTCTTCCTCAGAACTGAGTGTGGGGCACCATGTGCCACCTACAAATGGTTGGCATGAAAATGGTAGGCGGGCTCACTAGCTCCAAAGTCAGAGAATTAAAGGATGGCACTGGATAAAATTCTTGAAGCTTCCACCCTGCTGTAAAGCACTCCAAAATCCAGGGAAATCAATCATAAATATTGAAAACGATGACAGGGGCCAGATAAATTCAGGAGTTCTAATAATAGCTTACAAGGGGAAGCAACTTCCCAGTTTACTTGAAGCTCCCCGCATGTGTCTGTCTGCTGCCCTCTCTGTGTATCTGTCTCTGTCAAATGAAAAAAATGGAGGGGAGGCACCGACCAGTGGAGGGAGGGTGCCCTCATAATTATGGTGGTTGGTAGTATGTGAAGAAGGCAGTACGAATTGTGTGACCTTGCAAACAAGTAAACTAGAACCACTAACTCCCAACCTCAATTGTCCAAACAATCAACAAACTGACCCACAGTTGGGATTATCCTTGTGGCATATTGGAATGCAAACCAATATCTAAGGAGAGTGTGTAGGGGGCAATTGTAATACCGTGATCAGATACAGTACATCCAAAAATCAGCTCGCCATCAAGGTGGTACAGTGACCCATTCCAGCTTAGTGATAGTCAGTAATATAAGAATCTGCTCCACCCAGTCCCAAGCATTGGCTGTCTCAGTAAAGAAATAGCTGGCGTTGCTCACCATTATCTTCAATTTTGCTGGGAAGAGTAGCGAGTAGGCCAGTCCCGCCAGTTTCAAGCATTTCTTTACTCCCAGGAAGGAGGCCCTACGTCACTAGATGGCTAGAGTGTAATCTGGGAACAGGAATATATATATGTTGTCATAGAATAATGGCTCTGTGGCTCTACAGCTCTTTGAATGGTATTTTTATCCCTGTAGTTCATAAGTCTGGCCACCACCGACCTAGGAGCCACTTGTGGTGGCGGTCACCGTGCCGCCACTCGATCGGCGTGCTCCACAAGGTACTGAGCTTATAGTTTCAAAGGTGCCACTACTTGCGCCAACCATGTTTCAAAAAATAGCACAGGGTTGGACCCTTACCCCCCTTTGGGAATGTCCATCAAATGCAGATGAGAGATAGCCCTCTGATGATAGCGCTGGCACTATATCTGCACCTGTGCTATCTGTAGTACAGAAGGAGCCGCACAATTGTCTGTGACCCCTTCTGCAATATCAAAGTGCCCTGGCACAAACACACGTTACTCCACTGGGGTACTTTGTACAATATAGCCCCTGGAATAATTTGTTTCTGCTAAGTAAAATCAATGACATGGGTACACGTGGCAACTATGGGTGCATAAGTGGAAGAGTCTTTCACTGAATTTCAATTAAATTTTTATTGCATTCGATTTATCAGAGTCTTTTCAAGAAAATGTCTATAAATGATAAAGCAAAAATGTAGTGTATGGCATGCAAAATGTATAACATAAATGGAAAAAATATTGGCAGAATTCAGGATGAAAATTGCATAACACAGCTTAGTTTCTTTTACGTTTGAGAATGTATGGAGGAAGGTGAAATTAAACCAGAGTTTCGGATATGAAGTGAGCTGGTGAGGAATTGTTTTCCTGACTTGTCATGTTGGCCAGTTTTACCAGAAAACTTGGGCAATAATCCCTTCTTCTCTCTTCAATATGCACTCATCTTTCAGCTGTAGACCAGTATCCAATACAGGTATAGAACGTGATTTAGTTAGGGCCTTATTCATGGCAACTAGTTAGTTGGACAACCAGGTTATAGGGCGCAGAGCAAAGGAAGAAGAGTTCACAGAAAAGTTTGGAGCAACATTTTACTTGCTTGAGTGTATTGCCTGCATTTCTGAGGCTGGAGAGTGCATACCCATACAATGACAGGTGGGAGGATGGAGACTGGAATTATCTTGGAAATGTTATGAGGACCTTTTACCAAGGGATTTCTCATCCTGGATACTACTATTTGATGGTTAGTAGGGTAGAAGAAGTGTGCCTAGAGATTCTATTGCTAAAGGTGAGCACATTTCAAGGCTGGGCCTGCCATTTGCTATGTCCTTATTGCTATTTTAGGAAAGAGGCTGACGAATGGTAGCCAGGTGAAGAGACTTCAGACTTCACTATGCCAGTGTATTAGATACTGCTGCTTTGAGCCAGCATCATAACTACGTGTTGTGAGAGACATTAACTTCAACAAAGGCTATGTGGTATCTGCATTTTGCTTGTACTACAGTCAAAGAAGACATAAACAAAGGAACACCTTAGGTAGTAGATCCACGTCCTGTCTGGAAAATGAGTATAATGGTTATGTCCAAAAAACGTTTATGTAGTTTCCAGTTCCTCTTGACCATGAAAGAGAATATTTTGCAGAGTACTCACAGAGGTGCTATGATGCATGCCTGGTATCTGCATGTCACCCAGTCTCACAGAGGTGAGTCTGTATCACCAGAAGGCTTTAAAACTAGCTGGAGAAGCTGTGGGTCCGCCTAGCACTAGGAAGACTGTATGACTGCTCAGAGAGTGAAGGAGAGAGCTCAGGCCTGGCCGTACTGGAGGAGAGGCTGTCCAGGAGGAAAAGGCCAGCTATGTTCCCAGCTGTGGAGTGATCAAAAGAAGCCGAATGACACTGAAAACCAAGCCTGTGCTGTCTGTAGTTGTGTGATGTCAACCGTTTCCCTGCGCGACTCATGTGTGAAATTGCATCAAGAAACTAAAAGACAGCCAATGGTGTGCTATCCAGCAGACTTGCAGTGTGCCTGAGGCACTTGTCCAGGTGCTGCCCAATTTGTGGTACATCCTGTGAGAGCCATCATCACTGCTATAGTGGTACATGGAGTCTGCAACTGACAAAGCTGTATATTCACCCTACTGGCTTATCATGCTGTTCATTCAAGTCTGCCCCCTCCCAAACCTTTTGTAACTCTTTGAACTCTCTCTCCATTGATAAAAACATAAAAATAAAGTCCAGTATCCCGGCTTGCAAAAACCTGGACTCTAGTCCGCACATCATTCGAAATCTCAGCACCTTTAAGCAATTCCCTAAAATCTGTGCACATACCTTTGTGAATCTGCTCTCTAAAGTTAAATCTGGCTCCCCCACTGACTGCTGGCCTTCCAGCTTTTTGAAAGAAATTTTTACTGCCCTCCCCAGTCCTGCCCTTCATCTCTTAAATCAATCATTGTCTCAGGGTATTGTGCCTGCAACGTTTAAAAAGGCAATTGTTATCCCCCTCTTGAAGAAGCCCGGCGGGGATCCACAAGTCTTATCTAACTATCGACCAATCTCTCTGCTTCCTTACCTAGCGAAGGTTTTGGAAGCGTATGTCACAAGCTGTCTCCCCCGACTTTCTGGAAGAATCTGAATTTCTGGATTCTCATCAAGGGGGGTTCCGCCCAGCCCATTCCACCGAGGAGGTAATCCTCACAGTATTGGACACTCTCCGCGGCAGGGTAGATGGCGGCTCATCGCAGACCTCTCTGCGTCCTTTGTCACAGTCAACCATAATCTTTTGGTCGACCGGGCCAGAGATGCGGGAATCATGGGCCCTGCTTTGGGCTGGATCACCTCTTTTTTGGAAAATCATTCGCAGACAGTCTGCAGAGCACCGTTCACCGCCCCCAAGAATCAGTATCCCCTGCGGAGTCCCCCAGGGCGCCTCACTTTCTCCTTTGTTATTTAATTTATACCTTTTTCCCCTTGTCTGAGCCCTGAAAGAGCGTCAAGTCTGCACATTTAACTATGCTGACAACTTTCAACTCATTTTCCCTATTAGTAACTCTCTAGAGTCGGTCCACAATTTTCAATCCACCATGCTGTTCATCAGCCAGTGGAGGAACAGCAATCATCTTAAGCTTAATCCGGACAAGACGGAGCTGATTCTGACCGGTGGTATTGCCAAAAACCCTTGGGGCCCTCACTTTTGGCCCAGGGAACTGGGTCAGCCCCCTTCTCCCTCTAACTCGGCCAAGAGCCTTGGGGTAAACATCAGTCAGGATCTCACAATGAAGCCACAGATAGGGTCAGTGACCTCTACCTATTTTTACCATCTCAGGAAAATAAAAAAGATCTGTAGATTTCTCACCTACGTAGCCCGGACTCAGCTGATTATCACCATGGTCAAGTCCCATATTGACTATGCCAACTCACTCTATTTCGGCATTCCCCTCTATCTATCCAAACGCCTACAGTTGGTTTAAAATCAGGCGGCTCCCCTGCTTGCTGACCAACCTAGGCACCTTCATGTCACTCCTCTCTTGAAAAAACTTTACTGGCTTTCAGTAGTCCAACATTGTGCCTTCAAGGTTGGGTGCCTTATTTTTAAATCACTCAACGGGAGAAGCCCCAAGTTTGTGAACGACCTGATTAATAAGCATGTTCCCTCACACAATCTTCGGTCAGCACACAAGTTACTCTTGTCCACCGCCTCTTTTAGACTGAGGCGCACTGGAGGTGCTAGGTTTGCTATTTTGGCCCCCATGTTCTGGAATTCTCTTCCCTCTGCAATACACCTTTGTCCCAATCTTCTCCGTTTCAGAGGTCACCTTAAGACCTGGCTCTTTCGTTAAGCCTTTTAAAATGCATTAGAATTTGGGTATCTTTCAAAGTAGCGCCATGAAACCTCCCCGGTGTATGTGCGCTTTCAAATGTATTTTAACATAACAAAACATAACATTTGAGTGGCCTTAAGGATGTGGGAGTCTGCCACCTGATGTCCAAACTCAACTCAACTCAACTCTATTTTACTCCAGTGTACAACACTGTATTACAGTCTATACTAGTGCACACCACAGTAGTTTACTCTATGCCACTGTACACCACTCTACTCCACTCCGAAACGCTATGCCCCTCCACACTACCACAGAATACTCCACGGTATGCTACTCCACTGTACAATACTGTACTCCAGTGTATGTCAATGTTGAGCGCTGTAGTGCAAATATGAAAAGATACTGTAGTCTGTAATCAAATAAAAGGCAATTTCAACTGATAAATGGCTAAAGGGCAACCCTTGAAACATAGGGGATACAAGATATAACAGCAAAGCATGAGCCATAATATTTGGTATCCCCATAGTAAACGATGTTGGAAAGCAAAAGCAAGGGTGCTTTTTAGAAAAGAAACACTGTGCTTACCCATCCAACATAAGACCATGTCAAATTAAACCCTGGTAAGTTCCAACCCAAGTAACACATGCAATACCAAATATTATAGGCCATATAGGCTATTGTATTTGGTATCCCCTAAGGGTACCGGATGCAAAATCTTGTGGAATGATGTACAAAGTGTGAAACGACACTGTAGTCTGCTTTCAAAGAAAAGGCAATTTCAACTGGTCAATAGGTAAAGGATAACAAATGATACATAGGGGATACAAAATATTACAGCAATGTGTGAGCCATAATATTTGGTATCCCCATTGTAAATGATGTCTGAAAGCAAAAGGAAGGGTGCTATTCGGTTTAGAAATACTGTGCTCCTCCATCCAACATAAATTAATGTCAAATTGAATCCTGGTAGCTTCTAACCCGAGAATCTCTGGGGATGCCAAATATTATAGGCCCTATAGTCCATTATATTTGGTATCCCCATGGGTACCGGATGCAAAATCTTGTGCAAAAAAGTAGAAAATGTGAGAAGATACTGTAGTCTGCTATGAAATAAAAGGTGAATTCAATTAGTCAATGGATAAAGGGTAACCCACGAAACATAGGGGATATGAGATATTATGTCAATGCATGAGCCATAATATTTGGTATCCCCTTAGTAAATGATGTTGGAAAGCAAATAGAAGGGTGCTATTTGGTATAGAAATACTGTGCTCCTCTACCCAACATAAGGGGAGGTCAAATAGAATCCTGGTAACTTCTAACCCGGGAAACGCTGGGGATACCTACTTTTATAGGCTGTATAAGCTAGTATAGTTGGTATCCCCTAAGGGTACGGATGAAAAATTTTGTGGACTGATGTATAAAATGTGAAAAGATACTGTAGTCTGCTATTAAACAAAAGGCAATTTCAACTATTCAATGGCTCAAGGTAATCCATGAAACATAGGGGATACGAGATATTACAGCAATGCATGAGCCATAAGATTTGGTATCCCCATATTAAATGACGTTGGAAAGCAGAAGGAATGGTGCTCTTTTGTATAGGAATACTGTTCTCCCCAATCTAATATAAGGCGTAGTCAAATTGATTCCTGGTAACTTCTAACCCGTGAAACACTGGGGATACCAAATATTATAAGTCATATAGGCTGTTAAATTTGGTAACGCCCAAGGGTACTGATACAAAATTTTGTGGAATGACGTAAAAATGTGAAAAGATACTGTAGTCTGCCATCAAATAAAAGCCAAATTCAATTGGTCAATGGCCAAAGGGTAACCCATGAAACATTGGGGATACAAGATATTACAGCAATGCGTGAGACATAATATTTGGTATCTCCCTAGTAATTGATATTGGAAAGCAAAAGGAAGGGTGCTATTTCGTATAGAAATACTAGGCTCCTCCCTCCAACGTAAGGCGATGTCAAATTGAATCCTGGTGTCTTTGAACCCTAGAAACGTTGGGGATACCAAATATTATAGGCGGTAAATGCTATTATAATTGGTATCCCCTAAGGGTACGGGAGGCATAATCTTGTGGAATGATGTACAACATGTGAGAAGATACTGTAGTCTGCTATCAAGTAAAAGGTAATTGCAATTAGTCAACGGCTAAAGGGTAACCCATGAAACAAGGGATACGAGATATTACGGCAATGTGTGAGACATAATATTTGGTATCCCCACAGTGAATGATATTGGAAAGAAAAAGGAAGGGTGCTATTTGGTATAGAAATACAGTGCTCCACCATCCAAAATAAGGTGATGTCCAATTGAATCCTGGTAACTTCTAACCCGAGAAACACTTGGGATACCAAATATTATAGGCCGTATAGGATACTATATTTGGTATCCCCTAAGGGTATCAGATGCAAAATCTTGTGGAATGAAGTACAAAATGTGAAAAGGTACTGTAGCCTGCTATCAAATACAAGGCAAACTCAATTGGTCAATGACTAAAGGGTAACCCATGAAACATAGGAGATACAAGTTATTATGGCAATGAATTAGCCATAATATTTGGTATCCCTATAGTAAATTATGTTGGAAAGCAAAAGGAAGGGAGCTATTTACTATAGAAATACTGTGCTCCTACATTCAACATAAGGTGACGTCGAATTGAATCCCGGTAACTTCTAACCCAACAAAACACTGGGGATACCAAATATTATATGCCGAAAAAGCTATTATAGATAGTATCCAAGACCACTGACTCATTGTCAGTGAAATTGCTCTCCCACCCTCGCAGCTCCACCATTAAGTGAGGTGCCCCTGCCCTGCACTCTTGAGTGTTGGTGATCCAGCCCTCCTCCACCCGCAGGTTTCCCTGCGCCTCATCCCTTGTGGTCCAGTGGACCTGTGTCTCCTTTCTTTCTTTCTGCTTCTTCACTCGTTTTTCTCCCCTTTCTATCTTTCACCTTTCTGCACCTCTGCTCTTTTGCGCCTTATTTCTGCCCATTTTCCCTTTCTCTCCCTCTGCTCCCTCACTCGTTTTCACTCGTTTTTCTCCCCTTTCTATCTTTCACCTTTCTGCACCTCTGCTCTTTTGTGCCTTATTTCTGCCCATTTTCCCTTTCTCTCCCTCTGCTCCTTCACTCGTTTGTACTCGTTTTTCTACCCTTTCTATCTTTCACCTTTCTCCTCTTTTCTGCATCTCTGCTCTTTTGTGCCTTATTTCTGCTTATTTTCCCTTTTTTCTTTATGCCTTCTTTCCTCCCTTTACCTTTCCCCGCCGCTGCTGCCCCTGTGTCCCCTCCCCCCCAGCGCGACCGGCCCAATCCAGCTCCCCTCCTGCCTCCCAGCTGTCCAGCCCTCCCCGACCCCTACTTAATGGCGGCCACTGCGGGGACAGGCGAGCAAGACCACTGACTCATTGTCGGTGAAATTGCTCTCGCACCCTCGCAGCTCCACCATTAAGTGAGGTGCCCCTGCCCCTGCACTCTTGAGTGTTGGTGATCGAGGCCCTCCTCCACCCGCAGGTTTCCCTGCGCCTCACCCCTGGTGGTCCAGTGGACCTCTGTCTCCTTTCTTTCTTTCTGCTTCTTCACTCGTTTTTCTCCCCTTTCTATCTTTCACCTTTCTGCACCTCTGCTCTTTTGCGCCTTATTTCTGCCCATTTTCCCTTTCTCTCCCTCTGCTCCCTCACTCGTTTTCACTCGTTTTTCTCCCCTTTCTATCTTTCACCTTTCTGCACCTCTGCTCTTTTGTGCCTTATTTCTGCCCATTTTCCCTTTCTCTCCCTCTGCTCCTTCACTCGTTTTCACTCGTTTTTCTACCCTTTCTATCTTTCACCTTTCTGCTCTTTTCTGCATCTCTGCTCTTTTGTGCCTTATTTCTGCTTATTTTCCCTTTTTTCTTTATCCCTTCTTTCCTCCCTTTACCTTTCCCCGCCGCTGCTGCCCCCGCGGCCCCTCCCCCCCCCCCCAGCGCGACCGGCCCAATCCAGCTCCCCTCCCGCCTCCCAGCTGTCCAGCCCTCCCCGACCCCTACTTAATGGCGGCCACTGCGGGAACAGGCGAGCAAGACCACTGACTCATTGTCAGTGAAATTGCTCTCCCACCCTCGCAGCTCCACCATTAAGTGAGGTGCCCCTGCCCCTGCACTCTTGAGTGATGGCGATCGAGGCCCTCCTCCACCCGCAGGTTTCCCTGCGCCTCATCCCTGGTGGTCCAGTGGACCTTTGTCTCCTTTCTTTCTTTCTGCTTCTTCACTCGTTTTTCTCCCCTTTCTATCTTTCACCTTTCTGCACCTCTGCTCTTTTGCGCCTTATTTCTGCCCATTTTCCCTTTCTCTCCCTTTGCTCCCTCACTCGTTTTCACTCGTTTTTCTCCCCTTTCTATCTTTCACCTTTCTGCACCTCTGCTCTTTTGTGCCTTATTTCTGCCCATTTTCCCTTTCTCTCCCTCTGCTCCTTCATTCGTTTTCACTCGTTTTTCTACCCTTTCTATCTTTCACTTTTCTGCTCTTTTCTGCATCTCTGCTCTTTTGTGCCTTATTTCTGCTTATTTTCCCTTTTTTCTTTATCCCTTCTTTCCTCCCTTTACCTTTCCCCGCCGCTGCTGCCCCCGCGGCCCCTCCCCCCCCCCAGCTCGACCGGCCCAATCCAGCTCCCCTCCCGCCTCCCAGCTGTCCAGCCCTCCCCGACCCCTACTTAATGGCGGCCGCTGTGCGGCCGCGGGCTGCGGGCGCGCCGCTGGTGCACCGAAGGCGCATCAAAGGCAAGCACGTCTGCGTCCGTCTGCGACCCGTCCGCGACCAGCACCAGGAACCCTGGACCTCTGCCCCGCCAGCGCTACGACCCAGCAGCACTCCACGCACTCAACCCAGGCTGCAACAACAACTGCAAGCTAGCATCACCAGCCGACACATATGGACCCTTCAGCTGTCACCGCTGCCGGCACACCTGCAGCACCGCCAAGAACACGGATCCAGCACAACCCGTCCACAAGAACACAACCGAACCGAAGACCCTGCAATGCATCCTCCTTAACGTCCGATGCCGCCACAAACACGCCACAGAAATCTGGGACCTCCTCGACAGCACCACCCCAGAAGTAGCATTCTTCACCGAAACCTGGACCAACACCACCTCGGGACCGGACATCGCCATCGCCATCCCCCAAGGATACATGATCTCCAGGAAGGACCGCCCCACCCACCCAGGAGGAGGAATCGCCATCGCCCACAAATCCAGCCTCCGCCTGAGCACACTCCCTGACGAGTCCACAAAACTGATGGAACACCTTCACTTCAAGATACTGGCCAGCCCCACCGCTGCCCTCCGAGGAACCCTCATCTACCGACCCCCTGGACCCCGCGGACCCTTCGCCAACTCCATCACGGACATTATCTCCCCGCAGGCCATCGCATCCACCAACTACACCCTGCTGGGAGACCTCAACTTCCACCTCGACAATCAACTGGACCCCAACACCACATGCCTCCTGGACAACCTTCACAACATTGGACTCCGCCAGATCGTGACCGAGCCCACGCACTCAGCAGGACACACCCTCGACCCCCTCTTCACTACAGGAAACTCCATCACCTTCAGCCACACCACTGAACTCCCATGGACCGACCATCGTTGCGTCCACTTCACCTTCAGAACACCCACCATCCACAGACACCAGCACCTGCTTCCACAAAGAAACTGGACCAAAATCACCGATGACCAGCTCACCTCCTCACTCAACAACTCCACCCCAACCATCGCAGAAAACGACGACCCCAACACCGCAGCCCGAACCCTGCATAGATGGATCTCGGACAGCACCAACACCATAGCCCCCCTCAAGAAAAACAACAATACCTGTGCCAAGAAAGCCAGATGGTTTACCACCGAACTTCAAGAGTCCAGGCGCACATGCCGCAGCCTCGAAAAGACCTGGAGAAACACCAAATCCACAGAAGCCCACAACAACTTCAGAGCCGCCACCAACGCTCACCATCAACTCATCAGAGAAACGAGGAAAAAAGCGATTGAAGACAGAATCTCTACCCACGCACACAACAGCAAGGAACTCTTCAGCATCATCAAGGAGTTTGCCCAACCCACCAGCGAGTCTACCGACATCCCTCCCTCACAAGACCTCTGTGACAAACTCAGCATCTTTTTCCATCACAAAATCAAGAGCATCTACGACAACTTCGACGAAGACAACCAACACACTGAACCCTCACCAACCACCCCCGACACCCGGAAACCAGTGATTGATGACTGGACAGCCCTCACCACCGAAGACACACTGAAGACAATGAAGTCAATCCACTCAGGGGCCCCCACGGACCCCTGCCCCCACCACATCTTCAACAGAGCCACCAACACCATCGCACCCATGCTCTGCCACACCATCAACCGCTCCCTGACGACCACCTCGTTCCCCGACGACTGGAAACACGCCTGAAGAAACCCTCAGCGGACCCCACCGACCTCAAAAACTACAGACCCATCTCCCTGCTCCCGTTCCCAGCGAAAGTCATCGAGAAAGCCATCAACAGCTAACTCGCCACATTCATTGAAGAACACAACATCCTCGACTCCTCCCAATCCGGCTTCAGAAAAAACCACAGTACGGAAACCGCCCTCCTCGCCGCAACAGACGACATCCGCACCTTACTGGACAAAGGAGAAACAGTAGCCCTCATCCTCCTCGACCTATCAGCGGCATTCGACACAGTCTCCCACCGCACCCTAATACGCAGACTCTACGATGCAGGAATCCAGGACAAGGCCCCCGACTGGATCTGCTCCTTCCTCTCCGGCAGGACGCAGCAGGTCAGACTCCCCCCTTTCCTCTCGGACCCCACACCTACCACCTGCGGAGTCCCCCAGGGCTCCTCCCTCAGCCCGACGCTCTTCAACGTCTACATGGCTCCACTTGCCCCCATCGTCAGAACCTACGGACTCAACATTGTGTCATACGCAGACGACACCCAGCTCATCCTCTCCCTATCCAACGAGCCCAACACCGCCAGACGCAACTTTCGAGAAGGCATGGAAGCCGCCGCCAAATGGATGAAAAACAGCTGCCTACAACTAAACACCAACAAAACAGAAGTACTCATCATGGGCCCAAACCCCGACGCCTGGAGCGACACCTGGTGGCCCACCGCCCTCGGAAACCCACCAAACCCCACAGACCACGCACGCAACCTGGGAATCATCCTGGACTCCGAGCTCAAAATGGACCGCCAGATCAACTCTGTCTCATCTTCCTGCTTCCACACCCTCCTCCTCCTTCGTAAGACCTTCAAATGGATCCCCCTTGAACACCAAAAGACAGTCACTCACGCCCTGGTCACCAGCAGATTCGACTACGGCAACGCACACTACGCCGGAATAAACAAAAACCTCATCCGCAAGCTACAGAACATCCAGAACGCCGCCGCAAGACTGGTCCTCAACCTGCCAAAACACTGCCACATCTCCCAGCACCTGCGCACACTCCACTGGCTCCCCGTCGAGGCGAGAATCACCTTTAAGATGCTCACCCACGCACACAAGGCCCTCCACGGCACCGGACCAGCATACCTGAACAGCCGACTCAAATTCCACGCACCCCAAAGGACCCTACGATCAGCCCAGCTTTCCTACGCCATGGTCCCTCGCACCAGAAAGACCAGATCGGGAGGCCGTTCCTTCTCCTTCCTCGCGGCCAAAGCATGGAACGCCCTTCCGCTCCACCTCAGACAGACAACATCGCTCCCCATCTTCGCAAGAAACCTCAAAACCTGGCTCTTCGACAGACCCCCTCCTTGATGGAATGGAACCTGCACCCCCCCACCCCCCCCTAGCGCCTTGAGACCCTCACGGGTGAGTAGTCACGCTTTAACAAACTCCTGATTGATTGATTGATCCCCTAACGGTACGGATGCAAAATCTTGTGGAATAATGTACAAAATGGCAAAACATACTGTAGCCTGCTATCAAAAAAAAGGCAATTTCAACTATTCAATGGTTCAAGGTTAACCCATGAAACATCGGGGATACAAGATATTACGGCAATGCGTGCGCCCCAATATTTGGTATCCCCATTGTAAATGATGTTTGAAAGGTAACCCATGAAACATAGGGGATACAAGATAATACAGCAATGCTTGAGTCAAAATATTTGGTACACCCCTAGTAAATGATGTTGAAAAGCAAAAGGAAGTGTGCTATTTGGTATAGAATAACTGTGCTCCTTCATCCAACATACGGCGATGTCAAATTGAATCCTGGTAACCTCCTAACCCGAAAAAACACTAGTGATACCAAATATTATAGGCCGTATAAGCTATTATAATTGGTATCCCCTAAAGGTACCAGAGGCAAAATCTTGTGGAATAATGTACAACATGTGAGAAGATACTGTAGTCTGCTATCAAATAAAAAGCAAATTTAATTGGTCAATGGCTAAAGGGTCAACCATGAAACATAGGGTATACGAGATATTACGGCAATGCGTGAGACATA
This sequence comes from Lissotriton vulgaris, assembly GCF_964263255.1. Taxonomy (NCBI): domain Eukaryota; kingdom Metazoa; phylum Chordata; class Amphibia; order Caudata; family Salamandridae; genus Lissotriton; species Lissotriton vulgaris. Next base: position 1,902,955,585 of record NC_141693.1, read on the forward strand.
ATATTTGGTATCCCCACCGTAAATGATGGAAAGCAAAAGGAAGGTTGCTATTTGGTATAGAAATACTGTGCTCTTCCACCCAACATAAGGCATTGTCAAATTGAATCCTGGTAAATTCTAGCCTGAGAAACGCTCGGGATACCAAATATTATAGGCCACTTAGGCTATTATATTTGGTGTTCCCTAAGTGTACCGGATGCAAAATGTTAAAAGATACTCTAGTCACTTTTCAAATAAAAGGCAAACTCAATTGGTCAATGGCTAAAGGGTAATCCATGAAGCATAGGGATACAAGATATTACGGCAATGCGTGAGCCATAATATTTGGTATCCCCTTAGTAAATGATGTTGGAAAGCAAAAAGAAGGGAACTTTTTTCAACAGAAATACTGTGTTCCCGCATCCAACATAAGGCAAATTCAAATTGAATACTGTTGACTTCTAACTTGAGAAACACTGGGGATACCAAATATTATAGGCCGTATAGGCTATTATAGTTGATATCCCCCAAGGGTACAGATGCAACATCTTGTGGACTGATGTACAAAATGTGAAAAGATACTGTAGTCTGCTATCAAACAAAAGGCAATTGCAACTTTTCAATGGTTCAAGGGTAACCCATGAAACATAGGGGATACAAGATATTATAGTAATGCCTGAGCCATAATATTTGGTATCCCCATATTGTATGATGTTGGAAAGCAAAAGGAAGGGTGCTATTTGGAATAGAAATACTGTGCTCCTCTATCCAACATAAGGCGATGTCAAATTGAATCCTGGTAACTTCTAACCAGAGAAAAGCTGGGGATACCAAATATTATAGGCCTTAAAGGCTATTGTAATTGGTATCCATAAGGGTATCGGAGGCAAAATCTTGTGGAATTATGTACAAAATGGGAAAAGATACTGTAGTCCACTATCAAATAAAAGGCAAATTCAATTGGTCAATGTCTGAAGAGTAACCTATGAAACAGGGATACCAGATATTACGGCAATGCGTGGGCCACAATATTTGGTATCCCCAGAGTAAATGATGTTGGAAAGCAAATGAAGGGTGCTATTTTGAATTGAAATACCTTGCTCCGACATCCAACATAAGGCAATGTCAAATTGAATCCTGGTAACTTCTAACCCGAGAAATACTGGGAATACTGAATATTATAGGCCATATAGGCTATTATAATTGATATCCCCTAAGGGTACCTGAGGCAAAATCTTGTGGAATTATGTACAAAATGTGAAAAGATACTGTAGTCTGCTATCAAATTAAAGGCAAATTCAATTGGTCAATGGCTAAAGGCTAACCCATGAAACATAGGGGATACGAGATATTACAGCAATGCTTGAGTCATAATATTTGGTATACCCCAAGTAAATGATGTTGGAAAGCAAAAGGAAGTGTGCGATTTGGTATAGGATAACTGTGCTCCTTCATCCAACATACGGCAATGTCAAATTGAATCCTGGTAACTTCTAGCTCGGGATACCAAATATTATAGGCCACTTAGGCTATAATATTTGGTGTCCCCTAAGTGTACCGGATGCAACTGTAGTCTGCTTGCAAATAAAAGGCAAACTCAATTGGTCAATGACTAAAGGGTAATCCATGAAGCATAGGGATACAAGATATTACGGCAATGCGTGAGCCATAATATTTGGTATCCCCTTAGTAAATGATGTTGGAAAGCAAAAAGAAGGGAACTTTTTTCTACAGAATTACTGTGTTCCCGCATCCAATAGAAGGCAAATTCAAATTGAATACTGTTAACTTCTAACTTGAGAAACGCTGGGAATATCAAATATTATAGGCCATATAGCCTATTATAATTGATATCCTCTAAGGGTACCGGAGGCAAAATCTTGTGGCATGATGTACAAAATGTGAAAAGATACTGTAGTCTGCTATCATATAAAAGGCAAATTCAATTGGACAATGGCTAAAGGGTAACCCATGAAACAGGGGATACTAGATATTACAGCAATGCTTGGCCCATAATATTTGGTATCCCCACAGTAAATGATGTTGAAAAGCAAAAGGAAGGGTGATATTTGGCATAGAAATATTGGGCTCACCCATCCAACATAAGACCATGTCAAATTGAATCCTGGTAAGTTCTAACCCGAGAACAACAGGGGATACCAAATATTATAGCTGGTATATCCCATTATATATGGTATCCCCTAATGGTACTGGACGTAAAATGTTGTGGAATGATGTATAAAATGTGAAAAGCTACTTTTGACTGCTATCAAACAAATTTCAACCTCAACTGGTCAATATATCCAATATTATAGGCCATCTTGGCTATTATATTTGGTATACCCTAAGGGTACCGGATGCAAAATCTTGTGGAATGATGTACAAAATGTGAAAATATACTGAACTCTGCTATCAAATAAAAGGCAATTTCAACTGGTTAATGGCTAAAGGCTAACACATTAAACCTAGGGGATACAAGATATTACAGCAATGCGTGAGCCATAATATATGGTATCCCCATAGTAAATGATGTTGGAAAGCAAAAGGAAGGGTGCAATTTGGCATAGAAATACTGTGATCCCCCATTCAACATAAGGCAATGACAAATTTATTCCTGGTAACTTCTAACCAGAGAAACACTTAGGATACCAAATATTGTAGCCCGTAAAGGCCATTATATTTGGTATGCCCTCAGGGAGCGGATGTAAAATCTTGTGGAATGATGTAAAAAATGCTAGAGCGATTGCAGTCATTATCAGACAAAAGGCAACTTCAGTTGGTTAATGGCTAAAGGTTAACCCGTGGAAAATAGGGGATATAAGTAATTGCAGCAATGCGTGAGCCATAATATTTGGTATCCCCTTAGCAAATGATTTTGGAAAGCAAAAGGAAGGGTGCTATTTAGTATAGAAATACTGTACTCCTCAATCCAACATAAGGTCAAGTCAAATTGAAACCTGGTAACTTCTAACCAGAGAAACTCTGGGGTGCCAAATATTATAGGCCGTATAGGCTATTATATTTGGTATACCCTAATGGTGAAGGATGTAAAATCTTGTGGATTAATGTACAAAATGTGAAAAGATACTGTAGTCTGCTATCAAATAAAAGGCAATTTCAACTAGTCAATGGCTAAAGGGTAACCAATGAATCATAGGGGATACAAGAAATTACAGCAATGAGTGAGCCATAATATTTGGTATCCCCTTAGAAAATGATATTGGAAAGCAAAAGGGAGGGTGCTATTTGGCATACCAATACTGTGCCCCCCCATCCAACATAAGGCAATGTCAAATTGAATTCTGGTAACTTCTAACCTGAGAAACACTGGGGATACCAAATATTATAGACCGGATAGGCTATTATATTTGGTATCCCCTAAGGGTACTGGATGCAAAATCTTGTGGAATGAATTACGAAATATGAAAAGACACTGGAGTTTGCTTTTAAATAAAAGTACATTTCAACTGGTCAATGGCTAAAGGGTAACCCCTGAAACATAGGGGATACGAGATATTACAGCACCGCAGGAACCATAATATTAGGTATCCCCCATAGTAAGTGATGTTGGAAAGCAAGAGGAAGGGTTCTATTTGGTATAGAAATACTGTACTCCTCCATCCAACATGAGGCCATGTGAAAATGAATCCTTGTAACTCCTAACCCGAGAAACGCTCAGGATACCAAATATTATATGGCATATAGGTTAATATATTTGGTATCCCCTAAGGGTACCGGATGCAAAATGTTGTGGAATGATGTACAATATGTGAAAAGATACTGTAGTTTGCTTTCAAATAAAAGTACATTTCAACTGGTCAATATCTAAAGGGTAACCTGTGAAACATAGGGATTACAAGATATTACAGCAATGCAGGAACCATAATATTTGGTATCCCCATAGTAAGTGATGTTGGAAAGTAAAAGGAAGGCTGCTATTTGGTATAGAAACACTGTACTCCTCCAAGCAACATGAGGCCAAGTGAAATTGAATCCTTGTAACTTCTAACCCCAGAAACGCTTGGGATACGAAATATTATAGGCCATATAGGCTATTATATTTGGTATCCACTAAGGGTTCAGGATGCTAAATCTAATGGAATTATGTACGAAATGCAAAAAGATACAGTAGTCTGCTGTCAGATAAAAGGCAAATTCAACTGGCTAATGGCTAGAAATTAACCCATGAAACATAGGGGATTAGAGATATTAGGCCAATGTGTGAGCCATAATATTTGGTATCCCCATAGTAAATGATGTTGGAAAGCAAAAAGGAGGGTTCTATTTAGTACGGAAATACTGTGCTCTCCCATCAAACATAAGGCAATGTCAAATTGAATCCTGGTAACTTCTAACCCGGGAAACACTGGGGATACCAAATATTATCGGCCGTGTAGGCTATTATATTTGGTAGCCCCTAAAGGTACCAGATGCAAAATCTTGTGGAATGTTGTACAACATGTAAAAAGATACTGTAGTCTGCTATCAAACAAAAGGCAATTTCAACGGGTCAATAGCTAAAGGGTAACCCATGAAACATAGGTGATACGAGATATTACAGCAATGCATGAGCCATCATATTTGGTATCCCTATAGTAAATGATGTCGGAAAGTAAAAGGAAGGCTGCAATTTGGCATAGAGATACTGTACTCCCATATCCAATAGAAGGCAATGTCAATTTGAATACTGGTAACTTCTAATCCAAGAAACACTTAAGATTCCAAATATTGTAGCCGGTAAAGGCCATTATAATTGGTATCCCCTTAGGGAACCGGATGTAAAATCTTGTGGAAGATGTAAAAAATGTGAGAAAGGTTTTTAGTCTGTTATGAAACAAAAGGCAACTTCAATTGGTCAATGACTAAAGAGTAACACTTGGAACAAGGGTGATACAAGATATTACAGCAATGTGTGATCCATAATATTTGGTATCCCCATTGTAAACAATGTTGGACAGCAAAAAGAAGGGTGCTATTTGGCATAGAAATACTGTGCTCACCCATCCAACATAAGACCACACCAAATTGAATCCTGGTGAGTTTTAACTCAAGAAACACAGGGGATACCAAATATTATAGCTGATATAGGCCATTATAAATGGTATCCCCTCGGGGAACCAGATGTAAAATTTTGTGGAATGATGTAAAAAATGTGAGAAGAGTTTTCTATTCTGTTGGTCAATGGCTAAAGGGTAACCCGTGGAACAAAGGTGATACAAGATATTACAGCAATGCGTGATCCATAATATTTGGTATCTCCATTGTAAACAATGTTGGAAAGCAAAAGGACAGGTGGTATTTGGCATACAAATACTGTAATCACCCAGCCAGCATAAGACCATGTCAAATTGAATCCTGGTAAGTTCTAAACCAAGAATCACAGGGGATACCAAATATTATAGGCCATAATGTCCATTTTCTTTAGTATCCCCTAAAGGAACCAGATGTGAAATCTTTTGGAATGATGTACAAAATGTGAAAAGATTCTGTAGTCTGCTATAAAACTAAAAGGTAACTTTAACTGGTCAATCGCCAAAGGATAACCCATGAAATGTAGGATATGGAAGATATGAAAGATATTGCAACAATGAGTGAGATATAATATTTGGTATCCCATAGTAAACAAGGTTGGAAAGCAAACGGAGGGGTTCTATTTGGCATAAAAATACTTTACTCCATCATCCACATAAGACCATTTCAAATCGAATCCTGGTATGTTCTAAGCCGAGAAGCAAAGGGGATACCAAATATTTAAGGCCACATAGATACTGTAGGCTCCTATCAAATAAAATACCATTTCAACTGGTCAATGGCTAAAGTGTGATTCATTAAACGAGATATAGTAGATCAATGCATGAACCATAATATTTGGTACTCCCATAGAAAGAGATATTAGAAAACTCAAAGTAGTTGGCAAATAAATACTGTGCTCACAAGCCAGCCAGCATAAGACCATTTCCAATGGAATCTTGTTGTGATTTTACCCTAAAAACATAGGGAATACTAAAGATTATAGTCTGTATGGGCCTATTCGGATCCCCAAAGTGAAATCAATGTGAAAGCGTGTGAAATGCATTAAAAACTTCATAAGTACTAATAGATGCTGTAATCTGCTGTCAAATAAAAAACAATTTCAACTTGTCAATTGTTAAAAGGTAAACCTTGAAAGGTAGGAGATGCCACACATTATAGCAAAGCATGAGCCGTAATAATTGGTATACATATAGAAAGTGACTCTGGAATACACTGCTGCGATATGGCTGACAAACACTGTGTTCACCATGCCATCGTAAGCACATCAAATTGTATCTTTGTAAGCTTTAATTCTAATAACATATGGACTAGCAAATATTACAGCCCGTATTGGCCATTATATTTGGTAGTCCCAAAAGGGCCTGGATATGAAAGCTTGTGGAATGCATTTAATGATGCTTAAAGATAATTTCATCTGCTGTCATATAAAAGGCAATTTTAACTTGTCAATGATCAAAAGATAACGCTTGACAAGTAAGGGATAGCAGATATTACATCACTGCATGTTCCATAATATGTAATATCCCATTGAAAGAGACAGTGGAAAACATAAACAAGGGTATGATGTGTCAGAAAATTTCTGTGTTTTCCACATCACTATAAGACCATATCAAATAGTATCCTGTTATGTTTTAACCCAAGAAACATGAGACACAATCTAATATAGCCCGTATGGGCCATTATATTAGGTATGGCTTAATGGACCCAGAAGTGAAAGCTTGTGGAATGGTATCAAAAGTGCTAAAAGATATTGTGATCTCCTGTCAAATAAAAAGCCATTTCAGCTAGTAAATAGCTTAAAGTTAAGCCTTGCATTATAGGGGGGACAAGATATAGCAATAAATGAGCCATGATATTTGGTGTCCCAGTAGAAGAAGATATTTTAAAACAAAGAAGGATGTGAATTGGCTGGAAAATACTGAAGTCACCAGGCCAACATAAAGCTGTTTCAATCTTATCAAGGTAAGAGTTAACTCTGTAAACATAGGTGATACAAAATATTATAGCAACTTACAGGTACATGGTATCCTTCACAAGAACTGCATGTGAGGGTGCACTAAAAAATGTCAAATGTAGATAGACCTACTGTGATCCCCAGCCAAATAAAATGAAATTTGAAATGGCCAATGCCTAAAAGGTAACCCCTGAGAGGAAATTACTAGGAAAGGTGTGATTTGACAGGGAAGTACTGCGCTCACTTAGTCAACAGGTGAAGAGCATGTCAAATTCTATTCTGGTGAGTGTTAACACTTGGTATGTAGGGGCTACTAAATATAGCCGGTATGGGCCATTATTTTTGGGACACTGTTCACTTAGCCTATATGGACTCATCGTCTTAACTACTAATTTGGACTTTTTGCAAAATATAAAATACACAATGCTATAGTGCAAGGCAAGCATGTGCTCTAACCAGTAGCAAACCAGACTTGCTGACATTAACTAACTTGGCACCATAAGCAAACCAAATAGATGATGCATCCAACCCAGACTTGGGATTTCTACTAATTTCATGTTTTTTTTTTATTTTAAAATGTTTCCCTCAAATATGTATGCAATTCTCTTGACTCTTTAAGAAGTAATGATGCACAGGTGTACTTACTGTAGCTATTCTGTGTTTGACTGGGGCTTATGCTGCAGGTGCCTGGGAAGTACTGATTCTTCTCAAGATATTGACTATTGCACTGTTGATGCCCACACAGAATATTTAGTGTCCTTCTCATTTAGCCACATCAGCACTTTGCTTCCAATTATTTTTCAGTTGTACTGTCAATTATAACAGATAACCTTTTCCAGTCCCAGAATGCAACATAGTGTAAATTAAAAAGTGTAGACTGCTATCTCACATGGTATACAGCTCCTTGATAATCCGGTTACACTAGAAAAAATATTTCATTTGCTTATGTTTGTTATTTTGGAACAGCTAAGAGCTGGTAGGTGAAAACAAGTTTGTGTAAATGCTAAGTCCACATTTGTAACAATCATGCCTCCATTTCCTTAAATAAGTATTGAAAAATTAGACACTTTTAAATGATTTATTCACATACTTGCTCTTGTAGGTTTATGTCAAAAGAAAACATACAGAATTGTATGCATTTGCTTTGTAGGTTTCACCAAGCAGCGCATGTGCTGCGAATTTGAGATATTTTGTTTTCTAAAAGTGTTCTTAGAGCCTGCTCATTGCTTACCATTTGTTGGCTTCATTGTCAATCTCATTTGTTTACTTTTTATTGGTAAGATGCTGTAAGCTTCCTTTCTTTTTACCTATGTGTCCCTCCACTAGAGCATGCACACATTACTTGTATCCTTTCTCTGATAATGTTATTTAAACATAACTTTTTCTTTGTGTTTAAGTACTATAGCAGAGTGCATCTTGTTCAGCTGGCTCCTTTGTGTACTTCTCCCCCTGAGGGTTCCTCCCTCATACATGATGCTCCTGTCCCTCCTTCCACTGTTGTCCATGTTGTTGCTTGCCCCATCCATCCAACTTCCTTTTGTTGTTGTCCGTAATTTTACTTACAACACCCATTGTCCCACCTCTCACTTTTGCTCATGTTGTAGCGTCCTCCACGCACCCTCCTTCCGTCCTTCCATTGTTGCCAGTGGTGTTTCTCACTTGCCCCCACCCTCCCTCCTTCAATTGTTGTCGTGTTATTGCTTGTTTCTACCTGCCCACCCAATTTCCATTACTGCACTTGTTGCTTGACCCTTGCTCTCCCTCCTTCCGTTGTTACCCGGGTTTTTGCTTGCAACATCCACACTCTATCCTCAGTCCATTGTTGCCTATGTTATTGCTTGCTTCCACCCACCCTCCCCTTTTCCATGGTTGCACCACTTATTGTTGCTTCCCCCCTCCAATTCTCCTTTCTTCGGTTGTTGCCTGTGTAGTTGCTTTCAACACCTACCCTCCTTCCGTTGTTGCTTGCCTCCACCAATACTTTCTTCTTCTTCTGTTGTTGCTTGCAACCCCACCCACCCTTGCTCCTTCCCTTTTTCTTGTTTTGTTGCTTTCCCCACTCACCCTCCTTGGATGTTGCTCGTATTGTTCCCTACCTGACCCACCCTCCCTCCTGTTGTTGAACATGTTGTTGCCAGTGTTTGCTTGCACCCACCGTCCCAACATGCATTGTACATGTGCTTGCTCTGAGGCCCTCCCTTCCACCATCTAGTGTCCGCGTTGTCCCCCTGACTCACCCACCCACGTTGCCACCACAACAGCTTATTTGCTGCTTATGTGTGACATTTCAATGGCTTAAGCTTACTTATGAGTGACATTCAACAACCAAATATGTGACACTCGGAGTGACACTTTCTCGTGAGTAAAACCAAGCACTGAAGTGCATAGAATGCAAAATGACTTACCTTTGACCAATAAAAAGTTCTAAAACAACCTTGAAACAGTTGCCAAGTTCCTCAAATTGAAGGTTACTATGACAACCACCCTCCATTATAAAAACATGAGAAACTCGTGGACTAGCACCTACTTACCAGGGCTACTTTGACCCTTGCAGCAACATGGACAAATTATGGCATTACTGTCTCCGAAAAGAGTGGAATTGCCTGGCCATGATGTAATGTGGCTACATAAACACATCTTTTATCACAACTTAGACATTTTATTTGAAATCTCCTTTTCTCATTGTTTCACAAAACCGCAATATGACATGCAAATATGATCACCACAAACAGCACAGTGACAGACATATCACTTTGTCTTTCTCTTAATGGTTGCTCTGCCTGCAACTTGCCAACTCTGTCTGCTGGCTCTCAGCGGACTGACACCCATGCCATAGCTGCTCCAGTGTTGACTCACACTGGCTGCCTTTTGACGCTCAACTAGTGCAGAGATGCTGCTCCCTAGTTTGCTGGCATGTTCTGCTGAACTCGACCACTGCTATTGGAAACTGAGCTACTGAATATTAATATTACAAATTAGGATTGCTGAAAACTTCACCCTTACTAGGGAGCTCGGCTGGGTCCTCTAGTATGTTTTGTAAAAATTGGTTAATTGAATTTTGGAATACAATTCTAGATATAACTGAATCAGTGTATGAGTTTTCCTTTCTCTTTGACATCCACTTAAAACCCTGGCCAAATGCGATTCTCGCCTACTCTGCCTTAATTAATATTAAGTATATATGCCACTGGAACCACTGTTTCTTAAAATACTTAATCACCCTGGTTCCTTAGTGAGTAGGGTTCCCTTGTTTTCCTTTTTCGTTTTTCTCATGCCAGCAGGTAGGCCCAGTGTGCCCTGTCCACTGGCAGTGATGCCTTCCAGGGGGCAGTCAGGATGATTTTGAAAAAAACAAACACAGCACTGCCAAATGAGGCCAGGGGTCTGAAACATTGCATGGTCCTGAGAGGTGCCAGCAGATCCACTCACTCTATGCCTGCGGGGGAGCACACGGCATCCAGCAACACAAAAACATAGTTTTGCCCGTCAGTTGCAAGGTCACTGGCCAATCATCATCCAATCACTGACTTCTTTGTGGACTTGAGTTAACTGTCACTGACGGTGCCATGCAGGGTGCGCCAGTTTTTAAAATACAACAGGGCAAGTCGCCCCCCCTGGATGGATCATCACTCTCTGTCTCAGTCTGGGCAAGGGGCAGTGCACGGCTGGGTGGTATCAGGGTGATTATTACTTTCCAGAGGGGGTACAATTTTCAGAGTCTGTTTGACTGCCTTTGCAATGGCATGTCACGTGCCTGAGTACCTGAGGCCTGGCTTTGTTGTGCACTGCAGCCAGAGCCTGAGGCAGGCACTGCATCATGTGATGACAATTTGTGTTCATTATTGGAAGTGAAGAAATTGAATCTTGAATGGCAGCACGGTATGCACAGCATTGCCAGCAGGCAGCCCACTACTTGTGATTTTGCAATGTCCTGCACCTATTTGTAGTAATTGTGCCTCACAGTGCCACTTTGTTAGGAGGCACTGTAAATGCACAACTAAGCATTTTAGTGCAGTGATGAGGACTACCACACAAACTGTATTAGTCTACCCACTGATGTATAATACTTGGCAGAACTGTGCCACCAGCCTGGAAATAAACTAAACGTTATTTTTTTTACCAACCCCTCTATTTTGTCCATGTTGCCTCCCACACCCCTTCCTTCCTTCCATCTATACCTCCTTGTGTCCCTGCCCTTCCTCCTACCCCGCCAGCAATAAAAAAGAGTTAAGTCTGTATCATATTTGCTTTTTAGGTCGAGCCTAGAGTCAGTGTGCATGAGTTGCTCTGCGAGCATGATGTATCCACAATATGGGCTTTAACCAAGCCCATCGATTGGCATTAGTTCTTTTTTGTGCCTTTCAGAAACACATTTCTGCTCAAGCAAGCGTTATTCCAAATCAGGTTTCCTTTTTTTTCACAGATGGCTATTGTGAGTTTGATACTGGTCTATTGTTGCCCCAGACTGTGAGAAGTGGGCCTGATATGCAGTGCTCACTATTCTAGTGATCACTATGTATCAGTCCAAACGACCCTTATTGATGATTGGTTGTAAGTCAACCTTATAGACCAGCTATCCTAGTAGCATGGACAAGAGCAGTCTTTAGGCTAAACTCTAGAGGGCGTGTTAAGCCAGCTGTTATACCATCACATATACCCCTTGAACACCAAGTGAAAGGACACCACACAAGTTGTTATGAAAATAAAAGGATATTTATTTATAACACAACAGCCCTGGACTCTTTATGAGGACAGGGCGCTAAGCACAATACAAAACTCTTAAAGAAATACTGAAAGTCGCACAATTTACACAAATGCCCGAGGGGCACGGAAAACCATATACTATGGAAGTGGAATGCGAAATTACTAGCAGGTAAGTACTACTCTCAGAGACTTTGGAATCGCTAGGCCTACAATGCTAAACCCTTAGATTAGAAGCAGGAGGTCTAGGAACGCCGTGTGCAGAGTGGGAACTCTCACGCGTAATGCGGGACAAAGTCTATGGATACTAGTAAATGCAAAAGTTAGTGTTCTCGGGCGAACCCGACTAGGTAGGTCAAAAACAAAAGTGGATCTAGACACTTAGAGAGTTGTTCTACGCTGGAGCACCGTGGTACTCGGTTTACCTAGCCCAGGGGTTGCGGCTGCATAGGGTTCAAGTGTCGTCGGGAATCCTCGTTGACGAACCAGGAGCCTGAAGTGGAAGTTGCTGGCAGGCGACCAGTGAAGATGTTCCGGGCTGATCCAAGGACTGGATCAGCTGAAGAAGAGTACCTGTAAGCAGAGGGAACCAAGTTCTGAATCACTAGCCAGTGATTAGGTGGGCACCAGGATGGCACCGGACGAGGTCACTCAGCCAGGCGAAGAGGTGACACTGGATTCTGCTGCTGCACGGACCAGGGTCGCTGATGTCGACCAGGCTGGAGGTCTGCGAGCTGTCCCACGTTGGATGTCTGCTGCTGGCGATGCTGGATCCGGTGAAGGAGGCAGCAAGCCTTGGCTACGGCAAGCCCATGTGGCGACACAAATGGCGTCTTGGGTGGACCAGGAGGGTCCGAGGAAGGTCCCCTTCAGGAGGAGACTAGGGCCAGTCTAGAGGAGCTAGACCAGCGGTGAAACAAACGTAGGACGTCGTCAAGAGGGTCACTAGCCAACGGGCAAGTGACCGGACAACGTGGCAAGCGACACAGAAGCAAATGGGCCCCACGCACATCTGGTGGATGCTGGGGGGCTGGTCTTCGGTGCTCGTGCTGCTTGGGGTTGGGGCTTCTCTTACCCCAATGCACCCACTCGAGGGTCCCTCGGCGGTCGTGCTGGGTCAGTGTCGTGCTGGCTCTGATGGTCGCCGGGTCCACTGGTCTCGTCGCACCCACGGTTCTCAGCTGTGCTGTAGAGGCAGGTAGAGGTCAGAGAGGGCAGGGAGTCCGGGTCTCGTCGTGCTGGTCGGTCTGGTTCCTTGAGGAAGGACGTCTTAGCAAGCCGCAAGATACTTAGTTGGTGCCTGCTGCTGCAGGGTGACTACTCCTTAGTCACAAGGGAGAAATCTTAAGAAGAAGTCTTGAGTTCCTTTCGTAGAAAGTAGTTTCAGGATTCAAAGATGATCTAATATGGAAGGGTCCCCGCTCCCACCCTTATTATAAAGAAAGGGGCTGGTACGGGACTAGGTCCTGCCCATGGGTGGGACCAGGAAGGGGGGTGGTTACACCCCTCTCCCATGCCGGACTTTCCCCAGCTCAGGGGCTGGTGTGCCCCTGGAACTGGTTCAAGCCGGCAGATGCATAGTGAGCACCGGGGTGCCACTTGCAGTCACCTTCCTATTCATCCCTGCCAACCTAGGTTACACAAAATCCTGTCTGGGATGGTGCTAGCACCGCCCCTGACAGGAAACCCTTTGTCCAAGCTCCCCTCGCTGGAAGGACTCCCAGCTGCAGGGGGTCAGACTTGTGTCTGTGGTGGCAGCATCCATTTTGTGATGCTGAGGCTCGAGTTAACTTTAACCGGGGTTCACAGTTACATACATGTCGTGTCCCTCTAGAAGGGTGGAATGCTAACCCCGTCGCCAGAATTGGCGAGGGGTTAGTATTCCAATTCGTATGACACCTTACTCGACATGTTTTGATAAAGCGATACCAGAGTTGGCAAATAACCGCGAGGATTATAAGGCACTTAAGAGTATATGGTACGCATTATCATAGAACAGCTATTAGGACTTGGTTCCGCAAGCTGCAGACGGGCTCAGCTCATGCCAGAGCACCATCTCACATACTTCCAAGCACTCTGCCTTCAGGATTGTTAAGGCCTGCCATAGGAGTGACTGATAGGAATACATGTGTCTATTTTAGGGTTAGATATAGGTATACTATATCTAAAGCAAAGGGTGATTACACCACTTTGCCCCAGCTGTCGTGCAGCCAGTTGTGTCAGATTTAGATGGCCAGCAAGGGGTGGCATAATACATGCTGCAGCTCCTGGTAGGCCCTGGGTACACCTATGCCCTGAGTTACAGGGTCTGATAAGGTGGCCCAGTACCAATTGGTAAATGCACCTAAGGTACACGTGTCAATTTAGTGAGAGAACAGCTAGGCTGTGGGTCTGATTAGCAGGCCCACAGCCAGGGAAGTCGTAAACCAGTGAAGCAAAAAGCTAAAATCTGGGGTGATCATAGGATTGCAGACCCTACTCTCCTACACAGACAATCTAGGGCCAGGGCAGTGAGGCAGGAAATTCCAGGCACCTCTGGGCTAGGGGTGGAAACCTACACAGTAATATCAGCAGAGAACATATAACCTACTGAACTCACATGCTGACTAGGGTTCATTGTGTAGGGAGACTAGAATCATGCTTAAATAAGACCATTTCTCAGGAAGTACAGTAATAATAAAATCACTAGTTTTCCGAGCCCTTGGGAAGAAAGTGCGATTTTGTTTTATTTTTGCAAGTTGGTCTCAGTCACTAGTGGTGAATGGCCACCCCAAACACACCAGCCTTAAACACATGGCGCAATCACATTGGCGATGTGGTGGGTCAGGCATGGGTCAGCATCATTATTAAAGAGATGGGACTGCCCCCAGCAAGATCCCCCCATTTCAGGTCTGATAAGGTAAACAAGGCAATAACAGCTTGAGAATGCAGAGAGGAAATGGTACAACAGTAACCCTACTCTGCGCGGCCAGATGCAATGAGGCAGGTGTCTGCCCTCTTTTATCTGACATACATGTTTTGCTTGTTTATTTACCTCACTCAATAGCTATCCAATGCTGAGGTGTTGAATACGTTTACAGTTTCGTGAGCAACCCAATCTCTGCCTGCTGATCAGCCTTTTTTCTCAGACAAGAATCAGGCCTCCCTTGAATCAAATAACTCAGACAGAGATTGGATTACTCACTTTGAGACGGTATACTCGAGTAATTTAGTTGATGAGTTGGAAGATAGTCTTTCCTTTTCTCAGGAGATACAGGGTGTCGTTTTTGAGGCCTCGGAAGTTGAAATTGCTATTGACCAGACCCTAAAAAATAAGGCCCCCGGGCCGGATGGAGTCCCAGCAGACTTTTTCAAAACGGACACAAAGTTGTGGTCGAGGGTGTTGTGTGGTGTTTTTAATGCTATAACAAGAAACAGTATACTAGCTTCATGGAAGGAGTCCGTAATCATCCCTGTCTTTAAGAAGGGAAGTAGGGTAGACCCAGCATGTTATCGCCCGATTTCTTTAATTGATTCTTCAGTAAAGATCTTGGGCAGGGTCATCCTACTTAGATTTCAGGCCTGGCTTGATGATAGAGGGGTCCTATCTAATCTGCAGTACGGTTTTAGAACTAAACGTGGCACTATGGACCAGTGCCTTAATCTGCAGATGTTAATAGATAAATACACTAGGGCGAAAGATGGGTCGTTATATTTAGGGTTCATGGACCTATCTTCGGCCTTTGACCTTGTGAACCGCACCAAACTGTAGCACATCCTTGCCGATCTGGGTCTCGATCGTGCGCTTGTTAATCTTTTAGCCGATCTTCACTCAGACCTTCAGGCCTCTGTTAGGGTCGATTCAGGGGGACGACGCACTAGTCGATTCAAGTCAAAAAGAGGAGTGAGACAGGGGTGCATCTTGGCACCCCTGCTATTTACAGTTTATATTAACGCCCTCGAATCCGAGTTGAAGATCGCAACGCTGGACACACCGCGTATAGGGGAGACAATTGTTCCTGTCCTCCTGTACGCGGACGACGCGGTGCTTTTGTCCCGCACAGGCCTGGGTCTTCAACGGCTTTTGGATGCTTTTGGTCGTTTCATGACATCTTTAGACCTTAAGATAAATGCCAAAAAGTCTCAAGTAATGATGGTGGGTAAAGGTTCACGCAGCAAGAAAACTAAAACTTTCTATTGTAGCAAGGTAGAAATGCTCAGAGTATCAACATTCCCGTATCTAGGAGTCACGTTTGAACATAAAGAGAGCTGGGGTCCTCAAATAAGAAACAGACACAGTGCCCTAGTGAGAACATCCTCTGCTATCATGAGTTTCAGCAGAAGGCTGGGGGCTAGGCCAATCCCAGCCCTTATGACTATCTATAATGCCAAGTGTGTGTCTGTTGCAACTTATGGCTGCTCTTTATGGGGATATGGGTCGATAGACTGCCTCCAGGCTTCTGAAAATAAATTTTTTAGAGCAGTTTTGTCTGTACCTCAGTCAACACCTTCTCATTCTGTTCACACTGAATTGGGGGCTGTTTCTATAACAGACAAAATTCGAGTGGCCCCCCTAATCATGTGGCTTAAAATCTGGCTTAACAGCGAATTATCTCTAAATCAGGCCATTCTGAGGGACTGTCTTCTACTTGATAATGTCCAAAAAATTAAGTGGTTAACTTATGTTAGAAATGGGTTTAGTGCTCTGAGACGACCTAATCTCTTTTCCTCACCGGAGTCTATATCCCGGGCTGACATTGCTAAAACTAAAAGCGATATGCTATTAAGGCTATCGCTAATAAGAGAGGAAAAGGAATTAACAAAACCTTTGGTCAGAGCACACCTTTTGGTTGCAAACCCACTGGGTCCTGAATTCTACCTCACTCTGGTTAACCGGCCCTTTCATAGGTTTTTATTAACTCGTTTTCGCCTGAACACTATTCATCTGATATTGGGCCAGTACACATCCTGGTGTAAACCTGATGAATTTCTTCCCTGTTCTTGTGATAGCTTTTCTATCCAAGATACTATGCATTTTATAATGTTTTGTGGGCATTTTATAGTGGAAAGGAGGAAGTATCTTGTGCCAATCTTAAAAAAGGCAGGGTTTCTGCAAGTTAGACCTGCACTTCTTTACTTCCAGCTGCTAAATGACCCTAGCATTATCTTTCATGTAGCCAATTATCTGGTATCTGCGGTGCGCACCAAGAAAGGACTTATGGTGAAAGAGAGATTGGACACATTATCATGATGTACTGCACCTTGCACTTTACTGGTCAAATATCATTTCAATTATATACCAGGTTTACAGGGATGGCGGCACGATGTTTTTTAACCTTTTTATGACAAAGTTAACAGTGATGATCTTAAAATATCTGGAATTTTGTTTTTTAATTAAATTATGAAATGTGGTTTTTAATTCTAAAAATTGTATGTTTTTTTTAACAATGTATAATGTATGTCTTTTATTATGAATGTATGTTTCTTTGTACCGTGCCTTTTTTTGATATTGATTTATCGAATAAAAGATCTTTGACTGACTGGCCTGCTGAGCAGTGAATTAATTCAAAATCCAAGGAACCACATACAAATCTATGGGTGCATGGTTTGGGCCCCCGGAATCAGAACTCCTCTGACAAATGTGCCAGGCTGTGTTTAGATGAACATGGTTTGTGTCCCACCCCCCACAGATGTGCAGAGCCCTAGCACCATTTGCAACTCAATCAGCACCCCACATTGTACAAGCCTCCTAAAATTCATCAACAAAAATGTCACTGGGGATTTACTCTGCATTTTTCCATTGAGATATTTGGACAAGTCTTTACATATTATTATAAAGTTTTGTAAATGTGTGCGCAATGAAAGGCCACCATTCTTTGTAATTATAAATCATCATTTTAAAATTTAGTACCACAATCAACACAAATACACTCCACACCATGCAACACAATTACCCTCAGCACCACACACTTCCACGACACACAATTCAAAACTACATATTTTTATTTCACACCACCTAATTCAACAACAAACCATATATTTCAACTCAACAACGCAATTACACAACACACCACATACATCCAAACAATGCCCCAGAATTCCAAACTATGCCACAAAATTAAACAGCACACCACATAATTAAAATCCACAACATTTCACCTCACAACACAAAATGCCATTCCACACAATTACACTCTGTGACAAACTATTACACTCCACATAATTTCAGTACACTTAATCCCATATAATTATCCACATATTTCAACTGCCCACCATTCCACTACAAAAATCCACTCCACACCACACAATTCCACCACATGCAATTCCACAACTAAGAATTCCAATCCAAATCACATAATTCCACTCCACACCACATACATCAAACCACGCCTATCCAAAACACAAGGGTCAATCAATCAGAGTACTTGTAAAGCGCGCAACTTACCAGTGAGGGTCCCAAGGCGCTGAGGGGGGTGGGGGTGTGGGTGATGCTACTGCTCGAAGAGCCAGGTCTTGAGGAGTCTTCAGAAGGCGAGTAGGTCTTGGGTCTGACGTATGTGGGTGGGGAGGGTGTTCCAGGTCTTGGCGGCGAGGTAGGAGAAGGATCTGCTGCCAGAGGTCGTTTGTTGGATGCGGGGGACAGCGACGAGGGTGATGCTGGCGGAGCAGAGCTGGCGGGTGGGGGTGTGGAAGCAGAGTCTGCTGTTCAGGTAGGCTGGTCCAGCGTTGTGGAATGCTTTGTGTGCGCTGGTGAGGAGCTTGAAGGTGATCCTCTTGTCGACGGGGAGCCAGTGTAGGTCTCTAAGGTGGGGGGTGATGTGGCTGCGGCGGGGGATGTTAATGATCAGTCGGGCGGAGGCGTTTTGGATGCGTTGTAGTCTTCGTAGGTGTTTGCCTGAGATTCCTGCGTAGAGTGCGTTGCCGTAGTCCAGTCTGCTGCTGACGAGGGCCTGTGTCACCGGTCTTCTTGTTTCGGTTGGGATCCTGTTATATTGAGAGCTTTCTCTCCTTTCCTTGTCTTCTCGTGCTTGCTAGCACGAGAGATCTCTCTCAATATTCTGGAATCCAGCTCTTCAGTCGTGAGGATTCCTGGCACGTCAGATCGGACGTTGGCTTCCTCACGACTGGATGGCTCTGGCAGTGGGTGCTTTAATACTGGAAATAAGCTTGAATAAACATAAGCTTCAACCTACGCATGTTTCCTGCCTTCCTCATTTAACATATTGGCGACGATCGGGAATTTGCCGCACCCACCCCAATCAACTCACCTGAATTCGACTCTTCGTCTCCTCAGCTGAGCCTGCCTCCAGTCCATCTTCTTCAACACCAGGTCGTATGCTTTCTGGACAATTTTCCTGTCCATTTCCTGGCTCCCGGTGTAAGAATTGACTATTTTTATCGCCTTTCCCTGGCGCTACGTCTGGCAGTTGCTTCCTCGAGCTCAGTCGCGCGCAACGTTCCGACTTCCTGCTCGCGCTTCTACACGCGCGCCTCGCTTTCGTCACATAGCAAGCTCCACCGCCCTTAGAGACTCGCGTCTCTCCGTCTCCTTGACAACGACGCCGGCGGCCATTTCAAGCCTGCTTCAAAGCCTCCTCTTCATTGCGCTTTGTCTCCACGCAACACGCTGCGTTTTACACGCTTTTCTTCAAGCGATTTAAATCCCTTCACAGCGATAGGCACGCTCCTTGCCTACCACGCTCATATTTCACAGCGATAGGCACGCTCACTGCCTACCATGTTTATTTATCACAGCGATAGGCACGCTCACTGCCTACCACGTTTATTTATCACAGCGATAGGCACGCTCATTGCCTACCACGTTCATCTACCACAGCGATAGGCACGCTCATTGCCTACCACGTTCATCTGCCACAGCGATAGGCACGCTCATTGCCTACCACGTTCATCTGTCACAGCGATAGGCACGCTCGTTGCCTACCACGTTTATTTGCATCAGCGATTGGCACGCTTCATTGCCACCATAATTATTTGACTTTCTTCATTGATTTTCCAAGTCATCAGCGATAGGCACGCTTCCTGCCTATCACTCATTTCAATCTCTCATTTTACAATATTATTTCACGCTTTTCTTTCATTTCACCAATACTATGGCTTCTGGCCAACGGTTTCAAACACCAGCTCCTTTCCTACAAACTCCTGGTAAACCTACTCTCGCTTGGCGCAATTGGCTAAAAGGTTTTGAAAATTATTTAATAGCCATTGATGCCACTAAGTATGATCCTCCTCGCAAAGTTGCCATTCTATATGGTTGTCTGGGAGTTGCTGCTCAACAAGTTTTTGAAAATTTACCCCTTGTTGCTTCTCCTGCTGGTGAATCCGGTGACAACTGGGATGCTTTCCAAGAAGCCATTGCTCGTCTCAATAAACAATATGACGATGAACCTAGCATTGTATTAGAACGCCATAACTTTTTCAAACGAAGACAAAGTATTGATGAATCTGTAGAGGACTACATCGCTCAACTTAGAATTTTAGCTTCTACTTGTGACTTTGGTGCTAGTACAGATACCTCTATTAGAGATCAATTTATATTTGCTTGCTATTCAAAAAAAATCCAGGAGCGTCTCTTAAGTTGCAAAAATCCTTCTTTAACTGAAACTATTGATATCGCCAAGGGAATTGAGCGTGCAACTTATTCTTCTAAGATTTTACAAGAGAGCATTTCTCAACCTTCTGTTCACTTAGTTGAACAATCTTCTGGTTTCACTTCCATTGACCTTATCAACAGTTCTGCAAGACAACCAAATAGAAAACCTCTCATTTGCTACAGATGCGGATCCAGGAACCATCTTGGCAATTCTCCCACGTGTCCTGCCTCTGGCAAAAAGTGCTCCTCCTGCAAGAAAATTGGTCATTTTCCTTCTGTCTGCAGGGGTCGCAAGAGATTCACTAGAGTCAATAATATTGAGATTCAGGAAAATATAGAGTCTTGTTCTTCCAGACTCAATGATGTCATGTTATCGATTGAATGTGATTCCCTTGAATTTACCAAAATTAAGAGTCCTTTGTGTGAATTGCTAGTTGGTACGATCACCATCCAGGTTAAAGCTGATTCTGGTTCTCCCATCACCATTTTGTCTGACCTCACGTTTTATGCAAATTGGCCTGAAGTTGTTCTTTTAAAATCCGATCTCCATCTCAAAGCATTTGGTGAAAAAGACATTGATATGTTGGGCTTCTTTTATTCCAACATTGCTTGTCTGGGAAGATACACTTTCACCAAAGTTTATGTCGCCCTTAAGGGCAGGGATGTTGTAGGTTGGTTTGACCTAGCCAGAATGGGCTTGATCCTTAAACCTGGTTCTGACCAACCCATTGCCCTAGGTGACATCCCTCATGACTATTATACTTGTCATGACTCTGGGAACTTCGATATTTCTGATCTCTCCTTTCCTATTATCAAAATAGACTCCTTGCTGAGTTCTTTCCCAAACTTATTTAAAAACAAGGTTGGCACCGTACTTGGTTTTAAACATGAAATTCGTCTTAAACCCAATGCCCAGCCTGTTGTCCACAAAGTTCGTCCTCTTCCCTTGAGCGCTAGAGATGAACTTAAAAGCGTTCTTAAAAACCTTTGCAATGAAGGAATCATTGCCCCCTGTGACTCTTCTGAATGGGTTTCCCTCATTGTCCTAGTTCGCAAGAAAACTGGAGAGGTCAGGTTGTGTGCCGATTTACGCTCCCTTAATAATAATATCATTGTTGATTGTCACCCCCTTCCCAAAATTCACGACCTATTAGCTAATCTGGGTGGGGCCAAATTCTTCTCCCTCCTTGACCTTAGGTCTGCCTATCACCAAATTCCCTTGTCTCTCAGGTCTCAAGAGTTGACAACATTCGTCCCCCCTTTGGTTCTTTCAAGTACCTTAGGCTTCCCTTTGGCTTGGCCTCTGCAGCCAGCATTTTCCAAAAACTAATGGACAACCTCTTTCAAGATATCCCTGGCGTACAAGCGTACCAAGACGACATCTTGGTCTACGCCAATGACTCTTTTCAGCATAATCAAACTCTTATTACCGTGTTACAAGTCCTAGAAAAAGCTGGCATGACTGTTAGACACGATAAGTGTAAATTTGGTGTCCAAGAGTTGGATTACTTGGGTCACTCCCTTTCTCCCAATGGCATTAAACCCAAGTTTTCTTTAATTAAAGCTATTCGTGACGCTGAACCTCCCAAGGATCGTGATGCACTTCGCTCCTTCCTTGGCTTATCTGAATATTACGCAAGGTTCGTTCATGGTTACGCTCAAATTGTCGAACCTTTAAGAACACTCTTAAGAAAAGGTGTAAAATTTGTTTGGTCCCAAGACTTGCAAAGAGTTTTTGAGCAGGTCAAAAGATCATTGAAGATTCACCTGCTTTGAACCCCTTTTGTGACGGCTCTATGTGCTTTATCACTGTAGACGCCAGTCCTACTGGTTTGGGCGCTGTCCTGGGTCAGTGGGTTGAGGGCAAAGAACACACGGTTGCCTTCGCATCCAGAACCCTTCTTCCTGCTGAAACCAGGTACAGCACAATTGAAAGAGAAGCCCTGGCTTGCGTCTGGGCTATTCAAAAGTTCAAATCCTACATTTGGGGCCGCGAGTTCGAAATTTACACGGACCACAAGCCACTTATGCATATGCTCTCTGACAGTGCCTCCAATAGAGCTTCCGCTAGACTTGTTCGTCTCCTTTCTAAGCTTCACGAATTTCACTTTGTCATCAAACACATTCCTGGAGGTAAAAATTTCAGGGCCGATTGCCTGTCTAGAATTCTCTAACTGATGATTCAATCGTTAATGATGATGTTGAGTGTGTTGTTGCCACCATTGATGCAGTTGCCGAATGTCAACCCATTTCTGAAGCAGAATGGAATACAGCTTATGCCAATGATCCTGTTCTCTGTAAAGTTAAGAACTTTATTGTCAACAAATGGCCTGAATGCAGAACCTTATCCATTGATCTTAAAGGTTTTGCTAATGTTTCGGAAGAACTTTCCTTGGTCAATGATATGGTCATGCGCAATGATCTTTTTGTTCCCCCTCAGTCTGTTCGTGATCACATCATTCGCTCTGCTCATCAGGGTCATCTCGGCATCTTTAAGACCTGTCAGCGCATCAAACAATTTTACTGGTGGCCTTCCATGGACTCTCACATCAGGAAGATGATTGACAATTGCACCCAGTGCATCCTTTCTGATAAACATTGGAAGACCCTTTCCACACCTTTATGTCCTGTCTCTCTACCGGCTGGCCCGTGGGACAAAGTAGCCTTGGACTTTTCTGGTCCCTATGACATTTTACCCTCTGAACACAAGTTTCTCATACTCCTGGTTGATTATTATTCCAAATGGCTCTATTATTCTTTTTGCAATTCTGCTTCTACCGACAATGCCATTAATTTCTTGCAGTCTGTTTTTGACATCGAAGGTTTTCCCAAGTCCATCGTTACTGACAATGGAACTCATTTTGTCTCCCAGAAGATGTGTTCTTTTCTCAAACATAACGATATTTTCCATCACAAAGTTGCTCTGTACTCCCCCTCTTCAAATGGCCTTGTTGAGAGATGCAATCGCATTATTAAGGAGGGTGTCCAAACCGCCATCTCTTCTCGTCTCGACCCTCTACCCTTTGTTCATGACAAAGTGTGGGCCTACAATACTTCTCCACATTCTACCACCGGGGTCTCTCCCTTTAGCTTGCTCAGGAAAAGAAAAGTTCATTCTGTTCTTAATCCCAGTTGGTTGCATAAGAATGTTGGTTTATATGATTCTTCTTTTTCTGTTCAAGATCGTGTGTCTGCCAAACAATTGTCTATGAAATCTCGTTTTGATCAAGGTAAACATTCTGTTGATCAGCCATTACAAAAAGGAGATATGGTTCTTATCAAAAATCCAAAAAAAGTTTCTAAGGGCATGTCCAAATTTTCTTCTCCAAATTTGGTCACACAAGTTAGTAAAACCTCAGCCCTTCTTGATGACAGTGGATGATGGAACAAGCGGGTTCTTGTCAAGATCTCTCCACTTCAAGCCAATGTCATCAGGGAACATGCCACTTCAGATTCTGAGCATTGTGATTGGTTTGACTTTCTTTACTCCCAACCACTTTCCTGCAAACCAGTTTCTGCAACCTCCACGTCCACCACGGACACCGCTCCTTCTCCCTCATCCCTTACTCCTGATGCTCTCCCCACCACCTCCGCTTTGCCACCCTCCTCAGCCTCTGAGGAGTTTTCCCTTCCACACGTTTCGTCTTCTCATGAAACTTCTGAAGTGGCAACAAAAAGGGCATTTCGTTTGAAACAGCTATCCTGCAGGTTGAGAGATTATGTTTTAGAATAACGTTGCTTAATCCTGCACATGCTTAAGTTTATTTAACTTTGCTTAACCCAGCAATTGATTAAGTTTATTTTTTGCCCTTTCTCTTGTTTGTTTTTGTTTGTTTGCATTGTTTTCCTTCTTAGTGGGAAAGATGTTATATTGAGAGCTTTCTCTCCTTTCCTTGTCTTCTCGTGCTTGCTAGCACGAGAGTTCTCTCTCAATATTCTGGAATCCAGCTCTTCAGTCGTGAGGATTCCTGGCACGTCAGATCGGACGTTGGCTTCCTCACGACTGGATGGCTCTGGCAGTGGGTGCTTTAATACTGGAAATAAGCTTGAATAAACATAAGCTTCAACCTACGCATGTTTCCTGCCTTCCTCATTTAACAGATCCACTTGTAGATAATGCGGAGCATGCGGAGGGTGTTGTAGCAGGAGGAGGAGACGGCGTTGACCTGCTTAGACATGGAGAGGGAGGAGTCGAGGATGAATCCTAGATTGCGTGCATGGTCGGTGGGTGTTGGAGCTGTTCCCAGTGTGGCGGCCACCAGGAGTTGGACCTCCGTCTTGTCCGAGTTCAGCTTCAGACGGCTGCGCCTCATCCAGTCGGTGACGGCCTTCATTCCCTCGTGGAGGTTGGTTTTGGCGGTGTGTGTGTCCTTGATGAGGGAGAGGATGAGCTGGGTGTCGTCGGTGTAGGAGACGATGTTGAGGACGTGATGGCGGGCCACTTATGCGAGGGGGGCTATGTCAGGCTGAAGGATGAGCCCTGGGGGACGCCGCAGATGATGTTGGTGGCTTCGGATCAGAAGGGTGGGAGGCGGACGCTCTGGGTTCTGCCGGAGAGGAAGGACGTGGTCCAGTCAAGAGCCTTCTCTTGGATTCCGGCTTCTAGGAGGCGTGTCTTTAGAGTGCGATGTCAGACCCTGTTGAAGGCGACTGACAGGTACAGGAGGATGAGGGCTGATGTTTTGCCGTTGTCTAGTTGGTGCCAGATGTCATCTGTGGTGGCGATGAGGGCTGTCTCAGTGCTGTGGTTTCGTCTGAATCCGGACTGGGACGGGTCCAAGATGTTGTCTTCCAGGTGGCAGGCCAGTTGCATGTTGGCCATTTTCTTGATGAGCTTTGCCGGGAACGGGAGCAGGGAGATGGACCGAAAGTTCTTGATGTCCTTGCGGTCCACCGGAGGCGTAGCTAGAGCTTGTGGTGCCCGGGGCTATCCCTCCGATTGACGCCCCTTGGGGAGGGGGTGGGGGTGCTGGGGAAAAAGGAAGGCGAGCACTTGAAAGATGTCCGAGAGACCCGTAGTATTGGCGCTAATAGTTACCTCGATCATCCAAGTTACATGCACATAGATGACACGGCCAAAGGCTACACAGTTGGATACACCGGTGACTGGCAGTACAAAAGAGAACACACAGGCTGCATGATCTATCTGTCAAGTCAAGTCAAGTCAAGAGATTTATATAGCGCGCTACATACCCATAGGGTCTCAAGGCGCTTGAGGAAGGGTGTGGAATTACTTGTCGAATATGCAAGTTTTAAGTTGCTTTCTGAATGCTAGGTGGTTCTGAGTAAGGCGAAGGTGAGTGGGAAGTGAGTTCCAGGTTTTAGCTGCCAGGTAGGAGAAGGATCTACCTCCCATGGTGGTTTTTTTGATGCGAGGTACAGTGGCAAGGGCTTGGTTGGAGGATCGTAGCTGACGAGAGGGGGTGTAGAAGGACAGTCGTGTGTTGAGGCATTCGGGTCCAAGTTCGTGAAGTGCTTTGTGTGCATGGGTTAGGAGACGGAAAGTAATCCTCTTATTTACGGGGAGCCAGTGGAGGTTTTTCAGGTGACAAGAGATGCGTTCTTTACGCGGGATGTCTAGTATGAGCCTGGCTGAAGCGTTCTGGATACGTTGGAGTTTTTTCTGGAGTTTTGCGGTAATACCGGCGTATAGGGTGTTTCCGTAGTCCAGGCGGCTCGTGACCAGTGCGTGGGTGACCGTTTTTCTAGTTTCGGTGGGGATCCAGCGAAATGTTTTTTTGAGCATGCGAAGAATGTTGAAGCAAGATGATGAAACGGCGTTGACTTGTCTGGTCATCGAGAGTGAGGAGTCCAGGATGACGCCCAGGTTCCATGCGTGGTCCGTCGGGATGGGTGCTTTTCCAAGGGCCTCTGGCCACCAAGAGTCATCCCAGGCGGAGGGGGAGGTGCCTAAGATGAGGACTTCTGTTTTGTCTGAGTTCAATTTCAGACGGCTGTGCTTCATCCACTCGGCTACTTCTTTCATTCCTTCGTGTAAGTTGGTTTTGGCGGTGTTAGGGTCTTTGGTGAGTGAGAGGATCAGTTGAGTGTCATCAGCGTAGGAGATGATGTTGAGATTGTGTTGGCGGGCGATGGCCGCAAGGGGGCTCATGTATACGTTGAAGAGGGTGGGGCTGAGTGACGATCCTTGTGGCACGCCGCAGATGACTTCAGAGGCCTCTGACTTGAATGGTGGGAGGCGGACTCTCTGGGTTCTTCCGGTGAGGAACGAGGTGATCCATTCCAGTGCTTTCCCTTGGATTCCGATGTTTCTGAGGCGCTGTAGAAGGGTGCTATGACAGACTGTGTCGAATGCTGCGGAGAGGTCGAGGAGGATAAGGACGACTGTGTCTCCATTGTCCAGTAGAGTTCGAATGTCGTCTGTTGCTGCGATCAGTGCGGTCTCAGTGCTGTGTTTGGCTCGGAAGCCGGACTGTGAGGAGTCGAGGGACTTGTTGGTTTCGAGGAAGGCGGCGAGTTGGTTGTTGACAGCTTTCTCAATGACTTTGGCCGGGAATGGAAGGAGCGAGATGGGGCGGTAGTTTTTGAGTTCGGTGGGGTCAGCTGTGGGTTTTTTCAGAAGGGCGCTGAGTTCTGCGTGTTTCCAGCTTTCCGGGAAGGTGGCGGAGTTGAAGGAGCAGTTGATGACATCTTGGAGGTGTGGTGCTATGATGGAGTCTGCTTTGTTGAAGATGTGGTGAGGGCATGGGTCCGTTGGGGATCCTGAGTGGATGGAGTTCATCAGGCGGATGGTGTCCTCAGTGGAGATTGGGTTCCAGTCCTTAAGGATGTTCAAGGGGGGTGAAGGTCCTGCAGAAGGTTGGGTGGGTTGGTGTCCGGGTTTGTTGTCGAAGCTGTTGTGGATGTCTGCGATTTTGTTGTGGAAGAAGGAAGCTAGGGAGTCGCAAAGGGCTTGAGAGGGGGTGATGTCGTTGGAGTTGGCTGATGGGTTGGTAAATTCTTTGACGATGTTGAATAATTCCTTGCTGTTGTGGGCGTTGTTATCTAGTCGGTCTTTGAATGCGGCTTTCTTGGCAGACCGGATAAGTTGGTGGTGTATGCGGGTGGCGTTTTTGAAGGCGTCCCTGGTGTTGGTGTTTGGGTCTTCTTTCCAGGCCTTCTCGAGGGAGCGACAGAGTTTCTTCGATTTCTTAAGATCATCGTTGAACCAGGAGGCGTTTTTGCTGCCTAGTTTGCTTTGGCGTTTTTTCAATGGTGCTAGGATGTCGGCGCTGTTGGATAGCCATTGGACTCAGAAAAACCGCATGTGACATCCATCGGAGAGCTGCGTGAACAATTACCTGGTAATCCCCTCAGCACAATGCAAACATGCACATACATGACACTGTTCAGGGATCCATCATCTACAGCTGACATTAAATGACCATACATCATAGTCTCCCCATTAAAGCAGTGGGGACCTGCACAAACGTGATGTGCTCTGGGGACCCAAAACCAACTTAACAGTGCTGAAGCCTGTGATTCTTTATCTTTCAAAAAACGCAAATTAATTATTCACAGGGAATGACTCACTGTGTGCCCTTAGAACTAAACGCAGCACAAAGGGGTCAGTCAGCTCCACCTTGCCAATATGTGTATATTTTACCTCTTCATAGAATAACAAGGGCGCAAACAGGCCATAGGTGTATCTCATACCTCTTTATTCAATAACATTGATGCAGACAGGCTATCCATGTATCTCATACCTCTTCATTGAATGAGAAGGGCGCAGACAAGCCACCCATGTATCTCATACCTCTTCATAGAATAACAAACACGCTCACAGGCCACCCATGTCCTTCATAACTCTTCAATGAGTAGCAAGGGCGCAGACAGGCCACTAGTGTCTCTCATACCTCTTCATTGAATAACAAGCATTTGCAATGCAATAGGTCTCACATTTGCGAGAGTTTAACTTATTGCCATTGTAATTGACAATGTCTTTTATTTACGTTTTAAAAACCAACACATAAATAAAAGGCATTGCCATTTAAAATGCCAATGGCACAAACTCTACAACTGCGAGACCTATTGCATTGCAAATGCTTGTTTATTTCAGTTCTACTGTCTATCCTATGTCAGCTCCCCTGAACAAAGACGTTTAAATTAGGTTTTAAATTCTAAATAATGCATTGATTTCAGATCCCAAAAATTGGCAAAGCTCAACTAGTTTAGTCAAATATATAAGTATTTGAGACATGC
The DNA here is from genome assembly GCF_964263255.1 of Lissotriton vulgaris. Classification (NCBI taxonomy): domain Eukaryota; kingdom Metazoa; phylum Chordata; class Amphibia; order Caudata; family Salamandridae; genus Lissotriton; species Lissotriton vulgaris. The sequence goes on from NC_141693.1 coordinate 1,902,984,045, forward strand.
ATGGCAGAAATAGTAAGGCACCAAGGAAATAACCAGTGACATAATATTCTTCATGTGCTTTCCATAAACCTTTGTAATGTATGGCTGTAATGAAATATTATTTTAATATTTGAATAGTCTTGGCCAGTGATTACGGCTGAAACTTAGAATGCCATCTCTCTCTATTCAGTGCGACTAGTTTGATATAATTTACTAACTAGGTGCGACTCAGCAGTAAAAACGCTAACATGAAACACCATGGGCATGCTTACCCCACTGCTTGCCAGACAAGTCCTCGAATTCTGCAATAGAGTCTTCTGGGTGTTGGCTGTCGTTTCCGGCACTAGAATCATCTGCAAGAGCGTAGCGGTGAAGCGCATAACGCGTCACTGCTACTTTCATTGCGAGGGCTGGCCAAAATATCACTGTACAGGGCCGTCATTAGTAGCGCTCGCGCACGCCGCCGATGCCACAAGATTGACAGCCCTGGACTTTGTCTGAGGCTGTGACAGGGGGGCACCAATGGTCGAGGAGTCTTAGGAGACACAAGCGCGGGACTTCGTTTTTGTCAATTTAATTGAAAGCACTGTGGCCGCCTGCCTGCAGTGCTTTCAATTAAATTGCCAAAAACGAAGTCCCGCATTTGTGTTGTGTGCAAAGTCGCGCTGCACTCCACTCCTTCTGACCTGCTTTGGTAACAGCTGAGCTGCACAAGCTCAGCTGTTACCAAAGCGGGTCAGAAGGTGACGGAGTGGTGCAGCCCGGCTTTAGACTTTTAAACTGAGCCCCGGGTGGCCGCGGCACTGGAGGGCACTCTGTTTGTTTCCAAATAAATTATAAAGGCCGCTGCGGCTGCAACGGGCCTCCAGTGCCTCCAAAATGATGCCGCCTTAGGCGGACCGCCTCCCGCCACCCCCCTAGCTATGCCACTGGGGTCCGCTTTGGGCTTCTGGAGGAGGGCGTTGATTTCGGCATGTTTCCAGCTTTCTGGGAATGTCGCTGTTTTGAAGGAGATGTTGACCTTTCGTAATTGGGTGCGATGCCTGCGTCTGCTTTGGTAAATACCTGGTGTGCGCATGGGTCAGACAGAGATCCTGAGTGGATGGAGTTCATGACCTTGCGTGTCTCGTCGTCGTTGACGTTGGACCAGGAGGTCAGAAGGTTGGGGCTGGTGGTGTTCACAGGGGAGGTGGAGTCTGGCGTAGTCGGGCGGTTGTGGTGTTGAAGCTGTCGTGGATGTCAGCGATCTTGTGGTGGAAGAAGATGGCTAGTAAATCGCACAGTTCTTGTGAGGGCAGGATGTCGTTGGCATTGGCGCTGGGGTTGGAGAGTTTCTTTATGATGCTGAAGAGCTCTTTGCTGTTGTGTGCATTGTTATCCCAGGGGTCTTTGAAGGAGGATCTCTTGGCTAATCTGATGAGGTGGTGGTGTCTGTGGGTGGCGTCCTTGTGGGCTGCGTGGTTGTCCGGTGTGCTTCGTGGAGCCATGTCTTCTCCAGTTTCCGGCATGCGCGTTTGGAGGTCTGGAGCTCGTCGGTGAACCAGGTGGCTCTCTTGTTGGTGTGGTTGTTGGTGGGATTCTTGAGCGGGGCGAGGGTGTTGGCGCAGTCGTCGATCCACTGTCTGAGGTTGCGGGCTGCGGCGTCTGGGTTGGTGGGGTCAGTGGGTGGGTTCTTGGTGAGGGAGAGGTGATCAGCTGGTCTTCGGTGACTTTGCTCCAGCTTGGCGAGGCAGCTGTTGGGTACGGTGGTGCGTGGTTGGTTTCTTGAAGATGAAATGGATGCAGCGGTGGTCTGTCCAGTGGAGTTCGGTGGTGTGGTTGAAGGCGACGTGGGAGCCTGTGGAGAAGATGGGGTCCAGCGTGTGGCCGGCAGCGTGGGTGGGTGCGGTGACGAGTTGTCTGAGGCCGAAGTTGGCGAGGTTGGCAATCAGGGTGGCGGATTTGGCATTGTTGTTGTTCTCGAGGTGGAAGTTCAGGTCCCCGAGAGGATGTAGTCTGTGGAGGCGAGTGCATGGGTGCTGGCGAGGTCAGCAATGGAGTCGCTGAACTGAGCCCGGGGTCCGGGTGTCTGTAGATGAGTGTTCCTCTGAGGGTGGTGTTGGGGGTCAGTGTGGATCCGGAAGTGCAGTGTTGAGGGTGTCGTCTGCGTGGGTGGTAATCTTGAGGGTGGACTTGTGGATGATGGCTATTCCTCCTCCGATTCCATTGGCGCGATCCCTGCAGGTGATCTTGTAGCCGTCCGGGATGGCTATGGCGATGTCGGGAGCCGAGGAGTCGTTCCACCAGGTCTCGGTCAGGAAGGCCACGTCTGGGGCAGAGGTGTCGAGCAGATCCCAGAGCTCGACGGCGTGTTTGCGTGCGGAGCGGGTGTTGAGGAGTATGCAGCGGAGGTGGTTGGGTCCAGTCATTGGAGGTTTGGTGGTTCTGTCACAGGAGAAGCTGCAGGTGTGGCAGGATAAGGGTTCGTGGGTCAGTTTTGGGGCAGCCTGGGAGCAGGTGTGGTTTCGGCGGGCAATGAGTGTGTGGAGGGTGCTGGCATCGTAGTGGATTCTGGTGTTGTTGCATTCGCAGGGTCCACGGCTTCTGGCGCTGGGCGCGGTCAAGGCAAGGACGGGCGCAGACGGGCTTGCCTTAGGCACTTCTCGGCCTGCATATGAGGTGGCTTGGGAGGGAGGAGCAGCTGGTAGGCGGGAGCGGGGAGGCGAATGGGTGTGCAGGGGGGCGGGCCGCAGGGAAGCAGCAGCTGGAAAGGGCCGGATCAGGAGCGGCGGGGGAAACTGGTGCACAGGGCAGAGGGGAAGGGAAAAAAAACAGGAAACAAGGAGGCAGCAAGGGAGGCAGGAACCAGGCAGTCAGGTGATGAGCAGCGGCGTAGGGGCGACCTGCCTGCAAGCAGGGTCAGAGGATAAAGACATTGTCATTAACAGCACCAATACCTCTAACTCTAACAAATGTGAGACTAATTTGCATTGCAAATGCTTGTTTTATTTTCATTCTGCTGCACTCCAACCATGCTCCTACACAACATTACTTAAAGACTAAGACAAAAAAGTTTCTCATAATCAAACATATTGGCTTTGCCAATGCTTGTTTTAATTGGCACAATCACGGAAATATAATGCAAGCTGGTTATATGCCAGTAAGGTGGCAGCCTTATTATTGTATGTATATAATTAAAAAATTACTGTTGTTGCACTTACACCTCCACCTTTCTGTTGTTACTTGTAATTTCCCAAAACCCTCCCGTCATTGCTTTCAGACCTTCCCCTTCCATCTCGCTAGAAAAAACGCATTGGAAGACCTTTGGAAATGCTGTTCATTTATTATTTTATTTTTTTGCAGCTTTATATAGCGCCAATTCAATACAAAGGTATTGGACTACTTGCCATGAGCACCAGTTACATTGCCTCTTCCACCTAAAAAGGACCTGTAAAGTGGCTAGCGGTGGCCACTTTATAACGTTTTTTTAAAATCACATACCTTATCTACCCCTCTACACCCCGCCCGCTAGCTACACCACTAGCCACCCCACCAGGTTGCCTTTAACAATGATGCTTTACCTAAATCTCAGCCTTGATGCGCATGGGCAGCACTCACTTCTTAGAATGACAGTTCAGCAAACGGCCCACAGCGTGCTCGGGTAAATAAATACAAGAGGCAGGGTACTAAACAGCAGAGACAGTGTAACTGATATGAGACGGGGCACTGAAGTTCCTGCACTGCGGTCTATTGTTAATTGATAGCAGCTGTGCGGTACAGACCAGTCAGTGCCTGTTGAATTCCCTGTAAGCAAACAAATGTTGGTCTTTTGCTACCTCCTCCTGTCTACCGTATGCAGATATCTTGGCTAGTGGGAAAGAAATTTGAAAGGCTATATCTGAAAGTACTACCAGCATGACCACAACCACGTTAGCAAACCGCATAGGACGATTTTTGGTGCTGAGCATCCCATTTGACCAAACACACAGTCAGTATTTGTTGTATAATTGCAGCTTTGTTTTACTATTGTTCTTTTTGTGAGTGGCGCATGGCAGGTTTCAACACACAGTGTGGTGCAGTGGATTGATTGTTGTGTGTTAATTATTAGCACAATATCTTTCTTAAAAACCTGGTCATTAAAAAACAAGACGTCTGATTTCTACAAAAGAAATGCACTTCCCTTCAAACTTCACCACACGGAAGTGCCCCAGTCTGGTCATGCGATATCAGAGCTGGAACCTTCCTTCTCACAGTATTTTGTACATGTCATGCAGTACTGTCCCTAGAAAGATAGAATTACTGTCACTTTCCTGTGTAACGTCTGTTCACACTTGTCAGTTAACTCGTTAAATAATTGTTCTCGGTTTCCTTGTCCACATTTACGTGCCATTTAACATGTTACATACTGTTGTCAGTTTTTAGGTCTCGCCAACGCAGCGCGCATTCGATCAGCATTTTGGCCAAAACGTGCAGGTTTTGCATTGCTTTGTATTGCAACGCGTGCACGTTGGCGTTTCCCTTGCGTGAGCGGGCAGCGGGCCATCTGTTAGCAATTATCGTGCCTTGCTGCTCGCTCCCGCAAGATAAACGCCAGACATTGCTTCTCTCTCGCTCGGCTTTGCCATTGTACCTAGCAGACTACCCAGTGCAGCGTCAGTTATCAATTAATATACAAACAATAAAGCGCCTTGCAAGTTTAAAGCACTATATTACGCTCAGCTCAGCTCTGAAGGTGGCCGCAGTTTCGCCTGCAGTAAAGGTAGAGCCCCGTTGCGTAGCTCGGCTGAAGTCTTCCCTGGAATGAATTGGTGAATTCCGAAGTTTTCTTAAGGTCATTGGGGACATGTACTTTTCACACGGTGTTGTCCTGTGCCGGTGGCCCGCCAGGATTAATGTTTAACGCATTGCTGAGAATGGGCTGAAATACGAGTGGGAGAAGATCATCACCCACAGCTGGGAACGAAGCCTGGGCTACTCAGTGACTAGAAATCAAAAGAGGACTTACAAGTGAGTACCTCTACTTAGCCCTGGCGCATACATATGACAGAATTAAACAAGGCGGCCATTGCTGTAGGATTCACTTTTCTCAGCATACAATAACATTTGACAAAAATGCCTGTAAACTCTTTCGCACTTTACTTAACGGAGAAATCTTTGTGGTTAAATCAGTGAACAAGAGTAAGTCTGTAAATTAACCTCCAAAGTGTTTTATTTAACCCTACTGTAGCCCTTGTCCTGTTCAATGGCGTACTATTATTTTAGTGGGATTCTAACGTACTTTACCTCAGTTCTCGTACAAAGGCACAATTAACTCCCAACTCCAGTCACTCGTTTGTAAGATGGCCTCAGCAGTCACTCATCTGTTGCGCAGATTGCATGAGTGGCACGAGCGCCTATTCTGTAAATCCTAGTTAAAGGATGCTAGGGCGGCGCTCTAGTAGGTGTTTATCTGCCAAAACTCAGCTTGCCACAGACAAAAACGTTATGCAGCTGTGGGGGAAGGGGGTGATGTTGGGAACACAATTATTCCCGGTTATCTAGCTAAACGTTGTTCCATCTACATGTGTCAACAAAACAGTACAATAAAACCTCTCTCTGTTCCCCCAAAAAACTGCTGTGCTAGTTTAAGTCAAGGCGCCCGCCTGCCGCTCACTGCTTATATGCATTTCAAGGGCAAGTTGGTGTTTTTTACGGAGATAACAAAACAATCTACATTCAGGCTGAGTTTTTAGTCACGGTTTTTAGAGTTCCATATTTTCTAACTTAAATATGTTAAACAATTCTGGGACTGTCACCGCTCACCCTCACAGTCCCACCCCTCGCACCTTCACAGCCCCCATCCCTCCATGGCTGTGGACCCTAACAGCCCCACCCCCTGCATTAAACTACTGATTTAACTCTGTGGTGTCTCTTCCCATCCTCTTCTTACGCTTTCTTCCTCTCAGCCCCCCTCACAGTGTCACCCCTGCATCACCACGGACCGTCTGCCCACCGACACTCCTTCCCTGCATTCCACCAGCCTCACATCCTCACCGTGTGCAGCCTCTCCACTCCTTCGACCTCTCATCTCCCACTCCTCCGTCACTCACCCTCTGCCTCACCCCACCAGCTGTCTCACCCCACCCTGTCATACCTGTCAGCCACACATCGCCCGCCCTCTCACCTCACACTCACAGTCTTATCCCTCACCTGTCACCCACCACCCTCCCCGCATACTCTCGCTTCCTTCCCATTGTATCTCACCCCTGCATCACCTCGCCCCCTGCCTCATCCTACCCTCATTTCACCATCCTGGCAGTGTCACTCTGTATTATCCCTGCCCATCCTATCTCCCCCTTGCTTAATCCCTCGCTGTGTCTCACCCTACCTTCACACCATGAATCACCCCCCGCAGACACACCCCATTCATGCGCCTGACCCCATTCATGCTGACAAGCTGGCAGTGTTTGCTGTATCTCGTGATTAACCCCTTCAAGCCCTCATCGTGCCTGTCGGTGCTGCTGGGAGCCATGTGTAAAATATGTTGTTATTTATATAAATGAAGATTAGAAGTCAAGGTGATGCTTCAGGAGTAATTTAATCGCCTCATCCACGAACAGCCAGAGTACAACTGACAAATTCATAACATTCTCCATTCTAAGAATGGTCACAAAAAAGAAACCTACATTCTATGAAGAAGCAAGTGTTTGTGAGCAAAGTAAGACATTACACATCTCCCACCTGCACAATAACAATAAATACAATAAAATAAGTAAGAAGAAAAGAAAAGAATAACAAGAAAAAACTAAATACTCCTAAAAGTGGAAGCAAAAGATAGTTAAACATAGTCTTTCATATAAGCAGGTGCTCTGCGTAATCTTTGACTCCTCATGCGATGAGAAGTGGAATTGTTGGAACAGGATATAGGAAGCTTGAACGTAGAAGAAGATTCACAAACAGAATCAGAACCATCTTGAGAAACATTTCTTGATCTAATCACAACTACCCGACTTTTATTCCAGATCCTTCCATCTTGTGTCTTAATGGCATTACCAAATACCTTAATAACAGGTCTGACATTAGTATATTTAGACCAAGAACTTCTTCCAACGGGTGCTTTTATTTTAACAAAATCACCTACTTTAACTTCCTGAAATCGAACACATTTTTTTTAATCAAAATATTATTTTCTACAAGCTTGTTTTTCTAACTCCCTCTCCCTCCAAACACCAACATGATTGTCAACAAACCCTTTGTTCAGATTCATCCAACCAGGACACCACATTGTGTTGGGTATTCTTCCTTTGAATAACTCAAAAGGAGATTTTCCAGTGGTAGAGTGAGGGGAACACCGGTAAGCCTCAATTCTTTTCCTAAGTGCTTCTTTCCAATTTAAACCAATGGCCCTAGCAAGGTGAATACATTCTTTTAATGTTTTGTTGACTCTCTCAACTGCACCATTAGTTTCCGGGTGGTATAAAGAGGACAGTTTGTGTAGTATGCCACATTTAGTAAGATAGGCATCAAACAGTGCAGAACAGAATTGAGGGCCATTGTCTGACAAAATACTGTTGGGAAAACTCTCTCTCATGAAAATCTCAGACAAGAATTTAATAACAGACTCAGAGGTTATTTCACTGACAGCACTCACTTCGATCCAACGTGAATATAAGTCAATTAAAACTATCAAGTAAGGGGTGTCAGAAACACCTGTAAGAGGGCCCAAGATATCAATAGCTAACTCATCCCAATGATGTTTAGGTAAAGCTCTGCAAACCATGGGCATCTGTCTGGTCTTCAGGATTTTGTCACTAGCGCAACACTCCACACAATCCCTAACCATGCGTTCTATCTCCAAATCCATCCCAGGCCACCAAAACTGCGTGCGCAACATTTCCTTAGTTTTTACTATACCTAGATGGCCAGAATGTGCATGTAACAATAATCTTTTCCTTAAAGAATTAGGAGGCACAAGCCTCAAACCTCGTGTCAACAGGTCATCAGTTATGGACAATTCATGTGAGACTAGAGACCATGGTTTTTCTAAACGTTTATTATCCCTCAGTAACGATATTACCTTGTCTAGCTCCTCATCCTTTAGTAATTCATTTTTCCACTCTTCTTTTCCAACAACGCCTTCAGTAACTTCACAAACATCGAGAAAATCATCTTCATCTACAAATACCTCATCATTACAAAGATCATTACCTTTTACGAGTCTTGAAAAACAATCTGCCGCCTTATTTGAAACACCAGGTAAATATTGCACCTCAAAATCAAACTCTTGTAAAGATATGATCCATCTTCTAATCCTGGAGGAAATAGAATCCAAACCTTTCTTACAAAAAACTTCTTTTAAGGGTTTGTGGTCTGACGTAACAATAAATTTTGTACCCCAGATCAAATTCTTAAACTTTTTCAGAGCCCAAAAAATAGCTAATGACTCTTTCTCAATAACAGAGTAATTAAGTTCCGGACCACGAAGACACCTTGAGGCACAAGCAATAAGGGAATCATTACCATGCTTATTTTGTACTAAAACTGCTCCCAGACCTTTGTCACTAGCATCGGTAAACACACATGTCGGCAAACCAGGAACAAATGCCTGAAGACAGGGAGCTTTCTTCAATTCTTTTTTAATCTCATCAAATTCGTTTTTTACAGTCATCCGACCACTCAAATATTACATTTTTTGCAGTAAGTCTTCTCATATTCTTTGTTTTATCCGCAAAATGTAGAATAAACTTCCCACAGAACTCTACCATGCCAAGAAACGATAATAACTCATCTCTGTTTACAGGTTCCGCCATGTTATCAATGGATGTGACCAAATCTGACTTAGGAAAAACACCTTCACTCTTAATACAGTGACCAAGATAGTTCACTTCCTCTAACCCAAACTTGCACTTTTCTTTCTTAAGAGATAAACCAGCTTCTGGCAACCTTTTCAACACTTCACACACCCGTTCATTATGTTCTAGCATGTTTGCACCATAAATTAATAAATCATCCTGATAGCATTTCACACCCAGAAGTCCTTTTAGTATATGAGTCATGATTCGTTGAAATACTGAGGCTGCTGAAATTAATCCAAAAGGCATCCTTTTAAATTTAAAGGTTCCCATAGGGGTAATAAAAGCAGTCAGGTCTTGGCAAGCGACATCTAGTTCCACTTGGTGGTAGGCAGAAGCTTGATCTAAGGTAGTAAAGTACTTTGCACCTTCTAATGTCCCCACAATCTCATCAATGTTGGGCAACGGAAACCTGTCTACAATCACCTCCTTATTCAAAGCTCTTAAATCAATACATAGACGAATTTCCCCAGTAGGCTTCTTAGCTATAACAATTGGTGCCAACCATTCTGTAGCTTCTACTGGTTCTATAATGTTATTTTCAATCAATTTTTCAATCTCTTTTTGTACTTTACCTTGTTCCGCTAAAGGAATCCTTCTTACCTTTACTATAATAGGTATAGCATTCCTTTTCAATTTTATGCAATGCTTGTAGCCCTTTAAACATCCTAACTGTTCTTTAAACACATTGGGAAACTTCCCTGCAAACATCTCAGACAAGTTTTCTACTTCTTGTATTTGCACCTGAGGTGAAGCATTAGGATTGAGCGTTACTCCTAAATCTCGTTGGTCTCTCCAACTAATTAAGGCATCACCAAAATTAGTCACATAAATTTTACCAGGAATGATGCGACTTCCCAACTCAAGCGTGGCCATGAAATAACCTAATATTTTAATAGGTTTTTTTCCCATAACCTAATGGTATTATGTCGCTTTTGAAAAGTTTGACCTTCTCTCCAAAAGTCTTATGTAATAATTCTTCATCAATCATAGTGATTTGGGAACACAAATCAAACTTAAACTCAATCATGGCATGATCCACTTTTACCAAGTGTGAGGGATGTTCCAATGGACCACTATTGACTTGGAAAGTCACAGTTTTCACCTGAGGTTGAGACCATCTCCTATTCACATTATCTCTCTTACTGCTTTTAGTTCTACAGCACTTTGAGAAATGACCTCTTCTACCACAATTGTTACAGATTGACTTCAAAGCAGGACAATTCGGTGAGTTAGCTAGATGCCCAGTATTCCCGCATCTAAAACAAGAAAATTTGCTAGAAACATTAAAGTTCGGATTGAAAGTATTCATTCCATTTTCATTTTTTTCTCCAGACGTTTTTTCTTCTTTCTTTACTTGACATACAACTTCCTCAACTTTAGGTTCGCCTTTCTTCTCAGGTTCGTTCATCTTTTCTTTTTCCCCTTTTAACTCATCTACGCATTTTGTCATGTGCTCAACCTGTTTTGCTATAACAAGAACTTCATCTAATGGTGGTTCATCTTTCAGCCAAAGTTCCTTTCGAATGCTGTCATGAGCACATTTCAATACAAATTGGTCCCTTATTCTTTCTTCCAAGGTCTGTCCAAATTTGCATGATGAGGCTAACTTTCTTAGTACAGAAACATATTCCTCAGCTGATTCCTCTTTCTTTTGTCCTCTTAAGCCGAAATGATATCTTTCCATTATCGTACTTAATCTAGGAAGATAATGTCGGTCTAATTGTTTGATTGCTATTTTGTACTCATTTAAATTTCTTTGTTCAGATGCAGTAAGTTCTGGTAAATGTTCTAAAATATCTTGACCTTCTCCTCCCAGACAGTGTAGTAGCAACGAATGTTTCCTTTCTGCACTTAAGTTTGTGCCACATACTCTTGCATAATTCGCAAAAATCTTTTTCCATTTTTGCCATTTTACATTTGGCTCACCTGGGCTTGTTAAAAAAAATGCGGGTTGTGTTACATTCTGCATTTTTTTTTAAATTATGCTCTTTTTTCAATTAAAAAGAATCTTTTCTTGTTTTCCTTGCAATACTAATTTTAATGGTCCTTATAATAATGAATAGGATGCCTTTAGCTATACTATTGGGAAGAAAAAAAATAAAAAGAATGTCCTTTGTGTGAATTCTTTATTGAACAGTCATAGTAATGGTGGATTGTTCAGTAATAATAGCTTCTTCCTTCCTTGTCAACTTTCCTCTTTTTTTTTATTGTTAATGTCACAATTCAATTATTCTCAAAAGAATTTTCATCTTGTAGGAATTCTGTACACTTCACAATGCCCTTTATCTCAAAGACACGCAAGAATTTCTTCCTCGCAGCACTGTTCGCTTTACTTGGAATCAGTAAACGTCAGAAAGCCCTTTGTTTTCATGACGCGCATAAATTTCTTTCTTGCAGCACTCTGCGCTCAACTTGATTCAAAGCAAGGCTGAAGCTACTTCCTCAATGACGCGCAAGAGCAGAGTCATTGAAACGCACAGCCATCTTGCCTCATCAATAGCGCGAGTAGCGCAAGAGCATGAACAAGCAGCGCGAGTGAATGCGCAAGCTTTTAAACTTCAATTGGAGCGCGCGGCATTAATTTCATTATTCTCCCTTCTTTTTTTTTATATTTCAAATCCCTTTCTTCTAATTAACCTCCCGCTGTACTCCTCACCGTACAAACTTTTCCTCAAATACGGTGATGGTTTTGTTGAGCAGCCGCTGGGAAGACAACGCTTCCTTCGATGTTTATACAGCCGCTGGAGAGGTGACGTGTCAGGGACGGCCGCGTGTTGAGGCAGAGAGGTAGGATGATCGTCGCCAGTGTAAAATATGTTGTTATTTATATAAATGAAGATTAGAAGTCAAGGTGATGCTTCAGGAGTAATTTAATCGCCTCATCCACGAACAGCCAGAGTACAACTGACAAATTCATAACATTCTCCATTCTAAGAATGGTCACAAGAAAGAAACCTACATTCTATGAAGAAGCAAGTGCTTGTGAGCAAAGTAAGACATTACACCATGCATGCCCTCCTCCAGGAGCAGATTCCTCACTCTGCCTTAAACATCAGCCCCAGTCCTCGGCACCACTGCCCTGCATCTACACACGGGGCAGGGGGACCCCAACGCCAGAGGAGCCCGCTTTTGGACCTTATAAGTATTTTGTTATGCAGCACAACATCCTTGGTGCACCAACATTAACTCTTGCATAGTTAATCACTTGTAAGGTCCCAAAGGTGAGGCATATGGACTATGCCAATGCTTGTTATGTGTGACATTGATCTAGAAAACTTCACCAGCATCGCAAGTGTTAATTGGTCACATGAAGTTTTTGGGGGGTCTACTGTGTCACTGCCAGTTGCCTCATGTGACATCACGCTATCAGTCCTCATGTATATCACCGAAGTCAATTTGACCAATTAGTTTCTTCTCTTTCAGTTTTCCTTTTTGACATTAATTCAAATATGTCCTGATGTAATATCACTGTCAGCTGCTGTGCCTGATATCGCTATTTTTGTAATTGCCTTTGATGACTTCACATTTGACAGCTGGTTTTCTTGGGTGACATCAACATTCCCGTATATAGAATGTTATATCTCTGCTGCCTATTTCCTTATGTGATATCACTAATGTCAAAGCGACTATGTTACATCACCTCTGTCAGTTTCCTCATGTGACACCACTGCTGGTAGTTCATTAATGTGACATCGCTCGCTCTTAGGTGCTTCGTGAGGTGTCATCAATCTGTTCCGTATTGTGAAACCACCACTTCACGGGATTACGTCTTGAGAAGGGGTTGGAGCCTAAGTCTGGCATGTGACACGTGTCACTCTGTCATGTGGCATATGCCACATCTGATGTGACATATCGCATAGATTTTCTACTTGGTCTTTCATTATTATCAGTTGAGCATTTCCAAAGGACTATGTTTCACTCTGCTAAAATAAATAAATTGTTTAAAAGAATAAAAATAATATTAAAAAATAATTTCCCGAGGTGGGGTTTGAACCCTGGTCAAAACTCACTCATAGCCCCTGTTAATTAACAGTGAGCCATCTACTCTGTTGAAAGTTCCACAGCCAAAAGTATGTATGTTATAGAATAATGATGTCGGTCCTTCCTCTATTTCTATTGTCTTTGGACTTAGATACCAGAAATCTTCTCTTGATTTACATTCTTTAAATACAAATAGCCCTTCCTTTCATACAGTCTGCCACTATCCCCATGCATTTATTATTGTTACACAATCATCCCCAAATTCTCATTCCACTAAATAAGTTATTTCTTTCATAGCAAACCTGTCCCCCCTATCCACATGCCACACAGCATGCCATCATCAATGCCTGACATGCACTATGACTAAGGAGGCCATAGTTCTCCCAGATACTGCTAGGGGGTGATTTACAAAGGCACAGCTTTCATTTGTGGAATTTAGAAATCAAATAAAAAAATAAAAAAAACGATTTTCCCCAGCTGGGGTTTGAACCCTGGTCAAAACTCACTCAGAGCCACTGTGAATTAACAGTGAGGCATCTAGTTTGCTGGAATTTGCCTCCAGCCAAAGGAGTATTAGACATGGAAAAATGATGGTGGTCCCTCCTCTATTTCCATGGTGTTTTCGGACTATTGCTGGTACAAACACTTGTTCTATCTTATATGCTTTAAATACAAATATCCCTTCCTATTTTACAGTCTGCCACTAGCCCCATGCATTTTCAATTCTTACACAATCATCCACAAATTCTCATTCCACTAAATAAGTGATTTCTTTCATAGCAAACCTGTCCCCCCTATCCATGTGCCACACAGCATGCCATCATCAATGCCTGACATGCACTATGACTAAGGAGGCCATAGTTCTCCCAGATACTGCTAGGGGGTGATTTACAAAGGCACAGCTTTCATTTGTGGAATTTAGAAATCAAATAAAAAAAAAAAAACGATTTTCCCCAGCTGGGGTTTGAACCCTGGTCAAAACTCACTCAGAGCAACTGTGAATTAACAGTGAGCCATCTAGTTTGCTGGAATTTGCCTCCAGCCAAAGGAGTATTAGACATGGAAAAATGATGGTGGTCCCTCCTCTATTTCCATGGTGTTTTCGGACTATTGCTGGTACGAACACTTGTTCTATCTTATATGCTTTAAATACAAATATCCCTTCCTATTTTACAGTCTGCCACTAGCCCCATGCATTTTCAATTCTTACACAATCATCCACAAATTCTCATTCCACTAAATAAGTGATTTCTTTCATAGCAAACCTGTCCCCCCTATCCACGTGCCACACAGCATGCCATCATCAATGCCTGACATGCACTATGACTAAGGAGGCCATAGTTCTCCCAGATACTGCTAGGGGGTGATTTACAAAGGCACAGCTTTCATTTGTGGAATTTAGAAATCAAATTAAAAAAAAACATGATTTTCCCCAGCTGGGGTTTGAACCCTGGTCAAAACTCACTCAGAGCCACTGTGAATTAACAATGAGCCATCTAGTTTGCTAGAATTTGCCTCCAGCCAAAGGAGTATTAGACATGGAAAAATGATGGTGGTCCCTCCTCTATTTCCATGGTGTTTTCGGACTATTGCTGGTACAAACACTTGTTCTATCTTATATGCTTTAAATACAAATATCCCTTCCTATTTTACAGTCTGCCACTAGCCCCATGCATTTTCAATTCTTACACAATCATCCACAAATTCTCATTCCACTAAATAAGTGATTTCTTTCACAGCAAACCTGTCCCCCCTATCCACGTGCCACACAGCATGCCATCATCAATGCCTCACATGCACTATGACTAAGGAGGCCATAGTTCTCCCAGATACTGCTAGGGGGTGATTTACAAAGGCACAGCTTTCATTTGTGGAATTTAGAAATCAAATAAAAAAAAAAAAAAAAAAACGATTTTCCCCAGCTGGGGTTTTAACCCTGGTCAAAACTCACTCAGAGCCACTGTGAATTAACAGTGAGCCATCTAGTTTGCTGCAATTTACCTCCAGCCAAAGGAGTATTAGACATGGAAAAATGATGGTGGTCCCTCCTCTATTTCCATGGTGTTTTCGGACTATTGCTGGTACAAACACTTGTTCTATCTTATATGCTTTAAATACAAATATCCCTTCCTATTTTACAGTCTGCCACTAGCCCCATGCATTTTCAATTCTTACACAATCATCCACAAATTCTCATTCCACTAAATAAGTGATTTCTTTCATAGCAAACCTGTCCCCCCTATCCATGTGCCACACAGCATGCCATCATCAATGCCTGACATGCACTATGACTAAGGAGGCCATAATTCTCCCAGATACTGCTAGGGGGTGATTTACAAAGGCACAGCTTTCATTTGTGGAATTTAGAAATCAAATAAAAAAATAAAAAAAATGATTTTCCCCAGCTGGGGTTTGAACCCTGGTCAAAACTCACTCAGAGCCACTGTGAATTAACAGTGATCCATCTAGTTTGCTGGAATTTGCCTCCAGCCAAAGGAGTATTAGACATGGAAAAATGATGGTGGTCCCTCCTCTATTTCCATGGTGTTTTCGGACTATTGCTGGTACAAACACTTGTTCTATCTTATATGCTTTAAATACAAATATCCCTTCCTATTTTACAGTCTGCCACTAGCCCCATGCATTTTCAATTCTTACACAACCAACCACAAATTCTCATTCCACTAAATAAGTGATTTCTTTCATAGCAAACCTGTCCCCCCTATCCACGTGCCACACAGCATGCCATCATCAATGCCTCACATGCACTATGACTAAGGAGGCCATAGTTCTCCCAGATACTGCTAGGGGGTGATTTACAAAGGCACAGCTTTCATTTGTGGAATTTAGAAATCAAATTTAAAAAAAAAAAACGATTTTCCCCAGCTGGGGTTTGAACCCTGGTCAAAACTCACTCAGAGCCACTGTGAATTAACAGTGAGCCATCTAGTTTGCTGGAATTTGCCTCCAGCCAAAGGAGTATTAGACATGGAAAAATGATGGTGGTCCCTCCTCTATTTCCATGGTGTTTTCGGACTATTGCTGGTACAAACACTTGTTCTATCTTATATGCTTTAAATACAAATATCCCTTCCTATTTTACAGTCTGCCACTAGCCCCATGCATTTTCAATTCTTACACAATCATCCACAAATTCTCATTCCACTAAATAAGTGATTTCTTTCATAGCAAACCTGTCCCCCATATCCACGTGCCACACAGCATGCCATCATCAATGCCTGACATGCACTATGACTAAGGAGGCCATAGTTCTCCCAGATACTGCTAGGGGGTGATTTCCAAAGGCACAGCTTTCATTTGTGGAATTTAGAAATCAAATTAAAAAAAAAAAAAAACGATTTTCCCCAGCTGGGGTTTGAACCCTGGTCAAAACTCACTCAGAGCAACTGTGAATTAACAGTGAGCCATCTAGTTTGCTGGAATTTGCCTCCAGCCAAAGGAGTATTAGACATGGAAAAATGATGGTGGTCCCTCCTCTATTTCCATGGTGTTTTCGGACTATTGCTGGTACAAACACTTGTTCTATCTTATATGCTTTAAATACAAATATCCCTTCCTATTTTACAGTCTGCCACTAGCCCCATGCATTTTCAATTCTTACACAATCATCCACAAATTCTCATTCCACTAAATAAGTGATTTCTTTCATAGCAAACCTGTCCCCCCTATCCACGTGCCACACAGCATGCCATCATCAATGCCTGACATGCACTATGTCTAAGGAGGCCATAGTTCTCCCAGATACTGCTAGGGGGTGATTTACAAAGGCACAGCTTTCATTTGTGGAATTTAGAAATCAAATTTAAAAAAAAAAAACGATTTTCCCCAGCTGGGGTTTGAACCCTGGTCAAAACTCACTCAGAGCCACTGTGAATTAACAGTGATCCATCTAGTTTGCTGGAATTTGCTTCCAGCCAAAGGAGTATTAGACATGGAAAAATGATGGTGGTCCCTCCTCTATTTCCATGGTGTTTTCGGACTATTGCTGGTACAAACACTTGTTCTATCTTATATGCTTTAAATACAAATATCCCTTCCTATTTTACAGTCTGCCACTAGCCCCATGCATTTTCAATTCTTACACAATCATCCACAAATTCTCATTCCACTAAATAAGTGATTTCTTTCATAGCAAACCTGTCCCCCCTATCCACGTGCCACACAGCAGGCCATCATCAATGCCTGACATGCACTATGACTAAGGAGGCCATAGTTCTCCCAGATACTGCTAGGGGGTGCTTTACAACGGCACAGCTTTCATTTGTGGAATTTAGAAATCAAATAAATTTTTTTTTTTAAAAACGATTTTCCCCAGCTGGGGTTTGAACCCCGGTCAAAACTCACTCAGAGCCACTGTGAATTAACAGTGAGCCATCTAGTTTGCTGGAATTTGTCTCCAGCCAAAGGAGTATTAGACATGGAAAAATGATGGTGGTCCCTCCTCTATTTCCATGGTGTTTTCGGACTATTGCTGGTACAAACACTTGTTCTATCTTATATGCTTTAAATACAAATATCCCTTCCTATTTTACAGTCTGCCACTAGCCCCATGTTTTTTCAATTCTTACACAATCATCCACAAATTCTCATTCCACTAAATAAGTGATTTCTTTCATAGCAAACCTGTCCCCCCTATCCACGTGCCACACAGCATGCCATCATCAATGCCTGCACTATGACTAAGGAGGCCATAGTTCTCCCAGATACTGCTAGGGGGTGATTTACAAAGGCACAGCTTTCATTTGTGGAATTTAGAAATCAAATAAAAAAAATAAATAAAAAAAAACGATTTTCCCCAGCTGGGGTTTGAACCCTGGTCAAAACTCACTCAGAGCCACTGTGAATTAACAGTGAGCCATCTAGTTTGCTGGAATTTGTCTCCAGCCAAAGGAGTATTAGACATGGAAAAATGATGGTGGTCCCTCCTCTATTTCCATGGTGTTTTCGGACTATTGCTGGTACAAACACTTGTTCTATCTTATATGCTTTAAATACAAATATCCCTTCCTATTTTACAGTCTGCCACTAGCCCCATGTTTTTTCAATTCTTACACAATCATTCACAAATTCTCATTCTACTAAATAAGTGATTTCTTTCGTAGCAAACCTGTCCCCCCTATCCATTTGCCACACAGCATGCCATCATCAATGCCTCACATGCACTATGACTAAGGAGGCCATAGTTCTCCCAGATACTGCTAGGGGGTGATTTACAAAGGCACAGCTTTCATTTGTGGAATTTAGAAATCAAATTAAAAAAAAAAAACGATTTTCCCCAGCTGGGG
This sequence comes from Lissotriton vulgaris, assembly GCF_964263255.1. Lineage (NCBI taxonomy): Eukaryota > Metazoa > Chordata > Amphibia > Caudata > Salamandridae > Lissotriton > Lissotriton vulgaris. The sequence goes on from NC_141693.1 coordinate 1,903,002,124, forward strand.
TTTGAACCCTGGTCAAAAGTCACTCAGAGCAATGTGAATTAACAGTGAGCCATCTAGTTTGCTGGAATTTACCTTCAGCCAAAGGAGTATTAGACATGGAACAATGATGGTGGTCCCTCCTCTATTTCCATGGTGTTTTCGGACTATTGCTGGTACAAACACTTGTTCTATCTTATATGCTTTAAATACAAATATCCCTTCCTATTTTACAGTCTGCCACTAGCCCCATGCATTTTCAATTCTTACACAATCATCCACAAATTCTCATTCCACTAAATAAGTGATTTCTTTCATAGCAAACCTGTCCCCCCTATCCACGTGCCACACAGCATGCCATCATCAATGCCTCACATGCACTATGACTAAGGAGGCCATAGTTCTCCCAGATACTGCTAGGGGGTGATTTACAAAGGCACAGCTTTCATTTGTGGAATTTAGAAATCAAATTTAAAAAAAAAAAACGATTTTCCCCAGCTGGGGTTTAAACCCTGGTCAAAACTCACTCAGAGCCACTGTGAATTAACAGTGAGCCATCTAGTTTGCTGGAATTTGCCTCCAGCCAAAGGAGTATTAGACATGGAAAAATGATGGTGGTCCCTCCTCTATTTCCATGGTGTTTTCGGACAATTGCTGGTACAAACACTTGTTCTATCTTATATGCTTTAAATACAAATATCCCTTCCTATTTTACAGTCTGCCACTAGCCCTATGCATTTTCAATTCTTACACAATCATCCACAAACTCTCATTCCACTAAATAAGTGATTTCTTTCATAGCAAACCTGTCCCCCCTGTCCATGTGCCACACAGCATGCCATCATCAATGCCTCACATGCACTATGACTAAGGAGGCCATAGTTCTCCCAGATACTGCTAGGGGGTGATTTACAAAGGCACAGCTTTCATTTGTGGAAGTTAGAAATCAAATTAAAAAAAAAAAAAAAACGATTTTCCCCAGCTGGGGTTTGAACCCTGGTCAAAACTCACTCAGAGCCACTGTGAATTAACGGCGAGCCATCTAGTTTGCTGGAATTTGCCTCCAGCCAAAGGAGTATTAGACATGGAAAAATGATGGTGGTCCCTCCTCTATTTCCATGGTGTTTTCGGACTATTGCTGGTACAAACACTTGTTCTATCTTATATGCTTTAAATACAAATATCCCTTCCTATTTTACAGTCTGCCACTAGCCCCATGCATTTTCAATTCTTACACAATCATCCACAAATTCTCATTCCACTAAATAAGTGATTTCTTTCATAGCAAACCTGTCCCCCCTATCCACGTGCCACACAGCATGCCATCATCAATGCCTGACATGCACTATGACTAAGGAGGCCAAAGTTCTCCCAGATACTGCTAGGGGGTGATTTATAAAGGCACAGCTTTCATTTGTGGAATTTAGAAATCAAATTAAAAAAAAAAAAAACGGTTTTCCCCAGCTGGGGTTTGAACCCTGGTCAAAACTCACTCAGAGCAACTGTGAATTAACAGTGAGCCATCTAGTTTGCTGGAATTTGCCTCCAGCCAAAGGAGTATTAGACATGAAAAAATGATGGTGGCCCCTCCTCTATTTCCATGGTGTTTTCGGACTATTGCTGGTACAAACACTTGTTCTATCTTATATGCTTTAAATACAAATATCCCTTCCTATTTTACAGTCTGCCACTAGCCCCATGCATTTTCATTTCTTACACAATCATCCACAAATTCTCATTCCACTAAATAAGTGATTTCTTTCATAGCAAACCTGTCCCCCCTATCCACGTGCCACACAGCATGCCATCATCAATGCCTGACATGCACTATGACTAAGGAGGCCATAGTTCTCCCGGATACTGCTAGGGGGTGATTTATAAAGGCACAGCTTTCATTTGTGGAATTTAGAATTAAAATTAAAAAAAAAAAAACAGTTTTCCCCAGCTGGGGTTTGAACCCTGGTCAAAACTCACTCAGAGCAACTGTGAATTAACAGTGAGCCATCTAGTTTGCTGGAATTTGCCTCCAGCCAAAGGAGTATTAGACATTGAAAAATGATGGTGGCCCCTCCTCTATTTCCATGGTGTTTTCGGACTATTGCTGGTACAAACACTTGTTCTATCTTATATGCTTTAAATACAAATATCCCTTCCTATTTTACAGTCTGCCACTAGCCCCATGCATTTTCAATTCTTACACAATCATCCACAAATTCTCATTCCACTAAATAAGTGATTTCTTTCATAGCAAACCTGTCCCCCCTATCCACGTGCCACACAGCATGCCATCATCAATGCCTGACATGCACTATCACTAAGGAGGCCATAGTTCTCCCAGATACTGCTAGGGGGTGATTTAAAAAGGCACAGCTTTCATTTGTGGAATTTAGAAATCAAATTAAAAAACAAAAAAAAACGATTTTCCCCAGCTGGGGTTTGAACCCTGGTCAAAACTCACTCAGAGCCACTGTGAATTAACAGTGAGCCATCTAATTTGCTGGAATTTGCCTCCAGCCAAAGGAGTATTAGACATGGAAAAATGATGGTGGTCCCTCCTCTATTTCCATGATGTTTTTGGACTATTGCTGGTACAAACACTTGTTCTATCTTATATGCTTTAAATACAAATATCCCTTCCTATTTTACAGTCTGCCACTAGCCCCATGCATTTTCAATTCTTACACAATCATCCACAAATTCTCATTCCACTAAATAAGTGATTTCTTTCATAGCAAACCTGCCCCCCGTATCCACGTGCCACACAGCATGCCATCATCAATGCCTCACATGCACTATGACTAAGGAGGCCATAGTTCTCCCAGATACTGCTAGGGGGTGATTTACAAAGGCACAGCTTTCATTTGTGGAATTTAGAAATAAAATAAAAAAACAAAAAAAAAACGATTTTCCCCAGCTGGGGTTTGAACCCTGGTCAAAAGTCACTCAAAGCCCCTGTGCATTAACAGTGAGCCATCTACTCTGATGAAAGTTTCTCAGCCACAAGTATGTACGTCATAAAATAATGATGTCGGTCCTTCCTCTATTTCTATTGTCTCTGGACTTTAGATACCAGAAATTTTCTCTCGATTTACATTCTTTAAATACAAATAGCCCTTCCTTTCATACAGTCTGCCACTAGCCCATGCATTTATTATTGTTACACAATCATCCCCAAATTCTCATTCCACTAAATAAGCGATTTCTTTCATAGCAAACCTGTCCCCCCTATCCACGTGCCACACAGCATGCCATCATCAATGCCTGACATGCACTATGACTAAGGAGGCCATAGTTCTCCCAGATACTGCTAGGGGGTGATTTATAAAGGCACAGCTTTTATTTGTGGAATTTAGAAATCAAATAAAAAAAAAAAACGATTTTCCCCAGCTGGGGTTTGAACCCTGGTCAAAACTCACTCAGAGCAACTGTGAATTAACAGTGAGCCATCTAGTTTGCTGGAATTTGCCTCCAGCCAAAGGAGTATTAGACTTGGAAAAATGATGGTGGCCCCTCCTCTATTTCCATGGTGTTTTCGGACTATTGCTGGTACAAACACTTGTTCTATCTTATATGCTTTAAATACAAATATCCCTTCCTATTTTACAGTCTGCCACTAGCCCCATGCATTTTCAATTCTTACACAATCATCCACAAATTCTCATTCCACTAAATAAGTGATTTCTTTCATAGCAAACCTGTCCCCCCTATCCACGTGCCACACAGCATTCCATCATCAATGCCTGACATGCACTATGACTAAGGAGGCCATAGTTCTCCCGGATACTGCTAGGGGGTGATTTATAAAGGCACAGCTTTCATTTGTGGAATTTAGAAATCAAATTAAAAAAAAAAAAACGGTTTTCCCCAGCTGGGGTTTGAACCCTGGTCAAAACTCACTCAGAGCAACTGTGAATTAACAGTGAGCCATCTAGTTTGCTGGAATTTGCCTCCAGCCAAAGGAGTATTAGACATTGAAAAATGATGGTGGCCCCTCCTCTATTTCCATGGTGTTTTCGGACTATTGCTGGTACAAACACTTGTTCTATCTTATATGCTTTAAATACAAATATCCCTTCCTATTTTACAGTCTGCCACTAGCCCCATGCATTTTCAATTCTTACACAATCATCCACAAATTCTCATTCCACTAAATAAGTGATTTCTTTCATAGCAAACCTGTCCCCCCTATCCACGTGCCACACAGCATGCCATCATCAATGCCTGACATGCACTATCACTAAGGAGGCCATAGTTCTCCCAGATACTGCTAGGGGGTGATTTAAAAAGGCACAGCTTTCATTTGTGGAATTTAGAAATCAAATTAAAAAACAAAAAAAAACGATTTTCCCCAGCTGGGGTTTGAACCCTGGTCAAAACTCACTCAGAGCCACTGTGAATTAACAGTGAGCCATCTAATTTACTGGAATTTGCCTCCAGCCAAAGGAGTATTAGACATGGAAAAATGATGGTGGTCCCTCCTCTATTTCCATGATGTTTTTGGACTATTGCTGGTACAAACACTTGTTCTATCTTATATGCTTTAAATACAAATATCCCTTCCTATTTTACAGTCTGCCACTAGCCCCATGCATTTTCAATTCTTACACAATCATCCACAAATTCTCATTCCACTAAATAAGTGATTTCTTTCATAGCAAACCTGCCCCCCGTATCCACGTGCCACACAGCATGCCATCATCAATGCCTCACATGCACTATGACTAAGGAGGCCATAGTTCTCCCAGATACTGCTAGGGGGTGATTTACAAAGGCACAGCTTTCATTTGTGGAATTTAGAAATAAAATAAAAAAACAAAAAAAAAACGATTTTCCCCAGCTGGGGTTTGAACCCTGGTCAAAAGTCACTCAAAGCCCCTGTGCATTAACAGTGAGCCATCTACTCTGCTGAAAGTTTCTCAGCCAAAAGTATGTACGTCATAAAATAATGATGTCGGTCCTTCCTCTATTTCTATTGTCTCTGGACTTTAGATACCAGAAATTTTCTCTCGATTTACATTCTTTAAATACAAATAGCCCTTCCTTTCATACAGTCTGCCACTAGCCCATGCATTTATTATTGTTACACAATCATCCCCAAATTCTCATTCCACTAAATAAGCGATTTCTTTCATAGCAAACCTGTCCCCCCTATCCACGTGCCACACAGCATGCCATCATCAATGCCTGACATGCACTATGACTAAGGAGGCCATAGTTCTCCCAGATACTGCTAGGGGGTGATTTATAAAGGCACAGCTTTCATTTGTGGAATTTAGAAATCAAATTAAAAAACAAAAAAAAACGATTTTCCCCAGCTGGGGTTTGAACCCTGGTCAAAACTCACTCAGAGCCACTGTGAATTAACAGTGAGCCATCTAGTTTGCTGGAATTTGCCTCCAGCCAAAGGAGTATTAGACATGGAAAAATGATGGTGGCCCCTCCTCTATTTCCATGGTGTTTTCGGACTATTGCTGGTTCAAACACTTGTTCTATCTTATATGCTTTAAATACAAATATCCCTTCCTATTTTACAGTCTGCCACTAGCCCCATGCATTTTCAATTCTTACACAATCATCCACAAATTCTCATTCCACTAAATAAGTGATTTCTTTCATAGCAAACCTGTCCCCCCGTATCCACGTGCCACACAGCATGCCATCATCAATGCCTCACATGCACTATGACTAAGGAGGCCATAGTTCTCCCAGATACTGCTAGGGGGTGATTTACAAAGGCACAGCTTTCATTTGTGGAATTTAGAAATAAAATAAAAAAACAAAAAAAAAACGATTTTCCCCAGCTGGGGTTTGAACCCTGGTCAAAAGTCACTCAAAGCCCCTGTGCATTAACAGTGAGCCATCTACTCTGATGAAAGTTTCTCAGCCACAAGTATGTACGTCATAAAATAATGATGTCGGTCCTTCCTCTATTTCTATTGTCTCTGGACTTTAGATACCAGAAATTTTCTCTCGATTTACATTCTTTAAATACAAATAGCCCTTCCTTTCATACAGTCTGCCACTAGCCCATGCATTTATTATTGTTACACAATCATCCCCAAATTCTCATTCCACTAAATAAGCGATTTCTTTCATAGCAAACCTGTCCCCCCTATCCACGTGCCACACAGCATGCCATCATCAATGCCTGACATGCACTATGACTAAGGAGGCCATAGTTCTCCCAGATACTGCTAGGGGGTGATTTATAAAGGCACAGCTTTTATTTGTGGAATTTAGAAATCAAATAAAAAAAAAAAAACGATTTTCCCCAGCTGGGGTTTGAACCCTGGTCAAAACTCACTCAGAGCAACTGTGAATTAACAGTGAGCCATCTAGTTTGCTGGAATTTGCCTCCAGCCAAAGGAGTATTAGACATGGAAAAATGATGGTGGCCCCTCCTCTATTTCCATGGTGTTTTCGGACTATTGCTGGTACAAACACTTGTTCTATCTTATATGCTTTAAATACAAATATCCCTTCCTATTTTACAGTCTGCCACTAGCCCCATGCATTTTCAATTCTTACACAATCATCCACAAATTCTCATTCCACTAAATAAGTGATTTCTTTCATAGCAAACCTGTCCCCCCTATCCACGTGCCACACAGCATGCCATCATCAATGCCTGACATGCACTATGACTAAGGAGGCCATAGTTCTCCCGGATACTGCTAGGGGGTGATTTATAAAGGCACAGCTTTCATTTGTGGAATTTAGAAATCAAATTAAAAAAAAAAAAAAACGGTTTTCCCCAGCTGGGGTTTGAACCCTGGTCAAAACTCACTCAGAGCAACTGTGAATTAACAGTGAGCCATCTAGTTTGCTGGAATTTGCCTCCAGCCAAAGGAGTATTAGACATTGAAAAATGATGGTGGCCCCTCCTCTATTTCCATGGTGTTTTCGGACTATTGCTGGTACAAACACTTGTTCTATCTTATATGCTTTAAATACAAATATCCCTTCCTATTTTACAGTCTGCCACTAGCCCCATGCATTTTCAATTCTTACACAATCATCCACAAATTCTCATTCCACTAAATAAGTGATTTCTTTCATAGCAAACCTGTCCCCCCTATCCACGTGCCACACAGCATGCCATCATCAATGCCTGACATGCACTATCACTAAGGAGGCCATAGTTCTCCCAGATACTGCTAGGGGGTGATTTAAAAAGGCACAGCTTTCATTTGTGGAATTTAGAAATCAAATTAAAAAACAAAAAAAAACGATTTTCCCCAGCTGGGGTTTGAACCCTGGTCAAAACTCACTCAGAGCCACTGTGAATTAACAGTGAGCCATCTAATTTACTGGAATTTGCCTCCAGCCAAAGGAGTATTAGACATGGAAAAATGATGGTGGTCCCTCCTCTATTTCCATGATGTTTTTGGACTATTGCTGGTACAAACACTTGTTCTATCTTATATGCTTTAAATACAAATATCCCTTCCTATTTTACAGTCTGCCACTAGCCCCATGCATTTTCAATTCTTACACAATCATCCACAAATTCTCATTCCACTAAATAAGTGATTTCTTTCATAGCAAACCTGCCCCCCGTATCCACGTGCCACACAGCATGCCATCATCAATGCCTCACATGCACTATGACTAAGGAGGCCATAGTTCTCCCAGATACTGCTAGGGGGTGATTTACAAAGGCACAGCTTTCATTTGTGGAATTTAGAAATAAAATAAAAAAACAAAAAAAAAACGATTTTCCCCAGCTGGGGTTTGAACCCTGGTCAAAAGTCACTCAAAGCCCCTGTGCATTAACAGTGAGCCATCTACTCTGCTGAAAGTTTCTCAGCCAAAAGTATGTACGTCATAAAATAATGATGTCGGTCCTTCCTCTATTTCTATTGTCTCTGGACTTTAGATACCAGAAATTTTCTCTCGATTTACATTCTTTAAATACAAATAGCCCTTCCTTTCATACAGTCTGCCACTAGCCCATGCATTTATTATTGTTACACAATCATCCCCAAATTCTCATTCCACTAAATAAGCGATTTCTTTCATAGCAAACCTGTCCCCCCTATCCACGTGCCACACAGCATGCCATCATCAATGCCTGACATGCACTATGACTAAGGAGGCCATAGTTCTCCCAGATACTGCTAGGGGGTGATTTATAAAGGCACAGCTTTCATTTGTGGAATTTAGAAATCAAATTAAAAAACAAAAAAAAACGATTTTCCCCAGCTGGGGTTTGAACCCTGGTCAAAACTCACTCAGAGCCACTGTGAATTAACAGTGAGCCATCTAGTTTGCTGGAATTTGCCTCCAGCCAAAGGAGTATTAGACATGGAAAAATGATGGTGGCCCCTCCTCTATTTCCATGGTGTTTTCGGACTATTGCTGGTACAAACACTTGTTCTATCTTATATGCTTTAAATACAAATATCCCTTCCTATTTTACAGTCTGCCACTAGCCCCATGCATTTTCAATTCTTACACAATCATCCACAAATTCTCATTCCACTAAATAAGTGATTTCTTTCATAGCAAACCTGTCCCCCTATCCACGTGCCACACAGCATGCCATCATCAATGCCTGACATGCACTATGACTAAGGAGGCCATAGTTCTCCCGGATACTGCTAGGGGGTGATTTATAAAGGCACAGCTTTCATTTGTGGAATTTAGAAATCAAATAAAAAAAAAAAAACAGTTTTCCCCAGCTGGGGTTTGAACCCTGGTCAAAACTCACTCAGAGCAACTGTGAATTAACAGTGAGCCATCTAGTTTGCTGGAATTTGCCTCCAGCCAAAGGAGTATTAGACATTGAAAAATGATGGTGGCCCCTCCTCTATTTCCATGGTGTTTTCGGACTATTGCTGGTACAAACACTTGTTCTATCTTATATGCTTTAAATACAAATATCCCTTCCTATTTTACAGTCTGCCACTAGCCCCATGCATTTTCAATTCTTACACAATCATCCACAAATTCTCATTCCACTAAATAAGTGATTTCTTTCATAGCAAACCTGTCCCCCCTATCCACGTGCCACACAGCATGCCATCATCAATGCCTGACATGCACTATCACTAAGGAGGCCATAGTTCTCCCAGATACTGCTAGGGGGTGATTTAAAAAGGCACAGCTTTCATTTGTGGAATTTAGAAATCAAATTAAAAAACAAAAAAAAACGATTTTCCCCAGCTGGGGTTTGAACCCTGGTCAAAACTCACTCAGAGCCACTGTGAATTAACAGTGAGCCATCTAATTTGCTGGAATTTGCCTCCAGCCAAAGGAGTAATAGACATGGAAAAATGATGGTGGTCCCTCCTCTATTTCCATGATGTTTTTGGACTATTGCTGGTACAAACACTTGTTCTATCTTATATGCTTTAAATACAAATATCCCTTCCTATTTTACAGTCTGCCACTAGCCCCATGCATTTTCAATTCTTACACAATCATCCACAAATTCTCATTCCACTAAATAAGTGATTTCTTTCATAGCAAACCTGCCCCCCGTATCCACGTGCCACACAGCATGCCATCATCAATGCCTCACATGCACTATGACTAAGGAGGCCATAGTTCTCCCAGATACTGCTAGGGGGTGATTTACAAAGGCACAGCTTTCATTTGTGGAATTTAGAAATAAAATAAAAAAACAAAAAAAAAACGATTTTCCCCAGCTGGGGTTTGAACCCTGGTCAAAAGTCACTCAAAGCCCCTGTGCATTAACAGTGAGCCATCTACTCTGCTGAAAGTTTCTCAGCCAAAAGTATGTACGTCATAAAATAATGATGTCGGTCCTTCCTCTATTTCTATTGTCTCTGGACTTTAGATACCAGAAATTTTCTCTCGATTTACATTCTTTAAATACAAATAGCCCTTCCTTTCATACAGTCTGCCACTAGCCCATGCATTTATTATTGTTACACAATCATCCCCAAATTCTCATTCCACTAAATAAGCGATTTCTTTCATAGCAAACCTGTCCCCCCTATCCACGTGCCACACAGCATGCCATCATCAATGCCTGACATGCACTATGACTAAGGAGGCCATAGTTCTCCCAGATACTGCTAGGGGGTGATTTATAAAGGCACAGCTTTCATTTGTGGAATTTAGAAATCAAATTAAAAAACAAAAAAAAAACGATTTTCCCCAGCTGGGGTTTGAACCCTGGTCAAAACTCACTCAGAGCCACTGTGAATTAACAGTGAGCCATTTAGTTTGCTGGAATTTGCCTCCAGCCAAAGGAGTATTAGACATGGAAAAATGATGGTGGCCCCTCCTCTATTTCCATGGTGTTTTCGGACTATTGCTGGTACAAACACTTGTTCTATCTTATATGCTTTAAATACAAATATCCCTTCCTATTTTACAGTCTGCCACTAGCCCCATGCATTTTCAATTCTTACACAATCATCCACAAATTCTCATTCCACGAAATAAGTGATTTCTTTCATAGCAAACCTGTCCCCCCTATCCACGTGCCACACAGCATGCCATCATCAATGCCTGACATGCACTATGACTAAGGAGGCCATAGTTCTCCCGGATACTGCTAGGGGGTGATTTATAAAGGCACAGCTTTCATTTGTGGAATTTAGAAATCAAATTAAAAAAAAAAAAAACGGTTTTCCCCAGCTGGGGTTTGAACCCTGGTCAAAACTCACTCAGAGCAACTGTGAATTAACAGTGAGCCATCTAGTTTGCTGGAATTTGCCTCCAGCCAAAGGAGTATTAGACATTGAAAAATGATGGTGGCCCCTCCTCTATTTCCATGGTGTTTTCGGACTATTGCTGGTACAAACACTTGTTCTATCTTATATGCTTTAAATACAAATATCCCTTCCTATTTTACAGTCTGCCACTAGCCCCATGCATTTTCAATTCTTACACAATCATCCACAAATTCTCATTCCACTAAATAAGTGATTTCTTTCATAGCAAACCTGTCCCCCCTATCCACGTGCCACACAGCATGCCATCATCAATGCCTGACATGCACTATCACTAAGGAGGCCATAGTTCTCCCAGATACTGCTAGGGGGTGATTTAAAAAGGCACAGCTTTCATTTGTGGAATTTAGAAATCAAATTAAAAAACAAAAAAAAACGATTTTCCCCAGCTGGGGTTTGAACCCTGGTCAAAACTCACTCAGAGCCACTGTGAATTAACAGTGAGCCATCTAATTTGCTGGAATTTGCCTCCAGCCAAAGGAGTATTAGACATGGAAAATTGATGGTGGTCCCTCCTCTATTTCCATGATGTTTTTGGACTATTGCTGGTACAAACACTTGTTCTATCTTATATGCTTTAAATACAAATATCCCTTCCTATTTTACAGTCTGCCACTAGCCCCATGCATTTTCAATTCTTACACAATCATCCACAAATTCTCATTCCACTAAATAAGTGATTTCTTTCATAGCAAACCTGCCCCCCGTATCCACGTGCCACACAGCATGCCATCATCAATGCCTCACATGCACTATGACTAAGGAGGCCATAGTTCTCCCAGATACTGCTAGGGGGTGATTTAAAAAGGCACAGCTTTCATTTGTGGAATTTAGAAATCAAATTAAAAAACAAAAAAAAACGATTTTCCCCAGCTGGGGTTTGAACCCTGGTCAAAACTCACTCAAAGCCCCTGTGCATTAACAGTGAGCCATCTACTCTGCTGAAAGTTTCTCAGCCAAAAGTATGTACGTCATAAAATAATGATGTCGGTCCTTCCTCTATTTCTATTGTCTCTGGACTTTAGATACCAGAAATTTTCTCTCGATTTACATTCTTTAAATACAAATAGCCCTTCCTTTCATACAGTCTGCCACTAGCCCATGCATTTATTATTGTTACACAATCATCCCCAAATTCTCATTCCACTAAATAAGCGATTTCTTTCATAGCAAACCTGTCCCCCCTATCCACGTGCCACACAGCATGCCATCATCAATGCCTGACATGCACTATGACTAAGGAGGCCATAGTTCTCCCAGATACTGCTAGGGGGTGATTTATAAAGGCACAGCTTTCATTTGTGGAATTTAGAAATCAAATAAAAAAAAAAAAAACGATTTTCCCCAGCTGGGGTTTGAACCCTGGTCAAAACTCACTCAGAGCAACTGTGAATTAACAGTGAGCCATCTAGTTTGCTGGAATTTGCCTCCAGCCAAAGGAGTATTAGACATGGAAAAATGATGGTGGCCCCTCCTCTATTTCCATGGTGTTTTCGGACTATTGCTGGTACAAACACTTGTTCTATCTTATATGCTTTAAATACAAATATCCCTTCCTATTTTACAGTCTGCCACTAGCCCCATGCATTTTCAATTCTTACACAATCATCCACAAATTCTCATTCCACGAAATAAGTGATTTCTTTCATAGCAAACCTGTCCCCCCTATCCACGTGCCACACAGCATGCCATCATCAATGCCTGACATGCACTATCACTAAGGAGGCCATAGTTCTCCCAGATACTGCTATGGGGTGATTTAAAAAGGCACAGCTTTCATTTGTGAAATTTAGAAATCAAATTAAAAAACAAAAAAAACGATTTTCCCCAGCTGGGGTTTGAACCCTGGTCAAAACTCACTCAGAGCCACTGTGAATTAACAGTGAGCCATCTAATTTGCTGGAATTTGCCTCCAGCCAAAGGAGTATTAGACATGGAAAAATGATGGTGGTCCCTCCTCTATTTCCATGATGTTTTTGGACTATTGCTGGTACAAACACTTGTTCTATCTTATATGCTTTAAATACAAATATCCCTTCCTATTTTACAGTCTGCCACTAGCCCCATGCATTTTCAATTCTTACACAATCATCCACAAATTCTCATTCCACTAAATAAGTGATTTCTTTCATAGCAATCCTGTCCCCCCTATCCACGTGCCACACAGCATGCCATCATCAATGCCTCACATGCACTATGACTAAGGAGGCCATAGTTCTCCCAGATACTGCTAGGGGGTGATTTACAAAGGCACAGCTTTCATTTGTGGAATTTAGAAATAAAATAAAAAAACAAAAAAAAAACGATTTTCCCCAGCTGGGGTTTGAACCCTGGTCAAAACTCACTCAAAGCCCCTGTGCATTAACAGTGAGCCATCTACTCTGCTTAAAGTTTCTCAGCCAAAAGTATGTACGTCATAAAATAATGATGTCGGTCCTTCCTCTATTTCTATTGTCTCTGGACTTTAGATACCAGAAATTTTCTCTCGATTTACATTCTTTAAATACAAATAGCCCTTCCTTTCATACAGTCTGCCACTAGCCCATGCATTTATTATTGTTACACAATCATCCACAAATTCTCATTCCACTAAATAAGTCATTTCTTTCATAGCAAACCTGTCCTCCTCTTACACATGCCACACAGCATGCCATCAATGCCTGACATGCACTATGACTAAGGAGGCCATAGTTTTCCCAGACACTGCGATGGGGGTGATTTGCAAAGGCACATCTCTCATTTGTGGAATTTAGAAAACAAATAAAACAAATAAAAAAACGATTTTCCCCAGCTGGGGATTGAACCCTGGTCAAAAAACACTCACAGCTCCTGTGAACTGCCAGTGAGCCATATATTTTGCTGGAATTTGCCTCCAGCCACAGGATCATTACACATGTAAAAATGATGTTGGTCCCTCCTGTATTTCCATGGTGTTTGGACTTTAGCTGGTACAAACACTTGTTCTATTTATATGCCATTAAGGAGAGAGACGCAGGCGTATTGGCCGCAAGGACGCGGTCCAGTCTACTATGTGTGTCATGCGTTGGGTGTAACAAGTAAAGAGCCTCTGAGTGGGATGGCTGTACGCCACACATCCACAGCTCCCAAATTATGCATCACTTCCCCTAGGCGTGCCGTCATACGTGGTTTCGTGCCAGAGCGAGGAGGATGTCGATCTAGATCCGGGTCCAACACACAATTAAAATCCCCAAACCAAACGAAGGGGGTATCCAAGTTCGAGACAATAAGGTCCTGGAGATGGGAAAAGAAACCCGGATCATCAACGTTAGGCGCATAGGAATTTAAGACCAGGAAATCCCTACCATCTAGCTTGATTTGCAGCAGCAAGTACCTGCCTTCGACATCTGCCTCAACATACTGAACGGCACAGGGAACCCCAGGTGCCACCCAGATTAGGACCCCCCTGGCATAGGTAGAATAGGAGGAATGAAACATCTGGCACCGCCACTTTTTAGGACAGCTTCTGGGCACCCTCTTCGTTCAAGTGGGTCTCCTGGAGGCACGCAATGGAGACGCCATGGCGTCGGAGGAATGAAAGGACCCTGTATCTTTTAGTGCAAGTGCCCAATCCACGCACGTTCCAAGTTAAGAATTTAAACCCCATGACAGGAGATCACGTCCAACCTGGCCATATATTACAAACAGCGTGTTCCGCCACCCACAGGCCCAACCAGCATCCAGGCCGGGGCACCTAGCCCATCTGATCAGCCATTCAAAAACCAGAAACACAGTACTCTCGATGCCAGCAACAACTTCCCCGCCCAACCCCACCAACCCCCCCAAACACCTCCAACCCCACAACCCCCCCATAACATCTACTCCCACCCCCACCCACAAGCAAGATGACAGCAACAACAAAACACGCTATCCTGCCCTCCCCCTGCTGGTGCCAGGATGTACACAGCCACCCTATTTGTCCCATCCAACACACACACACACACACACACCCAACCAAACACCACCCACCCCCCCCTTCTAGCTCCCCATGGGACCCAGACGTACAGAAATGAACCTGGGCTTGGCCGCCGGCATCAGTCCCGAAGCAGGGCCCTCCCCAGCCAAAATAAAGACAGACACCGCCACATAAGGTCGTTCCAATGGGATACAGGTCCTACGCTCCACTCCGTCATTCAAGCTCGAACAGCACGGCTCCCAGGTACCTCATACAAACTCAAGGCCCAGCACTAAAGCCCCCAAAGCAGAGCACAACACTCTTCACTCCAACAGTACCTTATGACAGAGCCGTCCCTGGCAGCAGTTCAGACATTCCAGTCTCTGGGATCACCGGAGCTGTAGAGTCTTTACCTGGCACAATGTCCTGCAGGGTATCTGGAACCAACACGTCCCCAGGGGCGGATGTGCCCGAGGACTCTGGACCATCCCCCGCCAAGGAAGGTCCCAACGTCTCCGCCTTCCGCATCGTCGTCTCTGGGGATGGTCCCCCCAGGTCTCACGGGGCCCCCCTCGCTCTCCCGGGGGCATGTCATCACCCGTGTATCTCCTGCCACTCCCACACCTCAGCGGGCTATTCGAAGAAATGCCCCCGGCCCTGAGATATCACGTTGACCTTGGCCGGATATAACAGCATATATTGTAGCTTCATCTCCCGGAGCTTCTGCTTGACTCCCAGGTAGGACTTCCGCTGCTCTTGCACCTGATGGGTGTAATCAGGATAGATGCATATGCGGCTGTCCTCGCCGCCTTCAGAATGCAATCCCGGACTTTATAGTTCAGGATCTTCGCAATAAATGCCCTCGGGGGCTCCCCCGGGCGCGGGGGGGGGGACCATGGCCCTATGCGCCCATTCGATGAC
Organism: Lissotriton vulgaris; assembly: GCF_964263255.1. NCBI lineage: Eukaryota > Metazoa > Chordata > Amphibia > Caudata > Salamandridae > Lissotriton > Lissotriton vulgaris. The sequence continues at coordinate 1,903,017,643 of NC_141693.1, forward strand.
AAATACATTTGAAAGCCCATGCGGGCACAGTTGAGTCCGAATCCAGTCCTCCAGGATGCCGTCGGCATTCCCCGCCTCCAATCGCTCCGGCACACCCAGGACTCTAATGTTGCTGCGGCGCGCCCTACCCTCCGCGTCCTCAGCTCTTTGTTCCAATGCGTGTGTCGTAGAGGTGAGTTGCGTGACTGTCTTCTGGAGGGAAGCCACCTGCCCTTGTAACTGGGTAATGTTACCCTCCGCATCCGATACCTTATCCGCCACTTTGCGAAGATCCGTTCGCAGGAGGTTGACATCAAGCGATACAGTCTCTATCTGCCGCTTCAGCACAGAATGGGAGCCCTGTATGGCCTTCAGCAACTCCGCCCGGGAAGGCTCCGCCGGCACATCCGCGCACTCCTCTTGACCTGTCTGCCGCGTAATCCGTTGCGACGCCAGATGCTGGGTTGTATACTGTGTGATACTATTAGGCTGAGTGGATTTCGACATCCTGTCCTTACGCAGAGCCAGCAGACCAGGCACTCAGCGACCACCGCATGGGAGCACCAAGGATCGTATACGGGTACCTCCGCTCAGTAGCTCGCATCCTGGTCGCTCTTCAGGTCACTGCCATTCCGCTCCCGATCTCCCATCCAGCAGGACCAGGCTGTAGCAATGGGGTGGCGCACACAAGGATCAAGCACTACCTCAGTGCGTAGTCAGCAAAATTCAAGATTAACAATACTATGTCCACACCAGTTCCTGTAACACTTGGTGTCCCTCAAGGATCCTCCCTCTCCCCTACTCTGTTCAAACTACTCATGGAACCACTTACCGCACTACTTCAAGCATCTAATGTTCAATTTCACATGTACGCAGACAATACCCAGCTCTACCTTAAAATACACACCCTTATGACATCAAAATACTCAACACAACTTTTAGGAACATACAGACTTGGCTGGCAGAGAATCACCTCAAACTTAACGCTCAAAAAACGGAATTCCTCCTAATAGCGCCTCCCACCAAAGTCCCCCTCACTCAGTCCTGCCTTAACCATCTCATTGCACTCAACGTTCAACCTACTATTGTGGACTCAGCGAAATCTTTAGGCATAACCCTTGACTGCAATCTCAATATGCATCATCACATCAGCAATGCAACGAAGGGAGCTAATTTCCAAATCAACACATTGCTGAAATTGAAAACTTTCCTTCCTCTCAATGACTTCAGAACTGCAGTCCAAGCCCTAGTCATCCCTCGAGTGGATTATGGAAGTGTTGCCCTCTGTGGTCTCCCCATATCGACAACCGCACCATTAAAAGCCTCTATTAATGCTGCAGACAGACTAATCACGGGCTCAAAAAAACTTTCACACATTTCTCCTGATCTAAAAGCTTTGAACTGGCTGCCTTACGAAGCTAGAATACATCTGAAAATCGCCTGCATGACCCACAAGGTTATACACCACAACTCCCCCAGCTACCTCGCTCAGAAACTGACAATCTCGGGTGGCTCAAGAGTGACAAGAAGTGCAGACAATCTTCTTTTGAAACCTCAGAGATTTCACAAGAAAAAACCTATAAATGCTCCTTCTCAGGGATGGCGCCCAGGATCTGGAATGCCCTCCCTCCAGAAATCAGATTTATCTCATCCTCGGCATCCTTCAAAAAAGAAGTAAAATCTCTCCTATTAGCTAAATTTACCTGAACTTTGACTAATGTAATCTCGTAACTCAGTACTCTTCCTCCTATGACTATGTATATTGACCACCTATGCACCGTTGCTACCTTACCTTGTTTCTTTTTTTGTAACCATTTGCTCATCTTTGCACAAAATGTTTTGTTTAATTATTACTCCTTGCCTTTTTATCCCATTCTGTATGTAAAGGGCTCTGATATCCGTAAGGATCTTGTTCGCGCTCTATAAAACTTTTAAAATAAATAAAAATAAATTAAATTCACTATCAGGACATGCCACACACACCAGCGCATGTCCTACCTTTCACATACAGTGCACCCTGCCCATGGGGGTACATTGGACCTACCTCAGGGGCGACTTACATGTAGAAAAGGGAAGGTTTAGGGACTTGCAAGTGTGTGCAATTGCCAATTCGACATGGCAGCCCTAGGCTGTGGACAGGCTACGCAATGGCACGCCAGAGTTACACTTTACAGGCTGTTTGCGTGGGTGGCACAATCCAGTGCTGCAGCCCACCAACAGCATTTGATTTATATTCCCTGGCACTCGCAGTGCACTTTACTAGGGACTGACACATGAATCAAATAGCCAATCATGTAAAAAACAATCCATAACACAGTTTACACAGAGAGCATATGCACTTTAGCACTGATTTGGAGTGGTTAAGTGCCCATAGTCCTAAAACCAATGCACACAGGTCAGGAAATAATAGGAGGAAAAATCAAAATATTTGGGGATAACCCTGCAAAAAGGGCCATTTCCAACAAGCAGTCACACACATGCAAGCACAAACTCCACTCAATAGCAGTCACACACATGCACACTCGACTCACGAGCAGTCGCACACACTCCACTCACAAGCAGTTACACAAATTCAAGCGCAAACTCCACTCACGAGCAGTCACACACATGCACACTCCACTCACGAGCAGTCACACTTATGCATGTGCACACTCTACTCACAAGCAGTCGCACATAGGAGCACTCGAGCTCTTCCACTAATGTTATGTGAATGTGATGGCATGCAAACAGCTCCTTCATTCTGCAGGCAGAATGCGTGGTGAGCACAGTGCGGGGGAGACACTCAGAGTGTGAAACTCTCTGATGGATCCTGTCTGGATTGATACGGAAGGGCTCAGGAAACAGAGGAAAACTATGGAACAAAGAAAACAGCAGTGTGGGGACGCCATTTTTTATTCCATATATAAACACAAGCCTGCAGTGTTTCAAACGAGCCCTGATAGCTCAGTCGGTAGAGTATCAGGCTTTTAATTTGAGGGTCCAGGGTTCAAGTCCCTGTTCGGGCGGTTTATTTATTTTCCTTTTTTTAAATCTATGATTTCTATTTTTGTTCATAAAGGCCAACGCTCCTAGTATAAATAATCTTTGCAAGCTCTTTAAGGTTGGAATTCGCTAATTGCTCTCCTTTTCGATATTCAATGTTGTCTCCGTAGCGCCACCTCCTGTCTGTCTGTCACGGTGCACCGGTTTCAACGAGTGATAATTGGAAGTGCAGTCTGTGTGCAGCCGGATCCCACTCGGGCTTCCGCTCGTTGACATCTCTGCTCATTATCAGATACTTCTGTTTTGCATCTTATAAATGTAACAAACTTACTATATTCTATTCACAAATTTGAAACAACCTCGTGCAAGGGAAATGAATGTAATCCATTTTTTTTAAATAATGTCTTCTTGTTGTAAATCGTTTGAAATAAAAGGACGTGAACATTTTCTAAAAGAAGTCACTGTGTGTGCCTTAAACCATCTTCCCTCAACAAGGTCTAATTTTTGCCACTGCCAGTGCAATGTGCAGAACTGGTGCGAAAATATAGAGCACGAGCTCTACGTGTACCGACATGTAAACCCTATTGGTAAATGAACTTCTCAGTGGCATGTTGGTCTAGGGGTATGATTCTTGCTTTGGGTGCGAGAGATCCTGGACGAGTCATCTTTTGATTTTAATATTTTTGGTTTATAATAGGGGCACTGAAAAACACATCAGAAAGATAAAAAAAACCTTTTTCCTTATTTAAAACGCATTAAATAAAAATTAAAAAATTTGAATATGAGAAAAATAAGAAAGAAAATGGGGCTTGTCCGGGCTTTGAACCCAGGACCTCTCGCACCCTAAGTAAGAATCATACTGCTAGACCAATGAGCCACGTTGTATGTTATTGCATCTTTCTCATATTCCAATTCTTAAAGCTCAGAGCTGCCACCAGAGCAGCATAGGGCTTTCAAGTAGACTTTTAAAGGGACCGCTCCATTAAAACCCACTCACTGAACAGCAGAGAAGGAATTAACAGCAGAACCAGAAGGACCCATAAGAACACTTCTTATCTCCCACGTCTGTGAGACTCACCGGCAATAGAGCAGGGGCCCCACATGCACAGAGAGCGCTGTATCAGGACGTGCGTTATTTATACTTTGATAAACCAATTTTGTGCAGTCATTTTAAGGGCCATTTTCATCTCTCAGTAATTCTGACCAATATACTCGAATATGCTTCTACGCCAGTGCATTAAATGGAACTATAGAAGTGAAGGTGCTCGCTATTTACAGTATCTGTTATTCTGCTTGCTCCTGAGAAGGGCACTGGCAGCACTGCGGAGAAGTGCACCTACTCACCCTTTCAAATGGAAGAAGTGCAGGTACTCAGTACCGGACCGAGTACTTGCCCATTTAAAGCAATGCCCAATGCTATAAATAGCAAATAAAACCATATATATGATGAAATTAGTGGACACACGTACAAGCTCCGGCATCAGATTTTCTCCACACCCCTACTCATCACTCCCACGTTCACCAGTAACTAGACGTAAAAGAATGAGTGAGTGAAAGTGTGTGAGGGTGTATTCTAGGTTGCACTCCCCCATCCCATGAACATAGAGTGGGATTATGCACCCACTACTTCTTTCTCCTGAGTACAAGAAGAGCAGTCCAGTCCTTCATGGCTCCTCTCAGGTCAAAGACAGCAGGTCCAGTCCTCTTCAGTTCGTCCTCAGGTCCAGAAAGTGGCCACCTTCCTCGAGACAAATGGATCCCTCGACCCATCGCAGTCCGGTTTCCGTGCCAACCACAGCACCGAGACCGCCCTCATCGCCGCCACCGACGACATCCGAGCCCTGATGGACAATGGGGAAACAGCGGCCCTCATCCTCCTAGACCTCTCCGCGGCTTTCGACACGGTCTGCCACCGCACCCTAGTGCAGCGCCTCAGCAACGTCAGAATCCAGGAGAAGGCGCTGGAATGGATCGTCTCCTTTCTCGACGGAAGAACACAAAGAGTCCGCCTACCACCGTACAAGTCAGAGGCCACCAAAGTCATCTGCGGCGTCCCTCAAGGATCCTCACTGAGCCCGACTCTCTTCAACGTCTACATGAGCCCCCTCGCGGCCATCGCACGCCAACACAACCTCAACATAATCTCCTACGCCGACGACACCCAGCTGATCCTCTCCCTGACCAACGACCCCACCGCCGCCAGAGCCAACCTGCACGAAGGGATGAGAGAGGTAGCCGAGTGGATGACGATGAGCCGCCTGAAGCTGAACACAGATAAGACGGAGGTCCTCATCCTGGGCTCCTCGCCCTCCGCCTGGGACGACTCCTGGTGGCCCCCCGCCCTGGGCACCGCACCCAAACCGATGGACCACGCACGCAACCTGGGTTTCATCTTGGACTCCTCCCTCTCCATGACCAGGCAAGTCAACGCTGTCTCCTCGTCATGCTTCAACATCCTGCGCATGCTGCCGAAGATCTTCCGGTGGATCCCCACAGAGACCAGGAAGACCGTCACCCAGGCCCTCGTCACCAGCCGACTGGACTACGGCAACGCACTCTACGCCGGAACCACCGCCAAGATCCAGAAGAGGCTCCAGCGCATCCAGAACGCCTCAGCCAGACTCATCCTCGACATCCCACGACACAGCCACATCTCCGGACACCTAAGAGACCTGCACTGGCTCCCGGTCAACAAGAGAATCAACTTCCGCCTCCTTACCCACGCACACAAAGCTCTCCACGACCAAGGCCCGAACTACCTCAACAACCGAATCAACTTCTACGCTCCCAAACGCCACCTCCGATCCGCCAGCCACGCCCTCGCCGCCGTCCCACGCATCCGCAGAGCCACTACAGGAGGAAGATCCTTCTCCTACCTGGCCGCCAAGACCTGGAACTCCCTCCCGGCCGACCTGCGCCTGACCCAAGACCACCTCTCCTTCAGGAAGAAGCTCAAGACCTGGCTGTTCGAGCAGTAGCGCCCCCCCCCCCCCAGCGCCTCGAGACCCTACGGGTAGGTAGCGCGCTCTATAAATGTCTTTGATTGATTGATTGATTGAAAGTGTTCTGAAGTTGCTACCTGGAGATCAGGGCATAGCTTCAAGGGGGTTGTTTGGGGGTGTGACACCCTCCCAAATTAATGCATTAATTACTTGGCATTTGGGCTCAGGGCCCTGTGTCGGGTCTGCTATCTATGTGTTTTTCTGGTTTTGACCCGAGAATAAAAGACAAAAGATTAACCTTTTATGTGAATTGGCGCCAGAGATATGCAACTGGAGACTGAATTTCAAAATGTGAAACCAGATAAACTTAAATCAATACCTGCTTCCCTGCTTCTTCAAATTGTGTGATCCTAAACAAATCTTTTATTTTGGAGCCTCCTTTTTCTTTATTATCCTACATAGGCACAATTCTAACTACTTCAAGTTGTGCGCTGTAAAACCACCTCTTATGCTTGATTTAATATTCTATAATGTTGTGCCTTCTATAATAAGAATCTAGGACACGTTTAGCATTTAAATGACAACTTTAACAATTGCGATACATAAGGGGATGATGGACGGAGCGTTTGAGCGAATCAAACACTCACCCCAAGTCAACTGATCTGGGTTTAATCCATCACCATTCTTTAGCCCACTCTCCCACCCCAGTTCAGACATGGCCATATGCAAATCAGTCTGACCCTGTGCCTCATGGGAACAGTCCAGCCCAAACTGCCAAGCCAATGCCTTCCCTGGACCGGAAACAAGCTACCGAGGACCGGTTTCTGGCAATTTCAGCCTTCATCAGCCCGGCTTGCTTGAATCCAGTGGTAAAGGGAGCAAGGGACTCACGTCTGAGCATACCCTGCCACACTTGGGGCGAACAAAGCGATACAAAAGGGGATGATGGACGGAGCGTTTGAGCGAATCAAACACTCACCCCCAGTCAACTGATCTGGGTTTAATCCATCACCATTCTTTAGCCCTCTCCCACCCCAGTTCAGACATGGCCATATGCAAATCAGTCTGACCCTGTGCCTCATGGGAACAGTCCAGCCCGAACTGCCAAGGCAATGCCTTCCCTGGACCGGAAACAAGCTACCGAGGACCGGTTTCTGGCAATTTCAGCCTTCATCAGCCCGGCTTGCTTGAATCCAGTGGTAAAGGGAGCAAGGGACTCACGTCTGAGCATACCCTGCCACACTTGGGGCGAACAAAGCGATACAAAAGGGGATGATGGACGGAGCGTTTGAGCGAATCAAACACTCACCCCCAGTCAACTGATCTGGGTTTAATCCATCACCATTCTTTAGCCCACTCTGCCACCCCAGTTCAGACATGGCCATATGCAAATCAGTCTGACCCTGTGCCTCATGGGAACAGTCCAGCCCGAACTGCCAAGCCAATGCCTTCCCTGGACCGGAAACAAGCTACCGAGGACCGGCTTCTGGCAATTTCAGCCTTCATCAGCCCGGCTTGCTTGAATCCAGTGGCAAAGTAAGCAAGGGACTCACGTCTGAGCATACCCTGCCACACTTGGGGTGAACAAAGCGATACAAAAGGGGATGATGGACGGAGCGTTTGAGCGAATCAAACACTCACCCCCAGTCAACTGATCTGGGTTTAATCCATCACCATTCTTTAGCCCACTCTGCCACCCCAGTTCAGACATGGCCATATGCAAATCAGTCTGACCCTGTGCCTCATGGGAACAGTCCAGCCCGAACTGCCAAGCCAATGCCTTCCCTGGGCCGGAAACAAGCTACCAAGGACCGGTTTCTGGCAATTTCAGCCTTCATCAGCCCGGCTTGCTTGAATCCAGTGGCAAAGTGAGCAAGGTACTCACGTCTGAGCATACCCTGCCACACTTTAACAATTGAGCAGAAGCGTGCCTCCGGCTGCGACAATCGGTCTCCGCAGGACACTCTTCATTTTGTACTTTTATGTCTTTTTTATAGGACGCCTAGACTGACATTTTTGGTAGATATCTGAAAACAGGCGAAATTCTGTCATGCTGAAGTTGCCCTGCTCTTTCTACAAAGAGCAAACGATATGCGCACTTTATGCTGTATTATGAATTTCATTAAGCTCTCAGTAAGGCTGAGAAACACCAGAGGACTGAGTTAATCAATGTTTAAGATAAAATTAGTTTCTACCTTTTATCTGTAACAGCGATTTTTAGATTGAGTTCAGATATTGTATTTAATTGTATTTTTTAACTGTATATATGTGCTTTTATGATGTTTTTTAATCATCGAATAAATTTCCGAACTTGAACTTGAATTTGAACTTGACTACTCACTTTCTGCTTAGTTCACTAATGACATTGTCGGGTTGAGCAATGAATATTTCTAACAAAACTATCAGTTTTAATAAACTTGTTTATATGCATTGACATCATCTGATGTACAAAATTAAAAGGCTTCTGCATGTTTAAGAAATAAATTTTTTGGGCAGAAAGAGCAGTCTATATGCACAGAGGATGCCCCAAGAAGTGGTCTAGGATAGGGGGTACATGGAATGCATTCAGAGGAAACATATATGAACCCCCACAGGCAGAATCGATCTCAAATGTCAGTGAGTAATGGATGTATAAGGATAATATGTATGTATGTTTTGCAGCCGATTTTATAAGATGTATTGTTGTGGTTTTAATTAAATGAAACAATAAAAACTTTTTCACTTAAAAAAAAAATGTATGTTTTGCTATGCTGCTATGCACTGTGGTGGAAATGATGCAGCGTTTTTGCTAATGTATCAGCGACAAAGATCCATACTTTACTATATAATGAGAGACAAGAACCTCCTAATATGCTCTGTAGGCGCAAAGCAAGTGGATTGCATTTGGTTATGGTTTAAAAAATTCAATACAAAATATATATATTTTTTGTAAGAAATACATCCTTTGAATTTTGAAGCGATTGCATCGTATTTTTATTTTATGTTTGTTGCACAATATAAGTAGCAAAATTTTTCATGGCTCCGTATTCGTACAGACTCTTGGGGCCAAGCCAGACACATGTCTCAGTTCTGGCTCGGTCCACCCAAATAATAGGCCATCTAGTTCTCCTCTATTTCTGAATCAGGCCTATTACATGGGGTTGCCATTCAGTTAATAACATTATTTGCAAAATGCAAGGACTAGAAACATGGGGCTCCGCCACATGCAGCAATTTGACAAGTCTACCATCAAGGCTTCTTGTAGCAGAGAAGAAGAAGAGCGCATGAAGTGGTCATACATGTAAAATAGGCGATCCCAGGGAAGGGACTCAAGGCCTTTATGGTGTACATGACCGTAGTCATGAGTTCCCAGGGAGAACAACCAGGTCGAGGTGGGATGAGTAGGGGCGTAGCTACTACAGGCGTCTTTAGGGTATAACACCCCTCAAATGCATTCTTCGTTTGGTAGTTGGGCCAAAGGGCTCTGAGTCCAGTGTGCTATATCTGTGTCCTTTTTTTCTCATCACTCTCATTTCACAAAGAGGTTTTAACTTGTTAATTTTTTTGATTGCAATCTTAAATATATATATATGGTGACTGCTTTACCAAAATATGAAATCTATCCCTATAGAAGTACACCTTGAATGGGTGCAAATATACTACTTATTTTAATTAACATAGCTTGGCAGTAGTAGACTTATGAATGATGCTCCAGTCTGAGATTTTAAGGTATATCACTGACAATCGAACACCCGAAAGGTGATGGGATGAATAATTGCAAATAGTATAACGAGTGTCATATGCTTGGGGAAGCATTCCAACCCATCGTTTTGTGCCCAATGTTACACTGCAGACAGAGGCCCACTTAACCCCTTTTGTGCTCCCGTCGGCCACTACCTCGCTGGTGCTGCCTACCGGCCGACGGAGCCCCGTCCAGCAATTAGAACGCCCGCACCGCAGCGGAAAAAACGCTGCGGTTAAGCCGTTAAAGCAAATCAGTACTGATGCTGTTTCTCATGGGCAAAGCCCACGACAAGCCTTGATCATCTTACCTGTCCACCCTGCAGCTGACTGCTTTTTTAATTGGGTAATTTGAGCTCCCCCTGAATATCACTAACTAGGCCAGTCTCCTGCTGCAGATGCCACATTCATGCCTGGCACGTAATCAGACACATAAGGGCTTGATTTGCTTGATGCACAGAGTCAAGTTTACTCTTCCTGTGAGTTCATGTCCCCATTACATTAAGGTTGTTGAACTTGTTACTGTGCCTACTACATAATACACTGCAACCTACAAGCTGCAGACTCTAATCCCTAAAGTATAGTTAAAGGTGACTGAGCCAGCTGCACAGGTTTGCTTGTGATCTCCAGGTTACACATCCCAGTCCAGTTACGGTTACTCAAAGGCTCAGTTTACTGCAGAATAATGTAAATAAACTGCAGATTGCACTTTTGAATTCACATAGGAGCTACCCAGCCTCTCACTCTTCTAAGGTGGACACAATCTGTACATTTAAATATAATGCTAACATGAAGTAGGACTCAGGTTACTGTGGGTGAGTCTCCAGCACATCTTTCATATTAACCATGTATCTTTCAAAATACTCCTCTCTTATTACAGTATTGCTGGGGGGACTGGTGATTTACATGGTGAGCTCAGGTCACATTCCCTACTTTCCCCAGTTGTAGCAGTAGGAATTGTAAAGCACATTTTCACCCTGAAAAGTACATTGTTACTGAAAAACAGATGTTCATTGTTCTCTAACTCAATAGTGCTCCTTTTATTAACCACAGAAAGATGAAAGGCTGAGTCAACTTACCAGCCTTTGAACCCGTGACCCTGAAGTCAAACACAGATATCTGCAGTTAAATGTATGAGTCCCCAGAGCCACCAACTGAGCAAAAGCAGCAGGTCAAGCAGTGCACTATTCATAATGTTTGGCTACAGACAGCTGCAGCTGTCTGTTAGCAACTGCTAATGAGTAGGCCTGGGCGGAGTTCGTGGAGTTCCGCATGACTGAAAAACTCTGCTGTGCTGCGCGGACTTCCGCAAGCAGCAGAGTGCATTACGCACCATTCGCACTGATTTTTAGAACTTGGTGTTTGACCCATGCTATAAAATCAGTGCAAAAGGTGCACGCACAGCGCAAGAGGGTGCAGCTTCTTTCTGCTGCTCGAGTTGATGTTTTACTAGAGCAGCAGCTTCCTCAGCGCGAATGGAAGGTTTCTCAACGCAAGCGGTAGCGACCATCCACACTGCCGGCATTGAAAGATATCGCAGGGAGGTGGTCTGGGGTAAAATTCTCCCCGCTTGCTAACTTAATGTTGGTGAGCGCAAGTAAGTAAAAACTCTGCTCTGCGGAGTTTTTCAGAAATCCGCGTGCTACGCGGAGCGTGGAGTGGGAAAAACTCAGCAAAATCAATGAGCGAAGTGGAATTTCATGCTCAGGCCTACAAAAGAGCTCCACACTATCAGGGTCACTGCATATTCATTTTTTTACATTTTGCTGTTGAAAACCATTATATCAAATGTGAAGTGACTGCCATCTTCTACTTCATAACTTGCAATGCATGAAATAATGGTATTGTTACCTTAGGTATCACAGGCAAACCACTTGTGTTGGCTTCGTCAAATGCTTCTTTCTGTTCTTATCTTTGTGTGTTGCCCGTCACGCCAACACTCCGTGAAAAAGCATTGGCATAGCCAATATGTCGTGCCTTTGGGACCTTATAATTATTTGGCCATTCAGCACATTATCCGGGGTGCTACAGCATCTACTGTTACTTCACGGAATGGGAGGAATGGCACCCTCACAGCTGCCCCATCCCGTAAAGGACAGTGCTCTCACAGCCATTGTTAGAGCACAGTGCTGCTACAGCTGCTCCAAGCAGAAAACACACAGCACTCCTGTAGCTGCTGTGAGACGTTGGCCTGGCATATGCTGTCCACTATTCTAGTGGGCACCTAGCACCAGTCCAAATGACCCTTATTGATGGTAGAATGTGTGTGCCCATACACACACACGCACACACACGCATACACACACACTCACACACACCCTCCACCCCCACCCACCCCCCCTCCCTCACCAACAAACATTGCGTGCTTTTTCCTTTCCCTCCCTCCTCCTTCTCTATGGCTGGTCTTCTTCCGTCCCTGCAGCGCTGTTACTGGTAGAATGATGCGTGTGCTGTGGCTCCTCTGGGTCCTCGGCTGGGCCAGCATGTACTCACAAAGAGACCCACTGGTCATCTTGGACAGCGACAACCGATCTCTCCTTCTTCACCAAGTTCTACGCCTCGCCACTGGGCACGAGTTGCAGGCCACGCCGATGTGCACGGTCACGGCTTGCCTCCAGCGTGCGCTGCTCTTTCACTTTCCCTTAGTTTTGAGTCGTGGAGCTCAACGCTGAGACTACAGTGCGGAGTCCTTTCCGGAACCAGGGAAAGCACACGTAGTAGAAGAGGGTACGTGGCATAGCCCTTGATGAGCAGCTGAGGAAGAAGCCTACCAAGCCGATACCCGATTATGAGTTACAGCTCGACGTCCGGCCCTGAAGACGAGCTATGCAATAGAGACCTACGACAAGCCAAGGAAAAGCATAGCGGCGAGACACTGGGTCCAAGTGCTGCATTAATTAGGTAAGAGCTGCGGATTTGACGAGGCAGCTTGGAGAGGACGGCGTTGGAGACTGGCCCTTACTAGTTGTCTACAGGATCATTGGGCAGATGCAATTGCATTTTCGTTGCAGAGCGGAAAATCCCCCTGCTCTTTCTAGCAGTTGCTCCTAAGCGATTCCTGCACGCACAAAGTTCATTAATGACTCCTGTCAGGCCGCCTCCAAAATGAAAACGCATTTTCAGAGCTGCCTTTGTTTCAAAATCACTCTTTTGTTGACTTATCAGCTTTTTTGCCTCAGAGCGTCCAGCTGTGTTGAGCTGACACCTTGAGCCGACACACGTACACGCAGGCGGCCTTCATCAGTGAGGTCAGCGCCCCCTCGGGTGTCCCGTGGACCGCTCTCCTCCAGTCTAAATAGCCTCATTTCTCACGACAAGGCCCAGTTCTCTTCCAGAGTGAGCCAGTCCAGCACTTACAGTATTCACATCAATTTATACAACGTATGCTTGGCACACAGCGGGGACCCGCAGGAGCCATACCAGTCAAAGCATTTGCAATGCAATAGGTCTCACATTTACACGAGTTTAAGCTAGTGGCATTGTAAATGACAATGCATTTTATTTATGTTTTAAAAAAGAAAACATAAATAAAAGCCAGTTATTTGCAATGTCAATTGCTTAAACTTGCGTAAATGCCAGACCTATTGAATTGCAAATGCTTGTTTAAAATGCCATTGTACTCCAAAGTACGGGGCAATCCTGTCATGTGTACGTATACTTCTGGTGCCTCAAAGAATAGCATACGGGATTGGTACACCACCCTCAGCCTGGCTAGATACAGCAATGCATAGGGAAGTTTCTGCTCACCTAGTTGGGCCTTGTCTGCCATAAATTACTGTTGCTTCTGCTGGACTAGTCTTGTGTACTCATGACATTTGAGGATGCAAGTGTTTTTGAACATCAGGTGTTCTTTGTCTGGATTGCTTTCAAACCATCTCTCTGTTGTGCTTATTCAAAATCTTTGCAATGAAAGGACTTGGTCTGGCTTCCCGGGGCGACTTCTGCATCATGGCCCTGTGTGCCCTTTCTACAACAAAATAATAGGACACCAACTATGGAAGTAGCCAGCCGGTGAGCCATTTAGTCAGGAACTCTTCCATGCTCCCCATTCATTTTGAATATGCTTTATTCGATAGCAATTATCATGTAAGCATTTCACAGTCACATAAAAGTATATAAAATTAATATTTCATATAGTAAAAACAAGTTTTAAAAACCTGGCTATACCGTCCACTCTAAATTCACGCTTAATATCTTAATTGGCATTTGCTCATTAGGTTTAAAATTACAGATTAGCTAAAACACATGTCCAATACAAAACAGTTAATCTTCAGTACTTTGCAAATAATTCCTATTTGTAAATTATCTCTCAGATCCACAGATTAGATGGTATTTATTTGCACATTACTCCTTAATTGTGCCCTTATACGGATAATCCACGCACACCCCAGGTACTTTGTAACACCACATACTAGCGAGGACCTACTTGAGTCACTTCTCATGATTCGTAGAGCATCAAGGAGGTTTCTAGTGCCCAAATATAATACATATGGGCTTGATCCATTTGGCCCTTGCTTGCTTGTAGGCTGGGCAAGCAAAGACTACATGGTCTACAGTTTCTTATTTGTGCATCACAGCAGGGGCAGTTATATAGGTTGGAGGTTGTTGGGTCCCATTTTGCCAGTTTGGTATTTAGCCTTACTGACCCTAATGTAAACTGCATATATAGTGCCCTGTCTCTGTGTTTCCTGATAAAATCCAGATAAGGTTCCAGGGATAAAACTGATTTATGCTGGATGAACTCTTCAAATAGTCAGACAAGCATTGGTTTATGTAAGACCTGGTGATTTACCCAGTTCCAGTAATTCTTTTTTAACTCTCTCTTAGTCGGAGTGACCTGCTTGGCCCAAGCTTTGGCTAAGCCCAGCTTGGTCAGCAATTCCTTTAGATCTTTAAGCCACTTAACACCTTTGTTGTTATCAAGGGTAATTAGCTCCGAACGTCGCATAGCTATGGAGTTCTGGGGTGCGTCTTAGTCTTATCCATTATAGAATAGGGCAAAGTATATCCACCTCGCTAAAAGTGTGTCTGCCCATGTCAGAGAGTATGGGCTTGAGTGGTGTATTGGTAGGGACGGATACCAGATCTCTACAGAATTTACTCTTTGATCGTCCAATCTCATTAGTTTTTTCGAAGCCCCAAAGTTCAGCGCCATAAATTCTTGACCTCACAGCTTTACCTTTATAGACTACTAGTGAAGGAGCTACCAGTCTAATTGACGTTAACCTTTGGTCCCTACCAATGGCATCTACCACCCGCTTATGGTTCAGTAACATTTTGTTCATGTGAGTCCCCCATTGCATTTTATGCGATAACCTAATACCCAGATAATCAAAGGAATGGACTCTCTCTAAGGTGTAAACCATTGTTAGTGAGAGTTATTAAAATGTTTGCCCAGATTGAAAGCTATAAACTTAGTCTTTGTGATGTTTATCATTAGGCCCCTTTGTGTACAGAAAAAATTGAAAGCGGGTGAGGAGTTCCCGGAGGCCCATTGGGGTTTTCGATATTAAAATAGTGTCGTCGGCCAACAGTAGGGTATGGTTTTTTTCCCCTTCAAAAATTGGAGCAATTTTGTTTTTGAAATTGGCTCAAAAAACTAACCACTCCATTTACATAAAGTGAAAAGAGGGTAGGAGCCAATACACAGCCCTGGCAAACCCCTGTTGAACTGTATCTTGTCTTTACTTTGCCCATGAGCCCCCATCTAACTCGGGCATAGGTTTCATCATGGAGGCGTATTAAAATATTTAAAAGGTATGAGGGTAAGCCCCTTTTCCTGGAGCACTGACCATAGCTTCTCTCGCGGCACTAAATCATAATTGGTTTTGAGCTCAATGAACGCAAGTAAAGACTTCCCATGACAATTATGACTACTTTCCAATATAAAATAAGTAATGTAAACACTCCTGTACTGGTACCTTTACTAAAACCTGTTTGATAGGTGGAAAGATCATCTTCCTCCTCCATCCAATTTTGAATCCTATTTACAAGGGCTCTGCCAACCACTTTCTGCATGGTATCTATTAGGGTGATAGCCCTGTATTTGTTAGTGTCCTGGCCGTCTCCCTTTTTATATATAGTTATGACCTCTGCTCCTTTCCTAAATATAGCGACTTCTGCTCCTTTCATTATATTGTTGATTAAAAGCAGGATATATTGGGCCCACTTCTGTAGTTCTAATTAGAGCAAGTCACCCAGTATACCATCTGGGGCTGCCGCCTTTGCAGGAATAGTACAGTTAATTGCATTCTCAATCTCTTTCATTTGGAAGAGATTGGTATCTTCAATTGTAAGTGGAACCTGAATTCTCTTCAACTGAGAGGTAGGTAGGGCCTCTAGTTCATCCGTGTGCAGTTGGGAAAAGTCATCCCACCAGGCCTCATCACCAATATGGTTCGTGATTGGGATGTTGTCCCTCCTATTTCTCATCTTGATTAGAGCCCAAAAGGAGGCGTAATCCCTCTTGGGACAGTAAACTTTCATGTCCTCCTAATGTACCTCTTCCCAATCACGTTTTGCTTGCTTTAGTGATATGTTGTACTCCATCCTCGCTATTTTTACTATTGTGTGTTTTTTCACCTTTTCCGCAGATATTAGTACTTGCGCCTTTTCTCCCTGCAAGACTCAGTGTACCATGAATTGGAGCTTTTTGTTCGGCTTCTAGTGGGGCCACTGCGTCGTCTTTCAAGGAAGTGTGCACCAATCTGAGCAATTGTCTCGTGGCGTATTATGTGGATCTTCCCCCCCCCCGGACATTATCTCAAGCTGCCTTGAGTTTGGCTGTTTTTGACACTAATATTGAGGAGATGTTCTTTTGTTTTTGGTCCTCTCCTGCGACCTTGGGCCATCTTCGACGCCTACCACAATTATATAGAATTGACTCCTTTTTTTTCATACGAGGTAATTCCCAATGGCATTAGAATTTTTGTTGGGAGGGGCCCATTGATTTTTTCATTTTAATATTAGATGGTTGCGGTTACTGTCAATAGTTAGGCCCACTTCCATGTTCATGACATCGGGCCAGAGGCGTAAGTCGACCAAGATATAATCAATGCTGGAAGGGCAAGCAAGTTTATTGTAAGTATTTTTCCCCCTGATGTTGGATAGGGTTCTGCCATTTGTGTCTCTTATGCCATATTCTAGTATTATAGTATTAACTTGTATTACAATCTCAGACCATCTTTTAACCGGTGGTAAGACTAGGGGGGGGCACTGACCATTTGCTATCCTCTTCAATTATCCCTAGGAGATCTTCACTGCTTAGTGGCTCGAATGTGCAGTTAAAGTCACCGGCCGCAATGATTTTATCAAACGAGGGGCACTTGTTTATTTGATTTTCTAGCTGTCTTTCGATGGTCGAGTAATTGCCATTTGCTTTCCCTCTTATATAGACTTTAAAGAGCTAGAATACATCACCACCCTTCGGACCTTTTATTTTAAGCCACATAATGTCGGGACTTCTGGTCTCATGTAGGAGGGATGAGCAGCCCAGATCTAATCTGATCCAAGCTGTTATTCCTCTAGAAGGCCTGCACTTTCCCGTAGACACTGCCGGGATATGCAAAGTACTTTAGACAGATTTTTACAGTGCAGTTACACTCCAACCTCTTCTCGTCTTGTCTTCTTGGCTTCATGGAACAGAAGCACACAGGCTCACACACTCCCCTAAGCCAATCAAAACTCTGCTGTCACCAGCAATACAGCAGTTTCGAGATTAGTCTGAGCGCCCTGTTTGGCTGCTCAGGCAGTGCATGGAGGCCTAGGACAGTTCTTCACCTGGCTGGCAGGCTAAACTGACATGTGCAGTAATGTTATACATATTTTCTCCTCCCACTGGCTCATATAGCCCAGCCCCGCACCACCCTAACCTGGCTCTGAGTTCACACTGAAAAATATCTGATAATAACATTGAGTTTTTACTTATTTATTTTTTGCGCTGCTCAAACAGTAGTGTGGTCACTCTGTTTCACTCGGCTAGAGGAGCCGCTGCAGTCTCGACCTGCAAGTGACCTATTGTCACTAGTGGATTTTGCAATTGACTTCAATGCTATTTTGCCAATTTCTTTTTCAGCACTGATTTTTTATTCCTTTAAAAATCTATAACTCTTATTATAAATATGCTATTCTGTTATTTTTGGTCGCTACATTAAGATAACATTAACCTTACTGTATATAGATTGATGCTGGATTTCTTGGAAATTGTGTTAATTACATGTTCCTCTAGTTAAGCCTTATTTCTTCTAGCCACTCACTTCATAGGACCGAGAAAAATAAGTATTACTGTGAATTCAAGGACCATCTTTGGGATATAAATATAACATGATTTGGTAAGACTCCCCAGCCATAATATTTTCTAATGCACTTTTCTACAGGTAGTCACACATTTTCTTTTTTAAACCAAAAGGTTAGTGGATGGGACACACGGTGCTGCAGTCCAACAGTGACATTTAACTTGAAGGCCTTGTGTACAATTTGTGCACAACACTAGGGGCTTAGAAGTAGGGTTAAATATGCCAAAATAAAATCAATCAATTTCATCATATTGAAAATAGGAGCACAGGCTCATCTTAACTGTGAGGCATGTTTCCAGCTTTCCTGGAAGGTGGCGGTGTTGAGGGAGCAGTTGATGATATCCCTGAGATGGGGTGCTATGATGGAGTCAGCCTTGTTGAAGATGTGGTGGGGGCATGGGTCGGTTGGTGATCCGGAGTGTATGGAGTTCATCAAGCGGATGGTGTCTTCGGTGCTGATCGGGTTCCAGGTGCAAAGGGTGGTGGTGGGGGGCTTCAGTTCGGTAGTAAGGGGGGTGGACTGGTCGCCGAAGATGTTATGTATGTCAGCGATTTTGCTGTGGAAGAATGATGCTTGTGAGTCTCAGAGGTCTTGAGAGGGACTGATGTCGTTGGAGACGGCGCTGGGATTGGTAAACTCTTTGACGATGCTGAAGAGTTCCTTGCTGTTGTGGGCGTTGTTGTCGATTCGAACCTTGAATGCTGATTTCTTGGAGGATCGGATTAGCTGGTGGTCTTTGCGGGTGGCGTCCTTGAGGGCGGTCATGTTGTCTGTGGTTGGGTTTTTTCGCCACGTTTTCTCGAGGGTGCGGCAGTTCATTTTGGAGTTCTTGAGGTCGTCATTGAACCAGGAGGCTTTTTTACTACCTTTGTTGTTGTGATGGTTTTTCAGGGGTGCTAATTCGTCAGCGCAGTGGGTGATCCATTGTGCGAGATTGACGGCTGCTTGATTTGGGTCCGATGATTTGGCGGGAGGGTTTTGGTTTAGCGATGTGGTGAGTTGGTTGGTGGTAATTATGTTCCAGTTTCTGCGGGGGACTTGTTGTGGGTGGTGGTGGGTCGTGGTCTTTCTAAAGTTGAAGTGGACGCAGCTGTGGTCTGTCCAGTGGAGTCCTGTGGCGTGGTTGAAGGAAACGTGCTTGCTGGAGGAGACGATTGGGTCCAGCGTGTGTCCGGAGTGGTGGGTGGGGGTGTTTACCAGTTGTTTGAGTCCGAGATTAGCGAGGTTGTCCAGAAGGGTGGTGGTGTTGCTGTCGTTGTTCTTCTACAGGTGGAAGTTGAGGTCCCCTAGGAGAATGTAGTCCTCGGAGGTGAGGGCGTGTGGGCTGATAAAGTCAGTGATGTCTTCGCTGAATTGTGTGCGGGGTCCTGGTGGTCTGTAGATGAGGGTGCCTCTAAGTGTGGTCTTGGGGTCGGTGTGTATCTGGAAGTGAAGGTGTTCGGCAGCTGTGAGGGTGTCGTCGGAGCTGGTCGTGATGCGGATGGTGTTCCTGTGGACGATGGCGATGCCTCCTCCTGTTTGGTTGATGCGGTCCTTTCGGATGATTTTGTATCCGTCCGGGATGGCTACGGCGATGTCGGGCGCTGATGAGGCGTTCATCCAGGTTTCTGTAAGAAAGGCGACGTCCGGTGATGTGGTGTTGAGTAGGTTCCATAGTTCAATGGCGTGTTTGGGGACCGAGCGCGTGTTGAGCAGGATCCACTTTAGGTGGTTGTTGTTTGGGCTATGTTTGGCGGTAGTGGTTGCAGTGTGGGTCCTGATGCAGCAGAACTTGCAGGATTGGCAGGTGAAGGGTCCATGGGTGCGTCCTGGGGCGGCTTGGTGGCAGTCGGGGAGTCGGCCGGTGTTAAGTGCAGAGAGGGTTGCGACATCGTACGTTAGGCGGGTGGAGTGGTTTTTGCGGGGGCCAGGGGGTCTTGCGCTAGGCGCGGTCAAGGCGCGGACGGACGTAGACGGGCTTACGGGCTTACCTTTGGCACGCCTTTGGCGCGCTTAGGGCGCGCCCGCTGCGTGTGAACGCTGCGCTGCGCGTAAATGCATCTGTCATAAGTAGATAGTGGCGGGGCGGAGCGAGGGAGGAGCAGCTGGGAGGCGGGAGCGGGTGGCGAGTAGGGAGGGGATCGTACGGCGATGCTGTATATAATAAGACAGGTGCTAATTTCGACGACATGCAATGGCAGCGGGGCCAGAGCCTTCAACGACTCCAGGATACTGACACAGTCTAAAGAGATATTTTTTGTTCACAAACCCAGGTCTTCCTCCAGGCGGATAGCAGCACTCTCCGACCCGCTTCATTACACCACTACCCCATGCCAGCCATGAAGCTGTGGGGGACCAGCCGACCTCCACCTCATCGTAATGGATTGCTTAGTCAGGAGTAGAGGCAAGTCTCTAAAGTGAAGTTGTTCTTTCTGCGCCTTATGGAGCCGCATCAATCCCAAAAGGAATACTGCATGAGTACGCGGAATGGGGACACCAACCGTAGCTGATATCAGTGATAACAATTCTAACCAGTAAGACATAATCACGGTGCATTGACATAACACAATTCACAGAAAACCTGTGTTATGGGAAGCACTATTCACTAGCTCACTGCACGTGATAATTTCTTCTTTCTTCTTCATGCATTAATAATCAAATCTCAACATATGAAATCTGTCACAAAACAAATTCATGCGAATCTTTTATCCGCAGTCTCAGAAATCAGACTGCTGATGTAACCATCATACAAAACATACAAAGCAAAGTATGAAATAAAATATGAATGACTCTCATCAAACCGATGGTTGTATTTCTTTCCTTCAAGATTGCTTTTATTCTTCTTAATTATCAGAAGAAATGCTAATCAAAATTCTTCAATCAACTCTCCATCATTATACAAGTGAAGTCATATCCCAATGCATTTCGGTATGCACCTTCATCAGGGGAATGCACTTCATAAACTACAATAGAGACAGAATTAGTCAAAGTTCGTGTTCTCCTTTTTTATTTATGTCTCCTGGTCACCCTCTTAACACGATGCCACTTTTACGCTGTTAATACGTCTCGCTCGAACTTGCTAAACGCTTCCTCAATCGTATCTTGCTCTCCCGCTCTATCGCTAGCGATAGAGCGGGAGAGCAAGATACGATTGAGGAAGCGTTTAGCAAGTTCGAGCGAGACGTATTAACAGCGTATTAACGCTTCCTCAATCGTATCTTGCTCTCCCGCTCTATCGCTAGCGATAGAGCGGGAGAGCAAGATACGATTGAGGAAGCGTTTAGCAAGTTCGAGCGAGACGTATTAACAGCGTAAAAGTGGCATCGTGTTAAGAGGGTGACCAGGAGACATAAATAAAAAAGGAGAACACGAACTTTGACTAATTCTGTCTCTATTGTAGTTTATGAAGTACATTCCCCTGATGAAGGTGCATACCGAAATGCATTGGGATATGACTTCACTTGTATAATGATGGAGAGTTGATTGAAGAATTTTGATTAGCATTTCTTCTGATAATTAAGAAGAATAAAAGCAATCTTGAAGGAAAGAAATACAACCATCGGTTTGATGAGAGTCATTCATATTTTATTTCATACTTTGCTTTGTATGTTTTGTATGATGGTTACATCAGCAGTCTGATTTCTGAGACTGCGGATAAAAGATTCGCATGAATTTGTTTTGTGACAGATTTCATATTTTGAGATTTGATTATTAATGCATGAAGAAGAAAGAAGAAATTATCACGTGCAGTGAGCTAGTGAATAGTGCTTCCCATAACACAGGTTTTCTGTGAATTGTGTTCATTTTGTACCAACTTGACTGGGGCTAGTCAAGACATGGGTAAGCACCGGTTTTAAATATTGAAAGGAAGGGATATAAACTTGTTTAAATGAGGAGTGCATATTACATATCATTGTTTGCATTGACATAACATACATAGCAGGTTAGCATCTTATATTTTACATCTAGGACAGCAGTGCTGTGTGGCTGGGAAGATACGCTGCAGTCGGTGCAGGGTGAGATATGCCCTCTGCAAAAACATGTATTGAATGTAGTTGAATTTGGCATTCCGTGGGATTCTCAAAGGGTATGCCAAGGACCTGCTCCAGTCCCCATACATCATATCTGTACCCAAGTCTTTTGTGCATTTGTTGCTTAAAACATTCTGTGAAATTCTAGTTTGGTTAGTAATGCCTCTGTAAAGCCAGTTGGTGAGGTGTCGGCCATTCACTATCAGGTAGGTTATGAAGACCATTTCATGGTGGGGAGGTTTCTCCCTGTGGGGGGACCAATGTTTCTTTACATATTGCAGAAGTGTGGCATGTAGTAAATCTAATGCATCCGGGACTCCTTTGCTCCAGACAAAATTGTCGTGTTCCATAAATGTGCTGTTGTGAAATAGGTCTCCCACTCTAGCTAAACCGCCTTCCGCCCAGGGGAGCAGTCTCAGCTTAGTGAGGAGGCCATTTGGGGTCAGGATCCCAAGTAGTGGTATGGTGTCAGAGTAAGGGAGGCAGCCACGTGTGTAGTGTGTGGATTATTTCTAATAAATGAGAGCTGTGCGTAAAAGCAGCGAGCATCGGTCGGAATCTTAGCCTCTGGCAGGATCAGAGTATGAACCCGTCCGCGATCCACATCGGCAGGTGAATAATTTAATTTAATGTAAGTTACGCCCTGACAGCCAATCTGAGAGCCACTGTAACCTAGTCCCCTTTATCAGTGTCCAGTTGCAGCTTATTCAGTCCTACTCTGCGGTGGCCAATTCCCCAAATCAAAACGGAAAGAGTGATGTTCATAGTTAAGCAGCAGGGTCGGGATCACAACCGGCAAATTGGTTAAGAAATACAGTAGCAAGGGGAGGGCTACCATTTTCGAAATTGCCACTCGGCCCATCTATGATAGCAGTAGGGAGGACCAGAAGGTTACATGTGAGTGTAGCGAGCGCATAGCCTTACCTAGATTAACGTCAATGAGGTTTGGTGTTGAGCGATAAATCTGTATACCCAGATATTTTAAAGTATGTGCTGCGACTTTTAAAGAATGAGGGCCAAACTGAACCGTCTCAGGGCAATCCCCTTGCCGGGAAAAAAGGCATAATACATACTGACATTAATTCTGATGCCCGAAAGCAACGCAAAGGCATAAAAAATGCCTGTGGCCAGTGATAGAGAGGTGAGGTCTTAAGCATACAGAATGATGTCATCCGTGTATGTGGAGATAATGTGTGTTGTTTGGCCGATACGTATGGCCGGTTGTACAGCCGATAACCGTACCCTAAGGGCTAAGGCTCCAGGGCCAGCACAAACAACAGAGGAGACAGTGGGCAACCCTGCCATGTGCCTTTTCAAACCGGGTACTCCTCCGAGATATGTCGCCCTGTACGGGCCCTTGCCGTGGGGTCCTTGTACAGGAGCCTGACCCACATTAAATAACACGGCGGGATGCCAAATAGTTCAAGTGCTGGGAACATGTAGTCCAATATGAGCATATCGAATGCCTGTCTCAGATCCAAGGTGATACAACCTGCGTGGGCTCTCTCCTTGGGGGTTGCAGTCATAACATGGTAAAACCTGCTGATGTTAAGTGAAGTGCACTGCACTGGTACAAACCCACATTGATCTGGTTGGATTAGGTTGTGTAAATTTGGAAGTAGGCAGCCAGCCAGTACTTTACTGAATAGATTGTAGTCTGTAGTGATTAGAGATAGTTGGGGGGAACTCTGAAAGATACATTGCCTGGCGTGCTGGTTTGGAGAGAGACATTAAGAGTGCCTGTCTCATGGTGGGTGGCAATGACCCCGAGAACAGCGCATCATTACACAGTTTCTCTAGTTGTGGCACCAGAGTATCCGCAAACATGGCATTGAATTCGTACGGGAGGCCGTCCAGACCTGGCTCCTTGTTTTGAGGGAGGCTCCTGATGGCTGCCTTGATTTCGGACCTTGTGATAGTGCCAGATAGAGCGTCCTGCGCTGTTTTTTCAAATTGTGGGAACTGTGCACCTGTTCAAAATGGCATCAAGGGGTCTGCCACCAATGGGGGGGGGCCTGGTACAAGTCTTGGCAATATTCAAAAAATGCTGCATTTATATCCCATTGTGTATTCACAGTATCCCCAGCGCTAGTGGTTATCTCATGGATCGGGGATGTGGGGGGTAATCTCTGAGAATACGTGCTAATAGCGGGCCCGCCTTATCAGCCTCAGGCGGAGGACTGGCTGGAAACCTTCACCAATGTGGGGCCTCGGGACATGGCCACAACAACAAGGCTACCGAAACTGAAAGGCCCTTTTCGCAACTGGCGGAGAGAGCAACGGTATACGAGAATAAGGACACCGCCTTTGCCACTTGTGGGTCCACGCTCGGAGCTGTTTCTGAGCGGACAGCAAGACGCCATGCAGGCAGTTGCAGAGATCAGGGGTTCCCCGATGAAGAGAATGCATCTAAATCCAGCCAATGAGACATGTCGAGTGATGACGAACAGATATATGGCCTACAGAATTCGCAGGATTCAGTAGGAAAAGTGGATGTCAACCAGCAGACGGCGTACTTGATTGCATTAACGCTGCAAGCTCCTGTATTTGTATGGACTATGAATTGAGGTATTGGGGTGTATGTGTGGGGGAATGCTGTTGCTAGACGCGTAGACACCTGGGATGCACGCTGTTACTAATCCACAGTATTTGCTCAATACTGTGTTGAACACTGAAATACATGAGGGAACCGGTACGACTGAAACGTATATTTTATTGCTGATTTGTGAAATATTCCTGAGTTAACATATGAAGTTTGCCCCAACTATATTGTATGTTGCCTGCGCATGGGGAGCCCCAGAGACGCTAGAAACTAGGACTGTACTCTAAAGTATAGCAGTTTGCAGCGCACCACCCAGGATTGTTTTGACTGTTATCTCAGATTGGGAGTTTGGAGGATTGCTGGTTACATTATCGGATTTTTGGAATTATTAAAGCATATATCTTTTTGTGAGACGTCAACTGTTAAGAGTAGATTCATACAGTGTACCATGCTGCGAGTCAGCGAGCAAAGAGGGGTATGTAATGATGAGCTGTGTTTAATGAACACAGCTGTTGGACTGCCACGTACACAATTTCACCTGATGCGTTGGAGGGTTAATGTCTTCAGTTAAGATTGGTACATGGGGAAAAGCTTCGCGAGCATCCGAGATGGCCGCGTGAGCTAAGAGCTCCCGAGACCCTCGCTGCCTCCTACATATATACTGAAACGAATCCGGATTATTCGGATGGAATATTGAAGTGCAGACCCGGCAGAGGCACTAGCTGCTTTCCAAAATCGATTTGGACATTGGGAACCTGAATTACACCGATCCCAACTTTCTGGCCCACAGGGGTGGAAGGGCATGGAGCTCAAGTGGCACCAATACCCAGGCAGTAGTTGAAGAACAACGGCTAGCTGCAGTGGGATCGATGCCCCTGGTCAACTTTCGGTTTCGTTTTTGAGACCTCACTGGTGAGCGAGGGTGTTATCGACAGATTGATCATCGCCTCCGCTGGGCGCTTCACTCTGCAGTGTATCTACCGCAAGTACTTGGTGCGGACCCGGAGAAACCCTTTCTCAACCTGAACATTTGAATTCTAGTGGGCTACGAAGTGCGGATATTGACACCAGGTCGCACAGGGCCCTCTGGGGCACAGAACCCAATATGGCGGGCAAGCAAGACGGAGACCGGCGGAAGACCAGGATCACCGGCAGGGGCAGTGTGACGCAGGCGGATAGTATCGAACGATTCACCCAGCCGAGGGAATCACCCGGTACCATCCCTAAAACTACCGGAGGGGCGAATGTGACTTTTGAAGACCCAGAGGAATTGACCCTCCAAGTCGTCATGGGCGCCATTGCTGGCATGAAAACTTCAATCGGACAACAATACGAGGCTCTGGCTTTAAAGTTGGATACCGTGGCTGTGGATGTCACCTTAATCAGGGCGGACCTCTACAAAACGAACGAGAAGGTCAAATCCCTAGATTTGACCACAGCCAGTCTCACTACCGACGTTTCTGACTTGCAAACGGAGGTCCGTAATTTGCAAACTGCCAATGAACAGTTTGCCCGCCGATTGGAGGATTCCGAAAGTCGTGCAAGGCGGAATAACATACGCATTATTGGTATTCCTGAAAAATCAGAAGAAACCGCAAAGTATCTTTTTGTGGAAGATCTGGTCCTCAATCATCTCGCCCCCAAAGGCTTGAGTAAATTCTTCATGGTGGAACGGGCGCACAGAGTGCCGGGCGGGAGGCCGAAGCCGGATGCCCCACCAAGTCCTATTATCGCTAGGATTTTCAACTTCCGCGATAGAGACGCTATTTTGCAGGCCTCGAGAGTGGGTGGACCCGTCAAGTTTGAGAATACTACAGTGAGCTTCTACCCGGACGTCACTCAATCTGCCCAAAAACAACGATTGGGCTTTCAAGGAGTAAAAAGGCAGATGCGAGACATGGATTTGAAGTATGCTATGCTCTTCCCTGCACGGTTGCGGGTCGAATATGAGGACAAGGCCTTTTTGTTTGACCGCCCAGATGTGGTTAGTGACTGGCTTGACACTCTGCCCGTGAGAAGAGATCCGGCAGACCGCTCTGGGGGTACGGAAGACGGCGGATCGGCGCAAGAATAAGGAAAATTGACTAGGTTCCCTGAACTATTGCATAGTGTACTGCTGGGGGTCGCATATCGTATGTATAAATATGTTTTGCTGCTACTACGAGGTGGCGGGAGGGACAGGGACTCGTCCTCCTCTGGGGTTTCTTTTTGTAGACTAGTTAGTGAATGGGGCGACAGGCACACTGCAAGTTGGGGTGGCTGATGGGTCAGACGCAGGGGTGCAGGGAGGGGGGTAGATGCTTGGTTTTCTGGTTGGGGGGTGGGGGTTGGGTGTTGGGTGTTGGGGTTTGATTTGGTTTTACACAAGGTGCCATATCGTTTGCTTATTGTCCGCTGGTGATGCGTCTTTCTCTGGGATGGGGTGGTGGTCACTATTGGGTTGGGGGATAGGGGGTTGAGACTAATGTCATGGAACGTCAATGGTCTCGGGGACAGAATTAAAAGAGGAGTGGTTCTCCAACTACTCAAGAGAATGTCACCAGATGTGGTCCTGCTACAAGAGACACACCTTATAGAAAATTCCTGCTCATCCATGAACAGACGAGGTTATCGTCTTGTCGCTCATTCGGGCTTCACCTCCGGGTCTCGGGGTAGGGGTAATGATCAGAGCCTCCCTCCCCTTGGAAATTGACGAGGTGATTTATGATGACAGGGGACGTTATGCAGTAATAGTGGGCAGATGGGAGGGCAAGACCATACTTCTAATGTCTGTTTATGTCCCACCTGGTCTGCAATCGTCCACATTTGAAGATATCGGTAAAGTATTTCTGAATCTCCCGGAAGGATTCCTGATAGTGGGTGGTGACTTTAATTCGGTTGTTTGTGGGAGGGAAGATCGTTATCCACCTAGGGACCTGCCGGGATCAAAGGCTTGGCTGAGTAGGCTTATGGACACTTTGGGATTAGTAGATTGTTGGCGCTTGCTACACCCTGGGCAGACACAATACACCTTCCACTCCGGGGCACATGGCAGCCTCTCTAGGCTTGATTATGTACTGATGCCAGCGGCGCAGGCCATGATGGTTAAGGAGGTTAGACATCTGCTTCGTGGCATTTCAGATCACTACCCGCTACTCATGGTGTTGGATACTGGTGTTAGAGCAGAAGGGAGGTTAGCTCCCATAAACCCATGGTACCTCCGCAACCCTAGGACCCGTGCAGCATTGGTTAAGTCTATAGAGCACTATTTACTTGAAAACTTGGGGTCAGTGTCTTCTGCTGTTTCACTTTGGGAGGCTTTCAAAACAGTTATCCGTGGGCAGGCTTTGTCGTTGATTTCCTGTGCCAAGAGGAGTAAACATGAAGACTTGAATCCGAAATAGACGAGTTGGAAGAAGATTTGGAACATGATGTTACTCAGGAGAAATTTCATGCTCTTAGTCTCAAACAGAGTGATTATAAAGCACTGGTCACTGACGCTGCCAGATCCATGAGTAGAGAGCAGCAGGGGCGTTTGTATGATGTTGGGGATAAGGCAGGTAAAATGATTGCATGGCTGGACAAGAAGGAGAGAGCGAGTCGGGTGGTTCCGGTGATTGAAAGTCAGAGTGGTATGAGAGTTACTGACCCAGTGGAAATAGTGGAACGCTTCGCAGAATATTTTCAGGGGGTTTATTCTCCCGTATCGGACAGACCCGAAGAGGACTCGCACTTGTTGTTGCGAGACATAGCTTTACCCCGCCTAGCTGACGAAGACAGGGAGTTGATGGATGCTGTACTAACTGCTGATGAGATTGCGCTGGCGATCCGTTCAGTGCGTTCAGTCAAAGCGATGGGACCAAACGGCCTCCCTATTGAACTTTACAAACTAAGACCCGACAAGATAGCGCCATATCGCCGGGCTATGTTTCTTGAATCGCATGATGCGGGCCTCCTTCCCCGTGATCAAAGGCTCGCAACCATTGCAGTTATCCACAAAGAGGGAAAGCCGCGAGAACATTGTACATCCTATAGGCCCATTTCACTTTTGAATGCCGAGCCTGAGATTCTGGCTAAGGTTCTGGCGAATCGCCTGATAACAGTCATTGGTGATTTAGTCCATCCTGATGAGTCCGGCTTTATTCCACATCGCAATACCACACTCAACCTGCGGCGTCTCCATGGAGTCCTCGCGAGAGTGGCGTCCATACGTGAGCCGGCCATCTTGGCATCCCTGGATGCAACGATGGCCTTCGATACGGTGGAGTGGCCATACCTTTGGGCCGCGCTCGCAAAGTTTAGTTTTGGCCCGGGATTTATCAGATGGGTAAAACTGTTATACAAGGAGCCGCTGGCCCAGGTAGTGGTGAATGGCAAAGTCTCTGGCCCCTTTGTACTGGGGAGAGGCACGCGACAGGGATGCCCGTTGTCCCCTCTCCTCTTTGCTCTGGCCTTGGAACCGCTCGCTGCCTGGCTGCGTTGGCAGCCCTCGATGAGTGGTATCAGCTGGACCCCGGAGTTTGAGGATCGCATTTCGCTCTAAGCTGACGACATCCTTTTATATCTTTGTAAATCACCCCCTAGCAGTGTCTGGGAGAACTATGGCCTCCTTAGTCATAGTGCATGTCAGGCATTGATGATGGCATGCTGTGTGGCATGTGTAAGAGGGGGGCAGGTTTGCTATGAAAGAAATGACTTATTTAGTGGAATGAGAATTTGGGGATGATTGTGTAAGAATTGGAAATGCATGGGGCTAGTGGCAGACTGTAAAATAGGAAGGGATATTTGTATTTAAAGCATATAAGATAGAACAAGTGTTTGTACCAGCAATAGTCCGAAAACACCATGGAGATAGAGGAGGGACCACCATCATTTTTCCATGTCTAATACTCCTTTGGCTGGATGCAAATTCCAGCAAACTAGATGGCTCACTGTTAATTGACAGGGGCTTTGAGTGAGTTTTGACCAGGGTTCAAACCCCAGCTGGGGAAAATCGTTTTTGTTTTTTTTAAATTTGATTTCTAAATTCCACAAATGAAAGCTGTGCCTTTGTAAATCACCCCTTAGCAGTATCTGGGAGAACTATGGCCTCCTTAGTCATAGTGCATGTGAGGCATTGATGATGGCATGCTGTGTGGCATGTGGATAGGGGGGACAGGTTTGCTATGAAAGAAATCACTTATTTAGTGGAATGAGAATTTGGGGATGATTGTGTAACAATAATAAATGCATGGGGCTAGTGGCAGACTGTATGAAAGGAAGGGCTATTTGTATTTAAAGAATGTACATCGAGAGAAGATTTCTGGTATCTAAAGTCCAAAGACAAAAGAAATAGAAGAAGGACTGACATCATTATTCTATGACATATAAGCCTTTGGCTTGGGAAATTTCAGCAGAATAGATGGCTCACTGTTAATTCACAGTGGTTTTGAGTGAGTTTTGACCAGAGTTCAAACCCCAGCTGGGGAAAATCGTTTTTTTTTTTTTTTTAATTTGATTTCTAAATTCCACAAATGAAAGCTGTGCCTTTGTAAATCACCCCCTAGCAGTATCTGGGAGAACTATGGCCTCCTTAGTCATAGTGCATGTGAGACATTGATGATGGCATGCTGTGTGGCATGTGGATAGGGGGGACAGGTTTGCTATGAAAGAAATCACTTATTTAGTGGAATGAGAATTTGGGGATGATTGTGTAAGAATTGAAAATGCATGGGGCTAGTGGCAGACTGTAAAATAGGAAGGGATATTTGTATTTAAAGCATATAAGATAGAACAAGTGTTTGTACCAGCAATAGTCCGAAAACACCATGGAAATAGAGGAGGGACCACCATAATTTTTCCATGTCTAATACTCCTTTGGCTGGAGGCAAATTCCAGCAAACTGGGGTGCCGCTCGTCTAGATGTCTTTGTCCTGCAACCTTGTCCGCTGCTACAGGAGTAGCTTTGCTGTTCTTTTTCTTCCCGTGGAGTATTCCCGAGGAGAAGACCACCTGCGTGGCCGCAGAGGAGGTGCGAGGCGCGGCCCCGGGACTGCGAGGACCAGCATTCACCATCAGCAGCTGGGTCCTCTTCCCGCGTGAGCCGCGCCCCCTCCCGGAGCCCGCCTCCAGCTGACTCTACTTTACCTCTCGCGGCCCCCGCTACGCGGGAGCCGCTCGTCTAGAGGTCTTTGTCCTGCAACCTTGTCCGCTGCTACAGGAGTAGCTTTGCTGTTCTTTTTCTGCCCGTGGAGTATTCCCGAGGAGAAGACCACCTGCGTGGCCGCAGAGGAGGTGCGAGGCGCGGCCCCGGGACTGCGAGGACCAGCATTCACCATCAGCAGCTGGGTCCTCTTCCCGCGAGAGCCGCGCCCCCTCCCAGAGCCCGCCTCTACCCTCCGAAATTGAATCTAAACAAGACCTTCAACGCGCATCGCGGGACGCGCGCGGGTCGTCGCCCGGGGCGAACCCCGGCCAAAGGGCGGGCCCGTTTAAGCCCGTTCAAGCCTGTGCAAGACTGGACTGGGCCTACTCTTTTACATTATTTTCTTGGTATCCCTTTGTACTCTAGTAGCTGTCTTCAGATAAGTTTTATTTGCGCCTTTTAACGTGTTACTATAGCGATATCATGTCCACAAGGGGAAGCAGGAGTAAGACGGCTCAGGGGCTGGGCCAGGTTACCGGCCCAATTGATCAATTTATCACCAAAGCCAACGATGCAATCAATCAGGGGATTGTACTTCTAGAAAGACGTGTCTCGCAGGACCTTGCTGCGGCACGAAGATCTTCAATGGGCCTTCTGGCCCTAGCCACAACACCAATTCAGACGGGTACAAATGCCCCATTATTGCATGAAGCCTGTGCTGACATACATACCATTCCAAGGAGTGTTGACCTATCTGCCACATGTCTCTCTTTGGGCGAGGATACCATGGAAGACCTGGAGAAAACACCGATCATGGTGATAAGCCCCACCCAAACGGTCCCGCAAACCTTAATAGATCTCCCGATTATAACGGATAAGGGGACAAGGGAGGGTGCAATCCCTAAACAAAATGGCGCTAGGCCAACAGATAAAAACAAACAACACTGCCCTCCAAAGCATAAAAGATCCAGAAAATCTCCCCGTGTCTCTCCAAAAATTAATTCTTTAAACTCCTTACCTGTAAATACGGATGATCTCCTTGCAGCAGCTGCATTTACGGATGCTGACGAGAGGGGGCTTGCCGCTAGTCATAAAAACAACTCTGATCTAAATGCGCAACTGTTAGCCACTATTAAGGATCTAATAAAGACCCAATTACTACCAATTGAACGATCCTTAATCAACATCGAGAAACAAATTGCCAGGCTTATTAACCATTCTAGTCACCAAAAACCTACTAGCAGTACTTTAGCTCCTCTAGCTCCCACTAATGTAAACACCATCAAGGCAACTACTGTACAGAAACCTTTAGTTTCATTATCAACACCTAAAACTCCTACGATCCCTACTAACTTGCAAGCTAATCTAAAAGAGACCAAGGGCACCACACAGCAAGTACAGGGGAAGACGGGAGTACCCGCTGACCTACATAAAACTAAACCTAAGTCTTTTCCTCCCAAAACCCTAGATATTCAACAGGGAGGCGATACCACCAAAAAACCAGCAAGACCTAAGAGGCCTATCCACCTTCCCCCAGAGGCAAGCCCCTATACCGTGATCCTTACGGGGGTCCCAGAACTAGAGGAAAACACGAGAGAATCTACCTGGTCTTTAACGAATAAAGTAATGCAATGGCTTAATATCAATAGACCCCTTCCTTCTAACTGTAACAGTAGATTCTCCATGGTACGTAGGGTCTCTTGGATTGGGGATACAAGAAAAAGAACACAGGGGGACTGTGTCATCATCAACTTTGATGACCCAGATACGGTAAGATATATATGTTCTTGGACAACCTAGGAGAAAAAGGGAGGTATAGATACCAACCGTTTGTCCTTCTTTTATCCTCCAAGGTTCACCTATGAACAAGATCCTTTTAGCTGGAATCAATCCCCCGGGTGGAGTTGGTCCCAAGTATACACACGCAGTAGGAGACGGGAATGGGAACCTTACTCTTGGAATTCTAGAAGAGAGCAACCATACACAGAGGGATGGAGAGGGGCACCGACCAGCAATCGCTTTTCAGCATTAGAAATGGTGGATTGACCATCATGCAATCAAACATCTCCTAACCACGAGCCAAAAATTCCTCTGCCATCTGTAATCCCAGGGGTATCCCAAAGTCAAGCCAGTGAACCTCATGCGGAGCCTACTTCTATGGGCCCTCCTAATATGCTTATACCAGGGTGCACAAATGTTCTATCTGAAGGAACCTTAGCCCTCCCTTTGAACCCAGTCCTTGGACCAACACAGTCAAATTTCTCATCGAATAATCCTGATTCAAATCAAAATATGTCCCTCCTAACATGGAACATCGCTGGTCTTTCAAAAAAAGCAAGTGACCCAATCTTCCTGAATTTTATAAATACCTTTGACATAATAGCACTGCAGGAATGCTGGGATCTGGCACCTACCAACCTAGATGGCTTTAGTACACATTTTACCCCAGCTATTCAGTCTAATAAAGGTAGATGTTCGGGAGGACTCTGTTTATATGTCTCAAATAGGATCAATACTTCACTAGAAAGTGTAGACTTCTCTTCACCTGACCCCAGCAACAACAAAATTGGTCTCTCTCTACAGGCTTTTCGATTGACTGGGAAAGAGGTTGTCAGTTCCCTCATTATCAACCTATATAACAACGTACCGAGGGATGACCAACTTCAATTCACAGAGCATTTGTCTAAACTTTTGATGAAGGGAGCGGAAGGGGACAGATCGGATAGCCGCATAGTGATTCTAGGAGACTTTAATTGTCATCTATGTCCTTACAGCGGAACAAGGGTCTGTGATTTAAGAGCCCCTAATGGCGACTATATTACCCACTTCGAGCATACAACTGTTGGGAATCAACTGAACAACTTACTACTTGAATGGGATTTGGGCTTCTTCAACGATCTAACTGTGCCCACGACTGACTTCTTACCTACATTTCATGGAAGGGGGTCATTCACAACAATAGACTTCATTTTGATGTCCAACAGTCACCATGGCAACGCCCTAGAAGCTAGGAGAGAAGACTTAGTTATGAGTGATCACTATCCGATTAGCGCCAAAATATACACTCCCTCTAGCAGGATTCAATCCGGGGGCATGATAGAAAATCTTTACTCACATTCTATATTTCTATCATCTAGAAATGGTTACACCATAAAATGGTCTAAAGTTGACACGACCAAGTTCCTGGAAAAACTGATAACGTCTGACCCTGATCTCTTTCAGACTTGTCTTGAATACCCTCCTAATCCACGAGCAATCACACCTGCCTTTGAAAAAATCGCAACACAAATTAGAAAAAATCTAACCAGAAAACACAAAGAAAGTTCTGCGGCCAAGAGTCCAGGCTGGTTTAATCATGAATGTTCAAAAAACACATAACATTCTAAAGGACATACTCAAAAAATCTCCTAAAAACGTACTTGAAATAAGATCCGCACGTGCTGCTTATAGACAGGCAACCAAAAACAGGAAAAGGGAACTGAAAGATGCCGCCTGGGAGGCATTAATAAAAGCAAGCACCCTAAGGGACAACACAGCCTTTTGGAGGGAGGTTAACGCCCCCTTCTTTAAGGATAGGACCTCTGACCTCATAGAAATCGCCATCACCGAGGAAGCCTGGACAAAATATTTTACTGAACTGTATAAACTAGATGAGCAGATCGAACCACCCAACCTCGAAATATTGCCAGTTGAGGGAAATGACTCTCACAGAAGCCAGACAGAGTCTTTTCCGCTTCTCACCCATTTTAATTATTCAGAGGTGGAATTGGCTATACTTGAAAGCTCTAATGCTAAAGCACCAGGTCCGGACGGAATTCCCATTGATTTATTCAGAGACAATATTCATCTCTGGGCGCCAATCATCACAAATGTACTTAATTCTTATGCTCTCGAAGGTTTCCCTGCAACATGGCAAGAAGCAATAATAATACCTATCTTTAAAAAAGGAGAAAGAATGGACCCAAAATGCTATAGACCGATTTCTTTACTGGACTCCATGATGAAGGTGGCCGGGAGAGTCTTGTTGAATCAACTACAAGCGTGGGCCCAGGAAAATGACGTTCTGTCTAAATTTCAATATGGTTTTGTTTCCGGCCTTGGGACAGTGGAGCAATGTCTTAACTCAGCCCTGATTACAGATAAATATCTAATGGCGAAGAAGAGCAATATATACATGACCTTTGTAGACTTAAGCTCTGCTTTTGACTGCCTTAATTATAGCATACTTTGGTCTACCCTCACAGACCTGGGAGTCGATCCAGATATACTTGCTTTCATAAAGGAACTGTATCGAGGAGCTGGGGCCAAGGTCCGTTATGGAAAGGATGGAACCTGTACACATAAATTTCCTATTAGAAAGGGGGTCAGGCAGGGC
This sequence comes from Lissotriton vulgaris, assembly GCF_964263255.1. Lineage (NCBI taxonomy): Eukaryota > Metazoa > Chordata > Amphibia > Caudata > Salamandridae > Lissotriton > Lissotriton vulgaris. The sequence goes on from NC_141693.1 coordinate 1,903,052,591, forward strand.
TGCATCCTCACCCCTTTTCTTTTTAATCTTTATATTAACAGTGTTGCTGACTGTCTGGCCAAATTGGACGTTGACTATCCTAAAATAAATGGCCACGCAGTCCCAATCCTTCTATATGCGGACAACGCTGTCATTATGTCCAGGACACAACTAGGCCTACAAAAAGCGCTGTCAGCCTTTTCCATATTCATGGGCTCGAGAGGTCTTAAGATCAACGTGAGTAAAACTTTTACTATGTGCTGCAGTAACAAAAAGAACATTTCATGTAACACCTTCATAAACTCAACAAAGATAAGTCTAACGAAAACCTTTAGCTATCTGGGTGTATATTTTAACAACAAAGGGACATGGAACGCAGCCATTCACACTCGCAATTTGGCTTTCATTAGACAAATCGGAGCCCTAAAGAAGTTTGCAACAAAACTAGGTGGGAAACCGGTTGGGATTTTGCTGAACATCTATGCAGCCAAATGCGTCTCCACAGCAATATATGGTGCTGGAATTTGGGGCATGGCGGACTGCCGAGAGATACAAACCAGTGAGAACGCATTTTTGAGATATCTGTTGGCTGTCCCTCGTTCCATCTCTACCACAGTCTGCCATAATGAGCTTGCCCGGGTACACATCTCAGACATAATCAAGACCACACCAATTCTGCTATGGCACAAAATATGGTCCTCGGAAAAGACAGCTCTCAATCGAGATGTGATTAAGGATTGTATGGCTCTAACAGACTCAAGGAAAATACCCTGGCTTGTTTATATCAAGAAATTCCTAACTTCACTGGGTCTAGCTGAATTGTATGATAATCCTACCTCATGTCTATCAATCTCGAAAAAGGATCTTAAGGCCCGCTGTCTAGGCCTGCTCGAGGATAGGCGCTCCTACCTTGAAGGAAACAAACCAACGATTGCCCACCATCACCTCTTGCTCCATGATGCAGGCATTCCCCTTTATCTCTCTCCGACCCTCCCGGCCTATACGAGAATGCTGCTAACAAGGATGAGGATGGACTGCTTATATCGTCTGTTAACATTCCCCACCATAAATGACTGGTCTGCCGACTTGGCGGCCTGCCCCTGTGACAACGTTTCTAAGCAGTCCAACATACACGTTGTCTTGTTTTGTAAATTTTATGACTGGGGAAGAAAGAAACATCTACTCCCACTTCTGAAGTTATGGGGACTAAGACAATGTAGGCCAGCTTTACTCAAACTATACATGCTTGAGGATGAACTTACGATTACTGCAGCTGCTAGCTTTCTGAAATTCGCAGTAAGGTGTAGAGCATCCATGAACTGATTTATTTCTGATAGTTTCTGATAGTTACCTTTGATCAGTTTAAACACTCTTGTAATACATCTTTTTTACTTTTTATACCTGTGTTTTGAACTTAACTTTTATATTGTATTAAATTGTGCTTTTATGATTTTCTTGTGCAAAAATCGAATAAAGCTACCTTTGAATTGAATTGAATTGTAAGAATTGAAAATGCATGGGGCTAGTGGCAGACTGTAAAATAGGAAGGGATATTTGTATTTAAAGCATATAAGATAGAACAAGTGTTTGTACCAGCAATAGTCCGAAAACACCATGGAAATAGAGGAGGGACCACCATCATTTTTCCATGTCTGATACTCCTTTGGCTGGATGCAAATTCCAGCAAACTAGATGGCTCACTGTTAATTCACAGTGGCTCTGAGTGAGCTTTGACCAGGGTTCAAACCCCAGCTGGGGAAAATCGTTTTTTTTTTTTTTTAATTTGATTTCTAAATTCCACAAATGAAAGCTGTGCCTTTGTAAATCACCCCCTAGCAGTATCTGGGAGAACTTGGCCTCCTTAGTGATAGTGCATGTCAGGCATTGATGATGGCATGCTGTGTGGCACGTGGATAGGGGGGACAGGTTTGCTATGAAAGAAATCACTTATTTAGTGGAATGAGAATTTGTGGATGATTGTGTAAGAATTGAAAATGCATGGGGCTAGTGGCAGACTGTAAAATAGGAAGGGATATTTGTATTTAAAGCATATAAGATAGAACAAGTGTTTGTACCAGCAATAGTCCGAAAACACCATGGAAATAGAGGAGGGACCACCATCATTTTTCCATGTCTAATACTCCTTTGTCTGGAGGTAAATCCCAGCAAACTAGATGGCTCACTGTTAATTCACAGTGGCTCTGAGTGAGTTTTGACCAGGGTTCAAACCCCAGCTGGGGATTTTTTTTTTTTTTTTTTAATTTGATTTCTAAATTCCACAAATGAAAGCTGTGCCTTTGTAAATCACCCCCTAGCAGTATCTGGGAGAACTATGGCCTCCTTAGTCATAGTGCATGTCAGGCATTGATGATGGCATGCTGTGTGGCACGTGGATAGGGGGACAGGTTTGCTATGAAAGAAATCACTTATTTAGTGGAATGAGAATTTGTGGATGATTGTGTAAGAATTGAAAATGCATGGGGCTAGTGGCAGACTGTAAAATAGGAAGGGATATTTTTATTTAAAGCATATAAGATAGAACAAGTGTTTGTACCAGCAATAGTCCGAAAACACCATGGAAATAGAGGAGGGACCACCATCATTTTTCCATGTCTAATACTCCTTTGGTTGGAGGCAGATTCAAGCAAACTAGATGGCTCACTGTTAATTCACAGTGGCTCTGAGTGAGTTTTGACCAGGGTTCAAACCCCAGCTGGGGAAAATCGTTTTTTTTTTTAAATTTGATTTCTAAATTCCACAAATGAAAGCTGTGCCTTTGTAAATCACCCCCTAGCAGTATCTGGGAGAACTATGGCCTCCTTAGTCATAGTGCATGTCAGGCATTGATGATGGCATGCTGTGTGGCACGTGGATAGGGGGGACAGGTTTGCTATGAAAGAAACCACTTATTTAGTGGAATGAGAATTTGTGGATGATTGTGTAAGAATTGAAAATGCATGGGGCTAGTGGCAGACTGTAAAATAGGAAGGGATATTTGTAGTTAAAGCATATAAGATAGAACAAGTGTTTGTACCAGCAATAGTCCGAAAACCCCATGGAAATAGAGGAGGGACCACCATCATTTTTCCATGTCTAATACTCCTTTGTCTGGCGGCAGATTCCAGCAAACTAGATGGCTCACTGTTAATTCACAGTGGCTCTGAGTGAGTTTTGACCAGGGTTCAAACCCCAGCTGGGGAAAATCGTTTTTTTTTTTTAAATTTGATTTCTAAATTCCACAAATGAAAGCTGTGCCTTTGTAAATCATCCCCTAGCAGTATCTGGGAGAACTATGGCCTCCTTAGTCATAGTGCATGTCAGGCATTGATGATGGCATGCTGTGTGGCACGTGGATATGGGGGACAGGTTTGCTATGAAAGAAATCACTTATTTAGTGGAATGAGAATTTGTGGATGATTGTGTAAGAATTGAAAATGCATGGGGCTAGTGGCAGACTGTAAAATAGGAAGGGATATTTGTATTTAAAGCATATAAGATAGAACAAGTGTTTGTACCAGCAATAGTCCGAAAACACCATGGAAATAGAGGAGGGACCACCATCATTTTTCCATGTCTAATACTCCTTTGGCTGGAGGCAAATTCCAGCAAACTAGATGGCTCACTGTTAATTCACAGTGGCTCTGAGTGAGTTTTGACCAGGGTTCAAACCCCAGCTGGGGAAAATCGTTTTTTTTTTTTTTTAATTTGATTTCTAAATTCCCCAAATGAAAGCTGTGCCTTTGTAAATCACCCCCTAGCAGTATCTGGGAGAACTATGGCCTCCTTAGTCATAGTGCATGTCAGGCATTGATGATGGCATGCTGTGTGGCACGTGGATAGGGGGGACAGGTTTGCTATGAAAGAAATCACTTATTTAGTGGAATGAGAATTTGGGGATGATTGTATAACAATAATAAATGCATGGGGCTAGTGGCAGACTGTATGAAAGGAAGGGCTATTTGTATTTAAAGAATGTAAATCAAGAGAAGATTTCTGGTATCTAAAGTCCAAAGACAATAGAAATAGAGGAAGGACCGACATAATTATTCTATAACATACATACTTTTGATTGGGAAACTTTCAACAGAGTAGATGGCTCACTGTTAATTAACAGGGGCTATGAGTGAGTTTTGACCAGGGTTCAAACCCCACCTCGGGAAATTATTTTTTAATAATATTTTTATTTTTTTAAACAATTTATTTATTTTAGCAGAGTGAAACATAGTCCTTTGGAAATGCTCAACTGATAATAATAAAAGACCAAGTAGAAAATCTATGGCATATGTCACATCAGATGTGGCATATGCCACATGACAGAGTGACACGTGTCACATGCCAGACTTGGGCTCCAACCCTTACTGTACGTCTTTCCTTGCTTTCTCATGTGTGTCCAGCATTCGTTCAGAAATGCCCCACTGATCAACGGTCTTTTACTTTTTCTGCTGATGCTGAACAATATCGGCAAGAAACAATGACAAAACGAAGAGGTCTGCATTGGCATGCAAAATGCGAGACCTATTGGCTTTTCGAAAGCTTGCTCTACCTTATTTTCGTTTTCTTAATCCCCGACATTGTTTCCCTTCTCGGTCATTCTTGCTCCTCGTTTTTTTTGTTTTACAATCTGATTCCATTTCATTAAAAATAAAAAAAATACCATTCTTTCACTCCGACATGCATTAATATTAATTTATTTTCCTTCTTTTTGTTGCTCCCGTTTTGCTTCCTGTGCAGCTGTGGCTCCGCGATTAAAGAAACGTCACGTAATTTATAGCGTGAACCTGTCTGGTATCCCATGAAATCGTGTATCCCCTCGCTCAGCCCGAGCAGAGATCGACTGCTTCTGTCTAAACCTGCCCGGGCTGAGTTTGTTATCCGAACACAGCCGAAGAGAAGGGTATACACGATCCTAAGGGGATACCAGATATTACACAACACCTGTTCTTCCGAGCTGCGCTTACCTGCAGCACAAGAAAGGGCGCTTTCTTTCAACTTTCAGATGCAAACGGAGGATGGGGCTTTGTTTTAAAACAAGTGCAGCGCTCTGGCAGGAAGGGAGTGAGTGTAGTCACGATTGCAGGGAGAAACAAAGGCAAATAAGGCACTGAATTCCCCTCCCCCCAAGGTGAGAGATTGACCAGGTTTGCACTTTTAAGTAGGGGTCGAGGACTTCTCTCTCGGTCTTGCGTTTTTTTAGCTTGTTTCATTCGTTCCGATTACTAATCATTTTCCTCATTCTGCACACCACACTCGAGCCATAAATACGCCTTAAAAAAAATCTTTGTTCTACGCGTCTTTCTTTAGCTCTCCAGGTTCAACACTTCCCTCTGTCCCGGTGCAGCTTGCGTTCTTCCTCCTGAACCCCTGCTCTAACCCATGTTCCATTTTCCTGCTACTCGTCCTTTACATTACTTCTCTTTTAAGTTTGCTCCGGGTCGGACTGGCCTGGTAGTGCCGCAACGGCTGATCTGATAGGGCAGTATGTGGGGCATTATTTGGGCTGTTTGTGGACTAGTTTCATAGTTCTGGTGGGCCACTTTTAACTGTTGCTGTTCCCTATACTCAGAGGTGTTAATTGTCAACACTGCTTTACAGATGCAGCGAGTGTGGGGCTCTTTTGTCTGCAATTCGGCACAGGAAAGGTGGGAAGGTGAGCGGATGAGTGAAATGGTGGCGGGGTGGGTGAGTGAAGGGATGCATGGATAGGTGAAATAGTGAAAGGATGGATGTAAGAATAGAGTAGTGAAAGAAAGGATGAATGGATGTGTGAAAGGATGTATGTACGAGTAAGTGAAAGGATGGCTGAATGAAAGGATGGATGGAGTGAAAGGCTGGATGGATGGCTAGGTTGAAAGGATAGATGGCTAGGTTGGAAGGGTGGATGAATCAGTGAAAGGGAGGATAGATGAAAGGTAGGGTGAAAGGTAGATGAGTGAGTGAAAGGATTGATGGTTGAGCCAAAGCATGGATGTGTGAGTGAAAAGGTGGATGGATAGCTGCATGAATAAATGAGTGAAACGCATATAAGGATAGATGAGAGAAAGGCTGGATTGATGATGGGAGGATGGATGAGTGAGTAAAAGGATGCATCAATGAGTCTAAAGATGGATGGATCAGTGAGTTGATGTGTGAATTGACGGAGTGAAAGGGTCGATTAGTGGATGTATGGATGAGTGAAAGGGAGAATATATGGATAGCTGGATGAAAGGGTGGATGGTTAGATCAGTGAAAAGGGTGGATGGATGAGTGAAGGGGAGAATGGAGGAGTAAAAGTGAGAATGGATGAGTAAAAGTGTACATGGATGAGTGGATCAATGTGTTGAAGGGTGAATGGATGAGTGAAGGGAGGGGTGGCTGAAAAAAAGGGTGGATTGATGAATGAGTGAAAAGGTAAATGGATGATAGATGGATAGATGCATGGATGAAGGAGTGAAAGAATGGAGGTAAGGATGGATGAGTAAAGGAAAAATAGATCGATGAGTAAAAGGATGGATGGATAGATGAGAGGAAGGGTGGATGGATGAGGGAAAGAGTAAATAGAAGGACTGGGTGGATAAATGGATGGGCTAAATTAAAGGGTGAATGTATGCATGGATATGTGAAAGGAAGGGTAAATGGCTGGCTGTATTAAATGGTAGACAGATGAGTGAAAGGCTGATGGATGGATAAATGAGTGAAATGAGGGGTGGATGAGTGATTGAAAGGGTATATGGATGGATGAGAGGATAGATGGGTAAAAGGCTGGATGAGTGAAAGGGTGGATCAGTCAATGAATGAGTGAAAGGGAGGATGGATGAATGGAGTAAAAGGATGGATAGATGAGCAAAGGGTGGATGGATGAGTGAAAGGATCGATGGATTAAAGTGAGGATGGACAAGCGAAATGATGGATGACTGAGTGAAAGGATAGATATATTTTGGGGATTGGTTTGAAGATGGATGAATAGGTTTGCATGTAGATGGGTATATGGATGGATGGAATGGTGAAGGACTGAATATTGGATGGACGATAGAATGTAAAGGTGAAATGATGATTATCAGCAAGTGGATGGTAGAATGAATGGATAGATGGTTGGATGTAAGAGAAAAGCAAGCCTATCTAGGATGGTCCTGATGACTTGCTTCACTTGCATGGTGTCATACGAGTTTTGGTCAAAGTGGTGGGTATTTTAATTTTCTGGCAAGTCCCTTGCCTATACTCTGTGTAATTCCACTTTCTAACCTTTTGTCCGCTATCTCCACTCACCAAATCCGATCTCTACTGTGCACATTGTTGTCCACATCAGGCATCTTCTCTATACTGCACATGAGCTCTCCACCCTCTACAAGTAAGTACCACCCTATTTATCTACTCTTTACACTATCGTTTTCTCTCAACCGTTCTCTTGCTCACTTCCCTCTGCGCACATCTCTATATATCAGAATAGGGAAAGCACAAATGAAGCACATTTTTTGTAATTCTTTGAGGTGTGGTGGAAACAAATATGTCAATATAATTTAGAACAAATCAGTACACTAGGATATGACACTCCACTTCCACACATTGTTTTGTGCACTGTATACTATAAATCAGTAAAACTGTATGCCTGAGCAAATGTAATAGTAATTTCAATTGGAAATGTGTTGACTGTACAGGCAGTGCACCATCACACCAGGATTACTCCACGCCACACCACTCTGCTCTCTACCACACCATGCCCCTCCCCTCTACCACATGCCCCTTTACCACACTCCACAGCACTCCAAGACGCTCTATGCCACTCCACGACACTGCCACTCTGTTAAACGCCCTCTACACCACTTTACTCTATTCTGATACACTACTCTGCTCTGTAACTCTCTATGCCCCTCCACTATACAACACTCCACTCCGTGACCCTTTACTCCACTGCTGGTGGCGGTGCTGGCCGGGTGCTGGGGCAGGGGGCAAGGGATGCTCCTGTGTCAGGCGCAGTCGCTGCTGCAGTGCTAAGGCTGTGTTGCTGGAGCCATCTCTTGCTCCACTAAGCCAGGCATCGGCTGCCCTCCACGCCCACTCTGAGGGCACTGCTGGTGAGCACACCTTGAGAGTAGCACAAGTGTCATTTGCCCAGACCACATCTGGTTTGCTGGCTGCGGTAAGAACTTAAGAATGAGGTCTGGGCCTGCCCTGCTGTTGTGACTCTGTCGCTGCAGGGGAAGTCAATAATATGCTGGGGAACCTGCGGTGGTGGGGGAAGTGAAAAGCGAGTGGGTGGGGAGTATTTCTTAGCTGTCTTCGTGGTTTTAAGCCAAGCTGTGTGTCATTTGAGACACATTTCAGTTTTGTTTTCTTGTACCTGGGCGGCATACACGCTACTACCCTTGTGTCCATAATGTTACACCATGCCTGTCTCTTCATAGCTACATCTCCATCCTGTTTCTCTGCAGTGAACACTAATACTTTGCCAGAGGGTGTCACTTTGCAGTTAGCCTGAGGCGCCCACTGCTTACCCTCCTCATGTACACAGCTCCCCTCTGCACAGCCCTGATCTACCCCGGCGGTTCTGGTCCCGTGTTCACTCCCTTCCTGCCACCCTGCCCACTCTTCTTGTTTAAAATAAATTTAGCTTCAGCTACCTGTCCACTCTGCTTAGCTGACTGTTGTACCTCTCCGTCATCATACTCCCAGACACATTCTGCCTAGCTGACTCTGGTGCCCCTATGTCCAGTTTCACCCATCCCTAGTCTGCCCACCCTCCCTCTATTACTACCTCTCCTGCAGTTACATTGTCCCTCAACCTTGTGTCCCCCCCCAGTGTCAAACTAGCACTTTTATATATCTACCTATATGACATCTGCCCATTCAAATCATATTGCCCTCTACTCCGCTAATTTCTGTTCCTCTATGATTACAACATACATGCTAAGACACTGCCCTTTCTTTCCCTGGTGCTCGTCCCTCTCTACCGACCTAATCTTCTCAGCCCTTCTGGTAATTGCGGAATAGCAACATATCCCCAGTCATGTCACATTTCTAGACTAAGCCAATTCACAGCCCTCTGCATTTGTGTCTTTCAACATGCATTTGGATTTGTTCTACCACACTACCTCCTCATATCCCACTCTGCTCCGTCGCCTGCCTGTCCCTTATTGCTCAGCCTAGGTACTGCCCATTTGCCTATGCTCCCACATTCCTATTAGTGTCAAGGGCGCTGTTCTCATTGCAAATGATTCTACAGTGAAGTTAGGGCACCATATGGTGATTTTTCCTACATTAAAGGTCTGCTATCACCAAACTATGATTCATTTTTTATACTATACCTCCATCTTGTAAGCGCTATATCTTACAGTTGTTGCTATTACACTCTTTCCTATTTCTCCATTTACCAGTCTCAGAAGGATGGTAAACTAAGTTCTCTACAACTCTATGCCATGTGTCACCACTTGACACCACCACTCTGCTACCACTACTCTCAACGCCCCTCAAGGCCCCTGGACCTTTTGCCAATGTATTTTACACCACTCTACCATATACCCCTTCACTCTACGACAGTCTACTATGCTACACTGCACTCTCTGCCACTGAACTCTACACCACTGCACTCTAAGCTGCACCACTATTTTACTCTGCGCCCCTGCACTCTTGATTCTCAGCTCTACAAGACTGCATTCTCTGAAACTGAACTCAATGCCACGCTACTCTGCACGACTGAAATCTAAGTCACTTACGCTGCAATCTGCATTGCTCTACGCCACTCTAATCTATTCTGTACCATTGCACTCTACACTACTGTCACTGCATTATGCTCCACTATGCTCTACACCTCTGCAATCTACCATGCACCACTCCACTCTATGCCACTCTTCTCTGAAACAATCTACTTTTCACCACTGCAATCTACTCTGCACCCTACATCGCTCTACTCTGCGCCAATGCACTCTACACCACTCTACTCAACCAGTGCACTCTACGCCAGTCTACTCTGCACCACTGTTTTTTACACTGCTTCAATCTAGGCTACTGCACTTTAACACACTATAAGCTTTGATACTCCACTCGGTGATGCTCTACTCCATAAACCTCTACTCGACTCTTTGCCACTCCACTCTACAACACTACTACATGCTATGTCACTCTTCAACACTACTCAACAACGCTCTACCTAACCCCCTCCATGCCACTTTAGTCCACTCTATTCTACAACATACTACTCCGCTCTACTCCATGCCACTCCACTCAGACACTCGATTCTACAACACTTTACTCCACTCTGCCATTCCACTCTCCTACACGACTCCACTTTATGCCACTCCTCAGCAATCTAATCTACGCAACACTTAACGCTACTCTGTTCTACACCACTCCATGACACTCTGTCGCTAGAATCTATGCTACTTCATCACATTGCACTTTTCAACATGCAGCTCTTCTTTACCCCACTTACTTTTAGCCGTGCTGAACAGCCACGCTCGTGTACAATATGGCTAAAACATATTGGCAAAGACAATAGCTCTTGCAAAGGCCAGATCATTTGGCTTTGCCAATGCTTGTTCATTTTAACCGATACTACGGACCATCGACAAAAGACATTGGCAAGTCACATGGTCAAAAAGGCGAAACCTATTGGCTTTGCCAATGCTTGTTTTTGTAACCATGATTTGCTCTGCTAACAAAGTAATAAAACAGTGTATTTCTTAACATCTTGTGAATGGCAAACAAGTATTACTACTGGAGATCATCCTAGAATAATACTTCTACATATTGACACCGTCATGCAGTAATACAGCCAGAACCCATCCTGCGGTAATACATCCCCATTATTAATTAATCAACTAGGTTCCAGTCACATTCTAAAGTTATCCTCGGATCATCCATGAGTAATGCAGCCTCATTCTGAAGTCATCACAAAATGATTCTGTAATAATACAGCCCCATCCTGAAATACTCAAAAGATCATCCTGGAGTAATCCACCCTAATCCGAAATCATCATGGGATCATTCTGGAGTAGCAAAAGGTCATCACATGTTTTCCACTGAAGTAATCAGGGACCCATCCTGGAGTAATCCACCCTAATCCTGTAATCAGCATGTGATCATCCGGCAGTAGTTCAAGCTCATCACATCTTTTTCCACTGAAGCAATCAGGCCCTAATCCTGGAGTAGTTTCTCTGATGACTCTAGATAAAGTCATCCCATTTAAATATTTTTGCCTGTGGGCAGACTTCAGGATGGCTCCGGATGACCTCCCCAGTTAATTGCAGGAATAGCCTGGCTGAAGTCTTTGAATGACTTCAGAATCACTCCAGGATGATCTTCCTTTTTGACTTGGGTAGTTATATTTCTCCTCTCTATCCACAATTTTGTCAACTGGTTACACATTGTGTATATTTTCAGCAAGCCAGCTACACCTAGGAATTTATATCCTTTATAAAGAGGTTACCTTCCAGGATTAATTAATTTATTCAGTTATTTTCATTCTTGTTGTTGCTCCACCTCATAGTGCACCACGCAAATAACCCTTTTAAGTGCACTTTATTATTCTATTTGTTATCCAACTTAATCAATTCACGATGGCTACAGCTACAATGAACGTACCTTCTCCGCAACCTTTTATGGTCAAAGATTATGAAGTTTCAAGTCAAAGATGGGAAGACTGGAGGGATTACCTCATTAATTACTTTGATACCTTTAAAAGCAAAGAATTCCCTCCTGAGAGGAAAAAGAAAATTCTTCTACATTGTTTGGGATCTGGAGGTTTAAGAGTTTACAACCGCATTGAAAAGAAATCTATGGCGGGAAGTGAAGTTAACGTTTTCACCCAAGCTATTGCTGATCTAAAGGCATATTTTGCGCCCACCGTTTGCAAAGCTGTGCATAGATTCAATTTTTATCACAGGAAACAAGAGCCATATGAAAAGGTTGAAGATTATATTGCCACTCATAGAAGACTTGCTTTATTGTGTAAATTTGGCATAAGTGAGGAGGAATTCATTTGTGATCAGTTGGTTATGCACTGTAAAAACCAGAACCTTCAGGATAAGTTGTGGAATAATGGGGATGCCTCTTTACGAGAAATCAGCGCCATCATCAGCAAAGCAGAACTCACATCTGGGTGTGCTAAAACTGTTATTGCTAAAAGCAAGCTTGAGAATAGTGAAGATTGTGTAAAAGTCATCAAAACTTTCGTACCAAGCTCCAACGACAAATTTAAAAAGAAAAATGATGTGGCGTGGCCAAGCAGCATGGTCGACAGAACGTGAGCTCCGTCGGCTCCCGGCAGGCCAGCGCAGAAATCCTGTTAACACCTTGGCTGCTATGGGTTTTCCCCTCCTGTGCTTATTTGTGAGCTTTCCCATTATACATGCTCAACCGGGCCTCATGACGAGCTGAGCTCGTCATGAGCATCGAAGGGGTTAAACATCCTATTTTGGGGATTTCGGGCCAAAGATACGGGGTCCAAGAGTCCCGGCGACCTAGGGGCACATCCTGTTTGGGTGTTGGTCCGCCTGGTGGATGGTGGACGGCGGTGGCGGCCCGAGCTGCGGGACTGCTGGGCAGGATTCATTAGAGGCCGGGATGCGTTAAAGTAGCAACGCTGTTATTCACCGGAGTTTGAATTCCACTGGCTTGCCCTGCAGCTTGACTTTTCCAGAGTGGCAGTACCCTTAGGTTAGTGCATCATCTAAGTGATGGTGTTGTTCTGTGCCTGAGCCTTGCACTGTTACGTTGTTTCCTAGCGCACGTAACTTCCTGCCAACGTGAGTGATTATCTCCACATTCTGCAGTCCAGCACGTAAAGTGTCATCACATGAGGTCACGTTTACCTGACCTTACAAGCCGCCATCTTGTTTTCCGGGTTCTCAAGAAGGAACTCACGGAGCACATTTTTGTGCACGTTATCCCCACAGGGTGCCTCCACTCAAATCTCATTTCACATTTTATAAAATATCCTCTTGATATCGTATTACTTGTCCGGCATGCTTCGGTGATACGCACACATGCCTATCAACTAAGGTACTGTTGTGCTTTTCCTACTTAGTTATATTTTTCCTCTCTATCCACAATTTTGTCAACTGGTTACACATTGTGTATATTTTCAGCAAGCCAGCTACACCTAGGAATTTATATCCTTTATAAAGAGGTTACCTTCCAGGATTAATTAATTTATTCAGTTATTTTCATTCTTGTTGCTGCTCCATCTCATAGTGCACCACACAAATAACCCTTTTAAGAGCACCCTTTATTCTATTTGTTATCCAACTTAATCAATTCACGATGGCTACAGCTACAATGAACGTACCTTCTCCGCAACCTTTTATCGTCAAAGATTATGAAGTTTCAAGTCAAAGATGGGAAGACTGGAGGGATTACCTCATTAATTACTTTGATACCTTTAAAAGCAAACAATTCCCTCCTGAGAGGAAAAAGAAAATTCTTCTACATTGTTTGGGCTCTGGAGGTTTAAGAGTTTACAACCGCATTGAAAAGAAATCTATGGCGGGAAGTGAAGTTAACGTTTTCACCCAAGCTATTGCTGATCTAAATGCATATTTTGCGCCCACCGTTTGCAAAGCTGTGCATAGATTCAATTTTTATCACAGGAAACAAGAGCCATATGAAAAGGTTGAAGATTATACTGCCTCTCATAGAAGACTTGCTTTATCGTGTAAATTTGGCATAAGTGAGGAGGAATTCATTTGTGATCAGTTGGTTATGCACTGTAATAACCAGAATCTTCAGGATAAGTTGTGGAATAATGGGGATGCCTCTTTACGAGAAATCGGCACCATCATCAGCAAAGCAGAACTCACATCTAGGTGTGCTAAAACTGTTATTGCTAAAAGCAAGCTTGAGAATATTGAAGATTGTGTAAAAGTCATCAAAACTTTCGTACCAAGCTCCAACGACAAATTTAAAAAGAAAAATGATGTGGCGTGGCCAAGCAGCATGGTCGACAGAACGTGAGCTCCGTCGGCTCCCGGGAGGCCAGCGCAGAAATCCTGTTAAACATCCTATTTTGGGGATCTCGGCCCAAGGATACGGGGTCCAAGAGTCCCGGCGACCTAGGGGCACATCCTGTTTGGGTGTTCGCCAGCCTGGTGGACGGTGGACGGCGGTGGCGGCCCAGGCTGCGGGACTGCTGGGCAGGATTCATTAGAGGCCGGGGGTGCGGCCTTCACCAGCGTGGCAGGGGCGGCCCGCGTTCCTGGTGCCCTTTGCAGCCGGCCCCGGTGGAAGTGGGGTGGTAAGGGGAGGCGCCCACTGCCATCGGGGGCCTCGCGAGTAGTGAGAAGATCCTGTAGCCCGCCTGGGCCCTGCGGGGGGCTGGCGGCGAGACCGAGGCGGAGGCCTACACAGGTGCAGTGGAGGTGGCTCGCGATTCCAGTGCCCTTCGAGACTGGCCCAAAAGAGAAGTGTAGCTGCAAGGGAGGCACCCACTGTCATCGGGGGGCCTCCCGAGAAGAGAGGAGCTCCTGTGGCCCGTTTGGGCCCTGAGGGGGACACGCATGGTGCGGAAGGCGAATCCGGGTGCGGGGGCCTGCGCCGGTGTGGCAGAGGAGGCCCATGATCCTGGTCCCCTTCGAGACCGGCCCTAACAAGAACCTCACCAGAAAGGGAGGTGCCCACTGTCATCGGGGGGCCTCCTGTGAAGCAAGGAGCTCTCGTAGCCCATCTGGTCCCTCCAGGTACACACCCAGTGTGACGAGCGGGGCCGGGACTGCAGCCTACACCGGCGGGGCGGAGACGGCCCGAGATCTGGGTGCCCCTTGAGGCCGGCCCTAGAGGAAGCAACGGGACAGCAAGGGAGGCGCCCACTGCCATCGGGGGGCCTCCCGAGTGGTTGATTGTTCCGGTGGCCTAGTCGGTCCCTGCGGGGGCATCGGAGGTGCAGAGGGGGTCTCGCGAGCACCCCAAGGGTTACTGTGAGACTGGACCCACCTGAGGTGACGACCGGGCCGGCCCTGGGGTTGTGCACTACTCACCGGAGGCGGAAGGTGTGCCCTGGACCGCAGTGCAGCGGATCGGAGGCGGGCGGCCGACGGTTGAGGCGCCGGCCCTGAAGCCAGTGGACTGACACAGTGAGAGGCACGGGCTGCGGCCTACATCTGCGTAGTGAAGGCCCGGAGCCAGGCGGCAACTCGGGAGGTCTCCGCGGCCATCTGCAACTTCACTTGAGGGACTGGGGCCTCATCCTGCTCCTGGTCTACACGCACAGTGCACAAGAGGAGGCGGTGGGCATTGGAGGGCCTGAGGAACGGTGCGGACCTATTCACAGTGTGGGAGGACGTTGGACCCCATCTGACTCGCTGCTGCTCCTGTAGTACTGCAGGGGGTAAGTGGAGACGCCTGGAGCTGGCCTCTGGATATGGCATGTCTGCTGCCCTGGCGCGGTGCCCGCTCTCCTTGGGGGTCCGCTGCGACTGCACCCTGTCGGGCCTCTGTGGAACCTTGTGGCATTGTGACTCGGTACTGAGAGACTTCTTCTAAATTAACCGGCGAGTTCGCAAATGATGCTGTGGTGAGTAGGGACTGGTGACGCTTGGGGCCGCAGCTGCACGCAGCCGGAGAGATAGCCACGGACTCTTCCCATCTTTACGGGCCTTTGAGTGGGGCTGCCTGGGGACACTTCTCCTGCTTGGAAGCCCAGGTGCCGTCCCTTTAGGCTACTGCAATGCGTAAGGACAGGATGCCCCGCACCTCTCAGCCCAATACCATAACGCAGGACACCACTCAATGACTCCCTTCGCAGCGGATTACGCGCCAGTCTGGACAGGACGGAGAGAGTGAGGTCCCTGACGAGCCCTCCCGGGCAGAGCTGCTGAAGGCAATACAGGGGTACCATTCTGCCCTGCAGAGACAAATAGAAACAGTGTCCATAAATGTGTATTTGCTACGGACGGATCTGCGGAATGTGGCAGATAAAGTCTCAACTGCGGAGGGGAATATCGTCCAGCTGCAGGGAGAGGTGGCGTCCCTCAAAAAAACAGTCTCGACGCTCACCGCCTCAACGGGGGAGCTGGAGCGTAGGGCAGAAGATGTAGAAGTGTGGGCACGCCACAGTAACATTCGGGTTCTTGGCATTCCGGAACGCTCGGAGATGAGCAATGCAGAGCGCTTTCTGGAACACTGGCTCCGTACAACACTCTGCCCCACGGCCTGCCTGATGTATTTGTAATTGAGGGCGCTGGTCCTGCCGTCAAGGCCGGGTGCCCCGCCGCGAGCCCTCATCGCTAAGATCCTGAATTACCGGGACAAGGACTGCATCCTGAGAGCAGCTAGGGAAACGGCAAACCTCACCTTTGAAAATGCCAAAGTGTCCATCTACCCAGACTACACTCACCAAGTACAGGAACAGCGGAAATCCTTCCTAGCAGTCAAGCAGAAACTTCGGGAGTTACACCTACAGTACATGCTGCTATGCTCTTCTATGCCCGGTCTGGATACTAGCGCCTTTCGTTGCCATGGAGAAACACATGTCCTTCCACACTTGGCGGGAGGGGGGATGCGAGGTTCTAGCTGATCTCTAGCCCAATAGTCCTTCCTGACTTATGAGCAGGCGGAGGAGGCCTTTGGCCTTGGGATAGGGCAATATCTGCACTATCGGGGACTGCAGAATGTGGTAAAAGTTACCTGGCCTCAGTGCCCGGACGCACCACCAATGACCCACACCTTAAACATTCTTCTTTCCTGCGGCAGGGGGCATAGACTAATCTCTCTGCTATACACAGAATCCAAACCACCGGTGCCGCCGTCCTACATGGGAGGCGGATCTTGGTGCTGTGCTGGAACAGGGGCAGCGGAAGCGAATAGGGTCCCTCACGTGCAAAGTATCCTGCAATGCACGGTTCAAATTGATACCCTTTAATTTCCTACACCATACCTACCTGACACCAGTCACGTTTAAGCGCATCTCTGGGGACATGGGGGACAGCTGCCCCAGATGGAGTGCAGGGGGGGTGGGCTTCTTACACTTTGCCTGGGACTGTCCTTTGATCAGGAGTTTCTGGGTGGGGGTGGTGGATTGTATAGTCACCACTAAAGGCCTTCAGATAGCAATGAATCCCTTGCATTACTTACTGGCGTTAGTCCCCATGCCCAAGAAAAGGAAACTTTCCTATAAACTCTTACAGTTAATGTTGGTGCTTGCCAGGCTCAGGGTGGCGATCACTTGGATGGGACAGAGGGCTCCGGAGGTGCCCACCTGGCTTAAAGATGTGAGAGAGTGGTTCCTGGCCGAGGAAACTCATATGCAACTTACTCAGAGGGACGATAAACTGCAGGACGGTTTACTCGCCTGGCGAATTATGTGTGCCTCGGGACTGGCGGAGAGGGGGCGGTCTTCCCCGGCGTGAGCCTGACAGGGCAAGTGACAAATTGTTTTCGCTAGTAGGGTCGGGATCGAATGAGGAGGGGGGGGACCACTAGGGTTTATCTACCAACGGGAGTTGTGCTGTGCTTGGCTGCTGCCTCACGTTGTTTAATTATCTGCCTGCTAATCTGTTACTCCTCATGTGTCCGTACCTCTCTAGATGATGCCTACGGATCACTGAAACAATATCAATGTCAAAAATATAGACCTACAAAAATATCGAGTAAAAAATATAGAATGCCAAAATATTGAATTTTTATATATATATATATATATATATATATATATATATATATATATATATATATATATATATATATATATATATATATATATATATATATATATATAAAAAGAATATTTTTATTTCTATTAATTATTTATTAATTTTAATGTTATTTAAGTATTTTAAGTATGTTTAAGTGAGTTATATTTATTATTTCATTAATTTAAAATTCGATATTTTGACTATCTATATTTTTGTAGGTATATATTTTTGATTCGATATTTTTGTACTTACCAGTTTGAAGATAAGAAGTCGATATTTTGGCATTCTATATTTTTTACTCTATATTTTTGTAGGTCTATATTTTTGCCATCGATATTGTTCAGTGATCCGTAGGCATCATCTAGAGAGGTACAGACACATGAGGAATAACAGATTATATCTAGTAGTTATAGTTAGGATCTACTTTCCATAGGAAAACCGCAACATTCTATTGGGAATAACTTTGGCGCCGGTGGACGAATCTTCGCGAATTTCTCCAGGAAAATGGCCCCCTCCGCTCCGCTCCTTCCCTGAAAGTTTGGGGGGGATTCGTCAAGCGGGGGTCGAGATAAAAGGGGGATCCCAAAACGTGTTTTCCCCATGTTAATTTCCATAGGGCGGTCGGTTTCACTTTCAGCCCGAACGGCTGAATGGATTTCAACCAAACTTGGCAAAATTGTAGTGGCTGGTAGCCCGATGAGCCTTTGCTATGTCTCAAGATATGTGCTCCAGTGGATTTTGAGTAATGTAGGTTCAAAAAAATATATATATCGCGCACTTGGGAGCGCTCCGAGCGCGCCACGCGACTTGCGCACAGAAAGCTGATTGGCTCTCGGGTGTCTGTAAACATTCGAAACAGTCCGGAGCGGCCGCCCTCTTGTGTCTCGGTAAAATCGAGACATAAGAGGTGGAAAAATCAAAGGGGAAAATGACCATAAGGGGGCAGGGATAGATCCCCCCTGACCCCCTAGGTTTAATGTGGGGGCCATAAAAGGGCCCAGCGGGGCAAAAAAAATATTTTTTTTTATTTGCGCGGGGGGAGCGCCCGGTACGCGCACCGGGGAGAGGACCGGGGAGCGTACCATGGGGAAAAAAGAATGACAGACTTTTCCAAAAATGAAGCCTTTTTTTATAAATTGGAGGTAGTTCTAAAAAGAACTGTTTTTTTCTTCTTTTTGTTGTTTTATATTTTTTTTATTGTTTTTTTGAACATTTTGTACTTTTTTGGGGTTTTCTGAACAGTTTTATATTTTTTTGTATTTTTCATGGGGAGAAACGAAAAAACGGGGAATTGAAAATGGCTCAACTGGAGCAAAGAAAAAGAAAAGAAATAATTAGGGTTGATTGGGGCATTTGTGGTTGTCCCCAGCAAGGACGATGGGCTTTACGCTCTGTTCTCCGTAGGAGTTAGTTTTCCCACAATATTTACAGATAATTCTGAAATCTGCAAATCGTGGCTGAATGCAAGGCATCGTCTCACTTTCCTCTGATGCCGACGGAGTGGGTTGCTTCCTTTTTGAGGTGGTGCTTGTGGATTGGGGAGGGTTACTGGCCAGTTCCCTCATCTCTGCAGCAGAATAATTTATTGGATGCTTGCGCTGCATGTGGCGTATCATCGTGTTGTTCCCAAATGAATATTTCTTATTCGGGTTTCCCCTGGAAAGTTCCACGTCACAGATTCGGCAAGTCACCGTGGCTGCATTTACTATTTTCTTCCCATGTGGGATAGAAAAAAACTCCCAAATAATGTGTGGTCTTGGCTGGTATGGGGTATTTTGTTCTTCAAGCCATCTTGTATTTCCCTCCTCCTCCTCCTCCTCTTCCTCCTCTTGTTGACCACCAATGATATCTTGAGGTGGTCCTCTTGGTGGTTGTGGTGGTGGTGCAGATGCACAAGCTGCTACTACTGAAGCCATTATATTGATCAAAAATGTACAGAGAGGTACAAACAGGTCTTCCTAAGTCAAAGGACAAAGTCAGAATAAGGAAAAAAGGTGGGGTCTTTCATCCTTTTGAGAAAAAAAATGTATTGAACCAATGAAAAGTGTTATTTTTAGGTCACATGACCAGGGGCTTCATCATTATGAAACCAAACCTGTTATGAACCAATGAAAAGTGTTATTTTCAGGTCACATGACCCGACGCGCTTACGCTACGCGCCCTGGGGCGCACCCCGGGGCGCGTCGCGTAAGCGCGTCGAACGCCTACGTTGCGCGATCGTATTCGCTCGAGTGCTTCCGGATGCGTTGACGCCGTGCGTATCACGCGGACGCGCCTACGCGGTACGTCACAATGATGTTTTCGGCCGCGGCATTGGCGCTGACGGGACGCTTCCCGGTGCGTGCACCAGGGCGCTTCAAAAGACTGCGCTTTCCGGGGCGCTCACCGGGGCACGCACCGGGAGCGCTCCAAGGCAAATTTAAAAAAAAAAAAAACAATATTCCAAAAAAAATTGGCAAAATTGTAGGGACTGGTAGCCCGATGTGCCTTTGCTATGTCTCAAGATATATGCTCAAGTGGTTTTTACGAACATTAACTTTGAAAAAATATATATTAGGCTACATTGGGCTATATATATGTTAGAGCCCAAATGTAGCCCAAATGTAGCCCAATGTAGCCCAATGTAGCCCAAAGATGGCCACCAGAGACAAAACAAACAAATGTAGCCCAAATGTAGCCCAAATATCAGCCAGATGTAGCCCAACTATAGCCCAAAGACAGAATGAACCAGAGTGTTCTAAAGAACTACTAGAGCGCTAACAGTCTTACTTATAAAGTGAGACTTATAGTTAGGAATTAGCATTTAAAAAACCTTTGAAATTCACTGAAAAAACCATAGGTTTTACACCAGTTATAGTTAGGAATAGCATTTAAAAAACCTTTGAAATTCACTGAAAAAACCATAGGTTTCACACCAGTTATAGTTAGGAATTAGCATTTAAAAAACCTATTAAATTCACTGAAAAAACCATAGGTTTCACACCAGTTATAGTTAGCTGGAAATTTTACTGACATAAAACCAATGAAATTCCACGTTATAGTTAGTTGGACTCACTATAACTTGCGAGTGTAATGCACTGCTGATTATATGCTGCTATATATATATAAAAACATAGTAATAGGATAGCGAGAGGGTTAAATTTACTATTACCACTCCAGCAACAGTAGAAAAAACATTGGATAGCATAGCAGTAAAAATTACTATTCCCACTCCAGTGAGTTCAACAGTAGGGAAAGCGTTGGATAACGGGAGTGTAAAAATTACTATTCCCACTCCAGAAAGTGCAACAGTAGGGAACACGTTGGATAGCGTAGGGGTAAAAATTACTATTCCAACTCCAGTGAGTGCAACAGTAGGGAAAACTTTGGATAGCGTAGGCATGAAATTTACTATTCCCACTCCAGTGAGTCCAACAGTAGGGAAAGCATTGGATACCGGGAAGGTAAAAATTACTATTCCCACTCCAAAGAGTGCAACAGTAGGGAAAGTGTCGGATAGCATAGAGGTAAAAATTAATATTCCCACTCCAGAGAGTGCAACAGTAAGGAAAGCGTTGGATAGCATAGGGGTAAAAATTACTATTCCCACTCCAGTGAGTGCAACAGTAGGGAAAGAGTTGGATAGCGGGAGGGTAAAAATTACTATTCCCACTCCAGAGAGTGCTAAAGTAGGGAAAGCGTTGGATAGCGTAGGGGTAAAAATTACTATTCCCACTCCAGTGAGTGCAACAGTAGGGAAAGCGTTGGATAGCGTAGGGGTAAAAATTACTATTGCCACTCCAGTGAGTGCAACAGTAGGGAAAGCGTGGGATAGCACGAGGGTAAAATGTTCTATTCCCACTCCAGTGAGTGCAACAGTAGGGAAAGCATTGGATACCAGGAAGGTAAAAATTGCTATTCCCACTCCAAAGAGTGCAACAGTAGGGAAAGCGTTGGATAGCGTAAGGGTAAAAATTACTATTCCCACTCCAGAGAGTGCAACAGTAAGGAAAGCGTTGGATAGCGTAGGGGTAAAAATTACTATTCCTACTCCAGTGAGTGCTAAAGTAGGGAAAGCGTTGGATAGCGTAGGGGTAAAAATTACTATTCCCACTCCAGTGAGTGCAACAGTAGGGAAAGCGTTGGATAGCGAAGGGGTAAAAATTACTATTCCCACTATAAAGAGTGCAACAGTAGGGAAAGTGTTGGATAGTGTAGGGGTAAAAATTACTATTGCCACTCCAGTGAGTGCAACAGTAGGGAAAGCGTTGGATAGCACAAGGGTAAAATGTTCTATTCCCACTCCAGTGAGTGCAACAGTAGGGAAAGCATTGGATACCGGGAAGGTAAAAATTACTATTCCCACTCCAAAGAGTGCAACAGTAGGGAAAGCGTTGGATAGCGTAAGGGTAAAAATTACTATTCCCACTCCAGAGAGTGCAACAGTAAGGAAAGCGTTGGATAGCGTAGGGGTAAAAATTACTATTCCTACTCCAGTGAGTGCAACAGTAGGGAAAGGGTTGGATAGCGTAGGGGTAAAAATTACTATTCCCACTCCAGTGAGTGCAACAGTAGGCAAATCGTTGGATAGTGGGAGGGTAAAAATTACTATTCCCACTCCAGAGAGTGCAACAGTAAGGAAAGCGTTGGATAGCGTAGAGGTAAAAATTACTATTCTCACTCCAGAGAGTGCAACAGCAGCGAAAGTGTAGGATAGCATAGGGGTAAAAATTACTATTCCCAATCCAGTGAGTGCAACAGTAGGCAAATCGTTGGATAGCGGGAGGGTAAAAATTACTATTCCCACTATAAAGAGTGCAACAGTAGAGAAAATGTTGGATAGCATAGGGGTAAAAATTACTATTCCCACTCCAGTGAGTGCAACAGTAGGGAAAGCGTTGGATAGCATGAGGGTAAAAATTACTATTCCCACTCCAGTGAGTGCAGCAGTAGGGAAAGTAAATACTTCATATATAAATACAAATAAAATCAATATTAATACCAATTACAAATAATTAACACTTTTATATAATATATTAATTAATAAATTAAAAATAAAAATGTATTATTAAAAATAATTACCTACTAAAACAAATTATTTACCAATTAACAGTACATTAATTAACAATTAGATTAAAAAAAAAGAATTTAAAAATTGAATTACTTACAATTACATTACTCCCCACCCTATTCCCCTATAAACCCACAACCAACTACAGAAAATAAATTAATATAATTAACGTAATTATCAATAAATAAATTAATTAAATTTAATTACCCATTATATTTCAATTATTACCAAATATTTAATTAACAATTCATTCAAAATAAATACAAATAAATAAATTAACATACAGCAAACAATGGTAACGGCTAATAAGAGCGCACAGCAAATTATCGTTTGATGTGAACTGGATTTGAATTTGAAGGAAGACTGGACATTAAATGGAATAGTGAAAACTATATAAAGACTCCTTCTGATATTTGATTGAGTGCTCGGAGGAACGCATTAAATAAATTAACATATTTAATTATTTATAATTAACTTCCCAACCTATTCCCGTATAAACCCACAACCCGCTACAGAATTATATTACGCAAAAATTAAATACCATAAAAATAATTAATTAATATAAATAATAAAATAAATATACACTTTTCAAACATATAATATAAAAAAACACTTACAAATTGATATTAACTTACCTCAAATTCGATATTTTTGCAGTCTATATTCTGTCCATTCTATATTTTTGTTGTCTATAGTCTGTCCATTCTATATTTTTGTTGTCTATATTCTGTCCATTCGATATTATGTCCATTCTATATTTTTGATTCGATATTAATGCTATCCTATTCAATATTTTTGTAGTCTATATTCTGTCCAGTCGATATTGTGTCCATTCTATATTTTTTCATCGATATTAATGCAAATCGATATTAAAATCTCGATATTTTGAGTGTATACCGGTGCCTACGTCCCCAAGGGCCATAATGAGGTTGTCGAACTGTGTACATGTGTTGTATCAATGACAATTGTTTTTTTTGTATATGTTGCATAAACTGAAAAAAAAAGTTTAAAAAAAAAAAGAAAAATGGCAAAACAATCGGTAAAGAAAGAGTCATGGATAAATCTTCTGAAACAATTAGGGGGTCATTAGGATGGCGGGCGGACTTTGCCCGCCTGCCATCCTATCGGAAAATGGGACCGCCTGCCATAAGGGCGGGGGTCCCGTGGGGGGTATTAGGATGTGCCCGCCACAGTGGCGGGCACATCCTGCATTTTTATCATTGTGGTGGGCGGTGCTCTCAGCACCGCCCGCCACAATGATAAAAATGCACATTTGCATTTGCATTAACAAAGCGGCAGGCACCGCGCTGTGCCTGCTGCTGCGCGGTGCCTGCCGCTTTGTTAGTTTAAATGCAGGGGGGGTACCACAGGTACTCCAGTGTGCACCCCCCACCTGTCCTTCACTCTGGGGGCCCGCAGGGGGCCCGCGAAGTGAAGACCGCATGCCTTTCTGTGGCGGCATCGCCGCCACGGAAAGGCATCTGTTATGGGCATTGCTAATATGGCTGGCGGTGTCTAATAGACAGCGACACCATATTAAACCTTTACCGCCCCGCCCGCAAGGCGGGCGGAAAAGCGACCGGGCGGAAAAGCGGTGGGCGGTCTTTCCATCCGCCGTGGTCACCCCAGCCATGCTAATATGGCAGGGGATGAATAAGGGTAGGATGGTGGGCGGATTGCCCCCGCCAGGCCGGCGGTGGCTACCGCTAGCCTGGCGTGGGCGATCCGCCCGCCATCCTAATGGGCCCCATATTGTCAAGGGAAAATCTTATCGCTGTGGCAGTTCTTCTCATTTAGCTAATGATAGGAAATGCTCAGCGCTAGGACAGAAATGTGCATATTGTAAAATGTCTGGTCATTTTGTACGCATGTGCCATAAGTCTAAGTCTGTGAAATGCGTAGTAGAGGAATGTGAACAAGAAAAACAAAATGGTGCTTCTGATAATGATGACAACATCATATGTTGTCTCCATGAAAGGGATGAAAATGTTACTGGTAGTAAACATAGGAAAAAAAACTGTCTGCGAAGTCATGGTTTGAGGTGTTCAAGTCTCCCTGATGGCAGATTCCGGTTCCCCTTGTTATATTGTTAATAGTGACTGATGGGAAAATGTATTCTGTTCTGTAATTGGCTGTGATTTAGAAAGCCCTGATATTCACCCTGTAAGCTATAGGGGTGAACCTATTGAGCTTTTAGGTTTTCGCAAAATTATGTTTGAATTCAAGGGGAGGCAAGCAGTATGCAAACTATATGTCTCTTTCTCTGGTCCCTGCATGTTAGGATGGTGGGATCAAGGAGAACTTGGAATTTGTATAGACCCCAATAGTGCTGAACCAGTTTTAAGTGTGAAATTGAATGACGAGGAAGTAATGGAAGATTTAACTGCCAAATTTTTTCAGGGGGGAGAACTTAAGGGTTTTTCGCATGAAATATTCTTAAAAGAAAACGCAGTTCCCTAAATCGACAAGGTGAGGAATATTCCTCTTGGTATAAAAGAGGAGGTCATAAATGAAATTCAAAAACTGGTGGATAATGGCAATATTGAACGAGTAGAGTCGTCTGATTGGGTCGCCCCCCCTTGTCGTAGCCCGTAAGGCCAACGGCCGGGTCCGTCTATGTGTGGACTTAAAAGAACTTAACAAAAATATTTTTATTGATGTTTTTCCCCTCCCAAAGATATCTGAATTGTTATCCGCCACCAAGGACATGGAGTGGTTCTCCATAATAGACTTAGCATCTGTTTACCACTAGGTTTCCCTCCATAAAAAGAGTAAACATCTCACTGCATTCGTTACTCCCATTGGCACATTCCAATTCAGACGAGTTCCTTTAGGGTTAACATTGGCAGCTGCGATGTTCCAACGCTTAATGGACATTAAGAATGTGTTGTTTTTCCAGGATGACAACATTGTCATGGGGAAAAATAAAGAGGTGAACAAAAAATATTGAAAGATGAACCGTCGCACTCGTAATTGTTTTGATCGTAAAATGTTAATTTTCAAGGTGGTTAGGTGCTAAATGAGTTCCTCCTTCTGTAAATAAAGAGGAACATGATAAAATATTTCTTAAAGTTATGCAAATGTTAGATAACAAAAGTTTAACGGCTGAAAAATCTAAGTGTAAAATCGCTAAAAGAAGTGTTACTTACCTGGGTAATGAAATTAGTGCTTGCGCTATTCGTCCTAAATCAGACCTTGTGGATGCTATCAAAAGGCTCCTGCACCTCAAAATAAAGAAGAGGTTGGGTCCTTTTTAGGCATGGCAGAATGAATGGCAGTCATGCATGTACGGCATTAAGAGTGACATCTGTTCAGCACCAGCACTTCAGGGTTTTGATTATAAATTAAAGTGCTGCATAACTACTAACACTAGTGGGAGAGGGTTGGGGGTTATGGTATCCCAATTGCAATGCAATGATACTGATGTGTAATTGCATTTGTCTCAAGGGCCCTTACCCCTACAGAGGAGAAATACTCCTCGATGTGTTTGGGGTGTAAAACATTTTAGACAGTTTGTGTGGGGCACGAGGGTCACTGTGAGGACTGATCATAAACCACTTACCAAGGTACTCACATATTATGGTTTGAATAAAGTGTCACCTAGGATTTCTCGTTTTTCAGTGCGATTACTTGACTTTGTGTATGACATTGTATTTGTACCAGGGGTCAAGAAAAGGATTGCAGATTTTCTGAGTAGGTATCCCTTGCCCAATAGTGAGAGTCCAATGAGCAAATGGGACGACTGGTTGGCTGCAGGTAAATTTAGCAATGAATTATCCTGCATTAAACATGAAGACTGGATCAGTAGTGTAGCCAAAGATGACATTGTACTCACTGTGAATGACTACACTCTTAAGGGCTGGCCTGAAAAGACACATTTATCCGGTGAGTTACTACCATTTTGGGAAGCTAGAAATTAACTCTCATTTGAAAAAGGACTTTTGCTTAGAGGTAGTAAACTAGTGCCTCCAGGCACTTTTCGCGAGAGTGTCATCAATTTATGTCATGAAGGCCACTTGGGAATAGTTAAATGTAAATGTAGAATCAAGCAGTCAAATTGGTGGCCTGGAGTTGACAGGCACATAGAAAGAGTAGTTTGTGACTGTGTTGAGTGTATCAACTCTGACAAGAGCTTAGTCATGTTTGAACCTACTCTGCATCCCATTGTAGTTCCCAGATTGCCATGGGAGAGGATAGATGTAGACATTTTTGGTCCGGTCAGAACTATGGAGGATATTCCCAAATATATTTTTGATATAATAGATCATTTTCCAAAATGTCCGGAGTATACAATTGTTGAAAGAGCAGATTCTGAGAGTTTATTATAATTTCCAGCGTGGCAGTACCCTGAGGTTAGTGCATCATTTAAGTGACAATGTCGTTCTGTGCCTGAGCCTTGCACTGGTTACGTTGTTTCCCAGCGCACGTAACTTCCTGCCAACGTGAGTGATTACCTCCACATTCTGCAGTCCGGCACGTAAAGTGTCATCACGTGAGGTCACGTTTGCCTGACCTCACGAGCCGCCATCTTGTTTTCCGGATTCTCAAGAAGGAACTCACGGAGCACATTTTTGTGCACGTTATCCCCACAAGGTGCCTCCACTCAAATCTCATTTCAATCTTTTTTAAATCTCCTCTCGATATCGTATTACTTGTTCGGCATGCTTCGGTGATACGCACACCTGCGTATCAACTAAGGTACTGTTGTGCTTTTCCTACTTAGTTATATTTCTCCTCTATATCCACAATTTTGCCAACTGGTTACACATTGTGTATATTTTCAGCCAGCTACACCTAGGAATTTATATACTTTATAAAGAGGTTACCTTTCAGGATTAATTAATTTATTCAGTTATTTTCATTCTTGTTGCTCCATCTCATAGTGCACCATGCAAATAACCCTTTTAAGTGCACTTTATTATTCTATTTGTTATCCAACTTAATAAATTCACGATGGCTACAGCTACAATGAACGTACCTTCTCCACAACCTTTTATGGTCATAGATTATGAAGTTTCAAGTCAAAGATGGGAAGACTCTAGGGATTACCTTATTAATTACTTTGATACCTTTAAAAGCAAAGAATTCCCTCCTGAGAGGAAAAATAAAATTCTTCTACATTGTTTGGGACCTGGAGGTTTAAGAGTTTACAACCGCATTGAAAAGAAATCTATGGCAGGAAGTGAAGTTAACGTTTTCACCCAAGCTATTGCTGATCTAAACGCATATTTTGCGCCCACCGTTTGTAAAGCTGTGCATAAATTCAATTTTTATCACAGGAAACAAGAGCCATATGAAAAGGTTGAAGATTATATTGCCTCTCTTAGAAGACTTGCTTTATCGTGTAAATTTGGCATAATTGAGGAGGAATTCATTTGTGATCAGTTGGTTATGCACTGTAATAACCAAAACCTTCAGGATAAGTTGTGGATTAATGGGGATGCCTCTTTACGAGAAATCAGCGCCATCATCAGCAAAGCAGAACTCACATGTAGGTGTGCTAAAACTGTTATTGCTAAAAGCAAGCTTGAGAATAGTGAAGATTGTGTAAAAGTCATCAAAACTTTCGTACCATGCTCCAACGGCAAATTTAAAAAGAAAAATGATCGGGCGTGGCCAAGCAGCATGGTCGACAGGACATGAAATCCGTCGGCTCCCGGAAGGCCAGAGCAGAAATCCTGTTAAACATCCAATTTTGGGGATCTCGGACCAAGTATACGGGGTCCAAGAGTCCCAGCGACCTAGGGGCACATCCTGTTTGTCTGATGTCTTTGTAATTGAACACGCTGGTCCTGCCGCCAAGGCCGGGCGCCCCGCCGCGAGCCCTCATTGCTAAGATTCTGAATTACCGGGACAGGGACTGCATCCTGAGAGTGGCTAGGGTAACGGTGAACATCACCTTTGAAAACGCCAAAATGTCCATCTACCCGGACTACACTCACCAAGTACAGGAACAGCGGAAATCCTTCCTAGCAGTCAAGCAGAAACTTCGGGAGTTACACCTACAGTACATGCTGCTATACCCTGCTAAACTTAAGGTCGTATCCCAGGGAAAGGCGCATTTCTTTGAAGCCCCGGAGGAGGTATGGGAGTGGCTGGAGATCAGGGGGGATGCCCTCCTGCTGGGTGAACGAGGGGGGCCCGGAATACATAGGGGACACGGCCTTCGAGGAGGCGCAGTAACAGATGCGGACATTCGTCAGACGCTGCTGGACGCGAAGAGAGTCAGCGAGTCACAGTGGGTGACGATGGGGCCACCCTCCTGGAGTCGTCAGGGTCCGACGGACTTCCTGCGCTTGCGGTAGCTCCCCCTCGGGAGGAAGTACTGGTTCCGGACACTCTGCAGCCCACTACGGACACTCTCTCGCCTACCACCGACACGGTCCCTGAGATGGCTGGGCCCTCGCTGTTTGCCTCTGAGGCCCCGTCCTGAAAGACATGTCTGGTTGTGCTCTGAATTGTTCTGGACCATGGGCTTTGGTCGGCCTAACTGGTCTCACTCACGACAGGGAGAGTATTCTGGGGATACTTGGATTGGGGGGCGCTGTTCCTAGGGGGCCGGGGTTCTGAGAGTTGCGCATATCTAACTCCTGATGGTCCGAGACCTATGTCAATGCTGAGACAGCTGGTAGTGTCGGGAGCTGGGTGAGGGGAGGGAAGCCTTCTTTTTTTACCTGCTGGGTGGTTCATCCCTGTTGGGTGTATGTGGTGGCCGTGCACGTCCTGGCACTATCAGGGGAAGGGCATATCGGCATGTTTTGCTGTGGCAAGTTATTGCTCGTGGGAGGGGGTTGGTTGATGTTATGGGAGGGGTTGTTGAGGGGAAATGTTACAGGCATCGTATGTATCACATTTCGGGCATGGGATCGGGGTGGCACCATGGATAGAGTACTTTGGCTTGTGCGGATACGTCATCAGAGATGGGGTATACGTTTTTGAGTTGGAACGTGAGGAGGCTGGGAAAATGTACTAAAAGATATAGGGTCCTTTCCTTCCTTCGCAGGCACAGGGTTTCCATTGCGTGCCTCCAGGAAACCCACCTTACTGATGATGGAGCCCAAAAATTGGGGAAAAAGTGGCGGGGTCAGGTGTTCCACTCCTCGTTTTCTACATACGCCAGGGGTTGTCCTGATATGGGTGGCACATGGGGTCCCGTTTGCTATCCAATATGTGGAGGCGGATACACACGGAAGGTAGCAGCTCCTCCGGGCGAAACTGGATGGCAGGGACATCACCATACTAAACTCATACGCACCCAACACGGATGACCCTGTCGTTTTCCAGACCCTTCTGGAGGTCCTGATCCCAGTCTTTGCGGCACCGGTGCTTTGGTTAGGGGATTTTAACTGTGTCCTTGATCCCGCTCTGTATAGGTTTCCGCCCGAGCTGGCACAAAACCACGAATGACAGCGAAGCTTAGGGAGGTCATGGGGAATATAGGAGCTCTTGATGTTTGGCGCCAGAGAAACCATACTCTGAAGGTGTACACCTGCTTTTCCTCCACTCACAATACACTTAGTCATTTGGATAGGGTACTAGTGGCGAACACAGCGACAAACATGTCACTTGAGGTCACCCATCAGGCCCGATTCTTATCTGATCACTCCCCAGTGGCGTGCATGGTGAATTGGGGGGCTCCAGTTTCCACCCCCGGACCTGGATGTTGCCAGCAGATATCCTTCAGGACCAGGTGGGGAGAGGTCATATAGAGACTACTCTTAATGATTACGTGTACCTCAACTGGGAGGGGGGAGCTTACTTTGGCCACTAAATGGGATGCCCTGAAGGCGGTGGTGAGAGTGGCGTGCATCGGCCTCACCTATGGGGTTTGGAGACAGCTCCACCGGGACTTACAGGAGGCGGAGGATAGTCTTTTAGACTTGCAAACCGCGACGGCCTCTGATGCTTTACAGCAGGAGGAGGAACAAAATGCTCGGTCTCGCATTAATGACATCCTAGAACGGCTTGACAGATATAACCTTGGCCAACATAGACAGCACCTTCACAGGGAGGGCGATAAATCAGGTCGCCTTTTGACCTGGATACTTCGGCGGGAGCAGGCTCCGGAGCGTATTGTGGCCCTGCAGGAGCCTACAGGAAGCGTGGTCCACTCAGAGGTGGGCATCCTGCGAATTCTCAAATCTTACCTACAGTGGGTATATGCCGTAGACCCTGCCATTACCGAGGCCTCTCATCTCCCTTACCTTCAGGGGTTAACCCTGCAGTCGCTTCCCAAGGCGGCACAGGAGGAGTTAGATGAAGCCCTGATGCTGGGAGAGGTGCGTTCTGCATTGGGCCACTGGCCGCAAGCTGAGTCCCCGGGGAGTGATGGGTTCCCTTCAGAATTTTATCAGGCATTTGAAGGTACACTTTCCCGTCTCCTCTTGCAAGTATTTATCGAGGCGTTTGAACACAAGACTCTCCCACTGAGTATGGCACAGGGGGAAATATGTATGATCCTGAAACCTGGGGGGGACAAACATGACCCTTCGATGTATCGTCCGATTACAATAATCAACACGGACGTGAAGATTTTGTCCAACCTACTAGCCACGCGTTTGGCGCCATATATGTCTTACCTGATCCATGCAGACTAGTGTGGGTTTATTTCAGGACGCAACACGGCCATGAACCTGTGGCGATTGAATCACATTATGCATGAGGTACGAGGCAGGGCGGAGCAGATGGTTCAGGTGTCGGTCGACCTCGGTAAAGCGGTTGATACAGTTGTTTGGGGGTATCTACTAGAGGTCCTCCGGGCAATAGGCTTGGGCCCCAACTTTTGCCGCTGGATTCACATCCTATATATGGCCCCTCGCGCCAGGAGGAGACTTGGAGCTGCACGGTCGGAGGAGTGGCGACTGGGACATGTCCCCTCTCATCGCTCCTGTTTGCCTTGGCCATAGAGCCCTTTGCTATCCGAGTCCAAACAGAGATGACATAGTGGGGTATTACGGTGGGAGACACATGCAATGTAATCTCTTTATATGCGGATGACGCTTTGTTTTATTTGATAGCTCCGTGGGAGGCGCTGGCGATATTGCTGTGCCACCTGGATCGGTTTGGCGAGGCGTCGGGACTGAAACTTAACCGCGGTAAGTCTTTGATCTTCCCGCTTGCGGGGTTTGACTCGGTGCCACTGGAAGACTTGCCAGACCCGCGCTGCGCTGGGAACGGGAGGGATTCCGTTATCTCGGAATTCAGGTGGCCCGAAGGACTTGCAGCTGCTGGTCCAGAATATTGATCGGATACTCAAGTCCATACAGCAATCGGTGTCCTTTTAGAATTCCTTGCTGCTTTCTTTATTGGACGGCTGGCCGTCGCCAAGATGGTAATGCTTCCCAGGACGCTCTACGTCCTCCAGAATTCGCTGTGTCCTCTTCCCCACGAGCCTTTCGCACTCTCAACATGCTGCTCACGTCCCTGCAGGGTAGCACTTAACACTGGCGTTCGCAGCTACGAAGAGGGAGGCCTGGAGACGCCACGCTTTGACTTATATTACTATGCGGCACAACTACAGCCTACAGCCCGTTGGTTCACAGGTGCGGATAACTGAGAGACGCGCCACTTGGCGGGCAGGGCGACCGTGCAGGGGCTACAGGTCGCATTGATGCAGGGCAGGGGAACGGACGAAACTCTTCCTTATCTTGTGCGTCATACAGCAAATATATGGCAGCGGTTTGTGGAGAAGGTCTTGCGGCGGGCGCTCTTCCACAGGGAGCTACTTGTCTGAATACTGGCCCCTTTCATTGCCATGAAGAAACACATGTCCTTCCACACTTGGCGGGAGGGGGGATGCGAGGTTGTAGCTGATCGCTACCCCAAAGAGTCCTTCCTGACTTATGAGCAGGCGGAGGAGGCATTTGGCCTTGGGAGAGGGCAATATCTGCACTATCAGGGACTGCAGGATGTGGTAAAGGTTACCTGGCCTCAGTGCCCGGACGCACCACCAATGACCCACACCTTAAA
The DNA here is from genome assembly GCF_964263255.1 of Lissotriton vulgaris. Lineage (NCBI taxonomy): Eukaryota > Metazoa > Chordata > Amphibia > Caudata > Salamandridae > Lissotriton > Lissotriton vulgaris. The sequence goes on from NC_141693.1 coordinate 1,903,085,186, forward strand.
CATTCTTCTTTCCTGCGGCAGGGGGCGTAGACTAATCTCTATGCTATACAAGGCTATGAAACAGGACTCCACCCCACCGTCCTGAGCAGAATGGGAGGCGGATCTTGGTGCTGCGGTGGAAAAGGGGCAGCGGAAGCAAATACGGTCCCTCAAGTGCAAGGTATCGTGAAATGCACGGTTCAAATTGATACCCTTTAATTTCCTACACCATACCTACCTGACACCGGTCACATTGAGGCCCATCTCTCGGGACAGGGGGGACAGCTTCCCCAGATGGAGTGCAGGGGGAGCGTGCTTCTTACACTTTGCCTGGGACTGCCCTTTGATCAGGAGTTTCTGGGCGGGGTGGTAGATCGTATAGTCACCACTACAGGCCTTCAGATAGCAATGAATCCCTTGCATTGCTTACTGGCGTTAGTCCCCAAGCCCAAGAAAATGAAACTTTCCTATAAACTCTTAAAGTTGAGGTTGGTGCTAGCCAGTCGCAGGGTGGCGATCACTTGGATGGGACAGAGGGCTCCGGAGGTGCCCACCTGGCTTAAAGATGTGAGAGAGTGGTCCCTGGCCGAGGAAACTCATATGCAACTTACTCAGAGGGACGAGAAACTGCAGGACGATTTACTCTCCTGGTGAATTATGTGTGCCTCGGGACTGGCGGAGAGGGGGCGGTCTTCCCCGGTGCGAGTCTGACAGGGCAAGTGACGAATTGTTCTCGCCAGTGGGGTCGGGATCTGATGGGGAGGGAGGGGTGAACCACTAGGGATAATCTACCAACGGGAGTTGTGCTGTGCTTGGCTGCTGCCTCACGATTTTATTTATCTGCCTGCTAATCTGTTATTCCTCATGTGTCCATACCTCTCTAGATGATGCCTACGTCCCCAAGGGCCATAATGAGGTTGTCAAACTGTGTACATGTGTTGTATCAATGACAATTGTTTTTTTTTGTATATGTTGTATAAACTGAAAAATAAAGTTTAAAAAAAAAAGAAAAATTACAAAACAATCGGTAAAGAAAGAGTCATGGATAAATCTTCTGAAACAATTATTATCAAGGGAAAATGTTGTCGCTGTGGCAGTTCTTCTCATTTAGCTAATGATAGGAAATGCTCAGTGTTAGGACATAAATGTGCATATTGTAAAATATCTGGTAATTTTGTACGCATGTGCCATAAGTCTAAGTCTGTGAAGGTCTAGTCTGTGAAGGTGGCTTGGAAGCCGACGATGGTGGCTGCCTAAGCGGAGAGCTCCGCAACTGAGCCCATACTTATCCTGACCAGCCGGAGCTCCGGACCCCTACCGCCCGTGAAACAGATGAGGAAGGGACGACCCACCCTTGGGACCGAGAACCGGAGGGGTTGACTGACCTGGAGACCGGCAGGAGCACCATCAAGAGCTGACCAGAGAGCTGCGAGAGGAGAGCCAAAATGGCGCCGAGGCGGAAAGCTGAGATTCGGAGGAGCTGCAGAAGGCAGAGCGACCAAGGGCTGGCGAGACGCCTGCTTCTGAGGCAGGAGCTGGCGGACGCACCTGGCGTTCCCTCCGACCCATGACCGAAAAAGACCGCAAATCGGAAAAAACCCAAGACATCAGTGGGGACGTAACTGAGGCTGACGAGCTGCCGAGCGGAGATTCCTGCTGCTACCCCGGGAGGCGGTGACGAGATCGGTGAGCACAGCCGGGGAGAAGAATATCGCTGCGGGCGGCTGGACGGCAGAATGATGAAGTCCCCAGCAACAGAGTGCAGAGCGGTTCTGGCGGCATGAGCGAGAGAAACCAGAGGCGCAGAAGCAGGAAACTCCATGCCAGTGAGCCAGCAGGTGAACGGGGGACGCGTGGACGCTGTAATTGAAGAAGCTAACATGCTCCCAGCAACAGATTAGGACACAGCAACAGGCAAAGTGGAGAGCGGCGCTGGGGTGCCGGACGACAGCTTTGAGCGAGAGCACGGCTTTGGGGGGAACAGTCCTGGTGCACCCCTCCCTTCGGGAAAAAATAAATAAATAAAATAAAACAGGGCAAAGAACAGGCACTAAATAGCACAGGGGGCACTTCAAACCTCAAGGCACGACCCAAACATAAGCTCTGAGGCCGACGGAGGAGGGCGCCCTGGAGGTAGGGCATGGTGAGACCCCCCCCAGCCCCCCTCATAGGAACTGCAGCCGCAGAACGGCAACAGCTACAACCACCGGCGAGGATACTCCTAGGGGTCATACAAGGGGACGAGGAGCGGAAGAATGCAGAGTCACTAGCGCCAACTGGTACTGGTGTAGTTACACTACCAACGAACTTGAGATTGGAGCGGAGCCGAGTGGTGCCCATACATGTCATATTATACTTGAGGCCGTGACCGTCTGAAGTGCGGAACAAGCGGGGCAGGGGCCTGCAACCCACAGGAGCTGTGCTCTATCATATGCCCTAGAGGTCAGCTCTACAACACTGTCCACTGAAGCGGAACACGCACTGGTTGTTATTGGAGCACCTGACAATGGGGAAGCTAAAGGGCAGCGAGAGCGGCACACCAACGGCTATGGAGGGTGAGCCCACTGAACGGGGGGAGCAGATAGAACCTAGACAGATGCCGGACCCCAATCTACAGCAACAGCTACATAGAATACTAACGGCGATAGCTGATACCCGCACAGCTCTTCAGCAGGACATTTCGCAAGTAGCCATAGGACTGGGCTTACTGAAGGCCGATCATGGTAAACTAGTCGATAAAGTCAAGGTAATGGGGGGAACGCTCCAAACCATTGAACCTGCGCAAAAAGATCTCAAAGCCACGGTGGAGAACATACGGGAGCGTGTGGACGCCTTAGAACGAAGAGCAGAGGAGGCTGAGGGACGCAATCGGTAGAACAACATCCAGGTAGTGGGTCTGCCCGAGAAAATCGAAAGGGCGGACATGGTACGGTACCTTGAGGAATGGATTAATACAAGGGTGGCACCAGAGGGCCTGTCCGCCTTCTACACCCTGGAGCGAGCCCACAGGATACCAGCCCGACCGCCACAGCAAGGACGACCACCGAGCCTGGCTATTACACTTTCGAGACCGGGACTTGATCCTACAGAAAGCACGAGTAGATGGCCCTTATCAGGTGGGGAATAGTAGGGTAAATATATTCCCAGACTACACTTATGAGACCCAGCGCCGTCAAACTTCTTTCCTGGCCATCAAGAGGGAATTGCGCAATGCGGGATTACAATATTCCCTCCTCTTTCTGGCCAAGCTGAGGGTCATTGTTGATGGTAAAACATATTTCTTTGATACCCTGGAAGAGAGAAACATCCTTTACAACGCAACTTTTACCACGCAGTGCTTTTACATCGCAACTTTTACAATGCAAACCATTACAACGCATTGCGCTGGGGGGCGCTCTAGGATAGGGAATGGATTTCATTTACTATCCAACACCTTCCCTACTATCCATGGGGACTGGAGTTGAAATAGTAAATTAAACTACTCACTATCCAACACCCCTCAACACTATGCGTTGTAAAGGCATGCGTTGTAAAAGTTGCGATGTAAAAGCATGCGTGGTAAAAGCATGCGTTGTAATGTCATACATCCCCCGGAAGATGCCTGTGATTGACTGGAACAATACAAGGCGGGGAAGGATGATGGCGGGCGAGTACCGCAGATCATAATGGAGGAATTACATCAACGAAAGTCGCGTCGACTCCGCAACAGACAGCGGGGAAGGGGACACCCATCTTCATCACAAGCAGAAGCGGTACGATGAGATGTACTGGCAGTGGTATCCACAATGTCGGGTGCGCAGGAGTCCCAATCGCCGGAAGGTACAGAATCGGAGAGGGACAATCACCAATCCCACTCCGAACACTCTGAAGCGGACAGTTTGCGTCTACCGAAGGTCACTCCAGGGACAGCTGAGGGAATATTGGATGAAGGGTGAACAGGCCTGAGAAGTCGGTGGAGTTGAGGACTTAAAGCCAACATGAACTCCCAGGTGTGGGGTATCAGGGGGGATGTGGCTTTATATTGTTGTGAAGGAGGGGGTGGTTAAAGGGGTCCACTTATTAAGGGCTCAGTTGGTCAGCGAGAATAGGGGGAGAAGGGTAGCTACCCGTTGGTGCACGAGCCCCCCTATTCGCCCTTAAGGTGTGCCTGCAGTGTCTACTGCTGGGCTTCATAGTTCTTAGGTAGTTATAATGGTTTAGATGGGAACTAGAAGGGAGCTCCTAGGATTTTTTCTTGGAGGGGTGGGAAGTTTGGGGAGTTTGGGGGGAAGTTGGGGAGGGGGAATCACTGATGCACACACAGAGATACATATTTTACTGCACAGGTTGCTAATGGAAAATGGGTGACAAAGCTAACTTGCGGTGTATAACCTGGAATGTGCGGGGACTTCATACCATGACAAGACGACACAAAATTCACGCCTATCTACGCAGGGGCATACATATTGCACTACTCCAGGAAACGCACTTAACTAAGGCTGAAGGGATGGCGCTACAGCATAGGTGGAGGGGTCAAGTGTAAAACACCACATACTCAGCTTTTGCCAGAGGAGCACTGATATGGATTCGAGCAGGAGTCCCTTTTCAGTTGGCTAAGCAAACGATAGACCCGGAGGGTAGGTTTGTTGCCATTAAAGGGAAACTGAGGGGGAGGGAAATTGCTTTCTGTAGCGTTTATGCACCTAATGTGGAGCAATTGGGCTTCCTGGTGAGGATGTCTGGGACTTTAGCGCATTATCTGACAAGACCTCTTGTGATGGGGGCGACTTCAATTCCATAACGGATATATCACCAGACAGATCGCATCCACCACTGACCGATTCCCCAACACATAGGGTGATCAAAGATAGGGTAGATTGGCAGATGAGATGGGGGCTAAGAGACGCATGGCGAGCACAACACCCACATGACTGTGACTATACCTATTATTCAGGAATGCACGAGTTACACGTCAGATTAGATACGGTGCTGTGCTCCTCTACGGTAATGCCAGCTATAGTACAATCTGAGTACTTGACTAGAACGATCTCTGATCATAATCCTCTGCTGTTTACCATGCAATGGATGACCGGAATCTCATGTGTCCCCACGTGAAGACTACACCCAGAAACAATGGACGACCAGTTCTTCCACGAGGCGCTGAAGGAAGGAATTACCCATTACTTTGCGGAGAATGCTGGTTCCACTGCCACGCGAGCAATGGAATGGGACGCCTTCAAGGTGGTAGTAAGGGAGATCTGTATAGGGAAACACGCGGGAACACGCAAAGTGCTCTTAAGTGATCTGAACAATGCTGAAGATCAATTACGCAAGGCAGAATTAGCGAGACCGGGCCACCCTGAACTACAAGAGGAGGTTAGTACAGCAAAAGTAGAAGTAGCGACGGAAATGGAACGTTTACGTAGCTTTGACCATAAGCTTACACGATGAGGGCCCATGCGGAGGGTGACAAAGCAGGGACTTTGCTGGCCTGGCTGGCCAATCCCACAAAAAAAACCTCCCCCATCTGAGTTAGAAACGGAGGCGGAGACGGTGGTTAACACCCAAAATGAGATCCTACAATGCTGCCAGCGCTACTATGAGAAACTATATAAAAGAACGTTACGGGCTGGAGACCCTGCCGTCGAGGTCTTCCTGGAGACACTGCGCATACCAGGCCTAGACCCGGACCAGGCAAAAGACCTGGGGAAAGAAATAGAGCTGGGAGAAATTTGGGGCGCCCTTAAGCGGATGGCCCACAACAAAACCCCGGGATTAGATGGATTACCCATAGAATTCTATGGGAAATATGTTGACTTATTGGCACCGAGACTCCAGGAGGTCTATAAAGAGGCGAAAGAGCTAGGACAACTGCCCGAATCTATGAGAGAAGCGCTGGTGATGCCACTGTTGAAACCAGGTTGAGAGAGCAAGGACACGGCCTCTTATCGCCCATTGTCGATGTTAACCACCGACTATAAAATATTGAGCAGTATCTTAGCGACCCGACTGTTACAATATATGACCAGATGGGTACACGAAGATCAAGCGGGTTTTCTACATACACAAAACACAACGATGAACATTAGACGATTGACCCGGCTACTAGAGGAAGACCACCCAGAAGGACAACAACCAATGATATTATCAGTAGATATTGAGAAAGCGTTCGATAGTCTAGAGTGGGGATACTTATACAAAGTAATGAGACGGTTTGGGCTGGGAGAGGGCTTTTTACGGTGGACGAAGGTGCTGTATACATCGGCGGCGGCCAGAGTGAGAGTAGGCACGTTGATATCTTCGCAATATCCGGTAGCCCAAGGCACACGACAGGGATGCTCGCTACCCCGCTATTGTTCGCCCTGGAGGTGGAGCCATTAGCAGTTACGATTAGGTCGGGAGACCACTATGGAGGGCTGAGTAGTAGAGAGGGACAACAGTACATATCGCTGTACGCGGACGATCTGCTGCTTTTCCTTGAAAATGCTGGAGAAGCGCTAACGAAAGCTGGAAATCTGCTCTCGAGCTTTCGGGAAGTATCAGGATTAAGAGTAAACTGGTCTAAGACATGCCTATTTCCGGTGAGACAAGGGGAGACCCGGCCTGACGTGGCTAGAGTAGTGAGGTGGGAGCCCACCTGTTTGAAATACCTGGGAGTACACATCTACCACACTGCAAGGAACATGCTGGAGGGGAACGTGGGCCGCGGAGTGAGAGCATTGAAGAGCAGTATGGCATTTTGGGCCACCCTCCCACTGTCAGTGACGAGACGAATAGCACTGTTGAAAATGATAGCACTTCCACGATTTTTATACTACTTTAGAACACTGACAGTGTGGGTACCGAGTTCCACGTTCAAATTGCTGAGATCAATGGTGGTGTCTTTCCTCTGGGGAGCAGGCAGACGAAGAGTGGCACAGGCAACGCTTATACGACCTAAGGCTGAAGGAGGGCTGGCGGTCCCAGTCTATGAGATATATTATTTAGCAGCCCAACTACAGTTTTTCACACAAGCTGTAGCGAGAGAATTTAGAGGACCGGAACAGAGAAGAGGCAGAGGAACACCGTGTCACATCCTATCGTTTATCACGTTGCAGCAGAAGTTGGACCTTAGGGATCTCCTAACAGAGGAGAAGATACTCAAACTCCGCTGGAATCGATCCCAGCGTAAGGCCGGAGTATTGCACCCATATGCGCTGGAAATTCCGATTGGAATGGTGACAGCACTGCCGCACGGTGTAGATTGGTCACAGTTGCAATTCTGGGAAGAGGTGGGACTTCAAATGGTGGGGGACCTATATGAAGATGGGTCCATGTTGCCGTACCAGACGTTACAGGAAAGGTTTGATCTACCACAGGGAGACTTCCTGATGCATGCAGCGATAACAAGAGCAATACAGGAACACTGGCGGGAGGGGTTGGTGGAGCCCAAGACCACAATGGCATGCCAGTACGCCATGATGGCGGCTGGGACCTTTAAGGCAGTAACATGTCTATAATCTAGAATGCTCAACGAAGGGTTAGTGCCCCTGGAGACATTGAAAGGAAAGTGGGAGATAGACATAGGGAAAGAAATCCCTGATGCTGCTTGGTCGCAGATAGTGCGAAGAGCCTGGAAGAGTACAAGGAATGCGAGGTTCCAACTGGTGCACTTTTACATACTCCACAGGGCGTATTTGACCCCGGGAAAATCCAACATTTTTTTAAGAACGCGGAGCCGTCATGCCCTAGGTGTACGCGACCTGGGGTGGAATTAGAACACATGTTGTGGTCCTGCCCAGGGATGGGACTATATTGGAAGGAAGTAGGTGACACACTAAATGCGATAACAGAGAGACAACTGGTGTTTGATATGGCTGCTAGCGTCCTGCACTGGTTCCCCCACACATCCAAGAATAAGATAACAAGCAAATTTGTGGATATGGGACTCATATTAGCAAAGTGCGAAATCTCGAAACACTGGAAGGCAACAGTGAGACCTAGCAGCAAAAGATGGAGGAGCGAGTTCACGAAGTGGGCAAATAGAGTGAGTGCGCTAGGATACCAGCAAGCGAGCAGACAAAACAATGACAGAGAGCTGGAGGTGACGACAGAATGGGAGATACTAGTGCAAGCACTGCGAGAATACGAACAACAGGATGAGGGGACAGATTAGATGATAACATGAGGAAAGTCCTGAGACATGACAGGAACATTGAGCGAACAATGATATAGCACCTCCTGAGCGAACCAATTACAGAGAATGGATATAGGTGTAAGCATGGGTGAGGGGGGTTGTGGGAGGGAGGGAAGGAAGGTATATTTTGCAAGTTAGAAGTAAGTTGGGGGGTAATTCAAAGGACTATGTTTAGTTTGTATACAGACTTAATAGGGATCATACAACGATATGTCATGTAAATGAACAGTGGACTGGGGGTTTTCCCACCGATGTAGTGATGAAAATGGGGGCATTGAGAAATCCAAGTGTATGTATGTACTGTGCAGAAAACCAATAAACTACGTCTTTAAAAAAAAAAAACGTCTAAGTCTGTGAAACGCGTAGTAGAGGAATGTTAACAAGAAGAAGAAAATTGTGCTTCTGATAATGATGACAACATCATATGTTGTCTCCATGAAAGGGATGAAAATGTTACTGGTAGTAAACATAGGAAAAAAAACAGTCTGCGAAGTCATGGTTGGAGGTGTTCAAGTCTCCCTGATGGCAGATTTCGGTTCCCCTTATTATATTGTTAATAGAGACAGTTGGGAAAATGTATTCTGTTCTGTAATTGGCTCTGATTTAGAAAGCCCTGATATTCACCCGGTAAGCTATTGGGGTGGACCTATTGAGCTTTTAGGTTTTTGTAAGCTTATGTTTGAATTCAAGGGGAGGCAAGCAGTATGCAAACAATATGTCTCTTTCTCTGGTCCCTGCATGTTAGGATGGTGGGATCAAGGAGAACTTAGAATTTGTTTAGACCCCAATAGTGCTGAACCAGTTTTAAGTGTGAAATTGAATGACGAGGAAGTAATGGAAGATTTAACTGCCAAATTCTTTTCAGGGGGTGTTGGAGAACTTAAGGGTTTTTCGCATGAAATATTCTTAAAAGAAAACGCAGTTCCCTACATCGACAAGGTCAGGAATATTCCTCTTGGTATAAAAGAGGAGGTCATAAATGAAATTCAAAAACTGGTGGATAATGGCAATATTGAATGAGTAGAGTCGTCTGATTGAGTCGCGCCCCCTTGTTATAGCCCGTAAGGCCAACGGTCGGGTTCGTCTATGTGCGTACTTAAGAGAACTTAACAAAAATATTTTTATTGATGTTTTTCCCCTCCCAAAGATATCTGAATTGTTATCCGCCACCAAGGACATGGAGTGGTTCTCCACAATAGAATTAACATCTGTTTACCACTAGGTTTCCCTCCATAAAAAGAGTAAACATCTCACTGCATTCGTTACTCCTATTGGCCCATTCCAATTCAGACGAGTTCCTTTCGGGTTAACATCGGCAGCTGCGTTTTTCCAACGCCTAATGGACATTAAGAATGTGTTGTTTTTCCAGGATGACATTCTTGTCATGGGTAAAAATAAAGAGGAACATGATAAAATATTTCTTAAAGTTATGCAAATGTTAGATAACAAAGGTTTAACGGCTAAAAAATCTAAGTGTAAAATCGCTAAAAGAAGTGTTACTTACCTAGGTCATGAAATTAGTGCTTGCGGTATTTGTCCTAAATCAGACCTTGTGGAGGCTATCAAAAAGGCTCCTGCACCTCAAAATAAAGAAGAGGTTGGGTCCTTTTTAGGCATGGCAGAATTTTATTTGAAATTTGCACACAGTCAGGCAGTTATTAAAAAAGGGTTCTGTCTTCAATTGGTCAAATGAATGTCAGTCATGCATGGAGGGCATTAAGAGTGACATCTGTTCAGCACCAGCACTTCAGGGTTTTGATCCTAAATTAAAGAGCTGCTTAACTACTAACGCTAGTGGGAGAGGTTTGGGGGTTGTGTTATTCCAATTGTAACGAAATGATACTCAGTGTGTAATTGCATTTGTCTCAAGGGCCCTTACCCCTACAGAGGAGAAATACTCCGTTATCGAAAGAGAAGCCCTTAGATGTGTTTGGGGTGTAAAACATTTTAGACAGTTTGTGTGGGGCACGAGGGTCACTGTTAGGACTGATCATGAACCACTTACCAAGGTACTCACATCTTATGGTTTGAATAATGTGTCATACCAGGATTTCTCATTTTTCAGTGCAATTACTTGACTTTGTGTATAACATTGTATTTATACCAGGGGTCAAGAAAAGGATTGCAGATTTTCTGAGTAGGTATCACTTGCCCATTAGTGAGAGTCCACTTGAGCAAATGGGATGACTGATTGGCTGCAGGTATATTTAGCAATTAATTATCCTGCATTAAACATGAAGACTGGATCAGTAGTGTAGCCAAGGATGACATTGTACTCACTGTGAATGACTACACTCTTAAGGGCTGGCCTAAAAAGACAAATTTATCTGGTGAGTTACTACCATTTTGGGAAGTTAGAAATTAACTCTCATTTGAAGAAGGACTTTTGCTTAGAGGTGGTAAACTAGTGCCTCCAGGCACTTTTCGCGAAGGTGTAATCGATTTATGCCATGAAGGCCACTTGGGAATAGTTAAAAGTAAATGTAGAATCAAGCAGTCACATTGGTGGCCTGGAGTTGACAGGGACATAGAAAGAGCAGTTTGTGACTGTGTTGAGTGTAAGAGCTTAGCCATGTTTAAACCTACTCGGCATCCCATTGTAGTTTCCAGTATGCTGTGGGAGAGGATAGATGTAGACATTTTTGGTCCGGTCATAACTATGGAGGATATTCCCAAATATATTTTTGATATAATAGATCATTTTTCAAAATGTCAGGAGTATACAATTGTTAAAAGAGCAGAGTCTGAGAGTTTATTACAATTTTAGTGGAGGTTTTTCCAAGTGGAGGCTTTTGCAGGAGAAGGTCTTCCCAAGAACTTCATTTCAGACAACGGTGGACAATTTGCAGGTGAACAATTTAAAGCATTCATCAAGGAAACTGGCATTGTACATAGAACCACCTCTCTATATCATCACGAGGGGAACGGTAGTGTTGAGCGCTTCAATAGATAGATTAAAAATATCATAGAATTGGCTTTCAGTAATGATCATGACTGGGAAGATGAATTAAGGAAAATAGTGAGTGCATACAGAATCACTAAGGGGCCGATTCCAATTTGGTAAAATTCTCGCCCGTACGATTCGCATCCAGATCTGTTTCCGTACGACTCGTACACACACCGTATGACTCGACCAGTACGATCCGGACCGGGGTATCAGGACGCGATTCGTACAGTCCACGTCAGGTAAGGGCGATTCGTACGGAAAAGCGCACATTCACATACACACCGTATGGTGCGTACCCCCCCATGATCGCAGGGGTATGCACCGTACCCCTGTGATCATGGGGGGTACACACCGAACACCCAGCAGACATGGGGTACGCACCGTACACCTAGCGTACATGGGGTACGGTGCGTATAAACCAAGACCGCGGGGTACGGTGCATACACCCCGTGATCGCAGAGGTACGCACCGTACCCCTGCGATCATGGGGGGTACGCACCATACCGTGGGGGCAAACTCTGCTTTTAAGGCTGTTTTCAGCTCCCATAGAAAAAGGGTCGTACGGTGCGTACCCAACATGAATCGTACTTGCCGGTTCGGAAGAAGCAGCCACGAACCGTACAGATGTTGCGTACAGTGGGTTCCAAGGGAGATTCGTACGGGTATTTGATTCGTACGGTCCCTGTACGATTCGTATAGAGTTCAGCTCTTGGTACGGATCGTACTTCGTCGTACATACGGGGGACGTTGCAGGGTACGATTCATATGGGAAAAACGCTCCGAACGGCAATTCGGAGTGCTTTTTACCGGATCGGAATCGACCCCATAGTGTGTATCGACTAAGTACTCTCCTTTTGAACTTATGAGAGGGAGATCTGCTCGTACAAAAGCCAACATGGCTTAGTTGAAGTGTACAGAACCTATTTCATGGTCAGTGAAAGATATTAGAAAATCCTTAGAGAAATATGTTGGTAGAAAAATGCACTGATTCAAGTAAAAGAAGCAAAATTAGGTTGCAAGTAGGTGATAGTGTAAAGGTAAAGAAAGGAAGACTTGTGCGTAAGGGTGAAAGCAAATATTCTGCTCCCCTTACAGTAATTAAAATATTATGTAATTCTGCTCTTTTGAGTGATGGAAAAGTCTGGAATGCAAACAGAATTGCTTTATATAAAGGACACATTAAAGAGACCATTACCAATGGTAAGTATGAGAGGAGTTACGACTGGATTGATGATGACACAAAGGATTTATGTTCATCTAATGAAACTACTAATAATCAACCGCCTAGTACTAGTTGTGACCTGAGCCCAGGAAGCTCAAGTCATGATTTCTAAAAAATGTTAGTGGGGGAAGTGTCTTGAGCTAAACGTGTGTGCTCCAAGCCTAAAAAGTTTGAAGTTAATATTACACACATTTATAACTAAATTCAGTTTTCTTATTAATGTTGTAGTGTTGTAGTTACTACTTTCATGTTATCACTATTGCTTGCTCACAGTTTGTTATAAAAATATTGTTTTTTGTTTTTTTAAATTTTTCTTTTTTTCTTAATCTTTATTAAAACTTCTCTTTTCCTTTTTTTAAGTGTTAAGGGAAGTGTTGTGTATCAGTCTCAAGTGCTGCTTGAGACATTCTTTGTGTTCTATTGGTTGTCATGGAAATGTTAAGAATGCAGGAGCATTGTAGAAGGAGGGCTGCTTGCTGACAGTTGTGTCTACAGCTCATTGATGAAGGAAGAGGGTTTAAGTCAAGAATAAACCTCTGAAGCATGTTACCTGTGTACGGTTATTCTTTACAACAGGTAGCCACTTAGTAAACATCGCACAGGTTAGCCATCACGGAATGCTAGCATCATGTATAGTGCATATTTGTTGTACTAAGTCAAGGTGGCTAATATAATGATTTTAAATCTGGTGGCAATGTTGGAACTATAAAACAATGCTTTTTTTTTTTTTAGATTGTCCTCATACCACCGTGAGCGTCTGCCATCGTAACATTAGATCCCGTTTATCCTAGGCGCCCTGGATCAATGTTCCTGCATACGCTACGGGTCGCCAGGCCTGCTTCTTTGTACGAGGCTTGGTGTAATCCTTGGACGATCTTATACCAACCTTAGTGTCTTCCCCCAGCACACTAAGGGTGCCCAAACGTTGCCTTCTGTACGGTCAAGCCGTGCCATTGGGAAAGCGGCCCAAAGCCACTTCTCATAGAGTGGAGCAGCTGGATCTTTCCATAATATACATAGTTCCCTACGGGCTAATAGAATCAAATTTAAAAAGAGGCCTGTCTGTGTTTTAGATATGCAATTTTCCAGTGAAGAATGTAAGCTGAAAATGACCAATGCAGGGTCTAACTTAACTTCATAGCCTAATATACCCGTTAGTGCCAGCTCCACATTCTGCCAATACCCTTTTAATTGGGAACAATCATAAAACATGTGCAGATCGTATGCCTTGACCATGTTACATTTAGGGCACCTAGGGGTTGGATCACTAACAAACTTAGCTACTTTATAGGGGGTATAATAAATCCTATTGATAGTAAAAAAGTGTTTTTTCTTCAGAGAAGCTGATTTTACAAACTTATAAAGGTTAGAGATAGATGGAAGATAAAACTCTGCAGCTCTATTTTCTAAGATTGATGTTCTCCTAACCAAATGGGGAGGGGGGAGCTCAATATCTTCTCTATCTAGCAGGCTCCTGTACCATATCCCGACTTCCTTTTTAAGGGGGATGGGGTTTTGGAACTTAAACTCTGTTTCCCAATTTCCGCCAATATTGTTCTTTTCTGCAATGTACCACAAGCGTAGTTGTAGAAATTTAAATCGTGAAAAAGAGTCTCCAATCCTTACTTTCAAGACCTCCCATGGTAAAACCCCATCTACTGAAATTAATTCGGACCATGTACTTATGCCTGAGAATTCTATTGGCACTGCCAAGCTATCCTTCAAGCAGTCAGGAAGCCCCGGAAAGACCCCAGATTGGGGCAAAATCAGAATAGTATTTTATACCCTACCTGGTTTTCAGATTCTGCCATGAGTTAAGTGCCGCCCGAATTACCTTTAGGCGGACTTTCTTGAAGAACCTTATAGCTCCAAATTTGTACAAGAAACCATCACCGCCCCTCATGTGTCACCATTACCTTCACGATCCTCCCCCAATTATTATCGTTAGGGCGGGACAAAAGACTGCAAATATTTTTGAACTGAAAAGAAAGACAATAACAGAAGATGTCAGGTAGTGCTACCCCCCCCTTAAGAAGTCTCCTCTTCAGCTTCTAACAGGATAATCTGGAGTTCTTATAGTCACATATAAAACTACCTATCTTACTCTGAATTTTCCCAATAAGCTTAGAGGAAAATTCAAGGGGAATGGCGCTAAAAAGGTATGTTAGCTTGGGTAAGATTACCATCTTAACTATATTTATTCAGCCATATATTGAAAGTTGGATGTTTCTCCATCTAAGGAAAAGATTTCCTTTATTACTCTATTTAAGTTAGTCGAGGGGATGTTCAACAATTCTTGCTCTATACTAATTCCTAAGTATTTAAATCCAGGTCTCCCTTGACTTTCCCAGCCTTCAACTCCCCAGCACATTGTCTGGGCCTGGTCCCTGTTTATCTGTCTCCATCTATCCTGTTGCCAGTGTAGCAGGGCTGTCATAAGCGATAGCCAAGTGTCTTCCTCCACTGCTAAGCTTCTCTCATCACAGAACCACCTTAACTCCAACATACTGTATTCCAACAGATTATATGCATTAAAGGAAGGTTCCATTCTGGCAAGGTTCTTAAAGCACAGGTGCAACACAAGAGACCTAGGCGTCTAAGCTGAAGCAAGAGTACACAATTGACAAATGACACTTTTTAGGAGAAATTAATCAATAAAACTCAGAAACAATAATCCCTTTCCATGTGACTATCTAAATGCAGAGTTTGTAGTGCAACCAGTTGTCGCTGTGGTACTGTGCATACACAAGTCCTATCCTCACCGCTGACCACCAATGCGAGAAATGGGATTTCTAGTTGGCCAAGGCCTGCACCAAAGCCAGGCAGAAACCACCACTCTAGTCAGGGCAAGGGAGTTACACGCCAAAGATAACCCCTGCTCACCCCCTTGGTAGCTTGGCATGAGCAGTCAGGCTTATCCCGGAGGCAATGTGTAAAGCGTTTGCGCAACACACACACACGGCAGCAACACACTAGGCAAACCACAAAAGGAACTCCACACAATTTTATATAAAAAATAGCCTTTGTACTATAAAAACACGTTAGAATGCAATCACATACATATATACACTGTGCCCACTGGCACAGGCAATATTCACAGGGGATTATATACAGGACTGGGCCCATCGGGCCACGGTCAGAACCATCAGAATGCAGGTAAGTAAATATAAAACACAACCAGTCACTACTGGCACAATAATGACCTCAGCATTATCCCATTAGGCATAAACCCACATTAGGTCCAAACCTTATCAGCATAAACACGTTACACAAAGGGGCTCCCTATCATAAATCATTGTAGGCATCACATTAGGCATATACATCACCTAAATCACATTAGGGTCCTGCGCCCTACCAACCTACCACTAACCCCCAGGCCAAATGGCCTTCTCTAGGGCTCCAATGCCCGTTGCCCAGCAAAGTCAGAGCCTCTCAGAGGTGGTCGCTCCCCTCGCTGCTCCCTGCTTACCCACACGTGGTATCGTAGCGCTGTAATTGCCTCGCACTGCTTTTATCTTGCACTGTCATAGTAGCGCTTATTGCCAGACTTGAGCGCACTGCTAAATATAGAATCATCGTAGCGCTTATTAGCAGACCGTGATTAGAATCATCGTAACGCTTTATGAGCAGACCGTGATTTGTATTTTACTGTGCCATAATTAATAGCTGTGCCACTCGCTTTGCATATTGTTGCCTGATTGTGCTGCCCAGTTGATATTGCTTAAGTAAGGTCGTGCCCCAACCTCGTCCTGTTTCCACTTGTGGCTTGCAGCCATCTTGTTGTTTGTTTGTTGTGCCTCCCAGCCCGGATCTTCACCCCGCTCCCGCCTCCCAGCTGCTCCTCCCTCCCACAGAGAGTGTAGGCTCTACCTTCGCAGCCTTAGCTCTGTGACCGTCCTGAGCCTCTCAGAAGCGGTCCCCAATCTCGTCCTGTTTCAACTTGTGGCTTGTTGTTTGATTGTTGTGCCTCCCAGCCCGGCTCTCCACCCCGCGCCCGCCTCCCAGCTGCTCCTCCCTCGCCCCACCCCCCTCCACTATCCACTTATGACAGATGCTTTTGCGTGCAGCGTTCACGCGCTGCGGTCGCGCCCCATGCGCGCCGAAGGTGCGCCAAAAGTAAGCCCGTCTACACCCGTCCGCGCCTGGACCGCGCCCAGCGCCAGTCCCCCTGGTCCTCACAGAATCCATTCCGCCCGCATAACATACGACGCCGCTCCCCTCTCAGCCCTGAACCCCGGCCGCACAACACCATGCTACCAAGCTGCCCCAGGACACACCCATGGACCCTTCACCTGCCACTCCTGCAAATTTGAATGCATCAGAACCCACACCAAATCCACAAACTGCAAACTGAGCTCCAACACCAACCACCTAAACTGCATCCTGCTCAACACCCGCTCGGTCCACAAACACTCAATTGAACTATGGAACCTACTCGACACCACATCCCCAGACGTTGCCTTCCTTACAGAAACCTGGATGAATGCCTCTTCAGCGCCCGACATAGCCATAGCCATTCCGGACGGCTACAAGATCATCAGAAAGGACCACATCAACCAAACAGGAGGAGGCATCGCCATCGTCCATAAAAACTCCATCCACATCACGACCAATTCCGACGACTTCCTTGCTACCGCCGAACACCTTCACTTCCAGATCCATACCGACCCCAAGACCACACTCAGAGGCACCATCATCTACAGGCCACCAGGACCACGCACACAATTCAGCAAAGACATCACTGACTTCATCAGCCCACATGCCCTCCCCTCCGAGAACTACATCCTACTGGGAGACCTCAACTTCCACCTGGAACAGATAAATGACAGCAATACCACCACTCTTCTGGACAACCTGGCCAATCTCAGATTTAAACAACTTGTTGACACCCCCACCCATCTTGCCGGACACACGCTCGACCCTATCTTCATCTCCAGCAAACACATCTCCTTTGATCACACTTCAGCTCTCCATTGGACGGACCACAGCTGCGTTTACTTCTGCTACAAAAAGACCATGACCCACAACCCCCCACAACCTATTCCCTGAAGAAACTGGAACAAAATTACCACCGACCAGCTCCTCACATCGCTCCACCAAAACCTTCCTGCCAAATCATCGGACCCTAACCAAGCAGCCTCCAACCTCACACAATGGATCACCCACAGCACCGACGAACTAGCACCCCTGAAAAACCATCAAATCAAGCAAGGCAACAAAAAAGCCCCATGGTTCAAAGACGACCTTAAGAAATCCAAGAAGCTCTGTCGTACCCTCGAGAAAGCCTGGAGAAAAAACTCAACCACTGACAACCTGACCTCCTTCAAGAACGCCACCCGCAAACACCACCAACTCATCCGATCCACCAAGAAATCAGCATTCAAGGCTAGACTTGACAACAACGCCCAAAACAGCAAGGAACTCTTCAACATTGTCAAAGAATTCACCAACCCCACCGCCGGCACCAACGACATCACTCCCTCCCAAGACCTCTGCGACTCTCTATCCTCATTCTTCCACAACAAAATCGCCGACATACACAACAGCTTCAAAAACCAGTCCGAAGACTATCCCACACCACCCACCCCCGAACCAACACCGCACTCTAACAACCTTTACGCCTGGAACCCAATCACCACTGAAAACACCATCCGCCTGATGAACTCCATCCACTCAGGTTCGCCAACCGACCCATGTCCCCACCACATTTTCAACAAAGCAGACTCCATCATCGCACCCCATTTCCGAGACGTCATCAACTGCTCCCTCAACTCCGCTACCTTCCCCGAAAGCTGGAAACATGCCGAACTCAGCGCCCTTCTGATGAAACCAACAGCAGATCCCTCTGAACTCAAGAACTACTGCCCCATCTCGCTCCTCCCATTCCCTGCCAAAGTCATTGAGAAAGCCGTCAACAGCCAGCTCGCCGCCTTCCTTGAATCCAACAAATCCCTCGACCCCTCACAGTCCGGCTTCCGACCCAAACACAGTACCGAAACCGCCCTCATCGCAGCAACAGACGACATTCGAACACTACTAGACAACAGAGAAACAGTTGCCCTCATCCTACTTGACCTTTCCGCAGCCTTCGACACAGTCTGTCATAGCACCCTCATACAACGCCTCAACAACGTCGGAATACAAGGAAAAGCATTGGACCGGATCATCTCGTTCCTAGCCGGAAGAACCCAGAGAGTCGGCCTCCCCCCTTTTAGATCAAAGGCCACTGAAGTCATCTGCGGCGTACCACAAGGATCATCACTCAGTCCCACCCTCTTCAACGTTTACATGAGTCCCCTTGCATCCATCGCACGCCAACACAACCTCAACATCATCTCCTACGCAGACGACACCCAGCTGATCCTCTCCCTCACCAAAGACCCAAACACCGCCAAAACCAACCTACATGAAGGAATGAAAGAAGTAGCCGAGTGGATGAAGAACAGCCGTATAAAACTGAACTCGGACAAAACGGAAGTCCTCATCTTAGGCTCATCCCCCTCTGCCTGGGATGACTCTTGGTGGCCACCAGCCCTAGGAACCGCACCCATACCTACGGATTACGCACGTAACCTGGGCTTCATCCTGGACTCCTCCCTCTCGATGACCAGCCAAGCCAATGCCGTCTCATCTTCCTGCTTCAACATCCTATGCATGCTCAAAAAAGTCTTCCGTTGGATCCCCACCCAAACTAGAAAGACGGTCACACACGCACTGGTCACCAGCCGACTGGATTACGGAAACACCCTTTACGCCGAACCTCAGCCAAACTACAGAAAAAACTTCAACGCATCCAAAATGCCTCAGCCAGACTCATATTTGACATCCCTCGTCAAGCTCACATTTCCGGTCACCTGAAAGATCTCCACTGGCTCCCCGTCAACAAGAGAATAACGTTCCGTCTCCTCACCCATGCACACAAAGCCCTCTACGACCTAGGACCCGAATGCCTCAACACGCGACTGTCCTTCTACTCCCCCACCCGCCATCTACGATCATCCAATCAAGCCCTCGCCGCTATTCCGCGCATCCACAGATCCACCATGGGGGGAATATCCTACTCCTACTTAGCGGCCAAGACCTGGAACTCTCTCCCCACCCACCTCCGCCTTACTCAGAACCACCTCTCCTTCAGAAAGCAACTAAAAACTTGGATATTCGATAAGTATAAGCACCCGCCTCCCCAAGCGCCTTGAGACCCTCTGGGTGAGTAGTGCGCTATATACATTTCTGAACTTGAACTTGAACTATAGCAGCTGGCCACTAATTGCTGGGCAGCAGTGAACATGACGGAAGGCATGGGTATCCCCGGTGTCCTCTCTGGGGCTACCAATATCCCAATTGCCCAAGTCCCCCTCTGGGACTGTAAACAACCAGGGGAAATGCTCCACACCTTGTAGCTGCCCGCTCTGGTGCGGCGCAGCTGGGGAGAAACCAAGAGGCCCTGCTCGGGGATCTCTAACCCGACCTGCCCCCTTGTTGCAGCTGCCCACTGTTGCGGGGCAGGTGAGGATGCCAAAATAAACAAGCACTGGCCTCACGGGTCTCAGGGAGCCCTCCCAAGTATCAGGAATCAGCCCCACTCACCGGGCTGTTGCGGGGACTACTCCGGTCTCCTCTGGCGCTGCTCCTTGCACGTGTGGTGCTCTGTGGAGACCTCTTCACCTGGGTTCCCTGGCGGCTTGTCCATAGAGGCAACCCCCTTCAGGGACTTCAGAATGGAGCCTGGGAGGCTGCGGTCACTGTCTGGATGTCTCCCTTGCTGGGGAGGCTTCTCACTGCGGGGTGGGCTCCCCCTGGACATCCGAAAGTGAGGCTCCCACCTTGATTCTCCTTCCCTGTTCACAGGCACTGGAGCTCGGGGTAGGCTCCCATCATGCTTCCTCTGTAGCCGCGATGCAATTGGTGGCCTCGTTTGCCCCGCCCTCAAACAGGCATGGCCGCCTGGTTTCTGGGCGGCTCCCAGAGCGGCGGCTTTGTCTCTGTTTGCGACGAAGTTTTGGGTGGGCTCCCGCTGCCTCATAAGTACAACAGCGGGGTGGGCACCCGCTTATGGAGGCAAGAAACAGCGGGGTGGGCTCCCGCTGGAGAATCCCAAAACGTGGGGTGGGCACCGGCTTCAGTTTAAAGACACCCAGAAAAGCGGGTTCGGCTCCCGCTTCTTGCAGGAATACCAATGCCTCCCAATAGAGCATAAAACGCTTTCTTCACCACAGGCTTGGGGCAAAGTCTCTTTTCCAGTTTGTGGAGCCCAGGAAGGCCAGCACACGAGGGGCTGTTCAGCAAGCCAACAGCTTCACTTCAATGAGTTGGGAGCCCCGATGGCGGTTCCTCCTGGGCCAAGCAGTTCCTCAGGTAAGCGCACAGCACAACATTTTCATGGGGTCACAGCCTCTAAATGTATAGGACTTCTCCCTTTGTGTCACAGCACAGAGTTTGGGAAACCAGATGCAACTGGTTTTGGAGCGCTCTGTTTACCAGGCTCCTCTGCAGGCACACTCCTATTCAAGGGCCAGGGACTTCTCCTCCCACTACTCACAATGTAGATGTCCCATTCAGCCTAGCTCTGACTCATCTTGCCCCTCCTGGAGCCACCCACAGCTCACCAGCCCCTGTCACTCAAAAGCCAGACATGCAATTCACATCAGGCAGGCAGACACATAGCACACAGAAATGCCAACTTCTAAAAGTGCCATTTCTAAAATAACCATAACAAATCTGTGCACACCATTGCTCAGCATTTATTAATACCATTTCACACATGCCAGTCTTGACCACGTCGTGCCTCTCATATCCGGATTTACCACTGACCCACATCCATCAGGGAATCCCCCATGCCTTCCTATGGGAGGGCAGGCCAATCTCACTACATGTAACCCAAAGGGCACGCACTTTATACTGGACAGCAGTGATAAAGTGCCTAGAGGCCTAAAACCACCGACACTACACAGGGAAAAGGCTAAGAGACAGGAAAAAAGTTTAGGGGTGAACCTGCCAAAAGGGCCAAGTCCAACAGGGAGGTTGGAACACTTAGCCTCTTGGGACCGAATCATGGCCCCGCTAAAGAATAAGATCTGCATTCCACGGCCCCATGGCAGACAGGCTGAACATTTTGAGGAGAGATCTCTGGCTCAAAGGGAAACCCCCTGAATCACCCCAAAACTTCAAAGGCATACTTCAGTATAACTACTGGTGTTATGCTTCAGCAAAGGGAGATATGCTTGTGGGGACGTGGTCCGGAGACTCCAGAGTGCATTGTGCACACTTTCAGAGCAATATGTCATGCATACAAAGGATAACTGTCTGAATAGTGGCTGGCCTGGACTGAAGACCTCCTAAAGTGCAATGCCCGGAATTGTGCCCTCCAAGGGCCTCCTGTTCTCCTGAAGATCTCAGGCACATCAACGATCAGCTGCACCATCTAACCGTGACAGCTGGAAAACAGTGCCCTCCTAAGCAACTACTTTTTCTGCTAAATCTAACAGACAGTGAGGCGTGGGCACTGGACTAAGAACTGTGACTGGAGACCATATTGCATTATTCAGAGACCCAGTAGCATTGCCTGCATCTAAGGTGTGGGGTTCCTGTGCTGCAGGGAACCCAACACTCATAAGCGTTGTTATTGTCAGGTCCCCATGGGAAGACTCATGTCTTTCCTTGACTTACAGTTGACTGTCATTGAAAGTCCTACTGATACAGAAACAGCAGCCTCCGCTTCATATGTTCTGCAGGATGTGGCTAGGCTGCAAGATTCACACTTTGCTGACTTCCTGCAATTGCTGAAAATACCATTTTGTCATTGCTGGGTCTTCTTCAAACATGGACAGAATCAGAAGCCAGTGTTACTGTCCCCAGTGCCCATCACAGCCAGCCTTGGTTTTCTTTCTTTATTTTGTACCATACAAAAGTGAGATATTTGGATATTGACTGCGGTGAAGCTGTCGTAACATGTACCTTTCAATGGCTGTGCAGGGATACCTATCTCCTATCAGCCACTACTTCACCATGCACGCAGCCACAGAAATCGCTTCCTCTACTTGAAGAAATCATGGACTTGCTTATGGCCAGCTTGACACCTTTATTCATCGTCACAACATGAGAGGTGTTCTATTAGCCAAATGACAAGTGCATTATAGTCAAATGTATGACATTTCAATGCATACATTCAAAATTCATGGCTTTACAACGCGGTTGTTACAATGACCACGTTGTTACCATGCATGCCATTACATCACAAGCCATATCAAGGACTTGCTGTAGGGAGCGCGTTGGACTTAGGAATAGTATTAATTACTATTCCTACTCCAGTTTGTGCAACAGCCGTGAAGGTGTTGGACTTAAAATCCAACACATTCCCGGGTGTTGCACACCCCCTGCAGCAAGTCGTTGATAAAACTTGCGATGTAATGGCATGCTTGTTAACAACGCAGTTGTTGTAACAACCACGTTGTAAAGCCATGCGCTGTGGAACTAGTGCTGTAACCGCTGTTTTCCGTTATAGTCATCACACTGCACGTAATGGTAGATGAAACATATGCTGCGTTGTTTTGGAATACTGTGTTGGAAAAACATAAAGTCTTGACTAATTTTTTAAGTGCTCTTTAGGGAACTTATGTATACAACATTACTTTTGCTTTGGATTTGTGCAAACTCAATTAGTACCTTGTGTCATTATTATTATTATTATTATTATTTTGTGTACTTGTTGAGCGCAGTCCTGTCACCCAGAGGGCATCCTGGCGCTTTGAACTACTGGACGATACACTTCATACTGCTCAGACAGTTTCCGGGAACAGATGCGTTTTCAACGCTTTCCTAAATGGCAGGTAGTCCTTGTGACTTCTCAGAGAGATAGGCAGGGAGTTCCAAAGTTTGGCCGCTGCTACACTAAATGAGCGGCCACCCATCCTAGCTCTCCGAAACCTCGGGACCACCAGCAGTTGTGCCGAAGAGGAACGAAAGGGCCGCGCTGCAGAGTACCAGGCAAACATATTCCGCAATGGTACTGGGCCCAGCTGGTGTACTGCCTTGAACACCAGGCACGCGGCTTTATACAGCACTCGCAGATGTACCGGAAGCCAGTGCAAGTCTCTTAGCGCGAGAGTGGAAGAGCTGGACCTGGGACGAGAAAGAGCCAACTTGGCGGCCATGTTCTGCACGCGTTGTAACTTCCCCAGCAGATTTTTTGGGGCCTCCAGAAGTAGCGCATTACAGTAGTCTAAGCGACTAAGGATGGTACTGCGAACTACTTCTGGCCTGGCCTGGGCGGGGAGAAGGGGCAGAACTTTACGCAACATGCGTAGCAGCATCATGCACGTCGAGATGGTTTTATTAACGTGCAAGTCAAGCTGTAAATTTGGGCCGAAGATCACCCCCAAATTGCGAGCTGACCCCGCCGCCGCTACTGGCTCGGGAAAGGTAGCTGGCCAAAAGTTCTCTGGAAGAACCCGCGGGATCCGGTTTGTGGAACAATATAGCACCTCCGTCTTAGAGCTGGTAAATTGGAGGGAGTTGGCCCGTAACCAGTCCGCTGTGGCTGCCATACAGCGATGAAATGTCTCCAGCGGGACCGCGTTATTTCCCTCCAGAGAAAAGAGCAGCTGGGTGTCGTCGGCATAATTAAAAGCCGAGACACCAAAAGATTTTATGAGCTGGACTAAGGGGCAAAGATACAGATTAAAAAGTATCGGGCTGATGGTCGAGCCCTGTGGGACCCCCTGTCCAACTTTCCTTGGCTCCGAGCTGAATGGAGGAAGCGAGACCAGCTGTTGCCGGCTACCCAAATAAGATATCAGCCAATCTTTAGCGCTCTCTGTGACCCCACACTCCTCTAGTCTCCTGATGAGGGTCTGATGGCAAACCGTATCGAACGCAGCCGACATGTCGAGCAGCACTAGAAAAGCTGCCCGACCACTGTCGACACGCGACCGAAGATTGTCCAGTACGGTTACCAGGGCAGACTCCGTCCCATGCCCGGGGCGGAAGCCAAACTGGGCCTCATCAAACTAGCTGATGTTCTCCAGGAAGCCTGAGAGCGAGCGGGTCACCCATTTTTCCATGATCTTGATTGGAAATGGGAGCAGGGAGATTGGCCTGTAGTTAGAAAGGCAAGCCGGGTCCAGAGTGGGCTTCTTGAGCAGAGGTGACACTACTGCTAGCTTCCAGTACTCAGGGACCGATGCCAGCTCCAAAGACTGGAGGCAGATGGAATGCAGGGGCTGAAAGAGTTCTGCATGGAAGGCCTTCCAGAATTTGGGAGGTAGTGGGTCGAGCGGAGAGCCCGAAGCGACCGTATGAGCCAAGCTGCAAAAGTCCTCAAAGGAGGGACGAGGAAACAGTCTTAGTTGGAGTTGACTGGAGGAAGTCTCCCGAACTCCCCCACAAGGAACTGGGTCACTCGGCTGGGGTCGACTGGGTGGTCCATCCGGAGCTCCCAGACTAGGGTCAAGCGTACCCGTCTGGGGTCGACTGGGCGGACCAGCCGGAGCTCCCAAACCAAGAGTACCCTGAGAGAGAGCTGCGGCAATCGGCTGGGGTCGACTGGGTAACCCGTTCGGTTCGGGTAAGCCCTACTGGCCGGGGTCGACTGATCGGGCTAGCCGGAGCTCCCAAGCCGAGAGCAGCGGGCAGAGGGTTTTTTAAGCCCTCTAAGATCTTAGCAGTCTTCTCCTCGAAAGCACCCGCCAGGGACTCGCACAGGGCTTGCGACGCCACGACCGTATTGGCTACACACACTGGGTGGGACAAGTCCCTGACAATTTTGAACAGGGCTTGAGATTTATTAGGCGCCTTATTCAAGGTGGATTCCAGAAAGGCCGCCTTTGCCAACTTAATCTGCGACTAGTAGCCCTGCAGTGGGAGCCTGAACGAAGCCTTAGCCGATGATGAGTACTGCTTCCTCCAGGCTCTCTCAGCGCGTTTACAGCTCAGCTTTAGCTGTCGTAGCTCATCCGTGTACCAGGGGGAAGCACGATTCACTCTCCCTCGAGACCTGCGAAAAGGCACCAGCTTATCTAGTGAGTCAGTAATGGACCGACACAAGGAGAGGTAGCTTTCCTCCACCGAGTTGCTCAGACCAAAATTGTCTGGTAGTAAGGAAGGCAATGAAGATGACTTGAAGAGTCGGGACCAAGGTCTGCCTAGTTTCGACAATCCAACCCCGGCAGCTTCAGAGGGGCAGACCCCTATGCAAAGGGAGAACGCCACCAATGCGTGATCGGTCCAGCATTGGCGTAGGATATTATTGACCACTACTGATTGAGCGTCCGTGAAAATCAGGTCCAGGACGTGACCTCCCCTGTGGGTAGCAGCGCCGACCAATTGCTGCAACTGAATGTCACCAAAAGCTTGGCAAAGAGTCGTGAACGCTCCATCCAGTGGGCCGCCCTGCCACATGTTGAAGTCCCCCAGTACCAACAACTTAGAGTGAGTATTCGATAGGTCGTATATCAGATCAAGAAAGTCTGATAGAGAGGGTACAGAGCCCAGTGGGCGATAACATAACACCCCTGCGAGGAGTGTTCTCTCCCGGTCTTTGATGGAGAACCCCATCAGCTCGAAGCCTGAAACCTCACTGATTTTAAGCTGGAAAAGACCCACCGACTCTCTATAGATAATGCCAATTCCACCACCTCTGTTCTTCAATCGAGGGGTGTGAGTGATTTTAAAACCTGGGGGGCAGGACAGTCCCAGTTCAACTAGGCAGTCCTCCCGAGTCCAGGTTTCTGTAAGAAACAACAAGTCCAACCCTGAGGATTCAATCAGGAAGGCGATCTCTGTATGGTGCTTGCAGAGCGACCGAACATTAAGAAGTCCGCAAGACAGAGATTGAGAGGGACCTGGGGTGGTACACCTCCATGTCAGGGGCGCCTGGGACGGTCTTAGTTCCAGTAAGGCAGCCCGAGAGTAAACTAGGCGAGGGGAGTGCAATGCACCAGGGGAGGTGGCCCTATGCGCGCCCGTTGCGCCAACGGGCGCAAACGGGCTTACCTCTGGCGCACCTCCGGCGCGCCTACGACGCGCCCGCTGCGCGTAACCGCTGCGCGTTTGATTCTCCATCCTTATCTAGTATTCAGCCAAGCGGAAGTCCGCCTCCTGCATCCCTTGCCCTCACCAAGATGGCGCCTGAAATGCTCCCAAGCCTTGGCCCCCACCCAAGATGGCGGTCGGACCCGCTACACTATCTATATCCCGCCAAATGCGGGTGAAAACCAAAATTAAGTTGCAGGTAAGCCTAATCTAATTCCCCGGCCAAATGATCCGACAGTTACAAGCAGCGCGAAATAAAAAGAGCCTTAGACGCTCTGCAGCACGATTACCAACAGCGCGAGTAAAATGCGCAAGTAAAATGCAAATTAAGCACAGTTAAAATTGCCCCAGCAGTCAGGAGCGCGCCGGCCAAAGATCTAACCTGGCTGCACCCTGGAAGCTTTAATAAGCTTACCAGGTGCGGAAGCCCGCCTCCTGCGTCCCTTGCCCTCACCAAGATGGCGCCTGAAGTGCTCCCAGCCTTGGCCCCCACCCAAGATGGCCGTCGGACCCGCTACACTATCTATATCCGCCAAATGCGGGTGAAAACCAATATTAAGTTGCAGGTAAGCCTAATCTAATTCCCCGGCCTAATGATCCGACAGTTACAAGCAGCGCAAAATAAAAAGAGCCTTAGACGCTCTGCAGCGCGATTATCAACAGCGCGAGTAAAATGCGCGAGTAAAATGCAAATTAAGCACAGTTAAAATTGCCCCAGCAGTCAGGAGCGCGCCGGCCAAAGATCTAACCTGGCTGCACCCTGGAAGCTTTAATAAGCTTACCAGGTGCGGAAGTCCCCCTCCTGCGTCCCTTGCCCTCACCAAGATGGCGCCTGAAGTGCTCCCAGCCTTGGCCCCCACCCAAGATGGCGGTCGGACCCGCTACACTATCTATATCCCGCCAAATGCGGGTGAAAACCAAAATTAATTGCAGGTAAGCCTAATCTAATTCCCCGGCCTAATGATCCGACAGTTACAAGCAGCGCTAAATAAAAAGAGCCTTAGACGCTCTGCAGCGCGATTACCAACAGCGCGAGTAAAATGCGCGAGCAAAATGCAAATTAGGCACAGTTAAAATTGCCCCAGCAGTCAGGAGCGCGCCGGCCGGCCAGAAATCAGTATTATTGAAAAAGGGTACGGGACACAATATCTTGTATGATGTTGATATTTGCATTTTTAGTATACGGGCAATATACATTTCTTTAGGTATCAAAATTTTTGCAGACGAACTAGTGCTCAGACTGTGATCAAATCTATATACAACAACATAGAACAAGACACTAAACAGATCCCAAGGTTGCTTACGATTGTATAACATACAAACGAAAGCAGAGACCGTATCTGTCCATCTATTGTATCTCCTGGTGAACCATAACATGTTTTGAAAATTATGTCAATATTTCGACACATACTTACTCTTTGGGTCTAGTCAGGACAGATGTTGTTTGACTAAAGTTCCGCAGAAACTGTGAAATTTTGAGAACTTCAATAAGGGAACCTCAAAGCAATAAGTACAAGAATACTTCAAAACAGAGTCTACAAACTATATCAGGCTGCTCATTTATTTGGACAGTTCCATTAGGGTAAACAAATCATTTAGGAGAAGTACACCTTTGTTAGTATTGTGCAGAGAAACTGGTCACACCTAAACATACAAGAGGGCACCTAGACAAAGCCAACAATGCAAAATGGGCTGCTCGGTTCCATATACCATCTCATAGAGATAAATGGATTACTAGGGATAAGCACACATTTGCATTGTGTCACGCTGCGGCAGAGGACTATGCAAACAACACTACATGTAAATGTAAATCCGTATTTGTAAAGCGCAAACTACTTACCCTTATGGGTCTCAAGGCTCCCACTCAACCATTACATGGAATATTACACAGCAAATACAAGACTGTAAACCCATCTTAACCAAAGAACACCACAATATCTACAATAGTCCCTAAGCACATATTGTAACATATTAACTCAATGCCATATCCCACAAAGCTTATTATAGCAAACACATCTGTACATACATTTTCAATCATAAATGAATAATAAACTACTGCAACTCTTCACATTTATCAATCAACATGTATAAGTGTACTTAAAAAAGATATTTATTTCTATTACTGTCACGATTCACAAGCTGCTGACTGCATAATCATAGGTAGGTCAGTAACTGCAGCCATGTGGCAAATAAGAGCACTGAATCACCCTAAAAAAGGGAAAATGTGCAAGTTTTACACCATCATAATTATCATGTACTCAAACTAATAACTTTCCTTTACTCAATACTTCCTCAAACTCAAATTGTCAGGATTTTTCCACATATTCCTGCTCCATTCCAACATCCAATCCACCGCAAAACAGAAAACAAAACCACTGAGTGTCCTATCCTGCTGTTTTAACCTACACCAAACCCCCTTCCACCTCACTGTAATAAACTATTATTCTTGGCTCGTCTCATCATTCTGCTGTAACTGGAATAGTATGCCGCCATCGGCATTCTCAGTTATATATTGCAACATGCCAAAGAAG
Organism: Lissotriton vulgaris; assembly: GCF_964263255.1. Taxonomy (NCBI): domain Eukaryota; kingdom Metazoa; phylum Chordata; class Amphibia; order Caudata; family Salamandridae; genus Lissotriton; species Lissotriton vulgaris. The sequence goes on from NC_141693.1 coordinate 1,903,114,048, forward strand.
GTGTCTAGAATAAAAAAAAAATCAGCATTATTTGTGGAAATAGAGGTCATTCAAATGTTTCATGCCATTCCCTTTAATATCTACTACCCTCAACTCTCATTTCAGTCCGTTGTACTACGTACAGATGAAGTGTTTTTAAATTTGTGTAAAACTGAAAATCGTCCGCTCGTAATTGTGCTAGTTTTAAAATTGAAGTTGAAATTGCACTTGTGAATTACTACATGCTGCCTTAGCTTTTAAAAAATATCGGAATCACTTTTAAAGCTTCACTTGCCTGCTGGTTTGTTCTCTCCGCTGTTACCCGCATCGGTCCCCGCAGCTGCGGCTGTTTGAGTGGAGGGCGTGGTTGTCGGAGAACAGACCACTCACCGAGCATCACCTGGGTAGAGGGGGCGGAGTAGCTTCCCACGTCACACCCGACATAATTGGATGTCAGAGTGTACGCGCAGCGGACGCGCCAAAGGCTAGCCCGTCTGCGCCCGTCCGCGCCCGTCCGCGCCCGACCGGGCCTAGGGGCTAGGAACCCTGGCCAACGGCAGGTGTACTCAGCAGTGTCACTCCAAGCCCTAAATCGTAATGACCTTATTATAAGTACTAACACCCTAACGAAACTCAGCCGATTAAACATCCTAAAAAAGAAAGATGACAACACTCCGAACCGCTGTTCAGGAAAACCAGTACATCAAGCAAAACGAACTGCCATTAAACAGACAAAATTAAAAGTGGCGACCCTCAACACTCGTTCGCTACAAAAACATCACCTTGAGGTCTTCTCCCTACTTCAGGATGGAGACCTTGATGTCTTGGCTCTTACGGAAACTTGGCTAGGGGAAACCTCTACACCTGACATCATCTCCGCCTTACCAGGCGACTATGACATCCTATGGCACAACCGTAGCGGCAACACAAGAGGGGGGGAGTTGCTATTCTTTTCAAAAAAGAAATTACGGTCACTAAAATACTAGCAGAGAATAGTGACAACGCTGACCTCCTCGGTGTAAAAATCTCCTTCACAAACCACTGCCTCGCACTCATGGTGGTTTATCGTCCCCCAAGATCAACCCCAATGTTTAACGACCTCTTTCACGAAATAATCTCTGATCTCTGCACACGTTACAAAAACATACTGGTAGTTGGGGACTTTAACTACCATTGGGACGTATCACCCAAAGATCCAGTGGCACACCAACTGGAGCTATCCATGAATACACTAGGTCTCCTTCAAACGGTCAAAGGCCGCACTCACAATAAAGGATACACCCTAGACCTGGTCTGGACGTCTCAACCCCATTCCAAGCCCATAGACATCAGCCCTTGCGTGTGGTCCGACCACTTTCTTATCAGCTGTTGGATACCAACAGATACCTACCTCCCCAAACCCATCACCCAAATGGAAAACGGTACGGAAATGGAACCTAATTGAACCCACACTCTTAGTAGAAACCCTCCTCAGGTCCCCCCCTCCCAACGCTATAAAGGGCAACCTTGATCAGGAATGCGAAACCCTCACAAATAGTTTACGAGTAGCAATAGATCATGTCGCACCCGAGAAAAGGGAAAAGATCAAAGATAAGGGAAAAGGGGCACCCTGGTTTAATAACTCATTAAGGGTAACAAAGACAAAGCTCTGCCACACAGAGAGGCGATGGCGCAAAACTAATGATCTAGCTGAGCGAGAAATCTACAAAAGCCAGCTAAATCATTACAAAAAACTCATCACTGCCACCAAAGCAGAATATTACAAAATCAGAATCACTTTAGCGGCCAACAAACAGAAAGAGAGCTTCAGAATATTGAAGGAGCTCAGCCAAAAGACAGAACAGAAACCAGAGGACGACATTATTGACTGTAACACATTCCAAGCCTTCTTCCTGCAGAAAGTGAGAGACATCCTCTCTGATATTGATAACACCTGGATTAATTACAGTCCCTTTCACCTACCCCAGGAACCCCCCTCAGTTCTTATGCTCACCAGCTTCCCCACACTGGACCTTGTCTCCCTCCGTCAAATCATGACTCGTATCAAAACAGGTTCCCCTTCAGACCCCTGCCCCCCCAAATTCTTCACAATGGCACTTCCTGCTTTGGAAAGCCATATCATCTCCATGCTTAACCACTCCCTGGAGACCGGGTACATGCCATCTAACTTAAAAGAAGCTAGAGTTATTCCCCTTTTAAAGAAATCTGGGGCGGACGTGGTCAATCTTAAAAACTACAGGCCCATATCTCAGCTACCCTTCCTTGCAAAAGTCCTAGAGCAACATGTCCTTAAATCACTCTCCTCTTTCCTGGAGGACAACCAACTCCTCCACACTCGCCAAGCAGGCTTCAGAGCACACCACAGCACTGAGCTGGTCATGCTGACGGTGCTTGAGGAGCTTAGATCCATGGCTGACAGTAAAAAGCCCAGTGCCCTGATCCTATTGGACTTATCAGCGGCGTTTGATACTGTCAGTCATGAGATACTACTGACCAGACTTTCTACCTTGGGCATCAATGGTCAAGCGCACCAAGTCCTTTCTATCGGGCCAGTCCCAAAGAATTCAGCAAGGCGAGCAGATATCAGAAATAGGGCTGCTTAGCTGCGGCGTCCCTCAAGGCTCCGCTCTGTCTCCACTGCTTTTTAATATTTATTTACAACCACTGATAGTAGCGTTAGCCAACATGGACTGTAAAATATTACATTTTCGCTGATGGCACACAACTTCTCCTCAGGATACATAACACCCCCTCGCCCAAGCATATGTTCAAAATGTGCTCAGATTTACAGTAAGCTGGTTGTCAGTAAACTCGCTGAAAATTAATCCAGACAAGACAGAGATTTTAGTCATCCCTTCTATCAACTCCCCCTGGAATGACCACTTTTGGCCCCCGGAGCTAGACCCCACTCCTACCCCCGTGCCGGTCGTGAAAAGCCTTGGTCTGAAAATAGATTCAGAGCTCGCAATGCCCAATCAAGTCACCTCGGTGGTTGGTACATGCACTAGCCTGATTAGACAGATGCGGAAACTCGCCCCTCTTTTGATCACCACCTCAATACAAATGATAGTTTCGGCCACCATCGTTTCAAGGTTGGATTACGGCAATGCCTTATACATGGGCCTCCCTCAGAAACTAACCAACAGACTCCAGGTGGTCCTTAATGATGCAGCAAGATTGGTCTTCAGGCTTCCTAGAAGATCCCATGCCACCCCGCTGCTACACAAACTACATTGGCTCCCCATTAGGCAGAGAGCAAAATTTAAGGGCCTCTGCATTACCCATAAATCTTTCTATGGCCATGCCCCAACTTACATAAAAGAACGCCTGGAGGCCTATTTACCTGGCCGGATGCTATGGTCCTCCAAGGCTGGTCGTCTATCCTGCCCCCGATACAAGCTTACATCAAAAGGAGGCAGAGCCTTCTCTGTCTTGGCCCCCAGCACTGGAACGAGCTCCCTGAACTCCTCCGTAAGGAAGCCTCTCTGTTTAGTTTCAGGAAACAACTCCAAACTATCTTGTTCAGAGAATCATTTAGCACTGCTTATACTCACGCATCAACCCGGTGTCGTCTAGCTGCCCACCTTCTCCCCACCCCCGGCGCTGAGAGACCTGTCGGTGATTCAGCGCTATATAAATGTCAATTATCAATAACAATAACAAGGCATCTACAAACCTCAACCATGGGTCAATCATACAACCAATTAAGTTCTGAAGTTTAATCAGCTTTATTTCGAGCAAAAGCGAAAAACTATCAAAGGTGGGGAAGATGAGTATTCTTAATTCCCTATGGGATGTGTTTGGTTTCAATATAACTCAACTGTGCCTTTTTTTCCAAGCTTCAAAAACTTTGTTCTTAAGCTTTCTTTCATAGGTGCTAGAGTTTGCATGGTCTGCATTTTTTGACTGATATGAACAAACCTTCTGCCAGTTTCTCACGATTTTCATCTATACACAACATTATTTTACTATCCCAACCACTGTGCAGGTCTAACCTCTTCAAAAGTCAAAAAATCTAAAAACAACATTAGTACTCTTTCCATGACTGCATAAGTGTTAAGCAATACATTTCAGTATTCAGCGTTGCACATCCCAGACAGCCCTACTGCTGTTGATGTTAGTGAACTGATCTGTTTGGACTTGTGGCAGGGGGTATGAAAGTCTTGTGTGTGGCACGTGAATGGCGCATGAATGGACCATAAAACAGGTGGGGCCTTGATGTGGGTTTATGGCTCACCTTCAGTAGTCTTGGTCTCAATATGCAGATACTCTTGTCAGTATTTTGTCCTTTGAAGTTAGCATTTCTGGAGGCACCAAAACCACCCAGTGTAAGTGGTGGGTTAACCTAAAAATATTAGTGCCAGAAATTGTTTGATGCCCCGCTCGCAATGGGAGACTCCAGTGGCGAGCATTTTTCATTTTATTTTCAAGAGGAAAATCCAGCTTCAGGATTTTGATTTTGAAAATCTTAAATAAAAGAGTGTGTCCGCTCCTTTATGTTGATTGAACTGCGAATGTTTTTAAATGACTGCGAGCCTGGTGGTCATTTCTAAATTTGGTATGTAGAGTAGTCTCAGCATCAACATACAACTGCCACACATCTGGAAGCTACTTGAATCTTCCAAATCTGTATTCTGAAGCAACCATAGCACTGACATAGCCCTTTATGTGGACACCGATGACATCCGAACACTCCTTGATTACAGAGAGAGACCAGCACTGATGACCTACAAAACATGAAAGTACATACTTGGCTAAGATTACTCATTTATTTATATTTTGTGTTGGAACTTTCTGCATTATGTTGAGATCCACAAATTGACAACCAACCAGAGATCCTAAGTGTATCCACAAAAAAACGGAACCCAATCATTATGGGTAGCCCTAGTGCAACAGAAAAAGATCAAACCAAGGTCACTAGCTCCCATCAACCTCAGTTTAATCAGTTTCTGTCATGGGCACAAGCCCCAGCAACATAAGTGGGGCAACCTTTTTATCAGCAAAAGTGGGGTAATGCTGGGTTGTAGTAATTTTGTGGATTCCTAAAGATTCTGTAAGTTTCCATCACAGAAATGTAAAGGAAATGGTTGATTTCAGGCAAAGCTTGAAGTTTGTAGGGCATTGTGGGTAAGAAAACCTTGTGAGAGCCACACACGGCACTCCATCCTGAAATCCCCCAGTTGTCTGGCCTGAAGGTTTTTGGATGCCTTTTCCATGTACTGGCAGGGGAGTTTACCGACCTGGTGTTCCGTGCAAAGTATTTGTCGATGGCAATGCGTACCTCCTCTCGAAAAACGTGGTCTCCAAGCGCATTTGGATGTAATCACCAGGAGAACATGCTTGTTGGTGCATGTGGAGGGTGAAGGGTCAGCAAGACCGGTCCGAGATTTGAAAGAGTGTGGGGAAGATGAGAGATTTTGGATTCCAGGGGAGCATGGTTTTGGACATTAGCCAATAGTTGATTCTTAACCACGCCTTGTGTCGTAGGGAGAAACAAGTACCCTTGCATGTGTCGGGATGTGCGTTGCGCCATATGTCTAAGAGGTGGTTGTCTGTGATAATTTCCACAAGTATGGATGCTGCATGTTGGTAGGGTCATCTAGCGCTCCCTGCCCGATTCAAGCCATCCGTCAATGGGACATTAAAGTCTCCACACCAGAGCACTGTTTGCGGGGTGGTGTTAGCGATCCGCTGCCAGACAGTAGCAAAAAATGTTAGGTCGTCTGCATTTGGACCGTAAACAGTAGAGAGAGTGACGTAGTGGTTGTGGAGTTTACCCGTTAGGATAATGTAGCGCCCCTCAGTGTCGCATATGCAGTAATCTGTGGTCCAGGCCAGATCTTTATGTATTAAAATGCCCACCTCCCTTGCGTAGTTAGAGTAAGAGGAGGTGTATGTGGTCCCCCATCCGCAGGTGAGTAGGGATGGTAGTGTGTTACTTGAGAGTGGGTTTCCTATTGTAGGCAAATGTCTATGGCATGTCTGTTTAGATATGTGTGCAGAAGACAAATATCCTGGCTTCATTGAGCCCCCGTATGTTCCAGGATATTAATCTGACCATGCCCCTCTTATCCATTCCCTGTTGGAGGAGTTCTAGTGATGTGGCCATGTTTGAGGTGTGTCAGTGTGGTCTTGTCAGCCTCGCATGTGGTTATATGGAAAGATGGTGATGCGCCAACAAAAAACTTGAAATAACAAACCCCCAACAATCCCCCCCTCCCCAGACCTCCCCCCTCACACTCCAAACCCCTAATTAGGTTGAGGCAATCCCTCCCATAGACATAACTTCTGGGAATCATCCCAGGGGGTAGTGGTGTCACCGTGGAGTCTCCCCGCCTTGAGGTCGGGTGACTGAGCACAAATGTGGAAAGGGAAGCCCATCCATCCCCAACCCGGCCACAACCAACCACAGCCATAGTTCATTTAGCTGAGGGGGCGACCTCCAAAAGGCCCAGCAATGTTAGTTGAAGCTGCAACTTTCTGTTCCTGGTTTCTCTGCGCTCACTTTATGAATCTGTGTTAGTGGCAGTTAGTCATTATCACTTAGCCTTGCTTCAGCCATGGAGGAGCTTGCATAATCTTCTCGGAATCGTTCTTTTTGGGCCTGCTGCTTGGCGAACTTAAGAGTCAATTTCAAATCTGTGAAATGAGTTGTCTTGCCTTTGAGGTTGATTTTGAGCTGATCTGGATAAAGCATGGCATACTTGATATTGTTTTCTTGCAGAAGCTGTTTCCTCAACAGAAACTCATCACGAGTGGCCTCACAGCTAAGGTGAAGTCCGGGAAGAAAGACAAGGCATCGCCCTTGTATTGAGTGCGGCCCGCACCCTGGCTTGTCGCAGAATGGTGTCCCGGTCTTTATAATTTAGGAGACGCGTCAAAGGGGGCCGTGGGGGGCCTCTGTTGGAAGACACAGCCCTAGTGATCTGTGGGCCCGTTTGACAATGAAGACCGGTGCCAGATCTGAGCCAGAGAGGCCTCACAGCATTGTCTCGACAAAGTCTTCCATTCTGGAGATGGCCGTGAACTCGGGAATGCATGTTATGCAGAAATTGTGGCATCTTGAGCGGGCTTCAAGATCTTCGTTTTTTTGTTTTATGAGCTCTAGCATTTTGTCCATTTGCAGTATACGTTCAGCAGTGACTGTTTGGTTGTCTTCAGTTTCAGAGGCTCTGGTTTCCACGTGGTTGAGCTGGGTGTCATGCCCCTCTACCCCGTTTTTGACTGAACAGGTGAGTAGAGAGCATGTCTAATTTGGCATCAATGTTCCTCAAACTAGATTGAACGTCCAGAAGTATGGCCCTCAGGTCTTGCTCCTGATCTTCTGATATGTTATCCTCTTGATGGTGTGGTGAAGCATTTTTTCCCCCTCAATTTCGGACTGCTTGGCACTGCGAGTTTTATCAAAACAGAGTTTGCACTGCCTGCAATCTGTTTTCCCCTTGGTTTCAGGCGCCCAGGCTGCTGAGGCTTGAAGGGGATATTCATTGTTGGACCAGCCCACCCCCGTGTGCAGATGCCCCCAGGCACCTTGTCACCACTCTGGCGTTGCCTTATTCCACAGAATGCGTAGCCAGCGGTTGTTAAAACAGATTCAGGATTACAAGTGCCACATTAGTTTTAGATCCAGTGTCTCCAGCAGCTCTGTGCCCCGGGCCCAGATTCACGACTCTCAGGGCCCACTGTCAGAGTGCTTGGAAGCAGGTGGTGTGTCATGGGGGTTGGTTAGGCCGCTAGAGTTCCATGGTGCATGCGTCCAAGGATACGCTCCAGGGGGTGCAAGCACTGGTTGCACCTGGTGTCAATTGATAGCCCAAGCACTTCTCACCATTGGTACGTTATCTGGCTTCCCCTCAGAAAGGAAACAGAGGTATCTGACTCCTTTAAGATTAGATATTAGCTGCTGGGTCATCCAGTATCCTGATGCAAGGGCCGCTGGACCGAACCCGGCCTGTCAACTGCGTGGCAGTCGCTGGGACACGGGCTGCGTGCGATTTGATGCCGCTGAGTCGCGCCTCTCTTGGGCACAGAGTCCGCTTTGTGTGGCACTGCAGGGGGGTCTGGTGGGCCTGCCAAGCATTCAGACACTGGTTCAGTGAGGTGTTCTCGTGGGAGTCAAGGAGGCCCGGAGTCCCCTCCCATGGTTCCGGACTGGCCCCCATTAGCCCCTGCCTACCACCTTCAGCAGCTCTGCTCCTCCTCACTTGGCACCAGCAGGCTCAGCTCCGCCGTGCAGTCTGTAGCCATCAGCCTCAGTCATGCTGCGGATCTATTGTAAAGGCTTTTGTTATTCCGTCGTAAATCCACAGTGGCGGCCATCAAACAGGAGATGCAAAAACATAGGAGCGGGGTCGTTTCCAACATCACTTTCAGGTGCTGTGATGTGCCTTTTTGTTGGAGTGAAGACTGCAGGGGTTGGTGACCTGTCTGGCTACCAACAATTCTTGGTTGCACAAATGTTGAACTGATGGACCTCGTGAGCTGGAGGTCGTCAGGATTGCAGTGGGGGCTCGTAACTTTGGTGTGAGCCAGCTACCACTCTTAGGTCATTGCTTTGGAAGTCGTTTAGACCTGCAGTGTGCAGGGGATTGGTTTAACCACTCCAAGGGAGTTCCTCGTTCTTTCTCAAAGGCAGGAAGGCCTTCTGGGTTCTTGGAGAACTGCTGCAGGACAAGATGACTTTGGTCTGCTTCTCCAAGACACGCTGCCAGCAATGGCAGTCTGCATGAACTTGGTGAGAGGTCCCTAGCAAGAGCGGACGTGCAGGTAAGTGCAATATAGGGTAGAGTGGGAGGGAGTTGACAGATGACGATGAGGGAAAATTTAATATTTATTTAAATTTCCTGCATCTTCTGTCAACTCCCTCCCCAACCCACCCCATCGCTCTTAACTGCATGTGCTTCTCCTGGACCCTAGGGTGGCACAACTTGTGCTGCAGTCCTAGTGAACCTCTTCAGTCCCAGAGCTCCAATAGGGACATACAGGGGTTGTTGGAGTCGTCCCAATTGTGGTACTGTTTTAGAGAAAGAACACTTGTACTGGGAACCTGGTTAGCATGGAAACGGTACGCCTTAGTCAAACTTGCATTCAAAACCAAGCAAAATTGGGGGGGAGGGTACTGCAACAGGTATCCAGCTTCCTACATATTCCCTCATCATGGCCAGTTTCTTTGACTCCTTCACCAGCTCCAATCTGGCCATTGCTAGCTTGAGCATCCTTTCAGCCCTCCTGTCCTCCAGTTCCTCTGGCTCAGGATCCAGGAAGACACACTGCTCACTGCGCAGGGACTCATTACCAATCGAGGGGTCTCATCATCCCTTTCAACTGTAGGAGGAATCACAGGGAGATCCTCTCCAGGCCCTCCATCCACAGAGGTGGTATCCATTTTCTTTCCTTCAGTCCCTTTCATCCTCAGTTGCTGTAATAATGGAATGATGGGTATCTTACCAGGCTCTCAGTGCCTTCTGCAGCTCCACTTTTCTGGTGGTGTTCTTTGCTGGAAGTCCCCTTTTCTTACAAAAACGTTTGAGCTTGACCAGGGTTTAGAATTCCATGTTGGCCAGCTCAAGCTCCAATGTAGTAGATGAGGCCATCCTGATGGTATTTTATACTGGAAGTCCCCTTTTCTTACAAAAACCTTAGAGCTTGGCCATGGTGTAGAATTCCATGTTGGCCAGTTCAAGCTTCAATGTAGTAGATGGGGCCTCAACCACAGTTAGACAGAGATTAGGAAGTAATTTAAAGAAAAAGCAAAAAGCTAATAAGGGAGAATCAAAAAACTCAATTTGATCTTAGATGTGGAATAGTGGTGCACACCAAATCACTATATGTAACTGCACAAAAACAAATCCTATCCACATCGCTGATTACCAATGTTGGAAATTGGGTTGGTGGTTTACTAGGGTGTGAACCTTAGTCAAACAGCAACTGCAATTCGGTTAAGGGTCAGACAACCCCTAAAATAACCTTTGCTCACCCTCTGGTAGCTAGGCACAGAGCAGCTAGGCTTAACTTAGAGGCATTGTGTAAAGTATGTGTGCAACACTTTGAACAGTAAAACAGTGAAAACATCACCCAAAAAGTATCCACAACAAGTTGGATAAATAGATCCAATAAGTATAACTGGAGTTATTAATTTGTAAAGAATAAACTGCAGTAGAGTGCCTAAAAGCATAAAGTGCCAACTGTGACTATCTGGTTGCCCTGGACCGGGCCAAAGTCAAAAGTTCAAGCAGACTGTAATACAGTCCCAGGTTAGTCCTGCTGAAGTTTTACCTTCTCAAGAATTGTGACAAGAATCCCATAAGTGGGGAAGTAGTTCACTGGGAGCAAGGAGATCGTCGCTGCTGATGATTGACGAGGTGCGAGGAGCAGGCTGGCCATCACGGATAAATGGGCTGGAGTCTAGCAGTAGCAATCCACACAGTAGGACAATATTTGTTGTTGAAAAAGACAAACTTACAGCTGCTCACCCTGGATTTCCAGGTGAGCAAAAAGGTTTTAAAGCAAATCGGCCTATTCACGTTCACAAAGAACCCCAAGTCTTGACTTTAGGGGTCTAAAAACACTTCTTAGACGTCCAGGACCTAAGAGGCACATCTTGGGGGTCAGGAGCTTGTTAAACACGGGCGCAAGAGCTGTGGGGACTCCTTACCCTCCTTGTAGGTCGCTCCCCCTCCACGCAGCTCCGACTGTGTGCCCCTGCTACCGCTGCTGCTTGTAAGTGTCCTCCATCCTTGCTTTTGTGCCAGTGTCTCCCCTCCTTGTGCCCCGGTATTTGATTTGTGCCACTCGTTTTTCCCCCCTTTCTGTGCCCCATTTTGCTTTCTGTGCCAGTGTCTCCGACTCCTTGTGCCCCGTTTTTTGATCTGTGCCACTCGTTTTTCCCCCCTTTTTGTGCCCCATTTTGCTCTCTGTGCCAGTGTCTTCCCCTCCTTGTGACCTGTTATTTGATCTGTGCCACTCGTTTTCCCCCTTTTTGTGCCCTATTTTGCATTCTGCACCCGCTGTGCCCCCTGCAGCCCCGGCCCCTGCCCACTCGCTGCTCCCGCCTCCTGCCCCCCAGCTGCTCCTCCCTCCCACCTCCCCATATATGCCGGACGCTGCGCGGCCGCGCCGATGGCGTGCCAAAGGCGCGCCTAAGGCAAGCCCGTCTGCAACCATCTGCGCCTGGACCGCACCCAGCGCCAGAACCCCTGGACCCCGCGAATGCCACAACACCAGACTCCGCTACGACGCCAGCACCCTCCACGCACTCAACGCCGGCCGAAGCCACACCTGCTTCCAGGCCGCCCCGAAATAGACCCACAGACCCTTCTCCTGCAACACCTGCAGCTTCACCTGCGACAGAACCACCAAACCTCCAAGGACTGGAATCAACCACCTCCGCTGCATACTCCTCAACACCCGCTCCGCACGCAAACACGCCATCGAGCTCTGGGATCTGCTCAACACCTCCGCCCCAGACGTGGCCTTCCTGACCGAGACCTGGTGGAACGAGTCCTCGGCACCCGACATCACCATAGCCATCCCGGACAGCTACAAGATCACCCACAGGGATCGCGCCAACGGAATCGGAGGAGGAATAGCCATCGTCCACAAATCTACCCTGAAGGTCGCCACCCACGCAGACGACACCCTCAACACCGCAGAACACCTGCACTTCTGGATCGATAGCGACCCCAACACCACCTTCAGAGGAACACTCATCTACAGACCCCATGGACCCTGAGCTCAGTTCTGCGACTCCATCGCCGACCTCGCCAGCACCCACAAACTCACCTCCACGGACTACATCCTCCTCAGGGCCCTGAACTTCCACCTTGAGAACAACAACAATGCCAACTCCGCCTCCCTGATCGACAACCTCGCCAACCTCAGCCTCAGACAGCTCGTCACCACACCCACCCTCACCGCCGGCCACACGCTGGACCCCGTCTTCTCCACAGGCACCCACGTCGCCTTCGACCACACCACCGAACTCCACTGGACCGACCACCACTACATCCATTTCACCTTCAAGAAACCAACCACGCACCACCGCACCCAACAGCTTCTTCGCCGCTGCTGGAGCAAAGTCAACGAAGACCAGCTCATCACCACCCTCGCCCAAAACCCACCCACCGACCCCACCAACCCAGATGCCGCAGCCCACAGCCTCAGACAGTGGATCGACGACTGCACCAACACCCTCGCCCCGCCTAAGAAACCCTCCAACAGCCACACCAGTAATAGAGCCACCTGGTTCACCGACAAGCTCCAGAGCACCAAACGCGCATGCCGGAAACTGAAGAAAGATATGGCTCTACGAATGCAAACCGGACAACCACGCAGCCTACAAGGACGCCAACCGCAGACATCACCACCTCATCAGATTAGCCAAGAGATCCTCGTTCAAAGACCGCCTGGATAACAACGCACTCAACAGCAAAGAATTCTTCAGCATCGTAAAGGAACTCTACAACCCCAGCGCCAACTACATCCCGCCCTCACAATAACTGCACAACTCACTAGCCATCTTCTTCCACCGCAAGATCGCTGACATCCATGACAGTTTCAAACCACGACCGCTCCAACTACGGAAGACTCCACCTCCCCTGTGAACACCACCAGCGCCAACCGCCTGACCTCCTGGTCCAACGCCAAGGACAACAAGACACGCAAGGTCTGTCGTGTTCTAATCTAGGACCCCGATCAATATTGTGACCTTATGCCCCTATACGGCTATAATAAATTCATATCCCTATAATGGCATAAACTATTCAGAGCCATATTTCAGACATATTTCAGAAACTCGCCTCTGCAACTCATTAGTACATGACACAGCAGAAGCCACTATCTTAGATTCCTAGATTACACTCCGAGTTCTTCAACAGATAAAACTTCCAGCAACCTGGGAAATCCCCGCTTGCTTTGTTTTCATTAGTAATAGAACTCTAATGAGCACTGTACGAACGACCGGTTCTTAGTGACATCTTTATTGACGTCTTATGTCCAAAAACTTACGTCAAACAAGGCACCTTTCAGGTATAAATAATACCAACGTTGCCTTAAGCGGCTGCTGCTGTCGCAACGACGATGGTGTGGTGAATATAGGAGCAGAACAGCTGTCCCTTGCAGAGCCCAGCAGATGCGAGAAGTGGAGTACCGGGTTTTTATGGACCCGGCGGTGCCAGGGAATACACCTGAAAACTCCTGAGTTCTTCCTGTTTCAGACCACAGAAACACAAAGTCTTCTAGGTGAAATCAAAGATCGTATTTATTGGCTGCAGCCAGTAACAGATATCCTAGAAGTACAACAGCATGAAGCGCATGTATGTTCTCAGGAGACTGCTCTCTTTTACGAAGCCAGCCTTCTTCTTTTATACAGGATAATGTGCTTTAGGCAAACATTCCTTATTTTACAGTCGACCATCCAAATATTTTTACTACAAAGAAAAAGCAAAGTCATGATGACAATCCCACATTTCTGTTCGTCCAGCTCATAATTGATTACCCGGCAAGGCCCAGTATTTTCATCAGATATCGACGGACCCCCAATAAAATCGGGCACCTCCTCCTCATAAAGCAAGTCATAAAGCAAGAAACAGGGACAGGTGTGTGTAAGATTAGGCATGGTTTGTATGCGATGAAAGGTTTATGACATGTTGTGCCTTGATTCTGATCTCGCTCTGCCACTGGAAAAAGAACTGCCCGGACAGGTTTAGCTTTAGCTAGTGGAGTTAGCTTGCCCATGTCACAGCGGAGTCAGCAAAGGTGTACGTGTCCTTCAGGTCGGTTTCGGCCTTAAGTCATTGCCTTATGTGAGGGCAATCACAAAATGGCTGCCGATCACAAAATGGAACCCGTGGGTTCCGGACGAGAAATCTGATTTCAGGGTGTTTCCGTCACTTGAACATGACGGAAATGCTTGTGCATAGTATTCCAACCATTACCGGTCTGCTGATACCAAAATCGTCATGATACGACCATGTATCTGACACGGGTCCAGAATTTTCAGTACCACAGACCTCCTTTTGCCCTTACATAGGCAATAACCTATACTCATGCTAATCTGAGTCCAGGTCTATATTCGCATAGTCATTGAGATGTTGCTGTAGCATCATCCTACTACTTAGTTTGTTTCTTGATACGTGTTTCCTTACACATGATGTAGCACACATTGCAGGAGCACATTGTATACACAGACAGAAAAGGAAAAGAATGGCTAAGATCATCCCAACGACTATCAGAATCTTCCATCCCCAGGCAGATATCAGTTCCCAGAACCACCCCATCAAAAACCAGTCTCCCTTATCCACGTGAACGGATTAGGAGATCTTATGCAGTTTGGAAATGGCCTGGTATACTCTCGGAGCGTTATCTGGGATGAAAATGCAGCAACTTGATTGGATTACCTTACATACCCCACCTCGGTCTGCAAGTATGACGTCTAAGGCGACCCTGTTCTGAAGAGTCATAAGGCGGTCCGACTGGATCTCCGCAGTCAAGTTACTAAGGGCACCGGCGGTTTCGACTATGGTAGATTCAACTACCCTCGTCAATTGGCGAATGTTCCTTCTGTTCACCATAGGCCCCCAGAACGTCAGAAAGCCTTTTACGAAGTCTCCAAATTCTTGTCCCATAGTGTCGTTTTTACTCACGACACCTCTAACTGTCCTTGTCCTATGGTAATCTACAGCGGCTGTGTAGGTGGGAGGCAACAGGAACGAAATAAAACATGTGCCCGAGAAGTCGGGGGTAGCCATGTATATGCTCTATCATGGCAGATGAAGTAGGTGTCCTTAGCTGCTAGGAATGAAGGGGAGGTCTGAGATTAAAAGACATACGTTTCAGTACAGACACTCTTCCCTAACTGGGCTCCGGGATTCCTGCCATTACCTTGCAGACAAAGGTGACCCTTATGGGGTACAATCCAAATCGTGGAGGATCTCTTTGCTAGTTTGTTCTCATTCAGAGCAACTTTATATCCGGTCCTGTTCCATCTAGTATACGCTTGCAACTCATCTCCAGGAATGGTTCTCTACTCATATTCGTGATTCCTACCACTAATGCCTTGTTGCTCGAGTTACTTCTCGTTTGACGTGGTGGATATGGTTCGATGGCAAATAGGAACAGCGTCTGAAACGCCCACAAAGAACCAAAGTAGCTGAATGACAAGACAAAATATGGCATACCTCTATCCGTCGTATGTGGCATAAGACCGCACACCCAACAATTAGTCGTGTTCATTACTAACTGGTGTTGGTGTAAAAGCTGAACTAAATAGTTTTTTGCAAATTCTGATCTTCTAGCGGTCTCGTGTTCAGGCAGAGTGTGAAAAGAATGTGAGGAAACAGTAGGAGGAGGTATGGGCTGTGTAGTGGGTGTAAATGTCACTTGAAAAGTGAATAAAACATATCCTATAAAAAATTTCATCACACTAAGCAACGTACAAATACATAATATCAGAAATCGTGTTCTCGTCAATAATGTACACATTCTGGCTTTAAAGTTCATTTGTCTGGCAGGTCTCTCCATCTTAGAAAACTCCATCCTCTCTAAGTTGCTGCCCGCGGTGGTAGGGTGTTTCTGCTAAAGAGTGCTTCTGTCAGTCCAGGGTGACTCCCTTAAACCAACAGAACTGTCGACCTAACGTCTTCAGCTGCACTCCAGAGACTTAGGCAACCGCGACCCTAGCAGTGGAACCGGATGGCGGTTCGAAAAAACAAAAATGAGCAAGTTTCTCAGATGAGAGAGCGGCACGATCAAAAATAGTCAAAGAGTAAACTTTTATTTGTCCATAGTCATATTTCTCGGCCTCAAATTGTAGCGTGCTTTTCCGGGTATTGTCTGGTTTTCAAACAACAGTTCAGGTTCTGTAATATTCAATCGCATTGACGGTGGTACAGATCCTTGCAGAATGTCGTCGCTCTCGCGTACAGAGTTTGTTCCTTTTACCCATGCATCACTGAAGAGCAGGAAGCGAGGCAAAGTTTCAGTCTCAGAATCAGCAATCCCCTTCTGGACCCACCGGTTGTGAGGGAGGGGTAGAGGGACCCTTTTGCAGTGGGCCCCGTGGATCCAGTGTTTCTTTCCTTCTACGCGAACAGCCGATCTCGTGGAGAGAAGTACTAGGTGGGGCCCGGTCCAGCGGGGCTCATCATTCTTTGTCCGCTGAAAATTCTTCACGAGTACATAGGTTCCAGGGTCGATAGGATGTCCTGGAGCTTCAGTAGCTTGGGATAGAGTATCATGTACCTGTTGGTGTAAAACACGCAATTTAGCCGTCAATTCGTACAAATAGTCAAGCAGTACAGGGTGCTCTAAGTCGCTGAACCTGGCTGGCCTTGGCACTCCCCATATGTTGGCCGGACGGCCGAACACTATTTCGTAGGGACTAAGTCCCACCCTCGAGTGCATAGTCATTCTTGTGGATAGGAGTGCTAAGGGCAGAGCGTCAGGCCAAGTAAGACCAGAGCTCGCTTGAATTTTGGCCAGTTTTAGTTTTAGCGTGCCGTTATAGCACTCTACTAATCGAGCTGATTGGGGGTGATTTGCAGCGTGGAATTTTTTATGAATGCCTAACCCTTCACACACTTTCTTCATCACTCGACCCACAAATTCACTCCCATTATCACTCCACACCATTCTCGGCATTTCGAATCTGGGGAAGAATTCCTTGACAAGGGCTTTAGCTGTTGATAAGGCACTATTGTCTTTCAGGGGGTATGCTTCTATCCATCTTGAAAAGGCACAAACAGCGAGTACATATTTCAGATTGTTGCACCTCTCCATGCGGATGAAATCTAGCTGCAAAATCTCGAACAGGTACGTAGGAGGAGCAAAATGACCAGCTGGAGTTGGGGTTCCCCTACCAGGATTGTATTTCAGACACACCATACAGTTCTTGACTATATTCTCTGCATACTTAGGGATTCTGGTGTTCTGCCATACTGGAGCCAGTAACTTGCAAATTCCCTTCACACTGATGTGCGCCATTCCATGCGCCATTGTAACCACTGCAGGCACATACGCATCGGGTAGCAACCAACGCTGATGCTCCGATAATTCAACCCAACAACCATTTGCGTCCAGTTTACCCGTGCTTTCTCTCCATACCTTCAGTTCTCTCTCTGTAGCTTCAGCTTGGATGGACTTCCCACTCTCAATCGTATCTTCACACTTCCCAACGTCACCCACCCATCGTGCAGGGCCTGCAACATACATTCGACTCATTATATTCCTTGCGGTTTCTTTCGCAACCTCATCCGCAAACGCATTTCCACGACCAACATCATCTGTAATCTTTTTGTGTGCTCTGCATTTCACAATCGCCACTTGCAACGGCAAAGTCAGTGACTCAAGGAGCTCATTCACCAACTGACCGTGCTGGATCTTAGCACCATGCGAAGTCAGGAAACCTTGTTCACTCCACAAACGTCCAAAACTATGTGCGACACCAAAGGCATACTGACTGTCAGTGTACACATTCACTCGTTTTCCTTTTGCCAACACACACGCTCTTGTTAATGCAATCAACTCTGCTGCTTGCGCTGAGTTATGCTGGATACGTGCAGTTTCAACAATCGTATGCAAGGTCGTAACAGCATATGCCGTAGTTGTATCGCCATTTGGCAACTTGAAACATGAACCATCGACCCACAAAGTGCCATCACATTCTGCTAGGGGAGTGTCCTTAAGGTCTATTCTCCCTTTCGTTTCTTCCTCAGTTCTGAGGAAACAATCATGAGACTTTTCAACATCCTCTGTCTCAACTGGGATCGGCAACAACGTAGCTGCGTTTAATGTATTACACTTTTTGATGTGCACATGACTCGCTAGGAGTGTTAATTCATAACCTGACAATCGAGCACTAGTTAAGTGCTGTGTCTTGGTTCTGTTTAACAAAGTGTCCACTGCATGCGGGAACATCACGGTTAACATGTTATTCATTACTAATCCAGCAGACTGTCGAATAGAGAGACAGCTACCGGATCCAAAGTCGACAAGAAATACGCGCATGGACGTTGCTTGTCCCCAAAAGACTGTGTCAACACTGACAATGCACAACCTTCTTTCTCGTGGACGTACAATGTAAAAGGCTTACTGTAGTCGGAGGTACCCAATACAGGAGCCGAACACAGTGCACCACGCAATTCTGAAAAACTTTTCTGACACTCTTTAGACCATGGGATGGGATTCGGTGTATCTTTACAAGTTAATGCCACCAATGGTTTTGCCAATGAGGAAAAATTTGGTATCCATTGCCTACAATAGGATGTAATACCTAAGAAAGCACGCACTTCTCTCTGTGTTCTTGGCACACTCAACTTTGCAATTGCCTGAATTCTTTCTGGGGTCAGTTTCCTTCCCTCCTTCGATAAGAGGTGACCTTGGTAGGTCACTTCTTGTCGGCAATATTGCAGCTTCGAGAGAGACACCTTGTGATGCAAATCAGACAAATGACGCAACAACGACAAGGTGGCTTCTTTACAACCCTCCTCAGTATCTGCGGTGACTAACAAATCATCGACATACTGAATAAGGGTATCGCCGTCAGGGAAAATGATTGTATCAAGCTGTGTTTTCAACGCCTGGCTGTATATTGATGGACTTTCGCAGTAGCCTTGAGGAGCGCGTTTGAAGCGGAAACTTCGGCCTCCTAAACTGAAGCCAAAAATATCCCTGCTCTCCTCGGCAATTGGAATGCTGAAGAACGCGTTCTTCAAGTCAATCACTGAGAACCAAGCCGCTGAAGCTGGAATCATAGTCAATAGGGTAGTTATATCGGGGACAACCGGGAACTGTTGCACAACGATCTTATCCACCTCTCTAAGATCAACCACGAACCTGTACACAGGTGGCTGGGAAGGATCAGTGCGCTTCAGAACAGGCAGAACAGGACTGTTACAAACATTGCCTTTCGTCTCTTCAATTACATCTTTACCAATCAGGTCAAAAATGATCGCTAACAATGCCTTTTCACCTTCGCTAGAGATTTTGTACTGGGGAATGCGCGGCATTCTAACATTGGCTTTCAATGTCACAACGTATGGTGATATTTCCAAAAGGCCCACATCGTTAGGACCAGTAGCCCAAAGAATATCCGAGAGAGAAGACAATTCTGTTGGGAGTTTATCCTTTGACAAATACATTGGAGAAACCACTCTCTTACCCAGTGTAAGTTGTATTCCCGAAGGAGAACAGTACAAAGTCGCATACAATCTTTTCAACAGATCCAACCCCATCACATTTTCACCACAACCTGTCGTCAGAATGAGGGGTGCTTCCAATTCACAAGGTCCAATGGAAAGTGACATAGGACTAGAAATCGGGTTCCTAACCGGGGCGCCAGAAAAACCTACGGAAACAATCATTTCGCCAGACAAAGGTGCGCCAGGGAGTTTTGAGTGCATAATAGAACTCTTTGTAGCACCAGTATCCAACAGAAAAGGTTCTGACACACCTGATGTAATCACCTCAACATAAGGTCCATTCTGATCTACTGGAACTGAAACAACTCCCTCTCTCTGTCCATGGCTGTCCTAGCAACCATTACCCACCATATTCTCATCTTCTGCATAGTTGTCATCAGCATAGTACTGAACTGTTCTACCAGACGCGTTATTCTGTTGGTCAAAACTATTCATTGAATTCTCCCCTTCCTCTAAGGGCTTGTTGAACACCTCGACCTCTCGCACCAGAAGTACCATTCGTGCGCTGTAACAAAATCGGACAGCTACTCTTAAAATGACCCTCTTCTTTACAATACGCACACTGATTTGGTCCATACGGTAAACGCTGTTGAGAAGACTCGTTTCTTTGCAAGTTTCTCGAATATTGCTGATGCTGCTGATAATTGGGCTGACTATTAGTATGGGGTGGATAAGCTTGCTGCAGGAGAACTTTAGTTTCCAATTCCTTAGTCTTTTTATCCGCTTTCTCCAATTCATCTTTGTGCCTATTCTCATAGTACTGGGCCGTCGCTGAAATCTGTGCTGACGTGGAAACAGCCCAAGCACTCTCGGAATCCTTCAACTTAGCACATAACTCAGGAAGTAAATTATGCACAAATTTGTCAACGAACAATCTCTGGCCACCTTCAGTAGCCATATCCTGACCGCTATGATCTACAAAAGTCTCTTCAAACCGCGTGAAAAAGTCAGACACAGTCTCGTCCGTCTTCTGCTTACACGCAGACAACTTGTCCCAGTTGATACGTAATTCAGGCATTAAAGTCTTCATATAAGTTATTATTCTACCAGGGAGTTCCGCAATTAAAGGTTCGGGTTTAGCACCACCAATTTGTCTGCTGTCTACAGCGGCAATGTTAACCCATGTATCACCTAACTCTTGATCATGATCGGCGTGGCGAATCTTTCCCCATAAAGGCTGTGGAACCACGTTCCCAAACATCATGTCTATATATATGTCTATATCGGCTAAGTTCATAATGCATGAGCTTACAGTCTGTGATAACTCCTTATAATACCCTGCAGGGTTTTTACGGGGGTCAGGTAATGTCTGTTTAAGAGCCAAAACTTCAGATCTCTTCCAAGGAACATGCACCCATACACGCTGAAAATGCGGCGGAACGGCTGGATTGGCATTTGCGTCCCCTTTCCTCCATACCGGCGGAACCTCTCTCATGGGATATTGTCGCGCCTTTTTCCTACCGGGTGTGTCACACTCAACTAGTGATCGAGAAGTGCCCCCTTTACTTCGATACGACAGCAATGTCGCAACCGCTTTCTCAACATCGGCGCCAACGATCATGCCCTCCGAGAACTCGAACCGCACACGGCATAATTCGGGCATATCGTGTTCCGGATCATTTCCCTCCAAATCTTCACAGAGAAATACACACATTTGCTCAAAAACGTATCTTTGCTTCGATGCTTCCCATTGACGGAAGACTTCCACAACAGACTGTACATCATATCTCACTGTATCCACAACCCAGTTACGCGCAAACCGATTCAGTAATTCTCTCTCTCGATAGTCAGGCAGTGGACTCCACAACTGTCTCTGTTCTATGCTAGGGCTCGTATTAGGAGACCCAAAGAAGGGTGAGAAAAGACCAGCAACAGTGTTGGCCATTCTCCGTCGAACAGAAGGAGAAACTGACGGAAGGACAGAAACACCAGGAAAGACATGTTGAGGTAAAGCAGGGGGGAGGCAGTAGCAGAGGTAGTGTTAGGATAAGTAGTCGGAGCAGTAGGCGAAGTCGTAGGGAACATAGATGGAGTAGGTAGCAAAGGCAGCGGCCCTCGAGGGGGCTGCGCCGGAGGAGTAGGAACCAGCTGAAGAGGAGCTGGTAATTGCGGTAGAACCTGTGGCCCAACAATGGGGGGTTGAACAACCAAAGGTTGCTGAGGCGCTGTAGCATTCTGTGCATAAGGAGGTGGTGAACTCAGTAAATGAGACATTAAAGGATCTTTATCTAGTCTTTACTCTGATTCTTGTCTTTTAAGTGGCAAAACTGGGTAGCACTTATCCACAGCTAACTTCCTACTTCTAAGAATTTGTTCATTCTCTCACTCTTCCTCATTATCTCGGAACGCAACGGCAGCTTGTACCATTGACATACCTCGTTTATTTTTCTTCGCTAATTTCATTTCTTTCTGTTTTGCTTCTTTGCGCCATAGGCGAAAAGAGTCAAACATTGCCGGCCGGGCTTTCTTCTTAAAAAGTTTTACCTCTAGATTATCTAAAATCTCTGTGTCAAAACTACCATATTGGGGCCATTTTAGAACACCATCGTTTCTGGTGTATCGGATCCATACTTCATTATATGTGATGGGGCCTACGCCGTGCTTCACATAGAGCTCATATGTTGGAGTTCCAATCGGAGGAACCGGACACAAATCCTCCAACCGGGAATCCCTATTACAACCAAGGCAAATTTCCAAGTCTGCTAAGACCAGGCATCATCGCTCTTTAGTCTAGCTTCAAACTTCGAAGGATTATCGAATACGATAGTCTCGTGAATACACGAGTCCTTCGGTTTTGGCACTTGCAAGTTCCAAACAAAACGATCCCGAAGGATACCCAAAAACTAAGAATCAAACTAAGACGCTCCACTTATATTTAACTGAGGTATCGATGACGTCACCAGAAGACTCTCTTATGGTTTCGCTCTACAAATCATTGAGGGTCCAAAACAGGGTGATAGTCAGGGCAGCAGTCCTTCGTAGCTGTCGGACGCGGGGAACCTCGCAGCAAAGACCTTCGTACCACGTCGACATGCAGGGGTCGCTGAAGTGGTTGGCCGTCCTCCGGAATTTTCACACGAAGCTCCTCACGAACCTCTGGCTTGGACCGGTACCGCTGATACCGCCCCACGTTGGGCGCCAACTGGAGTACCGGGTTTTTATGGACCCGGCGGTGCCAGGGAATACACCTGAAAACTCCTGAGTTTTTCCTGTTTCAGACCACAGAAACACAGAGTCTTCTAGGTGAAATCAAAGATCGTATTTATTGGCTGCAGCCAGTAACAGATATCCTAGAAGTACAACAGAATGAAGCGCATGTATGTTCTCAGGAGACTGCTCTCTTTTACGAAGCCAGCCTTCTTCTTTTATACAGGATAATGTGATTTAGGCAAACATTCCTTATTTTACAGTCGACCATCCAAATATTTTTACTACAAAGAAAAAGCAAAGTCATGATGACAATCCCACATTTCTGTTCGTCCAGCTCATAATTGATTACCCGGCAAGGCCCAGTATTTTCATCAGATATCGACGGACCCCAAATAAAATCGGGCACCTCCTCCTCGTAAAGCAAGTCATAAAGCAAGAAACAGGGACAGGTGTGTGTAAGATTAGGCATGGTTTGTATGCGATGAAAGGTTTATGACATGTTGTGCCTTGATTCTGATCTCGCTCTGCCACTGGAAAAAGAACTGCCCGGACAGGTTTGGTTTTAGGCAGTGGAGTTAGCTTGCCCAGGTCACAGCGGAGTCAGCAAAGGTGTACGTGTCCTTCAGGTCGGTTTCCGCCTTAAGTCATTGCCTTATGTGAGGGCAATCACAAAATGGTTGCCGATCACAAAATGGAACACGTGGGTTCCGGACGAGAAATCCGATTTCAGGGTGTTTCCGTCACTCGAACATGACGGAAATGCTTGTGCATAGCATTCAAACCATTACCGGTCTGCTTATACCAAAATCGTCATGATACGACCATGTATCTGACACGGGTCCAGAATTTTCAGTACCACAGAAGCCCACGGACGCTGCCCCTCTTCCTCCTCTTTGACGCACTGAGAGAGACGCTGTCTTTTCTCCTGCCTAGAAAATCCAGCTCCGGCGTTTCCAGGCTACCCTTGCGGGTGACTGGGATATCGAGTCCTGAGAGGAGATACAAGACCTCTAACATTCTATTCCAGAGGTATGGTGTTGACTAAACCCTTAGAGAGAATTCTTGAAGCAAACCCTTGGCAAAAACAACTTAACTTAAACTGCTACTTACTCCCTCCCACATATTAGGCTTAGGTCAGGTACACCGGGGTAGGCGTAGTTAGAAGCACCAGTTGAGGACGTTAGCCAAATGTATATATGAATGTATATATTTTTTACTCATTTTAACTGTCGTATGGCTAAGAAACCATATCAATGCTTTTACAGTATTATTTCGCAATACTCCTTTTACTGTACGCACTTTTTATAATAACAAGTCTTGCAATTGTGGCAATTCATATCTCTATCACGAGAAGAAAGACTGTTCAATAAATAATACCTTTTATTGAAAACGCCCGTCTCTCTATTCTCTGCATCCTGGTGAAAGTAATCTAAACAGCTGACTGAGTGAAATAGCTGTCTATTGTTTCACACGACTCTAGAGATTGACTCTTATTTTAAGGAGCAAAGTTGTCATGTTTATGCGGTTGTTGGAAAACTGAATCCCTTCTAGTCTGAGCCAGGGAAGCTGATCACTTGCTATTCAGTCAAGAAAGTTTCCAGTGACCTCTGAGCTAGTTGGTAACAAACTCAATTAAGTATAATATAGTTAGTAGAGACCTGGAAGACCGCACTTCTACGTCTATACTACTGTTTATATTATTCCAATGTGCAGGGCCTATAGGGAAAATAGGAACTACACTACATGGCGCCCAACATTGGGTAAGGCGATAAAACTAACGCAAGACGTTAGAGTAACTCAGTCGTGCTTTTTCACACAGACCCTTTCTCCCGTAAATACTCCAATAGACGTCTGGAGTGGGTGAAAGGTTAAAATCCGCCCGAACTCAGTAGGAAGAGATTCCTGTGTAAAGCTCTGGTTTATTCAACGTTGAAGGATACAGTGTTCCAAAATATTGTGCACCTAATCTTTGTCTCCTTGACACCTGATCTGCAACAAAAAAAAACCTTTCTGGCAGTAAATGCTAGAAAGTGATGATGAATGGGATGCTACCATATTAGCAATACAACTAATGATGGACGACGCTAGTATCCTACATAATGAACCGGTACATTTAAGAAAAACTATAACATTAAAACTTATAGAAAACGGACTGACAGCTCAAGGCGGTACAGTCGTCTTCGTGATAGAGGCACACGAATATCGGCAGACAGAGGTATTCTATTCTTGGATAAAACTCCCAGCAGCAAACGCTGCAACAAATGAGTTCCACTATTACAAAATAGAGGATCCTCCGGAAGAGTACGCTCCTTTCAAGGAGATTGAAATTCCATTAAAGTACCAAGAGCATCTGCTCTGGTTTAAAGGCGCCCTAAAACATAATGATTGTAGTATTGTGGGATGTATTCTAGTGGTTGGGGGGTAGAGTCAGAGGGAGGAGCAGGAACAGGAGGAGCCGGAGAACAGGAACCAGGGACAGTTAGAGTAGGGACAGGGACAAGGATGGATGTATAATAATAAAGCTCCAGTACTAGCAATCCATAGCGTCTGTGGTTATTGTAGCAGGATGCTACAACTGGCGACGAGGGTGGGATGGGCATGATCATAGCCCACAGAACCCCACAAGAGAGCCCTGTCCCCAGGCAGCCTCGAGGAGAAGAAAACGCTGCCCAAGGGAAACGAAGTTGCTGCCTGAGACGAGAAACCAGCAGCAGGTGACCCTGTTCCCCCAGCAGTTGAGAGGGATCCAAGAGGGAGCTGAGGCACTGAGCGTTAAAACGCTCGAAGAAGAAGAGACCCCTTCGCGCCAAAACGCGACTCACGCAGGAAGCATGCACAACTAGTGAGTGCTGCACGAGCAGAAGTCGGGAGCCCACTCCGACTCTGCCAAGCTCCAAAGGGCAGAGAAAAGTGCCTCAGCGTAGAGGACGGTGCCCCACGAAGATCGCCTGCCAAGCGCTGTTGAGAGCGCTGAAAGCAGAGCCCGAGGGAGATCCGAGGTCGGAAAACCTCACGCCCGATGCGTGAGGTTTGGCACGGTGTCGGAGAAGGAAAGCGGGAACTCAAAAGTAAGGAGGAATCGGGAGCCCACCCCGATCCTGCCTAATGCCCTGACTACAAGAGGGCGCCTGGGGCACTGCAGAAGCCCCGTGGGTGTGCCCAGAAGCAAGAGCGCTGTTCGCGCCAGACGGAAGAAAAGCTCACCCCCGATGCGTGAGACATCGCAGGTGAGCCGTGAAGTGAAGTCGGGAGCTCACCTGCATCGTGTCTGACTGCTCCGGTACCCGAGGAGCGTCTGGAGAGCTGCGGAGGGTGAGCTGCCTGAAGAAATCGGCTGCCGGTGAGTGCCGGGGAGATTCCTGTGAGTGGCAGACTGAATGGAAGCAAGTCTCGTGAGGGGTGAGATTTCAGGCGAGCGGCCATCTTTGAGTCAGGCGGATTTCAAGGACATACCCTGTGTGATCCATAGGCGGCCATCTTGGAGTCAGGCAACAGCCAGAAAGTGAACAAGCATTGGCAAAAGTGAACAAACATTGGCAAGAACAAAGAAACAAACATTGATACATGCAAAGAGACACAAGCATTGATACATGCAGATCAACAAGCGTTGGATAAATCGCGGCAAAGGAAGAAAACAAGCATTGCTGAAGGCCAAACAAGCATTGGCGAAAACCAAACAGGCATTGGCGAGCATAATAGAATCAAGAATTGGCGAAAACCAAACAAGCATTAGCGAAGACCAAACGAGCACTGGCGAAGGCCAAACAAGCATTGCCAACGTCCCAGCACATGACCAGACCGCAGGATTCGACTAAAGAAGATCAACTACGAAGACGAGAAGACGAGTGAACAGCCTGTGCCCTGCGAATATGATCCATCAAAATCCTCCTCTCATGGCGGGGGAAGAAGTAGCACAACGGTTCAATCCCTGCATTGAAGTACCACCCCCATGGGTGCAGACGGATACCTGGAGTCTGTGTCTCAAACGGAACCAATGGCTGGCAACATTGAGTGATTTCCTGGACGCCAATGGTGAACAAAGAGAGAGGAAATGTCTAATGCTGCTCATCCATTTGGTGGGTCCAGAGAGCCGATGCCCAATCGAAACATTTTCCGAAGAAGACACAGAAATCTATAAAAGACTCCAAGAGAAGCTATGTGCCCGTCTCTCCGCACAAGCGGAAGTGGATCGAGAGCGCATCGCTTTCAACACAGCTCGGCAGGAACCAGGTGAACCATTGCCAACTTTCATCACTCGGTTGAAAAACCTGGTACAAGGCTGCCACTTCAACACCTTTACGAATGAGGACGCAGTTCGACTCCGGATAATTGAAGGCTGCGCAAACCCCGACACAAAGCTCAAGATCTTGCGAGGAAAGTGGTCGCTAGAAGAAATCATCAGGAAGGCTGAAATTGGAATGCACGTCAAGGCAAGAGACCAATCAAAGGACCCGAATCTGAAGGCAAATTATCAAGATGCCTGGACAGATGAAACTCGGAAAACAGACAAAACAAAAAAAAGAGAGAGGGAAGGCAGACCAATGAAAAGACAACGGGAGAGACACAGTGACAAGGAGTATTTTGAGTCAATCAGTCAAAGGACAACCTCAAGGAGTTCTTCACCCTCAAGGTGTCATTCAAAGTCTGACCAACAGGAGAGACACAGTGACAAGGAATACTCCGAGTCAATCAGTCAAAGGACAACCTCTAGGAGTTCTTCACCCTCAAGATGTCATTCAAAGTCTGACGAGGAGGGAGCGTCCAGTGGGACAGATCGCACCCCTGGACAAGATGGCAACTTACACAACAAGAGAGTAAGGAAGACGAACTATAGAAGGAGAGCTCAAAATGGTCAAAACTGGAAGTCGGCGCAGGAACACTCTTCGTCAAGTTGTGAAGATGAGTCTGAAGGAACATCATCCAGCAGGAGAACACATCACACCCACATCATGGGTATTCGAGCACCAAATAAGTGGGAAGAAGAAATAGGTCGCATAAGACGAACTGACCCTCCCCAACAACGAACAGGAAAAGACCAACGCATCAATGACACCGGGGACAACGAAGAAACTGAGAAGACGCCGTTGACATGTGAGAAAGGCAAAGATGGAAAATCTCAAGAGCAAACACAAAGAACAAGCACGTGGTTGTTGAGCAACTTCTCAAATGAAACAATGCCAAAGACAAGTCGACGAAGGCGCCCGGAGAATCGCTTTAAAGACAATCCTGAGTCAACGAACAACGTGTCACGGCCCACTCATTTCAGACATCCATTACCCGATACACCCTCAAAGGAACGCTTCAAAAGGAGTATGGCCAGGAACTCCTCTGATTCAGAGAGCGCTTCCGTTCGATCCTGGAGGTCGACAAAAGACTTCTCTGACCCAGAAAGCACGTCTATAGCCAGGAACTCCTCTGGTTCAGAGAGCACGTCTGTCCGATCCTGGAAGTCGACAAGAGACTTCTCTGACCCAGAGGGCTCATCTGTTCAATCCCGTGAGTTGACCGAGTCATGGTCCCGACAACATACAATACAGCTTCCTCCTGCAGTGAGCATACAGTGATTGTTGCATTTTTTCTCAGGTTTGTTTCGCTAGTGCCACCACAACACATCCGTGTCGAAGTTAGGGTGTGTATTACCGATTTTCTATAAGGACGTGAATATATGTGATAGTGATTGTGATGGATATGTGCAGGGACGAGATAACCATCGTATATCTCAAAAGGCAAGCAATGACACATGCTTTACATCTTGGCGGTAGTGTCCTAATCGTG
Source organism: Lissotriton vulgaris (assembly GCF_964263255.1). Taxonomy (NCBI): domain Eukaryota; kingdom Metazoa; phylum Chordata; class Amphibia; order Caudata; family Salamandridae; genus Lissotriton; species Lissotriton vulgaris. The sequence goes on from NC_141693.1 coordinate 1,903,142,148, forward strand.
TGCGGCTCTTTCATCCTACATGCCAGTCCTTTGTGAAATAGTGAGAAACAAGTGTCATTGTGAAAGCATACCTAGATGGCCGGGTCAACGTCAGAAGGTCTGCATATTTATTGAAAAGAAGAAGACAAAAACGAAAAATCTCATCACTAACCGTGCTTTAGTAATATTCAGGCAAAATGTCACCAAAATGAGACTGTCCGCCAATAACTACATGAAAACTCACCGCTCAGCTGGTGATAATTCCGACCCAGCCGGGCCCTTGACCAGTTGCACTAGTTCGAGTGCGTCCAGCAGCGGTCAATATCTTTATTTCTATGACAGAGTAAAAGCAATATGTGTCACCTTCATATGTGGTGTTTGAGACGTTATCACGGTGATATGAGATAGTTATTCTCTGTATATTCTAATGTCACAGGGATTGTCTCACTAAAGCCATGGTATTAAAAATACCTGCGTGGAATTCCCTGTCTTTCACTCCAACATCAATAATCGATCCGATTTTTTAGGAATTTGTAGCATGTTACGCAATACCCACAAAGGTACTGCTTATCTACTTACATGAGTATAGAATCAAGAAGTCTATTATGGGCTCGGAGGTCACCCGATATAGTTCATGACGTTTGAAATTTTCGTTATCAAAAAGATACTGTTAAGAAAAATGACAGTTATGTCAAACATTGACATGGTTATATTTGGTCATTGTTGTACAAAGGTATATCTCGAAAAATGTTGCCCTGGTCTTACCTATTCCATTTCTATGCGTGGATACCGGTTGCGGTTCCAATTCAGGCGTGCTCCAAGCTAAAGGAGAACGAGTAATAGTAGTATTTAGACTATGTTCGTCTGCGGAGAATCATATCTTACAAGTCCTACTTCAGTGCTCGAATACGATCGCACAATTAACTCACCCGTGTTTGGCTCTCCGAGTGCGTATGGCGGGTGCACCTCCTCCGAGCTCTGTTCCTGTTTGGACACGTGACTGTGTCCAAACAGACGTATATGCGCGCTTGAGCGTAACGTGTTCTAAAGACTAGAACGCGTATAATGCTGATGCTACCGTCCATGTTGGATGGTCTCTCTATGTTACAATTTATTTAACCCGTGTGATGAAAAATAAACATCAGTTTTGAGAAATTCTCACACCGAATAAGATGAGAAAATTGTAGATCAGAAATAAAATGTAATTATGCATATTGGACGCGAAAAAAAGTGCGATAAGTTGGTCGCAATTCAAGTCATGAGAAACTTTCTCATCGGGTATCTACAAGATTGTATACGCTCCAATGTGCCAGTGGGTGTATTATCTGGGGAATTCGGATATTTAGAATAGTGGATTCGTACTAAAATACAGCGTGACATTAGATTCTAAGATGGTTTCATATGGTGAAGTGCGCACCGTGAATGAGTATGACTTACTATATAAGTGAAAAGCCCAATCATACTGTGACTGTATATCATCTAACATTGCGTACAGTATCATAAGTTATTGTTTTGGGGTCTCATAAAAGTATTTATCCGTACAGGAGAATCATACCACATTTAGATCTTTCCTAATGCTGGTATGATTCTCCTGTACGGATAAATACTTTTATGAGACCCCAAAACAATAACTTATGATACTTATGATACTGTACGCAATGATATACAGTCACAGTATGATTGGGCTTTTCACTTATATAGTAAGTAGATACCCAATGAGAACGTTTCTCATGACTTGAATTGCGACCAACTTATCGCACTTTTTTTCGCGTCCAATATGCATAATTACATTTTATTTCTGATCTACAATTTTCTCATCTTATTCGGTGTGAGAATTTCTCAAAACTGATGTTTATTTTTCATCACACGGGTTAAATAAATTGTAACATAGAGAGACCATCCAACATGGACGGTAGCATCAGCATTATACGCGTTCTAGTTACGCTCAAGCGCGCATATACGTCTGTTTGGACACAGTCACGTGTCCAAACAGGAACAGAGCTCGGAGGAGGTGCACCCGCCATACGCACTCGGAGAGCCAAACACGGGTGAGTTAATTGTGCGATCGTATTCGAGCACTGAAGTAGGACTTGTAAGATATGATTCTCCGCAGACGAACATAGTCTAAATACTACTATTACTCGTTCTCCTTTAGCTTGGAGCACGCCTGAATTGGAACCGCAACCGGTATCCACGCATAGAAATGGAATAGGTAAGACCAGGGCAACATTTTTCGAGATATACCTTTGTGCAACAATGACCAAATATAACCATGTCAATGTTTGACATAACTGTCATTTTTCTTAACAGTATCTTTTTGATAACGAAAATTTCAAACGTCATGAACTATATCGGGTGACCTCCGAGCCCATAATAGACTTCTTGATTCTATACTCATGTAAGTAGATAAGCAGTACCTTTGTGGGTATTGCGTAACATGCTACAAATTCCTAAAAAATCGGATCGATTATTGATGTTGGAGTGAAAGACAGGGAATTCCACGCAGGTATTTTTAATACCATGGCTTTAGTGAGACAATCCCTGTGACATTAGAATATACAGAGAATAACTATCTCATATCACCGTGATAACGTCTCAAACACCACATATGAAGGTGACACATATTGCTTTTACTCTGTCATAGAAATAAAGATATTGACCGCTGCTGGACGCACTCGAACTAGTGCAACTGGTCAAGGGCCCGGCTGGGTCGGAATTATCACCAGCTGAGCGGTGAGTTTTCATGTAGTTATTGGCGGACAGTCTCATTTTGGTGACATTTTGCCTGAATATTACTAAAGCACGGTTAGTGATGAGATTTTTCGTTTTTGTCTTCTTCTTTTCAATAAATATGCAGACCTTCTGACGTTGACACGGCCATCTAGGTATGCTTTCACAATGACACTTGTTTCTCACTATTTCACAAAGGGCTGGCATGTAGGATGAAAGAGCAGCACACGATTAGGACACTACCGCCAAGATGTAAAGCACGTGTCATTGCTTGCCTTTTGAGATATACAATGGTTATCTCGTCCCTGCACATATCCATCACAATCACTATCACATATATTCACGTCCTTATAGAAAATCGGTAATACACACCCTAACTTCGACACGGATGTGTTGTGGTGGCACTAGCGAAACAAACCTGAGAAAAAATGCAACAATCACTATATGCTCACTGCAGGAGGAAGCTGTATTGTATGCTTATAACGGCCATACACTATGGTCTTGTATGTAAATCCATCTGTTCAAAGAATATGCTAGACGCTACTCATTTGTTTGTTTCAGCCCTGAGGAATCGCGAAGGCGATGAAACACGTGTCGGCTGGCTGTAATCTCCATTAAAGACTCCAAGATTCACTCATCTATTGGAACTTTTGTTACTTCTGTCAGAATTGGTGTTTTGATTTTTTGTAAATTGTTACTGAACAATCGATATACTCATATTAGAGTGCTTCGGCAATTCATGAATTAATTAGCAGTAGTATTTTCTACTCTAGGGAGTGGTTCAGGTTTGTCCACTCGCCGGTTAGCACCTAGGAAACCTACATTAATTATAACTGAATGCGTATGAACTGGCAGTGCACCCAATTATAACTGATCTAAAAACCTTCCCTTCTCTAGATGGTCCCGACAACAGTCATGGCGTCAACCACCCAAACGCACCATGGAACCAAAGGACATCCTTCACGTCAAGAGCAACACGTCACACACTAAGGACTCTGAATACTCAGTCATGCCACAAGACAACCTGTCATGTCAGTCACAAGTATATCTGGACACAGATCAGACACCGTCACCCCTGAAGGGGTCGCGAGGCTGACTCAAAGGACCTACAAAGGGAAAACAGAGACAGTGGACCTTGGTCACCGGACGGGAAGGGACCAGCCAGTCACTCCGCAAGGAAAACCGGACGTGTCAGTAGAGAGAGATCATCAGATAAGAGAGAAACATGCCTATGCACAGACAGCTCACGAGTCCGCCAGACAACCCGAGGCTGTGAATGAGTTATCGAATCAAACCAAGATAGTCTCGTCAGATAGCACCGTACTGTCTGGTATACATGACCCTGAATTGGAGGGCAGTGTTGCCCTCAATCGGACTCGACAAAAGGAAGTAAAAGTAAATGCGGTGAATGAGTTACTGAACCAAGCCAAGACAGTCTCATCCGATAGCACCATACTGTCTGGTATACATGACCCTGAATTGGAGGACAGTGTTGCCCTCTACCGGACAAGACAAACAGAAGTAAAAGTAGATGCGGGTGCTCGGAAGAGGACCAGAACATTATTCACTCATGAAAGAGATCGAGCATCTGAACCAACAGTGGTTACACCACTGGAAGGAGACATGCTGACTGCGGAATGTGAGAGCAGACAGTTCACACGCAACGTGATCAAGAATGCCCCGATTAAGACAACAGAAAGATTGACCAAAGTCAAGCTCACCGCTGATTCGACACTACTGAGGCTTGAAGAACAGGCTGTCCGCCAACCCGTGTGGTGGATTGAAGAACTGCGAACACTGAGGACATTAAGCTCATTTTGTTAAGAAAGGGGGAGATGTAGTATTGTGGGATGTAGTCTAGTGGTTGGGGGGTGGAGTCAGAGGGAGGAGCAGGAACAGGAGGAGCCGGAGAACAGGAACCAGGGACAGTTAGAGTAGGGACAGGGACAAGGATGGATGTATAATAATAAAGCTCCAGTACTAGAAATCCATAGCGTCTGTGGTTATTGTAGCAGGATGCTACAATGATCACATCACCAGGCTCGGTCCACTAGGTAGACCAGGAGCAACGTGGCCGGTTCTAGCCAGCTACACACCACATCCGGATATTGAAAAAATGTCAAAAGAGGAACTTTTAGCACAGCTAAAAACATTAATTAAAATACATAGACAATTAGTCCAATATGTAATGCGGACTGCAACAGTCCAAACAACTGTTAATGTTCCACAGCTGACCCCTCATCAGGGGAACACAAATAAAATTACACCACAGAACATACAATCATTTCTTGGTAAAACACCCATAAAAAGGGAAGAAATTCCTTTCTGGTTAGCGCAGAAAATTACTCAAATAGAGGCAGTATTTCCGAATACTACCCCTATTGAGAATCACAGAATCCTGACCATCTGCCTTCCAATGGGGGTCGCACCACACGTGGAGGACTGTGACACTTGGGGTACAGTCTTTCCTTCCATTTACACAAAAACACATGGTGTTCCGTCTCTGGCGGTAATACCAGATGTGCTAAAACAGATTCAGAATGAATACGGTCCAGAACCTGCTTTAACTCTTGGTATGAAATTACTGAAAGACTTCAAGCAGGTCTCTGCTATATTACTAGCCAATATAAAAGGAGAAGCAGCATCTGTGGCGATCCGCCAGAAATTGAAGGAAACAGATATAACAGATCAACCAATTGAGCTTGCCAGAATTATAGAAAAATGCTATGAAGACAGTTTGGGTGGGAAACCAGTAAAACCACAACTACTCGAGAATCCTGAAAAATTATTTATTAAAAATATTTCAAACACTCCTAAAAAGAGCTGGGATGGAAATAAACAATCCACTCCCAAGGAAAAAGATTTCCAGTCCAGAGGAAGGTCTCCTCGACGGAGGGAAAGAACTCCGACTCGAGAACACCATTCTCCCCAGAGGGAGCCCTCTGAGAAAAGATATAACCGTAGAAATAGGGATAACTTGAAGAAACCTGATAGATATCAAAGTATTGATACACGTCCCTCTCGATCTTTTTCGCAGAAATCGGAAAGAAGAGGACGGTCAGAACCAGGAGAGCACACCAAGTCCAAAGACAAGGAACCTGATCAAAGTAAAAAATTACGATTTCCAAAAGAAGATAGCCAGTATTAGAGTAATCAACCATGCCGAGAATACTGAGGACACAGCTGAAAAACGGGGAGTGGGCACAGACAATGCTAGACAGTGCAGCAGAAATCAGCATAGCTCGCAAGATCCTGATGAGTCATCTGGAGACAGTGGACACGAATGAATACATTCAAGTGGAAACTGCTGACACCAGAGTTAGCGAACCTCATAAGATATACGAAATAACACTGCGTATAGAGGGAGATAAGACTAGGAAAATAAGGGGTCTATTTTGGGATAACCTCTCAAAAGGCTATGACATCCTGTTAGCTGAAAAAGATTGGCCCCCAGAGTTCGTCAGGGAGTGCCCTCATGGCGTAGAAATGATTATGCCTGCCTTCTCGAATCACATTCCGATTCACACTAAATATGTATATGCGAGGAAATGGGCAGTAGCCCAGGCACCAGCATTATATAGGAATCATGTAGGATGGGATGAGGACTCTCCTCCTCACAAAATCCTATTAAAAAGTCAACCGACTGCACAAAGGCAGTACCCAATTAAGCAAGAAGCTAAAAATCAGGTCAGGGAGATTTTAGATCAACTTGAATACCAGGGGGTGATTGAAACATGCACCCCTCAAATGAACAGTCCTTTGTTTCCTGTCTCCAAACCGGACGATTCGTATCATCTAGTCTTGGACTACAGACACCTTAACTCATGTTGCAAAACATTTGCAATACAAAATTTGCATAGTGCTGCACTAATGAATAACATAGTTCGCAAAAAATATAAAACAACATTAGATATATCTAATGGTTTCTTTTGTCAAAATATTGCACCAGAAAGCAGGTACTTGACCGCTTTCTCAGTAATAGGGTCACAGAAACATTTCTGTAGGCTCCCACAGGGATTCAAGAACAGCCCAGGACTATCCTCAGCTAGATTAACAGAGTTACTGCAAATATATGATGATGAGGCATTATCTTATGTTGATGACATCTATCTAACAGACGACGACTTGGATACTCACTTGAAAAGAGTGAACACCATAATACTTGGGTTCGCTGCAGAGGGTTACAAATTCAACTTTAAAAAGTCAAGAATTGCCCATCTGACAGTATTATTTTTAGGATACGAATTATCAAGTGAAGGAAAAAGCCTACGGACAACTTCTTAGAGAAGTGCGCTGTACTCCAAGCACCTAAAACGCTGAAGAACTTACAATCGATTCTAGGCTTCCTGAATTTTGGTAGAACATACATTCTAAATTATGCAGAGAGGGTTAAACCTCTCTACGAATTAATAAAACCTGATTTTAAACCAATCAACTGGACTCAAAAACACACAGAAATTTTGAGATCACTGCAAACAGACATGTTAGCAAAAACAAAATTAGAAACACGTGACAATACACGCAACCTTGTAATCCGAGTCATCCCAGGAAGATGCGGATTCACGTACCTGACCTCTAATGAGGGAGAAACGGTACCAATAGCTTACAAATCTCATTTGTACACAAAAGCTGAAATAAAATTCAGTTCGACGGAAAGAATTCTAACTGCGGTTCAGACTGCTGTAGCAAAAGAAAGGGCCCCAGCACAAGGTAAACGAATAATAATCGTTACACCAATACCTGCATTAGAAGCGGTAACTAAAGCGAGCATTCCAAATGCTAAAGCTCTGCATCCAAGATGGATCCAACGGGTTAATTCTCTTGCTGCAACAGACGTAGTGTATGAATTTGATCCTAACCTAAAGACACAGGAATTTTTACAATATGAATATGAATGTCCTCTGCCAATTGAAATCCTGCCTCTGGAAGAATACGGAAGTATCATATATACAGACGGATCAGCACAACCCGCAATTGGGGGTAAACAAGCTTACAGTGCTGCGTGCGCGATTGTTAAAGGTCGTTGGCACAAAGGAAAATTTAGACCACTGGTCACTAAGACGCAATCTCTAGGAGATTGTACAGCTCAGCGAGCTGAACTACTAGCATTTAAGATGGCGCTTGAAAATGCCGATCGCGAATTCCCCACACTTATAGTGTACGATTCATATTATTGCGTACAATCTTATAATGAATACTTACAGAATTGGGTTGAAAATGGGTTCAAAGATGCAAAAGGTGGCACAATTAAGCATAAAATGCTTTGGGAACAAGCAGTTCTTTTACAGAAGGAACTACAAAAGACTCACGTGATACACACTCTGAGTCATCAACGTGATGGCGTTCACGTTGCAGGGAATTCATTGGCTGATGAAGCCGCGAAGGCAGCTGTGCAAACGGCTTCCGTAGCGGCTATTACTTGGTCACAAACAAAAATAGACAGCGATATACTACAAGCTGTCAGTGCGTCAGTAAAAGATGATAGAAAAACACTCCCAAAAGGCTTTCCAGAAAAGTACTTATATTTCACAGATACGGATAATGTTCCTTTTGCTCGAATCCCTGGAGTGGGGGATAGGGTAATTCCAAACATGGAACATAGGTTAGGACTAATTACAGCTGCACATGAAGGGCTTGCTTCTGCACACGCTGGCGTTTCCGCAACAATATCATTATTAAAACAGAGATATTGGTGGCCCCGCATGACAATACAAACTAAGAAATATGTATTAGAATGCGAAATATGCCAAAGAATAAAAGTATCAACAGTAAAACGACCAGCGCAGACACCCCTTCTCATCTCAGATAAACCATTAGCATGTGTTTACCTGGACCACTGTGGTCCCCTACAAAGGAATGGCAATTATAAATATATCATGGTCGCAGTGGATTCCTGTACGAGATTCATATGGATGTGGATCCAGCGCTCGGCTGACGCCAAAACGGTTATAAAAGATCTGCGAGTCTTTATCGGCACATACGCAATTGCCATGTTCCATTCTGACCAGGGTCCTGCTTTCAGCTCTCGAGCTTATAAGGAGGCCATGGCCAGTATGGGCGTTGGGTTGCTATACTCTTGTCCATTTCACCCCGAAGAGAAAAGTGTAGTGGAAAGAAAAAACCGAGACATAAAGCAATCTATAACGGCAAAGGTATTAGGTTCGGGTGATGGGTGGGTCAAACATTTAATAAGTGTCCAATTTAGTCTAAATAATTTGCCAAGAAATTCTCTAAAAGGTTTCAGCCCATACGAACTATTGTTCGGAACTAGAATGCATATTCAGGACCTTGATAGTCAGGTATCAGTGGTAAAAGATAAGAATAAATATTTTAACATCAAAGATCGTTTGGCTGTTTTGCAGGACTTAAATGAAACAAGAAAATCCTTAAGCAACATAAAAATAAAGCAACAACCAAATACTACTGAAGAGGCACCACCAGCCCCAGCAAGACCTGTCTGGATTCCAACGATTGGGGATCTAGTCAGAGAGAAAATAGCGGTGAAGAAGGAATTTGGGCCTTCTTACAGAAAAGCAGTACCTGTCTTAGCAATCAACGGAATAAGAACAGTAGTACTACCGCCCCTTGCTGGTAAAAAGGAGAACAGAGTTGTATCAATCGACCTGGTAAAACCACAATCATCTGGCCTATAATCAACAGTAGGCCAAGTGGACTCCCAAGAAATAACAGAATACCCAAATTCGCAACAATCCAAGAGGTTCAAACTGAAAGACTAATCACATTTGATAAACCTGCAGTGCACAGAGAAGGACTATACAATAATGCCATGGAACTCGTGCCTCTTGAAACACAGATTGAAACAGTTCGTCATGAAACTCCAGTCTACAATGATGTGGCATCAGAGTGTGCTAATGAAAAGCAAATGGAGAAAACAATACCAACAATCGACAGAACTGCATCTGGCTACTTCATCAATTTCGACAACTTTTCTGTAGATCAAGCGAACCAGAAGAAAAGCCAGCAACAAAGACTTTTAAAGAAAAAACAACAGAACTCTTTCATCAACTCAAGGAAATTTATCTTATTTCTCCATGGTTAGAGTTCTGGTTTGGGCTAGGTGTTGTATTTTTTCTCCTGCTTTGGCTAATCATGGTACTTTGTTTGGGAAAATTCATTGAGGGGAAATACAGTTCAATGGACACAGCAAGTCAGAACATCAACCTAGTCCTGAAACCACACACATCATCTCACGTCGAGAAAAGAGAACTTTCATCAGTGAATGTCACAGCCATTCCAATACCCGGCAGGGTAGTATGGGACAAAACTGACTATGAAGTATATGGCCTGGTCGAGATCTTGAAATATCCTCACCAGTTCAAGGTTTCATTAAGTGACTTTGTAAAACCAAGTACATTTTCTGATGATTGGGATTTTGAAAGTATAAATAATATGATGTCGGATTTAGTGATGTCAGCAAAATTTACAGAACATGATTATTTACAAGGTTTGACTAATTATGAACAGATGTACTGTTTCTCACATTACGATGACCACTACTTGCATAAATCTGCACAACCTAGAAATGTTTTAAAGTATAACCAATGGGAACATTGTGCTACTCCACCTAAAAGTAGTTCGAAAACATTCTATGAGAGATTCCAATACTTCTCAGGGTTTAACACCAGTGATGCAGAAACGTTTTATTATAAACTGTTTGATAGGACAGGGTTGAAAACGATGCTGACAAATATTAAATTGATATATTCAGAAGCATTTTATGAAAAAATGATGACATTTGGTTTTGATTTTTGGAAAAATAACATTGAAACAAAAACCATCTGGGGTACAAAAGAGTGGCAGGTACAAGGCCTAGAAGCATTATTTCGAGCCTGCATGATCCCAGAACAAATGATGTTCTTTAATGACACAATTCACCAAACATCCTGTCTTGGCCTAGCTAAGATTAAAGACCTTAACAAACCGTCTATTCCAAAGCCAATACCTGATAATGCAACCACAGATATTGAAATAGACGTATCAAAAATTTTACATTTAAACAGAACACATCCTGATTGAAAAAAGTGGTTAATCTGGCCTACTGACACAAATAACTGTCAAGATAGATTCCTGAACAAAACACAGGGGATAAAAATGACCAGACCAGACCCAAGATACTCCCAGAGACAACATCCAGGGATAGTAACAACATACAGTGTTTTGAAGCTGTGCCTTGAATGGCTAGAATCATAGACACTGGCAGAAATTAAGCAACACTTATCTTTACTTAAAGTCACTTGCTGTATGCAAGCATTGTTTCCAAACAGCTCTGGAGACTCCGAGCGGTATACTTTTGTGCCAGGGTATTAATTTACACGGGCCTGCGAAGGAACTTCAAACAACCTTTCATGCCACCAACATGTCACACCTGCAACGCAGATAGAGCCCTTCTTTAGGCAACTTTCTAATGGGAGTTACATTCTAATAACGGATCACAGCTGTTGTGGACTGGTGCCAGGGAAAGCCTATCTCGTAAGCGTAACATCCATGGTCACTTGCTGTATGCAAGCATTGTTTCCAAACGGCTCTGGAGACTCCGAGACTCTGATTTGGCCTCGTTTGAATGTCTCTTCTATACGAATTGATACTTTTTGTCCATTCAGTCTTTGGCGGCATACCCCTGATTTTGGGACTTGTAGCAGGCATTTTATTTTTAATCCTCCTGCTCCGATATGGCAAGCCAAAATACAGACATGACTCCCGCATGGGTGGAAGAAACGATCCTAGCAGTACGCTACCGGGACCGCATAACTAGAGTCCTTGGATTGGCCAGGCTGAGAGATCTGAACATGACCTGGTTTCTTTCATTCAGACCTATATGTCAGACCTGCATCTTACCTGTGCTTCGATGTATGCTATGCGGAGAAGAATGCGTGTTAGACACCTGTCTTGCACTACCATCAGCAGTACCAATGGATATCGATACTCTGCTAAGTCCAGTAACGGCTCATGCATTGTGTTGTCCCCAGCGGCTACCAATCCTGATGGCGGCATTCGTGGAGACTCCTGCGCTATGACTAGGTGGCGGCAGTGAAGCGATAAATAAAAGCTACATCACCCAGGTACGACCTTCTGTGAGTATTGCTGATCCAGACACCGATGATAGCAATCAGTCTCACACCTGCCAAGTTACAGCACTATCAAACTTGGTAGAACTGTCACCTGATTTTGTAGACCAATTTTTTGAAAGCCTGTCTGATATGATGTTCTCCCCTGAACAGAAACAATGACTTTTTGGAAAGCATTCCAACACACAGCGTTCCCATGAACTCTGAATTCGGCCTTCAGTTTTGATCAACAAAAACTACTGAAAAAGCGTTGGAACTCTATTCCCCCTTTCACCATGAAGAGTTTTTTTTTGAAATTCGAACAATTTTTTCAAAATATTTACCTTTTTTTGGGCACAAATACTTTGCTTAAAGTAGAACTATTCATAAAGAACAGAACTTCTATTTTTAGTACATCTAGAGACAAAATAACTTTATCCTCGGCCTCTAGCACATTTTACAGCAATTGTATTTATATATGTGATGAAATGGTCTCGCCCTTCTTTTCTGTATTAAGAGACTTTTCATGTGTAAATCTTTTTTTGCTAAATCGTTCAACTGATTACATATGCAATAATTTTGAAGGATTTCTATGCTTAAAAAAACGTACAGTACCTATATTTTCATGTATTTTGAATATGCCATTTCAAATGCAATATGTATTTTGGGATGGGTAATGTTACGCACGCATCTTATTGCTTTAGTTTTTAGTAATTTGATGGACATAAATTCGTGGAGTGGGTGTCGTGTTCTAATCTAGGTCCCTGATCAATATTGTGACCTTATGCTCCTATACGGCTATAATCAATTCATACCCCTATAATGGCATAAACGATCAGAGCCATATTTCAGACATATTTCAGAAACTCGCCTCTGCAGCTCATTAGTACATGACACAGCAGAAGCCACTATCTTAGATTCCTAGATTACACTCCGAGTTCTTCCACAGATAAAACTTCCAGCAACCTGGGAAAACCCCGCTTGCTTTGTTTTCATTAGTAATAGAACTCTAATGAGCACTGTACGAACGACCGGTTCTTAGTGACATCTTTATTGACGTCTTATGACCAAAAACTTACGTCAAACAAGGCACCTTTCAGGTATAAATAATGCCAACGTTGCCTTAAGCGGCTGCTGCTGTCGCAACGACGATGGTGTGGTGAATATAGGAGCAGAACAGCTGTCCCTTGCAGAGCCCAGCAGATGCGAGTAGCCCACGGACGCTGCCCCTCCTCCTCCTCTTGGACGCGCTGAGAGAGACGCTGTATTTTCTCCTGCCGAGAAAATCCAGCACCGGCGTTTCCAGCCTACCCTTGCGGGTGACTGGGATATCGAGTCCTGAGAGGAGATACAAGACCTCTAACATTCTATTCCAGAGGTATGGTGTTGACTAAACCCTTCGAGAGAATTCTTGAAGCAAACCCTTGGCAAAAACAACTTAACTTAAACTGCTACTTACTCCCTCCCACGTATTAGGCTTAGGTCAGGTACACAGGGGGAGGCATAGTTAGAAGCACCAGTTGAGAACGTTAGCCAAATGTATATATGAATGTATATATTTTTTACTCATTTTAACTGTCGTATGGCTAAGAAACCATATCAATGCTTTTACAGTATTATTTCGCAATACTCCTTTTACTGTACGCACTTTTTATAATAACAAGTCTTGCAATTGTGGCAATTCATTTCTCTTGCACGAGAAGAAAGACTGTTCAATAAATAATACCTTTTATTGAAAATGCCTGTCTCTCTATTCTCTGCATCCTGGTGAAAGTAATCTGCACAACTGACTGAGTGAAATAGCTGTCTATTGTTTCACACGACTCTAGAGATTGACTCTTATTTTAAGGAGCAAAGTTGTCATGTTTATGCGGTTGTTGCAAAACTGAATCCCTTCTTGTCTGAGCCAGGGAAGCTGATCACTTGCTATTCAGTCAAGAAAGTTTCCAGTGACCTCTGAGCTAGTTGGTAACAAACCCAATTAAGTCTAATATAGTCAGTAGAGACCTGGAAGACTGCACTTCTACGTCTATACTACTGTTTATATTATTCCAATGCGCAGGGGCTATAGGGAAAATAGGAACTACACTACAGGTCATGATCTCCATCCACTCAGGATCTCCGTCAGACCCGTGCCCACACCACATATTCAACAAAGCAGACGCAGCCATCGCACCCCAACTATGGAAGGTCATCAACATCTCCTTCGAAACAGCGACATTCCCGGAAAGCTGGAAGCACGCCGAAATCAACGCCCTCCTCAAGAAGACCAAGGCGGACCCCAAGGACCTCAAGAACTTCCGGCCCATCTCCCTGCTCCCGTTCCCAGACGAAGGTCATCGAGAAAATTGTCAACATGCAATTGGCCTGCCACCTCGAAGACAACAACATCTTGGACCCTTCCCAGTCTGGATTCAGACAAAACCACAGCACCGAGACAGCCCTCATCGCCGCCACAGACGACATCAGGCGCCAACTAGACAATGGCAAAACATCAGCCCCCATCCTCCTGGACCTGTCAGCCACCTTCGACATGGTCTGCCATCACACTCTAAAGACACGCCTCTAGAAGCCGGAATCCAAGAGAAGGCCCTTGACTGGAACACGTCCTTTCTCTCCGGCAGAACCCAGAGCATCCACCTCCCACCCTTCCGATCCGAAGGCACTGACATAATCTGCGGCGTCCCCCAGGGTTCATCCCTCAGCCGGACGCTGTTTAACATCTACATGGCCTACCTCGCACATGTGGCCCGCCATCACAACCTCAACATTATCTCCTACGCCGACGACACCCAGCTCATCCTCTCCCTCAGCAAGGACCCACACACCATCAAAACCAACCTCCACAAGGGAATGAAGGCCGTCTCCGACTGGATGAGGAGCAGCCGTCTGAAGCTGAACTCGGACAAAATGGAGGTCCTCATCCTCGGACCCACCCCCTCAGCCTGGGATGACTCCTGGTGGCCGACCACACTGGGAACAGCACCGACACCCACCGACCATGCACCAACCTAGGATTCATCCTCGACTCCACCCTCTCCATGTCTAAGCAGGTCAACGCCGTCTACTCCTCCTGCTACAACACCCTCCCCATGCTCCGCCGGATCTACAAGTGGATCCCTACCGAAACAAGAAGAACGGTGACACAGGCCCTCGTCAGCAGCAGACTGGACTACGACAACACACTACGCAGGAATTCCAGCCAAACACCTACGATGACTACAACGCATCCAAAACGACTCCACCCGTCTGATCTGCAACGTCCCCCGCTGCAGCCACATCTCCCCCACCTGAGAGACCTACACTGGCTTCCCGTCGACAAGAGGATCACATTCAAGCTCCTCACAAATGCACACAAAGCACTCCACAACGCCGGACCAGCCTACCTGAACAGCAGACTCAGCTTCTACACCTCCACCCACCAGCTCCGCTCCGCCAGCCTCGCCCTCGCTGCTGTCCCCCGCATCCAACGAATGACCTCTGGTGGCAGATCCTTCTCCTACCTCGCCGCCAAGACCTGGAACACCCTCCCTACCCACGTAAGGCAGACCCAAGACCTACTGACCTTCAGAAGACTCCTCAAGACCTGGCTCTTCGAGCAGTAGCGGCACCCCCCCTTCCCCTCAGCGCCTTGAGACCCTCATGACTAAGTAGCGCGCTTTACAAGTACTCTGATTGATTAATGGATTGTAAAGTTAATACCTAGCAAAAGCTATTAGTTTGAAGCAGCTTTTCTATTATTTGCGCACATCATGCAAAAATGTGCAATGTACAACATAGCAAAAACATGCTCTAGTGCAAATTTTCAAAGCGCAAACAATTAATACATACTCATAGCAACATGCTCTAATGTTTTGAGATAGCTTTTCATGCAAAATGCGTTTGCCACACGTGTAGTGTTGGTGCATGGTTGATTAATGAATACATTATAAAAAGATGTGTTATGAACTGAATTGGTATTGTCTAAATATGCAACAAAGCCATAGTCTCTTGTGACAGGAACAGGGAGTGTAGATCTTATCTTCAAAGCTAAAGAGAAAACCGAAATCACAAGTTTTTCTACACTACAAAAACACATGTTAATTCAGCACATTTATGTGCTACTTTTAAAGTAAAAAAAAAACATTCTCTATATTAAATGTACATTCTATAGTGAGGTTAAGTCTAAACTAGGCACATTAAACATCAATGATTCATTAGTTAAGCATAGTTTTAAATGAAAGCATTCAAGACTGAAAGCATTTTGACTAGGCCTCATTTCATGTCTTTCACTTTGCATGCATAAAAAGTGCCACTTTCAAAAAGCAATTGACTAGGCCTCATTTCATGTTTCATGTACTATGTGTTTTCACTTGCACCAAAATCTGCGTGCTATTTTAAATGCAGTCTGTCTGAAACATAAAACAGAGCGTTGCTTAATCGTGATGAAATCTGAGGTACATCAACCCTCCTTTTGATGATAACAAATCATGATACCTCATGGGCGTGGCTTGCGCGACGAGGAGTAATGGCGGACCCGGCGTGAGCTCCGTTGCATCACGGAGCTTAGAAGCTGTTTTTGGATATCGTTTCCTGCCTCCGGAGCGGAAAAGTGATGGGCTTTTGAGTCGGAAGCCGCAGTGAGTCTGCAGACCGCGTTGCTGAATGGATTCTCACCCGCTGTAAGCTGCTCTTCATTCACGGTGTTTCATTCCTGTCAGAGATGCGAGCGGCCGCCATTTTAGGTCGCTGGGCTCGCATCTCTATAAATCATCATATTCAGCCGCATTTATTTCCTTTTGCAATAGCAACATGTCGAAGTGCCAAGTTAATGGTGCACTGATCATTTGAGACTTTGAGACTTTGGCACATAATGTTCTTTTCTTAAGGCACCATTCCGTCACGAGCTGAAATATTTACCTTCCACTGATACTTTCAAAGTATTAAGCACCTGAGGAAGTCAATTCACTTAATATTAGTGCTATTTACAATGTTATTTGATAAAAGGAGTGTATATTTGACACCAGTATCTATCTTTCTTTTTACAGATCTGGATGTTATTCCTTGATCTGTTCTCTTCTTCTTTCCTTCTATTTCTTCTACTTCTCTCTTATGTCTCCCTTCTCCCCTCTTCTTTTCTTGTCTCATTTTTTGTCTTGTCTTTTGGTAACCGTTTGATCTTTAATAATGCTTTACATTGTATCTCAGCTTTAGTTTTATATTTCAACACCTATTTTACATTTACTACCATGTCTTTTTTATCACATACTGACCATTATC
Organism: Lissotriton vulgaris; assembly: GCF_964263255.1. Classification (NCBI taxonomy): domain Eukaryota; kingdom Metazoa; phylum Chordata; class Amphibia; order Caudata; family Salamandridae; genus Lissotriton; species Lissotriton vulgaris. Next base: position 1,903,159,181 of record NC_141693.1, read on the forward strand.
TTTCCATTTTCTCTTTTTGTTGTTTTTGCCGTTACGTGTCCCTGTTTCCTCCTGTTTCCCATATCCCAACGTCATGGTTAATGTAGTTTCGTGGAATGTTTGTGGTCTTGGTCATCCTGTCAAGCGTCAAAAGGTATTGTCTCATTTAGCTAAACTTAACGCCCAGATTGCTTTTCTACAGGAAACCCATTGTAACGACAAAGAATCTCTCAAACTTAAACGCCAATGGGTAAATCAAGTTGTTTTTTCACCGGCTGTTGAGCGTCATGGTGGTGTTGCTATATTGTTTCACAAGTCTACTCATGCTCAGATTGTGTCATCAGAATGTGATACCTCAGGTCGTTGGGTTTTGGTAGATGCTATTATTCTTAAACAACAAATTTTGTTTTTTAATATTTATGGTCCTGTAAAACTAGATCCGGATTTCTGGCAATCCATAAAATTGAAATTGTGACATTGTGGTTGGTGGGGATTTTAACAACTGCTTAGACCCGTTTTCGGACAGACAATCAAAATGCAAATTTAAACCAGATAAAACACACAAATCATTTCAATCAGCCATTTCCTCCTGTCCCCTATTTGATACCTGGAAAACATGTAATCCTGATAATACAGAATTTACTTTCTATTCTCCTGTACACCATACTAAATCTCGTATTGATTATATTTTAATTTCCAAATCTCTGCTACCTTGTGTACAAACTTCTGAAATTGGATCTATTTTTATTTCTGATCATTCTCCTACCTCTTCATTTATTGACCTTTCCACTACCACATGTAAGCAAGGTCGATGGCGATTTAATAATCACCTCTTATCAGATCGTACCTTTATATCGGAGGCAACATCCTTTATTAAGGAATTTTTTGATTTTAACAATTCATTGGATACTTCAATGCACAATAATTGGGATGCTTTCGAAGCATCCTTTAGAGCCTTCACAATTGCCTACTCTTCCAAAAAGAAAAAAGCTAATGAATGCTAAATATAAGGAAACTCTAACTCTTATTAAAACATTAGAACATGCTTACTATTCATCCAAGTCCTCATCCTCACTACAAGAATTATTTAAAGCTAAGACCAATCTAAATAAAATTCTCACTGTGCATGCATGTAATATCTTCCTTAAGATTAAATCAAAATACCACGGTGGTCAAAACAAAGCAGGCAAGATGTTAGCAAATTACCTAAAAATCGAATCAGAGCATAAAACTATTGGACCTATTCACTCAGAAGAGACGAATGCACTCCTCTCAACTGATGCTGATATTATTAATACATTTCAATCTTATTACAATCTTTTATATACAGAAACTACTACCCCCTCTGAAGAAGATTTTACCTCTTTTTTCCGAGATATCCCAAAGCCTACCACCTCCCCAGATTTGTTTTGACAACTTGAGGAGGATATATCTCTTCAAGAACTATCTGATGCGCTCAAATCCCAGAAAAAATCTAAAGTCCCTGGTCCTGATGTATTTTCTGTTGAATTGTTTTTAGCCTTTTCCTCAATTTTTTCTCCCAAATAATTAGGACTTTTTAATGCCTTCATATCCAACTCTAAGGCTTGTGGAACGTTTTTAGAATCCCTTATTATTGTAATCCCCAAACCAGATAAGGATCCATCTTATTGCAAAAAATTTCGTCCTATTTCATTAATTAACTATGATTGTAAAATATTTGCAAAAATGTTGGCATCCCGTTTGGAGAAGATTATCCCTTTCATTATTAAACCTGATCAATCTGGTTTTCTTAAAGGTCGTGTTGCCTCTGATAATGCTAGAATGTTCTCCAATATTTTAGCTCTTGGCAAAAAATATCCATCTCCATTAGCTGCTAAACACACACACAAATGGTTTGGCTTTGGTCCAAAATTCATTTTATATGTTAAATTGTTATATACTAATTCAAAAGCTTGTGTTTTTGTTCTTACTTTTCTCTCCAAAGAGGTACTCGTCAGGGTTGTCCCCTCTCCCCGTTACTTTTTTTGTTGTGCTTAGAACCCTTTTTGGAACGTATTAGAGGTAATTCTCTCATTACTTGTTTTAAAATTAAATCACATCACATTAAATTCTCTGCTTATGCTGACAATGTTCTTATTTATATGACTAATCCTGTATCCTCCTTACCCCCCTTTTTACAAGACATCTATGCATTCACTAAGGTTTCAGGTTAAAAATTAAATTATTCTAAGACGGAGATTTTACTCCTAAATTCTTCATGTTACAGACATATGTTTGATTCAACAAATTTCACATGGTGCCCCCAGAAAATAAAATATTTAGGTAGATGGTTTTCTTCCAACATTCGTAATACATTGTTTTTAAACCTTGCCGCTTGAATCAAAAAGCTTCTTAACGTTTTTAAACTCGCTCCAAAGATTGCTTATTTGGAGAAAACTGCATTTTTAAAACACTAAAATCAAATCGCCACTTACGATCAGTTCAGCTGAAGTGAGAGCGGATCCTGCCCCCCTCGAGAACTTGATTGAGTCTCGGCTCTCCCGCCGAACTAGCATTTCCTTGCCCGCCATCTTGGGTGAGGAAGACCAGATAATAGAACAGGGCTAGGCCCCTCCCACCCTCACACCCTCGCCACCATAAAAACACCTGAATTCTCCGCATCCTCACTGACTACGAGTGAGTGTGGTGTGTTGTGCTGGTCCTGAGGCGGAAGCCGTGACATTGTTTTTAAACCTTGACGCTTGAATCAAAAAGCTTATTATCATTTTTAAACTCGCTCCAAAGATTGCTTATTTGGAGAAAACTGCATTTTTAAAACACTAAAATCAAATCGCCACTTGCGATCAGTTGGCTGAAGTGAGAGCAGATCCTGTCCCCTCGAGAACTTGATTGAGTCTCGGCTCTCCCGCCGAACTAGCATTGCCGGGCCCGCCATCTTGGGTGAGGAAGACCAGATAATTGAACAGGGCTAGGCCCCTCCCACCCTCACGCCCTCGCCACCATAAAAACACCTGAATTCTCCACATCCTCACTGACTACAAGTGAGTGTGGTGTGTTGTGCTGGTCCTGAGGCGGAAGCCGGGACATTGTTTTTAAACCTTGCCGCTTGAATCAAAAAGCTTATTATCGTTTTTAAACTCGCTCCAAAGATTGCTTATTTGGAGAAAACTGCATTTTTAATACACTAAAATCAAATCGCCACTTACGATCAGTTCCGCTGAAGTGAGAGCGGATCCTGCCCCCCTCGAGAACTTGATTGAGTCTCGGCTCTCCCGCCGAACTAGCATTTCCGGGCCCGCCATCTTGGGTGAGGAAGACCAGATAATTGAACAGGGCTAGGCCCCTCCCACCCTCACGCCCTCGCCACCATAAAAACACCTGAATTCTCCACATCCTCACTGACTACGAGTGAGTGTGGTGTGTTGTGCTGGTCCTGAGGCGGAAGCCGGGACATTGTTTTTAAACCTTGCCGCTTGAATCAAAAAGCTTATTATCGTTTTTAAACTCGCTCCAAAGATTGCTTATTTGGAGAAAACTGCATTTTTAAAATACTAAAATCAAGTCGCCACTTACGATCAGTTCCACTGAAGTGAGAGCGGATCCTGCCCCCCTCGAGAACTTGATTGAGTCTCGGCTCTCCCGCCGAACTAGCATTTCCGGGCCCGCCATCTTGGGTGAGGAAGAGAAGATAATTGAACAGGGCTAGGCCCCTCCCACCCTCAAGCCCTCGCCACCATAAAAACACCTGAATTCTCCACATCCTCACTGACTACGAGTGAGTGTGGTGTGTTGTGCTGGTCCTGAGGCGGAAGCCGGGACATTGTTTTTAAACCTTGCAGCTTGAATCAAAAAGATTATTATCGTTTTTAAACTCGCTCCAAAGATTGCTTATTTGGAGAAAACTGCATTTTTAAAACACTAAAATCAAATCGCCACTTACGATCAGTTCCGCTGAAGTAAAGAGCGGATCCTGCCCCCCTCGAGAACTTGATTGAGTCTCGGCTCTCCCGCCGAACTAGCATTTCCGGGCCCGCCATCTTGGGTGAGGAAGACCAGATAATTGAACAGGGCTAGGCCCCTCCCACGCTCACGCCCTCGCCACCATAAAATGATCCCTCTACCCAGGAGGCGCAGCGGACGGGCGCAGACGGTGTCCGCGACCGACCAGGACCAGGGGCCCGACCGCTGGCCAAAATAAATCCATCCAATACGTGTCTAGCACTCTACATCACCTACGAGGCCCCATCCACGATCAATGCATTGCGTCCTGGAATCCCACCTCTAAACTCTTTTGCTGCCCACAGTGTACATACCAAAGTAGTCTAAAAACACCCCCTCCCTCATACCTTATGTTCCTGCTGAACTGCAGGTCTCTCCCTAAACATGCTGCAGAAATATCTCTGTTAATCTCCGACAAAGAACCCGATGCCATTTTTCTCACTGAAACTTGGCTACAACCTGAATCTGACCCCGATGTCATTCAAGCTCTTGCCGCAGGATACCAAATACTTCGGGTCGACCGTCCATCTGGGAAAGGCGGCGGCTTAGCCATCATTTACAAGAATTACTACACCTGCTGCTCCTCTCCAACCACCCTATCCAGCTGCGAACACCTTACTTTCTCGCTGGACTTTTCCCCCACATGCACATTCTCAGGGACTCTTGTCTATCGGCCACCGGGCACTCCGACTAACTTTATAAACCAACTCGCACCGGAGGTAGCCAATCGTGTCTGCTCCTCACCTAACTACACCTTATTAGGCGACCTGAATGTGCACCTAGATGACCCCCTAGATTCGGCTGCCGCCGAACTACGCAACAATCTGGAGGCACTAGAACTCTCCCAGCGAGTGCTGCAACCCACCCACGATAAAGGTCACCTCCTGGACCCAATCTTTACTAACTGTACCCATCTCACAGTTAGTCCATCCATTCCCCTCCCATGGACGGACCATTTTCTGATCCCATTTATCTGGGCGCCGTCCGGACCACGTCCTAAACCTTCCACCGCCTCCTACAGGGACCGCAAATGGTCACAACTTAACACCAACTTGTGGACAACCACTCTGGAAGCCTCTGTCCCAGTAAATAACCCTGATCCGATTATTAATAATGACAACTTCAACAACTGGATCACCACCTCCTTAGATCTCATTATCCCATTTAAAGATATCAAACCCAAACAGGGACCTAAAAACGCTCCTTCGTACTCACAGGACCTGCGCACTCTTAAAAAAGAATGCAAAAGATTGGAATGGAAATGTGTAGAAAAAGGGTAGGGCTGATGACCTTTTTCAGAGTTGCCCGGCGTTATCCGCCTCTATACCACTCTAGTTATCAAACAAAGAGGCAGGCGCTGGAGACTTGAAGGCAGGAAACAGAAGTTTTTATTCCGACGGAGCAGAACACATCAGATCAGACAACAAGGTATCGTCTCGAGGTGCTCTAACAGCCTCTCTGAGGCCTGGCCTCTTATACACTGGTTTATGGCATGTGACCACTCTTTATTACAATCAAGACATTGTGAAGTAAGGAAAAAGACATCCCCGTAATCCTCGTGTCAATCCCACCCCCACATGCATCCACAATAGAGGTCCTTAACCTGCTGATAAGAGGAGGGGACTATCACGCAGCTGAGTGTTCCGCCGATTCTTAGGATGTGTGCGCCTGATCGTATCCCAGGGGGTGGGGAGGCCAGAATCAATAGTGGGCCCTTTGAAGAGGAGCGACTCCATACAATAGTGGGCAGTAAACTGTATCTCCCGGCTTAGGCGATGGCCTTGGACCTGTGTGGACAATCGGACCCGGTGGAAGGGGTCATCAAAGGAGAGGTATTCATGCCGCGTGGACAATCAAGCGCAGAGGGAGAGTTTACCAACAGAGGGGTATTCATGAAAGGAAAGGAGGTGTTGGTCAGGCGCAAGCGTGACTCCCAAGGACAGGGTCATGCGGACTTGTGCATGTGAGGGAGGGGGGCAGCCAGGGTGCGCGGAGGACGCTCGCAGGGTCAGGGGAGCGCGCTGGTGATCGATCGTGAACGGGGAGACCATGGTACCCAAAATGGCTGCCGTGCAGGTTATACGTGGGTGACAAGCTGGCGCAGATGATGTTCAGTTCGTAAACTTAAATTCCACAGTCCTCCCTTTTAACATGTCTCGCCAACTTGTCAATTCGGATTTATCCCCATAAGGCCAAGTATTTCTACCTCATAGAGGGGGCTCATGCGTTCATTTCCGAAGTCCAAAGTCTTTGGGCACACACAGTTAGAGACAAGTGCGCACAAGGATGGCAGGCATTGAACACCTAAACAACACCCACATAGTATCACAACAGGTATCAATACAAAGGAAAGCAACCTCCAACCCCAGTCCTTCAAGGTGCCCCAGAACCAGCTCCCAAGCGACCATCCCTCTTGTTCTTGGTGCACCTCAGAGGAAAGTCTGTGGAGGTGTTCAATTGCTTTGTAGACTGAGGGCGAGTTATCTGGCACGTAGGTGCAACAGCTAGATCCGATGATGCGGCATGCTCCTCCTCGATCGGCTAGAACCACATCTAGAACAAGGCGGTTTTGAAGGGCCACAAGGCGGACCGCCTGAAGCTCAGCCGTGTTGTTAGCGAGGATGCCAGCCGTGATGTTGATCGTTGTTTCCACTGCCTGGGTCAGGTGTCGGATAGCGCGACTGTTCGCCATTGGGCCCCACAGGGGAACAAGTCCCTTTGCTGCATCCAGGAACTGTGCTCCAGTGGAGTCGACTTGTTCAATGTCACTTGCGCGCCTCTGCCGGTGATGGTTAGCAGGGGTTACATATGTGGGAGGGAGAACGAAGGCGATGGAGCAGGTGCCCTTCCAACCTTTCGGGAGCCAGGTGTAAGCTTTGGTGCCACAAACAAAGTACATATTTGGAGAAGCAACAAAGGAAGGAGGATCAACTGAGTCCAATGTTCTGGTGATGCGGCAAGAACTGTGACCCACCAGCTGCGTTCCCTGGCCTTCGAGACACACAAGTCCTGTGATATTGATAACAGACAGAGCCACAGTCAGGGTGGCGGCAGTTTGTTTTTGCAGGTGAGAGAAGGTGGGTCTAGCCGGATTGTGGAGCACTTGCACTTCAACACGTTCTTTGGCTGGGATGTTCTTGAGGAAGGTGGCACCCGAGGGTACAGGACACAGGGGAGCAGAGGTCCTTCCGGTTTTGTTCAGCCAGAACCCATAGTAGAAGTGTGATACTGTTTGGCCGGAAGTGGCGTTGTCCTTGTGGCTCTCTTGCATGAGGATCAGCCAGGCGAGGCAGGAGCCGTGAACTGAGAAAGGAGAAGGGATGAAAGGGATTGAGTGTCCAGTGGCGTGCGGGAGCAACCCGCAGATCCAGCAGTTCGTGGCATTTGCAGCAAGGTTGTGTTGGTGCAACAGTTGCACGAAGGAATTGTTCCAGAACTCCCTGCGCCTTTCTTGGAGCTGAGGTGACAGGGAGATTAGGTGATGCTCTCTCGTAGGGGTTGGCTGAGCAGTGGGCAGCAATACTTGACGAGCGGGTGTGTTTTCCTCCAAGATCCAGAAGGAGGTCATGAGGAGGAGGCAAAAGAGAAAGACAACGAAGAAGGCGATTGTCTTTGATTTGTGCAGATTGTCAGTCTTTGGGTTCCTGTAGCGGGTATTTCCTATTGCTTCCATCATCTTCTTATCTGGCGCTTCCATCATCTTCTTATCTGGCGCTTCCATCATCTTCAAGGTGCTCGGTAGCGGGCAGAACCACAGACTTCGTTTAGCTTCTCTCCCGGTAACCCTTGGTTGTGTTTAGGTCACCGTTCTGAGATTTAACTTAGTCCGTGGCCTACTTAGCCGAAGCTCCCTCCTTTCGACGCAGGAAATACCCTTCTCTGGATGGCACAGTGGGATCAGGGAATTTTGCAAGTTCAAGTGCCTCGGTGTCAGGATAACAGTTCAATGCTGGCCGGTCTTTGTTCAGGAGCTCTTCTTGGGTGTTGACGTTTTCTGTCGTGGCCAGGGTCGAGGAGACCTTCCTGCAGTGGTGTGCGTGCAGCCAGTGCCGCTTCCCCTCCACTCGAAGCGCCGTCCGGGTGGTGATCAGCACTTGCCAGGGGCCCGTCCACCGGGGTTCCAGACTTTTGGCCCGTTGAAAGTTTCGGACTAGCACAAAGTCCCCCGGTTGGATGTCGTGGCCTGGGCCCCTGGAAGCATCGGGGATGGCCTGCTGCACCTGTTGATGAATTACAGACAACGTTTTAGTCAACTTGCACAAATAATCAGACAGTAGGACGTCCGGGACGTCATGAATGGAGGTCGGTTTGGGGGCAGTCCAGAGGTTCATCGGTCGCCCGAATACAACCTCGTAGGGGGTCAAATGGTGTTTGGTGGGAGTGGAGCGCATCGACAGCAAAGCCAGTGGGAGGGCATCTGGCCACTTAAGTCCGGTGGTGGCCACTATTTTTGACAATTTCAACTTCAATGTGGCATTATGTCGCTCCACCAGACCGGCGGATTGGGGTTGGAAGACCGCATGAAACCTTTGCTTCACCCCCAACCCTTTTAAGATTAGTTGGATAACCTCAGCTATGAAGTGGGGGCCATTGTCGCTCCATAAAATTCGACAAAGCCCATAGCGAGGGAAGAACTCTTTCAGTAGTACTTTGGCAGTAGTCATGGCAGTGTTGTCACGGGTTGGATAGGCCTCTACCCATTTGCTGAAGGCACATACAATGACTAGTACATACTTCAAGCCTTGGCATCTCTCTAGCTGGATGTAATCCATCTGGAGGACCTCAAAGGGGTGATCGGGGATCCCAAACCCTCCCCGGGGCACCACAGTTCCTTTCCCGGGGTTATGTTGTAAACAGATAAGGCACTGCTGGACCAGGCGTTCGGCTGAGTCGGGGATTTTGTCGTTGTACCAGACTTTGGAAATGAGTTCGATCATGGGTGCAGATCCTATGTGTGCGGGGGAATGTGCCATAGTCTGTATCGGGATCAGGTATGAGTCAGGCAGCAGCCATCTCTTTGCGTCTTTTGTCCGCCAGCAGCCCTCATCGTCCTTCAAACCCACCCTTGCCCACTCGGTCAGTTCGTGAGGGGTGCTGGCCGACTGGATGCCCCTAATCATTTCCCTTGCGTTAGTCCATTTCTCTGCTTGTGACCTGGTCACATATATGCGTGTTACCGTCATATTCTCAGCTGTGGTTCGTGCAGTGATGTCGGCCAGTGCGTTCCCTTGTCCGACTAAGTCTGTCACCTTCTTGTGTGCCTGGCATTTAATCACTGCTAATCGTTTGGGGAGGAGAACTGCTTCAATCAAAGCAGAGACCAGATCTCCGTGAAGGATGGGGGTGCCGTGGGACGTCAGGAATCCCCTTTCCCTCCACAGGAGCCCAAAATGGTGAACCACCCCGAAGGCATACTGGCTGTCTGTATATACGTTCGCGGTGGTTCCTGTGGCTATGATGCATGCTCATGTGAGGGCTATCAGCTCCGCTGCCTGTGCAGATCGTTGTGTGATGCGGGCTGTCTCATCTACTGTCCGGGCTGTCGTGACTGCATAGGCAGCTGAAGTGGTGTCATCTGGGAGTTTGATGCATGAGCCGTCTACCCATAGCTCTCCATCAGGGTCTGTAAAAGCAGTGTCTCGGAGGTCAATTCTACTCCTAGTTTGTTCGTCCGTGAGTGTTACACAGTTGTGTATGGGAGGCACGTCGGGGTCATTTTCAGGCAGGGGCAACAGTGTGGCAGGATTCAAGGTCGTGCATCTCTTTAGTGTGATGTGGGGTGCAAGTAGCGTCAATTCGTACCCCGTCAGTCGTGTGCTAGTCAGGTGTTGAGTCTTGGTTTGGTTCAAAAGGGTGTCGACCGCATAGGGTACTAACACAGTGAGGGAGTTCGAAAGTACGATTCCCTCGCTCTGACGGATAGAGACAGCAGCGGCAGCTACTGCTCGAAGGCAGGCAGGCAAAGCTCTGGCTACAGGGTCAAGAGTGGCAGAGAAGTAGGCACAAGGGCGCTGCTTAGGACCGATAGACTGTGTTAGAACGGACAATGCACACCCCTCCCTTTCGTGGATGAAAAGGGAAAAGGGCTTGGAGTAATCCGGTGTTCCCAGGACAGGGGCCGAGCAAAGGGCATCCCGTAGCTCCTTAAAGGATGCTTGACACTCAGGGGTCCAAGGAAGCGGGAAGGGGGCATCTTTGGTCAACAAGGCAAGTAGGGGTTTTACAATGAGGCTGAAATTTGGTAACCATTGTCTGCAAAAAGAGGTAAGGCCAACCAAAGAGCGGACTTGCTTTTGTGTTTTTGGGATGGGGGTATCTAGGATGGTCTGGATTCGGTCGGGCGTAAGTTTCCTCCCTTCTTTGGACAGGAGATGGCCTAGGTATGTCACTTGTGGCTGGCAGAACTGTAGTTTCTTTTTGGAGACTTTGTGGCCATTTTCTGCGAGAAAGTGTAGGAGTTGGATAGTGGCTGTGATTGCAAGTGGGGTGGTGTCAGCCGCCAAAAGGATATCATCGACATATTGGATCAACACCACTCCTTCTGGTAGCTGGACGGCGTCCAGCTGTCTTTTGAGGGCCTGGCTGTAAATGCTGGGACTTTCAGTGTACCCCTGGGGAGCGCTACAAAATCGGTACGAGCGGGATTTTAGGGTGAAGCCGAAGAGATAACGGCTGTCTGGGTGGATGGGGATAGAGAAAAACGCATTCTTGAGGTCAATAACAGTGAAGGTGGTGGCAGTGGACGGAATGAGGGTCAAAATGGTGGTGATGTCTGAGACTACGGGGTATTGGGGTACAACCACTTTGTTAATCTCTCGCAGGTCGATGATGAAGCGGTACGCTTTCTCATCTCCCTCGCCTTGCTTTTTAACAATGGGTAGGATAGGGCTGTTGCAGACATTGCTAACCACTTCTTTGACCACTCCTGCATCTACCAGAGACTGAATGATTGCTACCAGTGCCTTCTCGCCCTCGGGCGATATCCGATACTGTGGGAGTTTCGGGAGCATAGCGTCCTGTCTTACAGTTATATGAATGGGGTCAATCATCATTCGTCCCACATCAGAGTCATTCTTGGCCCATAGGTACGGGGGCAGGGTGTCGAGCAAGGACAGATCAGCGTCAGTTATGGAGCACATGTGTCGTGCAGGGCAGGATTTGGGCATGCCTGGGTTGTCGTACAGGATGACTCGGACTCCATCTGGGGAACACCTAATGGTAGCTCGAAAATGCTTCAGTAAGTCAATGCCCATAATGGCGTCAGGGGAGTTGGAGGAGAGCAGAAATGTTGTGTCAGTGGTGTTGCTTTCTAGGTCAAAGGTGATAGGCACGGACAGGGGGTTTGTGGAGGGCGTCCCATCGAAACCTATCGATGTAATGTGTGAGCCAGACAAGGGTGCCCTTGGAATCAGTCGTTTTGATAACACACTACGTGTCGCCCCAGTGTCTACCAAAAATGGAGACTCTGTACCCAGGACCTTAGCGGTGACGTAAGGACCTTGCTGGTCAACACAGAACTCGACTGGATCCCTCCCTTGCCCCTGGCAGTCCTATGCAAAATCGGGGGCATTCTCACCGTCGGATAGTTGATACTGGTTCTGTCGGGACGGTCAAATGTGTTCGATCTCCCTGATCTGTCATTGTTGGTGTCGTTTGTGTGCCCTCGTCCTTGTCCCCTATTTCTTGGCCCACCCGCTACGTCCTTGGGGTCCCTATTTCTGTTCATCTCTAACAGAACCGGACACTGGGATTTCCAATGGCCGAATCCTTTGCAGAAGGCGCATTGGTCCTCGCTAATGTCTCTACGTCCAATGTGGGGTGTTGGGGTGTGGTCTTTGGGAGGTGGATTTCTAGGGGTAGTCGATTGGTAGTTCCCCCTGTGGGGTTCCCGTCCGACCACTATACCTTGTATCTGAGCTATCATCACCCTTTCTTTCAAATCTTTCTTCTTTTTCTCGGATGCCCTATCACTCTCATTTTTCTGGTGCTCGTAATACTGAGCCATCTGAAGGATAGCTGCGGGTTTGGAGGCCCCCCAACTACTCTCACTCGTCTGCAGCTTTTTGGAGACCTCTTGTGATAGACCCTTTACATAATTTTGTACAAACAGGTGTTGTCCGGTTGCGGTGGTCATGTCTTGGCCACTGTAGTCGGAGAACACTGTCTCGAATCGGGAGAAGTATTCCGATACGTCTTCCTGGGGTTTCTGACGACAGGCTGTGACTATCGACCAGTCTACCTTTTTCTCTGGGATCAGTGTCTTTAACTTCTGAACTAATTTGTCTGGGAGTTCTAATATGTCTTTTACTGGTTTCTTTCCGGGCTCTCGCTGTCTATCTAGATCACTGAGTTGCTTCCAGGTATGTCCGAACAGATCCGTGTGGTCAGCCTTCCGGATTTGCTTCCACACGTCAGCTGGCAGGCATAACCCGAAAAACAAGTCAATGTCCGCTAAAGTCATTATCGTCGAACCCAAGGCTGTGCCTAATTCTGTATAGAATGCTGTCGGGTTCTTTCTTAAATCGGGCAGAGTTTGCCTAAAAGTTAAGATATCTTGTCGGTCCCATGGTTGGTAAACCCAATTGTACACAACCCTCCCCTTTGCATCTTCATGGTTAATATCGTCGTTTGTTCCCTGACCACGTGGCGGAACCCAGTAAGGGGCCGCCTCTCTGATGGGCATTATAGAGTTGGCTACTTCTACTGAGGACTCGGTTGTTTCAGGGACTGTAACCTTGACTTCTGGTTTCTGTTCCGTGAGGTGGCGGAAGACTTCAAGCATTTGCATGAAGAGGTCCGTCGCATCACGTTCCGTCTCATCTCCAACATCAATCTTTCTATACAGCGTTGTCAGTTTAGCGGGGCCCTTACTCTGATACCTATCCTCATATGCGTTCAGGATGTGGTAGCTGAATCGTAAAATGAAATGCCGTCTGTGGCTGTCGGCATGTGAATTATACATGTTCATTGTGTATTCTTCGCTTTCCTTCCGCTCGACTAGTGTCTTTGCTATTTTGTCAATCCCATCCCGTTCATCTTTACTCAGTCTGTTTGATCTGACCGGTGGTTGCTCGCTAGCCTCGGGGTCACCTGGTGTTGTTGCTAATGCGCCTGGTGCGGAGGCCGCGAGGGCTGGTGCACTAGCGCTAAGGTCACTCTCGTTCGCACCCAGGGCTTGTAGGTGTTGTTGGCAGGGGGCGTATGGAGGGGGCATGTAGATGATTGGGGCACCTGGTAGTAACTCATCGTTCGCCCGTTGTTTGGAGGGCAATTCAAGGTAGAGCGTAGAGGGGGTCCTAATAGGACATTGACCTGTCAGCCCTGATTCTTGTTTTTGTGTAGCTTCTTTTCTTTCTTTTCTTTCTTCTTCTAGTTGCTTAGCGGCTAGGTGGGCTGCCTTTCGTAATTCTTTCCCTATTTTTGCTTCTTCTCTTTTTCTTCGTTGTTCCGTTTCTTTGCGCCACATGCCGATACTATCGAGCATAGTGGGCGTAGTCTTATTTTTCTGGAGCGCTATTTCTAATGTTTTTATTTTATGATCATCAAAGGAACCTATCAGTGGCCACTGACTTTCGGGGTTCTTCTTTGTGTATTTATGCCATAACTTAGTATAAGCTATAGCGACTAGTCCATGCTTAGTGAACATGTCCTTATTAGGGGTGCCCTCCAGCGGAGCTGGATGGTTCATCTCTAATAAGCGGTCCGGGCTAAACAGGCTACCAATCAGTGGGGAGAAGATAGGCATGACGGGTTACAACGGGGACAAAGGTCTGCACTACCTATCTTATCACGGCGTGCAAAGACTAGATAGAATATTTCTATTCTCCGTTGTTTGCAGGCGGTGAATACCTCAAAAAGAACCAATACCGAACACTTAATGTACGGTCAATCAAACAATCAGTGGGGAAAATAAGTAGGTACGACGGGTTAAAAGTTTGCGTTACCTACTTTTTCTCTACCTGCAAAGAGAGACCTTGTTCTTCCCTGTTTGCAGACAGAGAATCTCCAGACAACAATCCACGAACAACAGTTCGGGAAAACAGTGGGGGAGGAAGATAGGCACGACGGGTTACAATGGGGACAAAAGTCTGCGTTACCTATCCTTCACTGCTTGCCAAGAGAGAGCCTGTTGTTTCTCCGTTTGCAGACGGTGAATCTCCAGAAGAATCAACAAAGCGTAATACTAGTATTATCCAAATCAAACAATCATTTCGTAATTTTGTCGCGTTTACACGACCTTACCCGGACCGCATGGACAGTTTCCTGTCTTCCGAATCCAGCGCCCGATCGTCCTCTATTCTTCGTGATGTTCGCGGCACTCCTGATGGTTCCCAGTCAGGACCGTAGATCACTCGAGAGAGGTCTGTTCAGAACCAGTGAAGTTCGGATGATCGGCTGTCAGACGAGGGTCTATCGGACAGGAGCTCTCCCGATCGTTGCAGTCGTTCACTCTGTCGTCGGGACCTCTCCCACTGGATCCACGTGTCGCTGATGGGCCCCACGCTTTGGGACGCCAATTGTAGAACTGGATCACCACCTCCTTAGATCTCATTATCCCATTTAAAGATATCAAACCCAAACAGGGACCTAAAAACGCTCCTTCGTACTCACAGGACCTGCGCACTCTTAAAAAAGAATGCAAAAGATTGGAATGGAAATGTGTAGAAAAAGGGTAGGGCTGATGACCTTTTTCAGAGTTGCCCGGCGTTATCCGCCTCTATACCACTCTAGTTATCAAACAAAGAGGCAGGCGCTGGAGACTTGAAGGCAGGAAACAGAAGTTTTTATTCCGACGGAGCAGAACACATCAGATCAGACAACAAGGTATCGTCTCGAGGTGCTCTAACAGCCTCTCTGAGGCCTGGCCTCTTATACACTGGTTTATGGCATGTGACCACTCTTTATTACAATCAAGACATTGTGAAGCAAGGAAAAAGACATCCCCGTAATCCTCGTGTCAATCCCACCCCCACATGCATCCACAATAGAGGTCCTTAACCTGCTGATAAGAGGAGGGGACTATCACGCAGCTGAGTGTTCCGCCGATTCTTAGGATGCGTGCGCCTGATCGTATCCCAGGGGGTGGGGAGGCCAGGATCAATAGTGGGCCCTTTGAAGAAGAGCGACTCCATACAATAGTGGGCAGTAAACTGTATCTCCCGGCTTAGGCGATGGCCTCGGACCTGTGTGGACAATCGGACTCGGTGGAAGGGGTCATCAAAGGAGAGGTATTCATGCCGCGTGGACAATCAAGCGCAGAGGGAGAGTTTACCAACAGAGGGGTATTCATGAAAGGAAAGGAGGTGTTGGTCAGGCGCGAGCGTGACTCCCAAGGACAGGGTCATGCGGACTTGTGCATGTGAGGGAGGGGGGCAGCCAGGGTGCGCGGAGGACGCTCCCAGGGTCAGGGGAGCGCGCTGGTGATCGATCGTGAACGGGGAGACCATGGTACCCAAAATGGCTGCCGTGCAGGTTATACATGGGTGACAAGCTGGCGCAGATGATGTTCAGTTCGTAAACTTAAATTCCACAAATGGCGCACTGATTACTCACAAATCAGCAAAAATAAATATCGGGCCGCCATAAAAATCTATAAAAATGACATTAAAAAAGCTCAAGCTACCTTCTACAAAAACAAAATTAACGAAGCAGCATCCAAACCCAAGGAAATATATCAAATTGCGAAGAGCCTGCTCAAACTTCCCGATAAACCCCCAGATCCACTGACCGCTCAAACCCGCTGCAATGAACAGGCAGACTACTTCTTCAATAAAATAGCCACAATCTACTCATCCTTCCCCCTACATCCCAAAATAGAACAGAAGGACATCAGTCCACCTCCACTTACCACCCTAGAAAACTTTCCACCACTGGAGTCCACCAGCCTGGAAACCATATTACTCCAGGTAAAGTCCGGATCTCCCAGTGACCCAGCCCCAGCTCAGTTTTTCAGAACAATCACCCCTACCATCTTGCCCACCATTCTGATCTTAATCAACAATTCACTTTCCTCAGGAGTCGTTCCCCCAAAATGGAAGCAGGCAACAGTCAAAGCCCTCCTGAAAAAATCAAATCTGGATCAGATGAACCCAGGAAATTACCGCCCTATCTCACTGCTACCTTGGATATCCAAAATCGCGGAAAAGCACGTCAACCAATCCCTCACAGAATTCCTGGAAACAAATAAACTAGTGGACCCATCTCAAACTGGGTTCCGCCCCATGCACGGAACAGAAACCGCTTTACTAGCTGTAACAGAAGGAGCAAGAATGATCATGGATCAGGGCGGCACTGCGGCCATTATTTTATTGGGCCTCAGTGCCGCCTTCGACACTGTGAATCACGACATACTACTTCACAGAATCTCAGAACTAGGAATAACATCGACAGCAGCGGCCTGGCTACGATCATTTCTGTCAGAACGCTCCTTCCGAGTCTGCGAAGGCGATACCACCTTGCCCAGTAAACCACTCAGTTGTGGGGTGCCCCAGGGTTCGTCCCTGAGCCCCACACTGTTTAACATATACATGCACCCCCTCGCAGAAATATTCCGCCCTTTCGGCGTCCAAGTCGTGTCCTACGCGGATGACACGCAACTGGTGGTTACCCTAAATCATCCCTCCTCATGTCCTAATGATCTCAGAGGCTGCATGGAAGCAGTAAGTACCTGGATGAGCCAGTCTTACTTGAAACTAAATGGCGACAAAACAGAGCTAATGGTACCGGGTAACTCCCCTCAAAAATCAATTGAGTCTCTGTGGCCACCAAATCTAGGCCCAGCACCACCAGCCAGGAACACCATCAAGAGCTTAGGAATTTGGCTTGACAGCACTTTATCCTTCGGACACCAGGCAACTAAATTATCTGCCACCTGCATGGGCATTATAAGACTCATCCGAAAAATCCTACCGCTTCTCCCCTATAAGGCCAGACAGATCATGGTCCAGGGCCTAATCCTCTCCCGGCTGGATTTCGGAAACGCCTTTTATCTAGGCGTCCCTGAATCAACCCTGAAAAGACTCCAGGTGATTCAAAACTGCGCTGCCCGCACACTTCTGCGCATTCCCCGGCGCCAATCAGTGAAATCTGAACTAAAAGCCCTCCACTGGCTGCCAGTAAAAGACAGGATCAATTTTAAAAGCATGTGCATTGCCCACCGGGCCTACTGGAGGAAAGGAGCACTCCTGAACCTTACCTTGATTACCCCCTACCACCCCAACAGACAGCTTAGGTCGACTCATACCTTTCAAGTCATCAGACCCAGGTTCAAAAGAGAAAGGAGTGGAGGAAGAATGTTCTCAACAAACGCGGCAAGGCTCTGGAACTCCCTCCCAATCTCTATTCGTTCAGAACCCAACCTTCTGCACTTCCGAAAAAAACTAAAAACCTTTTTCTTCAACAAATAACATTGACCCGCCCACACACTTGTATCTGGCTAAGCGCTAGGATGCCCTCGGGTAGCTATCGCGCTCTACAAAAACCAAATCCAATCCAATCCAATCAAAATGTCCAATTTATTGAATCTTTGGTAACCTTTATTTTTATCATGGTGGGGTAGACTTGATACCATTAAAATGATGATTGCTCCTCAGATATTGTTTTTATTATCTATGTTCTATGTTACCCTTCAAAATTCCTAAATAATATTTCTCTCAGATTAACTTGTTATGTATTAAATTTCTCTGGAATAATAAACATGCACGTAATGCTATCTCCAAATTGATTCGTCTCAAGAATGAAGGGGTGTAAGATTTCCTGATTTTCTATTGTATCATAATGCTTTTCGGATTCGTCAATTTTATGCTTTAGCTGCAGACTATCAGGATATATCTAAAGCCTCCTGGGTCAATGTTGAATGCTCATTGCTAAATGATTTTTCAATAAGAGATATTGCTTGCATGGATAATTGTACTTTTATTTCTAAATACCCAATTTTGAAACACTCTCAATACCTTTTACATACCCTTTTCTTTAAAAATTTTATTAAATATCAATCTTTTTTAGCATCCTCAATATGGTTTAACAAATACATTAAGTTTCGACACAAATCCTTTTATTACATACAATGGAAAGAAAAGGGCCTTTGCTATATTTACCAAATAATTGTTAATAATATGATTTTATCCTTTCATCAATTGCAAGAGACCTTTCACTTATCAGATTCCTGTATTCAGCAATATAATACTTTAGTTCCCATATTACAGGAATGTTTACAGAATGTTATCTCTGATCCCATTCCTACATCCCTTACAGCAGTTACTCCCTTATATCAAATTTCTACGGATTCTATTCCTAGTGCCTCATTTATTTATAAAATCTTATCTGCATCAGAAGGCACTCGGCGTAAATCAGCTGTCGTAAGGGGCGGGGGGATGGACATCCTTGAATGTCATACAGAAAACGGCTTTGAGCAGGAAATAGGCTTGGCACCCGGGTTCCAACTATCTAATTCCTTAAGCACCCCCTCAATAACTGTGCCCCCTAAAACACCTCCACTTTTTGAGAATCGAGGAAAACCTACTTGCCTAGGGCAAGCAGGCCTAAATATTGATAAATCTAAACTCACCTTTATCTCCTGGAACCTTGCTGGCATAGAAAAAAAATTGGTATCTCCGGAATGGTGTGATTTCATTGATCACTATGATATCATATTATTACAGGAAACTTGGTCTTTGATACCAGTCTATCACCAGGGATATCTCAATTTTTATATCCCGGCCACAAAAAACCCTAAAGGACGTCCATCAGGAGGATTGGTGATTTGGATACGCCAATCATTACACTGCACAATAGAGCAAAGGTTCGTGGCAACACATGATATATTGGCAGTTAATATAAAATGGGACAATGGTCAAGGGTTGGCTGTCTTCAATATATATGCTAGGGGAGTAATGGGGGGAAGACCTCTGAAGTTATATCCATCCTCGACCAAGAGCTGGAAGTGTTGCCCATGGAGTTATCCATTATTGTAGGGGGGGACTTTAATACCACCTTTGAACCTTTGGGAGAAGAGGACAAGTATCTCACCCAGGAGGAAGACAGCAAATGGGGAATTCCCCAGCTTGAGGTGGCCATGGTCAAAAGATGGAGTGCCGTGGCTATTCAAACCAAGAGCCTATGTCTAGCAAGGGGTCTGAGAGCTGCAAATGGGCGTACACTTTCTGATCGTCAAGGGAGTAATACATTTGACAATGGAACGGCATCTAGTAGAATAGATTACTTCTTGGTGGATATCAGGGCTTGGGACAAACTGCTAGACATGACTGTGGTAAATAGGGTTGAAAGTGATCACAATCCTCTTTGCTTGGTTTTCCAATCTTACCAAGAGGTCTTAGGAATAAGCATTGTGGAAGACAGGGTGACCCTAGATGTTGTATGTTCAAATAACCAACAACACCTTAAATGGGGAAAGTTAGTAGAAGACCCTGAATGGGTTGTTGAGCTCAAGAGAGTAGTGGTAGAGGAAATAAATAATCTAAAACCTCTTGCTAACAAACCTAATTTCCCAGAAATTTTGATAGAGGCTCATACCAAGTTTTTTAATAGACTGCAGGGATCTTTCTTAAAAACAACAAAGTTAAGCAAGGCTATGAAAAACCAACCAAAGCAGGGGTGGTATGACAAAAACTGCAGAATAGCTCGTCAGAACCTGAGTAGTGCACTTAGGTCGGGGAATTCTGAATTAGTAAGGAAGGCAAGGGATACATATAGAAATGCATTAAAACTAGCCAAGAGGCAGTGGGATGAGGAATATTGGTGCAAGCTGAAGCTTGCATCTGCAGCCAAAAATTCAAAGCAATTTTGGGCTACTGTAAAATGGGATAGGGGTGGAATTGCTGCCCCCCCCCCCCCACAAAATCATGTTCCCAAAAACAAGTGGATAGAGTTTTTTAAGACTCAATATGCTTGTAATCTGGCTCCAGATAGTTATACTCTGCCACCCACCGCCTATTACAACCATCAAGTATTTGATGTAAATGATGTCAGCACCGCTTTGGATTGTGTAACAGGGGGGAGAGCGCCAGGTATGGATGGCATCCCCGCAGATGTCTTTTTAAGTGATCAAGAAACATGGTGCCAGTATTTTGTATGGCTAGCCAACTCAGTGGCCCTAGGCGCAGATGTACCTTCTTCTTGGAAGGGTGCAGAAATAATCCCAATATTCAAAAAAGGCGACAAATCACTCCCAAATAATTACAGACTCATCAGCCTCATAGATTTCGCACAAAAACTGTTGGGTCGACTAGTGCAGAATAAGCTGCAAACATGGATAGCGGAAAATAACATCCTGTCTCCATACCAAGCGTGTTTTCGCCCCTTAACTAGTTCCATCAATCAGGTCCTTTTTTTTATTGCCCTTTATTGGAGGAATGTGACCTTGATAAATGGCCCTTTTTATGCTGTCTTTGTTGACTTGAAGTCAGCTTTTGACCTAGTTCCAAGACCAAAGCTATGGAGGGTTCTCGATGAAGCTGGCATAAGCCCAGAACTCCTTACACTTCTGGTTCGTCTGCATGAAAACAACTATGCCAAAATCAGGTGGGGTGCTCAGGGCGAAGTAATTGAGCCCTTCCCTGTCGAGCGTGGTGTGAGGCAAGGGTGCGTTCTGGCCCCAACATTGTTTTCAATATACATTAATGGTATAGTGGATTATTTAAAAAGAACTCCGACAGACGCTCCAATATTGGCTGGTGCCCATGTGCCTGTCCTCATGTTTGCGGATGACACGTTAATACTTTCCCGCACCCCAAGTGGTTTGCAAAAGGCACTCAATGCATTTGGTTAGTTCTGCGAGATTCGTGGACTAGAATTGAATGCTTCCAAGACAAAGTTCATGTGCATGAACCAAAGGTCTACATTCAAAGGTGTAATTACTTACAATGGTACTCCTTTAGAACAGGTAGAGGCTTTTACCTACCTAGGTATAACACTCCAGGGCAACATGAGATGGAATACCCCTATTGATACGGCAGTTTTAAAGTTTAATCAGCTAGCAGGCGTAGTAGCACTCAAACATCGAGCCTCGCTGACTAAACCAGTAAATTGTGCCCTTGAGATTTACAACATGAAGGTAATTAGCGCATCTCTCTATGGTTCAGAATTATGGGGATTTTCAAATCTAAAAAATTTGACACTAGCTGAGAATAGGTTTTTACGGCGGCTAGTAATGGCACCACAAAGCACTCCTATGGTCCCTTTATTGCATGACTTGGGTAGGAAAAGTGTAGAGGACTTAGCTCGTCTGCGCCCTCTGTTATATTGGCGACGCTTAATGGTGTCCCCGGAACTTTCCCACTATGCTGTAGCATTGGCTGATGTTATCACCATGGACCGTTTCCACACTATCTTGTGGCTAAAAGAACTATGGGGGTTGCTGGCTAAGCTGAAGTTAGATCATCTCTGGGGAAACACGGATACGTCATGTTTTCCTACAAAGGCAAACTTGAAGAAACTTTATTGGGAGATGGTCTACTCCACAGCTTATCGCTCTGGATGCAACTCCAACCTAACTGGCCGCTTCTTAGACATTAAAATGGTCCCACTCTGTGAAACCTATTGGGACATCATTGAAAAGCCACAGGACAGAAAGTTGTATTTCCAATTTAGATTTGGAACCCTCCCAGTCAATGCATTCACAAAACATTGGTCATCAACAAGGGATGAACATTGCTACCATTGTAAAGATCAAATCGAGAATGTTTCCCACGTGTTGTTTGTTTGTCCTATATATGCAGGTCCACGCCGCAAATGGTTAAAACCAGTGTGTTTGAATCTTGGGACTCGCAGGCAAATAGTTGCACTTAGAATATTAGAAACAGACTGCACACCTTATTTTGCAATTGCAGTTGCAAAATTCCTCGGCTGGGCATGGCTAATCCGCACACGTACGCTACTGGGTAAAGCAACCTAATGATTTATGGTAACCTTGTTTCTCTTTTTTATCAAAATTTTCAGATTGTAATGGAATGATTTTATATTCTTCCATTAATTTCGTCAGCATAATTGTTTAATACTTGCTTTTATGAAAGTATTTTAGATTTAGTATTTATTGTATAGCGTTAGGGTCAAAATGCTTTTATGACTGCTGTCGAATAAAGCTTTGAAAAATGTAAATTGTAATTGTATTATGGTTACCTTTCACTACCTTTCTATCATTATCTTCTTAATCTTTACAGTCTTATCACTTTATTTCACACACCTCCTCCCCCTCCTCTTCCATTATTTCTTAATTTCCTTTTTCTTTCATCTCTTTGCTTTCTCTCCTTTCTGATTTTTATAAAAAAAACTACTACTCTCTACTCTCTTACATTGTATACATTCTTTATTTACACAGGTTGATTATCTACTAGTATTATGGTATATTTAGGTTTACTATGTATTCTTATTCTTATAATTACTAATTTTGAACTTTTCATATTAGACTTATGAATTAGTATTGTTTTCTCTTATGATATATTTCATGTATTTTATGTATATTCATAACTCTTACTTTTGTCCTCACTTATTCAACAGAAATGTTTAAATGTTCTTTTTAATCCTGTGTTCTTCTTATCTTCAATAAAAACTATTTAACAAAAAAATCATGATACCTCAAATGATTTATAAATCATCACACTTATTTAATCTCACAGCTGACATATTTATTGCAAAGGCTGAGCATATAACAATGTTACCTCTATTTCTAAGGCAACACAAGTTTTGGCTGTAATCAGATCATATATAGCCAAGCTCAAATGTTTAGTGCAGAGTTCCCTGTCCGTGCAACGGTATATCGGTACAATCAACATTGCATGTAACTCTCTTCTGTAGTTTCTACACGCTGCCCAGGAGATTTTCTCTACTACCGATTCTAAGGCAGCATGGGTTAAGACAATGTAGAGCTGCATATTTAGAGTTACAATGAATGGAAGATGAATTGACAGTGTAGATTGTAGCAAGCTACTTAAAATGTGTCATCAGACTAAGAAAGACAATTAGGATGTAAATTAAGTAAGATTGTAGCTTTTCCCTTCGGGACTCAAATTTAATCATATTGTATTGCCTTATTTTTTCCAGGAAATGTAATCTTAACTGTGCTTTTATGTTTTTCAAAAATGAGATACGAATAAAGTAATTTGACTTGACTTTACTAGTGCAGAATTCTGTAAGTAGCTTCCTGGAACAGTTAGTAAAATTGTCATCAGCTTGCCATCAGGGTGGCTCATACGGTGTGGCATGCTGTACTTTTTCCATGCAAATTCGACCACTCAAGTGCTGAGAAACTCAGACAGAGTACCTTCAATTCTTTTCACTTTTTCAATCCAAGCCTTTGGCTTTTATTTTCACTTTGATCACATTCAGATGTTTCAGCACAACATCTCTCAGATCAAAGTTGTTGCACCACCCATTATGTAGATCTTGTGTAGCAGCTGCAATCTGGTGAGAAACTGCATGCTCCACATCAGCCAGACCTTCACAGCAATGGCTAGTGTTTTCATCAGTGTTTTTCACAAGTGCATTTGCATGTATATGTTCTAGCCACTTCAGTGATGCTGGAACACAGTCTTTGCAAAGTGTAACTCTGTGCTGTCTTTGTGTTGCTTTATTACACTTGGAACTTCAGGTAGATAGCTACAATCCAATACTTGTCCAATCTGTGGTTCTGCCCTCATCATCTTTGAGACCTCATTTAGATCTGATTTCAGAGAAACTGGCAATCTTTACCTGGGCATTAGTTTTTGCAATAACCCATTTGCTACTATGCAGTTGTAATTTTTCTCAAAATAAACAGTATTCTTTTCATATTCACTTGTGGAAATCCCATTGAATGTGTAGGCTAACAGAATACAATATTTTGCAACTGAATTAGCATTTCTCTCTCCCATGAAAACAGTGACTCTCATATGAGGAGTTATACTGTATGTTATGGTAAGGGCAATCAATTTCAAATTTTGGGCTGAGGTAACTACTGAAAGCCGTGAAGCTTTGACAACATAATGTATAAGGAGCACAGCATGTGCTGCTCTTAATATCTCATTGTTACCTTTCAAATATGGGCCATCTACAAATGAACATTGTTAGGCTGAATCAGACGTTCATCCTTAAAGTCTGATATTGGATTCATGCATACATTCATGACATCTAGACACTCATATTCAGTTTCATCACAAACAACTTTATTTGCTGGCATTTCTGTGATGTTGGGGTCAAAGGTCAATGGGAAATACATCACAGACCTTTGAACACATTCATGTTTTTGAACAGGCACTGAGAGAGCGCAGCTCTCCATCTCACTGCAAATTGGTGTATTTTCTGTTTAATAAACTTGCATTCCTAGTGCCGGGGCATGACACTTTTTCTCTTTCAACTCTAGGAAGGCTCTTGTGCAATTGTTGTCCAATGGAAGCGGTTCAGACACATCCTTTGTGTCAGCCTCAGTAAAGGCTTAGCCACTAGGGAAAGGTTTACTAATCCCTCTCAACAGCAGCTAACCATTCCCAAAAACTTCCTAACATTTCTGAATTTGAGGTGGATTCATTTTTGAATTATTTCCACTCTCTCTGGTGACACCCTTCTACTTCCCTTTCCAATGATGTGTCCTAGGTATTCATCTTCTTTTTGACTGTACGTCTGACTAGCTTCATGCAATGGTATTGTGACATGAACTTGGAAAAAATCAATAACAGTAAGCCATTCTTCAGCACATGGAATGTGAAAAAATATATTGGCTGGATTCTGTACCACAGGACAACATCGAAAAGTTATGCTATTAATCTCCTGCACTAATCTGTTCTTTTCATTTAATTTCTGTGAACCTGTGATCAGAAAGTTACATAAACTTCCAATCAATTCCATCAAAAATACTTTACTCAGCTTATCTCCAATTATGGGTAAAATTTCTGCAACTGATGGTGTTCTTGAATACACGTCATCTCATTCTAATTTGAATAAAACATGTTCTGCACATTTTATTAATCTGACATCCTACTCTGTGAACTCCCTTACTTCTCTGTTTATTATTTCTTTCAAATCAGAAGATACTTTTTCAACTGTCTTTTCTGAAAACAATTCTACAGCTGTCTCTTGTTAGGCCATTTTAAAATGTACATCCTCATCAGGAATCTGAAAATTAACATTATCTGGTGTACAGTAATCTGTGCTGTTTAATTTGCAAAACAATTGTTTTCCTGCCAGGCCTGAGTATACAGTAACCTGTTGAAATTGGTTTGGATTTTGTTTCTGGAATGAAGTCACATTTGCTCTTGGCAACTGATTTAAATTAATTTGAGCATTTGCCATATCTTGCGAGACCATCTGTGCCCCCCACCTTTCAGTGTTCGGACTGTCTCGGATAATTTCTGTTCAATAATCTGTGAATTCTGAGTTTCTGAAATAAACCCTGCCATTCTGCAACTCTTTGAACCTTTTGAGTAGGGTCCATAGTAATTGGGGCAGTCACAATTTTTGTAGACATTGCCTGTGCATCTGTAGTTTGTATTATTTGGACTGAATCAGTCACATTTGAAGCAGTAACACCTGGAAATACACTGTCAGTGCAGAACAGATATTGGGTCAATCTGAAATGTCTGCACAGTTCTCTCAATCTGTGTTTCTCTCTGTTCAACAGAATCAGTAGTCACTGTAGTACTTACTGGTACACTATTTTCAGTATTTTTAGTGGGAACCACATAAGTGGTGGACACTCAGTTATTTGAAGCTTTTTATCATCAATTCCCTTCTCCTGCATCTGGTGCTTTATCTTTTTATCCTTACTTGCTTTGTCTCTTGCTGTCTTTTCCTACATGCTTAAAGCCTCAAATTGTGCAGCTCTAGATGGTGTATTTATTTCACTTAATACTTCCCTTAATTTGTCACTAATTTGCAATTCAAAAGTAAAATGTGTGGAAACCTCAGAGGATCTTCTTTTTCAGTAATTTTGCACCATTGGTGAACCCACATACATTATTTTGTCCATAATTGGTAGACATAAAATGTAAGAGTGTTCCTTCAGGAACATCACCAATTAATAACATATTTTTTACTTTACCTCCCAACAGTTTCTTTAAATCTTCAAACATTTTCATTTCTACAATAGTTCGATTCACTTTATTTTCTTCAATGTCGTCAGTTTCAATTTCAGTCAGTTTAACTCCTACTACTGACCCTCTCCAACAAAATCTTACTGCAATATTTAGCTGAGTTTTCTTAATAAAAATTCTGTTAGTAACAACCTAAAAACAGTCGCTACTCTGCCTGCTTCACTAAATAAAGGATAGATTTATTTTCACTGCGAGTAACACATTCCATTACTCTTCACAAAGTAAGAACTTCCATTTGCTCTTCAACCACTGCGAGTAAATCCCTTCCGCCCACCCTTCACTCAAGCTCAGAAGAACCTGCTACTCCTTCAGTGTTACCCTTTCTAGGTGATATAACACTAAAGTTTCACCAGCGAACTCTATGCTATCAATCACTCTCACTTTTACACAGAAAATAGTCCCTAATTTAACACTGTCAACCCTGAGTAGCTTCTCAGTGGTGTTCCAGACGAGTAACCTCAGAGCAGTGTGGCTACTTCCCCCACCCACTATTCCTTTCCGGGAGTTCCATGTACCACTGTACCTGTGTTTCTAGACAGCACAAAATGAGACACTAACTTTTTATGATAAGAACATATAATCAATAATCAAAAATTCTGTCCTATGTAATTACCAATATAATCAATAAAACCATCAATTCAAAATGAGTAAAGTTTCACCAACAGTCAAAACCCTTACTATCTTCAACGCTTCAAAAATACATCCTAGCACATTAACAACATTTCACAACCCTATTGATACTCACACCACTCCAGGTATCGCCTTCTTGCATCACCTTCCAGTACTGCTTTTCCAGTCTTCAAGTTTTGAGCATTGGAGTCAGGAATCAGGACTTGGACATTGATCTAACTTGGGCAAATATTTTCTAGCTCTATTTAAGCTTTTAAACTAAACTATGCTCCTTTTGGTGATGGTGTTAACCTTACCTCTAGTACCAGAAACTGATCCAGAGGTTATTTCACTGTAATTTCTCAATGCAAAACCTCATTTACCTCTAGTTTATCGCTTTAAAGGTAAATGGACCTTTGCCACTGTGTATCACCTTCAGGAGAATTTACATAAACATGAAAAATCAAAATGCAATTAATATTTTAGCCAATAAAGAGAGTTGTGAGAATTTTTTAAGCGTTTTATTTTCTAGTTAGAAGGTAAGGTTCTCTGACCCTTTATTAATTAGTCAAATATCAATCAGATTACAGAATTGAAAATAGGAAAAGAGGAATTAATACAGAACATGTTACAGACTGAATACAAGGCATTCCATAAAGGAAGGGAATGAGGCATTAAATGTCAATCAGAATTCTTTAAAGAGTTCAGGAAAAATATAATTCAAGAGTGAGTTTTGCAAGCCTAACCAATAATGAATGATTGGTAAAAATCTCCCATGAAGAGAAATAAATGCATAAGACAAATACATCTTTTCAAAACAAGTTAGTTAGTCAAAGCATATACTTAGAGTTTTAGAATCTAAATTTAAACCTGCTCCATCAGCTGCTATCTCTGCCCTGTCTGTTCATCTCTCTCTCTGTGTCTCACAGAGAGAGGCTGCCCTCCCTTTACAAGACCACAGAGGAATGTGATCTGCCTTGCCAAAAATATGATGTGCAAGGCTAGCCTATGCCTCTCTGTCCCATCCTCCCTCTATCTCTCCTCGGACCCACATCCTCACAGGCTGCACCCGCGAGGTTCACTTGCCTAACTCATTTGATGTCTGGTCTCATCTTCTCCCTCTCCTCTCTCCTCCTATCTCTTCTAGTTCGACACGCTCCCTACGGAGTCTAATTCTTGGCTGACTAAACTAATAATGTTACAGTTTCAGTAGAAACTCGCACTGTGATTGGTTACCCAAAGGCGATATGAGGGTCTCACCATCCTGTTCTCATTGAAAATCCAACTCATATCGGTTTTAACAAAGGAAGCATTAAGGCTCAATACAGTCATATGTTTCCCCATCAATAATGATACAAATATTGCAACATTTAAAAGGAAAACAAGTATCAGTCTATTTCCTTCTTGCTTTCACATCGCACACAGGGATGACACTCTCCCACAAACACTGGTACATTGGCACGATGACTGGAGTGTACAGTTTATTGTGGCCTTGACCCATGTGTCTTCACTTGAGGCACTTGGCAGTTCATGCAGCTGGCATAATCTTCTGTGCATGTGTCTCTCATTCAGCACACTGCTAACAATTCCCAGCAGTGCTGGATTCCCAGGCAGCCATTTTATAGTGGGCCCGAAAACAAAACAAGCACAAAATATTAATGTATGAAATATAACCCATTATGTTTACGTCCCCCATACTAGTACCCTGTATTAGTTATTACCTAGCAAAAGCTATTAGTTTAAAGCAGCTTTTCTATTATTTGTGCACATAATGCAATAATGTGCAATGTACAGCATAGCATAAACATACTCTAGTGCAAATTTTCAAAGCGCAAACAATTAACCCCTTCCACGCTGATGACGAGCTGGGCTCGTCATGGCGTAGCCTCCTCGCACGCTGATGACGAGCCCAGCTCGTCACGTAAAGTGCGGTTTAAAAAAGCTCAGCACAGGAGCGGAATTGCGCTAGCGCGCATGCGGTTAATACATACTCATAGCAATAGCTCTAATGTTTTTAGATAGCTTTTCATGCAAAATGCGTATGCCCCATGTGTAGTGTTGGTGCATGGTTGATTAATTAATACATTATAAAAAGATGTGTTATGAACTGAATAGGTATTGTCTAAATATGCAACAAAGCCAAAGTCTCTTGAGACAGGAACAGAAAGTGTAGATCTTATCTTCAAAGCTAAAGAGGAAACTGAAATCACGAGTATTTCTACACTGCAAAAACACATGTTAATTCAGCACAATTATGTGCTACTTTAAAAGTTAAAAAAAAACATTCTCTAAATTAAATGTACATTCTATAGTGAGGTTAAGTCTAAACTAGACACATTAAACATCCAAGATTAATCAATTAAGTATGGTTTTAAATGAAAGCATTTCAGACTGAAAGCATTCTGAGCAGGCCTCATTTCATGTCTTTCACTTTGCA
This sequence comes from Lissotriton vulgaris, assembly GCF_964263255.1. NCBI lineage: Eukaryota > Metazoa > Chordata > Amphibia > Caudata > Salamandridae > Lissotriton > Lissotriton vulgaris. Next base: position 1,903,188,266 of record NC_141693.1, read on the forward strand.
TGTACCAAAAGTGCCACTTTAAAAAATCATTTGACTAGGCCTCATTGCATGTTTCATGTGCCATGTGTGATCAATTGCACCAAAATCTGCGTGCCATTTTAAATGCAGTCTGTCTGAAACATAAAAAGGAGCAATGCCTAATCTTGATGAAATCTGAGCTACATCATGTGTCAGAGAGGAAAAAAATAGGGTGGTGGAAGCATGGACTGCATAGGTCCTTTGCTCGACCATATACTGTTGCCAAAACGCTGCTAAATTTTGGATATTGTGCAAATTTTTAATCTTTTTAAACTTAGTGGTGAGCTCTGTTGAAATTGTCTGAAACACTGCTGCTAAAAATGCTGCTAAAATTTGGATATTGTGCGATTTTTTAAATCCTTTTAAACTTAGTTGTGTGCTCTGTGTCTCACCTTGTGACTCTGGGCTCTCTCCTAGCGTCCTCACTTCCTGCCCCACGCACTTCCGGCGAGTTGTCACTCTAGTGTTCGGGGAATAGTCAGCTGCTGCACAGCAGGGCTGAGAGGTGGGTGGGAGGAGTCTTAGTCTTTTTGAAGCAGGATGGAGCAAGCGCAAAGCGCGCGCACAGCAGGAGTGCCACAGGCGCGCCAAAGGCGCGCCTAAGGCAAGCCCGTCTGCGCCCGTCCGCGACCGAACAGGACCAGGGGCCACGAACTCTGGCCCTCTTCCCCCAAACTCTATAGAGGACATGTGGTCCCTGAATAAAGGTAGGACTCAACTTAATGCTGAGGTTGCTGCCAAACTGAGACTTTTAGGACTCCTAAGACCCTATCCTAAGTGTCTAACTCATAATCCATCAAGACCAATACCGTCGGATAATCCTCAGGAACTCAGGATTGCCACACTTAACACCTGGTCACTACAGAAACACAATCTTGAGGTCTTCTCATTACTCCAAGATGACTCCTTGGATATCTTAGGCATTACGGACACCTGGCTTGAAGAAGCCTCAACCCCTGACCTAGTTGCAGCCCTACCCCCATCCATGCAGCACTAGGCCTCAATCGATCTGGCAGCTCTAGAGGGGGCGGAGTAGCTCTGCTGCACAACTGGCAATTAAAAACAGAGGCCCTCTGCGCAGAAAGCTTTGATAGGGCTGAGGTGTTAGGAGCTAAGTTTCACTGTAAAACGATCTGTATAGCTGACCTGGTAGACAACCGCCCGCCACTAACGCCACCCAGGTTCATTGAATGGTTAATTGAATTAGCCAACGACATTCGCTCTCGGTACCAAAGTGTGGTGATAATGGGGGATTTTAACCTCCATTGGGATCAGACACCCAAAGATAGCAAGGCCATTCAGCTAGAGGAAGCCTTAATGGCCTTAGAAGTCCAACAACTAGCACACGGGCCAACGCATAATAAAGGCCACACCCTGGACCTGGTCTGGTCCTCCGTCCCCTTTACTAGCCCGGTAACTATCAGTCCTTGCCTCTGGTCCGATCACTACTTACTTAGTGGTCGGCTCCCACTCCCCAAGCAAACAACCAGCAGATCCACAGACTAGAAAGTGTTGGAAGCAAATTTGCGCCGATGACCTGACTACTACCCTACAGGAATCAGCGGCTTCCACTCTCATAGAGGGAAATCTTGACGCAGGCCCTGTTAGGAAGGCTACAAAATGCTATAGATAAGGTAGCTCCAACACGCAGGGCCAAAATTAGGGACGAGGGCAAGTGGGCACCTTGGTTCAACGCCGCCTTAAGATCTATGAAATAGACCCTCCACCAAAGCGAAAGAGCACGGCGGAAGGCTTATGAACCAGGTGCCCAGCAAGAATACTGTGACGTGTTCACTGCCTACAAAAAAACTATCATATCGTGTAAAGCAGAATATTATGAGACAAAAATCGCCACGCCGGTAAATAAACAAAAGGAGACCTTTCAAACTCTGAAAAAGCTGCGGCAAGTTAAGGAACAGAAACCTCAGTTCGGCCCGGAAGACTGTAATAACTTCCAATCCTTCTTCGAAACTAAAGTCAAAGATCTAATTAGGGAAATTCATATGACCCCTATGCTTCCATGTACATTGTCACCTATACTATTGCCTCCCACTTTCAGCGAACCCCTCACAACCTTCCCCAATCTCACGCATGTCACTATGTCCCACATACTAGGGAAGGTGAAATAAGGGTCGCTGGCTGACCCCTGCCCGCCCAGGATCTTCAAAATGGCATTTCCTGGTATGGAAAGGGAGATACTCTCACTCCTCAATCAATCCCTGGCCACAGGACATGTACCCTCCAACTTTAAGGAAGCACGTGTCATTCCGCTCCTGAAAAAGCCTGGTGCTAGCACATAAAACCTGATAAATTCCTGGCCAATCTCACAGCTCCCGTTCCTCGCAAAGGTTCTAGAACAACACGTACTAAAAACCCTGACCAATCACATTGAAAGCAACCATCTTCTTCAACCTAACCAGGCAGGGTTCAGGTCGCATCACAGCATGGAATTGGTGATGCTGTCTGTTCTAGATGAACTTAGACTGAGGGCTGACAAAAATAAACCATGTGCCCTGGTTCTTCTGGACCTATCCGTAGCATTTGACACGGTCAATCACAACCAACTAATGTCGTGGATTTCGGGGCAAGGGATCCAGGGCACTGCCCTTACATGGCTGGGCTCCTTTCTTAAAGGCCGCTCGCAGAGAATACAACTGAATAACCAGGTGTCCGATTTGGGACTCCTTTCATGCGGGGTAAGGCAGTGATTGGCACTGTCACCATTGGTCTTTAATGCCTACCTCCAGCCCCTGATAGCGGCACTGAACGGTATGGAGTGTCAAATTTATAACTACGCTGATGACACCCAGTTGGTCATTCAGATAGACAATTCCACGACAGCTCACATAAGATTCCAAAATATTCTGAAATTCACGGTCAACTGGATGACGGCCAACTCTCTTAAAATCAACCCGGATAAAACGGAAGTACTGGCCGTCACCTCAGACTCCAACCCGTGGAAAGAGGTTTTCTGGCCAAAAGAGCTCGGCGCCTACCCAGAGTCGGCGGTGGCGGTAAAAAGTCTGGGCATCAAAATCGATGCCACGCTCACCATGATCCAACAGGTATCAAGAGTGGTGGGAACATGCACAGGCATGCTGAGACAGCTGCGTAAGCTTGCTCCATTAGTCAGTTTTAACACACTTAGAATGGCAGTATCTGCTATGATACTATCAAGACTGGATTACAGGAATGCCCTGTATATCGGCCTCCCGGCCAACCTCCTGAAGAGGTTGCAGGTGATTATGAATTATGCTGCTAGGCTTATCTTTAGAGTGCCTAGACGAACACGTGCATCACCCCTCCTTAAACAACTGCATTGGCTCCATGTTGGACAAAGAGCTAAATTTAAAGGCCTCTGTATCGCGCACAAAGCCAACTATGGCCAAGCCCCTAGCTACATCAAGGGCCGTCTAGCCAACTACACTCCTATTAGGGCGTTACGTTCTTCCGAGGCCAATTTTTTCACCTGCCCACTATTTAACAATTCATCGAAAGGAGGAAGAGTCTTCTCCTCATCTATTCCCCACATTTGGAACAACCTGCCAGAGAACATACACAAGGAACATGCCCTCCTACCGTTTAGGAAGAAATTAAAACAGTACTTTTTGTAGAGGCATGGGGTGCAATCTGAGTCCCCTCTTGTGAAGGCTAGATCTCTGTTTCTGATAGCGCTTAGAGACCTGCAGGTGATAATGCGCTTATAAATTAAAAAAATTAACATAAAATAACATATTAGGATAAAAGAAGGCACTCATAAATTCAATAAAATATTAGCTGTGAGCTATATGCACATTTCCTTTGTGCTTTACATGTTTTACTTTTAAAATGTATGATAGTTAAGCTGCTGTTGAGCTCTGATGTGGCTGTTGTTTCCGTACTCTGAGAGCGGAGCTAAACATGTTATGAGCCAGTGTTTGTGATTCTCAACAAGTGGGACAAGTGAGGTATAATATATGACGTGTATGTTTCACTCCTGTGTTAAAGATGCCCGACAGTCATCCTTAAACGTGATAAAGTGCAACTGCCAGATGATTTTAGGATGTATCAAGTGCTATGCAGGTCAATTATAATATAGAAAATAATAAGCACATTCATTAACCCAGAAGCAAATATGAATACTAAAACTTATTGGGCTTAAACATATAAACTTCTCAGCAATGTGCAGGATTCAGTATGTGCATATAAAAAAAGAATAATCGAGGAGTAGTAAGGTGGGGGTTTCAAGGCGCTGAACTCGAGGCAGGGGGGGTTACTGATGCAGAGACTCGAACCTGGTCCCCTCCGGCTCTGAAGTCGGCAGCTCAGGCAGTTACACCAAATCTTCACATTACAATTTTTACTTTAAGTTGTTTTAAATTATTCAAATATACATGATATTGGTAGCCAGAGCTATTAAACTAATAAAGTCACTCTTGTGATTCTCACCCATCCGGGTTTCGATGCCATGTAATTCAAGTTAAATAAGTTACAGTTAGCAGGCAGCTGTAAAAAAAGACATTAAGTCCGCCGGAGAAGCAATGTTGCACAACCTTGGATTACTTGCACTCGGAGCCCCGTGGCCGCACCTGAAGCCCTGCAAGCTTTTTTCACCAAGCACCGAGTGGTGCCACCGTCACTGGAGCAGACATGTACTTCACAGCCTCCTGTGGGCCTCCATTATACAAAGCGACTTTAATCACCTGTATGGTCTCACGTCATCATTACTCATAAGAGGAGTTCTGAAGGCCTGTAACGTGATAACCCCCGCACTGTGCCCACTCCAAAGTACATGCTATATTTCCCCACTGTATTCCGTAGAATGAACGAGCCAACATGCATTTGTGTTTGTTGTGGTCATTTGTTGGCCGCAGTTTTATTAGGAATACATGGATACACTTTGGCATTATTTGCATGCCCTGGACATAAATCATCGCCATAGAACTGCCATATTTGCGTCATAAATCATATGCATTTGTCATCCGTAATATCTGTCATAAATCATATGTACATCACCAATTAGCAAATTGGACTGACAGTTCGTTGGTTAGCTCATTTGGATGATTGTCTTGTTTCTTGTCCCTTCTTGGTCATCTCTTTGTACGGTTGGATTTGCACACTCTTTGCGCGGGGGTAGCTTCTGTCCCCGGAGTTAGGTCACGCCTCGCTACCTTGTTGGACTCTTTTGTGCCCTGCCATCTGGCAGGGGCTGGGCTGCGAGTGCCTTCTCCGTTTGCTTCCCCCTTTTTGTAGGCCAACTCGCCCAGCCGTGAGGCATCCCAAAGTGAGCGGTCCTACACACCGCCCTTAGAACTGTTGATAGTATCTGTAGGATGTTTTTATAGCACTCTGCTAAAAACGAGCACTCACTTGCACTCACCTGTGACCCTAATTGCGTCCTGTAAACTGTTTTCCGCCTTGTTCTTAGGCAACCGGCATTCTAGCCAATCGCGGTTGTCGAGGGCGGGACAGGGGCGGCACCTCACGGAGTGTCGAGCGGTTAGCGCTCTAGACCTCCGCTTCTTGAGGGTATTTAGGTTGCGAGGAGGCAGACGTTCCACGCGGTAAGAGTTGGTGGCAGCTACTCCCCGCTGGGCGCTGAGCACCGACTTCATTTAATACAGCCCGTGTTTCAGAGGCTGGGAATTATTTTAATGCACATCGCGTAGCATACTTGACCAGAAGCTACAATTTTTAATATTGTTAGAACTGTTGATAGTATCTGTAGGATGTTTTTATAGCACTCTGCTAACAACGAGCACTCACTTGCACTCACCTGTGACCCTAATTGCGTCCTGTAAACTGTTTTCCGCCTTGTTCTTAGGCAACCGGCATTCTAGCCAATCGCGGTTGTCGAGGGCGGGACAGGGGCGGCACCTCACGGAGTGTCGAGCGGTTAGCGCTCTAGACCTCCGCTTCTTGAGGGTATTTAGCTACTCGTCGGCTCCAGCGCGCAGCGATGGCGCGCAGGGCAGGCGCCATCGACTGCGCCGAAGACGAGCCAAAGACCAGCCCGTCTGTGCCCGTCCGGGCCAGATCGGGACACGGGGCAGGAAACGCTGTCAGAGGCACTCTCTCGGCGGGCCAACTAATGGCTCTGCGCCCTAGCACAAATAGTAATTGCTCCACTTTAAACCCTGTATTAGCTGGCTCCCAAAGCTGTCATCATTGTGCTTTAGCTTTATCAAACATTCAGCCCTACCCAGACGTCACACACAGACGTAAAACACCTACACCAACCGTGGCTCAAAACACTCGTTCCTTTACTTTCTACTCTGTTAATTGCAGATCACTGCCACAACATAAGGCAGATATTTACCATCTCCTAATAGAGGAAAAACCATGCGCGATTTTCCTTACAGAGACCTGGTTGCATGATGGTGCTGGTCCCGATGTAGCGGCCGCACTACCCTCTAATTATGCTATCGCTAGAGTTGATAGGGAAAGACAGGTTGGAGGGGGGATTGCTGTGATTTTTAATAGGGAATTTAATTGTGATTTCCAAACGGTTAATATCCCAGGATGCGAAGCAGCATTCTTCAAAATTGCATTGAACCCTAATTTTACCTTCTCTGGTTTTTTAATTTATCGTCCTCCTGGAGGCAGTAACGTTTGGGCTACGAATTTGGCCAACGTCATCTCACCTTACTTTCTGAATGCCCAAAATCTGACCATACTGGGTGATCTAAATCTCCACTTGGAGGACACATCAAATAGCATGGTTGTCAACCTCCTGGAAGATTTGAATACCCTTAGTATGACACTGCGGAATGAGGGTCCCACTCACCAAGCTGGCCATCTGCTGGACCCCATAATATCCAACTCACAGGAACTAAAATGGTTGAAAACCGACCCCATCTGTTGGTCGGACCACTTTTTAACCCTTTTTAGCATTACCCCCACTGACCCTAAGCCATCACTCTCTGCTCGGCCCCCAATTCTTATGAGAAATTGGAAAAGGTTAGACCTATCCGAGCTGCAGAGTGCACTAAAGATTCACCCCCCCGTTTTGGGCACCGATATGGAAACTATTGCGCGTGAAGCCCATACCTGGCTGGAGAGAGCAGTCGATATCTGTTTGCCCGCTACTAAGTGCAGAGGCAACGTCCATCGCCCGCCAGCCCCTTGGTATAATGATGAATTACAATTAGAAAAAACCAAGTGTAAGGCATTAGAGCGGAAGTGGCGCAAACACTACGATCCTTTAAAAAAGGAAATTTATCGTAGTGCCAGAAATCTCTATCATAGAGCCTGCACGAGAGCCAAGGCCTGTTACATAACGGAGACGATTAACACAGCCGCAAACAAAGCACGGACTCTTTTTGACACTGTTAAGGAACTGGCTGGAGCAAATTCTACGGCTGCCCCACCTCCCCTGACCCCTCAAAAATGTCAAAATCTTGCCACATATTTTGTGGAAAAGATAGAGAAGATAATTGCCAACATTAATCCTCTGATGAGGGATGACGGTGAAGTTCCGTCCCCACCTTTGGCAAATCAAACAGAACCACGGCTTGACTCTTGGCCACTCATTTCTTTGGACATCTTGAAATCTTTAGCTGCGTCCATTAAATCAGGCTCTCCCTGTGATCCTCTCCCCATTAACGTTCTGAGGCAGTTGGATGACCCAGCTCTAGGGATTATTGTTGACACATTAAATGCCTCCATCCAGCTGGCAACTGTTCCAGCGGCCTGGAAGCATGCCATGGTCAGCCCTCTATTGAAAAAGCCGGCGTCTGATCCTGAGGTGCTGGCCAACTACCGCCCAATTTCCCTGCTACCTGCGTTCTCTAAGATTTTAGAGAAGCACATTCACGGTGCACTCTCAATGTACACGGAGAACAACAATCTTCTCCATTTTACTCAGTCAGGTTTTAGGGCCGGCCACTCCACCGAGTCCGCCCTCTTGGGAGTCACCGAAAAGATTAGGGGATTTTTGGATGAGGGGCAAACAGTTGCTCTTGTCCTACTTGATCTTAGTGCGGCCTTCGACACCATCTCACACAACAGACTACTTGCTAGGCTGAGTGATGATGGTGTCGGAGGGAAAGCGCTTGACTGGATCGCGTCCTACCTGAGCAACCGGACGTTCCAGATCTCGTCCTCGCAAGCTCAGTCAGACACCTTTCAGTCTCCACATGGCGTGCCTCAAGGCTCAATTCTGAGCCCGCTGTTTTTTAATCTGTATCTCCGCCCACTCGCCGATCTAGCTGAGCGAGTCGGTTTAGAACTTATGTCCTACGCGGATGATTCGCAGATTATTTTTTCCCTTACAAACGCAGAGCCTTCATCCCCGTCTGCATTGAAATCAGGCCTTCAGGAAGTCTTCAGCTGGATGTCCACCAATCAGCTGAAGCTTAATGGGGAGAAGACGGAGATTCTCATCCTAGGGAAAAAGAGAGATCTATGGCAGGATATCCATTGGCCATCCTCCCTGGGTGCTTTCCCCCGCCCGGCCACTCAAGTCAGGAACCTAGGGGTATGCATTGATGACTCGTTATCAATGAAACAGCAGGCAAACAAAGTAGCTGGTATGTGCTTCACCATCTTGAAGTGGTTACGGAAGATCATCTGGATGCTACCTATGGATACCCAGAAGACCGTAGTCAATGCACTGATTACATCTAGGCTTGACTACGGTAACATCTTATACCTGGGTTCCAATCTAGCTGTGATTAGGCGGCTCCAACTGGTCCAAAATTCCGCCGCCAGGCTGCTTTGTAAGATCCCTAGGACTGCCAGAATATCAAAACACCTTAAGGACCTTCACTGGCTTAGGGTTGAGAACCGTGTCCGGTTCAAAGCATTGACCTACATGTTTAGGATCAAGGCAGGGACCGCCCCAAAGTACCTTCAGAATCTGGTTAGGCCCTATGTTCCTGAACGAAACCTCCGCTCCTCAAATGGAGCCAACTTTGTGGTTCCCAGATTTAAACTGGCCCGCATGGGGGGAAAGTCTTTCTCCCATCTGGGTCCAGTTCTTTGGAACTCTTTGCCTTTAGCCCTGCGGAAGGAGGTAAACCTCGCCAGTTTTAAGAAAGGTGTAAAAACTTGGCTCTTTGATAAATAATTGCAGGCTTTAAATAGGTTGTTTTCTGTGCTGTCGGTGTTTTTCTCAGCTCTCACCTCCTTTGCGCCGGGAAACCCTTTGTGGGTATCTGTGCGCATTATAAGTGCAAAAAATAAAAATAAATAAATAAATAGGCCAACTCACCCAGCCGTGAGGCATTTGAAGGTGAGTGGTCCTATTCCGGCACACCGCCCTTCGGTGTGCCTCCATACCAACCATTATCCCTGTAGCTCTCCGCCATTGCCTTGCCTGCTTCTCAGCACTGCGACACCGCTGATCCTTAGGCGTGGGTGGGTGGGACAAAATTCTTGTTGCGCCGCCGCTGCTTCCCCGCTCCACAAAGATAGGAGCTACCTGGGGGGAGCGGCGCTTATGTCCCCCCTGTTTCTTTCCCGCCTAGCTGGCAGACTCGCCCCATTGGGGGGTTTGTACCCCGCTCGTCTCCTCATTGGCCATGGGGGTTGGCGCCTTCCTTGCGGCTGTTGCGGGGGCACGGGAGCTTCTCCCACCTCTGAGCACCCCCGCCGCCAAGAACCAGTTTTTTCCGGGGCTCAGCTTCGGTTATGGCGCCGGCCCTCTAGCCCCCGTTGGGGGCGGCCTCTGCGATAACCCCCGCACTGTGCCCACTCCAAAGTACATGCTATATTTCCCCACTGTATTCCTTAGAATGAACGAGCCAACATGCATTTGTGTTTGTTGTGGTCATTTGTTGGCCGCAGTTTTATTAGGAATACATGGATACACTTTGGCATTATTTGCATGCCCTGGACACAAATCATCGTCATAGAACTGCCATATTTGCGTCATAAATCATATGCATTTGTCATCCGTAATATCTGTCATAAATCATATGTACATCACCAATTAGCAAATTGGACTGACAGTTCGTTGGTTAGCTCATTTGGATGATTGTCTTGTTTCTTGTCCCTTCTTGGTCATCTCTTTGTACGGTTGGATTTGCACACTCTTTGCGCGGGGGTAGCTTCAGTCCCCGGAGTTAGGCCACGCTTCGCTACCTTGTTGGACTCTTTTGTGCCCTGCCATCTGGCAGGGGCTGGGCTGCGAGCGCCGTCTCCGTTTGCTACCCCCTTTTTGTAGGCCAACTCGCCCAGCCGTGAGGCATCCCAAAGTGAGCGGTCCTACACACCGCCCTTAGGCCAACTCACCCAGCCGCGAGGCATCTGAAGGTGAGTGGTCCTATTCCGGCACACCGCACTTCGGTGTGCCTCTATACCAACCATTATCCCTGTAGCTCTCCGCCACGCCGTCAGGGAGGCTTACGTCTTCCTGTGGCTCCCCCTCGTTCCTCTTGTCTTTTATCTGCAACCTGCTTGCGCCATGGCACCCCACAGGTTGCTCCAGGATCCTGCCTGCCATCCTGCCCACAGGCCGGTGGTTTCAAGGTCACTGGCCTTCTCTTATCTGTTGACCGGACCCCAGTCCTGGTCGCTCTTACTCCCCCCCAGATCATGGGGGGGGGGGGAGGGTGCAGGGTATCTTAACCTGGCCTCGCAAGACGCCGGTGACGGACGGTCCAGCATGACGCCTGGGGAATATTCTAAGGTCAGGAGTCTATCACTAGCTCATGTCTCTTGCGGGTATATCGTTACATGAGCAGGTACTTGTGCCTTACTTGGAAACTTGAAGGCACTAGTGCTCTGTCCCCTGTGTCACCTCCCCGAAATGGTGACAGTGCACCTAAAATGGCACAAGACTTTTCGGATCCAGTTTGATGCCTGGGGAATGTTCTACTGTAAGGAATCTATCACTAACTAATGACTCTTACCGCTCCAACGTTACACCAGTAGGCACTTGTGCATTACTTGGAAACTAGGCTGTACTAGTGTTCTATGTCACCTCTCCCAAATGGTGATGGTGTACCTGAAATGGCCGTATGTCTATGGGGCTCCCTACCACATACTTGGGGCCCCTAATGTCCCTTTACGCTGACCCATTCACCCAAATATCCCCAGGGGGGCTAACTCAGTCGGGTCGGCTGCTCCCCCAACCCATTGCGGGCATTAGTTGCCGCATGACATGCACTGGTGCACACCTGAGATGTGTGGCCACAGCAGGATGTTTTTATAAGATTATCTTACTAACAGTAGTCCTGTCAAGAGGCATTCCACTCCCCATCAGGTGGTTGACAACCAGGTCGCACCTACTCATTTTTGCCCGACTTATCTTTCGAGGCCTGTCAACTCCGGCGCACAGCCAACGTGCACGTTTTTATGCTCAGGAATGCGCGTGATTTGGCAAGAAATATATATAGTCCCTAAGGTTTGGTACCAGTCCTCTCTCCTGCGCCGGGTTTTTCATGTTCATACCGGAGGCCATTCAGTTTAATAAGCGATGGGGGTGGGGGAGTCTGATATATCAGCCCCAACTGCTTATATTGATTTGTCGAAGGGTCTACCAGCAGCACCTCGGTGTACCAGAATTATGTTTAATATTATAGTAGCCCTAAGTCAAACTGTGGCTGCTGTAGCAACGTCTGGTGTCTGGTATAGCCGCAATTGTGATCGGAATAAAAAGCCAGACCACACCCCGTGCAGCTGCATGTTACATCATGTAACTTTCGTTTTTTGGGGGGAGGGGGGGATGGCTTAATGAGTTGAACCCTCCCTGCTGAAACTTGTATCGCTTTCTTGGTCATGTAGTTGAACCTGGATATTGCTTCAGTTCTTTAGCCCTTCCATGGTCTGTAAATTGATTACAGTGAAGTTGGGTGACTGTGGCACGCAGGGCACAAGTCGGGGTGCACGCAGGGGCACCGAGTCCCTTACTAATCTTCGAGGAGGAGTTCCCCTCCCTTGGCCTGAGAGGCATGACGTTTATTGTGAGGCAGTACGCGTGAGCTGCTACTGTGTTACCGTATTGAAATTACTAGTTGCCATTCCTGGATCTTAGATATAAACACCTTTATGGATTGGACGATTGTGCCTAAAGCGGCATGGACATGGAGGAGCTGAAATTATATCATACTGAACGCTGTTCTGAACAGCCCCCCCCCCCCCCCAAACTGTGTTTGGTCCAGACCTCCCAAATTCTTCGATGTCCCTGTTTCCTGCTGCTCCATTACCTAACCGCGGGCGTGGTGGGCTCTGCATTTAGGGTGGAGTCCTAGCACCCCCATACTTCTTTTACCCTTCTGCCTGACATGCCGGCACGTATGACCTTGGTTTTGATGTCTTAGGCGTGTCTCTTGTGCGGCCCTTGGCATTGGGCTGCAAGCCCCTGCAGTCTGCACTTTAGCTTGGCTCCCTTCCCCACATGCCTGATAAACTTTGCCTTGTTGCTAGAGTCATTCACGTTTGTGACAGAGAGAGGATACCTTTTTGTTCAACAAATAAACATCCGGTGCCGGACTAGTTTTTTGGGAGCAATGAATGGAGTCTGTTTTCCTTAACATTTTCTAATGTTTTCACCAAATTACCCGTCTTTTTACACCAGAATCGTTTCTTTCTCTTGCTGCATATTTATACCGCGCAAACCCGACGGTATTGGGGCGCTCCGCCCGTGTCCCGTGTCTTCATTACACCTTTTGGCATGGGAGATTGGAGTGGGTTGCCCAGCATCCCATAAGGTGGCCGCAAACCCGGGCTTGACACCCTGGTTACCGCACCCAAAGTCGCCCGTCAAACCGGCTGCTCCTCGTTTTACTTATGCACCCGCTTACGTGATCTGCCATGAGGCCATTAGGAGGATGAATTTGATTCCAGCGTCCCTAACTGACATTGAATTGAGGTACCAATTAAATTCATAGCAGCCTTACCCAAGCTGTGTGAAGGAACAAACCATTTGTCCCTATCCGTCTCCGCTTTAAACTCGCCACAATAAAAACGCATAACAGTTTTAATTTCACTGTATAACACCCTGCGTCCACGTGGCAGTAAGCCTTGGGCCTGCTGGGCCCTAGGGAGACAAACCCAGGGGGGAATCATGAGGCTGAAATGCACGTTTCCTTGTGAACCAGTTCACGGGGGCCGAGATTATTTGAACGTGTTTTATTGATTTCTGGAAGGGGCGCAGCTCAGCTGAAAACCATAAATTTAATACATAATAAACATAAACATAATAAGCCTTATTGCAGATGCAAAGCGTCCTTCCTTTACATTTACTTCCTTGAACATTAACTCTTGGCCTATACAGGGATCGAACTTGTGTCTGACATTAATAGCACCGATCTCTAACCAACTGGGCTAAGAGGCCATTACCAACTTCATATTGCTTCAAGCTTTGTCCGGTACCATTTTGTACCCTGAAGGTTGAAAGGCTGAGCTGCGCTGCAGGCTTCCGCGGACTAACCCAGGAACAGACAGTTTCCTCACGATGGAGCATGTGACAATCATTTGCCTCTTCTCACCTACTCTAGCTTGCCTTCACCGTTATGCATAGCCCCCCTGCCCCTGTGGGGGATGAAAGGTTGAGCTGCAGGGACACCTGCGACACACAAGCAGCTGAGCGCAACATGACCCCCTGCCAGGGTCGGATTGGGATCACAATTCGGCCCGGGCACTGACGAGAAAAGTGGCCCACATTCAAGAGGCGTGGCCCATATTTAAGGGGCGTGGCCCACATTCAAGGGGCGTGGCCCACATTCAAGGGGCGTGCCCTTTCATGAAACACCATTTGCACAGACAAGGAATGAAAGTGAGAGGATACTGTTCTTGCACAGGACACAGGGCCAAGGTGACAATGGCCTACATGCTGAGCAACTAAAAAAAATAGCAATGCCCCTTTTTGTCACAAAATTATTCCAGCCCCCCAGCACAGGAGCACCTGAAAAGCAGCAAAGCCCCTGCTGTTACTAACCTACTTAGCCCTCCCCAGACCTTCAGCTCAGTAGCACATAAACAGAGGTAAGGCCCCTGCAATTAGTAAATTAATCAACCCTCCAGGCCTTGGGAAAATGTCCTGGCAGGGGAGCACAAAACACAGCTTTCTGGGTCATCCAAGGTAGCCAGGTAGCCAGGTAGCCAGGGGGAGGCTGAGGTGAAGCTGGTGCATGGGAAGTGCCTTCCCAGTGTGTTCTGGCAGTTTGAGTATTTACCATTTACTGTAGTATTACCCTTGTACCTGTGTATGGTACCCTTTTGTAACTTGCAAACGTCACTTTTCTCTTGTAACACACTGTTTGCCACCTCTCACTTTTGTTTGCTTTAGATACTTGCACATGTGCCACCATTGCCTACGTAACGTTTGTTGTTGTGCTGGAGTGTCTGCCATTAATTGCAGTATTATAGCTCTACTTGTACTTTGTACGCTTTTGTAACCTGCACACATATCACTTTTTCCTCCTGTAATGTATCGTTTGCTCCTCTTGTATTTTGGTTGCTCACAATTGTCACTTTTCATTCATGTAACTTAACTTGTTTGCTTTTGTAATTTGTCCACTAATAATTTTCTCCTCATGTATTATTGCTGTTCCTAGAGTGAAGCGCTCTGACACCTTCGGGTAAAGTCAGCGCGATATAAAATCGCATAAATAAATAAATAAAGCAAAAAAATTCCAAACATCACCTGGCCCCCACAGCAAGACCCATTCTTCCTCGCCCACTATGCCCTGAATGTGAAGGGCTGTGGACGAGGTGTTAAGACTTAACACCGTTTCTGGGCTGCAAGGGCGCCAGGGGGCCGAGGTGCAAATGGCTCTAAAGCCTGAGAAACACCTGGCCCCCAGGGAGGCCGATTATTGCAAACAATCACCCCTCCCCAGCCCAGCCTCAGCTTGATTGCTTGGCAGGGTAGGGGTGAAGGAGAGCCCACAGCTGACAATCGCTGTCTGGCCGCACTGCGAGGCTGCTTTCATTTTCTGTGTCTCTGTCTCCCTGCACTCTGTGGGCCGGTTTTTTTTCTCCCCTTTCCTAGTCCACTCTATGTGGACTGAGACAGGGGAGAAAAAAAACGGCCCACAGAGGGCACTGAGGCACCGGCCCTTCGGCCCATGCCCGAATGCCCGCCTTGCCAATCCGCCCCTGCCCCCTGCCCCCCAAAAAACGCGTAATAATATAATTACACCGGTGAGATCCTAAAAGATGAAAGGCTGGGATGCGCCATCACCCTGAGAGTTCGACTCGAGCGGAGCCTATGCCCCCACCTGGCAGTGTGAAGGAGACTCCTGCCACCAAACCCGCCGACCTAACTCGCTTTATATGGCAGGGTACTGCCCACCCTCCGGAAACTGATCACTCCGGCGGGTGTGCTCCTACTACGACACGACCCCAATTCTGTCGCTTGCTCCTGGGGGGGGCGGGGACGGGTTACCACCTCTTGCTCGGCCTGGCATACAAAAAGTGGGAATGTTTTGAACTGTATGGGGTGTCTGCCCTTTTTCCTTCGCTATTGCCAAACGACTAGCCTCCATGTGGTCCCCCCCAGTGGGTACTCCTTGTAGCCGGTTGGCAACTCACTCGGGGATGGGGTAGCATGTGGACACACACCCTGCCTGCCCTCGCCCCCTATAACTCTTTGTAACTCAACTGGTCGG
The DNA here is from genome assembly GCF_964263255.1 of Lissotriton vulgaris. Lineage (NCBI taxonomy): Eukaryota > Metazoa > Chordata > Amphibia > Caudata > Salamandridae > Lissotriton > Lissotriton vulgaris. The sequence continues at coordinate 1,903,203,823 of NC_141693.1, forward strand.
CTTGTGTGGCTGCAGCATGTTCCATGTTCGCCCCGCCCCCTTGCACCCTCGGTTCTTACCTCCTTCTGCCGATGCCCACCCTGGCTTCGGGGGCACGTCTTCTCGGGGGCACTGCCGCCCGCGCCGACCACCACGTGGGTCGTAACCCTCTCGGGTCCTGCCCTTTTTACCACCTCCTTTCGCGAGCCTCGCCCAACCTGCTGACGCCGACTGTGGATGGCTGCTTGCAACGGTTCCAGGTGCTCTATACAGTCCCACACCTCGTCCCCCCTGAGGCACGCCTGAAAGGTGGGAGGCGCGGCAGGCAGCCGGGACCATCCAGGTGGGGGGCACACAATATCAGTTAGACAATCCCAATATCGCAATTTTGCTCGTGCCCCCCTCCCCGCCCTTGCTCCAGGCTCCCCTGCCCTGGGAGGGTGCAATCTGTCCATACAAGCCAGTGGGGGCAATATGAACCTGAACCATGCAATTAACAACTCTCATGCCCGAACGTCCCGCACCCCCTTCCCCAGACCCAACGCCCCCCGCAAACTGTCCCCCCCTTCATTCCCCCCTCCGATGTGTTCCGCTGCCTTTCAAAGTAACGCTGTGTAGGTGTTGCGGCTGGGCCTTTAACTTTTAGCCTCTGGTTTCTTGTGAAATTCATTCACCAGGCAGAGGACCCTAAGATATTTTGGGCATGTTAGCTCGTTGAATTCCTGGGTTAACAGTGAGACTAGTGGCTGCCATGTCTCCCTGAAGGAGTCAGTAGTTTGTGTAAGGGAGGCCTGTATCCTTTCCATGCCCATAATGTACCAAAGTCTGTGGAGCCACCCTGTATGCGTGGGCTTTCGTGAGGTACCCCATAGTGAGAGGATGTGCTGCGTTGCTGCCCCTACTGCCAGACCAATTTGCCTCCCCCGTATTGATTTGAGTGGAAACGTAATTTTGTTCGGGAGGCCCAGAACTGTGTAAGCGGGGAAGCGAGGGAGTTCTGTTCCAAAGTGTTGGTCTATATCCCGGAGCACTGCCTCCCAGTATTCCTGTACTGCCGCGCATTCCCATACCAAGTGTGTCATTGTCCCAGTTTGGCCACACCCCCTCCAGCAGTTGGGATCGCGGCGCGGGTGACTCTGGTGAAGCCGCGCCGGAGTCAAGTGCCAATAGTATGCCACTTTCACTGCCGCTTCCTGGCTGGCCACGATGCTGACTGTGTGATGGGCTCTATAATAAATATCCTGCCATTCCTTATCTGTGAGTGTGCGCCCTATCTCTCGCTCCCACCGTCTTTGACCTGCGGAACGTGTTGTAGGAGGAGAGAGGCCAGTTGTTTGTATATTTCCGTGATAGCCCGATTATCGGTGTTTTTTGTGACGAGCCACTTCTCATACGCCGTGAGGTGCCGGCTAACATGCGGGACGATATCCTTATTCGTGAGCCAGTGTCGGATTTGAAAGATTTGGAACCGTTGTGGTTTTTCGATCCCATACATATCTTGTATGGTGTCTAGTGGCATTAAGCCCTCTGTGTTGAACAGATGCCCCGTGGACCTACAGTCCGACTGTCTCCATTGGGGGAATGAGCTTGGGGCTATCCCAGGTGGGAAGGCTGGATTATCTAGTAGGGGTGTCATCGGCGACGGGAAAGATGTGAGATTTTTAGCGACCGCCACAGCGTCCCACACCTGAAGGAGTGTCCAGGTGACGGGAGATTTTTTGATGTATGCCGGTCTGTCCGGCCGTGCCAGGAACGGGACTTTCCATAGTGGCATGCCAGTCATCGCCCTATCCTGGAATAACCAGCGTTTCTCTGAAGTCGGGTGGGACCATTCCAAGAGGTAGCGAAGCTGTGCCACCTGGAATTATCTTTGTAAATCTTGGACACCCAGTCCGCCCTCAGCGGTTGTCCGCATGGCTATGTCCCGGCGGAGCCCGGGGCGTTTTCCAGCCCAGATAAATTGTTGTATAGTGTCTTGAAGTTTCCTAATCATCCCTATAGGTGGAGTGATCGGGATCGTTTGAAAGAGGTACAGAATCTTGGGCAGCAGGGTCATCTTGACCGCCGCCACACGTCCCAACCAGGAGAGCGGCTGCTGCTGCCAACGTTGAATGTCCCCATGTATGGTGGCAAGGAGCTTTGTGTAGTTGTGTTCGACCGTTTGGACCGTAGTGGGTGTCAGGATGATCCCAAGATATGGCAGTGACATACTGGTGGACAGTCCCCCAAGTTGCAACATGCCTCTGTTGGCCAGTCGGGTATTGCGTCCTAGGGGTAGAATCACCGACTTCCCGATGTTCATTTTAAAGCCTGAGACTCTCCCGAATGTCGCCATTTCGCGTAGGATGGCAGGGATCAATGTCCCAGGGTGGTCTACAGCCACCAAGATGCCGTCTGCGTATAGGCTGATAGTTTGTCTCTCCCTCCCGAAGCTGATGCCTGTGATGGACGGGTTGTCTCTTACCGTTGTGCGAACGGTTCTGTATACATGGCGAACAAGAACGGCAAGAGAGGACACCCTTGCCTGGTACCACGCCTGATGTCAAAAGGTCTTGAACCTATTCCGTTGACCGGGTTGGCTGCCCGCAGTGTCGCGTAACAGCTGGCAACCCAAGAGCGGAATCTCTCATCTACGCCAAACCTCGCTAGCGTTTTGTCCAGGTGTACCAAGTCTATCCTGTCGAACGCTTTTTCAGCGTCGACCGATAAGAGGGCCGCGTCTGATTCATTGAAGTGGGCCTTGCCGATGACGTGCATCAGGCACTTGGTGTTATCAGCACATTGACGGTTAGGTATAAAACCTGCCTGATCGGGCTCAATGATACCTGGGAGGCATGGGCCAAGCCTAGTGGCCAGAATCTCAGTGAAAAGTTTTAGTTCCAGGTTAAGCAGTGAGATCGGTCGGTAGGCAGCGCATTGGGTCGTGTCTTTGCCGGGTTTCGGCAGGACAATTATGTCTGCTTCTAAAATGTCCTGTGGGATGGAACCAGGACCCTGAAAGGAGTTGAATAGCCTAGTCAGTACTGTGGCTAGAAGGGGGCAAAATGTTTTATAGTACCCCACGGAAAAGCCGTCCGGCCCTGGCGCCTTTAGCGGTTTAAGGCACGCTATCGCTGACATTACTTCCTCCAAGCGTATTGTGGCATCTAGAGACAGGGTGTTAGTCTCATTGAGGGCTGTAATCGCTGCTTCATCTAGATAGGCTTCCCCTGCCTCGGTGTCCAGGGTCGTATCAGCTGTATATAAGGAGGCATAGAACGCCCTTAATGCTTCTGCTATTTGATCATCTTCTCGGACCTCTCTACCTCCCTCCCCTTGAATAACAGGGATCGTGGAGCGGAGGACTTTGGCTTTGAGCTTACTGGCCAGCAAACGTCCAGTCTTGTCCTACCCCACATAGTACGTGTGGCGTAGGCGCAAAGCAGAGTTCTCTGCGCGGTCGAGGTCCAGGCTCGCGAGCTGTGCCCTGGCTGCCTTTAGCTTGCAACAGATCCTAGGGGCCCCTGTCAGGCTATGAACCTGTTCGAGTTCCAGCACTTGCTCTGATAACACCTGGCGTCAGTCTGTGCGTTCCCGGTTGTCTGCCGCTGCCAGTGCAATTAGCTCCCCCCGTACCACCGCCTTGAGTGCTCCCCACACCGCCGACATGGCCACTTCACCAGTGTCATTTATGCTCAGATAAACTGCAATGCTTTTGGAAAGCTGTTGTGCAACCCCTTTGTGCTGGAGCAGGTTCTCTTGAAGGCGCCACTTGCCTTTGCGCGTCTGCACGCGTGGGACTGTCAAACGTATCGTCACTGTGTCATGGTCCGATAGGGCCGCAGGGGTAACCTCGATATCTCAGACCAAAGGGGCCTGGTCTGTGGAGCCGAAGAAGTGATCAATCCTGGCGTACGTGTGGTGTACGTGTGAGTAAAAGGTGTACCCCGGGGTAGTGGGATGAGCCCCCCTCCAAAGATCTATGAACCCTCTACTGGCCAACCACTGTCCCCCTTTGGTGGAGATTGCCCCTGTGTCGCCAAATCGCTTTCCCGACCTGTCTTTCCAGGTGTCCATTACCAGGTTGGTGTCCCCTCCCACCAGTGTATACCTCGTATTTGTCACTATCACGTCAGCAAAAGCCCCCTTAAGAAAGGCTTCCTGTTTAGTATTGGGAGCGTAGACGGACCCTATTGTGATCGACAAATCCCCTATGAGGACATTGTTGGCCAGGAGTCTGCCCTTGGTTTCTGCGATCTTGTCTCCCACCCTGCCCTTGAAATGTCATGAGAATAATATAGCAACCCCTGCCTTTTTCTCATTGGGGCATTAGTAGAATTGTAGTGGGAAGGCCCTGGACCTCATACGGGGCAAGTCCTTGGAGAGTAAATGCATCTCCTGCAGCAAGCATATGGCTGCTCCTGAGTTCTCCAAATAGGATAGCACCGCTCTTCTATTGATAGGGTTATTTAGGCCCTTGACGTTCAAGGTGATAACCTGAAACGTGTCTTCAGCCATGGCTGTATGTGTATCTTGTCTCACTGTGTCCTGAGCTGTCGCCACCTCGTCTGACCCTGCCAGTTCCCTTGTCGAGCGGAACACTCCTGCGCCCTCCTACCCTCCGCAACCCCTGCCCCAACCCATTCCCCTTGCCCCACCCTACCCAGCCCCTCCCTCCATCTCCTGGGCTCCTCACCTCCCCCTCCCCCCACCCCCTTCCCCAACGCCCCCCTCCCTAACCCCAACCACGAACACCCAACTAGCAATCATAGTCCCAGGCCTATTCAAACACAGTCCAGGCCTGTGGTAGTGTCTCGAGAGAAGGGATTAAGTGGCAGTGGCAGCCCCTTTGGCCCCCGTCCAGCCCCTTCAAGCCCGCGGTCCATGGGCGTCTGGCCTCCCGCTGGCTGGAAGCGTTAGGCCCCACGCCGCGGGCTCAATTGCGGTGCTGCCCGTGCGTTGCTGCTTCCTCCTCCAGCCCGCCGCACCTCCTCACCTCCCGACGCTCTGATTGCCCGCTGCTCTTCGCGGACTCCCGGTCCTGGTGTAGGCCCCTGTCGCGGTGTTTTCACTGCCCCCTGCGCCGGAGCGCTGGCGCTGTCTGGCGGCGGCGACCCGGGGCAGGCCCCGAACCTGGGCCTCTATTTTGTAGCCCCCCGGGCCAAGTCGCAGTTGTCACCCGTGGCGCCTCACTCCCATCACTGCCAGTAACAGGCGCTCCGATTGCCTGCTGATTTTCGCGGACTCGCAGTCGTGGTGAGCTGCCCGCCAAGGTCCGATTCTGGGCAGAACTTTGTGTGGCGGTTCAATGCAGACAGTCGGCCGGCTCCGCAGACATTTCCTTGGAGCCCGGTCCCCCCGAGAGGACGCGGGGAAATCTCCCTGGCAGCGGTCGCCCAGTTGTTTGTCCCTCTGGCACTCGCTATGGGTCCCCCGTCGCTGCTGGACCAGCTAATGACCCACTGGGGGGGGTCCGAATGGCTGTGTTAGGGCTTTACTGGGTTTCGGAACGGGGAGCCTCCGGAGCACACGTCCGCTCAGGCCGCCATCCAAGCCACGCCCCCGATGTTTTTACTTTTGACCTGGTTCTTTCCCTTTTGCTCTTTAAGAACTTTTCATTGTTACATATTTCAATGCGTCTCCAGCTGCTTTTCATTTCCCTAACAAAGTTTATAAATCTACGGTCTCTGTGGCTCTGTTGTCTGTTTTGTGGTTGACTTCAGTCTGCCGTTCATCTTTCCCTTTTGCACATTTCTCTCCCCCATTGATACTACTGTACCCCTCTGGGTTTATATATATATAGATACTAATGGCTGAAGCTGCTGTACTCGCTGTCATCTTTTCTTTTTTCTACCTACTATTCTCCATTTCTTCCTCCCCCATTGCTTCTTTCTTCTTCCGTCCTACCTTGGTTTTATTGTTTTGTTAGTTCTCGCTTCCTATTTTCTTATTTTTCTTCCCCATCTCTTTAGCTTTGACCCCTCCTTTTCTTTCATATTTTCATGCTTCTATATCATGATCCTTTTTTTAATGCAAGTTTCTCTTTATGGTGATTTCATATTTTCCACACAATGTTTTTACACTGTTATCAATTTTAGATCGTTCATAGTTGTTTCACTTCCTCTTTTAGTGGTAACGTTCGTATCGTATTGTGACCTGGAATGTGAAAGGTACCGCATAAAGAAGCAAAGAGTGCTTACAAATGTATCTAGACCTCATTCTAAGATTGCAATGTTACAAGAAACTCATTTGACCGAAAGTGATATAAACTCCCTTAAGAAACATGGGTGGGTCATGCTTATGTTCTCCAGCTAAGGGAAAAAAGAATGGAGTGGTGACACGTTTTCATAAGTCTCTTTCTCTAATTATCAAAAGGTAGGACAAGGATACAGATGGCAGATGGCTTCTTCTTCACCTTGTAATCAATGACACACCAATGCCCCTCCTTAATATCTATGGTTCCACTGGTTGGTTTGGATACAGAATTTTGGCAACACATGTCTCTTACCTTACATTCCTGTTCAAATCCTAATCTCCTAGTTGGTGGGGATTGTAACCAAATTATGGATCCTTTCATTGACAGGAAATCGCTCTCTAAATATGTCCCTGAAAAATGCAAAGAACATTTGCAAACTCCATACATTCTAGAGGTTTGGCTGATGCCTGGAGGATATCTAAACCAGATAATTTGGAATTTACTTTTTATTCTCCCACTCATAATTTAAAATCCAGTATTGATTATGTTTTTTGTCAACCCTCAGCTTCTTACTAACTTAATCCATGCTGAAATTGGATCCATATGAATATCCGATCATGCACCGGTTTTCATTTATATAGATCTTCCGTCCGTATTTTCTAAATCTTGCAGATGGTGATTTAACAATTATTTACTCAACAATCCTATTTTTGTGGAAAATGTTCAAAGTTTTTTTATTGAATTTCTTTCACACTAACACTAATCAGGACTTATCATTTCACACTGTATCGAATACTTTCAAGGCTACTGCCAGAGGCTATATCATCAATCATGTAGCTGCTAAAAAGAAGACATTTCTTAAGGAATCTTCATCCTGATTACTGTCTATTAAGAAACGTCAACATGAGAATTATACTTCCAATAATGACGACATTCTTTAGCAACTTGTTCAGGCTAAATTAAACTTCAATAAAAGGTCAACTGAAGAGGCATATGGTGTACTATTAAAGATTAATTCCAAAATGTACGGTGTTCGCTCAATAGATCAGGTGAATTGCTAGTGAATTATCTGAAAATTAAGTCCTACAAATTAAAAATAGTTAACATCATTGGGGCCGATCCACAGAACTAATCTGAGATAAAATCCTAATCTTACTACTTTTGGTATTCACAGAAGGCATTTAGTAGTTGTAAAGTTAGGACTCCTAACTTTACTACCACTAAACTGAGACAAAATCCTAACTTTACGACTTTCGGTATTCACAAAAGGCATTTAGAAGTAGTAAAGTTAGGACTCCTAATAGATCTTTACGTAACATTATTCCCTTCATTCTCGACCTTCCACACCTTCATAGCATTCCCCCTTTTAGCCGCTGTCCACCTCTTCCTTCATTACTCTCTTCACGCCCTAAGAGTAGGGTTGAACTACTCTGGGAATCGTATTTGCAACATACTTTTTCATTATGCACTTGGAGTTCCATCTGGTCTTGAATACACTGTAGGTCCTGCAACGCTAGTGCCACTCAGACTTTGTATTACCTTTATCATAGACTATTCCTAACCCCAACATCTATTTCTAAACACAGTTCGAGACTGTCACACACATGTTGGATTTGCCCAACCACTCCTGGCAATTATATGCACTTTTTTTTTTTCTGTCCAAGTATTGCCTCATTTTGGATAAGAATTTGCAAAACAATTACCTCTTTCTGTTCTATTAGATTGCCCTTTAAGATTGAATCTAGTTTTCTGGGGAGCGCTTCTCCAATGTCGTCGTAGCTCGTAAGTTGGGGCTTTTTGTTGATTTATTACTTGCCATTTGCTTTCAAATTATCACCTCCAACTGGAAGGACGCTACGAAAGTCACCTTTGCAGGCTGATAGAATCTTCTCTGTCATCATCATAGGTTAGATAGAACCTCCGTCATTTCCTCACACCAACTCCTTAGGAAAGAGGCCTTCTGATCTCCGCTCACCAATTATTTATCCTCTCACCTTATGCAGACTCAAGACAATACCTTTGATTTTCAACCGCCATGAATTCTTTCTTTTTATTGCCTTTGTCACATTCATATTAAGGTTTTTTACTGTGAAAATATTGGATTTCAATGTTGATTGTTTCTGGTCCAGCTGTTGACTTTTCTTTCCCTCTTTGCTTTTCTTTTGTTTTCTTTTTTCCTCTCCCTTTACCACAAAAAATGTGGCACTTATTCTTCTATTGTTCTATCGATTTTCCTGTTTAATAATACTATTATATCATGTGCTACTCCTATTTTGGTTATATGTTTTTAGGTTCACCTTAAGCATGGGCGGAAAATCCGTTTCGCTCGCGGATTTTGCGGATTTTCAGTAAATTCGCAATCCGCGAGATTCGCGAATCTCCCGCAAAATCCGCAAATCCGCGAGCAGCGGATTTTGCTCGCACTGTTCGCACTGTTCGCGTGAGTTCGCGCCCCGCGAATAAGTGCAAAATTGCAGAAATACGATCTTAGCAAAACTGAAAGTAACTACTTACCAGGTTCAAAAGTTCAGGCTCATCATTAGTAGCCATTTCCTGTAGTGCTTCCTGAGGGGCCCCTCCAGAGTTCAGTTGCCAGTTGAAACTATTATGTGACCCTGCTCTGAACCTCAGAATAGTTACACATATGCCACAAAGGTCCTGAATTACAGCTAAGGGAGACAAGCAGGAGCCAGGCTGGAAGTTCAAATCCATTAATCAGCCCCTAATTCATTATTGTCAGTTGGGGCAGGGCAGGTGTTGTAACTAATTTTGCAACAATGAAAGCACTTAGCAAGTGCAAAAGATCACTAATCAGGAAGCACTAAGGAAGCAGGTGCCAGCTAAAAAAATATTCTGTGACACATTAATCAGCCCCAAATTAATTCAGGTCACTTGAGGCAGGGAAGGTGTGCTTGCGTTGCCACAATAATGTACACTGACTGGACAACCAGAGGGTGCTGTGATGAAACAGAGGGTGGCATGGGTGGGCCAGAGGGTGGCATGAGTAGTCAGAGAGTGGCAGTGGTGACAGAGAGTGGCAGTGATGAAGAAGAGTGTCCCAAACAGGCTGGACACGTAGAAACAACAAGTTCGCGAAACTTGCGACCCGACAGGTAAGTTCGCAATTTGCGACATTGTAAAAAACCCTCGCGAACTGGCAGAAACCCGCGCAAACACAAAAAAAAAAATCCGCAAATTCGCGAGAATTCGCGGATTTTGCGGATTGCGAGTTCGCAAATCCGCAAAATTCGCGAACGCGAGATTCGCAAAATTCGCCCATGCTTAGTTCACCTTTCATTGTTCATTTTATAATGTTTACATAAGATGTACCACAGTTTCCTATATACTTTATTAAAGCTTACCTAAACTAAAAAAAAAGAATGGTTATCCTGAGTTGAGGTGAGGTGAGTTTAGGTACCACCTGAAAAAGCTGTTTTGTGGAATCTTTGGCTGTTCCGATTTGCTGCATAAAATAATCACTCTTTCCCTTACTTAGGAGATGCTTATATTTAGCAGAGCCTGATTATAATGGGATTTCTCTTGTAGATCGTAATACAACCGCCAGCATTTTTCCTGACCCCTACATTGTTACTTTTCATGCCTAAGAGCTTTGGAAAACCATGGAACAGAGGGAGTTTTCCTATTTTTAGAGGTTTTGGTGTATGGGGCTAATTTGAAAAAGGCAGCCTGGAGCCGGTTTGTGTAGATTTGAGAGACCTGGTCTGCTTCAGGAAGAAACTCCGGCTGGATATTAACTAACTGTTGGGTAAGGTGAGAGCTGTTTATATTTTTTCAGGACCGAGAATGCTTTAACAGGTATGGTGGAAGAAATGGGGGTCTCTAGTTGGCAGAGGTAGGTACCTTTGACCAAATGGGGACCCTTGCTTCTAGTCAGGATAAGGTGGATACATACTTTAGACAACTCCTGATCACCCCCTTGGAAGCTTGGCACAGCAGACAGGCTAATCCCAAGGGCAATGTGTAAACTATTTGTACCAACAATCACAGGCACAATAACACAAATGGACACCACACCAGTTTACAAAAAAAAAGTATCTCTATCTAAATTCAACAAGAGCAAAAACGTAAAAAATCCTACCTACTTGTATCAAAATATCACTTAGAAATGGTTACTTGCAAAAATAGCACTTGTAGAGCAAAATAGCACCAACTGAGGCTATTACGACGTCGTGACAACACTAAATACAAAGTACAGCGCCGACCGTGAGGATACTGACTCTATGCAGAGGACAGATGGTACTACGGCCCATCCGTCCCACTTCCCGTTGATATTCCTGAATTCCAGAACAATACTCATGTGGACCCGATCGGAACACTCCTCGAGTCCTCTTTGCGCTCGGCTGAGAATCTCCGGCCCCCAAAGGGCTGTCAACACATTATCTTTGTCCTGATGAAGACACGCTGTGACCACCAACTAGGGCACGACTAGGGTTGAAACGTCGACGCATACCTTAGCAGCTTTGACTTACATACTTTCTACCCGACAGAACCACTTATTGTTTAATTGACCGTGAGGAGTGAGGCATCGGGTACGGAGTCACACGAAACCCCAAACAAACAGTACCTTTTGAAACTAAGTCTATGATGATGCATGGCATTGTGGAGGTGAGGCTTCGGTGCCAAGGTCAAGGCCGGCTTCCTGGCTGCCATGGGGGAGGCGAGGAGTTGTGTCCACGAGGAGGCGAAGTGTTGAATTCAGCAGAGGGAAAGGAGGTTGCGGCAGCTGTGAGGCATCGGTTCCGGTGAGGCAATGCAAAGTCAGCAAGTTTGAGGAGTCACCCTCATCGGATATCAAAGCCGCAATTACAGGATGCAGACTCTGGCAATGACGAAGTCGGTGTAATCGTTGGCGTCAGGAATGCCAATAACTATTGGCGTCGGCAGGCCCCTTGCAGATTCTTCTTCAAGCAGGTTCACAGCAAAGTTCCAGTCTGTATCTTTTCTTTGGCAGAAGCAACAACTGCAGGCCAACCCCACACATCACACAGCAAAGGGGCAGTACTCCTCCTTACAGCTCTTCAGCTCTTCTCCTTGGCAAAGGTTCCTCCTAAGTCCAGAAGTGATCTAAAGTTTTCTCTTGTTGTTTTCTTTGTGGCAAGGGTCTCTGAGCCCAGGCCAAACCAGTCCTGTCCTCACTGGTGCAGTATGACTACAGGTAGAGGCAGCATTGTAGAAGGTAGACAGACCATATTCAGTTGCAAAGAAATCTCTTCTCACTACTCTAAAGGCAGCCAAGGTCTATTCAGCTCAGCTCTGAGTCATCCAGGAAGGGCCAGACTTACCTCAACTCCCCAAACAGGCAGAGGCACACAATGCAGTTAAACAAAAAAATCCCTTCTTTCTTTGAAACAAACAATTTAAAAAACATCTTTACTACAATATTTGTCATTAAATTCTGAGTTCAGAGAGCCTAAACATCATTCCTCCATCTTGTCCCAATGGGAAGTTATACTTGTAAGATGTTACAAAGTATTCCCCATCTATCCTATGGGAAAGAAAGCCCCATTCTATCCTATGAGAAAGAAAGCCTTGCAATAGTGAAAAACAAAATTGGCAGTATTTCACTATCAGGACATGTCACACACACCAGTACATGTCCCACCGTTCACATAGACTGCACCCTGCCCATGGGGTACCTTGGGCCTACCTGGGGGGTGTCTTTCATGTAAGAAAAGGAAAGGTTAAAGCAAGGCAAGTGGGTGCACTTGCCAGGTCAACATGGCAGTTCAAAACTGCGCACAGACACTGCATTGGCAGGTCTGAGTAACATTTGCGGGACTACTTATGGGTGGCACAATCATTGTTGTAGCCCCCCTAGTAGCATTTGATTTACAGACCCTGTCACATTCAGTGCACTGTTCTAGGGTCTTAGTAGTAAATCAAATAAGCCAATCATGGATGTCAATCCATAAACACAATTTATACGGAGAACATATGCACTTTAGCACGGATCAGCAGTGGTAAAGTGCCCAGAAGTCATAAAACCACAAGAAAAAGGTCAGAAACAGGAGACCAAAAAACAAAAAATCTGAACATGGGGAGGATGAGAGGCAATATATTTAGTAAACTGTATGAAGCAAAATAAACAGTATACAAAACAATCTGTATTCTTAAGTTTGAAGTCTTTGTCTTTAATTTCAAGAGCTCTTGGTTTGCATTATCAAAGACAGCCACACATTTCGCCCAAACAAAGGGCTTCTTCAGGGCAAAGAGTTATGCTGAATAGGCCGTGCCAAGATGGAGCATCAACAGGCCGTGGTCAGAGAAATGCGTCCATGTTAGGACGAATTTGGAGCCTTAGGCTCAGTGTTCCACCTATTATGACTTGGTTAGTACATAGGGTAGCGAGAGTATATCTTCAATAGTAATTTGTAAGTAATAGCTTTATTTCGATACAGTACATATCATAAAAGCAATACAAAGCATCAAGTAAAAACAGTACAAGATACATAATATAAAATACCTTAGGATTTGGTAATAAAAACAATAAGAGCGAATGTGCAAATAAGGATATCATTGACATTTGTACACCCGTATGGGATACAGTTCATCAAGGGGCACTTTACTGGAGCAGCAGTTTCCTTGAGGTTCTTATGCGCCAAGCCCAACCTAGAAATTTTGCCATACAACATGCAAAAAACGGGCGGGCATCTGAGCACAATATGCGTAGGGCTTCTGAATGTGATCTTGTTCCCAGGCTCCTACACAAGGGCTTTAGCCATTTCAATCTAGGTGCTGCATAGGCCTTACACTCAAACAGTAGGTGGGCGACAGACTCGACCCTTGAGACACAGAACGGGCAATACGGAAGCGTTTGAAGTGGAGGGTTCCAGGTGGAGGTAAACAATCCTAGAGGGAGCACACCCACCCTAAATTTGAAATACAGGGATCTGTCTCCAGAGTTATGAATTAAGTCCAGATAGGGTTCCCTGTAAGGGAACTCCTTAACTAGCAAAAACTGGGCGACAGATTTGCAATGGTTGGAATTGCGCATTCTCTTATTGTTTACCCATAGCCAATACACCTTCTTCAGGAACTGTTTGGGAGGCGCAGTTTTGTTGACCCAGGCGTCACCCAGACCCAGCTCATAAAGTAGGCGTTTGACTTCCCTAAACCAGGGTACCTTACTGCAACCTGGAAGCGACAGAAGATCTTTTAGGGCTTCGGCATAGCTGCACAGTTCGGGGACATTCCATATCCGGGACCAGAGAAGCAAAGGTCGTAAGTTAGCTTGCTCACAGATTGGGCGAGTGCCTGTATCTAACAGAAGTGGGATTGTAGGGGTACTGTGGGGTAACCTCATCAGATCTTTATGAAAGTTATTTTCAAGATGGGCCAGGGTATCAACTCTCTGTAAGCCCCACAGTTCTGCCCCATACAGAGCTGCGCTCACAACCCTCGCTCTGTAGATATCTATCAATGCCCCGATTGGTTTTAAGGATGAGGCTCGCTGTTCCTTGAGCAAGGCTCCTGTGGCCCTTTTGTGAATCAGGAATACCTTTTGGTGATGTGCTTTCCAACTCATGGAATCGCAGAGGCGTATTCCTAGGTAATCAAATTCTTTGACTCTTTCAAGGGGGGTAGAGTCTAAGACAGGGGGGGTAACGGATTTCTTGGGAGGGTTAAGGACAAGGAATTTAGTCTTGCCTATATTTATTGCCAGTCCCTTAGAGTCACAAAATGATTTAAAGCTTGTGAGCAATTTCTGGATGCCCGCAGGTGTTTTAGATATCAGAAGGGTGTCGTCCGCAAACAGGAGCGTTGGGACTTTTCTGCCCGCCAGGGTAGGTGCATCTGCAGGATGTTGCAAAAGATGCTCCACCACTCCGTTGACATAAAGGGAGAACAGAGTGGGGGCAAGCACACACCCCTGGCGGACGCCCCTGTCTACTGGGATACGAGATGTTTTTTCTCCCTGGACACCCCATCTGATCTGGCGAAGTTGTCTTCATGGAATTTTCTGAGCAAAAGCAGCAAGTAGGGTGGTAGACCTAATCCATCGAGGACATTCCAAAGTAGTGCCCGTGGGACCAGGTCGAAGGCAGTACGCAAGTCTATAAAGACTAGGTACAGACTGCCCCCTCCCAGTACCACCACCTTCCAATATAACATTAGGAGGCGGAATGTCTGCTCGATGGTGCCTGTCCCTGTTCTAAAACCTGCCTGGAAATCAGACAGAATTTTTTCCTCGTCAACCCACTGCAGAATCCTACCCAGAACCACCTTGCCTGCCACCTTTTGGGTTGAATCCAACAAGCTGATGGGACGGTAGTTGGCTGGATCATCCCTGCTACCTTTCTTAAAGATTGGCACAACTTCAGCGCCCCTCCAAGAGTCAGGGAAAGAGCCTCCCAACAAAACCTCGTTTAGAAGTGAAGCGATTAATCTGCTCCACACTACTGGGTGGGACTTCAAAAGGTCGCCTGGGATTCCATCGGGGCCTGGAGCCTTATTGGAAACAATGCCACCAATTGCCCTTTCAACTTCCTGGCTAGTGAAGGGGTCGACGATGACAAGAGGGTTAACTGTTGGGCTGGTCAAGGGGCCCGGGCATGAAAAGGATATCCCCTGTGTCACAGAGTATAGTTTGGAGATGTGAACAAACCAAACGTCACCAGGAATGTTGCAGGTTATCTGCTGGTCAATGGGCTTGTTCCTTGCTCTTAAAAGATCCCAAAACCCCTTCGAGTCCTTCCTGTTACTTGCCTCAGTTAGCTCACACCAAAAATGGTATTTTGTAAACGTATCTGTGTCCAATAGCTCGAGCCATGTCCGGCTGGCATCCAAGTCTCTGCAGGATAACCATCGTAGCAAAAAGTCTGGGAATAAACCTTCTGAAAATGCCAGGTCTAACACAAGGCCTAACGTTAATAGGCCGTTCTGACAGCTACATCTCGAATATGATGGCATGAAGGTCATACCAGACTAAAGGGTGAACCTCTTTAGAAGTAATCAGCTCATTGATTTGATTTGATATGATTTCTAATTTGTACAGTGCTACAATTACCCAAAGGCATCGATGCGCACGAGACCGACTGTCCAGAAGAAAGATGAAAAGGAGAATAATACAAATAGATGATATTTCCCGAGAAAAGCCAGGTCTTAGGAGCATTTCTGAATGGAAGCAGAAGAGGAATAGTCCTAAGAGCAAGGGGAAGGGAGTTCCAAAGTTTGCTCGCTGCCACAGAGAATGTTCTTTCCCCCCACTTCCTCTTTTTGTTTCTTTGTACTACCAGTTGCATTTGGAGCGAAGAACGCAGGGGTCTACTGGGGGAGTGCCAACTGAACATTGTCTTTAGTCTTGACAGGTAGGGAAGATGCAGTGACTTGTGAACCATACAGAGTGATTGAAACTAATGCATTTTTCAATAGGGAGCCAGTGCAGGGATTCTAGTCCCTTCCTGGTGAATTGTTTCTTGGGAATGTCCAGAACGAGTCTTGACAGTGCATTCTGTAGCACCTGGAGTTTATACTGCATACTCTTATTGGCGACCAGATATAATGATTTGCAGCTGTTGAGTCTGGACATTATCAAGGCCAGTGCTCCCTGTATTCGAGCTGGTTGCTGGATAAGAGGGACGTTTTTTTTAACATCCTTATGAGCCAGGAGCATGTTGAGATGGTACGGTTCATTTGGGTATTAAAGTTGAGTTCAATATCCATCAGAACTCAGAGGTTCATAGCCTTCTTGCTCGGGGCAGGACAGCATCCTAGGGACCAAGGCCAGCATTTACTGTTCCACTTAGATGCCCCTCATTATTAGTAAACAGGCCTTTAGGGTGTGTTCAGCTAAGTGTGTGGGTGCATTCATTTTTTGTGGGAGCCCCATTGATCCTTATGTGTCCAATAGAGGTACTGTATCCCTATCTGAAGAAACATCTAAGTGAAAGTTAAAATCACCTAGTAAGGTGAAGTCCCTTCCCCATGCAATAGCCTCAAGGAGGGAGCCAATATTATCCAGAAATTTACCTCTAGGTCCGGGAGGATTTATTTATAGCATTTATAGAGCGCTTGACTCACCCCAGATGGGGTATCTCTGCCATAATCATGCCTTGAAATGAATGCTTTTTCTACGGTGCTGTGTTAAATGTAAATGCTTCACATAGTGAAGAAGGGACCGTCTCTCCCACCACGATGAAGCTGCTGCAGTAGATCAGCACAAGGCCACTTCTCTTGTGTCTGTCTAGTGTATACATGTATTAAGACTGCAATTGACACCTCCGTTCCCATAAAAAAACGTTCTGCCAACAGACTTTCAAATTCTGCCCCATGGTTTACTGAAACACTCAGGTTAGAAAAACAAAGCTGCAGACGCCAGGAACGCAAGTGGAGCAAGAACTATGACCCTTATGAAAAAAGTTGCTACAAAGAGAAGCTAAAAAACTACAAATTATCGATCATCACTCAGAAAAGCATTTTCTCTACCAATCAAATTGAATCAGCCCAAGATTCAATTAAACAACTTTTTCAGGTCGTTTCCCATCTCTCGGGTCATGACAAATCCTCTACCACAGAAGCCTCTCAACCTATGTGCAATGCACTTTCCACTTATTTTCAAGAAAAGGTCTGTGACATCTATTCCAACTTTAATAATCTCACTAATGATACACATCAGACCCATACTCATACCATATCCAAATCCACACCCCCCAATCCTCCCAATTTTTCATTCAATCACACTTCGCCTGAGCTAGTTCATAAAATTATGATGCCCACCAACATTGGCTCACCCGACGACCCTTGCCTCCTTCAGTTTTTAAAATGGTCCCAGAGATGATCTCAATTGTACTTGCAGAAATCTTTAATGCCATGATTACATCGTGAACTTACCCTACCATATGGAAAAAGACAGTAATCAAGCCACTACTTAAAGAAAACACCTTAGATCCTTCCAAAGTCACTTGCTACAGACCCATAGCATGCATTCCCTACCCATCTAAGATCATTGAAAAAATTATGAACACTCAATTATCTGAATACATAGATATTAACAACTGCTTAGATGCTTCACAATTTGGATTCAGGAAGGGACACGGGACGGAAACGGCACTGATAAAAGCTTCAGATGAGATAAGAATGATCCTCGACAAAGGAGGTGCCGCAGTGCTCATCCTACTTGACTGTCCGCGGCTTTCGACACGGTCGATCATTCTATTCTTATCTACCGTGTCGGAAAAGCCAGAGTCTCATCAAATGCCGTTTCACTCCTGGAATCCTTCCTGACAGACCGAGAGCAATCGGTTTCCATGGGCACATTCTCTTCTGTCTCCTTTTCACTACCTTGTGGAGTCCCTCAGGGATCCTCGCTGAGTCCAACAGTTTTCAACATTTATGTGGCGGACTTAGCGAGGGTCATTAAAGCTCATCGTCTAGCAGTTACATCATATGCAGACGATACACAGCTTGTCCTGGCCATTAATAACAATGGAATGGAAGTTGCCAATAACTTCCAAAAAGGAATGCTTGCCATATGCAATTGGATGAACTCAAACTGTCTGATGCTTAACTCGGATAAAACCGAGGTGATGGTGTTTGGGAAACTCATTCCTGCATGTTCTCCCACCTGGTGGCCTCAAGACCTTGGCCCCCCACCTAACCCTGTCACCAAAGTTAGAAATCTGGGCGTATTTTTTGACAACAGACTGTCATATATTCATCAAGCCAATTCAATAGTTTCTGCCTCCTTTTTTACCCTTAAAATGATCAAAAAACGTCAACCTTATCTTCCCTCAAACACCATAAATACTTTGATTTCAACTTTACTAATGTCCCAAGTCGACTACTGTAATGCCCTTATGCTCAATGCTCAAGAACAAGTAGTCAATAAACTTCAGCTGGTCCAAAACGCGGCTGCAAGACTCGTCACAGGCACACCCTAATTTAAACCTATCTCAAATATCATTCGCAAACTTCATTGGCTACTGATCAGACAGCGAATTAAATTCAAAGCACTCTGTATTGCTTTCAAAAGCATTCATGAAAAAACGCCTTCTTTTCTTAAAGATGCCCTTTGCCCCTATCGACCATCACGCACTCTCAGATCTGCTGATGCTAACCTTCTGAAGGTAATCAAAACCAATAAGGCTACTTGGGGAGACAGATCCTTCGCAGTAGCCACGGCTAAACTATTAAACACCTTGCAAGGTGATCTTAAGAACATGCCTACATTACTATCATTTAGGAAGCAGCTGAAGACCTGGCTATTTAATCACTAGATTCCATCATTCTCTTGGGTCCAACCTTCAGTTTTCTGTCAAAGCGCCAAGACACCCTTGGGTAATCGTGCGCTCAATAAATTGCATAAAATAAATAAATAAATATAGACAGAGAAACATTACAGCACCTAAATATAACATCACTTTAACTTTTGTTTTTTTACTGAATATAATGTATATGTATATGTAAATGAGGAATAGAGTACCCTCTGTAGGTCCTGAGATTTAGTTAAAGAGCAGCTCCTTTATATGGAGCACGCTTCAAAACTATCGACACTCTGAAATTACTCACCTCAAATGTCTCTTTTACTAGCAGAATATCTAAGCATAAAATAACGTCATCTATGCCGAGCTAGAAAAATGTCAAAGTCTTTTGCCATATTTTGTCTGTTCTCTACCTAAAACTTGGGACCAACTCTGGTTTCCCTAATTCTCATTTTCATAATTTGTATGCCACTAAAAGTCTGAAAGGGCATTGTTTGTATTTAAACGGGGTGTTCCCTGGTGTCTGGACAATGTTATTCTTCTGTAATGAGTTTCAATAAGAGTGAAACATGTGCCACGGTTTGCTTTTGTTCATTCCTGGTTGGCTTGGATGGTAACTTATAAAACCAAAGTTTTATACTCTGCTTGGAATGGTAAAATGTTTTGTGTGTTTTTTGTTCAAGCATGGTTAGCACTTGCTAATTTTATGTTTAAAAACATTACTAAAATATGTAAAAAGTGTTTTTCACTTTTGCTCATGTGTGTGCTGTACGTACAGCACACGCTGCCTGGCTGGAAAAGACCTATTGTGGGCTTACCAACAATGTACAGTGGACTAACAGATCACCTATTGCTTACCGTTGATTGGCATTATGTCACTCTTATTTCTTTCTTCTTTTACAATTACTTTTTGTTCCATCTTGTGTGTGTCCCTCCGCTGGAGCATAGCCTCCCTGCCATCCTTTGGCTTGGATGATTGGAATCATTTTGATTCCTGTGAACCCCCACATAACACTAACTAGATTCCAGAGCCTCCACTGAGTCATTACTGGAATTTGAACACATGGCCTAAGGAGATTTGATGTTGTGAACAGGAAAACAATACACAATAATACTGAAATGCATTAAGCAAACAAATACACAAATGATGAAGTCTTAGTTGATTCATAAATATAAAAAAAACTAATTTTCTATTTTTATGGGAAGTTTGGAGCTTTTCTAAAATCAAATAAGGCAACTCATTGCCCATACTATATTCCTTTTGAAGCACTTTATTGGTCCCTCAAACCAACATGAGGCTACTACTTAATTTCTAGCCTCCAATTTACAATTCCTTCACATTTAGAGGATGCTTTAAAATGTCCAATTTCAGATTTTGTTACGCACCTTAATAATCATTGAATATTATTTTATTGTCAAAGCAGTTATGGACCTCCTGAAGAGGCATCGTGGGCCCCCAGGGATCACAGGACAACACATTAAGAACCTCTGCTTTAGGGAGCTACTACTTTCTTTTTATTTCAGTTCAAAAGAGCCCCCTTCTCTCGTATGCTTCTCTGCCAGCCAAATATCTGACCCCCCAGCTCTGTGTTGCTGCCTCAACCGTATTGCAATCTCTCTGGTGAGTGCTTCTTCTATTGCCAAACCCCTCCCCGCGTTCAAGGTTACTTTGTCTCTCCTGTGCGTTCCTCCCTACTGCTACTCCACACACTCTCTATTGCTTGCCCCAAACCTACAGTCTTCTATTTTATTATTTGTTTGTTTATTTATTCAGGAGGACCAGACAGCAAATTGTTGCAAGCCCCTTCGAGTTCACGACTCCTGGTGGCCCCCTGCCCTGGGTACTGCCCCAAGCCAACGGACCATGCACGCAATCTGGGCTTCATCCTGGACTCCTCCCTCACGATGACCAAGCAAGTCAATGCAGTCTCGTCATCCTGTTTCAACACCCTGCGTATGCTCCGAAAGATCTTCCGGGTGGATCCCCACCGAAACCAGGAAGACGGTCACCCAGGCCCTCGTGACCAGCCGACTGGACTACGGGAACACCCTCTACGCTGGAACCACAGCCAAACTCCAGGAAAGACTCCAGCGCATACAGAACGCTTCTGCACAACTCATCCTGGACATCCCCCATCACAGCCACATCTCTGCCCATCTGAAAGACCTGCACTGGCTCCCCGTCAGCAAGAGGATCATGTTCAGACTCCGCACCCACGCACACAAGGCTCTCCATGACATGGGCCCCAAATACCTCAACAGCTGCCTCACATTCTACACACCCACCCGCCAGCTCCGATCCGCCAGCCTCGCCCTCGCCACTGTCCCACAAATTCTCAAAACCACCGCAGGAGGAAGATCCTTCTACTACCTGGCTGCCAAGGCATGGAACTCACTACCCACCCACTTACGACTGACCCAGGACCATCTCTCCTTCAGGAAACAACTCAAGACCTGGCTGTTCGAGCAGTAGCGACTCCCCCTCCTGCCAGCGCCTTGAGACCCTAGCGGGTGAGTAGCGCACTATACAAATTTGTTTGATTGATTGATTGATTGACTGAACATCACTTTTGTAGTGTGTGCCTTTCATTTAGCATCTGTTTCACTTTTGGCAGGTGCATGCATGCGTATTTAGGCCAATCACAAGGACATGTCATCATGCACATGTGCACCAACAGTTGAGACAGCATCATTGCGCCCTTTTAAAAAAAAAAATTATTTGGCCATGCCGCACAGTAGCTTACTGAAACGGCACAGCACTGTCAAAGGTCATTGGCATAGTCTATAGGCCCCAAAGGCGAGTCCTAATGACTTTGACACCACTTATTTTCTCTGTGAAGACCATCCCTCAAAAGACCCTTAACCTTCATATATCAAACTCGTTCTAGAAATTGCGAGCCAACTGTGGCTGTGCAGTTCTTCCTCATAGCACCAGACGGGCCACGCAGTTCTAGAACCGTGGAGAAGTGTGGCTCAATGGTTAGAGCGGCAGACTCTAATGCAGAGGTCTGGCCCGGGACCAGGGTTCAATTCCCGCCTCGGCGGGTCTTGGGCTCAAAATTCCACAGACCTGATAATTCTCGCCTCGGTGCCTATTCCAATCATGGAGTCCCACTCTGCAACTCTGGGCAATAGCTTGCTTAATCTCCACAACGGCCCCCACAACGCTAAAAGAATGCCTGGCCTCCACCTTGGGGGTGCCCAGGAGTGGACGCCTCACAGGGAAAGCCAGGATGGGTTCCACAGTGGTATTCATACAAGCGCCTTGAGACCCTTGCGGGTGAGTAGTGTGCTATACAAGTATCAATTTACATTTACATTACTTCACATTACAACTAAGGGGCATATTTAAAACAGAATGGCAGAGCACAGTGTTACGCCACTATTGCTAACGCCTCGCTCCAACAGTCTGAAAACGTACAGATGTGCTATATTTACAATAATACAGCACACCTCTGTGTTTCCTTTAGCACTAGCGCTAAATGCAGCTGCCTAGCGCCAACGCCGGCTCCCTTGAACCATACTTCAAGGGTGCCTGCTTGGTAGAGAATGATTGTTCATGTGCAGGAAGGTGTCCCTTTCTCGCACATAAACAATCACTAATGGCGATTTGTAAATTCTATGTGTGCTGCAGAATGGATGTTGTAACTTGCCATTATTTGATGATTGTTTATGTGCAGTAAGGGGCTCCTTTTTGCACATGAGCAATCACTACTGGCGATATGCTCTTTCTGTGTGTGCTGCAGAATGCAACACACATAGAAACAGCAAAATCGAGGAGAAATTAATAATTTCTCCTCGCTGTGCCAGGTTAGGAACAGGATTTCCCTGGTCTTATTTTTGGTGCGGCCCCATATTTATGCCAGCCTGGTAAATAAGGAGCAGCGTCAAAAAGCAATGGCTGTTGCAGCGGAACGCCCACTGCAACACCCATTGCTGAATGCTTTCACGCTAAATGCTGCATGAATGGGGCATTATTTACAAGGCAGGCTTTAAGCCACGTTAAGTGGCTTAACGCCACCCTGTAAATAGGGCAAAGGACTTAACAGCTCTAGAACGTCTCAAAAAGTGGCATTCTGGGGGTGTTACTTCCTTGTAAATATGCTGCTCAATGCTGAAAAGCTCCTGAATAGGAAGCTGCCTCTGTTAATGTAGTACAAATCAGGAGGAAGCTCGCATTGCTCTATGGGAAAATGTAAACCTGCTTGAAAGATTTGGCAAGGCCTGCAAGCTTGAGTTGTAATGAGAATGCAAGCGAAATAGTTTGGCGTTGTCAATGTTTGTTTATTTTGGCTGGTCTTCCCCAACGAAGGCTGTGATGGTTGAAAGAGCCGCTCTGGTGTAGGGAAATATTTGCTGGTTCTGCATATCTAACAGTCAGCAGTACTAGGTGTTCTAGAATGTTTCTTTGTCTGATTATGCCAGATGGGGCTCTGAGGTGTATTGTGGCGTCATTCCCCAGAGGACCCCTTTAATAAACATACAAACGTATTATGTTGGCATTAATTTGTCATTAGTTCTGTTTTCTGGTTCTTCCAGCGCTTCCCATGGCTCTTAGTTGGAGTCGTCAGATTGTTGAGTCTGAATAGGAAGGATTGAATTCTACTGTTGTTACTGAACTGAACAGGATCCGTCTGCTCACTGAGAACGGCAGGTTTAATGTCTTACAGGACGTCCTTATTTGTACTGATGAAGCGAACCTTTAAAATGTAATATGTTTTTGTTTGTTGACTTGAACTCCCATAATTAATATTAATATTAATGAGTGTTGCATGTTTTTGTATTAATTCAACCTAGAATAATGTGCACCTTCATAAACACGCGGGATTAATATTATGTGCTCTTGTTGCATTTGTCAGTACGTGTAAATAATATATTAACTTTGTCTTTTTGTTTTGTCAACATTAACTGCGGCTGATTAAAATAATAGCATGTGCTTATTTTTAAATGTGCGTCTATGTCGTGTCTTTTATGTGACAGAGTTTTGTTTATTTCTTGTGCTTAAAGCTAGGTAACATAGACTAATGGGTTAACATTAGTGAAGGGGGTGGGTAACAGAATAATTTTCATTACTCAAATTAATTGATGTCTTGTGTTTCCTTGCATACTAGAGTCTCGGTAAAAGAGGCCTGTGTGGCCTGTTCTAAAATGGATGTCCCTGAAGTCCTGTCGTGATTGGCCATGGACAGCAAAGAATAAAAAAGAAGCCTTTTGCTCATAATCTTCGAAAAACAAATATGTGGAACTGAACTGTGCAGGATGTGCCTAGCGTTGTATAACTTTCTTTGCCAAGGACAGGACATAGCGGCGGAAAAGCTTGAGCTGAGGAAGCAACGAACTGTTATTTAATAAAATGTTGCGAAGCTCCTCGGAAGAGCTAGTGTCACACGTAGACAATGGACAAGGCCGCTTTTAAAAATATGATTTTGAATGAGAAGGCGATGACTTCATGGACTGACGCTTGACATCCAATCATTTTGCGAGATGGTCTGTTAATTGTATTCTTTTAGCTAGTTTTAGATAGAGAAAAGGTATAAAACTTGGCCCCTTGGGAGGAGCTTTGTTGGCTCGCTCCTGTGTTCGTGAGATGCTGTCGGACTTCTGACTCACGTAAGACAACTTTGAATTTTCATTTTCCCTTAGGGTTTCATTAAGTTTAGACAGGGAAATAGGGTTTAGGGGATGATACTCAATTTGCTTATACACTTCACGTGCTGATTTGATTTGAAATGACAGTCTAATGTGCCTTACTTAATAAAATGATGCTTATTAAATGCAAATAAAAAATTAATATTTTAAAAATGCTCTTTACTTGATAATAAAGTTAATAAAATTGATTTTGAAATGACAAGCTGGTCTTAGTTATTTCGTGTCAAGTTACCATCAGTTAATCCATTGCCTAGGTTTTGACGCAATTAAACGTACATTAATAAGAATGACAAAGATAAATTGCAGTTGCATATAAATATAAATAGTTTGTGAATAGTTTGATTAATTAGGTCACCTGATTCAGTTGGTCAGTTCTAGTCTCAGTCATTTATGGGCCTAGTGTTGAATTTGTGAATAATGGTGAGTATCGAGGTGTAGAGGTTTGCATATGAGACAGAATTTCCTTTGGCCCGCTGGATCAATTCTCTGATAGCAGAGTTCGGTTACTATGGTAACTGACATGTTACATGGTAATTACATAGGATACATGTTTAACACATGTTAAGGTTTGTCTAGTTGTTATATGTTGTCGAAAGGTTTTTTCCAACAATGTGAAAATTCCTGGTTAAGTGCCGGCAGAGTAGTGTGACAGGTGAAGTTACACAGTTTATTTGTTCTGTTTTAAATTAGTGGTATTGAATATATCACTAGTGTTGTGGACGTACAGCACAAGTTTAGGGATTTTAGGTATGACAAGTTGTATGTATAGTGAGGTTTGCCTATGAAATTGTAACTCTGAGTATAGGGACTAGGAGCCCGTTTAAAACTCATTGCGAAAAGAGTAGTAGGATTTTTCCAAGCTTGAGTAAAGGGTAAGGTAGCGTCGTCTATTCTTACTGGCGATTGTGGATTTCTATTGGTTGGTTAGAGTCCTGCCAAAGATTTCATGTATACATGGACAGGGTTTTCCGTTTGAATGCGTAAAATTGATTTTGTGAAAATAGCGTCGTCTATTTCACGAGAGTGAAAACTTGAATGTCTGATAAAACTATCACACTGTTTAGCGAAACAGACAAATGGTTTATTTTTCTGTAGTTATTAACTGAAATTCATTAAAAAGAATTGTTTTAAAATGGCGCTGTGAAAATATTTTGTGAAGGAGGGGTGAGTTTGCGAAGCGGAGACAGCGAAGCTGCAGCGGCAGTATACGTCACAGGGTTCCTGCTGCGATTGGTCGACATACGTCACAGCAAGTGCACTGATTGGTTCACGTGACCAAAACGAGCTGTTAGCTGATTGGTCCTTTCTGAAAACAGTATTTTCATTGGTTGAGCAAAGTAGTGACGTGGATTAACCTGATTGGCTTGTTGGTGAGTTTCGCGCACGGATTGGCTAGAGTAGCGGAACAACAAGGAAATATTTACGATCTTTTCTAAATCAAAGAGAATAGTTTTTAAAACATGAGTTATTGGTACGGAAAGGAGGAAAAGAAGCCTTCATGGTTTCAGAAATGTAAAAATTTATTCAACCCCGACAAGAAAATTGAAGCGTGTGGTGGAAAATTACTTCATAAGTACAAAACACCCGCAGCATACATGGAAGGTGAATATGGTTATCATACTGTTCTCTGGTTTGAAAATTGGATGCAATATACCAAGGATGATGGTGTATTAGCGTGGCCGGAAGACGGATCATTTCATGTTAAGGTTTTGAGAAATATGAGAGACAAAATGATGGCTCTGATGCCAAAGCCCAGACCCACTCAATTTGAAGCTTTAGTTGAATGGGAAATTTAAATGATGGAACTCGAACGAGAAAGCAGGGGAATATCAAGAGGTCCAAAACTAGAAATAAATAGGGAAACTCATCAAGATAGAGTGCGTCATTGAAGAAAAGCAGACATGCATGATGGTTTGTACCCAGTTAGAGAAATTGTTGTTGAAACATCAGCTCAAACGAATACCCGAAAGAAAGGTCATCTTGATGAAGAATTAGATGATGCAGTTTTAGAAGAAATTTTTATTATTCCACCACCTTATCAGCCAATTTGTTCACAGTAAACCCCAAGAAGTTCTTCAGGAATTTCTCCTAGTGCACCTCCTAGAGATGTTGATGAAAATTCACCCAGATTTTTGAGATTACCTGAAAGGGTAAGGTAAAGAAGTAAATCTAATACCCCAAGAGAAAGCAGAAAATATCCAGACATTCCAGAACTGAGAAATAATTTCCCCAAAAATTATAAAAGAGCAGAAATACGTGAAAATATATTGAATATATCAGAATATCTAAGAGCAAAAGGAGAATTAATTCAACAATTAACAAAAGGGATGGAAGCAGTAACGGTACCAGTAACAATTGGTCCTGTTGTACCAGTCTTTGAGCAAGGTGAAAACAGACATTCAGCTCTGACTATTCCATTAAATGCGGAAATTCAGAAAGTGGCTGAAATTTTTTATTCAGAATTAACAGAAATCCATCGAGATAAAACAATGCCAAATTTAACTTTTAATCAAAGTTTGTCAAATGGTCTGACACCATCAGCTGCAGTATCTGATTCTGGGTCTTAAGAAAAGACCACAAACAAAACAGATTTAACACAGATTCCACTAATTCCACACGTTCCTGAGTCTAAACAACTTGATGTTGCAAAATTAAAAGCAGATTTAGAAGAATTAATTTTTGGCACAATTGGATCAAACTGTTTAAAGCAATATCAGGATGATGGACTGTTATTTATCTGCAAAAGTATTCAATGGAAAACAAAAAATAAATATGATCAATTTGAAGAAGTGGCTGCTGAATTAGACATAGATTTAAGTCGACAGAAGCAATTGCAAAAACATTACAAAGTGGATTTTTCTAAGAAAGACATTAAGAACCTGAATACTACAGGCAGGATAACCCATGTAAAATAGTTAATTATGTTTCTAAAAAGATTAGGTGAATTAAGTAAATGGAGAGTTAAATGGACAAAGAAAAGAGAGGAAGAAAAAAGAGAAAGAGGAGAAGTCATAAATGAATTTCCTATGAGGGAAATAGCTGGCGGATGTTATGTTCATGTTCCATGGACAAGACAGGACATTTTGCTCTTTACAAATGATTTCCCTCGGCTGAGAGAAAAGCCAGTAGAATGGTATCGTCAGGTAGACATATTTATAAAAGTTTCAAAAGTTCTCTGGATTGATCTTGATGGTTTCTTTTACATTGTTGTCCCATCAGATCTCTGAACAGAATGTACAATTTCTGTAGGTTGGCCCAGAGAAGAACCAGCTCGAAATAAAATAACAGGTGCTCCTTCAATCAATCAAACAATCAAGAAATTTGTATAGCGCGCTACTCACCCGGAGGGTCTCAAGGCGCTTGGAGGGCTGGGCGGGTCTGCTACTGCTCGAACAGCCAGGTCTTGAGTTGCTTCCTGAAGGAGAGGTGGTCTTGGGTAAGACGGAGGTGGATGGGGAGTGAATTCCAGGTCTTGGCTGCCAGGTAGGAGAAGGATCTTCCTCCCATGGTGGCTCTTCGGATGCGTGGAACGGCGGCGAGTGCGTGGCTGGTCGATCGTAGTTGGCGGGTGGGAGTGTAGAAGGTCAGGCGGTCGTTGAGGTACCTGGAGCCTCGGTTGTGGAGGGCTTTGTGTGCGTGGGTGAGGAGGGGGAATGTGATTCTTTTACTGACGGGCAGCCAGTGCAGGTCTTTCAGGTGTCCGGAGATGTGGCTGTGGCGTGGGATGTCCAGGATGAGTCGTGCGGAGGCGTTCTGGATGCGTTGGAGTCTTTTCTGCAGTTTGGGTGTGGTTCCGGTGTAGAGGGTGTTTCCGTAATCTAGTCGGCTGGTGACAAGTGCCTGGGTGACCGTCTTCCTGGTTTCGGTGGGGATCCATCGGAAGATCTTTCGGAGCATGCGTAGGATGTTGAATCATGAATACACGACAGCGTTGACTTGTCTGGTCATCGATGTCATGGATTACTATGACAAAGTAATTGTGTGGCTGAAAAATAAGATTCCTCCAAAGGAAGTGGATTGGGTTAAAATTGACAGAACAAATCAAAAACCAAAAGAATCAGTTCATTCCTTTTATGAAAGATTACTCCTGGTATTTAAACAATACAGTGGCTATGAAAAATTAAGTGAAAAGGACATGAGCCACTTCATTTACAGATTTGTTTATGGCCTAAGACCTGAAATTAGTGAAATCATTAGAAACGGAATTGTCGGTTGGCAATCTCTTTCAGTTGACGACATCCTGAGAAAAGCAAAATACTGCAGTGATGAGATAGATGCTAAACAGAAAAAGCTTAAAGAAAAGGCAATGTGGGCACAAGTGAAGGTGGCTGAACAGCAAATAGCAACTTTAGAAAATAAAAATGTCCATCAGAATCAAGGTAAATTCAAGGGAAACTTTGTGAATAAACCAAAATTTAATGTAAATATTGAAGAGCTTAAACAAAAGCTCCCATGTTTTAATTGCGGTGAAATTGGACACTGGAAGCGAGAGTGTAAGAATCCGCCCAGAAATTTTAAAAATTCATCATTAAATCTACAGATGTAGAGTGAGATAAATCAGCAACAACAGCTACAGCGACAGTTAAATGAAATAAGTCAGCAGCAACAGCTACAGCGACAGTTAGTGAATCAGCAGAGCCAATTGAATCAGCAAAGCCAAATTCCACAGCCACCACTACCAAATTGTATGAATGCACAGAGATTCAGTCCTGAGACGGGATTCTGCGGAGCTGAGCAGGTAAACAGATCACAAAGAGTGAATGTGACGAATGTCTCTCAACAATTTTGGCTAAAAGAAAATGAGAGAAGTGATTCAGAAGATTACTCATGACGGTGCCTGAGAGAGGAGGAAGAGTGTGTGCTTGGAGCCACTCTTGAGGTAGATCAGTCAGGTCCATTTGTAAACGATAAAGTGAATGATGTAGATATCGGTGCCTGAGAGAGGAGGAAGAGTGTGTGCTTGGAGCCACTCTTGAGGTAGATCAGTCAGGTCCATTTGTAAACGGTAAAGTGAATGATGTAGATATCACTTTTCTTGTGGACACTGGTGCTACCCGTTCTACTGTTAGATCAGTGGAAATTGAAAATCTTCCTCTTTCGGGTGAAACAATCCAGGTTGTAGGTGTAGCTAATCAACAAATAAAGACAGTTTTGACAGAATCAGTTAATATAGAAATTGTAAATTACAAAGACAAACACAGATTTGTTGTCTGTAACAGCAGTCCCGTTAACCTAACAGGTCGGGATTTGTTGTGTAAAATGAACTGTAAAATATATTGCTCACCGGAGGGTATTGAGATTCAGACCTTAGAAGAAGACGGTCTGTATAAATTAACAATGCTAATGGTTGAAGAAGAAAACATTTTTTTTCCTGCTTTTGATAAAAACTATTTACCTGAAGAATTGAAAGAGGCAGTTAATCCGAAAATTTGGGATTTAACTGGTGATGAAATGGGTTTAATGAAACATGTGGACCCAGTAAAAATTACTGTAAAGCAAGGGATAGATTTTCCAAACATTCCTCAGTACAAAATGAAAGCTGAAACTATTGAGGGTGTCATTCCTGTAATTGAAAAATTCATTAAGCAAGGTGTTTTAAAAGAAATTGAGAGTAGGCCATGTAATTCACCTATTATGGGAATCAAAAAGCCAAACCGAACTTACAGAATAGTTCAGGACCTGAGAAAGGTTAACCAAATTGTTGTTCCTTGCTTTCCAGTTGTACCAAACCCAGCGGTAATTCTATATCAGATTCCGCATGATGCAGAATGGTATACGGTCATTGACCAATGTAATGCCTTCTTTACAGTTCCACTGCATCCAGAAAGCCAACACATTTTTGCGTTCAGATTCCAAGATCGCATTTTAGCATGGTGTTGTATCCCTCAAGGGTATACTGAGAGTCCATCTATCTTTAATCAGTTGTTAAAGAAATCCTTGGAAGATTTAGAGTTGCCTGGAAAATCAACATTGGTCCAGTATATTGACGACCTCCTTGTGGCTGCAAAAACTCGAGAAAATTGTGTAACAGACACCATTACACTTTTGAATCGATTAGCAGATGAGGGACATAAAGTGTCACCTGCGAAACTACAGTTTTGCAAACAAGAGGTAAAATACCTTGGTCACAGAATTGCAAAAGGAATCAGACAAGTGTCAATTGAAAGAAAAAAAATGATTTGAGCAATACAACCTCCAACAACACAAAGACAGATCAGAATGTTTCTGGGTATGGTCGGTTATTGTCGCCAATGGATTAGTGGATTTTCAGTAATTGCGAAACCATTACAAAGGCTAACAAAGCAGACATAAAAGACCCAATTACTTTGACAAAAACAGAATTAGAGGCTTTTGAAAAACTAAAGAGAAGTCTGTGTGAAGCTCCAGCATTGGGAATGCCAGACTATGATAAAGAATTTGAGCTGTACTGCCGTGAAAGGGAAGGTTGTGCATTATCAGTTCTAATTCAGAGACATGGAAAAATGAGAAAGCCAATAGCTTACTTTTCAGCTGTTCTTGATCCTTTTGCAAAAGCATTGCCAGGTTGCTTAAAAGCAGTGGCTGCAACAAGTGTAAGCCTCGGGCAAAGTGAAGGAATCATAATGGGGTTTCCTGTAAAAGTGTACGTACCTCATTCAGTTGAAACTCTCCTTACCAGAAGTAAAACACAGCACCTGTCGAGTAACAGGTTAACCAAATATGAAAAGGTTATTCTGGGATCAGATAATGTATCTATTGCGAGGTGTGTTAATCTTAACCCCTCTACACTTTTGCCGGATGGTGTGGTTACTGAAATCGGAAATGAAGCTGATGTTGATCATGAGTGTTTGGATGTTTGGAATACTGTACTAAACTTAAAGGAGACATTAAGGATGTGCCTTTACCAGAGTCAGACATTGTTTACTTTGTTGATGGCTCCTGTCTGAAAACAGATGAGGGCATTCTGAGAGCAGCATATTCAGTAAGCATGGGCGAATTTTGCGAATTTGCGTATTCACGAATTCGCAATCCGCAAAATCCGCAAACTCTCGCAAATTTGCGGATTTTTTTTTTGTGTTCGCAAGGGTTTCTGCCAGTTCGCAAGGGTTTTGTACCAGTTCGCAAACGCGAACTTACTTGTCGGGTCGCAACGGTCGCGACTATGTTGTTTCTACGTTTGGTTCATCACAGCACCCTCTGTTTCACCACTGCCACCCTCTGGTTCACCCATGCCACCCTCTGGTACATCACTGCCACCCTCTGGTACATCACTGCCACCCTCTGGTTCATCACTGTAGATTATGGGGGGAAAAGCCAGCACACCTGCCCTGCTTCAACTGACATGAATTAATTTGGGGTGGATTAATGTGTCACTGAGTCTGGCACCTGCTTCCTTATCTGTAATTGCTTTCTGTTGCAGTGCAATTTTTTTTCACAGGAACTTTGTGGTCTACTTGTAGCTATACGCTGAGCCTGCTGTGAGGGTCAGAGCAGGGTCATAGAATAGTTGCAAGTAAGCAACTGAACTATTGAGGGGGCCCTCCGGAAGCACTACAGGGAATGGTTACTAATGATGAGGTTGAACTTTTGCACCTGCTGAGTGCTTTCAGTTTTGCAAAAATTGTTTTTCTGCGCGAGATCGAATTCGGAAGCCGCAAATTCGTGCAAATATGCGTTTTGTTTTTTTGCGGCGTGTTAGTTCGCAAGGTTTTGAGCGTTTTAGCGAGCTGCTTGTAGCGCAACGGCGCCTAGTTACCCTCACGGTCGTTCACGGGCGCGGCCATTTTGTTTGCGTGACGTATTTCCGTTTCCGGGCGCTATGTGTAATCTCGCAAAGTGTGCGGCTTGCTAGTACAAGTTTGCGTGTGATCTTGAGGAAAATCTCGCGCGAACTTACCCACGCGGTCGTGAACGGGCGCGGCCATCTTGTTTTTCATTCATTAATATGGTTCTGGGCATGCTTTCTCTATCCTCTGTCAAACTCTGCCATCCTTTGCTTGTTTGAAGTTTTTTTTAATCTATTTTACTTATTATCTATCCCTCTATTTTTCTAGCTCTATATTTTTGTGTTTTCTGCTACTTTTGGTTAATTTTAAACTACTTTTTTAAACTCTTTTCTTTTCTTCATCCCTATTCTATTTCTTCTTTATTATTTACCTTCCTTTCTGCCCAGACCATGGTAAAGGGAGCCGGGAAGCAGCCTGAGAAGGGGAAGGGTCCCGCACCCCGTGCCCGGCTCCCGTGCAGGCGTTTGAGGGGGGAGACAGTCACAGCCCGGGAGATCATTAGCGCAGAGGAGGTGGCCGCACTAGTCTTTTATGTCCAGCGCCGCCTCCCCAGGACCATCATGGCAGGCGGCAAGATCGCTAGCGGCTACGGGATCCAGGAGCGCCGGAAGCGGTGGGAGAAGGTGTGCCGGGCCATGTACCAACACTACAACCAGGCTACCCACCGTTGGACGGATCTCCTGGACCGGGAACGCGACTTGATCGACCTGCTCGGCCTCGAGATCCCCGGGCTTGGTGCGTAGGTTTAGCTATTTCTTCACTACTCTGTTTTCTCCTGCAATAATGCTGCTGATTACATTGTAGGTAAATTATATTTCAAAATCTTCTGTGCATTTCAGGTGCACTGCTCTCCTTCTCAGTAACGTTGCTACTATGCTTATTTGTTTTCGATTTTGTGTTCATTTAATTGGCCTGAGAAATTATGAATAAGTGTAGTTTAAAGAACTGCGTAATGCTAGACACTAAGGGTCGGATTTTTAATTACCGGCGCATCCCTGCAAAGTAGCAGGGATGCGCCAGTAATTGTGCGCCACGCCACCACCAACCTTTGGTGCGCCGTATTTACAATGCGGCGCACCATGGGCCCAAAAACGTCACCGAAGCATTACGCATCTGTGCCGTAAAGGCGGCGCATTGCTGGAATTGCGTCGCAACGACGGCGCAGCTCCAGCAATGCTCTGGGGTGCCCTATCTCCCCAATGCTGCGTCAAGCCGTACATCTGCTTCAAGCAGGCGCAGGGTTTGAGTCATGCATCATTGTCCTAAAAGTGACTGATTGAAATCTTGTAGATTTCCCTCAGCCACTTTTAGGATGCGTCCCTGCGCAGGAATGCCCTCCCTTGCGCCGGAACGCCCCCTGATGGCGCAGGGCTTTACAACGTGATGCATCTCCCATATGCGTCACGTTGTTAATATGCGCCGCACCATGCCGCCTCTTTTGTTCTGCCGCTGCGTCACAAAAGGCACGCAACAACGGAGCAAAAGAGCCGCAAGGGGCTTGTAAATCTGTCCCTACAGACTCAAGTCCAGTCCTTCCGTTGTACACCTGGCAATAAGAAGAAATAGTGGTGGTGGATTGATAGTTTGAGTATTTTAATGACTGGTTAATGTAGTAGGAAACTTTTTAGTGTTGTCGCTGATCTGCAATCACAATGGAGTTTGTCTGTCACTTCGCGTGCTGCGGACTGCTGCCTGCTAGTCCTAGGCGAACCTTTTTAGTAGTTATTTTAGTGAGTTACATAACTTTCCAAGTTGACGGTCCGCAGATCAAGCAATACTAATATCGTAGTAGACCACATGAGATTGGTCAATATATCCCGTGGAATAGTTGTCAATTTGCTATTTCGCCAAAATATTTTGTTATTGTTCTTTTGTAATGTTTGATTTGGTTGACCACAATCATCCATGTTTTCGGGTCTTTCTTTCTTTCATGTTCTTCATCAGCTCCCCCCAGGGGCAAGAGGACATTGGAGGAGGCTGCTGCTGCTGAACAAGGCCAGGATCGGTCAGGCGAGGGCTCCTTTGCTGGCCCTGGTAAGTTTTAATTTTAATATAGAGTACCTATTTTTTCCTAGCGTTCCTCATTCAATTTTTTCTAAATTGTCTTTGATCTTCTTGTAGACTGTATCCAAATTCTTATCCTGCCTCGACTATGACTCCCTGTGGTATTACTAGATTATTCTTATTAGTCTGTTTGTGTAGCTAACTAAGATTGCACATTTGGCAAAAGGTGTTAAACGAAACTCCCATTCTAGTCAACAATAGGCATGAGCGGGAAATCCGTTACGCCCGCGGATTTTGCGGATTTTTGGGAAATCCGCAATCCGCGAATTTTGCGGATTTCCCGCAAAATCTGCAAAAAAAAATCCGCGGACGTAACGGGTTCAAAAGTTGAACCCCCACTCATGTTACTATTTTACAATGGCGCCAGCAAGCTGCCAGCGCCGTTGTAAAATAGTTACAAAGTTAGCTTGCACAGGAACCACTAGATAAAACGAAGCAGGTGCTGCTTTATTTTATCTAAGTGCTTCCTGTGCAAGCTAACTTTGTAACTATTTTACAACGGCGCTGGCTGCTTGCTGGCGCCATTGTAAAATAGTTACATGAGTAGGCTGGGCACAGGTCTGCTTTCTCCCCACATCTACCTTCGAAAATCCGCTGTGATGCTGGACAGAGCCACTTGCATCCTTGACTTTCACGAGCGCAATCCACATGCAGTTGCTATGACCAGGAGCTTCATTTCTCCTAATCTGCTCCTCTAAATGGTCTCTGACCATTTATACACATAGGAGGCACATGAACTCGCACAGAAGACCCCCCCACCACAAAATCCGCAAATCCGCGGATTCGCAAAATCCGCGGATTTTGTGAATTTGCAAATCAGCAAATTCGCAAATCCGCGGATTGCGAATCTGCAAAATCCGCCCATGCCTAGTCAGCAATACCTCTCTATGGGGAACATCCTTTACGACGCGGATTTTACTCCGCAGTACCCTTACAACGCATCTTTTACAACGCAATTCGTAAACACAAATTGCGCTGGAGGGCGCTACAGGACAAGGAATAATTTAATTTACTATCCAACACCTTCCCTACTGTATGTAGGCTGGTGTTGGAATAGTACATAAAAAAATTCCTAAGTCGGCATCCCTCCAACGCAAGTCGTGGTAACGACTTGCGTTGTAAAAAACGCGTTGTAAAGGTACGCGTGGTAAAACCATGCGTCGTAATGTCGTACATCCCTCTCTATGCACTGAGTGCAGGCCTCTGGGATTGTCCATAATGTCTTTTCAAGTCTTCTAAATGTTTATGCTTTGACAATTACCAACAATAAAAAGGTGAATGACCACCAAGAAAGAATAAGATACTACTTTTCTTTTGGTTTGGATAGGAGGACAATCTATACTACTACTGTTGCTGGGACAAATCTGCACAAACAGAACTATGGACACTAAATAGTGCATTGTTTATCAATTATATTAGGCGCAGGTAGACTTTCCACATACCTCAGTGATATTAGTCTTTGAAGAACCCCCAATCTCCTTACTGACTAGATAGTGTGGCAGAGTCATTTAGCTCCCGAATTCATCGATGATTGATCCCCAATGATGATATGGCCGGGATGCCCGTCACCCCCTCCCAACACAATCCCCAAGGATGGGAAGTCGGACGCAGTCTTGAACTTTTGGAAGGCGGGAGGGAGTCACCCTCCCGGCCGTATTTATTTAAAATATGAAACAAAATTTAAAACATTAAATAAAAGTTTCATAATCATGTACAATTTTACATTTATTACATTTCGATGAAGACATGTTCTTTGGCTAACCTTAACAGATATCTAATACAAAGGTTTCCTAGCCGAGTCTAACATCCTGCAATTGCATACATTCTAAATTAAAATTGTACATCCTAGCATTAAGGGCCAACGGCAAGGTCTTAACCGGTGTCAGATCCCTACTACCAAATATATCCGTCCCCCGGGAAATTAGTAGGAGTGGCATATAGCCGCCTCCTCCCCTGGAAGGGGCCTATGGCCGTCTCCCCTTAGGCGACCCATCCTTAGTGGGTGCCGCCTCCCCGTGGGAGGGGCCAATAGCCGCCTCCCCCGGGCGCCCCCATCCATAGTGGGTGGCGCCCCCCTCTAGGGACCTTGAAATTACTGCTCACTGATCATGACCTTACCGCCACAGGCCGGATAGTTGACCGGCTATCCGGTCCCCCCAACTCCTCCTAAAGGTCATGCTTCCTCAAACCCCTTAGCCATGCTACGAAGTCTCCTATGAGTAAAACATTCCCCTCCCGGGACAGGTGAACCCCATCATTCAGATACATGTGATCACCCCGAATACACCCATGAGGAATACTATGCAACTGCGCAGAGCGAAACAATCTACCAATTTTATTGTTTACCTTCTTCACCGAATGGTTCAGTGCTGACACTGAAAGGCCCCCCCGCCATACTTTCCTGGGAATCATGTGAGACCAGGCAATCGTGCATCCCGGGATTCTTTTTGCCAACCAGCTAACAGCAGACAACACTTGTTCAAACAACACTCGTCTACCCAGTGTCACCAAGTCATTGCCCCCCAGGGGTACTATGACTTCAGATGGCGGTGACCCTTGCCGCCCTAAGAGACCCTCAACAAATGACTCGAATTGGTCAATACAGAGCCCGCCCCTTCCATGGAAAGTCACTCTGTACCCGTATTCCCCAGCAGCGCGAGTCGCGTCACCTGCTTTGAATACGTCTCCGGCGCGCCTCACGTATGAGTGGCCCACGACCCATACCACTCTCTCTCCAGTCAGTGCTCCTTGACCGCTGGTCTCCTGGTGCTGGGTCGACTGCAAATTCCGCCCCGCGTGACAGGCTCGCGAAACTGTAATCCAAACAAAAGACAAGAAGCGTGAGTGCATGTCACTTGACTTTACAACATGTGCAATCGCACATACCTTCTGAAGCAATTCGAGGACCATCGTCCCAACTGTTTCACTTCATCCGCACTCCGACCCCTGGCTGTAGCCTCAGTAGCAGCCCCTATCCTAAAGGAGTGGGTCCCAAAATCGCACGGGTCCATGCCCGCGGCAGTGATTGTCAGTGCTAACACCCTCTGGAACTGAAATCTCGTCAGCGGGGTGCCATCCCTGTGCCTCAGCAAACTCCCCCCCCATGTAGCCGCCCTCAGTGCCAAGTATTCCTCTATACACATTATCGGGCACGTGGGGGACCCTCGCAAGCGCTGCACAACAACACTATGTCCCGTAGCCCCCTGGTCGGTCTTGGACCTAGCTATCGTGACTACCATCGAATCACCCCTAATTAGGATGCGATCCCTGCACAAGCCTCCCTCAACGTCTTTCTTATTTCTAGCGACCAGTTCGCTCACCCGCATAGCCCCATGGAACGCTAATGCGAAAGCCGCCCGGAACAGAACTGCTTCGAATTGGGAGGAGCATGTCTCGACTAGTTTCGCCATGATTAGGGACAACCTTTCCAAGCCAATCGGGCGCCTCTCATCCTGCTTGCGACCCTCAAGGCGCTGCCAGCCGCGAAGGGCTTTTTTCGCCAAAAAGGAACTTGTTGGGTCTTTTATGCCATGCACCTGTGCCATAAATGAAATGGCCGCCCTGTGCCTATTGGCCGTTGCCGCTGATCGGCCTTCTCTGTGTAGAGCTACCAAGAACCCCAGGAAGGATTCGTCCTGACCCCAGTTCTGACTCCCTGTCGGACCCAAAAATGTGCAATAGGAATGAAACGCTCCTTCGTATGCTTTCCTCGTCCTGGGGGCTAAGCTTGCTGCCACGAGGTCTTGTAATCCGGGGCACCGATTAGCCAGAGCGCTTCGGGGAATGGTGCCGCCACTAGGTCCGCTATAGGTAGATAACCCCTGAACGCCTGCATATGTGAACGAGAGAGTGCATCAGCTGCATGATTCAGTACGCCCGGCACATGTTTCGCCCTGAACTGTACATTCAGTCTCATGCAAAGCAGCACGACTTCTTTCAACAATCTCAAGATCCATTTGCAGCGTGCTGCCTGTTTGTTAATGCATACGACCACAGTCATTATCAGACCAAAATACCACAGAGCGGTCTCTGAAATCGTCTGGCCATGCCATCAGAGCAACAAAAATAGGGAATAGCTCCAGGAACCCAATGTTACTTGTGAGACCGCTGGAGTGCCACCACGCCGGCCATGTTTGCGCCGACCATCGGTTACCAAAAATGGCGCCAAATCCCACGCTCCCCGCCGAATCAGTCCACAAACCCAGCTCGTCTGACGATGCTGGCGGCTTGCTCCATACCACTCGACCGTTGAAGTCCGCCAGAAATGCCATCCAAATGCGCATATCCTGGCGAACCTCTGCAGACAGTCTCGTGCGGTGGTGTCCTTCTTTGAGACCAACCATAGCTTGTGCAATAGAGCGTGAAAAAGGGCGGGCCATTGGTATAACTCTCAAGGCAAAGTTAAGCTGACCCACTGTTTGCTGTAACTGGTGCAGGGTCACTTTCTCCTTACTAAGGCAAAGCTTCAGGGAAGCCCTAAATTTGGCTACCTTTCCCACTGGCAAACGGAAACATCCCTCCACAGAATCGAGCTCAATTCCCAGAAACTCGAGTGAAGTAGATGGTCCAACCGTCTTACCTGGTGCCAATGGGACTCCAAACTCCCTCATGAGGATGCAAAAGTCATGTAGCGCCTGCGCACATTTCGTGTCGCCGGCTGCTCCCAAGAACAGGAAGTCATCTAGATAATGCATAACATGTCTATGCCCTGTGGCCTCGGTGAATGCCCACTCTAAAAAACAGCTGAATTTTTCAAAATACGCACAAGAAATGGAGCAACCCATCGGCATGCATTTATCCATGTAATAACTCCCTTGGAATGCAAAACCTAGCAAACGCTGATCCTGTGGGTGTACCGGGAGCAACCGGAACGCTGATTCAATATCTGATTTCGCCATCAGCGCCCCGGAGCCCAGGCGATTTAACACGGCGACGGCATCATCGAATGATGCGTACCGCACCGAACAGATTTCTGGGTCAATGGCCTCGTTCACCGAGAAACCCCTTGGAGCAGACAGGTTATGGATAAGCCTAAACTCCCCCGGGTCCTTCTTCGGGACCACTCCTAACGGGGAACAGATGAAATCCGCCACTGGTGGGCGCTGAAAAGGCCGTGCCACTCGCCCTAAACTGACTTCTTTCGCAATTTTTCTCTCTACCACACTTGCATTCTGTTGCGCAGATAACTGGTTCTTACAAAAGGATTCCCCTCGAAAATCCCCCGCCGGGATGTGGAAGCCGTGCAAGAATCCCTTCCTCAACATCCCAGCGGAGACATGATCAGGGTATTTGTTTAACCAAGGAGTCATAGCCATGAGATCAACGGGTGTAGGCAATTGGTCACAACGATCTACCTCAGTCCTGCTTGGACCCTCCCTTTCCCCCCACCCCATTATTTTTCGATCTACAAGCACTCTCCGGGTGTGAGAAATTCCCACAGCCCACGCACACATGTTTGAACCTACATGTCCCTTGTGGTCTGTTACAGTTGCCTCGATTGAAGCCCCAACAGACCCCCCGCTTTCCACCATTCCCGCCGGTTTTCGGCTGGTGATCGCCACCGGCGCCTGCTCGAAAGAGCACCGCGGGCCTTTGGCGGGAAACCCCTGACCCACTCCCGCCTGGCGAGGATGTACCTACCGCCCCCGGCAGAAGCTGCTTATGCCAAGAGACTGAGTCGAGGCAGTCCCATGTCAGAGAGGCATCATATTCCTTCGCTTTTCGGAATTTCATGTCATAACCTTTCCATTCCTCCCCCTCATACATTGCATAAAAATCCATTATACGAGTTTGATAACAAGACAGTTCAGTTAATACCTCGGGCTTACGTTCCCCCATAACTGCAGTAAATATTGCAAAGGCCTTCGCCCAATTCGTTATCGTCTCATCCACCCTGAACTCCGCCATCTTGGCGTGCCAGACGCTCGGGTGCCACAAATCTTTCTGGGTTTTAGCATATTCCATCTCGCGATGGTCAGTTAATAACGAAAACATATTGACATACTTGTCTCCCCATATCAATTCTTTCGTGGCAATAGGGATGTGTTGTGCCACCCTCTCCCGCCTTGAGGGTAATGAGCCCTCCCCCGCCATTGGCAAAGCGAGCTTACCCGGTTCGGTCGTTGTTCCCGCCGTTTTCTCGAGACCAACTGCCGGACCTCCCGGTGTCCCCTGTGGGGAAACAAGAGGAAGATTCGCCTTCGCGGCATCTCGCGACTGCCGCAACTGCTGGATTAGTAACTTGGCCTCTTCGGCCGTGTCTCCGGGCGCCGTAGCAACCCCTGCCTTCTTATTGAGCCATGCGGCTAACTGGGTGGCCAATTCAGGAGGCATATCCTCATCGTTAGCGGGCGTAATCACAACCGGGATCGGTTGACCCGCGTCTGGGATTGGTTACGGGTCGTTAGCTGGTGTGACAGGAGTGACCGGGGGCACCTTATGGACCGGAACCTGCCCTGAAACCGCCCTCTTCTTGACCCGCTTCCCTCTACCCTCGGGGACGATTCCCGGCAAGGCCGGGCCTATTACCTTCTTGGGGTTACCAGGATTGTTTAGTGCAGCCAGTTGCTTTTTGACGTCCGCCAAACCTCGACCGATCGCTGGGACTTGTCCAATTTTTCGCTCTATGCCAGCCATCCGGTTCACCAACATGCGTAGCACCTTATCTGTCTCGGAACCCTTTCCTGCCTTTTTGCCAGCCATGGTTTCGATTATCCGCTCCGAGTTGATCAACACGGTCCTGGATTCTTCGCCTTTAAGTCACTGAAAGAGAAACACAAGAATTACAAGTTCTCAAAATTGCTGCTTGTTCCGTCGAGGGCTCACGAGCAACGAGTGGGTGCAGCCTTCAGAGCACAGGAACAAGAGGACGCTTCTTCTGATTCCCGCTCTATTTATTCCTCTGTGGGAGGGCGTGTACCCTCCTCCGGTACGCCTACCGGGCGTGGCCATCGGTGTAGGTGTCTAGGACAACCCCTCTTGGGCGGGAAAAAGGCGCGCCCCGGCTACGCCGCTTCCGGCATACCAGCCGAGACACGCCCCCCGCCCAAAATGGTTTCCCGGGAGGATCGGGGCACCCAACCATACGTTCGGGGGGACCGAGTGGTCGCCCCTTTCCATTATCCAACGCAGGACAAGAATACGGACTCATGCTTGCAAATTGCAAAACCTTTTGCTCATTCACTCTTGACCAAAAACCACAGAGTCTATTTAAGTTTTAAAGCTTTATTAAAAGTAAAATTATTTATTAAAATCAAGCTTGTCATAAAACATAAACGGTTGATTAAAAATGAAAAAGTGCTTATAGTGATTTATTTCACACATTTATTGTGGGCGAGCCGAGCCCTCACCTGGTTTGAACTTTAATTTTTCTTTTTGGTGCTGAATCGTTGGAGCCTCTGTCCTAGTGGTGATGATGATGATTTGTTCTTAGAAGTGAAGCTTCTGTCTGTTATAAGAAAAATGGTGCGTGTTAAAAAGCAAGCATTCATCAGTTGTGCCAAAAAGTGCAGCAAGACAACACCCTTCCCTGGAAAAAGGGACATTTTTACTTTAGAGTAGACAGTCACAAATTATTAGATTGGTTTCTGTATTCACATTTCTTCATTCCTAGACAAAATACTAGTGAGTGGTGTATGTCTATGAAATCTAACGTTCTTAAATGTACTTTGTAGGTGGAACATCTGGTGCTGGGCCCAGCGCGGAGCTGGAGGAGGAAAGCTCTGGGGAGGAGGCGGTGCAAGTGCCGGACCAAAGTGCTGTGCGGGTTGCCACGGTAGTGGCGGGCAGTGGAAAGCTCTTATATTCCTTACTTATTGAGATTGCAGACTGCATAGTGTGCTCCCCGTGAGAAAACGTAAGGTTTGTCCAGATGAGAGACATGAAGAAGAATGATTGACATATAGTTTGAATGGATGGATGCCTGGATCATGGTACTATCTGACTCTTAGATAGCATATGTGTATCTAGAGAGAGTAGACGGTTACTGGATGAACTAAGTGTTACTTTGAAGAGAATGTAACACCGCACCCGCGCGTCCGTCCCAGTGTAGGAAAGGCAAGGAAAAGAAGTTGTAATTTTGTCCGAATACTACCATGAATAGTAGCATTAGTTTGTCTTGCAAGTACAGCATATATCCAGCTATTACGATGGCCACTCACTCACTACCTCTGTTAATAAGTTTAGTAGAACTCGGTCATTCATGTGTGGATGTATCACTGTTCACTCAATAAAATCCAAAGCACCTAAAGTCATCCCATATGTAAGCAAATACATACCATGTGCAGTGATAGATAATCAGATTATTTATCTTCTTCATTTTCCTTTTCTAGTATTCATTGGCACTGTAGGGTGAAAGTTAAATTAATTAAGCAGTAGCCCTTGTAACAGAGTATTCTCAGTGCCAACCATAATAGAAAAGTAAGAGCATCACCACCTGCATATAATGGACTGGTACAGTAACGCAAGTCTGTCTCACTCATCATGGCAGACGTCTGTTTTTCTCGGGTGCAAGTTGACTGCGCTGGCAATATGACGGCTTGCAGAAGTTAACGTACCAATTTTGCTAAACAAGAGAGAAGAAGAAGAATAAGAGTGGTGTACTGTGATAGTCGACTCTAATGGAGTGAGTCCATAGTGCTCGTAGAATTGATTCCTTAAACTCCCACTAATGTTAGAGCAAGGATGAAGAAGTAGGAGGTTAGATAGATACTGGCCACAATAGTCATGTACTGCGCTTGCAAGTTGCTAGCTCTACTGTGACACAACTTTCTGCTGAGTCATTTTGTGTTAATCTTAAAGAGCATTGGTTACAGACTATGTCTTTCTTTCTTCATATAGATGCTCCTTCCAAACCAACCCGGAAGGAGCTGGCTAAAAGGGCCCGGCAACGGAGGCTGGAGGCCACTGTCGCCGAATATCGGCGGCTGGTGGCCCAGGATGAGGAAGACACGCAGACTAGTACGTCAACAACATCCACGGTGACACCTGCATCCTCCTCCGCGCTCCCTGGGTCAGCCAGTCAGCGCAGCAGGTCTCCAGCGGTACGGAGCTGGGGTACCGCAGCCACCCTCCACCGCCGAGCAGCAAAGAAATCAGCTGCCCCCCACAGCAGTTACAAAAAAATGATGCACCGCCTTTCCCTGAGGGTTTCCTACCTCGAGCAGAAGCTCCTCAGCACCAAAACCCTGCTCGAGACCCTCCGCAAGGAGCATGCCGACCTGGCCCGAAAAGTCAACAGCAGCCAGCAGTAGGAGGAGACTGTCCCTTGCCCCTTTTTTAAAGACTTCTTGGGGGAGGGAATTGGGAGTTGGGTTTTCTACTTTTTTGGACTTCGTTTTCAGGGACATTCGTTGGGGTTCGGGAGAGGGGGTGGGTTGGGTCTTGCGGGAGATTATTTATGTTAGGGATATATAAATATACTTTAAACTTTATCTTAGCATACGTGTTTTTCACTGCTTTTGAGGCTGGTGGGTGGGGGTTTAACAGTCCAGAAACGTATGTGGCATCTTGATTCAAGTTGTGTAAGTACTAATGGCCCAAATGTTTTCAAAACTAAGTGCCTCTCACAGAGTAAGTGAATTTAATAGTCGTAGGACCGTCAGTCTCTCGTCTCTCCGAGTCCTAATACTCCATTATACTACCTCCCCCCAAACGCTTATCTTACCTGTAATTTGTGTTTGGAAATAGGGCTAGGCACAGGGCTGGCTGCACGCGAAATGGCGATTAAGGTTGGCAATCCTGGGTGGATGAAATGTCATCATTGCGGTGGTACTAGTGGTGTTACACAGTGGCAGTTGCAGCATCTGAAAAAAAAGAAAATGAAACCTTGTTTGTCCTTACCGTAGCATTAGAACGGTACAATAGAGAATATAGCAGGTGACAGTACACTAGAACAGTACCACAATGTAGCCTAACAAATGGTAAAGTATTGAAAGTATAACTAGTACTTGCGTTGAATTTCTTTGACATTGGCTACTACTACAAGAAATAGTACCGAAGGTGAAGGACACAGCAGCGTAATAATTTGCCACGTCTAGGAGGAGGATGTTCTTGATGACCAATCAAGTTGATGGCGCAGATGAAAATCTGCTTTCATTTGCCAATAGTGACTGAGTGTCAAGCTGAGTAAGAATAGAATATATCCTCAGATTCCTTCACCAGCCTGTTGCTATGACCTTATCCTCCCCAGCAAGTGTGTGGAATTATTGCTGTCATTTAGTCACACATCAATCAAAACCACACAGCCCGGGGGAAGAGGGTTAGGGTTTGGAAAATGGATGGGAATGGGGGATTTTGGGAAAGTTTTGTTGAGAGAAGAAAAAAAAAGCACAGCATGGACAAACAATAATTGAAGATAAAGAAATCTTTGGGTACAAAGCTAACCATAAATCTTTTAAGTGACATAAAGGAAGTGCATGCATGGTTACTGAAAAGTAAGTAGTACTTTCGACAACCGTGAATGAAAGAATGAGACAGTACAGGGCTGCAGTAATAATTATGCGTTTTCACTTGCCCATCTCTGCACTCAGAGAAACACTTCTTACATTAAATTAGGTTTAAAAAATAGCACAAGTAAAACCTATAGAATGGCTGTAGGGATG
The DNA here is from genome assembly GCF_964263255.1 of Lissotriton vulgaris. Lineage (NCBI taxonomy): Eukaryota > Metazoa > Chordata > Amphibia > Caudata > Salamandridae > Lissotriton > Lissotriton vulgaris. The sequence goes on from NC_141693.1 coordinate 1,903,248,278, forward strand.
AATTTAGAAGCAGAGATCAAATAAATGCAGAGTCACACTCATAGAAGTTCACAGCAATAACATTACTTAAAAGATAATTAGAAAAGAACGGATACTGTATCTGTATGTTGTTGTAGTTGTTGTAGTTGTCCTGTTGAATTTGGTAAGTTGCATGCATCAAACCATTCCTCTTATTAGCGGGACTCCTCCATTCCAGCTGACGCTCCGTCCATCAATGTTGGTGACCAGAAGACACCCTGTCCACTGCCTGCCTGGCGGATGCTGAATTGCGGCTCGCTAATGTGAAGCCTGACTTCATCCTTTTTTTCCCATTGCACAGACTGAAACCTTTTTTTGAAAGTGCGTACTCTGTCTGAGTCTCCTTTTGAAGCATAAATAAGTATGGGCGAACTAATTTAGCAGATCTTTCCCCTCAAGCTAGGTGTACTGTAAACTGTGTTTCAGAACAGAATTAGACCTTCCCAGACCCTTACTAAACCCAGTCGCAAAAATGTAGAAGACCCCCAATCAGATCTCAAAAAACGAGGCCTAGTAGAAAAATGGTGACAAAACGTACTTTGAAAATAAAGTAGGCCCAAATCCCCCCTTACCCACCGTGGATTGTATTCAAACCACTTGCAAGCAAGCAAAAGTATCCATACCCAGCATCGCTCCAAGACTCGCAAACCGCCCCACAAACAGCCCCCCCCAAACACATGCAATACAATACTGCTAACCCTAACGAGCCCTAAGTTAAGAATAGTGGCAAACACTTTCTTTAACTAGGCCCAATCCCCCCTTTCCCACCATGGATTTTCTTCAAACCACTTGCAACCAAAATTACACATTCCCACGAGTGCTCTAAGACCCCAGAACTCAGTAGCAAAAATCTAGAACACCCGGAAACACATGCAATCCTGCTGCTAGTGCTATCCCTAATGAGCCCTAAGTTAATGTGCCAAACGCTTTTCAGCATGGATTTTCTCCAAACCACTTTTATCCGGTATTAGACCTTCCCAGAAATGTCTCAACACCTGCCAACCCACCCGCAAAAAAGCACAACACCCCCAAACAGGCAAAAAGCAAAAATGGAAAATCTCATACTTACAATATTTTTTGGCCTTCTGTCCAAACGCGCTGTGCAGCTAGGTCATAACTCCACTTTTCCACCATGGATGTCCTGGAAAACAAATGCAATCAACATTAGACTGTGCCAGCAGTGCTCCCAGACCCCAAAACCCACCCCCAAACACCAGTAACCCACCCAAACAGGCCCCCGAAAACACGATAGTGAGCAAAAAGGCAAAAACTTTTTCCTCATGGATTTTCTCCAAACCACTTTTATCCGGTATTAGACCTTCCCAGCAATGGCCCCAGAGCCGTCAACTCACCCGCAAAGAAGTAGAACACCCCCACAAGTGCAGAGTCTTTCTTCATTGTGCGTAATCCAGCCATCTGCTTTGAGGGAAATAGGAGTCTGGAGGAGGAGGATAGAGGAGCATGTTCTTGGGAACTTGTGAACCTGAGGAATGCAGACTGCGGCACCTTCAAATCAATAAGCAAATAAGTGAAGACAGTTCTGATGATGGGCTTGTTTTTGTGATTAGGTGATTACATTTTTTTTATATAGACTTTGCAAAACAAAGAAAGACAGACACACAGGAATAAAAGTGAATAAGGACGAAAAAGAAAGTCATTGATTCATTGGCTCATTTTCAGGGCTCGGTGTCAGGGAAGAAGAGTTTGTCCTCATACTCTGCGAATTCAGGCGGGAGTAGGTCACCTAACAGAGAAGAACTTGCCTCATCTAAGTTGGTGTCCTCCTCGTCTTCTTCCTGCGTGTATTGTCGTATTTTGTAATCTGGTGGTATGAGGTGCTGATTCATCTTGATCATTGTTAACCTCTCCACATTTTTGGGCGAGAGGCGGGTCCTTTTAGAAGTTACAATGCCACCAGCAGCAATGAAAACACGTTCAGAAGACACGCTTGCGAGTGGGCAAGACAAGTGATTTATAGCCAAGTTTGAGATCTCTGGCCACAATTCTTTTTTCCCATGCCAATACGCCACTGGGTCATCATGAACATAGACCTCTGTTGAGTCATTCAGATAGTCCTGCACCATCGACTCAAGGTTCTCCACGGTTCCTCCACTTGGTTACTTTTTGCTGGGACCTTTTGAGAAGCAAACCCAAGCTGAGTTAGCCAATCCTCTTCTTCACACAATGTTACTGTTGTGTCTGGTGCAGATGATCCGGTTGCTGGTGTCTTTAACGGCTGGGAGGGAAAATGACTCACTTCTGCAACAGCCACAGGTGCAGAAGTGGATTCTTTTGACTCCGGATGGCCTGCTAATGCTGATGTACTGCCTTTTCCTTCAATTTCCTGCCGTTCTCATTGAAACCTCATGGCTGACATAGCTAGCCAACGTTTGTACTTTCAAACTTCTGCGTCACCAAAAGGAAAGAATACTCTGCCTGCCAATGCCTTTTTGTAGGGTGGATCCAGAATAGTAGCACAAATGTAATGCTGTTCTGTGTGGATCTTTTGAAGAAGTTCATCGCAAAGTAGGTGCTCTAATAATTTCTCCGCCAAATCAAAAGCTTCTTGCTTTTCTTCATCTTTTTGAAACGTAGAAGACACCGCCTTCAGTTGGTGCTCTAGCATGCGCAACAATGGATAGCTTTTCCCAAATTACAGTCCTCCCTGCTGACTGCACGCGTGAAGACCTCAAAAGGACGAAGCATGTCTGTCAGGCTTTGCACTAGCTTTCATTGCTCCGCATGTATCCTCAGGTCCTTCATAGCTGCACCCTGTCTAAAGAAATACTGATCGACTACCGCACACTGCTCATACAGACGCTCAAGCATGTAGAAGGTTGAGTTCCAACGTGTTGCCACCTCCTGGATGAGTGCTTTCACTGACAGTTTATGTTGATGTAGCAGGCCCCTCAGATGCTTCCGGGCCTTAAAAGAATGGCTAAAATGTGTGCACAGTCTTCGGCAGGTGGTCAGTAACTCGCACACTGGACTCTCTTCACTCAAGAATTTTTTAAAAACCAGGTTTATACAGTGCGCCAAACACAGCACTGAAATAGTTACCCATATCCATGGCCTTAACTACATTGGCGCCATTATCCGTGGAAACATAACCAATCTTACGTTTTTTTGGGGACAGCCATTGAAAGACCTTTGTGTTAAACTCCTGCAAAATGTTTTCTCCTGTATGACTTGTCTCCATGCCAAACATGGCTAGTGTTGCATGTTTCCGAGCAGCTTTAAAAACGTTGTCCGGGTCAACACCTGCGTTTAGCTTTGCTTTAACCCCTGAAAAAGAGACCCAGTTAGCAGTGATGCACATGTAATCAGTGGCTGCGCAACTGGTCCACATGTCTGTTGTAAGATGTATAGTGTGAACAGCACTCTTCTGCAAAGCTGCCCCAATCACCTCCAGCACATCTTCATGTAGTGCTGGAACCGCAACTCTGGCAAAATAGAACCGGCTAGGAACCTTCCATTTAGGGCAGAGCGTTACCACTAATTCAAGAAAACCAACCCCTTCCACAAAAGAAAAAGGGAGAAGGTCCAGCGCTAGCATTTTAGCCAGCTTAGTGTTATACAGACGCGCCGTTGGGTGGTTGCGTTCAAATGGCGCATCTGAAAACAACATGCTTCTAATGGTGGGCTGGACCATTATTTTATGGGACGTTGATGATGATGACTTCTTCGACCCAGTTATGCTCGGTGATGATGAGCTTTTTCGCCTTGGTGTCTCACTCTCTCCCACACCCTTAGTGTGGCTCACAGGGGGTGTGCTGCTTACAGGGGTACTGGGTGTAAGTGAAGTGTTTGACGCTTCTTCCTCCTTGTCATCATCAGATGAAACATCAACGGATACAGTTTGTTGACTTGCAATTCGGGCTTCCTTGATCTCCTTTAGGTGCGCATGCCATTGGACAGTGTGCTGTCTCTCAAGATGACCTCTCTGGTCTCCGATACCATAGTTGGTACCAAGCTTACCACGACTAACTGCAAGCTTACAAATGCTACACATGGCTATGTTTTCCCTTGTTGTGCAAACACTAAAGAAGTCCTAAACTGCGGACTTCAAATGTCTGTGGGAGGCGGGGGAGGCGATACTGGTCATGCTGCTAATGCCAGATGAAGTGGAGGATGTGTGTTGCCGAACTTTACTACGTTGTGCACTTGCAGCACCACTAATTGAGGAAATGGAGGTCAAGGTGGATGGAGGTCCCTTTTGGCGAGAAAATATGGAAGCAGTAGGTGGTGGTGTACTAGTTGACTGCAATGGTGGTGGTCCCATTTCCTTCTCATCAACAATATCATGCTCAGCAGCTTTTCGGGCTAGGGTAAAATTGTCTGTTTGCTGCATGCCCGCTGAGCCTGTAGTGACGTTTATGATGACTGCGTCGTCGTCGTGAGAGTCTTCATCAGCAGGAGTGGTATACACCACTTCTTCTTCAGCGTCATCATCACACCCCATAAGTACGAGAGTTTTGGGGACCTTCCTTTTACGCTTAGCTACCTTTGTCAGATCATGGTGTGCCTCACTCTCAGACGGCTGTGGTGGTTTCCAATTTATATCCATATCATCAGAAGGAAGGGGGCTTGATGAAGAAGTAGACTCCATCCTTGATCTTTTACTTGCTAGGGATCTGGAAGACAATGAATGATCAGGAGTAGTTGCTTCCTCAAATGATACCTCAGCTTGAATGTCGATTTCCTGATGTGCCCCTACTTCGGGAGGAACAACTATTGTGGGCACTTCTGCCGCTCCATGCACCTCTGCTTGCGCATCTCCTTGCGCTGCCTCTCCTTCCACATGTACTTGGGCTTGTACTTGCACATGTGGTTGTTGTTGCGGCTGTGGTTGTTGAACACTCGTCAGATGAGTTACAACAACCTGTGTTGATTGAGGGATGCTGCTACTTTCTTGCGATGAGCCAACATCACTGGTCGATGGTGATTGAACAACTAGACTGGCTGCCTCTAAAGCACTCAAGGGCTTGGACTTAAGTTGGCGTGGTGGTGGTGGCACTGAGCCCAATGGAGCGGGGTGCTGCTCCCAGCTTGGTCCCCAGCATATCCCGCTGCTGCTGCAGGCGTACTTTTTTTTAAATCCCCCAAAATGTGGCGGGCGGCACACCAGTCTCCTTGGTAAGTGGCGCCACTTGCTTCTTCTGCTCCTTACTGGCAACTTTCTTGCTAGAGGAGCTACGGGGAACTTTTTTTGGGGCCATCTTCTTCAGATGTAAGAACAGCAGGCCGCCGTTGCACGAGTTGCAGAGTTGCAGAGTTGTCTTGTCTGTGGCCACATGTGACGTCGGGTGACGTTATGCTGCACACACCGCTGCAGGACTTCTTCCTGGCACTGGTGGTTCTCTTGTGCACCTAAAAGCATTGGAAGACAGAGGAACATCAGTTACACACCCCAAAAGTCGAAAATCAGCACAATCCCATGCCATCCATGCCCTCCATGAAGTTTACATTAAAGAAAGACACCCCACAGAAAGACTAGGCCCATGTACCACTCACTACCCCTGGGCATAATGGATGAAAGCTAGGCAAAATGGGTGCAGGCCTGAGAACACTGCCTGCATTCAAACTGGCCCCTTGCCCCCCAGCACATGGCCAGGGCCTGCCTGTACCAGCACTCAAAATGGCCCCCACCCACATGGCCAGTCCCCATCAACACCCCAAAAAATCGAAAAACAGACAAAAATCAGCACAATCCCATGCCATCCATGCCCTCAATGATGTTTAAATTCAAGACACCCCACAGAAAGACTAGGCCCATGCACCACTCACTACCCCTGGGCATAACGGATGAAAGCTAGGCAAAATGGGTGCAGGCCTGAGAACACTGCCCGCATTCAAAATGGCCCCTTGCCCCCCAGCACATGGCCAGGGCCTGCCTGTACCAGCACTCAAAATGGCCCCCACCCACATGGCCAGTCCTCATCAACACCCTAAAAAACTTGAAAAACACACAAAAATCACCACAATCCAATGCCATCCATGCCCTCCATGATGTTTACATTAAAGAGACCCGACCGAAAGACTCAGTCCATGCACCACTCACTAGCCCTGGGCAAAAGGCCCCAACAGCAGCCAAAAAAATCGAAAAACACACAAAAAGCAGCACAATCCAATGCCATCCATGCCCTCAATGATGTTTAAATTCAAGACACCCCACAGAAAGACTAGGCCCATGCACCACTCACTACCCCTGGGCATAATGGATGAAAGCTAGGCAAAATGGGTGCAGGCCTGAGAACACTGCCTGCATTCAAAAAGGCCCCTTGCCCCCCAGCACATGGCCAGGGCCTGCCTGTACCAACACTCAAAATTGCCCCCACCCACATGGCCAGTCCCCATCAACACCCCAAAAAATCGAAAAACACACACAAATCACCACAATCCAATGCCATCCATGCCCTCCATGATGTTTACATTAAAGAGACCCCACAGAAAGACTCAGTCCATGCACCACTCACTAGCCCCGGGCAAAAGGCCCCAACAGCAGCCAAATAAATCGAAAAACACACAAAAATCAGCACAATCCCATGCCATCCATGCCCTCAATGATGTTTAAATTCAAGACACCCCACAGAAAGACTAGGCCCATGCACCACTCACTACCCCTGGGCATAATGGATGAAAGCTAGGCAAAATGGGCGCAGGCCTGAGAACACTGCCTGCATTCAAAATGGCCCCTTGCCCCCCAGCACATGGCCAGGGCCTGCCTGTACCAGCACTCAAAATGGCCCCCACCCACATGGCCAGTCCCCATCAACACCCCAAAAAATCGAAAAACACACAAAAATTACCACAATCCAATGCCATCCATGCCCTCCATGATGTTTACATTAAAGAGACAACACATAAATACTCAGTCCATGCACCACTCACTAGCCCTGGGCAAAAGGCCTCAACAGCAGCCAAAAAAATCGAAAAACACACAAAAATCAGCACAATCCCATGCCATCCATGCCCTCAATGATGTTTAAATTCAAGACACCCCACAGAAAGACTAGGCCCATGCACCACTCACTACCCCTGGGCATAATCCACAGGAGCACCATCCGTCTCACGACCAGCACCGACAACTCCCTGACCACCGCCGAACACCTGCATTTCCAGATCCACACCAACCCGAACACCACCCTCAGAGGCACCCTGATCTACCGACCCCCTGGACCACGCACACAATTCAGCGAGGACATCGCCGACTTCGTCAGCCCACACGCCCTCCCCTCCGCTGACTACATCCTCCTGGGAGACCTCAACTTCCATCTGGAGAACAACAACGACCGCAACACCAGCACCCTGCTCGACAACCTCACCAACCTGGGACTCAAGCAACTGGTGTCCACCCCCACCCACCTCGCCGGACACACACTCGACGCTGTCTTCTCATCCAGCAAGGACATCAACTTCAGCCACACCACAGAGCTTCAATGGACGGACCACAGCTGCGTCCACTTCACCTTCAAGAAAACAACGACCCACCACCACCAGCAACAGACCGCCCGCAGAAGCTGGAACAAGATCACAGCAGACCAGCTCGCCACCTCCCTGAGCCAGCACCCTCCTGCCAGCTCAGCGAACCCCAGCCAGGCCGCCGACAACCTCACGAAGTGGATCAGCAACTGCGCGGACGAACTCGCCCCACTGAGGACCCCGCCCAGCAGACCCGGCAGCAAGAAAGCCCCATGGTTCACCGACGAACTCAAGAGCTCCAAGAAGAACTGCCGAGCCCTCGAGAAAGTCTGGAGAAGGGAACCGACACCGGACAACAGGACCTCCTTCAAACTTGCCACCCGGAAACACCACCAGCTGATCCGCGCCGCCAAGAAAACAGCATTCAAGGACCGGTTGGACAACAACGCACACAACTGCAAGGAACTCTTCAACATCGTCAAAGAGCTTTCCAACCCCAGCGCAGGAAACAACGACATCACCCCATCGCAAGACCTCTGCAACTCCCTGGCGTCATACTTCCACAACAAGATCGCGGACATACACAACAGCTTCAACAACCAACCAACGCACACCATGACCGAACAACCACCCCCCACCACCACCCTCCACGCCTGGACCCCGATCAGCACCGAAGACACCATCCGCACGATGAACTCCATCCACTCCGGATCACCGACCGACCCCTGCCCTCACCACATCTTCAACAAAGCCGACGCTATCATCGCACCCCACCTGCGAGACATCATCAACACATCCCTCGACACCACCATCTTCCCCGAGAGCTGGAAACACGCCGAACTCAGCGCCCTACTCAAGAAACCAACAGCGGACCCCACCGACCTCAAGAATTACCGCCCCATCTCGCTCCTCCCGTTTCCAGCCAAAGTCATCGAGAAGACCGTCAACAAGCAGATGGCCGCTTTCCTCGAGACGAACGGATCCCTCGACCCCTCACAGTCCGGCTTCCGAGCCAACCACAGCACCGAGACCGCCCTCATCGCCGCCACCGACGACATCCGAGCCCTGATGGACAATGGAGAAACAGCGGCCCTCATCCTCCTAGACCTCTCCGCGGCATTCGACACGGTCTGCCACCGCACCCTAGTACGGCGCCTCAGCAACGTCGGAATCCAGGACAAGGCGCTGGAGTGGATCACCTCCTCCCTCGACGGGAGAACACAGAGAGTCCGCCTACCACCGTACAAGTCAGAGGCCACCGAAGTCATCTGCGGCGTCCCCCAAGGATCATCTCTGAGCCCCACCCTCTTCAACGTCTACATGAGCCCCCTCGCGGCCATCGTACGCAAACACAACCTCAGCATAATCTCCTACGCCGACGACACCCAGCTGATCCTCTCCCTGACCAACGACCCCGCCGCCGCCAGAGCCAACCTGCACGAAGGGATGAAAGAGGTAGCCGAGTGGATGACGACCAGCCGCCTGAAACTGAACTCGGACAAGACGGAGGTCCTCATCCTGGGCTCCTCTCCCTCCGCCTGGGACGACTCCTGGTGGCCTCCCGCCCTGGGCACCGCACCCAAACCGACAGACCATGCACGCAACCTGGGCTTCATCCTGGACTCCTCCCTCTCCATGACCAGGCAAGTCAACAACGTCTCCTCGGCATGCTTCAACATCCTACGCATGCTACGGAAGATCTTCTGGTGGATCCCCACCGAGACCAGGAAGACCGTCACCCAGGCCCTTGTCACCAGCCGACTGGACTACGGCAACGCCCTCTACGCCGGGACCACCGCCAAGCTCCAGAAGAGACTCCAGCGGATCCAGAACGCCTCAGCCAGACTCATCCTCGACATCCCACGAACCAGCCACATCTCCGGACATCTGCGAGACCTTCACTGGCTCCCCGTCAACAAAAGAATCACCTTCCGCCTCCTCACCCACGCACACAAAGCCCTACACGACCAAGGCCCGAGCTACCTCAACAGCCGAGTCAACTTCTACGCTCCCAAACGCCACCTCCGATCAGCCAACCACGCCCTCGCCGCGGTCCCCCGCATCCGAAGAGCGACTACAGGAGGAAGGTCCTTCTCCCACCTGGCCGCCAAGACCTGGAACTCCCTCCCGACCGACCTGCGCCTGACCCAAGACCACCTCTCCTTCAGGAAGAAGCTGAAGACCTGGCTGTTCGAGCAGTAGCGGCTCCCCCCCCCCCCCAGCGCCTTGAGACCCCACGGGTATGTAGCGCGCTTTATAAGTGTCACTGATTGATAATGGATGAAAGCTAGGCAAAATGGGCACAGGCCTGAGAACACTGCCTGCATTCAAAATGGCCCCTTGCCCCCCAGCACATGGCCAGGGCCTGCCTGTACCAGCACTTAAAATGGCCCCCACCCACATGGCCAGTCCCCATCAACACCCCACAAAAATCGAAAAACACACAAAAATCACCACAATCCAATGCCATCCATGCCCTCCATGATGTTTACATTAAAGAGACCCCACAGAAAGACTCAGTCCATGCGCCACTCACTAGCCCTGGGCAAATGGCCCCAACAGCAGCCAAACAAATCAAAAAACACACAAAAATCAGCACAATCCCATGCCATCCATGCCCTCCATGATGTTTACATTAAAGAGACCCCACAGAAAGACTCAGTCCATCCACCACTGAGTACCCATGGGCAAAAGGCCCCAACATAAGCCCAAAAAACGAAAATTCAAAAATTGTAGTTGAAGCAACTGTAATGCCCCAAACAAACTTACTTGTGAAATTTCTAATCCAAAAGTGATCCAAAGAAAGTCAAAAAGGCCTCAAATCCAAATATCCAGCAGCATCCACAAAAAGTAATCCTTCCAGGTCAAGATCCAAATCAAAGTGACCAGCACATGAAGAAAGCACTGGGAGGAGCCTGCTGGATAGGAACAGGAAGTTGGAGACTGTGGGGCGCTTCCTTCCCCCCCACCCCCCAATGGACTCCTTGCAAAAAAAAGTGCAGGCAAATGTCAACCTGAGGAGTTATTCTGATAAAAAACATAATTTTCAGAAGGTTTATGCTGCTTGCTGGTGGATTTCTTGTGCAGAATTGCAAATTTTGCAATTTCGCGAGTGCGAGATTGTTGCTGCCCGCCGCATCTAAGTGTTCGCAATTGCGTGCTCTCGCGATGCGTGCAGTGCAAGGTGGCAAGCCGCGATGACGTAATCGCGGTCGCCAAACTCCCGCGGCATCCCGCGGCAAGATCCAAAATGGCGCAGCACACGCAAAATATGGAGAAAAACAACTCTGCAAACGCTGAATGACGGTAAGTGAACGCCGCGCGCTGCAAAATTGTATCACCAAGCAAAAAAATCTGCTGCGTGCGAATTTTCGGCCAATTTGCAAGAGTTCGCGGATTGCGAATTTGCCGAATATCCGCAAATTCCGCGAGCGGAACGGATTTTACGCCCATGCTTATTATTCAGTTTGCACAGTTGCAGAAATAGCTGAAGGTTCAACTCTTGAAGGAATTCGTTCAGCTCAAGTGGCAGAATTAATTGGTTTAATTCGTGCATGTGAAAGAGCAAAAGGGAAAAAGGTTACCATAGTGACTGATAGTCAGTATGCATATGGTGTAGTCCATGACTATGGCCAGCTAAGGTCTCAAAGAGGCTATTTGACTTCTGCGGGAACACCAATCAGAAATGCAAAATTGATTAAAAGACTGATCGATGGCATTCAATTACCTGAGAAAATAGCTGTTGTCAAATGTGGGGCACACAAGAAGGGTGAAGACTATATTACTAAAGGTAATTCCTTTGCAGATGAAACTGCACGTTGCTGTGCGAAAAACAATCTTTCAATTAATCGAGAAAAAGACAATGATTATGTTATGAACCCTCTCATGCTAATATCTGTAGTTGAAACATGGCAGGGAGTAAAAGATTTACAAGATGAGGCAAATGATGAAGAGAAAAACACATGGCTGAAAGAAGGTTGCAGACAGAGGGAGGAAGATGAAATTTGAGTTTACAAAGATGGCAGACCTGTTATGCCAAATTGCATGATTGCTGACATGGCACAGATGTACCATGGTCCAGGTCATTTAGGAAGAGATTCAATGATTCAAATGTTCAGGGAGACTTGGTATAATCCAAAATTTAGGATTATTGCAGAGTCACTTTGCCAAAGATGTTTGATCTGCCAGCAAATCAATCCAAACAGAAAAACAGTTGTGAGCATGGGAACCATAGGACGGGAGGGTGGTCCTTTTACCAGATTGCAAATGGATTTCATTGACATGCCGCCCCATAACAAGCTGAGATATGTCCTTGTTATTGTCTGTCTGTTTTCAAGATGGGTGGAAGCGTTCCCAACTCGTCACAATGACTGAGTTACTGTGGCAAAATTGCTTTTAAGGGAGATCATACCAAGGTATGGATTTCCAGTAACTATTGAAAGTGATCGTGGCACACACTTTGAAAACAGATTGCTAAAATTAATTTGTGAGGCCTTCAGTATAAAGCAAAAGCTACATTGTGCATACAGACCAGAAGCATCAGGCGTTGTTGAACAAATTAATGGCACAATTAAAAATAGGTTTGGAAAAATGTGCCTAGCTACAGGGATGAAGTGGACAGATGTACTTCCACTTGTTTTGATGTCCTTGAGGAGTACACCTGATAAGAAGACAGGTCTTAGCCCTCATGATATTCTCAGGGGAAGAGTAATGAGACAGGCTTTTATACCAGTTGGAAAATTATTGACCATAAATGAAAGTGCAATTATAGAGTATTGCAAACAATTATCTGACGTGGTAACTTCTGTATTCCATCAGGTGGGAACAGATGTGATTTCAAAGGAAAAGGAGCAGGCTCATGATCTGTTGCCAGGAGACTGGGTTAGAACAAAAGTTCATCGGAGAAGAAACTGTTTAGTACCCAGGTGGCAAAAAGCAAGACAGGTGATACTAGTCACAACAAATGCAGTTAAATGTAAAGGTCTGAAAAGGTGGGTGCATGCAAGTCATACCATTCGTGTACCACCTCCTGATAATCCTGATGAAGATAGTGACGATACAACAACTGGTTCAGACTCTGAAGAAGAACCTGAAAATCCAGATTCTGAAGATCGACAAGATAGTCGACATCTGGAAGATTCTGATGCAGATCAAGCATCGAAAGAAAAAGATCTAGAGATTGTGATTCTAGATTCAGAAAATGATGAAAATGTTCTAGAAAAGAAACAGAAAAAGAAACTGTGTCAGAAGAGATTCAAGATCAGGAGAGTATTGAAAAGCAGATTGAAAGCTCTGAATGCAGGAACGAAAATTCTGAAACTGGGAAGTTAGAAGTAATTCTAAAAGAGGAGGAGGATGAATTACCAAGTGTGAGAAGTTGGCCTGGTATATAATGCTCACTAATTCTTAGTGATCACTTTGAACCATGCCAAGCAACCCTTATGATGATTGCTTGTAATTCAACCTTGTAGACCAGTTATCCTAGTGGTAACGTGGACAAAGCAGTCTTAGGCTAAACTCTGAAAGGCATGTGAAGCCAGCTGTATTACCATACACAACCCCCTTGAATACCAAATGAAAGGGACACCACACATATATATATTGAAAATATATATTGATTTATTAACTATAAAATCCCCTGGACTCTTAATGAGCACAGAAGCACAAGCGTTAAATCACAAGACAGTTTAAAATACACAAAAGTTGCACAATATGGATGAGCCCTAGGGGCCACCTAAACCATATACTAAGAAAGTGGTATAAGAGATACCAATAGGAAAGGGAACAGGCCTAGGGCCTTGGGAATCGCTGGAGCTATTCGGGACTAGCATTGACTAAGTCGGGAAAGGCCCGCGGGACTCGGGTGCAGTGTTCAAAGTGCACGCACTTTCCAATGTAAAGTCTATGGTGCGTAAAAAGTACAAAGTTAGATAGTTAGGAACCTTCCGAGTGACCTAGAATGCAGAAACTTAAGACACAGGCCCTTGAGATGTGTACCAGTGTAGGAACACCGGCGGAGCTGAGTTACCTCACCCACAGGAAGCGGGAGCACAGGGTCGAAGTAGTGTCGGGTTTCGTCACGCTGGTCGATGGTGCTTGGAGCTGAAGATGCTGCAGGCGGCTCGATGTGAAGAGTTCCGGTGGATCCAAGGGTGGATCTGAAGATGTGAAGACCTGAAAGCAGAGGGGACAATGTTCAAAGTCACTAGCCAGTGACTACCGTGGAACCAGATTGGAACCAGGCGACGTCGGGTGCAAACAGGCGTTGTCGGGTAGCTTCTTTCTGCAGCCACGTGAACACCGGGGGTCGAGGACGTCCAGGAGTCGGTCACGAGCTGTCCCACGCAGGCTTCTCGCTGTTGGCGGTGTCGGCGACCTGATCGGAGCAAACAGGCCTTGGCTAATGCAAGCCACGCAGGAATCAAAAGATGCTTAACACTCGGACCAGCAAGGTCAGAGCGAGTGCTCCTTTTCACAGGAGCTTGGGTGAGTCTGGAGCAACCAGACCCGCTGTGTAGTTTGTCGGTTTCATCGCCAAGATGGCCGCTGACCACGTGGCTAATGGCCGGGATGGCGCGTCCAGTGGCACAATGCAAAAGGGCCCCATGCAGATCGTGGAGATGCTGGAGGACTCTTCTTCAGTGCAAGGGCTGCTCGATGGTGGGGGGTTCTCAGTCCCCAAAGCACAACGTTGAGGATGCCTCAGATGCTGCGCAGTCAGCTTTTCGGGTGTCTTTCAAGAGGTCCGGTCCCACGTCACTCGGTGCCTCCACGAGTCCCTTCTTTGCAGGGACTGTGGATCGGGCTCTGAGAGGTCTGGGAGTCTGGTTCTTGTCGGGCTCTGGGCTCGGGCTCCGGCGGGAGGCGGCGGCAAAGCAGACGTCGATTCGCTGGTTGGTGCCTGTGTTCACAGGGTGGCCAGTCCTAGGCCACAAGGGAGATTCTCTTCAGTCTTCTGAGCAGCAGAATGTCGAAGTCCAGTCGTCTTCTTAGTTTCAAGTTGATTCAGGATGATCTGCTGTGCAATGGCACTGCTCCCACTCTTATTCCCAATCTGAGGGGTGGATCACCTACTAGGTCCCTCCTCTGGGAGGAACCAGGAAGGGGGGCGGTTACACCCCCTTTCCTTTGTCCAGCTCCTCGCCAGGCCTGGGTCTGGAAAGTCCCAGGACCGGTTTGGACTGGCCTATGCACGGGGACACCTTGTGTGCCCCGGGCATGTCTGATTCTATTCAGCCCTGTCCTACCCAATACACAAAACCCTGTCTGGGGTGGTGCTCGCACCTCCCAAGGCAGGAAACCCTTTGTCCAGGCCACCATCTGCTGAGTTTCGGTCAGCAGCAGGAGGCCAGACTCGTGTCTGTGGTGGCAGCATCCATTTTGTGATGCTGAGGCTCTGGTTAACTTTAACCGGGGTTAAGGCTCCACACATGTCGTGTCCCTCTAGAAGGGTGGAATGCTATCCCCGTTGACAGAATTGTCGAGGGGATAGTATTGCAATTCGTATGACACCTTACTCGACATGTTTTGATAAAGCCAAACCAAAGATAGCATTTAACCGCGAGGATTATAATGCACTTAAGAGTATATGGTATGGCAATATCCCGGAACAGCTTAGGGGGTGGTTCCCGACAGCTGCAGACAGGCTCAGCTCATACTAGAGCACCATCTCATATATTTCCAAGCACTCTGCCTCCAGGATTGATGAGGCCTTCCATAGGAGTGGCTGATAGGAACATATGTGTCCAGTTTTAGGGTTAGGCACAGGCATATTGTACCTAAGTAAGAGGTGATTACACCAACTTACCCCAGCTGAGTGATCAGCCAGTTGTGTCAAATATGGAGGCCAGGCCAGGGGTGGCACAATACATGCTGCAGCCCCTGGTAGGCCTTGGAAACACCTATGCCCTGGGTACCTAGGGTACACTGTTACAGGGGCTGATAAGGTGAACCAGTTCCAATTCGTAATGCACCTAAAGTGCATTGGCAGTAATTTAGAGAGAGAACAGCAGGCTGTGAGTCTGATTAGCAGGCCCACAGCCACATTAAGTCATAAACCAGTGAAGCAAAAAGCAAAAATTTGGGGTGACCATAGGATAGCAGACCCTACTCTCCTACACAACCCCCCCCAAACGCAGGGACATTAGACTAACCTTGACCAGTTGTGTCTTCATGTTCTAAGTGGAAGTACCTGGAGAGACCATCTGCGTTGCCATGGTCAGTCCCTGGGCGGTGCTCCACTGTAAAGTCCATCCCCTGTAGGGAAATGGACCACCTGAGTAGTTTGGGGTTTTCACCCTTCATCTGATTAAGCCATAAGAGGGGCTTATGGTCGGTCTGAATCTTGAAGTGAGTGCCAAATAAGTATGGTCTCAACTTCTTCAGGGCCCACACCACAGCAAAGGCCTCCCTCTCTATAGCTGACCAACGTTTCTCTCTGGGGGTCAGCCTTCTGCTAATAAAAGCAATGGGCTGGTCCTGGCCATCTACATTAAGCTGTGAAAGCACTGCTCCCACTCCCAACTCAGAAGCATCTGTTTGGACAATGAACTCTCTCGAGTAGTCAGGACTCTTCAGGATAGGTGCAGAGCACATGGCCTTCTTCAGGTCATCAAATGCCTTTTGACAGATTTCTGTCCACTGAACCTTTTTGGGCATCTTCTTGGATGTCAGATCATTAAGAGGAGTCACAATGGACCCATAGTTCTTAACAAACTTCCTGTAGTACCCAGTCAGGCCCAAGAAAGCTCTGACCTGAGTCTGGGTAGTTGGAGGGGACCAGTCCTTTATGGTCTGGATCTTACTCTCCAGTGGTTGAACTTGGCCTCCACCTACAAGGTGGCCCAGGTATACAACCTTGCTCTGCCCTATCTGGCACTTTGTTGCCTTGATAGTGAGGCCTGCCTTCTGCAGAGCCTCAAGCACTTCCTTCAGGTGGACCAGGTGATCCTCCCTGGTGGAGCTAAAGACAGCAATATCATCCAGATAAGCTGCGCAAAAGTCATCCAACCCAGTAAGGACTTGATTCACCACCCTTTGGAAAGTGGCAGGTGCATTTTTCAAACCAAAGGGCATCACCACAAATTGATAATGCCCACTAGGGGTAGAAAATGCTGTCTTGGCTTTAGACTCCTCAGCTAACCTGATTTGCCAGTAGCCAGCTGTCAAGTCAAATGTGCTCAAATATTTGGCAGAAGCCAACTTGTCAATGAGCTCATCTGCCCTTGGAATAGGGTGTGCATCTGTCCTGGTGACAGCATTGAGTCCTCTGTGATCCACACAGAGCCTCATCTCTCTCTTGCCATCTTTGGTAAGAGGTTTGGGGACCAGAACCACTGGGCTAGCCCAGGGGCTCTCTGAAGGCTCAATGACACCTAATTCCAGCATCTTTTGCACCTCAGTCTTTATACAGTCCCTGACGTGGTCAGGTTGCCTGTAAATCTTGCTCTTTACAGGAAGACTGTCACCAGTGTCCACCACATGGGTACACCAGTTAGTCTGACTGGGTGTCAATGAGAACATATGCCTGTAGAACTTGTCTGCAGTCATGTTGCTGATGTTCAGTGAGGCTGCCACCTAAGGCCACACCATCAACTGAGCCATCCTCAGGGTTCTGAGTGAGCAGGTCTGGGAGAGGGTCACTCTCTTCCTCCTGTCCCTCATCTGTAGCCATGAGCAAGCCCATGTCTTCCCTGCTGACATATGCTTTCAGTCTGTTAACATGGAGCACCCTGTGGGGGCTCCTGGGAGTTCCTAGGTCTACCAAGTAGGTAACCTATCCCTTCTTTTC
Source organism: Lissotriton vulgaris (assembly GCF_964263255.1). Lineage (NCBI taxonomy): Eukaryota > Metazoa > Chordata > Amphibia > Caudata > Salamandridae > Lissotriton > Lissotriton vulgaris. Next base: position 1,903,265,508 of record NC_141693.1, read on the forward strand.
CAGAATTGTATGGGGTCCAGACCACTTGTCTTGGAGTACTGCTGGGGCCACTGGCTCCAACACCCATACCTTCTGTCCAGGTTGAAACTCAACCAGGACAGCCTTTTGGTCATGCCAAGCTTTCTGTAATTCTTGGCTAGCCTCAAGGTTTTTGGATGCCTTTTCCATGTACTCTGCCATCCTGGAGCGGAGACCAAGTACATAGTCCACTATGTCTTGCTTAGGCTTTTTTAGAGGTAACTCCCATCCTTCCTTCACCAGACACAGGGGTCCTCTTACAGGGTGCCCAAACAATAATTCAAAGGGGCTGAAGCCAACCCCCTTTTGAGGGACCTCTCTGTAAGCAAACAAAAGGCAGGGCAGTAGGATGTCCCATCTTCGCCTGAGCTTTTCAGGTAATCCTTTAATCATGCCCTTTAGGGTCTTGTTAAATCTCTCAACAAGCCCATTACATTGTGGATGATAAGGAGTGGTGAACTTGTAGTTGACACCACATTCCTTCCACATAGCTGTCAAATATCCTGACATGAAGTTGGCACCTCTATCAGATATTACCTCTTTAGGAAACCCCACTCTGGAGAAAACTCCAAGTAAGGCCCTGGCCACAACAGGAGCTGTTGTGGTCCTAAGTGGAATTGCCTCTGGGTACCTGGTGGCATGATCCACTACCACCAGTATGAATCTGCGCCCAGATGCTGTAGGGGGATCCATTGGACCTACAATATCAATCCCCACTCTTTCAAAGGGAACCCCCACCACAGGTAGTGGTATTAGGGGGGCCTTTGTTGTCCCACCTGCTTTACCACTGGCTTGGCAGGTTTCACAGGAGCGACAAAACTCCTTGGTGTCTTCAGACATGTGAGGCCAGTGAAAGTGAGGGACAAGCCTGTCCCAGGTCTTGTTCTGGCCTAAGTGTCCTGCTAAAGGAATATCATGGGCTAAGGTGAGAAGGAAACCCCTAAATTGCAGAGGTATAACCAACCTCCTGGTGGCACCAGGCTTGGGGTCTCTACCCTCTGTGTAAAGGAGTCCTTCATCCCAATAAACTTTATGGGCACCTTGAGCATTCCCAGCAGCCTCAGCAGCAGCCTGCTGTGTGAGGGGTTCAAGAGAAGGACAGGTTAACTGAGCCTGCCCCAAGTCCGCCCTAGAAGGTCCCCCTGTCCCCAGAAACTCAACCTGATCAGGTTCAAGTTCTTCAGAGACAGTTCCTTCAGGGGTCTCAAGACCAGCTTCCTGTGAAGCTTGATCCTCACTTGCAGGCAGTTGGGAAGGCACAGCCTTAACCCTCTTGTTCTTTTTCTTGGAAGGTGCTTGGTCCATTGTTCCAGGATCCAAGACCTGAGGTTCAGAGAGGCACTTTTTGGCCTGTGACCTGGTCACAGCGAGGACATGTGATGATATCCCTAACATCTCTGCATGAGTCCTGTACTCAACTTCTGACCATAGAGAGTTCTCCAGGTCATTGCCCAACAAACATTCTACTGGGAGATCAGCACTAACCACAACTCTTTTTAGGCCAGTTACCCCTCCCCAGGAAAAGTTAACAAGTGCCACACTATGTGTAGTAGTGACATTGCTGGCATTGGTCACCAGGTAATTATCACCTGGCATGTATTGTCCAGGGTCCACAAAGTTAGGTGTCACCATTGTGACACTGGCACATGTGTCCCTGTAAGCTTGAGCCACTTTGTTATTGATCAAAGGCGTCTGTCTGTATTTGCCCAGGTTACTGGGGCTTATGTCAGGGGTCAAATCTATGTCCCCTTCACAAATCAGAACAGCCTGTGTAAGGGTTCTGACTAAGTCAGAATCTCCTTCAGTTCCCAAGGTGATACCCACTACCCCCTTGGTTTGTGGACCAGCACGGCTAGCTGTACTAGTGGGTGCAGTTGCCTTAGGGGCTGCAGTGCTGGGGCTCCACCCTTTTTACACTCACTTGTCCAGTGAGAGGTGTTTTTACAAGTTTTACACCAGGGTTTCTTCTGACCTTCTTTCTTCTTCTTCTTGGAAGTTTGGGACCCACCCTCTGTATCATTTTGGGGCCCTGTTGAAGACTTCTGGTCTTTAGCTTTCTGCTCCCCACCCTTCTGGTCTGTTTTCTTCTGGTCACCACCCTGGTTCTGGTTCTTTTGCTTAACTCTGGTTCTTACCCATTTATCTGCCCTCTTTCCCAATTCTTGGGGAGAGGTCAAATCTGAGTCAACCAAATGTTGATGCAACTGCTGGTTCTGACAAATATTTAAAATTTGTTCTCTCATCAGCAAATTATACAATCCTTCATAGTCTGTAACCTTGCTTCCCAGCAACCATCCCTCCAGAGCCTTAGTGGCACACTCAACAAATTCAGACCAGTCCTGAGTCTGTGTCTTCTGGGTATCTCTGAACATTAACCTGTACTGTTCAGTGGTTAAGCCTAACCCATCAATCAGAGCACTCTTCAGGACCAGGTAGTTTCTAGAATCCCCATCACTAACTGTGAGGAGTCTGTCTCGGCCTCTACCTTCAAAGGAGAGCCACAAGATTGCTGCCCACTGCTCCTGAGGGATCTGTTGTACTCTGCAGGCTCTCTCCATTGCAGTGATCCATTTATGGATATCATCCCCAGCTTTGTAGGGGGGCACAATCTTACTCAGGTTTCTGTTATCAAAAGGCCTGTCTTTATCCTTGTGGATATTGCTGCCACCAGTGGGTTCTATTACCCCACTCTCTCTAGGCTGTCTTGCTTGAGCAAGTTTCTCTTGGGCCAGGGCAACCTCTAGTTCTTGCCTCTGTATCCTAAGCTCAGCCTCTCTCATCTTGGCCTCATGTTCCCTTCTCTGAGGGCTAGTCATCTCCCTTCTGGAGTGACCATGAGAACCTCTGGAAGCATGGGAGTTGTTAGAGTCACCTGAGTGAGTCCTTCTCCTCCTAGGCTTCTGGTTAAGTCCACCTGGGGGTCTGAATGGGTTGTTACCAGATTCAGTCCCAAATAGGCTTAAGTTAGCCTGGTTCAGTCTACTGACCAGCACCTGACTATTTCTGTCATCATCTGACTCACTGCTTCCCCCCTCCTCTGTCTCTTCTTCCTCTTCCTCCTCATCTACCTGAGGAGCTCCAGTGATGGGGGCTTCCTCATCTACCAGGATGATAGGGGCAGGGGTGTCTACAGTGTCATCCTCTGAAGGATGGCCTCCTTCAGCATTCCCAGTGGGGTTTGCCTTAGAGGTCTTTAGAGTCTCAGACTGATCCAAGATCTCTCTAAGGTGGTCTGTGGTAGGGGAAGGCCCTGTCCTCAGACCCCTTAAGACACAAAGCTGTCTTAATTCCTTAAAGGAAAAAATAGCAAATTTGGATGGTGCCCTTGGAGGGTCACTCTCAACAGGGATGTTCCCAGTGGAACCCTCTGCTCCAGACATTGCTCTAGTGTGGGTGGATGTGTTGCAATCTACCTACACTGGTGTTTACCTACTAAACCTATCTAGTAGTTGTAGTCAGGGTGTGCTACTCCCTTTGCTCTACAACAACTAAGTTCAGTAGAACTTAAGTATACTAGTCTTGTTTTATATGTACCTAGCAGGTACCTGTATGATCTTTCAAATGATAATCTCAAAGATTGTAATGGTAAAACAACAGGAAGCTCAGATCCCAATCCGCTGCTCACCAATGTGAGAAGTTGGCCTGGTATATAATGCTCACTAATTCTTAGTGATCACTTTGTACCATGCCAAGCAACCCTTATGATGATTGGTTGTAATTCAACCTTGTAGACCAGTTATCCTAGTGGTAACGTGGACAAAGCAGTCTTAGGCTAAACTCTGAAAGGCATGTGAAGCCAGCTGTATTACCATACACAACCCCCTTGAATACCAAATGAAAGGGACACCACACAGATATATATTGAAAATATATATTGATTTATTAACTATAAAATCCCCTGGACTCTTTATGAGCACAGAAGCACAAGCGTTAAATCACAAGACAGTTTAAAATACACAAAAGTTGCACAATATGGATGAGCCCTAGGGGCCACCTAAACCATATACTAAGAAAGTGGTATAAGAGATACCAATAGGAAAGGGAACAGGCCTAGGGCCTTGGGAATCGCTGGAGCTATTCGGGACTAGCAGTGACTAAGTCGGGAAAGGCCCGGGGGACTCGGGGGCTGTGTTCAAAGTGCATGCACTTTCCAATGTAAAGTCTATGGTGCGTAAAAAGTACAAAGTTAGATAGTTAGGAACCTTCCAAGTGACCTAGAACGCTGAAACTTAAGACACAGGCCCTTGAGATGTGTACCAGTGTAGGAACACCGGCGGAGCTGAGTTACCTCACCCACAGGAAGCGGGTGCACAGGGTCGAAGTAGTGTCGGGTTTCGTCACGCTGATCGATGGTGCTTGGAGCTGAAGATGCTGCAGGCGGCTCGATGTGAAGAGTTCCGGTGGATCCAAGGGTGGATCTGAAGATGTGAAGACCTGAAAGCAGAGGGGACAATGTTCAAAGTCACTAGCCAGTGACTACCGTGGAACCAGATTGGAACCAGGCGACGTCGGGTGCAAACAGGCGTTGTTGGGTAGCTTCTCTCTGCAGCCACGTGGACACCGGGGGTCGAGGACGTCCAGGAGTCGGTCACGAGCTGTCCCACGCAGGCTTCTCGCTGTTGGCGGTGCCGGCGACCTAATCGGAGCAAACAGGCCTTGGCTAATGCAAGCCACGCAGGAATCAAAAGATGCTTAACACTCGGACCAGCAAGGTCAGAGCAAGTGCTCCTTTTCACAGGAGCTTGGGTGAGTCTGGAGCAACCAGACCCGCTGTGTAGTTTGTCGGTTTCGTCTCCAAGATGGCCGCTGACCACGTGGCTAGTGGCCGGGATGGCGCGTCGAGTGACACAATACAAAAGGGCCCCACGCAGATCGTGGAGATGCTGGAGGACTCTTCTTCGGTGCAAGGGCTGCTCGATGGTGGGGGGTTCTCTGTCCCCAAAGCACAACATTGAGGATGCCTCAGATGCTGCGCAGTCAGCTTTTCGGGTGTCTTTCAAGAGGTCCGGTCCCACGTCACTCGGTGCCTCCACGAGTCCCTTCTTTGCAGGGACTGTGGATCGGGCTCTGAGAGGTCTGGGAGTCTGGTTCTTGTCGGGCTCTGGGCTTGGGCTCCGGCAGGAGGCGGCGGCAAAGCAGACGTTGATTCGCTGGTTGGTACCTGTGTTCACAGGGTGGCCACTCCTAGGCCACAAGGGAGATTCTCTTCAGTCTTCTGAGCAGCAGAATGTCGAAGTCCAGTCGTCTTCTTAGTTTCAAGTTGATTCAGGATGATCTGCTGTGCAATGGCACTGCTCCCACTCTTATTCCCAATCTGAGGGGTGGATCACCTACTAGGTCCCTCCTCTGGGAGGAACCAGGAAGGGGGGCGGTTACACCCCCTTTCCTTTGTCCAGCTCCTCGCCAGGCCTGGGTCTGGAAAGTCCCAGGACCGGTTTGGACTGGCCTATGCACGGGGACACCTTGTGTGCCCCGGGCATGTCTGATTCTATTCAGCCCTGTCCTACCCAATACACAAAACCCTGTCTGGGGTGGTGCTCGCACCTCCCAAGGCAGGAAACCCTTTGTCCAGGCCACCATCTGCCGAGTTTCCGTCAGCAGCAGGAGGCCAGACTCGTGTCTGTGGTGGCAGCATCCATTTTGTGATGCTGAGGCTCTGGTTAACTTTAACCGGGGTTAAGACTACACACATGTCGTGTCCCTCTAGAAGGGTGGAATGCCATCCCCGTTGACAGAATTGTCGAGGGGATAGTATTCCAATTCGTATGACACCTTACTCGACATGTTTTGATAAAGCCAAACCAAAGATAGCATTTAACCGCGAGGATTATAATGCACTTAAGAGTATATGGTATGGCAATATCCCGGAACAGCTTAGGGGGTGGTTCCCGACAGCTGCAGACAGGCTCAGCTCATGCTAGAGCACCATCTCACATATTTCCAAGCACTCTGCCTCCAGGATTGATGAGGCCTTCCATAGGAGTGGCTGATAGGAACATATGTGTCCAGTTTTAGGGTTAGGCACAGGCATACTGTACCTAAGTAAGAGGTGATTACACCAACTTACCCCAGCTGAGTGATCAGCCAGTTGTGTCAAATATGGAAGCCAGGCCAGGGGTGGCACAATACATGCTGCAGCCCCTGGTAGGCCTTGGAAACACCTATGCCCTGGGTACCTAGGGTACACTGTTACAGGGCTGATAAGGTGAACCAGTTCCAATTCGTAATGCACCTAAAGTGCATTGGCAGTAATTTAGAGAGAGAACAGCAGGCTGTGGGTCTGATTAGCAGGCCCACAGCCACATTAAGTCATAAACCAGTGAAGCAAAAAGCAAAAATTTGGGGTGACCATAGGATAGCAGACCCTACTCTCCTACACCAAGTACCAGCTACAGGGATGTTTTTCCTAATGGAGTGAAGCTGCCGAGTAAAGAAGTTCCTAGATTTAGAATTGAAATCTCTGAAACTGACTTGGACGAGAGTGATGAAGAGTCTGAAGTAAGAAAATTCAGAAAAAGGGCTTGGAAAGCTGAATGTAACGAAACAGAGCCTAAGAAGAAACTCTTGAGAAAAGGTGATATCTGGCCGAAAGAAAATCTAAAGTTCAAATTGGTGAACAAATCAAATGAACAGATTAATGAGATATCAAGTCTAAAGGCTGACTCAGATAAAAAATATCAAGCAGGAAAGAAAATTGAAGTAATTAGCAGAAGGGGCAAAAGACCATTGGGGCCAAATCAAAAGTACAAGTCTCCTGAATGGACCTACATAATAATCCCACCAGTAGTGGAGATCAGTAGTAGTAGTCAGGAAGATATGGAAGAAAACAGTGACAATGATTAGAAATAATTTTCTTTAAATTGAGGTTTATTTTTGGCATAAGGCTGAAGAAATTGTGTTAGGTGACACAAGGTCGAAGAAATTGTGTTAGCTGGAAAAACACTTTTATGTAAGACGCAAGGTCAAAGAAAAGCTGTTAGAGGGTTACTAAAAAAATTTAAAAGGGGAGGTGTGTATATAGTACTACTACTATTTTTACATTTTTGTTTGAGAAAAAAAAAAACAAAAAAAAGGAGAAAATGCCTAATACTGATAATTCAAGGTGTGCTATTCTTAGGAGATGTTGTAAAATGTCTTCTATTTGTGTGATTCTTATTATTTTAGTTTGGTTAATTTTGGCAGTTATTTTTCCTCTTGGCATAGACAAGGAGGATTATAAAGTAAATATGAAAAGCAAACCTGAATCTAAACAAGCTGTTCATGATGTTGCAGGAAAACTAACAGGGTTATTGAGCACAAGCCAGAGATCCATCAAGATAGATCTGTTGGTGATTTTTCTACTAATTCTTTTTTAAGACTTTTGTCAGAGTATGTAAGGGTTATGGATGTGAAGGACTGTTACGTTTGTGTAAAGCTTCATACTTCAGTTTCGGCAGGGGTCAAATATAATATGCTTCCCCTTACTTATGGAAAAACATGCAGTGTTATAGCTAGCTTGTTCTATCAAACAGGTCGTCTGGAGTACTATTACTCAGACTTTGATGACATTTTTGCAAATTTGAAAATTGTACATAGCCTAAACAAAGTTAGACCTGCTAAACAGATGAGCGAATTCTTTTTGGTAACTAATGAACTCACCTACGAATATGCTTACAAAAACAATTTAACCTGCAAAATGAGAGATGAAGAAAGGTCTTTTCTCAAGTTGGTTGAGGAGAGAAGGGCGATTTACAAAAGAAATGAGATGCTGAAACAGACTAAATCCAAGTTTTGGCAGCTTGAGGAAGAGAAGCTCAATGGTGAAAATAGATATGCTGCTATTCACATAGATGATCCTGTTAGTGGGAAATGTTGTATTAGAAGAGACAACATGCTTTACGACAATTATTTTGTCGGTGCTAGCCAATGCGAGGACACTTATCATATTGTAGGGGGATGGGGATTTAAAGGTGGTAAGGATCCGATTTTCCCTGGAATTTATTTTGTTTGCAGGAACAGAGCATATTTAAGTCTCCCAGACCATTGGTATGGGACGTGCTACCTTGGACAGAAATGGAGAAGGTTCATTTGAAATTGGCAAACACCTGAACAGGTACAAGAGAGAAAGTTTCTCTGAGATCATGGGAGATATTTTTGGTGCAATAAATCCAATGGTAGGAATAACCCTGAATGCAATTAAAATTAGAAAGGTTTCTACAATTGTTGACACATTGTCCACTGATACTGCAAGTGGTTTCCAATTAGTTAATACTGAACTTTTTGCCACCATTGTCATGGTTATGCAGAACCGTCTTGCTTTAGACATTCTGCTAGCAAAAGAGGGAGGAGTCTGTGGGATTTTGCATGTTCAGCATTGCTGTATTTATATCCCAGACAAAAGCCAGAACATAGAGATGCTTATAAAGAATATCACTGAATTTCACTCAGAAATAGAACCCATGGAAAGTGATAATTTTTCAGAACGTTTGAGCAAAAGATTTGAGGCAATTAGGAAATGGTTTGCTGAAATTGGCAGTTCAATCACTGGCAAAGTACTTTATCCTGAAATAATCAATGTTATAGTGACACTTTTGTTAAAAATCAGTTGCATGATTCACAAGAGAAAGAAGCATGTGAGGGAAAAAAGAAGAATCTGCAAACTCAGAAAAGCTCAGGAAAAGGAGATAGAAATGGAAGAATTTCGTAGGGCTCAATATGAGAGTTCCAGATAAACTGCTGAGACAGGAGTTTAGATTTACTAACATAGAGAGTGTTCATAATATGACATTACTAAAAGTTAAAATTTTGGTAACATTTTTGGGTTTTGTTTGGTGATTTAAAAATCACCAGATGGGGGAGTTGATGAAGCGAACCTTTAAAATGTAATATGTTTTTGTTTGCTGACTTGAACTCCCATAATTAATAATAATATTAATGAGTGTTGCATGTTTTTGTATTAATTCAACCTAGAATAATGTGCACCTTCATAAACACGCCGGATTAATATTATGTGCTCTTGTTGCATTTGTCAGTACGTGTAAATAATATATTAACTTTGTCTTTTTGTTTTGTCAACATTAACTGCGGCTGATTAAAATAATAGCATGTGCTTATTTTTAAATGTGCTCTTGTCAAAAAAGTCAAAGTCAAAAAAGTTTATTTTGTTACGGTACTCAATTGAGGACCACAAAAATAAAATATACACATTATACAATCACATTTAGTACATTTTCAGTGCGATTTTCAGAAATTTAAAAATTTTATAGCAAACATATTCGTTTGGGGGGTTTTTACAAATTAATAAAAAGTCTTTAGAGTTTATGATCCTGCATGATCGATAAATAGGTGTAAGACATAGTGACCTTGCCTTCACAATTTCTGTGTTAGGACATATAAAAAGAAGATGTTCCAAATTCTGGTTGCCCCCCTGACAAAAGGTACATGAAGCTGTCTTTTCTGATCTCCAAGTAGAAGTAAGAGTTAATACTGGAAGGATTCCTAGACGCAGCATCATGATTGCGCGTCTAGCACCATGAATAAGGGTATAGTCTAGGTAGGGTAAGTATTGCTTGTATTCATGGGAGTTTACATAGGTTTTATACACAGATAAACTAACACAGTGTGAATAATCAATGTCATAACTCAATTTAGGGGTGAATTTTTTTAAAAATAGTTTGAGTTGGGCTGGAGACCACGTAGACAGAATTTCTGGACTAATTTTAGCTAGCTGAAAAGCCTCTTGCATATTATTTAAAAAAGTGAGGTTGCTGGAACCGGTGTTAAATGTCTCGATTTTTAGTAAATTTCGAAGAGTGCCTTCCTTAGAATGGAGTAGATTATAGGCCCACCTTATGATACTAGCTATGGCCGCAGCATAGGCACTCGTAATGTTGCATTCCAGTCTCAACACCTGTACTGGAGTAGATGTTGAGAGCTTTAGTAAGTTTTTTAATATTTTTCCTTCAATTAAGTTCATATATGTCCATTGATGGATAGGAATGTACTCCGTAGCATATGAGACAACCGGTGGGATCTTCGCTCGATAAACTTGAATCAGTGCCGAAAAGTGCCTATGACCAGTGGCAGAATATAGGCGAGACAATGCCCCAGCGTGTAGGTCGCTTTTCCTTTTTAAATGATCTATTTGGCTATTGTTCCTCAGATTTTGGGAAAAAATTCTGCCCAGGTAAGTATACTCTTTTACCTGCTCTACTTTCTCCCCTCCCAACTTCCATTCATATCTCACCTTTTTCTTCTGTTTAGAGAAAGCAACCACTTTGGTCTTGCTGATATTTGGAATTAGGAAGTTTTTCTTAGAATACTGGTGTAAAGTGTCGAGAAGATTTTGAAGTCCAAATGGAGTTAGATCAAACAGGACAATGTCGTCCGCATACAGCAGGGAATGAATATACTCGTTGGCTATCTTTGGCGGTGTACAAAAACATTGTTGTAAATTACTTGGTAAATCACTTAGGTACAAAGAAAATAAAATAGGAGCCAAGAGGCACCCTTGCTTTAATCCATTTGAAGTGAAAATTACCCTTGATAGACCTTTATCGCTCCCCATTTGAATACGGCACCAAGTGTCACTGTGGAGATTTATTATTAAGAGCAATAGCTGTTCTGGGATGCCCATTTTTCTCAGTTTTAACCACAAGGTCGGTCTGTCTACTCGGTCGAAGGCCGTCGAGTAGTCTATGAACGCTGCATAGACGGTTTGTTTATTCCCTGATACATATTTGTCCAGGATTGTTTGGAGGATGGCTACGTTGTCAGTCACTGCATGGTTTGGACGAAATCCAGACTGGAACTTGGGGATTAAGCCCAGGGAAAATGCCCATGTTTTTAGCCGTTCCAATATTTCCGCCGCGAAAATCTTGCCAGCGGCATCCATGAGGGCAATTTGCCTATAATTTCCCGGAATGTTTCTTTTTCCTTTTTTGTAAATTGGAATGATTATACTCCCCTTCCAGGAAATTGGTATTTTGCCGCTATCGATTATGTAGTTAAATAGTGGCGAAAGTAGCCGTCCCCACTCTTTGTGCTCTATTTGATAGACCTTAATAGGTATCTGATCGGGTCCCGATGCGCCAGTGCTTCTTGCCCATCTTATTGTCTTTGAGACAGACAATGCCGTCGTTTTATTGATTTTTGTATCATTCTTTCCCATACATTGCACTTCAGCTTCGCCATTAATGGTCAACTTGTTTGGACTATAAAGCTCTCGGAGGTAAATTTCCCAGTCTTCTTCTATGACAGGAGTTGATTCTAGCTTTTTCTTGGTTCCAGTCATTATTGCAATCAGGGCCCAATATTTGCGCTGGTTTTTTTGTTTGGCCGCTTCTTGGATTTCAATCCAATTAGTGTCCTGTTTCAGTTTTTTCTGTTTGGTTTTTTCTCGCCTTATTTGATTTTTTAATCTGTTAATTTCCTTTTTATTTGTACATGAAAAGTTCAAAAACTGGGCACGTATCAACCTGTTGATTTGTTTTACGACTGGTTTGTTTGAATTTTTGTAGTTACTACTTCTTTTACTTTTCCATATTTTTGTTTGTTCTAACTTACTTTGTAGTGCATGTTTCAGTTTATTTATTATGCAAGCAAAGTTCTTTATAGGATCGGCTGAATATGTAGTAGTCAACAAATTAGTTTGGGAGATCAATAGCCTCACTTGGTCCAGATTTTCTGACCCCCAGAAAATTCTGCCCCTCGTTGCGTTTACTTCCATTTTTATTTTCTGAAATATCGGTTGATATTGGAAAGTAGTTTGTAGAGTCCATTCAGTTGATAGACATAGGATAGCATGGTCACTTTCCTCATTGAATGTAATTAATAGTTGACTCATTCGATCTTTTTCTCCGATCCCACATATAAAGTAGTCGAGTAAAGAGGAAGATCCGTTACCCTGCCTCGTATAAGATGCTGGTTTATCGCCCTGCATATTACCATTTAAAATAGTCCCGTTTATTCTTGGGAGAAATGATAATAATGCACGACCTCTCTTATCAGATCTCATTCCTTTTGGGAGTACAGGGAGTGATATTTCCAAGGATTCTTCTTTTAAAAGTAAAGCCCATTTCTTTATTTCACAGTTTGATATTTTTGCATTCATATCTCCCATTATAATATAAGGCAGGTTAGGTTGATCTTCAATAATTTGGGAGATGATCTCCATTAGGCGTTCAAACAACAGATCGCAGTTAGTGCTGGGAGGCGCATAAATGTTAAAGAGTAGTAAAAAAGTGGATGATGTTTGGGATTTTAGAGATACTTTTAGACATTGTAAATTATCCATCTTGGTATTAATTAGTTCCTGCGACCAAGAGTAATCTTCTTTTAATAAGATTGCTAAACCGCCTTTAGCATGGCCCCTTCTTGAATTTTTTGCCAGGGTTTCAAAAACATAGTATCCTTTTTGTATAAAAGGTTTAGTATTCCATGTTTCCTGTAAACCAATAATGTCGGGGAGGGTATCAGTTACATACTTTATTTTATTGTCCATCATCCCTGCCAGATTCCAGGACAGTATCGTCATACCTTTGCTAAACTTGATTTTTTTGAGGTTTAACAATTTTTTTACTATTTAGGGTTTCAGATAACCATGCCCAAGATTTTGTCATATTCTCATTATTGGTAGGTCTTAGTTCCCTGGACCACACTGACCTCTCTCCTTCTTTTACTTGTATTTTTAGCAAGTCTTTTCTGTTGGAATTGAAAGTTATTTCTCCCCTGGATGTACTAGGGAATTCATCACTTCGGTTATTTTTGCCCAGGGTACCTTTGTTTATGTTGTTAGTAGGAATGGGATCCACTACGGAAATTACGTCATAACCGTTTTTATGAAGGATTTCCTTTTCCCTAAGTATGATTCCCGGTAGAACTGGCGAGAAAAAAGAGACTTGTGCTAATTTCTTATTTTCTTTATTAGGAAAGAGAACTAAATCAATTTCATTGCTTGTCAATGAGATTAGTGATGGCATTTCTTGAAGAAGGTTCAATATTCTACCGCGGTTTAAAGGCATCTTGTCAGTAGGGAACAGTTCCTCGATGATTAAGTGTTTAGATATTTTTCCTTCCCATGTTTGCGTAATAATTTCATTCACTTCTTCATTAACCTTAATGATTTGTTCTGCTGTTCTATATTCTACCACTGGACAAAATTCCTCGGCCTTTGGATTCAGCTTTGTTGGCAGTGGAGATTTTTGAATTTCTGAAGAATTCATCGCGGCTTTAGGAGTGAATTTTTGAAATTTCAGTTTGTTCCCTTTTTTCCTTTGTATTCTCCTTAGTGGTTTTCTCTTCTTCTTCCCCCCAGCATTTTCCTTCTCATCTCTTTTTTCAGTTTGATTTAGTTGACTATCTTTCTGATCACTGATAATGCCCAATGGCTCTACTTTGTTTTCCTTTATACCCTGATCCTGCTTGTTATTGGACTCTTTGCACGAGAAGATAGAAAAATGCTTATTAGTATTACCGGTATTAATTTCCGGTTCTTCTTTAAACAGTTTTTTAAGAGAATATGTAATAAGAGGTTTGTTCTTCTTTCTTAGATCCTTTGTTGTAGTCACCTTTTTTTCTATATTGGTTGTTTGTGTACTGACTTCTCGCTGTTTTGGAGTTATATTGATGTTATTTTGAAGATCATCACCTGTTAATGTTTCAACTAGAACTGATTTGTTTGATATATCTTTACTTGGAAATTTTTTCTTTTTTTCCTCAACTAAATGTTTCAATATTCCTATTTGCACGTCCAGGGTTTCGTCGGAATTAGCAAGGATTTGGCCAAGATGAGTGAGCACTGATTCCAGTATTTCTTGCAATGTAAAAAGCGCCTTTGAAAGAGGAGACGTGATATTTCCACCGGTTAAATGTGAAAAAATTGGATCTGTAAAGTTGACCTGGTTAGGATATAAGATAGGTGATTTTTCTGGTGAGCTGGTTAAAGGATGTATTTGACTCAATGATATTTCGAATTTTTCTTGTTCTTGCTTCAGATTCGTACTTGTAAACACATCAGAGGATAGCTCATGATCCTGTTTACTTATTGCGAGTTGTGGACTTATTTGAGCTGTTTCCACGTGGGTATTTTGGTCTTTCTCTGTGAAGGAAATAATGGCCAGGTTACTTTCAGATTTTGTGCGAACTGGATTGTAAGTAGGCTGTACAAAGAGAGGTAAAGAGTCATAATGATCCTTATTTGTAGATGACTCTAGTTTATTTGGTTTATCCGTTGAGAGTGAAAAAACAGTTTTTCTCTTTGAAATAGTGGAAAAATATGTATTTATAGCTGGAGTACTTGAAAGATGACCAGATTTCAATGAATTTGTTGCCGTCTTTGTAACAGCGGTTTCAGTCCCCATACGTTTCGAATAAATTGTTCGTGAACGAAGTTTTTTTATCGCCCTCATTTTTGAGATCAGAGGTCTAATAGATTATTTATTAACCACAGTCGATTTTATCCGATTATGAAATCTGTGTTTCTAATATGTTATACAAATGATTCTGCCGAGATTTAGATGTATTCATATGTATTCATATATTGGTTTCAAAGTATAAATTTTGAGATACCTCTGTAGCCAGGCGTAAGTGGGGTGGCCCGTCCCGTCCTCAGTCGTCCCCGGACGGCCACAGACGGCCCGCCCTTTGCCCGGGCTTCGCCCGGCGTCCCGCACGCGTCCCGCTTAGCGTGGAGGGTGTGTCTTAAGTAGGAGCAAGGGGCGGGAAGAGACTCCAGGTGCGCTCAGGTCTCCGCGCGCTGCACCCTGGGTCTCGCAGTCCCAGCCCCTGTCAGGCGGCCTCGGTCGTAGAGGATTGAAGGAGCCTGTCTCCTAGGATTCTCCGCGTGACAGGCAGCAGGCGATGAGTGGGCAACAGAAGTCACGAAGAGCACAAAGCGCACAGAAGCAGCTACGAGCGGCACCCGCGAAGCGGGGGCCGCGAGCTGTTAAAGCGCCTTCAGCCAATCCGGGTTCAGGAGGCAGTCAGCAGAGGCGGAGCAGGGGCGGGAAGAGACTCCAGGTGCGCTCAGGTCTCCGCGCGCTGCACCCTGGGTCTCGCAGTCCCAGCCCCTGTCAGGCGGCCTCGGTCGTAGAAGATTGAAGGAGCCTGTCTCCTAGGATTCTCCGCGTGACAGGCAGCAGGCGATGAGTGGGCAACAGAAGTCACGAAGAGCACAAAGCGCACAGAAGCAGCTACGAGCGGCACCCGCGAAGCGGGGGCCGCGAGCTGTTAAAGCGCCTTCAGCCAATCCGGGTTCAGGAGGCAGTCAGCAGAGGCGGAGCAGGGGCGGGAAGAGACTCCAGGTGCGCTCAGGTCTCCGCGCGCTGCACCCTGGGTCTCGCAGTCCCAGCCCCTGTCAGGCGGCCTCGGTCGTAGAAGATTGAAGGAGCCTGTCTCCTAGGATTCTCCGCGTGACAGGCAGCAGGCGATGAGTGGGCAACAGAAGTCACGAAGAGCACAAAGCGCACAGAAGCAGCTACGAGCGGCCCACGAAGAGCACAAAGCGCACAGAAGCAGCTACGAGCGGCCCACGAAGAGCACAAAGCGCACAGAAGCAGCTATGTGCTCTTGTCTATGTTGTGTCTTTTATGTGACAGAGTTTTGTTTATTTCTTGTGCTTAAAGCTAGGTAACATAGACTAATGGGTTAACATTAGTGAAGGGGGTGGGTAACAGAATAATTTTCATTACTCAAATTAATAGATGTCTTGTGTTTCCATGCATACTAGAGTCTCGGTAAAAGAGGCCTGTGGCCTGTTCTAAAATGGATGTCCACAAAGTCCTGTCGTGATGGGCCATGTACAGCAAAGAATGAAAAAGAAGCCTTTTGTTCATAATCTTCGAAAAACAAATACGTGGAACTGAACAGTGCAGGATGTGCCTAGCGTTGTATAACTTTCTTTGCCAAGGACAGGACATAGCGGCGGAAAAGCTTGAGCTGAGGAAGCAACAAACTGTTATTTAATAAAATGTTGCGAAGCTCCTCGGAAGAGCTAGTGTCACACGTAGACAATGGACAAGGCCGCTTTTAAAAATATGATTTTGAATGAGAAGGCGATGACTTCATGGACTGACGCTTGACAACCAATCATTTTTCGAGATGGTCTGTTAATTGTATTCTTTTAGCTAGTTTTAGATAGAGAAAAGGTATAAAACTTGGCCCCTTGGGAGGAGCTTTGTTGGCTCGTTCCTGTGTTCGTGAGATGCTGTCGGACATCTGACTCACGTAAGACAACTTTGAATTTTCATTTTCCCTTAGGGTTACATTAAGTTTAGACAGGGAAATAGGGTTTAGGGGATGAGACTCAATTTGCTTATACACTTCACGTGCTGATTTGATTTGAACTAACAGTCTAATATGCCTTACTTAATAAAATTATGCTTATTAAATGCAAATAAAAGAATTAATATTTTAAAAATGCTCAAAGGTTCAAAATATGCTTTATTCGATATTCAGCAAAGAAATATCATATAAGCGTAAAATTTCATAAAATATCATACGAACATACAATTACAGAAATAATTTAAAACAAACAATTTGGTCAATTCATTAAAATAAGTAAATGGCAACCATTTAAAAAAAAAAAAAAAAGCAAGATCTGGAGAGCCAATCTTTAGAGTGATTAAGAGTTAATTAGATACATATATACAATTGTTAAGAGCATATTTGGCTTTTTCCATTTTACATGTCTGGGTATAAGAATGATAAACACCTGGTGGCCAGAGTCCCCTTTCACCAAGTGTTATTGTTCATTACTCTGGGGCCCGGGTAAAAATCAAACAAGTCCCAAGTAGAAATAGGGCCATCACCGGGTTTTGGTTGGGAAAGTCTTAAAAAGGGGACAATGTTCCTGTGTTTAAATCTGATCAATATCAGGTCTCCCGAAATGTCTTTAGGCAATCTGCCTAACTACCCCACCCTCCTGACGCTCACAATTCCTCCATCTAGGGCGGGCGGCAGCAGTCTGTTGTTGTTAAGTCAAAAGATGGTCTTATTTAGCAGCTCCTCGCTTGTTTCGTGATTGCCCTGACCAAGTTCGGGCACCCCGGAAAGAACGGACACGTAGGGGGCAGCTTCAGGGGGTAAATTAATTCTATGCCTTCTTGGCTGTGGATATCTAGAGGCTTTAAAAGGAGCACTATTATGGTTAGGAGTGTTATTATGGCCCCTTGGAAGGGGTATACTCAGGGCAGGGTCAATTGTTCGTGCTTTTCTGAGTGCAGTAGGAATTGGCTTGTCCGGGTTTATACAGGGCGTAGAACGTGGGGAGACAGCCAAATTTACAGTTGGTGGGTGAGTCATTTTTACTATTTGTTCCACTAATTTTAGTGACCAGGGGTAACAGAGCAGCATTCAACAATCGTTCAAATTCGGCCAATAGGGTCGATTGAAGGGGGGAAACAGGATTATTTAATGTAGACCCTGGTTTATGTGGCGTTAAAACAATTGGATTGGCAGGGAGGGATGAGGAGCTACAACACATTAGATTGGCATTTGAAGGAGTTTCCTCGTTGTTAAACAGGATTAAATCAGGGGATACAGGAACAGCTTGGGTGGTACAGGTTATGAGCTCAGTGTCTTTGCCCACTCTGGGGGGGGTTAATATATCAGGGACATAGTTAGTGCCGCACACGGCATTAAGCTCTTCCCAAAAAGACATCGTGGGAGGACTATGTAGGGCCCAATGACGACGCTGGACGATTGAACATAAATATGTATACGGTATTATGTCTCTGTACCTCTTATGTTGGGACCAAGTGGGGTGGCCCGCCCCGTCCTCCTCAGGTCCTCTGAGGGCCACAGAGGGCCCGCCCTTTGCCCGGGCTTAGCCCGGCAGCCCCGCGCGCGTCCCGCGGGGACAGGAGGTGTTCCGCTGTTTGTAGGCGCCTCCTGGCGCAGGCAGTCACGTCCCAGGTGCGCCTCTGCCACCGGGGCACCTGGGAATTGTAGTCTGGGTCTTGTATTGCCGCTCCCTCACGGCGCTCGGTGGGGTGTGTGCTCCTGAGGGCGTGTGAGTGCCCCAGGAGTCTGCTGGTCCGCCTCCCTTCAGCCACAGGTCAGAGATGTCCCCCACGGAGCTGTCGGTGCTCCGCTGTTTGTAGGCGCCTCCTGGCGCAGGCAGTCACGTCCCAGGTGCGCCTCTGCCACCGGGGCACCTGGGAATTGTAGTCTGGGTCTTGGATTGCCGCTCCCTCACGGCGCTCGGTGGGGTGTGTGCTCCTGAGGGCGTGTGAGTGCCCCGGGAGTCTGCTGGTCCGCCTCCCTTCAGCCACAGGTCAGAGATGTCCCCCACGGAGCTGTCGGTGCTCCGCTGTTTGTAGGCGCCTCCTGGCGCAGGCAGTCACATCCCAGGTGCGCCTCTGCCACCGGGGCACCTGGGAATTGTAGTCTGGGTCTTGGATTGCCGCTCCCTCACGGCGCTCGGTGGGGTGTGTGCTCCTGAGGGCGTGTGAGTGCCCCTGGAGTCTGCTGGTCCGCCTCCCTTCAGCCACAGGTCAGAGATGTCCCCCACGGAGCTGTCGGTGCTCCGCTGTTTGTAGGCGCCTCCTGGCGCAGGCAGTCACGTCCCAGGTACGCCTCTGCCACCGGGGCACCTGGGAATTGTAGTCTGGGTCTTGGATTGCCGCTCCCTCACGGCGCTCGGTGGGGTGTGTGCTCCTGAGGGCATGTGAGTGCCCCGGGAGTCTGCTGGTCCGCCTCCCTTCAGCCACAGGTCAGAGATGCTCTTTACTTGATAATAAAGTTAATAAAATTGATTTTGAAATGACAAGCTGGTCTTAGTTATTTCGTGTCAAGTTACCATTAGTTAATCCATTGCCTAGGTTTTGACTTAAACGTACATTAATAAGAATGACGAAGATAAATTGCAGTTGCATATAAATATAAATAGTTTGTGAATAGTTTGATTAATTAGGTCACATGATTCAGTTGGTCAGTTCTAGTCTCAGTCATTTATGGGCCTAGTGTTGAATTTGTGAATAATGGTGAGTATTGAGGTGTAGAGTTATGCATATGAGACAGAATTTCCTTTGGCCCGCTGAATCAGTACCATACCTTTAATATTCCTGTCAGTGAATCCCTCACCACGGAGGTGCTTTACCAGAATTTCTTCCACTTACAATAGACGCCATGGATTTACCCAGGGCATGCACCTTAGTGTTTCGTCTTCAGTGCTTAGACTATACTCGCGCAGCGTTCACGCGCAGCGGTCGCGCCCCACGAGCGCCGAAGGTGCGCCAATGGTATGCCCGTCTACGCCCGTCCACGCCTGGACCGCGCCCAGCGCCAAACCCCCTGGCCCCCGCCGTACCCAGCACAATAGAGTCACATATGATGCCGCAACTCTCCTCGCCCTCAATCCCGGACGGGCACCACAATGCTGCGAAGCCACCCCAGGACGCACCCACGGACCATTCACCTGCCTCTCCTTCAAGCTCAACTGCTTCAGGACCCTCATCCACTTCCTCCAAACATATCTCCGACTCAAACCGCCTGAAGTGCATCCTTCTGAAGACCCGCTCGGTCCACAGACACGCAACGGAACTCTGGGACCTACTCGACTCTACGTCACCGGACATCGCCTTCCTTACAGAAACATGGATGAACACATCATCAGCACCCGACATCGCCATAGCCATACCGGACGCTTACAAGATCGCCCGTAAAGACCGCTCCAATCATACAGAAGGAGGCATCACCATCATCCATAAGAACACCATCAAAATCACGACCAGCTCCGATGATAATCTTGCTACCGCCGAACATCTCCACTTTCAGATCCACATCGACCCGAGGACCACACTTAGAGGCACCCTCATTTACAGGCCCCCAGGTACCCGCAGTCAATTCAGCGATGACATCACCGACTTCGTCAGCCCACACGCCCTCGCCTCCGAGAACTACATTCTCTTAGGAGACTTCAACTACCACCTTGAAAACAAACACGACAACAACACCACCACCCTTCTGGACAACCTGGCCAATCTCGGACTCCAACAACTTGTGGACACCCCCACCCATGTAGCCGGACACACGCTCGATCCTATCTTCACTTCCAGCAAGCACATCTCCTTCGATCGCACCACAGCTCTCCACTGGACAGACCACAGTTGTGTTCACTTCAGCTACAAAACCACCCTGACCCACAACCGCCCACAACCTATTCCTCGGAGAAACTGGAACAAAATAACCTCCGACCAACTCCTCACATCACTCAACCAAAACCCTCCCACCCTCTCATTGGACGCAAACCAAGCAGCCACCAATCTCAAGCAATGGATCAACCACAGTGCTGACGAATTAGCACCCCTGAAAAAACACCAGATCAAATCAGCCTGCAAAAAGGCTCCCTGGTTCAATAATGACCTCAAAAAATCAATGAAGCTTTGCCGCACCCTGGCGAAAACATGGAGAAAAAACCCAACCACCGACAACATGTCCACCCTCAAGGCAGCCACCCGCAAACACCACCAACTGATTCGATCCGCCAAGAAATCAGCATTCATGGATCGCCTCGACAACAACACTCACAACAGCAAGGAACTTTTCAACATCGTCAAAGAATTCACCAACCCCACCGCTGCATCCAACGACATCACTCCCTCCCAAGAAATGTGCGATGCGTTATCTTCATTCTTCTACAACAAAATTGCCGACATCCACAACAGCTTCAAGAACACTCCCAGCGTTCAACCCTCCCCACCCCTCTCAGATCCTACTTCGCCAACTAACAACCTTACCGCCTGGAACCCAATCACCACTGAAGACACCATCCGCCTAATGAACTCCATCCACTCTGGCTCGCCAACTGACCCCTGCCCCCACCACATCTTCAACAAAGCAGACTCCATCATCGCACCCCATCTCCGTGATGTCATCAACTGCTCGTTCAACTCTGCCACCTTTCCAGAGAGCTGGAAACTCGCCGAACTCAGCGCCCTTCTGAAGAAGCCCACAGCAGACCCCTCTGAACTTAAAAACTACCGACCCATTTCCCTCCTCCCATTCCCGGCCAAAGTCATCGAGAAAGCCGTCAACAAACAACTCGCCACCTTCGTTGAATCCAACAAATTCCTCGATCCATCTCAATCCGGGTTTCGAGCCAAACACAGCACCGAAACCGCCCTCATTGCAGCGACTGACGACATCCGAGCACTACTGGATAACGGAGAAACAGTAGCCCTCATTCTACTCGACCTCTCCGCCGCTTTCGACACAGGCTGCCACAGCACCCTTATACAACGCCTCAGCAACATCGGAATACAAGGAAAAGCCTTGGACTGGATCACCTCATTCCTCACTGGGAGAACCCAAAGAGTCAGACTCCCCCCGTTCAACTCTGAAGCCACTGAAGTCATCTGCGGAGTACCACAAGGATCTTCACTCAGTCCCACCCTCTTCAACATTTACATGAGCCCACTCGCCTCCATCGCGCGTCAACACAACCTCAACATCATCTCCTACGCCAACGACACCCAGCTAATACTTTCCCTCACCAAAGACCCTAACACCGCCAAAACCAATCTTCACGAAGGCATGAAAGAAGTAGCCGAATGGATGAAACATAGCCGCCTAAAACTCAACTCAGACAAAACGGAGGTGCTCATCCTAGGATCTTCCCCCTCTGCCTGGGACGACTCTTGGTGGCCCTCCGCTCTGCCCACAGACCATGCACGTAATCTTGGTTTCATCCTAGACTCCTCTCTCTCGATGTCCAGACAAGTCAACGCAGTCTCATCCTCCTGCTTCGACATACTTTGCACTCTCAAAAAGATCTTCCGTTGGATTCCCCTTGAGACAAGAAAGACTGTCACCCACGCACTGGTCACGAGTCGACTGGATTATTGCAACACACTATACGCCGGAACCTCAGCAAAATTACAGAAAAAACTCCAA
Source organism: Lissotriton vulgaris (assembly GCF_964263255.1). Classification (NCBI taxonomy): domain Eukaryota; kingdom Metazoa; phylum Chordata; class Amphibia; order Caudata; family Salamandridae; genus Lissotriton; species Lissotriton vulgaris. Next base: position 1,903,287,399 of record NC_141693.1, read on the forward strand.
CGCATCCAAAACGCATCAGCGAGACTCATATTAGACATCCCTCGCCAAGATCACATCACCGGACACCTAAAAGACCTCCACTGGCTTCCCGTCAACAAAAGAATTACATTCCGCCTCCTCACCCACGCACACAAGGCCCTCTACAATCTAGGACCCGAATGCCTCAACTCTCGACTGTCCTTCTACAATCCCACCCGCCAACTAAGATCGTCCAATCAAGCCCTTGCCGCTGTCCCGTGCATCCAAAAATCCACCATGGGTGGCAGATCCTTCTCCTTCCTTGCTGCCAAGACTTGGAACTCAGTCCCCACTCATCTCCGCCTTACTCAAAACCACATCTCCTTCAGAAAAGAACTTAAAACCTGCCTATTCGACAAATAATGAACCCCTCACCCAAGCGCCTTGAGACCCTCTGGGTGAGCAGTGCGCTATACAAATACCCGAACTTGAACTTGAACTTGAACATGCGGCACTACATTAAAAAGTGAGGCACTGTCTCACTGGCAGATAGACCAGTGGGCAGTTTGAGAGGCGAGGTCGGATAAATAAGGAGTATAGCAACTGCGTTTTACAATACCGAGGCATGCACTACTCTTGCTCTCTCAGCTAGTGGTCACGTGTAACCCTAGCCCCTTTATTTATACCCTCTGTCCGAGCCCGGCTATGAGGGGTGCATATTGATACTTTTTATGGGAGAGGGCAGGTGGCTCTCTACATTCCTACCCTCTTTCGATCAAAGAAACACAACACACACAGACAGCTACTCAGATGCATCAACACATGAAGTTGTTCAGTCTTTGACTGGGTGCAGGGTTGGAGAACAGCTGGGATCATTGACTCATTGTCATCTCGTCGAAATCATGTCCCCTGGTGAGATTCCCGCCATTGGTGTCTCTGGTAAACATGACTCCCTGGACAGATCATCACCAGCCATTCTACTTTTGGGTGCTGCCACTCAGGTCGGCTGGGTGAAGAACGGCACTCTCCAGTTGTCTGCCCCGTCGGAAGGGTATTCTTCATCTTCCAGACTACTTCCTTCGCACCTCCGGGTGTCCATGGGGATAGCTTTGGGGGGTACTTCCTTGACCTATGCTATGTTTCTCACCACTGTGTGTCAGCCACACCTGGCTGTTATCATTGGTTCCATTGACCTGCACAACCATCCACACCTCTGGTTCGTAGGGGTGCAGAACTTCCAACCCAGGTGCCAATCCTTGATCACTGCTCATGCTCCCACCTGAAGTGGTGGGGTGTTCGCGTGCCGTTCTTTGGTGGCCTTCCCATTGGTAGCCTGCAGCTTCTGATGCGTTATCTCCACGTCCAGGTTTGGGGGTACCCACTCAACATCTTCGGGGATAATGTCCTATGGTGGCTGTCTGAACAATAAGGTTGGAGGGGCGCATCTTGTGGTAGAATGAGGGGCCTGCCTATACACCTGTAGGAACTGATGAAGACACACTCCGGGCTCCTGATGCTGGTCTACACCTATCCTGAGGGTTTTATTCCGTGTCCTCCTAAACCTCTCTACCTCCCTGTTTACTTGTGGCTATTGGGGGGTGAGTCTTCGGTGTCTGACGGCTTTCTGCACCAAAAGGTCTTGAAATTCTTGCCCTTGGAAGGGAAGCCCATTGTCAGACTTGACCTCCTCTGGCAGTCTGAACAGCGCGAAGGTATTCTTCAGTGCGCGCTGCACCGCACCTGGACAAACTCAGTGGAGGGTACCAATTTGACTATGGGAAACTTGGAGAATGAGTCCATGACCACTAGAGTGTTTCGTTTGTGAGGAAAGCTCCTGAAGTCAATGCTGACTTTTGCCCACTGAGTAAGGCACAGTTCTTTGGTCAGTGCAGGCGTGGGGCAGGGTCTTTGCCAGTGATGGCGCAAGGATGGCATCATCCACCAGTTCATCCATGCCTGGAAACCAAACCTTCGCTCAAAGCCTCGCTTTGGTCTTGGCCGCTCCTTGGTGACCTTAGTGTGCGAGTGTGACCATCGGACCTTGGAGGCGTCTCGGGATGATGATTCTCTGCCCTAGCAAGATTAAGCTGGATCCACACAGTTTGTGTCGTAACCTCCAGAGTTGGAGATTCATGTTCTGTTCATCTGCCACCATCGATCTGGACCCTTCAAGGAACCGGTGTCATTCACCTTGAGCCATGCCATCTTTCACCTTTTGGAGGGTGTCATCGGCGTCCGTGGCCTTTCTTATATCCTCTCGAATGACGGCCACCGGGCAAGCATTGGTCTCCACCATGTTCACAAAACTTTCAGTGCGTTCCTCGTCTATGGCTTGCCAACCAGCATTGCTTGGTGATGGGTGATGTGAAAGGAAATCCAGGGGTTGTTGGCCCTAGGTCTGTAGACCAGTTGGATCGGGAATTCTTGGAGCAGTATGGCCCACCTCTCTATCAAAGGGTCCAGGTGGGTCGATCAGGAGCTGTTTGTGATCCGTCACCATCTGGAATTGGTGGATGCAGAGGTAAAAGTGGAAATTCTGGCACGCCCATCTGATGGCCAGAGCCTCACATTCTATCTGTGCATAGCGGGTCTCCATGGGTGATAACGCCTGGCTTGCGTAGGTTACTGGAACACGGACCCCCGGGCATCTTCCTGTCTGAGGATGGCTCCAAGCCCCAATAAGCTGGCGTTAATAGCCAGTTCAGTTCTTCGCCGTAGGTGGAAATAAATAGGCCATAGTGGTTTGGTCCAACAGTGCATTCTTTATGTTCCGAAATTACATTTCTTCCTTGGGGCCTCAGGACCATGGTAGGTTGGTTTTCGTTAGTTGGTGCCGAGGCTCCGAAAGTGTGGCTGGGCCAGAGATGAATCTCCCGCCGTATGTCACCATTCTGGGAAAACTGCGTGCCTCTATTGGATTTTTGGGTAGAGGGGCACTGCGAATGGCCTCCTTCTTCTGGGGATCGATTTGGAGTCCATCTCGTGAGAATATGTAGCCAAAGAAGTCGATTGAGTTCTTGTAGACAAGCATTCTTTGTGGTGAAGGGTGAGGTCAGTCTGCCAGGCGTTGTTTGGTGGCTCGCAGATGGACGTGGTGCTCCCGAGACTCTGCGAGTATATGAGGATATCTTCCTCCAGGTTTTTCACATCTACCAGCCCGGAGAGTTTTTTTTATGGCATTCTGAAACACCTCTATCGCTGATGAGATGCCGAAGCTGAGGTGGGTGTATCGCCAGAGGTCCACATGCATGGAAAATATTGTGATGTAACGACTTTCTGGTGCCAAATCCCACTGGTGATATCCTGAGTTCAGGTCCAATTTCAAGAATCATTGAGACCGGTTTATATCTGCTACAATGTTGTCTATGGTAGGGGTCATATATCTTTCCCTCTGGATGGCCTGGTAAGGGAGCCGCTTTTAGTTAGGTCTCAACTTTGTGAGATTCGCTGCTAAACGCTGCTGTTCGCACTCCCTTCACCTCTTACCTGCACAAGGAGTCTCTCCCCGGCTAACAGGCACCTTCCGTCCCACTCCCCGGTCCACCACAGGTTCGCCCGATTACGTGGAGGGAGCTGGTGGCATTTTGATCCTCTTTTTTGGCCAATCCCTTCCACCTTTGTTGTAAATGGATCTAGGACCCTAGTGTATTAAATTATCAGTTCCTTATATAGTCATTCCTTATATAGTCATAAGAATCATTACCATATTTAGACTGAGTCTATGCAGCCCAAATACGGCATGGCTACTTCCACTAAATTCCGAGAATCAACAACCACTTCTTAGAAAAACCCGCCTTCAGCAGCTAAGGACTTCCCCGCGCCTGAATACTAATTTATCTAGGAAATCATGGAGTTTTCACAGAACTGGGTCTTTGAGTGACGTTATAAAGTCCAATCGTATGTCAAACTCGGCACCTTAAAGTATAAATATGCCTACATTTGCCCAGACAAACACACAGTGGTTTGGAGCAGATCGACTAACTACTTGCTTGACGTCCTGCAGCAGCAAGTGCTGAAGGAAGCCAACCCTCCAGCTGACGCACTGAGAGACGCTGTCTTTTCTCCTGCCGAGAAATCCAGCTCCAGTGTTTCCAGGCTACCCTTGCGGGTTGCTGGGAAATCGAGTCCTGAGAGAGAGATACAAGAGCTCCTTCATTCAAAACCAAGGTACGGAGCTGATTAGACCCTTAGAGAATTCTTGGATAGATCCTTGGCAGAGAAATACTAAACTTAAGCAACTCCTCACTTACTTCTTCCCTTGTACTAGACTAGACTTAGGTTAGGTACACCGGGGTAGGCGTATTTTAGAAGCACCAGTTGAGTACTTTTAGTCATTATTTTATTACTGTAGGTTTTTTATACTTTTCATGCAACTTATGGCATAAGAACCATATCATGCTTTTACAGTACTATTTATAATACTTTTCGTATTAAATGCCTTGTACTTTATAACCAGTATTACGATTGTAGCAGTACATTTCTTATGCTTGAGAAAGAAGACTGTTTAATAAATACCTTTTATTGAAATCGCCCGTCTCTTTATTTTCTCAGCACCTCTGGTGAAACGAAGCATGCACGATTGACTGAGTAAAATAGCTATCTATTGTTCCAGGACTCTAGAGATTGATTTCTTATTCTTGGGAAACAAAGTTGTCATGTTTATGCGGTTGTCAGAAACTAATCCCTTCTTGTTTATTCAAGAAAGTTTCGAGTGACCTCTGAGCTAGCTGGCACTCACAATTAAGTTTAATATAGACGATAGAGACCTAGTCGACCTCAGTTCAACGTCTAATCTATAGTATATGTTATTCCAATGCGCAGAGCCTATTGGGAATATAGGAACTACACTACATGGCGCCCAACGTTTGGTAAGGCGATAATTTAACGCTAGATACTAGAGTAACTCAGTCGTGCTTTTCACACAGACCCCTTTTTCCCGTAAAATACTCCAATAGACGTCTGGAGTGGGTAAAGGTTAATATCCGACAAAAATGAGTAGGACAAAAATCCTATGTATTAGTTTTTGGATTATTCAACGTTGAAGGATACTGTGTTCCAAAATATTGTGCACCTAATCTTTGTTGCCTTGAACCTGTTCTGCAAACTTGTTCAGTCAGTAAAATAAAGTAGCTGCACGAGCAGCACAAGCAGTTTTAGATGACAGAAATAGGCTACAGATTAACCCAGATGCTATAAACATCCTGCTAAATGTAAGAAAAACTATAACCTACAAACTGATAAATGATGGAGTATCAGCGAGAAGTGGTAAAGTAATCTTTGTTATAGAGGCACATGAATATCGACAAACAGAGGTATTCTATTCATGGATTCACTTTCCTCCGGCAGATGGAGGAACACACGAGTTCCACTACTACAAAGTAGAGGAACCTCCAGAGGAATATGTTCCCTATGAGGACATAGAAATTCCATTCACTTACCAAGAGCATCAACTCTGGTTTAAAGGCGCCCTAAAACATGAAAATCACAAAATACCAGGCTCGGTCCACTAGGTATACCAGGAGCTACATGGCCGGAATGAGCCAGCTATACACCACATCCTGACATAGAAAATATGACAGGTCGAGAACTGTTAGCCCAGCTAAAACTGTTTTTTTTTTAACTCTTTATTCTTGACTGCTCAATAATAATTACATCAAATCAAACTTACTTTCTATACAGCATAGTCATTTTCTCTTTTCTCCCCAACTGGACATATTGACCATTTGCATAAACATCATGGCACGTCATGTAACTAAAAAATGTTATAATATCCTAGACATTTCACTGGTATGCTACTCTGTGACACCATTTGCAGAAGCATCGTTATTCAGTACATTACGTCATTTAAGAACCCAAAAAACAAAAAAAGAACCATAACCCCCATCCCTCCCTCCCTCCCTGCAGCTCCCACCCCTGCCCTACCCATCTCCTGGTCGTGATAAAAGCCAGAATGTGTCACTCCTCAACAGTGATGTTGAACTATCACAATGCAAGGGTTACGAATAACCTGCACGTTTGTGGGCTCTTGCTCATCTCAACTACACATCCAGGCACACAATGTGTTCTTTTTTACCGCCTATATGCCTGCGATGGTACCAATTACCTCTCTTCCAAGTCTATCAGCATGATCTCCCAGTCCTGTGCTATGGGATACTTCCGCTGGCCTCTCTCCTCCTCCCGTCGAAGCGCTGCACCCTCCGCCCTGCCCCACCTCACTAGGTCAGTCTGCCACAAAGATGATCTGGGTGGTCTGGGGGACTTCCATCTCATCGTCAAAGCTCTGACTGCTAATAACAGGGCCAAATCCAGAAACTTCAGTTTAGCTTTTTGTGTTTTAGAGCGTGTACAGGACCCCACTAGACAGTACAAAGCTTTCTCCGGCACCGGCAGGTTAGTAACGTTACGCAGTACCTGACAAATCTCTGCCCAATAACTCCGCAAGTGTGGGCATGCCCATAACATGTGGAGAAATCCAGCGTCATCCTCCCTACAACGTGGGCAACAGTGGGTGGAGTCCGGGAACATTCTGTGTAACCTCTGGGGAGTTAGGTACGCCCTGTGGGGCACCATTACCTGTATGAATTTAAATTTCACATTCCTCGACACCCTCTTAGGATGCTCAAGGATAATCAGCCATGCCCTGTCAGACAGTACCTCACCCGTGTCCTGAACCCAGGTTTCTCTAAGTGTAGTGATTGGGTTGGCTGCATGTTCCCTGATCCCTGTGTATAGCCATCGCACCAAATGGCTTCCCGCTCCCATATAATAGAGCAAGTGAACCAGTTTGTGTTGCATGGGTGTAAGTCATTGTGGAGCCCAGTGTCATGCCTCGAATCGCCTGCAACACTGTCCCTTTAAATGTACCGCTATATATGACACCAAGACTCATAGAGCGACGCTTTACGTTCTTGCGTCTAGCTCCGTCTGGTGCAGTGTCCGTCCAGATCCTGTTTGCCTGACTTCCGTTTTTGTGTATTTCCAGTTCCGAGTGTTTTCGGCCCTCGCACTCTTGTGCGGGCTCCGGTCTTCATTTCCCCCTCCAGCGATCTGCTGTTAGCGGTTGTTGCTATTCTGGCGTTCGCTTTCTTGTTGTTTTAGTTTGCGGGCTCCTCCGTGAACTATCACCCCTACCTTGAGTCCCGCCCGGCGGCCGGGTTCTTCCCCGCCATCCGGCTGGGCTCAGCCTCAGTACTTCCTTCTCCCCATTTGCTCCGCCCGGCAGCCGGGCCTGTTCTCCGCTGTACAGCTGGGCATAATCCCTGTTCTCCATCTCTTGAGTTGCTTTGCCCAGCGGCCGGTCTTGGTCTCCGTTGTCCGGCTGCGTTTTCACTCAGGCCCCCTTAGTTAGTTAGATTCCTGACTTTCCCTTACTCACTCCTGGTGCTTCTCCTCACTGCCGGGTTCTTCTCCGCCATCCTGTGGGGCAATTCTTCCCCTATTTATTCCCTCTTTCAAGGCTGACCCCCTTTTTGGACATACTGTTATTTTTTCGTTCAGAGGTCAGCTTCACGTGTGTTTTGGAGTTCTTGCCTGGACCCGAGTGGGGTGCAGATTTCATCATCCCGACGTAGAATCACTGTAACAGCGCTTTGCGCTGCATACTATATATTTGTTAATGTTTATGACTATAATGGAAACCTGAATATATGTCTTGTTTCATAGATTTACATGCAACGGTGAGTGGTGTTGGCAACAGTTGTCTTTCATATCCGTCAGACTATGGGATGTTTTCCTTTAGCCTTCTACAACACACAGAGTGAGAAGTTTAACAAGTCAGATTATTAAAACACTTACTTGTATAGGATTAGAAGAAGTTGCTTACTATTGTTTTCTGTCATCTTTGTCACAGCTCAAGACGAATCTCTAATATTAGCCTACATATCAGTTCTGCAACAAATCAAACCAACTTTGGTATGTAATGTTTATGTGCATAAAAATATCAGGGTGCATTGGGGTATAGTGATTCCTCTAGATAAGGTTGTTTACTTACCTTTTTGTTGCAGCCCACCTGTTCTCAAGTGCCCATTTGAAGTTGCCACGCATCCACTCTGAAGATCACCATCAAGCACTTTTTTCCCCACCTTTCCTTGTTTTGTCTCTCTGTTTTCCCCTGGCGAGCCTCTCGATACTCTAGTGTTTGATAGAGTCGGAAGGCCGTAGGGGAAGGCTGTGGAATATTCTTCGGATTCCTGACGCTCCTGGGGAACCCGCTTGTAACCCTTACACCCAGGTATGTCGTATGTAATGGGACACTGTGGCATGCAGCAAACCTCTGGGGGCACCTGTGACCCGTAAAAAGGAATCATGATCCATCAAGGTATCGTCCCCAAAAAAGGCGCCCACCTCAACTACTCCAGCTTCCATCCAGGGACACAGTTTATGCTGTGTGAGTCTACCCTGCGTTGTCGGGATGCCCAGCAGGGGAATGTTCTCCGCGAAGGGTACTGTCGCTGAAGTGTATGCTAGTGCCTTCTTCCAGCACAGTAGGGCCGTGCGCAGAAGAGGGTGGCAATCCAAAGGGAGCTTGCTTCTGGGTAATAACTGGGAATGTAGTTCTCCCTGTGCCAGCCTGTCTGCTGTGAAGTCGATCTCGTGTAGGTTCTTGCCCGCTACCCATTGTGCTAGCCACTGGAATTGGCTGGCATAGTAATACCCACAGAAGTCCGGTGCCCCCAGACCTCCCTATCTGGTCCCTAGTTGGAGCTTACGGAGGCTGATACGTCTCCGCCCAGAGCCCCAGATGAGGTTTATCAAGATCGTGTTCAGTGCATTAAATATCTGTTGAGGGATAATGACAGGCAAATTAACAAAATAATATAACAGGTGAGGGAGCATGACCATCTTTGAAATAGCAATCCTACCCATAACGGATAGGGGCAAGGAAGTCCAAAACCTTACACTGCTATGGAGGTGTGTAATAGCTCTTCTGATGTTGCCCTCAATCTGGTCCTCAGGCAATCTATATGTATGCCCAGATATCTGAACGTTGTCTGGGCTACCGGGATCAGATGTCTCCCAAAGCGGATGAAAGGGGGGTGGGTTGACTCTCTAAAATAGAAACCAGTGGAATTTTCAGAGTTAATGACCAGACCGGACACCTCCTCAAATCGGTTAAAAATGTCATATAGTGTCGAGTGGTCTGACTCTAGGTCACAGAAGTACAATAAAATATCATCTACGTAGATGGATATCAGGTTGTGTGTCCCCCTAATCAAAATACCCATCTGGTTCCAGTGAGCCCGAAGGGCTATGGCTAGGGGCTCCAAGGCCAATACAAACAGAATTGGCGATAGGGGGAAACCCTGTCGAGTGCCTCTGTATACTGGGTAGCTTTCTGATATGTATCGGCTCGTGCGTGCCCGGGCCGAAGGGTCTGTGTATAATAATCTAATCCATTTCAATAAGGAGTCCGGGAAGCCAAAATGCTTCAAGTATTCAAACATAAACGTCCATGACAGAGAGTCAAACGCCTGTTCGAGGACCAGTGCTATACAGTCTGCCTGAGAATATTCCTGTGGCGTGGCCGTCAGTAGGGCATGTAGTGCCAGTAGGGCATGTAGTCTCCGCATGTTCTGAGATGTACTCCTTCCCGGAAGGAACCCGCATTGGTCTTGATGCACAAGAGCGGGGAGATGAGATTGTGTCCGCAGGGCAAAGGCCTTACTAAGGATCTTGTACTCTGAAAAGAGCATTGACAGGGGCCTATAATTTGCCAGTTCGAGCGTATCCCTTCCCGGCTTGGGTATGGATATAACCAGGGCCTGCATCGTTGATGCAGGTAAGTGACCCTCCTCAAATGCTACCTTGTCTAGGACGGGCACTAGGATTTCAGAATATGTCAAGTAAAACTCTACCGGAAGCCCATCCATGCCCGGCGTCCTATTTCAATTAAGGGACCGGATGGCAGCGCATATCTCGTGTTGTGTAATGGGACCGTCTATTTTCCTCTGTATGTTATCTGACAGGACCGGAAAGAGTAGACCATGTAAGAACTCATCCACACGGTCTGGGTCTTCTAGAGGAAAGGGAGCATATAACGCTCTCAGGTGATCGTGGTTCAGAAAAGGGGGTGGTGATGGACAGAGTGTCTGAATTAAGCAGACCACTCCTACCCAGTCCAAAGATCAGGGCTTGATCCATCACTGTTTTTTAGCTCACTGCACCATCCCAGCTCAGAACCTGGCTACATGCAAATTAGTCTGTCCCTGACCCAGTGCATCATGGGAACAGGGCAGACCAAACTACCAAGCCAATTCTTATACTGGAAAGGAAACAAGCTTCCGGGGACCAGTTTCTGGCATTACAGCCGTATTCGGCCCAGCTTGCTTGAATCCTGATGGTGCATTGAGCAAGGGACTCACATCTGAGTATACCCTTCCACGCTTATGGTGGGCAAAACAATTCAGAAAAGGGAATGGTGATGGACAGAGTGTCTGAATTAAGTAGACCACTCCTACCCAGTCCAAAGATCAGGGCTTGATCCATCAACGTTTTTTAGCTCACTGCACCATCCCAGCTCAGAACATGGCTACATGCAAATTAGTCTGTCCCTGGCCCAGTGCATCATGGGAACAGGGCAGACCAAACTACCAAGCCAATTCTTATACTGGAAAGGAAACAAGCTTCCGGGGACCGGTTTCTGGCATTACAGCCGTCTTCGGCCCGGCTTGCTTGAATCCTAATGGTGCAGTCGTGGAACACCTTATTAATCTCAGACTGTGTGTGGACTATGATGCCCGACATGTCACGGATCTGGGTGATCACCGGAGGGTCCGGACGATCTCGTACCAGGCGGGCCAGTAAAGTGCCTGATCTATCGGTTTCGGCATGCTGACGGCGTAAGTATTCTTTGTGATCAATGGTCCTCAGTGTTTCCAGTACTTCCTCCGCGTGATCAATGTTGCCTGCCTGCAGTTCTCCCCTCTTACCAGGGTCCACACTTGCCTCCCTCTCTAGTGTTTTCAATCGCTCCTCAACCTCACGAAGTTTCTTATGGATTTCTTGCCTAGCACCCACTAACTGACCAATGGCGGCGCCCCGCACCACAACATTCATGGCATCCCTTACCACCAGGTTAGACGTAGCAGAGTCCCAGTTTTCTGTGACGTAATTATTCAAGGTGTCAGACAGGGATGTGCGAAAGAGGTCATCCTCTAAAAGGAGTGGGTTGAGCCTCCAGGTGGGCACCGGGGTCGGTACCCTACCCCAAAGGAGGCCAAGCCTCAGTGGTCTATGATCAGAGAAAGTTTTGGCTAAATACTCCGAACTACCTATCTTCCTCACTAATGATCTTGAACACAGAAATCTATCAATCCTGGTGTGTAGGTTGTGTACAGGGGAATAATAGGATTGCTCTTTATGATTCGGGTTTAATTACCACCACGCATCAACCAGTCCCCAGCCCACAGTCCAAGCCACAAATATCTCAGTCGATTTTGTTACCCGAGCCATCTGAAGAGGGGGCTGCGATCTGTCCAGGCCCAGGTCTAATACCATGTTCCAGTCACCGCCCAATATCCAACGGATATCCACCCAATCCGACAATGCCAGACCCACTGTGCAGAGAAATGTATCTTGATCAAAGTTCGGGGCGTATATACTGCCAATCACTATCAATGTACCATCCAAGGTGCCTTTCACTATGATATACCTGCCCTGGTCATCTACCCTCCTCTCTATTTCTACAAATGGTGTCCCATGTTGGACCCAGATAGTCACCCCCCTGGAAAAGGCAGAATAGGATGTGGAATAAATAGTATCTCTCCATTTCTTTCTCAGCGTCTGAGCTTCTGATATCGTGAGGTGGGAATCCTGAAGAAATGTAATCTGTGTGTGATGTTGTAATAAAAACGCATGAATCCGGTGCCTTTTCTGTATTGCCCCGAGCCCACACACATTCCAGGTAGCGAATCTATAGGACCTTACAGCTTCAGCCATAATCCCCTTCTATCGGACCTCGGAGTGTTAGTAGGACCTTCTCAGGACTTTGTGTAATTATCAACCAGGAGACGTCTTTTCCTAAATTCCCCGCCAAAAACTGAACTAACTTGGCGCAGCAAAATTACAGCACTGAGCCGAACAGAAAAACCATGAACAAAGAAGTCCAAACACAAGTGCATACGCCATTGGGGGATGGCCAAGCACCATGCTAGTCATCTTAACTGTCAGACCGGGTGCCGCTGGCTCGACGGTGTACCGGCCCAGGGGCATATCTTTTAGAAACACACTCTTAGTTACTGACTAGAGGTATCCCTATAAGGGGGACAAATAGTTCTGTGGGGGGTGACGCAAACCAGGGTGATCCTGCCTCGGAGCCCCGATCTACAAGGGAGCAAGCCCTCCCAAGTCCCACCCCATGAAACCTAGATAAATACAGTTCCCCAGCCCCCGATACCCCACTGCATGCCAAAACCATGATATAATAACCAATTATCGCTCTGAAAAAGGATACCAAGAGTCATTGTGTATTCTGTCCAATCCGAGCAGAGCCATCTATCTCCTCAATTGTCCAGCATTTTATCTGCCCCTCTGGGTGTGACGGTCGGGAACAGGACCACACTGTGGTCCGAGTCAGAGTGGACCGTGCTGTCCTCCGAGTCCGTGACAATCTTCTCCTGGTCCTCCCAAAAGGTGCCCACCATAACTAGCGCTCCCAGCTGGTCTTCTTTCTGTTGCTCCCGCAATGATCCACATAGTCCCGATCACCACCCCGTGCCAAGGGGGTCTCCGTCTTCTTGTCCAGATCCTCCTCTTGAGCCACCAGCAGTTGTGTCCTGGGTAGCGTCCTGACTGCCGTCTATGCCCATCACTTCTAACCATTCTTCCACATCTGTGGGGCTCTCGAAGAAGTGCGTTTTCTTATCATACACAATCTGTAGGCGAGCAGGGAACAGAAGTGCATATTTCAACTTGGCCTTTTGCAACTTCTTTTTCACCTCGAGGTATGAGGAACATTGCTTCTGGACTACATTGGTATAATCCGGGTAGAGGGATATCCGTTGATTCTCATATTGTATAAGAGATTTCTCTTGTGCCTTCTGTAGGAGAATATCCCTGTCTCGATAATTTAGTATCCGTACAATCAGGGGGCGAGGTGGATGGCCCGGTCTAGGTCTACCGGTGGGGATTCGGTGCGCCCTCTCCACACAGAAACGTGGTGACAGGCCCTCCACAGTGACGTGGTCTCAGAACCATTGTTCCATAAAGTCCGCTGCATGGGTCCCCTCACAGCACTCCGGAAGGCCAATGACGCGGATGTTATTGCGTTGATTGCGGACTTCCGCATCCTCCACACGATCCATGAGGGAAGCAACTTGTTGTTGTAGCTGCTGAATAGAGGTGGAATGATCCATCACCGTTGGAGTAAGGTCTGCGATAGCAAGGCCCTGATCCTTCCCTCTATCGGCCAATTTACTGTGATCCGCCTTGAGCAAGGATAGGTTTGTGGTGAGGGCCCCCATCTGCAGCTCCATTGCTGACCTGGAGTCCCTGATCTCTTTCAGGATTAAGTCTAGTTTATCCACTTGTTGTTCACCAGCAGGGCTCGACTCAGAGGCCCCCAGCGGAGCCTGTCCCACCTAAGCACTCAACGCATGGTGTGTGGCTGCAGGTCCTTCTTGACTCTCCGGTGCTGCTGCTCCCTTTCGGACCATGGCAATTAGGAGCAGGGCCTGTCCGACCCTTGATGTGCAGGCACTGCCCAAGGTAGGTGCTATGATATAGAATTGGCTAGCGCTACTGCTGTGTAAAAGGCTGCATGACTACATCAACTGCTAGAATTATCGTGCCACATTTTAAAATTGACATATTTTAAAAAACGCTATTACTTTGTATTATTTGTCATTTTATCTGCTTATTTGCACTGATACTCCCCAAGGAGTCTGGGCTCTATCATCAGCCTGCACGCCTCGTTCCGACTCGGTGACTAGCACCGTTGGGCAGAGGGCGGACAGGCGAGAGCCAGACACACTTCCGGTCTGCGAGCGGTTAGCGCTCTAGCTTTCACAAGTGCGAGGGGCATAAAGGCAGGAAGGAGCAGTGGGCGCTTGCGGTAAAGGTAGTGACGGTGGCAGAGTCTCCCCTTTCCGCTTTTCGAATTGGCTAGCGCTTCTCCTGTGTAAAAGGCTGCATGACTACATCAACTGCTAGAATTATCGTGCCACATTTTTAAATTGACATATTTTAAAAAACGCTATTACTTTGTATTATTTGTCATTTTATCTGCTTATTTGCACTGATACTCCCCAAGGAGTCTGGGCTCTATCATCAGCCTGCACGCCTCGTTCCGACTCGGTAACTAGCACCGTTGAGCGGAGGGCGGACAGGCGAGAGCCAGACACGCTTCCGGTCTGCGAGCGGTTAGGGCTCTAGCTTTCACAAGCGCGAGGGGCATAAAGCCCTTCTTCCACTTCGAGCGCGCAGCGTCGCGCGCAGTGGATCACCTAAGAGATCGCCTGAGAGGAGCCAAAGAGTAGCCCGTCTGACCCCGTCCGCGACAGAACGGGACCAGGGGCCATGGGCTCTACTCGCACGGACAGCTCTTCTTTGGAGAAATCCACAATCAGGTATTCTGCCCAAAATGTATTAAATCTTAGACAATCTTCATTTCCTGATTGTGTTAGTGATAAATGGCCATACCCTGAGGGCCATTTTTCCTGCTATAAATGCCATTTTCAAGCATCCTACTTAAATACCACTAGTAAGGTAAATACCGTAACAAACGTACCAACAAAAGGGACGAAGTGCTTACTTTTAAATGTTCGCTCCATGCCCAAGCACCAACTACAAATATGGGATTTGCTACATACATCTCAACCCGATTTGTTATTTTTTACAGAGACCTGGCTCAAACCCCATACAACACCTGCTATAGCTTTAGGGGTTCCCCAAGGGTATAAGTTTTTAAATATGGATTGTCCAGATAAAGTAGGCGGTGGAATAGCCATTGTATACAAAGATTATCTGAAAGTCACTGTTTTAGAACAAAAATGTAGTCCACAATTAGAAATAATTGTTTTTAGAGGTATTACTACTACTAGAGCATCCTGGAAGGGAGCGTTAGTTTATCGCCCACCAAGACCCAGTTCAGGTTTTACTCTTTCTCTTTTGGAGCTCTTAGCTCCTCATTTTAGAGCCAATGAAGATTTTTTGCTCCTTGGCGATTTTAACACTCATATAGATATCTTAGAGCTTCCTGAAACTAAGTCCTTACTTGCTGACCTGTCCACGTTAGGTCTGGAGTTGCAGAACAACGGGCCTACACATAAAGGAGGCCATTCTCTAGACCTACTTTTTTCAAATTGCACCAAAATTCAGTGCCAATCCACCGTCCAGCTAGATTGGTCAGATCATTTCTTGCTGGAATTCTGCCTATTGGAAGTGGATAAACGTCCTAAAAAGAACACTCTCCCACCAGTATGGCGTCGACAGTGGCACAGGGTAACCATGGAGGAGCTACAGACGGTCTGGATAAGGCCTAACCTTATGGCAACAGATGATGTGGAAGGTGCCTTAGCTAAATTTAATGATTCCATAACTGCAGCAATAGATAAACTGGCCCCCCTGAAGCTGCATAAACAATTCCCTGTAAGTAAACAAGAAAATGGTACACTGAGGCACTGAGAGCAGAGAAGCAGGGCTGTAGAAAGATAGAGAAAAAATGGAGGAAAGCACGCACAGAAGAAAATAGCAGAGCACATCGTGAAGCTCAGTCCAATTATTATAAAAACATAAAGCTGGTGCGGAAGAATAGCCTCACTCAGCACCTCGCAGAGGCGGGCAATTCCTCTAAGGAATTATATAAAATATTACAAGCATTTGTAAAACCAACAGCCTGTGATAGCCCAGATAACTTTTCCCAATCCTTATGTGATGACATTTCTTTGTTTTTTGAAAATAAAATCAACTTGATTTATGAGAAAATTTTGAAGGCCTCCAGCCATCAAAGTAGTATTTGTGCTCCCATCTCTCTATCTACACAAAGAAATGTCTCCTTGACAACTTTTCCACCAGTCGGTGAATCAGACCTTCCCTCCCTCATCAGCTGCATAATGTCAGGATCCCCTGACGACTGCCTACCAGCTAAAATGATGGCCCCCCCCTGAGTACTCTTCTTGGACCACAAATCCAAGATATAATAAACCATTCCCTCAGGGAAGGACGCGTGCCTGGGGAATGGAAAAAAGAGGTGGTGAACCCTATCCGGAAGAATGCCGCGCTTCCATGGACGGACCTTTCCAACCTCCGACTCATCTCCCTCCTGCTGTACCTTAGCAAAATGACTGAGAGGCATGTGAACACCCATTTGTCAAATTACATCGAGACAGTGGAGGGCCTGGACCACTCCCAATCTGGATTCAGGCCCAATCACAGCACCGAGTCGGCCCTCATCTCAGTGACCGATAACATCAGGATGTCACTGGATGGAGGGGGATCAACGATTCTGGTGCTGTTAGATTTATCCGCTGCCGTTGACACGGTGTCACATGAAATACTTCTCGGTCGTTTGAGGGAGGTGGGCATAGGAGGCGCGGCTCTGTCTTGGTTGAAAAGCTTTCTCTCGGGTCGTCTACAAGGAGTCAAGTTGGGCTCCCATAATTCCATCCAAAGGGAGCTCACCAAGGGAGTGCCGCAGGGCTCATGTCTAAGCCCCACGCTTTTTAACGTGTACGTGGCCCCCTTGGCGGACATTGTAAGAAAATACGGGTTCACCCCGGTGTCGTATGCCGATGACACCCAACTCTTATTCCCCATCCAGACCCTCACGCCCACAATTTAAAAATCTTTTGCAGATGGGATGAGAGCAGTGTCAGATTGGATGGCACAAAATTGCCTCCAATGTAATGTAGCCAATACGGAAGTCATAGTCATAGTCATAGGGCTACTCTCCTATGGTCCCCAGAATGGTGGCCCTTGGAGTTGGGACCCGTCCCTAGCCCGAAACAAGTTCTCAAAAATCTTGGAGTACGTCTGGATCAAGCACTCCTGCTTAAAGAACATACCAACCAAGTTACAGGAGCATGTTTCAGCGTTATCGGGCTGCTACGGGGTGTTTTTCCATTTCTGCCCGATAACCACAGGAAAACACTAGTCCAGACGTTAGTAATCAGTAGGATGGACTACTGCAATGGCCTGCTTATCGCGGCCAACGAGGAACCACTAAAAAAATTGCAAGTGGTCCAGAATACTGCGGCGAGGCTGGTCCTCAATGCTCAACCCAGAACCCCCTCTCATCCTCTTCTACATCAGCTCCACTGGTTGCCGATTATGCAACGCATAGAATTTAAGACGTGTTGTACAATACACAAATGTCTGTTTGGCTCGGGACCCAGATACCTGAAGGAAAAGTTTGTACCATACACCCCTGGACGCACTCTACGCTCCAGCAGTCACCAACTACTTCAGGTCCCAAGGTTTAGAAGAACTAGACAAGGAGGTCGCGCCCTCTCCTATAAAGGCCCTGTTCTATGGAACTCACTTCCCCCCATGCTGAAGCAAATCACCAATCTAGAATCCTTCAGGAAAAATCTTAAAACTTACTTATTCACCCAGTCCTAAAAAACTCTTTTGGTAACAGTTTATGATCATGATTGAGTCTTTCGGATAGAAGCGCAAGCGCAGAGATATCCCTCCGGGGATCGAATTAGGCGCTATATAAGAATATATATAAATAAATAAATAAATAAAGAAATGTGTCTTTGGGGCGGGGTCACCGCACTGAGCCACCCCGTGGATTCATCCCGTCCAATATGTAGGCCTCACAACGCAGCACCCCGGGGCAGGAAGAGTAGCAGTCCGGCAAACTGAGGGAGGGCGGGGGTGCGCACCCACCACAGCAAGGGTGAAAGTCCACCGGTTATCCCGCCACCATCGGTCACCCCACGAACTTTCCCATGGCCAATCAGAGTCCGCCACACCCTACATCCGGGACGGGTACCATGTTCCAAGAGAGGGTCACAGCGGCTAAGGCACTGCACCACCCTCCAACAGCCAACTCGTGCAGCAGAGGCCCAGCTCCCAACCGCTTCCACCTGAGAGCTACCTGTACATGCCCCGATCAGTTGTCTGTGTAGTATTCCATGTTAAGTATAGCATTCCTTCTTAGAATTGTTATTGTACATTCCTATCCCTACATTCTATGTGTGGTTACCTATTCAGATCTTACTGGTGTTATGCTGAAGGTGGTTGTTTAAGCTGTCTCTCTGAATAAACTCCTCTACATATTTCCTGGACTCTCTGAAGTGATTTCCACATAAATTTGGCGACGATCGGGATTTATGACCCTGTGATCCAGAGAAAAACCTCGCGTTTCTAAAGTTGTATTTTGAGGAAGTTTTGGAAAACTGACAGCGTTCGCCTTTACAGCTCAAATCTAACCAGGTATTTCCTACTTTCCACTTTTAATGTGTATGTAGATTGCACCAGCGGCTGTTTAAAGTGTCAAGTGCCTTGATTGCACCAGCGGGAGTTATACCTTATTTATCTCTTCTTCGTTTTTTTTTTGGGGAACTCTCTTTACTTGGATAGCCGTTTCTAATTGGCCTTTTACTGTCGAGTACTGCTTATGTGACGCATTCTGCCTGCCAACATTTTTTTTTAGACATTTTTCCCGTGTTGTGCTGCTTCCCTCCCTCATCAGCTGCATAATGTCAGGATCCCCTGACGACTGCCTACCAGCTAAAATGATGGCCCCCCCCTGAGTACTCTTCTTGGACCACAAATCCAAGATATAATAAACCATTCCCTCAGGGAAGGACGCGTGCCTGGGGAATGGAAAAAAGAGGTGGTGAACCCTATCCGGAAGAATGCCGCGCTTCCATGGACGGACCTTTCCAACCTCCGACTCATCTCCCTCCTGCTGTACCTTAGCAAAATGACTGAGAGGCATGTGAACACCCATTTGTCAAATTACATCGAGACAGTGGAGGGCCTGGACCACTCCCAATCTGGATTCAGGCCCAATCACAGCACCGAGTCGGCCCTCATCTCAGTGACCGATAACATCAGGATGTCACTGGATGGAGGGGGATCAACGATTCTGGTGCTGTTAGATTTATCCGCTGCCGTTGACACGGTGTCACATGAAATACTTCTCGGTCGTTTGAGGGAGGTGGGCATAGGAGGCGCGGCTCTGTCTTGGTTGAAAAGCTTTCTCTCGGGTCGTCTACAAGGAGTCAAGTTGGGCTCCCATAATTCCATCCAAAGGGAGCTCACCAAGGGAGTGCCGCAGGGCTCATGTCTAAGCCCCACGCTTTTTAACGTGTACGTGGCCCCCTTGGCGGACATTGTAAGAAAATACGGGTTCACCCCGGTGTCGTATGCCGATGACACCCAACTCTTATTCCCCATCCAGACCCTCACGCCCACAATTTAAAAATCTTTTGCAGATGGGATGAGAGCAGTGTCAGATTGGATGGCACAAAATTGCCTCCAATGTAATGTAGCCAATACGGAAGTCATAGTCATAGTCATAGGGCTACTCTCCTATGGTCCCCAGAATGGTGGCCCTTGGAGTTGGGACCCGTCCCTAGCCCGAAACAAGTTCTCAAAAATCTTGGAGTACGTCTGGATCAAGCACTCCTGCTTAAAGAACATACCAACCAAGTTACAGGAGCATGTTTCAGCGTTATCGGGCTGCTACAGGGTGTTTTTCCATTTCTGCCCGATAACCACAGGAAAACACTAGTCCAGACGTTAGTAATCAGTAGGATGGACTACTGCAATGGCCTGCTTATCGCGGCCAACGAGGAACCACTAAAAAAATTGCAAGTGGTCCAGAATACTGCGGCGAGGCTGGTCCTCAATGCTCAACCCAGAACCCCCTCTCATCCTCTTCTACATCAGCTCCACTGGTTGCCGATTATGCAACGCATAGAATTTAAGACGTGTTGTACAATACACAAATGTCTGTTTGGCTCGGGACCCAGATACCTGAAGGAAAAGTTTGTACCATACACCCCTGGACGCACTCTACGCTCCAGCAGTCACCAACTACTTCAGGTCCCAAGGTTTAGAAGAACTAGACAAGGAGGTCGCGCCCTCTCCTATAAAGGCCCTGTTCTATGGAACTCACTTCCCCCCATGCTGAAGCAAATCACCAATCTAGAATCCTTCAGGAAAAATCTTAAAACTTACTTATTCACCCAGTCCTAAAAAACTCTTTTGGTAACAGTTTATGATCATGATTGAGTCTTTCGGATAGAAGCGCAAGCGCAGAGATATCCCTCCGGGGATCGAATTAGGCGCTATATAAGAATATATATAAATAAATAAATAAATAAAGAAATGTGTCTTTGGGGCGGGGTCACCGCACTGAGCCACCCCGTGGATTCATCCCGTCCAATATGTAGGCCTCACAACGCAGCACCCCGGGGCAGGAAGAGTAGCAGTCCGGCAAACTGAGGGAGGGCGGGGGTGCGCACCCACCACAGCAAGGGTGAAAGTCCACCGGTTATCCCGCCACCATCGGTCACCCCACGAACTTTCCCATGGCCAATCAGAGTCCGCCACACCCTACATCCGGGACGGGTACCATGTTCCAAGAGAGGGTCACAGCGGCTAAGGCACTGCACCACCCTCCAACAGCCAACTCGTGCAGCAGAGGCCCAGCTCCCAACCGCTTCCACCTGAGAGCTACCTGTACATGCCCCGATCAGTTGTCTGTGTAGTATTCCATGTTAAGTATAGCATTCCTTCTTAGAATTGTTATTGTACATTCCTATCCCTACATTCTATGTGTGGTTACCTATTCAGATCTTACTGGTGTTATGCTGAAGGTGGTTGTTTAAGCTGTCTCTCTGAATAAACTCCTCTACATATTTCCTGGACTCTCTGAAGTGATTTCCACATAAATTTGGCGACGATCGGGATTTATGACCCTGTGATCCAGAGAAAAACCTCGCGTTTCTAAAGTTGTATTTTGAGGAAGTTTTGGAAAACTGACAGCGTTCGCCTTTACAGCTCAAATCTAACCAGGTATTTCCTACTTTCCACTTTTAATGTGTATGTAGATTGCACCAGCGGCTGTTTAAAGTGTCAAGTGCCTTGATTGCACCAGCGGGAGTTATACCTTATTTATCTCTTCTTCGTTTTTTTTTGGGGGAACTCTCTTTACTTGGATAGCCGTTTCTAATTGGCCTTTTACTGTCGAGTACTGCTTATGTGACGCATTCTGCCTGCCAACATTTTTTTTTAGACATTTTTCCCGTGTTGTGCTGCTTTGTTATCACATTGCGTCATTTAAAACTTGGAAGTTGCCGAACGCGCGCTGTGTTAATTGCACCATTCCTGCATCTTTTAAAAAACTGTGAACTCACCGAACGCGCGCTGCGCGCTGCTTCCCGTGCCTCCCAACGCCGACCTGCAACGAAGGAGCACAACACTCCAACATAACGTCATCACGCATCACGTCTCTACGTATGCGTCCTAGCGGCCATCTTAGTTGTTATTATTTCTTCGTTCCCATAGCAACGAAGCCACGATCGTATTTTTGACCATTTTAAGCGATTTTGATCGTTACTTCCTCCCGTTTTAACTGCAAAGTACTCCGTTTTCAAGAATAATCACTATTTCTACATATATTTAACGTTTATCATTTTTTTTTCTTTAAAAAAAAAAGAAGAAAACAGACATTCAGAGACTTGACTGTGGATATTTCCTGTTCCTCGTTATCCTTCACTACAGACAACGGTGACTACTTTTTTTATTTTGGGCACATTTATACTTGTAATTCTGTCATTTATAGTATAGAAAATATTTCTGATTTATAATGTCTAACAACATTACTTCACCTGCACATTTCTTACCTACTGCTGGAGATCCAAAGGTAGAATAGGATCTTTGGTACCCCACATTTTTAGCTTATGTGGATGTCGTTGAAGAGGATGGTTGTTCTCCTAAAAGGAAGTTAGCTTTATTAAAAAACTGTTTAGGTGGTGCAGGACTCAAAGAGTTAGAAAGCTTACCTCCCATTGAAAATGTTGGTTCTGGCGATTTAAATGTTTTTGATATAGTTATAAAACAACTAAGCACTAGATTTGGAAGGAAGATCAACGTAGTAATGGAAAGATTTAAATTTTATTCCAGAATACAAAAAGATGATGAATCCATAGAAAACTATGTAGCTGCTTTACGCACCTTAGCTGGCTCCTGTGCTTTTGAAACTATAAATTTCGATCAGGTCCTTAGAGATCAAATTATGATGCGCACTAAAAGTAAAAAGATTCAAGAACGCCTCTGGATGGGTACTGATTCTTCTCTCAGTGCTGTGTTAAACATTGCCAAGGGTATAGAACAATCTGAACTGTTTGTAAATGAAATCAGGAACCAAGATGCCAAAAATAAAGTAGTCATCCCTGAGGTCTCTTTAGTAAAAAGTTTCAACAATTTTAAGAAAACTCCCATTCCTTTTAAAAAGGATTTTTCTGGGAGAGAAAATAGATTTCCTATCAAAAGACTCAAATTATCTGTTATAGATGTGGCGCAAATGACCACGTAGGCAACTATAGAGGATGTCCTGCGTGGAACAAAATCTGTATTAAGTGTAAAAAATCTGGCCATTTTAGCAAAATGTGCAAGTCTTCTCAGAAAGTGAACTTTTTATCTTATGAAGAATGTGAGGATGTCGAACAACTTTCCGAAATCAAAACTTTGTTGTGTGTAGGTGATTCAAAATGTGAAGGATTTGGCTCTGACATCATTACTATTAATGGTAAGGAGATTCCTATGTTAATAGATTCCTGTGCTTGGTACACACTAATTGGTAAAAATGTTTTTGATCGTTATTGGCACTCTACTAAGTTATTACCATCTGATGTACACCCTGGTGGGTACACGGGTAAGAAGATTGATATTGAAGGTTATATGTGGGCAGACATAAAGTTTAAAGATAGAACCATTAAGGGGAAAGTTTATGTTTCTTCTAAGGGTGCATCACTACTATGTTGGCCTCATCAACATGATCTTGGCATCAAGCTTGATCCAAACGCTTCACCTCCTGTCTATGTTGTCCCTCCTGAAAATGATTTCATTATACAATTGAAGCAAAAATTTTCATCCATTTTCTCTGATAATTTGGGAACTTTCACAAACTTCAAGCACCGCATCATTCTCAAAGATTCAGCTATTCCCATCCGGCATAGAGTGAGAAATGTTCCTTTGGCCTACCGTGAAAAATTGAAGGGAATTTTAACAGATCTAGTTGACAAGAAAATCATAGAGCCGGTGGAATCCTCCCCATGGGTTTCGCCAGTAGTTTTGTCCCTCAAAAGTAATGGCGAACTCCGTCTATGTGTTGACCTTCGGAGTTTAAACAAGGAAATTTGGATTGATAAACATCCTTTACCCCATATCCATGAACTTATTTCTACTTTGTCAGGTGCCTCTGTATTTTCTACTCTAGATCTAACTAGTGCATACCATCAAGTGTTACTTGATGAGGAGTCAAAGTTCTTAACAACATTCATTACACCGGAAGGCATGTTTCAGTATTGCCGAATGCCTTTCGGCTTAGCCAGTGCGGCTTCGGTCTTCCAAAGACTAATGAAGACTGTTTTGGAAGGTTGCTTGGGTGCCATCGCCTTCCAAGACGATATTCTTATTTATGGGAAAAATCATGAAGAGCATGATGCCAATCTTGAAAAAGTGTTAAAATGTGTTCAAGAAAAAGGTTTAACTTTAAAGCTATCAAAATGCAAATTCAGGCAAAGTAAAGTTGAATACCTTGGCCATGAAATATCATCAGATGGCATCAGGCCTAAGTTCAATCATATACAGAGTATTTTAAAGGCACCCGCACCGTTGAACAAGGAACAACTAGTGTCGTTCCTAGGATTAACTGAATTTTATAGCAAATTTGTTCAGAGCTATGCTTCAAAAGTACATCCTTTAAGATCTCTGTTAAAGAAAGATGGAAAGTTCGCTTGGTGTAACGAACAACAACTTGCCTTTGATTTAATGAAGCAAGAAGTAGCTAATGCTCCTTTTCTCAAACCATTCAACCTGGGTAAAGAATGCATAGTATGCGTGGATGCAAGCAATGTGGGGTTAGGTGCTGTTTTAATCCAGAATGACAAAGGTGATGAATATGTTGTCTCATATGCCTCAAGGACACTGCGTGGGGCTGAATATAACTATTCTACTATAGAAAAAGAGCTCTTAGCGTGTACTTGGGCTTGTGAGCATTATAGGCAGTTTATTTGGGGAACTAGGTTCCGTTTAAGAACTGACCATAAGCCCTTGATAAATATGTTGGCAGCTGGAGGTGGTAGAACTTTAACTGCACATTTAGCCCGCCTTGCAGCGAAACTACAAGAGTTCCAGTGTGTGGTAGAGTACATCCCTGGTCGTCTAAATGTACACGCCGACTGTATGCCCAGGTTACCATTGATTAATTCTGTTTTCCTTGGACAATGTGATGCTGATGTTGTATTTAATATTGATGATGTTAATGAATGTGGCTCTTCTGGCTCATCTGATAGCATATCTGAAACCGCTTGGAGAGAAGCAATGAATAATGACACATGTCTGTCTGGAGTAGTGGATTACTTGCAACATGGTTGGCCCCAAGAGAGGTATCTTTCTGGTGATGTTCTCTCGTATTTTAAAATTTAGGATGAACTTATGTTTGACCAAGGTTTCGTAATCAGAGGTGACAAAATCATTCCTCCTTTTTCTTTGAGAGTAAGAATAGTGTCTATGGCGCACGATGGCCACATGGGAATGTCCAGCACTAAAAGACGTATCCGTGAGTTTTACTGGTGGCCTGGGATTGATAGAATGGTGGATAAATGGGTAAGTTCCTGTTCCCCGTGTGCCAAGAGTGACAAGACTGTCAAGCCTTTGTCTACGAATGTTTCCCCTATCGAATACGTAACCTGCCCTTGGAAAAAACTTGGAATTGACATTATTGGGCCTCTGTCTTTGTCTCCTAATAAGGAGGTATTTGCTTTAGTCTTAATCGACTACTTTTCTAAATGGCCTGAACTTAAGGTTGTGGATAAAGTTGGCTCCACACAGGTTATCCAGTTTCTGGATGAAGTCTTTTGTAAGGAAGGAATACCAGCTGAGATTGTATCTGACAATGGCCCACAATTTATCAGTAGAGAATTCGAATCTTTTCTTGATAGGTGTGGAATTGTGCATAAGAGAGTGTCCAATTATAATCCCCAGGCCAATGGTCAAACGGAACGCTTCAATAGGGTTATCAAGGAATCCATCCAACTGGCCATTAAGAGTGACCTTGATTGGAGGAAATCTCTACGTGCCACACTTTTGTCCTATCGAACTTCTCCTAATTCGGTCACAGGTCTGTCTCCCTTTGAAATGCTTAGGGGTAGGAAGCCTGGTTCTAAGCTTCTCCCTTGGTGGTTGAAAACCAAGCTCCCGTTTGAATCTTCCTTTAATTGTGATGAGGTCAAAGATAGAGTTTTGAAATACCAAGAGAAAATGAAAAACAATTTTTTGTCCTTAAATAGCCAGAGTAGCAAGATCAAGGTTGGTGACTTTGTACGAGTCAAGTTTGGAAGGTCTGTTGGAAACAAATGGAACAAGTGGTCGGATCCTTGCAAGGTGATTGAAATTTTTTCTAAAGCTGTTCGTGTTGAAGGAGGCAAGGTATGGAATTTCCGGAGAGTGTCTTTATGCAAGAATTTGTGTCCGGCAGATAATAATCCATGTTCACCCAAACCCCCTTCACTCAATTTACCTAAGAATTCTGTTGTAGACGATGGTACCTCTTATGCTGCCATGGTTGATACCTTTCTGCAAGAGAACCCATTACCCACTGTTCCTATTCCTGCATTTGATCCTCCTCTTCATACTTCCCCAGTTGTTAATGAGTGTGATGTCAATAATTCCAATGTTCAAGAAAATGTTCCTACTTCTCAATGTTCTACTTCTCAACAAAATGCAGTTCCTTGTCCAATGCAGAGGAAAAGTTCTCGTACCAAGCAAATTCCTGTGAAATTACATGATTACTTATGCTGAAGTTTTTTTTCTTTCTGTTTTTCTTCCTCTCCTTTTGTCTTATTTCCATATTTTCCATTTTTTTTATTTTTTTTTGTTTTTAGGGGGGAAGGTGTGTAGTATTCCATGTTAAGTATAGCATTCCTTCTTAGAATTGTTATTGTACATTCCTATCCCTACATTCTATGTGTGGTTACCTATTCAGATCTTACTGGTGTTATGCTGAAGGTGGTTGTTTAAGCTGTCTCTCTGAATAAACTCCTCTACATATTTCCTGGACTCTCTGAAGTGATTTCCACAGTCTGGTAGCAGGTTGGGCCCTCCGACCAGCAGGGTGCGCTGATGTGGGAAGGAGGGGGAAGGCTTCAGGGTATCTCCAGCTCTTCCAGCAGTGTCCGTCTCCTCTCCTGGGCAGACTCGCGGTGTCCACACTTCGCTGTCCCAGGCCGGCACCCAGGTCCCTTCAGCGGCGGGAGAGGGGGATATGGGGGGTGGCTGGGTGGCAGTCCACACACCATCACATCTGGGCTCCGCGCTGCCAGTCACCCAGCGCGGGCCCATGAACAAAGCAGCGTGGGGGGCCCCCTTCAATGCAACTGGCATTTGCCCCCCTTCTCTGGGTTTGTGGTCGCCTACCTCCAGCTCGCCCCAAGCGGTGTCCCGGCTCTCCGCCGTCCCCAAAAAGCAGGCGGTTCAGGTCTGATCCCGACCGCCCGGAGCAGGCAGCCCAGCAGCGCCGGTCGGTCCTCGTCTCTACCTCAGGGCCGGGTGGGTGCTCTCCGGGGTAGTAGGCAGTATCTGTCGAGGGACGTCCTTTCCACAAGTCCCCGATGAGCAAAGCACCAGCAGGGGCCTCAAAGCCCGGAGGCCGAGCACTTCCGGCGCTCCTCGCCCCGGCCGGTTCGGGCTCCGCTCCCACCACAGTCCCCAGCTTTTCCCTGGAGAAGGCCGCAACAGGCCCGAGCCCCTGCAGCAGGCGTCCACGGCTCTCAGCTGCCGCTGGCGGCACACAGGGTCTTCCAGGGGATCCTGCTGGCGTCCACTCACCACAGCAGCAACTAGGGTCTGTCCAGTCGCTCAAAGCCAGGAGAAAGCCCCCAGGCGGACCCGGAGCTCAACAACAGCCGACAGCCATCGTGGCTGGCTAGCCACGCCCCCTCAGCCCAGCTGAAACAGTTGATTAAAATACATAAACAATTGGTTCAATATGTCATGCGGACCTTAACAGTACAACCTACTGTAAGGATTCCACAGCACACCCCTCACCAGGGGAACACAAACAAAATTACACCACAGACTATACAATCCGTCATTGGAAAATTGCCTGCCAAAAGGGAACAAATTCTGTTTTGGTTAGCACAAAAAATTAATCAAATTGAGGCAGTATTCCCTGATAGTACACCTCATGAGAAACAAAGAATTCTGACAATCTGTTTACCAATGGGGATAGCACCACATGTGGAGGTCTGTGACACTTGGGGTACAGTCTTTGCTTCAATCTACACAAAACACATGGTGTACCGTCCATGGCGGTAATACCTGACGCTCTGAGACAGATTCAAAGTGAATACGGTCCAGAACCGGCCATAAATCTGGGTATGAAATTACTGAAAGATTTCAAACAGGTCTCAGCTGTATTATTAGCTAACATTAAAGTTGAAGCAGCATCCGTGGCAATCCGCCAAAAGGTAAAAGAAACTGATATAACAGAACAACCATATGAGCTTGCAAGAATTATTGAAAAATCATATGAAGAACTATGAAGAGATAGTTTGGGTGGGAAACCAGTAAAACCTGAATTAACAAAAAATCCTGAAAAGGTGTTTATTAAAAATAATCTCACTACTCCTAAAAAGAAGTGCGAAAATACTAAACAGACACTTCCTAAAGAGAAACGTTCTCAGTCCAGAGGAAGTTCTCCCCAACGGGGAGGTAGATCTCCCCAACGGGAGCCCTCTGAAAAAAGGTATAACCTTAGAGATAGGGATACTTTAAGAAAACCTGATAGATATCAAGATACTGATACACGTTCTTCTCGTACCTTTCAGACTTCCTCGCAGAAATCCGAGAGGAGAGGACGATCAGAACAGAAAGAGGAACGCGTGTAGTCCAAAGAAGAACAGCACGTTCCAAAAAATAGGAAAACTCAATTCATCAAAAAGAAGGTAGCAAGCATAAATATCAGACATGCCGAGGATCTTGAGGACAGAAGTCAAGAACGGCGAGTGGGCCCAGACAATGCTAGACAGCGCTGCAGAAGTCACCATAGTTCGCAAGATCCTGATGGATCATCTGGAAACAGTGGACTTGAAAGAATGCATTCAAGTTGAAACTGCAGACACCCGGGTTAGTGTACCCTACAAGTTATATGAAGTAACACTCCGGATGGAGGGGGACATAACTAGAAAAATAAGATCAATCTTTTGGGAGAAGCTCTCTAAGAACTATGACATTCTTCTAGCTGAACAAGACTGGCCACCTGAATTTGCCAGGGAGTGCCCACATGGCGAAGAAATAATTATGCCAGCCTTTTCAAATCACATTCCAATACATGAAAAATACACATATGCCAGAAAATGGGCAGTAGCTGAAGCTCCAGCATTATATAAAAATCATGTAGGATGGGATGAGAATTCTCCTCACCATAAAATCCAGTTACAAAATCAATCTACTGCAGTATCCAGTTAAGCAAGAAGCTAAAAAACAAGTCAGGGAGATTTTAAATCAACTTGAATACCAAGGGGTGATTGAAACATGCACCTCGTCAATGAACAATCCTTTGTTTCCTGTCTCCAAACCAGACAATTCATATCGTCAAGTATTGGATTACAGACACCTAAACTCCTGTTGCAAAACATTTGCAGTACAAAATGCACATAGTGCAGCATTGATGAATAACATCGTGCGGAAAAAATATAAAACCACATAGATATTTCGAATGGGTTTTTCTGTCAAAACTTTGCACCTGGAGGAGCTTCGCGTGTAACCAAGATGGCCGTGTGAGCACAGGGCTACAGAGACCCTCGCAACCTCCCGCATCTATCCTGAAAATGATCCTGATCACATTGACGTGTTACCGAAGACGATCCATAGCTGAGGCAAATACCGTTGTCCAAATTTGAATCGGACTTCAGGAACCGGAATAACATTGATTTGAATATTGCGGCCTGCCCCTCAGAGTTGCCCGGAGCTCAAGTTGGTATGATGCCCGGGCAGTAGTTGAACAACAGCTGCCTGAGGAGACACTGATCTGACTTTCACTTTCGTTTTCGAGGCCCAGTCTGATCCTATCTGAGAGCTAGCCTACTACTAGCAGAAGCTATTTGACGGCTAAGCGATCGTGGGTGCTGCTTCGACTGTGTAGATTGGGTTCGGACGGACTGTGCCCTCTGGCCGCCGCTGCCGGTTGGATTGCAGTTCCCGGTGCGGCCATTTTCTCTCGTTGCCCACTACTCTGGAGGGTCTTCTTGTTCGTGATGGCGACTAAACCTGATGGCAACAAGCAAAAATCCAAGATCACTGAGCGAGGCGGCTACACTCAAGCGAACAACATGGATCGATATGCTCAAACTAAAGGATCCCCGGTGGACCGAGTAGATCAATAGATGGATTAAGGAGGGCCCGGCCTCATTGACGGAATTGACCTTGCAAGACGTCATGGGTGCCATGGACGGGATGAAGGCTTCCATCGGCCAACAATTTGAGACTCTCGCCCACAAGCTGGACACAGTAGCGATCGATGTTAATTTGATCCGGGCGGATTCATCAAAAACCAACGAAAAGGTCAAATTGTTAGATCTGAAAACTTCCAGCCTCATGGGTGATGTATCCGACTTGCAGACAGAGGTCCGCAATCTGAGGACCTCGAATGGAAAGGGGCGACCAATCGGTCCCCCCGAACGTATGGCAGAGTACCGCGATCCCCCGGGAAGCCATTTTGGGCGGGAGGCGAGTCTCGGCTGGTATGCCCGAAGCGGCGTAGCCGGGGCGCGCCTTTTCCCGCCCTTGAGTGGGTTGGCCTAGACACTAACGCGGCTGGCCACGCCCTTGGGGCAGGCAGGGGCGGGTTTACGCCCGCCCTGAAGACGGATAAAAGGAGAAACAAGACCGGAAGGCATTCTCTTGTTCCTGTGCTCTGAAGCTGCACCTCCTCGCTGCACGTGAGCTCGAGACGGAACGAAGAGCCAATTTTGAGCGTTGTAATCGTTCTTGTTTGTTTTTCAGATACTTTGTTGGAGAATGCCGAGGAAGGCGGGAAAGCGAATGACTACCGACCAGATGCTGCGTGTTCTCATGAAAGAGGTGTCCGACCTGAAGAGGCGAATGGATAAAGACGAGGGAGGGGGCCCGAAACGTCCTTTGGCGGGAACAGCCCCGGAAGGAAAAGGCAAGAGGCCCAGGAGGGGAGCAGCTGGGGGAGACATCCCGAGTCCCAGTGTCCCGCTCGAAGCACCCACTCCCGTGCCGGAGGAAGGGAATCCGATTCCCGTTGTGGTCACCCCCGTGCCCGGGGAAGATATGCCGCCCGAGCTGGCGGCACAATTAGCAGCGTGGTTGGGAAAAGGTAGCGAGGGCGCCACGGCTGTCGACGCGCAGGTGTTGATGAAGCAACTGCGTGAAACTCGGGAAGCAGCGACGGTATCCACGCCGGCTGCGGCCGCAGAGAAGCCACGAGGGACGGTTTTAGTCGCAGAGACAGCGTCCGGTGCAGGTAAGCGACCATTGCCGATTGCGAGGGAGGAGTCGGCACCCTCTCGAAGGGAGAAGTTGGGCCAGCACGTCCCTTTAGCTATTAAGGAAAAGATATGGGCAGGGGAGTATGTAAACATCTTCTCGTTGCTTACTGATCATTATGAGATGGAGCATGTTAAGGGTCAGAAGGACCTCATGCATCCGAGTGTTTGGCGCGCAAAGATGGCCGCCTTTAAGGTAAATGAGAACATTGGCAATTGGGGCAAGGCGTGGGGGGTTTTCACATCGATCTTGGGAGAACGAAGGCCCGAATTGCTACCCGAATTGCCGATTTATCAGTCACGAATCATGGGGTACTCTGTATCACACGAGGGTAATCATTGGTTCTGCTATGATAATATTTTCAGAAAAGCAAAAGAACATGATAAAAACTTAACTTGGGATTGTTATGATTCTGTGTCCTGGTCCAAAATGAAGGATACTGGTATGTTGAAATTGCCATTGGTGGGGAGTAACGTGGGCGAATCCTCCCGTCAGTATGCGGGGACGCCCTTTCGCTCAGGTACGGGTACCGACAATCACTCGAGGCCTACCGTCAATGCAGGTAAAAAGGGGGTTTGTTGGAACTTTAACAGGGGCAAATGTACTAGGCCCCAGGGGTCGTGCAAATTTAGACACGAATGTAGTGGGTGTGGGCAATCATCCCATCCTGAGTCCACGTGCAGAGCCAAAACGGGTGATAACGGGGGTAGAGGAGGTGCCAAACAGGTCTAACATAGTCCGAGGGGCGCCTTTACCTACCCCGATTGATACCTTGGCAATGATTCCCTGGCTCAGCAAATACCCGGATCGTGCTTCCGCTGGGGTGGTGCGGAATGGGTTTTCATATGGTTTCCGCATCCCAGTGGGGGACTTTCAGGGTGTGGAAAAATGCAAAAATCAGATATCGGTCTTGCAGCATACGCCTGTGGTACAGGAAAAGATCCGGAAGGAGGTTGCTCGAGGTCGAGTCGCCGGTCCGTTTAGTGTACCCCCGGTTGCTAACTTTGTTTGTTCTCCTTTAGGGGTGGTTCCCAAGAAGGACCCGGGTGAGTTTCGGCTGATACATAATTTATCAGCCCCACGTGGTCTTTCCGTGAACGAGGCGATAGACCCGGAAATGTGTTCGGTGCGGTACGCATCCTTCGATGAGGCCGTAGCCATTTTGAATCGCCTGGGGCCCGGTGCGCTGATGGCAAAATCTGATATCGAGTCAGCGTTCCGGTTGCTCCCGGTACATCCAGACGATCAGCGTCTCCTGGGATTCATGTTTCAGGGTCAATATTACATGGATAAGTGTATGCCGATGGGATGCTCGATATCTTGTGCCTATTTCGAGAAATTCAGTAGTTTCCTACAATGGGTCTTCACAAAGAAGACGGGTTTCCAACATGTAATGCATTATCTAGATGATTTTTTGTTCCTGGGGGCAGCCGGGGATCCGGAATGTGGGCAGGCTTTAGCCGCATTCTGTGTTTTGATGAATCAGTTTGGCGTGCCACTGGCACCAGGTAAGACTGTGGGTCCTTCGACTTGCCTCGAGTTTCTGGGGATCGAGTTAGACTCCAGAGAAGGTTGTTTCCGTTTACCAGGTGATAAAGTGTTAAAGTTCAGGGCATCCCTGCAAATGTGTATGAGCGAATCTAAGGTTAAGCTGCATCAATTACAGCAGTTAGTGGGACAATTGAATTTCGCCCTAAGAGTCATACCAATGGCCCGCCCTTTTTCCCGTTCGATCGCTCAAGCCATGGTCGGACTGAAGGAGGGCCATCATCGCACAAGGCTCTCGGCAGAGGTCCGCCAGGACATGCGCATTTGGTTGGCATTTTTGGCGGATTTCAATGGTCGAGTCGTCTGGAACAAACCGGCCGTGTCCTCTGAGGAGCTGGGGCTGTGGACAGACTCGGCAGGGAGCATAGGTTTTGGTGCCATTTTCGGCACCCGATGGTCTGCACAAAAATGGCCGGCATGGTGGCATGACAGTGGACTGACAAGTAACATTGCTTTCCTGGAACTTTTCCCCATTTTGGTGGCCCTAAGAACGTGGCCCGAAGGATTCAAAGATCACTCTGTGGTATTTTGGTCTGACAATATGACCGTGGTTGAGTGTATCAATAGCCAGGCAGCACGATGCAAATGGATTTTGAGGCTGCTTAAAGAAATCGTATTACTGTGTATGCAATTGAATGTGCTATTCAAAGCAAGACATGTCCCGGGGGTAATGAACCAGGCGGCTGATGCCCTTTCTCGTTTTCGTATGCAGGCCTTCTGGGGTTTTCTTCCCACAGCGGACCCGGAGCCGGCACCCTTTCCCGAAGCTCTCTGGTCTCTCGGTGCCCCGAACTTCGTAACCTCGTGGGAGAGAGTTTAGCACCCAGGACGAGGAAGGCATATGAAGGGGCGTTCCGGTCCTATTTAGCCTTTTTGGGGACTGCTAGTGAGGAGCTTTGGGGCCAGGAGGAATGGGTAGTGAACTTTCTGATGTCTTTACATCTGGCAGGGAAATCGGTGGCCACGGCCCAGAGGCATCGGGCTGCCATTTCCTTTGTTGCTAGGGCTCATGGGATCCAGGACCCGACAGCGTCTTTCGTTGTGCAAAAAGCGCTACGTGGGTGGCAACGCCTTGAGGGTCGCAGAGTAGACGAGAGGCGCCCGATAGGTTTGGATAGGTTGGCCCAGTTATTATCCAGACTCCCTACAACATGTTCGTCTCACTTTGAGACAGTGTTATTCCGAGCCGCTTTTACGCTGGCATTTCATGGAGCTATGCGGGTAAGCGAATTAGCGGCGAGGAACAAGCAGGATGTTACGGGAGGGCTGTGCGCAGAGCACGTTCAAATCAGAGGGGAGACAATGACTGTCTCGTTTGTAAGGTCCAAGACCGATCAGAGCGGGATGGGCGACTGCATAATTATACGCAGGATTCCCGGGTCGTCCATGTGCCCAGTAAAGTGTTTAGAGGATTATTTAACACGAAGGGTGGCATCATGGGGGGGGACCTTGTTGAGACACGCGGACGCCACCCCACTGACAAGGTTTCAGTTTCAGCGGGTGCTTGCGATGTCAATTACAGCTGCGGGCTTGAACCCGGGCGAGTTTGGGACCCATTCCTTTCGGATAGGGGCTGCTACAGAGGCTACAGCCAGGGGTCTGAATGTAGAACAAGTTAAACGTGTGGGGCGTTGGTCCTCCAATTGTTATAAAAGGTATGTGCGTTTGCACATGTTGTGAAGCTGTAATGATGTACTCACGCTTCTTGTTTTGTTTGGTTTTCAGTTACGCAAGCCTACGAGGCGGGGCGGACTATGCAGTCGACCCAACACCGGGACAGCGGTCAGACATCACCGGCTGTGAAAAAGGAGGTGTGGGTCGTGGGCCACTCATACGTGAGGCGTGCCGCGGACGTATTCAAGGAAGGTGACATGGTGCACGTGGCTGGGGAATACGGGTACAGTGTGTCCTTCTACGGAAAGGGCGGTCTCTGTATTGACCAGTTTCAATCATTTTTCGAGGGTTTGCTAGGGCGGACGAGGTCACCGCCGTCTGTAGTCATAGTACATCTTGGGGGCAATGATTTGGTCACCACTGGTAGACGACTTCTCCTGGAGGCGATGCTTTCCACTGTAAGTTGGTTAGCGAGGAGAGTTCCAGGGTGCACAATTGCGTGGTCCCATATGATCCCACGAAAAGTGTGGCGGGGGGCTATTTCTGTTTCTGCTTTAAATCACTCGGTGAGAAAAATTAATAACAAAGTGAGTAGGTTGTTCCGGTCCAATACACTGCATTCTATTTCGCATGGGTGTATTAATAATGACAGTATGTATTTGGGGGACGGTGTTCATTTGTCTCGGGTGGGGAATGAGTTACTCATAGGAGACTTCATTGCTTGGCTGAAGATGTTAAAACATGACCTTTAGATAGGAGTTTGGTGGGGGGTCCGGATAGCCGGTCAACTATCCGGACCTGTGGCGGTAAGGTCATGATCGGTGAGCACTAATTGGAAGATCCCTATGAGTGGGCGTTACCCATTACGGATGGGGGCGCTCGGGGGAGGTGGCCATTGGCCCCTCAACGGGGAGGCGGTCCCTTCTAAGGATGGGTCGCCGAAAGGAAAGGGAAGGCGGTCAAGGCCCCTTCATGGGTAGGAGGGGTTACAGCCCCCTCCTGGTGAATTTCCCGGGGCCAGGACGTCTGCGACGGCAGATGTGGTAAGTTGTGTGGGGTGTGGGGGGGGGTCTACGCTACCTTCTAGATACCTCACAGGAGCCTCGTACGACCTTTAAGTGGCGTCGAGTTTTACTGGG
This sequence comes from Lissotriton vulgaris, assembly GCF_964263255.1. Lineage (NCBI taxonomy): Eukaryota > Metazoa > Chordata > Amphibia > Caudata > Salamandridae > Lissotriton > Lissotriton vulgaris. Next base: position 1,903,322,354 of record NC_141693.1, read on the forward strand.
GCCCCCGTCAAGTCAAGGGAAATTGGTAGTTGCACTTGAGGTATGCCTCCGTGCCGCCCCTCACAAGGGAGGGGGATATGTCTGGGTTAGGGATCTTGACACCGGTTACGACCTTGCCGTTGGCCCTTAAACGTTAGGATGTACAATTTCAAAATTTCAAGTAAATGTTTTGTAGGATGTTAGTTTGGCTAGGAGAACCTTTGTATTAGAGGATATGTTAAGGTTAGCCAAACATCGCAATGTGTTGATGAAATTGTACATAATATGAAACTGTTAATTTTAATGTTTTATTTTGTTTCATATTTTAATAAATACGGCCGGGAAGGGTAACTCCCTTCCCGACTTCCAAAAATTTCAAGAACGGTTTCCGGTTTCCCATCCTTGGGGAGTGTGTTGAGAGGGGGTGGCGGGTATCTCAGCCATATGGAAAGGGGCGACCAATCGGTCCCCCCGAACGTATAGCAGAGTACCGCGATCCCCCCGGGAAGCCATTTTGGGCGGGAGGCGAGTCTCGGCTGGTATGCCCGAAGCGGCGTAGCCGGGGCGCGCCTTTTCCCGCCCTTGAGTGGGTTGGCCTAGACACTAACGCGGCTGGCCACGCCCTTGGGGCAGGCAGGGGCGGGTTTACGCCCGCCCTGAAGACGGATAAAAGGAGAAACAAGACCGGAAGGCATCATCTTGTTCCTGTGCTCTGAAGCTGCACCTCCTCGCTGCACGTGAGCTCGAGACGGAACGAAGAGCCAATTTTGACCCACCCACCAGCCCCTGAAGACAGCGAGTGGTTTTAATAAAGATTGATGGATAACTGTGATTTTTCGTTTACAGGTTGTGGTATTATCGTGAAGATTTTGAGTATGCAATAAAGAATGGTCGATTTGCGTTATGTTTTGCAAATAAAGTAATTCTGCTTTAGTGTTCATCAGTACGCATGCGTTTGAATAAAGTTGTTGTTGCTACTGTTGGTTAGATGTAGTCATTTAGTGTTTAGTTAGCATTGTCGTATTTATTTTGGTCGGGCGGTAAGGTCATGATCGGTGAGCACTAATTGGAAGATCCCTATGAGTGGGCGTTACCCATTACGGATGGGGGCGCTCGGGGGAGGTGGCCATTGGCCCCTCAACGGGGAGGCGGTCCCTTCTAAGGATGGGTCGCCGAAAGGAAAGGGAAGGCGGTCAAGGCCCCTTCATGGGTAGGAGGGGTTACAGCCCCCTCCTGGTGAATTTCCCGGGGCCAGGACGTCTGCGACGGCAGATGTGGTAAGTTGTGTGGGGTGTGGGGGGGGTCTACGCTACCTTCTAGATACCTCACACGAGCCTCGTACGACCTTTAAGTGGCGTCGAGTTTTACTGGGGCCCCCGTCAAGTCAAGGGAAATTGGTAGTTGCACTTGAGGTATGCCTCCGTGCCGCCCCTCACAAGGGAGGGGGATATGTCTGGGTTAGGGATCTTGACACCGGTTACGACCTTGCCGTTGGCCCTTAAACGTTAGGATGTACAATTTCAAAATTTCAAGTAAATGTTTTGTAGGATGTTAGTTTGGCTAGGAGAACCTTTGTATTAGAGGATATGTTAAGGTTAGCCAAACATCGCAATGTGTTGATGAAATTGTACATAATATGAAACTGTTAATTTTAATGTTTTATTTTGTTTCATATTTTAATAAATACGGCCGGGAAGGGTAACTCCCTTCCCGACTTCCAAAAATTTCAAGAACGGTTTCCGGTTTCCCATCCTTGGGGAGTGTGTTGAGAGGGGGTGGCGGGTATCTCAGCCATATGACTTCTTTGCTCGCCGGTTGGAGGACTTTGAAAGCAGGGCCCGGCGTAACAACGTACGCATTATAGGGGTCCCGCAAAAATCTGAGGATCCGGCAGCTGATCTTTTTGTCGAAGATCTCATCACCAAGCACCTTGCTCCTAAGGGTTTGAGCAAGTTCTTTGCGGTTGAACGAGCCCACAGAGTACCGGGTGGTAAACCGAAGGTGGGTGCCCCGCCGTGACCTCTCATCGCCAGAATCTTTAATTTCAGGGATAGAGACGCTATCCTGCAGGCCTCGCGGACGAATGGACCCACGAAATATGAAAATACCCCTGTAAGTTTCTACCCGGACTTTACACAGACTGTCCAAAAGCAAAGACTTGGGTTTCTGGGCGTGAAACGCTGACTGAGGGAGATGGAACTGAAATACGCAATGCTTTTTCCAGCCAGGCTATGCTTGGAATTGGAGGAACGAACATATTTTTTTGATCGTCCGGAGATCGTGGGGGACTTGCTAGACACTTTGCAACACCAGCGTGGCCAGGAGGCACATTCTGGAGGAGCAGAGGGTGGCCCGACGGAGCAGGAATAGGAGCATGGCTTCCGGTCTCTGAACTTTATTGATAACCCTGACTATGGTTCGATGACTTTTACTGTATGATTTGAAGTGTCGTACCCGGGGATGGCGGGCCGATTGAGGGGACTCTTTCCTCCTCCTTTTTGTACACTAGTTTGATGTTAGGGCGACAGGCACACTGCAAGTTGGGGTGGCTGTTTAGTCTTACTCAGTGGTGCAAGGTGGGGGGATTTGTAACGAGTCTCTGGTTTGTGGGTGGGGGGGTGTTTAAGTGGGTGTGTTTTGGTTCAGTGCAAGGCAACATATTGTTCTGTCAATTGATTTGGGTCCTGGGTTCCGAGGGGGGTTGGATCCGCTTTCACTTTTAGGATGGGGGTAGGGGATTGAGACTACTGAGTTGGACTGTGAATGGGTTGGGGGACATAATAAAACAAGGGGTTGTGTTACAATTGTTGAAGCGACTTTCTCCTGATGTAGTATTGTTACAAGAAACACATTTGATTGGTAACACTTGTCATGCCATGAACCTGAGAGAGTATCGTCTGGTTGCCCATGCAGGGTTCTCCTCTGGATCTAGAGGGGTGGGTATCCTAATTAGGAATTCTCTCCCCTTGGCAATAGATGCTACACTTTTAGATGACAGGGGGCGCTACGTAGCTATCACTGGACAATTGGAGGGTAGAACTATATCCTTGCTCTCGGTTTACGTCCCCCTGGGTCTACAGTCGACAACTTTTGCGGACCTGGAACGAGTAAAGTCAAAGTCAAAGTCAAAAAGTTTTTATTTGCTTTGGTACTCAACTGAGGACCACAAATTTAAAACAGATTACAGAATATAGCATAATCAATATAATTTTAGAAAAGATTTTAAAAATGTATAAAAATTATAACAAACCCATTCGTCAGTCGGTCGTTTACATAATGCTAGTAAATTGTTTACTGTAGTAATATTGCATTTCTGATATATCGGCTTAAGATATCTAGCCCGTGCTTTGACTACACTTGCGTGAGGACAAACAAATAAGATATGCACAATGTCTTGATCACCACCAAAACAGAGTTTACAGATAGGAGAGTCTCCTGGTGACCATTTAGATGTAACAGTGGAAACTGGGAGAATGCCTAAGCGCAACATATTTATGGACCTTCTCGCTCCATGTGTAAGGCAAAGCCCCAGATATGGACGTAATTGCTTATATTCCAACGACTCTATGTAAGTATTAAATGTAGATAACTTACTACAATGCATAAAATCAAGATCGTAACTCAGTCTTGGAGTAAAGCATTTCAAGAAAAGTTTTAACTGGGGTTTTGTCCATGATAACAGAATATCTTCAGTCAGGTTCGCTGTTTTAAAAGCTTCAGACATATTCTTCGAAAAGTTAAGTTGACGAGAATCAGTTTTGAATATCTCAGTCTTCAACAAGGATCTCAATGTTCCTTCCTTTGCATGCAGGATGTTGTACGCCCATCGAATGACATTTGCCATAGCTGTTGCATACGAACTTGTCAGTGCAAATTCCAGTCTGAGAGCCTGTACAGGTGTTGATGGAGAAACCTTTAGTATTCTTTTCAGGATCTTTCCTTCGGTAATGTCCATGAAAGACCATTGTTTTGTAGGTAAATGTTCAGTTGCATAGGACAAAACCGAGGGTATTTTTACTTTATACACCTTGAGTAATGAGGAGAAATGCCTACTTCCTGTGGCAGTATACATTCTAGAGAGTGCCCCGGCATGGATATCAGATTTTTTCTTTAAATTGTATATATGTTTAAAATTTTGTAAGTTCTTGGTAAAAATCCTGCCAAGGTAGGTATAATCATCTACTTCCTCTACTCTTATCCCATCAAGGTTCCAGTGATATTTAGCGCTTTTTTTCCGGCCAGAAAACGCCACCACTTTTGTTTTCGTTAAATTGGGGATTAAATAATGTTCCTTCGAATAAACATTTAAAGAATCCAGTAAATTTTGAAGACCAAAAGGTGTGAGGTCTAACATAACTATATCGTCTGCGTATAGCAGCGCGTGTATGCTCTGAGAAGCAATCTTTGGTGGTAAGCTAGAGCATTTTTGTAGGTAAGATGGTAGATCGCTCAGATATAGTGAAAATAAGATTGGTGCGAGAAGACATCCTTGTTTAAGACCATTCGAAGTATTAATTGATTTCGTCAGACCTTTTTCACTTCCCATTTGTACCTGGGACCAGGTGTTCGCATGTAATTTGATTATAATTTGCAATAGATTTTCAGAAATCCCCAGTCTTCTCAATTTTTTCCATAGCGTTGGTCTATCTACGCGATCAAACGCGGTGGAATAATCTATAAAGGCAGCATATACTGGTTGTGATTTCCTCCCAATGTATTTATCGAGAATAGTCTGAAGTATTGAGATGTTGTCTGTTACTGAGTGGTTAGGACGAAAGCCAGCTTGAAACATCGGTATTATTCCATTCGGGAAGCACCAGGCTTTTAATCTGTCTAGTACCTCCGCTGCAAAAATTTTACCTGTAGCGTCCATTAATGCAATTTGTCGGTAATTACTAGCCACATTTTGATTCCCTTTTTTATATATAGGGATTATTGTACTTCCCTGCCATGATTTAGGTATTCTCCTGGTACAAAAAATAAGATTAAAAAGTGATGTTAACATCTGACTCCATTCCTTAGGGTTTGACTGCAGAACTTTAATCGGTATCAAGTCAGGACCTGACGCTGAAGTATTCCTGGCATTTCTAATATGATTTTCAATAGAATATGCTGTACTTTTTTCTATTGGAATTGAGTTGCTTTCCAAACAAATTTCAACAGCATTACTGTTAGTCTCTGTTGAGTTCGCTTTATATAGGTCAGTTAAATAGACTTCCCATTCCTGGGGTGGTACTGGTATGGCATATAATTTCTTTTTTGTTCCAGTTATTTTGGCTATCAAAGACCAATATTTTCTTTGATTATATTGTTTTGCCGCTTCTTGAATGTCCACCCAGTTTTTGTCTTGTAGCATTCTTTTTTTGCTATTCTTCTCTCTTCTGAGTTGATTTTTTAACTTATTTATCTCTTGCTGTATAACAGGTGAGTAATCTAAGAATTGCCCTCGTATAAGTTTATTTAGTTTCCTCCTGTGTATATTTTCATTAGAGTCCTTATAATCATTGTTTTTGCGTGGTTTATTCCTGTTAAGAAGAAATCCTTTAAGAATTGTCATAATACATTCGAAATTTAATATTTGATCTTTCGAGTGTATTTTGGTTAAGATGTTGTTTTGTAGAATCTTTCCATTAATATAGTCTAATGTCCCTGAATTCCAGAAGATTCGTCTCTGTTTATTGTTAATTTCGATGTTCCCCTTAAGGTACATTGTTGGATTAGACAAAGCTGGTTTTAGCGACCAACCAGTGTTTAGGCATAAAAGCGCGTGGTCGCTTTTTTCTGTAAAATTGACTTTCAGGTGATGGAATGTGTCCGATATCTCTAAGCTACATATTAGATAATCAATGATAGAAGGGGATCCATTTCCACGCCTTGTGTAAGATGCCGGTCTATCACCTTCTACGTAGCCATTCAAGATTAAACCGTTTATACTTGGGAGTGATGCTAATAACATTTTCCCTCTTTTGTCGGCGGCTTTTCCTTTTGGAAATATTGGAATAGGTAAATCTATTGACTCATCTTCGTATGTTTTTGCCCATTTGCCAATTTCAGTATTTGAGAGTTTCCCATTCACATCACCCACGATTAAGTATGGAGTGTTAGGTCGTTCATTGATTATCTTGGATATTAAGTCTATGGTTTCTACAAAAGAAGCATCCTGAGATGTGCCTGGAGGATTGTAAGTGTTGAAAAACAAAAGGGCTTTTTTTTGGTCAGAAATATTTGTTTTTAGTATGACCTTGATGCATTGAAAGTTGTCAGATTTGGAATCGATTATTTCTTGAGACCAACCTGGAACGAGTAATATTTGGGCTTCCTGAAGGGACTCTAATTGTGGGCGGAGATTGTAATTCAGTTGTTTCTGGTAGGGAAGATCGATACCCACCCACGGATCTCGCAGGGTCTCAGAATTGGCTTAGTGGCTTAATAATGAATGTGGACGGGTCCTGCACTCAGTTTAAACAATGTTTTAACCACTTGGATGCTATGCTTCTTTTGGAACTTCAATGTAATTTCCATTGAAATCAATGGAAACTCCATGACGAGTTACCCTTGTCATTAGCGGCAAAGAGGTTAAGTGTTTACACAAGGTGTGTGCTCTGTTAGATTAGTGCCTGCTCACTGTGGTAAAAACGGTACATCGATGATATTTTTATACTGAACAGAAATGTATGTCATCCTGAAACAGTCACGAATAAAGAGTTTAAAAAAAAAAAAAATTATAATTTGGAAGCGGTCAGTTTCAGAACTATTGCAGAACATCAGTAGCTTGAATTTAGCAAATCCAAGAATTCAGTTTACGCATAACATAAGCACAATATCTTTGCCATTCCTGGATGTTATGGTTGAAATAGAAAATGACTCAATTCAAACAAGACTCTTCAAGAAAGCGACTGATAAAAATACAGCATTGTTGTATGGAAGTTTCCATCCCGCAAATCTAATCAATAATCTCCCTCTGTCTCAGTTCATGAGAATAAAGAGGATATCTTCTAAAAATGGACAATGCGAGAAGAGTCTGGAAGAACAAAAACAAAGATATTTGGACATGGGATACCCCAAAAAGCTGCTTGAGGCACACATAGAAAAAATGAAAACAATACCTAGGACCGAACTATTGAAGAAAAAACCTAAAGCAGATAACAAGAGGATGGTCTTTGTATCGAAATACTCGACAGCTTAAAGAGATATAAAAACAATAATTCAGAGAAGATGGGAGATCTTGTTAGCTGAGAAAGATTTTGGGACATTGTTTACTGACAAGCCATTATTCGCTTACAAAAGAGCGCAAAAGCTGAAAGAATTATTAAACAAACCAATTAAGGATGAGGGGATTACACAGCAACAAGAAACCCACAAAGGTACAACTCAATGCTTCAACTGCAAGAATTGCAACAATGCTATATTGGGCAATATTCTACTACACCCGCGTACCGGTGAAAGAATTCAACTCAGGCACACTACCAATTCTAACTCGGAGCATGTAGTCTATTCAATCAAGTGTCCCTGTGGAGTACTATATATTGGGAAAACTGACAGGAAATTAAAACTGAGACTTTCTGAACATAAAAGTCGAATTTGCAATAAGAACTACACATCTCCGCTGGCTAAGCACTGGATAGAAGCAGGTCATTCTATAGCCCAACTGAGATTTCAAATCATCTAGCTTATCCCACAGAGACTAGGACAGGACAATGTGAAAATCGTTCTCCAAAGAGAAGCTTTCTGGATACGCAAATTGCAAACACTTACCCCAAGTGGGTTAAATGATAAAATGGAGATGATATGCTTTTTGTAAAACTTAAGTAAATGACCCCCTAGGGACTCGAACCCACAGTGATTTGTATGCATACACAACACAATTTTGTACTAACATATAATTATTGATCACACATAAATGCACAAAGATACAACAAAATAAGTCTCTTTAATGTATGAGAATGTAAATAGGCAGGAGGAAGTACGTAGATTAATGTCATTTTTTTCAATGCTCTGAGCTGAACTCATATTTTTGCTGTCTTATTAATTCTTTTTTGCACATGCGACTGTATATGAATTCTTAATCATTGCTTGAGTGATACCACCCTAAGATTCAATACCGCAAATCGCGCAATAAGTTAAACATCATCAATAAACAACCGACGTTCACCACTTAAGAATGGCGGCCGAAAATTATAAACTAAATAAGCCCCTCGTCTATTGCTACACATCGTTTAGCAACAAACAAACAATAAAGAAGGGACTAACATTGCCAGAGATAGCTCCGGTCGACACGTTTGATCTAGGACGCTGTACTCAATGAGACGCTCTGCGTAAACGGTAAGCTCATAATCTTGAGTAAGTGCTAACGTGCATTGCACCGTTTGCAAAAACCAAGAGTCAGCTTCTTAATGGGTTCATTTTTTATATCTGCAGTGGAGCGCAATTCAAGAAATAGCGAGACCAATGTATTACTCACGAGGCTCGCAGGTAAAACTCTTATCAAATTCTTGTAACTCGTAAACTTGATCCCTTAGAAAGCATGATATTATGCTCATGAGTACTCGGAATTTTTGTCCCATTCAGGGTTTCTCACGTATGCGCCTATAAGAAAATATACAGGTGAGCATATTAACGCGTGCTAAGTAGTTAATAAAGATCTTGCTTGGTTTACCCTCAAGTAAACATAAGCTCAATATTCCTTTTGCAGACGTCTCAATAAGTAAAAAGTTTCAGGTAACTTGATTTAATCATGATGAATTTAAATAGCTCTTTTCTAAATAAGGCGATACTTCCTAAAAATCATTTTGAATCATTCTGATATTTTTCTTTAGATGTACCACTGCTAAAAGATAAAACAATCCAGCACAAAACTAGTCGTGTTACCTCACTTTCGTGGTAAGAACCATTAAATGTATAAGCTGTAGAAACTTGTAATCCTCCAAAGCATCAAAAGTAATTAAGTTTCCTTCTTTTTTCGTTCAAAACAGACCCCTGACGAAGGGGCTTCAGCCCCGAAATGCATTGGGTTTTTATTCATTTATTTCTTCGGAAGTGTAATATTGTTTGAACCAAAGAATGATGCAATGTAAAAATAATTGCTTATTATGCAAGTAATCATGTATGATAACAAAATGTAATCGTGAAACTTTACTTTTTGACATGTTGATAAAAATTTGAACGAATTATTGGAGAATTTGTATCTATCGTAGTGCGTGTTAGAGTCCTGGTGTCTTTTTAGTGGCTTAATAGACACACTGGGGTTGGTGGACTGCTGGAGACTGCTGCACCCGGCCCAGAACCAATACACTTTCCACTCGGTGCACACAGTAGCCTTTCCAGGATTGATTACATTCTGATGCCAGCTGCGCATGCCCCCTCCGTTACTGAGGTTCGACATCTAGCTCGGGGAATATCCGACCACTCCCCATTGTGCCTTCGGATGGAGTTGAGTATAGGTGCAGAGGGGCGGGTAGCCCCAATTAATCCGTGGTATCTCCGTACTCCTAAGACCCGTGCGGTGTTGATTAAATCCTTCGACCACTATTTTGTTGAAAATCAGGGATCTGTGTCTTCTGCAGTGTCGCTCTGGGAGGCCTTTAAGATGGTCATCCGAGGTCAGGCGTTGTCATTGATTGCTGGTGCGAAGAAGAGTAGGAATGAGGAGGTTGTGAGACTAGAGACAGAGATCACCGAGTTGAAGCGTGGTCTGGAACATGGCGTCACCCGTGAGAAGATGCATATCTTGCGTCTTAAACAACTTGACTACAGGGCGCTGGTTACGGATGCCCCGAAAGTCACGGGCAGGGAGCAGCAGGGTCGATTATATGATGTCGGGGATAAAGCTGGCAAGCTGATAGCATGGTTAGACAAAAAAGAGAGGGCTAGTCGTGTGGTTCCCGTGATTGAGAGAGTGAATGGTGTGTGTGTGACTGACCCCGAGGTGATTGTCCAGAGTTTTGCGGAGCATTTCCTGGAAGTGTACTCTCTCGTGTCTGATAGGCCGGAGGAAGATTCCCATTTATTGTTGCGCGATATAGCATTGCCCAGCTTATCTGACTCTGATAGAGAGTTGCTGGATGCCGTAATAACCGCGGATGAAGTAGCTCTCGCTATTCGCTCCATTCATTTGGGAAAGGCGATGGGCCCTAATGGTCTCCCCATTGAACTTTATAAACTGCGCCCGATAAAGTAGCGCCGTATCTTCGTGACATGTTCTTGGAATCGCGAGATATAGGCTCCCTTCGTCGTGATCATCGTCTTGCGACCATAGTGGTGATTCATAAGGAAGGGAAGCCAAGGGACCGCTGTGCCTCTTATAGGCCGATATCACTCCTTAACGCAGAGCCTAAGATTCTCGCTAAATTGTTGGCCAATCGTATAATAAAGGTGATTGGTGACTTGATTCATCCAGACCAATCCGGTTTCATCCCTCATCGGAATACGGCTATGAACCTGCGACGGTTGCATGGCGTTCTCGCGAGGACTTCATCATTGTGTGAGGCCATCTTGGCCACCTTGGACGCCACGATGGCTTTTGATACTGTGGAGTGGCCATATTTGTGGGCCGTACTGGCCAAGTTTGGTTTTGGTCCTGGCTTTATTAGCCGGGTCAAGCTCCTCTATGAAGATCCGTTGGCTGAGGTTGTGGTTAATGGTCGAGTCTCTAAGTCTTTCGTTCTTGGAAGAGGTACAAGACAGGGTTGTCCATTGTCTCCACTCTTATTTGCCCTTGCTCTTGAGCCCCAAGCTGCATGGATTAGATGGGAACCGTCGATGAGGGGTATTCAGTGGGCCCCAGACTTTGAAGACCGTATTTCGCTATATGTGGACGATATACTGTTGTATCTGACGTCGCCCCGGAAGTCGTTAATTGTTTTGTTTGATGTCCTCATATCTTTTGGTAGAAATTCAGGCCTAGTCCTTAACTGGACTAAATCGTATTTATATGTTCTCTCGGGTGATGTCCCTCTTTTGCCGCTCGATTGTCCCATCCAGGTTGCACGCACGTGTTTTAAGTATCTTGGGATATATGTATCGTTGAACCCGACTGTCCGACATGAACAGAATTTGCTCCTGCTACTAAACCGGTTGAAGCTGGATGTGGTGCGCTGGCGTAAGCTGCCGCTTACACCACTCGGCCGTGCAGCGCTTTTTAAGATGATGTCATTGCCACGCTTTCTATATGCTCTTCATAACACCTTTGATGTAATCCCCGCGAGCTATTTTCGGGCTATTGAGAGTCTCCAGAGGAAGTTGATTTGGGACGGGCGTCCGCGTATCGCCCTCGCCAAGCTGACGCTACCATGGTACGATGGTGGTATCGCTCTCCCCGACATCAAACGGTATTACTGGGCGTCTCAATTGGGGGCCATTAATCATGGTATGTATGGCCCCGAGTTGAACCCTGCTTTTGCAATGGATAGATGGTTGTTGCCGGGGGGTGATTATTATAGAGCGCTTTACTCTAGACTAGATGGAGGGAGACTCTCGGGCCCACAAAGATTGCGGTATGGATATGGAACTGTGCAAACAGTGCGATGGGTTGGAAAGATCGACTGACCCGGGCGACCCCGCTTTTTGCTTTCTGAGAAGCTGGTGATAAGTACAGGCCTCAGCAAGGCCCGTTAATGCAAAGGGTTCGCCCTTCTGTGCAGGAAGTCCTCAGACTATAGAAAGAAATTGGCACGGAAACTGAAAATACAAAAACATAGTTTAATAAACCTTTAAAGGTGGTCCTACAGCCTACACAACACTCTACAGTATTGTACAGGGTAGCTCAAAGTACTCAAGCACATAGCCCCCTTTTATACACAAAGAAGGGGTTCATAAGTAGGCGGGTACAACACAGAGCATGATTTACGACCATATATGGACATTTCTGAACATGATCAATACATGGGTGGAGTTAACGGTTCTCGAAGCCCGCGAAAAGCACATTCCTATCTACGCTGATCAAAGACAGATGTGATTCCTACTGAGCATGCGCTAGACGCACAAAGAGGTCTATTTATAGACTGTTGCTGGGCAGATCTTAAGGGCGACTAGCGAAGAGGTAGGACTCGTCACATGGCGGGCACATGGCAATATGTAGCATACAAGATGGAGGACATAAAAACAAAATGGAGTCACCATTACGGGAGTTAGAGCGACAAAACACAACAAATGGCTCATATTATCATGACTTCAGCTAATGCTTAACATTATCGCTGTTTTATTTACAACACTGGGTAGCTTGTGGAAAACAAAAGGATTTGAGAAATGGGATATGATTGGGATCAGTAAGGTGAATGACCTCTGGTTTAAAGGCAGGTTTAAAACTTTTGAGGAATTGCAAGTCGAGTTCCAACTTAGTAAAAGGGAATATTTTTGATATTCCCAGGTCCGCCATGCCTTGCGGTCGGTTTTTCCTGAGAGTGCAGATATTCCGGAGTCCTCTCCGCTTGAGGATAGAATACTGGACGGTCATATGCCAATTAGTACTATCTCCTTGGTCTATAAAAAGCAAATTAATGGTAGGACTGACCTGTTGGTGCTCCTCCGGGACATGTGGACCCGAGACGGTCTTGAATTGGACGACGAGGATTGGCAGTCCGCAATCTCTTCTCCTAAGGAGGTCGCGATTCCGGCCCGTCTCCGGTTGGTGCAACTGAAGATTCTGCACAGAGTCTATGTGACTGGCCCCGCCTGATTAGAATGAATTACTCAGACGATGGTCTTTGTAAGCGTGGTTGTGGGCTGCTCTGGACTTTTTTGCATATAATTTGGGAGTGTCCCGTAGTTGCTGCCTTCTGGACTGGGGTACACAATAGGATGGGAGAGGCTACCAGTGTTGCTCTACAGCCTGAGGCTAGACGTTGTCTCCTGAATGTCTGGGAACCAACTGATTATAATGTCGCACAGTCGCAATGGGCAACCCTGGGCAATATAGTGGCTAAGAGAGACATAGCACAGTTGTGGGGTTCCCAGAGGCCAGCCACGGCCGAGGCTTGGATGGAAAACATGGATTGGTGCATGTTTAGGGAGAAGACGGTCTATGTGGCACGGGGCGACCCAGGAAGTGGGGTAAAGTTTGGGGTCATTGGAACACTTACAGTGGTGATATTTGTGCTCCTCCTCTTCTGGATGTCCCTAAAGTTCAGCTTTCCCCCTGACCTGCCATTCCTTGTAATGTAGTATAAACAATTGATCTGGAGCTCGTCTCTCCCCTGCTTCCGTTCCCTGATATGATTTATAGACTTTACTGTATAATTTTTTTTGCTCCTCCTTCCTCATTCGGACTGTATCCGATTGTACCGTATTTTTTGCCTTGTATGTTTTTACCTTTAATAAAAAGATTTACAAAAAAAAAACATTGCACCTGAAAGCAGGCATTTGACCGCTTTCTCAATTATGGGGACACACATCGACAATTTTGCCGTCTCCCCATGGATTCAAGAATAGTCCAGGGTTATTTTCAGCCAGAGTTACTACAAACGTACGATGATGAGGCATTATCTTATGTCGACGACATCTATCTTACAGACGATGATTTGGACGTGCACTTGAAAAGGGTGAACACCATAATACTTGGGTTTGCTACTGAAGGGTATAAATTCAATTTTAAGAAATCACGAATTACCCATCTCAACGTCCTATTTCTAGGCTATAAGTTATCAAGTGAAGGCAAAAACCTGGCAGCCAACTTTCTAGAGAAATGTGCGCTGCTACAACCTCCAAGTGCTGAAAAACTTACAGTCAATTCTAGGTTTCCTGAATTTTGGAAGAACTTATGTTCTGAATTACACAGAAAGGGTAAAACCCCTCTACAAATTAATCAAACCTGATTTCAAACCCACTAATTGGACTCAAACCATACAGAAATGTTGCGTTCAGTGCAAACGCACATATTAGCAAAAACACAGTTAGAAACACGCGACAATATGCGCAATCTTGTGATCCAAGTCATCCCAGGGAGATGAGGATTCACATACCTGACATTTAATGAAGGTGAAAAGGTACCAATAGCATACAAATCACACTTGTACACACAAGCTGAAGTAAAATTCACTTCTACAGAAAAAATCTGACAGCGGTTCAAACTGCAGTAGCAAAAGAGAGAGCTCTCGCATAGGGAAAACGAATAATGATCTTTACACCTGTAACTGCCTTAGACGCAGTGACGAAAGCAAGCATTCCAAATGCAAAAGCTTTACATCCGAGATGGATTCAATGGGTTAACTCTCTTGCTGCAACAGACGTTGAATATGTCTCAAGAATTCCTACAATACGAATGTCCTCTGCCGACCGAAGTTCTGCCTCTAGAACATTACGGCTGTATAATCTATACAGACGGATCAGCACAGCCAACAATCGGGGGTAAACAAGCCTATGGTGCTGCGTGCGTGTTTGTTAAAGGTCGCTGGCGCGAAGGCAAATTTAGACCTATGGTCACAAAAACTCCATCACTCGGAGACTGTACAGCTCAGCGAGCTGAACTACAGGCTTTCAAGATGGCGCTTGAAAATACCGATTGCGAATTCCCCACATTCATAGTGTGCGATTCGTATTTCTGCGTTGAATCTTACAACGAAAATTAGCAAAAGAGAGAGCTCTCGCACAGGGAAAACGAATAATGATCGTTACACCTGTACCTGCCTTAGAGGTAGTGACGAAAGCAAGCATTCAATTTTTTTTTTTTAATTGTTTTTAATATTTTGCATCAATGGGGTACATTAAACAAATTATACAACAATATATAAACAATAATAACACACAAAGAAAAAAGAAGAAAATAGATAAATAAAAAAAAGAAAAAGAAATTGCAAAAAAAAAAAGATTTATAACATAATTAAACCCCATATTCGGTCCACTTTCCGTTTAGCCTGTAGACCCCTAGTATTTGCTAGAGCGTATTCCATATTATATATCTCTTTAACAAGACTCCACCACTCAATAACCTTTGGTGAATTTTGTTGAACCCAATCTCTAGCAATAGTCAATCTAGCACAAGTAATTAAAATATTTAATAAATCACATAACACATTATTTTCCCCTGACGTTCCTATAAATACATCTTTTAGCGAGAGCGTAATAGGAGTACCAAGTTTAGTAGAAATAACTTTAGTTACTCCATTCCAAAATTCACCAAGATTTGGGCACAAAAAAAACATATGAATAATATCAGCTCCTTTCAGATCACATTTTGGACATTTTGTACGATCGCTGAGATTATTATTATTCGATGCCCATTTAAGAATCCGATCCGGTGAATGGTATAACTGACAGATGGTTTTGAATAACTGTAATTTAAGATTTGAGGATTGAACAGCAAGATTGAGGCTATTTAAAGAGGAAGTAATAAAGTCTGATGCTATTTCCATTGTAAGCTTGTTAGTCCATTTTTCAGCCAATTTATGTATGTGATTGGTATTATATCCAGAGAATACTTTATACCCTCTACTAATCAGTGCTTTATCTTCTTCCCTGTAAATACAGTTCCATACTTCAGATTCAGTCAAAGAAGTAAGTTCTATCTTCCTCAAAAAATAATCCCTAATTTGATAATATTTAAATCTTGCCCCTTCTTGCAGTTTATAGCAAACTTTCAATCTTTCAACCGAAAAAAATCCCCTATGATCGTATAAATCTCCAAGTAAATTAATGCCAGATTTAGAAAATACACCGCCTATTGTGTCTTGAAATATTTCTGGAAGACCAGGATTAGACCATAGAGGAGTTTTATCATGAAATAGAGATAACTTGCTCTTAGTAAGAATGGAGCGCCAAATGTAAGTGGATCCCGCACTGTCTTAAACTTAACTCGTTTAAAATAATTGGGATCATTTAGTCTATAGAAAAACATAGTTGCATCTGCTCCCAACAAAAACTTATGAAATATAGACATTTATCAGGGATCAGCAAGCTACGAGAGGACCAATAGTAATATCTAATATCTGGAAGGCCTAATCCACCTTGATCATAAGGAGCTTTAAGAAGAGACATAGCCCGTCGTGCTTTTTTATAGCCCTAAATGAAGCTACTAATAATACCCTCTAGCCTAGAAAAATAAGAATTATTTACCCTTAAGGGGATAGAATGAAAAAGGTAAAGATATTTAGGCAATATTTTCATTTTAACCAAATTTATTTGGGCAATAATGCTAAGTGGGAGCTTATGCCATTTCTTAAATAATATAACGGTTTCCTTTAATAGTGGTTCGTAATTTAATGCCACAATTTCATCAATATTTGACGAGATTTTTACCCCTAAGTAAGTTGCTACCTTGCATATCCCTGTCACCGACGAGGGTAATTGATGATTCAAAATAATTTGAGTCTTACTAGTATTCAAGCGATAACCGGACACTAAGCCATATTTCCCCGCTTCTACCAAGATGCCTGTCATAGTTTCAGGCACATTCGTAGAAAAGGCGGCAATATCGTCCGCGTATACAGTTATGTCAAGAGAGTTTGAGCCGTTTACAAAAGGCTTAATAAGAGCTTGATTTTGAAGAGCAATTAGGAAAGGTTCCATACCTAAGGCAAATAATAAGGGTGAGAGAGGACACCCCTGTCGTGTCCTTCGTCCAATCATAAAAGTAGAAGAGCATTTGCCCATATAACAAACTTTTCCCAACGGCATATCGTATAATGATTGAATCCAGTTCAAAAATTGACCCTTTATGCCAAACGCTTGCAGCACTGCCCAGATAAAATCCCACCCCACTCGATCAAAGGCTTTCTCTGCATCTAACAGAATCATACCGAGTGGGGTGGGTTCAATTTTTGCCAGGTCAAATGCAGAGATGGCCATATTGATATGTGCCGTAGTGTCTCTTTTAGGTATAAACCCATGTTGTTGGGGTGAGACCATATAAGGCATTAATGGTGCAAGCCGAGTCGCCAATATTTTTGCATATATTTTTGCATCACTATTAATAAGTGAGATTGGCCGATAGGAACCTCTCTCCTGCGATGGTTTACCCTTCTTTAGAAAGAAGATAATTTGGGTGAGGTTCCACGATTTTGGGGCTTGCTCTCCATTACTAATTGCTTGGATTACTTTAATAAGCAATGGGATTAGCTTTTCCATACAGTTTTTATATAGCTCTAGGGGGATACAATTCTCTCCTACAGCTTTGCCATTTGCTAGCGAGTTAATTGCGTTTTTAATTTCTATTGCTGTAATATCCACCCCCAACTGGTCAGATTGTTCAACCTCCAGAGGTTTGACCTTATTTATTGTTATATACCTTCTGATATTATCTTCTTTAACTACAGCTTCTGGTGTATAGAGCTCTTAATAGTAAGATGCGAATTGCTGTAATATTAGTTTAGGATCCTGAAATATCTGATTGTTATCCCCTTTAATTTCTTTAATAACATTTTGAGCACGGTCTTCAGCTACTTTATAAGCTAAAATTTTGCCTATTTTTTCCCCATTTTCGTATTGGTTAAGTTGATATTTTTTTAATTTAATAATACTTTTTTCCCTAAAGATATTTTTTATTGCTGCCTTTAGTTCAATCAACTTAAGATTTAGAGCTTCTAAGTTTTCTACCCCAGTTAATAAGTTTTCAGAGAGTTGTTGTTCAAGATTAAGTATTTCAGTGGTCATTTGCTCGTTTCGAGATTGAAGTTCGTTATTTTGTCGCCATATATATTGCTGTGTAAATCCACGTATGCTAGCCTTACATGCATCCCACACTATTGAAGGTGAAGCTGAGCAAATATTTATATCTATAAACTCCTTTATTTGATCCTTTAGTTGCTTAATAAAATTAATGTTTGTAAATAAGTGTCTAGGAAAAGAAAAAGAACGGGGTGAGGGTTGCTCTGTGGACATCTTAAAGGTCAAAATAATTGGGTTATGATCCAAAGTGTCTCTTGGGCATATATATTTTTTTTTTTAAGCATTTATACAGCGCAACCATCACCATTGCAGGCATCCTGGCGCTAAGAGATAAAAAGACCGGAGGGAAGCAAGCAGGGGAATAGCCACGTTTTTATCCTCCTGAACGGGAGGAGTTCACCAATGTGCCTTATCTCGATGGGAAGAGTGTTCCACCAGATTAGCGTCAGAGGAGTGAAGAGGAGCGAAGAGGAGCGAAGAGGTCTAGCAGGGGAATACCAAGCAAATTTAGATTGCAAAGAAGCTGGGCCAGCTGGAGAGCCCTGAACACTATACTGAGGGCCTTAGACTGGATCCTCTGCCTTATAGGAAGCCAGTGCAGCTTTGCCAGTGCGGATGCTCAATGAGACCTTCTCGGAAGCCCCAGGGCCAGTTTCGCAGCCGCTGATTGGACCCTCTGGAGACGATCCAGCAAAAACTCAGGGGACCCGAGCAGGAGGGCATTACAATAGTCCAGCCTGCTAAGGATGGCACATCTAACCACTAGAGAGCGAGCACAAATAGGTAGGAGGGGCAGGACTTTCCTTAGAGAGCGAAGGATAGCAAAGCAGCAGGTAGACGTTTTTTGAACATGCGTTTCCATGCTGAGCCTCTGGTCCAGCAAGACCCCCAGATTCCGAACAGATTCCACTGGCCGGACGGAAGTCCTCATTTCTGGTGGCCAAAAATTAGGTGGAAAAGGTTGAGAAATCCTAGTGCCAGCACTGAAAAGCACCTCCGTCTTTCCTGCATTAAACTGAAGGGATTTGTCCTTCAGCCACCTAGACGTTTCAGGCAGACAAATATGTAAAACCTCCAAGGAAGTAGAATCCTCGCCTTCCAGGGAGAGAATCATCTGCGTGTCGTCGGCGTAATTCACAATCTTAATGCCGAAGCTTTTGATAAGAGAGATCAGAGGTCTAAGATAAATATTAAAAAGAATGGGGCTGATAGCAGAGCCCTGAGGGACTCCATGTGATACCAGGGAAAAGGCTGACTGAAAAGGTGGCATAGAGACTGCCTGCTGCCTATCCTTCAAAAAAGAGTGGAACCAGAGCAGCGCGGTGTCTCTCACTCCTGCCTCCCATAACCGCTGCATTAAGATCCTATGGTTCACCGTATCAAAGGTGGCAGACATATCGAGCAGGATCAGGAATGCTGCCTGTCTTCTGTCTGCACGCCTTTGAAGCTCATCCATAGCGGTGATGAGGGCTGTTTCGGTCCCATGGGCAGGCCGAAAACCAAATTGGTCCCCATACAATAATAGATGGCGTTCGAGATGGTTGGAGAGAGTGTTACTAACCAAAAGCTCAACTATCTTAGCCGGGAAAGGCAGCAAGGAGATCGGCCGATAGTTCTTAGAACAGTCAGGATCCAAAGAGGGCTTCTTTAACAGAGGAGAAACTAGCGCCCGTTTCCAATGGGTTGGGACAGTGCCAGTAACCAAGGATTGATTGCAGATTTGTTGAAGGGGGCGGAATAATTCGTCTTCAAATTCCTTCCAAATCTTGGGAGGCACCGGATCCAAAGGCGAGCCGGAAACGATCCCTCTAGCTACCTCAGTGAAATCCTCATAGTTGAGTGGAGGGAACGCAAATAGCAGATCACTAGCCTCAGAGACGAGGTCGGCCAGTCGTTCTGCTAGAGAGAAAGAGCTCAGGTCAGGTGGAGGGATACACTCCGGAGGCATGTCTAGGTCTTTAAGGATAAGCTCGATTTTTTCCTTAAAAAAAGTAGCAAGATTGTCACAGAGAACTTGGGACGAAACAATCGCATTCTTGGCGCACTCTGGATTCGTAACGCTATTTAGAATGTTAAAAATACTCCTGGAATTGTTGGTGGTGTTGCAAATAAGCGAGGAGTAATATTCAGCTTTGGATTTTTTGATCAGACTCTTATAGGTAGAAACCTTGGTCTTCCAGAGCTCTTTCGAGGTGTTACTGTAATCACGTGTCCACCTTCTCTCAGCTTGT
Source organism: Lissotriton vulgaris (assembly GCF_964263255.1). Taxonomy (NCBI): domain Eukaryota; kingdom Metazoa; phylum Chordata; class Amphibia; order Caudata; family Salamandridae; genus Lissotriton; species Lissotriton vulgaris. The sequence goes on from NC_141693.1 coordinate 1,903,342,159, forward strand.
TTGCATCCTAGCTTTAAGTTTTTTAGGTCAGCATTGTACCAGGGGGCAGAGTCTTTGCCCCTACAGCTACGTATTTTTAAAGGGACATGGTCATCAAGGACCGTGGTGATTCTAGTGCAGAGAGAGGAGTAGTTTTCGTCATTGCTCAATTTCTCACTGAAGAGCTGTACTGATTGGAACACCTCACCGGTAAGGTGCAAGCGAGTGAGGGCCCTCCAATCTCTGCACTTAATTTGTCTGGACAACACGGGGGGTTTGTGAGGTCCACTGCTCATGTGAATAAAGAATTTAACAAGTATGTAGTCAGTCCAGTCCATAGCTAAGGTTTCCCCCATCGCCACCAGGTCAGGGGCCGCAAAGAGCAAGTCTAAGAGATGACCAGCTATATGGGTGGCTTCAGTGACAAATTGAGAGAGGCCGAAACTGTCACAGGCTTGAACTAAGTTCTTAAGACCCGAGTCAAGGGACCCGTTGTACCAAAGATTGAAATCGCCGAGGATGAGGAGCTTATGATGGGAGAGGGCGATGTTAGTGAGGGTAGTTAGTAGCGCTCGTTGCTGCTGAGGGCTAAAAGACCCAGGTGGGCCATATTGTGATAGTGCTAGTTTCCAAAATAGAATCTGTAATCCATATCATGTCTATCCGTGAGCATAATTTATGTGCAGCAGAATAGTACGTATAACCCGGTACCCGAGGGTGTAAGCATCGCCACGCATCCTTAAGTAAATGAATTGCAGCTAAATCTAGAATTGTCGCCCTAGTCTTCTTCATTCTCTGAGATGAGTTTTTTCTAGTTGTATCTAAATTATAATTCATAATACAATTAAAATCACCAAGTACAATATATTCCCCATCCCACGATAGAAGTTCTAAATTTACTTGATCAATAACATGTGGTTCATCTTGATTTGATGCATACACCCCACATATAGTAAATTTATGACCTTCCCATGTTATCTGTACTATTGCCCACCTACCAGCCCTATCAGTTAGTGTCTTGTTTATTTCTGCTTTAAAATATCTGTGTTTTAGTATTGCCACCCCCCGGATAGAAGCATTAAATTCCGTGCAAACCATAGTGTCATATCCAAGTTGTTTTAGTAATTTTCTATCTTTATAGGCTATATGTGTTTCCGTAATGACCACGATAAGCTCTTCATATGCAAGATTTCTTTTATTCCTATTATTTAGGCCTCCCACATTCCATACTAAACATTTTATTAAATGCATTGCAAAAAGTATAAATCCCTATTCTTAGAACATTAAAAAAAAATCATATCCACCTTGTTGTATCTCCAAATAATATAATGTTTTAACCCCATGATGCAATTTTTTCCCTGAAATAGACCACCCCCCACCCTAGCCTTACCAGGCATCTGCCTGTCCCAACCCACCCCACCCCTACTTACAGGTCCCCCCATTTGAACAGCTGCCGTTCTGTTTGGCAGCTTTAGCGCGGAGCTAACCGTCTCAAGGCCTGAGCATCCAAATATTGATAGAGATTATTAAAGACCATGTCTAATTTTAAATAGATTTTCTCTTTTTCTTTTTTTTTTACATTGCTATCTCAACTATTAAATCATTTGAGACCTTGTATAATCATTCCTATTCTGTCCATTGATCCCATACAGCTACCTACATCTTTGTTATAGCATAATCAGCAAAACAAGGAAAATTAAGAGATATAGAAAAGTTATTCAGTAATAGCTTTCTTTTCCAATTTTCACTCAGCCAATGCTCTTTCCACTTCATTTTCTTCCAAGAAATAATATGTTCGGCCATTTTTAAGCACTTTCAATTTAGCTGGTTCTTGCAAGTAAGCTTGGCCACCTGACTCCTTTATTGGGTCTATATATTGCTTTAGTTTCCATCGTCGTTCCATAGAAAGTTTACTTAAATCAGATCTTACAAAAAAAGTAGTTGAATCAATAGTAACAGGGGTATTTGGTCTTGCTTTTAGTGAAATAGCCTGGCGCAGCAAAAAATTACCAATGTATATAAGAATTGGGCGAGGATATTTGCTGCTTTTATTTCTTTGAAAGAGAGGGAGTCGATGGGCACGCTGTATTTGTGAGTCCCAGTCCCAATCAGATAGTTCAGGAAATGCTTTCTGAAGCAGCTGAGCAATAAATACCCTAGCATCAGCTCCCTCAGCCCCTTCCGCAAATCCAATTAAGCGTAGATTCTGTCGTCGTTGCCTATTTTCCTAATCTTTGAGCTTAGCTTGCATTTGGCATAGTTGAGATCCATGTTTATTTACAGCTATCTCGGAGCGGGTTGATTTTTCCTCCATTAGCACAACTTTTTGCTGCAGCTCTTCCATCTCTTGAGAGATAGCGCCAAGTTTGTGTGGCATTTCCTGCAGGGAAGACTGGGTCTTATTACTATCTTCCCTCATCTGTTGGTAGTGAAGTTGAGCCTCTTTTTTTTGCTCATTCAATAACTGCAGAATCATCTGAAATGAAGAGGATACCTCCCCTTGAAGTGTCCAGTCTGTTGAAGAAGCAGAATTATGAAAAGTGCTGGTTGGGTGTTGATCATTAGAGCTCTGTGATTCGGCAGCTTCAATAATTACTGACTCATTTAGTAGTCCTATGCTTGATGTTGTCTCGGATAATACTGCTGTTGCTGTTGTTGAAGCAGATATTGTAATTAGTGCATTAGGATTCTCTGCAGTCTTTGTATTAAGAATGGAAGAGGGAGGGGGTGAGATTTCCCGTGATGGATTCAGCTCGACCCTCCCTTCTGAAGCAGAAATAGAAGTGCAAGAGGGTGGGGTTGACATGGTTTGTAGTGTCTGAGCCGGAGTGCCACCATCAGTTGTCACTTTTACTGGATCTTTATTAACAGTCAAATCCATCGTAATGGTAGAGTCATTAACATCAGCTAAAGTAGTGTTTAGCTCAACTGGGCTATTTCCAGATAGCCGAAGTGCCATTGATTTCACTCCACCCTTAGATTGTACCCATTGTCTTATCGGGCTATTTTCCGCAATCGTTTTCATAGTAGCAGTTTTAGGTTTGTTTAATACCTTTTTAGTTTTGTTCTTGATTTTACCTCTTCCTTTCTTAATGCTGGTTACTTTAACTTTAAAAGAGGGTGATGCTTTGTTATTACCCATATCAGAAATGTCATAGTATTCCTCTTCAGTTTCTACTCCATCCGTGTGTTCCAAATGTTCCATGTGCCCTACCCCTGTGCTCACCTTACATCCCACTGAATCATGACTTAGTAGCTCTTCATCTCTTGATGCCATAGTAGTAATGGACTGTGTAGCCTGAGTAATATTCGTATTCATATTACTCTCAGTCATACTTAGTAAAGGAGTCTCAGCAGGGGTAGTAATTTCTGTTGTGATCACTGCAGGAGTAGGAATGCTTATATCATTATTACCATCACCATGCTGCATTTCTTGATTATTTATAATATTACAACCAGTTTCAGGAAAGCTGTTTAGTTGTGGAGTCAAAGGGCTACTTTGTATCAATGGTAACAATGTATCTGAGGCAATGGCAGAGTCATTTTTAACACTATTAGTATTAGTAGGCATGCGAAGTGTTAATTTATCAGTCACAAAACACTTTTCCACTCTCTCTTGCCTACCAGAATTTCCTGATATATCCCCAACAGGAGCAGAGACAGCAAGACTGGTAGTTGCTGTCAGCTTTGTCGTTGCCGCTGCCGTCAATCGTGTGTTCCGCCCTTGAAGTTTCGGTGCCATTTCCCCGCACTCCGCTGCCGATTTTAGGGAGAGTAGTGAAACAGAACGCCGGTTAACTTTGGAGCTGAACCAGCTGATTACAGCCCGACCCTTCACTGCTACCGGAAGAAAGCGCTGCTGCAGCTGTGCTAAACGAAGCAATCCTTTCACCTGGCTCTCGATCAGCCGGAATCGCAGCATCCGTTTTGTTCAGCCTCGGCCTCTGGGTCCAACCACCGCTCAATCAGCTCCAACCACCACTCAATCTGCACGCCGTACACCGCTGTACACCGCCCTCGGCTCCAGCTGACCTGCATTGCCGAAACCACACGCAGCCTAACCCAGTCGCGTCAAACCAGCTCAGCCGCTCGGCTAGCGCAGTAAGTTTTCGGCGTCTTCGCTTAATTTATTTTTATCATCCACTCCTCCAGGATAGCTAAATCATCCAATTTTCGGCCAAATACGGTAGATAGACATGGCCCACGCTCAGTAACAGCTCAGCCCTTGATCAGCGTTCCTCCGCACAGCGGTGTCAATCCGCCATCTTTGACCCCGCATTAGCAGATTGCCCGAAAGCAAGCATTCCAAATGCAAAAGCTTTACATCCGAGATGGATTCAATGGGCTAACTCTCTTGCTGCAACAGACGTTGAATACGTCTTTGACCCCTTCTTGAAAACTCAAGAATTCCTACAATACGAATACGAATGTCCTCTGCCGACCGAAGTTCTGCCTCTAGAACATTACAGCTGTATAATCTATAAAGACGGATCAGCACAGCCCACAATCGGGGGTAAACAAGTCTATGGTGCTGCTTGCGCATTTGTTAAAGGTCGCTTGCGCGAAGGCAAATTTAGACCTATGGTCACAAAAACTCCATCACTCGGAGACTGTACAGCTCAGCGAGCTGAACTACTGGCTTTCAAGATGGCGCTTGAAAATACCGATTGCGAATTCCCCACACTCATAGTGTGAGATTCATATTTCTGCGTTGAATCTTACAACGAAAATTTGCAGAACTGGGTTAAAAACGGGTTAAAAAATTCGAAAGGTGGCACAATTAAGCATAAAACGCTTTGGGAAGAAATAGTTCTTTTAAAGAAAGTACTACAAAAGACTCACGTGATTCATACACTGAGTCATCAGCGTGATGGCGTTCCCTTTGCAGGGAATTCATTGGCTGATGAAGCCGCGAAGGCAGCTGTGCAAACGGCTTCCGTAGCTACAATCGCTCGCGCAAAAAGAGTAATAGACGGTGAAACGTTACTAGCAGTAAAAGCCTCAATGGAAGGCAATCATGCAGCGTTACCTCTAAACTATCCACTCGGTAACACATACATAATTGATGCAAACTCCATTCCTTTTGCTCAAATCCATGGAGTGGGGGACAGAGTAATTCCAAACAGGAACCAGAGAGCTGCTTTGGTACACAAAGCGCATATGGGAGAGGGTCTGAGACCTCACAGGATCTTAGAATCTCTAATAGAATTAGAAGAGATGTACTGGTGGCCAGGAATGAGTGTGCAAGTTTACGAATTTGGAATAAACTGTGATACCTGTTACAGATATCATAGATTTGACAACCACCAGATACCTGACTACAGTGTAGCCGCCCAGTACAGATACCTTTGTTAGACAGCATTATACTATCTACACGCAGACGTCACCATGGACAGATGCGGTCCCACAACTACTAGGACAGGATTTATTTGGATGTTGCCCCAGCGCTTGGCTGACGCCAGAAATGATATAAAGGATTTGCGAGTCTTTATCGGCACATTCGCAATCGGCACGCTACATTCTGACCAGGGTCCTGCTTTTAGCTCTCGAGCTTACAAAGAGGCCATGGCTAGCTTGGGCGTTGTATTGCGGTATTCTAGTCCCTTCCATCCTGAGGGTAATACGGTAGTGGAAAGCAAAAACCGTGACATAAAGCAATCCATAACAGCTAAGGTATTAGGTTCGGGTGATGGGTAGGTCAAACATCTGCTAAGTGTCCAACGTAGTCTTAATAATCTGCCAAGAAATTCTCTGGGTGGAATCACTCCATATGAACTACTATTTGGTACTAGAGTTATAATTGAAGACCTCGATTGTCAGACTTCAGTGGTGGAAGAAAAACCCTTTGATGTCAATGATCATTTGGCTGTTTTACAGGACTTAAATGAAACAATAAGAAGTCTGAGTAACACAACACAGAAGCCAACGACCACTGAAGAAAAACCACCTGTCCCAGCAAGGCCTGTCTGGATTCCAAAGATTGGGGCTCTAGTCAGGGAAAAGATTGCGGTAAAGAAGGAATTTGGGCCTTCTTACAGAAAAGCAGTACCTGTCTTGGCAATCCAAGGAACGAGATCAGTAGTACTACCGCCCCTTGCCGGTAAAAGGGAGAACAGAGTTGTCAAACCCCAAATGGGGCCAATAATAAGTAGTAGGCCCAGTGGACTCCCAAGATGTAGCAGAAGACCAAATCTCGCTACTATCCAAGAGGTTCAAACCGAAAGACTTATCACCTTTGATAAACCTGCAGTAAGAAAAGAAGGACTATGCAACAAAGCCATGGAACTTGTGCCTCTTGAGACCCAAATAACAGTTCATCAAGAAACACTTGTCTACAATGATGTAGGCTCTGACTATACCAATATGACAAAGGAAGAAGCAACTCCAAAGATTAATAATGCAATTCCAACAATTGACAACTTTGATACCTTCTCTGAGGATCCCAGTGAACCTAAAGAAACGCCAGCAAATAAAACTTTCAAAGAAAAAATAACATAACTCTTTTATCAACTTGAAAAAACATCTGGTTTCACCATGGATTGAATTTCGGATTGTGTTAGCTGTACTTTTCCTTCTACTCTGGCGCATTCTGGTTTTAGGTTTGGGAAAAATGATAGATGGAAAATACAGTACAATGGACACAGCAAGTCAGAAAATAAACTTGGTCCTAAAACCTCACAAATCATCCCATTGTGAAAAAAGAGACCTGTCATCAGTAAACATCCCAGCTGTTCCTATACCTGGTGGTATAGCATGGGACAAAACTGATTATGACATCTATGGCCCGGTGGAGCTGCTGAAGATTCCACACCAGTTCATGGTTTCTTTGAGTGACTTTGTATCACCGAGCACATTTTCTGATGATTGGGGCTTTGAGACTATTAATAATATGATGTCAGATTTAGAAATGTCTGCAAAATTTACAGAACATGAATACTTAGAAGGTTCATCAGATTATGAACAAATGTATTGTTTTAATCATTATGGTCACCATTATTTGCATAAATCTGGAAGCCCTAGGAATGTTTTTACATATAAATAATGGGAACATTGTCCAACGCCGCCAAAGGGCAGCTCAAAAACATTTTATGAAAAGTTTCCGTACTTCTCAGGGTTTAATGTTACAAATCCAGAAACCTTTTATTTCAAAAATATAAATAAGACAGGAATGAAAACAATGTTGACCAATACTAAACAAATGTATTCTGCAAACTTTAATGCTCAGCTACATTAGGTTTCGACTTTTGGAAAGACAACATTGAGACAAAAACTGTCTGGGGCACGAAAGAATGGCAGGTGCAAGGTTTAGAAGCCTTGTTCAGAGCCTGCATTATACCAGAACAAATAATGTTTTTAAATGACACTTTTCAACAGACTTCTTGTCTTGGCCTGGCTAAGATAAAAGATTTAAATAAACCGTCTATACATAAACCCACATCTGAGAGTAATGATACTACAGAAAAGGAGGGAGATGTACCATATATTTTAACACACAACAGAACTAATCCTGATTGGAGAAATGGTTAATGTGGCCCACAGACACTAATAACTGTCATGATAGATTCCTGAACAAAAACACAGGGGTTCAAAATGAACAGGCCAGTTCAAAGAAATTCCCAGAGACAACATCCAGGGATAGTAACAACATACAGTGTAGGAAAACTATGCCTTGAGTGGCTACAGACATCCACACTTCCAGAAATTAAACAACACTCATCTTTACTTAAAGAAGGCAATGATTTGAAAGATTTCTTAATGGGGCCTTGCAAACCACGTCAAAAATGTGTCATATACGCCGGTATATATGCTGCGTACAACGAAGCTTGGAAAATAACGCAAATAGAAACTTCAGAAAGAATACGAGAAATTGATTGTATTAATTTAGAGAAAGCTCTCTCTGTAGTGGACAATGGGTTAACGACTCTGTCCTACAGAATATATTCATTGGACAGCATTGTATTCTCTGCAATTGACATAATGGAACAGGACTTGCTATTGTTACATCATGGCCAGTCTCAATTACGTTCTATAATGCAGTTAGGCTGGACGTTGCAAAATTTTCATTCAGGCTACGTGCCATGGCGTCTAATCAACCCAAGGTCATTGTTTGCTGTATTTACCCTTACAGATAAACAAATCTCTTTGGCACAAAGAGGAGCAGACTATACGGTGCTGAGTATTGAAAAACTGGAAAGATTACCATTGACAGTTGCTGAGAAGCCTATCATTGAATGGATAATACATGGCACCATTACGATACCAGTGACGATTTTTCAATTTCAGTATTGTCTACAGCATATACCAGCGGGCCTGTATGAAAGGTTGGGTAAAGAATACATTAAGTCGACCTGGACTTTACCTTACACACACAAATGTTGGAATAAGGGAAAGGAGGTATTCCTTAGTGGTAAAAATGGTAAGAACTCACTATGTGGTACACTTTTGTGCCAGGGTATTAATTTACATGGAGCCTGTGAAGGTTCTGCAAATAACCTCTCTTGCCACCTGCACGGTACACCCTCCACAGTGATAGAACCACTTTTCAGGCAGCTATCCAATTTGATTTGATTTGATTTGATTTAAGAATGTATAAAGCGCAACGAATGCCCGGAGGCATCTTGGCGCTGACACTAAAGAAATCGACGTCAGAACAAATGCATGTGTGTTAACATCTGTTTGAAAAAAACACGTTTTTAAAGATTTTCTGAACATAATGAGGTTCGGACTACTTTTGATCGAGATGAGTAGGCTGTTCCAGACTTTCGTCACTCTTACCAAGAAACATCTGCCGCCCCAACAAACTTGTATGTATCTAGGTGCTTGCAATAGCTTGTGGCTGACCGATCTAAGATTCCTCATAGGAGCATAATATTTTATTCTAGAGGTCAGATAGAGTGGACCTCTGCCATGAAGTGCATTAAATGTGATGCATAATGCCTTGAAAGCTATTCTTTTTCTAACAGGCAGCCAGTGGAGTGACACCAGTCGATGAGCGACTGATTCATGTCTGGGGATATTCAGGATTCATCTGGCTGCCGCATTCTGCAAACGTTGAAGCTTGCTTAAATATTGCTTTTAGGCGCCAAGGTACAGTGCATTGCCATAGTCCAATTTGGATATTGCAAGGGCAATTACCACTGTTTTCAATGAATCTGGGGGAATAAATGCTTGAATCTTTCTGATCAGCTTGAGAGTGGCCCAAAACCTTGCTGTGAGAGCATTGATCTGACTATTAAATGTTAGCCGATCGTCAAAAATCACCCCAAAATTTCTGACTTTAGAAACAGGTTGGGGACATTCACCCAGCTCAGAGGGCCACCATGTAGGCGACCAACCCAGAGGGATAATTCCCAAGAGTAGGACCTCTGTCTTGCTACCATTCATTTTCAGACAGTTTGCTTGCATCCAGCTATTCACCTTTGACATACAGGTGTTAAAACGATCTGCCATCTCGTTTTCGTTGTCGGCGATTGACACCACAATTTGAGTGTCATCGGCATAGCTGATTGCAGAAAAGCCATACTGTCTGATTAAGGCAGCTAAAGGGCCACATATACATTGAAGAGCGTAGGGCTCAAGGATGATCCTTGAGGCACTCCGCAATGTAACTTAAACATTTGAAAGCTGGTACCTCCTACTTCTACTCTGAACGATCTTTCAGTCAGATAAGATAGAAGTAGTTCTAGTGACAAGCTGTGCACGCCCAGCTCAGACAGTCTAGAGATAAGGATATTGTGATTGACTGTGTCGAAGGCCGCCGAAAGATCTAACAATATCAAGGCGGCCTCCCCCCCTCCATCCAAAGACTGCCTGAGCTCCTCACTAGCAGTCACCAGGACCGATTCAGTCCTGTACCCTTCTCTGAATCCGTTCTGGGAATGGTCCAGCAGATTCTTTGAGGAGATGAAGGTGGAAAGTTGAATATTAAGTATTTTCTCTAGGACCTTAGCACAGAACGGAATTCTACAGATAGGACGATAGTTGTTGACATCGTCAGTGCTCAGGTGAGGTTTTTTTAGCAAAGGAAGCACAGATGCTCCTTTCCATGCCAATGGAAACTTTCCGTGCTGTATAATTCCCCTAAATATATTCATTACATGAGTGCTGAACTCTTCAGCAAACAGATGATAGATCTTGGGGGGGGCAAGAGTCAGAGGGGGCTCCTGATTTAATTTCTTTAATAGTTTGTAGGATTTGGTCCCTGCTGAGTGGGGTGAAAGAGAAAATCTGAGTTTCTGTTATGGGGAGGCGTTAACATTGAACTCAGTAAGAGTGTTGCAGAAAGTATCATAGATTACTTGCACTTTATCAACAAAAGCCTGACTTAAAATATTACAGAAATCAGCATTATTACTCGGAATCCCTTTCTCGGGGATTTTAGCTAATTTTTTGACCGTCTTAAAGAGTTCTGTACTCGAGTTATTGGCTACTGCGATCTTGTCTGAGTAGTATCTACTTTTTTCCTCCTTGATCAATTTTTTATATGAAGACAGAGACTGTGCATATTTCTTTTTTAATTCTATACTATAGTTTGATCTCCATTGTTTTTCTGTCCTTCAGCACAATTGTTTGTGAAGCCTTAAAGTCTCTGAGAACCAATGGCAGCTACGTTATGCTCAATGATCACAGTGGTTGTGGCATGTTGCCAGGAAAACTTTATCTCGTTAGTGTGTCACCCAGTGTCACTTGTTGTATGCAAGTATTGTATTCAAAGAGCAAGACAGACAGTGGGACGGCATTATGGCATTCACTGAATTTCTCTTCTATACTAATTGATACTTTAAGCAGAATGAAAGTCATTCTTTTGCAAAAGACTGTGCCACTGACCTCGTCTAGAGAACGTATGATCTGCAAGTTGCAAGGACTTCTGCAGAGATACATGCCTTATTGAGGGTGAGATACGAGGAACAACAGGCACACAGGTACCATCTGATATGAACATTGATAATGCGGCACTTGGCGCTGATGGCAGTGCTCCTCATCTGTGCACATTTGATCTACTTGATGAAATAGTTCCACTTTCACCCACTGAGGTAGACGATTTTTTTTTGCCAGCCTAGACGATCTGATGTTTTCGCCTGACACCGAGAATAACTCTTGATTCATGCACAGAGAGTTCCCTGAACTCTGAAATTCGGCCTTCACGTTTTCAAAACAATAACTTCTAACTTTCGAAACTCTATTTTTCAAACAATTGCATTTTTTTCTCTCCCCAAAAACATAGACATTTTGGCACAGACTAATCTGCTTAAAGTAGAACTATTCTTAGAGAACAAGAAATTCTTTTTTGAACAGTTCCTAGAGGAAATATTTGGCCTTGTCCTCAATACTATAAATATTGACATGCTATGTTATATTATGAAATAGTCTCGACCTTTTGTTCTGTATTTAAGAGCTATTTTCATAAATGTAATTACATGGTTCATTCAGTTTGCATTTCAGATATGATACTTTATGCTTAGAATGACATCATTTTTCTTAAAATACGTACAGTAGAAATGCTCAAATGTTTTCATGTACAACCATTTCAAGTGCATTTTATGTATTTTGGGGTGGGATTGTAAACACATGCCTTAGATATGTTCAGTGCTTATACATTTAGTTTATTGAACTTACTATCATGGAGTGGGTGTAGTAAATGAATCTAGGACCCTAGTGTAATTTTCCCGATTCATGCCCTTATATAGGTATAAATTATCCGATCCTTATATAGGCATAAGAATCATTACCATATTTAGACTGAGCCTATGCAGCCCAAATACGGCATGGCTACTTCCACTAGGTTCCGAGAATCAACAACGATTTCTTCGAAAAACCCGCCTTCAGCAGCTAGGGACTTCCCCTCGCCTGAATACTAATTTATCTAGGAAATCATGGAGTTTTCACAGAACTGGGTCTTTGAGTGACGTTATTAAGTCCAATCCTACGTCAAACTCGGCACCTTCAAAGTATAAATATGCCTAGATTTGCCCAGACAAACACACAGTTGTTTGGAGCAGATCGACTAACCACTTGCCCGACGCCCTGCAGCAGCAAGTGCCGAAGGAAGCCGACCCTCCAGCTGACGCACTGAGAAACGCTGTCTTTTCTCCTGCCGAGAAATCCAGCTCCAGTGTTTCCAGGCTACCCTTGCGGGTTGCTGGGAAATCGAGTCCTGAGAGAGAGATACAAGACCTCCTTCATTCTAAACCAAGGTACGGAGATGATTAGTGCCTTAGAGAATGCTTGGATAGATCCTTGGCAGAGAAATACTAAACTTAAGCTACTCCTCACTTACTTCTTCCCTTGTACTAGACTTAGGTTAGGTACACCGGGGTAGGCGTATTTTAGAAGCACCAGTTGAGTACTTTTAGTCATTATTTTATTACTGTATGTATGTATTTTATGCGTTTTAGGCAACTTATGGCTTAAGAACCATATCATGCTTTTTCAGTACTACTTTATAATACTTTTCGTATTATATGCCTTGTACTTTATAACCAGTATTACAATTGTGGCAGTACATTTCTTATGCTTGAGAAAGAAGACTGTTCAATAAATACCTTTTATTGAAAACGCCCGTCTCTCTATTTTCTCAGCACCTCTGGTGAAACTAAGCATGCACGATTGACTGAGTAAAATAGCTATCTATTGTTTCTGCGACTCTAGAGATTGATTTCTTATTCTTGGGAAACAAAGTTGTCATGTTTATGCGGTTGTCAGAAACAAATCCCTTCTTGTTTATTCGAGAAAGTTTCTAGTGACCTCTGAGCTAGCTGGCACTCACAATTAAGTTTAATACATACGATAGCGACTTAGTCGACCTTAGTCCTACGTCTAATCTGTAGTATATGATATTCCAATGCGCAGAGCCTATTGGGAATATAGGAACTACACCACACCTTCTCCCAGCAACCCCCCTCCCACCTTACCTCCCTGAAGCTGAATTCAACTCCCCTCCCTATAAAAGCTTGCCTGATAAAGTGCAGATCCCTCCCCCGCCATTCAAATGACATCTGGCTTTCCCTGGAAACCCACTCCTGGGACATGATGTTCCTTACCAAAACTTGGACCAAAGACCATTCTAATCCTGACCTCATCCTAGCTATTCCAACTGGCTATCAAATTATGGGGCTAAACAGTCCGAAGACGAGCCAGGAGGAGTAGCATTGGTCTGTTGCTCAAGCTGGGAAATCTTGTACAGGAAACTCCCTAACGAAGGGCTTTTAGAAGCCATGTATTTTTGCATTACGTAGGCCCCAAACCTTGTGATAGCCGGCATATTGATTTACAGACCCCACCCAACTCCCCTACTAATCACATCCTTGAACTTTATAATGCAGTGGCTGATCTCTCGCTCAAATATATCCATTTCATGATCCTAGAGATTTCAACGTTCAACTTGATGACATCCACTGCACCAAGGCCCGTCAACTGGTCGAAACTTTGGATGGCCTAAATCTGACTCAGCTGGTCAAGGGCCCCAAGCACTCAGCCGGGGACACATTAGACCTGATTTTCACAAACAATCCCAACCTGACCTCAGCCCCCCAGGACCACTTACCTGGTCTGATCATTTCCTAATCCCTTTCAGCCTGCTAAACCTTCATGTACCTCATGTCCGCCCCATAACCTGGAGAGCAGAAGGAAGTGGTTTCAAATCACTACTAACAACATGTCCCCTCCATAAATTTTAATAGCTGGCTAACCTCCACTCTAGACATGGTTGCGCCCCTCAAATACACCAACACTTGTCGGAAAAACCCATTAGCCCCTTGGTTCACTTCTGCACTTCAGGCAGTGAAAATTCACTGTAAGAAACTGGAACGGAGCTGGCGGTCATCCTATGACCCCACAGCTAAATTTGAATATAGAGCTGCACTCAAAAATGTCCACAAACTCAAAACGCTCTACGATGAGAGAATATTTTACTAAGAAAATCCACTCTGCAGGTAATTTGGCTAAAACTCTCTTCAAAATCTTGAAAGATTTTACCAACCCTATTGCCACAATGATTGCAGTGCGCCCTACCGTTGACCTCTGTAACAGCCTATCACATTTTTTTCAGGACAACATTTGTGAATTCTACTCAATGTTTGTCCTTCCACTACAGCCCATAGCCCTAACTACTTATCTGGCCAGCAAAGATGTTATGACCTTCTTCTGTCCCACCTCTTTTGATACCTTGGCTTCCGGTTCACTCCACAAACTGTTAACGTGCAAATCCGGCTCCCCCAATGATCCCTGTCCGGCTCAGCTCTTCAACACCGTAGCCCCTCTTATCAATACTCCATTAAACCAGATCTGGAATGCCTCCCTTGAATCTGGTACCTTCCCCTCACTTTCGAAAGTGGAAACAGGCCCTTTTAGTGCCTATTTTTTTAAACGGATGCCGACCCCATGGTATATAAAAATTACAGACCAATTCCTCTTCTACCCACACCAGCTAAAATCCTCACTAAATTAGTTGAGAACAACTTTCCAGCCATTTGGAATCCCATAACCTTTTCATGACTCTCAGTCCGGCCTCAGATCTGGCTACAGACTGAGACCGCTCTCCTTGAAGTCTCTGAGACTATCCGTGAATGCATGGATTCAGGCATGGCATCCATGCTAGTGCTCCTTGACCTGTCCACTGCATTCGATACGGTCTCCTACTCTACCCTTCTAGATAGACTAAACCATCTAGGGATTCAAGGCACACCCCTGTCTTGGATCCGGTCCTATCCGAGCAGCCGGACCCAACAAGTTTCCCTCCCTCCTTTTGTCTCCGACGAAAAACCCTTGCTATATGGGGTCCCCGAAGGCTCTGCCTTGAGATCTCTCCTTTTCAATGTCTATATCTCCCCCCTTGCGGCATTGGTTGAATCTTGTGGGGTGAGGGTGATCTCCTACGCCGATGATACCCAACTGGTATTTTCCTTTGATAACCACTCTGAGGTGGCCTTCTCTAGCTTTAGACTTTGCCTGAGCAACATCTTGGCATGGATGGCACTGAATACCCTTAAGCTAAATAAACCTAGATGCTTTTCTTCAAACACAAATTCTCCCCTGCCCCGTCACTCTGGTGGCCACAAGAGATGAACCCCCCTCCCAAACCTGTGGACCCGGCTAGGAACCTTCCAGTTTGACAACGAGCTGTCATGTAAAACTCAAATTAGACAGATGTCCTCCTCCTGTTTTAAGAAGCTCCATATGCTTCGTAAATTTCTACACTTCCTCCCCTTAGAGCAGGGGTCTTCAAACTGTGGGGCGTGACCCCCAGGGGGGCCGTGGAGTGATGCAAAGGGGGTCGCGCCTTCACAGTGTCACTTCTCCCCTGGCCTCCAGGGCTTCAGCCCCCCTCCTCCCCCATCCTGTGTCTCAGCCCGGGCTGCTGCAGTGCATCTCGCGCTCCTGGGGCCTCGGCTGGGCAGTGTCTTAAGTCTTATCTCCAGCCGAGTTTTTCACAGGTCTTTAAAGACCATTAGCATCCTTACATGCCTTTGTTAACTGATTACCAAAGCTTAGTTTTTTTATGGTTCCAGTACCCCCTGTGCCCCCACTCTGCCTATTCCTTACATTTGTATTTTTACACTTACTGCTGTAGTGTGAGAATGCATTCAATGAAAATAAATATAAAGTTGGGTTCCCAAAAGAAACATGCCTGCTATGTGTTTAAAGATCCTGCAGAGACCTGCTCTTGACACTAAATTGAGTTATAAATAAAAAAGTATGTATTAATTAGTTATGTGACTTTTCTGTCTTTATTCTCTTTAATTATTAGTCATGGATCATTGAGGCATCCCTAGACCACAATTAAAAGTGCTTTCTATTTATATTTGCTGTTCTAAGTATTCACAGATAAGTGCAAAAAATACAGCTGTAGGTGACTGCTTATTTCTGGGCCATCAAAATAATGAGCTGGTAACCCTAATCATTAGACTGGAAGTTTGTTGCAGGAAAAGCACATTATTTATTTCCTCCACCCTCGAAACCTGATTAATGCCATTATAGCAATAGTTTAACTTATATCTGAAACCCTACGCTTCAAGTTTCTGCGAATGCACCCTGCTTTCCAGCAACTCACTTCTCATTCTCGCCTTCACTTTCACGTTCACCCTGCACTCCCAGCGATCACAATGCACTCATAGCGTTCACCATGCACTCACAGCGATCACCATGCACTCATACTGATCACCATGCACTCACACTGATCACCATGCACTCACACCATTCACCCGCTCACCCTGCACTCAGTGGTCACAATGCACTCACACTGATCACAGTGCACTCACACTGATCGCCATGCACTCACAACATTCACCCACTCACTCTGCACTCACACTGATCACCATGCACTCACAACATTCACCCTCTCACCCTGCTCTCACAGTGATCACTCTGCACTAAAAATGTGCTTGCATTGTTCACTCTGTACCTCACCCTGCAGTCACACGAGCACACTTCTCATCCTGCACTCATGTGACACTTTAATCACCTGTCCCCCCTCACAGCTCAATCTGTAGCTCACTCAAACAAGGCCATCACTAACCATGCACTAATTCGACCCACTCTGCACTTACAGCCGAACCCAAATTCATATGGTCACCTCACTCACCCTGCAGTCACTCCTTTTACCCTACTCTCACACTGTTGCATTGCTCACCGTGCAGTCACATGGGCACTCTTGTCACCCACACAGTGCAGAAGGTTAAAGTGCCTGGTACAAAGAAGATGTACCATGCACATCACAGAACAGAGTGTGAGTAAACTATGAGTAGCGCTATAAAAATATGAAATGTTTGTCAGACAGGTGCTATAGAGAGATGAGGTGTAATGTTGGTGAGTGGTAGTGAGGGAATTCATGGAGAAGGTGGAAAGACTGTTGCACTGTGTGCAACCAGTGCTAGGGCCAGCCCTGGCTGGGAGTGTTAACTCCCCCCCGAAGTTCAGGTCTAGTGAATCCCCTGCTTCGGCCTATTATTATTTATATTTGTAGTGCGCTACTGTTACCAAAAGGTGTCATGGGGCTAATAACCATCTGCCTGCAATGTGAGAGAGGGATCCGGGGTTGGGAGAGGAGAGAAGAGAGGGATGGAAAGAAGGGGGTGAGAGGAAAGGGGCATGGGTAAACTGCTTAACTCTGCACAAGACTGCCAGGGTTTGAAGGGACCCTTGCTGCTCCCGGCCATGGCCAGGTGAGCTTCTAATGTGGCAGCGCGTATTCCTGTGGATTGGGAGGCCCTTCACAGAGGTTGACTAGACATCTTTCTGATGTTAATTGCTGTATTTTGGTTATAAACTGGTACTGATGGGGTGAAATCTTTCCTCAGTATTACTGTGTTTAAAAAAATTCTAAATAATAAAACAATACTACCCCAAAATACGCAGCATCACAAAACATTATTTACATTTTCTACTCACACAATTTAGTCAAGCCTGTTGCATAATTTGGTCCTCACCTTCCTCATAACCTAGAGGTTTAGAAATTTTTGTCAGGAGGGGGTCCTTACGCTTGAAAATGTTGACAGGGGGGTCTCGGCATCCAAAAGTTTGAAGACCTCTGCCTTAGAGTCCTGCTGGACCATTGTCCATGCTCTAATTACCTCCCATCTTGACTATGCTAACAGTCTTTATCTTGGAGCACCTGCCTACTTGCCTAGGCGCCTACAGATTGTTCAAAACGCAGCAGCCAGAATACTTTGCAAAATTCCTTTCCACCACCCAAACTATCCCCAGCTAAATAAGCTCCACTGGCTTCAGGGTGACCAAACGGATTGCATTTAAGGCTCTTACCTTGGCTTTCAGGGCTGTCCAGATCTAACCATCTCCGTGTCTTTGCTACACCCCGCTTCTGTGGGTCCAGAACGGGTGGCAGAGCTTTTGCAGTGATCACCTCCCAACTTTGGAACACACTACCACATTTCCTTTGCTCCTCTGAGTCAGAACTCATATTTTGATGTGCCTTAAAGACCTGACTGTTCACCTGCCCTTAGTGCTCCACTGTGTACCTTCCTTCTGCTGTCTGTCTCAGTGCTGGGACACGCCCGGGGTAGCTGTGCACTATAAAAAATCCCCCCCAAAAAATAATAATAATATCTACGCAGAGCCGGATGGCCCCTGGCTGCTTGGGTTTTGGTGCGATCACCAGCGGGGAGACCCACGGGTTGGAAACCAATACCTTCTCGATGACGCCTTGGCTTTCCAGGTCTTGTAGCTTTTTCTCCACAAGGGGGCAGAGATGAAAAGGGACGCGTCAGTGTCTGAGTGCCGCAGGTTTGATGGCCTTGTCAATGTGCAGGGTGACTTGGTGGTCTTTAAGCTTCCCAAGACCTTAAAATAGTTGGGGGAAGTCTTTCAGCATGTCCTCCGCATGTGTGTAATGGATTTGTTTTGTGAAGAACACCAGCTCCAAATCTTCTGCGGTGTGGCACCCAAGCAGTGTTCCCTTATGGCCCTCGATAATATGGAATTTGGTCTGACAGTGTGGCCCGCGCTGGTCACGTGAGCCTCGATCGTGCCCATGAGTGGTAGGGGCTAAGTACCCCCGTACATGTAGATCCTTGCTGAGCTAGAGGTGAGTGGTGGGCGAGGCAATAGTTTCTCATACTGGTTCGAGGCCATGACATTCTCTGAGGCTCCGGTGTCGATTAGGGCTGAACCGGGATGTCCTTGATGTGCACTCTGCACATAGGTGGGGAACGTCTCTGGCAACCAGAGCAGCGTCCAGCAAATGAGATTACAAAGATGCGTTTTCATCATCCTCAAAGTGGGCGGTGGCCCCTTATGCAAGCTGTGCCTCCGCACTGGGAGTTTACTCCAGTGCCAGAAGACGTAGGGCTGTGGTGCGTCCTCTTTATGTGCCTCTTCTTATTAGCCCTCTTCCTCCGCGGCAGACACTTGCATAAGGATTGATTTTGCCACATTTGGAGCATGTCTGTCCTCTTGCTGGGTGCTGTTCTGATGGTTTGCGGTCAAACCTGCAATATCTATATTTTCTATGTGGTTTCCCAGCTGTTTCACCGTGTCCACTGTCTCCTCCTTGATGGGGGTTGCTCTTGGGGCTGAGGTAGCAGGGGTGCTTCAAATGCTGCAAGCTTCCATTTCCTCCGCCCGGCTGTTGGGACAGTTCGTTGGAGCGTGCAATGATAAGGATCTCATATAGGGACATCTCAGGTTGGCAGAGTGTTTGGCGCCTTAGTGTGACAGATTTGCACACCTGTATAATTTGCGTGCAGATCTCTTCTCATTGGGCAATGTTCCTGCATGTGCGTGCGCGTGTCCCCAATCTGGCATAGAACATGTCTATCGACTCCGCTTCCGTCTGCTTGGCTTGACGCAGCTTGAAATGCTCACAGTCTGGATTCATTTGGGGGTCTAAATACCTGTTGAGGGCAGTAATTGTCACTTTGTAGTCATCGTTTTCCCCTGTGTCCTAAAGAGTTCATAGCATTCGTTGTCCCCAAAGTACATCAGGAGCAAGCACTTTATGGCCCCATCCGTCTCCCTCATGCCTAGGAAGTAGTGGTTGAGGCATCCAAGCCATAGCCTCCACTGAGGTGCAGCTGTTGCAGGATCGGTGTGCTGGCTGAAGGGGAGTATCAGAGTGGCAGAGGCATGCGTGTGCGGTACAGGTAGTGCTTGAGCAAGTACAGGCTGTTGAGGAGGTGGGGGTACCCCATTGGTGTTGTCCGGTGGGTTGTAGGCGCTCTACGGACAGGGTACTGTGGAGGTGGGTTCTGAATGCTTGTGTGGGGCTTTGCCAATATCGTACTCACTCAGGTGTGACTGGCCATTACAGGTGTGTACTTATGCTGTATCTGTGAAGAACGCCACCCCTGCACTGCTTGCCCGGGTGCACATGTTTGGGAGGTATGTCTTCTTCCTTGCTCAGCACAGAGCATACTTGAGAGAGAGAGGTGGAGGCACTCTTTCTCTGCTTAGCTTTTATCTCTCTCTTTTTATTGCTTCAATAGTCTTTTGTTGTCTTTGGTCCACTGTGCCTTAGTCTTCCCAGGTGGTTTGTGGAGCGTGAGGAAGTCAGCTGTTGAGTCGTGACGGCCGGCAGCCTGGGAATCCTACCTTGAGGAGAGTGCTGGAAGCAGCAGGACTGGTGCAGTAGATGGCTATGCCCCCTGGATTTGCACGTTGCGATGTCTCCTAGAGAGAGAGAGACCGCTGCAGTAGACTTGTACACAGGTCTGGGCCTACTGGGCCTGATGGAGAGCAGGGAGCAACCGCAGGTTGGGGTAGGGGTCCCCGGAGGCCAGGTGTGAGTGCTGCCTGGTCCCCACAGCCATTAAGGAGGATGTGTATCAGCAGAGGGGGCAGGATCTTCAGGCCCGGAGCAGCAAGCAGGCGTTGCCCTGAAGACTCAGGTGCAGGAGAGCG
Organism: Lissotriton vulgaris; assembly: GCF_964263255.1. NCBI lineage: Eukaryota > Metazoa > Chordata > Amphibia > Caudata > Salamandridae > Lissotriton > Lissotriton vulgaris. The sequence continues at coordinate 1,903,362,490 of NC_141693.1, forward strand.
GGGAGAGCTGTTGTTCGGGGCAAGGGTCCATTTCTCCCTAGTCGCCAGTGTGAGAGCCAAGGTCGGATAACAACACGGCCTAGCTACTGCATTTTACAATAACGAGGCATGCACTACTTTTGCTCTCTCGGCTAGTGGTCACATGCAACCCTAGCCCATTTATTTATACCCTCTGGCCAAGCCTGGCCACGATGGGTGAATGTTGATACATTTTAAGGGAGAGGCTGGGTGGCTCTCTACAGGCAGGTCAAAGTAGGGCCTGGCTGACACACAGGACAGTGACAGAGACCCCACAAACAAGTAATATAGAGTCAGTGTAGGAGAGAAAACACTGAGCAGCTTTTTCTGAGAACAGCAGAGTTACTGTCTTTAACACACATGACTGCAACTTACCAAACAGTGGACGGTGATCACCCCCACCAAATATACAGGATAAATACACTCCAGTGCAGGACAGTGAAGCCCACCCTGATTACAGGATAAATACACTCCAAAGAAGGAAAGTGACCCCCCCAAAATACAGGAGAAACACACACCAATGCAGGACAATGACCCCGCAAGAATAGACAGTGCACCCCCTAAAGGGCAGTCCCCCCCCCACAAAAATATTCAGGATCCAGACCCACCCAAAAAAGACTCAACCCCCCTCAATAATGGAACTGCACCCCTTGCCTCTGCCAGTGTTCTCCCCTCATCGGCTGAGGGTCTCTTCTCCCCTTATCTGCTGAGGGTCATTTCTACTCTCACTCCCACCCTGTCACCGGCAGGATCCGCAGGGCCCCTGGATTCCTCCCTCCATCGCGGGAACCTGGATAGAAGTAGGGCCGCAGGGTGAGGGGGAAGGAGTCCTGAGAGAAGGTGAAGAGCAAAGACTGTGCATCCACATTGTACACAGAAAACCTGCCAGCCTCATAGTCCAGGAAGAAACCCACAGCCCTGGGAGTCACACGCGGAGTCAGGATGGTGGGCGTGGAGGTGAGAGCTTTGTATTCACCATATCTGAAACACACTGTCCAATATCCATTCTCTGGTGTTCGTGTGATCGCCGCCTTCCTGTTCACCATCTCATCACACACCCCCAGGGTCCAGGCCGTTTTGTCCCCCACCTCCACCTCCCAGTAATGCCTCCCAGAGCTCAGCCTCTCTCTCCCCAGGACAATTACATATTCAGTGAATCTCTGGGGCGTGTCGGGCAGATATTGCTTTATGTCTCCGCATCTCACGCTCCTTCCGTCCTCAAATAGGATGAGCAAGGGATTCGCAGTGTCCGGATCCAGGGTCACCGCAGCTGCAAAACAGAGAGAAGCAGATACCAGAGGTCACCAACCAATGACAGGAGAGATCAGTACTTGACATTTCAACTTCATACAAAAAGCATCTAAACCTGAAACCCTTCTTCAACACTTCCTACCTAAAAACAGCAATCCAGGCACTAGTCGTCTCCAGACTAGAATATGGATGCTCTACTCTTGCGGGTCTACCCAAGAACTCTCTGGCCCCATTGAAAACCAACTTAAGCTGGCCTGCATTACTCACAAGGCTTTATACTCCAATTCCCCTGCATTTCTCGTACAGAAACTTGTGATATCTGGAGGAGCCAGAAACTCCCGATCTGCCAGGGACCTTTTGCTCCAACCAGCACACTTCCAGAATAAAAGAACAACAATCGGGCCTTCTCTGGGGCCGCTCCAAGAATATGGAACTCTCTGTGCCCGTAATTAGAAGACCTCCAACTTTAGCACTCTTTAAAAAGGAGACCAAAACTTTCCTAATGTGCAAATTCCTCGCCTAACGATCACATTACAGTAACCTCAGAGACCTGATCTATCCACCATTACGTCATTACTCATGGCTTTTCCGGATGATACCTTCACAGCACTTTTGGGCATCCCACCCAAGAGTTGAGACTGTGTGTTGTCTTGTATAGTATATCTACCTGTTTCTATCCCAAATATATCCAGGACTTGAGACCGCTTGTTTTCCTTGTATATTGTATCTACCTGTTTTTATCCCAGTGCTACCCTCTCCTCCTAAGTGTTTTGCATACCACCAGTGAATCCTGTAAAGCGCTCTGATACGCTCAAGCTTCTGGTTCGTGCTCTATAAAACTTGAAATTAAATAAATAATATATATAAATTAATAAACAAACATGGCAAATCCGGACTTTCTGCCCTTCTGTGCCATACATGTGAGTTACCAGGACCTGGTGTGAACTCTGTGCCATACCTGGAAGGTGGAACTCTTGATACCTGAGTGGCCTCCTCTCTCCTCGCCTCCCACCCCCTGTCTCTGACCCACACCAGAGCCGTCAGCAGTGCCTCTCCTCTCTCCTCGTCCGCCTGTCTGCCTCTGACCCTCACCTGAGATGTCCAAAGGGCCTCACCCATCTCCATTGCTCCTCTGTCCCTGACCCTTACCAGAGCCATCTGTAGGACCTCGCCCCTCTCCTCACTTGTGTTTTATATCCTTGATTCCATCACCCCACCCTTCCTCACTCCTGGAATCTGATGCAGCCTTGGATTGACATGACGGGCAATCGACCGATGGGCCCTATGGGTAAAGCTCATTGGTGGGACGATTTTTGGAGACCATCAAGGTCTCCAACTCCACTGCAAAGGTACATCACCAAAAGCATTTGCATACATATAAAGAGCCTAACCTGTTGCACATTAAGGTCAGGATGCTGCACTGTGAGGGGCAGAATTACAATGGACTGTTGTGGCTGTAACAGCATGAGGTGTGTCTGCCTTCCTGCTCTCTCCAGGTGTGACAGTGACTTCAAGGATCTACTGATGGGAAGCTATTAGCACTTGCTTCACAGGGGACTGGTGCTGGGGAGAGGACTAGAGAAGCTGGTGAGGGCAAGCAAGGAGGCTCTTCATTTATTTGTCTCTCTCTCCCCTGCATGGAAAAGTAATTTCCATACAAAGTAGCTGATAAAAAGACTCAGGCAGAAGAATCGTTGAGTAGCCTTTATTCTCTACTGCTCCTCTCTCCACCAGTGAAGCACCACATCACAACATTCTAAAGCAGCCTCCTCAGAACTGGAAGGTGCCAACTAGAAGCGCAGGGCAGGGGAGTGGAATGTACCAAGTTGGCAACATATGACAGGGGCATTGATTGATGGAATTAGAGCATGTTCATAAATAACAATATAAGAGTGTCAAAGAATATATATATGCGTTACTGATAAACCAGAAGAACTAGGTTATAACACATCTTCCCCCCTTAAAATAACCAGGATAAGGAAAGTAAAGTCTAAACATAAACAGCACACTGTTCCAAGAACAAGGGAGGAGTTATTTGTACATAATAAAGTCTTTGTGCCATTCTGGTGTTTTGCGTGTTCTTTGGGTATGGGTAGGGGTGGTTGGCTGTGATGATACTGGGGAATCCTGTTGAGATGAGTTTTGTTCTCGTTGTGACCTGACCAACCTGTCCATACTCCACATTTGGTCATTGTCCTAAATTAAGGTGTTGCCTCTTACTTCTGTTATGCACATGGGTTTTGAGAATTTACTCTCAGGATTACTTCTCCTGGGATTTTTGATGCAAACCCAGTCTCCTATTTTCCATTCCTGCCCTTTGGTACCATGTTTGGAGTCATAGTGGTCTTTGTATTTGCTCTGGTGAATTTGGATTTTGTCCTTGAACGCTTGCATGTCCTTTGCTATGTGGGACCCCCCTCCTAGCCAGTTGGGGAAGAACTTAGTACAAGGTTTCCTTCCTCTTAGAGCTGAAAAAGGGGAAATTCCTGTGACTTGATTTGGGGTGGTGTGGTAGGCCCACAGCATATCTTGTAGTGCCAGATCAATGTGGATATTGTTGCTACTTGCTAGTTGGATGCATCCTTTGACCACGCGGTTCATTCTTTCCACTAGTCCATTTGCCCTGGGGCAATATAGTGGTGATTTTATATGTGTTATGTTTAACAAGTTCAGGAATTCTGTCATGGCATGAGATATAAACTGTACTCCATGATCTGTGACAATTGTGGCTGGGAAGCCCTCCGTAGCAAAGGTTTCTCTGAAACATTGAATTACCGTAGCAGTAGTTACTTGAGTGACCATCTTGACCACAGTCCAGTGAGAATGGTAATCTACTAGGACCAATGCAAATTGCTTAGTTACCCTAGGAAGATTAAGAGGACCCATTATGTCTAGAGCAATTTTCCCCCAAGGTTTGCTTGGTACTGGAATAGAAACGATGGGAGCCTTCCTAGTTATCTTGGACTTATCGCTGTTGGCACACGCATAGGCAAAGTTTTACTTTCTCTTCAACTAGTGAGTCCATGTTGAGGAACCAGTATCGTTCGCGTAATTTAGCTTTGGTTAGGCTTCTTCCCAAGTGCCCTTCGTGAACCAGATCAATTATTTTATCTTTGATAGCTTCAGGGGGAATGATCTTGTCCTTCCTAAATAACATGCCTTTTCTATGTTAAGTTCATGCCGCACCTCCCAGAACTTCTTTATGTTCTTGCTTACTAGGTCTTTTGAATCAGGCCACCCATATAAAGTGTAAGCTAAGAGTTGTGTCAAGGTATCGTCCAAGTCCATGCAATTCGACCATTCTTGGGAAGAGATGGTGGCAAGGGTGACTTGAAAGATGGGGCATTCACTTATGTCAAACTGTTCTTCTTTCTGTAGTGGACTTCTAGACAGGAAACCGGCTGCAGAGTTTTGTATTCCAGGCACATATTCAACTTTGAAGCAGTATTCTTCCAATCCCAGAATCCATTTTGCTATGCGGGGTGTGTTGCAAGAATTGTTTTTCGGGTTGAACGTAAAAACTAATGGTTTGTGATCGGTGCGTATGCAGAATTGTAAGTCCCCACAGAAAAAACTTGAAGTGTTTCACCCCCCAGAAACAAGCTAATGCTTCCCTTTCCACTACTGAGTAGTTCAGTTCTGCTTTGGTCAAAGAACGTGAGGCGAATGCTACAATTCTTTCCTTTCCATCAATCTTTTGTGATAGGGTAGCTCCCAAGCCTTTCCCGCTAGCGTGTTGAGAATAGTTTTGCGGTTGTGTTCGAAATTACAAAGATATGGTGCCAAAAGTATGCTTTCTTTTACTCTTGAAAATGACGTTTGATGTTCTTCCAATCAATTGAAATGAACATTTTTCTCTGTGAGATCTCCAAGTTTGGCAGTGAGTTCTGCAAAGTGACCGACATATTTTGCCATGTATTCAGCCAGCCTCAGGAAGGATTTAAGTTCTTCTTTATTGGTGGGTGCTGGGGCTTCTTTGACTGCTTCAACAAGACAGAGCTTTGGTTTGAATCCATCTCTTGAAATGCAGTGTCCCAGGTATTCCACTGACTCCACTCCTAACTGACATTTCTCTTTTTTTAGTGTGAGACCGGCCTCCATGAACTTCTGCAGTGCTTGTTTCAAGATCTTGTCATGTTCTTCAACACTTGCACCATAAATTAGAACATCATCCTGTAAACATAGCATTTTTTGCATATCCTCTAGAATGTGCTGCATAATTTTCTGAAAGATGGCTGCCGTCGAAGCCACCCCTCTAGGAACATGAAGGTTCATAGAGGGGTGGTAAATGCCATGAGTTTCCTTGAATCAGGGTGCGACTCCACCTGATGATAGGCCATGGAGAGATCCAGAACGCTGAAATGCGTAGCATTCCCATAGTGCTCAACATCTCATGCTGTTGTTTAAATCTCGTAAGTCAATGAACATCCTGATGTCTTGACTATTGTTCTTCTTCACGATCACAATGGGGGCCACCCATTCTGAGCAATCCACTGTTTGAATGATGTTCAACTCCTTCAGCCTGGTTATCTCTTTCTTTAATGGTTCCCACATCAGGTGAGGAATCGGTCTAGTTTTGTGAACCACAGGACAGGCATTGTGCTTCAATTAAATTTTATGTTGGAAGTTTCTGAGTAGCCCTAACTTTTCAGTGAATACTTAAGGGAATTCCTTGACAATGTGTTCACTATTATTTGCAGGGTTGGTGAATAACACTTGCTTTGGATCGTTGGGGTCGACCTTGATTCCTAATTCTTTTTGGTGTTGCCACCCCAACAAGTTAGAACCATTTTCCACCACATAGACTTTGCCAACTGTGGAACGGTTCTTGAAAGAAATGATTGACTTGAACATTCCCCTCATGGGAATGGGGTCCCTGTTGTAACCACAGGGGGCTATATCAGCCTTGGAGAGTTTATTTTGATCATGACCTGTTAAAGATTTAAAGTCAGAGTAATTCACCAGGGTAAAAGGAGAAGAAGAATCTGCAAACATTTTCAAGTTTTTCACTTCAATGTTTACTTTGCATTCAGGATATTTCCTTTCATCAGCTCCTATTTCGTTGACTTGCAGAATTATCTTCTTCACTTGCGGTCTATCATCACTTGGTTTGTTGCTCCAGGTTTTCACTTGCGTTCTATCATCACTTGGTTTGTTGCTCCAAGTTTTCCTTGGGAAGCATCCACACACCCTGGATAGGTGCCCTCTCTTGTTGCATTTCCTGCACCATGCGGATATTGCTTGACAATTAGGATAATTAGCCAAGTGGTTGTTGCTCCCACAACAATAACATTTTACTTTTATACTCTCCTGGTCCCCAGCATGGTTTTGCCCGTGGTCTTTCTTTGATTTGTAGGGATTGTTTCTTATTTTGCAGATTTCAGATTCCTCTTGTATGATAACTACTTCTGCTACTTTTTCACTGGAGTCAGTGTTTATTTCTTTAATACAAATGTTTGTATGTTCAATGGATTTAGCTATTTTAATAGTTTCCTGGAGATCCGGTTGCTTTTGTAACAACTTCTTTTGAATTTCTTTGTTGTTTGTGCAACGTACTAACTGGTCTCTTATTAAAGAATCATTTAAGTCCTGGAACTCGCACAGCTTACTGAGACCCCTGAGTATTGCAACGTAAGTGGAAATGCTTTCCTGTTTTCCCTGAATGTGACTGAAGAACTTATGTCTTTCTAGAACCACACTCACCTTGTCTCAAAAATGAATGCGTAACTCAATTAGCGAAATGTTGTATGCGTCGTTGTCTTCATCCTCTATTTCTGGTTCTCGGAGTGACTCAAACACTTTCCTACCAGTGGGGCCTAAGTTGTGCAATAAAATATGTTGCTTCCTGAATGCACAAAATTTCTCCCCTCCAATGGCCACCAGGTATGACTCAAAAACCTTCTCCAATTTTTCCAACGGAATACTCGGTTCCCCAAATTCATTTCGAAAAGGCGCTGGTTGTGACATGCGGGCAGCTGCCATGGCGAATACCGAGATAGAAGAGGGGTAAGGTGATCCAGGGAAAGGATGCCCAAAGAGGAAGGAGGAACTTACTGTGCCTTAAAGCAGGAGCACGTTAAAGGAGCAAAACAAGATAAGTTTCCTTCAGGTAGGCTGTAATCATAGCTAAGGACCTAATACAGAGGTAGCATGGCCACAATAGAATTGTATCCCCAATTGAAAGAAATGTTAGTGTACTTCAAATGACTGTTATAACCTGTAATTATTCACTTGCATTATACATTGAATTTACACTGTGTAGTAAATAAAGCTTCAATCAGTATAACATCTATGCACACATGAATATTCAATCAATTGAATTTATACTGTGTGGTAAATAAAGCTTCATTCAGTATAACATCTATGCACAAATGAATAATCAATAAACTGATGTCGACACGCTGAGAAACTAGGTGAGCGTGCCACCGGGAAGATCGGCAGACAAATACCTTCAAATTGCTTGTGCGAATACAGGTGTGTGTGTCACCGCAGTAGATGAGCAAGTTAAAGTTACTGACACGCATATGGAGTGCGTATCTCCGATGGAGTTCCCTGAAAGATTTAATGACTTTTAAAAAGGTCGGGGAATGGGTGTGCATGTCACCGCAATAAATGCGCCAGCTTCCAGATATTGACCCGCAAGAGGAGTGCAGATCTTCGAGCAACGCTACAACAAGGGATTAATTATCGGTTCTAATGCGGCTGGGGCGCCGCAGGTAGCATCAGACACGGCGGTTCAGTTAGGGACCGCAATGTGCAGCTGCCGTGAGGAAACACCACAAGTACTTGGACTGGCCCCTGAAAGAATGGCTGCCGCTGAGGATTTGTCGAGGTCTGGTGCGCCTGAGCTCCTTTGAAGGAGCGAGGTGCCGCCGAGCTGCTTTGATGTGAGGAGAATCCCACCAAGGAGCCAGAGTCGGAGGCACGTATGAGGCAGGGAAGTCGCTTTGGAGAAAAGGCGGCTTGTCGCTATGAAGACAGCGTGGCTGAGGTGATGCAGAGGAGGCAAGCTGAGGTGAAGAGTCGGAAACACAGCTTAGACAGGGAAGCAGCTCTGGAGTCACTGCGGCTGGCCGCTGAGAAGGCAGCGTGACGGAGGTGGCTAGCTGAGGTGACACTAATGGAGTGGGTGAGTTCTAGCCTATTGTACTTTTAAAAGTTGATGCCGCTAAGAGGGCAACGCGGCTGGTCGCTGAAATGCAGTGTGGCAGGGATGTTGCAAGAAGGCAATTAAGAGGAGGTTCGATAAAGTCAAAAGAGGTGCTCTTATAAGGGAATGGCGAAATAAATAATGTTAGAATAAACCCAGGATAGTACAGGATATTCCACGATGAGGAAGGGAGACGTGAAGAAGATCACCAGCCAAATCCCAAAAAGTACTTAAACGAGACCTCAACGGCAAGTTTGAAGAAGAAGAAAATGAAATCATCCCAATAAGCTTGCTTGTAGACGTGGAAGGAAATTATTCCACAACTTGGCAAAGTGGTATGAAGAAATAGAGTTGATGGTGGAGTTAAATCAGAAGGTTAGGAGCAGGAACCATCTGTCCCCTTTCACAGATCGTCGCCACTGATAAAAATACTCCAGGCAGAAGAATAGTTGAGTAGCCTTTATTCTCTACTGCTCCTCTCTCAACCAGTGAAGCACCACATCACAACATTCTAAAGCAGCCTCCTCAGAACTGGAAGGTGCCAACTAGAAGTTCAGGGGAGTGGAATGTACCAAGTTGGCAACATATGACAGTGGCATTGATTGATGGAATTAGAGCATGTTTATAAAGAGTGTCAAAGAATATATATATATGCATTACTGATAAACCAGAAGAACTAGGTTATAACAGTAGTCTCTGCTGTTCTCCTTTGCCTGCTATAAAAGGGGTTTGAGTCCCAGCATCAGCTCAATATTCGGTGATTCTGGGCAAGTCACTGATCTAAACGAGACCAAAAAAATGAGTCTGACCATCTGTAATGTTATAAACATAACATGACATATCTTTGTAAAGCGCACATTCACCATAAAGGGTATTGTTAAAAAGTGGGTTTCTTGCTTAATAATGATGAACAGGCATCATGTAGATTGAAGTGATGATTTATTCTTTTGGTTATACAGGATACAACATCTCATCCAACCAACTGTCACAGTCTCTCTCGTCATCTCCTCTCCAAGAACCTTAGATAATTCTGTGTCCTGAATTCCATTCCAGAACTAAACTAAGTCAAGTCACAGACAGAACCTAACTAAGATAAAATAAATAAATAAATAAGAACATTACAACATATCTCCCTCCTTTATGGATAATGTACACAAAGCAGGAAACTCATTTTATTTTCAATATAATGCTACAAAATGAAATACAACAAAACATTGTTATGAAGCAGAACGCATTCTAAGTGGTATATTCCTGTAGGTATAAAAGACTACGAGTAATCCTAGAAGATGTTTGTACAGCAGGAACGTTTTTATCAGACAGAACATCTGGATGAATAATCATTTCTATCAATGAGAACTTTTGATGAACAGTCAGGAACAACTTCACCTCTGTATACATCAACACGGTTCAGATTCCATATCCTATGGTCAGATGTTTTTACAGCATTGCTAAATACTTTGATAACTTTGTATGGTTTAGAAAATTGAGACCCAGAAACACAAAATCCAGGTTTCTTAATCATCACAAAGTCACCAACAGAAACTTTGGTAGTTTTTACAGCATGTCTTGAATCATAGTAATTTTTACTCTTTAAACACCTCAAATCCTCCTTCTCCTTCCATGAGTATGAATCTAACACACTATTTTTAGAGAAAGAAATGTATTAACCCAAGGAGGTTCAAGGAAAGTGTCAGCTTGTCTGCCACGAAATAAAAGAAAAGGAGTCTTTCCAGTAATAGAATGAGGTGCAAATCGATATCCACATACTCTTTTTGAAACCTCATCTTTCCAATTAAGCCTGTTTTGTTTTGCTAAAGAAACAGTTTCTTTTCACATACGATTGAATCTCTCAACCGTGCCATTTGATTCAGGGTGATATAATGCAAATTGTTTATAAATAATTCCACATTTACTAAGAAAATTTTAAATATCATTTGAGACAAGTTCTACACCGTTGTCAGTGAGTAACGTCTGAGGTATCCGTTCCCTTGAAATGAGTATTTTGAGAAAATCAATTACCGTACTAGTATTCACATTCTTAGTGAACATAATCTCTGGCCACCTAGAATACAGATCCATCGTTACTATAATATAAGTATCATTACCATCACCATGCATTGGTCCCAATATATCCAGGTGATTGTAGGAAGAAAGGAGCTGCTGTTACATATAGCATGTTTAATGAAAAGCATAACAACAAATACAATTTGAAAGAGAAAAAAATAATAATAATCTCCTATGTTGTCAGTTTCAAAATGTAATTGTGAGGAAGAGATGAACTTTTTTAATGTGTGCACATCACAGTAGATGCGTGCAAAACCACAAAATAAAGGTAAAGATGAGTGAACTTCCTAAATGTGTGCCAATCACATTTGACGTGTTTATTACTATATGGATCACAGGAATCCTTTTATGACCAAATGCGCAATAAGGTGATATGTGCGCATTACAGTGAGTGTGAACTCATTTAATAATGAAGCATGCACAATGAAAAATAATGTGTGCGCATCACAGTCGATGAGTGGACAAGCACAAATGAAGTACAACTACTTTTTGACGTATGTGTGCACATCACAGACAAAGTGCACGCAAACGTAGTAGAATTTGCTAAAATGACGATTTTCTTCACAAATCACAGTGAATGTGAATTCCTTTAATAATGGTGCATCCGCATTAAAAATAATGTGTACCCATCACAGTCGACGTTTGTAAAAGCACAAATGAAGTAAAATTACCTTTTGATGTATGTGTGCACATCACAGACAATGTGCACCCAAAAATAGTAGTGTTTGCTAAAATGGCGATTTTCTTCACAAAGTATGTGTGCACATCACAGATGATGTACACATAATGACGATGGGGCATGGCAAACCGACATGCCGTGAAGACGTTAAAGACGTTGTTGTGCGAGATAACAGACTCGACTTCTTCCCCGATGTTGAAGACGTTCCCACTTGGATACGAAATAGTTCTCCCAAGATGGTGGCAAGTGACATTGCGCGTGATGACGTCTCACGCAGCAACGAGAAGTTGTCAAAAGTAGACTTAAGATGGCGGCTCGACAAGTGACGTTGTGCGCAGTAGCGTGTCACCTAATAAAGTGGAGTTGTCGTTCTACTCTTTATTTATTTTGAAGACATGAGATGAACAATGGCTTTAGCAAAGAAGAACGTTGAGGAATTTGAAAGACAACTTAACAGTGAGCACAATCTGATTTCACTTTATTAATTATTCCCACAATGTCAATTCTCCTTTTGGAATTCAAAAGTGCATTTAATGTTGAGAAAGGGCTTGATATATTAATTGCTTAATCCACCGTTTCTCAAAAGTAATTTAGCAATGTCAATACGACTTAAAAATATCGCGAGTTCAGTTTTCTTTTAACGAAAAAGAGCTGAAGTTCAATAATAAAATTCTTAGATCCAACTTGATGGATATAAGCTGGATTGTAGATTTCTTCTTAGATGTTGGTGTTGAGCTGTTGAGACAGCACCCAATCGTCACCAATGTTAAAATGTGGGTTTCTTGCTTAATAATGATGAACAGGAATCATGTAGATTGAAGTGATTATTTATTCATTAGGTTATACAGGATATACAACAGCTCATCCAACCAACTGTCACAGTCTCTCTCTTCTCTTCACCTCCTCTCCAAGAACCTCAGATAATTCTGTGTCCTGAATTCCATTCCAGAACTAAACTAAGTCACAGGCAGAACCTAACTAAGATAAAATAAATAAATAAATAAGAACATTACAACAGGTATGTTGGCACTCAATAACAGATTTTTATTGTTGCTCAACTCAATGGTACTGGTGCTCATGTAAACCTTCCAATGCCTCTGTGTGAAATGTTATGCTATATGAATCTGCATGTATTTGAGAAAAGGGGAACTGTTTTTAAATTTATTTTAGCATTAGCACACTAGCATCATTGCCTTTTTTTGGAAACAACACTGAGGTTAGCAGTAAAACAAAAAAAGCAGATAGGCTTTTCACCAGTCTCTGAGAATTGGAGGGCCTCTCTTAAATACTGTAAAAAACAAATATCTAAAAGCCTAGGGTGAGTGTAAAAGGCAGTGCAGGTCTGTGCCATTTCCTGTTTTGCATCAGACATTAATCAAAACATTCACTGCAAACTCATTTGGTAGAAAAGCAATGAAACAGAAGTTTGTAGGATTTTCCATAATTCTGAACTTCCATCATATATTTGTTCCATTTGGATGTTAATTTCCAATTTAAGTACTGGCCCTATAAACCATAGAAATACTTTAATTATGGCAGGGTTGCCCACACTTCACTCAATGATCGTAACCAAGCGGTTTATTCCTGAGCCCCTCTAGAGTCCAATCCGCGTCTTTGATCCAGCAGCAGAAGCAGTAGCCTCACTAAGCCGCAGCTGGTGCCGGGGGCTGGGACGGCGAGTTCACGGTCTGCGGTTTGACAGTTCCCGATTGCCGGGGTTACCGATTGCCGCCCCATTCTTCCTCCCCTGACTCCACTGTCCATAGACAGCAGCCAGCAGCTGCCCCCCTCCCCTGGAGCAGAACCAGCAGCAAAAAAAACAAAAAAACTTGAAAGCAGCGCAGTAGAGAGCGGGGGCAGAAAAGACTCCAGCAAGGAGGAGACACCAGACTCCAGCGAGGAGGTAGAGGTGGACAAGTGACCGGAGAGCGGTGCAAGTAGTGACCGGAGTGACCAGTGACCGGAGAGCGGTGCAAGCAGCCAAGCAGCCAAGGAGGCAATAGGGCAGGTGCACTGCAGCACTGGTGGGCCTCAAGCGTGCAAGAGTGTGAGTGCGAGAGCGCGGCCCCCCTTAGCAGGAGGCCACAGAGTGAAGTGCCCAGGAGATTTCACGGTGGTTGCCCAGCTAGGTTGTGTGCAGCCTGCAGTTCTCTCACTCCCCATAATCCCCCCTTTTACCGCCACCGACTGCTACCTACTGCTACCTTGTGACCGGAACTCAGTTGCTCCAGGCAATTTCGCGTCATTCCTAAACCCCTCCCACCCAATCATAGTCACACCGACTCCCCCCTTCTGGGGTAGTGTAACGGGGAATGCGGCCGGGGAAAGTTAGAAGCGCACCCCCGCCAAAGGACAAGGAGAAGGCTAAAGCATGAACTCCCCAGGCCCCTGTCCTCCTGTTAAAGATGAATCATGCCGAGGACAAGAAACTGGAGCCCCAACAGACGCACCGCTAATGCCACTGCAACAGCTAACAAACCTAACAACCGTAACAACCGCAACAACTGCTAGTAACTGGCTAAAAGCCAAATCAAAATCATCTACAGCAGTGACTACAGCAGTGAAACAGGGTGGCAGTACCAAAACCATTTCCATTTTCCTACTCAGGCATCACTCAGCACCTAACAGCAGTAAACAGGCACTGATTTTGGACTTTTTAAAAGTTGTAAAAGAATCCACCTCAATCAACCGACACCGTAGTGACTTTGGCGCCTCCAAAACAAGAGACAAAATCAGTATTAACCCAGCCTCAATGAGTGAGGCCGCCACGTGTGCTCCCAGTGGAAAAACCTCAAACTGGGAGCGTGGGAAGAGAGTCCCAAACGAAGCAACCGTAACTGTTCCAAGCCTCCAACTCTTATCATCCAAAGCTCTCATCCCGCACGGACTCAGACAAAAGCAAAACAACCAAGTCTTTGAGGCACAAATACACCACCCTCCCGCCTCTGTTGATCTTCTTATTAGATACCACCTTCACCTTCCCCAGGTATTGACGGGTTCCAAAGTCATAACAAAGGTGCCCCCGCCAACGAGACGACCACAAACATCTTGCACTCAACTGGGAATCTAACAGGGAACCAGACAAAACCTCAGGGCGTTCAGCACATCAAAGTTCAGGTGTTTGTCTTCCCCAATTCCACCAAAAATAACCACGACAAGCCTGAATTCTCCATGTTTTTGTTTGAAGCGCAAGCAGAACAGCATCAGTGCCAGCACCTCCCCCAGGCAAACCCACAGGCGGAGCAGTTCCCCTTCCCTGACACGCAGTGCTTGAACTTCTTGCTGCAATCACCCCAAACAAGGGAACAACTCAGCAGGACCCCGTGTCTTCTACAAACCCCTCCATCAGTATGCCCAAAACATTGGACATACGGCACCCAGGTCTCTTCAACCGAACCAGGCAGTATCCCAGCTCCATCAGCCTGGCAGCTCTTGCTACAAACAATGGACTCGTGGCTTAACGCTGGCTTGTAATACGGTACTCTTTCATGCTATACTTAGCGTGAAAGGGGTGGGCAATGGGTGTACTGCGGGCTTTCCACCGCAACACCCATTGATTTTGATGCTGGTCTATATTTACAAAGGTTGCATATATATTGGGAGGCACAAAAGTTAAGACAAGTGAAAACCTGGTCTTAAACAGGCGCAACGAGGAGAAATGTATAATTTCTCCGACTTTTTGTTTGTTTCCAAATGTGCTGCACACATAGAAACAACAAAAGGCCTTTGATTTTTATGTGCAGAAAGGTGTCCCTTCCTGCACATAAACCATCAATAAAAAAATGACATTTTGCAACTTCTATGTGTACTGCATAAAACAGCACACATGGAAGTTTCAAAAAGTTCTTTAAAGATTGTTAATTTATTGAGCAGGAAGTGACACCTTTCTGCACATAAGCAATCTTCCTCTCAATGCCCTATGGTGGCAAGGGTTCCTGCATTGGCGATAGCCTGCTAAATTTAGCATCAGCGCAGGGGGAAACGCCCGGCTGCCCCATATTGTTGTAAATATGTTGCAGCCCTGCTTTTCAGAAGTGGCGAAGTGTGGCTTTAAGCCAAGGAGGCTAGCGCAGCACTCCGCCACTTCTCTATTACACATACCCCCTAGATTCCAAAGGAAATGCATTTTCTGGCTTGCCTATAACTAACCGTGGGCGTAAACTCCGCTCCGCTCATGGAGTATGCAGATTTTTGGCAACTCCAAAAACTCTGCTCTCCACAGCAGAACAGAGTTTTTTTTGTGTTTGCACGCTCAAAATGCATTTTCGCGCACGCGGGAATAAAAAAATAAATATGACTTACCGGGATGCCTGAGATCACAGTGAGATTTCCCATCTGTTTGCAAGCGCCACAAGATTTGGTAGCCAATCGCACGGTCCCGCAAGAGTGTGCAAACACGCCATTTGGGCGCGCCATCAGACTTTCGGCTGAAGTTTTGCGAAGATCGCAATACCGCAAATGCAGACTTTGCATTCTGGAGAACAATCTCTCTCAAGCAGCATCAAAACCTTCTCGAAATGATGATTTGGATGAAAAATCTCCTCAGATTGAAATTTGGCCAGTCTTTTTTGTGCAAGGAGTCCATTTTCTTTTTTTACTTTTTTTTTTAAGAGGAAGGAAGTGCCCTAGAGTCTGCAACTTCCTGTTCCTGTCCAGCTGGTTCCTCCCAGTACTTTGTCCATCTCCTGTTCACTTTTCATTTGTATTTGGAGCTGGATCACTCTTTGTGGCTGCTGCATCATATATCATTGTATTTGAGGACTTTTGAATCTGAGATTTCACAAGTAAGTTTGAAAATGCGTGTTTTTTGTTCGATTGGGGCATTACACCTATATTTCTTTCTACTTTTCATCGTTTAAAAAAATATTTTGGTGAATGGCCTGTATTTCAGTAGAAGCCTAGCTGTTTCTTTGTGAGTCATTTTTCATCTTTTATAAAGGAAACATGTTGCACACTTCGCTGTTTTTTGTCCAACTTTTCACTTTGTTCCTGTGTGATAAATAAATAAATGCCTTTGTTGGATGTGTGTGATGTGATTGTTGTGTAACTTGTAAACCTTTTTTAGCCCTGTGGATCCTCATTTTCGCATTGTTGCATTAAAGCTATGTTATTTGGCATGCCTCCTTTGTCTGGCATATAGGCCTGCTTGAGTTAATTGTTTTCCAGGCCTCCTGCTTGTTGTTGTAACCACGTGGCTGGTAACCATTTTTTGATGGTAGTTAGTGTACTGCTTTTGCCATAGGCCTGCATGTCTTTCCTTTGTTCCTCTTGGCTTACTGCTTGTTGTTGTTGTGGTCTGGCCATGTGGTTGCCGGGCATTTGGTGATGGCAGCCAGTTTGATTTTACCATAGGCCTCCATTTTCAGTTTTCCCTTTCTTGTTGTTGTGTTGGCATGGCCAGGTGGAGAAGTGTGGCTCAATGGTTACAGCGGCAGACCCTGATGCAAAGGTCTGGCCCGGGACCAGGGTTTAATACCCGCCTCGGCGGGTCTTGGGCTCAATTTATTCGAACCTGATAATTCTCGCCTCAGTGCCTATTCTAATCATGGGTCCCACTCTGCAACTCTGGGCAATAGCTTGCTTAATCTCCACAACGGCCCCAACAGCGCTGGATGCCTGGCTTCACCTTGGGAGTGCCCAGGACATTTTACAGGGAAAATCCAGGAAGGGTTCCATAGCGGTATATGGACAGCGCCGGGACACTTCCGTTAGAGGTAGCTGTGCGCTTTACAAATGCTGGCATTTACATTTATGTGGCTGGCGGCCATTTTGTGAAGGCAGACAGTGTGCTTCTGCCTTAGGCCTGCAAGCCTTCTTTGTGGAGCTGCTGCCCTTGTCTTGTTGTTGATTTGCATGCAATTTTTTCTCCCTCTACCCAGCAAAAAATGCAGCACAGTGACAGTTCACTACATTTTCTAATCCGTTTGCAAAATATTGATTTGAATTGATTCACTATGTGGCCTAGTCTCCCAATGGGTTTTCCAACCAATAGACACAGAGCTATTCATGGGTGCATAAAGCAACTTTTTCTGTGGTGTCTGTTTAATTTAAATATTATTTAGGGCATGGATGGACTTGGATTGAATTGCGAAATGTGGTTTTTGGGGGGTATGTCACTTTTATCGTGTGTGTTAAATAAATGCCTTTGTTGGATGTCTGTGGTGTGGTTGTTGCGTAACTTGCAAAAATGTGTTGGCCCTGTGAATTTTCGTTTTTGCATTGTTGCAATAAAGCTGTGTTGGTTAGCATGCCTCCTGCTTGTTGTTGTGACTGAGTGACCATCCTTTGATCCTCTTGGCTTACTGCTTCCATACCCATTGCCAGCTACAGCTTCCTTAATGATGCTGCATCCGAAGTGATGCACAATCACAATGCCAAACAGGTTCCATTACATTTGTATTTTTGTTCTTCTTTCCTATACTTCCTGAGTGTACACAGTACACCATGATTCCCTTGTTGTCAAGGTCTCCCAAATGGCTACACTGTTATTATGTTTTGTTATTTACTGAGTTAATACATTTTAGTATTATTAATAATAATAACACTGACAAGTGTGACCACACTATATATTATATTTGTTTGTTTGTTCTAGTTGTAAATTGAACCATAACAATAAATGCCACGTTTCACTGATGTTCTTCTTGCTTCTTTACATTTAGGTTCACAAAAGAGGAGGATGCATTATCACCCATTGTACTGATGCGCACATCATGTGATGTGTGACCACAGTCATCTCTTCAACTTGTGCCACTGCGTGCAGCTGACATCTGAAGAAGATGGCCCCAAAGAAAGGTACCAGGTCCTCCAGTACCAAGAAAGTTGCCCGTGAGAAGAAGAAGGAAGTGCCACTTTCCACTTCTGGTGTGCCGCCCAAGATCTTATTTGGGAAACCAAAAATTGAGCCTGCAGCAGCGGTGTCTAGGGATCAAGTTCGGAGCAGCACCCCTGTATCAGTGGACCCACCCCACCTACCTAGCCACAAGCCCATGTCTGTCGCAGAGACAGCCAGTCTGATCACAACAATGCCAAAAAGCAGCGATGTTGAAATTGACTTATTGTTATCGCAAAGTAGTACCCAATCAACACAGGAAACGCAGATAAGTGGGCAACAACAGCTGCAACAACAGCCCACAATAGTAGTAGTTCTTCCTGAATTAGGGGAAGTTCAGGAAATTGAGCCTCCTGGAGAGGAAGAAGAGCAAGTCATTGTCTTCCAGATCTCCAGCAAGGAAGAGGAGGGTTAATCTATTGAGTTCTTCTGCAAGTCCCCCTTCTGATGATCTAGACGCCACGTTGAAGCCACCACCTTAGTTGGAGAGTGAGACACACTATGAGATAAGGCTAGGGAAAAGGAATGTTCCAGAAAGCCTCAGAGTTATGGAGGTAGATGTAGAAGAGGAGGATGATGATGAGCCAGTTATCATGACCATTAGTCCCACCCCAGTGGAGATGGAGACCAACATTACCTAATCCAAAATTGCTGTGAGGGATGTGGCACAGATTCCACCAACACAGATAACATCAACAACACCACCTCCAGCTTCCATATTTGCATTTATAAAAGGCCTAGCAGCAACCTACATCCAGTACAACCACCACAGTAGAAGTAGGTATTGCACAGAGTCAAACTCCACGACCACCAACCAGATCATCCAGCAATGAAAGTGGCACCAGCAGTGCCAGAAAGTTGCCCCCCCCCCCTGTTTGGGACTTCTTTTCGGTTAGCCAGAAGGAGATAAATGTTGCTATATGGTCCATTTGTGGACAAGTTGTTAGCCTGGGTAAGCTTGGTACAAACTATGGTAGCGCAGGCCAATCAACCCATTTGAAAAAAACACCACTTGATCCAGTGGGAGGCGCACCTTAGCAGCCAAGAAACTACACCCATTGTTGTTGGTGGGGATGAAGGAGAGAAGAAATTTTCTCTGGTACAGAAAGTAGCCCTGTCCCCAGCAGTGCAGTGGTACCGGCCATATCCCCAATGGCACAAGGGTAAGAGTCAGGCTGCGGGGACACCAAGGAGTCCCAGGCAAGAGATTACCGTAACAAAATGTGTGTTGAGCCTAACAACATCTGCCATAAAGAAGATGTCACCTGCATCAGTGGCACCAGAAAAGAAAAAAATCCAGGCTACCATTCTCAGCATGTTTAGGTCGGAGGGGCAGTATGAACACAACCACCCAACGGCATGTTTGTACAATGCCAAGCTCACTAAAATGTTAGCTCTGAACCTTCTCCCTTTTTGTGTTGTGGAAGGGGTGGGTTTTCTTGAATTTGTGACAGCCATTTACCCAAAATGGAAGTTTCCCAGCGTTCCTATTTTGCCAGAGTTGCTGTTTCAGCACTACATCACGATGTGCTGGAATTGCTTGGACAAGCTATGCAGCAGAGTGCTGTTCACACTATCCACCTGACAACAGACATGTGGACCAGTTCCCAAGCCACTGATTACATGTGCATCACTACACATTGCATCTCTTTTGCGTGGTTTAGAGAAAAGATAGCTGCAGGTGTTGACACTGCTGAGATTGTTATTGCCACTCGGAAACATGCAACTGTAGCCATGTTTGCCATGGAGAAATCTCATACTGCTGCAAACATTCTGCAAGACTTTAACAGCAGGTCTTTGAGTGGCTGCGTCCAAGAGGGCTTAACATTGGTTTTGTTGCCATGGATAATGGCAGTAATATAGTTAATGCCGTGGCCGATGGTGGCTATTTCGGGGTTGTGTTTGGTGCACTGCATTAACATCATGGTTCAAGACTTTCTGAAAAAAGAAGACTGAGTCAGCTACTTTTTTTTTTTAAGACTTTACTTTTGAGCATTTTTGCAAAAAATATACAGAGGTACATTCTCGCGTGGTCCAACATATGCGACATGATTCGTTAAAAAACAGAAGCAGGAATATCAGTAAACTATGCACAGTACATACATCAATAACAATGTACATGCCTAAGGGGTCAAAACCAGCGAGAGCAGGGACAAGTCAATGTTTGGAATACAAGCAGAACACATACAAACTCTGGAAAGAAAAAGTCAGGTCACAGCAGTACAGTACATTGTAACAAATATCCTGGGATATTCATCCTTCTTAATGACAGTGAAATACATCCCATAGCCCAACCGATAACGTATCAACAAATAGTAGGATATAACCTGAGGAAATAACACTATGACATTAAGGCAAGTTCGTCTCCACCCTTATTTTCGGGGACATTACCATGTATCGATTCATCCGAAACCGACTCTGCAGTGCTTAGAAGGTAAGTCTTCAGGGGCCCCATATATCCCTAGGCCTACTTGCCATCGGCTGTGTCTCAGCATAGATGGCAGTTTGTTCTTGGCAATGTAGTACATTGTTGAGCCATTCCTTAAACTTTGGGGCTCTCCCTCTTCCCCAGCGGCACGCCACTCGTCGTTTGGCCAAAAGGAGGGTGATATGCAGGAACTTTCTGCAGTGCTTGGGCATTTGCATAGTGTAATCCAGCAATATAATTAGTGGATCTCTATTCAGTGTGTCCACTACCATGGTCTCAAGAGCTGTATGCATCTGAGTCCAATATTCCCAGACCCCAGGACACTCCCACGCTAGATGCATAAAGCCAGCTCCTGCCCCTCTACACCTTTCACATCTATCATTGTCAGTCAGTTGAAACCTATACTTCATAGCCGTTGTGTAATATAGTCTCTGCAAGAACCTATAATGTATAATTTTGAGTCTGCCGCTAGCTGATATGTTTGCTGTAATTCCACTACAATAGCTCCACTGTGCATTGGAGACCTCCTTACCCATATCCTCGCCCCAACGCTTACGAGCTGACCCCTCATACCTCTGCCGCTGCACCCTGATACTACACTAAATACTAGATACCAAGTGCGTCCCGTTTGCTGAACCTAACATACAGTGCAGCGGAGACAAGCTCTCAGGTTCCCGAGGAAACTCCGGTAAGATGTCCCTCAGTCCTTGTCTCAACCTTGCATAATAGAAAGTCTCAAGTGGTGTAGGACGTATATCTTCAAAAAACAGATCCATGGCCCGAAACTGCCCCTCTAGGAACAAATCGCCCCAAGTAGTAATCTTAAGGCGCCGGCAAAGTGCTTGGAACCCCTTTTCCTGTAACAGCACCAGTTTTGTATGATAAGTTAGTGGCATTAGAGCAGAATATAACAACTTGATGTGTAATAGCTTCGCAACCTGTCTCCAAGCATCGATCGTGCAGTTCACTGTTGTGGGTGGCGTCTCTAAGGCATCTACTGGACCATGTATGAGGCCAGTCAAGTGAAGGGGATGCGCCACCCAATCCTCCACTGCTATTTGAGGCATACAGGCCGTAGGCGCCATCCAATGATAGGCATAATGAGCCTGCACGCTCATATAGTACACTTCAAAATCGGGAATATCGAAACCGCCTTTATCATAGGGCTGCGCCAGAACCGACCATTTAAGCCGTGGTTGCTTTCCACCCCAGAACAAAAGTAAGTTCCGTTCACAATGTCTTGTTGATTGCATTTACTTAGCAGCGTGCAGCTGCAAGAGTTTATCCATTTTAAAATATCTTTTTTGAAAAGTGCATCGTTCACACCTTCACTATGGAAGCATTGGGTTTATCTTATTCTAGAGAGGAGGCAGATGCCATATTAAGTGATCCTTCGCTCTTTGCCGACCCCCTGGTGTCCCAAGCAATATCACAAACCTCCGATTGGGATAAGTTGGGTGAGCAAAAAAAGAGTCGGATTAGGGCCATCTTACATGGGACAATGATGAAAGAATACCTGACCAACAAAATGGCCCCTAAGGGCCTATTAGTCACTAATGCACCTCGGATATTCTTAGAGGATAGTGTGTTCAGGAAGGAATGGGCCCAGATTGCCTGGCATTGCACACATGATTGGGCTATTTTGATCATCAAGACTGCAATGCGATTGTCAGAAGCCCTTTTAATTGATATACAGGCAACGGAAACCCATATAAAGACAACAATCACAGGTTTCAAAAAGAAACTAGAGGAGTTTAATAAGGAACTCAATGAATATAAAGAAAATCTTACACAATCTAAGGTGGTAAAATTCCAGAAAGATCTGAAAAGATGGTCATATGATAAAACCTACCCTTATGCCAGTTCTGATTATACACCACCGGATCGAACCAACTACGATTCTAATACGTCTGATGATTCAGACTCTAGCAATTCTAGTACCGGAAGCAGAGGGAATAGACAGCGTGGTAGAGGCCGAGGGAGACAAAATGAAAATCATTATAACCCACACTGGTTTCCACACCCACAACAGGGGCATGGAGTTTATCAACCCAACCCCTTTAATCAACCACCATTTCCACCCCAATTTGGCTGGAATCCCCATTTTGTTCCACCACCTCAACATTTTCAGCAGAATATGTATCCCCAGCCTTTTTTAGGTTTTGGCCGGAGGGGCAGGGGCAAGAGGAGAGGAGGGAACCAAGTTCATGGGGTCCAACAGAATCCGTGGGCAACAACACACGGAGCAAAACCCAAGATCAGAGAGCAGGACCCAGCAACACAAAACCTTAATAACCAATTTATCAAAAATCAACCTGAATCCGGATGAGACCGCTGTCTTAGAAAAGGGACTTGGCTTTATACCCACACCACGCCTTGACCGTTTTAAATTACAATGTGAACTTGGAGAGTTCTTCAGAAAGCTCAGGTTAAAAACCTTCTTTGAGCAACAAGACTCAACAGAAAACCAGGTTGGAGTAAGTGACACCAACTTTAAGAAAAAGTCTTCTTTTACCCCACCTGCACATTTAATGCCCGCTGATATAACAGCCTTTGAGCAGGCAGTGTTTCTTGAAGTGGAGTCTCTGGTAGAACCCACTCCTTTTAAGAACTTAAAAGCTGGAGAGTACAAAGCCATCCAAACCCTTCAGAAGAACACATAAATTGTCATCAAGAGTGCAGACAAGGGGGGTGGCATTGTCATCCAGGATGCCCCCGCCTATGACCAGGAGTGTAGACGACTCCTAAGTGACACTACCAGTTATACCATCCTCCAACAAGATCCTTCTACTTTCCTGAAAGACGAAATAATGGAATTAGTCATGACAGCAGAAAGGGATGGCTACATAAGTAAACAGGAAGCTGATTTCCTAACCAACGCAGAGGGCAAAATCCCCTATTTTTACACGCTTCCTAAAACTCATAAAAATCGGCTTCCACCTCCTGGAAGACCGATAGTCTCGGGGATTGGTTCCCAGTTGGAGCCACTCCCAAAATACTGCGATTTCTTTTTTAAACCATTGGTACAGTCCACCAGTACCTATATCAAGGATACTAAAAGTCTTCTTTCAATGCTACTTACTGTCCGTCTGCCTGAGGAGCCATGTTTCCTGGTCTCTTTAGACATTGAAAGTTTATATACTTGCATCCCGCAGGATGCAACATTCAAAGTACTGGCAGATGTCCTAGAGCAGACCACCTGGACTTATACCACCTCCAGAGCTTTTGTTATTGATTGCGCTACATTAGCCTTGAAACGCAATTTCTTTCAATACAATGACACCATCTATCTGCAAAAGACAGGTACTTTGATGGGCAGCACTTTTGCCCCTAGCATTGCAGGGTTGTATGTATACAACTTTGAGAAAACACATATTTTGGCTGCTACCAATCCTTACGCTCTCAATGTTATCCTGTGGCAGAGGTACATTGATGATGTGCTTTTAATTTGGAAAGGCTCTGAGGATAGTCTTCTAGCCTTTTTTGATTGGGTGAACACCTGCGATCCCCATCTTAAATTCACTCATCAATATGACACTAATTCCATTGTCTTCCTGGATGTTACACTAACCAGGGAAGGTGACCATTTAATCAGCAAAACTTACTACAAACCCACAAGCAAAAACAACCTTCTTCATTTTTCAAGTTTCCATCCGCGCCCGTTACGGGAAAACTTACCCTTTGGCCAATATCTACGAATTCGTAGAAATTGCAGCAACCTCAGTGATTTTAATACCCAAACAGAAGACCTCACGAATAAGTTACTAACTAGGGGCTACCCAAAGAGAATATTGCAAAAAAGCTGCAAGAGAGCAAGAAACAATAACAGGGAGGCTTTGCTGGAAGATCATAGCAAGGAGAATGATGCTGAGATCCCACTGACTTGTGTAACGACCTACAGCAATATTTCTAATGCTGTGAGCCGCTGCATAGGCAAACACTGGCGCATCCTTACAAGCAGTGGACGTAAATGGCAAAAACCGCTGTTTTCATATAAACGAGAGAGAAGTCTGCAAGACTCTCTTGTACATACTCGTCCCAGAATTGATCAGACAATGCAAGATCGAACAGTTCTGAATGTGTGGGGTTTACCCCCTGTAATGGGCCACTTTCCTTGTGGGGGATGCAGTGTTTGCCACCTCACTACAACAACTAAAATTCTCAATTTGGAGCAGGGCAAAGTATGGCACCTTAGGGGACAAACGAATTGTAATTCAAGTAATTTCATCTACCTGATAACCTGTCCCTGTGATCTCAGGTACGTGGGAATGACCACAAAGAAAATAAAGACGCGCATTGGGGAGCACCGTAGCAATGTGAGATGCGGCAGGAATACCACAAAACTAACTGCCCACTTCCTAGAATGTGGCCACTGCCCCAATGATCTTAGATGGGTAATAATAGAGCAACTGAACCAAACCAACGAGGGCAGCATCTTTGAGAAGGAACAAAGATGGATATATCGTCTTTCTACGCATACACATGGTCTCAATGATGATATACCATGGGGGTCAGTGATGCGGAGGTAACCCTGTTTTCCACCTTTTCCTTTGATGCTACATGTCTCTGTTTTTGAACTATGACTTACCCTCTAGATGAAGTACCTCCTAGCAACGGAATTCTGCTTCCCTGCCTCTAATAAGATCAACTATAGAGCCTTGAAATATTTATATTGGCTGTTCCTAGCTAAGTAACGACTGTAATTGCAGCTTTTATGCTACCGTTTTTTATATCTGCCATAGCAATTGCACCTCTGCGATGGCGTTGTCAATGTAGAGCGCTTTACAGTAATTTACAACTGGTTTGTTGACAAATAAACAAAGTTCTCTACCATCAGTTTTATGGCCATATCCCGATGAGACAATCTTCACACAATATAGTTGCTTTCAAATAAAAAAATGGCACATACACGCAATACGAGTGAACATGTAAACAAATAACGAGGTTCCTTTAAGAACTTAATGCGAAGGAACTAGCCACGTGATCGCGAGTTACGTCGATTACGTTTCCTATTTAAGATCCACGTCCGGAACGGCTCGTTTGTTGTTTCGGGCTGCGGATGTGGACACTCTAGGTTTCACGGCGGGCAGTCGCCCAGATGCAAGCAAGTCTACCGAAGTAATTAAACGGTCTTCGACCGACAGCAGTTTGCCTTATGTACACGAAAAACTAATTACAAAACGTCAGAATTCGGTAATTCGAACAAGTACCTTTTATTTGTTTTTCTTCAGATATTCTGGGCGTGAAGGCTTCCCCCTGCCACAAGACCATGGGGTGCCTCCACCACTAATTGTTTGTGAGTGTTTTTTCTGATTAAGATCTGATTTACTGATTCTTCCGTTGTTCTGAAGGGGTTTTTACTATTTTAAACGAGCACTTCTCGAAATGTTAATATTTGGTTTGCCTAAGAACACGTTTAGAAATGTAATACGTGTTATGTTAAGGCAGAGAACAGATTGGCTAAGTATTATGCCACGAGCACTGCTGAGTTTACAGGAATGTTGTTGCTCATTTGCAAAACAATTTTTTGCAATCACAATAGGTGAAATCGTCTACTGTAAAGTTTTTTCTAGTCTTCAGAAAATCTTTGACTGTTGGGGGAGGCTCTAAGGCACGTGTCCTCAAATGCTTATAAATGCAATGTGTCTGACCTTCCCAATGATGTTCCATAAACAATCTGTTTTTGTTTCATTTTTGTATTACAGATTTCCCTGTCTCTCACATCATGGAGAGGCCATAGGAGACAACACCTGTGCAAACTTTTACAGATAAGGTTGTAACTGTTTTTCTGTCCCACACCATCTGTTCAGACGCCTCAGCGTGCGCCAACCGCGGAGTGAGGACGTTTTTTCCGGTCCTGATGAATGCTGAGCTGACCTGTGGCTCATTAGCAGAAACATGTTGACCTTCTTTCTTTATTGATTTATAGGACTTTATGGTTCAAATTAACATAACCACTCATTAGTCCGCTGTTTTCACTGGTTTTAATGGAGTTAGAACTACCCTCCTATTAAAAAGAATGTTTCAGTTTGGGGAGTAGTCCACACTCCTTTTAATTCACTTTTTTCTTATCACATTTTCTGATATTATTCCTGCTACAAGGACCCAATGAAGACAACTGGCTACCGACTCTCAGTTGGTGCCTGAGGGTCCTTTTCTTTGCACTGAGCATGCGTATCTTACCTCCATACTAACTGGGAACTTGTTTTGGTGGTAGAAACTAAACTACTCCTTGACCTTCCTTTTTCTTTTAGTTACGCTGTCACTCTTTTGTTGATTGTTATATTAAAGAAAAAGGCTCTTGGATAATAAGGGATGTTTAGGAAGAGATATAACAAGCGTGGCAGTATCACCATTTTAATGAGCGAGGCTCTGCCAGCCATTGACAAGGGCAAGGATATCCACCTTGTAACGCTGGAGGTCAATTTAGTAATCGCCATGCCATAATTAAGTCTGAGCGTTTCTACCCTATCTTTAGATACTTGTATTCACAAATAGCGGAGATCAGAATGACACCATTCGAGGGGATAGTCCAAGGGAAATTCTGGTACTGCAGGCCTAAGTGGAAAGAATTGTGATTTTCCCCAATTGATTTGCATCCCCCACCAATAAACCAAACACCACAAATTCGCGCAATAAGGGGTTTAAATTCTGTTGCGGGTCTGTAACATATAATGTTAAATCATCAGCATAAAGTGAGATTGCGCTTTGTTGCTGGAAACATTTAAACACACTATTCCTATGCAGTTGGCGGATCCGGCATGCTAGCGGTTCTATCCCGATAGCGAAAAGAAGGAGGGAAAGAGTACCTGCCTGGTACCCCACGTTATAGAGAGGGAGGTGGAAAGATGCCCGTTTATAAGAACTCTAGCGGTGGGTTGAGTGTAGAGTAGTTGCATCCATGATATAAACAATTTAGGGAAACCCATTTGCTGCAGTACTGCAAACAAGTATTTCCATTCAACTGAATCTAATGCCTTTGAGGCATCTAAAAATATCGCAGAGACTGGAAATTCAGGCGCCACCGTCTGTATCAAGGAGAACAGGGTGCGTAGATTGTGATTAGTGGATCTACCTGGGACGAATCCAGCCTGATCCGGGAGTATAAGCTTTGTCACCACGAGGGACAAACTGGTAGCCAGTACCTTAGCTAGGATCTTTGCGTTACAATTAATCAATGACAACGGACGGTAAGAGTCGCAGACCGTGGGATCTTTACCCGGCTTCAAGAGGGACGTGATCATTACTTCTCGCATCGTAGGTAGGACTCCCGCCTCCAACGACTTCACGAATACCTCCCCCAGCACCGAGGCCATAACGTCAATGTAGCATTTGTAAAATTCAGCGGGCAGCCTGTCCAGCCCTGGCGCCTTCCCGTTCTTAAGTGACATTATCGCCTCCCTAATCTCATCTAGTTCTAACGGAGCGCTAAGTAATGTCCTATGTACATCGCTCAGTCAACAGAGGGCTATATCCCCCAGGAAGTCGTCGAACCCCTCCTCTCCCACACTCTGCGTGGTGTACAATTGCTCATGATGCGACACAAAAGTTTCCAAGATTCCCACAGTGTCCTGACAGGACCCTCCCTCTGGCAGGTTAATTTCCAAAATATTATTGTTGAAGCGTGGGTTTCTGGTAATCTCTGATAAGGCCTTCCCCGGCCTTAAGACTGAGTCAGCTACTTACTGACCACCTGCAGAGGAATCTGAAAGCATTTCAGACATTCCTTTAAAGTCCAGAAGCAGCTGAGGATCATTCAACGTGAGCATAGACTGCCAGACATTGGAACTCAACTTATTACATGCTTGAACATCTGTTTGAGCAGTACATACCAATCAATGAATATACCATGCAAAGAGGGGAAGCTACTGTGAAAGGCATGACCATTGAGATGGACCAATGGGGTCTAGTTAAATGCCTGACAGAGATGCTACTTCCTTTCGAGCTCATCACATGTGAAGTCAACAAGGAGGACTGTACTATGGGGCAAGCTATCCCATTGTTGCACAGGCTACAGTAACAGCTGAAGGGGAAGTCTGCAATGTACGCAGGTGTGGAGGAAAAAAAGAAGCATATGATTTGGTGGAGAGCTTAACCCTTCGCTTATCTGAAAGTACAAGGGTGCAAACCGGCATTGTGTCATCCAACCATTACATTTGTGCCACAATTCTGGATTCACAGTACAAAGCAGTACTGAGCACATTGATTCCTTTCTCAAAGGTGGTGGAGGTTGCCAAGGACAAAACTTGGATAGCTGTGGAAGCCAGTTGCTTAGATAAAGAACAGCTGGAATTAGAGGCCCACTACTCCAGCCCACAAAAAGTACTGCAGAGCAGCCAGCGTCAAGTTCAACTTCAGAGCCTGAGGGTATGTGGTTAGCTCACAGCAGCCAAAACCACCAACAACACCAAAAACAACATCAACAAGAACAGGAGCATCAGCCCCACCAAAAGCAGCACAGGAATGGTTTCTACAGCATGGTATTGTTAGGTCCAGTGCTGAGGCAAAGGCAAAAAAGCCCAAGCAAATCTGAGTACCCCTAAGCATTGAGCAGATGGTCCAGGCCTATCTGGATGACCCAACAGAGGTCTACATTGATCAAAAGCCATTGCTGTATAGGTATGGGAAAAGGTGCCATGGCCAGTGCTCAGCACGCTGGTGGTAAACTATCTGGCTTGGCTCTTTCACAAGTGTCTCTTCTGAGCGTGTATTCAGTGCTGCTGGTGCTGTTGTAACTGTGAAAAGGACCAGTCTCTCGCCCCAAAACGTGGAGAGGTTAACCATGATCAAAATGAATCAGCACTTTATACCACCAGATTACACCCTATATGAAGTAGCACAGCAGGAAGATGATGACAGTGACCTAGGTCATGGAAGTAGTGTGTTAGATGACCTACTTCTGGGTGAACCACCAGAGTTTGAGGATGAGCTCTATTTCCCTGACAACTAGTCTCTTTCAATTTCCAGTTACTTTCTTACTTTCTTTGACGGCCCCGCCCAAAAAATACGATATAGCTAAATGACATTATTTACTTTATTATTTGTATGTGTCACTGTCTTTCTTCTGGTTCACAAATCCATCCCCACCATATTACTCTTTTTATTGCCAGATCAGAGTTGCACTTGCAACTGAGGGCAATCAAGGAAGAAGAATTAAATAAAATCTACTCCTCCGAATCCTGCTCTAGTCCTGATTCGCCCTAAATCCATTTCCCTCAAGCCAGACATTGGATGGAGAATAGTAAAAGAAATCAAATATGAAATGTGTGCTTGCCTCATCAATTCCTTCCAAAGAACCTGACTACAGCTATGCGCCTTTCCCAGCCTAGAGGAATTGCCCTGTAAGAACAGGTAAATGATGGATGGCATGAACTGGACGCTGACTGTGAGTTTTGGTGTTTGTGCTCTTGTTGTGCATGATGATGTCTACTAGTATTAATGTACACACAAAGATATGACTCAAGTCAATGTTTCCCTTCCTGTTGTTCAATAACAAAATTGTACTGCTGCAGCCCAATCCATTGCATTTTCGATTCTGGACTCACTCGGTACACTACAGAGTTGGACACCATGATGATTGATGACCATACTATACTGGCAATCAGTCAGTAGGATAGGAATTGATTGATGGAATAACATGGGCGTTTCATGAAGTGGCCTAAAAGGTAAATAAGTCAACAACAAACACAGCACACCTTCATGTCTGTGTAGTGGTAGAGGCAAGTGTGGTGGTATGACTGACAGAGGTGCATTGGTTTAGTTACTTAATTTAGAAAATGCAGTTTTTTGTGCTCTGTCTGGCTCAACATCTAAGTTAAGTGGAGGTTGAGTGGGTGTCATGAGCCTGCTCTGTCCTGTTGTTGTAGGTTAATGCTCAAAACAGAGTAGACATGATTTAGCCATGCTGCCTCTGAAAGTGTTCTTGTTGCACTCCTCCTTAATTTATGCATTTAAACTTTACTTTTCTCCTTGATTTTTCAATATCCCTTTTGTCTTTCCATCTACACTTACAAGCTGGCCATTACCCTGTGCTATACTGGGAAAAACAACTCACACTTATCTTACCAATATGCATCTGCCAGGCAGGCAGTGACACCCAAGATTGATGGACAGAGCATCCATGGAAGAAAGGACCAAGAGGAATGCTGAGATGCAACTCCCCAATTTCACCATAATAACATAGTAACTTTTTTCTCTTCAATTATTATGACTGTGTGCGTTGTTATTTATTATGCTTGCTTATATATGTGAAACCTACAGCTATTTTTTTTAATTTTCTTTGCTAGCTTTAAAAGGAAGTCCGGTAAAACAGAACATAAAATGTATGTAATTTGGGCCTCTCTGGGGGCAGACAGGCAAGGCAATTGCATAAAAATAATAATAATATAGTGCTGCCCTGTACTACTAGTCTAGTACTATATTAACCATTAAGTCATCATCATGCATGCATTTCCTTTTTCTCCCTTAACAGATTTATGATGGTCAGCTGCCAAGATTGTGTGTTGTCCATGTGTAGTGTTTGTCCTTGTCAAACCTTTCCCTCAAATATCCCTTCCGAACCATTCATCAAAACCTAACCCTCTTCGCCCGGGCTGTGTGATTTATATTGAGGTGTGACTAAATTAAATTTACACCAATAATTGATCACACACTTGCTGGGGCGGATGTGGTGAAGGTAGGGCGAGGATCTTCTTCTGGTTGCCCACCCATGCTCAGTATTTGCAAGTCCATTTTTTTTCCAGAGGAAGATAATCCAGCAACGATTCATCATCCTTCCCACACTAAAGGTTACGCTTGTCCACTTCATAGGTCAAGTCAACTATAGTTTGTAACTTGTACTAGGCTATCCCCGCCACCATTATGTTTTATTTTACTTTAGCATTGCTTATCATCGTGGTTGCTTGTTTGGCAGTATTCTTGTATACTGTACTTCTACTACTCCTTCCCAAGTCTCCCTCAGGTGACTGACTGTCTTATTTTCTTTTTTTGCAAATGCTACTGCCAGCGTCTACTACTCCTAATACTACCACCACCAAAGCATCTTGGGAAACCAAACCATCATCACAATACAGCCATCACTTTGCATAAGTAACATCAATCACAGGTAAGAGAAGAAGTTTGGGGGAGGCATAATTAAAAATATGGAAAATAATTCATTAAT
The DNA here is from genome assembly GCF_964263255.1 of Lissotriton vulgaris. Classification (NCBI taxonomy): domain Eukaryota; kingdom Metazoa; phylum Chordata; class Amphibia; order Caudata; family Salamandridae; genus Lissotriton; species Lissotriton vulgaris. The sequence continues at coordinate 1,903,394,070 of NC_141693.1, forward strand.
TCACACACCCACATTGTTCTGAGTCCAGTTGCAGACTGCATAGACTAGGAGTAGGGACTGACAGTACTAGTAGGACAAGTCATTCACAAATGAGGGTGCTGCATCTATCTGTTCGTGTGTTACACTATCGGCAGATTATTTTAAAAGAAACTGGCTTTGGCCCTGCAACAGCAAAGGAAACCGTGTGAAGTAAAAGAGTAACCCCCCCCCCACAAAACATTTACATTATATGTAAACTTTAAGTATAAATCATTTATTGCCCTAACAAATTAAACTAATAGAAAAATCTCACAACACCTGATAAACCCCTCTCCCTAACCCTAACAAATGTCCAGATAAAGAAAGAGCTGATTCCAATCATGTCCGCTCCATCCATTGTCCATAAAATGTAAATAATAAATATAAACCCCAACTTTTTCCTAACAGCCAATTCACTCCCACCCCAAAAAATATTTTTAAAGGGGCAAGGTGATGGGAGTTGCTAGTAGAGTGCTCGCCGGTTACTCTATAGGACCTTTATTCACTCCTCCAGGTGCGCCATCTGGAGGAGCCTGCAGCGCTTGAAGGCTTGGCAGTTGCATCCACAGGGGGGAAGCAGTGGTGAATGAAGCACAGTGGGCGGCTGCCAGACCACAGCGCCGTACCACTGGGGGAGGCCTGGCTGGGGCCCAGGGCATTGGAGGAGGCTGCAGCTGCTGCCGCCTCCTCATCCTCCGCCAGAGCCACCAGCTGCTGATGTTCTGAGCAGATGGCCTCCAGCTACCGGCACCGGGCTATGGTAGCCTGGTTGGTTAGGAAGGAGTAGCTCTATCAAAAAAGAAAAAAGACAATTGTAACCAATACTCTTAGAAAAGCAGTAACACAAAATTAATTATACACATAGTGGCACAGTAGCACTATCAAGCACAGTGCACAACATTTGTGGTATCCTCCCACTTCCTTGGCCTCAAACATTTGTGGGAGTTTCATGCATTACTATAACTAGGCACTATGTAGTAGACATGTCTTTCTCTTCTCTCTCTCTTGTTTAGCTAAATTAACCTTGTAGGCATGCCAGCTCATTCAGCTTGCGCCCTAGACAGACATAGTGGTATCTCAGACAAACTATATTTTTATTAAATACTGTCTGCAGGTGGGGCAGCTGTAGTCTACAACTACACAATTTTATCAATTTCACTTTCACCCTGAACACTACAACAAGCCAGTTGATATTTGATCCAAATGATCATCAGTTATATATAATGGGACGACGTGTAACCATGTAGCCGATAGGCCACCCATGGCAGGCTGACACAGTCGACAATGATATAGTTAGGGAGTGGACCTCGGAGTTGGAGGGAGGCGCTTGATAACAAACATACATACACAATATAAATGCTGTGCTTGCAAACTACTGTGAGTCAAAGGAGTATTCTGAAATACTACCTTGAATCAAAAACCTCGAAAAAAACAGTCCTGTTGTTTCTCTTTCCAGAGATGTTTCCATTATCAATCATTGCATTGATCTTCTAGCATTATATATTTTTTTTCTAATATTATTCTATTTTGCTACTCTGGTGTGGTTTATTTTTTATTTACATTCTCTTCAACGACTCTTCATCCAGTGACAGTCTCCACCTATGCTTTAATGAGTGAATAATACCATCCAGGCATCCATCCATTCAAAGTAAACATTCTTCTTAATCAATCAACAAACCTTAGTTTTACCAACAACATAATTTTTTTTTTAAACCACCACCCATTCGTCCTTCCTTGCTTGCCTAGTTGCCTTTGCGTTTGACACATAAAACCCCATGGAAAATTCTTCCTATCACCCATACACAATCACCCACCCAGGCAGGCATCTTTTCTTTCACCTTCCACCCATCCTTCAACCACCCATGCATCCGTTTCCTATCAGCCAACTATTCATCCCATGCATCCTTCTCTGGCCAGTCATATATTACATGTCGCCCTTCCTTCCCTCTTCCATCTTTCTTTCTCTTTTCAACCCATCCATCAAGGTCGTCTTACTCTTAGTCTGCTTCATAAAACTTTCCCAGCTGAGTTGAAGTAAGATAGAAGAGGCCATTAATTACTCAACTCCTGCTGCTAATGCTATTGCTAATGCTAAGTAAAGGGTGTCTTATTCAACCGTTGTCCACAACAACTTAGGGCCCCATTAGGATGGCGAACGGATTGCCCCCGCTGGGCCGGCGGTAATCACTCCTGGCCCAGTGGGGGTGATCCGCCCGCTATCCATGCAGCAAAGACCCCCCGCCATATTACGATGGCTGGGGGGTCCGCGGCGGACGGAAAGACCGTCCGCCGCTTTTACGCCCGGTCGACAAGTCGACCGGGCATAAATTGGTTCAATATGGTGGCGATGTCTGTTAGACACCGCCAGCCATATTACAATGTGAGAGGAAACATGCCTTTCTGTGGGGGCATTGCCACCACAGTAAGGCATGCAGAGTTTGCTAGTGGGCCCCATTGCGGTCCCCCAGGGACACTGGGGGTAGGGGGTGCACATGGGGGGTACCTATGGTACGCTCCTGCATTTCAATGTGCAACGTGGCAGGCACGGCACAGTGCCTGTCACGTTCTGCATTGAAAGGCACAACTTGCCCTTGTGGCATTGTGGTGGGCGGTGCTTTCAGCACTGCCCGCAGCAATGTTGGAAATGCGCGATGCGCACACCAGTGTGGCGGGCGCATCCTAATTGGAGGTGCAGGACTGCAGCAAGCATTGTGGGCGGTCTCGATTCCCAGGGGTATGGCGGGCGGACAAAGTGTACACCCTTGCAGCGAGTGTGTAACTATTGTCAATAAGTAGGGAATATAACTTACCACTGCCCACAACTGCTGCTGGCTCACCCACCCTTGTGACAGATGCTGCATCTGCTGCTCCCTCCTGGCTGGCGTTGTCTGCCCCGCCGCTGGCCCCGGCACTGGTGGTCGGTACGCCTAGAAAAAACATTACATGTTTTTCGATGCCATAGACGCCTCCCCCTATTTATTCTTTTCCACTAGCAAGATAAAAAGTTGTTTATACAATACATACATAACATAACATACCCCACATACATCACTAGTACAAATTGGGTACTAGAGTAGAGTAGATAGTAGTATCAAAAATAGTAAAATAACTGGTTGGGCATTTTGTTGGTGGCAATTGATGAAGAACCTCTAAACATTAAGAAGAGGACAACCCAAAGGACTGGACTCAGTGGCTACAGCTATTGGTGAGTCTTAGTTTTAAAACTTTATAAAAATTGAGCGTGGCCAACTGTGCAAGCTACAGACAGACTAATAGTAGTAGTGCAGAGTCAGAGGCAGTTATAGGCACGGATAACAAGAATTTAGAAACAGAAGGATCGAAGAAGATTTAGTTAGAACTAGAATTAGGAAACGAAAATAAAGGTTTGGAAAAAACAAGGTGCAGTAAAAGCTAGGGAAATATAATAATCAATAGAACAACAGGAAGACTTATTGGGGCCAGCAGCAGAGCTCTCGGTAGAGGAGCAATCCTGGCCCTGGGAAGCATCTCCAACTCCGAGTCCCATCTGAGAAGATCCCGCTGTCTTCTTGCCCCTGAATGCTGATCATGTAAGATAAGATATAATAAAGAGAAAAAAATTGATTGGTGTGAAATAAATAAAATATTTAAAAAAAACACTCCAAAAACTTTTTGGGACAGGAAACAAACAATTGCAATAAAATGTAACCATCTAATCTGATCGACTAGAAGTAGTATCGCGGACCATCTGGTTATTTTTTATTAATCCAGTGTTCCATACCGATTCCAGAATCCTAAACCGAAGTAGTAAGTACCAACTAGCCAACCTATAACAAAGACCTTGGAATGAACTGCCAAAATAAAATTATATTTACTTTTTCTAAGATCCGATCTCATTCGAAATCATCAATGAATCAACCCCCTTCGACAGGCCAATTGTTCATTTCCATTTATTTTAGTCCTCAAAAATGCATAGATCGATGCATGCATATTGCATACACCAAATTGTTAGTTTGTTGGTTGCTGCTGAATTGCTGATGTGCTGATGAGTTGCTATATTACTCACTCACTAACAAACTACAAAAGGTTCTACTAAGCACTGGAGTCAGCAGCATGTTAAGTGATGGAGGACGCATCACGCGGACCGGTAAAAAAATTCCAACTAATACAGAGTAACTAAACTACCTACCACTCCACCACTATCTTAGTGACAGGACAAAGGAAAGGACTTGAGTCTCTCTAGCATTTCTAAAATCTCTTACATAATCAGCCCAAGCAAGCGCCAAGTTCAAAACAAGTAACATTAGTAGCGCTGAACACCTGTCTAGTGTCTAGAAGAATAACAATTTCATAAGATTTTTGTCGTAAATAGAAGATCTTCTGTAGCCAAGTGATGTATAAGTAAGTTGTAGATTTATTCATAAGATAACAGCTTCAGATAAGTTACTGGTAGATGTAAAGTCCAGGTGAGGCCCCACCAGGAGCAGCCTCCCTGCTGCTCAGCCTGCTCACTCCAACTGACACTTCCAACCTCACCAGACACCCATGCATTCCACGACATCATCAATCATCCAACATTCCAGACCCATGCATTCCACAACATCATCAATCATCCAACATTCCAGACATCTCCAAGCACATCAACACTCATTCTGGCTGAGCAGTAGGGAAGAGATACATAGGCAAGGGAAAAGGCAAACAGTAGATCATAACAATTTTTTAACGTAATTTACCTGCATGTAAGCACTAAGCACCAGCATTCTTGCTATTTGGGAAAAAAAATTAAATATTTGCAATAACTCAGAACAGAACACATATACTACTATAAAATTAGCTACTCACCAAGCCCCATGAGCTCAACACCTAGCAGGTCCAGCAGGTCCTGCTCCTAGGTCCAAGATGTCTGACCACCGGTGAGTTAGCTGGTTATGGGTGTGCTGGACCCCAGAGCAGCGAAGCAATGCTCGGTGCACCCTAGCCCACTGGTGCTGACGCTCCTGGGTAGCGTAGCCAGAGCCGGGACTGCCGCCTGCTGCCAAGCTTAAGGGGAGGTGGCGCTGGACAAAAAAAACAATGGCGGCCAACTCCAACCTCGGTAAAAAGAGTGCAGGACTGCACCCCTTTTGGGCACCTGGTGCTGTATGCCGCAAGGAAGGCGGCTCTTCGGTGCATAGACTTCAAAGAGCCGGAGGTAGCCTTAGCCATGGATCTGGGTGGGTGGGGGATGAAAAGAAAATTTAGGAGTAAAAAATAAAGTTAGGAGAAGAAGTAGGAAAGTAAAAAAGCAAGTAACATAAAACAGTAGAGAAAATTCAAAAACGCTGTAAAAGTAGAAATAAAACGCAAAATATACACTTAGGGAGAAAGAGTTGTGGATAATAAATAAAAAAGATCCGAAAACAGTTTAAAAAACAAAGGATTAAAAAGATTAGAGAGGGGTGAAAAACAGGCCACAGAACCATGCAAAGACTAGGAAAACAAGATGGCTGCGCCCATTGATGACTGCGTGTTGAAGTTCACGTGATATTTCCCCCTGAGCACGCAATCCGTGTTGCCAAACATCAAAAACATCTTGCGAGCATGCACAAGCATGCGGAGGAAGCAACTCCGCATGCTCGCAGAACTCCGCATAGCATTGCATAGTTTTTTTCCCGCTTCGCGTAGTCTCACTGGGGAACGAGAAATAGTGGTGCAAAATAAGGGTGCGTTTGTAATGTTACTTCTTATAGGAACGCATTGTGGCTCCTACAACCCAAACCGCTGGACAGAATTACACCAAATGTTGCAGAAAGGTAGATGTTGTTACGCAGAATGTACTTTGTATTATTTGGTGCAAATCTGTTCAATGGTTTTGCAAAATTTAAGCTAAAAACTACAGTGATATCTCTGGCCACAAATTATTAGTGATTAATTGTGAATGCGCATGCCAACAGGAATGCCCTGATTGGCTGCACACAACCTGAACAGACAGTTATGGGTGCCAGTTTGATAATCAGGAACTGTTCCCAGCGCTGAAAATGTGGTATGAAAGCTAACATAAGGGGTCAGGTTGGAGGTACTCTGACACCTTGTTTGAGAAATGGGAGTATCAGTGACACAAATTATGTGCCCCAATATGTTTTTTACACGCACATGATATTTGCGACAATGTGATTGCCAGCGCCGCCCTCCTTTGTATCGTCAAAGGGACATCGCGAATATTACAAAATCATCGTGAATATTGGTGAAAATATAAAAAAATATATATGTTAAGACACTTGCCAGAGACTGTCACACACTCATGTATGCACTCACAAAGACACTTATATACCCATTCACATACCCACTCACAGACTTATACATTCAGTCGCATACCCACTCAGATACTCTTGCACCCACTGACATACCCATTCAGGTACTAATACACCCACCTACAGACCCACTCAGAGACTCATGCACCTAAGTATAGTGCTACTAATACACTTGTGCGTACAGTCTCATAACCACTTAGAGACTTTAACATTCACTCACAGACCCATGTGGGCACTCCTGCACCCACTCACAGACCCACTCAGATACACATGCACCCACTTACAGACTCACTCGAAGAGTCAAGCACCCATGTACAGACCAACTCAGGCTGACCCCGACCGAGGGAGAGACCCCCTTATTCTGCGGCCCAGAAAGTTACATAAGCCACTACCATGAAATGTTTAGGCCTTCCATAGTGTCGGTCGTCAAGGTTTTCTGCATTGTACATTTCACATCAGTTCCAACATATCCCTATGATTTTAGATTTACCTGTTATCACGCCTGTGGAATATTAAGAACTTCCCACACTGTATCCAGAAGTCTTTTGTTCGGTTGCTCCCTCGCTATATAGCGTTTAAACCCTGGGACCACTAAGTTCCTTATCTAGAGAGCACTCCCTTTGACTGACGCTAATACGCCACAGTGACCCCTTTGGTTGTTAATCATCCTCATCGCTGCAGTTATATAATTATGTATATACACATGAATGTAATATGATACAGAGCCCCTTACATCACACTATATAAATTTCTCATGATCTACAGATGAAATTCTGACTACAAAGTGAATTGTATCGGCTGCACCCTGACGAAGGAACTGTTCGCAAAGGTTCCACTCCGAAACGCGCGTTGGGGCTGTTCTCAGTCTTGAAACTATTTTTGTATTTTGTATATGGCAACTGTTTCTTGTTAATTAGTGTGTTATGTACAATTTATGTCCTGCTCAGTAGGGTTATTTATTGTATGATTGATGCTTGTGTGGTTGGCAGTGTCAAATTGTTCTTGTATATCCTCTTGCTTTGGGGTTTCTCTGTTTTGAATTCTGTACAGGAAAGTATTTTATATAAATGAATTTACATAAATATTTTTTAAAACAAGACTTTTTGATACACTAATTAAAAAAAATTAAATAGTTGCATTATGGGACAATGTTGCTGTTTCTCATCTAGGAGTTATGACCTATGTACTAATTAATGGTCAGGGAGAGGTTTCCGTGTTTGTTTCTGGTTTCTTCCCTGCCCTCCTCTCCCTACATTTAGAACCCCAGGCACCCTCTTTAGTTTTTTTGAGCAGACCGACTCAGACTCACATACCCACTTACAGACCCACTCATAGACCCACTCATACACACATGTATGTACTCACTGACCCACTGAGTCACTCATAAACCCACTTGCAGAAGCACCCACTCACACACCCATACAGCCACTCCCACACTGTGCCACAGACCCTCTGAGATACTTATGCATTCAGTCACTCACCCATACACTCAGAAACTCACACACCCACTCACAAACTGACTCAGATATACATGCACCACTTCAGTCACCCACTCAAGGCTCATTCATCTACTCACAGACCCACCTAGACACTCACACACCCATTCAGTCACTCACGCACCCATTCATAGACCCACTCAGAGACTTATGCACCGTCATACTCCGAGATCCACGCACCCAATGACAGAACCACTCAGTCATTCATGCTGCCATGATAGTCCCATGAAGAGACTTATGCATTCACTCACCCACTCAGACATCCACTTAGATACTTATGTATCCACTCACAGATCCAGTCAGATAGTTAAATACTTAGTTATAAATGCACAAAGGCACTCATGCACCTACTCACAGATTGAGTGAGAGACGTATGCAACCAATCACAGACCCATTTCGACACTGATGAACCCACTTATAGATGCACTGAGGCAGTCATGCAGTTCATTACAGACGCATTGGTAGACTGATGCATTGTCTTACAGATTCACTGAAATACTTATAAAGTTAATGAGAGACTTACTGATACAGTGATGCATGCATTTTTAGATTACACTGAAAAAGTTATGCAGTGTGTTATAGAGATATTAAGGGAGCTGTACATGCTATCATACAGTCATTTATATTGCAATGTGTTTAGTCTGGTGATTTTAATCCATTTTGGAGTGATACATTTTATGTGGTGGTGGCTACTGAATGTCTGCATTTGTTTGTCATTTCACAACGTATTTGTGTCAATCATGGCTGCCGATTTCATTTTGACACCCGGCGTCACAGCGAAAATGGAAAATTGGTTTAAACTATTGATTTTATGCAAACTCCATACAAAAATATGACTGAGTTGTGCGATCATCTCCGTTACCAAAAACATAACGACTCTCTGCGTCATCGCAAACATAGGAATTAGGTTTAAAACACAGTCTTTAAAAAAGTTACTACAAATATCTATGTACAAACATCTTCTTTAAGTTAGTAATGTGTGTATTGCAATAGTTAAAATGAATTTTTGAAGTTATCATTTTTTTATGTGGTGGTTGAATGTTTGCATTTGTTTTGCGATTTCGCGACATGATCGCGATCATCACAAAATCGTCACAAATTAAACATTTTTTTTAAACCACTTAACAAGAAAATGAGCAACATTTTGGGCTCTTGGGTGGCTCTGACAAGAGCTTTTGTGTTGAGAGTGTGCTTAAGGCAGCTACATATAAGGCTGTATGCAAAATGTCAGGTTGCCTAGAAACACCCTGTTCTCTTTGTCTGGAAAATGAACTTCATCACCTCTATATATTCCATGCATGTCAAAACGTAGATTGTAGTTGTAAATAGAGTCCATGTTATGGTCTCTGAGGAAAGCAGAAACTGTTTTATTGACAGGTTTCCTAGCGTTGTCAATTTGTGAATAGAATTGATCTAACCACTTCCACCTTTGTCTTTGACATAGATTAGAGTACACAAAGATAGTCTGGGGGCAACCCCACATCAGTTCTGCAAAGTTTTCCTTCATTGGAATTTCCAGCCTTGACCCAGTCAATGTGCCTAGGTCATTGCCACCACAGTGCAAATCATGAGGTGAGGACTTTGGAAATCCACAATGGTTTTAAACAAAGCCAGCGGCTTATGACACTTTAACGTTTCTCCACATATGGCAAACCCAAGTCTCTGTCAATACCTTTGTTTTTTGCAGCCTCTTTAGCACAAGATACATAGCTGTGGCCCACAATACACAAGCTAATCATTTTGTAGGAAGAAGGAGTAGCACACAGGACAGGTCTGCAGCTGAATATCAAAGTTGGTTCTATGAAAGAATGTGAAAATGTATGTGTGCTGGTGGTTTGAACAAAACTCAAAATTTGATTGGATGAAGGAAATATGCAGGTGAATAAAAGTAGCTTGCATTTGGAAATGATTAGTAAATAGATGTTTCATTGGCTCTGGTAAATAGAAAAAAATGTTATAGAGAATTGGAAATGCTTTAAAGTATGTGCAGTAAACTCCACCTGCTGTAGTTCATTTTGTAACTAGCTTGGTCCTTCTGGAATTAGTTGTGAACCTACTGGTGCTAAAAGGTTTCTATGGGGAATCTACAGAGGGCGTATTGAGGTAAGGTTGTTAAAGAAGCAGATATACATTTTTATAAATAGGAAAGGTTTAGGTTCACAGTTTTATAGGGTAGGTAAGATTCCCTAGTGAGGATGTTCCAAGAAACTGTAGTATATTGTTAGAAATATAAAAGTATTAAGGGAAGTAGGTTTTCCAACTCAGTTTTTTCTGCAAATTCATAGCGATTACGCCGCAAGTATTGACACAAAGGATTGCAGTCTGCACTACCTCCAAACACGAGTTAAAGTGTTAATAGTCAGTAACCATTCAGGAATGCAGTTATAAGACTGAAATATGAAAGCAATATTTTTATTTGCTAACTTTTGTAGTATCAGGCAATCCAAAGTTTAGAAGGTTGCCATTTATGGTTACTTTGTAAGAGAGTGGTGTGCCATTCTTGTGCTAAATCTTTTACAAACACTGAGAATATTGCATCTACCTAATAAAAGAAAAAAGCGGTTTTACCAAAAACCTCAATATTCTTGTATATTAATTAAATTTTTGAGTTAGTTCGAAAAATTATTAATAAGGTATATATTGTAATAAAAAAACTGAAATATATATCTTATTTCAAAAAGAAAGGATGATATATAAATTAAAGTGTTTTACATATCTATTAATAGGTAACAGACAGAGTTTGCCTCATCCTGTAATTCTGGGAAAATCACTTAATCTCCCCTTGCCTAACAAAAATGAATGTGGCCTCATGTAACAAAACTGGTGCTCATGTAAAGCGATCTGATACCCGATGTCTCGGGTCTAGTTCGTGCTATATAAAACTCTAAAAAATAAATTAAAAAAAGGTTTACATTTTTCTTAAGCCACATATAACTGAATGGTTAGGTAGGCTGTAGCTAGGTCTTAGCCTAGGGAGCTATTCTCTCAAAAAGTAAAAGATGCAGTTTGATGTTTCAGTCATAGAAACCTATTCACCCAATTATACATCCAGTCTACACCCAGACATAAATCCGAGGTACCTAAGTAGAAAAGAAGTACATAGAGAAAGGGTCCTAGTCCAAATTACTTACAAATAAACGATATTCCAAAAGACATTTAAACAATGCAAGGACCAAGTACATGTATTCACTGTTATTTAATACCAATGAATCAAAAAAGGTTAAGGCTTTAGAAGATTAGATCTGGCATAAACAATACATTACTGTTCAAAAATGACAAAAAAGGTGCCCCAAGGTGAAGGGGGGGCAGAGGGGGTAAGGTTAGTGCAAATTGTGCGAGTTGCATGCAGAGTTTTGGAGGGAATTCAGAAAGAAGTGCCGGTCAAGCGACCCTTGTCTAGAAATAAATACAGATTTGTTGGCTTCCACACGGAGCCACGGTCAACACATCAAATGTTTAACAATTTCATGAATATCATTTATTTAAAGCCATTGCGAACAGATTCAAACTTAGGCAGGTGCTGGCAGGTTCAAAGGTTGTCGACGTTTTGACCCCAATGGCGTTCTACGTAACGACTTAGCCTTAGAGGAGGGCCTTCCTCATGACAGGACGGACGCGGTAGTGGAGGGGGCCAGAGACCTAAGGTAAAATAATTAAGAATCAATAATTGGCGAGAATATATCAAAAAATCCTATTGAGTGTAAAGGAGGAAGATTTACTATGACAAAGTGTTGCACGCGAAGTATGCTTGGTCGTGTGGGCGCAGGGGCTCCAAACTGGGTGAGATACGGCCAAAAAGATTCCCTATACACGATAAAGGAACAAAAATAAACCAAAGGAGGACCATAGTAAATGACCTCAGTAAAATAGGTACTTAACGGGGGCTGTGCCTACAGAGACCAGTGTATACTTACTGGTCAAGTGGTAGGTCTGAATCCTAAGTGAGGAAAAGGGTGTTGCTTTACAGCCGCCGAGATCGGTCAGCGCAGTCGGAAAGTCTGGGGATTACAAAAACAAACACATAACCCAACCCGTAGTTAAAAATGAACCTGCTGAAATTTCAAAGAAACAAGAGAAAACACACTTAGCTGTGGCGAGAGTGTCAGCGTCACACTTCCATACCTGAGGTTATGAATCTCTCAGATCATCAGGTCCCAAAGCCGTGTCCGTGGTACATCTGAAGGATACAGCGGACTTGCAGGGCCATTGATATGTACGCCGAGAGATGCTCAGCGCGTGCACGTTGATGCACACCGAATGGGTGAAACTACAGGGGCGGCCAGAGAGAAAAGACTACGGAACGCCGCAATGCTGCTCAGGTTGTGAAAGCATCCCCTATACTGGTTTGGTTAGGACACAGAGATTCATAGGACCCGGACCCCCCAGCATGTCCCCGCCCCCACTTATCAATACTTAAACCCACATGTACATCGAAGACAGAGATTTGGTGGGTTTAAAAGGCCATGTTTAATCAACACACCACATAAACATGACAAGGAAGTAAAATTGCATAACTAGCAAACATAATAACACTTTTACAATTGACATTTAAATTGACATTTAAATTTGTACCAAACAACCAGCACAACGGGGGGGGCATCCTGCACCAGGTGCAACCCACCTGCGCCCTAGAGTGGTGGGCCCCACCTCTGATCCTTGTCCGCCAATCCGGGGCCCACCCCCGACCACCAGGCTGCCTAGGAACCCAGGAGGCTCGAAACCTGTCACCCTAGCCTCCCCAGCCGGTGGTCACCTTTCTCCAAGCGGAGAGCTTACCGTCTCCCCCCCCCTCAGTGCTGGCCTAGGGAGTACGCAGGGCGGACTCCCATCCATGGTGTGAGTAAATGTCAGTGTTCGCAGGTCTGTTTACCGCCACAAGGGTGACCTAGGGCCTTAGGTCTGTCACCCTCCCCACCTGCGTTCAGTACAAATGACCGCAATCCATTAATCCAGGCATCAGTCCCCAAGTCTGACAGATGTACTCCATCCCGGTGGTACATTGCCTCTCCAGAGATCATCCTGTGAGGAATCAGACACAAGCGGCCCTTCACTGAGCACAACTTGGCCAACTCCCCGTTGAGTCTCCTAACTGAAACGTTCGGCGATCTAGCCCGTATTCCGGGGCCCCAGGTCCTGCGCGGAATCATGCAAGACCATGCAATTTTGGCCAAAGGAAAGATCCGCCCTAACCATGCAAACTCGGTCAGCAATGCCTCCTTGACCGCCAGGCGCCCCCGGTCGACCATGTCGTTTCCTCCTAGGTGGATGATTACCAAATCTAGGGTCTTCCGCCCCTCCTGCTCTCTGAGCTACTCCACAAGATGTCGTAGGTGCCGAAACCGCAAGCCCCCAACGCCCCTCCACAGGAATTCTGTCCCGGTTAAGCCCGCCGTCTTCACGACTCGCCTCTGCTGCAACCGCACCGTGGCGCGCCACACGAACGAGTGCCCCAATACCCACACCACCTTCGGGGGCATCTTTACTGGATAGGGTAGAAATGGAAAAGTTAGAAACCATCTTCAACAACATATACACCGTGAGTCACAACAGGTCCGGTCTGATGTACCTCCTGAAGCAATTAGATGCCCATCGCCCCACCTTTTTCACGGTGCCTGTTGGCAAGCCTGCCTCTGCCGCCAAGGTGGCCGCCCCAATCCTGAATGAGTGAGAGGAGTACCCCGCTCCCTCTAAATCTAACTCCCTTAAAGCCAGACCCAGGACTGCCCTAAATTGATATTGGGACAGACAGTGGCCCTGTTCATGTATGAACAAGGCTGACCCCCATGCTTAGGGCGTAATGCTAAATATGCCTGTAGCTGGGCCACCGGGCAAGCTATAACTCCGCGTTCAATGTGATGGTCGCCCCTTTCCCACCCTGATCAGTTTTGGACCTCCTGAGTATGACTTCCAGGCCCTGTGGAGAAAAGGAGGTGTCCTGGAACTGCAAGCCCTTCCCTTGGTCAGACCTAGAGTACCCCACCAGTTCGCTCAATCTGAAGGCCCCGTAAAAAGCCAGAGAGAAGGCGGCCCTGAATAATGCAAATTCAAAGTGGGAACTACAGACTTTAGGCAGGGCTACTAAGATGTTAGATAAGGTTGCCACGTCTAGAGGCCTCCGGTAATCCCGCCTAGGCCCTTCCAACCTGGCCCACCCCGTCAAGGCCTTTCTCACCACAAAGGAGGCACCAGGATCACTCTGCCCTGCCAGTCTAGGGAAGAAGCCTACAGCTGAAACATGTGCCCTAGCATAGGACACCGCCCTGCCCTGTTCCCTTAAGAGCTGAAGGAAGCCATATACCGCTTCTTGAGAGAACAAATCTGTGATGCCTGCTCGCATTACAAACAACCTGTAAGCATTGAATTGCTGTTGATAAGTTCTCCTAGTACTGTCGCTCAATAAGGCACATACCAGCCCCGCTAACGCGGGGCTCCAATCGACCACAGTGATGAAGGGAACACTGTCATTCGCTCCTCCGCTTGCGGGTGGAATCTCCGGAAGTCCTGGAACTTGTAACGAGAGAGAGCGTCTGCAGCAAGATTATCGACCACAGGTATGTGAGTAGCCTTAAAATTCAAGTTCAATCTCAAACATTCCAACACCAGATGCTTTAACAGTCTCAAAACGTGTTTGCACGAGGCCCCCTGTCTGTTGATGGCTTCTACCACTGCCATGTTGTCTGACCAAAAAAACCACAGACCTGTTCCTAAATCGGTCAGGCCAAATTACCACTGCTACCACAATGGGAAAAAGTTCTAGGAATGCTATGTTTTTGGTCAAACCGATTTCGTGCCACTCTGAAGGCCACTGCGCCCCGCACCATGAGGGCCCCAATATGGCCCCAAATCCACTACTGCCTGCAGAGTCAGTAAACAAGACTAGTTCTGCGCTAGACACCTGTGGCGCGGGCCACACCACCTTACCATTAAAGTCTTTCAAGAAGTCTCGCCAAACCCTGAGATCCTCTCACCTCTGCCCTCAGGCGCACACGGTGATGCTTGTGTGACAGCCCGCCCATAGCTCTGGCGATTGACCTAGCGAAGGGACGCCCCATGGGAATGATTCTCAGCGCAAAATTGAGCTGACCTACCAGTACCTGTAACTGATGTAAGGTCACTTTTGGTCCAACCAGCGCTGCCTCAATGGCCCGGGAGAAGGCCTGAACTTTGTCGAGGGGGAGCCTGCACTCTCCTGCCACCGTGTCAATCTCTATGCCCAGGAAGGTCATACATGTGTCCGGGACCACTGTCTTACCAGGAGCCAAGTGGACCCCGAACTCTTGGAACAAGGACACTAACTTCCCCAGAGCCCAAGCGCAGGCCTCAGATGCGGCCGGGCCCATGACCATGAAGTCATCCAAGTAGTGGACCACCTCCTCATAACCTGTTCTGAGTGTAAATACCCACTGAAGCATGGAGCTGAAGGTCTCAACGTACTTGCAGGAAATGGCACACCCCATCGGCATGCACCTATCGTAATAGAATTGGTGATTCAGTTGAAAACCCAATAGATGATAATCGCCCGGGTGCACTGGTAACAGGCGGAAAGCTGATTCGATATCCGTCTTGGCCAAGATGGCCCCAGGCCCCAGGTCCGTCACCTCCTGCAAGGCTGAATCAAAGGAAGAGTAGGTCACTGAACACAAGGAGGGGTCAATGGCGTCATTTACTGAAGCCTTTATTAAGAGCCAAAGCAGTAAAACAGCACACAGCTTCTCGCCTACAACCTGAGACGTCAGGCCGGCAGCCATAAAGAAGGGAAGTCAAAGGCAGGCACATACTTGAAATGGCATGGCAGTATAGTTAGACACAGCATGTCGCCTACAACCCCGTAGGGCCGGCCGCGATATAAATAAGGCACAGTCAGGTAAGGCATATATCATAGCAGTGGGAGAAGGCACACCGTATACAAGAAGAATGCAAATGAGGCTTCTTTTATTATTTTTTCAAAAACCAAACTGGGAACAATCCCACCCGTAATGTACCACCATATCTTGTATGTGGATCAGAGAATTTGGAGGTGAGGCACCATAGAGTACTGCTGAATAGTAGGGGCGACCTGCGCCAGTATAAGTGTGGTCTGCACCGGGGAAATGCTTCTGGCTAACACGGGATAGGAGGGGAAGAGGGGGGGGGGAGGGAAGGGTACGAGGGAGGGGGGGAGGAGGGGGGGAGAGGGGAGTCATCATATGGTTAAGTCTGTGAGGTCAGTAGAGTGCCGGGGTCATGTGAGTAATGCTACGTGTGATATGCTGGTGACGCGAGTATCGGGACGCAGAGCTGGTAGAGGCCGGGCAGCGGGAGTGGGCAAGGAGTATGTGAGGACTATCCATGATTAGGGGGAGGAAGGGGAGAGGGCGGCATGGGAGTGGGGCGGTCCGGGCAAGGCCCAGGCAAGGGACAGAGGAGAAGGGGAGAGTGCTTCAGGTATCAGGATGGTCCTCGCTCCGGTGTCGGAGTAGATAGGCAGTGAGGGGCCCCCATATGTCCTTGGGACGTGACTTGTGTGGTAAGAGTTCGGTGTAATTGTGGAGGTGATCTTGCCAGGTAGACATCGTATTGAGCCAGACCTTGAATTTGGGAGCACGGCCTCTGCCCCATCTACATGCAACATGGCGTTTGGCCAACAGGAGGCCCAGCGTAAATTATTTTTTATGTGCTTTCAATGCCGGGACCGCGTGCCCCAACAAGGCGGTCTTGGGACAGGGGTCTAAATCGACCCCAACCATATCAGATAAAGCTCTAAAAATGGCATGCCAATATTCCGCTACTACAGGGCAGGTCCACGCCAGATGGAAGAAGTCAGCCCCTCCCACCCCGCAACGGAGGCAACGGTCATTATCTCGGAGGCCAAGCTGGAATAATTTGGAAGGAGTGAAGTAAGTGCGGTGCAAGAATTTAAAGTGTATTAACCGAAAACGAGTATTACTGGTCACTGCGGTGGTATGCGAGCAGCTTTCCTCCCACTGATCGTCAGAGAGCGGTGTGTCAAGGTCACCGTCCCATTCCCTGCGAACCTTGAGCGGGGAAGGCGATGGGGCAGGCTGGGCATGTTTATAAAGCATGGACACCACGTGTTTAGGGGTGTCAGTTTGTAAGAGCGAGTGCAAGGGGGGCAGGGTGTCCGGCTCATCAGGAAAGTTCGGAATGACTGCCCTGACATTCTGCCTTAATCGGACATAAAGGAACGTGTCCATGACCGTAGGGGTGGTCTCCCCAAATAACTGTGCCGAGGAACGGAACTGCCCCTGGAGGAAGAGATCTCCCCATGTGTGGATCGCCAGTTTCTTGAGGAGTTTGCGCCCTATCTCCTCGCAGGTTACTCTCAATCTGGGGTCGTGTGCTAAAGGCATACATGGTGAGTATAAAAAGGTTACCTCCATGTGAGCCGCAATTCGGCGCCAGGCCTGGACAGTGCAGTCAACTGTAGTGGGGTCGCGGTCTGACACTCTCGATTCGGTATAGAGATGGTTATATAGGGCGCATATAACCATCTTCTACCGCCAGATGGGCCATGAAGGGAGGGGGAGGGGGATGTAGCCAGTACGCCACAAAGTGAGCCTGGGCACAATCATAATAACGCTGAAAGTTAGGGACATCAAACCCGCCCTGATGATAGGGTAACATTAGCTTGTTTGCCACCCCATATCAGTCTCGACATTTGGGAATTGAGGGCACGAAAGAAGTGGGAGCCCGGGCTATAAGGTATGTTGGTGAAAAGGTAGAGCAACTTGGGGAGTACGACCATTTTTATAAGGGAAATGCGCCCTGCCCTCGAAAGCGGGAGATGGATCCATTTGGTAATGTTATCAGTTAATTTGTTAAAAGTACGGTGCCATAGTTAGCCCTGATGAGGGTCTCGCGATTGCGGGACACGACCACACTGAGGTACTTGATTTCCTCGGATTCCCATATCAGGGGATAGTCCAGGGGAAATTGCACGGTCTTATCAGTTAAGGGGAAGAGGGCAGACTTCGCCCAATTGATTTGAATTCCCGAAATAGCACCGAATTTAGTGATTTCACGTAGCAGGGGGTTGAGGTTGTCTTGTGGCTTGTCGACATATAGAGTTATATCGTCAGCATATAATGCAACTAGGAGCTGCCGCTCCGGGTATATTAGAGAGCGGTGGTTATGATGCTGTCGGAGTTTGGCAGCCAGCGGCTCAATGGCTATTGCGAAAAGGACGGGGGATAGGGGGCACCCTTGTCTGGTGCCTCTGTGGTTGGGAAAGGGAGCAGACTAGCCCATTTAGGAGGACAGAAGCACACAGCTCACCAGAAAGCAGCTTAATCCAGTCCAGGAAGCTGTAAGGGATCCCCATACGTTCAAGGAGGGCAAATAGATAATCCCACTCAAGAGAATCGAACGCCTTAGTGGCGTCAAGAAACACAGCCGCAGCCTCGCACCTTGGATTAATATCTTGTAGTACAGCCTGGAGGGTACGTAGGTTATGGGAGGTCGCCCTATTGGGGACGAAACCCGCCTGGTCAGGGAGGACCAGGCGCTCCATCAACAGGTTGAGGCGGGACGACAGTACTTTCGCTAGGATTTTGAAATCTGTATTAAGTAGAGAGAGGGGTCTATAGGAGTCACAGTGCTCCGGTGGTTTGCCCGGTTTCAAGAGGGACGTGATGAGGGCTTCGCGCATAGACGCGGTAGGAGACCGCCTTCAAGGGAAGCATAGTAAACCTGCTGGAGTATAGGGGCAAGGATATGAATATATGCTTTGTAGAAGTCGACCGGTAGGCCATCAGATCCAGGCGATTTGCCCGACTTCATGGACATGATGGCGTCCTTAATTTCATCCACTTCAAGTATATGGTGGAGAAATTTTTGTTGGGACGGGCCAAGCCAGGCAATAGCTATGTCGTCCAAGTAGGGACGCAGGTCAATAGGGACCGATCTGTGAGAGGCGTAGAGAGTGGAATAGTGATTGGTAAGAATACGGAGTAGTTCGGGCAAATCACGTTGTGGGGTTTGGTGCTCATCCAGCAGGTTGGTGACATAGCCATTGTACCTAGGGGGGGGGGTACAGCGGAGGCAAGTGCCCTTCCGGGCCTATCCCCCTCGCCAAAGACCCGCGCCGTGTGCTGTTTGCCGAGGAATTTGCACTCCCTATCCCCCGCCTCAGCATATTCGTTCAGGTTTTCACGAAGGAGAGCGTTAGAAGAATGGTCCCGGGACTCGCGCGTACTAATGTGCTCCAGCTCTCTCAGTTCGGATTCGAGTTTGCAAAGCTCACCTCGCAGGGATTTGAGTACGCCACCTCCTTTAGAGATACACCACCCGCGGACAGTGACCTTGAAGGCCTCCCAGACCATGGTGAGGTCCGACACCGACCCTACATTCCGGTCAAAAAAGTCTTGGATGTCTTGTTCAAGGTCCGCCCTGAAGGCAGAGTCAGCAAGATGTGAGGGATTGAGGCGCCAGCTCAGATACGGGGAGGTCTCAATGGGGATGCGCAGTGATATTAGGACCGGGGAATGGTCGGAGAATGTCCTAGAAAGGTGTATGGCTTTGATTAACCAGGGAGAGAGGCCTGCCGATAGGAACACGTAGTTTAATCGCGCCCATGTGGAATGTACTGCAGAGTGATGAGTGCCCTGTTTGAGGGACGGGTGTAAGTGTCGACAGGAGTCGATGAGGGAATGTTCAGTAAGCAAGGAAGATAGGACGCGCTGAGTATGAGAGTAGTGTACTGCCTGAGGGTGAGAACGGTCCATGCTCGGCGTAACGACGGCATTGAAGTCCCCGCCAAGTATCACATGGCCTACGCCCAGGGTTTGGATTTTACCCCATAATGTGAGCAACGATGAAGTGTCATCGACATTGGGGCCATAGTAGCAGGCAAAGAGGATCGTGTGTTAGTGTAGTGTCCCCCAACCATGCAGTATCTTCCACCGGGGTCGGCCTCCGTCCCGACAGGCACAAACTTCAAACCCCGTCGAACCAAGATCGTAACACCCCTGGCGTAATTAGAGTAGGAAGAAAAAACCCTGCAGGAAGCCCATCAAGATGCGAAGAGGGAGGTGCTATCTGACAATAAATGTGTTTCCTGGAGCATAGCAATTGAAATACCCTGCCTATCGAGGTACCCTAAGATTTGCCTCTTCTTTCTGGGGTTGTTCAGCCCCGTAATATTCCACGATACCAGCTGGAAATGGTGCGCTGGTGGCATACTCTCTACGTCACCCATTCATACAGAAGTAGCATCTTGTAGCATGAAATCACAGTTTAGGACCAAAGCATACTCAACTCTGAACATAGCAAAGGTGCCTCGCAGATACCCCCCCGCGTTCCACCCAGGAACATCCAATCCAGTATGTCTAGATCAGCAGCAATGAAACGAAAAACTTTCCCACCCACACCGGAAACCCCAACTGGCCGGGAATTCAGCCCCCACCCAGCATCCCAAAACCCAAACCAATTACACCCTAAACAGAGTAGAACACAAATACCACTTCCCAGGAGGGAAGAGGTTCTCAGGGGTTCGCCCATTGGGGGGACCGGAACTAGGGGCCCCAGACGTACCGAACCACCTCCTTACTTACACCCACAGACCACAGGTAAACCTATTGTCTAACGTGGGACGGAGGTGGGTGACCGAGCGCGTGCATGAGTCTCAGCCAGTTAGGCCCCATGTCGAGCTAGCGCCCAGAACTAAGCATACAAAAACAGGTGCGTCACAAGCGATATTCAGCGCACTGCTCGCAAAAAGGGGGACAGTACCTCCTCAATGTCTCTCAATCCTGTTGCGACAGTGGTGATTGCAAACTAGATCGGCACAGAGCTGCATCATCGCCACCCCGCTCCCTCCTGCAGCTCTTAAGGAAGTCCTTTACCTGATGGGGATTTTGAAAGAGGTGATGTTTACCCTGGAATGTCACTTTCAATCTGGCGGGGTAGAGCATAGCATAGGAGATCTCCTGCGCCTGGAGCTTCTTTTTGACCGTTGTGAATTTGCGCCTGGCCTCCTGGATGGTAGAGGGGAAATCAGGAAAGAAGGAGAGGGTAGTATTGCAATAGTTCACAGTTCCCACCTCCCTCGCCCGTTTTAACACTGAGTCTCTGTCTCTATAATTCAGGAAGCGCACAATTATGGGGCGCGGTTGAGCTCCAGGAGGCGGGCGGGCCGCCAGGGATCTGTGGGCTCAACTATGAAGTGCGACGAGAAGGATTCTTTCCCAAATAGTTCAATGAGCATGTTCTCCACGAAGGCCTCCATTTTACCAGTGTTGGTGGTCTCCGCAAGGCCTAGGATTCGGACATTATTGCGCCGAGACCTCGCTTCCAAGTCCTCGTTCTTATCTGCGATGAGCTTGAGCAGCCTGTCCATTTGAGTGACCTGTTTGCCTGTTGAGGTGGCGCCGTTCTCCAGGACAGAGATTCTATCCTCCGTTTCCTTGATGCGGGTGTCATGTTGCTCAAGCTTGGTGACAACGCTGTCCATGCATGCATTAATGTTGTCTATCTTGGCGTCGATCGTAGAGAGGCTTTGCTTCAGACCCAGCAGCAGCACTTTCCAGTCCTCATCCGGAGGCACCTGGGAGATAGGACCACCATCGGGCTCCGGCGTCGGTTTAGGAGTCTTTTGGTTTCGAAAGGAATTTTGGACTGCCTGGCATCATTGCGGCCCATGACTCCTCTGGGTGTCCGCGATGGTGGGGGAGGAGTGGATGCCAGGTCGCGAAGAAGCTCGAGGCGGGAGCTGAGAAAGTGCCCCCTAGGCCGTGCCCGCGCTGATAGAGGTGGGAAGCTAAGCAAGGAGGCCCCAGGTAGTCTGCCAGGTGGTCCCACGGAGGGAAGGCGGCAAGGAGTTCAGCCCCGGAGGAATGGCAGCACTGCGGACCGATGTCCCACGCAGTGCCACCGTCTGGGCAGGCCTCACGGCAGGTCAGACCAGTGTCCTTGTACTGGGAGTGGAGGAATAGGCAGTCGAGCAGTAGGCAGTGCAGCAATGGCAGTGGGGGGGATGGTAGGAGAGGACCGAGGAGCCCGCCGTCCGTGGTAGAATGCCAGGGTGTAGATGCAGCTGTATGTTCCGTTGTTTCCTCTGGAGTGCAGCAGGTATGGCAAGCCAGGTAAGGAGGGGGGAACCACTCCGGAGCCAAATATGTCATGCAGAAGAGTCCGGATCTGCACAGCGACCCCGCAGCAGCGAGGCCCGGAGCGGCCTCGTCACGGCCCGGGAGCGGGCGCCAATTGCGCAGGCAGTGTGATCAATCCGGCCCCACGATGAATGCCGCGGACGGCAGGCAGCCACAGGTGCGGTCAGTCTGTGCCTCGGGGGGGAGAGGGGGAAGGAGTCCAAAGAGGTAGTTGCCGTAATGTCACCACTCCAGGCCGCCCAAGCCCCACGGGAGTCGGCACAAGATGGCGGAGGGTCCTGGCGCCGAATGCGCAGCGCGACTCTGTAGGGCTCAGCAGTGGCGGCGGGGGAGGGGGCCGGACGGGCGGCAGCAGACGAAGCCCGAAGGCAGCAGGCAGCCCTCACCTGAAGGATTGTTGCCCCCCTGGGCGTTGAAGCAGTCCTCGAGTGTACCGCGGGCCGGAGCCCCGCCGGCAAGGCCGCAAAGCACCGGACTATCCTGGCGAAGCAAGATCGATCAGGAGGACCGCTGCAGCAGCACTGCGGGCAGCCCAAGCACAAACAGGCAGCCGATCTCGCCCAGGACCAGGCTTTCCGGGTAAATCAGGTATCGCTGTGATCAGCACGATGAAAGGCAGATGTAGGGGCCATGTAGAGGCGGATTAAATAAGACAGGACCCCTTTGGATGGGTTGAAGTGCTTGGTCATTCGGGAGCCTCACATCGGTGCGGCCATCTTGGTCTGGCGCCACCTAGCGCCCCCCAAGCAAATTGAACCTTGGCTGCTGTCCTGTCTGGATACTGGTTAAGCCAAAAAAACAGTCTCCCAATGTCCACGGGTGTGGGCAGCTGAAGGCTGCGGGGGCTTGATATCTTTGCCTACAACCCCCCCCCCCCCCCCCCCCCCCAGTTGGTTTGCTTTCTTGGCACACTTAAACTCTGGATGTGAGGGATGACCACAGAAGGAACAGGCATGCTTAAATCTACACTGCCCAGTGGGCCAGGTGCATATCTTTTTGTTTAATGCCCAGCACGTTCCCTTCTTCTCCCCCGGACCTCCCTGAGATGTCCAAAAAGGCTGCTTGGAGTGATGCTCTCTGTTGTTGACGCTTTCCAACCAAACATTCACTTCTACTTGATCCCACCCTATGCTCGGGTACGCCGTCTTCGCCCACCTGAAGTCCCTATAATAATCTAACCAGGCTGTCCCGCCCAGGGTGGCGTGGGCCGTCAGGATCTTATTTGTATAAAATACCAGGGAAATTGCCAGCTCTGGCCTCCTTTCCAACATCACTGTCGTATATACATGAAAGCCACTCAGCCAATTAGTGAAATACTCTTCGACCCTTGGTTTTCTATCACGGAAAGACCCCTCCTTTCCCTCTCTCTCTTTGTACTCCACATCCCTCCTCTTTGGTCGAATGAGCGCAAAAATATCCACATATTCGCCTTTCCAAATTTTTTCTTTCATGTCGCTAGGTAAGTGAGTGGCTAATGCCCCAGGCTGCGATAACACATTGGCCTGCACAACCATCACACCGCTAGCATCCTCCAGAGGTTTGCTTGACTCGCCCCCTGTCTTACCTCCTATGGGTGTCTGCGGGCCTGCTACCGCTGGGGGTTTAGGTTCTGACGCCACAGTGGCCTTGCCTCGCGCTTCAACCAGGAGGGTTAACTGTCTCTGAATATTACCCAGCGCGTCCTGCTCTGCTGATCTCGGGGGTACCCAAGGAGCCACCGCTGCATTACCCGCTAGGGGATGAGTTGTGGGCGTTTCTAGCTGATTAACCAGGGTGGCCACCGTAGCTAAAATCTGTGCTGTGGGGTCCGTAGCCGCCCCTTGATTGGGTGATGCCATCTTTGGCGGCTGCACCGGAGTCTGAACTGGGGCCAATACTTTTAAAGCTTCCTTAATTTCAGCAAGCGCTGACCCTACTGGGTCCACCAGGGGAACCGCCACATTACTCATTGGGTCTACGCATGGCGTCACTGGAGGAACAGCACTAAGCTTGAGGGAACCGGGGGGGCGGGACCTGCTGGACTCTCGCCCCCGCCTACTGGCCTGCCAAGATTGCTAGCCCTGTCTCTCTTGGTTTTGCCCCCTTTCTTCGCTTTCCCTTGGACCCTAGGTTTCTTGATCAACGGTGGAAAAGTGGCCCTGGGTGGTACCCCTTCCCTACGCGGGCACTCTGTGCCGCCTGGTGCTGGCTGCTCTGGCACCGTCTCATCCTCGTCACTACTTTCGTGATTATTGTTGCCCAGTTTGGCTAAAATCAGTTTCAACATTAGGGCAATTTCCGGCATCCATTCCTTTCTTTTATGGCTTGCTCTTTTGGGCGGCATTCTCAACTACACTTGTCGGCTGGGGCTATGTATTCACTCGCAGCGCTGCCCGTAACAAACTTCCCGCCCAAACAGTGCGCTGTGCTCGCACCCCACCTGCTGGCCTTCACCCAGTGCCCAACCAAGCCGGCAGGAGAAAAATGTACACTCAAAGGCCCCCGCCCGCAGCCACAAGGGATCGGGCCGCTTAAATTGAAGCGCTCGTGTCGCCCGGTGCTCCGGCTCCCTGCAGCCACAAACGAGTCCCCCCAGCCACACGCCCCCCTTACCTGACCTGCCGGGTCACCGATGGAAGTACTCCCGTCGCCTTTGTCTCCGCGCTCTGCGATCGCCGCCGGCTCGCCTCCACCGCCGACCGCGCCTCCTCACACGATCTGGATCACAGGACAAGGGGCTTAACTAGTTTAAAACTTAAGCTAGGGATAGAGGGGAAGGCGCCAATCGCAGGCGAGCCCAGCAGTCCGATGTGGGGAGAAGGGGGACAAAGAGGCCGAGGTCACTGACCCGGGCCCCTAAATAGGCCCAAGTCTCCGCCCCCTCTCTCCACCCACCGGAAGTGCGTCACCCGCGACCCGGAAGGACTTGGGCGGTCGGAGGCCTCGCGGCGATCTACCCGCCCAATGCCTGATGCGGGAGAGGGCGGGAACCGGGGGAGCCGGGTACTAGGGGGGCGCTCCCTTAATGTCGCGCTGGACAAACCCGTCCATATTTATTAAAAATGACTCGGAATGACAAAACTGATTGTGTCATCAGGGTGAAAGTGAAAAAAGGTTAATCGCAGCTAAATACGAATCCACATACCTCCCACATGTGGTGGTGAAACGAGTCTAGGATAAACTGAGAAAAAACCTCTCACTAGGGAGTGGAACAATGAAGAAAAAGCCGCACATTATGACATAATACATACGTAATATTTAACAGTGAAAAGTGCTTTTAGGATCTGATGTACAAGGATACCTTTAAAGGGAGACACACTGTATTACATAATACATACGTAATATATAACAATGAAAAGTGCTTCTAGGATCAGATGTATAAGGATACTGTAGAAATTACGTCTCCAGAGAGAAGATTTATAAGTTGTTTATTCTGGATACATGGATAGCTTCAGCACAGCAGTCCTGCTCACAGCACTGCCAAATAGTAATGACTCTCACATGGAATGTCTTAAACAAGACACTCTATATTCTGTCTGGATATTCCAGCTCACATGCTAGTCCATGTATAATGTAGCTATGGATTATTTAACTTCATAAACTCTACACTTCTCCCCCTTCATAAAACATTATAAATTGTACAAGAAATGGTTTTGAAAAATCATAACAAAGAATTTCATAGATCACTGTGACAAATGACGATGGTTATATTATACATTAGGTACTTTACAAACATTTCCAATACTCCAAATCGTCCCATTTTCCAATACCACCACATTGCGTTTTACTTCAATTACTTTTAAGGGAACAGAGAATTTGCTATCCCCTTTAATGACCACACCACTCCTTTTGGTGACAACCCAATCTCCAACCACAATATTTCGCATTCTCACCCCTTTTCTCATATTGTAATAGTCTTCAGTAAGTCCTTGTTTTTCTGTAACGCCTGTCTTGATAGCATGATGGTCTACCCATAAACGATCTTTGACAACTAACCAACTGGGATTACCTTTCCTGCCTGGTTCTCTCCCTTTAAGAGATACAAAGAGAGAAACACCCGTAGCAGCATGAGGAGTAGTCCTATGTGCCCAAACTAGTTTCTTTAACTCTTCTTTCCAGGATAAACCATTGGCTAATGACAATTGGATATTGTCCATTATCAGACGATTGATCCTCTCTACCATTCCATTGGCTTGTGGTCTATATAAAGCAACTCTTTCATGAATAATTCCCCATTTTTCCATGAACTCTTTCATTTCCCTTGATAGGAATTGAACACCATTATCCGATACAACGGTCTTAGGTGCTCCTTCTTCCATGAAAACCTCCTCCAAAAATTCCACCACAGTTTTAGTGTTGATTACATTAGTTGTCTTGTACACAAACCACTTTGTGTGATAATCAGAAAGTACAAAAATAAACCTAATTGCACTACCTAACTTGTTTATAGTGCCCAGGTAGTCCATAGCTAACCTTTCCCATGGTCTAGCAGGTAACTCAACACATTTAAGTGGCGGTTCTCTCATGCATAACGATGCTTAATCACTTCCTCAACCATGCTATCTAACTTTGACCACCAATATGTTTGTCTGATTCTCCTCTTTGTCATGCTCCTTCCAGGGTGTCCCTCATGAGCAAGTTCTATAATTTGACTCTAAAGACTTACAGAAGGTACAATGCGATCTCTTCTCATTACCTTGTCATCATTTGTACTCAACTCATCCTTGATATTCCAATATTCTTTTATATGCTCATATCCACAGACACTGGTTTCCCAACCATTCCTGAAGTACCCTTTTATTCTTACTAACACTGGATCATTGTCCATTGCGACATCCCATACTTCTTACTTCAATGCTACACATTCATAGATCTTATTTTCCTCACTCACTTCAAAATCATTCACTTCTGTGACATCACTCCTCGTAGGTAGTCATGAGAAGCAGTCTGCTACAACATTTTTAAGTCCTTTCAAATACTCCATTTCAAAGTTATACTCCAAAACAGACAACATCCATCTTGATATCCTAGGAGTAGCTCCTCCCTCCAAGCCTCTTCCCCCTTTAAATAAATGTAACAGTGGTTTGTGGTCTGTTCTGACTTTAAATGGTAAACCCTGAAGAAAATATTTAAAATGCTTGATTCCCCAACAGCATGCAAGGGCTTCTCTTTCTATCGTAGAATATTTTTTCTCAATACCTTGCAGCCTCCTGGAAGCAAATCCGATAATCCTTTCATTACCATCAACAATTTGGGTTAATACTACTCCTAAACCCACACCACTGGCATCTGTAGTTAGGTAAGTCTTCCCATTTATTTCAAAATGTCCTAACAACGGAACTTTTATGATACAACTCTTGATTTTTTCAAATGCATCTTCACACTTATCATTCCATTCAAATATCACCTCTTTCTTCATTTGTAACCTTAAAGGTTCCACAATCTCAGTAAGGTTTCTTACAAATTTTGAGCAATATTCAGCCAACCCAAAAAAAGAACTTCAGTTGATCTTTGCTTTCCGGTCGTGGTGCATCTTTTATCCCTTGAACAATGATTTGTTTAGGTTGTATACCATTACTTGATATAGTGTGTCCTAAAAAGGTAACAGATCTCTTCCTAAATTGACATTTTTCACGCTTGACAGTTAGTTTGTGATGAAGTATCTATTTCTTTAAGCCATTTTGAAGCATGTTCCATTCCTTTTACAACTTGGATCATCGCTTCAAGATCGAGATCTTTCGTCAACAACTTTTCTCTTACTCTGTTGTCATTAGTGCATCTTACAATTTGATCTCTAATGGGAGAATCACTTAAGCTTTCAAATTTACAGGTTAGAGACAACCCACGTAGAGCTTCCACATAAGTATCAATATCTTCCTCTAGCTGTTGTGCTCGTGTAAAAAATGTATGTTGTTCCATTATAACACTAACCTTTGCAATACATCTTAAATCAAGCATTTTGATAGCATCTCATATACATTAATAGGTTGTCCATCTCCCATCCCAAGAGATATTTCTGAAAGGTTCTCATACAGTCTCCTCCCTTCAACTCCTAAGTGGTGTAACAATATAGCTTGACATCTAACTGGTCCATGTTTATCTCCTTCAATAGCTAACATATATGTAAAACAAAATCTTCCATTGTCACCAAGGTATTGGGGGTGAACCTGGAGTGACCAAGAATTTAGGTGGAGAGTCCATGGCTTGATCAGACATCTTGCTCTCTACTTGTGAAAGAACACAATACATTAAAATAAGAAATTAAAATAAAGGATTAATATAATACATTAACAAAACAGGCTAACACAATAAAGTGCTTCCATGAGTTTGTAAATATTATATATCCTTAAGGTAATTGAGTTCAGTATTGTAGGAGTAAAGTGATTTCTTGTATTATTTAATTAGCTTCAAACTTCACAGTATTTCCAGTTCTAATGTAATGCTTTAATTAATTTCACACTTCACAGTTCCAAAAGGTTCATTTTTTGTGTTTGTGGCCTTTTAATTATCACTGTTCTTGGTGCTGTGTGCTTGACAATGACATCTATTAAGGCTTTGTAAACAGGGTGTGTAAAGGTGAATGAACCGAGTGATAGAAAAAGGCCCCAACAAAGGAAAGGAGGGAGGGGAATCCTCCCTTTGGGGACTAAAACCCTCACACACCCAGCAATCTAGGTGTCATGCTTCATCATCTGGGTTGCAATGTCTGACAGGCACCCTTAAAGGGGCTCTTTATCGGAGATCTTTTGCCCCTGCCAGTTGGTGCTGTGAAAAGGTTAGGTAGTCCACAAAGACACTTTATTGGTGTGGCTATCTGCCTTATTAAAAACAGTATGGAGAGGTTACTACCTGGTCCAGTGATCCAGGGCAGTACACTCTACCTATTGGTCAACATGTTTCATGCTATGTGTTCATATAAATACAATGCAATTCATCAGGACCTAAAATAGTGATAAGCTATCTACACGCTGTGGTAGGCTGAGTTACCTACTTCACAGTAAACTGAAGGACAGGCAGGCAGTCCTGCCACTTCTTAGTGGGACCTGGAATGGGATGACAAGAAGGTAGGGAGGGGAAAGAAAACACAGAAAGATTGCTGTGAAATCCATTGTCAACCAGTACCATATCATCACGGTTCAAGTCGTGCCGGGCAGTGCGTCAACCAAATGGACGACTGACACTGCCAGAACAAAAGTGTAATTAAAAACAGCAATGGGTGGGTCAGAACTTAAAGAACTACAATGAATAAATAAGAGAACGTAAGGAGAGATCGAACAGAATCTAAGTCTCACCCTACTAAGGAGAGGGTCAAAGCTTCAACGGTCTTCTCCTGTGTTTAAGCACCTCAAGAGTAGGTACCCTGAAGGAAAATAAAGAAGAGGTACACCACTAAGCCATTTCACGGGAAAGAATAGCCCACAGCCAGTGGCAATGCAACAACCCTACCACTTGTACCTGCTGAGGGGTAGGGGACATATATTAGCCTAAGAGACTCCAGAGCCACAGACCGTAGTGGAATTTACCAAAACATATGCAACCGTCCCTGCACCCATATCGTCTCAGTCCAGGATGAAAAATGAGGCAACACTTAATAAAGCTGAAAAGCCATGGGACACAGCCCAAGCACGAGTCATGGTGATCTCAAGCCCTGGTAAATAACTGTCCAAGCGCCCAGCAGCCTAAAGCGTATCCCAAGTAATCATCGCATGGCCAGTTGACTATCTGGTAATACATGGTGACATGATGCAGTACGCAAGTCCCGGGCTTACCCCACCTTCTCAAAATACAGGCAACAGTGGAATGGCTAAGTTGCAGTGGGGCGGCTGGGAGGAAGTACACCCAGGAGCAACAAGCAGTGCATAACACTTACCTGTCCGCAGAGCAGAAGTCGACTGATCACCTACCCGCACGTCACGGAAATAACGAGAAGCCGGAGTGGTCTGTCGCTTGGGGAAAAACGCTTATATGCAAACTTCCTGATCCAATTAATACCATGATCACGCGAGCAGCGGAGTCCGTCGGTTTCGCGCATGTGTGTATGGCAAAGAAGGACCGGCTATGGTGCATAGTTAGTAAGGTGTAAATATGGCCCAAAGGTGGTGGCCATCTTATAGTGTGGTATGGCGGTATCTCGTGACCTCTAATTTTTTTAATTCCGTGTCGTGACCGAGAAAGGCCAGATGTAACATGGTTAGGAGGGCGGGAAATCCTATTGCCATAAACAGAAAAGAAATTGTGGACATAAAAAGCGCTTCTGAGTAGAAAGTGGCGCTACTCGAGGACATTCCCCAGAAGTCAGAGTAGTCAAATATCAAAATCGGGGATCTCGAGAGGGGTTCAGGGAGGGGTTAGTGGGGGAATATGATCATAATTGTCCCCTTGGTAATCCTAGTTTGAGTATCTTCTCACAGTCAAGACTCCCATGGGTAGTGCCTAAGATGTCTGATGCTCTGAGCTCATAGAATCCTCATTTAGGGAATACAGTGGGAAAGTGAACACTGTATCAATTGTTGTACCCTTGTGTTATGCAACTAGGCCGTGATAGTGAAGAAAGGACACATGAGAATATTATAAAAAGGACACATGAGAATTGTCTTTATGACAGCGTCCATCACTAAGTCCTAGCCAAGGTTGCCCACGGGATGGAGTTGTTGAGGCCATTCAAATCTGAACCCAAACGATGGACCCACCTTTGATCTATTCTGAATAGTGCCTGTGGTGTGATGAGTGGGTGTGCTTCCAGCACAGTCCATTTCAGGCTGTCTGCAGAGTGGTGCATGTCTTTAAAGTGGGTGTACAATCTAGTATGTGTCTTCAAGCACCTGATGTTACTCTTGTGCTCCATAATGCGGAGCTTGATTTGTCTCATAGTCACCCCCACATATATTTTGTCACACGGGCAAGTCAGGAGGTAGATACACCTGGGTGTGTTACAGTTTGTGTGTTTATTTAGATGCCATGTGAAGGTCTCTGTGAGTCTGATCTCTTTGTAGGTGCTGGTCTGGTTGCACACAGCGCACCCCCACAGGGATAATGTCCAGTGACAGGGGGAAGGTCCCACAGGGTTGGTTGGGCACTGACTTCTTTTTTCTTTGGTCTGGTGTGTAACAGGTTATCCTTTAGATTTGCCATGCGCTTGAAGGCAAATCTAGGGCGGGGGATAGTTAGGTCACCCAAATTGACTATGTCCCATTGTTTGTTAATTGTCTTTTTTAGAAACGCTGAGTTTCTTGTGAATGAGGTAACACAAGTGAGTTTGTCTTGGGTCCAAGCAGCACCTCTCTCGGATTGTTCATAGCTCTCTTATAAGAGTTTTGAATATGTGTGGTAGGGTAACCTCTGTTCTGAAGCTTATGTTGTAGTTGTAGGGCCTCTATTAAGGCGTGACAGTAAGGATATAGTGCAGCCAGTAATTCAATCCACACGGTAACTATTATCGCTTCTCATGTTGAGCGCTTGACATCGACATGTTCTTTAATAATGTTGAGAAATTGACGCGCTCGATATTCACTCAACGCAGCCTTTAACTTTTCTTTTAATGTTGTTTAAAGGCTTGGTCGTGCTAGGATTTCTAATGTTATTAAAAGTGCCTCGAGCTTGATTGTAGACTCCCTCGCGCTTCTAATGTTATTAAAAGTGCTGAAGCTTGACTGTAGACTCCCTCGCGCTGGCCTCGCGTTGAGAAAAATGTTTAACTCTGTAAAAGCCTGCTGCCGTCACACTGTAATAATTGGTGTCTACGCGCAAGCTAATGGAAGCTGACTCGCGCTCATGCAGTCTCTAGCTGGCTTCCCACAGAGATAATGGAAGCTGGCTCACGCAATCTCGAGCTTGTTCTCGTGGTGACTATTTGAATAATTACAGTCACAACGGACTGTAACACTTAACTTCAACGCGAAAATAGAAAAGGGGGGGCCAATCGGCCCCCACGCATGCATGGCGGGGCCCGGCCCCTCCCATATCCCGGTCGTCCCTTCGTGGTGGCTCCCCCCCCCTCGCCCCGGAAATAGTTGTGCACTTCCGGGCCGAGGGGGCGGGGCCGCGACTGCGAAGGGGTTAAGAGCCTGGGGAGCGCGGGAAGCGGCCTCTTTGTAACTATGCTGGCCTGTGGCGGTAAGGTCATAATCGGTGAGCAGCATTTTAAGGTCCTTAGGGGGGGGCGGGCCCATTCACGAAAGGGGCCGCCCGTCGGGAGGGGCCATTGGTCTCTCCCAGAACTTCAGGGGCAGGATATGATATCCATTACTTAGAAGGCTGCGGGGGAGGGAGTCTACGCTTTCCTCAGGCTGGTAGCCACCCCTCACAGACACTATGACGTCATCAAGGTGCGCGAGTGTAAGGGCCCTCCTGTTATGGTTAAATGGAGTTCAGGGAGCGCACGTGGGTGAAACGTGCCCTGGGTTGCGCATGCGCATCTCGAACGTGAGAGCGTAGCTGTAAAGGATCTGACACCGGTTAGCGACCTTGCCGTCCAACTTAATTATTAGAATGCATTTATTTTTCAGGATGTTAGATTCGGTTAGGAGACACGCTGTACTAGATATTTGTTAAGGTTAGCCCATCATACCATGTCAAAATGGTTGTTAATCTAATGTTCTGAAATGTGCATTTAATAATTGTCTAAATGTTTATTTTATTAAAATTTTAATTTTATTTTCATATTTTAATAAATACGGCCAGGGGGTCCCTGACCCCCTGCCTTCCAAAGACTCATGTGTTGACTTGTTGAATTAAGTAATGCATTTTGTGTATTAGGAGGGGGGTTGCCGGTAGTCCCAGACCATGAGAAAAGGGGGGGCCAACCGGCCCCCACGCATGCATGGCGGGGCCCGGCCCCTCCCATATCCCGGTCTTCCCTTCGTGGTGGCTCCCCCCCCCTCGCCCCGGAAGTAGTTGTGCACTTCCGGGCCGAGGGGGCGGGGCCGGGACTGCAAAGGGGTTAAGAGCCTGGGGAGCGCGGGAAGCGGCCTCTTTGTGCCCGCGCTCCCCGGGCTCGCTCCTCGTCCCACCGTGGGGCTGTTTAATTTTCCCCACCCTCCCTCCCCTTGGTTAGCGGAATTGGGGTAAAGACAATGGTAGGTATACTGTCTAGCGATGTGCAGGATCATAGGAATAGAATGCTTGCTTCCTTAGGCCTTTTTTCCACGTTTACAGGTGGAATGTGCATATGTATATGGTTTGTGCTTTACTGTGGGTTTTTAACTAATTCTCTCCTTAGGCCTTTTTTCCCGTTTACAGGAAAATGTACATATGTAAATGTTTTGTGCTTTGCTGTGGTTTTAACAAATTTTCTCCTTAGGCCTTTTTTCCCTCTTAGAATAGCAATGTCGTATTTATTATGTGGGTCTGGCGGTAAGGTCATAATCGGTGAGCAGCATTTTAAGGTCCTTAGGGGGGGCGGGCCCATTCACGAAAGGGGCCGCCAGTCGGGAGGGGCCATTGGTCTCTCCCAGAACTTCAGGGGCAGGATATGATATCCATTACTTATAAGGGTGCGGGGGAGGGAGTCTACGCTTTCCTCAGGCTGGTAGCCACCCCTCACAGACACTATGACGTCATCAAGGTGCGCGAGTGTAAGGGCCCTCCTGTTATGGTTAAATGGAGTTCAGGGAGCGCACGTGGGTGAAACGTGCCCTGGGTTGCGCATGCGCATCTCGAACATGAGAGCGTAGCTGTAAAGGATCTGACACCGGTTAGCGACCTTGCCGTCCGACTTAATTATTAGAATGCATTTATTTTTCAGGATGTTAGATTCGGTTAGGAGACACGCTGTACTAGATATTTGTTAAGGTTAGCCCATCATACCATGTCAAAATGGATGTTAATCTAATGTTCTGAAATGTGCATTTAATAATTGTCTAAATGTTTATTTTATTAAAATTTTAATTTTATTTTCATATTTTAATAAATACGGCGAGGGGGTCCCTGACCCCCTGCCTTCCAAAGACTCATGTGTTGACTTGTTGAATTAAGTAATGCATTTTGTGTATTAGGAGGGGGGTTGCCGGTAGTCCCAGACCATGTTAATTAAGAGCGAAGTAAATACTTCCCAGTAAAAAAACAATCCAGGCACGTTTTTCCTTTTTTTTTTTCCTTTTAAGAATTTCAGCACACAGCACTATCCATTAAATAAAAACGATCTTACCAGCATGTAGATCGATTGTTAAAAACTTTCTTTCTTAGTCCAAGGGTGAGGATATCCGCAGTCTGTCCCTCGCACAGACACAGTCTGTCACCATAAAATGTAGAAATTACACCTCTAGAGAGAAGATTTATAAGTTGTTTATTCTGGATGCATGGATATCTTCAGCACATCAGTCCTGCTCACAGCGCTTCCAAATAGTAATGACTCTCACATGGAATGTCTGAAACAAGACACTCTAGATTCTGTCTGGACATTCCAGCTCACATGCTAGTCAATGTATATTGTAACTATGGATTATTTAACTTCATAAACTCCACAGATACCATTAGAGGGAGACAAACACATAACATGAGTAGTTGCAGATGACATCCATCTGTCCACCTCTCTCACAGGAGGGTGCAAGCCTGAAAGAAGTTACGTGATTTGTATGGACAAGACCAGTGCTTCCAACAGTATCTCTCAATACAGGAGGGTAAAGCGTATAGGTAAAAGAGAAGATAATTCTCCAACAAACCCAGTTATGATCTGTATCAGAAGACTTTGTACCTCTCAACGCAAGAGGGTAAATTGTCTTACATGAAGAATTGTACACTGTAAAGATCACAAACCAGGAGTGAAAGAAGTTTAAGAGAATGTTCACAAAAAAGGGGGGGCGAAGGTCATTCTAAGGACACAGTGTGGCTAATTGGGCGTGGCTGCTATCCATTTCATTCAAGCCGTTTTTGATTGAATCAAAAACGGTATTCAATATTTGTCCAATGTCGCCGCCTCTGAGGCCCAAAGTGGCTTTTTCCAAGGCAAGGTATGCCCCATCCTTCTGAAATGATCTACTAACGGTGCTCCAACAACCTCACAACGGATCCAACTACAATGTTGTAGTATCCTTAATTTGATCTTCTGCTGAGTCTGGTCGATATATATCAGGCTGCAAGAGCATACAATCCCGTAGATAACATTACTCGTGTTGCAATTCGAGTGACTTTTTAACTTTTTAGGCTGATCTTAAGTTGTTTATACTCGAAATCCTTGGTTTGTTTTGTCATCGCACATGCCTTACAGTGTCCACAGCGGTGATGGCCAAGGATGGGTGGTAGGTTCCATAGCGATTGTACAGTTACCGTCTCTGGTGGTTCCAGGAAAGAGCGGACAATGTGATCAAGGATACTTTTGGCCTTCTTATAAGAGTGCATGGGGGGTGCTGCCTTGTCTATATCATCCTCAGACTCCAGTGTTTGTTGATGACCTTCTTTATTGCGTTGCTCTTGGTAGAAAAAGTCGTGACACAAATCATCCTCTAGTTGGTTGGATCTGCTCTCTCTCTGGGATGTAGTAGGGTTTCTCAGGTGCTAAACCACGCACACTTTCTTGCCTTCTTGATCAATCTGGTAGGGTAGCGCCGTTCAATCATCCAGTTTGCAAGGTCTTCGGAATCCAACATATAGTTCGATTTCTTAGAACAATTCCTGCGAATCCGAAGGAATTGCCTGAAGGGCAGATTGTCCCTTAGGCCCCGTGGGTGATGGCTGTTGTACCTGAGTAGTGAGTGAGCAGGTTTGCGATATAGTGTAGTACACAGCTCATCCCTCTCCATATAGATGGTGATGTCCAGGAATTCAATGCGTTGAGCGTCTCACTGTATGGTAAATTGTATGCCAGGCATTCTCTGATTGAGCCAGATATGGAAGGTTACCAGTTCAGAAGTACCGCCTGTCCAGATTATCAGAATGTCGTCTATTTAACGCATCCATAATTCTACGTTGGTACGGTATGGATTGATGTAATTGAAGACATAATTTCTCTCAAAGTGGTCCATGAAGATAATGGCTAAATCAGGGCAAAAGTAGCCCCCATTGCCACACCCTTAGTTTGCAAATAGAAGCTGTTTTGGAAAATAAAGAAGTTTTTCATCATTAGAAGTGCGATAATGAATTCAGTGGGCACAGCAAAAGGTGCAGGTCTACAGTTCAGAGCTGCTTCTGCCACCTCCGAGGCGGATTGCTGGGGAATGCTGGTGAACAGGAATACAATATCGTATGTGGCCAGCAGTTGTTTGGTGATGACAAAGGGTCGTCTGTCCACCAAATTAATCGTTTGCATGGTGTCTCGCAGATAAGTCTGTGTATTCTCTGCAATAGGTTTCAAGAAACAGTCAATGTACTTGCATAAAGGCTACAAAATTGAACCACACCTGGACACAATGGGGCATCCTGGTGGGTTAGTCATGTCTTTGTGTATTTTTGGCAGTGTGTATAGCGTTGGTAGTCTAGGGTGCTTTTGGTTTAGGTATTCAAATTCCAATTGATCAAAAAACCCTGTTCAAGGCCTTCTTGGGTGATAGACAGTATTTCGAGAGCCAAATCCTTTGAAGGGTCAGACTTCAATTTCTTGTAACTAACCCCATTGTGTAGTTTTTTGAGTATCCCGTTCTTATACTTGGATACATATTGCACCACGATGGCTCCACCCTTGTTAGCGTATTTGATTATTATTTCCTTTTTGTCTTTAAGAGATGAAAGGGCTGTGTTCTCAATCCTGCTGATGTTAAATCTGGTATGTTTCTGTTCCTCTAGCAGCTTGCTAACATCTCTTAGAACCACACTCTCTTAGGCCAACATTTTGTTCGTCATGGCGTATGTTGGGGGAACAAACGTCGATGGGATCCTCAGACCGGTGCAGGATGCTTTGGGTTGGAAAGCTGAATTTCTGAAATAATAGAGTATCTTGCAGAAAAACCTATGCAAGCTACGCCTCCGCTATTATTTCAGAAACTCAACTTTCCAACCCAAAGCATCCTGCACAGGTCTGAGGAACCCATCGAAGTTTGTTTCCCCAACATACGCCACGACGAAAACAAATTTGGCCTATGAGGGCAACCTGAGCAGCATCGCGGCTTTCCATCGTCTTTTCTCCTTGGCCGCCCCTGCAGTTTCACGCATTCGGCGTGCATATCAACGGCCCTGCCAGTCCGCGGTTTCCTTCGGATGTACCACGGACACGGCTCTGGGACCTGATGATCTGAGAGATTCATAACCTCTGGTATGGAAGTGTGGCTCTAACACTCTCACCACCGCTGAGTGTGTTTTCTCTTGTTTCTTCAAACTTTTAGCAGATTCGTTTTTAACTAGGGGTTGGGTTCTGTGTTTGTCTTTGCAATCCCCAGACTTTCCGACTGCACTGACCAATCTCAGCTGCTGTAAAGCAACCCCATTTTCCTCACTTAGGATTGAGACCTACCACATGACCAGTAAGTATACACTGGTCTCTGTAGTCACAGACCCCGTTATGTACCTATTTTACTGAGGTCATTAAGTATGGTCATCCTTTTCTTTTTCTTGTTTCCTTATCGTGTATAGGGAAATTTTGTTGCCCATATCTCACCCGGTTTGGAGCCCCTGCGCCCACACGACCATGCATAATTCACTGTGCAACACTTTGTCATGGTAAATCTTCCTCCTTTACACTCAATAGGATTTTTTGATATATTCTCGCCAATTATTGATTCTTAATTATTTTACCTTAGGTCTCTGGCCCCCTCCACTCCTGCGTCCCTTTTGTCCTAAGGAAGACCCCCCTCTAAGGCTACATCGTTACCTAGAAAGCCATTGGGGTCGAAACGTCGACAACCTTTGAACCTGCAAGCACTTGTCTCAGTTTGAATCTGTTTGTGATGGCTTTTGCATTTGGCTTTAAATACATGGCATTTATGAAATTGCTAGACATTTGATGTGTTGGCCGTAGCTCTGTGTGGAAGCCAACAAATCTGTATTTGTTTCTAGACAAGGGTCGCTTGACCGGCAATTCTTCCTGAATTCCCTCCAAACCCCTGCACACAATTTGCACAGTTTGCCCTAACCTTGCCTCCCCCCTCCCCCTTCACCTTGGGGCACCTTTTTTTGTAATTTTTGAACAGTAATGCATTGTTTATGCCAGATCTAATCTTCTAAAGACATAAACTTTTTTGATTCATTGTGATTAAATAACAGTGAATCCATGTACTTGGTCCTTGCATTGTTTAAATGTCTTTTTGAATGTTGTTTATTTGTAAGCAATTTGGACTGGGACCCTTTCTCTATGTACTACTAGACACCCAGGTCCTAGGGACATAATGTACGTAAACCCTTCTTGGTAACATAAGTAGAAAAGCAGACAGACAGTGAAACACCTGGTGAGATAGTTTGAGAAGCATTTCAAGATTCAATCAGACAGACAAAGCTATATGTATTTTGGGGTAATGAAGGCAGTAACTCAATATTCACTAGTACATCCAGGAGGCAATCTCTGCAGGCCCTTACAGACACATTTAGACAATCACATATCACATAAATATAGGCAGTGATTTAGTAATACATTCACATACACATGGCATCCCAGCCCCAGATAGAAATGAAACACGTATTCAGATATCTGCTAAACAAACAACACTTTCAAGTTTACCATGCAGACAAGAAGTGCTTGCATTATGTCCTACACCTGGTATACTTGAGTTTGGGCATGTCATTTTACTGGAGAAGTGTTTTATCACTTAAAACTGCCAAAGACAGTGTAAACTGTTCTTGCACCAAATTTAAATAAACACTCAGGTAGTCTGTAGGTAGGCCATAGCGCAGGGAGCTATTCACTTTAAAATTAAAAGATGCACTTGGATGTTTCAGTGAGTTATGTGCACTAATATGAACTTCTGTGCCTAATTATATGTCCCGCCTTAAATCTGAGATACCTAAGTAGAAAACCAGACAGACACTGAAAGACCTAGTGAGGTAGTTAAAGAAGCACACAAAGATTCACTCACACAGACAAGCATAACTGATAAGTATTTTCTGTTAATAAAGGCAGTTTTGTTACACACTTAAATAACACAATATATTTACTAGTATACCCAGGAGGGAATATATGCTGGCCCTTACATAAACATTCACACAATCACATATCACATAAAGCGAGACAGTGATTTAATGAAAGATTTCCATGCATATAGAATCACTGCCTCAGATAGGAACTGAAAACCTCATTCAGATATCTGCTAAACAACTGACAGTTTACCATGCAGACAAGTAGCCCTTGTATTATGTTTCAGGCCTGGTATAGTTGAGCATGGCCATGTAGTTTTACTGGTAGAGCTGTCTTGTCCCTTAATACTGCTAGTCAAGGTGTAAACTGTTCTTGTACCAGATATGAGTGAACACCAAGGTAGGCTGTAGCTGTGTCATAGTGCAGGGAGCTATTCGCTTAAAAAGTAAAAGATGTACTTTGATGTTTCAAAGAGCTATATGCACTCATAGAAACTTATGAGCACATTATACCTCCAGCCTTCATCAAGTAAGTACGTGTGTCAGTAGCTGTATGAGCAACCTCTTACTCACCGACACAAATAACTGAGCAATAATGTAGGCTGTTGGTAGTTATTAGGTTGGGTGCTACATACTTAAAAGTGAACAAATCTAGTCTGAAGATTGCCTAAGCGATATAGCCTTATATAAACAAAATGTTTAAATTGTTAAAATATGTAATGTGATACTATAAAATTTAGGGATGAATTCAGTTTTCTATTTTTGTTTCAGACAGCAATACCTAGTTATGTACACAGAATTACTGTGTCAACAAAAACTCAGAGAAGAAAGAAGCAACAGCATATAGATTGTCTCCTTAGAACTAAGAAACACAACTTGAAAAATGTAGAAAAGATGGTGAAAGACAAAAGACTGCTGGTAAGACGACCATGACATTAGGATCTATGAAAACATATAAAATAAGAACACTAGCAATCCGACAGAAGGACTATGTTGAAGGTGTAGCTGATAAAGAGCTTGCTATGAAGAGAAAACTATTTATCTTGGTTTTAAACAGAAGGAAGACACTGGACAAAATAGTGTTGTAAATGAAGAGACAGAGCCAAAAATAAAGACGTGTTAAAAGAAGCAACTTTTGCAAAGTTTTTAGTGGCGAATGTATACATACTTCAAGTACTGAGCCTTTCTTTGATGAAGAAGGCTATTTCCAAGACAACACATTGGTGCATGCAGGTAATGAATCAGGGCGATGTTATGAGGTGAAAAATGGTATTCCTGTTCCAAAGGAAGTAATAGTACCTAGAAATGTTGAGGAAGAGATTGCTGAAGAAATGCAAGGAAGGGGAAGACAGGCCCCTGTCTTCAATTGGAATTGCAGTAGTGTTTGTAGTAGTCGTTAAGAATCAATTGATGTATTGAGAAATGTCCTCCATATGTTTGCTTCCAGAAGTTGAAAACAGAAAATACGTACTATTCAAGGATTAGATCCACACAAAGTAAGAACGCATACTAATTTACAAGGACACTCACTAACTTGTCTGGGAAAAAAAGTGTCAAAATAGTTTTCATCATTTTAGAACGTTAGGTGTATGTACACCTTTCAATAATGAGAACTGTTGTTAGAAGCCTTTATTATGTA
The DNA here is from genome assembly GCF_964263255.1 of Lissotriton vulgaris. Lineage (NCBI taxonomy): Eukaryota > Metazoa > Chordata > Amphibia > Caudata > Salamandridae > Lissotriton > Lissotriton vulgaris. Next base: position 1,903,434,511 of record NC_141693.1, read on the forward strand.
GAAACTCCTGCTCGTGGATTTCGAAGAAATGAATAGAGCTCTTTAGCATAGTTGTGAGGTAGAAATAGAAAAGGTTTGTCATGATTTTGATGTCATTTTTGGGGGACCAGGACAGGAGTTTAGGGAAAATGAGCAGTTGGTAACAACAGGAGTTGTGGAGCAGAACAGATGTATTAGTGTTGCTAATTTTGTAAAAGAGATTAGAAAATGTAACACAGTTTCTTCAGAGCACCCAAACTGTGTTTTTAAATGTTGTTGCCACACTTACTACAAAAATCTAACTTGTAATGTTGATTTGTACAATAAAACTGCAAAGGAGAAAAATACCAAGTGTTGAGAATTTGCTGTTTATTTATTTGTAGAGGGACGATTTTACCTGTCCACCCGACAAATTATATATAAGTACTGCTATAATAAGTTAGAGGAAACCAAAATGACTGCTAGAGCAGTACACAACAACTTAGAAATAGTACATATTCCAGAAGTAGTTTGAATGTTTATGAATCCATATTAATACAGTTTATACATCCATTTCAAGCTCTAGTTCTCATGGAGCCAAAGACATGGAAATTACCTCCAACTGAGCTGCAGAAAGGTCTCAAAGGTAGAGTTGTATACTTGCCATTAGATTTTAAGGAACATTTTGAAACTATAGGGGTACAGAGAAATTTGGAAGAGCGACTTGTAATTCTATGTTAGGACCCGGAGGTGAGGATTAGGCTGTTCTCTCTTTGCTTTATTAATATTCATTTTTCTACAGCAGCCATTTTTTAAGGTTAATTAATCAACAAAACTACAATTCCCATCAACACTTGGAAAAAGAAAATAGAACAGTCCATCCAATCACAGCGCAGGATCTGATCCAATAGTCACTGTAACCTCTGTATGTTCCTCTTTCTTTGCTTCTCCAAGAGCAGTTCAGATAAGTGATTTCACCTTTCCTTGCTTTTTCAATGATAATAATGATGTCACAATTGGTACATGCAACCGTTTAGCGCCGACCGCTAAGGTGCTCTTGTTACGAGACCGCGGGGGATTTCTCGCTCCTATGCGGGCATCTTGTTTTCCTTTGATTGTGCTGGGTTGTGTTCACGGTGCAGTTGTGCGACTGCCAGAGGGCCCAGAGCACTCCTCAGTTTGCACGATGCACGTTTCTGACCCCCTGGTAGCCGGAACATGTCAATTTCACTGTCAGATTACAGTGAAGAGCTCCGGCTGACACAGGCGAGGTTTTCTGTTAATTTCAGCTCGCATTTTAAACAGAGCGAAGGTTACACTTAAGCTTGTCTGAAAGGCTTTGAATTTCAGGATGGGGATTACATGGAGGAGAGAGAGGTTAACTACCTCCCAGTGGATGAGCGCTTCTGCGAGCTGATGGATGTTCCATCTTCAGGGCTATTTCACAAGTGGTAGCCCCACAGGAGAGGAAAATATAGGCGCGCCAGGCGCAATGCTAGAACCCACCTCAAGAAGGGGAAGACCCCACAGGGCTAAAGGCCCCCTTACCTCCAGGTCATTAGCCTACCCCTGCCCTCAACCCTCCCCAAAACATAGAGAAGTGAAAGCGCTCTGAGGACCCTGGGATCGACCTAGACTCTTTTGAGTGCGTTAAGAAGGCATTCCTGGATGCCCAACCCAAGCTAGGCACTCAGATTCCTGATCCGTCAGGAATAACCCCAGCTACACCTCCAACTGACGATGGGGATAAGTCTCCCAACACCTTGGATGGGGATGGAGACACCTCTAGACCTTGGTGTCCCTCTGTTAGCCCCTTTGTCAGTGCGATTCCCCCACTGACCAGGGAATGTGAACTGCACAATGTCTATGGAATGGTGCAGGTTGCTATGGATCAAGATAGACCCCAAGATAGGGGAACTTGCCAAATCCGAAGCAGGGACCATAGCTCAGGGAAACCTGTTTGGAGATCCATTCATTCAGCAGCAGAGCAAATTTGTCAACACTTTAAATTCTTTAGACAAAGCTCAGTTCTCTATTAAGAGTATATTTACCCCCCATGTTTTTGCGCAGCCGGTCGAGGTAGTGTGTGCTCGACCGGCCGCACCTTCCAGCAAGCCTCCAGAGGAGGCGACTCCTGCCGTAGCCAGTGACAGGATCCAAACAAGTTTGGGAGCTTCTATGAGACCAAGTCCTACCCGTGCCTTTGCGGGGCTGAGGAGGAGCCAGAGGCTGCAACTTCAACTTTCCTGGCACAGCATAGTAGAAAATGTCTCAACTCTTACCTCTTCAACTGCTCATTCTCAGTTACACTGAAGACTTCCACTCCTGCCCCTCTACCAGTGGGCTTCCCAAACTTCTCTATCATAGATCCTCTCCTTTCCTAGCTGTACACCTCTTCCCTCTGTGAAATATAATTATATGTCTAGTTATTTAGAGTACTTAAAGAATACACTAGCACCGTGGGCATTTAGGATAGGAAGTTAGGACTGGCTCACAACAAGCCTACAGACTTTATAAGTAGTGAGGGGAGGTGAATAAAAATATAAATGTAGGCCCAATAGAAGGTAATAAACACACAGAGGATGAATTTTCAAGAGGAAAGTAGGGAATTTGTCTCATTGTAGTGGAAGGTAGGGATTCTGGGTTAGGGATTATGACTGTCACTTAAGCTCCAGAGGGACATTTCTCAGAAAAAAGGGATTTAATCAGGAAAGAATCAGAATTGATACGTTTTCAGATGCTCCTTTTATGTAAGTAGGTTAAGTTGGATTCTGATGTTTTTTGATGGTGTGTTCCAGGCAAATATTGCAGCTTCATGGAAGGATCTATTCTGGACTAGAGGGTCTTGAATTTTGGAACATAGATTCTGAGGCCTTGTCAACCTTGATGGTTTCTTTACACCTCCCAAGATGGGGAGTAAGGCAAACAGATAAAAGGTATTATTTATAAGTTAAGGGCTTGACGCTTTTTATAGTTAGCCAATGTAGTTTGCGTGGGATGGGCTAAATGTGATCAGATATCTTCAAAGAAGTATCTTGCCTGATCCTGAAATTAATTACGGCATTTAGTGGAGTTAGATTTGATGGGAGAACTCTCACTAGGATAGATGTCGAAAAATATCACTTACCCATTGCCAGAGTGTGGCCATGTGTGGGCAGTCCCTGCAATGAGTATATGGTATAGAGAGCACTTACCTCTGCATTGCTGCAGATGGGCTTGTATTCCACCGGGTAAAGATGCTGCTGTGTAGGGGTATCTGGAGAATGAGATCCATGTCTAAATCTGGTGGGAAGAACTGGAAAGGGGTGAGTATTCACCCCAAATTTTTTGTTTCTGTTGATCTTAAGATAGTGGTCTGATTGGCTCACAGGAAGGTCAACTTGGAATATGAATGGCAGTGTTACTCCTCTGTGCCATCCTATGGAGGCGGCCTTTTCCCAACCATGGACCCGGCGGTCAGCGGTGTGTTCGGGGCAGTACAGCCACAGTCTTTCCAATGGCGAAACAACCAAACTGGTAATACTGCGGTCAGACCGGCGAGCTCACGGCGATCAGACCGTAACTGCAGCTGTGGTACTCCAGGGACCGCCAAGCTTGTAATAAGGCCCTTAGTCTGTGTCTTGTTTAATTCCTAATTCAGGATTGTGAGTTTCAGCAGATTTTCCTGCACATCTTAGTTAATCGAAATGTGAATGGCAAAAGTACTTGAAGTGACGTAAAATCAGTAAAACTATGCATAGGTTTACAAAGATTTTGAGTCGAATTACCGTTTTAGCGCAGACCCGAAGCAAAATCCAGGTGGGTATTTAGAAACCAACACAAATGGCGATTCATGTAGGTTTGTAACCAAAAGTAAAGTAACAGAGCACAATGCGTTGTCTTGTAATACTTTGCATCAAGAGGGCATTCTATTGGTGGCATATGGTTGATTCCTTGCATCTAATCATGGATTTTGACACAAAAAAATATGTACAAAACATTGTGGACATGGCTTTGCTCCAAAATACCTTGCCTTCATGAAGCTGACCTATCAAGGAGAAATATCTCCATTGCGTCTCGTTTTTTTCTATTTGCATGTTTGTTGCGTTCTGCAGCCCACATGGAAAGAGGTAATTGCCTTAAAAGCATAGTGTTCTGTGCAGAATGGGACCCCTTTCTGCATAAATCTATGCTGATCACAGCACGAACATCCTTGCACTCAGTGGCGGCTACTACAGGGGCATGGTGGTGGCAGGGCAGGCGAGGAAGGTGGGGTAGGCAAGAAGGTGTTTAAAAAAAGGAAATTGCACTTACCTGGCTGCCGCCGCCTCTCCTCCATTCTTCTTAATTCAACGAGGCACCCAGGTTCCCCTAGCCAAGCACGACGCTCTAATGCAGCATCATGATTGGTCTGGGTGCCATGGTTCAGCGCTCAGACCGTCAGTGGGAGCCTAGACATGTTGTCCACCCAGGCTGTAATGCAGCCTGGGTGGAGAATATGCAAAGTGCGCATGACGGTTTGGCTTGCCTGAGATGGCTCGGCAAATCACCATGCGCACTTAAGTGCATATACCACTCCCCCCCCTGCTGACTGACAGCCCAGCACCTTGACCAAAGCTGTGCCTTAGTGGAGAAGCCGCCACTGCTTGCACTCGAGATCAAGGGTGACTGTGTTGGTACATTGTTGCTAAAATTGCTGAAGAAAGTATGCCAGTGCACACATAGCTCCTTCTTTGTACATATGTCACAGTTTGGCTTCTTTGGTTTGAACAAAGCATCGCAGCAACTTTGCTTGCTGTCCTGTGTTGCGTCAACTTCTTGTAAATCAGGGCATGGGTGTGCAAAAAACACTGGTTATTCCTCATTTGAAGCAGATGATCTCTGAATTAGGAGCACTGCTGCAATACATGCCCCTGCAGCCTCTTCTGGTGAAAGAACCACCAATGCTTCAGAGGGGCCTCCATTCAGCCCAAGGGAGACTCAGGGGCTCTTCATCACATTGTGCAGGAGGGTGGTGGGGGTTCATCATTTTGTGTTACATCACTGATTAGGAGGGAATCCAGCACCCAGCTGACACCACATCCTTCTGTATAGGTATGTGTTGGATGTAGTTGTACGGCACCAAATTCCAGGGCATTTAGACAGATAGTGACATTAATTAGATTAGTTATTACTCATGGCAGAAATAGCACATGAATGAAAATTAAAACAATTCATTTTGACAATTCTTGCGATTCCAGGGTTAGAATATGAAATGGAAAATGATAACGGGGTAAAACAGGCTTCACTTACCTGCAGAGCGCCGTGCTCGTCTCCAGCCTAAATAAAAACATAAAACAAGTTCTACTAAGAATAATGCTGAAACAATTTACCATAAATTTACAAAAAATTAAGGAATACATCACGGAAATGTGTAATTCTTTACTTGCGTAACAAATAAGACAAGATATCTGCATTTTGTTTTACTGACCTATTAAAAAGGAAGAAAATTTGTTTAAAAACCTCTCGATAATTTAAACATTAGAGAGCTAGGTAGGAATTGATTATATTTGAGGTTTAAGTTTTTTTGGCACCTTGCTTTAGTTTGCTGATATTTTATTGGGTGTACTCTATTGGATCCATCATTTATCTATGCTAAAAGATGGAGGGGCATATTACCAAGCAATAGCGATAATTATCTTTATCGCTATTGCTTGGTTAGGGTGAAAAAATTATCGCTGAGCTGCGCCGATTTTTATCGCAGATAAACCTTGGTATTACCAGGGTTTATCGCAAATGCGATAAAAATCGGCGCAATGCATGAATATCGCTGAAAAGTCAGCGATATTCATGCATTAGCGAGCTAATGCTCTTAGCCATGTTATCCATCTCTCATTGGATAACATGGCTAGGAACTGCTCAGGGCAGGTGTTAGCTTTTGGAGATATTCGCGCATAGCGCGAATATCTCCAAAAGTTGGTAATAGGAGATAGCGATGTTAGCGACTGCTTCCAGTCGCTAACATCTTGGCACGCCCACTTTGCATGTCATTAGTGATAAATATCACTGACATGCAAAGCGGGGCCCAAGATGGTCGATATCTCCTACTAGCTGACGCTAACTGGTGTTAGCGACATCTGGGTAATAGGGAGATAATTTTATCTCCGCTTTCTTGGCTTTTAAAGCCAAAAAAGCGGAGATAAACCCCCTTGATAATATGCCCCGGAATTTGGATTTAAACTTATACCAGTCTACTCAACTGTATCGTCTAAAATTGATTTCCCAAATGACTGTGATTTATGAAACCTTTGTATTTGTTCTTATTCGCTTTTATGGTTCTTCAAATCAAAATAAAGTTGACGATGATGATGATTATTGTATCGAAATGGAAAATACCTGTCTTTTTCAAAGCAACATTCAATTGACTAGTGCTAGTGTGTATAGTAGTGGGATGGAGACCGGCCGGCAAGTAGTAGATGGCTCCACCCATAATATGATGTGACCGCCATGTAGGCATTGGGAAATATGCTGTTTTCTATTGCGGCTTGTGCTGCAGCCCGGAAAAGGACCGCAGCACAAGCCGTAGTAGTAAATGGCATGTTTCTAAACATCCAGGCACCATGTGGTGCCCGGTTCACAGTGCGTGGATTTTTGGGGGGCACCGCATGTGCTCCCACTGGCCACATTGAGGAGGCCAACACGGGACAAGGGCCATGCAAGTGAGCACCAAAGTTCCTTTCTGACAGCCTTTGCATGGCGGTGCAACCACTAAGAAAATGCTTTGGCGAATTGGGAATCATAATTCATATGGAGGTGTCTGCAAAGGCACTACCCCCACTGTAGGGATTACGGTCTGACCGCTGCCCTGATGGACTCCTTGAGCCTGCCGGATGCGGAGGTCTTCCCCCGCCTGTGGCACTCTGACCACCGGTATCTTAATCCAGCAGTCGGACCGTTTCTCTGGCTGTCGGGCAGACCACCACCAACAGCCTTTCGATGACAGTAATGAAGCCCTTAATGTGAAATGGGCCTCTTCCCATGAGGAGAATTTTAATGTTAAACATCTTTTTTTAATTGTTTGGTATTTTTTAAGTGTAAGGGGTGTTTTCTCAGACTGCTTTTGATAAAATATGTAATATCATATCAAGGAAATGTCAACTACTCTCTATGTAAATTTGCTTTAGAAATCATTTTATGATTGGGTTTGTTTATTGTCTAACATATCTTTTACATTTTAGGTGCTTTACATAATGATGTATTATATCCTAATTATGTAACATCTAATGCTATCAAGTGAATTTGTATGAGAATTGTATTTGCTGTCTGTGAAAGTTGATGGGCTGATATATACATCTGAACAAGAGACCAGATTATGTTTTGATTGTTGTATTCTTTGCCCACCATTGGTTCTTTTGCAAAAGGATGGGGATGCTGCTAGCTTCAAGAAGGGTGCAAACTCTCTACCAGAGAAGGGTGGTACACTAAAAGAGGAGGCTCGTGTTTGCACATTCCTCAGTGTGCAGGACCCAGGCCCTCCCTTTACATTACCAATCAATCTGACCCAGTTTATATCATACTGTCGTAAGGCAATAACCACTGAGGCACATCAGACACGTGGAGTTGATGGCAAGATGAGTGTTGTGAAGGAGGGAGAGCAAGTATAAAGAGTATTGCCATCACTACAAAGATCATTTTCATTTAAATTTCATGCTTAATTGGTGTGCTCTACATTGCAATAAAATCAGAGTGAATTATAAAACGTTAAACCATTGAGGTTAACTTACAACTCTGTTTCTCTCTCCCTCTGTGTATATATATATATATACATTTATACTCAAGCCCCCCCAAACGCCGGGGGACCACCACCTCCCCGGGGCAATAATAATGAAAATGTGGGGGTCCGTTACGCACCCCGAGCCCCGAGCCCCGAGGACCACCAACTCCCCGGGGTTCAAACATGTTGGGAAGGGAGCCACGCTGCCTACCTCCTAGAGCCCTTGATGGCCCTGGGGACCGCCACCCCCACGGCTCCTGCAGTGTCCCGGGGACACTGCTTTTTGCTATGGCAGGGAGGGAGCCGTGTGGCTCCCGCCCTGTCATAGCAAACTCTGTATTGGATTTTGGAAGCGAGAGCAGGTAACCTGGTCTCGCTTCCAAAATCCAAAGCAGATTGCTTTTCCACAAGGTGAGCTGCATGTAGGAGGCGGGAAGCCAGCGGGCCATGGGGGAATTGGGGCTCTCACCACGGTCCCAAACGGAGAGGCCAGGCCCCAGCGGATGAGGTCCCCGGGGCCAATAGTGGCCCGGGGAAGGGGGGCCATTTTGCCCCCCTTCCCTATAATAAAAAATCAAAAAAGAAGAAGGCAGGTCCGGGGGGATGGGGTCCCCAGGGCCAAAATTTATCTGAGTGTATATATATATATATATACATTTATACTCAAGGCCCCCCAAACGCCCGGGGACCACCACCTCCCCGGGGCAATAAAAATGAAAATGTGGGGGTCCGTTACGCACCCCCGAGCCCCGAGGACCACCAACTCCCCGGGGTTCAAACATGTTGGGAAGGGAGCCACGCTGCCTACCTCCTAGAGCCCTTGATGGCCATGGGGACCGCCACCCCCACGGCTCCTGCAGTGTCCTGGGGACACTGCTTTTTGCTATGGCAGGGAGGGAGCCGTGTGGCTCCTGTCCTGTCATAGCAAACTCTCTATTGGATTTTGGAAGCGAGAGCAGGTAACCTGGTCTCGCTTCCAAAATCCAAAGCAGATTGCTTTTCCACAAGGGGAGCTGCATGCAGGAGGCGGGGAGCCAGCGGGCCATGGGGGAATTGGGGCTCTCCCCACGGTCCCAAACGAAGAGGCCAGGCCCCAGCGGATGAGGTCCCCGGGGCGAATAGTGGCCTGGGGAAGGGGGGCCAGTTGGCCCCCCTTCCCTATAATAAAAAATCAAAAAAGAAGAAGGCAGGTCCGGGGGGATGGGGTCCCCAGGGCCAAAATTTACCTGAGGCGGGGGGCACGCGGCCCTCCTCCAAATATAAAAAAAAAAAAGAATGTTGGCAAGGCCGGCCCCGGAGGATGGGGTCCCAGAGTCAAAAATTGGCCTTGGTAGGGGGGGGGCATACGTCCCCCTTCCTGTTTCTTTTTTTAAGAAAAAGAAAATGCTCAGGCTGTGGGGAATGGGGTCCCCAGGACCAAAAGTAGTCCAGGGAAGGAGAGCCACACAGCCCCCTCTCAGAAAGAAAAATAAATAAATCACCAGAGACCCCGCCCCCTCCCTGCAACACTCTGCAAATGCGCCCCCTGGCTAGTTCTAAGTTGAGGAATTAATTCCCCTTGAATACTGAGGGTCCCTGGGGGCCAACTAGTCCACCAGGTACCTCCAGTGAGCGCCAGGGAGCTGCGTTGCCGAGAGGTGGTCCAAGGGCACTCCCCCTTTTTACACCACTCTGCAACGCAGCTCTGTGGCGCTTACTGGAGGTAGCTGGTGGGCTAGGTGGCCCCCAGGGACCGTCAGGACTCAAGGGGCATTAATCACCCAATTTATAACGCACCAGGGGTTTGCAAAGTGGTGCAGGGAGGGGACGTGGCCTGATGTGACAAGTGTGTACTTATCCAATCACTCTGCCAATACCCAAGCAATTATAAATTCACCATGCACTCTCCTTGCAGCACTCTAATCATCCAGTCACTACCCATGCAGCCATGCAATGACCCATGCACTAACTCATGCACTGCTACAATACCCTGAGCACTACCCATGCAGTCCAGCCATCGTCCTGTCACTACACATGCACTCCTCCAATCAAAATAAAAAAATAAAAACTCGCCGGAGGACTCGCCCCCTCCCTGCAACACTCTGCAAACGCCCCCTGTGGCGCGTTTTGAGTAGGGGGATTAAGTTCACTTGAATCCTGAGGGTCCCTGGAGGGCAACTAGCCCACCCTGTACCTCCAGTAAGCACCAGGGAGCTGCATTGCAGAGAGGTGGTCCAAGTCCATGCCCCCTTTTATACCTCTCTGCAAAGAAGCTCTGTAGCGCTTACTGGGGGTAGCTGGTGGGCTAATTGACCCCCAGAGACCCTCAGGAATAAAGGGGACTTAATCCCCCAATTTACAATACACCAGGGGGTGCATTTGCATAGTGGTGCAGGGAGAGGGCATGGCCTGAGATGACAAGTGTGCAAACGCGCCCTGTGGTGCATTTTAAGATGGTGGGATTAAGTCCCCTTGAATCCTAAGAGTCCCTGGGGGCCAACTAGCCCACCAGGCATGTCTAGTAAGTGCCACAGTGTTGTGTTGCAGAGAGGTGTAAAAAGGGGGCGTGGGAAATTAATCCCCAAACTTAAAACCCGCCAGGGAGCGAGTTTGCACAGTGGTGAAGGGAGGGGGAGGGGCCTCATGTGACATGTGTGTACTTATCCAATCACGCCCCATGCTCGAGAATACGAGAATACGTTCTTGATGTCACAGCCAGTATTGTCAAAGATTTGGGAGAGTACATTTGGCGTGTACATGTTTTTCCCATCCAACCGTTTTCATGCCCTCTGATTTTTGTCGGGTATGTTTATAATCTTGATATTTCAAGGGTAACTTCGGGCTTGGCCACTGTATAAGCCAAGCCGATCTTACATTGTTTTTGCTATTTACGTCAGTGCCAGTTAAAGATGGCCACTATGAGGTGCAGTCACGTCAGAATGTCGGACGGACGCTCTTCTCACGAACGCTCCTCTCTATGACATGCAGCTGCTTCCAATGTATGTCGGCTGCCGTGAGTATTTAAATTGGCTCTGGGAAGCTACTCGTTTCCCGTCCATTTTGCCGTGACTTTTGGCCGTTGGAGACATGATGACAGCCTAATACCGGTAAGCCTGTTCTGGGGGAACTCCATATTGGCCCCCTCCCTCCACTCTGAGAAGTCTGGAAATCCACCTCCTGGACTCCAATTAATTCGGAGTCCATCGGGAGCATCGGAGATGCAGACCGGCAAAAGCTTTGTAGGTGGTTTTGGTGGAGTAATTGGATAAGTACATGATGCTGGATGGATGATTGGAGGAGTGCAAGGGTAGTGACAGAAGGATTGCTGGTCCACATGAGTACTACCTGTGTAATTGGAGGCGTGAATCAGTAGTGTGTATGTGGTTAGAGGTCTGCATTGGTAGTGTACAGTGGATTGTAGCAGTGCATGTGTTATTGTCTAGGTCATTGCATGAATACATGGGTACTGACTGGATGATTAGAGTGCTGCAAGGAGAGAGCATGGTGAATGTATACGTGCTTGGATTTTGACAGAGTGATTGGATAAGTACATGGTGGTGAATGGGTGATTGGAGGAGTGCATAAGCAATGGCAGGGAAATGACTGGACTGCATGGGTAGTGCAAGTCTTCTCAAGGGCCCCAAAAATCTGCATCTGGTGGGGGGTCCCAATCTACCAAAGAAAAAGGCCAAAAGAAACCATGGTGTAAAATCTGTAAACAGAAAACCCATAGGACTAGTCATTGTAATAAGTCCAAAGACTCAACTCCAGCCACCATTGCCCCTAAGGCAACTGTTCCCCCTAGGTCAGCTCCAAGTGGTGGTACTCACAATAAGAGTGTAGTAGGGTTAACCCTGGGTTCTGAGATGGACTCTGGACTAGTTTCAACTCAGGCTTTACTGGTATGTGATGGAGGCATGGATATGTCCTCCTTTGGGAGCCCCAGCAATCTGGGCAAATACAGACAACATCCCTTGATTAATGGAAAAGAGGCTTTGGCATTCAGGGACACAGGGGCAAGTGTCAAAATGGTGACACAAGACCTTGTGGCTCCTGAGCAGATCATACTTGGTGAAATGTACCAAGTGACCAATGCTAGCAATGTCAGGACTGACCATGCCCTGGCAGTTGTTAATTTCTTCTGGGGAGGGGTAACTGGCCTCAAGAAGGTTGTGGTAAGTGCAGACCTCCCTGTTGAATGCTTGCTTGGCAATTTATTTATTTATTTATTTATTATAAAGTTTTATATAGCGCGAACAAGACCCGTGGGTATCAGAGCGCTTAACATAGAAGAAGTAAAGGATTAACAAATATATTAAAAGTTATACGAACAAACAGATATGAGGTAGGTGATATATAATCAGACACATGTGTAGTTAGCGTCTAAACTTCTATCATAAGTAATATATATATACATAGACATATATGAGGTAGATCGTTATAAGTTCATGTAGGATGTATTTATCAGTTCGGCAATCATATTGTTTAGTGATATACTTTAGGTCGGTCTTACATCCTAGAATTAGCGTTTCTTATATTATTGACTGTGCTTCCCTTTCTGATGCCATAACTGTTTTGTATTAGGGTAGTAATAGACCAAAACCGCGCTCAGATCTCTACTCTAAGTAAAGTATTTCTTCATCAGAAGGCTCTTCACTTCCCGTTTGAATGTTGCCAAATTCTGGATCTTCCTAACGTTAGGAGGGAGTGAGTTCCAAATTCTGGGGGCAGCTCCAGAGAACGCTCTGTCATAGGTTTTTTTCTTTCGGAAAAAGGCTGGCCGTAACAGAAACTCCTCAGCACTTCTAGCTGGTCGATTACCACCGGACAGCTGAATTTTCTTCGCTAGGTATCTTGGGGTGTTGTGGTGTAGCACTTTATGGGTGATACATGCTAACTTCATTTGGATTCTGGCTTCATAAGGTAGCCAATTTAAAGCTTTCAGGTGTGGGGATATATGATCATATTTCCTATATCCTGAGATAACTCTTGCCGCAGCGTTAAGGCATGCTTTCAGTGGTGCTGTGGACGTTTTTGGTAAGCCAGCTAAGGTGGTGCAGCCATATTCAATCCTCGAGATAACTAAGGATTGGATTGCCAATTTGAGATCCGCCTCTGATATGAATGGTTTCAATTTTCTTAGATAGTTCAGGTGGAAGCGGGCATTTTTAGCCATTGAGTTAATGTGGGCTTTCATGTCCAGATTCTCGTCTAAGGTGATTCCTAGCGATTTAGCTGAATTGATTAGTGTTGGGGTGCAGTTTAGCGCAGTCATGAATTTCGCCCAATCCTGTATTTCCGTATTGCTCCTTGCTGGTGAGATTAGTAGGAACTCAGTTTTGTGAGCATTTAGCTTCAGCTGATTGGTAGTTAACCATTGTAGAGCCATTTTTAATGTCTCGTTCATTCGTTCAATGTCTTTCAGGGATGCGATTTTTATGTATATTTGCGTGTCGTCTGCATACATGTGATAGGATATCTGTGATTTTTGGAGAATTTCTGTAAGCGGTTCGACGTATAGGTTAAACAGATCTAGGGATAGCGTCGATCCTTGAGGGACTCCTATTGAAATAGGGCATGGAGGCGAGATTGATTGGTTGACCAGGAATCGCTGTGTCCTGTTCTGTAGAAAAGAAACAAACCAGTTTAGCATAGTTCCTGACAGTCCCATCCTGTCCCGCAGCCTGGTCAATAGTGCTTCGTGATTTACCGTGTCGAAAGCCGAAGACAGGTCAAGGAGGATCAGTAAGCATGCTTGATTTTGGTCAAGGGCCTGTAGCGCATCATCAACAATATGGAGGATCGCTGTTTCCGTGCTATGCCCTGCTCTGAATCCTGATTGGCATTCATCTAGCAAGGAGAACTTGGTGATGTGTTGGCTCAGTTGGTTTTGTACACATTTCTCAATTAGCTTGGCCAGTAACGGGATGTTGGTCACTGGGCGAAAGTTGTTAGGATCAGATGTATCTGCTGAGGGTTTTTTGATTATGGGAACAACTTGACCTGTTTTTAGGCAGTCAGGGAGGATCCCTTGTGATAGTGACGCATTTATAATTTCGGTCCATATCGGAACCAAAACGTGGTTGATTTCTTTTAAGCATTTTGTGGGAAGGGGATCTTGGTAGTGATTGTTTGGTTTGATTTCTGAAAGCGTCTTGGCGATAGTGTGCTGGTCGTACAGTTTGAACGTATCCCAGTTTGCCTTGTTTTTTGCCTTAGTGCATTTCGTTGAAGCGTCAATATCGCTCGTAGGCAGTGGTTCGATGGGAAGTTTTGCCACGGCGTTTATGAGCTCTATTTCAAGCGATTTCGCCTTCTCTGTGAAAAATGTGGAAAATTCTTCGCAGTTTTTTTTTTTTTTTAAATTCTTTATTGTCAGGAGTTCAGAAAGAGATATTCATATTGTCATTCAATAGCCGCTGTTACACATCAGTGGTACATGCCCTGAGGAGGGCAAGGATTGAACACAGTTTGCATCAGTAAGTATCATTTTCAGTGACGGCCTAATATCAGAACAGTGAGTAAAGCAAGTATATGCATAACATGGCCCAGTTGTGTCCCTCGTCCCTAACGAGTATCTCGGCAATGCAATTTTAATACATTTATCCGACATTGAGTATACGAGATCCTAGAGAAACAGAAAAGAACAAAAACCAAAAGAAAAAACAAACATTAAACCCAATAATGGTCATCATTTTGCAATTGGGTGCGTCTATCGACATTCAGCATTCTACAGGCTCAGTCATTTAGCACTTCCCTTTCGTCAGTAGTGTGTACCCGCCGCCTCCCGACCTCCCTCTACATTATGCTGACACTTCCTCTACCACTAGTCCTCATCCTCTTCGGATTCCGAGTCCTCACCCTCCGGCAAAGCCTCACATGGTTCGCCCCTATACTTGTTCCATGGCGTCCATACTTGATTCCACTTGCGGGGACAGGCCCTTAAAACATACACTGCTCTTTCCTTCACCATAAGGAGGTCCATGTTTCTCATCCATCCTGCCTTCGTCGGCAACTCCGGGGCACCCCACCTCTGTGCAATGTCCCGCTTGGCCACTGTCACTGCCAGTGTGACCCACAGTTGTCCATATCTGTTTAGATCTGTAGGGTCCCAGATGTTCAGCAGGCATTTACGTGGTTCCGGTAGGACAGATACCTTGACGGCTTGTGAGATCGTACGCATGATCTGCCTCCAGTATTCCCTGATTTGTGGACACTCCCATAACGTGTGGATGAGAGTTCCCTCCTCCCCGCATCCCCTGAGGCAGTATGGGTGTGGTGCCCTCTGTATTTTATGTAGTAGTGTGCGTGTGTAGTAGGTGCGATGCAATATCTTAAGCTGTACTAGGCGGAATCGAGCCGAAATTCCTACTTCCCGTGGCGAGGCCAGTGCCTCGTTCCACTCCGTTTCAACCATGTCACCCAACTCCCCCACCCATTTTTCCTTAAGGCTCTGCGTGGGATCTGGCAGGTTATTAATCAGTTTTTTGTATGTGAGCGATGTCGCTTTCTGCTCCATGAATTCGGTGAGTAGCCTGTCCTCTAATGGCGATGATTCTGGGAGTGTGGTGTCTGGTGGGATTGCCTGTAATAGAGCATGTCTAACCTGTATATAACGGTATGTTTCAGTGGGGCGCAGGTCGTACTGCTGTTGTAGCTGTGGGAAAGGAATGACCGTGCCTTTGTCCCACAGGTCCCCTACCACCGAGATCCCTATGTCGTCCCACCTCGCAAACCCCTTACAAGTCCGCAGGTTACCCAGTGTTTTAGTGTCCCATAACGGGGTTAGCCTGGTGATTTTACCCTTCCATCCTAGGCGTGATTGTGCCGCGTGCCAAAGTGTCACCGTGTGGAATTTTGGGCCAAGTAGGGCTTTTACTTGCGGGTAATTGTACAGCACCGAAAGCATGCCCTCCGTCCCCAGCTGTGACCAATCTGCCTTATAAGCGGGGTCTTCCCGTGTGGTGTGGATCCAATGATTAATAACCTTAAGCTGCGATGCCCAGTAATATAGTTGGAGATTAGGTAATGCTATCCCCCCCTCGTACCAGCTCTTCACCAATTTAGTCTGTGCTATCCGTGCTGGACCATTGCTCCATAGCAGACTGGAAACCAAAGCCGCCACCTGTCGAAAGTATTGTGGGTTAACCACATACGGGGAGTTTTCAAGCACATACAGAAATCTAGGGAGAGCCATCATTTTATAGAGTGCCGCCCGCCCCAGAAGGGTCAGTGGCAGTGCAGCCCAGTATTTGACATCAGCACGCAATCGCTGCAGCGGTGGCTGCAAGTTTTCGGTATAGAACTGTTTAGCATCGGTCGTCACAAAAATACCCAAATACTTAAACGAGGAGGTGGTGATCCTGAGGGGACAGTCAGCCGGTAATACCGGACCCGGGCCTTTGAGGACATAGAGTATAGACTTGGACCAGTTCAGGGTGTAGCCCGAGGCCTTGCCATGTTCATCGCAGACGGTCAGCAGGGCGGGGACCCCCTCATTCGGCCCGGACATGTAAATCAACATGTCGTCGGCATATAGGGAGACCTTGTCCTCCCATCCTTCAGCCCAAGTGATGCCCCGGAATAGCGGCGTCTCTCTGAGCAGGATTGCCAGCGGTTCCAGTACTATCGCAAACAGTAGAGGCGATAGTGGGCATCCTTGTCTAGTTCCCCTCCCCAGTGGGAAGGGCGATGATGTATGGCCATTTGCAACCACCTGCGCCATTGGTAGGGTGTAAAGTAGTCGTACCCACGCTAGATATAGGGGGCCGAAACCCATCCGGGTTAGGACAGCAAACAGGTATTCCCACTCCACCAGATCAAATGCCATTTTAGCATCTAGGGAGAGTATCGCAGCCTGTTCCGTGAGAAGATGTGCCCTCGCCAGCACCCCATGCACCCTTCTCAGGTTCAGCGCTGTACTCCTGTGTGGCATGAAGCCCGATTGGTCAGGGTGTATCAGGGTACTCAGGTGCTTGGTCAGACGACTGGCCAGGAGTTTCGCCAGGACCTTTGCTTCTGTGTTGAGTAGGGAAATGGGTCTGTATGAGGCGCATTCCGTCGGTGGCTTGGCCGGTTTGGGGATAGCTACTATAGTGGCCGTACGTTGGTCGAGTGGAAGCAGTGCCCTTTTTGCGCTGTCTTTATACATGTCCAATAAGGGCTTGGCCAGCACCGAGCTCACCGCCTTATACCACTCCACAGGAATTCCGTTGGGGCCCAGGGCCTTACCGGACTGCAGCGCCTGTATCGCTAACTGTACCTCCTCCTCTGTCAGATCGGCATCAAGTTCCTGCCGTGCTTCAGGTGTGAGCACAGGGATGGAAATGTGACTGAGTGATGCTACAGCCTCCTGTTCAGTGACCGTTCGTGTCGGCGTATAGATCCCTTGGAAGTGGTGAGCCAGTGCTTGGACTATCTGTTCCGGGTGGGTCTGCAGGTGCCCCCTTGCATCGTATAGCCGTTGTATCCCCTTGTTACTGCCTCCCCGCTTGTCCAGCCATGCTAGCATCCTCCCTGCCTTATCACCCACATCGTAGATGCGGTGCGCGGTGCTTGCATGGTGCCCTTTAGTGACTGTAGTGAGGTGGGCCTGGTGTTGTTGCTGACGGAGCTGTAGCTCATGTGCTGTGCCAGGGGTGGGGTCTGCCATGTGCGCAGTGTTCGCCGCGTGCAACGCCAATTCCAAATTAGCCAGTTCAGCTCTGGACTCCCTTTTATACCCAGTAATGGCCGATATGGATGCCCCTCGCATGACCGTTTTGTATGCCTCCCACAGTACTGAAGGTGAGGAGACCGACCCTGTGTTTTCACGGAAGTAGTGTGTCGTAACCAACTTCAGTTTCTTCCTGATGCCCGGTATCTGCAGATAATTGGGGTAGATCGGGTACAGCCTAGCTCGCTTACGTTCTCTAGTAGAAAGGTGAAGGGAGATCGGGGAGTGGTCAGAAATGCCTCTCGGCAGAATTTCAAGGCCGTCCACTAAGCCCAGTTCTACCCCCAGAAAAAGGAAGTGGTCAATACGGGAGAGGCTATCGTGGGGTGCCGAGTAATGTGTGTATTGCTTTGCGGTGGGATTCAGTTGACGCCACACGTCCGTGAGGCCCATGGCCGTCATGAATCCAGGGAGTGTGGCCGCCCCTCTGAGGCGATCCCGTACGGGAAAGGTGTCCAGTAGGGGGTCTGTGATAGCATTGAAGTCTCCCCCTAGTATCATATCCCCCTCCGGGAGGTCGATAAGAAATTGGCTGAGAGCTGGCAACGCTGTAGAATGTAGTGCTGGGGGGATGTATACCGATACCACATTCAGGGCCCTTCCCTCCCACTGGCCTGAGAGTGCCGCAAACCGCCCCTGGTCGTCCTTTTTGTGACCTGTGACCAAAAAGGATGAGTTGTTTTTGAGGAGTATTTCGGTGCCTCTGGAGCCAGAGGTAAATTCGGAGTGTATTGCCATGGTGTAGCCACGCCTGTTTAGTGCTTTACATGTGGACCCTGCTAGATGTGTTTCCTGCAGCAGCACTAGTTCAGATTTATGCCGTTTAATAGTTTGCAGCACTAGACCACGCTTAATTTTGTCCCCCAACCCCCTGACATTCCATGTGAGGAGCTTCAGTGGGGGCACCAGTGTCGCTACAGGAGTACCCCCAACGGGAATTGCTTGGTTGTGTTGTGCCATTCGAGTTCACTACCCACGGTATCAGTGTGCAGCAATATGGTGAAGCCAGTGTACTGATGCGGCGCCTGCCGTTGTCGGCTAGTGACGGAGCCATGCCTAGTAGAATTGCAAGAAGTAGTGATGACCAATAACGATAACCATAACATTACAACTTGTCCCCCCCACCCCCTCCCTGCTCCCCTGCTCCACGGACGATAACCCGC
Source organism: Lissotriton vulgaris (assembly GCF_964263255.1). Lineage (NCBI taxonomy): Eukaryota > Metazoa > Chordata > Amphibia > Caudata > Salamandridae > Lissotriton > Lissotriton vulgaris. The sequence goes on from NC_141693.1 coordinate 1,903,453,058, forward strand.
CCGCATCCCCAACTTGGCAGAGTGCTTAGTCCCTTCCCTATCTATCTTACTTGCTCGTGGGGTCGGTGAGTCCCCTACAGGCATCGGCCATTGCCCGCCCTACTCAGCTCCATCAGCTACAAGGTCCCAACGGCAGCAGATGTGCCGGTCCATATGTATCACATTCATTCAACTCTTAGCAGGTTGTCCTGAGTCGAGAGGGTCTCTCTCTAGATCCGAGTCCAGCCCCGCGGCTCCCTCTTCAGTTGTAGGGCTATCAGTTTGGTGCTCCGTCGTCCTCCCGCTACGTTGGTTCTGGCGGTCCCTGTGCGGGCGTTGGGGTTTGCCCACCTGTCTCCACCCATCCAGCCATTCTCGTGCCACCTCCGGTGTGTCAAAGAACCAAGTCTTGCCCTCGGCCACAATCCGCAATTTAGCGGGGAAAAGCATCGAGTAGGGTAGGCCCCTATCGCGGAGCGTCTTTTTCACTTCAGTGAATGACTTCCTGCGCCTAGCCACCTCAGCCGTATAGTCTGGAAAGAAGGCCAAAGTCGAGTTCTGAATTTTTACAGGCGGAGCGACCCTCGCTGCCTGCAAGATGGCGTCTCTATCTCTGAAGTTAAACAGCCTGGCCAGGACAGGCCGCGGCGTTGCACCCGGTTTGGCCGCACCTCCAGGGACCCGGTGCGCCCTTTCAACAGAGAAAAAATTGGACAGGCCCTTCGGTTGTAGCTTGTTTTTGATAAGGTCCTCTACGTACAGGTCCATGGCGCCTTTCCCCTCCGTCTCCGGAAGGCCCAGGATGCGAACGTTGTTTCTTCGGGAGCGCCCTTCCTGGTCATCCAGCCTGTCTTGTAGTTGCTTCGTGACCTTTTCCATTCGTTCCATCGCCACTTGCAGGTCTGAAGTGTCTTCAATGAGTGATTTCGTAACCACCTCTACTTGGGACACTCTTTCCGACATCTTCTTGAAGTCCGCCCTCAGTAAATTTACTTCGGAAGAAATAGTGCCCACTGTCGCCTGTACATCAGTGAGCGTTTTCATAATGTCTTCCAGGGTTACTCTCTTCACCCCTTCTGTGTCCGGAGGTGTACCAGTGGAGTGGCGCCCGCCTCCCTGAGAATGGCCCTGTTGACCATATGCAAATTTATCGAGTTTTGCCTGCGTCGATGTACTTCTCAATCCTTTGCCCGCCATGGCGTCGCGCTCTTTGTCGTGCGACCCGGTCCCTTATATACGTACAACTCAGACTGCTCGAGGGTTGAGCCGTTCCCCGGACACCAGGCTATGTGTGGCCTGACGGGAATCCTACCGTCAGTAGATTCTTACACCGTTAGTTACAGTCTTCCAGTTCACCGTGACCGAGGGGTCGCAGTCGTTAAAAGATCTGCGTCCGTGTCCCTGCTGTGTGGCCCACCACGCGCGTACTCCGCTCCTCTGCGCGTCACAGCACGCTTGTCGTCTGTGCCTCGTGGTTTTTAACTGTGCCCTCAGGACAGGTAGTGTCTTGTAAATATCGGCAGGGTCACGCTGCGGTTCAAGCTGTATTGCCGGGGGTGCAGTATCCGGGAGGTCGTAGCCCCCACCAGTAGTGTCGATTGCACTGCACACGTCTTTCCAGGGCAGCACCCGCTTTCTACGGGACAATGATCAGCCCCAGCCCCCCAGGTGGGCCTGAGCCAGTGGTTGCTGGACGGCTCTGCGGGCGCGCTGCTGTCTCACCTCGCAACCGGGGCGACAATATCAGTCTCTCTTTCTCCCCACAGACGGTTCCGCCGATGGTCAAGGACGTCCCCGCCTGCGGGGGTGTTCAGCCCGCCTGGGGTACTGCAGCCGATGCCGCTTCCTCAAGGGTTCAGCCTGGTAGCGTGGAGCGTCGGATCGTGTCTTCACTCCGGGTGTCTGCAGGTGCCGGCTGGAGTCAGTGCGCCTTAGCCGCCCAGGGCGCACTTCCGCCCGGATCCGCCAATTACGGCAGTCCGGTGCTGCAGTGTAGTGAAGGGCCGCAGCAGTCCGCCTCCGATCGGAGCACTTCTCGGCATCAGATGGTTGCCGGGAGCGGGTCGGTGCGTGCCGCTTGAGTCCCCCAGCCGATGAAGCTCCTTCGAGCGGGCGATGTCTCGGATGGGTCTGCGGATATGTGTTCAGGCCGTTATGCCTTGCGGAGCTCCCTCGCTAAGCAGCCGCCATGCTCGGCAGTTGGCCACGCCCCCAATTCTTCGCAGTTTAGAGGTGTTTTTGAATTCTCATGAACGGATTTGGCTAGTTTGTTTGATTGTTGCTTTAGGATTTCAAAGAGTTTTCGGGGTCTGTTTTTGGCATTGTCCAGTTCTGATCTTATAAATTCTTTTTTTGAGTTGATGATCTTTTTATTATATTGGTTTCTAATTTTTCTGAGGGCTTTCAGCTCAGGGGATGAAGGGTGTTGTCTCCATTTTCTTTCGGCCATTCTCAATTTGCGTCTTTCTTCATTTAGATCTTCATTGAACCAAGGATTTTTCGTCTTCTCCGAGATTCTTTTTAGTTTTAATGGCATGGTGTTATTGACGATGTTTTCAACAGCTGTATTGTAGTGATCGGTCAGCTCGTTGACATCCTGCAGGTTGCTCGGAGGCATTAGGTCTCTTTCGCAGCTTTCAACCAATAGCTCCATATTTGCTTCCTTTGTGTCTCTAATCCATTTCTTGGACCTGAAGGGTTGCCTGGTCCTGCCTTTTTCCATTATGGGTATCCCGAATGTTATGGCATGATGATCAGACCAGTCACATGGCGTTATGGAGAGGATTGTTGTATCTTTGTTTCTTGAGATAATCCAGTCTAGCGTCGCTCCTTTCGAGTGTGTGGGTTGTGTGCACGCTTGGGTGAGGTTCAGTTCGACGAGGAAATCTTTAATCGTGTTGACCAGTTTGTCATTGCAGTCATCCCAATGTAAATTGAAATCGCCAAGAAATATGTTATTAGCTCCGTTGTAAGCGTTGACCGTTATGATCTCCATTAACTCCTCCGTAAACTTTGCATTGTCTCCTGGTGGGTGGTAAAAAGTATGCAGGTTGCATCTTTGATTGTTAGGTGATCTTATATTAAGACCCAGATATTCGCAGGACTCTAGAGGGTCGGCTTGGATTTGTTTGACCTCTATTACAGATCTATGAATGCAGGCTATCCCTCCCCCTAACTTTCTGAGTCTGTCAAATCTCAAAATGTTATATTGAGATGGTACTAAGAGATCCATGGTTGGCGATGAGGATTCCGTAAGCCAAGTTTCTGTAAGGACTGCCAGATCAATGTCCTTGTTGATGATGAGGTCCGCTATGTCCGATGCATGTTTGGTTGCCGACCGACAGTTGAGTAGTAGACACGTCAGAGGTTTTTCTTTGTTGTTAAAGTTCTCATTTTCGGCTTCTGTTGTAGTTAACTGTACGTGCTGTATATTGTAGGGGTTGGATGTTCTGTTGTTCTTTCTCGATGTTCTGTTAGCATCGAGTGGTACTGTTCTGATTCTTTCCTCTCCTTCACGGTCCGGTATTTCATATGTTCGGATTAAGGCCAGAGTTTCCTCCTTTGACAATGGTTTTGCCCTATCAGGTCGGTTGTCTCTATTTTTTAACTTCCTGGCCGTCTCGTTACTCTTTCTTTGTGAGGAGTGTACGATGTTTTGGATGTGCGTGACCTTAGAGTGAGTGCTCGCCGTCATCTCCCCAATTTTTTCGATCGCCTGTAAGGTATTAATAGCGACTTGCGTCAGCTTGCTCATTAATTTCTGAAGCTCCTTAATATCTTTCTTGTTCTGACGTGGTTTCTTAGGGAAGACTGATCTGTTTATCCGGGATTTGTATTCTGCTCTTCTCCGTTTTCGATCTGTTCTTAGTTCCGCCGCCTTTTTCTTTGTATCCCATGTTTGATTTTCCCTTCCGTTTCTCTTGGAGATGTCAACAGTGCTAGCTAAGTTCTGTGTTGCTGTGGGTGGGGGTCTGTACAAAGCTGGTATTGTACTAGAGAGAGGTATAGAATGGTTGATATCATCTACCTCATCCAATTCCTGGTTGTCATAGGGTATTACGCTCGAGACCGATGTATGCTCTGCGTGGGAGGTCTCATAGTTTGGAAGCGGCGACGACTCTTCTCTTTGGAGCTGGTCTTGTTCCTTGTTTGCCTGATTGGTAGACCTCTCTGTCCTTTCTGTCGCGTTCTCAGTTACAGACATTACTATTTCAAATCTATCTTCCGGATTAGGGCTTTGAGCACGGTGTCCCCTGTTTCTATTGGCGCTTCTGGTGATATCGTAGGTGTCGGGAGTGTCTTCTGGTGGGGTCAGATGTAGATGGTGTCTTGGGTCTTCTAGAGAATCTTTTACTGTTTGGAATATCATTGCAAATTTCTCCAGTTCTTGATTTGCTGCTTGTATCAGCACCATTCCCGATTTATATATGGTTATGCATAGTTCGGCTCTGCATCTTATTGATGGTGCGGTCATCATTTTTGTGCCATGAGGGATGTTTTTTGTAGCTTTTATGGTAAGCATCCTTGAGAAGGCATTGCGCCATTTAGCTGTTTTATTTGTGTAGAATATGAGGTCATTCATTGTCGCACCTTTAATTACATTGAAATGTAGGTCCGCAAATAGTATGTCCTGATTTCTTCTCAGGGTGTCATGTTTGAACTTTTTAGCTGCATTTTTGGTTAGATTGGGAGGGTATTTTATTTTCTGGGCATTCGAGCCGACAGTCTCTAGGTATCTTCCGTTCATCCTAGCTCCGTGTTGAATGTCTTCTGGTGCCTCTTTCTCTGTTAGATTCCGGGTAGAAAAGCTGCTGATGTTGTTTCCAGATCCAGGCGTGTATAGATAAAGATTTGCTGAGTGGTGGTAGATATATTTTCTCTTTCACATATTTATTCTTCTGTTACCTCTTAGTGGTTGTGGTTCCTGATGATATTAATTGGTAATCTCTTAGTTCTCTTAGTTATCTTTTAGTGGTTGTGGCTCTTGATGCTAGTACTTAGTAACTAGCTGAACAGCCCCTTGTTATGCTCTGAGTAGTGTATTATACTAAGCAGTCATTGTAAGATGGCTGCCGTTATGGTGGTTCTTCAGTGGGCAGAGCGGACTTTCTCTCTTTCCACTACTTTGAGTTAATCCATCTTCCCTTGTCGACTGGTTCTACTTCTCTGTTGGTCAGGCAGTGTTAGTGTAGTTAATTTGCCCTAGTCAGGGTATGCCCTCTCTTCATCATTGATTGCAATCTCAAACTTGACATTGACGGACGATTGGTTCCTCTTACCTGGGATATTGCACATTCCACGAATATCACTGTCTGACTTTGGGCGCCATTTTAGGGTCAGGCATGGCTGTTTTAAGCTTCCCGGTTATTTCAGTTTTCACCGTTTATCGTTTTCTCCTCTACTCCTAGCCCTCTAGGCATCCCGGTTGTTTCACTTTTTCAGAGTTTATGAGTTTTCCCTCTAAATCCCATCCGCTTTTTCTTCACTCACCGCTCGGCTCGAGGACCCGTCAAGCCCCACGTGATGCAGTCTCGTAGCTCCTCCGCTCGCGGCTTCAGTTTGCTGTTGATTGTTCTCCGGTTGTGCCTCAGTCACCGACTCGAGTCTGTTGGAGCGGGCTGACTACAAAATCCTCAGCCTTAAGATGAAGTCCCTCGCAGCGTCCCCCGGTCACAGCACCTACCAGCGGGTCGTCCCAGCTCCCCCGCATGTTCCGGGCTTCTTCGAGTCACTTTTGTGTCGGTGGTCCCGCAAAGGTCCCGATGGCAGTCCGCGCGATGCGGCTTCTTGAACCCAGCTTCCTCCAAGGCAGCACGGTTGGGCAGTCCGTCTCCAGGGAAGGGCTCTCTTCCAGGTCAGTGTGTGTCCGGAGTCCAGTATTCTGCTGACCGGTGTTTTGCGTTGATTCTTAACTGCGCTAGTTCCGCTGCTCACTTTTCTTCATTCTTCAGCTCCTTAGCTGTACGATCTCGTCAAGGGGGTTAGCTCGAAGGGGGTTATTCCTGGGATTTAAACCAGTTACGGTGATCCCTAACCCAGGAGCTCTTTCGCAGAGCTCTTAGTCGGTGGCCATCTTGATTCAAATCAATGATTTGGAAACTTCAGCTTGGGCTGAAGTGGAGCTCAGGACCCATACAGAAATGTTAGGAGTCCCTGCACATGTGTTTGCTGTGACTAGGTCACAGGCCAAAATGTCTAAAAATGAACAGGCCTGGGGGCGTGGCCAACAGCATGGCTGGGTAGCTGCATCTTCTACGAGCTCCGCTGGCCCCGTCTGTAATCCTGGTAATATCCTGCTCCTCATCTCCATTCCTTCGATGAGACTCAAATCGGAGGGTGAGCTAAAGCGGCGAGGCGCGAAGGGGAGACCCTCAAGACGATTCGCATGAAGGAAAGAAGGCTTCTCTCGGCAAATTGGGCAACGCGCGGTCTTACCCAAGATGGCGGCGGCGGCGATTTAATCGAAGCTGCGGATTGCGTTGCAGGGTAGCGAGCCGGTACCCTGGAGAAGTAACTTGAAGTCTGTGGGCACCGCGGCCAGCCTTTTCACACCGGCACAGCACATAGCGGTGCCTTGAAGGACACCGGGAGCAGCAGTCCAGCACGGACTAGGAGTGGGGATCTGCCCGCAGTGGCAACAGCCGGACCCATGGCGCACGAGGAATGGAGAAACACCTGTGGGGTGCTCATATCATTGCAGGTGCACTCTGAGGGATTGCTGTGAGGAGGGGCCGCTTGACGTGTAGCCGAGGCGAGCCGCTGATTTGTGATGCACCGGCTGGGCTCTGCGCGGCTGCTGTGACGATCCCCACCAAGGTTTCCGGGACTCTGCCATGCTTCAGAGGCACCACAAGGGACACACCATTGCCAGACATGGGGGACCATGAATGGTGACACTAGAGCTCCATGGCAGAGCTCTTGGAGGGCAGGCCCTGCATTGTTTGGAGCGTGGGGAGGCACTGTAGCAGAGACTGAAGGTGAGGGGAGGTTAACCCCTTGAGGCCATACTGCCTCAACAACCAGCAAGGTGTGCTGTTCTACCCACGTGCAGGAAGTGAATTTCACTTGGTAGGAGAACCGCCCACCCCACACTGGTGCCAGCTGCGAGGTCTGCGAGTTGGGTAGTGCACACGGCGGCGCAACACATGTGAACAGTCTAAGGCCTGGAAGGTGAGCCCGAGAAGCGCAGTGCCTGTGCCCCTCCCGGCTGTGAACCATGCAGAGTGTATGCACCGTTGTCTTGGAGAGCGGGTACAGGGGGAGCGGATATTATTCCTGACTGCTGTGTTTCACAGGTGTGCTGAGGCCGCTACCATCCCCACTGCGCCATCCGAGGATAGCTGGGCCCGCAGTTCAAGAGGTTAGAGACTTCTACACAATTAAATCCCTTGGACAGACTGCACTGGGAGGTGTGCCACTGCAGAGGGCCTATACAGATTGAAGAGGCATTAATACCCCAAGCTTTGAGAGACAGGTGGTGTTGAAGACGCTGTTGCCAGTGGGGCGGCCCTTTTGCACTCCCATAGCTTTGAGTTGTGACCCCAGAGGTAATCCCTGGCTCCTGGGCGGACCCACGCTTTTGACCAGGCCATAGGTAGCCTGCAGGTCGCAGTGACAATTCCTTGCGGCTCGCTACGCCACACGCAACAGCAGATTGCTCATCCCTTTTGCGGACAGGTAGAAGAGAAAAAGGGTTTTCACGCAAAGGACATTTTCAGTGCTTCTGCCATAGTAATCGCAGGAAATTGACATGGCTGGTGTGGATTGGCACTCTAATTCTATCAGCCCCAACAGGAGCAGAGGGATGTTTCACTCCCCAACCAGACATGGATGTAATATTACAAGCGAACCAGGCTACATGACAAAGCTCCGAAACCAAGATTGCTGAGGTGAGGACGGAGGTCTCGCTTCTGCGTCAAGATCTGAAAAAAGTCACGGAAAGAGGGACAGAGGTTGAACAATGAGTCTCAGACCTGTAGGATCACTTGCGGACCAAAACCACAGAAGTGGCCGGTTTATTAGAGACTGTGAAGGAAGTGGCCTATCGGGTTGATGACACGGAAAACAGGGCCCATAGGAACAACCTGCGATTCGTAGGGATTCCAGAAAACGCAGAACGCTTGGATCTGGCCCGGTTCCTCCTCACTTTCACCACAAACACTTTCCCGGAGGCACAATTCTCATCATGCTTCGTCATAGAAAGGGGCACACAGAATGCCTGGAGTTCAACCGCAACCAGGAGCCCCACCCCGGCCAATGATAGCTAGATTCTTGAAATTTCAGGACTAAGATTTAATACTTGAAGAGTTCCGGAAGAAGGGCGAGGTCAAATATGAGAATACGAAGGTGAAGGTCTTCCCTGACTACTCCAGAGATGTGCAAAAACAATGCCGCACCTTTGACCCAGTGAAGGTGAAACTACGGGCTCTTGGGATCCAATATATGCTCCTGTTTCCTGGCAAATTAAAGGTTATTTTTTAAGATAAGACTAATTTTTTCCAGACACAGAGCAGGCAGGGTCATGGATTGAGGAAAGACCTCAGTTGAGGTGGGCAACTCTGCCAGCAGTTCTCTCAATGGCTGACAAACAGCGGGGCCTGGACTGGGGCCTGAGCAAGCAAAGGCGATGGAGACGACAGACCAAGCGCCGGACCCAGAGTATGACTACACCGGGGAGATCCCTAAGACCCAGGGTCCAGAGAAATGTTAACACAGATATGGATGGTGATACTGCCCTCGAATGTGTCAAAAACCTCACAGAGGTCAAATGGAGATGAGAACTCTGAACAAACAGAAGCCTGCAGATCCGCGGTCGAAGATGCCGCACACCCCCTTCTGGAACAGATCCAAAATATGGAGGCGTCAGGCTCGGACCCTCCATGCAATAACCCTCAAATTCAGCAGATGCACAACGGAGATGGAGAGAAAGGATGAACTGGGGATAGCAGCCCTCTGAAGGACGATGTGGGCTTCCCAAAGTTTGGAGGACTCTGGCCACTTTTTGGGTAAAGTGAGGCACACTGTGAATTGTCCCCTTAGTGTTCTATAGTTGAGTGGGTAGGGGAGGGGGTGGACTACAGACCTCTGGGTGATCTACCTGCACCAGTGTTGTCCTGTTGACCAGTTAATGGGTGACGGGAGTGCCCGCAGAGTGTGGGGACAGGGTATGCTGTGTGTAGCTTGTTATTTGGGACTCAGAGTTTGGGGTAAGAGGGGGGATTGTTTTGTTTTACAAAATTACACGTGTAATGACATTGATGCAGGGTGGCATAGTGATGAAAAGGCAAATACTGTGATATTACAAAATAGACAGCGGTGGGGGGGGGCAAAGGGATCGCTGACATGTCAGATACAATACACCACCGGGATGGCTACATCTAATTCAGAAATGTACTCGATCCTCTCATGGAATATGAATGGGATTGGAAGCAAGGTTAAGAGGAGATTAGTGGCTGTGTACTTCAAAAGGGTGAAACTTGATGTCATCCTCCTGCAAGAGACACATTTGAAAGGCACTAAATGTGGGTTCCTAGGCAGGGAGGCTTATAAACGTATGGCCCACGCTGGATTCTCCACAGGGGCGAGGGGAGTGGCAATACTTCTCAGGAAAAACTCACCCTTTAGAGTAGAACGCACCTAGGCAGACCCCAATGGCACATATGTGCCGATTAAAGGGGTATGAAATAGGAGGCACATCACATTTATTAGCGTATATGCACCACCTAAGCTCCAAAAGCAAACGATGGACAAATTCATAGCAATTCTCTTAGAAGCTGGGTCAGACACGCACATTATAGGGGGTGATTTTAATGATGGTATTGACCCCATGCCGGACCGCACGACTGTCCCAACTGGGAACCCTAAACTGCTTAAACGGGGATGTATGACGTTAGCACGCATACTTTTACCACGCATACCATTACCACGCAATTTTTACAACGCAGGACCCTTTACAACGAATGCCTTTACAACGCATTACACTACAACGCAGATACTATTACAACGCATACCATTACAACGTAAGTATAGGTAAGTATATAATATTTTAAAATAATGTAACTAAAAATTATTTAAATATTTTAATTAATTATATTAATTTTTATTTCATAATTTGTAAATATATGTTAAAAATACACCTATACCCCAAAACCCAATCCCAGCCCTGAAACCTAAAAATACCCCTGTACCCCAAAACCCAGACCCAGCCCTGAAACCTAAAAATACCCCTGTACCCCAAAACCCAAACCTGAAACCTAAAAATACCCCTGTACCCCAAAACCCAAACCCAGCCCTGAAACCTAAAAATACCCCTGTACCCCAAAACCCAAACCCAGCCCTGAAACCTAAAAATACCCCTGTACCCCAAAACCCAAACCCAACTCTGAAACCTAAAAATACCCCTCTACCCCAAAACCCAAACCCAGCCCTGAAACCTAAAAATACCACTGTACCCCAAAACCCAAACCTGAAACCTAAAAATACCCCTGTACCCCAAAACCCAAACCCAGCCCTGAAACCAACAAAAATACCCCTGTACCCCAAAACCCAAACCCAACCCTGAAACCTAAAAATACCCCTGTACCCCAAAACCCAAACCTGAAACCTAAAAATACCCCTGTACCCCAAAACCCAAACCCAACCCTGAAACCTAAAAATACCCCTGTACCCCTGTACCCCAAAATCCAAACCCAGCCCTGAAACCTAAACCCAAACCCAACCCTGAAACCTAAAAATACCCCTGTACCCCAAAACCCAAGCCCAGCCCTGAAACCTAAAAATACCCCTGTACCCCAAAACCCAAACCCAACCCTGAAACCTAAAAATACCCCTGTACCCCAAAACCCAAACCCAGCCATGAAACCTAAAAATACCCCTGTACCCCAAAACCCAAACCCAGCCCTGAAACCTAAAAATACCCCTGTACCCCAAAACCCAAACCCAACCCTGAAACCTAAAAATACCCCTGTACCCCAAAACCCAAACCCAACCCTGAAACCTAAAAATACCCCTGTACCCCAAAACCCAAACCCAACCCTGAAACCTAAAAATGCCCCTGTACCCCAAAACCCAAACCCAGACCTGAAACCTAAAAATACCCCTGTACCCCAAAACCCAAACCCAGCCCTGAAACCTAAAAATACCCCTGTACCCCAAAACCCAAACCCAGCCCTGAAACCTAAAAATACCCCTGTACCCCAAAACCCAAACCCAACCCTGAAACCTAAAAATACCCCTGTACCCCAAAACCCAACCCCAACCCTGAAACCTAAAAATACCCCTGTACCCCAAAACCAAAACCCGATACCCCTAATAAATGTTTAAAAAAAAGATAAACTTACCTATACTTACGTTGTAATGGTATGCGTTGTAATAGTATCTGCGTTGTAGTGTAATGTGTTGTAAAGGTATTCGTTGTAAAGGGTCCTGCGTTGTAATAGTTTCGTTGTAACAGTATTTCGTGCTAAAAGATGCGTGGTAACAGTTACATACCCTTAAACGGTATACAGATACCCTAGAGCTTGCGGATATATGGCGTCGACAACATCCTCAGTCTGGAGCCTAGTCATTTTACTCAGGGCACACAAGGCCTTTTCACAGATTGATTACATAAATGCTCCAGTGGGGGAACTTGTGGAGGTCCATAAAGTGGAATACCTGGCAAGGGGCCTCTCAGATCACTCACCCCTGTGGCTCACAGTGGGCGCCTGTACACACTGACAGAAGGGAGATTGAAAACTGAGCCCGCACGAACTAAAAGACCCTCAGGTCACTAAGGAGCTCAGGGTGGATACGAGTTGTATTAAAAAGAAAATCTGGGGTCGGTGGATTTGGCCATCACCCTGTGGGAGGCCTACAAACCAGTGCTAAAGGACAGGGCGCAAAATATTATAGCACATAAGAAACGAAGAGAACATGAGGAAATCATGGGGCTGGAATCCCGGTTGCTGCAGGGGTAGTGACCCCTCAATGCTACGCAGTCTACAACTCCTCAGACAGGAATACTTTTCCTTGGCCAAAAAAGATGCACAGAATGCGATACAAGCCATGTACTGTCGCATATACGACGTAGATGACAAGACTGATAGGTTACTTGCATGGCTTAGTAAGAAAGAGCTCGACAGTAGGTGGGTTGAACAGATACAAACAGAGGATGTCGGACTCACACGACCCTTACAGCAATAGCTAATGCCTTTGTAGACTATTATGAGGCCTTTTACACGCAACATCACCTGGTCGAAATGTCCCACATACAAATATATCTTTGTGATGAACAACTCCCTAAATTAGTGGACGTTGAGTCCAAGATGTTGGATGACAAAATCACGGTAGAAGAACTCGCATCAGCGATTGGCCAAATGTAAGAGGGAAAGGTGCCAGGACCTAACGGGCTACCTCCGGAGATATTTAAGCAACATGCAGCACTTTTTGCCCCGCATCTTCTCCAACTATACTTGGAGGCGTATGAGGCGGAAAGCCTCCTAGAGACTTGTGGACGGCCACAATTGTAATAATCCCTAAAAAGGACAGGTCACCGCAAGAGTGTAGTTCATATCGCCCAATTTCTCTCATTAATATGGAGACAAAGGTATTGGCTAGAATTTTAGCAAACAGGCTAGCAGTAGTCATTACCAGTCTCATTCACAGGGACCAATCCGGCTTTATGTCCAAATTATCGACAAAGCTTAATTACAGGAGACTGCACAATTGGTTAGAAGAGGTTGACGGTAGAGAGGATCCATACCAGGTCCCCTCCCTCGATGCTGAAAAGGCATTCAATACTGTCCACTGGCCTTTCCTCATGTCTGTATTGGAGGAATTTGGAATTGGTCCGATATTCAGACACTGGATCGCTGTGCTTTACGAGAGACCAGTGGCCAGAGTTAGAGTCAATGGAGCGGTGTCACGGTAATTCCCAATAGGTAGAGGCACCCGAGAGGGTTGCCCCTTGTCACCCCTGCTCTTCGCCATGGTGTTGGAACCACCAGCCTGTGTGATTCGACTGCACCCAGACATCACAGGATTTAGGAGCAGAGAAGATGCAGAGACGGATGAACGCATATCCTTATATGCAGACGACATCTTGATGTACGTTACAAACTCAGAGAGGACGCTACCCTCAATTATGGAAAGCTGCGGGGGCGCTCGGTAGCGCACGACCAAGATGGCCGTGTGCCTGTGAGGCTCCAGCCCTCCCGAGCTGGACAATATTCATTATATCGATCCTGCATCATCAGTGAACACTCTGCTGCTCACCATACGACGCATGCTTCCCTGCTGATTCCAACGATCCCTAATTGGCACCCAAGATTAGAAGAGAGGCGGTGAAGAGATGTCCAGCTGCCAAGGGCGGAGAGCGCTGGGCTGCCTCTGGTGCCCTGCTGCGGGGCGACTGGTTGGGAGGCACAGCGGCTGTACGGGCCACTGGGCCGGGGGCTCGTGTGCTCGCTGAACATCCTTTGCGCCCGCTCACACTGACTGGAGGACGTCACTGCACCCTGGGGTACGGGAGCGCTGCAGCCCGATGTCACTGCATTGCGCGACCGCCCGGAGACTGGCGGCTCATGGGGGCTGCGCTAAAATATACTATTGTGCCTAGCCTCCCCTGGGATATTACCTGGCACCCTCCCCCGTGATTGACGCACTGCAGTGGGCCTGGGGTGAAGATTTCTGTGCTGCCAACGGCCCATTGGCAGCACCGGCTGACATTTTAAATATTGCAGTGAGGGGCGCCTGAAACTGTCGACTGCGCTGGACGCTGCCTTTGGTGCTCTCTACCCGGCCAGCATTCACTCCAGCTTCCCCAATCTCATAGAGTGCATACTGGCCCTGGCACTTTCTGGAGCTGCTGGAGCCCTGTCTGGTGCAAACATCCATCATAAACTGAAGGGACTACTGCATGCGGGTGTGGTACACGTGTGCACATCTCGGCATAGGGACAGACCTGAAAGCACATGAGTAAAGTGTGACGTGTTTGCGGATCCCCTGAATTGTATCTGCACCCTCCTTGCCACAAAGCCAGCGGCCAGGGCATGTGGAGTTGGGATCTCGCTGCGTTTTACTGCCCACACCAGCGCGTGGAGCGACACCAAAGGCTGCATTACTATTAAACCCTGCCTGAGTGCTACCACAAGCCATGCGACCCCCATTGCGTCGCCACGACCCACAGAGCTGACGCTGATGCTTTTTAACTTCCTCAAAGTGTGACCTGCGCTGCAGCTCCCTAAGCTCCCTAAGCCCGGTAATCTGACCTTCCTACCGCTTTAACAAGAGTTAAAGGTGCTGCCAGTCGCTGCGCTACCCTCCATTGATTCTGATGTAACAACTTAAGCAGGAGTAGCGCCATGAAACCCTGGGGTGACCGTGCGCTTTATAAGTAAATGATAACATAACATAACATAACATAACATTGCCCTGCTCACTGGCTGGCGCCATGGGGCGCACCGATGCTAAGCAGACTAAAATTCCGTTTGAGGCGCGCAAGACCCCCAAATCGCGCTCAGAAGACACAGATGCTGCGGACAAGCTTGAGGAAGATTGGAAGATGATTTTACTTGAAAGGCAACAGAGTCTAACATCTATTGATGCTAACATTCGCACGATGAATACCCAGATGGACTCAGTGGTCACTAAGCTGGGGCAACATGAACAGCACCTCAAGGAGGCAGAGACCAGAGTGTCTGACTTGGAGGACGGCGCCACAGCGGGCAAATACCAAATGTCGCAGATGGGTAAATTACTAAAAGTCATTGCTGACAAAAATGAGGACTTAGAGGCGCGTTCTCAAAGGAACAATGTTCAAATTCTTGGCCTGGCAGAATCCACAAACACGAAGCGCATGGAGACCTTTATTGAAAAACTGGTCGTGGAACTATTCGGCAGAGAGGCCTTCTCGTTGCATCTCATAGTGGAGAGGGCCCACAGGTCGGTGCTGTGTCCGCTGATAGCCCGCTTTTTAAACTACTGTGACAGAGATACGCTGCTATGCCTAGCCCGGGAAAAGAAGCAGGTACTGTATGAGAAAACAACACTGTCCTTCTTCCCGACTTTACACAAGTTGTACAAGACGACAGACGAAAATTTGCAGCAGTCAAAAAGAAACTAATATCGCAGCAACTCCCCTATGCCATGTTGTACCCGGCGAAACTAAAGATAACCAACCATGGCTCGCAACATTTCTTTATTTATCCACAACAGGCTGAAGATTACCTCTGATGCCACCGCCGCTCGGCCACTGCTGAATCAGAAGCAAGGAATCAATCCCTGTCGCCTCGGTCAGACCCCAGCTGAACTATGTAATGGACAGTGACATTTGTTGGAACTCTCCATACTGCTTTACACAAAGCGAACTGATCTGTGTGTTGATGTATTAACATCATTTCTATTTCTTTGATGTGATATCCGGCTCGGCTACTCACCTCCGTCCCACCGCAGCCTCCCACCTCCGGGTGGTGCAGTAGGTGGGCGAGAGTATGGAGGGGAGTGGGCAGGTCATGAGCCCCTAGTAGGCTCCCGAGAGGGCACACCCCCAGTAGCTATGGAGGAAACCGAAAGGCTTTTTGTCAGAGAAAACACTGGGTGCACAATCGAAAGTAGACACACTGGATACTAATTAGCATATAAGGTGGTGCAACTGGGTGAGTGGAGAGCCCTAGAACCACTCAACAATTGGTAGCAAAACTACCAACGTACAGGGATTGCAGGTTTACCCAATGCACTCAAAAGTAGATCACATGTTATGTAACATTCAAAACACATATACAATGAACAAAGCACAGAAGGTCGCTCAGCTGGTGGTCCAACCAGGAACACGACCCACGAGAAGTACGCGGCAGTGCTGCACTTCATACCAGAATTGGGCATTTCGTCTTCACTTAACGGGAGTCGCACCAGACTCTAGGCTGCTGGATAGCAGCGTGAAGCCCTGTTAGACATTTACTTGAAACACACTAGCGCCCAAACACGTCATATACAAGGATTTCTCTTGGATCCCATACACTAGACCATGACAATTACCAATCACCGCACACAGGGAGTGGCTGCTTCTTCCCTGTCATTTCTTCACCTACGGTCACGGGCCCGGCTGGGTCGGAATTATCACCAGCTGAGCGACCTTCTGTTGCTACACAGCCATTTATAGCCCTGAGGATTCGCAATAGTGATGAAACACGTGTCGGCTGGCTGTTTTACAAAATAAAGGACTCCATCGGACCACTCTCCCACTGGAGATTCCTACACATCTCTGTCGCTTTGTTCATTGTATATGTGTTTTGAATGTTACATAACATGTGATCTACTTTTGAGTGCATTGGGTAAACGTGCAACCCCAGTAGCTATGTTTATGGGGCATATAAGTAGTTCCGTTATATTTTGGAGTTGGGAGGGGGGATCCTGTACCCGGCAAGTTGGGGGAGCCGGTATGGGTGGATTTGTTCTTGTTTGCATTACAATATGTCCAGTCCGCTGAGGTCATTGCTACACAGGTTTATGCTACATATCACACACAACACAATGGATGACACCACATGAAACATAAATGTCATAATCATGGCATCGTGGAATATACACGGTTTAAATAACCAGAGAAAGAAGTGGCAGATTCTGAGCTACCTCAATAGGCACCGTATCATGATGGCTATGCTGCAAGAGACACACTTAAGTCCCAGCAATACCCCCAGTTTGCCTCGAAGTGGGCCTCACACCGTTGTTTTGCGTCATTCTCCACGTATTCTTGCGGAGTGGTTATATTAGTTAAGAGATCCATTCATCCCTAACGGCTCGGAAGCTGATGCAGAAGTCAGGTTCTGCCTCCTTTTGGACAGGTTCCACTCTTATGGACTTTTGCTAACTACTATGGACCCAATACTGATAACTCTCAGGCCCTCCTTCGTTTATGGAGTAGAATTCAGGAGATAGGTGCCACCAACATTAGAGATTTTAACACCGCTCTTTACCCGTGAATGGACAGATCCAGAGAAACCCCAGCACACTACACGACTATGCAGAGGGAGCTGTCTGATATTGTCAATGATAACTACTTACTAGACTGATGGAGGCATATGCACCCTACACAGCGTGAAGGAACACACTTTTCGACATTCCATTCAACCTGGGCCAGGCTGGACTATTTATTCGTATCCAAGGGTATGGCACATTGGTTAGGACGCGTGACCCATTTAGCTCGTAGTCACTCTGATCATTTCCCGGTTGTCGATGTGTTGCATGCCCCCCTCAATCATTCCCCATATAACAGTTGGTGCCTCAACTCGCTGCACCTTCAAGATGCGGTCTTCAGAACTGAGTTAGAACAAGACATACGTGATTTTTTTGATCGTAATCTAGACTTCGTTCCCAGTGTCACAACTGTTTGGAAAGCATTCAAAGTTACAATTAGGGGCTGGTGCATATCTAAAGATGGAGGTATACTTAAGTCACTATGAAGTAGCTTGTCTACATTGGAGAAGGAACTCAAACAATTGGAAAACAGGCTGAGTTCCGCTGCTGCCGAGAATAACATCAAAGCCTTACGGAATATGTGGAATTAGCTGACAGGGAATGTAAATTTCGGGGGAAGCACCATGTAGCGAGGGTGTATGGCGAGGGTGATCGCCGGGGAAGGCCCTGGCTGCAGCGATCAAGCCACCCACATTTTCCAACTATGTAACGGAACTGCAGGACGCGCAGGGCGACGTGCATAAAAACCTTCCTGACCAGTTGCGTAGGATCAGAGACTACTATATTGCCCTGTATTCTTCCCTTAGAGGTGTCCCTCTTGACTTGCCTAGCTACTTTGAAGACACTGCCCTGGCTTGGTTGGGAGATACCTAACGGAAATTCCTTAGTCTGGATTTGGAACTTGATGAAATAACAGAGGCTATCATGCAGATGAGGTCCGGATGGGCCCCGGAGTCTGCCGGCCTGCCAATAGAATTCTACAAATCATATGTCTCGGTGCTAGCCCCGATTGTGAGGGAAGTCTACTACGCGCCACTAGAGGAGGGAGGTCTGCCCATGACGATGCGGGAGGTGCTTATAACGTCCTTATTGAAACCGGGGAAGCCCTCACAGTGCTATGATTCATATGGGCCCCAATCTCTTTTGAATTGCGATGCAAAAATACTTGCTAAAGTTCTAGCGACCCGGCTCAATCTACTACTGCAAAAACCTGACACTACCCGACCAGGCTGGCTTTATTCCTAGCAGAGCCACATCGTATAATCTCTGCACCTTGGCTGCGGTATTGCAGGACATTGACCTAAAGTGCTCAGCGGTGGCTGTATTTCTTGATGCAACCAAAGCATTCAACTCCCTCGAGTGGGACTACCTGCTGGGCACTCTGGGATATATGGGGATGCCTGCTGCCTTCCTTCAATTAATCCACTTATTATATACACGCCCAGTGGCCTCAGTACTCCTGAATGGGACTAAATCCTCTCACACCAGCCAGGCTCTATAGGTTCTGCCTTCGGGATAGAGATGCATGTACACGATGTGGTCACGAGGGCGTTGGGTTCTTCCACCTGGCGTGGGACTGTCCCCAAGTGCTGACCTACTGGACACACACGCTTAAGGGATTATCCGACATGTTGGGCATTCAGATTGAGCCGTGCCCTCTTGTTGCCCTACTGGGCATGGTCCAGGGAATTCAAACAGTACACAAAAAGTTCCTAGCCATGGGATTGTTTTTGTGTTAAAATCGTTTTTATTGAAAAACACAAAAAACAAAGAAAGAAAGATAAGGAAAGAAAAGAAATGAAATAACAATAATAATAGTGCCGAATCAAATATTACATACATGTTAATCATTACATAAATGGTAATCATTACATACATAATAACGTGCTCAAGAGCCTATTGAATGCAGCCAATATCCACATGAAGGCCACAGGATACGAAAACAGCATTGAACGTAGATATATAACAAGCTTGACCATTGAATAAGCAGTACGGTGACATGTAAGAGGATTAGATAATATTATAGCTTACACCTTCATAGCAATGGTGATACAATGTTGTTACATATATTACCACAATAGGTTAAATTCAAGGAGGGTCAAATGATAGTGATGAGGCGTTTAGGGATTTCAAAAGTTTCCAGTGAGTCTTGCGCCATGGAGAGGAATAAAGTGCTGGGTTGTCCGCACCTCTTAGGAAGGACAGCCATTCTTGCCTAATTCTAAAGGACACCTCTTTAGCATTTTTCCATTTGCACAATATGACTTTACAGGCTAGGGTAAGCAAGAGATCCATCAAGTGTCGATTGCTATCATCGACCAGTGCTGGATCCAGGACGCCTAATAAAATATATGAAAACTCCCTGGGAGGATGGGTGTTGAAAATGTGACCTATACATTTGTAAATTGTATCCCAGTATAGCTGTAAGGTGGGGCAGGTGAAGAGCATGTGAGCAAGATCACCAACAGCAGAGTTACAGTTCCAACATGTCGGACTATCATTTGGTTTAAAAAGGTTTCCGGTGTCCAATATGACCTATTGAGTAACATGTACTTAGTCTGTGATAAAATAGAAGATATTTTATTTGAGAAGGCTGTGCTATATATTTTATCCCAATCAAATGAGATATTAGTGGAGTTAGGTTCGGATTCCCATTTGACCTCATTTTGTTTATGCATTTTCCTTGGGTTAGGTAATAGGAGTTTGTATATTTTGGAGACGGTGTGACCTTCCTTCAGTATCAATGACAGTTGACAGGTTAATGATGGATCATAGGGATTAATAGAGCCACCTGAGAGGAGAGCTTTCAATTTTAGGAAGTCATAAAAATCCATGGGGGTTAAATTGTGTTGGGTCTGAAGGATTGAGAAAGGTAACGGGTAGGGCCCTGTATAGAGATCTTTTACTAGGTTTATTCCTTTGTGAGACCAGTGCTCCCAGTAGAGCATCCATAGCGAGGGATTTCGCCATAAAGAGGTCATGTTAGACTTATTTACTTTAGCTTATAAAGGTAGTCTATTCATAGGAGGGCTCTTTTGGTATTAAGGAGAACATATCATGAGTGAGGAAGGTGGGATAGGTCCATGGTGATGAGGGCAGATAAAGGCATTTTATCGATGAGTGACATTTCTATATCCAGCCATATTGGAGTATAGTCCAAGTGTACGATCAACCAGTTGGCTCCTTGCTTGCAGAGAAATGCCGTTTGATAGTTTCTAAAGTTAGGGAGACCCAGACCGCCTTTTTATTTAGATAGCTTTAGCTTATTCAATGATATTCTGGGTTTCTTACCCTGCCAGAGTAACATGTTGAAGACCTTATAGACCTTGTTCAAAAAGTCAGAGGAGAAAGTCATTGGAAGCATGCTAGCTAGATGATTACCCAAAGGAGTCACCATCATTTTCAAAGTTTCGGCCCTGACTCACCATGAGAGATATTTAGGGGACCACCCTTCCAGTAATACGGATATCTTTATGTAGACTAAAGTTTCATTAGTGTGAAGGGTAGAGATCAGATCTTTATCAAAGTCAAGGCCTAGATATTAAAACATTTAGGTTGACATGAAAGGCCGGAGTCTCCCATTACCTCTCTACTACTGAGGTTATTTAGGAGTTTTACTTCAGTTTTATCTTTGTAAAGCTTATATCCGGACACCCTAGGGAATCTTTCTATTGTCGACATGAGTGCATAGATAGCCTTATCAGCTTCTTCAGAAACCACCAAAACATCATCTGCATGAGCGGTAATCCTTATCGTATAGTCGTTAAAGTGGATCCCAGAGATACAATCATTTTTCCTAATGTGATACAAGAAGGGTTCAATGGCGAGTAAAAATAGTGAGGGAGATAAGGGGCAGCCCTGTCTAGTTTCCTGTTGTAACTGGAAGGCGGGCGAAATCGAGCCTCTGCACGGACCCTAGCCGAGGGACTGAACTATAGAGACATTACCATACGCTTGAAATTTTCACCTAGCCCAAATTTATTCAGTACCGCTTCTAGATATGTCCAATCAACTTTGTCAAATGCCTTTTCGGCATTGAGCATGTTGGTAAGTTTAGCCTTTTCCAATACATGAGCTAAGACCCTGGTATTATCGCTAGATAGTCCGTTCTTTAAGAAACCAACCTGTAATGGGTGAACAAGTTTAGGCAAAAAACTTTGTAGGCGGTTAGCCAGAATCATTGCATAAAGCTTACAATCTAAGTTAATGAGGGAAATCAGTCTATAATTTTTGGGGAGTGTCGGGTCTTTCCCGTCCTTAGGTAATACTTCAATGATAGCTTCAGCCAATGTTCCTGCGACTTTGCCTGCCTCACTGAACTCGTGAAACAGATGTAAGAGTGGGGGAACTAAAAGCGAGGGGAAACGCTAATAACATTTTGCACTAAAACCATCAGGTCCAGGGGCCTTCCCACATTTAAGTGATTTAATTGACTTTACAATTTCCAGGGAGGTTATTGGGCTATTGAGTTCTGACTGTTCTGAATCTGAGATGGCTGGGAGGTCACACTCATTTAGGTAATCCTGAATTCTAGTGTTGTCTGCGTCTTTGGTTTTAGAATATAAGGTATTATAAAAATCTTTAAAAATGTCAGCAATCTTGTCTGGGTCAGAATCGACTGTGCCATTGTGGTCTTTTATGCTATTTATCGTGTTCTTCTGTACTTTAAATTTTAAGTACGCAGCTAGGCTTTTACCGGCCTTATTTGATTCACAGAGCCTAACTTTCTTTTGCTTACTAAGCCATATCCCACCTCCATTAATTAATATTTTATTATATACATATTTTTTGTACACCAATTCGTTCATTGTTGACACATCTCTAGATGCTATGTGCTGGCTTTCTAGGGTTGAGATTTCCCTTTCTAATTCGTCAAGGGCCTTGTTGTATTCCTTATTTATGGTTGATCTGATTTTAATATTTTCACCCCTAATGATGCTTTTCAAAGCCTCCCAGCGGGTTAGGTCAGACATTTATTGTTCAGGAGGTAACTCTGTATTGCATTTTCTATGATTTTCCTATGTTGTTCTTTCTCTAGCACTTCATCCTTCAGTCTCCAAAGGGATTGACGAGTGGCCGGTTTTACGTTAGATATAGACAGGGAGATACAGGAGTGATCTGTAATCACCCTAGTTTCAATTGACGTCCCTACGATTCTAGCAGTACTGGTGATAACTAGGTAATCTATACATGTGTAGGAATTGTGGGGTGGTGAATAAAATGAGTATTCTCTACCCTTGGGGTTTTGTAATCTCCAGGAGTCCAGCAGATTGAAGCAGGAACAGAGGTTAGTAAAGGCTTTATTGTAGTTGTTGCTGTGATAAGAAAATTGTGAGTCCCTGTCTAGGGCTGGGTCTAAAGGCAGATTAAAATCTCCCACCAGGATATGCATAGCTGAATCTGGGATAGTCTTGATCTGTTTAAATAGGTCATTCCAAAAGTCTAACTCGATAGTATTAGGTGCGCAGACACTGGTAATAAAGAATTCTGTGTTGTCCTTAATCAATTTAGTTGTGACCCACCTCCCATTAGTATCGGCCGTGTATGCACCTAATTCAATGTTTGATTTTTTTGCTATTAGGGTCAGAACACCGTTTTTCTTGCCCACCGCCTCAGAACCAACAACTTCATTGTAAAATCTATTTTTAAGTGTAGTGAATTGTTTTGCATCAATTTTTGTCTCTTGTAAAAGGACAACATCTCCTTTCTGTCTCTTGAGGTAGTCCAAAATCTTCCTCCACTTAACCGGATGGTTAAGGCCTTTAACGTTAGGCAAAAGTATTTTCAGGTTATTCAGAGTGGAGATCCCTGCAGGGGATTTGGGTGTAGTGTGTGACATCATAGGTATGTCATAGTTGTGATCCGTCCAGACCACTCCCACTGCTGTTATTGAGACTTCTAGACCTTCGCCCTCTGTGATTTGTCAGTGTAAACGGGTTGTATGGGTAAAAGTCGATATATAGCAGTGAGGTACCAACTATGCATTTAGTGGGAACACTAATTGAGAGTCCACCGCGACTTCCGAACCAAACACAGCAGATGAGTTGTAGTTGGTGCATGCTGGCAGTGAATTCGTGCCATAATAGTGGAAAGTAGGATGGTAGGACACTAAGGCTGGACAGGAAATCCTCTGGCCAGTCTTGCAATATGACATATAACCAGAGGGACGCATGTACGAGGCAGACCTACACCTTTGAAACAAACAGACAAAATGTGCTACATATTGGGTCACAGTGATAGGCGGATGTGTGCTGGAGAACCCCTTCAAGCTGGCACATGGGGCTACAATCAGAAATTGTAGATTGGCACTTGAGCAAAGAAAATAATAACAACATACAAAAAAAGTAAACCAAATATACTAACAATGCATAAGAATATCCAAATTGAAGTCAAACCCATTCCCCACCCACCCCCTCCCCAAACCCTCCCACCCCACCCAGAGAAAAACTAGTAGGAATGGTGACAAGGGGAAAATAGCTCCACTCCCATGGCATTTGATAAAACCATGTTAGGCTATTGAAAACAACTCCATCCTCAGAACAGTGGACGCATAACTTGTATCAACTAAATGTGAAGCAGTCATTTACATGGTCTAGAGGCGGAGCCGTAGGCACCTAATGTGTGACCGCCATTTCTCTGACTGCGAGAGCTTTCAATTATGGGTATTTATATGAGCATTTGTAGGATTAAAGGCAGGTAAAAGTTGCCAAGGCTATGTTGAGGTTACTGTTGAAACTGAGCTCCGAACTTGAGCAAGACAGAGCTAACAGCAAGTTAGTGCTGGGATGATGTACATATATAAGTGGGAAACCACTTATTCACTTATAAGCAGGAGACAAGTGACTAGTAATGCCCCCATCAGTGAGTTAAACGAGCATACATTGACATAAATGAGACCTCGTTAAAACGCTGAGTGCAAAGAAAAGTTGGTCAAAATCTTTACGAGTAAATAACCTAGATGAAACTCTGTTAAGACATTTCAAGCAATTGTGATACTGTTACAACCCACCAGAATTATTAACACATTACAGAGTAGTGAACTAACAGCCCTGTAGTGAAGTGGTTTAGAAGAATACTCAGGTGTCTGCAGTGGAAGGACCAGGTGTTGTTGTGTCCATAGATTGTTCTTCCAGACCATCGAGGAATCTTTTGAGTCTTTGGGGGTCCATAAAAATCTGGAGAACCCCTTGGACGACCACAGGAAACCTTGCTGGGCCTGCAAAACCAAATTGGTAATTTAACCCCTTGCGTGCGTCGGCCGGCCGCCGGCCGTCCGATGTCACGGTGGGCTTGTGCGGAGGACAGCCGGCGGCCGTCCGAACCACACCCACGCCATAAATCACCCGCACTGCAGCGAAATTTGAGCCGCGGTCAAGGGGTTAAGGATAGCAATCTGGGTCGGAGAGCAAGAAAACCTTTCCTAATGTCCACCGTCTCTTTGCTATAGTCTTGAGATATATAAATTTTGTTGGATTTCAATAAGATATGGTTGTTTTTATGCATGAAGGCCAAGATCTGTTCAACATGTTGGTAACATAGAGGCTTGCATACGATTGTTCTCAGGCCTTTTTGGTTTGGAGTTAATCTAGAGGGAACCCTATGAGCCCGGTCAAATTCAAGCGGATGGAGGAAGGTTAGATTAGTAGCTTTTGAGAACCAGGCTTCCAGGAAGGAGATGCAAGAATTAGAAGCATCCACTGAACCCTCCGGTATTCCGAAAATGCGAAGGTTCCCCCTTCGATTTCTGTCCTCAAGCTCAGATAATCTCCTAGTCAGGGAATCCGTTGTAGTTGATACATTTTTTGTGAGACTTGCAGACTTTTGTTTCTGTATCTTCAAGGTGGCTTATCCTGTTCTCCGTTTCGGACAGCCTGACGTTGGTGTCTCTAATGTCTTGTCTGATTGCACAGATTTCTTCCTTTGTTGATTTAGCCAGATCATGCACCTCTGCTAGTTGTTCAGTATAGTGTCCATAGTGGCGTTTAAGTCCTTTTTACCTTTGGTAGGTGAGTCAGGGTTCGGTGGATCGGCCTTAAGCCTTTTGAGGTTTTTAGTATCCTTGTCACCCATGCTGAATAGTTTATAAAGAAACAAAATGGAAGGTGCACTCAAATGAAGTCAATAAAGAAAGTAATTTGTAAATGTCTTCTTCTTTATTCAAAAGGTATTCATGAAGCAAAGGCACAGCCAATGCGTTTCGTTCCCATTTTTTGCCTTAAGGAACTTCGTCAGGGCAAGTTAATATTCCTAAGGGGCAGCACTCATAAGTCAACCAATGCAAGTGAACCGGAAATAACGGCGAGCTCGCTAGGTCAAAGTTCGTCACCTTAATAGGGAAAAGTTCAGCCCTAATAGAAATGGTCACGAGTAGTTCCAGTCGGTGCGGTAAAGTCGGGTGTGTTGCAGGTGCTATTGTTAACCCCAAGTAGGAAACAGTCCAAGGTGGACGGATCGTGACGTCTTAGTTCTCGTGTTAAGACGACAGCCCGATGTAAATAGTCCAATGTTATCAGAGGTCCAAAATATGTGTCCCGCTAACGTAGCGTAACCGCTAAGGGTTAGGTAGTGACCCAAATCAAGAAATGAAGAAGCAATGCCGCACCTGTGATAGGGTCCCGGCTCCGAAAACCGTCAGCGAAAGAGGCGTCCTGAATAGTTTGTAAGCGACGTATTGTGGTCGCAAACTGTGCGTCCTCAGGAGATTTATTTACACTAGGAACCAAAGGTAAGATATGCAGATAGAATGATGTGCTGCAAGACCATGGCACCAAAGCAGAATGGTGGTATGTAGAGATTACAGATGAAAATTGTAGTGGGACCTGCAGGTATTGCCACGAAAGGAGGAGATTACACTGTTAGACCTAGTGCTATGATTGTTGATCTTACTGGCAAAGATATTGAAATGTTAGATCGCTGGCAAAGAGTAGATAGGTGGCAGGATCTGGTAATTCTGAATTCCTTATTTAAGCATCCATTTTAGGGTCAGGCAAAGCAAGGTCAAACATAGACATTCCTAGGAGGCAGCCATTTTAAAGACAGGCAGCAAAGGCAGCAGAGGTAATGGTGGCAAAGCACTGCACTGCCTAAACATTGATTTCTGCCCTTGATCGAAGTTTGAACATAGTGCAGTCGATCCCCAAACGACCACTGTGAAGTAATGAGGACACCAGAGGGCAACTCAGACTGGTTGTGCAACCGCCATTTAGTGGGGCCCAGAACACCAAAAAATCTGCTTGACACATTACATTCTATGAAAACTAAGTTGCAGGAGGACAGCAATGCCCCTCAAGTCCCAGGATGTAAGTCTTGGGCTATTAATCCATCGATGCACAAAAGGAAAATAGAAAGGGAACAACTCGGCAGAGATCTCTATGCTGCGCTGGGAGCACCCGCTATTTTATGTACGATCCCGCATTGCATATCAGGGGTCATAAGAACGTCGTGGAGTGATCGTGATCAGCAGAAACATAAATCTGGCCATCATAGATCTAGGTCTCAAAGCATACATTGATCTGCGGCATCTGTTAAAGTGATATGTCCATGACCGCTCGGTCACTGTGATCCTTAAATTTCTCCATTACCGGCAGCATGTGCGATCGCGCAAACTTAGTTAGATATCAGTATTCCGAAGGTCTGATGATCCGGAGATCCTCTGTCAGCTCACTTACACAATTTTTTTTTTAACACTTTATTCAAGACTGTTCAGGACAAAATACAGCAATTACAAATTATTATATGCATCTATCAGTCATTATTTTTCGTTTTCTCCCCTACAAGAATCATTGACTGTTCCCGTAATCACATTATCACTTCGCACATCAGAACAAATACTATAATGTCCTCAGTCATCTTTGATATACTACTTATTTCCTGCTGTAGATATTCCTTCAATATCGTCATGCATAACAAAAAAAAAGCTAACAACTCCCCCTCCCACCCTCCCCAACACTCCCCCCCTATTCCCTCCCGTCTCCTGGTCGCAGTGGGACCGTCTGTGGGCTGCCTCCTAATGTTCATTGCAAGTTCTTACACTGTCATGGAAGGTTTTTTTTTCGAGTTGTCTGTGTGCGGCCTCGGGTTCCAGTATTTCCCATCAACGAAGCTCTGCGCATTGTGTAGTTATCACGGTCTGTCCTCCTGCGATGGTATAAGGTCTATCTCTTCCAGGGCTACCAGCATGACCTCCCATTCCTGTGATATAGGATACTTCCGTTACCCTCGCTCTTTCTCCCTTCTAAGAGCTGTCCCCTCTACCCAGGCCCACCTCACTAGTTCCATCTGCCACAAGGCTGTTCTGGGTGGCCTAGGGGATTTCCATCTCATCGTCAACGCCCTGACTGCCAATAGAAGTGCCAAATCAAGAAATTTCAGTTTAGCCTTCAGTGTTTTGGATCGTTTACGGGACCCCACTAGGTAGTACAGAGCTTGCTCAGGCACCAGCAAGTGGGTAGTGGTTCGTAGTACCTGGCATATCTCCGCCGAATATCCCCGTAGGTGTATACAGGACCATTACATGTGGAGTAATCCAGGTTCGTCTTCCCCACCACTGGGACAACAGTGGGGGGAGTCCGGGAACATTCTGTGTAGCCTCTTGGGGGTCAGATAAGCCCTATGCAGCACCATTACTTGTATACATCTAAATTTAACATTCCGTGAGACCCGCTTGGGATGCTCAAGGATAACGGTCACTTACACATGATCATAAGCCCCGATTAACAGTCATGTCCGTCACATCTTGGTAGCGTACTGTAGCATCGGACTCTCCTGTGCGAGATGCTCCAGCGGCCAGGCTCCAGCAGGGACGGGGGGAAGATCAGGCCAGGACCGCGTTGCTCTTTGTCCGGCCCGTCTCCAAACGTGCAGGGAAATCCACCAAAATAAGATCAGAGATACACCTCACATTCCGACAGCTATTTCTGGGGAAAGATGCGTCGCTACTTCAAAATAGCACCTAAAGAAGCAACGGGAAGCTAAGCCATGAGAGGAGGTGAAAGCTCACTCCGCCATCTTCTCCGGCGTCCAAACCACGGGATTGTTGATAGCAAAACGCCAAGTGGCATGTAGGTGGGGGAAAGGTCGAGCTCCTAAATTTAAGGACTGGATTCAGACCATGGCCACATGGCAAGATCACATGCAGCACTATGCAGACATGTTTCCCATCAAGTCACGCCCAAAGGAAGTTTGGGGCCCGCTCACCACGTACCTGCTTGTGCAGGAGGCAGCTCGGGAGGAAGATGCAGATGCTACCGAGGTGGGGATTAGCCCACAAACCAAGCGGAGACACCCCTAGGAGACGTGATTACACACAAGGCAGTACTGCAACATAAGTTGATGTGACGCTGTAAACGTTGAGCTCCTTGTTGTTGGACCTAGCGGGGAGAGGGTGATGGGATGAAGCTTGCTATGTATTGGTACTGCTGAGCTTCAAAGACTGGGAAGATCAAGTGCAAAATGTAATGAATGCTATGCTAATATTGAAATATGTGGACAGATGCCAGTGACTGGATAGTTTTGCTTTAATTGCCTTTCTTTTTCAACTATGCACAACTTTAAAAAATAAAAGGGGGGACACAAGTTTGGTTACTATGTAGAATCAAATGTTCTCTCACCTGTTGCCGAGTGGACTGACGAGGGAGCTTTGGACTGCGAGCACGCAGGAGCTGCTCTTCCTTCAACCCTTAATCAACTTCTTGCGGAACCCGCTCCGCGGGTCCCGCTTCGCCTTTGGTTCTCCGCTAGCGCTGCTGGAAGTGCGCTGTGACTGCGAGGACTGCATCTAACAGAGCCTCTGTGGCGGTGGTGTGGGCAGGGCTGCGAGCGTGGTCAGGCAAGGACTTCAAGTCCCAGGAGCGCCTGACCCTCGGCATCACCAGCAGCTGACCCGCTCTCCCTGCTGGCTCCTCCCCCGCCTCAGCGCGGCTAAAACCAGCGCGTCAGTTTCCTTGTTTGTTCTCTCACCTGTTGCCGAGTGGACTGACGAGGGAGCTTTGGACTGCGAGCACGCAGGAGCTGCTCTTCCTTCAACCCTTAATCAACTTCTTGCGGAACCCGCTCCGCGGGTCCCGCTTCGCCTTTGGTTCTCCGCTAGCGCTGCTGGAAGTGCGCTGTGACTGCGAGGACTGCATCTAACAGAGCCTCTGTGGCGGTGGTGTGGGCAGGGCTGCGAGCGTGGTCAGGCGAGGACTTCAAGTCCCAGGAGCGCCTCACCCTCGGCATCACCAGCAGCTGACCCGCTCTCCCTGCTGGCTCCTCCCCCGCCTCAGCGCGGCTAAAACCAGCGCGTCAGTTTCCTTGTTTGTTCTCTCACCTGTTGCCGAGTGGACTGACGAGGGAGCTTTGGACTGCGAGCACGCAGGAGCTGCTCTTCCTTCAACCCTTAATCAACTTCTTGCGGAACCCGCTCCGCGGGTCCCGCTTCGCCTTTGGTTCTCCGCTAGCGCTGCTGGAAGTGCGCTGTGACTGCGAGGACTGCATCTAACAGAGCCTCTGTGGCGGTGGTGTGGGCAGGGCTGCGAGCGTGGTCAGGCGAGGACTTCAAGTCCCAGGAGCGCCTGACCCTCGGCATCACCAGCAGCTGACCCGCTCTCCCTGCTGGCTCCTCCCCCGCCTCAGCGCGGCTATAAACCTCCTTTGTGACTCCGCAACGCGGGAGCGCGCCGGGAGAAGCCCGGGACAAGGGCGGGACCGTCTGAGGCCGTCAGAGGCCGAAGAAGGCTGGGCTGGGCCCCCCCCCCCCCTTGGTTCTCCGGTATCAAATTAGTGTGTTGTTGTATCCATAGGCTCGTATTGCATTTTAAGGTTTTGTTCATTCGGCGTCTTATGTCACAATTGTTATCATTTTATTACTCTCTCCTTTTAATATAGTCTCATGACGGCTAAAAAATTACGCTCTGGTCGAGTGATTGTGGGGAGATCTGGGTCTAAAACCAAATCCAACCCCTTAAGGAACAAAATTGCTTCTTCCATGCAATTGAAAGGTCAATGCCAGCTATTCAATTTATGGGACAAAGGGAAAGATAAACCCACTGATTTGCAGTCCCCGAATGAAATCCCAGGATCTAACGAATCGGTGCCTGTTAATGGGGTCATTGATGTTTCCTCTAGTTTAAGCTTGGTTGCTAGTCAATCTTTGCCTATTCTAGTTAGTCCTGAAGTACTAAGGGTCTCGCCTTCGGCGTCAAACAATGTACATCTGAAACAGAATGTTCCCCTTGAATCTTTGAGTAATAAGCCCTCAAAATTTGACAAAATTGTCCCCTCCCAAGTTGTACTAATGGATGCTCCTAAAGTCTCAGTGAATACTAATCTTTCTTCATCCGAGTTAGTTAAATCCCCTGTAGTAGGGAATGATTTTACACTGCCTGACATTGATTTAACAGCTCATAGGGCGCGGGTGGGATCGTTACAGGGGATCCCTAAAGGTGAGCCTTTAGAGGAAGCAATAACGATTTCAAGTACCGGTCCTCTAAGTAGCACACCCTCTAATAAATTAGATTTTTCCCTTCCACAATTAAATTTTACATCTTGCTCAGGTCCAGTGTTGAACAATTTAGCTGAGGGGTCTCCAAATATTAATGGGAGGTTAATTTCTAATTCTTTGTCCTCTTTGGAATCAATTCTTTCTTCAATTCTAAGTTTACTTAAAAAGTTTGTGGGAGGTTCGGAATGTATTTTTGACACTGTAACGCAAATTTTGCAAGTTCTCTTGTTAAGTAAAAGGGAGTTAGTGCCAGATCTCCCCATACCATCGGCTTCTCTGTTGGTGCCTCCGAAAATAAGCGCTCTTTCCGCTTCGGCAGTTTTGGATTCAGCTCTATCTTCTCCGCTGACAGAAGATCAAAAGGAAAAGAAGCCTGTAGTTCTCTTAGCTGTCTCCAATCCTTCCAAAGTGGTTTCCGCTGGCGCTAATTGTATAGCTCCAATTAGTGACAAGATAGAGGTAATAGCAACATCCCCTCCCATTCCTAAATCCGAAATTCCATCCCTTTTTCCGATATTCTCCTTGCCATCAAGTAAAGAAGAGGAGATTCCTAAAGTAAATACGGGTTTGTTGGGAAAAGTGAGCCCCTTGAAATACAAAAAGAGTAGAATGAAGAAGAGGAAACCCATCCGAAGGTTCGCTAAAAAAAGACAGAGGAAACTTATTTTTGATAAGAATGCTGAATTAAGTATAGACGATTCCCCGCAGGTGGAGCAGTCTCCTACCTCTCATGTAGAAGTCAGGGTTGTCTCGCCCAAAGAAGACGCCCCTTCCTCTGGTTTAGGTCCTATAAGCTTTACTAATCCTTTCCTTCCCAAGGTTTCCTACTCTTCTACCAATCCTTTTTCTTATTGTAATGTTAAAGCAGGATCTTGTCAAGTTACTTCTAAGGTTACCACTCCTTCTGTCATCCCGTCCCCGTCCTCCTTGAATCCTACAGCAACACCTTTTCAGGTTCCATCCTCAACGACAGTTATTATCCCAAAAGACAAAAATAAATGTGGATACGTTTTATCTCGATTTTTCTCCCTTATTTGAACCAGATTTAATTTTAAATAGATCCGCCCTATTGCTATGTTTTAAAGAGATCGAAAGTTTGAAATTAATTCAAACGTCAAACGTCCGATCTAGACATTGTACTTCTCCTTAACTCCTACATGGGGAAACCATTAAGATCAATAATATGGGAGTGCCGTTATCGGATTGGTCTAATCTCAGATCAGAGGACCTAAAAATCTGTGTGGCTAGGAATGAAAGGCTAGTTTCTTACAAAAACCCTCCCCTTAAGCAGACAGTGAAGGATGATCAATCTAAATGGAGTTGGTTACCCGGTGTTCTAGCGAGTAAATCAGCTCCTGGTTCTAAACAACATTCCAATTTTTAACAGAGAGCTGAAATTTATCTCATGGAACTCGGCCGGATTCAAGGATTGTAAGGAGAAATTGGGTTTCTTACATTCTCTAAAAGCAGATATAATCTGTTTGCAGGAAACTTGGGTTGAAGGAAGATTAGCTTTGGAAAAAGACTATTTTGTTTTGGATTACAGTGCAACCAGCACTAGAAGAGGTCATGCCAAGGGAGGGTTAGCATGTTTGTTATCTAACAGATTGCAATGGAACTATTCACATTATCTAGATCCAGGAAAACTGTTTCTAGCAATAACGCTAAAAGATGTATTTGAAGATTGCCCTAATAGATTGTTGATTGTGGTAAACATTTATATCCCCCCCAATTGTAGTTTTAATGCTGGTCTAAAAACTCTGTTCACTTTTTTAACTAAAGTGTTGGATATTTCCCCAACTCCGCATGTGTTAATGTTTGGGGATTTAAATTGTAATATATCCAACTGTGGGTTGGAGTTGTTTAGAAATATTCCATTGGAGGAGTCTTTGAATATACCATCAGCCCAGTTTCCCTCCAGAATTAAAACTAACAAAAGAGGTAAACTTATATTAGATGGTTTACTTAAAGTTGAATGCTTAATAGTAAATGGGAGGCTTCCATCTGACATCCCGGCAGCTTATACTCGTAAATCTAATAAGGGAAATTCTATTATTGATTTTATCACGGTAGATTATGCCGGTTTTCACTTATTGAAGGATATGAAGGTCATTGAGACTAATCTTAGTGACCATAATGCATTGATGCTTTCTGTCTCCATTAATCTTCCGAAAGTGGATCCGTGGTGTCTGGATACAGATTCTGTGAATTTTGATTCCAGCTCAGGGAAATGTTTTTGGAACACTTGTACTGTTGAAAATCTGGTGCCTCTTTTGAATTTTACTGTTGAGAATTTACCCCTCTGGGAAGGGAGAGAGCTGTTGTGTTTTAATAATTTTTTAGATTCTGTGACTGTTAGTGCAAAAAAGAAACCAGGTGTGAAACAATCCCTCGTAGTCCCTCATTCTTTACGGGCTTTAAATAGAGAAATAAACAAAGTTGTAAGGGGGCAATTTTTACTCTTCTCTCAAGAAGCCAAGTCTAAGTTGTTTATCTTAAAAAGAAGGAGAGTTAGGCTTAAGGCCCGCTTAAAACGTTCTAAGGAAGATGCCCTCTGGATCCAACTGAGGGAAGCTTCTTATAATGGTCAAGCCAAGACATTCTGGTCCTTAATTGGCAAAGGTTGTGGTACCAGAGCCAGTCCGTCGCCAATTGCCATTGAGGAACAGGTGTGGGTTCATTATATCGAGAAGTTGTACAGTAACAATAATTCTCATGTTTTTAATGTTGATTCTGATAATGTCTCACGTATACCTGACTGTCCAACGGAAAAGGAAATTGAATGTGCCATTAAGAATATGCGTTCCTCTGGTGCGATGGGTCCTGATAAAATCCCAATTTCAGTATTAAAAAACCAGAGTGAACTTTGGAGCAAAATACTCTTTCCAGTGTTTAAATTTTGTTTCTCTAGCGGAACAGTCCCTCCCTCCTGGAAAGGAAGTATTATTGTCCCTTTATATAAAAAAGGGGCAAGAGATCTACCACAAAATTATCGCCAAATTGCCTTGCTTGATGCCATTGGTAAGGTCTTTGCAAAATGTGTGCTTACTTTAATGAATCAATGGGTATCTGAACATAAAATCCTTCCCATGGAGCAAACAGGTTTCAGACAAAATCATGGAACTTTAGATAACCTGACTGCATTGCAAGTTATCAATGAAAAATATGTGAAAGTCCGTGGTGGTCAGGTATATGGCGCCTTTATTGACTTTTCCACCGCCTTTGATAAGGTAGATAGAATTTTGTTGTGGAGAAAGTTATCTAACTTAGGTATGCCCTCATTCCTTATTAAGTTAATTCGCGCCCTCTATTCTGACACCTGGTGCAGAGTTCTACTTGGAGGTGAACGTGGTGTATCTAAATTAATCCCCACTTCCAATGGGTTGAAGCAAGGTTGCCTTTTGGCTCCATTGCTATTTTCCTTATATACAGTTGATTTACCCACCTCTCTCTCTGCTTGCACCGGTATTGCCCCGGCCTTGGGTGGAGTTGCAATTGCATGCCTTATGTATGCAGACGACATCCTGATTTTGGATCTCACGCCAAAGGGCCTGAACAATCGGTTGCATGCACTCTCTGATTATGCTGAAAGCCATTTCTTATCAATAAACACGGCAAAAAGCAAGGTGATTTGTTTCTCCGGTAGAAAGAAGCCTAAATGCCTTAACTATCCATGGGTTGTGGGGGGGAAAAAACTGGAATGTGTGAAATCTTATACCTTCCTAGGCAAAATTGTCACTTATAACTTAAGTGACAAACAACACATTGACACTAACTCTCGGAAGGCTATTTCGCAGGGAAAGAGTTTAGTTTCCCTGTATAAAGCCACAGGTAGAAGGCATTCTTCTATTCTTTTAGATGTTTTCAGAGCGAAAGTTCCGGCCTCCCTGTTATACGGAGTTGAGTTAGTTGATCTAAAAAAGTGGAGTTTTTTAAACACTGCGGAAGGGAAAATTTTACGTAGTTTAATGTCGGTAGGTACAGCAAATTCAACTGCCTCCTTGAGACAGGAATTGGGTTTACGTAGCAGCTGGGTTCAAGGTCTGGCAAGTATCATACGTTGGGTAGTAGCTCTATCTAAAGGTGAACCTAATACCTTAAGAGATCTTATAAAAAATGAATTATTAGGATCTTTTAATGACTTCTCACTGATTGTAAAAAACTTCAGATTTGCTGTGTTACAATTGAAATTGGACGAGGAGACTTTATTCTTATTGTCCTCTCATCAATTAAAAACTGTTCTGAGGTCAGCCTCTTGGGAATTGGGGTTTTGTCTGGATAGAGACCTCTGTCTAGCGAAAAAAGGTTGTACGCCTGTTATTGAATCTTATACCCTGCGGAAAGCTCAACCGTATATGTATTGGAACATCCCCCATGGCGCCAGGCGCCTGGTATATTTACTAAGACATAATTTGCTTCCGCTGAAAGTTCTACATGCCAGCTGGTTTGGACATTCGGCATGCTGTGATCTTTGTCAATTGTATGATCAGGACTTAGATCACGTCATGTTTGTTTGTCCTACACTGATGCCTTGCAGGCGTAGATGGTTAAGACCAATTTGCTTACAACTCAACATATTATCTGCTTCTTCGTTTAAGGCAGCCTTGATTAACCCACCTAATGAAATGTTTGCTTTTAAACTGTACAACTTTTTTAAATGTTTTTTGGACCTGTATTAAGATGTCTTTTGTAATTGTGATGGAATAATATTTTACGTATTTCTTGTTTTGTATGTATATGTTGTTTTATGTGGACCTCATAAAGAGTTCCTTATCATAATAAAATAAACTTGAAACTTGAAACTTGAAATGTACAACTGAGCTACATCTATTAATGACGTCTGTACCTGGAATGAGATACCTTTATTTCTGAGATACATTACCTTTATGTAATACTGTGCACAATGACAATAAAGGTTTTTTGAAACTTAAAAAACAAACAAAAAAATAAATGATGGATAGCTGCGATACTTATAGTAGGATGTATGGCGTTACAACACATACTTTTACAACGCATACCCTTACAACGCATTTTCTACAACGCAACATCCATTACAACGCATTCCATTACAACGCATGCCATTACAACACATTTTTAAAAACTACCCTTTACAACGCATTCCATTACAGCGCATACTACCTTTACAACGCATACCATTACAACGCATAGCAATACATTGCATGTTTGGTAAGTATTGGATAGTGTAGGGGTAAAAATTACTATTCTAAATCCAGGGGGTGCAACAGTAGGGTAAGTGTTGGATAGTGTAGGGATAAAATTTACTATTCTAACTCCAGGGGGTGCAACAGTAGGGTAAGTGTTGGATGGTAATGTTATGCGTTATAATGGTATGCGTTGTAATGACTGCGTTGTAATGACATGCGTTGTGGTGGTATGCATTGTAGTGTCATGCGTTGTAATGGTTGCGTTGTAATGGCATGCCTTGTAATGGATGTTGCGTTGTAAAAGTTTCATTGTAATGGTAGTGTGTTGTAAAAGTTGCATTGTAAAGGTTGTTTCCCCTTATGGTATTCATGCTGGGTACAAAATTAATTGGGAGAAATTGTACATATATCCAGTAGGTAAGAGTAAAGACCAGGCTCTTGGCCATAGTCATCTTCAGTTGGCCCGGGAGAATTTCACGTATTTAGGGATTTATGTTACCACCAATGCAGCAAGGGCGCTGAAACGTAATCTCTATAGGGTGCTCAGGGAGTTTCAAGTGGACTTTGAAAGGTGGGGGTCTCTGCCGCTAACGTTGTTGGGCAATGCAGCACTGTATAAAATATAAATAGTGCTCCCCAAATTTCATAACGTATTGCAAAATACCTACCAGTTTATACCAGTCGAGGCGTTCAATAAAATTGATGATCTGTTGCACAGATTTACCTGGGAGGGGAAGCCACCTAGGATAGCATTGGCAACGTAACCAATACAGCGGCGGTATCTCACTGCCTGACCTTCGGGAGTATTACTGGGCGGCCCACCTAGTTGTTGTGAAGGAGTGGCAGCATACAGAGAGAGATCACCCCAGATATGTACTTGAACACACACAGTTTGCCAAGCGCTCACACACACATTACTTATAGGGAGGGAAGGGGGCAGCTTGACTCCTGACTGCGACACGGATTGTTATAACAATCTGGAAACAGGCAGAACGACAAATGAAGTGGGATGGCCGGATCACTAGGGGAACCCCTTTTTGGGTCGCCACCTGGCTTCAGGAAATTTCAAAAACTCAGGGGCTTCAAACAATGGGACCTTCTAGGCATTTCACAACTCAAATATATCATCAGGGGTGGCTCTAGGAACAAGGTGGCCCGGGCAGGGAGCGTAGGTAGGGGGCCCCGGAAGAGGGGGTCCGGGCGGGCGAAGGAAAACATACATGATGCAATGAGCTTTAAAAGAATCTCCCACCTAGATAAAGTCAGAAAATCATGTGAAAACGCACACAGTATGTGAAAATCAGATAGACCATGAGTGATGTTACTTGGCCTTAAAAGAAAGTTAGCAGACAACAGTGTACAGTAGACTCCAAGGTTCAGTAAGGTGGAAGTTTTTAAAATTGTGAATTTTTACAAATTTGGAACCATTGCATTTGGGCACGATTAAAACATCAGTCCACTCAAGCAATTCTATCAAGCACATTTAACCCGTACTTTACAGAATTTCAAGGCCAATGCAGATAAAAAAAAATATGTAAAGCAATCTCACACAGTAAGCAAGGGCATACTGAATGAATCAAATATTTCAGTGAGTTCATTTCTTCGCTCTTCTGTCTGCTACTGTGACCCTTTGCATGTCAGTCCGTTTTTAGCCCATGATTAATAAATTAACTCAGTGGTTGTCCATTGCACCAACCCTGAATTTCTTCCTAAGGTGGTCTCTCCATTCCACCTTAGTCAATCTATAGAACTATCAGTTTTCTTTCCTCAACCTAACTCAGTTGCAAAACAGACCCTCCACACCTTAGGTGTTAAGCAAGCCTTAATGTACTATGTGGATGGAACAAAACTATTTCGAAAGACTCAACAATTCTTTGTTACTTTTTCCAAACCGCATAAAGGGAAGGCTTTATCAAAGTCGGGCATAGCCAGATGGATAGTTAAATGTATCCAAATATGTTATGCAAAGAGGGCTTTGCCTATTCCTTTTAGAGCCCACTTTACCATGATACAGGGGGACTCTATTGCTTTCCTAGAGAACATCCCGATAGGTGGCTTTTGCAAAGCAGCAACTTAGTCTACACAACACACTTTCACTAAACTTTATTGTGTGGATATACTAACACGCCAAAAAGCTAAAGTTGATCAAGCAGTACTCCGTACCATGGTGCAAAGATTGTGCATGGCCACCACATCCCAGACGGGAAGTCACTACTTGAGTACTCCCACCTTAGAAGACCCTATTCCTGACAAGGGAATCTCCCTCACATACAGGAAATTAATCAATAACCGAAAATGAGTGAAATAGTGCAGGCATAATGACTTATTGAGTGCCTTAATCCATCAACGGCAGAAGAGACACTTCCATTCATAAGCCAGACCTATTAGAATTTCCAGTGCTTACTTTTTTGTTGGCCAAGGTCAAATGTAGGGACAGTGGTAGGGGTGTAGCTATTTGTAGCTCTGAGAATGCTGTTCACTGTAATGAATGCCGTAATCAGCTTGGGGCTGTCCTATAGCAATCAGGCAGTGCCCGATAGGCTGCTCTGACAGACCTGTGTGAGGGAATTTTCGTTGCAGTTTGTGGGCCTGTTTTATGACCAAGTGGACTTGTTTTTACTTTTGATTTCCCTGATATGATAAACAACCATGCCTGCAGCAAACATAAATATATGCAGTATCTCATACCTTGCAAAATAGACATACATTGTGTCTTTACAAGTTCAAAACAGGCCTGATTTTCAATCGTGGGCCGCTTTTAGCTATCTGCTTTGCTAATAGTGAGGTACTTTAATTTTGGTACATAGGCCTCTTTTTTTTGTTCCATTCCGGCCCTGGCTGTATTTCACCAGCTTAACAGAGAAGGGGCATTTGCTAGTTTTCGTTAGGGTTGATAGCACACATCTGTGGTCCATGGCCCGCTGTCAGCCTTCTCAAGCACAAGAGACATGGCCTTGAATGGGGCTTTAAGGAACAGACTCAACATTTGAGACTCGGAGACCGCTCAGACTCCCCCCATCGCAAGGTTATATCTCACTCAATGTATGTCAGCTCGAGAGTGACAGGGCATCAAGGCAACCCAGACATACCTGAGGGCAATAGACAGGCATTCTGAAAACAGCAACTGCATATTTACAAACCTTCTGTAGAATATATTTCCAAATTTCAAGTAAGAATATTGCATTTGTTAAGGAATTTGTGCCCCCAACTTTCTTACCTGGTTAGTTCCAGCTGTCGTCTATTGCCCTAATTCCCTACACTGTGCCAGCTGCCATGAGTCCGATGCCCTTTACTCGTGCGCCCACTCTCCTCCACCCCCTGGAGGATTCCCCCCTCAACCTAAGGCAGAATGGATTGTTTCTGTGTCCGCCTTTCATTTCCTCAAGAAGAAGCAAGAGAAGAACTGAGACCAGGGAGAGGCAGTGAGTTCCGGGTGGATTTGCGGCCAGGGAGGAAGAAGCGAAAAAAGTAGAGTGAGAGAGTGTGGGTAGGGATAGAGAAGAGGGGGTAGTACCAAGGGAGATAAGTCCCAGCGAAGGGAGAGAAAAGAATGCAGACAAATGGCAGGTGGGGGCATATAGTGACAATAAGTGGCATTAAGGGGGATATGTGGTAGGCTGGGGAGAGAGGTGCATAGACGTTGAAAGCAGAGTGGGAAGAAGCGCGAGAGGGAGATGTGAACCTGAAGGGAGGAAAAAGTAAAAGGAACTCTGTTCCAGAGGGTCGCTGGTGGGCAGTGCAGGAGATTAATCCAAAGTGAGAAGTCGAATGGCCACGGAGAAGTAGCGGTCCTGAGTGGCCATGGAGGTCGAGCGGTGGGGGAGGGCGAGGGCCGCAGCTCACCCTCTGAGGCCTTCCACCGTCAGCGAGGCCCAGGAGAAGATAGGGCTTGAGCCGAGCCGACCTTGCTGCTAGTGCTGCTGGGTCTCAGGCTGGGGCCGGGCCTGGAATGCTCTACACAGAAGCTAGACCCCCAACAGGAGGAGCGAGTGTGCCAGGCCGACGGGTATGTACTCCGACCTGGGGACCGCGGTCTGTTAGACCGGTATGGCACCTGAACCGTGCCTGCCAGATAGGCCTGGCGCAGTGTGTTTGCTGGGGACAGTCTGCTACAGGAGTATGTCTGTCAGCTGGAGGAATGCTTGTCTGGCAAGGAAGATGGCGTATGCAGCTTGTGCCTTGCCTGGGCTTACCTGGGCTGCCGGGTGAACTGCAGTGCAGACTCGACTCCTGACTAGCTGTCACGGGTCCGGACTTGAGTAAGAGTAGACTCTTCTCTGCAGTCAGTCCGTGTCTGTCTAGCTCCAGGCGCTGGGAGTTGATGACACAGTAATGGCAGGCTTCCTTCTTCCAGTACGTTCCGAGGACCACCACCACAGAATGCAGACACACACCGATGCAGGAAGCAGACTCGAATCCTAAGCTTCCGGCGTCTGCCAGCCGCTCCGATGCCCTTGGTGAGAAACACCGCCACTGCCAATCAGGAACGAGAGCCTGAGGCCGCCAAATCCCTGCCAGGGGCCGCCACACAAATATTGTATCCATCCTCGTGGCGGCCCCTGGGTTTTGGCAGCCCTGTGCAGGTGCACAGCTTGCACATGCCTAAGGCTGCCCCATATATCATACACCATAAAGAACTGGTCACATTCTCACACCTACAGGATGAATATGACATGAGCAAGACTCAATACTACAAATACATGCAGCTGACCCACGCCTGGCGAGCACAATACCTAGACAATAATGGCATTCCGGTATATGCGCCACTGGAGGGGCGACTACTAATGGGAGAAATTGCGGAGAAAGCTATTCATGGACCTATAGGCTGATATTTAACAACAAGCCGGACACTCTACAGAAGTTGCGGGTGAAATGGGAAGCAGAGTTAGGTTAGATGGAAGACTTAGATTCGGAAATGGAACTGATTCACCCAGTGAGGTGGCTATTAAGTCCAGGCTCCGACAGATACAATTTAAATACCTGCACAGTGCATATTATGATAGGGTGCAACTACATCGTATATGGAGGGCGGAAACACCAGACTGTGTGCGATGTGGAGTGTCGCGGGGTACATTTTTTCACATGGTGTGAGACTGCCCACAGTTTCAAAAGTATTTGGCCAACATGCTGGGAAGGTAGGGAACGGTCCTGGGAGAGACAATACCACTCAGTCCACAGTTCGTATTTCTGGGGATATCCACTGACATTGATCTCCCTAAACCAAAGTTAACCTTACTTCAATTAGGATTGGTGCTTGCGAATTGTGATTTGGCCAAGGCATGGGGGTCTGTGGTGATTCCGTCCCTGACGGATTGGGAAAAAAGTATGGATATGTCTATGCTGGCGGAAAAGACTACCTATAAAGCACGGGGCTGCCCCAAAAAGTTCTGAAAAATATGGAAGACATGGTTGACATACTATGGGTTGTTGCTCTCTGATTCACAGTGATCTCTTGCGAAGGATTTGTGGGTTATGCAGCTGAAAAATGCTCCCAACAAATGTATAAGACTCTAGAAGAGTTACTAGATTATCCGCCACTTTTGTTCTTTAATGTCAAATATATATATATATATATATATATATATATATATATATATATATATATATATATTCACAGAAAAAACCATAGGTTATAGTGGATATATAGTTAGGAATTTGCATTTACAAAACCTTGAAAATTCAATGAAAAAACCATTGGTTTTAGGCCATATATAGTTAGGGATTTGCATTTACAAAACCTTATTTTACTCGCATAAAACCATTGAAATTCCATATATAGTTATAAGCGCTAACTATATATCGCGCACCCGCAATCCACTGCTGATGATGTCACATATTACATCATTCATGACATGGTTAGTGACATCACTGATGACATCACTGATGACATCTCAAATGACATCACTGATGACATCACTGATGACAACATGCAGTGACTGTATGTTTCTGTAAAGTTAAAATATCTCTTACATATTGAAGAATGAGTGGATATATAAGTGTCTGGATGAAGGATTTAGTAGGTGCATGACTGACTGTATGAGTGAGTGATTAAATGTGTCTCACTGAGTGCATGGGTTAGTGACTAAACTGTCTTAATTTGTGCATCATTATGTCTGTTGTTCTGTAAACTGTTGCATGTGTTGATAAGTAGCTATATGAGTAACTATATGGGTTATTGATTGGTTGCCCAAGTATTTGTATGGGATACTGAGTGTGTGTGTAGGTGGCTGGGAGGTGTATGACTCTGTGCATAGATGTGTGAGCAGTTGATTCACTAGATGTATGGTTTCAAAAGTGCATGTGGAAACAGCTGTATGGGCGGTTGACTGTGTGCATGAGT
This sequence comes from Lissotriton vulgaris, assembly GCF_964263255.1. Taxonomy (NCBI): domain Eukaryota; kingdom Metazoa; phylum Chordata; class Amphibia; order Caudata; family Salamandridae; genus Lissotriton; species Lissotriton vulgaris. Next base: position 1,903,494,975 of record NC_141693.1, read on the forward strand.
GCATTGGTGAGTGAATGGATATCTCAGTGCTACATGTCAAAGTAAGTACATATGTAAAACACAGTACATGTGAGAGTTGACATATATAAATAACTGTGCATAAGAGCCAGTGAATGTGTGAGTGGCTGTATGGATCATTGTGAACTTGTATCAGGGATTGTATAATAGAGTAAATATGTGTTAGTATATGTTTGAATAAGTAAATTTTGTATAACTGTATAGTTGAGGAAATGGAGGTGTGATTGATTCTTTGCATGACTGACTAGGTGTGTGAGTAACTCCATGGATGAGTGACAGTCTGTGAGTGTCTGTTTACACTGATTGTATCTAAGGTTATATTAGAGTCTGAAGAGGTTCATCGTATTATCACATGAATGATATCATCAGTGATGTTATCAGTCATGTCAAATGAGATGTTTTCAGTGATGTCATCAGTGATGTCATTTGAGATGTCATCAGTGATGTCATCAGTGATGTCACTAACCATGTCATGAATGATGTAATATGTGACATCATCAGCAGTGGATTGCGGGTGCGCGATATATAGTTAGCGCTTATAACTATATATGGAATTTCAATGGTTTTATGCGAGTAAAATAAGGTTTTGTAAATGCAAATCCCTAACTATATATGGCCTAAAACCAATGGTTTTTTCATTGAATTTTCAAGGTTTTGTAAATGCAAATTCCTAACTATATATCCACTATAACCTATGGTTTTTTCTGTGAATTTCATTGGTTTTTTAATAGCAAATATGAAAAGCTTTAAAATGTCAAGTACGTGATAGATAAAAACATTTTCGTATTTATGCACGCTGATGTGCTTTGAACGCTGCACCCCCCCCCCTCCCCTCTTTTGTCTTAGTAGTACTCTCTCTTTGCAGATAGTGAACGGTAGTTAACGCAAGCCTTTGCCCCCGTTGTAATCCGTCGTGCCTGCTTGTCTCTCCATTTGATTGATTGTTGTCCAAGCATTTACTGTTTTAGAATTGGTTCTCTTTGGATCATTCTCTATTTACAAACAAGCACAAAGTCGCAATACTCTGTTTAGTCTTTGCAGATAGTGAAAAATCGTGTAAAAAAAATAAAAGTAATCGAGCAAAATCAGTAGGCCACTAATTGGATCTCTTTTTGACCTCGCTAAAATAGAAATATTAGGAACAACCCTTCATGAGAAATACGAAAATAGTGAGATGAACTGAGCTCCACACCATGAGGGCTGCAAGACAGCTCGGCTCCATCACCCCTCCCGCACAAAATAACGACAAACCCTATGCAAATATTAAAAATATAGACAACACACCAGCAAAGAAACAGGGTAAAACATTTTATTAAAAAACTATTTACATAACGTTAGTTTATAAGATGATGTCAGTAGTGGACCGATGTGTGAATAGATCGAAAGCAGCACAAGGCTCCAAGATCCGGATGGCAAGCTCCTGGATGTTGGGTGCCATAGTTTAGAGTTCTGAATTTGAGCCTTTTTCAATGCCTTTGCTTTGTTGAATCAAAATGGCGGCTTGACACAAAGCTGACTCAAGCGTTGCTACTGATGCTATGCAGACCAAAACTGGTTTTCAGTTTGTACATTTTTCTAGATTTTTCAATCCAAGTTTGGTTGACTTTGTAGAACGATGGCTTCAAATTTTCAACATACGGTGTGGTGGCGCTGACTGGGAGGGGGCGCTTCGCTCCTGCCCCCTCCCCAAGTAAGATTTTCATACGTGAAAGTACGTTAATGGTTTTGGTCCCTGAGATGCTTCGATGTCACTGCCATTCTCAAATAGCAAAAGTTCTGGATGTTGGGTGCCATAGTTAAGAGTTCTGAGCAGTGCTTGTAACACTGTCTGAAGCTTATTTCCACCTACTGCAGCTTCACTATTCTCAAAGTAAGTGAGTGTCGTTTGTGGACCTGACTGCATTAGAAAACAATGTGATATGTTAGCTTCCTAAACAGCTTGACGGAGGCCCCTGAGGGGCGGTGTGATGGCCATGGACTCGGAGAAGACGCTTGGCTCCGACACCCTCCCCAAGTCTTATAGCACTGGTGTAGCCTGAGATCGCCCCCGACATAGGCGGCCGGCTCCCGGGGTCCGGCGGAACTTTTTGCCTTTTGATGACTCTTCAATTCTGGACCTTGTCCCACAATCCGTTTGACCTGAAGACAAGCTGTAGTGGGGCGCCCCTTTACCGTTTTAGTTGCCATTCCGCCCGCTTTTGCTACACTGTGCCTCTTCCGCTATTCAGCTGTTTACCGCCCGCTCTTGCGACTACAGCGTCTCGCTCATCATGTAGTTGAGTTGCTCCCGCTCTTGCGGTGCAGCGATAGGCGGCTGCCACAGGACTCTCAAAATGGCGGCCGGCTCTTCGGTTTTGGGCCTGGTCCACTAAAATGGCCCTGGGACACCTTGGAACTCGGACGCTTCCCTGATAGGGCTTGGGTCCCATTCTCGAAAAGCGTCCCCTCAGCCGTGAAGATTCTACAAAAGTCTTGGGGGCCTCCGACTCCCGCAGGCTTCTGGTGGGGAGCGGCTGCCATGATTGCTCGTGGAATGGCCACGACGGAGCTACGAGATGGTAGTGGTCTCATGCTGACGCCAGCTTTAGTCTGAAACATCCAGAAACACTGTAGACTACCAATTCGATCAGTTCCGGTAGCGCCCCAACATGACCCGGAAGAGAAGAACTTGCCCTCCCCTCTTTGACTGATGGTTCTTGTTGCCTGTCCCCTCTGTTGTCATTTAACAGAACTTTTTGGACTGCTGAAAGGGGTTGTGTTCTGAACGCTGGTTGGTGGAGACATTTTGACTATATTCTTGACCTACGTTGTCGCGTAATGCGTTATATGACACGCCGCGTTAGCGCACCCGGAAGTGATCCGAGGCGCGGCGCGCAGCGCGTAACGTAAGCATAACAGGTCATGTGACTTGTTAATAAAACTTTTCATTGGTTCATTTTACTTTTGTTAATTTAATGATGAAAAGCTTGGTCATATGACCTAAAAATTACGCTTTTTATTGTTTTCGAACAATATTTTTTTTTCAAACATATGTTATAATATTCCAGGCTAATGTACTTTCCCGGAAAATTTACAACTGTCTTGCAAGTAAAATATATTCCTTTTTCGAGAAAAAGGGCGTTTCTTCCTTCCATGACGGAGCCGTTGAGTAAAAGAGATTCGGCCTGCTGTCTTAGTCGCCGATACGCCTGATTATCAGATTCTTATCGATCACTTTATGTTGCAGACATGAAAAACACAACTGCCCTTGACCATTTATCTTTACTGCGTTCCTACATATTATACCTTTTATCCGTCATGTAATTGGACTGCTTTATTTCACTTGCCTTTTACTGATTCGAAAACAGTGACTAAAAGTAAAAACTTTACCAATGTAAATACTACTACCGTGTTTTGTTTTAAAAACCTTTATTGTGAAAATGTCAGTATACAAATACGGGCCTATAACCACGTGGGCCGGCCACGGAGCAAACTGAAATCGTATATGATGAGGAGACATTTACACTGTAGAGGAACGTAACGAGCGGGCCAATAGGTTGCAAGAACTAAGGTGTCTAACAGTTGCGGAATCGGTGGACATACATTTTGTAATTAAAATAGGACAGGGCCACTTACAATAACATTTTCTAGATATACATTTGCGGGCAAGGAGTTACGAGTCCCATTTATACCGGCGCCATTTTGGGCGAGGCCGGGCAGGTCCAAGATATAGTCAAAATGTCTCCACCAACCATCGGCCAGACCAGAACCCCTTTCGGCCCTTTATGCTACAAGATGGTGTCTTCCATTCAGAAAATATTGTTGGCAGCATTTTGAAAGGAAACAGAAACAGCCGTTCTCCTAGTGAGTTTCACATTGTTACATTTAGGAAGAATGTTGAAGAGTAGTATGTGGAAAATCTGAAGCCATTTTTCTACAAACTCTCAATCAGACTTGGATGGAAAAAAAAACCTGAAGAATGTACAAACTGAAAACCAATTTTTGTCTGTATAGCATCAACAGTAACGCTTGAGTCAGTTTTGTGTCAAGCCGCCATTTTCATTCAATCAATAGCGTCCCCCTGCACACATTTAGGGACCTGGTCGTGTCTTCAGATGAAACGGATTGTAGGAAAAGAAGCAGAAAGGAAAAGGAAAAAAGTTCCGCCGGACCTCGGGAGCCGGCCGCCCATGTCATGTGCGACCTTTGGCCACACCAGGGCAATAGTGAAGCTGCAGCAGGTGCAAATAAGCTTCAGACAGTCTTACAAGTACTGCTCAGAACTCTCAACTGAGGCACTCAACATCCAGGACTTGCCATTCGGATCTTGGCGCCTTGTGCTGGTTCCGACCTATTCACACATCGGTCCACTACTGACATCACCTCATAAGCCAACGGGGCACCCCACGCCGACTTTCGGCGCAGCATTGTAGGATGGCCACACCAGTGCGGCAACTTGCTGGTCACAACATCGGGGCCATCCAGATCTCGGCGCGTTCGACTCACTGTACCGCAACAGTGACCGCAACTCAGCTGGACACGCCGTCTTTCGGCGCAGCATTGTAGGATGGCCACACCAGTGCGGCAATTTGCTGGACACCACCTCGGTGCCATCCGGATCTCGGCGCGTTCGAGTCACTGTACCGCAACAGTGACCGCAATTTAGCTGGACACGCCGTCTTTCGGCGCAGCATTGTAGGATGGCCACACCAGTGCGGCAATTTGCTGGACACCACCTCGGTGCCATCCGGATCTCGGCGCGTTCGAGTCACTGTACCGCAACAGTGACCGCAACTCAGCTGGACACGCCGTCTTTCGGCGCAGCATTGTAGGATGGCCACACCAGTGCGGCAATTTGCTGGACACCACCTCAGTACCATCCGGATCTCGGCCCGTTGTGCTGCCTTCGGCCTATTCGCACATCGGTCCGCTACTGACGCCGCCTCACGTGCCAACGGATTTTCTACGCTTTTTGTAGCCCTATGCCGCATAACAGGTCATGTGACTTGTTTATAAAACTTTTCATTGGTTCATTTTACTTTTGGTTTCCTAAAGATGGAAGGCTTGGTCATATGACCTAAAAATAACACTTTTCATTGGTTTAGAACATTTTTTTTTCCCAAACGATGAAAGCCCCACCTTGTTTCTGGATCATTCAGACTGAAGCTGGCGTCAGCATGAGAGCACCACCATCTCGTGGCTCCGTCGTGGTCATTCCGCGAGCAATCATGGCAGCCGCTCTTCACCGGAAGCCTGCGGGAGTCGGGGGCCCCCAAGACTTTTGTAGAATCTTCACGGCTGAGGGGACGCTTTTCGAGAATGGAGCCCAAGCCCTAGCAGGCAAGCGTCCGAGTTCCAAGGTGTCCCAGGGCCATTTCAGTGGACCAGGCCCAAAACCGAGGAGCCGTCCGCCATTTTAAGAGCCATGTGGCAGCCGCCTATCGCTGCACTGCAAGAGTGGGAGCAACTCAACAACATGGTGAGCGAGACGCTGTAGCCGCAAGAGCGGGCGCAACTCAGCTAGATGGCCGCCACCTGGGGAGGCCCGTTCACGCCGCCTCCCCCACCCCCGGGCCGCCGCACGCCAATTTTCGGAGCAGCATTGTAGGATACCAAAACCAGTGCGGCAGTTTACTGGACATCACCTGGGTGCCTGTCGTACATGTTGTGTCAGCCATGTGACACTGGACACAGTCCCATCAACATCTCAACGCGTTCTGCTGCCTTGGGACTATTCGCACAACAGACCGCTACTGACGAGGCCTCCCCCCGCACCACCTGGGACGCCCCACGCTGTTTTTCTGTGCTGCATTGTAGGATCCCAAAACCAGTGCGGCACCCAGGCGACATCACCTGGGTGCCGTCCAGAACTCTGCACGTTGTGCTGCCTTGGGACTATTCGCACAAAAGACAGCTTCTAACCATTGTTGCTTTTTGTGTTGAAAAATGTTTAAATGTTTTTAGTTTTTGTTCCGTTCGTTATAGTTAATAGTTAATAAAGTTTTATAATCTTACTTTGTTGGAGTGTTATCTATTTTTTTAAAAACGGGTGAATGGGGCCTTGAATCGGGTTATTGTCATGTGTGGGCTTTGGAAGTGTGCTGCTGCAGGATCGGGCATTTCAAACTCAAATGCACGTTCTTTTTCTTACCTTTCCGAAGCATGGAGCGCAATAGCAGGCAGAGAAAGGGTGATGCACGTGTTGAACACTACCTGACCTGGCAAGTTGCTGGCAGTGCCCCCCCGCCCGCTCCTGAAAGAGGGCACACACACACCGCCGCCCGAGTACTTCACAAATCTTTAAAAGACCATGCGCTTGTTCATGAGGCTTAAATGGTTTATCACCTCTTCTAGAACCCCTGCATCGACCCTCTGACGTTTCCTGGAAAAATTACCATGTAACACAATACCAAGCCCTGTCAGCTGAAACCCCCAAGGAATCGTGGGGCATATTATCAAGGGGGTTTATCTCCGCTTTTTTGGCTTTAAAAGCCATGAAAGCGGAGATAAAATTATCTCCCTATTACCAAGCTGTCGCTAACACCAGTTAGTGACAGCTAAAAGGAGATAGCGACCATCTTGGGCCCCGCTTTGCATGTCAGTGATACTTATCACTAATGACATGCAAAGTGGCGTGCCAAGATGTTAGCGACTGGAAACAGTCCCTAACATCGCTATCTTCTATTACCAACTTTTGGAGATATTCGCGCTAAGCGCGAATATCTCCAAAATCTAACACCTGCCCTGAGCAGTTCTTAGCCATGCTATCCAATGGGAGGTGGATAACATGGCTAAGAGCATTTGCTCGATAATACATGAATATCGCTGACTTTTCTGCGATAATAGCAAGGTTTATCTGCGATAAAAATCGCCGATGTGCGGCGATAATTTTTGTCTCTAAACAAGTTAGAGACAAAAATTATCGCTAGTTGTTCGTAATATGCCCCCGGGTTTTTGCTTGCAGAAATCGGGAGGCGGGAGACTAGCACTGAAATCAGTAGTCACACGCCTGAATCGGGAGGGTTGGCATGTCTGAATTCTCTACAGCTGGGGCCATAAACTACATCCGCAGGGGTAGGTGATAGCCTGGGACCAGCCTGGCATCTAAAATGGCTGCCGTGCACGACAAAATTGTGGCATTGGAAAAAAGGCAAGATGGCGCAGCCGCTGGAAGAGATGTATCAACATATATCAGCCTCCTCAGCCACCCTCAGGAAACATAGGGGATTAGGATACGTCTCCCGCACCCCCTTATACCTAGTAATTTAATTAACGAAGCACAAAATGGCGAATTCCCGTTTCGCTACCAGTTTGCAGCCCAGTTCGCGGCCCGTGAAGCGCTTCTACCGTGAAAAATCATTTTATTTTTCTTTTCCCCACGGGACCCTTTAATAACCCCAACAACATTCCTAGGGGGTCAAGAGGGGGATACCTTGCCCCCTTTCATTAAATTCCCCCTTAGTTTTTCACCTCTTCTTCTCTCTCGATCCTACCGAGAGACAAGATGGCGGCCGCTCCGGACTGTCACGCAGCAAAAAAAAAAAAAGCTCACGCACAGCCGCTGGAAGAGATGTATCAACATATATCAGCCTCCTCAGCCACCCTCAGGAAACATAGGGGATTAGGATACGTCTCCCGCACCCCCTTATACCTAGTAATTTAATTAACGAAGCACAAAATGGCGAATTCCCGTTTCGCTACCAGTTTGCGGCCCAGTTCGCGGCCCGTGAAGCGCTTCTACCGTGAAAAATCATTTTTTTTTTCTTTTCCCCACGGGACCCTTTAATAACCCCAACAACATTCCTAGGGGGTCAAGAGGGGGATACCTTGCCCCCTTTCATTAAATTCCCCTTTCGTTTTTCACCTCTTCTTCTCCCTCGATCCTACCGAGAGACAAGATGGCGGCCGCTCCGGACTGTTTAGAATGTTGACAGACACCGGAGAGCCAATCAGCTTTCTGCGCGCAAAGTTCCGAAACGCGAAAAGTAAGCGGACCGGATCGCTGCCCGGAGCGCTGTTACAGATATATATCTTGATTTAAACGTTAATTTCTCAAAATCCACTGAAGCACATATATTGAGACCTAGCAAAGGCACATCGGGCTAACAGTCCCTACAATTTTGCCAAGTTTCGTGCAAATCCATTCAGCCGTTCGAGCTAAAAGTGAGTCCAACCGCCCTATGGAAAACTCAATGTAAAAAACGCGTTTTGGGACCCCCCTTTTTTCTCAGCCCCCCCTTGACGAAACCCCACCAAATTTTCAGGGGCTGCTCAGAAACAAAATGTGCCGATTCCGTCCACAAACGCCAAAGTTATTAGACATAGAATTTTCAGAAATCCCATAGGGAATTAATCCTAACTATATATACCTACTGGCGAAAAACTAAACAGGCCCTGGATTCTGGAAGAATGGACCAGGTGCCTTCCAAGAAAAGGAGCAGTAGGGTTAAGGCAGAGCCTTCCCCCCTGACTCAGAGTACAGATCAGTTTCTTGAGGGAGATGATCTTAGTCCTGTAGAAGGAACTGTCCCAGAGGAGCTTGAGCCTGATAAGGTTGAGTTCTTTGGGACAGGGGTCCTTCCAGGACAGATCTGAGCCAGGAGCAGCTGAGATGCCCTTCTCTTAAAACCCTCACACAGCAAGCTGCTGCTGAGGCTGCTGGGAATGCTAGTGGTACCCATTGGATCTATTGGAAGGATGGACTCCTGTACTCAGAGGGTAGAGACCCCAAGCCTGGTGCAGCCAGGAGGTTGGTTCTACCTCTGAAGTTCAGGGGCTTCCTATTAACACTAGCCCATGATATTCCCTTAGCAGGTCACTTGGGCCAAAACAAGATTTGGGACAGGATTGTTCCTCACTTTCACTGGCCCCACATGTCTGAAGGAGTTTTGTCGCTCCTGTGTCACATGTCAAGCCTGTAGGAGAGTAGGGTCTGCAATCCTATGATCACCCAGATTTTTTGCTTTTGTTTCACTGGTTTACGACTTTCTCTGGCTGTGGGCCTGCTAATCAGACCCACAGCCTGGCTGTTCTCTTTCTAAATTACGATATGTACCCTAGGTGCATTTACCAATTGGTACTGGACCACCTTATCAGACCCCGTAACGCAGGGCATAGGTGTACCCAGGGCCGCCAGGGGCTGCAGCGTGTATTATGCCACCCCTGGCTGGCCTCCTAAATTTGACACAACTGGCTGCACGACAGCTGGGGCGAAGACGTGTAACCACCCTTCGCTTTAGGTATAGTAGCTCTATATCTAACCATACAATGGACACCCGAGTTCCTATCAGTCACTCCTATGGCAGGCCTTAACAATCCTGAAGGCAGAGTGCGTGGGCTCGTGTGAGCTAGGTTCAGGCCCGAGCCGAGCCCGGTTGCAGCTTGCGGAATCAAGACCCAATAGCTGTTCCATGATAACGCGTACCATATCGGTAACTTCGGTGTCGCGTTATCAAGACATGTCGAGTAAGGTGTCATACGAATCGGGATGCTGCCCTCTCACCAACCCTGGCGACGAGGTTATCATTCCACCCTTCTAGAGGGACACGACATGTACGTAAAGGTGAACCCCGGTTAAAGTTAACTGAAGCCTCAGCTCCACAAAATGGATGCTGCCACCACAGACACAAGTCTGACCTCCTGCTGCTGGGAGTCCTTCCAGCGAGGAGCACTTGGACAAAGGGTTTCCTGTCGAGGGCGCTGTTCGCACCGTCCCAGACAGGGTTTGTGTATTCTGGGTAGGTAGGGCTTTGGCGAGAAGGTGACTGCGGAGTGGCACCCCGGTGCTCACTACGCATCTGCCGGTTAGAACCAGTTCCAGGGGCGACAGCCCTGGCCTGGGGAAAGCCCGGCAGGGGAGAGGGGCGTAACTACCCCCCTTCCTGGTCCCACCCTTAGGGCAGGACCTAGTCATGTACCCACCCCTTTCTTTAGGATAAAGACCGGAGCGGGGACCCTTCCAAATTAGATCATCTTTGAATCAAGAACTACTTTCTACGAAAGGACACTCAAGACTCTTCTCAAGATTTCTCCCTTGTGGCTAAGGAGTAGTCACCCTGCATCAGCAGGCACCATCTAAGAACTCTGCGGTTTGCTGCAAGTCCTTCCTCAAGGATCCGACGGCCCAGCTCGACGAGAACCGGCTTCCCTGGCACCTCTGACCTCTACCCACGTCATCAGCTCAGCTGTGATCTGTGGGTGCGACGAGACCTCGAGGGACCGGCCATCATCAGAACCTGCACGCTCTTAAAAACCAGCACGACCTTCGAGGTAACTCTCTGGTGAGTGCTCAGGGGTCCGAGAAGCCCCGACCCTGAGCCGCTCTAGCACCGAAGTGCAGTCTCCCAGCATCTCCACGATCTGCGTGGGGCCCTTCTGCTCGCTGCTCAGCACGTTGTCTGGTCACTCGCCGCTGGCTTGTGCCCTTCTGTGACGACATTCGAGAATCATCACTGCTGGTCTGGTTGCTCCAGACTGGCCCTTGCTTCCATCTTTGCGAGAAGCACCCCGGACCCTCCTGGTCCACTCAAGACGCCATCTTAGGCCCACCCCGTGGCCCTGAGATCTGCCAAGGCTTGTTGCCCCATCCTGGGCCCAGCGACGCCGACAGCATCATCCTTCGTGGGACAGCTCGCACCTCCACCGTGGTCGCCGACAACGCCTCCTGGTCCGTGAGACTGCAGAGCCTAGCGTCGCCCACTCACCTAGTCGAGGTGACGGCCAACCGGTGCCTTTCTGGTACCCTCTGACTACTGGCTAGTAGTACGAACTTGGTCCCCTCTGCTTTCAGGTTTCATCAATCTCCGATCCAGGCTTGGATCTCTACGAACTATTCAGCACTGGTCGCCGGCCAGCAACTCCTTTCTTCCGGCTCCTGGCTCGTCAGCGAAGACCCCGACGCCTGTAAGACTTGTGCAGCCGCAGCCCTCGTGGCTAGGTAACTCGGCATTTCGGTGCCTGCATAGCCTCCTTACTCTAGGGTCCCGAGTCCCTCGCTTCCGACTTGCCTTATCGGGTCCGCCCGAGACCTTAACCTTTCCGTGTCCCCGGACACTTGTTTTAAACTGTGCACTTGAAGTATTTGCTAAAGAGATTTGGTTTGTGCTTAGTACCCTGTCCTCATAAAGAGTACAGGGCTGTTGTGATTCTTAATAAATATCCTGTTTATTTTCATAACACTTGTGTGGTGTCCTTTCACTGGGTATTCAAGGGGTACATGTGTGGTAAACAGCTGGCTTAACACGCCCTCTCGAGTCTTTAGCCTTAGACTGCTCGTATCCACGCTACTAGGATAGCTGGTCTATAGGTTGACTTACAACCAAACACCATAAGGGTCGTTGGAACGATACATAGCGGTCGCTAGAATAGCGAACGTTGCATATCGGGCCGACTTCTCACATTGGTGGCAGCGGTGGGATTTGAGCTTGCTGTTGTTTTACCACACGTATCCTAAGAATATCTTGTTGAAAGATCGCACAAGTACTGTTAGTACATATAACTAAAAGCTTAGAATACTCTGAGTTCTACTGAACCAGCTGTTGTAGCTCCTCAAGGCTTAGCACACCTTGGCTGCAACTCTTAGCAAGGGATCAGTAGGTAAACACATAGTGTAGGTAGGTGCATCACTTACACCACACTAGAAACAGTATGTCGGACAAAGGAGGAAACTCTGGGTCTCCCCTTGTGTCAGTTGACCCTCCACAGGTCATCCCTTCAGGATATACTGTGCTGAGCTTCAAGGAGTTGAGACGACTGTGTCACTCCAGGAAGATTCAGCAGGGGTCTAACCCCACAACGTCCTTTCTGATTGGTCTCTTGGAGACTTATGATGCCAGAAGAGCTGAGAAACTTCGTAGCTCTTCTAATCCAGAAGGAGACATGCCTCCCCTCGAGGGAACCCGAGACGATCCTGACCTCATCCACCTCGCAACTGAGAACGAAGATGGGGAGGAAGATGAGGATGAGGATCTCTCTGGGGATGAGGCAGATAAGGGACAGGTAGAAGTCGTCAGACTAAGCAGGTCCAACTTAAGCAAACATGATAGCGGTACTGGGGGACCCCTGGGGCCACTATCAGGTCAGCTTAACATTGGGAATGGACGAGCCAGATCTCTGTCAAGAGGCTCTGGCAGATCCCTTCAAACCAATGGCTCTCACAACTCGTCTCAGAGAGGGATGACGTCCCCCCAGAGGAGAGTGTACGAAGCGAAGGAAAGGGCAGCTAATCTAAGGATCGAAAGGGAAGAACTTGCCCTGGCCAAAGAGAGGCTTGCCTTTGCAAGAGAGCAACAGTTAAGTGGGGTAGTCCCCACTGGTGGCAGCAATGTACCTAGTAATAGGGAAAAGAGTTTCGATACGAAACACCTTGGTAAGATAGTGCCCCCCTTTAAACAAGGGGACGACATCCACAAATGGATTACTGCTTTGGAGAGGGCCTGCACTGTGCAGGGCGTTCCCCAGAGTCAGTGGGCAGCTATCTTGTGGCTCTCCTTTGAAGGGAAAGGAAGAGACAAGCTCCTCACCACAAGGGTAGAGGATGCTAACAATTACCAAATCTTGAAAAATACACTCGTTGAAGGGTTCGGCCTAACCACTGAGCAGTACAGGGTGCTGTTCAGGGATACCCAGAAAACGCAGTCTCAAGATTGGTCTGATTTTGTCGATTTTGCCACTAAGGCTTTTGAGGGCTGGTTACTGGGCAGTAAGGTTACTGATTACGAAGGATTGTATAATTTGATGATGAGAGAGCAAATTTTAAACAATTGTCAGAACCAGTTGTTGCATCAGCATCTTGTCGACTCGGATCTGACCTCTCCCCAAGAATTGGGAAAGAAGGCAGACAGATGGGTTCGTACAAGAGTTAAACAGAACCAGGGCCAGAATCAAGGTGGTCAGAAGAAAGCAGACCAGAAGGGTAAAGATTCTAAAGGGGAACAAAGTGACCAGAAGTCTTCGACAGGTCCCCAACAACCCAAAGAGGGTGGGGGTCAGGCTCCCCAAAAGAAGAAAGAAGGCCAATCCAAAAGATGGTGCCAGTACTGTAAAAGTAAATCTCACTGGTTTAGTGAGTGCACCAAGAAAGGAGGAGGGCAGACTCCTGCCACTGCAGCCCCTAAGGCGCCTGTGCCCCCTAGTACAGTCAGCAGTGGTAGTGCGCCTCCCAAGGGTTTAGTAGGGTTAACCCTGGGTTCTGAGGGGCGTGACAACTTAGTTGGCACACTCACTCAGGCTGTCCTTGTCAGTACAGGGGACGTGGACGTGTCCCCTGACGTAAGCCCCAATTCTTTGGGCAAATACCGACAGACGCCTTTCATAAATGGAAAGATGGCTCAGGCCTATAGGGACACTTGTGCCAGCGTCACCATGGTGACGCCTAACTTTGTGGACCCTGGACAGATCATGCCAGGTACAGAATTCCTGGTGACCAATGCAAGCAATGTCACTACCAATCACAGTATGGCAATTGTAGCTTTCTCCTGGGGAGGGGTAACTGGCCAAAAGAAGGTTGTAGTTAGTCCAGACCTCCCAGTGGATTGTTTGTTGGGCAATAATTTGGAGTCGTCACAATGGTCAGAAGTGGAGCACCGGACTCACATGGAAATGTTAGGTTTGGCAGCACATGTGTTCGCTGTGACTAGGTCACAGGTCAGGAAGTGCCCCACTGAACAGGTGCTGGATCCTGGAACAACGGACCAGACACCTCCCCAGAAAAAGAGCAGTAGGGTCAAGGCTGCGCCTTCCCCCTTGCCCCAGGTCGAGGATCAAGTCTCAGAGGAGGCTGACCTACAGGAATTGCGGGAAACTGAGCCTAGGGAATTCGAACTTGATCAAGTTGAATTCTTGGGTTCAGGGGGACCCTCAAGGGAAGACCTGGGGAAGGACCAGTTAGACTGCCCTTCTCTTGAACCCCTCAGACAGCAGGCTGCTGCTGAGGCTGCTGGGAACGCCACAGGTACCCACAAGGTATACTGGGAAGATGGACTCCTGTACACTGAGTCAAGAGACCCCAAGCCTGGCATGACCAGGAGGCTGGTTGTACCCTTGTCTCAGCGTGGTTTCCTACTTACCTTGGCCCACGAGATTCCCTTAGCAGGTCACTTGGGCCAGACGAAAACGTGGGACAGGCTTGTCTCACACTTTCACTGGCCACACATGAACGAAGATACCAAGGAGTTTTGCCGCTCCTGTGTCACTTGCCAAGCCAGTGGTAAGTCAGGTGGCACGACAAAGGCCCCCCTTATACCAATGCCTGTGGTGGGGGTACCCTTTGAACGGGTGGGGATCGACATCGTCGGTCCCATGGAACCACCTACAGCATCAGGGCACAAGTTTATACTGGTGGTAGTGGATCATGCCACCAGGTATCCTGAAGCTATTCCCCTTAGGACCACTACAGCACCTGTTGTGGCAAGAGCCCTAGTTGGAGTGTTCTCCAGAGTGGGCTTCCCTAAGGAGGTCGTCTCCGACAGAGGTGCAAACTTTATGTCGAGCTACTTAACTGCTATGTGGAAGGAATGTGGTGTTACCTACAAGTTCACTACACCCTATCACCCACAATGCAATGGGCTTGTTGAGAGATTCAACAGGACCCTAAAAGGGATGATTCATGGACTACCGGAAAAGCTTCGGCGTAGATGGGACGTCCTGATCCCCTGCCTCTTGTTCGCCTACAGAGAAGTCCCACAGAAGGGGGTTGGCTACAGCCCTTTTGAACTTTTGTACGGGCATCCTGTAAGGGGACCCCTGTGTTTGGTGAAGGAAGGATGGGAGAGACCTCTCAAAAAGCCTGCAACCAACATAGTGGACTATGTGCTTGGCCTCCGCTCGCGGATGGCTGAATACATGGAAAAGGCATCTGAAAACCTTAAGGCCAGCCAAGAACTCCAAAAAGCTTGGCATGACCAAAAGGCTGTCTTGACTGTTTACCAGCCCGGACAGAAGGTGTGGGTGTTGGAGCCAGTGGCCCCAGCAGCACTCAAGGACAAATGGTCCGGGCCCTACACCATCCTGGAGAAAAAGGGAGAGGTCACCTACCTTGTCGACCTGGGAACTCCCCGGAGCCCCCACAGGGTGCTTCATGTCAACAGGCTAAAAGCATATGTCGACAGGAAGGACATGAGTTTGCTCATGGCCCTAGACGAGGGACAGGAGGAGGAGAGTGACCCTCTCCCCGACCTGCTCACTCAGAATCCTGACGATGGATCGGTAGATGGTGTTGTCTTTTGTGGCAGCCTCTCCGAACATCAACAGAGCGACTGTAAACAGGTTCTTCAGTCGTTCAGACATATGTTTTCTCTAACACCCAGCCAGACCGATTGGTGCACCCATGAGGTTGACACTGGTGACAGCTTGCCCGTTAAGAGTAAAATCTACCGGCAGCCTGATCACGTTAGAGACTGCATCAAGAGTGAAGTGCAGAAAATGTTGGAGCTGGGAGTCATTGAACCCTCGGATAGCCCTTGGGCTAGTCCCGTAGTTCTAGTGCCGAAACCTCACACCGACCCAGGGTGGTAAGAGAGAGATGAGGTTCTGCGTAGACTACAGGGGTCTCAATGCAGTCACTAAGACTGACGCCCACCCAATACCAAGGGCAGACGAGCTTATCGATAGATTGGCTTCGGCCAACTACTTAAGTACGTTTGACCTAACAGCTGGGTATTGGCAAATCAGGTTAGCTGAGGACGCCAAGCCTAAAACCGCATTTTCAACCCCTGGTGGGCATTATCAGTTCGTGGTGATGCCCTTTGGTCTGAAGAATGCACCTGCCACCTTCCAAAGGTTGGTGAATCAAGTCCTTACTGGGCTGGATGACTTCTGTGCGGCGTGTCTTGATGATATTGCTGTCTTTAGCTCCACCTGGGAGGATCACCTGGTCCACCTGCGGAAAGCGTTAGAGGCCCTGCAAGCCGCAGGCCTCACTATCAAGGCCACCAAGTGCCAGATAGGGCAGACACAGGTTGTATACCTGGGCCACCTTGTAGGTGGAGGCCAGGTTCAGCCACTGGAGAGCAAGATACAGTCAATCAGGGACTGGGCTCCTCCAACCACCCAGACTCAGGTTCGAGCTTTCTTGGGCCTGACTGGATACTACCGGAAGTTTGTCAGGAACTATGGTTCCATTGTGACACCATTAAACGAACTGACAAGTAAGAAAATGCCAAAAAAGGTTCAGTGGACAGCGAGCTGTCAAAAAGCATTCGATGACCTAAAGCAGGCCATGTGCACGGCGCCTATCCTCAAGAGTCCGGACTACTCCAAACCATTCATTGTCCAAACAGATGCTTCTGAGTTGGGTGTGGGAGCTGTTCTTTCTCAACTGAATTTTGATGGTCAAGACCAGCCCATTGCTTTTATAAGTAGAAGGCTGACCCCTAGAGAGAAGAATTGGTCAGCTATTGAGAGGGAGGCCTTTGCTGTGGTTTGGGCCCTGAAGAAGCTGAGGCCATACTTGTTTGGCACTCACTTCAAGATTCAGACCGACCATAAGCCCCTCTTGTGGCTAAATCAGATGAAGGGTGAAAACCCCAAACTGCTTAGGTGGTCCATTTCCCTACAGGGGATGGACTTTACAGTGGAACATAGACCTGGTACTGATCATGGCAATGCCGATGGGCTCTCCAGATATTTCCACTTAGAACAAGAAGACTCACCTGGTCAAGGTTAGCTTATTGTTCCGACGTTTGGGGGGGGTCATGTAGGAGAGTAGGGTCTGCAATCCTATGATCACCCAGATTTTTTGCTTTTGTTTCACTGGTTTACGACTTTCTCTGGTTGTGGGCCTGCTAATCAGACCCACAGCCTGGCTGTTCTCTTTCTAAATTACGATATGTACCCTAGGTGCATTTACCAATTGGTACTGGACCACCTTATCAGACCCCGTAAGGCAGGGCATAGGTGTACCCAGGGCCGCCAGGGGCTGCAGCGTGTATTATGCCACCCCTGGCTGGCCTCCTAAATTTGACACAACTGGCTGCACGACAGCTGGGGCGAAGACGTGTAACCACCCTTCGCTTTAGGTATAGTAGCTCTATATCTAACCATACAATGGACACCCGAGTTCCTATCAGTCACTCCTATGGCAGGCCTTAACAATCCTGAAGGCAGAGTGCGTGGGCTCGTGTGAGCTAGGTTCAGGCCCGAGCCGAGCCCGGTTGCAGCTTGCGGAATCAAGACCCAATAGCTGTTCCATGATAACGCGTACCATATCGGTAACTTCGGTGTCGCGTTATCAAGACATGTCGAGTAAGGTGTCATACGAATCGGGATGCTGCCCTCTCACCAACCCTGGCGACGAGGTTATCATTCCACCCTTCTAGAGGGACACGACATGTACGTAACTGTGAACCCCGGTTAAAGTTAACTGAAGCCTCAGCTCCACAAAATGGATGCTGCCACCACAGACACAAGTCTGACCTCCTGCTGCTGGGAGTCCTTCCAGCGAGGAGCACTTGGACAAAGGGTTTCCTGTCGAGGGCGCTGTTCGCACCGTCCCAGACAGGGTTTGTGTATTCTGGGTAGGTAGGGCTTTGGCGAGAAGGTGACTGCGGAGTGGCACCCCGGTGCTCACTACGCATCTGCCGGTTAGAACCAGTTCCAGGGGCGACAGCCCTGGCCTGGGGAAAGCCCGGCAGGGGAGAGGGGCGTAACTACCCCCCTTCCTGGTCCCACCCTTAGGGCAGGACCTAGTCATGTACCCACCCCTTTCTTTAGGATAAAGACCGGAGCGGGGACCCTTCCAAATTAGATCATCTTTGAATCAAGAACTACTTTCTACGAAAGGACACTCAAGACTCTTCTCAAGATTTCTCCCTTGTGGCTAAGGAGTAGTCACCCTGCATCAGCAGGCACCATCTAAGAACTCTGCGGTTTGCTGCAAGTCCTTCCTCAAGGATCCGACGGCCCAGCTCGACGAGAACCGGCTTCCCTGGCACCTCTGACCTCTACCCACGTCATCAGCTCAGCTGTGATCTGTGGGTGCGACGAGACCTCGAGGGACCGGCCATCATCAGAACCTGCACGCTCTTAAAAACCAGCACGACCTTCGAGGTAACTCTCTGGTGAGTGCTCTGGGGTCCGAGAAGCCCCGACCCTGAGCCGCTCTAGCACCGAAGTGCAGTCTCCCAGCATCTCCACGATCTGCGTGGGGCCCTTCTGCTCGCTGCTCAGCACGTTGTCTGGTCACTCGCCGCTGGCTTGTGCCCTTCTGTGACGACATTCGAGAATCATCACTGCTGGTCTGGTTGCTCCAGACTGGCCCTTGCTTCCATCTTTGCGAGAAGCACCCCGGACCCTCCTGGTCCACTCAAGACGCCATCTTAGGCCCACCCCGTGGCCCTGAGATCTGCCAAGGCTTGTTGCCCCATCCTGGGCCCAGCGACGCCGACAGCATCATCCTTCGTGGGACAGCTCGCACCTCCACCGTGGTCGCCGACAACGCCTCCTGGTCCGTGAGACTGCAGAGCCTAGCGTCGCCCACTCACCTAGTCGAGGTGACGGCCAACCGGTGCCTTTCTGGTACCCTCTGACTACTGGCTAGTAGTACGAACTTGGTCCCCTCTGCTTTCAGGTTTCATCAATCTCCGATCCAGGCTTGGATCTCTACGAACTATTCAGCACTGGTCGCCGGCCAGCAACTCCTTTCTTCCGGCTCCTGGCTCGTCAGCGAAGACCCCGACGCCTGTAAGACTTGTGCAGCCGCAGCCCTCGTGGCTAGGTAACTCGGCATTTCGGTGCCTGCATAGCCTCCTTACTCTAGGGTCCCGAGTCCCTCGCTTCCGACTTGCCTTATCGGGTCCGCCCGAGACCTTAACCTTTCCGTGTCCCCGGACACTTGTTTTAAACTGTGCACTTGAAGTATTTGCTAAAGAGATTTGGTTTGTGCTTAGTACCCTGTCCTCATAAAGAGTACAGGGCTGTTGTGATTCTTAATAAATATCCTGTTTATTTTCATAACACTTGTGTGGTGTCCTTTCACTGGGTATTCAAGGGGTACATGTGTGGTAAACAGCTGGCTTAACACGCCCTCTCGAGTCTTTAGCCTTAGACTGCTCGTATCCACGCTACTAGGATAGCTGGTCTATAGGTTGACTTACAACCAAACACCATAAGGGTCGTTGGAACGATACATAGCGGTCGCTAGAATAGCGAACGTTGCATATCGGGCCAACTTCTCACAAAGCCAGTGTTAAGACAGGTGGTACTATAAAGGCCTCCAATACCACTACCAAGGCTGGATGTTCCCCTTGAGAGGGTTGGGATTGATATAGTTGGTCCCATGAATCCTCAGGCAGCCTCTGGGTACAGATTTATCCTGGTGGTGGTGGACAATGCCACCAGGGATCCAGAAGCCATTCCACTTAGGACCTGTGGTGGCAAGGGCCCTTTGGGAGTGTTCTCGTGGGTGGGCTTCCCTAAGGAGCTAATTTCAGACAGAGGTACTAACTTCATGTCTAGTTACTTGGTTGCAATGTGGAAGGAGTGTAGAGTGAATTACAAATTCACCACACCCTATCACCCACAATGTAATGGTTTAGTTGAGAGATTCAACAAAAACTTGAAGGGCATGATCAAGGGTCTCCCAACAAAGCTTAGGCGCAGATGGGACATCCTGTTGCCCTGCCTTTTGTTTGTATACAGGGGGGTTCCTCAGAAGGGGGTTGGTTACAACCCTTTTGAACTTCTGTTTGGGCATCTTGTAAAAGGCCCATTGTGTCTGGTGAAGGAAGGATGGGAGTTACCTCTCAAACCCCCTAAACAGGACATAGTGGACTATTTACTTGGTCTCCAGTCCAGGATAGAGCATATGAAAAAGGCAACCAAAAAACTTGAGGCAAGCCAGGAATTGCAAAAGGCCTGGCATGACCAAAAGGCTGTGCTGACTGTTTACCAGCCAGGAAAGAAACTATGGCCCCAGCAGCCCTCCAGGACAAATATAGTGGCCCCCATACAATTGTTGAACAGAAGGGGGAGGCTACCTGTTTGGAGGATATTGGAACTCTCAGGAGCCTCCATAGGGTACTTCATGTCAACAGACTGAAACCATAAATTGACAGGGCTGACATGGGCCTGCTGAGGAACAGGAGAAAGAGAATGATCCACTGCCTGACCTGCACTCAAAGAACCCCGGTTATGGGTCAGTGGATGGTGTAGCCATGGCAGGCAGCCTCACTGCCCAGCAGCAAGCTTATTGTAGACAAGTGCTCAATCACTACAGACATATATGTTCTCTCTGACTCCAAGTCAGACTACCTGGTGCACTCATGAGGTGGACACTGCGGACAGTCTGCCTGTTAAAAATAAGACTTACAGGCAACCTGACTGTTGGAAGGTGGAATCTGACTACAAGGTTGTCCCCATATCTTTCCTGGTGTTTTGATGGCTTTTGAATTAGTTTGGCTGGGATCCTCCTAACCAGGGTCCCAGCCTATCTGCTTTCTCTCTAAATTGATTCCATGTACTATAGGTACTCTCCAGTTTGGTTACTGGGGTACCCTTGTGAGGCCCTAGTATATGGTACACCAGGTACTAAGGTCATGTTATCAGTGAAATCATGTTTGCCCGTAGAGTGTCTTGGGTGGGGCATAGAGAAAAGGACACAAAGAGAGACTGTATCCTGATAAATTTCTGTGACACACGGACGGTGAATATATTTGTGAGTGGTGCCAGTCCAGCCTTGTCTCAGCTATAAGGTCATACCCCCTGTCGCATTTTTACCCTACAGGGTCATTACGTACTGGTCAGGGGAATGAACGAGTTTGGAATGCTGCAGGGAGTCTGGTTGTGGGGGATCACAGACGGGGCTGCCTGGACTGGTAGATTGACTAAATCAGTGGAAATTTGCAGTCTACCTTTGGGGATAAAAACGGGTCAGATTGCGAGATAGAGTGAGGACAGGCGGATGTTGGCACTAATAAGTCTTACAGCTCTGCAGGGGAAGGGAGGGTTCTAAATAGTAAGGTGGGTACTTCGACTCCAACCATTCCAAGTGGTAGCCCATCCCCCATTGACAGATACAAGGAGTCTGTGTTAGATCCAGATTCTGAAGGCCATCAACTGCCCCCCTTACTAGTCCCTGAAGGCCATCCACTGTCCCCCCTACATATTACTGTGTTTCCAACTGGGGAGACAAACGCTGAGGTACCTAAGAGTCTGGATGTGGGCGCAAGGGCAGAGAAACTCAGAATTCTACTGTGGAACTTGGCATGCCTGACTAATAAGCTGACTTGCCCTGAATGGGGATCTTGGAAAGGGAAGACCACTCGGTCCCCCCGAACGTATGGATGGGTGCCCCGATCCCCCCGGGAAACCGTTGTGGGTGGGGGGCGTGTTTCGGCTGGTATGCCCAAAGCGGCGTAGCCGGAGCATGCCCTTCCCGCCCAGAAGGGGTTGTCCTAGACACCTGCCCGAAAGTCCGCGCACGGATGGGCATACCTGAGGCGGGCCCCCGCCCTCCCGCAGATAGATAAATAGAGCGGGAATCCAACAAGGCTTCCTCTTGTTCCAGTGCTCTGAAGGCTGCACCACTCGTCGCTCGTGAGCCCTCGAAGGAACAAGTGGCAATTTTGAGAACTTGTAATCTTTGTTGTTTCTCTTTCAGTGCCAGGCGAGTTGAAGCTCTAGTACCTTACGGATCGAGTTGGGCGAAGTAACCAGGATATGTCTGGCAAGAAAGCGGGAAAGAGTTCCGAGATGGAGAAGATGCTACGCACCCTTGTGAACCGAGTAGCGGTGATGGACCGAAAGATGGGTAAAGTGGATGCGATCGGTCGGGGCTTAGCAGATGTTAAGAAGCAGATAGCAGCGCAGAACAACCTCTCGGGGCGGGGTAAGAAAGTGATAGGACCGGCCTTGCCGGACGTCGCCCCAGAGGGTAAGGGGAAGCGTAATAAGAGGAGGGCGGGTTCCAGGGAGGGCCCAGCCCCAGAGGTGCCCCCAGCGAGCCTGGGCGCAATCAACCCAGTCGCACCGGTGGATAGCCCGGTACCAGGTCCGGACGTGGGTTTACCAATCCCCGTAGTGATAACGCCAGTCGAGGATGATCAGATGCCCCCAGAACTGGCCCTTCAGTTAGCGGCAGTGTTACCCTGGCTAAAGAAGAAAGCAGGGGGGGCAGTAGCTGCGGGGGATCCGGCCGAGGAAGCCAGAATAATAATTGAGCAGTTACAGCAGTCAAGGGAAGCCGGGACGGCGAATGTTCCTTATATTCCCCACAGGTAGCAACGGGGGTCACAACGGATGGCCGAGCGAAGACAGCGGACACAGCGGTTGAACCCGGTAAGAACCCATTGCCATTTGTTGGGGAGTGTTCAGTGCCTTCAAGGCGGGAAAGGTTGTCTCAGCACATCCCGGCGGCCACGAAGGAAATGATATGGGGGGACAAATATATTAACATGTTTTCACTGTTGACCGACCATCGTGAGATAGAGTACGCAAAGACCCAGAAAGATTTATGGCACCCCAGCTTATGGCGGGCCAAGATGGCGGAATTTAGGGTCGATGAGACCATGGCGAACTGGGTCAAGGCCTTTTCTATATTTACAGCAGTAATGGGGGAACGTAAACCCGAAGTGTTGCCCGAATTATCATGTTACCAGAACAGGATCATGGATTTTTATACAATGTACGGGGGGAATGAATGGAAGGGTTATGATGTTAACTTTCAAAAAGCTAAAGAGTTTGACGAGGCTTTAACGTGGGATTGTCTCGACACGGTGTCATGGCATAAACAGCTCTTGCCTGGATCGGCGGGTACGTCGTCGCCAGGCTGGAGCGGGTCTGGGACAGTCCAACAAAAACCGGCACAGCCCTTTCGTGCGAGCGCCGGTAGGGAATCACAGCCCAAGACCGGC
This sequence comes from Lissotriton vulgaris, assembly GCF_964263255.1. Lineage (NCBI taxonomy): Eukaryota > Metazoa > Chordata > Amphibia > Caudata > Salamandridae > Lissotriton > Lissotriton vulgaris. The sequence continues at coordinate 1,903,517,819 of NC_141693.1, forward strand.
GGGAATGGGGGCAAGCGTGGGGTTTGTTGGGGTTTCAACAGAGGTAACTGTAACAGGCCTCAGGGAACATGTAGGTTCCGGCATGCTTGTTCGGGCTGTGGGAACTCCTCACACCCAGAAATTAGCTGTAGATCCAAGACCGGTAGTTCGGGAGGAAAAGGGGGATCCAAGCAGGATTGATGTGGTGCCTGGGAAGCAATCATCTTCACCCATCGACATCTTGGCTTTGACTCCCTGGCTGAACAAATACCCTGATCATGTATCCGCCGGGATTTTGAGGAATGGCTTTCTGTATGGCTTCAACATCCCGGCGGGGAATTTTCGGGGGAGCCCTTTCTGTAAGAATCAACTATCTGTTCAACATAACCCGGCGGTGGCCGCCAAGAAAATTACCAAAGAGGTTAGCTTGGGACGGGTAGCAGGGCCTTTTGCCTGCCCGCCAGTGGTGGATTTTGTGTGTTCACCTCTAGAAGTGGTTCCGAAGAAGGACCCGGGGGAGTATAGACTCATTCACAATCTGTCGGCCCCGAAGGGGGCCTCGGTGAATGAAGCTATTGACCCTGAGGTATGTTCAGTTCGATATGCATCGTTCGACGATGCCGTCGAGCTACTGAATCGCCTGAGCCCGGTGCTTTGATGGCGAAATCAGACATCGAATCAGCATTCAGGTTGCTCCCGGTACACCCTCGGGACCAGCGCTTGCTGGGATTCACGTTCCAAGGGAAGTATTACATGGATAAATGCATGCCCATGGGCTGCTCAATTTCATGTGCCTATTTTGAAATGTTCAGCTGCTTTTTGGAATGGGCGTTCACCGAGGCCACTGGGCATGGACAGGTGATGCACTATTTAGACGACTTCCTTTTCTTGGGTCCGGCAGACACTACGGAAGGTGCACAGACACTGCAGGACTTCTGCACTCTCATGCAGGAGTTTGGGGTCCCATTGGCACCGGGTAAGACAGTGGGGCCATCTACTTCACTGGAGTTTCTGGGAATTGAGCTCGATTCTGGGGAGGGATGCTTCCGTCTGCCAATGGAGAAGGTGGCCAAGTTCAGGGCTTCCTTAATACAATGCCTTGGTAAGGAGAAGGTGACCCTGCACCAGTTACAACAAACACTGGGCCAGCTTAACTTTGCCTTAAAAGTAATACCGATGGCTCGTCCCTTCTCACGTTCCATTGCACAAGCTATGGTCGGCCTCAAGGAGGGACACCACCGCACGAGACTGTCGGCAGAGGTTCGCCAGGACATGCGCATTTGGTTGGCATTCCTGGCGGACTTCAACGGTCGGGTGGCGTGGAACAAACCCCCAGCATCGTCTGACGAACTGGGTTTGTGGACCGACTCAGCTGGGAGCGTGGGATTTGGCGCAATCTTTGGTAACCGATGGTCGGCGCAAGTATGGCCAACGTGGTGGCACTCCAGTGGCCTAACAGGTAACATTGGGTTTTTGAAGCTATTTCCCATTTGGATGGCTCTGTTGGCATGGCCGGAAGACTTTAGGGACCGCTCAGTAGTGTTTTGGTCTGACAACATGACGGTGGTCGAGTGCATTAATCACCAGGCAGCACGCTGCAAGTGGATCTTGAGACTGTTGAAAGAAATTGTATTGCGATGCATGAGATTGAATGTACAATTCAGGGCAAAACATGTGCCGGGTGTACTGAATAATGCAGCTGACGCACTCTCTCGTTCACACATGCAGGCTTTCAGGGGTTATCTACCCACAGCGGATCTAGGGGCGGCACCGTTCCCCGAAGCACTATGGCAGATCGGTGCCCCGGATTACAGGACCTCATGGCAGCCAGCTTAGCGCCCAGGACGAGGAAAGCCTATGAGGGAGCGTTTCGTTCATACTGCGCCTTTTTGGGGCCGGTAGGGAGACATAGCTGGGGGCAGGAGGAATCCTTCCTAGGGTTCTTAGTGGCACTTCATAAGGAAGGCCGATCAGCCGCAACTGCCAACAGACATAGGGCGGCCATATCATTCATGGCAAAGCTCCACGGGTTCCTTCCTAGTCAGAAAGGCGCTCCGCGGTTGGCAGCGCCTGGAAGGTCGCAGACAAGATACAAGGCACCCGATTGGTTTACAAAGATTGTCTTTGCTACTAGCAAAACTTGATGAGACATGCTCCTCCCCTTCCGAGGTAGTTCTGTTCCGAGCGGCTTTCGCATTGGCATTCCATGGGGCCATACGGGTAAGTGAACTCGTAGCAAGAAACAAGAAGGATGTGGAGGGAGGCCTATGCAGGGATCATGTCCAAATACGGGGTGATTCTATGTTAATCTCGATAGCCAGGTCCAAGACAGACCAGGAAGCTTTGGGGAGTAGTGTGGTTTTGCAGCACGCCCGAGGGAGCCCCAGTTGTCCCATAAGGTATTTAGAGGACTACCTGGCACAGAGGCCGGCGTCATGGGGGGGAGCCTGCTTAGACACAAGGACGGCACCCCATTGACGAAATTTCAGTTTCAGAGGGTGCTGGCACTTACGATTGCTGCGGCGGGCTTGAACCCGTGCGACTTTGGGACCCACTCATTCAGAATAGGGGCCGCTACTGAGGCTACGGCTCGGGGTCTGGGTGCGGAAGAAGTGAAACAGCTAGGCCGTTGGTCCTCGAACTGTTTCAAGAGGTATGTGCGACTGCACATGTTGTAAAAGACTGATGAAATGCACTCACGCTTGTTGTCTTTTGTTTGGATTACAGTTTCGCAAGCCTGTGACGCGGGGCGGAATTGGGGATCGACCCAACACCAGAGGACCAACGGTCAAGGATCACCGACTGGAGATCGAGTGGTATGGGTCGTGGGCCACTCATATGTGAGGCGTGCCGGGGACGTATTCATGGCAGGTGACGCGACTCACGTATCTGGGGAATACGGGTTCAGAGTAACCTTCCATGGGAAGGGAGGCCTCTGTTTTGGCCAATTTCAAACGTTTGTGGAGGGACTCTTAGGGCGGCAAAGGTCACCGCCATCTGTAATCATAGTGCACCTGGGGGGCAATGACTTGGTAAGACTGGGAAGACGGGTGTTAGTTGAACACATGTTGTCGGCAGTCAGCTGGTTGGCTAGGAGGCTCCCGGGGTGCACGATTGCCTGGTCCCACATGATCCCCAGGAGAGTCTGGCGGGGGGGTTTCTCTGTAACGGCGTTGAACCACTCGGTAAAGAGGGTCAACAACAAAATTGGGAAATTGTTTCGCTCAGCGCATTTGCAAAGCATTCCCCATGGGTGTATTCAGGGCGATCACTGTTACTTGAATGATGGGGTTCACCTGTCCAGGGCGGGGAATGATTTACTCATAGGAGACTTCATAGCATGGCTAGTGGGATTAAGGAGACATGACCTTTAGGAGGTGTGGGGGGCCGGATAGTCGGTCAACTATCCGGCCTGTGGCGGTAAGGTCATGATTGGTGAGCAGTGATTTCAAGGTCCCTAGGGGGGGCGCCACCCAGTACGGATGGGAGCGCCCAGGGGGAGGCGGCCATTGGCTGAGGTACCTAAGAGTCTGGATGTGGGCGCAAGGGCAGAGAAACTCAGAATTCTACTGTGGAACTTGGCATGCCTGACTAATAAGCTGACTTGCCCTGAATGGGGATCTTTTGTGGACGGATGTGATGTGTGCCTTTTTCAAGAGACCTGGACTCGGACAGAGCAATATCGGGCAGGATTTGCATCGTTCTTTGTCCCGGCGGTCTGGGGAGGGCAAGGTCGTCCCTCAGGGGGACTGACCATTTGGACCGGCTCACATCTGGGCTGTGTGGTAAAGCCACTAAACACCTGCTCTAAAGGCATCCAATGCGTAGTTATTGTCCTGCCTAATGCCTTTAAATTAGCACTAATTAATGTTTATTCCTGCCCTGTTAGCATAACAAAAGAGTTCAGCACTATTGAGGATTTTTCCCATTTTATCTCCACACTCCCAAGTTGCACTCATGTCCTGGTGGGGGGGATCTCAATTGCCAATACAAGCCACTTGTGGGTCTGAGTGAGGATGCCTTAGTGGCAGAGGACGATCATTGGTCCATTCCCTTGATCCAGCCACCACCGGCTAGGGCATGGACACCGCTAGCCACACAGATCATGGCACTTACTTTAACTCACTCCCTACGAGCATGCAATGGTCGTACCCCCTCTGACACCCCGGCTAAATTTACATTTAACAAACTTGGCCAAACGTCTCACCTTGACTATATTTTGGTTGAGACAAGGCTATGGTCAAAGGTAATCGACTTTAATGTTTTCACTAGAATTGATAGTGACCATAATGCCCTAATTTTGGAACTGGGTTTGCCTAACATCACTAAGAGTGGTGTATTATCTTCCGGGGCTAATGCTGGTAATCTCATATTAACAAATGACAGGCAAAGAGTCAGATGGCATAAACTATTGGAGTACCCGGATCAAATTGCAAAACTTTACAGCATGGCGATCCCATCCTTTATGGAGGTTGCAGTTTTATCCGATCCACCTGGGTCGTTGGATTACTTTAATAAGATGGAGGCTCTCTATGAGGGTTTAGTAATCAAATTGGCTGAAGTACTCAACCCCCAGGCTCCCCAGAAGGGAAACAGGGCCCCTCGTTGCTCTTGGTACAACACAACCTGTAGGAAGGCCAAAACTGAACTACTGCAGGCTATAAAATATAATAATAGAACTGCAACTAAAGAAAGGAGGGCACACTATAATAGGATAATTAAGTGTGCAAAGGAAGATTGGGACTATGACAAGTGGGCTAGTCTTACATTCGATCTAGCTGCCAAAGATTTTTGTAAATTTTGGTCCATTGTTAATAATGGTAGCAGCGAATAGAAAGTAGCCATCAAACCCAATATAGCGGTGGAAGTCACGGAAGGTCACTATCGGGCCCTGTACTCCACGGAGGGTATCTCTGATGATTATGATACGTCACTAACTCAATCTGTACTTAACACGCAGTCAGAGGTGATTGAGTTTACGGTGGTGGAAGTTTCTAATGCAATTACCAAACTTGCTTCAGGCAAAGCACCAGACCTGGATAAACTTCCGGGTGACCTTTCCAGGCATGAACCTAAAATCTGGGGTCCTTATCTTCAGATTCTCTTCAATGCAGTCCTGAGAGGCATGGCGGTTCCCTGTACTTGGCTGGGGCAGAGAATGTCCCAATACATAAAAAGGGCTCCCCTCTGCTCCCATCCAACTACAGGCCCATAAGCCTCATCGATGTCCCCCAGAAAACCTGTGCGAGACTCATTTTGGATCGCTTACAAGATTGGATTGAGGAGTTTGCAATTCTAAGTCCCTATCAGGCAGGGTTTAGGAAGAATACCTCCACCGTGGACCAAATTTTCCGTTTACAACTCTTGTATTGGAAAGCGGTGAGAATAGAGGGTGACAGCCTCTATTTGGTATTCGTTGATCTCCGCTCCGCATTCGATCTTGTTCCCCGGGGGAAGCTCTGGAGTGTACTTCTCGAGCTGGGTATTCCTACCGACCTTCTATCTGTCCTGATGAGGCTGCATCCAGCAAATTTTGCCCAGATCCGATGTGGGAAAAACGACGCCCTGTCGTCTCGATTTCCCGTTGGCAGGGGGCTAAGGCAAGGCTGCGTGCTTGCACCGACCCTGTTTTGCCTCTTTGTCAATGGGATTATTGCGCAACTTACCGGAGTGCAGGACAACAATGCCTCTAAGTTAGCTGGCGACAGGGTGCCTGCCATCACGTTCGCTGATGACACCCTTCTACTTTCTTAGTCCCCGATGGCATACAGCGAACACTGGACGGTTTTGAAGAATTCTGTACTGAACGGGAACTGGAGATCAATTCCCTCAAAACTAAATTCATGATCTTCAATCCCCCCCAGAACAACCCGACCGAACCCAATTCTAGGGACAACGAGACTCAAAAGGGTAGATACCTTCGATTATCTGGGAGTCACCATTAATGAGAACTTGTCGTGGGGTCCTCAGCAAACTAAGTCGCAACTCAAACTGGCTCAATTATCTGGAGGAATTTTGAAACTCTCCAATAAGTCCACTAATAAACCTGTTGGCCCATCGCAAGCCAGGGGTGCTATAATGGCTATAATGTACGGGGGAGAACTTTGGGGACACTGCAACAGATCTGAAATTAATATGATTGAGGATACTTTTCTAAGACTCCCACCTAGTACCCCACTCCTTCCTTTAAGGTTGGACCTGGGGGTCAGATCAATTGATGAAGAGCTAAATTAAAACCTCTCAGGTTTTGGCACAGGCTCTGGGTGACACCAGATCTGATAAAATATAGACAGGAACTTGAAGGAATACTGACCTATCCTAGTGCTTCGAAAAAAGCCTGGCTCGTTTTCACCAAGAACAAGTTTACGAGGATAGGCGTTCCTGCTCTTTGGGCTGACCATGAGAGGGAATGCAAAGTAATTTCACGATCTATGCTTGTGACTATCTATCATGCTAATAAACACAATGCAGTATTTTGTACTCCCAAAATTGGCTCTGCCACTGCTTTTTTCTTTCAGCTGAAAGATCATTATTCTTTCGAGCCCTTCCTAGATGTTATATTCCCAATAGTGGCCAAAAAATTGTATGTTAAACTGAGGCATGGGTTCTACCCCTCCGAGCTCTAACTAGTAAGTGGTCACCCTTCGCCTTGAAGAACTGCCCAGCCTGCAATTGTGAGTCTGAAACTGAGCTCCATGTTTTCTTTTTTTGTACGGCGTATGTCAAACCGAGGAGGTATTAGATTGTACCCTTATGTAAAAATCTGGGCTTTCGCCAATGTATGCAAGCACTTAGAGTGCTAAAGTATGACACATATTTACAGTGTCGCAATATCTGGCAGCTATGTGGCATAAGCGCAGAAACTTTGTAGAATAAGCACAAGGGCACATACATATATTTCTGTGTAACGCCATCGTGGCATTTGACTGGAATGTCACCAAAAGGGTTTTTTCTGTACTTTTTAACACATTTTTTATACATATTATTTTAATTGGGCTTATACATGTAGGAATTATCTCTGATCGTGCCCACTCGGAAAATGTTTTAGAAATCATTTTTGTACTAATCAATTTACTGTGTCATTTATGTCTATCTGTTTTTAAATGTTTGCATACTTTTATGGTATTATTTTACAGAAATAAAGCTTTCTTGATGATGATGGCTATGGGCATAGGTACTCCAGATGCCTACCAGGGACTATAGCATGTATTATGGCACCCCTGGGAAGCCTTCCAAAATGACACCACAGGACTGCTACTGCAGCCTGGGTAAGGTGGTGCATACACTAAGATATAGATTACCTATATCTACCTTAAATCACTACACAAAGAGACCTATCAGTCACCCCTATGGCAGGCCTTATCAATCCTGAAGGCAGGGTGCTTGGTTTTGTGTGAGAGGGTGCCCATGCATGAGCAGGACCCCTCTGCAGCCTTCAGAGCCTATTCTCTGAAGCTGTTCTGTGATGCAGCCAGACCATATACTCTTAAGTGCATTATAACCACGCTGTAAATGCTAACTTCGGAATGGCTGCATGGAAACATGTTTTGTTTGGTGTCAAACACTTTTATCCCCCCCCCCCCGCCAGCCCTGGCGGCGGGGGTAGAATTCCACCCTTCTAGAGGAAGAGACATGTACACCCCGGTCTACCCGGTAACTAGTTTAAAGAGCCCTGGCATCACAAAATGGATGCTGCAGCCACAGACACGAGTCTGGCCTCCTACTGCTGACTGAAACTCCGGCAGCGGAGGCCTGGACAATGGGTTTCCAGTCACAGGGAGGTGTAACCACCTCCCAGACAGCTTTAGTGTATTGGTGCTGGGTGGCTGCACTCAGAGTGCTTTGAAGTCTGCACTGGGGGCACATTTGGTGTCCCTGTGCATAGTCCAGTTCAAACCGGTTGCAGGGACACTCAGCCCCTGATCTGGTGCAAAACTGGACAAAGGAAATGGGTGTAGGTACCCCTCTCCAAACCCTCCCATAGGTGAGTCACCAGAGTATGTCCGACCCCTTTCTTCAGTATAAGTAAGGAACCCCTGGCAACAGGACTTTTAGAATACACCTGGACGAAACTCTGAAACTGAATCCTGGAACTTCGATGCTCTACTAAAGACTAGAGGATGGACGACTCTCCCTTTGGTCAAAGAGTGACTCCTCTGCTTGGCAGGCACCAATGAAGCATTTGCCGGTCTGCATCTCCGAAGCTCCAGATGGACTCCAAAGTACCTGCAGCCCAAGAAGAGGATTTCCAGACTTCTCGAAGGCCAACACAAGTCCCCAGCAAAGCTGAGACCCACAGCCCTTAAGAGTGACGTGGAACTGGAACTCCTGGACACTGTGCACATTTGCTAGTGCATTGACTTCTCAACATTTCCTGAAGTTGTGCTTTAGGTTACTTGTAGCCCAATCCCAGAGCACCATCTGCACCAGAGATTGTGGCCCTAAACTCCACGAGTGTTCCGTGAGCCTGCTTCTTGCATTTCCACTCGAGGCTCCTTCGCGATCCCTGGTCAGTCGACTGGTGGGTCCCTGTGAAGGCAACTTTGATTTTCCTTGGGCTTCTCTGGTTGCCCAGCCGTGCCCTGACTCTCCACCATGTGGTGAGTCCCTCAGACCTTGCTGGTCTGCACCACAGCCTTTCTCTGCTTTCTGCATGGGTTGCTGTTGCTAAGGCGTGTTGGGTCCAATCCAGGCACCGATACTGCAGCACTCAACATCTTTTATGGTACAGCTTGATTCCACATCCTGGTAGGCATTGACGCCTTCTGGTCCTCATGGCTGAAGAGTCAAGCTCCACCTTCTTCACCTGAAATCACCCAACATGGTGGGCACTCGTCTAATGTGCCCCTGGTCACTGGCTAGTGACCCAGACTCTGTCCCCTCTGCTTTCAGGTTCTTCTAATCTCCGATCCAGGCTTGCATCCACCCTGGACACTTTTCTCTTTGACGGCAGCAGTACTTTGAAGCAGATCGCCATTGGAAATGAAGACAATTCCTGACACCAAAAGACACCTATGCACCGGCTTCCCTGGGTGAGGTAACTTGAGTACTCCAGTGCTCCTGTGGGTGTAGGCTCTAGAACCCCTTAAGTCTCTAGGGGTTTGGTTCAAGTCCTCCTCTAAGTGTCCCTTTTCTTTAAATTTCCAACCGCGACTTTCCCCATTGCAGTCTACGGCGATCCGCGGCTGTGTTTAGACAGTTAAGTTGTGGTTCTTATACCACTTTCGTAATATATGGTTTGGTACGCCCCTAGGGCTCACCGTATATTGTGCTAATTTACTGTGTACTAATACGTTTACTGTGTGCATTTTTGCCACTAGCCTCATAAAGAGACTAGTGGGATGTGTTTAGAATACATACATATATTTTGGTCATTAATTAAGAGTCATAATATCGGGGGGCGTGGCTAGCAGCCAAGCATGGCGGCCGCATAGCGTGAGAGCTCCTGAGGGCACTGTGGCCTTATAGCAAATCCGTCACACTTATCCGCTACCCAGCCCGCCTGAAGCGGCGGCGTTCGGGTCCGGGACCGAAGCGGTGTCACCGGTCCGATTCTAAAGTAATTTGGAGGTCCAGAGCCTAGCGGATTCCAGGCGACAAGTCTGGGCCTACTGACGGGAGAGCAGCACCGGCCTTGCGTAACACCCAGGCCCCGGCGGAAGTGCGACCGAGCCGGCAGAGTGGACGCGTCCCAGTACCAGCCTGACAGCACACAACCTGCCTGCAACAACTGGTGGCAACACCCTACGACACCCGTACGGACACTCCACCTATGCGGGGCCGACACAACACGAAGGGACGTGCGGATCCGAACTTGGCCGCGCTGAGCGGCGCTAAGATCTCGACCCTCCCCCCCCACCCCCCGGGGGTCTGGCGGACAGCAGGGAACGGCTGAGGCGATCTTCGCGACTCGCTTGGCCGAAGATTCGCCGTGGAAGCACAGATCAGCTCCGACAAGAGGTGAGAGACATCAGTGCCCCCGGGGGACGGCGCCATACTGTGGATCAGCGCAGGAGCTCGCAAAGGGGCCTCGGGGCCCGCATACTGCCCGGCGGCATCATCAGCAGCCCTGGATTAGTGGGGACATAAATCCGATATACTAAGGCCCGCCTGGCCTAATGGGGTGCGACTGCCCGGGACCGGGCCCTGCACAGTCCGGAGTGCCTGAGAGTGGTAGACCGGCCCAGAGAACCTTAATTGGAGGTCAATGTGACCGTTACTGCACAAGGTGGGGATATCGAGGGGTGAGAGCGCGGACTACAGAGCGCGGCCTACGGCGACTCAACCTGCAGCCCACACAGTAACCGCCGGGACTATCCTGCATCACCACAACGGCCAGTGAGGCCTGCATAGAGGGCAGAGGGTGATACTCTGTCCAACGCACATCAGCCTATTGCTCCCTGGCTGGTACCTACAAACTGCGTAACAAAACGTGGCGCTGAACACGACCAAACAGGGGAAAAATCCGGATTTCACGAGCCCCAGCACCATGGCGGGCAAAGGCACTAGGAGTGGATCCACACAGGCCAAGTTGGACAAATTTGCATACGGACAAGTTCAGCCGCACAATGTAGGGCGCAACTCCATGGGTAATACGCAAGAAACGGAGGGAACGAAGAAAATAACGCTGGAGGACATTATGAAAACACTCTTGGAGGTAAAAACTACAGTGGGCGCCATCTCCTCCGAAGTCTCCTTGCTGCGAGCGGACTTCCACAAAATGGCGGAGAGGGTGTCGCAGGTAGAGGTGGTCACGATGTCGCTTATGGAAGACACCTCGGAACTACAAGTGGCCATGGAAAGGATGCAGAAAGTAACCAAGCTCCTGCACGACAAACTGGACGACCAGGAAGGGCGTTCGCGACGCAACAACGTGCGCATCCTTGGAATTCCAGAGACGGAAGGGAAGGGGGCCATGGACCTCTATGTAGAGGATCTCATCAAAAACAAATTGCAGCCCAAAGGCCTGTCCCACTTCTTCTCGGTGGAGAGGGCACACAGAGTCCCGGGAGGCCCGCCCAAGACGGGAGCAGCACCAAGACCTGTGCTGGCCCGGCTCTTCAATTTTAGGGACAGAGATGCGATCTTACAGGCGGCAAGAGACTCACCGCCGGTGCGGATCCAAAATGCAACCTTAGCCTTCTTCCCAGACTACACGGCTGAGGTGGCCAGGCGTCGTAAGTCCTTCACAGAGGTCAAAAAGGCACTACGGGACAGGGAATTGCCATACTCCATGTTATTCCCCGCTAAACTGCGAATTGTGGCCGAAGGAAAGACTTGGTTTTTTGATACGCAGGAGGTGGCACAGGAATGGCTGGAGGGCTGGAGATCAGCGGGTCAACGGCATCGCCCGCATCGAGACCGGCCGCAACATTGTACCGAACAGACAGTGACCAGTCAGACCTCCCAATCACCCCGTCAAGAGGGCGCGGAAGAAACGGAATCAGATCTTGAAAGGGACCCGCTGGACTCTGGACAACCGGCTCCGGTTTGAAGCCGGACTATATTCATATGGGACTGAGTATGCCGCGGAGGCCATGGATCTGGCGTGGCTGAGTAAGGTGGGCACAGGCAGTGCCCGTAAGGGACTCACCGACCCCACGCGCAAGTAAGATGTCTGGGGGAGGACTAAAGCACTCTGCAAAGTTGGGGAAACGGGCGGGGGTTGGTCCGTGGAGCAGGGTAGCAGGGTGGGGGGATGGGACCAAAGTTTTCTTGTTAGAATTTATGTTTTTGTTCATAGTCATCATTCAACACATGCATCATACTGCCACCCCGACATTCATATGTCTCCTACACAGCATGACACAAAGCGACACATGTGCTAGCCCTAAGGACGTGCTAGGTGCACTGCTCTCTCACCGACTCAATGGCCAGACCACTTAACAACACGACCACTGAGGGCTCCCCTGTAACTGGGGGGGTACCCCCACTGCGCATGCTAACATGGAATGTCAGAGGCCTGGGTGACAAAATTAAAAGAGGCTTAGTACTGCAGGCCATAAAGCGGCACAGCCCGGATCTGGTCCTCCTACAAGAAACCCAACTCACGGGGTCCACCTGCAAAGCACTTGATAGGCGCGGCTACACAATGGCGATACACGCAGAATTCACTACCGCCTCCAGGGGAACGGGTATACTGGTGAAAAAATCATCCCCCTTTATCATAACCCGTCGAGTGGCGGACGACCAGGGTCGTTTTGCTGCGGTCAATGGGAGGGCAGATCCTTTAATGTGGTATCGGTATATCTCCCCCGAGCACTACACTCTGTGGCCCTGCCAGCACTAGGCAAATTCCTCCTTGACCTCCCTGATGGAGATACGATTGTTGGAGGAGACTTTAATGCAGTCATGGATCCACTTAAGGACACCTTTCCCTCTAGGGCTCGACCACGGGGAACTACACCACTCTCGGATTTTGTAGAAGCCCTAGGCCTAGTAGATCTCTGGCGACAATTGCATACCGAGGACGCTCAGTACACTTACTACTCAGCTGTACACAATAGCTTATCACGTATAGACTACTTTATGGCACTGGGGTTGGGGCTGGATATGGTGGACAAGGTGGACGTTCTGCCCAGGGGAATCTCTGATCATTCTCCAATTGTTCTGTCACTTGCCACCGGAGAGAAGAAATGTGCACGGATGTACCCAATTTACCCCAATTTTTAAAAAATCCCCAAGATTCGAAAAAAGCTCAAACTTGTGACGACGCAGTATTTTGCTGAAAATACAGGCACGGTGGTATCACCGTCCATCTTGTGGGAAGCGTACAAAACAGTCCTCCGGGGGGCGGCCATTGCAACAATAACGGGGCACAAACGAGATTCTCGAAAGGAAGTCACAGACTTAGAACTGGCACTTGACACGGCCAACAATGCACACATGACAGACCCCTCCCCGACCACGACACACACTCTCATGGTTCGGCAACAACAATACCTAGCTCACCTTAAAACGACGGAAAAGGGATACATCGCAAACACTAAACATAGAATATATTATATGGGAGACAAGGCGGGTCGAATGCTGGCATGGTTAGACAAGAGGGGGAGTGGAGCGAAAGGTATTCAGAGATTACACACGGAGGATGGGCGGACACTGACACACCCAGAGGACATAGTTTGCGCACGGGCACAACATTATCAAACAATATATACACCAGACCGGAGGGTCACACAGCAAATGGCAGCAGCAACTCTAGTGGATATTGCCGTACCCAGCATCTCACAGGAAGACAGGGATACCCTAGAAATAGACCCAACGGAGGAAGAAATTCAGCTGGCGATCCAGGCGTTACAGTCTGGAAAAGCACTAGGCCCGAACGGGATACCAGTAGAGTGGTACAAGTCCATGGCTCCAGAACTCAGTACCCCATTGCTGGCCATGTACTTGGAAAGCAGGGATAGAGCTGAGTTGCCGCTGGATCAACGCACGGCCACGATTGTGGCGATACCCAAACTGGGGAAACCCCGACTGAATGTACCTCGTATCGCCCGATATCATTACTGAATATTGAGGCCAAGATATTAGCTAAGCTTTTAGCCACCCGCCTGCTGCCCCACCTCAGCACCCTGATCCACCCTGACCAGTCGGGCTTTATGCCTCACCGGAGCACTGCGATGAATCTCCGGAGAGTCCATAGTGTGATGGCCCGTGCACACCTCCTCTCGGAGCAGGCTGTGATTCTCTCTCTTGACGCTAAAATGGCGTTCGACCTTGTAGAGTGGGAATACCTCTTTAAGGTACTAGAACGTATGGGATTTGGGCCAAAATATATAGCATGGATACGGCTGCTTTATACGAAGCCAGTCGCACAGGTGGTGGCCAATGGCCATATATCGCCGAGGTTCCTATTAGGCAGGGGGACTAGACAGGGCTGCCCCTTGTCTCCCTTGCTCTTCGCACTGGTGCTTGAGCCCCTGGCTATTCAGATCAGGTCTACGCCCTTATTTGCAGGCATTAAATGGGAGGAGGGATGGGAGGACAAAGTCTCATTATATGCAGACGACATGCTCATCTACATGACTGCACCGGATACCGGCATCCCGGCCCTGTTAGACCTCTGTAACGCCCACGGGCACACATCGGGCTACACCCTAAATTGGTCGAAATCTATCATATATACACTAAAAGGCCCGGCACCGAGGTTGCAAGATGACTGTCCTCTGCTTACGACGACGGCCTCCTTCAAATACTTAGGCATTGTTATCACGAGCACGGAAGCGGACTTTTTTGCCAGTAACTTAAAACCGCCTATGGATCGCCTACGGGCGGACGTTAAGCATTGGGCGGCCCTGCCCCTGACCCTACTGGGTAGGGCAGCGTTATACAAGATGATGGCGCTCCCGAGGCTCCTCTATGTCCTAGAAAACACCCCGCACCTAGTGCCACCACGATGCTTCAAGCAGATCGTAGCGCTGGTCACTACCTTGCTTTGGGATACTGGCCCGGCACGTATAGCGTACGACAAGTTGGTTAAAAGCTGGTATGAGGGGGGAATAGCTCTCCCCAACATTCAACTATATTACTGGGCGGCCCAGCTTAAAATCGTAAACTACTGGATCCACGCCCCGAAAGAGGACCCGGCCTATCGGGCAGATTGGTCGCAGCTTGGGACGGAATGCATGCTGTCTGTGCTCTATAATAAGTCACAACTTAAGAACCTACTCGGTCCGACCAAACACACAGCGGCCCTGTGGCACATGGCGCAGGCCCGGTTGGGATGGGCAGGTCGACTCACCAAAATGACACCCTTATGGGACACAAAGGCATTGGGGAACCTCGGAAGCTGTAAGGGATTTGAGCGGTGGGATTCCATAGGCATCTCTACGGTGGGGGACCTATGGGACAATGACAAGGTAGTACCATTTTCACACCTACAACAGCAATATAACCTTGGACCCACAGAAACATTTAGATATGTATAAATTAGGCATGCACTACTACGGGCGATTCCTGCAGGCACCACTCTGCCGGACTCCTCCCCGTTAGAAGATAGACTGCTAACGGAATTCACGGTACAAAGCGCTACCTCCCTCACATATAAAAAACTGATCAATAATCTCAAAGACCCAACGCTGAAACTTAAAGAAAGATGGGAGGGGGAACTGGGTGAGACAGATGAATTTGAGTGGAATGAGGCGCTGGCCTCCCCGAAAGAGGTTGGAATCTCAAGTAAGCTCAGACTGGTGCAACTTAAAATCCTGCACCGCATCTACTATACCAGGACACTGCTGCATAAAATACTGAGAACACCACATCCCTTTTGTTTGAGAGGCTGCGGGGAAGAGGGGACACTGCTTCACACACTATGGGAATGCCCACAAATACGAGAATTCTGGAGACAGATAATGCGCTCGATCTCCCGAGCCCTTAAACTCTCTATACTACCAGAACCACGCAAGTGCCTTTTGAACATCTGGGACCCCAATGACCTGGGTAGATATGAACTGATTTGGGCAACTTTGGCTATGACAGTGGCCAAGCGGGATATAGCACAGAAGTGGGGCGCACCAGAACTACCCACCGCAAGTGGATGGGCTAAGAACATGGACATCCTAATGGTAACAGAAAGGGCAGTGTATGTCCTACGCGCGGCGCCCCGCAAGTGGAACAAAGTATGGACGGCGTGGAATGTATACAGAGGAGATATCTGTGACCCCTTGCCGGAGGGAGACGACCTGGACTCAGAGGGGGAGGAGGAGTAGCAAAGCGGATAGGGGGTGTCAACCTTGTTCAAACTACATTACGGCATTGTTGGCCTGGACCTGGCTATGTATCGAAGTGCACGCTGGGAAAATGCTGTTGCAGGAAGTGGGTGGAGACACAATGGCAATGATGACGCATGGTTGGGGGGGGGAAGGGAAGTTTGTTATTTCTATACTATAAAAAGTGATACTAACGATGAAGCGTATACGAAAGGGGGGAAATAGAAGACTACAATACAAGTGAATGGACCGCCTGTTGATGTATCTACAAGTCTTCAATGGTTTAGTGCAGCACAGCCCTTACTATAATGATGTTTCTTGTTACATACGTAAAGTTAAAATGTACAAACTGTAACCAATACCATATGACTGTATGAAGCTGACTAACCACTATTCCTTCCTAACAATAAAGATTTAAAAAAAAAAAAAAGAGTCATAATATCGATTCCAAAATATAGAATGGACATAATATCGAAGTTAAAATATAGAATGGACAAAATATCGAATGGACACAATGTAGTGGTTAAAAATATCGAATTTAAGGTAAATAATATTGATTTTCAAAATATAGAAGTCAAAATATCGAAGTATACAATATAGGCATTAAATATATCGATTTTTTAATAATATCAATTTTTTTAAAGTGTTTTGTATGTTAGTATATGTGTGAAAAGTGTATATGATTTTTTGTAATGTATGTTTAATGTATTTTAAGTAATGAATTTTATGTTATTTAATTTTTGCATAATTTAATTCTGTAGCGGGTTGTTGGTTTATAGGGGAATAGGGTGGGAAGTAATTTAATTGTAATTAATTAATTATTTTTATTTATTTATTGGTATTCATTTTGAATTTATTGTTATTTTTCAATTGGTAATTAATTGTTATTAATTGCCAATGAATTTGTATTAATTTATTAATTGTTAATTATGTTAATTTTCTACATTTATTTTCTGTAGCGGGTTGGTGGTTTATAGTGGAATAGGGTGGGAAGTAATTTAATTGTAATTAAGTAAATAATTTTTTTCATTCATTGGTATTGATTTTAAAATTATTGTTAATTAATGTTTAATTGGTAATTAATTTCTATTAATTGGCAATTAATTGGTATTAATTGGTAATTATTTTGTAATAATTAAATATTTGATAATTATGATAATTGTATTAATGTATTTTCTGTAGTGGGATGTGGGTTTATAGGGGAATAGGGTGGGAAGTAATGTAATTGTAATTAATTACATGTTAAAAATACTTTTTGTGTATTGATAAATAATTTACTGTTAATTTTTAATTGGTATTAATTTGTATTATTAATTAATTTTTGTTATTGAAAATTAATTAGTTGTTAAATAATTATGAATAGGTTATTAATTTTTTAATAACTAATATGTAGTTGTATTTCGAATTAATTATTACATAATATTACACTGGTTATTAATTTCAATTAATGTTTTATTGGGATTGATATTTAATTTATTTTTAATAATATATTAAATCATTGCTTTCCCTACGCTATCCAACGCTTTCCCTACTGTTGCACTATCTGGAGTGGGAATAGTAATTTTCACACTCCCACTATCCAACGCTTTCCCTACTGCTGCACTCTCTGGAGTGGGAATAGTATTTTTTCACCCCTACGCTATCCAACCCTTTCCCTACTGTTGCTCTCTCTGGAGTGGGAATAGTAATTTTTACCCCTATGCTATCCAATGCTTTCCCTACTGTTGTACTCTCTGTAGTGGAAATAGTAATTTTTACCCTTCGAATATCCAACGCTTTCCCTTCTGTTGCACTCTCTGGAGTGGGAATAGTAATTTTTATCCATACGCTATCCAACGCTTTCCCTACTGTTGCACGCTCTGGAGTTGGAATAGTAATTTTTACCCTCCCGCTATCCAACGCTTTCCCTACTGTTGCACTCTCTGGTGTGGGAATAGTAATTTTTACCCTTATGCTATCCAACGCTTTCCCTACTGTTGCACTCACTGGAGTGGGAATAGTATTTTTTACCCCTACGCTATCCAACGCTTTCCTTACTGTTGCACTCTCTGGAGTGGGAATATTAATTTTTACCCCTACGCTATCCAACGCATTCCCTACTGTTGCACTTTCTGGAGTGGGAATAGTATTTTTTACCCCTACGCTATCCAACGCTTTCCCTACTGTTGCACTCACTGGAGTGGGAATAGTATTTTTTACCCCTACGCTATCCAACGCTTTCCCTACTGTTGCACTCACTGGAGTGGTAATATTAAATGTTACCCTCCTGCTATCCTACGGTAAAATATTGTACATTTTTTATTAATAACTTAAATTAATTATATGTTAATTTTAAGGTTATTTGAGTATTTTAAGTATGTTTTAGTTTATTATATTTATTATTTCATTAATTTTAAATTACTTTTAAGACATTTAAAAGAATTCGATATTTTGACTGACTATATTTTTTACAGACTATATTTTGGATTCAATATTTTTGTACTTACCTGTTTGTAGATAGGAATTCGATATTTTGGCATTCTATATTTTGGTAAGTCTATATTTTGTCATTCTATATTATGTCAGTGATCCCTGCTTTACATTCCTCCAAGACTTAGCCTGAAAGCTGCTCTCCACAGCTACCCTTAGGATAGCTTTCTGTAGGATGTATGACGTTACATCGCGGTCACACAGATCGCGTGCTTTAACATCGCGTCTATGACCTCACCCGACCATTACATCGTGAACAAACACATCGCAACCTTTTGCAACGCGATTGCGTTGCTTCCCATTGGCCCGAACATCACCCCGCAGAACATCACGTCGCAGGGCAAAACAACGTGGTTTTTGGTATTTGCCGCGTGAACCCACCTCTACCCCTGGTCCCCCTTCCCTCCCCTCTCCCCGACACAAAATCTTCTCTTTTTATTTCTTGTTTTTGGGTGTATATCCATTTTTTAAATGTCTAACAATGAAAGCCTGTATTTTTTAAAATCTTACCTTTCAATCTTTTTAACAGTATTGTGGGGTGGGGGGTATAAAAGGAGTCGTCCCCCCACCTCTCCATCCATTTTGCAGTCGCTTGTCCAGCTGGCCAGACATTAGAGCAACATTCGTGCGCACCGACCTCCGCCATTAAAAGTAATGTAACCTGAAGTAATTGCTCAGATATTCCAGGAATTACAGCCTTTACACCATGGCCAGACAAGGGTGGGCACTGGACATCATCATGCCAAAGATTAGAATGTTTGTAGAATATATCGCCATTACGTCAGCATGAGCAGTTTTCAAATGTAGGCCCCATGATGTCCTGGATGCCAACGTAGGTAAAGAAATACCTGCATTTTATTAGGAGTGTACCCCATAATGCCTGGATGCATGCCACTATAACTGCTTTATCTGTCCTTAGGCTTCACTTCTATTGCTCCTAGTTGCATTTTCGACAACATGGCAAGCATGCGCTAGGCATACAGTGAGAGGAAAGAACAGGTCCTGATTTGACCCTGCACTGCCAATCTCACTGTTACTTGACACAGTTCTTTTGGCTCAGGAGTGTCAATATACAATGGTGTTATGGGGAGCTGCGGGCCCTATTTTCAGGCCTCAATTGTCCTACCTGGTGCTGTGCCTCAGCTCTGTAAACCCAGGGAACACCCGTTACAACGTAGAGGATGTGGCCAGACGGATAGCACTGCCGACTTTGGTGCTGGTAATCAAGGTTCGAGCCTCGCCTGCCCCACAAAAATATTGGACACTTACAAGTGCTTGTTTTTTATGTTTCTTGTGTGGTGGGTGCATGACGGATGGTGCATGGTGGGTGGATGGATGAATGGGTGGATGGCAGGATGGATGGATGCATGATGGGTGGGTGGATGGGTGATGGGTGGATGGATGCATGATGGGTGGATGGATGAATGGATGAATGGATGAATGCATGATGGGTGGATGGATGGATGCATGATGGGTGGATGGATGGGTGGATGGATGGATGCACAACTACTCACTACTCGTTCTCTACTAGTCTCCAGAACTGACTCACTACTACTCACTACTACTACCACCACCAACACATGTTTCTTTTTGCTGTTACAGAGTCTGAAAGGTAACGGATTTGCAAGGCAAGCCACATTTTTGGGTGTCATCACGAAGTGCCAGAGCACAGTCTACAAAAAGGTAAAATAGCGTACATTGACAATTTGCTCCCTCTCTACTACTCTTTACCACTCACTCACCACTACTCACTACTACTCACAACTTCTCGCTCTCTACTACTCACTACTACTCACTCTTATTCACTATTCATTCTCTACTACTCTCCAGAACTCACTTGCTACTGCTCACTAATACGCACTCAGTACTACTCACTACTACTACCACCACCAACACATGTTTCTTTTTGCTGTTACAGAGTCTGAAAGGTAATGGATTTGCAAGGCAAGCAACATTTTTTGGTGTCAACGGGAAGTGCCAGAGCACAGTCTCCAAAAAGGTAAAAGAGCGTACATTGACAATTTGCTCCCTCTCTACTACTTTCTACTACTCACTACTACTCACAACTTCTCGCTCTCTACAACTCACTACTACTCCCTCCTACTCACTATTCATTCTCTACTACTCTCCAGAAATCACTCGCTACTGCTCACTACTACGCACTCAGTACTACTCACTACTACTACCACCACCAACACATGTTTTTTTGTTGCTGTTACAGAGTCTGAAAGGTAACGGATTTGCAAGGCAAGCGACTTCGTTGGGTGTCATCGCGAAGTCCCAGTGCACAGTGTACAAAAAGGCAAGAGAGCGAACCATGAAAATTATTTGAGTGAACCAATAGTTTTTTTAGCCCAATGTTATAGGTGCTGATGCACGTAATCAATTGTATTGTATACCAACATGTGCTGGGTTCTTGTCGCTATCCCAATGATCGTTTTTGGGTCTCACCTAATCCATCTTGTTAGCGATGCTTTGCCGAGATCTTAAGTAGGGGCAAAAAGATCCTAAAGGTTTTTATAGGTGAATATGTTCCTCTCCCCCATAACCCAAAAATAATAACAAACAAGAATGAGGACAGGAAGTAGTTGCCAGCAGTGCAAGTACCCAAAAAGTAGAAGACAGCTTGTATGTTAATTTCTTTGTTTCATCTTGTTTTTCAGTTGCATTTAATGTTGCCTTTGTTTGCATAAAGATTACTAAAACGCTTTACACTCTATATTATAAGTTTTCCAGATAATGCACAGCAGCCACAATGCTCTCCAACATAGCCCAAACTTCTGGCTAAATACATTTGCCCCCAAAGGCGAGACCTATTGGCTATGCCAATGCTTGTTCCCCTTTTCTTGGAAGTCAAGTACCTATAACCGTCTACACCTTTGATGACTTTCAACAGCAAATAATGTCCCTGTTTGTGTCTTAGAAATGATTCCTTTTTTTTTCTTTTACAGGAAATGTTAGATCCGAAGATGGCCAAATACATCACCTCCAGCAGAGGAAACCGTTTACTAAAACACAGTGGTTATATATATTGTAAGGAGAGACATTCAGAGCCACGGGGTCATTGGAGGTGTGTCCAATACTACGCCAGCCATTGCAGAGGCAGAGCGTTACTCTGGGTGACTCTGTTTTAAGAAGCACTGACCATAACCACTCTGCCTTCTGCAACTGCTTGAGGTGAGAGAATCTATAAATTAAATGAAAGTGATTGCAGGCAACTCCAATGACCCTTGCACTGCTATTTTAAGGGAGGTATCCCAAAACATTCCTGGGCATGCTGCTAGTAGTATGCCCACTATTCCAAACTTGCGGCGAATAATCCAACGTAAGAAACAGGCAACTAATCCTAAACGTGTTACACCACAAACGTTTTCAGATATCACAATTTTTATTTTATTGACATTTTCATTGAGCAATCAGTATACATATATCAGATGCATAACTTGGTCGACAGTTAACATCAGCTTAGTGCTCATGGAATTATGAACAGTAACTACAATGCCAAAGGTCATAGTGTGTAATAGAACAGTATTCGCACCATACGTGAAGCAGTCCGAAATGGGCAACTGCATGTTGCATAATATCCCCACCCACAACACAACAGAGCAAAGTCCGAGGTAATGCGGGTTCATGACATCAAAAGTTCTGAATGGACAGTGTCAGTCTGAAGTTGAATCCTCACAAGACAGCAAATACTCCAGCAGAGGATCCCAGATATCTGTGGTCCGTGACAACCTTGGCAGTTCTTCCGCATAAGTCTCTAACTGATCTCGACAGTACACCATATCTTTGAGCCAGCTGTCTGTTTTTGGGCATCGCCGACTGTCCCAAGTGAACAGGATGCACCTCTTCGCTAACAGCAAGGCTAGTTGTACAAATTTCCCAATTCGCCCTTGTAGTTGCGTTCCATGACCCAGCAAACATAGCGATGGAGTGTTACACAAATTCCGACCTGTCATGTCATTAATAAGAGCTATAACCTTCACCCTATATTGAAAGACGCGCTGACACTGCCACACCAAGTGTATGAAGCCAGCCCCCCCCATTCCACACCGCTTACATTCATCAGTTGCCCTGAGGCCACCTCTCCATAAACTGTGAGGAAGGTGATAAGGTTGATGAAGGAATTTAAGATGTATTATACGAAGATTGCTGTTGGATGTTAGACGCCCTGTTATTGAGCATATCTTCATCCAATCCTCTTCTGTTAAAGGGGGGTCTATGTCAGCATTCCATAATGTCAAGCATGGGGCATAATCGTGTGGTGTGTCTTTCTGCACGGCCCTATAGAGCTTGGTGACCAGCTTTCTTTTTGTAGGAGCCGTTATTGCCAGTTGCAATGCTGAGATGGTCTCTGGCTCAGTCGGGAAGCTTGGATAGTGGTCCTTAATCGCTCGCCGCAACCTATAACATGTGAATTGAAACAATAATGTAGGGTTATGGATGTATGATAGATCGTCCCCTGTTAGGTATGTACCCTCCGGGAATGAATCACTCATATGCGTGATGCCCGCTTCTCTGAGTGCCTTAACAGACCCCTGATCTTGGGCTACTGATAGCGCTGCGTGGCCTTCTATGGGTAACGCGGGCGCGTATAGGGAAAGATTTCGTGAGCGGTGACCTATCGCCTGCCAGGCTGCTACTGTGACGTCCAGTGTGTTAATCTCCACTCTGGGAGTGTGCCTGCGCATGTGTGTCAGAACACCTCGCAGGGGACAGGGTCTGCGTCTCCCTCCTCCACCGCAACATGCGGTATGAAGTCATGTGGTTTGTACCAGTAATAGGCGTAGTGGGCCTAGCAGCAGAGGTAAAAAACATATAAATCTGGTGCATTAAACCCGCCTCTTTCGTATGTGAGCGACAAGGTACGCCAACTGATCCTTGGTTGCTTTGCGCCCCAAACAAGTCTCAGCAGCTGAGTTTAAAGAGTTTTAAAAAAATGCTTGGTAAGTGGAACTGCTACATTGCAGAATAGATATAAAAACTTGGGCAGCACTACCATCTTTATGATTTAGATTCGGTCCGCCAGGGACAGTGGAAGGCATACCCACCTGTCAATCTGCACGACTAGCGCCATGTATGCCACACCGTAATTTTCAGTGACAACCGTTTTTGGGTCCCTATGTTCCCACACGCCTAAATACTTAACTGGGTCTGCAGACCAGACCAGTGGGTATTCGACTGTGGGAGGGGTACTTGCCGCCGTCAGGGGGATAATTACTGATTTGTCCCAGTTGATATTAAGACCAGAGAACAGGCCAAATTTTACATACTCGCGAAGGACAGGGGACAGGTACTGGTTGGGTTTGTGGATATATAGGACCATATCGTCCGCATACATTGAAATCCCTACGGGCCGGTTATAAAATCTGAGAGCCGCCGCCCTGTGTGCCTGCCGTATTTTACAGGCCAGTGGTTCCAGCACAATAGCAAATATGAGTGGGGAGAGAGGGCACCCCGGGCGTGTGCCACAGCCAATCTCAAATGGTTCAGACGTATCTCCTCCCACTCTGACTCTCGCCAATGGTTCTGCATAAAGTATCTGGATCCAGCGTGTAAAAATTGGGGGGAAGCCCATTCTACGGAATATGTGCGGCATGTACCTCCACTCGATTGAATCAAACGCCTTGGCGGCATCAAGGAGAACAGCAACAGCAGGAAGATCTGGATTCAGGACATGAAGTATGGCAAAAATGGTACGCAGTTTGAGCGATCGGGAATGAACCCAGATAGATCGGGCAGCACCAGTAATGGCATAAGCGGCTGTAATTTTGTGGCAAGGATTTTAGCTAGTATCTTAGCATCTAAGTTAATAAGGAACAAAGGACGGTATGAATCACAATAATCAGGAGATTTATCTTTTTTCAAAAGGGTAATGATCAGTGCCTGTCGAAGGGAGAGAGGGAGCCTGCCAGGCTCATACGCTTCTGCATACATTCCCAATTGGTGGGGAGCTAAAATGTCGGAATGCGCTTTGTAAAATTCGGCAGTCAGCCCATCCGGCCCGGGGGCTTTTCTATTTGGAGCGATTTAATGGCATCCACTATGTCTTCTACTTCTAGTGGAAGACTACGGTACTTTCGATGTACATCTGACAACCACGCGCAAGCCACATGTGTATAGCTTGGCATAAAATTGGCGGAATTGCTCCACTATGGCAGTGGTAGAAAAGTGGGTTTGCCCGTTCGTGCCTATAATGCGCTCCACTGGAAGGTAACTAGCCCTGCTCTGTAGTCGCCCAGACAATATCCTACCAGGCCGCCCACCTTCGCCGTAACGCCTAGCTATGTGGCGCTTGGAGAGATATTTTACCTCCGTCTCCGCTAGGGTGTTGTAATCGTCAATGAGTTTGTGTATGCTGGCGAGAATGGCTTTCGAGGCAGTATTGTCATATTGGGTTTCTAGCTCTCGCAGCTGTCTCTCAATGGTAGATAGCCTACCCCTTATGTACCGCAGTATCCCCGCAGAATTGCTAATGCAAGTACCTCGGATTATAGCTTTGAAGCCCTCCCACAATGTTTCCTGGCTGTCCACTGAACCCACATTGACTTCAAAGTATTGTATGATGGCAGTTTTTATGGTGTCAGCATATATTGGGTCGAGGAATGACTCGGCACGAAAGCGCCACATGAAGGGCTTGTGTGGGGGACGTTCAGAGAAAGGAATACCGGATTATGATCCAACAGTGTCCTCGGGAGGTTACGGACATCTGAGACCCATGCGTATGCCATACCGCTTAACAGCCAATAGTCTAGTCTGGACCAGCCATTAGTCGCAGGTGTAATGTGTGTTCCCGCCATTACATCTATATTCTTTTGCCGCCATGCATCCACCAATCCAAACTCCAGCATGCCATGCCTCAAACATTTGGCGATCTTAACCATTCAAGCTCCCTGTGGATTAGATTTATCTAATATGGGATCTAAGTGGGTGTTGAGGTCTCCCCCCATTATGAGATCAGTTTTAGGCCAGGTGCGTAATTCCCTGAACATGTTGTGGTAGGCGGCCGGGTCGTCCACCGCCGGGCCGTAGACATTGACAATTGTTACTAGGACATTATCCAGTTTCCCATCACCATTGCCCAGTGTCCTTCGTGGTCCGTGCTAGTTTGGAGAGCCGTAAAGCTCACACCATTTTTTACTAATATGAGAACTCCCCTTGCATAGGAGGAATAAGAAGACGCCAGGCGATATGACGCCCATCGCTTGGCCACTCTATTCTCTGTTGACTTAGTTAGATGTGTTTCCTGCAGTAGTGCCTGTCCAACTGCGCCAGTACTTGCCTGACTTTTTGCGGTGTGTTAAGTCCTCGGACGTTCCACGTGAAACAATTATAAGTAAGCATGTGCGAAATTTGTGAATTCGCGTTCCGCGAATTTGTGGATTTCCCCGCGAAATCGCAAAAAAAACTGCGAATTCACGAATTTCCCCACGAAATCGCGGATTATTTTGAGATTTGCCCTGGAGTACTTTCTACTGACTAATCCTGTAAGTGCTCCCTCATTGGGTAAATGTATAGTGCTTTTACTACACTGCACAGGCACACATGGTCACTGGAGATACATCTTCTGGCCCTTTACACAGCTACAGTGTAGTAAAAGCACTATGGGGCAGATTTACAAGCCGATTGTGCCTCTTTTGCGCCGCAGTTGCATCACTTTTGTGACGCAGCGTCAGCACAAAAGATGCGCCATGGTGCTGGGTATTATCAACGTGATGCATCTGAGAGATGCGTCACGTTGTAAAGCCCTGAGCCATCAGGAGGCGTTCTGCGCAGGGGGGGGCGTTCCTGCGCAGGAACGCCTCCTAAAAGTGGCTGAGTGAAATCTACAAGATTTCACTCAGTCTCTTTTAGGCCAATCCTGCGTCTAAACCCTGCGCCAAGGCTTGACTCAGCATTGGTGCGACGCAGCTCCAGCAATGCGCTGCTTTTACGGCACAGATGCATGACGCATCTGTGCCGTTTTTGCCACATGGTGCACCGCATTGTAAATGCGCCGCACCATGGGTGGCGGAGCAGCGGCGCACAATAACTGGCGCATCCCTGGGGATGCACCAGTTATTGTAAATCTGCCCCTATACATTTAGCCAACGAGGGAGCACTTACTGATTAGACAGTAGAAAGTACTCCAGTTGGGTAGAGGTATTGCACAAAAAGGTGGCATCTTCGTGGACAAACACGCAGGGCGGGATTCATTCTGCCCCCTGTTAGACTCGTTTTTTGTGCCCTTCTGCCCTCTGTTAGACTCGTTTTTCCCTTGTTTTTCTGCCCTTCTGCCCTCTGTTAGACTCGCTTTTCCCTTGGTTTTCTGCCCTTCTGCCCCCTGTTAGACTCGTTTTTTGTGCCCTTCTGCCCTCTGTTAGACTCATTTTCCCCTTGTTTTTTGCCCTTTTGCCCTCTGTTAGACTTGTTTTTTGTGCCCTTCTGCCCTCTGTTATTCCCTTGTTTTTGTGCCCTTCTGCCCTCTGTTAGACTCGTTTTTGTGCCTTTCTGCCCCCTGTTAGACTCGTTTTTTGTGCCCTTCTGCCCTCAGTTAGACGCGTTTTTCCCTTGTTTTTCTGCACTTCTGTCCTCTGTTAGACTGTTTTTTTGTGCCCTTCTGCCCTCTGTTAGACTCGTTTTTCCCTTGTTTTTCTGCCCGTATGCCCTTTGTTAGACTGCTTTTTGTGCCTTTCTGCCCTCAGCATCACCACATCATTACTCAGCGCTACCCCAGCATCACTCAGCACCACCACATTATCACTCAGCACCACCACAGCACCACTCAGCACCACCACAGCATCACTCAGCACCACCACAGCATCACTCAGCACCACCACAGCATCACTCAGCACCACCACAGCACCACCACAGCACCACTCAGCGCCACCACAGCATCACTCAGCCCCACCACAGCATCACTCAGCACCACCACATTATCACTCAGCACCACCACAGCACCACTCAGCACCACCACAGCATCACTCAGCACCACCACAGCACCACTCAGCACCACCACAGCATAACTCAGCACCATCCCAGTATCACTCAGCACCACCACAGCACCACTCAGCATCACCACAGCACCACTCAGCACCACCACAGCACCACTCAGCGCCATCTCAGCATCAATCTGCGCAACAATTTAACAACAACTGGTTCAAATATATTCTCTCAATGTTTCAAGCTTTATTACAAATGTCACAAAAAGATGTTAATATTTCACTTCTGTTCTTGGATTTTCGTCACAATAAAATACACTGAACAATCTTCACAAAACGTATTTACTAAAGTTTAAGCTATTGCCATTATAAATTAAAATCACTTTTATTTAAGTATTAATTATTTAAAAAAATTAAAAGCCATTGTAATTTGTAGCAACCAAATTGTTTTCAAAGTTCATTCAAAGTAAAATTGGAAGTATAAGTCCATCCGCAGTCCAATTATAAATCAGACACCAAAGTCCTGTGGTACGTTGATCCTTATTTTATTTCAAGACGTCACCTAACCGAACACGGAAGGACTGTGCCGAGGAACACGTATATCACGGGATTGTACTTTGAAAATTGGTAAGTTATAACCAATAAATGGTTATAGATAGGGCAAATTTATACTTAAAGATATCGACTTATTGGGTTTTTTCCTGTTAGATGCGGACATTATTGATTTGGAGGATGAAGAGATATTGGTAATCGGGTGTGGAATACCATAAAGGTAATACGCTCTTAATATTTGCTACCGCAATGAGGGTCCTTGTTTATTATCAGATAATCTAAGTTGTATATTTTCGTCTTTTGTGACTACTTAGACTGATCGCTCTTGAGTAGTGTCAAATGTGATTGACTTTTTACGTAATGCGAGCTGAAGTTAGCTTGTATGTACCGAGTAGAGGTCCAACACATCGAGAAGTTTCAGGTTATAAATTAGGTCTTACTCGTGATGTGCCTCTTTGAACTAACTCTTTACCTTTGTTTAAACGAGAATCCACTTATGAGGAGGTTATAAATTAGGATTTACTCGTGTTGCGTTTCTTTGAATTAACTCTTTACTTTTGTTAAACGAGAATCCATTTATGATGAGGTTTTTTTATGGAGTCATCCTTAGTATTTACTATAATGTCAAGTGAGATCGGAGGACATGCGATATTATCATGCAGATGATTATGTACAAACCGAAAGTATTGTTCTAAGGACTGGAGAAAATCAGTAAAACCTGTATACATCCATATTAATTACAGACTCGAGAGGGATTACAGATATTCTACAGACTTTTTCCTGATATTGACAAATAAGGACAACTTGATATTATATAACTGTAAGTAGATTACTCTATTCTTCCCCCACCCTTTTTGTGGGCGCGAGTTGCTAGGTCAGATCTAAGGGCTCCCTTATATCATTCCAGATACAGGTTCAAACTTATGAAATACAATCCCGAGAGGAAATAAATGGAGAAGATAACCTACTGAACTTAGGTAAATCACATATTCTTGAGAAACTGTTTATTTGGCTTAAAAACCTGAACGTTTTGTTTATTTTAGATACAGACACCGGGAGTCACATTAGTGTTACTTTTTGATACACTGTCACTAAATTTTGGGATCTATGTCTTTGCTTTCACTTAGATGGTGATCTAATTTACTGCATAATTGATTCCCAATAAACTACAAAGAGTTTATCTTATTAGGTTATGTTATAAAGTATAATGGTAGTCACGAGGTAAATCCAAGTAGAGATTTATTTAGAAGTTACAGGATCATAGATGTTGGTTACAAGCAGAATAATGGTTGGTTCAAGATCAATTCAAGCTGGTTCAAGGCCCCACCAGGAGCTGCATCTTCACAGCTCAGCCCACTCACACCAACAGTCACTCTTCCAGTCCACCAGGCATACCAACATTCCACACTGTCATCAGGCATTCTAAGGTTCCATACATACACACATTCAAACTGGCTGAGCTGCTTTAAATGTAAGCACAACATATCCTCTTTCCTTAAGGAAACAAAGAGAACAAACAACCAAACAGTTACAACGAATTGCGAAGGAAAGAGCAGAAAGCCAAAGATAAAGAAAGGAAAACTAAGTACAGACGAGCAACAAGATATAGGTGAAAAGATGCTAACAGGAAGACGTAGCGAGACACACCACCCCTTCCCTGGGGAACATCATGAAAATATGAAGATGGTAACATGCAATAAATAACATGCATGTGTAATGAGTAATAATAAAGTAAAGTGTGGGAATAAAACCTAAACGCACCACACACCAAGAAACACTCTGGAACATGTGAAATGACCAAGTGTAAAGTAGGCATAGCACAAAAAAACGGGTACAGGTGAGTAAAATGTAATGTAGACGCAAAGTTTACATAGGAACGTAGGGTGAAAAGAGTGAAAAGGATGTGCGCACAACCCACACTGCAGACTAGTTCAAGAGTATGGAGACCAGCTCCTAAATACAACCACCCCACACCAGAAAAAAAAAACATATTAACTTAAAACGCCAGCAATACCAAGATGGTCTCATAAAGGAACATAAACAACTCATAGAAAAATTTGTACCATGTAAAACACACAATTGAAGTGTGAAAGACCCAAATATAATTGTAGCCTAAATCACTCCAAGCATTGCAGTCTTATTTAAATTACTGCAAAAATCATTACCTGTATCGCAGTCTTACTTAAATTGCTGCATGTATCATTATAGTATCATTGTAGCCTTACTCAAATTGCAGCCAGAATTATTACTAGTATTACAGACTTACTTAAATTGCTGCATAAATAATTACAAATGTAGTATAGCAGTCTTACTAAATTGCTGCCTGAATCACTTTACGTATAACAGACTTACTTAAATTGCTGCTTAAATCATTATAAGATATAACAATCTTACTCAAATAGCTGTATATCACTATAAATAAATCAGTCTTACTGAAGTTGCTGCATAAATCATTACAAATATAATATAGCAGTTGTTTAAATACCCGCAAGAATTAATACTAATACATTAAAACAGACTTACTAAAATTGCTGCTTATATCACTATAAATAAATAAGTCTTACTGAAATTGCTGCTTATATCATTATAATATATCAGCCTTACTTAAACTGCTGTATAAATTATCACAACATTATAGTCTCATTTAAACTGCTGCAAGAATCATTAAAAATATAACAGTGTTACTGAAATTGTTGCTCCAGGAAACATTAGAACGGTCAAGGAGGAACTACAAGTTAAATTCCAACTTAATCCAGTAGATGGCAGTATGACCTTGTTTAGTACATCTACAAACTGTTCATGTTCATTCCTTTTCAATTTGTTATTCATGACTGTTACACTGCCAAAATATGGAGTTGTTCGAACAATGAAATTAATATAAACAATTCTATGTCAGGACAGGAGGCTCCGATTATGCTTTCTCATTTCTTTAATGAAATGCTCAGCAGCCAATAGAAATAAACAAAAAACTACATTTCCCATGAACACCAGGGAGTAACCATAGAGTATAGTGTATAAAAGGTCACAACATTAGTCTGTCTTCCTCTTTCTTTGCTGCTCCGCAGCCAGTTAAGTGCATTATATTTACTACTCTTGGCATTCTACTGCTTATTTGCTTTGTGCATTGTTGCTTACTGTTGGCTTTGTGCTTTGCCTTTGCGCATTGTGTCGCGCGTCTGGGGCTCTGTCTCCGTTGTTTTCTTCGCGCGTTTTTGCCGCTGCTAGCGTGCTGTTTACTTTCTTGCCGGAGCGTGTGCCTCACCTCCGTTTTCCGTGCCGAGCACTTCCCAGCTGCTCGCGCGCTAATAGTGGAGCGGGAGCAGGGGTTCCGTTTGTTTTTGGAGCGCGAGCGCTCTTTCGGCGGTTTTCAGTGGCAGGCGACAGTCGCGCATGCGCGCTGTCCCATTTCCGGTTGTATTCACCTCAGCTGGTTGAGTGACGGCGTTTGTTGACGTCTTGCCCACGGCCTGTCATTGGAATTAACCCCGTCTGACACCGAGGTCTTTTGAGGGCTTTGGTTGTATTTCCTGGCATAGGCTCTGCCTAGAGTGTTTGTTTTGTGCAGGCTTTGGCTCCCTCCACGTTTTATTCATTAGCAAGTCAGGTTTGTTCCTGCTTCTAAGCCTGCTTTGGGGTCTCCACACTCCCCCTTGACTTGTGTTTTTCCAACACTCCATATTCTTCTAGTCGTCTTGTGGGCATTTTATCTCTACCTTGGTGTAGAATGGCTGACTATTATGATGACGCTGAAGATGACTATTATTATGCTGATGAGGAGGAAGGCTCCTTGGAACAGGATTTGGTTGAACAGTTAGATAAGGGTGTTCAACATTCCGTTAACAAAGCACTAGTACGTGCTATTAATCCTTTGAAGCGTCACCTAAACCTCTATGCACAGCAGCAGGGCTGGTTGCCTGCTTCCAAGAAAACAGCGAAATCACCTGTTAACCCTCACAAGACTGACTTTCAGCGTCTGGCGAAAAGTTTGGCGTCTGCGCCATCCACGACTACTTGTCTTCACGATGCTGATTCGGACAACGCACAGTCTTCCGCATCTTCAGACCATGTTTCTCCCCCTCCTAAAAAACGGGTCTGTAAGGAACATTTTGTGGACGCTCCCGAGCGTCCTCCGGTGCTCAATTTCGAGCCTGCAGACATCATTCATCCGAACTCTTCCTCATGGATGCCTTCTCCGGCTGTAGCTTCCTACATTGAGGCGCATATTCGCCAGCCTTTTGAGGCTTCAGTTCGAGCCCGGTTGCGCTCAGAGTGCCCGAGGCCTGATTTGTCTGCCCATTTGGCTGAGACACCAGACGTTGACCCCATGATGGTCACATATTTGAAAAAATATGCAAAGGACCCGAAGAAGGGCCTTGATAGATCTTGGCGGTCCTGTCAAGATAAGATGTTAGACCTGCTTGGGCCTCTCACTAAGATTTTAGATCTAGGTTACAGAGCGCAGGAAGCTTCTGCCCTTGTGAATCCAAAGGAGATGATCGAGTGGGCACAACGGGCGATCTGCCAATTGGGAAATGCCAATTGTGCAATGTCT
Source organism: Lissotriton vulgaris (assembly GCF_964263255.1). Classification (NCBI taxonomy): domain Eukaryota; kingdom Metazoa; phylum Chordata; class Amphibia; order Caudata; family Salamandridae; genus Lissotriton; species Lissotriton vulgaris. The sequence goes on from NC_141693.1 coordinate 1,903,550,002, forward strand.
GCAGAACGTCGCAGGTCCATCCTGTTGAAGCTTGACCCTAGACTCTCTGAATTGGCCACTTCAGAATCGGGCCCTGAGGCGGACGGCCTCCTGTTTGGTCAGCCATTTCTTAAAGAGCTCACGTGCTTTGTTTCCACCTTCAGTGGCATTGACAAGGCGCAGGCTTCATTGCGGCGAGCCATGCGTCCGGTTTTTGGAAAGGCCGGACGAGGTAGGGGACGCTCGTTCGGCCGTGGTTCTGCCAATCAGTCCCAAAGAGGCAATTCCTCTCAGAACAGAGGATCTTACGACGCCGGTTATTCAACGAGAGCCAACTTTTATCCTTCAAGAAAAGGAAAAGGCCAGTACGGCAAAGGACGTTCAGGTGGTCAGCAGGGACACTACCAGGATACCCACTCTACAGGTGAGCCTGATTCGTGCATGCGATGTGATGTTGGGGGGTCGCATTCAGTTTTTCCTGCAGAATTGGCGCATGCTCTCCAGCGATGCATGGGTGCTACAAACTGTTCAAGGGTTCAGAATAGAATTCTATCTCCGAGGAGATAGACTCTCTCCTCAAAAAAGGGGCGGTTATTCCAACCACCCGTCATCCGAAGGGATTTGCCAGCTCAGTCTTTCTGGTCGAGAAAAAAGGGGGCGGCTCTCGCCTTGTTCTCAACCTGAAAGACTTCAACGGAGGGGTCGTCTATCGGCATTTCAAGATGGAGGGAATCCATCTCTTGTGGGATCTCCTTCGAGAGGGGGATTGGATGGTCCGTCTGGATCTCAAGGATGCGTACCTCTCGGTTCCGATTTACAAACCGCATCGCCGTTTTCTCCAGTTTCTCTGGCAGGGAGTCTGGTACGAGTATCAGGTTCTCCCGTTCGATCTTTCGTCGGCACCATGGTGCTTCACGAAGCTGTTGAGACCGGTTGTGGAACATCTTCGGTCTCAGGGTGTCAGGTTAATTATTTATCTGGACGATATTCTCCTTATGGCGGATTGTCCACTCAAACTTCTTCAACATCTGGAATTGTCCATCAATCTTTTACAATCTCTGGGTTTTCTGATCAATGTTCAGAAATCGGTTTTGGTTCCAGCCCAGCGTATCGATTTCCTGGGCTTCCAGATCGACTCGGTGGCTTGTCAACTTCTCTTGCCCAACCAAAAGATGCGTTATATCAGGAGAGAGTTGACATCTGTTATTTCCAGACCGACTGTGTCATTGAGGTCATTGGCACGAGTGGTAGGTCTGCTGGCGTCGTCCATTCAGGCGATATTTCCGGGCCCTCTGCATTACAGAGCAATGCAACGACTGAAAATTCTTCATCTCCGGAAAGGCCTCGGATATTCCGATCAGATTCCTCTTACGGAGGAGGTCCGTTGGGAAATGCAGTGGTGGTTGGACCACATGGAGGCCTGGAATGGTCGAGCCCTCTTCGGTGTGTCCCCGGATCTAGTGATAGAATCCGATGCCAGTCGGTGGGGTTGGGGAGCCCGTTGCGGCTCGGTCTCGACCGGGGGTCGTTGGTCCCCTCAGGAATTGACCCTACATATCAACTGTCTGGAACTCCTAGCGGGTTCCTTTGCGATCAAATGTTTTTCCCCCCAGCAAACAAGTTGTTGTGTCCTTCTCCGGATGGACAATGTATCAGCGGTCCGCTATGTGAACAAACTGGGCGGGACCAGGTCCAAAGTCCTGGCGGAGATCGCCAAAGATTTTTGGCACTTCTGTCTGCAGAAGAAGATCACTGTTATTGCGGAGTACCTTCCGGGATGCCACAATCAGATAGCGGACTGGCACTCCAGACATCTCCGGGATTACAGCGATTGGAGGCTGCATCTTCGGGTCTTCCGTGCTCTCCATCGGCGTTGGGGTCCTTGTCAGCTAGATCTCTTTGCCTCGCGCCTCAATGCACAACTTCCGCGCTTTTACAGTTGGAGGCCGGACCCTCAGGCTCTGGCCACGGATGCCTTTCTCCAGCAGTGGCCATCGACCCTTTGCTATGCCTTCCCACCATTTCTAATGAATCCCAGAGTATTGGCTTACTCCAAACGATTTCAGACGGATCTGATTCTGATTGCCCCTCTCTGGAGGGCTCAAGCGTGGTTTCCGGTCCTTCTGGAAATGTGTTCGGCTCCGCCGTTTCTCCTTCCCCCATTGTGGAATCTCCTATTGGATCCCCTCGGAGGTCCTCATCCCCTGATCCTCTCAGGCTCCCTGCACCTTCTCGCGTGGGGGATCTCGGGGATCGCTGGTCGCTCCCGGGCCTTTCAAGCGACGCTTCCAAGTTCCTTAGTGAGGCATGGGCTCCCAATACTCACAAACGGTATAAGGGGTCTTGGAAGCGTTGGTGCGATTGGTGTGCACAACAACAAGTTGATCCCGTTTCAGCAGATATCAGTATGATTGTTAATTTCTTGGCCTCTTTAGCCACTTCTGGTCTTGCTTATTCGACTGTCAATGGTTTCCGTTCGGCTATCTCGGCGGGTCATGCCCACATCGATGGGAAACCCGCGGGTGAACATCCTTTTGTTTCCAGGTTACTTAAAGGAGTTCGTTTTGCAAAACCTCCCACTCCTAAGTATGTTACCTTATGGGATGTTTCAGTTGTCCTCAGATTCTTGGAGGCCTGGCCTTCCAATTCTTTCTTGTCTCGCAAGCAATTATCGGCAAAACTGACGATGTTGCTATGTTTGGTCTCATGTAAGCGCGTGTCGGACGTACACGCTTTAGATCTTGCGGGTCGCAGTTTTACTCCTGAAGGAGTTTCTTTTCGTCTCTCCAGACGTACAAAATCTAATACTCCTTCTATTTCTTATCCTTCTTTTCCTTCTCACCCCAACCTTTGTGTGGTTCAATGCTAATGTTGTGACCTTTTATACACTATACTCTATGGTTACTCCCTGGTGTTCATGGGAAATGTAGTTTTTTGTTTATTTCTATTGGCTGCTGAGCATTTCATTAAAGAAATGAGAAAGCATAATCCTCGCCTCCTAGTCCTTAATAGAATTGAAAATTCTTGTCACGAATGTTTGCAAATTTTGAAATCACTTAGCAAATTCAAGTACTTTGAAGCACATTGAAACACTGCGTAGAAGACATCAGTCCCAGACGATGAAGAGGGAAACTTGGCACAAGAAACTCAACAGAAGCATTTGAGGCACAATCCAAATGTAAAATGTTCCTTGAAAGAAAAGTTCACAACGAGTGCCGAGTGACAGAGAGTTCCGAAAAACTTTATTGAGGCATTAGGTGAACAACCTTGATCTTCTGAATCCAAGATGGATGGACGTACAAAGACGGAAGCCGGGTGGCTAAAGGTGCGCTCCTGCTCCCAAATGTCAATCAGCAACCTCGAAGAACGCGAAGGAAAGGAGACGTCATGAAAGGCTGAAGAGACCCCACGCGACGTTATTGTAAAGGTGAGAAGCGCGAGCTCTTTCAAATTTGCAAGAAATGCCCAACCTCTTCTACTTCTTTTAAGGGATTGAATATAAGGAGCCTGAAGCGCCCAGGCAGGCTGTCCTGATGGTAGTGGACACTGGTGGGGCTAGGTGGGCGTTCTTCTCCTCTTTTAAAGTATCTTTTCTTTATGTGGTTTCTTCTTTATGTAGTTTCCTTATTCAGTATACAAATAGTCTCATACCTCAGGTAGTCAGCAAGCAGGGTTTCTTCGCCAGATAGTCGCCAATGTTATAAAGTATAATGGTAGTCACGAGGTAAATCCAAGTAGAGATTTATTTAGAAGTTACAGGATCCTAGATGTTGGTTACAAGCAGAATAATGGTTGGTTCAAGATCAATTCAAGCTGGTTTAAGGCCCCACCAGGAGCTGCATCTTCACAGCTCAGCCCACTCACACCAACAGTCACTCTTCCAGTCCACCAGGCATACCAACATTCCACACTGTCATCAGGCATTCTAAGGTTCCATACATACACACATTCAAACTGGCTGAGCTGCTTTAAATGTAAGCACAACAGGTTTGTTATACCATGTTCTTATTGTTTTGGCTTGCAGCCCTGAGGAAGTTGGTTTAGGCATATGATTGATGCCCAACGAAACACGTGTTGGCTGCAGAGTGTGTCTTGAACTGAGTAATTCGGGATCTTGAAATAAAATAAGGATCAACGTACCACAGGACTTTGGTGTCTGATTTATAATTGGACTGCGGATGGACTTATACTTCCAATTTTACTTTGAATGAACTTTAAAAACAATTTGGTTGCTATTAAATTGCTCGGCAAGAAGCTTTGAATAATTTGAATACCCTGAACTTGTTCAGGGAACATTGGGGGAGTTAGGTAACCTTCCTTATCTTGCCTAGAGCATTTGTTGTGATTTTTGGATCTTTTACTATAGCCAAACTTTTTGCAGTGCGCCCTCTTTCCCTGTTACCTATCTCTGTATACCATTGTAATTTGTAATATCAATACATCTAAGCCACGTAAATACAAAACATGTTGCATTACAAATGCTAAAGGTGTCACATTTGCGAAAGTTATAACTATTGGCATTGTAAATGACAAAGCTATTAATTTACTATTTTCAAAACCAACACATAAATAAAAAAAATTGTCATTTACAAGACCAATAGCTCAAACTTTCCTAATGCAAGACCTATTGCATTGCAAATGCTTGTTTTTATATCTGTCAGTGCTTCCTGTTGAGGTTTAATTTTCGTGACAGCCGCCTCATTGCCTACTTGTAACTATTCTCTGACCCTGCTTCAAGGGTCAGAGCAGGGTCAGAGAATAGTTGCAAGTAGGCCACGAGGCGCCAGGAAGCACTTACAGGCTTACAGCAGCAGGTGCCCAAGTTGAAGTTAATTTCTTTGTAACCCTTTTGTAAAAGGTTACAAAAAATTAGCCTCAACTTTTGCACCTGCTGCTGTAACCCTGTAAGTCATTGGCTGAAAATTCGCCCCCGCTGATTTGCGGATTTTACCGCGATTTCGCGAGATTCGCGGATCGCGAAATCGCGGAAAATCCGCAAATTCCGCGAGCGGAACGAATTTTCACCCCATGCTTAATTATAAATGTTTCCTGTCATGTGTCGTGTGGCGGTGCCATGCAACATCACGTGTCATACCAACATACAATTGCTGCCAACAGCTGCAATAGTACAGTGCAACAATCCCGGTATTGAAGCACTTTGGCAAACAATAAACAAACTCGTCTCCCCCCTCCCTCCACCCACTTCAGCATTCCCAACCTGCCAAAGACATTGTCCAAACGTAACATCCCCAAAAACCCCAACAAAAGTAAACTCAATTTCCATCGGGGATCACCCATCGGGGGCTGTGGCAGCTACAGCCACTCCCAGATAACAGAGGGAGAGGAGCCACCGATATGTCAGCGTCCCCACCAGCCCAGCATAATCAGGCATCACACAAGAGCATGCGGAATAGTGTAAGAGATAGCATTCAACATTACCAGGAAAGTGCCCTCGTCACAGTATCGCCCGGCTCCCACTCTCCGGCAATCAGCCGTGCATGTCTCTCAGTAGTTTTACTGTTACCCCCCTTACTGTTCATTCATCGACATCAGACGTCGGGGAAGCAGACGAGTGTTGTCTCTGGCGCCGCAGGGTCTTCGCATGTTCCATGGCGTGCTTGGGATTTGTGAAATATTTTCCGTTCTCCATGGTGCCAACTCGCAAACATGCAGGATTCAACATTGCATACGGTATCTGCTCCTTTGGCAGACGTTATTTGACGGTCTGGAACTCCTTACGGGCCGCTTGTACATTTGCGGTACAATCTGGATAAAAAGACAGCGCATTACCTTGATAGTTTATCGAGCCCTTGAGTCTAGTGATGTGGAGTACCGTGTCTCCATCTCTGAAATTGAGCAGGCGGGCTATGATGGGCTTAGGAGGGGTTCCTGGCGGGGGCGCACCGCAAGTGATCTGTGCGCCCTTTCGATGGCAAATAGAGGAGAGAGTTCATCATTCCACAGACTTCCTGAAGCATCGCCTCTACATAATCCTCCAGTCGCCCCACTTTCGTTGATTCCGGCAGCCCTAAAATGCGTATATTGTTTCGGCGCGATCTCGCTTCGATGTCTTCGTTTTTGGCTTGAATAACTGCGAGTAATTTAGTAAGGTCAGACGACTTCTCCGCCACCTGTTGGAGGGCATCTTCTGCGTCCGTAACGCGCTGTTCTGCTTCTCCAATGCGCGCCGCATGTTTGTCAAGTTTCAACGAGAACTGATCCATTCTGCCATTAAACGCCCCGTCTCTGCCTTGAAGACTCGCTTGAATGGCGGCCAGTGCCTTCTCAATTGCTGTGGGGGGAGGTGTTGGTGCATTAAGCTCGGAGTCAGAAGCGGCGGTGTGTCCCGGCTTATTCCCTTTGCGTAATTCAAAAGTCAAGCGGGGTTGGTTTCTGTCAGGTTTCCCCATTGTCCGTGCGGGTGCTGACCCAGAAGTGCTGCGCCCTGCGTCTCGCACTGGCAGAGCGGGGGCGGGGGGCAGTTGGCGTGAACGGTGCTGTTGATGCTGCCCTCGGGTGCTCAACCCTGGCTCGCCAATGGTGCAACACAGTTCGGTGTGCCCGCTCTTCCAAGTGTCACCAAATGCCCAGGTGGTGGAAAAGCGTATCTTGCCCACTGTAATGTAATACAGTGATCGCCACGCAGCAGGGGTCAGCGAGGTACTGGTAAGTGTCCGGCACGGGCCCTCTAAGTCTGTGCGCTTGTCAGGTGTGGCAGTCCGAGCGCTCGTGTTGTTGGCCTTGGAACATCTCCTGACTTGGGCCCGGCCACAGCTAGCGTATTATGCGGTGCTGCTCTCCTGCACTCTGCGTTAGGGCAGGAAAGTGTCCTGGAATGGGCCCAGAAGCGCCCACAGTAATTGTCCCCCTGGGGCACCATGGTTGAAGCGAGAGGCAAGGTGAAGGGCCGAGGGGAAGTGGCGGGGGGTGGAGCGCTGCTAGGCCGCCTAGCAAAGTGTTGCGCTGCGGCCTAATCCGTGCTTCAGCGCCGGGTGCTTACGTAGGTCTGCCCTCCCGGCCCGCTTCCGCAGTCTCCGCAGTTATTGCCCCGACTCGCAGGCACATTCACGCACAACGGTGGTACCTCGGCGGGGTTTCTCCGCGACTGCTTCGGTCTTTGGGAGAATGGTCCGCCGGTCTCGTGGCCAATGGGGCACTCCTGACGTCCGTAGTGAGTCGCAGTCTAATCGCGGGCCGCCATAACTTGCAGCCCACCGGCGGCCACGTGGTCTCCAGCAATCCGGTGTTTCAGCTCGGATCTGAGTATGAGCAGGCAGCTCTGGAGTTCAGCAATGCGGTCCCCCAGAAAAAACGCCAACATTGCTGGACTGAGGAAAGGATAATTGAAGGATATGTGACGTTGGCTGGCAGAAATATCACAATTCCTGAACGTTCTCTTACCGTTGCGAACAAACCGTTTGTATTATATGATAATGAAAATGCTCTAAAGCGTATTGTAATATTTGGCACCCCCCGTATACTAACTAGGTTGGAGAACAGTGATGTTTGGATGATGGATGGTACCTTTAAAAGTACGCCCACCCCTTTCAGCTAAATATACACTGTTCAGGGCTATGTTAACAGCACAGTAGCTCCTTTAGTGTACAGTTTGCTACCAGACAACCAATCCTCAAAATATACTGAATTTTTGTCAGTCTTCAAATTAAAAATTCCTGAGGGGTGTGGCTAGCAGCCGATCATGGCGGCAGCGTAATAGAGAGGCCCCGGGAGTGAGGCGGCATCCCCATGCAATCCACACATTAATCCGACACATACATACCTCTGAAGGGGTGAACCAGGATCGAGGACCGAGCGGCGGACAGCAGAGCGAAATTGAACGCAGCGGCATACCGAGAAGCGTCAGGGCGAGCTCCCGACTGGCAGGGCCTGGTGACAGTAGCAAGCAACAGGTCGGAGTGTGATCAGTGGCCGAGCGGAAGTGAAGGCAAGCGGGGTCCAGCCACCGGAAGCCAGCGCAGACAGGGAAGACCCGAGTAACAACAAGCGGAGCGTCCAGGAACACCGCCTACCCTGACCGACTGCATAGCGGAGTGGTCGGACTGCAGCGGGGGCCGGCGGTGTGGGGAAAATTGTGCAGCAAGACTGCCCGATAAACACCGGCAATGGCGGCGTAGAACTGCAGTGCAAACATCACTCACGAGAGAAGGACCATCAAGCGGCCAGCACTTGGCAGGAGAGACGAGCAAGCCCTCCCTCACCCGTGCGGAAACAGTGAGCAGTTACTGAGGTGAGGGAGTGAGACCTGGCTCATCACCTTAGGCTCGAACACATGCTAGCCCGCATTTATCCCCGGACCCTGCAGACACCGCACTGATCAGCACTCTGCCGGCATACTGGTGACAGAGGGCCCCCTTCCCCATCCAAGACAGCAAAGGGGATACCTGCGTGTGTGGTGCGGTGGGGAAGGCACGAACACAGCAGGAGGCATCGAAGGGGCGCGCTATCCGACCCTAAGCAGCAGCCTGGTGCCGTGAGTCAATTCCTGCATGAGAGAGGCACAAAAGGTGAAGTGGCCTGGGGGACGCAGATGTAATAGGCATAACATTGGATTCAATGAAGGAGACAAGTGAGGCGAGCCAGCAGGCAACAACCGACTGACGGAAAGACATGGCGCGCATGAGTGCACAAGGACTACGTCTAGAGGCAAGCGTAGGCGCTGGAGAGCGAGATACGGCCTTCTTGATAACGAGACCTGAGCCCGGCGCACACAGCGCAAGAGACTGTGCAAGACACCGGGGCTGAAGTCAGTACCCGGGGCTGGTGGAGTGCAGAAGGGCCCTCAAGGCACGGTAAAAGCCCAGCGAAGAAACTAGACTATTTCAGGGGGGAACATGACTGGCAGAGGCTCCAAGCATAACTCCACGCAATCCAAACTGGACAAATTCACGTACGATAAACATGATCCCCCCAGGCGGAACCCCGCACGTCCACGGGGAAGACAGTTGAGGGCGAAGGGGCCAAGAAGGCAACGCTTGAAGACGTACTTGTGCCCTGGCACAAGTACAGGCCACAGTGGGAACCACGGCCACGGAGGTCACCCTGATACGCGCAGATTTTTAAAAAAATGAGTGAGAGAATGAAACAAGTGGAGGTGGTGACGAAATCCTTGGTGGAGGACGTGTCAGACCTGCAAGTGGCGATGGAGAAAATGCAAGCCGAAAATAAATCCCTCAGGGAGAAGCTGGACGACCAAGAGGGGCGCTCGAGGAGGAACAACGTCCGACTACTGGGTGTTCCGGAATCGGTAGGCAAAGGTGCAATGGACCTTTATGTGGAGGATCTGATCAAGACGAAGCTGAACCCTTTAGGGACTCTCACACTTCTTCTCGGTGGAGAGGGCACACAGAGTACCCGGTGAGAGACCGAAACAGGGGGCCACCTCGAGACCAATCCTGGCGCGACTCTTCAATTTTCGCAACCGAGATGCCATTTTGCAGGCGGCGAGGGTGTCACCAGCCATCCAAATTCAAAATTCCACTGTGGCCTTTTTCCCAGACTATACAGCTGACCTCTCGCGACGGAGGAGGACTTTTCTGGAGGTGAAGAAGATGCTGCAGGCGAAGGAACTGTCGTACTCAATGCTATTCCCAGCCCGGCTTCGAGTGGTCGCGGACGATAAGGTTTGGTTTTTTGATACGCCGGAAGCGGCCCAAGATTGGCTGGAGGGCTGGAGAACTACTGGGCAATCCCACCGCTCTCACAGATCTAACCGCAACTACCGGGAAGACAGCCAAGCAGGATCACAGACGTCGGGCAGGAGAGGAGCGGACATGTCACCGACACAAGAACACTTTGGAGCGGAAGGTGGAGGAAAGTCCTGAGCACCCGATATATTACTGACTGACGTACGTTAAAGAACTTTGCACAATGGACGCGCTTGTACACTGGCCTGGGGAGCTCAGAAGAGGGCAGGGATGCCGCCTGCTCTGGGGGACACACTCCCCCAGCACGCAAGTACACTGTTTGAGGGATGGGTAAAGCACTCTGCTAAGTTGGGGGCGGGCGGTTGGAAGTCCGTTAAGCAGGGAGGCAGGGAGGGGGAGGCGGGTGAGGGATTTGTTCTGAAGTTTTTGAAGTTCCACATGTAAGGTCACATTATATTCATAGGCACATGCACTGCTTGGGTTTCGGGGAGGGTCGGCACACCCCGGCTGAGAGATCCAGCCGACACACCATCAAATACATGACCGAAAATGCACGACTCCCAATTAAGTACATCTGAGGGTGGGACATCGAGGTCACAAACTGCGCCTCTCCGACTAATGACATGGAATGTGAGAGGGCTGGGCGACAAGAAAAAGCGTGGGTTGGTGATGAATGCGGTGAAGAGGCAGAGACCGGCCCTGGTACTCCTCCAGGAGACACACCTCACGGGTGGGGCGTCCAAGGCTCTCGACAGGAGGGGGTACAACATGGCGGCACATTCGGACTTTAACTCAGGTTCTAGGGGAACAGGCATTTTAGTTAGGAAATCTTCACAATTCATAACATTGAGCACTAAGGTAGATGAACAGGGGTGTTTTGCGGCATTGCTGGGGCAATGGGAGGAGAGGCTCCTCAATGTAGTATCGGTATACATCCCCCCGGCACTCCACTCAGTCACACTCCCAGCACTGGGCGACTTCCTCCTGACCCTACCTGAAGGGGATATAATACTCGGAGGGGACTTCAATGCCGCGATGGACTCCCTGGTAGACAGGTTCTCAGCGGTACCTCAGACTGGTGGTCCTTCCCGTTTCCAACGATTCCTGAACGCCATGGGATTAGTTGGCATATGGTGGCACACGCACCCCAAGGTGAGACAATACACATACCACTCCACAGTCCACAACAGTTTGTCGAGGATCGATTACTTTCTGGCACTGGGTAACGGCCTGCAATACGTAGACAGCATAGACATCCAACCTAGGGGGATATCAGATCACTCTCCGGTTATTCTAGCGTTATCCACTCAGGAGAAATCGCGTAGAAGAATCTTTCCCATTCATGTCTCATACCTTAAGGTCCCCAAGGTCAGAAAGGCGCTCAAAACGATGACTTCCCATTATTTTGATGAGAATACCGACTCGGTGCAGTCCTCCGCCACTCTGTGGGAGGCATACAAGACGGTTCTGAGGGGACAGGCTATAACATCAATAACAGGCTATAAGTGAGAGAAAACACTTGAATTGTCCGAGCTTGAATTAGCTCTGCACGACGTGACAGTGGCACATGAGGCAAACCCTACGCCAGACACGGCACATGCCTTACTCCTACGGCAGCAACAGTATAATGAGCACTTGCGGCACCAGACTGCTGGTCAGATAACTGAAACAATGCACAGGGTTTACGACATAGGGGATAAGGTGGGTAAAATGCTGGCCTGGTTAGACAAGAAAGGGGGGAGTACCAGAGGAATACAACGAGTGAGCGATGGGAAAGGTACAACCCACACAAGCCCGAGGAGATAGTGGAAGCACTAGCGGACTACTTTGAAGGAGTATACACACCAGCTAGGGAAGTGTCGGCAGAAATGGCCCATGCAGCGCTAGGTCACATTGCTACTCCTACACTGACGCCGGAGGCTGTGGAGGAACTGAGGCAGGCATTACTGCGGAGGAAATACAAATGGCCATACATGCGGTAAAGCCCGGTAAGGCACAGGGACCGAACGGCATCCCGATAGAATGGTACCAGGACGCATCGGAGAGGCTCAGCGGGCCCTTACTAGCCATGTATACTGAAAGCATGGCGGTGGCCGAGCTTCCGCTAGACTAAAGGACTGCGACTATTGTTGCGATCCCAAAACCTGGGAAGCTGCCAGAGGAATGCGCGTCCGACCCTCACATATCCCTGCTCAATGCCAAGATTAAAATCTTGGCTAAACTCCTAGCTACCCGACTGCTTGCACACGTCCCGGACCTCATACACCCAGACCAGTCAGGGTTTATGCCACATAGGAACACTGCACTGAATCTACGCCGGGTGCATGGTGTGCTGGCTAGGTTGGGATCGCTCCCCGAACCGGCGGTCATACTGGCACTTGATGCAAAGATGGCATTTGATATGGTGGAATGGCAATACTTATTCGAGGTCTTGGCGCACATGGGTTTCAGTCCCAACTTTATAGCTTGAGTCCGGTTACTTTACACTAAACCAGAAGCACAGGTGGTGAACAGACACATCTCCCGAACGTTCCCTCTGGAGCGAGGTACCCGACAGGGATGCTCTCTGTCACCAGGCTCTTTGCGATTGCTCTGGAACCACTGGCAACCCTGATACGCTCGACTCCACTGTTGAAGGGAATCACCTGGGCAGAAGGGTGGGAAGACCGCCTTTCACTATACGCGGACGACATGCTTGTATACCTAACGGAACCGGAACGCAGTATACCTGGCTCTGTGCGACGAGCAAGGGAAGGTATCGGTATACACCTTAAACTGGGCGAAATCGGAACTATATGTCCTGCGGGGTCCGGCCCCGTCCCTGAACGACGACTGCCCCCTACGAGCAGCAGGGTCCTCCTTTAAATACCTGGGCATCCATGCCACCATGGACCCACCGGACTTCGTTAGGAAGAATCTGACCGCGCCCTTGGAGCGGCTAAAGCAGGATGTTAAGTTTTGGGCGATGCTGCCTGTGAGAAGTTGGCCTAATATATGATGTTTCCAATTCTGGAACCACCTTGTATCAGTCCAAACAACCCTTATGGTGTCTGGTTGTAAGTCAACCTTATTAGACAAGCTATCTTAAGGGTAGCATAGACTAAGCAGCCTTAAAGGCTTAACTCAAGAGGTCGTGTTAAGCAAGCTGTTTTACCAATCACAGTCCTGTAATATCAAATGAAAGGACACCACACAAGTATATATTATAAAAATATATGTATTTATTTCTAAAATAATCCCCAGTACTCTTTATGAGCAAAGGGGCACAAGCGTTAAATCAAAAGCACAGTATAACATACAAAGTTGCACAGTTATGGATGAGGGCGGGTGGCCACTCAAACCATATATTAAAAAAGTGGTATAAGAGATACCAATCGAACAGTGGTTAGGCCTAGGGCCTAGGGAATCGCTGGGAGCAGTTGGGAGTAGCAATGCTAAAGTCGGGAAAAGCCCGCGGGATTCGGGTGCAGCGCTTAAAGCGCGGCTTGCACCAATGCAATGTCAATGGTGCGTAAAAGTTACACAAATAGAGTTTAAGGATACTTCCGCTGAACCTAGAAGGACCAAACTTTAGACACAGACCCTAGAGGTGTGTACCAGTGTGGGAACACCGGCGTTGCAATGTTACCTCACCCACAGGAAGCGGGTGCATAGGGTCGAAGTGGCGTTTAGTTTTGTTACGCAGGTTCTTGGTGCTTGAAGCTGAAGATGCTGCAGGCGATGTGAAGGAGAAGTGTCCGGTGTGATCCAAGGGTGGATCAGAGTAGAAAAGTACCTGAAAGCAGAGGGGACAGAGTCTGGGTCACTCAGCAGTGACCAGGGTGGAACCAGGACGGAACTAGGCAATGTCGGGCGCAATCAGGTGGTTGTTGAGGAGCTTCTCTCCGCTGTCACGTGGGCTCTGGGGCATCTGCGACGTCCAAGAGCAGGTCACAATCTGTCCCACGCAGGCTCTCACCGTCGGCACAGTCGGCTTCAAGATTGGAGTAAACAACACTTGGCAAGAGCAATCCACGCAGGACCGGAAGATTGCTTCTCACTCTGAAGTATTTCGGGGTTCCCAAGGCCTACACGCTCCAGAGATTACCCACTTACACAAGAACTGTTGGCACGGAAACTGTAAAATGCAAAGAACAAGTTTATTAGGACCCCATGGGGTGGTGGTACACTCAAACAGCACCCTTCGGTAATGCAAGAGGTATCACACCGAACACCGGTGTGACCCCGTTTATATACAATTTTGGGGCAATAAAAGTTTAGGCGGCACAAGTTAAGACACAGTTTTAGAGACATATATGGTCATGGTTTGGAATACTGCCAGCTCATTGGAGAGTTTCAAACCCACTGGTCAGTTGGCGGCACATTCCTGAAGGTTTACGGGTCAGTGAGAACTGCGCATGTGTGGCTTGACCAGTACTAAAAATAGCCTGTTGCTGGGCAGATGAGAGTGGTCAGTGGAACGGACAAAGGACTAAAGGGCACGTCGGCCACGAGGCCGCTCATGGTCTAAGATGGCCGCTACAACATTCAAAATGGCGTTTATCGTATATAGCCAAGTTAAGAAGCGAAACGTGTAGGTTCAGCTAATCGCTAATCCGATCGGGCCAATTACGACAGACGACCCTTTTAGCGTTTAGCTGAATCTACCTCATAATGAACATAGTCTGGATGGTCGTCCTCGATGTCTATTAACATAATTTTTGTCACCTCTTTGTGTAGCATCATTTTATCCTGAGTAAGAGCTCGTCTCGATGGTAAACAAGCTGATAGACACGTTGAGCATAAGGCAGGGCCACATTGAATACACAAGCATATAAAGAACATTGCTCCCACAAGTATACAAAGAATTGTCAACAGTTTCCAACCCCAAATTGCAATCATGGACCAGAACCATCCAGAAAGTGTCCAAGTCCCATTGTCCGGGTGTATTTCGGCAGCAATTTTGTGCAGCTTGGAAATCGCATCATACACAGATGGAGAATTATCAGGGACATAGGCACAACAGCTGCTTCCGATGATTCTACATGCCCCCCCACGGTCAGCCAAAACAACATCCAGCACCATCCTGTTTTGGAGGGTGACAATTCTAGAAATCTGTAATTCTTCGGTAATATTCCCTAGGGCAATGGCAGTGTCATTCGCAACAGCCTCAACAACGCGAGTCAGCCGTCTGATTTTCCTGCTGTTCAATGCAGCCCCCACAAAGGAGAATAGTCCCAGATTGAAATCCACATACTGTTGTAATGCAGTGTCCGTTTGATCAATGTCCTCTAGGGCAACAGTTCGTTTAACTCTGTTCAAAACAAAATCGTGGTACAGAGTATAGTCGTTGTGGTACATCGGAGGGGCAATGAATACAGGAGGTAGCACAAACGATACATAACATGTGCCCAACCACCCCACTGGAAGCTGATGGTACCCTTTCGTTCCACAGATGAAGTAGGTGTTTCGAGATGCAACAAATGAAATGCCATTCGGGCTATCAAACGTGAGAGTAATATTACATTCGCTTTTCCCCACTACAATCGTGCCCTTGTTTCGGATACATAAATCGGCCTTTGTGGCAATGACATTTATAACATGAGCACTGGATACATTCACATTTCGCTGATTGCTATATATTCGTGGAGCAGATACATTATCAGGCCTGTACTCTTCCCATTCAAAACGTGTACCCTCAGCCCGGGGAAACCCATCCTTGTCATGGGAGCATACTTTATTCAAACGGAAAAGCACCCCCCCTTTTGTTGGCCATCTCAAAGTAAAGAGGAGGGTGTACCAGGCGTTGCATGACCCATTATGCGAAAACGGGAGTGGAATAAGTGGGGTGCCCCCTCTCTTCTGGTGCCCAGGCAACATTCCACACACCCAGCAGTTAGAGGTATTGGTCATATTATGCGTGTGGTGAAGAATCTGAATGAAGCTGTTATTCAAGTACGTTTGGCGATGGCGTTCTTCATGGAATGGCAATGTAAAATGGAAATGTTCAGACGGTGCCGGGGTAGTCGGCAGCAAATGTTCTCGTACAGGCACCACGAGTTCAACTACCCAAGCAATAACAGCTATTACCACAATCGTGAAAACAAAAAGAAAGGCACCCAGTATTTTCTTATCACGCGATGCCGTTGATGCCATAGTTCAAAGAAGTCTGTGCAAAGTCTCAAACGATACAAATTGTTCACAGTTTTCCACAAATAGTCTTTGATACACGCACGTGTATACCCTAAAAAAGGAAAAATGCGGTGCTGAACTCCGAGGTAGCCGTTGTTTTCTTCTCCGGGCCAAGACGGGTGTCGCTACTCTGGCAGAACTGATCCCCCCCCCTTGGAATTCCCGGTTTCCGTTTCACAAACCTGGAGCGGTTACCAACCAGTCTAAAAAGAAACAAAAAATCTTCTTTATCGCGGTCGTAGATTGTAGCGCTCTCTCCCAGTAGCAGATTGGTCCGGGAAGACTCCCTCCACTTCGGCCGACGTCACAGCTGGGCTCTTTTCTTTCTCCAAGATCTCTTTGTAATCAGTCAGCACAGCAGGAGTCACCAGGTCCGGAGAGACACGGCGACAATGGGTCGAATGCACCCACCGCTTTCTGTTTGTCACTCGTACTGCGGTGCGGGTCGCCAAGAGGACCTGCTCGGGGCCTTTCCACCTGGGCTCCAAACTGCTTGCTCTCTCAAACGAGCGGATCATCACATGATCCCCAGGACGAAGATCGTGGCCTTCTCCAGTGGAGTTATCAGGGAGCGCTTCTCGAACCTGTTGATGAATAGAGAGCAAATCATTTGTTAATCGTGCCAAATAATCATTCATCATAACACAAGGCACATCATGTATTAATCGCGGCTTGGGCACCCCCCAGATATTCATGGGGCGGCCAAACACCACCTCATAGGGCGTAAGGCCTGTTCGTGAGTGGGGTACTGATCTAAGGGAGAGCAGTGCTAACGGCAACGCATCTGGCCACTTCAATGATGTAGACGCCACAATCTTGGCCAGCTTAAGTTTCAACGTTGCATTATACCGTTCGACCAAACCTGCTGACTGAGGGTGGAACACAGCGTGGAACTTTTGCTGAATCCCCAACCCCTTCAGTACATATTCCACAATCTTTCCAACAAAATGGGGCCCATTATCGCTCCACAAAAATTTGCAAACTCCAAAGCGAGGAAAGAATTCCTTAAGCAACACCTTAGCTGTTGTCAAAGCCGTATTGTCTTTCGTGGGGTAGGCCTCAACCCATTTACTAAAAGCACACACCACCACTAGGACATACTTCAGATTATTGCAGCGCTCGAGTTGGATGTAGTCCATTTGAAGCACTTCAAATGGTGCAGAAGGTGGAACGAACCCTCCTTTCGGAGTATGGGTCCCCTTTCCAGGATTGTGTTGCAAGCATACCAGGCAGGTCTCCACTACTCTCTTTGCAGTGTTCGCAATCTCGGGATGCTCCCAAACTCGTTGTAAAAGCCGAGTAATTGCAAGAGCTCCAACATGGGCCAGTCCATGTGTCATCTGGACCATCGCCTGCAAGTAAGCCGCAGGCAATTTCCACTTCTCCATGTCTTTGCTTCTCCAACAACCCTCGTCATCTAGTACCCCATCTACTGCCCAAGCCGCAAGTTCAGATTCTGTAGCTGATTTTTGAATGTCCCGTATCTCTGCTCTGGCATCACTCCATCTCTCAGCCTGTGACTGTACCACATACATAGGGGAGCTAGTTCGGGACATAGCCGTCTGCCTTGCTATACTGTCTGCAAAGGCATTTCCTTGACCCACTTTATCCGTGATCTTTTTATGGGCACTACACTTCACTATCGCTACTTTCTTAGGGCAAAGCAACGCATTTAGGAGATCACGCACTAACTCTCCGTGCATAATGTGCTCCCCGTGTGACGTCAGAAACCCACGTTCCCTCCAGAGGAGCCCGAAGTCATGGGCCACTCCAAAGGTGTATCGGCTGTCCGTGTATATGTTCACACATAGGCCAGCACTCAATTCGCAGGCTCTTGTCAAGGCTATCAGCTCTGCTGCCTGAGCCGATCTTTGTGGTATTCTAGCTGTTTCAACCACCGTCTTAAGAGTCGTGATCGCATATGCTGCAGAGGTCGTACCATCTGGCAGCCTCAAACACGATCCATCAACCCACAGTTCCCCATCCACATCAGGAAGTGGCACATCCTGTAAGTCAACACGACCCTTTGTCTGTTCCTCAGTCAGGAAAACACAGTCATGATGTTTTTCTTCCTGACTTTCCTCGGCCGGATAGGGCAATAAAGTCGCGGGGTTCAAAGTAGCACATCTTTTCAATGTTATGTGAGGCGCTAAAAGCGTCAGCTCATATCCTGTAAGTCGTGCACTCGTAAGATATTGGGTCTTTGTTTGGTTTAACAGGGCATCTACTGCGTGGGGAACTAACACCAATAATTTGTGTGATAACACTATGCCCTCACTCTGTCGTATGGCTACTGCTGTTGCCGCTACCGCCCGAAAACACCCAGGCAACCCTCGTGCTACAGGATCCAAAATGGCAGAGAAGTATGCACATGGTCTCTGCTTATCCCCGTGTAACTGCACTAACACTGACAATGCGCACCCATCATTCTCGTGCACGTACAATGTGAAAAGTTTCGTGTAATCTGGTGTTCCTAGCACAGGTGCAGAACAGAGAGCCTGTCTCAACTGCTCAAAGGCTTTCTGACATTCGTCTGTCCACTCAAGAGGCATCGGTGTAGTTTTGGACAACAATGCTAGCAAAGGTTTTATGATATGTGAAAATCCCATGATCCATTGCCTACAAAAGGACGTCAACCCTATAAAGGCACGTACATCTCTCTGCGTGCGGGGGACTGGTGTGTCTAAAATTGCTTGAATTCGATCAGATGTTAATGCACGCCCCTCCTTAGACAACAGATGACCGAGGTAGGTCACCTGGGGTCTACAGTATTGAAGCTTTTTCTTGGAAACCTTATGATTGTTTTGTGCCAAAAAGGAAAGCAACGCAAGCGTACTCTGTTCACATTGTGCATAGGAGTCGGCGGCGAGCAGAAGGTCATCCACATATTGGATGAGTGCCACGCCAGACTGTAATGTAAAGGAATCTAGTTGGCGTTTCAAAGCCTGGCTGTAGATGCTAGGGCTTTCAGTATAACCTTGGGGAACACGACAAAATCTATACGATTTATTATTGAGCGTAAAACCAAACAGATATCTGCTATCTGGGTGAACAGGGATAGAAAAGAACGCATTCTTTAGATCAATAACGCTAAAAGTGGTGGCTGTCGGTGGAACCAAAGTAAGCAAAGTCGTGATATCAGACACCACTGGGTATTGGGGAACGACAATTTTATTTACTTCACGCAAATCAATAATAAATCGATAGATCTTGCCATCTGAATCTCTTTTAAGAATCGGTAGAATAGGGCTGTTACAAACATTATAAGGGACCTCCTCCACCACCCCTGCAGAAATCAAATCCTGAACAATATGCGTCAGTGCAATTTCACCTTCCTTCGAGATCTTATACTGTGGCACTCGTGGTAGGGGGGCCCCTTCCTTAACAGTAATGTGTATTGGTGGAATGCGCATCTCTCCCACATCCGTATCTGATGTCGCCCACAACGTGTGCGGCAGAGAGGCCAGAGCGGGAATATCTAAAATGACACAAAATCTGTCAGGGTCAGGGCAATCATCAGGGTCAGGGTAGTTGTCATTCAGAATAACCCGCACTCCCTCTGGAGCGCAGCGTATTGTTGCTCGAAAATATTTAAGCAAATCAATGCCCAAGATATTATCTGGGGTATGGGGTGATAACAAAAATTGGCCAAAGCTAAAGTATTTGTCAATGCATAGTGCAAGGGGCTTGGACAATGGGCTGGGGGAGGGTGTGCCATCAAACCCTACACACGTAATCATTTCGCCAGACAGGGGAGCCCTCGGAACCAAGTTTTTCGACAGAGCGCTACGAGTAGCTCCTGTGTCAACTAGGAACTGATCAGTAGAACCCAAAATACCCGCTGTTACATATGGACCTTGCTGATCTACTGGCACTTCAACTGATTCCTTACCCCATCCCACGCAATCCTATGCATGCACATAATCCTGATGTTCCACATTCTCTCCTTCCGAAATCTGATATTGATTCCGTCTATCAAACGTATTTCGTTCGTCCTGGCCACGGCCCCTCTCCTCAACCTGTCTACGATCACCTCCGCCACCTCTCGTTCCAGTATAACCTCCTCTTGACCTTCCACTACCTCGACCACGCTGACTACGCTGTTCGCGAAGTACCGGACAATCTTCAGCCCAATGCCCAAACTCCTTACAATAAGCACACTGATCCTCCGCAATGTCCGTACGACCATACGATGCATTTCCCCCACCGCGTCTACCTCTATCATTCCCTCTACCCTGTGTTCCCCGAACCTGTGCCAACATCACCTTCGTTTTCAATTCCTTCGTCTTTTTCTCTACACTTTCTTTAGCTTCCACCTCCTGCCGCTCATAATACTGAGCCATAGTTAACAAGGACGCAGGGGTCGCCGTGGCCCAGGAACTTTCACTCGATTTCAATCGCTTAGCAATCTCCGGTAGGAGATTAGCTACATACTTATCTACAAACAGATGCCGACCCGTATCGTCTGTTAAAGATTGACCACTGTAATCATGAAAGGCCTCCTCGAAGCGTGTAAAGAAATCAGAGACCGTTTCATCGGGTTTCTGCTTGCACGACGTCAACATGGTCCAATCAATCTTTTTGGCGGGAACAAGCGTTTTTAATTTATGCAAAATAGCTGCCGGAAGATCTAAAATTAACGGACAAGGCTTACATGCCGGTTCCCTATCTAAATCTGAAGCGTTTATTTCTTTCCAGGTTCCCCCCAAAATCGTTTCATCATTAGTCTTACGGATTTGCCTCCACATATCAGGTGGTAAAATTAGCCCAAAAAACAAATCTATATCTACAAGAGTCATCACACAAGACGATATAGCCCCTTCCACCCCCTCATAAAATGCCGCTGGGTTCTTTCGGAGATCAGGTAAAGAATTTTTCAGTGCCATGACATCTGCCCTATTCCATGGCGTATATACCCAATTATACACAAAATACCCTTTCGCATCCTTCGACAACTTATCATCATCCGTACCTTCCCCTTTTGGTGGAACATACAAAGGCGCGACTTCACGCATAGGCATAACATGCAACGCAGAACCCTTATCTGAACCACGGAGAGAACACTCCTTAACCGCCCCGTCATTTCCCGGCTCGGACTCTTTTTGCCTCCGTTTCCGTTCCTGCCTCAAATGGGTTGTCTCGTCCCGCAGCTTGATCAAGTGCTTGAACAGGTCGTCAACATCTGAAAGATCAAAGTCACCTTTAGCTAAATTTTCACGATACACCGACAACACCTTTGGCTCTAACGTATCAGAAAGATCTCGATATGCGCTTACAACTTCATCAGCCAAAGAAGACAAAAAATACATCACTTCAAGATCCGTCCACCCTGCTTTCTCTGATATCAATTGATCCTGAGTAACACTATGCTTATTCACTTTGCGAGCCCAACTACGTAAATGAGCGGACCTCTCCGCAGTAAACCTGAGAGCCGATACCCCCTTCTTGCCCGACTTATCCCGTCCGTCATCGTCAAAGTCCACAGCTGGCGCCGTCGGCGTAACATACGGAGGCGGTGACCGATCTAACAAAGAAAAATCATCAACTTCATTATTAAGGACAGGATAAAGTGGTCGGCGAATAGGAAACTGACCAGCAGTTTGCAAATTACGTTCCCGTTCCTCCCTTTCTTTCTTCTCCTGAGCCTCCTTTTCCTCAAGCTGTAAAGCCTTATCCCGAGCAGCCTTGCGCTGCTCTTTGTCCGCCAAGGCAACCTCACGCTTCATTCGTTCACGCGCCGCTTTCTCCCACATTCGCACACAATCAAACATGTTTTGTCTAGACCTGCGCTGAAACATACATTGCTCCACAAATTGGATTTTACTCAAATCGTATGACCCGTGTAGAGGCCATTGCAATTCGGGGTCGGCCTTAGTGTACTTATGCCACAATTTACTGTACATAATAGGGGGGAGGCCGAACTTGATATACATTTCCCTATTTGGAGTCCCCTCTGGGGGAGCCGGCTGTGATTCCGCTAACCTAATTGAGGCATTTTCTCCAAAACAACACATTCCTCGGAGTGTGCTAAAAACAGGCATGTTCGAAAAGTATCACGAAAGCGTGATACCAGAAAAAAAAATGGCACTTACAATTCTCCACACGATTGTGCCGCTCAAGGGAAAAAACAAAGTTAGAGAAACATCTCTACATGCCTGCCTATGTGAAGTGCACTACACATATAAATTCAAAAGATCACAAATTCACAATGTTAGCTAACTCAAATCAAAGTTCATAGAATTCGGCAAGCGTCCTCACCGATCACAAAGCACAGATTTTTCAGTAAGCGTCCGAAGACTACCTCACCGAACACAATTCGTAGGACTTCAGTAAGCGTCCGAAGACTACCTTACCGAACACAATTCGTAGGACTTCAGTAAGCGTCCGAAGACTACCTTACCGAACACAAAGCTTACCAAATACTCAACTGTCCAGGTTCCAACTGCCAAGGTTTTGTAAGCCAAATCAGCCAAACGGCACTCTCTCAGTGATGCGGACACTTCGAAAACTCAGTCGGAGACCGGCGCCACCTGGAAGGTCAGATCGGAAGGAAAGGAAAAAACACCGTGGCAGCCAAGACTCGGGTCACTCGTGGCAGCGCGCGCCCATGGCGGATTTCCAAGCCTTCGTCACGACCTCTCCTTCGGGCATCCGAGTCGCCGATGAGTCCCTTCGTGGTCGCCAATTGAAGTATTTCGGGGTTCCCAAGGCCTACACGCTCCAGAGATTACCCACTTACACAAGAACTGTTGGCACGGAAACTGTAAAATGCAAAGAACAAGTTTATTAGGACCCCATGGGGTGGTGGTACACTCAAACAGCACCCTTCGGTAATGCAAGAGGTATCACACCGAACACCGGTGTGACCCCGTTTATATACAATTTTGGGGCAATAAAAGTTTAGGCGGCACAAGTTAAGACACAGTTTTAGAGACATATATGGTCATGGTTTGGAATACTGCCAGCTCATTGGAGAGTTTCAAACCCACTGGTCAGTTGGCGGCACATTCCTGAAGGTTTACGGGTCAGTGAGAACTGCGCATGTGTGGCTTGACCAGTACTAAAAATAGCCTGTTGCTGGGCAGATGAGAGTGGTCAGTGGAACGGACAAAGGACTAAAGGGCACGTCGGCCACGAGGCCGCTCATGGTCTAAGATGGCCGCTACAACATTCAAAATGGCGTTTATCGTATATAGCCAAGTTAAGAAGCGAAACGTGTAGGTTCAGCTAATCGCTAATCCGATCGGGCCAATTACGACAACTCGGACCAGGAGGGTCAGAGCGGGTGCTCCTTTTCAGAGGAGCTGGTGCAAGTCTGGAGCAACCAGAATAGCAAGTCGGTTTTAGGTTTTCGTCGGCACAGGGGCCACAAGCCAGCTGGCAAGTGACCGGGCCAACGCGTTGAGCCAAAGAAAGCAGAAGGGCCCTAAGCAGCACTCGTCGAGTGTAGAGGGGTGAGCTTCGGTGCAAGAGTGGCTCAGGCTTGGTGCTTCTCAAACCCCGGTGTACAGCTTCGAGGGTCACTCGCGGGCTTCACGGTCAGCGTTTAGTGGTCTTTTCAAGATGGCATGCCCCACGCTTTCGGTCGCCTCCACGGGCCTCAGCTCTGCAGGGACTGTGGATCGGGCTGTAAGAAGGCAGGCAAGCTTGATCTCGTTGATCTCTGTCGCTCAAGTTCTGGCGGGAACTGCAACAAAGCAGACGTCGAGGTGCTGGATGGTGCCTGTTTGCACAGGGTGGTCACTCCTTGACCACAAGGGAGATTCTTCAGTCTTCTACATTGAGTAGGATGTCGAAGGGTCCAGAGTTTTGTTTCAAATGTTTCATCAGGATAATCTGAGTGTGTTGGCACTGCTCCCATTCTTATACCAATCTAGGGGGCTGGATTACCTGCTAGGTCCCCTCCTATGGGTGGAACCCAGGAAGGGGGTGGATACACCCCTTTCCTTTGATCCAGGCCGCGCTGGGACAGGGGCTGGTGTGCCCCAGAAACGGTTTAGCCGGATTATGCAAGGGGCAGCCTTGTGCTCCCCAGGCAGTGTCTGGTTTCTTTCAAACCTCCCTGCTACAATCCACTATCTCCTGTCTGGGGTGGTGTGACACCTCCCTGTGACAGGAAACCCTTTGTCCCGGCTTCCTCTGCTGAGTTTCGGTCGGCAGCAGGAGGTCAGACTTGTGTCTGTGGCAGAAGCATACATTTTGTGGATCTGAGGCTCTTTTTGAAATCAACCGCGTTTTAGCTAAGTAACATGTCGTCTCCCTCTAGAGGGGTGGAATGCTACCCCCGTCGCCAGGACTGGCGAGGGGGTAGTATTCCAAATCGTATGACACCTTACACGACATATTTTGATAAAGCCAAATCAAAGTTAACATACAACCGCGAGGATTATAATGCACTTAAGAGTATATGGTATGGCATTATCCCGGAACAGCTTACGGAATTGGTCCCGACAGCTGCAGACAGGCTCAGCTCATGCTAGAGCACCATCTCACATAAAACCAAGCACTCTGCCTCCCGGATTGTTAAGGCCTGCCATAGGAGTGACTGATAGGTATATATGTGTCCAGATAGGTTTAGATATAGGCATACTATATCTAAGCAAGGGGTGATTACACCACCTTGCCCCAGCTGAGTGATCAGCCAGTTGTGTCAATTTTAGATAGCCAGCCAGGGGTGGCAAAAGATATGCTGCAGCCCCTGGTAGGCCTTGGATGCACCTATGCCCTGGGCACCTATAGTGCTCTGTACAGGGGCTGATAAGGTGACCCAAGCCAATCTAGTTATGCACCTAGGGTACATGGAATCCATTTTACAGAGAGAGCAGATGGCCTGGGGCCCTGATTAGCAGTGAACCATGCCAACTAAGTTGGACCCCAGTTAAACACAAGGCAAACAATCTGGGGTAACCATAGTCAGGTAGCCGCCTTCCTACATACCCCCCCCCCTCAAACAAAAGGAGATAAGGCTATCCTTGGCCAGGTACGCCTATATTGCCTGAGTGGCCATATAAGGAAGTACCTGCACTAGCATGGGTACCCCCTGTCTCATGGTCCACTAAGCAGTCCCTCACCCTTGGGGTATTAGAGGGTCTCCACCATAGGGAATCACTACCTTGGGTGTGTTTATGCAAAGTTAAAGGCTGGTTTGGACATGGAGTATTGCAGTGAGGCTCCACTAATTTTGGGCTCAACTTCCTCCAATTATCTTCCACCATGAGTGCCTTTCTTTCTTCAACTGAGTTGCACTGAGCTCTCAGGGTCAGCCTCTGGCTACCTAAAGCTGGATGCTGGGTCCCTCTTTATGGCTTGCTGGAGGGACAGTTCAGGTTTGGGCCCTTTGGGTCCCAGGTTTGGCTGTGCCCAACAGAATCCATCTGTGGGAGGTCCCTAACTACTTTTAAGAGGGCTCCCTCAGGATGTTTTTAAAGTTTTCACCTCACTAGGGCTACTAGTTTTGGTGCCCCTAATCTGTTGATGGGGGTGCTTTATTTGACAGGGGGCCCTCTGGGTCTCACTGTCCTTCTTGTCCTCTGCAGCTCTGGGCTGACTAAGGCAAGGTAGAGAGGGGCAGGTTACCTGCTCCAGACTGGGTCCCACCTGAGAAGGGTCCACTGCCATCAGAGGCTCTGTCAGGCCAGGCCTAACAACCTCTGGGGCAGTTCCTTCATCAAGGGTAAGATCAGTTCCCTGAGGAGGCTGATCCTGTCCTAATGTCTGGTGAGGGGAAGATTTTTCTTCCTCTTCCATGCTCTCAGTTTGGGTGGAGTGATCCATCATTTCAGGCTTCACAACACACATATCTGTTTGAGTTTGGGCTGTGGCCATCACAACCCCACCAACCTTTTCAGGAGGAGACTCAGTTTGGGTTTCTGCTGTTATCATAACAGCTTTGCTATTCTGTTTTGAAAGGGCTTCTGTTAAAGATGGGGCAGAGAGTTGCTCAGCCCTACCAACCTTTTCAGGAAGGACATCTTGGGTTGGGGCTGTAGCCATGACAGCCCCACTAACCTTTCCATTGGAGTTTACCATTCTAGAATGGATTTCCTGTTCCACCTCAGCCCAGGCTGAGATTTCTAAATCATTACCAAGTAGACAGTCTACAGGCAAGTTTGGTGTCACTGCCACTCTCTTGGGGCCAGTGACACCTCCCCAGCTGAGACTTACTACTGCCATGGGATGATTTTTTTGGATTCCATCAATGTTTGTTACCTGGTATGTGGCACCTGGTAAAAGTTGCTTAGAGGGGACTATACAGTCAGCCACCATGGTGATGCTAGCCCATGTGTCTCTAAAGGCTTCAACTTTCAAACCATTGATGATGGGTTCTTGTCTATATTTGCTCAAGGTATTTTTGCAATCAGAGAAGTTGGCCAACCCCATGCCAGTCTCATAAACAAGATCATTTGGGGAGGGGGACCTGGATAGGCCGGGGTCCACCTGGGCTCCAAAAGTAAACCCACCCAGATTCCTGGGTGTGCTCCCACTTCCTGGGGGATTACTGCTGACAGTAACAGGAGGTGTTGGAGCTGGCTTTGGAGGTATATTCTCTTTATTGCCATTCTTGGGACAACAGCTGTCTGTTTTGTAATGCCCAACCTGTTTACAGGTATGACAATAAGGCTTTTTCTGGGTTGAAGAAGTGTCATGGGACCCACCCCCATCCTTGGAGTTTTGGGGCCCTGGGGAAGTCGTTTCTTTATTTTTATCCCCACCCTTATCTTGAGGCTTGGTAGACTCCTTCTTCTGGTTACTGTCCTGATTCTTAGGCCTAATCCTGGTTCTGACCCATTTATCTGCCCTCTCTCCCAATTCGTGGGGAGAGGTCAAATCTGAGTCCACCAGGTGCTGGTGTAAGAGCTGGTTCTGACAATTACTTAGGATCTGCTCCCTCATAATCAAATGATACAATCCTGTGAAGTCATGTACTTTGCTGCCATATAGCCAACCCTCCAGAGCCTTAGTAGCATAATCTACAAAATCAGTCCAGTCCTGTGTCTGTGTCTTCTGGGTGTCTCTGAACTTCAACCTGTACTGTTCAGTGGTTAAGCCAAACCCATCTATTAGAGCACTCTTCTGGACTTTGCAGTTTTTAGCATCCTCATGTCTGACAGTGAGGAGCTTATCTCTCCCTTTCTCTGAAAAGGAGTACCATAAGATTTCTGCCCACTGTTCCTCAGGAACCTGCTGTACCATGCAGGCTCTCTCAAGAGCAGTTATCCACTTGTGGATGTCATCCCCTTCTGTGTAGGGGGGCACAATTTTTGTCAGGTTTCTAGTATTATAGGACCTGTCTTTCTCTCTAGGATTATTGTTGCTGCCACCAGTGGCATCTAAGCCACA
Source organism: Lissotriton vulgaris (assembly GCF_964263255.1). Classification (NCBI taxonomy): domain Eukaryota; kingdom Metazoa; phylum Chordata; class Amphibia; order Caudata; family Salamandridae; genus Lissotriton; species Lissotriton vulgaris. Next base: position 1,903,577,157 of record NC_141693.1, read on the forward strand.
CATTTTCTGTTCCCTTGCTAAAGCAAATTTAGCTTGGGCCAGGGCTAACTCTTCCCTCTCTATCTGGAGTTCTACAGCTCTCATCCTGGCCTTATGCTCTCTTCTCTGGGGGGAAGTCATTCCCCTTTGAGAGTTTCTGGAGACATTAGAAATGTGAGAATCCACTGAGGGAGATCTCACCCTTCTATTGCCTGTGGGATAGGTTGTAGGATCTGGGGAGGTGCTGGCCCTCTCCATTCCCTAGTAGGTCCAAGATGGCTTGGCTAAGCCTCCCCACTGGGACCTGGTTACTCCTCTGACTCTGAGCAGGCTCATCTACCTCTGAGCCTTCTTCCTCCTCTTCTTCCTCTGGAGGGGTCTCATTCTCAGGGTGGTTCACTCCATCTCCTAAAGCTAAGGGAGCTGCACTCGCCTTATCTACGTCATCCTGTTCCAGGATGGCTATCAGGATAGGAATGGTGGGGTGTCTGCCCCTTTTTAGCCCCCTTGCAATGCACAAGGCACTCAAGTCTTTGTGGCTACGTTTGTCATAGCTGGAAGTTGCCTTGGTAGGGTCAACTGTCACAGGGACAGAGCCTGAAGCTCCACCTGCGTCAGACATGACTGCAAGTGAGGTGCAAGTGGTGCACTTACCTACACTAAGTGTTTTCCTACTGTACCTTGCTAGTGAGTTGTAGTCAGGGTGTGCTAATCCCTTTAATCTACAACTACTAAGCTCAGTAGAACTTAATATGCTACGCTTTTGATTGACATGTACCTAAGGTACTTGATGTGATCTTTCAATTTGAAAAAAAGATTGCAATGGTAAAACAACAGCAAGCTCAAATCTGCACCGCTGCACACCAATGTGAGAAGTTGGCCTGATATATGATGTTTCCAATTCTGGAACCACCTTGTATCAGTCCAAACAACCCTTATGGTGTCTGGTTGTAAGTCAACCCTATTAGACAAGCTATCTTAAGGGTAGCATAGTCTAAGCAGCCTTAAAAGCTTAACTCAAGAGGTCGTGTTAAGCAAGCTGTTTTACTAATCACAGTCCTGTAATATCAAATGAAAGGACACCACACAAGTATATATTATAAAAATATATGTATTTATTTCTAAAATAATCCCCAGTACTCTTTATGAGCAAAGGGGCACAAGCGTTAAATCAAAAGCACAGTATAACATACAAAGTTGCACAGTTATGGATGAGGGCGGGTGGCCACTCAAACCATATATTAAAAAAGTGGTATAAGAGATACCAATCGAACAGTGGTTAGGCCTAGGGCCTAGGGAATCTCTGGGAGCAGTCCGGACTAGCAATGCTGAAGTCGGGAAAAGCCCGCGGGATTCGGGTGCAGCGCTTAAAGCGCGGCTTGCACCAATGCAATGTCAATGGTGCGTAAAAGTTACACAAATAGAGTTTAAGGATACTTCCGCTGAACCTAGTAGGACCAAACTTTAGACACAGACCCTAGAGGTGTGTACCAGTTTGGGAACACCGGCGTTGCAATGTTACCTCACCCATAGGAAGCGGGTGCATAGGGTCGAAGTGGCGTCGGGTTTTGTCATGCAGGTTCTTGTTGCTTGAAGCTGAAGATGCTGCAGGCGATGTGAAGGAGAAGTGTCCGGTGTGATCCAAGGGTGGATCAGAGTAGAAAAGTACCTGAAAGCAGAGGGGACAGAGTCTGGGTCACTCAGCAGTGACCAGGGTGGAACCAGGATGGAACCAGGCAATGTCGGGCGCAATCAGGTGGTTGTCGAGGAGCTTCTCTCCGCTGTCACGTGGGCTCTGGGGCATCTGCGACGTCCAGGAGCAGGTCACGATCTGTCCCACGCAGGTTCTCACCGTCGGCGCAGTCGGCTTCAAGATTGGAGCAAACAACACTTGGCAAGAGCAATCCATGCAGGACCGGAAGATTGCTTCTCACTCGGACCAGGAGGATCAGAGCGGGTGCTCCTTTTCAGAGGAGCTGGTGCAAGTCTTGAGCAACCAGAATAGCAAGTCGGTTTTAGGTTTTCGTCTGAACAGGGGCCACAAGCCAGCTGGCAAGTGACCGGGCCAACGTGTTGAACCAAAGAAAGCAGAAGGGCCCTACGCAGCACTCGTCAAGTGTAGAGGGGTGAGCTTCGGTGTAAGAGTGGCTCAGGGTTGGGGCTTCTCCAACCCCGGTGTACAGCTTCGAGGGTCACTCGTGGGCTGCACGGTCAGCGTTTAGTGGTCTTTTCAAGATGGCAAGCCTCACGCTTCTGGTCACCTCCACGGGTCTCAGCTCTGCAGGGACTGTGGATCGGGCTGTAAGAAGGCAGGCAAGCTTGATCTCGTTGATCTCTGTCACTCGAGTTCCGGCGGGAACTGCAACAAAGCAGATGTCGAGGTGCTGGATGGTGCCTGTTTGCACAGGGTGGTCACTCCTTGACCACAAGGGAGATTCTTCAGTCTTCTATGTTGAGTAGGATGTCGAAGGGTCCAGAGTTTTGTTTCAAATGTTTCATCAGGATAATCTGAGTGCTTTGGCACTGCTCCCATTCTTATACCAATCTAGGGGGCTGGATTACCTGCTAGGTCCCCTCCTATGGGTGGGACCCAGGAAGGGGATGGATACACCCCTTTCCTTTGATCCAGGCCGTGCTGGGACAGGGGCTGGTGTGCTCCAGAACCGGTTTGGCCGGATTATGCTAGGGGCAGCCTTGTGCTCCCCAGGCAGTGTCTGGTTTCTTTCAAACCTCCCTGCTACAATCCACTATCTCCTGTCTGGGGTGGTGTGACACTTCCCTGTGACAGGAAACCCTTTGTCCAGGCCTCCTCTGCTGAGTTTCGGTCGGCAGCAGGAGGTCAGACTTGTGTCTGTGGCAGAAGCATCCATTTTGTGGATCTGAGGCTCTTTTTAAAATCAACCGCGTTTTAGCAAAGTAACATGTCGTCTCCCTCTGGAGGGGTGGAATGCTACCCCCGTCACCAGGACTGGCGAGGGGGTAGTATTCCAAATCGTATGACACCTTACACGACATGTTTTGATAAAGCCAAACCAAAGTTAACATATAACCGCGAGGATTATAATGCACTTAAGAGTATATGGTATGGCATTATCCCGGAACAGCTTAGGGAATTGGTCCGGACAGCTGCAGACAGGCTCAGCTCATGCTAGAGCACCATCTCACATAAAACCAAGCACTCTGCCTCCAGGATTGTTAAGGCCTGCCATAGGAGTGACTGATAGGTATATATGTGTCCAGATAGGTTTAGATATAGGCATACTATATCTAAGCAAGGGGTGATTACACCACCTTGCCCCAGCTGAGTGATCAGCCAGTTGTGTCAATTTTAGATAGCCAGCCAGGGGTGGCAAAAGATATGCTGCAGCCCCTGGTAGGCCTTGGATGCACCTATGCCCTGGGAACCTATAGTGCTCTGTACAGGGGCTGATAAGGTGACCCAAGCCAATCTAGTTATGTACCTAGGGTACATGGAATCCATTTTACAGAGAGAGCAGATGGCCTGGGGCCCTGATTAGCTGGTAAACAGGCCAACTTAGTCGAAAACCAGCTAAACACAAGGCAAAAAATCTGGGGTAACCATAGTCAGGTAGCCACCTTCCTACACTGCCCTTGACGATGCTGGGCAAAGCAGTACTTTACAAAATGATGTCACTGCCACGCTTCTTATATATCCTGGAAAATACACAATATACGGTGGCACCAGGATTCTTCAGGCAGGTGTCAGCGATGGTGGCTGGCCTCATGTGGAGTAACCGCCCGGCGCGTATTGCTCAGGCTAAAATGCATAGGGGGTGGTATGATGGGGGGGTGGCGTTGCCGAACCTGCAACTATATTATTGGGCCGCACAATTAAAGCTCATCAACCAATGGCTGCATGCGCCCCAAGAAGACCCAGCATACAGGGCCGATAGAGCACAATTGGGCACTAACAACTTATTGGCACCTCTCTACGACCGACGCATAGCGCACAAACTTGTAGGGCCCACGAGACTTACCACAGCGCTGTGGCACACGGAACAGGTGGCACTAGGATGGAAGGGGAGAAATACTGAGCTCACCCCATTGTGGGATTCCCGGGCCCTAGGACACCTAAGAAACAGCAAGGGCTTTACGCACTGGGATAACATAGGTATATCCACGGTGGGAGACCTGTGGGAAAAAGGCACGGTGATCCCCTTCGCCTAGCTGTGACAGCAATACGAGCTGGGACCCACGGAATAGTTTCGGTATGTACAGATTCGGCACGCCCTGCTTACAGCCATCCCACCTGAAGTCCCAGAGGCGTCACCGCTTGAAGATCGCCTCCTTACTGATTTCATGCTAGAACGTGCAACTTCCCTCACCTACCGCAAATTGCTCAACAACCTGCCAGACCCTACGGTAAAACTGATAGGCAAAGGACTTAGGAGAAATGGATGAGAACCAATGGAACGAAGCGCTGGCGTCACCTAAGGAGGTTGGCATATCAGCAAAATTCCGGCTTGTGCAGCTTAAGATCCTACACAGGGTGTATTTCACGAGATTGACACTTCACTTAATACAGCGGGCACAACATCCATATTGTCTTTGTGGCTGTGGGGAGGAGGGAACATTCTTTCACACTATATGGGACTGCCCGCGCATCCAGGAGTACTGGAGACAAACAATGTGCACTATATCCCAAACAATGGGGGTGTCCCTGGTCCCTGAGCCGCGAAAGTGCCTGTTAAATGTCTGGGAACCCAACAAACTATCCAGACACGGCCAGCAGTGGTCCACATTAGGAATGATGATAGCCAAGCGCGACATAGCACAGAAATGGGGAGCGGTGGAACCCCCCACACTGACACTGTGGTGTAAGAACATGGATAAGGTGATGATAACAGAGAGGGCATTATACACCAATAGGGCCTGTCCGCGTAAATGGAACAAGATATGGACCCCGTGGATTGAGTTCAGGGGGGAGATATGTGAACCCTTGCAGGAAGACGACCCACTGACATCAGATGAGGAGGGGGAGGGCGAGTAGGAGGGAAGGAGGGAGGGGGGGGGCGGGTTACGTGACCTTTGACCCCCACGAAGATTTGTGATTTGGGGGGGCGGGACTGGGGGACAGGCGAAGCGGATTTCCTGGAATAACACGCAGAGGCACACAACTGCAAGAGATCATGGTAACAGCCGACCCGAGGATGGGAGATCCACTCCCCATAAATGACTTTACGTGGCAGGGGCAGTGCACTTCTTTCCTCACTTACCTAACGACCTAAATATGGTAATTTCCTTTGTTAAGTTCATAATTGTTATAACTTTAAAAACCTGACCTATTCAGATTGGTAGTCCCACTGCGAATTATGTACCCATACTGTTATGGAGCGCCGCCGTACCCCCGGGTTGACGGCACATGGGCTGTGTTATCCTGCTAGTAAATAACGCTTGTGATTGTGTGGCGTCCGGCCCCTGGGTTGTAGGCCAGAAGCTGTGTATGATTTCAAAGGTACAATAAAGGTCTTAAAAAAAAAATATTTAAATTCCTAACAAAAGTCCGAGAAAAGTTATCATGGACTTTGAATTACCAATGCTCAATACTATAACCAAATTGTACATGGATACCCAAATTCAGGGATATTTTTTCCACTTTTCCCAGCTTTTTGGCGTAAAATCTAAAAAACATCCCTAATTGAGGATTATGCGTCTGACAGCAAACTACAGTTTTAGCTAAAAAAACTAACTGCACTTTGCTTTGTTCCTCCTGACAGTGTAGACGAATACTACACATAGATTACCGAGTCAGAGTACTTTATAGCAAATGAAGACAAATTGGCACCAATTTTAAATTATTTTGAAGACATATGGATTGGCCATCTAAGCAGGTCGGGTCGCAGGAGGAAACCACATTTTCTTGTGGACTGGTGGAATTGCTACTCGACCTGCTTAGAGGAAGGAGCATAGTGAAACAATGCCATAGAGGGTTGGCACAACTCTTTAAACACGAGTATTGGCAAACCGCACCCTAATTTCTATAATTCTTTAGAGATTTTGTGAAAGGAGCAAAGCTACCAGGAAATGCGCATGTCGCAATCGTTAGCATGTACCTTAAATCCACACCTTTCACACCGCACAAACGAAATGTCTGCATGACTATTGGCAGCACTAAAACTTTTTTCCTTGTCTGTGGTTAGTGACTAGCTAGCTTCCGTTGCACATATACTAAATTCCTTTGCCTAGGAGTGTTTGTACGTTTCAGTTTATCACAGCTAATCTGCGTAATAAACAATACTGTCAATGTTAAATGCAAATGTTCCACCAGCAATTTCTGTGTAACATCAAACAAGAATAATAAACGTAAAATCATGGCGTCAATTATTCCAGTGTAAATAAATAGTAAATAAAGTCAGTAATTCCACAATCTGAAGTCTGAAGTATCAGTTACATACACCAGAAGTATCTATTTATGTGATATCAATACAATGTAATCCGAATAAAACTTTATGGATTTTCCCTTATTCTCGTGTGTTGTTATTTGTTGGGGCAAAACTGCAACAGTTAGTGAAATTAACGTTTGCTAGGTGATGAGCGCATTCAGTTTTGTTTCCGGGGTGTGCGTGCGCAGTACAACACACCCATCATGCATCCACCCATCATGCATCCATCCATCCATCCACCCATCATGCATCCATCCATCCACCCATCATGCATCCATCCACCCATCATGCATCAATCCACCCACCATGCATCCATCCACACATCCATCCACCCACCCACCCATCATGCATCCATGCAACCACCCATCCATCCATCCACCCACCCATCCATCATGCATCCACCCATCCACCAACCCATCATGCATCCATCCGTCATGCACCAACCACACAAGAAACATAAAAAACAAGCACTTACCACCTGTTATGTTATGTTATGTTATTTATTCTTTTGTATAGCGCAACGGTTACTCAAAAAGAGTGTCCCGGCGCTTTTAGGAAAGGGCAACAGATTTCAGAATAACACAACACAGCTAAAAGAGGTTAAAAGATAAACAAAAAGAAAGCGAAACTGCTGGCAGACCTATTGGGAAAACAGCCAGGTTTTGAGACCTCTTCTAAAATCAAGGAGAGTAGACGCCCCCCGCAAAGGGAGCGGTAGTGCATTCCACATCTGTGGGGCCAACAGACTGAAAGAGCGGCCCCCAAGGCGCATCCATCCATTTATCCATCCACCCATCATGCATCCATCCACCCATCCATCCACCCATCATGCATCCATCCACCCATCAATCATGCACCCATCCATCCACCCACCCACCCATCCACCCATCATACATCCATCCACCCATCCATCCATCCACCCATCATGCATCCATCCATCCACCCATCATGCATCCATCCACCCATCCATCCACCCGTCATGCATCCATCCATCCACCCATCCATCCACTCATCATGGATTCATCCATCCATCCACCCATCATGCATCCATCCATCCATCCATCCATGCATCCATCCATCCACCCACCCATCCATCATGTATCCATTAACCCATCCATCCATCCACCCATCATGCATCCATCCATCCACCCATCTGCATCCATCCACCCATCCACCCTTCATGCATCCATGCAACCACCCATCCATACATCCATCCATCCACCCATCCATCATGCACCCACCACACAATAAACATAAAAAACAAGCACTTGTAAGTGTCCAATTTTTTTGTGGGGCAGGTGAGGCTCGAGCCTTGGTTTCCAGCACCAAAGTCGGCAGCGCTATCCTTGTGGCCACATCCTCTACGTTGTAACGGGTGTTCCCTGGGTTTACAGAGCTGATGCACAGCACCATGCAGGACAATTGAGGCCTGAAAATAGGGCCCGCAGCTCCCCATAACACCATTATATATCCACCCTCCTGAGCCAAAAGAACAGTGTCACAGTAACAGTGAGATTGGCAGTGCAGGGTCCAATCAGGCCCTGTTCTTTCTTCTCACTGTATGCCTGGCGCATGCTTACCATGTTGTCGAAAAAGCAACTAGGAACAATGGAAGTGAAGCCTAAGGACAGATAAAGCAGTTATAGTGGCATGCATTAAAACTGTACTGTGCATATGTGTGTGTGTGTATATGTGTGCCGTCTGGCCACATCCTCTACGTTGTAACAGGTGTTCCCCGGGTTTACAGAGCTGACGCACAGTACCATGTAGGACAATTGATGCCTGAAAATAGGGTCCGCAGCTCTCCATAACACCATTATATATCTGCACTCCTGAGCCAAAAGAACAGTGTCACAGTAACAGTGAGATTGGCAGTGCAGGGTCCAATCAGGACCTGTTCTTTCCTCCCACTGTATGCCTGGCGCATGCTTGCCATGTTGTTGAAAATGCAACTAGGAACAATGGAAGTGAAGCCTAAGGACAGATAAAGCAGTTATAGTGACATGCATTAAAACTGTACTGGGCATATGTGTGTGTGTGTGTGTATGTGTGTGTATGTGTGTTTAAGTGTGCGTGCACACATTTATGTGTTTGTTGTTTGTATGTGTGTATGTGCAAGAATGCATGTTATGTGTCTGAATGTGCACACATATTGTGCCCAGTTTTTGTGCCAACATTGTGGATATTATTGGAATATTGTGAGCATCCAGGCATTATGAGGTACACTCCTAATAAAATGCATGTGTTTCTTTACCTACGTTGGCATTGGGGCCTACATTTGAAACCTGCGCATGCGCCCACCACACAAGAAACCTACAAAAGAAGCACTTGTAAGAGTCCATTTTTTTGTGGGTCTCACCACACAAGAAACATAAAAAAGAAGCATAAAAAAAGCACTTGTAAGTGTCCAGTTTTTTTGTGAGTCAGGCGAGGCTCGAACTTTGGTTCCCACCAGCAAAGTCGCCAGCGCTATCCATCTGGCCACATGCTCTCCCTTTGTGTGGGCCTGCATTTTGCATGTCTTTCAAGTATTCCCCTGTTGTACACCCCACCAATCACTTATTCCCCTGTTTTAGACCCCACCAAATCAGCCTCCAGATGTACTTTTTTGTTATACTGCAACTTTTCAATCAATTGAAAAAGACAAATCAGCCTCCAAATGTAAAAGTTGAAGTCGCTAGCCTATGTAATCGCCCTGCGATGTAAAGGTCCATGCGATGTTATAGCATGCGTCGTAATTGCATGCGTTCTGAAGCCTGCCGCGATTTCCTAGTCGCGTTGCGATGGCAGCGCTATGCTATACTTGTGTTGTAATGGGTGTTCCCCTTTCTGTAAAAGTTGTCTTTAACCTACCATCAATAAGGGTCGTTTGTACTAGTGCAACGTGCTCACTTTAATAGTGGACAGCATATGCCAGGCCAACTTCTCCCACTGACCATGTCAGGGACTGTATCAGGACTGAAGTCCAAAAGATGTTGGATTTGGGAGTTTTTGAACCCTCAGATAGCCCTTGGGCTAGTCCAGTAGTCTTGTTGCCTAAATCTCACACCCAGGGTGGTAAGAGAGAGATGAGGTTTTGTGTAGATTACAGGGGTCTCAATTCAGTCACTATGACTGATGCCCATCCAATACCCAGAGCAGATGAGCTTATAGATACTTTAGCCTCAGCCAAGTTTCTGAGCACGTTTGACCTGACAGCTGGCTAATGTCAGATCAGACTAGCTGGTGATGCAAAGCCAAAGACAGCATTTTCTACCCCTAGTGGGCACTACCAGTTTGTGGTGATGCCCTTTAATTTAAGGAATGCACCTGCCACTTTTCAAAGGTTGGTGAATAAAGTCCTAACATGCCTGGAAGAATAAGTGCAGCATATCTAGATGATATTGCTGTCTATAGCTCCACCTGGGAGGATCACCTGGTCCACCTGAGAAATGTTTTGGAGGCCCTACGGAAAGCAGGCCTAACTATCAAGGCTACTAAGTGCCAGATAGGAGAGGGTCAGGTTGTGTACCTGGGCAACGTTGTAGGTGGAGGCCAGGTTCAACCATTGCAGAGAAAAATCCAGACCATCATGGACTGGGTGATCCAACCACCCAGACTCAGGTCTGAGCTTTCTGGGGCCTGACTGGGTACCACAGCAGATTTGTCAAGGGGTATGGATCCATGTGACACCCCTGAATGACATAACCTCCAAGAGAATGCCGAAGAAAGTTCAGTGGAAAGTTAGCTGTCAAAAGCATTTGATGACCTGAAGCAGGCCATGTGCACTGCCCCAATACTGCAAAGACCTAACTACTCCAGAGAATTCATTGTCCAAACAGATGTATCTGAATTGGGGGTAGGGGCTGTGGTAATACCTCCAGAAAGGCCTTAGTGGATTGGGGATGGGTGGGTGCACTCCAAGAGTGCTTTGAGGTCTGCACTAGGGGCACATTTGGTGTCCCTGTGCATAGTAGTGTTCAAACAGGTTGACAGAAGAGAAGATGCCTTTTACAGGTGCCATGAACAAGGCCATGTCAGTAACTCCCACGACAGACTGGTCCATATCCAATCAATGCACAACAGTGATGTTTTTTAGGGAGAGTCCTTTTAGGGGTTTCTGAGCTTTGAACTCGACTTTTGGAAATAGTTAGGAATTACATTTTCACTGAATACATGCAGAAGAGGGGAAGGGACAGAGAGTCTAGAATCCCCCTGTCTGTGATTCTACCATTACTTTATACTCTCCTTCCTCCCTGCTCTGCTGCTCCTAGCTCTACTTCACCCGCACACCGCCCTAGCAGCAGGCCTCTTTGCCTAGACTCACGGAGATGCATCCATGAGGCCATGAATATGAGGGACAAGAACTAGCTTAAGATGCAACAGAGAATGCAAAATTACCACCTTTGAGAAAGTGTTTGAGCTGGCAGTACGTGACAACGGACAGGAAACAGGCTCTGACTGTGTAAAAATAACACGCAATCATCGAACGAAAATAGAAAGAAAACAGAAACCTCACAATTCATCAGTCTGTAGATTATATGGAGTTTACTTGACTGTAACGCTCTTCTTAGAATTGCAATTAAAGACAAGTGTGATGTGGGGGATATGAAATGTAAATAAACGGCGTAGATGAGCTTAGACCGTTGCAGAATATATACAGGCAATGCCTGTTTACTTTCTTCCCTCCATGAAAGCATGCATGGACAGACAGTCTACAGACTACAATCCTTTACCAAAGGCTGAGTGACTGCAGCAAGGGCGATTGGGCGAAATGTGCAGTCGTTTCAATATCATTGTGGGCAAAAATCCGAGCAACGCTCCGAGTTGTCCAGGACTTAAGAATTCTGTGATCTTTTGGAATTCATTGCAGTTATCAGTAATGAGTTGGGTATTACTGGACAACATTGTCTTTCTGACAAGGTGTCTCTATCCATTACAGGAGCAATAAATCCAATACTACGTCGTTGTTTAAAGAACTAGGAGCCTGATTATGATGGCGGTCCAACTGCCCGATTCCCATCTGTGCAATGACACCGCCTCAAGACCACCGCCCTCGCTGATACTTCTGCTTCCAGGGCACTAAAAATATAGAAAAGAGGGCAGAGTACGAATACCCTGCCCAGCTAGATGTGGTGGTGGGACCCCCACAGGGATGCCGCTGGGAGGTAAAAAAATGTTTTCCAATTTTGCCGTAAAATTTCAGATGGAGCCGCAAATTTGTGGCAGAATAAAAAAAAAAAAAACAAGCACAGTCTCCTGCACAGTGCAGGGGACAAACAACTCAATATGGGATTTTCATAGTGCGCAACCCGTGTTCTTCAAATGACAAGCATCATATGAAAGAATTGCCAATATCTAAATAAGAGTGAATTACAGCTAATGTAACAACAATGTTCAATAAAATTAAGCTGTTATTAGAATATAGTGCATCCTATGATTGGAAAACGCTTGGGCAGGAGAGCAGCTCATAGGCCCTGCACATATGAACAACACACACATAATGCCTAAGCAATGGGCCCTTCATTCTGCCACTGTCACCAGTGTCTTGATTGATACATCACTGGCACCACCTGCCAGACGGACAGTAGATTTCGAGGTCTGAGTGAGCATGTGTTGTGCGATTCAAAGCACAGCATGCATGCAGCAGGGGCTCTTTTCAAAGTTTTCCCACTTCATCCGTCTTTATTATAATTTGCTGATGCATCATTACCAGCCCAACCCCACATGCCCCCTTCCCTCAGTGAGCAAAATATGAGATGTATGCATGGCCTACTGCTCGGCTCCCAAACGCACTTATGGGATTTACAATATGTAATCTTGAATAATGCACACCAACACAGCCTCATAATTAAATAATAGTCGTTTTTTATACACCACAAACCCGACCCGAAGGTATCAGAGTGCTTTACATGAACACCAGTTGCATGACAAACACATCAGACACATTCGTTTTCACTTTCCATTCCGTTCCGCCGCCGCGTATGCGCGTGCCGTGTGGGGGCGGGCTGCTGGTGAGTAGTGACCAATGCCAGACAGCCGGCCCCGGGCCAAGGGGTACAACACTGTCGGCGGCCCAATAAGCAGTCAGGTGTGTGGTGTGGCGTCATGTGTGCGTGTGGCCTGGGGGCGCGCTCGCATAGCCATAGTAGTGTCAGTGAAGAAGAAGACAGAGAACTGAACAACGAACTTCGCCAGGCCCGGCTCGCCCACGCTCAGGACGACGCAAGTGTGTGACTGTCCGAACCGAACTCCAGTCCGAAGTAAGTCCATCACGGTCACCGGGTGGGCCAGGGCCTGCAGGGTCCACTCTTCTTAGTTCTTCCAATTCCAAACATCATGTATTTTCATATTTTGCCCTTGGGCGGTGCCCACAGTGTCAACAAACATACACAGGACAGGTAGTAGGAAGGCCGCAAGGGAAGTGGGTGGGGAGTGGGAGGTCCGGAAGGGCACGAGCTGTAAACCACATTCAACTGGTTGATTAGGGAGAGTATTTGGCGTAATGCCTTGCCTAGAGCAGCCAACTTTGAAGCTGGGGAACCACGTTCAAGTATTGGCGGAAGGCTCAATATCCTGTGATTCTGGGTAAATCACTTAACCTCTCCATGCCTCAAAAATGAATGTGTCTGATGTGTTTGTCATGCAACTGGTGTTCATGTAAAGCGCTCTGATACCTTCGGGTCGGGTTTGTGGTGTATAAAAAACTATGATTATTTATTTTTGTGGCTGTGTTGGTGTGCATTATTCAAGATTGCATATTGTAAATCCCATAAGTGCGTTTGGGAGCCGAGCAGTAGGCCATGCATACATCTCATATTTTGCTCACTGAGGGAAGGGGGCATGTGGGGTTGGGCTGGTAATGATGCATCGGCAAATTATAATAAAGACGGATGAAGTGGGAAAACTTTGAAAAGAGTCCCTGCTGCATGCATGCTGTGCTTTGAATCGCACGACACATGCTCACTCAGACCTCGAAATCTACTGTCCGTCTGGCAGGTGGTGCCAGTGATGTATCAATCAAGACACTGGTGACAGTGGCAGAATGAAGGGCCCATTGCTTGGGCATTATGTGTGTGTTGTTCATATGTGCAGGGCCTATGAGCTGCTCTCCTGCCAAAGCGTTTTCCAATCATAGGATGCACTATATTCTAATAACTGCTTAATTTTATTGAACATTGTTGTTACATTGGCTGTAATTCACTATTATTTAGATATTGCCAATTCTTTCATATGATACTTGTCATTTGAAGAACACGGGTTGCGCACTATGAAAATCCCATATTGAGTTGTTTGTCCCCTGCACTGTGCAAGAGACTGTGCTTGGTTTTTTTTTTTATTCTGCCAAAATATTTGCGGCTACACCTGAAATTTTACATCAAAATTGGAAAACATTTTTTTACCTCCCAGCGGCATCCCTGTGGGGGTCCCACCACCACATCTAGCTGGGCAGGGTATTCGTACTCTGCCCTCTTTTCTATATTTTTAGTGCCCTGGAAGCAGAAGTATCAGCGAGGGCGGTGGTCTTGAGGCGTGTCATTGCACAGATGGGAATCGGGCAGTTGGACCGCCATCATAATCAGGCTCCTAGTTCTTTAAACAACGACGTAGTATTGGATTTATTGCTCCTGTAATGGATAGAGACACCTTGTCAGAAAGACAATGTTGTCCAGTAATACCCAACTCATTACTGATAACTGCAATGAATTCCAAAAGATCACAGAATTCTTAAGTCCTGGACAACTCGGAGCGTTGCTCGGATTTTTGCCCACAATGATATTGAAACGACTGCACATTTCGCCCAATCGCCCTTGCTGCAGTCACTCAGCCTTTGGTAAAGGATTGTAGTCTGTAGACTGTCTGTCCATGCATGCTTTCATGGAGGGAAGAAAGTAAACAGGCATTGCCTGTATATATTCTGCAACGGTCTAAGCTCATCTACGCCGTTTATTTACATTTCATATCCCCCACATCACACTTGTCTTTAATTGCAATTCTAAGAAGAGCGTTACAGTCAAGTAAACTCCATATAATCTACAGACTGATGAATTGTGAGGTTTCTGTTTTCTTTCTATTTTCGTTCGATGATTGCGTGTTATTTTTACACAGTCAGAGCCTGTTTCCTGTCCGTTGTCACGTACTGCCAGCTCAAACACTTTCTCAAAGGTGGTAATTTTGCATTCTCTGTTGCATCTTAAGCTAGTTCTTGTCCCTCATATTCATGGCCTCATGGATGCATCTCCGTGAGTCTAGGCAAAGAGGCCTGCTGCTAGGGCGGTGTGCGGGTGAAGTAGAGCTAGGAGCAGCAGAGCAGGGAGGAAGGAGAGGATAAAGTAATGGTAGAATCACAGACAGGGGGATTCTAGACTCTCTGTCCCTTCCCCTCTTCTGCATGTATTCAGTGAAAATGTAATTCCTAACTATTTCCAAAAGTCGAGTTCAAAGCTCAGAAACCCCTAAAAGGACTCTCCCTAAAAAACATCACTGTTGTGCATTGATTGGATATGGACCAGTCTGTCGTGGGAGTTACTGACATGGCCTTGTTCATGGCACCTGTAAAAGGCATCTTCTCTTCTGTCTTCTAGAATTGTTCTACACAGGGTGGTGCTTCTCTTCTCTGGGGCTTCTTAGACAGTAGTTAGTGGTGCATACAGTATGCCAGCCGGTGGTGCATGCAGTGAGGACACCGTGTGATAAGCAGTGATGCTGGCTGGCAGTGAGGACACACAGTAGGAGGCAGTGGTGCATAGGGCGAACATAGCATAGGAGGCAGCGATACATACATTGTAGAGAAATTATATGGTGCATACAGTGAAGGCAGTATAGGAGGCAGTGCTGCATACGGTGTGAAGACAGTAAAGGAGGCAGTGGTGCATACAATGCAGATAATAGCGTAGGCAGTGGTGCATACAGTGAAGGCAGTATAGGAGGCAGTGCTGACTGCACTGCTGCCATCTGCGTTCTACCTGCTGTGTGTGTGTGTGTGGGGGAGGGTGAGGGGGGAAGGTGAGAGAGGAGACTTTCCACCACCTCTACTGCATGGACTTATTGTCTGCTAGCTTGCTCTTGCTCCTCGTGTTAGGGAAGCTTCTCATGCTGTAACCCTGCTGTAGGCCAGTGAAGCCTGTTAAAACCTTTCAGCAAACACAAGTCTAACTCAATGGCATTTGCCAGTGCTTGCTCTCTTCCCTATCTCATTGGAAAGGCTACTCAAGTGATTTTGAGGTATGTAATCTAAGCTCGAGCAGCCACGAGTTCCGATGGTCACAGTCTACATGCTGGTCAGTGCATGTTTGTTTCAAGGTTTTTTTTTGCTTTACCAGCGCAGAACCTCTTCATAAGAATGTTAAGCTCATAAGGTCCTTCCAGGTGCGCTGCTGCGCGCGAGGACGGGCACCAACACATGCATGCAACTGAAGCAGCAATAATAAACTGGGGAATTCTTGGGAATGACGCTTTGAAAATTTTGATAACAGTTTATGGTACACGGTAAGCTGGAGAATGTTTAAAATAGAGAAATGTCCTTGTGTCAAAACTGCAACTTTGATGAGAATGGATAAGACGCATTTAAAAAAAAAACCTTTAGTTTAAAAGTGATGGCAAAACAGCGTTTAATTGTTAATAACAGCACTTTGACTTCATAAATCATGACGGACTGGCGCACTAGCTTTCGATATTCATAAACTTGGGTAGCAGCATGTATGATTAATGTATGATTCAGTGACTTGTCCGTAGCACCTCACAGGTCAACTCATCATTTTCCTAAAATTGTATTCTATCTTGTTCCTAATTGTTTGTCTGAAAGTAGGATTCCCCACAGTAGCCTTTGGATTCCTCATGAGAGTACTGTTGTCCAGGCATTGTGCTATTACACAAACAAGGGTAACGGACTGTGATCTTACAATCCTGGGTCTGCAAAGATATTCGGCATGTAATATCGATGTCAACAACCCTTTAGTGCCATACAAATGGTTTCACACGTAAGCCAAAGTCTGTCTGCGGGCACACTGTAGAGAATGAGATGGTAGCGAGTCTAGGCCAGGAAGGCATTGCTATGCCAGACACTCTACCACAAAATGACCACTATGACTTATTGCCAGAATAAACAAGTTACACACCTGCATTTTGTGCGGCTTCCAGGTCTTATGAAAGCTTAGTGCCTGATTTAGAGCTTGTCGGACAGCCGACTCCATAAGGTTGGCATATTTGGGCAAAATGGAAGGCTTGGGCAAAGGGCGCTGAGGAATAGGATGCCGCACCGCCGGGGAGGCATGGTGGGCCGCGGAGGGGGGGGGGGGGGCCCTCCATGTGCTTTGCAGGAGGGCCCCCTCAAGTTTCGTTACGCCACTGCTTTGAGGGCCTTGTTAATAGACCTGCGGTACCGTTTTACATATTCTAATATGGCCGCAGGTTTAATTCCAGTGCCTTTCTGTAAATCAGATAGGTTAGTGTTCTAGATACTAACGTTCTAGACGCTAATGATGCCAGTGACGTCACTTCCAGCATGTCGTACTCATTGGGGGCTGTATATCTGGGTGAGAATGACGCCTCCTGTCATCACCCGGTTCCGACGGGGAAGGATAGGTCGGTAGTACTCCGACATCGTCCTTTGGGTAAGTGGGGTGCTATTTACTGAAGTCCATTGACAAGTCTTTAATTATTTTTGGGTATGCTAGAAGACCCAGTGGTGGGTCCTTCCCTTGGGCAGTGACTGATAACTTAATTTACGGCGCACCTGCCTTCAAATGTATTTAATTATTGATACGCGCTCCCGCAATTTTGAGTTCACCTGGCCCCCATCATATTTGGGTTGGTTACATCCCTATGTTTAGTTCTGCAGGTTTTGAGGTGGGATATTTTAACAGGGCCTGCAACGATATACAATAAGTTATGAGGCACTTTATTTAATTCGAGTGTTAATGCACGCCACTTCCTGCATCTTGTAAACACTTTAATCTTGGGGTTTATAATTAATTGACCTTTAAACTGGACATATCTTTGTCACTGATTTTATCCTGAACGCTGGAATGGTAATTAAACCTTTGGTAATATGGCTTTTTTATCTACTCCACTTTAATACTTTTTCCAGGATACTGAGCCCGCTGGTTTCTGAGCCCGCCGGTTACTGTTGAGGGAGGCGTTATAGATTTATTAGGTGAGTCCGTATCCCTTGAAGGAGGCAATGTTTAATTATGAACTTTGTTCTTAAGTTGCAGATTTGGCAACTACATTACGAAAGCATTTTTAATAAATAAATATAATGTCAAGGGGAACTTTTCCCTTTGAATTAAAGGGTTTCTTTCTTTTAAATAACCATCAATAATGAGAGAGATATTGAATGCTAGTTGACCCGGCAATTAATGTATATGTTATGTTATGTTATGTTATGTTAATAACATTTATTCGGCGCAACAGCTGCCCCAGCAAAGGGGCGTCCTGGCGCCTGATCATATACAACAACACAACAGATCAGAGCTGAACAAGGGGGATATTAGCTAACAGAGGTGAACAGGTGGGTTTTAATGGCCCGTCTGAAGAGGGTCAGGCTGTTGAGGGCGCGAATGTGAACAGGAAGAGAATTCCATAGGTCCGCCGCCATCACACGGAAGGAACGACCTCCCATCCTGCTAAGCCTGAACCTAGGCTTATTCGCCAGATGCTGGGCTTCGGATCTGAGGGATCGCGTAGGGACATAGGAAGAAATAAGGCCTGTCAAGGCCGGGGGAGAAGACAGCTTTAGAATCTTGAATGTCAGACAGAGAGCCTTGAATTTGATTCTCTGTCTGACCGGAAGCCAGTGCAGAGAGGCCAAGACAGGAGAGACAGAACATCGTCTCGGGAGACCTACAATGGCCCGTGCAGCAGCGTTCTGCACCCTCTGGAGCCTAGTCGCCTCAGCCTGGTTGACTCCAAGGAGCAAGGCACTCCCATAGTCTATCCGTGAAAGGATAGAGGCCTGAACCACCAGTTGACGTGTGGGAGGGTCGAAAAATTTGAGGACTGGTCTGAGTCCTCGCAGAATGCCATAGCAGGTAGCTGCTGTCTTTTTCGTATGACTGGTGAAAGAAAGGTTAGAGTCCAGCCATACTCCCAGATTTTTGACTTCGTCCACTGGAATGGGCATCGCCCCCAGTTCGAGAGGCCACCACTGGTCTCCCCAAAGTTCCGCCTGCTTCCCCACGATTAGGACCTCGGTTTTCTTGGCATTGAGCTGTAAGCAGTTGTTACGCATCCAGCTAGCCACAGCTATCAGTCCTGCCTGGAACCTGGGCGCAGTCACCTCAGGGTTCCCACTGAGTGTCACCGCCAGCTGCGTGTCGTCGGCATACGATGTCATCGTAAGGCCATATTGCCTGACGACGGCAGCCAGCGGTTTCACATACAGGTTGAATAATGTGGGACTGAGGGCAGAGCCCTGAGGGACTCCCAGATCCAGAGAATGGTACGAGGACTGGCCAGGTGGAATGGCTACTTTAAAAAACCGGTCCTAGAGGAATGAGCGGAACCACTTAAGAGCCTTCCCGATGATCCCCACCTCCTCCAGACGCCGCAGCAAGATGTCATGAGACACCGTGTCGAACGCGGCGCTCAGGTCTAACAATAGGAGCGCCGCGGTCTGCCCCGCATCCAGCACTGTCCGCAGATGCTCGATCATGAAGAGCAGAGCCGTTTCAGTGCTGTGCTGAGCACGAAACCCATTTTGACTCTCGTCTAAGATATTATTGCGCGAGAGGTGGGCAGACAAGGTGGTATTCACGTGTGCCTCCGTGACCTTGGCGGTCCAAGGCAGGAGGGAGATGGGCCGATAGTTCTCCGGGAGCAAGGGGTCAGAATTCGTTTTTTTCAGGATGGGCTTGACCACAGCCTGCTTCCAGGATAACGGAACCACGCCCTCACTGAGGGAGAGATTGATGAGCTCCAGAATGGGCTCACGACAGAGGGGCGGGAGAGAGGCGAAAAGCTCCGGCTTCAGAGGGTCTGAGGGAGAGCCAGATTTAATTTTGAGGCTCAGAGTGTCAGAGTGTCAAATACCTATATAAAATACCTATGTCAAATATGCTGTATCCCTTTCTTTTTCAGAATACATTTAAGGGTATCTAACCTACAGCAATACTTTAAGTGGTAGGTCGTTTTTCCACAAATACCACGGTGTGTAGGTAGTCTCACATTATATTTATGGTCCTGATGAATTGCCGTAGACCCTTTGTGGCTGTTAAGGCAAGAAACATATCTACCTATTGGAGTAGAGTGCCACTTTGTAGTGATTCATTATGTCATACAAAACTGCCTCTCCTTTTTCTTTTAATCAGGTAGTAACCAGAGTTAAATAAATTATATTGGTAATCTAACCTGTTTTAACTTTCACTCTTCACACACACCTACACTCTCTAGGCCCCTCACTCTCACCTCACTAATTGGCAAGGAACAAAAGATCTCCGCCAAAGAGCCCCTCATTGGGAGCCCCTTAGGTATTGCAGCGCCAACCCAACCAGCCAGGCCCAATGATGAAGCATGACACCTAGCTGGCTGGCTGTGTGAGGGCCCTAGTTCCGAAAAGGGGAATTCTCCTCAGGAC
Organism: Lissotriton vulgaris; assembly: GCF_964263255.1. NCBI lineage: Eukaryota > Metazoa > Chordata > Amphibia > Caudata > Salamandridae > Lissotriton > Lissotriton vulgaris. Next base: position 1,903,597,095 of record NC_141693.1, read on the forward strand.
CCATATTATTGGTTGGAGGTGACGGGTATAACTATTCTTTTGGTATGCATTTTCATATATCTCTCTCTTTCTTTTTCCATCATGTTAACCCTTGAGGAACAACATACTTCTTTCTTGTGAATTGTAGCTTGGTCCTTGTATGCTGGGCCTCTCCAAAAGCCCTATAATCCCTCCTTTTGTTTATGATATTAAGCACGGTTGACCCCCGTGGGATCCTTTCTACAGCTTACCAGAGAAGCAAATTGCCTCTTCTGGCCCAAATTTTAATGGAAGAACACCAGGGATGCGAATGGCCTCTCCTGGTGTTACCTCTTTTTAACTCTTGCGTTTAAATCTTTTCATGCATTTGATTGCGTGTACATTGCATTAAGAACCTTTGTATGCAATTGCTTTCATCTACATTGCTCCAGATTGTGGATACATACACTCACCCTCCCTACTATTTTCCATTAAGTGAGGGCCCTTGCATCCCTTTTGATGAACGTGCACTTTAGGGACAACCCCTATTAGAAACGTCATACCTCCTGTAATATGGTGGTAAATCATCTCATTTTCATTGACCACTTTGGGCTTACGATTATTTTTAATAACTTTAAGGGCCTTGTTAATAGACCTGCTGTACCGTTTTACATATTCTAATATGGCCACAGGTTTTATTCTAGTGCCTTTCTGTAAATCAGATAGGTTAGCGTTCTAGATACTATCATTCTAAACGCTAGTGACGCCTGTGACGTCACTTCCAGCATGCCGTACTCATTGGGGGCGGTATGTCTGGATGAGAATGACGCCTCCTGCCATCACCCGGTTCCGACGGGGAAGGATAGGTCGGTAGTACTCCGACATCGTCCTTTGGGTAAGTGGGGTGCTATTTACTGAAGTCCCTTGACAAGTCTTTAATTATTTTTGGGTATGCTAGAAGACCCAGTGGTGGGTCCTTCCCTAGGGCAGTGACCGATAACTTAATTTGCGGCGCACTTGCCTTCAGATGTATTTAATTATTGATACGCGCTCCCACAATTTTGAGTTTGCCTGGCCCCCCATCATATGTTGGTTGCTTACATCCCTATGTTTAGTTTTGCAGGTTTTGTGGCGGGATATTTTAACAGGGCCTGCAATGGTATAAAATAAGTTATGAGGAACCTTATTTAACCCGAGTGTTAATGCACGCCACTTCCTGCATCTTGTAAACACTTTAATCTGGGGGTTTATAATTAATTGACAATTAAACTGGACATATCTTTGTCACTGATTTTATCCTGTGCGCTGAAATGGTAATTAAACCTTTGGTCATATGACTTTTTTATCTACTCCACTTTAATACTTTTCCAGGATACTGAGCCCGCTGGTGTCTGAGCCCGCCGATTACTGTTGAGGGAGGCGTTATAGATTTATTAGGTGAGTCCGTATCCCTTGAAGGAGGCAATGTTTAATTATGAACTTTGTTCTTAAGTTGCAGATTTGGCGACTATATCACAAAAGCATTTTTAATAAATAAATATAATGTCAAGGGGAACTTTTCCCTTTGAAATAAAGGGTTTCTTTCTTTTAAGTAACCATCAATATGAGCGAGATATTGAATGCTAGTTGACCCGACAATTAATGTATATGCTGTATCCCTTTCTTTTTCAGAATACATTTAAGGGTATCTAACCTACAGCAATACTTTAAGTGGTAGGTAGATGTTCCACATACACCACGGTGTGTAGGTAGTCTCACATTTTATTTATGGTCCTGATTAATTGCCGTAGACCCTTTGGGGCTGTTAAGTTAAGAAACATGTCTACCTATTGGAGTAGAGTGCCACTTTGGTGTGATTCATTATGTCATACAAAACCGCCTCTCCTTTTTCTTTTAATCAGGTAGTAACCAGAGTTAAATAAAGTATATTGGTTATCTAACCTTTTTTTAACGTTCCCTCTTCACACACACCTACAGTCTCTAGGTCCCTCACCCACACCTCACTAATTGGCAAGGAAAAAAAGATCTCCGCCAAAGAGCCCCTCATTGGGAGTCCGTTGAGTATTGCAGCGCCAACCCAATGAGGAGTAGGCCCAATGATGAAGCATGACACCTAGCTGGCTGGGTGTTTGAGGGCCCTAGTTCCGAAAAGGGGAATTCCCCTCAGGACCCATATTATTGGTTGGAGGTGATGGGTATAACTATTCTTTTGGAATGCATTCTCATATATCTCTCTCTTTATTTTTCCATCATGTTAACCCTTGAGGAACTGCAGACTCCTTTCTTGTGAATTATAAGAAAGGAACCCCTGAATACAGAACTTTAGATTACACCTGTACGAAACTCTGCTACAGATATTCTGGAACTTCGACAATCTACACGACTAGATGACTGAAGAATCTACCTTGGAGTAAAGGAGTTACTGCTATGATCCCATGAGCACTACTCTGCAGTCCAGGCATCTCCTTGTCACTACCCATGCACTCCTCCAATCACCCAGTCACCAACATATACTTTTCCAATCAATCTGCCAAAACCCAAGCACTTATAAATTCATCATGCCCTCTCCTTGTAGCACTCTAATCATCTAGTCACTACTGATGTACTCATGCAATGACCCAGGCACTAACTCATTGGAAATACAGAGGAGGTCATACTAATCACAGGGGTACCCCAACGCAAAGTGTTCCCTAGTGTATGTAGGTGTTTTCACTGTATTCTAAGTGTCTTTTTGCATAGCACTGGCTCTAGGCTGGTTAGTCAGAGTCAGTTACCACCAGTTCCCGTCAGCAAAAAATGACTCAACACATTTTTTCCATATATTTGGCTGTAATTTGGTATACTATTTTGCTTCGTAATGAGAGCATGATCAGGTTAGAAAAAATTGGAAATGACCTTATCACCTAGCTGGAAATATTTAATTTGCCTGTCTATAGTTGGGGAAGCATAATGTATTCGTGTATTTAAAACGTTTGCACTAAAACAATTCATTATTTTGTACATACTTGATTACTTTGGAATTAGGAGGATAGCAAGATCACAAAAAAACCTGACAGCATCCTGTAAATTTTATTTTATTTTTTGTTTTATAGAGCGCTGGATAGAACCGGAGCTATCAGAGCGCTTTACATGAGCATCAGATCATAGTTACAGGTTTCATCGTTACAAAGGTTACACAGTTATTAGAGCATGGCAACTTGTAAGGTCAAGATAAACAATAAGCACAAATACAAAAGGGGAAAAGCAAGCACGGGGAAAGATTCAGGGGAGGGTGGCAGGAGCTGGGGAAGTAGACAGGTAATGAAGGCAGGAAAGAGGAGGCTAGGGTGAAAGACATTGCATGGAAAGAGGAGGGGAAGGGCGACGGGGACACAAACCGGTAGATGAGTCAAAGCAACGTCCAAAGTCCAGTAAGCTGTGATCCCAGGGCAAGTGGTATAATTTCCCTATCTCTGTTGCGGGAGGCTCTCTTTACGCATTGGACTCTCTCAGAGGGGTCTCTGAGACTCCAAGACCTGCATACTGGATTCTTCCCAAAAAGGGGAGAGGGAGTGCTTTGGCAAGGGGTGCCATACCATACCTCAGCTGTGAGTGGCTCCCTTGGCGCAGTGGACTCTCTCATTGGGTATGCTGAGACTCCAGAGAATAAATATTGGATCTTTCCCCAACAAGCGAAGAAGGAGTGCTTAGTCAAAGGGCACAAAGGACAGGGGGCTAGGCAGACTAGCAGGTAAGGTGAGAGATTCAGGGGAGAGTGGATAGGAGCTAGGAGCTAGGGAGGTAGACAAAGGGAGAAAGAGTACTAAATGGGAACAAATGTAATTAATGAGTTATTATTTAATGCTGGCTAGGAGTAGGAGCGCTTTACATGAGGGACAATTATGTTGCAAATTACTTCAGTTAAAAGTTACATAAGTATCAAGAAAAGCATTGAAAGAACATAGGGGACAAGGCGAATGGAGCAGGAAGGGTAAGGGGATAGGGTAAAGAGGTAGGAGGAAGACAGGACATAGAGACGAGGGGAAAATAGTTGCAAAAGATACCAGAAAAAACTTTTTTAGGAGCATAGAAGAAAAGGAAAACAGGGTGCGGAATGGAAAGGGGGTGAGGGCAAAAGGGGTTGTGTATAGATACAGCGGAGAGATGAAGGGAAAGTATGTCCAAGGTCGGGCTGGGTAGGTGACGGCTGAGGGGGAATCCGCAGCCCATCTCCTCTTCAGCTATCAAGTAGCTCCACCGTGCAACAGTCAAATGGCTAGGTCTCAACAGAAAAACATTAAAGGGGAAGAGGGCGAGAAGAAGGGAGCGTAGAGGATGAAGGGGGTGGGGTGAAAAGGTATCATGGGGAAACGACAGAGAGACGAATGAGGACAATCTACTATAAATTGACCTAAGCCCAGAGCTCACAAGAGAAAACTTCATCAGCAGCACAGACTATCATTATTCGTCACTTGTCATCACATGTAGCAAGTTGTGGTCGCTGCGCTGCCTTGACTAATGTCACCCTCTTTATACTCCAATTCTGAGGTCCTGGACTTGGACTACGAGACACATATGGGAGGTGGTTGTGTGATTTGATGCACATGCTGTCCAGGAGGTCTGCGCCGCATTCTGTCCAACGACGTGGCTAAAAACGACTAAGAGAATATTTTTATTCTGTCAGTTTGTTAGTCTTTCCACTTCAGGTAACTATAAATACAACTCATATGACGCACTAGTATTGCAGTAGGAAAGTCTTAGGCGCAATAAGCTGAGGAGAGGATCTGGCCTTACGGCCAGAGCTGCTGACTTTGGAGCTAAGGAACCAGGTTTGAGGCTCGGCGTGGGATCAGCATCTGAATGTGTCCTTGGGTAACGTAACTGGCGCTTATGTAAAGCGCTCCAATACCTTTGGGGCGAGTTTGCGCTATATAATTCTGCAAGATTCCACATCGGTATATTCACGAACCGATTCTTCGCTGCGATCACTATCTCTTGTGCAGGTAACGTTCAAAAACCGCCTCCACTGGGCTCCTATCCCTTCTCAGACTGTTCAAAGACATTCCAGTTATCTCCTTAAACTAAAATAATGATGGTAAATTCCTTATACCTCAGGCTAAGAGTCAGCTGCTGCTCCTTTGACTTCACCAGGTCCCCGACTTTGAACGTAGAGCAGCCCAACACGCTTTTCCTGAAATCTGTTCTTGATTCTTTTTGTTTTTGCAGGACATTTTGCTCTTGCCTGGCCATGGTCAGTTACACGTGTCACTGCCGGAAAGCTGTTGACAAATTAATGCTCTGGTCATGTTGAACACAGAGCAACTTTATCCTGATTAATTTGTGTTGGAGTCACTCCAGGCAGCGTTAACAAAGCCTCCCATTCTATACTGATGTAATGTCCTAATATTTACATGAGGTAAGCCTCGGCAGATACGCTGCGCCCCGAGTATGGGTCTTGTGGTTAGCAGAACGACAATAAAAACTTTGGGCCCGATTCACAGAACTAACTTAAGACAAAATCCTAAACTTACTACTTTTCGTATTCACAGAAGTTAGGATTTTGTCTTAAGTTTGTCTTAAGACAGACTTAAGACAGACTTAAGACAAAATCCTAACTTAAGTCTGTCTTAAGTCTGTCTTAAGACAAACTTAAGACAAAATCCTAACTTCTGTGAATACCATAAGTAGTAAGTTTAGGATTTTGTCTTAAGTTAGTTCTGTGAATCGGGCCCATAGGGAGGCAATTGTAAGCACATTGAAAGAGAGAGCCTGAACCTCTTGCGACCTCAGTAGAAAGACCCTGCACAGGTGAGGGCCTGGCTCGTGCATTGAAGCAGACACCTCCATGCTCACTATTTGTTTTGTAAGACCAACTTTTTCTACTAAGTTCTAACACCCCTAATGATAAAGGATGCATGTGGGGAGGTGAAAACAACAAGGGGACCGGGGAGGGAAACAACACAGAAGATGTGGGGTCAGGAGCATGGCAGGTGGAAGCAAGACTGAGGGCACAGGTGGGAATGAAGCACACAGGCACATCATTCTCTTCCAATTTACCCGTTTGTTTTGTTTCTCTGTTCTGAACTAAAGATATCTTGCTCGCTATCTTGGTGTCACGGCAGTGGAAGAAGACTACCAGAAGATGTTTAGACATAGGGCTAACACTGGTAATGCATGTAGCATGTACAACAGTATGCAACTATTTTAAAGAATGAACTGTTTGGATCCCAGACATCACTCAGAAAAAGCAAGCCAGTGAAATTGTCTGGATTTTTAATGCCAATTGGCAAAACACTTCAGGGTAAAAATACGGTTACACGTACCTGCAGGTAAAGTGGCACTGAAGATTTTCCGGCATAGAAGGCAGCAGTGAAGATTCTCCGGTGCTGCGGGCTGCAAGGACGTCATCACCACGGACACAGGAAGCTTCCCAAAAGGTCCTTTAAAAGTCAGCTGTAAAAACGCTAGTTACAGCTGACTTTTAAAGGGCACGTGCTTCGTGTCGGGACCGTGTGTACTTTTTCACAGAGGCAGGCCAATCAGAGGCAAGCAGTAAGCAGAGACCATGGCTGCAGGAGCAAACGTAGTGAATAGGTATTGAATATGTATTCATTACGTATGTTCCTGCGTCCATCTTCTCTGTTTACTTCCAGGAAAAAACTCTGGCATACTGGCAACAAGGTCCGTGGGCTGCCAATGACGGCTCGGTGGGCTGCTGTCAGCCTGTAGGCCATACTATGAGTACCCGTGAGTTAGTACATACCCACTCACTAATTTCTAGGTCTACACACACACCCATTCATTCACCCAGTCACTCATACATTGAGTCAACCATCAATACGGCATTATCATATGCATTCATATATCTATACAGACACACACACACCGCCACTCATCGATAGAGTTACACGCCTAGGCAGTCATGCAAAGAATCAATCACACTCCTATTTACTCATCTATACAGTTATACATACACCGCCTCATTTATTCAAACATATACTAACACATACTTATACTCTTATACAATAACTAATACAAGCACACACTGATCCATGCAGGCACACTCTCACAATCACCCACTCTCACATATTGTCATTTTTATACACTCCAACACTCACATATTCTGCCTTTCACATATGCAGTTACTCACACATGTACCCCTGAGGCATCCATTCACTCACCAACAAACCCATACACACACTCACCCACCCATACAGTCCTCCACAGATGCACTCTTGAACCAATACACCCAGTGAATAATCACACCCCTCCACCCACCCACACTGACACTCAGACAACTAATCAATAACCCATATAGATCCTCATTTAGCTACTCACCAACCCATGCAACCGCTTACACACCAACTGACAAACTAAACTGTGTGAATGCCTGTATCAGTCACTATCCCATGCATTTAGTAAGACAAATTTAATCACTCCCTTATACAATCAGTCACACAACTACTAAATCATCCATCCAGACACTTATAAACCCACTCATTCTTCAATAAACCTTAGCATATATTAAAAACATGGAAAAGAATGGAATCAGCACCGATCAAATTACACTATTTTCCAGAGATTAATACTCCTAAGCCGTAATCGACCTTGCATGCATTTATAAATCTGCTCACTATTGGATTTTTAGATATGGCACATTGTTACCAATTAGAGCCCTGACGAAGTCTCCTCAGAGACAAAACGCGTTGGCTAAATGGTATAATGGATTTTATGGAAATTGGATTCCAATGATTTCACCTATTTTGAATAAAATAACAATTGTTTCACAAAGAACAATCTGGACCAGACACCTTTTTTTTTAAGTTGTTGTGCATAATTTGCTCTCATTTCAATTAAGAAACAATGCTAACAGCAGAGTACAAAGTTCCCCGGGGAGCGTGTGACAGTGTGGAGCAAGGAGTTGGTATTGTCAATACCGTGGATACCAATGAAGGGTTCCCTAGTCGGAACTTAGAGAGCCTCACACACCCAAAGTAATAGGCGTGAAACACACCCTTACTGGAGGGTGTCCGGTGTCATCATCGACTCACTGCCCCTCGTCAGACCGGCGCTGCAATGTCTGACGGAGTCCCCAAAGGTACTCTTTTGACGGGGTTCTTTTGTTCCTTGCCGATGGTTGGTGTAGGTGAGGATGAAGAAAGGTGTAGTCAGTGTAATAGTGAGTGAAAGTAATAAAAAAGGTAATCAGTCCACTTTCAACTTTAATAACGTGGCTGATTCCTTAATTAAAAGGGGTGGGAGGGGAGTTTAGAGACCGTAAAGGTATACAGAACAATAACTCTACCCCCTAGTGTGGTCAACATGTTTCTCGCCAAGAGGCGATTCGTCAGGACCTCAGAAAAGTACTACACAAAAACAAATGTGGACTCAATACTCAATCTCTATGAAGAAAGCAAATACAACCTCACTGGGTCGGAGGACAAGAGGGCCAAGGGGTCCTGCTCTATTTAGGCGACCCTAAAAGGATTAAAATAGGGCCTCGCAGCATGCTCCCGTGAGGCCAGCGTTATAAGGTTGGGTGCACCTTGACGGAGACACTGGAACGGCGGAACACCTACCCCTCACGCTCGCGGCACCTGGTGAAAAAAAAAAAGAAAAAATTAAGAAACAATTTCTGTAATTTGATGTGTGATGATTCCATTCTTTTCCCTGTGTTTTGGGGGATTTTTTTCCCAATAGGAAGTGTAGAGGGTTGTACTTTCTGGCTGTCGGGTACCATCACCAAACTACCTAGCTACGTACAGTGTTAGGTGCGGTACTCCTTGCCTCAACCCTCCTTTGTTGCTTTTTTTTCATATATGTAAAACATATTCAAACTTTATAGAAACACACAGTCACTGGATGATATCATCAAAGATGTCATTTGAGATATCAGTGATGTCAACAGTGATGTCACTGACCATGTTATGAATGTAAATGTAAATGTACAGGAATTTATATAGCGCAAATCACTGAGCGGTTTCTAAGCGCTTGCTTAGGGAACCCGTCCTGGTATTCCCTTGTGAGATAACCCCGGCAGGGTATCCGCAAGGTGAAAGCCAGGCATCCCGCGGCGAGGGGCCTTTGTGGAGATTAAGCAAGCTATTGCCCAGAGTCGCAGAGTGTGAACCCGTGAATCGAGTAGGCACCGGAGCGAGAATTGTCGAGTCCATGGACATTTTAGGACTCAAGACCCCGCCGAGCCGGGAATTGAACCCTGGTCCAGGGCTGACCTCTGCTTCCAGGTCTGCCTCCTCTAACCAGTGAGCCACACTCAACCAATGATGTAATATGTGACGTCACCAGCAGTGCATTGTGGGGGCATGAGTTATAGTTAGCTGAACTAACTATAATGGCCGAATTTCTCTGGTTTTGCACTAGTGAAATGTCCAACTAACTATAACATCCTTTAAACCTGTGTTTTTTTCAGCGAATTTCTAGGGTTTTTTAAATGCTAACTATAACGTCCTTGAAACCTTTGCTTTTTTCATTAATGTTTTTTAAATGATAATATCTAATTATTTATAACATCCTGAAACCTATGTTTTTTTTCAGTGAATATATATATGTGTGTGTGTATAATACTTCTAATCTATATTTTTGAAGGCAATTTGGAGGGTGCAATACATTTGCATAGCATCTCCCACTTCAGTGTTCTAGAGCTGGGGGGTAACCCTCTGAAATTCATACAGGTACCTTTTTAAACAATCAGAATGATGCAGTATAAACCAAATACCATTTAATTTAATTAAATTTCAAAGACAATTAAAAACTCTTTCATTTTAAATTGCAGGAAGATGCTGTGCAGTCTTTAGGAACGATTATTGAATAATGAAGGAATAAATGTTTATATGGTGTGAGTTTTATAAGAATTTACACTTGCAGGAGTCGTTTCTCTACTGTTAGGGATCTCAAACAAAAAATGGTGTGCCCAGCTTTAAAGTGGTCATGCTCTTAGAATGTTGAGGATCTAGATGAGTATAAAGGCAGGAACATCAGGACATAGGTATGTGCAAACGTTAGGATGTAAGGAGACACATTACCTTCAGAAAGTAACCCTCATATACCCCCGCTACCCTCTTCGGATATAGACCCACAAATAGTACATTGCATGTATGTATATGGTATTTGTACAGCATGAATGTAGCCAAAGGCAGCAGATCATTGAACTAGGTAAAGGACTAAGGGCTTGATAATGAGTTTGGCTGTCCATAGAACCGCCAAATTCGTGGTGGAGGTGCGTGACGGTTGGGGACCGTCACACCTGGGGTCCGACCACCCTATCACGACTACAGCAGTTGGAGCACATTGGGTCAACAGCAAAAGTTGTCTGGGGAAGCAATATGCTTGGCAGTGCTGCTGCAGCCACCCTTTTTGTGGAGGTGAGCCTGCCATTAAAAGGTTGACAGTGGGGAAACAAAGGGGAGCATACAGGGCCCCCTGTTGCCCATGTACAAATATTACCAAGTCACTCGAAAGGAGGTCTTCTTTTCAACTTCTATTTGGGTCTCGACGGTCAGAGCACTGACAAGCAGGTGAATGAAAGAAAGTGAGTTCACTATTTGAATAGCAGCATTCTCTTCGAAGCAACTCTCAACCACCTTCCACTTCTCCCTCCATTAACTCACACTCAGGCATTACTGCTTCCAGTTCGCATAGTGTTGGATTGATAAAGAGGGGAGCCATGCTTGGTTGCAAGTCTTGTCCTAGACTGCATCAATAATTGACCATCCCTGCCTACTTACACAATGGAAACTTAAAATACCCTTTGTTCTCAAGACACAGGCCTCCCCTTTATTGTTCATACAAAATTGTAATGAGAAGCGATATCTAGGACATGGCATCTGTTAACAGGTACAGCTACATCGCTTGGGCTTGTAGTCCTATCTGTAAGTCTGCTAAGACGAATCAATCATTTCCTATGATACTACTTTACAGCAATGGTTACATATGAGTTTATGTCTACTTGCTATTAAAGTTAATAGCAGGTACCTCATATACATGCTATTTCCATCTGCCTTTTCCAACTAAGAACTAAGAGTAAGGCTTTCTACTGAACTCATTAAACAGGAAGGAAATGCAACAGTCTCTTTACTAACAAACTCACCTAGTTCTTCTGGAAGATTTCCTGTGGGACAAGACAAAAAAACATTTACATGAGAAGTTACCCATACTTGTTACAAAACAATTCATGCTAAATTTTAATTTCTTACTTAAAAAGATAAACAAATAGACAGAAAGATAGCATAAAAGCAAGGATCAGTGCCCATTACTCTTCATTTTGCTTCCTCGTCCCAGGCCTTATTTGTGAGTAGGCTCTGCCTCCTAGATAGAACCATTTAGTAGCATAACCCTATTTTTATTCTCAGCTGCATAAAATGGAGAATTACTTTAACCACTACCTGTTTTTTAATGTCTGCCCTTTCAGATCCTTGTAACACTTTTACACCTCTATATCTTCTGCCCTAGACTTGTTTGACCTGTGGCTGGGCCCTCGGATGTCTATCGTGGTCTTTGGTTTTGTTGATTCTCACCTCTGTGGCTAGTTATGGTCAGCCAGGGTGAGGAAGTGGCATGTACTTCCTTCTAATCCATCTTTTCTGGGATTGAAAGAATTAATGGATAGTTTGTTGATCCAAGAGCGGTGATGTGCCCAGGTGGCAACTTCAGCATAAGTATTGCGCAACTCTGCAGCACATCAGCCATGTTGGAATGGATCTGCCGGCTGCATTACACAATAGGAAAAGGAAGTGTCTTATGTTTCCGCTCTTTAGTTGTTGGTCTATTTTTTTTGTCGGCCCTTGAAGCAGGTTTCACTTTTGGCAGATGATATCAAATCCTTCTCGTAAGTGTATCTTCCTTATTTAAAGTTTGCTGTTTGATGTCTAATTTCGATACCTTATGAAACCAGTAGTTAATCTGGATCCTTTAACAATGGGGGAGTAAAGATGTTCAAAACATGCTTGTGATCTCTCTCCTTGGAGTCATGTACCAGGTGGCAACTAGGTGGCTGCTGTAAATTCTTAAGCATACATTTGTGCTTTATTGGCTGAAATCTTGGAAACAGTATCTGGTGGGCATCCTGTTTCATTTCTTTCTTACACATGCTTACTAGAGGGTGAAGATGTATTGATATGTTCACCTCTGCCTGACCCTAGAGGTTGTTGGGATGACAAGCATGGAATTTCCAAATGAAGTAGCTGTTCAGCCTCATTGTCTATTTTTTTACATTTACTCCAAGATCAGAGCCTTTCATTCCAGTAATGAAGGATACCATCATTGTTGATTTGAAACAGATGGAAATGATTACTGTTCCAAAGGTTCCTGACAAAGATGTATCCGATTGAAGATCAGGATTTTCTGCAATGCTAGATCCTGTTTCAACTAATTTGGCAGATCATTTGTCAGTGGTCATGGAAAATGCTTCGCCGTCTGGTTCCTTGGAAAGAAAGGTTGATGATGAATGGTGATGTGAAGAAGGCTTAATTTGGGATGAACCTTGCTTTGGAAACCACTATGCATTCACTGTATGTTTTGTAGAGTCTAGTCAAAGATTTTCAACCACTTTCCTCTATGTTAGCGGTTTCTCACTTTGCTGACCAGCTAGCCAAACTAGAGCTGCAGGAGTACTTTTGGCAAATGTATCTTTTGACTCCTTGTGTGCTACAGGCTTTGCTGCTAGAGCAGTTGTAGGGGCTCTCAGACTTGTGGGAGCATAAGACTAGAAAAGTGAAGGAACTGAAAAAGCGTCTGTCCTTTTTATTCACCTTTCTATTTGTGGTTGTCATCTATTTGGACCTCAGCTGGATGATTTGTTTCATAAACCTATCAAGACTCAGATGCATGTAATCGGACTCCAACAAATGGGGACTTAAAAGAAATCTCAGGGAGATCAATAATGAAGCCCTAGCCCCATTTCTGTCTAGACTTGGCGCCTCCTTAAATAAGGATACTAACTTTGCGGTAGGGGAGTTCTCTAACATCAACACAGAGGCTGTAGATACTTTAGCTCCCGCTAAACAGCATTACTCAGCTAGAAAGAGCCCTTCTGCGCCATGGTTCTCTGATAAACTTAGACAATTGAGACAGGGATGCAGAAGACAAGCGAGGCTCTGGCGTGGCAATCTCGACCCCACTGAGAAGATACATCATAAACATCTCTTAAAAGAATATAAATTAGTGGTTATTGAGGGAAAAAAGGCCTTCTATGTTAATCTTACCACCTCCTTGAAATCCTCTAAAGATTAAGCATGGGCGTAAAATCCGTTCCGCTCGCGGATTTTCGGTAAATTCGCAATCCGCGAACGCTCGCAAATTTACCGAAAATCCGCAAATTCGCACGCAGCGGATTTTTTTTTCTTGGTGATACAATTTTGCGGCGTGCGGCGTAAGTTCGCAATTGCGAACATGTAGGTGCGGCGGGCAGCAACAATCTCGCACTTGCGAAATTACAAAATTTGCAATTCTGCACAAGAAATCCACTAGCAAGCAGCATAGACCTTCTGAAAATGATGATTTTTATCAGAATAACTCCTCAGGTTGACATTTGCCTGGACTTTTTGGGATTTGAGGCCTTTTGACTTTATTTGGATCACTTTTGGATTAGAAATCAACTTTCACAAGTAAGTTTGTTGGGGCATTACAGTTGCTTTTCTGCAGAAAAACGAGTTTTGCTAAACTGAAAGCACTCAACAGGTGCAAAAGTTCAAATTCATCATTAGTAACCATTCCCTGTAGTGCTTCCTGACTGGGGCCCCTTCCAGAGTTCAGTTGCTAGTTGCAACAATTGTATGACCCTGCTCTGACCCTCACAGCTGGATCATAGAATAGCTACAAGTAGGCCACAAAGGTCCTGGAAAAAAAAATTGCACTGCAACAGAAAGCAAATTACAGATAAGGAAGCAGGTGCCAGACTGGAATTTTAAAACAGTGACACATTAATAAATCAACCCCAAATTAATTCATGTCAGTTGAAGCAGGGCAGGTGTGCTTGCTTTTTCCCCCCATAATCTACAGTGATGATGATGAACCAGAGGGTGGCATTGATGTCCCAGAGGGTGGCATGGGTGAAACAGAGGTTGGCAGTGTTGAAACAGAGGGTGCTGTGAACCTGTGATGATTAACCAGACGTAGAAACAACATAGTTGCGACCGTTGCGTGCCGACAAGTAAGTTCGCAATTGCGAACTGGTACAAAATCCTCGCGAACAGGCAGAAACCCTTGCGAACACTATAAAAACAAAAAAATCCGCAAATTCGCGAGAATTCGCGGATTTTGCGGATTGCGAGTTCGCAAATTCGCGAACGCCAGATTCGCAAAATTCGCCCATGCTTACTAAAGACTTCTTTAAGATCATTGACTTCCTCTCTGCCCCCAAGGCTATCAATCCTATTGTTGAAACACAGAAGCTCTGTGACAAAATTTCCACTTTCTTCCACCCTAAAATCGCCGACATTTATAATTCTCTAGAACATCTTAATCATCAGCTGGATCCCTGTCCCCTTCTTCCCTCGCAGCAGTGCCTCTGGCTCCAGTACCTGAGCCTAGTCTGCTCCTTCCCCACCCTCCTGCTCTCGTAGCAGGGCCGAGTCTGTCTGTCTTTCCGCTTCTCACCCTCGATGAGATTAACCGCCTCCTTGACAATATTAAATCAGGCTCCCCTCTGGACCCTTGTCCGCTTAAAATCCTGAAGGCCTGCAGGGAGGTGGTTATTCCCCCTCTTCTTGAGGTGATGAACCTGGCAATTACGGAGGGAACCTTTCCCCTCGCCTGGAAACAGACGGTTGTCAAGCCTCTCTTGAAGAAGGCCTCTCTTGACCCCGGGGTACTGAAAAACTTTTGGACGATTTCCCTGCTTCCGGCCCCCGCCAAGATTCTTGAGGCCGATCTTAAACGCCACCTTACCACCTTCCTGGATGATTCAGGCCTGCTGGACATTTCGCAGCATGGCTTTCGAAGGGCCCATAGTACTGAATCTGCCCTCACGGTGGTCGTCAACAATATTCGCTCAAGGGTCGATAGGGGCCAGATTACTCTTCTGGTCCTACTCGACCTCACGGCAGCCATCGACACTCTGTCTCCCCTGGTCCTGGTTGCCAGGCTCAGGGAGATAGGACTTGGAGGCTCAGCCCTTAGTCTTCTTACTTCCTTCTTACATCAGAGGGAACAAAGAGTGAAGCTGGGTGATTTTTTTGTCCCCCCCCAAACCAGTGCAGTGTGGGGTGCCCCAGGGATCTTCCATAAGTCCTACCCTTTTTAATATATACGTCGTCCCACTTGCCAGGGTAGTGCGGTCGTATGGTTTTGAGGTGTTGTCGTATGCCGACGACACCCAAATCATGGTATCCCTCACACAGTCCGTGAGTGAATCTGCCCTCAACTTTAGAACCTGCATGAAGGCAGTCTCCCAGTGGATGATACGAAATTTTCTAAAACTCAACGGGGAGAAGACGGAGGTCTTAATTTTTGGGGGCTGTCAAGACATCTGGTCTAATGACTGGTGGCCGGACTCCCTTGGTGAATGTCCTACTCCCTCACATTCCGCCAAGAATCTGGGGGTCCTGATTGATACCTCTCTCTCCTTTGACCGTCAGTTCAGCAGGACGGTCTCCACCTGTTGTGGTATCATCAGGATCCTCGGAAAGATGGCACCCTACCTCTCTCCGGATGCCCGAAAACAGGCTACAGTAGCTCTGGTCTCCACGAGACTGGACTACTGTAACGCTCTGTATGTGGGCATGAATAAGAGCCTTGTCCATCGCTTACAAATGGTGCAGAATGTTGCGGCCAGGATGGTGCTCAATCTTCCTAGGCTCTCTTCTGCAACCCTGGCCAGGAAATCTCTTCATTGGCTCCCTGCCGAGTCCAGGATCACATTTAAGCTTCTTTGCCTTGCTCATTTTGCTGTTTATGGCTCTGGCTCAGAGAGTATTAGGTCCCTCCTTCATCCCTATTCTCCCTGCAGGACCCTCCGGTCATCTTCTAAAAATCTCCTGTTAGTCCCTAGATTTGCCAAAGCATGATGGGGAGGGAAAGCCTTTGTCACCGTAGTTCCTAAGCTTTGGAACTCTCGCCCACCTGAATTGGTGGGATTACCCTCTCGGGTGCGTTTTCGCAAAGAATTGAAAACTTGGTTTTTCTGTCAGGCGTATTCTTAGATATGTACTCGGTGAATTTGAGACGATCTGTTTAGTTTGTGCGCCTTGATGCCCTTGGGCTAAGTTGCGCGGGTATAAATTCCCTATCATCATCATCATGTCTTAACCATCATTAAGCATCTGAATAATCACCACCCTCCAAGTTACCTGCAAAGAATGTTCGCTTCAAGTGGACACAATGCTCTTCTACCGGACATGTTTAAAGGTGCCTCATCCTTCAGTGGCAAACAATACGCTCCCCCTTTAAAATCTTCTCTTCACCAAAACCTTTTCAGTGCTCTTGGCAACATAGTAAGAATCCGCTGGAAATCACGATGTAGCCACATTTATATCAAATTTGGAACTTGGCTAGTTGGCTTGCACCCTATGGCCAAAACCAAGAGCAAACAAAAGGCATTCAGAGCAAACATTCAATCTCTGCAGGAGTAGCAAGCAATTTCTATGGTTCCTCACAACGATTGGGGAAAATTGAGTTTATTCACCAATTTTTCTGTTTCCAACATCAACTGGAGGTTTCAAACTCAAAGAGTAAGCATTTATATCACCATGATTAATTTTAACACTTGCAAGTCAGTTATTTAACTGATTTTTTCAGGGGACTTTATGGTGATTAGGAATTAGGAGATGCTAATTTTGAAAGCCAGATGTGACTCTTTAATTACCAGTTCCTGTTTTCTCATTGTCAGTTCAACTTAATGTATTTCTGTCAGTTATGGGAGTCCCTCACAGAATCTTAGCTTGTGTTTCTGAGGATTGACAAAAATCTATGTTGTGAACTCAACAACAAAGGTAGAGGGCGGACAGAGGCAGATAAGACGGAAGGGCTACAAGCTTTGCACCGCACAGTGACTAAACTATCTAAACTTCATGGACACTTAGGGCCCATTAGGATGGCGGACTGACTTCTGTGTATTCTTTGCATTGCAGCGGGTGCTGCTGGGACTATAACCCCCTTTAAAAATTGGATGGATTATACATGCATGCCAAGAGTCCGGGACTGCTGGATGGAAGTTCACAGCACTAAAGAGTTGGCAATTTTTTTCCCATATTTCTAGGTTTATTTTATACGGGGCAGGAGAGAGGCCATTCGGACCTGAAGCACCATTGGAGCAACACCTCCATATTATGGTTTCTAGTTGCTCTGGGTTCATTTCAGCTTTCTCCCTGTCTGACTGCTTCTTCTCAAGCAGGACAACATGCCTCACTGGCTGGGTCTGGATAGGCGGGCTGCTGTAGCCTTGTTGGGTCAGGTCCATCGTGTTTGCTGAGGCCTCTTCATTCTTTGTTGGGTGGATCTGTTGGAACTTAATTGGGCTCCAGCAGTTTTGTTGGATCCTTCCCATTATGGGTGCCGAGGGCACTTCTCGTCTCCTTGAGTAATGTTTATGAAGATTTTGGATCCATGCGCCCTCACTTATATTTGCGCCATATAGTGCAGTCTTATCATTATTAAACCCACGGATTACATTCCAGAAGACTCTGGTGTCTCTCGATTTGCAGGTACAGAGAATCTTTGGCCAAAACATGTCTAGATGCTGTTTCTTGACCAACCATATTGTCCTCTTATACACTTTGCGCAATTCCCTTATTCTGGCTTGTTGAACCTTTAATTTTATGGCATTTTTTCCTAAAATGATTTTATTTGACATCCATGCTGGGTTTTTCTGGTTGGTAGTTAGTGATGGGTGGGAAGTTTTCATTTTGCCATACCTTGTTATCAGGGTCCTTCAGGACTGCTCCCAGTCGCTGATGGCACCTGACATTGTGGTGGGATATTCTCCTATTAGATCCATGCAATGTAATGGGATATCATCCTACTGCTGTGCTTGCTGGCGCAACTGTTTAAGATTTTTAGATTTTAGGTCTACAATAAGTGTGTTGGCTGATGCATGGATCACAGGTTGGGAGATGACTGGTAATCTGTCGATTATGGTTGCTATCCTCAAGCTCTTCTATTTTAAAGTCTGCAATATATTTGAATAGGGCTAGTGAAGCTGTTGCATGGTTTATCACAGTGAATGATCTTTTTGAGGAGTGTGCCAATGCCGGCAGTGGGTCCCCTGCAAATCTCCCAATGAGGATCAAGTTATCCTGAAGCTCTTAAGAATGTGGCAAGAGGTGAGCCTGGCTACTTGCTTAGTCTGTGAGGCACTGCTTATGATGGAATGTTTAATATGTTATCTTGTACCAGGAGATTTTTGTTGTTTACTTAAGGAGTGAAAATGTTGGTGTTAAAATTCCCAGAAACTATTGCAAACTGTGCATCCTCTGCTGATTTCAAGCTAATATGTATTGAGTCTAGTAATGGAACAGCGGCCAGCCTTCACTCTCACTCTATACTGATATGAACATTCAGCAATAGCAAGGGGCATTTTTTCTCATTTACCCAGCCCTCTATTTGTACTGCTGTGAGTCTGGATGCACATACTTGGTGCAGCACTTCTCTGATTTGTGGGCTTGATCTGAAGAAACCAATAGGATTTTTTAATACAGAGAAGGGCAGCTGGTTCTTGCTATTCAATGGATCGTAGGTTGTTATTTCCCACAGTGTAGAGCCAACCCCCAATTGATTTTCAAATGTCTATCCAATTAATTAAATGTTGTGATGTTTTCTCCGAGTATGCTGCCTCTGGGGAGCTTGCTGGAGGAGGTTGGGTAGCAGTTATCACTAGAGGGAGAGGTCTTGATACCTCATTTCTGGAAGGTTTCTTTTTCTTTGCGTACCTTTTGGGCTGCATCGATGGAGGCCATGGTGTTTAGAGTGGGTTCTTACCTTTGCAATTCCATAGGTTTTAAAAATTCTACTGATGCCATATCTGGTGATTTGAGGATTTCTAGGTACCTTACGTTCTTGAAGATTTGAATCCCAGAATTGGCATCGTATGCCACAGACTTCAGTGAGGTTTTAGCTTTAGACACCAACAGCATGTAGACAACCTCCGGACAAGTTTTGGCTTGCCGCAACAGGTCATAGGCCATCCACCGACCTATACCAAGGACCAAGTGAAGCAATTTTATTGGGCATGGATTGTCCAGAACAAATTTGCACAATCCAAACTGGGTTCCTTAGCTGATACCTTTATGGATTCAAAACCCCAATTGTTCCCTAGAAAGCTTTTTTGATGTCATCAAGGTCCCAGCCGATAGGACATTGTACATCCAGGTTAGGCATGTAGTCTCCCTATTAATGCCTGTACTAACTCTTGGATGAACAATACAACTCGATCTAAGGGTTGTCCTTCTTGCGCTTGTCCATATGAATCAACTAGCTACGTCCTTTTTGCCTGCCCAGCTTGTGTGTAACCAAGGAGTAAATGGCTAGCTCCTGTGTAGGTACTTGAAACTCTGAGGAGGCCAATGCGCATTTTTTTTTTTTTTTTATGTTATGTTAAATATTCTTATATAGCGCACAGCTATCTCAGCGAAGAGGCGTCCCGGCCAGACCTCTGTTTGCCTGTGCAACAGCGAAATATTTAGGCCACTGCTGGGCGATTAGAAGGAAGACACTGTTGAAATCCTCCCCAGGCCTTGATAGATAAAATGGCAATTATGAGGACTCATTTGTAATCTGAAATGTACGTTTTTTTAAATTGTATATATTTGTTTTTTATGGAATTATACTATGTACTGCAATATGCTGCTGCTGGATTTTGTATAAGGGCGCTGTTAAGGGTTAAAAGGGGCGATAATGCACCTTTTGGGATAATAATCTGATGACTTTTTTAGGCAATTGCTGCTAATGCACTAGCACTTTATTTATGTGGCCCCATTTCCCAGGCCTATCTCGCTGGGGACAGCATAATTATGATAGGCAATTTTAACCATGTATACTAGAGTACTTACCATCATGCACTGTGTATTTTTATTGACTGTTTTATAACTAAGAATGTTTTAACTTGATCTGTGTGGCTGTACCCTTTTTTGGTTTCACAAACCTAAATCAAGTTAATGTAGGAAGGTGGAATCTGACCAAATGGTTGCCCCCACTTTTTTCCTGGTGTTTTGCTGGTTTTTGACTTAGTTGGCTGGGATCCTGCTATTCATGGCCCCAGCCTATCTGCTTTCTCTTCTAAAATGATTCCATGGTACACTCCAGTTTGGTTACTGGGGTACCCTTGTGAGTCCTGATTATATGATATCCCAGAGGCCTACCAGAGGCTGCAGCATGTATTGTGCCACCCCTGGGAAGCCTTCCAAAATGACACCACAGGACTGCTACTGCAGCCTGGGTAAGGTGGTGCATGCACCCCTTACTTAGATACAGGATACCTATTTCTACCCTAAATCACTACACATATAAACCTATCAGTCACCCCTATGGCAGGCCTTATCAATCCTGAAGGCAGGGTGCTGCGTTTTTGGTGAGAGGGTGCCAATGCATGAGCTGAGCCTCTCTGCATCCTTCGTAATCTATTCTCTGGGGCTGTTCTGTGATGCAGCCAGACCATATACTCTTAAGTGCATTATAACCTCGCGGTAAATGCTAACTTTGGGATGGCTGCACGGAAACATGTCATGTTTGGTGTCAAACACTTTGGAATCATACTCTCCTGCCAGTCCTGGTGGCAGGGGTATGATCCTACCCTTCTAAGGGAGAGACATGTACACACCGGTATTCCAGGTACCAGTTTTTAAAGAGCCCTGGCATCACAAAATGTATGCTGCAGCCACAGACACGAGCCTGGCCTTCTGCTGCTGGATGAAACTCCAGCAGGGGAGGCCTGGACAATAGGTTTCCTGTCACAGGGAGATGTAACCACCTCCCATACAGGCTTTAGTGTATCGGGGCTGGGTGGGTGCACTCCAAGAGTGCTTTGAAGTCTGCACTGGGGGCACATATGGTGTCCCTGCACGTAGTCCAGTTCAAACCGGTTGCAGGAACTACCAGCCCCTGCTCTGGCATGAAACTGGATAAATGAAATGGGTGTAGCCACCCCCCTTTCCAAACCCTCCCATAGGTGGGTCCCCAGAGTATGTCCAACCCCTTCTTTGGGTATAATAAGGAAGCCCTGGTAACAGGGCTTTAAATTACACCTGGATGAAACTCTGCTACAGAAATCCTGGAACTTCGACGATCTACACGACTTGATGACCGAAGATTTTCCCTTGGAGTAAAGGAATTACTCCCCTGCTTGGCAGGCACCAACGAAGCATTTGCTGGTCTGCATCTCCGAAGCTCCCGACAGACTCCGATGCATTTGCAGCCCAGGACGTGTATTTCCAGACTTCTCAGAGGCTGACCCAAGTCCCCAGCAAAGCTAAGACCCGCAGCCCTCATGAGTAACGTGAAACCGGAACTCCTGGCCACATGCATATTTGCAAGTGCATCAGCTTCTCGACGTTCCTTGAGGCTGTGCTTTGGGTTACCTGTAGCCCAAGCCTGAGCACCTTTGGCACCGAAGATTGCTGGCCAACACTCCACGAGTGTTCCGTGAGCCAGTTCTGTGGGTTTCAGTTCGAGGCCCCTTCGTAATCCCAGGTCTGTTGACTGGTGGGTCCCTGTGAAGGACACTCTGATTTTTCTTGGGCTTCCTTGGTTGCTCCAGATGTGCCCTGACTCTCCACCACTTGGTGAGTCCCTCGGGTCTTGCTGGTCCGCACCGAAGCATTTCTTCTCTTTCTGCATGGGTTGCTGTTGCCAAGGCTTGTTGGGTCCAATTTGGTCACCGACACCTCAGCACTCAACATCCTTTGTGGGACAGCTTGAAAACAGCTCCTGGTCATTGTCGACGCCTCCTGGTCCTCGTGGCTACAGAGTCAAGCATCGCCTCTTCATACCTGAATCACCCGACTTTGGGCATTCATCTATTGTGCCCCTCGGTCACTGGCAAGTGACCCATACTATGTCCCCTCTGCTTTCAGGTTCTTCTGATGTTCGATCCAGGCTTGAATCACACCGGACACTTTCCTCTTTGACGGCAGCAGCACTTTGCAGCAGATCGCCATTGAAATCAACGACGATTCCCAACACCAAAAGACACCTTTGCACCTGGCTTCCCTGGGTGAGGTAATACGAGTACTATGGTGCTCCCGTGGGTGTTGGCCCTAGAACCCCTTAACTCTAAAGGGGTTTGCTCAAATTCTCTCCTAAGTGTCCTTTATCTTTAAATTTCCTACTGCGACTTTCCATTGCATCCCGGTGCACTAATGGTGGAGACTTACTTGCCCGGGTTGGACTTTCTCGTTGCTTGAGGTGGTAGTTGGCCAGCTGGTTTGATATATGGCTTTTGTCGTTTGGGACCATTTTTGTATCTGGCGCACTGACTAACTTTGCACTCCTGACTTCTTGTTCAGTAGATGCAAATGCACCGGATCTGGGAGCAACCTAACTCAGGACAGGCTTGCTTGAGTCCTGCTAGGACTGGTTGTTGGGTGTTCACAGGCTCTGGGTTTAGTCTTGGTGGCAAAGTGGGTAACTGGCCTTGTCCACGCTGGATGATTTTTCATGAAGATTGGGAATAGCATCCCCCTTGCACCCTTTTTGTCTGATCAACAGCTCTCATGTCTTATTTTCGCCATTTGCAGAACCTTTTGCATTAATCTCAGCTCCAGGCAACTGCCTTGGCACCCAACCTTTTTGGTTTGGTTGGGTACATCCTTCCCCAAGACTGGTTTTCCTAAATTGGATTTAGGATGACTTTTTAGTTTCTAGCTGGTCGTGTTGGATCTGGACGATTGAAATAGTCTCTGGGGAAGCCTTAATTTCTGGCTGTGCTGGTTCAAATGTTTCATGTAGGAGAGCACTGGGGTAACAGGAGTCTTTTGTGTTTGCTTGTTTGACGCTTTCATTTGTGTGGGCTCCCTACCTTTGTGTACCTTTTTTAAATTGCATGTGGCTACACGGGGCGGATGGTGTATCCGGGGTTATCTAGTGCTTGTATCTCCTCTGGACTTGAGGAAATGGTGTGCTCAGGTTATTGAGTGCTATTTTCGCTGGGTGTGAATTGCACCTGGTTTGAATTGTTTTTTAATCTTCAACAAGGTAGCTTAAAAACTGTGGTAATGTACATAGTTTATCCAGTATAGGTATGCAATCGCAAAGAGCCAAAACAATGTCTTGGTCTAGGAATAGTTTTTTTAGAGACTCCAGTTTTGGGGTCTATTCTTGAAATGTATATTTCCATTGTATTTAGCAGGTCGACCTGCCCCTCAAGCATTGCCAAGTGAAGGTTCATTGCAGCCACAGTTACCTGTAAGGTGTTCAAAAGTGTGGACCAGTACCCATGGTTGCTGACCTTGGATTCATGTGCCTAGGGACAGATATCGCCTGAATTAATTATTTTAGATACCTTTTGTACACCACTGTGTATATATTCCGTTCATTTACGGCACATGGTCACTTACAGATCACCTATAAGTTATCCTTGCTTCATTTTTCAATAATCTTTGTTTGCTTGTGACAGACATGCTATGTTAGAACCATAAAACTGAAAAAAGAAAAAAGCGATTAAGGTGTTAATACATTGCATTTGATTGATTCAATTCAGGTGTGTTCTATTTTCTTTATGTACAATTATTGATGAAACGTTAAAGCAATTACTGTACCCGACAGAACTAACGTTAGCACATATTCTAGACACCCAGGTTCTGAGGGTCACTGGGTCACCCCATTATACTTAATGTACTCTACCTATGGGGGCTAGAGGCAGGGTCTTCCAAAAGTTCACTCGTGTTTTGGCCCCCGCCAGAGCCCTGTGATAATTTCCCTCGAACAGTTCCACTGGGTAATGATTTAGTCTCTCGCCGAGGTATCACGGGTGCCGTTGGTACAAGTTATACATGAACTTACGAACGCTTACCACTCATGGGAGGAGGTGTGGACTTAGGGAATATATAGTGGATTTCACCCAATTGACTTTGAGTGCTGTTGCGGCACAAGGGGCAGAGATCTGCTGTGATGTCCCTTACATAAAGCAGAAAATCATCTGCATATTAGGACACTATGTGTCTGGTGCCTGCTATTGAGATACCCCAGGCCTCTACCTCCCCAACAGGACCGGATCGCCTGAGGCTCCATTGCCAGAGTGAACAAGAGGGGAGAGAGGTGACACACCTGGTGGGTGCCCCTCTCTATCCGAAAGGGCGAGGAGATATGTTTTCACAATCTCACTCCGGAGTTTTGTGTATAATACATTTCCCACCCGCCACAACACTTCAAAGAGGTATGGCCAGGCCAGGGTATTGAATGCCTTTTCCAGATCCAGGACCAAGCAGTCCACCCTAGGGTAGCGGCCATTGGCCTGATCCTGAACCTGGAACAGTCTGCAGATATTTTGGGACGTGTTTCTGCCTGGCTCGAACCCATTCCGGTCAGGGTATATAAGCAGTGGGAGTATTGGGTCCAGCAGGTCCGCCAATATCTTGCCTAGGATCTTATAGTAGGTCGAGAGTAATGCACCGGGTCTCGGTCAGACTTCGGGATAGAAATTATGAGGGATTCCCACAGCTAGCTAGGTAGCTCCCTCCTTCCAAGGCCGCAGCGTACATTGTGGCTAACTGCGGCGCACACTGTGTGGCAATGACGCTAGGGGTAAGCCATCCATCCTTGGGTATTTGTTCCGGGCAGGAGCCTGGATTGCTTGTTTCACGTTTGAAGACATCTGAAGATGTGATCTCCCCTCAAGGATGTGGGATATTGTGAGAGCATTGAGGAATCGATCGGCTACTCTCTGACTGTCTTGCATAGGATTTCGACATATCATGGCTTAATAATTATGAAAGAGTTGTAAGATATCTGCAGTGGGGTCACAGATTCCCATGACTGTCCACATGACTTGGGCCTGACGGCCATCCAGGCAACAATCGCTCCAGATCTGTTGCCCTCTCTATGTTTTTTGGTTGCATATACCTTAAAGTTATATCGCCAAATGTCTGCTAAGCACTCCTCATATGTCATCTGCCCTCTGCAATCTGGGCAGAAGACTCGGACTCTGAGTCCTTAGTTACAGCCGCCAGCTTAAGTTCTGCTTTTTACAGGCTATGCTCAAGAGCCTTGCAGGCTCCTGGTATCTTCCTGATGCAATCCCCTGTCATATCGTCCTCCTGACCTTGTCTGCGTACAGGGCAGGCGGAAGCGGAAGGGGGGGAGCCGGGGGAAAGGAAACGAGTAGTTCGGGGACAGCTGGTATAGAATAAAGCTGTGTTTACCCCTAGCTCCAGGTGTGCATCTTCTTTGGGGGCCAAAACATTATACTGGCGACGACGGTGGGATCATCGCGACCCACCGCTTCCAGAGCGCCGATAGAAAAAAGAGTGTGAAAACGCAGAATCGCGCAGAGAGGGGCGCGCTGCTCGAGCGCCACATCAGAGGACTGGAGCCACATAAAAAGGGTGAGTGACTACCCTTATTAGAAGGAAACAAAAGCGAAGCAGCAAGAAGCCTCAAATGCCATGCCTGCATGAAGGGACCTGTGTCCCCCTCGGCGGCCATCTTGAAGTCAGGTGCCGTGTATAGGATACCATCAGCTCCTAACACGGCCATTTTGAGGTCAGGCAAGTGCAAGAAACCTCATAAAAACCTGTAAATTCCTGCAAATAAAGACTTGTACCGCCAGCCGAGCCTGTATCCGTTTTCAAGATGCCAGTTGAAGCTGACACCTCATGCTCAGTGGCCACAGGGTCCACCCCGCAGGCCCCGCAACCTCATCCAATGCTGCTAGGAGTGTCATACATACGCCCGCCAGAGCCTCTCGAATTGACGTCTGGGAACAGCATAGGGCCCAAATGGAAGAGCGGAGCAGAAGATTTTGAGGACTTTATGATGGGGTCCCAGGTGCAAGATTCTAAGCAAAAGCTGATAGCTCTGCGAAACCTGATAGGAAAGGACATCGCGCAGATTATCAAAGAATTGCCTGCTGCCAATGCCACCTCATATGAAGATGTAAAAGGACTCGGAGCTCTGGATCGGAAGTTCCTCCATAAGCGAAACTTAGACTACGAGCGATACACGTTCAACCTTGCTTCTCAAGAAAAAGATGAATCGATGTGTGACTTTATCACTCGCATTCGGCGCCTAGCCTGGTACTGCCAGTTTGGCGCGTTCAACACCGAAGATGCCTTACGACTGCGCATTATTAAGGGGTGCCAGTCAGAACCGCTGCACCGCCGATTGCTGAAGAAACATTACACGCTTGAAGAAATCGAAGAACTCACTCGCATCAATGATCAAGCCGAAGACCATGCTTAGAAAATGAAAGCCAGTAAGTCTGAAAAAAAGGAGTAAGCTTTTCGAATGCAGTCGCACACGGACTCGAAGCGCCACCCTGACCGCCACAAATAAGGAAGACAGACGTAGACCTTCCGAGCGACCTCGTCGCGCAATGGAGCCCGAAGCTGTTGGACAGGCAGGCCAGCCTCAAAATGCTACAGATGCGGACAAGACTATCCCCATTCAGGACAATGTCCTGCCATAGGACAGCAGTGTCACCGATGTGGGAGAGAAAATCACTTCGAAGTAGCCTGTCAAACGCGACGGTCAGAAACGAAGACAGCCAAGTCAAGCTCAGAAACCCGCCACCATGCAAGGGCAGTAAGAGGAAGGAAAAGTCGCTCCTCTAGCTCATCAAGGTCAAGTATTCACTCAGCCAACTCATATAGATCTCAGAGGTCAACATCCCGGGAATTGTCCTTCCCCCACGCCTGTGTCTCAAGACAGTGACGAATGCGTGTGTATGGTTTCAAACCCCGACAGATTGAAAAAATACCCACGGCAGAATATTCAAATAGGAAGTCATCCTGCCAAGTTTGTATTAGACTCCCTGAACTACATATGTGCTATGGAATATCACAGCATGAAACCTCAGCCAAAACTAGAACCAGCCGCAGTTCGAGTCTACACTTGGATGTCCAGGAAGCCCCTACCTTGCCTGGGGCAGTTCCGCATGACTCTGACCTACAAGGACCGACAGATCCAAGCACACATCCATGTGATTGAATGTCCTGACGCAGTGGATTGCCTCCTCAGTCTGCCGACAGCAGAGCGCCTCAAACTTGTTGAGCTCTTACACCCCGTGGATGACTCCCCGGACATTGTCAACAAATTCCCAAACCTTTTCAAGGGCCTCGGAAAGCTCAACCAATTCAAAGTCAAGTTACACATTAATGAGCAGGTGTCACCGATAGCGCAATACCACAGGAAGGTACCGTTTCACTTACAACAGGCAGTGGATGAAGAGCTACAAGACCTGCTGAGGAAAGACATCATTGAAAGATCCACAGGACTCACTCCATGGGTATCACCTGTGGTGGTAGTGCCCAAGAAAGGACAAGACAACAAAGTACGCCTATGTGTTGACATGTGTGCGCCGAACACAGCCATTGAGAGGGAAAGACATCCTGGACCTCATATCAGTGATATGATTGCTCGCCTCAATGGAGCAACTGTGTTCTCAAAGCTGGACCTCAACCAGGGAAACCACCAACTGGAATTGCATGAGAAATCCCGCTACATCACCACTTTCACCACCCATCAAGGTCAATTCCGATATAAACGCTTACATTTCGGAATATCTTCCGCCGCGGAGATCTTTCGGGAAGCCATTAGGCGGGTAACCCAGGGTATCCCAAATGCTTTCAACTACAGCGACGATATCCTAGTTTTGGGGAAAACCAAGTGGAGCATGATAAAGCCTTGGACCGGGTGTGCCACGCCTTACTCAACGCCAACCTCTCACTTAACCTGGATAAGTGTGAATTCCACAAGTCCACGCTAAAGTTTCGTGGACACATCTTTTCCAAAGATGGCATGAAACCAGACCCTGAGAAAGTGTCTGCCCTCGCGGACAATCCACAACCACAGGATATCAGTGACCTCCGCTCCTTCCTGGGAATGGCGACCTATTGTGCCCCCTACATTAAGGACTATGCTACCATCAGCTACCCACTCAGAGAACTCACCCGACAAGGCCAACAATACCTGTGGTCACCTGCATGTGAACACCCGTTCAATAAAATCAAGAAGGCTTGAGCACTGCCATCAACTTAGCATATTTTGACACCAAAAGCAAGACCGAAATCACTGTAGACGCTAGTCCTGTACGTCTGGGTGCCATCCTGGCACAGTACTGATGTGTTTTATCTAGGACCCCGATCAATATTGTGACCTTATGCCCCTATACGGCTATAATCAATACATATCCCTATAATGGCATAATAATCAGAGCCATATTTCAGTAACTCGCCTCTGCAGTCCATGACAGTCCATGACACAGCAGAAGCCACTTCCTTAGATTCCTAGATAGCACACTGAGTTCTTTCGACACACCAAACCCACAGCAACCTGGGAAAGCCCGCTTGCTTTTGTTTTGATTTGAAATAGAACTCCTGCGAGCACTGTAAGAACGACCAGTTCTTAGTGACATTTTTATTGACGTCTTATGTCCAAAAACTTACGTCAAACTCGGCACCTTTCAGGTATAAATACACCAACGTTGCCTTAAGCAAACACACGGTGGTGGTGAATACTGGAGCAGAACAGCTGTCCCCTTGCAGAGAGCCCAGCAGATGCGAGAAGCCCACGGACGCTGCCCCTCCTCTTTGACGTGCAGAGAAAGACGCTGTCTTTTCTCCTGCCGAGAAAATCCAGCTCCGGCGTTTCCAGCCTACCCTTGCGGGTGACTGGGATATCGGGTCTTGAGAGGAGATACCAGACCTCCTACATTCTATTCCAGAGGTACGGTGCTGACTAAACCCTTAGAGAGAATTCTTGAATCAAACTCTTGGCAAAACCAACTTAACTTAAACTGCTACTTACTTACTCCCTCCCATGTATTAGGCTTAGGTCAGGTACACTGGGGTGGGCGTAGTTAGAAGCACCAGTTGAGGTCGTTAGCCAATGTATATATGAATGTATATATTTTATTCATTTTAACTATCTTATGGCTAAGAAACCATATCAATGCTTTTTCAGTATTATTTCGTAATACTCCTTTTACTGTACGCACGTTTTATTATAACGAGTCTTGCAATTGTGGCAATTCATTTCTCTTGCATGAGAAGGAAGACTGCTCAATAAATAATATCTTTTATTGAAAACACCCGTCTCTCTATTCTCTGCACCCTGGTGAAAGTAAATCTGCACAACTGACTGAGTGAAATAGCTGTCTATTGTTTCACACGACTCTAGAGATTGACTCTTATTCTGAGGAGCAAAGTTGTCATGTTTATGCGGTTGTCGGAAAACTGAATCCCTTCTTGTCTGAGCCAGGGAAGCTGATCACTTCCTATTCAGTCAAGAAAGTTTCCAGTGACCTCTGAGCTAGCTGGCGCAAACCTAAATTAAGTCTAACAGTCAGTAGAGACCTAGAAGACCACAGTCCTACGTCTGCACTGCTGTTTATGTTATTCCAATGCGCAGGGCCTATAGGGAAAATAGGAACTACACTACAGTCCAACAATGAAGCAGACCAACGTCATGTGGTTGCCTATGCCAGTCGTAGCCTCACTGACACGAAGAAGGCTTACTCACAGCCCGAGAAGGAAAGTCTCGTGGTCGCCTGGGCCTGTGAACATTTTCATCTGTTTGTATACGAGAAGCATTTCACGCTCTTCACGGACCACCAAGCGCTTACCACCATCTTTGGCAATCCGCGAGCGAAGATGCCTCCACGAATATAAAGATGGGGCCTCCGTTTGCAAGACTACATCTACACCATCGTTCATAAGCCTGGCAAAGCAGAAAACCCAGCAGACTACATGTCTTTTTTTTTTTTTTTTTTTAAATATTTTTATTGAAGTATTTTGCATTTATATACAAAGCACGGCATCAATAATACAAACCAAAAATTAGAGGAGAAAAAGTATATACCAATAATTCATAAATCAGAAATAAGAAACAATGACTAAATCATCAGCAGGTGAGGGTGAGGGTAGTATTTCCAGTAATAAATTAAAACACAATTTAGGTCATAAAAAAAATACCATTAATAAATGCAACATGTATTTTCATATTGTACAACATCAACATTGCGTTTACACCAAGTTATTGTTTCTTGTCTACAGACAATCCAACATTTCTCCTTATTATTCCTCCTTCCATCGAGTTATAGGATCCCATATTATATCCCCCAGCTTCCTGCCCTTTTTTCCCTTCCCTGCATATATCGCTTTCTCGATTTTATGGATTATTAGTAACTTAGCCAGCCATTTATGGAAGGTAGGTGGTACAGGATCTATCCATACAGAGGCTATGCATAATCTCATGATAGACATAGCGACAAACAAAAATTCTCTACCACGAAAAGAACGTATATCCTCAACGTTTACTCCTAATAGGATAGTTCCTGGGGTTAGAACAATTTCGCTTTCTACAATTTTACTTATAAAACATTCGATTTCCTTTTTAAATAAATCTAAACGGGGACATAATGCAAATACATGTTCCAAGTCAGCATCCGTGCTTCCACACCTATAGCATGTAATACCCACTAACCCTCCCCATTGAGCTATTTTAGCCGGTGTATAATACAGGTGGTAAAGTGTTTTATGTCAAGGCACCCACAATCTCACACGTGTGAACGATGCTCTGTAGCAGAGGAATACATTAATTTTGTCATCGACAATGCATGTACCCCAGCTGTGCCCCTAGAAGCCATTCGCGAAGCATCGGCCCAAGATCCCACTGTTCAGGCCATAATGGTCCGGATACGCACCAACTCCTGGAGACATCTGGACACCAGCCACCAGGATGTGACTGTGGATGCTCAAGAACTGGTGCCGTTCAAACATGTCCAAGCAGAACTAACGATCAGCATGGATGGGTTATTGCTGAGAGGAGGGAGGATAGTCATTGCTCAGCGACTTCGCCAAGGGATCTTCAACTTAGCTCATGAGGGCACAGGGGAGTTTTAGCCACCAAGAAAGCTCTCCGAGAACGCGTCTGGTTCCCATCCCTCAATCAAGTGGTGGAGGCCACACTCAAGGACTGTGCTTCATGTCAGCTAGTCGGTCGAGATGAACCTCCAGCCCCTTTGCAGATGTCTGAACTACCTGATGGGGTGTGGCAACAAGTGGCTATTGACTTCTTCGGGCCATTAAAATCAGGCAAGTACATCATCGTCATCATGGATGAATACTCCCGCTTCCCCATCGCGCATCAAGTGTCCTCCACGAAAGCAATGGATGTCATCCCTGTCATTGACGAAACATTCGCAGCATGGGGAATCCCCATAGGAGTGAAAACAGACAACGGACCACCGTTTAACAGCCACGAATTTGCTGAGTTTGTGAAACACCTCAACTTCAAACATCGGAAAATTACTCCCTTATGGCCCCAAGCCAACGGCACGGTTGAGCGATTCATGGGGACTCCTAAGAAGACAGTTCAGCAAGCGGAACTCGCTCACCGTGACATTCAGCAAGCGTTAAATGAAGTGTTGCGAGCATACAGGACCACGCCACACAGTACCACAAATCAATGCCCTGCCAACCTGATGCTCGGGCGAGTTCCTCGCACGCGGCTGCCCACGTCAAATACTGTCACGCAATCCCAAATCGTGACCACCGATCATGACACTCTGGTAAAGCTAGATCAGGCAAAGAAAGCAAAAATTAAAGACTATGCCGATCAGCGCAGGCATGCGCGACAGAGGGACATTCATGTAGGAGACTGGGTGCTGGTAAAGCAAGACCGCAAGACAAAGGCAGACAGTCGATACCTCGCTCACCTGCTGCGAGTCTCCAGTCAAAAGGGGACTATGATCACCACTGAGTCGGAAGGAAAACGGATAACCCGGAACATATCCCACTTCAAGAGATGCAATCCCTCTTCTCATGCTTGATTCCAAGACAGCGAGTCTAGCACATATTCATTGAGCCAAGGAGGAAACAGTGATGGGGCGCGTCCTAGGCCAGTGAGGCTAGAAGACACACAATACTGTCTTACTCCTGAACGAGCACGGACCAGTCGCCCACGAAGAATATTCAAGCGACCTGTTCGACTCATTGAAAAACTCTGAGAGACAGTAAACATTATTGTAAAAAGGGGGGTGGTGTCATATCGTCCGCCTGACCTTGTCTGCGTACAGGGCAGGCGGAAGAAGAGGAGCTGGGGGAAAGGAAACTAGTAGTTCCGGGACAGCTGGTAAAGAATAAAGCTGTCTCTACCCCTAGCTCCAGGTGTGCGTCTTCTTTGGGGGCCAAAACATTATATCCCCCTCATGACTATTTTAAAAGCGCCCCATTCCAGTGTCCTGGAGGACACCGTGTTGGCATTGTTATGAAAATAGTCTTTGATGTTGACTTTGAGATTGTGGCGAAATACTGGGTCGTCCAAACACTCCCGCTGTAATTTCCAGGTCGGGACTAGTGGGTGAGGCGGCTGCAAACTAAGGGCCCTATTAGGATGGTGGACGGACTCCCCAGAGGAGGAGGGACCGTCCGCAGGGGCAGCGGCAGTCCCTCCGTGCAAATTAGGATGTGACCGCCACCCTGGCGGTCACATCCTGTATGTTTAACATTGCGGCGGGTGCTGCTTGAAGCAGCAC
This sequence comes from Lissotriton vulgaris, assembly GCF_964263255.1. Taxonomy (NCBI): domain Eukaryota; kingdom Metazoa; phylum Chordata; class Amphibia; order Caudata; family Salamandridae; genus Lissotriton; species Lissotriton vulgaris. Next base: position 1,903,629,670 of record NC_141693.1, read on the forward strand.
CCGCCGCAATGTTAAAAATGCAAGCTGTGCATTTGCATGCACAAAGCGGCAGGCACCGCGCGGTGCCTGCCGCTTCGTGCATGCAAATGCAGGGGGGTACCATGGGTACCCCCATGTGCACACCCACCCCCCCTTCACCCTGGGGGCCCGCAACGGGCCCCCAAAGAAAAGACCGTATGCCTTTTCATGGCGGCATTGCCGTCGCGGAAAGGCATTACAAAATGCTAATCCTAATATGGCTGGCGGTTTCTGATAGACACCGCCACCATATGAGAGCTTTTCTGCCGCGGTCTCGCGGCAGAAAAGGCACCGGCGCGGTGAATCCGCATCCTCCGGGCCGGCGGTGGCTTCCGCCGGCCCGGAGTATACGGATTCACCGCAATCGTAATGACCCCCTAAGAGTCAAAAGGTGTGCATCATGATCAGAGACCACTCTTCCTAGGTAGTCTGTTTGTTGGGTCCTGGGAAGTATTGTTGGCAAACAGAGGAACCGGTGAAGGTGCACTCAAAGGTTGTGGGGAATAGAGTGAAAGGAGTATAGCCTGGAGGTTGGGTTCCGACTCCTCCAGAGACCAATGCTGCGCCCACAATTGAAACGGCTCTGCATGCACCCAAACAGAGAAACCGGCTCCTGGGGGATGCGATCGGTCCAAGGAGGCATCCAGTACACAATTGTGGTCACCCCCTAGTATCCATAGTGATGACGTAAATTGCGCTAGAACTGTTGATAGTGAGCCCCAAAACTGTCCTTGATTAACATTGGGGGCATACATGATGCATAAAAGCAAGGGCTGTCCTACTAGGAACCCCTCCAGGAGTGCATACCGACCATCCTTGTCCACTACTCTGTGGGTTTCTTTAAATGGGGCCCCAGGCTTGAGCCAAATAAGTGCCCCCAGGGCAAATGCGAAGTATGTGGTAGCACAAAAGGTGCTGTACCCGGTCTAGTTCACCCTTTGTGAGGTACGTTTCCTGCAGCAGGAGTATCTGTGCCTTCTGGCATTTGGCATAAGAATAAACTACATATCGCTTCTGCGCCGTGTGCATTCCCCTGATGTTGAAGGTTAGTAGGCTAATGTCTGCACTAGCATAGTTTAGCATGTATCTGAGAGGCAGGGTGTGTAAGTGGAGGGGGGGTGATGTGACCCAGCTGTGTCTTTGACCCCTCTGCATGTGATTCTGTCGGGTGATGGTGTCTGCCCTAGGTGGAGATGTGTCCGCAGGTATCAGGAGTTACTGGGGAATGAACTGTTTTCTGGGAACCTAGTTCCAAAATGTAGGGCCTACCACACCTGGTGATACGTCCAAACTGTGTTTATAACTAATGTCCTAATGTATTGCATCCTATGTGGCAGCAGGGCCTGGTGCGCCTGGGGGCCAATGCACGTTTGGGCGAAAGACAGATGGGTTTCCGCTTGTGCTCCTGAACATTAACGTAAGTAAGAATGTCACGAAGGCTAACTTATAGTCATGGCCGGTGGTTCCTTTTAGATGAGGGTGTCTGCTGTCTGGAGAACACCAGGGGCGTGGTCATTGAATCTGCTTTGGATATACTTGTGTCTCTGGAGTTGTCCCTGAATGAGAAGATGCGTGGGCCATCCTCCCTCTCTGAGGTCGCCACGGCCATGTCCAGATTCTCCGCTGCCTGAAGGGCTATCCTGTGCTCTGCTATGTTTTCCTTGAGGTTGGGGGTGACTGTGATCGGGCTCTGGCTGCTCAGTACTTGTATTCTAGGGCCTGTTTTCCCTTGCGGGCGTCAGCTTTGTGGTTCTCTCAGGCTACCTGCTGTTTACCATCTTTAGCTGCCCCTGGTGTTAGCTTCTGCCCATTGTAACACTGCCTTTGGGTCTGTATAGAACCGCGTTCCTCTGTTGTATATGACCCTGAGACGAACCAGGAACAGTAGCAAGTAGTGGATCCCCTTTTGGCAGAGCATTCTCTTTGCCTCCAGAAAAGTGGTCATTTGCTGCTGCACTGCCCTGGAGTAGTCCAGGAAGAGCATCACACTCTTGTTCTCTACTTGAAGCGAGCCCTGTTTTCTGGCTGCCCTCAGCACCATATCTCGGTCCCGAAAGTGGAGTAGTTTCAGAACTAGTGGTCGCAGGGATGACCCTGGAGGGGGCCATCGGGCCGGGACTCTGTGAGCCCTCTCTACCGAGAAAAAGGGGCGTAAGCTCGTTGTTTGGGGTAAACGATTTGAATCAAGTTTCAATATTTTTTTCTGGTTGGGATCCTTCTACCCCCTCCAGTAGGATGGTCACATGAATGTTACTGCGGCGGGATCTCCCTTATAGGTCATCCGTTCTCTCCTCCATCTTGGCTAAGTGAGTGTGAAGGTTTCGCAGGTTGTCTTGTTGTGATGTAACTAGGGGTAGAAGGGAGGCCCAAGTTTTTCCTCCGTCTGACACTCTGTCAGTCAGCTTCTGATGATTATCATGGAGCAGCCCGATATCCAAGGACAGGGCCCCAAACCTGTTCACCATTCTGATTCAGGAGTGTTCGATTGCTGCCAGTACTTTATCCAGTTTATCGGACAACGCCTGCAAAGTGGCCTTGTCAGTTGCTTGAGATATGTATGGATCCCGTGAAGGCAGGTGGCATTCCAGGGCCATAGTTTGTGGTCCAGCTGCCTCGCACTGTTTTCGCATGGTCTGCTCGTTCACGCAACAGGATTGTCTTCTTGCCTCTGTGCCAGGGCAGCTCAGCGCCCACAGGCCTTTGTTTGAGTTTGAGTTTAAAACATTTATAGAGCGCACGTTCACCTGGCGGTTTCATGGCGCTGAAGTGTATAGGACCCAGAGACAAGAAATCAGGAGAGAGGCAAAACGGAACAATTATAGAGGAAAGGCTTGTGCAAAAAGAAAAGTCTTTAACGCCTTTCGGAAATAAGAATATTGAGAAGAAGATCTGAGGTGAACGGGAAGAGAGTTCCAGAAGACGGGCCAAGTGTGGAAAATTTCGTGCCCCCCCACTTTTTGCTGTCTAAAGCGGGGGACTGCCAGCAGATATTGGGAGGAAGAGCGCAGCTCCTCGACAGGGGCATAGGCTTTGATTTCCGACGAAATGAAAGCAGGGGTTGCACCAGCCCTTGCCTGAAAAGTAATGCAGCCCATCTTGAACTGAGCTCGTTCTTGGATAGGAAGCCAGTGCAAGGACTTAAGAAGAGGAGTGTATCCGTCAGTGAACTGCTGCCGCCTCCTCATGCCTGGTGTTGGTCCTTTCAGGGTCTGTGTATGTCCCAGTGCAGCGAGTGAGGCAAGCTCGGTCTCTGCCGGCAAGCTAGTCCCTCTGTCGCAGCAGCGCGTGGGGGCTCTCACCTCTCTTATCTGCTCCACTGGACTCAGTCCATGCACTGGGCACCAGGGTCAGTGGTGGCTCTTCAAGAGCAGGTCCCTCACCCTCCACACCGAGCTTGTCAGCTTCCTTTGTCCTGTGTCGCACCCTGGTATATACCGTGTGGTGCTAGACATCCGGCGCCCTCTCTCAGTTCACCCTCAGTATTTCAGGTTCACGCTCATGGGCCAGGGGGGCCTTCTCATTCTTTCCTCCCCCACTCGGTCTTATCCAGTGGCCCCTGCTTCTGTGTCACCAGGCACTCAGCGATGAGCGTCTTCTCCCAGCCCGGTCTCGATCACCCTCAGTGGTCCTTTCCACATGTTCCCTTCTTGGATTCTTCCTCAATTGTCGGACGTGGGGAGGGCTGCAGATTGGGCCACTCTCTTGCCCCTGTGAACTGGTCTATGTTCCTGGTGCCTGGCTGAGCTGTGGTGTCCAGAGGGAGGGTCTCTTTTTCTCAGCTTCTCCTAGCGAGGTGTTCACTGGCGTCCCCCCTCCTCCTGCTATCCATGGGCTGACTGCCAAACACCAAACAGATCTAGGGAGGTTTCTGACCTTTCACCTCCCCCTCCAGCGGACTCCTTGGAGGGCTTCCAGTACTCCAATAGGGGGCTTTCTCTGTAGGGGGCCTCGCTATGCTAATGGATTCACCCGAGTTGCTGGGCACCAGACCTTGGCAGTGCCCCTTCTTGTGTTTCTTGTTTCTGGAGAGGGGCATCACTGGGGTATACATCCTCACCCCCCCCTTTCTGGGCAGGGTTTGTCTTCTTCTCAGGCTTTTGTGGTGGTTGAGGTCTTCTAGGGCAGCCCCCAGCTCCACCGCAGGTTGCACAGGCCCAATCTCCGAGTGGCACGCTCCAGGACATTACTGCCACTGGGTTTGTGGCTCAGGCGCATCATTCACCTGTGCTGTCGTTGCGGGTGTATCCCGGGTGCTATGTTGGGTAGGTACTTGCTTCCTACCAGGACAGCAGGGTGTTGGGCAACTTGCAGTTTCACTCCCTGGCCCTCCAGCTGCCCTCCATTGCCCTAGGGGGCTGCCATTTTAAGTCGAGTGCCACTGCAGGGATTTGTGCCTCCAGTGCGCACTAACCAGTGTTGCAGTTGTGGGTGCGTCCTTGGCTCAACGTTTGGCAGATGCCTGCTTTTCTGCCAGATCGGTGTGTAGTGCGGTTCACAGTGCAGCTTAGCTTCCTGGCTCTTCAGCTGACCACTGTGCACCTAGAGGGTCTTCATTTTGGTGCACGACAGCCTCGGCTCCTCGTTGTCCTGCTCACCGCCTCCTGGCGCTTCGACTCCTTTTGTGGCCGCTTAAAGGGATGCTGACTGTCTCGATACCTCAGCAGGCCCCGCCGACCAGGATAAATCACAATTTTTAAAGGCTGGCGGTCGGAGCTCTACTTGAGCGCGTCTGCCATCATGGCTGGCTTAGCCACGTCTCCCCCACTCCCCCCCCTATTTTTATTATGATTATAAAGGTATGGTAAGTGTACAAAAGAGGCAGTCAGCTGATAAAATATTGACAAAAGATAATGCGTCCATTTCTAATGATAATGGCATTACTCCTAGTCCTACTCCCTCGCCTTCCTTCAGCACAAATGAGGCCCCGCCTCCCACCCAGACCCACCCCCAGCATAAAAACTCTGCCCGCCCCCACCTCCACCTGTACATAAACAAGCCGAGCTAGAACTCAGTTGAACCACACCGGGAGGGAGGGAGGGTCCTTGAAGGAAGGCGAGGGAGTAGGACTAGGAGTAATGCCATTATCGTTAGAAATGGACGCATTACCTCCCGTCCCTCCCTCGCCTTCCTTCAGCACAAATGAGGACATAGCAAGCAGAGGAAAACAGAGACGGACAACACAGTGACAAAGAACACAAAACAGTGCCTCCAAACACAGCATATCAACATCCCAGGCCTCGCAAAGAGGACAAGACCCTGAGGCCCGAACCCCCAAAGGAGGAACCACCCCCACAAGAGGAAGAGCCACCAAGAACGCGGACCGAAACCAGAGTCGGACCACAGCGAATAGACAAAGAGACCCCCACCCGGAAGGACTCCACAACCAGCAGGCCCCACAGCAAAAGAAGCTGGACAGCCAAACCGAGCAAACGAGACTCCACAGCCAAGAAAGGAGCAGGACAGAACACAGGCAAAAGCAACCCGAGACAGATCCAAAACGCAGAGCCACCGGAAGGGACAAAGAATGGAACCGGATCCAAAAGCAACAGAGCCGAACAGCCCAGACAGAAAGGAAACATCCAAAACAGGGCCCAGAACATCCCCAAGCGCCCTGCAGGGGTGATGGCAACCAAAAAACAAGGCCCAAAGGCAAAAGCCACAACCCAAGACCCCCAAGGGGCCCAAAGGGAGGACCGGACAGGACATCCAACACCAGCAGCAAAGACCACGAAGGGAAGGACCCGACAGGCCAGCGAACAAACACACCAGACCCGGAAAAAAAGAACCAGGCAACAGACCCCAGGCAACACGCAAGGAAGCCAGGAGCACCAAGAAGCCGGAAAGCATCACACTGCACTTGCAGAGGGGCCACTGACAACCCCAGCAGGACCTCAGCCGGAGGGAACCTCCACACCAAAAGGAGGCCAGCACCACGGGAACAACACCCAGAGCAGAACAGCAGGACCAAAAAAGGCCAGCAAACACCAAGCAGAGGACAGCCAAGAGGAGGACCGAGGGGAAGCCTGCAAGCCACCTCCAACCAAACAGGAACCCCCAACACAGCCAAGACCAGCTGCACAACAGCCAGGCAGCAGGGTAAACCCCGCACTGAACCCAGGGGAAGGACACGAAACTCCAAAGGCCACGGAGCCACCAGAAGGAACCCCCACCGAGCGACACACAACCCGGACAGGAGAGGAAAACAAGGAGCCCAAAGCCAATGGGGGGCAACCAACAACCCCCGAGCACAGACCCACAGAGCCCGCACCAGAAAGGCCCGAGCAACGTAAAAGTCAGGGAAAGGCACACGGAAGAGCCAGAGGCCCAGGAGAGGGCCAGACACCCCCTCCCCCCCCAAAGACCCGTGACCCCAGTCCAGAGACCCGAACCCGGCCACCCAGGCCGACCCCGGCGCCACAAACGGGACCACCACAGGGAGGCCCCAAAAACCCACCCACAGTCCAGACACAGGGAAAGAAGGACCCAGCATTACAGAACTGCCAGCACACAGGACACCCATAGAGGCAGAGAGCCGACAGCCCCAGCACCCAGACCAGAGTCCCCAGAAATAGGACGCAGGCAACCAAGGAACAAGGACCAGAACCTGGACCCACCCAGGACGCGGCAAAGGACAACGCCACCGGAGTGTCAGATGGAGCCAACACGCACAGACCCGCAGAGAGCTCCGAAAGGGCACCAGGGCAAGGCCAAAAGGCTGCAACAGCCACCAGCAAGCGGACCCCCGGGAGAGCAGCAGGAACCAGAACAGGAACCCGAACCCAGCCAAGCCCGAACAGGCCGGCAACCGAAGCCACCACAAGCGGAGCGAACACCGAGCCAGAAGGCAACTGCGGCCGAGCCACCAGGAGAGCCCCCCGTGGACCGACCGACAAGGGAAGCAGGGACAACAGACCCCGAAGACCAACCCAACAGGAGCCAGAGGGACAGGCCGAGAAGAAGAAAACAAGCCCAGGGTACACCGCAGAAGCCAGGCGCCCCAGCACAAGCAGCCACAGGACATGCCGGAGGAGCCCCCGGGGCCACAAGGTCCGAACCCAAGAAGGAAGAGAGACCAGGCACCCGCCGGACAAAGGAACGGGGCCGAGCACAGACTGAACGAGAGCCACTGAAGAGCGTCCGGACATGCGGGAAGACCCAGGGCGAAGACCCGAGGCTGAAGAGGAAGGATGCAACACAGAAACGGGCATACCCCACATAGAACCGCAGGAAACGCAGAAAAGAAGCAGTGACTGGGAAGTGGAGAGAAGCGACCCAAAATTACAGGGCATGCCAAAAACCACCAGGTAGGGCCCGCGGAAAGGCAGCCCGAAGGGCCAACACACGGAAGGGCACCGGCCAAATCCAGGAGCAGACCCCCAGGAGAACCAGGACAGGCACAAAGCCGCCGGACACCCCAGCCCCAGCACCAGAAAGGAGCAGGCCCCAGACCCAAGCCCCACCGACAGGAAACCAGCAGACGGAACACATGGCAAGCAAACAGGACTCCCAGTCCAGCAGAGCCACCCAGCAGGAACCGGAGACAGGCACCTGAGACAGCCAAACCCTCACCAAACCGGAGGAACCCGCACCAAGCCGACCCAGCACCCAAGAGCATACAGCAGTGACAGGAACCCAACAGGGCAAGGCACTCTGACCAAGAGGCAGTCAGCCAGGGAAAAAGAAACGGTCAAAACCGCGCCCACCCGAAAGACATAGGAGAAACCCACAGCAGGGACCACTGAGAGGTCCCAGTGCAAGGCACGTGAGAAAGGCCGGACGCCCCAACGAAGGCAAGGCAAGCAGAGGGCCCAAGGCGGCGAGACGCAGCCACCACGAACCGCCACCGCAAACTCCATGAAACCCAGCACCAAGGAGGGCACAGAAGAAGCAGAGAACAGGCCAGCCAGTGCCACGGCAGCAGACAAGCAGAACAACAGGCCTACCAAGCAGCGCGGCCAGGACAGAGGTCAACTGCACAACTGGAGGAAATGGGTGACCCTCACCAAGAAGCAAAGCCACTGGAGGAAGATAGGGACGTGCAGCCCAGAAGCGAACGCCCTGGCACAAACCGAGCGTGCAGAGAAACCTGAAACCAATCAGGACCAACACAGTGCAGAAGGAAGAAGGAGGGCTGGCCACACAGGAAACCGCCAAACAACTGGCAGCAGGGCAGCAGGGCAGCACCACAGCGGACAAAGCCACACGCACATACAACAAGCACGAGCAACGCACGCTACACACAGCACCAACCCCCACCCCGGCACAAAGGGGCAAGTCCAACCGGGAGGGACGGGGACACCAATGGAAAGAAACCCACAGGCCCCGCCCAGCAGGAAACAGGAAAACCCTGCCGACCAGCACACGAGTCCAGCGACCCACGGCCCGAACGCTCAACACCCCGGAGCCACACACAGAGCAGAGCGGGAGAAGGATCCACACCCAAGGACCCAGACGGGAACCAGTCGCACATAGGACCAGCAGGTTGAGGAAGGGACGCGGAAGGCATCAACCAAACCCCAGAACACAGGACAGGGAAGCCACAGCCAAGTCCAGCACCATCATGAGACAAGAAAGGCAGAACACCCCCCTCGGAGCCCGGTGCGACAAAAGCACCCCAGGGGGACCGGAGACCCAGCAGCAGAGGAAGAGGACACCAGTACGCCCCCAACCAATCCCCATGCGACCCCGTCAGGAGCAGACCCAGTGGCAGACAACCGTCAAGGCCACCACCAAAGGGAACATGGAGCAGCAGGACAAGAACTGAAGCCATCCAGCGAAAACCAGTGCCACCAAAGGTCTTTACTGAGGCACAGCACCAAGGCCGGAATACAACATCCACAGGGCAAGAAAAACGCACAAGCAGGCTGTAGAATCCTCAGGTCGTAAAATGTACATATACTCCTCAGCATTGCGAAGAATCTGTCAGCGGCACACAATTCCAGTCGGCACAAAAAAGGATATGTGAAGCCGAGGAGCCGTGGATGGAAAAGGCACAGGATAACCTACACAGTGCACATCACTTCAGAGGAGCAGAGGGACCACAGCAAGGAGGCTGGGCCAAGCCCGGCCCCTCACCGGGCAGCCGGCAGAGTGGCAGTCCCCGGGGGCAAGAAGCAACGCGCCCCGTCTAGAAACAAAAAAAGAAAACGGGCACAAACCCGTCCTACCTGGTCTCCTGTAAGACAGCACACCGGGAGGAGGCAGCCACGCAGCCCGACCCGGAAACACAGCCCCAGCCACAGGAGGACCGCCAAAACACCGCAAGTTCAAGTTCAAGTTCAGTAACTTGTATAGCGCACTACTCACCCAGAGGGTCTCAAGGCGCTTGGAGGAGGGAGGGTGCATTATTTGTCAAATAGCCAGGTTTTAAGCTGCTTTCTGAAGGAGAGGTGGTTCTGTGTAAGGCGGAGGAGAGTGGAGAGAGAGTTCCAGGGTTTGGCCGCTAAGAAGAAGAAGGATCTTCCTCCCATGGTGACTTTGTTGATGCGCGGAGTTGCGGCGACGGCTTGATTGGATGACCGTAGTTGGCGGGTGGGTGTGTAGAAGGATAGTCGTTTGTTGAGGCATTCGGGTCCTAGGTCGTAGAGGGCCTTGTGTGCCTGGGTGAGTAGACGGAACGTTATTCTCTTGTTGACGGGAAGCCAGTGGAGATCTTTCAGGTGACCGGAAATGTGAGCTTGACGGGGGATGTCCAGTATGAGTCTGGCTGAGGCGTTTTGGATGCGTTGGAGTGTTTTCTGTAGTTTGGCTGTGGTTCCGGCGTAAAGGGTGTTTCCATAATCTAGTCGGCTAGTGACTAGTGCGTGGGTGACTGTCTTTCTTGTTTCGGTGGGGATCCAGCGAAAGATTTTTTTGAGCATGCGTAGGATGTTGAAGCATGATGATGAAACGACATTGACCTGTTTGGTCATCGAGAGGGAGGAGTCCAGGATGACGCCCAGGTTCCGTGCGTGATCTGTAGGTATTGGTGCTGTGCCCAGTGCTGGTGGCCACCATGAGTCGTCCCATGCAGAGGGGGATGATCCTAAGATGAGGACTTCCGTTTTGTCCGAGTTTAGTTTTAAACGGCTGTTCTTCATCCATTCGGATACTTCTTTCATTCCTTCGTGTAGGTTGGTTTTGGCGGTGTTGGGGTCTTTGGTGAGGGAGAGGATTAGTTGGGTGTCGTCAGCGTAGGAGATGATGTTGAGGTTGTGTTGTCGCGCGATGGTTGCGAGGGGACTCATGTACACGTTGAAGAGGGTGGGACTGAGTGATGATCCTTGTGGTACGCCTCAGATGACTTCCGTTGCCTCTGATTTGAAAGGGGTGAGTCGGACTCTCTGGGTTCTTCCTGCGAGGAATGAGATGATCCAGTCTAACGCTTTTCCTTGAATTCCGACGTTGTTGAGGCGTTGTATGAGGGTGTTATGACAGACTGTATCGAAGGCGGCAGAGAGGTCAAGTAGGATGAGGGCAGCTGTTTCTCCGTTGTCCAGTAGCGTTCGGATGTCGTCTGTAGCTGCGATGAGGGCGGTTTCAGTGCTGTGTTTGGCTCGAAAGCCGGACTGTGAGGGGTCGAGAGAATTGTTGGATTCAAGGAAGGCGGAGAGCTGACTATTCACGGCTTTCTCGATGACTTTGGCAGGGAAGGGGAGGAGCGAGATGGGGCGGTAGTTTTTTAGTTCAGAGGGGTCAGCTGTGGGTTTCTTCAGAAGGGCGCTGAGTTCGGCATGTTTCCAGCTTTCTGGGAAGGTGCCGAAGTTGAAGGAGCAGTTGATGACATCGCGGAGATGGGGTGCGATGATGGAGTTTGCTTTGTTGAAGATGTGGTGGGGGCATGGGTCAGTTGGTGAGCCTGAGCGGATGGAGTTCATCAGGCGGATGATGTCTTCAGTAGTGATTGGGTTCCAGGCGCAGAGGTTGTGAGAGAGTTGTTTTGGTTCAAAGGTGGTTGGAGTGGGTTGTTCTTCGGAAAAGTTTTCAAAGCTGTTGTGAATGTCAGCGATTTTGTTGTGGAAGAATGAGGATAAAGAGTCGCAGAGGTCTTGGGAGGGAGTGATGTCGTTGGTGCCGGCGGTGGGGTTGGTAAATTCTTTGACGATGTTGAATAGTTCCTTGCTGTTGTGGGCGTTGTTGTCGAGTCGATCCTTGAATGCTGATTTCTTGGTGGATCGAATCAATTGGTGGTGTTTGCGGATGGCGTCCTTGAAGGTGTTCAGGTTGTCAGAGGTTGGGTTTTTTCTCCAGGTTTTCTCGAGGGTACGACATAACTTCTTGGATTTCTTAAGGTCATCGTTGAACCAGGGTGCCTTTTTGCTACCTTGTTTGGTCTGGTGGTTTTTCAAGGGTGCTAATGCGTCAGCGCTGTGGGTGATCCATTGTGTGAGTTTGATGGCAGCTTGGTTTGGGTCCGATGATATTGCGGGGGGTGTAGGTTTAGCGATGTGAGGAGTTGCTTGGTGGTGATTTTGTTCCAGTTTCTTCGGGGAATGGGTTGTGGGGGGTTGTGGGTCATGTTTTTTTTTAAGCTGAAGTGAACGCAGTTGTGGTCTGTCCAATGGAGAGCTGTGGTGTGATCGAAGGAGATGTGTTTGCTGGAGGTGAATATAGGGTCGAGCGTGTGTCCGGCAAGGTGGGTGGGTGTGTCAACAAGTTGTTTGAGTCCGAGATTGGCCAGGTTGTCCAGAAGGGTGGTGGTGTTGCAGTCGTTTTTCTTTTCCAGGTGGAAGTTGAGGTCTCCCAGTAGAATGTAGTTCTCGGAGGTGAGGGCATGTGGGCTGATGAAGTCAGTGATGTCTTTGATGAATTGTGTGCAGGTTCCTGGTGGTCTGTAGATGAGGTTGCCTTTAAGTGTGGTCCTGGGGTCGGTGTGGATCTGGAAGTGAAGGTGTTCTGCAGTCGCGAGGTTATCATCGGAGCAGGTCGTGATTCGGATGGTGTTCTTATGGACGATGGCGATGCCTCCTCCTGTTTGGTTGGTGCGGTCTTTTCGGATGATCTTGTAAGCGCCCGGGATGGCTATGGCGATGTCGGGTGCTGATGAGGCGTTCATCAAAGTTTCTGTAAGGAAGGCGACATCCGGCGATGTGGTGTCGAGTAGGTTCCAGAGTTCAGTGGCATGTTTGTGGACCGAGCGGGTGTTCAGCAGGATGCACTTCAGGTGGTTAGATTCGGAGCTGTTTTTTGAGGAGGGGGAATTGGTGTGGTTCCTGATGCAGGTGAACTTGCAGGACTGGCAGGTGAAGGGTCCATGGGTGTGTCCTGGGGTAGCGTTGCAGCATAGTGGTGTGCGTCCGGGGTTAAGGGCAGAGAGGGTAGCGGCGTCGTAAGTTATGCGGGTGGAGTGGGGTTTGCGTGGACCAGGGGGTCTGGTGCTGGGCGCGGTCCTGGCGCGGACGAGCAGCGGATTCCTGAGCCACCGCTCAGCCCCATACCACGAGGGAGACGAGGAGAGGAGGCACAGCCAGGAGAACTCAGCAGAGGGCGCCGCCGCAGCAGAGAACCAAACCGAAGACTCCCCGGCACCGCCACAGGGAGGAACTGAAAGGGTAAGTCTCACTAGTGAGACAGAAAAAAGCAGGTGGAGGTGGGGGTGGGCAGAGTTTTTATGCTGGGGGTGGGTCTGGGTGGGAGGCGGGCCTCATTTGTGCTGAAGGAAGGCGAGGGAGGGACGGGAGGTAATGGTGTATTTACAGGTGAGGAGAGAGGAACTGAGTACGTTTGTAGGCGTGAATGAGCACAGTGGAGAGGATGTGAAGAAAGTATGCAGAACACATTTTAGAAGACAGAGATACTATGAAGATTTCAAAAAGAAACAAGCATTTGCAATGCAATCTGTCTCGCCTTTCAGACCTTATAAGTATTTAGCGACGCAGCACATTAGCCCACATTACTGCAATGTAGCTTTAATCACAGGTATTTTTAGCACAATGACATCCGCAGGTGACAGTAAGCACAACACAGGGAAGACTCAACGACTTTCGGTGATTATATATATATATATATATCTTTTATCATAGAAGCACAAGTCAAAGCAGTAAAGTAAATAATAATGGCATCAGCCACTAGACTGAAATGTGCATTAATAAAATCCTTGGGATAATCACAGGCCTGCAATATGGGAGGTGGGAAAAGATTACTGTGTACGGTGACTCAGCAAGTTACACAATTATAGAAGTAGCCAATTTCGTTTAATAAGCGCCCCAACTGATACATTCAATAGTTTTTGCTGCTTAACCTCCTAACGATCAGAGTCACTGTCAACAGTGCTTATAAGAAAGATTTAAGAAATAACAGTGGCATAACATAAGTGCACACTGTCTCTGCTTGTGCATCTCTTCCCCAGACGCTTTTAAACTGTTTGAGCTCAGCTAACAAAGAAGGCACCACAGAGATATCTTAGAAGCAGAACATCTCTAACGAGCTGGTAGAGATGGGGGAAGCAGTGCAATTGTATCCTATAAATACGCATACAAATTTTGAACACGGACCACTCTACATTATTACTTTAAGTATTTTTCTTATGACTTCGTAAAACGTATGTGCGTTTTAAATAATTTCTAAAATTAATTGTCAAAGCAAACAGACATGTTTCCCGATGGGTACAAGATATGCATGGTTTTCATAATAAAATTGAGTGCATGCATGTTTAAAATGTTTCTGATTGCACAAAAAGGAGAAATGATAGATTACCAAGCATCTTCAAACAATAATATCCATTTCCAGGGCGTTTTTCCAACATATGTTATGGGCACAGTGAGCAAAAAACATATAATCATACTAGAGAGGTCACACGTGCAAATATTTCTATTTTCAAAAGCTTTATTTCACCAAAAAAATATATATATATTTTACTGACTCCTCATGGAAATAGATATTTTTGTATTTCTTAAACGTTTGATGTTACTCCTTTATTGCCCATAAAACGTGTTCTTTTGTAAAAGTCGCACTTCTCCCACTGTCTAATAAAAACGGGTGCTCTTGGAAATAGTTCAACAAACCACAGCAAAGTTCTGCTTGAAGAATTGTAAACGAAATGCCCTTTTACTACCATTGTCTGTTAACAGTGGGCAAAAGATCGGAAAAGATTTGTTTGCTCACGAGCTGTCACAGAAAGGATTGCATCATATAATAGCTGTGGCGCTTCAGCGCTGGAGCGGCCCCCGGGTCCTAAATTTGTCCTCAGTGCCCGGTAATGGTGACCAGCCTGTCTCCGGCAGAAGCGGTCGCTCCACCCTGCGTCCTGGTATCGTAGCGCTGCTGGCAAAACTATTCTGTGCCTCAATAATCTATTTGTGCCTTGCCTGCGACCATTGATTGTGCCTGTGCATTGCCTTGTTGTTGATTGTGCCTGTATTATAATTACAGCGCTCCACCGCTCGCATTGCCCCCTGAGACTGATTGTGCCTGTGCATTGCCTTGTTGTTGATTGTGCCTGTATTATAGTTGCAGCGCTCCACCGCTCGCATTGCCCCCTGAGATTAATTGTGCCTGATTGTGCCCTTAAGCATTAGTTGCAGCGTGCCCCAATCTCGTCCTGCTTGCCTTTTGTTGTTGTCGCTGCCATTTGGTTGCACCTCCAGCCCGTCCCTCCCCCCACGCTCCCGCCTCCCAGCTGCCCCTCCCACCCACTAGCTACCTGGAACGTCCCGTCCGGCGAAGCGCTGTGACCAGCCTGTCTCCGGCAGAAGCGGTCGCTCCACCCTGCGTCCTGGTATCGTAGCGCTGCTGGCAAAACGATTCTGTGCCTCAATAATCTATTTGTGCCTTGCCTGCGACCATTGATTGTGCCTGTGCATTGCCTTGTTATTGATTGTGCCTGTATTATAATTACAGCGCTCCACCGCTCGCATTGCCCCCTGAGATTAATTGTGCCCTTAAGCATTAGTTGCAGCGTGCCCCAATCTCGTCCTGTTTGCCTTTTGTTGTTGTTGCTGCCATTTGGTTGCGCCTCCAGCCCGTCCCTCCCCCCACGCTCCCGCCTCCCAGCTGCCCCTCCCACCCACTAGCTACCAGGAACGTCCCGTCCGGCGAAGCGCTGTGACCAGCCTGTCTCCGGCAGAAGCGGTCTCTCCACCCTGCGTCCTGGTATCGTAGCGCTGCTGGCAAAACGATTCTGTGCCTCAATAATCTATTTGTACCTTGCCTGCGACCATTGATTGTGCCTGTGCATTGCCTTGTTATTGATTGTGCCTGTAATATAATTACAGCGCTCCACCGCTCGCATTGCCCCCTGAGATTAATTGTGCCTGATTGTGCCCTTAAGCATTAGTTGCAGCGTGCCCCAATCTTGTCCTGTTTGCCTTTTGTTGTTGTCGCTGCCATTTGGTTGCACCTCCAGCCCGTCCCACTCCCCACGCTCCCACCTCCCAGCTGCCCCTCCCACGCTTCGCCCCCTCCACTAACCATTTATGACAGATGCATTTTCGCGCAGCGTACACACGCAGCGGACGCGCCCTATGCGCGACGAAGGCGCGCCAAAGGTAAGCCCGTCTACGCCTGTCCGCGC
Organism: Lissotriton vulgaris; assembly: GCF_964263255.1. NCBI lineage: Eukaryota > Metazoa > Chordata > Amphibia > Caudata > Salamandridae > Lissotriton > Lissotriton vulgaris. The sequence goes on from NC_141693.1 coordinate 1,903,645,178, forward strand.
CTGGACCGCGCCCAGCACCAGAGCCCCTGGTCCCTGCAAACCCATCACCTCCCGCATCGCTTACGACGCAGCAACCCTCTCAGCGCTTAACCCCGGCCGCCCTCCTAACTGCCATCAAGCCGCCCCAGGACACACCCATGGACCCTTCACCTGCCACTCCTGCAAGTTCGACTGCATCAAAACCCCCACCATATCCTACTCCTAACCAACTCCAAACAGAGCTCCGACCCTAACCACCTGAAGTGCATCCTGCTCAACAACCGCTCGGTCCACAGACACGCCATCTAACTATGGAACCTACTCGACACCACATCGCCGGACGTCGCCTTTCTCACAGAAACCTGGATGAACACCTCTTCAGTACCCGACATCGCCATAGCCATTCCGGACGGCTTCAAGATCATCCGTAAAGACCGCACCAAGCAAACAGGAGGAGGCATCGCCATCGTCCATAAGAACACCATCCACATCACGACCAGTTCCGACAATAACCTTGCAGCCGCCGAACACCTTCACTTCCAGATCCACACTGACCCCAAGACCACACTCAGAGGCACCCTCATCTACAGACCACCAGGACCTCGCGAACAATTTAGCGAAGACATCAGTGACTTCATCAGTCCTCACGCCCTCCCCTCCGAAGACTGCATCCTACTGGGAGACCTCAACTTCTACCTGGAAAAAAACAACGACAGCAACACCATCACCCTTCTGGACAACCTCGCCAATCTCGGACTCAAACAGCTTATTAACACCCCCACCCACTATGCCGGACACACGCTCGACCCAATCTTCACCTCCAGCAAGCACATCTCCTTCAATCACACCACAGCTCTCCAGTGGACAGACCACAGCTGCGTTCACTTCAGCTATAACAAGACTACGACCCACAACCTCTCACAACCAATTCCCCGCAGAAACTGGAACAAAATTACAACCGACCAACTCTTCACATCACTGCACCATAACCCCCCTGCAAAATCATCGGACCCAAACCTTGCAGCCACCAACCTCACACAATGGATCACCCACAGCGCTGACGAACTAGCACCCTTGAAAAAACATCAAATCAAACAAGACAACAAAAAAGCCCCCTGGTTCAATGAGGACCTCAAGAAATCCAAGAAGATCTGCCGCACCCTCGAGAAAGCCTGGCGGAAAAACCGAACCACTGACAACCTGGCCACCTTCAAGAACGCCATCCGCAAACACCACCAACTGATTCGTTCCACCAAGAAATCAGCATTCAAGGACCGACTCGACAAGAACGCCCACAACAGCAAGGAACTATTCAACATTGTCAAAGAATTCACCAACCCCACCGCCGGCACGAACGACATCACTCCCTCCCAAGACCTCTGCGACTCCCTAGCCTCATTCTTCCACAACAAGATCACTGACATACATAACAGCTTTGATAACCAGGCCGGAGTCCAGTCCTTCCCACCCACCTCCGAACCAAAACACCCCTCTAACAACCTTTGCGCCTGGAACCCAATCACCACTGAAGAGACCACATGCCTGATGAACTCCATCCACTCAGGATCCCCAACCGATCCATGTCCCCACCACATCTTCAACAAAGCAGACTCCATTATCGCACCCCATCTCTGAGATGTCATCAACTGCTCCCTCAACTCCGCCACCTTCCCGGAAAGCTGGAAACATGCCGAACTCAGCGCCCTCCTGAAGAAACCCACAGCAGACCCCACTGAACTTAAGAACTACCGCCCCATCTCGCTTCTCCCATTCCCTGCCAAAGTCATTGAAAAAGCCGTCAACAGTCAACTCGCCGCCTTCCTCGAATCCAACAAATCCCTCGACCCTTCACAATCCGGCTTCCAAGCCAAACACAGCACTGAGGCCGCCCACATCGCAGCTACAGACAACATTCGAACACTACTGGACAACAGAGAAACTGTCGCCCTCATCCTACTTGACCTCTCCGCAGCCTTCAACACAGTTTGTCATAACACCCTTATTAAACGCCTAAGCAACATCGGAATACAAGGAAAAGCATTGGACTAGATCATCTCGTTCCTGGCCGGAAGAACCCAGAGAGTGCGCCTCCCCCCTTTTAGATCAGAGGCCACCGAAGTCATCTGCGGCATACCACAAGGATCCTCACTCAGTCCCACCCTCTTAAACGTATACATGAGCCCCCTCCCATCCACACAACCTCAACATCATCTCCTACGCAGATGACACCCAGCTGATCCTCTCCCTCACCAAAGACCCAAACACCGCCAAAACCAACCTACACGAAAGGATGAAAGAAGTAGCCGAGTGGATGAAGAACAGCCGTCTAAAACTGAACTCGGACAAAACAGAAGTCCTCATCTTAGGAGCCTCCCCCTCCGCCTGGGACAACTCATGGTGGCCACCGGCCCTGGGAAGCGCACCCATACCTACGGACCACGCACGTAACCTGGGCTTCATTATGGACTCCTCCCTCTCGATGACCAGAAAAGTAAACGCCGTCTCATCATCATGCTTCAACATCCTATGTATGCTCAAAAAAATCTTCTGTTGGATCCCCACCGAAACAAGAAAAACGGTCACCCATGCACTGGTCACCAGCCGACTGGACTACGGAAACATCCTTTACGCCGGTACCACAGCCAAACTACTGAAAAAACTCCAACGCATCCAAAACGCCTCAGCCAGACTCATACTTGACATCCCCCGCCAAGATCACATCTCCGGCCACCTGAAAGACCTCCACTGGCTCCCCGTCAACAAGAGAATAACATTCCGTCTCCTCACTCACGCACACAAAGCCCTCTACGACCTAGGACCCGAATGCCTCAACACGCGCCTGTCCTTTTACACCCCCACCCGGCAACTGCAATCATCCACCCAAGCCCTCGCCGCAATCCCACGCATCCACAAATCCACCATGGGAGGAAGATCCTTCTCCTATTTAGTGGCCAAAACCTGGAATTCTCTCCCCACCCACCTCCGCCTTACACAGAACCACCTCTCCTTCAGAAAACAACTGAAAACTTGGATATTCGATAAGTAAAGTACCCCCCTCCCTCAAGCGCCTTGAGACCCTATGGGTATATAGGGCGCTATACAAATACTGAACTTGAACTTGAACTTAATGCTGAAGAAAGAGGGAAGATAATCTTGGAGAGAGCAAAAAGGGGAAGCCAAAGAGATGAGCCAGATGCTGCCCCTTGGTTCGCTCAACTGACCCCTGCCCTGCACAAGGGACTACTGTACGTCTTTGAAACTTCCATGAATTCCCCTGACGCCACCAGAGTGTTGAGGGTCTGCGGGGCACTGCCCATGAGATCTGTTGATTAAGCAATTATGCGATTGCGGTTGGACGCTTCTTCAGGATCATATCAGCCTTGCAGTGCAGGACGCGCTATAGGAGGGATACATTGTTACATGGGCCTGCTGTCACATTCCATGAGGCACACACACGTCCTCCAAGGTTCATGTAGTAAAATGATCATGTGTGATGGAGGCATTGGTGACCGAGAGCGCAGCTCACAAACCTCCAAACCAGGGCAGCAAAGATGCATGTGCAGGAAATAAGCCACTGCTTGGGCTGCTTGGAGAGCTCCGAGCAGCGTGACACAAACAGCAGTATTTCAATATGATGTTACCCCGACACGCTTTCTTGCCTGCACGATCAACAGGCTCAATGGATTACAGCAAGAACACATAAGTACAAACACAGACTGCTGCACAGTCATCGTACAATACTTTGCTATGCCATAGAAGTCTGTAACTTGCCAGTTTTTAGGTCGAGCCAGACAGTGCATGCGCTGTCTCTTCAAGGCCTGCTTTAATCAGTAGGTGGGCTTCTAGTACATCCCCCTTTTGCTTCTCATTTGTTTGGTTCAGTGTCATACATAAATCCTCACTTGCTAGTGGTCAGTCCTGCCTCTTTGTTTCTCCTTTCACTCTGCTGTTCCTCCTACAGAGCAGGGACTAAGTACTGTCTTATTCCACTATGATTCTATTTTCTTGGTTTCCTGCTCTGTTACTGTTTGTCTGTGCTTAGCTTAGCTTAGCTTCAGGGCCCTAGCTGATTACCTTCAAATATAGCATTCTTCCTCCTACCATCTCTTAATGCCACACCTGTTGTCCCGCTGCCTCTTTTACTGCTGTATCCCCCACCAAGGCCCCCACTCCATTGTTTTTAGTTTTTATATTAAGCTTTTTGCACCCTCTGATCTCCACTGTCATTTGGGCTTTTTTTCTAGTATATTTGCTTGGTTTGGGCTTTCACTTAAGGGGTATTGGGCTTGTTTTTTTAGGTATGGCCTGCAAAGGGTTTACATCCCTCCTCCTCTCTTTCCTGGCTTTTCATTGGTTCCTATGCGGGCCTCTTACTTTTCCTCCAGTTCTATTGGCTGTAGCATATTTTCTCACATTGACCAATGCTTGTTTTTTTTGTAACCTCGCATGAGGGCTGACCCTCTTACACGTGCTGTTATGCTTAGGTCACAGTGTCCTGCTCCATGTATCCATGCACTTCCCACACTTCCACCTCCCGCTTTGGCTTTTGGGCAGTATTCGCATTTTTTTTATCAGGGTGGTGCAAAGGCGCCTGCTCAATGCACTTCCCCCTCCCTCTGGTTTTCTTTTGCTCCAGAACTTTGTTAATTTGGTAGTAAATGTATTTAAATTTAATTGTTACCATCTGTATGTGTTTTTTATTAGGCAGATGCCGGGACTGGAACCTGGCTCCCCTATCCGACAGCCCTGTTTGTTATGCTGCATCCCTGTACAGAAATACTGGCAGCCAATCACAATATGGTCACCATTGACTGCTGATCCTTACGGGACTTTTGACTGCACGTCCTCTTTCCATTTAAATTATTTTGGTATTTACATGATTTTGAGTTGTATCCCCTTCGATGCTCATGACGGAATGCGGGTAGCTGTTGCGCGTTACAAATTTAAATAAATAAATAAAAATACTCTGTTTTTCAATCAATGAGATGTCGTTATCAGCTAGCTTCAGTATGCCTATCCTTTTTCCTTCCTGAGTCTGTCCCTGGCGCCGGGAAACCCATTGGGGGTAGCTGTTGCGCGTTACAAATTTAAATAAATAAATAAATGGTTCCGTCAGGAGCATCGGTGCCCCTGTGCTCATGACGGAACCATTCCGTCATGAGGACAGGGGGGGAAATCCATCTGCTGCAGACAACAGAGGGATTTCCTTCTCTTCCCCAAAGCCACGGAGCTGGGAAAGAGCTTCCCCAGCTCCCGAGGCCCCCTCCTTGGTTTCTATGCAATGACGATCAGCGCGCACGTCGCACTGTCGTCATTGCACAGAAACTGAAATGAGCCTCTAGGTTCATTTCAGTTTCACTTTCTATGTGCTCAGGGGGCTATCTCAGCCCCCCCAGTCACGTAGAAAGACGGGAGAGGGATCATTGGAAAGGGGAGAATCTCCCAGTGGCTCCCTGCATGGGGATCGCCCCAGGATCGACCCACTAGGCACCATGGAGGGGGGAGCAGCCCCTTGGGCAAGGGCCTTTGCTCCCCCCCATATTAAAAAAGTGCAAATGTAGTCTTTATGCCCTCCCGGGGGGCAGAAGCCCCCAATCTGCCACCCGGTGGGGAAGAAAGCCGACTAGATACCATGGATTTTTCTTTCATAATAATTAGGGGTGGGGGCTGCCCGATATGGGCATGCCAATGCTCCCACTCCCCCGGCCACACATATACAGCCTTTCTGCCTCCCCTGGGGGGCAGATGGGGCAGTAGCCCCAAATCTGCCCCCCGGGGAGCAAAAGCCTACTAGACGGCAGGGTTTTTTGGGGGGAAATTTTAATTAGGGTGGGGCATTGGCATGCCCATTTTGGGCAGCGCCCAGCCTAATAAAAATGTGCCCAAAAAAATCCCTGGCATCTAGTAGGCTTTCTGCTCCCCTGGAAGGAAGATATTCCCCCCCCCAAGGTCAGCAGAAATACGACTAGGCACGGAGTTGTTTTTAGCAATATGCCTACCTGTGGATTTTGGGCCCTAGCGCAGCCGGCACATAGGGAAACCTCGCAAACCTGTACATTTTTAAAACTACACACCCAGCGAAATTCGGGATGGGGTGAATTGACTGGCTCTCAGCAGGTTCTGTTACCCACAATCCCTTGCAAACCTTAAAATTTGTTTTTAAAAAACTCATTTTCCTCACATTTCTGTGGTGGAAAGTTCTGGAATCTGCGTGGAGCCACAAAATTCCATGCACCCGCGCTCTCCAAAGTTTTCAGAGAAAAATGGTGTCTCACTTGCAAGGGTAGGCCTAGTGCCCACGGCAGGAAACTGCCCAAATCGCAACGCGGACACACCACATTTTCACAGAGAAAACTGACCCTTTTTTTGCAAAGTGCCTAGCTGTAGATTTTGAACCTTAGCTCTGCCGGCACCTAGGGAAACCTAGCAGACCTATATATTTTTGAAAACTAGACACCCAGGGGAATCAAGGATAGGTTCTGTTACCCTTAATTCCTGGCAAACCTAAATATTTGTCAAAAAAACATTTTTCTCACATTTCTGTGGTTTAAATTTCTGGAATCTGCTTTGATCCACAAATTTCCACCCACCATGTGTTCCCAAAAGTCTTTCCAGAAAAATGGTACCTCACTTGTGTGGATAGGCCTAGTGGCCGTGACAGGAAACTACACAAAACGCAACGTGGACACACCACAATTTCACAGTTTTTGGCTCTGTGTTTGTCGTTCTGGGTTCTTGGTGAACCTACAAGTCCTATATATCCCCACAACCAGTAAGGTACAGCGGATGTAATGGTATATTGCGTTCAAAGAGTTCTCATAATTAGAAGAAGTCACATGTGAAAACGTTGACACAAAAGGCTGTTTTTTTCAACTAGTTTTCAATGTTTCCTATATTTAACTGTTAGTTTCTATAAAGAAACATTGAAAGATCTACACAAATACCCCCTTGCTGAATTCAGAATTGTTTCTACTTTTCCAAAATGTATTGCTTTTCTGGATCTCTTATTGCTTTCATACCCATTTTTACCACTAACTGGAAGGAGGTTGAAAGCACAAAAAATAGCAAAAAGAGGAAATGTCCCAGAAAAATGCCAAAATTGTGTAATTTTTTTTGAATTTCTGACAAAAGTCTGCTTGTCCCTGAAAGCTGTGAAGATGGTAATTTCAGCACCACAACCCCTTTTTTGATACCATTTGCAGGTAAAAAAACAGACGCTTTCATCTGTAGCCCTTTTTTTGCATGTTTCCCAAACCAAACACAATTTAGCTGTATTTTGGCTAATTTCTGGGTCCACTTCAGGGGAATCCACAAACCCTGGGTACTTTTAGAATCCCCATGATGTTGTTGGAAAAATAAGGACGTAATGTCTAAATGTAGGAATCAGTTAATATATAATAATGTACTGTATTTTATTTACAATAAACAAATTGTCTATAGAATATGTCGTAATTTAACTGATGTATACAATAATTAAATGTACAAAACAACGTATGTGGGAGATGCCTAAAGAAGAATTGGGGATCTTGGCGTCTAACTATTGTGTATAATAATTAAATGCATAATACAATGTTGCTGTAATAGGCCCCAATACAAAATGTATGTCATGCTAATAGTAAAAGTTAGAGATTGAATGCCCCAATGTATTACATCATATAGTGATCGATGGGCAGCAATGTAGACAGTCCTTTGATTGTGTATTACGTTTTTTTTGTTTAAAATATGCTTTAAATCAAGCTTCATGGATATTCTTGTACTGCCTGCTTAGCCTAGTAATTAATCATAGGAAGCAGAACACCAGTTGTTAATAGCTTATTATAAATATATATACCACCATTAGTAACTTCTATGAGAAATAAGTATAAATCACATTTTGAAATCCTTTACTCCGTTCCAAGATGGCCGAGACTTTTTATCGGGTTTTACCCGAGATACTTCGTGGATATTTTCACAAAGGAGTCTAATTCAACCACAAATTAGAAACTGGAGGTATATATGATAGATGCGGAATAAAAGTATAAATCATATTAATAAATAACAACATAGGAGCAAACTGTATCCGGTAAGGTAGTCCAAACACTTCCAGGGCATGTTTGACTCGGGTGAAATAAATAGAACGTACATGCGGAAGTAATTCTCTTGAAGACTTCTGGGTTTGTACGTTGGAGCAGGGAGCCGCTATTTACACACAAGGTACGTGCGGGGATATTTTATAACACTATTATGGCGCTTTAAAGATCGTGAGCAGCACGTCTGAAAAGCAAAATGATGTATAGGCTGTAACAGGCTTATTTAGAGACAGCATGTCAGCGGATGTTTCTATAAGAAATACTTGAATTGACTAAAAACCGCTGTGATTACAACCAGGAATTTTCAAGATGCGAGACCGCTTTTTCCCTGCATAATTTTATAATTTTAACATTTTTAAATTCGGTTAAGATATCCGATGATGTAAGTTTAAAATACATTTTATTGTACCCAGGTCAAACAGGATTACTTTAGAAGCCATCCCAGAGTTATTGGATGATCATCCAACTACTCTAAAAGTCATTTTCACATCATCAGACATCATCAAGCTCTTAAAGTCATCAGCAGAGTTTAGGAACCTGAGCCTGATGATTTGAAGATGACTTAAAAATGAGTATCTGATGACTTCACAAGATGTGATTAACCCTGCCGATTTCAGGATGACGTGCAAATGATTATCTAATGACTCCACAAGGTGTGGCTGTTCCTGGTGATTTGAGGATGACTTGAAACCGAGTACCTGATTACTTCACAAGATACATTGCTAATGGTGATTTTAGGATTGTTTGAAACTGACTGTCTGATTACTTGACTAGCCCCATAGTTTTCTAATTAAAAAGACTTGTTCATGATAATTTGCAGACGATTTGTTGATTGCTTCAGGAACATGTTTAACATTTTAGTTTATTTATTTTTAGAGACGTCCAACCCTATGGAAGATTTCAGAATCTCCTTTTTACTGCATAATGAGCACCATTTACACATTACTGCATTTTCAACTCAGCAAATAGTCCTACAGTGCACGCATTAGCAGAGACTTCGATGCTCGAAGGCCTGGGTGCTATACAGATAACAAAACACAAATTCAGTTTATTTGCAAACAGTTGATTTTTATATATGCTAGCTCAAATTGTAAAGCCACCTGAATAAATAGCTATCATTATTACACGTAGACCTTCTCTCCTCCCTCCCTGGCTCTGCCCGCCTTGGGTTTGCCCTTCAGCCATCAAACGCCGCGAAGCCCAGGAGGCAGGAGCTGATGAGCAGTGAGGCGCTTTAGATACGCTGGAACAGGAGCTGGTGAGCAGCGAGGTGTGGTACATACCCCAGGGCAGGATCTGGTAAGCAGTGAGGGGCTGTAGATACCCCGGGGCAGGAGCGGGTGAGCAATGAGGGGCTCTCTGCCCCAATTATTGTGCCCCCTACTGTTGTCGCCTCTGCCCTCACTCGTCTCTGTCCATCCTGTGTTCCGATACTGTCTACCCACAGTCTTCAAGTTCTGTCCTTTGTCCTCTCCCTCTCCACCCACGTTCACTTCTACCTCTCACTTTTCTGTGCTCTCTGCCCTATCCTGACTTCTCACAGTACTCTCGTACTCTCTGCCCTATCCTGACTTCTCACAGTACTCTTGTGCTCTCTGCCGTATTCTGACTTCTGACTGTACCCTCGTGCTCTCAGCCCTATCCTAACTTCTGACAGTATTCTTGTGCTCTCTGCCCTATCCTAACTTCGGACTGTACTCTTGTGCTCTCTGCCCTATCCTGAAGTCTTGCAGTACTCTTGTGCTCTCTGCTCTATCCTCACTTCTGACAGTACTCTCGTGCTCACTGCCCTTGTGCTCCCTGCCCTCTATCCTTTGTGCGCCCTCTGTTACTTGTCACATTCACTCTTACGCTATCTGTCTCCTTCAATCTCTGCCCTCTGCTCACTGCCCGCTCCTGTTCCTCCTTGTTTATTCTGCCCTCGGACTCTCTTGCATCTTCTCTCTCTGCTCACTGTGCCTGTCCTGTCTGCCCTCCCCCTGTCCTCCATGCCTTTTTTACCCTTGGGGTCTCTTCCATCTCTCCTCTCTGCCTCCACCCTTTATTCCCTCAGGGTTCACTGTGCACTGTCCCTTCACGTGCTCTCTGCCTCTAATTACTGTCCCTGTCCTGTCTGCCCTGCCCCTGTCCTCCGTGCCAGTTCTACCCTCGGGGTCGGTCCCACCTCTCCCTTCTGCCCCTTGGCTCTCAGCCTTCACCATTTATACCCTCTGGGTTCACTGTACATTGTCCCATTACGTGCTCTCTGCCTCTGCTCACCGTCCCTGTCCTGTCTGCCCTCCCCCTGTTCTCCGCGCCTGTTCTACCCCTGGGGTCTCTTTCACCTCTCCTCTATGCCCCACGGCTCTCTGCCTCTACCCTTTATAAACATCTCTCATCTCTGCCTCTACCCTTTATACCCTCAGGGTTCATTGTGCACTGTCCTGTCCCTCACATGCTCTCTGCCGCCTGCACTTTCTGTCACATTCACCTTCACGCTGCCCTAGGTTTCTGCTTCCTTTCCTCCCTGCTCTCTGCCCCGACCCCTCTCTGGGCTGCGCCAGTGGCCCTTTGGGGCCCCAGTGCATATTTTCCTCATCCGCAGAGTTTCACCCTCAGCAAAAGATAGAACAAGCATTTTCAATACAATAGGTCTCGCATTTATGCGAGTTTGAGCTATTGACTTTGTAAATGATAATGCTTTTTTTATGTTTTAAAAACAAAAATAAAAGGCATTGTCGTTTGCAATGTCAATAGCTCAAACTCATATAAATGCGAGACCTGTTGCATTGCCGATGCTTGTTTAAAAATCGGGGCCGGTGCACGAAACAGACTTCCTAACCTTCAAACGGGTGGTATAACTTATGCACAGTGGGGAGCAATGATGACGGGAACTGCATTTATCCAATTATCCAATTAGAAAGGTTGTCAATTTGAATGTATACAGAAACAGGCGAAAAAATTAAGCTGATGGGGAGAAGAGTCTTTTTTTTTCTCCTTTTGTTTCTTTTTTTTCTTCTTTTCTTTTTATGTGAATCGCTCACTTTTCTTCCCGAGGCAGAAATGCGATGATTTTTAAAGAGTGAAGGGAAGAGTCTGTGTGTGATGCTGCGACGGGGGGGGGGGGGGGAGGGGGGCGGTGGGTGTGTGTGAACATGTACAGCCTCGCCCTCGGGAAAAACAGAGGGGTACGGTGTGAGGAGAGAACTATGTTGAGTTGCCCTTTGAGGGAGAGAACAAGTCATATACCACCGTTGTTGTGTTCTCATGTCATCTCGTGCTTGCCTGTTTCGCGCTGGCATTCACGTGCACAGACTCGCGCCTAGCTCGTGAGTGTATTTACCTTCAAATGTATCTCGTGACATGTATCCTTTCAAATGTGCATTCCTCGTGACATGTATTCTTTCAAATGGGTATTCCTCGCTACACTGTGCTGTTTACAACGTACCATACTGTGTTATTCAGTTAATGTAGATCAGTTACTGCTGTTGCACGGAGCCATCGGATGTGTGCCGGGGATTGCCTCCTATCTTGGAATAAACTTACTTTCTACACAAATTGCATTCCTGGATATTGATTTAACAATTTGGCGACGAGGGACGGAGCATTTACGGACCATTTGGAGGCATTTCCTGACATTTTATTTTACTTTACTAATCTTCGATGGATTTTGAAAACGTTACGGAATACTAATACGTGTCTCATCTCTTCAATTTCAAGGAGATTTAACTACTACAAGTCGGACTATCACCGATCTACTGTGGTTTGATTTTAAAATTAATTTACCTTTCCTACGCACCTCTACTTGTCTTCTCCCCAGTTTTCTGCTGCACTCTGTGTGCGTATACATTCTCCGTGTGGATGATTGTGGGCGGAAGAGGATTGTGGGCGGAAAATGATTAGCGCATTTCCGTGAGACGCTACTCTTCGTCTATTTTAGTTAAAAGTAAAGAGGTGACTTCTCGTTTCTCCGTTTTCTACCAGTTGCTTTTAAAAAAAAACGGTAAAAGTCATTTCAAGGCTTACGGAGTGAGAGGAAGAAAGGAAAGGGAGGTGAATTCTTTGAGTTTGCTTTGACTAATACGGAGTTTATACAACAAAACGTCGTTTTCCTGGAAGGAACTTGGAACTGCTCGTTTTTCTCCTTCATCAACTACTCACAAGTACTTTGATTTATCTTCACTGAGTTTCACCATCTCATTTCATTAACATTTATTTAATTATTTTTTTATATTCTTAAGTTAAGAGCAAAGTGCTTGTACTTTTACATTGAATATTTATTAAGCCTTTATTCAACTTCATTATGTGTGCACAAGGATATACTCTTTCTCCACCACAAAGTTACTGGTCGGCAGGTAGTTCTCCTTGTATGCCATGGATAGAATGGAAGGCATATTTCTTAAATTACATAGAAACTTTAGATGCAAATGGAAAGATGAAAGCTCCTGAAAAAAAGGGGATCTTTTTGCATTCACTAGGACCAGAGGGTCTGAAAGCATTTAATCAATTACCCATTTCACAAGCCAGTGGGGATATGAATGTCTTTGATAAGGCTATTTATGATTTTGCCAAATATTGTTCTCCTAAAGTGTGTATAGGAATTTCTAGATTCAAGTTTTTCCAGAGAAAACAGTTAACTGAGGAATCTGTTGACAATTTTGTATCTTCTTTAAAAACTCTTGCATTAGATTGTAAATTTGGCAACTTACAAGAAGATTTAATTAGAGATCAGGTTGTCATGCACTCAAAAAATGAAACTATACAGGAGAGATTATGGATCAATGGTGATGAGAACTTAGATTTCATTTTATCCATTGTAAGAAAAGCAGAACTCTCTTGTAGGAGTGCACAACAAGTCAAAGGGAAGGAAGTTTCTGTCAGTAAAGACATTGTGTCAAAGATTAACCAAAAGTATGATAACAAAAATAGAGATCCTTCTAAAAAGAGACAGGCATTTCCTCCTAAAGGAAATTCTGAAGATTCCAAGAGTAATTTAAGGTGTTTTAGGTGCAACAGTAAGTCACATTTAGCCAATAACAAAATTTGTCCTGGTCTAAAACAGAAATGTTCAAACTGTGGCTTAATGGGTCATTTCACTTCTGCATGTAGAAGGAGTAAAGGTAACCAGAAGGTGAAGTGCATTGAATTAAGCGACTATAGTGATGATGAAGACCTCACTAATTATTCTAACAACTGTGCTTTTGTTCTTAACATAAAAGAATCTGTCATCCTGAATGTAAGCGATACCACTATTAAGAAAAAACCTTTATGTGATATGGTTATTGGTGGTGTAAAGATCAACATGTATGCAGATTCTGGATCTCCTTATTCTATTGTGTGTGAATCCGTTTGGAATAAAATGTTTGTTCCTAGGTTAGGCAGTCATCTAGAGGAAAGTGACATCAACCCAGAAGGGTATTCTGGCGGAACAATAGATATTTTAGGGTTCAGGACTCTAGTCTTCAGATTTAAAAATAGAAAATGTATTGCAAAATTATATGTTTCAAAGAAAGGTCCTTCAGTGCTTAGTTGGTTTGATTTTGGTAAGCTTGATATCATACTTGATCCCAATAGTCCCAATCCTGTGATGTTAGTTGATGAACAGAATGGGATTTCTTCACTAATGTTAAGTAAATTTCCTAATGTTTTTTCGAAAGGTATTGGGAGGTTAACCAACTTTAAACATGAAATTCGGTTAAAAGAGAATTCTTGCCCAAAAGTGCACAAAGCAAGAAATATACCTTTTGCTGTCAGGGAAGAGGTAAAAAATGAGTTAGATGGTCTAGTGGAAGGGGGCATAATAGAAAGAATCGAATCATCTGAATGGGTTTCGCCCATAGTGGTTGCCAGACGGGCCAATGGTAAGGTGAGACTCTGCATTGATCTTCGCCATCTCAACAATAATATCATTGTAGATCAGTTTCCCCTTCCCCGTATTTCAGAGATGCTATCTGTGGTTGGTGGTTCTAAGTTTTTCTCAACCATAGATTTATCTGCGGCTTACCACCAGATAGAACTTAGTGAAAAAAGCAAGGACTTAACCGCATTCATTACACCTTTTGGGTGTTTCAGATTCAACAGGATGCCTTTCGGTTTGGCATCTGCGGCAGCCATTTTTTCAAAGAGTAATGCAAGATATCCTGAAAGACTGTAAAAATGCCATCTGTTTTCAGGATGATATTCTGGTATTTAATGATGACAAAGACAAACATATCTCTGCTTTAGAAGAGGTATTAGGTGCACTTAATGCACATGGCCTCACTATAAAGCATGAAAAGTGTAAATTTGGTGTTCATTCTGTGAATTACTTGGGACATGAGCTCTGTGAAGAAGGTATCAAACCCAAACCTTCTCTTTTAGAAGCCATTAAGTCTGCACCTCATCCTCAATCAAAGGATGATGTGAGATCATTTTTAGGACTAGTGGAATTTTACGCCAGGTATGTACCTGATTTTTCATGCAGGACATACAGCATTAGGCAGTTAATTAAGAATAGGGTTGCTTTTGAATGGACCAATGAATGTGAGAAGGAGTTTTGTGATGTGAAAGGTGCCATTTGTTCTGCCAATGCTCTTTCCTGTTTTGATCCATCTTTACAAAACATCATCACCACTGATGCTAGTTCGAAGGGCCTGGGAGCTGTGTTTACTCAAAAGACTAAGGAGGGAAAAGAGGTCATTATTGCACATGCTTCTAGGGCTCTTACTCCTGCTGAAGAAAAATACTCCACAATAGAAAGGGAGACTTTAGCGTGCATATGGGCTTTGGAACATTTTAGAGTATTTATTTGGGGTAAAGAGTGTGTACTGAGGAGTGATCATAAACCTCTTGTACGTCTTCTTACCACTGAAGGGATGTTAAGAGCCTCTGCTCGTATTGCACGTATGTCCATGCGCTTACAGGATTTCATTTATGACATACAATATGTACCCGGGAAAGAAAATGTATCTGCTGATTTCTTGTCAAGGATGCCTTTACCTATTCAAGAAGATTTGCATAATGAGTGGGATGATTTTCAAATTGCTTTGATACATGATGAAGGCCCTATTTCCATTGATCAGACTCTGTGGAGAGAGAAATTTGAAGTTGACGAAACTTTAAAGAGTGTGACAAAATATGTCACAAGCGGCTGGCCTGATAAAAAGTATCTTGATTCTAATTTGAAGGGCTTCTGGGAAGTAAGATCAGAGCTTTCATGTTGTGAAGACATCATTAAGAGAGGTGAACGTATTGTCCCACCTACCGGTGTGAGGAAGGTTATTGTTTTACAAGGTCATGAAGGGCATAGTGGCATGGTCAGAACTAAACAGCTAGTTAAGCGTTTATTTTGGTGGCCTGGGATGGATATGTTTATTGAGCGAATGGTTAGGAATTGTGTTGTTTGCGCAAACTCTGACAAGTCATTAGTCACTCTGAAACCAAATATGGGGGTGCACACCATTCCTGACAATCCATGGGAGACCATTGCTATTGACATTATGGGCCCCGTTGGTTATGATTCTAAGTATGTAATTGCAGCGATTGATGTTTTCTCCAAGTGGCCTGTGATCAAAATTGTTCAAGGGATAGATACTGATTCAGTACTATGTTTCTTAGATAGAGTTTTGATTGAGGAAGGTCTGCCAGTAAGGATTATATCTGACAATGGAGTTCAATTCAATTCAAAAAAAGCCAACGATTATTTTGCAAGGCTTGGCATAACACACTCTACCACCTCCTTATATAATCCCAGTGGCAACGGAGTTATAGAGAGGTTCAATAGAGTTCTCAAGAGTGCCATACAGTCTGTTGGCAAAGATGATAAGAAATGGGAGATTGAAATCTTTAAAAAAATTTGGATGTATAGAACAACCATGAATTCAATGACTGGGTATTCCCCGTTTGAAATCATGAGGGGGAGAACTCCTAGGACCAAGGTGAATCCATCATGGTTAGTGAAGTCATCCTTCTCTAGTGTGGATCTGAAGAAAGTCAAAGAGAACCTTATTCGTACTCATTGTTCTAATAAGAAGTATTTTGATGAGAAATGTGGTTCTAAAACAGATCCAAAGGTAGAAATTGGGATGATGGTGAAAGTTAAAAAACCCTGGAAGGTCAAGAAAGGGGAAAGTGCGTTCATGGGTCCTTTTGAAGTCATTGAAATCCTAAAAAACTCTGTAAGGTTATCAGACAATAAAGTTTGGAATCTCAGTAGAATTGCTATTCTCAAGGCTGATAAAGATGTTTATCGTAAGGAATCTACATTGGAAAATTCTGATTTTTCATATTTAGATGAGGATTTGAGTAGAGATGCTGTATTTGATGAACCGTGTTGCTCCACCACTAGTGGCACCAGTCATGGTGGAGATGTGACACCTTGTTGTTCCAACACCAGCAATCTCAATCAGAGTATTTCTCAATCCCATGGTGATAATATTTCTTTACAGAAAAGAGCCACAAAAAAACCAAGGTGGTTGTCAGATTTTGTTGCCTATATGATGGGAAAATTTTGAGTTTCACATTTTTTTTTCTTCTTTCTTTTTTTTTGTTTCATTTTATAAGGGAGGAAGGTGTGTTGTGTTCTCATGTCATCTCGTGCTTGCCTGTTTCGCGCTGGCATTCACGTGCACAGACTCGCGCCTAGCTCGTGAGTGTATTTACCTTCAAATGTATCTCGTGACATGTATCCTTTCAAATGTGCATTCCTCGTGACATGTATTCTTTCAAATGGGTATTCCTCGCTACACTGTGCTGTTTACAACGTACCATACTGTGTTATTCAGTTAATGTAGATCAGTTACTGCTGTTGCACGGAGCCATCGGATGTGTGCCGGGGATTGCCTCCTATCTTGGAATAAACTTACTTTCTACACAAATTGCATTCCTGGATATTGATTTAACAACCGTGCCTAAAAATGCATTAATTTTTCGTTTTCCCTAGCGCTGACCGGGCATTTCAAGCGTCTGAGCGCTGTAAAAAAGTTTATAACAAGTTATTGAGCATATCGTCATAAGCATATAGCAGCAATCATACATCGTTTAAGTGTGTATTTTACTATAAACAGTTACTAATACTAATACTAATTACCACTGAATTTCGGAGCTCAGGCCGGAGTTCCTGGCTGCATAAATGCCCCAGCCCCTCCAGCCTCAGAGCAGCACACAGCGCTACATTTGGGCTCGTTTTAGTAGGATTGTGGCAACCATACCGCAGCAGTCCCTGGCTGGACCGGAAGCGGAAGTTGAGTTGTACAGTCCGTGGCCGTGGAGAGAGAAGAGTAACGTGTTTCTGCATCGCAGTGTGTTTAGAATGGATCGGGCTCAGAGGGAAAAAGAAACCATTGCTGCATTTAGGTGGTATTTTTTGGGTGTGGTTGGGGATGCGAGAGAGACGTGGGAACTGGAAGTAAGGTGGGTGTGATTTCCCGCCGCCTCCACTTTTGGGTGATCTGTAAGTGCCGCGCTTTTATTTAAAAGGCGGGAGCCCGCGCCTTTCTTTATTGTGCATCACTGTAATTTAGTGCTTTATGTGAGAGAGCTGGAGGTAGGATTCCGCCTCTCAGGGAACTTAACGGTGTGTGGGGTCTTTGCTGAGATATGAGAATAGGATCCCGTAATTTGTGGGCTTTTGGGATGCTGCTGGACATTAAATGTGGGAATTAAATGTTGGCAGTGTTTCTGAGCTCTCTTCGCAACATCGGTACAGATACATGTTGTACTCTATTTACAAAAGCATGATTGGTAGAGAATGGATGTGGGATTTTGGTATGGTCTAATGGTCACATCTGCTGACTTTCAAACGGAGGGCCCGACATGGAGTCCTAGCGTCGGCTCCTGTGATTCTGGGCAAATAACTTAATAGTTGCGAACCAAGTTGTGCTTGAGGTACTTCTGCATAAAAGTTGCTAAGATCGGATGAGCTGTTTTAGTTGCCCATTAAAACCTGACGATTGGCTGGCTCATAACACGAAGAAGACAGCTTCTGACGAGTCTTCTCAAAGGGGATTTCCAGGCTTTTGGGAGAATATGGCGCCCCAAATAAACCCCTGCAAAGTATTTTAAAGAGCAATAATCAACCTTTAACGTCGTCATTCCACAGCCGTTTGTCTGTCATTTGATGTATTTTACCTTATTAGTTAATTTGCTCAGGGAAAAAATATGAAAACGTCATAATTCTCTCTGCCTATTTTTCCTTTCCTGGTGACGTTTTTATATTTTTTCCCTGAGACAGTTAACTAATAATGTAAAACATATTATTCATGGCAGAGAACCCTGTCACAGGGAATGAATCTCGGTCGTGTGTCTGGCAACAGAGTGATGCATTAGGTGAAGCCTAGTAATGATATAGGCCTGTCCTCCCTGAATTTTATTTTATTTCTACACATACATATTATAAAACGGAGGCATACGTCCTTTCTCCATCTCCACGCTATTTTTTAATCTTCCTTCCCATTTCACCATGCTCCTTTCCAATGTTCCAGTCTTTCGTGCTCTGTTCTATGTGCTCTTTCTTTCAACTCTCCCCACTGAAACTACTTCTCACCTTTCTTGCCCACTTTCCTTTTTCTCCCTTTTCACGTTTCCTCTGGGGTCTGCTGTTTCCCTTTCATTACCTTTCCACTTTTAATTATCTTCATCCTCCCGTCTCGCACTGCAATTTCTGCTGTTACCAGTTCTCTTCAATCTTCTCATTCCTTCTGTACCCTGTCTTTGGCTACCGCTCTGATATCTTCTCCTTCCTACCGCTCCCATTTATGTTTTTATATCTTGCAGAGGCAACGCGTGCACTGTCTCTGCGCGAAATCTTGTATTCAGAATATTGGCTTTGAACTACACCTATTTTTAAGGACTTTCCTTATTACATGTAATGTTACTTAGACAGTTTGTGGCACTATTTGTTCCTTTAAGCTAGAACACTCGAGACCAGTACTTGTAGCTTACCACCACTCTGTTTTACACCAGTCACTCTGCTTTACTCTACTCTACACAACTCCACCCAACTGCATTTGGCATAATGTCACCCCACTCTACACAACTACACTACTTCATCCAGCACCAAACAACGCAGCGCCACCCACGCAACCCACTACTCCACACAATACGCCTCCGCTCTATGCAACACTAATTCAACCAACTGCACTCCACACAATGCTTCACAACTGCACTCCAATTTACTCCATTCTGAGCCATACAGCACCACTCAATACAACGCCAATCCATACAGCCACACCACGCAACATAATTACAATCCACATAATACCATTCAACACCACATAATTCAACTCCACCTAATTTCACACTTCTCATTACCACATAAATCCACTCTATACCACATAACAATCCGCATAAAACACTCCACAGAATTGCACTCAACTTAATTTCACTATATCACACTGTTCCATGCCACACTATTCAACTCCACTCACATCCATTCCACACTCGATAATTACAAAAAAAAAACATTATTCCACCACAACACAATTCCATTACACAAAACATACATCCACTTCAATCCATAACACATAGGTAGGAAAGATTTACAACGCCAATAGTTCTAACTCTTTCTCGTTTTTTTTTAACACACATCTAAATCTTAGCTCCTACCTATTTCCTCTTTTTTGCCACCAAACAGGTAAAGCTTTCCATATTGTCACCGACTCTTAAGAATGCCACCACTTGCAGTAAAGTTAGATAATGGCTGTAGTGGACTGGCCCACTGTCCTGTCCCAAGCTGTATGCTGCAGTGGATGGATGAAAATGCGAATTACACAATAATAGACCAATAGATGAAAAGGGTTGGCTGAAAGGCTCTGTAGCGAAGTGTATATGTGTGTGTGTGTAATTTTAATAAATTCTAAATGTCTTGTCCAGGGTTCTTCAAAATCAGTCATGGAGGGCTGGAACAATGCCAGATTTGTAATATAACTACATGTATCTAAATGGGGGGGGGGGGGTTGCAAAAAAATATAGCATGGATCTTGCCTTCTAGGACAGACTTTGAAGAACCCTGGTCTTGGTTAATGCCCGCAATAGAATATAACTGATTCTTGCCTTGTATTGAAATCACATTTGGTGGAAGGGAGTCCTGTTAGTGTCAAGGGTGCCATTCAAAATGCAAATAATTCTGCTGTAGGGTACCATATGGGGATTTCTTACATTTAATGTCTATCACCCAAGTATACATTTTTTATACTATACTTCCTTCTTTTAAGAGCAATGTCTTGCAGTTGTTACTATTACACTCTTTTATCTTTCTCAATGTTCCAATCTCAGAAGGATGGTTGACTGAGTTTGCTCTAAAACTCAATGCCAATCCACATCACTCTACGCTTCGCCATTCTATTTGATAACACCACTCTACTCTTTCACTCTGACACCAACACTCTGCTACCAGTGTTCTCAATGCCCCTCTACTCACATCTTAAGACCACTGCATTTCATGCCAATGTATTCTACGCCACTCTACTATATAACACTGCAGTCTACAACAGTCTACTCTGCACTTTCTGCCACTGAACTCTACGATACTGCACTCTTGGGGCCACATGCATCATTGTAAGGTTTTGCGATTCCTTATTTGCGATTTTTAGGGAATCGCAAATAAGGAATCGTAAAATGGGATGCATGATTTTAATCGCAAATATTATGCGAATTCTAAATTGCAATTTCGCAATTCCCATTGATTCCTATGGGCCAAAAGGCCCATAGGAATCAATGGGAAGTCATTGACATTTTGTGAATTTCAATTAGCGATTTGCAAAATGTTAATGCATTCCATGGGTGCAGGGGGGCCCAAAGGACCCCCCCCCCCCCTGCACCCTGAAATGTATTTTAAAGTGCAAGTTTCACACACACATGTCCTAAGGACATGTGTGCCTGTAACATGACAGTGTTTAAAAAGCTATTTTGAGCATATTAATACTTTTTCGCAAATTACCACGAGGTTCACCCTCGTGGTAATTTGCACCCCCTAATTGCGAATTCGCAATTTAGAAAACAATCATGCATTGCTTTTAAGGAATCGCAAATTTGCGATTCCTTAAAAGCAATCGCATTTTTGGAAATCGCTAAAAATAGCAAATTTCACAAAAATGCATGATGCATCCCAAAAACTTATTTAGGAATCGCAAACGGCCGAATTTACCGATTCGCACCGCTAACACTTCCTAAATAGGTTGATGCATGTGGCCGTAAGTCTCACCACTCTTTTCTGCACCACTATTCTGCTCTGTGCTGCTGCACTCCACTGTACTCGGACGCTCTGCAAGACTGCACTCTACTCCAATGAACTCAATGCCACGCTACTCTCCACTAAACACCAAATATTGCTATATTTTATTACTAAACAGGCAGTCACACGTGCAGTTATCTAGCAAGCACTAGGGCCACGATTTCAATAGTGCAGCAGGTGCATTGTCATCAGGACCAAAAGCTCCAGGCACCCTACTAACCACCAAGTATTGCTATATGTTATTCCTAAACAGGCAACCACAAGTGCAGTTAGCTTGCAGGCAACATGGTCATCATTTCAATGGTGCAGCAGGTGCAGTGACACCGGGTTCCAAAGCTCTAGGAACCCCTCCAAACACCAAATATTGCAATATTTGACTACTAAACAGGCAGTCACAAGTGCAGCTACCTTACCGGCAATAGGGTCATGATTTAAATGGTGCAGCAGGTCCAGTGGCACCGGGCCTAAAAGTTGTCAGAACTCCTCTAACATCAAATATTGCTATGTTTAACTACTAAAGAAGCAGTCACAAGTGATGTTACCTTGCAGGCATTAGGGGCATGATTTGAATGGTGCAGCAGGTGCAGTGGCACCGGGCCAAAAGTTGTCAGAACTTTACTAAACACATAATATTGCTATTACATCAATTAATTCTGTTATTTCCCTCTTTGAAAAGTTTACTATTGCTCACCAGCACTAAACCACTAGTAACAGCACAGTATTTTGCCTTTTTGTACATAAATGAGTCATAACACTTTAACAGTTTCTGTAACTCATATTGAACAACTACTCAGCAACCTACAACTCACAACAAAATACCAGCCTATTATTGATCACATAGGTGAAACCTAATGCGTTTACCAATGCTTGTTGGAGTAATCTGTTCCGCTAACGAACTACAAAACTACTGATTTCCTAACTTCTTGTGTATGGCAAAGGTTTACACATTACTCTTCCAGATATATTAACAATACATCCGCATATTGAAATAGTCATGCTGTAAGTAATACAGCCAGAACCAATCCTAAGGTAATACATCCCCATCATGAAGTCATGTGTGTGTGTGTGTGTGTGTATATATATATATATATATATATATATATATATATATATATATATATATACACATACAGACCAGACTTAAAATAAAGCTGAGTCAGGTAGGCTCCTTGCCTTGTATTGAAGTCACATTTTGAGACAAGGAGTCCTATTAGTGTCAAGGGTGCTGTTCTCATTGCAAATGATTCTACAGTGAAGTTAGGGTACCATATGGTGATTTTTCCTACATTAAAGGTCTGCTATCACCAAACTATGATTCATTTTTTATACTATACCTCCATCTTTTAAGCGCTATATCTTACAGCTGTTGCTATTACACGCTTTCCTATTTCTCCATTTACCAGACTCAGAAGGATGGTAAACTAAGTTCTCTACAACTCTATGCCACTGCACCTCACTCTACTCTCTGCCCCTCCACAACACTCTACATTTTGCCACTATACTCGATAATACCACTTTGTGTCACCACTTGACAGCACCACTCTGCTACCACTACTCTCAACGCCTCTCTAGGCCCCTGGACTTCTTGCCAATGTATTTTACACCAATCTACCATATACCACTTCACTCTGACAGTCTACTCTACCACTGAACTCTACGCCACTGCAATCTAAGCTGCACCACTATTTTACTCTGCGCTCCTGCACTCTTGATTCTCAGCTCTACAAGACTGCATTCTATGAAACTGAATGCCACGCTACTCTGCACGACTGCAGTCTAAGTCACTGCAATCTGCATTGCTCTACGCCACGCTAATCTATTCTGTACCATTGCACTCTACACTACTCTGTCACTGCAATCTGCTCCGCTCTGCTCTACACCTCTGCAATCTACCCTGCACCACTCCACTCTATGCCACTCTTCTCTGAAACCATCTACTTTACACCACTGCAATCTACTTTGCACTCTACATCGCTCTACTCTGCGCCAATGCACTCTACACCACTCTACTCAACCAGTGCACTCTACGGCAGTCTACTCTGCACCACTGTTTTTTACACTGCTTCAATCTAGGCTACTGCACTTTAACACACTATAAGCTTTGATATTCCACTCGGTGATGCTCTACTCCATAAACCTCTACTCAACTCTTTGCCACTCCACTCTACAACACTACTACATGCTATAACACTCTTCAACACTACTCAACAACGCTCTACCTAACCCCCTCCATGCCACTTTAGTCCACTCTATTCTAAAACATACTACTCCGCTCTACTCCATGCTACACCACTCAGACACTCGATTCTACAACACTTTACTCCACTCTCCTACACGACTCCACTTTATGCCACTCCACAACAATCTAGTCTACGCAACACTTAACGCCACTTTTCAACATGCAACTCTTCTTTACCCCACTAACTTTTAGCCGTGCTGAACAGCCAGGCTCGTGTACAATATGGCTAAAACATATTGGCAAATACAATAGCTCTTGCAAAGGCCAGACCATTTGACTTTGCCAATTCTTTTTAATTTTAACCGATACTACAGACCATTGACAAAAGACATTGGCAAGTCACATGGTCAAAAAGGCAAAACCTATTGGCCTTGCCAATGCTTGTTTTTGTAACCATTATTTGCTCTGCTAACAAAGTAATAAAACTGTATTTCTTAACATCTTGTGAATGGCAAACAAGCATTACTACTGGAGGGCATCCTAGAACAATACTTCTGCATATTGACACGGCCATGCAGTAATACAGCCAGAGCCCATCCAGCGGTAATACATCCCCATTATTAATTAATCAACTAGTACGGTTCCAGTCACACACTAAAGTTATCCTTGGATCATCCATGAGTAATGCAGCCTCATTTTGAAGTCATCACAAAATGATTCTGTAATAATACAGCCCCATCCTGAAATACTCAAAGGATCATCCTGTTGTAATCCAGCCTAATCTGAAATCATCATAGGATCATTCTGGAGTAGTACAAGGTCATCACATGTTTTCCACTGAAGTAATCAGGGGCCCATCCTGGAGTAATCCACCCTAATCCTGTAATCAGCATGGGATCATCCGGCAGTAGTTCAAACTCATCACATCTTTTCCACTGAAGTAATCAGCCCCTAATCCTGGCGTAGTTTCTCTGATGACTCTAGATAAAGTCATCCCATTTAAATAAATAACCCTGTGGGCAGACTTCAGGATGGCTTCGGATGACATCCCCGGTTAATTGCAGAGATAGCCTGGCTGAAGTCATCAAATGACTTCAGAATCACTCCAGGATGATCTTCCTTTTTGACTTGGGTATGCACAAAGTAGCGCAAATGATTTTGCCCGCACACCGAGTGCATTGGGTTTGATTTGATGCTGCCGTAGATGTAATACCAAATGGAGTGATGGTCATTTATTCCATCACTAGCTGGGAAGTACTACGCCATGAGAAAAAATATAGAGTGTGTGTGTGTGATAGAAAAGAAGCTGTTTGAATTGCGGGCAAGTACGTTAAGCCTCGATAATGAAGCTCTTATTAGTAATTACATATATGGCAAAACGGAGCATGTTAGGCGCTCCTGACAGCCTATACTTTATGGTGAATCACGTACTCGGCAAAACGTGCAATTTAAAGATATAGATTAGAGTAGCGAGATCTTGAATCCCTCGCTTTTTATCTTATAGTACCTGAGGTCTCAATGGTTGAAAAGACCTGACATAATCTGATGAGCGATGTTAAGAGGCATCAGAAAGTCGCACAAATAGACTCAAACCGATTCCTAGCAGTAAGCTAAATTCAGATAAGGTCATAATATCAGAGTAACAATGTTTTTTAACAGATGAAGCTTAACAAAGGGATTTTATTTATTTCATTCTATCTCTAAGTTGAAATCCTAATTGATTATCTTGCTACCACAAGACGGTGGCTCCAACGTATACCCACAAGAGGGGGCCAATATATACTATCAGAAAGTATCATATTAGTCTTTATTATGTATTAATCTTACCACTGAACACCTATTTAAGTTACCACTAATTGCATTATTTTTTATTATTTTGCCCATGACAGAGGCCCCAAATGTAACGCTGAAATTAAGAGTGGCTAACAGAAGCACATCCAGGACTATGAAAATGAGGAGACATAGCCCTCTAAATAAAATAAGGTATGGAATATAATTTCTACTACCAAGAGCATAAAACTACAACGCTCGGCTAAGTAGGGCAATAATTATAGGATCAATAACAAATCCTTGAAGCCCTGTAGATCTAACATCTGTAAGAAAATAAAAATGAAATTGATGGTTCCAGCAAAGGTTGCTGGTAAGAATAATAAAAGAGACAGGGAACTTAATATTTGATAACATTAGCAACTATAAGATAGGGTTCAAAATACATACGAGTCTTCTAAAAGTATTGTTTTTCATTTTTAGATTTTAATACAAGAAATTGTTACGTCCTGATAAAGGTGGAAACTACTGTGCACCGAAACGCCGCGTCGACTGTTTTTTAGGTTCTTGTACTGATCTCATTCAAGAGAGACAGGCTTTTTATCTTTTTAGATTGTAACTATTAGGGAGGCCCCAGGCTCATGATTCATGAATAACAATAAAAATGTTTTTATCAATTTCTCTAGATGTGATTTCATAATGTGTTGTGACCCAAAGAATAATATCTGAAACGTCTTGTTTTGCTAAATGTTATTTTGCGTGTTCTAATACACAGTGTGTGGATAACTGGTAGGACTTCCTACTGCAATTGAAAGTCCTTTTGTGCAATAGAGTGCGACGGAATCCAGGTCTTTTTGAGGAAAAAAAGGATGCAAATTTGGTGTGGATACCTTATGTGGTCAAAAAGTTACAAGGGCCTAAGTGTGAACTACCCCAAATAGCCAAAACAGGCTTAGCACGGGGGGGAGGGGGAAAAGGCCTAGGAGCGAAGGGGTTAAACAAGCTTCCTCGGTGTGTTGTGTATCGATTTATGATTCTGTATGCATTTCCCAATTCATGCCCTTATATAGGTACATTTCACATTGCCCATATATAGGCATAGATATCCAGTGCTTATTTAGGCATAGCCCATGCTACCCAAATACAGGCATGGCTACTTCCATCCGTTCATCTACATCACAACGAGTTCTTGGCAAACCAGACTCTTATGCCGTTAGGGACTTCCCCTTGCTTGGATATTGATTTCTCCAAGAACTCATTTATTATGCATGAACATCTATTCCTTAGGAGTTCATTCATGACATTCATATGCCCGACTTTACGTCAATTCTGGTTTTCCTAAACACCTTCAAGGTATAAATATACCTTCACTTGCTATGGCAAAGCACGGTGTGGTTTGGTGCAGTTCTACTACCTACTTGCATGACGCAGCTCACCACAGCAAGTCCCGAAGGAAGCCAACTCTCCAGCTGACGCACTGACTAGATGCTGTCATCCTCCTGCCAAGAATCCAGCTCCAGTGTTTCTGACTCCCCTTGCGGGGTGTTGGGAAATCGAGTCCCGGGAAAGAGATTCCAACCTCTCTCATTCTAAGGTATGGAGCTGCTTGGAACCTAGAGAAATCTTTGGCAATTCTTGGCAAAACTAAACTTAGCTAAAACAGCACCTACTTCTTCCCCCGTACTAGACCTAGGTTAGGTACACCGGGGTAGGCGTATTTTAGATGCACCATTTGAGTATTTTAGTCTGTGTTATTTATGTATGTATTTTTACATATGTCATAGCAACAGGCAACTTTATATTACTGTTTACGCTGTACGCATTATACTTTGCATTCTGTCTAACGATTGTAGCAGTTCATATCTCTTGCATGAGAAACAAGACTGTTCAATAAACTACTTTTTATTGAAATGGCTGTCTCTCTATTTCTATGCAACTCTGTAGAAAAGAAGCATGCGCGATTGACTGAGTGAAATAGTTATCTTTTGTTTCCACGAAGATATGGTTTCGATTCTAGGGGAAACAAAGTTTTCATGTTTATGCGGTTGCCAGAGACTAATTCCTTCTTGTTTATTCGAGAAAGTTTCTAGTGACTTCTGAGTTAGCTGGCACACACGCAATTAGGTTTAATATACTCGATAGAGACATACTGACCTCAGTCCTATGTCAAATCTATAGTGTATGTTATTCCAATGTGCAGAGCCTATTAGGGATATAGGAACTACACTATAGGTGGTCCCTACATCCTGTGTGTTTGCTCTTGTGCATGCCTTCAGTTTCTGACACCAGTCTGCCCCTGACAGGCTTCAGACATGCATTTTCGAGGTTTATAGAATCAGATTAATGATGTATTGCTCAGTTAAAGAAGCATAATTACAGTTTTGGTCTTGGTGTGCTTTTGGAAGTTAGCCTCAACAAATAAAGCATGAAAAAAGCCAGCTTGATGCGTGTGTTTATTGCAGCCTTTATTTGTGTGTTGAAATTGCATATGATGTAGAATTCTTATACCAATGTGCTAAATAGTTCACATGTGAACAGTGTATCGGAAAAACAATATGAAAATGTTTCATGCAACTGAAATCGGTTTTTAATTTGCCTTACATTTGAGGAGCATAACTGTATTCTGCTGTCTTGCTGGACATTGTATGAACTTAAAGTGCTTTTTACAATCTGCTGATTTTACAATTTCACGCGTGAGGTAAGTCCAGCTCGTGTGGCTTTGTTTGTCCTTGCACATAACACAGCATTACCAGCATGACTTCCTCATTTTCCTCCATACAGGTGTTGTGTAATATGTGGTATCCCCTCCCGATCGTGTATCCCCTGGGCTTCGGCAGACTCCAGAACGTCCTGCCTATTGGACAGCTCGGACATGCCCACAAGCAGCCCCTCCCACGTCAGGAGAGGCAGCCTCGGCTTTCGCAGGCAGAGGCAGAAGCGCACCAAGCCATGAAGCTGTCAGCAATGCACACTTCTAACTGCTTAGTGCTTACTGGGACACTCAAAAGGGTGTCAATAAATAACTTAACTCTCATTTGTTCAATCTGCCATGACCTCTGACTATTTGAACGGACAGCGTCATGATAATAACTAAATGTAAAACAAAGGACAAAAATAATGGGATATCTCGAATGTAAAACGAAACGGAAAAATTACTTCAAGGAAATGCAATGAAATAAAAATGAGTTAAACATAATTAAAAGGGAGATGAACATTTCACAGTAATGGAAAAAGCAAGGAAATAATGCAGAGATTAAACAGGGAAAAATAATAATTTCAGGATTGAAAAAGAAGAGAGAATGCATGACAGGAAAATGGAGAAAGAAAATATTTTGGCTTTTTAATAAAAAAAGACTCAAAGCCTTAAAGATACTACATGGACAGAAGAGTCCCTACATGAGCTGGACCTATATGTTTGTTTTAACATTTGGAAACTTTGACATTATTAGGTCACATGAGAGTGCTGCACTGAGAGGTACTTATTTAAAGTGATAGTTCTTTCAACTAAACCATTTCTTCCCCACCCCTACACTGGTGACAGGGCCATTAGTAAATTAGGAGGCAGGACAGTTTTTATTTGAACCCTGTCTGCGTCCCAGATCACTATCAAGCAACATTACGATCTATTAAATCAAACGCTGTAGGCTTTCATGCAGCTCGTATTCTGAAATCACATATTTGAAAGTGCTATGCCTAAGATCATACAATTTAAGCAGGGACGCCATGATTTATCCAGGCTTTCTGGTTTCACTTTGTGAAAATCAGTCACTAAACGGGTATTGTTTTGTCTCCTTATTATGGTAAGGCTTTGTTTTGACCTCTTTGTTCATTTTTCTGTAATTTTTATATATCGCAAACTCAAATCCCAAGACACTGGAGCGCTTTATATCAGCAATATTTACATTAAACATGGTCACATTTCTTTTGGCTTGGGTAGGTTAAGTGATTTGCCCAGAACGTGGAGCAGATGTTGGGAGTTGAACCTGGATGCCCAGTTCCAATGCTGACAGCTCTATAAATGCCGGAGTCAGATGTTGGGAGTTGAACCTGGATGCACATTTCCAATGCTGACAGCTCTGTAAATGCCGGAGTAGAGCAGAGACAAGCAGAAGGGTAGAGCATTCGGTGCCTGCTGCCTGTGTCCTGGGTCACACATATCTGCCAAAGGTTTCAGATTGCTTATGTGTGAATTTTCATAATTTCAGTGTAATTATTAGTGACATTCAATGACTATGAGGGACATTTTCTCGCAAGCAAAATCAAGCAATGAAGATAAGGGAAACATATATAAATATCAGAAATTACACCCATTTGAGCAACAAGAAACTGTAAAAAGATCTGAAAACTGCTGGAAGGTACCAATCAGTCTTCTCTTTTCAACTACAAGAGCGCTTTTCATGCTACAATTTTTCAGCCATACTGTCAATCTTAGAAGAGGAACTAAAAGCCACAGAATGCTCAATGTAGACTAAAAAGTGAAGATTTACACAGAGGCGTAGTTAGAGCTTCTGGTGCCCGGGGCTATCCCTCAGCTAGCCGCCCATGGCAGGTAGTGGGGGGGTGGGAGGGTGCTGGGGAAAAAGAACAGCGAGCATTTGAAAGAGGTCAGAGAGACACGCAGTATCGCAGCTAATAGTTACCTCGATCATGCAAGTTACATGCACATACAGAACACGGTCCAAGGCTACACAGTAGGTAGGAAGGCAAATCTTTTATACCTTTCACCAGCTCCCTCTGTGTTTTTCACTTTTCAAAGAAAGCAGGGGATGCAGCTGGCACTCAGAGCCACATTATACCAAGACCCCTCACTCTTATCTCTTCCTTTCAAGCATCCTCAAGCTCTCTTCCTCTTTCCCATGCTGGTGACTCTTTTTTTGGACGGACTTAACCCACTTAAGACACCAAGGTAAATATTTGTAGAGTGTGGACTTGGCGTGAGGGTCTGCACATATCACCGTCTATGTAATACGTCATGAGAGAGGATGCAATACAGAGAACACAGATACTTGCCTGACGTGGCTAAAAAATTGCATTTACTGTTGCATTGTACCAGAAATGAAAGTGTCCAATGAAGGCACCCAAGGTATTCCTGTAGGTTAGGTATGGTCAGTTCATATGAGTAAATAATTGTGCATGATAAAACATAATTGTTCCGAATCTAAAGTCTGTCTTCTTAGCTGTTAAATGCTTTCAAATATATTTCTGAATGATGCACATAAACAACAGTACAGAAATGGTTTACATACATAAGCAAATGTTATGTTATGTTAACAAGATTTTATATAGCGCTCGTACACCCAGAGGTTTCATGGCGCTGACTGACGGATGCTCTGAGGCTGAAGGCTCGGAAGGCTCGGAGGGAGGTTAAGCATGGGCCTGAACAAACAGCCACGTTTTTAGATGTTTCCTGAATGACAGGAGATTGGAACAAGAACAGAATTCCATAGTTTGGAAGCAAGGGTGGCAAACCTCCGCCCTCCCTTGCGTTGGAATTTATAGTGGGGGACAATGAGGAGATTTTGAGTGGCAGAGCGTAGGCTGCGGGAGGGAGTGTATCTGGGCAAAAGGTCATGAATGAATTGGGGACTGCGAGCATATAGAGATTTGAAGGTAATGCAGGCCGTTTTAAATGTGATACGTTGAGAAATAGGGAGCCAGTGGAGTTGTCTTAACCCCTTCCATGCTGGTGACGAACCCCAGCCGTCATGCACTACGGTGCTCGTGTGCTGATGACGGCTGGGGTTCGTCATGGCCCGCCCGTGTTCGGCCGGCGGCCGCACACGGGGAAAATCGCGGCCGCATCGAAGGGGTTAATAGAGGTCTAGCTGAATGCCAACGCGGCAGTCGATGGATGAGTCTGGCTGCCTGATTCTGGGTCATCTGCAGGCGTTTACTGAGGGCGACAAAGAGGCCCAAGTAGATAGTATTGGCGTAGTCCAGGTGTGACAATACTAGGGCTCCCAACGTCAGCCTAGAGGAAGGCGAGGAGTACCGACGGACAGAGCGGTGCTCCATTTGTACCTGAGCTGTTGCCGGGTGAGGTGGAGAGTACATTCCCCAGAACATGGGTGATATGATTTTTTAATACACACTAAACACTTGTAATTCAGCAGTTGCACTTTAATTATAAGAAGGTCCTGATGAAGCAGACTGGTATCTTTTGAAGCAATGAATACTGCAGAAACATGTCGACCAAAATCTGAGTAGTTATTTGTTACCACTACTCGCACTGTTTTTTAGCCTTGGGTGTGGGTAGGACCCCAATAAACTTCTTTTCCACTCCCACAACCCAATATTAATTCTTTCACTTTCACACGCTACAATGAGCACCTCTTGCACTGCTTTTTGTTAATTTTCTGTGCCCCCTGATACCATTAAGAAACTTTCAGACCCACACACTTTATATTCCCTCACACTGTGATTAGGTCACAATCTACCTAATCCTAAGTGGTTCTTTCCACTTCCTTCGGGTGAAGGATCCCAAGTGATGTAGGGCGGTACAGGACGGGTATCTGATGGGAACATATTTTTTCACCAAGAATACTTTGGATTCAGGGATTGTGTTCCTCTTTCACGCACACAGTCATATAGATAGCTGCACTATTTTTCTGTTGACCCATTGTTACACTTTGTTTGTTATGGAGTTATAGGGACTGTAACAATGCCAGGTCATTAAATATTTCCCATTCAGGCCCCCCTTTAGTGTATTATAATACTAGGGCTATCACCACCTGGAGCTGAAAGAAGCATGTGGATACGACCAAGTTCACTTGGGTCTTTAGTGACAGATCTTTGTCAATAAACACCCCTAGGCTTTTGACCGAGCTGGAGGAGGTATGGGGGTAGACAAGTTCAGGTGGCCAATAGTGTAAGCCCCAGAATAGTTGGCTTTTACCAAAGAGAACCAATTCGGTCTTGTCGGGATTTAGCTTCAATTGATTACAGTCCATCCAATGACGGATGTAGAGCATAGTGTTCTGGAATTCATGGATTGATTCCGGTGAATTGTCAATAGTGAAGGTAAGTTGGAGGTGGTCTGCATAGTTGAAAGTGACGACTTTAAAAGTTTTAAGAGACCGAATGAAAGGAAGCATGTAAATATTAAATAAAATGAGAGACGAGGAACCTTGGGGGACCCCGCAAGAGGTGCGGAGTTTGGGAGCCGAAAAAGGGGCCAGACAGACCGATTGAGTACGGTCACTAAAAAAGGACCTGAGCCAGTTGTGGGCTGGACCACAGATGCCGGCTTGTTTGATACGGTCGAGAAGGATGTCATGGTCGACCGTTTCAAACGCTGCCGAAAGATCTAAGAAGACCAGGGCCTGGGAGAGTCAAAATTAGCGGCGAGTAAATCTCCCGGCATCCGCCTCAGGAGAATGCACTCTATCAGGTCTGCGCGCATGGCTGGGAGCGCGACTTAAGTGCTGATGAGGGTGGGAGTGGCCGGACAACTGTACCGGCAACCCGGAGCTTCCCCCAAGATGGCGGCTACCCTCAGAGTTCCTCAGGACAGCGCCTAATCGGCTGCAAGGGGTGAGGCAAAGTGCAGTGAAGAGGAAGGTAGGATGTGCAAAGAAGCAGTCTTTTAAAAATCACAAGTTAAAATTAGCGGCGAGTAAATCTCCCGGCTTCCGCCTCAGGAGAATGCGCTCTATAAGGTCTGCGCGCGTGGCTGGGAGCACAACTTAAGTGCTGATGAGGGTGGGAGTGCCCGGACTACTGCACCGGCAACCCGGAGCTTCCCCCAAGATGGCAGCAACCCTCAGAGTTCCCCGCGACTGCGCCTAATCGGCTGCAAGGGGTGAGGCAAAGTGCAGTGAAGAGGAAGATAGGATGTGCAAAGAAGCAGTCTTTTAAAAATCACAAGTTAAAATTAGCGGCGAGTAAATCTCCTGGCTTCCGCCTCTAGAAAATGCGCTCTATCAGGCAAAGAGGGATAGTATCTTATCAAGATTGTCACAGGGCATTTGGTCCTGTGGCCCTGTGCCATAGAACAGACATGGCTATAGGCAAAACACTGACTGGGTAAGGTATACAAAGTGTAAGCACAGATGGTTTAAGCAACCATGTAGGCAAATTTCACATACGGTAGTTTAATCACAGTATTGTGAAAAAAAGCATTTTATAGCAAGCAGAACTGCAGACGTAGATCTGTTTGCTTCACAAGAAAATACAAAAGGCATAGGATTTGTCCCCAGTTGTCCACTCACGCTGTCACTTCACTGTTATTGGACATTGTCATTCACTTTTCCAATTCCACACATTTTTCTATTAATCAGCATATGCAGTGGGTTGCACATCACAATGATACTCTTTGCTCCATAGTGGGCAGAACACCTTTGTGTTCACACCTCGTGATCATTTCCAAAAAGTAAATACTCAACTTGTGAGAGTTTCCACAAGTACTTATAGTGGAACAGGGCAATGTTCATCACCTGGATCCATGGAGTTTACAACTGGAAGCCTGACACCTGACGTCACATTATCCCAGCATCTTCGTATCCCTTTGCATGTCTGCATGTTATAAAGGAGGCGTGTAGTAGATCTAGACAGATGTGTCATGCTGATAAGTGGACTCGTGTCTAAAGTGGTGTCTATATAATAATATGTTAGAAGACAACACAGTGGAGTGTCAGTATACCAAATATAATGCTTTCACTAAAGATGTGCATCTCACAGCATCACAAGAGGTTCCAACAAAAGCTGATGTTTTCTGTATATGTGCTAAAATGATTTTGATAAGGAGCGAAGAGAGTGTGTGCTTTACATACAATGCCCACACCAACTCAGAGTTTAAAGGAAGTGAAGGTAAAGAAGCTACCCCATAACAAGTCCATCAATCAAATCTAAAACACTTCCCTGCATTTCTAAAGCGCTATTACAGCACTACATAGAGATGGTGAAATGCAGCTATTAACAGGGCGAGAGCTTTAGAATGCAAAAGGACAGAGTGGTCATAAGATCTAATCCAAGATGTATTCCGTAGGTAGTATCAAACTTACATGTCCATTAAAATATACATCATTATTATTATTATTAAGGGAATTTTGTAAAGTGCCTGGTTACGCTCAGATGGCGTGTCCCCGCGCTATGGCAAGTGGAGTCAGCAAGCTGGGCCGCAGGGTCTGCTCGGTTTACCGTGTGTAAAGGTGTGTTTTTAGCTTCTTCCTGAAGCCAAGTTCAGATTGCTCCAGGCGAAGGTCCAGAGGTAAGGCATTCCAGCTTTTCTTCTGGCATACAATTATTACTGAAAGCGCGTTCCATATATTGGATGTCAGAAGAGTCATGAGCCCCATATAAGACACAAAACCAATGCATAAACCTGCATTGTACTGATGGAGCAAGGATTCGCATATGAAGCGACTTGCTTGTATTCATGAACCTCGAATAACGTTAACGAATTAACCAATCTGTTTGTCTTACTAATTTGCCCCTTTTTCCTTCATTATTGGGTATCCGAGTGACGCTTGCTTATGTGTTTTCTAATCCTAAGTCACTTGCAAATAAAATGGCTGCTGCTAAGCGGGAATTTCTACTGTGCATGCGTCTGTCATACCCACCTGACATGATGTACTCGCAGCTTTGGAGGAAATCTGCTGCTTCTGCGCACTAAAGCTAATATGGCTGCTTTGTGTTCTCACATGCGAGAAGCTTGCACTGCTGCTTTTGCTAAGCTGTTCGTTGTGCCTAATCCTAATGCTATAGTTTATTATAAAGTAATGGGTATAGTGTAGAAATTCATGGTATACAGTGTATTAATTTATTCTGTGTTTTAAAACTGTTTCTTTTCCATTTCATGTTGCACTTCCAAAACTGGCCTGTCCCATAATGCTGCAATCCATCTTGGTTGAAACTGCGACTGCGCGAGATTCGCAAGTCTCCAGAGCAGTGACCTTTGGACTTTAGCCAAGGAGCTGACTGACTGAGAAGATGCTCCTGGGAATCTGCACTAATGAACTCTAGAGAAATACAATGTATTTGTAAATAGAACATCCATTGTTAGGAGGAATGAAGATGCCATGAGAACCCAAATTTGATGGGCGTGAACATAAATTTGAATAGGAGATGGCAAAAGTCTAAAATTTAGGTTGTGTGATGACCTGTCCTCTCCCTTTGTCCAATCGAAATTGTGGATCCTTACACTTGCAACATTTGGGGGTAGTACACTGCCCTGGAAAATGGTATAACTAGCATAGGTTTAGCTAGGGAAATTGTCTGACTTGTCCGAATAGCTGACCTGTCACTGACCCAACGCATTCAGTAGGTGACTAAGAGCAGAGGGCTCGCTGACCCATTCGGGGTTCTGAAAAGGTGAAGTGCTGGTGAAGCACTTTGCTAGTATATGCTGTAACCCAGTCGGGGCTTTGGCTGATTCCTTGCAGAGAGGGAGTAGCGCAGGCGTTGCAACTGAACTGTGGGTGCTGTTCTTAACCTTTGGTGGTCCTGTCCTAATCCAAATCTGGTCTATCCTGCCCTGATTCTAATTTGCACCTGCAGGCCTACTGGTGACTGCATTCTTTGGGGTTCTTCTGTCTTTTCAACTGACCCGTGGCTAGGGTTGGTCTTCACACCATTCTAGGTAAATATAAAACTGTGTGGGTATTTGTCATTATGATTTGCGTCCTTTTCCTTACCCTCCCTAATTTGCCAACGCTTTGATTGCATATGTTCTTTTGTTACCCTTCCCTTGATAAATGACAATTTGTGTTTCTTGTTTATCAGCGTGTTCCAATTTTCTTACCCTCCCTTTAGTTAAATGCTAAATGTGCAATGATTGCATAAATTGTGTCCTTTTGTCTACCCTCTTTTGAAAGTGAATAAGTTTGATTATTCAATTTACTAGTGTGCTCCTTTTCTCACCTTCCCTTAGTTATGTGCTAAAACTGAGTTTCGATATTGCATAATAGGTTCCCTTTCCAAACTGTCAATAATTGCGAAAGCTATTGGTCTAGTATGTTCCTTTTCTTTACCCTCCTTTAGTCAAGTTGCAAAAGTCTGTTTCTCAAAATAGCATGTTCCTTGTTTTCCTACCCTTTATTTCAAACTTACTAAATGGTTGGCATCATATATCTTTTGCATAGTTATACACTGTTTCTAATCTTGGGTATTGATAGTCTAATTGCTTTTAATGTGTGGCTAATGGCTTTTGATGATGATTAGATAAAGAGTTTAAAACTTCCCAGATTCTGTAGTTATTATATGAGTGCAATTGTTGTGGTATTTTGACTGCTTACCTATTATTCTAAACTCCCTGATCCATTGTGTTCTTAGGTACCAGTGACAAGGAGTGTCACTGGTACCTATGGTACGGTATGGTAGAGTATGGGTTACCTGACTTAAGTAAAGTGGAAAAATTAATTATGGGCTCAGGTAAAATTATAGTTGGGTGACCGGCGCACTCTATCAGTATATTTTTTTGTAGCAGTAGTATGGTTAGGGATTAGATAAGATAGGTAGGTAGTTAGTTGTTTATGATCCATACTTTGTTGATCGATCAAATGTAATACATTTTGAAATGTTCTAAAATGTTATTGATGTCATTGCTGCTATATTGATTTTATGTATTAACCAAATTAGTTCGTACCTGTTATATGTTTATCTGGAATCCCCGGGGGCAGAATAGCGGGTGGTAAATGGAAGCCACATCGCAGTGAGGTCGCTTACCCGCAGGAAGTTAGTGCATGGTTGGGCAGAACCGGAAGTGCAATTTAGGGTTTTCTGTATGAATGTGTGAATAAATGTTAGCAAGGAGTTTGCTGGCAAAACTTTTGTTGTGATATCACCTAGTAAGGGTCACATGGAAGGAGTAGCAGGTTCATCTGAGCTTGATTGATAGCAAAGGGGTTCGTAAGTGAAACTTTGTCCTTAGTATATATCCCGGAGTGGATTAGTCCAGAGGAGTAACAGGTTCTCTAATGCTTGTGTGAAGGGTAGGCAGAAGGGATCTACCCGTACTATATGAAAAGTACACAGAAGGGATTTACTTGCAGTGAGAGATTTCTTTCCTATCTAGTCACTCGGGTAAAGTGGCGAATGTTTTTACGTTGTTGATTAAAAGAGAAACGCACTTTAAAATTAAAGAATTGAGTCAGTTGTGGAGCTGCGCTGACGCCACTCAGTGCAGCGCTGGTATTGGTCGAGACGGCGGGTGTCTGGCTGAGATAGCATTGTAAAGTAGGGATGAGCACAGGAGCGTGGGAACTCGTCTCACGAGAAAGGCTGCGCACTCATTGGTTGAAATTATTTGAAACCGCATTGTTGGTTGGTTGTAGAAAAATAAAAGACGCGCTAATATTGGAAGTAATTTGTAAACAGATGATAAGAGGCAGACCTTGCAAAATGTTTGGAAGCAAAAGAAAATTGTCATTCGAAGACAGAGTAAAGAATCACTTTAAAAAAGATAAGCAAATTAAAACTAGAGAAGGAGTCATTATTCCACCACCAAATATTACTGCATCATTCATGATGTTTGACAGGGATTACCACACTTGTGTACGGTTAGAGAACTGGGTGGAATACACAAAGGATGATGGAATTTTAGCATTTCCCTTAAAAGGCACATTTAATGGAAGAATTTTGTTTAAATTAAGGACTCGAATGAATGATTTACATCCTAGACCTAGACTAACGCAATATAAGGCACTAGAAGAATGGGAAATTGAGACTTTTGGGCGAGACAGACCTAGAACTGACAACGGGTTTAGTAAATTCTACCCTAAAGTTAAAGGAGTATCCAGAGATAAACAAATGAAAAATTGGAGACCGAACATGTTAGTGTACTAACCTTAGAAGAGCTTAGGGAGGTAAAAGGACTGAGAAAACCAAACATTTAATGACTAGTGGTGATTCAGACGATGATTATATGGAGGATTTATTCATGAAGAATCCACCACCTTATAATGGGACCAAGTACAGTAAATCCAAGTGCCCCGTTTTTAAAACCACCTTTGATTCCACAAGTGATACACAAAACCTCCATTGAAAAGGTACTACAGGACAGAGAAAGAGAGGCTTTAAATAAACAGAGAAGTGAATTAATTCAGAAAATAACTCAATTATACACCAGTCCTGAAGATCTGAGAATCCCATAACTATTGGCCCAGTTGTTCCTTTGTACGGGGATAAGCAAGCAAGTCCAAAAGCTCCAGTTATAACTACATCAGTAGTACATCCAAAAAAAGAAGCATTGATAATAGATGATCAAGCCAGTGAGTTTGAGTCAGTAATCTCCCTAATGGATTTACCAATAAGGGAAACAGAAGGTAGTTCAATGAGAAAGACCACTCCTTTAAATTCGAGAGAAGTTCAGATGGAGACATCCTCAGGTAAGAGAAGTGCCATTGTAGTGACTCCTGAAGAAATAGACAGATAGACACGAGAAATAGAAAAACCGAAAACCCAGCCAAAGCCATTAGACATATATAAATTGAGGATTGAATTGGAGGAATTGATGGCTGGAAATGTGGGATTGGACAGGTTAAATATCCTTAGTGAAGAAAAATTACTATTCAATTCAAATAAGCTTTATTCGTTTTTTGAGTTTAAAACCATAAAAGCAACAAAATAAAAATACATACATGCATAAATAACTCAACAATTCATTGCAAGGTTAAAGGAAAACCGACTATTTAAAACAAACTAAAAACAGTTATCAACTAAACTAAACTAAACTAAAATCAACTAATCAGAACTAATCAAAATAGTAGCCCAAGATGCACAGAGTCCCATTTTCACCAGGTATTATAATTCGGTGCTCGGGGCCAGGATAAAAGTCATAGAGGTCCCAGATACAGATGGGACCATCTCCAACTT
The DNA here is from genome assembly GCF_964263255.1 of Lissotriton vulgaris. Lineage (NCBI taxonomy): Eukaryota > Metazoa > Chordata > Amphibia > Caudata > Salamandridae > Lissotriton > Lissotriton vulgaris. The sequence continues at coordinate 1,903,684,173 of NC_141693.1, forward strand.
TGGGCTGGGTAGATCATAAATAAGGGACAATGTTCTTGTGTTTAAATTTAATTAATATCAAGTCCCCCGGAATATCTTTGGGCAACATACCTAGCCACCCCACCCTCCTGACGCTCAGGATCCCGCCATCTAGAGCGGGTGGTAACGGTCTGTTGTTTTTGAGCCAAAAGATGGCTTTATTCAGCAGGTCCTGGTGTGATTCATGTTTGCCCTGACTGAGTGCAGGGACCCCAGACAGAACAGTGACGTATGAGGCAGCTTCAGGGGGTAAATTAATTTGATGCCTTCTTTCTTGAGAAATCCTAGGAACTATGTGAGGGACATGTGCGGGATTAAAAGTAGCATTGCGGCCAATTGGAATGGGTGTGGTAAGAGGGGAGTCAAAAGTTTGAACTTTCCTGGGTACAATGGTCTTAGGCTTTTCATGGTTGGTAGTGAGAGTAGAACCTGTGGGTATAGCAGTATTTTCAGGTAATGGATAAATCCTTTTTTCAGTTTTTTCGATACTGGTCAACCTGTCCCCCAAATCATTGATTTTTGCGATCAGAGGTGATAATGCAGAGTTTAACAATCGCTCAATTTGAGACAGTTGGGTCAATTGGAGGGGCGATACAGAGTCATTTGTTCGAGTCCCAGCCTTATCCGATGTTAGTAAGTTTGGGTTGGAGGGGGATAATGAGGGGCTACAGCACATTTGATCGATATTTGATAGATTCTCATTGGTATTATCTATTTCCTCATCATGATTCCTTTTACCGGTTAAGCCTCGGGACAGTATATTGGTTTGAGAGAGGAATTTTTCGGGGGGTAAAGGTACATCCTGGGGAGTGCAGATTATTTGGTCAGTGTCTCTGCCCGCTATAGGAGGGGTTGATACATCCGGGACATAGTTTGTGCCACACAGGGAATTCAGCTCCTCCCAGACAGACATAGCAATTGGGAATCGGAACTCTGATAACAGCAGTAGGCATTTCAAAGCAGTAAAGATAAGAAGGAATAAACGTCTCTGTACCTCCTACTTTGGTGGAGCCAAGTGGGGTGGCCCGTCCCGTCCTCCTCGGGTCCTTTGAGGGCCTCAAAGGGCCCGCCCTTTGCCCGGGCTTAGCCCGGCGTCGCCCGCGCGTCCCGCGAGGCGGGAACAGCAGCCGTCTAATAAGCGCCTCCGGGCGCGGAATCCTGACGCGAAGATTCGTGTCTCCTGTACCTCCAAGGGATGCTGGGTATTGAAGTTCAGGAATGCCCCCGGTCAGCGCTCTCCGCTCTCCCTGCTCTGCGGTCGCGGTGACAGAAGCGGCGGCGGCGGAGGAGAGCCGTGAAGATTGTCGCTGCCCTGGGTCTGGGTTCTCCCAGTGAAGTGCTTTCCCCCACTCGGCCGCAACAGCAGCCGTCTAATAAGCGCCTCCGGGCGCGGAATCCTGACGCGACGATTCGCGTCTCCTGTACCTCCAAGGGATGCTGGGTATTGAAGTTCAGGAATGCCCCCGGTCAGCGCTCTCCGCTCTCCCCGCTCTGCGGCCGCGGTGACAGAAGCGGCGGCGGCGGAGGAGAGCCATGAAGATTGTCGGAGCCCTGGGTCTGGGTTCTCCCAGTGAAGTGCTTTCCCCCACTCGGCCGCAACAGCAGCCGTCTAATAAGCGCCTCCGGGCGCGGAATCCTGACGCGAAGATTCGCGTCTCCTGTACCTCCAAGGGATGCTGGGTATTGAAGTTCAGGAATGCCCCTGGTCAGCGCTCTCCGCTCTCCCCGCTCTGCGGCCGCGGTGACAGAAGCGGCGGAGGAGAGCCGTGAAGATTGTCGGTGCCCTGGGTCTGGGTTCTCCCAGTGAAGTGCTTTCCCCCTATTCATCTTTTAAAGCATCACCAGAAACACAAGGGTGTTCCATAAGAAATTATTGGACACTGCAGCTAGCATGAGAATTGACATTGGTAAATCTAAAGTATTGCAGAAACCATATCGAGTAGAATTTTCTGACAAAGATTTAGAGAACATGAATGTGTCAGGAAGAAAAGTGCAGAAAAGAGAACTGTTGACACTAGTGCAACAATGGGGAGAACTAGAAAAATGGAAAGCTAGATGGGCAAGGAAAAAAGAAGAGGTTAGATCAAGACAAATGACTACAGAATATGTTTTAAAAGAAGCAGAAAAGTTGGAAAAATGATGTCCCATGCGAGAGGTACCAGGTGGAGGCTATGTGCATGTTCCATGGTCCCGACAGGATATTTTGTCATTTATGAATGATTTCCTAAAACTTTGTAAAAAACCTGTAGAATGGTATAGGCAAGTCGAGAGATTTTTAAAAGTTTCCAAGTGTCTTTTGAAAGACTTAGATGGAATATTTGATATTGTAGTCCCCGTAGATTTGTGGACAGAATGCAAAATTGATGTAGATTGGCCTAGTGATGAGTACCCAAGAGACCCAAAGACAGGGGCACCTTCCGAAGGCGTGATGAAAAAATATAATCAGGTAATACTTTACCTTAAAGCAAAGGTGCCTGCAAAAGAGACAGACTGGATGAAAATAGATAGAACCACTCAGAATAAGGATGAATCAATTCCTTCATATTATGAACCTTTATTACAGACATTCAAACAGTACAGTGGATTGGACAACATTGACATGAAGAACATGACGCATTTCATTTATCGATTTGTGTTAGGATTAAGCCTGAAATTTCACAGTGGATTAAAGACAATAAAATTTGTTGGCAGGCTAAGCCCATAGATGAGGTCCTTAAATATGCCAAATATTGTGAAGATGAGCTAGAAAATAAGCGAAAAGAGTTAAAGGAAAAAGTCATGTGGGCACAAGTAAAATTAGAAGAACAACAAGAACAACAGTAAAACCAGATGACTAGCAACCAAAATAAAGGTGATGGAAGTGGAGGAAGGCCAAGGGGGAAATTCGATAGGGAAGAGGCCAAAAATAAGTTTCCGTGTCACGGATGTGGCAAGTTGGGGCATTGGAAAGACGAGTGTAAGGCTGTGCAGAATGGTAATGTGCAAATTAATGATTTAAATCCACAGATGGAGAATGTGGTGCCACGGAAGACCCAGCAGCAGGTAATACAGAATCAGTTGCCCCCGCCACCTATGCCAAAATACAGGAGCAAAGCACAACAGAGTGTAGATAACACAGAGTGGGAAGGAAGGGAAAGAAGGGACACAGCAACTTCACAATTCCTTCTGAATGACACATTCTTTTGTGATGAGCCTTACTGACGGTGCCTGAGGGGGGAGGATGAGGAGTGCGTACTTGGCGCCTCCTTGCCGGTAGACCAGTCAGGTCCATACATGAAGGAAAGGTTGAAGGAAATGATTTCACCTTTCTGTTGGACACTGGTGCTACTCATTCTACTGTAAGAACAGCGGACGTTCCAAACTTACCCCTCTCGGGAGAAGAAATCCAAGTAGTGGGCGTTTCTAATAAACAAATTAGTACCCCAGATACAGAACCAATGAAAGTTAGAATAGATAATTTTAAAGAAATGCATAGATTCGTTGTCTGTGATTCAAGTCCTGTAAACCTGTTAGGCCGCGATTTGTTGTGCAAAATGAATTGCACCATCTTTTGCACTCCAAATGGTCTTGAAATTCAAACCCCAGAAGAAGATAGAATTTGTAAATTAATGTTAGTAAGACCAGAGACAGAAATTAAAAGGCTGACAATACAAGACTTACCAGAAGAACTGCAACACACGGTAAAACCGGAGGTATGGGATTTTACTGGAAAGGATGTAGGATTAATGACAAATGTTGACCCAATCAAAGTGACTATGAAAGAAGATGCAGTTTACCCAAATACTCGGTAGTACAAAATGAGTGCAGAGATAAAATCAGGTGTTGCAGTAGAAATAAAGCGTTTGGTTGAAACAGGCATTTTGCAAGAAGTACTGAGCAGTCCATGTAACTCACCTATAATTGGTATAAAGAAACCAAGTGGTAAGTACAGAGTAGTACAGGACCTGAGAAAGGTTAATAAGATTGTTGTTCCTTGCTTTCCAGTCGTGCCAAATCCTGCCGTGATTCTGTATTAGATACCGTGGGAGGCTGGATGGTTTACTGTCATTGATCTATGTCACGCATTTTTTCTCGATTGCATTGCACCCAGACACCAAATTTATTTTCTCATTTGAATTCAACAGTCATGTCTATGTCTGGAATTGTGTCCCTCAGGGGTACACAGAAAGTCCCTCGATTTTTAATCAGATTTTGAAAAGGTGCCTTGAGTCATTAGTACTACCTGCACAGTCTGTCCTGGTCCAGTACATAGATGACCTCTTGGTGGCATCTAAAACACGAAAAGACTGTGTTGTTGATACCATTGCTTTACTGAATCATTTAGGTGATGGAGGACATAACATGTCCCCAGAGAAATTGCAGTTTTGTGCTACATCAGTAAAATATCGGAGACACCAGATCGAGAGAGGTGTCAGAAAAGTTACCTCAGAAAGAATCAGGATAATTAAAAACATGAATTTGCCCCAAGCACAAAAAGAGATCAGAATGTTCCTTGGAGTTGTAGGATACTGCAGGCAATGGATTGTGGGATTCGCAGTCCTTGCAAAACCCCTGATACAAATGACAAAGAAGAGAGCCAAAGACCCAGTAGAGTGGGATGAAGAAAGCATAACTGCTTTTGTACAACTACAAGACTGTCTGTGTACAGCTCCAGCATTGGGAATGCCTGACTATTCAAAAGATTTTGCACTATTCTGTGACACACAAGATAATTGTGCACTTTCAGTCTTGACTCAAATTCATGGATTAGTGAGACGTCCTGTGGAATATTTTTCATCCACATTAGACCCAGTGGCAGCTGCATTGCCTGGATGTCTGAAAGCAGTAGCTGCAATGTGCATGAGCCTTGAGCAGAGTGAATCTATTGTTATGGGACATTCTGTAACTGTATATGTCCCACATGCAGTTGTAATTTTGCTAACCAGGACTAAAACCCAGTATCTCACACCTAGTCGGCTGACTAAGTATGAGAGAATCCTTGCAGGTGCAGGAAATGTGTCAGGATTCATCGAGTAGCCACTGTAGCTCCCTCAAGACTGTTGTTCAACTCCCTGCCATGGCCTCGTTCTGCACGATCTAATGTGTGGTTTCCTTGTCCCTCTGGCAGACTGAGATATTCCAGAGGTAATCCGAGTCATTGAACTAAAGAACTGTTGAGACTGTATATAGTTTCCCTCCCTAAGATGGCCGCTCAATGTTCCATTTACAGTACTCGATAGATGCGCCCTCTAGTGGACTTCTGGAAGGCGCGCGCTCCTAACTGCGCACTTCAACGAAGATTCCGTTCGAGAAGCTTGTTCTTGTCGCTGCTCCGCGTCAACTATTCATGACGGGAGAATAACAGCAATTATCTAAGACATTCAGAGTATCATAGTACTTGAGTTTACAGAGACGTTTATGAGAGAAATCCTTGTCGTGCGCTCTCACTGCTCAGAGAGGCACCTCCGTCCAGACGAAGCTCCCGGCCGCTGTCCCAGAGTGGTGACAGCTGTCATCCAGATATCCTAACTGCTCTTCAGGAGAAGGCGAGTGTCGAGGAAGACTTGACCAGACACGTCGAAGTTGAGTATTCAACTGAAGGGAATCCCGAACTCTACAAGTAAGGTGTTACATCTTCTTGTCAAGCCAGCAAGTACAAAAACTGTATTGTCAGCACTCGCATTTACCCCTGGACATTCCCCCTTGCGTTTTTCCTTGCCTTTCCTCCTCCTTGAACCTTCCTATATCCCTTTTGCGTGCTACGGAGATTCTGTTGAACTCTTGCTCGCACTTCTGACCAGAGGAACAACTCTGCATAGAACCCCCAAGACCAAGTCTGACGAAGGGCTTCACAGGTACTAGTTCAGTCCGAGAGCGAGAGTGAGCGAGAGTGGAGAACTATTCTGGGTGGAAATATTAATGTTCGTATATGTCTTCCCTGCAGGAAGCTCAGTCAGATAACATTCCACAATATAGAAGAGAGGCAAATACCTGGGCAGAAACTGGTAGGACAAGTTTCGTTTACCATTTAAGAATAGTCTGCATAGTGAAGGAAGGTTTGTGGTATATTCTCTCTCTCTCTCCCTTATGTGTATTAGGCACCTACAGAATCGACGGCGAGATGAATAGCAGTCGCCAGAAGTAGGGTGCCAGTCGAAGTACAGGTATTCTCTTCTCTGTCCACTTCCCCTTTCCCTGCTGCTGGTGGTCTTGCTCTTGAAGCGAGGGTACCGGTGGAAGGGTGATCGGGACATTCGTCAGTACTGCCCCTGCGAAGCGTTGGAGCACCTGGACATCGTGACAGATTGAAGTGCCCACGTATTTTATCTTCGCCCGGGCAGTATGGCTGAGGGAATGGACTTGAAGGAATTAGGTGCAATCTTAGTGGGTATTCAGAGAGATTTGGGAGCAGTTCGGGACGAAAATCAAAGTTTAAAATTAGAGTTAGTGGCTTCCCGTCAAGAGGCTAGGCTGTTAGCACAAAAGGTAGATGGTTTAGCTATGGGGAATCCCGTACAGAGTTCCGCTGTTCCAGTCACTAGTGGTGCCACTGTGGATCCAAAATCTGTAGCTCAAGTAATTCATTCGGTATCCCCGTTGATCCCATTGGCGACTCCTGAAAGGTTTTCAGGAGATCCTCAAAAGGCTCAATATTTTTTGACCCAATGTTCCCTTCACTTCATGTGCCGCCCCACACTGTTTCCGGACGCCCAATCTCGAGTAGCATTTATCCTGTCATATTTGAGTGGAGATGCTGCCAATTGGGCCATGCCTTTAGTTAGTGAGGATGATCCTTTGCTTAGTGACTTCCCTAAATTTAAGGCTGAGTTTCTTAGAATTTTTGATCGGAGAAGGATATCTCAGGCCACCGATAACGAGTTATTGGAGCTGCGTCAGGGATCTAAAGATTTGATTACTTACCTCACACAGTTTAATAAATTAATCCTGGAAACTAGCTGGCCAGAAGAAAAGAGAGCTGCCTTATTCTATCGTGGCTTAAGAGATGAAATCAAGGACACCCTGGCTCAGATCCCTAATAGGCCCACAGAACTGTCAGCTTTGGTAGATTTGGTTTTGGAATTGGATTTTCGGAACTCAGAACGCAAGGGTGAGAAGAAGAGAGATTGGAAGATAAATTTCCCGCGCTTTGACAGAGCGAGGAGCGAAAAAGGACCCGGAGGGAATTCAGAGTCGGAACCCATGCAAATTGGGACAGTTCGAGGCCCTTTGAGCAACGAAGAAAAGGAACAACGGAGGCAAAAGAAGTTGTGCTTGTATTGTGGTGCTGCCGGCCATTTTGTAAAGGATTGTTTGAAGCGCCCCAAAACTCAGTTTAAGGGAAACGAGGTGAACCGCCAGTAGACGGGGTCGCTCTGGTGGTGAAAGAAGATAAGACGACTCCAAAATCACATTTGATTTTAAATACACTACAGACCATGACTCCTCATGTAATTCTTCATGTAACCATGCAATTCCGTGAACATCAGATTTTCGGAGTGGCCATTATGCTCGACTCCGGTGCCACTGGAAACTTCTGTGATATCCGTTATGCTAAACAGATGGGAATTAAAGCAATCGCAAAAGATCATCCTGAGCCTGTACGTGCTGTAGATGGGACAAATTTGACCTCCGGACCAATTACTAGTCACACTGAAGAACTGGAAATTACTCAAGGGGATGGACATCGGGAAGTGTTGCAATTCAACTTAATCGATGCCCCACAATTTCAATTGATCCTGGGACTGCCATGGTTAACTCTCCACAACCCGACCATAGATTGGGAAAACCGGACAGTCAGTCTGCATTCAGAGTTTTGCCTGTCCCACTGTTACGGTACAAAGAATATTGAGAAGGAACCTACGCCATCTATGCTGTTGTCGTTTGGTGGACAGTCCATTGGAGCGATAGTGACGGAAGAAATCCCTCCAGAGTACCGAGATCTCGAGACTGTGTTCAGTGAACAGGAAGCTGAAGTGTTGCCACCACACCGTGCTTATGATTGCACCATAGACTTGGAACCTGGAGCAGTTCTCCCATGTAGTCAAATTTATGCTCTGACTGAAGCTGAAAATGTCCATTTAAAAGAATACCTAGATCCATATCTTGCGAATGGATTTATCCGGCCATCTCAGTCCCCAGTCTCCTCCCCACTGTTCTTCATACCGAAGAAGCAAGAAGGTAGTCTAAGAACTTGCATAGACTATCGTGCAGTAAATCAGGTCACCATTAAAAATAGGTACCCATTGCCATTGATTTCCGTTCTTTTGGATCAGATTAAGGAAGCGCAAATTTTCACCCAACTGGATTTGCGAGGAGCTTATCACTTGGTTCGAATGAAAGAAGGGCATGAGTGGAAGACCGCCTTTCGAACCAAGTTTGGTCTTTTTGAGTATTGTGTCATGCCATTTGGCCTTTGTAATGCTCCTGCAGTGTTTCAACACTTTATCAACGACATAATGAGTGATTTAATGGATAAGATTGCCATCATCTACCTGGATGATATCTTGATTTACTCGCAGAACCCTCAGGAACACACCCAGCATGTACGTTTGGTCCTAGAACGATTGCAAGCGAATCAGCTATTTGTTAAATTGGAAAAGTGTGTTTTTCATGTGTCACAAGTGGAGTTTTTGGGATTCGTTATATCACCTCAAGGAGTTACCATGGATCCAGGAAAAGTAAAAGCAGTGGAAGATTGGCCAGCCCCCAAGAATGTGAAAGAAATTCAAAGATTTCTGGGCTTTGCCAATTTTTATCGGCGATTTATTCAAGGATTTTCGCAACTGATAACTCCCATCACTGTTCTCTTGAAGAAAGGAGTTAAATTTGAATGGACGGATGAGTCGAATTCCGCTTTCCTGAGTCTGAAGAAACAATTCACTTCTGCCCCCATCCTTCTGCACGCGGATCCTGCGGAACCATTTTATGTGGAAGCCGATGCGTCAGATCAGGCCATTGGGGGAGTCCTCTCCCAGCGCCATCCAAAGACTGGGCAGTTGCATCCCGTGGCGTACCGCTCTAGAAAACTGAACTCTGCTGAAATAAATTATACCATCACGGAGAAAGAGTTATTGGCGGTTAGGGATGCTTTTGAGGACTGGAGGCACTATCTGTTGGGGGCACGACACACAGTTACCGTCTATTCCGATCACAAGAATCTGCAGTTTTTAAAGACGGCTAAAACCTTGACTCCTCGTCAGTTGCGCTGGTCCCTTTACTTTGCAGACTTCGACTTCGTGATTACATACCGACCTGGCCCCAAGAACGGGAAAGCAGATGCGCTGTCTCGATTACAGACCGAAGAATCTGAGCATACGGTGGAAGCGAAACCAATCATTCCAGAAACAAAGATAGTGGGTGCGCTTACGTTGGATAATTTCAAAGAGGAGGTCCGTAAGAGTTTAACCACAGAAGAGATTCAACAGTGGGTGCTACAAGGAGAAGAACGCCAGTGTCGACAGCAGTTACCCTATGTCAAAGAAGCCTTATATCTTCCAACCACTGAGCTCCAAGAAAAGGCCTTGCGGAGCTGCCATGACCATCCTCTAGCGGGTCACAAAGGAATTGCTAAGACTCAAGAATTGGTGCAGCGTTATTTTTGGTGGCCTGGAATGTCCGATCAGATCAAAAAATATGTTCAGTCTTGCGAGTCTTGTGCTCGAAGTAAACCCACTAGACAGGCTTCCCAAGGGTTGTTGCAGCCTTTGCCCACTCCCACTTCTCCTTGGCATACTATTTCCTTAGATCTCATAGTAGACCTACCATTGAGCAAGGGATTTGATACCATCCTGGTGGTGGTAGATACATTCACTAAGATGAGTCATTTCGTCCCTTTGTCAGGAATTCCAACTGCAGTCCAATTAGCTAGAGTATTCAGCGAAAATATTGTAAAAATTCATGGTGTCCCTAAGATAGTGGTCTCAGATCGAGGTCCCCAATTTATTTCCCACTTCTGGAAGGCCTTCGTAAAAGGAATGGGGATAGAGGGTAGACTGTCTACTAGTTATCACCCAGAATCCGATGGGCAGACAGAGAGGACCAATCAAGAATTAGAACAGTACTTGAGGTTATTTCTATTGGATCAGGGTGGGGAATGGTCAGAAAAGTTGTGGATGGCAGAGTTTGCTTGCAATAATGCGAAGAGTGCATCTACTGGTTATTCTCCATTTTATTTGAACTTTGGTAGACATCCTAACTTTATGGTTTTGCAAGAGGAGTTAGATGTCCCTGCAGCCAAGAGAGCCCTTTTAGATTTGAGTTCTTTGCACAAATCAGCTGAAAAGAATCTAGAGAAAGCTAAGGCGTCCTATAAAAAGTTTGCAGATTCACATAGGAAAAAGTCCCCACAGTACCAAGAAGGAGATCAGGTGTGGTTGTCCACTAAAAATTTACATTTGAAGGGAAACAGAAAGTTCCAGCCTAGATTTGTGGGTCCTTATACAGTAGAAAAGGTGTTAGGACCAGTTACTGTAAACTGAAACTTCCGACCAAGATTGGTGTACATCCAGTTTTCCATGTATCCTTGCTGAAAAAGGTTCAATCACCTATACGGCTTACAAAACCTCCTGATCCACTTAACGTTCAAGGGCACACAGAATATGAGGTTAAGGATATTTTAGATTCCAAGTACGTAAAAGGTAAATTGAAATATTTAGTGGATTGGAAAGGGTTTGGCCCAGAGGAAAGGTCCTGGGAACCTGTCAGTAACCTTCATGCTCCACAACTGTTGAAACGTTTTCACTCCAGATTTCCACACAAACCAGGACCGATGAATCGGTCCTTGAGAGGGGGTACTGTCAGGATTCATCGAGTAGCCACTGTAGCTCCCTCAAGACTGTTGTTCAACTCCCTGCCATGGCCTCGTTCTGCACGATCTAATGTGTGGTTTCCTTGTCCCTCTGGCAGACTGAGATATTCCAGAGGTAATCCGAGTCATTGAACTAAAGAACTGTTGAGACTGTATATAGTTTCCCTCCCTAAGATGGCCGCTCAATGTTCCATTTACAGTACTCGATAGATGCGCCCTCTAGTGGACTTCTGGAAGGCGCGCGCTCCTAACTGCGCACTTCAACGAAGATTCCGTTCGAGAAGCTTGTTCTTGTCGCTGCTCCGCGTCAACTATTCATGACGGGAGAATAACAGCAATTATCTAAGACATTCAGAGTATCATAGTACTTGAGTTTACAGAGACGTTTATGAGAGAAATCCTTGTCGTGCGCTCTCACTGCTCAGAGAGGCACCTCCGTTCAGACGAAGCTCCCGGCCGCTGTCCCAGAGTGGTGACAGCTGTCATCCAGATATCCTAACTGCTCTTCAGGAGAAGGCGAGTGTCGAGGAAGACTTGACCAGACACGTCGAAGTTGAGTATTCAACTGAAGGGAATCCCGAACTCTACAAGTAAGGTGTTACATCTTCTCGTCAAGCCAGCAAGTACAAAAACTGTATTGTCAGCACTCGCATTTACCCCTGGACATTCCCCCTTGCGTTTTTCCTTGCCTTTCCTCCCCCTTGAACCTTCCTATATCCTTTTTGCGTGCTACGGAGATTCTGTTGAACTCTTGCTCGCACTTCTGACCAGAGGAACAACTCTGCATAGAACCCCCAAGACCAAGTCTGACGAAGGGCTTCACAGGTACTAGTTCAGTCCGAGAGCGAGAGTGGAGAACTATTCTGGGTGGAAATATTAATGTTCGTATATGTCTTCCCTGCAGGAAGCTCAGTCAGATAACATTCCACAATATAGAAGAGAGGCAAATACCTGGGCAGAAACTGGTAGGACAAGTTTCGTTTACCATTTAAGAATAGTCTGCATAGTGAAGGAAGGTTTGTGGTATATTCTCTCTCTCTCTCCCTTCTGTGTATTAGGCACCTACAGAATCGACGGCGAGATGAATAGCAGTCGCCAGAAGTAGGGTGCCAGTCGAAGTACAGGTATTCTCTTCTCTGTCCACTTCCCCTTTCCCTGCTGCTGGTGGTCTTGCTCTTGAAGCGAGGGTACCGGTGGAAGGGTGATCGGGACATTCGTCAGTACTGCCCCTGCGAAGCGTTGGAGCACCTGGACATCGTGACAAAATGTAACCATTGCCAGGTGTAATATTCTGAACCCAGCAACCCTGTTACCTAACTCACATACTGCAGAAATGGAGGGAGAAGAAGAATATGACTGCATTGACCGAACTGAATACAGCACAAAACCACGACCAGACATAAGAGAAGAGCCATTAATTGATTCAGAATATGAGCTATTTGTGGATGGCTCATACATGAGACATGAGGAAGGAGGTCTAAGCGCTGCTTATGCAGTGTGTACGTTGGGAGGTCCAGTCAAAGCATCCTATTTACATGGAGTCAAGTCTACACAGGTAGCTGAACTAGTTGCCCTGGCAAAGGCCTGTAAATGTGGGAAAAATTGGACAGTAACCATATACACTGACAGCCAATATGGTTATGGGGTTGTGCATGGCTATGGCCAATTATGGATGCAAAGGGAGTTTCCGACTTCTTTAGGCACTCCAATCAGAAATGGTCAATATGTGAAGGATTTACTGGAAGCAATCCAGTTGCCAAAAGAGGTGGCTGTGGTCAAGTGTGCTGCTCACAAATCTGGCAATGACAAAGTGACAGCTGGTAACCGATATGCAGACCAGTTAGCCTAACATTGTGCAAAATATAAGATGGCTGTTAATAAAAAGATTGAGGTGAGTGGAAACAGCTGCCAACTTATGGAACTGGAAGGTGTAAATACATGTAAAGAAGGGAGAGATTTGCAGGATGCAGCAGAACCAAAGGAAAAAGAGCAATGGGGGAAGATAGGGTGTCAGAGAAGGGCTGAAGATGGTGTCATTGATTATCTTGATGAGACGGTAGTGTTACCCAACTGTCTGCTTGCTCCTATGGCTAGGTTGATTCATGGAGATTCACATCTGGGAAGAGATGCTATGATACGTCTGTTCAGACAAACATAGTTTAATGTGAGGTTCAGGAACATAGCAGAGGCACTCTGCCAGAGGTGTTTAATTTGCGAACAAATTAACCCAGGGAAGAAAACAGTAGTATAACCAGGAAAGATTGGGAAGGCAGAAGGTCCTTTCATCCGATTGCAGATTGATTTCATTCAGTTACCTCCTTGTCGAGGACTAAAATATGCACTTGTCATTGTCTGCTTGTTTTCAAAATGGGTGGAAGCTTACCCCACACGCAGGAACGTTAGCATCACTGTAGCCAAACTTTCTACTTGGAGAACTTATCCCTCGTTTCGGTTTTCCAGTAACAATTGAATCAGACAGAGGAAAACATTTTAACAGTGAAATAATGGGTCTAATTTATGAAGCATTCAAAATTAAGCAAAAACTACACTGTGCATATCGCCCAGAGGCTTCTGGAGTGGTAGAACACTTGAATGGCACTATCAAGTCAAGATTGGGAAAGATGTATGAGTCTACTCGATTGGAGTGGCCAGATGCTTTGCCACTTGTTCTGATGGGACTTAGAAGTATTCCAGACCGGAACACAGGCTTAAGTCCCCATGAAATACTGATGGGAAGAGCAATGCGGCAAGAATGGGTGTCAGGACATAAACTGCTAAGCATATCTGATGATTTAGTACCGGAATACTGCAAAGAACTGGATGACCAGGTGCGTTCTATCTCCCACCAGGTTGGGGAAGGCGCTGCCGCCAGACCAGCAACTTCAGCACATGACCTGTACCCAGGTGATTGGGTAGTGTAAAAGAAACATACTCGAAAATCTTGCCTTGCACCAAGGTGGGGTAAACCACGACAAGTAATTCTGGTTACCACCACAGCTGTAAAATGTGCAGGAGTTCCACACTGGATTTATGCCAGTCATACGAAGAAGGTGACTGAACTGCGCCGAAGGTGCGCCAAAGGTAAGCCCGTCTACGCCTGTCCGCGCCAGGACCGCGCCCAGCGCCAGACCCCTGGTCCCCGCAAACCCCACCCCTCCCGCATCACATACAATGCAGCTACCCTCTCAGCCCTCAATCCCGGCCGATCACCAACCTGCTACCAAGCCGACCCTGGACGCACCCATGGACCATTCGCTTGCCTCTCCTGCAAATACAACTGCATTAAGAAACCCACCACACCCTCAGATTCCAAACCGCGCTCCAACCCCAACCATCTGAAGTGCATCCTGCTCAACACTCGCTCGATCCACAGTAACGCCATCGAACTATGGAACCTACTTGACACCTCAGCGCCGGACATCGCCTTTCTCACAGAAACATGGATGAACACTTCCTCAGCACCCGACATCGCCATTGCCATTCCGGACGGCTACAAGATCATCCGTAAAGATCGCACCACCAAACAAACAGGAGGAGGCATCGCCATCGTCCACAAGAACTCCGCATCTCTACCAGCTCCGACGACAACCTCGCTACCGCCGAACACCTCCACTTCCAGATCCACACCAACCCGAAGTCCACACTCAGAGGAACACTCATCTACAGACCACCAGGACCCCGCGCACAATTCTGCGAAGACCTCACTGAATTCATCACCCCTCACGCCCTCCCCTCCGAGGACTACATCCTGCTAGGAGACATCAACTTCCACCTAGAAAAGAACAATGACAGCAACACCACCACCCTCCTGGACAACCTCGCCAATCTCGGACTCAAACAACTTGTCAACACCCCCACTCACAACGCAGGGCACACGCTCGACCCAATCTTCACCTCCAGCAAGCATATCTCCTTCGACCACACCACAGCCCACCAATGGACGGACCACAGATGCGTACACTTCAGCTACAAAAAGACTACAACCCACAACCTCCCTCAACCAATTCCGCGCAGAAACTGGAACAAAATTACAACCAACCAACTCTTCACATCACTGCAACAAAACCTCCCTGCAAAATCATCTGACCCAAACCTTGCAGCAACCTACCTCACTCAATGGATCACCCATAGCGCGGATGAATTAGCACCCTTGAAAAAACAGCAATCCAAACAAATCAACAATAAAGCCCCTTGGTTTAATGAGGACCTCAAAAACTCCAAGAAGACCTGCCGCACCCTCGAGAAAGCCTGGATAAAAGACCGAACCTCAGACAACCAAGCAGCCTTCAAGAACGCCATCCGCAAACACCACCAACTGATCCGTTCCACCAAGAAATCAGCACTCAAAGACCGACTCGACAACAACGCCCAAAACAGCAAGGAAATATTCAACATTATCAAAGAATTCACCAACCCCCCCGCCGGCACGAACGACATCACCCCCTCCCAAGACCTCTGCGACTCCTTAGCCTCATTCTTCCACAACAAAATCGCAGACATACATAACAGCTTCGCAAATGAGACCGGAATCCAAGCCCCACCACCCTCACCTGAACCTAAACACCCCTCTAACAACCTCTGCGCCTGGAACCCAATCACCACTGAAGAAACCATCCGTCTGATGAACTCCATCCACTCAGGATCACCAACCGACCCATGTCCCCACCACATTTTCAACAAAGCAGACTCCGTTATCGCACCCCATCTCCGAGATGTCATCAACTGCTCCCTAAACGCTGCCACCTTCCCAGAAAGCTGGAAACACGCCAAACTCAGCGCCCTCCTGAAGAAACCCACAGCAGACCCCACCGAACTCAAGAATTACCGACCCATCTCACTCCTTCCTTTCCCTGCCAAAGTCATCGAGAAAGCCATCAATAACCAGCTCGCCGCCTTCCTCGAATCCAATAAATCCCTCGACCCTTCACAATCCGGCTTCCGAGCCAAACACAGCACGGAGACCGCCCTCATCGCCCTCATCGCAGCAACGGACGACATTCGAACACTACTGGACAATGGAGAAACAACCGCACTCATCCTACTTGACCTCTCCGCAGCATTCGACACAGTCTGCCATACCACCCTTATCAAACGCCTTAGCAACGTCGGGATACAAGGTAAAGCACTAGACTGGATAATCTCGTTCCTCGCCGGAAGAACTCAGAGAGTCCGCCTTCCCCCTTTCAGATCAGAGGCCACCGAAGTCATCTGTGGTGTACCACAAGGAGCCCCACCCTCTTCAACGTATACACGAGTCCCCTCGCATCCATCGCACGCAAACACAACCTCAACATCATCTCCTACGCAGATGACACACAGCTCATCCTCTCCCTCACCAACGATCCCAGCTCCACCAAAACCAACCTACACGAAGGAATGAAAGAAGTAGCCGAATGGATGAAAGACAGCCGCCTAAAACTAAACTCGGACAAAACTGAAGTCCTCATCTTAGGCTCATCCCCCTCCACCTGGGACGATTCTTGGTGGCCACCGGCCCTGGGAAATGCACCCACACCTGCTGACCACGCCCGCAACCTAGGCTTCATCCTAGACTCCTCCCTCTCAATGACCAGACAAGTCAACGCTGTCACCTCATC
Source organism: Lissotriton vulgaris (assembly GCF_964263255.1). Lineage (NCBI taxonomy): Eukaryota > Metazoa > Chordata > Amphibia > Caudata > Salamandridae > Lissotriton > Lissotriton vulgaris. The sequence goes on from NC_141693.1 coordinate 1,903,700,574, forward strand.
TTGCTTCAACATCCTACGCATGCTTAAAAAAATCTTCCGCTGGATCCCCACTGAAACAAGAAAAACGGTCACCCACGCACTAGTGACCAGCCGACTGGACTACGGAAACACACTCTACGCCGGAACCACCGCCAAACTCCAGAAAAAACTCCAACGCATCCAAAACGCCTCAGCCAGACTTATATTGGACCTCCCCCGCCGAGCTCACATCTCCGAGCACCTAAAAGACCTCCACTGGCTTCCCGTCAACAAGAGAATAACGTTCCGCCTCCTTACCCACGCACACAAAGCTCTCTACGACCTAGGACCCGACTGCCTCAACACACGCCTGTCCTTTTACACCCCCCGCCAATTACGATCATCCACACAAGCCCTCGCCGCAATCCCACGCATCCATAAATCCACCATGGGTGGAAGATCCTTCTCCTACTTAGCGGCCAAAACCTGGAACTCTCTCCCCACCCATCTCCGCCTTACCCAGAACCACCTCACCTTCAGAAAAGAACTAAAAACTTGGATATTCGACAAATGAACTTCCCCTTCCCCAAGCGCCTTGAGACCCTATGGGTATATAGGGCGCTATACAAATGCCAAACTTGAACTTGAACTTGAACCTGATGAAACTGAGGCTGAATGTTGTGCAGCTGAGGGGTCCCAAGATATCGATCCTGAAGTAGCTGAAGAGGAACAACAGAGCACCAGTCAAGATGATTGGATTCCAGTAATCGACATACCTGCAGAATATGTAGGACAAAAAGCCGAACATATCTAGATAGACAGAGTGATAGTAAGGACGAGACAGGTGTAGAAAAAGACACTCAGATCATAGAAATCCAAGTCAAAAGTGATTCTGAGGAGGACCAGATAGGGAAAGATCAAATAATCGAAACTCCACCTAGAACTCCTGAACCTGAAAAGGGACAGATAGAAATTAGGGCGGAGGCTCAAGCAGAAGAAAATCAAGGGTTCGAAGAGCTTGAGCAGGAGCAGACAGGAATAGAAAACTGTGTTCAGGACGAAGAAGTTGAATCAAGCAAAAGTCAAAATCAGCAAATACCTGAACAAGGCGAGATTAGTGACCAGGCAGAAGAAACAGAAATTAGACCTGGATCTAGTCAGATAGGGAGGGAAACAGAAGACAACATTGAAAATGATGTGCCACAACTGAATGAAAATAAAAGAGCGTTCGAAGAAAGCCCAAGCACAGTAACAGTTAAAAGACTCAGAAAAGGAGACAAATGGCCTAGGTATGTTTAAAGACTGAGACTTCGTTTAAAGAGAATTAATGAAGAACCTGAACAGGTAGATGAAATAACAAGTCAAAAGGATCAACCTGTGATACAACCAAGAAGAAGAAGTCCACGACTAAAGAGACTGAATAATAAATACAAGGGCTTTGAGTGAACCTACATCGTTCTAGAAGATTTTGAAAATCTAGACATAAGTGACGAAAATGATGAAGAATTGATTACTGATCAAACTGCTGAAGAAGTGAGCCCCACCTGAAAATTCGCACAGGGTAAATCTGTGTAGAAGTTACAAAGAGGGGCTAATTCTCGTTTAGACAAAAATGGCTGCTCATACTGTTAATGGAAGACCGAAAAGAAATTGTTTAAAGATATGCTGCAAAGTATGTTTATGTAGTGTAGCAATAGTACTTATACTTTGGATAGGACTGACAATAGCTATTCCTTACATGATGAGTAAAGACACAAACATGTACACTACTAATCAATTGCCACAAAACACAGAAGAGCTGCAAACTAGAGATACACCACAAAGAGTAGATATACAAGAGAGAGCACTTAGCCTTAGACAAACAAAGGTAGACTTAGAAGCACCAGATGAGGAAGGACTGCATTATAATAGAATAAAAAACAACTCATTTAAATGTATTTGCAAACCTGTTAGTACACTATGTAAAAGCAATGGAAATAGAAGACTGCTATGTCTGTATGAAGCTGCCTACTTCGGTAGCTGAGGGTGTGACGTACCACCATCTGCCACTAACCTATGGAATTTCCTGTAGTGTTTTAGCTAGTTTATTTTATACGAAAGGACCTTTACAGTATTATTATTCAAATTTAGATGTGATATTTTCTGAACTTCCTGTATGTATAAACCTAAACCCTGTACATACTGCTAGAGATGTAGCACACTATATGAGCGAATATTTTCTAACTGTAGGAAAAATAGATATAGATGATGCACTTAACATGTTTATTACAAGAAAAAGAGAAAATATTTTTGAACATGGTGGAGAAAAGAAGAGAGAGTTTCCAAAGAAAAGCAAATGACAAGAATCAGAAAATTCCTAAGTGGGCTGAAAGCATAGGGAGCACCTCAAATGGTGGGGCTAATGCTGCTATGTTGCTGGATTTCGAAAAGAAGAGGAAACTTTGTCTTCATCGAGAAAGAACCAGTTATTATAACAATATATTCATTGGTTCCAGTGAATGCGAACACAATTAAAAGGGGATTGGGGTTTGGGTTTTAAAGATGGGTTCGAACCTGTGTTTCCTGGAATTTATTCATCATCATCAAAGCTTTATTTAGATTTATTTATTTATTTATTTAGTATGTTTGTAGAGCGCAAAACCTGTCACCCAAAGGGCATCCTGGCGCTTTGATCAAGAACCATAGACTTTAACAGCTCAGGCCATTTATACAGAATATCATAAAAGCACTTAGAAATATGAAACCACAATTCATATACATTACATTTTTAAAAAAGTACATTACAATAAAACCATTCACATTTCAATAAAAAGTTTAAAAACATATTAAACATTAGCAGCTTTGTGGGTTATATTTTTTTAAAAATCCAACTAATACTATGGTCATCTAGTAGCCTTCGATCTAATCAGCCAAGCCCAGCTCAGAAATTTGGCCACCCCACACACTAAGGTTGTACTAGTGTCAGCCTTAAGTATTCTGAGAGCAGAGGAATGATCCCTGGTTCCAAGCAGTAAACACACTGGTTTTAGCCATTTCTGTCTGGGTTTTGCATAGGCTGGGCATACAAAGAAGACATGAGGGATGTTTTCACTGACACCTTCACAGATTGGGCAGTCAGGTGGGGTTTGATGCGGGGGCTTCCACTCACACGTATAATCACGGAGGGGGAGGTTTCCCAACCAAAACTGGATAAAAAGGGATCTGTCTCTTGGTTTCTTAATGAAATCCAGGTAAGGCTCCAAACGAGGCTTTAATTTATGCTGCATGAACGCCTCAGTCAGCCTGCCTTGGTTTGGGTCCCTTAATTCTTTTTCATCAAACCACTTCCAGTAGGCTCGTTTAGTTTCATCCTTGGATAGAGAAACCTCAGGCTCCCAATCGGTTGGCATGCCAGATTCAAGCAAGAGCTTCTATATATTGCGAATCCAGCTAATTTTGTGAGCACCATAAAGGTTCATAACTTCTTTCAAGCCATCTAAATACTTTGAGAGCTCGGGGGTCCCACATAACCTGGCCCAGTATAGAAGAGGACGTAGCCTAGCTAAATCCTTCATGGAACGGCAACCCAAATCGCTCAGTAATGGATTGATGGGGGTACCCCTTGGTAGCAAATGTATTATATATGTGGGAATAAGGCTCATTTCAAGTTGCCAGATCATTGGTATGGGAGCTGTTATTTTGGTATTGTCTTCCCAAAGATATACCATGTGGATAAAATCACTGGAAGCAATGAAGAAATTAATGAATTAGTACATAGTAAAAGAGCTAGTTTTGGTGATATATTTAGTGCATTGATACCTACAGTGGGAGTGGCCCTGAATACACACAGAATCTGCAAATTGTCAACGTTAGTGGATCGGTTATCAACTGACACTGCTGGAGGGTTCTTAATGGTCAATACCGAATTGGTTGCGATTAGATCTATGGTTTTACAAAACCGACTTGCTCTTGATACGTTATTGGCAAAAGAGGGTGGAGTCTGTAGAATGTTGAAAGCACAACATTGTTGCACTTACATACCAGACAGAAGTGTTGAAATTAAAAGGTATGTGAGAAATATTACTAATTTGGAAAGAGAGCTTAAACCACTGGAGGTTGATAGTGCATGGAAGAGGCTCACTGATTGTCTCTACGCAGTAGGTAGTTGGTTTTCTAATCTAGGTAAAAGTCTTGTGAGTAAAATACTGATGCCAATAGCGGGAGTAGGCTTACTAGTTTTAAGAATAAAAATTTGTTGCAAATGTCGAAAAACATAAACATAAATATTCTATGAATAAGCAAGGAGTAAAGAGAAACATTGATGAGCTTGAATTTGAAGAGATGAGTAACAAAATATACAAGAAAATGAAAAATTCTCATGGTAATAATGAGGAAAAGCAAAACAGAAAGTTTGAAGAGATTGAGTTGGGTGAAATGTGACAAGTTGGCATCTGTTTCCATTAATTGTGATGATATAAAATATCATCAAAGAGGGGATTGATGGAGCAAGGATTCGCATGAAGCGATTTGCTTGTATTCATGAACCTCGAATAACGTTAACGAATTAACCAATATGTTTGTCTTACTAATTTGCCCCTTTTTCCTTCATTATTGGGTATCCGAGTGAAGCTTGCTTATGTGTTTTCTAATCCTAATACGCTTGCAAATAAAATGGCTGCTGCTACGCGGGAATTTCTACTGTGCATGCGTCTGTCATACCCACTTGACATGATGTACTCGCAGCTTTGGAGGGAATCTGCTGCTTCAGTGCACTAAAGCTAATATGGCTGCTTTGTGTTCTCACATGCGAGAAGCTTGCACTGCTGCTTTTGTTAAGTTGTTCATTCTGCCTAATCCTAATGCTATAGTTTATTATAAAGTAATGGGTTTAGTGTAGAAATTCATGGTATACAGTGTATTCATTTATTCTGTGTTCTAAAACTGTTTCTTTTCCATTTCATGTTGCACTTCGAAAACTGTTTTGTCTCATAATGCTGTACTCCATCTTGTTTGAAAACTGCGACTGGGCGAGATTTGCAAGTCTCCAGAGCAGTGACCTTTGGACTTTAGCCAAGGAGCTGACTGACTGAGAAGATGCTCCTGGGAATCTGCCCTAATGAACTCTAGAGAAATACAATGTATTTATAAATTGAACATCCATTGTTAGGAGGAATGAAGACGCCATGAGAACCCAAATTTGATGGGCGTGGAAATAAATTTGAATAGGAGACGGCAAAAGTCTAAAATTTAGGTGGTGTGATGACCTGTCCTCTCCATTTGTCCAATCGAAATTGGGGATCCTTACACTTGCAACACTTAGGGGTGGTACACTGCCCTGTAAAATGGTATAACTAGCGTAGGTTTAGCTAGGGAAATTGTCTGACTTGTCCGACCCAACGCACTCAGTAGGTGACTAAGAGCAGAGGGCTGCGGAGCACTCTGTACGAGAGACTCTCTGACCCATTCGGGGTTCTGAAAAGGTGAAGTGCTGGTGAAGCACTTTGCTAGTATATGCTGTAACCCAGTCGGGGTTTTGGCTGATTCCTTGCAGAGAGGGAGTAGCACAGGCATTGCAACTGAACTATGGGTGCTGTTCTTAACCTTTGGTGGTCCTGTCCGGATCCCAATCTGGTCTATCCTGCCCTGATTCTAATTTGCACCTGCTGGCCCACTGGCAACTGCATTCTTTGGGGTTCTTCTGTCTTTTCAACTGACCGATGGCCATTGTATTGTATTGTATTGTAAGGGGAATTTGTAAAGCGCGCTGACACCATGGGTTTCCTGGCGCTGGTTTGAAACAGAAAGACCAGGGGGACTTAGCTGGATTGAGGGAAAAGCCATGTTTTTAGGGTTTTACGGAAAAGAATGAGAGAATTAGAGGTTTTGAGAGAGAGGGGAAAGGAATTCCAAAGTTTTGGGGCCAGGAATGCAAATCGCCGGCCTCCAGATCTGCAGGGTTTAATAGGGGGGATAGACAGGAAGTGAAGGTGGGAAGGTCTCAGGTTCCGTGAAGGACAATAGGGCTTGATGAGAGATTTCAGAAAGACGGGGCAGGAGCCAGATATGGATTTAAAGGTAAGGCATCCGATCTTAAAGGCTGCCCTCGAAATGACAGGGAGCCAATGCAGTTTGGAAAGAAGGGGTTTGGCAGATTGCCACTTCGGGATCCCAAGGACCAGTCTTGCCGCTTGATTCTGAACAGATTGCAGTCTGGAAAGAGATGTTTTAGGCCGACCATGGTAAATAGAGTTCGAAAAATCTAAGCGGGAGAGGACGAGGGCCATGGTGACTTGCAGAAGGGCTTCAGGAGTGAGGAGATAGGCCACCTTCCTGATCCTGCGCAGCTGGAACATGCAGGAGGAGACCACCGTCCCCACTTGGGTCCCGAGAGAAAGGCCGGAGTCAACAGTGACCCCAAGACTCTTTACCGAGGCCACGGGGGTGGGGGGGGCCAAGGTCTGCCGGCCAGAAGTGCGGACCCCAGTAGGTAGAGCTCCTGCCAGGAAGAAGGAGCTCCGTCTTTCCGGGGTTCAGTTTGAGCTGGTTTTGACACATCCACTGAAGGATGTGGGGCATGGCTGCCTGGAAATTAGGGATAGCGGAGGGGGAGTTGAGAGGATAGATGAGTTGCAGGTCGTCCGCGTAATTAAACACAGTGACGTCCCACTGCCTCAGAGAAAAGAGAAGGGGTCGAAGATAGAGATTAAAGAGAAGAGGGGACAAAGAGGAGCCCTTGGGGACCCCACAGGGCAAGTGCTCCCTAGGAGCTCTGAGAGTGCCCAGGCTGAGGGTCTGAGACCTCCCGGTCAGGAAGGATTTGACCCATGCCAGCGCCAGGCCCTGGATGCCAGCCTGCTCGACACGGCGGAGGAGGATGTTGTGGTCCACCGTGTCGAAGGCGGCTGACAGATCTAATAATACCAAGGCCTGGGGGGTACCCTTGTCAGCGCCGTCTCTCAGGGCGTCCAGCACGGCCAAGATCACAGTCTCCGTAGAGTGGCCGGGTCTAAAGCCGGCCTGGTTGCCCTCGAGGAAGTTGGAGTTCTCGATGAACTGTGAGAGACAGGCAGTGGCGTGGGCTTCCAGGATTTTGGAAAAGAAGGGCAAGAGGGAGATAGGGCGGTAATTCGCCGAAACGGCGGGGTCAGCACCAGGCTTCTTCAGAAGAGGCACCAAAACAGCCATGGTTGGTCTTCAAACCATTCTAGGTAAATATAAATCGGTGTGGGTATTTGTCATTATAATTTGCGTCCTTTACCTTAACCTCCCTAATTTGCCAAAGTTTTGATTGCATATGTTCTTTTCTTACCCTTCCCTTGATAAATGAAAATTTGTGTTTCCTGTTTATCAGCGTGTTCCAATTTTTTTACCCTCCCTTTAGTTAAATGCTAAACGTCCAATGATTGCATAAATTGTGTCCTTTTCTCTACCCTCTTTTGAAAGTGAATAAGTTCGATTTTTCGATTTACTAGTGTGCTCCTTTTCTTACCTTCCCTTACTTATGTGCTAAAACTGAGTTTCGATATTGCATAATAGGTTCTCTTTCCAATCTGCCAATAATTGCGAAAGCTATTGGTCTTGTGTTTTCCTTTTCTTTACCCTCCTTTAGTCAAGTTGCAAAAGTCAGTTTCTCAAAATAGCATGTTCCTTGTTTTCCTACCCTTTATCTCAAACTTACTAAATGGTTGATGATTAGATAAAGAGTTTAAAACTTCCCCGAGTCTGTGGTTATTATATGAGTGGAAATGTTATGGTATTTTGACTGCTTACCTATTATTCTAAACTCCCTGATCCATTGTGGTCTTCGGTACCAGTGACAAGGATTGGTAAGTCAATGGTATAGGAATCAGTGGAAACAAAATAGACTGGTAGTAGAGTGTGGGTTACCTGACTTAAGTAAAGTGGAAATATGAATTATGGGCCCAGGTGAGTATTGGTAAAATTATATCGGGTGACCTGCGTGCTCTATCAGTACATAACAATCCATGAAACTGAATAGTTTTTCATTGCCCCTGCACCACGAGTACCAGCCTCACCAGTAATAAACAGTACCATAGCAAGATGGATAATAAAAACTCTGCAGGTAAGCCACACAATGGGACAATCATTAGAAGTAAGGCCAAAAGATCATATAACAAGAAAAAAAGGCAATAATAGCATACTTTAGTGACGTTTCAATCAATGACATTTACGTAGCGGCCAAACGGTTGTCAGTGCACAGATCTGCTTAACATTATTGTTTGATCTTTATTATAAGGCACCACTCACGCTCCACTCATAACCCGGGAGGGGAAAACTCTGCTGTGTAATCGCTGCATAATTTGAATCTACAATATTTTCACGGTGCAAAACTAGAACATTTTTGCAGCATGAAATTATTTGCGAGTCACATTTGACCCTCTCTTCTCCTGATGAAGGAGAGAAGTTAGTGCACAAGAAAAATAATTTGGCAGCGATTAGATTAAGCATTAGCAGAAGACGTCTTGTATTTAGCAACTATCGTGACATTTAGCGGAATCCATTTTGTATTCACAGCCGCCATTTTTATTGCTACATGCTGCCATGTGCTGACCATGTGCTTTGTCCTACCTTCCTGTTAACTGCGCTTGAAATCTGCCCGGCAACGAGTTACATTTAGCATCCCCCACTTTCGCACATGCCCAGTAGGGTCTGCAGCTATTAGTCATTAGTAACAGATAGGAATGCGTTTACTAGTTCCTGAAAACAGCTAGCTCCTCCCACTTATCGATTGTGCCTTTCTACATGACCTTATATGTACATAAAACTCGCTTCTTTGTTTGTACCGCCTTCTTTTGAGCCCCTGCGTGCGTATAAAAGGACCATGCTCTTTTAGTTCGGGGTGCTACTTCACGCAATACCGAAGGGTGCTGTTTGAACCGTAGCACCACCTCATGAGGTGTAATAAACTTTATCTTTTCTTTTCCAGTTTCTATGCCAACTTCTTCCTATATTGTCTGAGGACTGTGTGCAGAGAAGGGCGAACCCCTTGCACTGGTAGGCCTTGCTTCAGGCTTACTCCGACAAATTGGCGCCCGACACATGGGGTTCATCAGCGACTCGGATGCCCGAAGGAGTGGTCGCGACGAAGGATTGGGATCTCGCCGCGGACGATCATTGCCCAAGGAGACCCGATCCTTTTCAAACCAAGGCGTTTTTCCCTTCTTTCTGATCTGAGCATCCAGGTGGCCCTGGTCCTCGACTGAGATCTCTACTGTTGACTCGCCGTGCAGTGACCATTTGGTCGATTTTAGAACTTGGCAGTTGGAATCTGGACGCCCTGTCATTGGTAAGAGATGTTTTTCGGCACTTGCTGTGGGTTTTGATGCCTGTGTTTGGTAAGGTAGTTTTAGGAACACTTACTGTGGCAATTTGTTTGGAATACTAGTCAGATTTGTGTCCTTTGTATTTGATATATGAGTTGCAATTCATATAGGCAGGTAATGAGGAGACTTTTCTCCAATTTAATTTTGATTTGACCGGCACATCTCACTATTAGTACCTTAAGTGCTACTTTGATTATAATACTGCATATTTTGCACTATTTTTGGCATGCCAGTTTTTAGCGCACTTCGTAAGATGTGTTGCTTTTGTAGTGGTACCAATTTGAGACTTGAGGAATCGCATCCGGCACCCCCAGAGGGGACGCCTAATAGAGATGGTACACAGACAAAATATCGAGTTTTAAATATCGATATACAATAATATCGAAGTTTAAATATCGATGGGACAAAATATCGAAGGTAAGTAATATCGACAGTCTTAATATCGATATTAGTATGATATCAGTAATATCGAAGTTTTAAATATCGATGTCAATAATATCGAAATAAATAACTTCGATGTTACTAATATCAATTTTTAAATAAATTTAGTGTATATTATATTGTATTTATTATGTTTTATTATTTATTTTTAATGTAATTTAATTAAATATTGTCTTTTACTACTGTAGCGGGTTGTGGGTTTATAGGGGAATAGGGTGGGAAGTAATTTAATTATGTTAAAATAATTATTAATTAGTAGGAATTATTAATTAATTAATTGAGAAATAATTTTTAATTAATTTTAATTAATTGATTAATTGATAAATATGTTCTGTAGCGGGTTATGGGTTTATAGGGGAATAGGGTGGGAAGTAATTTAATAATAATTAATTAATTAATATATGTTTGTACATATTTTAATTAATAATTAATTGGTAATTAATTTATATTAATTAGTTAATTAATTAATATAATTTTGTACATATTTTTAATTATTAATTAGTTGGTAATTAATTAATATTAATTAGTTAGTTACATTAATTATAGTAATTTTTTTATATATAATTTTTTGTTATTCCTAATTAAATAATTGGGAAAAATAATATTAATTATTAAATTAAATTAATTACAGCTAATGTGCTAATATATTTACTTTATTGTTATTGTTAATTAATAATTAATTGGTAATTAAATAATATTAATTAATTTTGGGTAAAGGAGTATTTTTAGGGTTCAGGGTCAGTTTTCAGTTTTTGGGTAAAGGGGTATTTTTAGGGTTCAGGGTCAGTTTTCAGTTCTTGGGTAAAGGGGTATTTTTAGGGTTCTGGGTCAGTTTTCAGTTTTTGGGTAAAGGGGTATTTTTAGGGTTCAGGGTCAGTTTTCAGTTTTTGGGTAAAGGGGTATGTTTAGGTTTCAGGGTCAGTTTTCAGTTCTTGGGTAAAGGGGTATTTTTAGGGTTCAGGGTCAGTTTTCAGTTTTTGGGTAAAGGGGTATTTTTAGGGTTCGGGGTCAGTTTTCAGTTTTTGGGTAAAGGGGTATTTTTAGGGATAAGGGTCAGTTTTCAGTTCATGGGTAAAGGGGTATTTTTAGGGTTCAGGGTCAGTTTTCAGTTTTTGAGTAAAGGGGTATTTTTAGGGTTCAGGGTCAGTTTTCAGTTTTTGGGTAAAGGGGTATTTTTAGGGTTCAGGGTCAGTTTTGGGTTTTTGGGGTACAGGGATATTTTTAGGGTTCAGGGTCAGTTTTGGGTTTTTTGGGGTACAGGCGTACAGGGTAAAAACAAAAAAATATTACATTAAATCAATTAAATAACATTAAAATAAATAAAATTACATTAAATTATTAAGTGTTTTATTTATTTTAAATGTATATGTATTAGTTTTAATTTTGTTTTAATATTTTTATTTAATATTTGTAAAATTATATGTATTTTAAAATTATTTTTACATTATTATTAATACATTTAAAAAAACGATATTTTTAATTCCGATATTTTTGTACTACGATATTTTTTTTCTCGATATTTTTGTACTTACCTTTATGAAGATAGGATTCCAATATTTTTTATGTCGATATTTTTGTTCCGATATTTTTTTTTTTTAAACCGCAAACAGGCAGTTAAACTGGGCAATTATTATTCACCGACTTCTAAACTGCCATGCGGGGTCCCCCAAGGATCGTCGTTAAGCCCTGCGCTTTTTTAACATTTATGTTGCAGACCTGGCAAGGGTCATAAAATCTCATGGGATGCGCCTAACCACCTACGCTGATGACACCCAACTTGTGCTGGCGGTGCATAAGAACGGCCCAGTGGTGGCAGCTAATTTTCAGGAGGGGATACTGGAGGTACACGCTTGGATGCACAGTAATTGCCTAAAACTAAATGCGGAGAAAACGGAGGTTATGACCTTTGGTAACATCTCTCCAGAATGGTCCCCGATTTAGTGGCCTACTCAGATGGGTCCTCCTCCGGTCCCAGTCGCAAAGGTCAGGAATCTTGGAGCGATCTTTGATAAACATCTGTCCTTCAAACATCATGTAAATAAGGTTGTTTCAGTTGCCTTTTTTACGTTGAAAAAGATAAAAAAGCTGCTACCGTACTTACCAGCATCAGCTGGAAAAACCCTAATTACCACCTTGGTGTTTTCCAAGCTTGGTTACGGAAATGCCCTCTTTCTCAACACTCATAAATATATTCTGAACAAGCTCCAATCTGTTCAAAATATGGCAGCCAGAATCCTTCTCAACATTCCTAGGCGCCAGTCCATCTCGGCAGCTATACGCCATCTTCATTGGCTAAGAGTGGAGAGCAGGATCAAATTTAAGGCCTTATGTATTGCCTATAAGGCCATTCATCATACTGGCCCGAAGTTTTTAAGAGAGGCATTTCAGCTATACACCTCTATAAGGAACCTAAGATCAGCAGCTAGTTGTCTACTATCTGTTCCCCGAACAAGAACCGCCACCTGGGGAGACAGACGATTCTTGGTAGCAACTCCCAGACTGTGGAACTCTCTCCCCTCACATATCAAAACTGCCCCTACTCTCATTTGTTTTTGTAGGGCATTGAAGACTTGGCTCTTTAACCAATAAGTTTGTGTGCTGATCACTGTATCCTAAAGCATCATACTGCGCCTAGACACCCTTGGGTATTAGCTGCGCATTAAAAATCCCATAAATAAATAAATTTTTGTAGTTCGATATTCTGTCTGTCGATATTATGTCAGACATTCAATAGAGATATGTATGTTAAGTATGGTCTTTCTTCTATAATGTACAGCACATCATGGAATAAATACACTCGTGCAGATCCTGAGTTACGTTGGCCTATGCATGGGTCATTTGATTTGCGAAAGATTGAGTATGTGGAACAATGTATGTTTAAACGGAAGTCTAGGCAAGATATGTTTGACTGTGTACGTATGTGGGGGAACGAAGTGCGTGAACGAGCAAAGCGTGAGCAAGCCTTGATTGAGAAAGAGCAGCGGAAGAATGTGTATGAGAAAGCATTGGAGTTGAGAAAGAAAGAAGTGAAAGAATTGAAAGAGAGAGAAGAGAAAGAATGCAGATTACAGGTATCTGGCCAATACGATGTTCGAAAACCTCTCTATCCTGTCCTTAATAAACCGCAAGATGATTTTTTTGTTACTAGATTGACCTCCACCTCTGTATGCCGGTCCGTCTGCCCCATCGGATGTAGATGAGGACTCCAGGTCAGAGCAACAGAGGATACGAGACACTCGCTCTATGCTGTCTGTTGATTGTGCGTCTGAACTCAGACAGGCCGCTTGTAAAGCACTTCATGGCACTGCTCCTGCTTTCGAACTTTTAGATAACATGAACGGGTGGCAGGAAAGGGAGCGGTTATAGTTTACTGAGACGTTTGCCATAGAAGTTATTGATCTATTTCGGAAACATTCTAAAGAGTTAGAGCCTGATTATGTAGCAGCTGATGGTAAGCAAATGCGTGATGGTCTTTTGTTCTCTCCCAGGTGGCTGATACAATCAGGCGTTTGGTTAAACTACGAACTGAGGCGGTTCGCTTGCGGGAGGAGAAAAAGACTGATGCAGCTGCACGGACATCTCAGACCGGAGGGGCGGAAGCTTCTATCTTCGTAACAGATAAGACTATGATAGTTCATGTGAAACCTATGCGGGAGGCCGCGCCTTTGTATGTTCCTTCTAATGGAGTGGGTACGAGTGATGATAAAAGTTATGTTGATGCTAGAGGTTATTTTATTTATAATTGGGTGTATACTCCCAGGAATAGGGCAGATGTAATGGCACTTAAAACAGCATTACCTGACCCGCGGAAAAATCCAGCCGCTTTTTATGAGGAAGTTGAGGGAGCCGTTAGCTCTTGTACTGTGACTTTGCCTGACATTGATTTATTTTTCGGATTGATATTACCGCCGGATATGTGGAGGACTGTTTGTAAAGTTGATGATCGTGTAGCATTTGGTGCGGGATGGAAAGATTTAGAACAAATGTATGAGGAAAGGGAACCTGCTCAAAAGCTGTGTCAGTTGATTTTAGATCTTCCCACAGCTATATTAGTTAAGTTAATAACAATTATTCCCCCTAAAAAGATAGATTGGACTGTTTTAGCGTTGTGTAAGCAAAAAGCAGATTAATCGGTTTCTGATTTCTTTACGATCTTTGAGGAAGCATTTCATGATTTTAGTGGCCAGTCATTGACAGATGATATGGGCAGACATCTGTTTGTTGATAAATATGTCACGAACCTGTTACCAGGGATAGCTAGTCATTTCAAATCTAGTGAAAGCTCTTGGACTGCCTCTTCTCCGGCATCTCTTTTGACTATGGCTCAATATTATGAACGTCAAGAATTAGAAGCAGAGGGTAGTGAGGATAAGAAGTCTAAGGAATTAAAAATGAAGGTTGTGCTGGCTCAAGCTTATGATCCGTCTTCTAGAGGTAATGATAGAGGTGGACGTGGATCTTATGGCTCTTCTTACACTCGTTCGAATTTGTCTATTGATCAGTGTGCGTATTGTAAGAAATTTGGGCATTGGGCGGCCAAGTGTACAGCATTGCGTCCTCAGCAGTATTCACGTGGTCGGGGACAAATGAGAAATTGTTTGGGATATTCAGGGCCTAGGTGAAATACAAACAATCGTGCTAGGTTTGATACTAATGTACGAGTGCAGGATGGATTTAACACTTTTGATAGATGAAATCAATACCAGATGTCTGATTATGTGCAGCCTGATTTCCATGATTCTGCTCATGCATAGGATCGCCTAGGATGGGGTAAGGAATCAGTTGAAGTTCCAGTAGATCAGACGGGTCCCTATGTTACAGCACATGTTTTGGGTTCTACTGATCAGTTTCTGGTTGATACAGGAGCTACTCGTAGCGCCTTGTCTAAACAACTGGTTCCAAGGGCTCCCCTGTCTGGCTTAACCATAATAACGATAGGTTTCGATGGAACACCTTCCCTTAGCCCACTGTCACAACCACTTGCATTTTATGTTGATACATTTACTGCTCCATGTCCTTTTTTGCTTTCTCCAAATACACCAGACAATATTGTGGGTCTTGATATGCTCAAGAATTTCAGGGCCACGATACGATGTTCTCCTGAAGGAGTGAGTGTTATTTTGAACGACAATCATCCTGTGATGGAAAGAGCTTGTCTTGTTAAAGAGGATAGTGCCTTGGCTTCACTCCATAAAACTTTGTGGGCTACTTCAGATACTGATGTGGGTCAAATGGTTATCCCACCGGTACATATTAGTGTCAAGGAGGGAGCTGTGTTGCCACGTTTGCCTCAATATATAATTTTACAGGAGGGAGAAGAAGCACTCATACGAATTGTGCATGATCTCATTGAAGTTGGAGTTGTTGAGGAAGTTCCATTTAATGTTTGTAACAGTCCGATTCTTCCTATTCTGAAAAAAAATACTGATACTACGATTTATAGATTCATCATAGATTTGAGAGAAGTAAACAAGATTGTAGTACCGCAGTATCCTGTGGTTTCTGACATTACGACACTTCTTACTTTGGTTCCTCCGACTGCAACCATGTTCTCTGTGATAGACTTGAAGAACGCTTTCATTTCGATCCCTCTTTATCCTGATAGCCGATATTTGTTCGGTTTCACTTTGAATAATCGATCGTGCAGATTTTGTAGAGTTCCTCAAGGCTATACTGAGAATCCCAGTATTTACGGTCAAGCATTAAAAAGACAACTTGATTCTTTTGTTTTGCCTGAAGGTGTGGCTCTCATACAATATGTTGATGATATCTTGTTGGCAACTGATACCCCTGAACAATGTGAGAAATGCACTTTGTCCTTCCTTTCTTTTCTTGCTTCACATCATCATAAAGTATCACAAAACAAATTGCAATATTGTAGACCAAAGGTAACCTATTTAGGTCATCTTTTGTCCAAGGAGGGCCGTGCACTTACATCAGATCGTATTCAGGCAATTTTAGACAGACCAGTACCCTCTACACAGAAAGAAGTTTGTGAATTTCTTGGTCTTATTTCCTTTTGTAGGCAATGGATATTAGGGTTTTCATACATTGTTAAACCTTTGCTAGCACTTTTGACAAAAGATACTCCAATACCCCTTTCATGGACAGATGAATGTGAGACTGCTTTTCGGCAGTTACAACAAGCCCTTTGTTCCGCACCAGTGTTAGGTACTCCAGATTATATGAAGCCTTTTACATTCTACGTACATGAGAAAGATGGATGTGCATTGTCAGTTTTAGTCCAGACACATGGCGATAAGCAACGTCCCTGTGCATATTTTTCAGCAGTTCTTGATCCTGTTGCTCGAGCGTTGCCTGGGTGTTTTCATTCAGTTGCGGCAACAGCTGTGCCAATACGTCAGAGTGAAGGGATAGTTTTGTCACATAAGCTGTTGGTACTGGTACCCCATGCGGTTGATGCCCTCTTAAATTAAACAAAGACGCAGCATTTGACTAGCGCTCCTCTGACAGGATACAAATTGACTTTGCTAGCTCCTCACATTACATTGAAGAGATGTGCAACACTAAACCCAGCTACTTTGTTGCCATATCCGGTGACTCAGCCTCAGTCGCAGGAAACACATGATTGTATATTCCTTACTGAAGAACAGACAAAGGGTCGCATTGATTTGCAAGATACGCCCCTTCCAGATGTGGATGGGGAATTGTGGGTTGATGGGTCTTGTTTGAAACTGCCAGATGGTATGACTTCGGCTGCATATGCAATCACTACAATTCACACGGTAGTGGAGACTGCTCGCATACCCCAGAAATCGGCTCAAGCAGATTAATAGCTTTGACACGAGCATGTGAGCTTAGCACTGACTTATGTGTGAAAATGTATACAGATAGCCGCAATGCTTTTGGAGTGGCGCATGATTTTGGCCTGCTCTGGAAGGAAAAAGCTTTCTTACATCCCACAAGAATCAAATAATGCATGGAGAACTAGTTCATAACCTTTTGACTGCACTAACATATCCAAAGAAAATAGCTATTGTGAAGTGTAGTGTGCACAAGAAAGTGACTGATAAGGCAAGACAAGGTAATGCCTTTGCAGACCGCGTAGCGCGTGAGACTGCGATGCAGCGAAGCACTACTTCCATGTATGTAGTGAAATCACAAGCTGAACGTTGGCATAATGCTAGACAAGAAGTATTAGAGATACAGAAATCTGCTCCTGTGAAAGAACATGAGCAATGTTCTGAAGGAGGAGAGTTGGATGATGAGGGTTGTTGGCGGAATAAGCAGATGGATACGTGGAAATTGCCCACAGCCTTTGTACAACCTATGGTCCAGATGGCACATGGGCTAGCACATATTGGAGCTTCAGCGATAATGAAATTGCTAGCACAGCTAAGAGAGTAGTACAGTCTTGTTGATATGTTTACATTACAATCCTGGGAAAGGGACACAAACTCCTGCAGGAGGGTTTGCTACAACAACTGCACCTTTTGAAGTTCGGCAAATGGATTACATTCAGTTTGAGCGCTGCAACAACCTAAAGTATGTCTTGGTGGTTGTATGTGCCTTTAGTAAATGGATAGAGGCATACCCCCACAAAGGATAATACTGCCATTACCACCGCGAAGGTGCTTTTGAAAGAATTTTTCCCTAGATTTGATGTTTGCAAACTTTTATGGAATGGTAACGGACCTCATTTTGTTGGGGAAGTTATTAAGTATGTCCTGAAATGATTAGGGATCAAACAGAAGTTTCATGCGGTGTTCCACCCACAATCAGCAGGTTTGGTGGAAAGGTATATGCTACTCTGAAGTTGAAAATAGCAAAAATACAGGCTTCCACATCTTTGACTTGGCCAGATGCGCTGCCACTGGCATTATTATCCATTAGATCAGTGCTGCATTCTCGAACAGACCTTACTCCCTATGAGTTTGTGTTTGGAAGGCCAATGAATATTTGGGGAGTTCCTAAGCCGAGTTCTGTTATGATGTACCTTGTATCCTGATGAACGATTATTTGGCACAGTTAACTGATAGCTTGCCTTCTATTCATCAACAGGTTCGAGAAGCACTTCCTGACAGATCTACAGGTGAAGGCCATGAGCTTCGACCTGGTGACCAGGTGATGATCAAATCCTTTGAAAGATCAAGCAGCTTGGAACCGAGGTGGTGAGGACAAGAGCAGGTGCTCTTAGCCACGAGGACAGCAGTTTGAGTAACGAACCGGAAATATTGGGTGCATAGTACTCACTGCAAGAGAGTACTACCTACCTTGGTGGAACCTGCTGTGCTGACCGATCATCGATAGATCCTGACTACAGAGAAAGGCCATGCTATATCACCTGATGAATCTGCGGAGTTCTTCCCGGACCCCATGATTTCTGGAGCATCCCAATACCATTTGAGACCAAGGAAAGAGTCTGCAGTACCTGAGAAAATTCGTTGAGCTGCCCTGAGTTAGTTAAACGGAGAGCCAATGTGGCAAGGGAGGGGGGGGTCAGCCATGCATTATTGTAGTGAAACCGGTCTTGGCCCATGGTGAAGAAATCAGCGGCTGCCCAGTGGTAATAGCTCCAACGATTGTTTTTTAGTTTCTGGAAGAATTGATTATCACTGTTGCTAAAACGAATAAGAAAATGATCATTGGTGCTATGGGGTTTGTTGCTGTTTTGGTGATTATGGCAACAATCACCTGGCCTGTCGTGAAGATGGCCCCAGCTCGTGAGCTTTTTGTTGCTACTACTCCAGTGCCAGAGGATCATTATTATTTTACGCTTCCCTACATGAGCAGAAGCATCTTCAATATTATCTCAATAATACTTTTATTCAGAAGTGCATCATACTCATAATGCCACAAATACTACCAACTGTTGGGTATGTGGAATGATACCTGCGCATCAAAAGAAAGGAGGAACACATTTTATTCCTCTTCCTTTCTCACACAATGGTTCTTGTCAAGCTTGTTATACACTTTTGTTCGGATCTAGAAAACGTACAGTGGGCGAACTTCTTTTTCGCCTTAATAAAGTGTGTTACCAAGACAAAGATGGGTATCCCCAAGCTAAAGGAACTTAATTGGAATGGGAAGAGTACCGACTAGACAATATTTCAAAGCCATATGTCTTCACCAACATAAGAGACTCTGCTGAAAATGAACAATTTGTGATTTCTGTTACAAAGACTAAAGCAGATTTATGTGTACAAAGTATTGGATGAAATCTGGTGGGGACAAGCGATTGCATTGCGATTCTAGATATTGAGGGTGTAAATAACAGTAGTTTTATAGCTTCACACAGTACTTATTTTGTTTGTGGTAATTATGGATATTATCGACTACCAGTTGGGTGGTCAGGTATATGTTATGTATCTTTTCTATTACCTTCTGTGTTCTTGGCGCCTGCATCATATTACCGAGATTTTAAACTGTTCAATGAAATCACTAAGAATGGATACAAGAGGACAATAAGCACAGATGAAGTAGACCAAACAGACACTAGCCTGCAACAATATGTCGATTTTAATTTAGGTTTGTTCTTTTTTGTGGGTTCTGCATTAAACATTAGGAAAGTGAGACGATTGACTAGGGTTGTAGAAGCTGTTACCAATCAAGCAGCTATGGCACTTGGAAATATTACTGAGGAGCTACAAATTGCAAAGATTGTAGCGCTCCAAAATTGTATGGTGCTAAATGTGATGTTAGCTGAACGAAGTGGTGCATGTCGCATCAGCGGTAGTAGCTGCTGTATTTTTATCCCTGACCATTCACCTTCAGTATATGATGCGATATTCAAACTGCATAAAATTGCTGCAGAAATTCACACAGAAACTGGTACCTGGACTTTTGCTGGATGGTTTTGGGCTCTGGTTTCTGCTTGGGGCTGGAAACTACTGACTTTCCTGTGTATAATAATTGCAATATTTTTCACATGCTGTATGTGTATTCATTGTGGTCCAATGCTTTGCTCCATGTGTATTACTGCCTGTATACCAGCCATGAAAGATATTACAGAAATGAAAGCACAACACATGTTAGATAAGGAAATAGCTGAAATGATGAACATAAATATACAGGATGAATATTTAGATTGTCCCAGAAAAACGAATGTCTTCAGCTAATGCTGAAAGGGTCGTCTGTTGTAATTTGGCAGCGATTAGATTAAGTATTAGCAGAAGACATCTTGTATTTAGCAACTATCGTGACATTTAGCGGAATCCATTTTGTATTCACGGCAGCCATTTTGTTTGCTACATGCTGCCTTGTGCTGACCATGTGCTTTGTCCTACCTTCCTTTTAACTGCGCTTGAAATCTGCCCGGCAACAAGTTATATTTAGCATCCCCCACTTTCGCACATGCCCAGTAGGGTCTGCAGCTATTAGTCATTAGTAACAGATAGGAATGTGTTTACTAGTTCCCGAAAACCATTAGCTCCTCCCACTTATCGATTGTGCCTTTCCACATGACCTTATATGTACATAAAACTCGCTTCTTTGTTTGTACCGCCTTCTTTTGAGCCCCTGCGTGGGTATAAAACGGCCATGCTCTTTTAGTTCGGGGAGCTACTTCACGCAATACCGAAGGGTGCTGTTTGAATCGTAGCACCACCTCATGAGGTGTAATAAACGTTATCTTTTCTATTCCAGTGTCTGTGCCAACTTCTTCCTATATGGTCTGAGGACTTTGTGCAGAGAAGGGCGAACCCCTTGCAATGGTAGGCCTTGCTGAGGCTTACACCGACACAGACACCCCGGGTAATGTATGCGAATCCTCACTGACGAAATCACTCTAATTCGCGTGAATGCGAAAGGTGGAATAAAATGATACACGTTTGAGCGTAGGGCCAATAACACAAGCGTCTGGTACTGAGACTCAACCAAACTGGATGGGATCGCAAAATTAAATAACTTATTCGATTTACATTCCTTACAAAAATATGCAAACAGATTTAAACAAGAAGACGTAAAAACACAAACAGTATTCCCAAGGGTCTACACCTACCTGAATATGTGTTTTTCTAAAAAGCGGGATAGTGGTATTTTAATACACCTGATAAGAATTAAGGCCCTGCACCTTACTGCCAAGCAGGCGTCTCTCTATAGAACAGGTCGCCTTGCTCTTTTTTTGTATACAGTAGCTGGTCTGTCCCTACCTTCCAGAACTTGTTCACGAGAGTGGAGCACATGACGCGCCACTGGGGGTGGACAAAAATTATGCCCAGGGCCGTTATTGGTATTGCTTTTGTGCGCTACTAGATGGAAGACAGGGGTTGTGTTGTAAATTGATTTCTGAGGACCCCTCTCTCGGCATGTCTGCAGCACCCAATCCTGGGAGGGCTTCTGTCATGAGCTGACACCTGTCCAATCCAATGGCGGCCAAAGGTCAGGCATTGGCTGTGTACAGGAGGTTGTCTGACATATCCGCTTCCAAAGAGTGAAACCGGGCCTGCGTTTAGGGAGGAGGAAGTCAAGGCGCTCCCTCTTCTAATGGAGGCGTGGGGTCAAGTGCCAATGTTAAAATCAGGGGTATTAGTCCCCTGGGCAACAGGGAGCCCCGAGAGAAACAGGAACACGTAGAGCATTGTGTTTTACCCTTGAAGAGACAGGTCAGGCTGGACAAAAAGGATATCTCTGCCTAGTGCATTTCATTTTCAATACTACATAATGGGTTTTTTATTTATTTATTAACACAGAGTTTTATAAAGCTCATGTGTCACCTTGGGTCACTTCAGGGCGCTAGTATTGTGAATTGAAGACAGTCCAGTGCTGTCAAAGAGGGCTTACGCTCAAACAGGAGATGAGATATTTCCTTTCAGTACTCTGCCCTTGATGGCCTTGGTGGGGTGTTTAGTTGTAGGCCCATCTGAACAGCTCAGTTTCAGGCTTTTTCTGCCACACAGATGATTTGGTTCTGTCAAACCTGATAGGCACATTTTGAGGACCTCCTACATTTTATTGCTCAAGAGTGTGTCTCTGCCCGTGTCTAAGCAGACATGGACTCTGCTGCCATTTTGCTAGCGCTGTCCGGACCTTGTGCTCATCTTTAGGGTTTGCTAGGTCAGCAATGCTGGGACCCACAAACGCGGTATGTTTCGCACCGTGGTGGTGCGTGCATTGTGGTTGCAGTCAACATTTCCAAGCAGGTGTGCACTTGCATTTAACACAGTCATAACTGCATGCAGGCCTGCCAAGTATTACGCATCAGGCGTGACTCTAACGCATTTCAGTGTGGTGTTCCACATCACCGTACTGAAATCCATTGTCACGCATTTTAATGCCGTCCCCCAGTGCTGAAGTATTGGCCAAATCAGGCTACTATTGCACGCCTGTGACCTGCGCCCGCTCTGCTCCCTGCAGATTTGCCAGCCCGGCGCTGCCACCAGCACAGGCTCAGTTAGTTCACAGATAATAGCTGTGCCTGATACCGAGACAGTGAAACGTGCCGGGCGGCCTGCACTCAGTGGTTGCGTAATTACTTGGAATTTATTGTTGCAGCCGGTTGGGCTCAGCAGCTAACTGTGTTGCCAGGTGAGACCTGGTGAAGCCATTTCCATGTGGTCTACAGTTCCAGATTGCTAGTACCAGTCAATTTATCCAGCCAAGTCAAAAGGTGCTGCTATTTTTCAGTATCTGACGCCACCCCACCCACTCCCTATTAGTGTCACTGACACCTTTTGGCAGCCGCCTGGGACAATTATCTGCCGAGGATCACATGGGCATTACTATCTTGAATTGGCGCCCTCTGCTAGAGTGGGACCGCTGTCGCATGTCAGGTCAGGTGAACAGACTCCGATTACATTGCAGGGTCAGGACTCAAGCAGGTATAAATCAATATGTTTTTTCCCGCTCAATTTCCAGACAATCGACCTGGGCCCCCAGAGCTGCTGCCGATCGGTGGAAGTTTGATTGTCCTCCCAGTGACCTCGACACTTCAGGGCAGCAGGATGGTGTAGCATAGAGTTGTGACACTATCGGCTTGGCTCGAAGTGCAGGGGCCTCCTTTTCCCAAAGTTTTAAGTTGGTTCGAGTTCTAAGATATGAAACATTTTTCTTTAATAACAGAGTATTGTTTGTTGTAGCTGTTGTCTTGAAGTTGTGGTGCAGGGTCCCGCATGTTCAGCACGTTAGGCTTCCCTCTCCTGATGGTGTTCAGTTTGGTTTCACTTTTATTTCTTGCATCATTGCAGCGGCTGGTGTGTTCTTTCTATTTCTAAGCGGTTGCAGCCATTGTTGGAACCGATTACTTTAGTTTTACAGGAGCTGTGTTTTCACAAATAAAAAACACCTTCTGCCAAATCCCTGACAGCTGTCATTAATTTTACCCCTACCTAGTACCGAATGCAGCCGATTCGGAGAAGTGACCCAGGGATTTCAGTGCAAAGCGGCCGCAAGGAGACACGTCACGTGTGCAGTTGTGCAGTGCCGTGCTCAGTGACAGCCGCACGTGTGGGGGTGGTGGGTGTACTGTGTTTATGACTCTGACTTTCATGGCGCAGGTGGAGCGGCACTGGTCTCCCGTGGAGGCGGCCTTTATCATTTATTTTGGGAACACTGACACTATTGTCAGTGATTAACAGTAGTCAGTGAGTGTCCCCAAATAAATGATAAAGGCTGCCACCAGGGGCCACCATTGCCTCGTGACTGCCGCCCCCAAAGTAGTGCCACCTGGGACGTACCGCCCCCAATGCCCCCCCCCCCCACTCCCCAGCTACACACTGGATTTACATCTCTCATAATAAAGAGAGACTTGACATTGGGCTGCACCAGAAACAAATATCATTTGGTTATGTTTACTATTCTGAAACAGCCAGGTGTTAGCACATGAAAAGGTATTTGTGTAAAATGCCCTATATTCATTTGTAACAATTATGCTTCCTTTTAATAATCATTGTAGGAAATGACCATATTTTGTGGGCCATCCCTCCAGATTGTTCCCATATCTGCTTTACTGGCTTTACCCCAGCTAGTAGAGTGCCTGTGTGGCCTCTTAGATATGGTTAATTTGGCTTATTCCTCATTGGAATATTTAACTTGCTGGGATGTTTCTACTATATGAGTATGTAGTGAACACAGGGTCCGGAAATGTAATGGCACTAGAGGACTGCAGTGCCTATAGTGCCATCAATTACAGCGGCAGGGCAACATGGCTTCAGGCCTACCCTGTGTATTCCTGACTGCTGCACTGTAAACATCTACTGTGCATTCATTCAACAACAACTTTTTTGTTAGGTAAAATCATTTCTTTTAAATATCAAAAAGTCACTCCTGTGTAGGCTGTATAGCCCACCAGGCAGTGTGCATGGGCTATGAAAGTAGAACAGTAGAAATATACAATAAACAGTGGAAATATACAGTTAATATGCCCTAATAGTGACTAGCACCCAACAGCTATTTTTACTGTGAAATGGCTCTTGCTATCCTAAAGGGAAACACTGGAAAGCGATTGTAAAAATAAATGTTGGTATCTCCAGTTAGGGTCCAGCTACAAAAATGATGAAACAACTATTTCCTATTAGTTATTAACCACTTGGATGCTAATGACAAGGGTAACTCGTCATGATGCACTGGTTGACCTGTGCTGATGACAAGGATAACTCGTCATGATTAGTGGGATTTATCAAAGTTCAGCACAGGACGGGAAAACCCCTTAGCATCCAAGTGGTTAAAATCCCAACTCTATGGTGTGAAGTTGTATTTGTATATTACGGAAAGGTATATTTTAGAAAGTAAAATTTTCCCTGCCTAAGCTGCTCGGGCTAATTTGCATTCTCTCATAAGCACTGGCACAGCAAGGAATAAACCGTGATAAATGGTATGAAAAATGATCATAGGCAGGTACAATGGCTTGGGAATCAGGTGCTGTTTTTCTCTTCCCCTGGCAGAAAGACCAGTGGGGGTTGGCCAAGGAACTTAATTTATTTCAAAGGGGTATCCCCTGTAACAGGCAAATGTTTGGTAACACCTGGAGAGGTCCGGGGTTATGTCTTTTCTATTAAGCTGGCCCCAAATGCTACCTCCAGAACTGGTGTAGGGTGACCTCAGAGAAGGAGAGTGTTAATTTCCCTGGTCATACATATGGGGGCAGTGCACACAGGCTCTGCATAAAGAGAAAAGGATTTCTCCATCTTGGATTTTGAGAGTGAGGGGGAACTGTGGGATTGTTTATAGAAAGGCAAACACGAACAGTTTCAAAAGCGTGTAGGGTTACCCCTAAGAACTTTGACCCATTCGCTTTCGGCGCCATTAGGAGCAATACACTAGTTGGTACCAAGCATTAATATTGAACCTCAAGGCACTCTTTTTAATCACACTTTATGGACCTGTGGAAGAAGAGAAGAGGACCGGATCTGATTTCTGTAACTAGAACAGAGCCTCGAAGGATTGGACTTGCTTCCCCTTGTAACCGGGACAAAAAAGTGGACGCCTATTGGCCTGTGTAGCTTCAGGGCCACAACAAGCTGCAAGACAACTTTTCCATGAAGTGCCCAGCTGACCAATAACAACTGGACCTGAATTGGAACCTGTTGATGGCCTCTCCTGGAGTGAGTCTTGACTCCCAACTATTGTTACTCAGGTCCCGGACCCCTGAGCTATTTCTAACTGCACTTGTCATACCACCTCTGAAAAGTTGGGACCTACAAGGTTTTAGATTTCCAGTTCTCAGGAGGACCAGAACACACAAACCCATTCTATCCATCCAAGGCATACCCACCCTGGTTTGAAGAAAGTGGGTTCTCCCACTTGGAGCTTCACCACAGCAGCAAATCAGTGGGCTCTGATCAATAAGGTACCCGGCCTCATGGAACTCACTGTTGGATGCAGCCTGGCGGCTTGACCCACTGAGGAATTTGGACTTCAATTACAGAGACTCCTATGAAGAACTTTGGACCTCTGCACTCATTATTTAAATATTTATTACAATTTAAGCATTGGTTTTTGAATCATAAACTTGTGCAATGGCACAGCATGAGCTGCAGATAGTGTATCTTAGAAACAAGAAGAGGTAATCACTGCTGTTTCCAACCAAAGATGTCTGACACTAACTGACAATGTCTGACTTAGGTTTCTGTCGCCCCTAACAGAGCACTGTCTTAAGACGAGATGAGGAGCTTTGCTCGACAGCTCGTGTGTTCATGATACAGCCTGCTAAACTGGCACTACAAATTGGAAACAATCCACAACTTTCCTCTTAATACCAGCTAGAAGCCGGTGGTAAGAGCAAACTCAAAATGCAAGACATTTTGCTCTCACCTCTAACTTGGAAGTTTTGTAAAAACGTTTGTACTACCCCAAAGATTTAGACAAGGACCTCTGGTCACCTGCAGATCCTTACATTTAAATGATACATGTGGAAACACCCAACTATGCCTGATCTATAAAATAATGCACTTTACTAGATTCATGTTGACATGACGTGTTCGCCTTAATAGGCTTCTTGGCTTATTATATTCTGAAACCCTCCATTTGATGCTCTGAAGATAAAAACATGACATTCATTCATGAAAAAACTTACCAAATTCTTCTGAAAGTTCTCCTAGATGAAGAAAAAATGAATAAGAATGTCAGAAACAAGCCACTAAAACTTAATTAAGTTGTATCAAATTGAAGTCACTTCTGAGCCTTTTCCATTAACCCCCCCCCCACCCTCCCCACCAATTCTTAACCTGTGTATCAGTGGAACTGGTTAGTAATTCAGGTTTAGCACAGAACCAAAAATCTTGTAATAAAAGACAAGCACCTATGAATGAAATGAAATGAAATTAAATGAAATGAATGAAATGAAATTAATTTGTACTTGTAAAGCGCACTTATACCCCAACCGGGGTTTCCTGGCGCTGTACGCATTCCGCTGTGGAACCCTTCCTGGCTTTTCCCTGTGAAATGTCCACTCCTGGGCACCCCCAAGGTGAAGCCAGGCATCCCAGTGCTGTTGGAGCCTATGCCTTCCGGCTGCAAAGCTTCCCACTTCCATTTTACATATTTTTTGTTTTTTGTTAAAACAGGAAAAAACAGATTATAACCCACTGTATGAATATATACAGACCTGGTTTAAAATGGGACACACTTCGTTTTAAGGAGTCCAGTCGAATACCGCACTACAACCTCACATGTACATTGGGACTGGAGCACAATCAGAATCAAAAGGACTGGTGGAGGGGCATCACATGTACTACTTTCCCTACTCCCTGTGTATTGAAGTCGTTTTACAAAGGTCACTAGCAGAGGTCCATCCAATTGCCAGTATACTGTCCTCCCCAGAAACCAGGCCAACACACAGCTCTTCAATGGTCTCTGGATTATGCAAACCCCCATCAACAGACAGTCCCAAGTGAGTCTCTCGTGATCCCATTTTCATGCACCACGAGCTGCCAAAATCTGACAGCAGTAGTACCCTATGCTTACTTTGTCAACTTAGCATCCATTATGCCACCCACTCCCGGCATACACCACCTGTTCTCTAGTGCTTGTCAGAATTCATAAGGTCTGGCATTAGGCAAGACCTTTTGATTTTTTTTTATACATATTCACTTCTGTTATGTATTAATCGTATGGAGAGCCTCTATCATTTATTTCGGATTCTAAATGTCATAACTCACTGCTGTGCAAAAGCAACAGTTGATGGACAGAATGCAGAACAATGTCATACATTCACCCCAGTACAAAGATCTGGGCCTAAAGCCATCGTTTTTTTGCTCACCATGCCATTCCAGTTTGAACCCAGCCATATGCAAATCAGTCTTGACCCGGTGCCCCATGGAAACAGTCCAGCCCGAACTGCCAAGCCAGGTCCTCCGTGGACTGGAAACAAGCATCCTAGGACCGGTTTCGGGCTTTCAGCCCTCATCAGCCAGGATAGCTAGACTCCAGTGGCATGGAGAGCACAGGACTCACGTCTGAGCATACCCGTCCGACTCGGGGTGACAAATGCAAAAACAACAGCTGATGGACAGAATGCAGAACAATGTCATACATTTACCCCAGTACAGAGATCCCCTTTGGTTTTGCTTTGTTCGCCCTAAGTTGGCAGGGTATGCCCAGACATGGGTCCCTTGCTCACTTTGCCACTGGATTCAAGCTAGCCTGACTGATGACGGCTGATTAGCCAGAAACCGGTCCCAGAATGCTTGTTTTCGGCCCATGGAAGACATGGCTTGGCAGTTCGGACTGGACTGTTCCCATGAGGCACAGAGTCAGACTGATTTGCATATGGCCATGTCTGAACTGGGGTGGCGGAGTGAGCTAAAGAATGATGATGGATTAAACCCAGATCAGTTGACTGGGGGTGAGTGCTTGCATTGTTCAACACTCAGTCCATCAGCCCCTTTGGTATAACTCACTGCTATGACATGGCAACAGTTGATATAAACGTCATAAAGCCCTTCCAGGCTAGGCTGAGGGGTCTCTATCAGAGACTGTCAGCACAGCCCTGTATGTCTGCTTTGTTTGAAAACAGAAAGCACAGCTGCAAAGGGCAAAGGGGAAGGGAAGCAGAGAAGTTGGTGGTGGTTGGTTACAGGTTGCAGGTAAGGTTTTTTTAATTTAGGAAATGGAGGATAGGTGGTGTCAAGGCCCCACTATTACTCCTCTGCCCCTGTGCAACAGCTGAAACCAAAGTTAGATGATTTTGAGAGTCACGAATAACAGATGGGTAAAAAGTGAATTACTGGGATTTTTTTTCACCTTGGGATCTGAGTGAATTCGCTCTCAGTGTTTGCTTGTTGTCACTCAGAACCCCTCAGTGAAAAACATCCCAGTAATTTCTGTTCTCCATCTATAATTCTATATAGAAAAACAATCAACAATAAAGTAAATTGCAGTAGTACAGTAGACATGGTATTTTACATGTTTAATGTTGAGTCACAGGGAGAGAATATGGTACAATGACGCACATGGGTTTACAACATTCACATCATTATACTGAATGAGTAAATCGCACAGGAGTTCTCCGGCAGGGCTGTCAGACTATGTGGATTCAGATGTGCACCCATAGTTCAATCACACTCCGTAATCTCCTTCTCCTTAACCCCGGTATGTAGGGGAGAGGATGTGGCATTATGTCTAGAGCTGTCATCTTCGAAACTGGGGAACAAGGTTGGAATTTTGGTGTTGGCTTAATATTTGTAATCCTGGGTAAATCATTTAATCATTCCCTGGCTAAAAAGAAAAAAAAATCTGACCTTGTGTAATGTACTTGTGAACATGTAAAGCACTCCAATACCTTTGGGTCGATTGTGTGCTATATAATACATGGGATTCTACAATCTTTGAATTAAAAAACTCTTTTATAATTAGCAACTAGTGAGCGCAGTTAGTCACTGATTATAAAGAAATGATAGAACTCAACTGTAATAAATTATTACAGTTGAGTTCTGATGTCACAATGAATGATATCGCTAGAGTCAGCAGCCCAGGAGAAAGGCAGGTCAGGTCATGGTACATAATTCAATCTGTTTGAAGCAACATAAAGGAAATGTTGGTTTTCTTTCTCTGCTCGATTTTTCTAGTTGTATCATGATACACAGAAAAAACTAATTTTTGGGCAACATGCTTATTTTTTGCACTCCTAACATAGGTATAGAAAAGCTAGAATATTTATCAATGTTCCTACTTTGTCGTTTTGTGTTTTATTTTTTTTTAACTTGTATTAAACTGATTCTAATATGTATTTGAGCTATTCAATTTTGCGCTAGAAATTACATTTTTTTTCTTACTTTTGCAAACATTCTCTCTCTCGCATATGAAAGAGCTACACACCAAGGATTTAAGTGGTTTGTTGGAGAGGTGATGTTGAGAGCATGAGTTATAAGGAATAAAGTACCCCATCGTACATCATAAGAATATTGCACGTCACCTCCACGTTCCATAACCTCATTAGGAGCCCTTATTGTTGTATACTGTATATCATTCCTGACACGAGATGGCACGTGGTTTCTCTTGTGACATCTCGTGTCTCTATCTGACATCTCGTGTCTCTATCTGTTTGCTGTTATGCACATGCACTAGGCATTGCATCTTTCAAATATGTACGTTTCTCATGCTGATGGAATGATGCATTATTAACTGCTTGACTTGTCTTGTCTTCGGACGTGTTTCCATTAAACTCTGCATGACAACCTTCCTGTGTCCTCCAGTCTTTCCTACACTGGCGACGAGGGAAAAAAGACTTTATTGTTCCTAATTTAAGAAGATTTCTTCATTGATTTTTAAAAGGAATATTTTTTTTTTTTTTTTTTTTTAAAAACAAACTTCTTTTTACTTCGATCTACTGAGCGTACAGCGACGCAGCACATCAAGCGAATCTCCTCAACGATCAGCGACTTAAGCAACACTCGCCTCCGCTCTCAAGGTATTTTATAAATTTTCAATTACCTTGATTTCGGAAGTTTTACACCAGCGCGAGTCTCAGCTCGTTAGAGTTCCAGTCTGCACGCGCGCATGCGCGAGCCTTGTGTTGTCGTCATACGCTTTCAGAACAAGGCAATCGCCTGCAGAAAGTTACGTGAATCGTCATACGCCTTCAAAACAAGGCCATCACCTGCAAAAACCTTCCTGTGTCCTCCAGTCTTTCCTACACTTATAATGCACAGAAGTGGGTGCTTTATTCCATATATTAAACTCCAAAATACCATTTGTGTGCTTTTCCTTCTACAAGTTCTTGGACAGAGAGGTCAGGGTCCCTGTCTCTGTTTATTAGGAAGTGTCTTATTGGTGCCCACATATCTCTTGATCTAGCTGCCAGTGAAAGCACTCTCACATACACATCCTGTTTGTCCTTTTAATATATTAGATACTTCATCCAGTCTCTGGTTTACAGGCCTAGGCCTCGCCACAAGCAAATTGCCATGTACCATTTTATCAGTTATACAGAAAATACTCTGTAGTTTTCCATCTCTCACATATCACAACAGGCCGATCAAGAGAGCAGGGCAGGGAGTCTGACCAATCATGTGAGAAATGTCTTTAAAACTGCCTGCCTGTATATAGCCACAAGGGGGCACAGCCATCCAAGGTTCAAGAATCCCACTTCTGTGACACTGTAACATCTGCATCTGGTTTCATCATAGTCCCTTGGGCCAGTCTTCTAATGGGGTCACATTCACAATTTTGACAGTCATCATGGCGGCGTCCTGAAAAAACGGTTTATCTAGGAAGATTGAGCATCAATTGCATAAGTTATAGGATGGGAAAACTGCAACATTAACAAGTATTTCAACACTCCGGCCAGTATGAAAATTAGGAAAATCTTCAAAACCTGGTATGTTTTTGTCACTTTATCATTGCATACTGAAAACAGCAAATATTACAAGAAGGCGATTTAAACTGTATTCTCGTGCTGTATTATTAACCTATGACTACTAACGTAAATCGAGACAGAAAAGCCATGTTAAAAATTAGTGTGAACGAGTTTATATAAAGTCCTATTTCATTATCACATCTAGGCCTTTGCAGAATCTTAGTACATGAACAAATGGCTGGTATTTTAGTTCAGGAAATGTAGAAACTCTAGTGGTTTTTTGGTCTTGCCTAGCGTGCATGCGCTCCTTGGAAAAAAGACCTTTAGCAATCGCTTTGGTTTTTGCCCTACAAACGTGCACGAGTTGTATTGCCTTCAATGGCAACGCATGTACGTTTGGCGATTCCCTTGAGGGAGCGATCTTGACACCATATGTTTGTAATTAACTTACAAACACATGGTGCCTGTGGCTCGCTCCCGCAAGGGAAACGCTTTGTGTGCTGTCGCCGCACTCCTCCCCCACCCCTCCCACTTTTAGCGGGAGGCGCGAGTGGCTTGTTCAATCGGTCACAATCTTCACTTGAACCATCTTGTGATGGCGGGACGCCTCTGAATCACTGTGTGAGGAGTGGTTTGTGGAGGTAACTGGAGAATGTTTAGTTTCTTGCGTGGGCTGACAAAGTCTTGTTGGAACGAGACATGTTGGGCTTTAGCTGTGCCACCCTTTATTAGCAGTGGCTCATTTAATTAGGAGCACGCGCACCCAGTTGTTTACTAGTGTTAAAATAGAGCTGGTTGTTGGCCGCTTCCCGCTTAAAGTGTTGCCAGGCAACCAGATCAGGGAGCCCTGCATACACTTACGAGCTTGCGCCGCCCTATAATAATACGCACTGCATTTCTCTGCTAAAGATGGGAGTTCGCGCATCTCAGACCCATCAGAAATGAAAAGCTGAGGCGCTCATGACCCCTAAAGCAGATCATAAAGACTGCGCTTGCTTGCTAGCATAGCCTACAGTGTGGCGACAAACTTCATGGGGGTGACACGTAAAAGCCCATAATGTATGTGCTCGCTCCGCGACGCACTACCATGGAATAAATT
Source organism: Lissotriton vulgaris (assembly GCF_964263255.1). NCBI lineage: Eukaryota > Metazoa > Chordata > Amphibia > Caudata > Salamandridae > Lissotriton > Lissotriton vulgaris. The sequence goes on from NC_141693.1 coordinate 1,903,732,588, forward strand.
AATGAATATTGAAAAATAATTACTTCCCTACACTTCAATAGGAACCACTGTGCCAGAATTGTAAAAATAGGAATTATTGTTATGACCACTTTTTTTTATTTATGAGCCATATAGGAAGAGGAAGTCGGCCATATTTGTGTTTTTGTTTGTTTGTAGATAGAAAAGCCATTTCTGTGTTCGTGAGATGTCACCTCACCCAGTAAGGACTGGGATGAGGAAGCAGACGAGGACGTACTGTGTAATTAGGTTTGTTCAGGCAAGAGGCCCTTTTTAACATTTTTCAGTGTTCAACTGCCTTCTCTTGTTCCTCTCTGACTCGAATTTCACTCTTTCTCTCCTCATAATACTCTTTGACTTTCCTTTATAGTTACTCTTCAACATCGCTCTTTCCCTCCCTCTCACCATCTCTTTGACCTACATCTCTTGCGCTTCTCCCTCTTCCACCTAACACTTTTGCTTCTCTCTGTACATTTGTTTTTCTTCCCTTTTGTTTTCTACATCCGTAGCCCTTCCTGCATGTCCCTTTCATCAGGTTGTCTCTCTACCCCTTTGTCCCACCCACTCCTTCAAATACGCATTTTCCTCTCTCTCTATCTCTCTCTGTCTCTCTCTCTTTCTCTATCTCTCTATTGCTCTCTCTCTCTCCCCCTCCTCACTGATCGCCACTCCTGCTCCCCTCTCGTTTGCTGCCATGCGTTAGTGCTCCTCTTACCTATTTTTCAAGGTATACAAGATGACATGCACACCCATTACACACATACATAGCACTAAACAAATGAGGTACCTTCCAGCAGCTGGTCATCTGCCAAGGGTGAGATGTAGTTAGGGGCAGGGAAACTAGATGAGGTGAAGGCTTTGTTTTTCTTTTATGTATAGATTCGAGGAGACTTTCAAGTCAAGTCTGATCTATGACAGTTTGTGCAACAATGAACCTGGGCTTTTATTTTAAACGAATTTTGCTGGTCAAAATAATCTCCATCCCGTAGCCTTCCAGCCTGGACATCCTACGCGTCTAGCAGGAATAGCTAGGTGTCACAGTAGAGCAGCTGGGGTCCCAAAGGCGAGACCTATTGTCTATGTGTGGAAAATCAGGGGTCCCTACCTCATCCGAAGGGCGGAACCGACAGGGGTCTCCCACCCCCACGCCGAGACAAACCGCATCCCTAGGTCATCGGACTTCCTCTCTTCACCCACAGGATCCGCGAACCATTGACGACCCGGAACCCGACAAACCGGAAACCGGAAGTGAAGTCCCTACTGGTGACCCGGAACCCGAACCATCCGGAAGCGGAAGTGCGGCAACTACGCTCCACCAGGAAGATAGAAAAGCCGGGAGAGCAGTCAAGACTTGGTTCAGCCCAGCGGACTCGTGGCAGGAGAAAGCGAACGGTGCGGAACCCCCGACGGAGAGCGGAAGAAGAGAGGAGAGCGTAGAGAAGGCGGAAAGCGGAGAGGAGAAGGAGGAAGAAGACCTGTGGTCGGAGGACTGGTGGCGACCTCCAGAGGTGGCAGGAGAGCGGCCGCAACTCGGATGAGAGTTGCGGCGGGGCACGTGAGTACCTTCTATCCTTTCTCCGTGTCCCTGTGTAAATATAGTGTAAATACCTGTAAAAACCTGTAGATAGAAAGAGTCACGAGCACCCAGCACTGTCCGTGTAGATAACCAAAGTATCACGAGCACGTTGTATATATATATATCCCTATCCTTGCACTGACCCGGACACCCCAGCCACTATACCCCTCCCGCTTGCAATTGACCCTAACCCCTCTACCCTTCCCCGCCTTCCCCACGTTTCCGTTCCTGGCCCACTCACTCCCGGTGAAGGTGAGAGTACTCCGTAGTCCTCATCGGACTGGACTAAACCCAATTTGTTCTCTCTCTTACATATCTCCGAGGAGACCCATCACCCGACCGTCATCTGATGACAACACCCTACAGAGTACCCGGGACAAGACCTCAACCCTACAACAGAGCCCACCCATCACGACGTTCTCTCTGGACTTCCTCCCCTATACCTCTGTGGAACACTACTGTGTGTGCCTTACCTGTGAATAAAATCCGAAACTATAGCTCACTACATCCGGCCTCCCAGCCTGTTATTCCGGCCCGCCAAACCCACATCTCCACAGGTGGTGTCAGAAGTGGGATCCGCCGGAAGCATGGAGGCCGCGGTTAAACAGCTGGCGGAGAGCCAGGAGATGCTTGGAAAAATGATGGAGAGGTTCCTCAAGACTGCCGAGGATGACCGTGGCCAACTACACGATGTCCTTAAAGGACAGGGGACTGCTCAGGACCAAGCCCTCGAGAAACTGACCACTGTCATGGGGCAACAAAGGCCAACCACCTCCTTACCCTCAGTGGTTCTCCAAAAATATGTGTCGGGTGAAGACCCCGACTATTTTTTCACCAATTTCGAGCGCTTGGCGCAGGCTGCCGCCTGGCCTGCCGATCGCTGGAGCCACTACCTTGGTCCACTGTTAACGGGCGAACTACAGGCCGCCTATCAGCAGGCCAATATCCAGGGAGTGACTCCCTACCAAGATGTAAAAACCTGCATTCTTGAGAGACTGGGAATCGACGACGAAACGTATAGGGTTCGTTTGCGTCAGGCCAAAGAGGGCCCCCAAGAAACGCCGCGTGCACTCTCCTTTAGGATACAGGACTTGGCCAACAGATGGCTAAAACCGGCCACTGCCACGAAGGAAGAGATCCTTACAAAGATATATTTAGAACAGTACTTGGCGTCTCTTCATCCAGCCACACAAAAATGGGTGAGACAACACGCCCGCCTGACTTTGGACAGCGCGGTGGAAATAGCCAGCGCCTACAGTAGAGCCCAAGAGTCCCAACGGGGCAAAGAAGAACAACATCCACGCATTCCTCATAGCAACCACTCCCGGCCCCAAAGAGCACCAACCCCGGTCAGAAAACCGGATCCCGCTCCCTTGATGCCATACCCAGTCCTGCCTCGACCTCCCCCACCCGGTCCCCAGTGTTATCACTGTGGAGGATACGGACACATAGCCCGGGTGTGTCCTCAAAAGGAGGAGCCGATGGACATAGGGATGGCACGGAACTATGTATGCCTCACCAACGAAGTCACCCCTCCCCCTTTTCGCTGCCCCGTGAGAATTGATGGACACCGTATGATGGCCTTGGCGGACACGGGGTGTAGACATAGTGTCCTAAGACCCCAGGAACTACCCCATCCTGTCGGACCCCATACTGGGACTGTCGCTATAAAATGTGTTCACGGCGACACCAAGAGCTATCCAACGGCTCAAGTAAGGATACAACAAAACGCAGATGTGGGTAGCATGTTAACAGTCGGGCTGGTTCCTAATCTCCCGGAACAAGCCATATTAGGCAGCGATTATAGCGGTCTTCCCCACCTCCTGAAAGACGCTACAGACTCCCTAAAGAAGTGGTGGGCGGAGGCTCCGTTTCCCCATGGATCCCCGACTACGGACTCTCCCTCAAAACCCGGAAAGACTAAGAAACAAAAGAAAAGAGAAAAGAGAACCTTTACAGGCGCCTTCCCTGCTCATGTCGACGATCATCCTTAGGAAACGGACCGCGAATTCCGCGCCGCACAGCAAGAGGACCCCGTCTTACAAGAAGCCTGGAATCGTGCCCTGGACAATGAGGACCCCCTGCACGTAGGTCCTTACTTCTTTCGCAAACATGGACTCCTATATAGAAAAGGGGGGCCCCAGGATCCCACTCAGTTAGTTATCCCCGGATTGTTTCGGGACAAGGTCCTATACCTGGCCCACAGTCATTTGCTGGGAGGACATTTCAGTGATCTAAAAACCGGCCAAACTATCCTCGACAAGTTCTATTGGCCGGGCGTTCATGGCCAAATAAAGCGATACTGTAAGGAGTGTCAGGTCTGCCAGAGAAACAGCCGGTATCGACCCCCCCGAGTGTCTCTCCAACCCCTTCCTCTTATTGACGTCCCTTTTTCCTGAGTGGGTATGGACCTGATAGGACCCCTGTTACCCTCTAGGTCGGGGTGTAGGTACGCCCTGGTGTAAGTAGATTACGCCACTAGGTTCCCGGAGGCCATCCCTTTGAAGCAGCCCACTACACAAAACATCGCTAAAGCCCTTATCTCCATCTTCAGTAGGGTAGGATTCCCTCGGGAGATCTTAACGGATCAGGGTACGCCTTTCGTGTCCTCCCTCATGCGCCAAGTATGCGCCAATTTGGGTATCAAACAGATAAGGACTTCGGCCTATCACCCCCAGACAGACGGGTTGGTGGAGAGATATAACGCCACCCTCAAATCCACCCTGAAAAAGCTCCTGGGCCTTGAAAGTAAAAGGTGGGAGGAGATGCTTCCCCTCGCCCTCTTCGCCATTCGGTGCAAAGTGCAAAGCAGCACCGGGTATTCCCCATATGAATTATTATATGGACGTGCCCCGAGGACCTTGTTAGACATGGCTCGCGAGGCGTGGGAAGCTGAGCCAGACCGTACCCGCCCTCTCCCCGAGTATGTTGATAACCTCCGAACCCACTTGACCCAAATCAGAGAAATAGTGCGGCAGAATCTGACAGCGTCGCAGGTCACTCAAAAACAGCAGTATAATAAAGGAACTAAGGCCCGTTCTTTCAACCCAGGAGACCTGGTGTTGTTGCTCCTGCCATCCTCTGACCATAAACTGTTGGGTCAGTGGCAAGGCCCCTTCCCTATCTTGAGACAAGTGACTCCCGTCACCTATGAACTGGAGTTGGATGCCAACCGGAGTGTCACCCAGATCTACCACGTCAATCTATTAAAGAGGTGGGAGGGACCCCTCCCTGTCCTGACTGGCTCACTCTCTCTGCCCTTCGAGAGCTGTATAGACCCTGACCTCCCTGAAATCAACAAACAGGACCTTAAACGGGCCCTGTCCTCCGTCCAAGCCGTGTTTTCATCCCTACCCGGACACTCCACCATAGTGGAACACACAATCCACACTGAAGCAGGGAAAATCGTGCGACAGAGGCCCTACCGGATCCCAGAAGCACGCCGAGCAGTAATAAAAGAAGAGACCAACCAAATGTTGAAGATGGGTATAATCGAACCGTCTAACAGCAGTTGGAATTCCCCAATCGTATTAGTACCCAAACCTGATGGCTCCACCCGTTTCTGCATAGATTTCAGGGAGGTAAATAAAATCTCGGCTTTCGACTCCTATCCCCTGCCTCGAGTGGACGAGATGGTGGAATGGATAGGCAAAGCTAAATACATCAGTACCCTGGACTTGTGTAAAGGGTACTGGCAGATCCCTTTAAAGCCGGACGACAAACCTAAAACAGCGTTCTCAACCCCTGAGGGTTTGTTCCAATTTAAAGTGATGCCCTTCGGGCTACATGGGGCCCCGGCGACATTTCAAAGGGCTATGAACCTGGTCTTACGACCCCATGCCGACTTTGCCGGGGCGTACTTAGACGACATAGTCATATACAGCGACAGCTGGGCACAACACCTACTCCATTTACAGGCTGTGGTTCACTCCCTGGGTAGTCATGGGTTCACCATTAACCCCGCCAAGACGACCTTGGCGGCCCAAAGTGTGAAGTATCTGGGATACCTCTTAGGGGAGGGGGTCATTCGTCCCCAAAACAATAAGATACAAGCCATACACTCTATACCCTTCCCGCACACAAAGAGAGAACTCCGTGCCTTTCTCGGGTTACTAGGGTATTATAGGAGGTTTATTCCCCGGTTCTCCCAGATAGCCGCTCCCTTGACGGACCTCTTGAAAAAGACCGCCAGAACTGAAGAGGAATTGCAACAACCCACTCCTCTTCTGCTGCAGGCCTTCGACCTCCTCAAACAATCCCTATTGTCGGAACCAGTGTTGATCAGTCCGGACTATTCCCGTCCTTTCATCCTGCAGACAGATGCCTCCGATCAGGGTTTGGGGGCGGTCCTGTCCCAGAAAGACGAAAAAGGGGTGGAAAAACCAGTTCTGTACCTTAGTCGGAAGCTCTTTCAGCGGGAACAAAACTATGCAGTCGTGGAGAAAGAGGCTCTGGCGATTAAATGGGCAGTGGACAGTCTCAGGTATTATTTAGAGGGCCGGGAATTTGTCCTGTATACGGACCATGCCCCACTTGAGTGGATGGCCCGCAATCGGGGCCACAACGACAGGGTTCTTAGGTGGTTCCTGTCGTTACAACCATTTCGTTTCACAACGCTACATCGAAAGGGACTAGACCAGGGCAATGCTGACTACCTCTCACGTTATCCAGCCCCTTCCACCCCTACTAGTAAGACAGCTAGGGAAAGGGGATGTGGAAAATCAGGGGTCCCTACCTCATCCGAAGGGCGGAACCGACAGGGGTCTCCCACCCCCACGCCGAGACAAACCGCATCCCTAGGTCATCGGACTTCCTCTCTTCACCCACAGGATCCGCGAACCATTGACGACCCGGAACCCGACAAACCGGAAACCGGAAGTGAAGTCCCTACTGGTGACCCGGAACCCGAACCATCCGGAAGCGGAAGTGCGGCAACTACGCTCCACCAGGAAGATAGAAAAGCCGGGAGAGCAGTCAAGACTTGGTTCAGCCCAGCGGACTCGTGGCAGGAGAACGCGAACGGTGCGGAACCCCCGACGGAGAGCGGAAGAAGAGAGGAGAGCGTAGAGAAGGCGGAAAGCGGAGAGAAGGAGGAAGAAGACCTGTGGTCGGAGGACTGGTGGCGACCTCCGGAGGTGGCAGGAGAGCGGCCGCAACTCGGATGAGAGTTGCGGCGGGGCACGTGAGTACCTTCTATCCTTTCTCCGTGTCCCTGTGTAAATATAGTGTAAATACCTGTAAAAACCTGTAGATAGAAAGAGTCACGAGCACCCAGCACTGTCCGTGTAGATAACCGAAGTATCACGAGCACGTTGTATATATATATATCCCTATCCTTGCACTGACCCGGACACCCCAGCCACTATACCCCTCCCGCTTGCAATTGACCCTAACCCCTCTACCCTTCCCCGCCTTCCCCACGTTTCCGTTCCTGGCCCACTCACTCCCGGTGAAGGTGAGAGTACTCCGTAGTCCTCATCGGACTGGACTAACCCCAATTTGTTCTCTCTCTTACATATCTCCGAGGAGACCCATCACCCGACCGTCATCTGATGACAACACCCTACAGAGTACCCGGGACAAGACCTCAACCCTACAACAGAGCCCACCCATCACGACGTTCTCTCTGGACTTCCTCCCCTATACCTCTGTGGAACACTACTGTGTGTGCCTTACCTGTGAATAAAATCCGAAACTATAGCTCACTACATCCGGCCTCCCAGCCTGTTATTCCGGCCCGCCAAACCCACATCTCCACACTATGCCAATGCTTGTTCAACTTGTTTTAATCCTGAGGGAAAGAAGCCTTTTGGAGTGACTCTTGGCTAGGAATGTTTTCCCGCATTTACAAGTGAGAGAGGGCTGTGGGATTAACACAGGTCAGGACTTCGTTTGGTGGATGCCCACCTTGTATTATCACTTCATATGTCGCAATAGTATGAGGAGCTGGATTATTTATGGACTCTTTATAAAACTCTGCAGGGAGACCAATACTCACAGGGCACAAACTCTCTGTCTGTCACAAACTCTCTGCCTACCCTGCACACCTGAGTGTATTCATTCTGTTGGTGTGGGTGCAAGCGGAGGTTGTGGGTGCGCATTCTCTTGCTATGCAAGAGCAATTTTGGCAAATCTTTATTTGTTGCGCTTAACTATGGCCTGTTTAGTCTAACATAGAATATACTGAATTCTTGCTGGATTTTATTATTTTTTTTGTTGTTTTTTTTTTGGTCCTCATCTCACCTTTCAAGCCTCAGCGGGTCTTATGAAGCCGCCTTCTCAATCTGTCGCCCCCACGGCTTACCGCACTCGCTTGGGTCATCCGACCTGCCTCTTCTTTTGTAAGAGGCCATGGTGTAATCATAAGACCAAAGGTGTTTACAGTAATCTTAGCGTCTTACCCCAGCACACGAGGGGATGCCATATGTTTGTTGCCTTGTCCTTCACACCCTCGTACTCTAACCGTGATATGATGAATGCAGCTTTGAGCCAGTCTTCCCTTTGGGGAGGGAGGGGGTCCTTCCACCTCTTGCACCTCTTGCACACCTCCCTTCTAGCCAGCAATATCAGATACAGTAATAAACCCCTATCCTTCTGTGAAAGAGTCTGGCTGAGGCATCCATCATCTCCAAAAAACACCAAAGACATCTTGATTTCTATACTGGTTTTGAAAATGTCTCGTATGTTGTCTCCCACCTCGGACCAAAATTTTACAAGTGCTGGACCTTCATGGAAAATATGCATATCGTCCGCAAGAAGTGTCGCACACCTAGGGCATTTAGGGGCGGGGTGTGGGGCGAACTTTGCAATTTTTGCGGGGGTGTAGTAAAGTCTATTTATAACAAAAAAATGGTTTTTTTTAAAGCAAGCGGGCTTGACGTATCTGTACATAATCTTTAAAGACGGTTCATATAAGGAGTCTATTTGCGGCCCAAGTGGGGTATCTGACCAAACTGCACAGAAAGGGGGTACCGCTTTGTCTTCAACCTCCAGCAAGCTGTTATACCATATGGATACTTCTTTATTTAGTGGTCGGTTAGCGCTCAACAGGTCTTCAATATCTCTGTTTCCTCCGGTCTACCCCTTTTCTGCCTCATACCATGATGTTAACTGCATATATTTAAATCTTGAGAGTCCTGGCCCAATCTTTACCCTTAGGTACTCCCATGAATGGACCCCCCGGCATCCAGCAATTCAGACCAGTTTGTGATACCTGCCCTTCTTATTGGCAACGCCAAACTGTCCTTCAAACAGTCCGGTGTACCTGGTGCATCCCATACAGGGGCATTCTCAGAATGGTACCCAATACCCCAGGTGCGCCTGAGCCTATACCACAACTCCAGGGCTGCCCTCAGAACCTTCAGCCGCACCCTCTTGAAGAATCTCGGTGACCCAAACTTGTACAAAAACGCCACACCATCTCCACCTCCTTCCACCCGCACCATTTCCCCCAATAGCCTCCCCCAGGCTGATCCCCCCCGGTTTCAGCAGCAGCATCCGAATGCTTTTAAAGTGGAAAGCTGCTGCGTACAGCCTTACATCCGGAAGGGCTAACCCGCCCTTTTTTAGTCTGCGCCTTAGTTTTTTCCATGCCAAACGGACCCCTTTGTTCCCCCAAATAAAACTCCCGATTTTGCTATGTATTTTCATTAAGCTATTACTCGCAAATGTTAAAGGAATTGAAGAAAAAAGATAAGACAACTTGGGTAATATTGTCATCTTTACCAGATTTGTTTTTCCATAAATAGTCAGGGGAAGATTGCTCCATCTGTTATAAAGACTATCCATTTCTCTCACCACCCTCTTAAGATTTAACTCAGGTATTTTATCGAGATCTTTTACGATATGGATCCCCAAGTATCTCATCTCCGCACTCACTCTTCCTGACCACTCCGTATTCCAGCACATCACCTCTGTTTTTGTTTTGTTGACAAGAAACCCAGAGAGCAATCCGAACTCACTCATACACTCTTCCGCCCTCGGGATAGCTATCTCAGGGTCCCCCGTATACAGTATCAGATCATCGGCGTATAGGGTGATTTTTGAGCTGTATTGTTCTGATCTAAATGGGATTATTGAGTCATCCAATCTGAGCATCTGGGCTAATGGTTCCACATATAGGTTAAACAGGAGGGGTGATATCGGGCACCCCTGTCTAGTTCCCCTCTGGATATTAAAACTCTCCGTCAGGGCCGCATTTAGAAGTATTCGAGCAGTGGCACCTTGGTAGCAATTTTTGAGAGTTTGTATAAAGACTGGGCCAAACCCCATGACTCTCAGAACCTCCCATAAATATGTCCAGCAGACTCTATCGAAAGCCTTGGACGTGTCCACAGTGACCACGGCCAAGGGCTCTGTCCTCTGAATGGCCAGGTCTATGTTGCCAATCAGGAGCTGCGTTTGTTCCTGGATGTATCTTTCTACAACGAACACTTTCTGATCCGGGTGTATCAAATTTGGTATTAATTTAGCCAATCTCCCTGCTAAAATACCCATAAAGATCTTATCATCTGCATTTAGCAGGGAGATTGGGCGGTAGGAATCAGCCTTTTTTGGATCCTTGCCAGGTTTTAAAACCAGGACTATTATAGCCTCCTTCCATGTATTAGGGACCTTCCCAGTTATACTATAAATTGAATTAAAAGTGTCCCCCACTGCCTCTAACAGCTCATTCTTAAGATGTTTATAAATTTCGCTCGGGAGTGCATCTGAACCCGCAGCTTTTTTGTTCTTTGATTTCATGATCTGAGCTGCTACCTCCTCCAACGTAAAAGGAGCATCTAAGGTGTTTTTACTTTCTTCTGAGAGTACCGGCAGTTGTTTACTTCCAAGGAATGTCTGTATCACACTTAACTGAGGGACCAAGTCCTCTTTATACAGCTCTGAGAACATGGATAGAAGGCAGGTCTGTATGTCCTCAATCTTGTTAGAGACTACCCCGCTATCATTGATATTAAGTTCCTTAATATCATTTCTGACTCGGTCAGACCTAGCTTTCCATGCCAGCAGAGCACCCGCCTTCTCCCCATATTCAAAGTTCTGCATCCCTCTCGCGTCCACTGTGCCCTGCACTTGGCCTCTAATTTCCCTCTATATTCTGCTCTTGCCTCTTCAAGCTTGCCCGAGATCCGAATGAGTTGCTCTTGGTCTCCAATACTAACTTCATCCCTTTCTCTCTCCAGGCCACTTATTTTCCCCTTGATGTTCTTTAATACCTCCGCATCAGACTTGTTCTTATAACAAATAATTCCGTGGAGTTTCCCCCTAAGCCAGGCTTTATAGGCATCCCATATTACATCTGGTGTTGTGGAACCTGAGTTCAAAGCAAAGAACTCCAAAGAAGGGGCCTGCACCGCGGCGATTAAATCGCGTTCTGATAGCTTCGCCCTATTAAGTGTCCACCTAGATGCTTGCCGATGTGCCTCTTTTATCTGATACACCACTTGTAAAGGCGCATGATCAGATAAGTGACTCGGGAGGACTAGGATCGCCCCTAGGTTGCCTATAGATCCTCTATCCATAAAAATATAGTCGATCCTGGAGGAATAAGAGTACTTCTTGCTATAAAACGTAAAGCCCTTCTGGTCTCCCTTTATCTCTCTCCACACATCAACTAAATCCATATCGTGCATCATATTGACTAATGCCCGACGCACCTTCACAGCTCCTTTATAATGGCTTAAATTGGATCCGTCCTTGAGAGGATCCATCAACACATTAAAATCACCTCCTATCACATATGGTGGTGGTTCCAGCATCAACATGGACTGTAGTTTGTTAATATGTGACGGATCGTCCGTGTTTGGGCCATAGAAGGAGGCACAGACCATCTCACAGTTTTCAAATGTCAAACAAACAGTCAACCACCTACCGGTGGCGTCTGATTGTTCTTTTCCTATAATGCAGGGAGTTCCTTGTTTAATCAGTATTGCAACCCCTCTGTTTTGTACTGTCTGTCTTGATGCACTGAAAAACTTTACCCATTTAACCCTGGAGAAGACTGTGGTGCTCTCTTTCCAGCTCGGATGCGTCTCCTGCAACAAACATACTTGTGCAGTTGACAGTTCTAGATGCTTAGGAACTAAGCTCTGCCTTCAGGGGCACCTCAACCCATTTACATTCCATGAAACAAATATAATCCCTTTATTCCTTAATGTCATACCAGCCATACCAGCCCTATTCCTCTGTTCCTACTGATTGACATTGTCTGTGTTTGACGCAAAAAATTACGAAGGCTATATAAAGGTTTAGATGAGGATGATTTTTTTTCTTTTTTTCCCACTGCTCCCCCACCGCATGCCCCGCAACCACCCTCCCCCTCTGCCCTGTGCCCCTCTTTCCCCGAGGAATCCTCCCAGCTAATAGGCAAAAGCCTATTCAGCCTTCCTACCCCCCATGGAGTGGCAATCTGAAATTCTACCGTACACTTTTTCCTGCTGATCCCACATCATATTTTAGTGGAAGACCCATTTTCTTTATTTTATTTCTCCTGACCCCCTTTACTGACCCTTATCTTGGCAATAAGAACATCGGCTTCTTCCCCTGACCTAATCAAGTGCATTTTATTATCCCACATCACTCTCAGCTGTGCTGGAAATTTCAGCTGTGCCTTAGCTCCTAAGTTATTCAGCACCTCCAGCCTTTTACCCAACTCCCACTGTTTTGAAGCAGTGATATGCGATATGTCCGATCTCATATGGAAGGTAAAGGGATTAGAGCTATTAAAATGTATGGAGCCCTCTTTTAATGCGGCAGAGAGAATCTGCTCTTTTATGGAATAGGTCAAGAAATTCACCAGGATCTTCCTAGGCTTTTGTTTTGCGAGGTTTCTCCTGAAAGGGTCACGGTGCACCCTTTGTATGTCGTGCATCAAGTCCATCCCAGATGAGTCCTTTAGTACTGTCCCCTTCAGTAGGGATATTCTGAACCCCTTTATATCGCCCCCCTCCATAGCTTCCGGTACATTCAATATTCCTAAGTTGTTTCGGCGTGAATAGTTTTCCAACCGCTCAATGTCCTCCTTTAGCTCCATATTCTGAGCTGACAGCTTACTGAACTTGGCTTCAGTGGTACTTAACGCTTCCTTGATCTTGGGGAGTTCTAACTCCTTTGCCTCTGTCCTGAGTGTGACCTCATCCACCCTCTTGGTCAGCTCCTCACATGAAGCTTTTACTGCTGCTTGGTTAGCCTCGGAAATTAAAAATCTATTAGCCAGCTCAGCTTGATTAGTTTCCGAAACTGTAAATCTACTGGTTATTTCGTCCTTCATAGCCAATAATATATCGACCAATGTACCCGTTGTTGCCTTGTATTTAGCAGTATTATCCATAGCAAGCTCTTTGCCTGTTTGGCCGAGGGAGGTTGTAGGGGTAGATTTCGGCGTATTCAGTTTACCCGTACTACTGTCCATTGCACTCAAGACCATTTTAACTTAACCCATCCGTCTCTAGCGCAGAAAATCGATTGGTCAAACCGATATCCGGATGCACTGTCACCAGAGCCTCTTGATCCATAAGGTTATCTGCTCTGTCCCTTACCACTCCTCCCTGCGTTGGTGCCAGCGTGCCGCTTGATTCCTGGGTAACTAGGACGGTGTGTGAGTTTTGCAGGGGTGTAGGCAGGGACTGGGTGTCCTTAGTGCACTGGGCAGGCTGAGCAAACTGTAAATGCTGCACGTCCTGAGCGGGCTGAGTGCTCGGAGTGATAACACTAACTATGGGGGCGGGAATAGAGGTAGATAGGGTAGAAGTAGTGGTGATGTTAGACATTACCTTGTAATAGGATTTAAGTGAGGGGGTGACTTTAATACTGGCCTCTGCTGGTTTCACCACCTTATTTTTTCCCCGACTTTTAATATTTTTCGCGCTTAAATACTCTTCAGAGGTTTTCCGTTTTGCTTTCCCCCTCTTTGTACGCTCCCTCACTTCCAAAATAGGGGTTGAAACTTGTGGGGGGTAAACAGGTTTTTCCTTATCTCCAATGAACACTGTTCTGGCTCTCAGCGTATATCTGTTTATTTTTACGATGTTTTTATTCTCCTCTTGGCCAGTACTTTCCCTTCCTCCTTTACCGCCTGTACCCTTGTCTCCTCTCCCCTCAATTTCCATGCAGCTTACCGGGGCGTCAGGGAAAATGTTCGTGCTATGCTTTGGGCGGCCCGGAAAGGAATCACCACACACACTTACATGTGCAAAAACCCCCCCGGCTCTCTCCCAGCCTCCTTGCAACCCTCCTTCCGTGAGCCTGCACCCCGGTGAAACCAGCGCTTTGAAGTACTTGCGGTTTCCGCCGATGCCGATGCTGATGCCTCCCACGCTGCCTCTGCGCCGAAGATGCTGCCGTTGGCTCTGCCTCCACTGACCCGGAACGCCAACAGGGCGAAGTCGCGCCTCTTCCTCTGCTTGGCCGCCTCCTCCCACATCCAGCTCCGATTCGTCCAGGCGCCGTCCTCTCGCCAATACCGCAGGAAACTCGGGAGACACGCCGGGATCTGGGGGCATATCTCCGACCTCACCACTTCCTCACAGCTCAGTACGTTCCGATATTAAAATTTGGAGTTAAGATCACTCTCAAAAGAACAATGGGTCTACCAATCTACATTTTTAAAAAACATTACAGCAGAAACGCTCGCTACCCCATGGAGGAGAGGTGGCTACGGCCGTTCACCTAGCGGCCGCCATGATCCTCTCAAGCCACACCCCCACTCCTTGCTTGTCTTAACGTGTAGCCAATTCTTTCTGGATATTATTGGTATCATAGATTTTGTTGGTTGTTTTATTTCTAATATTAATGTGGCTCACTGCCTAGGGTTGATGGATCATTTGTGCCAGCGTCTTACAAGCCTATCTGATTGACTGGGGGCATATCTCCGACCTCACCACTTCCTCACCGCTCAGTACGTTTCGATATTAAAATTTGGAGTTAAGATCACTCGCAAAAGAACAATGGGTCTACGAATCTAAATTTTTTAAAAACATTACAGCAGAAACGCTTGCTACCCCATGGAGGAGAGGTGGCTACGGCCGTTCACCTAGCGGCCGCCATGATCCTCTCAAGCCACACCCCCCACTCCTTGCTTGTCTTAACGTGTAGCCAATTCTTGCTGGATATTATTGGTATCATAGATTTTGTTGGTTGTTTTATTTCTAATATTAATGTGGTTCACTGCCTAGGGTTGATGGATCATTTGTGCCAGCGTCTTACAAGCCTATCTGATTGACCATATATTCTAGCAATGAATGATTTTTCCAAACATTACTTCTCTATCTGCCATTTCCCTGTATTCCCCTGCCAGGTAATGAAGATCTACCAGCGTTGTTTGATCTCCTGTGTCTAGGCGATGGGACTCAATTTACATCTACTATTATAACTTTAAAGGCCTCCCATCATGTGTTTAGACTATCCAGCGTTCCAGTATTTCACTTTTTTTGACCATAAATTATTATTGGCATCAGCCTGTATATGGGATAAGTCTATGTAATACTAATTATCAGTATGAACAAATGAGTAGCAAGTTACAGAATTATAGTGTTACCGGTAGTGTAAAACTGTTCAATAAATACTTTTTATTGAAAACGCCTGTCTCTTTATTTTCTCAGCACCTCTGGTGAAACGAAGCATGCACGATTGACTGAGTAAAATAGCTATCTATTGTTTCCGCGACTCTAGAGATTGATTTCTTATTCTTGGGAAACAAAGTTGTCATGTTTATGTGGTTGTCAGAAACTGAACCCTTCTTGTTTATTCAAGAAAGTTTCTAGTGACCTCTGAGCTAGCTAGCACTCACAATTAAGTTTAGTATATTCGAAAGAGACCTACTGACCTAAGTCCTACGTCATATCTAAAGGATATATTATTCCAATGCGCTGAGCTTATTGGGAATATAGGAACCACACTACATGGCGCCCAACATTTGGTAAGGCACTAATTTAACACTAGATACTAAAGTAACTCAGTCGTGCTTTTCTCAGAGACCCCTTGTCCGTAATACTCCAATAGATGTCTGGAGTGGGTAAAGGGATAAAATATCCACCATAGCTGAATAGGATAAAAATCCTATGTATTAGCTTTTTGGATTATTCAATGTTGAAGGATACAGTGTTCCAAAATATTGTACACCTTATCTTTGTTTCCTTGAAACTTGCTCTACAAACTTTCAGTCAACAAAATGGCTAGCAAAGTACTTCCCGGGGCCAGTGGAGCTGCGGCTGATCCAGCCGTTGTTGCTTTAGACTATTCAGGTTTCCAAGAAACCGACGATGATGCTATAAGCATTCCTGTAAATTTAAGGAGAGCCATCACTATAAAACTTATAAAACATGGCCTATCAGCAAGAGGTGGTAGGGCAGTTTTTGTGATAGAGGCACATAAATATTACCAGACAGAGGTATTCTATTCATGGATGGTCTTCCCTGAAGCAGATCCAAGAACAAATGTGTTTCACTTCTACAAAGAAGATGAACCACCAACAGAATACATTCCATTTGAGGATATTGAAATTCCACTAACATACCAAGAGCATGCGCTCTGGTTTAAAGGCGCCCTAAAACATATAAATCACATTACCAGGCTCGGTCCACTAGGTAGACCCGGCGCAACTTGGCTGGCTTTAGCCAGCCACAGACCTGATCCAGACATTGAATCAATGTCGGACGAACCATTACTTAGTAATATACAACATTTAATAGAATCATACAGTTAAAGGCCTTTTCTAAAAACACTCCAACTCCTCCTAAAAAGAAGTGGGAAAACACTAAACAGACTTCTAAAGAGAAGCGATCTCATTCCATAGGTAGGTCTCCTCAAAAGGATCCCTCTGAAAGGAGGTATATCCTCATGAATATGGATAATTTGAGAAAACCTGATAGATATCAAGATACTGATACAAGTTTCTCTCGTACCTTTCAGACTTCGTCACAGAAATCTGAAAGAAGAGGACGGTCAGAACACAAGGAATAACGCGTGAAGTCCAAAGACGATCAACACGTTCAGAAAAACATGAAACCTCAATTCACCAAAAAGAAGGTAGCAGGTCTAAAAATCAGACATGCCGAGTATCTTGAGGACACAACTCAAGAACGGGGAATGGGCTCAGACAATGTTGGACAGCGCAGCAGAAGTCACCATAGCTCGCACGAACTTGAAGGATCATCTGGAGACAGTGGACTTGAATGAATTCATTCAAGTTGAACCTGCAGATACCAGGGTTAGTTGTCCACATAAGCTATATGAAGTAACACTCCGGATGAAGGGAGACATACCAAGAAAAGTGAGAGCACTCTTTAGGGAGCGACTCTCTCAGGGTTATGACATTCTTCTTGCTGAACAAGACTGGCCACCAGAATTTGTCAGAGAGTGCTCATATGGCGACGACATCATTATGCCAGCCTTCTCCAAACACATTCCAATTCATTTAAAATATACTTATGCCAGGAAATGGGCAGTAGCCCAAGCTCCAGCATTATATAAAAATCATGTAGGATGGGATAAGGACTCACCTCACCATAAAATTCATTTAAAAAATCAACCAACTGCGCAAAGGCAGTATCCAGTTAAGCAAGAAGCTAAAAAACAGGTCAGGGAGATATTAGGTGGCATTAGATAGGTGACCAGCCTGACCTCGTCAGTGCCGGTCGCTCAACCCGCCGCGTGGCCCCTCCTGAGGTCACCCGGTCCCCCTGCCACCACCACCTGCTCGTCGCCGCCTTGCCTCCACTGTGCCCCTGACTGCGTTCATCCCCTTGCGTTTGTCTGTGTCGTTGCCGCCTTGCCTCCACTGTGCCCCTGATTGTCCCCATTTGTATCCCTGCATTGTGTGTGTTTTTGCCGCCTTGCCTCCGCTGTGCCCCTGATTGTCCGCGTTCGTATCCCTGCATTGTGTGTGTTTTTGCTGCCTTGCCACCACTGTGCCCCTGGTTGTCCACATTCCTATCCCTGCGTTGTGTGTGTGTTTGCCCGCTGTCCCCCTGATTCTGTGCCCCTGTTTGCCCGCTGTTTAGCCCCCTGCCTTTGGTTGTACCTTAGCCCCCTAGCGCTTCAGCCGCTGCTCCGCCCCGCTCCCTGCCGCTGCTCCCCCTGAGGTTCCGTGACAATTGTAAGTGGTGTTTTCGACTCGCACGAATATGGTCGAGTCTGGTATCTATGAACCGCAAATGACGAGTTTAGTAAGTGTGCGCAGTTTCGCTGTGCTAACTTAAACCGTTCGTTTGTTATGTGGGTTTTTCATCTGTACCCACGGGTTCCATCTTAGATACGGCATCCATTTTGTCTCTTGCCCTCAAGTAGTCAGCGAACGGACGCTGTCCGCTTCGCGACCCTGGGACTCCCAAGATATTGGCGGAAGACACATGTTCTTTGTAAGTGTCTTTATGACGAGGGGGTTGCTGCTGTAAGGCAGGTGGCGCCGCTCGAGGCTCATCTTGCCGCACGGACTTATTGTCTCAGCCGTGCATCTCATTAGGCACGTCCCTTTGATGCCTGTATCTCGTGCTTTCCGATACCTCCCCCTTTTACACCCTTTCCGATCTCCCCACTGTCTCCGTCTTCCTCTGCACCTGTCTTTGTTCTTATTTCGATCTACTTTACTGCTGATTGGAATTTGCTAATGGCGGGAAGATGGGTTGTTACAGTTGGGAACCGCCAAATGTTTCCGCACTTATGATCCGGACCTCATGTGTTTGAAAGCGACCAAAGTGACCCCTCTGGGGGATGATGGTGGGAACCGGGTTGTAAACTTTTGTGTACCATGTTATCCTATGGGTAAAAACTGTATAAAAGGAGCGATCCACAGAACCAATTTGAAGCAGTCTCCCCGAACTACACTCGATGTACTTCCTGTGACTTCTGTGTTCCCTGCAGCTAATAAACCTTGAATCCTTGACGTCGAAGGAAGTGTCCCGTGTCTCTGTGACTTGTACGCCGGAGCAGGTTACCCACGAAGGTTTCAGGTGTTGTGCCCTGGCACCGCTGGGTCTAAAAGAACCCAGTCCTTCAGTTGGCGCCCAACGTGGGGCTCCATCAGTGGTACCGGTCCAAGCCCGACGATCGTGAGGAACTTCGTGTGAAATCTCCGAGGGAAGGTGCACCCCGCTTCATCGATCCTGTTGTCGAAATAAGTGGCCCGAAGACTTTTCCCGCGAAGATTCCCGCCTCCTGACGGCTGTGACGGACTGCTGCCCTGACTGTAGACCTGTTTTGGCGCCTGGCGTAGACCTTGGTATAGCGAGACGATAGACGGGCCTTCCTGGTGACGCCATCGATCTTTGAGTTAAGTATTTGTGGGTCGCTCCCATAGTCCTTGGTTGTTGACACTTTAGCGAGTGTCTTTGTTGTGCACGCTGTGTGAGTGTTTTTGTCGGTGACACTTTGCTAGCGTACTTTGTTGTTGTATTATTTGACGACTGCAGCCGCCAAAAACCGAGGGTTTTTTTTCTTTGCTGGGACTTGGTAAATCCCGTAACCCTTGAAGTTTGTGAAACTCGGCTAGTGTGCAAGATGCCTGGTCGCAGTACTTTATTTAGTTGTTTCAGATCTTGTGGTGCGGATTCCCTGCTGGAGGACTCGTGTCCGATACCTCCAGTTGGAACTCCTACTTATGACTTATATAGCAAACATGGGCTAGGCCCGATTGCTTTTAACGATTATTGGATTAAATATACAAAGAAAGACGGCGATCTTCGTTGGCCACCTCACGGTAGCTTCGAGGCGTCGATCTTAGATAATCTAGAAATGAAGTTGTTCGAACGTAAATCAAGGCCGGCCATGTTTGATGCCTTTCGGTTGTGGCGCAAAGAAGCCCGACAGAAAGAAATCAGACAAAATAAACGTAGTCAGCGAGATAATGTTGCTACCATTGTAAAGAAAGCTGAGCAGTTTCAGCGTGATAAGGAGGATAAGGATAAGGATGCTACATCGGGCGTCGTTGAGCCTTTTCTGTTGGACACTGGTGCAGCGAAAAGTTCTATTATGCATTCGAAACTCCCTGGCGCACCTTTGTCTGGCTTAACAAATGTATCCGTTGGATTCTCTGGCGCCCCCGTTAGCAATCCAGTTTCTCGCCCTTTGCCCCTTCAAATTGGGCCACGTGAGCTCGAGGCTCCGTTGATTTTGACTACTGGTTGTGGCGAAAATCTTTTGGGTCTGGATTTGCTTAAACGTCTGTATGCAACATTGTATTGTTCTCCTGCGGGTGTAAAGCTTACGTTAGGAGAAAGGGTTGTCTCTCCTATGTATTTGTCTCTCGACAAGCTCCCACCGGAATTGAGTTCTCTTCCTGTGTCTTTGTGGGCGACGGGTCCAAATGATGTGGGCCTACTTGATATCTCCCCTTATGTTGTTCAGTTGAAAGCTAATGTGCGGCTGCCACGTATTCCCCAATATCGTATCTCCCTTGATGGTGAACGAGCACTGTTAGCGATCATTTATGATTTGATCGAGAAAGATGTTATTGAGGAGACTCGGGGAAACGTGTGCAACAGCCCTGTATTACCCATTCCTAAACGTACTGATCCTACAAAACCGCCTGTTTATCGTTTTGTTATCGATTTACGGGAGGTAAATAAAATTGTGGTTCCTCAATTTCCTGTCGTGCCTGACATCACGGCGCTACTGACTCTGATTCCAGCTACTGCATCATGGTTTTCGGTGATTGATTTGAAAAATGCGTTTTTCAGCATCCCGATTGCCGAAGAGAGCAGGGACCTTTTCGGTTTCTCTCTCGGTGGGCGTAGCTTCCGGTTCAAACGCGCTCCTCAGGGCTACTGTGAAAGTCCATCGATTTACAGTCAAGCCTTGAAGGGTCAACTGGACGCGTTTAGGTTGCCGGTTGGTGCGGCCTTAATACAATACGTCGACGACTTATTGGTGGCTGCTGATACTCAGGACATTTGCAAGATTGCTACGGTGTCATTGCTGCAACATCTCTGTGAGTTAAATCACAAGGTGTCACCTTCTAAACTCCAATATTGTTGTCAAGAAGTAACCTATCTAGGTCACTTATTGTCAAAGGAGGGAAGGAGATTGACCCCAGAGAGAATTGCAGCGATTGCGCGAATGGCTGTGCCACAAACCCAAAGAGATGTGCGTGCCTTTCTAGGTATCACATCGTACTGCAGGCAGTGGATTCCTAATTTTTCATTGCTAGCGAAACCATTGGTGGCTCTTACGTGCAAGGATGTTTCAACTCCTTTACCATGGACGGAAGAATGTCAGAAAAGTTTTTCTGAATTACGTGATTCGTTGTGTTCGGCTCCTGTGTTAGGTACCCCTGATTACAGTAAGCCTTTTACATTATATGTTCACGAGAGGGAAGGTTGTGCTTTGAGTGTTTTAACGCAACCTTTTGGTGGTAAGCAACGTCCATGTGCATATTTTTCCTCGACCTTAGACCCAGTAGCTAGAGCATTGCCGAGTTGTTTGAGAGCAACTGCGGCAGCTGCGGTCTCTATCCGACAATCAGCAGGATTGGTCATGGATAATATGCTTACGGTGATGGTTCCGCATGCAGTCGATACTCTGTTGAATCGTACGAAAACTCAGCACTTGACGAGTGCGAGGTTGTCTGGGTACGAATTGACGCTTCTGGCAAGCCACATTCAGATAAAACGTTGTAATGTCCTAAATCCGGCAACTTTGTTACCAATTAGTGCAGAGTCAGATGAAGTAGCAGAACATGACTGTTACTTGCGGACAGAAGAGGAAACAAAAGGTCGAGTGGACCTTAAAAACACCCCATTGGAAGACCCGGATGGCACCTTGTATGTGGATGGGTCATGTTTTAAGTTGTCAAATGGCGATGTGACTACTGCTTATGCTGTGGTAACATTGAATGCTGTTGTTGAGACTGCGAGATTGAATCAGAATTCTGCCCAAGCTGCAGAATTGATTGCTCTCACTAGAGCATGTGTGTTAGCAAAAGGGAAACGTGTGAATGTGTACACCGATAGCCAGTATGCTTTCGGTGTAGCGCATAGTTTTGGACGATTGTGGCGAGAGCGTGGTTTCTTGACGTCGCATGGTACGAAGATTCAGCATGGCCAGCTTGTGAATGATCTTTTGGATGCACTGACTTTGCCTACGCAAGTTGCGATTGTTAAGTGTAGTGCGCACCGTAAAGTCACGGATGATGTTGGTCGTGGTAACGCGTTTGCAGATGAGATTGCTAAGGAGACTGCCCGGAACCTTAGTACTCGAATGTATGTGACGAGATCGGTTAGGTGGCCTACAGAATCAAGTATGTGTGTAGATACTTTTGAGAGTGTGAAAGCAATTCAGAATGAGGCCACTGAGACTGAAAAGATGAAGTGGAAAGAAAGTACGGGAAAGTTGGATGCGAATGGTTGTTGGATTGATTTGTCGGATCAGAAAAGATGGATGTTGCCCGATGCGTATGTGCTGGCCGTTGTGACAATGGCACATGGGTTAGCACATATTAGCGCGAAAGGCATTTGCAAGTTGTTGTCGCCTGTGTGGAAGAATGATGGAATTACAAAGTGTGCTGAACGTTTGGTGAAGAATTGTATGGTATGTATAATGTACAATCCTGGCAAAGGAACCCCAACTCCTCCTGGCAATTTTGCTCCTCCTTCGTATCCCTTTGAGGTGATCCAATTGGACTTCATCCATATGGAGCGATGCAATAACCTGAAATACGTTTTGGTTGTGGTTTGCGCATTCTCCCGATGGATCGAGGCCTATCCCCTCAAAGATAATACTGCTTTGTCTACTGCGAAAATCCTACTGAAGGAATACTTTCCTCGGTATGGAATGCCTAGAGTCGTGTGGTCGGATAACGGAAGTGAGTTTGTTGGAAGTGTAATGAAGAGCGTGTGTAAGGGCCTTGGAATTAATCAGAAATTCCATAGCGCCAATCATCCCCAGTCGGCTGGATTGGTTGAGGGGTACAATGGCACCCTTAAACTAAAGTTAGCGAAGATTCAGACTACGACTGGTCTTTCGTGGCCTGACGCTTTGCCTCTAGCATTACTGTCAACTAGGGCGACTGTACACTCCCGAATAGGGCTTAGTCCCTATGAGATAGTGTTCGGCCGTCCTGCGAATGTGTGGGGGGTTCCTAGGCCAGGAATATTCTCTGATCTTGAGTATCCGATGTTGATTGACTACTTACATGACTTGACTGCTAAACTGAGGTTAATACATCAACAGGTTTACGACGCCCTGCCGACGCAGACGGAGGGTCCAGGCCACCAGCTCCAGCCCGGTGATTGGGTAGTTACCCGTAACTTCTCACGCAAGAAGAATCTGGACCCCCGTTTTGTTGGACCTTACCAGGTGCTCCTGGCCACGAGGACTGCCGTTCGTCTTGAGGGGCGGAAGAATTGGGTACATGCTACCCATTGTAAGAGAGTCCCTATTCCTCTGCCGGCAGACCAGTGGGTAAGGAAAGGCATTGCGTCAACAGAAACAGAAACATTGCCGGCGTTTGTACCGTTTAGCGACTCACAGCTGGTTGGAGAACCCTCAGCGCAGCAGAAAGCCACTGTTGAACATTTGTCAGCAAAAGACTCAAGACCAGATCAACGAACTGATCAGCAGGACGCTGTCTCTTCAACAGATCCTTTGTTCGACGAGCAGACACGTCCCGGGAAACATCGATATTCTTTGCGATCTCACACTAAGGACAAATAAAATTTTCTTGCGTTGCTGTAATTGACAACTGCAATATCCTCGTTTCCCATGATCAATTTTGAACATTCACATCATTGAAATATCTTTGACATATGTTGAGCTTTTTCCTTGTATCTTTTTCCTTACAGCTGAGAAATATTGTGCTAATATATATACATATTGTGTATTGAAGGCCGTAGGGCCGCGCGCGTACTTCCTTCTGGACAGTGGGTCTTGACGTTAGGTTAAAGGCCGTCGGTTCCTAGGAACTCCTGGGGATTGACTATTGCTGCACGGAACGAAGTGCGTCAAGAAACGTTGCGGACGGTCGTAGGGAATGGCATTTTCGAAGCTAAATGATTTGGAAGGAGCTCAAGTCTATAGATTCAAGCTGCAGCAACTCAGTCGTACTAAATGTTTTATATTTCCATTGTTTATGTTGTTTCTGACTGCTTCTGCATTTTTGGCGGGTGGGGTGTATTACACTATGTCTTACTTCTTACCTGCTACCCCTACTCCTACTCCTCACCCTAATCTTACTACTACTGCTTCTCCCCATTCCTTCCACATGTTACCGGAACACGAGCAGGCTAGACGTGTAGAATTCCGCAACAATTCCTTTATTCAGCTCCTCCACCAGCATCAGTTAGTGGTTAACACAACTAATTGTTGGGTGTGTGGGTTGATGCCACATACTACGGGTAAGGGAATTCCGTATCTGGTGTTACCGTATAGTTCCCAAGGGTCAGCTCGAGCATTCCAAACAATGTTTCGAAGCGCACTGGGTTTCCACCCCAATCGAGAACCACGTTCCCCCAACTCTGGTCCTACCTCGTATCAGAAGCTGCTGTCCATGGCAATAGAGGATATGGAAGATGAGATCCATGATCCTTTTCTTATCCCTGAAGAAGAGGTACGAGCTTATAAGGTCCTAAGTAGAGGGGAATACAGTTTGTTCACTAGTGAAAAGCAGCTTAAAAGCTCGCCTCCAATATGGGTCGTACCCCACACTGGTAATTTGTGTCTCATGGGTCGTGGCCAAGGTCCGCAAGCCCGATTTGGAGACAGTGCTTGCACTGAAACCTACGTTGTGCCAATGACCCCGTCCCCTGTGTTTCTGGCTGCCAAGGGTACTTACTTTATCTGTAATGATCGTGCATACACATGGTTGCCCGCAGACTTTATGGGCACATGTTTCATTGCAAATCTGTTGCCTCCGACGTTCACTGTAGATGCCGATTATCATAAGACTAGAGTTGTACGAGGCGTAATTAGCGAAGAAGACACCGCCGGTCAAGAGGCAGGAGACTTTTTCAAGGGTTTCCTCCCGTTTTGGGGACCTATGGTTAATAGTAGGAATCTGAGACAGTTGACTCGAGTGGTAGAATCGACAGCTAATGTTACTGCCAGTGCCCTTGGTAATATCACCACAGAACTTCAGGCGGAGAGGCTTATGACGTTACAAAACCGCATGGTTTTAGATGTCGTCTTAGCAGATCGCGGTGGGGTATGTAAGGTGATCCATTCGAGCTGCTGTATTTTCATCCCAGATAATGCTCCTACTGTCTATCAAGCCATCTCGAAGTTGCATAGAATCTCTGAATCCATACACGTGGATGTAGGGGATTGGACGCTACTTGGATGGTTTTGGGGCCTGATGTCGACTTGGGGTTGGAAGATTCTGATGATCATCGGAGTTGTGGTAGTGTTCCTGTTCACGTGTTGCCTTTGCGTGCAGTGTGGTCCTGCCTTATGTGGCCTCTGTGCTACAACGTGTATGAGACAACCATCTGTTACCAAGGGGACTCGGTTGGACAGAGCTATGCTACAACAACATCTCGATGGTCTGATGAATATCGAATATGATTCCGACTAGTGCTTGCCTACATGAGGGCAAAAGGAGCGTCTGAGGTTCCGTGACAATTGTAAGTGGTGTTTTCGACTCGCACGAATATGGTCGAGTCTGGTATCTATGAACCGCAAATGACGAGTTTAGTAAGTGTGCGCAGTTTCGCTGTGCTAACTTAAACCGTTCGTTTGTTATGTGGGTTTTTCATCTGTACCCACGGGTTCCATCTTAGATACGGCATCCATTTTGTCTCTTGCCCTCAAGTAGTCAGCGAACGGACGCTGTCCGCTTCGCGACCCTGGGACTCCCAAGATATTGGCGGAAGACACATGTTCTTTGTAAGTGTCTTTATGACGAGGGGGTTGCTGCTGTAAGGCAGGTGGCGCCGCTCGAGGCTCATCTTGCCGCACGGACTTATTGTCTCAGCCGTGCATCTCATTAGGCACGTCCCTTTGATGCCTGTATCTCGTGCTTTCCGATACCTCCCCCTTTTACACCCTTTCCGATCTCCCCACTGTCTCCGTCTTCCTCTGCACCTGTCTTTGTTCTTATTTCGATCTACTTTACTGCTGATTGGAATTTGCTAATGGCGGGAAGATGGGTTGTTACAGTTGGGAACCGCCAAATGTTTCCGCACTTATGATCCGGACCTCATGTGTTTGAAAGCGACCAAAGTGACCCCTCTGGGGGATGATGGTGGGAACCGGGTTGTAAACTTTTGTGTACCATGTTATCCTATGGGTAAAAACTGTATAAAAGGAGCGATCCACAGAACCAATTTGAAGCAGTCTCCCCGAACTACACTCGATGTACTTCCTGTGACTTCTGTGTTCCCTGCAGCTAATAAACCTTGAATCCTTGACGTCGAAGGAAGTGTCCCGTGTCTCTGTGACTTGTACGCCGGAGCAGGTTACCCACGAAGGTTTCAGGTGTTGTGCCCTGGCACCGCTGGGTCTAAAAGAACCCAGTCCTTCACCCCGCGGCCCCTGCCCCTCATCATCTGGAACCTCTCCCATTCGCCACCCCGCTCCCACTTCCGAGCTGCTCCTCCCTCGCTCCGCCCCTCCACTCTCCACTTATGGCAGAGTCCACCCGTACGCGCTGCGGGCGCGCCGATTGTGAGCCGAAGGCGCGCCAAAGGCAAGCCCGTCTGCGCCCGTCCCCGCCTGGACCGTGCCCAGCGCCAGACCCCCTGGCCCCCGCAGATGCCAGCCCACCCGCCGGACTTACCGACTGGACTACGGACACACCCTCTACACCGGAACCACAGCCAAACTCCAGAAAAGACTTCAACGCATCCAGAACGCCTCCGCACGACTCATCTTGACATCCCCCGACACAGCCACATCTCAGGACACCTGAGAGACCTCCACTGACTCCCCGTCAATAAGAGAATCACGTTCCGACTCCTGACCCACGCACACAAGGCCCTCCACGACCTGGGCCCCAGGTACCTCAACAACCGCCTGACCTTCTACACTCCCACCCGCCAGCTACGATCGACCAGCCACGCCCTCAACGCCGTTTCACGCATTCGAAGAACCACCATGGGAGGAAGATCCTTCTCCTACCTGGCAGCCAAGACTTGGAACTCCCTTCCCATCCACCTCCGTCAGACCCAAGACCACCTCTCCTTCAGGAAGCAACTCAAGACCTGGCTGTTCGAGCAGTAGCGGACCCCCCTCCCCCAAGCGCCTTGAGACCCTCTGGGTGAGTAGCGTGCTATACAAATCCCCTGATTGATTGATTGATTGATTAGATCAACTTGAATACCAAGGGGTGATTGAAACATGCACCTCGTCCATGAACAATCCTTTGTTTCCTGTCTCCAAACCAGACAATACATATTGTCTAGTTTTGTATTACAGACACTTAAACTCTTGTTACAAAACTTTTGCAGTACAAAATGCACATAGTGCAGCATTAATGAACAACATTGTGAGTAAAAAATATAAAACCGCTTTAGATATTTCTAACGGGTTCTTCTGTCAAAACATTGCACCAAAAAGTAGGTCTTTGACCGCTTTCTCAATCATGGGGACACAGCATCACTTCTGTCGCCTCCCTCAGATA
Source organism: Lissotriton vulgaris (assembly GCF_964263255.1). Taxonomy (NCBI): domain Eukaryota; kingdom Metazoa; phylum Chordata; class Amphibia; order Caudata; family Salamandridae; genus Lissotriton; species Lissotriton vulgaris. Next base: position 1,903,759,707 of record NC_141693.1, read on the forward strand.
TTCAACTATAGTCCTGGGTTATTTTTTAGCAAGGGTGACAGAGTTACTACAAACATATGATGATGAAGCTTTGTCATATGTAGATGACATCTATCTAACAGACGATGACTTAGACAGACACTTGAACAGGGTGAACACCATCATACTTGGCTTCACCTCTGAAGGGTTTAAATTCAATTTTAAGAAATCAAGAATTGTCCACCTCAACGTCCTTTTTCTAGGATACGAACTTTCAAATGAAGGCAAATGCCTGGCAGCCACCTTTTTAGAAAAGTGTGCGCTGCTCCAACCTCCCAAAACTTACAGTCACTTCTAGGTTTCCTGAACTAAGGAAAAACATACATTCTAAATTATGCAGAAAGGGTTAAACCTCTCTACGAATTAATCAAACCTGATTTTAAAACAAATAATTGGACACAAAAACACACCGAACTTTTGTGTTCATTGCTAACAGACATGTTAGCGACAAAACATTTGCAAACACGCGTGAATGTACGCAACTTAGTGATTCAAATCATTCCAGGACAATGCGGATTCACGTACTTAACTTTTAACGAAGGTGAAAAAGTAAATAGCTTACAAATCACATTTGTACACACAAGCAGAAATGAAATTAACTTCTACAGACAGTGGTTCAGACTGCTATAGCAAAAGAAAGAGCCCTCGCACAGTGTAAGCGCATTATGGTTGTTACACCTGTACCTGCATTAGAAGCAGTGACATAAGAGACCATTCCAAATGCTAAAGCTTTACATCCAAGATGGATACAATGGGTTAATTCTCTTGCTGCAACAGACGTTAAATACATTTTTGATCCTTATTTGAAAACACAAGAATTTCTACAATACGAACAAGAATGTCCTCTGCATACCAAAATTCTGCCTCTAGAGCAGTATGAATGTATAATTTATACTGACGGATCAGCACAGCCCGCTACGGGGGATAAATAAGCATAAAGTGCTGCATGCGCGATCGTTAAAGGTTGTTGGCATGATGGCAAATTCTGACCAATAATCACTAAAACTCAATCTCTAGGAGATTGTACAGCTCAGAAAGCTGAACTACAAGCATTCAAGATGGCGCTTGAAAGTACGGACCACGAATACCCTCAACTCATAGTGTGCAATTCGTATTATTGTGTACAATCTTACAATGAATACTTGCAGAACTGGATTCAAAACGGTTACAAAGATGCAAAAGGTGGCACAATCAAGTACAAGTTGCTTTGGGAACAAGTAGTTCAGTTACGACAAGGACTACAAAATACGCAGTTATAAAATCATATAGGACATCAAAGCCACAAGCCTATTTATCTGCTCATTTTAGTTCTCACTTAAAGATGTGCTTCTTAAAGTTCAGGATGGGGGCGTATGTCTCCAAGGACTTATCCCCCTCATGGGTAACATGTTTTAATTCAGAAGGCTGTTGATTATGCGGATTCCAAAAAGAAACCTTGACCCATTTGTTGTGTGCCTGTTCATCCATGTTAAGCCAAAGGAGACGGTACCTAAAGGCGATTTTTATTAACTTGAACATTCGATCTAGCAGACAAGCAGTGATAAGCTGGCTGGAGGGCTCGTCATGCATCCTGGCTTGCCGAGGAGTCAAGTATATGAAACTCGCCAACAGTTGCCTATCGCAAGCGGATGATGACCAATTATAATCACATGTAATACATCCCTCACCCTTATTTGGGGGTACATATTTTTACTTTTCTTGTAACTTGATTTTAAAATAGTTTTAGCATGATTTTACAATATTAGAATTTTATACACTTGAAATGTATGGAGACAGAGCACAGATGTAATATGATCACTCGCATGACAATCCTAGCTGCCTGTGTAGATGCACTTTATTTACTTTTTGTTGGGCGGGGTTTTGTGATGATTTTAATTAATCAAGCAATAAACTTTAAACTTTAAACTTGAAGTAGTCAGTTACCACAAGGACTACAAAATACTCATGTGATAAATACGCTGAGTCATCAACGTGATGGCGTTCACGTTGCAGGGAATTCATTGGCTGATGAAGCCGCGAAGACAGCTGTGGAAACGGCTTCCGTAGCTGCAATCATTCGTTCAAAAACGAAAATAGACGGCTAAATAATGCTAGCTGTTAATGCTTCGAGCAAAGACAGTGGTAAAACATTACCAAAAGGGTTTTCACTCAAATACTCATACATACCTGATGCGAATAATGTTCTGGACCACTGGAATCCCTTACAGAAGGATGGTAACTATAATTATATCATGGTTGTAGTGCATTTGTGCTCAAGGTTCATTTGGATGTTCCCTCAGAGCTCGGCTGATGCTCAAACTGTTATCAAAGATTTGCGAGTCTTTATCGGCACATACGCAGTCGGCACGCTACATTCTGACCAGGGTTCTGCGTTTAGCTCGCGAGATTACAAGGAAGCTATGGCTAATCTGGGCGTTGCATTGCTGTACTCTAGTCCATTCCATTCTGAGGGAAATATGGTTGTGGAGAGAAAAAAACAGGACATAAAGCAATAAGACCTAGGGTATTAGGTTCGTGTGATGGGTGGGTCAAACATCTAATAAGTGTCCAACGTAGTCTTAACAATCTGCTAAGAATTTCTCTATATGAAGTCCTTTTTGGGACCAGAATGATAGTAGCGGACCTCGATTGTCAGACTTCAGTGGTAGACCAAAAACCCTTTGATATCAAAGACCGTTTGGCTGTTTTACAGGGCTTAAATGAAATAAGAACGAAACAAAGTAACGTGTTCATGAAGTCAACCACCACTGAAGAGAAACCAACCATCCCAGCAAGGCCTGTCTGGATCCCAAAGCTTGGTGATCTGGTCAGAGAAAAGATCGCGGAGAAAAGGGAATTTGGGCCTTCTTACAGACAACCAGTACCTGTCCTAGCAATCCACGGATCAAGAACAGTATTACTGCCGCCCCTTGCTGGTAAAAAGCAGAACAGGTTCGTGTCCATCGACCTGGTCAAACCACATCATGTGGCCGAGCACAAGCAGTAGGCCAAGTGGACTCCGCCAATGTAGCAGACGCCCAACTCTGGCTACTATCCAAGAGGTTCAAACTGAGAAACTCATCACCTTTGAATAATCGGCAGTGCGAAATGAAGGACTAAGCAACAAAACTATGGAATTTGTACCACTTGACACCCAAAACACAGTTCGTCAAGAAACACCTGTCTACAAAGAAGTAACTGTCTGACTACACAAATGTAACAAGTGATCCTGTGGTTGCAGCGATTTCAACGAATCCTGATGCAATCCCAACAATTGACCGAACTGCCTCTGTCTATTTAATTAACTTTGATACGTTTTCCAAGGACCCCAGCAAGCCTGAAACAATGCCAGTAAAAAGAACTTTTAAAGAACAAGCAACAGACCTTTTTCGTCACCTGGAAAAGACATCTGGGTTCACCATCGATTGAACTTTGGAATGTGTTGAATGTGCTTTTTCTTCTACTTTGGTTGACTCTGGTTATAAGTAACTTTGGGAATGCTGATAAATGGGAGATATGTACAAAAGGACACAGCAAGAAAGATCATCAACTTACTCCTCAAGCCACACAAATCATCTCATCGGGGAGACCTTTTGTGAACCTTTCTGAAACCCTTGCTTGCCCTTTCCTTGTTACCTTGTGCCAGAGATTGCCAAGAGCTACGCCACAGGACCGGGCGTGCAGCGGGTGAAATTGCGGCTGCCCACGCAGCATACAGCATCGAGGGGCACAGGACTACAGTTCCCATGGCGCACTGGGGCCGCGCACATAACCAACATCACAGATATGAGCCCGGAGGCGCTCAAAACACCAGGGCGCCTCCCGCAGCGCGGGAGATCTTTTCTGAACCTTTCTGAAACCCTTGCTTGCCCTTACCTTGTTACCTTGTGCCAGAGATTGCCGAGAGCTACGCCACAGGACCGGGCGTGCAGCGGGTGAAATTGCGGCTGCCCACGCAGCATACAGCATCGAGGGGCACAGGACTTCAGTTCTCAAGGCGCACTGGGGTCGCGCACATAACCGACGTCACAGATAAGCGCCCGGAGACACTTAAAACACCAGGGCGCCTCCCACGGCGCGGGAGACCTCTTCTGAAACCCTTGCTTGCCCTTACCTTGTTACCTTGTGCCAGAGATTGCCGAGAGCTACGCCACAGGAACGGGCGTGCAGCGGGTGAAATTGCGGCTGCCCACGCAGCATACAGCATCGAGGGGCACAGGACTACAGTTCCCAAGGCGCACTGGGGCCGCGCACATAACCGACGTCACAGATAAGCGCCCGGAGGCGCTTAAAACACCCGGGCGCCTCCCACGGCGCGGGAGACCTTTTCTGAACCTTTCTGAAACCCTTGCTTGCCCTTACCTTGTTGCCTTGTGCCCGAGATTGCCGAGGGCTACGCCACAGGACCGGGCGTGCAGCAGGTGAAGTTGCGGCGGCTGCCCACGCGGTGTACAGCATCGAGGGGCACAGGGCTGCAGTTCCCAAGGCGCACTGGGGCCGCGCACATAACCGACATCACAGATAAGCGCCCGGAGGCACTTAAAACACCAGGGCGCCTCCCGCAGAACGGGACGCGCGCGGGCGTGCCCGGGCGAAGCCCCGTCCGCGCCCGTTGGAGGCCGAAGGAGGCCGGGCCGGGCTCATCCCTTACCATCTATCACCGGACCCGGTACTGTGTTGTTTTTAATATGTTTAAAAAAACATCCTGATAACTTTGGGTGTCCTGGGGGGAGCTGGACTGAGGCCACGACCACTGGACATATTGGGCAATTGTTGTCTGGAATAAACTTGAAAGAAATGCCATACTGAAGGCAAAAACTTACACAACCTTCAACTCGGGGTCAATCTACACTACTGTCATATTTGGTGGGAGCAATGGGGGTACTGGAAAAACAGATAGGGAAAGAGCAAGTAAACTGTAGCGCAGAGGCTAATACACACATCATACCCCAGCCCATTCATCCGAGTGGTAGCAGCGCGCAGGATAAACTAAAAAATAGATGCATACTACATCTACCCCTGGAGATTGATGCAAGCTCCACTGAGGATGAAGTAGAGTCACAACCCCCGAACAAACGCCCTAAGAACTCACTAAATACGGATCATTGACACCAGTACCATTTGCATAAGCCCTCACTAGATGAATTCCAAAAATAAAAGGCATAAACTAAAAAAAAATGTTGCACAAACGGCCCCTCGTAGGAACAACAGAGGTTCTGCTAAAACCAGACAACTCACACAAACAGAGCGAGGCATCTTAGCAATTAAAAATTTCACGAAGGAAATAAGCTGCTTACGTAACACGATTGTCGATGCATTGCAAGCACTGACCACTAGAGTAACTAGTCTGGAGGAAATGGTCAACGCAAGTAAATATTAAGAATGGGCGTAAAATCCGTTCCGCTCGTGGAATTTGCGGATTTTCGGCAAATTCGCGATCCGCGAATTCTCGCTAATTTGCCAAAAATTCGCAAATTCTAAGGCAGCGGATTTTTTTGCTTGGTAATACAATATTGCGGCGCGCTTGGCGTTCACTTACCGCCATTCAGCGTTTGAAGAGTTGTTTTTCTCCATGTTTGCGTGTGCTGCGCCATTTTGGATCTTGCTGCGGGATCCCGCTGGAGTTTGCCGACCACAATTACGTCATCGCGGCTTGCCACCTTGCACAGCGAGAGTTTGTCAATGCGAGTACGTCACAGTTTCCAACTTCCTCTTCCTGTCCAGCAGGCTCCTCCCAGTGCTTTGTTCATGTCCTGGTCACTTTGATTTGGATCTTGACCTGGAAGGATTACTTATTGTGGATGCTGCAGGATATTTGGATTTGAGGCCTTTTTGACTTTCTTTGGGTCACTTTTGGATTAGAAATTTCACAAGTAAGTTTGTTTGGGGCATTACAGTTGGTGCAACTACATTTTTGGAACTTTTTCAGAACATTAAATAAAATATATTGTGGGTAGCCACAGTATCCAGTAGGACCAGGGTTAGTTATGGGTGCATGATACAACTGTTTTGTTGAATTTCAACATGATTTAGGGCATGGAAGGCATTGGATTGTGGTGATGTTTGTGTGTTTTTCGATTTTTTTGGCTGTTGTTGGGGCCTTTTGCCCAGGGGTACTCAGTGGTGCAAGGACAGAGTCGTTCTGTGGGGTCTCTTTAATGTAAACAACATGGAGGGCATGGATGGCATTGGATTGTGGTGATTTTTGTGTGTTTTTCGATTTTTTTGGCTGTTGTTCGGGCCTTTTGTCCAGGGGTACTCAGTGGTGCATGGACTGAGTCTTTCTGTGGGGTATCTTTGATGTAAACATCATGGAGGGCATAGATGGCATTGAATTGTGGTGATTTCTGTGTGTTTTTCAATTTTTTGGGGTGTTGATGGGGCATGGCCATGTGGGTGGGGGCCATTTTGAGGACTGGTACAGGCAGGACCTGGCCATGTGGTGGGGGTCTAGGGGCCATTTTGAAGCCAGGCAGTGTGCTTTGTTGTACCATAGGCCTGCACCCAGTCTGCCATGCTTTCATCCATTATGCCCAGGGGTACTCAGTGGTGCATGGGCCTAGTCTTTCTGTGGGGTGTCTTGAATGTAAACATCATTGAGGGCACGGATGGCATTGGATTGAGGTGATTTTTATGTGTTTTTCAATTTTTGGGGGTGGTGTTGTGGCCTGTCCATGTGGGTGGGGGCCATTTTGAGGCCTGGTCCAGGCAGGGCCCGGCCATGTGGGTGGGGATCTAGGGGCCATTTTGAAGCCAGGCAGTGTGCTTTGTTGTGCCATAGGCCTGCACCCAGTCTGCCATGCTTTCATCCATTATGCCCAGGGGTACTCAGTGGTGCATGGACCGAGTCTTTCTGTGGGGTGTCTTGAATTTGAACATGATTGAGGGCATGGATGGCATTGGATTGTGGTGATTTTTGTGCGTTTTTTGATTTTTTGGCTGTTGTTGGGGCCTTTTGCCCAGGGGTACTCAGTGGTGCATGGATCGAGTCTTTCTGTGGGGTCTCTTTAATGTAAACATCATGGAGGGCATGGATGGCATTGGATTGTGGTGATTTTTGTGTTTTTCGATTTTTTGGCTGTTGTTGGGGCCTTTTGCCCAGGGGTACTCAGTGGTGAATGGACTGAGTCTTTCTGTGGGGTCTCTTTAATGTAAACATCATGGAGGGCATAGATGGCATTGAATTGGGGTGATTTTTGTGTGTTTTTCAATTTTTTGGGGTGTTGATGGGGCATGGCCATGTGGGTGGGGGCCATTTTGAGGACTGGTACAGGCAGGACCTGGCCATGTGGTGGGGGTCTAGGGGCCATTTTGAAGCCAGGCAGTGTGCTTTGTTGTACCATAGGCCTGCACCCAGTCTGCCATGCTTTCATCCATTATGCCCAGGGGTACTCAGTGGTGCATGGGCCTAGTCTTTCTGTGGGGTGTCTTGAATGTAAACATCATTGAGGGCACGGAGGGCATTGGATTGTGGTGATTTTTATGTGTTTTTCGATTTTTGGGGGTGGTGTTGGGGCCTGTCCATGTGGGTGGGGGCCATTTTGAGGCCTGGTCCAGGCAGGGCCTGGCCATGTGGGTGGGGATCTAGGGGCCATTTTGAAGCCAGGCAGTGTGCTTTGTTGTGCCATAGGCCTGCACCCAGTCTGCCATGCTTTCATCCATTATGCCTAGGGGTACTCAGTGGTGCATGGACCGAGTCTTTCTGTGGGGTGTCTTGAATTTGAACATGATTGAGGGCATGGATGGCATTGGATTGTGGTGATTTTTGTGTGTTTTTCGATTTTTTGGCTGTTGTTGGGGCCTTTTGCCCAGGGGTACTCAGTGGTGCATGGATCGAGTCTTTCTGTGGGGTCTCTTTAATGTAAACATCATGGAGGGCATGGATGGCATTGGATTGTGGTGATTTTTGTGTTTTTCGATTGGTTGGCTGTTGTTGGGGCCTTTTGCCCAGGGGTTCACAGTGGTGCATGGACTGAGTCGTTCTGTGGGGTATCTTTGATGTAAACATCATGGAGGGCATGGATGGCATTGGATTGTGGTGATTTTTGTGTGTTTTTCGATTTTTTGGGGTATTGATGGGGCATGGCCATGTGGGTGGGGGCCATTTTGAGGACTGGTACAGGCAGGGCCTGGCCATGTGGTGGGGGTCAAGGGGCCATTTTGAAGCCAGGCAGTGTGTTTTGTGCCATAGGCCTGCATCCAATGTGCCTTGCTTTCATCCATTATGCCCAGGGTTACTCATTGGTGTATGGGCCTAGTCTTTCTGTGGGGTGTCTTGATTTTGAACATGATTGACGGCATGGATGGCATTGGATTGTGGTGATTTTTGTGTGTTTTTCGATTTTTTGGCTGTTGTTGGGGCCTTTTGCCCAGGGGTACTCAGTGGTACATGGACTGAGTGTTTCTGTGGGGTCTCTTTAATGTAAACATCATGGAGGGCATGGATGGCATTAGATTGTGGTGATTTGTGTGTGTTTTTCGTTTTTTTGGCTGTTGTTGGGGCCTTTTGCCCAGGGGTACTCAGTGGTGAATGGACTGAGTCTTTCTGTGGGGTCTCTTTAATGTAAACATCATGGAGGGCATAGATGGCATTGAATTGGGGTGATTTTTGTGTGTTTTTAAATTTTTTGGGGTGTTGATGGGGCATGGCCATGTGGGTGGGGGCCATTTTGAGGACTGGTACAGGCAGGACCTGGCCATGTGGTGGGGGTCTAGGGGCCATTTTGAAGCCAGGCAGTGTGCTTTGTTGTACCATAGGCCTGCACCCAGTCTGCCATGCTTTCATCCATTATGCCCAGGGGTACTCAGTGGTGCATGGGCCTAGTCTTTCTGTGGGGTGTCTTGAATGTAAACATCATTGAGGGCACGGATGGCATTGGATTGTGGTGATTTTTATGTGTTTTTCGATTTTTGGGGGTGGTGTTGGGGCCTGTCCATGTGGGTGGGGGCCATTTTGAGGCCTGGTCCAGGCAGGGCCTGGCCATGTGGGTGGGGATCTAGGAGCCATTTTGAAGCCAGGCAGTGTGCTTTGTTGTGCCATAGGCCTGCACCCAGTCTGCCATGCTTTCATCCATTATGCCCAGGGGTACTCAGTGGTGCATGGACCGAGTCTTTCTGTGGGGTGTCTTGAATTTGAACATGATTGAGGGCATGGGTGGCATTGGATTGTGGTGATTTTTGTGTGTTTCTCGATTTTTTGGCTGTTGTTGGGGCTTTTTGTCCAGGGGTACTCAGTGGTGCATGGATCGAGTCTTTCTGTGGGGTCTCTTTAATGTAAACATCATGGAGGGCATGGATGGCATTGGATTGTGGTGATTTTTGTGTTTTTCGATTTTTTGGCTGTTGTTGGGGCTTTTGCCCAGGGGTTCTCAGTGGTGCATGGACTGAGTCGTTCTGTTGGGTATCTTTAATGTAAACATCATGGAGGGCATGGATGGCATTGGATTGTGGTGATTTTTGTGTGTTTTTCGATTTTTTGGGGTATTGATGGGGCATGGCCATGAGGGTGGGGGCCATTTTGAGGACTGGTACAGGCAGGGCCTGGCCATGTGGTGGGGGTCAAGGGGCCATTTTGAAGCCAGGCAGTGTGCTTTGTGCCATAGGCCTGCATCCAATGTGCCTTGCTTTCATCCAACATGCCCAGGGTTACTCATTGGTGCATGGGCCTAGTCTTTCTGTGGGGTGTCTTGAATTTGAACATGATTGAGGGCATGGATGGTATTAGGTTGTGGTGATTTTTGTGTGTTTTTCGATTTTTTTGGCTGTTGTTGGGGCCTTTTGCCCAGGGTTACTCAGTGGTGCATGGAGTGAGTCGTTCTGTGGGGTCTCTTTAATGTAAACATCATGGAGGGCATGGATGGCATTGGATTGTGGTGATTTTTGTGTGTTTTTCGATTTTTTGGGGTGTTGATGGGGCATGGCCATGTAAGTGGGGGCCATTTTGAGGACTTGTACAGGCAGGGCCTGGCCATTTGGTGGGGGTCAAGGGGCCATTTTGAAGCCAGGCAGTGTGCTTTGTTCCATAGGCCTCCATCCAATGTGCCTTGCTTTCATCCATTATGCCCAGGGTTACTCAGTGGTGCGTGGGCCTAGTCTTTCTGTGAGGTGTCTGGAATTTGAATATGATTGAGGGCATGGATGGCATTGGATTGTGGTGATTTTTGTGTGTTTTTTGATTTTTTGGGGTGTTGATGGGGCATGGCTATGTGGGTGGGGGCCATTTTGAGGACTGGTACTGGCAGGGCCTGGCCATGTGGTGGGGGTCTAGGGGCCATTTTGAAGCCAGGCAGTGTGCTTTGTGCCATTGGCCTGCATCCAATGTGCCTTGCTTTTATCCATTATGCCTAGGGTTACTCAGTGGTGCATGGGCCTAGTCTTTCTGTGGGGTGTCTTGAATTTGAACATGATTGAGGGCATGGATGGCATTGGATTGTGGTGATGTTTGTGTGTTTTTCGATTTTTTGGCTGTTGTTGGGGCCTTTTGCCCAGGGGTACTCAGTGGTGCATGGACTGAGTCGTTCTTTGGGGTCTCTTTAATGTAAACATCATGGAGGGCATGGATGGCATTGGATTGTGGTGATTTCTGTGTGTTTTTCGATTTTTTGGGGTGTTGATGGGGCATGGCCATGTGGGTGGGGGCCATTTTGAGGACTGGTACAGGCAGGGCCTGGCCATGTGGTGGGGGTCAAGGGGCCATTTTGAAGCCAGGCAGTGTGCTTTGTGCCATAGGCCTGTATCCAATGTGCCTTGCTTTCATCCATTATGCCCAGGGTTACTCAGTGGTGCATGGGCCTAGTCTTTCTGTAGGGTGTCTTGAATTTGAACATGATTGAGGGCATGGATGGCATTGGATTGTGGTGATGTTTGTGTGTTTTTTGATTTTTTGGGGTGTTGATGGGGCATGGCTATGTGGGTGGGAGCCATTTTGAGGACTGGTACAGGCAGGGCCTGGCCATATGGTGGGGGTCTAGGGGCCATTTTGTAGCCAGGCAGTGTGCTTTGTGCCATAGGCCTGCATCCAATGTGCCTTGCTTTTATCCATTATGCCCAGGGCTACTCAGTGGTGCATGGGCCTATTCTTTCTGTGGGGTGTCTTGGATTTGAACATGATTGAGGGCATGGATGGCATTGGATTGTGGTGATTTTTGTGTGTTTTTCGATTTTTTGGCTGTTGTTGGGGCCTTTTGCCCAGGGGTACTCAGTGGTGCATGGACTGAGTCTTTCTGTGGAGAAGTGTGGCTCACTGGTTAGAGGAGGCTAACCTGGAAGCAGAGGTCAGCCCGGGATCAGGGTTCAATTCCCGGCTCGGCGGGTTCTTGAGTCCTAAAATGTCCATGGACTCGACAATTCTCACTCCGGTGCCTAATCGATTCACGGGTTCACACTCTGCGACTCTGGGCAATAGCTTGCTTAATCTCCACAATGGCCCCTCCCGGCGGGATGCCTGGCTCTCACCTTGCGGATACCCTGCCGGGGTTATCTCACAGGGGAATACCAGGACGGGTTCCCAAAGCAAGCGCTTAGAAACCGCTCTGTGATTTGCGCTATATAAATTCCTGTACATTTACATTTACATTATGTAGGGTCTCTTTAATGTAAACATCATGAAGGGCATGGATGGCATTGGATTGTGGTGATTTTTGTGTGTTTTTCGATTTTTTGCCTGTTGTTGGGGCCTTTTGCCCAGGGGTACTGAGTGGTGCATGGACTGAGTCGTTCTGTGGGGTCTCTTTAATGTAAACATCATGGAGGGCATGGATGGCATTGGATTGTGGTGATTTTTGTGTGTTTTTTTGATTTTTTGGGGTGTTGATGGGGCATGGCCATGTGGGTGGGGGCTATTTTGAGGACTGGTACAGGCAGAGCCTGGCCATGTGGTGGGGGTCAAGGGGCCATTTTGAAGCCAGGCAGTGTGCTTTGTGCCATAGGCCTGCATCCAATGTACCTTGCTTTCATCCATTATGCCCAGGGTTACTCAGTGGTGCATGGGCCTAGTCTTTCTGTGGGGTGTCTTGAATTTGAACATGATTGAGGGCATGGATGGCATCGGATTGTGGTGGTTTTTGTGTGTTTTTCGATTTTTTGGGGTGTTGATGGGGCATGGCCATGTGGGTGGGGACCATTTTGAGGACTGGTACAGGCAGGGGCTGGCCATGTGGTGGGGGTCTAGGGGCCATTTTGAAGCCAGGCAGTGTGCTTTGTGCCATAGGCCTGCATCCAATGTGCCTTGCTTTCATCAATTATGCCCAGAGTTACTCAGTGGTGGATGGGCCTAGTCTTTCTGTGGGGTGTCTTGAATTTGAACATGGTTGAGGGCATGGATGGCATTGGATTGTGGTGATTTTTGTGTGTTTTTCGATTTTGTGGCTGTTGTTGGGGCGTTTTGCCCAGGGGTACTCAGTGGTGCATGGACTTAGTATTTCTGTGGGGTCTTTTTAATGTAAACATCATGGAGGGCATGGATGGCATTGGATTGTGGTGATTTATGTGTGTTTTTCAATTTTTTGGCTGTTGAGGACTTTTGCCCAGGGGTATTCAGTGGTGCATGGACTGAGTCTTTCTGTGGGGTCTCTTTAATGTAAACAGCATGGTGGGCATGGATGGCATTGGATTGTGGTGATTATTGTGTGTTTTTCGATTTTTTGGGGTGTTGATGGGGCATGGTCATGTGGGTGGGGGCCATTTTGAGGCCTGGTCCAGGCAGGGCCTGGCATTGTGGGTGGGGGTCTAGGGGCCATTTTGAAGCCAGGCAGTGTGCTTTGTTGTGCCATAGGCCTGCACCCAGTCTGCCATGCTTTCATCCATTATTCCTAGGGGTACTCTGTCAGTGGTGCATTTTATTGGTCTTTCCATTTTGGGGGGTGGGTATAATAAAAATGCTTACTTGCAAACTATTAATTGAAGCGCTACATATGCAACATTTATTTAACTGATGTTCCTTTGGCTTCGTTTGCTTTTTGGTGCAGAAAGACGAATCATCAGCCTCATCATTCCTCATCAGTGGCAGGAACAAGTCCTGCTGTGGTGTGTGCAGCACAACGTCACGTGTGGCCACAGACAACTCTGCAACTTGTGCAACTGCGGCCTGCTGTTCTGACATCTGAAGAAGATGGCCCCAAAAAAAGTTGCCCGTAGCTCCTCTAGCAAGAAAGTTGCCAGTAAGGAGCAGAAGAAGCAAGTGGCACCACTTACCAAGGAGACTGTTGTGCCGACTGCCACATTTTTGGGGAAAAAAAGTATGCCTGCAGCAGCAGCGGGGTCTGCTGGGGACCAAGCTGGGAGCAGCACCTCCCCTCCATTGGGCACAGTGGCACCACCACCACGCCAACTTAGGTCCAAGCCCTTGAGTGCTGCAGAGGCATCGAGTATAGTTCAATCACCATCGACCAGTGATGTTGGCTCATCGCAAGAAAGTAGCAGTATCCCTCAATCAACACAGGTTGGTGTAACTCATCTGACGATTGTTCAACAACCACAGCCGCAACAACAACCACATGTGCAAGTACAAGCTCAAGTACATGTGGAAGGAGAGGCGGCGCAAGGAGAGGCGCAAGCAGAGGTGCATGGAGCGGCACAAGTGCCCACAATATTTGTTCCTCCCGAAGTAGGGGCACATCAGGAAATCGACATTCAAGCCGAGGTATCATTTGAGGAAGCCACTCCTCCTGATTATTCATTGTCTTCCAGATCCATAGCAAGGAAAAATCAAGGATGGTGTCTACATCTTCTTCAAAGAGTGATTGGCCCTTTGAAGTCGAGCCTTCATTCCGACTATCATCCAGCGGCTGCACCGCGAGTTGTTCATTTCGAAACCAGAACTCCAGAGGTCGGACCACGAACGGCAAGATTAAACGCGCCCAACATCTGTGAATAACAGGACACAAGCCTGGAGCAACTCGTTTATACTTGTCAGGAGCAGTCCCATAAATTTCCCAGGAGCACCACTATGCCCATTCCCAGACGGCAAAGATCATTACCGTCCTGATGATGCTCTCACCACTCTCAGTCCTGATGAAGACCCCAACATGAGGCAACAGTCACCCTTACAGCGTATTTTGGGGGTCGAAACGTAGACTACGCCACTCGAGCACAACATAGGACACAAGGAAATTAATGAATTTAAACCTATGTTTGATGCATTTTTGGAACCATGTACCTAACGATTGTAAAGGCATCTTGATTTCTACGTGATGTTCTTAAACCAGTCACACCACCTTTACCCGGTCCCTCACAACTTGCACACCTTCCCTTTCCTTTCTTCTGAGAGCACATTTAAATGTAATGACTATATAATTGCATTTTAGTTCTTCATGTGTTTTGGATACAAGCTCAATAGCTCGCAAAGTAATAATGCGTCAATACTAACTATGCATAAATAAATGCATACTAAATACACATTTGGTTCAATGTACATTACTTCAACTGTTTTCATGTATGACGAATGAATTTGTGGTGGGTACTATTTTGATACAAATCCTGGATTTAACATATAAATTGTAACTTAACCAGGACCATCGTTTTTCTGTATGTACATCTTCTTCAAGCCATCTTCCTTCTGATGATATGGATGAAAATTGGGAACCACCACTGCCGTCTGAGAGTGAGGCACACCATGATCTGACAAAGGTAGGGAAAAAGGAAGGTCCCTGAAAGTCTCATAGTTATGGAGTGTGATGATGACGCTGAATAAGAAGTGGCGTATACTCCTGCTGAAGACTCTCACGACGAAGACACAGTCATCATACACGTCACTCCAGCCTCAGTGGACATGCAGCAAACAGACATTTTTACCCTATCCCGAAATGCTGCTGAGCGTGATGTTGGCAATGTGTCAATGGGACCACCACCAATGCAGTTATCTAGTACACCACCACCTACAGCTTCCATATTTTCTCACCAGAAGGGACCTCCATTCACCTCGACCTCCATTTCCTTAATTAGTGGTGCTGTAAGTGCACAACATAGTACATTTCGGCAACGCACATCCTCCACTTCATCTGGCATTAGCATTCCCAGTATCGCCTCCTCCGTCCCCCACAGACATTTGAAGTCTGCAGTTTGGGACTTCTTTAGTGTTAGCCCAACAAGGGAAAACATAGCCATTTGTACCATTTGTAAGGTTCGAGTTAGTCGTGGTAAGCTTGGTACCAACTATGGTACCGGAGGCTAGAGAGGTCATCTTGAGAGACAGCACACTGTCAAATGGCATGCGCACCTAAGGGAGATCAAGGCAGCCCGAATTGCAAGTCAACAAATTGTATCTGTTGATATTTCATCTGATGATGACAAGGAGGAAGAAGCGTCAAACATTTCTTCAGTTACACCCAGTACCCCTGTCAGCAGCACACCCACTGCAAGATATATGAGCCACACTAAGAGTGTGGGAGAGAGTGAGACATCAATGCGAAAATGTTCATCATCACTGAGCGTAACTGGGTCGAAGAAGTCATCATCATCCCGTAAAATGGTCCAGCCCACCATTAGAAGCATGTTGTTTTCAGATGCGCCATTTGAACGCAACCACCCAACTGTGCGTCTGTATAACACAAAGCTGGCTAAAATGCTAGCGCTGGACCTTCTCCCTTTTTCTTTTGTGGAAGGGGTGGGTTTTTTTGAATTAGTGGCAATGCTCTGCCCTAAATGAAAGGTTCCTAGCCGGTTCTATGTTGCCAGAGTTGCGGTTCCAGCACTACATGAAGATGTGCTGGAGGTGATTGGGGCAGCTTTGCAGAAGAGTGCTGTTCACACTATACATCTGACAACAGACATGTGGACCAGTTGCCAAGCCCTTGATTACATGTGCATCACTGCACACTGGGTCTCTTTTTCAGGGGTTAAAGCAAAGGTAAACACAGGTGTTGACACGGACAAAGTTTATAAAGCTGCTCGGAAACATGCAACACTAGCCATGTTTGCCATGCAGAAAAATAATACAGGAGAAAACATTTTGCATGAGTTTAACACAAAGGTCTTTCAATGGCTGTCCTCAAGAAAAAGCATAATTGGTTATGTTTCCACGGATAATGGCGCCAATGTAGTTAAGGCCATGGATAAGGGTAACTATTTCAGAGTGCCGTGTTTGGCGCACTGTATAAACCTGGTTGTTAAAAAAAAAATCTTGAGTGAAGAAAGTCCAGTGTACGAGTTACTGACCACCTGCTGAAGAATGTGCACACATTTCAACCATTCTTTTAAGGCCCGGAAGCAGCTGAGGTGCCTGCAACATGAACGTAAAGTGCCAGTGAAAGCACTCATCCAGGAGGTGGTAACACGTTGGAACTCAACCTTCTACATGCTTGAGCGTCTGTATGAGCAGTATGCTGTAGTCGATCAGTATTTCTTTAAACTGGGTACACTTATGATAGACCTGAGGATACAGGTGGAGCAATGGGAGCTAGTTAAAAGCCTGACAGACATGCTTCGTCCTTTTGAGGTCTTCGCGCGTGCAGTCAGTAGGGAGGACTGTACTTTGGGAAAAGCTATCACATTGTTGCGCATGCTAGAGCACCAACTGCAGGTGGTGTCTTCTACATTTCAAAAAGATGGAAAGCAAGAAGCATTTGAGTTGGCGGAGAAGTTATTACAGCGCCTACTTTGCAATGAACGTCTTGAAAAAATCCACACAGAACAGCATTACATTTCTGCTACTATTCTGGATCCACGGTACAAAAAGGAAGTGGCAGGCAGAGTATTCTTTCCTTTTGATGACGCAGATGTTAAAAAGTACAAATATTGGCTACCTGTGTCAGCCACTCGGTTTGAAAGAGAACGGCAGAAAATTTAAGGAAAAGGCAGTACATCAGCATCAGCAGGCCATCCGGAGTAAAAATAATCCCCTTCTGCATCTGTGGCTGTGGCAGAAGTGAGTGATTTTCCCTCTCAGCCGTTAACGACACCAGCATCCGTATCATCTGCACCAGACACAACAGTAACATTGTGTGTAGAAGAGGATTGGCTAACTCAGCTTGGGTTTGCTTCTCAAAAGGTCCCAGAAAAAAATAAGCAAAGTGGAGGAACCATGGAGAACCTTGAGTCGATGGTGCAGGCCTATCTGAATGACTCAACAGAGGTCGATGTTCATCATGACCCATTGGCGTATTGGCATGGGAAAAGAGATGTGTGGCCAGAGATTACCAACCTGGCTATAAATTACTTGTCTTGCCCACTCGCAAGCGTGTCTTCTGAACGTATTTTCAGTACTGCTGGTGGCATTGCAACTTCCAAAAGGTCCCGCGCTCGCCCAAAAATGTGGCGAGGTTAACAATGATCAAGATGAATCAGCGCCTAATACCACCAGATTACAAAATACGAGAATGCACGCAGGAAGAAGACGAGGAGGATACCAACTTAGATGAGGGAAGTTCTTCTCTGTTAACTGACCTTCTCCCATCTGAATTCGCAGAGTTTGAGGACGAGCTCTTCTTCCCTGACACCGAGCCCTGAAAATGAGTCAATGAATCACTAACTTTCTTTTTCGTCCTTATTCGCTTTTATTCCTGTGTGTCTGTCTTTCTTTGTTTTGCAAAATCTATATAATAAAAACTTTAATCAACTAATCACAAAAACAAGCCCATCAGCAGAACTGTCTTCACTTATTTGCTTATTGATTTGAAGGTGCTGCAGTCTGCATTCCTCAGGTTCACAAGTTCACAAGAACATGCTCCTCTATCCTCCTCCTCCAGACTCCTATTTCCCTCAAAGCAGATGGCTGGATTACGCCCAATGAAGAAAGAGTCTGCACTTGTGGGGGTGTTCTACGTCTTTGCAGGTGAGTTGACGGGTCTGGGGCATTGCTGTGAAGGTCTAATACCGGATAAAAGTGGTTTGGAGAAAATCGGAGCAGAAAAAGGTTTTGCGCTTTTGATCACTTGCCTTTCTTTGGGGTGTTGTTTGGGGGGCTTTTAGGTTGTTGGGGGTGGGTTTTGAGGTCTGGGAGCACTGCTGCCAAAGTCTAATGTTGATTGCATTTGTTTTTCAGGAAATCCATGGTGGAAAAGGGGAGTTAGGGCCTAGCTGCACAGCGCATTTGGACAGAATTGAAGGTAGGCCGATTTTTGCTTTTTGCCTGTTTGGGGGTGTTCTGCTTTTTTGCAGGTGGCTGCAGGGGTCTGGGGGCATAGCTCGGAAGGTCTAATAGCGGAATCAAGTGTTTTGGACCAAATCCATGGTAAAAAAGTTTTTGCGCTTTTGATCACTTGCCTTTCTTTGGGGTGCTGTTTGGGGTGCTTTTAGGTTGTTGGGGGTGGGTTTTGGGGTCTGGGAGCACTGCTGCAACAGTCTAATGTTGATTGCATTTATTTTTCAGGAAATCCATGGTGGAAAAGGGGAGTTAGGGCCTAGCTGCACAGCGCATTTGGACAGAATTGAAGGTACGCCCATTTTTGCTTTTTGCCTGTTTGGGGGTGTTCTGCTTTTTTGCGGGTGGCTGCAGGGGTCTGGGGGCATAGCTCAGAAGGTCTAATATCGGAATCAATGGTTTTGTACCAAATCAATGGTGAAAAAGGTTTTGCGTTTTTGCTCACTTGACTGTCTTTGGGGTGCTGTTTGTGGGGCTTCCACGTTTTTATGGGTGGGTTTTGGGGTCTGGGAGCACTGCTGGCACAGTCTAATGTTGATTGCATTTGTTTTTCAGGATATCCATGGTGGAAAAGGGGAGTTAGGGCCTAGCTGCACAGCGCATTTGGACAGAATTGAAGGTAGGCCCATTTTTGCTTTTTGCCTGTTTGGGGGTGTTCTGCTTTTTTGCGGGTGGCTGCATGGGTCTAGGGGCATAGCTCGGAAGGTCTAATATCGGAATCAAGTGTTTTGGACCAAATCCATGGTGAAAAAGTTTTTGCGTTTTTGCTCACTTGCCTGTCTTTGGGATGCTGTTTGGGGGGCTTCCAGGTTTTTGTGGGTGGGTTTTGGGGTCTGGGAGCACTGCTGACACATTTTAATGTTGATTGCATTTGTTTTACAGGAAATCCATGGTGGAAAAGGGGAGTTGGGGCCTAGCTGCAGAGCACATTTGGACTGAATTCCAGGTAGGCCCAAAGTTTTCTTAGTGTGGCTTTTCCCGGGTTTTGCCTTTTGGCTTGTTGGGGGTGTTAAACTTGTTTTCGCCCGGGTTGACAGTTCTGGGGCCATTGCTGGGAAGGTATAATACCCAAAAGAAAGTGTTTTGGAGACAATCCCTGGGGAATTTTTTTTCGCATTTTCTGAGATTTCGCTCACTCTACTGTTTTCGGGGGGCTGTTTGTGGGGGTTCCTGGTGTTTGTGGGGGGGGTTTGCTAGTCTTGGAGCAATGCTGGGTATGGATACTTTTGCTTGCTTGCAAGTGGTTTGAATACAATCCATGGTGGGTAAGGGGAAATTTGGGCCTACTTTACTTTCAAAGTACGTTTTGTCACCATTTTCTACTAGGCCTCGTTTTTGGAGATCTGATTGGGGGTCTTCTACATTTTTGAGACTGGGTTTAGTAAGAGTCTGGGAGCACTGCTGGGAAGGTCTAATTTTGTTCTAAACACAGTTTACAGTACACCTAGCTTGAGGGGAAAGATCTGCTAAATTAATTCGCCCATACTCATTTATCCTTCAAAAGGAGACTCAGACAGAGTACGCACTTTCAAAAATATTTTACTGTCTATTAGGAAACTCAAAGTGTGACGTTTTGCACTACACAGCGTACATACCTTATATTTATTTGTCAGTGATGTTCTAATATCAGTTCCTGTTTTTCCATCAATAATTACAGGCCGGGTTTCAGCCTGTGCAATGGGAAAAAAAGGATGAAGTCAGGCTTCACATTAGCGAGCCTCAATTCACCATCCGCCAGGCAGGCAGTGGACAGGGTGTCTTCTGGTCACCAACATGGATGGACGGAGCGTCAGATGGAATGGAGGAGTCCCGCTAATAAGAGGAATGGTTGGATGCATGCAATTTACCAAATTCAACAGGACAACTACAACAAAATACAGATAAAGTATCCATTCTTTTCTAATTATCTTTTAAGTAATGTTATTGCTGTGAACTTCTATGAGTGTGACTCTGCATTTCTTTGATCTCTGCTTCTAAATTCATCCCTACAGCCATTGTATAGGTTTATGGATAGCTTTGTACCCAAAGATTTGTTTATCATCAATTATTGTTTGTCCATGCTGTGCTTTTTTTTTCTTCTCTCAACAAAACTTTTCCAAAACCCCCCATTCCCATCCATTTTCCAAACCCTAACCCTCATCCCCCGGTCTGTGTGGTTTTGATTGATGTGTGACTAAATGACAGCAATGCTTCCAGCAACAGGCTGAAGGAATCCAAGGATATATTCTTACTCAGCTTGACACAGAGTCACTTTTGGCAAATGAAAGCAGATTTTCATGTGCGCCATCAACTTGATTGATCATCAAGAACATCCTCCTCCTAGACGTAGCAAATTATTACGCTGCTGTGTCCTTCACCTTCAGTACTATTTTTTGTAGCAGTAGCCAATGTCAAAGAAATTCAACGCAAGTACTAGTTATACTTTCAATACTTTACCATTTGTTAGGCTACATTGTGGCACTGTTCTAGTTTACTGTCACCTGCTATATTCTCTATCGTACCGTTCTAATGCTACGGTAAGGACAAACAAGGTTTCATTTTCTTTTTTTTCATATGCTGCAACTGCCACTGTGTAACACCACTAGTACCACCTCAATGATGACATTTCATCCACCCAGGATTGCCAACCTTAATCGCCATTTCCCGTGCAGCCAGCCCTGTGCCTAGCCCTATTTCCAAACACAAATTACTGGTAAGATAAGCGTTTGGGGGGAGGTAGTATAATGGAGTATTAGGAGAAACCAGAGACTGGCGGTAGTACTAGTAAAGTCCTAGGACTATTGAATTCACTTACTCTGTGAGAGGCACTTAGTTTTGAAAACATTTGGGCAATTAGTAATTACTTACACAACTTGAATCAAGATGCCACTTAAGTTTCAGGAAAACAAACTTACTGTTAAACCCCCACCCACCAGCCTCAAAAGCAGTAAAAAACACGTATGCTAAGATAAAGTTTAAAGTATATTTATATCCCTAACATAAATAATCTCCCGCAAGACCCAACCCACCCCCCCTACCTAACCCCAACGAATGTCCGTGAAAAGTCCCAAAAACCCAACTCCCAATTCCCACCCACAGAAGTCTTTAAAAAAGGGGCAAGGGACAGTCTCCTCCTACTGCTGGCTGCAGTTGACGGGTGGCTGCGGTACCCGGCTCCGTACCGCTGGAGACCTGCTGAGCTGACTGGCTGACCCAGGGAGCGCGGAGGAGGATGCAGCTGTCCCGGTCGATGTTGTGGTCGACTGTGTGTTTCCCTCCTCTTGGGCCACCAGCCGCCGATATTCGGCGACAGTGGCCTACAGCCTCCGTTGCAGGGCACTTTTAGCCAGCTCCTTCCGTGTTGGTTTGGAAGGAGCATCTATATGAAGAAAGAAAGACATAGTCTGTAACCAATGCTCTTTAAGATTAACACAAAATGATTCAGCAGAAAGTTGTGTCACAGTAGAACTAGCAACTTGCAAGCGCAGTACATAACTATTGTGGCCAGTATCTATCTAACCTCCCACTACTTCATCCTTGCTCTAACAGTGGGAGTTTAAGGAATCAATTCTACGAGCACTATGGACTCACTCCATTAGAGTCGACTATGACAGTACAACAGTCTTATTCTTCTTCTTCTCTCTTGTTTAGCAAAATTGGTACGTTAACTTCTGCAAGCCTGCATAATGCCAGCAAGTCAACTTGCACCCGAGAAAAACAGACGCCCGCCATGATGAGTGAGACAGACTTGCGTTACTGTACCAGTCCAGTACATGCAGGCGGTGATGCTCTTACTTTTCTATTACGGGTGGCACTGAGAATACTCTGTTACAAGGGCTACTGCTTAATTAATTTAACTTTCACTCTACAGTGCCAATGAATACTAGAAAAGTAAAATTAAGAAGATAAATAATCTGATTATCTATCACTGAACATGGTATGTATTTGCTTACATATGGGATGACTTTAGGTGCTTTGCTTTTTATTGAGTGAACAGTGATACATCCACACATGAATGACCGAGTTCTACTAAACTTATTAACAGAGGTAGTGAGTGGCCATCGTAATAGCCGGATATATGCTGTGCTTGCAATACAAACTACTGCTACTATTCATGGTAGTATTCAGACAAAATTAAAACTTCTTTTCCTGCCTTTCCTACACTGGGACGGATGTGCGGGTGCGGTGTTACATGCTCTTCAAAGTAACACTTAGTTCATCCAGTGACTGTCTACTCTCTCTAGATACACATATGCTACCTAAGAGTAAGATAGTACCATGATCCAGGCATCCATCCATTCAAACTAAATGTCAATCATTCTTCTTCATGTCTCTCATCTGGACAAACCTTACGTTTTCTCATGGGAAAACAACCTTTTCATTTTATTTGGGAAACCATAAGCCATACATCCGTGCTTGACTTGCATTTGAATTTCAACCAAAGGATATATTGCGCACACATACAGTTTCTGTTTCACCCACCCAGGCTGTTCTCCTTCCACCCATCCTTGCTTCATCCTTCACCCAGCCATGCATCATATTCCTTTCCAGCCACCTCAGGCACCAATCAAACACGTATCATTCTTCTTTCTCAGTCATCATTACTTTTAACTTGCTCGTCCTTTCACACTTACTTACACCCTTCGTTCGCTTTTCGTTCATCCCATCCATCAAGTTCATCTCAGATCTGATTTGGATTCTCGAAAAAAAAATCACAGCTTAGTTGAAGTAAATTTAGAGGAGGCTACTACCTGGTTGATAAAAACTTTGTTCTAAATTTAAAAGTCTTCTTAACAGTATAGTAACTTAACTGTTGAACATATATTTATTTATTTATAAAACTTCTATATTTATTTTATTTATAAAATTTCTATAGTGCACAAATACCTTCCGGTGTGTCGGCGCTGGAGTTCACAGATTGCAGGGGGTTCCTATTTCAAATTTTCTGATTAAAAAGCCAGGTTTTAAGGTGCTTTCGGAATGTTAGTAGAGATGGGCTAAATTTGATATGGGGAGGAAGCAGGTTCCACAATTTCGAAGCAGCAACCACAAAGCGTTTGTCCCCCCATGTTGCTTTCTTTGTGCGTGGAATTTGGAGCTGTTGGGCTGCAGATGAACGTAAAGATCGACTACGTTTGTAAACACTAATGGATTTTTTAAAGAATTCTGGTCCAGTATTGTTCAATGCCTTATATATAATGCACAAGGCCTTAAATTATGTGCGGCTTCTAACCGGCAACCAATGTAGTTGACGAATGATGGGAGAGATGGATGAATATTTAGGTGTGCCGGTTAGGATCCTTGCAGCAGCATTTTGAACAAGCTGTAATTTGTTCAAAACTTGCTCCTGCGCGTTCAACAAGAGGCCGTTGCAATAGTCCACCTTAGATAATACCAAAGTGGACATTAGGGTTTTGCCTGCATTTGGAGGAAGAAGAGGGAGCAGTTTCTTTACCATTCTTAGGGTAAAGAAGGACGCTGAGACCACTGCATTAGCATGGCTCACAAAAGCTAGCTTGTTGTCAAATAGAACTCCCAGATTTCTAACTTTTGATACTGGTGAGGGGGGGGGTTCCTAGCTCCGAAGGCCACCAGACTGGGGACCAAGACGGGGTCAGCTCACCAAATACCATAACCGCCGTCTTGTCAGAATTTAGCTTTAAACAATTCTAATCCAATCAGGTACTGATGGCTCTCATGCCCTCCTGGAAGTTAGCGGCCACTGCTGCTCCATTTTTGTGGATCGCCAGGACTAGCTGGGTGTCATCGGCATATGAGGTTAATCCAATACCAAATGACTTGATCACCCTCGCCAAGTCCGACACATAGATGTTAAAAAGTGTCGGACTTAGCGAGGAGCCCTGAGGAACTCCTTAAGGCAGGGTGAAATCAGGAGAGTAATAACTTCCCATTTTCACAGACTGCTCTCTGTCAGCTAAAAAGGATGCCAGGAGTACCCTGGCTTTGCCCTGAATGCCAATTGCAGCGACATGGTCGATCAAGATGGTATGATCGACCGTGTCGAAAGCTGCAGACAAATCCAAGAGTATTAAGACCGCTGCACCACCCTGGTCCATGATTATCCTGACCTCCTCTGCTGCCTTTATCAGAGCAGTCTCAGTACCACACCCGTGCAGAGAGCACACTCTGCATTCTGCAATCTCAATAAGTAAGGAATATAAGAGCTTACCACTGCCCGCCACTACCGAGGCACTACC
Organism: Lissotriton vulgaris; assembly: GCF_964263255.1. Taxonomy (NCBI): domain Eukaryota; kingdom Metazoa; phylum Chordata; class Amphibia; order Caudata; family Salamandridae; genus Lissotriton; species Lissotriton vulgaris. The sequence goes on from NC_141693.1 coordinate 1,903,783,977, forward strand.
GAGGCAACCCGCACATCAGTTTCCTCCGGCACTTGCACCGCCTCCTCCCCAGAAGTGTCCTCCTCCACCACCAGATGTTCCACCTACAAAGGACATTTAAGAATGTTAGATGTCATAGACATACACCACTCAATAGTATTTTGTCTAGGAATGAAGAAATGTGAATACAGAAACCAATCTAATAATTTGTGACTGTCTACTCTAAAGTAAAAATGTCCCTTTTTCCAGGGAAGGGTGTTGTCTTGCTGCACTTTTTGGCACAACTGATGAATGCTTGATTTTTAACACGTACCATTTTACTCATAACAGACAGAAGCTTCACTTCTAAGAACAAGAGCAAGATCAGATCATCATCACTAGGACGGAGTGACCAACGATTCAGCACCAAAAAGAAAAATTAAAGTTCAAACCAGGTGAGGGCTCGGCTCGCCCACAATAAATGTGTGAAATAAATCACTAAGCACTTTTCCATTTTTAATCAACCGTTTATGTTTTATGACAAGCTTGACTTTAATAAATGTTTTTACGTTTAATAAAGCTTTAAAACTTAAATAGACGCTGTGGTTTTCGGTCAAGAGTGACTGAGCGAAAGGTTTTGCAATTTGCAAGCATGAGTCACTGACACTTCTGGACTCTGACTCCGTACTCTTGTCCTGCGTTGGATAATCATCATTGGGGATCAATCATAGATGAATTCGGGAGCTAAATGACTCTGCCACACTATCTAGTCAGTAAGGAGATTGGGGGTTCTTCAAATTCTGATATCACTGAGGTATGTGGAAAGTCTACCTGCGCCTATTATAATTGATAAACAATGCACTATTTAGTGTCCATAGTTCTGTTTGTGCAGATTTGTCCCTGCAACAGTAGTAGTATGGATTGTCCTCCTATCCAAAAGTAAAGTAGTATCTTATTCTTTCGTGGTGGTCATTCACATTTTATTGTTGGGAATTGTCAAAGCATAAACATTTAGAAGACTTGAAAAGACATTATGGACAATCCCAGAGGACTGAACTCAGTGCATAGAGTTATTGCTGACTAGAACGGGAGTTTCGTTTAACACCTTTTGTCAAATGTGAAATCTTAGTTAGCTACACAGGCAGACTAATAAGAATAATCTAGTAATACCACAGGGAGTCATAGTAGAGGCAGGATAAGAATTTAGATACAGTCTACAAGAAGATCAAAGACGATTTAGAAAAAATCGAATGAGGAACGCTAGGAAAAAATAGGTACTCTATATTAAAAACAAAACGTACCGGGGCCAGCAAAGGAGCCCTCGCCTGACCGATCCTGGCCTTCTACAGCAGCAGCAGCCGATACCACCTCCTCCTCTGTCCCCTTGCCCCTGGAGGGAGCTGATGTTCAACATGAAAGAAAGAAAGACCCGAAAACATGGATGATTGTTGTCAACCAAATTAAACATTTCAAAAGAACAATAACAAAATATTTTGGCGAAATAGCAAACACACAACTATTCCACGGGATATATTGACCTATCTCATGTGGTCTACTATGAAATTAGTATTGCTTGATTTGCGGACCGTCGACTTGGAAAGTTATGTAACTCACTAAACAAACTACTAAAATGGTTCGCCTAGGACTGGCAGGCAGCAGTCCGCAGCACGCAAAGTGACAGACAAACTCCATCGTGATTGCAGATCAGTGACAACACTAAAAAGTTTCCTACTACATTAACCAGTCATTTAAATACTCAAACTATCAATCCACCACCACTATTTCTTCTTATTGCCAGGTGTACAAAGGAAGTACTGGACTTGAGTCTGTAGAGGCAGATTTACAAGCCCCTTGCGGCTCTTTTGCTCTGTTGTTGCGTGACTTATGTGACGCAGAGGCAGAACAAAAGAGGCGCCATGGTGCGGCGTATATTAACAACGTGACGCATATGGGAGATGCATCACGTTGCAAAGCCCTGCGCCATCAGGGGGCGTTCTGGCGCAAGGGAGGGCGTTCCTGCGCAGGAACGCATCCTAAAAGTGGCTGAGGGAAATCTACAAGATTTCAATCAGTCACTTTTAGGACAATGATGCGTCACTCAGACCCTGCGCCTGCTTGAAGCAGACGTACGGCTTCACGCAGCATTGGGGAGATAGGGCACCCCAGAGCATTGCTGGAGCTGCGCCATCGTTGCGACACAACTACAGCAATGCGCCGCCTTTACGGCACAGATGCGTAACGCCCATGGTGCGCCGCATTGTAAATACGGCGCACCATGGGTGGTGGTGGCGTGGCGCACAATTACTGGCGCATCCCTGCTACTTTGCAGGGATGCGCCGGTAATTGCAAATCTGCCCCTTAGTGTCTAGCATTACGCAGTTCTGTAAACTACACTCATACATAATTTCTCAGGCCAATGAAATGAACACAAAATCGAAAACAAATAAGCAATGCTACTGAGAAGGAGAGCAGTGCATCTGAAATGCACAGAAGATTTTGAAATATAATTTACCTACAATGTAATCGGCAGCATTATTTCTCTTGGTAAAAAACAAAAATTTGCAATATAATAACACACATAGCAGGAGAAAACAGAGTAGTGATGAAATAACTACTACTACTCACCAAGCCTGGGGATCACGACGCCGAGCAGGTCAAGCAGGTCGCGTTCCCGGTCCAGGAGATCGGTCCAATGGTGGGTGGCCTCGTTGTAGGTGCGCCGGACCCGAGAGTGTTCATACATGGCCCGGCACACCTTCTCCCACTGCTTCCGGTGCTCCCGGAGCCCGTAGCCGCTTGCAATCTTGCCGCCTGCCATGATGGTCCTGGGGAGGCATCGCTGTACATAGAAAACATTTGCGGCCACCTCCTCCGCGCTAAAGATCTCCCGTGGCATAACTAGCTCCCCCCTCAAACGCCCGCACAGGAGCCGGGAACGGGGTGCGGGACCATTCCCCTTCTCGGGTTGCTTCCTGGCTCCCTTTACCATGGTCTGGGCAGAAAGGAAGGTAAATAATAAATAAGAAATAGAATAGGGAAGAAGAAAAGAAAAGAGTTTAAAAAAGTAGTGTAAAATTAACCAAAAGTAGCAAAAAACACAAAAATATAGAGCTAGAAAAATAGAGGGATAGATAATAAGTAAAATAGATCCAAAAAAACTTCAAACAAGCAAAGGGTGGCAGAGATTGAGAGAGGATACAGAAAGCATGCCCAGAACCATAGCAATGAATGAAAAACAAGATGGCCGCGCCTGTTCACGACCGCGTGGGTAAGTTCGCGCGAAATTTTCCCCACGATCACACGCAAACTTGTACTAGCGAGCCGCACACTTTGCGAGATTACACATAGCGCCCGGAAACGGAAATACGTCACACAAACAAGATGGCCGCGCCCATGTACGACCACTAGGGTAACTTCGCGTCGAAAAGGCAAAAAACCACGCAAACTAACACTCCGCAAAAAACCAAATTGCATATTCGCACGAATTCGCGGCTTCCGAATTCGATCTCACGCAAATTCACGCCCCTCAAATCCTACGAAATTGCAGAAAAATTATTTTTGCAAAACTGAAAGCACTCAGCGGGTGCAAAAGTTCAAGCTCATCATTAGTAACCAACCATTCCCTGTAGTGCTTCCTGAGGGCCCCTCCAGAGTTCAGTTGCCTACTTGCAACTATTCTATGACCCTGCTCTGACCCTCACAGCAGGCTCAGAGAATAGCTACAAGTATGCCACAAAGGTCCTGTTAAAAAAAATTACACTGCAACAGAAAGCAATTACAGATAAGGAAGCAGGTGCCAGACTGGAAGTTCAAATTCAGTGACACATTAATCAACCCCTAATTCATTCATGTCAGTTGAGGCAGGGCAGGTGTGCTAATGAATTTTGCAAAACTGAAAGCACTTAGCAGGTGCAAAAGTTCAAGCTCATCATTAATCAGGAAGCACTTACAGCTAAGGAAGCAGGTGCCAGCTCAAATTCAGTGACACATTAATCAGCCCCAAATTAATTCATGTCAGTTGAGGCAGGGCAGGTGTGCTTTTCCCCCCATAATTTACAGTGATGAACCAGAGGGTGGCAGACTGGCAGTGATGTACCAGAGGGTGGCATGGGTGAACCAGAGGGTGGCAGTGGTGAAACAGAGGGTGCTGTGATGAACCAGACGTAGAAACAACATGGACGTGACCGTTGCGACCCGACAAGTAAGTTTGCGTATGCGAACTGGTAAAAAACCCTCGCGAACTGGCAGAAACCCTTGCCAACACAGAAAAAAATCCGCAAATTCGCGAAAGTTCGCGAATTTTGCGGATTGCGAATTCGTGAATACGCAAATTCGCGAATCGCGAATTCGCAATATTCGCCCATGCTTAGTAAATATATTATACACATAGAAAAAGCCAAGCAGGCTCAGGCAGGCGCATATAGGACTAATATATCTGACCTACACCCGACCACTGGGTCACTCATGGGAAACTGTATACCATCTTTGACTGACTCTGTACAAACACATACTATTTCTAAGGGCAATAAAGACTTATTTCCTCCACTCATTGACCCAATCACTCGCCCTAGTACAGGATTGGCCCAGCATAAATATGCTAGAGGTGAACTTGGGCCCGATGGCCAAGTCAACCAGAACGCCATCAATGAAATGAACCGTATAGAATTACCTCCTGCGGCCACCCCATATGTACTGGTCCTGGCCAATGTGCCCATTTTGGCCCAGGGGAGGCAAGAACCTGGCAAGAACTTGGAAATAAATCCCTCCATTGGCTGGGTAAACAAACCGGGTTAAGCTGCGAACTGTTTAGCAAGAAGGGTGGCGTGGGTGGGAAGGCAAAACAAGATCTCCCCCGGTGACTGTATCATTCTGACTTTTAGTAATCCCAGATTGGTTCACGAAATCTTATTTTGCACTAGATATTCTTCTTTATATCAAAATTCCATAAGCATTAATCCGTTGGGGGCTTTTTACCCTCCACATTAACATACAGGTATGACTCCCGCACACCATCTAGGTAGAATACCCCAGGCCACTCACACACAAAGGTGGAATATACCTCTACATAATCTTTACGATGTCCTGTCGGGCATGGACGAACAAGATTGACAAAGGAAGATCAGAAAGAGGGAACAACATCATAAGCTGCCCAGCCCGCCACCGAATAAATTACACAAGCAACAGGGAAAGGGCTTTGTCAGCACCCTGCATACAAATAAGGTGTTTAATACCTTACCTCCAACTACTGAGTTTACTGATCCGACCGCATTGCACTTATATAAAACGCCCACAACTAAGGTCCTAATACATAGAACCCCTACCGAACATAAGCCCTATGCTAGCTCTTAGTACCTCAGAGGGTCCAAGAGCAGAGGTCGATAACAGTGTCCCCACCAAAGAGATACAATCTATTAACAACATTTTATGTTGGAATGTTGCGGGTCTGTCTGAAAAAAATTACCAATTCTCTTTGGCTGGAAACCGTAACCAAGCATAGTATCATCTGCATACAGGAAACGTGGACCATTAAAGAGCTACACATTTTGGGTTGAAGGAATCAAAAATTATACTAATGGACTATACTCACCAATAGCCCATATATCTCATATATCAATAATAAGTTCAGTCGGCAATGGAGAAGGTTCAATTGTTTATTCTGCAGATACTGACCCTGACAGGGGAGCCTCAGTCTACACGACCCTCAGAGGTGCGCAGAGGAGACTGACTACATGCAAGTGATACAAAGCATATATACGTTTCACACATAGCACGATGTCACCATACTAGGAAAGATACAACTTGTCAGGGAGCCAGCAGGAAAACCCAAATAAGGTACAATTGATTGCTAGTTGCTAGGCCTAAGCTATTCCGGGGGCAGGTCAGTAAGGTGCCTCCCTTTCTATCTGTAGCTCGGAGAGTACAGGAACGGGATCTGCTAGAATGTGCGCATCCCACAAGAAGGGCAGGTGCGACCTTGGTTTTCCTTGGGCTACAAACTAGCGAGTAGAGCAGACAGCTTAGTCTGCCATCGTGATTTCATACGAAAGTTTAGTCACGTGATTTCTGGGAATGGTGCTTGAGACAGAGAAACGAAACAAGATGGCTCCGGCCACACCAATATGTCTAAGCAATACTAAAGTGAATTGTTCCTAACCATAATAACACAGTATGAATATTGCTAGGCTAACGTGTGTCTACAAAGTTTATATTGAATATATTAGGCCAATATCATGTGTTTATCGTATTTATAACCCATCAGGGTTACCGTACTTTCCATACCCCAGCAACTCCTAGTCCACATGGTAGTCACAAGGGGAGATTATGCACATATATCTCGTCTACCGCGGGATCCACAGTTGTTAACTTTTCATCAACAGAGTTTTATCAAATCATAGTAACCCCTTGGGGAGATTTAAAAAATATGACACTGGTCAATTTCTACAATAATATTCCAACAACATTGATTGAAACTGTTGTAAATAATCTTATGTACGATTTATTAAAAATAGAGGAGAAGATGGACAGAGACATGGCCCTGGTATGGGTATGTGATTTCAACTGTACCCTATGCCCTCGGGGTGAGGCGGGTATTTGCAGCCTGGGCGATAACAAGGTTGATGCTCCCACTCATTTTAATCATTCCAAATTGGGGGACCGTCTGAATACTCTGACTTCTCATTTCATCCTGTCATACGTCAATGAACTATGCTCTCCCACCAAACCCATCCGGCCCACTTTTAATAGGAGAGGATGCAACTCAACCATCGATTTCACCCTCCTATCTTCAAGATACCCAGGGTCAATACTTAACTGGGATACACTTGACATCATTCTTAATGATCATTATCCTATTTCTATCACCATAAAGTCTAATGGCACTGTATTAAACCCAATGAACAATCCTTTATATAATCCATCATTAAGGCTAGCCAGCACCAATGGGTACTGTATCAAATGGGATATGGTGGAGCCTGTGGACTTCCTCGAAAGCTTAGTTAAAAATACTTACAAGGATATTCAAACTTGCCTCTCCAATAAGGATGAGCCTCATATAGTCATCGAATCCTTCACTAAAATTCTATCGGAAACAAAAAGACTCTTAACCTGGGTGCCTCGCCATGCCCCGAAAAATAGCCTAGGCTGGTTTGATGAGAGCTGCACTAAGGCACTTGCTGCCCTAAAGAAAGCCTTACACACCACCCCGAGATCCCAGGAAAAAATCCAGAGAGCCAGGCATTCCTATCGCTCCAATATAACTAGCAGGAAAAAATAACTAAAAAAAGATGCATGGTTGGCACTTTATGAAGCATCCGAAAGGGGGGATAATACAGCTTTCTGGAAGGCAGTAAATGTCCCTTTTTTGCAAAGCAAGCAGGTGGCCCAAATAGATCTATCAATCCGAGGCGAAATCTGGGTTACACACTTTAAAGGCCTGTATGATAAAGTAGAGGCTGTGGAATCTAGATCTCCACAGGGAAAAGACCCCGGCGCATCGGTGGGACATAATTTACCTAGTGCTTTCCCTTTGGGTATCACGTTTGAATGCGAGGAAGTCATCAGGGCACTGAAAGAAAGTCCTTCAGGGAAGGCACCCTGCCCGGACTTTGTCCCCATAGATGTATATAAATCTGAGATTGGCCTATAGGCACCCCTGCTCACCAATGTGCTCAACTCCTCAAATATTTCCAGATGTATCTCAACCTGGCCAGAGGCTATCGTTGTACCGATTTATAAGAAAGGGTTACATCAAAGGGGACAGGAATGACCCCGCCTGTTATCGCCTCTTCTCGTTACTCGATGCCCTGATGAAGGTTGCCAGGAGGATCATCGTAAATAGGATCCAGGATTGGACGGAGGAGCACAATGTTATTTCAAACTTACAATACGATTTCAGAGCAGGCAAAGGTACCATAGAGTTAGGCCTTAACCTGGCACTAATAATAGCTAAATACACCCAGGCCAAAAAAGGTAACCGTTTTGTGACCTTCGTGGACTTAAGCTCCGCATTTGATTGCGTGGACCATGAGATGCTCTGGGTGATACTCTCTGAGATTGGCTTAGACAAACATATCCTCCTGTTTTGTTTATCAGAGAACTTTAGAGAGGCGCAGGTGTCCGAGTTAGATATGGGAGGAGGGGCGAGTGTTCCGAGAAGTTCGAGATACGCAGAGGGGTAAGACAGGTGTGCATCTTTCACCACTGCTTTTTACCCTATATATTAATGCGGTAGGCCAACATCTTACTGAAGCATACCATGACTATCCAACAATAAACGGGTCCCCAATACCTATACTCCTGTATGCGGACGATGCCGCAATATTGTCCCAGACAAGGGTAGGACTGCAAAGGGCAGTAGGGAAATTTACAGATTTTATGAAAAATAGAGGTTTACGTGTAAACGTCTCTAAAACTTATACTATGTCCTGTGGAACCGGGACCAGAAGGACACCATGCCCAATCTTCCTAGATGGGAGATAAGTTGAGAGCACAGATAGGTTCTCTTACCTTGGCATTATTTTGATAGAAGGGGCACATGGCACACAGCTGCAACAGCAAGGCGGCTAGCATTCTCTAGGGCCACGGGTGCATTGACTAATTTTGCCAAGAAATTAGGAGGGAGACCGATTGGAGCACTTTTACACATTTACAAAGCTAAATGCTTATCTACCAGCACGTATGGAGCTGGCCTCTGGGGGATTGAGTATGTAGAAAACATCCAATGTTCTGAGAATTTTTTCCTTAGTTACTTACTAGCAACCCCCAAGGGCACAGCTACATACTTTGCCCATAATGTATTAGGCCTCTCACACATCTCGGATATTATAAAATCTTCACCCAATTTATTGTGGCATAATGTCTGGGTAAAACCTGAGACAAGTCTGAACAGAGATGTTATTAAAGATTGTCTCAGCTTAGCTGGTCCTGATAACATCAAATGGGTTAAATACGTAAGAGACATGCTCAAAGATATCGGGCACCCAGAATACTTTTTAAACCCTGCAAGCATGGAGGCTGAGTTCAGAACTACCTTGAAAAAATTGGTTCTCGAGCACTTAGACAGTAAAAGATGGCTCATAGAAAAGGGCAAAAGCACAGTCATAGAGAATCAACTGACCACCATTGATGGCGGGGTCCAGTAGTACTTGCTTTTAGAAGTCAAGTCAAGTGAAGTCAAAAAGATTTATATAGCGCGCTACATACCCGGAGGGTCTCAAGGCGCTTGAAGAAGGGTGGGGAGTTATTTGTCGAATATCCAAGTTTTAAGTTGCTTTCTGAATGCTAGATGGTTCTGCGTGAGACGAAGGTGAGTGGGGAGTGAGTTCCAGGTTTTAGCTGCGAGGTAGGAAAAGGATCTACCTCCCATGGTGGTTTTATTGATGCGAGGAACGGTAGCAAGGGCTTGGTTGGAGGATCGTAGCTGACGGGAGGGGGTGTAGAAGGAAAGACGTGTGTTGAGGCATTCGGGTCCAATTTCATAAAGTGCTTTGTGTGCGTGGGTTAGGAGTCGGAAAGTAATCCTCTTATTGACGGGGAGCCAGTGGAGGTTTTTCAGGTGACTAGAGATGTGGTCTTTACGCGGGATGTCTAGTATGAGTCTGGCTGATGCGTTCTGGATGCGTTGGAGTTTATTCTGGAGTTTTGCGGTGATACCGGCGTATAGGGTGTTTCCGTAGTCCAGGCGGCTTGTAACCAGTGCATGGGTGACCGTTTTTCTGGTATCGGTGGGGATCCAGCGAAATGTTTTTTTGAGCATGCGAAGAATGTTGAAGCAAGATGATGAAACGGCGTTTACTTGTCTGTTCATAGAGAGTGAGGAGTCCAGGATGACGCCCAGGTTCCGTGCGTGGTCCGTCGGGATGGGAGCTTTTCCAAGGGCCTCTGGCCACCAAGAGTCGTCCCAGGCGGAGGGGGAGGTACCTAAGATAAGGACTTCTGTTTTGTCGAGTTCCGTTTCAGACGGCTATGATTCATCCACTCGGCTACTTCTTTCATTCCTTCATGTAGGTTAGTTTTGGCGGTATTAGGGTCTTTGGTGAGTGATAGGATCAGTTGAGTGTCATCCGCGTAGGAGATGATGTTGAGGTTGTGTTGGCGAGCGATGGCCGCGAGGGGGCTCATGTATACGTTGAAGAGGGTGGGGCTGAGTGAGGACCCTTGGGGTACGCCGCAGATGACTTCAGTGGCCTCTGAGTTGAATGGTGGGAGGCGGACTCTCTGGGTTCTTCCGGTGAGGAACGAGGTGATCCATTCCAGTGCTTTTCCTTGTATTCCGATGTTTCTGAGGCGCTGTAGAAGGGTGCTATGGCAGACTGTGTCGAAGGCCTTTACACGTATGCTTTTGACCCATTTCCGCACGGACACTTTTTTCAGATTAATCACTTTTCCGCAATGCAATGACTGGACAGGGGACACAGAAATCTGCCCGTGCGATAACATCTCAAACCAGTCCAATATTCATTGCATATTATTCTGCAGGTTTTATCTGCTCCAGAGGGAAAGATTTTTGAAAGCTCTATTAAAGGCTTGGGGTTTGCTAACCTGCTGAGTGGCCTATAACAAACTGAAAACTTTAGAAAACGCATATGTCATCAAAGTTGTATCTATCTATTTAAAATCTGTTGTTAGGCTCAGGAATTTGATGTAATACTGGAATAATCTGTGTATAGTCTGTCAAAAAAGTGTCCCGCTTTGATTCTCTTATCACCGGAGCATCTTTGGAAGTCCCAGGGGGCTGCTGACACCGGGAGTGCATTGGGCCATCGGGAGCACACACTGGATAGTGCAAACTGCTGTCTGCTGGTGGCTGCGGGGTCGGGAGCACGGGACTCCAACTCCCAGGAGTCCGTGCATGCCACAGCTGTGCACGAGACCGCCCACCCTCTCACGATCCGTTATTACAGAGCTAAGGGTCCGCAGCGCGGGACGTGCGCGGGAGAAGCCCGGGACAAGGGCGGGGCCATCTGCGGCCATTAGAGGCCAGAGGAGGCCGGGACGGGGCCATTCCCCTTGGATCTGTTCTAAGAGAGGAGGAAAAAATAACAAAGGTACTGATACTCTTTGCCTGCCATTTGTCACCATAGTGGACTTGTTGAACTATCCTATTTTTGTGCAGATGATGCTGATATGTCCTGCAAGGGGGATACCAGAATAATCTCCCCCCAGAGTGACTTGTTCAGGGGAACGATGGATCATTACATAAAGAGGGTAACGCTCCCCATTGCCAGAGAATTAGAGAGACTAGAGCGATCCCCAGTCATCGAAAGCCTTCCCACTATGTGCACTCCCTCACAGACCGCCAATGTTGCTCAAAATATTTCTCTACTGGATGAACTAAACATAATGTGCAAATCTACGTATGCTCCTGCGGGAATCAGACAATGTACAAATTACTCCCCCTATCTGCGCTACAGCAACAACTACTCCCCGGTCTAACAGTCAACTTCAACCAACCCATAGCATACAGGATACTCCCCTTTTAACACGACCAAAAGAAAAATCGCTATCTGCAGTTACCCCTCAGATCACCATTGTTAAAAGGAAGAGAGATGGGGCTAAACAATTGGGGAGTCAGGCCAAACATCAAAAACTAAGCCCAAACCCCATATCGTACAACACTCCAAGCAATGCCACATCGAATGCCCCATCCATGCTTCTTTAATGGCCTCGATTGAAAATATGATTAGGTCTATAATATCCCCGCTGATTGATAAAATGGCAAGTTTAGGGGACAGGCTCACGGGTGTTGAAGAAGCAATCAATGCCAATTCATTACTTGTAAAAACTATGGCAGTACCCATTCAGCCACAGCGCCGAGCCCCCATAGAAACGTCTGAAACCTCCACACAAAGCAAGACCTCCCGCAACCAACTAGCAACCCCACATGTGAAAACATTTAATCCCCCTGCCTCAACTGTACAGTGTTCTTACCCTAGAGTAGGGCCAAACAGAGAATCGACATTACATAAAGGAAAAGCGGTTACTCATGATAATGTGTTATTTAAAACCGAGCATCTACACTTGCCTCCAGAGGATGCTACTATTGTGTGCGTCCTCTCGGGAGTACCAGAACTTATAAAGGGGAAACATGAAAGTCATCTGGACCTAAGAAACAAGGTTGTGTTTTGGCTAACCAAAAATAGACCCCTACCACCCAACATCGATGGCACCATACTAAATGTCAGAAGGGTGGGTTGGCTATAAGCATGGGCAAATTTTGCGAATTCGCGATCCGCGAATTTGCGGATTTGCGAATTCGCGATCCGCAAAATTCGCGAATTTGTGCAAATTTGCGGATTTTTGTTTTTTTGCGTGTTCGCTGGGTTTTTTGCGTGTTCGCTGGGTTTTTTGCGTGTTCGCAGGGATTTTTGCGTCTTCGCAAGCCGCTTGCAAAGCGAAGTTACCCATGCAGTCGTTTATGGGAGAGGGAGAGAGAGATAGATAGATAGATAGATAGATAGATAGATAGATAGATAGATAGATAGAAAGAGAGAGAAAGAGAGGGAAAGAGAGAGGGAGAGAGAGAACGAGAGAAAGAAAGAGCGGCCGGATCTCTGAAGGGCCAGATTCCTGAGTTGCCCCTACAGAACATACAGCTTTTTATTTTTAGCAAAATGCGTATGAAAATTGTGCTATAAAGGTCTCTTTTAGTTTAACCCCTCCTGACAACTCAAAATGGGTGTATTTGCCATCCTCTCCCTTCTTCCTGTTTTTTATATCTGTAAGTGCTTCCTGATGAGGTTTAATTCCTTGGACAGGTGCCTCGTTGTCTACCTGTAACTATTCTCTGACCCTGCTTCAAGGGTCAGAGCAGGGTCAGAGAATAGTTGCAAGTAGGCAACGAGGCGCCAGGAAGCAATTAGCAGCAGGTGTCCAAGTTGAAGTTAATTTGTTTGTAACCCTTTTGTGAAAGGTTACAAAGAAATTAGGTTCAACTTTTGCACCTGCTGCTGTAACCCTTGCTTGGCTGAAAATTCGTCCCCGCTGATTCGCGGATTTTACCGCGATTTCGCGAGATTCGCGGATCGCGAAATCGCGGAAAATCTGCAAATTCGCCCGCGAAACGGATTTTAAGCCCTCCCTTAGTTAGCTAGGACCTCTTCCTAAGGATATAGCGGGCGACTTGGTACTTGACAAATTCAGATCCAAACGCGTTGTTCCATTTCTCCAATCCTGGCAGCCACAAATAGGAGATGGTCCTATATCTATCTGGAGCATAAGTGACTTTTACCCTAGATCATTAAATGTCCCGCCCAAATGTCAAAAAGCAGAGAGCAACCTTTTGATGGACAGGAGTGGTCTTGTATCGAGTGGCCATATCATCTCCACGTCTAACCAATTTGACCTATTACTTCGCTCTAAAATGATTAGCTGATTTATTTTATAGACTTGATTTTATTGTAACATAAGTAATTTTGATGTAATGTACTGATGTATTTTTATGTACTGTTGTTGCTTTTATGATTTTTATACTGAAATCGAATAAAGCTAAGATTGACTGTCAAAAAAGTGCAACCACTGTTTTTTAACATTAATTTCTAAAGTTGTATTCTCTTTTTTAACTTTTTAATATATAAACTTGTATTGAGTGGAGTGCCCCTCGATAAACTTTTAGCCTCCTATGCATTGCACTACTTTAAGTCACTTTGTTAATGCATTTATCTCATATGTATTGGTATTTCTTATCATGTTTTTTTTTTTTAATGAATGCTTTTATGATTTTGTTTTTTACAAATCGAATAAAGCTACACCTGTGATCTCATTGTGAACAAAGAGACTTGTCATCAGTGAACATCACAGCCGTTCCTATACCTCGGGGTATAACTTGGGACAGAACTAATTATGACATTTTTGGCCCGTCGGAGCTGTTGAAGATTCTACACCAGTTCAAGATTTCCTTGAATGACTTTGTTTCATCTAGTACCTTTTCTGATGATTGGGACTTCGAGCCTGTTAATAATATGATGTCAGGCTTAGAAATGTCTGCAGTATTTTCTAATCATGAATATTTAGAAGGTTCATCTGACTATGAACAAATGTATTGTTATAACCATGTATTAATGTATAACCAATGGGAACATTGTCCTACGCCACCAAAGGGTAGCTCAAAAACATTTAATGGAAAATGTCCATACTTTTCAGGTTTCAATGTATCAAATCCAGAATCTTTTTACTTTAAAAATGTAAACAAAACAGGATTGAAAAGTATGTTAACAAATACCAAACAGATGTATTCTGCAGCCTTTTATTCTCAGCTGTCTACATTAGGTTTTGACTTTTGGAAATACAACATTGAGACAAAAACTGTCTGGGGCACAAAAGATTGGCAAGTGCAGGGGATAGAAGCTTTATTGAGTGCCTGCATCATCCCAGAGCAAATTATATTTTTGAATGACACTGTCAAACCGACGTCTTGTCTTGGGTTAGCCAAGATAAAAGACCTAAAAAAAAACATCCATACCTACACCTACACCTGTTAGTGATAACACTTCAGAGGGGGAGGTCGACACACATACTATTTTGCATCACAATAGAACAGATCCAGATTGGAAAAAAATGGTTAATCTGGCCCACAGACACAAACAGCTGTCAAGATAGATTCCTGAATAAAACACAGGTTTTTAAATTCAATAGGCCAGATCCCAGATATGTTCAGAGACAGCATCCAGGAATAGTAGGGACGTTATGCCTTTAACCCCTTGCGTGCTGATGACAGAACGGTTCCGTCATCAGCATCGGTTGAGCTGTGCTGATGACGGAACCGTTCCGTCATGACTCCGCCCGCGCAAGGCGGAGTCAGCACAGGCGGGGAATATGCCCCGCACGCAAGGGGTTAATGGCTACAAAAGTCTACACTTAAGGAAGCTAAACAACACTTATCTTTACTTAAAGATGGCGCTGATCCTGCTAGGACCAAGAAGACTGCGTCATAAACGTTTTATATATGCCGGTATATATGCTGCATATAATGAAATATGGAAGATTATGCAATCAGAGACTGCAGAAAGAATACAAGAAACTTAGAGAAATCTCTCTCTGTGGTTGACAATGGGTTAACGACTCTGTCGTCCAGGATATATTCTTTGGACAGCATAGTATCTTCAGCCATAGACATCATGGAACAGGACTTGGTCATGTTGCAACATGGTCAGTCGCAATTACGTTCTATCATGCTATTAGGCTGGACATTACAAAACCTTCATTCAGGCTATGTGCCTTGGCGTCTAATCAATACCACGTCACTGTTTTCAGAATTTTACCTCGCTGATAAACAGATCAAATTGGCACAAAAAGAAGCAGACTATACGGAGCTGAGCATTGAAAAACTGGAAACATTGCCATTTACAGTCGCTGAAAAGCCAGCAACTGAATGGATTATACATGGAACAATCACTCTGCCTGTTACAATTTTCCATTTTCAATATTGCCTAAAACACATACCAGCAGGCACATATGAAAGTTGGGTAAAGAATACATCAAGACATGCTGGGAATTACCATACACTTACAGATGTTGGAGTGGGGGTCGTGAAGTGATTCTTAGCGGGAAAAACTGTGAAAACGCACTGAGCGGTTCCCTCCTTTATCAGGGTATAAGCATACACGGGGCCTGCAATGGTTCCTCTAACAACTTATCCTGCCACCTGCAAGGTTCTCCAGCTGCGGTGATTGATCCACTTTTTGGACAACTGTCAAATGGAAGTTACATTATGTTGAACGATCACACCTGCGGTGGCATGTTGCCAGGAATACCATATCTAGTAACTGTGCCAGCCAGGGTCACTTGCTGTATGCAAGTATTGTTTCCAAAAATCAAGACAGACCGGGAGTCGCCTTTATGGCCTTCACTGAAGATCTCTTCTATACGAATTGATACTCTAAGCAGGATGAAAGCCATTCTTTTGCAAAAAACTGTGCCACTGACCTCAGCCAAAGAAACATATGATCTGCAAGTCGCAAGGACTTCTGCGGAGATACATGCCCTCTTAACTACAAATTGCCTTATACATTTCTCAGAAATGTTAGGTCGTATCTTAAACATGTTTGATACGAGTGGTAAAGTACATGTATTTAAGACAGTATTTTCAGGACTGTTAGCACCTTTTGAAGCGGTCCTAGGAATATTTCCAAACTTCGTTCACTCTGTGTTTGGCGGATTGCCCCTCATTTTGTGACTAGCTGAAGGGATACTATTTTCACTCCTACTGCTGCGATATGGCACGTCAATTCACCAGTGACACCCAGTTCACCATGGAGACAACTCTACTGGCGATGAAGTGTCGTGAGTGCATCATCCAAATTTTGGGACTACCTCGTCTAAGAGAATTAAATACCACATGGTTTCTGTCATTCAGACCAATTTGGCAAGATTGCATCTTACCTGTTCTGCGCTGCCTGTTATGCGGAGAAGAATGCATGTTAGACACATGTCTTACACTCCCATCAGTCATGCCAACGGATTTTGATACATTGCTTGAACCAGTAACGGCCCACGCACTGTGTTGTCCACAGTGGCTACCAATTCTGATGCCGGCATTCATTGAGATCTCACAGACGCAAAATGCTACTGCTGAAGTACGAGAAATGACAGGCGCACAGGTACCATCCTATTCGAACATTTCTAATGCAACCAATGCTGACGGCGATGCTTCACATCTATGTGCGGTTGATCTTCTTAACGAGGTAATCCAACTTCCACTTACAATGGTAGACAACTTTTTTACAGACTTAAAAAATTTGATGTTTTCTCCAAATACCAACACTGACTTTTGATTTGGCACACAGTGTTCTGAGAGACTCTGAATTTGACCTTCATTTTTTCAAAACAAAGTTCTAACTTTGGAACTCTTTTTTCTATTATTATTATTTTTCCAAATTTGTATTTTTCGTTTTTGGCACAAAGTAATCTGCTTAAAGTAGAACTATTCATAGAGAACTAGAAATCTTTGAAAAACTTCCAGAGACAATATTTGACCTTGTCCACATACAAACTGTTTTCATGTAATCTGTCATTAAATGGTTTTAGCACTTTTTTCTTCTGTATTTACAAGCCATCTCATAAATATATTTTCGTGAATTCATTCAGATAGCATTTTCAAATGTCAACTATATGCTTATAATGAAACATTGCTTTAAATGCGTACAGCACAAATGCTCTTCTCGTGTACAACCTGTACCAAGGCATTTTTATGTTTTTGGGTAGGTTTTAAACACTTGTATAGATAGTTTTTAGATACGTTTATACATGTTTAGAACTTAGTATTTAGTAGAAATCATACATAAGAAAGTGGAGTGGGTGTTGTATGGCGTTTTAGCTTCTGAATGGATTTTCTCGATTCATTCCCTTATATAGGTACAATTCATGTTGCCCTTATATAGGCATAGAAATCAAGCCCTTATTTAGGCATAGTCCATGCTACCCAAATACAGGCATGGCTACTTCCATCCATTCACCAAACGTCACAACGATTTCTTGGAAAACGAGCTTAAGCCGTTAGCGACTTCCCCTTGCTTGAATATTGATTTCTCCGAGAACTCAGTTATTTTACAATGAACAACTATTCCCTAGGGGTTCATTAATGACGTTCATATGCCCGACTTTACGTCAAACATTGCATTCCTAAACACCTTCAGGGTATAAATATACCTTCACTTGCTATAGAAAAGTACGGTGTGGTTCGGTGCAGTTCGATGACCCACTTACCCAACGCAGCTTGCTACAGCAAGTGCCGAAGGAAGCCAACTCTCCAGCTGACGCACTGATCAGGAAGCTGCCCTCCTCTGCTGAGAAATCCAGCTCCAGTGTTTCTGACTCCCCTTGCGGGGTGTTGGGAAATCAAGTCCTGAGACAGAATACCAGACCTCCTTCATTCTAAGGAATGGAGCTGATTAGAACCTAGAGATACCTTTAGCAAATTGTTGGCAAAACTAAATCTATGCTAAAGACCATACTTACTTCTTCCCTCCTACTAGACTTAGGTTACATACCTTGGGGTAGGCGTATTTTAAAAGCACCAGTTGAGTATTTTAGCCTGTGTTATTTATGTATATATTTTTATATGGCTTAGAAACCATACAATGCTCTTACAGTATTATTTCATATTACTGTTTACGCTGTACGCATTGAACTTTGCATTCTGCCTAACGATTGTAGCAGTTCACCTCTCTTGCATGAGAAAGAAGACTGTTCAATAAACCCTTTTTATTGAAACACCCGTCTCTCTATTTCTGTGCCCTCTCTGTAGAAACAAAGCATGCACGATTGACTGAGTGAAATACTTATCTATTGTTTCCCCGACTCTGGAGATAGTTATTCCAGTCCTAGGGAAACAAAGTTGTCATGTTTATGCGGTAGTCAGAAACTAATCCCTCTGCTCCTCCATGCTAAGCAGGCCACAATGGTGTACACACAATGCTGCACTTGGGATGGGGCATGGCCGGTCTGTTTATGGAGTTGACTCAGACTTCATACACTACCTATCTTCTCATATCGTAGTATGTCTCTCCTTGATTCTGGCCACATCCTGTCGATGCACCATTGCCAGAGCTTGGCAAACCCTATGTTAAACTCTGTTCGCTACTCACTTTCAGCTTGTGCTAATTCTGTACCAAGGTTTTGCAGGGACTCCTCATTTCCTTATCCTAATATCTGGCATTCCAGGGGAAGAATTGAGTACCTGGATGTATCACAACCACCCATTCACAGCTGTCAAGTGGTGCCTATAATAGGCTAGCGTGAGCAGTTGTATGGTAAATGGGAGGATGGGGATGGTCACAAAAGGTGGTCTGCTAAACACAGTTTTAGAAACACCTAATGGCTAGGGCGCTCGACCTCGGTCCTGGGGATCTGGGTTCGAGTCTCTGTAACAAAGCCAAACATCCTGTGATTCTGGGCAAATCACTTAATCTCCCCATGCTTAACAAAAATTAATGTGTGTCCTAATGTAACATAACCTGATTAGGTTCGGGTCAAGTTCGCGCTATATAAAACTCTGAATGTATTTATTTTTTTAAAACATAGTTTTCAGTGACACTAAAAGTAATATGAATATTTAAAGCTAAGAAGCAGGAGAGCAGCCCTAAATCATTTAATGCAGCTTGTCTTGCCAAGTAATCAAAATGAGTTACAGGCGTCTCCGCCCTTTGACGTCTGCATCTCTACTTTGGCCAGTTTCAGGAACAGCTACTATGCTCCTTCCCTCCCTCTCCATCCTCCATGATTAGTGTTTGTACCTGAAAGGGCTGCACAGCATCAGGGCGAGGGCTCTGAAGCTTGTAATCACTGCTCAATGAAAAGCAATTACACTATTCAATGTGCAACACCTCAAGACATTCACAAAATCTATAAAACTAACTTCTACAAGGTGGATAAATATGGTTCAAAGAGTACTGTTGCAGAACATTGACTGCCTTCATATTTCTGGTCCCGGTACATGAATGGAAATTCTCCCCACAAAACAGTACAGTGTGCTTGTCACACTGGACCCACAACAGCTTGATAAATGCAACTTGGCACTCAATGAGCTCCAGTTCCTCTGTAAATCATTTTTATTGATTGTATACCTAACAGAAGAAAGGCAGCACTGGCATTTCAGTGGTATACAGTTTAATAACTAGCTATTAGTGGTCTGATTTTTGCCTCAGTATTGTCTCCAATCTGTGGTTGTCCCACTAATTGTGTGAGACCATTATGACCAATATGACCATTATGATCCCACTATCTTACTCTCCCCCTCTAAGGGGGGATGGAGAGGGGGATTTAACATTTCTGGAGTGATTAGTCCATTTGACCTTCAGTGGGTAAATTGCCTATGAGTTCAAAGTATTCACACTATGACCCTAAAATCTTTTGGGCTTTATTGGGCGCCTCGTTCTTTCTTATATTGCCACCTCTGTCTCCATTACATTGCCCAAACAATTAAAAAAGTCAATTCACTCAGGGAAATTGGAGAGGCAAAGGGTAATCCAAAAGATAGATAAAAACACAGAGCCTGATTTAGATCTTGACGGACGGCTTACTCTGTCACAACTGTGACAGATATACCATCTGCTGAAATATAAATACCATTATATATTATGGAATTTATATTTGGGAGTACAGGATCTCCACGAGATCTAAGTCAGGTCCAAAGTCATTAAATATGTAAATAAGCCAACGCCCACAAAGAAACAATGTATATAAAGATCAAACTTTATAAATCACAATCAAAGCAACGAGAAAACAGATTGAGACTATTCAAACACAGTCATTGTAAATAACAACAGCGCAGCACAAAAGGTGTAACGAAGCAGTGAAACATCAGTGAAGCTTTTAGGTGCACAAATTGAGAAAAACACAACAATAATAAGCTTAATAGGCTGCCACAAAAAGTACAAGTTGATGCGAACATTTTCTCTGAAGCAACTCAAAAGTATTGCATCTAAGAGTAAAGAATACAATTAGTTCTA
Organism: Lissotriton vulgaris; assembly: GCF_964263255.1. Taxonomy (NCBI): domain Eukaryota; kingdom Metazoa; phylum Chordata; class Amphibia; order Caudata; family Salamandridae; genus Lissotriton; species Lissotriton vulgaris. The sequence continues at coordinate 1,903,804,379 of NC_141693.1, forward strand.
GCAGTCCATATTAGAAAGTTACATTAACATTTTAGCCCATACGGGTAACTTGACCAGGGCCATTATCTGGACAAAGTTTCATCAAACATTTATAAAGGAAGCAACCTAAAGATTTTAGAGGAAATACCACACAATTAATTGTATAACAGAACATTCAGACCAAAAACACCAAAGGCCACTGAGTCTGAAGGCGAAGAATTCATACAACGGCTTGTCAAAACTGAAAAGGGAAAGGTATTACTCACTGAAGAACAGGTGCTGAAGAACAGATTGATTCAAGGCAGGGTGTAACTAAAGAGAGCACCGGCCAACTGACTGCAAGTACCAACAGCCTGTGAGTCCAAAGGGGAGAAAGCCCACCAGTGCGCCAGCAAACAACGGAACCCCAACGACAACACACCACAATTAACAACAAGCAATGGCATAGCCCATAGGTCTCACCTTTGGGACCCTATAAGTGGTTAGTCATGCTGCACATTATCCTGGGTGCAGGTCCTACGGGTGAAAAAGAATGTGCAAGCGTGCGATAAGGTGACGGGTAGAGCAGGGTGGGGAAAGAAAGAGGCACGGAGTGGAAACAAAACTAGGAAGCCTTGGCATTCAGCGGGCGTGGGCTCCTAAGAAAACCTACCACGTTGACACTGGCTTCGCATCTGAACTGGGAAACACCCCGTTACCACTCGCAGCTCTAAATTTGATTCTAAAATTATCACTGGACCGTCGGATGGGAGTTGAACATTAGACTTCGAAACATAAAGCAAAACAACGCCACAAGACTGACGCCTTGTCACAGTTCTTTATTTAGATGCTGAAAAGATGCGGGCAGAGGCGGCAAGAGAGGCGGCGTGCGATCAAAAAAATGCATCTAGGTAAACCTAGGCTATTTTTACACTGTCTGTTTCCTTCCCCGGAGGCAAATCCGTGAGCGAGGCCGAGTCTCACAAGGAAGATGTAAAGGGTTTCCTGCCACCTAGAAATCTGCAGCATGGTTCGTCTAGGTGGGCATCAGACGTGCTTGACGTGGTTGCCTCGGAAGCACTTCACAGGACAGGAAGTTGCTCATCAGCTAATGCGTCACGAAGTATCGAGGGAGTTGCATGGATAGCAGAAAGGAAGGAGTAAGCCAATAATTGAGGTGTGTCTCCCATCTACCGTTCCCCCGTCAGCCGGGGTGACTCAGGCAGCAGCTTTAGGCAAAGTCTCATGCCAGGAAATCGGCAGCGAGTTCATCAGTCCACGGGGAAAACAAAAAGACTGAGGAAGAGGTCTCCTTCAGCAGAATCCCATTTGGTTCTATAATGTACCAACAGCTATTTACAGTAGATCAAAAAAATGCAGCCCCCCAGGTAATGAGCAGAAGCACAACCACTTGTTGTCAATCCAAACAAGCGCACGTGCCTCACGCTCAAAGTAAAAAAAAAAAAAAGTTTTGACAAGAGGCAGCAGGGGGAGGGAAGAGAGGAGGAGGTCTGCGCCTGTTTCCCTTGCGGGAGCGAGCAGGAACCATCTGTTAATCATAAACAGATGGTTTAAAAGCTCGCTCTCGCAAGGGAATCACTAAACGTGCACGCGTTGCTATTCAAAGCAATGCAATGCGTGCACGTTTTTTACTGCAAAACGGAATTGATTTCTAAATATCTTTTTCCTAAGCAGCGCATGCGCGCTGCGTAGGCGAGATCTAAAAAACTGCAACAATGCAGAAAGTATATGAGGCTAGCCCAAAGGAGCCATCATCTCTGCAGACTTTACAAACAGAAAGGGGGAGTATGGAAATACAGTATCCCTAACAGCAAGAGCTAAGCCTGAAGGAGATAAATCTGTGACCTCGTGGAGGCCACAACAAAATCTTCCTGTGTGTATATTGCTCCAGGCCCATGGTTCCTCTTCCTTCAGGCTTGCCGAGCGAGAGTCCTGTTGTGTGTGAGCGGTTTGTGAAAACATCAAATGTATTGTGGGAAGATCTGAATATCGTCTTTGATATTGCGGTCCCCAGTGATTTGTGAACGGAATGTAAAGTTTCTGTACAGTGGCTCGATACCGAACATCAGAGAGTAGCTCGCACATTGCCCCATCTCCTATTGTCCTGCAGAAGTTTGATTGGATTATGAATTCCTTGAAAACTAAGGTTCCACAGAAAGAGGTTGATTGTTTGAAGATAATTCTAAGAACATGAGAAGCTAAAGAGTCAGTGCAGGCTTATTACGAACGTTTAATGCAAGTGCTCAGCCACAATAGTGGTGTTGAGAATCCGGAGAAAGCTTATCTCAGCAATTTTGTGTCCTAATTTGATCTTGATTTGTGTCCAGAGATTAGTTCACATATTCAGCAGAATGTTATCTGTTGGAAAAGTAAACCTTTCGATGAAATGCTTTGTTACATAAAGTATTGCGGTGCAGAATTGGAGATGAGCTAGAAAAAGATCAAAGAGAAGTTCATATTGACACAGACAAAGTTAGCAGAGAAGGGATTTCATAATGGCCGTATGTGGCAATTACAGGTTATAATCCTAGTGGTGTACCTGGAATGCAGGGAGTTGGTTACCAAGGCAGAAGTCAAATACTGCACAATGAGAAATGTGCCCTGCAAAGTCGAGTTTGTAGTGTGCCAATTGCTCCAAGTGCTGAAACAGATGTTGAGACATCATTTTGAAAGAAATCTTGAGATGTCCATATAGGTTCAATTGGTGTTGTTTTAGCAACAAATGGGCCATTGTAAACAGGAGTGAGGGCTGAATTCAAACAGACTATCCAATAATGATCAAACGCAAATCATGAATATGATTTCAGTGCAAAATATCCAAATGTCAAGGCCTCGAAATCCAACCACACCTCAAGTCCCGATGATGCTGAGAAATGTGAGATTCCCAAGTTTGATGTAAAGCAAACTGATAGAGCAAATCCAAATTCCTTCCCGAAACATGAGAATTTCCAACAGTCTCCATCTTTGACATTTCTAGAGACTATGGGTCTGACTAATCACAGTGACTGTACCTGAGATGGGAGGAAGACTGCATGCTAGGTGCAGTATCAGTGATAGACCAAAGTAGGACATTTGTGGATGATGATGTAAAAGGCCACCAAGTGTCCTTTTTTAATAGACACAAATGCTATCTGTCCTACTGTAAGGACAGTGGAAGTTTTAAACCTATCCCTCTTGAGGAAGCAAGTCCAATTGGTACACATTGCCAATAAAGAAAATTGTGAACCCTGTGTCAGCAAAAGTCCCTGTAAGAATCAGTCCCTTTGAAGAGAACCATCAAATTGTGTTATATGATTCATGTCCAGTCATTCTCTTGGGCTGGGATTTTCTCTCCAAAATGAATGGCATAATCTACTGCACACTGAAGGGTGTTGAGCTTCAGGCACGTGATTAGGATGTTGATTTGAAACTGATCAAGCAAGGTGATGCATTGTTGTTGTAGTGGCTGTGTTGGTTCTGATAGGAGCAATGTCAGCGATGCATTGCCGTAGAGATTTACAGCACAACAAAAACTCACTTTCAATGGCCCAGGACTAGATTAGCAGTAGTTGCCAGGTCAGGACACACAGATGGCAGGGTACAGGTGTTGTTGCAGGGTTGGAGGAGGTCTTTGAAGTCCCTGAGACTTCAGAAAATGAGGCAAGCCAACAAGCTCTTGGGGTCACTCTGAGTTTATGAGAGATGGGGCCAGTGATTTTCCTCAGCAGAACAGAGGGTAGCAGACAGCAGGGCAGCACGGGAGAAAAACTGTTCTTCCAGACTAGCAAAATGGCTGTCCTTGTAGCAGTTTTTCCTCCTGGCAGAGTTCTTCATGGGTCCAGTAGGGTCTTATTGGGTGGGGTCAGAGACCCAGTTGCACCTTGAAGTAGGGGTGACTTCAAAGAAGGATCTTTGAAGTGCACGGAAGCCCTTTCTTCCCAGCACTGCTCCAGACTAGCTGTAGGTGGTAATCAGTCCTTTTCTGTGGGGACAGGACACTGCCTATTCAGTGTCAGCTCCTCCATACCTTCCTGCCCAGAATGAGCCATCAGAAATCAGATGTGTTGTAGTCGTCGCAGGTGTTTGTCCGGGATTCCTGCGTAGAGTGCGTTGCCGTAGTCCAGCCAGCTACTGACGAGGGCTTGGGAAACAGTTCATCTGGTTTCGGTCGGGATCCCCTTGTAGATCCTGCAAAGCAGGCGGAGGGTGTTGTAGCAGGAGGAGGAGATGGCGTTGACCTGCTTTTACATGGAGAGGGGGGTGTGAATGATCAGGACAACTAAATGTCTCGCCTACTGTGGTAAGATATAAAAAACAATAGAAACCTAACTGCCTGCTCCTACTTAAATAGAGCAATTGACGAATTTAGTATAACACCTATTTGGAACACCACCGTCGTGCTGGAGAGCTTAAAACAATCAGTAAATAAACTTACTGATCATCTCTCCCTGATAAAGGACAAAGATAACTCCGCTACAAGAAAGCATGCATGGCCGATTGTGAATGGATTCAAGGAAAAAAAGATTCAAACCTACCAGGAAACTTCATGGTCGAAAAAAACAAACACATTTTTGTGAATGCTAGATTTGGCGATTTTCCAGGATTATGTCACTTGGCACCATGGAAAAGAATACATGATAACTGCCTATGCAGGCTATGTAAATCAGGACAAGAAGAGAAATGAAAGGAGGACCCCACACAAGTTAATTGGGGACTGGGGGGGATAGTAACTCTAAAACAGACTTGGGCGTCCCCTCAACAAAGAAACCACACAGGTTGAGTATTTTACCCAAGAACTAGCATGCCGTTATTTCGGCGGGAAAGGTAAAGTTACAAGATTCAGGATAATAATCTCTAAAAGTAAACTTCAACTGGGGAGGCAAAGTCTATGGATCAACAATGTTATATTTCGGCAGTGACCAAGTTTTCAGTGAATTGCGTATATAGGAGAGTATTTCTTAAAAGCATTTTTAAACATAAGCATTTTAAATTCAAACATAAGCATTAATTTTTACGAGAATGAATAACACAGACAGAACAATTTGTAGTGATTTAAAAAGATATTTTCCACACCAAGAATTTCGTTAACCTCTGTTATACATTTATTACATATTCAAAATCAATCTTCATACAATATACAAATTTTTAAAAAACACCATTATACATTTCATAAAAAGATTTTTTTTAAAAACAAGAATCACAAGTCGACGCGGCGTTTCGGTATTCTGTATTTGAACCTTCTTCAGGACTGATTCTTTAAATTAGATAGGGCAAGACGCCCACTGGACACAGTTTAATTGAATTCTGCACCATGTAGTCTTCGGATTATTTATATCTCCGGAATAATGATTCTCAGTGTTTGATGTCACTGGTATTTGAGGTAAATTGCCTTGTCTGGGACTGCCAGGGGGAGCCACCGTCTTCCTAATTGTGGGTTTCATCAATGACCCATTCAACATTGGGTGACTGGCGCAATATTCAGGATGAGTTGCTACCAAGTTCCTTCTTTTTCGATTCCAAGTTCTTTCTTAGATAACAAATTCGGCCTCCCTGCTCCTGGTCTCTGGCAGTCAGTCCACACGTCCTTCCACAGGTCTGGTATGGGCCGTCACGAACGTTCAATGTTGAATGGGTCATTGATGAAACCCACAATTAGGAAGACGGTGGCTCCCCCTGGCAGTCCCAGACCAAGCCAATTTACCTCAAATACCAGTGACATCAAACACTGAGAATCATTATTCCGGAGATATAAATAATCCGAAGACTACATGGTGCAGAATTCAATTAAACTGTGTCCAGTGGGCGTCTTGCCCTATCTAATTTAAAGAATCAGTCCTGAAGAAGGTTCAAATACAGAATACCGAAACGCCGCGTCGACTTGTGATTCTTGTTTTTAAAAAAAATCTTTTTATGAAATGTATAATGGTGTTTTTTAAAAATTTGTATATTGTATGAAGATTGATTTTGAATATGTAATAAATGTATAACAGAGGTTAACGAAATTCTTGGTGTGGAAAATATCTTTTTAAATCACTACAAATTGTTCTGTCTGTGTTATTCATTCTCGTAAAAATTAATGCTTATGTTTGAATTTAAAATGCTTATGTTTAAAAATGCTTTTAAGAAATACTCTCCTATATACGCAATTCACTGAAAACTTGGTCACTGCCGAAATATAACATTGTTGATCCATAGACTTTGCCTCCCCAGTTGAAGTTTACTTTTAGAGATTATTATCCTGAATCTTGTAACTTTACCTTTCCCGCCGAAATAACGGCATGCTAGTTCTTGGGTAAAATACTCAACCTGTGTGGTTTCTTTGTTGAGGGGACGCCCAAGTCTGTTTTAGAATCAGGACAAGAAGCCATCTTTCACTTATTGTGTCTTTGTCCAGATTTGGAACTTGAAATAAAAATAATACTTAAAAAACAATTTAATAAACGTGTTGTAAGGACTTGTAGGCAGGCATTAATGGCAAGTTTAAATCCAGAAGATCTACCAATTAATTCAGCACTCGTCAAATTTCTTTGTATTGTACAAAAAAAGTTGGAAGCTTGTGCTTGATTAAACTATGGACTGTGTGAATACGAAACTACAGAACCAACTTTAAAAATAACCCTAAATGACTACTATAGCATCTAATGTGTATGGTAAATGCCTACGTTTTACAGAAATTCATTGAAAATACGGATTGTTTTGGTATTTTATATCTGTAAATATTTTAGCCTCTTTTTGTAAGATTTTAATTAATCAAACAAATAAAATAAAATTAGAAATTTTAAATTTGACATGGAGAGGGAGGAGTCCAGGATGAATCCTAGGTTGCATGCGTGGTCCGTGGGTGTTGGAGCTGTTCCCAGTGCAGTCGGCCACCAGGAGTCGTTCCACGCAGAGGGGTTGGGCCGAGGAGGAGGACTTCCGTCTTGTCTGAGTTCAGCTTCAGGTGGCTTTCCCTCATCCAGTCGGCGACGGCCTTCATTCCCTCGTGGAGGTTGGTTTTGGCGGTGTGTGGGTCCTTGGTGAGGGTAAGGATGAGCTGGGTGTCGTTGGCGTAGGAGATGATGTTCAGGTCGTGCTGGCGGGCCACTTGTGCGAGGGGGGCCATGTAGATGTTGAACAGGGTCGGGCTGAGGGATGAGACCTGAGGTACTCTGCAGATGATGTCAGTGGCTTCGGATCGGAAGGGAGGGAGGCAGACTTGCTGGGTTCTGTCGTAGAGGAAGGAATTGTGGTCCAGTCCAGGGCCTTCTTCTGTATTTCGGCTTCTTGGAGACGTGTTCTTAGTGTGCGGTGGCACACCGTGTCAACCGCACTACTCTATTACTGTTTACCTAGGCCTATATATTATTGCATCTTGCACTATGATGGCTACATACATAGGTAGAGCGTACCGTTGTTTGTTGCACTAGCACATGCCACTTTAGAGCTCCGCCCTAATATTGCCTGGCTAGCCTAGGCCTTAACATTATGGCTAAGTATATAGGTAGTATGCAACAATGTATGTCACACTATACAGGCAATTCACATTCTTGCACTAACATTGCATGGCTAGGCCTTTACATTATGGTATCTTGTACTTTGTAGGCCAAGTACATAAGCATAGCGCATTTGCACTGGCATGTCGCGAACTCTTGCAAATCAGATGAGATATACAGTGTGGCACATAGCACTTTGATGCCCAAGTCCTTAGGTGGAGCTTATTAGCACTTGTGTGTGGAGGATTGTTGTAGATTAGTTGGGTTAGTAAAGCCAGAAATTGGCACGCCAACCAATGTGGGCTGAACGACAAAGTCACCGCAGGGGACCCTCAAAAGAGGGTGGCCCCTTTAGTGCCACAGGATGGCACACTGGGCAGCCTAGTGTACAGAGACCCCTTTGGGGTCCCACTCATCACCGGGGTGGGGGACCGGGAGAGTTATAAATGCCGCCCCCGCCCACCTGTTGGCCTCTTTGTTCCCTCATCCTGACATCGTTTAGGAGCTGCTGCCTAGGTCGCATTGTCGGACTTCGAAATTAGTGTATGTGAGCCTTGCCTACCCCCACCTCCTCCCTGGCCCTTGTAGAGGGTCCAGCCACACGGGCATTGCCCGAGAGAGGCCCTGTCCCAACTCCAGCCCCGACTTTGTTCCCTTTCCGTCATATTGACGTTTCGTGGATTTCGGGGCTAAGGAGCGGGACAGGGGTCAGGGCGGGATAGACGGTGGTCCCGCTGGCAGCAGCTCCCTCAGAACTAGGCGGTTAGTCATTTGCCCTCCTTGCCCTGCCCGTTGGGGGTCTCATCGCGCGGGCTATGCCCAGGAGGGACCCAGTCCCGAATAGGGTGCATGCCCATGAGGCAGCTTCCGTGAGGTTTGGCCTTCTTTTCGGGGTTAAAGCCGCAACCCAACACTGTTCCTTTTCTCTGGGCCTCCTGTGTCTGCGGGACCCGGTTGTCTCTGGCCGCATGTGGCGGGCAGGGTAACGAGGCAGCTTATGCTGGGTTATTTGTTCACTTAACTCGGTCACCCAAATGGTTGTGCTGGTGGGGGGCAGCGAGGGAATGGAGTTTGTCCTTTGGGGCCCCCACGTGGCAGCAGTCGGACTTCGGGTAGGGCTTTCAGGGCCTGGGAGTCCCGATGTGTGGGGGTGGGGGGAGAGCAGGTAGCACCATGTCCCCCCTCTTCCTAGGGTTTCAGGGAGCTCGTGGGGGTCGAGCTAGACCTGCAAACTTCCACTGTGGGGGGCACAAGCTTAGGGTTTCACTGCCCAGTTAGCGCGGGGGAGCAAATGGCTCCGATAGGGAAGAGGCCATGGGGGCCTTGTACGCGGTGCCTTAGACTGCTGGGATGGGGCCTGTAGGAGGAGGGCATCGGGCACTAGAACCGCTAGGGCATAGGTCTTACCTATGCTGCCCATAACTGGCGACTCGGCCGGCTTTGTCACAACATCTATGAGGTAGATAGGATAGTTTCTGGCGGCTAAGAGCCGAGTGCGTCGGGATCTGGAGGATGTCTCATCATCGGTAGGCTCCGGACTCGAGGCACCCAGGGACCAGCTCCGGACAATGGAGGCTGGTCTTCAGCTAGCTCCACGGCCACGTGCGGGTTGCCGTTGCCTCGTCCGGGCCTCCCGTAATCTCGCCCATTGATGGCCGCTGCCCTCGTGCTAAGGGATGGTGTAAGAGGCAGGAGGTGCCACTTGGGGACGGGGGAAAACAAAGCATCCTGCTGCCGTCTCCGGGACCCGTCTCGCCCTCCCCCTCTTCCGGAAGACACACTGGTCCCAGGAGGCCCGGGGCTATGGTGAATTCAGTGGTGGGGGTATCTCGGGGGCAGTCGTAGGGCCAGCATGAATGGCAGTAAGAATTCGATGCAGGGCCCATCCCCGGCAGGAAATGTGTAATTATTTCAGCAGGGCAAGAGTCAGGTTAAAAACATAAGGAGTTCTGTTGGTCATGGGGTAGAGCGGCTGACTCTCACTCCCAACGTTAGGTGTTCTATTCCGGTTTTTCAGTATCCTCACTTAAGGGGTATGAAATGGTAACGGTTTTTAACTGCGGTTATAAATGTGTTTCTGAAAAAAGTTGGGATTCCGCAGTCTGATACGACAAGTCACAAACATTTAAAGCACATTGCTAACAGTCAGCTAACACTGACTGTCCGGGCCCCCCACGCTGCTGGGAGCTCTGAAACACACGCAGAAGGTGCAACTGCTGACCCTCCTGCCATTCTGCAAGTGGGCCGGAACAGCAGGGAAGGGCGCCTCGCGTTGCTGTCTGCACACCCCCACCTCAGAGGCGGTCTCGCGTAAACCGAGGCCCTCCACTGCCACGTGAGGAGCGGCCTCTCGAGACTTTCCCCGGTGGCCATGCCTCGTCTCCCTTGCTGGATGGAGGAGGGGGAGCGTCACTCAATCCCCCCCACCAATGAAGGGGGCGATGTGACAGCGGGAAGATTGCTCCACCGCTGGCAACCGCACGTGGTGATGCGGGGGCCTCTGCCCAGCCAAAGCCCTGCCCAACCTCCTACAGAACGTCTGGCTGACGCGCAACACTCTGCAAGCAAAATAGAAGGGACCCAACAGCACCTGGATCTCCAAAACCGTAACTTTGTGCTTTGCCCCATAACCTCCAGCATTCCCAACATCTGCTACTTCTTCTCCGCTGGTAAACGGCCCTCCATAGCCACCGAGTCCAGCTCAATGCCCAAGAATGACAGCACCGTGCCTGGCCCCCCTGTCTTTTCTGGTGCCAATGGCACCCAGAGGTCCTCCATGATCTCCTGAAACCTGTCCAGCACCACCTGGCAGTCCGTGGAGTCTGGGGCCCCGACCAAGAAAAAGTCATCCAGGTAGTACGTACCTCCTTGGTGACCCGTCCGTTCCGTGAACAACCATTGCAGGAACGTACTAAAACACTCAAAAAGTGCGCAAGAGGGGGGGCGTGGCCAACTGCCAAGCATGGCGGCAGCTTGAACCGGGAGCTCCCCAAGGCACAACGGCCCGCAGTGAAATCCGTACAATCATCCGACTCATCGACTGCCCGAAGTAGCGGTATCGGCTCGGGGACCCGAGCGGCACTTTCTAATCCGGTCCCGGCGAAAATCGGGAGCCGGGAGCTGATCTATCCTGCAGCGCCGACCTGTGGCCTGAGACTGCCTGGCCTCGCGGACCTTGCGTGAATGGTGAGTCCCAGCGGAAGTGCAGTCTGCCCAGCTCTGGCACAGTGACACCGACCGGCCCCCTTAGGGGAACGAAGGCGAGGCTTACTCAGACGCTGCGCACTGCCGGCGTGAGCCCCCGGGGGGGCCTGAGGACCTGCTGCATCGGAGCCGGCGGCATAGGACAGTGGGTTGCAGTGTGGGCACCGGAGCAGACGGAGGTGCCCCTGGGATTTAATCAGGCGCCATATTGGAAAGTAAGACTGTCTGGCACGCACACCACAAGGTGAGACTGGTCGCACCGGGAGCCCTGGCATCCTCCTGCAGTAACGCAAATATCCAAGGCCATACGTAGGACTGACGGAGGGGCGGGACTGGGCCCCTAGATCCTGGTATAGTGCTCTGCGACAGGGGAGGAACTTCCAGGGGGTCCGTCCTGAAGGCGCTGGTCGCACCGGTGGATAACATCGCAGTGGGAATCCTGACAGGAGGCGCTTCCCTTCGCCGCTCAATGTCATCCTAGCACTGCAGCCGTGAGGTGCCCTTCTGCTACATAGAGAAGGCCTGAACCCTGCCGAAAGATCGACGAGGGGACCTTGGGACGCCGCGGCAAGGCGCACTCTACTGACCACGGGGAGACGGGGTGTCCACACAGCCGGCCGCTCACGCATGTGAGGAGTTACAAGACTGGAGGCGTAGACGGAGGGTTGGTGGGTTGCACCGGGACTGACGCACTGGTCCTTGCAGCGGCTGCGGTGGCCGAGACTCCGCCATCGCCTGTGACACATCTGGGCCCTGTGTGGAGCGGACTAGGATCCTGGAACCAGCGAGGCAATCACCCAACCGTGCTCCCCCCTGACAATTGAAGGTGTCACGCAGCTCATTGACGTGTGGTACTGTGGGGAACCTCTAGGAGCAAGCTATACATCCACAAGCATAGCGCCATGGCAGGCAAAGGCACTAGAAGTGCTTCGACGCAGGCCAAACTCGACAAATTTGCTTATAGCCAACACGGGCAATCTCAGGTCAGCGGGCGAATCTCCACAGGCGCAACTCCGGACAAGGAAGGGACAAAAAAGGTGACTTTGGAGGACATTATGAAAACCCTCTCTGAGGTTCAAACGACAGTGGGCTCCATCTCTTCCGAGGTTACTCTGCTGCGGGCGGACTTTAAGAAAATGTCGGAAAGGGTGTCCCAGGTGGAGGTGGTCACGAAATCGCTCATTGAGGACACTTCAGACCTGCAAGTGGCGATGGAGCGAATGGAGAAAGTCACTAAGCAACTACAGGAAAAGCTTGACGACCAGGAAGGACGCTCCCGAAGAAATAACATACGTATTCTTGGCCTGCCGGAAACGGAGGGAAAAGGTGCAATGGATCTGTACGTAGAGGACCTCATTAAAACTAAGCTGCAACCTAAAGGCTTGTCACACTTTTTCTCTGTTGAGAGGGCGCACCGGGTACCTGGAGGAACGCCCAAGCCAGGAGCCACGCCGAGACCTGTGCTAGCTAGATTATTTAACTTTAGGGACAGGGATGCAATCCTGCAAGCGGCGCGGGTCTCACCGCCTGCCAAGATCCAGAACTCAACGTTGGCCTTCTTTCCGGATTACACGGCGGAGGTGGCCAGGCGCCGGAAGTCGTTCATTGAGGTTAAAAAGACGCTCCGTGATAGAGGCCTACCATATTCGATGCTGTTCCCCGCCAAATTGCGGATTGTTGCCAAAGGAAAAATGTGGTTTTTCGATACGCCGGAGGTGGCTCAGGAGTGGCTTGACGGATGGAGACAAGTGGGACAACCCCAGCGCCCGCACAGGGAACGCCAGAACCATCGCAACAGCAGGCCGACGGATCAATCGTCCAGTAGTCCCCCGCGCAGGGATGACGCTGCGGGACTGGAATCTGATCTTGAAAGGGACCCACTTGACTCAGGACAGCCGGTCCGGGTTTGATTACTACGCTGCATAAGGGACAACACACTTGCAGCGTTTGGGAACCTGAAGCTGATGGAGCTGAGTAGGGCGGGCATTGGCCGATGCCTGTAGGGGGCTCACCAACCCCACGAGCAAGTAAGATAGTTGGGGATGGGAATAAGCACTCTGCCAAGTTGGGGATGCGGGCGGGACTCAGTCCGTGGCGCAGGGGAGCAGGGAGGGGGGGGGGGGGAAAGTTGTAATGTTAACGTTCTTGTTACCAGTCATCACTGATGTCGTATGGTGCATGGTCCACATACAGGCCATGCAATCCTGGTATCCTAGCACACGACGCTGCATCTGCGTTACACCACACTGCCACTCATCAGTAACACCGACCACGCGCCCTAATGGCCCAACAGGAACACGATGTACCGGCTGAGGACGCCCCTGCAATGGCCGTAGTGCCCCCTCTGAAACTGCTCACATGGAACGTTAGGGGCCTGGGGGACAAAATTAAACGAGGTCTGGTAATGCAATCCATCAAACGCCACGGGCCTGACTTAGTGATGCTTCAGGAAACACACCTGGCAGGGAATACATGTAAAGCGCTTGACAGGCGTGGGTATGCCATGGCAGTACACGCAGAATTCACGACGGGCTCCAGGGGCACTCCTCAAAAAGAACTCGCCCTTCATGGTAGTCAGCCGCAAAACGGATGATCAGGGTCGCTTTGCTGCGCTACATGGACAATGGGAGGGAAGACCCCTCAGTGTGATATCTGTATACATCCCCCCAGCACTCCACTCTACGGCATTGCCGGCTCTTGGGCAGTTTCTCCTTGACCTCCCAGAGGGTGATATGATCATTGGGGGGGACTTCAATGCAATAGCGGACCCCTCACTAGACACCTTTCCCGTGCGAGACCGCCCGAGAGGGTCTGCCACACTTCCTGGTTTTCTAGAGCAATGGGCCTCACGGATGTGTGGCGTCAGTTAAACACCACAGCGGTCCACTACACGTACTACTCTGCTACACATAACAGCCTTTCACGTATAGACTATTTTCTGTTTTTAGGGGTGGGACTGGGATCAGTAGACAAACTGGAAATTCTGCCCAGAGGCATATCTGATCATTCCCCAGTGTCACTCCATCTTACTACCAAAGAGAGGAAGCGCGCTAGACTATATCCGATATTCCCCAACTATTTAACAGTCCCCGGGATCAGAAAGCAACTCAAATTAGCGACGGCACACTACTTTAACGAAAATGAAGGGACAGTATCCTCACCTTCGGTGCTATGGGAGGCGTACAAGACAGTCCTACGGGGCGCAGCTATAGCGGCAATCACAGGGCATAAACGGGACTCCAGACGTGAACTCGCTGAATTAGAACTGGCACTGCACAACGCTCACAGCACCCACATGTCAGACCCCACCCCAGAAACAGCACATTTACTGCAACTCCGACAGCAGCAACACCAGGTACACCTCACAACGACTGTTAGGGGGCATCTGGCTAACACCGCACATAGAATATATGATATGGGTGACAAAGCTGGGAGGATGCTGGCTTGGTTAGACAGAAGGGGCGGCAGTCACAGAGGAATACAAAGACTCTACACGCATGATGGCCAGCTACAGACACACCCCGAACAAATAGTGCGCACCCTGGCGCGTCACTATCAGGAGATATGCACCCCGGAGCGAACCGTTACTGCTCAGGAGGCGGCGGCATCGCTCGAACATATTGCTATCCCCGTGCTTTCGCAAGAAGCACAGCAGGAACTAGAAATTGACTTGACGGAGGACGAAATCCAATTGGCTATACAAGCGTTACAGTCCGGCAAGGCACTAGGGCCCAACGGGCTGCCCATAGAATGGTATAAGGCAACGGCCTCTGTCTGGAGTAAGCCCCTGCTACAGATGTATGTTGAGAGTGTGGAGCGGGCGGAGCTCCCGCTTGACCAGCGCACGGCCACAATCGTGGCCATTCCTAAAGCAAATAAGCCACTGACTGCATGCACCTCATACCGACCCATTTCCTTGCTAAACGTTGAAGCAAAAATCCTGGCGAAACTCCTGGCCACTCGTCTGACCCAGCACCTACAAACCTTGATACACCCCGATCAGTCGGGATTCAAGCCACACAGGAGTACAGTACTGAATCTAAGGAGGGTGCATGGAGTATTGACACGTACACATCTCCTTTCAGAACAAGAGGTGATTCTATCCCTTGACGCCAAAATGGCTTTCGACCTAGTAGAATGGGAATATCTGTTTGCAGTCCTTGCTCGTATGGGCTTTGGGCCGAAATATATTGCATGGGTGCGGTTACTGTACAAGTCACCGGTGGCACAGGTGGTTGCGAATGGTCACATTTCACCAACGTTCCCATTGAGACGCGGGACTAGACAAGGGTGCCCGCTATCGCCCCTACTCTTTGCGCTGGTACTAGAGCCACTGGCCATCTTGCTCAGAGCAACGCCACTGTTCCGGGGCATCACTTGGGAGGAAGGATGGGAGGATAAAATCTCCCTATATGCAGATGATATGCTGATTTACATGGTTAACCCTAACGACGGGATCCCTGCCCTGTTGAGTCTGTGTGATGAGCACGGGAAATCGTCAGGATACACCCTGAATTGGTCCAAGTCGATAATATACGTGCTTAACGGCCCGGCGCCACGGTTACATGACGACTGCCCCCTGACGTTGGCGACCACCTCCTTTAAGTACCTGGGTATTTTCATCACAAATAATGCCGCAGACTTCTATACCAAAAATTTGATGCCACCTCTGGTTCGCCTACGTGCGGATGTTAAACACTGGGCGGCCTTGCCACTGACCCTCCTTGGGCGGGCGGCATTATATAAAATGATGGCTCTCCCCAGGTTTCTCTATGTGCTGGAAAATACCCCTTACATGGTTGCACCGCGTTACTTCCGACAAGTCGCAGCATTAGTCTCCAACCTGCTGTGGAGCAACAGGCCGGCTCGTATAGCGCATGATAAATAAGTGAAGAGTTGGTATGAAGGGGGGATCGCGCTACCCAATATTCAGTTGTACTATTGGGCGTCCCAACTTAAGATAATTAATCATTGGATCCACGTCCCACGACGAGACCCTGCATACAAGGCGGACTGGTCACAGTTGGGGACGAACGGTATGCTCTCCGTGTTGTATAATTTGTCACAAGTTAAAAACCTGCTCGGACCGACACGTCACACGGCGGCCTTGTGGCATGCAGCACAAACTCGGCTGGGCTGGAAGGGGAAAATTACCAGGATGACGCCGTTGTGGGACACAAAAACACTGGGAAACTTAAGGGCATGCAAGGGGTTCGCACAATGGGACTGCATAGGAATTTCCACGGTAGGGGACCTTTGGGACAAAGGCACGGTGATTGCATTTCCACAGCTCCAGCAACAATATGGTCTGGGACCCACTGAAACATTCAGATATGTGCAGATCCATCATGCACTACTACAGGCAATCCCGCCTAACAGCACACTCCCAGAGTCGTCACCGTTAGAAGACAGACTGCTGACGGATTTTATGGAACAGAGGGCAACCTCTCTCACATACAAAAAGCTGGTTAACAACTTGAGAGACCCCACACGGAAACTTAGGGAGAAATGGGTTGGGGAAATAGGAGAAGTGGACGAATCAGAATGGAACGAGGCACTTGCATCACCGAGGGAAGTAGGCATCTCGGCTAGGTTCAGGTTAGTGCAACTCAAGATACTACATCGCACTTACTATACCAGAACACTACTTCACAGGATTCAGAGGGCTCCACATCCCTTCTGCCTCAGAGGTTGCGGGGAGGAGGGGACACTGTTTCACACATTATGGGACTGCCCACAGATCCAAGAATTTTGGAAGCAAATTATGCGCACGGTCTCCCAGGCCCTTAAACTTTCAATTCTGCCTGAACCCCGTAAGTGCCTGTTAAACATTTGGGACCCTAATGACCTGAACAGATATGGACTGCTTTGGGCCACGCTGGCAGTGACAGTGGCCAAGCGAGACATTGCACAAAAATGGGGTGCCCAAGAACTGCCTACGACGAGTAGGTGGATCAGGAATATGGATATGCTGATGGTGAAGGAAAGGGCGGTTTACATGCTAAGGGCCTGCCCCCATAAATGGAATAAGGTTTGGGCACCCTGGAACATCTACAGGGGAGAACCATGCGAACCCTTACCAGAAGACGAAGATTTGGATTCAGAGGAGGAGGATGATTAGGGGGGGAGGGCATAAGTGATGGGCTCCTGTTGATGCTGGGGTGGCGCGTGAATGCAGCACTACCAATGTTTACATTTTAGACATGTGCAATGACTGGGGACTGGATTTGTGCAAGTGACACCTACTACTAAGTGATGACATTAGTTGGGTTTTGTTGTTTTTTAGTTAATTTTGTTAGAAACAGGTACATGTGCTGAAGGTAGACAGGGCATGAAGTGTACAACGGATTAGCTATACTGTGATATACAAACTGTATTGAATGTACGCTAGCAGCGCCCATCCAGGTCTATGTTAATTTACTACTTGCACCGTGCTAGAATGTGGCTTGTCCTTACCCGTTTCAATCGAAAATACCTGAAAGAATTGTGATACTGATCTCTGAATGTGATATTGTGAATACATCTTCTGCCTTCATGTTAATAAAGATTTAAAAAAAAAAAAAAGTGCGCAAGAGATTGAGCAGCCAATCCGCAATGCCTTGTCCATGTACCAGCGGCCGTCATACTGGATCACCAGTAGGCCCCAATCGTCTGGATGGACCGGAAGCAGCCGGAAAGCCGACTTGACGTCCCACTTTGCCATTTTCAGCCGTTGCGCCCGCAGCCACCACCATGGCCATGGCAGCGTCAACCGACGAGTAAGACACTGTGGTCTCCCGTTCATCAATGTAATCGTTTACCGAGCCACCTTCAGGCCATGACAAATGTTGAATGAGGAGAAACTGCCCTGCCTCCTTCTTGGGCACCACCCCAATGGGGGACACAATCAAATGCTCCAACGGCCAGTCCTCGAAGGGTCCCGCCATGCGACCCACACTGGTTTCTTTATCCAGTTTGCCTTGCACCACCTCTGGGTGCTGCCTAGCAGACCTCAAATTGTCAGTCCATCTCCTCAGCTGAGGCCCCTCATAGCCCAAACAAAATACTTCCAAAAACCTGGTCCGTAACCGATCCGCGGGCCCCCTGTCCGGTTAATCCTGCAGGGCCGCTAGCAAACGATCCACCTTAACCGGAGTACGAGCCCTTTGGCCCAGACCACTTACCTCCTCTACCACCTCCAGATTGCTGGGTGCTCCCCGACGGCAAACCCCCAGTCTGCCCTTGCTGACCACCTTGGTGCTGCCCCGAGGCACCCTACAGCGAACCTCAGGGTGGCCGTATTTACCACAAACGTAACATTCATGTTTAAATCGGCAATGTTCCCTAGCGCACGCCCCCTTATTGTAGTCCCAACAGGACCCCACCAACCCGGACGGGTTTTTGGACCTCGCCCCCACCCATCCACGGGGGCGGGGGGGGGGCAGCCCTGAAAGGGCTGGTAAATAATGGGCAACCCGCTGGCCATAAATATGGTCTTGCCAGACCTCGCCAGCCCCATGGTATGCTGCAATAAATTGGAATCTAACTCACCCCATTTCGCCTCGGGGTCTCATGCCATCCGCGCCCTGAACTCCTCGTCGTATTGAGCCCACGCATACCCACCCCCCGTAATCTGCGCCTTTCTAATGACGCTCAGGAAATTTTTCACAATAAACGCTGGCGAAAATTTAAAACGCAGCCGTCCAATTTTCTATCGTGAGAGGAACCTTCAGCCTCTTCTGGAGTTCGTATTCCTCCTCTTTGGAGCCCTCCTTCGCCCTTACCTCCCGGTGCAACAGCTTCAGCAACTCAACATACTCCCCCTTCCATATCCGCTCCTTAGTGGACAGCATCAAATGCACACCCTGCGGCTTCGTTACCCCCATGTACAGGAGACGCTTAATTTTTAATCCTTTGCTCTCTGACTTCACTGCTTCTTCTACAGCCTCCCATGTGCCCGCCGTGTCCGCCCAGCTAGTGGCCCCACCTGTACCAGCGCTGCCAGTGCCCTCCGGCCCTGGAACTGAGGGTCCCACGCCTGCTTTCTTGTGGTCACCCTCCAACAATTTATGCTACCTGTATGTTGCTGCGGGAAGGCTGGTGAGTGTGGCCCGATATTGCCACTATGCTTTTGCACTAGCTTGTGACATCTTAGTTGAGGGACTTTTTAGCAAATGCTGCCCCCAAAGGGGGCCTAGAGGGCCGGAACCATAATGGCTGCCAGAGCCCACAAGGAACTACTGATCCGGTTTGCGCTAGTTTTGCGCCGCCTGGCAAAACGCGCCTGAGACCCTTCTCCTCCCCTTCCAAGAACAAAGTGAAGACAGGAAGGGGGAGGGGATATAAGGCAACGCTCTCCCTGGGCAGCTCATCTTTACATCTGGGAGCTGGAGGAGCGGCGCCAGCGATTTTCGAGTCCAGTCGATCATAGGTGCTGGTGTGCTTATCGGGCATTGCGGCGTTACCCTCGACAGGTTCCAGGATCGTGCCAGCGAGGCGGGAGTTAGTAATGGACATGGGTTTTGAATCCCGCCATGCCACGGCCGAAGACAGTTATTCACATCGTTTTAAAAGGGTTTAGTTTATGAGTTTATGCAAATAAGACACAGAAATTCGCAGCTCTTTACAAAGAAAGGAAGGGTTATCTTTTACGTGCTATCTAAATCAACTTACTTTGTCCAAACTCAATGCTCTCAGACATCTAATAATTACACCCCCCCACCCTTGTCTCATTTGGAGAGGCGGTGCTCCTTCGGGGGCAGACTACGAGAATGTGGTATAAAGAGCTACAATGGGCGAAAGTACAGCAAACTGTGGAAAAAGGGGTGGCAATGACCAAGTGGTTGAAGGGAGTTGGGCTGCTGCATAAGTACAGGCCCATCGAGCTAGCAAAATACACGGCTCTCACGAGGGCCATGGAATCAGACCCCAAAAGCAGACTCAAATGGTGTTGACTTAGGGTAATAAATGTGTAACATGATGTTTCATAAATAGTTGTCGGGGAGCACGGTTGTAAACGGAATGAAGAAAGTGTGGAGCCTGTTGTTTCTGTTCCCAGCAAGTGCGCTTCAGCCTGCAGCATTGGGTGTGCAGAGCCAAAGTGACTCATCCCAACCCTTCGGGCGGCCTGGGCTAAAGAGGCAAACGGGCAGAGCAAGCGCAGATAATGTACTTTTTATGTGTGAACCGTTTGTATAAGGCACTGGGCTGTCTGGAATTTTTAGTGTAATTGTTTGCTGAAGACCCACTTCATTGGTGCTGTAAGACGAACAGGTGCAGCGCAGGGACCTATACAAGAGTGATCTGGAGAATGAAACTGTGGGGAGAAAAGGGTTTATGGCTGTAAGATGCATACAGAAAGCATGCAGCCGGCAAGAGAAATGAATGCCAACCTGTAATTAAGAAGATGTATTTACGCACAATACACTGCGTGCGCTACATTGACAATGCTAAAGTCGGATTGGCCCAGACAAAAAATGCAATACATTATTCAAGAGACTATCTATAGGCAGGCACTGCTCGCTGCGTTGTGGGCATATAAATCAGGTGCTGTGGAACACTCTTGGATAATGGCTCTGATGAGAATCTGCTGGCAGGGCCATACAGAACACATTTTGTGTCTGGAAATACTTTCCGTATTTACAGTGATGAAGTACTTGAGCAGAGGATCTCTGCGCATCTCGAGATAGTGCACACCTTGAGACAGTAGCTAGTCCGTAAAAGAAAGGCAGTGAAGGCCTGTCTATTCATTATATATATATATATATATATATATATATATATATATATATATATATATATATATATATATATATATATATATATATATATATATATATATATATATATATATATATATATATATATATATATATATATATATATATATATATATATATATATATATATATATATATATATATATATATATATATATATATATATATATATATATTGGTTACCAAGCCGAGTTCCTCTCAATCAAGGATGGCACTGACACCGTGAGTTCAACTCAAGTTTTAAGTTTATTCCCAAAGCTGCTAAAGACGCGTTTCGGCGGAAGCCTCCGCCTTGCTCACTTCATCTACTCAAATGATATTACAAAACATATATACCTCAGCACAAACACAGTTACTTCACTGTGATTGGTATATGGTTACCACGGTAACCCTGGTTCAATCATGTGATATGGCAACAAACATAAAAGAGTTACTATACATCATTCCTCAGACTCGTAATGTGCACAATCATTTTAGAAGAGAAATCCATCTGACTATGATGACTAAGTAAGTAAATAAATTACGTGAAATACAAATTCTATTAACAAGTGAATTCAGTGTGCATGGTTATTACATACTTTCATGGGATGGCAAAAAGATGTATAGCATTATCGGTAGACAAAAGAGGGTGAGGATACACATGGAGTCCCTTATCTCTTCCAATGTCTCTGGCGATTACAAATACTCGGGGGGATTTTCTAAATGCCCATACTAATAATCCTTAATCAACGTGTATTGGGTAACTCGACATCTGGAACTTTTAGGTAAAATTAACTCATAAATGTCAGTGACAGTCACAAGCAATAGACTATGAATCATACTGTAAAATTAAATAAACCTATACAAATAAGCAAGTTATATTTACAACGATACGTAATTTACACAAAGGATACTCATGCGAGCCTCATCTCCAAGTGGAGTAAAATTGTGTGTGTATCTCACAGTAGATCTCATAAAGTATGAAACACAGTTAAGAACCAAGGAGCGGTTTTGAGTCCCAAAACCCCTATTTGATACAAAGTAAGGACCCCAGGTCTCCACCCGTACTTTTATAAAACTCGAAGTTGCCGTACTTGAACCACTCAATGTTGAATAATCAAATCAAAGTGCTACAAAGGAAACAAAGTATTTACATAAGTGATGGTGTAGATGTTCACGAGTGGGAAAAGTTGAGGGAGTAATACTGCGCTAATTTATAAATGTACAGTTAATGCTTCATCGGCATTGAGCTCATTCGGGATCTTGGAATCCAGCAAGATAATGTATCTGGATTCCAGACGCCTTAGAGCAAGTCTGCGATTCCCTCCTCTGATACTTTTGGCAATGCTGTCAATGACAAAGTATTTGATGTCAGCACTGTTGCCAGAATGTACTTTGTGTATGTGCCTAGCCACAGGATAGGTCTCATCATTGTTGTTTATGGCTCGCAAGTGCTGCAGGATACGGACATGTGCCGGATGGATGGTGCTTCCTACATAACGCTTGCCGCATTTGCAAACAAGGACGTAAACTGCGTACTCTGTTTTACAAGAGTAGCAGCCTCTGATGGTGTACGGTTTATTTCTGAAAGGGACAGGAACCTCTTTAGTGTTTACGCCTTGTTTGCACGCTTTGCATTTTGTGCACTTGATGAAATCTTTTTGATTGTTTAACCAGTTGGGTGGCTTAGTAATAGTCGGTGCACTAACTACCAGCTGGTTGCGCATCGACTTGGCCCTCCTAAAAGTAATTGAGGGGCTTCTGTCACACCACCGCCCCATAACTGGATCATTCCGTATCAAAGGCCAGTGTCTCTTGAAGATCCTTCTCACATGGTTGTGATAGGCATTGTATCTCGTGATCAACCTTGGCATATTTGGGACAGATTTCTTTTGTTGTTTGTTTTTATTTTTTTCTGAAAATAGAAGATCCCTTCTATTTACATTACGGCATTTGTTTTCTGCTCGAGATAAAGTTTGAGCACTATATCCTCTCTTGCTAAGCCTGTCAAATAGATTTGATTTGGCTTCGCTAGCCCCTGCTTGTGTACTGCAATTTCTTGTCATACGTAGACATTCTGCATAAGGGATGGATTCCTTCTGTTTAACAGGATGGAAACTTTGCGCATGTAATACCGCGTTTCCTGCCGTAGGCTTGCGATATGTTTTGGTTTGGATTTTATTTTTGTCCACGTATAACTCTAAATCTAGAAATTGTATTTTCTCTTTGCTAGTGAAGCATGTGAATTTGAGGTTGAGGTTCTTTTCATTAATTGCTGATGCAAATCTCTCAGCGCTCTCTTCTGACCCTTTCCATAAAATGAAGATGTCATCTATATATCTCTTATAGATAATCACATTTTCCTCCATGCTAGATGCCTGGGTGACTGCCAATACTTGCTCCTCCCACCAGCCAATATGCAGATTAGCATAGCTGGGGGAGAAGCAAGTACCCATGGCCGAACCTTGCAGCTGTTTATAGTGCAGACGATCAAAAATAAAGGTGTTATTGGTTAGACACCATTCTACCATATGCAGGAGCATGATCGTGTGGTCACATAGTGCAATGGGTCTTTGATTGAGATAGTATTGGAGTGCTTTGAGCCCATCTGTGTGTCTAATGCTGGTGTACAGCGACTGTACGTCTAGGGTCATGAAAACATATAGCTCATTCCATTCAAGATCATAAATTTTACGGAGAAAATCACCACTATCTTGTACATAAGCAGGTAGATTTTTTACATACATTTGTAAGAAACTGTCCACATATACACTAGTATTTTCAAATATACCGCCTATTGCAGAGATTATAGGTCTTCCTGGGGGTTTCAAAGCATTCTTATGTATCTTTGGTATAAGGTACAATTGAGGCATTGTCGGATAGTCATTCTTAAGGAATTCAAATTCTGATTTGTTTATCAAACTTGCACCTTTCCACTTATACAGTTCCGCATGGAAATGTTCCTGAATTCCTACAGTTGTGGGAGCACTGATTCTGCAGTAACATTCTCGATCTTGTAGTTGTGCCATCGCCTCCTCATTATACATTTTGAGTGGCCACATTACAATGTTACCGCCTTTATCAGACCATCTCACCACTATATCCGGTCTATCTTTGTTATATTTGAACCTCTTTTTCATGTCTGTCTGGTAGAAATTCTTGGTGCTCATAAGTGAAAGTTCCTTGAGTTCTTTGATGACATATTCCGAAAACAAATCTAAACCATCTTTCAATAACATGGGCATAAAAACAGATTTAGGTTTAAAGTTGGTTTTGGCAGCCAAGTTAGTATTCAAATTCAATTGAGCTGCTATGTCGCCTGTTGGTAGCTGGCTAAGTGATTCGTCGTATTCCAAAGCAATCATGTCGCTTAGAACCGCCATGTCAGAGATAGCTAGCGTTTGTTCTGTTTCTGTGCCCGGTTCTTTATCAAAGTCTTTTTTCGCACAATTCCAGAAATGTTTCTGTAACTTAAGTTTATGTAGAAATTGAAATAGGTCTATCCGGGTTTGGGCATAGTGGAAGTTAGTAACAGTGCAATAGGTCAATCCCAAAGATAAAATCATAGTCTCTTCCACAGTTAATATTAAGTCTGTAAGGTTTACAACAGTGTTGTCCATATTTTCCAAATTTGTGTCTGCCATTATTGTTTCCTGTTCTTTCTGTAGGTTGGCTTTGTTTGTTTTCCCACCGCGTTTCCCCCAGCGTCTGTCTTTTCTCCGTCGGCTTTTTGTTTTTTGTCTTGTTTCGTTTTGCCTTTGTACCATGCCTGCCGTTGAGTTTGCGGTCGGAGTGTTGCTAGGCGTTGTAAGCGAAAATAAGCCAGTTCTTGCGCTGGTTTGGGAATTGAGCCTCCTGCCCCCAGTGAGCTATTACTATCTGTGTATATATATATATATATATATATATATATATATATATATATATACACATACATATATATATATATATATATATATATATATATATATATATATATATATATATATATATATATATATATAAAAAAAATGTTTATTTCTTTTGAAACACGTGACACATGGTCACCATGGTTTTATTTAAAAGATGGTAAAAACAAATGTCAGTTTACACTGACGAAGGCGGCAACGCCGAAACGCGTTTGTAAGCTTGACTTTACCTGCAGAAAGATTCTGTAATAAAACAGCTGGCGAACCCACGCAGTACTGGCTTTGAGTGCTCTTTTTGGTTGAATCCCGAGGACTGAGGGATTTTGCGTTGTCAATATATATATATATATATATATATATATATATATATATATAAAGAGAGGGGCATCTACGTTGTACGGTGCCTCGCAGCCTTGCAAGTTTAATCGCAGTACTTTAGCGTGAAAAAAGGCTGATTATCGGGAGTGATCCATTAAACTACAGGCCCAAAGTTCTGTAGGATATACCCGGAGCATTATATAAATATTAAATTGCACAGGGGCAAGCGGACCTAGTGGAACACCAGGGGTCAGCGGAGTTAAAGAGTATATAAGCCTCGAGTGGCAACTGCATTAAACCAGATCGCTCGAGACCGCAGTTAGGTCCCTCAACCCATCCAGTAGTTAATGCACAGGATTAGAAAAAATGACCAATGTATATGCATTTTAACATTTCATATATGTAAATCCACACACCACATATTTATCATGGCTCAGTTTTGCTAATTAATAGGGCGGGTGCAATCATCAATGAAATATGTTTTTCTCTGAACCTAAGCGTGTGAGCAAGGAAGAGGCCTGGGGCAGCGGCAAAAGTAGCCTGACGCCGTAACTAGGGTTTCACGGTTTGATCCCCAGAAGACACTTGACCCACTTTCTCGAATTCAGAAACCACATACAGCAATCACAAATGATTCCCAACACATGATAATAATCTGCTTTTCCCATACGTAATACTTGTTAATTTACTTTTTCGTAAAATGTAATCGGAAACAGAACATGTAATGCTCGAAAAACATGAACCTGGCCCTCCATTTTGATTTCTCAAATCATGCAGTGTTTTTGTAAGCGGCTGGGGTCAGCAGGTGTGCAGGCAAAAAAGGGGGTTAGTTATCAATCGTGCTGCAAATATACGTGAGGACACACTCGCGCAAAAGCGACCCTCAAACAGCAGACAAATCCGAAACAAGGTTCTAGTCTCAGCAGGGACTCTCAAACATCATGTGATTCTGGGCAAATCACTTAATCTCCCTGGTCTAGGGGTGTGATTCTCGCTTTGTATTCAGAACCCAGAAAGCCCAGGTTGAGGATGTTTTAGGGCTGCTTATTAAATAGGAGACTTTCTTTGTCTACACATATGCAAAGGGGGAAGTTACTTTAATCTAATAGAAGAAAGATTATGTCAGGGAGCTAATAGTGTGAAATACCGTGTAGCCGGTCCACCACCCCATGGGCCTTTCATTGGTGTTAAGGATACATACATGAAGTCCCATTCCCCAGTAGGAGGGTCCTAGTGCCCGCTGTACTCAGTGGTTCTCCTGGGGTTAGATGAAGTCAAAAGAGGGGCGCCTGAGGTCGGAAGTGGAGGTCGACCTCCTTGCGCCTAACAAAAATAAGCGAGGGTTCCTGGGTGGCAAGACT
Source organism: Lissotriton vulgaris (assembly GCF_964263255.1). Taxonomy (NCBI): domain Eukaryota; kingdom Metazoa; phylum Chordata; class Amphibia; order Caudata; family Salamandridae; genus Lissotriton; species Lissotriton vulgaris. The sequence continues at coordinate 1,903,830,340 of NC_141693.1, forward strand.
GTGATGGCAGAGAAATAATACCATTGCACAGGAGTCTTAGAGCTTTCCAACACCAGTGCTAGTAGTGGATGAGGGCCTGGGCAACAGGCTACCACCCCAGCAAGAGTACGTGGGGCACTGGGGCGGCAGGCGGGAAAAAGATGAATACATACGTAGGCAGCCGTCCCGCACCCCTGGCAGGGCACACTCAGGTTCCCATCCTTCCAGAGTAAGAAAGATGTACAGTCGAGGGATTAGTACAGCCTGGCAGATACTAAGCAAGGTTACTGGTTTCGCAGAGGGGATTACCGGTGGGCCCGACAGGAGCATGGGTGGAGTAGAGGATGTTATTTAAATAAGGTATGTTGTATCACACCTCCGCATGCAGGTATCTGACTGTCTCCCAATTTCTGATTTCATGTATGACCCATGACGAGAGGAGACAGTGCTCTAAGACTCCGAAAAGGACACAAGCGTGCCACTACATCATGGCAAGGATGGAGCAGAGCACACCATGGCGTTTGTGGGAAGATTGCCGTCAGAGCTTACTAGATGTCAACCTCCTGGGGACACAGATAGCGGTTGGTATCCTAGCACTCCGGTGGAGCAACTGCATGGGCAGGCTCCAAAGAAGGAGTAGAGGGAGGCACAAAGGGACGACATAGGTTTGGGGGAGCTGCAGGAAGACGGAAGCCTCCCTTGTGGCGTGGCAGAAATAAAAGCTGTATTGGTTTGGTTATGGAAACACACCGACAGGGCGGTGTGTAGAAGGAGGGCTATTCACTCTGTGATGCCTCACGGCTGGGTAGCAAAAGGAGACAGCAATCGCGGCTCAGCCCCCACCAGATGGCAGGGCACAAAAGAGACTAGCAAGGTAGTGAGTTGGGGCCTAACTCCAGGGAAAGGCTACTCTCCACACGCAAGTTGCGTGGAAAACAACAAAGAACAATCTACAAGCTGTCAGGGTGACTTACGACCAAAGGAGATGAAAATGACCAAAAGACAAACCTGTGATTTATGGCCAGTCGATTATTTATGGCTGATGATTTATGATGCCCATGCAGAATGATTTATGACAACAAAATGATGACAGATTTGTGACAGAATAATTTATGACCATGATTTATGACCACATATTTATGATGCTCAGGCACAGTGATTTATGCCGACAGAATAATGTCCGATTGCGTCCAAATGACACTGAGTGATAACCAATTTTGTGACCATGTACGATAATAATTTATGACCCCGGCCCCAAGAAGGCGTCCAGGGAAGTTGTACAAATATGATATATGCAATGAGTAATAAAACTGCGGCCAACAACCACCACAAAATACAATGACTGTTGGCTGTGTGTAGTAATGCAGGTACACAGGTATGGTACGGTTCCGGGAATGGGCACAGTGCGGGTGTTATAAACCTTGAGCACTAAAGAAATCATGCGGGCTGTTTTATAAATGTACTTGAATTGGTTTGTGGCTTGTTTATTTTTTTGTTACTTTTCATAATGTTTTGTTAAAGCAGACTTTACGAAACATAGAAGTTACGGATCCTCAATTCTATGACACACTTTTGGTGCAAGTATATGATCAGATTTTAAACACATTTTAGGGTGGAATTTTACATGTTGTTTATTCTTAAAATGAGGTATTTTAATGCGAACATGTTTGTAAAGATTTTAAGTAAGCAAACAATAAGGTTTTATTACGTTAATCTGTCTAACTGTATGTTTATGATTTTTATTAACTAATAAACTAAATTTTACACTAAACATAGATCTAACTTTGTAGACATCCCACTACCAACCACATACCCTAAAACTACAAAACACTTTCCTACTCAGGCTCATATATGCTTGCACTGCAATATTCCACATACCTGGCATTGCAAACATAATCCCCTATCACAAAGGAGATGCCCTCTTCATCAAAGAAACATGGTTGAACCCACATCTTTGCACATAATAGACGTCCTTATGCCCACATGCTCCAGCATCCATCTTATAGACTGTGCATATTAGAAGAAGGGAGGAGGCCTTGCTGCAATTTATAAATCCTTCTGATCCTGGATCTTGGGCAAGCAAGTCATCAAATCCATGGAACTGCTGACATGTGGTTCCCACTCTCTGGAACTTAGACCTCCACCTTCCATCTCATGTACAGGCCACCCAAGCATAACAAGAACTTCATTGATGAATTCTCAACTCTCCACACACCCTCTTCCGTAGACATGCACATATCACCCTCTTGGGTGACTTTAACCTTTCAGATAATACAAGCTCAAAAAAATACAAGAGGTCCCCTCATCAATACACTCAACTTACCACAGAATGGGACACACCCAGCACACTCCAAAGGCCATATTCTTAATTATGTCTTCTCAACATCACCAACAATCAAATATACCCCGCTTATACCCCTAGACTGGATGGACCAATTCGCCATTCCTATCTTCATGCTTAGTGTCTGATCAACAAATCAAGGTCAAGACAAAGCAGAAGGCCAAACCTTCATATACTTCTAAGACTTCTCTGGAGACAACCTAATGCTTAAAGTCATCTTTGTCTCTATCAATTCTTCATCCACCATCAACACTCTTCTAAACAACTTCAACAAGCCAAAACCTTCAGCACTCAGGCATTCCAAAGACCTGCAGACATTAAATCCAACTGTGAACAGAAACGAAAATGAAAGAAACGCAGAACTCCCGAAGACCTTACGATACTGAAGTCCCTCCGCTCAACACACATGGAGCACATTGCATCATCCAAATAAAAGTACTATACCAAAACCATTAATGAAGCAATTAACAGAAGTAGGATGCTGTTCAAGATAATCAAGTACGGCATTAACCACATGGTCGACTCTCCTATTTCTCACTCTACAGAAAGGTGCAATGCATCAACCTTATCTTCTTTGAAAAAATACATACACTCTAATAGCACATTGACAATATACCAAACTCAATTCTTATAGCCACCACTTACCGTAGAATCCTGCAATGCTATCTCTCCGAGATCTCTATGACATACTCAAACCTCTCAAAGCCACTTCTTCTTTTTTTAAACTATTTTATTGGGTTATCCAGATTACAAATCTGTTGTATATCAACATCACAGTTGTCATACATACATTTTTATTTTGGTTTACACTCCCATCTTTTGTTATAGTGCAGTGTTATGAGGTTGGGAGCGGGTGTTAATAAGTTATCCGGATTTTGAATTAGTGGGAAAGATAGTTGACTATCCCTGAACTGGAGCAAATCCTTGTGCTGTATATCCACAATAATCCATTAAAGTAATGGGGTGACCCAAAAGGTACTGGACCTGGGTTTCATGTGATATAGAAAAATGGTCCAAGACCTCTATATTTTATAATGACTCAATTAATCAGTGACTTTTTGGAATCAACAAAGTTAGGAGCAAGTCACTCAATATCCGCTCCTAACTTTGTTGATTCCAAAAAGTCACTGATTAATTGAGTCATTATAAAATATGGAGGTCTTGGACCATTTTTCTATATCGTATATCCACACTAGGCAAGAACTTGGGTAGACTTTTTCGTCTCTAACTATATGGACTAACTGGGAATGTGGTATTTGGGGGAGGTGGGTTGATGTGTGGTTATGCAATTATTCCAAGTGGTTATGTTTCGGGGTATGAGTCAAGGTGTACTCTGGGTGTTGGTGTGGTTCAGATATATTCTAGGCTTCCGCTGTGATAATTGGGTTGAGTATAGCCGGGTGGGTTGGCTGTGTCACAGGTGATTGAGTTTAAGTCGCCTGTTGTTGGAATCACAGAAGAAGCTCAGCCCATTCTATGGATATGCAGCGGGGCGGCACACCCCCAAGATCCTCCACATTCCTCAGCGCGTCCTCCTTCGCCATGCCCCATTTATTGACTACTCCCATCCAGGCTGCTTGTGGGGGTCCCTCAGGGCCCGCCAGTGCATGACGATTCCCCGTTTCACAAGCAGGATCGCCAATGATGTGAAACGTGGCTGAATTTTATAATGTTTCCGACTTCAACATATGCTGAGCGCACAGGCTTCCCATGTGGCTATGTCATGTAGTCCCGTGATCTCCCGTAACTTAGAATGGATTGTGTCCCAATAGCGTTGTATGGTGGGGCAGCTCCAGAACTTGTGTTGAAATGTTGCACTAGGGGTTTGGCAGCGCAGATAATGGAATTTTGTGTCCTGGCAAAACCGTTGGAGCCGTTCTGGTATGAGATATGCCCTGTGTAGGATGCAAAACTGGATATTTTTAAGTCACACATTTCGTGATATTTTTTTTTGGTACTCTAGAACGCATTCCCATTCTTTGTCATGTTGTGGATGCCCGAATTTCTCCTCCCATGTTTGTCATAGTTGAGTAAGATGTGTGACCAGAAGCTTTCTAAATGCTTTGTATAGCCAGGTGATTAGGTGTCTCCCTGGGACCATGTTTAGGATTGTGTGTTGAACTCTGTGGGTCCCCCTACGACAGATCCCATGGTTGCTGGCAGTCCAAGATTATTTGTCTATGAAGGAGGAATTGTCCTCGCGGTAGCCCATTGTCCTCTGTCAGGCAGTTGAAAGTAAGGATCTTCTTGTCATCGAATAGAGGCTCTATCTCCTGAACGAATGGTCAACTATATCTGCATGGTTTGGGCTGTTAGTGACTGTTTCCATGGGGTAGGCCTGCCAGTGGTAGCAGCGGAGTGTATAGCTGTGTTCCCTGGGAGAGGAGCTGGATTTGTTGCTCAAAGCCACTTCTCATGAAGATGATGTCTTACCATTCATTGTCCTTCATCAGATCTCTCTCTATAAATGATCTTTTACTTCTACTTACCATTGTCAATGCCTATCACAAGCAAAGGCACATACACTAGAGACACTGATGGCCTGGCCAAAAACCATTCCATCACTTACCTACTATTCATTGGCAAGACATTTAAAAAAGCAGTCTGTTTTCAACTCCAAGATCATATCGATGGAGGTAGTGTCGTACGCCGATGACACGCAGATCTTGCTGTCTCTCGCCCAGCCTGTCAGCTCCTCTGCCTCCAAGTTTAGACTCTGTATGGAGGCAGTTGCCCTTTGGATGATCAACAATTCTCTCGGCTAAATGGTGAAAAGACGGAGATCCTCGTATTCGGCGAGAAGGAAGACATCTGGTCGGCGGAATGGTGGCCCGAATCCTTGGGGACATGTCCTGCTCCAACTCGGGCAGCACGAAATCTGGGGGTTATGATTGACCCTTCCCTAGACATGGCTCTTCAAGTAAGGCGGACTATCTCCACCTGCTGGGGCATCATTGCAATCTTGCGCCAAATCAAGCACTACCTGTCTGTGCAAGCTCGGAAACAAACTGTCGTAGCTCTGATAACATCCCGGCTCGATTATTGCAATGCCTTATATGCTGGAGCCAATAAAGGTCTGTTGCAAGGCCTTCAATCGGTGCAAAATGCAGCGGCAAAGTTTGTCCTGGACCTTCCGAAAAGGTCGTCAGCGACCGCCGCCAGGAAATCTTTGCACTGGCTTCCCATTGACGCCAGGATTTTATTTAAAGTGTTATGCCTGGTGTTTGGTGCCTTAAACAGGAAAGAGACTGGAGGCGTAAAAGATCTCCTCATCCCTTATTCTCCTGCTAGGAACCTTCGTTCCTCGGCGAAATTGCTCCATACTGCGCCTCGAGTGCGAAGAGCTAAATGGGGAGGCAGAGCATTCTCCAACCTGGCTCTAAGATGGTGGAACATTGTTCCATTAGAGATCAGGATTTCACCCTCAATGCAATTATTCAGAAAAGCTTTAAAAACATGGCTTTTTGGTAAAGCATACCCCTAGCTTTTGGTTTTGCCTTTTCCTTTTCTGATTTCCTTTGGTAGGCGCCTTGATGCCTTTGGGCAAAGTTGCGCGTTTATAAGTTTAATTTCATTCATTCATTCATTCATTCAACTATCTCCTGTACAATCACTAACAATAGTTAATATAGCCTTATCACGATTCCCGAAGTTTCAGGTTGACAGTCATTTGATAGGACCCTCTGGAACCCGTCTAAGGGAACCATGATAAGGATGTGCTAACTTTTATGCACATATGAGGAAGGAAAGTATCTTGAGGCATAAAATGACAGAGTAATTTATTGAGCCCTGAAGAAGTTTCATAGGAACAAAACATGTTGGCTTCTCTGTTTGGTAATTGTTTTAGCAATAATCAAACTTGTTTTATAAGATGATTTTATAAATAAAGAACTGATTTTAAACCAATCTGTGGCCCATCTTGAATTCTATGATACTCATGATTGGAGCCGAATGTGGAACTTCAGACATAACAAAATTGTATCATACAAATGTGAACAAATATTGCATATGGTGTTATATATTCTTATGGTTTACAGAGCTCTGATCATATGTTCCTTGAATGGGAGTGTGGTATGCAGGATATATCTAGGTGACTTGGTATTCAGTGAAAGTTGGGTTTGATGCAGTACAGCTTCATGTCATTGAGTTAGGTTTTTATGTATTGTGATTTGAATAATAATCAAAATACAATCCAAAGCTGACTCAATGACATGAACCTTGTTGGCTTTGAACCCCAACTTTCATTGAATACTAAGTCGCCTACATTCACTTTGGATACCAATCTCACCCTCAAGGAACATATTGCCCAAAAAACAAAAACACCACCGGGTACCAGGTCTTTTCTTCTAAATAAAGTCAAAACATTACTTCCAGAAAGGGACTGAACTTCTGATCGAAAGGACCCACTATTATCTTGCAGACAAACCAACTATCTCTAATGGATCTTGCTACGCCTGCAGCCAAAAGTGTAAAAGAAAAAAGGTCAGCAGGCCGTTCCATCTATACACCCTGGATCTGTGACAATAGCCTTGTATCCATCAGGACGATCCCAACTCTGCCCCACGTTTGGAAAGTTCACCTCTTTAAAGAATATTACTTCTCAATGGATTACAATTTTACAAGCTTTTACAACTCAGCTTCCTCTCATCTAATGCATTGACGTAATGTTTTTCTTAGACTATGTAGAGTGCCACTATGCCCTTTGGTTGGATTTGTGCTACAGAAATGTTCATACATGCATGCATACATGATATTCACACGTTTGCTAGTAATAAATGGTTTTATTAAAAACTCACCAAGTTTTTCTGAAAGATTACCTAGAAGAAAAAAGGACATATGTTGGCAATTAAGCATAAGAGTAATTGATGCTTGATGCAATCTCTGCAGAACATCATTTGAAGATTTCCTGTTTTTTATTTCATATAATAAACAGAAAATATATTTGAGTAATAACAGCGTGAATAATCTGCTCAAACTTAAATTTGTGCCACAGATGGTTACGAATCTTAGGCTTTTGTGAGACAACGCAATACACATCATTTCTTGAAGAAATGTTTTTTGGTGCTGTGGAAAAAACACTAACAAAGGGAATGCCATGCTTTTTCATGAGTCTGCATACTTCTTAAGAACATTCCTCTTGAATCTAGCACAAACCTAGACAGATGACTCAGAACAACTTGCTGTTCCATGCCTAGTGTCTACCTTCTTTTACCTGTTTGTTTCCTACAATAAGTCTCAGTCAGATAAACTAATATGCCTCATCCCTTAACATAACCCTTCACATGCTTTAACACTTAAGGGTATGTACATATTCTTCTGGTATTACTGGAGATCGCTTTTCTTTTAAACAAATTACGTTCATATTATTTGTTGATGTTACTCTTTCATCCACAAATATGACTCTGACCAAGTTAATTAGATCGTTGTCTCTCACATGTTAAGAAGTATTCTTCCACCTGCTTTGGTTTATGCGAAAGTTTTGCAAAATATTGCCTTAACTTCCAAGTTTAGCAAGGCCACTGGTAGTTCAGAGCACCATTCTGGGTTCTCCAAGCCTCTTTACGTATGCCCCTGTTATGTATTCAGTGTTGGCTGTTAATTTTAGCGAGGTGGCGGATGGTATACACATCCACATTTACACACTCACTCACCCCCCATGCATTCACACACACATGTGCACACACACACACACACACACAAATCCATACATAACACTCATTCCCAAATATTTATACATACACACAAGCTCCCCATCATCAAAAGAAGGAGGGCCTCGAGGAGCTGTGCCAGGCCAAAGAGGTCACGCCCACATAAACTGTCACATCTTTATCCCAGCAAGGTTCAGCGCAGCCAACCAGGATTCTGCACATTTAATTCATGTCTAGATCCCGGCTGCCTGACCTGAAAAATAAAGAATGTCTGTCAGGCTGAGTTTTGCCCAGCCTCACAGCCACTCTTCTTTTTGGGCTAATGGTGAGGGGATGTTTCCCCTACGCCCGTTGGGACGGGCTGCAATTGTGTGTATTCAGATGGTAGCATCCAAATTGGCCTTAACATTGCCCAGATTCTCATCCTCGTCACCGGCTCTTGCTGAGTTACACTGACTGCTCATAACTGAGAGAATCCCGTTTAAGGCTCTGTGGGTTACTTTCAGGCTGTTCACAAGACTGGCCCTCATTTCCTGTAAAGGAAGTTTGAACTCTGTGCACTTTCAATACCCCTGCGGTCTTCCAACAGTAATATCATATGTGTTACCAAGTTCAATAAAAATAGGATAAGGGCCCTCTGAAGAATTTAAGGATGCCTCTTACAAGGTAAGTTCAGTAGACTTTTTAAAACACTCCACAACAAGAGGGAGCCATCCGTCATTTTCACCAGCTGTTTTCTCCACACTTTATGGAAACTGTGCTGACATTTCTTGATGCGCATGGAAGCAACACATCGCCCTTCTGAAATCTTCTACATACTAAACGATTACTCTAACATTCATAGATTGTGACATGTGGGAACTATTCAATTCGGCTCAACTTCATACATTTAATACTTCTCATTATCACTAAACCATTTAGTAGGATTGTGTGATTGTTCTTGTGGTAATCTGTGTGGAATAGGATGTAAACTATCATTACTTTTTCATGATCTGGTTTGACATTTTCTGTGAGACAAGTTGATAATTTCGTACCCTTTTCAGAATTCCAGACATTGCCTTCACTCAACAGTACAGTATAGGGGTTTACCTTTATCTTTATCACCTGCAATGGACCACAAATTTTGACAACACCTTCTTCCCTCTGCGTCCACTCACTTCCAATCACCAACTGACAAACTATCACACAAGGGTAAGAGCTACTTTTGTTCCTTCGTATCATTTGCATTTTTCAACAACGTTTGATAAAAACATCCTTGGATTTATTACCCTCATTTTTCAGGTCACGTCTAGTGATGCAGCGCAAAAGCGCTGCCATCGCTTTGCGAGGCATGCAGTATACACTATAGTGTGGAAGCTTCGTAGGGGCGCTGCCCACTCTCGGGCCCATCTTCTTCATTGGCTTGGATTTTAAATGCTGCCTTCCGATTGATTTTGAGCCTGTTAGTCCCTCCCCATAATAGCCATGTCAGTCATTTGTATCCTTCCATGGCTACTGGCCCCTTCACAGCACAGACTACTTTCTTCCTGTGCCTTCTCGCCCCCCCCCCAACCCCCTCGCCCAGATGCATTGTTCCAGCTGATGTCATGTTTCTAAAGTATAAAAGGTTACAGCCCCTGACGATCCTGCGCCTCCTAGACATCATACTGTGAGTGGCTGTTGTGCTGAGGTATGCCCTTCTCTTTCGGTTGAAGAAGCTCCCGCACCTCATGCCAGTTGACAACAATGCAAATCACGCAACCCAATTTAATGTTGTGGGAAAAAAAATGTGAACGTGTGCCAAAATAGCGTAATTGGTGCTCATGCAAAGAGCTCAAATATCTTCAGGTTGATTTTGGCTATTACACAATTGTAAAAAAATATGTTACCTAGAAAATGTTTTGCCCGAATTCCACAGCGCTGAGCTGAGTCCTGCTAAGAGTGAAGGTCGGCCATCAGTGGCGGCTGGTGACATTTGAAAGCAGTGGGGCGTAAAAGTTGGGCATGACTAATAACATGCTGACATAACAAAACACTGTAATGTTCTGACTAACAGTCACTATTTTTAATCTAAACGTGATAACTACCTTTAACTGAGAAACTGTCCTAGCTAAAGTAACTATGGGTTTAGAAGGTAGTTTAATCAAGAAGGGATGCTGAGAACTGAACCAGGAAGGCAATCATTGATGCCTGTACTGAAAAGTATGTAATATGGAATTGGAAATACCTCCTAATTTAGCAGCACCCACTGCGTGCTCTTGCTCCATTAGTGTTTCCTCCTGGGCTGTGCTAATCGCAAATACTTGGTGAATTTATTTAACACTCCCTACTTTGAAAGCAGGGTTTTACAGCTTTTTTAATCCATTATTTTATTTTATTTTTTTATAGCGCGACCTCGACCCTAAGGTATCAGAGCCTTTACGTTACAAGTTGCTTTACTAACGGGCACATTCATTAGGCAGGGGGAGATTAAGTGATTTGCCCAGGATCACAGGATGTTGAGCGTCCATGAAGAGACATGACCCGGTTCCCTAGCTTAGAGTTCAACTGCTCTAACCGATCATAGGCCACATCCTCGCTTTAAGTTGTCATAAACAAGTCCATGGTGACAAAGATGCGTTCAGAGAACCCTAACAATGCTCAGACCATGAACCCTCCAGCAGCTCGCACTTTTAATTACTTTTAGCTGCGATTCTCCACTGGCAGGGGAGCTGATCAACCCCCATTAATTCAGTCACAGGCCGGCAGTCTTCCTGACTGTGCAAAGTTGTCAATGAAGAGTCTTGTAAAATGTACAGTCTTTAGGTTCTGACCATGGTGCCTTTGTGCCGCATTCTCTGCATGATTAGTGCCGTATTTTCAAAGTGGTGCAGATGGCTGGCCTCCCTCTGCACTCAGCCAGTGCTGTGTGCTTTGTTTCTTCAGCTAGGAGTACATATGGTCAGAGGGGGCCTTTGGACGGATAGCACTGGGTGAAACCTAATTTGGAGCACTTTCCCACCTGTCGCCGGTCTTTTGGAAATTGGGAGGGGTTCACGTGGGGTTGGGGGTAAAGTGAGGGGATAAGAGTAAAGAGGGTCGTCGGGAGAAAAAAACAGACACAAGTAGAAATGCGTGCCAGTCCAGAGACAGCAACCCCTCATAATGTCCAGCATATGGTCGTCCAATCCAGCCCTAAATCCTTGCACACAGTCCCTCCGCCCCCACGCTGCACAGGGACCATCTCAGTCAGGCCCTTCTTTCCACAGATGTGGGGACCACTTCCGGCTTGCGGTCAGCCTTCCATGTTTGAGGCGGAATTACCTCCTATTCGGAAAACAATGTTGGTTAGTGCCTACCTTTCCAAAATGCCCCTCGCTGCCTCGCCAGTCTTTACTTTCATTAATTCTGCTCAGTCAGTACGTTGAGGGGCCCCTCCTACATAGGTGTTGCAGATTTTCCCTTCCATCTGAGTCTCCCCGTTCTAGGCCCCTGCGAGCCATGTAAGTGGAAACGACTTTTACTATACATACACCGGAAATAATCATCTATTAGAAAAGCACGACAAAAAATATACTTATGTTTCCTACCGAACAAAAAATACTTACTGTAGAGAGCATTAGCTGTATCAAATTAAAACAAGCTCCACTAAATAGGACCTTATTTTTTCTTACCTGAAGAGATTGTTGATATTGCCTTTTGCTATCTCTATTAGTATGTCATGTTTTTCTGGACAAAAAAATAGTTTAAAAAACACCACTTTATTCTTCTTTCTAGGACCACATTTGCCATACAAACAACAGGGTGTCGCCATGATAATCCTCTCCAGCCACACTTTGCGTTAATTTACTCCCAGTATATTTCACCCAGTCACGGCTCGCTCACAGTGGGGGCCAGGGGGGTGGGGATAAATAAAATAAAAAACTTACCTTGTCTTCACTTGACCGGGTCCGCACCATCTCTGCTCTGGGGTCCCGTTGGCGCCTAGACTAATTAGTAATGGCTGCCAACTTGCCGAGACACAGTAGTAGCCAATCCTGATGCTGCTCTCTTTAGAGGAGAGCTGCTCTCTAAAGAGAGTAGCATCAGGATTGGGCTGAGCATTAAAAAAACGTCGTTCGTTTTTTCAGCAATGGGGTACGTTGCATTAGGCAGGCAAACCCCTAATCGGTTGTTTTTTTTAAATCCACATAGTTTGCTAGTTAAAAAAGCCCTGCCGGGCAAACACCACATGCGCAGTGAGTGCGCACTGTGCCGGCACAGTCAGTCCAGCGCCACCCAGTGTCAGACAGTGCATACTGTCCAAGTCCATGACACACACCACGGCCGCAGGGCAATAATTATCGGGCAATTTATTCGAGCGGCGCGTTAATTTATAAAACTTTTATTAACGCGCCGCTCGAATAAATTGCCTGATAATTATAGGTGGGGCAACGCCCAAACGCCCTAATGGTAAAACCGCCACTGTCGGCCATTGTCTCTAAAGCCAGAGAGCCACGACGCTGTTACTACTGAGAAACAATGTATGAACAGTAAAAGAGTTTTGAAAAATTTGTCGCCTTGAAGACAAATTGACCATGTTTTCTCAACAATTGTAAAGTTCTTACACAAGCTTTAAGATCATTAAAGTGTTATTATTAATACCCGTTTGCACACACTTTAAAAGTACCTCGGTGATAAAACTCTCTGTTGTAAAATGCCTCTTTACTCACTGAACCGCGTTCTGAGGTCGGTTAGAGGAACCTTTTCTATGCTCCCCACCCCTAGGAAACTTTGAATAATGTTCAGCCCCTACAAGAGTCTCGCCCGATTCCTAATATGCATACTTTGTTGCAGCCACTGAAATGCCATCTCGGGCCCCTGTTGGTGCGGGCACCCCAGGCTGGGAATCCCTGTCTTAGGGTATGCACGCCCATCAAGGACTCTCTTCTCTGCCCAGGAGATCCTGCCGTCTGCTGGAGTTTATAGAGCATTGTGTCGCTCTTACAACCAGTGAAGGCAGCCTGCGTTAATCACGTGCTGGCGTCAATCGAGTGTGCACCTTCTGCTTCTTTTACTAGTGTTTCTTATGTGATTTTTCCTGCACGAGGTTTACAGAGCACCAAGAGAGAGCACGGGTGAGCGGTGCACTTTCTATGCTGACTGACATCATCACACTTGGAGTCAGCTCCAGAAGATGTTCTGACAGGTCTTATATGACCAGGAGCCACCAGGCTTATTTGTTGTTTCAGCAGAGTTTGGGACAGGTTAACTGGCCGCACCTTGTCGCACTGGGTTTGATGTTTGGTCGGGTCAATTGACCAAGTACAGCCATTTTGGCTTGGTATATCTGGGCATGAAGGAATGCCAGACAAGATTCTTGCAAAGGCTGGTAGCGGTACTTATGGGGTATGTGGCATCTCACTGGCAGGGAGACCTTGTACCTAGGTCACTCACATCAGGCAGCGGTGCCCAGTGGAAGCATGGGGGGGACTGCACAGAACAGGACACTGCACAGGTTAGATGCCGGTGAATTGTGGCTGCACTACTGCACGTGACAAAGTAAACCTGGACTGATTCACATGCGGGGTATGGTGGTGGTGGTCCCTACTTCTTTTCTCAGGATCACTACCTGTTGGGCTTATCTAACGATCATCTTAATCAGCTTTAAATTTACAGCCTCTCTGTGGTCATACTGTGAGTAGGTTAGCCATGGACTTAATAAGTGCTGCAATAGCCCTCTAATGCGATAGTACAGCATCTAGTTTACCGGTGCTACTTGTACCCCCATTAGCACCAGCAGCGGCTCACAGGGGTAGCAGTAAAGCTTCCTTTTATTTCGCCTGGGATTGGAGCTGGCAATGTCATCAAACTTTGCAGCCAGAATCTGAATAGGCAAAGACATACCTGTGATGGTGCAATGCACACTCAGCAGTAGAACCAGCTAAGTTACAACATATCCCTGGTATGCCGTCAGTGATAAATGTAAGGTCATGAGCTACCCACGAATAGGCACATTCTGTCAGCTGGGGGGTGAGTGCGCCTTTCCCAAAAGGTTGTTGGTTGCCTTGTTATTGCTGATATGGAGGGGATGGAGCACTAATACGGACAACTACCAGAGCACATTTTTCAGTCATAGTTAAGGTGAAATTGATTAAATTGTTGGCATGTTACCAATTGCTTCAGTTAAGCGAATTTTACTTGGAAGTTGTCAACGTAAATTCAGACTGCAATGTTGGTGGTTAGCTGGTTGGCAGGTCTTTTTAGATGTGTGTTTATAGCTCAGGCAAGTATAAGTATGGGTTATGGTGCCTGAAGTCTGCCCTGGTATACAAGTCCACAGGCAGGTTGAGAGGCAGAACTGAAAGGGGCCTGGGTTCGACCGCTGGTCAAAGGTTCAGATACTGGTAGGTCCACTTAGCAGTTCATCCTTCTGAGGTCGATGAAATAAGTACCATTGAGTTGAGTTACAATAACATGTGCAAATCCTCCCGCCCTATAGCCTTGGCTGGCAGCCATGCAGGTTGTGGATGCTGTCATCCAACGAGTGTGCTATGGGCCATAAGATTGGGGAAACCCCTGGGTTACGCACAAATGGGCTACAAAGTATTAAAGAACACTTGCATTCCCAGTATTCAAAAAAGGGCCAGTATTTAGACATTGGTTCCCCTCTGGTTCACACTGTCCTGTCTGCTCCCTGGTATACTAGCAGTAGTTTGGGAGGACAAGGCATCACCTAGGGTGGTGACTGGCTGAATGCGATGGACATACTCCAACAAGTGCTATACACAGATACTGGGTGAGAGGAAGTAAGCCGGGCTTGATAACTCTTACTTTCACCCGCATTGGCACTTCTTGTCAGGAGTGGCTTGTCAAAGGGATTGCTCGTCAGCCAAGCATGGTTAACATTGAACCAACACCTAACCAATTGTTTTAGGTCATCCTGGGTGCATATACATGAAGGGCTGGGCGAGGCGAGTACCACAGATACTGGGTCCCCCTCCAAGTGGCAGATTCAGCAGGACATATTAACAGGTGGGGCGATGGGAATCCCAAGGCATTTAAGGGTTCAGCCAGCCGTAAGTCACCCTGGGAGGGGTGGTGTAATTGTGCCGGCACTGGAACAGCTTCTGTAGAAGCAGCGGCCAGGGCGGGGGGAGGGGGTGTCTCTCCTCTTATCACTGGGGGCTGAAATCTGGGAGGCAAGGATTTGACTTTCTAGGGTAGGAGGGGCCTGCTTCCAGAATTAAAATCCACCTGGTGTAAGTTATGCATCCATCCCTGAACAGAGGGGTTTTGATTTTATCAGTCTGAAATCCACAGGGAGTTTAGAAAGGATGGGGGCACCTGTCCAGAAGGGGCATGCTGGCCTCTGGTCTGGTATGGGCTTGGATTTGTTTTGGCTGGACCTGGGAGAGGCCCAGTAATCAGCAGGATGTTGGTAAAGATGCCTACCTTGGTGGTGGAGTTCTGGACTTTTTGGTTCCGTCCAGAGGTGTCAGGGATAACACTCGAAGACCCCGGAGTTCTACCTGTCTCGGTGCACAAATAAACAGAAACACGGGCTTCTCGATGGTGGCGTCAAAGACCAAAGGTTTATTACTGCAGGGACACAGAAGTCACAGAAACTACACACGGGCAGTATCTAGGAGCCTGTTCGATTTGTACAAAGAGGGTTGCTCCTTATATACTAAATATTAGGCTTCGGGCAAATTCTTTACATGTTTGTACATTCCTAAACTTTTGTGTCCTAAACAATAAATATTTGGCGTTGCACAGGAATCGTCAACAATATCTGATGTCAAAACATTACGAACGAGGGGTTCCCACTGTTCCATCATAATCTTATGTCAACTTTTCATTCAAGAGCCGGACCGCCTCATCGTAAATTTCGTTACCTCCCCCTAATAAAGGCCCAGAAGGAAAGGAGCAGAGCCAGGTGCAGAAGATAGAAAAGCAGGATAAGAGATGTTTGTGGGTCGTAAATGGGCAAGGCTACCAGCTTCGGCCGCCTAATCATGATCAGGCCAACGAACACGAGAACCAGTATAGCAGGACTGGCCTCAGGCAGAGGAGGCAACTTCTGTCGAGTCATGCAGCCATGGCGTGTTCTGTCCTAAGGTGCACGTGTCACTAGCAAGGTGAATCTCCGGCTAAAGCTTACGTGTCCTTAAGTGAAAGAGGTCACTGCGTGTCCATTGACTATGTGAGGGCAAGAAATACAAAATGGCTGCCGTAATCTAAGATGGATGCCATGGGTAGATCAGAAATATGTTCATAACAGGAGTGCTCTTGCTCGTAGCATAGCGAAAACACCAGGATATGCTAAATGGATCATTTGCGGTTCACTGATACCAAAATTATGTATTTACGACAATGTTGAAAACACGGGTTCAAATCGTCACGGAACCTCAGACCCTCCTTTTGCCCTTACATAGGCAATTACTCTATGTCCGAGTCTATCTCTATGCTCATCAGGTCAGTGACATGTTGTTGCATCATCATTCTTTCTCGCGCCTTTTCTCCAAACGCAGGTGGTTTTCTGAAACAGGTTGCAGCACAGAGACTACACAAAGCGGGACCACATTGGATAATAAGGCAGCACGAGAACAGGAATACTAGGATGACACCAATGACCATCAGAACCTTCCATCCCCACGCTGATAGCAGAGTCCAAAACCACTCCATTAAGGACCAGTTTCCCTTGTCTACGTGTATAGAGTCGGAAATCTTGTGTAGCTTAGAGATCGCTTCATAGACAGTCGGAGCATTATTGGGAATAAAAACACAGCAGCTCGATTGGATCATTCTGCATACCCCACCTCGATCTGCAAGTATTACGTCTAGAACCATACGGTTCTGCAACGTCATGAGACGATCCGCCTGAAGCTCAGCTGTTAAGTTACTAAGGGCGCCAGCAGTTTCTGTAATAGTAGATTCAACTACCCGTGTTAGCTGACGTAGATTTCTACTATTGGCCATAGGCCCCCAGAACGGAAGGAAACCTTTGAAGAAGTCTCCAGCTTCCTGACCAGCGGTATCTTCCTTGCTGAAAACACCTCTTGCTACTCTGGTTTTGTGATAATCTGAAGAAGCAGTGTACGTTGGAGGCAACAGTCGAGCAATATAACATGAACCTGAAAAGTCAGCAGGCAGCCATGTATACGCTCTGTCTTGACAGATGAAGTAGGTACCCCTAGCAGTAAGAAAGGCAGGGGAAGAGTTAGACGGAAACACGTAAGTCTCAAAGCACTCACTCTTCCCTAGCTGAGCTCTCGGATTTCTCCCATTTCCTTGCAAACAGACTTGACCACGGTGAGGCACGACCCAGACTGGAGTGGAGCTTTTACGCTTGCTTTCTCCCAAACTAAGGCGATACTCTGTAGAATTCCAACTCAAATATACCCGTAATTCATCTCTAGGGTAGGATGGAGTATTATTGACGTCTTTAATCATGTCAATAATTCCCTGGACTAAAGCTTTATTGGCAGAGTTGTATTTAGTGGAACGTGGTGGACGCGGAGGATAGGTCTCAAGGGCATAGGCAAAAATGGTCTGAAAGGCCTGAAATGATCCATTATAGCTAAAAGGCAAGACTAGATAGGGAATGCCTTTATCCATAGTGTGGGGTATCAAGCCACACACCCAGCAGTCTGTAGTGTTAACTACCAGTTGGTGTTGATGCAAGAGCTGTACAAAAGTGTTATTAATGAATTCTGAGCGTCGAGCTTGCTCGTGTTCAGGAAACGAGTGAAAAGAATGCATAGGAGAAACAGTAGAAGTAGCAGGATCAAGGGGAGGTACTGTAGTTGTTACCGGCGTAAAAATCAAATGCACACCAAAGACGATTCCACCCACCAACGTTATTAAAACAATCAAAAACGTAACTGCACATTGCATTAGAAAGCATTTGCTGTGAAGAATTTTGTAAAGTCTATTTCTGCGAACATAAATTACATTTTCTCGTTGCAGCTCAGGAAGCTCCATCTTCTACAATCCGCTCGCGACCACTGATGATGTGTACGTAGATGAAAATGCCTCTATCAGCCCTGGGAGTTCCCAGAACTAACAGAAAGATCGACCTTGTGTCTGACCCCCGCAGATTCAACTAGGCACACAGCCACGACCCTACGGCTACCCAGACGGCAAGGCAATTTTAAAACAACAAAACAATACAAAGTATTAGCAAACTTCCTGGCTGGAGGCAATGTATCAAAATTCAAATGTGTAAAATAGGCAGTTTCCTGCTTTATTTGTCCATATTGCGAGATCGTAAATTGTATCTCAGTTTTGCAGGAGCTGTTTGATCTGGAAACAGTGTATTTTCAGCAGGTGTTGCAATGTTCAGAGTTCAAAAGAGCAGTTTCAGACGGGGAGTCAAAGTTCGATGTGTCAGTGATTAGTTCTGCATCGCTGAAAGGGATAAACCTGGGTATTTGTTCAGTTTCAGAGGCACCGATTCCTTTCTTCACCCAGTTATCATAAGGAAGCGGCAGAGGCACACGCTTGACGTGCGTTGTATGAATCCAGTTTTTTCCTCCAGCCACACGAATAGCAGTTCTCGTCGCCAACAACACCTGGAATGGGCCAACGAATCTGGGTTGGAGATTTTTCGTCCTTGCAAAATTACGGATGACCACTTGATCACCTGGTTTCAGCTGATGACCTGGACTCTCCGGTGGCTTTGGCAATGCATCGAAAACCTGTTGGTGAATAAGACTCAATTTAGCAGTCAAGTCGAAAAGGTAATCAATTAACATTGGGTATTCCAGCTGTCTAAATTTCTTTGGTCTAGGTACCCCCCAAACGTTTGCAGGACGACCAAATACTATTTCGTATGGACTAAGCCCTACTCTAGAATGCACAGTCGCTCTTGTGGATAACAGAGCCAAAGGTAGTGCATCTGGCCAGGGCAAACCCGTGGATGCTTGTATCTTAGCAAGTTTCAGTTTGAGGGTGCCATTGTAACCCTCAACTAAACCAGCAGACTGGGGATGGTTCGCACTGTGGAACTTCTGTTTCATCCCTAAACCGGCACACACACTCTGCATAACTTTCCCTACAAACTCACTTCCGTTATCTGACCATACAATCCGTGGCATGCCAAATCTGGGGAAGTATTCTTTGAGAAGAATTTTGGCAGTGGACAAGGCAGTATTGTCCTTCAGTGGATATGCTTCGATCCATCTGGAAAAAGCACAAACTACCACTAGGACGTACTTTAGATTGTTGCAACGATCCATACGAATGAAGTCTAACTGAATCACTTCAAAGGGGCAAGAAGGAGGAGCGAAATGACCAGCGGGTGTGGGGATTCCCTTGCCAGGATTATGCATCAGGCATACCATGCAATTTCTCACCACTCTCTCTGCACACTTACTAATCCCATCATTCTTCCAGACTGGAGCCAACATCTTAAAAATCCCTTTAGAACTGATATGCGCTGCTCCATGTGCCATCGTTACTACTGCAAGCACATACGCATCAGGCAACATCCAACGCTGTTGTTCCGACAAATCAATCCAACACCCACTCGAGTCCAATTTACCCGTATTCTCTTTCCATGCAAGCTTTTCCTCCTCAGTCGCCTCTTTCTGAATTTCTTTCACACCTTCCACTGTGTCCTCACACATTCCAGACTCAGAAATCCATCTTGCAGACGTAGCAACATACATTCTACTCATCATATTCCTAGCTGTCTGTTTAGCGGTCTCATCAGCAAAAGCATTTCCACGACCAACATCATCCGTGATTGCTTTATGAGCACTGCACTTCACAATCGCAACTTCAGTCGGCAAGGTTAAAGATTCCAACAAGTCATTAACTAGCTGACCATGCTGAATCTTAGTCCCATGGGACCTAATGAAACCTCTCTCTTTCCACAAACGGCCAAAACTATGGGCCACGCCAAAAGCGTACTGACTATCTGTGAACACATTCACTCTCTTTCCCTTAGCTAAAACACACGCTCTTGTTAGTGCAATTAATTCCGCAGCTTGGGCAGAATTCTGACTCACTCTCGCAGTCTCCACAATCGTACTCAAAGTCGTTACTACATAAGCAGCTGTCACATCACCATTCTCCAATTTAAAGCAAGACCCATCAACATACAACGTGCCATCTGGATCTGACAACGGAGTGTCTTTAAGATCAATTCGTCCTTTTGTCTCTTCCTCGGTTCTGAAGCAACAGTCATGTGGTTCGGAATCACTCGACTCTTGACTAGTCGGCAACAATGTTGCTGGATTCAATACATTGCATCTTTTGATCTGAATATGACTCGCTAGCAATGTCAGCTCATAGCCAGATAATCTGGCACTGGTAAGGTGTTGCGTCTTGGTTCGGTTCATGAGTGTGTCCACAGCATGAGGAACCATGACCACTAGCATGTTGTTCATCACCAAACCAGCAGATTGTCGAATGGAAGCCGCAGCTGCCGCTGTAGCTCTCAAACAACTAGGCAACGCTCTAGCTACCGGATCTAATGTTGATGAAAAATACGCACAAGGGCGTTGTTTATCACCAAATCTCTGTGTCAGAACACTCAACGCACAACCTTCTCTCTCGTGAACATAGAGCGTGAATGGCTTACTGTAGTCAGGTGTTCCCAACACCGGAGCTGAACACAGTGCATTTCGTAACTCAGAAAAACTCTCCTGACATTCAGCAGACCATGGCACCGGACTCGGAACACCTTTCCCAGTCAAAGCTACCAATGGTTTTGCCAAAAGAGAAAAATTTGGGATCCACTGCCTACAGTATGAGGTAATACCTAAAAAGGCACGTACTTCTCTCTGTGTGCTAGGAACATTCATCTGCGTAATTGCTTTTATTCTCTCTGGGGTCAACCTTCTTCCCTCCTTTGACAAGAGATGACCTAGGTAGGTCACTTCTTGGCAACAGTATTGCATTTTCGAAGGTGACACCTTGTGATTCAAATTAGACAAATGATGCAATAAGGAAATTGTAGCTGCTTTGCAAGTTTCCTTGTCATCGGCAGCCACTAGGAGATCATCTACATATTGCACTAAAGCAGAACCAGGAGGAAGTACAAAGGAATCTAACTGACTTTTTAATGCCTGGCTGTAAATGGATGGACTTTCACAATACCCTTGTGGAGCACGTTTAAACCTGAAGCTTCGACCTCCTAGAGAGAAGCCGAAAATATCTCTGCTGTCCTCGGCTATCGGAATGCTGAAAAAGGCATTCTTCAAGTCGATAACTGAAAACCATGTGGCTGTAGCAGGAATCAACGTTAACAATGCAGTTATGTCTGGAACCACAGGGAACTGAGGAATCACAATTTTGTTAACCTCTCTAAGATCAATTACAAACCTATAGACTGGAGGCTTTGAAGGATCAGTACGTTTCAGAATTGGCAATACGGGACTGTTACAGACATTTCCTCTAGTTTCTTCTACTACGCCTTTCTTGATCAAATCTTGCACAATCAATAAAAGTGCACGTTCACCTTCACTAGAGATCTTGTATTGTGGGATTCGTGGAAATTTGACATTCGCTTTCAGAGTGACTACATATGGTGGAATTTCTAAAAGACCTAAATCGTTAGGACCAGTCGCCCAAAGAGTATCAGGGAGAGAACGCAGCTCTGGTGGGAGCGCATCCATCGACAAGTACATCGGGAAGGTGATTCTTTTACCCAACGTAAGCTGTACTCCTGCCGGAGAACAGTACAATGTCGCATATAGGCGTTTTAACAAGTCTAAACCAAGCAGATTTTCATTACAACCTGTCGTCAAAATCAAGGGTGCTTTCAATTGGCACGGTCCAACAGAAATAGACAAAGGACTAGATTCGGGGTTGAAAACAGGGGCGCCTGAAAAACCTACAGAAACATTTGTTAAGCCAGACAAAGGTGCGCCAGGGAGTTTCTCATGTATGATAGAACTTTTTGCTGCACCAGTATCCAACAGAAACGGTTCGACTACACCTGATGTTGCTACTGCGACATAAGGCCCACTCTGATCTACTGGAACTGATACTACTCCCTCTCTTTGTCCATGGCTGTCCTAGTACTCACTTTGCTGAAATTCCTCACTAACTTCACAATAGTCTTCAACATGATACTGTTGAGATCTATTTTGTTGAGCAGATTGTCCATTTTGTTGATCAAAATGATTAGAAGGGCGATCATTCGTTTGTGGAGGCATAGCACCTCGTCCTCGACCTCTAGAATTTTGCATAGAACCACCACGACCTCTCTGAGCTGCTGCAGCATTATTTTGCGCTAAGACTGGACACTCATTTCTATAATGACCTTCTTTCTTACAATATGCACACTGATTCCACTGGTATTGCGGTCTCTGAGAACCATAATCTGTCCTTTGATATGACCCTTGCTGTGTATTAGTCTGATTCGTGCGAGGCGGATACGCTTGCTGTAAAAGAACTTTAGTTTTTAAATCTTTTGTCTTCTTCTCTGACTTTTCCTTCTCTTCTTTATCCCTATTTTCATAATACTGGGCAGTTGCAAGTATTTGCGCAGTCGTAGAGACAGCCCACGCACTCTCGGAATCTTTCAATTTATTACTAAGCTCTGGTAATAGATTGTGCACAAATTTATCAACAAATAGTCTCTGTCCCCCTTCCGTACTCATATCCTGACCACTATGATCTACGAAAGTCTCTTCAAACCTTGTGAAAAAGTCGGAAACACTTTCGTCCTTCTTTTGCCTGCATGCGGACAACTTGTCCCAGTTAACGCGCAATGCTGGCATCAGAGTCTTCATTAAGTCAATTATTCTACCTGGTAAATTTGCAATTAGAGGTTCGGGTTTGGAACCACCTATTTGTTGACCATCCGCT
The DNA here is from genome assembly GCF_964263255.1 of Lissotriton vulgaris. NCBI lineage: Eukaryota > Metazoa > Chordata > Amphibia > Caudata > Salamandridae > Lissotriton > Lissotriton vulgaris. The sequence goes on from NC_141693.1 coordinate 1,903,853,071, forward strand.
GCAATTATAGCTGCCCAATCACCACCTAGGGCAACTGGATGATTCTTTTTACGAATTTTAGCCCAAATTGGTTGCGGAACTACATTCCCAAATAACATGTCAATGTCCGCTAAATTCATCACACAAGCTTCAACTGTCTGCGCTAACTCTTTGTAATATCCGGCTGGATTCTTACGCGGATCAGGCAAGGCCTGTTTCACTGCTAACACTTCGGCTCGCTTCCACGGAATGTGTATCCACACTCTTTGGAATTGGGCCGGAGCGGCAGCAATACCATTCGGTACGTCAGCTTGTACAGCTTCGCGCCAAATTGGAGGAACCTCCCTCATTGGATATTGGCGATTCTGCTTCGTACTACGTTTTTCTAACTCCCTCGGTGAACGAAGGGATGGATCATTCCTATAACTTAAAATCAGTTCCATCGCTTCTTTTATATTTTGACCAACTATCATACCTGCAGCAAATTCTTTCTGAACATTAATTAATTCTTCTAGATTTGATTCAGAGTCATCCTCTTCCAATTCCTCACGCAAAAGGGAGCACATTTCGTCGAACACATATCGCTGTGTCGGTTCATTCCATTGCATAAATGTATCTAATACATCTCTAGTACTATATCTTCCACTTTTCGAAATCCATCTAAGGGCTGTGGAAACTAATATTCCCCGTTCTTCAGTACTGGGAAGCTCACTACGTCTCTGCACAGAGTCAGAGGCAGGAGTCTTAATTAAAGTTTTATAGAAGGGAGATAGAATATTAGAGACAGAATCAGTGATTCTCCGACGAACAGAAAGCGGAGTCATGATGCTAGCAGAAGCAGTAAATAAAGTAGCAGTTGGAACAGATAAAACAGGAGCAGCAGAGGTAGCTGGCAAAGTAGCTTGTGAAACAACAGGTGTAAGCGATACAGGTATAGGTAAAGAAGCCGGCAACCCTGGAAGAGGGGGTGCCGAAGGAACATTAACATTGACCACAGGAGGTACAGGAGCTTGATTCAGGGGAGCAGGAGCAGGAATACCAGGCTGTCCAGCAACCGGTAAAGGTGGAGCCGTAGCACCCTGTGCATACGGTGGGGGTGACCGTAACAAGTAAGACAACAGAGGATTGTTTTCGGGGTCCTCTACTATCTTAGCTGTACTCGATGGCAAGGCAGGATAGCACTTGTCTATTGCTAAATTACGCTCTCTATTGGCCACCTCCATCGCTTTCTCAGACTCGTTGAGTTGCAGCTGCTTAGCAGACTGTTCTAAAGTCAACTCTTGCTCTTTCTGTTCTTTCTTCAACTTTTTAATTTCTCTCTGTTTAGATTCTTTTCGCCAATAACGAAGAGAATCAAACATTGCTGGCCGGGCTTTCTTCTTAAACAATTTCATTTCTAAATTATCAAGAACTTCGGGTTCAAAACTACCATGCAGTGGCCAACTAAGGACACCGTCTTTCTCCGTATATCGGATCCACACCTCATTATAAGATATAGGACCCACACCAAACTTACAATACAAATCATAAAGAGGAGTTCCAATCGGAGGAACCAGACATGAGTCCTCCAACCGGGAATCACTGTTGCAACCAAAACACGACAACATACAATTTTTCCGACTTACCATTTTATAATCCGGAACACAGAACAAACGAAAACACAAACAAAAATGTGCACTCGAACCAAGAACTTAGGCCTACCAAAGCGAACAAATGTATCGATACCCACACTAAACCAAATGATTATCGTAACTAGAACAACCAGTGATAATCTTACGAAACCAAACCAAACCAAGAACTAAAAAGGATTTTATCCAAACAGGAATAACCCTTACGAAGTAACCAACTAGCTACCACTTAATACTTAACTGAGGCACTGAAGACGTCACCAAGGAGAAACCCGTCACGTCTCGCCGTACTAAGGACTGCACCTCGGGTCCAAGACAGGGCGACGGTCAAGGCAACGGACCACTGCAGCCGTCCGAACGGGAACCCTCGTGGAAGAGAACGTCGGGCCACTTTTGCGATATGCCGGGATCGATGAAGTGGGGCGCCTCCCTCAGGAATCTTCACACAAGGCTTCTCGAACTATTCAGGCTTTTGGACCGGTACCGAATGACGTCGCCACACGTTGGGCGCCAATTGGAGTTCTGGACTTTTTGGTTCCGTCCAGAGGTGTCAGGGATAACACCCGAAGACCCCGGAGTTCTACCTGTCTCGGTGCACAAATAAACAGAAACACGGGCTTCTCGATGGTGGCGTCAAAGACCAAAGGTTTATTACTGCAGGGACACAGAAGTCACAGAAACTACACACGGGCAGTATCTAGGAGCCTGTTCGATTTGTACAAAGAGGGTTGCTCCTTATATACTAAATATTAGGCTTCGGGCAAATTCTTTACATGTTAGTACATTCCTAAACCTTTGTGTCCTAAACAATAAATATTTGGCGTTGCACAGGAATCGTCAACAATATCTGATGTCAAAACATTACGAACGAGGGGTTCCCACTGTTCCATCATAATCTCATGTCAACTTTTCATTCAAGAGCCGGACCGCCTCATCGTAAATTTCGTTACCTCCCCCTAATAAAGGCCCAGAAGGAAAGGAGCAGAGCCAGGTGCAGAAGATAGAAAAGCAGGATAAGAGATGTTTGTGGGTCGTAAATGGGCAAGGCTACCAGCTTCGCCCGCCTAATCATGATCAGGCCAACGAACATGAGAACCAGTATAGCAGGACTGGCGTCAGGCAGAGGAGGCAACTTCTGTCGAGTCATGCAGCCATGGCGTGTTCTGTCCTAAGGTGCACGTGTCACTAGCAAGGTGAATCTCCGGCTAAAGCTTACGTGTCCTTAAGTGAAAGAGGTCACTGCGTGTCCATTGACTATGTGAGGGCAAGAAATACAAAATGGCTGCCGTAATCTAAGATGGATGCCATGGGTAGATCAGAAATATGTTCATAACAGGAGTGCTCTTGCTCGTAGCATAGCGAAAACACCAGGATATGCTAAATGGATCATTTGCGGTTTACTGATACCAAAATTATGTATTTACGACAATGTTGAAAACACGGGTTCAAATTGTCACGGAACCTCAGTGGGGGACCCTGGTTGTGATGGTGGCCACCCCCAGAGCTGTGGAGGAGTTACAGGGTGATCCGGAGTCTTCAAGGTACAGAAGGGTACTACATGCCGTAGCACATTAAGGGTGCTAAGCCAAGGATACCCTGGGATGTCTTAGCGTGTCCCCTGGAAGTACGACGGCGCCCCGTTAGTCTTATGGGGGGTTGAGGGCCTGAGCAACCGGGGGCGGCCTGGAACTCTCCGCCCCCTTCTGGGGGGCGTGAGTAAGTGTGTGGACTGGCGGTCCACTGATGGGAGGTGTGGCCCCTCCCAAAATTGGTAACCACCCATTGGCGACGGCCACAGTGTAATTTGGCTCATCAGGCAGGCAGGCGGCATAGGGGCTGGCCTGCCCCTGGATTGCCCGTAAGATAACCCACCATGTTGGCATATTTGTTATGCAAATAAACCTGCAGCAATATTCTCCACTACCAAAGGTGTCTTGTGGTTTATTTATGTATGTTGCTGTATGAGAACTGAGGAGTGTTGCTGATATTGGCACTAAAAGCGCCAAGCGAGAGCACGGGTGAGCAGTGCACTTTCTATGCTGACTGACATCATCACACTTGGAGCCGGCTCCAGAAGATGTTCAGACAGGTCTTATATTACCAGGAGCCACCAGGCTGTGGAGGGGCTCTAAGATGAGCCTGGGCAGCTGAGCACCCCCCCCCCCATGACCCGCCACAGCTCTTCATATGACTTCCTGCCGGCTGAGGGACATCTGACCATGAAGGGTACAAATGAACCCCACTGCTAACAGATATCAGCTGCTTAAACACCTGCTTGAGGAGTCAGTTCGCAACAAGCAGGAGTGGGAACATGAGACAGGAAACGCAGACTTTCATCATTCTGTGTCGATGAAACGAGTACTGTTTCACGTGGGTAATTGCATCATTTGTATTAATTAGATCGAGTGTGGTCTCTATCAGACCCTCGCCCTCTGCACCCTCAGTCCTTTGTTAAATGTAAAAAGTCCAACGCTCCCAAAAGAATCAGTGCTGCTCTCATCGTTAAACATAAACCCTCGGCGCCATGAGGCCGTCTGATTGTGAAACAACACTACAGCTCTGACCTGTCAAATTGCACTATATGACAGAGCAGGCAGCCTCCAGAACACCTACCAGTGTAGGCTGGTGCCTGGTTGAATAGGGCCATACCTAGCAAGGAATCAGCAGGTGCAGTGACACCGGGGCTCATTGGTTCTAGCGGCGTACTGCCCCGAAATGATGGCTCTAGGGGGCGGCTGCACTGAAATGGTGGTTATAGGGGCCCGCTGCAGCAAAATAATAGTTCTAGGTGCAAGCTGCACCAAAATGATGGTTCTAAGGGCCTGTTGCAACAAAATGATGGTTCTAGATGCATTCTGCACCAAAATGATGGTACTAAGGGCCTGTTGCACCGAAATGATGGTTCTATGTGCGAGCTGCACCGAAATGATGGTTCTGGTAGCCCACTGCACTGAAATATGGCTCTAGGGGGGCTGATGCACTAATATAATGGTTCTAGGAGGGGGCTGCACCATAATGATGAATCTAGGGACCCGCTGTCCCGAAATGACAGATCAAGAGCCCACTGCACTGAAATGATGATTCTAGGGACCCACTGCACTGAAATGATGGTTCTAGTGGCTGCTGCACCAACATTATGGCTCTAAGAGCAACTGCACAGAAACAATAGTTGTAGGGGCCTGCTGCACCAAAATGATGGTTCTAGTGGCCTGCTACACCAAAATGATGGTTCTGGGGGCCCGCTACACCAAAATGATGGTACTAGGAGCCCACTGCACCAATATGATGGCTCTAGGGGGCCACTGCAGTGAAATGATGTCTCTAGGAACCCGCTGCTACCAAAATGATGGTTCTGGGGGCCCGCTGCACCAAAATGACGGTTCTGGGGACCCGCTGCACCAAAATGATGGTTCTACAAGCCAGCTGCACTGAAATTATGTATTTTAACAACTCGGCCATGGGGGCGGGTATCGTTAGTGAGATCAGAGGCCCCTGAGCTCTGAGCCCCATCCCCCTGCACTCTATACTATTAGCACAACAGTCTGACATTCACCAGCACTTTCGGAAGCCTCCGGCCAGCACCAGGCTCCTGGACTTTGCCACTCCCGACCCTTGACCTGCACTTGACCACGCCCTGTTCTCAGGTGCAGTCGGTGCTTTCCGTGCACACACTAAACTCGCACAGTTACTCAATTAAAGACCCGAGATTACCCTTTCCTCTCACCAGGAGAGAAACAAGAACCAGACAAAGCTTGTTTCAGGCAGGGCGCCAGCACGTGTTATCCTCTGCACACATCAGCCCTTCCGGAGAAAGTTCTCTCCCATGAGAGATGCCTCAGTGTGCCTGCTGCTTCCCTGCTGACTTGGGGATCTGGCCGGTTGATATGTACCCAGAATAGAAGAATTGTATCTGAAAAGTGATGTGCTCTCATGCGGTTCCCTTTGACCCTGAAAACCCCAGACAGTGCTTAGTTTGTAAAAAAATAAATAATTGCCCTTGTCAGGAGATCATCACAGCTTGCAGCACCCATTTCCCCTGCCAGTGCTGCCGACAGTACCAACAGTCCTACAAGTGCGACAGTTCAGATGGTTCGAGGCCCCAAAGCTGTAAGAATGGCTTGGGTGGCAGGTATTAGTTGTTTTTAATGTATATTGAATTAATAAACAACTGTTCTGCTAATCTTTTTATTGCATAAGTAGCACCACCGTGTGGCAGCTGTCATAAATGTTGACAATAAATCACTGGATCAAATTAAGCACTGACCCAGGTACAGGCGCGCAACGCCCATTGGGCTCAAAGGGCTTCAGCCCACCCTTTTGTGTGTGGCAGCCCGGGCTGAGAATATCTATATGTACATTGTGGGCTCTGGAGATCAGCCCTAGGACTGGTCTGCTTCTGCTTAGGGGCATTTTTTCTGCTCAGCCACCTCTATTTAACTGTATTGATAGAAAACGACCAGCAGAGGTCAGTAAAATACCAGAATTGCTTTCTGTTTAGGGACTTTCTTTAAAAAAGAAAATCTGGCAACTGCCTCTATTTAACTTTCTTGATAGAAAACGACCAGCAGAGGTCAGTAAAATACCAGAATCACTTTAGCATTCTCTAGATTCCAGTCCATAGAAATGGTCTTCCATGAGCACCCGTAGACAATCATTTTTTTAAAAATCTTATATTTTCAGTTATATGACAACCAAAGGCCTGGATTTTATATTAAAAACAGAGCTTTGGGCTATACAATTTCCTGCCGAAAGGCAATATTTCTCTCCATGTGTTCCCATACCTGGCGTGTCACACAGTTTGGTGCTTATTCTCCCTCCATGTTAAAGAACAGTAGCTGTTTCAGCACCCAGGCTAATGTGCTGCATATCTAAATACATATACGTTTTCAAAGGCGAGACCAATGTTCAAAAGGGGTCTTTCATGTTACACTATTAGTGGTTTTGCAATATGCCCATATTAACTTGAATGGAGCACTTTTTTCATGACCCTCCTTGGCACAATGCCAGCTGCAGTCCTTATTTGAGCATTCTGTTCCATCTTTCAACTGAACCATTTCTTGGAGGGTAATAAACAGATGAATGAAATATCAAACCCATTTTTTTTCCTGAGGGAGCATTCATCTTATCAGGTGTAACAGGTGGGTAACACACAGTCCTCTCTGATTTGTCACTCCATGCACACGGTGTTCACTTCACTATACTTCTCACTAGATCTACACCTGCCCACCAAAATTATTCTGCACTCACTCCAATATGATCATGTGCTAACAGAATGCTGCTCTAGGCACCACCAACACTTCGCCTCTCAATAACATGTTATCGACAACAAAGAGTTATGGACTTATATGACAATGGGGAACATGCATCAAGCATGTTTGTCTTAGCAACAGGCTGATTAGCAGAATCGGCCCGTTTGCAAATGCAAAAAAAGCAAAGAATGTTTGTGAAAACATTTTTTAAGAGCAGGCAGTGGTCCAACGGACCACTACCTGCTCTTAAAAAAATGGAAGGAAAAGTTTTAATTTTTGTTTTTATAAAGCAGCCCGTTTTCATTTAGGAAACAGGGCTGCATTACAAAAAAAAGAAGGGAGAATTTGACCCACAATGAATGACATACACTAAGACTTCTTCAAGAGGACACACATTTGACAATCAGAGAGGCAGACAAAAGGGGTTACATTGTAGTGGTGAACACATGTGATTATGATCAAGAGAATTACTTGCAAGTACACGATATACAGTGCTATGAAAGGGTTGTACATAATCCAATGTTTGGTCTGAACACTACTGTTAACTAGATGTTGAAACTTTAGCAAGAGAAATGTCTACTAGATATCGATGAATAGATGTATCTTAGAGTTGACCTCCCTAGGTACCCCTGCTTCTACACACTTCCTAAGATCCACAAAGTCCTCCCTTTTCCACAGGGGGAGGCCAATAGTATCAGGCAAAGGGAGTCCGACTGAGAAATAATCAGAGTTTGTGGATGTATTCCTTTAACCACTAGTAGTGGGCCTACACTCTTACATAAAAAACATAAGACACATACAGAACCTATTGAGTAACATTTCCTGGGAATCGGGAATGACAATGGCAGCATTAGACATGGTGGCACTATACACCAGCTTCCAAAATGATTTGGGTATCAAAGCATTATGCTGGTTCTTGGGAAGAAGGTCGGCGAGTTTGTGGGTACACACAAAAATACTTATCTCTATGATAGTTACAACAGACCAACCCTGACTCCCTTCAAACAACAAAACACTTGTTAGCTAAAAGAAGGTCACCTGGAGAAAAATAAAACACAACACTTAAAAAATGAAAAAAATCTCCTATATTCATCACTAATGCTGTTTATTATATAACAAACTGCAATCGATTTGAATGAAGTGTGCTTCATATAATTCGTTTCTGTTTACCAATCTTCGGATTGTACCAGGGAAGTAGGGTGTTTCTCCACCACCATTGAATGAACCGCGGGAAAAAACCCTGTTATATAAAATACACATGTAACTACCATATGAGCGCTCAACACCTCACAAACACCCAATTCTGACATTGATCATATAAAGAGGCAGGCAGCTCTATAGACATAAAATAGCAAATAGATAAGCGGATGAATAGGAGATAAGCACAATGAGTGATAATTTAGATCGTGATAGACTTGCGCAAGAACTGTTTAGTAACTTGAGTAGAAGGAGCACGGTAGTAGAAGCAGTAAAGAGTGAGAATCCATCACAGAAAGAAGGGATTTGGGAGAAGTTCATTTGACTAGTGAAATTTAAGAAAAATGAAATGTCAAAGTGGTGGTTTGGTCCCACCTTGAAACAGTACATCAAACTTCACAGAATCCTGAGGGGCCTAAGATCGCAGATAATCCCTACTTATGATGATCTGGACGACGACCTAAAAATAATTGACATCGAGCTTTATGAAGCTGATAGACTTCTTAGTGAAAAACGCAGACAGAAAAGTCACTAATCTTCAAACGAAGATTGCACAGCTAGAGAGTGAAACTATGGCCCTTAGCTTACCTGAAGCCACAAGTAAGAACTACGAGATCCTAAAAAATGTGTTATCCAAACAACAGCATGACATCAAACAAAGAAAAGCTTGTAACTTAGAAAAGATGAGCTTGACTACAATAGTGGGAGAGTCTTCACATTTTCTAAGAAATATGACCATTTGGTACACAATGATACTGCTAAACAAGCAAGTGAGCCTATCTCCAACAGCTCTAGTTGCACCTCACTGACTGTAGCAACCACAAGAGAAAGTGAGGGGGAAGAAAGAATGTCAGCAAGGCAGGTACACCCTTTGGGCAAGTCATCCTTCTTACAAAAAGTAAACCGTATGAAAATAGGGAACCAGGAACAGACCAGGAGAATAGGGGGTGAAAACCAAATCATGGGACAGGAGAACTTAGAAACCAGCACAGGAAATTAGCTCAATGTCGTTAATCTATGTGTCAAGACACTTACAATTGACATGGTCTCTTTGCTAAAGAAGGGTATGGGATTCTGTCCTGAAAGCAAGCGCAATATTTGTAAAATGAAAATGAAGACAGACCTGTTTAAATTTATCAGAAGACTGAAACTACAGAACTTTTTCGCATTGCCCTCACAAGAGATGTTGAAAATTTGGCAAGAAAAATGTCTACATGATATGGATGAATATATGTATCTTAGAGTTGACTGTCCTAGGTACCCCTGCTTCTGCACACTTCCTAAGACCTACAAAGGCCTCCCTTTTCCACCACTGGGGAGGCCGATAGTATCAGGCATAGGGGGTCCGAAAGAGAAATTATCGGACTTTGCAGAGTTATTTCTTCAACCGCTAGTTGCAAACCTGCCCTCCTACATATGAGACACAAGACACTTACTGAACTTATTGAGTGACATTTCCTGGAAATCGGGAATGACAATGCTAACATTAGACGTGGCGGCACTATACACCAGCATCCAAAATGATTTGGGTATCAAGTAATTACGCCACTTCTTGGGAAGGAGATTGGCGAATTTGTGGGAACACACAGAGATGCTTATCTCTATGAGATATACAACAGACCAGCCCTGACAAAGTCGTAGGGATATCTCCCATCAAGTGACAAAACATGTGTTGGCTAAAAGAAGGTCACCTGGAGAAAAATTAAACACAACACTGAAGAAAAGAAAAGAAATCTCCTATGTTCATCACTAATTCTGTTTGTTATATAACTAAACTGCAATTGATTTGAATTGTTTGTGCTTCATATAAATAAGAGTAATCTAACATGGTCATCATCCAGCGTGATGGTCTAGCAGATGCTGTGCTCTTCTGCCTATTGTGTTGAAAACATCAACTAAGAGACGGTGGTCTGTGTGTAGAATAAGTGCAGTTCCCCATACACATTTTCTGAAATGATCTAAACACCACTAACAAGCCAACACTTAACGCTCAATAGTGGAATATAAAACCCTGAATCCCTCAAGGGTCTTGATGCGTAAATGATGGTGACTTCTATTCCTTCTTTGTATTGGGTCAACGGAGTACTCAAATCCACACTAATGGTGTCTGTGCAAATCACACTTATGACGTGTTTTTATTGCGGGAGCAGACTCTATATCTTTTTTCAGCTGGGCAACTCTCTTTCTCACCCCTCACATCATTCAAACCTACAGTCTTTTAGCATCAACTTCCATATGTGCAATGTCTTACAATCAAACACTAGTATGAACCAGGAATAATATTCAACAAACTCAAGAAATTATTGTAATTGGTCTTTTGGTCCTTGTTCGATGGAAATGGTGCATCCTGAATGGCTTTAACCAATTTGACTTTTGGCGATATACCCTTTTCATCCAACCAATGTTCCAGATATTCCACTTCATTCACACCAATCTTGCATTTTTACCTTTTGACAGTCAAACCACTTTTCCACAAAATAGTCAATACTTAACACACTTTGTCATGAGTTCCCACAAAACGATACGTCCTTTCATGTGTAATAAACAATGTTAATGGCCTGAACTCTGGGTGTAATGCCATTTGGTGATATGCAGACGACAAGTCTAGAGTGGAAAACAGTTTACCCCATTGACTGTTGTCAACATCTCAGGTATATTAGGCAAGGGGTGTCTTTCTACCCAGATCACTGCATTCAAGTCATGGTGGCTCCACACACATTCGCAAATCCCCATTGGCCTTTTTGGGAAAGACAAGGGGAGCCAGTCACACCAACTCTTCAATTCCCTGAAATATTTTTTGATCACACAACCTATGCAGTTCCATTCTAAGAGCTTCCCTCATTATAAGAGGTACAGAACAATTACCCCATCTTTTAATACACTTTTGTGTGTGAATGCCTTGAGTAAGCCCAATGCATCCTTGAAAACTTCAGGGAATTTCCTACCCCTTAATTTCAGACAAGGCATTCACATTATTCTCCGTACCTGAAACCTGGTTTGGGTGATTGGGACCTAGGCTCGCTAGTTCTCTCTGTTGTTGCCAACCCAACAAACGAGAACCATCAATAGCAATATTTATTTATTTATTTTATTTTATTTATAAAGTTTTATATAGCGCAACCTGGATCCCGTAGGATATCAGAGCGCTTTACAATTTGAGGCAAAGGTACCAAATCAGAACATTAGTCTAACATGACATATTATAAATGTGCGCTTACTCTTCTCTTTCTTTTCCATTTAACCAGACTGAGCTTGCGCCAACAGTGTACCATCTTGTATCTATGAACAAGTTACTTACCTTATATCTTCGATTGAGTTGCAACACCTTGGATCCTAAAGTACCTTCAAAATATCCAACTATTCAATAGGTTCATTGCCACATGCCACAAGCCTGATAAACAGCAGGTTTAAAACCCATTTGGGAAATTTACTTAGCTGTACTTCCTCATTCATAGTTTAGCAGGCACCTGAATCAGCCATAACGTGATACTTCCACACAGTCCATCAATATAGTGCAAACGGATTGTCTTTATTCAGAGAAGTTCCCACTTCAGTTATTTGCAATAAAACCTCTTCAGTAATGTTGTCTGTATCGTCAGTTTCAACATTTGCAACTGAACTTTGCAGGGAAATATCCAATTTTCCATGTGTACATTCTTGCAAGATGGCCCTATAACGTGCATATCCTGCATATTTTTCTGATTCACAAAACATGTGGCACTAGTTGCAAAATAACCATTAAGTCCACATTTATAGCACAATATGTCTTTGTGTTCACCATCAGCGGACCTGTATCCTGCTTGATTTTGTTTCTGTCAAAACTATTTTTGTGAATGGTAGTTTGTACGACTGCTATCTTGTCAGCATTCCCAGATGCTATTTCCATCAACCCTCTATCCACATTCTCTGCCCTTTTTGCTTTCTGCAAAGTTGCGTTTTCCTTATAAAGTATGTTCCCTTGGGTCTCTTTGTCATACTCTTTCTTCACCAATTTGTCTTGTAACATGTCACCAAGAAAATTGTTATAATTACAAGTTGATGCCAATAGCCCTGAATCGGACAGGAAGTTGTCTACTAATTTAACCGGTCTTTGACTCCTTTTCAGGAACCTAAATCTTCATTTCTTTTGTTGACATAGTCTATATCCAGTTGTTGTATGGCTATCTCAAATTCATCCATTTCCTCTTCTCCATCTTCCATAACTTGGAGCAGTGGAAGGAGTTCCAGAATCGGTCAGCCTTCTGCTCCTAAGCAATGCCAATTTGCTTGAGGTAGCGAATATATCACTACTTGTGACTACCACAAATGTCTCAAAGCCGTCCTTCCAATCCTTCTAATTTGCTATTAGTTTATCTGGCTGCACAAAGAGGCTACTGGAGCAGTCATTCCCTACATGTTGTACTGTACAGTTAAATGGTTGTCCTTATTTTAATTATATAATTGTTTTCACTGTTGTTGCTCTTTCCCCTGATAAGCACTGTAACGTCTTTGTTCATTGCTCTGTTCCGTGGCAAAAAGATCATGCTTCCTGTACAGCAAAGCAAAAAATTGTTAAGCAATGTGTGCACTGCTCACTCTGCTAGGCAACAGACATCGTTCACATGACACAGCTTGAACGATAGACGTGGCTCAAGCGGTTGCACGCACGCATTTCCTCAATATTTAACACTGCACCTCTTTCGTATTTATATTGTCCTTTCCCCTTCTCTCCCATGCTCCCCTGTTTCTCACCAAAGTCCTGTGAATGGTGCTGCGCATCAGTGCTGCTGGCCACCACTGAAAAAGATGTACCTTGGTGGGTGCTCTCGTCCTTATCCTTAGGTCGGGCTTGCATGCTCAGCTCCTTGTCACCAGTGAAGAATTAGAGGACGCCTCTCACAAGGTAGTTTAGTAGGTTTATTGAAACGTTCCGGACCAAGAGGGACCCATCCTCATTTTCTGGAACCACCAGCCCCCCTTGCTGACATTCCATGACTCATGTGGATGCAACACCATGTTTTTTCAGTCAGAGCAGCAACAATGTTGAAGAGTTTATAGCTCTCATTAAGAGTATGTCAGGACTTGTATTTGTTCAGACAACCTGGCTCCTTCCACCGTTAGTGGTCCACTGCCCAAGTTCAATTTTTAGAGCTATGGGGGGCTAGGCCAGGATGCCTTTGAGGTCACAAAAGCGCTTTATAAAACATTACCATTCATTCATACATTCCCCAATGGGCATTGGCCCTGTAATATCACAGTTCCTAAAAGAATATAATACAAAGCAATACAGCACCACTCAAGAATTGAGACTAATATAGGATAGACAACCAATTGATCACTGCTAAATGATTACGAAGAAGATTGGCATTCGAGTAGCACAATATTGATACACATCTGTATAATTTTTATTGTATACTGAATATTTTAAGACTTCGACACCACTCAGTCTGATTTCAGACACAACCACAGCACTGAAACTGCCCTCATTGCTGCCACAGATCATATCCGCAAGACTGTGGAAAGAAGAGACACAGCAGTCCTCAGCCTCCTGGACCTCTCAGCAGCATTTTATACAATCACCCCATCCTCATCCAACGCCTATTCTACAATAGAATCCAATGATATGCACTCTGTTGGACCTCGTGCCTCTCTTTTCAACAATGAACAATTCTAAACAAGACTTGATTATTTCCTCCAACCACACAAAGGAAGACTCTAAATGTGAACCAACATCAGTGAGAAATCAACAAGAAGACTCTGGCTGGCTGGTCGCCACTTTGGAAGGTTCTTCGTCTGAATGACTGAATCATAAAAAGAAAGTACCATCAGTACGGAACATGAAGAGTGAGCCCAAACCTATGAGCATACTCGCTTGGATTGTGGCTGGCCTCGAAAATATCTTAAACTGATTCAGATGCAAAGTCTTTTTTAACGTCGCACGATATTATATGCATCCAGGAATTATGGCGCAAAGAAGAGACTCCTATTGAAGGCTACCACGAGTTCTTCACTCCAGCTACTCCACAATCTACCAGGAGACACACAATGAACGACTTCTCCATTTATCCATCACTCCGTTGGACCTTTGATGTCTCTCTTTACCTTAGCAGTATTCGCAACTGTTTATCAGTTGTAATCAAAAACTGGGGTCAAGACCCCGCCGCAGTCAGACTAATATTAATAAACATTTAAAGGCATCGTGTCAGACTTGGCACCTTGGCGTGGGTCTCCCTTCCATTTTTGCTGTTTCCTCATGTGCTTTTGCTGGTGTTAGATGCTTTGGGCACTGTGCCACTGCTGTCCAGTGCCACAGTGCAAGTGTTCCCTATTATAAATTGATGTATGGATTAGTGATTAATGATTGGCTAGTTTGGTTTACCTGGCAGACCCTAGTACAGTGCACCACGAGTGCCCAGGGCTGGTAATCCAAATGCTGCTAGTGGGCCTACAGCACTGGCTGTGCCACCCACAGGAGCAGCCTGGAAAAGTATGTCTAAGGCCTGCCATTGCAGAGTCTGTGTACAGTCTGGTACTGCCTTGCTGACTGGGTAAGTGCACCCACTGGCCAGTCCCTAAACCTTCCCTTTTCTTCATTTCAGACACCCCTATTGTAGACCAAAGGGCATGGTGAATAAGGTAGGACATGCCCTGGTGTGTGTGGCATGTCCTAATAGGGAATTACAACCATTTTCGTGTTTCACTATTGCAAGACTACCTTTTCTCCATAGACCAGAATGGGCAGTTAGATTATTAAATCTTATAATACTAACTGACTCAGGGAACATGGTAGAAATTCGGGTTTAATATGCCTGAACTCAGAATGATAAAATACATATTTTAATGAAGTTGATTTTAACATTCTGTGTTTGAAAAACCACTTTTAGAAAGTAGGTATTTTCTCGTCTAACTATCCAAGCCTGCCTCTGCTAGGCTGTGTATTCCTTGTCTGGTATTTGAGTGACAGGGCTGGGGGATTCAAGGAGACAGAATGAGTCAGCCCAGAATGAATAGAGAGATCTGCATCTAGATGGGAGGGAGGAGTTGCACCTGGGACCAGAATAGGACTGTGCCTGCCCCCTACAGTGCTGGTTCCACCCCCTATGGTGGATCTGATGTCTCTGCCCTGCACTGTGAAAGTAGAAAAGGAGTCATGTCAACAGAGTACTCCAGGGCTGTGCCTTTCCTCCACAATGCTGGCTCCACCTCCTGTGGGACATCTGATGTTTCAGCCCTGCACTTTGAAAGGAAAGAAGGAGTCATGTAAACAGAGTGCTCCAGAACTTGTTAGGACTAGGCAAAGGTCCCTCTGCCCTCAGAGGACAAATGATTTTGCGGTATAAATATTGGGACCCTGATCCCAAGAAATTAAATCTCTTTTGGACAAACAAGAAGAAACCTTTGCTGAGGAGTGGAACCAGAGAGACTGAGGAGAGACTATCCCTAACCTGAAGTGCTGTTTGGGGGATTGGCCTGCAGTGGTTGCCTGACTGCCAAAGGGAGGAGAAAGGAACTTTGTGTCCTTTATTTCAACTTGTAAAGATCTCCAACAGAGCTTGCTTCCTTCTGAAGTCTCAGGGACAACAGACTTCACCCACCAGCTCCCCAAGAGTCTTCCTGAAGTACCTGCAGTTGTGCTGGACTTTTTAAGGACTTGTGTGTCACAATGAGCTGGAAGCACGACTCAAGACCAGGAAGTGTGTCGCCAAACTGCTGCTGCCGCTTCACAACAGGAAGCGCCTCGCATCGCCGGATAAGAGGATCAATGTCGCAGCAGACGCCGCCGCATCACCGGGAAGCGTATCACAGGAGAAGAGGATTGACGTTGCATCAGACGCCGCCACATCTCCAAGAAGCGTGTCGCAGGGCCTGTCGTGGCTCGCATCATTGTGGAAGCACATCGCCAGGCCAGAGGATCGACGTCGCAGCAGACCACAATTTACATAGGAGTTGGCTCCGTACATGATTAGGAGCAGTTCCAGTACCTCTGCCATATACGAAACTGTGGTCGAGTTATCACATCTCTAGGTTTGCAGCATTACAATTGAGATTACATTTGGTCCTATACAGTTCATAATTGACATCAGTCCTGAAGATGGTCTCAGAAAGTGTTATCTAGGAGACCGAAACGTCGACCTTCACCTTATCCTTGCTCTGTCTTATTTACTTTGACTTGGGATAGGTGTTTTTAGGTTCTGTTGAGTCACTTATCAATTTTTTTTGTGTACCTGCAGTCCTAATCATTTTTGTACTATTTTCATCTGTATATGAAATCATTGACCCTTTTGATTACTTGATAAACTCTATTTTTTTAATACACCTTTGTGTTTGTTGTTTATATGTTGTCTATGTGTTTTGACCAAATAGAGGCTATATATATAATCAAGTATTTATTTTTTGATGAATTGATTGCTTGTAAGGATCATTAATTTATCCTCCAAAATCAGTCTGAATCACCAATTGTTATTTAAACAAACTCCCTTGAAGGCATCTATACCTCTCTATTTGGAAAGACAGCACCCCCTGGTACTCCACCCCAGCAGATGGCAAGTGTAGCCTTGGTGGAGGAGATGGGAGTCCAAGGTGGGTGGGATCCCGCAGAGATGTCCCTTCTCTCTTTAGGAGACTGTGAGGTGGTCCCCGGGACCCAACTGCCCAACAACACTAAGAAATATGGGCAGTGGGTGACCATCAATGGCCATAAGGTGGAGGCTCTTAGAGACACAGGAGCCAGTGTGACAGCTGTCAAGTGTCATCTGGTGTCTCAAGAGCAGATTGTCCCTCATGCATTTTGCCGAGTTGTTGCCCCCGACAACACAGAGAGCCATAGTCCAATGGCTCAGGTTCCCTTTGAGTGGGGCGGTCTCTGGTACTCTTCAGGTAGCTGTGAGGCCCACCATGCCCGTTGACTGTTGGGGAACAATTTGGAGAGCTCACCTTGGGGAAAGGTGGAGCGGAGTACTCACTTGGAGGTGGTGAGTCTGCCTGACTTGGCGTGTGTGACTACCCGGTCAATGGCAGCCCGTAGGGGTGCTCAAGAGGACCTGGAGCCTGAGAGGGAAGCCCAGGAACCTGTCTTAGAGAGAGGAGGCAGGGGCGTGGGAAACCGGCCACCGAAGTTCCCACGGTCCAGGAGGAAGTAGGCCCTGAGGGGGATGCCCTGGAGCCTACAGGGGAACAGGTTGCTGAACTGGGGTACCTGCCTGAGCTGACCCATTGGCAGCAGGAAGGAGGCCCCTCCAGGTAAGAATTCTGCCAGGAGCAGAAAGAATGCCCTTCTCTCGAGGGTTTGCGGCGACAGGCTGCAAGCCAGGCAGCAGGTGATCAGTCCGGATCACAATGGATCTACTGGGAGAATTAAATGAAATGAAATGAATTTGTACTTGTAAAGCGCATTTATACCCCAACTGGGGTTTCCTGGCGCTGTACGCACACCACTGTGGAACCCTTCCTGGCTTTTCCCTGTGAAATGTCCACTCCTGGGCACCCCCAAGGTGAAGCCAGGCATCCCAGCGCTGTTGGGGCCGTTGTGGAGATTATGCAAGCTATTGCCCAGAGCTGCAGAGTGGGACCCATGATTAGAATAGGCACCGAGGCGAGGATTATCACATCCGAGGAAATTGAGCCCAAGACAAGCCAAGGCAGGAATTGAACCCTGGTCCCAGGCCAGACCTCTGCATCAGGGTCTGCCGCTCTAACCATTGAGCCACACTTCTCCACTGAATGGTCTCCTGTATAGTGAGCCTAAGGTTGTTGAGCCTGGGTCAGCCTGTGCGCTGGTGGTACCCCAGCGCTTCAGAGCCTTCCTACTGGGTCTGGCTCATGATGTGCCATTAGCTGGACATTTGGGGCAGGACAAGACCTTTGAGAGGCTTGGCACCCACTTTCGTTGGCCCTAAATGCGCAAGAATTCAGACACCCATTGCAGGACATGTCATACTTGCACGGTGAGTGGAAAGAGTGGGAAGAAGCAGAAGGCTCCTCTCCAACCATTCCCTGTGGTCAGTAACCCCTTTCAGCGGGTAGGTATTGACATTGTGGGGCCACTGGACCCCAAGACAGCCATGGGCAAGAGGTTAATCCTGGTCTTGGTGGATTATGCCACCCGATACCCGGAAGCCATACCTCTGAGGACAATGACGGCACCTGTGGTGGGAGGAGCACTGATGGGAATTTTCTCCCGAGTGGGATTCCCTCGTGAGGTAGTGTCTGACGGGACACCAACTTCATTTCCAAGTATATGAAGTCCCTGTGGCAGGAGTGTGGAGTAACTTACAAGTTTACCACACCTTACCACCCCCAAGGAAATGGGTTGGTCGAAAGGTTCAACCGTACCCTGAAAGGCATGATTATGGGTCTTGAGGAACCCATGAGGCGTAAGTGAGACGTCCTCTCACCATGCCAACTCTTTACGTACCGTGAGGTGCCACAGAAATCTCTAGGGTACAGTCCCTTTGAGCTTCTCTATGGACACTCAGTCAGAAGACCTCTGAGTCTGGTCAAGGATGGCTGGGAGCAATCTCCCAGGAAACCTCCCCAGGATGTATATAGCTACATGCTGGCCTTCAGGGACCAGACTAGGCGTTTCAGGCAACTCGTTGAAGTGAATCTGGAAGCCAGCCAGGAGAAGATGAAGCAGTGGTACGACCAGAATGCCACTTTAGTAGAGCTTCAACCTGGTCAGAAAGTGTGGGTCATGGCCCCATTGGAGCCTGCGTGCTCCAAGATAAGTGGACCAGACCGTTTGAGATTGTGGAGCGCAAAAGTCCTGTTACCTACTTGGTGGACTTGCGGTCTCCCGGGAACTCCTTGAGGGTCCTGCATGTCAACCGCCTGTAGCCCCACTTGGAGAGATCCAAAGTGGGTATGCTCTTAGCAACAGATTCTGGAATGGAGGAGGAGACTGAGCCTCTTTCTGACCTCCTGTCTGCAATAGAGCAAGATGGATCAGTGGATGGTGTAAACCTCTCTTCCACCCTGACCCCTGAGCAACAGAATGACTGCTGCCAGTTGCTGGGACAGTTTTTCTGATCTGTTCTCCCTGGTTCCTGGTGTCACAGATTGGTGCATCCATGATGTGGACACAGGAGACAGCCTACCTGTGAATCACACACCTTACAGGGTGAGAGCTTGCATCAAAGAGGAGGTCTCAAAGATGCTTTTGTTATGGTTGATTGAGTACTCTCACAGTCCTTGGGGCCAGCCCAGTGGTCTTGGTCCCAAAGGCTGCTGCACCGGGTGCCACATCAAAACTCCGGTTCTGTGTGGACTACCGATGGCTAAATTCAGTCACAAGGCTGACGCGCACCCCATCCCCAGAGCTGATGAGCTCATTGATCGGTTAGGGGCTGCACGGTACCTCAGCAAGTTTGACCTAACGTCTGGGTACTGGCAGATGGCCTTGACTGATGGGGAAAAAGAGAGGTCAGCATTCTCCACACAAGATGGGCATTTCCAGTTCTGGGTTATGCCCTTTGGGATGAAGATTGCCCCTTACACCTTCCAGAGGTTGGTCAACCAGGGATTGATTGGACTGGATGAGTTCAGTGCCGCCTACCTGAATAACATTTTAGTGTTCAGCACCAGTTCGGAAGAACATCTGCGCCACCTCTGGGAAGTGTTGTTGGCACTGCAGAAGGCAGGCCTCACGATCAAGGCGGGTAAGTGCCAGATCAGACAGGGTTCTGTGGTGTACTAGGGACACCAGGTTGGGAGCGGCCAGGTGGCGCCCCTACAGCCCAAGATTGAAACCATCCTGGCTTGGGAGCCCCCCAAAACCCAGACAGAGGTTAAAGACTTTTTAGGACTCACTGGGTATTACAGGAGGTTTGTCAAGGGGTATGACAACATTGTTGCACCCTTGACAGAGCTGACTTCCAGGAAGCAGCCCAGGAAAGTGATTTGGACTGACACCTGTCAGAAAGCTTCTGAGGCCCTAAAAGCTGCCATGTGCACGGCGCCCGTGCTCCTGGCAGCCAACTTCTCCAGAGAGTTTATCGTTCAGACAGACGCTTCAAAGCATGGTGTGGGGGCTGTTTTGTCACAGATGAATGATGAGGGCCTAGGTCAACCTTTAGCCTTCATCAGTAGGAGGTTACTTCGACGGGAACAGAGGGGAAGTGCTATTGAACATGAGGCATTTGCTGTGGTCTGGGCACTGAAGAAGCTGAGACCATACCTGTTTGGGACTCACTTCCGGGTTCAGACAGACCACAGACCCCTCAGATGGTTAATGCAGATGAGGGGTGGGAATCCAAAGCTGTTGAGGTGGTCCATTTCCCTACAGGGGATGGATTTCACGGTGGAACACCTCTCTGGTACAGAACACGCCAACGCTGATTGCCTGTCCAGATTTTTCCGCCATAGTGATGGGAACTCCCTGGAGGTAGGGTAGTTCTAACCACATTTCAGCTGCAGGGGACACGTGTTAGACCTAGCACCTTGGCGTGGGTCTCCCTTCTATTTTTGCTGTTGCATCATGTGTTTTTGCTGGTGTTAGATGCTTTGGGCACTGTGCCACTGCTGTCCAGTGCCACAGTGCAAGTGTTCCCTATTATAAATTGATGTATGGATTAGTGATTAATGATTGGCTAGTTTGGTTTACCTGGCAGACCCTAGTACAGTGCACCAGGAGTGCCCAGGGCTGGTAATCCAAATGCTGCTAGTGGGCCTGCAGCACTGGCTGTGCCACCCACAGGAGCAGCCTGGAAAAGTATGTCTAAGGCCTGCCATTGCAGAGTCTGTGTCCAGTCTGGTACTGCCACGCTGGCTGGGCAAGTGCACCCACTGGCCAGTCCCTAAACCTTCCCTTTTCTTCATTTCAGACACCCCAATTGTAGGCCAAAGGGCAGGGTGTACAAGGTAGGACATGCCCTGGTGTGTGTGGCATGTCCTAATAGTGAATTACAACCATTTTTGTTTTTCACTATTGCAAGGCTACCTGTTCTCCATAGGCCAGAATGGGCAGTTAGATTATTACATTTTATAATCCTAAATGACTCAGAGAACATGGTGAAATTCGAGTTTAGTATGCCTGCACTCAGAATGATAAAAAACATATTTGAATGAAGTTGATTTCAACATTCTGTGTTTGAAAATACCACTTTTTGAAAGTAGGTATTTTCTTGTCTAACTATCCAAGCCTGCCTCTGCTAGGCTGTGTATTCCTTGTCTGGAGTTTGAGTGACAGGGCTGGGGTATTCCAGGAGATAGAATGAGTCAGCCCAGTGGTGAATAGAGACAGGGCCGGCCCAAGGCATGTGCAAACTGTGCACCTGCACAGGGCCGCCAAACCCCAGGGGCCGCCACGACGAGGATCTGATCGGAAGGATCACTGGCGGCCCCAATGCAGGTCGGTGATCTTCAACTTCAGATGTCTGCGCCTCCCCTCTAAATACATATAACTACATTTTTGTACGTCTTGGCTTTACTTTTCACACTCCACTGCTCGGGACACAGGCTGTGTTCTCTGCTTTCGTGGATAAACTGCAGCTGTTCTGGAAACAGCATAGGAATCCCCGCCGATACCTCTGCTCCAGCTGTCAGCCTGAGAGGACAAGGAACTGCCAGCCGAGGAGGGGGCCCCAACGAGTGGCATTCACTGACTGGTGGCACCATCACCTCTTCTCCCTACCTGAGAGGCCCAGAGGCGAATAGGCACAGAGACCACCGCTAAATTCACCCCTGCAACAGACACCGGCTGCGTACCCAGGGGCATGAACAGGGGTGGGTAGGGCGGGGAGTGAACAAGGGGTCAGGGGCATGCAAGGGCATACAGGGACAGGATCACCCGGGGTCAGGCACACGAGGGCAGGGGGGACACGGAAGCAGGAACACTCACCTTATCTAGAGATGAAAACTCGAGCCAGAAATGCATTTTGGACTTAGTGGAAGGCCCCCTGCCCTGGCACCTTGGCACAATACACCTGTTCGCGCCCAGCATCTCACATACATTCACGAAGACGGACGCTAGTAAATACACACACACCTGTAAACACACACAGCTTTTCACATTCATTCACACATGCACACACACACACAATTGTGCACACACCTGTAAATACACACTCACAGCTGCAGTCACACACACACTTACAAATATGCACACACACCTGTACAGAGTCTCTCACATACCTTCACACCTGCACACACACACATGAACACGCCTGCATGCACACAGGACTCATCATGCGCCCGATGCCAATCACAACGCTGTATGACTTTGTTAGGGCACTGAAGCGCTAGACACATAATTCATGCAGACAGGTAATAATTTCACAACCAAGACAGCGCTTTTTGCCAAGCAGAGGGCAGGGAAGTGCTACACAAACGGCAATGCAATGATGTTTACACACAGTCAGCACTTCACCCTTGAGTAGACATTGTATTCTAGACTGTGTTCTAGTGTTCCAGTCTCTTCCGGCCTCCTCCACTCCCGTGGTTGCCTTCCCCAGCCGAACCATCTCGACGTAGAGAATCCCTCCTGCCGATGCCCCCTCCCCCACCCTTTCTCTCTCTATCCAGGTGTACCTCG
The DNA here is from genome assembly GCF_964263255.1 of Lissotriton vulgaris. Taxonomy (NCBI): domain Eukaryota; kingdom Metazoa; phylum Chordata; class Amphibia; order Caudata; family Salamandridae; genus Lissotriton; species Lissotriton vulgaris. The sequence goes on from NC_141693.1 coordinate 1,903,875,633, forward strand.
ACTTCTCCATACCTCATAGCGCCTCTGGTACATTTTACAAGCGTCACTGAAACCCATAGCTCATGCACAACATGACTCAAAAGCGCCAAACGCAGACTTTATTCCAAGTGCAGCCATCAGCACCGAGACAAACACTTCTCAGATGTACTTTCATAAAATATCGATCCCTCTCACAGCCTCACAGAAAGATCTATTAAAATCGAGGTATACAGTTTACAAGCAGCAGTCACAAAGAACAAAAGAGAAGATTCATAAAAACGGCACTCCGACCTATTCTGCGTTATATTTCAGTGCGGAGAGTGAGACCAAGATACCGTACGTGCACCTCCCGCCCATCGTGCAGTGTCAGCACTGAGATCCTCATCCACACACGCCCCGCCCCCCATGAAACTCAGTTCTATCCTCCAGTATATATCCCGGTACTCCGATCCGCACACTGCCCTCCCATGCACCCCAGTCCTATCTTCAGCACCCACTTAGTTGTGCTCGCAATACAGGTGGGGGGGTTTGCACGGGTTGGGGGAGTTTAAAAATAAAATACAAACCTGCCTGACTGGTCCAGGGTCCCACGTTGGCGCCTCTAAGTTCTGGAACAGTGACATGAATAACCCAGTCCTGCGCGGTGTCTGGAGACTCAGCCAATCCAGACACTGCATTAGCAGCGCCAGGATACTCTCTGCCCATAGAAGACCGGAGGTTGTTGCATGAAGCAACCCTCGGTCTCCTAGGGGAAGGCTAGTAGTGCGCATGTTAGGGGTGATCGTAACAATGATCAGCCCACAACGTAACATGTGCACTATTTGCTGCTGCACTATGCTACCCTGACCTGCAGGCTGTCACTCAGTCAAACACCAGCCCCACCCGAGTCCTACCCCCTTAGCGTCCGATTGCCTCGGGCGTGCCGAGTCAGTGAGCCGCAGCCGTGACTCCGGACGCGAATTAATGTATTTTTCATTATTGATGAATGTTAGGTGACTGTATTTTCTGGAAGATGGGACAAGGTTAGTGGGGCAATGCCCCGGCGCCCCCAATGGACGCATCGCCACTGAGACTCACGGAAGGAGTAGGCGAGGTTGCAGACATTCTTTAGTGAGATAGGTCTCAGGTTACCACCTTGTAATATACCTGCTTAATGAATTATGAACCATCTTTAAGGAATTGCATGGATGGTAACTGCAAGGTATAAGTTTAGGAACAGTGCTTTTTGCTCAGTATTTCATTATTCAAATTTTTCCCAAAAGTGTTCCTTAATAAAGACGCATTAGTAGTAATTGCTTTTATACACTGTTATTAGTTTAACTACTCGTGTAGATAATTCATCTAGCATTCAGACAGTGGATGTGAAGCTCTTACATTCAGGGATTGGAAAATTCAAAACCTGGCTCCCTTCAGTCATCTTTTAAGGACTTGTGTAACCTGCACACATGTCACTTTTTCCTCCTGTAATGCACCGTGTTCAACCTCATGTATTTTGTTTGTTCACAATTGTCACTTTTGCCAATTGTAACTTAACGTTTGCTTTTGTAATTTGTTCACTTGTAATTTTCTCCTCATGTATTACTACTGTTCCTAGCAGCGCGCGTGCCATCATTTTTGCTTTTTTTTTCCAAACAGGAAGGCTTTTTTTCAAGGGCCAACAACAATTAAAAGAATGATTTGAGCGGAAAGCTAGGGCTTATGGCAAGTGTAACAATGTGTGTGAATTATATGAGTGCACAAACCATAGTTTGCGTAAAAACAACAAGAAGATGGCGCCTTGTTAGAACACCGCTGCTGGCATAGTTCCTTCGCCAAAACACATAACATTTCAGAGCCAACTGGATTAGGTCTTTTTTGGGGGGGGAAGGCAGAGCAGATTTTTTGTAAGGACGAAAGGCTTCCTATATTGGATCTCACTGGACGTGCTCCTTGTTGTTTTTGAAGCCCGCTGGGGTATTGGTACAGTGCCCTCTCACCAGTCTAAGGGAGACAGGCAGCTAGCTGGTGGCAGCTATGACTAGTGAGTGGAACGGGGGGCTTATTTACAAGCCCCTTGCGCGACCAGTGCGTCACTTTTAATATGGGAAAAAGTGGTGCACCGGCGGCGCAAGGGGCTTGTAAATAAAATAAGCCCCAGGGTTTTTACTGGTATCCTTGGTCCATGCGGTAAGTCGTAAGGGGGTGACACCATGAGTTACCCGCACCGGGTGACACCAACCCTAGTGACGCCACTGTATATAGGCATAGAAATCATAACCATATTTAGACTTGGCTCCGCCCCATCCGGACCCCCTCTTCCGGGGCCCCCACCTACGCTCCCTGCACAGGGCCACCATGAGCCTAGAGCCGGCCCTGATAGAGAGATCTGCATCTAGATGGGAGGGAGGAGTTGCACCTGGGACCTGAATAGGACTGTGCCTGCCCCCACTGTGCTGGCTCCACCCCCTGTGGTGTGTCTGATGTCTCTGCCCTGCACTGTGAAAGACGAGAAAGAGTCATGTCAACAGAGTGCTCCAGGGCTGTGCCTTCCCTCCACAATGCTGGCTCCACCTCCTGTGGGGCGTCTGATGTTTCTGCCCTGCACTGTGAAAGGAAAGAAGGAGTCATGTAAACAGAGTGCTCCAGAACTGGTTTGGATTAGGCAAATGCCCCTCTGCCCTCAGAGGACAAAGCATTTTGGGGTATAAATATTGGGACCCTGATCCTAAGAAATTAGATCCCTTTGGACAAACAAGAAGAAACCTTTGCTGAGGAGTATAACCAGAGAGACTGAGGAGAGACTATCCCTAACCTAAAGTGCTGTTTGGGGGATTGGCCTGCAGTGGTTGCCTGACTGCCAAAGGAAGGAGAAAGGAACTTTGTGTACTTTATTTCAACTTGTAAGGATCTCCAAGGGCTTGGAACAGAACTTGCCTCATGCTGAAGTCTCAGGGACAACAGCCTTCACCCACCAGCTCCCCAAGAGTCTTCCTGAAGTGCCTGAAGTTGTGTTGAACTTTTTGAGGACTTGCGTGTTGCAAGGAGCTGGAAGCGGGACTCAAGACCAGGAAGCGTGTCGCCAAACTGCAGCTTCACAACACGAAGCGCCTCTCATCGCCGGAGAAGGGGATCGACGTTGCAGCAGACGCCATTGCATCACCGGGAAGCGTGTTGCAGGAGAAGAGGATCGACATCGCATCAGAAGGCGATGCATCACCGAGAAGCGTGTCGCAGGGCTTGTCGCGGCTCATCGCCGGAAAAGAGGATCGACATCTCAGCAGACGTCGCCGCATCACCGGGAAGAGTGTTGCAGGGCCTGTTGTGGCTCGCATCATTGTGGAAGCAACTTGCATCTCCAGGAGAGAGGATCGACATCGCAGCAGATGCCGCCGCATCACTGGGAAGAGTGTCGAAGGGCCTGTCCCGGCTCGCATCGTGTAAAGCATCTTGCATCGCCGGAGAAGAGGATCGACTTTGCAGCAGACGCCGGCGCATCACCGGGAAGCGTGTCTCATCAAGGAGAAAGCACCATCTTTATTTCTTTGCAACAGATCTTCAACGCATAATCATCCTTGTGTGTAAGGGACTAACGCATCACCTTCCCTCCAACACTTTCATTGCCCAGCGTGTCACATCTTAAGGTACATTGACTCAAAGTGTCGCATTTTAAGAATTAAAGAGAACTACGCTGAAACTACGATTTTAAGTACAGTATTGTGGATTTTTGTCATTTGTGGTCTTGTGTTAAATCTATATAAAGAATAGTTATTTTTTATATAAAAACTGTGGTGTCCATCTGTAGTGTTGTCACTTGATTACTGTATGTGTTATCAAATGCTTTACACACTGCCTCTGAGATAAGCCTGTCTGCTCGTGGTAGGCTACCAAGGGGGTGAGCAGGGGTTATTTTAGGAGTGTACCCCCTTACCCTGACTAGAGGCAAGGGTCCCTATTTGTCACAAGAACCTACCTGTGCCAACTAGAGACCCCAAATCTAACACATCCAACAGCTATTGAAAAGGATCACAACATCAAGTCTCTGGACTTCTAATGACAGATATTAAAGTAACCTATTCAAATGATCATTTACTGCTGACTGGAGATTTCAATTCAAACTTAATCTATAACCTATATCGCAATCCCTCCTCAGCTTTATTTGACTCACTGTGGCCAATAGACTCTCAGATCTATCCACCTCAAAGATTTCACTCCTCAGGATAAACTCTGCTGCCACAATGGAGGGCATGCATTTGCACGCATTAAACCAATGCTAACTGGATGATCAGCCAGCCCATAATACACACATTACACGAAACAGCCAGGCAGTCCTGGATTATACGTTTTGCTCAATTCTACTGATAAGCTACATGAAAACCTTAGCAATTGTAATAGGCTGCCCATAGACGATCAGATCAGGGCACTGGAGAAATTTGAGACAATTGATAAGAGGAGTCTATATCAAAACTGGAAACATCTCAAATAGTCTACGGACATTGTTACAAAATATTCACAATGGAAAATTACACTCCACAGTCAGATTCTACGAGTCTACACAACTGAAGCCTGGGAAACATTCTTGCACCAACTTATCTTAACTCATACTTTCTGTCATCAACCCGGGCGGGCTCTTGGCCCTGGAAGATCTATTGCAACTCAGCCATGGTTCACAAAGATCTTAAAATTCAGAGGGTATCTTACAAAAGATGAACAGGCGGATAAAAACCGGATCAAATATTGTCTCTACAGATGAAATGAACACCTTGCATAGGATATATAAACAATCCATTTGCCATGCAAAAAAGAGTGATGACGAAGCAATACAACTAGAGCTATCCCTGCCTGTCAAACAAAAACTCCAAAGCTTTTTGGATCCTTATGAATCAACTAAACAATAAAAAAGGCTTTCGCTCGTCAAAATGGAAACAACGTTACTGCCAACTGCTGGTCTCAATACATTGACACGCTGTACCAAACAAATTATAATTACCTAAATTGGCAAGTTCCATGCTCTACAACTGTCCAAATTTCTATAACCGAAGAGGACGTTAATGAACAATCGCACCTCGTAGCAACAACCATCATGGCTAAAAGGATTGTTGTATTAATTTAAAAAAGAAGTGCGGACGGCGCCCCTGGTCCAACTGGGATCCCTGTTGCAGTCTTTAAACATGAAATCGAATTTTGGTCACAACTGTTGGAAAGGCTTTTCAGAACATGCCTTACCCCAAACACTGTCCCGCCCTCTTGCCAAGGTTCAGTCTTGCAACCCATTTATAAACAAGCATTTGCAATGCAATAGGTCTCGCAGTAATTAAGTTTGAGCTTTTGGCATTGCTAAATATTGCAACACTAATTGCAACAAAAGTCAATAAATTGTAGGCCAAAAAAAAGTGTATTTATTTTTGTAGCAATGGTGGCATGCAGCACTTTAGATGAATATGTTTAAAAGTAAAGTGTGCCATACTGCGATTGCAATAGTTAATTGTGGATGCATTAACAATTTATGTGTGCAGTGATGGCTAGTGGTGTGTGTGCCTGTAGAAATTGTGGACTGATGGCTGGTGGTGTGTGCCTGTGGAAGTGTGCACTGCTGGCTGGTGGTGTGTGTGCCTGGTGCAAGCGTGCAATGACAGCTGGTGGTGTGTGTGCCTGGTGAAAGCATGCACTGGCGGCTGGTGGTATATGTGTGCTTGGTGAAAGCTTGCACTGACGGCTGGTGGTGTGTGGATGACTGGTGAAAGTGTGCACTGACGTCTGGTGGTGTGTGCCTGGTGGAAGCATGCACTGATGGCTGGTGGTGTTTGTGCTTGGTGAAAGCGTACACTGACGACTGATAGTGTTTGTGTCTGGTGAAAGTGTGCATTGATGGTGTTGTGGTGGTGTGGTGGTGTGTGTGTTGTTGTGTGGTAGTGTGTGTGGTAGTGTGTGTGTGGTTGTGTGTGTCATTGTGTGTGTGGTTGTATGTGTGTGTGTTGTTGTGTGGTTGTATGTGTGTTGTTGTGTGGTAGTGTGTGTGGTTGTGTGTGTGCGTGGTTGTGTGTGTGGTTGTGTGTGTGTGGTTGTGTGTGTAGTTGTATGTGTGTGGTTGTATGTGTGTGGTTGTGTGTGTGGTTGTGTGTGGTTGTGTGTGTGGTTGTGTGTGTGGTTGTGTGTCTGTGGTTGTATTTATGGTTGTGTGTGTGGTTGTGTTTGTGGTTGTGTGTGTGGTTGTGTGTTGTTGTGTGTGTAGTGTGTGTGTGTGTGTGTAGTGTGTGTGTGTGTGTGTGTAGTGTGTGTTGTTGTGTGTGGTTGTGTTTGTGTGATTGTGTGTGTTTATGTGTGTATTTAAACTTATAGACAGAAGGGAGAGATAACTGGATTGACACATCAATATACCAAAACATGGACAAAGGACAGCCACTAGACTGATAAATGAGAGAAAGGAATGGGTGGATACAGGAATTGTATAGAGAAGTACACAGAGAGGCATATCTACAGTAAAACATAACTGGGCCCTGCCCAGCCCCTGGCTGCCTGGATGCCTGCTGGACTGGGAGGCTGGAGGACTTTTCCTTGTTCTCACAGCTGTTAATATTCACACAGCTCTACACAGCTCTGATGATGCACCTCACGCACGGGGCTGACGCAGGTATTATTTACACAGCTCTGATGATGCACCTCAGGCACGGGCTCACAGCTGTTATTATTCACACAGCTCTGATGAAGCACCTCAGGCACGGGGCTGACACAGTTATTATTCACACAGCTCTGATGATGCACCTTAGGAACGGGCTGTCGCAGTTATTATTCACACAGCTCTGATGATGCACCTCAGGCATTCATATGTGGATGCCTGTCGTGTTTTAGCTAGTTAAGCAGCAACATATAACAAAACACTAAACTCATAGGTACATAATAGCGTTATACTACAAATAATACACACTCTTCCGTAAGGCCCTAAAAACGTTTCTGTTTTCTCAAGCTTTTTCTCAATAAACCGTTTTTATCTACTCTCCCCTGCTTCCTGCCCTCATGGGCTCAGCACCTTATAGCGCCAAGAAACAGCCAGGTGTACGTTGCGCTCTATAAATAATTTTAAACTCAAACTCAAACTCAAATATATGTTCACATATGCCTTGATGTAAGGAAATCTCATCCTGTTTTTTTAACTCCCCATGCTGTCTCTCTGCTCAGCTTTTGCCTGGAGTTCATGAAAGACCGCATGGAGATTCTCTCACAAGAACCGCAATTTTCAGTATTTTGCCACTTCTAAAAATAAAAATAGACATTAAACACATTTATTCGGTGTGTATTTACCTGTAAAAATCAGTAAAAAGGGAAAACGGTGAGCTTTACTCATACTATAGGCCAAGCTTCCTAAAATACTCAAAGAGATTCATTTTGTGAGTTTATTGACATACAGCTTTTGTCACCAGTCTGTGAAAAAGTAGAACTAAAATGAAGAAATACCACAGCGAAGAAGCAAACACGAGAAAAGAGTTTGGGACAAATATATGTCAGGCAATAATGAAAAAAATAATTACAAACCTTTTCATCATTATTACATTTATTGATGTGACATGAATTAAGAGATACGAAGAGCTCGTTACAGGGCTATGTTTGGGATAAGGGTTTTAGTGTTAATATGAGGGTGAGGGTGGTGCTAAGTTTAGAGAATAATTAGCGGAATTGTATTAGGAAAACATTAAGATGAGGCTTAGCCAGAGACGGGCTTAGTGTAAGTCGATGGGTTAGCGTTAGGGTAAGAATGATGGGGGCAATTAATGTGCATTTTCTTTGTTGTCGAAATTGCCTTAATGATTTTTTTCACGGTGCACTAAATAACATTAATTGTTTTTTTCTGCATGATAAATTCTTTATTTAGGATTCTTCAATATAGTATTTCTTAATTTTAATATTTTTCAATGTTACCTAATTCGCATCAAGTCACACTACAGGGCGGTAAGATTCGTACGAAGACGTTTCACTCCAGAATAAAGACACACGCAGACTACATAGATACACAAAGGAATATTGTACTTCAGTGTTTCCAAGTAAAGACGTAAAATGTGGTTGAGTAAAGGCAGTGGCACATTAAATGAGTCTTTGTCAAGTTTGGACATACATCAAAATATGACCATTCAGGGCAGAACCACGACAGGGCAGTAGGGGTGATATCATACGCGTTAGCCCGCCAGGAGAGCACAGCTGTTCCCCTCTTTTTATGCAGTTGTTGCTGTTTGAAGCGCACATATTTAACTCGGAATTTCTCAGAGGTGGTGCATGACTCCAGACATCCCAACTCAGAAACATAGAACAAGGCAACCAGCTGCTCACTGTTTCAAGGTGTGCTGTCTGGTGCTCATGCACTAACTCAGAGAAATTCTGAGTTAAATGCATCCACTTTAGACAGTATCATTGCATAAAGCAGGCGCACAGATGCGCCCGGCGTGAACGCACAGGTTCATTATGCAGGATCAGACTGCAGAAATATTATAACCACCTTAAATTACCATTTAACAGGCCCAGGGGAGTAATCACGGGGCCGGGGATGGAGCTGGTCAACGGGAGACGCCATAGCGCCTGCTTTACAAGTACGCAATGTAGAGGCGCATGTGCGAGTTATTCTCTGCAGACGGGTCCCTGGTGGCAAGGGGACATAAATTAATGCAGAGGAGGACCAGGTTCGCTGCAGAAGGGCTGCGGCTGCGCTGCCCCTTGCTAACTTGTCTTCCATGATACTAAAGCCACCGGCGCCAGCACAGTGCATTCTGGGTAGTATGCCTGAATATCGCCTGGCATAGACCTCGTGGCCTAAATATTGTTTACATAAATATCGCTCCATCGGCTCTGTCATTAATCCCAATAGAGCGGTATTCTCGTAAAATATATTTAGGGTACAGACACCATAATCCGCGACCGTATTGTCTGCGGTGGAAACAGCAGATATGTTGGTCTCTCACCTAACACGACACCTCCCTCTCCTGCGAGCGGGCAGAAAGGAGAGCGAGGACGGGTGTCAGTGTCACTAATTGTCAGGGGCGGTGGGTGACATTTTAAAGTTGTGGGGCGCAAAGTGATTTGCATACAGCACCGTTGCGAGCGAGCGCAGCGAGCGAGCTCGAACCCCAAAAGTTGGGTTTGGGGGGATAACCCCCCCCCAAGAAAAGTTTGAAAAAAAAGAAGACAAATCGTGCATTTTCAAGCAAATTTGAGAAAGCAGGAAGGTTAATAAAGCAATTGTGAAAGTGCAGTTATTACATTAATAGATAGCATAACATAGGTAGCTGCTTATTCAGTATAACCACAGAGCTTCTTACATTCCGTCCTATTATGCTCCGGTGCTGAATTCAGACTATAAGACTTTAAATAAATACCAGCTTGAAATACCATGTTTTAACAGTGTGGCTCACGCTCGCACCATGCACAGCTTGAGGCAATTAAATAAAGGCATGTCAGTCGCAATGATTTAGATTATCAGCTTTCAGAAAGTGCTAAAACAAATGCCGTCCAGAACAGTGCCGTCCTGCCGTCCTTAGCAGTGCCCACCACATATAGTGCCCAGTAACCACCTAATGTCGCAGGTCCAAAAGAAAAGGTCTCACTATCTACTACTGCTATGTTCGAGTTGTATTGAAATATGTAGGCAGCTTCAAAAAGATTCAATATAGGTAGCATGCGCTATGAAAATAATAAAACACTTTCACAAAATACCTAAGAAGGTGTACAATTCACAGAGACTGGGCAGACACAATCACTATGCATGGCAATTTGGGTATATTTTAGTCTTGCAACTAGCTCGAGGGAGGGGCAGACAGCTAAACAAGTCTGGTTGCCTAAAACAAATGTAAATGTGCTCAACTGGTCAAATTGCGTTTACGCCGGTTTTGGCTGTAATTGATGGCATCACTTCAAACTTTCTGACAATGCAACCTATCTTATACTGTCAGTGACAATAAATCACTGATAGACTCGAGCAGGGTCACATAATTCTTCCCCGTTACCTCCATGCGCCCATTCCTGTCCTGCAGAAGTGCTTTTATTCGCTCACTGATCCATAATTCTACCAGTGATATACCTGTGCAGGGTGACTAACCACCCGTGTGTGTACTTGTCCTGCACAGGACCTTTATTCACTCACTCTTTTAACCTTTGTAAAAGTTCTCAGAGTGACATGATCCTTCCCCCCCTTCCTTCCATGTGCCCCTACGAGTCCTGTGCAGGCTAATCCATAATGGAATAATTTATAGACTTGTGCAGGGTGTCTGTAAACACGCTGTGTCCACCATATTATAACAGAGTGTTTATTCATGCACTAATCCATAATGCAACCATTTATAAACCTGGCACGCTGGCATGATCCTCCCTCCTTTCCGCCTCCGTGTCCATATCTGTACTGCTCAGGCCCTTTAATCACTCAGTCATCCTTCTCCTTCAACATCTCTAACACCCAGACGAAAGTCACCACCTGCATGTCCAAAGTTGCCATCTGGATGAAGCCCAAGTGCCTAAAACTCCACTCAGACAAGGGTGGCACTCTTTCGAAAAGACACTGCCCTCTCATCTGCAGTCTGATGGCCACCAACACTTGGATTAACATGGAGGCAGTGGAACCAAGTCAGGAGCCTGGTTGGTCGCTCCTGCTGCTTCCACACCCTCATGTTCTTTAGCAAAATCTTCAGATGGCTCCCGCTCAACATCCATCGTCACACAGATCCTGGTTGTCAACATTCTACTGTACGAGGGGGGTCTTGAAGGCGATTTGGGGCTTGCACACTTGCCTGCTCACTGGGGGAGACGCTGGGCTGGTTCCTGGGCTGCACGCCCACCGCTCGACCATCACGCGGCAGGGAACTACAGCCCCCAGCATCCTCGGCGGTGACACGCCCAACACAACGCACAACGCACGGAGGCACATAAACACCGGAGGTCCCTGCAGGAGAGCGGGGGTCTCGAAGGCGATTTGGGGCTTGCACACTTGCCTGCTCACTGGGGGAGACGCTGGGCTGGTTCCTGGGCTGCACGCCCGCCGCTCGACCATCACGCGGCAGGGAACTACAGCCCCCAGCATCCTCGGCGGTGACACGCCCAACACAACGCACAACGCACGGAGGCGCATAAACACCGGAGGTCCCTGCAGGAGAGCGGGGGTCTCGAAGGCGATTTGGGGCTTGCACACTTGCCTGCTCACTGGGGGAGACGCTGGGCTGGTTCCTGGGCTGCACGCCCGCCGCTCGACCATCACGCGGCAGGGAACTACAGCCCCCAGCATCCTCGGCGGTGACACGCCCAACACAACGCACAACGCACGGAGGCGCATAAACACCGGAGGTCCCTGCAGGAGAGCGGGGGTCTCGAAGGCGATTTGGGGCTTGCACACTTGCCTGCTCACTGGGGGAGACGCTGGGCTGGTTCCTGGGCTGCACGCCCGCCGCTCGACAATCACGCGGCAGGGAACTACAGCCCCCAGCATCCTCGGCGGTGACACGCCCAACACAACGCACAACGCACGGAGGCGCATAAACTCCCCTAAAGCCTTGAACTCCAACATGGGTAAGCGCAAACTCCAAACATCAATTACCGGTGGTGCAGGTAAATCTAAGGTTCCACGGAAAGCTCCGTGCTCAGCTAGCATTATGTCCTATCTAACCTCTGCTGTGGGGAAACTGAACCAGGAGATTGCAGCAACTGAACGTGAACTGGGGCTAGACACACCTCTATTGGATAACCTGGTGCCCCCACTGACTGGGAGACAAGCTATACCTTTAGAGCCCTCTGTTCAGATTATTACTGCTAAAGATCTGACATCACAACCCCTATGTACTGCAATAATTCCTGATGAACTTAATTTGTTGGGTACAGATGATTACCAAAGTCGCGCACAAGATACTGTAACCCCAGTCATTAAGCGTACCAAAAGGCGTCTAAAGAGAACAAAAAGGAACTCCACGCAGCATGTTGCTACATCCCGACATGTGTCTAGGAGATTTGAAAAAGGCATAAGGGACATGGTGGAAAAAATGTTCACAGATAAAATTGAAAGTACCCTTGTTCAGATTGCTAATGATATTGTGGAGACTTTAAAAGATTGTGTCTCGGAAATAGTGGGGAAATGTGATAGGTTAAATATGTTGTTATGCCCTAAAGTACTAGAATGTCCAACCTTGACTTCTACGGCTATACCTGTTCCCATTGTCCAACATGAAACACCAATGGAGGGGATAGGGAGTATTATTCCACTACTTCCAATTGTCCCAATTCCCCCCCCTTTTCCCCCTGTGCCAGCATGTCCAAAACCCACCATCAATTTGGCTGGGCCCACCGATACCTTGGTGTCGACCCAAGTTGGGGATAAGGTCAACATTGTAGCTGGGAACACCATCGTACATAAAAGTGAACAGTTACAGGTGGAAAGAAGGCCGCGGGGAAGCCCCGTACTAATTTACCACCTGAGGCAACCCCTTTTGTCGCTGTCTTAGTAAATATTCCACACCTGAATCCAGGGGAGGTGGAGTCCCAGTGTTCCCTATTAGCAAATATAAAAGCGTGGTGTGATGAAAATTTCTCAGGGTCAAGGGATATATCCACCTATATTACTATGGGGAGACGAGTTGACTGGTTGGGGTATACGGCAAAAAACCTTCCCGGTGATTGCATCATTGTTAATTTTAACAGATCCCATGAGGCTGCCCGTCTATTTTGGGATGCGACGGATGTGAAGGTTGGAAGGATTTGAGCTGTACCACTTGGTTATTTTTACCCACGGCCACCTATTCCCAAATTACCCCTAGGCAAGGAAAAGCAGCAAGGTGCCAGCAGAGGGGGTACTGGGCTGTCATCTTGGGCATTGCAAACACCAAACTTTACCCCTAGTCATATTGACCCTATTAGACCTACAAACCGGGCTACCTTAGCACTAACAAATAGATGTACTGCCTTGTCTCATTTAGATGAAAATGACTGACTGTCTGGTAATGTTGCTGATACAGACCAGACTCAATCTAGTACCATCATTGATAGGGAAGGTGGGGAGACTGTTAAAATCGCGAGCTGGAATATTGCAGGTCTCCGTTCCAAGAGAGATGACGTTATATGGTTGGAACAATTAAGGGGCTATGAGGTGGTGGCGCTCCAGGAGACTTGGGATAGGGAGTGTAACTTCTGGCTGGACGGGTATTCTTCTTATTTTAAAGCTGCCCAAGGTTCCAGTTCAGGGAGAGATCGAGGTGGGCTCATGTTTTTAATCTCTGTCAAACACAGGGGTGTTGTGCAAATCGTAAGCACCACATCTCATAACCTTTTAGCCTGTGAATTAACTTTACCTAACAATGTCAAAATCCTTTATGTTAACTTTTATAATGCCCCACATGGTACGCATTGTAATGAAAATATTAACGCATTAGCGAAATTTTTAACTACCTATAAGGAGAGTCAAACCACTTTTGTTCATTTAATTTTGCTTGGGGATTTTAATATACATTTGTGCCAGCTAAATTGCCAATACAGGGGGTACTCAGATATGGATTGTCTTCCCCACTCTCATTTTGAACACTCTATAAAGGGGGCTGCCCTAGAAGAATTACTGTCAGATGTCGATTTATCTGAGCCAGAGTTTATCGACCCTAATGATCGGGTAGCCACATATAGCGCAAGGGATTCAAATTCTATTATAGACTTCATATTTGTGTCACCAGGCTTGCTACAAAATGTAATTTTTTATAATGCTGTACAAACTACTTTTAGTGACCATAACCTAGTAGTTATGGAATTAAGTAATAAAAATCTAGCAATACTTTCTGTAAATACAAAGACTGCGCCCCGTATGGACTTAGTTGTGCAAGACCAGGGGAGGCGGGTCAAGTGGAGTAAAATTATCCCCGAGGATTTTTTCTTTGAACTTACTGAGAAGGTGGGAGATGAAATTAACACCTGTTTGGACCCTCTTAGGTTCGGAGGTGACATTATTACTTCCTTCGAAATTATTTGTAAACAAGTAACTTCGAATTTAACATCTAAGACGAAACACAAGGAGCAAAAACTGCATGGGTGGTTCGATGCAAAATGCTCTAAGGCCCATAGAGACTTACTGGCAGCATTAAAAAAGTCACCCCGGGACACACAAGTAGTGGCCAGATTAAGGAAAAATTATAAAACTATTGTAGAGACACGTAAGAAGGAGATTAAGGAAAATGCTTGGGACTCACTTTATGATAGGGCCACCCTGAGGGATAGTTCCAAATTTTGGGAAATTGTAAATACACCTCTGTTCAGTGATAAAGAAAATACCCCGCTGGAATTGAACATACCTGAAAAAGAATGGCTGAACCACTTTGAAAAGATATATGGGAGCAGCCTCCCGATAGACCCATTTGTACCAATAGTAAGTGAACAATTAGGGCCACCTTTGAGATTCACTATTAAAGAAGTCCTAAAGGCTATTGAGGACACAACTGCTCATAAGGCCCCGGGCCCAGATGGAGTCCCTGCAGACATGTATAAATCCAACCCCTCCATATGGTCAATTGTCCTCACAAATATCTTCAATATAGCCAGCATTGATAAAAGTAGATTGCCTACAACCTGGTCACGGTCTATTATAGTCCCAATTTTTAAGAAGGGCCAGAGGGGGGACGCAAGATGTTAAAGGCCGATATCATTGTTGGATTCGTCCTTTAAAATACTAGGGAAGGTTATCTTAGCTAAGATCTCAACATGGGCAACTAACAATGACATCTTGTGTGACGCACAGTATGGTTTTAGATCTGGCAGAGGCACTGAGGACCAGTGCCTCAACTTACATCTAATAGTCAGTAAATATACTGTGGCTTCAGGGGGGTCAATCTATTTGGTGTTTATGGACTTGTCCACAGCTTTTGACCTAGTTAATAGGTCAAAGCTGTGGACCATGCTTTTGGATATGGGTTTAGACCAGGCTTTGGTGTACTTCCTGGCTGAATTGCATAGGGACCTGACAGCGGCCATACGCATGTCACAAGAAGGGAAGTGTACGGCTGATTTTAAGTCTGGGAGGGGAGTACGCCAGGGCTGTATTTTGGCCCCAATGTTATTTTCTTTATATATTAATTCACTGGGTGCAAATCTGACGGCAGCGTCTGTAGATGTCCCGTGCATGGGGGGTACCAAATTGCCAGTATTATTATATGCTGACGATACAGTGCTGCTGTCGAGGACACCCATAGGTTTACAACATCTCTTAAACTCCTTTGGGAATTTCATGCGAAACTTGGACCTTGTAATAAATGTAGAGAAATCGCATGTGATGTTCGTTGGGAAAGGCAGGAATAACACCAAGACCCTCTCGTGTAATGGCTCAGTAATATCAAAAGTAAAAATCTTCACATACCTTGGTGTAGTGTTTGATGATCTGGGCAGCTGGGCCCCCCAAGTTGCCAATAAAAGAGTGGCAGTGAAAAGGTCATCGACTGCAATACTAGGCTTTGCAAAAAGATTGGGTGGGAAACCTCCTGAGGCAATTTTGGCGATTTATAGAGCCAAAACTATGGCCATAGCCAGGTATGGGGCAGCAATTTGGGGCTATAAAGATCTATCTCTGATACAGAGAGAGGAAAATAAATGTTTACGATCCCTCTTGGGTCTCCCCCAATCCACTTCATCTTTTGCGGTCCATGCAGAGTTGGGTATGGGTTATATTGCGGACATGTTAAACATGGCACCGCTATTACTATGGATTAGAACTTGGCTTAACCCCAAACTTACATTGAATCATAAAATTATTAATGATTGTTTGGGGCCGGACAGAGTGGCTGATATTAAATGGTTGGCATATATTAAAACAACCGCAGTACTTTTGGGCCGACCAGAACTATATTTAAATCCGGAAAAATTGAATAAAGAAGATATCAACTGGGTAAAACTTAATTTTATTAGGACCCGAGAAATGGAAAGAGAGTCGATTGAAATCTCTAAACCTACAGTAAGGTCACATTTTATGCTGATTAATTCAATGTCAGTGCAACCGTATCTGACTATTGTTACACGTCCATATCATCGCTGGTTGCTAACCAAATTTAGATTTAATCAGGCACACTTTCTGTTGGGTACTTATGAGAAATGGTGTACCCCAATGGAAAATGTACCATGTGAATGTGATAATTTCTCTGATCAGGATTTGATCCACTTTATATTTTTCTGTCCCTTCTTTTTGGAAGGCAGGGTAAAATATATTAAGCCCCTCTTGAGGGAAATGGGGTTCTTACAGTTTAAACCAGCACTGTTGTTTCTTCAATTAATGGAAAATCATCGGGTGATGTTCTGTGTAGCCAATTTTTTGATTGCATCAATCCGTGCTAGACGGAAGAGAGTCCAGACGAGTTTAGTTGGGGTTAATGTAAATGTTTGCCCTATACCTGATAGTACGAACTAATTTCCAGGCTCTGGTTCATTTTATATATATTTTTATAATGAAATATGAATTATTACTGATAACTCTGTAAATCCTGTGTGCTAGGTCAATCCATATGTATTCCCCAATGAATTTTAAATGTACAGTAATTAACAGTCTTGTATGATGTTTTTATGTATTTGTATAGTATACTTTTATGATTTTTATTTAATCGAATAAAGTGCTTTTGACTTGACTTGACTTGACTACTGTACGAAAATTTACTCTATGTCAACATCACCTTGGAGCTCACCAAGAGGCTCCAGGTCATCCAACACAGCAGTCATACTCTCACTCAAACTCTCACCTGCCCTCACATTTCAATGCATTGCAAAGTCCTCTACTGTCCCCCCAGCTCACACGCGCACACTCTTCAAGCTCCCCACACACTCTTTCAAAGCCCTTCATATCTGCACATCCTCATCAGCGTCCTTACTCCAAACAGAAACCTCCACTCAGCCTACCTCTGGTTCATCAGCATCCAAAGAGCTAGTGCCAACAAGGGTGCATTCTCATGTCTGGCTCCTAAAGTCTGCAATGATCTCTCTGTGCATATCAGCGCCACCAGCTCAGTTCTAGAATTGTGAAATAAACTTAAAACGGGTATTTTCCAATAACCCTAAGTGAGGTCCGCACCTTTCTTCCTGAAGCACCAGGATACTGTCCTGGATGATATGCCTGATATATTGATATTGGGAACTAGGCATTAAAGTCAGACTCTTACCATGCCTGCGCCCACCCCAAACAAGGGGGACTGCACTGTTTTAATTTTTTCAGATCTGTTGTATATTTTATGAGAGGCAATAACCCTAGAAAATCGTATGCACAATGTACCTTGATTTGTTTATGAAAATACTCAACAAAGAGTAGTTCTAAAAAATTTTTTTAAAATGCTATGTACAAGCACAAATGCTGTTTCCCATATTCAATCCTACCCTATTGGCTTTGAAATGCTGAGATTAAAGCAATATAAAAGGACTGATTTCTGTATGGAATGCATGTAGGAGCTGAAGAACGTGACAAGGAGAGCAATGTTCAAATGTACTTCTAAGATGCAAAATAGTCCTTCATGCAATCCAATGGAAGTTCTTTCATGAAGGCGGAATAACACATCAAATAGCCAATGGGCTGGAGATGTGAGGGAAGTCAAAGTGAGTGTGGTTTAAAGACTACGTAACAATACGCCTGGCAGGCAGCTGAGCTGCCAAACCAGACCTAACATGCAAGGTCCTGTTGGTTGACCCATTCAGGCCAATATGTCCTTCATGACAAGGTGTCACTGGATAGGTATGTCTTAATGGCTTGCTGGGTGGAAAGTTGTCTTTCTTGAAGAGAAAATTAGATTTATTTTGCCACATCGCTTACCCATTCCACACTTCATGCTTGATGTTCAGATAGAGAAACCTCATAAAATCCACAAAGAGCCACTAGTACTGATCTAGACTACACCCATGTATACATCCCAAAGATTTGCCTGTAAAACTGAGATCCCATGATGTGAGAAAATTATTGGACACTGTGGTTTTGTCACCAAAGCATTTGTGGGGAAACACCTCCACATTGTGTGCCTAACTCACAAAGCTAAACACAAGGAGATGATGGACGGAGCGCTGGAACTTTTCAGACACTCACCCCCATTCACAGATCTGGGTTGAATCCATCATCATTCTTTAGCTCACTTCGCCACCTCAATTCAGATCCAGCTATATGTAAATCAGTCTTGACCCTGAGCCTCATGAGAACAGTCTAGCCAGAACTGCCAAGCAAGGTCTTCCCTGAACCGGTAATAAGCATCCTGATACCGGTTTTGGGCTAACAGACTCCGCACTTGCAAAGATACTACACGTAAATCCCTTTGTGAATAGCAAGCAGTCGTAAACCTAACAAAAAAGTTTTCCTTTGTGAACCAGGCCTAGAGTATTCTGCTTATCAGAACATAGAAATGAAAGCTGTATTATAATGATAACTTCAATTCCCATGCAGAACTTGGAACGGGCAATCATAGATGCACTTGGTAAGTACCACAACATGCAGTATTGGTATTCATTGGGAGTGGTACTATCACATAAAACAGCAGCCTGGGCCCTGGAATAGAGTAATATGTATCCACTAGGAATACAGAAGTGATGCCTAGACTTCTGTGCCCTTTGCACCACATTACAATACGCTTTGAATGCCAGCCTCTGCGCATGGATTTACAGGATTCATGCACCACCTCCCTGCCAAGGATCCAAGGTCTGCGTGGAGTATTTAGATGCCCATTAATGCCTCTGCATGCATGCTCGATGTTATATTGAAAATAGATTTATGTCAAGAAATGCTGCCCGAGCAGAGATTAAACTGTAGCCGCCGCTCCCACAAACGCCCGTCCCTCACTAAATAACGTGACGAGGCGGCCCAGCTTTCCATACAATAAATTGCAACGCAGAACAAGCAGCAGAGAAAGAAAAAAACACACACAAAGAAGCTGAAAGTTAATTAAACTGTACCACAGCTGAGCAAAGAACTGCTTAAAATGTATTTTGTCCTTTAAAGTACCAATAATGCCACCTGTTTTTTTGTAAACCTTGGGGAAACCGTACTGTAGCAAAGAGGGAATTATGCAAAATCATGACTGAAGATCAAGTAATTAATAATTCAAAATCAATTATGTGGTGCAATTCATGCTAAAAAGGCTCGATTGGTGTGTGGCCTAGTCAATTGTCGCACACTTGTGTTAGGTTCTTGAGGAAAATGTATGGAGCTACGGGGCGACTATGTATAGGGATGTGCAACGTTTTTAGTACATAAGGGTTAATTTTTCGTTGTTGGCAATTATTCTCCTTTCAGTAGTTGCAGGTTCCTGCTTCCCCTTCACACATACCCCAAGAAGAGCATAACCTTTTCTTCCACACTTTCGTGTCCTAGGGCGGTATCATGACCGTGTGTGCTGGCAGCGAGCAGGGCGGTGGGCAATATTTTGATTTTGACTCCGAGTAATGCATATCAGGCCGAGGGCTCTCACCGTCTTTCTTCGGCAATCAGGAATCGGCATCTTGGAAACTTTTCCCACAACGTCTGCCAGCGGCTCCTGCTGCTCCTCTCGCAGCCCCTCCAGGCCAGGGACGACTGCTCGCACAGAGAGGCTGGTGATGCTCACACGACCACTGACTCCACACACCACGAGGAGGGCCCAGAACCGGATCCTACGTCAGCAGCGCGGCATCCAATAATGGATTGCCCTGCTGCACGGTGACCGGCCAATCCTGGCGATGCATTCAGCGCCAGGATTGGCTCGGGGGGGCACACTAGCCGCTCGCCCTGTCGCCAGCGTAAACGCCGGGGCTCCTGCCTGGTTTAACCAGCACCCCCCTGTCACTAATATCATGGGGGAACTATCATTGCGCATGCGCGGGCAAGTTTCAGACCCACCGCAGCATATGCGCATTAGGTATGCCTGCCAGCCCTGACTCTGACGTAGTCCTGGTCTGTACTGTCACTCACAGACCAGCCCCGCCGCCCGGCCCAGCCCCCTGCGCATCCCGTTTCAGTCGGGTGCTGCCCGGGCCGGATAATCGCTGTAAATTAATTTAAAAAATACACGACTGAGTTCAGTTCTGTTTTGACAATTATTAATATACTTGCAGCCGCGGCGGGTCCATGGGCTGCTGGGGCTATGCCCCTACGCCCCAATGGACGCACCGCTGCTGCTAATTGTGCAACGGAACTGGGTGAGATCAGCAAGGTGACTGGTAGGTGCTTCAGCATACTGAGGGTCCTTCGGAAGGTTTTAGATCTCCTCCCTATTGGAGCCAGAAAGACTATTGTCCATGCCCTGGTGACTCCCCACCTTGACTATGGGAATGTTCTGCTTATAGGGCTGAGTAAGATGGCCTTCACCAACTTCAGAGCGTTCAGAACGCCACCGCAAGCCTAGTGCTCGGGCTTCCTCACAGAGCTTCTGGGAAGTCCGCTCTATCTAAGCTCCATTGGCTTCCAGTCAGGGAACGGATTAAGTTTAAAGCCCTTTGTTTTGCGCACCGCATCGCTCAGGGCAAAGGCCCAGGTTACTTAAAGAATCTCCTCATTGCACATCGCCCTATCCGGAATTTGAGATCGTCCAGTGCGATGTTGTTTAAACTTCCCCGTATCACCAGAGCCAGGATGGGCGGCCGTTCCTCCAAACTTTGGAATGAACTCCCGCTCCACCTCCGAATGGAACCCTCTGAGTTTAGATTCCGTGGGAAACTCAAAACTTTTCTGTTCCCTAGTACTTAAACATTCGTTCTTCTCCCCTTTCCGGCATTGTGAACATCTGCCTCCTGAAATCTAGAGGCAGTTAGCGCGGGGACACACTGTTCTTTTGTGTAGCCAGGCGCTTTACAAATGGTTTATTATTATTATTATTATTAGATGTGTAAATGCAAAGCAACTAGTGCTGGTGGCAAGGATTTACGCACAAGCCAACTCTTTTCGTAATGTTGGTCTCTCGCTAAATGCTCTCATTCCCTCATCTCGGCCGGAGCAGATGGGGTGAAAGCTTTGTAAATCAGGGGGTGAGACTTTGCACGAAGCAATGGGCAGTAGACGGTGGATGGTGGGCCTTATCTTTGTGTTACCACGGAGTTCTCCATCTCACCCATCTGATAGCGCACGTGCCCTGCCCTGCCAGAGCAGATGGAAGCCATTTCGAAAGAGTTGTCTTTTTGGCCTTTCAGATGGGTTGGTTTATCTCGTCTAGATGATCAGACAAAGGGGCAATAAATAACGTACACACATCCTAAGAAGGCGCTTGTCATGTGGGCGCTATCTCCCTGTGTATCTCTGGCCCACCTTAAGAGACACCGATGCTAACCCTGTCCCAATCAGAGGGAGCCCTGGGGAGCAGGGATTGGCATCAGGACAGGTCACACAGCCTCATCGGAAGTCAGGTAAGGTCGCCTGTGACGGGGGCGGAGCCGCGTCCTGACCGGAAGAGGAGGCAGGCGGAGTAAAAGCGTCTCGCGGCCCGGGGCTCCTGTGAGCGGTGGAGAGCCCCGGGGCCGCCAGCAGGAGGTTGCGCAAGTGTCTGCCTTGACCAAAAGGGAGCCCTGGGAAAGGAGCTGGCAAGACCTGCTGCGTGAACTTTGCGGAGGGGGCACGAGGCACATGCCCGTGCCTGCCCCTGCCGCGTGCTGAGAGCGGAGTCCCCCCAGATTGGCCCGGTAAGTTCAAAAGGGCTGGGGGGGGCTCGGTGCACTCGTGTGTGTGTGCACGCGTGTGTGTATGTGTGGGGGGGTGTCTCTGTATGTATGTGCGTGCGTGCATGGGCGCTCGTGTGTGTGTCTCTGTGTATGCGCATGTGTGTGTTGTGTTGGAGCTTCCCAGGAAACAGCAGCTGGCCAAAGCGTGCGCGTTCGCGTGCGCATGGCCCGCTCAAATCGCCTCCTTGAGAGGAAATGCGCGCGGCCAGGTGCTGTCTCCTGGGAAGCAGACTCGCTAACAATAGGTCTCTGGCGGACACAGCGCTTTGCGCTGTTAAACGCCACAAGACCTAAAAAGGCTCAGTGGTGAACCAGGAAGGTTATCACCTCATCGCCCTCTTAGATTTTGAGACAATATACCTTGCTTTCTTACTACTGGAGGACGTAGAAGCACGAGCAAGCTCAATTATTCTGCTCTCACTAAATCAAACCAGTTTCAGGCTCATGCTGGGCACCACAGACAATCTAGTGGCAATTACGATGCTAGTCTCAAAACAGATACAGAAAAATCAACCCCTTTAGAGCTGTTTTGTAGACTTCAGTAGGGCGTTTGACCACTTCCAGCGTGAATTTCTCTTGCAAAAAATAAAACAATGGGGCATCCCGGAGTCTTTTCTCCAAGGTATTCAATTGGTCTATTCTGAAACATGAGCTAGAGTCAAACTAAATAATAACTCAACAGTTTTTAACAAGAACAGGATAGAACAAGGAGTGAAACAAGGATGTGTTCTTGCACCAGCTCTCTGCCACATATTTTTGAGTAATCGGGTCTCTGCTCTTGACGCGATAGTCAGTGATCCTCCAAAGCTGGGGCATCAATACATTACTTCCCTACTTTAAGCGGATGATGATGTTCTTCTGAGCCAGACAGCAAGGGGGCTGTAAAGGCTGCTCGATGACTTATCTGCAGACAGCACTACAAGCAGCTTGACAACAAATCTCGAGATGACCAATGTTGTGATATCTGGACGGAAAAGGAAAAAACCCTGAACATGGCACCTTAGCAACCAGAGACTGTCCAGAGCCCACAGATACAAGTACCTTGGATGTTGGCTCGACAAGAAGGGACAGCATTTAACCCATGAGAACGCACTTAAACCAAAGGTTACAGCGCTACAATTTGCTTTCAAACCATCCCTAAGCATACAAAGAATCCCACTTTAGAACCATTGCTGAAGATAGTGAAAAACAAATGAATCCCCACATTGGCCTATGGCTCGGAAGCCTTATCCAGCAAGCTGGCTTCCTTTCTGAAAAAATACAAGAGGCAAGTTTTCAGGACATCGTTTAAACTTCCAAATTATTCTCCAGCTGCTCAGATTCGACTAAATTTCAAGTTATATGACCAAGGGCCCGATGTAGGTAAATCTACATTTACCACTTCATAAATACCGAATCATACCGAATCGGTATTTATGAAGTGGTAAATTAGAGGGGGGGAGATGTAGGTATTTCAGATTCGGTAAATACCGAATCTGTAAGATTCGGTATTTACCGATTCTGTAAATACCGATTCGGTATCCCCCATTGCTTCCTATGGGCCTTGAAGCCCATAGGAATCAATGGGCATTACCGAATCGGTAATTACCGATTCGGTAATTACCGATTTGTGCAAGGGTGCAGGGGGTGTCACTTTGACACCCTCCAGCACCCCAAAAAAAGGCATGTGAGCCATGTGGCACACAGACATGCCCTAAGGGCATGTCTGTCTGTCACATGGCATAGGTGTGCATACACACATGTGCATGCACACCTGGATTCGGTATTTTAACACCCAATTGGATTGGGTGTTAAAATACCGAATCTGAAGGGCCTGTGGGACTGAAAGTAGTCCCACCTACATCCCAAATTTAAAAAATCGGTAAAATTACCGATTCGGTATTTTTGCGATTCGGTAATTTTACCGAATCGGACAAAAAAAGGTCCCCTACATCTCAGTAGGCCAAATACCGGTCGGAAACGGCAGAAATCGGCCGTTTCCGACCGGTATTTGGTACCTACATCGGGCCCCTGGTCCTTGCACAAAAGGCCTGTATTCTTAAATATTTACATGACAGGCGCACCGCACCGCAAAAGAAGGATCCCTGAAAAATGTAATCTGGCAAGAGATATCTTAAACAAATTCTCCAGTCGTTCAAAACCCTTGGTCCGTCGCATTGAATGAAGCACTAAAACTGAAAACAGCCACCGCACTTTGGACTCAAAATCTTTCACACCAAAATTTCAGGAAGGCATTAAGCAGAGCAATTGTAAAAGCTTGATTCCTGCAAGACTGCTGGAACCTGATGGCTAGAAAGCATGCATGTCTTATTCAGAGAAGTTATAACAAAAACAAGATGCACAAATACCTCACTGACACTTTCGTGGGGAATTTCATAATCAAGTACCGCCACATCAGGATGGGAATCTTCTCATCTCTGGACCTTTTACTATCTTGGTCCCCGCTTCCAGTGCCAAATGAGTGTCGGCTATTCAGTAAATCACAAGAAAATGTAGGTCATCTACTCTGCATCTGCCCAGTTTTAATTGACGACTGCCGGAAACTCCTCCATCAAGTATGGATCAAACAAGGGACCCACACAATTCAGACAGACGTGGATTTTTTGTTAAACAATCCTCATGCCATCTGCAGCCTGGTTACTTTTGTGTGCAAAGATATGATATGATATGATAACTGGTATTTCTAAAGCGCTCGTTCCCCAACGGTTTCTTGGCGCTGAATTGGGGGCTACGTGAACAGGTGCATAGGGCGAGCTAATGATCGTAGGCCTGAGAGAAAAGCCACGTTTTTAGGGATTTTCTGAACATGGAATATGAATCGATTTGACGTAGTTCAGGAGGGAGCGTGTTCCAGAACTGAGGTGCCAAGAACGTAAACCGAAGTCCACCCAGTTTCTTCCGTTTAAAGGAATGAGGGGTCAGCAGATTGGAGCTGGCAGAGCGAAGGGCGAGGCGAGGGACGTAGCGCTGAATTCTGCTGGCTATGAAGACAGGACCATGAGACGAGATGGCTCTGTGATTCGGACAGCCCAATTTGAAGAAGCAGCGTTGGGCAACTGGGAGCCAGTGGAGGCTTTTAAGCAGGGGTTTCACGTGGTGTAATCTAGGCTGCCCATGTATCATTCTGGCTGCTTGGTTTTGCACCAGTTGAAGCCTTTGTAGTTGATAGGCGGGTATTCCGGCGTATAGTGAATTGGCATAATCAATGCGAAACATGACTAGGGCCAGAGTGACTTGAACAAGGGCCTCAAAGGAGAGAAATCAACACATTTTCCGGATCCTACGTAGATGGAAGAAGCAGGAGGAAACTACTGTATTGATCTGGGTTTTTTGGGTGAGATAACTGCTGATTGTGACTCCCAGGCTTTTGACCGTGCTGACTGGGGAGGGGAAGGAGCCCAGGGCGGGTGACCAGAAGTTGAGATTCCAAGGGTTAACTGCGGCCCTTTTGAGGACCAGCTCGCTCTTATCTGGGTTAAATTTTAATTGGCTTTGATTCATCCAATTGCTTATAAGCGACATGGTGGATTGGAAAGTTTCCATTACATGGGGGGAAGAATCAATGGTAAGGACCAGCTGGATGTCATCGGCGTAGTTAAAGATAGCTACGTCTCTCTTCCGTAAATCGGAGATCAGCGGACGGATATATAGATTGAATAGAAGTGGGGAAAGAGAGGACCCCTGAGGAACCCCACAAGTGAGTCTCTTTTTCTCAGAGGAGAAATCAGAGAGGCGAACGGCTTGGTGACGATTGCTGAGGAAGGAGTAGATCCATTTTTGGGGGGTGCCCAGGATGCCGGCGCTCTCGACCCGTTCCACCAGTAGACTGTGGTCGACAGTGTCGAACGCCGCCGACAGATCTAGGAGCACTAGGGCCTGTGAGATGTTTTGGTCTGCTCCTTTTCTCAGTTCATCATGGACCGCTAACATGATGGATTCAGTAGAGTGTTCCGGTCTAAAACCTGCTTGGTGTGGGTCCAGGTAGTGCGAGTGTTCCGCGAATGTGCTAAGACAGCTGGCGACATGGGCCTCCAGAATTTTACTCAAAAATGGTAAGAGCGAGATGGGTCGAAAGTTGCTGGGGACGAGGGGATCTGCTCCTACTTTTTTCAGGATAGGTCTAACTTCTGCAGTTTTGAAACAGTTGGGGATAATGCCGGTGGCTAGGGAGTTATTGAGGTGGGATAGTGGGGGTTCTGGAAGCTGGAGGAAGATCTCCCGGGCGATGTGGGGGGGACAGCTGTCAGTGGGTGAGCCAGAGCGGACTCTTTTGAGTAGAGAATAAAAAATCTCCTCAGTGATAAGTGGAAAATGATCAAAGGAGAGCAGGTTACAGTGCGTCGGAGCAGGTTCCAAAGGGGGGGGCGCTCCTGGGGATACTGGCTTTGATTTTAGATATCTTATCAATAAAGTAGGTATTGAGGGAGTCACAGAACCGTTGTGAAGGAACTGGTTTAATGGTGATGCGATCGGGTTTGACGAGTTCGTCTACAATATGGAAGATGTCTTTGGCTTTATTGGAGGAGTTGAGGACCTTTAATGAGAAGTAATCTGCTTTAGCTTTTAGGATGGCGCCTTTATATTCCTTGAGTGTAAGCACAAAGGTGGATTTTTTTTAGGGGTAGTAATCTTGTCTCCACTTGCGCTCAGATTGACGCAAGGTCATTTTCATTTCCTTGAGGTTAGTAGTGAACCAGCCCTGGGCGTCGTGTGGTCTTCTGCATTTGACCTTCCTCAGGGGTGCCAGTCTATCTCTGGCAGTAGCTAGCCATGTATTGATGTCTTCTGCCTGGGCATGGGAGGATGCTTGAGGGCCCATGAGAGGAGGGTCCGGGGGATTAGAGGAGGATAGGATGGAAGATAGGGATGTTGACCCGGCTCCAGTTCCTTGCCTGGCCTGCCCCTGGGGGAGGGGTTTTAGTAAGGGGAGAGGTCAGGATGGAAAAGGAAATAAATTGGTGGTCCGACCAGGTACAGGGGGTGGGTTGTAGATCTAAGATCTCCAGGTTGGATGTCCAGACCTGGTCCAATATGTGCCCCTTGGAGTGAGTCGCTACTTTAATGTGCTGGGTAAGATTCATCCCAGTCAGAGATTCGGTAAACGCCACTGAGGGGGTGGTTTCCTGTTCGTCATATGGCCAATAGTTAAACTCCCTGATTATTAGCAGTCTGGCGTGATTTATGGCAAGTTCTGCGTAGATATTTGCAAAGGTTTGCGGGAAAATGGGCATGTGGCTGGGGGGTCTATAGACTAACGCACAGACAAAAGGGGAGGAAATAGACTCAAGTCTGAAAAAAAGGCAGTCTACCAAGGGGATTTGAGAGATAGATAGCGAAGTAAATTTATGGGTTTGTGATATTATGGCCGCCACTCCACCACCAGTCTTGGGCTCTGATCTATTGGCCTGTAGGGCGTAGTAGCTGTCAGGGATGGCTGCTAGCATATCAGGTGTAGATTCCGCTGTGAGCCAGGTTTCAGATAGAAGTAAAATGTCGGATTTGTGGGTGTCAAGGAGATAGAAGATTTCTAGTTGGTATTTGACCATTGAGTATATACCAGATGGACAAGCTGTTGTGGGTCTTCGTTCCGAGGAAGGGGGGAGAGTGTGGGAGATAGTTTTTTAGGGCTGGACGAGTGGTGGAAAGTGGCAAAGTCAATAAAATGCTAAGAGTCGTCGCTCCACACACATTGCTGGAACTTAAAATGTCATTATAAGATCCTCCGGTATTATAACCTATCAATGCACGAAGCACTGCCCTACTTGTAACAATGACGTGCTCCCACTGAAAGTGAAATTTATAATCTGAAGGCTATGAAAGTGTCTTCAGGGCTTTATGCTAGAAACCCAAGCAAGATAAGGATAAAACTGTTTCAGTACTGAATGATCTGGAAGAAATGGTCGACTGTGTTGCTAAATGCACAAACTGTCCCATAGTTCAAGTTATTACAGTGACTGATAATGTTTAGGGTAACACATCGACCAAAGTCTTATAATTATGTTGTGGCAGCGTACTACCTTTTTATTCATTAATCACTGCCTTGCAAGATGCATTTGTAACGTGTATTTTATTATTCAATTGAATATTTTATAACTACCTGGCCTCTACACCCAAGTTGGAAGCTCCATTTCCCACTTTAAATGTTCTTTTACTTGCAATGACTTTTATTTGCTGATCTTGAATAAAACTTGAATAGCCTAGTGCCTGTAAAATAAATTATTCTAGTGGACCTGCAGCACTGATTGTGCCACCCACTTAAGTAGCCTTGTAAACATATTTCAGGCCAGCCACTACACAGCCTGAGTTTACAGTTTTAAACTGCCATGTTGACCTGGCAAGTTAACCCACTTGCGAGGTGGAAAGTTTCCTTTTTATTACATATGTCAATCTTACGGTAGGCCCTGGATAGCCCATGGGCAGGGTGCAATGTTTTTAAAAAGTAAGGCATGTACTTTTTAGGTTTTACATGTCCTGATCTTGAAATACTCCTAAATGTGTTTTTCACTACTGTAAGGCCTATCTCTCCCAGAGAATAAAATGTGGATTCCCCTCTTGCAGTTTATAAGTTTATTTTCCAATTGGGAAGCAATGGGACCCCCAAATTTGGTGTCCCTGGAATACCAATTTAAAAACACAATTGATGGTGAAGTTAGATTCTAAATTGCAATTCTGAAAATGCCACATTTAGAAAATTGGTATTTCCTTATGTAACCATTTGTCTGTCTCTGAATACACGCCTGGTGTGGGTGACAGCTGGCTTTGTGCATTCCTCCTAGACAGTCATACAAAGGGAGCCTAGGCATGACTGATGGTGGGCCATCCTGAACATGATAGGAGGGAGGAGCTGATACTTAGGCCTAAAAGGGATGCATCCTGTCCCCACACAAAGGGCTGCATATAACCACGGGTTGAGTCTAGAGCCAGGGCAGGAAAAGCAGGAAGTTGTGCACTTCAAAGGCATCTCTTTGAAGTCTCCCCCACTTCAAAGGCCCAACAGGGTACAAGTCCTAGACCTCTGACACCACCAACTCATAACACTTCTGGAACAGAGGACATTTTACCAGGAGAAGGGCAGCTGTGCTTCTGGAGGGAATGCCCCTTTGCTGAACTGTTTTGTTGTGTTGGCCTCCCACATGTAGCCCTCTTGCCGGAAAGTGAGAAGGACTGACCTGCATTTCTACATCTCAGTTCCTTAGAATCTCCAATAGCTTGTTGGCTTGCCTCCTATTTTCTGAAGTCTCAGGGATATCAAAGACTTCTATCTTCAACCACCTGACACCAGCACCTGGACTCTGTCTGCTGTGTGCCCTGTTCTGCTAAGTGAGGCTATTCCAGTCCTGGGCTCTTGGAAGTGAGTATAAAGTGCTGCATCTGCCAGAACCCACGCATCAGCAATGCTGCTCTGATCGGAACCAACGCATCAATGCAAATGCGGGAACTAGATGGATGCATCACACTTGGAACCACCACATCGCCTCCAGAACCACAGCTTTGGAACCAACACATCGCTGTCACTGTGTGGAGAAGATCAAATCATCTCCTCAACAGTGGAGAGATACCTGGCACTTCACATTTGGAACCAACGCATTGCTTATAGAACCGACGCATCACTGCCTTTGGGTTTAGAAAACCGGCACATCACCTCAACTGCGTCTGGATCACCAATGCATCATTAGCCTGAACCACACAACTCACTGTCTGCGACCAGGATCAAAGTAGTTTTGCTCAGCGGGCCCTGCGTGTGTCCTGTACCAGCCCATGCTCCATCATAGTCAGCCTGAACTCTTGACATTGTCCCTGTACAGCGCCACCAATTACCTCTTTAGGTGCTTACTGCCTCTAAGCACTATTTTTGCATTTCATTCTTTAAATTTCATACCTTGCCTTCTACTGATTGAATTTCTGTTGTTTTGGTCTTTATTTATAAAATTAGTTTATTTTTTCTAAACTAGCGTGGAGTCTCTTTGTAATGTTTTCACTGTGTTACTGTTTGAAGTGTTGCACACATATTTTACACATTGCCTCTTAAGTAAAGCCTGACTGCTATGAGCCAAGCTACCAGGGTGAGCACAGGTTAATATATGGTGTGTATCTGACTTACCCTGGCTAGGATTATGGTTCCTGCTTGGACAGGGTGCCCACCTCTGCCAACCAGAAACCCAATTTCCAAAATTAACTCATACAGGACACCTAGAAAACTAGCCAAATTAGGACTGCCATGGTGGGATTAATGGTGGAACTGTATAGAAAATATAGGACTATGGAGAATAGGTAAACGTTTCCCTGGTTTCCTTAACTTCAGTCTTGGTACATGGACCTTACCTTCTCTACCAGGCAAGTCTAATTTGGATCTCCTGCTAAGAGACATACTTATAATACCAGGCATTGAAACAGTACTTTGCAATGGAAAAAAAACGTTTTTTTACTTTCATACTTGGTGGGCCAGAGTGAGTTTTAAGAAATTGCTGACGTCGTCATATATACCAATACACAGTCTAAAATCTCCAAGAAGTCTTTTGTCTTAACTCAGCAGAAGAGTAAACCTCTACAACTACTGATAGACTAGCTCCTGGAGAAGTAAACAACTTTTTTAAATGTGATCACCAACACCCATTTGTAGGAAAGTGCTCTGTTTTGTAGGGTTACCTCCCCAAAAGTGCACTGGAGTCCACTGCCCAGGCCCCAGTGCCAGTGCCTTCTCACCAAAGCTGATACTTGTGAATTGATAACTCCAATTGGCATGGACTTTAACTCCCATATAAGTCCCTAATAGGGGTACCCAGGGCATGGGTTTTTAAGGGGTCACCAGGGTCTGAATCACTGTTTGTGTCATCATCAACGGCCAAGTAAACTAATGACAGGAGGCCTGGCATTACAGACTAAAGGAGCAGTGCAAACTGCTTATACTCAACTTTGCCCTCACCATGTGTGGCAAAGTCAATGCACCATATTTAAAAGATGCAAGTCACCCCTAAGGAAGGTCTCCTGCGCCTTGGAAGTCGGGTGTTTTATTTTAAACATGAGGACATATCAGTGCAAGCTATGTCCCTATAGTGTCCTTTAACATTACAGGCTACTATAATTGATAAGTGGTCCCTAGGATAACATGGACTGGCACACAGGCAAACTTGAGGTCACCACCATCATTATGGTTCCAGCAAAATATGTCATGTTTTGTATTAAACAAAGTGCATCATCACCCCTGACACAAATCCCATGTCAAGGACGATGTGTTATGCACCCAGGTGGCTGCCTTAGAGGTTGCTCAGCTGGTTGAACTAGGCGTTCCTGTCCACTGTCTGCCAGGAGGTGTGAACTCTCCCATGAGTCAGAAACAATGGCCTGGACAGGAAGGAGGTCACACCTCCCTCCCTGACAGGATGGCTAGTGAAGAGGCACATCAAGGTGGTGACCTTCAAAGCCTTCACTGCCTGTGATATGCAAACAGGCTGCCCCTGAAAGGAAGAAACAGCCTTCTTCCTGCCTCCAGGCAAATTTGCACCCGGACAGGTGGGTAACTAGGTATTCAGGAGGAATACACCCCAAGAATGCTAGCCACATCTCTAGGGTGGACTACTTGGTCTATACAGCTAAGAAAGTTTTCTGCCATTTTTAAAAGTGGCAGAATAGAGGGTTCTGTGTAGAAAAGATGACACTGCCAGATGTGCACCCACACCCATAAATCTAGGATTTAACTGCTATCACTGACAGCAGAACCTCAGTTCTGGTCTGAGAAGAGCCCCATGTCTGCGATAACAGGATCTGAACAAAGCGAAGGTTTGATACCCTGCACCTGTGGTAACCTTCCTGGAACTGCACGACTGACCCGTCCCAGATTAAAGACCGGTTCCCTCAGACAGATGGAACCCATCTAAGAGCCGAAAGCAACTCCAGATTCGCCTGGACTAGTGGCACCAGTCCCCTGCAAGCCACAGGTATAAACAAGGTACCGGAGCCAAAGAATCGCAGGATCGCCCAAAAGTAGATGATCCAGTGCATTGTGGGAAACATAGTCCTGACCTCCAGCTAGTTACAGGCAGCTACCATTTACCGTCAGACCTCCAGACGTCAAAATAACTTTCTGCTAAAATTACCACTGCCAAGGGAAGGTGGGTGGCCAGTTCGGAAACCACCACCTTTACTCGATGCTGCACCTCATGAGAACATAGCAAAACCTTCACCCAACATCAGCAATGGCTTTGTTGGCAAATTATTGCACCAGTTTCCTCACCTGCACTGTGTAAGCGGTAAAACCAGCTCCCATGTGGCTCCTGCTTCAGTACCAAGGACAGCCAGGACGGCTCTGCACCCAGGCTCCTCAAGCAAGGTAAAATCGGACTGATGTTGTGGCTTGGTCCTGGGACCTGTATCACTGTGGCGGGGTGGAAGGAACTGAGCGTAGACCAGGTTGAGGTAAGTAAGGTTTTATTTTCGTAAACACACGTTTGTGTCGGCTAGTCAATCTTTCTGCTGCAAACTTGGCCAGGTCCGTGGTGGGAGTAGGACTTCACAAGCTTTCAGGCAACCGGATCTTCTCTCCTGGTCACTCCTCGGCAGTCACACCAGTGCAGGGTGGCATAAGAGAGCAGAAGAGAAAAGATGCCGTCAATGGGATTGTCCTCCACGTAATAACAAATATCGGGGCCGGGGGTGAGTGAACACCGTTTACACTCATGAGACAGTTCACAGCAATGGGTGAATAATGGTGTTTACGGGTTTTGATGGTGAGGAAGGGAAAAGTGTGGGGATTAAGGGAGGGGGACACACGTGTGAAATTGTGAAGTAAGTAATACTCCGACTTAAGTTTACGGGCGTCCCCGCCTCCCAACCCAGCCTGAGAGTCGATCCCGTACCTGTAAAAGCCACGATCCTCCAGGAACGTGGCTCGGGGATAAGTGGGGACGTTGGCCTCCTGGCACTGGATCCGTTGTACATGATCCTCCGTCTCTCCGGTATTCCTCACTAACTCCGGGGCTCTTCTTGCTTGAACTCGCTGCTTCTCCGGACTCCTTCTCCCTCGTGTCGGTGACGTCGCACACCTTGCTGTGTTCTTCCGTACTTTTAACCAATGGCCTCCAAATGACGTTCAGAGGAGGTGTGGCTTTTTCGCAGTAGAAGGCCCAGTTATAGGTACCAGGCTCCTTTTCTTCGACTGGTGTGTAGGCTGTCTCCCATGTCCAATCATCCTGTTGGGGACCAAAGAGAGAGGGTGATGGGGTAAAGCTGTCCACCAGTCCGGGCTGCATTCCTGGTCACACACCACCCCCCTGGAATCTCCCGATCGGGGAGAGGAAGGACTCCAGAGAAGTAGTCCGCGTTTCCATTGTCCTTTCCCTTACGGTGCCTCACTTCAAACGAAAAAATTTGAAGGGGTAAAAACCAGCGGAGTACCCTGGGGTTTTGGGCTTCATTCCTACACATCCACTGTAATGGTGCGTGATCTATATAAAGAAGGAAAGGGCGCCCCTCTAAATAATATCTCAATTTATCTACCACCCACTTTATGGCCAGGCACTCTCGCTCAATGGTAGGCTATTTACACTTCCTGGGGAAGAGTTTCCAACTGATGTATAGGACTGGGTGTTCTAGACCATACTCCCGACCTTTGAAAGAACCGCTCCTAACCCCGAGTTGGAAGCGTCCGTGGACAGGATGAAGGCTTTATTAAAGTCAGGTGATATTAACACATGGTCGGTAGTTATGACCTTTTTTAATTTTGTAAATGCCTTCATCATCTGATACGTGGGATGCACGAGTAACTGCTGTTTGACATCCTTCCATAGAACATTAGTTAAGGGGGCAGTTACTTCTGCAAACTGCGGTATGAACCTCCGGTAATAACCTATGAGCCCAAGGAACGCTCTTAGTTCTCGTTTAGTGTAGGGAAAAGGAGTGTTCGAGATGGCCTTAACTTTTTCCAATTGAGGAGCTATCAGTCCTTCCGCTAGTATATACCCCAGGTATTTTACTTGGGTATAGGCTGCACGCAATATTTTTAAATTAACATGCAACCCTGCTTTTTTCAATGCCTGTAGAAGAATTTCCAGGTGTCGTAGATGTTCTGACCAGGTAGGGCTAAAAACGACAATGTCATCTAGGTACGCCGAGCAAAATGAGGTATATGGCTGAAGAATGGTGTTCATAAGGCGCTGAAATTTCGCTGGTGCTCCATGCAGTCAGAAAGGTAGCACGTTGAACTCGTATAACCCGTCTTCCGTGGCAAAGGCGGTCTTTTTCTTATCTTCCTCTCTCAGAGGGACCTGCCAATATCCCTTCGTTAAATCAAAGGTGGTAATGAATTTCGACTCCCCGAGTCTTTCGCTTAGCTCATCAACTCTTGGGATTGAATAAGCATCAAAAGAGGATATGGTGTTCGGGGCTCGAAAGTCCATACAAAAACGGGTGGACCCGTCTGATTTGGGAACCATAACTATCGGCGAGGCCCAATTACTTTTGAGGGGTTGGATCACTCCCAGTCTTAACATGTTGTTCACTTCTTTTCTTATCGCTTCACTTCTGGCGGCTGGTATACGATAAGGTCTTTGCTTGACATGCTTTCCTTCTTTGGTTTCAATACTGTGTTCTGTGAGGGTTCTTCTTCCCGGCAGGTCTGAGAATATGTCTGCGAAAGGTTTTAGAGTTTGTTGTAGTTCAAGTTTCTTGTCCGTCAGAAGCACCTCATTTATTGGAAGCTGGGCAAGGGTTTAGAGTTTAGAGTTTGTTGTAGTTCAAGTTTCTTGTCCGTCAGAAGCACCTCATTTATTGGAAGCTGGGCAAGGGTTGAGTTAATCTTGGAGGAGGGTAAAGCCACATGAGAGCTCTTGGGCAGGGGTACCAGCCATTTGTTTAGCATGTTAATATGATAGCATTGTTTTCGGGATGGAGACACTTGTACCCGATAAGTCGTTCTTCCAATGGTTTCCACTATGGGATAAGGGCCTAGCCATTCACTTTGGAGCTTCTTTGTGGATGAGGGAAGCAGGACTACCACCCAATCACCCACTGATAGTGTCCTCCATTTTTTTCCCTTGTCGTACTGCTTCTTTTGATTTTCTTTACTTCTCTTCAGGTTGGTAAATGCCAAATCTCGCAGCTACCCTATCTTGGACCGTAACTGTTGGGTATATTCTAGTAGATATCTTTGTTCGTCTTCCTCTTCTTTTTCCCATGCGTCCCGGGTGATCTCCAGAAGCATTCTGGGTTGTCTTCCATACAGCATTTCGAATGTCGAACAGCCCATACTACTTTGCACTTGTGCCCTTAATACGTGTAAAGCCAGAGGAAGTAGTCTGTCCCAGTCCTTTTCTTCTACCGTAAGCATCTTCTTCAAGGTAGTCTTGAGAGTTCTGTTGTACCTCTCAACTAGTCCATCTGTTTTAGGATGGTATACTGAGGTAGGCAGATGATGGAGGTCCAAGGATCAACATCTTTTCTTTTCTAAGCCACCGGACATTTCAGGTTGTTTCTTCTGGTTTTTCCTCCTCTATTCGTTCATCTGCGTATGGGGTGCCGCAGGGGTCCTCTCTGAGCTCTATGCTCTTTAATATCTTCGTGAGGCCCCTAGCTACCATCGTGGAAAACGCAGGTCTTTCCCTTTACTCATACGCTGACGACACCCAGATTCTCTTCTCCCTCACCTCGGCGGAAGCAAATAATCCATCTGCTCTCAAACTAGGAGTGGATGCAGGCAAACCTCCTGAAACTGAACGGAGATAAGACGGAGGTGGTCATTCTGGGCAAGCACAAGCACCTTTGGTGCCCCGCTCATTGGCTGTCAAAAACGGGTCCTCCACCCCTTCCAGTGACGCAGGTCCGCAACCTTGGCTTCGTTCTGGATGATTCACTCTCCGTGCGTCACCAAGTGGTCAAGGTGGCAGCAACCTATTTCTCCATCCTGGGGTGGCTCCGGAAGATCTTATGCATGCTCCCAGTCTCGATGAGGCGTTCGGTGGTCCAGGCTCTGATCACCTCTCGCCTGGACTACGGCAATGTGCTTTACCTGGGAGTCACCTTGGAGATTCAGAGGAGACTTCAGCTTGTCCAGAACTCGGCAGCCCGCCTCCTTTGTAAGGACCCGTGGAAATCTTCTATCTCCCCCTTTCTCAAGGACCTTCACTGGCTCCGTATCGAAAATCGAGTCAAATTTAAAGCTCTTTGCTTTATGCATAAGATCAAACAAGGGTCAGCTCCAACCTACTTACAGTCTCTTGTTCAACAATACTCCCCATCTCGTCTTCTCAGATCTTCATCCCAAGGTAACTTCCTGATTCCGCGTTTCAAATTGACGAGAATGGGTGGGCGCTCCTTCTCTTGCATTGCCCCTAGACTGTGGAACTCTCTCCCGGTGACATTGAAACTCGAACCATCTTTGTTGAAATTCCGCAGAGACCTTAAAACCTGGCTTTTCCCTCAATAATAACTGTGATTTGTAAGCACTTTTCTATTGGCGCCGGGAGACCCCCTGTGGGTAGCTGCGCACCCTATAAATTTAACTACAAATACAAATACAAATACAAATACAAACATACCTCTTTCATCAACCTGGATACAAACGGCGTACCCTGGTCCATTAACATTTTTCTTTAGGGAAGCCAACCGGGGAGAATAGTTCGATCAGTTTTTCGGATATATTTTTGGTAGTGGGGGCCCTGAGGGGAAAGGCTTCCGGAAAGCGTGTGGCATAGTCCACTATGACTAATGCATATAGGTTTCCCTTAGAGGTCTTTGGTAGCGGTCCTATCAAGTTCATTCCGACTCTTTCGAATAGTTTACCTAGGACCTTCATGGGTTGTAGTGGAACTGCCGGTGGACGCTGGAGGTTCTTCTTTTGGCATATTTCGCAGGTTTGGCAGTATCTCTGGGTATGCTTATAAATGTCGGGCCAAAAGAAATGCCGTAGTAGGTTTTGCGTTGTCTTTTCTGCTCCATAGTGTCCCGCTGTGAGATGGGCATGTGAATAAAATAGTATCTGTTCGCGAAAGGCCACAGGAACCAATAGCTGCAGTGGTTCTCCCTTGTTTCCCTCTCTATATAGAAGGTTGTTTTTTATAAAAAAAACGTGAGTAGGTAGGAGAGGGAGAGTCTTTGTTAATATGGGCGCTTTCCAAGGCATTAAAAAGCGTGGCGTTGTTGGCTTGAGCAAACCTGAAACTACGACTTAGCAACCAGGGCTCCTTTGTAGTCAGGGCTGGAAAGGATTTGACAGGGTTATTCGCCTAGTTGCTAAGATTTTTTTTTTAAACATGGCTAGGAATTTGGGATTGTCTACCTCTATGATGAGGTCTTCAGGGAGGGAATCCACCACCCCCACCCTTACCGTGCATGGGGTTTGATCATCTGGAAACAAAGTGACTACAGTGATGGGGTATGGTTTGACGTCGCCGTGTACACAGCGGATATGGACATGGGACTCTGGTAGGTACTGGATGGGATGTATCAACTCTTTCTGAATAACAGACTGCTTGCAGCCGGAATCTAATAGGGCACTTATTACTTTACTGTTAACTCGAACACTTACATGAAATGAGGGGCCCATTTCTGCAGAGTACAGGACTGCTTTAGGGATGTACCCAACCTCCATGGGCTCCTCCGCTGGTTTGTTTCGGGGGCAGAGGCGAGCAATGTGGCCCCATTACCCACATTCAAAGCATTGTGGACCTCTGTTTGGAAGGGGTTCGATCCTTATTGGTCTACTTCATGGAATGTCCACCTGGATTTTTAGCTTCTTTTCCCCTTTTTGCAGTAGCCCGCCTTTTGCAGTTTTTTTGGCCTCCCAAGGTAGGGCTCTGGGTTGAGCTCTAACATATTTGGCAGCCATCTCTATGGCTTGTTCTGCTGTGAGGTTCAAATGTTGTCCGAGCCACCTCTGAGTTCCATTAGGGAGAGCCTCTATAAAATGTTCAAGATAAACCCTATTCATTATCTCTTCTTTAGTACTGGTGTACAGCCATTTGTCTGCCGCCATCTTTAATCTGAAAAATAGGGTCTTTGGGTTCTCTCTGGGAAACCCTCTCTCCTTGCGGAACCTGATCATATAGGCCTCCGCATCGAGACCCAAATGATCCAAGATCACTTCTTTGATTTCTAGATATGGTGTAATTCCATTAGCGTTGGCTACTTCATAGGCTGATTGAGCCTCACCTGTTAGGAGCGGGGCCAGAAAGAACGGCCATTTTTCCTCTGGCCAACCACAGGCTCTGGCTGCTTGCACAAAGTTAGTCAGGAAGGCGTCTGGGTCCTCCCCAGACACATATTTTTGTAAGGATACCCCAGAGGGATGTGGAAGGGGTTGTCGTCTTTCCCCCTGCGATACTGCTGCGGGTTCGTGTTCCACCTTCTGTAGACTTTCTATTTGGGCGGAAATGATGTTCTTAAATACCTCGTGATCTTGCTGGACCGAGGCCATCTGTCATTCGACTGCCCATTCTAGTTTTTCCTGGCCTTTTATTAGGTGTTGTATGGCGTTCTCCATCACGGGATCACTGATGGAAGTGGATCCCACTTCTGACCCCAGCTGTGGCGGGGTGGAAGGAACTGAGCGTAGACCAGGTCGAGGTAAGTAAGGTTTTATTTTTGTAAACACATGTTTGAGTCGGCTAGTCAATCTTTCTGCTGCAAATTTGGCCGGGTCCGTGGTGGGAGTAGGACTTCACAAGCCTTCGGGCAACCGGATCTTCTCTCCTGGTCACTCCTCGGCAGTCAAGCCGGACAGGCAACGCTTGGCACTTGAAAATGATGAATAAAATATTCAAAGCGCAAACATGCTGTCTCCGTCGTGATGAAATATGAAGAATGATGCATGATTTAAAAGATTGGATTAACATGGATAAGCAGATAACGATAATGTAACTTTGGAGAAAGTATTGCACGAAGGAATGTTTTCCGATATCGCAGTGCGACAGTCGGGTACATGAGAGTTGTGCCCAATTTGAGTACAAGCCGGTGCAGGGTGGCATAAGAGAGCAGGAGAGAAAAGATGCCGTCAATGGGATTGTCCTCCACGTAATAACAAATATCGGGGCCAGGAGTGAGGGAACATCGTTTACACTTGTGAGACAGTGCACAGCAATGGGTGAATAACAGTGTTTATGGGTGATGACGGTGAGAAAGGGAAAAGTGTGTCGATTAAGGGAGGGGGACACGCGTGTGAAATTATGAAGTAAGTAATACTCTGACTTAAGTTTACGGGCGTCCCCACCTCCCAACCCAGCCTGAGAGACGATCCTGTACCTGTAAAAGCCATGCTCCTCCAGGAACGTGGCTCGGGGATAAGTGGGGACGTTGGCCTCCTGGCACTGGATCCATTGTACACGATCCTCCGTCTCTCCGGTACTCCTCGCTAACTCTGGGGCTCTTCTCGCTTGAACTCGCTACCGCCGCTGCTTCTCCATACTCCTTCTCCCTCGTGGCGGTGACGTCGCACACCTTGCTGTGTTATTCCATACTTTTAACCAATGGCCTTCCGATGACGTTCAGAGGGGGTGTGACTTCATCACAGTAGAAGGCCCAGTTAAAGGTACCAGGCTCCTTTTCTTCGACTGGTGTGTGGGCTGTCTCCCATGTCCAATCATCCTGTGGGGTACCAAAGAGAGAGGGTGACGGGGGTAAAGCAGTCCACCAGTCCGGGCTCCGTTCTTGTTACCCTGTCAGCTGACCTGCCTGGTCACAATCACCTTTACCCTCCCTGGGTTCCACGCAACTCGACCTGCAAGTGACTGATTGTCACAAGTGCTTTTTTCCATTTACTAAAACAATAATGTTTTGCAGTAATGTTCTGCACCAATGTAATTTTCCTTCTAAAATGCATAACCCCGGTTATACTTATCCAATTGACTTCGTTTTGGGGCCTAAATTTACATGAAAATCTGCTTTATATTTATAAATTGATGTCCGATTTGTTTAAAACCATGTCAATTGCTTATAGTCCATGTTGGTACTCTGAAAAGCTTAACACATGTTCCTATAGCGAAGCCCAAATTCTCTTTGCCACTCTACCAGAATTGAGCTAAGTATTTATCAATGTGAATTCAAGGACCTTCTGTGGGGTATTGTGAGAGTATTGCATAGGGAAGCTTAACCAGCATCAGAACATAATACTCCTTCCTACACCAACAAATTATCCCAACATACAGACCCTACCGCAAATAATGTAACCACATTACTTTCTTTATTCACTCTACTCTCCATACTCGCTATACTCCCACCACTCCTTCCGCTCCCTCAATTATTTAAGTGTGGTCGGAAAATTTGTTCAGCTCACGAAATTTGCGGATTTTCTGCAATTTCGCGATCTGCGAATCTGCGAAATTACAGAAAAATCTGCGAATCCGCAAGCGGGACAAATTTTCCATGAAGCACTTACAGGGTTACAGCAGGTTCCCAAGTTGAAGCTAATTTCTTTGTAACCATTTACAAAATGGTTACAAAGAAATGCTTCCTGAGCGGCGCCTCCAGAGAGTTTGTTGCCTACTTGCAACTATTCTCTGACCCTCGAAGCAGGGTCAGAGAATAGTTACAAGTATGGCACAATGCTCCTGTCACAAAAATTAAACCTCAACAGGAAGCACTTACAGATATAAATAAAGAAGGTGCCCGAGTTGAAGCTCAAATTCAGTAACGTTTTAAGCAGCCCAAAACATTAGTGAGCACGGTTGAGGTTGGGCAAGTGTGCTTTAACCCCGTCTCTGCGGTCGAAAATTAGCTTTAATACTTCAGGGAGGTCTTTGCCTCCATGAGTTTCTCGATCGTGATCCCCTTGTAGTTCCTGTGACCAGGAGGCTGCTTTCTCCTCACCTGCTGCCCTGCTCGCTCTCTGACCCTTTACACAAGAGGCATGTGAACACGCATAGAAGCCCTGCCCGTTTGGCTACGCACCCACACTAACGATATCAAACGTCTTCCCGCACTTTCCCAACTATGATGGACAGCTCACTCAAGGGACCTCGGCGCCTTTTGGCGCGGTGGCAAAGTTACATGCACACATGGACAGCGGAGACAAATCTTCTGGCCCTTTACGCAGCTGCAGTGTAGGAAAAGCACTATACATTTACCCAATGAGGTAGCACTTACTGGATTAGCCAGTAGAAAGTGCAAATCGCCAAAAAATCCATGATTTTGCGGGAAAATCCGCAAATTCGCAGATTTTTTTGCGATTTTGCGCAAATTCGCGGACCGCAGATCCGCAAAATGTGCCCATACTTACAATTATTGTTACTCTATTTATGTTTCCAGCATACCATATACTCCAACATCACAGTATTGCTGCTCTATTATCTACCAAGACAGACAACACACTATCTTAACCTCCAACTGATCATTGCTTTTTTTTGCACATTTTTTAAGCTGATTTAAGCTTCATTTAACAATGTCTACTCAAATGAGTGTTTGGATATGGTACTCTCTTACTATTGATATTGACATTCTATATAAATATTATCATTCCAATGCGAGAAATATTTGAGTATGCGCTACACGCTTTGTTTTATCACTGGATAATACTGCGTAGGGTCAGAACTAAAAAGCGTATGTCTCTGCTATGTTTCCTTTTATTTGTGTATGTGTCTCAAAAAATTTTCAAAAAAAGTTTGAAAACCAAAAACTGAGGAGCATGTCCATATATACTTTAGAGTAGGACGAGATGAGGATGTCCATGGCAACATCACATTGCTGCAAATATCCCCAAATATAAGCAGTATGCAAAGGCAGGCACATCTCATATGCATTTAAGGTATTCTCAAGATGCCTAAGATGGCCGCCGAGTAGGAGCTCCTCCCGAGAGCTCCTGGTTTGGGGATTACCTTATTGGTCAATATCCCTGCGATAACCAGCCATCCACAATCAGCATCCACTCCCTTAATGAAACAACACGCAGCACATTGTTCTTACGATTTTGTCGCC
This sequence comes from Lissotriton vulgaris, assembly GCF_964263255.1. Taxonomy (NCBI): domain Eukaryota; kingdom Metazoa; phylum Chordata; class Amphibia; order Caudata; family Salamandridae; genus Lissotriton; species Lissotriton vulgaris. The sequence continues at coordinate 1,903,917,111 of NC_141693.1, forward strand.
ACTTACCTGAAGAAACGACAAGCTCCCAGGATCCTTCTACGCGCTCGGCTGGACTAGGTCCACGGGACCGACGACACTCTTCCCCTAGAAGGTCTCTACAGAAGGGATCCCCGACATGCCTTTCTCTACAAGTGCCGATGTGCCCTCCTTCTGCACATCCCGAACCCATGTGCCGAGACAGTCCCTGCAGGGATTGAGACACATGGCGAGATGGCCCTGGCGTGGATGTAGCGGACCCTCCATCCATAGACGCTTCTCCCTGCCGCTTCCGAATCCCACATCTGAGCCGACAACTTTAATCTGGTGCCAAGCCTGATCAGACTGTCACGCCTTGTCTGTAATGTCCCTCAAACAGACCGGTTATGGTTGCTACCAGACCGTGAATCGGGAAATAGTCATCAGGACTCGAGATGCCTCCATCCTGACAGCTACAGGCTGTCTCCGACCAGAATGCAACCGGCTGCCAATCCTAAATAGACCTCCGTGCCTCTAACTGCAACCGTCTCCCAATCCTGAATAGACCTCCGTGCCTCTGACTGCAACCGTCTGCCAATCCTGAACAGAACTCCGTGCCTCACTCGCAGTGACCCACACACGGACCCCTGATTTGACTCCCATTGTGTCAGAGGAGCAAGAGGAGCAGTGGGGGCAGGCTTGTACTCCAAGCCCCAGCATCCAGCGGGGGCCGCCAGCGTGACCGGCAGCCCCTCCCCCCCACCACCGGGTACTTGTGGAGCTCGCGCTTCCCGCTCCGCGGGAAACACATCACGTCAGAGGAGCAAGAGGAGCAGTGGGGGCAGGCTTGTTATTCCAAGCCCCAGCATCCAGCGGGGGCTGCCAGCGTGACCTGCAGCCCCTCCCCCCCATCATCGGGTACTTGTGGAGCTCGTGCTTCCTGCTCTGCGGAAAACGCATCGCGTCAGAGGAGCAAGAGGAGCAGTGGGGGCAGGCTTGTTACTCCAAGCCCCAGCATCCAGCAGGGGCCGCCAGCATGACCGGCATCCCCTCCCCCCCCACCACCGGGTACTTGTGGAGCTTGCGCTTCCCGCTCCGCGGGAAACGCATCACGTCAGAGGAGCAAGAGGAGCAGTGGGGGCAGGCTTGTTACTCCAAGCCCCAGCATCCAGCAGGGGCCGCCAGCGTGACCGGCAGCCCCTCCCCCACACCACAGTCATCAGGAGGACTTAATTGACTGTAAACTTCCATGACGCGGGACGCGCGCGGGCGGCGCCGGGCTCAGCCTGGGCAAAGGGCGGGCCGTCTGTGGCCGTCCGGGGCAGACCGAGGCAGGGCAGGGCCCGGTCCCTTGAGCTATCCTTTATGAGTGGACCTTTTAAAAGCTCTGGTAAGAACCTCTTTATACGGGACGTAACAGTGCCTGCTTATTTCCATCTTATTGTCTGAAGAGTTTCTATTTCCTATTAGTAACATAGAACGCATAGTTTACTCTTATTTTTAAGATTTGTTCAGTCCCTCACCAACTATGGAAAAGCGTAACAATACCTCGGGCACATTAGATGCATACTTATTAAGAGCTGAATCTCTATATAATCATGAGATACACTTAGCAGAGCGTAGGCTCTCACTCGACCCCTCCCAGTTTCCAATAATTAGGGAGGAGGACCCTAATGTTTCCTTATTATTGACAAATTCTCCTTCTTTAATTTTCTCCCCCTCACCTGTGGTTTCCCCGCTACTATAATCACCTGACACCGAGAAAGGCCCTCCCCAACTCCCACCCCAAGAGGCAAGGGTCCCGAAACTCGGGGGCTACCCAAAACAGGGAAAGGTCGGATATCGAATACAAAACAAAAGGGAGGCAACCTGGCTAAAGAGGGAAAGGTGCCAGCTGGAGCTGGCGCCTGCCCAACGGGAAATTCAAACACATTCTGTAGCTCAGCTTAGTCCCGTTACTGACAATTCACACATAATTGTACAAAATCTAGAGAAACACATGGAAAACTTAATAAAAACCATCTTAGAACAAAAAATCTCTGACATGGTTGCCCTGTTATCTACAACCTTTGATGAAGATTGTCCGCATAGAGATAAAGATGGATCAAATGAAAGATGACTTTGTACTATTTAGAACCCGCCTAGAACCTCCCAACTTGACACTTGGTGTAAACAACATCATACCGCCTCCAAGAGTTCTCTGTAATCAATCTAATAAACCTATTCGGCTCAGTTTCCCCTCGGTCCCACAACAAGCGAACCAAAATAATCTCATTGGGGGCCCCAACCCGAAGAGCACTGATAGGGAAAAGAATCATACCCAAGGGCAGAAGAAGGCGAATTACAATCCCCCCAATAGCAGTCCTCAACCCAACAGAGATTCTCTAAATTTGCCACCTGCATCATGTCCCTATGTTCTGGTACTAACTGGTGTTTCACCTCTAAAACAACGAGTGCCTGAAACATGGCTCTCTCCACGGAACAAAGTGGTTGACTGGTTAGTAAAAAACAAGCACTTTAATACCCAATTTACCAACCAAATCCTTATGGACCTGAGAGTAGGCTGGGTCGGCCCTTCCCAAAAAAGTATCCAGGGTGATTGCATCGTTATTAATTTTAACACTCCACGTATTGTTCGGGATCTCCCGTTTGTTGTAGAGGGTGACGGCAAAAAACCTTGCTCCTGCCTGATTGGCTGCTAGGGTCACGAGGGCTTTGCCTTCTAGGTCGGCCCCTATTTAATCATCGATGTTTGCACATGGCGCTGTTTAGTTGACTGTGCCGGGGCTACATTTGAATGCCTGTGGGGAACGCGGTAGCGTTTCTTGCTCAAACTGTTTTTATCTCCCATGCTGCATGACTACGATGTGACATGGTTAAATTTAAAATAATGTAATTTGTTTATATTTTAAAATCGTAATTTGTTTACTTCCTATTACGTGTTCTTTGCACTTACTCTGTAAGGGCTGTAGCAGCATTTCTCCCCTCGCCTCCTTGCCAGCGCCCCGTTCCACCGCGGGATCTTCCTTTTGTTGTGGAGGGCGACGGTGAAAAAACCTTGCTCCTGCTTGACTGGCTGGTAGGGTCACGAGGGTTTTGCCTTCTAGGTCGGCCCCTATTTAATCATCGATGATTCTCTCCGCGATAAGCGGATGTGATCAGCCTGCACGCGCCGAAGTCGCGCCTAAGTCCAGCCCGTCTGCGCCCGTCCGCGCTGAGGACGCGCTAGACACGCTGGGGGCTGCTGAAATTGTGACGTTGCCGGGATGTTCTCGAGTAAGGGGTATATACTCTTGGCAGGATTTAGTTGCTTTGAAACCCCCTAATCTCCCCTGCCACTATAAGTTTACTCCTGAGGCCCTTCAAGGATCACTTCATTGCGGCTGTCATACTGGCTTCATGGAGCCGTTACCCTCTGTTAAGTCTGACACACGATCACTTAAGGCTTTGGGGACCATCAATACTACTACACAAGAGGGCTTTCTTATCAATGCTAGATCATTGATAAAAAACAACATAGCCTTTAATGATTTTGTTGCATCCAGGAAGCCCTCATGGGTTTTTATCACAGAAACTTGGTCCACCGCCTCTTCCGGTCCTGAATTGGCTAACGCTGTTCCAGAAGGCTATGCTCTAGCCAGAATTGATAGAGATAGTCGTAGAAGTGGAGGCTTGGGTATCTTGTATAAAATTTCGGTCTCCTGCCGTATTGAAACCCTTTCCTCCCCCTCGGATCCATTACAGGCTTTATTCTATTCCCTAAATTCCTGTCATCGGCCTCCTTTTCAGGCCTCCTGATTTATAGGCCCCCGGGCCCTAGATCGGGTTTTTGTCTCAAGTTACTTAGTATTTTAGAGCCTTATTTTGGTAGGTCTAACTTGACGGTGTTAGGTGATTTTAATTTCCATTTGGAGGATGCAGGTCCTGGTGACACCGGATGCCTGGTGGACTCCTTAGCAGCATATGGTTTTTTGCAACTAGTGGATAGCCCCACTCATCAAGCAGGGCATACACTGGATGGGGTCTTTTCTAATGATCCTCGACTAAAAACAGGTCCCCCCATCCCTCTGGTATGGTCAGATCATCCGGTTGATCCTTTTGAATTAAAATCTTCCTCTGTCTCCACGAGGACATGTCCCCCCAGGAGAAGGGAACCCAAGCGGAACTACAGGAACATCACTAAAGACACCCTGGCCCCCCCTTATGTCTAACATCAGGGTAACCCCTTTAGCGGAGGCCCATGATGCCGCATTAGACCTTTCTAATGCCATCGCTAGAGCCGTAGACCTCCTAGCCCCTGTCTCCTATGGCTATTCTGCTAGGAAACGACCCTCGGCCCCTTGGTTCTCTGAGACCCTTAGGCTTCTCAGACAGGACTGTAGGAAGCAGGAGAGCCACTGGCGAACTGGTTGGGACTCCAGAGAAAGGGAAAAGCACAAAATCTTGTTGAGAAAGTATAAGAGGACGATAATTGAGGAAAAGCAGGCCTATTTTTCCAGCCTTACGACCTCCCTCACTTCGTCAAGGGAATTGTTTAACATCGTGGATTCCCTGTGTACCCTACTTACTCCCGACCCTGTCATTGGGTCTCAAGAACTGTGCGACAAGATCTCGATGTTTTTTCACACTAAAATAGCAGATATTCACGCCTCTCTGGAATCCCAAAGGGACCTACTGGATCCCTTTCCCCTACCGAATCCATCTCCTACGGACTGTCGGACAACGGACTCTTCTAGTACTTTGTCCAACTTCCATCCCCTTACTCTCCAGCAACTGGACTTGCTCCTTAACAGGACCAAATCTGGCTCTCCACTGGACCCCTGCCCCCTTAGGACTCTGAAGTATTGTAGGGATGTTCTTTTGCCTCTCCATCTTGAAGTGATGAACCTTGCCATAAAGGAGGCCATCTTTCCAGTGTCCTGGAAAAAGGCAGTGGTCAAGCCTCTGCTGAAAAAGCCATCATTGGATCCGGAGATTTTAAAGAACTTCCATCCGATATCACTGCTGCCGGCTCCAGCAAAAATGTTGGAAACTCATCTCAACTTACATCTAACTGCCTTCCTTGATTCTGCCACCCTCCTGGACCCTTCGCAGCATGGGTTTCGGAAGCACCACAGTACCGAGTCAGCCCTTACTGTGGTCGTAAACAATATTCGCACAAAGGTTGATCAAGGGCAGACGACTTTATTGGTCCTGCTAGATCTGACAGCAGCTTTTGATACCCTATCTCCCTCAATTCCAACATCGCGTCTTAGGGAAATAGGGGTAGAGGGCTCTGCACTCAGTCTGCTGTCTTCCTTTCTCAATCAGCGAGAGTAGAGGGTCAAGCTAGGAGAGTTTGTGTCCCATTCCAAACCTGTGTGCTGTGGGGTACCTCAAGGGTCGGCTTTAAGCCCTACCCTTTTCAACATATATGTGACCCCACTCGCCAGGTTGGTATGATCTTTTGGGATGGAGATGGTGTCATACGCTGATGACACCCAAATCCTGGTCTCTCTCTCCCACTCGGTGAGTACCTCCGTTCTTAGCTTCAGGAACTGCATGGAGGCAGTTGCACGGTGGATGATCTGTAACTCACTGAAGTTGAACGGGGAGAAAACCGAGGTTTTGATCTTCGGGGGAGACCAGGATGCCTGGTCAAATGATTGGTGGTCCCCATCCCTTGGAGAGTGCCCACGGCCCACCAAATCCGCCCGGAATCTGGGTGTAATGATTGATTCATCTCTTGCCATGGACCAGCAGGTAAACAGAATGATCTCTACCTGCTGGGGTGTCATCAGGACCTTAAAGAAAATCACACATTACCTCTCCCTGAAAGCCCGTAAACAGACTGTAGTGGTCTTGGTTTCTTCCTGGCTAGACTACTGTAATGCACTCTACTCGGGTATTAACCTAGGCCTGTTACAACGCCTGCAGTCCGTTCAAAACGCGGCAGCTAGATTTATTCTTGATGTCCCCAGCCATTCATCTGCTACTCTAGCCAGGAAGAGTTTGCACTGGCTCCCGATTCAAGCCAGGATCTCCTTTAAGATCCTATACCTGGTCCATGGGGCTCTATTTGGAGAAGGCTCAGAAGATATTCGATCTCTCTTAGCCTCCTACACTCCCTGTAGAAACCTATGCTCCGCCAGTAAGAACCTCCTGATTGTTCCTCGGGTTCGAAAAGTCAGGTGGGGTGGAAGGGCCTTTTGGGTTGTTGCCCCTAGGTTGTGGAACACCCTTCCCCTGGAATTAAAAATTCAATCTGCCATCGATCCCTTTAGGAGGGCACTAGAAACATGGCTTTTCTCAGAGGCATATCCATAAGCTGGCTCCTGGCACACATATCTTGAGAATTGTTTCTGTTAGGCGCCTTGATGCCCACGGGCTAAGTACGCGCGTTATAAGACTGCTTTCATTCATTCATTCTTTTAGCCGTCCAGGAGGAAACCCTGTTCCCACCAACAGCAATTCTCTCTGTCCCACTTGCCTTTTTCTATAGACCAGCCCCCAACCCAACAATGAAATCCAATGGTTCTATTTTAACTCAGAATAGATTTGAACTTCTATCACTAATAGAAGAGGTGGACTGACAATCAACTCCGCCCTCAAGCCCTGTCCGGTCCAACTTAGAGAGAGTAAGAGATGATGGTCAACAGTCAGCAGGCCCCGATCTCCCCCAGGATAACCTATTTTTAGTAAATACCCTGATTTCTACCCCTCAAATTGATCAGCACTCTGACAACCATGCCCTAGAGCTGACTATACTCAGCTGTGAATCCAAGCCAAACAAAAATTTAAAAAAATACTCGAACTCGAGGCCTAATATAAAATCACAGGCCTAGAACATATGAAGTCAATTGTTCGTAAGAAAAATGGCACCATTCAGAATTACTAAAAAGTCACGTGCCCGTATAGTAAAAGTCTCCAAAGCCACTCATGGGTGGATAGAATATGCAAAATAGGTAGCAACAGCTTCCAACATGAAATCACTGTCATCATCCGAAAACAGTTCAGCCATCCAATTAAGCAATGGGAAAGAACATACGTGCTCCTCCAACACCGAACCCTCTTGCAACATCAGAGGACAACTCGGTGGGTTCTCAAGAACGCTATGTGCCAGAAACTCATGCGCCGCTGCGGGGATGTCCCACTGACCCATTAGTCCATGCATCGCTGCCAAGGCCATAATCCTTTCGCCAGAACAAACCAACTCGTGAGCAACTATGGGGCCCATCAGCTGATCAAAATCGACTTCAGGAGATAACAGCAAGCAGAGACACAAATCAATGGCCCAGTCAAATTCGCAGCTCAGGCAATGAAACACAGGCTGGACACATGTGAAATAGGAAAATCGAAACGATAATCCAAATGCCGTGCTTAAGGTCGCAAGCGGCAAGGTGCCATAGTAATCAAGCATCCGGTTGCGAAACAGTGTCAGAAGGGGCTGAGCGGCTTCTCGCGCAGGATGGGCATCCATGTTTTATGAAGCAGAATAACACCAAAACGCCTGCAGCTAAGGCCAGTAAAACAGGAAATCCGCCAAACAAGCTCGAAAAAATTGAATGGAAAAAAGCTGGGATAACACCAAAAATCTTTTCAAACGTAGTCACGAGACCACTGCTAACCAATTTAAAAAAATGAGCTAAGCCAGACGTGGAGGAGGCATTAAAGATCTGATGTACTAATTCGCAGAAATGAAACGGCAAGTCAGTATTTAAAAGTGCCTGCACCTCTGTGCGTGTGTTAGCTATGTGAAGGACATAAGTTTCACGGGCCGAGCTCAGGGCCACTACTTTTTGAGACAAAAGAGCCCTTATGCGGCTCATACCATTGAACTCCGCTCTCAAGGTTGGGATGCGCGGCCAGATGGAAACAGCTGAATTCCCATGCGTGGGTGGATATAACACGTTCTTGCAACACACCACACGTTCTGATACAGTAACCACATAGGCGATACCGACCATTAACCCACAACACTCCTCGTTATTCAAAAGCAAATAACTACCGTTTGTCAATAATGTGAATGTGGGAACAATAGCAGGAACCGGTGTGCCTTTTAAAACACAGGCCAAATTAGGCCGGTCCTGATTACAAGAACCATGCAACTGGATGTGTCTGCATATTAGTGAACGGTCAGGCGACTGTGTGCATTCCTCACCATTCAGATTCACTTCCTTTCCATCCTTCAGGCATCTGTACGTGTATGGTAAAGACCATGCCTCATGTAGGAAAGCACTGCCTAGTGGTTCATATCGCCCTATAGCAATGTACCTCATACAATTGGTAAATTTATACAAAGCAAATGGTAAAGTAATAACACCATGGATAAGCCATGTAGCAGCAGCTGCTTCAGCCACAGAAAAGGGCAAAGATCCCAATTTTTCAATGTGTAACATAGAAAATGATGCATCTCGCATGGAAAGCATGCGTTGTTTGTCAGTCAAATTAAATGGGGCAAATAGGGACGACACGTTCATGTAACTCCAAGGAACGCGACCAGATTTCAGAGTTAGTAGTGTCCATGCAAACTGCATTACAGAACGCAATTGATTTTGTCCATGGTACAATACAGATACTTCATCATTTACAATGTCGACTACAGAAGAGACAATATTATTAAACGTGTAAATTCGGGATGAAAGCGTGTTAATACTGTTATCGACGACTGCCAGCACCTTTTCCAAATTTGCTTGATCAATCGCTCTTAGGCGTTTAGCAGCCTCAATTTGCGAGAATTTCCAAATTTCATTGTAAACCGCATAAATCCACCTCTTAGATCTACCCTTAGCTGGGCCTTTTATAAAATCATTCAAATCCACGTTTTCAGTTAACTGAGACAGATGTAGTTTAACTGCAGCTAAAGTGGAATGTTGTAACCAATTCTGACACAGTTTCCCCACAGAATAAGTGGTGACAGTATAATCATTTTTCAAAACGGGGATCAGGTCTGACTTCTGTGAACCCTTCAGCCAAACCTAGAAAACGACGCTGGCAAGAATCAGCACTCCTATGCCACATCAGCCAACCCTTGGAATCCAAACTGGATACATTAAAGGATGAATTGTGCAATAGAGCTTGCAACTCATGAATGGACAATTCAGTATAATTACCCCATCCTGAATATTCTTCCAAATCGGGGATAATTGGTGTATTTAATTTTTTTGAAGTAGCCAATCCAAAGCATGTTGTTTGGAAAATGGATGAATTTAGAAACAACATGTGATTCGGGATGAGACATGCACGATGCAAAGCCTCGGTGCCTTGTACCTGCCAATCTTTGGTACCCCAAACCGATTTAAGGTCAATTGTTCCTTTCCAAAACTCGTAGCCATCTACAGCTAATCTGTCTAGAAAGGGCTTCGAATACAGCAATTTTGTATCGGTAAGTCTAACTTTGGACATGGACTTTTGTGTCATTTTGAAATAAAATGACTCAGGATTTGATTGATTAAAATCTGTAAAATAAGTGTATTTTTTCAGAAACGTATTGGAGCTGCCTCCCAATGGAGCAGGGCAATGTTCCCACTGTGTAATTTACAGCAACCCTCCTGGAATTTGTCTTATGTAAAAAATGATTACCATAATGTTGAAAACAAAACAAATCACCATAATTAATAGAATCTAAATACAGATCCTCAGCATCAAAGGCAGCATAGTATTTCAAATCAGAGAATAATGCTTCTACGGCCTGAATATCCCAATCATCAGAACGTATATTTTGTTTAATCACATCCCCCATGTTTACTCTAAGCAAATTCGGAACATTAATCACTTCAGTGGGCCCATGCATTTGAAATCTAACCGCATCCCACAAAATCCCATCAAGGACAGGCCAAGCAGTAATGTTGACTGTATTCAAATTTCGTTTCAGTCTGTGTGCTGAATGTGAAGAGGAAAGAGGGGCCAATGTTCCATTAATGTACCGAATTCCTGTTCTTTCTTTAACATAGTGACCATCGATCAGGCGGAAAAAATAAAACACAAAACCAATTGACATAAAAAGGTAAAATGAAAATAGAATCAACCAAATGTATGTCCAAGGGGGAATTAAAAAATGTTTTTTAAACAAGGTGGCATAATTTGCAACAGTTGAGGGTTTCTTCGAAAGTTCCGAAACAGAGTCAAAAGAGAATCTGGACTGGTCGGCCAAACGAGTCTGCAAATCTGGCATAGATAAGTCAGCAGGATAGGTGTAGTTCAGCTCATCAATGTTAGTAACAGGAATAGTATTTAATAAAGGACTGGATATGGCAGGCATCTCGAGGGACACCTCCTGTTCTGCACCAGAAGTTATTGCCAGCACAGAATGCCTCACCATGGTAGGACAGGAAACAGCCGGTGTCATGCTATGAAGAATCGGCCACCCTGTGTGTCTTGACATTGTCAATAGAAATAAATCTGTTTTCCTTACGACCTGGAAGTGGTGGTAAAATGACTGTTCTTGTGCCCTTCACTCCAAGAACTCGAACCGGTGCACGATATGAGGGACCAAACTCTTTCTTGTTATCGATCTTCTCTCGAACCAGTTCTCCAACTTGGGGTAGCCAGCCAACTACCGGGATCTGCAACGCATCATCCGATGTGGAGGGCAAATGTTCCTTTGCTAGACTGTCTCTGGTCTTTTGTAGATCCTGTAAAACATTGCAATGTTCATCTACGTCAAAGGCCGTGGCCTGGGCCTTGCAGTCTAGACCGTCGAGGTCAGGGACGTACATCTTGATACCAAAGAGCATTTCGTACGGGGTCCGCCCACCCAGAGACCTTCTAGGGAGATTATTAAGCGCACGCTGCACGCCATTGAGGTGGGCTAACCAGTTTCTGTCAGTGCCTATAACTCGAGCTGTCAAAGATTGCTTTAAGTCACGGTTCATTCGTTCCACTACACTATTACCCTCGGGTCTGTACGGACTCGAAAACTTGACTTGGACCCCCAACGAAACCATAGCATCCTTATACGCCTTAGAGGCGAAAGCAGGACCCTGATCCGAATGGAAGGTACCACAGGCAAAAATCCCTATAAAGACTCGCAAATCCTTGATGACAGTCCGTGAATCAGCGCTCCGATGTGGCCATACCCACACAAAGCGTGTGCATGAATCAACTGCTACCAAGATGTACTTGTATGCAGTATCAGAAGAAAATGGACCGCAGTGATCCAAATAAATGCATCCAAGCGGTTTATTAGAGATGTACAACCGTGTCTAAGGCGGACGCGCAGCAGTTGAAGGTTTAATCTGCTGGCAAATGTCACATTGAAGGACATAATCGCACGTCTGTTTGTACAGTCCCCGCCACCAGAACCTTTGTTGTAGCTGAGTTACAGTGGCCGAAACGCCCGCATGCGCAGACGCCACACCTTCATGATCCGAGTTGGGAACTAGACGTTCGCCAACATCAGGAATTTTCACATAAGAAACCTTATCGGGACTTAAGTGGTATGTGTATTTAGAAGGGAACCCCGCAGGATATTTACCTCCCTTCTCGGCGGCAGCAACAGCTGCCAAGATGTCATCATCTATCTTGCTCTTGGACCTCGTGACTGCTGCAACTAAGTATTTTGATACCGCTGACTTCGCTGCTTCATCAGCAAGTGAATTACCAACAGCGTGGACCCCCACGCGCTGATGGCCGAGAGTATGAATCACAAACACGAGTGGCAACTTCTCTTTAAGTTCCGCCACTCGGACCCAGATCATTTTATGTTTTATTGTGCTACCTTTGGAATCACAAAATTCATTCTGAATCCAAAAGAACAAGTTCTCATTGTAAGACTGGACACAGTAGTAAGAGTCACTTACGATCAAAGTCGTCACACTAGGATCAGCGTACTCCAATGCAAGCATCAGAGCACGAAGCTCTGCTAATTGTGCGGTGCAGTCCCCAAGCGTCTGCGTGTGCACGACACTGGACTTGAACTCATCGTTCACCATGGCACCGACCACAATGGCGCAAGCGCAAACGTAGGCATGTTTAGAGCCATGCGCAACCTGCGCCGAACCATCAGTGTAAATGATGCAATGGAAATCCTCCAACGGCCGCATTGCTAAAGGAGCAGGATGAACAAATTCATACTGTAAGTACTCCTGCGACCGTAAAGTGGCGTCAAAAATAAACGTGACATCCTGGGATGTCAAGGATGCAGCCCACTGAATCCACCTAGGGTGCAAAGCTTTGGAATTTGGTACACTGGCTTTCATAACTGCCTCCAAGGCAGGACACGGGGTAACAACCAACATGCGTTTTCCTTGTGACAGGGCACGTTCTTTAAGAATTGCCATCTGCACAGCCGTTAAAACTTTCTCCACAGTGGAAAAACGCAGTTCAGCCGAAGTGTACAAGTGTGACTTGTAAGCAATAGGTACTGTATCTCCTTCATTAAAAGTCAGGTACGTGAAACCCACCGCCCCAGGGATAATTCTTATCACCAGGTTGGTCTGGTTATCACGAGTCTGTAAATATTCAGAAGCGAGCAAATCAGCCTGCAAAGACTGCAGAATGGCTGAATGCTCAGGCAGCCAGCATGATTTGGAAAAAGATGGTTGTATCAAAGCATACAAAGGCTTGATACGCTGGGCATATTCCGGAATGTAAGTCCTCCCGAAATTCAAAAAACCCAGCGAAGATTGTAATTTTTTCAGTGTTGTCGGAGAGCGCAACTGTGCGCATTTCTCCAGGAAGTGAGGTGCCAACCCCTTTCCCTCGTTGTTAAGCTCGTAGCCGAGAAACAACACTGTGTACTCTGCAATGTGCGACTTTGCAAAGTTAAACTTGTAACCTATGTCTGCAAAGTTACAAATTATGCTATTTACTCAACACCGATGCTCCCAAAGATCGTTGTCTGTGAGATATATGTCATCCACATACGAACAAGCAAATGGGTCGAAGCCCTCCAAAAGAGAGACTATGCGGGCGGAGAATACTCCAGGACTATTCTTATAGCCCATTGGGAGACGCCGAAACATTTTTTGCACACCGCCGCATGTAAAGCTTTCCATTGAGAACTTAGACCATCTAATCTATGGGCATAAAAACCATTGGAAATGTCAAGCGTGGTTTTGAACCGTTTACGCTCAAGACTATTCACTAAAGCAGAGCCATGAGTATTCTGTACTGCGCAGTTACGGCAATGCAAGTTTAAATGCCAATAATCCAAAACCAAACAATATGAGCCGTCCGGCTTGTTTACAGTATAAAGGGGGTTATTCATCGGTGACACACACGTTTCAATTACACCTTGATATTCCAATTGTTCAAGGATAGCCGCGACAGAAGCTTTGGCTTCACGCCGTATGAGATATTGAGGTTGAGGCTGCGGCTGAGACTGTAAAGGAATCTCGTGGCTTGGAGATAATTTATCCCAGCCACACTGATTGCGGTACACAGCCGGTGCAAGCGCCAGAGCCCACTCTTCTGCAAAATGCAGCACCTCCACTCTCGATACAGTGTGCGCGAAACTGGGGAGGATCACCTCCTCCCCTCGCGGAGCTGCGAGAACAAAAGGCGGGGGCCAATCAGCCTCCGAAAGCAAAATGTCATATGTAGACGAAAGATTTTCCCAAAATACCCCTTTTACAGTCCGCTGCATGTCACCTTCGATTAACAGGACAATTTCAAAAAGACGTTCAGGGGGAGCAACATGCGTATCAGCAGTCTCAATTACAACATAAGTGTCAGTCGCTGTCACCTTCAACAGTGGACGGAGGGCCTCTCTCACTATGGTATTCTCCGCCGCGCTGTCCAGCAAGGTCAGAGCCCACGTCAGATTCCGAAGCCGCGTTCTCACTATCTGGGGCATATCGATGCGTTGTCAGGGCGGCGACTTTCTTTGTGGCAAACTGTGGTCTCTTGGGCGTAGCGCCTTCCTGCTGGTCTCCACCGTTACGCGGGCGGGGCTGACCACGTCCTTGCTGGCCACCCCGGCCCCTGCCGCCCCCTCCACCACCGGTTAACGGAGCTGATGAGTCCTGAAAGGAACGAGGAGAGCGTTGGTCAGAAACCTGAAACCTTTCAGGTAATTTAATCATTGCGCGATCGGGCAAATCATAAACTCGATCTGACTGCGCAGGCAACGGAGATGCAGGAGCAGAAACCTGTGTTTGTTGTTGTTGTTGCTTACCCTGATTCTGCTTTTTAGGCCAATTCTGTTTCTTGGACTTAGGTTGACCACTATTTTCCGAAGACTGACCCTGGGGCTGCTTTTTCTCTTTATCAGAAAAAGTCTTAAGACCCTTTGCATTGCGGCCAACCGTTTTATAAGCCGCCACAATTATCCTTGCTAACTGACGGGGTTTCTCGGCCTCGGGAATCAACGCTAAAGCGTTAGCAACCTGAAAGTTCACTGCATCCCCCTTGACATTTGCAAGGATCAGATCGCAAACTATATCAAAGGTGCCACACAGGCGCATACCCAACTCAACCGCCGACTCCGGTCCGTGATCATCTTGAACACGTTTAAGGACCGCACCCAGATTGGTCACAGACGGGGTGCCATAGCACCTCGAATAGACCGCTGCAAAAGTCTTACCCCAGGTCTCACAGTCAACAAGTTCAGGGGCCAAATCTTTCGGTAAACTAAGCGTAAGAATCCGGTGTTTGTCACCAGGATTCGTATTAGGAAACACAGCTTCCAGCTGGCCGAATTTCTCCGCAAGCCAGAAAGGAAAATCATCCTTATCCTGGGGCTTCTTGCCCATTACGGAATTCACCATGACAGGATTGATTTTTAAACCAGCCTGCTCTGCTCGAAGCTGCGCACCCCTAGGGTCTGCGTCCTGAACATTACGGCTTGTGTAATGAACAAGCGCTCTAATCACAGACACTGCGACCTCATGAAGTCGCCGCAGATCAGCCACATTACAAGTGGCGCGATTAGGGTGAGGAGTGAATCCAGCCAAAGCAGGCCAACTAGTGCCCGGAATGGACAAATGACCCAACCTCGGAGCGGTTAAAGCGTGTGGTAGGGCGCCACCAAACCAAACTCCATGCTGCCAAGCATCAATAGGAACCTCCAGTGCCCTGTACGGAGCATACGCAACCGGTACAGCTGAAGCAGCGTATGAATGGAACACTCCAGAATTAGCGTCCACCGCCGGAAATTCTCACCCACGAATAAAACAGTTCGTACGGGTAAGCATGTTCCGCACTCACCACCAGAACCACAGCCAAGCCATCCACAGGGACATTAAAAGCCTGCAAGTGGTCACGCACCGCAATGCGACTATGCTGCAGGATGTCCACGGCTTGTGCCATGTCAGCACAGGAACTCGAAAAAACAAAGAATGCTTTGTAGCACAACTGGGTAGTAATTCAAAGAAACCGTTTTAGATGAATTCAAGCTTGAAAAAGACCTATTTCAATAATAGGTAGGTTGTCCGACACCACCGTTTTCCGGAAACGGGAATGAAGGGGTTAAGGTTTGAATGATATACTACTCGACTGTCATGATATAAGGCCAACAACGTATGGGCGCCATGTAGCAGGGTTTCTGTTTTCCCACAGAACTGTGTACAGAGATCTAGAACCTGGGTGAGTTAGGGTGACCCAAAACTCACCTTAGTATCAGAAATCCCCTTACCAAGCTAGCTACAGTGTCTCATTGGTACTAACAACTTCCCAATGACTTAGACAATCCAGAACATGAACTTAGGGTACCTCAGGTATCGTGGAACACATGAACACTCTTTCGCTATAAAATCATTTCAAACAAAAACTGGGAGTCAAAGAACACACGTGCAAGTTTGAAATGTTTATTTTTCAATGCAAGGTTCTCAAACGCAGTATCTTATATAATATCAACATACATATTATAAAAATCTGAGTTATCAGCATAGTCACTAGTCCACAGTAAGCAAAAGGTGATAGCATATTATAATGCAAAATCTATAGAACTTTGTATCACCTATATTTTGCGCACCCTATTTAGCATACTATATTATATCTAAGAAGGTCTCATTTGGGGTTTTAGCAGGGCGGGCCCATACCTCTAATGGTCAGTAGGAGAAGATCACATCAACAGCTACCAGCTCTCTGCATGCGAAGCATCAAGTGTGTTTTTTCATTCTCAGTAACTCTATCTTAAACCCGCGTAGAGCCCAATGTTGGCAGCAACATTATTTGTGTTATGTCTAATGTGGTGCGAGGATCAGGCCTCCCAGCAACCTTGTGTTAGGTTATTCTTAGAGGCTATAGATCTCAGTGTGCAGACAGTGTACCAAGTGTACCAGGCACGACTGATATCAGAGCAATAACATATTATTCTCAATAAATCACATCTTTCGTCTAGGTTGAAAGCTACAATAATAATTATGTGCCGTGTGCAAACTGAAGCCGAAGGAAAATATGTCGTTTAAACATTTAACAAGCTCATGCTAACTTAAGACAATATATAGAAAAGCATTAACTATATGACACTGCCAAAAGGAGCTTCTAATATATCCATGAAAAATGAATTATTGATATTTTTGTGATGTATTTTATCTTGCAAATTTTACCAAAGTATAGAAATCAGAGCAACCAGGGCTCCCTATGATGGACTTCTGGTGAACCCATACCTTTTATAATTATCCAAAAGTACCTGGAAGATACCAGATTGAACTATGCACTTTATTTAATTAATTTGCACAAGAGTACCTCTGATCTGAATGTTTACTATTTTCTTAACTTGCTTGAATTCAGACCTGTTTTGTACTTTTTAAAGCCACATGAGAACACTTTGATGAGCCTAGAATGAATTATGCACTTTATTTGAGCTATTTTGCTCCTGAGGATTTTTAAGAAGAACGTTTGTCATTTCCGAAACTCGTCTGATCTTGGAACTGTTTTGGATTTCTACAATGAACTATGCACTTTATTTGACTTATTTTGCACCTGAGGCCTTCTGAGAGGAACGTTTGTTATTTCCTTAACTCGTCTGACTCTGGAACTGTTTTTTGACTTTTCAGAACGAAAAAGCTAGCCCAGGTTGCTAGAGCTATATATTCTGCATGATTTTTAACATTTTGATAATTTTATGGTGTTTTTAATATGTGTATTTGTAATTTCTTATATGGTTCTGCATTGTAAACCGAATAAAGCGTATTTCACAGACTCCCAAAGAGACCCTAAGAGGGTGAGTGAACATAATGGCCCAGCGACTCTCCGTAAAACTATGGAGGTCTTCCGAACGTCCATCTTACTAGGCTCCCGATCGTCTTTACACCCACCAAGGCCTAGTCCCTGCAGAAAACAAATCCACCACTCATCCCTCTAGTCACTAGAGGGACGAGTGGTGGACTAGAGTCTAGTGGGACACGGGCCTCACATGCCACAGCAACTCCACCACTCCGAGCCATCACTTCGAGGCCACTCGTCTGAGCCTCCACATCGACACTCTCGCTGGATTTTTATCCCACTGCCATGGTAAAGGTTGACTGCCGCCCTTCAATCCTGCCTTGACTCCTGGCCCCTTTCCCAACCTACACTATATCCACTCCAATATTGAAAATGAGACCGCCCAACATCGGTCAGAGTTAATCTCTGACAAGATCCACACTGATGGTATTATCCGCCGACCGGACCTCTTACGAAGCAACATTCTGTGCTCTACTATGGTGCCTTGATGCTTACTTAACTAAGAACGGCTCACTGTTGCTGATATATGTGCGGATGGATAACAGCCGCCTGACTCCTCACGTTGCTTTGTTTGTCACTCTATGAGCCCTCCTCCTCCTCTCGCCTAAACACTGTGTGCTCTTACTCGCCCAAAATGAACAGACCACAAACAATATCACTGTAGCAAAAAAGGCCACTTTATTTAGATCAGGTAACTCTCTGAACTAGAAATACTCTTTATTTTATTATGTATACACAATTTGGTAAAACAGGCCAAAACCTTTCACTTCTTACTTAAAATGTTGAACTTTCTGACCAAAACCATCAATATATAAATATTTTGTACCTTTTTTCCACAAACTTTGTTTTATTACCTTTCTTTCAGCTTGTATCCAAAAAGGATGGGTAAGCCCGCTGCAGACTTACACACCCCCAAAATCGCCTCTCAGACCTGTCTCCCAGAGTAACCTGTCTAATAGTGGCATGAAAATTATGATTAATATTATTTTTTTTTGGGTGGGAGGGTGGGATTTCGCAGCAAAACACTCCCACCTCCCTGCCGAACCTCTCCTGAAGTAATTCTCGCGCTTCAGCGTTCAGTTCAGAACGCTGTTAGGGCGCACCTGCTCTCAGCCCCCTCCGCCTATCACCGCGCGCAGCCTGTCCCATTCGGGCAAAAGGCCCCCAGGGGGAGACTGCTCACGCTACGCTCCCCATTGGTATTTGCCCCCGAGAAGAGCGCTATCGATGAAGCAGAAAGTGAAGCCGCTGACTATCCACTTAACTACAAACAGCTCAGTGCGGCCAATATATGTGCGGATGGTTAATGGTCGCCTGACTTTTTCCATTCACCTATTCACTGTTCTCCTACTCTGTATTTGCCCCCGAGAAGGCGCAGACGATGAAGCCGATAGAGAAGCCGCTGACCGGACCACCCACGAAGCTCCACACAGGGCTCCTGGCTCTTTATTTTATTTTGCTGTGTTTTATTTTACTTCACTCCTGGACCTCCCATATAGTATCGCCCGAGGCCTGGCTCTCTCGACATATCTACGCCAGGTTACAGTTGTTTGCTTCTTTACCCTGTTTTTTTCTCCTCCTCCATCCAGGCGCTCACAAACTGTGCCTTGCTTGAATTAGAATCTCACGACAGAGACAGAGCCGATGGTGCAGCCGTTGGCCGGACCACCCACGATGCTCCGCACAAGGACCTTGGCTCATTTGCTTTGTTTTGTTTTGAGCTGTTTCTCTCCGGGACCACATGTAGATCTAGTAGCTTTGCCCGTGACCTGCCGACTATGGATATATCCCCTCCGGGTAAATACCTCTCTTGTCTCTCAGCCCGTTAATCTCTGAGCCTTCCTACCCCATCTACTGGCAGACGCTGAGAGGGTCTGCCTACATGGGATTTCAGCTCGACATCTCTCCTGCCGAGCGGGGCTGATATTTACTGTGCGCACACTCCTGGCACTTCAAATACCATTCTCCTCTGGCAGGCGGAACACCCATAGGGTTAGCACCAGCATTTGGTCGACTGCACGCTAATAATCCTTAAATACAATCCATACTCAATAACTAGGCCACCCCCAGTGCTGAAAAAGATTTTGGGCCACTTGCGCCTGGCGTAGCAATTGGCCTGTCTTCCCTCTTCAGCCAAAAATTATCACTCTCCATCTCTCCTATGAGTTGCACACACATGTTTTAAATGGCCGCTCCGTTCTGCTGATGGGCTCCTGATTGCTACTGTAAGATCATGCCCGGCGTATCATTTGCCCAACTTAGAATGTTCCATTCTCCCTGGCTCCCCTTATTACTGCTAGGCACTGCCACTACCCTTATCCTCTCCCACCCACTAAGCAGATGTTACCTAGCATAACTCTCTCAAAATGTTATTCTGAATTAGCTAAAAGTGCTGCTCCTTACTGCTGATGGGGTTTACTGCACTTGCGCTCCAGGAGCCTCAAATGGCTTACTTCACGTTCGTTGCAGTATCCCCAAAGGGCCTGTCCTCACCCCACTCAGTAAAGCTCACTCTCCCTGGCTCCCCCTAACAGAACTAAGCAATGTCAATACCATCACCCTCTCCCACAATCAAAGGTTTTTGGCACACTTATTAGGTAGGCGCATCCCTTAGGCCTGCCTTCGCTCCACTCAGAAAAGCGCACTCTCCCTGACTCCCTCTAACAGCACTAGGAAATGCCACTACCCTTACCCTTTCCAAGGATTTTGGCTTTCTAAATATAAAGGCACATACCTTCGGCCTATCCTTATACCCCACACCTTAACATCCAGTAGCCTCTTTACTCTCACCTCTCAGTTAATTTTCGTCAACATAACCCACCTCAGCTCAGTTCAGATTGGACTCCAGACTCCAGAAATTAGGTATTAATAGTCATACAATTAATTACGCGACCAAACGCTCCAAAACCATCCCTAAGTCTCTAAAACATAGACTACTCAAAGCCAACCTAGAAACCCTTAGCTCTGACCCCTATTTCTGCAAAAAAAAAGGAGCAATTACTAATGACCTGATCTTTCATACTAAAAGAGGAGCTCGGTGGAGGATAGCGTTCCACTCTCTACTCAGAATCACCTCGGCTAAGAAATTTCCTCACGGTATTAGACTATTGGTGATATCCTCACCCACATTTAGAACAAACGCTACCATCTCCATCTATAACAATGGGATTATACGCATTCAGGCCACAGATCGCAACCTGGCCATCTTTGACGAAAAGTTGAACCTCATTAAGAAATCACTGGACCATAACGTAGCACCTACTCACCTAACTCCAACCCAGGGTCAACTTGATCCCACTCTATTGTCCCAAAACCACTGGTCAAATGCCCCTCTTACTTCAAACGACTCGCTTAAAGCTCCAACTCCCCCTCACCTAGGCTCCTCATACTCATCCACCGGGCCTCGACCACCCATACTTCCCCCACTCCACTCCCGCTTGGTTGATAACTTTGCTATCCCTAGCCCTTATCACTTCTCCCACACCTGCCACTCTCCCCTTCCCCCGAACACTCTCCTGATCTAACTCCTGTTCCCCACTACTTCCTGGTCCACTCTCCACCTGGACTGCAACGCCCACTAAACCCCCCTCTAGCACCCACTTACCTTGTTCTCCTTTCCATCTGAGACGGAAATCTTCCTCAGAGGATTTCTCCACTCCCCCTCGTCCCCTCTCTGTGAACTCACTTACATACACCACAGTGAACAGCACTCCTCCCCCATCCACACGAACCGCGAACCACATGCGGATCCGGCTGCTAAGCTCAAA
Organism: Lissotriton vulgaris; assembly: GCF_964263255.1. Classification (NCBI taxonomy): domain Eukaryota; kingdom Metazoa; phylum Chordata; class Amphibia; order Caudata; family Salamandridae; genus Lissotriton; species Lissotriton vulgaris. Next base: position 1,903,937,924 of record NC_141693.1, read on the forward strand.
GAAATAAACCAGGAACTTCTCAAACTCAAAATTGCCATCCAAAATCTCTTTAACACCACCGCTGACCTGGCCCTTGAGCTCGCTTCCAACAAGACCTCGCAGGATTCCCAGCACTCTACCCTGCACCACCATTTCCCATCTTCCCATGGCACATTGTCACCTACTGACCCAGGACTGAAACCCACAGGCCAGAACTGGAATACCACCCCATTCCCTAACGCCCCATCTCCACCCACCAGATCCAAAAATCAGCTATCAGAAACGGACATTCTGTCCCTCCTCTGAGAGTACAATGACCCAAATACTGCCATCTCAGCCTCTTCTGGTTCTTCTCAAACCACCGCTTTAAATCCACCTGAAATGAGTGGTCCCAAGCAAGAAAACTCAGAGACCGTACAATACATCATACCTAACCCACATAGAGCCCCCAGACTTAACGACAACACCTTAAATGCCAGCAACTTCTTGCAGATCCCTATTACACAGCCCTCTATCATTGAACACAAAGCACACCTGAAATGCCTGCTACTTAACTGTAGATCAGCGGTGAAACATGCCATGGACCTTTCAAATCTAATCCTGGCTCAGGAACTCAACCTACTTATCCTCACCGAAACCTGGCTCAATGACTCCTCTGGCCCCATCCTTGACATTCTAGTCCTGCCCAGTCACAACATTATCAGATTTGATTGAGTTAAGAAAACGGGTGGTGGCATAGCCTGTATCCATTACAGCTCTCTCTCAGCAAAACAATCCCCCTCAGCTAATCTTTCATCCTGTGAATATCTTTCCCTTGATATAACTATCAAGCATAGATCCATATGTAGCCTGCACATCTTCTACCGCTCGCCGAGAGACAACCTCCCGTTTATTGAGCAAACTATGGAAACCACCTCCTCTAACCTGCAACGACATTCCCTCCAGATCTTCCATAGAGACTTCAACCTCCACTGGAATGACCCACATGATCAGGCAGTTAATAGTCTCAAAAACTTCCTAAGTGATCTCTCCCTGTCCCAAATCTGTGACACTCCCATGCACAAACTAGGCTCAACCCTAGACCTAATCATCGCCAACACCAATCCATTCAACTCTACTTTATTCTCCCCTGTGACTGGTCTGACCATCACTATATCACCTTCCGTATCCTTGAAAGCTGGAACTCCAAAAGATCACAACCACTTAAACATAAACAGTGGAAAAGATCGCTTCATAATACCAACATAAATGAACTCATTTCTCACTGCAATATCTCCCTTCGGCCCCCTGCTAACATTGACAATGTTCACGACCTCACTGATCACTATAACAACTCCATGTTGTGTGCCCACGATGCAGCTGCCCCCCTTCAACTAAAAAGGATATCCATCAAAGACTCCAAACCATGGTTTAATGACAGTCTTAATTCGGACAAATGCAGCCTTAGATTAGCAGAACACGCATGGAGGTCAACTCCATCCACTGAGCTACTAAAAACTCTTAGACTAAAAAGGAGCAGATACAATAAACTCATCACTCACCCCCACACTCTTCAACATCTTCATGGAACCACTGATTGTAATCCTCAAAAATTCCAACCTCCAATACCACATGTATGCGGATGATACCCAACTGTACACCAGAAGATATCCAGTCTCTCAACGGAACTCTGCACCCAACCTTTAACTGGCTAACCTCCAACCACCTCAAACTAAACACCCTTAAAACTGAATTCCTCCTCATTTCACCCACTAGGCAAACCTCCACTGTAGTGAACTTATTCACAAACCTCACCACTCTCAACTGCACACCACACATCATTGATTCCACTAAATCATTGGGTGTTGTTCTAGATAAGAATCTAAACATGCAAGACCACATTAGAGCATCGACCAAAGGAGCGAACTACCATCTAAGCATCCTAAGAAAACTCAAACCTTACCTCCCATAAGATGACTTCAAATTGGCGGTGCAAGAACTTGTCATTTTAAGACTCGAATATGGCAGTGCCACTCTATTAGGGGTGGGCGGACATTTCCATTCCTCCCACGGAATGGGCGGAAATTTGCACTTTCCTCCTTCCGCAAAGAAAGCGGAAAACCGGGGCAAATTTCCGCCCATTCCACTGTGGAACGGAGGTTTGTCGCCCACCCGCCTCCCGATTCCTGCCCGCCTGCCGCCCACCTGCCGCCTGCCTTCTGCCCGCATTATTAAATTAAATTAAAAGGCTAAATAAAACTTTAAAGCAAACTTACCTTATTGCGCCGCATCTTCCCGATCCCGGCTTCATTTTTGTAAACTGCGCATGCGCGGGCTCCCGTGCATGCGCAGGACTGCGAAACGGAACTATCGCGGAAATATCGCAGAGAGGCACGGAGATTGATTCAATCTCCGTGCCTCTCCGCGATAGTCCCTTCCGCGACTTCCGCTCACCCCTACACACTATGCGGTCTCCCTAAACTCAGCCTAGCCCCACTCGGAGCATCTCTGAATGCTGCAACTAGACTTGTCACTGGCTCCAAGAAATCCAACCACATTTCCCCGGACCTGATATCACTCAACTGGCTCCCATTCGATGCAAGGATACAATTAAAAATTGCGTGTATGACCCATAGAGCACTACAATTCAACGCCCCTCTATATCTGAAAAATAAGTTCGAACTACCTGGTAGTGCTCGGACCTCAAGAAGTACCAGCACTCTGCTCCCTAAGCCAAAGAAATTTGAAAAACTGAAAACCTACAAACGCACTTTCTCCGGCACTGCCCCGAGAATCTGGCTCTCCATAGCTGTTGAAACAAGACTGATTCCATCAACTTTTGCCTTCAAAAAGGAAGTGAATGCTGTACTGATGAACAATTCACTGAACTAGTAGCCTCTCTCCATCACCACCCTACCTGTTTTAGAGTCATGTGTTACCAACTGGCCTCTGCTATAGCCCTGTATCACTCGCTACTGTGTTATTGCCGTTCCCAATGTATGTATGTATGTGTCTTGTAACTTGTCGTAACTGTCACCTGGCCTCAGTCATGGCCCACTTTCGCCACTACTCATGTCAGTGTTGCTCCTGATGTATTTTGCCTTAATTGCCCTAATTTTCTTCCACCGCTGTCGACCTGTATTCTCTTCAACCCTCATGTTCACGCTATACAAAACTTTTTAATACATAAAATATATAAATAATAAATACATTCTGTGACATCTTGGATGATACACATGTCTGAAAGGAGGAGGAAGAGGCAGTAGTTGAAATGATGGGAGTACTTACTGACTAGAATAACTCATCAATTTCACAAAGAGTAAGTTGTGTGCTACGTCCAGTGACAGCTAACAGAAAGAGGTGGTCTTGCAGCCGTAGCTGAACCAGAGGGAAGAGAATCGGATTTGATGTCAGCCAACTCTGCCCAAACACTGACAAAAAAAAATCTCTTGTTGTGCCTGATCAATCACTGTCAGATGGACAGCATCGGATAAACGCAAATCTGACCAGAGATATATTCTCAATAAAAACAGCATTCAGAATGTTGATTGAAATTGATGCATTCAAAGGCCAGATGAGAGGAAGAAGCCGCAGCCTCTTTTGCAGCCATGAAGGAGCAAACAAAGGCTCTCCAAGACAAGTGTGAGGACCTAAAGAACAGATCCAGAAAAGATAATATGAAGATCAGAAATTTAACAAAAGAAAAGAAATGAGAGGATATTAACATGTCCTAATTGAGCTGTTCAAGGTGTACTGGAAGAAGACAAATTGGTTCATGCTGGAATCATGGGAGTAAAAAGGGCAGGGAAAGTTCTTTAACATAATGAGAGACATTGTTGCCAGAATGTCAAGGACCACATTGCCATAAAAAACATATGTCCTATGGAGATGTTTTTTGCACTGAGAAAGCCCCAGGCCTCTGCCCTGCAAGTGGTGAAAGATGTGTTGGCTGCAACACAAGTTACCCTTCAAAACCCACAAGGGAAGAAAAAAGAAAGGACCTTACGTAACCAACCATCTCTCTCTTTGAGTTTATGTACATTTTTTACTCTATCACAATTGTTACCTATTATGAGGTCAAAAAAATGTAGGTATAGTCATTCAATGGAAAACTGTACACTCAAAGTTATACCAGAAGCTCAGGGGGGTATTGTCCAGCAGGGGCAATCTGAAGTACAGAAAGAGGGTAAACCTCAGTCTGTATGAAGCACCCTTAGCCTTAGCCTAAGGCAGTCCCAGAAAGACAGACTCCTGGGGCACATAGGGAGTATTTGAGTATCCACGCAATGAGGCCCTGTGAGACCAGCCCGTAAGACTGTAGAGCGGGATTTCAATACGGCAGAATGAAAAGCCCTTGAATTATGAAACAAAGAACCTTCACCAAGTAAAGCCTTCCTTCACAGTTGTGCCTTCAGAAGGTACCATTGTGCTGACAGACGAGAAAGCTTAGTGTCTGCTGACCCTCTGTGACTAACCTCTGGATGATTTTGACGAGGTTTCCCAGTGTTGTGTAGGCAGTGGCTGCCTGTACCTGACTTCAAAGAAATTCTGCTGAGTCCTTTTGGTCTCTTCTGACTCCACTCTGAAAACTACAGCCCCACTCTCTTGGGTGAGAAGGATCACAGTGTCCTGGGATGACATCTTCTCAGGAGGGCACTCAGCAGAGCGAGTTTGCTAGTTTTCAGCATGGGCAATCAGGGCCTGCAGGAAGCTAGGTTGCGAATGTGAGGATTGGTCAGTCAGGTGGGGCTACTGGACCCAGTGACTGCTGAAAGATAGTATTGATACATAGAGATGCTTGATGTGTTGTGGCAACGGGGTCTACATACCCAGTTTTTAGAGGCAGCCAGTGCTATGTATTGTTAAACACCCAGCTGGAGCATGAGTTGGTGGGCAGTGAGGTTCTGTACCTGTTGACTCACCAGCAATCTGGGAGGCAGGAGAGACCCTGAACCTTTGTTCTAAGCTGAAGTCTGCTTCATCTCCTGTGGTATTGACAAAACTACAGGTTTTGGGACTCAGATCAATGATTCCTGCTACTCTAAGTAATAAGGCCCGGAGTTTATCAGATGGGCACTATTATTAACATCCTTTCCAGAGATAGATATGAGTGCAGTTGTGACTCAAATCTGGGCTCTAGTGAATGCTTTGCTTTGCTAAATTGATGTAACCTTCAGTGTCAATTGTTTTTAGTCCTAACCGGTTTGTATTCACCAACTCCATCTTCTGTGTGTTTTATCTTGTCGCTGTAAATGCCTTTACTGAAGGTCTGCTTACTAAGACAGTAGTCAGACCATTCTGACTTCGGGTGTTTCTCTTTCTCAGTGACACTTGACAACCTAACCTATTGTCCTGCAATGTGCAGTACCTGTGTTTGTGGTCCAGGTTCGGACGTGAGAACGCTGGTGCAGGCATGTTTGGATGTGTGCCTGTGCATGTGTTAAGGTGTAGGCCTGATTTTTCACGTTGTATGGTATCTCCTGAATCAAACGCTGATACAGAATACTGAAAAGCTTGCACTAGTGCTGTCCTTCACTGAGGCCTGTTTGGCTACACTGAAGTTAGGAAAACTGGAGTTCATGATCCAATGTATAACATTCAGACACATTTGACGGAAATCCATGCCAGAACTTCCATGAATCAGCCAACAATTATACGCAGCACGTTTGTCTTACCTAGATATGTCACACTACTTGACACTTACTTGTATCATTGATATAAACAGTCCATGAAATCAAAAGAATCCCAAGTACTGTAAAGGAGGCTGAGATGAGAAGACGGCTTAAAATACACAAAGAAATCCTTTGGAAGAAAGCATCTGAAAAAAACAAGAATTGGTAAATGTATCAGGTTTTGCCTATATGATAAATAATACGCTGTTTTTATTGCTGTAAGTTGTAGCTTGACGAGTAGTTGTACAATATAAATTACAGAAACGTTGTTAAGTTGTTATGACTTGTTTATGTACCAAAAGGTAATATATTGTGCTGTTACTAATGGTAGAGTGCAGGTAAGTAATAGCAACATTTTGAAAATTGAAATGAAAGAGGGAAATGTTATAATTATTGATGTTATAGCAACATTATGGGGACTGTGAAATGGGACCGCCTGTCATGCGAATCGTTGACCAGGAGGAAAAGCGGTGGACGGTTTTCCCGTCCGCCGCAGTACCTCCGCCATCATAATATGGTGGGGGGAAATGGGAGGCGGGTGTGGGATGATGTCGGGTTTACCGCCACCGCCTGACATTGTAATAGACCCCTATGTGTTTAGAGGAGTTCCAACAACTTTTGGGACTGGTTCCACTGCACTTGCTGCACCATTCAAATCATGCTCTTAGTGCCTGCAAGATAACTGCCAGTCAGTCAGTCAAAATCACTTTCATTGGTTATTCAAAACCATAAATGCATGTTAAAATACCCATCACATTAAACCAAATATTAGACAAATCCATCATAGGTAAAATATGTATGGAAGATACATAATAAAAAGGGAAGTCAATTATACATTAAAAATGAAATACCAGAACTAACTACTATTATAAAATACATATAGTATAAAAAGAATCATTACAGAATTTTTAGATAATAAAAAGTTGAAATCCATAAGTCGGCACTCATACTATTTCCATCTTTTCCTTGCTCTAACTGCAGCAGCTAAAAAGCTAGTGATGTAAAACATTTCCCAGGGGCTATTCAACATCTGCAGAGAGGTTAGGGCCAGCCTGACCCGCAGGAAGCCTTTGTCCTTAAAGATCTGAAAAATAAAGCTCTTGCGAATCTGCAGATAATGGTCGCAAAACATGACAAAGTGCAAGGTGTCTTGCCTCGAGAAATTATCACAAGAACATGGTACCAGATCCTCTATCTTACTCCAGCCCAGAGGTTCAGCTAATAAAAAATACAAGAGGTTAAACCTCATTCTTGTCAAAAGAAAGCGGTGTTGAGGCTATTGACTATAGCCAAATAAGGTCACATAAAGTAAGACGTTTTTAAAATCTAGGTGAGCACGGAAAGTGGGTTTCAATAATTCAGTGGCCACCCTTTCTACGGATGCTAAGAGGAGAAATGAGGCCTTGGCTCACACCAGGTCTGTTTTGCATATTCTTTCTGAGTTATCAAAAACCTCTGGTTGGCCAAGCATCCTTGCTGTGCTTTCCACATATCTTAGCCATGGAATGTTACTAGCCCTATCTAGTGCCATACAATCTCGAATTGATGGAGCAAGGACTGGTAGAAAAGATACTTGCTCGGAAGCAATCTTCTCATTTAACTTCCTAACATGTTCTTAATTACGTACTGTGTGAAACTAATAAGCACCACATCAAAATACGGGTCAGAGAAGCTCGCCTATGTGTTTACTAAGGTAAGTAACTCGAACGAAGTTCTAAGATGGCTGCTAAAGGGAAATCTTTATTGCGCTTGCGTCAACTGCATTGACGCAGTATGACAAGCTGTCGCTTGGAGGGAAATTCCTGTGCATGAGCAAAGGGTACTAAAATGGCTTCTTGAAGACTCACATGCTTTGCATCTGCTTGTTTAAAACTAAGTGGAGCTATTTTACTAATGCTAATGTGGGGAAAGTATTAATAAGTAAAGGGAGTTAGAGTAGAGATGGGTGGTATACAGTGAAACCATTTATTCTTGAAAATAACATTTGTCTTTCTGACTTTCTTATCAGAGAGCATTTGAGCCTCTTGTATGTGTCCAGAGTTTGTTAAACATGTGTCTTCTGCTCATGTCTGTTGAAAGTGAGCCGGAAGAGTGACGATACACTTGAATGCAGTCCAAAGACTCGAAAGTTGCATACCCTGGGAACAAGCACTGAAGACCTCTGAATGAGTGGCTGTTCACGACAAATAAAAACAATTGTTTCTAATAAGATGTGAATATGGGTGGGAATAAAGTTTTTTTTTTTGGGAGAACCTTTATTATTACTTCAAGCAGTTACAGGTATGGGCCTACAACCACCCCGGCCGGCCGCTAGTCAAAACAGAAGAACAGCAGAGCAATGTGGAAAGTAATAACAGTTCGAAAACCGGGGTCCTACAAATGTATAGGGCAGGAGTCACATGCAAGCGCACAGGTCTGAGTTCAGGATTATGAAGGTTCATTTTACAATAAGGAAGAACTAAATAGGAGGTGTCATACGGTCATACATGGTCCTACAATTACGAGCATAAATCAGGATATCCGCAAATAGTACAAATACAAGTGAAGTCTTGGGGGTAAGGTACGCAAGTCAGGATAAATGGAAGCACAAACCCGGTCAGTAGCAAAGCTGAACCCCACCCCTCAAAACGAAACATATTGCAGGAGGCATGAAGAACGACGACACTAAAAAGGGAAAGAAGACTAAAGGGCCATAGAAACAAATACCGAACAATTTAACAAACCCCGCCCCCCAACCCCCCACCCTGCACCCCTGCAGAAGGCCACGGCCTACCCCCCCCCACCCCCCCCCCAGCAGCGTGCCTGTCGCCCTAATGGAGACCCGAAATATAGAAAGGAAGAGAAAGATAAGAAAAGAGAAAAGTTGAGGAGGGCTCTCGATCTTGCCACCCGGCCCCACCTCTCACCTCTGCGCCCAGGAGACATCCCATAAGCAAGCTCAGAATATCCATGGAGAACATCAATCACCGACCATACCAACAACATAATCCCGGCCAAATGTCCCCAAAGCACCGCAGTCAAACAATAAGTCCAGTAGACTTTGGACGGTATCATCCCTGGCCTTGTCTATCAATGGAACCAACATATGTCCACTTATCAATCGGTATCCAGAGCGGCGCGGAGGGTCCAAGCGATCCGGACGGGCCAGGCCGAGTTATCACTTCATAGGACTTCAGCAACCCAAACCCATCCGAACATGTATGGCGGAAATCCGTTTGTGTCGATATCGACCCGGAAGACATCTCCAAGTCCGAACATAGTCTCACCACCCAAGGAGGGAGAGTCACACATTCCGGCAGGCGCCGAGTCGTCGCCGGGGCAGCCCAAAAAGTAAATCAGCGTTGTTTCCCCAGCCACCAAGTAGACACGTGTCCCGAGGAGACACTCTCATGTTCAACAAAGCCATCCAGGGCGAGCACATGAGCCGGGTCTTTCAGCGGCTCCAGGAACCTGGGTGCAGCCGGATCACCCTCCACGGACCTAGAGGCAGGCACGTCGGCATTCCGTTGAGGTCGAACTGTGCCCGCATGGAACGGCGGGACAACAATGGCGGCCATCCTTCTTCCCAAGTCCCGGGCATTACAGATTAGGGTCTCATGCAAGGTCGTCAGAGCAGCCAATATATCTCTGGACGAGGGCTCCTTCTCACGCCATCAGTCCCCTGATCTCATCTGCACGGCAACCACTCGACCTGGATGTGGCCCGCGGAGGATGGCGTCGACCGCCATCTTAGCTGATCCGGCCTCGTCCTTCTTTACCTCACCTCAGGGACCGGGCCCCGAACCAGGGTGCTAGAGGATTCACAGCCGGGGCTCAGAACTGTAAAGCGGGCTCCCCGGGGAAGAGATACCAAAGGGCTAAACAAAATCCCTGTCGCTCCCCGGGATCTCCCCGCCGATTCCGGGGGCAATCCTTGAATATGCCCGGACACAGAACTGGGGAGGGGGGGGCAGAGATCGTGCACTCCCCTCAACCCTGCTCTGCCACGCAGCCTCACGAGGCACTCCGCTAGGTGGACTGGGTCGCCACTGTCGCCATCGGCCCGTCAATTCACCGGCGCCCTCCGATCGACGCCGCTGTTGTTGCAGTCGCGGCCGGCTGCACCCATCACTCGACACCCCGGTCCCAGCACCGCGAGGGCCTTAGAACAGTCGGGGACATTTCTCCGGGTCTGCCGCTCGTAGAAGCCTCCGGAGCAGACGGTAGGTGAAAGTTCTCCTTAGCCCAGGTGAATATGTCGTTACGGCTCAGGATAATTGCCAGGATTTAAGTGCAGGGTGAGAGGGCTCACGGAGCCAAGCGTCTATGCAGCCATCTTGGTCGCTGGCTCGGCTCCCCCCCGGGAATAAAGTTTTTGAATAAAAATTAAGTCGTTGGATTTATGGGGATGATAGACTAAGATGACATATAAACATGGTGTGATGATCTTCCCCCTTGCCTGCCCAAACAGAATTAGTACTTTTACAATATTGAAACATTAATGGGTGGTACATGAATATCAAAGGATATAAATGAGGTAGTCTTAGTTAGTTAGTGGAAAGGAAAATTGTTGAATGCTGCAGAGCTCGGGATGCTGTCGGAGTAGTGAGAGATGCGGGTGAAGAATCTAATGCAGAGCTTAATATCCTAAATTATTAGGCTTAGAAAGAAGATCGCAGAAGAATCTCGAGGAGGAAGAGAGTTTTAGAGAAGGGTGCAACGTGATCGTCAGTGTTAGAGAGGTCATCTATCCTGTCCTGAATCCTCTCCTGAAGTCTTTGTCTACTGATCTATCCGGGGGGGGGGGGGGAACATCACTTACAACGCATTTTTTACAACGCACTACCATTACATTGCAACCATTACAACGCATACCATTACAACGCATTGCGCTGGGGGGCTCTCTAGGATAGGGAATATATTTAATTTACTATCCAACACCTTCCCTGCTATCCACGGGGACTGGAGTTGGAATAGTAAATTAAATAATTCACTATCCAGCGCCTAAAAGCATTATGCGTTGTAATGGACTGCGTGGTAAAAACCGCGTTGTAAAGGCATGCGATGTAAAAGCATGCGTTGTAGTGACACCAATCCATCCGGGGGACCCCTACCAGCCCTTTGGCCAGGGGGTTGGTCTTCACACCATTCTAGGTAATTATCAATTTTGCGAGGTTGTAGATGTTCTTTTCTCTCTGTCCTCTCCTTTCTGAGCATAAGTCATTGCAAGTTTGAAGTATGTCTTAATGATTTAATTAACTGAATTTTCTCTCATTTGAGTGATGGTGAATGTACTGTTCTTTGGAGTGGTTCTCACTCAAGAATTTGGATAAAGATTTTAAACTTTACTGAGTCTGTGGTTATTTTGCTTAAAGTGTAAAGGTTAGAATTAAGTTAGTAATTTTCACCATCAACTAGTTCAACTAATGGTCCATTGACCAGGGGACAGAACTTTTTGATCAGTGAAAGGTTGGTTAGGAATAAGGACTAATCAATCTTGAGGTATGAAAGTTAATAAACTTTTTACTCCAGCGGTTTAACCAAAATTGTGAGTGAGTGTCTATGGGCCCAGGTGAGTATATGGTACTGGAGTATCTGTTGCTGGGATTCCGCTGGATCAGTTTTATGGTAGCATAGCTATGGTTATTATTGACTAATTTGGTGATAAATATTGATTTTTCATTATTGATTTATGTTTACCCCCACAAACAAAATAGTTTGCGCCTTGTTTTATGTCATCTTGAAAATTCCCGGAAAATCAATAGCTGGTGGTGATAGAAGCCACACTGCAGTGAGGTTACTCGTTTGTTGGAATAGCACTGAGAAGCTACGCAGGGCTGGTAGTGTTAAATTACGGATTATTTCATATAAAAGTCGAGTGTGAGTGAGAGCAAAAGGTTCTCTGGTAAAACTTTGGTCTTATATCACCTAGTAAGGGTAACACTGAAGGAGTAACAGGTTCTCTCAAGCTTGATTGAAGGGTAAACAGAGGTTTGATTCGCAGTAAAAGGGGAGCAATGCTGAGTCTCCAGAATAAGTCGAAGATCTATCCTTTTTTTAGTGGAACAGGCAGAGTAGAGAATGTTTTTATGTTGTTACTAATAACGGATTTAATTTCAAGGAAAGTAGAAAAATTAAGTTCTCGGATTACCCTGTGAAGGGAGGGTCAGTCGCCGGAGTAGTACTGACGTCACAAGGGGCCGTGCTGGGGTTGGTTGAAACAGCGGGCATGAGACAGTAGCAAATTGTAAAGGAGGAGTCCGTAGTAAGGAGTGAAACTGACATCACAAAAAGGCCACGCTGGCATTGGTGAGACCACGAGTGTGAGCCTGAGTCTGGTTGGTCGCACTAGTATTGGCAAAAAAAACCTGTGAATGACTGAGTTTTAATTGGACATTAGATAGAAGATTTGTTAGCATTGGTTAAAGAGAAATTATATGCCAGATTCTGATTTGACTGCGAGTGTGGATCACACTGACAGGAGACTCCAAGAGTTTGTGGAGTATTCTTTTAAACATCACTTATACAAAATGTATGGTAAGAGAGATGTCATTAATAAAGAAAACAAAAAATGTCTTTACGAAAGATAAACCTGTAATGACTAGAGAGGGAATTCTTATTCCACCTCCGAAAACGCCTGCTTCTTTCATGATGATGGAAAGGGGATATCATACTTGTGTGTGGATGGAGAATTGGATGGAATATACCAAAGTTGATGGAGTTTAAGGTTTCTCAGAGAATGGTACATTTAATGGAAGATTGAGAATGAATGAGCTGGAACCAAGACCTAGGTTAACCCAGTATGAGGTTTTAGAAGAATGGGAGACTGAAGCATTTGAAAGAGAGCAAAACAGAAGTGGGAGATATTTAGGACCTTTTCCTTGGTATACACGTATGTCACAGGAAGATCAGATGAAGCCATGGAGGAAAGCTATGGTATCAGAAGGTTTATATCCAGTGTTAATGGCTGAGGAACAGTCAGGGAGCAAGTGTAAGAAAAAAACAAAGCACTTGACAGGGTATGGTGAGTCAGATGACGAATTATTGGAGGACAGTAAGGACCTAGTAGTGTCACCCTGAGTGTACCAATAATGGGAACACTCTTAATTCCACAAATTTTGCATGATGCTTCAGTTATAAGGGTGCTTCAAGACAGAGAGATAGAAGCATTGAGTAAAAATAAGGACAAATTATTACAGAAAATAGGCTAATTAAATTTGAGCCCCGAAGCATTGACTGTACCAGTGACTATAGGTCCTGCCATTCCATTATATGGAGATAAAATAAATTGCCCAAAGCCCCAAGTTGTAACAACTCCTTTGAATAAACCTAGAAATGAGGTAATAATAGCTGACGATCAAGCCAGTGAGTGCTAGCGATTCAGTCATTTCATTAATGGATCTTCTGATAAGAGAACCTGTAAGTGAAACCCCATAAAGAGTTACACCTAGTAGTTCAAAAGAGAAAATATTTGTGATACTCCCAGGAACTAGAAGCACAGCAACAGTAACTCCTGAAGGTTTGGAAAGATGGGCACTAGGAATAAAAAAGCAGAGTACACCACCAAAGATTTTAGATATTTATAAATTGAACGTAGAATTGGAAGATATGATAGTTGGAAACGTAGGAATAGACTGGTTGAATCATTACAATGAAGAAGAGCTGTTGTTTGTATGCAGGAGCATAACTAGAAAAGCAAAATTGTTTCATGAGAAATTGACAGACTTTTCTTCACATATGGGAATACATATAGGGAGATCAAAAGTATTACAAAAACCATATAGAGTGGAATTTACTGATAAGGATTTGGAAAATATGAATGTGTCTGGTAAGAAACTACATGTTGAGGAGTTAATGAATATTTTACAAAAATGGAAAGACATTGACAAATGGAGAACTAGGTGGAAAAGAAAGAAGGAGTAAGCTCAGGTGAAGAAAGCATTGTCTGCATTTTTGTTGAAAGAATCAGAAAAAGCAGAAAGATTGCGTCCCATGAGAGAGGTACCTGATGGTGGATATGTTCATGTTCCATGGAGCAGACAGGATATTTTGTCATTTATGAATGATTTTCCTAGATTAAGAGACAACCCAGTTGAAAGGTACAAACAATTTGAAAGATTTGTGAAAGTTTCGAAGGTTTTGTTAAATGATTTGGATGGTTTGTTTGACTTGATGGTACCTACTAATTTGTGGACGTAATGTAAAATTACTATTGATTGGTCAAGTGAGGAGTACCCCAGAGATTCTAAAACAGGGGCACCCTCAGATGATGTAATAAAGAAATATCTTCATGTGATTACTTTTCTAAAAGGAAAAATCCCACCCAAAGAAACAGATTGGGTAAAGATAGAACAACTCAAGAGCCAAATGAGTCTATACATGCATACTATGAGCGATTGCTACAAGTGTTTAAACAGTGTAGTGGATTTGAGAATATTGGAGATAAAAATATGGGACATTTTTTATATCGGTTTGTGTATGGTCTGAAACCGGAAAATAGTCAAATGATTCAGCAGCACATGTTGTGTTGGCAGGGAAAACCGATAGGTGATATTTTGAAATACTGGAAGTATTGCAGAGACAATCTTGAGGCTAGGCACAGAAAGTTAAAGGAAAATATTATGTGGGCACAAGTAAAATTGGCAGAACAGCAGGAAATTAGGTTAAATGGTCAAACTGATGGTCAGATGAAAGAACAGACTCAGAATGATCAAATGGCGAATGACAGTAAAATGAGAGGATGGATGAATAGAGAGGATGCGAAGAAGAAATTTCCTTGTCAGGGGTACGGAAAGCTTGGACACTGGAAGAACGGGTGTAAGAGTATTCAGAATAATATGGGCCAAATCAAAATTTAAATCCACAGATGCAGAATGAAGTATTTATGAATCCGCCACAGCAGGTAGTTAATCCAAAGTGTTAAGTGCCTCCAGCTCCTATGCCACATTTTACAGGCCAACCAAAGTACAGTGCAGATGCCGGATTTCAAAGAGGAAGTGGTAAGAAAAATTCTGTGGTTTCACAATATCTTTTACAGAATAATGAAGATGAAATTAGTCATTTGCAATGACGGTGCCTGAAGGGGGGAGGAAGAGGAGTGCGTACTTGACGCATCCTTGCCAGTAGATCAGTCAGGTCCATTTGTTGATGGGAAAGTGGAAGGTAATGATGTCACTTTTCTATTGAATACTGGTGCTCCCTGTTCTACTGTGAGTACAGCAGACATCCCAAAACTACCCCTCTCTGGAGACTCGATCCAAGTTGTAGGCGTATAGAATCAACAGATTAGAACTTAAGTTAAGGAAAGAGAGAAGACCCCACTTGTTCCAGGGAGCAGGGTACTATAGACTAAGTAAGTCAGAGGGAAATCTCTGGAAAAACGGCTTTGTTATTGTACTCACATCACTATCTCATTATACTACCTCATACATCCAGCATATTTAATTCCAAAAACTCTTAAAATATAGTTCCCAAACTAAAATGTAACGTTCACAGTCTTTTTATTTCTCATAAAACAGAAGAGTGCAACCCTTCACAATGTTCATGTAATTAAAATTTCAGAAAAGATCTTTTTCTGAACACATATCATAAAAAAACATATTATACAGTGCAGTACATTATATTTGGACAATATGTCCTCAACGTATCGTAAAATAACAACAACTAAAAGAAGAATCTAAGTATTAGCAATAGTTTCCTCATCAAACCTCGCAACACAATTTAATTTTACAACAAACCCCCTAAACTCAGTATCTCCGATTTTGTTACCACAGATTAACCAGATCCAATCGCCTTTTCGATTTTAGTTTAGAGCCTACAGTACTAGACTGTACATATGCATCTGAGGCTCCCTAGGCTCTACTTGGACTCTATATGGACCAGTGCATCGACGCGTTTCAGTGTCTCAAAGCCGTTGATGCGGGAACACCTTCCTCAGGACAAAACGATTCATAAGAGGTCACCGTTTTCGATATACGGTATCCTTCTTCTACTAAGTGTAAGAGTCTTCTTATGTCAAGGGGGGAATTTGTATTATTCCTTGACCCATGTGTATGAATTACCCTGTGTTCGAGACTTCAATGGGAGTCTTCGAAGGGCTCATTCAAGCAATACTCTCGTTCACATCGGGTTTATGTCTGATCTTGGGTTCCACCCGTGGATGATCGTATTTTCTTGATCAGGAATTCTTGTTATGCTAAAACTCCTTCCTTGCCGAGGAATAAAGGAGACCAGGGGCTTCCGGATCAGGTAATCCCCTCTTCCTTAGAACTGGATATGTTCTGTTTGAAAAATAGTCCTCGATTCTCCCTCGGTTCTTCCTCGGTTCAGCCTCGCTTAGGTGTAACAACATCGGAGATACCGAGTTTATGGGGTTTGTTGTAAAATTAAATTGTGTTGCGAGGCTTGATGAGGAAACTATTGCTAATACTTAGATTCTTCTTTTAGTTGTTGTTATTTTACAATACGTTGAGGACATATTGTCCAAGTATAATGGACTGCACTGTATAATATGTTTTTTTATGATATGTGTTCAGAAAAAGATCTTTTCTGAAATTTTAATTAAATGAAAATTGTGAAGGGTTGCACTCTTCTGTTTTATGAGAAATACAATTTTAGTTTGGAACTATATTTTAAGAGTTTTTGGAATTAAATATGCTGGATGTATGAGGTATTATAATGAGATAGTGATGTGAGTACAATAACAAAGCAGTTTTTCCAGGGATTTCCCTCTGACTTACTCAACAGATTAGAACACCAATCACAGAGCCAATGGAAGTGCATATTGGAAATTTTAAAGACATGTATAGATTTGTACTTTGCGATTCTAGTCCAGTAGATCTGTTAGGAAGAGATCTGCTGTGCAAGATGAATTTCACAATTTATTGCACACCGGAAGGGGTTTTCATTCCAAAACCCTGATAAAGATATTGTATATAAAATCATGCTAGCTAAACAAGGCACAGAAGTAGATGGAATGTATTCATTGACAATAAATGATTTACCCGAAGAATTGAGAATGACAGTGAACCCAGAAGTATGGGAGTTCACAGGAATTGGCTTAGTGTCAAACGTAGATCCATTGAAAGTGACAGTAAAAGAAGGTGCACATTTATCCCAACGCCTGACAATACAAGACAGGTCCAGAGTTGAAAGCAGGAGTTATTGCAGAAATTGATCAAATAATTAGACAAGGAGTTTTGAAGGAAATAATGAGTAGTCCTTGTAATTCGCCTATAATGGACTTAAAAAGCCTAGTGGAAAATACAGGATAGTGTAGGATATGAGAAAGATCAATAACATTGTAGTACTTTGTTGTCCTGTAGTACCAAATCCAGCAGTGATCCTTTATCAGATATCCTGGAATGCAGGCTGGTTCACAGTAATTGATTTATGCCAAGCCTTCTTCTCTATTCCTTTGCACCCAGATAGCCAGTACCTTTTTGCCTTTAAGTTCGAAAATCATATTTTTGCATGGTGCCTAGTTCCTCAAGGGTATACAGAGAGTCCCTCAATTTTCAATCAGTTTCTGAAAAAGTGTTTGGAGACATTAGTCATGCCCAGAAATTCAGTCTTAGTACAGTATATTGATGACCTACTGGTGGCATCAAAATCACAAGAAGATTGTCTTACTGATTCTATTGCATTACTGAACCATTTAAATAATGGAGGACACAAGATGCCACCAGAAGAATTGCAATTCTGCTGAACAGAAGTCAGATATTTAGGCCACAAGATTGAGAGGAGTGAGAAAAGTGACCCCAGAAAGAATTAAAATTATCGAGCAAATGCAGTTACTGCAAATGCAAAGAGAGATATGAATGTTTCTCGGAGTGGTTGGATACTGTCGGCAGTGGATTATTGGGTTTTCCCTGCTGGCAAAGCTCGTGATTCAGATGACATGAAAAAGAGTAAAATATCCAATTGACTGGACTGATGAGAGTGTGGAAGCATTTGTGAGATTGCGAAATTCTCTGTGTGAGGCCAGTGCCCTAGGAATGTCTGACTATGCGAAAGAGTTTGCACTATTCTGTT
The DNA here is from genome assembly GCF_964263255.1 of Lissotriton vulgaris. Taxonomy (NCBI): domain Eukaryota; kingdom Metazoa; phylum Chordata; class Amphibia; order Caudata; family Salamandridae; genus Lissotriton; species Lissotriton vulgaris. The sequence continues at coordinate 1,903,955,566 of NC_141693.1, forward strand.
GTGAGAGAGAAAGTTGTGCCCTTTCAGTCCTGACCCAAAGACCTGGATTAAGCCGACATCCAGTGGCATCTTTTCTGCTACTTTGGATCCTGTGGCTTCAGCTTTACCAGGCTGCTTAAAAGCAGTAGCTGCTACCTGTGTGAGTCTGGAGCAGAGTGAGTCAATTGTGATGGGACATCCAGTTAAAGTCTATGTCCCACATTCAGTTGAGATTCTCGAACACAGCACCTTACCCCTAGTCGGATGACTAAGTACAAAATAGTGATTCTTGGAGCAGAACATGTTACAGTAATAAGGTGTACAATGGTAATCCCAGCCACACTATTACCAGACCCACGTTGTGAAGAAGTGAAGGATGAGGTAGATCATGATTGTTTGAATGTGACTGAGATGTGTACCAAACCCCGCCCTGATATAAAGGAAGAACCCCTGAAAGACCCAGACCACAAATTATTTGTAGATGGCTCATGCGTGAGATTGGAGGGAGGAGGACTCAGTCCAGCGTATGCTGTATGCAAAATGTCTGGGGTTGTTGAAGCATCCTGTTTACCGGGAGTCAAGTCTGCACAAGGAGCCAAATTGGTGGCCTTAATAAAGGCATGCAAAAATGGGAAAAATTGGAAAGTAACCATATTTATGGACAGTCAATATGGTTTTGGGGTTGTTCATGACTTTGGCCAGTTATAGATGCAGAGGGGATTTCTGACTTCTTCAGGATCCCCTATCAGAAATGGGAACATTGTTAAAGAATTATTGGAAGCAATACAATTGCCAAAAGAAATAGCAGTGGTCAAGTCCGCTGCACACCAGTCAGGAAATTACTATGTGGCGGCAGGTAACCGATAAGCTGACCAGATCGTTCAATATTATGCGAGAAATAATATTGCATTGAACAGAAAAATGTAAACAAGTGAAAACAGCTGCCAACTTATGTTTTTCTCAGCCCTAGAAACATGGGATGAGGTGAGACAGTTAGAGGATGAGGTGGAGGTATGCGAGAAGGAAAACAGCATAAAATCAGGCTATGAAAGGAGAACAGAGGATGAAGTATGGTTATACACTGCTAGCAGACCAGTCATGCCAGACTACTTACTCTCTCAAATGGCAAGAATGTATCATGGAGACACACATGTAGGTAGGGACGGTATGATCAAACTGTTCAGACAGAATTGGTACAATCCAAAGTTTAGGGCAGTTGCAGACAGCCTTTGCCAGAGTTGCTTAATTTGTCAGCAGGTAGGAAGACAGTGCTCAGTTGGGGAAAAATTGGAACGGCAGAAGGACCATTCACAAGATTACAGCTAGATTTCCTAGAATTACCCAAAGCAACGAAATTAAGTATGTCCTTGTCATAGTGTGCTTATTTTCACAATGGGTGGAAGCATACCCCACAAGGAGAAATGACAGCTTCAGAGTTACCAAACTACTGTTGAGGAAGCTGATTCCTCAATTTGGTTTTCCAGTCACATTGAAATCAGACAGAGGACCTCATTTTAATAATGAAATAATTTGTCTAATCTGTAAAGCATTTAAAATGTATGAAAAACTGCACTGTGCATACCGCCCAGAGGCTTCTGGAGTGTTTGAAAAATTGAATGGCACAATCAAGTTAAGGTTAAGCAAAGTGTGTGCATCTACATCACTGAAATGGCCAGATGTATTGCCTCTTGTGTTAATGGGACTCCGAAGTATTCCTGACAGAAAAACATGATTGAGTCCCCATGAAATCCTCATGGGAAGGGCAATTAGAGGAGCATTTATTCCTGGTCACAAATTAATGAATATAACCGATGATCTGGTATTGGACTATTGCATAGAATTGGCTGACCTAGTGCATTCCTTCTCTCACCAGGTTGGAGAAGACGCAGTTGCCAGGCAGCCAGCAAAAGCGCATGATTTGAATCCTGGAGACACGCCGGAAAAACGTGCTTAGCACCTAGGTGGGAAAAACCATGTCGAGTCATACTGGTCACTATTACAGCAGTGAAGTGTGCAGACCTACCCAATTGGATTCATGCCAGTCACACCAAAAAGGTACAAGGGCCCATTGAGGGGACAACAACTGATCGAACCAGTTGAAATAGCTGAAGGTTGTGACGTCGAAGAATCTATAGCAATACATTCTGAACAAATAGGCGAGGAACAACCGAGCACAAGCCAGGAGGGCTGGATACCAGTGGTTGACATACCAGAAGTTATTCTTCAGACAAGAAGCAGGACAAGATTAGATAGATAGGAAAGTAATGAGGACCAGATAGGTATAGAAGAACACACTCAGGAAGAAGTGAACAAAACTGCTCAGACAATGAGCAGGACCAGACAGGGAAAGAAGAACATACTCAGGCGAAAAGACATACCAAGGGTCCTGAGCAGGAACAGACAGGAGAAGAAGAAGAACACGTTCAGGCAACAGAAAAGCCAATTGTAGTAAGACCTGAACAGCATCAGTTAGGAGAAGAAGAACAGGTTCAGGTAGAAGAAGATCAATTTGAAATAAGACCTGAACAGGGTCAGATAGATGGAGAAGAACAAGTTCAGGTGAATGAAACAACAAATCTAGGACCTGAACAGGAACAGGTGGATCGTGACTCTGAAGAAGAGGATGAACTGATTGTGCCTAAACGTAATGAGAATAAAAGAGCTCTAGAAAGAGACAAAGAGGGTGAAAGTGCAGTACAAGTTAAAAGGGTCAGAAAGGGTGACAACTGGCCTGGTGGAGTCAAAAGATTAAAATACTATCTGAGAAAAACAAATGAAAGACCTAAACAAGTCAATGAGGTTACTAGTCGAACTCAGTCTAAACAGTTGATTCTAAACAAAACTCGAAGAAGTCCAAGACTGAGAATTTTGAACAATAAATTCAAGGGTCCTAAGTGGACCTACGTAATATTGGAAGAATAAGAAAATTTGGATTTGAGTGAAGAGACAGAGGAAGAAATAAATACTGCACAGATTGATGAAGGAAAAGTGAGACCCCCTTGAAACCCAGAGCTAGAGCTTGCAACAAAACAAAAGAAAAGAAGAGAAATCTTCTTAGTCTAAAATGGCAAAAGACACGGTTACTGAACGACCAAAACTAAATTGCATACAAAATTGCTGAAGAGTCTGTATATGTAGCATTTTGTTAGTAATTACAGAATGGATATTTCGAACAGTAGGAGTGGCTTATTTGATGATAGCTAACAGAAAGAATGAGACAGTTAATAGTGGAAAGATAGCTACAATAAAAGGAGATAGGGTAGAATTAGAAGCAGCAGATGAGATCGGCATATATCATAGAGTATCAGACAATGACACATCATTAAGGGCCCATTCCGAGCCGGTAAAATTCCCCACGAATTGCAGTACGGTCCTTTTTTCCCATACGATTCGTACAGGTACACCATCCCCGTTCGTACAATGAAGTACGACTAAGCATGGGCGAATTTTCCGAATTCGCGATCCGCAAATTTTGCGGATCGCAAATACGCAAATTCGCGGATCGTGAATTTGCGGATTTTAGTTTTTTTGCGTGTTCGCGGGATTTTTTGCGTGTTCGCGGGCCTTTTTGCGTCTTCACGAGCCGCTTGCATAGCGAAGTTACCCATGCAGTCGTTTATGGGAGAGGGAGAGAGAGATAGATAGATAGATAGATAGATAGATAGATAGATAGATAGATAGATATATAGATAGATAGAAAGAGAGAGAAAGAGAGGGAGAGAGAGAGAGAGAGAACAAGAGAAAGAAAGAGAGGCTGGATCTCTGAAGGGCCAGATTCCTGAGTTGCCCCTACAGAACATACAGCTTTTTATTCTTAGGAAAATGCATATGAAAATTGTGCTGTAAAGGTCTCTTTTAGTTTAACCCCTCCTGACAACTCAAAATGGGTGTATTTGCCATCCTCTCCCTTCTTCCTGTTTTTTATATCTGTAAGTGCTTCCTGATGAGGTTTAATTCCTTGGACAGGTGCCTCGTTGCCTACTTGTAACTATTCTCTGACCCTGCTTCAAGGGTCAGAGCAGGGTCAGAGAATAGTTGCAAGTAGGCAACGAGGCGCCAGGAAGCAATTAGCAGCAGGTGTCCAAGTTGATGTTAATTTGTTTGTAACCCTTTTGTAAAAGGTTACAAAGAAATTAGGTTCAAATTTTGCACTTGCTGCTGTAACCCTTGCTTGGCTGAAAATTTGCCCCCGCTGATTCGCGGATATTACGGCGATTTCGCGAGATTCGCGGATCGCAGAAAATCCGCAAATTCGCCCGCAAAACGGATTTTATGCCAACCCTTAAGTACGACCATAACCAAAAGCCTTTCTACATACGATTCGTAACAAACACCATACGAACAAAAAATACATACGATTCATATCTGGGTCACCCTGTACGCGCCGTCCGTACGTAAACAGGCATCAGTTTCCGGCACAGCAAGTACGATTTGTCTCAGCGACACTCCGTACGACCCTATTGCTACGGGAGCTGAAAACTACCGTAAAAGCAGAGTCCGGTCCGAACCGCACCCTGGCACGCCACAGACACCCCATGAACTCCATAGACCGTGTCATCCCAATACTGTACGCCTACGATTTGGTGCACAGAAACCAACGACGGCGCAGACGGTGAGTACAACGTACCGCAACAACGGAAGTGTACATGTACGGTGGGTCACACGCTCGCCTATGGCACCATTGCATAAGTGATACAAGCCGCACACACGCCGTGAATGTTTGGGTACAGTAACACACTCGCGTATACCACCATTTCAATAGTGATACTAGCCGCACACACGCCATCAATGTTGATTTACAGTGCGTCACACGCTCGCGTATATCACCATTGCAATAGTGATACAAGCCGCATACACGCCATTTATGTTGGGGTACGGTGCTCACATCTGAGGGATGTGTGGATATGACTCCCAGCAGTGCCTAGCCATAGGAGGGGTGGGTGGATATGACTCCCAGAAGTGCCCAGACATAGGAGGGGTGGGTGGATATGACTCCCAGCAGTGCCCAGACATAGGAAGGGTGGCAGGCTATGACTCCCAGCAGTGCCCAGACATGACAGGGGTGGGTGGATATGACTCCCAGCAGTGCCCAGACATGACAGGGGTGGGTGGATATGACTCCCAGCAGTGCCCAGACATAGGAGGGGTTGCAGGATATGACTCCCAGCAGTACCCAGACATAGGAGGGGTGGCAGGATATGACTCCCAGCAGTGCCCAGACATGACAGGGGTGTGTGGATATGACTCCCAGCAGTGCCCAGACATAGGAGGAGTGGAAGGATATGACTCCCAGCAGTGCCCAGACATGACAGGGGTGTGTGGATATGACTCCCAGCAGTGCCCAGACATGGTTGGGGTGGGTGGATATGACTCCCAGCAGTGCCCAGACATAGGGGGGGGGGTGGCAGGATATGACTTCCAACAGTGCCCAGACATAGGAGGGGTGGCAGGATATGACTCCCAGCAGTGCCAAGACATGACCGGGGTGTGTGGATATGACTCCCAGCAGTGCCCAGACATAGGAGGGGTGGCAGTATATGACTCTCAGCAGTGCCCAGACATGACAGGGGTGTGTGGATATGACTCTCAGCAGTGCCCAGACAAAGGAGGGTGTGTGCACAGGACTCCCAGCAGTGCCCAGACATGACAGGTGTGTGTGGATATGACTCCCAGCAGCGCCCAGACATAGGAGGGGTGTGTGCACAGGACTCCCAGCAGTGCCCAGGCATGACAGGGGTGTGTGGATATGACTCCCAGCAGTGCCCAGACATAGGAGGGGTGGGTGGATATGACTCCTAGCAGTGCCCAGACATAGGAGGGGTGGCAGGATATAACTCCCAGCAGTGCCCAGACATAAGAGGGGTGGCAGGATATGACTCCCAGCAGTGCCCAGACATGACAGGGGTGTGTGGATATGACTCCCAGCAGTGCCCAGACATAGGAGGGGTGGGTGGATATGACTCCCAACAGTGCCCAGACATAAGAGGGGTGGCGGGATATGACTCCCAGCAGTGCCCAGACATAGGCGGGGTGGCAGGATATAACTCTCCGAAGTGCCCAGGCATGACAGGGGTGTGTGGATATGACTCCCAGCAGTGCCCAGACATGACAGGGGTGTGTGGATATGACTCCCAGAGGGTGGAAGTGATTAACCAGGGGGTGACAGTGATTAACCAGAGGGTGGCAGTGGTGAACCAGAGGGTGGCAGTGATGAACCAGAGGGTGACAGTGATGAACCAGAGGGTGACAGTGGTGAGCCAGAGGGTGGCAGTGATGAACCAGAGGGTGGCAGTGGTGAACCAGAGGGTGCTGTGATGAACCAGAGGGTGGATGTGATGATTCAGAGGGGGACAGTGATAAACCAGAGGGCGACAGTGGTGAACCAGAGGGTGGCAGTGGTGAACCAGAGGGTGGCAGTGGTGAACCAGAGGGTGGCAGTGATGAACCAGAGGGTGGCATTGATGAACCAGAGGGTGGTGTTGCTAAACTTCCCAGGAGCCCTGTGGGTGTGAGCTCCCGCGCTGCTGAGCTGCCCAGGGGTTGTGAGCCCATGCGCTACTGAACTGCCCCGGGGCACAGTGGGTGTGAGCCCCACGTGCTGCTGAACTGCCCCGGAGCCCTCTCAGGGTGAAAATCATTCATCCTCAATTGCCTGGGAGCCCTCTGGGTGTGAGCGCACATTGTGCTAAGTGCCCCCCTGCCCCCAGTAAATATATACCCATAACGCACAGCACCATTATGCTCTTGCACCATGAAGTCTGGTGCCTGGATGCTCCTGATCCGTGTAGGTGGTACCACCGTCTGGTGCAGTCAAAACGTAAAGTCATAACTTGCTACACAGCACCAATAAACACGTGTCCCCCCTGGCACCTGTATGCGCATGTACCAGGCGTGGAGCACCCGCATGCCACTGCACCCTACTGCCCAGCGCCAGCATATGCCTGCACGGGGCAGTTTAGTATGAGATGACACATTGTCCAGCAGCATCAGCTGCATGCGCCTGAACCCACTGAGCAGGATCAGAATGGTTTGTACCAACACGCGCAGCAGAGCTATCTTGGAAATCTGAAGGATTCTGGGGTCCTGTGCCAAACGTATTTTTGCATCCATGAGTTTCCCGAGCACAATCCCCGTGTAGCTCCCATGACCAGGAGGCTGCTTTCTCCTCATCTGCTGCTCTGCTCGGTCTCTGACCCTTTATAAACAAGATGCATGTGAACTCACATAGAAACCCCGCCCGTTTGGCCCCGTCCACCACACACTAGCAGTATGAAACGTCTTCCCGCCCATCCCCATTATAATGACCAGCTCACTCAAGGGCCCTCGGCGCCTTTTGGCGCGCTGGCAAAGTTACATGCACACGTGGTCACATATTTGTGCAAGTAACAGATTATTTTGCCATTTCGCATGAATTTGCGCACCGCGAATTCGCAAATTTCGCCCATACTTAGCCACATGTCATTGGGTCCATTGATGGAACACATGTGGCTTTTGTGCCACCGCAGGCTCAAGAGCAGGCCTACCGCAACAGGAAAAATTACCACTCAATAAATGCCCTGGTGGTGTGTCTTGCTAACATGCTGATTTCCCATGTTTGTGCATGTTATCTAGGTTTGTGCCATGATGCATTCATCATGAGGCGTAGTAGGGTACCACAGATGATGCTGCAGCTGCGCAATGATCGGGCATGCCTTGTTGGTGGGTATACTCTGTTGTTCCTGTATGTCTCATATTTTGTTTGCTCTGATGGCATGTCATCGGCCAAATTTTTACACAATGTATATTTCTAGGAGACGCAGGATATCCAACATGCCGTGGCTCATGACACCGCTCCGCAACCCAAGAACAGCTGCAGACCAGCGGTACAACAATGCACACGGGCAGACCAGGTGAGTGATTAAGCGAACGTTTGGACTCCTGAAGAGCCGATTCCGGTGACTTGATAAGAGCGGCGGATCACTCCCATACGCCCCGGTCAAGGTGTGTAACATCTTCATCGTGTGCTGCATGCTGCACCACATGGCAGTTGAGAAGGCCGCGCCACTCATCCTGGATCCTGTGGAGCTGGAACATCCACCCGTTGGAGACGAAGGGCTTGGCCACGATGAGAGTGATGCGGATGAGGAGGATGATATCCGGAGTCAGCTCATGCGCAACTTCTTCTCTTAATGGTGAGTCACTGGGAATTTGTGTGCAAGCTTGTGGCATAGAGTGGCAAGTGTTGCATACTGTGTGTCTAGCTGACTGTATGCAAAGTCACTTTGATGTTTGTTGTGTCACACAAGTGATGATGTCATGACACACGCATATGTGCAATGAGTGATTTCTGAATGTACATGTGTACTACATTGTGATGTATTTTCACATGACCAGGTCTGTATGGAAATATTTTTAATGTGTCCCCTTGTGTGCCTGTCATTCACAGGTTGCTCTGCCTGTTGTCTGTTCGTGTCATCTTGGTACTCCTGCTATTCACCTTGATGATTGCAACGTGTGCCGAATCAGCGATCCATGCACAGACATGTTGGAATGTCCGTTTGGGTAAGATATATAAACAGGCTTTTTTGTGTTGGTATGCTTTGGAAATGTGTGGGAACTGTTTCTGTGCATGTTGTAGAACCATACATACATGTGTCATTCACATGGATCAAGATGCATGTTGCAACACTCCCATGACTGGACAGTCACCCTTCTTGTCAGTCATCTGTTGCTGAGTGTTGACTCTGGTGAACGCATCAATGTAGGGAGACCTTGGGCCACACACATTGCGGATGTCACGGGTTGACATTGTGTGTGACATCACAACCACAGGCTCTGTGTGGAATAGCAGCCTCACTGTGTGCAGCAGGATGTGTCTGGCTCATCACAATAATCTTGTGGCCCAGTACAGTTTGGTTTACCTAATGACATGTTGTGAAGGTGTGGGCCAGTGTATGTCCCACATGTTCTGACAACTGTCCAGTGAGTCTGTTCGTATGGATGCATTGCCCCTTGTGTCAGTATGTAAAGTCATTGTACCGTCGCTACATCAGTGCTGGTGGAGAACACTGCTTTGCAAGCCATCTTGGTAAGTTTATGTTAACTTTATATTCTCAGGATTACTGGAATGTTGCACTGATGACGTACCAACGTAGTGCTGTGGCAAATGTAAACACTTCCGTTACACCAGTCGGTTGACATTAATCCCAGCAATCTCTTGTGCCATGCTGCGTATCCTGGTCACGGTAGGGGTGGTTTAGTGGCTTTGGTACTCAATACTCTCTGTAGAGTTTGGTCACACCTGCTTGTCATGTTTGGCATTGTAAGGCACAGTTGGAAGAGCCAATGACTGGCTCTTAGTAGGCTTCCTTGTGTTTCAATAATTCCCTTTCTCGTTGGATGAGCTAAGTACGGCTCTTGCGGGTGATGTGTATCTTACATTCATGACCCTCACTGATTCCCAGGGCTGACTACAGTTTTTTGGCTTTGTGTGAATAGCAATGCTACACATTCAATTCACTGTATTTTTAGCCTCAAGAATACACTGTGACTAACTTGATGAGCGCATGGTTGTAATTGCATTGAAGCAACCTGGTGAGCGTTAGACCCCCTTCTATGTTTTATGTGTCCCTGTTCAAACTTCAGATGTAGTATCATTTCTAAACCTGAACTCACAAATTGGATACAGTGGCTGTGGTTAAACTACACAGGTGTAACTGTTACAGTATACGTCATGAGGTATTATGTGATTCAGTGCCAAGAAGTTTTGAATTGTTATGCTTTTTTACCTTTGTTTCAGATCTCCCTCCCTGCTGTTCCCATCCTCTCCTTCCCTCACCTGATCACCCTTTTGAGGCTGTTATTCATACTCAGACCAAGGGGCTATTTGGAGATGGACACCTTTCAGCATCGCACAAATCTGAGGATCAACGGTACCGACAGTCCCTGGCAGTCATGTGGAGATTTTTTCACCAGCATTACAGGTACCCTCATTGCATGACAGTTATTTTCTTCTGACCAATGCCAATAGCCATGTACATTGGCTAAAGCAGCATGGCCTCAGATCAAACTTGAACCATTTCTGTAGTAAATGTTTTCCAAAGTGTACATTGTGCCCCATTACTGTCACCGCAGATCTCTTGCCAGTCTGCATGCGTCATCCATGGCATTCTTTACAATGATTGTGCATATGTGGTTATGTGTACTGGTTCAACATGCATGGTTTTTGTAATAGGTGATGGTCCATATAGTGATTGACATACATGGTTGTGTATGTATTGTTTGAGCTTAATACCCACAACCATCATGCAACACTTGCTGACACTGTTTGTCCTGTGCCCCGCTTGGCCTTTTGGTGCCTGGTCGTGTGGCCGTCATATTTGGTGATTGTTGACCCATTTTCTAGCAGTGACCCATGAGTAACCAGACACTCCTTCCTTTCCATACACATGTAACATGCTGCTATGCAAATATCCTTGGCTTTGTGTGCCACTTTTCCATGGTGTCTCACACCTTCAGCCATCATGTGTTCAGACATTCATGATGCTGCATCCCAAGTGACACCGCAAAAGCCAGTGGCCAGATTCTGTGACACAAACGCCTCCAATATGCTCCACCATCCATCAGTCCATTCTTAAGGCAGAACGCAGATTGTCTGTGCCACAGTTGCACCACATCCATGACAATGGCAGGCCTGTCAGCACCTGCAACGTGCACAGTGCAAGGCCCTGTGGTCATTCATTGACACAGGTTATCCTACGGACTCATGCTCCTGCCACCCTCCACACAGTGAACACCAGACAATCATGCACTTGGTATCAGGCAACCCCTAAGATCACACATTACAGCTTCGCAGGCTGTGTGTGCAACTCATACTGCCAACCCCGCACTGCCACACATAACAGTGCATGTCCGTACAAGCAGGTCATGTGCGTCATTCTGCACACATGCTACTTACACCAGCGCAACATTGGACTCTGTTACCTCATCAACACAACAGCACAACACAAAACCATCATTACTGTGACCTGGTTGTACGTAAGCCCCGCACACTACTTCTACATTGCCATCACTGATGGATAGTAGACCACCCACAAGGACGACACCAACTTTCCAGGAGTATGATTGTTAAAAGTTTGTGAGGTACACCCCCAGAGTCACATACTACACCAAGTACCAATTGTGGTGATGCTCAAAATGTGCAGCTCTGACTGATTTTTAGTTGATTAGATTCAGAAGATCCTTTGCATATGATATCATTTAGACTCCAGACATCGAATCAGCCAGCGTGGTAAAGGAAATATTTCCAAAGTATGCGTACTCTGAGCAGAGCCCTGCGGCATACCCCACTTCTGTGTTTTGACTAAGGAGTCAATGTTGTAGGTGCGGACGGGATGTGTGCAGTCAGATAGTTATGATAATATCCAGCACTGAGGACTACACACCTATGGTCTTCATGTGGTTGAGAAGATTGTGATGGTCTACGGTGTCAAATGCTTTAGACATGTCGGACAGCACCAATGTCGCCTTGGAACCTCCATCTACCTCCCAGCGTATAGAGTCTGCCCTTTGTATGAGGGTGTATGATTGGAAGCTTAAACAGGATCTGTGTTACCTTAACTAAAGATGTGCAGGATGAACGTGTGTCTCCACACATCCGGGTTAGAGACTAATCTGACCTAAGGGTTCCACATGACATTTCAGTGTTGATAGTGTATCTTAGCAAGGATGTTGTAGGGGTTTGTGGTCAGGGGGTCAGAAGGGGAAGTGGATTAACATATGCTAATTGAGCTGAGAGGCTTCAACATAAATTGAGTAAATTCTTAAACCACTGGGCTGCATCACAACTTTCCTGATTGCTCCTCAGACATTGGACTAGTACTTCAGCACGCAGGCCCACAGGTAAACATGAACAAATGGTTCAGTGGTAGAGCTACTCCTGCCTGGAGGACAGACATACCACCATCCTGCATTGCTACATCAATGTTTGCATCTAGTTCACCAAATCCACACCATCGCTAACTCATGATGCAAGTCCATACACATGCTGGAACCGACCTTCAGATAGATCCACTCCTAGTCAAAACAGACAGCCACCCAGGTCCACAACAGCAGCCACCTCAACTACGTCAACAACTTCTACACAGGAAGAAGAGCCAGACTCTAGGAGGACATTTGCACACCCAGGGCGCATGCGCATACCTCATCAATAACATCCCCTACCACAGCTGCATGACCGTCCACCTGAGATACCTACTAGAGTCAAGAGTGACCCTTGACCCTGCTTGCAGTCCAGGTCGCCCCTCTGCCACCGAACAGCTCCACCTGTTCCCTGCCCGCTACTGAGTGTAGCGTGACTTGGCACCTGCTGTGGTCAGCCTTTCACTATGCACTTGCGGTTGCCTACTGCACTTTCCCCAGTGATTTGTAACTTGTATTTTCTTCCTCCTCAGTGTACGCTGTGCTCTGTTTTTCCAATGTAGCCGCTAAGTTGTGCTCATGCAATTTTTTAACACACCTGCCCCCTTACTTCTACGCACCCCTTCCCACAGCGGGTGCACCACTGACGCACCAAAATTGCACCAAAGGCAAGGCTATCTGTGCCCGTCCGCGCCTGGACCACACCCAGCGCCAGAACCCCTGGACCCCAAATCCACAACAACACCAGCCTGCAATACAACTCCAGCACCCTGCACGCACGCAACCCCGGACGTGATAACTCCTGCTACCGGGCTACCCCAAACCACACCCAAGGGACCTTCACCTGCTGGAACTGTAGCTTCAACAGCATCCGTCCCCCAAACCATCAAACAGAGAACCCACCACCTCCAATGCATCCTCCTCAACACCCACTGCGCTCGTAAGGACGCCATAGAACTCTGGGACCTCCTAGACTCAACCACCCCTGACGTTGCCTTCCTGACGGAGACCTGGCTGAACATCACCTCGGCACCAGACATCGCATTGCCATCCAAGAGGACTACCAAATCTCCCACACAGACCGCACCAACAGAGTGGGAGGGAGAATCGCCATCATCCACAAGGACTCCCTCAGAGTCACAAACAACAGCAACAACACCCTCACCACCGCCAAGCATATGCACTTCCAGATCCACACCGACCCCAACACCAGCCTCAGAGTGACTCTTGTCTATAGACCACCCACACCCCCACCACGCTTCAGCGACACCATCACCAACCTCATCAGCACACACACCCTCGCATCCACGGACTACATCCTCCTCAGGGACCTGAACTTCCAACTCTAAAACAACTACAACGCCAACTCCACCGCCCTGATCGACAACCTTGCCAACCTCAGACTCAAACAGCTTGTGACAACACCCACACACGCCACTGGACCCCATGTTGTCCGCAAGTCCCCACGTCTCTGTCAACCACACCACCAAACATTAGTAGACTAACCACAAATGCGTCCACTTCACCTTCAGTAAGCACACCAAACACCACTCCACCCAACAGTTGCCACACCGCTGCTGGAGAAAGGTCACCAAGGACCAAGTGACGACCACCCTCGCACTGGGGCCACCCACCGACTCCACAGACCCCAACACCACCACAATCAACATCATAAAAGTGGATCAACAACTGCCCCAGCACCCTTGCCCCACTCAAGACCTCCGCAACCAATCACAACAACAAGAAAGCCACTCGGTTCAACAAAGACCTCAGGCCCTCCAAACACACCTGGAGGAGAACTGGCTCTGCAAATGAACACCACACAGCTACACAGCCCACTAGAACGCCACCCACCCACACAACCAACTCATCAGGATTACCAAGAGGACTGCTTCAAGGACCACCTACACAAAAACACATACAACACCAAAGAGCTCATCAACATTGTGAAAGACCTCTACAACCCCACGTCCGACACCACCGACATTCCCCCATCACATGACCTGTGCAGATAACTGGCCACCTTCTTGCACTGCAAGATCACCAACATCCACGGCAGCTTCAACACCAACACATCCTGATCCACCACCAAGACCACCACCCCCACATGCACCAGTCGTCTGACCGCCTGGTCCAACATCAGCTACGAAGACACCAGCAAGACCATGTACTCCATCCACTCCGGATTCCCATCTGAGCCATGCCCTCACCCTGTTTTCAACAATGCAAGCACAGCCATCGCATACCATCTCCGAAAAACTATCAACATCTCCTTAGAGACAGCAACCTTTGCAGAGAGCTGGGAGCACGCAGAGATCAACACCCTACTGAAGAAACACAAGGCAGACCCCAATGACCTAAAGAACTTCCGGACCATCTCCTAGCTCCTTTTCGCAGCAAAAGTCACAGAGAAGATTGTCAACAGACAGCTGACTGCTACCAAGTAGGCAACAACATCCTGGACCCATCCCAGTCCGGCTTTCGCAGCAACCACAGCACCGAGACCACCCTCATCGCCACCACCAACGACATCTGGATCCTGATGGACAAAAGGAGAACAAGCCGCACTCATCCTTCTGGACATATCAGCCGCATTCGTCACGGTCTGCCACTGCACCCTAACAGCACGCCTCCATGACTCAGGAATCCAAGAGATGGCCCTGGCCTGGACCACATCCTTCCTCTCCTGCAGTACCCCAAACGTCCGCCTCCCACCCTTCAGCTCCAAGACCACCAAGATCATCTGCGGCAGAACAAAGGGATCATCCCTCAGCCCGGCACAGTTCAATATCTACATGGCACCACTCGCCCATGTCACTCAACAACACCGCCTCTACATCATCTCCTACGCCAACGACATCCAAATTATCATATCCCTGGGGTGACTCCTGGTGGCCAACATCGCTTGGAACAGGCCCAGCACACACCGACCACGCACACAACCTGGGGGTCACCCTCAAATCCGTACTCTCCATGACCAAGCAAGTCAACGCCTTCTCTGCGTCATGCTTCAACACCCTGCGAAATCTCCGCCGGATCTTTAAATTTGTCCCCTCCAACACAAGAAAAAACGTCACCCAGGCCCTCGTCACCAGCAGACTGGACTGCGGGAACACCCTCTACACAGGGACATCAACCAAGCTCCTGAGACGGCTGCAACGCATCCCCAATGCCTCTGCACTACTGATCCTCGACACCCCCCAATGCAGTGACATCACACCCCACCTGAGAGGCCTGCATTGGCTCCCCGTCAACAAGAGGATCACCTTCAAGCTCATCATCCAAGCACACAAAGCCCTACACACCGCCGAACCAGCATACCTCAATGACCAACTCAGCTTCTACAACTCCCTCCGGTCTGCTAGCCTCACCTTCGCCACTGTTCGCATCCAGAAATCCACCGCCGGCAGCAGATCCTTCCCCCACCTCGCCACCAAGACCTGGTACACTCTCCCAACCAATCTACATCAGACCCAGGAGCTGCTGCCCTTCACAAAACTCCAAAATACCTGGCTCTTCCATCATTAGCAGCCCCCTCCCCTCCACACAGCGCTTTGAAACCATCATGGGTATGTAGCGCACTTTGCAAATATCCTGTTTGATTGATTGTTTGAGAGTCCCACTGTCAACTGCAGCCAGACCTTCATCCTCCTCAGCCACACTCAGTAGGCACTCCACAACCACAAACCAAAAAGAGAAATATGGACGTCTCCCATCCAACACCACGTTGCCTGTAGTCCGTCCAGCCACCCTTGCCCTGGGCAACATTCATCACTTCCACGTTACAACTGCATGTGGGTGATAGTTATCCCACATCAAGAGACAGACCTGTTAGTCCCTCCCTGGACACCAACACATTACCCATGACCTGTACACCTTCATGAGACTCTTACGTAACTGTCTGTCAGAGCAGTATGACAACCCCCCCACAGCAGATAGTAACCGTCATGGGTGAGTATTTCCCTCCATGGATGTAGTTGTTCATACATTGTGACTAACCATGAGCGAATTTTGCGAATCTCGCATTCGCGAATTTTGCGGATTTGCGAACTCGCAATCCGCAAAATCCGCAAATTGTCGCGAATTTGCTGATTTTTTTTTTTTATGTTCGCACGGGTTTCTGCAAGTTCGCGAGGGTTTTGTACAATTTCGCAAATTGCGAAATTGTACAAAACTCGTGCGAACTTGCAGCAACCCATGCGAACACAATTATATGAAGAGAAAGAAGCTCCTGGCCACAGGAACAGCACGGGGATTGCGCTCATGAAAGTCAAGGATGCAAAGGCCTCTACCCAGCATCACAGCTGATTTTCCACAGTAGATTTGGGAAGAGGCACACCTGTCCCGCCTCGAAGACGCTCATGATTGTTTTTGGGCTAATGAATGAGTCACTGATTTTGAGCATCAACTAGTTCGAGCGACCATGCAAAGGCCGCCCTCTACCCAGCATCACAGCTGATTTTCCACGGTAGATTTGGGAAGAGGCACACCTGTCCAGCCTCGAAGACGCTCATGATTGTTTTTGGGCTAATGAATGAGTCACTGAATTTGAGCAACTAGTTCCAGTGACCATGTGTGTGTTACTATGCAATCGCCCTGAAGGGCACAGGGGTCCCTTGAGTGACCTGTGTAAGGCTGTGCCTGTAACTATTTTACAATGGCGCGAGCAAGCTGCCAGCGCCGTTGTAAAATAGTTACAAAGTTAGCTTGCACAGGAAGCACTTAGATAAAATAAAGCAGCACCTGCTTCGTTTTATCTAGTGGTTCCTGTGCAAGCTAACTTTGTAACTATTTTACAACGGCGCTGGCAGCTTGCTGGCGCCATTGTAAAATAGTTGCATGAGTGGGGGTTCAACTTTTGAACCCGTTACGCTCGCGGATTTTTTTTGGCGGATTTTGCGGGAAATCCGCAAAATTCGCAGATTGCAGATTTCCCAAAAATCCGCAAAATCCGCGAGCGTAACGGATTTCCCGCTCATGCTTAATTGTGACCTATGTGTGTCCACAACCAGACTCAGATCCCAGTGTATGGATGGCTTGTCTTTGTTCAACACTGTGGCATACTTTGACATATTCCGACACGTATGCTGTTGACTCAGGTAAAACATACTTCAACATCAATATGTATTGTGTTTTTTTTATTATTCTCCAACTTGTGAGTGAAATGTGAGTAGGTGCTAGGTGCTGTACAACAATGGGAGGAATCCAAAGTTCACAGAAGGAGATGTGATGCCTTGCAGTTTCAGTCAACAGAGTCCAGAGCACAGTGTTTGGCAACATTGGTGACACTGCGACCAGCAAGTGCATGTGGGAGAGTGTGACAGTCAATAGAGTGATGCTGTTGCACAGAAAGGCAAGATGCCAGACCAGGTGACCTGGGAGATGTGCATGGCCCTCTGCCTCTCAACGTTTTCTCGGTGGACGACCCACCTTCCATGGGGGACCCTCATATGCAGGCCTTGACGATGCCTGGGACTCTCTGTCGGATGGTTCCACCTCCTCCTCCCTCCCTGTGCCTGTTGGCAGTCTTTTCCTGGATGTTTCTGGCCCGGTGACACAGGGAGGGTGCTGCATGTTGTCAGCAATCCGACGGAGTGAATGGCTTATGTCCCTCTGCAACGCCAAGAGCTCAGCAGGTCTTGCCTCCATCCGTCCTTGGTGTTGTCGTTGACTTGCGTATTGCTCGGCCTGCTGGTTTTTTAAAGAGATGAAGGCCCCCACTCCCTGGCTGAACTCCCTGGTATCCCGCCGGTATCCCTCCATGATGTTTCTGAGTTCAGACATACGGGGCCCGTTAGCTTGCTGATCAGGTTATCGCCTCCACCTTGTGCCAGTCCCACCACCCCTGCCCACACTAGCCCGGCCTGCTGTTGTGGGCACATCGGGTCGACTGGACCCCTGAGCGTTGACAGTGGTGGTGTTGTCTGCCTCCTCATGGGTGTCCGATGAACCTTGTCCCTCATTGTCAGACTGGCTCAGTTGTGGATTGTGGGCAGGGCTCCGAGCTGTCTGCTGGGATGTGGCAGGAGTGGGTGTGGTGGTTGGCGCAGATGCCACTGATCCAGCTGCTGCACGGGTTTGGGATCCAGAGGTGCCAGGTTGGTCTGTGTCATCCATGGAGTGGTGAGAGGCGTCGCTGTTGGTGGGATCAGGGTCCTGTGGAGCCTGCACCTGTGATCCATCTCCCCTCTGGTTGGGGGTAGATTGTGCATGTTGCCCTGTGGGTGTGAGAGACAGGCGATGTTAATGCCATGTAATGCAATAAATCTTTTTCATATACATTGTCGTTATCACTGCTACACCTGCTTTGGAATGTTCACACTGTTCACTTTTGGTGTCAGATTGATCTGTGTTAAGGACACATTTTAATGTGAGGGTCTATTTACAATGAATGGCACAGCCAGGCATATCAGCAGTGATTTGGCAGTCATTGTGCACCACAGCAATGCAAGCATGGATGCAACACTTTCACACTGTGGATCACCATGTGGATTACAGTACAGCTGCTTCCCACATCTGTGCCATGGAAGTGGCACCTTGCTTGAGTTGTGTCGCTGGTGCAACACAGATCCAGCAATGCTCTGTGTGGCCCTATCTGCACAATGCTGTGTCATTCCTTACGTCAGCTTCAGGCATGGAAAGGTTTTTGAGGCAGCATGCGCATAAAAGTGGCTGAGTGAAATTTTTAAGATTTCACTCAGCCACTTTTGGGAGGTGTTGATGTGCTGTGACGGGCAGCCACCACTCACCGCAACACGAACACACCATGAGCAGTACACATACTTCTGCTGCAGCGCTTTAGAACGTGACACATCTCCCAGGTGCATCTCCTTGTCAATACCCAGCACAACTGCAGTAATATTTGTGCATCCGCAGCGTCAGTAAGGTGTAGCTATGTCATCATGGTATAAGTGCAAGTGACTTGTGATACAGGCCTGTGTATTTTTTTCTTAAATGCTTCATCAGATCGGTTTTTGCTGTGTTACAGGACGGTTGTGACAGTGGGCCACTACATTGCCTGTTTCAGCTGGCTATGTTTATGTAAGGGGTGTGTGTGACAGGCTGTGCTGGTAGTTGGAGTGTGCATTGGAACCGGGCCTCACTCATGGTGCTGCTGTCCCCCCACGGAGCATGCTGCCATAACCGTGGTGGAGAGTTCCAGTTTAAGATATCTAACCTTGTTGTCCTGATGTTAGTGTTTGCACTGGTCACAGGATGACCTTGTGCAGCATACACCATGGCCCAGTGTCAGCTATGTTGTCAGTACTTTCTCACTCCCTGTATGTAGAGCATGGTCCATGGGTGTGTACGTGGACCATATGGGATGATTGCAATTGGGCTTGTGCGTACACAGTAGTGGTGATAGGGTTGGCCAAAGTTTAACCTTCTTCAACATACCCCTTGCAGCATTCTGGCCAGGAGCCTTGCACCCACCCCCATGCTGTTGAGAGTCCTCTGCACACCCCCTCCTATGTCTGGGCACTGCTGGGAGTCATATCCACACACCCCTCCTATGTCTGGGCACTGCTGGGAGTCATACCCACCCCCCCTCCTATGTATGGGCACTGCTAGGAGTCATATCCTGCCACCCCTGTCATGTCTGGGCACTGCTGGGAGTCATATCCACACACCCCTGTCATGTCTGGGCACTGCTGGGAGTCATATCCTGCCACCCCGCCTATGTCTGGGCACTGCTGGGAGTCATATACTGCCACCCCTCCTATGTCTGGGCACTGCTGGGAGTCATATCCACACACCCCTGTCATGTCTGGGCACTGCTGGGGGTCATATCCTGCCACCCCTCCAATGCCTGGGCAATGCTGGGAGTCATATCCGCACCCCCCTCCTATGTCTGGGCACTGCTGGGAGTCATATCTACACCCCCTCCTATGTCTGGGCATTCCTGGGAGTCATACCCACACACCCCTGTCATGTCTGGGCACTGCTGGGAGTCATATCCACACACCCCTGTCATGTCTGGGCACTGCTGGGAGTCATATTCTGCCACCCCTCCTATGTCTGGGCACTGCTGGGAGTCATATCCACCCACCCCTGTCATGTCTGGGCACTGCTGGGAGTCATATCCACACACCCCTGTCATGTCTGGACACTGCTTGGAGTCATATCCACACACCCCTGTCATGTCTGGGCACTGCTGGGAGTCATATCCACCCACCCCTCCTATGTCTGGGCACTGCTGGGAGTCATATCCTGCCACCCCTCCTATGTCTGGGCACTGCTGGGAGTCATATCCGCACCCCCCTTCTATGTCTGGGCACTGCTGGGTGTCACATCTACACCCCCTCCTATGTCTGGGCTCTGCTGGGAGTCATATCCACACCCCCTCCTATGTCTGGGCACTGCTGGGAGTCATATCCACACACCCCTGTCATGTCTGGGCACTGCTGGGAGTCATATCCACCCACCCCTCCTAGGCCTGGGCACTGCTGGAAGTCATATTTTTCCGCCCCTCCTATGTCTGGGAACTGCTGGGAGTCATATCCACACACCCCTGTCATGTCTGGGCACTGCTGGGAGTTATATCCGCACCCCCCTCCTATGTCTGGACACTGCTGGGAGTCATATCCGCACCCCCCTCCTATGTCTGGGCACTGCTGGGAGTCATATCCACCCACCCCTCCTATGTCGGGGCACTGCTGGGAGTCATATCCTGCCACCCCTCCTATGTCTGGGCACTGCTGGGGGTCAAAGCCACCCACCCCATACTCATGGGCACTGCTGGGAGTCCTGTGCACCCACCCCTCCTATGTCTGGGCACTTCCGGGAGTCATAGCCACACACCCCTCATGTGTCTGGGCACTGCTGGGGATCCATCCATGTGACATGAGTTGTTTGTATACTCACCAGGCTCCACGGCTCCTTCAATTCCATGTACTCCCACCGTTGGTAGCAGGGCCATGACCTTCTCCTCCCAGGGCTGGAACTGTACTGGTCTTCGGGCACCACCACCTCCGGTGTAATGAGCGTTGGCGTTGTCCTCGTCCATCTTACGCTTTACCATCCTCCGCAGATCGTACTACCTGGCCTGGCAATCCTTTCAGGAACGCCTGATGGGTGCAACAACATTGACCCTATTGACGATCCTCTCCCACAGCTGGGTTTTGTCAGCTATGCTGGTCTGTCTGACCAATACACCAAACAGCTGTGGCTCAACTCGGATAACTTCAACTGCAAGGATCTCCATCTCCTGGTTTGTGAACATTGGATTCTTTGGTGCAGACATGTTGTGGGGTGAATGTGATTGGGGGTGAGGTTGTTTATGGATGGGGGTTGTGCGTCTGAATGTGAAGGGGGTATGTGGGTCTGAATGTGATTGCGGGCATGTGTGAAGGTGGATGTGTGCAGTTGTTGGTGTGTTGTCAGTCTCTGTATGTAATTGTGTATATTGCAAAGGATGCAGATTTGTGTGTGTGGGCCCTTTTTATTGGTCCATTAGTGGGTATGGCTTATTTTGAAAATTTGCAGGGTGTGTTATAAGAGGTGGGTCTGAGTTGACCACTCTGTTTGGCACTTTGGAATTGGCCAGGACATTGCTTTGCATTGGTTTGAACATATGAGATATGTTTTGTGGTGTTGTACGAGTCGTTTGCACACTCTTTGGGGTGTTTTAGGGGTATGCGTGCGTTTCTTTGAGGGGGTGTTTGTTTAGTACTTTATTGTGTGGCTCACTCATACGTGACGTATTTACGGGGTGGCATGCACTTTGTTGACGGGGGGTCCGTGTAGTAGTTTATTATGCTCCCTGTCTCATCCACAACGTATTCACAGGGTTCATGTGCGCTGCATTGAGGGGGGTACGTTTTTTAGTTCGTTATGTAGCTCTATCATACGCAACGCATTTCTGGGGTACACGTGCGCTTCGTTGAGGAGGGGTACGCTTTTGTATTGCTTGTGCGGATCACTCATACGCGATGTACTGATGTACGCAATGTTTACCGTACAACTCGCTGCTCATAAACAATGGCGTTTTCCCGTCGGAATCGCGTTCAGGGTTCCCGCTCCGGATCGTACTTTGCGGGTTGTACGGCATGTTTACGAATCGTACAGTTCACAACCCTCGTCTGAATTATACGGATCTTGGCTTGTTTTTCATACGGTTCGTACACATTCGGACAGAATATCAGGAAACGGATCGTACTACGCAAATCGTACCGGTTTCTACGAAACGTACAGAAAAGGCTCTGAATTCGATTCGTGGGACGGTTTTCTTTTACAAATCGGAATCGACTCCTAAATGTCTTCACAAACTTGTTATTCCAATATGTAGATACAATGGAGATTAGTGATATGTATGTATGAAATTACCAGCTTCAGTATCAGAAGGTGTCACATACCACCATTTACCACTAACATATGGAATTTCATGTAGTATATTAACAAGTTTGCTTTATAAAACAGGGAAACTTCAGTATTATTATTCAAACTTAGATGTAGTATTTTCAGAGCTTATTATTCAAAAGAATATGAATCCAGTACTTAGTAGTCAAGATGCACAATTTATGGGTGAATTTTTCTTATCAATGAAGTTAATAGATTTAGTCAAGGCTCACAAAAATAACTTAACCTGTACATTACATGAAGAAGAGAAAGTGTTTTTGAATTTTGTTGAGGAAAGGAGACAGAATTTCCAAAAGAAAGCTGCTGAACAGAAAACCTGTATACCACCATGGGCATGGAAAGACAGAATGTATGCAACTGGCAGGGCTCAAGCTGCAATGTCTCTAGACTTTGAAAAGAAAGGGAAAACCTGCCTCCATGGGTTAAAGACATATTATAATAACATATTCATTGGTTCCAGTGAATGTGAACAAAACATCCAAATTTTGGGAGTTTGGGGACTAAAAAGGGGAACTGATCAGGTATTTCCTGAGGTTTACTGCGTGTGTGGGAATAAAGCTTACTTTAAGCTGCCTGCACGGTGGTACGGAAGTTGCTACTTTGGCATTGTATTTCCAAAAATATATCATGTAAAAAGAATCACTGGAAGAAATGAAATCACTAATGAATTAACAAGAAGAAAGAAAGCTAGTTTTTCAGAAATATTAGGTGAGATTTTCAATGCATTGAGTCCTTCAGTGGGAGTCATTCTAAATTCACATATAATTAGCCAGTTATCAGCAGTGGTTGACCATCTCTTGACTGATACTGCTGGGGGATTCTTGATATTTAATACAGAAATGGTTGTGATTAGATCTATGGTTTTGCAAAATCGACTTGCTCTTGATATTTTATTGGTAAAAGAGAGTGGAGTCTGTATAATGTTGAAAGTCTAACATTGTTGTACCTACATACCTGATAAAAGTAGGGAAATTGGAGGATATATTAAAAATTTTACAAAACTTCATGAAGATCTGAAACTACTGGAGGTTGACAGGGTATGGGAAAGACTAACAAAGAGTATTTCTTAAATAGGGACTTGGTTTTCTGATTTCGGGTAAAATATTTTAGGTCAAATCATTTTTCCATTAGTTGGCATAGCAATAATAATTTTAACAATAATGATATGGTGCAAATGTTGCAGAAACTAAAGAAAGGGACAATATGAAGTGAATGAAAAGGGAAAGAAAAGGAAGTATGAGGATATTCAGCTAGAGGAAATGAAGGGAAAACTGTATAAAAAAATGAAAGATGGGATTAAGAACGAGAAGGGAGAAAAAGAAACTGAGATATGCTAAAGTTGGCATCTGATTGGGATGGGTAATTTTGTGATGACTCAAAAATGCCATTAGAGAGGGGATTGATGGAGCAAGGACTCGTAGAAAAGAGACTTGCTCGGACTAATCCTCTCATTTACTAACTAACATGTTCTAGAGGGCTGAATCAGGACACAGTACTGTGCTGTGTGGTGGGTTCGGTCACCGCATATTTGAAAATGTGTAATTACCTGCATAATTGTAATTTTCTTTGTACTCATTTTTTTTTTTTTAAATATATTTTTATTGCAGGAATTGGTTCAAGTTACATGCCGGTACCAGGATGTAGAAACAGTAACAATGGAATTAAAGAGACCCCAATAGGAAGTACTCGGTCTACACAGCCTTTCAGCCCACATCCCGGGGCTGGGCGGCGCTTACGGTGATCCCATGTAGAATGGTCTGGCAGTCTCCTGGTATCGGCCAGGAGAAATGTAAAGTCTTCGTCTGCTTTTCTAAACAACTATAAAACATTCGCCCCCTCCCACCTAAACCAACCCCCCCAGAGGACCAAGAGCCAATCAAATAGTATATTAACATCTTCTATAGTGGTGAAAGATTACCTCGTAGCCCCCTCTGCCTCTATCCACCACCCTCCCACCCACCCCACCATTGGTGTGTTGCGTATGTATCAAGAGCTTGATGTAGGAAACCTATCCTGTCGTTAAGGAGAAACGTGGTGATACAAAGTTATTGGGTTGGAAGTTGTACATCCTCATCACTATCTGAGTCACTGGAAGTGCTGTAATCGCGCAGGGCCTGCACCAATGTTTCCCATTCCTGCGCTGCTTCTAACGCCTTCTCGTTTTGCTTCCACCTCGCTAATTGGTACCTCAGGGTGCTCTCCCCAGTAGCCCATTCTAGAAATTCATTGCGCCATTTAGTGCCTGTTGGACCAACTCGTGCCTTCCAATGCCTAGTTACCTCCCGTTTTGCCAATAGAAGTCCCAGGTCGATAAATTTACTGGAGATATGTTTCTGGGAGTGTGGGGGAACCAATGAAGGATTCCAACCGCGGCATCAAACACCAGGTCCCTCCCGGTAACCTCTTTGAGGGTATCCCCTATCAACGACCAGTATGAGGATAGCGCTGGGCAAGACCACAACATATGTATAAGATTAGCCGCAGGCGCCCGGCATCTGGGGCAAGCCGCCGTGTCCGAGGCAAAGTATTTCTGAATTTTCTCCGGGGTCAAGTAGGCCCGGTGCAGTATATAAAAGTGAACCAGTTGGAACCGGGCGTGACGAGTGCCCTTCCAGGCGCGGCACATCAGCTGGGCCCATGTAGTCTCCGGTATATCTTTCCCTATGTCGACTTACCACCTAGTCCTGAGTACCTCCAGCGGGGGTAGCCCCTCATTAATCAGTCTGGAATATAAGCATGTCACCACCTTGATCGTCCCGGACGTCATCATAACATATTGGCACGCCGCCGACGTCGGTGGTTCCTCTAGACCGGTCTGCCAATACGCCTGAATCGCCCTCACAACCGCCGCGTGAAGGAGGAAATCGCCTCGGGGAATATCAAAGCGCTCCAAAATCACCTGAAACTGTAGCAATGCTCCATCCTCGTAGAGGTCACCCACCAGTTGCAGCCCTGCATCTTCCCAATGCCTCAACCGAGACCATTCGCCACCGTGTGGCAAGGCAGTGAGCATCCCCAATGGGATCTTCGGAGCATATGGGCGCTTCAGCTCTATACGGCTATGTATCCGGTTCCAGCATGACCGTATGGTTCGTTCCTCATGCGTGAGGTCCCTCAAGGCCAGCCGTTGTCGTAAAGCGATGTATGGTATAACATGCCTGGGCATACCGCGCCCCCTCCCTTCCTCCGGGCCTCGAAATTCCCGCGCCACCTCCTGAGTGTAAGTCTGTAGTTGGGGAGCTAAGTAATATTTCTCAAAGTCTGGCACCGCTAATCCCCCCTCTGATTTTGGTCTCATCAGGGTCTTGAGCGCCACTCTCCGGTGTCCCGATCCCCAGAGGAACGTT
Source organism: Lissotriton vulgaris (assembly GCF_964263255.1). Lineage (NCBI taxonomy): Eukaryota > Metazoa > Chordata > Amphibia > Caudata > Salamandridae > Lissotriton > Lissotriton vulgaris. Next base: position 1,903,981,149 of record NC_141693.1, read on the forward strand.
ACTAGCATGGAATTCAAGGTCCGGAAGGTGGCCGGTGGGATCCAGACCGGGAGTGTCCTAAAGTAATACAATAGCCAAGGGAGTGCCACCATTTTCAGCAATGCAATACGGCCAGCTACTGATAGCGGCAAGGTGGCCCAAAAGCCCATAGTACCTCTCAACGCTCGGATACAGCGGGCAATATTGCCATCCAGGATGTCCGCCTGGTCATGATACACGTACACCCCTAGGTATTTGAGGCAGCTGGGCTCCCATCTGATCTCTCTGTTGGTAGCAGGTTGGGGCTCCCCCTTTCGGATCGGGAACAGGCAAGTTTTCGCCCAATTCACCTTCAGGCCCAAGAGCTCTCCAAAGGTCGTGAGCGCCGCGTCTGCCCCGGTCAAGGTTGCACCGGCATCCTCCAGAAATAACAATAGGTCATCGGCGTAAAGGGAGATGAATTGCTGCCCTGACGAGGTCCGCAATCCCTGAAAATAGGCCCCAGTTCGAATCGATAGCGCCAGTGGTTCCACCGCGAGTGCAAAGAGCAGGGGGGACAGAGAGCATCCCTGCCTCGTGCCCCGTTCCACCGGGTATTGAAACCAATGGGCCCGATCGCACCCTGGCCGTTGCCGAGGCGTATATTACCGCGGTCCACCGCAGGAACCCCTCCCCTAGACCAAAACGTGCCAGGACTCTATGGAGGTATGTCCACTCCAAGCTATCAAAGGCCTTTTCCAGGTCGACCGATAGGACCAAGGGGCAAGGGGCCTCGGCGTGGGTCTCCCCCAATAGTCGAAGCAAGCGTCGGATGTTTATCACTGTGTTACGCTTGGGTATGAAACCCGCCTGATCGACATGGACCAGGGAGCTCATGTGGCCCAACAGTCTCGAGGCTAATATGCTGCTCAGGATTGTATAGTCGACTGTAAGCATTGAAAGCGGTCGATAAGATGCCGGCTCATTGCCCTCCTTATCCGGTTTGAGGAGCGGGACCACCAAAGCCTCGCACATCGACCCGGGATGGCGCCCCAAGCGTTTCGCCTCTCTATACACCACTAGCAACCTGGGGGCCAGGAGGTCCACGTATGTGGAGTAGAACTCCACCGGGAGTCCGTCTAGGCCTGGAGTTTTGTTTCTCGCCATCCCTTTTATGGCGCTACGGATTTCCCCTACCTCCACATCCCTCCCCAGATCCTTCGCCTGTGCAGGCTCCAGAGTGGGGATCTGAAGTGACTGTAAGTATTCGTCTATGGGGGTGGTATCCCGCGCCAGCCTACTACGGTACAACTCCTCATAATAGCGCAGGTAGCAGTCGAGGATCTCAGGCTGGGTGTACACCTCATTGCCCGTCGCAGTGCGCATGGCCATCGTGGGGGTGCTGCGCCTCATGGGATTGGCCAGCCAGGCCAGGAGCGCTCCCGACTTGTCTCCCTCAGCTAGTGATCTGGTCAAGTAAGCCCTATAGTCGAAGCTACTAAGCCGTTCAACTTCAACGGCCACTGCTTCTCTTGCTGCCAGGGCTTGCCCCTGCAGCTCCGGGTTGCCGGGGCGGAGAAGCTCCATCTCACGGAGTTTCCGATCAGCCTTAGCCAGATCATCCAGGATAACCCTACGCATTCCCACCTTCTTTGTTAAACAGTATCCACGAACCACCACTTTAAATGCATCCCACTCCGTGGCTCTCGACCCAGCCGTACCCTCATTCTCTACAAAGTACTCAGCGATTTAGTCCTCCAGGTCTGTCTTAAACACCAGGTCTTCCAAGATCTCGGGCGTAGTTTCTAAGTGGGGACACTGGGGGTACCAGGAAACCACCGGAAAATCAGCTAACAATGGATTGTGGTCTGATATGGTCCTGGTCAGGTATTCAGTTCTCACAGCCGCGGATACAAGTTCCGCCGAACCCAACAGCCCATCCAGCCGCACGTGCAGCTCGTGCATGCCAGAGAAGTGGGAGTAATCCCGGGTACGCGGGTGTTGCGCTCGCTAAATATCTGTCACTCCCCATTGGGTCTGCCATTCCCTTCTACCTTTGGCTACGCGACGGACTGGAGAGTCCGGAAGGGGGGGATGGGAACGGTCGAGATCCACCACCGATGTAAAGTCTCCCCCCATTAAGAGGGGTCCCGACAAACAGTGGGCCAAGGAGCCCGGCAGCGCGGTCAGGAAAGAGAGTTGGTCCACGTTAGGCACGTAAATGCAGCATATGTTCAAGGCTCTGCCCCCCCAGGCTGCCAGTGATGGCCACAAACCGCCCCTCTGGATCCACCACAGTTTTAGTAACCTGTAATGGCACCCCGGCTCTCACCCAAATCAACGCGCCTCGCGCATAAGCTGAATACGACGTGTAGTACACCTGCCCTCTCCACCTACGCTGTAGCGCCAATCCTTCTAGCTTAGTGAGATGTGTTGGATACATCAGCCATTGTCCCATGATATCACAGTCAGTTTCCCCCGGTAATGCTCGGGCATGATCAAACTCTCACTTAGATATACACCAATGGCAGTTGTCCCCCTCAACAATAACAAAACTCCCCCTAAGCCCACACTCCCATCCCACCCCCCTAGAACAGGTCCCAAATAGTGCCATCTAGTCCCAATCCAAACCTTACCCATGAAAACCCTCTCCCCCCCAACTAGCCTGATGGTAGCCACTGCAGGCATGCCTTAAGGGCTGAGTGGGGGCCGAGCACCAATAGGGGGTCTCCACGCCTCCGTACTACCGAGACATAATCGAGCCCTCAATGATTTTAGGCCTGGAAAAGGGTGCGACCCCAGCCCACCCCTCGTATCATTAATCAACATCTCCCCCCCAAGCACCCCCCTTCAGTCATCATCCCCCCCCGCAATCGGAATCAGCTCACCCAGGGTCATCCTTGACCATCCAGCAGGCCCTCCGCCGAATTCGGGGTTATCACGGGCAGATTCACACTGTCAGTTTCTGAGTCCTCCGTGTCCGACAGATGCCCACCAGCACCAGTCTCCGAGTCCTCCGCAGTCGGCCCGCCCTGGGGGCCGGATATGTTGGAGACCAGCTCCAGCACCCCTCGCCGCTCCGTCACCGTCTCCACCGTCGAGGGCCTGCCCGACCTGCCACGGCGATTCCAGATCCTCTTTGACCTCCGTTGACAACCCATCACCGATGTAGATTGGAAAGAGGATCCAAGACCGTCCTTGCCTGCTCTATACAACTCAAGCCAGTTGCAGACGTCCTCCGGATTGTCAAAGAACTTGGTTGTGTCGTCCAGGATGATGCGGAGTTTCGCCGGAAACAACAGGGAGTACTGAATGCCCTCGCTCCGCAATTCCCGTTTGATCGCCAGGAAGGAGGTACGCTTCCGTTGTGTCTCGTAGGTATAGTCTGGAAAAATGTTCACCTGGCTGTTCTCCACCTGATACGGTCCGTTTTGCCTGGCGGCGTTGAGGAGATGATCCCTGTCCCGAAAATGCAGCAGTCGCGCCACTACCGGACGCGGGGAGCGGCCCTGTTGTGGTGGTCTGGCCGGCACCCTGTGGGTCCGCTCCAAGGTGTAAAAGGAGGAGAGCCCCTCCGGCGCCACCACAGTCCGGAGCCAGTCCTCTAGGTAGGCCACCATGTCGCCATTTTCAATTTTCTCTGGTAGGCCCACTACGCGGATGTTGTTTCTCCTATTGCGCCCTTCCGCGTCCTCCGCCCGTCTCTCCAGGTCTCCAATGCGGGTTAAAGCATCTTTCATGGTAGCAGCCAGTGTCTTTTGCGCGGGTTCCAATGTTCCTATCGAGCTCTCCACGTCTTTAACCCTGTCTGAGAGCTTACTGTGATCAGCTCGGAGCAGGCCCAGACTTGTCGCCACCTGAGCGATATCTTGCTGGAGGGCCGATCGTGTGTCCGCAATTGCCTCGAGGATTCTATCGAATTGCTGTTGTAACTGGGGGCTCCCCGGCTTCTCCGGATCCAATCTGTCGTCCTTATCGGTGGCCTCTGTGTCCGAGGCGACCTGGGCTCCACCTTTAGGACCCTTTGGTTTCCCCATACTTACTGTGTCCTCCAGCGGAGGGTCCAGGCAGCGCCGAGCCGGGGGGTAGGGAAGTCCCCACCCACTGCTGCCAACGAGGCCTCGCGGGCACACGCCGCCGCTAGCTGCCAGCCAGGCCCCTGTGAAATGGTGCGGGGGGACCGGAGTCCTTGACCGGCCGGCGGGCTACCGTGATCTTGTCCCCGGGATCAGCCAGGAGGGAGGGGAAGATGAGGAGCGGTCGTTGCCGGGTGGCTGCGTCACCTCAGTGTCAGCTAATCTCCCCAGTCACCGCTGTTGTCTGTGTGCTCCTCCGGACCCAACCACCATCCGGCAGACTGTCCCGGCTCCGAGCTACTGCTCCCGGTGCACCCTCTAGTCTGGGGGGGCCCCCGCGCGCTTTCACCCGCGAGGGTACCGGGTACGTCCAACCTCCGGTGCAGGGCGCCACTTAGAGCTGCGTAGCCCCCCTCGCCGCCTCACAGGGCCCCCATGGTGCAGACAGATCAGGAGCGGTCCCTGCGGGCGTCTCTCAACACGCACCTTAAAGTCCCTGGCCGATCCAGCACTTGGCCGCAGCTCCACAATTCTGTCGGATGGGGCAGAAGGGAGGACTGGTCCGGAGTTGGCGGCCTCTCAGGGTTGCGATCGTTCCCCGGTCTACGGAGACGGAGCGGGCGGCATCTTGAGCTCCGCTCCGTTCTCCTCGCAGACCCTCGTCCTGATATCGCCAGCTGTTTCCTGTGTCCTCCGAAGTCGCCTCCAAGTCGGCTCCGTCAGCCCCGTTTGCAGACTCCGGGTTGGGGGAGCTGGGGCGCCCGGGACCCTCTCGAAACAAGATGAATGTGGGCTCCGTCTCAGAGCCGAGCGTTTAAGCGACCGCCGCCATCGACGCTCAAGCCACGCCCCCTCTTTGTACTCATTTGTTGCGCGGAATGCGCCTTTTAAAAAACTGTATTTTTGCCTTTTAACGTGTTCTCAGTAGTAGTGGGCTTTCGACTTCCTCAGCGCTAACGCGGTGTCTGTAAACAGACCCGCCTGAAGAGTAGCGCTGGGGTTGGAGACGCTCTAGTTTTTCTCGCTGCGCCAGCGTCGAGGTCCCCTCCCTCCCTCCCTCACTTCCTATATTAGGCAGCATGGCTAGTCAGCGCAGCGGACGTGCGCAGCGGGCGCGCCAGCGGAGCACCGAAGGCGCGCCAAAGGCAAGCCCGTCTGCACCCGTCCGCGACCAGCCGGGACCAGGGGCCACCCCCCCCCATGCCCCCGGTATAGTTATTCCGCTTTGGCTTTAAGGTCCTTGGCATCAGGATACTATGATTTGAATGAGCGGATCCTCGAGAACCTTCTGGAACATCGATTATTGAGAGAAGAGGTCGTGGTTAAGCAGGAACCTGCCGCGGCGGTTCCCCCCCCTGATAAACTATAGGGACTTAATATTAGAGTCCTGAATACCCGCTCCCTGCAAAAACACCATTTAGAGGTGTTTACCCTGCTCCATATGAGTGATATTGACATCTTAGCTCTCACAGAGACCTGGTTGGGGGACTCCTCTACCTCGGACATCATTGCGGCCCTTCCAGAAGGCTATGAGGCCTTTTGGCACAACAGACAGGGAAATGCAAGAGTAGGTGGTGTGGGTATTATCTTCAAGAAACAGCACATGTTCACCAAGGTCTTGGCTGAACATCTTGAGGGGACAGACCTACTGGGGGGTAAAATTCTGTTTAAAAACTCCTGTCTACTGCTTATGGTTGTGTACCGTCCCCCACAGTCCTCCCCTACTTTCATTGACCTCTTCATTGAGGTGGTTATGGATTTATGCAACCGTTATAAAAGGGTACTAATAGTAGATGATTTTAATTGTCATTGGGACAATCTTCAAAAAGATCCCTTAGCTCGCCAGTTCGACTCTGCTAGGAAAGCACTCGACATTTGTCAGCTGGTAGATTGCCCCACACACACTAAAGGTCACATTTTGGACCTAATTTTGTCCTCACAGCCATTAGCCACACAGATAAAAGTCGACCCCTGTATCTGGTCTGACCATTTCTTAGTAGCTGGGTCCCGAGCAATAGTCAACAATTACAGTAACCACCAGCTTGGAGATTAACGCGTGATTGGAAGAAGGTTGAAGCAAGTCACCTGGCCTCCGCCTTGGGCGCAGCCACTGACCTCCATCCTAGCAATGTGGCACTGGATTATGATCAATTTACGGCGAGCCTTCGCTCTGCCTTTGATCAAATAGCGCCAGTGAGAAAGGCAAAAATTAGAGTCCATGGTCATGGCGCTCCCTGGTTTAATGATAATCTCTGGGACCTGAGGAAAAAGCTCCGCCAAGCATGGGGGGAGGTGGCGGTTAAACTATAAACCAGAGGACCACAATTTATGTAAAAACCTATTCTCCTCCTAAAAATCTGCCATCAGGGAAAGGAAGGCAGAATTTTATGAGGGCAGAGTTCAGCAGCCAAAAATAAGCAAAAATAAACTTTTAAAATCTTGAAAGAGCTCAGCCACAATACTGGGGCAAAATCATCAGCCCCCCCGATTGATTGTGACACCTTTCAGGCGTTCTTTCTTGATAAGGTTGATAAAATCCTTATGGAGATAGAAAACTCCTCAATTAGCCGTGGCTTTACTCCGCAATCTGTAGCCCCTTCTTCCCTGGAAGGCCGCCTTGTGAAATTCCCCCCACTGGATGCTCAATCTCTCCTTCCTCTTGTGTGTCGGGTGAAATCAGGCTCACCAGCAGATCCATGCCCCCCAAGAATTTTCCAACTGGCTATTCCCAGTTTGGAAGGCCCAATCCTCACACTATTAAATTCCTCCCTGGAAACGGGATCCCTCCTTCCGCGCTGAAAGAGGCAAGAGTCATCCCCCTACTTAAAAGGCCGGTGTGGATGCCTCCGCCCTTAAAAACTACAGGCCAATTTCCCAGCTCCCGTACTTAGCCAAAGTGCTGGAACAACATGTCCTTAAAACACTTTCCATCTTTTTTGAGGAACACAGTCTATTACATCCTAGACAAGCTGGCTTTAGAGCCCATCATAGCACGGAGCTGGTGATGCTATCTGTTCTGGATGAGATGAGGGTCATGGCGGACAAGAAAGTATTGAGTGCCCTGATTTTATTAGATCTGTCAGTGGTATTCGATACGGTCAACCACAAAATCTTCTTGTCCCGTCTTGCTAATGTGGGTATAGTGGGATCTGCATACGAATGGCTTGAATCCTTCTTGACCAACCGGACTCAGAGGGTACAGTTAGGGGACCTGGTCTCGATCGCAGGCCCCCTGGTTTGTGGTGTCCCGCAGGGCTCGGCGCTGTCACCCTTGCTTTTTAATCTTTACCTTCAACCATTGGTGTAGATCTTGGCCAAATTGGACTGCAAGGTCTTCAATTATGCAGACGATACCCAGCTACTTGTACGGATCAACACCTCCAGTGCTTCTCAAGCACACGTACAAGAGGTGCAGCGTTTTACAGCAAGCTGGATGACTGATAACTCTCTCAAAATAAATCCTGATAAGACGGAGATCTTGGCCGTTCCTTACATCAATAGTCCCTGGTGTGACCTGTTTTGGCCGCCGGAACTGAGAGTCATCCCTAATCCAGTTGCAGTGGTTAGAAGCCTGGGCATTAAAATCGTCGCCGACCTCTCATTGAACAATCAGGTGTCGGCGGTGATTGGCACCTGTACAGGGATATTGAGGTGTTTGCGAAAAATTGTTCCTCTCCTCACTACCAATTCCCTTAAGGTCATTGTTTCTGCCACCATTTTATCCCGGTTGGATTATGGGAATGCCCTTTACATTGGCCTCCTTTGGAAATTAACAAGGAGATTGCAGGTGGTGCAGAACGACGCGGCACGTCTAATTTTTGACCAACCCAGACAGACTCATGCTTCCCCCTTTGCTGGCTAAATTACACTGGCTACCATTAGGCAACAAGCCTCATTTAAGGGTCTCTGCATAGTCCACAAGGCCATCTACGGTCAAACCCCAGCTTATATAAAGGATCGGGTGACAAGCTATATTCCTGCTCGGTCCCTACGCTCTTCCGCAGCTTGTCGTTCGGTCAATCCCCGGTTTCACTTGGCCTGCAAAGGCGGTATTGCCTTCTCCACCTTGATTCCATTGCTTTGGAATGACTTACCTGACAGTCTGCGTAAGGAACCTGCCCTCCTTCCTTTTAGTAAAAAACTTAAGACTATCTTGTTCCTGGAGGCACTAACCACGAAATAACCCATTCACTTCAGCCCCGCACATTGCCTGTTGTAATAATTCCCTATAGTAGCGCGAAGAGACCGGATGGTGAACCTGCGCTATACAAAAACTAACTAACATTAACATTAATTACGTAGTATGTGAAAATGATAAGTGTTTACTAATGTAAGTAACTCGAACGAAGTTCTAAAATGGCTGCTAACGGGAAATATTTATTGCCAATGCATCAACTGCATCTACGCAGTATGACGAGCTGTCGTTCGGAGAGAAATTCTTGCGCATGAGCAATGGGTAATAAAGTCAAGTCAAGTCAAGTCATAAAATTTGTATAGCGCACTACATACCCAGAGGGTTTCAAGGCGCTTAGGAAGAGGAGGAGGATTATTTGTCAAATATCCACGTTTTAAGCTACTTTCTGAACGCTAGGTGGTTCTGGGTGAGGCGAAGGTAAGCGGGGAGTGAGTTCCATGTTTTAGCAGCCAGGTATGAAAAGGATCTGCCTCCCATGGTGGTCTTGTTGATGCGAGGTACAGTGGCGAGGGCTTGGTCGGAAGAACGTAGTTGGCGGGAGGGGGTGTAGAAGGACAGTCGAGAGTTGAGGCAATCTGGTCCGATGTCGTAAAGTGATTTGTGTGCGTGGGTGAGCAGTCGGAAAGTGATCCTCTTATTGACGGGTAGCCAATGGAGGTCTTTAAGGTGACCAGAGATGTGTTCGTTGCGTGGGATGTCTAATATGAGCCTGGCTGAGGCGTTTTGGATTCGTTGGAGTTTCTTCTGGAGTTTAGCGGTGGTACCTGCGTAGAGGGTGTTTCCGTAGTCCAGTCGGCTCGTGACCAGAGCGTGGGTGACTGTTTTCCTTGTTTCGGAGGGAATCCAGCGAAATGTTTTTCTGAGCATGCGAAGAATGTTGAAGCAGGAAGAGGATACGGCGCTGACTTGTTTGTTCATTGAGAGTGAAGAGTCCAGGATGACGCCAAGGTTCCGTGCGTGGTCTGTCGGGATGGGTGCTTTTCCGAGGGCTTCTGGCCACCAGGAGTCGTCCCAAGCAGTCTGTCTGAGTTCAGTTTCAGACGGCTTTGTTTCATCCATTCGGCGACTTCTTTCATTCCTTCGTGCAGGTTAGTTTTGGCGGTGCCGGGGTCATTGGTGAGAGAAAGGATCAGTTGAGTGTCGTCCGCGTAAGAGATGATGTTGAGGTTGTGTTGGCGTGCGATGGCCGCGAGGGGGCTCATGTATACGTTGAAGAGGGTGGGACTGAGTGAGGATCCTTGAGGTACGCCGCAGATGACTTCAGAAGCCTCGGACTTGAATGGAGGAAGGCGGACTCTCTGGGTTCTTCCGGTGAGGAACGAGGTGATCCATTGCAGTGCTTTTCCTTGGATTCCGATGTTATTGAGGCGTTGTAGAAGGGTGCTGTGGCAGACTGTATCGAATGCTGCAGAGAGGTCGAGGAGGATGAGGGCGACTGTGTCTCCATTGTCCAGTAGAGTTCGAATGTCATCTGTTGCTGCGATGAGGGCGGTCTCAGTACTATGTTTTGCTCGGAAGCCAGATTGTGAGGGGTCGAGGGATTTGTTGGCTTCGAGGAAGGCGGCGAGCTGGTAGTTGACGGCTTTCTCGATGACTTTGGCCGGGAATGGAAGAAGCGAGATGGGGCGGTAATTTTTGAGTTCGGTGGGGTCCGCTGTTGGTTTTTTCAGAAGGGCGGTGAGTTCAGCGTGTTTCCAGTCTTCAGGGAAGGTAGCGGAGTTGAAGGAGCAGTTGATGACGTCTCGGAGGTGCGGTGCTATGACGGAGTCTGCTTTGTTGAAGATGTGGTGAGGACATGGGTCTGTGGGGGATCCTGAGTGGATGGAGTTCATCAGGCAGATGGTGTCCTCAGTGGAGATTGGCTTCCAGTCGTTAAGGGTGTTCACGGGGGGGGATGGACAGCAGACGGCAGGGTGGGTTGGTTTCCGGGTTGGTTGTCAAAGCTGTTGTGGATGTCTGCAATCTTGTTGTGGAAAAAAGAGGCTAGGGAGTCGCAGAGGGTTTGAGAGGGGGTGATGTCGTTGGAGTTGGCCGAGGGATTGGAAAATTCCTTGACGATGTTGAAAAGTTCCTTGCTGTTGTGAGCGTTGTTGTCGAGTCGATCCTTGAATGCTGCTTTCTTGGCTTTTCGGATTAGTTGGTGGTGAGTGCGGGTGGCGTTTTTGAAGGCGTCTTTGGTGCTGGTGGTTGGGTCTTTTTTCCAGGCCTTTTCAAGGGAGCGGCAGAGTTTCTTGGACTTCTTGAGATCATCGTTGAACCATGAGGCCTTCTTGCTGCCAGGTTTGTTTTGACGTTTTTTCAGAGGTGCTAAGGTGTCAGCGGTGTTGGATAACCATAGGGTGAGGTTAGCGGCGGCTTCGTTAGCGTTGTAGGAGGGGGCTGGGGTGTGTTGAAGGAGCGATGCGGAGATTTGGTCCGTGGTGATTTTGTTCCAGTTCCTTTTCAAGGTAGGTTGGAGGTGGATGCTGGGTTTTGGTTTGTTGTAGGTGAAGTGAACGCATCTGTGGTCAGTCCAGATGAGGTCCGTAGTGTGGCTGAAGGAGACATGGTTGCTGGAGGTGAAGATGGGGTCGAGTGTGTGGCCTGCGATGTGGGTGGGGGAAGTGACCAGTTGTTTAAGTCCGAGGTTGGTGAGGTTGTCCACGAGGGTGGCGGTGTTGCGGTCATTGATCTTATCGAGGTGAAAGTTGAGGTCTCCCAGAAGGATGTAGTCTTTGGAGGGGAGCGCGTGAGGAGTGATGAAGTCCGTGATGTCTTCACTGAATTTTGCGCGGGGTCCTGGTGGTCTGTAGAGGAGGGTGCCTCTGAGTGTGGTCTTGGGGTCGATGTGGATCTGGAAGTGAAGGTGTTCGGAGTTGGCGAGGTTGGCGTCAGAGCTGGTTGAGATGCGGATAGATTTCTTATGGACTATAGCGATTCCTCCTCCTGTGTGGCTGGTGCGGTCCTTGCGTGTGATCTTATAGTCATCAGGGATGGCAATGGTGATGTCTGGTGCTGAGGAAGCATTCATCCATGTTTCCGTAAGGAAGGCGATGTCCGGAGAAATGGTGTCTAGTAGATTCCATAGGTCAATGGCGTGCCTGTGGACCGATCGGGTGTTGAGCAAGATGCATTGTAGGTGGTTGGGGTCGGGTGTCTGTGGTGAGGTTGTAGCGGAGATGTTGTCGGTGCCGATGAATTTGCAGGAGTAGCAGGAGAAAGGTCCATGGGTGCGACCAGGAGCGGCTTGGACGCAGTTGGGAGCGCGACCGGGGTTAAGTGGCTTCTTGCTTTGAATCTGCTTGCTTGAAACTAAGTGGAGCTATTTTACTAATGCACGAAAGTATTAATAAGTAAAGGTAGTTAGAGTAGAGATGGGTGGTATACAGTGAAACCATTTATTCTTGAAAATAACATTTGTCTTTCTGACTTTCTTATCAGTGAGATTTTGGGCCTCTCGTGTGTGTCCAGAGTTTGTTAAACATGTGACTTCCGCACATGTCTGTTGAAAGTGAGCCCGAAGAGTGACGATACACTTGAGTGCAGTCCAAGGACACAAAAGTTACATACCCTGGGAACAAGCACTGAAGATTTCTGAATGAATGGATGTTCAAGACAAATAAAAACAATTGTTTCTAATAAGATGTGAATAAGGATGGGAATAAAGTTTTTGAATAAAAATTAAGGGGTTGGATTTATGAACAATGGGATGATGGACTAAGATGACATATAAGCATGGTGTGATGATCTCACCCCCTTGCCTGTCCTATAAGAATTAGTATTTTTACAATATTGAAACATTAATGTGTGGTACATGAATATCGAATGTATAATTGAGGTAGTCTTAGTTAGTTAGTGGAAAGGAGAATCTCTGAATGCTGCATAGCTTGGGATGCTGTCAGAGTAGCGAGAGATGCGGATGAAGAATCGAATGCAGAGCTTAATATCCTAAATTGTTAAGCTTAGAAAGATGATCGCTGAAGAATCTCGAGGAGGAAGAGAGTGTCAGAGAGGGGTGCGACGTGATCGTCGGTCTTAGAGAGGTCATCTAGCTTGTCCTTAATCCTGTCCTGAAGTCTTTGTCTCCTGATCTATTTGGGGGACCCCCAACAGCCCTTTGGCCAGGGGGTTGGTCTTCACACCATTCTAGGTAATTATCAATTTTGTGAGGTTGTAGATGTTCTTTTCTGTCTGTCCTCTCCTTTCTGAGTATAAGTCATTGCAAGTTTGAAGTATGTGTTAATGATTTGATTATTTGAATTTTCTCTCCTATGAGTGATGGTGAATGCACTGTACTTTGGAGTTGTTCTCACTCAAGACTGTAGATAAAGATTTAACATTTATCAGAGTTTGTGGTTATTTTGCTTAAAGTGTAAAGTTAAGAATTAAGTTAGAAATGTTCACCATCAACTTGTTCAACTAATGGGCCATCGACCAGAGGAAATAACTTTTTGTTCAGTGAAAGGTTGGTTAGGAATCAGGAATAATCAAGCTTGAGGTATGAAAATTAATAAACTTTTGACTCCAGCGGTTTACCCAAAATTATGAGTGAGTGTTTATGGGCCAAGGTGAGTATATGGTACAGGAGTATCTGTTGCTGGTACTCCGCTGGATCAGAATGATCTCTTGATTTAACACTAACTCCGGATTGCACCAGATCGAAATCCATTTGAGAAAAGGGGATATTTTAATGAAATCTGCCACCTAACCAATACCCAGTTCTTCATTAATTATGTACAAAAATGTAGATTGGGGGGCTGAGAGCAGACTTCTTAGAAATGTATTTTCTACATTTGAGGTTCAATGCAATTTTTATAACCCCAAATTTCAGATCCATAGTTCGCAGTGGAGTTTCACCTAGATTTATATATATTTAAAATTGCCTGCCCAGGTTTGGCAACCAACCTTTGAGCAAAATCGAGTACCGCCCCATTGGATCAAGCCATAGCATTTCTCTTCGCCCTCCTTTGCGGGGCCCATGAACATCTATCATCAAATAAAACACCTAAATATTTTGTTACTGTCACAGCTTAACGTTTTGATTGCACTTGTCTTTACTCTCATACTCATGGTGTGTGATTTGAAAAAAGTTACATTTAAGTCCAAAGAGCCCATATAGTTAGCAAAGGAGGACAGCAAGTGTTGGAGCCCCACCACTTTGCGCACCTGTAGGGCCGCATCATCGGCATACAACAAAGTAGGGATCAACCGTTTCCCCACCCGGGGGATGTCTTTGGCTGCTCCAAACAATACCAAATCTAAATTATTAATATGAAGAATAAATAGCAACGGGCCAGGATACTGCCCTGTCTGATCCCTCTTATAATATCTATCTTATGTGTTAGATTACCCTTCTGGTCGATTATTACTGCTGCTGAGAGATCCCGGTGCAGATCAGCTAAAAAATACACAATATTTGTATCCATACCCATCGCTAAGAACAGGTCCCAGAGCTTGGATCTATTCACTTGGTCAAACGCCCTTTCTTGGAGATCGTATATTTTCCTATTAAAAGATCGCGATTAAGTCACTGATCCAAGGTGCCTCTGCCTTTCCTTAAGCCGTATTGAAGGTTTGACAGGACACCTCTTTCATCGATCCATCCGGTCACTTTGCTGAGAACCACTCTCCCCAGCACCTTGACCGTGGAGTCAATCAATGAGATTGGTCTATAGCACCTTGGGTCCCCATTCTCTCCTTTTTTAAAAACCGGGACAATAATTGATGTGGCCCCGGACTTAGGCATTCCCTGTAAGCATGCTATATTTAAAACGTTTCCCTATGGTTTTTACCATAGAGGGATGTCTGCTTTAAAAAGATCAACAAGAAGCCCATCTGGGCCCGGGGCTTTATTGCTGGTAATTTGAGCTATAGCTGTGACCACTTCTTACTCAGGCTATATACAGCGGTTGAACAAGTGGGCCCTCTATTTACCTGGTCAGACTGGGTGACATAGATATGTTTGAAATGGTAAAACCATAGCTCTTCAGGGATATTACAATCAACAGAGTTGCCCTCAGTACCAGAAAAGATAGGCCTGTTTATGATGTCCCAAAATTTTGCACTATTCTTTATCATGTGGACAGACAGCAAATCGTCCCAGGCTTCTTGTTTAATTTCCGATTTGCGTATATGCCGAACATGATTATACTCTAGTTTTGCCGCAGCTATTAAATATCTGTCCTGGGGTTTTTGTTTCAGGGCAGATCATAAATTCTGGTGGGCAATTGTGCAATTGTGGTCAAGCCCCCTCTCTTCTTTATGAGTGCCTACTTTATTAGGTTGGGAGAGGGCGCTGGCTACCTGCTTACAAATCCTTTCAAAGGCTGAAACAATCCCCACCCCCCCCCTGTGTACTACCCTGACAGATGGCGATCTCACTCCCTGCAGTGATTAACAAATCATTTAGAAAACTCTCTGGTACCACCTTAGCCCATTTCAATCTGCGCCCTTGCTCCCTAGTTTTTAGTGTAGGAGCTAAGGCCCTAGAGTCCTCCACAACTGAGGACTTTAAACATCCTTTTAAACTAATGAGAATATGGTTAACTGCATTTGTGACTGCCTGTCAAGTAGTTAAATATAGCAAAACGTGGTGTTTAGAGCTATTGTGACAATATTTGGCCTTGTTGCCAATGCAACTGCAGAACCATTGTAATCATGACCCTAGTGCCTGCCAGACAACTGCACTTGTGACTGCCTGTTTAGTAGTAACATGTAGCAATATTCTGTGTTTAGTAGGGTTCCTAGAGCTGTTGGCCACTGTGCCACTACACCTGCTGCACCATTCAAATCAAACCCCTTTTAACTGAAAGATAACTAATTGTGTCTGCCTGTATAGTTGTACAAAATAGCAATATTAGGTCTTTACAGGGCTTCTGACAACTTTTGGGCTCAGTGTCACTGCACCTGCTGCACCATTCAAATTATGATACTGTTGTCTGCAAGGTAACTCCACTTCTGACTGTCTGTTTAGTAGTAAAATATAGTAATATTAGTTGTTAAAAGGAGTGCCTAGAGCTTTTGGTCCTGGTGTCACTAAACATGCTGCAACATTGATATCATGAGCCAATTGTCTGCATGGTAACTATATTTGTGACTGTCTGTTTAGTTTTACATTTAAGCAATAATATGGCTTTAGTGAGGTCTCTAGAGCTTTTGCCCCGGGTGCCACTGCACCATGCAATTCAAATCCCTTTTAACTGAAATTGTGACTGCCTGGTTAGTAGTCAAATATAGCAATATATGTTTAGAAAGGTTCTGACAGCTTTTGGGCCTGGTGCTACTACTCCTGTTGCACCATTCAAATCATGACCCTGCTGTCTGAAAAGTAACTGTACTTGTGGTTGCCTGTTTAGTAGTAAAATATAGCATAGCTCTTGTATATTAACTTAATTTTTTTTAAAGTTTGATTTTATTGAAGTAAGAAAAGGGGAGGGAGAGGGGGGGAGAGAAAACATACAGGAAATACATATTACACTAAAATCTCATAAAAGGCAGGTGAATAACGAGCATGAGAAATACATGAACAAAGGAAGTATTTATAAAGCAAATTACAGTAAAATTACCGTGGGATAAACAATTTGAATAAAAAGGCAATAGGAGAGTCACGGTGGTTTGCATACCTCAACTGCATCAGGATTCGGAGAGGTGCTTAATGGAGCAGAAGAGTAAAGATAAGTTACCAAAGGAAGCCAAATCAGATCTTGTTTAATTGCCAGGGAAACGGGGGATACATAGTTGGTGTCTAGTCGGTGATGAAAACAGACTGCATTCCACCAGGAGCAATAGGAAACATTTGCCGCTTGCTTCCAATTAGAAGTGATGATGTGTAAAGCAACAGCAATCAAAAGGTCGAGGAGTAGGTAATGTCGTGTAGAATGGGGAAGGTCAGGTGAGAGAGAACCAAGAAAAATATGAGATGGGGATAAAGAAATCTGAAATTGGAAAATCTTTTGTATTTGAGCTCAAACTAAGTTCCAAAACCTGGATATGGGAGGACAATCAAACAACATGTGTTTTAGGTCTGTAGAATGGCAGGGGCAAGACCAACAAGTAGATGGAGAGTCTGGCGAAAAACGTGACAGTGCAAGTGGGGTAAATAAAATCCTGTTATACATAAAATATAAAGTTTGGGTATTATTAGCAGCGCTAGAGGTTTTATGGAGTTCGCTCCGGATTTTATCCCAGAAAAGAACCGGCCATTCTTGGGAGAGGTCTGATTCCCAGGCGATCTCAATTTTGGATTTTACTCTATCGACCGTTTAACGGAAAGAATTGTAAAGAGCAAAAGCAGAGGGGGAGCATTCTAACAGTACGGAAGTGGAGTTGCGGTCTAGAGGAATATCATTGGCAGGTGGTAAAGATTGGAGATATAGAGTTAGGGCTGGGTAAAGTGCATCATATTGTGAACGAGCACTAGAGGGTAATGAGAAAGAGGACTTAAGCTCCGAAAACGAGAAAGGGACGCCATGCGAAAGCAATTGAGAGATCCAACACAGCCCTCGAGAGTGCCAGACCTTCCATAAATAGTGCGGTTACGAATTTTAAGTAGTGAGTTATGCCAGATCGGTTGCTCGTGAATGGAAAGATGGGAAGGATAAGACGACGGTAAGAAAGGAAGAAGAAGGGTCCGAGAATGAGAAATAGTAGGCGTGTGAAGGCGAGACGGGTAAGACGTAAAAGACATAAGTTCACGGAAATTGAAAGGGGAAATAAAGGAGGATTCCATGGATAACCAGACAGGGGGTAAAAATGAAGAGCAGAAGAAAACCAGCGGGTTGACTGTTTCAAAGAAAAAGCTCAATGATACTCTCTAAAATCAGGAAAACGAACGCCAGCCTGAGCTTTGTCCATTCGTAAGGAGGTAAGAGCTATCCGAGGACGTTTACCATTCCATAGGAATTTTATTAATAAAGAGTCAATCTTTTTGAAAAGAGAAGCCGGAATACGCACAGGGATCATAGAAATAGTATAGAGAAGAAGAGGAGAAAGCATCATCTTTATAGAGTTAAGCCGACCCAACCAGGACAAAAAGAGCGGATGCCAACGTGTGATAGCTGTTTACATTTTCGTAGAAATGTAATCAAAGTTCAATTTGAGAGTATCAGATAAGAGAGGGGCGAACCAAACACCTAAATATTTGATTTTGGAGGGTTGCCACGAGAAACCGGATTGAGAAAAAAGATGTTTCTGACAAAGAGAATTTAGAGGGAGAATTTCACATTTATCAACATTTAGACGATAGCCAGATACAGCGGAAAAGGAAGACACTTGCTGAAGAAAAGAAGGTAAAGAGGAGAGAGGATCGGAACAGTAAAAAAGGATATCGTCCGCATATACCGAAAGTTTAACCTGATGGGAACCAAAGTGAAAACCGGATATATTGTCATCCTGATGAATTTTTGTAAGGAAGGGTTCTAAGGCTAAAACAAATAGTAAGGGGGATAATGGACAACCTTGTCTAACACCTCTATGTAGAGAGAAATAATCCGAGGACATACCATTGACAAAAATGGATGCCTGGGGGTTAGAATAAAGTAAGGAAGTAATGTGAATGAATTTGGAAGGGATCGCAATCCAACGTAGAGCTCAAAACATAAAATCACATCCAATCCTGTCAAAAGCCTTCTCCGCATCTAAGGAGATAGCTGCGAAAGGAAGATCTAAAGACGAAGCTCTACTGAGAATGTTAAGAAAGACCCACGAGTTGTCAGAGGAAAGACGACCTTTGACAAAACCCGATTGCTTAGGGCCAATTAAGTCTGGTGAGAGGAGATCCATTCGTAAGGCTAGAATCTTAGCTAGTATCTTGTAATCTGTATTAACCAGGGAAATCGGACGATAGTTCTTGCAAAGGGAATGGTCTTTATCCTCTTTAGGAATTAAACATATTAAAGCCTGTTGGAAGGAACCACTCGAAGCACCTGCTGAAAGAAGGGATTGAAATAAGAGTAGAAGTTTTGGAAGGAGGAGGGATGAAAAATGATTATAAAATTCGATAGTAAATCCGTCAGGACCGGGAGCCTTGCCATATCGTAATTTAGAACAACAAAATGGTGTACAGAGTTCCCCCGGGAGAGCTCAAGCAGTCTGGCTCAACCTGTAATTCTCTCTCGTGATATCTAGACAAGGGGTGAAGAAAGGGTCTCAAGTGTGCAGTGTAGACCCATATTCCAGAATGAAAAGGTACCTCACACAGGCTATCAACAGGACCACAACTGTAGCCCCAGTCGATAGTTGTCCAGCCTCATCATTGGTACCTTGCTCCTTCGGCAGGCTGGCGGTGCAATGCCCGTCGGGCAGCGATGAAAGCTGCACTTTTAGTGGAGATCTTTAATTCTGGGCCAGCGGGTGTGTGCGTGTGAGGGGCCAAAGGGAGTGTAATAGTGAGCGTGGTGGTGAAGTTAAAAGAAGTCAGGGAAGTCCTGTTGGTGAACAATTTATTGGTCAGGCTTCCTGCTTCAGTAAAAAAGAAAGGGGTACTAAGGGGTGGCAAGTAATGGAACCAACCCGTATTCAACCCTTTGTGTGCAAGAAGTGGTCAACATGTTTCACGCCCTAAGGGCGATTCATCAGGACCTGGGTGCTCATAAATTACTTGGTTCCTTAAAAATTAGTCAGGACACCAGTATACGACCTGAAGTAGTGTCGTATTGTAATGGTTCCACAGAGGGGACCTTCTGGAACCCTAATGTTTCTTCCTAGAAACCTCACGGGCCATCCAAGTGGGGCCAGCAGCGAGATGAGGGAGCCCTCTAGTGTCGCTGCAGGCAAGCTGCTCTGCACCTACCCCTCCCACAGGTAACCAAGGTCTGGACAGCCGTAATTTAGAGACAGCATGAGAGATTTCAGAAAGTGATATGCCCAGTTCTAAAGAATTGAAATTAACATGGGATGTCGGGGGAGATGGAATGGACTGGAAGTAGGAAGAAATATCTGTAGAGTCAGGAACCTGTTCTGGGGTATATAAAGCTTCATAAAATTTGACAAACTCGACAAGGATTTCTTTATCTTTAAATCGAGATTCACCGGAGGAAGTTCTTATAGAGGCAATCTTTGTACGTTCTTTCCAAATTTTTAGGTAGTTAGCAAGTAGTTTCCCCATTTTATTCTTACCTCTATAATATCGGGAGTTGCATTTTAATAAAAGATTAGAGGCAGCATCAGTTGTAAACTTATTGAAGGATATTTTCGCGTCAATAGGTTTTTTAAGGGAATCTTCAGACTTGGAAGAGTAATAATCGAGTCCTAAGCGCTTAAGATCAGCCAGAATTTGATCCGATTTGGCCTCTCTGAGTTTCTTCCGTCGAGCCGCAAAATTGATGATAAAACCCCTAGAGGCTGCTTTAAAGGAGTCCCAAACCAAAACAAAAGAGGAATCAGGGGTGTGATTGAGAAGAAAGTATTCAGTGGCAAAAGTAATGAATTCAGAACAAAAAGTATTGTCCAGAAGTAAAGCATTATTGAATCTCCATCTGCCAGGATGAGGGGAAAATGGAAGTAGGTCTAAATCCACCAAAACAGGGGCAAGGTCAGAGAGTAGAATGGAACCTATTTCAGAATGGATGGCATGTTGGGACAGGGATTTACTAAGGAAGATATGATCAATACGAGATTGGGATTGGTGAGGAGGGGAGAAAAAACTATATTCTCTAAGGTCAGGATTGCATAATCTCCAGATATCAACCAAAGCATTGTTCTGAGAGGTTTTGACAAATTGAGAATGCATTTTGAAGGGCATAAACTTAACTTTCGAGTGGCGGTCAAGGAAGGGGTCCATAATTTGATTGCAGTCCCCACCAAAAAGTAAGTAATCCCCAGAGAGGGAGGCTAATTTGTCAGAAATAGAGGGCCAGAAGGATCTGTCAATGCCAGTAGGAGCATACACATTAAAAAGAGTAAGAGGAATATTGTCTATAAGTAATGTAACAATGACCCAACGACCATTAACGTCACAATCATGAGAAATTGAAGAAACATTCAACTTTTTGTGTAACAAAATCACAACACCATTTTTCTTGTCAACAGTGGGAGAGCAGAAAACATGCCCCACTCAACAACGTTTAAGCTTTAAAGCCTCTGCCTCCGAGAGATGAGACTCCTGGAGGAGAGCAACATCAGTTTTAAGTCTAGCCAAGTGTGATAACACCCTTTGCCTTTATTTAATCCCTTAACGTTCCAAGACGTAACACGGAATGGAACAGCAGAAAAAAAACAACTAGGAACACCATGCTCATTAAATGTAAATAAAAATGAAAAGAAAAAGAACGATAAAGATGTATGCATATTGATGAAGAAGAAAGGTTAGAAGCAGAAAAGCAAGAGGAGGAGAAAAAGAAAAAGGAGATGAGAGAAGAAACTATTACAAAGATAATACTGAACCAGAAAGGAGAGAAAAGAGAAAAGATGATATAGGAACAAAAAAGAAAGAACCAGAATAAGGAAAAAAAAGAGAAGGAAGAAAAAAGCTGGAAGAGGTCCAAGAGTAATAGAGGAAGAAAAAAGACAGAAACAAAAAAGGTCAAGAAGACAGTGCATGTCCAAAACGAACGACTGAAAGACAAACTTACGAAAACGAATAACGCAAAACGAAGACGAGGGTGGAGGCGACGGGAGATGATGGCGACAACATCCAGAGCAAACACTGAACCTCTAATACCATGAATCCAAAGGCAGCATGCGGAAACAGTAGGTTACATCAAGGTAGAGAGAGAGAGGGGAACATCTGCAAAATAGGAGAAAGAAAAGGGTGAATGCATGAGACGGAAAGACACCTAAAGCAAAAAGACTTAAACAAAGGAGAAATAGAGGGATAAAATGACAACAATAACAGGGACTACAAATGAAGAAACTACAAATAAAGAACAACATCAGCGCAGTTGAAGAATCATCAGGCCCATTCTGTAACGAAATCCAGGGAACGTCAGGTCCTTTCAAACAGGTCTGGATACGTCCATAACATCAGGGCTATGTTGTCAAAGAAACGCTTGTAGGGCTGCAGGATCCTCATAGGTGATGGTTCTGTCCTTGTAAGTAACCTTGAAGAGACATGGGTGTAGAAGTCCATATCGAGCATTGAGGGCTCTTAGTTGCGGACGCATGTCCAGGAAATTCTTCCGCCGATCCACAGTGGCTTTGGAGATGTCTTGAGATAGGAAGAGACAATGACCCTCCCATATGATTTGCTTTTTGAGCTTAACGGCTGAGAGAACTTGCATGAGATCAGTGTATTGCAGGAACAACATAATGACTCCTCTGGGTTTAGTAGCGACCTTTGGACCAAGGCGGTGAGCTCTTTGAATGTTGACGGAGGATAAGGTCGGCGCATCCAGGATCTTAGCAAGAAAAGACTGGAAAAAGTGGTAGGGTTAGACCCCTCTGTGAGTTCCGGAAGGCCATACAAGCGTAGGTTGTTCCTGCGGTTTCTGTTTTCCAAATCTTCTGTCTGCCTTTTAAGTAGAAGTATCTCCGCCTCCAATGGAAGGAATATGGGAACTAGAGAATTGTAGAGATTCAGTTGCTTGTTCTAGGATTAGAACACGTGAGTCCAGGGACTACCACTTGTCCTGCATAGCCTGCATGTTCTTAGTGGTAGCTTCCATAAATGGTTTGAAAGCACGTAGTTCCTCCAAAATGTGATCTATAGAGGCAGGAGAAGAAGCGCTCCCAGGAGATGGAGGATCTTTCTTTTGGTGTTTAGAGGAAACCAAGGTTGAAGGCGTTTTGCTTCCATTGTGAGCCTTGGGAATAGCTTTATTACGCTAATCAAAAAGGATGATATCTTCATATTGTGACAGGGCAGAGCTGGTCACGCAGGAAATGAATGCCAAAATGGTAAAAGAGAGCCTCTGTGTCACAGTTGTAAAAGAACGGGTTTAAAAAGAAACCAAGCAGACAGAGCCACTGTGTGTTTAAAGAAAGGCACACTGTCCCACTTCCGGGTGGCACTTATGCGTGAGGAGAAAATAGGAGAGGATTGAAATAATGAGCGTAATGGAGGTTAAGAGACACATTCGCTGAAGTGACAAGTCCTGGTAATATTAACAGCAGCCAGTCATTGTGTGACAGGAAGACAGAAAAGAGGTGGAGGCTTCAGTGCAACCCAAGAAAGTTGATGACAGAACCAGGAGCTTAAATGTGGATCGCAGGGAGCATAGAAACCCCTTTGGTGGGAAGCATAGCCAGTCCACAAAATGGCGGTTAGGGCCGCAGAGACTGGAACACAGTGTTAAACTTGTGAGGGGAAATGTCCAGAAACACTTCAAAAATTAGGTGGGAGGCTCACCGTCAGTGTAGGGCTTTTGCTCATAATTCCGGAATACCAGGCAGGCACAACGGGTATTGCGCGGTCCGGCCGTCGGCAGGAGTCGCGGTCAGCAGAGGTCGCAGGAGCCGGGACTTGCGAGCGCCAGTCATAAAACTTGGTGAAAACTGGGAAACAATAAGGGCTTTCAGCTCACCTCATGTTCCGGTTAGCAAAACAGTTTCTAGATGTCCAAAAAACCCCGTGAAGCTGCCAGAAGTCGCCGCTGTGTGGAGGTCAGTGTCGGAGCTCCGAGATTAGGCCGCCATCATGGCCGGCGCTCAAGCCACGCCCCCATTAACTTAATTTTTAATTAACTTAATTTTTATTGTGCAGTGTTTATTACAAAATGTTGAATTTGATCATAATGACCAAATAGATTATATTGAAAAAAATCAATCCGATAATGCCTACAAAGTGCAAAGAAAGGTACTGAGGCATCAATAGGAAATACCACAAAAGTTCTAAGGTTAAAACATTTGCTTTACACAAATAAATAACTGAAAGCAATCATTCCAGCATACTGTCAGAAGCTGTCTGCCTTTTCTGTGGGAAGAGATCTTATCTTGACAGTCAATGGGACTTAAACAGTGTGAACAGCTTTAGTATAAGTATTGTAAATGCATGCAGCAAGAGGAAGTTTAAAAAAAAAAGAGTTCCACACAAAAGCCAATGAACACAGTATGTGGGCCATGAGAACTGATAAGAGCCCCCTTTCAAGATATATTGAATACAACAGATTTCACAAGAACAGCGTGAGTGTTGTGCAGGTGATGGAGCAAGGTTTTGTGGAAAAGAGACTTGCTTGGATGCAATCCACTAGTTTAATTTACTAACAAAGTTATTAACAAAAAGTGTTGTGAATAACTAACGCGCACCACATGAACACGTGGGTTAGTGACGCTTGCTTATGAGTGTACTAATACGGATAACAAGGAAGATGGAATAATACCACTTTAAAAGGGGAACTGTTGTGCGCATGTGTCAACTACATCTATGTAGTGTGACGTATTAATGCTTGGAGGGAAATTCTGGCGCATGTGCATAAGTTACAAAAATGGAGTCTTGAAGACTCGTGTGCATGGCATCTGCTTACTTGAAATGAAAACAAGCTATTTTACTAATGCAAATGCTGGAATAGTATTAATAAGTAAAGGGGAATAGAGTAGAGGTGAGTTGTATTCAGTGCAACCACTTTATTTGTGAAATTAATATTTGTCTTTCTGACTTTATCACTAGTGCGTATTTGGGCCTCTCTCGCATAACTGAAGTAAGCTGAGTGATGCTAAGTCCGCACATGCCTACTGAATGAAGCCATGAAGGCCATGACTGCGCATTTGAAAGTGAGCCAAGATTGAATATTACAGCATGAGAACGGACGGTGAAGAGTTCAACGAGGAAGACTCCTATTCAAAATGTTATTATATTGTTTTAAAGTGAAACGTGAAAGCGTATGAGAATCACATTTATGAATAAAAATGAAGGGGATGGGTTTGCGAACAATAGTTGAACAGATTTTAATTACATGTAAGCATGGTGTAATGCAGCTTCCTCCCTTCCCTGACTAATCAAATTTCATATTTTCCTGATATTGAAACATTAATGGGTGGAACATGCAGAACGAAACGTTTAATTAAGATAGCTTTAGTTAGTTAGCCAGATGATGTTTTGCAGAGCTGAGAGCGCAGAGCGGAATGCTGTGGAGATATGCTGATGCTGTGAGATGCTGATAAAGCGTCAATTGCAGAACCTGAAGCAGAAATTTCTATCCTAATTTAATTGGGGTGAATCAGAAGATCGCAGAAGAATCTCGAAGAGGAAGAGAGGTCAGAGTGGGGTGCGGCACAATCGTCGGTATTCTAGAAAGTCATCTATCCTGTCCTGAATCCTGTCCTGGAGTCTTTGGGGCCCATTAGGATGGCAAGCGGATCGCCCCCTCCAGCCTGGCGGGGGCGATCCACCCGCCATCCTTGCTCTAAAGACCCCCGCCATATTAGTATGGCGGGGGGACCGTGGCGGACGGTAAGACCGTCCGCCGCTTTCCCGCCCCGGTCGCCTAGCGACCGGGGCGGAAAAGGTATAATATGTTGGCAATGTCTATCAGACACCGCCAGTAATATTATGATGGGCAATTTTGGATGCCTTTCCATGGCGGCAATGCCGCCATGGAGAGGCAATCGGAGAATCCCTGCGGGGGCCCGTTGCGGGCCCCCAAGGTGCACATGGGGGGTACCTTTGGTACCCCCCAGCAGTTCCATGCACAGCATGGCAGGCACCGCGCGGTGCCTGCCGTGCTGTGCATGGAAGTGCACAGCATGCTTCCCTGCCATTGTGGCGGGCGGTGCTGAGTGCACCACCCGCCACAATGGTAGGAATGCGGAATGCGCCCACCACTGTGGCAGGCGCATCCTAATGCTGCCAATGGGACCCCCGCCCTTATGGCGGGCGGTCCCTAGTACTGCGAGGATGGCGGGCGGGCAAAGTCCGCCCGCCATCCTAATGGGGGCCTATGTCTCCTACCCTATCCTAGGGGACCCTCACACCATCCATGGTAACTATATATTCTTGTTATTTGTTGATGTCTTTTTTTCTCTGTACTCTCCCTTTCTAAGCATTAATTATTGAATGAGTCCGAAGTATATGCTTGGTGTTTATGAATTGAATTTTCTCTCTTATGAATGACAGTGACTGCACTGTATTTTGGAATGGTTCACATGCATTCATTTAGATAAAGATTTAAAACTTTCCTGAGTTTGTGGTTATTTACATTGAATAAAAGTATAGTTAATTTTATGTAATTTTCACCATCAACGAGTTCAACTAATGGTCCATTGACCAGAGGAAATAACTTATTTGATCAGTGAAAGGTTAGTTAGGAGTATTAAATAACTAATCTTGAACACTGGAAATTACAAACCGACCCCAGCAGTTTTACGCACTGTGAGTTTATGGGCCCAGGTGAGTATATTTTAGGGGATTATCTGTTGTTGTTGAACCGCTGGATCACAGGTAAAACCAACAAAGTAGATAGACACCTAATTAACCTCATCAGAAGATGCTCAGAGGATAGATAGTGCTGATGTTTTATCTTTCTCCAACAACATAGGGCAAAATAAGAAAATACTTTATCACTTTACCTGTGACTTCCTCTCAGAAATCCAAACTAGCTATGCACTGCTTTAAATATGTCAACATCTTGGAAACATCTTCTCCTAACATGAAAAAGGAAAAATAGAACCTCTTCTACCATAGTGTGAGAATGAACATGGCAACGAGGAAGATCAATCCATAGTGGATTAGCCTTTACATCCTTCTGGTGGGTTGACTACAGATTTTATTTATGGCAAATGGCGGATATTTGACCAGTGGAAGCTCCTTTGTCTTATCGGTCAGTGTTGGCCATGTGTGCAGCTAATGTTGCCCGAACTAGTTTTGGGTTCAACCAGAGTGGATGACTGGCCTGAAAGTCTGGCAGGGTTCAGAATATGAAACACTGTCATGGAAAGAGTTCCACCACACACCCATCATGCTAAGCAGACCGGATATCTGGGCTTGGCATTGATAAAAGGCCCACATGGCAGGTACATTTTCAATGTCGATATTTGATTTTGAAAATCCTGCTAGCAAAAATATTTACAGATTTTCAATTGGAGTGTTCTCCTCCCATTGTCTCATCTGAAGCGGATTCGGAGACTTTGGCTACAGCATCTTGTTACTATGAACACCTCTAAATTGACAAGAGGCCGCATTGATGCCACTACTACCTGAAATAGAAGTCTGGCCTGTTAGAGAAGATTAAACACTGCATAACAGCTGGTCAGCTCTGCTTCATCCACGTAAAGTGTTTTTAAGCAGCATGACAGTTGCTTTTTCCTGGTCCCAGCACCAATTTGAAGTGTCCACGAGAGCAAATCAGATTTTAAGCCCTTCCCCTGCCTCTCTGGATCTGAGTATTCCAAAGCCCGACATAGGTGCAATATTTTCAAGCGCTGCATCGCCCTACTCATGAAAGTCATGTCACCTTCTTATTCCAGCATATGTATACCTTTTGTTCTGTGGAATGTTGCAAGGGTTTAGAGTTATATTTACCTTAAGGTGTAGATGGAGACTGGGGAACTGCCATGTCTGTCCAACCCACCTGAGTCTGAGGAATCTACAGGGAGGTTCCCATATTGGAACAGTCAAGTATATGTCTTTCAGGCACACACGTGTAAAGGAGTTATGTTTTTCCATCAGGCATCTCAGCAGAGTATCCATTTTCTTACACGCTACAGACCCCAACTCTTTAACTGCCTCAAGTTGATGGCTGTCTTCATTAATAAAGATCATTTTTTCTTGCCAAAGCAGATTATTCATGGTACGCAGTCTAAATATTGAGTTTTAAATATTGACCTACAGTATTTATTTATTTATTTTTACAATTTATACAGCGCGAACAAATGCCCGTAGGCGTCTAGGCGCTAGAAGCAATGCGTAAAGTTCCCACAGAGGCTAAATCGGCAGCTATTCTTGACTAAACAGCCAGGTCTTTATTTTTCTGCGGAATTGCATCAGGGACGGGCTTTCTCTGATTGCTACTGGCAGAGAATTCCACAATCTGGGAGCAGCCACCAAGAAACGCCTATCGCCCCAAGTGACTGTTTTGATTCGCGGTACCAGCAGAAGATGGAGGTTGTTAGATCTGAGCGATCTTGTGGATTGGTGGAACCTAAGATGGGCTTTCAGGAAATGCGGGCCCTGATTATGCAATGCTTTGTACACTATACGTAGGGTTTTAAATGTAATCCTATTCCGGATCTTAAGCCAATGAAGCTCTTTTATGGTCTCCGAGATTGGCATAAACTTCGGCGTTCCTGACAGGAGACGGGCTGCAGCGTTCTGAATTGTCTGCAGTTTACTAGTTACCCTGGCCTGGGCATTGATAAATAAGCCATTGCAATAATCGAGGGAAGACAAAACTAGAGAGCTTACCAGTGTCTTTCCTGATGCAACTGGTAGGTATGGTATGATTTTCTTAATCAGCCTGAGTTTATGGTGAGCGGTAGCTGCTGTTTTATTTGCATGGGCCATGAAATTCAGGTTCTCGTCAAAAGTCACTCCAAGATTTCTGACAGTGGGGACCGGTTTAGGGGGGGTCACATACGTAGGCGGCCACCATATAGGAGACCAATTGGGTGAGAGATGTCCGAGGATGACCACCTCCATTTTTTCGGAGTTTAGTTTTAGGCAATTGGAGGCCATCCACTCTCCAATCGCCTGCATGCCCCCTCGAAAATTTTCTGCTACCCTCTCTCCATCACCATTAATGGCCAGCACAAGTTGGGTGTCAACTGTGTAGGATGTAAGGCTCATCCCATGGGCCTTGATGACGGGAGCCAGGTCCGACACATAGATATTAAATAGTGTCGGACTTAGGGATGAGCCTTGGGGTACACCACACGGCAGTGACAGCTTATCTGATTGAAACTGGCCCAATGTTACCACTTGCGTTCTCCCGGCCAAGAAGGAGAAAAGCAAGTTCTTTGCCAGATGGCGAATGCCCATCTTTCCGACACGGTCCACCAAGATCTTGTGGTCGACCGTGTCGAAAGTTGCGGATAAATCGAGCAATACCACACTACAGTAATATTGAGTTGTAAATATCGTAAGGACAGAATATCGAAATCAAGAATATCAACGACCAGAATATCAACATGAAGGTAAGAAGTATTGTTTTTGTTAATATCAAAGTTAGTAATATCGAAAGCAATGACTGGCCTGAAAGTCTGGCAGGGTTCCGAATATGAAACACTGTCATGGAAAGAGTTCCACCACCCACTCATCATGCTAAGCAGACTGGATATCTGGGCTTGGCATTGATAATAGGCCCACATGGCAGGTACATTTTCATTGTCGATATTTGATTTTGAAAATCCTGCTAGCAAAAATATTTACAGATTTTCAGTTGGAGTCTTCTCCTCCCATTGTCTCATCTGAAGCGGATTCAGAGACTTTGGCTACAGCATCTTGTTACTCTGGACAACTCTAAATTGACAAGAGGCCGCATTGATGCCACTACTACCTGAAATAGAAGTCTGGCCTGTTAGAGAAGATTAAACACTGCATAACAACTGGTCAGCTCTGCTTCATCCACGTAAAGTGTTTTTAAGCAGCATGACAGTTGCTTTTTCCTGGTCCCAGCACCAATTTGAAGTGTCCACGAGAGCAAATCAGATTTTAAGCCCTTCCCCTGCCTCTCTGGATCTGAGTATTCCAAAGCCCGACATAAGTGCAATATTTTCAAGCGCTGCATCGCCCTAGTCATGAAAGCCATGTCACCTTCCTATTCCAGCCTATGTGTACCTTTTGTTCTGTGGAATGTTGCCAAGGGT
The DNA here is from genome assembly GCF_964263255.1 of Lissotriton vulgaris. Lineage (NCBI taxonomy): Eukaryota > Metazoa > Chordata > Amphibia > Caudata > Salamandridae > Lissotriton > Lissotriton vulgaris. The sequence goes on from NC_141693.1 coordinate 1,904,010,030, forward strand.
TTAGAGTTATATTTACCTTAAGGTGTGTCTGGGGAACTGCCATGTCTGTCCAACCCACCTGAATCTGAGGAATCTGCAGGGAGGTTCCCATATTGGAACAGTCAAGTATATGTCTTTCAGGCACACACGTGTAAAGGAGTCATGTTTTTCCAACAGGCATGTTTTTCCATCAGGCATCTCAGCAGAGTATCCATTTTCTTACACGCTACAGACCCCAACTCTTTAACTGCCTCAAGTTGATGGCTGTCTTCATTAATAAAGATCCCTTTTTCTTGCCAAAGCAGATTATTCATGTACGCAGTCTAAATATTGAGTTTTAAATATTGACCTACAGAAATATTGAGTTGTAAATATCGTAAGGACAGAATATCAAAACCAAGAATATCAACGACCAGAATATCAACATGAAGGTAAGAAGTATTGTTTTTGTTAATATCAAAGCTAGTATTATCGAAAGCAAAAATATTGATTTAACTAATATCGATATTTATATTAGTGTTATGTATTTTATTATGTATTTTATATGTTTGTGTTTATATTTTTGGGTAAGTATTGTACTGGTTTTTGAATAAATGTATAACATTTTTAGAAGTTAGTCATTTTTTAAGTAAATTATGCGTTTTAGTATCGTGACGGGTTGTGGGTTTATAGGGGAATAGGGTGGGAAGTAATTTAATGATAGTAAATTAATTTAAAAAAATTAGGAATTAGTAATTATTTTTAAGTACATTTAGCATTTTAGTTCTGTGGCGATTTGTGGGTTTATAGGGGAATAGGGTGGAAAGTAATTTAATTGTAATTAAGTAATTATTTATTTGTATTTATTAGTATTGATAATTAATTTATTGTTAAATATTTATTAATTGGTAATTAATTTTTATCAATTGGTAATTCATTTTTATTAATTAACTGGTAATTATATTAAGTGTATTAATTGATTATTGGAGTGTGTTGTGAGTTTATAGGGGATAGGGTGGGAAGAAATGTAATTCTAATTAGGTAATTATAAATGGTATTGTTGAGTATTAATATTTAATTTATTTTTAATGAATTATTAAGTGGTAATACATTTTTAATAATTAATATATTTGGTTTTGAAAATTAATGTATTGGTAATTAATAATTAATTGTTAATCATGTTGTATTACTTATTATTTATTAACACTTTATTGTTAATTAATTATTAATTGGTAAATACTTGCTTATAATTATTGCTTTTTGGTATTGACAATTAATTTATTGTTAATTAATTTTTATGTGGTAATTCATTTTTAATAATTATTATTTATATGTATTTATCATTAATGTAATTGTTAAATGATTATTCATTGATAATTATTTTGTATTAATTATTTATTGGTATTGCTAATTAATTTATTGTTAGTTAATAATTAAATCATTATTTATTAACAAAAATATTTTAATTATTTTTACCGCTACGCTATCCAACACTTTCCCTACTGTAGCACTCACTGGAGTGGGAATAGTAATTTTTACCCCTATGCTATCCAACACCTTCCCTTCTGTTGCACTTATTGGAGTGGGAATAGTAATTTTTACCCCTACGCTATCCAACACTTTCCCTGTTTTTGAATTCTCTGGAGTGGGAATATAAATGTTTAACCCTAAGATATCCAATACTTGCCCTAATGTTGCACTCTCTGGAGTTGGAATAGTCAGTTTTCCCCCTATGCTATCAAACATTTTCCCTGCTGTTGCACTGTCTGGAGTTGGAATAGTAATTCTTACCTCTACGCTATCCAACACTTTTCCTACTGTTGCACTCTCTGGAGTGGGAAAAGTAATTTTTACCCCTACACTATCCAATATTTACTGTTTTAGTTAATGTAGTGTATCATTATATAATAAAATGTTTTAAATTTGTTGTATGTGTATCTATGTATTTAGAATTAATAAAATGTTTATATACGTTATTACAATCATTATTTATAAATATTAAGTATATATATTATATTTTATAGCTACACAATCCGAAAATAAAATCGGAAAAACGGCAAGCACGCTGGTATCCGGTTCAAGTATTTTATTGCAGACCCCCCCTCCCTCACCCCAGACAGACGCGTTTCGCTAATCTAGCTTCGTCATTATATTTTTTATGTATATGTTTAATTTATTTTTAGATTATATGTATTAGTTATAATTTTAAACATTTTAAAATATTTTCAACTATGTTTATTTTAATTATATGTATTATTTACATTATTTGACATTATTTTTTAAACATTTAAAAAAAAACAATATTTTTCATAATAATATTTTTGACTATATTTTTTTTTCGATATTTTTGTACTTACCATAATGTAGATAGGACTTCGATATTGTTGACATCGATATTTCGCCTCCAATATTTTTGACGTCGATATTTCTGTAGTCGATATTCTGTCAGTGATTCTTGTTCATAAATTCACCCGTGTATTGAAGAGTTTGAGCTTCTGTCCCATTCTTCTCTGGTTTTTCCAGTTTGGTGTCAATTTATGAGACTCTTCCTATAAGAATATGATAGCAAAAGGAGATTCAAACTGCTTGGTATGGCAGACTGACTGCAAAACACAAGCATTTTGTTCCACTTTGCTATAAACATCAACGCTCTACTTGCGGGGATACCTGACCCTATAATCGCACTTGCAAATGACTCTCCTGGTTATTTAGATGCTCCTGCTCCTAGCAATGATCTTGGTCTGCTGGCTCATACTCTTAACGGAATAAATATTTGTTTCCATGTTCTTTAAAATTGCTGGTGCTGTCCTAGGACCTCGGTGAGTATAACCCTTGGCTGGATAGCAGGCCCCTCTGCTCCCACTCTCATCTATAAACACCTACTTCACAGAAGACAATACTTTCTCCACCATTTTGTATTTTCTGAAACTTTGCCATCTCTTTGATAAATGGGTTACTGACCAAAAACCTTGTGAAGATGCTCTAGCATCTGAGGAGGTTCTTCAGCTGACAATGCACAATTCACATTGCCAAGGTAGCAAGCTTCATTGCAACAGGCGAGGTGAGAAACATATCACTATAGTGATTAGTGATGTCCTCTGCATGGCTATGTTTTTGCCTAAGGCACCTTCCACATCTACAAGCCTTTTTTGACAAGCGCACCAGACCTTAACCACTTGCGTGCTGCCGTCGGCCGTTGGCCCACGGGAGCACTACCTCGCCAACGGCCGATGGGGCCCCGTCCATTTTGCGGAAGTGCCGCACTGCCGTGAAATTGCGGCCGCGGCAAAGGGGTTAAAATACATGGGCTGGTAGGTTATCAGGTTTGGGTCCACCTGTGTAGATGCTGCTATCTTTCCCTCTATATTTGGGTGCAGGCATTTTGCCATCATTGAATTTTGCACCTCTCCTTCGAGATGTTTACTGAGTTCTAGTCAAGGACTGTGACACATTATTTCAGAAAACTCATACAGCAATCATGGATTTTAAATGTCCATATCCTTCAAGATAATGTCATTCTCATCTGTTGGGTGTGTCCCATCTTGGATCTGAAGCAGATGTTTGTCCCTGCACTGTGTCCCTCAAGGCTCTGAATAAAATGTCCCAACAAGACCCAGCCACTTGCTTGTTATTCACCTCATATGCTGAGGATTTCCCTTGCAAAACTGTCCCACCAATCAGGAAAGCTTCTTGTAGCAGAAAAACTTTAATCTATTTTAAGCATTTGGGTATCTTCTCTCTAATACCCAGTCTGAGATTCCATTCGAGGGTTTATATATTTCTTGTGTATGAAGACTTGTATAGAAATCTGGAACACAGCCTGGTCCTGACCTGGTCAACCATCCGGCCTAACCACAAAGCAAGAAACTTCTCCAAAAGTGGGTCATGTCATGGTTGTGTGGATCCTATGGTGTTGGGAACTTGCTTATGAACAATGTCATTCTTAAGAGCTCCTAAGAGACATTTAAAATTGCAAGCCAGGTGTGTATCAAATTCTTCAGAGGCCTCCATTTGATTTTTGGGTGTCGACCCCAGGTAGAACTATCTCACAATAGCAGTCCTATCCAGTTGCTACATAGAGAGAGATGGAGAGAAGTAGGAAAGAGATTAACGCCTTAACCGCAGCGGCAATTCCGCTGCGGTGCTGGCGTTCTAAAGAGTGGGTGGGGCTGCGACGGGCGTTCTCAGCACCAGGGAGGGAGTGCTCCCGTCTGCCAGCGGCCAACGGGAGCACGGAACGGGTTAAGGGGTAGATTTACAAGGAACTGATGCATCTGCATAGATGCGTCAGTGTACTTGCGTCACCTTCAAATGTCCTTGCGCCACCATGGATGCGCTATATTTATAATACAGTGCACCGTGGCACAAGGAATTACAGATGCGTCAGAATATCTGACGCATCTGTTGGAGGAAAAGTGACGCATTGTTGGAGTTTGTGACAAAAGTGACGCAACTCCAGCAATGCCCTGCATCAATCCTTACACCTGGTCTGAGTAGGGATTTCGACGCAGTGAAGGTTTAGAGTGACGCAGTGAAATATTGTAAATTTCACTGCGTCAGTTCTAAGTGGCTTTTTGCATGGGAATGCCTACCCTGCATACATTATTATTATTTTTTTTTAATTTGTTTTTATTGTGACGAAAAATATACAGTGGAGCGAGATCACAGCACACAATGGGACTTGGTCCAGAAGACCTAGATAAAACACAGCCATTCAGCCCACATCCCGGGGGCCGGGCGGCAATATGGTAATGAGCTAGTAAGGAGCTCCGCATCCATAACCACTTAACATACGGGAGATGGTATCATCACGTTTTGACATTGTTATCGGTGAAAAACTTTTAGGAACATCGAAACAGTCCCCCCCCAAACTAGGCATCATTAGCAAAACATGTGTGTACAGTTCGTTCATCTCATCAGGGCCCATTCGAGCACAGGCATCAGAATCCTAAGCAAACTTTTGGGAAACAAAGCAAATCACAATTGCAACAGTGATTATACGTGCGTTATCAGCAGGGCACTACCCCAGGACAGTCCCCCCATCCCCACTCCCGCCTCCCTCTCCCTCGTATTCCGACTCCTCCGGGGTGAACAGTTCAGCGCTGGCGGCGTCCGAGTCACCACAGGACGACCCCACTGCACACATCATCCTCCATGCAAGCAGGTCCTCCTGCAGCTTTTCATCCCTATGGGTGTGCTGCATGTGTGTCTCCTCAGCTAAGGACCATTCCCTGACACTCCTAAGCCACAATGATATCTCAGGGGCTCTTTGTCCCATCCAGGTAATAGCCACCCTTTGCCGTGCTAACACCAGGAGCAGCTGCAACATCTTATAGGATACATTTCTCTTTTTGGGCTTGGGGACCAAAGCTAACAAACAATGGAGAGGGGTCAAGGTGATCCGGAGGCCCGTAACTTTCCGAATGTGCTCCACCACCTGCCTCCAGAAGTCCCCGACCAGCGGGCACTCCCAGGCCAAGTGCATAAATCCCGCCCCCTCCACCCCACACCTAGGGCAGTCGTCCCGTCTGTCTCCAGAGAAGCGCCGCAAGGAGACCGGGGTGATATAGGTGCGATGTACAAAATTGAAATGAATTAATTTAAACCTCGCGTTGCACGACACCTTACGGGTGAGAGCTCCGATGCGTTTGTGCTGTTCGGGCTCCAGGGCAACACCGAGATCCGCTTCCCAGGCCGCCCAGGATGGTGAAACCGGCGGGTCGGAGTCCCGCCGCATGGCCGAATACAGCAATGTGATCAGCCGTAGTCCCCGGCCGCAAGAAAGAAGGATGTTGAGGGTGTGAGACATCTGAGGCGCCTCCGGGAACTGCGGCCAAGTCGCCCTCACCACCTCCTGGAGGAATTTCCCCTCACCCAGTCCGAAGGACTCCGTAGCTCGTTCAAAGGACACAAAGGAGTTGTCCGGGTAAAGGTCCGCTAAGGTCTCACAACCACCCTCACACCAGTTCCGCAAGGACATATGGTCCTCCATAAGCACCACGGGCGCCAGAATCCAGACTGGCAACTCCCTGTGAAAGGGGGCCCGTCTCAAAATCCTTTCAACAAACCGTTGCCAGATCCCCGCAGCATGTCTCACGATATATGGCAAGGTCTCATCCGCTCCCCTCCCCCGCATCAGTGCCACCTGCAGTGTCCTCTCATCCACTCTACCCGCCAGGAGTCTCATCTCCCAAGTATCCGCGCTTGTGAACCACCTCGCAGCCGGTAGGAGCTGCGCCGCATAGTAATACAAATCAAACCTCGGAGCCTCCAGGACCCCCTCCTCCCAACTCCGGACAACTGTGTGTAGAGCGACTCTGCTGCGCCTTCCCGCCCAGAGTAACGAAGTGAGTAAGGTGTTGAGCGTGCGAAACATACGCGGGGGGAGCGGGCAAAAAGAGTTCTGTAAGACGTAGAGCGTTCGCTGCAGCATGACCATTTTAGCCACAGCCAGTCGTCCCATGAGGGCGAGCGGGAGCGTGTTCCAGAAAGACACAGACTGCTGGAGGGATCGTAGCACTCGCCCGGCGTTATGGGCCAGCAATTGCTCGTCCGACGAGGCCACCTGGATGCCCAAGTACCGGAAGGCCTCCAGTTCCCATCTCAACCCCAGGTGCGGGAGGTCCACCCTTGGGTCCGGAGCGCAACCCGCCATGGGGAAGATTAGGGACTTCCCGAGATTCATTCGCAGACCCGAGGCTGCACCAAAGCAGTCCAAAAGTTGCAGTAGAATGGGGAGTGACTCACTCAGGGACGTTAAATAGAATAAAGCATCGTCTGCGTACAATGAAATCACATTCACGGTATCCCCCACCTTGATCCCCCATTGTGCCATTTCCGTGCGAACAGAGATTGCCAAAGGCTCTATCGCCAAGGCGAAAAGTAGCGGCAAGAGGGGACACCCCTACCGAGTGCCCCTACCCAAAGGCCAATCCTTAGATCCCGCTGATCCAAGCCGGACTCGGGCTCGAGGCGCCCCATATAGGATCCGGATCCAGTCGCAAAAGACGGGCCCCAGGCCCACCAACCGGAACACCTCCAGCAAGCACCCCCAGTTAACCGTATTGAACGCCTTGGCCAGGTCAATGGACACTAGGACCTGGGGGTCCTCCCTATCTCGCACCTCATGGAGGATATGGTTCAGGCGCCGTAGATTCATTGCGGTGTTGCGGCCTGAGATAAACCCCCATTGGTCTTGATGTACCAAGTGCGCCATGTGCAGCGCCAGTCGAGTGGCCAATAATTTAGTTAGGATTTTCACGTCCGTGTTGATCAGAGTAATGGGCTTGTACGCCGCAGGGTCGTAGCTGTCCCCACCGGGTTTCCGGATCATGCAAACTTCACCCTGATTCATGGTAGGCGGGAGAGCGCCACAATCTAGCGCCTCACAGTAGACCTGTAGAAGGAGGGGGGCCAGGACCTCCTCAAAGGCCTGGAAAAATTCAGGTGGGAACCCATCACTCCCAGGGGTCTTAGCCCGTGGTAGACTGGCCAGCGCCACCCTGACCTCACGCCACGTCCAACTCCTCTGCAGCCTCCCCTGAAAGGGCCTGGAGAGGCAATCCCCGAAGATAAGGCTGATAGGAGATCTCCGTCACCGAGGGGTCCGCAGCATATACCGTCTGCAAATGCGATTGGAGGACTCCGAGAATACCCGCTTCCGAGTGCACCATGTCCCCACCGGGGCCCATCAGGGCAGCTATCCGTGCCAGGGGCGAACTCTCTCTTGAGAATCCAGGCCAATAATCACCCAGACTTGTCCCCTTCACGATGGAGGCGCTGTCGGTACTGACCCAGAGTGTATTTATCCAGTCGGGTCAGTATGTCGTGGACGCACACACGGGCCGTCCGTTCCGACTCCAAATCAGAGTCATCAGGATCCGACACAGTCTGACAATGCCGAAGGTGATCCTCCACTTCCCGCAAGTCCTGGTTCCGCACCCCATAGGCAAGGCCATACATTCGCCTCGCACCACCGCCTTCAGGGCGTCCCACTTAACCGAGTAGGGTATATCTCCCCACTCCCAGTTCAAGTCCAAATAGTTAGTCAGGGCCATCGCCACATGGTCTCTCCCCACCTGGTCCTGTAAGAGGTCCATCGGCCTTCTTCGGCCCGGCTTGCTTGAATCCTGATGGTGCAGTGAGAAAGGGACTCATGTCTGAGTATACCCTGCCACACCTATAGTGGCCAAAAACGATTCAGAAAAGGGGGTGGTGATGAACAGAGTGTCCGAATTAAGCAGCGTGGAAGGGTATACTCAGATGTGAGTCCCTAGCTCATTGCACCATCAGGATTCAAGCAAGCCGGGCCGAAGACGGCTGAAATGCCAGAAACCGGTCCCCGGTAGCTTGTTTCCTTCCCAGTATAAGAATTGGCTTGGTAGTTTGGTCTGCCCTGTTCCCATGATGCACTGGGCCAGGGTCAGACTAATTTGCATATAGCCAAGTTCTGAGCTGGGATGGTGCAGTGAGCTAAAAAACGGTGATGGATAAAGCCCTGATCTTTGGACTGGGTAAGAGTGGTCTGCTTAATTCAGACACTCTGTTCATCACCACCCCCTTTTCTGAATCATCAACATACTGGACGGCAAGGGGAACCCCAGGCGCCACCCAGATCAGAACCCCCCTGGCAGAGGTAGAAAAGGAGGAATGAAACACTTCGCCTCTACATTTTTTGGACAACTTTTGAGCTCCCTCTTCATTCAAATGAGTCTCCTGCAAGCACGCTATGGAAACTCCATGGCGCCGGAGGAAGGAAAGGACCCTGTGTCTCTTGGTACAAGTGCCCAGCCCCCGCACGTTCCAGGTTAAAAACTTATATCCCATAATCGCCGGTCCCGCCCATCCGGGCCGCCAGGTCTATCCTCCATGTTCTGCCACCCATGAGCCTGAACTATAGTACACTTGATGCCTGCAACAACTCCCCCCCAACACCCCACCCCCCCCCCCGGAGTCCTCAATCCCACAAACCCCGTAGAACACATTCCCCCACCCCCACCCACAAGCAAGATGGCAGTAACAACAAAATATTCTACCTTGCCCTCCCCCAGCTGGTGCCAGGACGTACACAGCCACCCCATTCATTTCACACAACACTCACTCACAAAACAACAAAACCAAAACCACACACCCCCCCTCCAGCTCCTTGCGGGACCTAAGCTCTACAGGACAGTCACAAGGCTCAGCCAAATGGAGCAGCCCCAGGTCGGGCTCCGCCCCAACCAGACATATCCACTCCCCTCCGTACAATCCCCACTCAGCAAGGTGCAAGTAGTCCGCCTCACCCAGCCATCCAAGGGCAAACATCTTGGGCCACAGGCATCCATAGCGAACTCAGGACATGCCAAAAAGGCCCCTCAGACTGGAGCGCAACATAGTGTAAGCCAGATAGTACCTCAGGACGGAACCGTCTCCGCCAACGAATCGGCACCTCCAGTCTTCGGGATCACTGGAGCCGTGAAGGTCGTACCCTGCACTGTATCCTGCAAAGTGTCCGGGACCAGAACATCCCCAGGGGCGGACGAGCTCGGAGTCACCGGCCCAGCCCCCGGGCACGGAGGCGAGACCAGGGCCCGATGGGCCCACTTGATAACAAAGACATCCGACAGGCCCCGCGGACACAGCTGGGTTCGGATCCAAGTCTCCAGGAAGCGCTCGGCATTACCCGCTTCCAATCTTTCCGGCACTCCCAGGACCCTTATGTTGCTGCGATGCGCTCTTCCCTCCGCGTCCTCGGCCCTCCGCTCCAAGGCATGAGTTGTGGCCGTGAGGTGCGTGACCGTCTGCTTGAGGGAGGCCACCTTACTTTGCAGTTGGGTAATATTGACCCTGCATACATTATACCTGAAGTAGGTATAATGTGACGCAGGGCTTTACAACGTGACACATCTACCTAGAAACGTTACATTGTAAGTGGGCCGTAAACTTTTACGCCACCGCAGGGTCACAAAATTGACGCAACAACGGCGCAAAAGTGACGCAAGGTGCTTGTAAATCTGCCCCTGATTCTTGAAGAAGAATCAGACTAGTTATTGCAAAAAGCACACTCGGATTGGACCGGAAACATTTTAGTCTGTGCTGACAACTTTTGTTAGCGGTTTGCTGCTACTTATAGGCAGCAAAGGAAAAGAAGCATAATAAAAGCCTCCGTGCTGTGCTGTAGATTCCAAAATCAACGCAGATTTAAAACTGAAACTTTATGAAAAGCTTAGACTCAATAATTCCTAAAAATATATTAATTGCATTTTGATTAAATAGGAAAAAATGGAAGACTCCAAAGCTTTGTGAATGAGTGAACAATAATCGAGTAATATATTTTACTGATCTGTGCAGCACTATCCTTTTCATTCTATCTTCTGCTGAGACAGTGCAGTCATGTAGAGCCAGGAGCAGCCAATGTGAGGTCAACCCAGGCAAAGACTAATGATGCCATGAAGGAATAGAGATAAGAAGGGGAACAGATGGGGGTAGGAGGGAAAGACAAGGCATAAGTCATGAGATTAAGAAACTTCAATAGGTAGACAGTCTGTATGAAGAAACGAGTAAGCAGGGAGTAGGAAAGGGAGAAAAATGAAGTGAAAAAGGGAGGTGCGAAGAATCCAGTAGCAGTGGGAGCGATGGAAAAAGGGTCCCAGGGACCACTGCCTGCCCTTAAAAAATTTAACAAAAACATTTAATTAAAAAAAAAATGCATTCCATTTTCCTTTAAGGAAAACGGACTGCATTTAAAAAAAATACTGCTTTATTTTAAAGCAGTCCCAGACATGGTGGTCTGCTGAGCCCAGCAGGCCATCATCCCTGGGAGGGCCTTTCATTCTAAATGGGCTTGCAAATTAGCGAGAGGCTCGTTTATATTAATGAGCCTCGCAATTTGCGACCCCATTGAGAATTGCAAACAGTGTTAAACACTATGTTGTACATTTGATTTTGTGCCTTGCAATTTGAGACTCACATTTTGTCGCAAATTGCGAGGCGCAAAATCAAATGTTCGTACATCTGTCTTTAATGTTCAGTTTACCTGCTTGGCCAATGCCAGCAGAATTAAAAACATAAATCACAAAGTTTTCATCTGGTAGTTTTATTTGGTAGATCTTGGACTACATTATCATATTCCCAATGATTACATAGACTCAGCAAAACAGGCTAATCCAATATAATCCTATCTGGATAAACTGTCTGATCCAGAATCAGAAAGACAATCTGTGAAAATCCAAATCTAGTGATTGCATCTATGCATTGTAGTGTAGACCCAACAACCTGCATAGATCTCCATCATTTAGGGAATTTACTAATATTGACAGGAGTATGCATGAAAATCCAGCCCACTTGGAGATATCCATAAATATTTCTTCTCATGTCAAGAAATGTGTTTCCCACCTAGAAAACAGAATGTTTAAAGCAGTTTATGTGACCACATACACAGCGGGCCACTATCCTGGAAACCGCTCTACCTTAAACTTACTAAAGTGGAACAGATATTATGGGGCCGATTCCGATTCGGGAAAACCGCTCCGAATAGCCGTTAGGTGCGTTTTTCCCATACAAATCGTACCCTGCATCGTCCCCCATAGGTCTGACGAAGTACGATTCGTACCAGGAGCCGTACTACGTACGAGTCGTACAGAGACCGTACAACTCTAATCTCCGTACGATTCTCCCTCGGAACGCGCTGTACGCGACATCTGTATGATTCGCGGCTGGTTTTTACGACCCAGCAAGTACGATACGTGTCGGGTACGCACCGTACAACCCTTTTTCTACGGGAGATGAAAACAGCCGTAAAAGCAGAGTTCGCCCCGAAACAGGTACGGAACGGCCCCCCTGGGTACGGTGCATACACCCATGATCGCAGGGGTACGCACCGTACCCCTGCAATCATGAGGTGTACGAGCCGTACCCCATGTACGATTGGTGTACGAGCCATACCCCATGTACGATGGGTGTACGAGCCGTACCCCATGCACGATGGGTGTACGAGCCGTACCACATGTACGATGGGTGTATGAGCCGTACCCCATGTACGATGGGTGTACGAGCCTTTACCCCATGTACGATGGGTGTACGAGCCGTACCCCATGTACGATGGGTACACCCATCGTACATGGGGTACGGCTCGTACACCCCATGATCACAGGGGTATGGTGCGTACCCCTGTGATCATGGGGTGTACGGACCGTACGGTGTGTATGTGTTTGTGTGCTTTTCCATACCACTCGCCCTTACCTGACGTGGACCGTATGAATCGCGTCCTCATACCCCGGTCTGAATCGTACTCGTCGGGTCGTACGGCATGTGTACGAGTCGTACGGCATGTGTACGAGTCGTACGGTTCACGGTTTCAGTCTTGAAATACATACGGATCGCGATGATTTGGACGGATTCACGGAATACGGATCATACTACGCGACTCGGACGGACGGGTAGGATTCGTACGGAGAGGGCTCCGGATACAAATCGTACGGACGGGTTTTTTCCCGAATCGGAATCGACCCCTATATGAAATTGAAATTGCAGTTGAAAATAAATCTGAAAATCCTGATTCTTGCAATCTCAACTATAATGCCCTTCTGTCCTCACAGTTGCAGAAATATAAAGTTCATCCTAGAAAAACTATGACTCAAAACAGCAATTATGAAGAAAAATCAAGATTTTGATCTGCTTTATTGGGACTATTAGTCAAGAAAATTAAACACCAAACCTCAGGTGACCGCTCCATCCTGTAGTTATGTCTAGGGACGGCCAAGACTGCACAACCCCTCCTTCAACTACTCAGTGGTATTCCCGATTGTGGCAAGCCTTAATAATGGAATGAATGGCTGATATAATCCTGGACAACTTTAAGAACGTTACATGTACTTGGGGTTCTTTCGTGTCCTTCTTGTCCACTGGGCTCCTGCTCATGGCTTGTCTCACCCGAACACGGGCACTTCCTGTTTTCCAGCTCTAACATAATAAATGGACAGACGAAGAGCCTGAGATTAACTGCAACCCAAGGGAAGACCCTGGTACCTGCCTCATCACCTATGCGCACTTCACAAGCTATACTTTTGAAGCTCTCACTCATGGTTTTATAGTTTATAATGGTATTGTTTTGGGGGGAAGGAGTATTATTGTAGGGCAAGAGTTCAGTTTTCCTGGGACAGACTAATCACTGACAGTGTTATCATTGGAGTTCATTACTACTATTACGTGATGTCAGTACATATGGCAAACTGCTTGTACTGCTGTATATTACTGATAATTCTGTTTTTATTTATTCAAAGTTTTATATAGCGCAAACAAGATCTTTGCAGATATCAGAGTGCTTTACAGAGACAGGGGTAGGGGCAACAGGAGGGTGATTAAATACACTATTGGGTACAATATGGTAGCATAGTAGAATAGGATAGCAATCAAGTACATATATGAAACCAGTAAACGACCAAGTAACTAATAATACAAAAACGGTGCAGAGTCTTAGATCCAGCAACAATAGAGATCAGGTGAACTTAGGCCAAACGGATGGCTTTTACCTCTTTCTTAAAGCTTGCAGGAACAAGGGGTAGGGGCAACAAGAAGGTAGTTGGAACCAACTATTAGGAACAATATAGTAGTCGGTAGTAAGTGAAATAGCATAATAGGATATCAGCCATGTACAAATATAATACCAATAGACAATCAGGTAACCAGTACTGCAGCAACGGTGCAGAAGTCTCTGTTCCAGAAGCAGAAGAGTTCAGGTGAACTTGGCCATAAGGATGGCTTTTACCTCTTTCTTAAAAAGTGCCGTGGAGGAGATAAGCCTGGTTTCAGGAGGGAGTGCATTCCAGATCCTGGGAGCCATTCCTGAGAAGGAGTGTTTGCATGTTTTTTCCTTCCGGAATCTACGAGGTTTCAGGAGTAGATTTTTTGTACTTCTATTGGATCTCGAGCCTCCAGATATAGTCAGCCATTGGGTGAGGTAGCTGGGTGACTTGTGGTGAACGGCCGAGTGTGTCATAATGGCTATTTTCAGCTGTATTCTGGCCTCAAAGGGCAGCCAGTTCAGGGATTTTAAATCAGGCGATATATGCGAATGTTTCCTTGAACCAGTGATGAGTCTCACGGCAGCGTTCAAGGAGGCTCTTAGAGGTGCGGTTGTTGAAAGGGGGAGTCCGCTAAGGGCCACAATTCCGTAGTCTATGCGAGGGATGACTAGGGCCTGTACAGCAGTTTGGAAGTCCTTAGCTGGGAGGAAGGGTTTAAGTTTCCTCAAAGTGTTGATTTGGAAGTTAGCTCCTTTAGTAGCTTTGCTAATGTGCTGCTGCATGTTGAGCTTGGCGTCAAGTGTAATGCCTAAGGATTTCGCAGATTCCACAATGGTGGGTTGGACATTGAGTGTAGTTAGGTGATTGAGCCAGGTTTGGGTGACGGCAATTTTCGTGGGAGGTGAGATCAGAAGGAACTCAGTTTTCAGAGCATTTAGTTTGAGGTGATTGTCGGCCAACCATGATTGGGTGTTTCTGAGTCTGGAGTTCAGAAGCTTGATGTCTTCCGGGGATTGTAGCTTGAGGTAAACTTGAGTGTCATCGGCGTACATATGGAAGTGTACATTAGATGCTTGAAGCAAGGTGGTGAGTGGTTCCATGACGAGGTTGAACAATGTGGGGGATAGGGAGGAGCCTTGTAGGGACGCCTAAAGTTACAGGCAAAGGTGAAGACAGCACGTTGTTGAGCTTGAACTTCTGAGACCGGTTATGTAGGAAGGAAGTGAACCATTTGAGAACAGTCCCGGATAGACCCATTCTGGTATTTTGCAGCTCCAGTAGGTTCTCATGTTTGACAGTATCAAAAGCTGAGGAGAGGTCAAGAAGGATGAGGAGGCAGGAATCGTTGCAATCAAGGATTTGGAGGGCGTCATCAATTATGTGCGTCATAGCCGTTTCCGTGCTGTGTTTCACTCAGAAGCCTGATTGATGAGGGTTGAGGAGGTCAAACTGATCAATGTGTTTTGTCAGTTGGAGTTGTACACATTTTTCAAGTAGCTTGGCCAAGGTGGGGATATTGGTGATAGGGCGATAGTTGTTCAGGTCAGCCGGGTCAGCTGTAGGTTTCTTGAGTATAGGTGTGACTTGCCCCACCTTGAGGGAGTCTGGGATGAGACCTTGTTGAAGGGAGCTGTTAATGATTTTGGTCCAGAGTGGGAGGAGCAGGGGGGTGAAGTCTTTCACAGCATTAGCAGGTAGGGGGTCTGTGAAGTGATTAGAGGGCTTCAAGGTGCCGAGCAATTTGTGAATTGCTTCTTCAGTGTAGGTGTCGAATGACGTCCATGATGCGTTGTTTTTAGGGTGAGTGGTAGTCATGCTGATGGGGCTGGAGTATCGGCTTACATCATTGAGGAGATCACTTCTTATGTTGTCGGTCTTTAGCTTAAAGAATGCAGAAAAGTCTTCACAGTGTGGAATATCGCTTGTTGCGCTGTTTGATTGTAAAGGTTGCATCTCGGTTTGAATTTTGACTAGTTCGAACAGTTTTCTTGGTCGGTTCTTTGCTTGGTCCAGCTGGAGGCTAAAGAAGTCAGATTTCGAACGCTTGATTTTCCTAAAGTAGGCATTTCTCTTGTTCTTCAGCGTTTGTAGGTGCACTGCTGAGGGGTCAGATCTCCAGGTGCGCTCTGCCATTCGCATAGCACGTCTGTCTTCATTGAGTCTGCCATCATACCAAGGGTTCGAATTCTTGGTGGAGACTCTCTTCAGTTGCAGGGGGGCAGCTTCGTTGATTATTGAGTTCATAGAATCGAGGTAGAGGTCAGTCAGTGATTGAACATCAGGGGCGCCCGAAGGGGGAAGTAGGAGGCTGCAAGTGTGAGAAGGCAGGGAGTTAGGGTTAAGATTCTTCATGTCCCTTTTCCAGATCTTGGATTTGGTGGGTTGAGCCGTGTTAGGTTTAACTTTTTCGTTGATGAAGAAAGTGATAATGTGGTGGTCTGACCAGTCACCGGGTTGGATCGACCCCAATTGGGTAGAGCCCTCTTTGGCGATGATAAGGTCGAGGATCGAGCCTTTGTCGTGTGTCGGGCTGTTGCAGATTTGGGTGAGGTCAAGCGCATTGAGGAAAGTTTTCAGACTATTCACCACTGCGTCTTTCTGATTGTTCCAATGGAGATTGAAGTCACCCAGGTAAATTTGAGTGATCTGCCGGCCGGCATTGAATGAGATCGTGTCCATGAGTTGTTGGGTGAAGGTGAGGTTGTCCCCGGGCGGGTGGTAGATGACATGTTTTTGATTGCTAACACTGTGCACTAATGTGACCTAATAAACTCAAAAAGGAAAATGACTAAAATAATGATTTTCTGCATCTAATGCTTCAGTCTATATCCTAATAAAGACAAGAATTATGTTAGTCAGTCCTTAAATAAACCTAGATGAAATGCTCAGAAACATTTCCCCAGACAGACTGGTTCTGGAAACGTTAACAGCAATAACCACATGTGTCGTCAGGTGGCATTGTGTGGCGCTGCATTGGGTTTGTCCTGCCGTGGATCAGAAGTCAGGCCTCCAAATATTTGCCACCTCTGCTAGCTATGTGGTACATAAAACAGTAAAGTCCTGCTGGTACGTAATTGACACAAGATGCAACTATTAATTTTCAATGTAAGCGATCAAGGATCTCCAAACTATGACTGCGGGCCACATCAAGCCCAGTACAAGAGTTCATAAGGCCTGCAGCAACTTGATTTTTTTTTCACAACCACAAGTTCAGACAGTAAACATGTGCAGTCTACAAGTATGAGTGAATGCAATTCATTGAAGTGTATGCAGCTATGTTCCTTGACAAACATGACAGCTGCCTGCTTAACCTACTCTGCCCCTCTTTCCTCTTTATCACTCAACTGATTCCAGCGTGGACCAATAAGAGAATCTGTTGTGTAAGATCTGTCTTTATATACCCAATGGGGGAAAGGGGAGGTGGGTGTAGAGGCCTTGGAGATTTCTGCACTCGCTTAAGGCGATCTGCAGGGAGAGGCTAGTGTAGTCGATTCGATGAGAGAGCACAGTGCAGGTCTCAATTCTGAACTCTTCACTGAATTGGTTGCCAGTGGCACACCAAAATGTTTCTCTCTACCAAGCTCACCTTGGACAAGGTTGAGGGGTGTTCACTTCTACACTTTGAGCTTATCACTTACTAGGGAAGGTGACTCCAAGATGCAGTGCTCTATTATTGTTCTTATCGTTTAAAATGTATTGTTTTCATGTTAGTTACATTGGGTGAACTGGAGTGAGCTAAGACTTCAACTCCCAGAATGCATTAAGTTTTTGAATGGAGAGTCAGGGCCAGAGCAATGGGCTATTGGTGTCATAGAGCCATATGATATCCTTATACAGAGGGGGGCTGGTGTGGCTGCTGCATGAGGGCTGCAAAATGGGAGGGGCAAGTGGTCTTCTGGCTGGAAGTAAGCATAGTTGCAGCATGAGTTTTTATTCCCTTGGCAAGACACATCATCAGATTAATAGTGTGAAACTGCAAAGCTGTCTAGAAAATCGCTAATTACTGCTTAAGAAAGATACATGTAACTGGACTGTGGGGAGCATAACCTTGTGCATTGCAACGGCATCCACATGCCGGCCTTACCATGTGTATCAATGGCCAAACCCCACAGTCACTGAAATCCACACTACTTAAGGAATTGCAAAAAGGGGAACTGTGTTGTTGTTGAAATTCAAGAGCCTTGAGTGTGTTTCACGTTTATGGTTAAGTGGGTTTGACATTCGTGTCTATGATCTCAGAGGTCTCACACATTTATTTTGAAGGGGTGGGATACCTATAGTGTTGGTGACCAAAATTGCAGGGTTTTGACCATTGATTAGTAGAGGCCTTCTTCTGAGAACTTATCGCCAGAGGCCAAGCCGATCTGTTGATTCCCAATATAGACTCTGCTCTTAATAGGAGCAATACATGGGGTGAGCTAGCTGCAGAAGCCGGGACCAGTCAAGCAGGGACTTTTGTCTTGGGCTGAAGCACGAGGCTGTCCATCTGTGGCAGAATTTTGATAGTAGGCATGAGGCACAGGGTCAAGACTGATTTGCATATGGCCAGGTCTACTGGTGTGGCATGGTGAGAAAAAGAATGATAGATTTAACCCAGATCTTTTGACTGGGGGTAAATGTTTTGATTTGTTCTGCATTCCATCCATCAATTGTGTGTCTTTTGCTTTCCCACCCTAAGTCGCCAGGTATGACCAGAAGTGGGCCCTGGGCTCACTGTGCCACTGGAATCAAGCTATCCCGGCTGATGAGGGGTGAAACCCAAAAACCGGTCCTAGGATGCTTTGCTCCGGTCAAGGAAGGACCTGGCTTGGCAATTCGGGCTGGACCTTTCCCATGAGGCACAGGGTGAACACTGATTTGCATGTGGCCGGGTCTAAACTGGGGTGGTATGGTGAGCAAAAGAATGATGGATTTAACCCAGATCTCTTGACTGGGGGGTGAATGTTTTGATTTGTTCTGCATTCTGTCTATCAATTGAGTGTCTTTTGCTTACTTGCCCTAAGTGCACCAGGTATGCCAAGATGTGGGTCTTGGGCTCACTGTGCCACTGGAATCAAGTTATCCCAGCTGATGAGGAGTGAAACCCAGAAACCGGTCCTAGGATGCTTGGCTCCCGTCCAGGAAGGACCTGGCTTGGCAGTTCGGACTGGACTGTTCCCATGAGGCACAGGGTAAAGACTGATTTGAATATGGCCAGGTCTAAACTGGGGTGGCACGGTGACCAAAAGAATGATGGATTTAACCCAGATCTCTGGACTGGGGGTGAATGTTTTTATTTGTTCTGCATTCCGTCCATCAATTGTGTGTCTTTAGAATTCTGATAGTAACCATCCAGACTTGCTGTTACTAAAGGAACAGTGTGCGATCCATTCCAAATACTCGTCAGGCAAGGATAATATACAATGTTTTAGCCTAATAAATTAGTATATGGTGTAGAAAAAGCATTAGCGTCTAGGATGCCATTTAACATGCAAAAATGATTGACATGGTCTTATTCTTTTCTTGAATAACAACAGTTTTAACTGCAATTTTAATTTTATTCTCATTCTAGGTTGTTAACTCCTTCGATGCTCATGACGAGCTGAGCTCGTCATGAGCCACGGTGCTCGTGTGTTCATGACGAGCTGAGCTCGTCATGACCATTAGAACGCTTGCACGCTGGGCTAATTCCCCTGCTGTGTGAGCGTTCTAAAGGAACGGGTGTGGTCATGACGAGCTCAGCTCATCATGAGCACACGAGCACTGTGCTGCATGACGAGCTGAGCACGTCATGAGCACAGGGGCGCTGTACGCTCCCCCTCTCCCCCAGCACAGTGGGGGAATGTGCCCCGCAGGAAAGGTGTTAATGTACATTTTTTCTGCACAACATTAAGACTTTTACAATAAACATTACAAAATACAAGGGATCATTTCTTAGTGCAAAGTTTGAGTGTGTTTTCTGCAACATGAACACATTATTTTTTATGACCACTGAGTTTGTTTAATGGGTCTGTGGATAAGTAACCTCAAAGTACTGCCTGTGCAAAGAATAGCTTGGTGAGTCTATATTAGTGCTGCAGTCCACTGGACCTCTCTAGCTCAGTGTGCACTAACCTGAGGACCTGGTTTATTTTTTGGTAGGCCAATCTAGAGATCATTTGTAAAGCATTGTCAGGAACAGCCATCAAAGCAGTTCCTGTAAATGCTGTTTACAGTTTGGTGCACAGCTCCGTCAACAAGACGGAGTTATGCACAAAACTGCATTGTTTTCTCTAACAAGCCAGGTTTCTTTACTGGTGGTGAGGATTGGTTGGTATTAGAATCCTGCTTCTAACTGCCCTTACTCCAGAGGGCCGCTAGAGGGTTTTACTCATGGCAGAGACTGGAGTAGTCACCGCCGTGATTAAACCTAAGGTACTCTTGCATATAAATTTGGTGGACAGTCCACAGTCTTAGTGGTATAGATACTCCATTGAAACGGAGTATCTATACGCCAAGATTAAATTCATGCTTTGAGTCCTTGCACATTGGTTATGGGACCCCATCCCTGCAGTTCTTGCGAAAATCTCCAGAGGTTGCACCAAATGAAGTTGTGCGCATCATTTGAGGAGTGCACAGTCCAAGACTAGAAATGGGCATTAGTGTGATCGGAGTGAAAAATAGCCTGATTTCTCAATGGCTACCCAACAGAAAATGACCTCTTAGTGGATTTCCAATTGGGGTTCCAAGCAAGTCACAGTATAGAAACATCCACTTCCCTTGTATTGGATGATTCCCTCAGAATCCTTGAATATTGTGAGTCTTGCCTTCCTGTCCACCTTGATCTCTCTGCATCATTTGTTACAACTGATGCAACCATACTCTTAGACATTCTGCAGAAGATACTGGGAATTGGGGACTTATGCTTAGATGGTTCAAATCATATTTTCAAAAAATAAAAATGTAAATACATATTGATAGCCACTGTTCTTCCCCTTTCCTGACTCTATTTGTTGTATTGCAAAGATCTATCATAGCTCCCTATTGTTTCTCATGTACATGGAACAGCTAGGTTATCTACAAAAAACTTGAAATTTATTATTGTCACTATTGTCTAAATGCAGCTTCACCTTAGAATAAACTTGTGTAAAGATGTAGTGGGGAGGATTTATACCACCAAGATATCCCTTTTTCCATTTACAAAGGGCTGCATTGCAAATAAGGCAGCTGTTCATGCTTTACTTAGCATGAAAGGGGCATGCAATAGGTATTGCAGTGGGTGTTCCGTCCCAACACCCAATGCTTTTTGATGCTGCCCCATCTTTATAAGGCTGGGGCAGTGCCAAAAACGAAAAACAGGTATTACATGGTCTTTGAATGGTGATACGAGGAGATGTTAATATTTTCTCCAAGTTTTATGCTCTTTCCATGTCTTCTGCATTCTGCAGCAGACATAGAAAGTGCAAATCCCATTTCAGGATTATTTATGTGCAGGAAGGTGTCCCTTGCTGAACATCAACAATCGCCCCTGTAGCGCAGGCACCCTTGCAATATGGCGCAAGGGGGCCTGCGCTCGCACTAAGCAGTTTTATTAGCACTAGCGCTAGGGAAAACACAGGGGTTCACCTTATTTTTATAAATACAGTGCATTCCTGGGTTTTAAAAATGTCAAAGTGCGGTGTTACTAATTTTGGCGTAACACTGCACTTTGACATTTTGTTTTAAATATTTCCCTCACAGTTTCTTAAAAATTGCTTGCAGAAAAAACCTAATCATATATTTGTAATTGTGTCACACTCATATATTCCTATGCATTACAGTATTGCTGTTTTTACATGTATACCCAAAAATGAGGATGTTGTTTCGCATTGGTTTGAAACATTCAGCAACTTCTAGTGTGCTTGCTAATTTTTATAGTTCTAGTAGGTCCAGAAGCCATGTTATTCAAAGTTAAACATTTCCAAGAAGCGCAACCTAACTTTCAAACCAGGCAAAGATGGGATCACCATTGTGTTTATGAATAAGATATTTTCCTCAAATAGATTGAATACATTATTTGTGCCTATGGTAATATGTTTCTATCACATGGTTAAGTTACATAGCAGTAGCGGCTGCTCCTTAATAGCGATGGGTGGCAGGTCGAGGGGGTTGGAATAAAAAATCACTTACCTGTGTGCTGCTGCCTCTACATCCTCTTCGCCCGCTTCCAGGACTACAGGGTCAGGAAGAGTAAGACCCAGGCTTTATTACTCTCCTAGCCATGCACAACGCGGCTGATAGCAGCATCGTGATTGGTCTGAGAGCCGTGGTTCTGTTCTTAAATGGGGACTGGGAGCCTGGGCATGTTCTCCACCCAGGTTGTGATGCCTACTTATTTTTTTGCATTTAATTTTTCATCTTTTGTAAGGGAAGAAGGTTGCCCAGTTCAGTACATTTTCCCCTTTGTTTGTGAAATTTGCACTATTCATTATTTTACTATGCGGCCCAGTCTGCCCAAGGGCTATAAAGCCAGTACTAGTCATTGGGTAAAGAAACAACTCTTTCTGTGGTATATGTTGTTTTAAAACATCATTTAGGCAAGGAATGGCCTCGGAATAAATAAAAAAAATAGGGTTTTCTTTTTTTTTGTTGTATTTCACGTTTTTTCCGCTAAATGTTTATTTTGGTGGGATCAGTTTTGAGGCCCTGAGAGGATTTGTGCTGTTGTAAAATTTTTATAGGACACTTAATTATCTTTTTTGGCATTGCTGAATTAATTTTAGTGTTTTCTTCATTGTTTACCATGCCTCCTTTGTCAGGTCAGTGAGTGTGTGTGTGTGTGTGTTTGCCACAGACCATCATTGTCTTTTTTCTCCATTCCATGTGGCTATGTGGCCAATTTGTGTAGTCAGTGTCCATAGGCCTGCATGTGTTCTTTGCTGTCCATGCCTCTTTGCTTGTTGTATGACCATGTGGCCAGCGACCATTTTGTGTAAAAAAATGGTGGGCTTTTGCCATAGGCCTGCATGTGTTCTTTGTTGTGTCCATTTCTCCTTGTTTGTTGTTGTTGGGTGATAATGTGGCTGGTGATCATTGTGTGTAGCCAGGCAGTGTGCTTTTGTCACATGCCTACATGTGTTCTTTATAGTCCATGCCTCCTTGTTTGTTGTTGTTGTTTGACCATGTGGTCAGTGGCAATTTTGTTTAGCCAGCCAGTGTGCTCTTCACCCAAGGCCTGCATGTGTTCTTTGTTTTCCATGCCTCTTTACTTTTTGTTGTTGTTTGACCATGTAGCCGGTGGCAATTTTGTGTACCCAGCCCTTGTGCTTTTGCCGCAAGGCCTGCATGTGTTCTTTGTTGTGTCCATGCCGTCTTGCTTGTTGTTGGTTAACTATGTGGTCGGCGGCTTATTTGTGGAGCCAGTCAGTGTGTAATTCCTTTTTTCGGGTTTTCAAAGCCGTTTTCTAGGTGATTGATAGGCGAGGGATATGCCTTTTTGTTTTTGTTCATTTTGTTTTTTTACTTTTCCCCAATATCAGTTTAATATGCTTGAGGACCATTATAATGTATTTTTTTTCCATTTTTGTCCTGAACCTCCTTGCCTCCCAATGGGTTTCTTTTCATGATCGCCTAGCACACCAGCAGTTACATGTTGCTATTTTTGTATTAATGTATTTATTTTCTACATTTTCCCTCCAACTTCCTGCCACACATCAGCATACATTTTTTTAAGGATTTGCATTATTAATTTCCCCCTGGAACCTTACCTGCCATAGGCTCACAGCTACACAACAGCATTTATTTTTCAAGGATTATTCTATTTTCCCCTGGACCCCCTGCCTGCCATAGGCGCATACCAGCATTAATTTTTTAAGGATTATTGAATTTTCCCCTGGACCTTCCTAGCTGTGATAGGTGCACACCAGATGTCATTTTTTAAGGATTATTCCATTTTCCACTGCTCCTCCCTGCCGGCATAGGTGCCTCGCTTTAGATGCACATAAAGCAGTCAGTTACTGGTGTATGTTGCTATCCTGATTGAAATATTACGTTATGATGGTGTGGTTTTACTTTGCCGCATGCATCAACCTTTATTCCGGTTGCAAACGGGCTGATTCTGCAAATCGGCCCGCTTCCAACTGGGAAAAGGCCTTTTATGATGCAAGAACCCATTTCCATTCACAAATCAGGTAATCGCAATTTTTTGCGATTACCTAAATTGCAAATGCATTTAGGGAATCGCAATTTTCTATGCATCAAGCCTTAGGAATTGCTAATTACCATCAACTTCAAGTTGATGGCAAGCTGTGAATACTTTGAAAAATGCACAAAAGTGCATTTTTCAAAATGACATGTGGTGCACACACATTTCCTTAGGGCATATGTGCGCACACTTACCTATTTTGGGGGGTGCATCGGGGGGCCTTAGGCCCCCTGGCACCCTTGGAATTGCAGTCGCAATTTGTGATTACCAATTTGGTAATCGCAATTTGGGAATGCAATCCCATTCATTCCTTTAGGCCTGTAGGCTCATAGGAATGAATGGAGTCACATTAGCTAATAGCGATTCTAAATTACCAAATCGGTATTATCTAATGTTTAGGAATCGCAAAATGCATTGCAATTCCTACATGCATAAGGATTTGCAATTACCAAATAGTGATTCCTTAAAAATTACTATTCGGTAATCACAAATCCTACTTCTGATGCATGTGGCAGTCAATATTTTTCTTGCTTATTTGCTTTTAGGTGCACAAGAGACATTACGCACAGTTCTGCCAGACAAAAGGCCAGCACAAAGTGACATGACTGAAACACTTGAGTACTCCTCTCTTCCGCAGGCTAAGTGCTAACTGACAGAGCTCGATGATGGCCCCAAGGAAAGTTGCTGCCAAGAAAGTGGCCAATGAGGAGAAGAAGAAGGTGATTGCCACCACTGGCTTCCCACCCTTCTCCTTTTTCATGACAGTTCATGTGCCTGCCACTCCATCCTCTAGGCCGCAAGCTGGCAGCAGCATCAATGACCACACCAACCAAACCTTCGCCCAAGCCCTTTTCTCTTGGGGAAGCAGCCACTGCAATCTAGAAGAGAAGGACTGATGCACAGCTTGAGAATTTCTGTTATCCAGGATTTCCAGAAGAAGATTATTTTTGTTCCTCTTATCCCCCATGACACTAGATAATTTGAATAGATTAAAAAGGTAAGGAAGAGATCCTGAAAGGAATGTTTGGTAGGCCAGATAACCTAATTTAAGTTTGATTCAGGGCTCAATTTAAAGCCAGTGTAGCTCAACCAGGGTTGTCTTTGACAAAGACAGAAGTTTAGCTGCAGTATGCAAGCCAGAAAAATGACATCACACATCACTACATCACAACCCTGCCTTTAGATTGGCTTGCCTTAATCTTCTAGTAGAACATACGTTACCATGTTTGGCCATCCAATTCAAGGCATTTTACCTCTATGCTAAGGGCTGCTCCTCCATTATGGCGGAGGAGCATCGCCTCCCCTCCCCTACTGAAAGCCAGAAGAGACAACTTGCAAAAATAAAATGAGAATAAAACATTTTATTATCATATTTTTTTTGTCCTGCAGGCTGTGAGCCGAGGGTGGAGTGGAGCCAGCCATACTGACAGCGACACTGCACGTGCAGGATTAGTGAGGAGGGGGGTGTTGTGGGCACTGCTAAGTGTGCATGACGGTTTGGCTGGTCCTTTTGGGGCTGGTCAAACTGTCATGTGCACTTAGCCTTTCTCCTACTCGAGCTGTGTTGTTCAGCCAGGTGGAGAACCAACACTGGCTCCCAGTCAATGTCTGAGCGCCGAACGAGGGTACTCTGACCAATCTATCCAAAAAAATGGCACTTAAATAAAACGGGGATGGGGCAGGATTAAAAAAAAAGGACATGCATTCAGGATATGCAATCAATCCTTCAGATCTCACAACCATCGAGAGATATGTTACCTACATGGTCTACCTCAATGCTATTACTCACCGTATCCCAGTACCCACTAATCGCAGGGCAGGTAGCAAACATATATTCATCATTTGCTTCAAGGAGGCTGCATCTTCTGCATCTTGGAGTAGGGTTTTTTTCAAATCTTGCAATCCTTTTAGGGGTTTAAATATTTAGTTAAAGGTGAAATAGTGGTGCCTTTTTAGATTAGCCAGTTTAACTCTAAGTACAATAATTTTAAGGATACCTGCCACACATGTAATAACTCAGAACAAGGGATCATCTTCTTACAAACCACGTAAGGAGCCTCCAGGTTTCTGTCATCAGCATCCAGAAGCTTCCAATAACATGAGAAAATATCTTCTTTCATGTGCTGCACGTCTTGCAGCAGTGACTCAACTTCCCAGACTCCTCCGATCTCCTGCTTGCCACTTGCATACCAAGAGGAGACCTGCAAATATTTAGATTTAGAATTGGAACCCCCAGTGCTAGCATTCTATCAAACACTCTGGGGTACCGGGGGAATCCCAAACCAGTGGGAAATCTGAATAGTAGCTAAAACCCATTATCTTCCTTACTCTATACCAAAGGCTGAGGGTTGCAGTCAGAACTTTCAGATTAACTTTTTAAGAACATTTCAGGGCGGCAAACTTACATAGAAAACCTGTAGATCCAATCTTGTAATCATTTCTGCTAAGATTCTAGCCCAATTTGAACGATCTGAGGTACCAAGGAGCATCCTGCAGCTCTTAAATTGGAAAGCTATACAGTAAAAATGTAAATCTTAATTGGATCTGTTATATAGATCCTACGGTCATTGACATAGAGCGCTTTCCTATTTCTATAGTGCTGAGAAGTAAAGGGGATTACATGTTGATCCCTTCTTCATAACTAAGCAAACGCTTTTATACAGATGTCGAAGAGGAGAGGTTAGGAGGGCAACCTTGCCTTGTACCTCTAAAAATGCTGAATCTCCTAGATAAGGACCCATTGAATAGGATCCGAGCAAACGAGTTTCCATATAGTCTCTGGAGGGTCAAAATAAAGCACAGGCTGTTAGTACTGCCAAAACCTCCCAGAGAGATGGCCAGCATGCTCTGACAAAGGACTTCACAGAATCAATTGTAGCCACTGCCAAAGGGACCGAATAAGTAATGGCTAGATCAATGGAGCCAATTAGATGGTGAGTGAGCTCATGAATCTAGCATTTAAGGACAAAGCACTTATGAACATGATGAATAAATTGAGGGGTTATTTTGGCCAATCTACCGGTCAAAATGCTGGAATGATCTTATAATCGCCATTTTGTAACAACATTAGCAATTAAACTATTTCCCTAAGACAGGTATAACCACCTCCTTCAATAACTTATAAAGCTCTGAAGGGATAGCATCTGAGCCTGTTGCCTGCCTATTCTTGGCATGTTTCAAG
Source organism: Lissotriton vulgaris (assembly GCF_964263255.1). Classification (NCBI taxonomy): domain Eukaryota; kingdom Metazoa; phylum Chordata; class Amphibia; order Caudata; family Salamandridae; genus Lissotriton; species Lissotriton vulgaris. Next base: position 1,904,036,815 of record NC_141693.1, read on the forward strand.
TGCTCCAAGATTTCCGTCTCAGTGATCTGATCCTAAAGGAAATCCTTATCCCAACTCTGTAAGTAGTATACGTAAAATCAAATGTTTCTGGTTGAAATGTTATGGTTGCTACTGCTCCTACATGGATAAAATAAATGCCTTTAAACATTTTTTGCTTTCACAGTATGTAGCTTTGTTAGATTCTCACCTCTTATATGGAGTGTTGACTCCTTCCATTGACTCAGTATGGGGTTTCTAATGCAGCAGGACAAGGTGCTAGGATGACCACTGAATACATAGGTTGCCTTAATGTGAAACTGGAGGCTGTCATCCACAGCCTTCACTTCGGTGGATGAGGATATGTTATTCCCATTGTCATCTTTCCACTTTGCTTCTGGCTCAGGATACCAGCCTGAAGATTCACAAACGATTATGATTCCTCCATTTTGTAAGTCTTCCACGTAGATTTGCGGCTTGGACCCCATAGCTGGAAATAAATTGATAGGCATGTGGAAGGTTAGCGGAGAACTTTGTACTATTGAAGTGCAAAAGATTGTGTGTGAGTGCTTAAAGGGGTACTCATGGCAAGGCTGCTGTTCATTGGCAAATATTAATTTGGGGTAATATTATCATTTGTAGTAGTGCTGAAATTACCTGTTGTGCATTAGTAGACTACGTATGGTCCCCCACTTGAGAGTGTATTCTCATTTTTCACTAGTTAAACAAATTGCCTCTTTTATCAAGGCCTTTCCTACAACTTGTCACCTGTTTTAGTCTCAAGCCCATGACATGCACATGGCCCTTTTATTGTGTTCGCTTAACTCCTTATGTCATTCAAGTTGTAATGTGATCTAGGTTTCTAATGCTCATTCCTGACTTAGTTCCACAATATTTTATATTTTTCGTGCACGAAACCACTGTCGAGTCAAATGTCTTTCAATAACACTGGAAAAACAGTTTACATATCTTTAATTAAATAAAAACAAAATCCTCGATTTTAAGAAATTGTCGTTCTGGTGAATTGAGGTCGAAATTTCATATGTGAAAAAAGATAACATTTACAAACTTTGCATAGCTCCAGTGATTCATTTCACATATTTACAATGGATGGTCATTTTTACCGCAGTTTCAATACATCTGCTTCCGCCAGGGAGTGTTGGTAATTATTACTAATAACCAAAAACATGCCAAGAGCATTTTAGATTTAGAGGATGGTTTTCTTAACAAGGCTTTGAGATCATGCCAGTCATCAGATGAATGAGCATAAAATAAGAGTAAATTCTTCAAAGACTTAAGGGTATGCCAAATGCAACAAAGGACTGCAGGAATATGGTGAATGTTAATAAGCGGAACTATTTTTGCTTTGGTGTAAAACATCAAAACATAATCCAACGTATTCACCACATTTGATTAAAAGCAACAATGTGGGCCATTCAAGAGTTATTGTGTATGGATCGATATCTTGATATCTTCAAAACTCATCACTTGAATTGATGTTGTCATCAGTTTTCAATAAATTAGCAAAGGCACGATATGCAGAACCAGGGCGTGTGGGTACAAAAAGAAAAGGGGCTCCAAAGCAAAATCTTTTCAGAACTTGATTCTGAGTCCAAACTATAAATGTTTATTCCAAAAAAGAAAATCATTACAGAAAACAAAAGGTAAATATTTTCTACATTTAAAACAGAATTAATAAATATAGCATAAGTCATAAGAAAAGTCCAAGTATATTATTGAATAGAAGGCTGTCATTAAGTCTGCTGCATAAGAAAGCAAGAAAAGTCTTGCATGTATCCCAAAAGTAGCACATTATTTAGGTTGGGGTAGAAGAAGACCTCGCACTTCACATGGCGTAAAGTGGCAACATAAGTAAGGAGGTGCTCATTACCTGTTTGGCCCCGCGGCTGAGTAAAACCTCTGTGGCAGCACCAATCCCCTGCGGGGATCTGTACCCATGTACTCGGTCTGCCAATATCTCTGGTATGGTGGTCTTTTTGAGCCATTTTTAAACTAAAGCCGCATGCATAGGATGCCATATTAATGTATGCTGTAAGTCTTGATGCACAATAGTGTATGAACAAAACAGATATAGTAGTACAAATACTATTTTTTAAAATTTATGTTTAATGTTTAATTGTTTCCAAATCTAAAATAGCTGAAACTTTTGTAGTTTACATAACATCATGTTTAGGACTATATAAAGGGAGTCCAGTTGGGTCGCAATTGAATTTGCTTGATTGCTCGCTGACTGGATTCTGTGTATTCTCCACCTTCTCCAGTACCTCCTTCATTACTTATTGCTCTTCACCTTGATGCTTGGCCTGAGTGGCTGGAAGGTTTTATTTTGGTCTCCAGTTGTTTTCTCTTCTGGCTGGATATTATTTTTTGGAGCAATTCTAGACTCTAAGTTCAATCTGGCTTTCGGTTTTGTGTCCAGTGATAGAAGGCTATTACTAGACACAAAGAAGACCCTACACCTGGCGCCAAGAAGACCTGATCTTCACAGGTTGCGATTCCATCGGAAACTAAAGGTGGATCAGGTCCAAGAACTATTAACAACAGTCAACTACTTGACTCTCCAAGTCCAAAGACTGACAACAGAAAATGCCCTGCTGCAACAAATTCTTGCTGTATTGCAAAATGGTTCTCTGGATTTAACTCTGTCTACTTAGCCACCAGCCTCAACATCCCTTCCACATACACACACATCTGCGCTACTAACGCATGCACCTCACACTTAACCAGCCTACACCCCAGACACACACTCTCATCCCACCACCTCACACCCCCATCGTAACTACACCAGACACTAGATTAGATGAGAACATGCCCACACTTAATTTAATCAAAGAGGATCTCCACGCATTTAAATTGATGCTATTGAGTCATCCATGGCCCCCCAGATCCTTCAGAACCGGGATACCTAGCAATTTCCCAACCCACCTCCCTAGAACCCCCAAACACAATGCTCCTAGCTGGAAATTAGTATCCGCACGTAATCTATCCTCCAACGCATACCAATAACCTTTTTTCAGGGACTGATCTTTGCTCTCTCCTGCTCTCCTACGAACCCTTCCTTGCGATCCCTGTTTCACTCACACACATCCCCATCCCTTCTATCCTCGCTAACCTGCACAGGCCCTCTACTCACAACAACAGAGGAATCATTGACAATAATCTCTGTAAAGTACCACACCACTTCCCTCGCCACACCCATGCTTAAATGCACACTCCTGAATTGCAGATCGGCCTCGAAACATGCCACTGACATAGCCGACTTCATTGCCTCTTCTGATCTGGACCTGATAATTCTCACTGAAAAGTGGCTTACAGAATCTTCCTCGCCTCGGATAGACATCCTAGTACCCGCTAACTATGACATCATCAGATTAGACAGGACTGGTAAGACTGGTGGATGTATTGCATGCATACAAAGGAGCAACATCACCGTAAACAGGGCTATATCCTCGGTTCTACCTTCTTGTGAATACATAAGCCTCGATATCAACAGTAACAGCAATCCTGTCTGCTCGCTACACATCATCTATCACCCACCTGGTGACAACCTTCCGTTCACAGAACACCTAATGGGCATGATCACAACACACACAGGCACACACAGGTCAACAAATCACACAAATGTTCCTGGGTCACTTTAACCTCCACTGGAACGATCCCAACGATACAGTGGTCAACAGCCTCAAAAACTTCCTCAACGCCTTAGACCTCAACCAAATTTGCAACAGCCCTACACACAATAAAGGCGCAACTCTCGACTTAATAATCTCTAAGAGTGATTCCACTCAGATTCAGATTCAAAGTACTTCATTCGGTTAGAGAGTATAACCATAAAAGCATTAGACATAAAATTTCATTTACAATAAAAATGAAAACATTTTGTATATAGAACATGTTCTCCTTGTGATCAGAGAATTACAATTCATTAGAGCTGATCAAATTTTCGCGATATAAAAACAAAGTTTAAAATTGATGAAACTATTTACAGCAAGTGAAATTGTGTCCGATCTCTATAGTTCTAAAAAACAACGGCATGTAATTCATTACCTCTTAGGGACAAAAATAAAAGAGTAAACATTTTCCTACAAAGTAATGTCCGTAACCAATCAATCCAACAAGTGTAAACCAGAGAATAAATCAAAACGATTGTAAGTGGGTATGTTATAGCTGCTCGATACGGGGGCTCTACCACCCACCATGTAGTCTTTTTCTGCATTCATTCTTGGAGGTGGGAGATAGGATGTTCTAGGGTAGAAGTCTGCTAGTTCCCAGGTTAAAATAGGGCCGTCTCCTATTTGTGGCTGCCAGCTTTGGAGATAAGGGACGACGTGGTTATCCCTGAAGTTAACTATAACCAGGTCTCCAACTATATCTTTTGGAAGAGATCCTAACCAGCCCACCCTTCTGACGTTTAGTATTCTTCCGTCAATGTTTGGTGGAAGGGGTCTGTTTTTAGTTAGCCCGAATTATACTTTATTTTTTAGTTCCTGTTGGCCTTCAATTTTTCCCTTTGTAAGCACAGGCACTCCTGAGAGGACGCACACAAATGGTGCAGCCTCCGGTGGTAAGTGTATGTTATTAGTTTTCCTTGGGATCATACATTTGTTAGCGACTATCCCATCCTGGCACGTGGTTTCTTTGTTTGGATTTACACTAGGGGCAGGACTCTGTACTATAGCAGGTTTTGGGGTTACTTTCTGAATATTCGAGGCTGGCATTTTTTGAGCTACAGATTGATTTTGGGCAACAGTATTTTGAGCAGTAGTTTTTGACGCATTAGTAGGAACTAAGGACTGTGTGTACTTATAACCTGCCATTTATAAGTAGTGCGTTTGCCTTGGTGGTTTCCTCAATGCCCGTCAGCCTTTCCCCTATACTCTTCACTCTTTCTAACAGCGGAGATATTATCGAAAGAACCAAGTGTTCAATCTGCGCCAATAGAGTAGCCTGTGGACAAGATGCTTGAATTTCCGGTATTGGGCCTGCCTTAGATGCTATCTGGGTGGTGATATAGTCCAGTGGGGGACTTGAATGTAGTTTTTGTTGTTTCAATAGTGTCTCCCATCTGTTTAGCACCCTTTCGTATTCTGTTAGGAGAAGGACCCTGGGGGTTCACTATAGCTTGCATATTATCTTTAATTGATGTTGAAAGGGGAATACCCAGGGGACTTTCATTTGATTGAGTTGGTATACTGGGCTGGGGACTTACATTTCCCCTAGGGCAGGTGGGAACACCTCTTTGCGTGTTTCCCTGTCCCACAGGGTCATAGTTGGTGTTACATATCTTATTTAGTTCCTCAAATAAAGAAAAAAGGTTCTACTACATCAGCTGGCATCAAAGGGGAACGTTTACTAGATGTAGTTTCTATAGAGAGACATCGTTCTGCTCTCTCTAATTCTTGATCGATTACCTTTGTTCCCCTGGTTAGGTAGTGGTCCAATGTTCCCTTAAGCAAGCCCCCCTGAGAGATAGTATTTGTAGAAATTCCTTTACAGGACATAGTATTGTTATCAATTAGATATTTAGCACGGGACATATAACCACAACAACATCTAGAGCGTGAAGCTTAAAAGCCAATGTTAAGTCCCTGAAAAAATGCACAGTGTCAGTAGTCTCTAGATCTGGCATAGATCTCTTTACCTCCTTTTTACCAGAGCATCAAGAGGGGGGTGGCCCAGCCCAGCCTCTACCGGCCCCGGACGGCCACAGACGGTCCCGCCCTTGTCCCGGGCTTCTCCCGGCGCCGTCCCGCCCACGATCCCGCGACGCGGGTGCTGGAGTCCTTTTGAAGCACCTCCTTGCGCTGGAATTAGGTGTGGCGGCGTGTTCCGCTGCTATGGCGTCTGGGTAGTGTAGTCTTTAAAACGCCCCCCTCGCACTGCGGTCGCTGGTCTGGATATGGGACGGCGGAGGGAAGCGATGGAGCTGCGCTGGTCCCTGTGAGCTGGTCGAGGTAAGCTCCCAAATGCCTTTAGTCCCCCCGCTCCACCGGTGCTGAGTCCTTTTGAAGCGCCTCCTTGCGCTGGAATTAGGTGTGGCGGCGTGTTCCGCCGCTAGGGCATCTGGGTAGTGTAGTTTTTGGTCCCAAAACGCCCCTCTCGCACTGCGGTCGCTGGTCTGGATATGCGACAGCGGAGGGGAGCGATGGAGCTGCGCTGGTCCCTGTGAGCAGGTCGAGGTAAGCCCCCAAATGCCTTTAGTCCCCCATCATCTATCACCCACCTGGTGACAACCTCCCCTTCACAGAACACCTCATGGGCATGATCACAACACACACAGGCATACACAGGTCAACAAATCACACAAATGTTCCTGGGTGACTTTAACCTCCACTGGAACGATCCCATCGATACAGTGGTCAACAGCCTCAAAAACTTCCTCAACGCCTTTAGACCTCAACCAAATTTGCAACAGCCCTACACACAATAAAGGCGCAACTCTCAACTTAATAATCCCTAAGAGTGATTCCACTCACTTGGAATCGATCCTCCCCTGTGATTGGTCAGACCATCACATCATCACCTTCTTCATCAAGCAATCAGTCAAACTTAACTCGGCCCAAGCCACACAACGTAAAGTATCGAAAAGGGACTGGAAAAAACTCAACCCAAACACGTTACCTACGTCAAGCCCGAATCTACTTCTACCTTCTGTGGGGTCTTCCAACTTAACTGATCTCACCAACCACTACCTCAACTCTATGACCTGGATAATTAACGAAATTTCTCCCCTGCAACTAAAGAGAGTGTCCACAAAAGACTCTAAACCCTGGTTCAACGGTCTTCTTAACGAGGACAGACGTTCTCTCAGAACGGCCAAATGCAACTGGAGATCGGTCTCATCTGCCAAGCTCCACTTGACTCTAAAAAGGAAGAGAAATCGCCATAGGCAAATTTCTTGATACCCTGAAGCCTTCCAACCACCTCACCGTTCCTCTCCCCGCAATTGCGGTTAAAGATCTTACCCCTCCATTACTACCTCTCTGGACCAAAATCATCAACAGTTCACTTCTACAAGGTTGCGTACCTGACTCCCTAAAGGTGGGGCAGGTTTCTCCCATCCTTAAGAAACCCACAGCGGACCCCACGGACCTAAACAACTACCGCCCTTTCTCCAATATTCCCACCCTGACCAAACTTCTGGTAAAATGTGTTCAACACCAACTGACAAAACATATTGATCACTTCAACCTGCTTAATAAATACCAATCCGGTTCCCGTGCAAACCACAGTACGGAATCAGTCATGACACACATCGTTGATGATGCTCTACAAATACTTGATCAAAATGAAGCATGCCTCCTTATGCTACTTGACCTCTCCTCAGCGTTCGATACGGTCAAACATGAGAACTTGATAGATCTGTTGAAACACAGAATGGGGCTATCAGGATCAGTGCTCAAGTGGTTTACCTCTTTTCTGCAAAACCGGACCCAAAAATTCAAGGTCAACAACACCCTGTCCAAACCCATTCCAGTAACGCTAGGAGTTCCACAAGGCTCCTTGCTATCCCCTACACTTTTTAACTTATTCATGGAACCACTCACCGATCTGGTACAACCATCCAATGTGCAATTCCACATGTACGCTAATGATACCCAACTGTACCTCAAGATCAAGAGCCTGGATGACATTAATCTGCTTAACACTACTCTTAAGACCACCCAAACTTGGCTGGCAGAGAATCGCCTCAAACTGAATGCTTTAAAAACTGAATTCCTCCTTATTGCCCCACCCGCCAAAGTCCCCATAATGCACAACTGGATCAAACACCTTACAGTACTCAACCTCCAACCAACCATTGTGGATTCAGCAAAATCATTGGGTATAACTCTGGACTGCAACCTAAATATGCAGAAACACATTAACAACACAACGAACGGAGCAAACTTTCAGATTAATACTCTAAGGAAGCTGAAGCCCTTCCTACCCCCCCAGCGACTTCAAGATGGCAATCAAGCTCTAGTTCTACCACGGCTGGACTATGGAAGTGTCTCGCTATGCGGTCTCCCCAAAGCCACTACAGCTCCCCTTAGAGCTTCTACTAAAGCGGCAGCGAGACTCGTCACTGGCTCGAAAAGAAGAGCCCACATCTCCCCTGACCTAAAATCTCCCATTTGAAGCCAGAATCCACCTGAAAATAGTGTGCATGACGCATAAGGCCATACATCAGAATGCACACAGCTACCTCACACAAAAACTCACAATATCCGATGGGACAAGAGCTACAAGAAGTTCTGAAAATTTCCTTTTGAGACCACAAAAATTCAACAAGAAAAAAACTTATAAACAATCCTTCTCAAGTATGGCACCCAGTATATGGAATGCCCTTCCTCCGGAAACAAGACTGAACCCCTCCACTTCATCCTTCAAATTAGAAGTAAAAGGCATCCTTATGGCAAAATTCACGTAAACTCAGTCCCAGGTGTCTGTGAGGACTTCCATACCCTTTATCAAACCTGTCAACCTAATCATTATATTTGCCATTACCATGCTTCGTCTGTTCACCCTGGCTTTGCACCTTACTTCCTTTCTTTTTGTATGCTCAGTGATGTTTTTTTATTTGACATGCTTATCTATATTGTATTACCATGAATCATCAGCTCCTGTTCTACATCTTTTTGATTTACTTTTTGTTTGCTTTGCTTTATGTTGCTATGCACTATGATCCTGGTATATCTATAATTGTATGATATAACTATACTCTTTTACTGTAAAGCGCTCTGTTACCTTTTGTCTGGGCTAAGAATATTGCATCTCTCTTTGCACTGCCGACTACCTTCAATCTAATGTGAGCTCTCAAATTCTTTATTGCACTGCCACCAATCAGTTGCACAACTATAAAAAGTTCCTGATGTCTACAATGAATTTCACGATGTGTTTCAAGAATCGACTACAAAGGAGTTACCTCTTATCTGCCTTTTGATTGTGCAATCCTAATTCTTCCAGAGGTGATTGTTCCCTCGGGTTGCATCTTTTCTCTTTCACCTTTAGAATGACAAGCTCTGTAGTGTTAATTTTGAGAATGGTCTGATTGTTCCATGAAAGTGCCCATGCTCGAACCTCCTTATTATTTTGAATTGTAGAAGGATTCTTCTGAACTTTAGCTTTGTATTGATTACAGGAGTTTACATTTAGTAACTATCAAAGATCCCTTTCACGTTTTGCCCCCAAAGAAGAGTCGCACACGGGAGCTCAATCTTTAACTTCTTTATTCTCCCAGTGCATGCGTAATACTGCCCTCCTTCTCCCTCCTCCCAGCTCCTCCTTTTCCGCCTCCGCCTGCCCTGTACCAATATGAGGGTCAGGCGAGGCGACATGACACCTCTCCCTTTTGTACAATAGTGCTTACTGTCTCTTAGAGTTCTTCAATGAGTCGAACAGGTCACCTGGTTGTTCTTCGTGGGAGGCTGCTTCGTTCTTGTTCCAGAGCACGGCTGTCCCTGGTGCCTTCAGGGGTTACTGATCTGGGACGCGCTCCGTCACTATTTCTTCCTTGACTCGACGAATCTGTACCCGAGTCCCGGTCTTGAATTCGAGTGTAGACAGAGGGGTTGCATCGCTTGAAATTAGACATATTACGGGTTATCTGTTTACCTTCAGACTCAGTCGTGATCATTATCCCCTTTCGGCTGGAGACTCGCAAAGGGTGTGTTAGGTAGCGACTGTCTGCTTTTGTTCTTCGGTCGCGTATCACCAGTACCCAATCTCCTTCATGAATGTCCATCCGTCGTGCAGGTCTGCCTTGGTCAGCATAGTCTTTCATCTTTGACTTCTTCTCATGATCAAGTTTTACCAGAGTGTCATGATCAGTGGTCACGGCTTGAGATTGTATGACAGTGGTGGGGAGCCGAGTGCGGGGAACTCGCCCTAGCATCAGAGTGGCAGGGCATTGGTGCGTGGTACTGTGTGGTGTGGTCCGGTAAGCTCACAGCACTCCATTTAGTGCTGCTGAATGTCGCGGTGTGCAAGTTCTGCTTGCTGAACAGTCTTCTTGAGAGTCCCCATAAACCGTTCAACCATCCCGTTGGCTTGGGGCCACAAGGGGGTGATCTTCCTATGTTTGAAATTCATATGTTTTGCAAATTCAGAAAATTCATGGCCGTTGAATGGTGGTCCGTTATCTGTTTTTGCTACCACGGGGATTCCCCAGGCTGCAAATGTTTCATCGATGACAGGGTTGACAGCCGTCGCTTTTGTGGAGGATACTTGATGTGCGATGGGAAAGCGAGAGTATTCGTCCATAATGACAATGATATATTTGCCTGATTTTAACGGACCAAAAAAGTCAATAGCAACTTGTTCCCATACTCCATCTGGCAGCTCAGACATCTGCAATGGGGCCGGCGGTTCATCTCGACCCACTAATTGGCATGAGGCGCAGTCCTTGAGTGTGGCCTCCACCATCTGATCAAGTGATGGGAAACAGACGTGTTCCCGGAGTGCTTTCTTTGTGGCTACAACTCCTCTGTGCCCTACATGGGCTAAGTTGATGACTCCCTGTCGCAATCACTGAGGAATGACTATTCTTCCACCTCTCAGTTGTAAACCGTCCGTGCTGATTGATAGTTCTTCTTGGACGTGTTTGAATGCAGCGAGTTCTTGAGTGTCAACGGTTGTGCCTTGGTTGTCCAGGTGTCTCCACGAGTTGGTGCATTCTCGGACCATGATGGCTTGGGTGGTGGAATATTGAGCAGATGCTTCATGAATGGCCTCTAGTGGCACTGCCGGAGGACATGCATTGTCAATAACGAAGTGGATGTATTCCTCTGCTACAGATCATTGCTCTAATGTATGAGCTGGTGGGTGCTGTGACATGTAGTCCGCTGGATTTTCTGCCTTCCCGGGTTTGTGGACAATAGTGTAAACGTAGTCCTGCAATCGTAGACCCCATCTTTCGCCCGCCGGTTGCCGAAGATGGTGAGGATCGCTTGGTGGTCCGTGATGAGTGTGAAATGCTTCCCATATGCAAACAGGTGAAAATGTTCACAGGCCCACACAACCGCGAGGCTCTCCTTCTCAGGTTGCGAGTACGCCTTTTCCGTATCGGTGAGACTGCGACTAGCATATGCGACGACATGACGTGGGTCTGCTTCATTATCATATTGTGCCAGAATGGCACCCAGGCCTGCAGGGCTGGCATCCACAGTGATTTCAGTCTTTCGTTTAGTGTCGAAGTATGCTAAGTTGATAGCAGTGCTCACTGCCTTCTTGATCTTGTTGAACACGTGTTCGTACGCAGGTGACCACAGAAATTGCTGCCCTTGGCGAGTAAGTTCTCTGAGCGGGTAGCTGATGGTGCATAGTCCCTAATGTAACGGGCACAGTAACTCGTTATCCCCAGGAACGAGCGGAGGTCACTGACGTCCTTTGGCTGTGGAGTGTCCACAAGGGCAGACACTTTCTCATGGTCTGGTTTCATGCCGTCCTTGGAAAAGATATGTCCGTAAAATTTTAGCATGGACTTGTGAAACTCACATTTATCTGGTTTGAGTGTGAGGTTGGCATTGAGTAAAGTGTGGCACACTCGGTCCAATGCCTTGTCGTGTTCCGCTTGATCTTCCCCAAAGACCAGGATGTCGTCGCTATAACTGAAAGCGGTTGGAATGCCCTGGATTACACGCTGGATAGCTTCTTGAAAAATCTCTGTGGCTGAAGATATTCCTAAGTTTAAGCGCTTATAGCGGAACAGGCCTTGATGGGTGGTGAAGGTGGTAATGTAACGGGATTTCTCATGTACTTCCAGCTGGTGGTATCCCTTGTTGAGATCCAGCTTTGAGAAGACCGTTGCCCCATTGAGACGTGCATTCATGTCAATAATGTGCGGTCCTGGATGTCGTTCCCTTTCAATAGCTGTATTCGGGGCTCGCATGTCCACACACAGGCGTACTTTGTTGTCTTGTCCTTTCTTGGGGACGACCACCACTGGTGACACCCAGGGAGTGGGGCCTGTAGATCGCTCAATGATATCTGTTCTCAGCAGGTCTTGTAGCTCGTCATCCACTGCCTGTTGCAGGTGAAATGGCACCTTCCTGTGGTGCTGTGCTATCAGTGATATTTGCTCGTTGATGTGTAGTTTGACCTTAAACTGGTTAAGCTTCCCAAGTCCTTTGAAGAGATTTGGAAACTTGTTGACGATATCTGGGGAGTCGTCCACAGTGTATAGAAGTTCGACAAGCTTGAGGCGTTCTGCCGTCGGTAGACTGAGAAGGCAATATGCAGCATCCGGACCTTTATTCACATGGATGTGGGCTTGTATTTGTCGGTCCTTATAGGTCAGAGTCCTGCGGAACTGTCCCAGACTTGGTAAGGGTTTCCTAGACATCCAGGTGTAAACTAGGACAGCGGCTGTCTCCAGTTTTGGCTGGGGGTTTCATGCTCTGATATTCCATGGCGCAGATGTAGTTCAGGGACGCTCCTGAGTCCAGTACAAACTTGGCGGGTGACTCCCTATTCAAATGTTCAACCATGGGTATTTCTTTAATCTGTCGGGATCTGACACCATGCACACGTATTCATCGCTATCTTGCTAGATAGGTGTGAGAGACGATGTTTCCCGGGATGTCTGTAGGAGCGGACTGACTGCGCGCTCGACCTTGATGAACTGGATGAGCGGCTTTTTCTTCCCCGTACTGCTCTTGCAGGGTGGCGGGTTTCTGTGCTTGGCTTGGATGTCTTCGTTTCCGACCGTCGTGTCTGACAGGCCACTCTCTTCCACAGCGGTGACACTGCTGTCCTGTGGCGGGACACTGGCCTGCATGCGGTAGTCCTGGCCGCATCTGTAACATTTTGAGGCTGGCCTGCTTGCCTGACTGCTTCTAGTTCCGTTGCGCGAGGAGGTCATGCGGAGGGACTGCGTCGATCTTCCAGGCTTGCGACGGTCGGAGCTGCGCCTCGAGTCTGTGTAAGAATGCATTCGGAAGGCTTGTTCTTTTTTTCAGATTTGCTGGCTTCCATCTTCCTGGCGTGGTCTTTCGCTTGATCATGGATGCGAGTAAGTTCTTCTATTTCTTCGAGCGTATAGTGTTTCTTTAACAATCGGCGGCATAGTGATTCCGACTGGCACCCTTCAATAATGTGCAGACGAAGTGCATCTTCGGTATTGAAAGTGTCGAACTCACAGTATCGGGCTAGGCGCCGGATGCGAGCAATGAAGTCAGACATTGGCTCGTCCTTTTCTTGCGAGGCAAGGTGAAAGTATATCGCTCGTAGTCTAAGTTTCGTTTGTGGAGGAACTTCCGGTCTAGGGCTCCTTTGACTTCTTCATATGAGGTGGCATTGGCAACAGGCAGTTCTTTGATGATCTGTCTTTCTCTATCAGGTTTCACAGAGCTATCAGTTTCTGCTTAGAGTCTTGCACTTGGGACCCCGTCATGAAGTCCTCGAAGTCTTCAGCTAAGCTCTTCCATTTGGGCCCCATGCTGCTCCCAGAGGTCAACTCCAGAGGCTCCGGAAGTCGCAGGTATGGCACTCCCAAAAGCATTGGACGCGGTTGCGGGGCTTGCTGGGTGGATCCGGTGGCTGGTGGGCGTGAGGAATCAGCTTCTACTGACATTTTGAGCAAGGGTGCAGGCTCAACTGGCCGTCCGAGGCTTTAATTGCAAGAATCGGCAGGTTTGGGGAAATCTTTCTGTGAATGCCTGACTTCAAAATGGCCGCCATGATAGGAGCTAATGTTACCCTATGCACGGTGCCTGACTCAAAGATGGCCACCGGGGAAGACGTGGGCCTACAAATGGCCCCCACCCACATGGCCAGGCCCCAAGAACACCCCAAAAAAGCGAAAAACACACACAAATCACCACAATCCAATGCCATCCATGCCATAAATGATGTATAAATTCAAGACACCCCACGGAAAGACTTGGTCATGCACCACTGACTACACCTGGACATAATGGATGAAAGCAAGGCATACTGGACCAGGCCTCAAAATGGCCCCCACCCACATGGCCAGGCCCCAAGAACACCCCAAAAAGCGAAAACAACACAATAAATCACCCCAATCCAATGCCATCCATGCCCTAAATGATGTTTAAATTCAAGACACCCCATTGAAAGATGTTGTCCATGCACCACTGACTACACCTGGGTATATTGGATGAAAGCAAGGCATACCGGGTACAGCAGGCCTATGGCACAAAGCACACTGCCTGGCTTCAAAATGGCCCCTTGACCCCCACCCACATGGCCAGGCCCTGCCTGGACCAGGCCTCAAAATGGCCCTCACCCACATGGCCAGACCCCAAGAACACCCCAATAAAGCAAAAAACACACAAAAATCACCACAATCCAATGCCATCCATGCCATAAATGATGTATACATTTAAGACACCCCACAGAAAGACTTGGTCCATGCACCACTGACTACCCCTGGGCCTACTGGGCTTTACACACACCCCAAAATTAAAACAAAAATCCACATATAACAGTGAGCTAATCAATTCCATGACATAATTGATATTTAAGTTCTACAAAACTCACAGAAACAGTTCTATCATGCACCCATGAATAACCCTGGGACTACTGGATACTGTGCCTACCCAGAATATATTTTTTTTAAAGTTGTGAAAAAGTTAAAAAATAGTTTTTGCAGCAAGTGCAATGCCCCAAACAAACAACACCAAGTTACTTGTAAAATCTCATATCCAAACTTAATCCATAAGTGATCCAAACAAAAAGTCCTCAAATCCAAATATCCAGCAGCACCCCACAAAAAGTAATCCTTCCAGTTCCACTTCCAAATGAAAAGTGACCATGACATGGACAAAGCACTGGGAGGAGCCTGCTGGACAGGAACAGGAAGTTGTAGACTCTGGGGCACTTCTTTCCTCTCCCACCCCCAAAAATTGACTCCTTGCACAAAAAAGTGCAGCCAAATGTCAATATGAGGACTTATTCTGATCCAAATCATCATTTTCAGAAGCTTTATGCTGCCTGCTGTACTTTTCTTGTGCAGAATTGCAATTTTTGGAAATTCAGGAAAGCAAGCTGTTCAAATATCCCGCTGGATGTCAGCTGCGCGTCGCATCTACGTGTTCGCAATTGTTTACTCCTGCGATGCATCATCGCGGGCCTTTATGACGTAGTAAGGTTCTTAAACTCTTGCAGTGCAAG
Source organism: Lissotriton vulgaris (assembly GCF_964263255.1). Taxonomy (NCBI): domain Eukaryota; kingdom Metazoa; phylum Chordata; class Amphibia; order Caudata; family Salamandridae; genus Lissotriton; species Lissotriton vulgaris. The sequence goes on from NC_141693.1 coordinate 1,904,051,929, forward strand.
ATGGCGAGCCACTATGACGTACTCGTGGTCAAAAAGTCTCGCGCGATCACGCAGCCGGATCCAAAATGGCGCAGCGCACACAAACTGGGAGGAAAAACAACTCGGCGAACTCAGAATCATGGTAAGTCAATGCCGCGCGAGCAAGATTGTATTTTTGAAATGCGACCAAGCGAAAAAATCCGCTAGCTTGCGAATTGCGAATTTTTCGACAGTTTCGCGCGATTTGCGGACAGCAAAATTGTCAAAAATTCACAAATTCCGCTAACATAACGGATTTTCAGCCCATACTTACTCAAGGGACCTCGGCGCCTTTTGGCGCGGTGGCAAAGTTACACGCACACATGGTCAGTGGAGACAAATCTTTTGGCCCTTTACACAGCTGCAGTGTAGGAAAAGCACTTTACATTTACCCAATGAGGTAGCACTTACTGGATTAGCCAGTAGAAAGTACTCCAGTTGAGTAGAGGTATTGCACAAAACGGTGGCATCTTCGTGGATAACTTTGCAGGGCAGGATTCATTCTGGCATGAAGCTTCTGTCACAAAAATTAAACCTCAACAGGAAGCGCTTACAGATATAGCAGGTGCCCGAGTTGAAGCTCAGATTCAGTAATGTTTTAATCAGCCCAAAACATTAGTGAGCACGGTCGAGACTGGGCAAGTGTGCTTTAACCCAATATCTGCCATCGAACATTAGCTGTAATACTCGAGGGAGGTCTTTGAATCCCTGAGTTTCTCGAGCGCAACCCCTGTGTAGTTCCTGTGACCAGGAGGCTGCTTCAAACACAGAATTTAGTAATGTGTAGATGTCGAGCTACTAAAGGTGATGTAGTACCACTGGGAGCACTTATAAAGCGCCCTATGGCATGGTAGATGTTTTACCCGCAAATTTGCATGTTTTAATACGCTTCGCTCATGAGCGTGCCGGCAGACATTTGTTGAAATTAAGTTCCTGTAGTGCCTCTACTAGGTTTGGTGTGGCTCTTTCTTTGATTTTGTAAGGTTAAAGAAGGATGGGGAAGAGGGTGGTGTAGTGGCAGTGTGCCCGATTATGTATCGCTTTATGGTATGGTATATGTTTTTTGGGCAAATTCCCATGTTTTAATATCGTTTGGTGATGAGTGTTCCAGCAGTCAGCTACACAAATTACACAACATTTCTGTGGTTAAGAAATCCTTGTGTTGATAGACACTCTTGCACTGTTGTAGAAGGCTGCCAGCGTTGATGGCAAATTATGAAACTTGGAACCATTGTAGATTTCAATGGAAGCTTAGGCTGTTTCTTTGTTACTGTGGTGTAATCAGGGTTTTAAATGGGAAAACACTGGGGGTGCTCTAAAAGGAGGGGCAAACCTCTTAAAGGGGTGTGAGCTATGCAAGTAGGGGCGTGGTCTAAATGAAGATAAGTAGCATTGTGTGCTTTAGAAAATCACCTAAAATTATCCTATGTTCGGAAAAAACATTCTTTAAAGGATTTACCTTCCTTCTACAACATGGGTCACCTAGCATGATGTCTCCAGTTCTCAGTAGTGATCAAAATAAGCATGCGTACAATGATGTGCATGGTGTCATTGCAGTGCAATAAAAAAATTGCCTATGTTTGCGAGGGCCGATAATAGAGCCCGATAGAGACCCGTTTGGATGCTCCCTGAAAATAAGTGCTGGTCCTTAGACCCAGCCTAATTAAAGCCCAGCATCCATCCATCATATGCACTGCACCATTCAAACATCTTTTAATTGATGCATACATTCCTACTTATATACATAGATACATCTGTTCCTGCACTTATCTTAAGCATCTATGAGCCCCCTCACCTATAGTAAGCACTGTGCCATTCATGCAGCCATACGCCTATATATCCATAGATACATCTGTCCCAGAATGAATCCTAAGCATCTATCAGCCCACCCATCTATCCTAAGTACTGGTCCATGCATTCATTCATCCTTCTATCCATCCATACATTGATACATCCATCCATCTGCCTATCCATTGATCCATCTGGCTATGCATCCACTCACCCCTTTTTTCAACTATACGTTCTTATTTAAGTGTATCCTCCGCCTCCGATCCTAAATACATTTCATACGCATCCCCCCAGCCTGGTAAGGGGTCGAAAAGGATGGCGACAAGCATTGACAGGCAGATGTTTCTTATAAAGAACAACAAAGCTTTGAGTTGCTCTTTGTACAGCATACTTCACCACCCTTCTCTGGTGGTGTTTTAAACAAAGGTACATCTAGCGTAAGAAATGTAAGGAGCTTATCAGTGTAAGAAGTCAATTTAGAAACATTATGTTTTGTTGAGTTGTATATAGGTACACTGTTTTAAAGTGGCTGTGACTGACAGATACTGAATACCTGTACTTCTTACATTTGAGAAAGTATACTAGAGAGCTAATTTGGGGTGGTGAGAACATGCAGTTATATATTTCCATGTGAAGCACAGTATAGGAAGGAATATAAAAATAATTGGAAAGCTTTTATGTTCATATTAAAGAGGAGGTGTGAGAACTAAGTGAGCAAGGCAAAGCGTGTGTTTTCGTAGCACTAAAACAAGACAGCGTGTAAGGTCAGAGCAGGGTTGTGCTGGAGTTGCCTGCTTGTGGTTGTTTCCAGAGGTGCAACCAGAGCGAAATTTTGGGGGAGCCTAATTCTTTCAGCAAAAGGCAGAGTGGGGATGTAAGGGCTGTAAAAAGGGGTGAAAAAGAACAAAGTCTCATTTTCAAAAAAGTGATCTTTTGAAGACCTGTGAAGTACTCATGTGCGGCTCTGTGTGTGCGCCCAGGAAGCTGTCTCAGAGTGTCTGGGGCAATGGGCGTTGCCCGCCTGTTGGTCTGTCTGCTAATCACCTCACGATGATGTTGCTTGTGCGTTGTAAAAAGAGAAGGGAAATCCTGAGAGAAAATGTCTCTTTTTAAAGGAGTTCCCTTCTCCTATAATGCGAGTCACCTGGCATGCTGTCTGCACTTCTAAGTAGTGAGCAATGTGCATGCTCTCACAGTCTCACTGCAGTGCAATAAAGAAAAAAAAACGGATGAGGTTTGCGAGGCCTGAAAATAGAGCCCCATAAAGACCTGTTTTGAGGCCCCCCAAATAAGAAAGTGCTAGTGCTCAGACCCCCACTGACATCCTCCCCCGTTTAAAGCCCTGGGTGCAGTGTTATGTTTGTGAAGTTGTAGATAAAATTGTAATCTAATAATGGTAATTTTTGTGTGTGCTGTTTGGTTGATAATATCATCCTAAGGACATAGATTCAAATTTTAAAAAATACTATCTATAAAGTTGTCTGTGGTGGGTTGCAGAGAGAGTGTTGTGGGGTGGTGTACGAGGTAGTGCAGTTACATATCAATTGTAAAGGCGTATGTAAAATATTAAATAAATACTTGCTGTATGTTCTATGGCACTACTTGTCATCCTAGTGCTCCTCTGTTGTGCTGCATCACGTTGCAGCACTGGGATCTGGAAGTCGTTAGTGGAAGTTTTGTAATTGTATGTTATTATTTTAACATTGTGAACAAATGTGGAAAATCATTTAATCTATTTTTTGTTTTTCAGAAAATTATTTCGTTTGGATTAAAATTTGGAAATGCCTAGAAGAAGTGAAAAAAAGAAAAGAGAAGAAAAATAATTATTTGTCGAAAAGGAAAGATCTTGTAGTAGAAAAAAATGTGAGTAGTACAGAAACTGTTTGTTCGACTGAAAGCAAAAGACAATTTAAAAAAAAAAAATACTACGAACATTTAATGAGAAAAACATCACACAAAGCAAAAAGAAGAATTTTTCAAGTAAGGTGAAGCAGAGTTCAATTTCAAATACCAGGAAAAGGAAACATGATAAAGAAATAGTATCTGTTACTCGGAGACAAAAGCAATTTCAAGAAATTCATCAGAGACTTTTTCGATCTAGAGTGATTCAGAATTTAATGAAAACATGCTGCAAATATACCAGGAAAGTGTTGCAATTTAAAGAGAAGCAGCATAATGAAAGTATAGTGGATACTGCTTTCAATTTAAAACAGAAGTTATTCATTCTGATTTTGAAGAGAATTAAACTGTTGGATAAAATAGTCAAAGTGTTAAAAGACAAAAGTAGAAAAAAGAGACTTGTGAAGAGAACCAACTTTTGCTAAATCTTTAGTGGACATTGGAGACATACTTCTACTAGTGAGCCTATTTTTAAGGAGGAAGGTTACTTCCAGGAAAATAATTTACCATTTGCAGTTGATACTGGAGGTCGTTGCTATGAAGTTCAGGATGGTTGTCCTCTTCCAAAGGAGGAAATGGTTGGTAAAAGTGCAGAAGAGTTAATAGTTAATAAGAAGTGCAAGTGAATAGTCCACACGCTCCTGTCAATAAGTGGGGTTGTAGTAGTATTTGTAGTATTCGACAGAAATTCATTGATATAATGTAAAATTTGCTACGAGAATATACATAGAAAAGTATTAAACAGAAGATTAAGTTGTTTCAAGGACTAGATCCATGTAATATAAGAAAATATACTGAAAAGTATGGGCATTCTCTGGCTTGTCTTGCAAGAAAAGTTTATAAAAGTGTTTTTCATCACTTGAGGATGTTAGCAGTACACCATTCAGAAATGCGGAAGTTTGTGAAGAAACTGAACTATGTAAAAAGTCATGCATTATGTTTAAGTGAACTGAACACATGTCTTTTATATGGTTCTTTATCAGATGTTCAAAAAAAGTGTGATGATATTGAAATGTAATATTTTGGTTCAGAAGAGCAGTCCATAGAATGTAAAATTTTGACAATTACAGATGTTGGAGGAGATGGGAAAGTGATTAGCACTGATGAGTTTGAAGAAGAAATTGGAAAGCTTAATGTAGTGTGTTCTGAAATACCAAACTATGTTTGTGTTTGTTGTTGACGTACTCATTATAAAAGTCAAAGTAATGTTGATTTGTATTTGAAAAGTGATTAGGAGAACAATGGTAAGTGGGAGGAATTTGCAACTTACTTGTTTTTGGAAGGTCGATTTGAGTTAGGTAGTGATCAACGTATATGTAAATATTGTTACAAATTAGAAGAGAACAAAATGTCTGCTAGAGCAGTACATAATAACTTAGCACTAGTAGGTATTCCGGAGGAACTGGACAAATTTAATACATATGAGTGGGTTCTAATTCAATCTGTTCATTCTTTTCAAACTATCATTCGGATGGAGCCTAAAACAGGTAAACTGCCACCAACAGACTTGCAACGAGGGCTGAAAGGAAGAGTGGTGTACTTACCTTTGCATTTTAAGAAAAATATTGAAACTATTGCAGGAGAGAAAGAGGAAAATGAGGCAGTAGGTATTTTAGTAAATGATGTACCAACAAAGAGTCGGAAAATATGGCAAGAATTGGTGGATGTTAATAAAGTTGAAAAGGCTACCTTATATCTTATAGAGTTCAATATTTATTACAAAAATGTAAATGTGGATGAACAGGTAATAAGTTTAGAAGATTAATCTGAAATTTCAAGTGGTCAAATAGAGAAAGTGGACAAGTCAAGGACCTCAGAGGTTTATGAATATTACACAATATGTCCTTTGCATTCAAAAGAAGTATTAGTAGGAAGTAGCATTGAGTTATTTCAAATGAAAAAAGCACTGGGAACTCCAATAAGTGTATGGGAGAAGAGCTTGAAAGCTCGTTGTTTTCCACAGCTGTTTCCTACTGGAGAAGGTGGACGAATTGATGACCGACTTGTACGGATTCCAGCTTCAGAATATCGGTGAACAAGATTATATTCAGAAGATCCTAGATTTTGACAGTGCATTCCATACATATTTCACCTTTTGTTTGAAATTGATCTGTCTTCTCTAACGTATGCAGTGAACCACATACTTAAAACTGGAGTTCATCAATCACTTCTTTCTGCGAAAGAATTTGTGGAGAAAGTTCAAGAAACAGATGAAAATTTAGAAGCACAGTTAATCAATTTGATGGCATGTCAACGTGGAACAAAAGAGTATTGGTATCGTCATCATGGAGAACTCAAGTGTATGTTATGGAACTTAGGTACACCAAAATGGTTTGTCACACTTAGCTGTGCAGAGTATGCATGGGAAGATTTGCTTGAGTTTCTAAGAGTAGCAAATTCCAATATAAAAAATGTTGAAATAAAGACTGGTGAACTGTGTTCATTGGATCCTGTAAATGTGTGCAGATATTTTAATCATAGGTTTCAATCTATGATGTCCTTTATCTGCAATAAAAAGAATCCAACTCTTGGAGAAGTTACTGATTTCTTTTGGAGAAAGGAGTATCAAGCAAGAGGTGCACCTCATATACATATGCTACTATGGATCATGGATGCACCTAAATGATTCTGATGAAACAGTATTGTCTTTCATCGTACAGTATGTGACATGTGAGATTCCAAGAGAAGGAGGAGATAGAAGCTTGAGACAGCAAGTTTTACGTTTCCAAAGTCATCGTTGTGGAAATTATTGCAGAAAATACTAGTCTAAAGGAAAATTTTACCCCAAATGTCGGTTTGGTTTTCCCAGTCCAGTCATTTCTAAAGGATGAGTAAATTCTTTTTTTTCTACTGTAAGGCACACAATAACTCGGAAATCTCCAAAGAATACCTATAACTTAAAAAGAACAGAAGTGTCAAAGTATATCAATGACTACAATCCAGTCATTTTAAAAATGTGGAATGCGAACATGGACATCCAGTATGTTGCAGATAATGAATCCTGAGCAAAGCACTATGCTACGTTTGCGTAGTTTGCGCTACTTCGTACTACGCGAACTGCACGCAGCACAGTGCAAACATGCATAGCGTAGCGTAATGCAGCAGTCATTTTTTGCTTGCTCTCGGTCCTAAACGTCAAGTTGGCAACCGCGAGCAAGCAAAATAACATCCCAGCTAGACTTTTTCCTCGTTCCCGATCAACGACATCAAGTTGCCGATAGCAAGCATGGAAAATAAACCTCCCAGCGAGATTTTCAACGCAGGGAGGTCAGGTTTCTCATTGCGAGTGGTCGCGTATGCTCGCGACCGCTCACGATGAGAAACTACCAGTCCGCGCTGAGAAAGCTGCTGCTCAAGTAAAAATCTACTCGAGCAGCAGTAAAAGACAGCTCGCACTGTGCAAGATGCCGATTTCAATGATTGCATAGTGCGGACAAGCATCCGGCACTGTGCAATCATCGCAAACAGGGTACTGCGCAGTTCGCATAGTGCTATGCGTAGCTCGCGTAGTTCGAAGAGCACTTTGCGTAGATACACGTAGCGCTACTTCGCGAACTACGCCCAGGGTTACAGATTGCTGGTATGTGTGTGTTCATCTTTTAAACCTCTTCTGATCAGTGGTCAAGCTGGGACAGGAAAAAGTTTTTAATTAAAGTTTTGACCAGTTATCTCCAAAAAACTACTGGTTCACATTTATGTTATGTGGTAACAGCTCCAACTGGATTATCTGCACGCAATGTTAAAGGAGTTACTTTTGATGTTACTATTGATGTTACCAGTTGACCATGATAATAAATTAGAATATCAGAAGTCGTCCGGAGAAGCTTCTTATGAAGTGTCAAGAGTGCTGAAGAAAATGGGACTTTTAATTATTGATGAGGTGAGCATGGTCTCAAACGTAATGCTTGCTTTTGTACACTTAAGAATGCAACAGGTATTAAAAACAGATTACGACTTTCTCTTTGGGGGAAAACATTTGATTGTATTTGGAGATCTGCTACAACTATCCCTTGTAAAAGGAGAACCAGTGTTTAAAACTCTTCTACATGAAGACACTAAGAAATATTTGGTAAATATTGGAAATGTGAATCTGTTGTTACATTTTGAATATAAAGAACTCACTCGGAATATGCAACAAGCAAGAGATGAAGATTATGCAAATATTCTAAAAGATGTGAGAATTGGTGTTCTAAGCACACATGGTAAACAAGCTTTTCAAAGTTATCTACTAAAGAACTTGTTTAAAAATGAAAACACAGCAGCAGAAGTAATGTACAAGAAAATTAAAGAAAAATGTCTATAGTTTGCCTAATGCCTACAGTGGAAGAGTGTGATACATTTAGGACCTGATTCTGATGCGGTTACGAAAGCATTCCCACCTAGGGCCTGATTCTGATGCAGTTAGGAAGGCCTCCTAACAGCCTTTGCTCCTTCCAAATCAGATCAGGAACATGTCTTACCAACCAAAGGCCCAATTATGATGAGGTTAGGAACATATGCTCCCATTGAATCATATTGGGATGCATCCGGATGCATCGTACTCCGTCGTTCGGACTCTCCCGATCATAGTGGGTCGGAAACCATTTCCAAACCGATTTGATCGGGAAGCTTTCCAACCCGCATCAGAATCAGCCCCTTATTAGAGAGCTTATGAAATTGGAAAATCAAGAAATAGTTCACATTGAAGCTATTGATAAAATCGAGCATCAAGGAATAACAATTGTTCTTTCAGAAAAACTACAGACTAAATTAGATTCTTTGGAAAAGTCTATATCAAAAACTGCTGGCTTAGAATTTTTTTTAGATATATGTTTAAACTGGTGGGTAATTTTGAAGCGTAATCTGTATGTAGAAGAAGGTTTAGTGAATGGAGCAATGGGGAAAGTTGTTGATTTTGTGAAATATCAAAATAGAAATGGAATTGAATTTTTGAAAGTTACATTTGATCAGATTACAGAGGTAAGGCAGATTGCGCGTTCTGCTGCACGTTTTATGCTTGTAAAAGACTTGTATGTTCGTAGAAAACAGTTTCCCTTCTGTTTAGCATATGCAATAACTATTCACAAATCTCAAAGTTTAAGTGTAGATAATGCTTTGGTAAATGTAGGAATAAGTGTATTTAATGAGGGAATGGTATATGTTGCATTCTCTTGTGTTAGAACGTTGTCTGGTTTGTATTTAATTGATTTTGATGAGATCAAGGTTAGTGCTGATGTTAATTTGTAAGAGAATGTAATCGTTTGAGAAGGTTTTATGCTCCATGTTTAGGTGAATATCCTATTTATGAGAAACATGTTGTGTGTTCAAAATGCAAACATGTTGAAGAATCAAGTATGGTTGAAAAGCAGAACAAAAATCAATAGAAAAGAAAAAATTTAAAGCAGCAGGAAATACAAACAAGTGATGATGTTGTTGGATACCAATTAGAAAATGCTTCTGGTGCCAACTGCTAGGGTAATACTATTCTAAACGCTATATTTTATCTTGAAGATGTTTATGGTGAAATTATGCAAAATCAAAAAAAAGATTATGTTCGGCACTTTATACTTTATTTCAAGAATTGAGAACTGATAGAAGAAAGATCCATTCTGCCTCTGGTATTCAACAACTGAACTTTAACGTTCAGTGCTAATATACATCAAGATGCACAAGAATTTCTGATGGTTATGCTTGGAGTAATAGAAGATTAAGAAATTCAGATTGAGAATTTATTTGGACTTAGTTACAAATGGGTACATAAATGTAAAGAGTGTTCATTAACTTCAAGCACTATAGTTGATAGAGAACGATTTCTATATTTAACAATACCTGACTGCAAATCTGTACCATTTTCCAAATTAGTAAAAGAAGCTGATCACGAGATGATGTGTTCTCGTTGTAAATCAACAATGCTATCTACATTTTGCCTACAAAGGTATGGAAAATATTTTATTATAATGCTGCAACGCTGTAGACCAAATGGAAGAAAAGTGGAAACCAAAATTAAACATTTTGTTGCTAATCAAGTTTCTATTTCTGGAAGAACTTCTGCAGCAGTTTCTATTGTTTTCCATGCTGGAAGTACTACCACAAGTGGACGTTTATTTAAAGTGTAATAATGGATGGAGTCACTGAAGCGATACACATTTGGAAATGAAACCGAGATTGCCTTATGAATTACCCAAATCATACTTGATATTTCTGAAACAAAGATTTTAGATAAACCATTCAGCTTTGTGGAAAGGTGAAAAGATACTTGAAGGAACTCATACTGGATGATATCAAAGCGAAATTTGTGCTACATTATTTGGCGTATTCGGAATATGTGCACAGAAACTACGAAGTAAAGGAAAGATTTGAAGATTGAAATAGTATTGGATGTGTTATTCGTGTTGATTTAGTATTATATTTGTGAGAATTAGGGATATGCTTTTTTTAACAATCTAGTTGATTGTTTTTTTCACCCTGCTGTTTATGATGAAACTATTCTGACATCACTGTGAATAGGGAAGTTAAGTAGCAGCTGATGACAGCAAAAAGGGAAGTTAGAAATTAGCATTTAAAAAACGGGGAAGATGGCGGCCGGCTGAAGACGCTGGTCGCGAGCTCCGTGAAGCCTCTCCAGGTAACTGCCGTATATGTTTTCCCAAACGAGCAGAATACTTGCAGAAACAGTGTGTTAGTAATGCGTTAGTAATGCGCATCTAACGAAGCTTCAGGAAACTCGCTGCGGTAGTCCGCTAAGATCTCTCACCTAACGCTTCACTCACTCGATACCCGCCTCCCGCCACCCGCCATCTGTTAATTAACGCGCTGATATTTACTTTGGAGCAATATCGGAAAATCAGCGAAAATCAGTGAGACTCCCCCTAACGATCCCTCGTTACCTGCACGGGGAGAAAGTGAGTGCCGCGGAGAGCCGTGGTGAACCGTGGTGAGCCGTGGTGAGCCGGGGTGTTCAGCGGAGGTAGAGAGACGCGCTGCTGCTGCTGTGCTGCTGTTCTGCTGTTCTGCGGGCTCCTAAGCCGCGCAATCAGAGTGGAGGAAGGGGGAAGAAAGGGGCTACATGACAGGCTGGTATACAGCTACAGCTCCAGTGCGAAGCCTGGATCCGACCGCACCTCAAGCTCAGACACCCCCTACAGCTGAATCATTAGGCGGGCTGTGGAAGAGAGCTCGAGAGGCTGCCAGGGAAAGCAGGAAACTCCTTAATTCTGGTTTTGTCTGTCGGGGGAAGAGCGGCAGAAACAATGGTAGTGAACAGAATCGCGCTGTTTCAGTCACAATAGTGACAACTCACACGGACAAAACAGAGGTGGTAGGAGCTAGCACAAAGTCCAAAGAGGGTGTAATACGAGCGAATAAACAAGTTTTTCTCAACGTGGAGGAAAGGGCAATTTGGACAATTTGGACAAACACTAACTCTAACTCTAACTTAGGAAACCTCACTCAAAGGTCCATTGGCGGCTTTGGCGGATTTGGCGGCATACTCTGCAATAAAGGTCACTGCGGCAGAGAGAATAAAACTCAGGTAAAAAAGTCAGTAAACACTTGCTGGATGAGTAAAGAAATAAACGAAAGCCTCTGTCCCCTTGCTGCGGAAAAAAAAGGAGGTTACATTTGCGCTGGTGCAGCTAAACATGCAGAATTAAAACCAGATAGTCAAGAAAACACGGATCTACCAATTAAAACCGTTGGATATACCACTGGAAATACCCATAAATATCACGCTGTCTTAACACGAGGAGAAAGTGAAAGCAAAAAAAGCAAAAAGGAGGAAACTCCTTCTAACACTAACTACTTCACAAGATCCAGAGCAAGAAAGGGAGCAGGAAAGCTCTCAGGAACCATCCCTCCTGTGCAAGAAGGTCTAGAAGAAGGAGTAAGGAAATCAGCATACTGTCTTAGGAACCAAAACTTAAGTAACCAGAGCCTACAATATACAATAAAGAGAAAGTGCATGACCCCCAAGAGCACCAAAAAATCTGTGAAAATCCCCTCACGATTAGAGGAACTAACGGAGACCATAAAAAGTAGAGGATCAAAGAAATCCAAAGATAAGATAATAAAGATTACTCCTTCATTGAGGTCATATTTTAAAATACAACAAGTGGTGCAAGTGAGAGGTGGAAACCACGCTCGGGACAGTAGTACGACCAACTCAATGAATATAACAAGTACAAAAAATATATCTGATATATCTCCGGTACAGTTTTCAAGCACAACAATAGGCACTCAGAGCACTAATCACTCTCTTTTAAAAGAAATTGAAGAATCTGCGGAAGGAAACATGCAGTCAGCAGCTCCTCCAGACCCTTTTACAAAGATGACTTCTTCAACGGAAGACACACTGTTACTAACTCAGCCTTCACAGCCAGTTTCATTAGGTCAACCAAGTACGAGCACTTTACCACATATTGAAATCGTACATGACATAGAACCCCAAGATTTTCAAGAGACCTATGAAGAGGAGCAAGAAACCGTAGACAAAGGCGAGACAGGACATTTTTTAGAGCTATGTCTGGATAAAATAATGGAAAAAATAATGGGGGAAATGAGAGAAAAATTTGCAATTTTCGAGACAAATCAGAACAAAATACAAGAGGCGGTAGAAAGTCTAGATCAAAAAATAAATGACTTAGGGGTCAGAGTTGCAGCAGTTGAGAGTGAGTTGGGCTCCCTAAGCAAAAGAGTGGACAACGCTCAAAGAGAGATAAGACTTTTAAAGGACAACGATAAAATAGTCAAGGAGAAACTTGAATCTTTGGAAAACCAGGGAAGAAGAAATAATATACGCATTTTGAACGTCCCTGAAAGCTCAGAAGGAACGGATATCAAGGCCTATGTAATATCTCTACTAGAAGACTTTCTTCCATGGACAAAAGATTGTGATTTAGCGGAAGACATCCAAAGAGTCCATAGAGACCCCTTTAGGAAGAGCAAAGAGAAGAAAACTCCAAGGAAAATCCTGGTAAATTTCAGAACATATACCCTAAAAGAGAAAATATTGAGCGATGGTCTGAAAACTGGGAGTTTCAACAAAATGAACTGGTCATTCCGCATCAGATCAGATATTTGTAAGATCACGCAGGACCGGCAATGGGAATTGGGGCAATATATGCAAGAACTAAAATCACTTGGAGCAAACGTACAACTAAAATTCCCCGCCTCCCTCAGAATAATGTGGCGAAACAAAATGCACAACCTAAGGGACCCGAAGGAGGTAGAAAATCTCATTCAGTTAATAAAAGACCAAATTGAAATTGACAAACTGAATAAGGAATAAACTTTCAAAAACAAGAGTTATATGGAAAAAAAAACTTGTCAAACTTGATATAGTATAAATAAGAATGAACTAAAAATAGAAAACTGACAAAGGAACACATTTGGGGAAACGCAAATTTTTCTCAAACTCAAAAGAAGAAACTACCTGGAGAAAACGGAGCACGAAAACCGGGTGAAATACACCTGAAAAAAGAAAAAAGGAGGCTTCCCCTGGGAGGGAAACCAAAGGAATTCACAAAAATGCAACACTGTAAATACACACGGGTGGGGAGCAAAGTAGGGAAAAAAACAAAAAAAAATCCTCAAAATTGGAATATAAAAAGATTGGCAAGGGGGTTAAACGCTGCCTCAAAGGTAAAAACATCTTAAAATGGCAAAAGAGAAATCAATAAAAATCATAACATGGAATGTTAATGGGCTTAGAACTCCGTCACGAAGAAGAAGAATTATGGAATATCTCAAAGAAATAGAAAGTGAAATTATTATTGTACAAGAAACTCATTTAACAAACACAGAATGGTCTCATTTAGCAAAAAACCTAAACTGGATTGGAGCAAGCATACACACAACGCAAGAGTGTAACACAAAGGGAGTAGCAATTATCATAAAGAAATCTCTCAACGCCAAAATAGAACTGGATAAAGCGGATAGCAAAGGTAGATGGATAATCGCCAAAGTCAGAATTGAAGAATGTATTCTTTCTATTGTGGGATATTATGGCCCCAATAGGGACGACGCTGAGCCACTTAAAAAGCTTTACTCTGAACTCCTCACATACCCAGCTCCAATCATAATGGGAGGGGATTTCAATCTCATTGGAGATCCTAAAAATGATAGATCCCCACCAACAGAACAATGGAACCTACCAAAGATGAGGGAATGGTTAGGAATCTATAAAAAAGATTTAATGCTAGAAGATATGTGGAAACTAAAAGGAGTAAAAAACGACCCATTTACCTTACACAACAAAAAATTAGGACACAAATCAAGAATAGATTTCTTTTTAATAAATAAAAATTTGCGGGATAAAGTTAAAAGTATCGAACACTTACCCGCACATCTATCGGACCATTCTGCCGTCCAGTTAAACATAACACTTCCACAACTACAAACGCCTAGTAGGTGGACCGTTGACCGTACAGTTCTCAGGGATGAGCGATGCGTGGAGGAACTCATAACAACCACCCGACAATACTTTGAGGATAATGCAACAGGTACAACAAAAAGAATGACATGGGACGCTTATAAAGCGGTAATAAGAGGAAAACTGCTTAACCTGGGTGCCTATAAACACAAAACAAAAAAACAGGACATCATGAAAATGGAAACAGAAATCAAAGAAGCTGAATCACACTTAGAATGTGATGTCCCGGATGAACAAAAGGGAAAATTGGAAGAAAAACTTCGTAACTCCAAAGAAGACCTGACAATTTATCTAGAGAACATAATCAAAGAGAAATGGGAGAGCAGTAAATTAGCAAACCATGAATATGGTGAAGGATGTGGAAAATTCCTAGCTTGGAAAACGAAAACAGATCAATCCAGAAACAATATTTTAAACATATATAACCAGGATCAATCAACCGTCTCTTCAGATGATGTCGCAATAAGAAAGGAATTCTTCAATTTCTTCACTTCAATATATAAGGAGGACACAAATCCAACAGAAGAAGAAATTGAAAATTACCTTGAAAAGATCCAACTCCCGCATTTGACGGAGGAAGAAGCGGAGCTTATGAATTCTGAAATAACAGTAGAAGAAGTAAGGAGCGCCATAAGTCAACTAAAGAAAGGAAAAGCGGCAGGTCCAGACGCATTGCCCAACGAATTTTATACTGCGCTGAAAGAAACACTAATCGAACCTCTAACTGAAACGATGAACAAGATATATCTGGAACATGAAATGATCCCAGACTCATGGAACGATGCCACGATAAGCATACTGCTTAAACCAGGAAAAAACCCAAAGATCTGCGCATCATATAGACCAATATCGCTCCTAAATTGCGATTATAAGATCTTCATGAACATAATAGCGAAAAGAGTATCTAAAGTTATGCCTAAATTAATCGATAAGGACCAAAAGGGTTTTATAAAAGGCAGACAGATACAAGAAATTACGCATGAACTAATAGCAACAATCGACATAGCGATACTGGAAAATCTTCCTCTTACACTTATCACATATGATGCCGCCAAAGCGTTCGACCGTGTAAATTGGGCTTTTCTAATCAAAAGCATAGAGAAAAGCAAGTTCGGTTTCAACTTCATCCACATGGTTAGTGAAATTTACTTGAACCCAAGAGCAAAGGTAGCTGTCAACGGCAACCTTACCGAAAATATTGAGATCCAAAGAGGCACACGTCAGGGATGTCCTTTATCTCCATTACTTTTTAATTTATATATTGAACCCTTGGCATGCTCCATTAGAAATAACACCAATATCACACCTTTCAGATATTTACAATGGACAAGGAAAGTAGCGCTCTACGCAGATGACCTAATGGTGTTCACGGATAATTATAATTTCTCTAAAATGGCAATTGATGAAGAAATGAATAAATTCGGTAAAGTTTCAGGATATCTGATAAATACTGATAAAACGGAGATAATGAGCTGGAACTCACAATTAACTTCACCGCTTTTGAAGGATAAAATAAAATATTTAGGAATTACCATAACACAAGATCTTGGAAAACTAGCGGAAATAAACCTCTACCTAATTATGAAAGAAACGAGAAGGCTCTTCAAAATCTGGTCAGGTCTACCATTAAGCTTTTTAGGTAAATCTAATATAATTAAAATGTCAATTATTCCAAAATTCACCTATCTTTTCAATAACATTCCATTAGAATTCGAGAAGGAGGCCCTAAAGAAAATACAAGGAGAAATATCTAGCTTTATTTGGTCATCAAAGAGTGCAAGAATTTCATGGAATAAACTCAGGAGAAAGAAGGAACAAGGGGGCATAGCAAGTCCAGATTTATATGAATATTACAGATCCTTCCAATTCAAAAACGCTAGAGTCTTACTGAAAGCACACCAAGCATATCCAATATACTTGCAATACCTGACAAATGGCGAAGATTATTTCCTCTTCAAGTTTGGCCACCCGAAATTTTTCAAAAAAGTTAAACTAAAAGTTCTGAAGAATGCCGTCAAGATATGGAATCAGATAAGATCTGTTACACAGATTCCATATTATAGTAATATGGCTCCAATTTGGGACTCCCCAGGCACCCCTGCCTGTTTAAAAGACTCTTTATCAAAACCACTTAGGCAGCATGGCATTGAAAAATGGGGACAACTTTTATCTGGAAACTCCCTGATATCATGGGATCATTTGCAAATAATTACAGACCGCAAAATTTCAAAATTTAAATATTATCAACTGAGCAGTTGGGTAAGCAACATTCCAAAGGGAGCCTCAGATCCGGAAAATCTAGAACCAGAAATGGTGGGTGAAACGGTATTAAAGAAGGAAGTATCAAAATGGTATTGGGCATTAATTGAAACAGAAAAAGAAGAATTAACAACTGCTGAAAAAATATGGAAGAAAGACTTACAAAATGAAGCTTCAGACTTTTGTCAATTCTGGAAAAAATCAGTAGAAAAATGTTGGTTATGTGTAAAGGCCGCCCCACTAAAGAGGAATCACCTTTTCTCTATACACAGAGCGTACTGGACCCCCAAAAAGTTATCAAAGTTCAAAGGAACTTCCGTAAAATCATGCAGCAAATGCGGAGAGGAAAAAGCGGATGATATACATATGTTCTGTGGGTGCCCCTCGCTCACACAATATTGGCAAGAAATTGGTAAGACTCTAACCGCAATACTGGCAACTCCAATAACTGTGAGTATTATTTTAATTATTTTTGGGATATATTGCACTACTCAACTGAATCAGATAAAGCTAGACAATCACCAAGAAAACTTATTATTTGTCATGATCTTGTTAGGTCGCAGAGAGATTTGTATTAATTGGACAAAACCGGTTCCCCCAACACATGAAAGCTGGTTAAACACGGTAATAAGAATTAGTAGTCTAGATAGAAAAGGGAAACAAACCAAAAAAATGAAATACTGGGAGATCCTGGAAAATTATATTGAATCTAGACAATAATCAATAATCTCTTCTTGCCAGAGGCCCCTTTGCCGGTTTCCCTTTTTCTTTTCTTTTCTCTTTTTTCTTTTCTTTTTTTTTTTTTTTTTTTTCTTTTCTTTTTTTTTTTTTCTGATTCCAATGATTAAGCGGACAATAATTCCTGGCATGACTTGAAGTCTGTCAAACATCCAAAGGGTCACATAACTCCTGAAACGGTGGAATTATTGAGTAAGATGGAGGTGTGCAGAGGAGAACTGATCAGATCAAGAACGAGGCCTACCCCTTGTACCCCCCGATAGACGATCAGGGGCAGTTTTGTGAAACACCTTGTTCAGATATGTATGTTCCCCCAAACGCCTTTCTTTTCTTTCTACTTAACCCGCAAAATGAGGAAAAAAAAAAAAATAAAAATAAATAAATAAATAATGGATGGAGTCCCTGAAGCGATACACATTTGGAAATGAAACCGAGATTGCCTTATGAATTACCCAAATCATACTTGATATTTCTGAAACAAAGATTTTAGATAAACCATTCAGCTTTGTGGAAAGGTGTAAAGATACTTGAAGGAATTCATACTGGATGATATCAAAGCGAAATTTGTGCTACATTATTTGGCGTATTCGGAATATGTGCACAGAAACTACGAAGTAAAGGAAAGATTTGAAGATTGAAATAGTATTGGATGTGTTATTCGTGTTGATTTAGTATTATATTTGTGAGAATTAGGGATATGCTTTTTTTAACAATCTAGTTGATTGTTTTTTTCACCCTGCTGTTTATGATGAAACTATTCTGACATCACTGTGAATAGGGAAGTTAAGTAGCAGCTGATGACAGCAAAAAAGGGAAGTTAGAAATTAGCATTTAAAAAACCTTGGAAATTCACTGAAAAAACTATAGGTTTCAGGGAAGTTATAGTTAGTTGGACATTTCACTCATACAAAACGATAGAAATTTCCCTGTTATAGTTAGTTGAGCTAACTATAATTTGCGTCCCCACAATGCACTGCTGAAGATGTCACATATTACATCATTCATGACATGGTCAGTGACATCACTGATGACATCTCAGTGAATTTCAAAGGATTATTAAATGCTAATTTCTAATTATGATGTTCATTAAGCATATCAGTTTTTTCCATATTTTTTAATTATCATCCCATTCTCAACCTAGTAAAAACTGCAAATATCACCACTCTTCCATTGATTTCTTCCGCCAACAAAATCGCCACAAACTAGAACCACAACTAATGTTAATGATATACAAACTTGGCTTTCCCGTTGAAAAAACCCACAAAAACACCACTTCCCCATATTTTCAACAACCAGCCAAATCTGCAATGCTACCTAAAAAAACTGTTGATAGCTCCACTTACCAGTAACAAATTAACATTAACATTTAACTGGTGTAAGGAGGTCGACTATCTACTGCGTGAATTAAACCCCAACTCACACCCATATCTAAAGACGAATATGTGATAGAGGTAGTAATCATGCACCTCCGACACCCAACAAAATCACAACACCCAGCTCCACCACCACCACAACCTCCCCCCGGATCACACCCCCCTACTACCTTAGAGGCAGCGCAAAACAGGACAAAAGACCTTCCCAAAATACCATATCCCCTCAACCGTACAATAGCTGAATATTCAGAGATGTGGCAACCAACTACGTATAAGGGAGGGAACTCGCACATCAACAATAATTTACACAATCCAAAGTGTACCAGTGATGTGCTGTACACAACTCACTATACAAACAACAAACCTTTCCATTTGGAGGGATAGTGTTGATTTGTGTAGTGCAGTGTACTTCACAGTGGACACAACTATATTATCTCAGACACTGGGGAATATCTCGATCATGTAGCTGTGCTGTCCCCCCCTAGAAGCAGAAGCAGAGTGGGCTGGTCCAACATACCCAACTCCAGCGTAAGAATATAAATACATAGGCCACACCTTGGGTGTGGTTCGCTTGTGCGAAGACAAAAGACTCTGCCACAGCGATGGCCCTCACCCTGCCACGTGGCTGCCGCCATGACCACGTGCCTCCTCAGCACAGGCCCACTGTGAACTCAGCGTCACAGCACCGCAGAGTTATGTCTTTATCGACTACTGCCTTCGATCCACACTGCGGACAGCAGGGTTCACAACTTGAATTCAGCTTTGGATCTACACTACGGACAGCATGGAATTCAGCCTTGATTTATTTAATGCAGAGACAATTGTACTCTATATCCTCAGATTTTTTTAAAGGATGTGACAAAAAGCATTACTTGATGTCTGTGCTGACTACTACCTTCGATCTACACTGCGGACAGCAGGGTCCACATGAATGGCAATTGCAGATGACGCAGTCCAGTAGCTAGACCGATTGTACCAGTGAGTCTCGCCCGAACCACGCATCATCGCAGTGTGCGCACACGCTGAGTTCTTCAGCTGCCACTAACTCACTGCACCACAAGTCATCGCCACATGGCCTTATTAAAGCACAATTCTTTAAACAGAATACATTGCTCCCAGTGCGGCCCACCCGGGCCACGCATCATTGCAGGGTGCGCACACGCTGAGCGCCAGAGGTACCACTAACTCAGTGCATGATAAGTGATTGTCACATCACCGTATTGAGGCAGAATTCAATAGACAAAAGACATTTCTCCGAATGTGGCCCCCCCTTGACCACTCATCAACACAGGGCACGTCCAAGGTGAGCGCAAAGGTACTACTAAATCAGTGCACCATAACTTATCGCAAGGAAGAGTCAATAGTTTTATGTCAGGAATGAGGCATACTATCACTTGAAAATCGAATTGATGCAGAATTCAATAGACAAAAGACATTGCTCCCAGTGCGGCCCACCCGGACCATGCATCATCGCAGGGTATGTACACTCTGAGCGGCAAAGGTACTACTAACTCAGTGCACCATAAATCATCGTCAGATGGCCTTATTAAGGCAAAAAACATTACTAGCAGTGTGGACTGGCTGGACCATGCATCATCGCAGGCTCCACAGAACCTGGTTGCTTCAGGTGCCACTAACTCAGTGCACCACATCATCGCTGGCTGCATATATGCTAGATTGGCAATACTGTGCAGCTCTGCTCAACGCCACATGGCCGTGGGCTCTTGGTAACCGCTGCCTCCTGCCTACACTGCGGTCATCAGGGCTCACAATTACATTGACTCTTTATTCATTAATTGTAGAGTGCAGTATGAAGCTAAGTATAACGTCCCTCAAACCTACAGACTATCCTTTTAGTATCCTTCCTTCAAGAACTTGTTTTATATCAGTTATAGGTTTGGTACGATAACCAAATTCATCTTGCAACTCCAAAAGAACATCTTGTGTTAGAATCGCGATTACAGATGACACAGTCCAGTAGGCAACAGACAATGCTCCTAGTGCGACCTGCCCAGATCATGTATCATAGCTGGGCCCCCAGACGCTGAATGCTTCTGGTGACCCTACGTCAGTGCAGCACAGCTCAAGGACCCTTTATGATAGAATGTTTTGTGTATGATTTCAGATCCGCCGCCCCTACCTCAGTGCACCACAAGTCATGGACCCTTTACGATAGAATCTTTTGTGAATTATTTCACATGTAGTGCTCCTACCTTTGTGCAGCACAAGTCATAAACCCTTTATGATGGAATATCTGTGTATTATTTGATGATTACTATTATACTTGTTAACAACAGCAACGATTCCCGAAAGAATGGCTTACACTCAACCCACATTCACACAGCACAGATATCACTGGACATGTGACCCTGGTAATAAAATGAAGTCGAGCACACGTGCCCGTATCCAGTTTAACTATCTATCTGTGTCTGTATATTTATTATGTTTGTAAAATGCTGCCCCTGGGCCCTACCAGATTACTTTGTGCTGTAAACAGCGTATGCAACCATCTTACCTCTGGCAGTAGGAAATACTTTGGTTATGCAACTTTCTCTAGCTCATTCTACAAGTACGAAGGTAGAAACTGGATCATTACAGTAATGCAAGCAAAATGTATAGTAAATTTATATGTGCCTTCGATTGTCGGAGTTGTTATTTTTTTAAGCATATTTATATAGCGCAAACTCGACCCAAAAGTATTTCAGTCTTTTACATGAGCACCGTATTTACATTACACTTTCAGGCATGTGGAGATGACATGATTTTTGTACAATAACAGGATGTGGACGCGACTCCTAGGCTCGAACACTGATTTTCAGCACCAAGTTCGACAGTGTACCCGACTGACCACATAAGTATATATGTTGGCGCAGCCTTACTCTGACCACGAGCCTTACTCAATTAGCTGCCCTTCATTTGCCAAAAACTGCAACCTGAAGTTTTCATAGCCCTGTATTGCTATAGGTACAACACTCCACTGAATCTGTAATAAACATTCATATCCACCGAAATGCGTCATGTCCACCATCTGCTATGTATGGAACTATGGATGAATATAGGGTCAGTGATACCTCGTACTTTCCATGTTGGCCATGTTGTGAGACTTCACTGACATAATTACACATTTGCGTTTAAGATCCGGGTGACGGCAGCACTACAACACAGACACTCAAATCAGTTGATTTCTCACAACAGAGCCACGCCCATAGCTCAGGAGTCATTCTTCACAGCCTCACGCAGCACTGGCATACGTCAGGGCAGCCCACTCCACATACAGGAAAAGACAACAACGCTACATGGCCCAGATTTTCATTGTAGTGATCTGCTGGTCACAGGTTTAGTGGTCAAAATGCCACAGCCACTCCCTCATGGCTGGTATACACCCACACCACACCCATCCAGCAAAGGCGTCACAAGACACGTGACCCTACCAATAAAAAAGACCGGGCGCACGTGCTCTACGCCATTTTAGAGTTGCACCAACCCCATGCGCTGTAATGGCCCGTCCTGGTGGTCCGGACACCTCATGTAGGCCCGAACCATAGAACAGGGGGGCCCGCCACCACGTGCGTGCCCTTTTTGGTCACTGGGTTAGTGGTACTGCAAGGACTGAGAGGGTGAGCAACATGCGATGATGATGGGTGCACAAGTATTTCCTTTGCCATAGTGATATCAAGACTCAGCACCAAATGTGAGACTTCTTTTTGGCATGATGTAGAAGGTGCCCTGTCAGCAAAAAGGTGAGCAGTGAGGCCTGGGTACGAAGCGGAGGGAGTAGATGTGGTGCAGCAGACTGGATACAAAAAGGCGACACAGCGATTTAGGCGTACCCAGTCTTATATACCCTGTGTTATTGCACTTTGATTTTGTTTTCCAATAGCAGGACAGTTTTTATAGTCGGCCAAATGTCCGTCACTGCCACATCTGTAGCAAAGTAGATGAGTTTTTATTTTTTATACTATGTACCCTTAAATGTACTGCCTTATTTTCACAACCTTTCCTTTCTCAGTTCTTTTAGAACTCGTGCCTGCGTTGCTGTATGCAGTACGGCTCGTGCCTTCGTTACAGTTCGCAGCTCGAGATATTTTGTAAGTGAAAAAACTGAGATATGAACCTAACCTAGGAATCACACACGGTTGTGTGTGTTCGTTTCCTTCTGTAGTACCCCATTAGCCTTTGCGTGCGACTTATTCTAAAAGACTGCACCTAATTGGCCAGAGGCGGCGTATTGCTCCTCCCATGGCCTATTGGTGTCTATTACACGCTTCCTGCGCATAATAGACACCAATAGGACATGGGGTTTCAATTATCGTGCCCAGACAAGGGCGTGATAATTGAAACCACGTGTGTGGCTGCGCACCACTTGTTTTCTATAACCGGATGGAAAACAATACTACTTCTAGTAATTGTTGATAAATCGAAGCCCATTAAAATACTTGGGACCGTGCAGATGGTAGTGTATTTAATGGTCGGGAGTGGTGTGAGAGAGTGATGTTATTATACTCCACATTAAGATCGTGGCAATTACCAGTCATAACATCTTCCTTTGTGTTATTCCTGTTAAAGAATCAGTGTCATACATAATGGTTTCTGCAATATCATTTTAAGTTCAACTCTAACATAGAACAAGCATTTGCAATGCAATAGGTTTCACATTATTAAAGTTTGAGCTATTAGCATTGTTAAATAACGCAACACCAATAGCTCAAACTTTAATAATGCCAAACTATTGCATTGCAAATGCTTGTTTTTAAGGAGGTAAGGTGTATTATGAGCATCGAAGTATGCACACACAAGCGTGACATTCTTGTCACAACTCGTGGCTGCTTCGCCTCGCTTTCGGAATGTTATGTTTTAAGCATGAGAAGGTTGAGAAGTAGAAATTAACGACAGGTCAGTCATTCTTGCTTTAAATTTGTTGCATACAAAACATGTTCTGATGATCAATTCACATGAACATAATTACCGTCTCTGTCTTTTCATTCCTGCATACTGGACTTTCTACAATTATTAATTCTCTACTATCTTTTAGATTTGGAGCTTCAGTGTGCACTATGTCCTGGCACGTGGTGAGAGACAGACCAGTGACAGAAAGGTGAGCTGCAAATATTCTCTTAGGTGTCACTCTCTCACTCTCTCTCTTCTTCTCTCCTTTGATGAATGAATGATGCACAATCTTATCTTCCTTTCTATCTAACAGGTTGTGTTTCACGAATTGGGTTCCCCCCCAACACCAGCAGAGCTCAACATCCGTGGAATCTGCGATGATACATGGCCATCCTAACAATGCCTGAGAAGGTTGGTTTGGCATGTGGTGGACCCTCTGAAACTGGGCAGTGGCACAAGGTGAGCAGAGAAGCTTCTTTCCGTAGCAGCGGGAAGTCACCTCTGAACAGTGGGAGTGGATAGTGTGCAGCAACCTGAGTGCGTAGGAACGGACACTCACCTCCGGGCAGTGGGAGTGGATGGGGTGCAGCAGTCTGGGTGCTCAGGAAAGGGCACTCACCTCCGGGCACTGGGAGTGGATGGGGTGCAGAAGTCTGGGTGCGCATTAATGGAAAGTCACCGCTGTGCAATGGGAGTGGATGGGATAAAGCACCCTTGGAGGAAAAGAACACACAGACACCCTCTTGCAGGGGAACTTGATGGAATACAGCAGCCTGGGTGTGCAGAGGTGTAACATAAAAATATGCGTGTGCAGTTGTATGTACTCTGCAATTACTAATTGTATACTATATTTCAGATCACTAAACTTGAGGGGGCACTATTACCCGGCACTTGACGCAACAAGCTTGGAAATCTACGTCTGACTTTTCAAAAAAAATGGCAACTCCAGACTCTGCGAGACAGTTTTAATGATGTTTTCTCTCTTTCTCTCTCTCACTCTCTGTGACATTATTTCTCTTTCTCTCTTAAACTTATAGGCACTGCTGTCTGCTTGGACGTGTAGAAGAATTGTTCAAAAGAAGTTGTGAATTCAACTGGCCGAAGTGTTTCGCCGCAGCGTTTATACAACGGTAAGCACAGAGGCCTAGATTTACAAAGCCTTCATTGCAATGCATTAGAAATAGGTCCGCATCTTTACAATCCCGTTGTGCGACTTTTCTGTCAGTAACGCAGTAGGCACTTCTATATAGACACCACTTAAAGGCGGTATTATAACAGAAGTGAATTGTACCAGGCACACTGCACACGTAAAACCGGAGCGTTAACTTGACTTGTAATGCTTCAGCTCATTTACTCACATCTACATAATTCTAAACTCTAATTTTCTTTCTTGTTTTGCAGATTACCAATCGGACATCTTTTGGACTCCATTTCACAATTTGTTTATAATATTGTTCTTTTTTAAAGTTATTTTTCTAGTTGCTTCTAATATCGTTATAATTAAGTTTCATTTACAGTTATTGTTTCAATAAAAGTTAATAAAAAAACGACATACTTCTTTTATTTTGTGGGGGGGGTATGACGGTCCACAATAAAAATAATGTTGTAATACTATAGTAAGATGTTCAAGACTAGGATTGAAAACTACTGAGTTATATTTCCTCTGGATAGACTACAACTTACAAAATAAATCAAAATATTACGAAACAATGTGTACCACATTTACAAACTTCATGCCACATTTTCCCGTGCAAAACTTACCCCACTACAAAATTAAATGTGTGGACCTCAATCACGCCCCTCAAACCATGGAAACAATAACCCCACAAAGATTTCTATATTGTATGAGGAGCTGCGTGGCCCTCCGCCTACTGCCCTGAAGTCCACGACGCCCAGACCTGGTTGCTGCAGTGTCCTGGGGGAAGCAGCCATTACAATGCGGTCATAAGCACGCGTGATCGTCACTTCAAATCCATTAGCACACATATAGCTTTACCACGCATGCCTTTACCACGCATGCTTTTAAAACTACTATGCAATTACCACGCATGATAAACACATAATCTTCATAATGTCTTTGTGTTGACGGACATGAGTTGTAATGGCTGTGGCGAACGTCCTTCAAATTAGTTTTCACGTATACGTGTCACCAAGTCTGATAACATCAGAGGCCAAGGACAAACACTGTAATGTCTGTGGCAGGAAATATCATTGATCACAGAAAATAGGAGGACAGTAAAATGAAAGTAACAGATATAATACAAATAACGGTGAAAAACTACTAAAATGGTGGTGGACTGAGGACGTAATCAACGTTTGGCGCCTCGGCACTACGTTTCAAATAAATATAGATAAAGTATGATTATTAATTATTTACAAAAGTACAGCAGCGGATGACACACACGACCCGGGAAAAGAAAGCGGCAAATAGTTTACCTGAAATAAAGAAAGGTTTGCTTGTTGAACTTGAAGAAAAAGAAAAAAACGTGGGCTTCGAAACGAGGCTGCGCATGCACAGAGAGTACAACTGCTGCACAAAAAAACAAACGGAAAGATTTACATACTATCATAGAAATATACCTCTTTTTTTAACCAGTAAACATAGGTGCATATTATCAAGGACCGGTGTTAAAATTATCGCCGTTTTATCGGCAGGAAATTTAGCTTGATAATACGGCCTTGTTATTTCCATGGGAATTAACGAGGCCATATTATCAAGCCCATTATCTCTGCTTTAGCGGCAGTTTCCTACCGATAAAAGCTGCGATAATGTATCGCCCTTGCTTAATAATATAGCCCTCTTTTTTTTTTCTTTTAGCCCCAATGCCCCCACGATCCAAGACGGCTACCCGTGTCCTTCCAATCTCCTTTCCTACTTGAAAGAGAGAGCAGATTAACTTGCTCTCTCTTTCAAATGGAAAAACAGTTTGCTGTGGTAAAGTGGGAGCGGCGACGGTACCGCCCTACCATACCAACAGCAATGTCCCGGGAGTACGCTCCCCGACACACTGCAAGAGCCGGCCCTGAGAAATGATGCTCCCCAGGACCATCAATGATTCCACTAAGAGGGCTGGTCGACGCCCTCCCAACATTAAGAAAAAACCACGAACAGTGCAGGGAATCGGAGCTGGAAGGTCATTTTACATATTACTGCCCCAGATAGGTGGCGTTCCCCACAACGTGTACGGGGAGAGGGAGGGAGAGCTTTTAAAAGCCCGAGGGGTGCCGCTCCCCGAGACTGCGGGTAGTAGAACCGTAACCCCCCGCATACTTCAAAATAAAACCAGACGAGTGGCGTTCCCCAGTGCTCGGGGCACCTTACAAGCCCCCCATTATGGAAAGAAAATGCCCCCGTAATTTACCCCCCGCCCTGGGTACCTAATGAATAAAACAGACTTCAAGTTTTTTTTCATCTTTTCCACCGCGTACGAGTGCTCCGTGATTTGTTATTTTAAAAAAAATAACAATTGAGCCTAAAGATCCATGGACCACCCCCTGAGCAAGCCTATAAGAGTGTTTCTTCCCTGACCCCTTTCCTAATTTCTCATCTTTGTTTTACTGTTTTCTTGTCACTCGGTTCTCGGGACAAACAAGATGGCTGCCAACACTTCCTGGTTAGGAGTGTTGACAGCCAACCAGCATGCAGCTCGTGCTCGTAATTGTACACATTTCCGTACGCGTACGCCGCGATTTTTCTTTGAAAAAAAAAAAAGAGCCTAAACATCCATGTACGACACCCTGAGCCAGGCTAGAGGGTCAGAATGTTTCTAGCCTGCCCCCTTCCCTTATTTCTCAACTTTGTTTTACTGTTTTCTTGTGTCTCGGTTCTACCGAGGCACAAGATGGCCGCCAACACTTCCTGGTTTCGAGTGTTGACAGACACTTGACAACCAATCAGCATGCAGCTCGCACTCCTAATTGAACGGATCTCAGTCCGTGTGTAGAACTCTGTCTCTAGATATCACTATGATTTTACTTGTAATTTTCTCAGAAACTACTGAACGGATTTACACCATTTAACAAAAAGCACAATCTGCGAACCGAACTCTATCACTCTGCCAAATTTGGTGTAATTCCGTTCAGCCGTTCGAGCTGTAGCCCTGGCTAAAGGTCCCTATGGAAAATTGCATGGGGAAAACACGTTTTGGGACCCCCCTTTTTTCTTGGCCCCCGCTTCACCCCCAAACTTTCAGGGTAGAAGCGGAGCGGAGCAGGCCATTTTATTGGAGACTTTTGCGAAGATTCGTCGACCGGCGCCAAAGTTAATCCAAATAGAATGTTGCAGATTTCCTATGGCAACTAGGTCCTAACTATAACTACCTACCGGTGACCTCCAGTAGGTAATAAATGCATATATATGCATATACATATGTGCATATGTGTGCATGTAGAGAGAGGTGGAGAGCCAGAGGTGTAGAGGTAGAGGTGTAGAGGTAGAGAGTTAAAGGTAGAGAGGTAGAGGTAGAGAGGTAGAGAGTAGTAGACAGAGAGAGAGGTAGAGAGAGGTAGAGAGTAGAGAGTGTGTAATAGAGAGTAGAGAGTAAGTAGTAGAGAGTGGTAGGGAGTAGTAGAGAGAGTAGCAGAGAGTGAGTAGTAGAGAGTAGTAGAGTGAGAAGTAGAGAGTAGTAGAGAGTGAGTAGTAGAGAATAGTAGAGAGTGAGTAGAAGAGAGTGAGTAGTAGTGAGTGAGTAGTAGAGTGAGTAGTAGAGAGTAGTAGAGCATGAGTAGTAGAGAGTAGTAGGGAGTGAGTAGTACAGAGTGAGTAGTAGAGGGTGAGTAGTAGAGAGTGAGTAGAAGAGAGAGAGAGTAGTAGAGAGTATTAGAGAGTAAGTAGCACTGTGGACACAGACTCACAGACACTGTGAGTCTGTGGCCACTCCTACAATCATCCTAACAGAAGTATGTCCTTATCTAATCCCGCTGCTGAAACATAAGTCCTTAAAAACTGATCCTGGTTTCAACAACTAGCACTCTAGGAACCTATTCACTGTCTATGCACTTGCAGAAAGACTCAGGCATTGAGACAAGCAGTGTTACAGTCAAATGTGCACAATGTATGCAGTCCCTTAACCCCTTGCAGACTACTGAGTCAGTCCTACAAAAGTCCAGGTAATAGTCATGCTTGTCTGGAATCACATGATGAGTCTGTGTCCACTCGTACGATCATCATGACAGAAGCATGTCCTTATCTAATCACTCTGCTGAAACAAAAGCTTATACACTGATCCTGCTGTCAACTACTAGCACTCTAGGAACTCAGTCACTGTCTATGCACATGCAGAATGACTCAGGCATTAAGAAAAGCAGTGGTACAGTCAAATGTGCCCAATGTATGCGGTCCCTTAACCCCTTGCAGACAACTGAGTCAGTCCTGCAAAAGTCCAGGTAATAGTCATTCTTGTCTGGAATCACACTGTGAGTCTGTGTCCACTCCTACAATCATCCTGATAGAAGCATGTCCTTATCTAATCACTCTGCTGCAAACATAAGTGCTCGTATAAACGTATACCACTGTCAACTGCTAGTACTCTAGGAATATAGTCACTGTCTATGCACTTGCAGAATGACTCAGGCATTGAGACAAACAGTGTTACAGTCAAATTTGCACAATGAATGCAGTCCCGAAACCCTTGCAGACTCCTGAGTCAGTCCTGCAAAAGTCCAGGTAATAGTCATGCTTGTCTGGAATCACACTGTGAATCTGTGTCCACTCTTACAATCATCCTGACCGAAGCATTTCCTTATCTAATCACTCTGCTGAAATATAAGCACTTATAATCTTATCCTGCTGTCAACTACTAGCACTCTAGGAACCCAGTCACTGTCTATGCACTTGTAGAATGACGCAGGCATTGAGACAAGCAGTGGTAAGTCAAATGTGCACAATGTATGTGGTCCCTTAACCCCTTGCAGACTACTGAGTCAGTCCTGCAAAAGTCCAGGTAACGGTCATGCTTGTCTGGAATCACACTGTGAGTCTGTGTCTACTCCTACAATCATCCTGACAAAAGCATTTCCTTATCTAATCACTCTGCTGAAACATAAGTGCTTGTAAACTTATCCTGCTGTCAACTACTAGCACTCTATGTACCTAGTCACTGTCTATGCACTTGCAGAATGACTCAGGCATTGAGACAATAACTAAGCACTTATAAATTATCTGAGCACTCTGTTTGCAGCACTGTCATCATTCTAGTTACTAGTGATGTTCTTATAGAATGATCTAGGCTTCAACACAAGCACACATACAATATTCTGTGCACAATCCCTACAAACCTCTAAGCAGATACATACTATTGGTACACTCCACTAAATACTGAAGTAGTACTCATGCAGCCTAGGATACCTCCTGTCAGTCTCATGCAATTCATCAATCAGACATCCAGCACTATGTTCTTATTGTATCACTCTGCCAATACCTAACCACTTATGGAGCAGATTTACAAGCCCCCTGTGCCACCAGTACGTCTCTTTTTGTAACGTACTGATGGCGCTGGGGACTCCTCCATATTTACAAGGAGAGGAAACGCAACCCTGCGTGGCTTTTCCTCTCCTTGAAAATACGACCCATTCAAACGTAGCACTTTGCGTTGAAGGGGCGTTCCATGGGTGTTGCTATGTCTGTTCCCACACAACACCCATGTAATAACACATCTCAAGACTTACGAGAAAGTGTAAATCTGTAGATACGTGTGAATGGTGCGCCACCCTAGAGGTGGTGTAGCGAGGCACAACAAGGAGAAATGCTTTCATTTCTCCCCGTTTTTTCCTCTTTCAATGGATGCTGCATTCTACAGCACACATTGAAGGAGGAATCTGCCTTTAGTGATTGTTTTTGTGCAGGAAGTAGTCCCTTCCAGCACAAAAACAATCTCCACACAACACAGATATCTTTGAACCATGATGCAAGGGTACCTGCATAACTGTATTGCTGCAGTTTGTGTGCTAGTGCAGAGGGAGCACAGAATTGCAACATATTCATGTAAATATGTCACATCCCTGTGCTTCAGAAGTGCAGCAGTGCGGTGCAGCTAAAGGGCTTGCAGTGTCACGCTGCAGCACTTCCTCATAGATCGGCCCCTATAAATTCACCATACAGTACTAATGCATTCTTTCAGTCAATCATGCTCTACACATACATTCAACCAAACGTTCAGACATTACCATGCAATTATGGTTCTTTTTTTAAACCAGATAAGGTAGTTCTGAACTTTTTTTTCTTTATTTTTTTGTTTTCTATTTTTTTGTAGTTTAAAAAAAAATGTTTTACTTTTTTTTGGTGTTTTTAAAAAATTGAACAAAAAAATTGCATTTGTGGTTCTGTTGAGTTGCACAAATAGCGTCCACTGACTGTTCATCATAACAGATGATGGTTTTGCACTTAGTGCAGTGCTCCTGGAGAAAAGGAATTTCTGGTCGAATGTCTACTGGTGGTGGTGGTGCTGAAGTGGACACTCCGGAGGTGCTAGCAATGCCTGGTGGTGGATTTTTTGCTGCACCCCTCATTTCTTCTCATGCCAGATTCTTCGGGTGAATGGTCCGCAGATGTTTATACATACCTGCTGTTCCACAGGAGTATTTCTTGTCACTGCCTCGCGACAGGACCCTGTCACACAGCAAGCATGTGCTTTTCTTGCGTTGACCTTTTTTTCTCCGGCAGGAAAGTTGAAAAATGTCCATACCACTGATTCAGGCCTCTGCTTGGTTGGATCTTCCTCCAAGAAATCTTCATCTGAAGAATGTTGAGGAGCTTGCAAACCAGATGCCATTTCTCCAATGCAATTTTTTAAAATCACCAAATAAATTCCAAAACCAGCTCTGTAAGAAGAAGATATGTCTCTCATCAACTGCTCCAAACAGAATAATTAAAATGAGTGGGGTCTAGGGGTGGGCGGAATTTGCAAAATTCGCTTTTGCAAACTATCGCGAAAATGTCCAAAATCTTTGCGATCGTGTGGAAATATCATAAAGACGCAGATGTTTTTTCCCCACCCGTTCGCGATATTTTTCGGCGTGATCGCGTTGAAAAATGTCTCGCCAACTTACCCATGTGGTCGCTCATGGGCCCGGCCATCTTGTTTTCACTTGTACCGCCCGCTCGCAATGTTCACTTCCTGTTCCGGGTCACGCAGTGCACGCTCCCGGTACGTATTTCCTGTTCGGAAAACTTTTATTTTTTCGCACCACTTTCTGCGTGCTCGGGGAGAAAATATCGCGCAAACTTGCGCATGTGGTCGCAATGGGTTTGGCCATCTTGTTTTTCACTCTATTGCATGGTTCTGGGGCCTGTTTTTGAATCCTCCCTTTATCTTTGCAATCCTTACTTTCTAGAAACTTTTTTTAATCTTTTTTACTTATTATTATTCAGACTATTTTCCTGCTTCTATATTTTTGGTTTTTGTCTACTTTTTTGGAGTTTTTCAGCTACTTTTTCACTCTTTTTCTATTCCCTGCTATTTCCTTTTTTATTTTATTACCTTTTCTTTACTGCCCGTCTCTCTCTCTCCCCAGAACCATGCCAAAGAGTAGGGCTCGCCGCAGCCAGAGCCGCAACTGCCTTCCTTGTGGAAGGCGGCGCCCACAAGGGGTGCAGGCACGGGCCTTATTTGGGGAGGTGGAGTTGGCTGCACTTCTCTTCTTTGTGCAGCACCACCTCCCCTCAACTCTCACAGCAAGTGGCAGGCCTGTGTCCAGGAACGGGCTCCGGGACCGTCGACAGCGCTGGGGGAAGGTGTGCTGGGCAGTGTTCCGCTGCTCTGGGGTCCGGCACACCCAGGTGCAGTTGACGCACCGGTGGTCCGACATCTTGGACCGTGAGCAGGACCTGCTGGACCTGCTAGGAGTGGAGGTTCCGGGTCTTGGTGAGAAACTATTTAATTATTTCTACTTTGTGTCTGTTCTTCTGCTCTGTGTTATATATTGAAAATATCTTTTTTTTCTTCCAACCAGCTAGAATGTTGCTGGTTACATTCCAGGTGAATTATGTTTAAAAGTCTTCTGTGATTGTTATGACACAGCTGCTCCTCTGCGCTACTACTAATCTTACTTGTTTGGAACTTTGCGTTTGCGCTTGCTTAGCGTGATTATGTAAGAGTTTATTTTAGAGAAATTAAGTTACGTAATGCTATAGTGACTCTAGTATTTACTTTGTCCTGTCACTAGATAGGGGCGGATTGATACTTAGGTTTACTTACTTTGTATGAGTTTGTAATTTTTTAATGGTATGCGTGATGCCCACCTTAGTTATGTCATGTGCTGCTGGTACCCCAGTCTTTATTAGAACCTTTTCTAGTTTGTTCAATGAGTGGTGGTAATAGGCTTAGCACTAGTAGAACATCAGCATCAATCAATCAACCCAAAATTTGGTGTATACAAAAAATGTAGACATGTGTCCTCCATTTGACCATATGCATTGTTGAGGACTAAAAGAAGTGGAAATGCATACTTAATGTACAATTGGCATGCCTGGAATAGGTGGGCTAGGTCGGGTGGTACGTCGTACTTATGCTTCGTTAGTATTCTGGAATCAGAAGGGAAGACTGGATTAGTGTTGATAAATAGGAAGTAGTCCATCCATGAATCCCCCAATACTATTTGTTGACCAGATCAGATTGGTCAATTTAGTTATTGCAATTGGTCTTTACATAAGTGTTTTTTGACAGTTCTTTAAAATTATTTTATTTGTTTGACACCATCCATCAATGTTTGTCTCTTTCTTATATCTTTCCTCTTCAGCACCCAGGAGCAGGCAGACACAGACAGGGAGTGGGACTCAGTCGGCGGGAGAACCTCCAAAACACCAAGACGACACCAACGAGGGCTCCTTTGCTGGCCCTAGTAAGTCTTCTTGTTTTTAATAATAATTTTTATTCCATAACTTTTACCGCACCATATTTTTCCCGAACTATTGTTTCAGTTTCCTAATGCTATTTTTTACCAACAATTATCCTTCGATCTGTACTGTTTTGAAAATCTTGGTATCCCTGCCTCCGCTAAGATGACTCTCTGTACTACTACTACTATTAGTTTGTCTGTACTGTAGTAGCTAAGCTTGCCCTGATAGCCACTCTTTCATTAAAAGGTTGAAAATAAAACTCAGATTCACCAGTAGCTCTAGCCATTGAGTCCAGTCCTTTGGGTGGTCCTCTTGTACTACTTCTCTTGTCCTATTGATCTTGAGTCTTTGTTAATCTTGAGGCCTTGACAATTCACACCAACAAATGCCCAAGCAGATTTATTACTTTTTTGATATGATATGACATACTACTACTCTTGTAGGGATTTTGCACATACAGACCTTTGCACAAGAAAATAAGTTGTTGGTGATGGTAGGTTGCACCTTCCTCACACACCTCAATCAGAAGTTCGGAACCCACCACAATCCCCTACCCGACTAGTTATTGTAGTGTCTTGTCATAACTATTAGCTCTCCGAACCCTCTCCCCAAGATACCCAACAAGTAGACAACCCAGATCACAACACACCCAATATCTCAGTTGTGGAAGCAATTCTCGTGCTTCCTTTAATTTGCTCACTCTTGTTAGTCCACACCAAATACCACCAAGTCTATGTAATTTCAAAATGTTTATTGACAAGCTCTGTACATTAACATAAACATTGTTACACTTACTTACAGTTGTTAATTAAATCAGATAATGGAACAGTGGTGAAAGCACCACCATCCCCTAGGTAGGAATGTAGTTTATATAAATTTATAACTGAAGATCTCTAAGCGAAGGGACCCCTCACCTTAAAAGAACCTAGTACTGGTATTTGTTGCATCATAAGCTTTGCAAAGCTCTGGTTCATAGAGGGGAATCTTCCGTCTGTAATGCGAAAAATGAAATGGTGCGCGTTAGTATATTGCAAGCATTTCTCAGCCGTGCCAAAAATTGTAGCATTTATGGATAAGCAATATGGACTAACAGTACACCAGAACTTCATAAAAAAGTGGCCTGTTAATGATTTGGTTGACCGCTTGTAGGCAGCGCTTAGACAGTAGCAGTGTGAGGTCATGTGGCATCAAATGTGTCTCATACAACAAGCTGCAAGGTAACGTCACATGTGCAAAAATAAAAGACACAAAGGTAAAATGGTGGCATGGCTCGGGTTAACTAAGCAAAGGTTAGAATGGGACCATATATAACTACTAGTATCTACTCAACTACTACCTGATTTGTACTAGTGATGTATGTTATATACTATTAATTCATTTTTCAATCTTGCTACTGACCAATAGAGGGAGGTGTATATGACGCCTAAAAATGTGTAATGTTTTCTAGGCGCACTACCCACGACCACCATTGCCGGGGCCAGCCAAGGCGACGCGGAAGGAGAGGATGCAGCAGTAGCCGAGGATACCAATGGAGTAGTAGGGGGAGTGCCAGCACCAGTGGCGGGTGGTGGTAAGTTAGATTCATTATCCTTAACTATTGTTGACATTACACACTCTGCAAGGGTATACTGTACTGTTGACACTTAGGGCCCTATTAGGATGGCCGCCGACCCCGCGGGGGCAAACCTCCCCCCATCCCTGTAGAAAAGACCCTGCCATATTACAATGGATGGGGTGTCGGCAGCGGATAGAAACCGTCCGCCGGTTTTCCGCGCAGTTGACATGTCGACCAGGCGGAAAAGGTTTCAATATGGTGGCGGTGTCTACTCTGAACACACCGCCAACCTTATAATAATCTGAATTTTGGAATGCAATGCCGCCACGGAAAGGCATGCAGAATATGCTTGGGGTGCCCATTGTGAGGGTACCTACCTACGCTATGGTACCCCCTGCCTTTCCAAGCACAACGTGGCAGGGTCCGCGCTGGGCCTGTCACGTTGTGCTTGGGAAGCATAACATGTATTTTTAGCATTGCGGTGGCCGGTGCTTTTGGCACCGCCCACCACAATGTTAAAAATACGGGATGCGCACGCCACTGTGGTGGGCACATCCTAATTGTCCCCACGGGACCCCCCCCCTATGGTGGGTGGTCCCTTTTTAGCGTGAGGAAGCCCCCCGCCATCCGATGTCCTAAGTAAGTAAGAGTTGTTGTGAATGTTGGCATAGGGGCGGGAGTATTGAGTAACCAATGGCCTCATCTATCTGTGATTTCAACTCCGCTTTGAAAATTTTATGGAGAAGACTAAAAGTCAGATCAGATCACCTGATGTTCAACTAAAAAGTGAAAGACAGGTGGAAGGAAGAATGGGCGACATTTAATACATGTTATGTACTGTGCTTTATAGTGCTACCATGCCACTATTTATATAATTAAATTGTCTTACAGTTTTTCTATGAGTATATTTTACAATTGTCTTGTTTCTTTTTGATACACAGGTACTCCTTCCAAGGTTGATAGGAAGGAGTTGGCCGCCAATGCACGGTGCCGGAAACTGGAGGCAATACAGAGAGAATACCGGCTGCTGGTGGTCTTGGCAGAGGAGGTGGAGGAGACTGCTGCTGCACTTGATGCCTCCTCCAGTTCCCCAAGCCCCAGCCACCGCCCTCCAGCGGTACGGCGCCACTGTCTGGCAGCCGCCCACCGCCCTAGCCGCAACACAATCTCTGGTGCCCCCCCACCACTGTTGCTCCTGCTGCCGCACTCTCAAGCGCAGTGTCAAACGTTTAGAGGAGCAAATGCGTGCCATCCTCCAATCCTGCCACCAGTCACTGTCTTAGTTCTGCCCCTTTTTTAATTCTTGTTTGGGTGGGTGGGAATTGGGAGTTGGGGATTTTTGAACAATTGGGCTTCTATTTCTTAGGTACATTAGTTGGGGTTAGGGAGGGGGTGGGTCAGCTTTTGTGGGTTTCCGTTTTACATAGTTTATTTTTGTTAGGGTAAATTAAATCTATATTTACTAGACATGCAATGTTGTTAATGTTTTGTAGGTGGGGTTACTGTTTTACATCACACTGTTTCCTTGCTGGTGCAGGTCCACCCATAGCCAGTGTTTGATGTAAATTATTGGCTGACTGTGTAAGACACAAAGAGATAGATGCGACACCCCTCACTGATTGAGTTGTCCTACCAGTACTTTCAGTCTCTCTCTTCTAGTGTATGCATTCTTTATCTGGCCTCAAAGGGGTGTGTGAATTCATTGAAAACATGTCCATTAATAAGTATGCCTCCCCCAAACTTCTCTTACCTTTGCTTGATGTTTAACTTAGGAACAGCAATGGCTGCATGGTGAAGATGATTTCCTTTTTCTTACATTCGATGATTGGGGTGGTGGTGGTGATGGTAGTAGAGTAGTAGTAGTAGACACTGGCAGGGCAGCAGCATTTACAAAAAAAGAAAATGAGACAGTCAGTTGCCTTTGAGAGACTGTTCGAGGAGTAGTAGAATGAAGTACAGTACAGAACTTACCGAGCAACAATAATATGCTAAAATATTTTACAACAAAACATAATGGTGGGGGGGATAGCCTACTAGACAGAGTTACAAACTATAGTTGTGTCGAGTCACTTGACTAGGCCTACAGCGTAACATTTAGTGCTGTGTATGAGGAATGACAACAAATCAAATCAATGCCGGCAATTAATGCTGAGGTATATGTTGATTTCTTAAATAAAAATCACCTCTAAAATATACTGCTCATGGGTGGGCAAGCAGAAGAAGATTATCGCTCTACCTTGAAATTGAAGTACTGTTGCTTTTGCCACATCCGCCCCAGCAAGCGTGTGATTAATTATTGGTGTAAATTTAATTTAGTCACACCTCAATAAGTCACACAGCCCGGGGGAAGAGGGTTAGGGTTTGTTGAATGGATAGGAAGGGCTTTTGGGGAAAGGTTTGACAGTGAAAAACAGTATGCATGGACAAACAAACAACAATCTTTGAAGACTACCATATCCAATGTGTTAAGGGAGAAAAAGGGAATGCATGCATGATGATGTTTGTTAAGAAGACCCTGATTACATACACTTCTTGTTCTATTGTTCCGGGCATAATACTTTTACAGATAGCAAATAGAATTTTTAAATATTGGTAGGGATGAATCATAAAGAGCGCAAACCTAATGATAATAACAAAAACAAGAAGCACTGTTGTAAAGATTGTAGACAAAAAATGCATCAAATTATTTAAAAGAAGGTGAAAGTTTATACTGTTACTGTGTTATCCTGGTCAAAAATGTGGACTGGATTTGCATCTCGGCATTCCGACCTCTTGGTCCTCTCGTCCATCAATCTTGGCTGTCACCACTCGCCACTGCTCAAGTATAAGGCAAGGCCCGGCCTGTAATTGTAGTTGGAAACACAAAGGGGATATTGAGAAACAACGTTGAAACAAATGCACAAGTTATGGTGTAGTGCAACACAAGAACACTTTCCGAGGCGGCATGTATGCATCATTAATTTCTACTGTAGTCTGCTTCTGTTTCCGGCATTGACCTTCAACAACAATAGGAAAGAGGAAGCCCACAGTAACAGGCCTGACGGCCCCTTGCTTAGCACATCTTCCGTTTAGAGTATATTTTTTTAAAGAGTTGGACAAAGGCAAAGCACAATTTAAGGTAGTGCATGAAAAGCACCGCAGTCATCCCACCGCTACACTGGACTCCACTTCTACACAGACATTTGGGTCTGCTGTGGTTGTTGTTGACGTGTTTACCTTTAGGATTTTATGCCACGCATGAAACGTCCTCCTGGCTTGTTTATTCCATCAATCATCTCCGATACTGGTACTGACTGACTGTGAAGGGCGGCCTGCAGTAGAAGTAAAATTTTGTTGTTACACAACAAGAGTAGAACTATTATTGACTTGAGTCACTCTTAAGTGTGTACAGTAAGACTACTAGTACACTTTGACTTCACTTCATGCACAACAAACAAACAACAAAAACACAAACACCAATCGCTCAGAGTCAGGTGTCCAATGCATGCCATTCATTTTTTCATTACCTGTTCCTTCTCATCTTAGGTTAACGGGCCGTCTTTTTCGCCATCATCATCATAGACGGTGCTGTTATCATACTCAGTGTGCAGATTGAGGGCCCTTCCTGTATTCAATCAAAATCAATGCATCAAGCTGCAGTAGAAGTACACATTTCTTATTTGCAAGAAGGGGAAAATTCACCTTGAGTTACCTTTAGTGTGTACTGTAGAAAGATGATTAGTGCACAATGACATAACTTCATGCACAACAAACAACAACAAAATCACTCAGTCTGCGACTCTGCGTCCAATACGTGGCATCAATCATTACCTGTTCCATCTCATTTTCATGGGCAGTCTCTCTCGGCTCTGAAAGGAGGATAGTTATAGTAGTCATCATGTTCCACTTCTTTTGGCGGGACTAGGAAAGTTTTTATTTATTTTTCTATTTTCCATCATCCAATCATCATGAGGGCAATGGATTTAGGCGGGAGATTCAGTATGATTGAGCAGAGGAGCTGGATTCGGAGGACTGTACTTTCAAATGCAGACACCTGAAAGTTGTATATTTAAATAAGAAGAGCAGAAGACGGTGGTAATGGAATGGATTTGTTGTGATTCACAAGTTTGTAGCCGGAACGACAGACACACAAAACAAAGGGAAAAAAGGGAGAAAGACAGTAAGTGCAAGCCTAATTGTCAGGGAAGTATAGCTCATCCTCAAACTCTGGGGGTTCAGCCAGTAGTAGGTAATCATCATGTGACACACTACTTCCGCTGTCCTCCTCATCTTCCTCCCTTGCTTCATGTAATGTGTAATTCGGTGGTATGAAGTGCTGATTAATTTTGATCATTGTTAACCTCTCTACGTTTTTTGGCAAGAGACTGGTCCTTCTCACTGTTACAATGGAACCAGCAGCACTGAAAACACGTTCGGAAAAGACACTTGCGACAGGGCAAGCCATATAGCTTATCGCCAGCCTGCTGAGCACTGGCCATTCAGACCTTTTCCTATAGCAATACTGCAATGGGTTTTGATCAATGTATACCTCTGTTGGGTCGTCCAGATAGGCCTGGACCATCCGCTCAATGTTCAGGGGTGCTGCTGCTAACCTTTCGGGCTCTTTTCTCTTTGCATCAGCACTGCGCTTATTAATGCTAACTGTAAATACCAATCGTCTAACGATTCTACTTGGCCTAATGATCTAGTTGTTGTTGCTGTTGTCGATGGCGATGGTGAGTGTTGTTGTGATGATCCAAACGCACTGCCCTCAGCCTCCAAAGTTGCACTTGATGCTGCATGCCCTTCTGCATGCCCTTCTGCAGTAATTTTTGTGGGTTGATCTTGCAGGATTTTAATTAACTGCTGTTCATTTTCTAACTTACTCTCTGCCTCAGCTATCCAACTTTTGTAGCGGGCAACATCCAACTCTGAAAAAGGAAAAAATGTCTTAAGTCCCAATTTTGCCCATGTATCCAGAATTGTGGCAGAAATGTAATGTTCTTGTGACAACATTTTATTTTCTATCCTTGTATTTTCAGCTAAGCGACTGGCTAAGCTCTGCACCAAGTCATGGGCTTCCTTTTTGTCTTCTAAACCTTTGTATGATTCAGACACCTTCTTCATCTGATGCTCCAGCATTTGCAATAATGGGATAGCTTTTCCCATTTTACAGTCGTCCTTGCTGACTTCACGTGTGAAGACCTCAAAAGGACGAAGCATCTCAGTCAGGCATTCAACTAGGCCCCATTGCTCCATCTGAAGGGTCATGCCTTTCACAGTAGCATTCCCTCTTTGCATGACATATTCATTGAGTTGCCTGTACTGCTCAAACAGACGATCAAGCATGTAATATGTTGAGTTCCAACGTGTTGCCACCTACTGGATGAGTGCTTTGACTGGTATCCCATAGTCACGTTGAATGATCCTCAGCTGCTTCCAAGCTTTAAAAGAATGGCTGAAATTAGTGCATATTCTTCGGCAAATGCTCAGTAAGTTGCTGACTATGGGTTCTTTTTTCAGAAAGTCTTGAACTATAATGTTTATGCAGTGCGCCAAACATGGAACCCTGAAATTGAAACCAAGGTCCATGGCCTTAAGTACATTACTGCCATTATCTGTGGCAACAAAACCAATGCTAAGCCCTCTTGGGCACAGCCATTCAGAAACCTTGCTGTGAAACTCTTGCAAAATGTTTACAGCAGTATGAGATTTCTCCATGGCGAACATGGCTACAATTGCATGTTCCAGAGTAGCTTAAAAAATATCAGCTGTGTCAACAGCACCTCGTTCAGACAGCTTATCTCTAACCCCCACAAAAGAGACCCAGTGTGCAGTGATGCACATGTAATCTGTGGCTTGACAACTGGTCCACATGTCTGTTGTCAGGTGTATATTGTGAACAGCACTATGCATGGAAAGCTTCTCCAACCAATTCCAGCACATCATGATGTAGTGCCGGAACAGCAACTCGTGCGAAATAGGACCAGATGGGAACCTTCCATTTAGGGCAGATGGCTGACACAAATTCAAGGAAACCCACCCCTTCCACAAATGAAAAAGGGAGAAGGTCCAGTGCTAACATTTTAGCAAGCATCGCATTGTACAACCGTGCCGTTGGATGGTTGCGTTGGAACTGCACCTCCAACCTAAGCATGCTCTCAATGGTAGGCTGGATAACTTTCCTTTGTGGGGCTTTGTTAACCCACTTAGGCTCAACGATGCAGTTTGTCTCATTGCGGTACTCAGTCGCCTTGGTGTCTCAGCCTGACTCTGAGTATGGCTCTTACTGCGGTGCCACTCAGATGTTACTGAGGAGGATGTGGGCGGTGCCACTACACTACTGGGGACAGGGCTAGAAATGCCTCCCTCTCCTTCACCTTACACCGCAATAATATCGTCCCCTGATGACCAACTTCAATGGGTTGACTTTTTCTACTTTCTTTTAAGTGAAGTAGGGGATTCTCCCACACAATAGTGTGGTGTATTCTGAGATGATTTGCTTGGCCTCCGGTACCATAGTTTGTACCAAGCTTACCCCGCCGAACACCTTGTCGACAAATTGAGCATATAGCAATGTTCTCCTCCCTGGTGCTAACAGAAAAGAAGTCCCAAACTGGGGAGGAAAACCTTCTGGCACTGCTGGATGTGTCACTTTCAATACCAGATGAACTGGAGGGTCTGCTTGGAATGTGATGACTCTGTGCAGCTACACTGTGACTTTTACTACCACTACCTACTGAGATGGTTGAGCTGGATGAAGGACCTTGTCAGGCCTTGGAAAATATGGCAGCTGGAGGTCGTGGTGGTGTAACCTGTGTTGATGATATCCGTGCTACATCCCGCTCAGTAGCAGCCTTTCTGGATAGGGTAAGAATTTTGGTCTTCATCCCCTTTGGGGCAGGAGTGATGTGCGTCATGACTGGCTCATCTTCATCAACATCATCCCCCTCTTCA
This sequence comes from Lissotriton vulgaris, assembly GCF_964263255.1. Taxonomy (NCBI): domain Eukaryota; kingdom Metazoa; phylum Chordata; class Amphibia; order Caudata; family Salamandridae; genus Lissotriton; species Lissotriton vulgaris. The sequence goes on from NC_141693.1 coordinate 1,904,093,625, forward strand.
ACATCTACGTCCATAACTCTAAGTTTTTCTGGACCCTTCCTTTTCAGAAGCATTGTCTTGTGGTGTGCGTCACTCTCAGACTGAGCTTGTAGCTGCCAAGTGGCATCACGATCATAAGAAGCGGGGCTTGAAGAAGAAGATGATGTACTAACAAGCCTCCTTATCCTTCATGGTGGTCTGGAAGACAATAGATATTCTGAAACAGTGGTTTGATCCGCTGTGTCTTCAGGAAGCTTGATTTCCTGAAATGCCCCTACGTCAGGAGCAACAACTACTATTGTGGGCTGTTCTTGCGGCTGCTGCTGTTCTTGTGGCTGCTGCTGTTCTTCTTGCGGCTGCTGCTGTTCTTCTTGCGGCTGCTGCTGTTCTTCTTGCGGCTGCGGCTGCTGCTGTTCTTGCAGCTGCTGCTGTTCTTGCCGCTGCTGTTCTTGCGGCTGATGTTCTTGCAGCTTCTGCTGCTGCTGCTGTTCTTGTTGTGGCTGCACACTGATCTGCTGAGTTTCCGCCTGCGTTGATTGTGTACTACTTTGCGATAATGACATTTCAACATCGCTGCTCGTTAGTAAATAAATAAATTGTGTGTCTTGTAAAGCGCACTGCTACCCGCACCGCATGCCTCGTAGCGCTATAGACCGCTGGGGAACCCGTCCTGGCTTTCCCTGTGAGATAGTCCCTCCTGGGAGTCTCCAAGGTGAAACCAGGCATCCACGGCGTTTGTGAGGGGCCGTTGTGGAGATGAGGCAAGCTAATGCCCAGAGTTGCCGAGTGTGATCTCTGGTTGGAGTAGGCACCGATGCGAGAATTATTGAGTCCGCTGATCCTGGTCCCATACCCTGCCGCGTCGGGAATCGAACCCTGGTCCCGGGCCGTTCTCTGCTCTCGGGTCTGCCGCCTCTAACCAGTGAGCCACACCACTCCACGGTAGACTTGCTACCTCTGCGACACTCAAGGGCTTGGGCCTAGGTTGGTGGGGTTGGCCCACTGGTGCAGAGGTTCTGCTCCCAGCTTGGTTCCCGGACAACGCTGCTGCAAGCGTACCTTTTTTTTTGGACCCTAAAAAAACATTGGCCGGCACACCAGTCGTGGTTAATGGCACTTCCTTCCTCTGTTCATTCTTCTCACCAGGAACTTTCTTGGTACTGGACCTTGTACCTTTCTTTGGGGCCATCTTCTTCAGATGTCAGGCAGGACGCGGATGCACAAGAAGTTGTGGTCACACATGGACGTGATGCGCAGCAGGACTTCTGTTCTGTCTGGCTGGCAGTACAACGGTTGATGAATGATGATGACACCTCTTCCTCTGGCTTGTTGTGCACCTAAAAGCAAATAATCCAGGAGAAGAACATCAGTGAAATGTTGCATTTGTTGTTGTGGTTCAGTTACTTACTACTGTACAACAAAAGATATAGTCTAGCCATTTCTGAGACTTTGTCAACAAGGGCTATGTTATACTAATGTGTATACACACACTACTCTCTAAGGAAGAATAGGCAAGAGAATAAGAACCACCATAGGGTGGACCCTATTTGCCATTAAATTATTAGAGCATCACATCATTCATGGAGCTGCTGCTGGCAAAGGGGGTGGATGGATGGAAGCAGTAAGCCAATAGGAAAACCATGCAGGCCTGTATACCAAAAGAAGGACACTACTAGTAACTCCCAACACAAAAGAAAGGCCACCAGCCACATGGCCAGGCCCAACAACATCAGAAAGCCCATCCCAAAAAAGCACACTTCCCAACTCAATCCAATGCCATCCATGCCCTAAATGCTGTCAAAATTCAACATACCACACACAGAAACACTTGATTAATAAAGCTGTGGCTACCTGCTCTGAGCCTACTGGATGGAAGCAGGCCTGTTGGCAGACAAGGCTAGACAAGCGTGCAGGCCTAGGCTTCAAAATGGCCACCAGCCACATGGCCATGCCCAACAACTTCAGAAAGCCCACCCCAAAAAACACAATTCCGAACTCAATCCAGTGCCATCCATGCCCTAAATGATGTCTAAATTCAACAGACCACACACAGAAACACTTGATTAATAAAGCTGTTGCTACCTGCTCTGAGCCTACTGGATGGTAGCAAGCCTATTGGCAGACAAGGCCAGGCAAACTTGCAGGCCTAGGCTTCAAAATTGCCACCAGCCACATGGCCAGGACCAACAACATCAGAAAGCCCAGCCCAAAAAAACACACTTCCCAACTCAATCCAGTGCCATCCATGCCCTAAAAGATGTATAAATTCAACAGACCACACACAGAAACACTCGATTAATAAAGCTGCGGCTACCTGCTCTGAGCCTACTGGATGAAAGCAGGCCTGTTGGCAGACAAGGCCAGACAAGCTTGCAGGCCTAGGCTTCAAAATGGCCACCAGCCACATGGCAAGGCCCAACAACATCAGAAAGCCCACCCCAAAAAACACACTTCCCAACTCAATCCAGTGCCATCCACGCCCTAAATGCTGTCTAAATTCAACAGACCACACACAGAAACACTTGATTAATAAAGCTGTGGCTACCTGCTCTGAGCCTACTGGATAGAAGCAGGCCTATTGGCAGACAAGGCCAGACAAGCTTGCAGGCCTAGGCTTCAAAATGGCCACCAGCCACATGGCCAGGCCCAACAACATCAGAAAGCCCACCACCAAAAAACACACTTCCCAACTCAATCCAGTGCCATCCATGCTCTAAATGCCGTCTAAATTCAACAGACCACACACAGAAACACTTGATTAATAAAGCTGTGGCTACCTGCTCTGAGCCTACTGGATGAAAGCAGGCCTGTTGGCAGAAACGGCCAGACAAGCTTGCAGGCCTAGGCTTCAAAATGGCCACCAGCCACATGGCTAGGCCCAACAACATCAGAAAGCCCAGCTCAAAAAAACACACTTCCCAACTCAATCCAGTGCCATCCATGCCCTAAATGATGTCTAAATTCAACAGACCACACACAGAAACACTTGATTAATAAAGCTGTGGCTACCTGCTCTGAGCCTACTGGATGGAAGCAGGCCTGTTGGCAGACAAGCCCAGACAAGCTTGCAGGCCTAGGCTTCAAAATGACCACCAGCCACAGGCCAGGCCCAACAACATCAGAAAGCCCACCCCCAACAACACACTTCCTAACTCAATCCAATGCCATCCAGGCCCTAAATCATGCTTGAAAATGAAATACATTCAAAAACCACCAAAGGAACAGTTGCTTCATCATGCACACACACACCCATGAGGCCATGACTAGCTCTGGCCTACTACTGACTACTACTACCCACTACATTTAAAAAAAAGGAATGATAGTTACCAAAATTAAATTGTAGTTGCAAAAACTGCAATGCCCCCAATCAAACAGACACAACAAACACTTACTTGTAAAATATCCAATTCAAAAATCCTCAAATCCAATTGCAATGATGTAGCAGACAAAAAGAGTGATCTTTCCAGCTCAAAATTCAAAGGCAGAATGACCAGGAGATGGACAAAACACTGGGAGGAGCCTGCTGGACATGAACAGGAAGTTGGAGATTCTGTGGCACTTCCTCCCTTTCCACAATTTTTTACAAAAGGACTCCTTGCACAAAAAAGGACAGCCAAATGTCAATCTGAGGAGTTTTTTTCATCCAAATAATCCTTTGCATAAGGTTTCATGCTGCTAGAGCAGATATTCTTCTCCAAATTGAAAATTTTACATGTTCGAGTTCTCGCGCTTCACATTACTTCCGCCGGCGCGTCCAAAATGACTTGATAGCCCTCTCTCGCTCCCTTTCGCGTTGGCTATGACGTGTTCGGGTTCTCTCGCTCCTTGTCACCTTCAATATGACCTGTCCGTGTCCTCACGCTCTTGCTCGTAGTGAAGAATGACGTGTTCGAGAATTCAATCATCTCATACTCTCGCGGTGCATGATCGCAAGAAGAAAGACGTGATTGCGTGACATATGACGTGATCATGCGATGAATGACGTTAATGCAGGTGTGAACTCTCGCGAGACAGCGCAAAATGGCTACCACAATGCAACATCTCGTGGAGAACGCGACCGGATCGGGAAAACTTGTCGGTGAACGCAGGGGTTCAGGTAAGGCGAATGCGCGCACTCAAGAATATAGTATTTTTACAGCGCGATCAAGACAAAAATTTCCGGTAAGATGCGGATTGCGGAATTTTTGACATTTTCGTTCTCTCTGCGGAACGTGAAAATGTCAAATATTCGCAATTTCCGCAATCGGAACGGAATTTGACACCCAGGCCTAGTGGGGTCCTTCAATAGTTACAGTGGGAAATGTCATAAACCAATCAAATCTTTTTTTTGAGGTCACATGAGATCCGCGCACAGTGCACTCACGAAGCGCGCACCCGACGCGACTTCGCAAAAATATATTTAAAAATATTATACGTTTATTACAAGTAGAAATATACAATTTTGATGAATAACTTAGATAATCTTTTGCCCTAATGTGTACATTAAAGAAAAGTACATATCATTTTAGAACATGAAAAATTTCACAGGAGTGGTGCGCAAACGTTGCATACCGTAATACGCATGTGTCACAAATGCGCGGGAGCAGGAGTCGCGGACCGGTCGCGCACACCACGTAACATTGTACGCATAGGACGTCACTGAAAAAACACACACACTCGTCACTCACCATACGCGGATTCTTCACGACTTTTCCAAAATGGCAGCTACAATATGCGGACCCACTGAGGTAGGTACCCTTTGGGTGCGCAACTCCCCCAAAAATGTTGAAAAGAAAATAATATAAATATATTAAAATACAAAAAAAAACAAAAAAACTAAATAATTAAAAATATGTGTTTTAAATGTATTTTTTAAAAAAAATAGATATAACTACTATTGCACTTAAAAATTAGCATTTAAAAACCTTTGAAATTCACAGAAAAAAACATAGGTTTCAGAGACGTTATGATTAGGAATTAGCATTTAAAAAAACGTTGAAATTCACTGATAAAACCCTAGATTTCATGAGTGTTATAGTTAGCTGGACATTTCACTCGTACAAAACCACAGAAATTCCTCTGTTATTGTTAGTTGTGTTAACTATAACTAGCGCGCCCGTAATGCACTGCTGATGATGTCACATATTACATCATTCATGACATTCAGTAACATCACTGATGACATCACTATATATATATATATATATATATATATATATATATATATATATATATATATATATATATATATATATATATATATCTGTACACAAAGTGATCCTTCAGCCCTCTGGACGCGCTCAGCAGTGTGTGCTCTGCCTAGGGGTCGGATCCTGACCCAGGAAATTTTTGGAAAACAAAGGAGGCGGCACAATCAGGATATCTTTGTTAAGCCTTATTTATTTCAAGACTTTCAAGTCTTGAAATAAATAAGGCTTAACAAAGATATCCTGATTGTGCCGCCTCCTTTGTTTTCCATATATATATATATATATATATATATATATATATATATGTATATATATATAAGGACCCAGAACTTCGTTGTCCGCCCCAAGGAAACAGGAACCAGAATAACGAAACGGACCCAAATAGGTAGATTTCAGCGCTTATTTATTTTTGTGCACCCTCTTGTCCGCCATGACACGTTTCGGGCCCTGGAGCCCTTGATCACATGACAAGGTCGAAATTCACCTCGTGATTTGTAGTGCAGAAAATGTCACATGTTCCCAGGCCTATAGAAATAAACAAAATACTTCAGCCTAATCCGAACTTTTTAACAATGGCTTTTTCAAAAGTTCTTTACATTTCCTTTTGTATTCTTAGACTTTCCCTCTATGTTTGCTACTCCACAGTTATGTGCAAAATTCACAATAAATAGAATAAATATTTAGAATATATACATAAATATGTGCAAATTTGCAAAACATTATATTAAATATTTATCAACGTATCAGTTTCCATACATATAAACCCCAACATCAATTTTCATATTTCATTAAATATTTACACATATCCTTCAAAGTATTTTTATAAAACTAATTTTATAAAAAGGATGATTTTTGTGCAAAGTTGGCAAATTAAAGTGCATATTGTATAACTGAACTCGCTTCTATGTGGAATTTGGCACTCTGAGAGAGATTGGGAAATATATATATATACACATACACACGATGATGGATGATGGATTAAACCCAAATCTCTTGACTGGGTGTGAGTGTTTGATTGGATCAGATGCTCTGTCCATCACCACCCCCTTTTGTACCGCTTTGTTTGCCATAAGTTGGCAGGGTATGCTCAGACGTGAGTCCCTTGCTCACTTTGCCGCTGGATTCAAGCAAGCCTGGCTGAAGTCAGCAGCAATTCCAGAAACCGGTCCTAGGAAGCTTGAATCTGGTCCAGGGAAGGCATGGCTTGGCAGTTCGGGCTGGACTGTTCCCATGAGGCACAGGGTCAGACTGATTTGCATATGGCCATGTCTGAACTGGGGTGGCAGAGTGGGCTAAAGAACGGTGATGTATTAAACCCAGATCTCTTGACTGGGTGTGAGTGCTTTATTGGTTCAGATGCTCCGTCCATCACCACCCCCTTTTGTACCGCTTTGTTCACCATAAGTTGGCAGGGTATGCTCAGACGTTAGTCCCTTGCCCACTTTGCCACTGGATTCAAGCAAGCCTGGCTGAAGACGGCTGTAATGCCAGAAACCGGTCCTAGGAAGCTTGAATCCGGTCCAGGGAAGGCATGGCCAGGCAGTTCGGGCTGGACTGTTCCCAAGAGGCACAGGGTCAGACAGATTTGCATATGGCCATGTCTGAACTGGGGTGGCAGAGTGAGCTAAAGAACGGTGATGGATTAAACCCAGATCTCTTGACGGGGTGTGAGTGTTTGATTGGTCCAGATGCACCGTTCATCACCACCCCCTTTTGTACCACTTTGTTCGCCATAAGTTGGCAGGGTATGCTCAGACGTGAGTCCCTTGCTCACTTTGCCACTGGATTCAAGCAAGCCTGGCTGAAGACGGCTGTAATGTCAGAAACCGGTCCTAGGAAACTTGAATCCGGTACAGGGAAGGCATGCCTTGTCAGTTTGGGCTGGACTGTTCCCATGAGGCACAGGGTCAGAATGATTTGCATATGGTCATGTCTGAACTGGGGTGGCAGAGTGGGCTAAAGAAAGGTGATGGATTAAACCCAGATCTCTTGACTGGGTGTGAGTGTTTGATTGGTTCAGATGCTCCGTCCATCACCACCCCCTTGTGTACCGCTTTGTTCGCCATAAGTTGGCAGGGTATGCTCAGACGTGAGTCCCTTGCTCACTTTGCCACTGGATTCAAGCAAGCCTGGCTGAAGACGGCTGTAATGCCCAAAACCGGTCCTGGGAAGCTTGAATCCGGTCCAGGGAAGGCATGGCTTGGCAGTTCGGGCTGGATTGTTCCCATGAGGCACAGGGTCAGACTGATTTGCATATGGCCATGGCTGAACTGGGGTGGCAGAGTGGGCTAAAGAACGGTGATGGATTAAACCGAGATCTGTTGGCTGGGTGGGAGTGTTTGATTGGTACAGATGCTCCGTCCATCACCACCCCCTTGTGTACCGCTTTATTCGCCATAAGTTGGCAGGGTATGCTCAGACGTGAGTCCCTTGCTCACTTTGCCACTGGATTCAAGAGAGCCTGGCTGAAGACGGCTGTAATGCCAGAAACCGGTCCTAGGAAGCTTGAATGCGGTCCAGGGAAGGCATGGCTTGGCAGTTCGGGCTGGATTGTTCCCATGAGGCACAGGGTCAGACTGATTTGCGTATGGCCATGGCTGAACTGGGGTGGCAGAGTGGGCTAAAGAACGGTGATGGATTAAACCCAGATCTCTTGACGGGGTGTGAGTGTTTGATTGGTCCAGATGCACCATTCATCACCACCCCCTTTTGTACCACTTTGTTCGCCATAAGTTGGCAGGGTATGCTCAGACGTGAGTCCCTTGCTCACTTTGCCACTGGATTCAAGCAAGCCTGGCTGAAGACGGCTGTAATGTCAGAAACCGGTCCTAGGAAACTTGAATCCAGTACAGGGAAGGCATGCCTTGTCAGTTTGGGCTGGACTGTTCCCATGAGGCACAGGGTCAGAATGATTTGCATATGGTCATGTCTGAACTGGGGTGGCAGAGTGGGATAAAGAACGGTGATGGATTAAACCGAGATCTGTTGACTGGGTGGGAGTGTTTGATTGGTACAGATGCTCCGTCCATCACCACCCCCTTGTGTACCGCTTTGTTCGCCATAAGTTGGCAGGGTATGCTCAGACGTGTGTCCCTTGCTCACTTTGCCACTGGATTCAAGCAAGCCTGGCTGAAGACGGCTGTAATGCCAGAAACCGGTCCTAGGAAGCTTGAATGCGGTCCAGGGAAGGCATGGCTTGGCAGTTCCGCTGGACTGTTCCCATGAGGCACTGGGTTAGACTGATTTGCATATGGCCATGTCTGAACTGGGGTGGCAGAGTGGGCTAAAGAAAGGTGATGGATTAAACCCAGATCTCTTGACTGGGTGTGAGTGTTTGATTGGTTCAGATGCTCCGACCATCACCACCCCCTTTTGTACCGCTTTGTTCACCATAAGTTGGCAGGGTATGCTCAGACGTGAGTCCCTTGCTCACTTTGCCACTGGATTCAAGCAAGCCTGGCTGAAGACGGCTGTAATGCCCAAAACCGGTCCTGGGAAGCTTGAATCCGGTCCAGGGAAGGCATGGCTTGGCAGTTCGGGCTGGATTGTTCCCATGAGGCACAGGGTCAGACTGATTTGCATATGGCCATGGCTGAACTGGGGTGGCAGAGTGGGCTAAAGAACGGTGATGGATTAAACCGAGATCTGTTGGCTGGGTGGGAGTGTTTGATTGGTACAGATGCTCCGTCCATCACCACCCCCTTGTGTACCGCTTTGTTCGCCATAAGTTGGCAGGGTATGCTCAGACGTGAGTCCCTTGCTCACTTTGCCACTGGATTCAAGAGAGCCTGGCTGAAGACGGCTGTAATGCCAGAAACCGGTCCTAGGAAGCTTGAATGCGGTCCAGGGAAGGCATGGCTTGGCAGTTCGGGCTGGATTGTTCCCATGAGGCACAGGGTCAGACTGATTTGCGTATGGCCATGGCTGAACTGGGGTGGCAGAGTGGGCTAAAGAACGGTGATGGATTAAACCCAGATCTCTTGACGGGGTGTGAGTGTTTGATTGGTCCAGATGCACCATTCATCACCACCCCCTTTTGTACCACTTTGTTCGCCATAAGTTGGCAGGGTATGCTCAGACGTGAGTCCCTTGCTCACTTTGCCACTGGATTCAAGCAAGCCTGGCTGAAGACGGCTGTAATGTCAGAAACCGGTCCTAGGAAACTTGAATCCAGTACAGGGAAGGCATGCCTTGTCAGTTTGGGCTGGACTGTTCCCATGAGGCACAGGGTCAGAATGATTTGCATATGGTCATGTCTGAACTGGGGTGGCAGAGTGGGATAAAGAACGGTGATGGATTAAACCGAGATCTGTTGACTGGGTGGGAGTGTTTGATTGGTACAGATGCTCCGTCCATCACCACCCCCTTGTGTACCGCTTTGTTCGCCATAAGTTGGCAGGGTATGCTCAGACGTGTGTCCCTTGCTCACTTTGCCACTGGGTTCAAGCAAGCCTGGCTGAAGACGGCTGTAATGCCAGAAACCGGTCCTAGGAAGCTTGAGTCCAGTCCAGGAAAGGCATGGCTTGGCAGTTTGGGCTGGACTGTTCCCATGAGGCACAGGCTTAGACTGATTTGCATCTGGCCATGTCTGAACTGGGGTGGCAGAGTGGGCTAAAGTACGGTGATGGATTAAACACAGATCTCTTGACTGGGTGTGAGTGTTTGATTGGTTCAGATGCTCCGTCCATCACCACCCCCTTTTGTACCGCTTGTGTCATATCTAGCAGCACATTTTGAAACACAGGGAAATATTGGTGTAAGTCTTAAGTGGGTAGGGATGAATGAATGTGCACTACTAGACAAAATCATTAAAGAAAATTGTGACAAATTTATCACCTGCACAGAAAGGTGCCACCCATATAGGACCTTAGCTGCCTTCGACAAAATAACTTTCACAATTGCCAACAAACTAAAGAGCTGCCAAAAAGAGTACTAACAAAAAGAATATTAGCTGGCTTAACCATCACTGTACACAAGCAAATATGAACCTTAAGAAAGCAATGCAGACTACTCCGAGAACTAGGGAGGAGGTCTAAACACTGAGGGCCTTATTCATGAGGGCTTTAATCACTTTTACGCCGCTCATGAGTAACTTTTTGTGACGCACCAGTGATGTAAAAAATCCACCATGTTGTGCCCTATTTACAAATGACGCATCTGCATTAGGTATAATGTATGCAGGGTAGGCGGTCCCTCGCAAAAAGCCTAGTAGAAGTGGCAAAGTGAAATCTATCAGATTTCACTGCATAATTTCCTAGACGCTACAGAGTCAATATCTTACGCCTGCCTCACAGCAGGCATGAATCTGATGCAGGCCCTTTCACATGGGGCTTGCCCCATGTGAAAGGACACATTGCTGGAGTTGCGTCTGTTTCCAGTCACACCCCAGCAATGCGTCACTTTTGCGCGGCTGGATGCGTAAGTAATACTGACGTATCTGTCATTTCATGTGACATGATGCGTCATACAGTAAATATGATGCATTCATCATGTTGCAAGGAGGGTGCAGTGAAAACTGTTGCATCATTGATTTCACACAGCGATGCAACAGTTTTCATAAATGAGGCCCTACGACTTATCTATAAAAGTCTTGGGTAGGAGGAAAAAAGATCTCCAAGAGGGGGCTGGGGCCAGACTGTAGGAGGCAGCTGAAACTAGATACCCTTTATTGTTTTGGAAGGCAATGAACTTGCCTTTCCTTAGGGACAACTTGCTCATAAATTCGAGGTGCTTGTCCCTTAAGCAGATTGAATTAGCCACTTTGGTTCAATTTGTAACCCCAACAACGTGTGTGCGGAGTTGCCCGTAGTGGTACACACTCCACAGGGTCTTTACACTTAAAACCTATCACCATGAAAGAAGTAAATACTGCACTTGAAAAATGCGCTATGGAGAAAGCACTAGGCAATGATGGCGTTACCATAGATGCTTTAATTAAAAGCATCACATTCAGGGTACTACCTCTGACTCAGGTATGCGATGCTGCAGCCCAAGGATGCTTCCCAGCAACCTGGACTGAGGGTATAATTGCTTCGATTTTCAAAAAGGGGGACAGAGGGAAGTTACCGTCCCATTTCCCTCCTGGACACAACTGTAAAATCAATGGGGAGAATTATCCGGAGAGGGTAGAAACCTGGGCATCAGATGACCAGGTGGTCACCGACTCGCAGCATGGGCTCAGGAGGGATTTTGGCATGGTGGAACAATGTATCAACCTAACCTCCTTATTATATACGCAATACGCAAATTATTTTCTCCCTCTCTAATGTGGAAGGTATTAAAATCTCGGCTTTGAAGCAGGGTTTGACTCTAGTTTCCGAGTGGATGCAGAGCAATTTCCTCAAGCTAAATAGGGATAAGACCGAGGTTGTGATCCTGGGCAAGGGTAAAGATCTATGGGGTCCTCAACATTGGCCCAAGGGTATGTGCCCTACCCCTCAACCCGTTGCTCAGGTCCGCAATCTCGGATTCCTCATTGATGAAAAGTTTACGATGCGGCAGCAGGCAGTAAAGGTGGCCTCCATTTGTTTTGCCACCTTAAGATAGCTTCAAAAAATCCTGTGGATGCTCCCCATTTCCACACAGAGGACTGTAATCCAGGCACTGGTTGTTTCCCGCCGGGACCACGATAATGTCCTCTACCTTGGAGCTGACTTGACAATAGTGAATAAACTTCAAGTTGTTCAGAATGCGGCTGCACGGCTTCTTCGTAATGTTCCTCGGAGAATATCAACCTCTCAAGCTCTTCACGATCTTCATTGGCTTAGGATCTCGAGCCGAATCAAATTCAAGGCTCTATGCCACGTTTTTAAGATTAAACAAGGCACAGCCCCTAAGTACTTACAGGGTCTCATTCATGCCTACAAGCCCAGACGTTCCTTGAGATCTTCAGGAAAAGGCAACTTCATTATTCCTAGATTTAAGCTAGTAAAGATGGGCAGTCGATCTTTTTCTCATCTAGGTCCAAAATCCTGGAATGTCTTGCCCGTGACCCTGAAGACGGAAACGGATTCTTTCGCTTCCGCAAGGGACTTAAAACCTGGCTTTACCAGCAGTGATTAGAGCAGTGCATTTTAGCAAGCTTATTTGGCAGTTCTTTCCTTCTTTAGTCTGTCCCTTGGCGCCGGGAAACCCACTGCAGGTAGCTGCGCGCCATATAAGTTTAAATAAATAAAATAAATAAATAAAATTAAGGATACCTTAGCGAAGGAAGGCAATATTCATCTTTCACTCCCACTCGTGCTGTGACACAGTTAATTTCACAGTTGGGATGCTGTTTCCAAAATGCCAATTTGTGCTGTAGTCTCTCCATATTTGGGACTGCTTTGGGGGGAAGAGGGTCACGCTATACACCTGGTAGTGGAGCATCATCTCCCTTGGATTGGGGGCACCTCCATTTGGCTTCCTTAAATATTGAAAAGGGTCAACCCCATATTCCAAGGAACGTAGGTAGGTAAAATATACAGCAACAATTGTTCTCTCAGACGAAGAAAAAAGCCTTTGCTTCCTAGGCACGTATTACATACCACAAGTGATTCTATATCAGAAGATTTAATTCAATCGTATACTGACAAATAATACATCAATCACTATAGACTTTGTCAAATTGTTAATACGTGAAGGGTGCCCCAGTGAACAGGTGAAGACAGGTGCGCGATCAGTGATATAACAGTTATAATGAAAACATGAGTAAATTTTGGAGTCCACTGCAAAGTGGATATTGATAAATATTAAAGCTTCGATGTTTCGTCCCCTTTATTGATCCAATTTCCTCTGTTCATCAAGTCAACAAAGTAGCACCAACAAGAGTAAAACAACTTTTCATAGAATGCGAAAGTAACCAATCAGTGGACTTCTTTTAACCTCATGCACGCTAGCGGAATTCCGCTCGTACGCTGAGATTTTTAAAAGCGCATGTTACGTGACGAGCTGGGCTCGTCATCAGCGTGCGAGGAGGCTACGCCATGACGAGCCCAGCTCGTCATCAGCGTGGAAGGGGTTAAACATCTGTGAAAATATCACACTTATCAACAACGATAAATGTTCTAGATGAAGAGATAGCATGAATAATCCTCTTATCCTCTCCATTTTAGGAGCATCCTCTGTGCAGTAACCAAGACAGAATCCTCTTCCAGTGAGGAAAACACAATAAGCACGCCAAATTGGCATTACTAGATTAACAATTCTCCTGAGAGCCATGACAACGCTTTTCATACTCTGTTCCTGAAGGTGTGCAACTTGAGATGGAAAGCCTTACACCAGATTTGATTTTACCCAAGTGTGGTTTTGCATAATTTGCCATAATTACTAACCTAGCTCCTCTAGTGGGCTCACCTGCTTCCTATCACAAGGTATGAGCTAAAAAAATGTGTGACACAAATGGAAATAAATAAAAAAAACAATGGGGCACATGCATCATTGTAGGATTTTGCATTTCCTAAATAGCGAAAATTAAGGAATCGCTATTTAGGAAATGCAAAATGCTATGCATCATTTTTTTCGGTATTTCTTTGTGATTCGGTAAAAATCGCATTTTTTACCGAATCCCAAAGAAATACCGAATTCTTAAGTTAATTTTCGCAATTTCCATTGATTCCTATGGGCCAAAAGGCCCATAGGAGTCAATGCAAATTGCGAGTGGCACTTAGAAAATTTCATGGGTGCAGGGGGGGGTCCAAAGGACCCCCCCCATGCACCCCTGAAATGTATTTTTCGCATCATGTTGCACACACACATGTCCTAAGGACATGTGTGTCCGTAACATGAATGTTGAAAAAATAACATTTTAAGCATTTTAAACACTTTTTCCAAATTTACCGAGTGGTTCAACCACTCGGTAAATTTGGAACCCTAAGTGCGAATTTTCACTTGTCAAAAGTGATGATGCATTGCTTTTAAGAAGTCGCACATCTGCGACTTCTTAAAAGCACCCGCAATTTTAGAACTCGCAACAATGTTGCAAATTCTAAAATTGCTTCATGCATCCCAAAAAGCACTTTTGCATTCGCAAACGGCCGATTTTAAGGAATCGCAACGTTTGCGAATGAAAAAGTGCTTGATGCATGTGGGCCAATGCTTCGTTGCAGGGCAAAGAGATTTCAGGGGCTTGGGACTGATTACTGGTGATGCAGAGTCAGAGCAACACAGAATGGATGTAATAGGGTAGTCGCTGTTGTTGGTTATAGTGAGATGTGAGTTGAGTTAAATGCCAACCAAAATGTGAAGAAAGAACCTTTGTGGAATCCATGACTGACCTGGTAGGAGTTACAGAAGAAAGGTCATTGTTTTTGAGATTCCCAATGGGGTCGCATATTGCATGCCTCATCAATATTCATGAGGCACTTGCAATTTGCGACCCCATTGGGAATGGCTGGCCCGCCCAGGAATGGTGGCCTGCTGGGCTCAGCAGACCTTCATGTCTGGGACTACTTTTAAAAAAGCATTTTTTTTGTTTTTTATGAAGCCCGTTTTCCTTAAAGGAAAACAGGATGCATTTAAAAAGAGAAAAATTCAACGTTTTTGTTTCATTTTTTAAGGGAAGGCAGTGGTCCCTGGGACCACTGCCTGCTCTTAAAAAATGTTTGCTCATGCATTCCCAAAGGGGAAGGGTCTCTTGGGGACCCTTTCCCGTTTGCGAGTGCTTTACCACCCACTTGAAAAGGGTGGTAAACTGCGAGTGTTTTGCGGCAGCAATTACAGTCGCAAAACATTCTTACATGCCTTATGGGGTGGTATTAGGAAGGGAACACTCCTTCCTAATAGCGAGTCGCAAAAAACTCTTTTCCAAGTTGCAAAATAGTATTAGTACATGGCCCAGAGTATTTTTGCACACGCAAACAGGTTGCAGGCCCGTTTGCGCATGCAAAAAAGGGTCGTACATTTGGACCCTAGTCTTGTAATAACTAGCGGCTGATTTAGAGTTTGGCAGATAGGGTACTCCATCACAACAGCGATGGAGTATCCTTCCAGCCAAACTGATGGACCGCACTCTTGATTTACAGATTGGCAGACCTCAATTATGTCAGCAATGAAGACTTCTCTGTATCCATCCCTAACATTGCACCAGAATCAAAGTTCGCAATGAGGATGGATTCCCCTCTCCACTAAAAAGACGGTCTGTCCACCTGACTTAGAGCTGGGTGGACACAAGTATGTCTGCAATAGAGACTACTTTGTCTCAATCACTGATATTCTCATCCAACAGCCAAATGGAGTAATGACTGTCAGAGGTTTGGCCATTAAACTGCTTGCTTGATTTGGAGTTGGCAGTCGAATAGCCGGTGTTTACTCTCCCTTACTGCAAGGAAAAATGTGACAGTAAGGGACAGTAAATGATTTAAATAACCCCCACACCATGGGATGAAGCTCCCTGTTTCCTCTCAGAATTATTTATGAAGGTTGTTCTCACGAGCACACAAAAGCCAGGTTTACTGAGGCCATTACTGATGTACCAATAGAACAGTACTCAAGCCTTGTGGCTGATTGTGCAATGTTTCTGTAGATCAGTGCCTTCACACTAGCACAATGAACAGAATCCTCTTGGTCTTCTCAAAGGAGCGTCCGTGAAATCAACATCTGTTTACAGTTGTTGATCGTTTAATGCATATGCGTGCACAATTTGAGCACTTCCAGGTCAAAAAAACAATACTACATCTGACCCTTCCCTCAGTCAAACGTAATACATTAACAGGAAACTCCATGATGGGGGTTTCTTATCATGTGAAGAGATGTCCGTTGGGCCAGTGAATATCTCTAAATTGGGAGCATGGTTACTCCTTCAAGGTGATGGAGAAATTATCATATTCTGAAGTCTAAATCAAGCCCCTAGTCTCAAAATCTGCACTATGAATGAGTTAAAAGAACATTGCTGCATATTCTAAGAAGGGCCACTTCTCTTCCTTTTATCTATTCCTCTCTGAGAAGTTTCTTTGATGCAGAATATGATTGAACAGGGTGATCATAACGATATTTTCATTATGAAATATACATATGACTGACCTGCCACCTTTAGTTCCACCACTGCCTCTTCATAGAAGAATCCTGCATCATAGAAACATGAGTACAGGCCACTATCAGACTCTCGAACATTGCGCATTATCAAGGACAAGCGACCAGCAATGATGCCATCTTTAATAAGGGTTGTCCTGTTTCTGTACTCTGCCATCTGATTTTGATACTGGTCCTCTCTTCTCTGATACAAGTGGACAAGGTTATGGTATTTGCCTTTAAACCACCTTATAGTCATGTTCTCTGCATTGATCTGGGGTGACAAGTGGCATGATAACACTGCATCTTCTCCAGGAAGAAAAACCAGGGGCAGGTCAAGTCCAATGACTGAAAATAACCCTGAAAAAAAAGAGAACAATTGTAGAATGATAAGAGACAAAACATGTAGCAGGAAATATACAAAGTGTAAATTGGGGCATAATAATTATGTGTTGCAGATTATCCCTGCTAGTGTCCCATACAAAGTGCAGAGGCTGATGGACCTTTGAAAGTATCATGGGGTGAGGTAGGGTAAGTTA
This sequence comes from Lissotriton vulgaris, assembly GCF_964263255.1. Lineage (NCBI taxonomy): Eukaryota > Metazoa > Chordata > Amphibia > Caudata > Salamandridae > Lissotriton > Lissotriton vulgaris. Next base: position 1,904,110,318 of record NC_141693.1, read on the forward strand.
TTGTTGGTGGAACATCTCCAAGTTGAACAGAGACTACAATCCTCACTAAGAACATATGTACCTCCTCATTTCAAATTCTTCAGAACATTCCAATACTTTAGGCATGAGGCCAGAGTGATAGAATTATCAATCCACCTCAGCAGCCTGGCAAATACATCATTCCCTTCAGCTGGAGATTTGAGGTTTCCTCATTAAAACTGCTCTTTCTTCAAACACCTTTGTCCACCATCAAATCAGGCATCCAGAAATGCACACCATAAATACATGTTCTGCACAACATATTCGGTCTGTCTAACATATGAGGTTCAAAAGGTTTATTCGGCATTTAAAGAGAGGTCCCCCAAAAACTCCATACCAGCCTTTTGCAGAGATCATTGGCAGACCGGTTAACCAATACTGGATGGTATCTCTGCCATTTTCAAATTATAACGGAGCACCTAATGAAGCTATTTGGCATTAACCCTGGGCGGACAACTAGGCTACGCTCGCGTAGTTTGTGCTACTTCACGCTACACGAATTGCACGTAAACAGCACAAAAACACGTAGCGTTGCGTAGTTGGCATTTTACACTTGCGGTCCTCAACATCAAGTTGGCGACCGGGAGCGAGCAAAATGACATCCCGGTGAGACTTTATCCTCGTTCGCGATCAGCAACAACAAGTTGGTGATCGCGAGAGTAGAAAATAAACCTCATAGTGAGATTCTCAACGCGGGGAGGTCAGGTTTCTCATTGCGAGTGGTCGCGTATGCTCACGACCGCTTGCGATGAGAAACTACCAGTCCACGTTGAGAAAGCTGCCGCTCGAGTAAAAATCTACTCGAGCGGCAGAAAACAATAGCTCGCACTGTACAAGAAGCCATTTTCAATGATTGCACAGTGCGGACAAGCATCCGGCACTGTGCAATCATCGTGAACAGCGATCTACTCAGTTCACGTAACGCTACGCGTATCTCACGTAGTGCGAAGTGCACTTTGCGTAGCTACGCTAGCACTACTACGCAAACTACACCCAGTGTTTTTTAGCGTACACTGCATAGAAATGTTATTCCTATGGCAGAGACGATAAAAGAGAGCTATAGTTCACCCGACTCTGTAATGTCCCTCAAAACACTATTTGTGAAGCAGTTTACAGTCCGTTCACAGTATATACCACTCAGAACTCGCTGACAATGTCAGTAGTTCATTCAATTTGCAGTCATGTAGGTGTCTGTTGCTGCTTCTACTTAAAATCCTCACACCGCCTATGAAGATAGTTCTTCATCTCTGCATCTTACTGACTGTCCTCAAATAAGAAGAGGTACATTTTTGGACTGACATACCACAAATGATAAGTGAGGAAGCCTTAAACAGCCCTGGTCGGGTTGTGCCATTTAGGTTGCAACTTATCTCCAATAGGCAAATGCGGAGAATGAAACATGTACACTCCAAACTGAGTTTGCTCCATTTATCATATGACTATAAGTCAGTGTGAGTTGAAAGATGTTCATTTGTTTTAACATCAGGAGGTTTGGAAAACAAAGAATCCTTTTATAACAGATGGTCAGGCGGCTCTCCTATGGGTGCTTCAGTATGTCTTCTTGACACACTCTGTAAACCCAGGATGGCCCACAGGGAAACAAAAGATACAGGGCCTTGAGTAATAAGGCAATCTTTTTATACTGGATATCCTGTCACCAACACCCATGAGGTAAAGAACATCTGAACACAAAAGTAATCAAAAGAAAACACAATAAAAACCTGGAAACTACGACTCTGCTGGTGTGAGGGTTCTTAGGGGCTCTTGCAACCTACAAGCTTCTTTTGTGCAGAGGCCCTGACACTGCCAGTGCGACCTTCACAGGCCCACGAGGTACCTCCTCTTGAGTACTCACATAAAAAAGTGTAAGAACCCCCTCCCGGTACTTTTAAATGTAATACATTCTTATATATTATCGTATAGGTCACTGTTGAGGTCTCTAACAAATAGTACCATGTCATCTCTATAAAGTGTGGAGAAGTGTGGCTCAGGGGTTAGAGGCGGCAGACCCGGAAGCCGAGATTGGCCCTGGACCAGGGCTCAATTCCACGCCTCGGCGGGTCTTGGGCTAAAAAATTCCACAGACTCGATAATTCTCGCTCCGGTGCCTTCTCGACTCACGGGTTCACACTCTGCGACTCTGGGCAATAGCTTGCTTAATCTCCACAACGGCCCCTCGCGGCGGGATGCCTGGCTTTCACCTTGTGGATACCCTGCTGTGGTTATCTCACAGGGGAATACCAGGACGGGTTCCCTAAGCAAGCGCTTAGATACCGACCTCGGTCAGTGATTTGCGCTATATAAATACATTTACATTTAAAGTGATAAGACAGTCTGACTCATTTTAAAACAGCGCCCTCTTTCACAATAATGTTGCCAGAACACACAGGTTAGGGGTTCAATTGCAATGGCAAAAAATAGAGGAGATAATGGGTAACCTTGTCTGCTGCCTCTAATAATTACTATAGGAATTGACAGAAGACTGTCCACCTCAATCTGTGAAGTAGGGTGGAGTATAATAATTTGACCCATTCCAAAAAGGATCCCAATATGCCCATTCTTTCAAGTATGGTTTAAAAGAAATTCTCACTTAAGAGACCTGAATGCCTTAGTAGCATCCAGAACAAAATCCGCTGCGTACAGTTGCAGATCTAATTGGTTTAGTAAAGCAAACACTACACAGGTTGGGTGAGAAAGATCTACCTGGGATAAATCCTGACTCGTGAGGTAACATCATTTTAGAAAGAGGTTGGGGTAGTCGATTGGAAAAAAATGTAGTAAGCATTTTGGTCACTGCTTATTAAATGTACTGATATGCTTAAAGTTGCTCTGGTGGTTTACTTGAGACGGTCCGGCTTGACAACTCAGCTGTTACAAAACAATTATGCAAGCATCACTAGAGAGGGGTTGTGGCTCTGCCCACTTGTTTGGGGCCCGGAGAACTTGTTTGATTGGGCAGAGGTTGTGTGCTTCCAGAAAGAAAGTGATTGCCCTCTGAGCAGCTGTGATCATTTCTTAGCCAGCTGCATGAACTTGAACTTTCAGGGACACACAGATGACTTTGTATAGCTGTTAGGATGTCTTAGATAATTTATGGTGTTTTCTCTGTCAACAGCACAGTTTAAGGTCTGGCTTATCGGTGGAGCAATGACCTGACCATTTAGCCTACACAAATATTATTCTACACAAATACATATAATTCCCATGCTATGTACTTCTAATGCTTCATATTACCATAAATCATTTCTTTAAAGCAGATCTATTGGGATTGCCGAAACGTGTGTTAACGATGTGATTAACAGAGTATTTCTCATTGATAGGAGAGGATGCACCTTTTCAAAGAGCTCAAGCAAGTGTAGAAATAAAATGTAAGTATAGTCTTTATACAAATATACATACTATATATATACAATATAATTTCCTCAGTTGTTGATTTAACTACGGACTCTGTAAATTTACTAGGCTGCCTAGTGCAGTGTTTTCAAGATATTCACAGATTGGGTGCACATATTGTTTGATTTAGAGGTATACAATTCAAAGGAGAACTTGTGAATGCTTCTAATATTTTGTCAGCATCATATAGTACAATATCTCATATATATGGCGACTGGTGTTTTTATTATATTTATTATATTTAGGAAACAATAATTTGTGTAAATATTTATAAACATTATTGTGCACATGATGAAGGTAAAACAATATTTACAACTAAGTACTAAATGTCGTGACAATAGCATTGTTGAAAATAGGGAACACCATGTTAGTCTGTTTTTCAGTTGTATCTATTCTCCAGGCACTGTCACTTTAAAAACAGAAAAAAACTTGAGCATGTCATGTGATCAAGGGCTCCGTGTAAATAAATAATATTATATATATATATATATAGATATATATATATATATACATATGTATATACACATATATATATATATATATATATATGTATATATATATATATTCACTGAAAAAACCATGGGTTATAGACCATATATAGTTAGGGATTAGCATTTACAAAACCTTATTTTACTCGCACAAAACCATTGAAATTCGCATATATAGTTAGTTGCACTAACTATATATCGCGCACCCGCAATCCACTGCTGATGATGTCACATATTACTTCATTCATGACATGGTCAGTGACATCACTGATGACATCTCAAATGACATCACTGATGACATCACTGATGACATCTCAAATGACATCACTGATGACATCTCATTTGACATTACTTATAACATCACTGATGACATCATTCATGTGATAATACGATGAACCTCTTCAGACTCTAAAATAACCTTAGATACAATCAGTGTAAACAGACACTCACAGACTGTCACTCATCCATGGAGTTACTCACACACCTAGTCAGTCATGCAAAAAATCAATCACACATCCATTTCCTCAACTATACAGTTATACACACCTTACTTATTCAAACATATACTAACACATATTTACTCTCTTATACAATCCTTGATACAAGTTTACAATGATCCAAACAGCCACTCACACATTCACTGGCTCTTATGCACAGTTATTTATATTTGTCAACTCTCACATGTACTGTGTTTTACATGTAGCACTGAGATATCCATTCACTCACCAATACACTCATGCACACAGTCAACTGCCCATACAGCTGTTTCCACCTGCACTTTTGAACCCATACTTCTAGTGAATCAACTGCTCACACATTTATGCACAGAGTCATACACCTCCCAGCCACCCACACACACACTCAGTCTTCCATACAAATACTTGGGCAACCAATCAATAACCCATATAGTTACTCATATAGCTACTGATCACCACATGCAGCAGCTTACAGAACAACAGACATACTGATGCACAAATTAAGACAGTTTAGTCACTAACCCATGCACTCAGTGAGACACATTTAATCACTCACTCATACAGTCAGTCATGCACCTACTAAATCATTCATCCAGACACTTATACATCCACTCATTCTTTAATATGTAAGACATATTTTAACTTTACAGAAACATACAGTCACTGGGTGTTGTCATCAGTGATGTCATCAGTGATGTCATTTGAGATGTCATCAGTGATGTCATCAGTGATGTCATTTGAGATGTCATCAGTGATGTCATCAGTGATGTCACTGACCATGTCATGAATGATGTAATATGTGACATCATCAGCAGTGGATTGCGGGTGCGCAATATATAGTTAGTGCAACTAACTATATATGCGAATTTCAATGGTTTTGTGCGAGTAAAATACGTTTTTGTAAATGCTAATCCCTAACTATATATGGTCTATAACCCATGGTTTTTTCAGTGAATTTTCAAGGTTTTGTAAATGCTAATTCCTAACTATATATGGTCTATAACCTATGGTTTTTTCAGTGAATATATATATATATATATATATATATATATATTCACTGAAAAAACCATAGGTTATAGACCATATATAGTTAGGAATTTGCATTTACAAAACCTTATTTTACTCACACAAAACCATTGAAATTCCATATATAGTTAGTTGCACTAACTATATATCGCGCACCCGCAATCCACTGCTGATGATGTCACATATTACATCATTCATGACATGGTCAGTGACATCACTGATGACATCACTGATGACATCTCAAATGACATCACTGATGACATCACTGATGACAACATCTAGTGACTGTATGTTTCTGTAAAGTTAAAATATGTCTTACATATTGAAGAATGAGTGGATGTATAAGTGTCTGGATGAAGGATTTAGTAGGTGCATGACTGACTGTATGAGTGAGTGATTAAATGTGTCTCACTGAGTGCATGGGTTAGTGACTAAACTGTCTTAATTTGTGCATCATTATGTCTGTTGTTCTGTAAACTGTTGCATGTGTTGATAAGTAGCTATATGAGTAACTATATGGGTTATTGATTGGTTGCCCAAGTATTTGTATGGGAGACTGAGTGTGTGTGTGGGTGGCTGGGAGGTGTATGACTCTGTGCATAGATGTGTGAGCAGTTGATTCACTAGATGTATGGTTTCAAAAGTGCATGTGGAAACAGCTGTATGGGCGGTTGACTGTGTGCATGAGTGTATTGGTGAGTGAATGGATATCTCAGTGCTACATGTCAAAGTAAGTACATATGTAAAACATAGTACATGTGAGAGTTGACATATATAAATAACTGTGCATAAGAGCCAGTGAATGTGTGAGTGGCTGTATGGATCATTGTGAACTTGTATCAGGGATTGTATAAGAGAGTAAATATGTGTTAGTATATGTTTGAATAAGTAAAGTTTGTATAACTGTATAGTTGAGGAAATGGAGGTGTGATTGATTCTTTGCATGACTGACTAGGTGTGTGAGTAACTCCATGGATGAGTGACAGTCTGTGAGTGTCTATTTACACTGATTGTATCTAAGGTTATATTAGAGTCTGAAGAGGTTCATCGTATTATCACATGAATGATATCATCAGTGATGTGATCAGTAATGTCAAATGAGATGTCATCAGTGATGTCATCAGTGATGTCATTTGAGATGTCATCAGTGATGTCATTTGAGATGTCATCAGTGATGTCATCAGTGATGTCACTGACCATGTCATGAATGATGTAATATGTGACATCATCAGCAGTGGATTGCGGGTGCGCGATATATAGTTAGTGCAACTAACTATATATGGATTTTCAATGGTTTTGTGTGAGTAAAATAAGGTTTTGTAAATGCGAATTCCTAACTATATATGGTCTACAACCTATGGTTTTTTCAGTGAATTTTCAAGGTTTTGTAAATGCTAATTCCTAACTATATATGGTCTATAGCCTATGGTTTTTTTAGTGAATATATATATATACATACATATATAAACATATATCATCTGTATATCTATATAAATACAAACATAAATGCATGCATACATATACTTATATGCATACAGATGCATGTTATTTACATGAAAGTTGAAAAAACACTAATAAAAGCAAAGCTATAAAGCCACCTCATTACAAACAGAATGGATTTAACTTAAACGAGGGCGAGATCTATTGCATTTTCAATGCTTGTTTACTTTGGATCCATCAAGAAGGCATTCAGATGTGTCACACATTTGCCATAAATTCTGAATGTTAGCACTCTAGTTGCACATTAGATCACTTTAGTAAAGCTACTGCTCACCAGGGACGTCTGCTGCTGGTATTCAAAGTGCAAGTTTCAGTCTGCATGTCAGAATTTTTTTAATGAAATAGAAGAGGATTTGAGAAGTCACTCAAAATGATCCCTAATTTTTCTTTCTGAAGCACTAATCATACTTTCTATGGCAAAATTAACCCCCTCATGTTGTTCCTTTTTAAATTGAGTGTTTTCAGACTTACCACTTCATTCCAATCAAGATGGCTTCTGGTGTGCCATACGTTTGTCATAAGTAAGACTGTTAGCGCTCTAGTTGTTCTTTAGAAAACTCTGGGACATTCTGTCATTGGGCTATACTTGGGGTACATCTGGGTGATATTTGGGCTACATTTAGGCTCTTTTGTCTCTGGTGGCCATCTTGGGAGACTGTATGTCAGAATTTTTTAATGAAATTGAAGAGGGTTTCAGAAGTCACTCAAAATGTGCCCTTTTTTTTCTTTCTGCAGCACTAATCATAATTCATATGGCAAAATATACCCCCTCATTTTGTTCCTTTTTAAATTAAATGTTTTAAGAGTTACCACTTTATTCCAATCAAGATGGCTTCAGGTGTGCCATACCTTTGTAATAAGTAGGACTGTTAGCGCTCTAGTTGTTCTTTAGAACACTCTGGGACATTCTGTCATTGGGCTATACTTGGGCTACATCTGGGTGATATTTGGGCTACATTTGGGCTCTTTTGTCTCTGGTGGCCATTTTGGGAGACTGCATGTCAGAATTTTTTAATGAAATAGAAGAGGATTTGAAAAGTCACTCAAAATGTGCCCTAATTTTTCTTTCTGCAGCACTAATAATACCTTCTATTGCATAATATACCCCCTCATTTTGTTCCTTTTTAAATTAAATGTTTTAAGAGTTACCACTTTATTCCCATCACGATGGCTCCAGGTGTGCTATACCTTTGTAATAAGTAGGACTGTTAGCGCTCTAGTTGTTCTTTAGAACACTCTGGGACATTCTGTCATTGGGCTATACTTGGGCTACATCTGGGTGATATTTGGGCTACATTTGGGCTCTTTTGTCTCTGGTGGCCATTTTGGGAGACTGCATGTCAGAATGTTTTAATGAAATAGAAAAGGATTTGAGAAGTCACTCATAATGTGCCCTAATTTTTCATTCTGCAGCACTAATCATACTTTCTATGGCAAAATATACCCCCTCATGTTGTTTCTTTTTAAATTAAATGTTTTAAGAGTTACCACTTTATTCCAATCAAGATGGCTTCAGGTGTGCCATACCTTTGTAATAAGTAGGACTGTTAGCGCTCTAGTTGTTCTTTAGAACACTCTGGGACATTCTGTCATTGGGCTATACTTGGGCTACATCTGGGTGATATTTGGGCTACATTTGGGCTCTTTTGTCTCTGGTGGCCATTTTGGGAGACTGCATGTCAGAATGTTTTAATGAAATAGAAAAGGATTTGAGAAGTCACTCAAAATGTGCCCTAATTTTTCATTCTGCAGCACTAATCATACTTTCTATGGCAAAATATACCCCCTCATGTTGTTTCTTTTTAAATTAAATGTTTTAAGAGTTACCACTTTATTCCAATCAAGATGGCTTCAGGTGTGCCATACCTTTGTAATAAGTAGGACTGTCAGCGCTCTAGTTGTTCTTTAGAACACTCTAGGAGGCTGCAGTAGAACACAAAGGAATCAACTGACAGTCTCTGTCCTTGTTGGATGTACATGTTTTACTGAGAATGCCAGACTTCATTTTCACATGACTGAGAAAGATAATGTGAATTTACAGAAAATATGCTTTCAGTTTAGCTTATAGATCCCCTTCCAAACCACTGTGGGAAAATCATGAGATATTAGTTTTCTTTCAAACAATATTCATGATATCACAGCAGAAGGTTTTTTCACATGGTAAAATCACCTTAGAACCCACCACAATTCCTAAAACGAGTATGGTACCATCAACAAATGATTTATAATGTAACTAAAGTCCTAAAACCCTCTATTAACTACAATGCTTTTTAATGAGGTGCTATCATGTATATTGGTCCCAAGATGGCTGCCAACACTTCTTGGATGAAGTGCTGACAGCCAATCAGATCAGATGTGTGGTTAGGCTCCGCCCAGATATATATCTTTTTTTGAACCTAAATTACTCAAAATCCACTGGAGCACATATATTGAGACCTAGCAAAGGCACATCGGGCTAACAGTCCCTACAATTTTGCCAAGTTTCGTGCAAATCCATTCAGCCGTTCGAGCTAAAAGTGAGGCCAACCACCCTATGGAAATTAACATGGGAAAAACGCGTTTTGGGACCCCCCTTTTTTCTCGGCCCCCCCTTGATGAAACCCCCCCAAATTGTCAGGGGCTGCTCAGAAACAAAATGTTCCATTTTCCTGAAAATTTCAGCCAATTCCGTCCACAAACGCCAAAGTAATTAGACATAGAATTTTCAAAAATCCCATAGAGAAAAAATCCTAACTATATATACCTACTGGCGACCGCCAGTAGGTAATATATATATATATATATATACATATATATATATATATATATATTCACTGAAAACAACATGGGTTATAGACCATATATAGTTAGGAATTAGCATTTACAAAACCTTATTTTACTTACACAAAACCATTGAAATTCCATATATAGTTAGTTGCACTAACTATATATCGCGCACCCGCAATCCACTGCTGATGATGTCACATATTACATCATTCATGACATGGTCAGTGACATCACTGATGACATCACTGATGACAACTCAAATGACATCACTGATGACATTATCCAATGACTGTATGTTTCTGTAAAGTTAAAATATGTCTTACATATTGAAGAATGAGTGGATGTATAAGTGTCTGGATGAAGAATTTAGTAGGTGCATGACTGACTGTATGAGAGAGTGAATAAATGTGTCTCACTGAGTGCATGGGTTAGTGACTAAACTGTCTTAATTTGTGCATCATTATGTCTGTTGTTCTGTAAACTGCTGAATGTGTTAATCAGTAGCTATATGAGTAACTATATGGGATATTCATTGGTTGCCCAAGTATTTGTATGGGAGACTGAGTATGTGTGTGAGTGGCTAAGAGGTGTATGACTCTGTGCATAGATGTGTGAGCAGTTGATTCACTAGATGTATGGGTTCAAAAGTGCATGTGGAAACAGCTGCATGGCGGTTGACTGTGTGCATGAGTGTATTGGTGAGTGAATGGATATCTCAGTGCAACATGTCAAAGTAAGTACATATGTAAAACACAGTACATGTGAGAGTTGACATATATAACCGTGCATAAGAGCCAGTGAATGTGTGAGTGGCTGTATGGATCATTGTGAACTTGTATCAGGGATCGTATAGGAGATTAAATATGTGTTAGAATATGTTTGAATTAGTAAGGTGTGTATAACTGTATAGTTGAGGAAATGGAGGTGTGATTGATTCTTTGCATGACTGACTACATGTATGAGTAACTCCATGGATGAGTGACAATCTGTGAGTGTCTGTTTACACTGATTGTATCTAAGGTTATATTAGAGTCTGAAGAGGTTCATCGTATTATCACATGAATGATATTATCAGTGATGTTGTCAGTGATGTCATTTGAGTTGTCATCAGTGATGTCATCAGTGATGTCACTGACCATGTCATGAATGATGTAATATGTGACATCATCAGCAGTGGATTGCGGGTGCGCGATATATAGTTAGTGCAACTAACTATATATGGAATTTCAATGGTTTTGTGTGAGTAAAATAAGGTTTTGTAAATGCTAATTCCTAACTATATATGGTCTATAACCCATGGTTTTTTCAGTTAATTTTCAAGGTTTTGTAAATGCTAATTCCTAACTATATATGGTCCATAACCTATGGTTTTTTTCATTGAATTTCAATGGTTTTTTAATAGCAAATATCAAAAGCTTTAAAATGTCAAGTACGTGGTAGGTAAAAACATTTTCGTATCTATGCACGCTGATGTGCTTTGAACGCTGCCCCCCCCCCCTCTTTTCTTTTAGGAGTATTCTCTCTTTGCAGATAGTGAAGGGTAGGTAACGCAGGCCTTTGCCCCCGTTGTAATCCGTCGTGCCTGCTTCCCTCTACATTTGATTGATTGTTATCCAAGCATTTACTGTTTTAGAATTGGTTCTCTTTGGGTCATTCTCTATTTACAAACAAGCACAGAGTCGCAATACTCTGTTTAGTCTTTGCAGATAGTGAAAAATCATTAGAAACAACAAAAGGAATCAAGCAAAATCAGTAGGCCACTAATGGGATCTCTTTTTGACCTCGCTAAAATAGAAACATTAGGAACAACCCTTCATGAGAAATATGAAACTAGTGAGAGGAACTGAGCTCGACGCCATGATGGCTGCAAGACAGCTCGGCTCCGCCGCCCACCCCGCCCAAAACAACGACAAACCCTATGCAAATATTATAAATATATACAACACACCAGCAAAGTAACAGGGTAAAACGTTTTATCAAATAACTATTTACATGGCAGCCTGCTGCAACATCGATCCAAATGCATGCCGCCGTTCCCGGGATTTCTCCCCGACTACTCTGCGGCCTACGAGATGGAGAGGCCGGGGCGTTGACTAGGCGGGGCCTCCGGCCGCAACCACAGTGCCAACGATCGCTGCTGACAGCCACTGATCTGAAGCATCGCTGCCTGCGATGCTTCCCTGAGCCGCTTGACGGAGGCCCCCGAGGGGCGGTGTGGTGGCGCTGACTCGGAGGGGGCACTTGACTCCTGCCCCCTCCCCAAGTGTTGTTGCCCTGGTGTGGCCTGAGATCGCCCCCGACATAGGCGGTCGGCTCCCGGGGTCAGGCGGAACTTGTTGCCTTTTGGTGACTCTTCCATTCTGGACCTTGTCCCACAATCCGTTTGACCTGAAGACACGTCCTGCGGTGCCCTGGTCCAACCATCACATATACCTGCGCCAGGAGACGGCGTGGGGTGCACTGGAAGGGAGAGGCGGCGCGAACGAGCCTCCCCCACCTCCCCAGGTGGAGGTTTCTCAGCTACACCCCAGCGCTTCACTCGGCCACCTGAGTTGCGCCCTCTCCTGTGGCACAGCGCCTCGCTCGGCCAGCTGAATTGCGCCTGCTCTTGTTATTACAGCGTCTCACCCGCCATCCGGATGATTTGCACCCACTCATGCAGTACAGCGACAGGCGGCTGCCACGGATCTCAGGAAATGGCGGTCGGCTCCACAGACTTGGGCCTGGCCTGCAAGGATGGCTCTGTGCAACCCTGGAACTCGGACGCTTGACGGCGTGGGGTGCACTGGAAGGGAGAGGCGGTGCGAACGAGCCTCCCCCACCTCCCCAGGTTGAGGTTTCTCAGCTACACCCCAGCACTTCACTCAGCCACCTGAGTTGCGCCCGCTCCTGCGGCACAGGGCCTCGCTCGGCCAGCTGAATTGCGCCTGCTCTTGTTATTTCAGCGTCTCACCCGCCATCCGGATGAATTGCACCCACTCTTGCAGTACAGCGAGAGGCGGCTGCCACGGAGCTCAGGAAATGGCGGTCGGCTCCACAGACTTGGGCCTGGCCTGCAAGGAATGCTCTGGGCAACCCTGGAACTCGGACGCTTGACTGCTAGGGCATGGGCCCCATTCCCAAAAGCGTCCCCTCAGCCTTGAAGATTCTACAAGAGTCCCCCCGACTCCCGCAGACTTCCGGTGGGGAGCGACTGCCATGATTGCTCGCGGAATGGCCACGACGTAGCCACGGAATGCTCTCATGCTGACGCCAGCTTCAGTCTGAAACATCCAGAAACACTGTAGACTACCAATTCGATCAGTTCCGGTGGAGCCCCAACGTGACCCGGTAGAGAAGAACTTGCCCTCCCCTCTTTGACTGATGGTTCTTGTTGCCTGTCCCTTCTGTCATATGACGCACCGCGTTAGGGCACCCGGAAGTGCTCCGGTGCGCGAGGAGCGAAAAGCAGCTACCCGGAAGCGATCCGGGGCGCGGCGCGGAGCGCGTAACGTAAGCATAACAGGTCATGTGACTTGTTAATAAAACTTTTCATTGGTTCATTTCACTTTTGGGTTCCTAATGATGTAAGGCTAGGTCATGTGACCTAAAAATAACACTTTTCATTGGTTGAGAACTATTTTTTGTCCCAAATGATGAAAACCCCTCCTTGTTTCCTCACTCTGACTTTCATCTTTGTGAGAGGAAGACCTTTTTTCATCACTTAGCAATAGCAAGTGTTGTAGCTTCAGCTGGTGCATCCCCACCACCACCACCACCTCCTAGGAAGAGAGCACCACCTCCTCATGTGGTGGTTGAGCAAGAGGTGCCCCCCCCCACACCTTCTTGTTGCCTGATTCAGCCAGCTCAATCGATCGAGCATGAGACTCTGTTGTGACCTGAAGAACCGCTGCCTGCGGTGCCTCACTGAGCCGCTTGACGGAGGCCCCCGAGGGGCGGTGTAGTGCCGCGGACTGGGAGGGGGCGCTTGGCTCCTGCCCCCTCCCCAAGTCTCGCTCCGCCAGCTGAGTTGTGACCACTCTTGCAGCCTACGACATGGAGAGGCCGGGGCGTTGACTAGGCGGGGCCTCCGGCCGCAACCACAGCGCCAACGATTGCTGCTGACGGAGGGGAGCCTTGCCGGTGAGAGCCACTGATCTGAAGAACGGCTGCCTGCGGTTCCTCCCTGAACCGCTTGACGGAGGCCCCCCAGGGGCGGTGTGGTGGCGCGGACTGGGAGGGCACGCTTAGCTCCTACCCCCTCCCCAAGTCTCTCTCGGCCAGCTGAGTTGCGCCTGCTCTTGCTATTACAGCGTCTCATCCGCCATCCGGCTAAATTTCATCCACTCTTGTGATACAGCGACTCTTCCATTCTGGACCTTGTCCCACAATCCGTTTGACCTGAAGACACGTCCTGCGGTGCCCTCGCAATGCGGCCTGGTCCCTGAATGTGTGCAGGAGGACGGTATTTCTCGCTCGGCCAGTAGAGTTGCGCCCACTCTTGCGGCCTACGACATGGAGAGGCCGGGGCGCTGACTAGGCGGGGCCTCCGGCCGCAACCACAGCGCCAACGATCGCTGCTAAAGGAGGGGAGCCTTGCCGGTGAGAGCCACTGATCTGAAGAACGGCTGCCTGCGGTTCCTCCCTGAACCGCTTGACGGAGGCCCCCCAGGGGCGGTGTGGTGGCGCTGACTGGGAGGGGGCGCTTGGCTCCTGCCCCCTCCCCAAGTCTCTCTCGGCCAGCTGAGTTGCTATTACAGCGTCTCACCCGCCATCCGACTAAATTTCACCCACTCTTGCGATACAGCGACTCTTCCATTCTGGACCTTGTCTCCCCAGAGGTACATCACCTTACACAGACATGCACTCTGATCTCCTTGGCCTCAGTCAAGCATCAATAGTAAGATTTTCATAGGTGAGTGTAAGTGGGGGCTGTTTGAGGACCTGACTGCATTGGAAAGCAATGTGATGCGGTGCCTCCCTGAACCGCTTGACGGAGGCCCCCGAGAGGCGGTGTGGTGGCGCGGACTGGGAGGTGGCGCTTGGCTCCTGCCCCCTCCCCAAGTCTTGTTGCCCTGGTGTGGCCTAAGATCGCCCCCGACATAGGCAGCCGGCTCCCGGGGTCCGGCGGAACTTTTTGCCTTTTGGTGACTCTTCCATTCTGGACCTTGTCCCACAATCCGTTTGACCTGAAGACACGTCCTGCGGCCTGGTCCCTGAATGTGTGCAAGGGGACGGTATTGGTTGGATCAAGATGGCGTCTTCACACAAAGCTGACTCAAGTGTTGCTGCTGATGCTATGCAAACAAAAACTGGTTTTCAGTTTGTACATTCTTCAGGATTTTTCCATCCAAGGCTGGTTGAGAGTTTGTAGATCGATGGCTTCAGATTTTCAACATACTACTCTTCAACATTCTTCATAAATGTAACAATGTGAGACTCACTAGGAAAACGGCCGTTTATCTTTCCTTTCAAAATGCTGCCAACAATATTTTCTGAATGGAAGACACCATCTTGTAGCATAAAAGGCTGCGTCAAGGGTGGTATTGCCCAGAATGTCTTGTTTTCTAGTGCTCGTAATGACAAAGCCAGAACTGCCGAAAAGGATTCTGGTCCTGCCGCTACTTACTGGAGACATTGAACTATACTCTGAACCTGCCTGGCCTCGACCAAAATGGCGCCAGTATGGGAGCGACTTGCAACTCCTTATGACATTCTAGTTACTTAGCCTTGACGTTATGGGGGATGTATGCGGTCTTTGTGCACATGGCGGGCGGGGAAGGGTACTGACTGGGAATACGGACAACCCTATTGATGTCGATTTTTCATTATTGATTATTGTATTAATAAAGCTTCGAAGTAATGTTACCCATGATACTCGCCCATGGTGTGCGTATGGACGATTTTATTGTAACTGATCCTGTTATACTTTCAATTAAAAAATCAACCTTCACTGATCCTACAACCGTTTGTCACGTTTAGTTTTTTCAATTAAATGGCTCGCTTGTTACATACTCCTACACCCCTGGCTTTTGAAAGACACCATCTTGTACAATAAAGTGCTGCGTCAATGGTGATACTGCCCAGAATGTCTTGTTTTCTAGTGCTCGTAATGACGAAGCCAGAACTGCCGAAAGGGATTCTGGTCCTGCCGCTACTTATTGGAGACATTGAACTATACTCTGAACCTGCCTGGCCTCGACCAAAATGACGGCAGTATGGGAGCGACTTGCAACTCCTTATGACGTTCTAGTTACTTAGCCTGGACGTTATGGGGGATGTATGCGGTCTTTGTGCACATGGCGGGCGGGGAAGGGTACTGACTGGGAATACGGACAACACTATTGATGACGCAAAAAAACTATTTTTTTTGTTTTGTTTTTGCCCCGCGGGGCCCTTTTAAAGCCTCCACATCAAACCTAGGGGGTCAGGGAGGATCTACTATGCCCCCTTATGGTCATTTCCCCCTTCGTTTTGGCCTCCTCTTGTCTCTCGATCCTACCGAGAGACAAGATGGCGGCCGCTCCGGACTGTTTAGAATGTTGACAGACACCGGAGAGCCAATCAGCTTCGCTTCGCAAAGTTCCGTTACGCGAAAAGTACGCGAACCGGAGCGCTACCCGGAGCGCTGTCACAGATATATATATTTTTTTAAACGTTAATTTATCAAAATCCACTGGAGCACATATATTGAGACCTAGCAAAGGCACATCGGGCTAACAGTCCCTACAATTTTGCCACGTTTCATGCAAATCCATTCAGACGTTCGAGCTAAAAGTGAGGCCAACCACCCTATGGAAATTAACATGGGAAAAACGAGTTTTGGGACCCCCCTTTTTTCTCGGGCCCCCCTTGATGAACCCCCCAAATTTTCAGGAGCTGCTCAGAAACAAAATGTGCCATTTTCCTGAAAATTTCAGCCAATTCCGTCCACAAATGCCAAAGTTATTAGACATAGAATTTTCAAAAATCCCATAGAGAAAAAATCCTAACTATATATACCTACTGGTGTCATCAGTGATGTCATGAGTGATGTCACTGACCATGTCATGAGTGATGTAATATGTGACGTCATCAGCAGTGCATTGCATGCGCAAGTTATAGTGAGTCCAACTAACTATAACGTGGAATTTCATTGGTTTTATATCAGTAAAATTTCCAGCTAACTATAACATGTGTCAAACCTATGGTTTTTTCAGTGAATTTCATAGGTTTTTTAAATGCTACTTCCTAACTATAACGTGTGTAAAACCTATGGTTTTTTCTGTGAATTTCATTGGTTTTTAAAATGCTAATTCAGAAATATGTCCTGTATGCAACCTATACTTTTGTCAATAAAGTTCTGGCAATATTTTTTTCAAAAACAAGCCGTTTTCTTCACTGTTCAAGTTGCATAGAGACTCCTTGTAAAGCGATACAGAATTCGAAAGTCTGTACCTTGCCTTTTTTCAAACACATTAAAATTTGTCTGTAAATAAAAATAGCCTTACTAAACTTTCGTGCGCGACCCGGTGTGCGCACTCTCGGCAACAGTTGTCAATAAAATGGATATCGCATTTCCAGGCTTTCGTGAGCGACCGAGTGCGCGCACCTGCCTATATATTTCGTGAAAACTTTGCAATTTGAACTTTCCAAAAACAGCTCCAGGAGCATATTATAAAGGGCGTTTATCGGCTTTCGATCGTGCGCGACCGTGTGCGCGCACCCGCCTATATATATTTCGGAAAAATCTCGCGATTGCAACTTATTAATTTCTTTATACACCCACCATAGAACTTATAGTACTCAGAAGATATATTAAATCCGGATATGTTTCGATTTACTCCTTTTCACGTTTTGAAATTGGACCGCTACTTCCAACCAGATACTATCACCGCGTACACGTCCTGAGACGCGCATGTGAAGTCATGTGACTTGAAAACAACACTTTCAATTGGTTCCTAGTAGTTTCTATGCTGCGTCAATACCTACGCCTGCTTCAAACACATGCACAGTTTTGAAACAGCATGGGCCTGAAAGTCACTGAGTGAAATATCATACATTACAGTCAGCCACTTTCAAGACGCATTCCTTCAGAGGAACACTTACCGTTTATTAGAGGTAGATCGTCCGACTCCACCGGAAAACACCCCTAATAAAAAAGACATATATATAAAATGCGGACTAGCCGCTGTATCGTACTAGCAAACTTTAACTTAAAAATCGTTAGAGAAAACAAAAGGAATCGAACAAAATCAATAAGCCACTGATAGGATCTCTTTTTGACCTTGCTAAAATAGAAACATTAGGAACAACCCCTCATGAGAAATATGAAACTAGTGAAACTAGTGAGAGAAACCGAGCTCGACGCCATCTTGCCCCCTTTTAGGCCCCATCACGAACATAGATAGCCCTACATAGCAAAACGTGATCTTATCGCCTGCCCAACTTCAGATCTGACCCCCCCCCTTTTGCTCTCATGTCCTGTCGGAATGTCCGGCTGTAGATTACAATTACATGTTCCATTTGGGAGGGGAAACGACATCAGAGCGACAAATATTAGAAATATACCACACGACAGCAAAATAACAGATTAAAACGTTTTTATTCTTGAACAAAAATATATTAAAACAACTATGGAGAACCATTACGCGAATAGTCCGGAGGCGACACCATGCGCCAAGGCCTGTCCCCAGGATGAACCAAGGAATCCGTTCCTGGGACCGTGGCAAAGAGCAGCCGGTCGCCATCGGCCAGAGAAGGCATGGGCCCGACCCGAGATGTAGTTGTCTTCCCATTCTCTTCCTCTTTCGGCGCCTTGCAGGCCATGAGGGGGGGATGTCTTGCATATGCCTCCGACCCCCCCTCCTCTCTTCATCGCCTGGTCCGGCCATAACAAATGTCAGCAAAACGCCGTGGGGTACACTGGGAGGGAGAGACGGCGCGGACGATAATCTTTCAGCGCCTTGCAGGCCACGAGGGGGGATGTCTTGCATATGCCTCCGACCCCCCCCTCTCTTCATCGCCTGGTCTGGCCATAACAAATGTCAGCAAGACGCCGTGGGGTGCACTGGGAGGGACAGGCGGCGCGGACGAGCCTCTCCCGCCTCCCCACGTGCAGGCCCCTCAGCTGCACCCCCAACGCTCCACGCACCCGTCAAAGGACTCGTCCACTCTTGCGGTGCAGCGACGCTCCATGCACCTGGCAATGGACTCGTCCACTGTGGCGGTGCAACGATGCTTCGCCCGACAGGCTTGAGTCCATCAGCTCCTGCAACCCAGTGACTGCCGGTGGTTGCAGATCTTTCCTTTCAAAATGCTGCCAAAAATATTTTCTGAATGGCGTAGCCACGAGACGTTGGCGCTCTCATGCTGACGCCAGCCTCAGTTTGAATGACCAACAATCCGGGGCGCGGCGCGGAGCGCGTAACGTAAGCATAACAGGTCATGTGACTTGTTAAGGCTTTTCATTGGTTTAGAAATATTTTTATGAGCATATTTGACTATTTTATTAAAGACACTACACATAACCTGTTTTTCAAGTTATGTTTAATTTTAAATGAAACGGTTTACATTTTCACTTTTTATTTCCAGTAAATTTGAAAGATAAATGTTTATAGTTCCATATGCTGAAGCACGTCAGCTTCCCACCCTATGTCATACAATTCTGACAAATAGGCATCCTCATCATGTTCTTCATCATCCTCAGGATTTAAATCATCTAAGGGTTCCACTTCCACTGACGTTTCAATGACATGTTCAACAATAAGATCGAGACCAACGGATTGCTCATTATCACTCATGGTTAATGTCCTTATCTTTAAAGAAAGAGAACAACAATGAGATGTTGCAGAGTTAGAGACAAATCTCAGACACTATAATAGTAAAATTGTTTAACAACAGTAACATTTTGCAGCTATTATTTAGCCATGTCCAGCGATGCTGAGGAGGTGAGTCCTATGTCCAAGTTTTCAGTGAACAGGACTCATCTCTTTTTAACCTTGGATAAGCTTCACCAACTCTGTGTCCCCTGCTCATACTTAAATGTAAAGGAGCAGATTTATGTTAACTGGCGCATCCCCAGAGATGCACCAGTTAATGTGCACCGCTGCTCTGCCACCCATTGTGTGCCGCATTTACAATGTGGAGCACCATTTACTCGCAGTGACAAAATGGCGGTCAACACTTCCTGATTTCCTTCGAATCGAACGTTAACAGACGTCACGCAGCAAAAAAAATTCCGCTCGCGCGCAGCCCCTCCTTCCCCAAAGTAGCAATGTTGGGCTACTTTTGAGCTGCTTTCTAGTAGGGTTTTTGAGCGTCAGAAAGTCTACAAAAGCCGTCGGCAACGGCCTGGGGTGGAGAACCATTACGCGAATAGTCCGGAGGAGACACCACACGCCAAGGCCTGTCCCCTGGATGAACCAAGGGATCCGTTCCTGGGGCCGTGGCAAAGAGCGGCCGGCCGCCATCGGCCAGAGAAGGCATGGGCCCGACCCGAGATGTAGTTGTCTTCCCATTCTCTTCTTTTTTCGGTGCCTTGCAGGCCACAAGGGGATGTGACATACCTAATAGTATAACTCATATATATCCGACCTCCCCCTCTCTTCATCGCCTGGTCCAGCCATAACAAATGTCAGCAAGACGCCGTGGGGTCCACTGGGAGGGAGAGGCGGCGCAGACGAGCCTCCCCAGATGGAGGCCCCTCAGCTGCACCCCCAACGATCCATGCACCCGGAAAAGGGTTCGTACTCTGTGGCGATATAGGGACACTCCACGAGCCCAGCAAAGCGTTCGCATACTGTGGCGGTATAGGGACGCTCCACGAGCCCAGCAAAGGACTCGCCCACTGTTGCGGTACAGCGACGCTCCACTCACCCAGCAGGGTCTCGTCCACTGTGGCGGTGCAACGATGCTTCGCCCGACAGACTTGAGTCCATCTGCTCCTGCAACCCAGTGACTGCCGGTGGTTGCAGATCTCCTAAAAATGGCGGTCGACTTTGCAGGAATGGGCCTGGCGTGAAAAGTTGGCCTGGTCACCTGTTAACCAGAAAATGGGCCCCTGTCTTTCCTTTCAAAATGCTGCCAACAATATTATATCAAACTCTGCATCGGTACTTACTTATAAATGCAGAAACAACTCAATTAACACAAGGGCTCTTTTCAGAGCCACCTTATATCAAAGCACTCAAACTTCTGATTTATCTCCATTTTCACACTTTTGTAAATAGGTGTGCGCGCCCGAGTGCGCGCACCCCGCAACTTTTTCGAGAAAAAAATATATATATTTTCGCTTTTAAGGACCTTACTGCACACCCTGAGAAAACCTACGCAGCAAAACAATCTCTACCTTCACCCCTTTCCATGTTCCAACGCTTTGAAATGACAATATATTTACTCGCAGTGACAAAATGGCGGTCAACACTTCCTGATTTCCTTCGAATCGAACGTTAACAGACGTCACGCAGCAAAAAAAAATTCCGCTCGCGCGCAGCCCCTCCTTCCCCAAAGTAGCAATGTTGGGCTACTTTTGGGCTGCTTTCTAGTAGGGTTTTTGAGCATCAGAAAGTCTACAAAAGCCGTCGGCAACGGCCTGGGGTGGAGAACCATTACGCGAATAGTCCGGAGGAGACACCACACGCCAAGGCCTGTCCCCAGGATGAACCAAGGGATCCGTTCCTGGGGCCGTGGCAAAGAGCGGCCGGCCGCCATCGGCCAGAGAAGGCATGGGCCCGACCCGAGATGTAGTTGTCTTCCCATTCTCTTCTTTTTTCGGTGCCTTGCAGGCCACAAGGGGGATGTGACATACCTAATAGTATAACTCATATATATCCGACCTCCCCCTCTCTTCATCGCCTGGTCCGGCCATAACAAATGTCAGCAAGACGCCGTGGGGTCCACTGGGAGGGAGAGGCGGCGCGGACGAGCCTCCCCAGATGGAGGCCCCTCAGCTGCACCCCCAACGATCCATGCACCCGGCAAAGGGTTCGTACTCTGTGGCGATATAGGGACACTCCACGAGCCCAGCAAAGCGTTCGCATACTGTGGCGGTATAGGGACGCTCCACGAGCCCAGCAAAGGACTCGCCCACTGTTGCGGTACAGCGACGCTCGACTCACCCAGCAGGGTCTCGTCCACTGTGGCGGTGCAACGATGCTTCGCCCGACAGGCTTGAGTCCATCTGCTCCTGCAACCCAGTGACTGCCGGTGGTTGCAGATCTCCTAAAAATGGCGGTCGACTTTGCAGGAATGGGCCTGGCGTGAAAAGTTGGCCTGGTCACCTGTTAACCAGAAAATGGGCCCCTGTCTTTCCTTTCAAAATGCTGCCAACAATATTATATCAAACTCTGCATCGGTACTTACTTATAAATGCAGAAACAACTCAATTAACACAAGGGCTCTTTTCAGAGCCACCTTATATCAAAGCACTCAAACTTCTGATTTATCTCCATTTTCACACTTTTGTAAATAGGTGTGCGCGCCCGAGTGCGCGCACCCCGCAACTTTTTCGAGAAAAAAATATATATATTTTCGCTTTTAAGGACCTTACTGCACACCCTGAGAAAACCTAGGCAGCGAAACAATCTCTACCTTCTCCCCTTTCCATGTTCCAACGCTTTGAAATGACAATATATTTACTCGCAGTGACAAAATGGCGGTCAACACTTCCTGATTTCCTTCGAATCGAACGTTAACAGACGTCACGCAGCAAAAAAAAATTCCGCTCGCGCGCAGCCGCTCGGGTTCGCGCACCCGTCCGCGCTTATAGATATATAATTGACTTTGACTTTAATTTTCTCAACAACTACTGAACGGATTTACACCATTCCACAAAAAGCGTAATCTGCGAGCCGGACTCTACAGTTTTGCCAAATTTCTTATAAATCCATTCAGCCGTTCGACCTGTAGCCGTGTCTAAACGTCCTATGGAAAATAACATGGAGAAAACACGTTTTGGGACCCCCCTTATATCTCAGCCCCCACTTGAACAATCCCCCCCAAACTTTCAGGAAATGAGCGCAGCGGACCGAGCCATCTTCTTTGAGAAATTCACAAAGATTCATCCACCAGGGCCAAAGTTATTCCAAATAGAATGTTGAGGATTTCCTATGGAAAACAATCCTAACTATAACTACCTACTGGCGACCGCCAGTAGGTAATATATATATATAGATATATATCTATATATATATTATATCTATATACATATATTACCTACTGGCGGTCGCCAGTAGGTAGTTATAGTTAGGACCTAGTTTCCATAGGAAATCCACAACATTCTATTTGGAATAACTTTAGCGCCGGTGGACGAATCATTGCATATTTCTCCAAGATAATGGCCTGCTCGGTTCTGCTCCTTCCCTAAAAGTTTGGGGGTGATTCGTTAAGTGGGGGCCGAGAAAAAAGGGGGGTCCCAAAACATGTTTTCCCCATGCAATTTTCCACAGAATTACACCAAATTTGGCAGAGAGCTAGAGTTTGGTTCGCAGATTGTGCTTTTTGTTAAATGGTGTAAATCCGTTCAGTAGTTTCTGAGAAAATTACAAGTACATTCTTAGCGATATCTAGAGACGGTGTTCAGCACGCGTAAGGAAATCCGTTCAATTACGAGCGCGAGCTGCATGCAGATTGGCTGTGAACTGTCTGTCAACACTCGAAAACCAGGAAGTATTGGTGGCCATCTTGTGCCTCAGTAGCACCAAGTCACAAGAAAACAGTAAAACAAACTTGAGAAATAAAGGAAGGGGGCAGGCTACAAACATTATGAACCTATAGTCTTGGTTAGGGGATGGTACCTGGATCTTTAGGCTCAATTTTTATTTTATTTATTTAAAATAAAAAATGGTGGGGTACTCGTGCAGTACTTGTACACGGTATAAAAGGTGAAAAAAAACTAGAAGTCCATTTTATTCATTCGGTCAAATTACGGGGACAATTTGTTTTGCCGAATGGGGGCTTGTAAGGTGCCCCAGGCACTTGGGAGCGGCTCTCCTCTGGCTTTTATTTTGAAGTAGGCGGGGGGTTACGGTCCTACTCCCCGCAGTCTCGGGGAGCGGCACCCCTGAAGAAAAGCTGATTTTCTCTAGTTATCATCAAACACTGCTTGGTGTTAATCGCCTCTAATCTACTCGATTATTAGCTAATCAAATAAAGAGGCAGGCGCTGGTAACTGGAAAGCGATGAACAGGTTTATTTCTCCGGAGGAGAACACGTCAATTCGGACAAACAAAATGTCTTCTCGAGGTGCTCTAACTGTACCTCTGTGGCGTAGCCTTTTATACACAATCTTAGCTCTTTATTGCAGGGTAACACATTCCTGACAGTAGTTTATTACATCCCCGGAATCCCCGCTTCCAACCTGTTCCCACACATACTCAACAGCAAATGTCCCCCACCCCGGTCTCAGCAAGTGATTGTTATCGCGCAGCTGGGCATTCCGGCAGCGTCTGAAGTATGCGGAATCGGTCAGATCTAAGAGGGTTGTGGCATTGTTTAATTCCAACCCCTTTGATGGGGACGAGTTCCTACTGTACGGGGGCAATAAACTGTATCCGCAGGGGCTGGTTATTGCCTGGGACAGGATCGAACAGCCAGGTGCAGGGGAGGAGGTTATCGATGGGCCTGTTCGTGCGTGGGGGATGAATGGGCATGGGCGTTTGGCACGGGAAGTGGCTCCAGGGCTGGGTTGTGCTGAGGATGCTTTATGACTCTAGCATGTGTGCTTGGGGGTTGTCAGACCGCGGGGGATGATAGCGAAGTCAGGGTGACGTGCTGGTGATTGGCAACGTACGAAATGGCCGCGGTATCTAAAATGGGTGCCGCTTATGTGCATACGATGGCTCTTGTTAGGCAAGATGGCGCCAGCGATGTTCACGTCTGATTATATTTAGGGCTCCCGGTTTTATGGTATTTATTTTTTTTGCATTTCCGTCTGTATTCATCCATATTGATTTTTTGGCTATTTTATCTGTATTTATCCATATTTATTTCGTGTTTTGCGTTTAAATGTAGTTGCAAAACTGTACATTTCCATATTTATTTAACTGATAGGTCCGCACTCATACTTTGATGTCTGTTGTGTTTTTGCTATTTAAGCTGTCAAATATTACATAACTTACATCCACTGGTAAATTCCATAAATGTATGTTGACATATGCCGTTATTTAAACATATTTCATCCTCTTTTTTAAATTTCCCATGCTGTCCATTTGCTCAGCTGCTGGTCTATAATTCATGAAAGACAGCATGGAGAGTCACTTAAAAGGAGCAACATTTCTGTATTTATCCACTTTTAAAAATAAATGCAGACGGAAAACACATTGTTTTCTGTCTGTATTTATGTGTAAAAATCTGTAAAAACGGAAAACAGGGAGCCCTAATTATATTTTAACAGTCGCCCCTTTGAACATTCCAAGACATCTTGCTAGTCTATTTCAATCCCCATGATATTTTGTATCTCTGTGTCATTTATTGCATTAATTTGTTCTATGTGAGTATCTACAGTCTTAGGGCAGAAAGAGTTCAGATATAGAGAACACAAGGGCGGTATGCATTGTATCCCCAAACAGCAGCCACATATTACGAAAACTGGCACCAAGATTAACATCAACAGTTTTCAACCCCAATCCTTTAATATGCCCCAAAACCAGCTTCCAAGTGTCCAAGTCTCTTGTTCTTGATGGATCTCTGATGCCAGCCTGTGAAGGTGTTCAATTGCCTTGTAGACAGAAGGCGAGCCATCAGGGACAAAAGTACAACAGCTGGCACCGATGATGCGGCATGCTCCTCCATGGTCTGCCAGTACTACATCTAAAACAAGGTGATTTTGCAAAGCCAACAGGCGGACCGCTTGAAGCTCGGCAGTATTGTTGGTGAGGATGCCGTCTGTGACGTTCAAAGCTGTCTCTACTGCTTAAGACAGGTGTCGAATGGCCCGGTTGTTTGTCATCGGACCCCAAAGCGGTACAAGACCTTTGGCTGCATCAAGAAACTGGGATGCAGCAGAGTCCGCTTGTCCATGTCTCCGGACCGCCTTTCTCGGTGGTGTCCAGCAGGTGCAGTTTAGGTTGGAGGCAGAACAAAAGCGATGTAGCATGTGCCCCCCAGCCCTTTGCAAGCCAGGTGTAGGCCTTTGTACCACAGATGAAGTACATGTTGGGTGATGCAACAAATGAAGGGGGGTCGGCAGTGTTCAGTGTTCTTGTTATCTGGCAAGTGCTGTGGCCCACAATTTCAGTTCCATGGCCTTGGATACAGACAAGACCTGGGACGCTCACTACAGATAGGGCCATAGTTGTGGTTTCAGCTGTTCTCTTCTTTAGAAAGGAGAAGGTTGGTCTGGCCGTATCATTGAGTATTTGCATTTCCACTCATTCTTTTGCAGGAATGTTCATTGGGAAAGTTGCGTTTGCAGTGAGAGGACAGAAATGAGCAGTCGTTCTTCTAGTTTTGTTTAGCCAGAACTTGTTATAGAATTGTTTTATTGTCCCATCGGATGTGGCATTGTCTTTGTAGCTCTCCTGTAGGAGCATTAACCAGGCGAGGCAGGACCCATGAACAGAGAAGGGTGAAGGGATGAAAGGAATGGAATGTTCAGTGGCATGTGGCAGCAGCCCACAGATCCAACAGTTGGTGGCATTTGCGGCAAGATTGTGTTGGTGCAACAACTGTACAAAAAAATTGTTCCAAAACTCTTTGCGCCTTGGAGTCGTGGTGCCAGTGAAACCAGATAGTGTTCTCTTTCAGTGGTGGGTTGCAAAGTCGGTATCAGCGTTCGGTAAGCAGGAGCACTCTCTTCAATGATCCAGACTGTGACCATTAGCAAGAGACTGACAAGAGATTCTGTAAGGAGTGTGATTGTCTTTATGCTGTGAATTTTGGCAGACTTGGTGTCGTTGTGCTGGGTCTTCGGTTGTCCGGGAGCTTCCATCACCTTCAAGAGGCTCAGTGACTGGCAGGACCACATACTTTTCTTCTAGCATTTCTCCTGGTAGCCTTTGTAGTGTTAGCTACCGCTCTGAGACTTTTGACTTAGTTAGTGGCCTGCTTCGTCGGAGCACTCTCCTTTCATCCTAAGTTGTACCCTTCTTTGGATGGCACTGTGGGGTCTGGAAACTCTGTCAGTTCAAGTGTCTCTGTTTCTGGGTAACAACTCAGGGCTGGTCGGTCTTTGGTCAGGAGCTCTTCTTGGGTGTTCACGTCTGCTTTTGTTGCCAGTGTCGGTGCTATCCGTTTGCAGTGGTGAGTGTGCAGACAGTTTTTCTTTCCTTCCACTTGAAGTGCAGTTCAGGTGGTGATCAAGATTTGCCAGGTGCCCGTCCACCGGGGTTCCAAACTCTTCGACCTCTGGAAGTTCCGAATCAAGATGAAGTCCTCGGTTTGATATTGTGTCTGGGGCCCCTGGATGCGTCTGGCATGGCTTGCTGCACCTGTTGGTGGATCACAGTTAGTTCGTTCATCAATTTATGCAAATAGTCGGACATGAGTATGTCTGGGACATCGTTAATGGTTGTTGGTTTCAGGGCCACCCAAATATTCGTCGGCTTGCCGAAAACAACCTTGTATAGGGTCAATTGGTGTCTGGTTGGGGTGGAGCGCATGGATAGCAATGCCAGTGGGAGGGCATCGGGCCATTTCAGCCCAGTGGTGTCGACTATCTTGGCTAGTTTCAATTTCAGTGTGGCGTTGTGCCTTTCTACCAGGCCCGCTGACTGGGGGTGGAAAACTGCATGGAACTTTTGTTTTACTGCCAGCCCCTTCAGTATGTGTTGGATGATCTCAGCTATAAAATGGGGGCCATTGTCGCTCCATAAAACTCTACAAAGGTTGTATCTGGGGAAGAATTCCTTCAGCAATACCTTTGCAGTGGCGGTATTGTCACAAGTCGGGTATGCTTCCACCCATTTGCTGAAGGCGCACACAATAACTACAATGTATTTCAGACCATGGCACCTTTCTAGTTGAATGTAATCCATTTGGAGGATTTCAAAGGGATGGTCGGGACTCCAAACCCTCCCCGTGGTACTACTGTCTCTTTCCCTGGGTTGTGCTGTAGGCATACCATGCATTGTTGTACTAGGCGTTTTGCTGAGTCTGCTATCTTGCCAATATGCCATACCCTAGCAATCAATTCGGTCATGGGAGCGGATCCTATGTGTGCGGGTAAGTGTGCCATGGTCAATATGGAGATCAGATAGGCGTTAGGTAGTAGCCATTTGTCTTTGTCTTTTGTCCTCCAGCAGCCTTCCTCGTCTTTCAGTCCCACGGAGCCCATTCAGTCAGTTCGTGTGGTATACTTGTCAGTTGGATGTCTCTATATTGGCCCTAGCGTCTGTCCATTTCTCAGCTTGTGACCTAGTCACATACATTTGTGTTGCAGTTCTGTCTTCGGCTGTGGCTGGGGCAGTAACGGTCAATATTGAAGTGTGGAAATCGCACTCAAATAGTGTTCAAATGTCGTGAGTTCACAAAGTGGGTGGTGCTGCTGGAGTTAACCCCCTGGGCCCGGGGTTGAATAATCTAGCCAAGCGTCAATACCCTCGAGAGTGACGTCCCTTCAGCGCACTCGATTAGATATATTCTTAGGATTCAATCAAATGACAATTTTCTTCAGATTTTATCCATGAGTGGTTTATTTTCTAGTATATGTTGATCTGCACATTATTTCATCATAATGTTGCAAAGCATATATTTTGTTCAGCCCAATGCATTTTGGGCATTCGCCCTTCTTCAGGGGACTTATTCCTGCAAGGTAACCAAGTATAACACGTATTCAAATCGTATGCCTGAGGCATAAAACATCAAACAAGTTTATCATCATGCCTGTGCTCATGTTAATGTAAAAACACGAGATTAACGAAGGTGGGGCAGGTTATGAGTGAAACTGGGATAAAACTGTGGTATACAGTAGAGGTAACAATCGCGAATGATGAAATAGTGACGGGTGAAAAAGGTATGAAAAACGTGATCATGCCTTAAAACAACGTCAAGTAACAAGGATTGTGGTGGCAAAGCTCTATAGACCGGTGCGCCCAACATGCAGGTGTAGGGCTGATTTATAGACACATGGAAGTGTGGTATTCTGGGGTGGTACGTCGTAAGACCTTCAATGTCGCACGTACTCGTCTGACCTGCAATCGGAGCATGTTGTTGCGTAGCGATCAGTATAGTGGTCCGATCAACATTCTGTGAGAATGCAAAGCGTGTCATCAGTACTCAACGGAATATGCGCATGAATCGCTTTTTTCAATATCCGAGAGGGTCTCGGGGCTTTGCTTACCGTGTGTTAGTAGGAGTGAGTCAAGCTCTCGTATGTCGTTCTGCTGTAAAGTCCGGCAGTATTCCGAAGGTACTTGCCGTCAGCGTTAAATGCTGGATAGGGTGATTGAGGCCATGTGACACCTCATGTTGTAAGACCTTCTACAATAGGCGGATGCCGCGTTGCCCTGTTGCGCTTTTGGCTTTTTTAAAAAAACAAACGAAGGAAACTTTATGCTGTTATAGCGGGGTGACATGCAATCTGTGCGCGTGAAGGGAGAATGGAAAGTGAAAAGTGAATGACGTGAGAAGAGAGTGTAAAAGTGTAAGATTCATGTTAAAGAACAATATAAGTCACATGGACAGTCAGTTCATCATTATAAAACAGTATACAAAATCAAAATTGGAACAAGCTTAATTCAGGTAAAAAGTAATAATGATGAAAACTAATGTGAGGACGTTGTCCTCGGAAAGGTGAATTCATAGATAACAGCTAAATTCTAAGCGTTCATTGAGCCCCGGGCTGTACTGAGGACAGACAGTGTATCCAATGTAATTCTCGTTTGAGGAGATATTGTGCATTGTCCCTTCCTGGCAAGATTGGACCATTTCTAAAATACAGAATCTCAATTGGCTAGGATTGTGGTTACGCTCCTGAAAATGGGTTGCCACTGTGGATTTGATGGATTTTAGACGAATGTTACTCTTGTGCTCCACTAGCCGTGTTTTTATCTTTCTGATTGTTTTGCCAACGTAGATGAGGCCACACGGGCTTTTTAACATGTAGACCAAGTTTGTGCTGTCACATGTTCCGTTAACGTTCAGTTTGATTTTTGTCCCATTTAGTGGATGAGAAATTTCCTTGCCTCGTATGATAGAGTTACAATTTCCAAAATTTTGGCAAGGTAATGTTCCTTTGAAATCTTTCACAGGAATATTGGTATTTCGATTAATTAGTTCTTTAATATTTCTCGTCCGTTCATAGGTGAATATGGGGTTGCTTGCAAATATTCTGTTAAAATCTTCTTCCAAGGCTAGTAAGGGCCAGTGTTTGAGAATTACTTTTTTGATATTATGGCTTCTAGTCGAGTATTTGGATACAAAAACTGCCCTTCTTTCGTCTGTAGCGTGTGATGGTAACAGCAACTGTTCTCTGTTCAAATCCTGTACTCTGTTGGTAGCTTGTATCAACGTGGTCTCCGGATACCCTCGATCCTTAAATTTTTCAATAGTGTTAGTTTTGTGTTGTTCATACAGATGTGGAGAGGAGGCAATCCGTTTGATTCTGAGTAATTGTGAAAAAGGAAGGTGTTTTTTGAGGGATGGTTGATGAAAACTGTAAAAATGAAGCAAGTTGTTTCTATCGGTGGGTTTCTGGTATACTGTGGTTTGTAGGGCACCCTGGTGATGAATGACCATGATATCCAAAAATTGTAACTGGGTTTCGCTGATGCTAGACGTGAATTGAATGCGGTCATTGATTTTGTTGAGATTTTGAATAGCTGTTTGTAATTCTGGGATTGATCCCTTCCATAAAATGAAAATGTCTTCAATGTACCGTTTGTACAAGATAAGGTTCTCTTGCCATTCTTGTTTGGTCAATATGTGTTTGGTCTCAAATTGGTTCATGAAAATGTTCGCATACGACGGTGCCGCAAAATTCCCCATGGATGTACCTGAGCATTGGGCGTAAAATTGATCTGCGTATTGGAAATAGCTATGAAACAGTGTGAAGTGCATTAACTCCATTAGTAGAATCTTCAGATTCTCTTCTTTATCACTGTTGAGTGAAACATAACATTTGGAAACTTTCTCAAATTGAAGCTGCATCTCATTTGCGGGAAATAGACCAGGCAAACTTAGAAAAAGTTTTGGCTGTTGTCAACAACAGTATTAATACACTGTCTTCATGCATATATACATCAAATAATATTGTTTCCTCCGTTATTGACATTGTATAAGAAGATGTGTCACTGTTATATCATGGTCAGAATCAATTGCGTTCTGTGATGCAATTTGCATGGACTTTGCAAACTCTGAAAATGGGAAAGGTAGCATGGGATTATTTGAATGCAACTGCTTTGTTTTCTCCGTTTAATTTAACAGACAAACAGCAATTCATGTCCATGAAGGATGCTATCTACACTCTTCTGCACATTGAAAAAATAGACCCTTTGCCTTTTTCTGTAGCAGAATCTGACTCTGCTGTTTGGTTGATCAATGGCGTTATATCTTTACCGTTCTCTCTGTTTCAACTTAGCTCCTGTTTGAAACATTACCTTGTAGGCCACTTTGAACCCCTTGGAAGCACTTTTCCACATGAACTGTGGTCCTTGAATTTCACTTATCGTTGTTTAAGGGAAGATAGATACCAACATTTATCTTACAGGGGTAGGTTTGTGATTCCACAGTAGGGCATTCCATAGTATGCAAAAACATACAATTGCATGGCACGTGTAATCTGTCAGCTTGGAACCTTGCTTGTGTTTTCAAAGGTAAACCAGTGCCCCCCATCATTCCCACGTTCTGCGTACTAACGGTAGCTATCTTATTTTAAATACCCAAGAATGGTG
This sequence comes from Lissotriton vulgaris, assembly GCF_964263255.1. Taxonomy (NCBI): domain Eukaryota; kingdom Metazoa; phylum Chordata; class Amphibia; order Caudata; family Salamandridae; genus Lissotriton; species Lissotriton vulgaris. The sequence goes on from NC_141693.1 coordinate 1,904,141,773, forward strand.
CGGTTTGCTTGCTGGCATACTCTACAATGTGACAGTTTCACGGCGTGTAATTTGTTGCAATAAAGTGCTTTTTCCACCCCCACGTGGGCCACTGATTAGTTAAGTTAGGCCTTCAATACCAACTTTAAAAGCAGATTTCAACAAGCTGAGCAGATTAAAGGTGCTTTTAATGCAACAAGAAGTCACACTGACTTCCGCACGAGAAACCTTCACCCTCGAGGTGGCTAGTGCGGCCTCTGAAATTCAAACACTGTTGAATACAAACCTCCCACTACATTTTGTGGAGTTAGTACATCGCATTTTCAATGCGTCGACTACTCAAGGCCTGGCACATTTTTTAAGGTTGTGTGTTCTGGCCTCGTGTCTTCTTTTCAGACTATATTTGGTGTAATACCTGAATTTATTCATTCCATCTTTTCCAGCGCCTTTGGAATTTTTCCCTTGATATTGGCATTAGCCTCTGGAATGCTGCTTCTACTGTGCCTGATACGTAATGGCTGCTCCTCTTGTGGTGCTGCACAGACCGTGCCGGCTGCAATCGCTTCGTGACCGGATGCATGCATGCTTCGGTACACTGACACTTGCGACAAAAGGCGTGTCTTATGGATTATCCTTCTGTTTTGCGTATTTCACTTGTGACCAACCCATATTTTCATGCCTCCGCTGTCAATTTAAGTGGGCATTGGATCTATGCCTTTCCAATACGTCATGTCTGGACCCGGATTTCGACCAGCTGATGAGTCCCTTAGTTGCTCATGAGCAAAACTGTTCTGGGATTGGCTTAATGGCGCGTGCTGCTGCACTTGGAGTCTTGGCACAATGGGATATCTGTGAAGCTACACAGAATCTCCTACTTCAAAGCTACATTGAATATCACACAAGTTATCCTGCAATGCTAATGGAAGCATCCGACTATGAAGAACATTCTTGTTCCTTCATCTCTTTTTTCCACATACCCAAATGATGACCTTTTGGAGGGTATTGCATTCTTTTGCACCTACACCTTTAGGGATTAATCATGAACATGGCCAGCTGGCATCATTTGGGTTTTGGATGCATTTTCCCCACTACATCTGCATTCATATGATGAGGAGCCCGTGCGCACCATTAAGGCTTGCTGGATCTGCTGAGTGAGGGGGCCCCAGGAACGCGGGGGCCTGTGTTACTCCCCTGGGTGCAGGGTGCTGTTTCGAGGTCTGAAGCCCCATTGTTTTCAATGGAGATCCTCCGGTTTGCAAAAGCACTGCAGGCAGGGAGACATGCAGTAGGGCTTACAGGTCCATTGTCGACATTTGCTAAGTTAGCATGAGCTTCACTGCCATGAGGCTGCTTTTACGCATGGCACTGCATGCATATATTTTTAAAGACCCTGTTTGTGCCTCTTTCACATGAGAACTCTCTACCTTGCACGTTCTCTGCTGTGCTCTGAGGTTTAGTCTCCACACGCTGTTCAATGTTAAACAACAATGCCCCTTGCTATTCCATTCTGGTCAGTCCCTCAAACCTAGACATACCATGCTACATGCAGTTGCACTGCTAGAATCGTGTGCTTTAATATTGCAAGCGCAACATATTTTGACACTTGGAGAGACACTTTTCTGAAGAGAAGAGTTGTGCTTGTCCTGAGATGTGAACATTGCATCTAGTCCTTGAGGCATGAGGGTCTGCTGACAAAGCCCAGAACCCTTAGACAGCAACAAAATCCAACCAAAAATAGCTTATTTGGTCAAAATGCACGCAACTCCTTCATAAATATCGGCATCGGAATACAACTGCTAGCAGCAGATGCGGCTGAATGGGGAAAAGACACGCTGTATCAGGAGAAAAAACGAGTGAATCACACGCAGCTTCAACCATCCCAGCCGAGTAAAAATGGCGAAGTGGGGCATTGATTAGACCAAAGCGGCGCTGCAGAGTCCAGCAGCTCCCAGGACCAGCAAAGAGGTCTAAAGCACCAATTACAACCACCGACGCCATCGGACCAGTATGCCTCACAAACCATACGGCAGCCGACAGCGATACTTTTAAACGGCTGCATGAATTGAACATAGCTGGTGCATTCATCAGAAAGCAAAAACTGTTTATCCTCGGCTCTCCTGGCCGAGGACATAATCCTACAGTTATCCGGGTAAACTTGCACGTAACAGACGAGATAAATGAAAATTCGGGGTTCGGAGAGTCAGGAGCGTATAACGGTGCCCAACGTTCCCTAATGGATTGAAGAATACCGCAGTGCTGAGTGCGACGGAACTTCAGCCTTGCTGGGGATGCGATCATCGGGATTGTCGCGCACGCCGGACACAAGCAGACTCAGCGGACCTTGCCGGTCGCCTCCTGACTGTGAAAGAACTGTGCCGCAGAGAGAGAACTACGAGAAGCCGCCCGAGTCGGGAAAATGGGATGGCAACAATAAGGTAAGCGGGTGAGGCTGGAAGTATGTAAAAAAACAGCCAAAGGAGGTGAAAGTATACAACCGCCCCACAGTGACACACCGGACCCGTTCTAAGGTCCTGCTTGGCAAAGGGGTGCTATCGGCGGCAAAATTGGCTCTCGGGCTTGGCAGGACATTTCTCCCTTCCCCTCTGCCTGACTGATATGGTGGCCGCGTTTACTTAAATGGCGGCGATCGCCGAACCTCCCGTTTTGTGTGCTAGGACTGACTGCTTCTTCCAGGTTGGAGGGCCCACCGCTTGAGGCAATTGACATCCTGCTGTCTCCATACTCTTGAGAACTGATGCATACTGCTGATTTCCTGAGACCCTCTTGCGCATTTCAGCTTTGATGTGTCCCTGCGTGTACACCACCCCTGCTGGGAGATCCAATGCTGCAAAATCATCTAGGCTGAAACATCCCATGATGGCGACTGTGACAGCCCTGGGGTGAAAAGCTGAGACCTAGCTACTTTTGTATGATACCCGGTGAAGCTACCTCGCTAGCTATGGGGGAGATTTACTTTGGGCTTCCTCCTTTGACTATCACCTACCAAGGCGGACTTCGGGCTAACGCTCTTTCGATTCTCCTTACCTTATCTTCACCCTCTCCCTTCCCCCAACCCTACCCCCTCTCCACTCCTACTCTTTCCAGCTTCTGTCCTCTGCCCTCATATGCCCTTGCCCTTTGTCCCCACCCTGTTTTTCTGTGAACCTTTTCCCTCGCCACTTGAGATCGAACTATTTTGTCCGATGCCCGATGGAGCTACCTGGTTTAGCTATAGGGGAGATGGGCCGTGGATTCCCTCCTTGGTCGTCACCTACCCAGTCGGTCTTTAGACAGACTTCCTTTCGTCTATACGGTTGTCTCTTCCCTTATCCTCACTTTCTCTCCTCCCCTACCCCCCACTACTTTCTCTCTCCTCCCCAAATGTATTGCTGAATGTTTGATATAATGTTTACTTGTTGATCTTTTTCTGGTATATTGTTGAACCACATTGTTGCACTTCTTTTTGTCTCTCCTGTCGTCTCCTCCTGCATCCTCCCTCTATTTATGTCTCTTCTTCCCTCCTCTCTCAATGTATCAAGACCAAACTATTTTGTCTGATGCCCGATGGAGCTACCTGGTTTAGCTATAGGGGAGATGGGCCGTGGATTCCCTCCTTTGTCGTCACCTACCCAGTCGGTCTTTAGACAGACTTTCTTTCATCTCTATGGTTGTCTCTTCTCTTAGCCTCACTTTCTCTCCTCCCCTAAACCCCCACTACTTTCTCTCTCCTTTCTCTCCTCTCCTAATGTATTGCTGATTGTTTGATATAATGTTTACTTGTTGATCTTTTTCTGGTATATTGTTGAACCATATTGTTGCACTTCCTTTCGTCTCTCCTGTCGTCTCCTCCCGCATCCTCCCTCTATTTATGTCGCTCCTTCCCTCCTCTCCCAATGCATTTTGACTGAACTATTTTGTATGATGCCCAATGGAGCTACTTGGTTTACCTATAGGGGAGATAGGCCGTGGATTCCCTCCTTGGTCGTCACCTACCCAGTCGGTCTTTAGACAGACTTCTTTTCGTCTCTCCTTATTGTCTCTTCCATTATCCTCCCTTTCTCACCTCCCATGCCCCCTCCACTACTTTCTCTCTCCTTTCTCTCCTCTCCTAATTGTATTGCCTATTTATTTGGATGTATTGTGTAATTGTTGAACTTTCTCTGTTACATTGTTGATTCTCATGTAAAGCGCTCTGATACCTTCGGGTCTAGCCAGCGCTATATAAAACTCTTTAACTAAAAATAAAAAATTAAAATCACTATCTACAATAACAGCACTATTCTCATTCAGTCCATGGATCATAGCCTTAACCTATTTGATAACATATTTACCATTATTAAAGAGCAGGTATCCAATCCTATGTCTCCTTCCCAACCTGCCCCTACTCCCAACACCCAAACCAATTCTTCTTCTATTCAGACCCTCACCCTCCCACCCCTAACCCCCTTGACTCCTAGACACCCAAAGCCACACGCCTCCCTCAAACACTCTACCCCACCCTACAATACGCCTCTCCACTCTCCCAGCCCCCTCCTCTTGTGCCATCCCTCAGCCTCCTACATCCAGCCCTCCCTCCCCTACCACCTCCCCGACGACCCTCACATGTAGCCCCCCCTCTATCACCTACCCCCTCCTCTTACATCTAGTCCACCGTACTCCTGCTACATCTCCACCCGCCACCTCCCACACCTAGCCCTCCCCCTCCTCTCACACCACCACTCCACCCCCTCTCTTATCTAGCCCCCCTCCTCCGTCACCACCCTTCCTCTTTCCATAACTATTCCCCCCGCCTTCACCACCTCCCCTCCTCTCACACCTAGTCCCTTCTCCTCCTCTCACATCATCACCACCCCTTCCCCTCTCACACCTGGCCCCCCCCCCTCGTCACCACCCCCCCTCCTCTCACACCCAGTCCCCCCTCCTCCTCTCACATCTTCTCCTCCCCCTCTCACACCCAGTCCCCCTTCTCCTCGCAGATCACCACCCCCCGTCCTCTCAAACCTAACCCTCTCCTCATTACCACTCCCACTTCCCTCACCTCTACTCCCCCCTTTTCCCATACCACTTCAATGCCCCCCTCCTATACCACCCCCATTCCCCCCTCCTCCCAAGCCACCCCCACCCCGTCACTCCTCCCACACACTATCAATGTAATCACACAAGTACCCACCACAGAAACTCCTACATCATCTCCTCTCCCACCATCACACTCCCTTACTTCCTCTATACCCACGCCTAACACATACCAAACTCTATACCCACCTCCGCCCCATACTGTTTCCTGGCCTCTATCAGTTCTCACACCAATCCGAGTCACATCTCCTCAACTTATACTTCACTCTACCATCCCCACAACTACCGTTCCTAACTCCACTCTGGACAACATTATGTCCACCCTCTTCCAAATTAAAGATGAGCTACAAACCTTCAAAGAGCTATTTACAAATCAAATTAGACACCCTTCTCTACCCGGTACCCCCTTATCCCACCAGCCTCCACCCCATCTACATGGTCACACATACAAAAACCTCCTCTCTGGAACTCTATCCCTGCCCATAACTCTTCAACCCGACCTATCCGATGCATCAATACCCTGACACTGTATGACATACGTGCCCTCCTACACTCCTACGATTCCGCCTCCATGACCCCCACAGCCACCACATACCTCCCCATCCCTACTACCCATTCCAACCCTCACAGGTCCCCTACTCAAAATAACAAAGGCACCATCTCTAGCAATCTCACAAAAGTCACCCTCACTCTGGACCCCTCTGCCTCCATCATCACCCTACGGCTCAAATGCACACTACTTAACTGTAGATCTGCCCCCAGACACGCATCGGACATAGCCAACCTCATTATCGCACTTGACCTAGACCTTATCATACTCACCAAAACCTGGTTAACGGAATCCTCCTCCCCCTCATTGACATTTAGTTCCCCCTAACTATCACATCATCAGATTAGACAGGGCCGGCAGGACAGGAGGTGGAATAGCATGTATTCACAGGGGTAACCTCTCAGTAACTAGAGCCATCTCCTCCATATTTTCCTCTTGTGAACACATATGCGTCGACATCAACAGTGAGGGCAATCCAGTATGTTCTCTACATATCATTTACCACCCACCAGGAGACAACCTGACCTTCACTGAACACCTCATGGACATGATCACAACGAACTTGGGTCGACAAAATACACAAATATTCCTTGGTGATTTCAATCTTCACTGGAATGATCACAATGACTCGGTGGTTAACAGTCTCAAAAACTTCCTCAACACCTTAGACATCAGCCAAATCTGCAACAGCCCCACTTACGACAAAGGCTCTATCCTGGACCTCATCATTTCCAGAGGTGATGCCACCCAACTAGACTCAATCCAACCCTGTGACTGGTCTGAGCACCACATTATCACATTCTTCACCAATGAATATGTGAAACTTTGTCCCGCCCAATCCACCAAACCCAAGACCTGGAAAAGAGACCTGAAGAAACTCAACCCCAACTCCTCACCATCTCCCAGCTACAACCTTCTCCTACCCCACACCGGAAACAACGATGTTCAGGCGCTCACCGATCATTACCTCAAATCAATGACCACGATAGTCAACGAAGTTGCACCCCTTCAGGTAAAGAGAGTCTCCTCCAAAATCTCTAAACCATGGTACGACGGTCTTCTTAACGATGATAGATGAGCTATGAGACTAGCTGAACGTAATTGGAGATCTACCCCGTCAACTTTTCACCTCAATGCACTAAAGAAAAAGAGAAATGCTTACTTCAGGAAAATCAAACAATCATAATAATAATATTAATAATAAAAACATTTGTTAAGCGCCTGAATACACTAGGACAGTGCGTCTCCGCGCTAGGATGCGTTCCAACACTAGAAATCAAAAGCAGACCATGGAGATGAGAAGCAGGAGAAGAAGGAGACCATCCAAAAAAACTAATCTTTCGGAAATAGATGGGTCTTCAGTTTCTGCCGGAACCTGGTTTTTGATGGCTCCATCCGCAATTCAACAGGAAGATCATTCCATTGTTGACTGGCCAGTAGTCTGAAAGAGCGCCCTCCCATCCTTGCTTTGTGAATACGAGGTATCACAAGTTGCATACTGCCCGTGGATCTTAGGAGTCGTCTAAGCCGACTTCTTTAGCCTTCAACTTGACCAAGCAAAAAAACAACCAAAAAACCTCTTTGAACTAATCAAATTGCAATCCAAGGACGAAAAACAATGATTACTGAACACATCCAGCACCCTACCGTCCTGTGAAGAATTCTCTACCTTCTTCAATCTAAAAACAACCAACATCAAGAATGATCTACTCATTGATCTAAACCTATACTCTAGCCCCCTCAGCAAAACACCCATTAAACTAAAAAACAATGCTTCCTGGTCATCCTTTGATACCTACACTGAAGATTCCATAGGCAAGATCCTTGGCACCTTGAAGCCCTCCAATCGCCTCTCGGACCCTCTACCTGCAAACGCTGTAAAGGATCTTATCCCATGGCTTCTACCACTCTGGACCAAAATCATTAACAGCTCTCTCCAACAAGGATGCATCCCAGACTCCCTCAAAGTGGGACAAGTTTCACCCATACTCAAGAAACCCACAGCTGACCCTACTGACCTTAATAACTTTCGCCCTATCTCCAATATCCCTACCTTAGCCAAACTGTTATAAAAATGTGTTCACCTCTAACTGAGAAAACACATTGATCACTTTGACCTCCTCAACCGACACCAATCCGGCTTCCGTGCAGGCCACAGCACAGAATCAGCCATGACACACATAATTGATGACGCACTTCTTGACCAAAACGGTACTTGCCTCCACATCCTTCTCGACCTTTCTTCAGCATTCGACACGGTCAAACACTGGAATTTACTCGATCTGCTGAATACCAGAATGGATCTTTCAGGGACAGTACTCAAATGGTTCACCTCCTTCCTCCACAATCGGACTCAGAAATTTAAAATCAACAACACTTTTTCCAGCCCTGTCCCAGTAACACTAAGTGTCCCGCAAGGATAAGCCTTATCCCCTACACTGTTCAATCTAGTCATGGAGCCACTCACCGCACTGCTTCATGCCTCTAATGTGCAATTCCACATGTATGCTGATGACACCCAACTCTACCTCAAACTACAATCCCCGGATGACATCAAACTTCTCAACTCAAAGCTTAAGGACACACAGAAATGGCTGGCAGAGAACCATCTCAAACGTAATGCTCTAAAAACTGAGTTCTTACTAATAGCTCCCCCCGCCAAAATCCACATCGCTCAGGATTGGCTTAAACACCTCAATGCATTCAACATCCAACCTATCATTGTAGACTCAGCAAAATCTTTTGGATTAACCCTCGACTCCAATGTCAATATGCAACGACATATCAGCAATGCAACGGAGGGAGGTAATTTCCAAATCAACACCTTGAGGAAGCTGCAACCCTTCCTCCCAGCCAACGACTTCCGAACTGCGGTCCAAGCACTAGTTATCCCTCGGATTGATTGTGGAAGTACCGCCCTCTGCGGCCTCCCCTATCTACAACCGCACCATTAAGAGCCTTTATCAATGCTGCAGCAAGACTCATCACTGGATCAAAAAAGCGCTCACACATCTCTCCCGACTTAAAATCTCTGAACTGGCTACCCTACGAAGCCAGAATACACCTGAAAATCGTGTGCATTACTCATAAGGCCTTACACCACAATTCACCCAGTTACATTGCTCAGAAATTGACAATTTCAGGAGGTTCAAGAACAACAAGAAGCGCACAAACTCTCTTTCTGAAACCACAAAAATTCCGCAAGATAAAAACATACAAACGCTCCTTCTCAGGGATGGCTCCCAGGATTTGGAATGCCCTCCCTCCAGAAACAAGACTTATCTCATTGTTTTGCCTTTTCATATCTATGTAAAGCACTCTGATATCTGTAAGGATCTTGTTTACGCTATATAAAACCTTGAAAATAAAGAAATAAAATAAATATAGTTCTCTCGTTAGGTTCACCGGCATTGGTGAGGGAAATCCTAACAAGAATGCACAATCCGAACACACCTAACACCGGAATTCAAGTTTACCCACTGGGCTTTTTTTATCAACCAGAAATCATAACCTTGGGTACGACTAGACATGCACGGAATGGCCTCTGTTATATTTTACCTGTGTCAAATTGATTTGGTCCCTTAGCCACCTTAGACGAGAATGACTGACAACCAACGAGTATGCACTCATCTGGGAGCAAGAATACTGTTGCTATTGAAATATAGATGTGCTGCCCCAAAGGTCTTGACCCTGGATGAGCGTGTGGATGAAGGAGTAAGCAATTTAGATACTGCTGATGCTCTAGAGGGGGTCCATACGAAAACCTATGATCACCTGTTAGGGGCATGTAAAATCCTCTTCTGGAATGTCGCAGGAGTAAAGAGCAAAGTGATCGACACAGCCTTGCATAATTTCATTTGCAAATTTGATGTCTTTTGTCTGCAAGAGACCTGGGTCATCAACCGTGTACACATCAACGGGTTTAAAACATACCATAACCCTGCAGTTCAATCACCTAGTGGAAGGCCAAAAGGGGGGCGGTGTGTCTATATCACAAATTTGCTCGGGGCATATACTATTGAAATGGTTAGCTCTGAAATGTATTATCAAATTGTCTTGATACATATGGATGCCAACAGTACACTGGCTGTGATCAAGTTTCATAACACTTTGGAAAAAGCCCAGTTGGGCGGAATTCTAGAGAAACTCAATGGGGACATCGCTAGCCAAAACTCGAATGGTAAACCTGAGATAATTCCTATCTGGGGTGGGGACTTTATTATTAGCCTGTGCCCGCTCCCTGAGATAGGGAAGTGTGGCCTTACTCTAGATAAAGATGATCCACCTATCCACTTTCAACATACAGATAAAGGGGAACTGTTTCATGAGATTATGTTTAAATATGATTTGGGATTCACTAACAGCTTATGCACACCGAAAGCGGAGTTTGGACCCACCTTCATTGGAAGAGGTGCTAAGTCAACTATTGACTTTATTATCATGCCAAATCGCTATGCAAGCCACGTTAAAGCTTATGACATCTATCAAAATGTCATGAGCGATCACCTGGCATTAAGTGTGAGCATAGCTATCCCAAATCGAACTCCTGGAAAACTACAAAATAATACTACGTGGGTTAAGAACATAGAACTGTGTTGGAAAAACGGATACACTATCCGTTGGGCGAGTCGGGATACGACGGAGCTAAGTAAAGTAATTTTTAATAAAGCCCTAGACCCAATCCTAATATGTCTAAGTGATTGCCCTACCCAAAAGGAAGTTCTAAACGCCTTTAGTAGCATCACCCAGGTGGTTAAAAACATACTTATTTCAGAATGTAAAGGCCCGCGTAATTATAAGAAGGGCTAAATAAAGAGTGTGCTAAAAACTACTCAAATTTAAAGAGAGCCCTACACAGAGTGGTAAGGGACAATTGTGAGATTAGGGCTTGTAGGAAGTCATACAACGCAGCCAGGTTGAAAGAGCTGAAAGATAAGGCTTGTAAGAACCTTACCGAAGCAGCTGAGCACAAAGACAGCCGGAAGTTTTGGGTGGCAGTAAATGCCCCATTCTTTAATAGCAAAATAGACATGCCATCAATTGAGGTGGCCATTGAAGAAAGAGTCTGGATAGACTTTTTCACTAACGTTTACTTAACACAGAGGATAAACGAAGAAACATCCCAGATCTATGACATTGATGGGGCAGACCAGCCTTTTTTGTTCATCAAGTTCCACATTTCACTCCAAGATGTTAAGGCTGCCGTCAATGGAAGTATGAGTGGTTAGGCCGCTGGTCCCGATGGGATACCAATCGACCTTTATAAGTCTAATCTGGAGGTATGGGGCCCAATCGTAACTAGAGTCTTACAAGCGTTCTGCGCTAAAGGCTTTATAAGTACATGGTCAAAATCAATCATTGTCCTCATTTTAAAAAAAGGTGATCACGAAAATCCTGCCTGCTACCGACCAATATCTTTGTTCGATTCTTTAATGAAGGTAGCGGGCAGGATTGTTTTAGACCGACTACAGGCATGGACCGAAGAAGAGGGTATGGTTTTAGAGCTGGGTTAGGAACCAACGAGCAGATTTTGATCCTTAATATTTTAATTAGTAAATATACGCAGGCCAAACCAGGGAAACTCTATTTGCCCTTCGTAGACCTCACAGCCGCCTTTGATTGTGTTGTTCATAATAAGCTGTGGGGTGTTCTTAATGATTTGAAGGTTGATCCTGTTTCAATCCATTTTTTAAAGCAGTTATACTCTGGAGCCAAAGCAAAAGTCCACTATGGATTAGAGGGCGAGTGTACTGCTCCATTTTGAAGTAGAACGGGCGTGAGGCAGGGGTGTGTCTTGGCACAGCTTCTGTTCTCATTATACACAAATGCCTTGGAACAGGGGTTGGTGTCACACACGAAGGATCCCCCTATAGTAAATACGCGCCCACTAGCCTCCCTACTCTATGCCGATGACGCAGTATTAATGGCCCGCACCCAGATCGGTCTACAGAGGGTGCTTTCATTTTACTGGACAGGGGGGTTTAAAATTGAATTCCAAGAAAAGCTTTGTCATGTCATGTGGGAGAGGAACAATAAGAATATAAGCTAAGAGGGGGAATATGGTGGAAACAATTAACTCGTTTAGCTATTTGGGTGTTCTTTTCGATAGATCCGGCTCTTGGGCTCCAGCAGTTAAAGCTAGGAGCTTACTTTTTATGAAGTCTACTGTGGCCCTAGCAACGTTTCAAAAAAACTGGGGAAGAGGCCGCCTGAAATTTTATTAAAAATGTATCAAGCGAAATGTGTGAGCATAGCAGTGTACGGGGCTGGTATATGGGGTTTCCAAGATAGTATACTAATCCAATGTATTGAAAACGCTTTTTAGGGTTTGTTCTAGCCGTCCCAATTAGTGCCCCAGTTTTTAACTGCCATTCTAAGTTAGGGCTGGTTTATATCTATGATTTAATTAAGGCCCAACCTCTACTGCTGTGGCACAGAATCTCGTCTTCAGAGAGTACGGGCCTTAACAGAGAAATAATAAGAGATGCAATGAGTCTAGATAATGCCCACAAAATTTCGTGGCTAAAATATATTAGAAATATTATGCAGGACATTGGTCACCCGGAATATTACACTTCTCCAAACAAAATGAGGTTTATCAATCGCCAGGAGTTTAAAAATGTTTGTAAGACTGACCTGGAAGAAACCAGGTTAACCCTTGAGATTAATAAACCCATGGTGGCCAAACAACAAATCATCACCATCACGTGTGATATCCAACCTTATCTGTTACATGTAATGGACAGGTATGACAGATACTTATTGTCTACATTTAGATTCGGGACCTTCCATCACATGATTTCTCTCCCTGTCGTTAATGACTGGTCAAGGGAACCTTGTTGCTGCCCCAGCGACAATATTTCCCTGCAGAGTACCATACACGCAATTTTGTTTTGTAAGTACTATAGTAGTGAAGGGCGTAGATGGATAATACCCTTATTAAAACAGAGAGGATGGAGGCAATGTCACCCAGCCTTTATGCACTTACAGATGTTGGGAAGTTTATACTGTATTGGCTCAATGGTGGGTTTTTTAAAGAGTGTGTTGAGGGTGAGGAAATCTTTAAATAACTGAATCAATGGATAAGAAATGTGATGGCCCTTTGAAGTGTTAAATGGATTGTTAAGGACTGCCTCTGGTAATTTAGAAAATGTTGTCTTGCTCACTGCGAGTTCCCTGATGTTTACCAGTGATATCTGTGTATTAATGTATTCTTTCATTTTAACTATGATGATGTACTTATCTTTTATATGTGTGCTTTCATGATTTTAATGTTTAAAATCGAAAAAAGCTTGTTTCTGATCTGAATTCCTACTCATTTGGCCATAAACTGTAAGTTAAGGCTGTTGGCATTAATCTGTTCTATGAACTGTCGGGCACTCTGTTCTGTGCCTTTCCAAATCAAGAACAGATCTTCTATATATCTGTACCAACACTGCACATGTCTAGATAGAGTGTCACCTGGTCCCATGAGAACCTGTTCCTCCTAGAGCCCCATTTGTAAACAGGCATAGATTTTTAGAAAAACATGCCCCCGTGGCAACTCCTCTGACTTTCTGAAAAACTTGATTCTGAAAAAGAAAATAGTTATTTTCTAAACAGCTTAAGAACATAGTTATCAGCATTCTGTTGTGCATGTACAGGTACATCGGTCTAGTGTACAGTTAGGACGGAGTTTCTAACAAAAGGTGATTATCAGTCTTACATATCATTGGTGTCAGTTGATGAATCTTCATGAAATTTTCCAAATATATTTTTCTGGTAATTCAGGTGCTATCTGGAAAGTTTTGGGGTGGTTCGTCATCCAACAAAAAGGGGAGTCCAAAAAAACGCGCTTTCTCCATGCTAATTCCCATAGGACCTTTAGATACGACTACAGTCTGAACCACTGGACAAATTATACCAAATTTGTCAGGAAGCTATATCTTTGTTCGCAGATCGTGCTTTTTATGATTTGGTGTAAATTCATACAGTAGTTTTAGAAAATTGTGCGGTGCTTCAACCTCCAACTATTTTAAAGATGTTACAATTGTGAGAAAGTGCCCTCTTTCTGAATGGTATGCCCCCACTTTTTGCTGAATTACTGATGTTCTTTGACTGAGTGTGCCCTGGGCTCCTGCTAATCAGGTACCCAGGGCCTATGTTCCTCCTGAAATTGCATTGAACCCAATTGGTATTCCTGGCCACAGGTAGGCCCCTGGTAAATGGTACCACAGGTACCCAGGGCCCTGTTCACGAAGGGGAAGCTTCAAAAGCATGGCACCTTGTGAGCCCCCCCCCAGACCATTTGCTGCTTTCAGCAACTGGTCCCCACTGGTTCTACCCCCCACTTTGGGTGGGAGAATTGGCAGGAAAAACAAGTGAGGGAAAGAGGTGTTCCCACCTCTGCTAACTCCATCCCTCAGGTTTAGGAGGCGAGGTGAAGCCCAACTCTGAGTCCGCACCATCCTGAGGATGGGGGGTCATACCGAACCAGGGACAGGCTCCTGCCCCCCTCCCACTGGAGGGTGAAACAATAGGGGGTGTACCCACCCCAGGGAAGGGACCCATTGGTCCGTGCCCTTTACCTACCTGTATCACCCCTAAATGTAGTATTTAGTGGGCACCCTAAACCTTGCTTCTTCAGATCCAGAAACTACAAGAAGAAAAGAAGAAGGACTGAACAGCCGTGCAGCCAGCTAACAAGAGGAAGACGCCCACTCACTTGGCCCCAGCGCTACAGGCCTGTCTCCCCTGGAACACGAGACACAGTATAGTTTAAAATGTTTATCTCAACTAACATGCTTGATGGTGCAGGACACATGCCAATACTAGCAGCAAAATGCATAAACACAATATAGTCAGCATTGTTACAATACCATGGACAACAAACAGAGATATCATGTTATTAAAATCAGTGGAGAAGGACTAAACAAAGGACTAAACAACCTGACCACCCTCCCCGTGGTAAGAGATAGTTTGTTATTAAAAATCATTTATTTCTTTATTTATTTAAAGAGTTTTATATAGCGCTGGCTAGACCCGAAGGTATCAGAGCGCTTTACATGAGAATCAACAATGTAACAGAGAAAGTTCAACAATTACACAATACATCCAAAAAAATAGGCAATACAATTAGGAAAGGAGAGAAAGGAGAGAGAAAAGTAGTGGAGGGGGCAGGGGAGGTCAGTAAGGGAGGATAATGGATGAGAAAATAAGGAGAGACGAAAAGGAGTCTGTCTAAAGACCGACTGGGTAGGTGACGACCAAGGAGGGAATCCACGGCCCATCTCCCCTATAGCTAAACAAAGTAGCTCCATCGGGCATCGTACAAAATAGTTCAGTCTCAATACATTGGGAGAGGAGGGAAGGAGAGACATAAATAGAGGGAGGATGCAGGAGGAGACGACAGGAGAGACGAAAGGAAGTGCAACAATGTGGTTCAACAATATACCAGAAAAAGATCAACAAATAAATATTATATCAAACAATCAGCAAAACATTTGGGGAGGAGAGAAAGGAGAGAGAAAGTAGTGTGGGGTAGAGGAAGAGAGAAAGTGAGGATAAGGGAAGAGACAACCGTAGATGCAAAAGGAAGTCTGTCTAAAGACCGACTGGGTAGGTGACGACCAAGGAGGGAATCCACGGCCCATCTCCCCTATAGCTAAACCAGGTAGCTCCATCGAGCATCAGACAAAATAGTTCGGTCTCAAGTGGTGAGGAAAGAGGTTCACAGAAAAACAGGGTTGGGACAAAGGGCAAGAGCATGTGAGGGCAGAGGATAGAAGCTGGAAAGAGTAGGAGCGGAGAGGGGGAGGGTTGGGGGAAGGGAGAGGGGGAAGATAAGGTAAGGAGAGTCAAATGAGCGTTAGCCAGAAGTCCGCCTTGGTAGGTGATAGTCAAAGGAGGAAGCCTAAAGTAAATCTCCCCCATAGCTAGCGAGGTAGCTCCACCGGGCATCATACAAAAGTACAAAAGTAGCTAGGTCTCAGCTTTTCTCCCCGGGGCTGTCATAGTCGCCATCATGGGATGTTTCAGCCTAGATGATTTTGCAGCATTGGATCTCCCAGCAGGGGTGGTGTACATGCAGGGACACATCAAAGCTGAAATGCGCAAGAGTGTGAAAATCAACAGTATGCATCAGTTCTCAAGAGTATGGAGACAGCAGGTTGTCAATTGCCTCAAGCGGTGGGCCCTCCAACATGGAAGAAGCAGTCAGTCCTAGCGCACAAAACGGGAGGTTCAGCGATCGCCGCCATTTAAGTAAACGCGGCCGTCATATCAGTCAGGCAGAGGGGAAGGGAGAAATGTCCTGCCGAGCCCGAGAGCCAATTTTGCCGCCGATAGCACCCCTTTGCCAAGCGGAACCTTAGAACGGGTCCGGTGTGTCACTGTGGGGGCGGTTGTATACTTTCACCTCCTTTGGCTGTTTTTTTACATACTCCCAGCCTCACCGCTTACCCTATTGTTGCCGTCCTGTTTTCCCGACTCGGGCAGCTTCTCGTAGTTCTCTCTCTGCGGCACAGTTCTTTCACAGTCAGGAGGCGACCGGCAAGGCCTGCTGAGTCTGCTTGTGTCCGGCGTGCGTGGCGTTCCCGATGATCGCGTCCCCAGCCAGGCTGCAGTTCCGTCGCACTCAGCACTGCAGTATTCTTCAGTCCATTAGGAAAAGTTGGGCATCGTTATACGCTCCTGACTTTCCGAATCTCGAATTTTAATTTATCTCGTCTGTTACGTGCAAGTTTACCCGGATAACTGAAGGATTATGTCCACGGCCGGCAGAGCCGAGGATAAACAGTATCTGCTTTCTGATGAATGCACCAGCTATGTTCAAGTCATGCAGCCATTTAAAAGTACCGCTGTCGGCTGCCGTATGGTTTGTGAGCCAACTTATCTGTTATGCAGCGAGCAAAACGCAGGCAGACTGGTCCGATGGCCGATGGCGTCGGTGGTTGTATTTGGTGCTTTAGACCTCTTTGCTGGTCCTGGGAGCTGCTGGACTCTGCAGCGCCACTTCGGTCTCATCAATTAGCATGGAGAAACGCCCCACTTCTCTATTTTGATGTGGCTGGGATGGTTGGAGCTGCGTATGATTCACTCGGTTTTTCTCCTGATACAAAAAACAATTATCATGCATGTCTTTTTCTCATTCAGCCGCATCTGCTGCTAGCAGTTGTATTCCGATGTTGATATTTATGAAGAAGTTGCGTGCATTTTGACCAAATAAGCTATTTTTGGTTGGATTTGAGTTCCGGCCAGCGGAGCAGCTCTCTGCTGTCTAAGGGCTCTGGGCTTTGTCAGCAGACCCCCATGCCTCAAGGACTAGATGCAATGTTCACATCAAGCTTGTTTCCGGTCCAGGGAAGGCATGGCTTGGCAGTTCGGGCTGGACTGTTCCCATGAGGCACAGGGTCAGACTGATTTGCATATAGCCATGTCTGAACTGGGGTGGCAGAGTGGACTAAAGAACGGTGATGGATCAAACCCAGATCTTTTGACTTGGTGTGAGTGTTTGATTGGTTCAGATGCTCCGCCCATCACCACTCCCTTTTGTACCACATCTCAGGACAAGCACAACTCGTCTGTTCAGAAAGGTGTCTCTCCAAGTGTGTCAAAATATGTTACGCTTGCAATATTAAAGCACATGATTCTAGTAGTGCAGCTGTGTTCCATGTTATGTCTAGGTTTGAGGGACTGACCAAAATGGAATAACAAGGGGCATTGTTGTTTAACCTTGAACAGCGTGTGGAGACTAAACCTCAGAGCACAGCAGAGAACGTGCAAGGTAGAGAGTTCTCATGTGAAAGAGGCACAAACAGGGTCTTTAAAAATATATGCATGCAGTGCCATGCATAAAAGCAGCCTCATGGCAGTGAAGCTCATGCTAACTTAGCAAATGTCAACAATGGACCTATAAGCCCTACTGCACGTCTCCCTGCCTGCAGTGCTTTTGCAAACCGGAGGGTCTCCATTGAAAACAATGGGGCATCAGACCTCAAAACAGCACCCTGCACCCAGGGGAGTAACACAGGCCCCCGCAGGCCCCGCGTTCCTGGGGCCCCCTCACTCAGCGGATCCAGCAAGCCTTAATGGTGCGCACGGGCTCCTCATCATATGAATGCAGATGTAGTGGGGAAAAATGCATCCAAAACCCAAATGATGCTAGCTGGCCATGTTCATGATTATTAGCTCAAGGTGTAGGTGCAAAAGAATGCAATACCCTCCAAAAGTTCATCTTTTTGGTATGTGGAAAAAAAAGAGATAAAGGAACAAGAATGTTCTTCATAGTCGGATGCTTCCATTAGCATTGCAGGATAACTTGTCTGATATTCAATGCAGCTTTGAAGTAGGAGATTCTGTGTAGCTTCACAGATATCCCATTGTGCCAAGACTCCAAGTGCACAGCACGCACCATTAAGCCAATCCCAGAACAGTCTTGCTCATGAGCAACTAAGGGACTCATCAGCTGGTCGAAATCCGGGTCCAGACATGACCTAGATCCAACGTCCACTTAAATTGACAGCGGAGGCATGAAAATATGGGTTGGTCACAAGTGAAATACGCAAAACAGAATGATAATCCATAAGACACGCCGTTTGTCGCAAGGGGCAGTGTACCGGAGCATGCATGCATCCGGTACGAAGCGATTACAGCCGGCACGGTCTGTGCAGCACCACAAGAGGAGCAGCCATTACGTAGCAGGCACAGCAGAAGCAGTATTCCAGAGACTAATACCAATATCAAGGGAAAAATGGCAAATGCGCTGGAAAAGATGGAATGAATAAATTCAGGTATTACACCAAATATAGTCTGAAAAGAAGACACAAGGCCAGAACACACAGCGTTAAAAAAAGTGCCAGGCCTTGAGTAGTTGATTCATTGAAAATGCGATGTACTAACTCCACAAAATGTAGTGGGAGGATTGTATTCAACAGTATTTGAATTTCAGCGGCCCCACTAGCCACCTCGAGGGTGAAGGTTTCTCGTGCGACTTCTTGTTGCATTAAAAGCACCTTTAATCTGCTCAGCTTGTTGAAATCTGCTTTTAAAGTTGGTATTGAAGGCCAAACTTAACTAATCAGTGGCCCACGTGGGGGTGGAAAAAGCACATTATTGCAACAAATTACACGCTGTGAAACTGTCACAATGTAGAGTATGCCAGCAAGCAAGCCGCACCATTCTTGGTTTTTTAAAATAAGATAGCTAGCGTTAGTACGCAGAACGTGGGAATGAAGGTGGGAACTGGTTACCTTTGAAAACACAAGCGAGATTCAAAGCTGACAGATTACACGTGCCATGCAATTGTAAGTTTTTGCATACTATGGAATGCCCTACTGTGGAATCACAAACCTACCCCTATATCGATAAGTGAAAGGCAATGACCACAGTTCATGTGGAAAAGTGCTTCCAAGGGGTTCAAAGCGGCCTACAGGGCAATGTTTCATACAGGAGCTAATTTGAAACAGAGAGAACGGTAAAGATATAACGCCATCGATCAACCAAAAGGCAGAGTCAGATTGTGCTACAGAAAAAGGCAATGGGTTTATTTTTTAAATGTGCAGAACAGTGCAGATAGCATCCTTCATGGACATGAATTGCTGTTTGTCTGTTAAATTAAATGGAGAAAACAAAGCAGTTGCATTCAAATAATCCCATGGTACCTTTCCCATTTTCAGAGTTTGCAAAGTCCCTGCAAATTGCACCACAGAACGCAATTGATTCTGATCATGATATACCAGTGACACATCTTCTTATACAATGTCAATAACAGAGGAAACAATATTATTTGATGTATATATGCATGAAGACAGTGCATTAATACTGTTGTTGACAACAGCCAAAACTTTTTCTAAGTTTGCCTGGTCTATTTCCCGCAAATGAGATGCAGCTTCAATTTGAGAAAGTTTCCAAATTTCATTGTATGCACTGCATATCCATCATTTTGTTCTAGGAGCTCTAGGTCCTAAGACAAAATCTGCCAAAATAATATTGTTGGACAACAATGACAAGTGTTGTTTAACAGACGAGAGTGTAGAGTCCTGCAACCACTGTTACCCACAGAATAGGTTAAGACAGTATGAGAATCTGAAATCCTAGGGTCCGGTCTGTCTTGCGTACAACCTAAACTAGAGTTAAGGAAACGAAGTTGGCAGTCAGTCGAACTAGTTTGCCAAACTAGCTAACCTAGGGGGTCCAAGGTAGATTCATTAAATGAATCATTTTTACATAAACTTTGTAAAGCTTCAATTGTATAATTTGTACGTGTGCGCCAATCAGCATATTCAGCCAAACCAAAGCATGTGGATTGGTATACTGTAATATTTAAAAACAAAATATGTGTTGGGATGAGGTAGGCACAATGTAGGACTTCAGAGCCTCGCTCCTACCAATCCTTCGAACCCCAAATTGATTTTAGATCAATGGCGTCCTTCCAATGGTCATAAACATTTATGGACAATAAATGTCAAAAAGAATTGGACTATAT
Source organism: Lissotriton vulgaris (assembly GCF_964263255.1). Taxonomy (NCBI): domain Eukaryota; kingdom Metazoa; phylum Chordata; class Amphibia; order Caudata; family Salamandridae; genus Lissotriton; species Lissotriton vulgaris. The sequence goes on from NC_141693.1 coordinate 1,904,161,839, forward strand.
TAATTTACTATGGGTTAATATGACATTCTGAGAGGAAGGGGTACTTAACTTGAAATATTATGACCCAGGATTTAATTTATCAAAATCTGTTAAGTATGAAAACTTGTTCTTAAGCTGCCTTTTAATGGTGAAGGGCAATGTTCCCACTGAGTGTAATTTACGACAGGAAGTAATGCATTGGTCCTGTGCATGAAATGATTTACCCTGGGCAAAGTACTAAGCTACGCTCGCGTAATCTGCGAAATTTGCGCTACTTCACACTAAGCAATTTGCACGTAGCACAGTGCAAACACGCGTAGCGTAGCTGTCAGTTTTTGCTTGCTCACGGTTCTCAATGTCAAGTTGGCGACTGCGAGCGAGCAGCATGACATCCCAGCGAGACTTTTTCCTTGTTCGCGATCAGCAACATCAAGGTGCTGATCGCGAGCGTGGAAAATAAACCTCCAAGCGAGATTCTCAATGCGGGGAGGTCAGGTTTCTCATTATGAGTGGTCGCGTATGCTCGCGACCGTTCGCAATAAGAAACTATCAAACCAATTTGAGAAAGCTGCCGCTAGAGTAGAAATCTACTTGAGTGCCAGAAAACAACCAATTGCACTGTGCAAGATGTGGTTTGTAATGATTGCACAGTGCGGACAAGCATCCGGCACAGTGCAATCAGTGCGAACAGCATTTTGCACAGTGCACTACGCAGTTCGGGTAGCTCGCATAGTGCGAAGTGCACTTCGCATAGCTATGCATAGAGCTACTACGCAAGCTATGCCCAGGGTTAAAAATGAAGCCTATAATGTTGATAACAGAACTGGTCGGCATAATTTGCAGAATTCATGTACAAGCATAAAAGGCAGCATAATATTTTAAATTTGAAAACAATACTTGTATTGCATACGCATCCCAAACATCATAACGTACGTCCTATGTCATCACATCACCCAGTGAAACACGAAATATATACTGTACATTAACAAGCTCTGTCAGACCATGAACTTGAAAATCCACCTTATCCCAAACGATACCATCCAAAATAGGGAACGCAGAAATATTAACAAGAATCTGGTCACGCTTCATGATGTAGGGCGATGAATGGGGTGCCAAAATACCATCAAGAAAGATCACAGCAGAGCTTTCAGGCAAGTAGTGACAATCGATGAGTAGGAAAAAACTGTCATAAATCCAATTGACATGAAAAGAAAAATCATAATAAGTATCAACCAGATGTATGTCCAGGGAGGAACCAAATAAGAGTGTTTAAACCAGGAGGAGGTAGATGATGAGTCAAAAGAAAAACTGTGATGGTACAAAGAACTATCTGGCAAATCATGCAAAGACAGACTTGTGGGATATGAGTATACAGCCTCCACGTTGCAGGAGGAAGCTGTAGGAACAGAAGAATGGTCAACTACAGAGTCGATCTCGATGACAGTGATGTGTGGCATATTGGATGACAGACCACTTTCACAAGTCCTCAAAATTGTGGGACACGAAACAGCAGGTGCCACACTATTCAGAATCGGACAGATGTTGTAGCTTAACATTGTCCACTAAGATGTATCTGTTGTCTTTGCGACCTGGAAGCGGAGGAAAAATGACCGTTCGAGTACCCTTTAGGCCAAGCACTGGAACCGGTGCACGATAAGAGGGACCAAATTCCTTTTGTTCTCCACCTTTTCTCAGACCAGACCTCCAACTTTAGGGAGCCATCTGACCACCAGATTCAGGAACTAGGGGTGGGCGGAATTTGCGTAGTCGCGCTATGCAAATTTCTGCAAAACAGTAAAAAAACTCTGTGAGCATGCATAAGTTCTGCAGAATTGCTTGTTCTGCCCATTCGCAATGATTTTTTTCCTATTCTTAAACGCTGTTTGCATGCTCGGGAGAAATATCTCGTAAGCAAAGCAGAAGATAGTGGCTTTTTTGCCAATTCCGCGTTCTCCACGGAATGCGAAGTTCCCCAAATTCCGCAAATTCCGCTAGCGGAACAGAAGTTCCCGCCCAGGCCCATCAGGAAAGCTGCTTAAGCTGCTGAGGACCAATATTCAGTAGCAAGGCTGGCAGGGGTATCTTGTAGGTTCTGTAACATAGTAGAATGATTATCTGTGTCAAAAGTCATGGCAGCCGCCGAATGTCTAGACCGTCAAGGTCTGGCACAAACATTTTGATGCCAAAGAGCATCTCGTATGGGGTCTGCCCACCCAGAGGACTTCTAGGGAGATTATTAAGTGCACGTTGGACGCCAAACAAATGGAATAACCTGTTCCTGCCAGTACCTAAGGCTCTAGCTGTCAAGATTTCTTTAAGTCACGGTTCATTCGCTCCACAATTGAATTGCCCTCATGCTTGTATGGAGACGAAAACTGGACCAGCACCTCCATAGACCTCATCGCAATCCTTGTACGCCTTAGAGGCGAACCCTGGAGCTTGGTCGGAATGAAAGGTGCCACAGGCAAAAATCCCTACAAATACATGCCAATTCCTGATGACAGTTCGAGCATCAGCACTGCGTTGGAATCTAGTGCATGAATTCACTGCAACTAAAATATATTTATATTCCTTATCTGAAGAAAAGGGTCCGCAGTGATCAAGATACACACAAGCGAAAATGCGATTAGCCATGCACAGCGGTGTTTGTGGTGTAACCATGGGCGGAAAATCCGTTACGCTCGCGGATTTTGCGGATTTTCGGTAAATTTGCAATCCGCGAACGCTCGCGAATTTACCGAAAATCCGCAAATTCGCACGCAGCGGATTTTTTTTTCTTGGTGATACAATTTTGCGGCGTGCGGTGTAAGTTCGCAATTGCGAACATGTAGGTACGGTGGGCAGCAACAATCTCGCACTCGCGAAATTACAAAAATTGCAATTCTGCACAAGAAATCCACTAGCAAGCAGCATAGACCTTCTGAAAATGATGATTTTTATCAGAATAACTCCTCAGGTTGACATTTGCCTGCACTTTTTTGGATTTGAGGCCTTTTGACTTTCTTTGGATCACTTTTGGATTATAAATCAACTTTCACAAATAAGCTTGTTTGGGGCATTCCAGTTGCTTTAATGCTGTTCTGCAGAAAAACGAGTTTTGCAAAAGTGAAAGCATTCAGCAGGTGCAAAAGTTCAAACTCATCATTAGTAACCATTCCCTGTAGTGATTCCTGACTGGGGCCCCTCCAGAGTTAAGTTGCTAGTTGCAACAATTGTATGACCCAGCTCTGACCCTCACAGCAGGCTCATAGAATAGCTACAAGTAGGCCACAAAGGTCCTGGAAAAAAAAATTGCACTGCAACAGAAAGCAAATTACAGATAAGGAAGCAGGTGCCAGACAGGAATTTTAAAACAGTGACACATTAATAAATCAACCCCAAATTAATTCATGTCAGTTGAAGCAGGGCAGGTGTGCTTGCTTTTTCCCCCCATAATCTACAGTGATGATGAACCAGAGGGTGGCATTGATGTACCAGAGGGTGGCATGGGTGAAACAGAGGGTGGCAGGGGTGAAACAGAGGGTGCTGGGAACCTGTGATGATGAACCAGATGTAGAAACAACATGTATTGCGACCGTTGCGAGCCGACATGTAAGTTCGCAATTGCGAACTGGTACAAAACCCTCGCGAACTGGCAGAAATCCTTGCGAACACAAAAAAAATCAGCAAATTCCCAGTTCAGTTGCTAGTTGCAACAATTGTATGACCCTGCTCTGACCCTCACAGCAGGCTCATAGAATAGCTACAAGTAGGCCACAAAGGTCCTGGAAAAAAAATTGCACTGCAACAGAAAGCAAATTACAGATAAGGAAGCAGGTGCCAGACTGGAATTTTAAAACAGTGACACATTAATAAATCAACCCCAAATTAATTCATGTCAGTTGAAGCAGGGCAGGTGTGCTTGCTTTTCCCCCCCATAATCTACAGTGATGATGAACCAGAGAGTGGCATTGATGTACCAGAGGGTGGCATGGGTGAAACAGAGGGTGGCAGGGGTAAAACAGAGGGTGTGGGGAACCTGTGATGATGAACCAGACGTAGAAACAACATAATCGCGACCGTTGCGAGCCGACATGTAAGTTCGCAATTGCGAACTGGTACAAAACCCTCGCGAACTGGCAAAAATCCTTGCGAACACAAAAAGAAAAATCCGCAAATTCGAGAGAATTCACGGATTTTGCGGATTGCGAGTTTGCAAATTCGCAAAATTCGCGAACGCCAGATTCGCAAAATTCGCCCATGCTTATTGTGGTGGACGTGTTACTGCAGAAGGCTTGATTTGTTGACAGATGTCACAAGAAAGTACATAATTATGGGTCTGTTTATATAAACCACCCCACCAATAACGTTGCTGCAAGATAGACACAGTCGCAGACACGCCCGCATGGGCCAAAGCCATGCCTTTGTGTGTTGTTTTGATTAAAGTCTGCCTGCCTTGCAAGTTGGGAATCAGCCGATCTCCAATGTGAGGTATTCTAGCAAAATGAATTTGTTCCGGAGTTAACTGATGAGAATATTTGGAAGGGAAACCTTGCGGGCAATTGAGGCGGCTATTGCTGCCAAAATGTCATCATCAATCTTAGTTTTGGATCTAGTAACAGCTGCTATAGAACCCGTGGCTACTGAAAATTTGTCTGCTTTTTCAGCCAAACAATTCCTAAGAGCATACGCTCCCACACGCTAATGGCCAAGAGTCTGTATAACATGTGTGAGCGGCAGACACTGTTTAAGATATGCCGCTCGAGCCCAAAGCATTTTATGCTTAATTGTGTTGCCTTTAGACTCTCAATAATCATTTTGAGACCAAAAGACTAAGTTGTCATTGAAAGGCTGAACACAGTAATAAGCCAATGAGAGTCGAAACATTTGGATAACCAAACTCGAGAGCAAGAACCAGAGCATGCAGCTCAGCCAATTGTGCAGTACAGTCTCCCAATGCCTGAGTTTGCACAATGGAATATTTTAACTCTCAATTCACAATTGTACCTGCTACAATGGCACAAGAATCTGTGACCGGTTGTGCCGAACCATCTGTGTAAATGATACATGCGTACTCCTCCAAAGAAAGCAAAGACAGGGGAGGTGGATGAACGTGTTCATACTGCAAGAACTCCTGTGTCTGAAGAGAGGGATCAAAGATAAAGGTGACATCCGGGGATGACAAAGAAGTAGCCCAATGAGGATGCAAAGCCTTTGAGTTTGGCACACTTGTTTTCATCACTGCTTCAAAAGCAGGGGAAGGAGCACCCACCAAAATGTGTTCTCCCTGTGCCAGCATGCATTCATTTAGAATCACCATCTGTACAGCTGTCAATACTGTTTCAACAGTCGTAAACCTCATCTCGGCCGAAGTGTACACATGTGATTTGGAAGCAATAGATACTGTGTCTCCTTCATTGTACATCAAGTAAAACCCGCTGCGCCTGGCACGATTCGTATCACCAGGTTAGTGTGGTTATCACGCGTCAACAAGTACTTAGATTCAAGCAAATGAGTTTGCAAAGAAAGTAAAATAGCAGAATGTTCCGGTAACCAGCTGGCTTTTGAAAATGTAGGATGTATCAAGGCATAAAGCGGCTTGATACACTGGGCATATTCGGGAATATAAGAACAGCCGAAATTCAAAAATCCCAGCAAAGACAGAAGTTTTTTCAGGATAGTTGGCAACTGCAAACACGCACATTTCTACAGAAAGTGGGGAGCCAAGGCCCGACCTTCATTGTTGAGCTCATAGCCCAAAAAGAGCATCGCATAACATTCAATGTGGGATTTGGCAAAATTGAATTTGTTGTTAAGTGCTTTATTGTACAGTTACTAAAAACCATTACAAATAGCCATCGGCAATAATAATTAGAACAGATTATAAATAAAGACAGTTAAAAACAGTACGATCTGTCAATTCCTTTCCCCTATGTTTTCCTGTGGGGGGCGGACTGGTCCTCTCCCTAAATAATCGTACATCATTGAGGTGATGCTTCAGTGTTCCGGGACAATTTAAGTATTTAGGCCGTCCTGATGTTTAGTGGTTGACGGTTATGAGGGGGTGGTGTCGGTGAGCGTTTGGTCTTCCAATGTTTTGAGCCTGGATTCTGCCACTCCAAGATATTTTACCAATCGACAGGCCATTTGCACGTCATCACCTCTGAACCAGGCCAATGTTGATTCTCTGCAGGTCCTGTTTCCTTTTTTTATAAATAGGGGTCTGAGTAAGTTCAACCGGACTTGCAGCAGCTCTTTACAGATGGTAATGAGGTGTGTGATGGTTTCCCACTGAGCATTCCGCACAGGCGGCATTTTGCTGGTTTTTGGGGCCGCAACCACGGGGCCATGTGGTCCGCTGACGGTTATACTCCCAGTCGTCGTTTTAGAAATGTTTCTTTTGTTGTTTTAGAAAAACTTGTCGACAAATACGCCTGTGGAGTAAGTTTGTTATAAGTTTGTAGAGTCAGCCAGCCATGTGCTCGTTTAGCTAATGAAGCTTTGTCTTGAAGAAGGGATTCTTTCTTAACGATTTTATTTACAGTTTTTTTGAAGCCTGACAAGTTCCCTTGCAGTTCCCATAGCTGCCTAGCCCCCACTTGGTTGATGGCGTCCTCCAAAAAGAGTCTTGCTGGGCTGTCATTTTTATTTTGTAGTTCTTTTCAGAGGAGATCATTAAGGGTGTTTGCATCACCTCTGCTTATTTTATACCAGGTCTTAAGGTATGTTCCCTTGCGTGCTAGCTCTTCTTTAACCAACCCAAGTTCAAGTCGGATCTGCGCCGGAGAGGTATATTTCGGCAGACCGAACATTATCCACATTGCTCTTGTGACTACTCCATTCAAAGTTTCGGAGTCCCTGCCTCTCATCGCTTCACTTCCGTATGTGATGGATGGAATCAGTTTTGCTTGGATCACTTGGAGGAGTGGGATGAGGTTTGGACCAGTGATCTTATTTTTGAGGTTCCTTAGAGACACTGCTATCATTAAGCCTCTCCTCTTTATTTCCTCCGCTTGTGGGTGAAGCTTCCCCTGTCGTCAATAAGTACTTCCAGGTAACAGTATTTATTTGTGGTTTCCAGTTTATTGGTGTCCAAGTACCAACTGAGTGTTGGTTTCTTCTTGCGATGATTGAGACACATGACTTTTGTTTTACTGTAATTAATACTCAGTTTGTTTGCTTTGGAGTAATCCGTGGTGATGTCGAAAAGCCGCTGTAGGCCGATCTGAGTCCGACTGATTAACACCAGGTCATCGGCGTTAAATAAGTTGGACAGCTGTATGCCCCCTAGTTTTGGGGCATGTGAGTTATTGTTGTTTAATATAGTAGATAATTCGGCCATAAAAAGATTGAATAAAGTTGGTGCTAACACACACCCTTGTTTTACTCCGGTGTGGGTTGGTATTTTCTTCGTTAGGAAGTCTCCGGAACCTAGTTTGACCTGGACCCACGTGTATGCAGGAGGATAGAGCTACTGGTATTGTCATTCCCTTCAGTTTTTGCCACAGCAGGTTTCTATTCACACGGTCGAATGCAGCGCTGTAGTCTATGAAACCCAGATACAAGGGATGATTTCCCTCTAGCGCTGAGTCGATCAGTAGTGACAGGGCTAGGATGTTGGTGGACGTCCCCATGTTTTTCCTGAAGCCAGTTTGGTTAAACAGGATTACTGAAGTTTCTTCTTCCCACAGTGTCAGTTCCTGAAGTAGGAGGCCCACGAAGTAGGGCTATTAGCCGATAACTTCTTGGGTCTTTTTTGTCGCCTTTTTTATATATTGGTGATATTATTGCCCCCCTCCATGACTGTGGGATTGTCAAAGTTTGGCAACTTTTTTCGAAGATTGGTTTAAGAGTGGTCGCCTAGTATTTTGGGTCCTGTTTGAATAATATTGAAGGTATTCCATTTGGACCAGGAGCTTCCTCTCTTTTCCCTTTCGTAATCCTGTTAATTATTTGTTCGGTCGTAATTAGTACTGCTTCATTAGCGGTCTGAGATTCTTGATGTGGGGACGGGTATTCTTTGATCTTTGCGTTAGTTTTGCCTGTATCTTCCTGTGTTTCGTTGGTAAGACTGAAGTGAGTGCTAAAATGGGTTAACCAGTCCCCTTCTGTCACATATGATTCAGTCCCTTGGTTTTGATCATTGGTAAAGCCATTGATCTTTTGCCAGAACTGAGCACTGCGATTTGTTTTGGCGTCATATAGGAGTTTTACCCATAATGCCTCGTCGGCGTCCTTTTTTAGCTGCCATATTAGTTTCCTACGTTCGCCCTAAAGCTGTCTGAGAGCTTGATGGAAAGAGGGGTCTTTTTTTGCTCTTCGTAGGGTCTGATTGATCAGCATCTTCATTGTTTTTAGCCTGCTGTTATTTCGGAAGTTGTGGTGCCTCTTCTGTGTCGGGTTCCAGGGTTTCCTAGGTCGGGTAACATGCTCTTTTCTTTTGGCTAAGTCTCTCATTTTTTTTGTAAACGCTTCCCAACTTGTTATAGGATTTTGTGTGGTAGATTGCGCTTCAATAAGAGACCGTTTCGCTAGCTACATTTTGTGGGTTGGAGACTTTGCATTTTACTCTTATTTCGTTTGATGTAAAATCCGAACCTAAGTTGTTAGGTCTGGGAGGATTTGGTGTTGCTGAGATGATCATAGTTGTTTCCTGGGGCAAGTGGTCGCTATGATCCATTGAGCCAATATGGAAGTCTTTGACTCTATTGAAAAGACTACGAGAGACAAAGGTAAAGTCAATAGTGGAGCTTACTTGAGTGCTGTGGTATGTTGCTGATTGTGGTCGGTCTCCTGTGAATCTTTCGTTGAGTGCCCTGAGGCCCAGCTCCTCTAATTTGGCCAGCAGCGTCCGTGTGATTTTTGTGCTTCTGCCTCCCGAGGTGTGATCTTGATGATTAAGTTCCCAGGCGAATGGATCCTCGTCGTATTTGGTATCCGTGTCCGTGTAGTTGAGCATATTTAGATTAAAGTCCCCTGTGATGATTAGATTATTCATGGACTCAGTATTCACTAATTTCATTAGTTGTTCCTTCAGTAGTTGTGCTCCTTTCTTTTTCTCCCTGGGGTGCAAGTATAGGTTTATTAGAATGATGTCTTCATTTGGGTCTTTTGCGCGAAGTGTCAGTCGTAATGCTTGTATTGCATTTGGGGCAGCTATGTTATAGTCTAATTGGACAGCCTTTGATATCACTGAAAGCGCGCAATATGTGGCGAGGCCGCCTTTCTTGTGGCCAAACAGAGAGCTCTGAGTAGGCGGTAGAAAGTTCAAGGTATATCCAGACAAAGCTGGAGGCGAATCGGACCAGGTTTCTTGTAAGGAAATGATGGTACATTTTTTCAGGTAGCTGTCTAGGTCAGTGTCTGTAAACTTGTCGCCTGTGCCGTTGATATTCCATGCGCATATGCTTAGAATGCTGGTCTTGTTAACTGTTTTTATTTTTGTTTGTCATTGACTTATTTCTTTTGTATTTAAAGACTTTGCGAGCCAACTGCAGTTGGGTGGGGGCCTTGTGTCGTTGGCCGATGATCTGGTTTCAGCCTGGTTTAAGTTCGGTTGTCGCTCTGGGGTTTTGCTTTGTGCTCCTCTTAAGACAGTTCTTTTGAGAGACGGTTCCTTGTCCTTCTTTTGGTGAGTGTCATTTAGTAAGGGCTCAGGGTATCTAGTGTGCGATAGGCTTTGCAGTTTTATTCCCCAAGAGTCGAACTTTGCCTTTTCTTTTATTATTCTCTCTGGGAATTCACCTGTGGACCAAGTTATTTTTGTTGATTCAACGTCTGGATGCCTCAGAGATTCAAAAAATTCTACGGATTCCAAGTCTGCTGATGTAATTGTTTTGAGGCTTTCTATTGTTTTCAGTAGCCGCAGGATGTTTCCCCTGTTTAAAATGTCCATCGGGCCTCTTGAGCGATACTCAGGATGGAATATTATTGTCATTTATGTACCATCTGTTCTTCTCTCGTTTGTATGAGTGTTGACACAGGCGGAGGAGTGTGTTTCCCCTTGGGTGGGGAGTACCATAGGAGCTGGTGTTTTAAGTTGGTCGCTCATATTGTTGACTTCCCGTGGATCTAATCCCGGGGAAATTGTCCTTGTCATTACCGTCAGCTCGGGGCTCACTGGGATTTGTTTTTCCTCTCTATTCTCCGTTGGATTTTTAATGTGGTTTGCCTTAATCTTTCGTGTTTGTTCTTGTTTATCTCGGTCAGTTGAATCTGAGGTTGATTGTAAATTGTGCCTCCTATCTGTGTCTGTATTTTTTTCCGCTTGGGACGGGATCGGCATGACTTTCGGACTTTTGGACGGGGTACTGTTGGAAAAACAACTTTGGGGAGCCGGGTCTGTCCCGGGTTTGTTCACTTGACCGGTCTTTTCACTGGTGGTACTCTTGAAGATGTGTACTTCGTTCTTCTTTTCTGTCCTTGTTTGTGGGAGGTTAGCTGCCGGATGGTCACTCTTGCAGCCCTGGCACCATGCTATGATCCCTGTTGCTTTCCTTTGGTTTCTTCCCTTCCTTTTCTGTTTTCTTCCCACTTTTCCTAGAGGAGGGGGGCATAATGCTCCGTCTTTTTGGTTGGTTTTACGTAGGTGCGCAGTGACCGCTGTGGCGTTTTTCCCTTTTTCGGGGTACTGTGCACTAATGAGTGGTGTGTCCTTCTTAATTGATTTTTCCCTTGGCGGGAGTGGGTTAGTAGGTGTCTTTGGTGTCTTTGGGGGCTCATGCTTTGTGGGCTGTGGGACATCTTGCTCAGGTGATATGGTTTCATGTGGTCTCTCTGGTTGATTATAACGATTGTTGTTTTTAACTGCCGTCCTTATGTCGGATAGTAGGTTGTCCAGAGCTGATGGTAAAGTTACTAGTTTGTCCACTATAATGATGCAAGAACAGTTTGATGCTATCATCTGCGTCTCTGCTTGCACCCTTTTTATCAGTCCGTTCAGGTCTGCTAGCTGCCCGTCTATATTGGAGACAAATATTGCCAAAGAGTTGATGACGGAGAGTTGCAAGTCCATCTTGTCAGATTGGTACTGGATAGCATTAACCGATAGTTGCATTGTCTGCAAGAGGGATGTCCAGATGTCTACGTTATTCTTAGTTCTTTCTTTTCCCGGGCTGTCGCATATGCTGCCACTTTGCTTTTCTTGCTCCAGTTCCACTGGGTAAGATGCAGCCAGAACTTCCCATTCTTCTCAAGTCAAGTACAAGCTGTCGGGGGCATTTGGTCTGGGTGTTATAGGTCCTGTGCTGAATGATGTTTTGGGCGTGGCACGTTGGGCTGATTGAGCCCCGTTGTTTGTGCCTGATGGTTGTGGTACTTGCCCCCCGCCGTTCTTTTTCCGCTAAATTTTATTTTGTTTCAAGTGGTCACGATCAGTGATATGGGGTGGGTTTTGGCCGTTTCCCATTGCTTCTGTTTTGTTTTATCGGATGCTTGCCCGGCCTTGATTGGGTCCACCCCGTCTCTCGGTTCATGCTTATTAATAGGAACAGAATTTGCTTGTTTCTCCATTGGCATTTCCCTTGTGTATTTACAGGGTGTTGATTCCTTTTGTGCCTCTTGGGGTTTGATCATTGAAAGTTTGTTCATATCAGCCCCCAGACGATCATCAATGGACCCCCATTTTGTTGTACAGTCTGGAGTCATTTCTGGCATCGTTTCTGGACCACCAAGACTCTCAGTGGTTCCTGGTGATCCCTGGGTTCTCACCTGGAGTGCTTGGGGCACGCCGTTAGCATCGTTGCTCCCTTTGTTTGTTTCTCGTAATCTTACAAGGCTTAGGAGGGTTTTGCGGGGACTCCCCATCAGTCCTTTTGTTACGTGATTTGCGGTCTGGCTCTCCGTTAAGTCCCCCGTTAGGTCCTCCTTGTTTGTGTTATTATTTAAGTTATCATGCACATTGCCCCTTGCAATTACTGTTGCTTCTGGGAGGCTCCCCACATGTCTTGTTCCATCCTCCAGGTCGGATTGGCTCGCCTGGGTTCCAGGGTGTTCTTCGATGGTCCGCAAGGAGGCCCGCTGTTGGGGGATGGCCTGGTCCCTTTCCTCCGACCCCTCTCGGTCTGATCCCTTCTCCGTGGGGGTTACTCTGTGTGTTTTGGTGGGGTTGAGCGGCGTTGGAAGGTTGGTTTTGTTGGCGTTATTTAGGTAAAGAAGCGTACTAGGGTCTTTGATGAATGCAAATTTTGTGAACATTTTTGGTTGGACACAGAATTTATTGATGGTTTGATTTTGAAGGTGCTCTTGTGCTTCCAGGCCTCCTGGACCCACAGGGCTGAAAACTGTGGGAGTTCTACCTCTACTTCTTTCTTTCCCCTGCCCCCTTCGCCCCCCTTTTCTTCCTCACTCGTATCCATCAAGTCCTTTTTGAGCTTCTTTTTTGATTGCCTTCCCTTGTTTGTGGGATTTGGGGGGTGCAGCATTGTCCGTGTTGTTCCTTTGCCTCCCCGACCTCATTATATTGTATCTTTATCTCCTTGTCTTTGAGTCCGCAGTCCGAGCCTCTTGTGACTCTTGTGTCTATTGAGCCTCTTCTGTTTTGCTACTTAATGTGCTACTTAATGTGTCAGTCGACAGCCCGCTGCTTGTTTCCGCCCCCCTTTTTTCTCTCCCTCTGGATTTAAGTTCAGTGGAGGTTAGTTATAAATTTATAATGGCAGCGTACGGGCAGGATGAGGCTATGGGAAAGGCAGTTTCTCACCTCCTCAGTCGGGTGTGTGCAATTCGCTTGGTTGCTGTGCTTTCGGGCAGGGTCTCAAGCTCTCTGGTCTTCCACAACGCCGAACCTCCGGACCCCCGGAACTCCAGAGCAGGCTCAGTTCAGCCCAGTCTGCTCCTGCTCCCACCAGGCAAGAACAGCAGCTCAGCCTGTCTCGGCTTGTCTCAATGCCGCGTTGGCCGCCTCTCACTTCCACTTTTATTTCTTTCACGGCTTCCCCACAGCTCACAGCTCTCACTGCCTGTCACCTCTTCTTGTCTTACGCCCCGGAGGCATCGGAGGCCCCCCCGCACCACCACCGCCGAGGTCAGCACAGGCGGTCGTGGAATCGTGCAGGGACCCGGAGATCACTGATAGACGCCGGGCGGGCGTAACTGGACGTGCTCAGGCAAGCTGGAGTAGCGCGGACCCGCTTGGTCCCGCAGCTCGCAGCTCGCTGCTCACCTATGACACCCCCTGCGAGGCTGGTTCCAGGAAGGGGGAAGCGAGCGGGCAAGCAGACAGACAGGCAGGCGGGTGTGCCGGACTTCGAGTGGCGGTGAGTGCGGTCCGTAGTCCGTAGTCAGGGTCCAGGTTAACTAGCTACAGCAACAGGGAACTCTCTCTTGCTGGCGTGTGACGTCAGTTGGCGTGCAAATACTGACTTTGTAGCCGTAGCCCGCAAATTCCAGAATGGCACAGAGGCTGCCATAATTCGTCGTCTCTGAGATAGATATCGTCCACATACAAGTATGCATCTGGGTTCAACAGAGAGACAACAAGTCCAGTAAAAACCCAGAGGCTATTTTATACCCAATAGACAAACGCTGGTATTTTTTTCTGTTTTCTACCGGCTGTGAATGCGGTCCATTGACTGCATTCAAAAACCATTGGAAATATTGTTTTACATTTTTTACAAACTATGCTGTCCACTAGTCAGTCAGTCGGTCAAAACACTTCATTCGATTAATTAAAATCATAAAAGACAATATAAAAACATTCATGTTGATATATAAAATCATTCATATGCTGTCCACTAAAGCAGAGCTATGGGTATTTTGTACAGCAAAGGTCCGACAATGAGAATTTAAATGTTGGTAATCAAAAACTATGCCGCAAGACCCATCAGGTTTAGATACAGTAAAAAGGGGTCTATTCATTGGTGACACTCATGTTTCAATCACTTCTTGATACTCCAACTGGGCAAGAATATCTGCGACGGGACCCTTGGCTTCCCACCTTATGGGGTATTGGGAATGTAGTTGAGGCATAGACCGCAGTGGAATATCATGTGGCGGTGAATCTTTATCCCAGCCAACTTGATTATGGTACAGTGATTACATGCTCAATGTCACCCTCTATACGAAAGACAATATTATACAGCCGATCCAGGCGGGCAACCCGGGTGTCAAGTGTCTCCACAGTAATGAAAGTTTCAGTTGCTGTCACCTCAAGACAAGGACGCAGTGCCTCCCGCACTACGGTAACTTCTGCTGCGTTGTCTAGCAGGGTCACTGCCCAAGTCCAGTGCAGCAGTCAGTTTCTCACCATCTGAGGCATATCTCGCTGTCAAAGCAGCAATTTGTTCTTTTGAAAAGGGGCATGGAAGCGTTGTTGTTACTCCTGCTTCCCCTTGCTGTCAAACTGAGGACGCTGATCACCTCCCCTTGGCAAAGGATTACCCGAACGAGAACGAGGAGAACGCTGATCAGGAGTCTTAATTCTTATCTGAAATCTATCATCTATCAGGAGTCTTCATTTTCGCATTGTCGCACAAGTAATAAGTACGCTCAGAAGTATCATGTAGTGATATAATACAGGAGTATAACCCATAGACCTAGTCGGTACAGGGTAAGGAGGTAGAACAGCTAACAATATCCCAACAGGTAATATTTAGTGGGCAATTACATATGTATGTAAAAAAACATTACAAGAGCTAGAATGAAGGGGACTGGTATTCAATTGGTCTTGTGTAGTTAATCATATTATATTTGGAAGGGTACGGTCATATTCATACAGTTAAAGCAGCACTGTATTTAGACAATTTTGTGACAACCAAATACATACTTGGGGGCAGATTTACAAGCCCCTTGCGCCACGTTTACGCCGCTGTTGCGTCACGCAAGGCGGCGTAAACGTGGCGCATCCCTACGAGGCATTTACAATGTGACGCATCTATGGAGATGCGTCACGGTGTAAGGCACTGCGCCACATGAAACCTGAGTCAGGTTTCATGTAGGCGTTCCGGTGCAGGGGGGGGGGGCGTTCCGTCGCATGAACGCCCCTGAAAAGTGACTCAGTGAAATCTACAAGATTTCACTGAGTCACTTTCCCAACGCTGATGCATCAAAACCCTGCGCCTGCTTGAAGCAGGCGTAAGGCTTGACGCATCACGTTAAAGATAGGGCAAGTTGTAAAAGTGCTGGAGTTGCGTGCCGCACGCAACACAACTTCAGCACTGCGCCAACTTTACGCCCAAGATGCGACACACATCTGTTCATTCCTGCGCCATGGTGCACCGCATTGTAAATGCGGCGCATCATGGGTGGCGCAAGGATGAACTTGCGTGCCGTATCTTTCCTGGCGCATCTCTGCCGATTTGCAGAGATGCGTCAGGCAACGTAAATCTGCCTCATGGTGCTCAATGGTGTATAACTGAACAGCGGTGACACAAGTGGTAGGGTAGACAGCGTGAATGGCGCAATAAAAACAAGAGTGAAAGTATCATACAGTGGGTGGCTGAGTGAAGGGAACAAATCAAGTGACTTTTGTGTTCAATTCACAATTTGAGTAACAGCCACAGTAGAACAATGCGCCAATTAATGTGCTGTAGAGTCAAAGGCATTTCGATCCTCTATGGATTGGGATCATCATAAGGACATGGTTGTCATGGTTTGGAGTGCTGTGGGGCGAAAAGAACCAATCAGGGGACGAAAGGAGGCAGGAACGCGTCAAAGCACTAGGTGGTTAAGGGGCAGCGACTGAAGACCACGTAGAGGGGCAATGTAGCAGTGACAAAGTGTTCCAGGCGCTGGGGTAATGGGAACCGTGAGAGTGGGATGAGTGAGTGGGGGGAGAGAACGTGCCTAGGCGAGTAAGTGAGGACCAGTGGGTTCACAGTATGTGCGTATAAGTGTGCGTTCGAGGAGCACGTAGCGGGCTGCGAGGTTTTCAGGAGTGAGGGAAATTAGAGTTGGATATAGA
Source organism: Lissotriton vulgaris (assembly GCF_964263255.1). Taxonomy (NCBI): domain Eukaryota; kingdom Metazoa; phylum Chordata; class Amphibia; order Caudata; family Salamandridae; genus Lissotriton; species Lissotriton vulgaris. The sequence continues at coordinate 1,904,177,698 of NC_141693.1, forward strand.
GAGATCGAGGCGTGAATCAGCGTGTTCAAAGGGTGGCGGGCAGTGTGAGGGGTGAGTATGGCGGTGGTGGACCAGGGCTAGGGAGCGGTTACGGGTGTCAAGTGAACGCCCAGTCAGAGAGTAGGACCCAAAATTGCTTGAGGACAACCGGTTACCTTGAAATTTTTAAGGAAGAGGATGTAGGAAACGTGGGGCTGGTCTAGCGTCACAGCGTCTAGCAGGGGCTATCTGGAATGGAGAACGGATTATGTCGGAAGGCACAATACACCCGTGCGAGGGGGAAATATAGACCTGGCATGGTACTAACTTCTTTCGGTTTGGTAACGGGTCTGCGATGAGGGTCCCTGTGGTAGGGAAGCAGGCAGATTACTTCCTGGAAAGATTCTGTAAGAAAAGGGTGAGTATTTGGTAAAGAATAAGGGCGTGCCGTAAGTGAAGGCAGCATGGGTGGTACGGCGGAATACTAACATTGATGTGGAGTGCCGGATTTAGGGGCGTTCCATGGCGATTTCGGGAAGGTCGGATCAATCGCATTTGGTGCAAAGACCTAAAAACATCGAGAGTTGAGATTAGAACTGGGGAACACAGAGGCATGTAAGGGCTGGGAACGGGAGGGAAGGAGGCAGAAAATTACCTGAATAGATCGTGGTCCAGACGGGAGTGAAACCCGTAGATGCTGTCAGCAGCGGGGCGAGCGGCGATTGACTTCCGCATTTGTCCTAGAGACATGAAAGGAAGGGGCAGTATATGACGTGAAGGAGTGAGCGTGAAAGGGCGGGGAGGGCAGGGAAGAGTGGGCTGGTCGAGCAGCGTCTATGCTGGTCGGAGCAAGTTGAGTGGCAGTCTGGGACGCGCTTGGGTCACGGGGAAAAGAAAGGGAAGAAAACTTTATTACGACCACTGGCAGCGATCAAGGGAAGGACGGGGAAACCGGGGCGAGAAATGCACGGTGAGGTACTCGACTGGGGTGTAACATAGAACATGTTGATAATGCAAAGTGTGGCACAAAAAGAGCATGTCAGAAGTGTAATTAACAGTACTGCATTAACCTGTACTGTGCAATCTATAACAACTGGTTAATTGCTGCAGTAACAACAGCACCTGTCTTAATGTTCATAAGCATACATAAAAGGATGAACAAATTGGTATTGTTTCATGTCTATTCCCAAAGGGGTCGGCTATAATGTTATTGGTGGCTATACACATATATCACTACGCAGGTGATGAAGTAAGGGAGAAGCCAAGTACCATACAATTAAGGCATATACAGGGCTCAGAAAGGCAGATTAAGGAGGTTCATGTGATGACTGTACTATTCCATTCATCAATAGTGTTTAAGCCATGATGGACAGAGTCACACAGGGTCATCCATTTGCACTCTGCTCTGTTCAGGAGCTCTTTGATGTCACACCCCGGGGGGTGGGGGGGGGGGTGTTTTTCAGTTATTTGCGTTCTTATGTCGGTGTCGAGGTGTTTCTTCTCGAGGAAATGACTGACCAATGGTGCAGAAACCACTTTGCAGTTGATTCTACTCTTGTGCTGTATGATGCGTTGCTTGATCATTTGTGTTGTCTGACCGATGTATGTGAGGTCACAGGGGCACTTGATGGCGGAGATTACGTTCTGTGATCTGCAGTTAGTATGGTTATTCAATGTGTATGTACGGCCCTTGTTGGTAAACTCTTTGGTGCTGTATGTTAGTTCGCACACACAGCAGTTTTGGCACTTGTAATGTCCAATGAAAGGGTGCAGGCCCCAGGCTGCGGTAAGGGTATGTCTGTCAGCGGGTTTTTGGGGCCAGGTGATGGCATGTACCAGATGGCTGGCAAGATTCCTCCCTCGTTGATAAGAGCAGATGCTGATCTGCGAGAGTCTGTAACTCTGGGTTCCACTTCTTTGATTCTATTTGATAGATCATATCTGTGTATTACTCTTTAGGATACATACGATGTCTAAGGAGACCTTAACTTATTCTGAAGAATATATCCAATCCCAGTTGGTTGGTCCCTCGCTTCTTTCTTGACCACCCATACTATCTACTTCTTCCACCACCCCCAATACCTCCCGAGCTTTACTAGATAAATTAGTAAAACTCAAGAAAAAACAGATCAGGACAGCACTCCACGCAAGCATGCTAACAGACTACCTTAGATCAGGAGTGATCCCGGTAGGCCTACAAATCCACAACACACCTGCAATATTTACCACAGATCCCAAATTCAGAACCAGCTTCAGCCATCTAGCAACTACCTGTTCCCGTCATTGAATGGTTCTCGGTATAGATACTGCCATAGAACATGCTGGAATTAGAGGAAACAGCAGAACTTGAAAAACTTATCTTGGTCGACCCCTCACTAACAGATGCCAAAAACCTTTTGGAAAAAAATAACACCACAATTTCCACTTTCAACACGTTTGAACATTTTTGGGGCCAGGTGATGGCATGTACCAGATGGCTGGTAAGATTCCTCCCTCGCTGATAGGAGCAGCTGCTGAGCTGCGAGAGTCTGTACCTCTGGGTACCACTTCTTTGATTCTATTTGATAGATCATATCTGTGTATTACTCTTTAGGATACATACGATGTCTAAGGAGACCTTAACTTATTCTGAAGAATATACGGTCCCTCGCTTCTTTCTGGACCACCCATACTATCTACTTCCTCCACCACCACCAATACCTCCAGAGCTTTACTAGATAAATTAGAAAAACTCAAGAAAAAACAGATCAGGACAGAACTCCACGCACGCATGCTAACAGACTACCTGAGATCAGGAGTGATCCGGTAGGCCTACAAATCCGCAACACACCTGCTATCTTTACCACAGATCCCAAATTCAGAACCAGCTTCAGCCATCTAGCAACTACCTGTTCCCGTCATTGGATGGTTCTCGGTATAGATACCGCCATAGGACACAGCCGGCTGGAATCAGAGGAAATAGCAGAACTTGAAAAACTTATCTTGGCCGACCCCTCACTAACAGACGCCAAAAATCTTTTGGAAAAAATTAACACCACCATTTCCACTTTCAGCACGTTTGAACTCAACAAAAAAATCAACGAAATACAGAAAGACAACAAGTTTTACAAAGTTGAGCAGACCTACCCCTACTTAAATGACGAATTTTTCAACACTCCAAACATTCCCCCTAGTACACGTAACTGGGGGCGCTTTCGCAACAACCAGAGAATCACTTTCTCGGATTCTTCTAACACTTCTATCAAGGACTCAGACTCTGGCAACGGTCCTAGCACCTCAAATTCAGGGAATAGACCCCAACCACTGCTTCGCCCAGGTTTTTTAGGACACGGCCGTGGACACGGCCAACCACAACCTCCACAACCTCCAAATCTCCCTGCCAGAAACCGCCAATATCAACCACAATTTGCAGGCGAACGGCAAACACGCAACCAATACTATCAATGGGGACCCCTCCAGTAACCATGACAGACTGTGGGATGAGGCCTGACCTCTCGATACCAATATTTAATCTGTCAGACTATGTTTTGAGCCACGACGAGACTACACTTCTTTCACGAGGTCTCACATTTGTTCCTACTGAACGTACAAACTTTCTTGGTCTGCAAACCGACCTGCTGAAATTCTTCAGACGAATAAGATTAAAGCAATTTTTTTCTGACAAACCTGAATCCCAAACTTGCCTGGTATCTCCGTTCCGCCCGCCTTCAACCTTCAATCCCCCCTCACATGCCATGCCACCTGAGATCCTGGCCTTTGAACGTCTAGTCATGAAGGACGTCATGAATCTCAAATCACAACCACACTACATCCCCTACAACCTCCCCCTCAGCGAGAAACAAGCACTAATATCACAAAAAAATAACCCTGAAATCATCATCAAACCGGCTGACAAAGGGGGCGGCATTGTAGTCATGGGAGTCAATAAGTATGACCTAGAGATTCAACGCCAGCTGTCCAACAACCGGCACTACCGCCCACTATTTAAGGATCCACTGGATGCCATAAGATCTAAAATACGTAATGTAACCATGAATGCCAGAGACCTGAACATCATCACCAAAAAAGAGTGTGAATTCTTGAACAATCCTTGCCCACGGACTCCAGTCATATATGTCCTGCCAAAAATCCACAAGGACAGTTTAAATCCCCCCGGACGTCCCATTGTTTCCGGTTGCGGATCCATCTTAGAACCTTTGGGAAAATATATTGACGCAATAATCAAGGAATTTGTCCCCCCCACAGGTACATACATCCGTGACACAATGGATCTAATAATCACAATAGAGGACAAACCATTTGACATGACCTCACAACTTCTGGTTAGTATGGACATCGAATCCCTCTACACCAATATTCCCCATGATGAAGGTCTCCAAGTCATCAAGACACTACTTGAAGCAAGACCACAACCCGCACAGATACCCACTGAGTTTATTATGGATCTGCTATGCATAGCTTTACAACTACTTCCTCTACCATGAATGTTACTACCTTCAAATCAAAGGGGTCTCAATGGACGCTTGTTTCGCCCCAAACTTTGCCATATTATTCGCGCACAATCTGGAAAAAAACACTTATACTAACCCCCACCAATTCACACTTTCTTCATATAAACTTCTGGCGTTGTTACATTGACGATATCCTGCTCATTTGGAATGGCCCCCCCATCTGCACTGGAACCCTTCATAACCTGGCTCAACCAAGCCCAAGAACAACTGAAATTCATAAGTGACTCTATCACCAACCACCTCCCCTTTTTGGATGTGACGATCCATGCTGAAGACGGTAAACTAGGAACCATTCTATACCATAAACCAACTGAGAAAAATACTCTTCTGCACTACTCAAGTTACCATCCTAGAGGATTAAGAGACGGACTACCATATGGACAATTCTTACCCATCAGGCGTAACTGTAAATGGCGTAAGGACTATTTCTGGGAAGCCGAAATCCTTACCAACAAACTGGTCCACGGGGGATACCCCCGCCGACTTGTCTCAAGAGCAAGAAAAAGAGCCTGGTACTGCCACCGTGATCACCTCCTCACAACCCAACCAAAAAAACCTACGACAAGAATCCTATTTGTCTCTAAATTCAGCCCTGACAGTAACCAGATCAACAAAATCGTCAAGAGGAACTGGTCCATACTCCGCCCGCACGATCAATTCCGAAATGGTCCTCTCTTCTCCTATGAGCGAGGGAGGAATCTTGCCAGCCACCTGGTACATGCCATCACCTGGCCCCAAAAACCCACTGACAGACATACCCTTACCGCAGCCTGGAGCCTGGACCCTGTCATTGGACATTATAAGTGCCAAAACTGCTGTTTGTGCGAACTAACATACAACACCAAAGAGTTTATGTTAGACCTGACATCATTGGCCTGAGTCTCTCCTCCATTTTTTCTGTTTGCCTCCTCTGTTTACAATGTTTTTGCTGGTATATTGCTTTGGACACTGTGCCACTGCTGATCAGTGCCAAAGTGCAAGTGCTCCCTATGTTAAATTAATATTGATTGGATTCCATGTTTGGCTTATTTGGTTTACTGTCAGTCCCTAGTATAGTGCACCAGGAGTGCCAGGGCTTGTAAATACAAATGCTGCTAGTGGGCTTGCAGCACGTGTTGTGCTACCCACAGAAGCAGCCCGGTAAAAAGTGTCTAAAGGTCTGCCATTGCTAGACCTACGTGCAGTCTGTTACTGTTACGCGGACTGCGCAAGTACACCTACTTGCCAGCCCCCAAACCTTCCCTTAACTTCATGTTAGTCACCCCTATGGTAGGCCCAAGGGCAGGGTGCATTGTAAGCATAAGGTAGGACAAGCCCTGATGCGTGTGGCATGTCCTATTAGTGAATTACAGCCATATTCGTTTTTCACTATTGTAAGGTTACCTGCTCTCCATAAGTTAGAATGGGCTGCCAGGGTTATTAAGAGCTATAATCCTAGCTGGCTCGGGGAGCATGGTGCAATGTCGAGTTTGGTATCCCTGAACTCAGGGTTTAATAACGCATCCGTTTGGGTGGATGGTTTTTGGACTCTGGGATTGAAAATAGCACTTTTAGAAAGTGGCTATTTTCTTGTCTGACTATTACCGGTCTCTGCTGGTTTGGTGTGTGTGTGACAGGAGCTGGGTGGCTACAGAGGTCGGAATGAGTCAGTGTGGGGTGAGTGAGGCATTTGCATTGAGAGTAGGGGAAGAGTAGCTCCTGATAGCCTGCCCTGACTGACACAATGCTGTCTCCACCTCCTGCCAGGCGACTGATGGCTCTGCTCCTGACAGTGACAATACTGGCTCCGCCTCCTGCTGGGCGGCTGAGGACCCTGCCCTGCACAGTGAATAGGCCAGGTGCCTCGGCCGGGCTACACCCACAACAAACCCAGGATGAGGGGAATCCCCCTGCATGGACAAAGGGATCAAAGCAGAAAAGGGGTATAAGAGAAGGACCCCTGAACCAAAGAAATTAGATCAATTCTGACAAGGAAACCTGAACCAAGGACAAGAAGCCTGCTGATCCAAGGACTTGCCTACCCTTTCTGCCAGAGTGCTGTTTGCTGGGGGGAATCCTGCAGTCACTTCTTTATTTTTGCCAAGGAGAGAGGAACTGAGTGTGTACTCTCAAGCTTCGCCAAGGAAATCTCCAAGGGCTGGAAGAGTGCCAGCCTCCTGTTGAAGTCACAGGGCTAAAGGACTTCACAATTTCCTGAAAGTGCTTGTTGCTGGAACCTGAAAGTCCAGCACCTCTGAAGAAATCCAGCAATCCCGACGCCGACGGACGCCGCTAAATCCAGCTCGACATCGTGAGTGCCGCCGGGCCCGATCGGCGCTAGTAGCAATGCTGCTGCTGACGCCTCGACCCCGAGCCCTCTCGACGCCGTGAGCGCTGCTCACTCTTGCAACCTTGACATCGACGACGAAGCTGTATCCTGCTTCGCCTCGTGAGCGCTGCTCCTGCCTGACATCTGTCGACGCCGCTGCAGATCGCCCCGACACCGAGGCCCGATCGATGCCGAAGACTTGACGCCGGGACACCTCGACCCCATAGATCATCTTTTCTTCGTTTTCCAAGGTACTGTGTTGTAGGGGTTTGTTTCGACTTCGGGCTCGACGTAGCGCTCCTCGCGGTCGACGCTGAACCTTTGGATTAACTTTGCCTCGACTGTCGTGTGACTCCTGTGGGGGTTTCATTGTTGCCAAGAACTGTGTTTTAAAGAAGAAGAGTTGCTTTTGTTACTAAAGACTTTGTGCTAAGAAGAAACTACACTTGAACTATTGTTTTTTCCTTCCAAGAGTATTTATTAAGATTGTGGTATATTTGTGTCGTTATTTGGTCTTGTGCTAACCGTTATATAAACATCCTTATTTTTATAATACTACTGTGTCGTGTCCATTTGTAGTGTTTCACTTTATTACTGTATATGGTCATAAATGCTTAACGCACTGCCTCTGAGATAAGCCTGTCTGCTTTGCCAAGCTACCAAGGGGGTGAGCAGGGGTTATCTAAGTGTGTGATCCCCTTGCCCTGACTAGAGAAGGTGAGTCCCTATTTGTCAGAAGTGTATACCTCTGCCAACTAGAGACAGCCAAGTCTGACAGTTTACCAACAAGGGCCGTACAAACAAATTGAATAACCATACTAACTGCAGATCACAGAACGTAATCTACACCATCAAGTGCCCCTGTGACCTCACATACATCGGTCAGACAACGCAAATGATCAAGCAACGCATAGTACAGCACAAGAGCAGAATCAACTGCAAAGTGGTATCTGCACCATTAGCCAGTCATTTCCTCGAGAAGAAACACCTCGACTCCGACATAAGATGGCAGATAATTGAAAAACCAACAATCCCCCGAGGGGGTGACATAAAAGCACTCTTGAACAGAGCGGAGTGCAAATGGACGACCCTGTGTGACTCTGTCCATCATGGCTTAAACACGATTGATGAATGGAATAGTACAGTCATCACATGAACCTCCTTTTCCCTTCTTAATCTGCCTTTCTGAGCCCTGTATATGCCTTAAATGTATGGTACTTGACTTCTCACTTACTTCATCACCAGTGTAATGATATTTGTGTATAGCCACCAATAACATTATAGAATACCATTATAGCCGACCCATTTGGGGATAAACATGAAACAATAACAATTTGTTCATCCTTTTATGTATGCTTATGAACATTAAGACATGCGCTGTTGTTACCGCAGCAATTAACTAGTTGTTATAGATTGCACAGTACAGGTTAATGCTGTACTGTTAATTACACTTCTGACATGCTTCTTTTGTGCCACACTTTGCATATCAACAGGATCTATGTTCTACCCCAGTCGAGTACCTCACCATGCATTTCTCGCCCCGGTTTCCCCCGTCCTTCCCTTGATCGCTGCCAGTGGTCTTAATAAAGTTTTCTTCCCTTTCTTTTCCCCGCGACCCAAGCGTGTCCCAGACTGCCACTCAACTTGCTCCGACCAGCACAGACGCTGCTCGACCCGCCCACGCTACCCTCCCTCCCCCACGCCCTTTCACACCCACTCCTTCACGTCATATACTGCCCCTTCCAATCATGTCTCTAGGACATACGCAGAAGTCAATCGCCGCTCGCCTCGCTGCTGACAGCATCTACGGGTTTCACTCCCGTCCGGACCATGATCTATTCAGGTAATTTTCTGCCTCCTTCCCTCCCGTGCCCAGCCCTTACATGCCTCTGTGTTCCCCCATTTTAATCTCAACCCTCGATGTTTTTAGGTCTTTGCACCTGATGTGATTGATCCGATCTTGCCGAAATCGCCATGGAACGCCCCTAAATCCGGCACTCCACATCAATGTTAGTATTCCGCCGTACCACCCATGCTGCCTTCACTTTCGGCACGCCCTTATTCTTTACCAAATACTCACCCTTTTCTTATAGACCCTTCCAGGAAGTAATCTGCCTGCTCCCCTACCACAGGGACCCTCATCGCAGACCTGTTACCAAACCGAAAGAAGTTAGTACCATGCCTGGTCTATATTTCCCCCCTCGCACGGGTGTATTGTGCCTTCTGACATAATCCGTTCTCCATTCCAGATAGCCCCTGCTAGACGCTCTGACGCTAGACCACCCCCACGGACCCTACATCCTCTTCCTTCCAATTTCAAGGTTACCGGGTGTCCTCAGGCAATTTTGGGTACCACTCTCTGACTGGGCGTTCACTTGACACTCGTCACCGCTCCCTAGCCCTGGTCCACCACTGCCATACTCACCCCTCACACTGCCCGCCAGCCTCCGAACACGCTGATTCACGCCTCGATCTCTCTATATCCACCTCTAATTTCCCTCACTCCTAAAAACCTCGCAGCCCGCTGATGCGCTACTTGAACGCGCACTTATACGCACATACAGTGAACCCAATGGCCCTTAATTTCTCGCCTAGGCACGTTCTCTCCCCTAGCTCACTCAATCCACTCTCACGGTTCCCATTACCCCAGCGCCTGGAACACTTTGCCACTGCTAGCATGCCCCTCTACGTGGTCTTCAGTCGCCGCTACCTGACCACCTCGTGCTTTGATGCGTTCTTGCTTCCTTTCATCCCCTGATTTGTTCTTTTCGCCCCGCAGCACTCCAAACCATGAAAACCATGTCCTGATGCTGATCCCAATCCAGAGAGGATCGAAACGCCGTTGACTCTACAGCACATTAATTGGCACATTGTTCTACTGCGGCTGTTACTCAAATTGTGAATTGAACACATAAGTCACTTGATTTGTTCCCTTCACTCAGCCACCCACTGTATAATACTTTCACTCTTGTTTTTATTGCGCCATTCACGCTGTCTACCCTACCACTTGCGTAGCCACTGTTCACTCATACACAATTGAGCACCAAGTATGTATTTGGTTGTCACAAAATTGTCTAAATACAGTGCTGCTTTAACTGTATGAATATGACCGTACCCTTCCAAATATAATATGATTAACTACACAAGATCAATTGAATACCAGTCTCCTTTATTCTAGCTCTTGTAATGTTTTTTACATACATATGTTATTGTCTACCTAATATTACCTGTTGGGATATTGTTAGCTGTTCTACAGAAGTATCATGTGTCGGTGAACCAGCATGCAACCCTTGCTTCTGTTGTTGTAGTTGCTGCCCCCCTTTTTTTGTTCCTCCATTTTTTTTTAGAAAAGACTGGCGTCCATCTGTGTCAGATGCAACTTTTGGTTGTGTTTGAGACTGAGTATGCATTTGAGAAAAAGGTTTAACCCCCAAACTATTGTGGCCAATGGTTTTATCAGCTTTTGCAATAATTTTTGGTAATTCGCGTGGTTTATCCACTTCAGCGACTGCTGCCGAGCCGTTAGCGACTTGAAAGTTTACTGCATCACCCTTGACAATGGCATGGATCATATCAGCCATCACATCGAACACTCCCAACAGACGCATCCCCAGTTCCACAGCCACTTCAGCACCATGCTCATCTTGAACACGCTTAATCACAGAGAGGAGGACGGTCAAAGAGGGTGTGCCGAAACAGATAGCTCAGGAATCAAGTCTTTAGGCAAAATTTGGTGTTTTCTACAGGAGAGGTATTACGAAAAATAGCTTCAAGCTGTCCAAATTTCTCGGAGAGCCAATAAGGCAATTCATCCTTATTTGTTGGACGCTTGGCCTTTACCGAATTAACCATAACAGGACTGATAGTCACCCCTCCAGTCCCGCAGGTTGCGCAACACCTCCAGCTGGAGCCACCAGGAAAGTACGCAACACAAACTGAATAACAGCTCTATGTACTTGAATCAGCGAAGTATGCAACACCCGTTGCTCAGACAGCGTTGCTGTCATAAACCCACTCGGGTGAGGTGCATACCCAGCTAACAACGGCACCTTCTATTGATAAAGGACCTAAGCAGACCGGCGTGAATATGTGAGGAAGGGCACCATTAAACCAAATTCGGTGTTGCCAAACTGTTAACGGAACCTCAAGGGTAAGATAGGGTTGATACGTAATCGGAACAGCTGTGACGGTGTATGCATGAAACAGATTGTTGTCTACGTCCACCACCGGAAAAGTGACGCTATTGTAAAATACCTCAAACTGGTACATAGGATGTGCTTCCACTACAAAAATCGGATCCACACCAGCATCAGGGACACCATATGTTCTCAAGTAATACCTGTGCGGAGTGCGATTGGCAGTTTTATGCCCCATCACAAAAGAGAATAGGGCAACTAAAAAGTCGGCAGCACAACAAGGGCAAATAAGAGAGAGAGAATCTTTTTAAAACTTCAAGCTTGAATGAACGTCAATATAGGAAGTTGCAATGCCACAGCTGTCTCTGGAGGCAAAGGTGAGGGTACTGTGGACAAGCACAAGCACTACTCAAATGTCTCGCAGATCAGAACCAGACCAAACGTTGGTGGCACCATGTTGGGATTTTGCACATATACAGAACTATGCACAGGAAAACAGGACCTCAGTGAATAGGGGTGTCTCAACCACCCACATTAGTACCCAAAATCCCAAACCGACTGGCTTGGGTGTCTCATTTGTTCTCTTTCTACAGCAAAGCTACCAATGATTAGACAACCCAGAACACGTCACTCTATCTTGGAAATCGAGGGAGCCAGACACTCTTTCGCTCACTCACTCATACTTGTCCTCAATGAGAGTAATCTGCGACGCAGTGTAGTTTAAAATGTTTATTTCAACTAACGCGCTCTATGGGGCAGTACACAAGCCAATACTAGCAGCAAAATGCATAAACACAATATAGTCACTACTGTTACAATACCATAGAATACAAATGCGGATATCATGTTATAAAAATAGTGGAAAAGGACTGAACAACCTGACCATCCTCCCCGTGGTAAGAGATAGTTTATTATACAAATAAAAGACCTCTGGGCTTTGTCAGCAGAACCCCATACCTCAAGGCCTAGATGCAATGTTCACATCTCAGGACAAGCACAGCTCTTCTCTTCAGAAAAGTATCTCCCCAAGTGTGTCAAAATATGTTGCGCTTGCAATATTAAAGTACACGATTCTAGTAGTGTGAGGGACTGACCAGAACGGATTAACAAGGGGCATTGTTGTTCGACCTTGAACATCGTGTGCAGGCTAAACCTCAGGGCACAGCAGAGAACGTGCAAGGTAGACAGTTCTCATGTGAAAGGGGCACAAACAGTGCTTAATTTGTGCCAGTGCTTTCCGGTGCTTAGCACCGGCACTTAATTATCAGGGCCGGGTCATGTCAATTATTTAAATAGCGCCTCTCTGTACAGTGTTACTCTGGGTGCTTTTGTCATGGAACTTGAAGTAACACTTCACACTAGGACGGCAGCCCTAGCTATGCATAATGACTCGCCAAAAGTCAATGTGCTTGAGTTAACAACTTGTTGAAACAATGCTGGACACCTCACCGGATCGTGTGACACTGCTGGGGGGGGGAGAAGGGGAGAAGGGGAGGACGGGCGGGTGGCGAGCAGTGTTCAGTGCTGCTGGCTTGGAAAATTTTAAAAACGTCCGAGAAGGCGCCAGGCGGGAAGCATCACGCCAGTCAGGTACACAAGCAGTTACTGTCTGCAGAGTGCAGACTGCACGTGACATGCTGCGCTGGTACCTGGTTGCGATGCCGAGAGTAAGGTGTCCGGGGTGACAGTGTCACAGTCTCAGCGGCAGCGCAAACTCTGTTGCATCGGCCCAATGGCAGCTGGGAGCCTGGCTTGCCCTCTGCCCTGCCTGATCCAACATGGGGAAAAAATGAAGATTTGATCAATCTCAATCTTCTAAAAGAGTAAAGACGCAATCTGCAGTCAGTGTCTGGCCCACTGTACTGCTGATGTCGATCATATATTGGGGAGGAGGCCGGGCCCTTAACAGTAGTCCCGGCCCAGTGGGCGGGTCGGGACGGGACACTGAATTGGGCTGCATTTTAGTTCTGCGGGGGTTGGGCGGCAGAAGGCAACGTGCACAGATTTGATTGCGCATTGCCACGTCCTATCATACCCGCGCACGGCCCAGCACACCACAACACCTTCATCATGGTTCCACAGCCAAGGAGGCCTTTCAACTCGCCTTGGTCACTACGTCACTACACACTCTGAGTGACAGCCAGTGCGACCGCCCCCCTCCCCTCCCCCCCCACGACGAAGGCGACGTTGGTGTTAAGGGACTGGCAGCAGCAGAGAAGTAGTTACCAGCAGTAGCCAGTATTGCCCGGAGGCCAAAAGCACCCAGGTGAGACAGGCAAAGAAGATCATGGCGCACCAGGCAGGCCCCGCCGCCCCCTAATCAGTTAATAAAGCCAGGCAGTGCACTAACTGACTGTGTCCCGGGCCCGAACCACCGCCGACAGTTACTAGCCGCCCCGCCCACGCTTAGTAAGGCTTAAGCAGCCTGTGATTTAAGCACACAAACAGTCAAAACTGTAACTAGTACTAGTGTAGGAGCCGCCATGTGCCCGCCCCATTCCATGATCATCAAAAGGCTTCAGCCCCCCTCCCTCCCGTCGTGTGTGTCAGCCCGGGATGAAACAGCTTCCCGGGCACACACACAGACGCACCCGAGCACTTCACAGGTATTTTGCATGTGTATCAGGATGCATGCGTTCTAAGGCAAGATTTGTGGATCCCCCTAGCGAAAGTTGAATTTTTGTTTATCGCACCTCTCCTACTTCCAATCCTCAGGATGTAAGTGTCAGATGCCAAGCCTGAACCGGCATTTATTCGGAAAGGAAACAGTTCCGCTTTTTAATACCCTGACTTTGCAAATGCTTTTTGCCAAAGCTGTGCAACATTAGTAAAAAATCACCAACAAAAAAGTTTCATTGACGCAGCCGTTTATCGTGGTTGTGTCATTTCCGATGCAAGCACATGCATACAACATAGGTGCGTGCATGCATCTTACACATAAACATGCTTCAGGAATGATGCAGACATTATTTTTTTTCTTTTCAATTTTGGGATTCGATCCCACCATGTGAGTGGCTTTCGTACAGCTGTGAAGCTTAAAGATTCCCCCTCCCCCCCCCGAAATTTTTTCTTAGCCCCCCCACCCTGGAAATTTGGCTCTAGTTGCGCCTCTGATCAGTAATTATGCCATTGCCAAGAGAAGAATGCAGAGATTCATGAGATGCTGAATGAATCTCAATTAAGTTCTTCTCGAAATCGATATGGTGGCCACAGCCTTTAATTTTAGTGTTGCCGGCCCAGTGGGCGGGACGGGCGGGACACAGTGATTTTATTTGGGCTGGATTTTAGTTCTATAGTGTTGGGGTTGTGCGCAGTAGGCAACGTGTGCGCACTGCGCAGCTTCATTTATTGCCACGCCCCACAAGTACAACTCCAAGAGATCTGAGGGTAACAACTCCAAGAGATCTGAGGGTAGTGAGGGTCATAGGTTCAGCAGCCTAGGACAGGTCCATGCTGAGAGGACTGCAAGACTCCCATGTTGAGAGCTTCATGGCCCGCCATGCAGCACTCCATATCACTGGCTTACTCTGTAAATGCTGCCGCTGCTCTTCTTGGAACTGACTAGCCCCCCCCAAGCTGTACATCCCTAATGTGCTGCTTCCCTACACCTGTGGTACGAGAATCAGCCTCACGCTGGAGGCCATTGAGGGCTGCTACTGATGGTGAGTGCTGATGTTTCAGGGGTGAGAGGGCACAGAGAGGTGACAGGAAGCAGAGCATGTCTGTACTATGAAGCCAGAGCGTGAAACCACCAGAGGCCTGCCCAGTGCACGTGCCTGATCATAGCTCTGAGCTACAGTTGCTAAAATACATTATCATTTATCACCCAAATGCAAAATGCTCTCAGGTGCGTGCATCGCTCACAGACCAGTGAACAGCAGGTTCATGCATTAAACACATGCAGAGTTACAAACCACGTGTTCTAAGGATGCCTCCCCCAACGCACATGCTTTGGAAGGTGGTTTGCACTGTTTTGAATCCAGAGTTCTAGCCACAAATTTTCATGGATGTCTTTTAAAATGATGACCGAAAGACGCTGTGAAAAAGGGGTGCCTCACAGAAGAGGGGGAGGTAAGGGAGCAGCTCAGGGCCTCGAAGCATGATGTTACTAAGTGCAATGTTTCTTTTTTTAAAGCTATATTATAAACTGATAATAACACTAATAGTCAAACTAAACTGCATATTTTTGTTTTAATTGCTCTCATTTGGATTGGCACTGCTCTCATTCCTTTTCCCAATGTTCTTGTTCAATCACTTTCCACTTCCTTCCTCCTCCATCTCTAGCGCATGGACGCACACTTTTTGTTAATAGAACCCTTCTAAAATCAGTATTCATTAATTTTTTGGTTCTTTCATCTCTTCCATTTTTCTTGCTCAAATAAGAAGCAATTGAGATGTAGGTGTTGATTTGTTGAACCCTGCTTGTCCTTGCAATTATAGAATGCATGCCGACCACAAAGCTAAGAACAACAATACACACACTTGACTTCATTTAGTTAACTGCGACATACCAGACTTTCCACAGCATATACGACAAATGACCAGCTGACTAGAATGGTGCAAACCCTTGGGGAAATATACTGCTCAATGGAGTGCTGACATTCTGTGAAACAAAGAGATAGATCTGTCAAGTGGGGATCACATGTAATTCTGACCTAAAAAAGTAAAAAGGCTTCTCTTTTCAACATTGGCTCTCTTGCATTCCTTTGGGATAGGGACTGCAGAACACCCAATACTTGCTACTGTCATGCTGCTTCACTTCATCCACCATTTTGCATGGAGGCACCCATATTGCATCTGCGCCCAGGGTCCACTAAATAAGCCTTTGCCACCATGTGCTAGTTTTCTGGTACTTGAGAGTCAGCAGTGCCAGTTGAGGATGTGGGTGGGGCAACTAGAGTTAGTGGGTGGGTCCACTTGTGGAAGTGGGTGGAGCCAAGGGAAGAGGGTGTGGCCTCCTAAAAAATATTTGAGCACCTGCACTTCATATTTTACAAATTAAGCACTGGGCACAAACAGGGTCTTGCGAAATATATGCATGCCCGTGTGTTGTGGGGGGGCCCACGCTTAAGGGGCCCCCTCACTCAGCGGAGCCAGCAAGCTTAAATGGTGCGCACGGCCTCCTTATCGTATGAATGCACGCCACGGCATCCTCTTCATTAATTAAATTGTGCGCACGCCAGGCATAACTTAATTATTACTATCCCCTGCCTGGCTATCCTTGCCCTCTTCTGCTGCCCGCTCGCACCTGCCTGCTCTGAGGCTGCAGGCCAGGCCTCAGGTAAATCTGTATGAGGGCAGCCTTGATTAATACGTGAAGAAATTGGAAAATACACTGTCTTATCTGAAACCCGTGGTTAATCCCCCCAGCAGATAATGGAATGCTTCCTGTTCTGTCCAATCTCCGATCAGATGCTCTGAGAACTTGATGGAAAATGCAAGTTGTCACTAGCAGGACCTGAGCAGGTACACTGAGCTTCATGGAGAGAAGTGCCTGTTAACCTGCTCAGAGAAGTGCTTCTGTGTGGGGGTTTTTTGCGACATGTATGTTCGGCATGTGGTGTGCCCTAAACTCTTCTCCACTTGTAAAAGTTATGTGGTAAATGCTGGTCGATAACGATGTTCGTCTGTTGTCACACAACAGCCGGGAGCACCTTCTGCCAGTGTAAGGCTCTTAAGTTAGGAATTGAAGATTTTCTTAGGGTGATAATGTCAATGGTACACGTTTTATGAATTATGGAGGAGGCCGAACACCGTCTGACGAGCCTAGAGGCTAATGTCGGAAACGCAAGGCTGCAATTCTCACCTCCTGATTAAATAAGCCCCTCGGAGCACAGATTGTTGATGCCCCTCAGAACAGAAGTCCTTGAGGGAGGGCTGCAGTGCTGCATTTGGCAATAAAAAAAACCGCAGCTGTTACAAGTAGTTAAACAGATCTGTGTCTTAATGCGTCACCTCAGTAATCTCTGTAACATGAAGGTCACATGACTCAACCACCTCTTCTTTATTTTGAGGGTTTTAAAAGGGATAATAATGAGCTAGCCGATTGTAACTGCATGTATTAGTTTTCTTGGGCCTCTGGGCTGTATAAATCAAAACGAAATATGGAATAAAGCACCCCCTGTAGAAGACTAGTGCAGGTCACCAGGGAGCTCTGCCCCATAACATATAGAGGAATGAGGCCGAAGGCACATTGCATCACCTTTCACTACTTCACACTGTGGACTCTTTAACAGCAGAGCTAAGTACAGGAGCACCTGCACGTTTTTTTAGGGGAAGTAGGGACATTTATTAGAATTTCAATTGTTCAATGTTTATGGCAAACATTTTCTCTTTTGAGAGAAGAACTATGTATTCCAAATAACAATTTATTTTCACACACAAAATATACAGCTGCACACACGCTCACACACATCATTTTGAGATTAGGGATATCACTCCTTGTCTCTCATTGCTTAACATCTTTCCTGCATAGATATGTTTCCCCCTACTGGAACAAAATGAGGGGATGTAAGCCAGGCATGCCCTCCTAACTTTGAAAACAGTGGCCTTCTGATCACTCTTTATACCTCTGTATTCTCTACACTTACCCGGGCTCTGATGTTCTTCTCCTTCAGTTAGTCCAGATAGGCTGGTTCTCCTCAGTATGAGATATAACTTTCCTCTTTGGTCATAAATTCTCTGGCCTGGTCTTGTATAGCTGCTTACTTTATGTCTTAAATTGGACGTGGTCTAGCTCCGTCATATGCTGATCTCATCCATAGCTTATGCTGGTGTGCCCCACCCCCATATGGACTAATTACAGGCCGCACTGCATCCCCTCTGTGGACTGGTCCCTGCACCACATGCTCTTCTCAGACACACATATGTGGTTCTCCGTTGAGGCTCAACACTGCCATTTCACTCTCTAAGAGGAACCACATGAGCACAACATACCGCACTGTCCAAATGTCCATGCAGTTTAATGACCAAAGCAGGTGCACGGGGGTTGCTACACTGCTAAAGTACTGCAAAAGGCATATGCATCCCTCAAAACCACAATAGTCAGTGATAATACAGTGAATGGATGTTTTTGGAGACGCTGATAAAAACGCTTCATTCCAAAGATAAAGCAAATGGAACCAGATGCATCCCTCACCTCTGCATACTAATATGGATTGGGCAGGAAGGCCAACCTCTGATCCACAGTGAGACATCTGTACGGATAACCCGCATTCAGAAGTTAGGAGTCAGTGGGAAAGCATACAGGTAGAATGACAGCGAGAACACATGACCTCCTAGGGACTCTCAGACAAACAGCAGTTGCAATTACATGAGAGAAAGACAAACTACTTTTAGGATCAGACAGTACATCTAAACTAGAGCTAGTCCCAGGCAAATACAGATTGATATTGAGGATTGCGAGACTAAATCCCTATTGTAGCAAACCTTCTGTTTTGGACAACAAATTGTCATAATTCTAAATTCCTCCCAGCAAGACGGAGTCATTAAAATCAACAGATGATGCACTGTATAGAAACCATGCGACACAATATGCACTTAATTAAGAAAAAGTATATGACCAGTATCTGCCAGCCTGTGCAGTCGAGTTATGCCTACATTGTGCCAGGTGTACGATGCTATGCCCACCACACACAGTACTCCAGGAAAGCTCAGGTAAATCATTGATCGAATCCAGGACCAAAGACATTTAAAACATGGAAACAGGTAGGCTTGATGAGACTGAGGGGCAGGTAAACACGTAGGCATTAAACATGTACACTGGGAGCACTGAGGACTCTTGTTGACAGTAAGTCCTAGGAGAGGGGATTATTGTGGACAGGGAACACGGAGGAGGGGAATCCCAGAAAGAAAGTCTAGTGGGAAAGGAATCCCAAGGACTAAACGATATTAAAACTAGGGACCCTCAGGTGATTGACTGTTAGACTTGGCTTTTTTAGCGGGTTCACTCCCAGACTTTATGCTTTTTGGCCTCCTGTTTTAGACCATGTTTTTGTTGGTTTTAGGGCTCTGGGAACTATACCACTGCTATTCGGTGCTAAAGTGCTTATGCTCTCCATGTAAATTGTATGTATGGATTGGTGCTTCCGTGATTGGCTTATTTGAAGTACTACTAAGTCCCTAGTGATATGCACATGTGTGCCCAGGGCCTGTAAATCAAATGATACTAGTGGGCCTGCAGCACTAAATGTGCCACCCACACAAGTAGCCTTTCAAAGGGTTCTCACACCTGCCACTGCAGCGTCTGCAAACAGCTTTTACTGCCATGTCGACCTGCCTAGTGCACCCTAAATGCAGCCGGTTTTACATTTTGAATAAGTGCACAAGTGAAGAATAAAGTTGGTAATTGTGCTACTTACTTCAGTTTTCTTTTCACGGGGTATCGTCCTTGTGGTAGTCGTGAGGCACACATCACAGTGGTATTATAATTTTTTGCACACATTTTTGGGACACATCTTTATTTCAAGGCAAGATGGTTACCAATGATGAGAAAAGTGAGCATAGCTGGTGAGTACCAAACAGCAAGCTCGACTGGTGGAGCGCACGTGAGGTGCTGTCTTGTCCTATCACAATTTTTTTGTAAAGGTAACACATATATTGGTGTAACCTGTGTTAGATACATTATTAAAGCTACACCCTTATATATACAGGGGGATGTGGGTATTGACTGTCATTTGCAAAAATTTTGTTTTATAAAATTTAGGCAGCAAAGTAGAAGCACAATACCTCTGATAAAAGTGAGGAGTGGTAGAGAAAAAGAGTGATGGAACCCCTGCCTCCACTTATATGAATACCCTCAAGAAGAGGAGCCTTGGATGAACAGGTCTTTGTGTTTGTGTAGTGCACCGACTTGCCAGGCCCAAACATTCCCTTCGTTTACATGGTAGGCACCCCTAAGGGAGGACCAAGGTACCGCCATAGGCAGGGTGCAGTGTATGTGAAAGGTAGGACATGCACGGGTGTGTGGGACACGTCTTGATAGTGAAATACTGTGTTTTTCACTATTGAAGGGCTGTCTGTCCCATAGGCTTAACATGGGAGTTGCCTTGCAACATTTTACAAGCATACCTCTCCATTGGGATAAGATTGAGAAATGGAGTTTAGTATGCCTGAACTCAGAATTTAAAAATACATCTTTTAGTGAAGATGATTTTTATGTTTTGTGTTTGAAAATGCCACTTTTAAGATTGCGTAGCACTTTTTTGCCCTAAGTGAGATGGGTATGCCCAGATGTGGGTCCTTGCTCACTGTGCCACTGGATTCAAGCTAGCCTGGCTGATTAAGGGTAATACCCAGAAACCGGTCCCAGGATGCTTTTTTACGGTCCAGGGTGGACTTGGCTAGGCAGTTTGGTCTGGACTGTTCCCATGAGTCACAGGGTCAACACTGATTTGCATATGGCTGGGTCTAAACTGGGATGGCATGGTGAGCAAAAGAATGATGGATTTAACCCAGATCTCTTGACTGGGGTGAATGTATGATTAATTCAGCATTCCGTCCATCAATTGTTTGCGTATCACTTTTCTCTAAGAATCTTGTATTCCTCAGGGTCCGGACGATGCAATAATGGGTCCACCCCTTGACATCCCCAAACTCCAATGGAATGTTTACAGAATATTAGGGCGATCAAGTGAGGGAAAGGTAAGGTTGGGAACAGCAGGGAGGAGAACCTATAAGACAAAAGAACAGATATCAAGAATACATATATATGCAATACTACTCTCATATGTGTCTCACTAATGGGCTATAAATACCTTATCCATCGGAGTATTATTTCAAGCCTGCTTCTCTGAAAACAACCAGTCCCTTTTTTTGTGGATATTCCTACAAAACATAACACTGTAAGTAAACCACACTCATACTACATCCATATACCAACACCATAGGTTTTTGTGCCTAACACACCCATAAATCATATGAATCCCACTGAGTACCAGTTCTCCAAGGTCAGCGGAAAAAAAAGGTATTAACTTACCAAAGTCACGATACAAAATTCATAGAGCACTAAAGCTTAAATATTTCATGAACACTGCTAGAGTGTTAGTCTTAGCACACTCCGTGTAAATAGTTAATGGAATGTGGTAACCCAACCAGAGATGAAAATGCTGTTCTCACATGAGTCTTATTGAAAGTAAACAAAACTAAGTAAACAATTTACACCCTACTTCCAGAGCTTGTCTGCTTCTTAAGTACCTATAAAGGGCACAGCGGTATCCTCACCGTCGTCCCTATTCACTCTCTTCGCTCCAAGAGAACATTGAAAAAAGGCATTATGTGGTTACCTCGCCGTCATCCAAATAAACTCCCTCAGCTCCTGGATATCCTTTGTAGGGCTTCCTCACCGCTACCCCATGCCGCTAATCTCCGCGCACACTCTACCGGCCAATAGAATGCTCCAAATCCACACAGCCCTGAACCAGGACCAAAAACGTACTCCGCCAAGCACCAACAAGCGGCAACTCTCTTCAGCACAATTCCTGCTGTGCTCAACGCTCCGTCACTGCTTGGCTCCGACATTCAGCTGAGTCGAATTACAAGTTCAATCAGAATCACGCACGCTAACGAGCGCTCATTGCGTCTTCTTGTATACGCTTGCTCCGCCTCTTTGCCTTCTGGGAAATGTAGTTTTAAAAGCTAGGCAGGTGCTGATCATCGCGTTTCCTGACAGTAGACCCCACGCCATGCACCTCCTAGAACCAGACTTGGAGGGATGCTGCTGAACAATCATCTCACTGCAGCAGGGGCATGCACATTGGAACATGGCTCCCATGAATCGTCCTCAGCTGTATACCCTTCCCAAGAGTTGAGATACAATAACTTGCCCCTCCGATACTCCAAATCCACTATCCTCTTTACTTCGTACTCCAAACCTCCCTCACAGGATATCGGAGGAGGCGTCTGACTGCAATGGAGCACCGGATGAATGTGGAGACTGCACGGCCACTGGATTAATCTGTCTCACCACTGTGTACGGACCAATGAACTTGGGATGAAACACATTGCATAGTTTGAATCTAATGTTCCTTGTGGGTAAGCAAACCCGGTCACCAACCTGGTACTGAGGACCGTTGATTCTGTGTTGATTCTCCCATTTCTTGTACACCTGTTTAGCTAACAACAGATGCGATCTAGGTTTCTTGTGGACAGAGTGTAGAGGCTCAATGTGCTCCTGAATGGAGGGTTGATTGGCCAGGTTAACAGGCACGTTGATGGGCAGGGTCCTTGCACTGTAACCGAAGTTTGCCACAAACGGGGATACATCGGGCTCTGCACCATGTTCTCCAGCAACTCGCAATAAACTTGGAGCCCCTATCGGACACAATTACATTAGTCAATCTGTGTAATCATATGATATGAGCAGTATTTGGGCTGTTTGTCCCGCTGTTGGTAGGTTTTTGCGGGGAATGAAATGGTGCATTTTGGTAAGGCTATCCTCTACTACTAAAATGGTAGAACATTCTTGATACATATGCAATCCAGTGATGACATTGAGACTAATGTTTTGCTATGGCTGTTGAGGGGTTGGCATGGGCATGAGCTTCCCTTTCTTCCTGGTGTTTTCCCCTTTTCCTCTAGCACAGTCTTCACATTGTGATACCTAGGATCGAATGTCCTTGCTCAACAAGTTCCACCAGAAGTGTTGTTGTACCAATTGCACGGTTTTGCGAATTCCTGGATGTCCGGCCAAGGGAGACACATGACACCAGCTGCATGCTTTTTTCTGTAGTTCTTTAGTAGGGAGATGCAGCTTATTGTTCTGAAAGGGCAGCCCTTGTTTGATGCTGCAAGTGACAACCTCTTGTGCCCATTTCTCCCCCGCCAGCAGATTTGTTCTTGGTTACCTATTTCAGAAAATTGTCAGCCCTTAGAACACATATGACCTTTGAAGGATTGATTATCGCCTCTGGAATCTTATCGAGGGGCTCTTTGTCTGTTTCCTGTCGGGATAAAGAATCTGCCTTGCGATTTTCAGTTCCTCTCCTAAAGGTGATAACAAAGTCATACTCTGCAAAAAAACAGCATCCATCTCCTCTGCCTCTGTGTGAGATGTCGCATTGTCTTCATGTATTACAAGTTCTGGTGATCGGAATACACAGTGATTGGATTACGGGCCCCCCATAAGTAGTGTTGCCATTCCTGGAACACCTTTTTTGTGGACAACAGTTACTTCTATGCAATGGTGAAGTTCTTTTCATCCGCATTGAGCTTTTTGGGGAGATAGGCCACTGGATGTAATTGTTCAGTATCTTTATCTCTCTGAGAGTGGATGACTTCAATGGCTTCATCTGTAGCATCTGCTTCAAATATGAAAGATACCTCCAATTGAAGATGTCTGGGCACTGGAGCAGTGGTAAAAGCGTGTTTCAAGCAGGCAAAGGCTGCAGAAGCCTCATCTGTCCACAGAAAAGCAACCTCATTTTGAAGCAGTCTGGTGATAAGGACTGCCATCTGGGAGAAATTCAGGATGAACCTGCGATAATAGTTCGCAAAGCCCAAAAAGCACTTCTCTCGTATACCTAGGGACGGGCCATTCCTGTACTGCTTACACCTTGCATTCGACCATGCTCAAACCTTCTGGACAAACTATTACCTCTTGGAATTCCACTTCATGCACCCCAAATTCGCATTTGCTCAACTTGCAAAACAGGTGGTATTCTCTTAGTTTCTCCAACACGAAAATGACATGGTTGTTATGCACCTCAGCAGACACAGAGTAAACAAGTATATCATTGATGTATACGACTACAAAATGGTCCACATACTCTTTCAGGACATCATTCAGAAAATATTGAGAGGCCACCAGGGCGTTGCACAGCCCGAACGGCATCACAGTATATTCGAACAGCCCATAGCAGGTCTTAAAAGCTGTTTTCCACTCGTCCCCTTCTTGGATGCACACCAAATGATATGTCCCTCTCAAGTCTAATCTGGTGTAAATAGTGACTTCCCGTACTTGATCCAACAAAACCAAAATAAGTGGCAAGGGATATCTGTTACGAACGGTATTCTTGTTTAACATTCTATAGTCACAACAAGCTCTTAACTCGCAACTAGCTTTGGCTATAAAGAAAAGGGGAGAGGCTGCTGGAGAACGTGAGGGCCTAATAAAACCAATTTCAAGAAAATGATCAAGATATTCTCTGAGGACTCGGGTTTCCGGATCTGACAAGGAATACACCCTACAAACTGGAATGGTCACCCCCTCGACCAGATCAATCTGACAATCATAAATTCTGTGAGGCGGGAGCCGTTCTGCCTGTCCGAAAACTGAGCGTACTCTAATGGCAAGACTACCTCTTTCTCCGCTGCCGTAACTACACAAAAAGTGTAAGTGAGAGCTGTCGCTTGAGACGTATGGCCCTGTATGCAGTGTTCTTCACAATCCTTTGACAGAAACTGTACTGGCTTGTTTTTCCAATCTATGGTGGGATTGTGGTGCCAGAACCATGGCATTCCAAAGATTACCTAGTACTGAGGCGTCTATGATGTTTAAGGCTATTTCTTCCAGGTGTTGTCTTTTCCCATCTTCAATCAATAACTGGAGGAGTTCTGTTTGTTCTGTAATGAGACCTGACTTTAAAGGCTTCCCATCCACTGCCAAGACCTCCTCTTGGGTATCACGAGTTACCCTAATTACAGCCAACTGTTTCACCAGCCCACAATCAATGAATGTCCCTGTTGCTCCTGAGTCTAACATGGCTAACACTTGATATACGTGGTGTTTGTACTCTAGCCCCACAGCCAGCACTATGTGAGATTCCCTGTCTCTTAACTTGTTGGTCGATAGAGCTGGAATCTTCCATTCCTTTTCCCCCAATAGTACAGAGGGAGTCGTCACAGACGTACCAGACTTTGCGCCTAAACAGCTCTCTTATTCCTATAGGAAAAACCTTTTGTCTTAGGTTTTAAGGGACATTCATGTACGAAGTGCCCTCGTTTGCCACAATACATGCATAGCCCCTGTGTTCGATGACTCTCTCTCTTTCAGTGTACGAGAATGGTGCCCTGATGGCTCCTATCTCCATGGGTTTACCCACAATTTCACTGCTCCCTGTCTCTTGCCTGGGGTTCCGGTCTGACCTATAGAAGGACCTGTCTCCTTTATGCCTCTCACCCCCTCTTTCAGACATGCTTCCATCTAGTCTCAAAGTCAGACTTATTAAAGCAGAACAGTTAACGGGCTGGGTATCAATTTGAGCTAACACATCCTTCAACTCATCGCGTAGACCCTGAATAAAAAGAGACATCCTCTTTTCTTCCGGTCACGCTGCTTCTGCCACCAACCAAATGAAGGACGTGAGGTATGTCACCAGATCATGTCTCCCTTGCCTCAACACCAACAACTTCTGATCTGCGCTGAAAGTAGTGGTTCGCATATCGAATATCTTTTCAAACGCAGCACGGAAAGCATCCCAATCTGACAATCTGACAATACTGGGTCATTATTTTGAACCAGCGGAACCACCCAGTTGGCTGCATCACCTATCAAATAAGAGATGGCAAAAGCTACTCTGGAGTGATTATTCAGAAATGAATAGGGTTTACAAGAGAAATGGAGCATAATCTGTGTGAGGAACGCTTAGATTTTTAGTGGGTCACCTGCATACCTTTCTGGGCTCCCTGGAGGAACCGTTACTTAAAAGGAATGTTTTAATGTGTTTTTTTAACTTGTTCTTCCACAGATCTTCACAGAATGTTACCATCTAATTCCCACCCTCATAAAACAACTTTTCACAATACATACATCAAGAACAATGCAATACAGTTTCATTTTGTAGGAACAGCAGCTATCAGATGCCATGTATTGTACACCTCTCTAAATAATGGGATCCAAGAGAACAGTATCTAAATCCTATGCACAAAAACAAAGAACTCCCACCCTCCCAACCCCCCAGGGTCAACTAGATACACCCCTTAGATTGCCTATATAGCATGAAAATCAGTATGGAACCAGTGCGATAACTCACTTTCACCATGTGCCCCCCAAGCCACCATGAGCAACGCGCCCACCCTGTCGTCTTACTCAAATTGAGCCCCCTGCATCCTCTGAGTATTCCGTGAAGGGGAGGTGTCGACCTCCTCCCGAAGCGGAGCCTCTAGAATCATTCCCTGCCGTGCACTCACATCATCTTCTAATTTGTCGTCCAATCGGACTCGCCTCATGCGAACTACCTCCCCGTCGCCCATTCCACCAGGTCCATGGCCCAATTCTTCAGTGTAGGTGGCAACACACTCATCCAATGAATCTCCATCCACCTCTTTGCCAGCACTAAGCCGAGCTGTAAAAATCGTCTGGAAAGGTTCTTGCACTTGGGCCTTGAGATATGTCCCAGTAGTACCTGCCTACTCGAGCGTTGAATTGACCACCCTGTTACTTATTTCAAATGGTCCATTACGGCCTCCCAAAAGGGGGTCACCATAGGGCAGTCCCATACCATGTGCAGGAACCTGGGATCATCATATCCACACCTGGGGCATTTAGAGGACCTGTCAGAGTATATTTTGTTTAGTATATATGGGGTCAGGTATGTTTGGTGTACATTATTATATTGAAGTAGTTTAAAACTCACATTAGAGCTAATTTGTTTGACCTCTGTATGCACCTTTTTCCACTCTACCTCTGTCAGAGGCATCTCAAGTAGTTCATCCCATTTGCTCTGTATTGGCAGCGGAGCCACCGCAAAGTCTTCCCTCAACGCCCTGTAAATATGAGTTACCAATCGGCGGCCCCCGACCATCATGACCAGAGGGTATTAGATATGGGTGGCTCTTCGGGGAATGTCGGTCACACCTCTCGTGCTATCGCCAACATCTTGGCGTATTGGAGGTATTGTCCGCGACCTAAATTAAACACTGAGTCAGCCTCCTCTCTAGTAAGAAACCACTGATTCAGGTACAAGTCTCCCATGGTTTCACAGCCTTCCGCCATCCATCGAGTCGTGGACATTTGCTGATCGATATTCCTAAATGGTGCTACCGCCCAAAGCGGGGCCTTTGGAGCATACGGGGCTCATTTCACCACAGTGCGGATCACGTATTCCCATATAATAGCCACCTGTCTAATAATGTACGGAAGGTGCACTGGGACCTTCGATCCCAACATAAGGAGTTCCGGTAGGGGGTCTCTCCATAGGTCCCCCCAACAGCCGTTTCTCCCAATTGTCGCCAGCCAGTGTATCGCATGCTGTAACTGTGTCGCAATATAATAATGTGTGAATCTGGGGACCTCTAACCCTCCCCTTCCCAAGTTCTCTGTAGGGTAATGAGGAACTGTAACTTGTATGTGTGGGGTGGAGGTGGATATATCAAAAGGATTACGGGTCAACATATCTACCCTGTCACGCAAAGCTGTGGTTTCAAGCCTGGAGGCCGCGAGTTCTTGTTGCACCAAGGCCAATGCCTGAACCACATCATCCATGGACGCCATGTATTGCCACACCCGGACCCGGAGGAGTATCCTTTCTAGGGTGCGTGATTCTGTAAGAATCTTGTACTCCTCAGGGTCCGGACGATACAATAAGGGGTCCACCCCTTGACATCCCCAAAATCCAATGGAATGTTCATGGAGTTTTAGGGCGATCAAGTGAGGGAAAGGTAAGGGAGGAGAACCTATAAGACAAAAGAACAGATATCAAGAATACATATATATGCAATCCTACTCTCATATGTGTCTCACTAATGGGCTATAAATACCTTATCCATCGTAGTGTTATTTCAAGCCTGCTTCTAACCGCTGAAAACAACCAGTCCCTTTTTTGTGGATAATCCTACAAAACATAACACAGTTTGTGTCATCCCACCCTCGTCGCCATCTGATATACTCAAGGATAGTTAATCAAGGAAGCAGTATAGAATGATAAAGGGATTTAATGCAGATACAGAGTAGAAGCTGGTGTTCCCAGTCAAGGCACAGGAGCAACTGGCAATAAGAGAATGCAAGGACATCCAATAGCATCATGACATCGGCAAAGAAAGAATGTTGTCAATTAAAGAGAAATGCAAGCAGAAATAAAGTATGAGAATACAACATAAACCACACTCATACCACTGAGGGTGCTCCTTTTGTGCTACTTTGTTTCCCCATTTGCCCTGACCTAAACCCTAGGAGATCTACTCCCACAACCCAGTGGCCTGCTTGCCAGCAGCCACCAACCGGAGGGCCCCTATCTCCTAATAAATAACATTGGACCTCAACACTCCCTACCCGGCTGCCCTAGTAACACTGAGGGTGCAGCAAGAGTGCATCACTGACCCTGGGGGACTGCTGAGTTTAACCCCAGAACCTTACCTCCCACAGTCGATAACTTACCTGTGAACTGAAAACCTGTTTTTCCTCCACGGGATATAATTGACAATTTTCTTCTAAAAAGTTTCTAAGCATGGAGTTTTGAAATCTAAAAATGTTCTTTAAAAATCGCACAAATAACCAAAACATATTCACTTACCTGTTTGCAGATCCCAGTGCGGAATCCAGGTATCCAGCACTGAGTTACAAAAGTAACGTACAAATGTAACTTACCTGTAATTTACTGAGAAAGCCTATTCATTTCAATGTACTGTGTTTGCTAAGTATTGCAACCTACTGCATCCCCTTTAAATCAAACAAAGTACAATTCCTATTGCATTTTAAAACTGTTCTCCAATCAGCAACGTATTACTGTAAAGTATTTAATGCTTACCTATGCCAGGCTTGCTTGGTTCTAAAAATAAACAATGTATTTTTTATACAAAACAATTGGCCTAGAGTTCAGTACTTGAGTGTGTGAATTCATTTGCTGACTGAGTGTGTATATCAAATGCTTTACACTGTCTTCTGATACTGACTTAGTGCTCGACCACTCTACCTCAAATAGAGAAAAAGGTTCTATCTAACTATAACCTCTGCCTACCTCTGAGGTCACCTGGACTATATACACACAATACCTCATTTTGGTGTAGTATGTATAGAGCTAGTTTCCTACATTGGTGGATCAGCGGAGGGATATACAACTTGCATTTGTTGGACTACTTGGTTACCACCTGATCACACGACAGAACTCTTAAATTGCCTTTAGAATTATGATTTTTTCAAATTGGAATTTTAAAAAAACTACTAAAAGTCTTGTTAGGGCCTTCCTTAAGTCCCTTTAGAAATTTAGAAAATAAAAAGTCACTCTAGTCAAGGGTAGAGGGGTTAGAACTTTTTTCTGTTAGAATGTCATAAAATATGAACCCAGCTATTAGTGAAGATAACCATAATGACACACGGGACATGGTGGAGGAGCTTGACCTCACCCCTTACCTTCACTAGTCTTTAAAGGATGTAAGGTCCTTATGTAAAATTAAAAATATACCAATGGGCCCTCATCCAACCAAAAAAAAAGCTCCAGGAGCAGTTGGCTGAGTATTCAAAGGCCCACCCACCCCTCTGAATGGTGATGACCTGTCAGAGGGAGAAGGAGGTGAGGAGGATGGAGAAAGGTGCCCACCTCCACCACTTCCTAGGGAAGAAAGGAACCCTGTTCCCTTACTTCGAAGAATCAACCCATAGGGACCTAGAGGCCATACAGGTGACTCAGGTTCTCGTGAGGACATTAAGGACAGCCTCAATGAGGATGACAGCCTTTTAGCAAGGCTGGCCAAAAGACTGGATCTAGAGTCCAGACTCCTCGCTCTGGAGAGAGAAAGAAAGAAGATGGGTTTAACACCAATCAATGGTGGCAACAATCAAAATAATAAGGATAAAGAGCAATGTTATGATCCTAAAATCCCCAAAGGGATTGTCCCTAGATTTGAGGAGGGTGATGACATCACTAACTGGTTCACAGCCTTTGAGAGGGCTTGTGACACGAGAAAGGTGAAGAAACCTCTCTGGGGGGCACTCCTTTGGAAACTGTTCTCTGGTAACTGCAAAGACATACTCCTGACCCTTTCTGGGCCAGATGCTGGGTCTTATGAACTCATGAAGAGAACTCTGATTGAGGAATTTAGACTCACAACTGAGGAGTACAGAATTAGATTCAGGGGGCTCACAAAACCCAAAACCAGTCCTGGATAGATTTTGTAGACTACTCAGTAAAGACACTAGATGGTTGGTTAACTGGACACAATGTGCTTGACTTTACTGGAATTCACAACTTGTTTATGAAGGGACATATTTTAAGTAATTGAGGGAATGAGAAGTTGGTAGACCTAGGTCTAATTTCTCCCCAAGAATTGGGAAAGAAGGCAGACAACTGGGTCAAGACTAGAGTGACTAAGACAACCACTGGGGGTGATCAAAAGAAAGGGGTTACAAAACCTCTCCAGGGGAAAGGTGGTGACAATTCCCAAGATAAAAAGTCTTAGTCTGCTGAAGGGCCCCAAAAACCTGCACAGGGGGGGTGCGTCCCAAAACTCTTCCCAACCTTGTCCTAGATACAGGTAGAAGAACTTTGATCCTGCAAAGGCCTGGTATAACAACTGTAGAAAGGTCAGACAGTTAACTGGAGACAATGCTTGCTCTAGTAAAGAACCAAAGCAAATCAGGTTGCACACTGAATCAGTTCTAGTTTCAGAGGGAGCTGTTGAGTTTGCCACTGTAGCTGTGTAGCCACCCAACTTAAAAAAGTATTTACAATACCCTTGGATTCATGGGACTAGGATAGAGTCTCTGAGTGAGGGATCCAGGTACCAGGGTCACTATGGTGAAAGACACACTGGTTTTCCCTCAGCAATACTTGATTGGGCGTACTTATCCAGTAACCAATGCTGACAGTGTTACCACTAACCATGCAATGGCTATGGTGACATTAGACTGGGGTTGAGGTTGCTGGACTGAAACAGGTAGTGGTCTCTCCAAAGCTACCAGCTGCATCTCTGCTTGGCAATGACCTGGAAACCTCAGCCTGGGCTGAGGCTGAACAAAATCCTCATGCAGCAATGCTGGATATCCCTGAATTGGTGTGTGCAAAAACAAGAGCACAGAGCAAAAGGCAGGGTGAAAAAGAAGTGTGGGAGTCTGAAAGTATGGCCCAATGTTGCATTCTATGTTCTGTTGCTTTAATTACTTTTGCTCATGCTCATTGCATCTGGCATGCGCTCTGTTATTTTTTA
The DNA here is from genome assembly GCF_964263255.1 of Lissotriton vulgaris. Classification (NCBI taxonomy): domain Eukaryota; kingdom Metazoa; phylum Chordata; class Amphibia; order Caudata; family Salamandridae; genus Lissotriton; species Lissotriton vulgaris. The sequence goes on from NC_141693.1 coordinate 1,904,208,708, forward strand.
TGATTCCATGTTCCACCTAGAACATTTGTGAAGAGTTCCAGTCAGACTACAGTTGCACCTGTGGTCTGCATCTGGATAGATGTACTGCGGTGCTGTCCTTTAATAAATCACCTTAATAAGTATGTTGTCTGGAGATTTTAATATTGGTGACGAGGGAGAAACTGCTCTTGTCTGTATGCTGCACGCGAACGGAGAGTTTCTTGAATCCAGAAGATTTTTTGAGAAATCTGAATTTTTTAAATTTTCGTGTTTTGGATGGTATTGTCGTTTTAAAGGCAGAAGGAAAGCGAATAATTTACTACTTGGGCCTTCAACAAGGATTCTGGTTGCAAGTTAAGTCTACACTTCTTGGAAGGAATTTTTTTTTAAGTTTAGGAACATCGGATCTAGGAACTAAAGGATGTCGTTTAAAAGAAGACGTTACCGGAACGTTGTGAGTAGCAACCATGGTATCCTAGCAGCATTGAAGAACGCTGCAAAGGACAACAACGGTATCCTGGCTCCTGCGTGAGCTCCGATGTTCCAGGAAATCTACGAACACGTCATAGCCTTCATCCACTCTCACGTAAGGACGCACGCTGACGTGCAATGCGACGTGGTGGCCATTTTGAGGTTGCCATAGGAACAAAATACACGGAAGGCAAACCACATGGGACAGTTTTCTCGATCGCAACCTAAAGAAAGAAAAAAAATGAAATCCCTCGGTTTTAGGAGCGGATTATAATTTAAAAGAAGCGATTGGGTAAAACAAGAAACAATTGAAACAATTGTGAATTTACATTGGTGAGTGTTTTAATAATTTCCATAAGGATGTTTTTTTCGGAGGGAACTATAGAAATACTTTTCAAGTGTATAACAGGAAGCTGCATCATTATACTATTAAACTAAACTCTTTCACAAAGTTTCATTAAATAACTTAAGAAGAAACTCTAATGGAAAGAAACTTATTTAAAACACTTTGCCAATAATTTAAGAAATATGCAATTCTAACCACCAGGAAAGTTTTCAAAAAATAAGGGTGATCCACCTTTACCATGGACAAGATGGAAAGAGGATTTTTTAACATACATGAAGGCAATCAATGGTGAACGTATGGGTGCAGAAAGGAAAAAAAGCATTCTATTACATTGTCTGGGATCTGAAGGTCAAGACATTTTCAGAGCTCTACTAAAAGTAACAACGCAAGTAGGAGAGGAGAATATTAATGTGTATGTTGAAGCTTTACAAAGACTTGAGAAAAGGTTTAAACCCACAACTAGCATTGTGCTAAACAGAGAATATTATACAAGGGTGCAAAAAGAGGATGAATCATTTGACGATTTTCTTACTGTTTTAAGATCCTTATGTGTTCATTGTAAATTTGGTAAGATGGCAGATGAAATGATTAGGGATCAGATAATTGTGCATGTTAGGAACAAAATGATTCAAGAGAATCTGTGGGTTATGGGTGAGCCTACACTATCTGAAGCCATAGCCAATGCTATAGCTGTAGAACAATCTGAAAGTTGGATGCAAACGGTTAGACAAAGTACGAAGAAGACTGAGGGTATAGAAGACGTTTTTGCAATAAAGTACAGATCTGAGGGTACTGTTAGTAAGCCAGAGGGTATCCAACAAAAAATGTGTAGCGAATAAATACAACCATAGCCATGCATTTATGAGCAACGCTAGTTTTGAAAATCAACGTTCATGTTATAAACGTGGTAGTAGAACACATCTGGCATCATTCATGGGTTGTTCTGCCATTAATTAAATAGTGAATGCATTCCCCCAAAGGGAATACAAAATGTGATACGTAACATAGCTCACAAGACTCATCATGGCATTTCATCTATGAAATGCCTTATCAGGAATTTTCTTTGGTTAAGGATGGTTGAAAGGCCAAAAGAACCTTGGTAGAAGCTAGCCTTTGATATTTCTGGTCCAGTTAACATGTTGCCAGAAAATTCTCGTTATGCTTTAGTCTTAGTAGACTATCATTCAAAATGTCCGGAGGTAAAATTTGTGGCAAAAATCACCACTTGTTTTGTTTTAAATTTTTTTAAAGACGTTTTTGCACGTGAGGGTTGACCGTCATGTTTAGTAACCGACAACAAAGTTCAATTTATCTCTTCAGAGATGAAAGCTTTTGTGAGTTAATGTGGTATTAAACATATTTTTACTTCCTTATATGGACCACATGAAAATAGTCAGGTTGAATGGTTTAACTGTGTTTTGAAGGATTTTATTTTTGATTTGGTCAAACAAGGGAGTGGTTGGTTGAGTGTAGTTAGAGAAAAATTATGGTTATATAGAATAACTCCACATACCATGACTGAAGTCAGTCCCTTCAAATTGTTGAAGGGATGAGATCCAGCTTCAAAAATGTACCCATGGTGGTTTAGAGAAAAGTGTAAAAAAATTATCTAAGCAGTGCATGTGTAAGAGACACAGCTGTTAGGGTTGAAAACAAACAAAACAAAACGTGTTCATGGTTTGATAGCAAGTGGAGAACTAAAGCTCAGTCTTTCCCAATTGGTGATGGGGTCAGGATTTTAAAATCAGGTATCATCAGCAAGGGTGCCAGCAATTCTGGTAAGCCATCCAAATTAAAAAAGTTTTTATTTTTTTATTTTTTATTTAAAATTCTTTTTATTGACAACAAAGAAATAGGTGGTGGTCGTCACAGTCAAGGCAGAGATATCCACATTAGAGCGCAGGGAGTTTCAATACATACAAAGTAATACCGATTTAGAGGCATTAATAACAATACATCACGTAGCGTTTACAGTACAAGCGGTTCGTCAATTGAGAAGGTCCGTGGGGGTTCACAGATGTTACCTCTGTATTCATTCCAGTTGGTCCATATTTGTATCCATTTCCGCGGGCACGCCCGCGCCTCATACACCGTCTTTTCCTGGAGCATGCACCAGTCCATATCAGTTTTCCACAGGCCGACTCTAGGAGGCCGAACCACCCCCCACAGCCTAGCAATAATCCTCTTGGCGATTGCAAACCCTAGAGTGGCCCATAACCTCCCACTGGGTGACAGGTCTGTTGGTTCCCATATGTTTAACAGGCCCCTTTTTGCTTCCAGTCTGAGCTTCGACCCCCAAACCTCCTACATACAGCGGGTCACCCGGGCCCAGTAGTCACTCAACAGTATGTGGAAGTAGGTCCCCACCTCTCCACACCCCCGCCTACAAAGTCCATCTACACTCCTGCCCATTCGCTGCAGTCTAGTCCCTGAGACGTAAGCTCGGTGTAAGATTTTTAGCTGAATTAGCAGGAATCTGGCCGATATGGCAACCTCCTTAAGATAGCCAAGTGCAATTCTCCATTCTTCATCATCTATTTCCAGGCCGTCGGATTCCCATTTACCTTTGAGGGGGAGCAGTAGGTCCAGGGAGTTGTTAATGATTTTTTTGTAAGTGAGTGATATGGCATGTTCGGCGTGGTGACCATCCAGAAGCCTGTCCTCCAGCGGGGAGGAGGCAGGGGGCTGTGTTCCTGCGGGAATGTTAGTCTGGAGGGAGTGTCTGACCTGTAAGTATCTGAAGTGTTCCGAGTGTGCCAGTTCGTATGTGCGCTGGAGCGAGGCAAAGGGCACCATCCCCTTCGGGCCACACAGGTCTCGGACGTGAGAGATGCCTATGAGGTCCCAGTTTCAGAACCCTTTGGTACGGCCGAGCGTGCCCAGTCTCTCCGAAACGCAGCCATCGTGAGGGTGTCAGCCCATCCTAATTTACGTTGTACAATATGCCACAACTGCACTGAGTTTTGCGTGGGCCCTGTCAGTGGGTATTGTCCCGGCTTTGAGTAGAGCGCAGCATCAAAGTTCCCGCCTGGCAAGAGCCACCGATCCATTCCGTATGCCGGGTCATTCCCATCACTATACATGCCCTGGTTAATGGTTGAAAGGTGTGCAGCCCAGTAATATTTACGGATGTCCGGGAGCGCTATGCCACCGTCGAACCATCCCAAAGTCAGTTTCTGAAGGGATATGCGGGGCGTTCCAGACCACAGCAGCTCCCGCTGCGTGGCCTCAATGGACGCAAAATAGGAGTGCGGGACCAGGTCAGGGTAGTTTTGTAGGGCGTATAAAAACCTCGGCAGCCCCATCATTTTGAAGAGCGCCGCCCGCCCGAGGAGGGACAGTGGGAGTTGTCGCCAGGAGGCAGCGTCCCTTTTGAATCGCTGCAAAGGCAGGAGAAGGTTCCTCTCGTACCTGATCGTCGGCTCCTTGGAGATGAAGATACCCAGGTAGCGGAACCCCTCTGTGGCCACCGCGATCGGGCAGTTTCGAGGGAGCATGGGAGCATCGCCCCGCAGGACATATAGCTGTAGCCTGAGTTTTTCCCGAAGCTGGTGAAAATATCCATGGCCACTATTAGTGACTTACGAGATCTCGTGAGATAGAGGAGGACGTCGTCCGCATAAGGGGAGATCCTGTCCTCCCACCTGTCAGCCCAGAGTATCCCCTTCAGGGACAGGTCCTGCCTGATCCACGCGGCCAGGGTCTCCAGTGAAAGGGCAAAGAGGGGGGGCGGGAGGGGGCATCCCTGTCGCGTTCCTCGTCCGAGTTCAAATACTTCAGAGACTTTATTTTTGACAGAGACTTGAGCCAAGGGCGCCGAGTAAAAGAGGCGCACCCACCCTATAAAACTCGAGCCGAAGCCCAGTTTGCGTAGGACCGTCATCATATATGACCACTCGAGCATGTCGAACGCCATTGCCACATCTAGGGATATCACTACTGCGTCTTCCTGGATGACATGGCATCTACGCAACACTCCATGTAACCTTCAGAGGGTAAGCGCTGTGTTGCGGTGGGGCATAAAGCCAGACTGGTCCGAGTGGACCAGGGCGGGCAGGACAGGTTTGAGCCTGTTAGCGAGGACTTTAGCTAAAATTTTGGGCTCCGTGTTAAGGAGGGATATGGGCCTGTAGGAGGCACAGGAGTCCCTTGGTTTACCTTCTTTGTGGATGGCCACTATTGTGGCAATACGTTGGTCACGAGGTAGAGTACCCCGCTCCCTGCTTTCCTCAAACATCCGCTTTAGGTAAGGACCAAGGCCACCGGTGTGAGCTTGTATACTTCTATTGGCAAGCCGTTTGGTCCCAGGCCTTTTCCCGACCGGAGATCCCCGATCGCCCGCGTCCGAGAGAGTGGGCATTCGGATGTCGGTCAGCAAGGAGACCGAGTCCTCCTCTGGTCTGTCTGAACCTCTGCTGTATACCTTCTGATAATGTGACGCAAATTCCCTGACTATCTCACGAGGTTCCGTAATTACGGTTCCAGACTCTGTCTTGAGCTCTGCGAGTATTCTTTGAGCCTGCTGTTTTTTGTCTAGCCAGGCTATGAGCTTGCCTGCCTTATCCCCTTGGTCCTAGAGTTTACCTTCTTTATCTCTGGCTATAGTCTTGGCAGCGTCGGTGACTAGGGCCCTGTATTCCGCCGCCTTAAGTTCCATAAGGTGAACTGCCCCTGGCTCACCCTCGGTGTGAGCCACTGTTTCAAGCTCCAGGAGGTCCCTTTACATATTGGCGATTTGTTCTTCCCGTTCCTTGCGGCGACCAGAAATCGCAGAGAGGGCCTCCCCTCTAAGCACGGTTTTAAAAGCATCCCATAGCACCGTGGACGAGGCCACCATACCATTGTTTTCTTCGAAGTATCGGTCTATTGAAAGGATGAGTTTCTGTCTAATGGTTTCACAACGCAGATACCATGCGTTTATTGGGGCAGTGAAGCCCTCTTGTTTGTCACCAATTGTGAGGTGGGCTAATAACGGCGAGTGGTCTGAGATCCCTCTCGCTAGATGTGTAACCTCCTGAATTGTTGTGTCGTGGTACTGTGGTGCTAGTAGGTAGTCAATACGGGAGAACGAATGGTGTGGGCCAGAGAAGAAAGTGTATTGCATGTCCCGAGTGTGGCGGGTACGCCATAGGTCCATAAGACCAAAGGCCTCGAGAAAGTCTGTAAGCCACCTGTGACCCGTTGGGATGTCTCTGGGCGGAAGTCTGTCTAGGGTCCCAGATATCACAGCATTAAAGTCACCCCCATCAGGAGGCGTCCCCCTGGGAGTGAAAGGAGCATCTTATCTAGGTCCTGATTAGATTGTGTTTGGAGTCCAGGTGGGATATAAGCCGTGACTAGGTTTATCTTGCGACCCTCCCATGTACCAGACACTGTCGCAAAGCGTCCTAGGGGGTCAGAGTCTGTGTGGTTCAATGGCCAAGGGGAAGTTACGATGAAGCAAGATGCCCACCCCCGTGACCCCGAGGTGAAGCCAGCATGCGCCGCGAGGGAGTAACCCCACCGGTTCAGTGCGTGACATGGGTTGCCTAGTAAGTGTATCTCCTGCAGGAGTACCACTTCAGGAAGGTGTCTTTTAACAAATTGTAGAACAATAGTTCTTTTAAGCTTATCCTCCAGCCCGTTGACATTCCAACTCAATATCTTTAGACTCTTATCCCACTTCATTAAGATGTGTACCTCCTCTTGGATTCTCCTCCCTGCAATTCCGAACCTCCTGCTAGTGTATGAAACAACATTTCTGTCTTGAAGCCCTGCGCAAAGTAGCATAAATTTCAACTGAACAATAGCATCCTTGGTGTGACATTACCAAAATCCCACAACTGACCCCGACTGCCCCCCACCCCTCCCCACCCATGTTCCCAACTTCCCCCGTCCCAGCCCCCCTCCCTGCACCCCTGCTCCTCAGGTTTAAAACTACCCACATCCCCAATTAGAAGAGTGCCTTTCGCCCAATACTCACTCCGGAAAAAGGAAGAAACTAGAACTCTAAGTAACCCGTCTTCCCTTCCTGATGGACCTTTCACTCGGAGCGTGCACTAGCCCCGGCCCCACACGCCACCCGAGTCCCCTCCCCCGCAACATATCAAGTGTGGACAACGTCTAAAAGTCCTGCAGATTAGTTCGCCTGGTGGCTATATACAGCAGTGTCACTAAATAGATCTAATTCCCCCCGTAAGTGGACACATAAGGACCAGATGCAGCGCATTACTGTACAGTTTAACACTTATCAGCTTTATGGGTCCCTCAGTCTCCGTGTCCAGCTGCTTCACGCAGGGTATCCCATCTCGGGCTCGCAGAGCGGGATCTCCAGGAGCGTTGGCTCTGACCGTCCAGTTCAGATCTCCCAGCCGCAGATTCCGGGGATGCGACCCGGGTGTCTCTCCAGTTTTGGCCCTCGGCTCCCTCTCCAGCAGTGGGTGACTCCCTGTCAATCCAGTCCTGTCCCTCCGATGGTGATGTATTTGATGCCTCTTTCTCTAATCGCCGCCTTTACACCTACAAAGGATCTCCTCTCCCGTTGGACCTGAAGGGTAAAGTCATTCATTTTGAAATAAACAAAATAGCAATAGCACGCCAGCAGCAAGGGCCAATAGTAAGGGAAATCCACCAAACAGGCTGGAAAAAATAGAATGAAAGAAAGCTGGAATGACCCCGAAAATCTTTTGGAAGGAAGTCACCAAGCCACTACTTACAACTTTAGAAAAGTGAGCCAGGCCCGAAGTGGAGGACGCATTGAAGATAGTGTGAATTAATTCACTGAAGTGCAAGGGCAAATCAGTATTTAATAAGGCATGCACCACTGTGGGGGTGTTAGCCACGTGAAGGGCAAATGTTTCACGAGCGGATGTGAGGGCAACTTCTTTTTGGGACAATAGAGCTCTTATGCGACTCATCTTATTGAACTCTGCTTTCAAGGTCGGAATCTTAAACCAGATGGAAACATCCAGTTTCCCATGCGGGGGTGGATACATTACATTCTTGCAACAAACTACACGCTCACTGACGGTAACGACATAAGCAATCCCTTTTATTAACCCACAACAATCCTCATTGTTTAAGAGTAAATAACTCCCATTTGCCAGTAATGTGAATGTGGGCACGATTGCAGGCACGGGGATACCTCTCAAAATACAGGCTAAATTAGGCTCACTTTGATTACAAGAGCCATGTAATTGGATATGTCGACACATCAAGGAATGATCCGGTGTTTCAGTGCATTCTTCACCATTCAAATAAACTTCCTTTCCCTCCCTAAGGCATCTATATGTAAAATGAAGCGACAATGCTTCATGGAGAAAAGAACTTGCAAGAGGCTCGTATCTACCAATGGCAAAGTACTTCATACAGTTTTTAAATTCCAACAAAGGGAATGGGAGAGTTATTAAACCGTGAATAAGCCACGTTGCAGTATTGGCCTCTGCCACAGAAAATGGTAAACGCTCCAACCTTTCAATGTGTGCTATGGAAAAAAGAAGCATCTTTCATCGACAGTAAGCGCTGCTTGTCAGTCAAATTAAATTGGGCAAACAATGATGATGTATTCATGTAATGCCATGGCACTTTTCCTGCCTTAAGGGAATGCAATGTCCATGCAAACTGCATCATGGAACGCAACTGATTTTGACTGAGGTACAAAGCAGACACTTCATCTTGCACTATATCTACAACAGATGACACAATATTATCTAATGTGTAAATGCAAGAAGAGAGCGTGTTAATGCTGTTATCTACAACTGCTAGCACTTTTTCTAAATTAGCTTCATCTATAGCTCTAAGGCGGGTAGCCGCCTCAATCTGGGATGCTTTCCAGAATTCATTATAAACAGCATATATCCATCTTTTAGATCTACCTTTAGCCGAGCCTTTATTAAAATCATTCAGCTCAACATCGTCAGTCAGTTTAGATAAATACAGTTTATCTGACGCCAAGGTAGAATGTCTGAGTCAGTTCTAACATAATTTGCCTACAGAATAGGTAGTCACAGAATGGCCACTTTCAAAACGGGGATCTACCCTGACCTGTGTAAAGCCATGTGCTAAACCCAGAAAACAATGCTGGCATGAGTCAGCACTTCTGTACCAGAGCAACCAGTCTTCGGGATCCAAACTGGATATGTTAAAGGAGGAATTCAATAATAAAGGGGCATATTAGCAAGGGCAAGTATCGCAGCTTTTTCGGCGAATTGTGCCGAGCGGCGATACTGCTGGAGCCCTATTAACAAGGGCATTTTAAAGCCTGGCGCAAGCCCACTTTGCATGTCGGCGATAAACATCGCTAATGACATGCAAAGTGGGCGTTCCCACGTCCAACCACGTGTAAAATGTGGTTGGGGGTGGGAACACCCTATTACCTAGGCAGGCGTTGGGAGAGGGAGACCTGCAAATAAACTCGTTTATCGCAGGTCTCCCAACGCCTGCTCTGACCAGGTGTTAGGGCATTGAAAACATCCAGCGATATCATACAATATATGACTAATGGTGAAACTTCTATGGCAAAGCAGTCTTGATCTTATTCGATTACATTGTCTGTATCAAAGTATTACATTCAACAGTTGAAATTCTTGGTCCATATTCATTTCCCTATTATAATAAAGTGGAGACCCCAGACTATAGGTCTTGCACATAACCCATGGTAACAGAAGCGCGCAACTCTAGAATCCAGTATGGAAACGTCATCAGCTTCTGTTAGCTTACCAATGTTAGGAGTATCTAGGACTGTAGTGCCCGGAGATCACAGAGTTGACGATTCAAAAGTTAGGCAATGTTGAACATGGTACTGTTCTGAAACAAATAAGGTGCCCCATTTAGAATACATCACGATATCCTATGTACTTCACGATAGTGTAACAAAAGGGGTTTCCTTGTGGGCTTACCTTGATAGGTATTCTTGTGAAGGTTTACGTCAGGTGCGACTTGATTAAACCACGGGGACACCCCAGGCTAAAATATTAATAAAGGTGAGATGTGGTCAATTTACCGACTCTATACGATAAAATTTGTTGCCAAATGAGATTGATTCTGCTAAGTTACGCGATTCTACTATTCTTACCTTTGTAGAAGCGGGAGCGGCGTGTAGCGCGTCCTCTCTTTGGGCTGTGTTCCTGTTTGGACACGTGACCCGGGTGTAGCAGACGTTATATGGACGTCATCGTGCGGCGCGTACAACAACTAGACCCGTGCTTTCCAATTGACACGGCGTCAGCAGGCATAGATTGCGTATCGATTCGATATTCTTAGAGGCACGGAGCACGAATTGCGGATGTTGTTCAATAAAATTAAAACCAGGAAAGAAACATATGATGTTCTGCTATTGTTATCGTTAAATAAAGTTAAAGCCAGGAAAGAAGCATACGATGTTCTGCTATACTCTCATTTCTGAGAAAAAGAAAACTAGGAGGATAAAAACCGGCAAGCCTCTAGAAAAAACGGAATGTGAGTGCTGAGACTAGCGATGATCGGTGTCCCGGTGCAGGTTCCAATCACACGTGACTTCTAATACGGTTTACATTGGTGTCGGCATCCAATTATTACAATTACATTTTGATATTAATACATATCATACATTGTTGCTAAGAGAGTCTGCATGTCATTTAAATATATTCAGATTCTGGTCAGTTACGAGTTCAGGAGAGTTATCATAGTAGAAAGGATATAAAGTACACGCTGTAATAATCAACATTGAGATTCATTTAAATAGGTACGATCATTATACTAACAAGTCTAGATTGTATCTTGATATGGTCAGCCACAGAAGAACTTCTAAATGATTTCATTCAGTAGATCATTATATGCTATTTCAAGGGTTAGGGGGTTGTGGTCGCTAAAGGGGCTCCACTCCGTTCTTACCTTTTTAATCTGCTCTTTAGCAAAGGCCGATATTACTATAAAATCTATTATAGAAGAACAGCCTCTTCCTTTAAATGTGGCTTTGAGGGTGTCCCCTGTTTTCAATGGCAACAGGTCCATTGTGTGGGTAAGGGCAAAGCTATCAAGTAACTTCATAAGCAGTGTACCTTCTCTGTTATGTTCAAAGTGTTGTCCACTTTCTACAGGGCAGGATGACCAATCAGGGGACATAGGGAGTAGTTTTGGGCACAAGTGACAATTAAAGTCACCCATCAACAAAACAATTGGTTCGGGCCCCCCCTGCCTTTGGTCTGTTTCATCATTTAATCTACTCTCTAACTCTTGTAATATAGGGAAGTTTCCCTCAGTGGAGCCCGAGTTATAAAAATTTAGAATTAGAAATCTCTGTCCTTGTCCCTGGAATGCCACTGCTTGTATGGTATCTGATACCCATGTGGGTTGTGATCAAGTGCCTTTTAAATCTAAGTCTGCATATATCACTAGCCCTCCCTTCGCCCTCCCAGAACTCGCTTCCTGGCCCGGCCTAAAGAAACATTTGTAGCCTTCCAGTTGACAGGAGTCGGGGTCTTGTGCCCATGTCTCTTGTAAGGCTATAATGCTGAAGCCCCTTTTATACTCCCTCCACTGCTTATTGCCAAGTTTACCCCCCAGGCCTACTATATTCCAAGACAAAAAGGCTAACCCTACCCTATTTGTTTTCCTTCCCTCTGTGCTGTGGTCGTTTAATCTACACTCTCCTTTTTTATGGGTCTCTAAGGCATTGTTGTTCTCCTCCCTCAGCTTTGGGGGATCCTCAGTCCTCATTACTAACCCATTCATACTATGAACAATTCCATCCTCTATTACAGGACTTTCTTGCTCCCCTATAGCAGTGCTTGCTTGCTCGTTATCTATAGGGGGTAGTCAATCATTTTCATCGAGTGACTGCAGGGGGGCAAATCTGTTTCTCCACTGGGGATAGTCTCGGGAAGGTAAGAACTGATCGGGGTAGTTCATGGCTCTGTCCCTTTGGGTATGTTGTAACCTTCCAGAATTCCACATTGAGTGATCAAAATTGTTACTGCTCCGTCTCCCCGGGTAAAAATACCCCAGGGGGAGCGCGCAGATTATACTGGTGTGATTTCTATTAGAATTTCTCAATATGTATTCCACCAGTCTGACATCTCTGAAATTTGCCACAATGCAATCCCCTCTTATATCTTTTTTCCTGCCTCCTAGCCAGTTAGCTCTTCTTACATGCAGTATCTCCCCCCTTTCCCCATTATTCAATGGTCTATGGATATCTTTATCTGAAGCCCTGAGTTCCGGTACCCCTGCGAATATTATTACATAGGGGCTGGCTTCTGGTGGTAGATTTATATGTGGGGGGGGGGGCTTTCTGGGCTATAAAAAGGGTCGAAGTCCATATAGGATGAGCTATGAGGGCCGTTTCTGGAATGGTGGTCTTCCTGGCCCCTTTGTATGAACGGTTCCTGGGGGCCTTTGTCGATATTTTAGGTGCTCCTCTTTTGATTTGATCCCCCTCCATGATCTTGGGAAACTTTCGGGGCGTCATGTACCTGGGCAATCGTGTGTTGGATGTTACTAACACAGTTGTTATTAGTCACTATATTATTGGTGGCCACACTTATGGGTTGATTAGGACCTGAAGAGGGTTTTTTACTTGTCAGGTCCATTGTCTTGCCTTGTTTGGTCAGTTCGTTGGCTATTTTATCCACCCTACTTACAATTGGTTTCAACTGGGCGATAATAAAAGTTTCCATGTGTTTCTTGAGTTCTCCTATAACCTCCTCAATCCATCCTGGTGGATTCGCGTTTGTGTGCACTCTATTGTCTACCAGGGTGACCTCTTGTCTATTTTTGGGTCGACCAACTCCTATAAGTGATTTGTTTTTTCTCTGTTGTCCCTTGCTCCTCCCCCGTTGTTTGGGTTTACTATGGGCGGTAGGGTCACTGTGCCTGACGTTTCTGCCCCGGAAAGAAGTATGTGTTGGGCACAGGGAACGCCCTCTACTGAGTTACTTGCTGACACTATATTTTCAGTCATGTTGGGGCTGTCAGCTAATGTTTGATACCTAGATTGCGTTGGGGTAGCTACTATAGAAATGGGTGAGGCGGATAAACTCCTTTCCATACGTTCTATCTCCCCAGATACCTTCCTCAGCATCAGATCAATTGCCGTGTTTTTTTTTACTTTGTTGGGAGGTGCAATCTTTGTGTCGGCCATAGTTTGTTTAGGGGTTTCAGCTAGGTGTGCTCTGCTCATAGCCGAGTGTGTTTTGGAGGGATTGGACATAGTAAAAGTATTTTAGACTAGCTCTTTCCCCCCCCTAAGAGCAATCCTAGCTTCCTTCTTATGGATGACTAAGTAGACCTATAATGCTCTATATTTGCCCCTCAACCCCTTCTCCAACTTGAACAACTAAATATCAGTAAGTTCAATTGCCCCGTCAAGCACAGACGGCCAGTCCAAGTTTAACAGTACCTGTCACAATAGTCAGAGTCAAGGGGGGTGGCCTGTCCCGTCCCTGGATGGCCACAGATGGCCCGCCCTTTGCCCGGGTTTAGCCCGGCGCGCTTCCGCGCCGCGGGGAGTAGTGCACGCTTTTGAGCGCCTCCTGGTGCGCTATCTCGGGATGCGACTTCCGGTCGCGGTGGCTGCAGGGCAATGTAGTTCCTGCCCTTCTCCCCCACTCTGCGGCAGCAATGAGGATACAAGGGGCGCTGCTGCGGAGGAAGAGCGTGGACAGCACCACAGGGCACAGAGCAACAGTCCCACCCTGTTAGCAGTCCCCAGCAGGTATGTGTGCGCTTCTTAGCTTGCCAAATTTTAATGTCCAGGTTCCCGCTCCACCGGGAGTAGTGCACGCTTTTGAGCGCCTCCTGGCGCGCTATCTCGGGATGCAACTTCCGGTTGCGGTGGCTGCAGGGCAATGTAGTTCCTGCCCCTCTCTCCCCCACTCTGCGGCAGCAACGAGGATACAAGGGGCGCTGCGGCGGAGGAAGAGCGTGGACAGCACCACAGGGCACAGAGCAACAGTCCGGCCCCGTTAGCAGTCCACGGCAGGTACGTGTGCGCTTCTTAGCCTGCCAAATTTTAATGTCCAGGTTCCCCCAGGCCAAGCAGTGATATTACCTAAAGCCAAGTCTCTCTTCAATCTGTGTGATGAGGAATGGGGAGCTAGTGTTCCATTGATATGTCGAATGCATGTTCTCTCCTCGACATAGTGTCCATTGATGAAACGGAAAAAATAAAACACAAAACCAATTAACATAAAAAGGTCAATCGAAAAAAGCACCATCCAAATATAAGGGATATATAATGTTTTTTAAAAAGTCTTGCCAGAACAGAAATCTTTGAAGGCTTTTTTGATGTGTGGGCAACGGTGTCAAATGAAAATCTGGATTGCGTAGCTAAGCGAGTTTGCAAATCAGGCATCAATAAGTCAGTTGGGTAAGTATAGTCAGTTTCATCATGTTGAGTACCAGGCAGTATACTCAATAAAGGACTGGAAATAGCAGGCATCTCGAGAGCAACATCAGGCACAGGATTGGAAACCGGGGCCAAAACAGAATTTCTCAAAATCGAAGGACATGAGACCGGCGGTGTCATACTAAGAAGAATCAGCCACTCTGTGAATCTTGACATCAATGGAGATATACCTGTTCTCCTTACGACCTGGAAGTGGTGATAAAATGACTGTTCCTGTGCCCTTCACTCCAAGCACTGGAACCAGAGCTCGATAAGAAGGACCAAATTCTTTCTTGTTTTCGATCTTTTCACGAACCGGTTCTCCAACTTGGGGTAGCCAGCCAACTACCGGGATCTGCAACGCATCATCCGAGGAGGAGGGCAAATGTTCCTTTGCAAGACTGTCTCTTGTCTTTTGTAGATCCTCTAACACATTGCAATGTTCATCTACGTCAAAGGAGGCAGCTTGAGCCATCGAGTCTAGACCCTCAAGGTCCGGGACATACATCTTGATACCAAAGAGCATCTCGTATGGGGTCCGCCCACCCAGAGACCTCCTAGGGCGAATATTAAGAGCACGCTGCACGCTATTGTGGTGGGCCAGCCAGTTCATGCCAGTGCCTATAACTCGAGTTGTCAAAGACTGCTTTAAATCTCGGTTCATCTGTTCCACAACACTATTACCTTCAGGTCTGTATGGAGACGAAAACTTGACTAGGACCCCCAACGAAGTCATGGCATCCTTATACGCCTTAGAGGCGAAAGCCGGACCCTGATCCGAACGGAAGGTACCACAGGCAAAAATCCCTACAAAGACAAGCAAGTCTCTTATGACAGTCCATGAATCAGCACTGCGGTGTGGCCAGACCCACACAAAGCATGTGCATGAATCAACTGCTACTAAGATGTACTTATACGCAGTATCAGGAGAAAAGGGACCGCAGTGATCTAAATAAACACACGCAAGGGGTTTATTAGCTATGTACAACTGTGTCTGGGGCGGACGCGCAGCAGTTGAAGGCTTAATCTGCTGGCAAATGTCCCATTGAAGGACATAATCACGCGTCTGTTTGTACAGCCGCCGCCACCAGAAACGTTGTTGTAAATGAGCTACAGTAGCCGAAGCGCCCGCATGCGCAGATGCAACACCTTCATGGGCTGCGGTAATCAGTGTAGGACTGCGGTCCGCGTTGGGTAATAACCTCTCACCAACGTCAGGTATTTTCACATAAGGAACTTTATCAGGACTTAAGTGGTATGAATACTTCGAAGGGAATCCTTTTGGATATTTACCTCCCTTCCCAGTTGCAGCAACAGCTGCCAAGATGTCATCATCAATCTTACTTTTGGAACGTGTAACTGCTGCAACCAAATATGTCGATACCGCTGATTTTGCTGCCTCATCGGCAAGCGAATTGCCAACAGCGTGGTCTCCTACGCGCTGATGACCGAGAGTATGAATCACAAACAGGAGGGGCAACTGCTCTTTAAGCTCAGCCACTCGGACCCAGATCATTTTATGTTTTATTGTGCTACCCTTGGAATCACGAAAATCATTCTGAATCTAAAAGAACAGGTTTTCATTGTAAGACTGGACACAGTAGTAAGAATCACTCACAATAAGAGTCGTCACACCAGGATCAGCGTATTCCAATGCAAGCATCAGAGCACGAATCTCTGCCAATTGTGCGGTGCAGTCCCCTAGAGTCTGCGTGTGCACGACCCTGGACTTGAACTCATCATTCAACATGGCACCTACCACAATAGCGCAAGTGGAAAAGTATGCATATTTAGACCCATGCGCAACCTGCGCTGAACCATCAGTGTATATGATGCAATGGAAGCCCTCCAAAGGCCGCATAGCCAAAGGCGCAGGATGAACAAACTCATACTGCAAAAACTCCTGCGACTGTAAGGAGGCATCAAAAATAAACGTGACATCTGGAGATGTCAATGATGCTTCTCATTATATCCACCGAGGGTGCAAAGCTTTAGAATTTGGTACACTGGCTGTCATCACTGCTTCTAACGCAGGAAACGGGGTAACAACCAACATCCGTTTTCCCTGCGACAGTGCACGTTCCTTGAGAATCGCCATTTGCACTGCTGTCAAAAAAATTTCCATAGAGGAAAACGCATTTCAGCCGAAGTGTACAAGTGTGACTTGTAAGCAATAGGTACTGTGTCTCCTTCGTTAAATGTAAGGTACATGAAACCCACCGCCCCAGGGATGATTCTTATCACCAGGTTGGTGTAGTTATCACGAGTCAGTCAGAATTTAGATTCTAGAAGATCAGCCTGCAAAGAATTCAAAATAGCTGAATGTTCTGGCAGCCAGCAAGATTTGGTAAAAGTAGGTTGTATCAAAGCATAAAAAGGCTGGATACGCTGGGCATATTCGGGAATATATGTACGCCCGAATTTCAAAAATCCCAGCAAGGACTGTAATTTGTTCAGAGTTGTAGGAGCGTGCAGTTGTGCGCATTTCTCCAAGAACTGAGGAGTCAATCCTCGACCTTCATTGTTGAGCTTATAGCCCAGGAACAACACTGTATACTCAGCAATGTGGGACTTTGCAAAGTTGAATTTGTAACCAAAGTCCGCGAAGTTACAAATTATGCGGTCAACTCGACACAGATGCGCCCAAAGCTCGTCGTCTGTGAGATAAATGTCATCCACATACGAACACGCATCAGTGTCTATCCTCTCTAAGAGAGAGACTATACGGGCAGCAAACACACCTGGACTATTCTTATAGCCCATAGGTAATTGTTTATACTGGCGGTGTTTGCCGTCACAGGTAAAACTGGTCCACCAAATTGTGGGCAAAAAAAACATTGGATATGTCAAGCGTGGTTTAAAACCGTTTACGCACAAGACCATCCACAAGAGCAGAGCCGTGAGTATTCTGTACTGCACAGGTACGGCAATGCGAGTTCAAATGCCGGTAATCCAATACCAAACGGTACGAGCCGTCAGGCTTGGTCACAGTAAAAAGAGGGTTATTCATCGGTGACACACAAGTTTCAATCACACCTTGATATTCCAATTGTTCAAGGATTTTCACGACGGAAGCCTTTGCTTCACGTCGGATGGGATATTGAGGTTGAGACTGTGGCATAGACCGCAAAGGAATCTCGTGGTGTGGGGGAAAATGTATCCCAACCACACTGTGTACGGTACAGAGCCGGCGCAGGAGCCTTAGCCCAATCTTCTGAAAAATTCAGCGCATGCTCCTAAGAGACCGTGTGCGCGAAACTAGGGAGGATTACCTTCTCCTCTCTCAGAGCCGCAAGCACAAAAGGTGGGGGCCAGTCAGCCTCCGCTAACAAAATGTCATAGGTAGACGTAAGATTTTCCCAAAATACCCCTTTGATGGTACGCTGTATGTCACCTTCAATTAAAAGGACTATGTTATAAAGTCTATCCGGGGGAGCTACTCTAGTATCAGCTGTCTCCACAACAACATATCGGTCAGTCGCTGTCACCTTCAGTAGCGGACGCAGGGCCTCTCGCACTATGGTAATCTCCGCTGCGCTGTCTAGCAAGGTCAGAGCCCATGTCTGATTCCGATCTGCGTTCTCTCTATCTGTGGCATATCTCGCTGTTAAAGCGGCCAGCTTTCTTTTTCTGAAACTGGGGTCTCTTCAGTGTTGAATTATCCTGCTTGCCTTTACTGTCTTTTGGGCGGGGCTGGTCGCGTCCCTGCTGGCCACCCCGACCTCTGCCGCCTCCTCCACCACCGGTCGATGAGGCCGATGAGTCCTGAAGAGAACGAGGAGACCGTTGTTCAGAAACCTGAAAACGATCAGGTGATTTTATTGTTGCGCGAATCACAAGTCATAAACACGTTCTGTAAGCGCAGGCACTGGAGATACAGGACGAGACTGCTGTTTCTGCTGTTGTTGTTTACCCTGTTTTTGTTTTTTCGGGCCAATTTTGCTTTTTAGCCTTGGGCTGTTCGTCAGTCTCTGACTTCGGACCTTGGGGTCGCTTTCTCCCTTAGTGGAAAATGGCTTGACTCCCAAACTATTGCGGCCCACGGTCTTATAAGCCGCCACAATAATTCTCAGTAACTGACGGGGTTTATCGGCATCGGATACAGCCTGCAAAGCATTAGACACCTGAAAGCTCAGAGCATCTCCCTTGACATTCGCAAGAACGAGATCAGAAACTACATCAAAACTGCCGCAGAGGCACATACCCAATTCAACCGCTGCCTCAGGTCTGTGCTCATCTTGAACACGCTTAACGATCGTCGGAAGGACAGTCATTGACGGAGTGCCAAATCACCTCGTATACACTGCTGCAAAGATCTAACCCCATGACTGACTTCATCAGCCCACATGCCCTCCCCTCCGAGGACTACATTCTACTGGGAGACCTCAACTTCCACCTGGAAAAGAAAAACAACAGCAACACCACGCCCTTCTGGACAACCTGGCCAATCTCGGACTCAAACGACTTGTTGATACCCCCACCCACTATGCCGGACACACGCTCGACCCAATCTTCACCTCTAGCAAGCACATCTCCTTCAACCACACCACAACACTCCACTGGATGGACCACAGCTGCGTTCACTTCAACTACAAAAAGACCAGGACCCACAACCTCCCACAACCAATCCCTCGAAGAAACTGGAACAAAATTACCACCGACCAGCTCTTCACTTCGCTTCACCAAAACCCTCCTGCAACATCATCGGACCCAAACCAAGCAGCCACCAACTTCACAAAATGGATCACCCACAGCGCCGACGAAAAACCACCAAATCAAGCAAAGCAGCAAAAAAGCCCCCTGGTTCAACGATGACATTAAGACATCTAATAAGTTATGTCGTACCCTCGAGAAAGCCTGGAGAAAAAACCCAACCACTGACAACCGGACCACCTTCAAGATCGCCACCCGCAAACACCACCAACTAATCCGATCCACCAAGAAATCAGCATTCAAGGATCGACTTGACAACAACGCCCACAACAGCAAAGAACTATTCAACATCGTCAAAGAATTTACCAACCCCACCGCCGGCGCCAACAACATCACTCCATCCCAAGACCTCTGCGACTCCCTAGCCTCTTTCTTCCACAACAAAATCGCCGACATACATAACAGCTTTGAAAACCAATCCGGAGACCAGCCCACTCCACCCACCTCTGAACCAGAACCGCCCTCCAACAACCGTTACGCCTGGAACCCAATCTTCACTGAAGATACCATCCGCCTGATGAACTCCATCCACTCAGGATCGCCAACCGACCCATGTCCCCACCACATTTTCAACAAAGCAGACTCCATCATCGCACCCCATCTCCGAGACGTCATCAACTGCTCCCTCAACTCCGCTACCTTCCCGGAAAGCTGGAAACATGCCGAACTCAGCGCCCTTCTGAAGAAACCCACAGCAGACCCCACTGAACTTAAGAACTACCGCCTCATCTCGCTTCTCCCATTCCCTGCCAAAGTTATTGAAAAAGCCTTCAACAATCAGCTCGCCGCCTTCCTCGAATCCAACAAATCCCTCGACCCCTCACAGTCCGGCTTCCGAGCCAAACACAGCACCGAAACCGCCCTCATCGCAGCAACAGACGACATTCGAACACTACTGGACAACGGAGAAACAGTTGCCCTCATCCTAATTGACCTCTCCGCTGCCTTCAACACAGTCTGTCATAGCACCCTCATAAAATGCCTCAGCAACGTCGCAGTACAAGGAAAAACATTGGACTGGATCATCTCATTCCTCGCTGGAAGAACCCAGAGAGTCCGCCTCCCCCCTTTCACATCGGAGCCCACTGAAGTCATCTGCGACGTACCACAAGGATCCTCACTCAGTCCCACCCTCTTCAACGTCTACATGAGGCCCCTCACTTCCATTGCGCGCCAACACAACCTCAACATCATCTCCTACGCAGACGACACCCAGCTGATCCTCTCCCTCACCAAAGACCCAAACACCGCCAAAACCAACCTTTACAAAGGAATGAAAGATGTAGCCGAGTGGATGAAGAACAGCCGTTTAAAACTGAACTCGGACAAAACGGAAGTCCTAATCTTAGGCTCATCCCCCTCTGCTTAGGACGACTCATGGTGGCCACCAGCCCTGGGAACAGCACCCATACCAACGGACCACGCACGCAACCTGGGCTTCATCCTGGACTCCTCCCTCTCGATGACAAGACAAGTCAACGCCGTCTCATCATCATGCTTCAACATCCTACGTATGCTCAAAAAAATAATCCGTTGGATCCCCACCGAAACAAGAAAAACGGTCACCCACGCACTGGTCACAAGTCGACTGGACTACGGAAACACCCTTTACTCCGGAACCACAACCAAACTACAGAAAAAACTCCAACGCATTCAAAACGCCTCAGCAAGACTCATACTAGACATCCCCCACCAAGCTCACATTTCCGGCCACCTGAAAGACCTCCACTGGCTCCCCGTCAACAAGAGGATAACGTTCCGACTCCTCACCCACGCACACAAAGCCCTCTACAACCTAGGACCCGAATGCCTCAACACGCGCCTGTCCTTCTACACTCCCACCGCCAACTACGATCGTCCAATCAAGCCCTCGCGGCAATTCCACGCATCCATAGATCCACCATGGGGGGAAGATCCTTCTCCTACTTAGCGGCCAAAACCTGGAATTCTCTCCCCACCCACCTCCGCCTCACACAGAACCACCTCTCCTTCAGAAAGCAACTTAAAACTTGGATATTCAACAAGTAATGTACCCCCCCTCCCACAAGCGCCTTGAGACCCTCTGGGTGAGTAGTGCGCTATACAAATTTCTGAACTTGAACATGACTCACAGTCACCTGCTTCTGGGATCAAGTCTTTAGGCATGCTAATTGTCAGAATCCTGTGTTTTTCACCAGGAGTCGTGTTAGGGAATACCGCTTCCAGCTGGTCAGACTTCTCGGCAACCCAGAAAGGAAAGTCATCCTTATTCTGGGGGCGCTTGCCCATCACAGCGTTGACCATTACAGGACTAAGCTTCATTCCGCCCTGTTCGGCTGGAAGCGCCGCACCACCTGGGGCCCCGCCCGGGAGATGGCGGGTAATGTATTGCACTAACGACCTAATTACTCTAATTGCGACTACATGTAGTTGTCTTATTTCAGCAAGGGTACACGCCCCGTGCTGAAGATGAGATGTAAATCCAGCCAAAACAGGCCAAGTTGCTCCTGGAATGGACAAAGGACCTAACCTCGGTGCTGTCAAAGTGTGTGGTAGGGCACCATTAAACAAAATTCGGTGCTGCCAAGCGTTAATTGGAACTTCCTGTGTCCTATATGGAGCATAGTCCAGAGGCACGGCAGTGGGAGTGTACGTGTCGAACACAGTAGTATTTGCGTTCACAGCTGGGAAGGTCACCCACGAGTAAAAGATTTCGAAAGGGTAAGCCACCACGGCACTCACCACCATAATCACGGCCATGCCATCCACGGGGACATTATGAGTCTGCAAGTGATTGCGCACCGCCATGCGACTACGTTGCGGAATATCCACCACGGCCATAGTGACACAGAAAGGGAAAGATAAAATGAAAATGTTATAGCACAACTGGGTAGTAATTCAAAGAAACCGTTTTGAAAGAATCAAGCTTGAAAAGATCTATGTAAGTATAGGTAGGTTTGTCCGACACCACTGTCTTCCGGAAACAATATTGAAGGGTGTTAAGGACCAATAGAAGTACTACTCAAGTAGCATGTAATAAGACCACCAACGATCGGGCGCCATGTAGCAGGGATTCTGCTCCTACACAGAACTGTGCATATAGACTTAGAACCTTAGTGAATTGGGGTGTGCCAAAACTCACCTTAGTATCCAAAATCCCCTACCAGACTAGCAATCAGTGTCTCATTGGTTCTTACCGACCCCCAATGATTTAGTCAACCCAGAACATGGACTTAGAACACCTCAGGTAACGTGGAACACATGCACACTCTTTCGTTATACTAACATATCAATCCAGAACCAGGAGTAAATGAGGACACGTGCAAGTCTGAAATGTTTATTTCTAATGCAGTGTTCTCAAGCGCAGTATCTTAGCTAATACAAGCAAACATATTATAAGGAACAAGGTTTGGTAGCATAGTTACTATTCCATAAAATACAAAGGGAGAAATCATGTTAAAATGCTAAAGGAAAAAGGTCTAGATAGAACATTAGTTTACCCTACCTAGCTAGTATATTGTATTATATCTACAGAAGGTCTGTTTGGGTTTAGAAGGGCGGGCCCATACCTTTGGGTTCAGCAGAAATGGATCACATCATCTCCTGCACCATCTCTCTGCATGCGAATATTCATCAAGAGTGTAACTCATGTGTAGTGCATTATTAATCGCTTCTAAAACCCAAAGTTGGCCACAGCTGCATATATATTATGTCTAGCCAGTGCGCTGATCAAAACCGAACAACAAGCGCTGTGTTGAAATAACCTTGAAGGCCTCTGCACTCACTGTACAGACTTAGCTTACCAAGCAAAGCTGATATGATAAGCAAACATGTTTTTTCTCGTGTGAAGCAAAATATTCAACTAGGCGAAAAGCTTTAATAACAAAATGTGTCGTGTGCAGAGGCTGCAGAAAAGGAAAATGGCATTTAAACTTCGAACACGCTCATGCTAACAGCACAGTGCAAAGGTAAAAACAGACCACATGACAATATGAGATGTTTTTCCTATTTAATGAGTCGATTTCCCTCAGGATTGGATTTTCAAACAATATCATTTCGTCAGGCATTCTAGCACTGTCAGGGCAAAAAGAGGACTTCTTCTTCAGCCAACTTACAATCAACTCAGGGGTCTCATCTTGATCTAGAAAGAAAGTTTTCAACCGAACCTTCCGTAAAAATTGTAGAACTTCGGTCTTTGTATCAACTGGATCTTGTGTCACTACAGGGACAAATGAAAGGCCTTTTAGTAAAATGTTCATTTCCCACTGAGTCAGAGGATGTTTGGACAGGTTGTATATAGGCAAAGGTTCAGTGTTGTCACGAGTTTCTGTCACTTCCAAAGTGGGTGACATGAGATCAATATCCAACCTAGTGGTAACTGCCGCCTGTATACTCTCTGTTGAGTTCGAAATAAGTTTTGATCCTTTGGTGGTTGGAACAATGGAGGCCTCCATCCTCTTCTGAATCCTCTGCCCCTGCGACCCCCTCTGTCTAAAAAAGGTGGAGGAGCATTCGGATATTGGTAAAAAGGTTGGTAGGGTTGGAAAAATGTTCCTGCACCTTGATCAGAACCTGAGGAAGAGTCAGAGAAAGTCAAAAATCTAGTGCTTGATCTCCCCTTATATTGAGAATTTAGGGCACCCGGATTTGTATATTTAAAGAAATCTTCTCTAAGATACGGGTATACTAGATCTTGGTTGAAGTTTTTAATATCTCTACTTAACTTTGATGTTTTCAAATTAACTGTATGAGTTTTAAAATCTGCTAAGGTTTTGTTAATGCTCTCTAAGAGGGCTTTGGCATCTACGATAGTGGAATTTCCCTCTATCTCTTCTTCCAGTCTTTTAATCTCCTTCTGCTCCTCTTCACTGATTCGCAAGGCAGTGTTTATTGATAACACAATCCAGTCTCGGGAGCACTTAGTCCCTACTCCGCTAAAATCAATCAGGTAGGGTTTATCTGGGGGCTGGGAGCTGGAAGAGCGACTCAACGAGATGAAGCTTGTCGCCGCCGCAGCTGTTGTCGTCGCATCGCCGGAGAAGCGTCTTGTATTTGTTGCAGCTGTTTACCGCCACCGTGAGGGTTGCTGTTGCATCACCGGAGAAGCGTGTCGCAGCTCCAAAGTACAGAGTTCGCCGCACGGCCGTTAGGGCGTGCACGCATTGTCTTCACGTCGTCGCATCAAGGGCGCCATCTTATTGCACCGGATCGTCACATCGCATCGAAGCGCCATCTTATCCCATAGCAACCGGAACGCATCACGAGAACCTACGCATCACCTCCTCTCCGGTAAGGACCAAGACGCATCCCCTACTCTGCACAAGCATTGAGGCCCGACGCATTGTCTCCACCGAAGCAAGGAACCAACGCATCCCCATTCCTGCAAACCTTTTGTTTGTTTTGCGTTACACATCCAGGTACTTTTGTAAGAACTGTGTCGGATTTATCACCAACTTGAATTAAGCAACTTCTACCATCTTTAAGTCAACTTTAAGTACAGTATTGTGGATTTTTATCAGTGTCGTCTTGTGTTAAGTCTATATAAAGAATACTTATTTTTATTAAACCTGTGTGGTGTCCATCTGTAGTGTTTTCACTGTATTGCTGTATGTATTCACAAATGCTTAACACTCTGCCTCTGAGATAAGCCTGTCTGCTCGTGCCAAGATATGAAGGGGGTGAGCAGGGGTTATTATCCAGTAGTGTAATCCCCTTTCCGTGACTTAAAAGCAAGGTTCCCTATTTGGGCAAAGGTGTATACCATTGCCAACTAGAGACCCCCAGTTCTAACAACTGGTATGACCAAAAAGCTACACTAGTTGAATTTCAACCTAGGCAGAAGGTATGGGTTTTGGAGCCAGTGGCACCAAGGGTACTCCAGGACAGATGTAGTGGCCCTTACCATATCCTAGTAAAAAGTAGTGAGGTCACCTACTTGGTTGACCTGGGCACAAGCAGAACACCCAAAAGGGTTATCCATGTGAATCCAGGGAATTCATCCCTCAGCCCAACATTGTTCACCATCTACATGGCACCGCTCACCCACGTCGTCCGACTGCACAACCTCAACATCATCCCTTATGCCGATGACACACAGCTGATCCTCTCCCTCACCAAGGACCCCCTCACCGCTAAAACCAACCTCCACAAAGGAATGAAAGCTGTCGCCGAATGGATGAAGGACAGCCATCTGAACCTGAACTCGGACAAAACGAAGGTCTTCATCCTCGGCCCTACCCCCTCAGCCTGGGATTTTTCCTGTTGGCCGACCACACTGGGAGCAGCACCAACACCCACCGACCATGCACGCAACATGGGGTTTATCCTCGACTCTACACTCTCCATGTCCAAGCAAGTCAAGGCCATCTCATCATCCTGCTTCAACACCCTCTGCATGCTCCGCAAGATTTACAGGTGGATCCCCACCGAAACAAGAAGAACAATCACCCAGGCCCTCGTCAGCAGCAGGCTGGACTACGGAAACGCCCTCTATGCAGGAGTCGTGGCCAAACTCCTGAAACAACTACAATGCATACAGAACGCCTCTGCACGCCTGATCCTCGACATCCCTTGCCACAGCTACATCACACACCCCGCCTGTGAAACCTGCACTGGCTTCCCGTCAACAAGAGGATCACCTTCAAGCTCCTCACCCACACACACAAGGCACTCCATAACACTAGACCAGCATTCCTCAACAGACGGCTCACCTTCTACATCCTGAAATGCCAGCTCCGCTCGGCTGAACTCGCTCTCACTACCGTCCCCCGCATCTGAAGAGCGACCAGCGGTGGCAGATCATTCTCCCACCTCGCCCCCAAGACCTGGAACACCCTCCCCATCATCCTAGGACAGACCCTGGACCTACTAACCTTCAGGAGGCTACTCAAGACCTGGCTATTCGAGCAGTAGCAGCATCCCTGCCCCCAGTACCTTGAGAACCTCACGGGTGAGTATCGCCCTCTACAGATTTCTTGATTTATTGATTGATTGAAGCCGAACTGCAGACTGACTGCAAGCAAGCCTTGCAACAGAATGCTAAGCTCTTTTCCTTGTCCCGTGGTCTGACAAACTGGTGTAACCATGATGTGGACACTGGTGACAGTGCACCTGTCAAAAACAAAATCTATCTGCAGTCAGACCAAGGCAAGGAAAGCATCAGAGCTGAAGTCAGCAAGATGCTGGTGTTAGGGGTTATTGAACCCTCTGAGATCCCCTGGGCCAGCCCACTGGTTCTGGTCCCCAAACCTCATCCGCAGGTTGGAGAGAGAGAAATGAGGTTCTGTGTGGACTATAGAGGGCTCAACTCTATCACCAAGACGGATGCTCACCCTATGCCAAGAGCAGATGAGTTGATAGACAAATTGGGTGCAGCCACATTTCTAAGTACCTTTGACTTAACTGCAGGGTACTGGCAAATTGGCCTGGCCCCTGGAGCAAAAGAGAAAACAGCATTCTCCATTCCTGATGGGCATTATCAATTCACTTTTATGCCCTTTGATTTAAAGAATGCCCCTGCCACCTTTCAGAGGGTGGTGAATCAAGTCCTTGCTAGTATGAAGTCCTTTAGTGAAGCTTATCTTGATGATATTGCTGTCATTACTTCCACCTGGCAGGATCACCTGATCCACCTTGGGAAGGTTTTAAAAGTCCTGAGAACTGCAGGCCTAACTATCAAGGCATCCAAATGCCAGATAGGGCAGGGAGCTGTGGTGTACTTGGGCCACCTTCTTGGTGGAGGCCAGGTACAGTGTTTAAAGCCCAAGATCCAGGCCATCCTGGACTGGGCAGCTCCAACCACCCAGACCCAAGTTAGGGTGTTCTGTGACTTGATTGGGTATTACAGGAGGTTTGTGAAGGGATATGGGTCCATTGTGACTCCCCTCACAGAACTCACCTCCAAGAAAACGTCCAAGAATGTTAACTGGATAGTTAGTTGCCAAAAGGCTTTTGACACCCTGAAAGAAGCAATGTGCTCAACACCAATTCTGAAGGCTCCAGATTATTCCAAGCAGTTCATAGTGCAGACTGATGCCTCTGAGCTAGGGGTAGGCGCGCTCATATCCCAGACCAATGATGAAGGCCAAGACCAACCTGTTGCTTTCATAAGCAGAAGGCTTCACCCTAGGGAGCAGCATTGGAGTGCCATTGAGAGGGAGGCCTTTGCTGTGATTTGGTCCTTTAGGAAGCTGAGAACATTTCTGTTTGGGACTCACTTCCTAATTCAGTCAGTCAGTCAAAACACTTTATTCGATTAATTAAAATCATAAAAGACAATATAAAAACATGATACATCTAAAAATTTAAGACATTTTCAGTTGATATATATACAATTATAACAATTCACGTGCATTCTAACAAACAGTGCAAAAGACAGTTCAACTAAGTAATGGACCAACAAAAGTATTATACACAAACCCTCTTTTTGTTATTGTTCCGGGCAGCGGCCACCAAGAAACTAGCCACGCTATAAATATCACGCGTGCTCCTAAGCATTCGCAAATAAAGCAAGGTGGGCCTCACTTGTACAAAACCTGCCTCTCTTAGTATCGGGAATAAAAAGTATCGGGAATTAAAAAAAATTCTGTATTTCAGAATAAAGCTCACAAAACATGACAAAATGCAGAGTGTCTTGTGTTGAGAAATTATCGCAGGAACATGGCCTAGAGTTTTCTGGTTTTGCCCAAGTTGGAAAAAGCTCCCAAGGTGAGGTGTATTAAATTAAACCAAAATCTGACCAACAAATAGCTATGAAATGGCTTGGTCACAATTTTTAAATATGGTTCAATAGAGGGGGTGGCTAACAAGACATAATTAGCTTTAGCACACAGCTTTTCCAACTCCCGGTTTTCCAGTTCCAGTTCTAGCATGTTAAACGTTAAACGTTTAACGTTAAAATTATTTGTACCGCGCACTTTCACCAACGGTTTCATGGCGCTCTTGACAAGTACAGTGATCAAGGGTGAGGGGGTTATTCGTATGCAGACTGGAATAGCAGGGTTTTTAGTAGTCTGCGAAAGCAGTCGTAACTGGGACATAAACGAAGTGTGGGTGGCAGGGAGTTCCAAGTGGAGGGGGCCAGAACAGAGAAACTCAAACCGCCGTGCTTTTTGCGTTTGAATTTGGGGACAACGAGGAGGTTGAGAGATGCTGAGCGAAGAGCTCTAAGGGGGGTGTGACGTGTCAAGACAGATGAGATGAAGGCAGGGGCTGCATCAGAGAGGGCCTTGAAAACTGAGAATCCCAGCTTGAAGGTGCAGCGCTTGGAGACAGGGAGCCAATGAAGACTACGGAGAAGGGGAGTAACATGCTGATGTTTAGGCTGGCGGAAGATCAGGCGGGCAGCCTGGTTCTGCACCAGCTGCAGCCGGTGGAGGTGGCACGCAGGGATCCCCACATACAGCGTGTTGGCGTAGTCGAGCCTGGAGGTAATGAGAGCGATGATGACTTGAATCAGGGCATCTCTGGTGAGAAACCTGCTGATTTTACGAATCCGCCTAAGATGGAAAAAACAGGATGAGGTGACTGAGTTGATTTGTGGTCTCATCGAGAGGTCTTCAGAAATAATTACCCCCAGACTCTTCACTGTGCTCACTGGAGTGGGTGCCGTCCCAAGGGATGTTGGCCAAAAGGTGGTATTCCACGGATTAGTGGGGCCCCCCACAAGTATGAGCTCAGTTTTTGTGGGGTTCAATTTTAGTTGGCTGTGATACATCCACTCTGCGATGGCCAGCATGATGGACTGAAAATTGAGACGGGAGGAAGGAAAGGAATCAATGGGAAAAATTAACTGAAGATCGTCCGCGTAGTTGAAAATTGTGACCGGGGAATTGCGGAGGGAGGCTAATAAGGGTTGCAGATACAAATTAAATAGAAGGGGGGATAGTGCAGATCCCTGTGGGACACCACAGGTGAGGGATGTGTAAGGTGCAGAGAAGGTGGACAGGTGAACAGCTTGTGAACGCTGGTCAAGGAATGATCTGAGCCGGTCAAGGGCCACCCCCTGGATGCCGGCATTGTGGACACGGTCGATCAGGATGGCATGATCGACCGTGTCGAATGCAGCCGAAAGGTCTAAAAGGACAAGGGCCTGAGAGATGTTTTTGTCGGCACCTTTCCTGAGGGCGTCCATGACTGCTACTATGACCGCCTCGGTGGAATGGAGAGTCTGAAGCCAGCTTGTTGAGGGTCCAGGAAAGAGGATTTCTCTATAAAGGAACTCAGGCAGCGGGTGACATAAGTCTCCAAGATCTTTCCTAAGTAAGGGAGGAGGGAGATGGGTCGATAATTACTTAGGATTGTGGGGTCCGCGTTGGATTTTTTTAAGATGGGTAGAACGGCTGCTTGTTTGAAAGAGCGAGGGACCTCCCCAGTAGCAAGAGAGTTGTTAAGCAGTGCCAGTGGGGGGTCCGGACAAGCTAGGAAGGCTTCCCTCAAGATCTGAGGGGGGCAGCAGTCGTTAGGAGAACCTGAGCTAACTTTGAGAAGAAGAGAGGAGAATTCTTGTAGGGAGATTGGAGGAAACTCCGTCAGGATGCTGGTGTTCCTGGGGGGAAGGGGAGGAGGAAGGGGGGATGCAGGGTTCGGGATATTGTTTTTTATGGTTATGATTTTATCGATAAAGTAAGAATTTAAAGAGTCACACAGGGTTTGGGTTGGCTGGGGTTGGAGGGTAACCCTATCAGGCAGGGAAAGCTCGTTGACAATTGAGAAGATCTCCTTGGTTTTGTTGTTAGAGTCCATTATTTTTTGAGAAAAGTAGGCCGTTTTAGCTGTCAAAATCGATTTTTTGTAGGACTTTAGAGAGTCAGCATAGATGAGTTTGAGCTGTGGGTCGTAGTTGCGCCTCCAACGGCGTTCAGCTTGCCGCAGAGCAAGTTTGTCCGCTTTGAGTTGGTCCGTGAACCACCGTTGAGCGTCGTGAGGACGCTTAGCTTTGATTGTTTTAAAAGGGGCAACTTTGTTGCTTGCGAGGCGTAGTAAGTTATACTTAATCCATCTTATGTCCTCTTTTTTTATACATTCTGGTGTTGTGTACAATTCAGGATGTCCAAGCTTGATGCACGCCGCTCTAACGTACATCAACCAAGGCACCCTGTTTGCCTTGTCTAATGCTACACAATCACTGAGAATCTTGTGGTTCAGAGTAATTTCCTCATTTAACCATGTTTTCACCCAAGCGATTAACTGAGTCATTTTTATTTGGTCTGAAATATAACCCAAGCCTAATTCTGTATGCAAAGAATAAGTTGGGGTCGACTGAGGGACTACCAGAAGAGATCTGAGGAACCTATTTTCAACAACTTGTATTTTGTTCTGCGATGTATACCCCCATATGGATGCTCCATAGGAAGCAATCGCCAAGCATTCAGAATTATAAATCTTCAGAATTGCCTCGATTGGTCTTGCTCCCAACCGCTAAGAGAAACCTAGGAGAGCCGCAGTTGACCTAGCAACTGCATTGCTCTTGAGCTTTTGTTGATGTCCCCAGGTACCTTTTTCATCAAAAAGGACCCGAGGTAAGTAAAAACCGGGACCTTCGATAGTTCAGCACCGTTGCAGGAAAAAGATTTTAACTTCGCCTTCCTGCCACTTGTCCCGGCCACCATAATGTGCGACTTGTTGATATTACCCTTTAGATCTAAGGGTCCATAAAGCCGCCGAAATGGTCCAGCAACCTCTGGAGACCCCTGCCCGTACGTGACAATAACACTGCATCGTCCGCGTACAGGAGAACAGGAATAACCGAATCCCCTATATGCGGAACATCCAGAGTAGCCACACCCAAGGACTTCTCCAAAGTGAGGTTCTTCGATTTCTGATTTCGTCCCGTATTTAGCCGCCATTTTGTATTTCGTCACCATTTTGTGTTGCCCTTACTCAGGCAGCACGGCGAACAAAGTGTTTTTGCTTTTCTCAGCTGCTACGCGTCTCTCCTGTTAAAAAGTAACTCCACTATCCTTGTTTACGAAATCGATGTCAGGGTCTGGTCGAGTTTGTTAATCTATGTCTGGGTTGATTGATCCCCGTCTCGACTGACTGTCTGCCTTCCCCTATTCTTTCCTTACATTATCTTATCCGACTGGCCTTCGCTATTCTCTCCTTGTGTTCTCTTGTTACACAACTATCCTTTGAGGCACACAAATACATCCTGCCACCTGCAAATTAGATTGTTGGTCCTAGCACTGATTAATTTGTTGGGAGGGGTAACACACGGGGTTTGAGAGAGGGGCGTATTCTGAAACACCTGATAGCTTGTTTTCCAACTTTTCTCATTGGTCTGTTTTGTATGAGCAAGGGGTAAAATCTGTAAATGTGTTTTCCTATAAAAAATTGTGCGCCACGGATTGAAGTGGCAGTCTCCTCAGAACCCACCTTGCGTGTAACTTCTGGGATAACTGTGCTTAGCTGTAGCTAATAAACCTGGCTTCCACGCCCAATGGAGTGTCTTGTGTCTCTGTTCGACAAGGCAGGTGAATCCGGGGATTTAAGGCGTGAACTGCGCCGCCAGGCCCATAAGGCCCGGTTCTCCAAAAGCGTTGATATATATAGTTAAAAGAAGTGGGGCCAAGATGCATCCTTGTCTGACACCCCTCTTTGAACTAAAAAGGCTAGTGCACCGTCCTTCCCGAGTCACCCTGACTGCTGCTGAAAGTTCCCGATGCAGATCACTTAAAAAGTTTACCAGCGGTGGGTCTATACCTATTTCGCCTAAAATTGCCCATAGTTTGGAACGGTTGACTAAGTCAAACGCTGACGAAAGGTCCATAAAACCCATATACAAAAGACCTTCCTTAGCAACTGTGTACTTACTTATGAGAAGATGGAGGTTCAAACATTGGTCAAGGGTACTCCTATATTCTCTGAATCCATATTGGAGATTAGAAAGGACCCCCCTGCCTTCTAGTCAATCCCTTAGTTTGTGTAAAATGACTCTGCCCAAGATTTTCACTGCTGAGTCCAACAGAGAGATTGGCCTGTAGCAAGCGGGGTACCCTCTATCCCCCTTTTTAAATATTGGTACTATGAATGATTTAGCCCAAGACGACGGGAAGCCTGCTGTGCTAAACGCTTTGAAAACATTGGTCAAAATCTTGGCCCAAAATTTAGGGTAGGAACTATATAGATCAGCCAGCACCCCATCAGGCCTGGTGCTTTATTTTTTGACATGTCTTTAATCGCCTTTTCCACCTCTTTGAAAATTACAAGGCATGCACCTCGGGAGGCTGTATTAGCAAATTAATTTCCAGCACCTCTAAGTGCTCCTTATCATAGATTTCCCTAAAATGTCCGAGCCACCGTTCATCAGGGATGACACAGTCCATGTTTGAGTTCTCTTGCTCAGAGAAGAACGGTTGGTTTATAGTTGCCCAAAACTTCCTGCTATCCCGCAAAACTTCAATTGAGAGGAGGTTATCCCACGCCTCCTCTTTCATTTGTTGTTTGCGTGCAGCAATAGCTACTTTATAATTCTTCTGATAGTTAGCAACAAGGGCCCTATCTCTTGGTCTTATTTTCAGCGCCTGTAGAAGGGCGCCGTGTGCCTTGGAGCAACTACTATCAAACCATCTTTGTGCCTTCCTTTACTTTATCTCTATTTTCTGCCTCTAATTTCTTCGCAATCTGACCACATACGGCCACATAGGCTCCTATAATCTCAACACTCGGAGCCGAGCTATCAAGGCAAACTGCCAAATTAGCATCGGCCTCGATAGCCAGCTCCTCAAAGAAAGCTACCGGCACCACCCTGTCCCATTTGATCCTTCTCCCTTGGTCTGTTGTAGACAAACTTCCTGACTCCCCCCCCCCCCCCCTCAGCCCATTTAGGTCCCCTCAATTCCCCCAGATCGGCCTCTAAAAGGATCGGGTTAATGTTCACTAAATATTGAAAACACCACTCTTTAAGCTATTGTCTTATCCAATACCCCAGATGATAAAAAGACATATTCAATAACTGTAGTAGACCCTCTTCCTATGAAGGTGGGTACCCTCTTCCCCCCTTCCTCACCACCTGATTCGAATAGGTTCCTATTAGCTAAAAATTACTCAAGTTCCTCCCCCTGAGAACTATGCTCAAAATGAGGAACCACTGCACTGGGCGGCCCACAAGGGTCGCCCATGTAACAATCCCATTTGCACGATGAATATTAAAACCTCCCATTAGGATCATTTCGAAAACAGTGTTCTGATTAAGTTTATAATCTGACAAAAATGTTTCCAATACTCATAAGTGCTCATTATACTGTGAGCCAACTTTGGAATTGTAGAAATTAACTAAAAGGTACTTGTGTACATTTGTGCTACTCCATTCAAGTATCATAATATTACTAGAGTCTAAATCCAGCCTTTTAAACACACCTTTCAGGTTAAGTGAAATCAGAAAAATTAACCATCCCTTCGGCCTTCCCTCAGACTCGGCTACAGCTGGGATGGCAAAACTTGAGCATCCATTCATACTGAAACTACGTGCAACATCCCAGTTTTCCTGCAAGGCAATGATGTCATACTGTTTCACGAACTCCACCCACCACTCATCTAACATTTTAGGCCTAATTCCCGCTACATTCTAGCTAAGGAACTTACAAGAAGGTACTGTCTGTTTTGCCCTAACCTCAGGGCCACCCTGACATTGGTTGGTAACATCATGTCAATCATTTAGACCAAATGTGTCAGGGGAGAGAAAAGATTTGACAAGCCTATCTCCATGGTTACCTGAGACGGGGGAGAACTGCTTGGTAATAGTGCTGGGCAAACTATATCTACCCTCTGCAATAAGCCCCCTGCTAGCCTATTCTGTGTGGTGTCATTCCTGCTGTTGGGCGTAACAAGTAAGCTACCCCAGGTAGCCAATGGCTGGCGTCTAATAGAGTTATTTATGAGAGGCCTGGCTGGAGGGTAGAAGTAGCCCAGGGGGACAGGTCTTATACCCGTATTATCCAACTCTGAGGCATCCCAAAATAGTCTATCGGCAATTGATCAGGAGTTAAAGTTCACCACCACACAGTCTCCTGAAATACATTTAGGGCGACAGCCAATCCATGAGACTCTCCTTGCCCTAATAATTGACTTAGAAACGTCTAGCTCCCCACTACTGTGTTGAACACACCAGTGGCTGGCTAACCTCAGGAGATCATGAGTCGATTCATTAGTACCCCTCCTTAGTGGAGGTACCCCCGTAAAGACAGCCACCAATGGGGCGGCAACTGGTGGCAAATTCAAAATGATACCCTGTGGGTTCTCCTGTCTAGTACTAGGCAGAGAGGGTCTCCGAATATTGCTAACTCCACAGTTGGTAATCCCTGCTCCTGCCTTATTACAGATATGGTCAATTTCGGGCTCTTCCCCCTTAAGTCCTGAGCCCCCCTCTGCAAATATTTATCCCTGGACTTATCAGGTGGTTTTCTTGTAACTGAGTGGGGCTCCCTTGTTTGCCTGTCTGCTGTTTAATAAACAAATCAAATTTTTCGCATTTCTTTAACAGACCCGCTACACATTTATTAAGCGTGTCCACAATATCTTTGGCAATAGTTGTTAAAGCGGGCTCCAACCGTGCTGTAAACAATTCCTCCACTACTTCTGCCACATATTCCCTGCTACTAGGGTCCATACATTGTGCAGCAATAACATGTTTTTGTCTCTTGTGGAGTTTCTTTGTCGGCCTGCGCTTATGTAGTCGATTTTGGGAAGGAGATTCAGAGGTTTTGACCCCTTGTTTCTCCGGCTCCCCACTATAGCGCTCAGTGCTGGTTGAGACTTAGTCACTGTAGATGGTTTTAGAATCACGATTTTCGGCTCCAAATGTATACCCAGGGTCCGGTCCATCCCTGATGCCCCAGGTTCAGGGTCTATATTAGGCGTGGCCATTCCCAGTTCTATCTCTGCATTTGCAATTTCTTTGGATAGGACCCCCACCTCTGATGTCAGATATGATATTATTGAATCAGTTCTTCTCTGGACCTTAGCTTTTTTACCCTCTGTCTCCCCATTGCACTGCTGTTTCCGCTTACCCATCGAGGAGGTCAGAGGGGTGGCCCAGCCCGGCCTCTTCTGGCCTCTGACAGCCACAGACGGCCCGCCCGCAATTTAGTGTTTCCGGTCAGTGGTGGGTGGGGCAGGCTCAGTGCAGGTGACCCCGGTGTCTGCTGGGTCTCGTGGTTGCTGCTGCGGGTCCTACCGCGGTTCCTCACTGTCAGGCAGGCAGGTTAATGCGAAGCGTCTCCCGCGAAGCGGGAGACTCGACATGTATTTAAATGCCCGGTCAATGGAGGGCGGGGCAGGCTCAGTGCAGGTGACCCCGGTGTCTGCTGGGTCTCGTGGTTGCTGCTGCGGGTCCTACCGCGGTTCCTCTCTGTCAGGCAGGCAGGTTAATACGAAGCGTCTCCCGCAAAGCGGGAGACGCGAGATGTAATTAAATGCCCGGTTCATGGAGGGCAGGGCAGGCTCAGTGCAGGTGACCCCGGTGTCTGCTGGGTCTCGTGGTTGCTGCCGCGGGTCTTACCGCGGTACCTCTCTGTCAGGCAGGCAGGTTAATGCGAAGCGTCTCCTGCGAAGCGGGAGATGCGAGATGTATTTAAATGCCAGGTTAATGGAGGGCGGGGCAGGCTCAGTGCAGGTGACCCCGGTGTCTGCTGGGTCTCGTGGTTGCTGCCGCGGGTCTTACCGCGGTACCTCTCTGTCAGGCAGGCAGGTTAATGCGAAGCGTCTCCTGCGAAGCGGGAGATGCGAGATGTATTTAAATGCCAGGTTAATGGAGGGCGGGGCAGGCTCAGTGCAGGTGACCCCGGTGTCTGCTGGGTCTCGTGGTTGCTGCCGCGGGTCTTACCGCGGTAGCTCTCTGTCGGGCAGGCAGGTTAATGCGAAGCGTCTCGGGCGAAGTGGGAGACGCGAGATGTATTTAAATGCCCGGTCAATGGAGGGCGGGGCAGGCTCAGTGCAGGTGACCCCGGTGTCTGCTGGGCCTCGTGGTTGCTGCCGTGGGTCCACCGTGGTTCCTCTCTGCAAGATGTATTTAAATGCCCTATTTCAAACCGACAACAGACAAGTGGCGGTGCGTTCATTAGGGGGCTGGGGCATCGCCCCACTACACACACATCAAGCCGCATTGTGGAGCTGTCAGCAGAGTATATCACAACTATAAATGTACTCGAATAATTAATTTGTTCCGATCCGGGCCGGCTGGTCAACGGGCCACGTCCGAGGCAGTCACGTGCAATGGCTCTTAAGTGGGTGGGGCACGCGCTGGCAGCAGGTTTGACTGACAGTGACACAGTGTCACTGTCAGTCAAACCTGCTGCCAGTGCGTGCCCCACCCCCTTCAGACAACGTGCAGCAAGGGTCAGTGGTGGGGGTCTAGTGCGCATATACGGTTTTGGGCTGATCATTTTTCTGACCAGCCGAAACATGCGCACTAAGCTGCACATTAGGAGACCGAAGCCCCCGGTCTCCTAATGGGTGGGAAGTATCCCCTGCTGAAGCCAATTATTGTGGTTAGCAGGTCTCGTTAAGCGCGGGGGTGGGAGGTTCCGTCGTCGTCGAGAGAGCTCAGTCTCATGACCAATCACTGTATGGCTTTCTTATAGAGCCATGCAGTGATTGGCCCTTTCTGCCGTTCTGTGCTCTAAGTTACTCTTGCATCCACTTCTCTCCCAGCAGCAGTGAGACAAGCATGGGAGACATTGCTGCGAGTGCGATACTTGTGACTGCATGAAGAAGGAAGAGAAGAGGTGGTTGCAGTGAGAAGCGAGAGAGCCAGAGGCGGAATTATTAATATATTCCTCCTTCTAATCTGACTCTAACCTCGTCACCTCTCTCAGCCCCAAACGTTCCAGCTCAGCTGCCAGGCCATCAACGCGCGACCGCAAGTCTTTTCGCAAGTCAGCACTTGGAGTCGGAGACGCTGCAGTGTCAAAAAGAATAGGTAACATAATTTGAATTGGAGAATAAAATTATGTTTAGTTTCAGGCTGTGAGGTGAGAGTAGCGTCTTATTGCTGCTGGGCAGGGACTGCACAGGCCTGCTGTTACAGGCCATGTCACCTCTCTCCAGACTTCGCAGCGCCGAAAACTTAATGAACACTACTTCGCAACAAAAAGGAAAATAATAATACAGCTGGAATTTACTTCCCCATGATTAGATTTATTTTTGTGTTTCAATGCATTATGGCACATTTCTTAATACAAACTTAGTTGTTGAACCGTAATGCAGCTGGGCTTAATTGTGTGCAATATCCAGAGCAGACACTGTTGGAGAAGAGGCCACTGGTTTCAAGAACCCTTGTGCTGTTTATGATGGCTCTGGTGATAGCTGCGTGGAAAGTAACTTGTAACCAAAAAGAGATTGACAATAGAAATTATACAGAGGGCTAAAGTGACCTAAGTGCGTGCATGCTTTTAGGTATACGGACATACAAGTTCATTTTCAGGGTGAGTTGTGCTGTTTCCCACCAAGGAAATGCATGCGCATCTTTATTTTGTTTACCCTCCTGGATGAACACTGCTTAACCGGCATACGAACGCTCCAAGTGGTGGCAACTCTGATTATCATATTGAGATCTTTAGATCACTTTATCCTCTAACCCTGTTAATTGTGTTAAATGATAATAACCTTCAGAAAATCCATTAGCTTGATTCTGAACGGTGCTAAATAATGTTAATTTACAGTACTTTGTACGTGTGATATGCCAGTGTTTTAATGTTTGCAGAATTAACAAGCATTTACAATGCAATGGTTTTGCCTTTGTTAAAGTTAGAGCTATTGGCATTGCTCTTGACATTATTTTTATTTATGTTTTTTTAACATAAATAAATGGCATTGTCATTTACAATGCCACTAGCTTTATCTATCGCAAATGACACACACAAACACACACAGAGCCGCCCCACACACACCCCCACACAGAGCCCCGCACACACAGCCCCCACACACACAGCCACACAGAGCCCCCCACACACAAAGCCACACAGAGCCCTCCACACACACAGCCACACAAAGCTTCCTACACACACAGCCACACAGAGCCCTCCACACACACCAACACAGCACAAGCAGGCAACAGGGGCAGACGGAGGCACAAGCAGGCAACAGGGGCAGACGGAGGCACAAGCAGGCAACAGGGGCACACAGAGGCACAAGCAGGCAACAGGGGCCCACATGTCAGCTGTTGGTTTATATAGCTGGATGCAAGAACAGAAAGCACAGCAAAAACCAAAATACTGGTTGGGTGATACAACCCCCCGCCCCCCAACCTCCAACTTTTTTTTCATGCCACTTAAAACTTTGAGCTGCAGATACAGGAAAGCCTGAACACACTGACTGCCAAGGGGCATCTTCAGAAAGTGCGGGTAAATGACAACATGAACTACGAGCTTAGCAGGCCACCCAGGGAGATAGCATATAGAGATGAACTACAGAGAGCTTAGAGGTCACCTACAGACTCTGCGTGCAGCATAGGAATTGAAACAAACAAATCAGAAGGTAATTTTGAGACCAGCTGCAGAAGAATCACAACCACCTAGCCCGCAGGAGTCATGATTAGAGACTGTTAGAAGAAGGTGGTGCCGTGGTACCCGTAGCTTAGTTCACCTCCAGAGACTGCAGCCAGAGTAGGAGGAGGATATTCCACCCATACAGCTGGAGGTCATCTCTAAAGATGGCCTGCAATGAAGGCGCTGAAACCCACATAGTGACAATGAATCAACCTCAGGGAGAAAACTAACTTCCAGAGGCTAGAAAGCTACCTCAAAAGACTGCTAGCAGAAAAGGGGCAGAACTCGCCTACAGCTCAGAATATTAGCTTCAAAGGCTATCTGAGGAAGAGGTACCAATTGCTGCAAGCTGCTTGGGATCCCATCTATACATGCCCAGCACATAAAGAAGTTACCCTTGGGGTCACCTCTAGAGATCACAGAAAACTAAGAATGAAGTACACCAGAACGCCACCTTGTTACAGTAGCAGTCATAATTTCCAGAACTCAGAAGGGAAGTGCAGAGGAGGAATCCGAGATCAGGCACTAGTCAAAGAGGAAGTGAAAAAGTTGTACAAGAGCAGAAGTTCCAGCCAGGACCAGACATCCAAACTATTGGCCACATCCACGGGGTTCAGCGTGTACAAAAGTAATGCATGCAGACATCCAGCTCCTCCCACATCATACATTTAAAACTGGAGGGGCTCGATGTTTCATTGCTTGCCTGTAAGTTATTTAAAAGGCTACCGTCTGGATTACGAAAAAAAAATACTTGGAATCGAAGTTTACATAAGAAACTTTAGTCTATTATTTGAAGTTAAAATCACAGGACACCAGGCATGAACCCACACTGAAGAGCATTTAGATGAGCAGCACCTAGAGGCCCCCATTCCTTGGTAAACACATGCAGTTTGGCAGAAACAGTAACTGGAAGCCACACCCTCCTGTGATCACATGCCCAATACTAATCAGACCTTACAGACAATCATAGGACACCAACTCCATTCATTCGTATGAGGGAACCCGACGTACTATCAGACGTAGGGACATCAGATGTCTAGCTCATATTAAAGCCACAAGAAGGAGCCAACTGTTAATGCTCACCCACATGCCATCACCCAAGACCCAGGTTTCTAACCCTGCCCCAAGTTAGGTCTTCAGTCCACAGAGGTCATTCAAAGGTCCCTCTATATACAGCGGTCCACAACTTCGTCGCTGTTCCACTATCCACTGTATCTAATCCACAACTCCCCTCCCGTCGATTCCACGGACCTCTCACACGTCTTCCCCTCCTCCACAACTCACCACTGGCCTTCCACTCACCCACAGGTCGCCCCACGGAGGTCATGTCACAGCTCCATCCATACAACAGGAAACAGTCCACTCCCTCGCGTTTCCTTACTTCTAATTCCAGACTTATTTGAAGCACTTACTTCAGGGCTCTCATTCCTCAGGACTTAAAGGGCGTTATCACCAGGGCTCTCAAGTTTTCCAGTTCCATGCCAGATTGTCTCTTCTACTGGAGTTGTTGCTTTGCTTTCAATGGCTTACAGCCCTAAATTCGTCATGGGCTACACCGGACTGAAAATGACAGACTAGTGCCCTGCCCAGCCAGCATATTAAGGTCTTGCTGTGCCACTTAAAGGTGGAAACCGCAGAACCCTGCATCTGCGCGCTGACCTCACCTCATATGCCTTTCACCCTGCATCTGCGCGCTGACCTCACCTCATATGCCTTTCACCCCAAGCTCCTGTACAGCACATCCCTCAGCTTCAAGAAGCCTTCTTTTCAGGGTTGACAAGGTAC
The DNA here is from genome assembly GCF_964263255.1 of Lissotriton vulgaris. NCBI lineage: Eukaryota > Metazoa > Chordata > Amphibia > Caudata > Salamandridae > Lissotriton > Lissotriton vulgaris. The sequence goes on from NC_141693.1 coordinate 1,904,248,807, forward strand.
AGCTCCCTCTGCAGTGCTCCCCAATGATGCAATTCAACAGCTCTGTCGCTGGTCTACCCCTGTGGCCCCTAACCCAAACCATCCCCGAAACAACACATCCAACAGCCTCCACACGCCCCCTTCCAGAGACACGGAGGAAAGGTCATTCCAACGCCACCCCCCCCCCCAGCTCGTACCCCCATCCTCCCCCACTCACCAGCATGATGACCCCCCAAATACTGAGCACGATCCCGCAGGCCGCCATCTTCGGCCCGCAGCACAGGAGGGACACCATCGGGGCGCAGAGGTGAGAGCGCGGGCGCTTGTGGTGTGGGTGGACGGACAGCTGGACACACCGGGCAGTGGGGCAAGGGATCAGCGCCGGCACAGAAGGGATGAAAAGCTCGCAGTGTCAGAGCTGAATCGCTTCCTTCTTGCAGCCTCTCCCCTGCCTACTTTCTGACAGCTCAACAGCTTTATCACCGGGAAGTGGGGCGCATGAATAACTGGCACAGGGGGGGCACGTAGCACAGGCATGTTAGTGACGGTCTTGGCGGGAGTTCAGGGGTCCCCTCAGCCCTCACCATATGCCCGGACGAAGGCAGCACTCACCCCCTTTCTCGCCGATAGCGGGCTGCAGCTTGGCGGCTCCAATCAATGCAATTCAACAGCTCTGTCGCTGGTCTACCCCTGTGGCCCCTAACCCAAACCATCCCCGAAACAACACATCCAACAGCCTCCACACGCCCCCTTCCAGAGACACGGAGGAAAGGTCATTCCAACGCCACCCCCCCCCCCCCAGCTCGTACCCCCATCCTCCCCCACTCACCAGCATGATGACCCCCCAAATACTGAGCACGATCCCGCAGGCCGCCATCTTCGGCCCGCAGCACAGGAGGGACACCATCGGGGCGCAGAGGTGAGAGCGCGGGCGCTTGTGGTGTGGGTGGACGGACAGCTGGACACACCGGGCAGTGGGGCAAGGGATCAGCGCCGGCACAGAAGGGATGAAAAGCTCGCAGTGTCAGAGCTGAATCGCTTCTAATTACAACACCGCTGGCCAACTGCTGAGAGCAGCACTCAGGGAGAACCGACCCCCACCGCTGGAAATGCCAGGACAGCCCTCGATCCGCTCACAGGCTGCAGCACGAGGTTTCACCAGTCTCGAGCTGGCGAGAATGTGAGGAGAAGAGGTGGGGGCAGAGGCCAGCTGGGGCCGCCCTACCTCCACTCCCGCCCATGTGCCGCTCTCCGGCACCAACAGCAGCCGCACGGAGCCCTCCCCAGCCCTTCAGACTCACCGGGCTCTCTTGGGCGGGCTCCTCCGGGCGGCGGCCTCTCTGCTGGGCGGCGGCGGCTCGGCGGCGGGTCTCCTCCTCAGAATGAAGCACCACCTTCTCCTTCCGCCGTCATCCTCCCGAGTGGAGCCGCCAGGCTCCCGATCCACTTCTCCTCCGGGGCGCCGGGAGCCCCCAGCAGCGGCGACGCGACCTCTCCTCTTCCCCGGTCTCCCTCTGGGCACGGGAGACCGGCAACTCCCGCAAAGGCTTCCCCCAGGCAGGGGGAAGCGGAACAACACGTCCTCCCGGCCCCGCCCACAACCAGGCGGCGGGCCGGACCTCTGCTTCCGGGGAACAGCCAATGGCTGCGCGGCAACTCTCCCTGGGCCACCCAATGGCAGCGCGGCCCTCCTGACGAGCCCACTGGCTCTGGTCGCGCTGTCGAAGCCACGGCGGCGGTTTCAGCGATTGAAAGAATGGGGAAAGGGTTTCCCAATACTAAGGACTAGTGGACTCGCCATAAATCCTCATTAGTGCGCAAGAGGGCAAAGTGGTAGGATGCAGTAGTGCCGGCAATGCCGGACCAGACACGGGGGCGTTCCCGGCGTCCCGTGACGTCGGAAAAAGCCAAAGAATGTCGGGAACGCCCCCGTGTCTGGTCCGGCATTGACGGACAGGCCCCTCGTCCAATGGCAAGGCTCCGTTTACGGAGCCAGCCAATCAAGGACGAGGGCCGACCCAAAGCCACACTACTGTTCTCAACAGGATTTCGCCTGCGCGGAAAAGCTGCGCAGAGCGCAGCTTCCGCTAGGCAAAACCTAAAAAGGAATAGTTAAGCAGTGCCAGAGGGGCACCATGTTAATTTTTCCAGTGAGAAGAGAATCTTAATTTAGTAATGACTCATGCCGCAGTGATTTATAGTATGTGCATTGAAAAGTGAACTTTGCCACTATGCATCATTTATTTTGCGTGTTGGTAAAATAACGTGTATTCCAAGTAGAGGCAGAGAAGAGGCCTGGCCTTCTAGTTTAAAGAGCCCTCGTGCTGTGTGCCTCTTTATGACTCGGGTAACAGGCAGCGTTAGCCTGGTATTCCTAGTAGTCTTAAAGAATAAATGGGAGGTAGGGACGGGGCGAATCTCACAGGCAATGGTTTATGACTTGGTGTGGGTATAGGAAGGATCATAGGCTGGCATTCACATCTATTGGCTTCAAACACTAAGGAGACATTTGACTGCTGGAATACAGAAGGAGAAAGAAGCAAACAGGAGTAGGAAGTGTGTGGGAGTAAAGAAAGTGAAGAAAGCTGGGAAACAGACTTCATTTCAAATGGTAATTTAGTGAATTTTGCCATGAGTCTCAGCAGCACCCAGATGCCATCAAACACTGGGACATCTTGGAATTGAATTAAAAGTGTTTCTTGGTGTTTGTCGTGTTGAGATGAAGGTGACTCTGCTTGTATGTAAGCAATGCAAGCCTATGTGTAAGTGTATGTGAGACACAGATCACACGTTTGCTCGAAAATCCACCATTTGACTACTTCTTTTTTCAAACTTTTCTTTGGGGAGAGGAATGCCCCAAACCCTCTTATTACAGTTGGCCTTGCTCCCCTATGCTGGCTCACCACAGGGCACTCTGAACTTTTACACCTCACCACTTTCAAATGTCACCAGCTGCCACTGCAACAGACCCATCAGATGGTTAATGCAAATGAAAGTGTAAAATCCGAAACTGTTGAGGTGGTCCATCTCCCTACAGGGTATAGACTTTGAAGTAGAACACAGACCTGGGACTGCCCATGCCAATGCAGATGGACTTTCCAGGTTCTTCCACTTAGACGATGAAGGTTCTCTAGGGAAAGGTTAGTCTGATCATCTTTAGTTTTGGGGGGTTGTGTGAGAAAGTGCCCTCTTTCTGCATGGTATGCCCCCACTTTTTGCTGAATTGCTGATGTTGTTTGACTGAGTGTGCCCTGGGCTCCTGCTAATCAGGTACCCAGGGCCTATGTTCCTTCCCTAAAATTGCATTTAAGCTTAAACCCAATTAGCATCTCTGGCCACAGGTAGGCCCCAGGTAAATGATACCACAGGTACCCAGGGCCCTGTTACCAGGGAAGGCCCCTAAGGGCTGCAGCACTTATTGTGCCACCCTTGGAGACCCTGCTCCTTTACACTCACACACTGCCTTTATGGGCTGAGTGTCTTGGTGCAGAAGAAAGTGAGGAGTCGACATGGCACACATCTCTGTGTGCCATGCCCACAAACCACTGCCCTGGCATGGATAAGTCATCCTTCTAGCAGGGCACACTATACCAGTGGTGAGGGTACAGGTGCGCGAGCCCTGTACCCCTACAGTGCCCAATGCATTTTTGAGCATTGTAAGTGCAGTGTTACCATTAAAAGTATATGGTGCTGGGAGTTTGCCAGTACGAACTCCACAACGCCATAATGGCTACAATGAAAACTGGGAAGTTCGGTATCAAACTTCTCAGCAAATTAAACCCACACTGATGCCAGTGTGGGATTTAATGTAAAATGCACAACAGAGGGCATCTTAGAGATGCCCCGTGAAACACAACCGACTTCTAGTGACCAGACTGAGTGGCTGCTTAGGCTGCCACCAACAGACATGTTTCTGGACACCTGGGTCGAGAACCTGCTTCTCTCGGTGGGCCTGAAACAATGCACATCCTGGACAAGGTGCCAAGCCTCCTCCCCTAGGATGGGCAGGGTTCATGAAGGGGAAGCTTCAAAGCCTTTGTGAGCCTCCCCAGACCATTTGCTGCTTTCAGAAACTGGTCCCTACTGGTTCTACCCCCCACCTTTGGCAGGAGAACCGGCGAGAAAAACAAGTGAGGGAAAGATGTGTGCCCACCTCTGCCAACTCCACCCCTCAGGTGGGGGAGGCAAGGTGAGGCACAACTCTGAGTCCTCACCATCTTGAGGATGGGGGGACCCAGCCAACCAGGGACAGGCTCCTGCCCTCCTCCCCTTGGAGGGTGGCACGATAGTGGGTGTATCTACTCTAGGAAAGGGACCCATTGGGCCCTGCCCTTTACCTACCTGTTACACCCCTAAAGGTAATATTTAGGGGGCACCGTGAACCCTGCTTCCTCAGATCTAGAAACGACAAGAAGAAAAGAAGAAGCAGGACCGGACAGCCGCGCAGCCAGCTATCAAGAGGAAGATGCCCACTGACTTGACCCCAGCCCTACACGCCTGTCTCCCCTCGAACCTGCTCCTGCAAAATACCAGTGTGTCCTGCAGCCAGCAACCTCAAAAACCCCAGAGGACCTGCTTGCTTTCATTTCTAAAGACTGCTTCTCCTGTGAACACCGGATTGTTCAACTGCAACCTCTGACAGCAGCCAGAAATCGTGAATCTAGCCCAATCTGCACCCGCCAAACCCGGTCCAAGCTTGAGTGGAAAAACACCACGAGGAGGTCACCTTGGTGATCTTGACCCGAGATCCGGTAACCCCTGACCTGCCTCAAGCCTCCAGCCGATGCCTGCAGCCTAAATCCAGAAGGCCCGCCTAACCGCGACCCGGAGCTGGTAAGAAGATCCAACCCCAAAAGGCACCCATGCACCTGATGCCCCACGGCCTTGTGTGCCCAAACCGACAGTACCTAACCAGCCCCTAACTTCTCAACTTACCTCTTAAAGTGGTGGTTGCACCCAGCAGTCCTTTGTCTCCCTGCCTGCAGTGCTTTTGCAAACTGGAGGTTCTCCATTGAAAACAACTGGGCACCAGACCCAGAAACAGCACCCTGCACCCGGCCGCCCTAGTGACACTGAGGGTGCACCTTTTGTGCTACTTTGTTTCCCCCTTTGCCCTGACCTAAACCCTAGGAGATTTGCTCCCACAACTCTGTGGCCTGCTTGCTAGCAGTCACCAACCGGAGGCCCCCTAACATTGGGCCTCAACCCTTCTACACCCGGCCGTACTAGTGCAGCTGAGGATGCAACAATAGTGCAGCACTGACCCTGAGGGACCCCTGAGTCTAACCCCAGAACTTTAACTCTTACAGTCAATAACTTACCTGTGAACCGATAACCTGTTTTTCCACCATAGGATAACATTGACAATTTTCTTCCAAAAAGTGGAGTCTTGAAATCTAAAAATATTCTTTAAAAATGGCATGAATAACCTAAACGTATTTTCTTACCGGTTTGCAGGAAATGTCCCAGTTCTGAATCTAGGTATCCAGCACTGAGTTAGATAAGGAACGTAAAAAATAACTTACCTGTAATTTACAGAAAAAGCCCATTCATTTCAATGTACATTATTGCAACCTACTGCATCCATGCAATTCCTATTGGATTTTGAAACTGGTGTACAATCAGCAACTTATTACTGTGAAGTATTTAATGCTTACCTGTGCCAGGCTTGCTTGGTTCTAAAAATAAAACAATACTATATTTTTTATACAAAAACAATTGACCTAGAGTTCAGTTATTGAGTGTGTGAATTCATTTGCTGACTGAGTGTGTACATCAAATGCTTAACACTGCCTTACTGCTCGACCACTCTACCACAAATAAAGAGTAAGGTTCTATATAGCTTAAACCTCTGCCTACCTCTGGGGTCACCTGGACTCTATACACACTATACCACATGGTGGTGTAGTATATATAGAGCCAGTTTCCTACAACAATCCATATTAGACTTTTGAAATGTTGGCAGAACAATCATTCCAGATTATGCAGAACGTATAAAACCATTCTACGAGTTGATTCTTCCCGACTACACATTGAAAAGAAGAACTTACAGAAACTTTACCTTTGATTCAAGCTGAATATCCCAGATGGATACAATAGGCAAACACCCTCACAGCAACAGAAACTTCACATTTGACCCTACATTGCAAACACAAAGATTTCTCTGGTACAAGCAAGAATATCCTGTGCCTAATGAAACTAAGCTTCTAGACCGCTATGACCACATCATTTAAACTGAGGGTACTGCTCAGCCAGCCATAGGGACAAAACAGCAATATTCAGCTACATGCATGATGGGACCTTCCATCCGGAAAAGACCTACATGCAGTCACTAGGTGATTGCACAGCTGGCAGAACTCAAGACTCTAGTACTGGCACTACAGAATATAGATGCTGGATTACCCACACTCACTGTGTGTGATTCATATTATTGTGTACAGTCATATATTGAATATTTTCATTATTTCATTATTGGAGTCAGAATGGATTTAGGGATTCATAAGGCTGCACAGTGAAACACAACTTGTGTTGGGAACAGGTGTCAAATGTAAAAGAATGCTTGGCATGGGCTTATGTCATTCATACATTGAGTTATTAATGTGTTAGCTTGCACATTGCAGGAAATTCACTGGTGAGGATAGACAGAAACATCATGGGGGCCGTCAATGTTGCATACAATGACACACACCTGCCAAAATGTTTTCCATTCAAGTAGTCCTACAAGCTAGCTGTGCAAAACACACCATGTGCTCAGATTCAAGTAGTGGGGGACAGAGAAATACCGAACAGTGATCCCAGTCTTGGGTTGAATCTTGCTGCACATGAGGGCCTGGCTTCTGCACACACAGGAGCAGCTGCTACTATTTCACTGTTACAGCAACACTATTGATGGTCAGGTTTTTATAAACAGACCATGGACTTTGTCCAGAATGCAACATCGCCCAGCAGATGAAGGGTTCCATTGTAGCACATTTCCCACAAATGCCTCTTTTGATTTCAAACAAGCCCTTGGCTTGTGTTTATCCGGACCACTGTGGTCCCTTATCATCTGATGGGGCTTAAAAGTACATCTTAGTGGCAGTGGATTTCTGCTCTCGATTCCTGTGGGTATGGTCACAGTGGTCAGCTGACGCCTGAAAAGTGGTATAAAGGATTTGCTATTCTTTATTGAGACATACAAAAATGGCACATTACATTACGACCAGGATCGGGTGCTTAGCTCTCGGGCTTAGAGGCCATGGAAAATGAACAGCTTCCCTTGGGTAAGTGACTGTATAGGGATGCCCAAAAGTTTGGTCTTGGACACAAGGCTTCACAAAGCAAAAGCATAAACAATAAAAACAGTTGTATATAAAATGTAGAAATTTATTCAAACATACAGTAAAAACATGTTAAAAATCATTGTCATTACATAAAAAACGACCCTTTACATTAATTAAAAGAAAGGAACATCAACTAATTCACAATTTATACATGTCAACAAATATCTGTGCTGAAAAAGTGCAATTAAATCAACTTCCTATGTATCTGAAAAAAATGTTTTATAGGAAAAGAGAGAGACACACACACACTAAGACATCAACAGTTTGTCATTCGGAAAGTGCACCCTCTTTTAGACTAACTCCAAGACTTGTTTTTTTTCTGTGTTCTTGGAGTAAGTTGGGCAATTGGATTGTGCAGTGTTAGGCGTCGACACGAGGAATTAATAAAAATTCTAAACTTAAGGAAAAAATTAATTAGAACAGCTTTACATGCTGAGTTTCTGACGGGGTATTTAAGAGCGGGAGTGATACCGTTGGGTCTCCGTATAAGAAATGAACCCGGTCTCTTCACGGACAATGAGAAATTTCTGGAGGTTTGGACCCATATTGCAAATAGGTGCAGCAGAGACTGGTTAATCCTTATCATTGAGACAGCACAAGATGTAATGATATTGGAACGAAAACAAATTGATGAACTAGAAGCAGCACTCAAAACAAATACAGCAGTTGAGGATGCCAAAAGAAAACTAGAAGAACTAATACAAGACACTGAAGGCTATCGAGACTACCTAACTAACAAAAAGTCAACAAAACTCAGGAAAGATATAGAAAAATTTAGCACAGAAATCGTATATCCATTCCTGAATAAAGACTATTACACAACTAGGAATGATCAAAGGTGGGAAAAGCCTCAATACCCCAGACAAATTTTCTCAAGAGGAGGGAATAATAAGAGAGTGACTTTCTCGGAAACATCCGGGTCGAGTGATGAAGAAGAACACTCCAATGAATACCCAGAGATATCAGCCCCTAATTACCAAAATGAACCCCAGCCTTTTTTTAGGGAATCGCCCATACAGGTGTCAGAAAAACTACCGGAATTACCCCAGACAGGAACCAATGAGGAACCATGCACCTCCAAATCAAACGACACCAAATTACCTGAAGACCAGGAACGCCAGATATTGGAGATGAATGCTTTCCCCATTGTAAACCTCTCTGATAGGGAATTAACACAAGAGGAACAAGAAATATTAAGACTGGGTTTTAGTTTTGCCCCAACAGCCCCCCCTAATAGATTTGAATTGGAAAGAGACCTAAAAAGTTTTTTTAGGAAAATTAGATTAAACAGATTCTTTGCAGATAAAGATTACGAACCAAGGCCCAATGTCACAGGTTTTAAGCCACAATCGACCTTTACTCCAAATTTGAACCAAATAGACAATAATGTCGAACTGTTTGAGAGGGTAGTGGAAATTGAAATAAAAAACAGTTTCAAAAACTCACAAAATCAATGCAACAATTTATCAAAACTACATAGATCAGCACTCAAGTCTCTACAAGACAATGACCTAATAACAATAAAACCTGCCGATAAAGGCGGAGGGGTGGTAGTATTTAACAGTGAGGATTACGAAAGACGGATGGGGCTTCTTCTAAATATCAAAGAACATTACACCTCAGCCTCACATACTATGATAACTAAACTTAAGAAAGATGTTGCCACATTTTTAAATTATGGAAGAGAAAACAATCTGATCTGTGAGGAAGAATACAAGTTTCTTTTTAATACTGACCCGATCATACCGGCGATTTATGGACTGCCGAAGATCCATAAGGATGTTGATAATCCTCCCATGCGACCAATCGTCCGCAGTTTGGGGTCTCTGTTAGAGCCCCTGAGCAAGTACGCCGATTACTTTCTACGGCCGATTGTTCAAAAACAGAAGTCGTATTTAAAAGATACTGCTCATGCCATTGCAGTTTTTGAAGGACAGAGCTTCGACAAGGTGACCCAGTTTCTGGTCACCTTGGACATCGAGGCTCTGTATACAAATATCCCACAGAATGACACCATTGAAGTCCTATCCTCCATTTTAAGCAACAAAGACTTGGGGGGAGGTAATATGGACTTCATTCTCGGATGTGTAGAGCTGGTACTAAAAAACAATATTTTCCCGTTTAAGGATGAGCTATTTAAACAAGTAAAGGGGACCAGCATGGGGGCCACTTGTGCCCCCAGCCTAGCATGTCTATATGTTAGCCAATTTGAGGTGAAACATATATACAATGAGCTGCCACCATTCTTTGAAAACGTATCCCACTGGCACCGTTTCATTGATGATATAATTTTCTTCCGGAGTGGTGCCAGTGAGGACTTAATATCCTTTTTGGAGTGGCTCAATCTGGGTGACAAAAATTTTAATTTTACTGCAAGTTACAGCACTAGCAGTGTTAACTTCCTAGATATAAAGATCAAAGAATCAGAGGGACAATTGGAAGTAGAACTTTTTACAAAACCTACAGATAAGAACACCCTTCTGCAATATCGAAGTAATCACCCACGAACACAAAAACACAATATCCCCTTTGGGGAAATTCTACGATTACGTCGCAATTGCACAAGCATAACTGATTTCTACAAACATGCAGAAAATATGGAGAAAAAATTATACGAGAGAGGATACCCCAAAAAACTAGTGAAACAATCCCTTAAGCGTGCGAGGTACTATGACCGTGAGCAACTTCTGGACACTAATAAAATTAAAAATAACAAAACACAAGACAGGATAGTCTTTGTGAGTCAATACTCAAACTTAAGTAATAGAATCAAAAATATAGTAAATCGAAAATGGAAAATAATAAACAATGGCAAAGTCGTAAACGCCGCAGCTAAAAAGAAATCCTTGCTGGCTGACAAAAAATCAATCTCTAAGCGCCGGCATGGGTGGACAGTCATCAACTCATACAGAACCCTAAAGCCCCAAAATTATCTATCCGCTCACTTCAGCTTGCAATTAAAAAAGAGCTTCACAAACTTCCGCATGGGCTTGCACGACTCAAAAGACCTGTATCCAACTTGGAAAAAGCCCTATCAATCCGCAAACTGTCGATTATGTGGTTTTAAATCAGAATCTGTAACTCACTTATTATGTGCTTGTCCAGCAGTCCTGGAACAGAGGAGACAGTATTTAAAATTAATTTTCAATGAGTTGAACATCCGTTCATGCAGACAAGCAGTGATAAGCTGGCTGGAAGGCGCTTCCATTATCTTGGTCTGCAGGGGCATCAAATTCATGACAACGGTCAGAAACCTCCTACGGCAAGCAGACGAAGAGTAAATAAAATAAGCAGGATCAAAGTCACCTTCAATAGCCGACCAATAACATTAATGAATGGACAGCATGCTTACTAGCGACTAGCTGCAGGTCGCAAATAGTGGTGTATGAACATTAAAATTTGGAACACTGGGGTATACACTATGCAATTATCTTTTCCAAAAGGTCCCCACATTTTTAAAAAGAAATATATATCCTTTTATATAATTATGGAACCATGTCAAAATCAGGTGTATTTATAAATGTAATGAAATTTTGACTACGTTTTTATGGACATGGGGGGGTTTGTAATGATTTTAATTAATCAAACAATAAACTTATACAATAAACAATGGCCTGACAATTCCACTAATTAAACCATTATTCTCATTCCGAAGGAATAAAACTATAAAAAATAGTCTAGTAAGGACATACAAAAATCCAGGGAACAGTGTACAAACTACCATAACTGGCAACAAGAAGGCAATTGGCAACCACAAATGTGGAACCTGTGCAATTTGTCCAAACTGCATAGTGTCAAAGAAATTGATCTTTAACCAGAAGACCCTAGTGCCGAGAAGTTTAAACAACTGCAGAAGTAAAAATGTGGTTTACTTGCTCGTCTGCCCTTGTGGCCTTGGCTACGTGGGGGAGACAGGCAGGGAGCTCAGAATTAGACTCCTGGAGCATCGTTCAGCAATCAAAAACAAAAAAGAAAATGATCCACTTACGCTGCACTATCAGGAAAAAAAACATGGATGTGACGAGTTTACCTGGTTCATCCTGGAAAAAATAACTGCCAGCAGATGAGGTGGTAACCTCGAGACAATTAGGAAAAAACGAGAACAATGGTTTATATGCCATCTAGACACCATAGACAAAGGCTTAAACTCCAGAGAGGAATGGATGAAAATAATATCTGGTTACTAAACAAGATATATCCCTTAAGTCTCCTACCATACAAGATAATTCAGCTTTCAGAAGCCTGTAAAGGGGCATTAACCCATAATATCGTAACATGAATTGAAATACTTGTGTCGGCTAACATCGACCAAATTATATCACAGAATAGACAAAATAAACACAACTCCTAGAAAGCTAATCAAGTGACAAATGAGTACAACAGTGAACTAATTTGCTAATAATATTTCTCGACTGCAAGCACACTGTAATAAATATAAATAGGCATAGTGGAACTATGAATACCAATAAAGTGCAAACTTCTATAAAAAAGATCCGACAGCTCAAGGTATATGAGTGGTAATATCCAATAACAACAAATCCAAGTCTATATTTGAGGCATGGAATATAAAAATAGGAAGTGAATTTTTGAGGTTTGCCTAACATTTGTCATAAAATCAATTATGTGTGGTTGACAATCCTAAATCCAACAAATAGGAAAATACTAACGACAAAACGGCAGAAACTTAGGAAAAATAATGCAGGGTAGAAGACACGAACATCGTGTAAACTAGACCGAAAACGAGGCTTGAATAGCTTGAAGCAAAATGAGGCGTGAAACGCAGAAGCTAGTTGGAAACAGAGACGCGTTACCATGGTTACGCGGATCGTTTCGCGGGCAACTTAATTGAATGCAGCTCAAACAATTAATAATCACCCAATGAGAGAAGTAGAAGTTAAGTACAAAAAGGTCTCGGAGGAAATTCTCGAACACTACCTCTCTGGAATCAAAGACGCAAGTGAGAGGACGGGAGTCGGGTGCCGAAACCGGGAAATACGAAGCGTAAGGTGAGAGAAACAAGAACCCCTGCCGAAATTTAGATAGAAAATCCCTAAATTAGCCAATCTAACAGTGTACCGCTAATATTTATCCTCTTAGGAAACTTCGGCGTTTGAGTCAGAATAACAAGGCGCATCTCTCCATTTCAAGGACTGAATGCGAGGTAAGATTAAAGTAACCGCCGTGTTTAAAACATGAGAAATGAGTCACTAGGCTGGCAATATAATAAAGTCCTACTCTCGTTCCAGGCTAAAGCTTGCTCTTGCACCTGATCAAGCGCTATCCATTTTGGTATTCCCGACCCCAACACGTTCTCTACTGTTTAGGTAGGTTCATTTAAAAAGTGCAGCTCAAAATAATCTTCCCCCAAAATATACCGTAGAACTTACAGATTTAAATATCCTTTGCAGTATTAAAATAGAGAGGAACCACGCCATTTGGGGAAAAGCCACTTACTGAAGGGCGATTCGAAGAACTAAAAATACAATGCTACTCTGTAGCCAACAGTAAGGTAGTCCAAATAATTTTGATAACCAAAAGATCAAGTTGGTAAAAGTTATAAAACCACAACAAAAATAGTATCTAACAAATTCTATCTTTTAAAAAATCCTTTCATAGGAGGTTAAAAGTTCCTATTCCTGTTGGGCCACAGAAAAACAACAAACACCAGCGCACAAGACAACAGGTAAACAAAAATAAGGCTATAGATGGAAATATAGGACTCCTTGGAACAACTATTTGACTTATAACCTTTCTCCAAAACTCTATTTTTTTAGATTTTAATGAAAGTTTATGGTGAAAGAATGGGACACCAGAGAATAGAATCCAAAATTCTTGTCCAGAGAACTTAACATGGAATAAGGTATCTCTAATTAATACCTAACATAGTTTCTTCAATCCCTGGGTATATAAATCCCCGGTGAAGATCATGAATTTGTCCTGTCCCCCAGGGTGAACCCCGGGAGGTGGTGAGACTGGTAATAATATAACAATAATGCAATCATTCCCCTGGGTTCCCACATGGGGAGGGGGTTTCCAATGGCTGCCCTCACATAAGTTGGACCTATGGTGAAGCAACAAAAGCTTATCTACAAACCAATGGGTACATTTGTGGTAAACATGTCAGTAAAAAGAAATGTGATGTGCCCTAACTAAAAGCCTCATGTCAAATGTCTAGTCACATTATACTAAAGGTTTGGACTATTTGCCAATTGATGTGCGTCAAGTAAAAGCCTCATGTCAAAAGGCTAGTTATAATGATACTCAATGCTTGGATTGTTTGTAAAATTAAATATCATGTCATTGACTATTCTGGGTTCAATGCTGAATACTGACCCGAGTATATTTACCTACAGGATCCGTTGGTAGAGGCAACCATCCAGTGCCAATACAGGAGAGACAATAAAATTCAGTAGTCTTGAAAAAGATGGTACATGAATAAATAAAACCATCGAAACGCGTCGACGCCTAACACCGCACAATCCAATTGCCCAACTTACTCCAAGAACACAGAAAAAAACCAACAGCCTGATTCATCATTGTTAAATCCGGTCGCAAAGGGCCAGATTCTGAGAATCTGGCCCTTTGCGAGCGGTATTTTTGCATTTGGGATTCATAATCCCAAATGCAAAAATCGCTATTTAAGAATTCGCATATTTGCGAGGAATAGCATTTAAGGAATCTCTATTAGAGATTCCTTAAATGCTATTCTTGAAACATTTTTAAATTGCGAATTCGCAAAAATTTCCCGCTATTTACCGCGAGGTCAAACCTCGTGGTAAATAGCGGAAACTTAGAAAAATGCATTTAAATGCATTTTTCTAAGTTTCATGTTACACACACTTATGTCCTTGGGACATGTGTGTGCACAACACCAATGTAGCATACATTTCAGGGGTGCTACAGGGTGTCCTTTGGACACCCCTGCACCCTTGAAATCGCAATTTCAATATGCGAATCGCTAATTGCGATTCGCACATTGAAATGTCTTCCCATTCATTCCTATGGGCCTTTGGGCCCATAGGAATGAATGGGGAGTTATTCCTTATTTGCGATTAGCAATTTGCTAATCGCAAATAAGGAATTAGTAGGAATCGCATTTTTTTTGCATATTCCTACATGAATCCCGTTTTGCGAGTCCTTAATAGCGATTCGCTATGAATCGCTATTAGGGGCTCGCAAAACGGGAGTATGATGAATCAGGCTGCAAGTCTTGGAGTTAGTCTAAAAGAGGGTTATGATGTGCACTTTCCGAATGACAAACTGTTGATGTCTTAGTGTGTGTGTGTCTCTCTGTTTTCCTATAAAAAAAAAAATTCAGATACATAGGAAGTTGATTTAATTGCACTTTTTCAGCACAGATATTTGTTGACATGTATAAATTGTGAATTAGTTGATGTTCCTTTCTTTTAATTAATGTAAAGGGTCGTTTTTTATGTAATGACAATGATTTTTAACATGTTTTTACTGTATGTTTGAATACATTTCTACATTTTATATACAACTGTTTTTATTGTTTATGCTTTTGCTTTGTGAAGCCTTGTGTCCAAGACCAAACTTTTGGGCATCCCTATACAGTCACTTACCCAAGGGAAGCTGTTCACTTTACTGTTTAAAAGTACCCCATTCCCCTGGGTCACAAGGGGTCTCTCTCCCTCGTCTTTACAGTTAGAGGCCATGGAAACTTTGTGTGGGACCCTGTGTTTCACATCTCCATACCATCACAAAGGAAATGCAGTTGTGGAGGGGAAAATTGGAACTTAAAGCAGTCTTTAACAGCAAGGGTCCTAGCCTCTGGTTGCAATTGGGTCCATCAACTAGATAGTGTACAAAGGGCTTTGAATATCATGCCAGGAAAATCACTGGATGGTCAGACTCCTTATGAGATCCTGTTTGAGGTTAAGATGTGAGTCTCAGACCTCTATAATACCAGCACAGTGGCGGCAGAGACACCTTTTGACACCAATGAACATTTGACTCTATTACAGGAATTGAATGATTTCTGGGATGATCAAAGCATATAGGTAAAATGCACCACCACTGGAAAACTGAAAGTAATTCCTTCAAGAACTAGCTGGATCCCAAAGACTGGTGATCTGGTCAGAGAAAAGATTGTGGACAAGAAAGAGTTTGGGTCATCATGCAGATTGACTGTTCCTGTCCTGGCTGTTGAAGTTACACAAACGGTACTTCTTCCGCCCCTTGCAGGACATTGAGACAAAAGGTTTGTCTCTATTGATCTGATAAAACTGTGGCCAATTCTCAACAGTACTGCGCGTGGACTTCCGGATAGCTACCATTCCTCTCACTACTCAGAAGCTTCAAATGGAAGCTTTAATTAGAAATGAAGCCTGTGCTCTTCAACAAGAGAAAACAATGAACAACAATTAAGTATGCATTCTACCTGTTTCAAATACAACAACTGTAAAGTCAACAGGTACGGAAGCACACATTTCCACTAGAAATCCTGAGAAGAATAAGGTGTATTTTAATGTACCACAGACTGAATCTGCATCAAGTTCTACACAACCTGCTGAGCAGCCAAAGATAGACAGGACAGCGTCTGGATAATTCATCAACTTTGATGACTTCTCCTCTGATGCTTCTGAGCCGTCTCCGCCTCCACCACCCCTACCATTTGAACTGAAGGCGCGTGTCTTCTACCTTTGGTGGAAAATAACCTACTTTGTCTCTCCATGGCTAAATGTTTGGATTTCAATTTCATTCCTTTTCCTGGTTCTCTGGAATGGTTTTGCGACTTTGTTCTTTCTACTGCTCAATGGCCATTTTGTTGCTGAACACTCTGCAATACACATGATAAACTTAGTTCTGAAACTACAAGCATCATCACACCATGAACAAAGAGACCTGTCCCCTGTGAACATTTCAGCTGTTCCAGTTCTGATGGGGTTGTATGGGACAACTTCATTTAAAGATGCATTTCATCATCTTGAGTTCAGGCATAATAAACTCGAGTTTCTACCTAGCTCCCTGAGTCAGTTTGGATTATAAAATGTAATAATCAAACTGCCCATTCTGGTCTATGGGGAACAGGTAGCCTTGCAATAGAGAACAAGCATTTACAATGCAATGGTCTCAGCAGCATTAAAGATAGAGCTATTGCCATTGTTAATTTTTTTTTTTTAAATCATAAATAAATGGCATTGTCATTTACATTGCCAATAGCTTCATCGCCTTCACTAAATTAGTTGGTTGCAATGCACACCCCCCCCGCCCCTTTCACATGCGCATCTCATGAGTCCGAGTGCCTTCAGTAAGTTAGTCAGCTGCTTCAGAGACCCACCAGCACACCCGTGTGTCACATGCGTTTCCCTCGGTAGTCCCAAGCCTCACTGCTGCCTGACATGTAAAGCTCGCCCATTCTCTTCCTGGTTGCATCAGCGAAAATTGTACATTTGAAGAAGCAGCAAAAATAGAATTATTGTTTTGATTAAGGTTCCAGTGAACTGCAATATTTACAATTCAGATGTTATGGTGCTCAGGGGAATACCAGAGCTCTTGTGATGTTGCGTGTTCAGAGAAAGGGACAGAGAACGGACACAGTTTTGCATATTGGTTACTTTTACACATAATATGTTATTCTGTTGACAAAAGCTGCTAATTAAGGAGGATTGGGAGTAGAAACTCCAAAAATATACTTTACTAAAAACAAATATTTCTAGTAGAGATATTCCAACTCTCTGTAATTAATTTGTGAATTTAAGCCGGAAGCCAAAGGACATAGAAACAAAAAAATGTACAAGTGAAAGACTTACATACACAAATTGGGCCTCTACTAGAAGCCTAATATGTTGCAGGTATGCATCCCTCGAGAGTAGTAATTGGGAAGAGTCCAGTTATAGGAGACATGTTTTTCAAACGGGGGTAAGGAAAGGATTTTGGAAGACCTCAAAGTAAAAAAGCCTTTACCTGACGTTTTTGGCTTTGTCATTGCTTTTTTTATGGCTTGTGGAAAGAAGGGTGAGGCAAAACAGAGGGCAGGTAAGGGGGAAAACGTGAAATAGAGTGGACAGCTGTATCCATGTCATAGCGCTCTTTTTTGTTATGGCAGGTGGTGGAGCAACAACACGGACAATGGAGGGAGGGCTTATGAATGGGAGAACCAACATGACAATGGAACGAGGTAGAGGGAAATGGGCTATGATGCAGCCAGCGGTTTCTACGTTTTAGGGCTATAATTTGTTATAGCAGGTAGGAACAGGGCAGCACAGGCAAGAGGAGGGAGAGTGGGAAAAGGGCAACACAGACAATAGGAGGGATGGTGGGAGCAGCCAGCGGTTTCTACGTTTTAGGGCTATAATTTGGTATAGCAGGTAGGAACAGGGCAACACAGGTAAGAGGAGGGAGAGTGGGAAAAGGGCAACACAGACAATAGGAGGGATGGTGGGAGCAGGGCAACATGGACAACGGAAGGGAGGGGGTGGGCAAGACAGCACTGACAAATGGAGGGGGTAGGGGCAAGCCAACAAGGACAAAGGAAAGGGATGATGGGGCAAGCCAACACGGATAATGGGAGGGAGGGAGTTAGCAAGGGGACACGAACAAAGGAATGGAGGGTGATGGCAAATCAAGGCAGACAACGGAAGGATAGCAGATAGATGGGGGCGAGCTAACACAGACAGGGGGGAACATGGATATGAGAAGTGCATGAGGAAGCAAGCTGAAAAACACGCATTCTGGTAGAGTGCTTAAAGACAAGGAAAATGAGCAGTGGAAGGACACAAGAAATGCATTTAGGCTCCAGGGGTGGGACAAACAAACAAAGAGGAAGGGAGCCTACAGCAGCTGCAAAGCATTGTTGGCAATGCGGCCGCGCCCAACTTCCTCCACTGATATTTCACCGCTTTGCGACATGCACCATGGTTCAGCACAGAGCAAACTCACTTTCCTGAATGCGCCTTCCTGTACACCGGAAACCCTATTTTTCTTGCAGGTACATGTATGTGCATGTTGAGCTGTATGGACTCGGAGCGATTTCTGCCTTTATGTTGAAATTCCAAAATCCCCGACGAGGAAATAAAGAGCCTTATTGCGAAAAGGTGTTTTAATACCAACCTGGTTTCCCATCACCTTGGCCGCCATCCCCGCATCACCGGGTGTCCTTTACTGCGCACCTCTCCAGGCGCCCTTTCTGCAGTGACCTTACATGTCTAGATAGTCCTTCTTCTAAGCACGTTCATTGCTTGGTAGCTTACTCACTGCATACAGCCAGGAAGCTTCACTGAAACATCGAATTCCCAGTTCAGCCAGCAGTAAAAGATAGAAAAACAAGGTTTGTGCAGAAAATGCCCCCGGAATCCCGCTGCGGCCGCACCAGAAGTCAGGCAAGGTCGCCTTTGACGGGGGCGGGGCCTGGTCCGGACCGGAAGAGGAGGCAGGCGAAGTCAATGTGTCTCACAGCCCGGGGCTCCTGTGAGCGGTGGAGAGCCCCGGAGCCGCCAGCAGGAGGTTGCGCGACATTGGCCCGGTAAGTTCCAAAGGGCTGGGGGGGCTTGGTGCACTCGTGTGTGTGTGTGTATGCTCGTGTGTATATGTATGTGTGCGACGGTGACGGTGGGGGAGGGCTCGGTGCACTTGTGTGTGTGTGCGAGCGTGTGTGTATGTGTGGAGGGGGTGTCTGTATGTATGTGCGTGCGTGTGCCCTTGTGTGCGTGTTTCTGTTTATGCGCATGCGTGCGTTGTATTGGAGCTGCGCGCATTGCAAGGAACTGGCAACAGCGCTCGTACTTGTGCGCGTGTCAGTTTGAAATCGCCTCAAAGGCGATGCGTGCGGCCAGGAGTGTCTCCTGGGAAGCACACCCGCCGACAATAGGTTCTCGGCGAGAACGTGCTTCCGCGCGCTTAGCCGAGACCTAAAAATGAAAATGGCTGTAATTCACTATTAGGACATGCCACACACACCAGTGCTTGCCCTACCTTTTACCTACAATGCACTCTGCCCTTGAGGCTACCATAGGGGTGACTAATATGCAGAAAAGGGAAGGTTTAAGGACTGGCAAGTGGGTGCACTTGCCCAGTCAACATGGCAGTACCAGACTGCATACAGGCTCTGTAATGGCAGAACTGAGACACACTTTACAATGCTGCTTCTGTGAGTGGCACAACCAGTGCTGGAAGCCCACCAGTAGCATGTGGTTTACAAGCCCTGGGCACACTCCGTGCACTGTACTATAGTCTGACAAGTAAACCAAACCAACCAATCATGGAATCACTAATCCATACATCAATTTACCATAGGGAGCACTTGCACTGTGGCGTCTGTGCTTGGACCGCGCCCAGCGCCAGTATTCCTGGCCCCTGTGACCGCCACAACACCTGGCACAGCTACGACTCCAGCACCCTCCTTACACTCAATGCCAGACGATCACGCACCTGCTGCCTGGCCCCCCTAAGCGCATCCAAGGACCCTTCTCTTGTCGCAACTGCAGCTTCACCAGCATCAGGCCTGCCAACCCACCGACCAGGAAAGAACCCAACTACCTCAGATGCATTATTTTCAATACCCGCTCCGCACGCAAACACGCTGTTGAACTCTGGGACCTACTCGACTCAACCACCCCAGACATCGCCTTCCTGGCACAGCCTGGCTGAACCTCTCCTCAGCACCCGACATTGTCATAGCCATCCAGGAAGGCTACAAGATCACCCGCAGGGACCGCACCAATGAAGTAGGAGGAGGAATCACCATCGTACACAGGAACACATCTGAGAGTCTCGACCAACACCGACGACACCCTCAGCACTGCCGAACACCTGCACTTCCAGATTAACACTGATCCCAACACCACCCTCAGAGGAACCCTCGTCTACAGACCCCCCTGGACCCCGACCACAATTCAGCGACTCCATCGCCAACTTCGTCAGCACACACGCCCTCACCTCCACAGACTACATCCTACTCGGGGACCTGAACTACCACCTCAAGAAGAACAATAACACCAACTGCACCATCCTGATTGACAACCTAGCCAACCTCAGACTCAGACAACTCGCCACAACACCCCCCCACTCCGCCGGCCACACACTCAACCCCATCTTCTCTGCAAGCCCCCACATCTCCTTCAACCACACCACCAAACTCCACTGGCCTGACTATCACTGCATCCACTTCACCTTCTGGAAACCCACCACGCACCACCGCACCCAAAAGATGCCTCGCCGCTGCTGGAGCAAAGTCAGCGAAGACTAGCTAACCACCACCCTCGCCCAGAGCCCACCCGCCGACCCCAACACCGCCACCCGTAACCTCAGGCAGTAGAGCGACGACTGCGTCAACACCCTCGCCCCCCTCAAGAAATCCTCCAACAGCCACTCCAGCAAGAAAGCCAGCTGGTTCACTGAAGACCTCAAGGCCTACAAGCAAACCTGCCAGAAGCTAGAGAAGAACTGGCTCTGGGAACGAACACCGGACAGCTACGCAGCCAACAAGAACGCCACCCGCAGACACCATCACCTCATCAGAGCCGCCAAAAGAGCCTCCTTCAAAGACCGCCTAGACAACAATGCACACAACAGCAAAGAGCTCTTCAACATCATGAATGAACTCTCAAACCCCAGCTCCAACACCAACAACATCCCACCTCGCATGATATGTGCGACTCGCTGGCCACCTTCTTCCATCGCAAGATCGCAGACATCCACGACAGCTTCAAAGCCAACACCGCCCGACTACCACTGAGACCTCCACCCCCACGACCACCATCCACACCAACCGTCTGCTCTCTTGGACCAACATCAACAACGACAACACCATCAAGATCATGAATGCCATCCACTCTGAATCTCCGTCAGACCCTTGCCCTCACCACATCTTCAACAAAGCCAGCACCACCATTGCACCCCAACTCCGGAAAGCCATCAACATTTCCTTTCGAGACAGCTACCTTCCCAGAGAGCTGGAAGCACGCCAAGAACAACACCTTATTCAAGAAACCCAAGGCGGACCCCAAGGACCTCAAGAACTTCCGGCCCATCTTCCTGCTCCAGTTCCCGGCAAAGGTCATCGAGGAGAGCATCAACAAACAGCTGACCCGCTACCGCAAGGAGAACAGTATTCTGGACCCGTCCCAGTCCGGGTTCCACAGCAACCACAGCACCGAAACTGCCCTCATCGCCCCCACCTATGACATCAGGACCATGCTAGACAACGGAGAAACCGCAGCCCTCATCAGCCTGGACCTATCAGCCACCTTTGACATGGGCTGCCACTGCACACTACGCACATACCTCCACGACGCTGGGATCCAAGAGAAGACCCTGGACTGGACCACCTCCTTCCTCTCCGGCATAACACAGAGCGTCCGCCTCCCCCTTTCTGCTCCGAAATCACCAAGATCATCGGCGGTGTACCCCAGGGCTCATCCCTCAGCCCAAGGCTGTTTAACATCTACATGACACTGCTCGCCATCGTCGCCAGACTGCATGACCCCAACATAATTTCTTACGCCAATGACACCCAACTGATCCTTTCCTTCACCAAGGACCCCACACCGCCAAAACCAACCTCCACGAAGGAATGAAGGCCATTGTTAAATTGATGAGGAACAGCCGATTAAAGCTGAACTTGGACAAGACGGAGGTCCTCATCCACGGACCCACCCCTTTGGCTTGGGCCAACTCCTTTTGGCCGACTGCACTGGGAACAGCTCCAACACCCACCGACCATGCACGCAACCTAGGGGTCATCCTCGACTCCATGGTCTCCATGACTAAGCAGGTCAACGCCGTCTCTTCCTCCTGCTTCAACACCCTCCACATGCTCCGCAAGATCTACAAGTGGATCCCCACCAAAACAAGAAGAACGGTCACCCAGGCCCACGTCAGCAGCAGCTTGGACTACAGAAACGCCCTCTACGCAGGAGCCTCGGCCAAATGCATGAAATGGCTTCAACGAATGCAGAACGCCTCTGCACGCCTGATCCTCGATATCCCTCGATGCAGCCTCATCACACCCCACCTGAGATACCTGCACTGGCTCCCTGCGAACAACAGGATCACCTTCAAGCTCCTCACCCATGCACACAAGCCACTCCACAACACCGGACCAGTGTACCTCAACATACCACTCAGCTTCTACACCCCAACCCACCAGCTCCGTTCCACCAACCTCGCCCTCGCCACAGTCCCCCGCATCCGAAGAGCAACCACTGGCGGCAGATCATTCTCCCACCTCACCGCCAAGACCTGGAACACCCTCCCCATCCACCTACATCAGACCCAAGGCCTGCTGACAATCAGAAGACCCCTCAAGAACTGGCTTTTTGAGCAATAGCAGCACCTCCTACCCCCAGCGCCTTGAGACCCTCACGGGTAAGTAGTGCGCTTTACAAAAGCTATGACTGATTGATTGATTGATTGACAGCAGCAGCACAGTTCCCAAAGCATCTATAACCAGCAAAAACACATAAGGCAACAGAAAAAAATGGAAGGGAGACCCACGCCAAGGTGCCATGTCTAACACAGAGCAAATGATTTTCCAGAACAAAACAATGCAGCAGACTGTGGCCCGATTACGATCCCATCAGGAAGGCCCTCCCAGAGCCATCCGTAGTCTTATCTTCTGAGCGACTCGTGTAGAGAGCGGGTCCATCCTAACGACTAAGTACGATGTGCAAAATCCTTCATTTTCCGAACGACTCGGACGCTCCGTAAACGCTGAATGGGGTTGTCCGGCGGAATTTCCCAGTCAGATTCCGATGCGCAATTCCTATGTGCTGAACAGGTCTCCACTTCCAGCATGTCAGACCATCCAGAAGGGGAGTATTTCAGCTCTGATTCACACCACAACATGATCGCTGCGAACAAAACGGTGCAGCCATGTATCCTATCACGCATGTCATCCCTATACTCTACGCCTATGGCCGATACTACAACCCCAACCGGTGCACACTTCGCAGAAGGTAAGTCAGACACCTACCACACAC
Organism: Lissotriton vulgaris; assembly: GCF_964263255.1. Taxonomy (NCBI): domain Eukaryota; kingdom Metazoa; phylum Chordata; class Amphibia; order Caudata; family Salamandridae; genus Lissotriton; species Lissotriton vulgaris. Next base: position 1,904,272,049 of record NC_141693.1, read on the forward strand.
AAAAACGCTACTACCCCATGAAATGCAACATAATACACAGCTTGTGAGAAAACACAGTAAATATTTGGGTGGGGGAATTCGTGCAGCAATATAAAGGAAAGGGGGTGGTCGATGCCTAACACTACCAGCGTTGTCCACCCCATAGGGGGATGGATGCCTAACACTACCAGCGTTGCCCAACCCATAGGGGGATGGATTCCTAACACTCCAACTATTGTCTACCCCATAGTGGGGTGGACGCCTACCACTAAAACCATTGTCTACCCTATAGAGGGGTGATGGCTATCGCTACCAGCATTATGCACCCCTAAGGGGGTGGATGCCTAACACTCCACTGTTATCCACCCCATAGGGTGTTGGATACCTAAAACTACCAATGTTGCCCACCCCATAGAGGGGTGGATGCCTAACACTCCCACTTTGCCTACCCCATAAGGGGGTGGATGCCTATCACTCACACCGTTGTCTACCCCATGGGGGTGGATGCCTAACACTACCAGCATTGTCATGCCAAATTAGGGTCTTGGGTGCAAATCCTCAGAAATGTTTACCCATAATGTGGTATGAGGGCCAACCCCACCAGCACTGCAGGCACATAAATAGGCTTGTAGGGATCATTCCCACATGGTACAGCAAATAAGGGGTTGGGGGGCTAACCCCCAGCACTGTAGCTACTACAATGGGCTTGTGGGGCTCAACCTCTCCACATGGTCCACCGATTAGGAGGTTGGCGGTCTAACCCCCCAGCATTGTAGTGACAAAAAGGGGCTTGTGGGGCTCAACCCCCGCATGGTACAGCAATTAAGGAGTTGGAGGGCTAACCCCCCTAGCACTCTAGTGACAAAAAGGAGCTAGTGGGACTCAAACCCACCACATGGTACAGCAATTAGGGGGTTGGGGGGCTAACCCCACCATCAATGTGGTGACAAAGTGGGGGATGGGGGCCAAAAACCCGCAGCACTGTTGAGGCAAACATTGTTTGGGGGTTACATACCCTCAGTCATAGCCGATCTGTGCTTTGGGGGGGCTAACACTCTTAGCAATGTGTAATTGGACAATGTGACATGTGACCATCCAAAATGCATCAACACACACATTTGGGGTACGAGCACCGGCAAATACAAAGGATTAAATCTTGAAGTCCATTTTTTTATGAGATCCAGTCCCACACTGTGGCAGCAATGTTAACTGCCAAACCTAAGGAATGGGCAGAGTGGAGATGCAGGAGGCCCAGGGCCAGTAGAGAAAGAAACAAAACACACCATCCATCAATTCCCTTTAAAGACAGTTGTAATACACGGGGGAAGATGCACAAAGACAACAGATCAGCCACCCACTGCAGAACAAACACGTGTGTGAGTGTGGAAGTTGTCTTAGCCAGGTCCGACACACACGACGTAGGGCTGAACTCCACTGAGCCATATGTGTGTTGAGTCAAATGAGGAAGTATGGCTGGTGCAGGAAGGCCGCATTGTAGGTAGGGGCCTAGCCGGGAGCCAAGTCACATTTGACCAGTCTACCCCCCCCCATCAACAGCACTGTGCCTCATCAAAACCTCCCTTGACAGGTGACATTGTAGAGGTCTCCATGACAATGTGGATCACTAGATGTATGACGATGAATCCATGATTCACCAGTTATCATTGTGATCCCAATACAACCATGGGTCCATGTACTGTTGTGTATGACCAATGGGGGAATGTCAGCATCAGGTAGCTACACCCAGCACGCCACATACTAGGGCAAACACAGATTTTATGGTGGAATAGGAGGTGTCAGACACACATATGTATGTGACTTAACGTCACAGCATCTGTCCACCACACATACTCAAACCCTGCAGGGCAACAGGAGTACACCTACTCACAGAAGGATGACATTGTGTTGAGTCAGGGTACACTGAAGCACAGAGGAGACTGGCCCGACACTACACAAGTACGTAGACACACAAAATAGAATCATGAGCCTCCCACAACAACACACCAGAAGTGGCTGTGTCACAGCTGTCTGCGATACATTTCTAGAACGCATTCCTACTTGCTATGGAGAGAAGCATGGACCAACAACAATGTAGGAGCCAGTCACCGTGTGTGGCCTGGGGGCATTGCACACAACTCAAGAGAAGAACATGTGAACTGTCAACTTGGTTGCATGTCTTTCACAGCAATTCTGCATCTAGCTACAAAAAGCAGCAGTATGTGCAGCTAAGGACTAATGCCGTTTTGCTGATGCAGCGTGTGTACAGCAGAAGAGTTGGAAGACACATGAGTCATCAGATAGAGGATACAACAACAGGGTTTGGAGGCGCCAATGCAGAGCCAAATTTGTTAGAGAAGCTGCCTGCACTGGTGACAACGCTGGGGGGGCTCAATCTGTGGCTCACAAACACAATCCAAACAGCTAGCCGCAAGACATGGTAAATGGGTATATCATGTGATGATGGAGGACATGTGCAGAATTGAAACAGCATTGGCCACATTTGGCCCTTGAACCCTGTCTCTGAATCCTGAAATCCATCAAGGAGATCTACAAATAAAACATGTTGCCCTCAGGCTCCAGGGCAGGGTACAATGTACGGATTGGGAGCACTCATTGACACCTACAAGGCCCACCTTTGCCAAAACAGATGACAGATTGCAAAACTGCTGATAATGCAAACACCAATGGAACTATGTGAAAAGTTTCAGTGTCACATGTGAGTTTGCCCACAGTGCAGGCTCTTGTTCTCAGCACAACTAGGGATGTCATCACAATGAGTCCACTCCCTGGTGCCCCCACATCTTGGACATTCAAAGTAAGAATGCCATGATTACCCCCATGTGTGTTGTCTAGTGAGAAGTGCAGGGATGCTTATCAGGACCAGTTGGAGCACAGGTGGCATATCAACACACATACCTGCTGCATATTCACTTGAGGGGACAATATCCCCCTAAGCAATGTGCTGCCAGCCAATGTTCCAGCATCATGACTTACCACCAGAAGCAAGCACCACCTCCACCTAAGGGCACCATCACAGGGCATTGCTGACCAATCAGTGTCCACTACTGACTACAAAGTGCAACTTTCCACTTATGCTCACACATGACTCACACAAGCCAAGGCTAGGAGGAGGCTACTCCTCCTGTGATGCCAACAGGTACTGCACACACCAGTGTCCTGACGGTTCCCATCACAAAAAAGCATACATGAACATATATTTGCAGACAGCAAGATTCAGCAGACATGTGACACAGCCACAGATTCACTCTGGCAACTATCACTGCCCACTCATATACACATGATCTACAAATATGAATGAATGAATGACTACACATTTGTATAGCGCATGGCTACCCAGAGGCATCCCAGCGCTTCAGAGACCCATTCATTCCGATGGTTTAGGCAAACAGAAAGGTTTTAAGCAGCTTCCTGAACCGAAGATAGTTCACATGTCAACTTTACCACAAGTTCTGCATCAACTCAACACATCCAGGAATTATCCCTCCAACACCCATGTTACACTAACATGTCCATCTCTCAAAACTAACAAACACACCAGCACGTCATAAGCCCCCTCTGGTACATCTAGACGGAGACGTACACAACACCTCTCAGATACATGATATGCCCGCAAGTACATTCCCTCCTCAGCAGATGACAAACGTAGCATGTCAGATGGACCACTCCCATCGCCAGCAGCACACTCAGTGATGCCTTGAACTGCACTCATGCCACAACATGCAGCATCGCAGAACACCCGGACATGCACACTCCACACATCACCACATCTCACACAACACATACATAGTGCGATGGCTGTGTACTTAGTCATGTGCATATCATTGCATAATCACCCAAAACAACACAAGTCCAAAGGATTGTCACTAGAGAAAATATTAATTCACACTTTCAAACGCAACATACTACAACTCTACAACACCTCACATTTCACCATCCAGCACACATGATCACATCACTGGCACACAAACGTTCACATTTACAAATCCACTCTGTCCCATATGGCTATTCAGACCGTGTCTCAATGTTGCCCTGTCACATCGACACATGACTTCCATTACCAATATCCCTGTGCACAATATCAACAAAAATCACTCATCCAGAACTGCCCAGTTACAGTCAAATCGCACAATAGTGCTTCAGACCACAACTCTCATCACATGCCGCAATACAACCTTGTCCAGCGGGATAACCCCCTATCACATCTACACATTTCTACCATACCTTGTGCAGGGTGGAAGCACTAAATCAAGTTCAAATATACCCCCCTTTGACAAGCACTCACATAGGGACAATGTGGACACTCCATGTCCCCTACACAAGAAATGACAATGATCTGAAGTCATACCCCATACCTTCTGACACCATCTCAAATAGTCCTGTGCCATCACATAGGAGCAGTGGTGGTGCATCCATTATGGCGCTGGGGCATTGCCCCATAAGCCGCCCGCGCGCGCAGTTCCCTTGGCGTCTCTGAACTTAAGTAAACTCTTAGTTTACTTAAGTTCAGAGACGCCAAGGGAGAACGGACATTCATGTCAGCCAGCATGATGTCGGACCGCCCACCCCCTTCAGAGTCTGATAGGGGTGGGCGGTCCCGCGTCATGTTGACTAACATGTATTGTCAGACATGGGGCATGCAGCAACTGAGCACAAGTGCGTATGACAGGTGAAGGTCAGCACATTTTTCTGACCAGCCCAGTTATAATAATAAATAATAATAATAAAGACATTTATAAAGCGCATGGTTACCTCAGTGAGAGGGAGGTGGCCTTCTTTACCTTTGGAATTTCCAGCAGCCCAGTCCCACTGGATCTAAGAGACCTCCTTGGCACATACCTGGCGACCAAGTCACTCAGATATGAAGGGCCAACATTCTGGGAAATACGGTGACAGGTGCATAATGTCTTAAACATAACTCTTTCCTTAACTGGGAGCCAGTGCGATGAGTCAAGGGCTTTTTTTGAAGCCGCCCTCCTAGGCTGCATAAGAACCAGCCGTGCGGCAGCATTCTGCAAAACCTGTAATCTCCCAAGACCCCTTTCCGTGGTCCCAAGATAAAGTATGTTGCCATAGTCAAGGTGAGATGTGATAAGAGCATGCGCCATCGTCTTCCTAGCCCCTAACGGGAGGAGATCCAACGTTTTACGTACATTTTTTAGGACTCCAAAACATTTCCCGACTACCCGTCTAATATGTCCGTCATAGGAAAGAGTGGAGTCCACCCAGATCCCCTGATTTTTTCGCCTCGGTGCAAGGTATGGGGTAAGGCCCAAACTCAGAGGCCACCATTCTGACGTCCAGCTTGATGTATCACCTCCCACCACCGGCACCTCGGTCTTGCTGCCATTCAGTTTCAGACAGTTCTTATCCATCCAGGAGGCAAGCTCATGCATGCAAGCCCTGAAATTAGAGGCCGCAATCTCCGGTGCCTGGGATAGGGAGATCAACAGCTTACTGCATACTAGTGCCATTGTTCAGGCTGGCGGCTGCGTATTAAGAGAGTGAGGGTTAATGAAAGGCTCAAACCTCGGTCTCCTAATGGGCAGCCGTGCTGTTACTGTTTAGAAGAGGCGCCATTGCGCCAACGCGGGAGCAGAGGTGACGCGGACTGACCAGGTCAGGTAAGTGTTCTTTTTTAAAATGTTAATCTCGCCCCCACGCGACCCTCCCCCAAAGAGTATTACTGGTCACGACTGTACAGCAGGTAATAACAGTTAAAGACGTGGATTTTTAATCAGTAACCTTTTTCTTATCTCTCCCTCCTTCTTACTACTTGGTACACCACCCCCCTGCTCACTAAGCGCCGGGACACCTCCTGGGGAGGTAGCTGTCGCGCTTTACAAACTTCAGTATTAATATTATTATTATTATTATGTGGTAAATGCGATAATTCCATACTAATGCGGAAAACAAATTGGCCACAGAATTCCTTAAGTCTAGTGGCCCTGCCCTTGGTATATACTATATAGTACTGAACTCATAATGCACTGGCTTCTTTCTTGGCTCGGGCACTTCACTCCTAAACAGACCCTATACAGCACTGCAAAATGCATGTTTTCCACAAGTATCAATGTGGAGTCACAGTGCTTTTTGATGACTATTAGAGGCACGCATTTTCGGTGTGTAAGGAGTGTGGGTAAAAGTGCACCTATGTTCACATTAATTATCTCCACTTTTCAAGACCGCTAAACTCGTAAGGAGTTTATTTATTTATTTATTTCAAAGGTTTTATATAGCACTACTGGACCCAAGAGTATCAGAGCGCTTTACAAGGATGGTGAACATAATGAGATAAAATGAACAATTAAGCGAAAAAGAGTTACAGTATGAAAATGCATTCAACAGGGCTAAGGGGGCAAAGAAATGGAGAGATAAAATTAAGTGGAAAATGAATAATTAAAAGTTAGGAGAGAGAGGGGGTGAAGAGAGAGGGAGTGAGAGAATGAAGAGATTGAGAGGGGGTGGGAAGAGGAGTGGACAAGGGAAGAGAAAGGAGTGAACATGGTCAGAGTCAGTAACATTAGATATCCCAATACTTGTTGAGAAGCAGTACTTTGAGTTCCTTTTTGAAGAGAGGGTAAGAGGGGTTGCAGCGAAGATCCTTAGGGAGAGAGTTCCAAATTGTAGGAGCGTTACCAGAGAATGCACGGGATTGGGTCTTTTGACATTTGAGTCTGGGTGGGATCAGGACAAGGGAGTTTGTGCTCCTCAGGGACCTGGAGCAACCTGCTTTGTGTAGTTTTGTTGTAAGGTAAGAAGGGGGTTTTGGTGAAGAGCTTTGTGAGTGATGCAGGCAATCTTGTAGGTGGATCTTCCTTCTATTGGGAGCCAATTGAGATTTTTGAGGACGGGGGAGATGTGATCAAATTTTTTACAATCAGAGATGAGTCTCGCAGCTAGATTGAGGACAAATTTCATCGGCGCAAGATGGATTTTAGGGGTGCCAGCCAAAGTGGCGTTGCCATAGTCAATCCTGGAAAGGACAAGCGATTGGACAACAAGTTTGAAATCATCTGCTGGAATAAATGGTTTAAGTTTCTTGAGGTGGAGAAGGGTGAACAGCGAACTTTTGGATGCATTTTTAATGTGGGGGATGAGATTTAGATTCTGGTCGATACTGATGCCTAGGGATTTGACAGAATTAGAGGTGGAGAGTGCGCAGTTAAGAGCTTTGATGTCATTTATCCAGAGTTGAATGGGAAGGGTGTTGTTTTTGGGGGAGAAAAGGATGATTTCAGTTTTATTCAGGTTCAGTTTGAGATGGTTCCGATGGAACCAGATTTGAATTCTGGTCAAGGTCTCATTGAGGTGGAGAATGTCTTTGTGGGATTTGATCTTGTAATATAATTGGGTGTCATCGGCATAGAGGTGTTAATTGATATTCGATTGTTTGAGGATGAGGGTGAGTGGTTCCATGAACAGATTGAATAGGGTTAGGGGGAGGATGGATCCTTGAGGGACGCCGAGTGAGACAGGTTGAGGTTTCAGAGAGAAAGTGGCTGAGCTTGATTTGCTGCACAGATGCCTCATAATTTGCTAATATTGTTGGCAGTTACTTCGAAGTAATATTTCTGAACATCACAATGTTTTTTGAATCTCTCTATTAAATTGAACCACCTGTCTTTTCAAATTGGAAACGCAGAAATGAGAGCACCCCGGATACAGCACCCATGCACCAGCACCTTGGAAGACAGCACTCCTACTGCATTTGCGGTGAACATGGAGGTTTTGCAGTTTTGTTAGGACTCATGCTGCGGAAGTGTGCACTAGACATGTGACAACCTTTTCTCTCCCCCGAAAATGTCCTTTACGCCTCTCCCTTCACTCTGTTCCTAGAGTTCTCATGCTCACTTCCAATCCCAGCTCCCCCCGCCTTCACCTCCCCATCCTCTCTCCCCCGCTCTTCTCAGCCCACCTCTCTCGTATGCCTCAGCCAGTCTCCCTTGTTTTTTCCTTGATTACTACCAGTGCCCCCCATCCTGTATCTCTGCTTCCATCACTCTCCCGTTTCAGTCATATTTTCGGTGTACAGATCTCACTCTCCCCCCTGTCTGACTCGAAACAATTTCACCCACAATCCTTCTTACCTTTACCGCTCCTTCCCATTCCAGATGGATCTAGTGCCTAAGTTAAAGAATAGATCTGACTGCACAGCCTTTAGAACACCCTGCCCACATGGTGTTTAATCCCTGCGTTGGGGTAAAGACTCCATTCACAACCGTGCCTGTAGGAAATTCAAAACAAGCCAGGCCTGAAATACAGGCTTCATTTCTCCTAAGGGAGCTGTCTTACCCCTGTTCTCACTGTCAGCATACATCTACTCGGCTTTTGGCTGCTAGAATGCTGATGTAGGACAGCTGCTCTTCTGGAGCGAAGCCTACAGGATCTCTGGCGACTAATTGTGTTATTTTCAGAACTTACTACTAACGAGAATATATCATATTTATATTTGCCTTATGCTACGGGATTGTTGGTGAGTGACTTGGCTGATTGCATGTGAAAGCAACAGCAAGAAAACAGCATAAAAGTCCACAGATGTCAAACGGCATGGCCTTTAATTAGGGGTCGCCGGGATAGCAGCTACCTCCCACCCCACCTCTCTTCCTTTCGACCCCGGATCTTATTCTAGCAGCCCTGGCTAAAATCAATATTTCTCTCTTCTGTCGCAAACTGCATGGTGTTGGGTCTTTTTACTATATTATATATTTTGTACAGTGTGGTTCTAAAGGTCTTTGCTGTTTATTAATACTGTAATGAGAATGTAGGCACTTGAGTTGTATGCGCACATCAGAGGCCTCGACAGCTGCGTGTTGATATGTGTTTGCATGACATGGACATGATGACATTAATTGTGGGCAAATATCTCCTTCGCTTCACACGAAGAGCTGGTATCATAGTCACATCAGGGCCACATGAACCCCCGCCCCACATGCCCAAACCCGCAAATAACACAAAGACACAAGTGTTAGGTTTGGGAAAAATTGCTGCAGGTTTATTACATACAACATATGTAATGACGGTGGGTTAACTTACGGGCGATCCTAGGGCAGGCCGCATTCTCGCCACCTGCCCACCTGTTGAGCCAAACAACACAGTGGCGAACCACCCAACTGTTGCACAATTACCATAATTATACTGACACGCCCATTGCGGGGCGTGACTAGGCAAACCCCCGGTTGCACAGGCCCACAACCGCCCGAAGGACTACTGGGGCGCCGACACGAATTCCTGCACCTCCCATGAGGTTACAGGTTAGGCTCTGAGGTTATGCTCTGGCACCCCTATGTGCCCGCTGACGTCCAGCGTTTGCACCTCTCTTCTTCCGGATCGCCCAGTAACTCCGCCTGCAACGTAAAAGAACACATTAAAAGCTCCCCCCGGAGCCCCCTCAAGCAGACACTCTGGGTTCGAGGAAGGGCGGGAAAAGAGTGTCCCAACATGGAACTGCGACGTCCGGAGCGGCAAAGAGGCCTCCCCAGCAGGGCAGAGGTCTGAAGTACTCCAGACGGCTCCACCCAGCCGCCCCGGACGTGCATCACTTACCAGTCTCCACCAACCAGGGGAGACTGCCTCAGGTGAGGAAACTACTGCGTCATGCGGGGGCGGGACAGCCCTCCGTGACTAGGCGCCCGCCCTCCTTATGGCCACTGCGTGGCCTCGGGCAGGCGCATAGTCACATCAGGGCCACATGAACCCCCGCCCCACATGCCCAAACCCGCAAATAACACAAAGACACAAGTGTTAGGTTTGGGAAAAATTGCTGCAGGTTTATTACATACAACATATGTAATGACGGTGGGTTAACTTACGGGCGATCATAGGGCAGGCCGCATTCTCGCCACCTGCCCGCCTGTTGAGCCAAACAACACAGTGGCGAACCACCCAACTGTTGCACAATTACCATAATTATACTGACACGCCCATTGCGGGGCGTGACTAGGCAAACCCCCGGTTGCACAGGCCCACAACCGCCCGAAGGACTACTGGGGCGCCGACACGAATTCCTGCACCTCCCATGAGGTTACAGGTTAGGCTCTGAGGTTATGCTCTGGCACCCCTATGTGCCCGCTGACGTCCAGCGTTTGCACCTCTCTTCTTCCGGATCGCCCAGTAACTCCGCCACAGCCCGTGCGGTGGTTCCCGCTGCCGCAAGGGCCCCCCCACCACTGCTACTGCTCTTTACCTGCAACCTTTACCTAGATTTGCTTCCTTCGGATAAAGGGGAACAGGGCAACGCCCATAGGCGTGGGGTGACACCAACCGCCACCATTAACCCTGACCTACAACTAGCTCGGCCGAGCTCCTCGACAGTCCCGGGAACACGACCAGACGCCAGGTGCGGGGACCCTATCCACCTTGAAGAGACCACGGCCCCTGACATGACCTACATGCCCGAAGGAAAGAAAGGCCCCATCTGCCACTAATCTGCAGATCCCCCCGGGTCCTGTCACCAAATCAGAGAAACTAAAGGGGAAGAAGGGGCCCCTACTACTGCATGCCCTTAGTATCAAGAATTAGGATGTCCAGCAAATGCCGCTGGGATGCCAACAGATCTCTCCCACTGAACGTCAGAAAACTACGCCAAAGTGAAGTCACCGCTACAGCTGAACGCCGTCATCTGCACAATCCAGCAGAAAGTGTGCTCAATGACGCTAGTGCTGCTAACCATTTTAGGCTGGAAGCGGCTTAAGCCCTGATACCATTAAGTTAGCTAGTCTGTAAGCCGACTTACGACCACCTCCCGGGACAGCTGAGACTGCAACAAAGAGCCCCATAAGCTCCTGACTAGCGCAGGGGCACGCCTGTAGAAACACAAGCTACTCCGACACCGATAGGCGTAACCACCCGGGTACAATCACTATACACCAATAGTGCAGACTAACCCAGGCGAGAGACCAGGTGATGAGTAGGGTCCCCCTGCAGAGATCCCTCCCTAATATACAAGCGCAGTCACAAAATTCCAATCTAACTGCAAGTTTACGCTTGAGCAACTAAACCCCCACAGGATACAGAAGTCTACTGCAGTGCGAAATGCATATAGTGGTATAACTTACGACGTGGACTTACAAGCGAAATACAGAAAGCCACGGTGACATCCGGAAACACATGCCCCCCCCTAGTTGATACATGCCCCCTAGTTCAGCCTGTCGGCTGCAAGTCTATACTACCACGGGGATAGCTTGTCCTAAGGTTAACTAGGACCCCCCCTAAAGGATAGAGGACTGAACCGGGGGGGGAGGGGGGGGCACTGGGTAAGATACTAGATAGAATATTCTCTAAAATTCTTCTAGGGGCCCACCCTCAAGGGATTATTGGCAGACCGGGCTCGGGCTGTGGTAGCCACAGTTGTTCTATTTATACCTGAATTGAGTGTTACACTGTAGGCTGCAGACCGCGGGTGGGCTGCCAGTGGGAACCAGAGCCTTGGATTGACATAAGACCTTCCCCAGGTGTGAGGGTCCTACCCAATTTCGCGCCACAGGAGAAAGAACCGTGGCAAAACTGAAATGTGCATAAAATAAGGTGCCAACATGAAGTTCCACACAGCCAAGCAGACCAAATTACGTAGAAAACATGGCAAGTGACTATGGATTAGCACCTGGGCACACCGATTCCCCGCTGAAAGCTTTACATATCTGCTGTTCTGCCCGATGAGTGGAGTCCCGACACGCCCCCAAAGGCCAATCCCCCCTACATGTAAGTATGCGATCTAGAGGTGGGACAAGGCCGTGAATGCCGCACACCACCAAGGCCAAGTATGATGACAGAGACTAAAAGCAGGTCGACCACCATATTCGCAAAAGAGGGGCAGCAGGTACTAAATTACATGTTCCAAGAAAAGGACAGGAAGACTGCTGCATTGTCACTTTGTCCCTGAAATAACAAGCCCCTGCTCTAGGACTAAAAGGGGGCCACCATGTAGGGTGATAACTTCCGCCCGGCTCCGGAGATCCTCCCAAGGAGTACAGATGGGGTGGAAGACTGCCCCCACCCCATGTTTAAGCAGCAAGTTACCTGCTCTCTGAGCTGGGGCCCCTACTGAAAGTGCGCACTACACCCTTACAACACCCCACTACCTGCACATAATGTACTCTTGCAGCATGCATACCAGACCATTTCCACTTGTAAGGACCCATGAGCTTGCTCGTGAAGTAACTCAGGGAAACTGGTCTGGCCCTAGCTCGACACAGCGGGCTAACTGGTGGGCCTTAGAATAGGGGTACAGGGTGTGCAACAGGAATTCCCACTACCGGGCCAAGCCAAGAAGGTGACTGTAAACCACAGGGTGACTTGCAGCAGCTGATAGCACTGCTATCCTGCGAGAGGCAGGCGCAACGCCCGGTCCTCGATGCCCATGCCCTGGGTGAAGACCCAAGGTAGCAGGGCTAAAGCACCCCTTGCCCCAAGCAATGCGAACAAATGAGCCTCCATACCGCACATACGCAGTTGAAACAAGCCACCTCGTACCCACCCTACACGTAAGGAGGGTGCCAACCAGACATGCTCCCATGAGAAGCCGAAGGGGGATGAAGCAACCTACTAAACTTTGCAAACTACCATATAGCGGCTAGGACATTCGGCAGAACGTAAAGATGCTAGCTGCAACACCGAGAACCAAATACCCTCGTGTCTACAGGCTTGATAGAACTACCGCTTGCGCCGCTCAATTCACGTTGAAGCGAGCTTATCCCCTGCTGGCCTGTGTGTCTAAACCAAGGTACTAATTGGTATTGAGAAAATAGACGTGCTCGAGTATTTACTTCAAAACCCCCGAGGGCTCGTAGAGAGGATCAAATAACTACACTGAATCTGGAGGGAGTACCAAATACAGGGTACAGGGTAGGTCACTGCGACTCACAGTACAAGCTTAATAGAACTAGCAACAAGGATCGAAGAGAAGGAAAGTTTCCCATATATCTGTCTAATGAGCCACTTGCGCCCTCCAACGCGGACAGAACTGTTCTTGTAAATATTCAGGTGGAGCTGGGAAATTATTCGATATTTATCCAAGATATTAGGTCGGAAGCATGACATAGCTACCCCAATGGAAGTGTAAACTAACGTGGGAATACATAGACCTAGTTTCCCGCAGAGCCACAGCCCTCATGAAAAGCGAAAGGCCAGCCACAGTGACAGCTACACAAATACATTAAATACACCAACCTATCCTTCTCTGCGAATACCCACGCGGGTGTATGAGACGTGTGGCGAGTCATCAAACATGCCTATGGCACCATAAGACACGCTCGATAAGAAAGCCCGAGCTATGTCAAGATGCGTGATTTGGGACCAAGATGGATTTTCGCGCCCATGGCTCTCAATGCCCGTTCTAAACGCTGGTCGACTGGGCGATACTGCCGCCCACCTAACCAGCCAAGGCCAACAATAATGTACACTTGGGCCCCCACTGAGGCATCACGCTGCAATTTGTCGAAAACTAGGCTGGCGCAAGAGTAATCTGACTACTAATATCACAAGCCCAAAGACACTCGTACGTATATGCAAGACACGGGGCCACCTGGGGAGGGAGGTGAGAGGTATGCGAATATCAGGGAAACCCAACTATCAATCAATCAATCAATCAGTGACACTTATAAAGCGCGCTACATACCCGTAGGGTCTCAAGGCGCTGGGGGGGGGGGGGTGCCGCTACTGCTCGAACAGCCAGGTCTTCAGCTTCTTCCTGAAGGAGAGGTGGTCTTGGGTCAGGCGCAGGTCGGTCGGGAGGGAGTTCCAGGTCTTGGCGGCCAGGTAGGAGAAGGACCTTCCTCCTGTGGTCGCTCTTCGGATGCGGGGGACGGCGGCGAGGGCGTGGTTGGCTGATCGAAGGTGGGGTTTGGGAGCGTAGAAGTTGACTCGGCTGTTGAGGTAGCTCGGGCCTTGGTCGTGTAGGGCTTTGTGTGCGTGGGTGAGGAGGCGGAAGGTGATTCTTTTGTTGACGGGGAGCCAGTGAAGGTCTCTCAGATGTCTGGAGATATGGCTGGTTCGTGGGATGTCGAGGATGAGTCTACACATTTCATCATGCGGCGCAGTACGTTCTGCGCTCCATGCATGAGAGCACACCAGTACATCCGTTCCACTATACACACAGCATGGGAGAACCGCCCATAGCAGTCTAACCAAGGTTGATACCCCATAGGAAGACGGAAAGCAGGAACTCCATACCTTGATTCAGGTCATAATTACATGACATGGCCAGATCTAGTGTACCCCCGACCAGCATAACTGATCGCGGCCCAAAGTATAACCACCAGGTATATTACTGCGCTAAGACGCCCTTTCCCATATCGCAACCCCTGCCAAAGGCCCCTGGACTACCCGTACAACGTGCCAAGACTCGCCGTGTGAGTCCAGGGGGCATTGTGAATTTATATAAAGCTACAAAATTCCAGCAAAAGTATCCAGGGGAAGGGAAACAAGATAACTACAACATCACCACACCTTCCTGCAAACCTCGCTGCCCTAAGACATTGCCAGCATGGATCGGGGCACCGGCAAGAAGGATTCTATATGCGGATTGGGGATGGGTAACTTACACTTAGTTTAAGTTATTGAATAGCAACGCCACTTCTAACTGGCAAACATTTCTGTGCAATTCGTGTATAACAAAGTCACCAGAGTGCATACATGGCATTTACATACACTCTCTAAAAACCTTGCTAACCTTAGACCCCTGCAAGCCAGGACCGGGCACCGACGAGAAGGATTCTCTAAGAAACTAGGTATGGGAGACAATCCCTTAATTAAGTCTAAGGTTTCTGGATAGCAGCGCCCCTTGTAACTGGCAAACATTTCTGTGCAATACGTGATAACAGAATTCTCGAGGGTACATACATGGAATTACATACATGGACCGACTATTTCCTAGTCTTAAGATTTTGGATGCACATGATAAGAAATTGCAATTATGCACCATGACTGTTTAGATACTGCCTTGGTAGCTATACTAATTTACAGTGCAGCCGTAAACCGCATCACAACTCCAAGCGTATGTCAACCATTCACATGCATAGCCCCCCCTCGCTTGCCAATGAGCGCTCTGTGCAGCCAGAACATTCCTAAATACCCCGACATGTCAGGCAGGAAGCGGACCAGGTCGTGCCAAGCCACTCGCTGAAACAACCGACCACCAGGGTTACATGCTCGCAGCATGCAAGTTCCACGTGCCCTGAAGTACCCCCAGTAGAGCACCATATCCTCGACGCACCACACGCGAAACACCTAGTAAGGCTATCCCCCCCCCCGAAAGGTTTCCCCAGGCTACAACACATAACACAGTATGAAGTATGCACCTAATGCACGACGGCGAACGGTGCACAACGGGCGCTCTGATCGTGTAGCAAGGGAAACAAAGGAACGAGCATACCAACGAGTGGGGCCCACTCCGGAATAACACCGGCAAGCAGTGTCCAAAGGCCCCCCCACTCGGAAAGCGTTTCGGAATATGTCTTAATGCAGGCCGCCGACACGGTGCAAAATTGGCGATCTGATCATGCAGCGGGGGAAACAAAGGAACGATCACCCAACGAGTAGAGCCCACTCTGGAATAACCCCGGCAAGCAGTTTTCAAAAGCCCCCCCCCCCGCGCGTAGAGATTCAGAAACATGACCCCACAGACAAAATGGCCGCGGAGGGGGGGAGGGGGGTGGTGGGGGGGGCAGGCGGTCGTCCATCAGCCTACAGGCCGAGCCCCCCCACGTGCGACACAGGCACTGGGCCCAGCATTGTGTCTACCCCAAACCGCTTGGGGAATTGTCTGGTCGCCGTTTAATTCCTGTTTAGGGGCACTAATGAGGCGAACCGCGCCTTAGCCAGAATCAACGCTCGTTAAATCTCAAACTAGCGAAACTATACTGCTACAGACCATGCCTCGTTAGCCTGTGTAATTTGTCTTCTGGTCATAATGCCCCATAAAGAACACGGACACGCGCGCATGTACATGTGCCCGAACATGCACACATAACCAACGCTGCTGTGAGGCAATCTCATTTCCCACTAAAAGAGCGACTAGCAATCGGTCTCGGGGGATACTAGTGAATGGGAATGGGCGACATCCCTAAAGTTGTGCTTTCTGTGTGCACTCATAAACATCAGCACCACGTCTGGGGTATACTCGAGACTTTTATGTGGGCACAAGACGAAATAGACAGACGTATGACGATCAAAGCGCTGGGACAGAAAGCACTATAACGGCTCACTGCTCACGCAAGCATAAAAGGCAGAATGTCCCCGACTATTCAGTGGAGTGACAGCAAAACGTACAGGAAGCGATTACTTGTTTGACGCGCGGAGGGCATGCAACGCGCTGCAGTGCAACAACAACAACACACGCCTGAACGAGCAGCAGGCACCGACTGCAGCGGATTCAAGGGCAGGACGGAGCCCCTTCCAAAGACCCCGAGGTGCGCAGGTATCCGCATGCGCCCCGCCCCAGGAGCGCCGCACACTCTGCACACCCGGCAAGGATGCTCGTCGTAAACAAATCACTGCTCCCGACGCAAGACATCCTGCAAGGGCGCCGGATTAATAACAGTCTGACAAATCCACCCTCCACCTTACAAATGAAAGCCGAGCCACTGAATAAAGTCTGCCTCACCTGGACCTTGCATCACCCGCGCGTCATGTGCCCCGCACAATAACAATACTTGCATCAGGCGACAGATACGCATGAACAAAACATACTGAAAACGCTGAAACGAACTCATATCCCCCCGCATAATCGACCCTTGTACAAACCACATTGACTCCTAAATAATGCTCAGTGCGCTACACGGACCCAAAGCGACAAAGGGACGAGGGACGCAAGGGCGGGGTGGGGAGGGGGATTGGGGTTTGGTGAACGAACGAAACCCCACAGCTAAAACTTCACAAAACCCAGCCCGGGGAAGCGACCAACGGACGCTTGTCTCAGTGCTCATGTCGGGGGTTGGAGAAGGAGGGGGTGGGTTCTCGTTTTGGTAAATTGTTGAGCAGCCATGGCGATCGGGAACGGCCATGCGGAGTTCACCAAGTCTGCCGGAGGCGAGGAATACGGCCAGAGAGCGGCAACCGGCTGCACATACAGAAGACCCCCCTCACCCGCCCGCAACTCAAAAGGGGCAAAGAATACGGGGATGACCGAGGAATCCTACATCCACCTTCCCAGACGCACCAATATACAACCACGGCAAAACTCAGGCGCGAAGCCCCGCCACAGGCGCCTCGCATGTACCCACGACAAGAGGCGCTGGGGGCAGGCGACAGGACCGTGGAGGGAGGCAACCAACAGACACCGAGGGACAAAGAAACCAGCAGCCGTCTCACATCCCCACTCACCGGATGCAACGAAAAGCGGCACGTTGGAGCTATCACATCGACGCAACACCGGACCTCAGGACGGCGACCCTAGGAGAAGGAAAGAGTGTCCCCATGTGATAAAAAGAGTGTCCCAACATGGAACTGCGACGTCCGGAGCGGCAAAGAGGCCTCCCCAGCAGGGCAGAGGTCTGAAGTACTCCAGACGGCTCCACCCAGCCGCCCCGGACGTGCATCACTTACCAGTCTCCACCAACCAGGGGAGACTGCCTCAGGTGAGGAAACTACTGCGTCATGCGGGGGCGGGACAGCCCTCCGTGACTAGGAGCCCGCCCTCCTTATGGCCACTGCGTGGCCTCGGGCAGGCGCAAATATCGCCATGGAAGGGTCAATGTTTTCGCCAGGGGATCTGCCTGCGCTTGTCAACAATCCTAGTGTTGCTGATTTTTTTCATGTTTTATGTTGTCCGCGTTTTTCATTTTCATTGTTTGTTCCCCACGTATGGTTAATGTTCATTTTTGTATGACGTGTTTTTGCCATTTTTAAAGACACCTAAGTGCTCCAACCCGTTTTATAGTGGAAGGCGCTGGGTGTCCTGCAATAAAAGCAGAAGGACGTGTCAGTGAAGAGGTCGCATCAGTGAAGCTGGAGCAGAGCGTTGAATTAGGTTAAACGACTTGACAGTTGTTAACCGTTAGACAGACAGCATCCAGTAATATCCAGTAGTTTTATTCAGGTTTTAGTACCGGAATACATTAACGTGTCTCTCGGGCTCTCATTTTTGCCAGATAAAAAAAATGCGACTTAAAAAAACAACAGTGGTGTAACGAAGATCACAACCTTTTTGGAGAGCTATGTTACAAAATGAATCGTTCAATGCTGCAAATCGTAACAGTCGTTTTCACCCACATCAGTGAAACATTGGAAGGTGGAACGTCTAAGGTGTGATCAGTAGGTGTTCTCTTTTTGTTGCCTTTAATTTAAGCCAACGTGTGCGAACTTGCATTCCCCACGGGTTATCTTATTATGTTGTTGTTTATATGTATTTTTTTTCTGTGCATACTTTGAAGCTTGAGCCATGCCAGATGTTTGAGGGGCTTTCATTGAGCGCACAGGTGCTAAGGCTAAAGCCAAAGTGCCTGTCAGTGGGTTGGCCTCTGCAGTGCACACAGAACAAAATTTTTGCATTCTATTTACAACTGAAATTCTGTGGAAATGTGTGTGAAGGGGGTACACTCATGTCAAAATATTTGCAAGGCAAAAGTAAGAGAAATTAGAGTGCTTATATTTGAGGGATTGCAGTGCATGTTGGGGGCGGGGAAGTGAAAGATATGTGAGGAAGGGCATTCTGGGAAGAGTGAAAAGAGGATGCTGAAGAGGAGAGCGAGGGGATTGAAGATATGCAGATGGACAAAATATGCAGAGAAAAAGAGGATACATATCTAACATAAAGCACACATAATTGAAGGCCAAAACTCCTTCCGCATGCCTCAATGCTATTTAATTCACAGACTCATAATTTCGGAATTTCAGAATTTAAACAATTTCAATGTTCATTATGTATAAGAAATCATTGTTGTTACTCATTTATCTTAAACAGCTAACAACCAGTGACAAAGCAATCATACAGACAGGCTTTAGGTGTATGTCAGTTGCTGTGCCATTTATCTGGATAAAATGACATCTCAGAAAGAAACCAAAATACTGGTCTGATGGCACACTATGGGAATCACAGAAATGTATTTGGCATGTTCCTTTATAGGGAGCACCCACTTTTTTCATCTCACTTAAAGACGTGTCTGCACATATTTCTATATGACTGGTTACAGACAACAGCTGTGGGTGCTTCCCGAAGTCTGGTTAAAGCATATTTTTCCAAAGTTAATGCTACATGCAGTGCAAGACACTGGGCAACCATACATTTTAAAGGGCTAAAGTTGTTGTCATGCAGAACAATTTACATATTACAGTAACTGTTGAACAAATTAATGCAAGAAGATACGGGGCGGTTTTTAATATGTTTTAATATTTCAAGACTATACGTTCCCACTGCTTAATAAGCCTTTCTTTATTGTTGCATTCATTTGCTTTAAAATGCACCATTTGCCTTTCTTTTGTAAATTTCTTTCTCAGGGGAGGGACTCACCCTGACCCCAGGTTTGTCCATTGAACTTGTTCACATCGCTAGCTAGTGTTTTCTAATGGAAAGGCTGGAGCCAAAGCAGTCTTGCTTAGTACCCTAGCCCCCTTCGGAAGTCAGACTTGCTTGGCAACCCAGAAATTCTCTGAAATAATGTATGAGTTTTCTTTTATGAATGCCTAGAAGAACTGAATTTTTAGTCCATTTATCACAGAAATAGTGCTGAAAATTGCACCAAAAAGATGCCAATTTTTTAAAAATGTCTCCCCGAACTCCCCTGATTGCCTTTTGGCTTGCTCGCTGCGCTCGCTCGCATACGTTGATTCGTTCTGCATAAGCCTCACCAGTTTAAAATTCCGCCAGCTGCCACTGATGTAAACAACAAAAATTAACTTTATTCAAATCCACTCCCTAACAGCCCACCATCCTTGTAATACATCCAATTGGAGTGAGTCAAGATGTTCAACCTACGGCATGAAATTTGATGAGTTATGTTTAATAGCAACCCACTCCGGAATGTGAGGTTGCAAACCAACCTATTAGTATGCAGGTTGGTTTTCAATATAACAAATAATTAGCAAAATCTCGATGTGCAATTTGTAAACACTTTTTGCAAATCAATTCATAGTACTTTTGGCCCTTACTACATTAGATACAATAATGCTGTCATTTTATATTACACTTTAGCAGTGATATCACAAAGCCTCAATTAGGGCAATAAAAGACTGTTTTGATTTTAAATATTTATTACATCACCAATATTTATAAACATTTCTTTTCGTTCCTGTTTATTGTAGTTATACTGGCTGTTTAAATGATGTCTTCATTGTCCAGCTACACCACAATCTAGGCTACCTTCGTTTTGTGCCAGACTTCACACTGAGCTCAAGCAATCTGTAGTGAGGGCCAGGACAGCTGACCTGATCAACCAGTTAATATTCACCCAGCTCTCTCAGAGGACTAGAGAGGCCCAGGCCACATACAGAATATAAGGCCATAGGCGCAATATTTATCAAACATGTGTAAACTCAAGATCCCTTGTGAGCATGTCATTCAAGGACTATGGCCCTCCTGGCCCCTGGAGTGAAACATAATCCTCAGACAGGTTAACAGGTTGGGGCTGGGTGACCAAGTTTGTAGAACCAAAAATCAGTATGGCCACATTCATGGAAATGGGACTAAATGTTGGCAACAACCATTGAAACTGAAGTACTGCTCTATGCTGTTGGGTAATACTTTTGCTTCAATGGTCTTCTATGCCAACATAGAACTTCAAATTTCATACAAATATAAAAAGAGCACATGAAAGAAAGACAGAAAAAAACGGTGTTTCAGACATTTTACACTTTTCCAAAGCTCATTAAAAAAAGTTTTGACAGCCCAAGGTAACTCAAGTTACCTAATGTCACACATGATCATGTGTTTCCTCTGCAAAGTGGGACACTCAGGGGTATATTCACAAGAACGTGTGATAACTACCACAAGAGTAGCTTAACGCAACTTTCAACATCGCAGCCTATCGCGGGAAAATAACCCCATGGCAACGTGGAATTCATAATGCGGCGGTATCATGCGGTAGACAACAGATAACGCGGCAAGTGTCCGCGTGAAAATTAACGCCACAATGCAAAAATGTGATACACGAACGCCAAAAAAATGCAATGAGGCCAACCGTGGTACAAAAAGTAGCAAAAACCCGCCACAGGCCTGCAAATCCCACTCGTTTGGCGGGACAATGCACCATAAAAACCACAGAAATAATACACCAGAAACAAGCCAAAGCACCTAGCAGCATGGATGCACCCTGACACAGCGCAGAGGCCAACTCGAACCCCACAACCCCCACAGACTACCAGCAAGTAACAACGGGGTCAGGGAAGGGGGGAGTGGCTTAGGCAAAGGGGCAGAGGTCTCCGGAGCTCCTCCGCGACCGCCCCTCTTACCTAATAATCCTGACCACTGTAGGGGGCCCCCGTCACTGCATCATGGGGCGGAACGCCTGGGGCTTCCATCGGGAAGAGTGCAGGACGCCGGCGAGGGTGTCAGCAGCAAGAAACAAGCCTTTTCTTCTCATTGCTGCGGACTGCCGCTCTGCACCTCAAAATGGCGGTGTGGGGCGGCAGAAAAGTCTGACCGGTTGGTGATCGAGGATGCCGGGGGTGCCTTGTAAGTGCCCAGGTCTCTCCCCTGGACGCCAGAGTGGAGATTGCGGCACACCCTGCCCACTGACAGTAAGCAAGAGAGACAGGAGTGGGCGATTGTCCTTGGTTTACTGGCCGGCCACATCTGCCTGACCCTAAGATGGCGGCGCCCGCACTGTAGATTGGCGCCATTACCTAAGTTGTCGGAGCAGATTTAGGAGCACTGGTTGGACCCGAGTATCAGGCACACATCCTGGTGAAGTCCTGGGGACTGGCTGCAGCGCTTCCTGGACAGTGGCCTGTGGAGCTGGGGGAGCGCTGAGAAATACCCCGGTATTGACTGGGAGGGGCCAAGGTCTTGCCTCCCAGGTGACACGGTGGGACAGCCATTCTCGATTGTAGCACCCCCTTCACTGTGAAGCCCTGCATGGTGCCCCGCCGTGACTGATGTGACGCCTGGTGAAGGGAACAGTTCTGGAGACGGGGAAGCACTCACCGGTACAGTGTGAAGGCAGCTGCGCCTACCTTGGGCCCCGTGTGAGCTGTGAAGGCCAGGGGGGCGGCAAGTACACGGACAGTACTCCAAATAGGAAACAAGGGCAGCTGTTGACTGGACCCCCCCCCCCCCCCGGAGGGTCTTGGTGGCGGGCATTGTGAGGCCTGCGGGTCTAGCACAGCCCGGGGAACATTAGTGGACGCTCTGTGGTCCCGTCTGCACCTACGCCACACTACGGATCTGCGAGATGATCCTGCGGTGGGGATTGCTGATACGGCCCAACTAGGAGCGTGGGGCAGCCGCTTCTGAGACTGAGGCGTGCGCTGGGTCACTGTGCAGAGTAGTTACTGGCCACGAGGGGCTTGGGGTGCCCTGCCTACTGGCACACTTCGGCTGCGGGTTCGACTGAGAGGAGGCTTGGTGAGAAGTGCGCCCTGTTGACAGGAGAGTCCACTGGGCTGGTGGCTCACTAGAATAACCTGAGCGGCCCTGTTCAGACATGGAGAGAGTCACCGAACCCTTGCCCGAAGGAAGGTGAGCATATAGACTCAGCTGTTTTTACTCCCTCTTGTTGCCTGCAAGTATCAAGATGGGCAGGGTGACCAAGAGAAAGGGGTTTGAGGTACTGCAGGTAGAGGAGACAGACTTGCACGGGGATGAAGACGATGCTTCCGCTGTGCGCAGTACACCCACACAGCCCGGGAACCCCCGTCTTGGGAGAAATCATGCAGGCCATCATAGCCTCTAGGGAGGCGCTGGAGAAGAGGATGGATGCCATTGGCTCAGGTCTGTCCCTGTTAAAGGATGTCCACCGGAATCTCAAAGAGCGGGTGGCGACCGGCGAGACCGCCATGAAAGATATTCCTGATGTGGTTACCACCTTGCAAAAATCACTAAGTGAGGTGGTGCATAGAGTCAAGGTGCTGGAGGTGAGGGCGGCGGACAGCGAAGGGCGCTCGAGGCGCAACAACCTCCGCATAGTAGAAGTCCCGGAGGGAGAGGAGTGTGCAGATGCGGTACAGTTCTTGGAGGCGTGGCTGAAAGCGGAGGTGGCGCCGGAGGGTCTCTGCCCATTTTATGCGCTGGAGCAGATGCACAGGGTCCCAGCTGGCCCTCCTAAAACTGGAGCTCCACCCCGCCCAATGGTGGTGCGACTGCTCGACTAGAGACCGCAATCTCATTTTGCAGAGGGCCCTGGAGCAACCGAATTTGCGGATTGGGAACAGCAAAGTAATGATATTCCCAGACTATACTACAGAGGTACAGCACCAGAGGACCTACTTCCTGGCTGTCAAGCGGAAGCTGCGCCAACTCCAACTCCCTGATGCCATGCTGTTCCTGGCCCGTCTCCGAGTGTCTGCAGAGGGGGACACACACTTTTTTCTCAAGCCGCAGGTCGCTTGGGACTGGTTGGAAGCCCGGGAAGGACCTGGTACACTCTCGTCGCCGACGGCTTCACCGAGAGGGCGCCTGCCCACCACATAGCCGACACAAAGACCTGTATTTCCCACGGATTGGTGCCAGGAGTGAGACAGGGCAGTGTTAGCAGTGGCGGCCATCAGCCTGGGAGCTGTTAGTCCGGCCAGCAGCAGTTCGGAGCACGTGAAGAGCAGAAAAGAGAGCCCAAGTTCGAGTAGTGCTCAGGGACACTCAGACGCTGATCTTCCTGTTGTTACTCCGCAAACGGCGGATGGGATGTTTGGTTGACGGAGTGGCGGGGGCGGTGTGAGAAGAGTGGTAAGGTCACTATGCTGAATGTTGGGTCCCGAGACACCTTTGACAGGTGGAGACGGGATGCGATGACTCTCCGCAAGGACACTGGGGGTCCCGGATAGCTATATTGACTCGAATGGGGAGGGGGTTCTGGGGGCATCATGGTAGAGTTCTGAGCTCCTTCTCTTGATAGATTTTTGTCTGCATATTTTCATAGTTTGGATGGGGTTGCCTCATTGGGTGCCTGCCCTGGGGAGGGGGAGTTGGGGGGAGTTGGGGATGTTTTACTGTTGTCTTTTTTTAAGGGGACCCAGGCGTGTCACGGGGTTGAGTGTTGCTGCGCATTTTAAATGCCACTACATTAGACTACGCATGTCTCACCTGGAATGTACGGGGCATGCATACTATGGTTAGGCGCCACAAGATACATTCATATCTGATCCGTCGGGGCATACACATTGCATTCCTTCAGGAAACCCACCTCCTGGCGAAAGAGGGGAAGGCACTGCAGCGCCGTTGGAGAGGTCAGGTTTATTATACTACATATTCTGCATACGCGAGGGGGGTCCTGATTTGGGTAACAGCTGGAGTTCCATTCCAATGCACAACACAGTTGGTTGACCCGGAGGGCAGGTATGTGGTGGTACAGGGGAAGTTAGATGGTAGGGACCTTACTCTGGGGTGTGTGTATGTGCCTAATGCTGACCAGCCTGCCTTCTTCTCCCTACTATCACGTAAGTTAGTGACCGCCCTCAGGAGACCGCTATTATTAGGGGGCGATTTTAACTGCGTCACAGATGTTGCCTTGGATCGTTCCCACCCCCACTCCCGAATGCGCCGGCGCATAAACGGGCAGAAGTGCGAAGGAGTTGGCAACAGGAATGGGGTTTAGTTGAAACCTGGCGGGCCTAGCACCCATTGACCAGAGATTATTCCTTTTTTTCTGCCCTACATGAGTTACATGTCTGCCTCGACGCCTTTTTGTGCTCCCCAGACAGCCACGGGAGATCCGTAGTAATGAATACCTCACGAGGACAATTTCTGATCATAATCCATTGTTAGTCCAGTTGGGATGGGCGCGAGTGCATCCCAAAATCCCCACCTGGAGATTGTGGCCGGAGATAAAGGATGATCAAGGTTTTCCGCACTACCATTGCAACGGCTATTACAGAATACTTCTGACTTAATGCGGGAACGGCTGGGTCAGTGATCGTGGAATGGGATGCATATAAGGCGGTAATAAGGGGGAGATGCATTTATGCTGTAGCTGGGACCAGGAAGACCCTCTTGCACGACATCCAAAGGGATGACGAGCGGTTGCGCACCCTGGAGAAGGAGCGCCCTGAAAATCTGACCAAACAAGAGGAGTTGTTAGAAGCCAGAGAAGCAGTGGTGGCTAATGTAGAGCGCCAGAGGTGCTTTGATTACAAAAGATACATCACATGGGCGCATTTCGGAGCGGGACAAGTCGGGGGCCCTCCTGGCTTGGTTGGCCAATCCGGCTCGCCGCGGCTCCGTCATACTGGAGCTGCGGGATCAGATGGGGGTCGCCTGCTTTGATCAACAGAGGATAAATTATCTGTTCTTTGATTACTACACGGAGCTTTATCGCAGCCGGGTAGTCCCCTATGAAGCAGTTCACGGAGGGTGTTGCCCTGCTGATGCTGGATGAGGAGGAGGCAAAATTGCTGGGATGGAACATTGACGAGCGGGAGATGCGAGTGGCCATCAAAAGTATGGCCCGTAATAAAACTCTGGGCTCGGATGGCTTTCCAGTAGAATTTTATCTCACCTACAATGATCTGCTTGCCCCCATCTCAAGCACCTATATAACGAGACTCGACAGATAGGTAGATTACCGGATTCTACTAGGGAAGCAATCATTATTCCCTCACTAAAACTGGGTAAACACTCTTGGGACATGACAGCGTATAGACCGTTATCCATGCTCAACCTTGATTACAAAATCCTGAACAGGATACTGGCCACTCGGCTACTGCCCCACATGCCTGCCCTCATCCATGCCGACCAATCGGGGTTCATCCCAGCCCGCAACACAGCGCTTAATATACGACGACTCCTACATGTTTTGGAGGCAGATTCCTACAATGTAGACTCCGCCGTGGTATTTGCTGTCGACATAGAGAAGGCCTTTGACAGCTTAGAGTGGGAGTACCTATTCCAATAAATGCGACTACTAGGCTTTGGCCCCGATTTTGTAGGGTGGACAGCACTATTGTATACAAACTCGACTGCCAGGGTCAAAACAGGAGGGGTGATCCTGGCGCGTGCCTGCAGGGTGGGGAGGGGCACTCGCCAAGGGTGTCCCCTCTCCCCATTGTTATTCGCTATGGTGGTGGAACCCCTAGCAGCACATGCGCGTTCGGGGCGGGTGTACCCGGGCCTCGATGTCTATGGCCAGATCCACCATATCGCACTTTATGCGGATGACCTCCTGATGTCCTGGCAGACACAGGCGAAGCATTGCTGGGGGCGAAGTCCCTGCTGCGGGCACTGAGTAGAGCGGCTGGCTTAAAAGTCACTTGGGCGAAATCGTGCCTCTTCCCGGTGCGCAAGGGCAGGCTAAACCCCCAGACCACAGAGGGGGTGAAATGGAAGGAGAGATGTTTGCCCTACTTAGGCACACTTATTTATCACGAACAAGAAGACATTCTAGAGGGGAACGCTGGGAAGGCGAATAGAGGGGCCAGGGCTAACTTTGAATTTTGGGGAACCTTGACGTTATCGGTGGCGGGACATGTGGCACTTCTCAAAATGGTGACCCTGCCGTGTTTACTGTACTTCTTCAGGGCCCTGCCGATCTAGGTCCCGCCAACCTATTTTAAATGACTCAGAGCGATGATCGTCCCTTTTCCGTGGGGTACGGGCAGGCGCAGAGGGAGGGTTGGTGGTCCCGGATTATGAAATGTATTATCTCGCAGCCAGCTCCAATCGCTTACGCAATGGGTGGCTAGGGCTACTAGGGAAGAACGTGAACCCGGTGAGCTGCCGGGTCCCCTGTTGGTGCTCTCTCGCATAGTGTTGCGGCTCCCGCTCGGGGCCATACACCTTACCCTGAAATTTGCCACAGCCGAGAAATGCTGGAACAGATATCTCCGGAGACTGGCCATAGGGACCCCTTACGCCCCTGACATACCGCTGAAGATGTGCCGGGCTCTGCCACATGGGGGCACATGGTGGCGACTTTCTCCAATACACAGCACTCACAGCAGCTATTAGGAAGCACTTGAAATCAGGCCTTACGGAGCCGCCCACTTCCATGGGGTGCCAGTATGTTTGCGGCGGGCACTAAAAAAGGCGGTGACAAGTCTATATAGGCGCATGACACTGGAGTCCCTGTTCCCAATGGCTGCCCTGAAGCTTAAATGGGAACTGGATATAGGGAAGGACATCCCAGATGCAGCATGGAGTGGGATAGTAGAGAGGGCCTGGAAAAGCCCACGTAATGCATGATTTCAATTAGTACACTTTCACATCCTACATAGGGCATACTTAACTCCAGCCCGCTTGCATAAATATTTCCCGGCCCAGTCAGCTGCATGTCTGACGTGCACCATGACTGAAGCGGACTTAAAACACATGTTGTGGGACTGTCACTCTTTTGACCCCTTTTGAAGATAGGTGACCGCACTACTGATGGATATAACTGAGAGAGACCTACAACCTTCCATGGCACACTGTATCCTACATTGGTTTCCCCACACCTCAAAGAACAAAATTACTAGCAAATTCATAGATTTGGGATTCCTATTGGCCAAAAGGGCTATAACCTCCCATTGGAAAGCTACAAAAGGCCCTAGTGTAGGAATGTGGAAGACGGAATTCCGCAAATGGGCTGAGTGTGAGGGCAATGTCCGGAGGGACACTGCACACCCACAGTCACCCAGGATCATTTCCCAGATCCCTTTGGCACACTGCAGCACACACACATAGCACAAACTGAACACCCACATTGATAACAACGTGGAACAACGCGCATAGCTGGCACTGCAGAACAGAGGACACAACTGGCTCCACACATGCACAGAAACATGCCTACTACATCTGACAAAGCCTGAAACAGTGAAATGGAAATGTAGGCGTACAACCTCACATCCTTCATGAAGTCCAAATGTACTCCGTCCCGCCGAAGAATCCAGCACCCCCCCAAACAGTCACAATGTACATTGCCATACTGTCTGCATGCAAACCAGCACAATGCGCCAACATATAGGTCAACACAAAGTCAATACGCACCTCCCCTTCACATTGCAGAGGGGCACACAAAACCTTAAGCAGAGCACAGAATACAACACATCAGTGATGCCGGAGAGGACCACCACACCATCGACACCGACGTCCTACAACAGCACATGGATATCTCATGCAACTCCCCACCAGGACCCGGCCAGCCAAGCTACTCAGGGGGAACACCGAGCCTGCAACAGACCACACAACAGGCATCACCCAAAAGCACAGCTGGCTCACAACACTTCATCCACCCACACATGGCACCCCAATGCCATGTGTCAGCACGCCAAAAGGAGGTGGCCCAACAGGTGTGGGCTGAACCCATGAAATGTGAACCAGGACACATACGTAGGGGTCTATCGCCATTCAGGGCTCACCCACCCCCACTAGGGAGACCCATATTGCCATAGAGACACATGCAGATATACATCAACAGTACAGAACCACGCCCAGGGGCGTTCAAATAAGAGTCACATACCGATGTTGGCTCGGTGTACAATGGCCCTGACCACTTCCCTTATGAATTGAGTGGGTGACGACTAAGCTAGATGTCCAAGCTCCAACCTGCTGCCTCCGGTGACATGTCTGTAACCGATCTACACAGCGCATGTAATGTCGCAGCGCCCAGGGCCCTCATGTATTCAACAAGACCAGAGGGACACATGCAGATATCATGTTGAACTGGCTACGGGCACATGCGCCCGGCCCCCTTATTGGCAGGGCGACATGTACAGTGACATCTGTGCTGGATGTATGTGGGGTGAGTGTCAGCCATTCCGCACAGAATGTCTGGTGCTGGCAACCCCCTGAAAATTAGACACCAGTGCAACGGAAACAGAAAACACATGCCTAACAGAGTCAACTGCTGACCAACATGGAGTGAGCCGGAGAAAGTCCAGAGGACAGCCAAAATCCAAACAGAGTCCGTGAGTTGTGGTGCACAGGGGTTGGGACACTAGAGATGAGCGCACTCATGTGAAGAAAAAGTCTCGGATTGTGGCCCTTTCTAAATATTCCTGATGCAAATGCAGTGGGGTGTGCTAGACCTGCATCATCTTCCCCATCAACATCTCAGGGCCCCCACACATTTTGAGGTGACATAGCTGCGCTACCGCTCCCGCTCCACAGTACAAAACACAATCAGCAACAGAGAATGGCCTGCACTGAGTCACTGGCACCTGGAGTGCTGAGCAGGGTATCAGGCCGATGATGGCATTCATGACAGGTCTGAGCAACTCCGTAAGACTGTCAGGACCACCATTTCAACTCTGGCAGATGGCGGT
The DNA here is from genome assembly GCF_964263255.1 of Lissotriton vulgaris. Classification (NCBI taxonomy): domain Eukaryota; kingdom Metazoa; phylum Chordata; class Amphibia; order Caudata; family Salamandridae; genus Lissotriton; species Lissotriton vulgaris. The sequence goes on from NC_141693.1 coordinate 1,904,301,368, forward strand.
TGGAGGTGGTCCTTGCGGTGGCGGCATGTGCATCCTGCGGTGATGCGACGTCCAGGCCAGTCTGGACTTGCTTTGGTGTGTAAGCCTTGGTTGGATGAATTTGGGCCCGGAGGCTCTGTACAGTGCAAGGTCACAGAGAAATGGCGTTGAGGACCCCAAAGCCTATGCTTCAGGGGGTCGTCCAATGTCTCTGGAGAAGGGGTCCCAGACCGGAGCAGCACAGCGTTAGTGACCCCGGATGCACTGCGGCCGGCACAGGCACCCAGCCACGGGATGGTGACTTGCGGTGCAGTCTGATGGGCCATGCGACCTGAGCGGGTCACTGTCAATGTCCGAGGTGTATGTTGCGGAGGGTTATGGAGGGCAGTGGAAGGTGTCCTCCAGGGCATGACGCCGAAAGGTTTGATTTCATCCGGAAGCAGCAAATGGAGGAGTGGAATACGACAGCCTCGTTGCCACCACCAATTCGGTATCAGCTACATATGGATGAAAAGTGCCCCCTAGTTCATAGACCAAGACGACACCAAAGTTCGACCAGAGAGTGTCCATGGATGTCGGGGAACAGACTTAGTGGCACCGGGGCTGAGTGGGGACGCAGTATGCAATGATGCTGGTACACTGATATGAACTCCGCCATTGCAAAATCATGACTCTGTGACCTACTGGACCACAGTGTAGGCTGGAGGCAGCGGTCAGCTGTGGCCCACAGCCACGTGTCGTTGGCTCGCGATGCACAGCACTAGTGACACCAGGGCAGTTGTGGGTAGTGTACAAACACCTCCGTAACAATGATCCTTTTCTCTACACCATGATGCAAGACGTTATCCTCTTACGCCTCCCCTTGCGTGCAATGATATGTAATCTGTCTTTGCATACTCGTTGTTCAGTTCCAAATCTGTGACCTACTCGAGCGTAGCCGGGCCGAGAGCAGTGTACGCCGGAGGCAGCGGTCTGCACGGGCCATTCACTGAGTGTCACCGGCATAGGTTGGTGCCCCACCAGCCTGCGTAGTACAGGTTCAATGGCACCATGTGTTCGGTCACCTCCGTGACTGTGACCCGGCTTTCATCTGGACTGAGCCGTATCCTTCTGTTACTTCTCTCCGTGTGACCACTGGTGTGGACTCTGCCGTTCGTGGTTCGTGACTAGGTGCTGGATGTGAGACCTACTGGTCCGCAGGGTAGTCCTGGTCCCTCATCCACGTGTCGCCGGCTGGCGTTGAACAGGGTTTGTGGCAGCATGTGTCGCCGGCTGGCATTGAACAGGGTTTGTGGCAGCACCTGTCGCCGGCTGGCATTGAACAGGGTTCGTGGCAGCACCTGTCACCGGCTGGTGTGGAACAGGGTTTGTGGCAGCACGTGTCGCTGGCTGGCATTGAGCAGAGTTAGTGGCACCACGTGTCACAAGATGCCCATATGGAACTATGCCTCACGGATTGGGAGGGGTGTCTGGTGCTGTGGCCACTTGCCCCGTCATTCAGGAGCCAGGACACAGTTTCACATATGGGATCCACTGGCCCGCAGAGGGTGCCGGTGGAATATGTCACCGAGGAAGAAGTGATGTGGGCCAGCATCGTGGGGCCAGCGATGGTCTTGTTGTAATTTGCAATTACTTTAGCGTTAGCTGAAGCCATCTTTCATTTAGAGGCTATTTTGACCATTTTGTGGAATCCATTTTGTATTTATGTCAGCCATTTTGTTTGCCATGTGCTCTGTCCTACCTTGCTGTTCTATGCTCTTGAAATCTGCGTAGAGACAAGATATATTTAGCATCTTCCACCTTCGCACATGCTCAGTTGAGCTTGCAGCTGTCTTTGCAGCTGCCACTAGTCTGTAACTGTCAGGGTGTGTTTGCCAGAAACAGTCACTGTTAGCTCCTCCCACTTGTTGACTGAGCATTTTCTGTATGACCTTATATGTACCTAAAAGCAGCATTTGTACTTGTACCGCCTTCATTTGAGCCCCTGTGTGGGTATAAAAAGACCAAGCTCCTTCCGTTCAGTGTGCTACTTCATACATTACCGAAGGGTGTTGTGTGAATGTAGTACCACCTCATGAGGTTTAATAAACTCTGTATTTTCTATTCCAGCTTCTGTGCCAACTTCTTCATATTTGTGTGAGGACTCTGTGCAGAGAAGGGCGAATCCCTTGCACTGGTAGGCCTTGCTGAGGCTCACCACTACAAATTGGCACTCCAACGTGGGGCTCATTGGCGACTCGGATGCCCGTAGGACTGGTCGAAATAAAGGATTGGAATCTCGCTTTGGACGCAATCGCTGCCTGAGGAGACCCAAGTCCTGGCAACCACAGCGTTTTTCCTTTCTTTCTGATCTGACCATCCAGGTGGTGCCGGTCCTCGACTGAGATCTCTTCTGTTGATTCACCGTGCAGTGACCATTTGGTCAATTTGAGAACTTGGCAGTTGGAACCTGGACACCATTTGATTGGTAGGAGTCTTTCTGCTGCACTTGCTGTTGGGTTTTTGGATGCCTTGGATTGGTAAGGTAGTTTTAGTAACACTTACTGTGGCTTAGATGTGTGTTGGTCAACTTTTGATTAGTATGTATGTATATATAAATTGCAATTTATATAGGCAGATAATGAGGAGATTTTTCTCTGTTTGAATTTGTTTGAACGGCCCAACGTACGAAGAGTACCTTAAGCGCTACTTTGATTATAATACTGCATATTCTGCACTATTTTTGGCATGCCTGTTTCTAGCACCCTTCGTAGGATGTGTTACTTTTGTAGTGGTACCAGTATGAGACTCGATGAAGCACAACCAACCGGCCCCCCTGGAGGGGACGCCTAATAGGGACATGTATATTAAATATGGTATTTCTTCTATAATGTACAGCACGTTATGGAATAAATATACTAGCAAGGATCCTGAGTTGCGTTGGCCTATTCATGGGTCATTTGATTTGCGAAAGGTTCAGTATGTAGAACAATGTATGTTTAAGCGGAAGACTAGGCAAGATATGTTTGTGTACGAATGTGGGAGAAAGAAGTGCGTGAACGAATGAAGCGTGAAGAAGCCTTGATTGAAAAGAACAGCAAAAGAACATTTATGCAAAAGCATTAGAGTTGAAAAACAAGGACATAAAAGAACTGAAAGAGAGAGTGGATAGGGAGTGCCATTTACAGGTAACTGGCCAATACGCTGTTAGGCAGCCCCTTTATCCTATCCTTAATAAACCACAAGATGATTTCTAGTTATTAGATCGTTCTCCACCTCTGTATATTTTCCCTTCCGCTCCTCATAAGTCCGATGAGGAATCTTCTACAGATCAAGACAGAGCATGAGAAACTTGTTTTATGTTGACCACTGCGCGTTCTGCTGATCTTAGATCTGCTGCTAGCAAAGCCGTCCGTAATACTGCTTCTGCCTCTGAACTTTTAGATTACATGAGGAATTGGCAAGAAAGAGAGCAAGCATATTTTACAGAGGTGCTTGCCGCAGAAGTTGTTGAACAGTTTTGGAAATATTCTGAGGAATTGGAGCCTGTTGATATAGCAAATTATTGTAAGCAAATGCGTGATGGTCTTTTTCTCTTTTCTCAGGTGGCTGACTCTATCAGGCGTTTGGTTAAATTGCGTGTTGAGGCAGTCCGTTTGCGAGAGGAGAACAAGGCAGCAGAGGCAGCTGCACAAACATCTCAGACCGGTGTGACACAAGCTTCTATCTTTGGAACAGATAAGACTATGATAGTTCATGCGAAACCCATGCAGGAAGCCGCACCTTTGTATGTCCCTCCTAGAGGCGAGAGAACAGATGATGATAAGAGTTCTGCTGATTCCAAGGGTTATTTTATTTATAATTGGGTTTACACTCCTTGGAATCGGGCGGATGTTACGGCCCTTAAAACTGCATTGCCTGATCCGCGTAAAAATCCAGCAGCTTTTTATGAAGAAGTGAGGGTGCTATTAGCTCTTGTACCATGACTTTGCCTGATATTGATTTGTTTTCCGGATTGATATTGCCGCCTGACATGTGGAGAAATGTGCGTAAAGTTGATGATCGTGCAACTTTTGGGGCACTATGGAAAGAGTTAGAACAAATTGATGTAGAGCGGGAGCCTTCACAGAAACCGTGTACATTGATTTTTGGATCTACCTATAGCTATATTAGTTAACTTAAAGACGATTATTCCCGATAAAAAGATAGATTGGACTGTCTTAGCGTCGTGTAAGCAAAAGGCAGCTGAATCGGTTTCCGATTTCTTTACACGCTTTGAGGAGGCATTCCACGATTTTAGTGGCCAGTCACTGACAGATGACACGGGTAGGCATCTGTTTGTCAATAAATATGTCGCAAACCTTTTGCATGGAATAGCTAGTTGCCTAAAGGCAAGTGAGAGTCCATGGACTACCTCTTCTCCGGTTTCTCTTTTGACTATGGCTCAGTATTATGAACACCAGGAATTAGAAGCGAAGGGTAATGAGGATAAAAGGACTAAAGAGTTGAAAACAAAGTTTATGTTGGCTCAGGCTTATGGTCCGCCTTCTTGAGGTAATGATAGAGGTGGACGTGGATCTTATGGTTTGTCCTCTCCTTCCTACACTCGTTCGAATTTGTCTGTTGACCAGTGTGCGTACTGCAAAAAATTTGGACATTAATTAATTAATTGTGGGTTTGTAATGCGCTAGAATCGACTCCCGAAGGAGTATCTCTGCGCAGTAGACCGCTGGGGAACCTGTCCTGGCTTTCCCTGTGAGATGGTCCCTACTGGGTATCTTCAAGGTGAAACCAGGCATCTCCGGCGTATGTGGGGGGCGTAATGCCCAGAGTTGCCGAGTGTGATCCCTGGTTAGAGTAGGCACCGAGGTGAGAATTATCGAGTCCGCTGACCCTGGTCCACGACCCTGCCGCGTCGGGAATTGAACCCTGGTCCCGGGCCATCCTCTGCTCTCAGGTCTGCCGCCTCTAGCCAGTGAGCCACACCACTCCACATTGGATTTCTGATTGTCCAGTGCTGCGTGCTCAGCAGTGTCCACGTGGTCGGGGACAAATGAGAAGTCGTTCAGGATATCCAGGGCCTAGAGGAAGCAGGAATGATCGTGCTAGGTTTGATGCTAATACACGTGGGCAGGACGGGTTTAACACTTTTGATAGAAATCTTCCAGGGAGCTCACTGAGTACCTTGCTTGTTTAAATCTGGCACAACACGTCAATACCTCCACGCACATTAGGGGCCACACCCTTGATCAAGTATGGTCAATAAATGTCAACCTGACTAACCTAGCAGTTCAACCCTGCGCGTGGTCTGACCACTCCATCATCAGTTTTAACCTGCTCGCTCCTCAGTTGAATCCGACCCCTTCCCATTCAAAAAGTATCTTTAGAAATTGGAATCGGGTTGAGTTGGATAAACTAGCAGAAACTCTGTCTATGGAGCTGCCGGATCCAGAGGGTAACCCTGACATCTGGGAGAGTGAGATTGCTGACTGGCCAAGGGAGACCTTTAATCTCCATGCACCTCTACAGACCAAAAGCTACCGTTCTAGGCAGCATGAAGCTGCCAAATGGTTTAACAACGACCTAAAAAAAATTAAACTCCAAGTACGTCAGACCGAGAGAAAATGGAGGAAAACTATATGGCACAAGATAAATCGGACTATATCACTAATCTTCATCGGTACAACGCAGCTATACTGGAGGCTAAGAGAGCTTTCTTTATGAACAGGGTTCTCTCTGCCGATAATGGGTCAAAAGAAATCTTCAAAATAGTAAAAGAACTCTCTAATTCCAGTTGTACGACCCTGGCCTTTGTGCCTAGTCAAATGCTCTGTAATGACCTGAATTCCTTCTTCCTAGATTAAATAAAGAAAATTCAAAATTCCATCACCACCACTAATGGTAGCCCTCACAGTAATATGGTCACCCATAACCCCTGTTTTCTTAACTCCCTTCCCCAGCTGGACAAAGAATGCTTCTTGGACCTTATAGTTAAGGTTAAATCAGGCTCTCCTAAGGAGGATTGTAAATGTAAATGTAAATGTAGGTGTACTTATATAGCGCAACCTGTCACCCAAAGTGCGTCCTGGCGCTTGCTTAGGGAACCCGTCCTGGTATTCCCCTGTGAGAGGCCCCGGCAGGGTGTCCACAGGGTGAAAGCCAGGCATCCCGCCGCGAGGGGCCGTAATGGAGATTAAGCAAGCTATTGCCCAGAGTTGCAGAGTGAGAGCCCGTGAGTCGAGTAGGCACCGGAGCGAGAATTGTCGAGGCCGTGGAATTTTGAGCCCGAGACCCGCAGAGGCGGGGAATCGAACCCTGGTCCACGGTCGATCCCAGCTCTGAGCTACACTTCTCCACTTGTCCTTCTCCACTTGTCCTACTTTCATCTCTAAAGCAATCTATCACGCCTTCCCTGATATCTTTATCAAGTTCCTGAACCATTCACTTTCCTTTGGTGCCGTTCCACTGATTTTTAAAGAAGCAGTGGTAGTTCGACTTCAGAAAAAGAAAGGTATTGATCCTAATAAATTAGAGAATTACAGACCCATTTCTCTCCTACCTTTCCCAGCAAAAGTACTGGAGACTCATGTGGCCACATGCCTCAGCTCTTTTCTGGAAAGGACTCAATTTTTAGATAACCATCAGGCCCGATTACGTCCTGCCCATTCAACTGAAGCAGTGTTTTTATCAGAATTGGACGATCTTAAAGGCCAGGCCGATACAGGGCATACTTATGCCCTGATCCTCCTTGACCTGTCCGCAGCGTTTGATACCGTGAATCATAACATCTTGATGGAGCGCATCGCCGCAGCAGGTCTCGGGGGCTCTGCCCTAACTTGGTTTAGTTCTTTTTTAGATGCCCGTAAACAGTCAGTATGGTTATCTCCCTTCAAGTCCAAAATGGTAGACTTAAACTGTGGCGTTCCTCAGGGCTCCTCTCTTTCGCCTATTCTATTCAATATCTATGTCTGCCCTTTGATCTCAGGCCTACGTCAGATGGATGTAAAAATCGTTAACTATGCAGATGACATGCAGCTTATTGTCACCCTTGACAACTCTGTAGATTGTAAGGACTTTGTTAAAGCGTCCATGCTATATGTCAAAACTTGGATGAATGAAAACCATCTAAAGCTAAACTCAGAAAAAACTGAGATCATTGTCCCCCACAGTAAACTTGAATGTTGGACCCCATCCTATTGGCCCCCTGAGCTAGGTGAGGCACCCACTCTTAAATCCACTATAAAAAGCCTTGGTCTTCATATCGATGCTGACCTTTCTATGTGGACTCAAATTGGTTCAGTGATATCGGCGTGTTTTGCCCAGCTGCGCAAATTACGCAAAATCAGACGTTTCTTCAGCAAGGAAGCCCTTACCCAAATTGCCTTCGCCCTCATCCTCTCTATGGAAATGTCCTATACATTGGACTTCCACAATTCCAGAGACATCGCTTGCAGATGATTCAGAATCAAGCGGACAGAATCATCTTTCTTAAGGATAGGCATTGCCACATCACCCATCTGCTCAGAGATCTTCATTGGCTCCCAGTGGAACAACGAGCCTTGTTTAAGGCAGGTTGTACACTCTTTAAAGCCACCCAAAATACTGGTCCAAGTTTTATTGTATCTTTGATCAATAAATATCTACCAAAGCGCACTCTGAGATCCTCACACCAGAACCTTCTGACGGTACCTAGAATCCGTCGCAAACCGAACGGTTCTCCTTCCTGGGTCCCAAGATCTGGAACTCCTTTCCTGCCTTTCTTAGGCATGACGAAGATTACCTGCAGTTCAGGAAGCTGTTGAAAACTTGGCTCTTCACTATGGCCTATAACTAACTGTCTCTGTCATGACATTCCATTTTTCCACTTACTTCTATAGCGCCAAGGAACCTGTCAGTGTATGTTGCGCTCTATAAATCCCCATGTAACATAACATAACAGAAGGAACCAATATCAAATGTCCGATTATGTGCCGTCTGATTTTCAAGATTCTGCTTATGCATGGGATTGCCTTGGATGGGGGAAGGAATCAGTTGAAGTTCCAGTAGATCAGAGGGGTCCCTTTGTTACAGCACATGTTTTGGGTTCTACTGATCAGTTTCTGGTTGATACAGGAGCTACTCGTAGCGCCTTATCTAAACAATTGGTTCCAAGGGCTCCCCTGTCTGGCTCACCATTACATCGATAGGTTTCGATGGAACACCTTCCTTTAGCCCACTGTCACAACCACTTGCATTCCATGTTGATAAGTTCACTGCCAAAAAATTACATTTTCAAGAGGGTCATAGGGAATATATTTAACGACCTGTCATCTCACTTCCCTACATCATAATCTCATCATACTAAACAGAAATGACCGGTCATCTGTGTGTGTTGCTGTACTAGGGACTAAGAAAACAACAGGACTCATGCAAAAAGTGAATGAGTTCCAACTGGCTGAGATATTCCCATCAGCCCACCCTTCTGGCGGAATCTCATCATGTGGGACTTGTTAATTCATCCAAAAAGCCGCCCAAACCATCAAATGACGGTGCGGATATGGATGTGAAACAGAAACTCTAGCCAGAATGTGTCGGACTCACAACAGGTTCCAGGCATAAACCAGCTTCCTCAGAAGTGTAGACAGTGTTTCTCTCTGTTACAAACGACACCACACACCCAGTGAAAATAGAAATACACACAGGTCTGAGTGGTCGTTAGAAAAGAGAGAGACCAAAACCCATAGGTCTCCTGAATAGAAGATAGGGCACTTGGGAAGGATAAGCGAAGAGTACGCAGTAACCTGCAGAGGAGAAAGAAAACAACACATACAACAGGGTTTTAGCGGATTACAAAAAAGGACACCAAACTAAGGAGACAATATGTGTATGTACCAAGTGTGCTGCAATGCTCTTACCTGCCCATGGAGTGCAGAGAACCCAAAAAGGTTTCCAAGAAAGAAAAGGTAAATACGAACCAAAAGATGGGTGTGTACGTTGGTCTCTCCAAAACAAAAGGATAAGAAATTCCTGGGGATCAATAATAGTCTTGAGTCTCTTCCCAATAAGTCTCATCCAACCATAGACAAAGGTAGGTACAAATTAATACTCTCTGTGTAGGCCAAAAACACAACGTTCATGAATGCGTGCAAAATGTACACCGTGAGAATGTCCAACTCGCTAGCTTCGCGGTGGTTCTCTGTGCACAAAAAGAACAACGCGGAGAAATGTCCGCAAAACAAAGTCAGAGAGTTTTCAGCAAATAATTGCAGCGAGTAGGTGCGGAGGCACCGGGGAGCCGATGAGAAACTGACGGCACCAGGCAGTGATTTCAGGCGACACACCTGTGAGCCGTTTAGGGAGGAGACGGGGTAGCTCCAAACTCCACGTCGGGAAAGGGAAAAGGCAGGAGACTGAAACACAACTCCGTAGAGGATCTTGAAAGGGACCGCGTGAGCCCACGCGGTCTCGAGGATGGAAATCTCCGGGATGGGGAAGAGGGGAGACACACGACCACAGTTCACGGGGAACACAGGAACAGAATCAGAGAATACTCTGGCCGGGCACCAGGCAGGAATCCAAGAACGAAAACCAAGCACCGCCAAGAAGAGGGAGGAGACATATGAACCTCCCAGGCAGCAGCTGATTGGTGCAAGGAGGCAAGGTTTCCAGATCCCGCCTCAAGGCATTCTGGGACATGTAGTCCTTGGTAAGAAAAAGCACATTACAACACACTTGGCACCGGACTTGAAGGCCTAGATTCCCCCTAAGAGCTACGGGTCCTAACAGAATGTTAATCAGAGTGTAATGCTAAAGGTGTGTGGTGCAGTACTCTAGTGAAGTGAAAGTTAAAATTAACGACTTAGACAAAAAATATGTTTAATGAGGATTGTCTAAGTGTCTAAGTTAAAACCACACCAGGTAGTCTAATGTATAACTAAACTATGGTGCTGTGCAGGACGGTCAACATGTTTCAGCCACACAAGGGTGGGCTGATGGGAATATCTCAGCCAGTTGGAACTCATTCACTTTTTGCATGAGTCCTGTTGTTTTCTTAGTCACTACTACAGCAACACACACAGAGGACCGGCCATTTCTGTTTAGTATGATGATAAGTTCACTGCTCCATGTCCATTTTTGCTTTCTCCGAACACACCAGACAATATTGTGGGTCTTGATATGCTCAAGTATTTCAGAGCTACGATACGATGTTCTCCTGAAGGAGTGCATGTTATTTTGAATGACAACTACCCCATGACTGAGAGATCTTGTTTGGTTAAGGAAGATACTGCATTAGCTTCACTCCCTAGTGCTTTGTGGGCTACTTCAGACACTGATTTAGGACAAATGGTTATTCCACCAGTGCATATTAGTGTCAAGGAGGGTGCTTCATTGCCATGTTTGCCGCAATACAAAATTTCTCAAGAAGGAGAAGAAGCACTTAAACGCATTGTCCATGATTTGATTAAAGTGGAGGTTGTGGAGGAGGTCCCTTTCAATGTTTGTAACAGTCCTATTCTGCCCATTTTGGAAAAAGATACTGACACTAGGATTTACAGATTCATTATTGATTTGCGAGAAGTTAACAAGATTGTAATACCACAATATCTGATGGTTTCAGACATAACGACACTTCTTACTTTGGTTCCCCCGACAGCGACTACATTTAGTGTGATTGACTTGAAGAATGCTTTCTTCTCGATCCCTATTCATCCTGATAGCAGATATTTGTTTGGTTTCACTTTAAATAATCGATCATACAGATTTTGTAGAGTTCCTCAAGGGTATACTGAGAGTCCTAGTATTTACAGCCAAGCATTGAAAAGACAGCTTGATTCTTTTGTTTTACCTACAGGAGTGGCTCTCATACAATATGTTGATGACATCTTGTTGGCAGCCGATACGCCTGACCAGTGTGTGGAATGTACTTTGTCTTTGCTTTCTTTTCGTGCTACACACCATCATAAAGTGTCACTTACGAAAGAAATTGCAATATTGTAGACCCAAGGTAACCTACTTTGGTCACCTTCTGTCTAAGGAGAGACCTGCACTGACACCAGATCGCATTGAAGCAATTTTAGACACACCAGTATCTTCTACTCAGAAAGATGTTCATGCCTTTATTGGGTTGACTTTGTTTTGTAGGCAATGGATATTAGGATTTTAACACATTGTTAAACCTCTGCTAGCGCTTTTGACGAAAAACACTCCAATGCCCCTTCCATGGACAGATGAATGTGAGAATGCTATCCGACAGCTACGACAAGGGCTTTGTTCAGCACCAGTGTTAGGCATTCCAGATTATACGAAGCCTTTTACACTCTATGTACACGAGAAAGATGGATGTACATTGTCAGTTTGCTCGTGCGTTGCCTGGATGCTTCCTTTCAGTTGCAGCAACAGCTGTGTCCATACGTCAGAGTGAAGGGATAGTTTTGTCACATAAACTGTTGGTGCTAGTACCCCATGCAGTAGATGCCCTTTTGAATCAAACCAAGATACAACACTTAACTAGTGCCTGTTTGACAGGATACGAATTGACACTGTTAGCACCTCATATTACCTTGAAGAGATGTGCGACACTGAACCCACCCACTTTGTTGCCATATCCGGTGACTCAGTCTCAGCCAATGGAGTCTCACGATTGTATATTCCTTACTGAGGAACAGACAAAGGGTTGCATTGACTTGCAAGATACGCCCCTTTCAGATGTAAATGGGGAACTGTGGGTTAATGGGTCCTGTTTGAAGTTGCCAGACGGTACGACCTCAGCTGCATATGCAATTACGACTCTTGAGACAGTAGTGGAAACAGCTTGCATACCACAGAAGTTGGCTCAAGCAGCTGAGCTAATACCCTTAACGAGAGCGTGTGAACTTAGCACTGATTTGCGTGTAAACATTTACACAGACAGCCGCTATGCTTTTGGAGTGCCCCATGATTTTGGCCTGCATTGGAAGGAAAGAGGCCTTCTTACATCCCATGGGATGCAGATAATGCATGGAAAATTAGTGCATAATCTTCTGACCGCATTGACATATCTGAAGAGGATAGCGATTGTGAAGTGTAGCGCACACAAGAAAGTGACTGATAAGACAGGGCAAGGCAATGCCTTTGCTGATCGCGTAGCTTGTGAGACTGCAATGCAACGAAGCACTACTTCTATGTATGTAGTGAAGTCTCAAGCTGAGCGATGGCAGGATGTTAAAGAGGAAGTACTTGTTGTACAGAGATCCGCTTCTGTAGCAGAACTTGGGCAATGGGCCAAAGAAGGAATATTGGACCATGAGGGTTGTTGGCGCAACAAAGACATGGATAGATGGAAATTGCCTGCAGCCTATTTATAACCTATGGTTCAAATGGCACATGGGCTGGCACATGTTGGAGCTCTAGTGATACCGAAATTGCTTACTGAGATTGCCAGCACAGCTAAGAGAGTAGTACAGTCCTGTTTTATTTGTTGGCAGTATAATCCTAGAAAAGGGACACAAACTCCTACAGGAGGGTTTGCTACACCGACTGCAACCTTTGAAGTTTTGCAGATGGATTACATCCAACTTGAACGCTGGAATAACTTAAAATACGTCCTAGTGGTGGTATGTGCCTTCAGTAAATGGATAGAGGCATACCCTACAAAGGATAATACTGCTCTCACCACTGCAAAGGTGCTTCTAAAGGAGTTTTCCCTAGATATGGTGTTTGTAAACTTTTGTGGAGTGACAACGGACCTCATTTTATTGGGCAAGTTGTTGAGCATGTCCTGAAAGGATTAGAGATTAAGCAGAAATTCCATGCAGTCTTCCACCCGCAATCAGCAGGATTAGTGGAGAGGTACAACGCTACTTTGAAATTGAAGTTGGCAAAAATACTGGCTTCCACGTCTTTGGAGTGGCCAGATGCACAACCCTTGGCATTGTTGTCCATAAGACCGGTGCCACATTCACGATCTTGTCTTTCCCCATATGAAGTGGTATTTGGGAGACCGATGAACATTTGGGGTGTTCCTAAGCCACGCCCAATACATGATGTACCTTGTGTTCTGATGCTGATTATTTGGCACAGTTAACCGACAGTTTGATCTCTATTTATCAACAGGTTCGAGAAGCTCTTCCTGACAGATCTACAGGTGAGGCCCATGAACTCCGTCCTGGCAACCACGTGATGGTCAAGGTCTTCGTCAGATAGAACAGTTTGAAACCGAGGTTGCAAGGACCGGAGCAGGTGCTCCTAGCAACAAGGACAGCAGTTCGAGTGACGGACAAGAAGAACTGGCTCCATAGCACACACTGCAGACGTGTGATGCCTGCCTTGGTGGAACCTGCTGTGTTGACCGACCATCAAGAGATTATGGAGATGGAGAAAGGTCAAGCTATCTCAACTGATGAATCTGCGGAAGCCTTCCCAGACCACACGATTGCTAGAGAATCCCGATATCAGATGAGACCATGGAAAGAATCGGCTTTGCCGAAAAAGACTGGTTGAGGTACCACCCTGGGTTAGTGAAACGGAACGCCGATGTGGCATGGGGGGGCAATCAGTCCTGCGTAGTGTAGTGACCCCCGTCTTGGCTCGTGGTGAAGAAATCAGCGGCTTCCCAGGGATAAGAGCTCCAACGATTGTTTCAACAAGTTTGTAGAAAGAGCAATTATTGCTGTTGCTAAAATGAATAGCAAAAAGATCATTTGCGCTGTAGGGTTTGTTGTTGCTATGGTGGTTATGGCAGCAATTACGTGGTACATTGAGAAGGTGTCCCCTGCTCGACAGCTTTTCGTTGCCACTACTCCAGTACCAGTGGAACACCACTATTTCACGCTTCCCTACCATGAGCCGAAGCATCGACAATCCTACCTAAACAATACCTTCATCCAGATGTTGCATCATACACATAATGCCACGAATACCACCAATTGTTGGGTGTGTGGGATGCTTCCTGCCCATCAGAAGAAGGGAGGAACACCTTTCATTCCTCTTCCCTTCTCTCACAATGGTTCTTGTCAAGCTTGGTATGCACTTTTGTTTGCATCTGGAAAGCCTTCAGTAGGTGGGATTAACTTTCAACTTAATAAAGTATGTTATCAAGATAAAGAAGGTTATCCGCAAGCTAAAGGGACTAAATGGGAATGGGAAGAGTATCAAAATGACAATATTTCGACACCATGAGCCAGATGCATCACGCAAAGAAATAGCGATTCCTTATTTGCGATTATTAAGGAATCGCAAATAAGGACTCGCTGTTGGCTATGCATGATGAGGATAGCGAAGAAATAAGGAATCGCAAAAAATCGCAAAATACAATAGCGATTCCATGTTAAGGAATCGCTATTGTTAAAAAACTCCAAACTCGCATTTAGCCATCCCGCTATTTGCGATTTCGCAAATAGCGATATCGCAAATAGCGATTTCGCAAATAGCGGGACCGTGAAAACTACAGAGTCGCATTGGGAGCAGACTGATGACATCACAACCAAGAAGTCAATCAGCCCATGCTGCCACCTGTGCACAGAGGAACACAGAGGCAGAAGCTGAGTGCAGGGAGAGAGAGCAGAAGAACACAAACTGCAGTCTGCTCACAGGTGGAGACAGCCATGTCCCAAACAGCTACAGAGGAGGGTGCAGTGGGCAGGAAGCGAAAAATCCAGTTCAGTGAGAGTGAACTTGACCTTCTCATTGAGGAGGTTGCAAACATCCATGAGAAGCTATTTGGGAAGCTCTCCCTTAAAGTGCCAGAGGCAGAAAAAAGAAGGATCTGGAATCGGATTAAAGACAAGGTGAATGCTGTGGGGGTCACACATTGCAGCATAGATGACTTTAAGAAACGCTGGTACGACCTGCGCAGGCGTGCCAAGTAGCGGGTAGCGGAAAGGCTGAAGGAGGCAAAGGGGACTGAAGGAGGAGGCCCAACAGTCCCAAACAACACAGCCCAGGAGGACATGGTTGAGGGCACAATTGAGCCAGAAGCAGTGGCGGGAGTAACGCAGCTGGACACATCTGGGGCGGCCAGTAGCACACAAGGTAGGGATGCATGACAATCAACAGAACAATGTGCATACTGATAGTGCCCAAATGTAAATCAACCTGCAAATTCACATTAGAAATAGTCCAGCACTTATTTTACATAGGGACACTAATGCATCATAGGACTTGTAGTCAGTAGAACCCAATTGCCTGTCAGAATCCAACATAGTAAGCCCAAATGCTACCAAAATGCAGTACAGTCATTGATGAGAGACAGTGAGAACATCAATGTATAGATTTATTAATGTTGTTCAACTAATGCAACAACATAAAATAACATTGCACTGTTTTTACATCACAGAGGCAGCAGACGTAAACACTGATGACAGTGATATTGGAGACAGCACACAGGACAACCAAGAGGCTGCTGTGTCAAAACCTGTGACACCACCACCCAAATCCAAGGCACCAGCAAAACGCAGGGCCACAGTTACACCACTGCAGCCAATGGAGTCAGAACAGGAATCAGTTACCGCTCCTAGTACAAGCCGTCCAAGTGCGAGCCACACAACTACACCGCAGGCACATGTCCATCCATGAACAAGACGCAGGCCAAGGACCCATACTTGGGCACAGGATGCAGGAACTCCCAATGAGTGGGGTGGCGTGGAGTCACAGATGGTGCGGGTGCAGAGCGTGCAAGCGAGGCACATGGGGGCCATCAACCTGCAGATGACGAAAATTAACACAAACATATCTGTAATGGCTGAGAGTGTGAGGGAGCTCACTACTGCACTAGTGGAAGCACACAGAGAATCCAACAACACCCTGCTGGAGGTGGCGCGTGTGATGCAGGAGGGACACACTACACAGAGGAGGAGGCATCACCAGTTTGTCACCTGCATGGGCGGCTATACCAGGTCCAACAACAAGATCTGCGCAAGCATGGCACAGCTGTCACGTCGGTCTTTGGAAATGCAGATAGATATGGGCCATTGTTGTGGGGATGTGTCCAAGGCACTCGGCCAAATTACAACTGCAGTTGAACTGATGCAGTCTAGCACTGGTGGTCAGGGCGATGTTACAGGGGAAGAGGGTAGTGAGGCATCCAGCCTCAGCAGCATCACTGCGCCACTGACCACTGTCAGGAGGAGCAGTAGCCGTAGACAAGCACCTTCAGCTGCATCCGGGAATGCAGATGCAGATGCAGGAGAAAGACATTTGAGTGTGAGAGGGAGGAGACGCTAAATCTATTCAGAGGGGTGTAATACATCATGGTGACGTAACCATGTACAAGACTATCCTTGTGACTGCATTACAAGTCCATTGTGTTTCTCTTGTGTCCTTCAGTGCATGCAGTTATTGTGCTAATGGACACCAGCTCTGTTCAATTTCACACCCCTACGGCCTGAAGTGGTAATAAATAGTTCGCCTTCAAATGCAAATGAGTGTTGTGTGTCATTATTACATACCTTAGAAATAATGCAGGGTGATGTCTGTATGTTTTCTTTGTTCCTCCGCTGAACTCCCAAGATGTGCCCGGCGTGGTTGTGCTGGGGGCTGGTTGCCCTCTGTGTCGGATTCCTCAATAGGGATACCTCTCCTTGTTGCTATGTTGTGCAACATTGCACATGCCGCAATAATCCTGCAGCATGTTTCCGGTTGGTACAGCATTGCTCCTCCAGTTTTATGCAGGATGCGGAAGCGACTCTTGAGCAAACCAAATGTCCGTTCTATTAGATTACGTGTCCTGATGTGGGCTGCATTGTACCTCTGTTGTTGTCGGCTGGCTGGGTTCAGGTATGGAGTCAAGATGTAATGCCTCACCGCGTATGCACTGTCACCTACAGAGTTACGAACAATATGTTAGTGTCAGGTATGCATTGCCATTACCTAAGTCAGTGATGAGTATTGTATTCAACTTACCTACCAGGTGTCAATTGCCAAAATCACCCCTGATTAGACGTGTGTGCAAGCCACTATGGCGGAAGATGTAGGAATCGTGAGTGACATTAATTGAGTAATATGCTTTCCGGTTGTGAAATATATACTCATTTACGGCAGGGGGACATATGGCTATGTGGGTGCAATTTATGCATCCGATCACGTGTGGGAACTGTGCTACTTGGTAGAAGTCCTGTTTTGTTTGGCTCAATTCCTATGGGGTTGTGGGGAAGGTGATGTGGTTGTTGATCACAGTCATCATGGCGGCCAGGAAGGATTTGAAGAACCGCGAGAGGGAGCTCTGTGATACCCCTCCAGCTTCTGCCACTATATCCTGGAAGCTACCTGACGCAAGCAGGTGCAGGCTACATAGCACCTGGACATGAGTTGGGATTGCCTGGGTCCTACGTGTTTGGCGCTGCAATAGTAGGTCCAATTCATCTATTAAGTCTAGTATCATTGCTGCATTCATCTTGTACTTGTCATAAATTTGCTCACGAGTCTGTCTCAACAATGTGATGCCCAGCCGGAAGATTCTCTCCTGGATTCTCCTTCTGGCCTGGCCTGCTGAAAGTATCCTCCTCCTCCTCGCAAAAATGTAGATTCCTGCCATTGTGGGAGGCCACTATGGCCTCATGGGTCTGTTTAAATACACCTCTGATGTAAAGCAGGTGAGTGGGAATTTTTATTTTTTTTACCACCTGATTGTGATTCCCTTTAAACTGCTATTGCTAAATAGCGAATTTAGATGTAATCGCAATTAGCGAGTTTTAATGCATGGGATTAGCGATTTTCTTGCGAATTCGCAATATTGATATTGCGATTTCGCAATATATTTCGCAGTATCCTTGGGTTCTCGCTAATTGCAATTCGCTAAGGGGGTTCTACCTTGATTCTGCGATTTCTTTGGTGAATTCGCAATTTTGCGTTTGAGATTTCGCATTTTGCTAGGTTTTCACTTCATGAATGGCTTTTCTTTCTTTTGCGATCGCAATTGGTAATTCGCACCAGTTGCGATCGCTATTTTGGTTGATGCATCTGGCCCCATATGTCTTCACAAATATGAGAACAATTAGGAACACTGGACTATTTGTCATTTATGTTTCTAGAGCTAAAGCAGATTTGTGTATTAGTAGTGTTGGAAGAATTTCAGTAGGAAGGAGTGAATGTACTGTAGTTCTGAACACTGAAGTTGCCAATAACAGCACTTTTACAGCCTCGCACAATACGTACTTCGTGTGTGGAAAATGGGATACTATCAATTACCTGTTGGGTGGTCAGGAGTTTGCTATGTATCCTTTTTATTTCCCCCTGTGTTTCTGGCACCTGCATCTTATCACAGAGACTATAAACTTTATAATTTTACCTCTAAGAACAGAAATAAGAGAACAATTACTATGGACATAGACGATCAAACTGACACTTCTCTACAACAATACGTCAATTTCAATTTAGGTTTGTTCTTCTTTGTGGGTGCTGCATTGAATAGTAGAAAGATAAGGTGATGGACTCGTGCTGTGAAAGCTGTTACCAATCAGAGAGCTATGGCACTTGGAAACATTACAGAGGAGCTGCAATTTGCAAGGATTGTAGCACTCCAAAACCGTATGGTCCTTGATGTGATTCTGGCTGATCGAGGTGGTGCATGCCGCATCATTGGCAGCAGCTGTTGTGTCTTCATTCCGGATCACTCACCTTCAGTATATGATGCAATCTCTAAACTGCACAAGATTGCTGCAGAGATTCACCCAGAGACTGGTACATGGACATTTTCGAACTGGATATGGGCACTCTTTATCACTTGGGGCTGGAAGCTACTGACTATTCTATGTATACTAGTGGTGATACTATTTACATGCTATGTATGTATACAATGTTGTCCTATGCTTTGCTCTATCTGCATTACTGCTTGTACACCTGCCAAAAGAAATGTTGCAGAAATAAAAGCCTAACAAATGTTGAATAAAGAGATCACCAAAATAATGCTAATAGATGTACAGGATGCATATCTAGATTACCCCAAATGAATGCATGCCTTCAGCTAACGCTAAAAGGGTTGTCTGTTATAATTTGGCATCGATTACGTTAGCGTTAGCTGAAGCCATTTTGTATTTAGAGGCTATCTTGTCCGTTTTGTGGAATCCATTTTGTATTTCTGTCAGCCATTTTGTTTGCCATGTGCTACCATGTGCTCGCCATATACTCTGTCCTACCTTGCTGTTCTCTGCTCTTGAAATCTGCCTAGAGACGAGATATATTTAGCATCTTCCACCTTCGCACATGCTCAGTTGAGCTTGCAGCTGTCTTTGCAGCTGCCACTAGTCTGTAACTGTCAGGATGTGTTTGCCAGAAATAGCCACTGTTAGCTCCTCCCACTTGTTGACTGTGCATTTTCTGTATGACCTTATATGTACCTAAAACCAGCATTTGTACCTGTAACGCCGTCATTTGAGCCCCTGTGTGGGTATAAAAGGACCAAACTCCTTCCATTCAGTGTGCTACTTCATACATTACCGAAGGGTGTTGTGTGAATGTAGTTCCACTTCATGAGGTTTAATAAACTCTGTATTTTCTATTCCAGCTTCTGTGCCAACTTCTTCCTATTGGTCTGAGGACTCTGTGCAGAGAAGGGCGAATCCCTTGCACTGGTAGGCCTTGCTGAGGCTCACTATTACAGTCGGAGAGTCTGGCAGGGTTACGGACCTCGACCTTGGCACCTACACAGGCACATGGTGGGCCCTCCTTGACACACACCGTTGTTGGCTGGTGATCAGTGTGGTCTGGCTGTACAGAGTCGGGTCTGATAGGTTTGTGGTTCAGTGGGCCAGGGTACGGCAGGCACACAGGTTTGCAGGCCACTCAGCTCATGAGGACAGTGTCAGCCTCATGGTGGGGTGGGAGGTGCCGCCCTGGCAGAGACATTTGGCTTTCCGGAGGAGGACCACTCCCTGGGCTATGTGCTTTTTGTGTACACCCCTACTCTGGCCTGGCGTATGCCAGGCAAGCCCACTCTGCTCACTTTTACGGGGGACGTAACAGGCAACATTTCCACGAGGACCCCCACTGGCTGGGGTGACATGGTTGCGTCCACTGTCCACTACACTCCATACACCAAAGGTGTATGTTGGCGTGTATATGGGTGTGTTCTGCATACTGTGGTCTGTCCAGCACATCGCTGCCACTCTTGGCATTGTGTACTCTTCTAATCATGGTTCTACTGCATCCTTCACTCATGCCTGGTTACCACCTCTCCCCACATTTGGCTATTGTGTGTCTAAGGTGCTATGCCGTTGATTGATCATGTTCATGACATTGAGGAGGTTCTTTATTACACCATTTATCACACCCTTAATTCGACTTAGGCAAATAGCGCTTTGAGCAATACATATTGGTTTGAGTTTTATAAACAGTTTCATAAACTCTTTTTGCCATGAGAACTTAATATCAATTTGACATAATCACACCACTTTTGACACTGAACTGAATACCCTGAGTATCTATTTACAGTTGAAAACTCTGTGCCAGTGAGATACTGTTTGTGAATGTATTTTCACGTCTCAGCTATGGAGCTCTTGTTTTGTTGAACAAGAGTTATAAAAATATAAAAATATTACATGTTATATGTTTTTTGTTGTAAGTTTAGTCTGTGCTATGTGTGTTGGACAACTGTGCTTTTTAAGAAACGTTTAAGGTGAACAGGGCACCATAATGACAGCTGGTGTATTCTGTTTTCCCCTTTTTTAGAGAGGTGCCTCATTTGTCCTGAGCTGTTGCCAGGTGGGGTGAGGTAATTTCTCCATACTCTTGAGGTAAGGCTTGATGGATTAGAGCCCACCATGAGGGCATACCTGATAACCAGTTAAGGTTACATAGGTTAAACATTGACATACTTACTGTCCTCCAATACTGTTCATTGCTCTCTCTGTACAATCACTTCTTTGTATTTCTTATAAGTTTCCGAGAGATACGAGAATTGTGATTTTGGGAAACAAATAACAAGGTTGTATTGTTCCACATTGTATTTTCCATATACCTTTTTCACTTTTGCAGTAGCATTGATATTCGATAGGTCCTGATGAAAGCACTGGGTGTATATTTACCCACTAGTGCTGAAACATGTTGACCAATTAATGTTTTGAACAGCTATCTGTTGAAACTGTTCTTTTTGCACTGTTTTTAACAATTGATCGTGATAGACAAGAATACATTGTGGTCTAATCACGCTTCAATTTTAATTTCACATTAACTTTTTTTCACTGCACTATTCCCATACACTCTATAACACGCTAGCTCACATCTGGAAAGTCTTATAAATGCTGTAAAAGATCCTTGGGCTCCTCCATCATTAGGGTGGAGTTAATGCCCTATCAAAGGAGACCCAGATGATGAAGCATGTCACCTGGAATGGTGAGTGATGGGAATCCGTACAATTTTTGTACATTTTTTCTAGAGAGAGTTTTGGAAGGCTACAGTATCTTTGTCCTGTTTGGATAGACCCCGGGATATACATTGTGTTTATACGGTTTCTGAAGGGGCTAAATATCCTGTTGAGTCTTTAAAATCGGCCTCTGACCCTACCCTAACTTTGGTGTTATTTGTTCTTGAGCAGCTACGGCTGTGGGTCTCCTACGGAATAGGTCTTGCACTGGGTCTGGATCTTTTAAGAATTACACAGATTGGGTAATTTAACTCAGTTTTTTGATTTAGCATTGTTTTTCACTACAGTAGCGCGGCTTAGTTTCATACATTTTTCTATATTCATGGCAGAAAATTGGGGTTTGGCATACGATGACGAGGAATTACAGTCAATCCTTTCCTTTAATCCTAGCGTTCTAGACAGTCTTCCAGTAACTGCAATTAACAATGAAGACGAGTGGTATAAAGTTCTGGGTCTAAAGAAATCGCTTTCACGTACCATTGTCCACGGTTTAGCCATGGCAGAATACCTGAGAGGTAATTGTGCGCCTACAGGGCTTTTGGTGACCAATGCCCCCAGGCAATTTCTCAAAGACAAACAATTTCTTAAAAATTGGTCAATGATTGCATGGCGCTGCACACACTATTGGCTTATATTAATCATCAAAACAGCCAAGCGTGTGTTAGACACAATCTTGATAGAAATTCAAGTGCTAGAGGCACAGATTAAAACAACTATAAGTACATCTTTTAAGAAAAGCCAGGATGAATCCAACAAAACCAATAGAGAGTTCAAAGATAACATTCTCTTTTCAAAAATTGAAAAATTCAAGAAGGACCTGGCCAGGTTTGCCTTCGATAAAGTGTATCCATACACCAGTGACAGCTATGTTCCACCTGAGTATAATAGCAAAGGACACAAGCTAGGTTCCACATATGGCTCATCCTCATCGGATGATATATCTAATTCAAGTGACTCAGATACATCCATGAGGAGTGGCCAAACAGGGAGCGGGAGAAGTAGAAACCATCAACCAAGATGGCGTTGAGGCCCCCCTTGTAATTTCCAACAATGGTGGCAACCAAGTCCTTGGCAACCACCTTATCCTATGGCCCCAATGGGACCTTTCCAACCTAATTACCCAGAGACTTTCCCTAACCAACCTTTTTTAGGGTTTGGTCGGGGACACCCGAGGGGAAGACGAAGAAACCAAAGAGCCCAGGTCCATTGGAGCCCACCACCTTCTCCTCGGACTCTCCGCAGCTCCAAAAAGAAACTAATGGGACAAGCGGGGCCCAGCACAGAGTCGGATTAGTCATTAATCTTAGCTCCAGACAATTGAGTGAAGATAAGGAGAGACATCTCAATGGAGTACTTGGATTTCTGACTACAACAAATGGAGACCCATTCAAGATAAATTGGGAATTGGCTAACTTTTTTCGTAAGGTGAGGCTGCATTTTTTCTTTAAAGATAAGAATGAGGATATAGAGAAAACTGATACCAATACTGGATTGAGACAGAAGTCTACGTTTTATCCCCCCACCCATATGGTACCACCACAAGTACTCACATTTGAGAGAGCAGTGAGTGATGACATTTCTCGTATTCTTGACAAAGAACAGCACAAGTTCTCCAATCTACCTAAGAAAGAACAACTAGCTTTGCGCAACCTTATGTCAGACTCTCAGGTCACCATAAAACCATCTGACAAGGGCGGCGCCATAGTTGTTCTTGATACTGAGACCGATCGGTCTGAATGCTTGAGACAGCTAGCAGTGAGAAATGCCTATCGTCCTCTAAAAGAAGACCCCACCGAAAGGATTTAGAGTAATATTTCCACTTTGGTGGTGGAGGCATTGAGTGAGGGTTGGATAACATCCCACGAGGCAATTTTTTTACAGACTAAACATCCTGTGATGCCTTATTTTTATATTCTCCCGAAAGTCCACAAACCCACTAGACCACCAGTGGGTCGCACAATTATTTCTGGGATTGGTTCATTGTTGGAACCTTTGTCCACTTTCGTGGATCACTTTCTTAGTCCTATAGTAAAAGAAATGCCAACATTCTTGCAGGACACTAAGGATGTATTAAGACTATTACCCGAGGCCGAGTGCAATTTTGAAACAGATTTGCTTGTTTCATTTGACGTTAAGTCACTACATCATGGGACAGGTCAAATCTGGATCACCCACTGATCCAGGTCCCCCGAGGGTTCTCACTCCGATAACTAGTCTGATATCACTCACCATCCAAGACCTGCTTAACTCCTCCCTCCATACTGGCATCGTCCCACCCCTATGGAAAAAAGCTAAGGTCAAAGCCTTATTAAAAAAAAACAGTCTTGATCAATCCAATCCCGCCAATTACAGACCTATCTCCTTCCTGCCTTGGCTCAGCAAACTTCTGGAGAAGTTCTTCAATTCTGTCTTGACCGACTTCCTGGAGTCTAATAACATACTTGACCCCACCCAGACGGGCTTCAGGCCCTGTCATGGAACAGAGACTGCCCTGATTGCAGTGACGGAGGAGGCAAGAAGGATCTTGGACGGTGGCGGGTCTACAGCCATCGTCCTACTTGACCTTAGTGCCGCTTTCGACACTGTAAATCATAGCATTTTACTTCAACGCCTTGGTATGATAGGAGTATCGGGAACAGCACTTACTTGGATGTGATCCTTCCTTTCGGATAGATCTTTCCAAGTATTTGAGAGGGAATTCACCTCCTCCAGTAAACCTCTTAACTGTGGAGTGCCTCAGGGCTCCTCCCTGAGTCCCACCCTTTTTAATGTTTACCTTAGTCCTTTGGCTGATATCGTCCGCCCCTTCGGTGTGAAAATTGTCACCTATGCGGACGACACGCAGCTGGTGGTAGAGCTGGATCCCCCATTAACTCCCACCATAGCCTTCACAAATGCTTGGAATCTGTCGCTGCCTTGATGTCGGGCTCCCACTTAAAACTTAACGGGGATAAGACAGAGGTAATGCTCCTTGGAAATAACATCACGAAATTCATTGATTCCATCTGGCCCCTCTGTCTAGGCGACCCCCCGCAACCCAAGGAGCAAATCAAGAGCCTAGGCATTTGGCTCGACCAAACTCTTACCTTCAACCACCAAGCAACCAAGCTCGCTGCCACCTGTTTCGGACTAATGAGACTACTCCGGAAAATTCTCCCCCTCCTTCCATTCCATTCAAGACGGATTATGGTCCAAGGACTAATTCTTTTGCGTCTCGACTGTGGTAACGCCCTATATCTTGGCGCCCCACGGTCCACACTCACTAAACTTCAAATTATTCAAAAATGTGCGGCAAGAATTCTTCTGAACATCCCTCGTCGAACTTCAGTAAAAAGCCAGATTGAAAGAACTCCACTGGCTCCCTGTGAAAGCCAGAATTGAATTCAAGAGCATGTGCATTGCATATCGCTCTTATTGGGGAACAGGCCCTTCAATCAATCACCCCTTAGTGAAGGCCTATCTCCCCACTCGTTTCCTCACATCTGCGACCGCCCACCTTACCTCAGTACCACGCATTAGAAGAGCCAGATGTGGGAGCTGCTCGCTTTCTTACAATCTGGCCAAGACTTGGAACTCCCTCCCCCTCCCTATCAGATCTCAATCCAACTTGCTC
Source organism: Lissotriton vulgaris (assembly GCF_964263255.1). NCBI lineage: Eukaryota > Metazoa > Chordata > Amphibia > Caudata > Salamandridae > Lissotriton > Lissotriton vulgaris. Next base: position 1,904,326,252 of record NC_141693.1, read on the forward strand.
ACCTTTCGAAAACTTTTAAAAACCTGGCTTTTTAATAGGACTCCCATCTAATTCTTTTCTGCCTCTCAAACTCCAGCCTCCTCTGCTTAATCCACCACTTTTCTTTCACAGCGCTGGGACACCCCTGGGTAGCCATCGCGCTATATAAATTCTCTTTCTATTCTATTCTATTCTACCTTGATCCCACAAGATGAGACATTTGACACAGTTAATGTGTTATTGGAACAGCGGGATCTTAACTCTATTACACCGACTCATTTCAATATGGCTTGTGCACAAATTGCCATGAAAGATAATTTTTTCAGGTTTGAGGATACGATATACCTCCAGACAGCAGGAACCAGCATGGGAAGCATTTTTGCTCCAAGTGTGGCGAATCTTTAGGTGCACGGGTTCGAACAGGAACACGTACTAACTGATTCCAATCCTTTCCGTGAATCAATTCGCCTTTGGAGGAGATATATCGACGACATTCTAGTCATTTGGAGAGGTGATGTTACCAGTGTTAACAACTTTCTGGTCTGGCTGAATGGTCGTAATGATGTTTTGAGGTTCACGGTTGAGATCGACAAACATAGTCTGGCTTTCTTGGACCTTTTGATCGTAGCCTCTCCCAATGGCTTAGAAACTGAATTGCATACCAAACCTATGGCCAGGAATTCCCTGTTGAGCTACGAGAGTCATCACCCGAGGGCATTGAAGGATAATTTGCCTTACGGACAGTTCCTGCGGATTCGCAGGAACTGTTCCACGAAAGATAATTATCAAAAACATGCCAAAAAATTAACATCTCATTTGGTAGATAGGAATTATCCGGCCCATTTGGTACGACGTGCAGACAAGCGAGCAAGAAACAACAATAGAGAGGCCCTTTTAAAACACAGTGTTCCTAAAGAAACATCGTCAAGGTTAACTTTCGTTAACACTTTCAGTACAGTGTCAAATGAAATAAAGAAAACAGTGCGCAAACACTGGAAGATACTGAAAATTGGAGGTGAAGGCTTACTTGAACCTCTTTTTGCTTTTAAAATAAATAGCAATTTGCGAGACAAACTTGTGCACACTAGACCTCTTAGTCCCAAACCTCAAATCACAGACACCATATGGAATTTACCAGCTGTCCAGGGCAATTTTCCATGCGGGATGTGCAAAGTATTTCCACTCACTAAGAAAACAAAGTCCATAGAGATCGGGACCGATCGACCGTGGATACAGAAGAAATTCACAAACTGGAATAGTGAGAAGGTAATATACCTCATTACTTGTCCCTGCAAATTAAATTATGTAGGGATGACTACCAGGAAAATGAAGTTTAGAATAATGGAACATATGAGCACCGTGAGGTGTAAAAAACAGGCCACATGTTTGACCTCTCACTTTTTGGAAACAAATCATCGACCAGAGGATCTCAATTGGACTATCCTTGAGCAACCCTTTGTGCCGAAACACGCAACTTATTTGTCTAAATCCTTGTTATTAAGGGAACAAAAATGGGTGTTTAGACTAAAGATTGATACCAAGGGTCTTAACGACTCCATACCTTGGACTACTCTATGATACCAGGTCTATGCTCTATTGTGATAACACTAACGCGCATGTTACAGGCCTTTTTGAGGATACCAATGACTCTAGACTTTGGACTTTTTTGCGATACCAGGTCTCTGCTTGACGGTGGTAACACTGATGCGCATGTTAACAGCCTTTTTGTGATTATTTGCTCTACGAGTTGCGCGCTAATATAGTGTCAAGGATGATCACTTCTGAGCATCACATGATTGGGAGCACTTTTCGATCTTAGATTGCTTTTTCACGAGCATCATTATTATGATGTTTTCATGCATGTAGAGAAACATAACAGTTATATATCAATATTTTGGCGATATATCTATCTCTTGGTAGACATCCATGATGGTGATCAATTTTGTATGGTAAAACTGTAGCGATATTTTATATCATTAATTCGATTTCCTTTTCAATTTTCTATGCATTGGTACAAAAAGGAGTTGAATTCACTTCTTTTCATAGATTTTGCCATCATTCCATCATACCCATAACTAAGACACATCATGTTTACGTGTTATGATTACATTTCCCATGCTCCCGCAGTTGTGAAGCGTGATCTCGCGATGGGCGGGATCATGCGATTAGAACGACAGGCTCATTTAATCCGGAAGCACTACATATTGACGATCAGCTCCCGGTGTCGGTACCTCCCCGACGGCTTAGATGACCGTCCGAGGTACCGACTGCCAGGTGAGGGTTTGTGCTTTTAAATTGCCTTTTAGAGTTTGGTTTTGAGGCGTACCTGCAAAGATAAGAATGCTGACATTTTGGGATTTCTGACATACTGTTTACTAAAGGGCATTTTGGAAGGCATTATTTATTGGTGCCCCCTTTTGTTACCTTTAAAATATGTTATGCAGACATTGAGGAGGTTCTTTATTACACCATTTATCGCACCATTAATTTGACTTAGGCAAATAGCGCTTTGAGCAATACAAATTGGTTTGAGTTCTATAAACAGTTTCATAAACTCTTTTTGCCATGAGAACTTATTATCAATTGGACATAACCACACCACTTGTGGCACCAAACTGAATACCCTGAGTATCTATTTACAGTGGAAAACTCAGTGCCAGTGAGATACTGTTTGTGAATGTATTTTCATGTCTCAGCTATGGAGCTCTTGTTTTGTTGAACAAGAGTTATAAAAATATAAAAATATTACATGTTATATGTTTTTTGTTGTAAGTTTAGTCTGTGCTATGTGTGTTGGATAACTGTATTTTTTAAGAAACGTTTAAGGGGAACAGGGCACCATAATGACAGCTGGTGTATTCTGTTTTCCTCTTTTTTAGAGCGGTGCCTCATTTGTCCTGAGCTGTTGCCAGGTGGGGTGAGGTAATTTCTCCATACTCTTGAGGTAAGGCTTGATGGATTAGAGCCCACCATGAGGGCATACCTGATAACCAGTTAAGGTTACATAGGTTAAACATTGACATACCTACTGTCCTCCAATACTGTTCGTTGCTCTCTCTGTACAATCACTTCTTTGTATTTCTTATAGGTTTCCGAGAGATACGAGAATCGTGATTTTGGGAAACAAATAACAAGGTTGTATTGTTCCACATTGTATTTTCCATATACGTTTTTCACTTTTGCAGTAGCATTGATATTCGATAGGTCCTGATGAAAGCACTGGGTGTATATTTACCCACTAGTGCTGAAACATGTTGACTAATTAATGTTTTGAACAGCTATCTGTTGAAACTGTTCTTTTTGCACTGTTTTTAACGATTGATTGTGATAGACAAGAATAAATTGTGGTCTAATCACGCTTCAATTTAAATTTCACATTCACTTTTTTGCACTGCACTATTCCCATACACTCTTTAACACACTAGCTCACATCTGGAAAGTCTTATAAATTGTGTAAAACATCCTTGGGCTCCTCCATCATTAGGGTGGAGTTGAAGCCCTATCAAAGGAGACCCAGATGATGAAGCATATCACCTGGAATGATGAGTAATGGGAATCCGTACAATTTTTGTACATTTTTTCTAGAGAGAGTTTTGGAAGGCTACAGTATCTTTGCCCTGTTTGGATAGACCCCGGGATATATATTGTGTTTACATGTTCATGGCTTGCCCAGGTTACCATTGTAAGTTGTTCTATCGTGTCCGGTCGGTGGGCATGTTGTTGTGCATCTTGTTTGTGAATTTGTGGCGTGTGCATTGCCAGAGTTGTGGATTGCATGGTTGTGGAGTTGAGGTGAGTGGGGTGTTAATTAGCAACTTGCCAAGGGGCTGTGCATTTCCCTTGTTGCCATCCTGGGAATGCTATTTGCTGATGGACTGTTGGAGGGTAAAGTGATCATGCACACTGGCTGTGTATTTGGAGGCGACTTTGGTGAAGGTCCCACAGTGTTTTGATCTTGCCTGCACATTGATGTGTGACATGTGCTTCCTGTTCCACTGATTGTGTGCTGTGTCACCAGGAGGTACAGGTGGGACATGTGTGCAGTGGATTGCCCCCAACACGTGCGTGCATCCAGCTATGGCATATGGTCCTTGCTTGGTCTCCAGAGGTTCCTGATCATGGTTTTGGAAATATGGGGTCGGGGTGCCAGGGTGATGGTGATGTCCAGGACAGGTGTGGGGGACTTGGATGTGGCTGGCTGTGAGACTCCGCCAACTCTGGCAGGTGTTGGTTGGGGTGTGCTAGGGGCCAACAGGTGCAGCACAGCCAGCAGCTTGGTGTGGGATGGAATGTTGGTTGTCCACTGTGTTGGTGCCGTAGAATTATTAGGCGATGATGGCCAGGATGCATAGGATGCTTGTCCCTTTCAGCCTGTAGTGGGAAGTGACATTGTCAGATGTTGGGCCTGTGAGGCAGGTGTGTTTCCTGGGGGGCCCCTGTCTTTGTCTGCGCTGCCTCTGTTCTGGTCCTGGGGGGTGCCGGATGGGTGTTGTGGCCCTCTTGGCCATCCGGGCCGCATGATGAGTGGCTCCATGGAATCTGTTGCAATGGCACCCTGGGCTGGGCTCCCTTTTGTGGTGCAGGCTGCCTTCTGACTTTACACCAGGTCAGAGCAGGTGTTAATTTCCTGCTGCTTACGAGCCTTATGGCATGTTTTGTGTTCTTATCGCTGATCATGAAATATGGCTTGTCATTGTGAATGTGGAGGTGTTGTGTTGTTTTGGTTTTTTGCATGGGAACGCCTACTCTGCATCTCACTGGCGATAGTTGCGGGTGTCCTCTATGGCAATGTTTTTTGCAGCTGCTATTGCAGGAAAACTGGTGCTGTGGGCTGCTAGCACCAGCTTTTGAATGGCGCTGTACATTTATTGTGACTTTGGCTGCAATAAAGTGCTCCTTGTGAATATGCCCCTCAATCTTCTTTTTCGAAAGCTAAAACAAGACTACAAGTACTAGAGACCTAATTAAAACAACTGGACTGAATAAGCTTTAAATTCTGTTTGCCCGTGGGGGCATGGCAATGGTGAAGATCGATCAATTGAACTGTGATTGAAACTCGTTGTAGTCCGGGTAAGCAAATCAGAGAGTAAACAATCACAGTTCCTTTTCTAATAATCCCAGTGAATCCGTGGGCCACTGGACGACACTGGCAGAAATAAAAAGGATCTTCCAGAAAGTCCGAAACGCCAGCTAATTTTAATATCTTTCTGGATTTTTTCTTCAAATTATCTTTATTTTAAAATGTTTCCTTTACGTTTCGTTTTTTTTGTATTTCCCTAAATTTTTCTTTCCTTAAAACTGTTTTCCCGTTATTTTGTTTTCTCCAATGTGGTTTCTCAGTTTAAATGTTTCCATTCCATCAAATATGTTATGGATTTTGCCTTAAGGTGGACTCCCCAGTCTTGAAGCAGACATCACTGGAAAGGGGAAAGTCTCCTTTAGTGGAAATAAGACACCATCCAGGCTCTGAAAGGGTGGTTTTCCAAGTTAGCTTTATTACAGGCACAACCTGGCGTCAGTCCACTCCAGGGTGTCAGCAGCAAGTGACTCCCATGGAATTTCCTCTGCCTTACAATCTAAAGCAGAACCATGCAATAGAACATATGCAAATGTAAGATAGTACTACATCATAACACATCCCCTTTCCTTCCCTAAGAAGTGAAAAAAAGTAGACAATGAAGAGTAAAAGTTCAATAACTAAATAAAACAAACACTAAATTCCACCCCATAGAATGTAAGAAACCAAAGGAATAAAATAGCTTCCCAAGAAGTTCATCTGACAAAAACTTCAAGGTAAGAAGGTGTCCTGTGAACTTTGCAACTGGTCTTATACATAGGACCACTCACACTTTTTTCAAAGAAAGCCATTACTACGTTCCAACACACCACCTCTGACCTCTGCATTAATCATATACATCACCACTGAACATCCATCATCCTTTTCCCGAACGCACTCTCTTCCTCTTTGATACAACGCAAGGTTTATAAAATTCCACTTCTTGCCATTCTCCAATGTGACAATATACTTTCCTACATCAGCAATACGAAAAGGGCCTTTAAACTTAGAGGGACCCCTTTAAATTCTTCTTGACCTCACTTTCAACCAGTCACCAGTATTAAACCTTGCTTTGTTGCCTCCACCACAATATGTACATCTCCTGCTTTTGCCATTCTCGACGCATTCCTTCAGCCAAGCAAGAACGAACTTGGTTCCAGGCACACAACTGCGCAAAACTTGAAAGGGAATTTTTTGTGTGGTACTGTGCATGGTGGTGCGATATGCCCACACCATACTGCCTATCATCCCTTCAACATCACAATGATTAGCAATAGTGAGTTGAATGGTGCCTTTCACCAATCTGTTGACCCTTTCTGCTAAACCATTACCCCATGGATTATGTAGAGAAGTGTGCATATGTCTAATGCCATTTTTCAATAAGAAGTCCACCATCATCTGCAAAGTGAATTGTTTACTATTTTCAGTAATCAGCACCACCGGTACACCTTCCTCCCTGAAAATGTCTTCCATCACTGTGATGGTGGCCTTTGTTGTCAGATCTTTCATGAATTTCACAATAATCTGCTTAGAATGTACATCCACCACAATGACAGTTAAATCTGCAGACAATTCCATCATAGGACCAATGAAATCTAAACAAAAGGTATGTCATAGGCTCCCCGGATCATCAATATGCCCTCCATCATCTTTACACCCCCTACTTCAACCTTTTCTCACTTTCCTTGCAGATGGAGCAAAACTCCACCCACCTTTTAACTTAGTCATTTAAACCTGGCCACCAAAACTCTCCCAATATTCACTTGCTTGTCAAACCTTGGCCTAATAGTGAAAGCTCCTAACCCACTTTTAACTACATCATGAATGGATGCCACCGCACCCCCAGACTCAAAGTTTTTTACAGACATGGTATCCTTGCTGTTCCAATCTAATGGCACCCTAGAGTGGCAGTCAGCCTGTACGTATTTGCAACCCTGTACAAATTCTAAGGTAAAGGAGTATTATTGATGTCTGTCTACTAATCTAGCTAGCCTGGCAGATCCTTTACCAGCCCAACCAGAGAACCGTATTTTCATCAGGGGCTTGTGATCGGTGCACAACACAAAACAAATACCCAACAGGTTAACACAGAAATACTCTGCACCCCATGCAGCTGCTTAGCCTCCCGTTCTATTACAGAATCATTCCTTTCGGTCGGGGTGAGTGTGTGTGAGGAAAATGCAAGTCTTCTCTCTTTTTTCCATGCATTTTTGAGAAAAGCACTACTAGCCCGGGGCACTAGCATCCAGAGTTAACAGAGATTTCAACCTGTTATCAAGAAGTTCTAATACTGTGGCATTCAAAATTTCAAATTTCATGTTCTAAAAACACATTCTCCGTACGGCACCCCATACAAACCTCTCATCTTTCCTTAACAATCTCCTCAGACTCTTCGTTTTATCTGCAAACCTGTCAACAACTTTCACATAATATTCAAAAAGTCCAAGAAAAGATCATAATAGATCTTTCTCTGTTGGAACAGGTGCTGTCTTAATAGCGTCTAGTAGGGAGTGTTTTGGCCTAATATTATCATTAGATATGAAATACTTAAAGTAATCTATTTGCTCTGTCAAAAACACACACTTATCCTTATTCAAAGTTAGTCCAAATTCCTCCAGTTACTTTAGAACCCTCATTAACGTGACATTATGTTGTTCCACAGTTTCACCTATGACTAAGATATTGTCTTGGAAGGAAATAACATAATTTATTCCTTCCAACACTTTTGTCATCACACATTGAAAGACACTCTAAGCCAACTCTAAGCCAAACGGCATGCAAGTGAATTGATACGTCTCTTCAGTAGTGACAAATGTTGTGAGTTTCTTGGACTCCTCGTGCAGTCTAATCTGATGGTAAGCACTTCTCAGGCCAATTTGGAGAAAAACTTGCCACCTTTCACCAATACTATAATTTCACTGATGTTTGGAAGTGGGAATATGTTAACAACAATAGCTTAATAAAAGGATCTCAAGTCGACACAGAACCTTAGTAGGCAATCAGATCTTTGAGTAATGACCACTGGAGAAACCCACTGTGAACACTCAACAGGCTCAATTACCCCCTCCTTGAGCATGTCACTGAATAACTCCTTGACCCCTGCTCTTACAGATAGAAGCACTCTCCACAGTTTATGTTGCATTGGTACAGCGTCATCCTTCAATGTACTTTTGTGCACATATCCTTTTAGACCACCTAACATTTTCCAAACACTCTCTCTGCCCCATTCAATACACTCTCCAATTGTACTTCGTATACTACCATTATTTGGTTTCCACTCCTGGATTAATCATTATGTTGAGGTCAAATTGATACATCTGTCCCAAAGTTGGTGGGCCATCCTTGGACACATACACCTTGCCAGTCGTGCAACTTGTTCCAAATTGGATATCCCCCTCCATGTACCCCAAGATGTTGATGGGCTCCCCTTGATACACTGCAGGTTTGATATCTTTTGCCATCAATGTAACGACATCCCACACCACATTGAATATCTTGTTGGGAATGATGGTATACATGGATCCCAAATCCACCATAAGTTCCACTTCCTTCCCACATACTGTAAACTTCACCAAAGCTCTCACCATCCTCCTCTTATCATCCACTCCCATGTGGGCTTTCCCACATCCATCCGCTTCACACACCACCAACACCCTATCTCCATAGCCGTTGTTCTTCACCTCGTCAACCAACACCACACTAGGTTTACCTTCTTTACTCCATGGACCATTATCTTTACACATCTGCGCATAATGCCCTCTGCGCCCTTTATTGGCTGCAAAACACCTCATGGAATCCACAGCATGAGAACCACTACCACACCTCGAACATTCCTTGCCTCTACTCTTCATCAAAGGCATTGATGTTCCTTTCCCATCTTTCATTTCACCACACATACCATGTCGTCTCCACTATTCTGAGCCCCATCATTAACTATAGACACATCACTCCCTCTATCTTTCCTGCTGAGTTACTTCATGTATCTTTGAGAATATCAATATCTTTTACCATGTCTATAGCCTACTTAAAAGTTGATTCTTTTGCTGCCCAGAGCCTCTCCTGAATCTTATTGTCTTTGCACTGTACAATGAGCTGATCTCAGATTACTTCTTCAGTCATTTTGCCAAAACAACATTTTATCGAGAGCTTCCTTAACCTTGCCACAAATTCATCAATAGACTCAAGCTCCTCCTGGGGATGAGTATACAATTTGTATTGCACCATCATTAGATTTAGCTCTTTCGCAAATCTGTTTTCCAACCGCTTGATAGCCTCTCTATACACATTGGTGATGGGTTGACCATAAGGGCCCTCAGCCACAGGCAAATATTTAAAAATTCTTTGGCCCTCATTGCCCAATGCGTTCAAAATCAATGCCTTTTTCCTTGCAGCTGAAAAGTCATGGCTTTCCAAAGCTATGATGTAGTTATCCATCATCTCTACCCAAGCCTCCCAAGGTATTGTTGGAGCTCACTGCTGGCTTAAAAAAATGGTGGTGTAATAATGTTGTTAGCCATATTTTTTCTCATAGTGGATAAGGTACTATGAACAAGAAAGATCCCTCACTGGCCTACCTGTGAGAAGAAAACTTAAAGGCTACACCTCCCAGGTAGTTAATTAAGTCAACTGCACACTACTGTGAAATTGTTCAGTTCATTGCTCACTGCTCCGCAGCTGAATGTTGCTGCCCATTAATCACAACTCGACATGCACCTATTTTTTTTTACTTAATCGCTTCCTCTGAAATTGAAGTGTATAACTTCCGCACTGGTTCTGAACGTACTTACTCACTGCGCAGCAGTGCTCACTTGCCTGACGGTTGCCAAAATGTAATATCCCTCCCTGCAACTCTCACTTATGTGACATTCACATCATGCCGTGGGTGTGCTTCTTACTCCTGTGACGTGGTCACACCTATGTGCTCACGTTGACGCATGAGCATTCTAGGAAACACAATGGTTTGATGTGTGCACAGCTTGTGGTGAGCACGCGCACACCAGCCACTCTCAAATGATGCAGAATTTAAATTGGTATAAAGGCCTACCGGTATAGTGGGCATTACATTTTGTAAAAAATAGGTTTGTTTCCTCTGGTGGGTGCAATTGAGCCCACTTCAAGGATGCCAATGCACCCTTAGGTGAAAGCAAACTGTCGGCCATGGAATGATATATTTTGTGGGGGGTTGCCACTGTGTGACCTGAGCCAAACCCCAAGAGAAAATAAATATTTTGAGGCCACTGAGGGCTCAAACACAACACCAGGGATAATCAAAGTGGCATGGCATGGCATTGCACAGTATGGCCATGGCAAATTTCCCAGGGCCATGCATGATGTGCTATTCCAGTCCAGGTTTTTTCTTTGAGTCTGGAACTTGAAGTCCTGTTTTATAAGGCAATAAACAAGACTATAAGTCCCAGACCTCAAAGAAAATAATGGGACAGGAGCAGCACATCATGCATGAACCTGGGAAAAATGGCAGAACTCATTATGTATTCTTCTTCCATCTGAAAAAATAGGCAAAGTGCTCCCGAAGAGGGCGGGCTTGAACCCCCCCAGGGGAAAATAATGCTTACTAAAATAAATGTGTCCCCCATCATATAGATTTTAAAAAAAGAAGCCCACATTATTAATCAGCTGAGTTTTGAACTGGTAAATAGACAGTAAAAGTGTTTTGCAAGTATGAATTTGTGCTTGCTTGTGGTAACTGCAGAAAAACCCAAAGTAAAAACCAGACCACATCAATAAAATGGCCGACCCACATACTGACTAGTCAAACTACTCCTTCGGACATTGCCAGAATGCCCTATAGGCCAGTACGACTATGACACTCTCACGATCTGGGGGTGGCCCTTTTCAGGACAGGTGCAAACCCCCTGGGGTCAAGTATATTCTTATAAAAAGTGTGTTTTCACCTAGGAGAGGGGAAAGCACCACCAATGATATAGCAATTCTTCCCACTAGAGAAAAGTCCCTTATCCACTGGACCAATAGATAATTTGTATGTCAGTGCATGGTCACGAGCTCAACATGGCAGATGCACTTTTCTGAAGCTACTGCTGCAAGCCTGTGAGCGAATCTCACCCGTAACTTCCCTGTAGACTCTGGATCAGTCTGCACTTTCCCTTGCTGCTGTTGCCCTGGGACACTGCAGATGACCCCAGGAGAGTCATCTCAATCCATCCTTACTGGTGCACCCCGCATTGGCTACCTCAGATTCACCCGACTGGCGGACTCCTCACATCTGCCTATTTCATCCACCTGATACCTGGAAGGATTTGTATGCCTGCTCTTGTCAGCCGCAGCCAGAGCAGATATGTGAGGGACTGGGCCTTACTGGTGTGCAGAGGAGCCAGCGACCTCTGCTGCGCTTTCTCCTCTCTGCTGTGCTTTCTCCTGAGGTGGCCTCTTGTATCTGGAGATAAACTCAGTCAGCCTTACAAGTCCGAGTGTGTTGGGCCTTGGGGCTCTTGCATCCTGGCCTGGACTTTCCTGGCAATCTTGATCAGCTGAGCCCACACTGTTTCAGGGATTGGGCACTTGACCATGAATTTTGAGCATCTCGATTTAGTGGACACTGGACCAGATAGTCTCACTCTCTAGGCATTTCCTGGGGCGTTGCCTGGTGCCCCCTGGTTGGAGGGGCACCTAGAGGCTTCTCTAATCTTGCAGCATCATCAGCGGGAACCCTTGGGAACACCTCTCCATACCCTCACTGGACAGAGGGCCCCTATTGGAGGGGGATGTAGCCCCCCTTACATCTACCACTACTAACCACATCTATGTGTTTCCAGTAGAGGAGTTGCAACTTTCTTGGCCTCGGGCCTTAACTGGACATTTCTTGGACTTCTTCCCTGTCAGCGACTGCTTGTGCTCCCCCAGGGTTGCCTCACCTGGAGTAATTAGATCCCTGAAGGCCCACCCAGGCTATCCATTCACCATCTAGACCTTAAGGGATCCCTCTTTCATTAGCTCTGCCTCTTTCGTGATATCTCCTGGTACTAGCTCTGTTCCTAGCCCCATTTCATATGATTTTACTTGTGGATGGACTCAAATACCATGGGGCATACTTGTCAATCAAAGGATGATAGACTACCTCCAGAGAGGACACCATACATCCGACACGGTATCACCTCATCCTCTAAACTGGACTGAGTACTACTGGCAGTTGCCTCCACAAGAACATCCTTAGAATTGAAAGTTAATACTGTTGCTGTAGATGTCCAGACAGAAACATCACTACAAGCAGTCCAATCACAAATCAAAGACGCTTTACAACAACAATGGGAGGGCTGCATTTGTTGCTTGGAGGACATGGCGGAGGATGTGGACGGCTGTTCCCATCGCAACAATGTCCTCATGGTGGGGATGCCGGAGGGGGCAGAAGGCACAGGCACCATTGACTTCATGGAATCCTTTTTCCTCAAGCGCCATTGTCACCCTTTTATTCTGTTGAACATGCTCACCAGGTCCTGACGAGGCGCCCCGCCGGCACTCCCCCTCCAACTGCTGGCGGTCTGCTTCCTCCACTTTCAGGACGGTGATGCCATCCTTAATGCGGCCAACCAGCAGAAACACTAAACATAGGAAAACAATCCCATCATGCTATTCCCAGATTATACACTGGTGACACAGCTGCAACAGGCTTCATTTATGGGGATCAAGAAGAAACTGAGGGAACTTCATATACAATACTACCTTTATTATCCAGCCCACCTGAAGATTATCTTTAACAGCCAGACCTTTCTTCTTCAGGGATTCACAATCAGCCTGGGACTGTACTGAAGTCCCATTATACCAGCAGTACCTGTTGGTCAAGGATCTATCACAAGCTCAGTGCGGCCCTCATAAACACAATGGATTTGTGGATTCACAAGACACACTTAAAAAAGGAAAAAGACTCAGGGAAAGGGAGGCATAGGTTAGTTTTATGTGTTCCTATTATGCACCTTCCATTTGGAAATTACCCAGCATTCATTTGCAATATACATGTGCACTCTCCATTACAGCTTTCCCCATAGACCTTTTCACAAGCAGAGGACGGCCCGGGACCAGGGTTCGATTCCCGGCGCGGCAGGTTTCTGGACCAGGGTCAGCGGACTCGATAATTCTCTCGCCTCGGTGCCCACTCTGATCAGCGATCACACTCGGCAACTCTGGGCATTAGCTTGCCTCATCTTCACTAACGGCCCCACCAGACCGCCGGGGATGCCTGGTCTCACCCTGGAGATACCCATTAAGGGACCATCTCTCAGGGAAGCCAGGAAGGGTTTCGCAGCGGTCGAAGCGCCTTGGGACCCAATGGGTAAGTAGTGCGCTATATAAATGCCAATACATTTACATACATTTACAATACATACATAACGCTTTGTCAACTCTGCTAGTCTGATTAGAATTCTCATAGGAATTTACCATTTACTTTACCAAATATAAAACATTTGCAAACAATATATAATATATATTATAAGAATTACAAGACAAATAGCAGGTACTGACTTCTAAACCTAATATTCAGCATTCCAACATCAGTCAACCACAACATTTGCACAGCTTTTTTTTTTCTCTTCAATCTCCCTTCACACTCCAAGCTGTTTGTGAACATTTCTAGTTTTGCTACTAACTCCTCCATTGTCCTGCTCCTATGGAGCAGCATCCTGGATTGTAGGCCACAGCCTTTCCTTTCAGGTCAGAGAGCAAGTAAACACCTCGGGTATTGACAGAGATCGTGTATTTCCCAAAGGGGACATGACTTGGGTTGGTCACAGTCTTAGGCAGTGGCATCAGCTGTTACCTAATATTGAGGGCATTTTGGATCGTGAGCACCCACAGCTCTTGATTGTGCATTGTGGTGGCACTGATCTAGGCACAATCAGAGAGGTTAAACTCAAAATCCAAATGAAGTAGACATTGGCAACATTGATCACTTTCTGTCCTCAAACTTCCAATGTATATTCCAACTTATGTCAAATGCATAGGTGGCAATGGTAACCAAAGTTTTCCACAAAGATTGAGAAATCGAGCAGACATGTTAATAAAGCAATTTTAGCATTTCTCTGTGACCATAGGATGAGGCAGTTTACCACAATAATATCCGTTTTGGCATGCCAGGAGTATACCAAAAGGATGGAGTATATTTTACAGGAGAAAGGAACCATATCTTCTTTAACAAGGTCAATGAATGTATCCAGTTCCACATATAAGTGTATAATTAACACAAGAGCTATTTTCAGAGTCACACAATGAACACTAGAGCATTTTCTTTAGTGAAAACATTATTTTAATTTGATTACCATATCTGCATATCTAGTCTACCATATTTTCTTTAAAAAATGTATCCCAAGTGTGTTTGGAGATATGTATAAGTGTGGTCGTTGTGTATGCAAGAGAAGGGTTGTGTGTGTCTATTTAAATGTGTTTCTCAGTGCTGGTGTGTGTGTATGTAGGGATGCAGTTTTGTACGTGCGATTTTCTCTTTGTCTGGGTGTATGCCTGAATGTAACATAATATTTGTGTTTCTATATGTAATGTATGTGTGAGGGAATTTGTGTGTGTACGTTTGTGAGTGAAGGTGCAATGATATTTGTATAGGTGGGGGTGCATATCAGTATGGAGGTCTGTGTCTGTGTGTAATTGTTTGACTGTGTGTCTTTGTGTGGATGTATGACTGAAGATGCATATGTGTGTGTATGTGGGTGAAAGTACCAGGATGTCTGTGAATGTGTGTGTTGTGTGCCTAAGTGAGTGGGAGTAGTTCTGTGTGGTATGCATGTGTGTGAGGGAATGTTTGTGAAGGTGTGTGTCAGATTGTATGATTATGTATGTGTGAGATTGTGTGTTTATGAGTGTCTGAGCAACTATGTGTGCGTGTGTTTGAGTCAACGTGTGTGTGTTAGTGTCTTTGTATGGGTATGTGACTAAGGTTATAGGGTTGTGTTTGTGGGAATTATGTGTGTATGTGTATGAATGTGTGTACTCATGTGTGTGGAGGTTTAAGACGGGTTGGATTGGTGTGTGTGTTGAATGAATGGGCCGGTATTTGTATGTAGGGTTCTGTGGATGTGAAAGTGGAGTTGTGAGTATGTGTATGACTGTGTCTGTGGGGTTGTGGGAGTGTTTATGACTGTGGAGTTGTGTGGGTGTGTGTAGGGGGCTGTGGGTGGGGGTTGTGTTTCTGTGGGATTGTGGGTGTGTGGGTGTGTGTGTCCTACTGTTTGTGGGGTTATGTGGGTGTGTGTAGGGGTTGTGTGTGGGGTTATGGGTGTGAGTGCTACTGTGTGTGCACTTATGTGGGTGTGAGTGGCTGGGCTGTTTTTGTTTGTGGGGTTGTAGGTGTATGTGTTTTAATGTGTGTTTGTGGGGTTGTGTGGGTGGATGGGGTTGTGTTGGGTGGTTTGGGTGTGTGTGTGGGGGGTTGTGTGGGTGTATTTGAGTGTGAGAGGCTATGTGTGTGGGTGTGTGCCTGTGTGTGTGGAGTTATGTCTGTGTGAATTTGTGTCTCAGTACGTGTGTGGAAGTTTTCTATAGTGGGTGGTTGTGTGTAGGGTTCAGTCAGTGTGAGTGAGTATGTGGGGGGTGCTGTAAATGTGTGTGAGGATGTGTGTGTCGCTGTGTATGTGTGCCTGACTGTGTGGTTTGTAAGTCCCTATTTTACACTTTTTGCTCTGTATGCATGTGTGACTGTATATGTTGCCAAAAAGTGTGCTTTTTGTGCATACCTGTGAATGCACTATAGGGAAAGTCAGATCTTTTGGCTTTGAAAGTGCTCGTTACTACTATGGGGTGATTACGATGGTGGTCGGAAAGGCCCTGAATGGGTTTCAGAGATCCTACATTTCCGAACGACTGATTAAGATGCAACAAAACTATTTGGGCTGTCCGAATATGTTACGATAGTCATTTGTACAGGCCAACTCGTTCGGAGTCAAATCGTACAGTTCTATGGACACTGTCTCCGACCGAGCGTTTACAATGTTCGATTCTGGCAGCCGGTCCAAATCGGTTTGTCCGACACAAAAAGGCTGTCAGAATCTGACTTAGGGGGTCCATAGCAAGCCCCCCTTCACCCGTTGGCCTCGGGTTAGGGTCCGTGGTGGTACCCATGGGACCCCTCTTTACCACCATGCACAGTGTGGCAGGTACTATGGAGTGCCCTTCACATGGTGCAAGCGCTTCTCCAACCACCCCTTTTTTTCAATGAGAGGCTGTGTTTTCATTCGGAACACAGGATCCCCTTGAAGGTAATTCGAGTCTGACCAAACTATATTCGGTAGCATTGTAATTGGTTGTTCAAACTCGCAGAACCAGATTCGGTCTGAAATGATTCCGAAACCGATTTGGTCAGATGAGTTTCCGAACTTTATCGTAATTGGCACCTAAGTGTACACATGGAGATATTATTATGGGTTTTAACAAGATGTTGGTGTTTTCAGATTTGATTAGATTATATAGTAAATGTTTTTGAGACACCTTACTTATTTTAACATTTTAAGAAAATTAGGTTGGCAGTTGACTGCATCCAAGAATAGAGTACTAGTTAAAAAAAATCAGTTTATAAACATACCTTACACTATTGATTTAGAAACCAAAATAGTACTGATGTAAGCACATTTCAGTAAATCATGGGCACACCCATTGTGTCCAGCCCGTTGTCTTACCTTGAAGTGATGGAGCAATGTTAATGAGAAACAATAAAAAAGTGTAGATATTCATCGTCAAGTTTTTACTCTTCATTAGTTTGGACAGTTCCCACTGCAAGAGGTGACAATCAATGTAATTCTGTAATTCTGAAAGGAAAATATAGCAAAAATGATTTACAATTGTCCTAGACAAAGAAAAAATAAGGACATTGGCAAGGTTTTAAAAACATTTGTGCAGATACAATGATGCAAAAAAGAAGGCTCACCATTTTAAGATTATCTGGTTTAGTAAATTAATACATTGGCAATGTTTTTCTAGTGATCAACGTGTCCTAATAGTAAATTAATGTAACATGTGATAAATAACAGACACAAATTTCACTTTGTTGCCATTTATTAACCATTACTTAGAAACGCTGTGTGTAAAAGTAGGTGCACCCCTACT
This sequence comes from Lissotriton vulgaris, assembly GCF_964263255.1. Lineage (NCBI taxonomy): Eukaryota > Metazoa > Chordata > Amphibia > Caudata > Salamandridae > Lissotriton > Lissotriton vulgaris. The sequence continues at coordinate 1,904,343,365 of NC_141693.1, forward strand.
GCTTTAATACTGGTTAATTAGAATCAGATGCCACTAAACAACTGCATATCATTACTCGATCATTAAGAGGTGCTGTCACCTGTTTATTGGAATTAGAATGTAGTCTGTATCATTCAGGTTTGTGGTGCCACATCCTGCCTAGACAGAAATAGCTGTTGCTGGTCATTATTCTGGAAAGGGTGGCGAAGCCATTTCCAATCAATTGAAATCCACCTTTGCTCAGTAGAAAATTATTTACCAAAAGCTGAGCTGGCAGTCTGCACAGAAGTGTCTGTCAGAAATTTCACGCTGGAAGATGTTCTTAGAAATGGCAAACAATGTCAAAGCAACATCCAGGGATACATATAGGAACATTTGCAATTTGTCTTAAAACACTATTGGATGGAAGACATCAAAGGACTTTGTTAGAGAGAGAAATAACTGAGGCATAATAGCCACAACAATCCATCTTTATGGATTGTGCAAGATAACCAGTCTTTCAAGGCTGCTTTGTTACAGGACAAAATTATATGACCCCATAACTAGGGAGAAACCGGCCCTGGGTTGCTTGTGTTGTGGTCCAGAGAGGACCTGGGGTTTGGCAGTTCAAGCTGGACTGCTCGCATGAGGAGCAGGGTGAAGACTGATTTGCATATAGCTGGATCCTAACTGGAGTGGGAAAGTGACGAAAAGACTGATGGGTTGGAGTTATTGCCAGGGGTTAGACTTATTGCAAGCTGCCTTACATCAACTTTTGTGTGTTACAATATAACAATTTAAACACCAATAATCTTATAACCACTCCTCCCTCACCACAGCCCTAATTTTTAAGTTTTAGTGAGTATTTAGCGGTCTTTTCACTACAAACTCCAATTCTATAGCACTACTCCATATTTTTGCAATGAGGTCCAACTTAAACCAACAAAAACCATGAAACAATCACCGAAAAATATCTCCACCTATTAACTCTCAGAGGACCCAAAAAGTATTTCATCATCCTCAAATGGGCACAGCCTACAGAAACAGAATTATGCAAATGTGCTTCCGTGCAGAAACTAAAGGCTTGCCACTGTGGAAATATTCCTTGCACGCAGGTGCTCTTTGACCAGATGAAATTATATAAAGCTATAAATGTATTCTTTGCATATGGGTGAAAGGCTTATGGCTTATCAGCTTTTGTATATCATTAACAAAGGGAACTTCCTCAATTTACCCTTATTTGCTTAAGGCTTGGACAATAGGATAAAAGCTGTACGGTGATATATGTTGGGCAGTTCCCTCTCAGACTTTGTAAATGTCTGGATGATATAATTCCACTCTTGAGTGTAATAAACTTGTCTTTGATTTTCACTTCAGTGTCGATCCTCCTTTATGAACTCGTAGACTAGGGGGGACTCTACACTGATGGGATTGGAGAAAATCTCATTTCTACAAATGGCGCCCGAACAGGTAACCCATTGAATACTGCAGCTAGACCAAGAGGAGGCCACTTCGACAAGGCGAAACACCAAGGGGGCCCCCACATAGGGAGACTTGATCCTGTGGCCAAGGTGACTGTTTGGCCGATCGACGTGGTGGCTGTCAGTGTTACCTAGGGTCTTTTTCGATTGGCAATTTGGATCGGAGGATCGACATGTGGAAGTTGAACATTGCAATCAGGTAGGATCGTATTGTTTGACTAACGGTCATATATACGTTTGAATTTTGTAGTTTATAAAATATTTGCAAATATTTTAGACAGGCAATGTCAGAATTTTTTTCTCCTGTTTGATTTTTTTAATATTTGCAATGGGAAAAATATATTTAATACTTTTAAATGAACATTCCTGTTTTCAGTAGATGACGTACAATATGTTGTAGTTGTTATGACAGATGTAGATTATTGGAGGAAAGAAAACCGGCACCGATTGAGGGTACCCCTAAATATGAAATGTACATTAAACACGAGATTTCTTCCATATTGTTCAGTACTTTGTGGAATAAATATACGAGGGATTGTGGAATAAATATATGAAGGATGATAAGACTTTGCAGTGGCCACATAATGGCAGCTTTGAATATAATAAATTACAATATTTAGAGGAACAGTTATTTAAAAAGAAAATTAGACAATGTATGTTTGATACATTAGGATTATGGAGAAAAGAAATAGACAGATAAGGGAAGACAAAAAGAAAAAGAAATAAGAAGAACAGACACTTTTACAAACTCTTAACGAACTCAAGTTAAAAGAACATGAAGAAAAAATAAACTGTGAAAATAGACAGTTTTGACTCAAAGTACAAAAAGCCTATGCAGTCAGAAATTATTTAAAAAGATCAGACAGTAGATGATGAAGACTCAGAATTTGAGGACCTACTGTCTCGTCCAACTCCCCCACCTTATGAATCTAATGTTGACGTAAATAATATAGCCCCTACAGCACCGCCAGCACAGCCTCCACAATATAACCATCAACTCCCACAGACTTCGCATCATCCTCTTTTGATCTTACTCAAGAGAAACTCCCAGTCAATCATAATACCATTATAAAACAAAACAAACCAGTACAAGGCAGTCAAAGAAGTCATAGACTAACGACAAATGATAAATCAGTCTTAACCAAGAAGGCTTGTGACTGGGTCCATAATACAGATATGGAAATAGACGAAGTCCTTACTTCCCTCAGACGATATGATCAAATGACCCAATAGTATATAATAGGTCAAATGGCAGATGTTCTCATAGAAGACTGGGGGACTACTACTAATGTCGACGCACAACCAGCCCTCAATAATATATGGACAATGCACAATGCAAGTGGATTAACAGGTAAAATGATGCAACAGGCGGTACAACATATTTTCACACACAGAGACAGACTCCAAAGACATAGATCAGAGACAATAAAACATTTCCAATGCGAGAAGAAACACCTGTCTATCGTCCAAGAATAGGGGATGGAGCAGGCGTCAATGAGGCCAGTTTTCAGTTCCAGTGGATTTATAGTCCCTGGAAGAGAACAGACGTATTAACCCTTAAGGCATCCTTACCAGACCCTCAAAAAAATCCCAGTGCATTCTATGAAGAAATGACTGCAGCTCTGTCTTCCTGCATTCTGACTCTTGCAGACATTGACATGTTTTTCAGACTCACCCTGCCCACTGATCTCTGGGGTATGCTCAGGAAACAAGATCACCCCGATTTTGGCTGGTACATGGGCTGAAATAGTAACACCCGACACGGAAAGAAAGCCAGGAGAACAACCAGCAAGGATTATTTTAAACTTGCCAAATAAAATAATTTACTATATGAAAACAGTGGTACCTCCTAAAAAATTATCCTGGGCAAAATTCACCGCTTGTAAACAAAAGAAAGATGAAACAACAACTGATTTCTTCACTAGGTTTGAAGAAACATTCCATGACTATAGTGGTCAAGACACAACATCTGATACCGGCAAACACTTGTTCATAGATACATTTGTGGCAAACGTATTACCCGATATACCACAGACATTACGGTAAGCAGAAAGTACATGGGCGATGTCCACCCCAACGATAATATTAGACATGGCCCAGTATTACAAAAGTCAGGTTAATGACGATAAGGGCAAAAAGGAGGGTAAGAATAAAGACTTGAAGACTAAAATATTGTTACAATAAGCTTAAGGATTGACTTAAAATTGGGGTCTGGGAGTATCAAATTCTGACCCACCAAAACCATTTATGCAGGATCCATTAACATCAGACCATTTGGGACCCAACCAATGTGCCTACTGTAAAAAAGAGGGACACTGGCGGTCCGAGTGCCCACCACTCCAATGACTGGGTCAATGGAAGGGCGCGGCAAGAAAGCCCGGACAATGGTCTAATACTAAAGACAAAAGGAATTACTTTGACAAACAGGGGCCACCAAAAAATTACTATACCAATGACTTTTCTGAACAAAATGCCACAGGAATGTATTTTAACTAGGACAGCATAGGACAAGAGCAGGGATCAATTGCAATACCAGTAGATCAATCAGGCCCATATGTGACAGCCGAAATAAAGGGACAATTACAACAATTTCTGGTAGATACTGGGGCTACACAACGTGCTATTTTCCCACAGTTGATCCCTGGGACCCCTTTGTCTGGCCATAACAATTTATCTGTTGGTCTCGCTGGGAAACCTATCCGCAGTCCTGTGTCAAAACCATTAGACCGTACCATCCTTTCACTACTAACACACCGTTACTCCTAGCACCAGATTGCCCCGACATTTTTTTAGGATTGGACCTGCTGAAACATTTCCATGCTCGAATACACTGTTCACCGGATGGTGTCTACATTACATTTGGTAAACCAGAAAATGATAAATTATACATTATTAAAGATGTCTTTAGTCCCATCTTCAGTATGGGCAGATAGTGACACTGGTGTTGGTTTGCTGCCCATTCACCCTGTGCATTTCCAAGTTAAGCCTAATGCAGTTTTGCCAAAGGTAGTCCAATACAAGATTTCTCAAGAAGGTGCAAATGCCCTAGTTCAGATAATAGAAGACATGACCAAAAAGTAAGTAGTTGAAGAAACAAGAAGTAATTTGTGCAACAGCCCTATTTTGCCCATCCTAAAATGTACCACATCTGATGACACAACACAAAGGGTCTACAGGTTCATTATTGACTTGCCTGAGATCAACAAGATAGTGATTCTACAATTTCCTGTAGTTCCAGACAACACTACATTACTCACAATGGTCCACCAACAGTCTGTGTATTTTCCATTATAGATCTTAAAAATGCATTCTTCTCTATCCCAATAGCGCCCTCTAGCAGATACTTGTTCGGATTTTCAATAAACGGACGTTCATTTCACTTCTGTCGCACTCCACAGGGCTATACTGAAAGTCAGAGTATCTATAGTCAAGCGCTTAAAAGACAACTTGACACACTACAGTTGCCTTCAGGTGCCGTATTGTTGCAATATGTTGATGATTTACTCATGGGAGGAGACAATACTGAAATATGTACCAATGGCAACTTGTTATTGCTCCACCATCTTGCTAAACTAGGACACTAGGTCTCCAAGAATAAACTACAGTTTTGTCGATCAGAGGTCACCTATTTAGGTCACCTCTTGTCGAAAGAGGGAAGAACATTAACCCAGGACAGAATCAAGACTATTATACACATACCCTCCCCATACCCAAAAGGAAGTTAGGGCGCTAATTGGCATAACATCCTACTGCCGACAATGGATTCTAAGTATGGGCGAAATTTGCGAATTTGCGGTCCGTGAATTCGCGCGAAATGGCAAAAGAAATCCACGAGTTCGAGAATTTTCCCGCGAACTCATGGATTTTTGTGTCATTTGCACAAATATGTGACCACGTGTGCCTGTAACTTTACCAGCGCGCCAAAAGGCGCCAAGGTCCCTTGAGTGAGCTTGTCATTATAGTGGGGATGGGCGGGAATACGTTTCATACCGCTAGTGTTGGTGGGCAGGGCCAAACGGGCAGAGCTTCTATGCGAGTTCACATGCATCTTGTTTATAAAGGGTCAAAGACCGAGCAGAGCAGCAGATGAGGGCAAAGCAGCCTCCTGGTCACAGGAGCTATACGGGGATGGCTCTCGGGAAACTCATGGATGTAAAAATACGTTTGGGACAGGACCCCTGAATCCTTCAGATGTCCAAGATAGCTCTACTGCGCGTGTTGGTACAAAGCCATTCTGATCCTGCTCAGTGGGTTCAGGCGCATGCAGCTGCTGCGGCTGGACAATGTCCCATCTCATACTAAACTGCCTCGTACAGACATGTACTGGTGCTGGGCAGTAGGGTGCAGTGGCATGCGGGTGCTGCACGCCTGGTACATGAGAATACCGGTGCCAAGGGGGACATGTGTTTATTGGTGCTGTGTAGCAAGTTATGACTTTATATTTTGACTGCACCAGACGGTGGTACCACCTACACGGATCAGGAGCATCCAGGCACCAGACTCCATGGTGCAAGAGCATAATGGTTCTGTGCGGTATGGGTATATATGTACTGGGAGCAGGGGGGCACCTAGCACAATGTGTGCTCACACCCAGAGGGCTCCCAGGCAATTGAGCACAAATGATTTTCACACTGAGAGGGCTAAGGGGCAGTTCAGCAGCACGGGGGCCCACACCCACTGGGCATTGGGGCAGTTCAGTAGCCTGGGGGCTCGCAACCCCTGGGCAGCTCAGCAGCGCGGGGGCTCACACCCACAGGGATCCCGGGCAGTTTATCAGCGCCACCCTCTGGTTCATCACTGCCACCCTCGGGTTCATCACTGCCACCCTCTGGTTCACAACTGTCACCCTCTGGTTCACCACTGCCACCATCTGGTTCACCACTTTCACTCTCTGGGTCATCACTGTCACCCTCTGGTTCATCACTGTCACCCTCTGGTTCATCACTGCCACCCTCTGGTTCATCACAGCACCCTCTGGTTCACCACTGTCATCCTCTGGTTTATCACTGTCACCCTCTGGTTCATCACTGCCACCATCTGGTTCACCACTGCCACCCTCTGGTTGATCACTGCCATCCTCTGGTTCATCACAGCACCCTCTGCTTCACCACTGCCACCCTCTGTTTCATCACTGCCACCCTCGGGTTCATCACAGCTCCCTCTGGTTCACCACTGCCACCCTCTGGTTCATCACATCCACCCTCTGGTTCATCACAGCACCCTCTGGTTCACCACTGCCACCCTCTGGATCATCACTGTCACCCTCTGGTTCATCACTGCCACACTCTGGTTCACCACTGCCACCCTCTGGTTCACCACTTCCACCCTCTGGTTCATCACAGCACCCCCTGGTTCACCACTGCCACCCTCTGGTTCACCCCTGCCACCATCTGATTCTTCACTGCCACCCTCTGGTTCATCACTGTCACCCTCTGGTTCATCACTGCCACCCTCTGGTTCATCACTGCCACCCTCTGGTTCACCACTGCCACCCTCTCGTTCACCACTGCAACCCTCTGGTTCACAACTGCCACCCTCTGGTTCATCACAGCACCCTCTGGTTCACCACTGCCACCATCTGGTTCACCCATGCCACCATCTGATTCACCCCTGCCACCCTCTGGTTCATCACTGCCACCCTCTGGTTCATCACTGCCACCCTCTGGTTCACCACTGCCACCCTCTGGTTCACCCCTGCCACCATCTGATTCATCACTGCCACCCTCTGGTTCATCACTGCCACCCTCTGGTTCACCACTTCCACCCTCTGGTTCATCACTGCCACCCTCTGGTTCATCACAGCACCCTCTGGTTCATCACTGCCACCCTCTGGTTCATCACAGCACCCTCTGGTTCACCACTGCCACCCTCTGGTTTATCCCTGTCACCATCTGGTTCATCACTGCCACCCTCTCCACTGCCACCATCTGGTTGATCACTGCCATCCTCTGGTTCATCACAGCACCCTCTGGTTCTCCACTGCCACCCTCTGGTTCATCACTGCCACCCTCGGGTTCATCACAGCTCCCTCTGGTTCACCACTGCCACCCTCTGGTTCATCAATACCACCCTCTGGTTCATCACATCACCCTCAGGTTCACCACTGCCACCCTCTGGTTTATCACTGTCACCCTCTAGTTCATCACTGTCACAATCTGGTTCACCACTGCCACCCTCTGGATCATCACTGTCACCATCTGGTTCATCACTGCCACCCTCTGGTTCACCACTGCCACCCTCTGGTTCATCACTGCCACCCTCTGGTTCATCACTGCCACCCTCTGGTTCACCACTGCCACCCTTTGGTTCACCACTGCCACCCTCTGGTTCATCACAGCACCCTCTGGTTCACCACTGCCACCATCTGATTCATCACTGCCACCCTCTGGTTCATCACTGCCACCCTCTGGTTCATCACTGCCACCCTCTGGTTCACCACTGACACCCTCTAGTTCATCACAACACCCTCAGGTTCACCACTGACACCCTCTGGTTAACCCCTGCCACCATCTGATTCATCACTGCCACCCTCTGGTTCACCACTGCAACCCTCTGGTTCATCACTGCCACCCTCTAGTTCATCACTTATTAGCTGCAGCTAGTACAGTGGTCTTAGAAGTCGTTGGTATGACGACGTTCAAAAGAGACTGCCACTTAACTCCGTGGCGCACAGGTTTATATACGGTACAATACAATGCAAAATACAATCACTCAAGAGCACGAGCTATAGGCAAACTTTACAGACAATGTTTTAAGTTCAAAGCAACTCAAGTTCCTGGTTACGTTTGTCACTCGACCCCTTAAGCAAATTACAAATGAATCCACACAATTCAATTTACAAGTAGAGAAAACACAGCTGCATGTTGTAGAAGGACAGTCGTGAAACAGGAGAATGCATGAGACATGTATCGAAGGACAGCAGATAAGATAACTTAGAGGAAACAATGGTGTGAACCAACAAATAGTCCGGACGGGGATAATTCAGCTCAGACAGGAATTAGTGTACTCGGCCACACCCTGACATTCGTCAGTAAACATAGGCAAGGAAGCCACCTGACACGTAAATGCAGAAACAACAAAAACATTGCGTTCGCTGCGCTGCCTGAGTGAGGGCAACATAAAAAGGCAGCGACTCCAAAATGGAGGCTGAGCACGAACGAATTCGTAATTTACAGAACCTCAGTCCCTCCTTTTGCCATTACTCAGGCAAGAATAAAATCAACGCAAGCTAATCTGAGTCGAAATCAGCATCGATGTTCATAAAATCCTCAAGCTGTTGCTGCACCATCATACTAATATTTTCTGTCCTCTGTGTTACAGGTTGCGACACACATAAAGTAGCCAAGAGGCCACAAACTGCAGGACCGCATTGAACACACAGACAACAGGAGAATATGATGGCCAAAATTGCCCCAAGGAATGTTAAGATCTTCCATCCCCAAGTTGACAGTATTCCCCGAAACCATCCCATAAGAGACCAATCTCCTTCGACCTGATGAATCGACTCCGAGACGGTATGCAATTTGGAAATGGCTTGGTATACTGCCGGAGCATCATCTGGAATATAAATGCAGCAGCTAGATCTGATCAATCTACAGACGCCTCCTCGGTCTGCTAAGATCCCATCTAGCGCAATACGATTTTGTAACGTCATAAGACGGTCAGCCTGAAGCTCTGCTGTAATGTTACCTATCACACCTGCAGTAACATTAATAGTAATCTCAACCACACGAACCAATTGCCTGATGTTTCTGCTGTTGACCATCGGGCCCCAAAAGGGAAGGAATCCTTTAAGGAAGTCGCCTCCCTCTTGTTCTACAGTGACCTTGGCATTGAATATACCTCGGCTATATCTAACTCTGTGGTGGTCTGACGGAGCCGTAAATGTAGGAGGAAGAAAAAAGGCTATATAGCAGATTCCGGAAAAGTTAGAAGGGAGCCATGTATAAGCTCGGTCGTAACACACAAAATATGTTCCTTGAGACGGAACCAACGGAGGAAAATCAGGGGATGAGAAAATGTAGGTATACAAACAACTCTGCTTCATATCCGCTTTCTTACTGTTGATTTGGAGACAAAAATTACCTTGATGGGGTACAGTCCATACTGGAGAAGACTCACCCTTTCTAGTTTTGTCACCAAGACTAGAAACATAGTGGGTAACGTTCCATCCGTCATAAGCTCTTTTCTCGTCTAACGGAATCTTGCCCTTCTCTATAATCTTGGCCATTACCACTATACCTTTAATCAAGGAGCTGTGGCTGAAATCCAATCCATTTCCAGAAGTCCTTACAGGGCTTCTAAGTCTGTTGTTGTATGCAGATTAAAACATAGTCAAATAGGCCCAAGCTGAACCTTCATATGAGAAAGGAAGAACCAAATAAGGCATTCCCTTTTGTGTATTGTGTGGCATAAGTCCGCACACCCAACAGTCAGTCATGTTAATAGCCAACTGATGTTGGTGTAACAACTGAATAAATGTATTATTCATATATTCGGCTCTCCTTATCTGTTCCTGAGGAGGTAGAACATGCATTTTGTGAGAGAAGACAGAAAGACGAGAAGGCAAAGAAGTTGTAGAATTAGCAACATTTCTCTGTTGCAGAACATGTACAATCCAACCTGTGCAAGCTAATAAAATGCACAACAGCATAAAAACACACAAAGCTACGCCAAATCGACTACGCAATAATTTACAATACTTCGATCTCATTTCCTGCTTCCTATTTTCCCTACCTATGGTTGTTGTACCATCCATCTTTATCTAAAGAAAATGTAGCTCACAGCAATCTTCCTCAATCACTCAGCTACTTACTTCTGTATATCCTGAGGCACTAGCCACTTACTAAAAGAACAAAAACCAGGTTACAGTCTGAGTCTCCTACCATGACCCTGCGACTGAGACAGATGGCACATCTAATGCTAAATATTACACAAAAAAAGGCAAGAGTCAAAGAAAAATGTCTTCAATTAATTAAGGCAAAAAGTGTTCAAAAGTGTTCAGTTCCTTTGGTCAGCTCTTGACCTCAAATTGTAGCGTGTTTTGTTCGGCACGGTCTGGTCCTTGAACAGAGTTTCTGGATTGGTAGTGTCTATTCGCAGATGCTCAGGCACAGCACCTTGAAGAATGTCGTCATCTGCTTTCTCGGACTGAGTTCCATAGATTTGAGCATCACTGAAATGCACAAAACAAGGAACCGCTGTGGACTCAGATTCCCTTACACCACTGCGGATCCACTGGTCGAAGGGTAATGGCAGTGGCACCTTCTTGCAGTGCACGCCATGCACCCAGTTACGCTTGCCGACCACTTTCACGGCTGTGCGGGTGACGAGCAAAACTTGCGTAGGCGCAGAACAACGAGGCTCCAAATTCTTAGTCCGTTGAAAATTTTTGACGCAGACCCAGTCACCGGGCAAAATGGTGTGGCCTGGGTCGGTGGAGGCCTCCGGCAGAGCACTTTGTACCAGTTGACGAATAATACTCAATTTAGTAGTCAAGTCATGCAAATAGTCAGTCAACAAAGGATATGGTATATCTGAATATCTTTTGGGGCGAGGGACACCCCAAACATTCGCTGGGCATCCAAAAACCACTTCATATGGGCTAAGTCCCATACGAGAGTGCACAGTAGTTCTGGTTGACAAAAGAGCTAGGGGCAAGGGATCTGGCCAGGCAAGGCCCGTACTGGCTTGAATCTTGGCTAGTTTAAGCTTGAGTGTACCATTATAACACTCAACTAAACCCGCTGACTGTGGATGGTTTGCCGCAGGGAACTTTTGTCTAATACCAAGGCCAGAACACACTTTCTGCATAATTTGGCCCACAAAGTCACACCTGTTGTCACTTCAGACAACTCGCGGCAAACCAAATCTGGGGAAGAATTCTTTAAGCAACACTTTAGCAGTTGACAATGCAGTGTTATCTTTCAAGGGGTAGGCCTCTCTCCAGCGGGAAAAGGTACATACCACCACCAGAACATACTTAAGGTTGTTGCAGCGATCCATGTGAATGTAATCGATCTGCAACACTTCAAAAGGATATGACGGGGGAGCAAAATGACCTGCCGGAGTTTGGGTACCTTTTCCTGAGTTATGCATTAAACAAACAATACAATGCTTAACCACATTCTCTGCACATTTTGGGATTCCTATATTCTGCCACACAGGAGCCAAGAGCTTACATATGCCTTTCGCATTAATGTGGGCTGGGCCTTGAGCCATAGTCACAACCAGCAATACATTAGCGTCCGGTAATAACCATCGCTGATGTTCCGGCAACTCTGTCCAACAACCCATCGAATCTAACATTACCGTACTTTCTTTCCACGTACTCAATTCCTTCTCAGTGGCCTCTCCCTGAATCATTTTCACACTCTCAATCGTGTCTTCACACATTCCAATGTCCCTAACCCAATTGCAGGACCTGCTATATACATTCGGCTAGTGATGTTTCTAGCTGTAGTTTTAGCTACCTCGTCTGCAAACGCATTTCCATGACCCACATCATCTGTGACTTTCTTATGTGCGCTGCACTTTATGATCGCTATCTGTGCAGGTAAGGTAAGTGACTCAAGAAGATCCGTCACTAACTGACCATGTTGGATCTTCGTCCCGTGAGAGGTAAAGAATCCTCTCTCCCTCCATAACTTACCGAAGCTATGCTCAACGCCAAAAGCATACTGGATATCTGTGTACACATTCACTCTCTTTCCCTTTGACAACACATACGCCCTAGTCAAGGCTATTAATTCAGCTGCTTGGGCTGAATTATGTCCAATACGTGCCGTCTCAACAATTGTGCATAAGGTAGTGACAGCATAAGGAGAAGTAGTCTCCCCATTTGGAAGCTTGAAACAAGAACCGTCCACCCATAGGATCCCATCCGGGTCCTTGAGCGGAGTGTCCTTTAGATCAATCCTACCCTTCGTTTCTTCTTCCGTTCGGAGAAAACAATCATGTTTTTCTTGAGCATCTTTCTCATCTGGGAGTGGCAACAATGTATCTGGATTTAACGTGGTACATCTTTTATTATGCACATGACTCGCTAAAACTGTCAACTCATATCCAGACAAACGAGCACTCGTGAGGTGCTGTGTTTTGTTCTATTTAGCAAGGTATCCACTGCATTTGGAACCATAACAATGAGTGTATTATCCAACACTAATCCGGCAGACTGTCTGATAGAAATCGCCGCAGCTGCCGTAGCTCTAAGACAACTGGGCAAAGCTTTAGCTACTGGATCTAATGTAGCGGAGAAATAAGCACATGGCCTCTGCTTATCTCCGAATTGCTGTGTCAAAACTTACAATGCACAACCTTCCCTCTCGTGAACGTATAGTGTGAAGGATTTGCTATATCCGGGGTACCCAACACTGGAGCAGAACACAGAGCAGTACGTAGGTCAACAAAACTTTTCTGACATTCATCTGTCCAAGGGAGCGGATGGGGCGTATCTTTCAACGTTAGTGCCACCAATGGTTTAGCCAAAAGTAAAAGATTGGGAATCCATTGTCTACAGTAGGAAGTGATACCCAAAAAGGCATGCACTTCTCTCTGCGTGGTAGGTACGGACATCTGTGAAACAGCGTAAATACGTTCTGGGGTCAATCGCCTTCCCTCCTTCGACAAGAGATGACCTAAATAGGTAACCTCTTGGCGGGCATATTGCAACTTGGAGGGTGACACCTTATGATGTAAAGCAGACAAATGATGCAACAAAGCAACACTCACACTCTTACACACATCTTCCGTATCAGCAGCCACCAGCAAATCATCCACGTACTGAACAAGCGTAGCACCTGGAGGCAAAGAGAAAGCATCAAGTTGTATCTTAAGAGCCTTGCTATAGATGGAGGGACTTTCACAATAGCCTTGAGGAGCTCTTTTAAATCAGAAACTTCGGCCACCTAGGGAGAAACCAAAGATATCCCTACTTTCTTCAGCAATAGGAATACTAAAGAAAGCATTTTTAAGATCAATGACTGAAAACCAAGCTGCCGAAGCAGGAATCATCGTTACCAAAGCTGTAATGTCTGGAACAACAGGGAACAGCGGCACAACTATTTTATTGACCTCTCTAAGGTCAATAACAAATCAATAAACAGGAGGCCGTGAAGGATCAGTTCTCTTAAGAATCGGAAGAACAGGACAGTTACAAACATTGCCTCTCGTTTCTTCAACCACACCTTTCTGAATAAAATCATCAACAATAGCCAAAAGTGCTCTCTCTCCATCACTAGAGATACGGTATTGGGGAATGCGTGGCATTCTAACGTTCTCTTTCACTGTGACGACATACGGTGGGATGGCAAGACGACCCACGTCATTTGGGCCTGTCGCCCAAAGACTTTCAGGAAGAGAAAGCAACTCAGGTGAGAACTGATCTCGGGACAAATATACGGAAGACGTCAATTTCTTCCCCAACGTAAGATGCACGACAGAAGGGGAACAATACAATGTTGCATGTAGTATTTTCAACAAATCCAGACCCAACAAGTTCTCACCACAACCAGTCGTCAGAATAAGTGAAGCATTCAAATCATCAGGACCAATTGAAACGGGCAAGGGACAGGAAACCGGATTACGGACTGGGGCACCAGAAAATCCTACAGAGTTATTCATTAAGCCAGACAAAGGTGCCCCAGGGAGTTTAGAATGCATAATAGAACTTCTCATCGCACCAGTATCCAAAAGAAACGGTTCTGAAACACCCATATTATTGACAGTGCCATACGGCCCATTTTGATCTACTGGAATCGACACAACTCCCTCACTTCGTCCATGGCTGTCCTATTCGACATGAAAATCGTCAGCCCCATCTTCAGCACAATATTCATCATTATAATACTGCGTAGACTGAACTCTCTGCTGATCGAAATAATTTATAGTAGATGGAGGAAAAGAACGCTCCTCCTGAGAGGACACACCTCGTCCTCTACCTCTAGATCCCGTCTGAAAATGACCACGACCTCGTGGAGCAGACATTCCATTATTACGCTGTAATAAAACCGGACAACTATTTTTGTAATGTCCCTCTTCCCTTCAATACGCACATTGATTAGGACCTAATGAAGGTCGAGGTACGAAAACCTCAGGCTTCTGGTATACTTTCTGAAACTGTGGGGGTTGGGAATACTGAGGCTGTGAAGTACGCGGAGGATAAGCCTGCTGTAAAAGTACCTTGGTTTTCAAATCTCTATTTTCCTTCTCTTGTTTCTCCTTATCCTCCTTATCCCTATTCTCATAATACTACGCAGTAGCCAATATCTTAGTAGGGGAAGAGACAGCCCATGCACTTTCAGAACTCTTTAATTTATTTGACAATTCAGGAAGCAAGTTATATACAAATGTATCCACGAACAAACGCTGGCCACCCTCTACACTCAGATCCTGACCACTATGATCAATAAATGTCTCTTCAAAACGAGTGAAGAAATCTGAGACACTTTCATCTTTCTTTTGCTTGCATGCAGCCAGCTTATCCTAATTTACTCGCACTGCAGGCATCATTGTCAATTCAAATATTCTGCCTGGTAGAGCCGTAATCAGATCCTCGGGTTTCGCACCACCTACTTGATTCGCATCTGAGACCCTAATAGCAGCCCAATCACCACCCAATTCCCCAACATGATTCTCCCTACGAATCCATGCCCATATTGCTTGCGGAACAACATTTCCAAATAACATATCAATATCAGCAAGATTCATAATACAGGCATCAACTGTTTGAGACAATTCCTTGTAATATCCAGCAGGATTTTTACGGGGGTCCGGAAGAGTTTGTTTAAGCGCCAATACTTCAGACCTTTTCCAAGGTTCGTGGACCCATATGCGCTGGAAATGAGCAGGGACTTGAGGTGGACCAAGCACCGCTTCTCTCCATACGGGAGGAACTTCACGCATTGGGTAATTCTTTATAACTCGTTTATTAGTAGGATCCGTCTCGGAAAAAGACAAGGACAGAAACATGGTTCGAAATGCAACGAGTCTATTCACCACTTCTTCAACTCGCGGTCCTACAATAAAACCTCTATTGAAATCAGCTTGTAACTTCAATAGCTCCGAAGGGACTGTATCTAACTCCATATCTTCCCAACCTTTAATAAGAGTTTGACACATAACATTAAAAATGTATCTTTGCGTGGGCTCTACCCATTGATGGAAACAGCTCATGATATCTCCGGTACTATATTCCATTCCATGCTCAATCCATTTACGAGCGAGGGAACCCAAGACCACTTTCTCGTCTGTAAGAGGAAGTTGACAACGAGATTGTCGTCTAGAGAAAGCTGGAGACAGATTCAAAGACCCAAGAAGAGGAGAAAAGAAATTCGAAATGGCATCTGCTATTCTCCTATGCGAGGTAGGAGAATCCCTTAAGAGAATAGGAGACATTACAGATGCAGAAGGCAACGGAGACTGAAACATAGCTGACTGAGGAGCAAGAGTGGGAGATGGTAGAGGAGGTGAGGGCGGAATTACAGGATGCAAAGACGGAGCAGAGGCAGGTAAAGAAGCATTAGTAGACTGAGCCTGTTGCTGAACAATTGGGATTTGAGCAACCACTGGTTGAGCGATAGGAGGAGGTAATGGAGGTACATTAGGATTTTGGGCATAGGGCGGAGGTGAATTCAATAAACAAGACATTAGGGAATCTTCTTCTATTTCCTTACTTTTATCTGTGGGAGGAAGCAGGCAACATCGGATAGCATCTATCGATCGCCATACGATGTTGTCTCTCCAGTATCTCATTCGCATTGTTTACTTCGTTATTTTTAAACTGCTGAGCAGCCTGTATAATTGACATGTCTTGTGCTTTCTTATCCTTTTTTGCTTGTTTAATTTCTTTCTGTTTGGCTTCCTTACGCCAAAGGCGAAAAGAGTCAAACATTGCCGGATGGGCTTTTCTTCTAAACAGAATCGTTTCCAAATTATCTAGTATGGCGGGGTCAAAACTACAATTCTGGGGCCAACTCAAAACTCCACTATTCTTCGTGTATCGGACCCATGTCTTGTTAAAGGTAATGGGACCAATACCATGTTTCGAATTAAGCACATAAGTGGGAGTTCAAACTGGAGGAATCGGACATGATTCCTCCAACTGGGAATCCCTCGTACAACCTAAGCAACAAAGTCTTCTACACTTACTCAGTCCAGGCATCGTTACTTCTCTAGACTGCTCACAAACAACAGGGGGTGTAAATCAACGAAACAGTACAAATGTACTCACCCCCTGGTTTCAGCTATTGCAATACCTGAATAAAAACCCAAAAACAAAACAAAACTACGTTTTGTGGGAGCGACCCACCAAATACTTAACTAAGGATCGTCCTACACCAGCGAAGGTCCGTCTATCGTCTCGCTTTTCTAAAGATCGTCAGAAGGGTCCAAGGCAGGGCGACAGTCAGGGCAGCAGTAGTCAGCAGTCGTCGGAGAGGAGTAGCCGCGCTGTAAAAGACCTTCGGTCCACTTCTGACATACAGGGGTCGATCACGTAGTGCGCTTCCTCCGGAATTTTCTTGCGGGGCTCCTCACGACCCTCGGGCTCAACAGCTACCACTGAAGTCGCCCCACGCTGGGCGCCAGTTGGAGAACTGCAGCCTTAAGGCCCGGCGGCGCAGGGTACGCCTAAATCCCCGGGATTCACCTGCCTTGAAGGAAACAGAGATACGGACTCTTCGTCTAGTGTAGAAGATTATGTTTATTAGCTGCAGCTAGTACAGTGGTCTTAGAAGTCGTTGGCATAACGAGGTTCAAAAGAGACTGCCACTTAACTCCGTGGCGCACAGGTTTATATACTGTACAATACAATGCAAAATACAATCACACAAGAGCACGAGCTATAGGAAAACTTTACAGACAATGTTTTAAGTCCAAAGCAACTCAAGTTCCCGGTTACGTTTGTCACTCGACCTCTTAAGCAAATTACAAATGAATCCACACAATTCAATTTACAAGTAGAGGAAACACAGCTGCATGTTGTAGAAGGGCAGTCGTGAAACAGGAGAATGCATGAGACATGTAGCGAAAGACAGCAGATAAGATAACTTAGAGGAAACAATGGTGTGAACCAACAAATAGTCTGGATGGGGATTAATCAGCTCAGACAGGAATTAGTGTACTCCGCCAGACACTGTCACTTGTCAGTAAACATAGGCAAGGAAGCCACCTGACACGTAAATGCAGAAACGACAAAAACATCGCGTTCGCCGCGCTGCCTGAGTGAGGGCAACATAAAATGGCGGCGACCACAAAATGGAGGCTGAGCACGAACAAATTCGTAATTTACAGAACCTCACCTGCCACCATCTGATTCATCACTGCCACCCTCTGGTACACCACTGCCACCCTCTGGTTCATCACTGCCACCCTCTAGTTCATCACTGCCACAATCTGGTTCACCACTGCCACCCTCTGGATCATCACTGTCACCCTCTGGTTCATCACTGCCACCCTCTGGTTCATCACTGCCACCCTCTGGTTCATCACTGCCACCCTCTAGTTCACCACTGCCACCCTTTGGTTCACCACTGCCACCCTCTGGTTCATCACAGCACCCTCTGGTTCAACACTGCGACCCTCTGGTTCACCCCTGCCACCATCTAATTCATCACTGGCACCCTCTGGTTCATCACTGCCACCCTCTGGTTCATCACTGCCACCCTCTGGTTCACCACTGCCACCCTCTGGTTCACCACTGCCACCCTCTGGTTCACCACTGCCACCCTCTGGTTCTTCACAGCAGCCTCTGGTTCACCACTGCCACCCTCTGGTTCACCCCTGCCACCATCTGATTCATCACTGCCACCCTCTGGTCCACCCCTGCCACCCTCTGGTTCATCACTGCCACCCTCTGGTTCATCACTGCCACCCTCTGGTTCACCACTGCCATCCTCTGTTTCATCACAGCACCCTCTGGTTCACCACTGCCACCCTCTGGTTAACCCCTGCCACCATCTGATTCATCACTGCCACCCTCTGGTTCATCACTGCCACCCTCTGGTTTACTACTGCCACCCTGTGGTTCACCACTGCCACCCCCTGGTTCATCACTGTCACCCTGTGGTTCATCACTGCCACCCTCTGGTTCATCACTGCCACCCTCTGGTGCATCACAGCATCCTCTGGTTCACCACTGCCACCCTCAGGTTCACCACTGACACCCTCTGGTTCACCACTGCCACCCTCTGGTTCATCACTGCCACCCTCTGGTTCATCACTTTCATCACTGCCACCCTCTGGTTCATCACTGCCACCCTCTGGTTCATCACAGCACCCTATGGTTCACCACTGCCACCCACTGGTTCACCACTGCCACTCTCTGGTTCATTACAGCAACCTCTGGTTCACAACTGCACATTCTGGTTCATCACAGCCCCCTCTGGTTCACCACTGTAGATTATGGGGAGAAAGCACACCTGCCCAGCCTCAACCGGGGGATGGTTAATGTGTTACTGAATTTGAGCTTCAAGTCCGGCACCTGCTTCCTTATCTGTAAGTGCTTCCTGTTGTGGTTTAAATTTTGTGACAGCCTGGAGCATTGTGCCATATTGTAACTATTCTCTGACCCTGCTTCGAGGGTCAGAGAATAGTTGCAAGTAGGCAACAACTCTAGAGGATGAGGACGCAGAAATCATACATAGCACCCTCAGCGAGGAGAAAAAAGAGCCATACATTTCCACGGCCAATAAAATACTTTTTGATGACCCAACTGTTCCTGGTCGTGACAGGTACAACTTGCGACCACGGAAATAAGAACTGAATTGGGACACTGCAAGAAAGGAGTCCGGCGAGTCTGGTCTGGTTAGAGGGCCTCCTTGGCAGGAGATTCTGTGCTGCGGATGTGGCCGAAATAGGTTTGCTGCGGTTTGTGGCTACAGCACCCCCTGAATCAGTAAAGATACCCAAAACAACTCAGTGTTCCCACTTTCCACATCAAAAGTTCTGAACGCTGATGAACAGGATTAAAGGTTGCCAAATAAAATGAACACCTAGGAGAATATATATCAAAATCCTTGTGCTGAACCCTGGGAGAGAGACATTTACTACGGTATCCACTGTGTGGCTTTGAAATCCTTGGAAGAGTAGGATTGTTGTGATCTGACTAGGTAACCAATTGAAATTCTCTGACCTCTCCCCAGAAGGCTATTACAGAGGGCCTGAGTCATATCACTTAAAGAGGCAGGAAGTACTGGAAGCAATTGGCGAAGAATTAGTGAAAGACATTCCATGATCACTTGAGGTAGTGACCTTTGAATGGAGCGACTCAAAGGGTACACAGTTGACACCTTGCATGCTCGTGACGGAACTATTCCGTCACGAGCCACGGTGGTGCTGTGTTAATGACGGAATGGTTACATCACGGCCCGGCCGCCGCGCCTGCGCAGTGCTGATTCCGCGCCTGCGCTGAGGGTTCTATTAGGCGGGTGGGGCCGTGACGGAACCATTTCGTCACAAGCACAGTGCCACCGCGGCTCGTGACTTCGTCACGAGCATGGTGGCGCCGCTCAATCCCCCCTCCCCCCTAGCGCTGCGGCGGAATTACCGCCGCAGCCAAGGGGTTAAAAAAGACGCTCAGGACATTGAAATACACATCACTACCGTCTGCACAGGACTTGAACTAATATCCGAGATTAGGTGTCTCTGGCCGAGGTGGCCACACCAAGCTTTATAGCAGCTCGCTATCTGAGGAGCGCACTTCAGTTCCCGGATTTTTCACCAACCGGTTACCACAGTGGTTCTGACCTTCAACCCCTGAGACAAGCGATATATGACACTATCTTGAAAGCTGACGGAGACAAATTGGTGGATGATATAAACAATTAATGGCAGACACCATCGAATGGACTGCTAAGTGAGATCTACATCTTCCTCACAGTAACTGCCCCCGAACGACCTTTCACGCATACTTTGGTTTTCTGTTGCCCCCGACATCCTGAGAAAAGTAAAATCTCCACCATCTGCATAAACAGTGTACTTTTTCCACCCTCCTGTTGTTTTAATGACATTATTTCAGGATAAAGACTGTAGACACTGCGATTGAACATTTGTGAAAAGATTTGTTTTATAATAGGTGACAAACTAATAAGTGATTAAATTAAAATATACAACAGAGGATCACCAGCCCATACTCCAGCCCATTGTACCTGGCTGGTCTGGATGCAAGAAAACAACAATGTGTTTAATAACAGCATTACTCTCTATTGTTGGTATCTCTGTAATAGCATGGGCTTTGCATATCAGGGTTCCCATACATTCATTACTAGCACCTACTCCCACACTCCCAGAACATCTCCACTTCGACTTGCCCCCTGAAGAGAAAACATGAAAGGAATGGTACTGGAACTACATGTCCATCCAGATCCTCCATCAAAACCACCTTCAACAAGACCAATTGTTGGGTGTGCGGCCTACTGCCTTATTCAGACCACCAGGCCATCCCATTCATTCCTTACCGATTTTCTAACCAAGCCTCCTGTATATCATGGATGATGTTAGCAAAGGAAGCATTCATGACAAACACAACATCTGGTAGAAATATGTCCCCCTCCCAATGTCAAGTCTTGACGATGACCCTAGCCGAGCAAAGTGAGATGGAGGTGTTCAAAAACTCTGTCCCTTTGCTCTCTGTTACCACCTGCCAGGGACTTTCCAAATGCGTGTATGAGTGTGCGTCACTCAGAATTATGCAAACATGCTTACGTGCAGAAACTTAAGGCTTGCCACTGTGGAAATGTTCCTTGCAAGCAGGTGCTCTTTGGCCACATGAAGTGATATAAACTATAAATGTATATGGGTGAGAGGTTTATGGCTTAACAGCTTTTGCATATTAGTGACGAAAGGAACTTCCTCAATTTACCCTTCTTTGCTTAAGGCTTGGACAATAGTATAAAAGCTGTACTGTGATATATGTTGGAAAGTTCCCTCTCAGACATTGTTCCTGTCTGGATGACGGAATTCCACTCTTGAGTGTAATAAACTTGTCTTTGATTTTCACTTCGGTGCCGATCCTCCTTTATGAACTCGTAGACATGGGGTGACTCTACACTGATGGGATTGGAGAAAATATAATTTCCATAACCCTGAAAGTGCTAGAGCATGGTTTAACACATAGTGGTAGCATAGTAGCTTTCGTGATTGAGGCACACAAATCAAACAAACCAGATGTATTTTATTTGTGGGTACATTCCCAGCAGCAAATGCAAGATCAAAAATATTTCACTCCTACACAGAAGGAGATGCACCAGTGGAATATTGTCCGCTGGGGGCAGGGCAGGGAGAGGGGTGCTGCTATTGCTCGAACAGCCAGGTCTTGAGTAGCCTCCTGAAGGTTAGTAGGTCCTGGGTCTGGCAAAGGAGGATGGGGAGGGTGTTCCAGGTCTTGGCGGCGAGGTGGGAGAATGATCTTCCGCCAGTGGTCGTTCTTTCGATGCGGGGGACGATTGTGAGGTCGTCGGAGTGGAGGTGGCGGTTCGAGGTGTAGAAGGAGAGTCGTCTGTTGAGGTATGCCAGTCTGGTGTTGTGGAATGCTTTCTGTGCGTGGGTGAGGAGCTTGAAGGTGATCCTCTTGTTGACGGGGAGCCAGTGCAGGTCTCACAGATGGGGTGTGATGTGGCTGTGGCGAGGACGAGTCGCGCAGAGGTGTTCTATATGTGTTGCAGATGTTTCAGGAGTTTGACCTAGGCTCCTGCGTAGAGGTCGTTTCCGTAGGCTAGCCTGCTTCTGACGAGGGCCTGGGTCACCGTTTTCTTGTTTTGGTGGGGATCCACTTGTAGATCTTGCAAAGCATGCAGAGGGTGTTGAAGCAGGAGGATGAGATGGCATTGACCTGCTTGGTCATGGAGAGTGTTGAGTCGAGGATGACCCCCAGGTTGCGTGCGTGGTTGGTGTGTGCCGGTGCTGCTCCCAGTGTGGTAGGGCACCAGGAGTCATCCCAAGCTGAGGGGGTGGAGCCGAAAATGAGGACCTCCGTCTTGTCCGAGTTCAGATTCAGTTGGCTGTTCTTCATCCGCTCGGTGACGGCCTTCAATCCTTCGTGGAGGTTGGTTTTGGTGGTAAGGGGGTCCTTGGTGAGGGAGAGGACTAGCTGAGTGTCATCTGTGTAGGAGATGATGTTGAGGTTGTGCATTCGGGCGACATGGGCAAGTGCTGCCATATAGATGTTGAACAATGTTGGGCTGAGGGATGATCCTTGGGGTACACTGCAGATGATCTTGATGGCTGCGGAGCGGAATGGGGGAGGTGGACGCTCTGGGTTCTGCCAGAGAGGAAGGATGTGGTCTATTCCAGAGCCTTGTTCGGATCCCTGTGGAGGCGTGTGCGTAGGGTGTGGAGGCAGACAGTATCGAAGGCGGCTGAGAGGTCCAGGAGGATGAGGGCCGCTGTTTCACCGTTGTCCAGCAGGGTCCTGATGTCATCGGTGGCGGCGATGAGGGCAGTTTGGTACTGTGGTTGCTGCAGAACCCAGACTAGGATGAGTCCAGGATGTTTTTCTCCTCGAGGTAGCGGGTCAGTTGTTTGTTGACGATCTTCTCGATGACCTTCACTGGGACCTGGAGCAGGGAGATTGGTCAGAAGTTCTTGAGGTCTCTTGGATCCGCCTCGGGTTTCTTGAGTAAAGAGTTGATCTCAGCGTGATTCCAGCTCTCCGGGAAGGTCGCGGTCTCGAAAGAGATATTGATGACCTTGCGGAGATGGGATGCGACGGTGGCGTTAGCTTTGTTGAAGATGTGGTGTGGGCATGGGTCAGATGGAGAGCTGGAGTGGCTGATGTTCTTGATTTTGATGGTGTCGTCGTCGTTCACGTTGGTCTAGGTGAACAGGGGATCGGTGTAGATGGTGGCCGGGGGGTCCAAGGTGTCGGTGGTTGGCAAGGTGGTCAGGTTTTTGAAGCTGTCATGGATGTCTGCGATCTTGCGATGGAAGAAGGTGGCAAGGGAGTCACACAGGTCTTGCGATGACGGGATATCGTTGGTGTTGGAGCCGGTGTTGTGGCGTTCCTTCAAAATGTTGAAGAGCTCTTTGCTGTTATGTGCATTGTTGTCGATGCGGTGCTTTTTAGCAGTTCTGATGAGGTGATGGTGTCTGCGGATGGCGTTCTTGTGGGCCGCATTGCTGTCTTGTGTCTGTTCGCGGTGCCATTTCTTTTCTAGTTTCCACCAGGTTTGTTTGGAAGGCCTGGAGTTCCATTGTGAACCAGCCGGCCTTCTTGTCCGTGTGTCTATTGGAGGGTTTTTTGATTGGGCAAGAGTGTTGGTGAAGTCCTTGATCCATAGCCTGAGGTTGCGGGCAGCAGTGTTGGTGTCGGTCGGGTCGGCGGGTGGGCTCCGGGTGAGGGTGGTGTTAAGCTGTTCATCAGTGACTTTGCTCCAGCTGCGATGCGGGATCTGTTGAGTGCGGTGGTGTGTGGTGGGTTTCTGGAAGGTGAAGTGGATGCAGCAATGGTCGGTCCAGTGGAGTTCGGTGGTGTAGCTGAAGGCGACGTGGGTGGGGGTGGTGATGAGCTGTCTGAGTCTGAGTTTGTCGAGGTTGTCTATCAGGGTGGCGGAGTTGCTGCCGCTGTTGTTCTTGAGGTGGAAGTTCAGGTCTCCGAGGAGGATGTAGTCTGTGGAGGCCATGTCGCAGAACTGGGGCCAGATTCCGGGGGGTCTGTAGACGAGAGTTCCTCTGAGGGTGGTGTTGGGGTCTGTGTGGATTTGGAAGTGCTGGTGTTCGGTGGTGCTGAGGGTGTCGCCGGTGCTGGTCAAGACCCTGAGGGTGTTCTTGTAAACGATGGCGATTCCCCCTCCCTCTCCTACTCCATTGGTGCGGTCCCTGCAGGTGATCTTGTAGCTATCCGAGATGGCTATGGCAATATCAGGCACAGAGGAAGCGTTCATCCAGGTGTCCATCAGGAAGGCGACATCTGGAGAGGATGTGTCGAGCAGGTCCCAGAGTTCGACGACGTGTTTGCGTGCGGAGCGGGTGTTTAGTAGAATTAATCTGAGGTTGTTGTGTCCTTTTTCGGCGGGCGGTTTGACAGCTCAGAGGCTGGTGAAGCTGCAGTTACGGCAGAAGAAGGGCCTGTGGTTGCGCTTCGGGCAACCAGGAAGTAGGTGTGTGGTCGTCCCGAGTTGAGTGCGAGGAGGGTGCTGGTGTCATAGTGGCGTTGTTCATAGTGGCGGTCACAGGGACCAGTTGTCTTGGCACTGGGTGCAGTCCAGGCACGGACGGGTGCAGACGGGCTTGCCTTAGGGGTGCCTTCGGCCATATAAGGGGAGGTGGGAGGGAGTAGCAGCTGGGAGGCGGGAGCGGGCAACGAATGGCCGATCAAGGGGGCTGGGCCACAAAGGACGCAGCGGCGGGAATAAATGGTTGGAACAGGCGCACAGAGGCAAGGAGCAATGCAGGGGTACAGAAGACAAATGGGCACAACCGTGAGCGCAAAAAAAGCACAGCAGATACAACAGGAAGAAAGCTTACAACAGGAAAGAAAAAGTTAGGCTAATGCGGAGAAGTAACACACCTGAGGCAGAGGAGCCTCGAACCAGCAGTAGTGGTGGAGGAAGTGGCCAGGGGACACGGACACACAGGCGGAGCTGTGCGGCGTGGGGGAGCGACCTGCCTGAAGACAGGGTCATGGGTCGCCATGTCAATATAAGAGTGGGCATGAGCCCAAGCTCCAGCATTATACAAAAACCATGTTGGATGGGATGAGGATCCCAAAAGTCAAGTATTTGGTCATAGAGAAAATAACAGACAAGAAAGAATTTGGACCATCATACAGAAAGCCTGTATCAGTCCTAGCCATTGAAGGAACAAGAACTGTACTTCTACTGCCTCTTGCCGGAAAAAAGGAGAAAAGATTTGTCTCAATCGATCTAATCAAACCACACTATGTGGCCAATACTGAGTAGCAGGCCACGTGGACTCCCAAGAAGCAAACACCCTCCTATTGCTACAATTCAAGAAGTTCAAACTGAAAGACTCATCACGTTCGAAGAGTCTCCTTTACGGAATGAAGGACTATGCAACATTGTTATGGTTCTCATACCTCTTGAACCTGAAGTTCAACTTCAAAACAAATACAGATGTCTACATCAACATGCCTCGACAAGAGCAAACTAAGATTTCTACAAATCCTGATGCAATACCAACAATTGATTGAACTGCTTCTGGCTACTTAAACTTTGATAAGTTTTTTTGGATCCAAGTGAACCTGAAATGATGCCAGCCCAAAAATCACGCAAGCAGTAAGTTAAAGACTTGCTGAACTTTCTTAGACAAACTTACTTGGTATTGCCTGGGGTAGAACTATGGGTAATTGCCAGGATACTTTTTTTCTGGTTAGGCTTAGTAATAGTTTTTAACATGTTTATTAATGGACAATACAATGGGCAAAGCTCTGCAGCCCAAAACCTGAATTTAATTTTAAAACCACACCAATCAGCTCATCGAGAACAACGAGACTTGTCATCAGTGAACATTACAGCAGTTTCTATACCTGATGGTATAGTTTGGGACAAGGTTGATTTCGATTTATTTGGCCCGACCAAACTTTTAAAAATTCCACATTTATTTAAAATATCGTTGAGTGATATCTTTATCTTCAGTACATTTTCCTATGATTGGGACTTTGAAACTGTAAATAACATGTTGTCTGATTTGGAAAAATCTGCTTCATTTTCCAATAGTAAAACATTGGAAAGCACTTCAGATTTCGACACTATGTATTGTTTTCAACATTATGGACATAATTTTTTGCATAAATCTGCTAAACCTAGAAATGTGTTGACATACCACCAGTGGGAACATTGTCCAAGGCAGTACAAAAACATTTAGACAAAATTTTCCATATTTTTCAGGGTTTAATATGTCTGACCAAGCCTCATTTTATTATAAGGTTGCACCAACATCAGCACAGAAAAATATGTTAACAAACATAAACAGATTTACTCTGTATCCTTTATTGCCCAGTTGTCTGAACGTTGTAACAACGTATTAATTATTGAAATTAGTCTGGGGTACTGTAAGTAAGTAAGTAATATTTATTTGTATATGATTAATTAAAATCTTTACAAAAATATAAAATGCCATATGACAGTACTAATGATTTAAAATACACCAATTACTGTTGTCAATTCAAGGTTGTTATTAAGTCCCGATAAGTCTTTCAAGTGTGCTTGAGTCTGTCCTTCATTAAATCAAAGAACTTCACAACCTGGCAATTCAGTTTAATGTTGCTGGAGGAAAAACACAGTTTAACTGTCTGCCTACAGGTCCGAATGGCATGTGATCTAAAAAAAGGTAGCAACAGCCTTTAATCTCGGGCAAGTCTGGGGTACTGAGAATGGCAAGTTCAGGGAACGGAAGCTTTGTTTAGAGCATGTCTTATCCCTCAATAGATCATGTCTTTGAACGAGAAAATGCAACGTATGTCTTGCGCTAGACTAGCCAAGAACAAAGACTTGAACAAACCTCGGCTGCCAATACCATCACTGACTGAGGTTAATGAAACATCCAAAAAGAGGTTGCATTATATGACATCATACAATACAATATATCAGACCCCAATTGGGGAAAATGGTGGATTTGGCCCACAGACACCAATAGTTGTCAAGCAAGAATCTTGGGTAAAACCAAGGGTTTCGCTATCCAGGGGTAGTGATCCTACAGTGTTGGGAAGTTGTGCCTTAATTGGCTAAAAACTAGGGGTGGGCGGACATTTCCGTTCGCCCCACGGAATGTGCGGAAATGTGCACCTTCCGTAAAGAAGGTGGAAAAACGGGGCAAATTTCCGCACATTCACAGGCAGAATGGAAGTTGGCCGCCATCCCGCCTCCTGCTTCCCGCCGGCCTGTCCTGGCATTCTTGGCCAGGACTGCCCATGCGCAGGCTCCCGCGCATGCACAGTTTCCAAAGATGAAGCTGCAATGGGGAAGATTGCGGCGCAATAAGGTAAGTTTGATTTAAGTTGTATTTAGCCTTTAAATTTAATTTAATAAGGTGTGCGCAGGCGAGCGGGAGGCGAACGGGAGGCGGGCAGAAGCGGGCGGCGGGCGGCGGGCGGGCGTGCTCGGGAAACGGGAAATATTGTGGAGAAGCACGGAGATTGGCTCAATCTCCTTGCCTCTCCGCGACAGTCCCTTCCGCGACTTCCGCCCACCCCTACTAAAAACCTCAACACTCACAGTGGTAAAACAACAGTTATCCTTACTATCAATGGATGTGGATCTTAGGGATTATTTACTAGGTCCCAGGAAGCCTCGTCAGAAATTTTTCATATTTGCTGGCATTCATGCTGCCTACAATGAAATATGGAAAATATCACAACAAGAGGCCGCAGAGAAATTACGCAAAATAGACCGTATAAACCTAGAAGAAACTCTAGAAGTGGTAAACAATGGGTTATCAACATTGACCTCCACGAAATATTCCTTAGGCAACATTGTATCTTCTGCAATAGACATACAAGAACAAGATTTGGTCATATTACAACACGGGCAATCTCAATTATGTTCTATCATGTGGTTAAGCTGGACGCTGCAATCTTCGAGTGCAGGCTATGTGCCTTAGCGTTTTATCAACAGCACATCTCCGTTTTCTGAATACAATCTAACAGATAAACAGATAGAAATGGCAAAAGGGAAGCAAAATATGCAATGCTGTGTATCAAAAACGGCATAGATTGCCATTTAGAGTGGCAGAATAAACAACCACAGAATGGCTAATCCATGGCCACATAACTCTACCTGTCACAACTTTTCAGTTTCAGTTTTGCCTAGAACACAATCGGGCAGGCAGCTATGAAAAAAAAGGTACTGAATACATTAAAGAATCATGGGAATTACCATACAGATGTCAGGCTGATGCAGACTTTCCCTAGTGCTGGGCATTCTGGTCCTTCCTTTAAAATCAAGCAGGATTATACATCCTTACATTCCCCATTATTTGGTTGGAGTCAGCTGGTAGCCAAGCGACTTCATCAACACTCATCAATTGTGGACACCATTCCCGACGAGGACACTCAACAGGGAGAACGGCTGCAGTGAGTCAGTGTTCTAGTTTTTCACTCATTCCCATTAGCAGTTCGGAGGTATTGTGCGCACGCACCAGTGATGCAGCACACTTCAACCTTCAAATTTTCGTGAGGAGACGTATCCTGGTCAGCGCTGTGGTGAATATTCAGTATTTTCTTCAGTGAGGAAAAGGTATTTTCACTCGCTATCTTCTGAGACTCCGTTGGGAAGGCTATCGGCTTAGCAATTTTTTTGCTTTGCTGAGTAGCTTTCCTTCTTGAGCGACTTCCAGGTCCCAGTGACAGCGCATCTAATCAGGTATTCTTGAGGCATTTAACAGCGTTATTCCCTCTTCGTGGATGACGCTAAGAAAAAGTTTGAACTCAAAGGAGTTGCTCTGGTGGGAGCGCTGATGAGACAACTCCAAATGCTCAGCTTTTAGTGAACACTCTGCAAACTTCAGCCCAGCACTTAATAATTTCTAGCAAGATAATGTTTCGAGAAGTAGAGGTGGAAGAAGTTTCTGTTATGATTGACTCGGGTGCCACTGGAAATTTTTGTGATCTCAAATTTGACAAATCTCCGGGAATTCGTTTGTCAAGAAGGAAAAGCCGGAACCAGTTAGAGCAGTGGATGGCACCAATCTTTTCTCTGGGCCCATTACCTATGATAGAGAAGAAATTAACTTGATTGATCCTGGAAGACATCAAAGTTTTTTAAGTTTCAATCTCATTGATGCTCCTCAATTCCAATTGATTTTAGGATTACCTTGACTTACAGAACACAATCCGAAAATTGATTGGGCGAAGAGAACCATCGAACCGAACTCAGAGTATTGCATGGAACACTGTTTTCATCGTGTAATGATTGAATCTCAGTCATCTTCATCATCTTGCTTGGCCGAGCAAACGCAAATGATCTGTACTGTGGAGGTCCAAGCATTCAGGAAGAGTATCAATACCTGAATGCGGTTTTTAATATGAAAGAGGCCTTGAAGCTCCCCGCTCATCGAGAGTATGATTGCAAGATTGAATTGGAGCCGGGAGCGTATTAACGTGTAGTCGCATATATGCGCTATCTGAATCTGAGAACAAACATTTAAAAGAATACTTGGATCAATATCTTGCAAATGGGTTCATTCGACCTTCACAATCTCCAGTTTCCACTCCTTTTTTTTTATTTCCAAGAAGGACGGAAGTCTGAGAAGGTGTATAGACTATCGCGCACTCAACCAAGTAACCAAGAAGAATCGATACCCATTACCTTTAATATCAGAACCTCTGGATCAAGTCAAAAACGCCCAAATCTACACAAAATTTGATCTGAGAAGGGCCTATCATTTAGTTTGAATGGCTGAAGGTGAAGAGTGGAATACGGCGTTCCGGCCTGTTAGAGTACCAAGTCATGACATTTGGCTTGTGTAATGCCCCGGAAGCCTTCCAGCATTATGATACCGATATTCTACAAGAATTTCTGGATCGCTACGCAGTCGTTTATATTGACGACATTCTCATTTTCTCCAAAAATATGGAAGAACATGTTCGGCATGTCCGGGCTATTTTGGAGTGTTTACTAGAAAAACAATTGTATGTCAAGTTGGAGATGCGTATGTTCCATGCTTTGCGAGTCAAGTTTTTGGGCTTTATTCTTTCTTCTGAAGGAGTGTCCAACGAAGATTCCAAGGCATGAGCAATTAAGGACTGGCCAGCTCCACGATTGTTCAAGGAAATACAAAGTTTCCTTGGTTTCGCAAATTTTTATCGACAATTCATTCACAACTTTTCTGAGGTTAGCCCCATCACGCCCCTGCTCCTGTAGAAATAAAAATGTGTCTGGACTAAAGAAACCGAAAAGGCCTTCCAGTTATTAAAAGAAACCTTCATGACTGCACTAGTTTTACAACATCCCAATTTGAGAGAACCTTTTTATGTTGAAGCGGATGCTTCAAATTTGGCTATTGGAGGAGTTTTGTCCCAGAGGCTTAAGGACACTGGTCAGCTTCATCCGGGTGCTTACCGTTCCCGAAAATTGTCGGCTGCGGAAGTCTATTATTCCATTGCTGACAAGGAGTTATAGGTGGTAAAGGATGCGTTCCAGGAGTGGAGGCATTACTTTTTGGGGGCCAAGCATGAAATAACAGTCTTCACGGATCATCGTAACTTGCAGTTTTTGAAGTCCGCCAGAACTCTCACTCCCAGACAGCTAAGATGGTCACTCTTCTTTGCGAATTACAGTTTTGTTTTGACCTACAATCCCGGTTCAGCAAATGGGAAGACTGACGATCTATCTTGTTTGAACACCGGTGAATGCAAGGAGGTGATTAAGGAAGGTCATATAATTCCTGAAGGAAAGATCGTAGGTTCTACAGTATACACTGAGTTGGAAGGCAAGATAAAAGAACATTTCTCAGAAGTTGACTTAGCTGCTTTGAAGGCAAAAGGACCAGAACGTGAGATCAAAGATGGAAAACCATTCTTTCAAGGAAAACCCTTTGTGTCTAATGATGATTTGCGAAAGGAGGTCATTCAATTGTTTCACGATAACCCATTGGCAGGTCACAGGGGAGTTAAAAAGACCCTGGAACTTTTGAAATGATCATTTTGTTGGCCTGACATGGAAACTCAGGTGAGACAGTATGTAGCCTCATGTGAGCAGTGTTATTAAAGGGAAAGGTTGTTTGACAAGCACCTCAGGGTCTTCTCATGCCTTTACCAGTTGCCCCATATCCATGGCATACGGTTTCCATGGATTTTATTGTTGATCTACCTTCTAGTCAAGGTTATTCTATAATTTGGGTTGTGGTGGATCACTTCTCTAAAATGAGTCATTTTATTCCTCTAGAGGTCCAACCAAATGCTTCTCATTGGCCACCTTGTTTATTCAGCACATTGTGAAACTTCATGGAATTCCAAAGATTGTATTTTCTGATCTAGGCCCGCTATTCCTGTCTCGTTTTTGGAAATCCATCCTAAAAGGTTTAGGTGTAGACTCTTGTTTGTCCACCAGTTTCCATCCGGAGACTGATGGGCAGACTGAGCAAGTGAATTAGGACCTTGAGCAATACTTGCACCTGTATTTAATGGATCAGGAGGGAGATTGGCCCAAATTGCTCGGTACAGCTGAGTTTGCTTACAACAATTTTGTCCATTCTTCCACTGGTTAATCACCTTTCTATTTGAATTCAGGCAGATACCCTAACATGCTATTTGGAAAGGTTGATATAGATGTGCCAGCAGCCGAGAACGTACTATAGAAATTGCAAAAAGCATACCAAAAAGCTTCAGCAAATCTGATTAAAGCCAAAGCTTCTGACAAGAAACAAGCAGATAAGAGTCAAAGTAAAAACTCCTAACTTTGAGTCTGGAGATCAGGTTTGGATTTCCACTCGCCATATGCGACTGAGAGGAATCTAGAAATTCCAACCCAGATATGTAGGTCCTAATCCTGTGGTTTGGATGGTGAATCTAGTAAGTGTCAGAATCAGGCTTCCTAGTAAGTTAAAGATGCATCCCACCTTCCATATCTCTTTGATCAAGCGAAACCCTCCAAATCTAAGACAAGTTTTACCTCCAGCTCCCATTCAAGTGCAATCTGAAGAGTAATTTGAAGTTAAAGGATTTATCGATTCCAAGTGCAGAAGAGGTAGACTTTACTGCTTTATTGTTTAGAAGGGGTTTGGCCCAGAGGAACTATCCTGGGAGCCCAGTCATAACGATCATGCCCCGAGATTGGTGAGGGAATTCCACAAGGCACATCTACAGAAGCCTAGAGAGGGAGCTTTAGTGGGGGGTACTGTCAGGTTGATGCAGACTTTCCCTAGTGCAGGGCATTCTGGTCCTACCTTTAAAATCAAGCAGGGTTATACATTCTTACATTCCCCATTTGGTTGGAATCAGCTGGTAGCCAAGTGACTTCTTGAACACTCATCAATTGTGGACACCATTCACGACGAGGACACTCAACGGGGAGAATGTCTGCAGTGAGTCAGCGTTCTAGTTTTTTACTCATTCTCATTAGCAGTTTGGTGGTAATGTGCGCCTGCACCTGGATTGCGGAGCACTTCAACCATCGAATTTTCGTGAGGAGATGTGTTCCGGTCAGCGCTGCAGTGAATAGTCAGTATTTTGTTCAGCGAGGAAAAGGCATTTTCAATCACTATCTTCTGAGACTTGTTTGGGAAAGCTATCGGCTTGGCGGTTTGTTGCTTCGTTTCGCAGATTTCCTTCTTGAGCGACTTCCAGTTCCCAGTGACAGCGCATCTATTCAGGTATTCTCGAGGAGTTTAACAGCGTTCTGCCCTCTTCATGGAAGAAGCTAAATAAAAATGTGAACTCAAAGTTGTCTCATATTTTCTGAACTACGCATTTGAGGCATTTTGGACCAAGACTTGAATCTAGATTGGGTGAGAGAGAGAAAACATAATCTAATCAAGCTCAGTTAGCACTTTCAATTGCTTTTCAGACTTTGCAAAGACTAATACTATCGCGCAGCCAGTATCCTTCAACATGCGCTGGTAGTTTTCCTTTGGTGACTGCTTCTGCATTATTTCTGCCTCTGAGACAACTATAGTAGATATGTATATATAATAATAATAATAATAATAATAATAAAACATTTATTAAGCGCCTGGCTGCACAAAACTGTGTATCCCCGCGCTAACTGCTAGTGCAAAACAATCCAAAGGAAAAGAGTCAGAAACTCAGCATAGGGATTACTATTTAGGGAACAGGTGAGTTTTTAATTTTGCTCTGAATCTCATTTCGGAGAGCTCCATCCGCAAGTGGATCGGAAGTGCGTTCCAGTGTTTAGTGGCCAAATAGCGGAAAGACCTTCCTCCCATTTTAGCTCTTGTGATGCGAGGGATTTTAAATAGCATCATGCCCGACGATCTTAAATCTCTCGTCGGGCGGTGAATGGTAATGAGACTTTTCAGGTAGTCGGGACCTCTGTTCTGGGCAATACGGTGGGCATAGCAGAGAGTCTTAAATATAATTCTCTCTTTAATTGGGAGCCAATGGAGTTTGACTAGGGCATTTTTGGTGGAGGCTTTTCTAGGGAGACCAAGCACCAGCCGCGCAGCTGAGTTCTGAACACATTGTAATTGGTGCAGTCCCTTCTGATTCAGGCCTAACAGGAGAGCATTACCATAGTCCAGATGAGGTGATATTAAAGCATGAACTATGGTTTTTCTGGCTTCGGTGGGCAGGAGATCGAGTACCTTATGAAGCACTTTTAATATGACGAAGCATTTGCCTGTCACCTTCTTTACATGGGTTTTACCAGAAAGGTCAGCGTCCAGCATAACGCCTAGATTTTTCACCGTCTCCACAGGAGTAGGCAATTCACCTAGTTCGCTAGGCCACCATGCATGAGACCATACAGAGACATCTCTTCCTACTATCAGCACCTCTGTCTTGTCTCCATTTAAACGAAGGCAGTTATTATTCATCCAAGTGGCTATCGCTGACATACAATTTGAGAAATTGATGGCAAGTTTTCTGCTGTCTGGGGTTAGTTTAAACACCAACTGGGTGTCGTCAGCGTAGCTGACAATGCCCACCCCAAACTCCTCTGCAATGTGTGCCAGGGGTTCCATATAGATGTTAAATAATGTTGGGCTCAAACTAGAGCCCTGTGGAACCCCATGGCTCACAATGCGAGGTGACGATTTAAAGGGTGGGCAATGAAGTTGGAACGTTCTGTCAGTCAGGAAGGACTGGAACCAGGTAAGAGCTAGGCCCTTTACTCCCATGTCCGAGAGCCGAGACAGCAGCGTTGAGTGCAGCACGGTATCAAACGCTGCACTTAGGTCCAATAGGACCAACGCTGCTGTCTCTCCCTCGTCCACCATCTTCGGAATATGTTCAGTTGAGTACAGGACTGCCGATTCGGTTGAGTGGCCTGATCTAAAACCTGACTGGGAGGGATGGAGGAGGGCTTCTTTCTCCAGAAACTCCATGAGTTGTTTATTTGCCACCTTTTCTATGATTTTGGCACAGAAAGGAAGAAGCGAGATCGGTCTTAAGTTTTGAAGTTGAGAGATAGGGATGTTTGGTTTCTTTTTTAAAGGTATTACTTGAGCAGATTTCCAGCTTTTCAGAACAAGGCCTTCCTGGAACGATAAGGTAATCATGTTACTAATTTGATCTATTAATATGTTTTCCATAACAACCTTACATTGTTCCGGGGGGCAGGCATCAATGGGGGAGGCAGAGCATATTCCATTAATAATTTTCCTTAGGTCCTGTTTATTTGGAGTCCTGAATCTGGTAAATAAGGATTTGTGAGAGAGGGAGCTTTGATTATCTGCATTGTTGTTAGCTATGTTAGTGCTGCTTGAGAAGGTGGCATGGATTTTTTTCTACTTTCTCCACAAAGAAATCAGCTATCCGATCGCATATCTCCGTGGAGTAAGTATCTTTAGTATCCAGACGGGAAGGAATGGTGATTTCTCTATAAATGCAGAATAACTCTTTCGTGGGGTTCTTGGCTTCCTCAATTCTGCTTTTGTAATAGTGACTTTTTTCTATTCTTACCAATTTCTGATATTTTTTCAATTCGATTCTGTAGCTTTCTTTGAGTTCCGGGGTATAGTTTTTCCTCCATTTACGTTCTATAGATTTACATAGGGCTTTAGCAGTTTTGAGTTTCTCTGAGAACCAGGGGGCGTTTTCGGATTGTCTGGCTGGTGGTTTGGTAGTCCATGGTGCAATTTTGTCTAAAGCTTTTGCTAACCAAAGTTCATAGTTGTCCCATACCTCGTGTAAAGAGTTCCCTGTTAAAGGGGGTTGCTCAGTTAGCGTATCTTTAAAAAGTTCAGGGGTGAAATTTTTAAAATTCCGGCGTCTGTGAGGCGGAAGTTTAGTATGTGTATTTTTAATGTATTTTCTAGTTATCTCAAACGGCACCATGCTATGGTCAGACCAGATTAGTGGGATAGGGGGAGAAGTCTTAATACCTTCCCAATTTGCAAAGATAGGGTCTAATAGATGACCCTGTTGATGGGTGGGAGTAGTAGAGAGAAGTTTGAGATCTACAGAATTGAGAGCATTCACTAAAAGTTGAGCTTCACTGGAATTACTATCCTCTAAGTGAAGATTGAGGTCACCTAGGATGATTACATTTTTATGGCTAATGGCGAGCAGAGAGGCTAATTCAATGAGTTGGCTACAAAAAGACACCACTGTTCCAGGGGGTCTATATATAAGTAAACCAGTAATCGTGGTAGTTGGATCTAGTTTTATGGTAAATCTACCACACTCACTATTGATAGTTGTTAGTTTAGTTAATGTACATTCTAATTCTTCTTTACAAATCATTGCTAATCCACCCCCACGTTGTCTTTGTCTATCAATTCTTAGAAGACTGTAGTAGCTTCATCTAGCCATGTTTTTCCGTAAGAAACAAGGCGTCAAGGTCTTTGTTAATCAAGAGGTCGTGGATTTCTGTTTTATGTTTAGTCATGGACCTACAATTAAGTAATAGCATTTTTAGGTTCATGGTCTTACCAGGTGTATTGCATAGCTTAGGAAGTGGTTGATGGCATATGTTACAAAATGCGGGTAAAGACTCCGGGTCTATTGAGTGCAAGCAGTTGTGAGACAGTGTCTTACCAAGTTTCAGGAGGTCAGATTTTGAGTAGTGGCGAAAATGGCTCTTATTTCTAGGAACCTCTGTGGTTATTGGGGGACAGGATCTATGGAGTCCAGCCCCGCGCCCCGGTCGGTCGCGGACGGGCGCAGACAGGCTGAACTCTGGCTTGACTCCGGCGCGCGATCGGCGCGCCCGCAATGCGCGTCTGCTGCGCGGAGCCATTGACGTATGTCTTTATGCCGTCGTCTGAGCGACGTGCACTGCGAGCCCTCACCAAGATGGCCGCTACCCTAATCCACCCAGTCCCCGCAGATGACGGCCCGTAATTCGGCCACACCCACAGTGAAGAGCTAAGCAAGTAGTCTGCTCGATGTCTGGGGAACGGGTAAAATCATAAAGGTATGAACACCCTTGCCTTTTCAATCGATATAGACAGATTAAGTGGCAGTGTCTAGAGCATAAGTTGCCACAGTGTCGATAGCGCGATTTCAGCTTAAGCGCGAAGGGAGGGGGGAAGGACACATGGGGAATAATTCAACAGTTTTAAAATCAGGCAGAGAAGTTAAAAACGTAGCCTCCCGGCTCAAGCCTCAGGAGAGAATGCAAAGCAGTCAAATGGCTCACGTGTTTGCCTGTCTTTATGCCGTCGTCCGAGCGACGTGCACTGCGAGCCCTCACCAAGATGGCCGCTACCCTAATCCACCCAGTCCCCACAGATGACGGCCCGTAATTCGGCCACACCCACAGTGAAGAGCTAAGCAAGTAGTCTGCTCGATGTCTGGGGAACGGGTAAAATCATAAAGGTATGAACACCCTTGCCTTTTCAATCGATATAGACAGATTAAGTGGCAGTGTCTAGAGCATAAATTGCCACAGTGTCGATAGCGCGATTTCAGCTTAAGGGCGAAGGGAGGGGGGAAGGACACACGGGGAATAATTCAACAGTTTTAAATATATATATATATATATGCTTTTGTACTCCAAAAAATGCCACTTCCAAATCCACCCAGGACCGGCGAAGCAAGGTAGGAGACGGACCACTGAAATTTACAGATCCTTTATTGCGCGGTCAGCTGGCAAAACAGGAGGGCAATACGGGTTTCGGGCTCCACAAGCCCTTGGTCACATGCAAAGATCTAGCCAAACTTTTTTGTTTTGATAATGCTTAGTGACTTGTTTAAGCCCCACCTTCAATGTCGCCACATGACCATAGACATAGAAAACATGATATGTTTTGAGATATTTCTTGTGCAAATACGCAAAATAAGTTAGATACATATATATAACTTATCAAGACAATTTTAAATTCATAAATGAAATTCTTTTTTTTTAAAGAAACATGTCTTGGGGGGAAGTTTGTAAACATATGACTGGATGAATCCATAGAATGTTATGTCATAGAATATATGGTGAAGGTCTTCAACATTTATAGAGGCTAAACAAGATATCAAAGTGCAAATAACAGTGCTGCTAGATCAAAGTCTAGTTGTGCAAAAAGCAGTAACACCCGTGCTTCAGAGAGAACGAATATATGTAGTGTGCACGAAGCATGATAAAGTGACCTGTGTATAAAAATGCAGGTATAAAAATATTATCATGTTAAAAGTGCTAAAAACACCCCTTAAAAAAGTGCTAAAATGTGTAAAATGTGATAAATATGAATATACAAAAGGAAGTGAAGAATTCATTGAGTTGGTTGCCGTGACTAACAAGGAACTTGACTAGCCACGGAAACTGTTATATGTAGAAACAGATATCATAAAGAACAATACAACGGACAATATGTCAATGGGAATTTTGTCTAGGTAATAGGGAACCTGACTACCTAGACAGATGTTAAAGGCAGCACTGTACAATACGGCATCAGAGCTATATAGGGAGTGAGAGAAAATTGCGTAGA
Source organism: Lissotriton vulgaris (assembly GCF_964263255.1). Lineage (NCBI taxonomy): Eukaryota > Metazoa > Chordata > Amphibia > Caudata > Salamandridae > Lissotriton > Lissotriton vulgaris. The sequence continues at coordinate 1,904,381,293 of NC_141693.1, forward strand.
TCCTCAGTATTGTTTAGCCATTCAGCCATTTACTGTCGTATTCGAGGATCATACTGGACTCTAACTGTCTGAGTTTCATCTCTCAATTGCCTCCCCGCCTAAGTATAGGGATGGAGGCTACAACATAATAAGTTAAACAATTAACATCTTTGTTATGTGTACTTTGGAAGTGCCGAGCCACCGGGTACGTTTGATCACAGTGCAAATAGCCCTGATATGCTGCAAGATCCTGACGTGCACCTGTTGTTTAGTGCAGCCAATATAATTCAGGCCACAGGTGCACGTCAGGACATAAACAGCATATTCAGTTTTACAGGTATGGCAACCCACAATGGGGGTATCAACTAGCTTGAATGGGGTACTGTAATGAGTTTTATTGATGCCAAATTGGCATGCTCTACAATTGGAGCATTTGCGGAACCCCGATACCGGTTGTAGCCAGCTAGCTTTCTGCTTTAGCTCTGGACTGCTTTGGTCCAGAGCAGTTCCCATACTCTGTGCTCTACGAAAAGTTACCAGTGTTTTTTTTGGTAACATGCATCCCAAAACAGTATCCGTCAGAACAGTGGGCCAGTTACGGTTGATAATTTGTCTGATCTTTTTGTCTTGGCTGCTGAATGCTGTAATGAATCTGGGGCACTCATTCGCTACTGCATCTATTGAAATTACTGCTTCCTGATCATTACTGGTCTGTTCTGGGAATAAGCTAGGTCTAGATCGTTTGTCGGCTTTAGCCAAAGCCCGATCAAACACTGGATCAGAGTACCCTCGAGCTTTCAATCGTATTCTCAATTCCCTGACACATTTGAGATACTCATCTGGAGAGCTACATATTCTTTTAATTCGTTGGATTTCTCCTAATGGTATGCTTTCAATGGTGTGCATAGGGTGGAGACTAGAAGCATGCAAGGTCGTGTTTCCTGCAGTGGCTTTTCTGTGTAGGGTCGTCTGTAACCTATTATGTTTATCTATATAAACGCTGACATCTAAAAATTCAATTTGTTTGGCACTAATGTGAGACGTAAATTTAAGATTAAGGGCATTGTTATTAATTTCATCAATGAATTGACATGCTTCCTTTTCATCTCCTTGCCATACTATAAAGATGTCATCTATGTAGCGTAAATATTTGACAATTTTTTCTCTGACACATACCTGGTGTCTGACATTAAGAACCCGCTCCTCCCACCAGCCCACGTGTAAACACGCGCAGCTGGGGGAGAAGCAGGCTCCCATTGCCACACCTCTAAGTTGTCTCCATACCTCTTTACCAAAAGAAAAGTAATTGTTTTGTAAGCACCATTCCATTAAGCTAATAACCATTTTATTGTGCTCATGAAAATCCATTGGCCTTCGCCCTAAAAAATGTGCTGCTGCATTTAAACCACAACTGTGGGCTATGCTGGTATACAATTGCTCAACTTCTAAGGTTATGAGAAACATATCATCTTGCCATTCCAGGTTTTCTATTTTTTTCAAGAAATCGCTAGTATCGCGAACATAGCTAGGCAATTCGCTTACCAAAGTCCGCAAGAAAAAGTAAATAAAACGTCCCACATTTTCCCCGCTGCTGTTAATCGCGGAGATGATTGGCCTGCCAGGTGTTGGCAGGATTCCTTTATGGACCTTTGGTATTAAATAAAAAACCGGCAAGAAAGGGAATTCGTTGAGCATACATTTAAGTTCATCAGTAGAAATGAGACCTTCCCTACGCCATTTCTGTAGCAGTTTACTCAAGTTTTCATTGGCTTTCTTATAGTCTTTAATATTGGATTTTGCGTAGCACGCGGTATCATGTAGCTGTCTTTTTGCTTCCAGAATATAGTCTGCTTTTGGCCAAATAACAAGATTACCACCCTTATCGGCAGCTTTCACCACAATATCGGGGTTGTTTTTGAGTTTTTTAATCAGTTCATATATATATATATATATGGAAAAACCTCCGTTCTCCTGCCACAATCACCTCTGACCTGATCGCGCTGGAAACAGACACGGACCACACTTGGATGCTGGTAATTTCTCGTTTATTCAGCTGTCGCCATAACGTTTCGGCTGAAAAGCCTTGATCACATATATATATTTGTACTTACCAATGGTGAATCTTCATCGGTGGATTCCGGCAGGAACTTCTGAAATACAAAAGAAAAGACTGCATTATTATTTGGTTGTTTAATGTTTCTCAAGGGCGTGTTATTAAGAACAGCCTTAAAAATTATCACCGGTTTAGAGGTAGAAAACTGCTGCTTAAGCGGCGATAACTAGCTTGATAATATGCCCTGGAGAATTCCAATAGAAGTCCATGTTCTGGTGTGAACATGGGCTTCAATTGGAATTCTCCAGGGCATATTATCAAGCCCATTATAGCCGCTTTAGCAGGAGTTTTCCGATAATTTTAACGCCGTTCTTGATAATATGCCCCTCAATATTTAATTGCAACCATTAAAAGGAGAGGCAGATTCCACAGAAAGGTAGGTAACAATACGCTAAGGGTAAAGGTAAATTAGTGGGTTCATATAAATTATTCGAATGTTGGTAATCCTTTGCTTTTATTACAGGTGCAGATATCCTCCTGAGATATACAGTGACAACACCTGGGTGGCAGTCTCTCTTGTTGTCCCATTCCCCTTACCCCCTAGTTTCTGAGATCAGAGAGTTCTGGTTTAGCGGCGTAGGGGATTTGGGAAATTTTCATCAAAGTCAGACTTCAGTCATTCAGCTGCTGTCGAAGCGCAAGATCAGGTACTGAAGGTTGACAACAGATTTTGATACCAGAGTGGGGATCGAGAAGTGTGCCTGAGTGGTACAAACTGTGAGAATGCTTTAAGTGGATCACTCATATGTCAGGATATAATGCTGCATGGGGCTTTGTAATGGTTCTGTAGCAAACTTGTCATCTGAGGGGTTCCTGATTACTCCAGCATTCGGGCTACTTTAATTGGGAGTTGCTTGATGCTGAATGATCAAGGCTGCTGTGGAAGGCTTCCGGGCATCGCATATCTGGTAACCATGAGCTCCAGGGTTACTTGTTGTATGCAAGTGTTGTTTCCACCAACACATACAGTCAGGGAGGTGCCAATATGGCCTTCACTGAATGTTTCTTTTATATGGTTTGATACTCTAAGCTGAATAAAAGCCATGCTTTTACAGAAGTTCGTGCCCTTAACCTCCGCTCGAGAGACTTTTTGTCTCCAGATCGCAAGGTCTTCAGTAGAGAAGAAAGGCGCTTATTCATACAAACTGCCCTTTCCATTTCGTAGAAAGGGTAAACTGTATCTTTAACATGTCTGATACGACAGGCATTGTCCACCTATTTAAGACTATAGGTTCTGGAATTCCAGGCTTCTTCCAGATGGCACTTGGAGTTATACCAAACTTCATACACTCCATATTCTGAAGAATCTTTGCAGGACTTCCGCTGATCCTGTTTCTAATAACAGGTATCCTGATTGTTTTCTACCTGCTATGCAATGGACATCCCAGTCACCAAGGAGATGGAAAAAGCACCCCTGGATTGTCAATACCGTGACCTCATGGTACAACATTTAAGCACGCCTCGCCTAAGAGAACTAAGTGCATCTTGGTTCATGTCATCTGGACCAGACTGGATGGACTGCACCTTACCTGTCCTCCGATGCCTACTTTGCAGAGAAGAATGCGTGTTAGACCTTTGTTTGACACTCCCATCACATGCGCAACCAGACGTGAATGCACTAATGGACCCGATAACAGCCCATGTTCTGCAATGTCCCCAGCATATTCCTATGTTAATGGCGGCATTCCTTGAGCCACCACACAGAGTAACGACACCTATTGGTATGGACAGTGCTCCTGCACCGACACCCGAGCTTTGGACAGCGCACAGGCTGCCCCAGCACCGGCTGCAAACAGTGTGGAAAATTATCTGTGCTCATCTGCGATGTGTTACAGGTGAACTCTACTGCTTAATTACTGGCCTTTTCCAAGATTACCCAGATATTAGAGAAAATCCTGAGGAGTGGTATGATAGGACGGAGAAGATATTGCAAATTGGGTAGTTGGCATTCGACGATATTGCACAAATATTTTTGGGTATTTTACCTCTGGATGTTTGGCGAAAGTGTAGATATGAGGACAGTACTAACCCTGAACTAAATTGGGAAGGAATACAACACATGTAGAATACTGGAGAAGCATTCACAAGCAAATTACCTAAAATAACATCAGGCGTACCCTCAAAAGTATTGATAGGATACAACAAATTGTGCCCGCAAAAGCCTGAGTAGACAGAAATTGAATAGTTGCAATGAGGGAACAGATGAGAATGACTCCACTTTCTTTTCTAGATTATAAAAGATTTTTGCAGCTCATAGTAGAATGAACACATCATGTGTAGGAGCTCAGCATCCATTATAAAGCTACCTTGCAAATGTTTTACAGGATGAGATCAAGAAGTGCACCATATGTATGAGCCCACATGGGGAGTTAAGCCACTTACTGAAGTTCTAACGAATGGGGAAGCATACGTGGTTACAGGGGTGGAGGAAGAGGAAATTTAGCAGCCTCATATAGGCCTCAATGAGCCCTGTCAATAAAGGATATCTACACTGCAAGTCTACTAACCATTGGGTATGGGAGTGCCCTAATTTACAGGCTGGTTAGAGTGATAGATCAGTATAGAAGGGACAACCACAAAGAGGAGCAGAAAATGGCACAAATAGACGCTTCCAATCATACCAGAATTTTCAAAACACAGGTCACTCAGATGACATCTTTGATGACAAAGGTAGTTCATTTGATAAGACACAGATGGTCACAGTTCCATTACCAGACTGGCACACATCACTAAACGCCTAATATTGCTCTGTTTTACTACTAAACTGAGCAGTGAGCTAAGACGCCGAACGCCACAGCAATAGCGAGCAGCCAGCAAGGAGGAGAGACCTGCGGGAAAAAAGCCACAGCGGGAAAAAAGCCACAGCCACCCTGCAGCGGTCCACAGTGGTTGTGGGAGCAGGACTGGGGCCGGGGCCGGGACCGGGGCCAGGACCGGGGCCGGGACCAGAACCGGGAGAACCGCAGGCTGAGTTGGAGCGAGCGGTCCGGTCCGTTGAAGGTCCAGTGAAGGGCTCCTGCGAGAGACCAGTGAGCAGCAGCAGGTACGAGAGACCGGCAGTGGAACTGCAGAGAGACGCAGGAAGCCGCAGCGTGCCGCGGGAGCCTCGAATTCCCGAAGAACCACCGAGGAAGCTGTGCTGTACCAACGAGAGCGACACTGTGATCTGCAAGGAAGAGGCTGGGAGAGGCAGGGAGAGGCTGGGGGACTGGAGCTCGGAGACCTGACATCCGGAGCTGGGCAGAGCACGGTCAACGCGGCTCAGGGCTCAGCCAGTTTTCAGCCAGTTTTCCATCTGTTCATCACCAGCCAGCCAGCAGCCTGCAGCCAGCCTCTGGCCCCTCGGGCCCCCTCTGGCCTCCATATCTAACAAGCGCATCAGATAAAGTCACAGAAGTCATGGAAGAGCCATAGTCAGAGCCTTGACCCCCCCAGGAGTGCAGCCGGGAGGCAGGTGCAGAGAAAGGCGCTCAGGGTAACAGGACAACAACAGGACAACAACAAAACTTGCTCACGGCTATTACAGGTGAGCAAAGAGCAAAGAGGCGAGCACAGAGAGCAGGGAGCATCGGGAGAAAGCTGTCAAGAGTTTGGGGGGAAAGCAGCGTGGAGCAGACGGTTGGTGGGAGGAAAAGAACTAAGCACAGTAAAGTGAAAATAAAAACCTATAATCCTTTCAGTAGCAGAGAGCGAGCGAGAGCGAAACCGCGAGACTGCGAGTTCGGGAGCCGCAAGCAGGAGTGAGGTGGCGCCGGCGTCTCAGACAGTCTCCGACAGTTCTGTGGTTCTGTGGGGGCTCGCGGGGGGGTCTGTGCGTGCCGCGCTCAGCGGTAGCGGTAGCGGCAGCGGAGAAAAGCGGCAGCGGCAACGGAGCGGAGCTCTGAAAAGCTCGGAAAAGGAAAAGGAAAGAGACCGGGCAGCAGATCTGGACAGTGAGCCCCACGCAAACCCTGTGCTGTGCTGCTTAAACCAGTAGGATTATATTGCGGGAAAGAGAGTGGACTGAAGCAGGGAGGAAGTGGCGGCTCTGGCTACAGACGCTGCTGCTGCTTCGTGAGTAGTTTGGTTGCCGTTTGGAAGCCTCATTGCAGTGAGCCGCTCTTTTTAAAATATAGCAACTATAGAACACCTTGCCATCTTGTTTTGGCGGCTTCAGCAACTTTGACCTTTGAATTGAGCGTGGCTGAGCTTGTGGAACTTGCCGGCCGTGCTGCTGCTGAACACTGAACACTGGGCAGGGTTGGGCTGTCACACTGTAACACTGCCACATTGCCGCAACGCCGTAACGCTGCCCCTCCCTGGCGGCAGCTGCTCCAGCATTTGCGTGCAGTGTCTCTGCCCACACCACCTTGTACCACATCATAGCTTGAGGTTGTCAGCGGTGGTGGTGGTGGCCTGGCGGTAGTGGGTGCAGGGCAGACACAGAGGGAGCAGACAGGCTTGGGAGGATTTGTGCTCTCAGGCACGAGCGGCGAGCAGCGAGTGAGCGGTGAGGAGCGGGGCACGCATAGACCACTGCCAAAACAGAGTGGCAGCCTCAGGATTACGGTCTGCATCAGAGTTGTGGAGGGTCATGGGAAAGCCCTGTGAGCAAAAACAGAGTCGCGGAGCCGCGAGCAAAAAACCCGAGCAGCCTTCTAAAAAAAAAAAAAAAAAAAGCCGGAGAGTTAAAGCCCGAGAGCCGGGAATACGTAATAGCGACTGCCGTTAGCGAGTAAGCGAGAAATCATGAGATCTGGGAAAGTGCGGCAGGAGATAAGTGATGAGACAAAAAGAAAAGATGAAGATAAAGATCAGGGGCCACTTAAGATTGGAAAAAAAAGAAGAAGGCCGCACAACAAAGACTAGTGTCTGCACCCGAACTGTCGACAACTAGTCCGAAAAAAATCATTGGGATTCAAAAATGTTTCTTTTTAAAGGACCCCAAGGCGGCCATTTATGGCCAAACACAGGAACATACCGGCTTCAAGGACAAATAACAGTGAACAGCTGCAAGCAAAGAACAAGAAGGAGGAAAAAGAAGCACAAAAAATTATCATTGAGAATAATTCCCCAATTAAACCAACAAATCAGTTACAAATTTCTCAAACTTTTGCCAAATCAAAATGCAACACTGAAGTTTGCAAGTCAGTTGTGGTATTAGCCCAAATACACAACCACAGTTCCCCAGCACTGGAAAAAGTCAACAGGAATAAGGACAAGGATAATAGTCCTACTATAAAGGAAAATAAAACTGGGGTTAAGCATATTACAGCACAAGATGACATATGGTCAACCTCCTTTTCCTTACCCAACGAGACAAGTCTGGACAGACTAATGGAACCCAACATTCAAACAGAAAAGCATACCCAATTCCAAATACAAGAAGACCCCAAGAATAAACAAATTCTGCAAGGTAGACACATACCAGAACAAGAGCAGGAAAAGGGACTGGGTGGAGAAGAAAGGTTGGAATCTACACCACTATGTCCAGACAAAAATCCCGACAAATTGGATGAGAAGTATGAAAAAAATAAAGATTGGCCAAAAAAAACTAAACTTGACGTCCCCAATCATGATTTCCTCCGTGAGCTGATTAGAAGAAGTGTCAGAGGTCTTGGAAATACCGGCTGGAGAGTTTCATAAGGCCCCATGTAGTGAAACACTATTAAACACCTTGGATCAGGCAATTAGGGCCCTGAATTTCCAGTCGGACAAAATGGACGTACAAATCGATCTAATAAACCTTATTGCTGGTCACATTTCAAGCATAAATACCAAGCTGGACCACATGGCAGCCCTTTTACCCAGAAGGGTAGATATGGCGCATCACACAGACACCTCCCAGGCAAGCTGTGTATGTGGTAAATTGGTGGATAAATTGTCAAACCTACCCGACATCCTAAAAGATATTCTAGGGGCAGTTCAGTCATCAATAGGGAACACAAAAAACATGAGCCCCAGAGGGGTAAAGGAGGCCGAAGAGGAAAATGGGAGTCTAAATGAAGTCAAAGAACAAAATACAAACTATGACCCGGAACAAGAGAAAAAAAGGACAAACGAGAAACACTCAGACCAGAGAGCTCGTCAAATTGATGACACACAAAGCGCAACTGACAACTTAAATACAAAGTTAACAAAAAGACAAAGAAAACGCGCCAGGAAGGGGAGGGCCGAGCTCAAGGAGTCACTTCCGACAAATGATCATACTTATCCTATCTTCAACCAAACACCTTCAATGAAAGAGAAACTATCAACGGAAAAAAATTCATCAAACCTTACAGATAAGGCCCTGGATCAATCAAACCAGTCAAGAGCAGAGAATGAAAGCAACTCGCTTAACGAATCATTGACCTCCCCCATGTTCATAAAGTCAAATCACACACAAGGAAGAAATAATCTGAACACACAAAAACACAAAATTACTCGGCTACAAGGCAAAGATCGGACCCAAGTTGAAGGTGATAAAAAGCCATCTTGCCTAGAGGAATATGGAGAGCGGGTAGTAATGATACAGCGGATAGATGAAAGCCCAATACCCGAAGTCAAAAGAGCAAAACGAGATATGTGGACCCAAAACTCTCCGAAGAATGCGGAAAAACAACCAATTGAAGGTGATAAAATCACCCAAATGCAAATCATAAAAAAATACAACGAAGATGGATGTGCAAGAACGCCAATAAAAATAAAGACACATGGACATGGGAGATCTTGCAAGCTTCCACAAAAAGAACAGCACTTAGAGTATACACAAGCATCCAAATATACAAAGGGCGACAAACTTGAAGATAAAAAAAATGAAGGGAATAAGTTGAATACAGGTAGTCCTATTGCACCCATCTCTCAGCCAAATAGAACAACTAATTCAACTGGAGAAATAATAAAAAACATTCAAGGGCTAAGCAGAATGATAAATGCAAAGGGAGAAATAACAAAAAATAATCAACGGCAGGAAGAAAAAGAAGAAAAACTAGTAGCCCAAATACAAGGAGAAACCCCTGAAAAACTGTCATTTGTACTGGAATACCAGACAACTGGTGGACAAGACTTTTTGAACAGAGGGAATATAATGGAGCTTTTCAAAGTTATTCTAGAATTAGATGAAATATCATCGCAAGATCTTCTATCTGTAGAATTCAAAACCAACGCAAACAATCCAGATGTAGAGGAGTCCTTGACTACCTGGTCTTCAAAGGCCGTAGTAGATAGAATATTCGCTACGAGCCTGAACTTTTTAGCATGGGGCATTGGGCTGAGGCGTCATCAACGGAAAAAATATCCATTCCCCCTTTTAAAAAACATCAAAACTGAAAATTCGGAAATGGAAGTCGGAAATACCCAGAAATCATGCCCTAAGTGTGCATGTTCAGTAACTCTACAAAAAATATCACAAATAGCGAGGAGACAGGTAACCTCAGAGGAACAAGGAAGCATGCTGGAAAAGAGCACTGACTGGTCTTGGGTCGCTAAGGCGTTTTGCAATAAGAGTTCCTACCCAGCTTAAAAGGCCAAATGTGAACAAAAAATCACAGCTGTGGATAATACTTTGTAACCAAAAGGAACCGGAGAAAATTCAAAAAGTTAGGGACAAATTCATCACGTTGAACTCATATGCGATCAGCATTTGTTTTTGTAACCTCCTCGGCTTTAACAGTATGGGGCAAGACCATGAAACCGCGAAATTCTTGGAACAACATGACCTAATATTACTCCAAGAAACTTAGAATCTGAGCCCAGTATCCATGCCCGGTTACATAGAGTTTCATGTCTTAGCTGAAAAATTCTCAAAATTTGGGCACCCGCGAGGAGGCCTAACAACATACATTATACAGCAGTATGGATGGCAAGTGGAAGAAATAGATACTGGGGTAAATTGGCTGCAAGCAACAAAACTCACAGAGAGGACCGACTCAAATTCACATAATCATAACTTATTAGTGCTCAATGTCTACGTACACCCAGAAACGAAACAGAAGAAGGAAAGACTTACAACATTAATGACCTTGATCCGAGTACTACAAATCTCACACGAATTACATTCCTTGATCATCTCAGGAGATTTTAATAGTAACCTACTAAAGGATAATTATATAATTCAAGAACTCGGAGAGCTGGGCTTATCAATTTTGAATGGGAACGTAAACGGGGATAGACCTACATCAATAACCTTCTTAAGCTGCAAACGGAAATCAACAATAGACTTCACAATAATGAGCAATAACCTGGTGCCGAAGGTAAGCACATTTTCGGTCGGGCAACGGACAGAAAGTGACCACTTCCCATTAATTACCAAATTCAAAATTTTGGCCAACAAAACTCAAAATATAAATACTGTCATTCAAAATACTGAAAAATTCAACCTACAGAAACTGAAATGGGGTGGAAAAGACATAAAACCAATAATGGACAAATTAAAAAAACACTTGCTTGAAATGACAATTGAAGAAAAAGAAAACCCCATAAAAACATGGGAATATCTATGTGACGTTCTAACCAGAAATCCTCCAACCACGAAATCGAATAATGGAAGAATCAATACCGGGAAGAAGCCATGGTTTAACCTCGCCCTCCGGGAGGAAAAAAGGAATATCTCACGTGAAGTCCGGAAACAGGTAATAATGATGAAAAACGGAAAGAAACCAGATAAGGCGAAATTAAAGGCCATGCGAAAAAAATATAAGATATTGCTGAGTAAAGCAAAAAAATTATACCAAGAAAAAATCTGGACAAAACTACTAAGCATGAGCGGAAAATCCGTTCCGCTCGTGGATTTCGCGGATTTTCGGTAAATTCGTAATCCGCGTGATTCACCAATTTCCCGCAAAATCCGCGAACGAAAATCCGCAAATGGAACGGATTGGGTCAAAAGTTCAAGCTGACTTTTGTAGCTCTTTTAGAATGGTGCCAGCAAGCTGCCAGAGCCATTCTAAAATAGTTACAAAAGTCAGCTCCAACAGGAAGCTCTAATAGATAAAGTAAAGCAGCTGCTTCTCAAATTCAGTTACACAATCATTAATCACCCCAAACTTGGGGTGATTAATGATTGTGTAACTTAATTTGACCTTCAACTGGAGCACCTGCTTTACTTTATCTATTAGTGCTTCCTGTTGAAGCTATTTCTAGCTATTTTAGAATGGCGCTGGCAGCTTGCCGGCGCCATTCTAAGTGGGGCTGAGGGCAGAAGGGCACAAAAGTATGACAGAGGGCAGAAGGGGACAAAAAATGAGTGGGGCAGAGGGCAGAAGGGCACAGAAACAAGTGGTACAGAGGGCAGATGGGCATAAAAAACAAGAGAGTGGCAGTGATTAAGCAGGCAAAAAAAAAAAACCCGCGAAATTGCAAAGCGCCTCGCAAACACCCACGAACACGCAAGCGCCTCGCGAACACCCGCGAACACGCAAAAATTAAAAAATCGGCAAATTCGCGCGAATTCACGTATTTTGCGGATTGCCAATTCGCAAATCCGCAAATTCGCGAATTGCCAATTCGCTAAATTCGCCCATGCTTAAAAACTACTGATTGCTGGTAAAAACAAAAATGGCCGGTCATTTTGGGGTATTATTAACAAACTGACAAAGGGCAACCGACTAAGACAAGAGGCAGGAATTTGAGAAAGTAATTGGATCCAGCATTTCAAAAACATGTTTATTGGCAGGGAGAATGGACAAAAGTGGCAGGGCAAAAAAGAGTGTGAAATATGCGCCAAAAACTCGGAGCACGCAAAAACTCCTTTAAGAATACAAGAAATATAGCTGAAAGATATCAGGATGCCATACCTGGACAACGAGAATTGGCCCAAAGATAACATTGGTAATGAGACTACCAAACCATCAAAAACATCAGAAGAAACAGCACCAGTCCTAGACACCCTTGTAACAATTAAACAGCTAAAAGGTATAATAAAACGCCTAAAAACAGACGGGTGCAGCAGGTCTAATGGGCTCCCAAATGCTCTTTTCAAATACTCCCTGAGTTCTGGGCAGAATATTTAACACCACTTTTTAATTTGATTTATAGCCAGAACAAAATGCCCAAGTCCTGGAATGGGAACATAATACATCCTATTTTCAAGCAGGGTGATCATAACGAGCCAGGGAACTACAGGCTGATATCGCTGATTGATGTGGAGGCGAAACTATACGGTTCATGCTTGTTGCTGCACCTCCAAGACTGGATGGAGGACACAAATATAATACCCATGTTCCAAACGGGTTTCAGGCCAAGGACGGGCACATTAACAAACTTGACAACCTTGGCCCTCCTAAAGGAAAAAGCAGAAACAAAGAAGACCAGATTGTTTGCTTGTTTCATAGATCTGCGAGTCGCTTTTGACAGGGTGAACCAAAACCGACTATGGGAAAAATTAAGATCATGGGGGCTACAGAAGAACCTATTGGAGGCAATAATAAGCCTGTATAGTGACACCTGGGCAAGAGTTAAACTGGGAGACGGCAGCAACATTACTGCCGAAGTCAGCACGCAACAGGGCTTAAAACAAGAATGCGTCCTGGCCCCAAGCTTATTCAATCTTTACATGGCGGACATCGTCAAACATATGCAGGTAGGGGAAGGACATCCACCGAATTTGGCAAATACCCCAATTCCTTTTCTGCAATATGCTGACGATATTGTTGTGTTGAGCCAAATCCCAATAGGGCTCCAAAGAATGATTAACAACCTTGTAACTTACCTGGAGCATGAAAGTTTGGAATTAAATAAAGAGAAGACCAAAGTGGCCTGCTTAGCAGACCCGAAAAAAACAACATTAAAATGGTACGCAAACAGAACCCAAATAAATAAGGAAGCATCCTATAAATATTTAGGTCTAAAACTGGGGCGAGGCCCAATCAACAAAGAACACAAAATAGACCTAAAGGCTAAAACACACTCCTTGATCTATGCACACCGGTTACTACAGAAAAAATTGAGTTGTCCAAACTATACACATCTGTTAAATGTTATGAAATCACAGACCTTACCCACCTTGTCATACGCATTGGTCACCTGGTGTGGCAAAGAGGCGGGGTTGTTAAATAACCTACAAACAAAGCGGCTTTAAACGTGCCAAAATCAGCCTCCCCAGTACAGGTTCGTCTAGAATTTGGCCTGCTGAACCAGAAGTTTCGCAGTATGGGTACTTTTGTGAAACTTTGCCCTAAAATACGTCTGTCAGAGGAAGGCTCACTGGACAGCCTGCGTTGGAAAGAAATTAAAAACCAGCAGAAACAGCCCACGCTAGGCAGTTGGGGAAATCTCTTGACTCAATCCTTGAGGGGTTTAGGAATCCAATCGTCATGGGATTCTATCCCAGATAGAACCAGCTTTGATAAAACAACAAATAATGCTGTTAAATGGAAATCCTTTCTGGAAGATAAATCAATAATCTCAAAGCGACGACACGGGTGGACAGTGATAAATTCATACTCCGGGATAAAGCTGCAGCCCTATTTAGAAAGTCACTTTAATGTGACACTAAAACAGAGATATATAGAACATCGGCTGGGCTTACAGCTTTCGAAGGACATGTTACCATCCTGGAAAGGTAGTTATACGAACTCTCATTGTCGCCTTTGCGGTTACCAAAATGAAACATTACCCCACCTGCTATGCGTTTGCCCAGCTCTTATGGACTTAAGGAGACGACTTTTAAAAATATTTTTAATAAATTGAACATTCGTACATGCAGGCAAGCTGTAATTCGATGGTTGGAGGGATCGTCTCCCATGTTGGCTTGTAGGGGGGTTAAATACATGAGAAAAGTACAATCCCTCCTACGACAAGCGGAACTTGGGGAGACAAGAGAAGTTGAAAATGGTAAACCCAACGCTTGATAGATAAAGCTCAGCATGGTCATAACAACTCATCAAAGTGCAGAAAAATTGACAGATTTCAGCTGACCAGCTAAGTAAGAAGAACATAATAGAAAATAAATAAATAAATAAATAATTTTATGGACCAGTCAAATCCAACATTGTATAAAACAAGCACATTTTTTAATGAATGATTTTCTAATGTATTTTTGTAACAATTATTAATAATTGGAAACATTAAACTTTTGACTTAACTTGACTACTACTATACTGGCCTTCACAAGTGCAGTTACCTTGCAGGCAATAGGGGCAGTATTCAATGGTTCTGCAGGCGCAATGGCACTGTGGCCAAAAGTTGTCATAACTCCTCTAAACACCAAATATTGCTATTTTTTAACCACTAAACAGGAAGTCACAAATGCAGCTATCTTGAAGGCACTAGGGTCATGGTTTGAATGGTGCAGCAGGTGCAGTGGCAGCAGACCAAAAAGTTATCAGTACTCCTCTAAACTCCTAATATTGCTATCTTTTACTACTAAACAGGCAGACACAATTGCAGTTACTTTGCAGTTATAAGGGGCTTGATTAAAATGGTGCAGCAGGTGCAGTGGCAATGAGGCCAAAAGCTCTAGGGGCCCCACCAAACTCAGATTATTGCTACATTTTACTACTAAACAGATAGTCACAATTGCAGTTATTTTGCGAGCCCTGGGGTCATGATTTGAATGGTGCAGCAGGTGCAGTGCATACATTATATAATTTATATGGTGTGGAGGCTGCCGATGATGATAAGTGGAGCAGGCTGGTGAGAACCTATCAGTAGCTCCATGGAGGGTGCTTCCATGAGGTGCCTCCTCACCTTCCACACACTTTTTTGGTTGTGGGATAGTTCTTGTTCTTCTATTTTCTTTAATTTATTTTATTTTCCCCTGTTTTTAGCCCCTCACTTGCACAATAATCGGTTGCTCACCGCCGCTTGAGCGGGTCCGGTTCTTGGGGTGGGCTGCCGGTTTTGGGCGCCATCTTTGAGTGGGGTGAGTGTTTGTTGGAGTTAACATCAGCTGCCTGCGCTCTAGTGCGCAGTAGCCAGCGAGGAACGCCTACTTAAAGCTCCTCCCCCAGCGTAGCGGGAACGCGTAGCGGGCGCACCTTCGCGTGGCCGGAGCCGTGCCAGAGTCCTGCCCGTCTGCGCCCGTCCGCGCTAAGGCCGTGCGGGTCGCTGCGGGTAGCTGGGCTGTGGCAGACGAGTCATCTTCCGCGAGCCGCTATGCTGACATACTCCAGAGAGAGTCTATATTCCATCGGTCAGGTCAGTCAGAGGTGTAACTTCCCGCCTGTTCATCCGCTCTGCGGGCCGTACCGCTGCCGCTGCAACGGGTGGGCGCTTGACCCCCCGGGGTCCATCCTCCGGAAGGGCCCATTAGATGCCCACCGTATCAAGGGCTCTCCTCCCTTCCTGTGGGTTTTAAACCTGAATGTTAGATCGGCACTGAAACACCATCAAAACATCTACGATCTAATTGAGGATGAAGCCCCTGATATTTTTGCCATCACTGAAACCTGGCTCCAGGACGCAGATGCTGCTATTTCCAATCTTGCATGCCCCCCTGGCTATTCTATGTTTACTCTGAATAGATCTTCCAGAGGTGGGGGTATAGCTCTCATAGTTAGGTCCTGTTTTGCCTGTGTGTGGAGTGGCCTTGACATCGCCGGGTGTGAAAGTGCCTCTTTTAAGATTTCTGTCAGCCCCGAGTTTACGCTCTCTGGGATGGTTGTGTATCGTCCGCCGGGGAGCGATGTGGTGTTCAGAAACTCATTTCCCGACGCCGTGGGCGCACTGGTCACGGATTGCGCCAACTATTCCATCTTGGGTGACCTGAACCTACACTTTGATACCCTTTCCAATCTGACGGTACGCAGCATCTCTGCTGACTTAGAGGCCTTTCGTGTCTCCCAACTGGTCTCTCAGCCCACTCATATAGGGGGACATATCCTCGACCCCTTTTTTACCAATCTGCCGGAGACTAAAATTACATCTATTTCCCCGATAGCGTGGACCGACCATTTTCTGGTGACCATTCTTTGTCCTACACCTGTCACTCCCTCTACCCCTTTGGCTTGACGGGTACCTAGGAGGCTTTGGAACAAATTCAGGCTAGAAGACTTCCATCGTCTCCTAGTAGAAGATCCACTGGGTCCATTGAATGACGTGGAAGAGGGTTATGACCTTTTCTGCTCTTGGATTACCAGGGCTCTGGACACTCTGATTCCCATCGTATCGAGTAAAATCAATACCAGAGAGTCGAGTCCCTGGTACGATAGCGCCTTACGTGCCCTGAAGGGAGCCTGTAGACGGACGGAGAGAGCATGGCGGAAGACATATGGGGCTGATTTAAAAGCTGCGTATGTTGCTTCCGTCAAGCTCTACCATCGTGCTATCTGTCGAGCCCGGGCGGCATTCTATGCTGCAGAATTTCGAAACAGCTCTAACCCGTCGAAGGCCATCTTCAAGGCCGTGAAAGATCTCATGGCGAAGCGGACTTCCTCTGTGGCTGTGAGTTCCACCTCCCATTGCGAATCCCTTGCTTCTTACTTTCTGGGAAAAGTCCAAGCAATCTATCGGGCTTTCCCCAGCACAGGGATTGTCCTGGGAAGTTTAAATGGGACACCCCATCATACCACCCTGCTCTCATTTCCCCCCCTCTCTTCGGAGGGGTTTGACAAACTTGCTTTGCAAGTTAAATCTGGCTCTCCATCTGATCCAGTCAGACCTGCTCTTTTTAGAGATCAGGCCTTTATGGGACGCTCTGTTGTGTGTTCCCTTGTCAACCTCTCCTTGGAGTCGGGTGTAGTACCAACTAAGTGGAAGCAGGCGGTGGTGTCCCCGATCATCAAAAAACCCTCCCTGGACCCGTCGAAGCCTGAAAGTTACCGTCCCATCTCGCTGCTACCCTGGCCGGCGAAGATAACAGAGGCTCATGTCAACTTGGCCCTGTCAGAACATCTCGCCCGAACCAATGCCCTTGATCCCAAACAAAATGGCTTCCGTGCTGGGCACAGCACGGAGACCGCTCTTCTTGTGATGGTGGAACATCTCCGTGCGGTGTTGGATGCTGGTCAGACGGCGGCGCTGATATTGTTAGACCTCAGCGCCGCCTTCGACACGGTCTCTCACAGCATCCTTCTGCATCGGCTCGAGGAGATTGGTGTCGGTGGTCAGGCGCTGCAGTGGTTCCGCTCCTTCCTCGGCAATCGTTCCTTCTGTGTTGCTATCCCTCCCTTCAAGTCCAATTCTCAGCCACTGGCCATGGGGGTACCGCAGGGGTCCTCGCTGAGTCCCACGTTGTTTAACCTGTACGTGAGACCGCTGGCTGTGGTCGCCAGGCAGTGGGGCCTAACTTTGGTCTCATATGCCGACGACACACAGCTGGCGGTTACTCTCAGCGGGGATGCGGAACAAGATGCCCCCAGGTTTCAGGATGGACTGAAGGTGGTGGCTAGCTGGTTGACGGGGAACTGTCTCCAGCTTAATGCCACTAAGACAGAGGTCATGATTGTCGGAAGGGGAGTGGAACTATGGGGTGACCAATGGTGGCCGCCAGAGCTGGGACTAACCCCGACTCCGGTGTCGGAGCTGAAAAATCTGGGAGTCTGGCTGGACGCTGGTCTTACCTTCGTAGGACACACTAAAAAAACAGCTGCCTGTTGTTTTGGTCTGTTGAGAGGCTTAAGAACTGTCCTCAAATTCTTCGATGCCCCAACCAGACAGCTGGTAATCCAGGCCACTGTCATCTCTCACCTGGATTACGCTAGCTCTCTCCTGGATGGGGCCAATCAGGCTGAGCTTACTCGCCTGCAACGGGTACAAAATGCTGCGGCCAGAGCGATTGTCAGCCTGCCCAGATTTTGCCCGGTGGCGAGTGTCCTTCGCTCCCTACACTGGCTTCCAGTGAGGAAGCGTATTCTTTTTAAGGTCCTTTGTTTGACCTTTAAGATCTTGAGAGGTATAGGCCCTGAAATCATGTCCAGCTTCCTTTCTTTTTATGTCCCCACACGCACCCTCCGCTCCCAAGGCCAGGCCTTTGCTGTAGTCCCTAGATTTAGGCTCAGCCGTATGGGGGGATGCTCCTTCAGCGTAAAAGCTGCATCAATTTGGAACTCTCTTCCGGTTGAAATTCGCCTGCTGGAGGATCTCCTGACTTTCCGGAAAGCAATAAAAACCTTTCTGTTTTAGCTGTCCTTTTTAGTCTTCAGCTTATTCCTGTTGTGTTATGTTCCTCCTTGTCTATGCGCCAGGACGCTCCTTGGCTGGAGTAGCTGTGCGCACAACAAATAACAATAACATAACATATTGTGTGAAGTGAGAAATACATATAAGGATGTTGTTTGTGGAAGATAGGTACACTAAGTTTTTTTAAGAAGGATAGGAGCACCCCAAGTGTACAGCATTGTTTAGCTAGTACCTGAAGTGTTATCACCAATAAGAGGTGTGGAGAATGCCCATGGTTTGTATCCTAAGATATAGAGCAGGTTTTTGGTGAAGAGGCAGTGACACCTCGACCAAAAGCTCTAAGCACATCACTAAACACCTAATATTGCATATTTTACTACTAAACAGGAATTGAACCCGCGCCCTAGACATTTCCAGTGATTGATCAGCGTGCTACTCCCAAAACATTGCCGGAGGGCCGGAGAGTACCGCTATTAGGCCTAGAAGACAGGGTAGCCACGCCCTAGCAAGCAGCAACGCCGGTCCCTCGCTAGATGCCGGAGCCAGGAATCGGAGCTTCGAGGCGAGTTTTTTGGATGAATTTCGAAGCGATTTTGAGCAGGATCTGAACGGGGTGTGTCAGAGTGTTTCTGCCGTCTTCTGGGGCTGAATGCCTGTGTTCCTGCTCGGTGCCCTGCTGATGTGCTGAAGTGACTGCAACGCCGGCGCCGGTGTTTTGCTGGGAAACCGGGGGCGCTGGACGTTGGGCGCTGGTCTCCTTTGCGAGGTAAGGCGCGCTAAGCAGGGTGCTACCCAGCTCACGCTCGCATTTTGCTCACACTGCTCCCTCCTCTATGCCTCCTCACCTACTGCCCTTACTAGCGCGCTGAACTTTGAAGCTCTGAAGCTCTGAAGAGGTAAAGCTGACTTTTACTCTCATCTCTGACCTTCTTGCCGCTGGAGCTTTGCTATCCAGTACCACCACTTGCATTTGGAAAATTGGACGCTAGTAGGTACAGTTTGGTGAAAGAAGCTCCTCTGGTATAACTCCAGCATTTGCCCAATTGTCTCCTGTTGCCAGCGCTGACCCCCTTGACCTGCAGCCGGGTTTTGCTCCGCCATACCTCTGTCTGCAGCGACCGTCCGGGCTTGGCTCCGCCGGTCTGCCTACATCCCCCAGGATCCCACGGGGGGAAGTGACGACACCCTGAAGCAGCGTGCCAGGCGGCGCATAAAGCATCATTAGGGGCCGAGTTCCCCGTGCTCCAGCATCGTTAGGGGCCGAGTTCCCCGTGCTCCAGCATTTGCCCAATTGTCTCCTGTTGCCAGCGCTGACCCCCTTGACCTGGGGCCGGGCTTTGCTCCGCCATACCTCTGTCTGCAGCGACTGGCCGGGCTTGGCTCCGCCGGTCTGCCTACATCCTCCAGGATCCCACGGGAAGTGACAACACCCTGAAGCAGTGCGCCAGGCGGCGCAAAAAGCATCGCTAGGTCCCTCGTCCCGCGAGGACGCGCGCGGGACACGCCGGACTAAGCCCGGACAAAGGGTGGACAGTCCAAGACTGGTCACGACTGGACTGGACCGGGACTCTTGCAAATTTGTGCCGTGAGGTAATTGGCCTTTTGAGACTTTGTTACTGACTGTCTAAGGGACAAAGGGTTAATACATTGACATTTGCAAATTGCCCTAGTTTGCTATATTTTATCTGGGTTTTTCTAGCTTTGTACATGTCGAAACAAAAAACCCCCATTGTCCCCACCAACACCATGGACAACTATTTAGTTCAGGTGGTGGCAAAAATAAATATTCCAGCCCATACTTCCGCCCCCCCCCCCCTCCACCTGTCTTTTTCAAACACCAAATATTTAATGAAAAAGATGTCAGCATGGCCTTGGAACGGGGGGAAAAGCTCTGGGTATGGACGGAATCCCGGCAGATGTATTCCTATCTGACCGGAACTCATGGTGTACTTATTTTAAATGGTTGGCTAATGCAGTGGCTATGGGAGGGGAAGTGCCCGCTTCATGGCAGGGAGCGGAAATCATCCCTATATTTAAAAAAGGTGACAAAACCCTGGCTAAAAACTATAGACCCATCAGTCTTATTGATACAGCACAAAAACTTATGGGGCGCTTAGTCCAGAACAACCTGCAACAATGGATTGATGAAAAAAAGATACTGTCACCCTATCAAGCAGGGTTTCGTCCCTTGACTAGTAGTGTTGACCAAGTCTTTTACTTCATAGCCATCTATTGGAGAAATGTTACACTAAAAAAGGGGACATTGTATGCTGTTTTTGTGGACTTAAAAGCTGCTTTCGACCTGGTCCCAATAGAAAAACTGTGGCAGACCTTGGCTGATGTAGGCTTAAGCCAGGAACTCCTCACCCTGCTAGTGCGCCTCCATGAAAACAATTTTGCTAAAATTAGGTGGGGCAAGCAGGGAGAAGTAACTGAGCCCTTCCCGGTGGAGCGAGGGGTAAGACAAGGGTGTGTCCTGGCCCCAACATTATTTTCAATCTACATAAATGGGATTGTTGATCATTTAAAGAAATCTCCAAGCGACGCCCCAATTATAGCAGGTTCTCACGTCCCCGTCCTAATGTTTGTGGACGACACACTTTTACTTTCACGTACACCGAGCGGTCTGCAAAAAGTGGTTGATGCCTTTGGTGAATTTTGCGATAGCAGGGGCCTTGAATTGAATACGACCAAAACTAAATTCATGTGCCTAAATCATCAGTCCACTTTCAAAGGTGTAATAAAATACAAAGGCACTCCGCTAGAGAAAGTAGATGCTTTTTCCTATCTAGGCATTATTTTGCAGGGCAACATGAAATGGAAATCGCACATTAACACGGTAGTATTGAAGTTTAGCCAGCTTGCAGGCATAGTTGCCCTAAAACATAGAGCCTCGCTGACAAAACCAATAAATTGTGCCCTTGAAATTTATAATATGAAAGTATTGAGCGCCTGTTTATATGGTTCTGAACTTTGGGGGTTTTCAAATCTAGGAGAGTTGGGGCGGGCAGAAAATAGATTCTTGCGAGGGCTTGTAATGGCCCCTCAAAGCACACCCATAATCCTACTAAAACCTGATCTTGGCAGAAAAATATTGAGGACATAGCTAGGCTACGGCCACTTCTATATTGGAGACGTTTGATGGTGACCCCAGAGTTAAGCCACTATGCTACAGCTTTGTCAGATGTTGTCAAGTGTGATCGTTTCCATTGTATTGTATGGCTAAAAGAATTACGGGGCCTACTTGAAAAGTTAAAATTGGAACACCTATGGGGTAACAAGGATGTGACTAGTTTTCCTTCGAAAACAAAATTAAAAGAATTGTATTGGGAGATGGTGTATTTAACAATGTATTGCAAAGGATCTGCATCAAATTTGTCATCCCGCTTTTTGGACATAAAAATGTTTCCGTCATGTGAACCATACTGGGATATAATTGAACGCCCACATGACAGGAAACTATATTTCCAATTTCGCGTTGTAACACTACCAGTGAATGCTTTTAAGAAGCATTGGTCTCCATCGTGGGATGAACACTGTTATCATTGTAAGGATCAAATAGAGCACATCTCCCATCTGCTGTTTTGCTGCCCATTATATAGCAGCCCTAGGCGCAAATGGCTAAAACCAGTTTGCCTAAACATTGGCACCCGCAGCCAATCGACAGCACTTAGAATATTAGAATCTGACTGTTCCACAACCTTTGTAGTTGCTGTAGCAAAATTTCTTGCTTGGGCCTGGGTAATCCGCACTCGCACTTTATTGTTAAATGTAACAAAATGAAATATGGTTGCCATGTCCTAATTGCTTTGCCATTTGAAATGTTTTTATAATAATTTTTATGAATTTAGGTCAAATTTTTATTATGTATAGTATTCGACTGTCATTGTTTAATACGTGTTTTAAAAAAAGTATTTTTAGCTATAGTATTTATTGTAATAGGGTTAGGATGGATGCTTTTATGACAAATGTCGAATAAAGCTTTGAAACACAAAAGCACTACTAAAAAAGCAGTCACAAATGCAGTTATCTTGCAGGCACTAGGGTCATGCTTTAAATGGTGCAGCAGGTTCAGTGGCACCAGGCCCAAAAGTTGTGGACATTTTTTTCTTACGTTAAGGCTGCACAGCATTTAATGTTTACCAATATTTATCTTCCCCTGGGTGCATGCATTTAAAACATGCTTGTTTAACTCTGCTTTAGAAATATAACTAATTTTCAAATTTTTTATGACATTTACTGCTAATAAAATTGCATCTTTTCCTATCATGTGTTTGTCGCTAATTACATTTTTGTTTTTCTGTGTCATGTGTTTGTAGTTATTATTATGTAGCGCAAACCTGAACAAAGTGCTTTCAGTGCTTTACATGAGCAAGCTCTGTAGTGCTCTATAGGGATGTTTTAACCTCCTTTATCCAATGGGATGATTTCTATATAAAATTATAATGCTAGAGAACTGCTGTAGCGACCTGGATTGTAAAGATGGTCATGAGCCTGTTCTAAATATGTTCCTCAAGTTTTGAGATTACAGCATGTTCCTTTTACTGGCTGGGAATTGAGGCTCTATAGTTTCAAGAGCAGTGAATTCGAAAATTCCAACTGCTGGGCATTGTTGTCGGAATGCGTCAAAGCTTGTCTTTGTGAGCAAGCATGTTTGGTGACTGTATGAGATTCGTGCTGTCTTTCTGTTTTCAGAAGGTATCTATTATTTTGGAATACTTTTAATTAAAAAAATAGTTTTCTTCTTTGGAGTGGGTTCTCAGCTTTTTTAAGACCAATCGTTGAACTTAGTAAGCAGGTAGATGCTAAGACTGGCTTTATTTTGCACTGGCATTTACTGTGTAGATTGTATTTTTCTAGCTCAAAAATCATTTTATATCGTTTGTTATATTTTCTGTTGGCTAAATGAATAAGCAACGTGGTAATTGAGAGATACTCTGCAAACTGAAGGAGGAGTTATATCCTAATAGTGAAAATTTTCCCATTCATCTTTCTGTGGATGTAATATGCATTCATCTTTATTTGCATACTTTAAACATGTAGTATTTTAGCCTAATAATTTCTTTAAAAGGGTTTGAGTACTCCAAAGTAATTTAAACAACCTCCTGTATTTTTGTTGTTATATAATATAAAGAACACCAACTGCACATTCTTAAAACAGGCAAACTGCATTTATTTAGCAGGCACTAGGGTCACGATTTCAAAGTAGCAGCTAGTACAGTGGCACCGGGGCATATTATAACAAATACCTTGAAAAAAATACAGTATTTGTTACAACATAAAAACTTCAAAATATATAGCACAATAATTGAAAATGTCACAGTGTACGTTTAAAGAAAGAAGCATTGTAAACCATAAGTAACACAATGCCAATGCAAGTGGAAATATTTACTAAGCTCATTATTGTTTCAGAGTTTATGTTCATGTTTAAGTTTTTTCGCACTAATTTAAAAAAAATGTTAAGTGCAAAATAAAAAAGACTTCAGAAAAAAATCTGTGAATAAAAATAAAAACCTGACCATCTCAATCAAACAATAATTTTACTTTCAGTGTGTTTATTTTACGTATGTTGCACAACTGCTCGAATGCTAATTTGAAAATGTTAAAATTAATTTTAATTTGCTTATATTAATAATGGAAAATAATCAAACTGCGTGGTGGGCGATTGATCAGTTCTGTTCATGATCAATGATAGCATTATACTGGTGCCATGGTTGGTGGGGCAATCTTTGCTTTCCTTTCAAGTGTTTGTACATGTATATTTTTTGTGATGTCATTTTTAGGTCGAGCCTAGGCAGCGCGCATGCGCTGTCTGCAAGACCTCCTGTAAACAGTATAGCGAGTGTAATCCTGCCTGCTGCTTGCGATTAGTTAATTTATGGGTTACTCTGATTTCCGGACGCCCAATTGTTTGGTGCTCCCAATACATCACTTCCATTTTAGCGGCAGGAGCACCAACTATCTTCAGTTTTATTATGCCACAACTATGCATATGTTATGTTTAGGTACTACTTGTTTTATTTTATAATGATATTGTGTCATCACAGTTCCGAGCATAGCGCCTGGTTTAATTTTTTTTTCACCATGACACCCGCTTCACGGGCCACCATGGACATAAGTGAAACATGCACGGGCGCCGCGCTTTATATTTTAGTGTAGCCCCTGCTTTCATCATACTTTTTTTTTTTTAGGCACCGCATCCGTTTTATGAGCCGCAGGCACATACATAGCATATGCACAGGCAATGGGCTAAAATTATTTTTAATTAAGATCAGGATGATTCAAAGCGCTGCCACATTCTTGTCACTGAAGGCTGCTGGAGATGGATGCGCCCGGAGTTGCCATTGGGTGTTCTGTGTAGGTTGCGATACAGTGTGAGCTGATTAACCTTCAAAGTCTGCTCCGTTACGACTCCTCGCGTTTGCTGAGCCCCTGTTCATTAATGTCTTATCCAAATTCAATAATAGCTTTATTTCGGCTAGTTTGACCATAAAAGCACAGATAAAATAGCACACATTTCATTTCCTTAAAAATAAATATAAAAAGCCAGATATGTACAAAAGATAAAAACATAGGCAGTTATAGCCTAAAACATAATAAAATACAATACAATCTATGGTAGCAGCTGAGTGGTAAGGGGTTCACTTCATATGAGTCACTGTAACGATCAGAAATATGGAGTAATAATGATGATTTTAAAGTGCATGTGACAAATGTACAAAACAGGTATATACATTAATACCAGGCCCCTTTAATTGGTTGTTGCACCGGACCTGTTCTATTTTATTTATTGAGTTTCTCCGAACTCAAACACGTGGACATGCTTCATTCAGCGGCCACTCCCACTTTCACTTTCGAGGCAGCGGGACAATGGCGGCCGTTTCCTTTCAGACCTCGCCACCGATGGTTTTTAGGTCTCGTCCTACGCAGCGCGCATTCGCTGCATATGAGGAGACCTTTAGCCATCGGTCCCCTATTTAAGCCACAACAGTGCACGTGTTCCATTGCCTTCAATTGCAACGTGTGCACGTGTGGCTATTCCCTTGCGGGCTCGAGCGCTGACACCGTGTTTGTAATTAACTTGCAAACATATGGTGTCATGCTCGTTCCCGTAAGGGAATAGGCGCAGTCCCCCTCCTCGTTCCCTCCCTCCTGCTGCCAGCGCGAGGCGCAGCGCGCTTGTTTTGTTATGTCTGTCACCCGGGGCACAGCAGGCATCCACTTCTGTCTTTTGCTGCGATCAACTAAAATGACCGAAGTGGATGCCTGCTTGCGCCCCGGGGGGACTGCAGGACAGCCAAATCTGTCCCAAATTAGTTTCTGCTTCCATCGGACTGAACCGGCGGATATCTAGCGGGAGCAACAGCTCTACAGATGCCTCCACTCGCGCTCCCCACCCCTGCACCTGCCCTCTCCCGGGCTCTCAGTCCATCCTGCACGAGCCGCCGGCCACTCCTACTCCTCTGAATTGTAGATGAAATATTTAACCAAGCCACAGAATGGATTTATTTTCGCATCGCCACTTGGTGTTCAATGGGGGGGAACATGCTGTTTTAACAACTTCGAATTATTTGTATTTTGGGGTATACTGATTTAGCCAAGAATGCCTGGCACAATATTGACCAGTCACGTGACGGTGTGGTGTCTAGCTAGCATACGTTCCATGCCAAGGCACAGCTGCGGTACCGCATGCCACAATGGAGGTGGTATATTCGTCCAATGAAACTGCATAAAAAGGATTTCATCAATGGGCTGGTCCTTGCTTCTGCATCCCTGATTGTGGAGTCAAAGAATCAATTTCACGTTCCTGTATACTTGACAAAGTTGCAAACTCATCTGAGGGCATTGGCTTGCATGTTATTACTTCCTTGCAGAAGTGCCCCGCGACATTTTATGAAACTGCTCATCCTCGATGCTACATGCAATGGACAGAGAAGTAATATTTCAAGGAGCTAAACCTGTGTTTCATGTTTTTTTTCTACAATGTGCAGCCTCTGCTCCCTCGCGGATCTTTGCTGCGCACGTGACTGGTAACCTCGCGAGGCAGTTTTGCTCTCTGTGATCTATTGAACACCGAGTGTGGGGCAGGGCTCGGAGGCGCCCGCCAAGGGCACCACAGTACCACAGCTCCTGGTGGTCAAGGCTGATTTTCTTGTGGTCTAGCAGGATTAATAGCCATTAGTGTCCTCGGTTGCTTGTCGAGTGGGAATAGGTCACAGGGGGCAAGTAACGCTAGTCCTTGAGCTGCAACCTTTGCTTAATGAATCCTGGGACTTGTAGTCTGCCGGAAATGGAAGAATACAGAACACGGTGTGCATTATGTATGACGCTGTGTGTCCTTGCAGCACAGGATGTATGTATCAGCCCCGCCTAGTGCCTGGTCAGGCAGTAAATACAGATGACAGTTTACGAGTCACCCGGCTGTGCTTGTGTAATTCAACCTATACTTCAGTCTGCTGCTGCCAATTACATACACATAAAGTGAAAAAGGTACTGGGGGTGGTGATGTCAGAGGATGTTGTTGAGCACTGCATTCAGTTAATGAATCCTACATAATAGGGCGAACAATTCAGACGCACTGGAGGGGGCCACAAAACACTGCATGATAAAAGAAATGCAGACATGAAAGGCATCACTTTGTAGAAACAGGGCATTGTGGTCAGTGGGGGTGGAGAGGCCCGGATGTTGGTTCGAGAAATATGGCTGCTCATTTTAGAGGATTTTCCTGGGCGCAGTGTGTGTTTGGTCCTTGCTTTGAAGAATTACAATGCATGTGCTTCGAGATGAGAATGCCCTGTTTTAATATCCCATTTGCAGGTTAGGACTTCGGTTTGGTCATTTTAAAACATAAAAAAACAGGCAGTTTTATATATTCGTACAGAACTGCCATGGGCACCAGATTTAGTACACATTCCCTTCACGTTCTTCTCATCAGTAATGGTTCGGTTTTATTCTTGCCCTGTAGGCTGGGCTTTGAGTGGGATGAAACAACTTTGTGTGTGGGAGTGGAGGGGAGGGGGCAGGGGGATGTATCTGATGGGCGTGGCAAACCTGATAAAGGTGTGTGGCAAATATAATTAGCAGCATAGCCTAAATCATGATAACTAGAATTGTGTGCTTAAGAAATTCATAAAGTCTCATTCAGCAATAGGTAAGACATTGGGTGACATTAAGTAAGTGGAGAAGTGTGGCTCATCGGTTAGAGAAGGCAGACCCGGACGCAGAGGTCAGACCCGGGACCAGGGTTCAATCCCCGACGCGGCAGGGTCTTGAGCTCAAAAAATGTCCACGACTCGATAATTCTCGCCTCAGTGCCTACTCGAATCATGGGCTCACACTCTGCAACTCTGGGCAATAGCTTGCTTAATCTCCACTACGGCCCCACTGCGATGGGATGCCTGGCTTTCACCTTGGAGATGCCCAGTAGGGGCTATCTTGCAGGGAAAAGCCAGGATGGGTTCCCAAAGCAAGCGCCTTGAGACCTTACGGTGAAAGGCGCTATATAAGAACGTATGAATTACGATTTACGATTACCAACAATGTATGCGTATTTACCATAGACAATAAAAACAACAAAGCGTATACAAATCTAGGGATATAAATGACACATTAAGATACTTTTATGGTTAACGAGCAGCGGTGCTGGGATGCCTGTTCTCTTTGAGGAGCATGGTTTTACACAACCCAACTCGAATGGGTTGTGCAGTTTATGCTCTAATTATAAGGAGATCTCCATTCTTTTTGTCTGAATCTACCTTTTTTTCCCTTTAAGTGGGCAGATTCTTTGAATGCAGCAGCATTTTCCCTAAAAGTAATAAGTCATATTAAAATGCACATGGCTCTCCAAAACAAGGCTTTGGGAGGGAGAAGAGGGGCAAGCCAGGCTGACAACCGATTTGTGTGTGAAAATAGTCGCTTTATTGAAACAGGTCCGCATCACAAACTTTATTACCCTGGCTTCCCGCCTTACAAAACTAAAACGTCTCTAGACATCGAGTTACCTGACCCCTTGTCTTTCCTCCCCCCACCCCTACGATCCCCACATGATAAACATCCCCCCACCCTGCAAAATACAATACATAACATTCAAAGACATTAAATAATCCAGCATAATACACAATGTTCTCCCATGACCTTTGACCTTCCTAACCCCCAAACCTAACCTCACCTCCTATCTGACTACCTGCAACTGTAACAAACAAACTCCAATGTAAACCTCCAACCTGTTTAACCTTTCCCCATTCCTGTACACCAACTCCCCAACTTTACACTAAACTACCAAACTCCAGCCAAACTTGGCCAACTTCCAAAACAACACCGCCAGCACCTGCTCCAAGCGACAACATACAGCTTTAAAACACCCCTGCACACCTGTTCCAAACCGGGCAAAAAATGACAAAACCTACACAAAGCCTCCGCAAAAATCAAAAATCCCCAGGGAGGGAGGGTGGGGACCAAAAACTCCTCACTAACTGCGCTCCCAGCCACCAGGTTACCAAAACCTAAAATGGTGGCTGGGCAAGCGCGTGGGCCACTGAAATACCCTTGGGATGGAGACTTGAATTTGGGCTGTCTTTGGGCTATCCCAAAAACAGCCCACGCAGCACAAAATGGCTGCGCCATACTCGCCCCCTCCCTCTCCCAATCTGCCCGGGGGGCAGACCTCAAGCTCGGCTGCCCTCCAAAACCCCCTTGAGAGGGAGAAGGGGGGTCAAGCCAGGCTGACAACCGATTTGTGTGTGAAAAAGGCCGCTTTATTGAAACAGGTGTGCATCACAAACTTTATTACCCTGGCTTACCACCTTACAAAACTAAAACCTCTCTATACATCGAGTTACCTGACCCCTTGTCTTTCCTCCCCCCACCCCTACGATCCCCACATGATAAACATTCCCCCACCCTGCAAAATATAATACATAACATTTAAATACATTAAATAATCCACCATAATACACAATGTTCTCCCATGACCTTTGACCTTCCTAACCCCCAAACCTAACTTCCTATCTGACTACCTGCAACTGTAACTAATGCACTCCAAAACCTCCAACCTGCTTAACCTTTCCCCGTTCCTGTACACCAACTCCCCAACTTAACGCTAAACTACCAAACTCCAGCCAAACTTGGCCAACTTCCAAAACAACACCGTGACCCAGGAAAAGACCGGAGGATAGGTGAATTACACCGCCTCCCTCTTTTCCTGCCCCCCCAATGTGCCCGACAATCCTTCCAGACAGAAACGGCCCCCTAACGAACACCCAACAACCGGGCCAACACCTCACGCAACTCTAGCAGGTAAAGGTCCATACCCATGTGAGACAAATGGACCCCATCGCCTCTGAACAGCTCCGGTGCATCATACCATTTGTCCCTGTGCCAGATCCGAGAAAAACCCATGTGCATGCAGAACCTCACCATCTCAACGTTAACCTTCCTTCGTGCCTTGTCAATTGCCTGCGGATGCACCGCTCCCCTCCACACCCGTTGCGGCACAAATTCAGTCCAAACCACTACACAACGGCCCACTGACTCTTGATCTACATTCTACTTTTTCACAGTCCTCCACATAGCTCAACACCATTCCCTTGACTTGGTCTGCTCTTATGTGTTGTTGAAACTTATATGTGCATTCGCCTTGGCCCGTGCCGTGCACCAGACCCCTAAGTAGTTGTATGAGGCCACTGAGTTAATTAAATCGTTTCCCAGTTGCCACTGTGCGTTCTTTTTCCGTAGGTAGGACCCAAAAATGATGACCTTAGTTTTCCCTTGATTAACTATCAGGTTGTTTGCGATGTTAAAGCTATTTAGAGCATTTAATGCTCTTTGTAGTCCCACCTTCGTATGGTCCAGTATGACTGTATCGTCGGCGTACTGTAGAACGGGAAGCCTCACACTTCCTAATCTTAGGGCTATTAAACTGGCTCCTTTTAGTGCCTATCCCAGGTCCGGCATGTATAAATTGAAGAGGGTGGGGGCC
This sequence comes from Lissotriton vulgaris, assembly GCF_964263255.1. Classification (NCBI taxonomy): domain Eukaryota; kingdom Metazoa; phylum Chordata; class Amphibia; order Caudata; family Salamandridae; genus Lissotriton; species Lissotriton vulgaris. Next base: position 1,904,411,382 of record NC_141693.1, read on the forward strand.
AACACACACCCTTGCTTCAGCCTGTTATCAGTGCTTATTTTGGGGGAGACTGTGCGGGCACTTGTTTTGACCCTCACCCAGGTGTCCTCCTGTAGTGACCTCATTGCCTTCAAAAGATTTGGAGGAATGCCCCACTTTTCTAGTTTCCACTATAATCGTTTTCTGACTACTTTATAGAAGGCAGTGCTATAGTCCACGAAGCAGCAAAAGAGTGGAGGGTGGTTCTTCAACGTTGCCTGGGCTGAGATGTGTGCTAGCGCCAAGACATTGTCCATTGTTGATGCCTGGGACCTGAAGCCCGTCTGGTACATGGGTATTATGTTTCTCTCTTCTACCCATTTTTCTAGATCATTCAATAATAGGCGAGCGTAAGCCTTGGCTTCCAGATCTAACAGGGCAATAAGCCTGTAGTTTGACGGCTTTAGGCGATCTCCTTTTTTGAAGATTGGGACAAGTATGGAACCCCTCCAGGACTCGGGAGTTGTTGCTGTCGAGAAGGTGTAATTGAAGAGCGGAGTCAGGAGTGCGGCCCAGAACTCCGGTGCCTGTTTGAAAACCGGTGCTGGAATCCCGTTAGGCCCCGGGCCCCTTCATTCCTCATGCTCCTGATGGTTTTGATGACCTGTTGGGTATTTGTCCAAGTTGGTAAGGCATCATCTACGACAGCCGGGGATCTATTACCCATGGGGCCATGCCTGGGCTCGGAATTGAGACTCCTGGTTTTATGCCAATCAGTTGCACCTGCTCTGCTAGCTCCGCCTTGTCACTTGGTGGAGCTTCGTCGGTGGAGGCTGTTACATATAGCTGCTTCACGTGTTGCGTCCAGTCCTTTTCTGCCACCCCATTTTCTTGTGGTGGGCCTCGGTTGCTTAGCTGATTTATGTATCTCCAGAGTCGTGCTGAGTTCTTTTGTTTAAGCAGGGAGTAGACTTTGAGTCACTTGCTTTCCATGTCAGCTTTTTTGTGTTCCCAAACCTTCTTCCTGAGGGATGCCCTCAGTGAGGCAATCGATGCTCCCTCTGTTTGGGAGCCTCCTCTTTTCTTATCTGCAAGAGCTTTGCGCAACAGTCTTTTATGGTCTCATATGTCCTGGGGACGAGTACTTCCTGATCTGTATGGCCCGTTTGTTCTAGAGTTTTGGAGTTTGAGGTTCCCAAGCTTAGTTTGTAGATCCTCTATTATATTATCCCATCCATTTATGAGTGAGAGCTCGCTCAATAAACTGCCTTCCTGTGCCTGGTCCAGCCAAATTTGAAGTGTGCTTTTGGTCTTTTCTGACCACTTAATCCTCCGCAGTACGCTATGCTTCTCCTCCCTGCTTGACTTCCCGATGGATTGGTAGATGATAGCAGGCGGTACGCCCAGCTGGAATACTGCTCTTAATGGCGTATTGTCGCTTTCCTTCCTATCTTCAACTTCGAAATCATCCATTCTGGCCGCCAGCTCTCCACTAATCATGATGTAGTCTATTCTTGAGAAATCCCGAAAAGTGGGCTTAGGCTGCCAGCCGGCCGAGCAGGCTTTTTTCAGTGCGTTGGCTGATATCAGCTTGTGATTGTTGAGAAAATCGTGCAGGGAAGCGGCCCGGCCTAATCCCCGGGGAGATGTTTCGGTTTTGTCCAGATTTTTCAGATTGAAGTCCCCAGCTAGGATGACCTGGAATGTTTTGTGCTTATTTAGCAGATCTTCTTTGTGCCAATGCCTCGAGCTGGTCTTTCATTAAGGTCTGTGCGGGGTTGATGTAGCAGTTTATTACCAACAAACACATTGGATGTTTATTGAGACTCAAACCTCTTATCTGTACAGCTTGCAGACCGGGGAAGTTCGAGTTGATAGAGGTGACTGTGAGGGTGCACTCATGTTTTATAAAGACTGATAGACCGCCGGCTGGACGACCGAAGATATTCCTTTTTACAGCTGGTATTTGATGTTCGTAGTACCCTGCCAGAGGAGTGGTGGACATGGCCCACGTTTCTTGAAAACAGATTATGTCTCCGCTTTCCTGGAACTGCTTCAGGTTTTTATTTTTACCGATTTTACTAATCCCTGCTATGTTCCATGAAATTATGGTTAATTGCGGCTTTGACGTTGATCCGGGCTCGGCGTCTCCTCTGGCAGGCTGACTTTTGTCCTGGTTAGGAATACTGTATAACGCAATCCAGGACTAACCTGCCGCCAGGGATCGAACCGTGAACCCCATGGTCCAGAGTCAGGCACCCTGGCCGCTGCACCACACCTCTTCCAAGGTGGAATGGCTGACCGAATACTGCCCTGGGCAAGAAGAAATGTGCCGCCCTCACTACTGTTGATTAAATAAACAAGCATTGGCATAGCCAAAAGGTCTCGCCTTTGGGACCTTATAAGTGTTTAGCCATGCAACAGTTTTTTTTTTTTTTTAAATATATTTTTATTGCAGAATTATAAACCACAGGATACAATTAATCAGCCAGTACACTCGTGAGATCCCCCCATCCAATAAGAAATCCCAGTCGTACACAGCCATTCAGCCCGCATCCCGGAGGCCGGGCGGCATATTACTTCGTTCAAGAGGAAAACATCACGGTGCACGTCCCATAGGGACCCTGGTTGAAATATCGTTTTGCGTATCTGCTTTTACACCCCCACCCACAACAACACTCCCGTCAGCCATCCCAGTGATAATCAGTGATACCGCCCTAGTCGGGACCTGCCCTAGGCGCTATGGGTCGTCACACCTGGCCGCTCTACCCAGCCATTCCACACTCCACACAGTACCCACCGTCCCAGTAGATCCAAGGCCCTAACAAGCGACCATCTAATGGCTTCCGGCCCACCCCAAACACCCTTCAACCAGCCCCCCCAAAGCCCCCCCTCCCCTGGCAACTGCTAAGGTGTGTGCCTCGTCCTGTCGAATTGGATGGATCCACTACAGTGCGTGGCACCATACTTCTGTGTTCGCCCCGCGGTGTCCAGCGGCTTAGTTCTCGCCATCCTCATCCACTACCAAAGAATCACGCAAAGCCTGTACCACTAACTCCCATGCACGCGCCGCATCCAATGCCTTCTCATTCCCCAACTTTACAGCTTGCTTCATCCGGAGCACACTCTCGCAGTCAGACCACCGCAGCAGCTCATTCTTCCATCTACGCAGTGAGGGTCCCCCCCTGGACTTCCAATGCCACGATATTTCCCTCTGTGCCAATATCAGACCCAGGTCTATGAATTTGCTTGTCACCTTGGTGCGTTTAGTATGCGGGAACCAGAGCAGTAGGCACGCTGCCATGTCGAATTCCACCTCCCTGTCAGTCACTTCATTCAGGAGTTCCCCTACCTCCGCCCAATAGGTCCCCAGGTGCGGGCACCCCCAAAACAAATGGTCCATGTTCGCTCCCAGGGACAAACACCGTGGGCATCGGGCATCCGGCACCTGAAAGTACCGCTGTAATTTCTCAGGAGTTAAATAAGCCCTATGAAGCACATAGAAATGTACCTGCTGAAAGCGCGCATTTCTAGTGCCCTTCCACGTGCGCCGCAGGATGTGGCCCCATGCCGTATCCGGTATGGGCCGGCCTACGCTCACCTCCCATTTAGCCTTGAGCCCTTGGAGTGGTTCCAGTCCCTCATTCAGCATCCTATTATGGAGGCACGTCACAGCTTTGAACGTACCAGCCGCCATCACCACATATTGGCACGCCATAGTCGTCGTGGGTTCCATGAGCCCCCCTTTCCAGTGCTTTTGTATGGCAGCCACTACTGCCGCGTGTAGGAGGAAGCCCCCATCAGGCAGCCCGAACTGGTCCCGGAGCACTTCGAACGGCGCCAAAGCCCCGTCTATGTACAAGTCGCCCACCACCTGCAGTCCCGCCTCTTCCCAATCCAGCAACGGGGACCAATCTCCCCCGTGCGGCAAAGCCGTCAACATCCCGATCGGGATCTCCGGGGCATAAGGCCGCGATGCCCTCGCTCTCCGAAGGCTCCTCTGCCAGCACAGCCGGAGCGTCCGCTCTTCCATGGTGAGGGCCCGTAACTCGAGCCTCTGCTGCATGATGATGTAGGACAGCACGTGGCGTTGTATTCCCCGATCCCGGTCCTCATCCGGGCCCCGAAACACCCTGGCTACGTTCTGTGTAAGGACCTGCAACTGCGCCGCAAGATAATACAGCTCGAGGTCGGGCACAGCCATGCCCCCTTCTAGCTTGGGGCGAAGTAGCGTGCTCAGGGCCACTCTACGGCGGCCATGCCCCCATAGAAAGCCAATTATCATTGACCGCAGTTATCTAAACACCCCCTGGGGAATCCAGACAGGCAGCGTTCGGAAATAATAGAGGAAGCGGGGGAGCGCCACCATTTTCAACAGTGCAATCCTGCCCAGGACCGTCAGCGGGAGGGTCGACCAGAAAGACAAGCTACCCCGCAGCGCCCGGACACAGCGGCCAATGTTGCCCTCCAATAGGTCCGCAGTCGCGCGGTAAATGCGGACACCCAAATAGGTGATGCAAGAGGGTTCCCATACCACACCCAAATCGCTGCTAGGGACTGGCGATCCCGCTCGCAGCGGGAACACACAAGTCTTCGCCCAATTGACCTTAAGGCCCGACAGCCGGCCGAACTCAGACAACAGATCCATCGCTCCGACCAACGCCCCCGAGGTGTCAGCCAGGTACAGGAGCAAGTCATCCGCATATAGCGATATATAATGCCACTGCCCGCCGCTGACTAACCCCGCGTATCGGTCACCTGACCTCGCATGGACCGCCAAGGGTTCCATCGCCAGGGCAAACAATAGGGGGGAGAGAGAACATCCCTGTCGTGTTCCCCTGCCCACCGGGTACGCCGCAGACACCAGGCTGCCCAATCGCACTCTCGCCGTTGCCGAGGTATATAAGACCCTCGTCCACCTTCGAAACCCCTCGCCCATGCCAAACCTCTCTAACACTCCATCCAGGAAAGACCATTCCAAACTATCAAAGGCCTTCTTGATGTCCACAGACAGGACCGCTGGGGCTCCCTCCCCGTCCAAGATGGCGTCCATTATTTCCACCAGGCGGCGGATATTCAGCGCCGTACTCCTCGTGGGTATAAACCCAGGCTGGTCCTTGTGTACCAGGCCCGTCATATGTGGGGCCAGCCTGGTGGCTAGAATTCGGCTCAGGATCTTATAATCTACCGTCAGCATGGACAGCGGGCGATAAGACCTCACATCCGCGGCATCCCGGCCAGGTTTGAGGAGCGGTACAATCAAGGCCTCCCGCATGGACCCAGGCAATGCCCCCGTCTCGAAAGCTTCCGTATACACCACCAGAAGCCTGGGAGCCAAGCTGTCCACATATTGTTGATAAAATTCAATCGGCAGTCCGTCCACCCCGGGCGTCTTGTTGCGGGCCATATGTTTGATGGCCACCCGTATTTCCGTGAGCGCGATCGGGCTACCCAGCTCCTTCGCGTCTTCCTCGTCCAGGACCGGAAGCTGCCTCTCCCCCAGGTATTCCGCGATGTCCTGAACCCCCACTCCCAGCTGACTCTGGTATAATTCCTCATAATACCCCCTAAAACGTTCCAATACCGCAGCCTGGGAGTACACCATTTCTCCCTGCGCATTATTAATGCTGAGGATCGGGCAGCCCCTAAGTTCCGGGTTAGCTAGTCTGGCCAAGAGGGTACCCACCTTGTCCCTTTCTGCATGTGCCCTGATGATGTACTGCCTGTAGTCATAACACCTTAAACGTTCCGTCTCGGTGGCAACCACTTCCTTCGCATCCAACAACTGGGCCTGTAAATCTGGCCTAGCCGGCCTGCGGCGCTCCAAGTCCCTCAAAGTTTCTTCCGCTTTCATTAGGTCATTCAACACAGTTGTGCGAGCATTCGAGAACCTACCCAAGCACACCCCTCTCACCACCACTTTCATTGCATCCCATTCAGTGGACCTACTCGTAGCCGTGCCCTCATTCACTCCGAAAAAACTATCAATGCCTTGCCGAACCGCGTCGCTGAACACAGAATCCTCAAGCGTCTCAGGCCGAAGCCGCCATGTTGGTATCACTGAGCGCTCTCTCTGCCACTGAATGTGCACCAATAGGGGGTTATGATCGGAAATGGTCCTAGCCAGGTACTCCGCATGGGAAATCAATGGGGCTAGGGATCCACCGCAGAGCACCGAATCAATCCTGACATGCAGATCATGGAGAGCGGAATAAAAGGAATAATCCCTGGCTCCCCTGTGCCGCTCCCTCCAGACATCCAGCAACCCCCATCGTTCCTGCCAGTCCTTCCTGTGCGCGGCCAGCCTGCGCACCGGAGAGTCTACTAGGGGAGGATGGGACCTATCCAGAGCTACATCCGTGATCGAGTTGAAGTCCCCCCCTAACACTATCGGACCCGCCAGGAAAGAGGCCAAGGACCCCGAGAGGCTATCAAAGTATCGGCCTTGGTCAGTGTTCGGTGCATAGACACAGCAGAAAACCACATCCCGTCCATATAACCTCCCCTCCACCGCCACAAACCTGCCATCCGGATCCACTACTTGATTCAGCACTTGAAAGGGTATCCCCGCCCTCACCCAGATCAACACCCCCCTGGCATACGCTGAGTAAGTGGTGCCAAACACCTGGCCCCACCATCTTTTCTGCAAGGCAGCGCACTCTTTTTTGGTGAGATGAGTCTCCTGGAGCATAGCAATCTGAACCCCCCTGCGTACTAGATATGCATGTACTTTGTGACGTTTCACCATAGTCCGCAGCCCCCGGACATTCCACGTCAGGCATTTCAAATTAGGTAATGTCCCCATTCCAACTTCGTACAGTCCGATTCAAATAACGAAGGTCCATGGCCCCCCCAATGCAGTTGCCCCCCCCCGAACATTCCCAAAACTGAAACACTTCCCAAACCCCACTCCCCAGGACAGAGCACACGAACCCAATGGCCGCCCCCATCCAAACCTTGAACCAACTTCTCACACTCTTACCCTGTGGTCTCCACCACAGTCGGCCTTAAGGGCCCAAGGGGGATAAGTCACCGCCGACCCCAGCTAGCGGAGCCCGCGCCCCGCGCCTTCATCCCCTCCGAAGCACACAGCTCCCCCTCCCGGCAACCCGCCCTCCATCAACAGGATATCACCCTACCATGAAGTCTCGATCTAGTCCCAATTCTATCTCAGCCGCAGAAAATACCATCCGATGTCTGTGGGGTCACTATCGGCCCCTTCGAGCTTTCCGCCTCTGAAAGTTCCTCTCCCGTCCTGCTGCCTTCCCCTCCCGAGTCCGTTTCTGCCCGTTCACTGTTCTGTTGCGACCCTGTAATGGCCGCCGTCGCTGCGAGCGCATCCCTCTTCTCCGCCGCCATTTGAGCCTCCCGTTTCTCCCGCTGGCGCCTGTTGCGGGATCTGATGCGTTGTGACTGCCTCACCCGGGGCTGCTTGGGTTGGTCTCGCCTACTTTTATGCGATCTGTCCGTCCCCGCTCTATATGACTCCAGCCATTGCCAAACTTCATCCGGAGTCTGAAAAAAGTGCGTAGCGCCATCCATTATGATCCGCAGCTTGGCCGGGTAGAGCAAGGAGTACTGGATGCCTTCCTCCCTGAGCTCCTTCTTCACCGCGAGGAACGATGCCCTGTTCTTCTGGACCGCTTGGGTGTAATCCGGGAAGATCGTTACCTTACTGTTCTCCACTTCATACGGGCCCGACATCCTGGCCCGCTGGATGAGGAGATCCCGGTCCTTGTAGTGGAGGAGCCGCACCACCATCGGTCGGGGGGGGCGGCCAAGCCCCGGTGGGCGAGCAGGCACTCGGTGAGCTCGCTCCAGAGTGAAAAAAGGAGTAAGCCCCTCCGGCGCTACCACAGTGCGGAACCAGTTCTCCATGTAGGCCACCGCATCCTCCCCCTCAATCCGTTCCGGCAGGCCAACGACCCGCACGTTGTTCCGTCTATTGCGGCCTTCGGCATCCTCCGCCCTCCGCTCCAGTGAGTCCAGTCGGGCCAAAATGTCCGTGATCCTGTGCTCCGCGGTCACCACCGATGGCTTCAGGTCCAGCAACAGTTGGTCATGGTCCTTGACCCTGTCCGCCAGCTTCGCGTGATCCGCGCGTAGCAGCCCCAGGCCCGTGGCCACTTGGGCAATGTCATGGTGCAATGCTTCCTTAGTGGAGGTGATCGCATCAAGTATGGCATCCAAACGCCGGTTCAGCCGCTGTTCTTGGTCAAGCTCCGGGGAGGGACTCTCGCTCAGCCGAGGTGATGTCGCCGAGTCCCCCTCGCGACTCCCGGGCATCGGCTCTCCGATCGCCGCCATGCCAGGGTGCTGCGTCACAAGTCCAGTCGCCCGTTTTGCGTTTACGCCCGTGGTTCCGTGCCGGTCTCCGGGCACCGGGCAGTGCAATGTCCCCGCCGATGATCTCAGGAGCAATGGCCAGGTAGACGGGCTCCGGACCGTCACCCCCCTCCGAAGCCTGAGGGGGGAAGGATGAGTCTTAGGGCGGTGGCCAACGAGGGTCCCCGAGCTCCTGGGTGAATCAGGTCAGCGTCCCCTGGTCTCAGGACACAGCACCGCCGATCCCAGTGCCTCGGGCAGTCGAGCGCAGGATCTCTCGCCACTTGGCGACAACTTGGCTCAGGGCTGAAGTTCGGGGCCGTCCGACCTCCTCGCCGCCATTTTCTTCGCACCCTCGGCAACACCTCGGCCGCCTCTTCTCTCGATCTTCTCGGGGCCAGCAGTCCCCCAGCGACTCTCCGATTCTGCCCAGCTGTCCCCTCACACTTCAGAGGGCAGGAACGTCGTCTTCGGGTCGCCTAGGGTCCCGAAAACAGGAGAATTAGCGGGATTCCGCGCGGAGCTGCGAGCTCAAGCCGCCATCCCGATCGGCGTCCAAGCCACGCCTAGCCATGCAACAGTTGATGTTGTTGCACCAAGGATATTGTGCTGGATAACTAAATACTTATAAGGGCCAAAAGGTGAGACCTATTAGCTATGCCAATGCTTGTTCTTATTAAAGATTACTTGAGTACGAGATTTTCATTTGTGGCCTTGGGTTGGAATCTTCCCGAGATCGGTTTAATCCATTAATTGAATTCCGAGTCCTTTCCAGAAAGAAGCTTGATGAATACATACGAAACGCCATACCTCGCAGGGAGGCTAACCTGCTGTTCTCTGCAACTTTAACATAAACAAGCGCTGGACATGCTTCATGTTTTAAAAAGGCGGCTGCACTGCCCTTTATTTATTTATTTATTTATTTATTTATTTAATTTGTATAGCGCGTTATAACCACCGGGGCCTCTAAGCGCTGATTGTCCAAATTACCTAGTAGGGCTCAGCATATTACTTGATCTTGGCAGTACACCTAGTGGCTGCTCCATGCTTGTTTAAACAAAACAGTTTTTAGCTTTTTCCTGAAAGTTAACAAATTGCGTTCCTTCCTTAGATCTGGGGTCAGTTTATTCCACAGAGCTGGGAGTGTTTTAGAAAAAGCACGTCCCCCCACCGTGGCCAATTTAAACCGGGGTTGGGATAGGAGAGTAGCATCTGATGAACGTAAAGTCCTGCTCGGCGTATAGAGGGAAATTCGGGACTTTAGGTATTTTGGTGCATTCCCGTACAGCGTCTTATGCACTATACACAGTCCCTTGAAAGCTACTCTCTGCCGAATTGGGAGCCAATGAAGCTCCTGCATCAGAGGGGATGAGTGGGTCATCCTGGGTTTCTTGTAAATCAGCCTGGCTGCGTCGTTCATAACCCCCTGTAGCTTATCCAGCAACCGCTGGGGTAGCCCTATGTACAGAGAGTTTCCATAATCCAGTCTGGCCAAGATTATAGCTGAAACCACGTGTTTCAAGGTGGAAAACGATAGCAGTGCCGATATTTTTCTCAATTGCCGCATTAAGCCAATGCAGGTACCTACTACAGTCGTGACCTGTTTTTCCATGGATAGTTTTCCATCCATATACAGACCCAGACTTTTAACTGCAACCGCTGGTTTTGGTGGTACACCCAGCTCTGCAGGCCAGAATTTCTCGTTCCAGGGGTTGCCCGTGATGGAAATGGGCAACACTTCCGTCTTGTCCGGGTTAATTTTTAGGGAGTTTTTAGACATCCAATTAACCGTGGCTTTAAGTATGTCCTGTAGCCTGGTAGACGCTCCTGGACCTTCATCTAACCGGATGATAATCTGGGTGTCGTCAGCGTAGTTATATACTAGGCAGTCCATCCTGTTCAGGAGTGCAATCAATGGCTGCAAATAGATGTTGAAGAGTAGGGGTGACAAAGCAGAGCCCTGTGGGACCCCGCAAGTAATAGGCGCGGAGGTGGAAAGCAGGTCCCCCAGTTGTACTCTTTGTGTCCTGCCCTGCAGAAATGATGCAAGCCATGCCAGGGCTGTACCCCTGATACCAAAAGACCTCAACCGCGACAAAAGTTGTTCATGACACACGGTGTCAAAGGCCGCGGAGAGATCTAGTAGTGTGTATTATTTATCAACAAATCGCCTGACGCCTTTTTAACATGGCAACTGGCCGTACCACTGTAATTACGTGTTGTTTTTCAACACAGTACCAGAAATGGGCTTATTGTGTGAATAGAGAAACAGTGGGCATTACAGGAGTGAGATTCACTAATCGGTCACTGAATTTACTTTTTCATGACTTGTGCTGCTGCATTTCGTTTTTAACATTATTTATTGTATTGGATTAACAGTTTTGATATCTTTCCTCCTTTTTATTTTGTTAATAGTATATGATGAATGTGGTAAGTTATGTGGCTCGCCTACATGGGTGTTATAAAGTGAATATAAACAATAAATACATTTAGAAAGGACTGATGCTCCTGTTGCAGACACTTGTGTTCAATCCCGTTACGCCAACTCAGCCTGTTATCCTTAAGAGATCGATAACGTGAGTGCCACTGTTACCAGAGCCTCGGCAGATTGCTGATCTAGTTTTAATACAGTTCTGCGTGAATATATCAACCTCGAAAGTGAAAATAACAATTTTTCTCCAATTTTATTTTCAATATTTCTTTTTCGGGCACGGGTGTGAGAGTGCTGTTTTTATCTGGATTCTGAGAGTAAGTGCCCCACTCTTACAGCGGGCCCCTAGATGCTCACTCACTACAGTAGATTTTCTTGTTTTGTGGTTGCAGTGCTGTCTATCTCGTCTTCTCTTGCTTGCTTATCTTTATGTGTGCAAACGGCATTATTAGATCAGCAAGTTGACATAATCAGAGGTTTTACTGGGCACCTGATGCCAAATGCCTTTACATTGCACAAGCACTGTGAAGTTTTGCCTCAAGACACGCCACATCAACAGGCCAGTATAAAAATATTTGCACCTTCCCACTGACCGGTGGAAAAATCTTTTCCCTGACCAATTATTAATAAACAAATATTCGATATCACAACTGGTACAAAAAACTCATTTCCACACCAGTGAATGATTGAAAATGGTGTATTGCACAAGTCGCAAAGTGCAATTGGTACGAAAGTGCACTGCCTTGGTGCAAAGTTAATGTGATCTGGTTCAGTTCCAGATAGCTTCTCCAAAAAACTACATATAGTAGCTGCAACCAATATGATATATGTATAGAAATGTATGCAGGCAAATCGCAAATTTATTTGTGGCATTACAGTCTATTAAATAAAGCACACTGGGGGTCACACTACCAACAATTAGCGATATTTATCGCTAACTAGGCTTAGCAATGATTTTTTATCGCTAAGCATCGCCGGAAAATATCGCTGAGATAACGTGCTATTAGCTACGTTTATCTCCAAAGCGATAATTTTTCCGGCGATAGCGTGGCAATCGCTGAGAATACAGCGATATTCACGCATTAGCGACTAAATGTTCTTAGCCATGTTATCCACCTCCCATTGGACAACATGGCTAAGAACTGGTCTGGGCAGGTGTTAGTTTTTGGCGATATTTGCGCTTAGCGCGAATATTGCCATTGCTAAGCCTGCCTTGCTAATAGGCGTTAGCGACGTTAGCGACTGCTTTCAGTCGCTAACGGGTTGGGAACGCCCACTTTGCATGTCATTAGCGTTAATTATCGCTAATATGCAAAGCGGGCCCCAAACCGCTCGCTATCTGCTAACTGCTGTTAGCGACAGCTTGCTAATAGGGCGATAGAAAATTTTCTCCGCTTAGCGGCTGAAAACGGCCGCTAAAGCGGCGAAAATTGCCTATCAACCCCCTTGATAATATGCCCCTAGGTTTTTGTACAACTGGTATTCTGAGCTCACATAGTTGAGATGGCTTTCATATGTAGAAACGAAGAAACAAATGTTTTGGTGAAATTAATTATTTGCCTCAGATCATATAATTTAGTCAGGGAAGTCGCGATCCAGCCACGTTTCCGGTTTTAATTTGTACAAATCAACTTATTGTCTTTCCGTAGGTTAAGGCTTCACTTTATTTTTACTTCCTTGTGCATGGTTATACAATTTTATACGGCAGGAACTCTAGTTTTACATGAGCGTAAGTTACACTACACTTTCACGTTCATTTTATATGGCCAGGGGGTTAGGTGATTTGCCCATCAACACCACCTGGTCGCTAGTGCTGTCCGTAACGCAACATCCTGGGTGGACGGAGGGATGCAGACAGAAGTCACAGGAAAGCTCGGCTGGATATGCGCTTGAGCTGAATCACAGCCAGGGTTCAGGCATGAGCCTGGCTCGAGCTAACTGTCCCACCACCTCGACTCAGAAATTAGACCCCAGGCAGTGGGAGGAGAGGTCAGAGCCCCTCTGCAACACAGGTACAGAGGACGAAGGCAAGAGCTCCTTTCTGGCAGGGAAAACAAGCATTTGTAATGCAATAGGCCACGCATTTTCAAAGCTTTGACCTATTGATATTGTAAATGACAATGCCGTTTATAATTGCAGGTTTTTTAAACACATACATAAAAGGCATAGTCATTTACAATGCAGTAGGACAAAATCGCGCAAATGCGAGACCCTTTGCATTGTAAATGCTTGTTTTTTTTGGTTAACCCTAGCAAAGAAAAGTTAGCCATTCTATGGTTGTCAAACAAAGCACCTACTCTTCCAGCACGGCACAGAGTTATGGCAGAGTGGGCCCTGTCAGGGGAAAGGCGCATGAAAGAACGCAGAACTGATGATAAAGTGGAGGACGACTGTTCAATATGAGGTGGGATGTTGCAGGAGTTGGCAACCCCATGGACGCAGCTGCAACTGCTAGTAAAGCATGCAGCCACACCTAGAGCGCAGGCGCGTTTGTCATCTGTGGGCCTGGTCAGACGCCATACTAGTGACCACATGCTTAGCAACTGATAATGGCACACACTGAGCTGAGATACGGTTGCTCTTTTCTGATTCTTACAATGTCATGAAGTGTGGGACCAATATGGATTGCCTGACCTCAGCGTCATCCGAATAAAGCCGCCATAATAATAAGGTGAATGTAAATATCTCTTGAAACGGTAGTCTGATGACACGCTCTCAAATTACCATCCCATCTCGCTCCTCTTGCTGATGAGTAAAATGATGGAGAGCTATGTCAGCACTCAGCTAATGGACTACTTTGTTAACCACACTATTTTGGATCCTTCACAATCCGGGTTTAGACCCAATCATTCCACAGAGACCCTATTGGGGTACGGATCATATCAAATTGGCTTTGGATGGTAATAAAGCAGTGATACTGGTCTTACTGGAACTGAAAGCAGCCTTCAACACAGTATCTCATCAGAAACTGATTCAACTGAGAGAGGCCGGGCTGCAGGGACAGGCACTCAACTAGCTCATCAGTTTCCTCGACCAGTGCACTCAGACCATCAACTTGGGTCCTTTCCATTCCCAAACCTTGAAACTTACTACGGGGGTGCCCTAGGGCTCCTGTTTAAGCCCGACGTTATATAATATCTCTGTAACCCCCCTTGCCAGGGTTATCAGGGAGCACGGTTTTGCCCCTTTCTCCTACGCTGATGGTATCCAGCTGCTTCTGACCTTTGATAAGAACTCTGAGGATATTGAGCAGCGTTTTGCTAAGGGTATGTTTAATGGTTGACGGACCATTGTTGACCATTGTTGTCAGTTTAATGCATCTAAGACGGAAATCCTCTGTTTTGGCACAGCTCAGGCCGTCTGGTCCCCTAGGTGGTGGCCTGCTACATTAGGTTCAGCCCCCTCTCCAAACTCTGTGGCAAAAAATATGGGGTTTGCGTAGATGTTCTGCTATCCATGAAGGACCAAGTTATGACTATAAAGGGGACCTGTTACTACACCTTAAGCCTCCTGCGCAGAGTGTTTCGCTGGTTGCCACTCTCTGTGCGAAGAACCTCGATTCAGGCATTGATTATTGGCCGCTTGGACTACTGCAATGCTCTGCTGGCATCTGCTAAGGAGTCCCTTCTCAGCAGACTGCAGATTGTTCAAAATGTGGCAGCTCGCCTGGCACTAAAAAGACATCCTCGCACCTCAGTAGGACCTTTATTTAAATAGCTTCACTAGCTCTCTATCCACCAGAGAATTAATTTCAAGCTTGGTTATCTCACCCATAAAGCTCTCTATGGCACGAACCCCAGCTACCTGGTGGATAAATTCAAAATCTCCTGTCTGAATCATCATCTTAGATAGGAAGGGAAAAGGCTGTTAGTAGTTCCCCGGTTCAAGAAACTTAGGTCAGGCGGAAAAACTGTTGTCCATCTGGCCTCGGAATTTTTGAACACCCTACCTGTAGACCTGCGTAATTGCTCCAATGATCTACGGTTTTAGGAAGCTCCTGAAAACAACATTATTCAGAGAGCAATTGCTATAAGCACATGTTCGTCTGACTTTCCCAATAAGATAGCGGGAGATATCCCTCCGGGGGTGATTCCTGCGCATTACAAATCCTATACATACATGTCTCTGAATGTTGTATTGAGTTTAGAATGGAGTCCCTTAGAATGTATATTTATATTATGTCCCTGCTTCTTAACTTTGGAATAAACATATATTTCAATGCCCATTGCTTTTTTTTATTTTAACAAGATTCCGTTCTTGACGTTGTACTTAGGCTTTTCATTGGCTTCTTTACTAATGGGCTCTGTTTCCCTTACCATCCTGAGGTACCGTTAAGAAGCACGGACACTGCCTCCCCCTCAGGGCTGCTTGGCTCCTCCCACTACATATACGTCAGTCTCTAAAAACTAAAACACAAGCAAAGCCGGCAGCAAATAGCATAGTGTGACAGGCTGGGATTGGAGGGGTGCACAGAAGAGAGTCAGACCAGTATATATTTGGCTATGGGCATGTGATAGGCTGGTGCCCAATAGGCCAGTAGTTCAGGTAGTCACAGTCAGGCATGTTACAATACTGTCTATCACTGCCTTACACACCTTTCTCATCAGCCTGTCACAGTCTCACCCCTCCTCTATGGCATTACCTCCTTGTCAGACCTCCCCGTCACAGTCCAAACCACATGAACATAGCTCCTCCCCCCAGAACTTTCACACAAACTCTTTAGCCCTCCAGGCCACTCCTGCATCAAGTGGCATATAACCTGTTGACCCCACTATCCACATCCTGTTGTTTTTTCCCTGCTTTATTGGGATCGCCCGGGAATGGAGGCGAGGTTGGTCATGGCAATGGCTATCTCGGTGCACCGGGGGCATGCTGGGATTGCCCCTTCCTTGGAGGTTTCTGCACTGGAGCTCGGATCTCGTTTACGGTATAGCGTTGCCCTTCTGTCTTGGTCGGAGTGCACCTGGTCCCTTCGTACAGGGGACATCGCCCTCGGCATGGTATGTGCCTGTGTTTTGTTTTCTTATGGCCGGTCTGCGAGGCTGGTTAGTGTGGCGTTCTCCCTTCAGTGGTCTCTTCTAACTGACTTTGGGTTCCTGTGCGGGAGCCGATGTGGACCCGCTTGTTGCAGGTGGGGCCGGTGGGCTTCCCCTCTCTACGCCTTCGCAGCAGGATGGTACTATTTCGGGGAACACTGCAGTGTCCTGTTCTCCCCGCCCTGTATTATTATATACTATGATGAAAATAAGTCCCTGTGGTCTGGTGGTGACATTCTTTGGCTCTTACTCCCGGGGTTACACCGCCTGTATGGTCGCAGGGATCTGGGAGTAGCTTCGGAGCCTTACCTGGTAGTTCTCTGGTTACTGGTTGGAGAGGCTGCTTTAGCTCGGATGGCACCCCTTTCAGCTGGGGTCTGGTTAGGGCGTTGCTGTTATTGGTTTTGCGAGGCCTCTGATTGGACGTTTTTTTTGGGCCGGCCTACGGTCCTGTTGACAACTGCCTGTGAGTCATGGTGGCTGTCTCTTATTGGCCCTTGGGGGTCTTGGTTGATTGGTTATGGGTATTCATATGAGTGGGCACTCTTCCGTTATGATCCTTCATGGAGGGTAGACGTTTAGAGATGAGTGAGCTGAGATGTGAGGAGGAGGTGGTGGTTGCAGGGCCTTCCGGTAGAAAGACAGAGAGGATTCCGCTGCGCTGATTCTACTTGACCTCAGCGCAGCGTTCGACACTATCTCCCACAACATTCTGTTAAAATCGCTCTCTGCCATGGGCATCAGGGGCAAAGCATTGGACTGGATAGCATCATTTTTGACACTAAGGACATTTCAGATCACTTCCAACACCTCGGCCTCAAATGTCCATCTATCCCCCTATGGAGTCCCTCAGGGCTCGGTGTTGAGTCCTTTGCTTTTCAACCTATACGTAACCCCTCTCGCCCAGATAGCCGAAGCGGCAGGTCTAAACATGTTCACCTATGCGGATGATTCGCAGATTGTTTTTTCCCTCTCTAACGGAGATCAGGACTCCTCCTCTCTCCTGCAGTTAGGCCTTAGGAAAATCGCAACTTGGATGAGTGACAATCTGCTCAAACTGAATGGTAGTAAAACAGAGGTTTTAATACTGGGTTCAAATCAGAATCTCTGGAACCCAAGACACTGGCCCTCTGAAATGGGTTCCTTACCCACTCCGTCGCACCAAGTACGCAATCTGGGCATTATCATCGATAATGGCCTAACCATGGAGCCCCAAGTCACTAACTAAACATCTACCTGTTTCACCATTCTGAGGTGGCTCGAGAAAATCATCTGGATGTTGCCTGACGACACACAGAAGTCTGTGGTCAACGCTCTAATCACCTCCCGTTTAGACTACGGAAATGTCCTCTACTTGGGGTCATCACAGGCAGTCATGAGACGCCTTCAACTTGTGCAGAATGCCGCTGCAAGACTACCGTGCAAGTGTCACAGAAGGGAACGCATGTCCGGTCATCTTAAGGCACTCCATTGGCTAAGAAATGAAAATAGAGTCAAATTTAAGACACTGAGCCTTATGCACCGAATCAAATGGGGCAATGCCCCCAGATACTTACAAGCCCTCGTGCATACCTACACGCCGCCTCGGTGCCTGAGATCTTAATTGCAAGGCCTTTTCTGTGTGCCCAAAGTGCGCCGAGCTAGGATCGGGGGAAGATCGTTCTCCCTGTTGGGCCCCAAGCTTTCGAATTCTCTCCCTCTGAATTTAAGCTGTTATCTCGTTACATCCATTTCCGCAGAGCCATAATACATGGCTTTTTAATCAGTAACTTGCTCCTGCCTCTCCTCTGAGTTTTATGATCCGCTCATTGGTTTAGTATCTTTCAGCGCCGGGAAAACCTTTTTGGGTAGCTGTTGCGCTTTAGAAGCCCAATAAATAAATAAATGAATAAATTACGGTGCTCCTTTCCTGGCTAATGTGCAGAGGATTATTGAGGCTGCAGTGACTGTGACCTTTCTGGCTAGAGAGCCCAAGGGGCCTAAGAGGCAGAAATTGGATGCCTCGGCAGACGTTGATCCGGATGGGGAATCGGATGAGGAGGTGAAGGGTCGTTTTGTCCAAGGGGGAGACCTTCACAATCTTCTGCAGCATGTTTGGGACAATTTGGGGTTCCCTGGTTCCTTGGAGGGTGCGGAGTCGGAAGACTTTTTTGCAAATTACCAGAAACGGGAGCCTGACTGCCTTCCTCTTCATAAGTCTGTTAGGAATGTACTGGAAGGGGAGGGAAGGATATTGACAAACATACTTTTCCCAGTTTCTGGCTAAAAGATTTCCTTTACAGGGGTTTGCTGAGGAGTTTCCATCTGTGGTGAAGGGGGATTCCCTGCTGGCTGGTATGGCATCTCAGAGCCTGGTGGTGTCCGAGGATGAGGTTTCCCCTGATCCTAGGAACAAGAAGGTTGAAGGGGCTTTGAAGAGGTCTGCTGGGTCTAACCTTGCTGATCGGTCTCCGGCTTATACTAGTTACCTGGTTCAGTTGCTTCTGAAAGACTGTCCGGGTATTTCAGAGCAGCTCTTTTAGGATGATGATCCCTTTGAGTCTTTGTCAATGTTGGAGCAACAGTTGTGCTTCCGGGCGGATTTGTCCTTTGATTCCCTTGGTGCCACAGTGGTGGCAGCTGGGGCCTCGGTGGCTGCTAGGAGAAAATTGTGGCTGAAGCCTTGGAAGGCGGAGGCGACTCAGAAGGCTGCCATGATGAAGCTTCCTTTTACAAGCTCTAAACTTTTTGGGAACTGTTGGAGACCTTGATTAGGAAAATGGCGGAAGACAAAAAGTGGCTGGCTCTGGTCCACTCTTCGCAGATCAATCAATCAATCAATTAATCACGTAATTTGTATAGCGCACTACTCACCCGGGAGGGTCTCAAGGCGCTGGGGGAGGGGAAAGTTACTGCTAGAACAGCCAGGTCTTGAGCTGCTTCCTGAAGGCGAGATGGTCTTGGGTTCGCCGGAGGTGGGTGGGGAGGGAGTTCCACGTCTTGGCTGCCATGTAGGAGAAGGATCTTCCTCCGGCGGTGGCTCTGCGGATGCGTGGTACGGTGGCGAGTGCGTGGCCAGTCGATCGTAGCTGGCGGGTGGGCGTGTAGAAGGTCATGCGGTCGTTGAGGTACTTGGGGCCCAGGTCGTGGAGAGCCTTGTGTGCGTGGGTGAGGAGTCTGAACGTGATTCTCTTGCTGACGGGGAGCCAGTGCAGGTCTCTCAGGTGTCCGGTGATGTGGCTGTGTCCGGGGATGTCGAGGATGAGTCGGGCGGAGGCGTTCTGGATGCCTTGGAGTCTTTTTTGAAGTTTCGCTGTGGTTCCGGCGTAGAGGGTGTTCCCGTAGTCAAGTCGGCTGGTGACGAGTGCCTGGGTGACAATCTTCCTGGTTTCCGTGGGGATCCATCTGAAGATCTTGCGGAGCATGCGCAGGGTGTTGAAGCACGAGGATGAGACAGCATTGACTTGTCTGGTCATTGACAGGGAGGAGTCCAGGATGAAGTCCAGGTTGCGTGCGTGGTCCGTCGGTTTGGGAGCGGTGCCCAGGGCCGGGGGCCATCAGGAGTCGTCCCAGGCGGAGGGTGATGATCCCAGGATGAGGACTTCCGTCTTGTCCGAGTTCAGTTTAAGGCGGCTGTTCCTCATCCAGTCGGCGACGTTTTTCATCCCTTTGTGTTGGTTGGCTCTGGGGTGGGGTTGCTGGTGAGGGAGAGGATGAGCTGGGTGTCGTCGGCGTAGGAGATGATGTTGAGGTTGTGCTGGCATGCGATGGCTGCGAGGGGGCTCATGTAGACGTTGAATAGGGTTGGGCTGAGTGAAGATCCTTGTGGTACGCCACAGATGACTTCGGTGGCCTCGGATCTGAACGGAGGGAGGCGGACTCTCTGGGTTCTTCCGGTGAGGAACGAGATGATCAATTCCAGCACTTTTTCTCGAACTCCGATGTTGCTGAGGCGCTTCACTAGAGTTCGGTGGCAAACGGTGTCGAATGCTGCAGAGAGGTCCAGGAGGATGAAGGCCTCTGTTTCCCCGTTGTCGATCATGGTTCTGATGTCGTCGGTGGCTGCGATCATGGCGGTCTCGGTGCTGTGATTGGCCCGAAACCCGGACTGCGAGGGGTCGAGGGATCCGTTCGTCTCGAGGAAGGCAGCCAGCTGTTTGTTGACGGTCTTCTTGATGACTTTGGCCGGAAAAGGAAGGAGCGAGATGGGACGGTAGTGCTTGAGGTCGGTGGGGTCCGCCGTTGGTTTCTTCAGGAGGGCGGTCAGCTCGGCGTGCTTCCAGCTCTCCGGGAAGGTGGCGGTGTGGAAGGAGGAGTTGATGGTGACTCGGAGATGGGGTGCGATGGTGGCGTCGGCTTTGTTGAAGACGTGGTGTGGGCACGGGTCGGTTGGTGATCCGGAGTGGATGGAGTTCATCGTGCGAGTGGTGTCTTCGGTGCTGACTGGGGTCCAGTTGCAGAGGGTGGTGGTGGCGGGCTTTGGTTCGGTGGTGGGGTGCGTGGTCTGTGCGTCGAAGCTGTTGTGTATGTTGGCAATCTTGCGGTGGAAGAATGAGGCGAGTGAGTTGCAGAGGTCTTGCGAGGGAGTGATGTTGTTGTTTCCGGCGCTGGGGTTGGAGAACTCTTTGACGATGCTGAAGAGTTCCTTGCTGTCGTGGGTGTTGTTGTCCAGTCGTTCTTTGAGTGCCGTCTTCTTGGTGGCGCGGATCAGCTGGTGGTGTTTGCGGATGGCGTGCTTGAGGGCGGTCCTGTTGTCTGTGGTGTGGTTGAGCCGCCAGGCTTTCTCGAGGGTGCGGCAGTTCTTCTTGGATTCCTTCAGTTCGTCGGTGAACCAGGGGGTTTTCTTGCTGCCGTGTCTGCTGGGAGGGTTTTTTAGTGGTGCAAGGTCATCGGCGCAGGCGGTCAGCCACTTGGTGAGGTTGCTGGCTGCTTCGTTGGGGTCCAGTGTGCTGGTGGGAGTGTTCTGGCTGAGGGAGACGGTGAGCTGCTCGGCGGTGATCTTGCTCCAGCATTGGCGGGGAACTGTTGCGGGTGGTGGTGGGTCGTAGTTTTTTTGAAGCTGAAGTGGACGCAGCTGTGGTCGGTCCAGTGGAGTCTGGTGGTGTGGCTGAAGGAGATGTGATTGCTGGATGAGAAGACTGGGTCAAGCGTGTGGCCGGCGTAGTGGGTGGGGGTGTTCACCAGTTGCTTGAGTCCGAGGTTGGCGAGGTTGTCCAGCAGGGCGGTGGTGTTTCTGTCATTGTTGTTCTCCAGGTGAAAGTAGAGGTCTCCTAGGAGGATGTAGTCGGCGGAGGGAAGGGCGTGCGGGCTGATGAAGTCTGCGATGTCTTCGCTGAATTGTGTGCGTGGTCCTGGTGGTCTGTAGATGAGGGTGCCGCGGAGGGTGGTCTTAGGGTCAGTGTATATCTGGGAGTGCAGGTGTTCAGCGGCGGTGAAGGTTTCGGCGGAGTTAGTTGAGATGCGGATGGTGTTCTTGTGTACGATGGCGATGCCTCCTCCCGTCTGGTTGATGCGGTCCTTCCGGGTGATCTTGTATCCGTCCGGGATGGCTATGGCGATGTCGAGCGCTGAGGAGGCGTTCATCCAGGTTTCGGTGAGGAAGGCGACGTCCGGTGCTGTTGCGTCGAGCAGGTCCCAGAGTTCCACGGCGTGCCTGTGGACGGAGCGGGTGTTGAGCAGGATGCACTTCAGGTGGTTGCTGCTGGTGCAGGGTTTGGCGGGGGCCGTACAGGTCCGTTAGCAGGAGAAACAGCAGGC
Source organism: Lissotriton vulgaris (assembly GCF_964263255.1). Classification (NCBI taxonomy): domain Eukaryota; kingdom Metazoa; phylum Chordata; class Amphibia; order Caudata; family Salamandridae; genus Lissotriton; species Lissotriton vulgaris. The sequence goes on from NC_141693.1 coordinate 1,904,432,868, forward strand.
TTGACAGGGGAAGGGTCCGTGGGTGCGTCTCGGGTGGCTCGGTAGCAGGCAGGGTTCCGGCCGGTGTTTGAGTGCGTTGAGTGTTGCGGCATCGTAGGTCCGTCGGGTCGTCTCGCTTCGGCGGGGGCCAGGGGTCCTGGCACTGGGCGCGGTCCAGGCGCGGACGGGCGCAGACGGGCTTGCCTTTGGCGATCCTTCGGCGCACAATCGGCGCGCCCGCTGCGCGTGACCGCTGCGCGTTCGTGCGGTCGCCATTTAAGGTTAAGTGGGGAGGGAGGAGCAGCTGGGAGGTGGGAGCGGGGAGGGCACAGAACACAAAGGGGGCGTGGCCTCGTGGCCAGCGGTGGGAAGCAGGGAGCGGGGCGGGAAGGCACAGGGGGGGGGAAAAAGATACGATCACGAGTGCCGAAGGCAAAGGTACAATACTAACAACCACAAGGCAATACAAACTCTCAAGGCAATGACAGATCCTGAAAAAAGACCGGCGGAGCTGCGGGGGCAGCGTGCAGTGAGGCGGGCAGCTATGGCGGCAGGCACACAGAGCAGCGAGGCTGCAAGCAGCAGCGGGGGCACACACACACAGCTGGTGGCCGTGCGGCGCGGGGGTGTCCTGAGGACAGGTCACACTCACCTGTGCCGCGCGGTCATTTAAGGGCAAGTGGAGAGGGAGGAGCAGCTGGGAGGCGGGAGCGGGGAGGGCACAGAACACAAAGGGGGCGTGGCCTCGTGGCCGGCGGCGGGGAGCGGGGCGGGAAGGCACAGGGGGGGAAAAAGATACGATCACGAGTACAGAAGGCAAAGGTACAATACTAACAACCACAAGGCAATACAAACTCTCAATGCAATGACAGATCCTGAAAAAAGACCAGCGGAGCTGCGGGGGCAGCGTGTAGCGAGGCGGGCAGCTAGGGCGGCAGGCACACGGAGCAGCGAGGCTGCGAGCAGCAGCGTGGGCACACACACACAGCTGGTGGCCGTGCGGCGCGGGGGGGTCCTGAGGACAGGTCACACTCACCTGTGCCGCGCGGTCATTTAAGGGCAAGTGGAGAGGGAGGAGCAGCTGGGAGGCGGGAGCGGGGAGGGCACAGAACACAAAGGGGGCGTGGCCTCGTGGCCGGCGGCAAGGAGCGGGGCGGGAAGGCACAGGGGGGGAAAAAGATACGATCACGAGTACAGAAGGCAAAGGTACAATACTAACAACCACAAGGCAATACAAACTCTCAAGGCAATGACAGATCCTGAAAAAAGATCGGCGGAGCTGCGGGGGCAGCCAGCAGCGAGGCGGGCAGCTAGGGCGGCAAGCACACGGAGCAGCGAGGCTGCGAGCAGCAGCGAGGGGCACACACACACAGCTGGTGGCCGTGCAGCACGGGGGTGTCCTGAGGGAAGTTTGTGGGTTATAAGCGGGCTTTTGACCAGGCGTTTCAATCCAAAATGACATCCCAGCCCTTACATGGTAGGGGACGTGGCCAGGGTGTCCCTTCCTCGCACAAATCCCGGGGTCAACAGGGTGCCTCCTCTTCTTCAGGGCCCACCAAGTTGTGACTATGTGAGGGTTTCATTGGTAACGCTGGTTGGGGGTTCCCTCACATCTTTTTTACCAGTCTGGGAGGAACTTGTTCAAGATCAGTGGGTCCAGCGGGTTGTCGAGCAGGGCTACAGGATCGAGTCTTGGGGTTCTTCCAGTGGATGTGTTCAGAGCTACCCCTGTTCCCAGATCTCGGGTCAAGTGTCGGGCTCTGTTGGACGGGGTTCGGGACCTGCTTTCCAAATGGGCTGTGGTGAGGGTGCCTGTGAGTCAACAAGTATAGTTAAATGCACAAAGCCTCTGACACCATGGATCACGCAAGTTATTCTCTATTCACGTCCTATTTATTGACAGTGAATGCTCTTGTTTTTTAGCACATTATTTAAAGGTTCAAATGAGTACACATTGGGTGTGAACAGCTCAATTTTGATTATCTCCTTACATCAGAAAATACATTCAATAACGACAAAAAATAGCTTGCTGGCTGTTAAATTTGATCAACGTGAAACAAACACAAAAATAAGTGGAAACACTTAATAAATTCAATTATAGACAATCCACACGTAAAATGAAAAAGTGAATTCATATATCTACAGTATCTTATGTACAAATGCTATGTTTAGGTCCTACTGTAAATCTCAAGGAGATTGTGTTACTGTCCCGGGGGGATGTTATTGATTTATCCCTCAAGCGGGAAAGTTAATTGTCCTGTGATATGCCAGGGAAAGTCATATATTCAAGGGGTTCTTTGAAGCCTAGGAGTGAGATACGTCTCTCACTATATGTCCCAATGGTTTAGTTGGATCATATGGCATATGTTCCTCTTGGCAACAATGGTGAGCCTACGCGTTTCGACCTTATAGAAAATCTTGACAGGAAGGAAACTTTGAGAAGGTCTTCATCAGGGCTCTTAGTAGGTGATGAGGAGCGTCATGTTGCACCTACAGAAAAAGTTATGGGGGCATGTTTTAGTTGTAGCATATAGGATGTATAGGACTATATACAGTGCTTATAAACTCGGTTTGCAAATAGTGATTAGCTCAATTTTACATGGATCACGTACCCAAGGGTGATAAAAGTCAGTGCTGCATTCAAAAGGCTAAAATTAGCTTGCAGAAGACGTGAAGAAGGTTCCTCACACTGCGGTGTGGTGAAGCTGATTGGCTGCAGTCTCTTATTGATTTAATTCTGTGGAGAAAAGCAAGGAGAGAGGGTTCAAATCTCCGTGTGGGTGCGCCAGGTTGATTTAATTGCTCATAGGCGTGAGTATGGCGTCTATATGGAGCTGCTGATTGGGGACATATGATGTGTTTTAGGCAGCTTGCGTGAGCCTGGTGTGCTCGTTGTCAATGTTGTTTGGTGCCTCGCTAAATTAATTGTACTCGGCGGCGTCTCGTACCTGCAGGGGTCTGAAGGGTTCTTCATCGGCGCCACAGCGTCATTGTAGCGGGAAGCATTCTCCGCAGTCTGGAAGTGCAGGGGTCCGTTGCATTACCAGCGCTGTCTTCCTTTGGCGTGTAGCTTCTTACTCGGCACTCGCTCGAAAGGATTTACACAGTGTTCGGCAGGCGTAGGTATACGCGTCCTGGTCCAAGATCAGAGCAGAGTTGCCATTGGTTCGTTCTGCGGCAGTATTATCTCGAGGCTTCTGATTGGCTGGATATCGCTTCGATTTGAACGTGGTCCTGTTGCTAGGTGATCGGGACGCTTTAGGCTGCAGTCAAGGCAATCGGTCTTCACGTGGTGGTTATGTGTTGTGTTTAGCATAGAAAACTGGCGATTTCTGCTAATTCATTAAGTCCATGATTAACTGTATCTAGATACATAATAGTCTTGGCTTCCTGCTTGGACAGGTTGCTGGCTGCATTTTGACCTTTTACTTGTCTAACCACAGTCCATTTAAGGTCATCTGGTCCATGGTGTTTTTCAATGAAGTGGGAGACCATGGGTGCATTTTCCTTTTGGCACCGGATTCTGGAGCGATGCTGGGATATCCTTGTTTTAATTGGTTGACTTGTTTTGCCGACATATGCAAGGCCGCAGGGGCAAGTAGCACAGTAGATCACGTTACTGGTGTTACAGTTGGTGAATGTCTCATGTTTGATTTGTTTTTGTGAGTCAACAAGGTCAGGGGTTTACAAGATCCTGTGTCTGATCCAGAAACCAAATGGAGACTTCCGTCCAGCCCTGGATCTAAAGGCTGTAAACTTGTGTATCCCTCATCGGTCCTTCAAAATGGAGTCTCTGTAGTTGATTCTCCCCTTCCTGTTGGTGGGGGATTTCCTGGCTTCTCTGGATGTCCTGGACGCCTTCATTCATGTACCAGTAAACATGGCTTCCCAGAGGTTCCTGCGATTCTGTGTGGGAGTGGATCATTACCAGTTAGAGGGATTGCCTTTTGGGCTGTTGGCCTCTCCTAGGGTGTTTACTAAGGTCTTGGCACCCTTGGTGGGGTTGTTGCATACTCAAGGGATCCAGGTGTTCCCTTACTTGGATGATTGGTTGATTGCTTCCTCTTCTTTCCTTCAGGCTCAGGTGCATACCCAGGAGTTTTGCAGGCTCCTTCGGCAGTTTGGGTGGATTCTGAACTTGGAGAAGTCCCATCTTTGCCCCACTCAAGAACTGCTGTTCATTGGGGGGTTTTCAACACCAAGTTGAGGAAGATTTTCCTGTTGGAACCCTGCAGACTGACTCTGGTGCGTGAACTGAGGTAGGTGTTGTGGGCTCAGCCTTCCACGACTCAGCAGTGGTTGCGTGTTTTGGAGCTGATGTCTACTACTGTGATTATTGTTCCTTGGTGCCTATTTTCACTTGTAATCCCTTTGTTCTGGGGCATTGGGATCTGGGGTCTCTGGATTACGAGCTGCTGATTCCGGGGGATGTGGTCATCTCCCAGTAGTTATCCTAGTGGCTGGAGGAGCAGAACCTCTTGCAGGGCTCGCCCTATGTGTCCCAGGAGAGAATAGTACTGATGACAGATGCTAGCGCACTGAGGTGGGGGGCTGTGTTGGCTCAGGTGTCTGCTCAAAGGATTTGGTCTGTGCAGGAGGCAGATATGTCTTCGAATTGAAGGGAGTTGCAGGCGGTTCAGTTGTCCTTACTCATTTTCTTCCTTGGGCCCTTCGGAGATATGTAATGGTGGGGTCTGACAACACAGTGGTGGTGTATTATGTCAACCGCCAGGGGAGTGCGAAGGTGGCTTCCTTCAACTTGTTGGCTCAGCAGACCTGCCAGTAGCCGGAACTGAACTTGTTTTCTCTGAGGGCTTTGCATCTGCCGGGCGTTTTGAACTCGAAGGTGGATCGTCTAAGCAGGGTGTTTCCCTCCCTATCTGACATGTGCCTGACGCAGGAAGTTTTTGGTTACCTGATGGACCAGTTCAGGGTCCCAGTGGTGGAACTGTTTGCGGCCTTTGGGGAATGCTTGAGGGAGCAGTTTTGTTCTGTCGTTCGGTCAGACTCAGTTTGGAGGGTGGATGCGCTTTCCTTCCGGTAGGAGGGGGACCTGATGTATGCATTTCCCCCAATTGTGCTGATTCTGCTGGTCCTGTGAAGGTCAAGTTAGATTGGGCCTCGGTTGTCCTGGTGGCTCCAGCTTGGTCCAGGAGGCCTTGGTTCCCTCTGTTGTTGAGGTTGGCAGTGGGTCCTTGCTGGCGGTTGCTGGTGGTCCCTTGTCCCCTGTCATTTCCCCCTCTGTCCTGGGATTGTCTGGTCTGCTTGTGCTGGTGGGTTGGCTGTTGAGAGGCTAAATCTGGGGGCTTTGGGGTGTCCTCCTTTTGTGGATGAGTTTATTCAGCGGTCAAGGTGCCCTTCGACTCTCAAGTCCTATGCCAGACATTGGGTGTTGTTTCTGGGTTGGTGTACGGCTCGGAGTTGGTCTGCTTTGGAGGTGGATCCCGTGTGTATCTTGGATTTCCTGAAGGATGGCTTTGACTTGGGGCTGGCTGTGTCCTCCCTGAGGGCTCAGTGGGTGGCTGTGAGGGCCTTTAGGAGTTCGGACTGTGAGCATGTGGTTCCCTTGGTGTCCCGGTTGTTGAGGAATTGTGTCCTCCCAAGACCTGTCATTAAATCCTTTGCTCCTAGTTGGGATCTTCCTTTGGTTTTGAGGGCCTTGTCGGAGCCTCTGAGTGAGATGTCTGCGATTTCTGACAATCAAGGTGCTTTTCCGTGTCGCGATTACCTCGACTTGGACGATTGGGGAGTTGGACTCCTTGCTTTGTCCGGAGCCCTTTTTTGCAATTTTTTCCCGGATTGGGTTGTTCTGCGGCCTGAGCCTCCCTTTGTTCCCAAGGTTCCTTCCTCGTTTCACAGCTCGGAGGTTCTGATTTTGCCTGTGTTCTGTCCGGATCCTCTTTCGGAGGTTGAGATGGGGCTGCACTGTTTGGATGTTAGGCAAGCTCTGAAGGTGTACTTGCTGCGTACTAAACCTTTTCGTAAGGTGGATTCACTTTTTGTGACCTTTGGGCTGTCTGGTCAAGATCTGAAGCCTTCTGGGGCTACTCTCAGTCGGTGGCTGAGGTGGACTGTGGGGCTGCGTATGATGCTTGTGGTGTGTTGGCGCCTGGGTCAGTTCAGGGGAGATCGACTCGGGGGCCGCTGCTTCCTTGGCTTGTTTTCAGGGGGCTTCCATGGCCGAGATCTGCAGGGCTGCTACTTGGAGTTCTCCAAAACACATTTATGTCCCATTATCATTTGGGGGTGGCTGGGACTGAGTCTGCTGGGTATGGGGATGCAGTGTTGCCTTCTGTTCAGGTGGTGTGACTTTCTGCTTGTGCTAATAAAATCTGTTTTTGCTACTGAGTGAAGCCGATTCTTGCTTTGGTATCTGCTCATGTGGTTTGGACTGTGAAGGGAGGTCTGATGAGGAGGTAATGTCCTGTTACTTACCGGTAATATTCATTACTCCCAGTCGTAGACCTCCCCGTTAGAGTCCTGGTTCCTATTCCTCCCTCCCTGTTCGACTTCTTGTGCTTGGGGGTACAGGATGGGTATAAGTGGGTCATAGGGTATATGCCACAAGATGTGGAAGTTGCCTGGAGGGAAGGGATTGGCCCAAGAGATTGCTTGGAAGTTTTGGGGGGGAAGAGCTATGCTCAGGTGGATTGGACTGTGACGGGGTGGTCTATACTCGGAGTAATGAATATTACCAATAAGTAACCGGATATTACTTTCCTGCTCTGCTTTCTCTTCTCTCCCATTCCTTATAGCTCCCCATGTCAAATTCTCCTCCTTTCTCCCTAGTCTGACTTTTCTGCCTCTTAGTAACCATTATCAGTCTTTTTCTGACCTAACTCTCCTATTTCCTGCCCCCTCTCTGGAAAAGTTATTTCCACTACTGCTTCTCCCGCTCATGCCATGTGCTGAAGAAGCTAGCAGTAGGCACTCAGAAGGGTAGTGCCTGGAAAGAGTGACCATATTGACAGAGTATAGTTGTGAAGGGATTTGTGCTTTCTTCTAGTAGCTCTCACAGCTTGGCATTGACTCGAGCCCCAGAGGACCTTGGGTCAAGCCAGTCTCGTACATTTAGTGACTTATCTCTGATGTTACCATTCCATCACAAGGGAAGTGTCAAAACAAGAAAACGGATTTCTGGTTTTAAATTATCCAGTTTGCTTCTTTGATTACATTGCATAAGTCACCAAGAATGGGCACAAACTTAGATATTTTAGTAAATTTGCTTTCCAAACAAGATTAAGTGTTAACTCAAGATTGCTTAGACGTCAGGTTGTTTAAAGTTGCTTACAATTTCTTACATCAAACACAACGGAGTCAGGAGGCTTTGAAGGCATAGCCTTTACATCCTCCATGGTTAATCATATGAACACAACAGAATTGACTGCCTATTGTATATGAGAAGGAATAAAATGGGTAAGGCACTCGCCCACCTGGTAGGTGGCATGCTTCACCCTTTGGCCCCTCCTTGCACTGAACTAGAGGATCTACCTATAAGTTACTAATGCCCAATGGATTAATAGACAACTTATTAGTTTTTTTTTTTAGGAATTTTCAATTATGCCACTCTAAAAAATGTAGGTGTGAGGGTCCCACTAGCGGAACTCAACATTTTTCTTTCTATACAACCTTCTGAAGAGGTTTAAGTGGCATTCATGAGGACGAGGACACCCTCTCTGCTCTAATAAATATAAAAAATTGAAAATGTGTAATTTACAAACTGCTTCTGATGAAATGTACTCAGTCGGTGAGTGTGTATGTAAAGAGAAAAGTCATCTGACAACCATTAGTTTCCAAACATGATGTCTTGGCATTAAAAAGCAGCAAAACTATTGTGCTTCATCACATGTGAATGGTTCAAAAATGAAGTGCATGATATGCTCCCTGCACTCCAATTGCAAAGTGCACGTTCACGCTTGTTATTTTATCTTACACTAGATTATGACCCATTTTGAGACACCCTCTGAGCTGGAGTATTGGATCAGGGCTCTAATGGATAACTTACCATCTGTATTCCTTCCCATAAACAATAGGCCGTCAGTTCTGCTGTTGTAATATAAGATATCTTACAACCTGTGATGACTCTTAGTTGGAACGAAAACGCAACCTACCTGATTGCCGCCACCGCCACAAGAGTCAGTAAGCAGCCAGCAGCAGCCAGCAGGCGCGAGGGAACGCCGCCATCTCCGCTGCCACTGCCAAGAGTCCCAGGACACCGGACTCCGCGCCGCCGCTCCGGGAGACCACAAATCCCGGCAGGCCTCGCGGCGGCGCGTTTGCAGTGACGCGGGTCGCGCTGCTGAGGGCGCCAGAGCCCTTCAAAGGGAGGAGAGCCCCGCGTCGCGGGACGCCCGGGGCGTAGCCCGGGCAAAGGGCGGGCCCTCTGAGGCCCTCAGAGGTCAACAGTGGTCGGGCGGGCCACCCCTCCAACATTTCTCTAGAAGGTCAGTCCCCTAACAGGTTTTCTACAATGGCTGATTGTACCGTTACAAGTAATAATGGTGACATCCTTACTCAGGACGCAGAGTCCCCTGTATCATTGCTAACGTCGTTTGAGGCATTGATAGATACCGCATTCAATGAGATTGTTGAGACTGAAAGGAGATTTTCTATGGGTCCCATGAGCATTAACCAACCACATGCCATGAGCAGTCTCAATGGCAATACCCATATAAACCCTGAAGTAACTGTGGTAAAACCCTCACATCCTGCTGTTGATGTACCAATTGTCTTAGACGATGATGACACTGTTACGTACATAGCACCAGATGTGGCTCTTGGCCATGCCCCGGTAATAACATCCACAGAGGCTACCAATAAGGTATCTGATAAAGTTGTAGCAAAGAGAAAGAGGGGCCCTGCTAAATTAACCCACAACAAACGGAAGCAGCCACCAAGGACTGTAAACCAACCAACCCCACAAAGTATGTGGAATAAGGGGAAGAGACAGAAGCTGGTCCAACATATAGTACCTACACAGGAACAACCGCATCTGGGTGACGTCGTCGTTATAAATAACGACGGGTCAAATTACATATCTATCTCCACCCAGACTAAATCCCTCTACGGAACCGACAAATCCAGTCATTATTCCAAGTCTGAGGGGAACCTTATTGAGACTATTGCAGATACTATTTTTAATAACTTGGAAGGTCAAATGATCAAACAATTTAATAATATTTTTAAAAGACTTGACAAATTGGAGAACTTAATTAAAAACGAGGATGCAAAGAGAAAAGGTATAGCGAACTTGGACAAAATGAGAGTAGAACGTCTGCTAAAAGACCTTGAATCCACTACCCGTGTCTCCACTAGTGGTGACCATGGTATTATCAGGGCTGTGGAACAACAAGCTACTACTAATCCAACGCAGTCTGTTACACCCAAGGTGACTAAAAGTAAGGGCACAACAGGCAGTAACCCGCCTGACCCTCTAACCGACACCCCCTTACTCCCACGCAATTCTACACGTGGACCTGTTACTTCGTCCAAACCCTCTGTTTCTGCTAACGCTGCAAGCGGACCATTAATTAATTCTAATAAAAAGAGTAACACAGCGATGCAGACCACCTTAGCACAGAAGGGTCCTGCTAATCCCAGCCAGCGCGATAAAAAGACCACGCATGAGGACAATAGGCCTATAAAACATCAAGGCCCTGCCTTACACCTTCCACCTGAGGCTTGTCCGTATGTTCTAGTTCTGGCTGGTATCCCACCGCTTAGGGAAGGTCAAGGAGAATCATGGGTTCAATTGCACAATAAGTGTATAGACTGGTTAACAAAACACAAGGGGGTGGGTTATGATATTTCAAAAGAGATCATAACCACACGGCGAGTAACTTGGGTCGGTCCTCTTTACAAAAATATCAACGGGGACTGTATTGTAATTAACTTCAGAAACCCGGGCACTGCAAAATTCTTGCTGAACAACAACTCTGGTCGACACGGTCCATCTACTGTGGTGACCCCTCTACCGTTAAAATATTTCTACCGTCCTCCCCACAAGATGATGCAACCCCCACCAGTTTTTCCATTACAGAATAGGTTTGGAATATTTCAGGACCTGGACACATTGGACTGACTGCCCTCTGAAAGCACCGAACTGCCTTCCGTGTGCTTTGAGGCAGTTCAGCTAGTGGAAACACCTCCAGAGGCGGCCCCGTTAACATTGGAGATCCCTCCATCTAGTACATTATGCGATCAACAGGGGCATGTTACAACTAAATCCGCCTCAAGAATTAACCAGGGTCCCTGTCTGAGGAATAATAATAATAATCTAAAAATTCTCAGTTGGAACATTGCGGGTCTGAAGACCAAGATGGGAATTCCTTCATGGAGGGACTGTGTCAATTGTTACGACATATTAATGTTTCAAGAAACCTGGTGTGTTGAGGACTTGTTGTTCGAGGGGTACAGTTGCCACAACAGGACTGTTTCGGCCCCTCTGTCTGGCCGTCCTAGTGGTGGATTGTCCATTTGGATAAAAATTTCTGCAGAAGTAAAAATTGACAAACTACAAACTAATTGTCCTAGCTTCATGGCACTCTCATATACCCAGAGGATAAAACTGTGTTTAATCAACTTCTATAACAATGATTTTTTGTCCCAACCTAACCCAAATTTTATTCTTTTATTTGATTTTATTAATGAAATTATGGATGGACAGGTACATGGGAAATTTGATGGCATTTGTTTAGGGGGGGATTTTAACGCACATGTACATTCAAGAAATCCCCCATGTAAAAGAGGTATAGAACTGTTAAATTTTCTTGCTACTAGTGAACTTGTTAATTGCATGGAACATGTAGGTATGGAAAACCGCGCATCCCCATTTCCCACCTTTATTGGACACGGGGGAGGCACAACAATTGATTATGTTTTCGTCTCACCCGCTGTTGCCAAGGCATTAATAAGGGCAGAAGTAGTGTGTAAAATTTACAGCGATCATTATCCAATTGCCATCCACTTATCGTTGCCAAGGGGTAAGTGTCCAAGACATGAAATAGGCGCAAGGGGTTTGGAAGTCTCGACAGACAAATTGAGGGTAATATGGAAGGGAGCAGACAATAAGGGAATCCTGGCAGGAATTTGTAAAAAATACCCAATTTTGATCAAAGATTGTCTTACTACCGAGGACCATGGGGCTAACGTGATTAAATCATTTTCTGAACTCTGTACCGTAATTAAAGGTGAGATTTCCAGACCAGCCTCTAGTAAGGCTGAGGAAACGCCTAGATGGTTTGATGCCCCATGTTCCAAAGCAAATAGGATGCTTAGAGCTGCCTTAAAAACTGAACCGAGGGATATACCACGAGTAAGGTTGCTCAGAGCAGAGTACAAGTGTGCCTTACGCACCAGATCAAATGAATTACTTAAAACCCACTGGGATTCCCTGGCACGATCTGCTGACCTGAAAGCTACCACTGGGTTCTGGAAGGAGGTAAAGGTGATAAGATCTATTGGTTCCAACTTGACCGAAATTAATTGTAACATTACTGGTCCTACCTGGGTTGCACATTTTGGAAAAATCTATGCAACACCAGATAATCCTCCTTTGTTGTTACCCCCCCTACACCCATTGTCTATTTCTGTATCAGAGGTATTTGATGCTATTTTAGAAAGCGCCGGGAATAAAGCGCCCGGTTCTGATGGGCTCTCTATAGACCAGTTAAAATGTGAGCCCGATTTTTGGGCCCCATTGCTATGCAATGTTTTTAATAACTTAACAGACGGGCAAATTCCGGAAACATGGTCACGTAGCATTATTGTTCCCATTTTTAAAAAGGGCGATAGGCTGGATCCTGGGTGTTACCGTCCAATTTCCCTAATAGATAACACCTTGAAAGTTTTGGGACGGATCATATTTAAAAGGATTAGAACTTGGACCGATGAGAATAACATCCTACACCCTAGCCAGCTTGGGTTCCGCAGCAGTGTCGGAACGGTGGAACAATGCTTGAACTTGAACCTGATCATGGCAAAATATAACATTGCTAAGAAATCCCCTTTATACTTTGGTTTCATGGATTTGAGCTCGGCTTTTGATTTCGTTAACCGCTCCCGCCTCTGGTCTACCCTTCTTGAATATGGCTTAGATGACCATCTGGTACACTTTTTAGCTTTTTTACACCGTGACCTCAAAGCATGTGTACGTGTGAATCAAATGGGTGAAGTCTCTGATGATATTAGCTTTGGTAGGGGGGTCAGACAAGGGTGTGTGCTGGCCCCCCTCCTGTTTATTTTGTATATCAACAAGCTAAGTGGCTTTCTGAGCACTCTAACTAGTGATGTGCCTCACATCAATGGAGTCCCTATACCCACCCTTCTTTATGCAGACGATGCGGTCCTGATGGGCCGCACTCCCAAGGCACTCCGTATTTTAATCTCAGGTTTTGTCCTTTTTATGGCCGACTTAGGCCTAACAACTAATTTTAAAAAATCACTGATCATGAGTTGTGGTCCTAAAAATCACAAAATCCCCCAGATCAATTCAGGGTCAAATGTCTTAAAAAGCACCAGCACTTTCCCCTACCTAGGGCTGCTATTTTCAAACAGTGGTACGTGGCATGCACATGTATCTTACGCCAGGAATAAGTTGGGTAAGGCCATTAACTGTGTAACCTCCTTGAGACAACCCAACCAAGCTGATGTAATAACTCCCCTGGTTAAGATATATCAAACCCAATGTATGCCAACCGGCACTTACGGCGCCGAAGTTTGGGGTTATACCAACTGCTCCCATATTCAAAGAGAAGAAAATAGATTTTGTCGTAAGGTATTGGGGGGGGTTATTTGTTCTCCCAACTATGTATGTCATAACGAATTAAATATTCTTTACATAGAGGATTTCGTGAAATCCAGACCAGCATTATTCTGGATAAAGATATGGAACAACACGGCTGCTACCCTGACCCGTGAAATTATTTTGGATTGCCTAAAGTGTGACAGGGGACACCATATACCATGGTTGAAAGCAGTAAAAGAGTGCCTTGTAAGTGTGGGGTTGGGCTCTCTGTTTACATCACCAAACCTAATAAATCGCTCCCATAAGACCATCACTTTAAGGGCATTGTATGACTTATACAGCGAAGAGCGTGATAGAAAGAACCTGACCAAATGCACTGTTGTAAAATATTTGGCCTATTCTGAACCACACACTAAAAAACCTGGCCCACCGTACAGATATTTACGCTTGCATCTCGGTAGATGGGTTAGGGGCTTACTGTTTCGTTTCCGAGATGGGAGTATAGTTAATTTACTGAACTTCCCGCTGGGATATAACAAACATCTCGAAACTTTAAATTGCCCTTGTAACCCTGACATGAAGCAAAATCTTATGCATTTCTTGTTCTTTTGTGGTTTCTACAAAAAGCTCACTGGACATTATCTTATGCCCTATTGCAGAAAAAATGGATTGACTAATTTTAAATCAGCATTTTGGTCCTTCCTAGTATTGGGATCAGATGAAGTCATTTTTAGGATGAGTTGTTTTCTCAAAGCTGCTGTTAGATTGAGAATCACTCTTAACACTGAGGCATAACCATCGCACACTGCACTTTCTATTATGCATTTTAGAGAATTTTTATCTGCTTGTTTTATCTCTTTGTAATAAAATTTTTTTTCATGTGTATGTAGATAAAATTATGACAACGTGCTAGCCATCCTTTTTTAACAATGGTTTTTAAAATTGCGTTCTTAATAGTGTTTTTAAACAGCGTCTTTTAAATAGTGCTGTAAAATATTCTCTCCTTTTAAAAATCTATCTTTATGAAGGGACAAAATTTTGTATAGTTGCGAAATTGCAAATGGAATTTGATTATGCTCGTTTGTACTCGGATTTATTCTCCAACTGTCATTACTGAATTGAATGTTTTAAAATGTATTTTGTTTGTACTTTTATGGATGTTTTTATTCCGAATAAAGATCTTTTGACTTGACTTGAGTTGTTACTGCACAGTAATTAAGGAAAACGTCTTGATGTAAAATAATGGTTTCCTGGCTAAAACACCTCATGAAAATGTGTCTCTATGTACAGATGTAATCATTCACAAGGAAAGAGCAAGAGAAAGGTGGTCCTAGTTGTGATCCCCCAAATACAATCATAAACGTGCTGCTAGAATTAACTTGCCACAATAAACAGTCGGGGGAAATCAAAGATTTTGGAGTAGATGCCTCAGCCACTTATGGCATGTTTCATCATCAGCGCCTATCCACACCCTGATACAACTAGGGTGGACTCAACCAAAAACAAGCATTTGCAATACAGTAGGTCTTGTATTTTCAAGAGTTGAGCTATTGGCATTGTAAATGACAATGCCTTTTATTTACATGATGGCTTTTCAAACAAAATTGAAAGGCATTGTCATTTACAATGCCAATAGCGTAAACTTTCGCAAATGCGAGACCTATTGCATATTGCATTGCAAATGCTTGTTTGCCCTGGTTGGAAAGATGTGTAATTCAAAAATCAAAAGAATTTTTTTAAAAAGCATGAGGCAGATGTTTCCAACTGAGATTAGGCAAAACTAATACTCAAAGTCCGACTTTATTTCCGGTTCATTAATTTCAAATATGTCTTTATAGCCTGTGGTCAAATAATGTAAATACTTTAATAAATTATGGTATTATTATTTATTTTGAGAGATACTTCCTTTAAAATAATTTCTGAACTCCTTGTGGAACTGTAGAATATCTGCGCAGGAAGAAAGAAGTGAATTCAGATTTTTAATGGGCATCTAGAGATGCTTTTTGGTCTGGCTTCTGCCACAACTTTTAGATTTAATACAATTAAATATATATCTACATCTCCTCAGGCCTTATTATTCCTTGAGTCCTCGCAGCATACGTGCATATCCAGGAGAGGCTTCCCTGCACCACATCACAAACACAACTGTTGGCTTTGCCGATTCAAAAAATGATGATGTGCACTCACAATGGGTTTGCGGGATAAGTGAAGGTTTAACCAAATTTAGTTCATAGTCTCCAATCCAACATACAACATGGAAATAATCAGCCAACATTTTTCGGCATTAACATTGGCCTAGCTCACGGCGCCACACAAGTTAGTGTCTGAGTGCCTCTATGGAGGAGTGAGTAGGTGCCTCAGTACTGGT
This sequence comes from Lissotriton vulgaris, assembly GCF_964263255.1. Lineage (NCBI taxonomy): Eukaryota > Metazoa > Chordata > Amphibia > Caudata > Salamandridae > Lissotriton > Lissotriton vulgaris. The sequence goes on from NC_141693.1 coordinate 1,904,447,960, forward strand.
ATGGGGCTGTGAATGGGTATGTGAGTAGTTGTGCAAGTGGGAATACAAGAGGTTGTATGAGGGTTTGAGCCGGGTTTGGTGGCTCAGTAGACTAATTTGTCCACTGCAGGGGCCTGTGTTCGACCTCATGGTCACAGCTTCAAATCCCGATAGGTCCACTCAGCCTTTCATCTATTTGAGGTCGATAAAATGGGTACCATTGAGTTGGGTAACAATAAACATCTTTATTCAGCGCCAAGATGCCTCAAGGTGAACGAGCACTTTACAAATACACATGTTATGTCATGTGAGGTGTAAGAGACTCTGTGGATGATGTCATATGAGTGGCTGTATGAGTGAATGAATGGTTGTGTGAATGGCTGTTCAAATGAGTGAATGGGTGTACGACCGGTTGTATTGGGTGTGAATGGGTGTGTGAGTGGTTCTGTGGATGATGGAATCAGTGATGTCACTGACCATGGCATCAGTGATGTAATATGTGAGGTCATAAGAAGTGCATTGTGGGGGCATACGTTATAGTTAGCTCAGGTAACTATAACTTTCTATGGTTTTATATGAGTAAAATCTGAGCCTAACTATAATGTCCCTGTAACCTTTGGTTTTTCAGGGCATTTGCATTTGTAAGGGTTTTTTTTAATTCTATTTCCTAACCGTTACGTCTCTAGAATTTTAAAAGATATATATATGTGTGTATGTATGTGTGTGTGTGGGTGTGTATGTCTGTGTGTGTGTTGGACTTGGCCCTTTTTGCAGGGTCACCTCCTGAACTTTTTGCCTTCCTCCTAGCCTTTTTTCTGACATGGTTTTGGTGGTTCGAGGACTCTGGCACTTTAGCACTGTGGTCCAGTGTAAAGTGTGTGTGCTCTCTGTGGGAAGCATGGTAAGATTGGTCTACACCTGTCTGGCATATTTAATTTACCTGTCAGTCCCTTGTAAAGTGGTATGGTATCTCAGATACCCAGGGCCGGTAAATTAAATGCTACTGGTGAGCTTGCAGCGCTGATTGCGCCACCCACCAAAGTAGCCCTTCAGACCTATCTCAGGCCTCTGCCACTGCAGGGCCTGTGCACAAAGTTGCCGCCGCTGTCACGTGGCACCTAAAGTGTGTGCCACGTCTGTGACCCCCCTTTTACTGCATGTCATCAACCCCTAAGGTAGGCCCTAGCTAGCCCTATGGGCAGGGTGCATTGTAGGTAAAAGGTAGGACATGCACCTTGAGTGTGTGACATGTCCAGATAGTGACAAACAGCCATTTTGGTTTCTCACTGCTGTGAGACTGCCCTCTCATAGGAATGCTTTGGGGATTCCCTGATAAAAGTTTCAGTGGTAATTCCTGCTATGAGAGGAGCTGTGTGGTCAAGTTTGATATAGGTGAAATATCAATAATAAATGCTGCACAATGGTGTGCGCAGATTTATTATCACTATTTTAGAAATTCAACTTTTAGAAGTTGGCATTTCTGTGTGCTATGTGTCTGATTGCCTGGTGTGTATTGCATGTCTGGCTCTGGAGTGACAGGGGATGGGGAGGTGTGTGTGGCTCCAGGGAGAGCAGGGTGAGTCAGCGCTAGGCTGAATAGGGGATCTGCATTTGGAGTAGTGGGAGGAGTAGTACCTTGACCCTGAATAGGTCTTTGCCTGCCTGAGTGAATGTTGGCTCCGCCGACCTGTGGTGGTCTGAGGACAGAGCCCCCATCTGACAAAGAAGGGTGTGAGCACTCTACATAAACACCCCCCAGAACCAGTTGAGACTGGATCCCCGAAGCCCTGTGCTAAAAAATGTTGTATTTATACTGGGGCTGTGACCCCATGAATGGTTTTTCCTTGCGACTTGGGTCTTGCTGCTGCTGGTCCCTAGGAGGAACCGCCACAAGGGACTGCCTCCCTGCTGGAGGGCCCTGTGAGCTGGCCTGCCCGGGCCCAGCCTGTGCGAGGAGGCTCAAGGGACTAGTGACTCGTGAGAGCTATATCGTTTATTACTAGGCCTGGGTGGTAAATTCCGTTTCGCTTGCAGAATTTGAGGAATTTGGGTAATTTTGCGTTCGGCAGAGAACGCGGAATTACCAAAAATTCAGTGATCTGCAGCTTCGCGGAATTTTTTGCTTGTTCCCACTTTTAAAATGTGTGATTGCGAGATATTTCTCCCCAAGCACGCAAACAGCGTTCGCAAACAGGAAAAAAAGCATCACAAACATCCGGAACAAGCAATTCTGCGTGTTCACGGAACTTTCGCTTTCATTGCGCAGATTTTTTACCGTTCCGCGGAGCTGTGCATAGCGCGAATACACAGAACTTTTTGTAGCGTGCAGCGCTGGGCTGTGACATATTGAAAGGGAATCCCGGCGTAGGATTCCCCCATGCTGCTGGTGGTGGAGCTGGAGCCCACCCCACATTGGTTTATTTCCTACCACATTTGCCAAGTATGGAAGAGCGGGAGCCTACCCCGCTGTTGTGTCCTCCTCTGAGCGGGAGCCCACCCTGCATTGGTTTTTATTTTATGCACTTTGCCACAGAGAGGAAAAGCCACCGTTAAGAGTGCAACCCGTAAGTCAGGACCCCGTGCCTGACTGTGGGCAGAGTTGCTGCAGAAAGGAAGGAGGGGCCCCTTGGTGCCTGTGGGCAGACCCGTGTGTTGCAGCCATGTCCTGCCCGGAGACTTCGCTCCGTGAAGATGAGCCCTGACGGTCAACAAAGGGAAAACCAAGGTCATCATCTTCGGATCGTTCCGTCATAAACGGCACGCACAGTGGCAGTTGGGGAACGCTCAAATACACTCTGTGGCCTCTTACAATTACCTAGGGGTTTGGTTTTCGGAACGGGCCAAAGCAAATGTCCACCTCAATCATCTGGCCTCAAAAGCCAATAAGGTAATACACCTGCTAAGACAACTAAACCGGAACCTGATCAGCCCCTCCGCTAGCCCAATTTTGATAGCTTTAAGAGCAAATCATCTGCCCGCAATCTCTTACGGGCACTTGGCATTTCCAGGGAAGTTGGATGCACTTCTCACCTCTGCCCAAATTAAGGCGTATAAGTCGGTGTTACATATTCCAAGGTCTACAAGGAGAACCAGGCTGAGATTGGAACTTGGCCTAGCAAGGCCAGACGTGATCGGCCAGGGGGAGCTCATCAAACTGTACCTAAGGACATTAAAGGCCCCGGCTAATTCCCTAAAATACCATCTGAGACCCATCTTTGAAGACCCAGCATCGACATGGCACATTAGGCTGGGTAAAGCAACTAAAGCCCTTAAGTTAGTAGAAGAAAATCTATCGCGGCAGGACATCCAGCAAAATTTTCGGAAGAGAGCCATTAACAAACAAGTGAATGAAATCTCCTTTGAACTTGATCATAGAACCATTCGTCGAACCTCTAATCTGGAACCCCTAAACAACTCCTATACGGTGAGCAAAGCACAACCATATCTAAGCGAGGCCATCACAACATATGCCCGAAGTAAAATTCTATCCATGAGGCTGATCACACTCGGGATAGCTGATTTCAACCCCGCTTGGGCCCAAAAAGGGGTCTCCACATCCTGCAGGCTTTGTACTTACAAAAGGGAATCCTGGCTGCACCTTCTTTGCTGCTGTCCTCATTTCAAGAGCGAACGTCGGCGACTGCTGCGCCCGATCTGCCTTAATCAGAGCATAACAACATGCTCAGAAGCATCAGCCCTGTGCTTGTCAACCACTAACACCATGTTCCTAGCTAGATCAGCGAAATTTGTCCACCAAATTAGTTTAGCACTGAAAATTCATAACGAGAGAATCTCTTCTCTAGGATACTCACCATAACAAGAACTGACATGAGCTGAACTGAACCAGACCTGTTGTTCCACCGAAAAAGCCACCTGCTCGCCCTCGCAACCAATAATGCAAAGACTTATCCGACCCAACACAAATGCTGGGAACTCCTAATCAATGGGACTAAGACTGTGGGAGTTGCATTCCTCTCTACCCATACTGTTCTTTCCTTATATACCACTATCCTAATCAGCATAGGTACACTCCTCTACTCTTTTTTTTCTTTTTAAACATGAAAGACATTTTTTTTTTTTTTTTTTTAGAATTATTGATCTTTGTACTTGCTCTTTTACTGTAAAGATTTTAATTAATTGTACAGTTAATAAAAAATAAAAAAAACCCTGGTGAGTGAGGCTGAAGAGGAGGCAGAGAGAAGACCAGAGCCTCCCAGTCTCGGGTAGCTGCAGGAGAGAGACAGAGGAGTCAGGACCAGCCCCGGTGAGTGGGGACTGACCGTGGAACCTTGATGGTGCTCCAGAGGCACGGTCAGTGCTGGTTCTTGATCTTTCCAGCTGCACCACTTATTGCAGGCAGCTGCAATGTGTGGGATAGTTTGTCGTAGAAGTCCCAGAGTGGACCTCCACAGGCGCAGTAGTCCAAAAGCTGATTTATCTTTGGGGCGATTCCGGTTCCCTGAGAGGCACAGGCCTCAGTCCCACAGCTGCACCGCCAGATCGCGAGCAGCTGCAACATTGGGCAATATTGTTGCAGAGTCCCAGTGGGGACTCAGGAGGCACAGTGGTGCCAAGGCCTATTTTCACAGCTGCACCGTGAGAGCGCGGGCAGCTGCAACACGGGGGCATTTAGTTTTCTTGCTTTGGAAGGGGTGAGAAGCACCCTATGCCCCAGCGCATTGCGCACTTTGTGATTGCTGCATTGGCATCCAAAGGGCCAGTGGAAGGCCCCAGTACAACCCCTAACATTTGGGACAGAGGGCATTTGAGTCCCACAGAAAGGCCAGTTGGCCTGGGATCAGTTTGGTAGAGTGCCAGGCTCTACAAAGCTGCATGACGTGTTTATGCCTAATATGGTGGTTGCCAAATGTGATTTATGCACATGCTCTTTAGGCATAATGTGTTCATGCTAATGTAATGCCTACATAGGGAGCTTATGCGTCCTGTGCCTAATATGTTTTATGCCTACTGTGATGCAGACATAATGCAGTATGTTGCTAGATATAATGCTGAGGTCATTATTGTACCAGTAGTTACTGATTGTGCTCATTTTCCTACTTGTGATCTGTGATGGTTCTGACAGTGGCCCGATTGGCCCCGTCATGTATATAATCCCCTGTGAATATTGTCTAGTGCCAGTGTTAAATATTGGAGGGATTTGTTAGCATGAGCTGAAAGCCATTTTGTATTTCTGGCAGCCATCTTGTTTGCCATGTGCTGCCACGTGCTCGCCGTGTGCTCTGTCCTCCCTCAGTATTGACTGCTCTTGTAATCTGCCTAGAATCTAACTATATTTAGTATCTTCCACCTTCGCACATGCTCAGTTGAGCTTACAGCTATCCTTGCAACTGTTTCTAGTCTGTAAATGTTAGGATGTGTTCACCAGAATTAGCAACTGTTAGCTCCTCCCACTTTGTTAAGCAAGCAGATCTTGCATGCCCATCTTAGTCATTTTTGCATGCTTACATGTGCCAGGACTGCCCCTTGGTCTTATGCTGACTATGTAACCCTAAGCATATATAAGGCCCCAGTTTTCTGTACACCTCAGACTGCCTCATTCATTTGCTATGGCTTCTGTGTGACGTAGTCTCCCTCATTTGGGGGTAATAAAGATGTTACTTTTATATTTCAGCTTATGTGCCAATTTCTTCTTTGTTGGTTTAAAAGGACCAAGTATTAGTGGGACCCCTGAGAAGGTTTCTATTTTCTACACCAGTGTCACAGTGTATATGTGTGATTATGATTCTAATGTGTTTTGGATAATACAAAGGCTATTTTTATATAACCTTGTGTGGAGTTTCTTTTGTGGTGTGCCTAATGTGTTGCTGCTGTGACTGTGTTGCGCAAACGCTTTTCACATTGCCTCTTCGATAAGCCAGTCTGCTTGTGCCAAACTATTTATTTATTTATTTCTTTATTTATTCCATTTATATGGCGCGACAGCTACCCTGAGTTTTTCCCGGCGCCTTGGATCTACCAAAGAGGTGAGCAGGGGTTATCTTCAGCATGTAACTCTCTTGCCCTGACTAGAGTGGCGGTTTCTGCCTGGCTTAGGCTTTCCTAGCCAACCAGAAATCCAATTTCTAACAATATATATATATATGTACATATATATTTCATACCTACCGATTCATGCCCTTATATAGGTATAATTTACCCAGTCCTTATATAGGCATAGGAATCATTGCCTTATTTAGTCTTAGTCTGTGCAGCCCAAATACGGCATGGCTACTTCCACTAAACTCCGAGAATCCACAACGATTTCTTGGAAAAACCAGCCTTCAGCAGTCAGGGACTTCCCCCTGCTTGAATACTAATTTATCCAAGAACTCCTGGAGTTTTCAAGGAACTGAAGCACTAGTGACGATATTATGTCCTATCTTACGTCAAACTTGGCACCTTCAAAGTATAACTATGCCTACATTTGCCCAGTCAAACACACGGTGGTTTAGGAGCACATCGACTAACTACTTGCCCGACGCCCTGCTGCTGCAAGTGCCGAAGGAAGCCGACCCTCCAACTGACGCACTGAGAAGACGCTGTCTTTTCTCTTGCCGAGAAATCCAGCTCCGGTGTTTCCAGGCTACCCTTGCGGGTTGCTGGGAGATCGAGTCCTGAGAGAGAGATACAAGACCTCTATCATTCTAAAACCAAGGTACGGAGCTGATTAGACCCTTAGAGAATTCTTGCAGCAGATTCCTGGCAGAAAATTACTAGACTTAAGCTACACCACACTTACTCCTCCCTCGTACTAGACTTGGGTTAGGTACACCGGGGTAGGCGTATTTTAGAAGTACCAGTCGAGTACTTTTAGCAACCATTTTATCACTGTATATATTTTATGCATTTTATGTATTCTATGTTTATGCCTTAGAAACCATATCATGCTTTTACAGTACTATTTTATAATACTATTAGTATTATATGCCTCGTACTACTTAACTAGCATTTCAATTGTAGCAGTGCATTTCTCATGCTTAAGAAATAAGACTGTTCAATAAATACTTTTATTGAAAACGCCCGTCTCTCTATTTCTAAGCAACTCTGGTGAAACAAAGCATGTATGATTGACTGAGTGAAATTGCCGTCTATTGTTTCTGCGACTCTAGAGATACGTTTCATTCTGGGGAAACACATTTGTCATGTTATATGGTTGTCAGAAACAAATTCCTTCTTGTTTATTCAAGACAGTTTCTAGTGACCTCTGAGCTAGCTGGCACTCACAATTAAGTCTCATATATACAATAGAGACCTAGTCGACTTCAGTCCTACGTCTAAACTATAGTATATGTTATTCCAATGCGCAGAGCCTATTGGGAATATAGGAACTACACTACATGGCGCCCAACGTTTGGTAAGGCGATAATTTAATGCTAGATACTAGAGTAACTCAGTCGTGCTTTTCACACAGACCCCTTTCTCCCGTAAAAACTCCAAAAGACGTCTGGAGTGGGTGAAAGGATAATATCTGCCAAAACTGAGTAGGACGAAAAAACCTATGTATTAGTTTTTGGCTTGTTCAACGTTGAAGGATACAGTGTTCCAAAATATTGTGCACCTAATCTTTGTTTCCTTGAAACTTGGCTCTGCAAAAACTTTCAGTCGACAAAATGTCGGAGAGTGACGATGAAAGGGAGAGAGCTAGAATAGCAGCTCAAGCAGTCTTAGATGACACAAATCTCCAACAAAATGACGCGGATGCAATAATCATCCCAGTAAATGTAAGAAAAACCATAACTATAAAACTTATAGAAAATGGGGTATCATCAAGAGGTGGTAAAGTAATCTTTGCTATAGAGGCACATTAATATCGGCAGACAGAGGCATTCTATCATTGATTCTGTTTCCTGTAGCAAATGCAGTAACACATGAGTTCCACTACTACAAATTAGAGGAAACTCCAGCGGAATACGTTCCTTTCGAGGACATTGAAATTCCATTAACTTACCAAGAGCATCAGCTCTGGTTTAAAGGCGCCCTAAAACATGAAATCACATTACCAGGCTTGGTCCACTAGGTAGACCAGGAGGAACATGGCCGGTACTAGCCAGCTATACACCACATCCAGACATTGAAAGAATGTCAGATGCAGAATTGTTAGCTCAGCTAAAACAATTAATAAAAATACATCGACAATTGGTCCAATATGTCATGCGGACATTAACAGTCCAACCAGCTGTAAGAATTCCACAGCACACCCCTCACCAGGGGAACACAAATAAAATTACACCAGAGACTATACAGTCAGTCATTGGTAAACTACCAGCAAAACGAGAACATATTCCGTTCTGGTTAGCACAAAAAATTACTCAAATAGAGGCAGTATTTCCTGATAGTACGCCTCATGAGAAACACCGGATTCTGACAATCTGTTTACCTATGGGGATTGCACCACTCATAGAGGATTGTAACACTTGGGGCACAGTCTTTGCTTCAATCTACACTAAAACACATTGTTTTCCGTCCATGGCAGTGATACCAGATGTTCTAAAACAGATTCAAAATGAATATGGTCCAGAACCATCTTTCAATCTAGGTATGAAATTACTGAAGAATTTCAAACAGGTCTCGGCTATACTATTAGCCAACATTAGAGGAGAAGCAGCATCAGTGGCAACCCGCCAGAAATTAAAAGAAACAGACATTACTGAGCAACCGTATGAGCTTGCCAGAATCACATGAGAAATCCTATGAAGAACTAGGTCGAGATAGTTTGGGTGGAAAACCACTAATATGACAACTAACAGAAAATCCTGAACACGTTTTTATTAAAAATAATCTCACTACTCCTAAAAAGAAGTGGGAAAACAGTAAGCAGACACTTCCTAAAGAGAAACGTTCTCAGTCCAGAGGAATGTCTCCCCACAGGAGAGTTTGGTCTCCTGAACAGGGAAATAGGTCTCCCCAACGGGAGGCCTCTGAAAGAAAGTATAACCGTAGAAATAGAGATACTTTAAGAAAGCCTGACAGATATCAAGATAATTACATGCGTTCCTCTCGATCTTTTCAGCCTTCCTTGCAGAAATCGGAAAGAAGAGGACGGTCAGAACACAATGAAGAACGTGTCAAGTCCAAAGACAAAGAACCCGTTCACCAAAGTAAAAAATCTCAATTCTCCAAAAAGATGGTAGCAAGCATAAAGATCAGACATGCCAAGGATTCTGAGGACACAACTCAAGAACGGGGAGTGGGCCCAGACAATGCTAGACAGTGTAGCAGAAGTAACCATAGTTCGCAGGATCCTGATGGATAATCTGGAGACAGTGGACTTGAATAAGTGCATTCAGGTTGAAACTGCCGACACCAGGGTTAGTGTACCTCATAAGTTATATGAAGTAACACTCTGGATGGAGGGGGACATAACTAGAAAAATAAGAGCACTCTTTTGGGAGAAGCTCTCTAAGGGCTATGACATTCTTCTAGCTGAACAAGACTGGCCACCTGCAGTTGTTAGGGAGTTCCCCATACAGCGAAGAGATAATTATGCCAGCCTTCTCAAATCACATTCCAATTCATAAAAAATATACATATGCCAGGAAATGGGCAGTAGCTCAAGCCCCAGCACTATATAAAAATCATGTAGGATGGGATGAGGATTCTCCTCACCACAAAAGCCAGTTAAAAAGTCATCATACTGCACGAAGCCAGTACCCAGTAAAGCAAGAAGCTAAAAAACAAGTCAGGGAGATTTTACATCAACTTGAATATCAAGAGGTGATCGAAACATGCACCTCATCTATGAACAATTCTTTGTTTCCTTTGTCCAAACCAGGCAATTTATATTGTCTAGTTTTGGATTACAGACACCTAAACTCTTGTTGCAAAACTTTTGCAGTACAAAATGCACACAGTGCTACACTGATGAATAACATCGTGCAAAAAAATATAAAACCACATTAGATATTTCAAATGGGTTTTTCTGTCAAAACATTGCACCAGAAAGCAGGCATTTGACCGCTTTCTCAATCTTGGGGACACAGCGACAATTTTGCCGTCTCCCCCAGGGATTCAAGAATAGTCCAGGGTTATTTTCAGCCAGAGTAACAGAGTTACTACAAATGTATGACGATGAGGCATTATCTTATGTCGATGACATCTATCTTACAGATGACGACTTGGGCAGGCACTTAAAAAGAGTGAACACCATAATACTTGGGTTTGCTTCGGAAGGGTACAAATTAAATTTTAAGAAATCACGAATTGCCCACCTCAACGTCCTATTTCTAGGCTACGAGTTATCAAGTGAGGGCAAAAGCCTGGCAGCAAATTTTCTAGAAAAATGTGCGCTGCTCCAACCTCCAAAGACGCTGAAAAACTTACAGTCAATTTTAGGTTTCCTGAATTTTGGATGAACTTATGCTCTAAACTACGCAGAAAGGGTTAAACCTCTCTACGAACTAATCAAACCTGATTTTAAACCAACAAATTGGACTCACAATCATACAGAAATTCTGTGATCAGTACAAATAGACATGTTAGCAAAAAGAAAATTACAGACACGCGAAAACGTACGCAATCTTGAGATCCGAATCATCCCAGGGAGATGCGGATTCACGTACCTGACCTTTAATGAAGGAGAAACGGTACCAATTGCATACAAATCACACTTGTACACACAAGCTGAAATGAAATTCACTTCAAAAGAAAAAATTCTGACAGCGGTTCAAACTGCAGTAGCAAAAGAGAGAGCTCTCGCGCAGGGTAAATGCATAATGATCGTTACACCTGTACCTGCCTTAGAGGCCTTGACGAAAGCGAGCATTCCGAATGCTAAAGCTTTACATCCAAGATGGATACAATGGGTTAATTCTCTTGCTGCAACAGACGTTGAATACGTGTTTGACCCTAACTGAAAAACACAAGAATTCCTACAATACGAGTATGAGTGTCCTCTGCCGACCGAAATTCTGCATCTAGAGCATTACAGCTGTATAATATATACAGACGGATCAGCACAGCCCGCAATTGGGGGTAAACAAGCATATAGTGCTGTGTGCGCGATCGTTAAAGGTTGTTGGCGCGTGGGTAAATTCAGACCTATGGTCACAAAAACTCAATCACTCGGAGACTGTACAGCTCAGCGAGCTGAACTACAGGCTTTCAAGATGGCGCTTGAAAATACCCCTCGCGAATTCCCCACACTAATAGTGTGCAATTAGTATTTCTGCGTTGAATCTTACAACGAAAATTTGCAGAACTGGGTTAAAAACTGGTTCAAAAATTCAAAAGGTGGCATAATCAAGCATAAAACGCTGTGGGAACAAGTAGTTCTTTTGCAATAAGGACTACAAAAGACTCACGTGATTCATACACTGAGTCATCAGCGTGATGGCGTTCACGTTGCAGGGAATTCATTGGCTGATGAAGCCGCGAAGGCAGCTGTGCAAACGGCTTCCGTAGCTACAATCAAACGCTCAAAAAAAGTAATAGATGGTGAAACGCTACTATCAGTAAAAGCCTCAATGGAAGGAAATCATGCAGCGCTACCTCTAAACTATCCACTCTGTAATACATACATAATTGATGCAAACTCCGTTCCTTTTGCTCAAATCCCTGGAGTGGGAGACAGAGTAATTCCAAACAGGAAGCAGAGAGCTTACTTGGTTCAAGAAGCACCTATGGGAGAGGGTCTGAGACATCAAGGGATCTTGAAATCTCTATTAGAATTAGAAAAGCTGTACTGGTGGCCGGGAATGGGAGTTGACGTTTACAATTTCGCAATTCATTGCCCTAACTGCAACAGAGATCGCAGCAGCGAAAGCCACCAGATACCGGACTACAGAGTAGCCACCCTAGTCCAGATACCATTGCTAGAAGGCATTAGACTATTGATATGCAAACGTTATATTGAACGGATGCGGCCCCATAACTACTAGGACAAGATTTATTTGGATATGGGCCCAGCGCTCGGCTGACGCCAGAACTGTTATAAAGAAATTGCGAGTCTTTATCGGCACATACGCAATTGGCACGCTACATTCTGACTAGGGTCCTGCGTTTAGCTCTCGAGCTTACAAGTAGGCCATGGTTAGCTTAGGCGTTGCATTGCGGTATTCTAGTTCCTTCCATCCTGAGGGTAATGCGGTAGTGGAAAGAAAAAACTGTGACATAAAGCAATCCATAACAGCCAAGGCATTATGTTCGGGTGATGGGTGGGTCAAACATCTAATAAGTGTCAAACGTAGTCTTAATAATCTGCCAAGAAATTCTCTGGGTGGAGTCACTCCGTATGAACTAATGTTTGGTATTAGAATGATAATCGAAGACCTCGATTGTCATACTTCAGTGGTGGAACAAAAACCCTTTGATGTCAAAGATCGTTTGACTGTTTTACAGGACTTAAATGAAAGAAGAAGAAGTCTGAGTAATACAATACAGAAGCAAACGACCACTGAAGAAAAACCACCTGTCCCAGCAAGGCCTGTCTGGATTCCAAAGATTGGGGATTTGGTCAGGGAGAAAATCGCGGTAAAGAAGGAATTTGAGCCTTCTTACAGAAAAGCAGTACCTGTCTTGGCAATCCAAGGAACAAGATCAGTAGTACTACTGCCACTTGCTGGTAAAAGGGAGAACAGAGTTGTATCTATCGACCCGGTAAAACTACAACATGTGGCCAATAATACGTATTAGGCAAGTGGACTCCCAAGATGTAGCAGAAGACCAAACCTTGCTACAATCCAAGAGGTTCAAACTGAAAGACTTATCACCTTTGATAAACCTGCAGTAAGAAAAGAGGGACTATGTAACAAAGCCATGGAACTCCTGCCTCTTGATACCCAAATAACAGTTCGTCAAGACACACCTGTCTACAATGATGTAGCATCTGACCAGCCACGGCCCGTGGAGGGAGTTTCGGTGGGGCGGAGAGAGGCGGGCCAGGGGAGGGGCAGGGTGGGGGGTGCTAAAAACCGGACTATGGATAATTGAAGGTAAGTAAACAATTTAATTAAGAAAACGAACTTCGTAGCGCGCCCTGCATCGCAAAACGTGATGCAGGGTGCGCTACGAAATTTGTTTTAAATAATTGAATTGCTTACTTACCTTCAATTATCCATACTCCGGTTTTTAGCAACCCCCATCCTGTCCCTCCCCCACCCCGCCTCTCTGCCCCACTGAAACATCCTCCGCGGGCCGCGGCTGCATCTGACTATACCAATATGACAAAGGAAGAAGCAGCTTTAGTGATTTCAAGTAATCCTGATGCAATACCAACAATTGACAGAACTGCTTCTGGCTACTTCATCAACTTCGATAACTTTTCTGAGGATCCCAGCGAACCTGAGGATAAGCCAACAAAGACAAACTTCAAAGAAAAAGTAACAGATCTCCTACAGCTACTGGAAAAAACATATCTGGTTTCACCATGGATTGAATTTTGGATTGGATTAGGTGTATTTTTCCTCCTGCTATGGCTCATACTAGTGTTAAGCTTGGGAAGGATGATTGATGGAAAATATAGTACTATGGACACAGCAAGTAAGAAAATCAACTTGGTCCTGAGACCTTACAAATCATCTCATTGTGAAAGAAGAGGCCTGTCAGAAGTGAACATCACAGCTGTTCCTATACCTGGGGGTATAGCATGGGACAGAACTGATTATGACATCTATGGTCCGGTGGAATTATTGAAGATTTCACATCAGTTTAAGGTTTCTTTGAGTGACACGCAAAGAGCGTCCGGAGGCGCCAGTTAAAGGCTGACACCCCCTCTCGCCCCGCGAGTCGCGCGCGGGAGCGCCCGGGAGAAGCCCGGGACAAGGGCGGGGCCGTCTGTGGCCGTCAGGGGCCTGAGGAGGCCGGGCAGGGCCACCCCCCTTGGCACGAACTGTGAGTACCATTGAAGGAAATATTGTGGAAAACCCACTTGTTCCCCCTTGTTTTTTAATCAAAATTTACCTGATACTGTTAAAGCAAGCCTTGAAATGTCAGTCCAAAGTACACTACCGGACAATTACTTATTGAAAGTGGTCTCCAAAATCAACAGCGACAGAAGGAAATCACTAGGAAAAAGTACTATTGCAGACTCCCCTTTGACTACGTCCGTTGATGTAAATAATCATATCAACTCAGATAATATTGTTAATGAGATGGTCGCTCCTGTAGAGCTTGATAATAGCATTATTAGTATTCATGCCGAAGCGACTAAGGTTTCAGACAAGTCAATAATGGGGGAAGATGACCAATGTGATAATGTTGGGGGGACACCTCAGCAATCTGGGAGGGCTTCCAAATTTATGCGAGCTTGTAGAAAAACAGTTCCCAAGCGAGGTAGTCATATCTCAAGAAAGAAAAAAGACACCATACAACTGGAACATACCGAGGATTTAGTAACCTTGAACCAAGATAAATATGTTTCCATTAAGCCTGACCAAATTGACTCACTAATGAGTACTATTCTCAGTAAACTTAGTATGGTGGTAGAGCCATTGCTCACTAAAATAGGAGATCTCCAGGAGGAAGTAGCTAGGTTAAGGGGCATGGTGGGTAAGCACTCAGACAACTTAGAAAAGTCTTTAGCCGACATTAAAAAGACAACTTGTCCAGCCACTGCTCCAACTAAGGATAAGGAGCAGCCACAAGCCTCTACTAGTGCCCCTCCCATTACCACTAGGACACACTCCTCTAAAGAACCACTGAAACCAATACCCACATCGAATCAGGAGGCAGGTAGATCCTCTAAACAATCTAACAATGGGGTTACAAGCACTTTGCCGGGTGCTAAACTACCAGCCCCCATGCAAGTATCAGCACCTGTGGTGCCAGTTCCATCTGATACGACGGGAGGATCTAATGGGGATACCACTAGGATATGTAGACGCCCAGTTGATCTACCACTTGACTGTGTACCTTACGTTGTGGTATTAACTAACGTCCCCATTCTCACTCAGCCCCCAAATGAATATGAGACACCTGACTCTTTGAGAAATAAAACTATTTCCTGGCTAAACCATCATTGTGGCTATCCGGTCGGCTATTCTGACCAAATTATCTCCATCAGAAGAGTCAACTGGATAGGTAACACCAAAAAAGCCGGCGGGGGGGATTGTGTGATAATAAATTTTAAGCACCCACAACATGTGGCGACTGTCTTGCTTAGAGCGGCTGCAATTACACAGTCGGAGACTGAAGTAGTTGCTAGACCATTGGGCTACTTTTATAATCATCTTGGTGGGCAACCTTCGGCAAACTGTAAGGAGAGGGTACCGAGCAATCCCACCTATCCATCTATGGTAAATAGACCATTGATGCCTAACTTCTTTTTTGGTTCACAAAATGGTCTATTCACCCCACCGCTGCATATGGGGAATCCTATGTTAGGGGGGAATGTTCCATTAATGCATACCCCCAACCCATTTGTACCTTTTGGTAGTACCCCTTTGTACGATAACGGAATGGTTTACCAGGTCCCAACCCAGAACAGGTTTCAGTCCCTGAGTTATCTAGACCAGAACGACTGACATGAGATTGACCCCCCTAGGGATCTAGGATATAGTACCCCTAATGAAGAAGTTGCTTTGTTAACTGAGGAAACGGGTAATGATGTGTGCCTGAACTGTACGTTGACAGGGGGAGATATCCCAAATTTTATACCTAACATAGAGCCTTTTATTATAGAGAATAACATGTCCATATCTAGTGTTGAACAGCCAAATGCTAGCCAAGAGAGAGTGAAGGTAACCTGTTACATTGCTAGCTGGAATATTGCGGGAATTGCGGGCAAGGAGGATGTCTTAGGTTGGAAGGATTTTGTGTATTTATTTGACATCCTGTGTCTACAGGAAACCTGGAGTAAAAAATTCAAAGGCATCGAGGGGTATGTGTCTTATGAGCTCCCAGCATCGCCCTCTACCCATGGTAGAGCTAAAGGTGGGTTGTTGGTGTTAATATCTGTCAAATTACCCATCTTAGTGAAAAAGTTTGTTAATGTGGGGGCGCATTCGCAGATCTTATGGCTTACACAAGAAATTGGCAGAAATATTCTATTGATAAATTTCTATAATAATGTTTTTGACAACACTAGACATGTAGCAATTAATGAATTAGATACGGCAGTGAATAATTTCGTGAATAATTTTAATGGTGCATTTGAATTTATTTTTGTGGGGGATTTTAATGTTCCTGTGTCCCCATTATCCACCCAGAAGGTCTGTGGTGTGTATAACCGACTGGGGGAAGCTGAAGTCCATTTTCCCCATCACACCTACGGGGAAACCTTGAATAATTTTATGATTCAATATGACATGGAAATTATGGACAATGCTAAAAATGAAATGGGTGAAAATATACCAACTTTTAAAGGAAGGGGCGCTAATACCGTTATTGATTTTATGTGCATGTCATCAACCATTGCCCCGCTTTGCCCAATGCCCAAGGTGATAGATATTATGTTGAGTGACCATAACTGTTTGACTACTGAATTAACTTTCTGGAAAAAAGATCATGTCCGTGAACAGGGTATTATTGCCAATATCGAGCCCCATAGACAGAATGGTTATAGACTGAGGTGGAAAGGAGAAAAAGCGGCCATAACATCTGATTCCATTATTTCTAGTTGTCTGATGGATATCACGGCAATTCTAGAACAGGAAGACACCTCGTCTGACAGTATTGACCACTTTAACAGAATTAATTCTATCATCAATAAAAAGTTTACTAAAGAGGCTGGGTCTAAAGCTAGGTGTCCAAGGGGTTGGTTTGACCATGCTTGCTCTATAGCCCGGAATGAACTTAAAGAGGCTTTTGCAGCAAAACCAAGGGACAAAGATTTGGTGGTCCAACTTAGACAGGGATATAACACGACCCTCAAACGTAGAAAAGTGGAACTACAGCAAGAAGCCTGGGATAATCTCACCCAAGCTGCGGACACGAATAATTGTACCCTGTTCTGGTCCACGGTGAATAGCCCATTCCTAAAAGATGACAAGGTCCCAGAACTCACATCTAATGTGAGCATGGATTCGTGGATCCAGCATTTCTCTAACATCTTTGACTCTAGTAATTTAACAGAATCCAATGGTGATAGATGGCCCACCCTAGCCTTAGATATTACCATCGGAGAAACCATGGCTAGTATAAGATCTAGTAAAGGAGGTAAGGCCCAGGGGCCGGATGGCGTTCCCATAGACGTGTACAAGACCGCGCCAGATATTTGGGGCCCATTGCTTACTAAAATCTTCAACACAGCTATCTGCTGTAAAATACTGTCTACTTGGGAAGAGTCAATAATCATCCCCATTTATAAGAAAGGAGACCGGGGGGATGCTAAAAATTATCGACCCATATCCTTATTGGATTCATCAGTTAAAATTATGAGTAGGGTCCTTCTTGTAAGATTAGAAGAGTGGGCAGAATCAAATGAGATACTAAGTAATTGTCAGTTTGGCTTTAGGAAAGGCCGTTGTACCATAGAACAGTGTCTGAATTTAGAGCTACTAGTGGGAAAATACACCCAGGCGAAAAAAGGGTCGCTTTATCTATGTTTCGCTGACCTTAGTAGTGCCTTTGATTTGGTAGATCACGCAATATTATGGGCCAAATTATTGGAAATGGGTGCCCCTGAAGGAATTGTTTATTTCTTAGCCCGACTGTATGAAAAGCTTCGCACCAGTGTCCGCTATGGACCCAATGGGGAATGTACTACAAAGTTTGGAATAGGAAGAGGTATCAGACAGGGGTGCGTTTTAGCACCCCTGCTTTTTACCCTCTTTATTAATGAGGTCGAATCTGCCCTGCAGGCAGTCGCTGCGGATGTCCCTAGAGTTAATAACTTTAACATACCTGTATTACTCTATGCGGACGACGCAGTGCTACTGTCTAGGACACCCTTGGGTCTCCAACGTTTGATGGATTGTTTTGTATCCTTCATTAAGAATAGGAAACTGGTGATTAATAAGTCTAAGACATATGTAATGGAATGCGGTTCGGGAAAAGTAAAAAGCAGAGGTAAAACCCAATATGTTATTGATGGTGAACCAGTTAAAAAAGTTGAAAACTTTTGTTATTTGGGAATTACCTTTTCTAATAATGGGAGTTGGGCCACTGAACATAAGGTGGTCAGAACTAAGATGATTAGGAGCGCCAATGGGGTCTTTTTGTTTGCCAAGAAGTTGGGGAATAGACGCATTAAAGACATGTTAAATATTTACCAAGCTAAATGTCTCTCTGCGGCCCTTTATGGGGCAGGAGTTTGGGGTGTGTCATCTGCCAAGAGCCTTCAGGTAGAGGAGAACCTCTTCCTGAAAAAGCTCTTATGTTTACCCAAGTCTACTTCCAATTCCTTGGTTCATAACGAAACAGGGATCCAAGCCCTAAATGATCTGATCATGCTAAGGCCCATACTATTGTGGCGCTCTATCTGGCTCAGTGATGGTACCTCATTGAACAGAGCAATTATTAAGGACTGCCTTTTTATTGGACCAACACTTGAAGATCCCTTGGATCAAATATATCATTGAATGTTTACAAAAATTATTCGGGATCAATGTGTTAATGGACCCTTATAGGCTCTCGGAAATCCCCAAATCTAATGTGAAAACAATCTTTTTAAATCATTGTAAGGAAAGGCATCTTTTAGAGGATTCTAAGTTAATTACATGTGTACTGTACAATAGCATGAATGAATTTACTGGTTTCAGCCCATATCTTTCACAGGTAACAAGAACCGCGCACCAGTTTGTACTAACCAGAATGAGGATGGGTATAGTACATTATCTGGTTGCGTGCCCTAACATTAAAATGCGCCCTATCGGCCCCTGTGAATGTGATAATAAAACTGAACAAAGCACTAGGCACTTTTTGTTAACATGTGAATTGTACAGAGAGTTACGGAAATTCTACTTGAAGCCATTATTCAATAGATTTGGAGTGAGAAATACTACGGAGGCTATGAAACTGCTTTTTAATCTGAATCACCCGGACATTTGCTTTTTTACCGCTTCTTTTTTGCTTAAAGCTATTAGCGCCAGGAAAAGTATGTGTTTTTAAAATATATGTACATTTTTAAATATTTATTCCATCCCCCTCTGGATATTTTGTAATATGTGGTATTATTTGGAGATATGTATTGTTAATGTATTGTCTGTAATTAATAATTATATATTTTATATTATGTGCTTTCTTCAATGAAATTTGTATGAATTGTCTGTATTATATGTGCTTTTATGGACATGTTTTTTAACTGCTCCGAATAAAGCTTTATGAAATGAAATGAGTGACTTTGTCGCACCCAGTAAATTTTCTGATGATTGAGACTTTGAGACTGTTAACAACATGATGAAAGATTTAGAAATGTCAGCTAAATTTACAGATCATGACTTTTTAGAAGGGTCATCAGATTATGAACAAATGTATTGTTTTAATCATTATGGTCACCATTATTTGCATAAATCTGCAAGCCCTAGAAATGTGTTACATTACAATCAATGGGAACATTGTCCGACACCGCCAAAAGGTGGCTCAAAGACATTTCAATAAAAATGTGCGTACTTCTCAGGGTTTAATGTTACCAATCCAGAAACGTTTTATTTTAAAAATATAAATAAGACAGGTATGAAAACAATGTTGACTAATACTAAACACATTTATTCTGCAAACTTTTATGCTCAGCTGTCTACGTTAGGTTTTGACTTTTGGAAAGACAACATCCAGACAAAAACTGTCTGGGACACGAAAGACTGGCAGGTGCAAAGTTTAGAAGCCCTGTTCAGAGCCTGCATTATACCAGAACAAATAATGTTTTTAAATGACACTGTTGAACAAACTTCTTGTCTTGGCCAAGCTAAGATAAAAGATTTAAATAAACCGTCTATACCTAAACCCACATCTGACAGTGATAATGCTACAGAAGAGGAGGTAGATGTACCCTATATTTTAAAACAGAACAGAACAAATCCTGATTGGAAAAAATGGTTGATCTGGCCCACAGACACAAATAACTGTTGAGATAGAGTCCTGAACAAAACACAGGGGTTCAAAATGAATAGGCCAGATCCAAGGTATTCCCAGAGACAACATCCAGGGATAGTAACTACTTATAGTGTAGGAAAGCTGTGCCTTGAGTGGCTTCAGAAATCTACACTTCCAAAAATAAAACAACACTTATCTTTACTTAAAGAAAGCAATGATTTGCAAGATTTCTTAATGGGGCCTCGCAAACCACAGCAAAAACGTTTCATATATGCTGGAATATATGCGGCATACAACAAAATTTGGAAAGTGACCCAAATGGAAACTGCAGAAAGAATACGAGAAATTGATCGTATTAATTTAGAAAAAAGCCTCTCTGTAGTGGACAATGGGTTAACAATTCTGTCCTCCAGAATTTATTCTTTGGACAGCATTGTGTCATCTGCCATTGATATCATAGAACAAGACTTGTTAATGTTACAACATGGCCAGTCTCAATTACGTTCTATCATGCTGCTAGGTTGGACGTTGCAAAATCTGCGTTCAGGCTATGTGCCATGGCATCTAATCAATACCACGTGATTGTTTGCTGGACCGGAACCGCGAAACCCGAGGTGGCGGCATTGCAGTCATTTATAAAAAACATTTTACATGCTCTTTTATTAAGGAAACTCTCCCTGACTGCGAATGCGCCCAATTTAAAATTAGTATTAACCCTCAGTTTATGATGTCGGGTTTATACATCTACCGCCCACCAGGCCCTGCTTCCAGGTTCATCGACGCCCTTCTCGAAACGTCTACGGCGCTCATCACTAAAACCTCCAACTTCACGATTTTGGGCGACCTTAATCTACACCTTGATCTTTCCAACGATCACACTATTGCGAATCTCCTCACAGACCTCTCGGCTCTGCAGCTTAACTCCCTCATCCATGGTCCTACCCACATAGCTGGCCATACCTTAGACCCGGTTTTCTCCAACATCCAAGAGGCGGTCACTGAAACCCCAACCCCGATGGGATGGACGGACCACTACCTTATCAAACTTAGAGTCCCAGCCCCAGGACGACAGTATACTACTGAATCCAACCATCACTTAAAAAGACCTTGGCACAAGCTCTCCATCCCCACTCTTCACGAAACATTAGGAGGTTTCCATTGTGAAGCCAATCAGGATATAGACATAATCTATACCTCCTTCACCTCCTGGATTACAGACGGTCTTGACATTCTCATCCCAGCTAAACTGACTAAGGGACGACTCACACCCTCTAACCCCTGGTATGATGAAACACTGAAAGCCATGCGTAAGGAATGTAAGAGAACCGAGCGCCAATGGAGAAAAAACTTCGACAATCAGGACAGGGCTATCTATCTCTCCAAGCTTAAGATGTATCACAAAGCCATCAACACTACCCGTGCAGCTTTCTATGCTGAGAAAATTAGCTCCAACCCGAATCCATCCAAAGTAATCTTTAAACTTGTTAAAGAGCTACAAAACTCTAGGTCACCCTCCCCCAAAATTTCATCCAATGAACATTGCGAGCAGCTGGCCACATACTTCGTGGAGAAAGTCCAAAAAATCTATGCAACTTTTTTGCAGAACTCTCCGCACTCTGAGGAATGCAAGAACCCAGCCTCCATTCACGTCCCCCTTACCCAAATCCCTGCCATCACGTCGACGGAGCTGATTAAACTTTGTAAGAAGGTGAAATCTGGTTCCCCGGGAGACCCTATGAGCCCCTCTCACTTCCTGGACTCAATTGAATTCTTTCTGTCCCCCATGATGGATATTCTCAATCTCTCTTTCGCCTCCGCCTCTGTACCCATAGCCTGGAAACAAGCATGGGTATCCCCTATAATCAAAAAGCCTACTCTGGACCCATCCAAGCCAGAAAACTTTCGGCCAATATCCCTCCTCCCCTGGATATCTAAAATAGCAGAAGCCCATGTCAACGGCATTCTCTCTAAACATATAGACCTAAACGGAATCCTAGATCCATCCCAAAATGGCTTTAGAGCGGGTCATAGCACCGAATCCGCCCTATTGGCCACGACTGAACATCTCCGGACGATATTAGACTCCGGCCAAAGTGCTGCGCTGGTCCTTTTAGATCTCAGCGCAGCCTTTGACACGGTATCTCATGACATCCTTCTAAAACGTCTGGAGATGGCCGGAGTGTCTGGTCTCGCGCTTGCCTGGTTCCACTCCTTTCTTAAGGATAGATCCTTTAAGGTATCAGCTCCCCCATTCCTCTCAAATTCCCATCCTATAGCACAAGGTGTCCCCCAGGGTTCAGCGTTGAGCCCCTCCCTTTTCAACCTGTATGTCCAGCCGCTTGCGGAGGTGGCTAATAAGTGGGGGCTCACGCTGGTGTCATACGCTGACGACACCCAGCTGGTCGTCACCCTCACAGAAAGCCCGTCCACCGCGGCATCCAAGTTCAGAGAGGGTATGGCAGCAGTGGCACAATGGATGACGGATAACTTCCTCCAGCTCAACGCCGGAAAAACCGAGGTGCTCCTCCTTGGCAGAAACACCAGCCTATGGAACGAGCACTGGTGGCCGTCATCCCTTGGTAATACCCCACTCCCCAAAGACTGTGTAAAAAACCTGGGAGTCTGGATGGATGCCGGCCTCAGCTTTCAATCACACACCAAAAAGGTGGCTGCCACTTGCATAGGTCTCCTAAGAAACCTTAGGCCTATACTCGGATTCTTTGACCCCAAGGCCCGACAGCTAATTGTCCAGGCAACCATCCTCTCACGCCTTGACTATGCGAATGTCCTCCTCCTGGGAGCAAACAAGGCAGAATTGGCTAGGTTCCAACGAATCCAGCATGCGGCAGCGAGAATGCTGGTAGGACTCCCACGGAGATGTTCAGCCAGAACCACCATCCGTAAACTCCACTGGCTGCCTGTGGAACACCGAGTCAAATTCAAAGCTCTCATTACGATCTTTAAAATTGCCAAACAGGGGAACCCCCCATTGCTGCGAAATCTGGCATGCCCCTATGTCCCTAGCCGAGAACTTCGTTCCTCCAACCAACTTCTCCTGAAAGTACCAAGAACCAAGCGCTGCCGCACTGGAGGCCGTTCCTTCAGCGTCCTCGGTCCCAAACTTTGGAACGATCTCCCTCTCAGTGTACGCTCCATAGATTCCCTCTCGGTCTTCCGTAAAGCAATTAAGACCCTCCTTTTCCCTGCCCCATAGGCTACCTCTCTGCCTGTCCAGGAAGAAGTGCTTCTGTCTCTCAGCGCCGGGACGCCCCTTTGCTGGGGTAGCTGTTGCGCTTTACTAAACCTAGAATAGAATTTAACCTTACAGATAAACAAGTCTCTATTGCACAAAGAGGAGCAGACTACACGGTGCTGAGCATTGAAAAACTCGAAAGATTACAATTAACAGTTTTTGAGAAACCTGTCATTGAATGGATAATTCATGGCACCATTACAATACCAGTGACGTCTTTCCTGTTTCAGTATTGTCTGGAGCATAAACCAGCGGGCCGTTATGAAAGGTTGGGTAAAGAATACATTAAGTCGACCTGGGTTTTACCATACACACACAGATGTTGGAATGGGGGACATGAAGTATTCCTTAGTGGAAATAATTGTAAAAACTCTCTGAAGGGTACACTTCTGTGCCAGGGTATTAATTTACACGTAGCCTGCGACGGTTCTGTAAATAACCTTTCATGCCACCTGCATGTATCCCCCTCCACAACGATAGTACCGATTTTTAGGCAGCTATATAATGGCAGCTACGTTATGCTGAATGATCACCGCTGTTGTGGCATGTTGCCAGGAAAAAGTTATCTCGTAACTGTGTCATCCACAGTCACTTGTTGTATGCAAGTATTGTATCCAAAAAGCGAGACAGAAAGGGAGACGGCTTTATGGCCTTCACTGAATATGTCTTCTATACGAATTGATACTTTAACCCCTTCCACGCTGATGACGAGCTGGGCTCGTCATGGCGTAGCCTCCTCGCACGCTGATGACGAGCCCAGCTCGTCATGTAACATGCGCTTTTAAAAATCTCAGCGTACGAGCGGAATTCCGCTAGCGCGCATGAGGTTAAGCAGAATGAAAGCCATTCTTTTACAAAAAAATGTGCCACTGACCTCGTCTAAAGAAACGTATGATCTGCAAATAGCAAGGTCTTCTGCAGAGATACATGCTTTATTATCAACAAACTGCCCAGTACATTTCTCAGAAATGTTAAGTCAAATCTTAAACATGTCTGATACCAGCGGCATCGCACATGTATTTAAGACAATTTTTTCGGGACTGTTCACACCATTCGAAGCAGTCCTCGGCATTTTTTCAAATTTTGTGCACTCTGTGTTTGGCGGCCTGCCTCTCATCTTGGGACTAGTAGCAGAAATTCTGTTTTTATTCCTTCTGTTCCGATATGGCAAGTCCGGCCACCAGCAACACCCAGACCACCATGGAACAATGCCTCCTTGCAATAAGATATCGTGAGAGGATTTCACAGATTCTTGCTTGGCTCGTTTAAGAGATCTGAACACAACATGGTTTCTTTCGTTCAGACCAATCTGGCAAGATTGCATCTTACCTGTTCTGCGATGCCTGCTTTGCGGACCGGAATGCGTGTTGGACATTTGTCTTACACCTCCATCAGTACTGCCATCATATGGTGACGCTTTGCTAGGTCCTGTAACGGCTCATGCATCGTGTTGCCCCCAACGGCTGCCTATTCTGATGATGTCATTCATTGAGGTCTCACCGGCAAGTCTAACTGAGGGTGAGATACGAGAAACTACAGGCACACAGGTACCATCTACTACGGACATTGCTAATGCATCAAATGCTGACGGTGATGATCCACACTTCTGCACTTTTGATCTGCTAACTGAAGTGGTTCCACTTTCACCTACTACGGTAGATGGTTTCTTTGCCAGCCTAGCTGATCTGATGTTTTCTCCTGACACTCCTGAGAATAACTTTTGATTAATTCACACAGCGTTCCCTGAACTCTGCAATTTGGCCTTCACTTTTCAAAACAGTTCACTGATTTGAACTGCTTTTCCAAAATAGAACTTTGGCACAGAGTAATCTGCTTAAAGTAGAACTATTCTTAGAGAACAAGATTTCGTGTTTGAACTTCCTAAATGACAATATTTAGCTTCAACCTCGAAAACAAAATGCAGTTTCTTGCAGCCTGAAGTCGCCCATTGCCATCTGCATCTTAAATTAGCCTTGGGGAACCACGGAGCCGGCAGCTGATCCTCTGTGAAACCACCCGCTTTTCTCCCGCTGACCGACGCTCATTCATCAGCTGGAGCGAGGCAGCCGGTAGAGACGAGCGCGAGGCGGACCACAACCCCCAGAGGGCTGTGCGGTGTGCCGCGTTACCGCTCTGCGCCAGGAGGCGCTTAAAAGTGTCATCACCCCCTGTGTGGAGGGGGAAACCTTTCTTGCAGCCTGAAGTCGCCCATTGCCATCTGCATCTTAAATTAACCTTGGGGAACCACGGAGCCGGCAGCTGACCCTCTGTGAAACCACCCGCTTGTCTCCCGCTGACCGACGCTCATTCATCAGCTGGAGCGAGGCAGCCGGTAGAGACGAGCGCGAGACGGACCACAACCCCCAGAGGGATGTGCGGTGTGCCGCGCTACCGCTCTGCGCCAGGAGGCGCTTAAAAGTGTCATCACCCCCTGTGTGGAGGGGGAAACCTTTCTTGCAGCCTGAAGTCGCCCATTGCCATCTGCATCTTAAATTAGCCTTGGGGAACCACGGAGCCGGCAGCTGATCCTCTGTGAAACCACCCGCTTGTCTCCCGCTGACCGACGCTCATTCATCAGCTGGAGCGAGGCAGCCGGTAGAGACGAGCGCGAGACGGACCACAACCCCCAGAGGGATGTGCGGTGTGCCGCGCTACCGCTCTGCGCCAGGAGGCGCTTAAAAGTGTCATCACCCCCTGTGTGGAGGGGGAAACCTTTCTTGCAGCCTGAAGTCGCCCATTGCCATCTGCATCTTAAATTAGCCTTGGGGAACCACGGAGCCGGCAGCTGATCCTCTGTGAAACCACCCGCTTGTCTCCCGCTGACCGACGCTCATTCATCAGCTGGAGCGAGGCAGCCGGTAGAGACGAGCGCGAGGCGGACCACAACCCCCAGAGGGCTGTGCGGTGTGCCGCGTTACCGCTCTGCGCCAGGAGGTGCTTAAAAGTGTCATCACCCCCTGTGTGGAGGGGGAAACCTTTCTTGCAGCCTGAAGTCGCCCATTGCCATCTGCATCTTAAATTAGCCTTGGGGAACCACGGAGCCGGCAGCTGATCCTCTGTGAAACCACCCGCTTGTCTCCCGCTGACCGACTCTCATTCATCAGCTGGAGCGAGGCAGCCGGTAGAGACGAGCGCGAGGCGGACCACAACCCCCAGAGGGCTGTGCGGTGTGCCGCGTTACCGCTCTGCGCCAGGAGGCGCTTAAAAGTGTCATCAACCCCGTCTCGCGGGACGCGAGCGGGACGCCCGAGGCGAAGCCCGGGCAAGGGGCGGGCCCTCCACGGCCCTCAGCGGCCAGAAGAGGCTGGGCTGGGCCACCCCCCTAAAGGCAGCACAACCATCAAACCATCCAGCTCACAAGGTAACTGCCAGTGCAACAAACTCTTTATTTTTGTGCATTAAAACAAAAACTATTCATATTGCATTGCCTAGTGCTATAGTATGAGGAAACCGGCTAAAAAGTCAAAGATGCCCACATTAAGATCAAGCACAAAACCTAAATCAGACCCCCCACAACCAGTACCTACACTAACTGCCATTGACATTATGCTGAAGCAAACAATAGGGGCTGTAACTAACGCTATAGCTAATACGGAGAGAAGGATGTCTTTACCTCCCATGACTATTGCTCAAGATACACAGGAAGCCGCTATCAACCTCTCTGTAGTCACTATAGACCACACAGAGGATCTCGATACTAGTCTGGCTGTCACCTCTTCTTCCTTTGTTGATCTTCTGTGCGCCCAGGCCCCCACCGAAAACAGGAGGGAGTCAATGGACACACACACAAAAAAAACGATGTCAAACACCATGGAGAACAAATGGCCCAAAGAATGTTCGAAGCGCGGGGGAAAAAAAAGCCAAAGTAATACCAAAAATCACAACTTGGTGACACCTACAAATCCACCTACACCTGGAATACCCTGTTGGATTACTAATATGGTAGCTGATTTAAAAGCGGATCTAGAAGAGACCATCACAGCATCGATTAAACCCCTCATGGCCAAAATTGATAGGCTAACCTCCTTGATAAATAATAAGGGTATTGGCCCAAAAAGCCAACTTGCACAAGATAATGCTTCTACAAAAGCAAGACAGGACGGGGGCCCAACCAAAAAATCAACAAAAGACAAGGCAAGCCCAACAACTGAACTGGCATCAAATAACCCCCCGAAAGCCCCACAAATGAATATAAAAGATCCACAAAACGTCACAACATCACAAAGTACCGGCAATAATAGTGGGCAATCAAACGCCCAAACAAAACAATCATGCCAAGGAACCGCCCAAACACCACACGGAAACAAAGATCAAACCTCAAAAGATAAATCTAAGGAAAACCCCACCCCATCAGCAAAGGCCACAGAAAACAAAACCTCATCTCGATTCAGGACCATTAATCTACCCCCTGAAGCTCTGCCCTTTGTAGTCGTGTTGACAGGAGTGCCACCCCTAAGAGAGGGCAAAAGGGAAACACAAGTGGAATTAAAAAATAAATGTGCACAGTGGCTACAAATACATAGACAGCTACCCCCTAATATTCATGGAGAAATTCTCTCAGTAAGAAGGGGGGATTGGATTGGGAGAGGAACAAAAACAATAGCAGGGGACATAATAACTGTGAACTTTAGAGACATTGCAGCAGTAAACTTTATTTGCAATGCACCCCCTAGCACTGCTCACTCACAAATCCACCCTGTACATCTATCATATTTTTACCCTTATGCTCCCCAAAGACCTGTGCAGAGAAATAAAATCCCGATGAACAGGTTCTACCAGATGGAACCCCAATATAGATCGGCTCAGTGGCAAATGCCATACCATGCGACCCCAAATTATGATTCTTTTTTAATGCAGCATGCACATTGGAATAGGTTCAGTACACTCGAAGAGGTTGATTGACATGCACGGGGATACCTTTGCTATACACCCATAAGATCAAGGGAGGAAGGGCCGAAGACAACAGAAATGGGTACTAAGAATAGTATAGGACTTACGGACATGAAAGGGGGTGGAAAAAAGAGTTTAATAAATCAAAAAGGAAGATGTAAATTGTCAAAACACCCAGATCATAGGATAACCAATGAACAAAGTACACCGACTAGCAACATCAGCCCACAACCCCGTACTAATACACCAACCATAGAAGTAGTCCAGGAGGCACCCCCATTAAGAGGCTTATCAGAACAACCTAGTGCGGATACCCATGAAAATCTTCGCATCGTATCCTGGAACATCGCAGGCCTAGCAGCCAAATTTGAATCTCAAGAATGGCACGACTATCTAAATAAATTTCAAATTGTATGCTTGCAAGAAACATGGGCGGTTGAGCCAAATGACTATATTCTTGAGGGATATAAATGTTTCTCTGTCCCGGCCACAAAGGTATCATCTGGGAGAGCCAGTGGGGGACTTACAATTTACGTAAATTTACACATCCAGGGAGTATGGTCAAAATTTAATTGGGACTCACATAACTTACAAGTTGTAAGGTTTCGTTCCAAAAGTTTAAACCTCTTCCTACTCAATTGGTATAACGCTGTCAGCTCGATGGCAACGGGAGCCGCTGTTAATGAATTGGACTCCTGTTTAGAAAAATTGCTTTCTTTTAATAAGACACCAAATCTTCCAAGTTTAATACTTTTAGGGGATTTTAATTGTCACCTTTGTGACAAATTAAAACCATTTAATATAGACTGGTCTAGATGCACCATAATGAAAGGGCCACATTTTGCTCATGTAAGAGAGGGATGGGATCTCGAGAAATTAACCAAAAGGCATAACTTGGTTCACACCTTGGACCTTGCCAAACTGGGTGACAACGGAGACCTCAATCCAACATTCAGAGGTAGAGGTTGCCAGTCCTACATTGACTATATTCTAGTCTCGCCTCTATTAAAAAGAAACATCACTAATATGGCCATAGATGCAAGCATCTTTAGTGATCACAACCCTGTGACACTCACACTAAAAGGGTTTGATTTTAAAATAGCCTCAAACAGAACAGATGTTATAGAAAAGGCAGTGGATCAGGGAAGGAGAATTAAGTGGGCTAGGACTGACGGGGATAGACTTTACAAAAAATTGATCGCAGAGGGCCTAAACGCAATAAACACATGCCTTGATCTTAGGGTGGAGGGAGCTCTAGTGGTTAGTGCATTCGAAGAAATCGCACGCCATGTAAACAATTTGCTGACGACCTCCAAATCAAGTAAAGTGCCCTCTACCCCTCGCTGGTTCGACTCCCTTTGTACTAAGGCGCATAAAAAACTGAAACTTAGCCTTCACGCCGTACCCAGGGAGAAGCTCATGATTGTACAGAATAGAGCTGAATATAAAAAAGCATTGAACAATCGTAAAAAGAGCTTACAAAATCAAGCCTGGGAGGATTTAAGGGACGCTGCAGAAAGGCGAGATATAGCAGGCTTCTGGAAGGTCATTAACACCCCATGCTTCCAGGACCAAGGAGCACCAACAATAATGAACACTATTTTACCCGACCAATGGCAGAATCACTTCAAGAGCCTTTACAATCACACAGGACATTTAATCCAGGGGGAAGAGATAAGACCAACACAGCCCTTAAAACTGGACTTCTCCCTGAAAGAAGTGGAACTGGGAATAGTAGGGCTCAGTAAAAACAAAGCACCAGGCCCGGACGGAATACTACCTGATCTATACCTGAGTAAAATTGAACTGTGGGCCCCGCTACTAACAAGGGTTTTGAACGAGGCAGTGGTGGCAGGATTGCCCCGTTCCTGGTCAACAGCAACCATAGTTCCGATTTACAAGAAGGGGAACCGTGACGACCCTCAATGCTATCGCCCCATTTCTCTCATAGATGTGACAGCGAAAGTACTGGGGCGAGTTATCTTACACCGTCTGCAGGATTGGGCCGAGGAGCATCAGGTTTTTTCAGACGTCCAATACGGTTTCAGGGAAGGTAGATCCACCACTGATCAATGTCTGAACCTGTACCTTTTGGCAGCAAAATATACCATCGCTGGCAATGGGAATGTATTTATGGGATTCATGGACCTATCGGCGGCCTTTGACCACGTAAACAGAGGAAAACTTTGGTCATTATTGATAAATCTAGGAGTGGATCAACCCCTTGTGGACACCCTACAAACCCTACACTGGAATACATCTGCAAGTGTGAGGTATAACCAAGAGGGAAGTAAGACCAACCCCTTTTGCTGCACCAGTGGAGTGAGGCAGGGCTGCATCCTAGCGCCCTTCCTTTTCTCCATATATATTAATCTCCTGGAAAAAGAGCTTTTAAAGCTAAGGGTGGACTCGCCACAAATTGGCCAACGCGCAGTGCCGGTATTACTTTATGCCGATGACGCGGTACTATTGGCCAGAACTCCCATAGGCTTACAAAAGTTGATTGATGGTTTTGTCGATTTCATGGCCAAACTTGATTTATCGACAAACCTTGAAAAATCTTATATTATGACAACAGGAGCAAAGAAAAAGGGGAACTTCACTTATACCATCGGATCACACAAGATTGGCCAGGTCAAGACCTTCTCATACCTGGGTGTACTCTTTGATAACCACCTGAACTTTAAACCCCTGGTGGAGAAACATGCAACTAAACTGGCGGCGTCATCAGGAGCCATCATGGGGTATGGTCAAAGACTGGGAAGATGGTCTCCAGAACAAATATTAAATTTGTACAGATCGATTTGCTGTGCGAAGGTCACCTATGGTGCGGAAGTATGGGGTTATATAGACA